>NC_136416.1:158435567-163883067 GCF_051521515.1 Lactuca serriola | reverse complement strand
TGGATGAAATATATCCACCATGAGATATATTTGTAAAGGCATATCCATATCCAGTAACCGACAAAAAGAAACAATTCAAGACAACACACGAATCAACAAGAAAGGATATAAAACATACTTTTGGGGTCCTTAAAGGACATTGAGACATATTAAAAATGCTTGCACCAACTATGACGGTGAAGAAAACAAAAAATATAATGTACGCTTGTATTATACGACACAATATGATATTGAAAGATGAGGGTGTTGCGATACCTCCTTTGAATTAGCCGGATGCCCCCCCCCCCCCCCTAATGACGAAGTCGATGACTACGAAATAATACATTAATTGAAAATGGTGAAACCCACCACCAGCTTCGATTCGATCTTACTAATCACATTAAACATGTCTACACTCCAACTCTAGATAACTAGTTAATTTTAGTTGTTGTTTTAAGATTTTAATTATTTTGTCTTTTTAAGTGTGTTTTTTAGTTATCATGTTTTCTAATTATTATGTATTTTTTTATTTGCAGTGTGGTTTTTTAATTAAATGTTATTTTTATTATTATTTTAAATTTTTCTTTGTTTTACATTAGCAAAAGTTTATTTTTAAATGAAAAAATGTTATGTTATGTTTTATTTTATATTTCCTAATTTAGTTAAATAAAAAAGAATGATCTGACAAGTGGGTTGAATGAGTTAGAAAAGATATGATATTCATGTGTTGTGAGTTAAGGAACATTGGAAGAGAGAGAAGAGATAAAAATTTGATGTGATAGAGGGTTGAGTGGATTGGCAGAGAATGACTCCCTCTTCCCTAATAAGTTAACTTATAAGCTTAAAACTAGTTTTTCTATCATGCCAAACACAACCAAATGTTTAAATTGTTATAATATAAATGGAAATTGAGTAATCTAACCCTTATAAACGACCATTTTAACAAAAATAACCAATATTTTTTTAGTAAAATGGTCACATGCTCCAGAACATAGCATTCCAGAGTTGTGGTCTCCGTTCCAGAGTTCCTATTCTGGATTATAACCTCAATATTTTTCGTCTCATATATATATATATATATATATATATATATATATATATATATATATATATATGTGTGTGTGTGTGTGTGTGTATGTGTGTGTATCCATATGTGCTTATGTCACACCCCAAAACCGGAACGGCGGAAACATTCGGGGGTGGAGGACGTCATGTTAAGTATCACGAGACATGTATATGGTAAGCAAGTAATGAACAACCATTTCATTTAGAAAGAAAGTGTTTACAATGTGTGTTCACAAAACATAGAAGTCATAAACAAATAACAAAACAAGACTTGAAGCTGTAATGTTCCATCTTCTGAAGTCCCAGTACGAGCACCTGTCTAATAGTCTCCTAAGAATACAAGTTATTTGAAAGAGTTGATCAGCAATTAAGCTGGTGAGTTCATAAGATTTTAGTGATGTGAGTAAGCTGTAAAATGTGGTTGAAAATGTATATGCACAAGTGATGTAAGCTGTAAGTTCTGTTTTGAAAAGTTCGCATGTTCCTCTAGAAAATCCTATATTTCCTACTTTAATGGAAGTTAAGTAAAATGACACTACAAGCCTTTCTATGCGTACTAAGTGGGTACAAGTTATATATACTTAGAGTAAATAAACAATCGATTGTGCGCATCTGCCCTAAACTTACAACCCAACGGGGAACAACAAGTAAGGCGGATAGCACACATTCCATTGGTTGTTAGATCGTTGTCATATATAACCTTGGTGTATTCACTTGTTACTCATGGAGTTATTTGTAATGGTTCCTTTATATCTAATGGAGAGTTCTTTTAAGAAAACCTATATTTCTTATAGTGAAATAATGACTACGGTGATTACTTTTATAATAGCTTTGTTTATACTGCTATATATAATCTGATATCGGGTAGATAGTTAATTGGGGGAATCTGCCCTAAGCCCACAATCCAATGGGAACAAGACGTCGGGGGAAAACACACATTTAGCTATCTATTGGATATTAGTTTTATATATAAATATGGTGTATAAACTAAGGTGTTATAGAGTTAACTCACCTAAAGTCTCTAAAACTGTACTGGCTTAATAAAATGGATTAAGCCCTTTTCTGGGAAATCTCTAGTTTTATATACCAAAAATGCTGACTTTGATAAGTAAGTTTTGTACTAGAATAACGGTGCGTTGACTCTGTGTCCTATGACCTGATCCATACCTGGTACCCTTATGATGACTTAATGTATACTAAGTATAGATATATATAGATTCAGGTAGATAATAGATTGGGTGACCTCGGTGCAAGCCCACATCCAACGGGAACGGGAATTACAGCGAAGAGCACATATCCTATTAGCTGTCGGAATCTACTGGCATATATGTATCCTATAGTGTATACATTAAGGAATCATAAAGTTAGCATCATGATCCTAACCTTTAATCGTAGCCTTCTACCAAGGCATCTTCTGTTCTGAGTTAGACCCTATTGTTCCTTTGTCAAATGTACAAGTGTAATCTCCCTAGTTTATAACTATCTTGACTAGAAAATATATCAACTTTCTAGTGGTACCGACACTTTATGAAAGTAACAGGAAAAGTAAGTACACATATGTCGTTTATAATGACATGCGGATGTACTAATAACCTAAAAACATATTTGTCTTATTACGGTCATAATGTGAAAGCTAGAACCCCTACTAAACGCTCTCAATGAAAAGAGATTTAGGGAACCAAACGCGACCCCAGCAAATCCATGCAAGCCGTGTAATTCACATTAAAGTTATATGATCATGTATACCCAATATAACTATCACTAATGCGTTAGTGATTCATTGGTATAATTAGATCCTGTCTGTGTGTTCTCATGCTATAGCAACTTAACTTGTTATGTTCTGTTCTGGTACTGTTTGATTCTCTTCACTGTTCGTTCTGTTATGGTATTGTTTGATTCTCTTCACTGTTCGTTCTGTTATGGTATTGATTCTTTGGGTGCTTCATTGTACAAGAAGTAATGAATAGCATTCTCCTAAACTATACCTATAATAGTTTACTAATGCTCTACCTGGACTGTTACTGAAAAGACTCATTTCTCTACTAAGTTATGCTTTTACTTTTAAAAACGGAGTTTTCTGTAACTATAAAGTAACATAACTTTAAATGAGTTTCGAAATGTTTTGACAACTTATAAATAACATAAGTAACATTTTGAAAGATGTTTAACGATAAACATTTACACAATTAACATTGTGTTCAACCTGTATTCCCCCCTTAAAACAGTTAAAATAGTTAAAAGATTCATTACGGGGTATGAACTCACCTGATGTGGGTGATTCAAACGGGTATGCGCGTACGGATGAGAAGTTCCACGAATGAAGTCCTGAGACACAATAAGTCCTAAATGATATATAAGGACACATATTGACATGAATATAGTGTTTATAAACAACTATATGAAAGGAAACACCTTCCGGGACTAGGAAAGACCTTGACCATGTGTTGGAATCACATGTGATTCAACAAAGGAAGGTAGAATGGCACTCACATGAGTTTACTACCATGGGTTTACGTCCTAAGGGAGTTTACGGCCGTAAACTCATGGTTACTCATGGGTAAGTGCAAGTTTGAAGGCTAGGGGGTGATTTAGGGACCTTAGCTCTACCCTAGGATGAGGAAAACCACATTCTTTGGAGTTTTTGAGGTGTTTACGGCCCTAATGAGTTTACAACCGTAAACTCATGGTAATTTATGTTTATGAGGGTTGTTTAGGGTCCTAAAGGTCATAAAGAAGCATCCTAAATTCAAGTCTAAGCCTTAGGAAGTGTTTGTGGCATCAAAACACCCCTAACTTGAGTTTTCGGCCCTTGGACCATTTTGGCTTGAGTTTGCGGCCATAATCACCTATGGGTGATGGTATTTTGATTGTTTTGAGTCCTAAACACATCAAGGTAAAGTGTTAGGCTAGTCTCTTGGCTTAAGGAAGGCATTTAGGGCATTTTGGCACCATAAAATGGAGTTCACGGCCCAAGAACATCCTTGGCCGTGAGCTCACTTCTAGCCCTTGTTTCTTAATGATTTTAAGGCCTTGACATGTCAAGGGTAGTTCCATGTTCGGTTCCAAGGTCTATAGGGGCATAAGGCACACTTTTGGCCTCAAATTTAGTGTTCACGGTCCAAGAGGATCTTGGGCCGTGAACACCCTTTCCTTGGGTTTTATGGATGATTTCCATGTTATCTAGTCATGTAGTACCCTTTAATACACTCTAGTTTCGATGTACTTACAATTGGGGGTGAACAGATGAAGATCCTTGAGAGAGAAATCGGCTTTTCTCTAGTTGGAAATGTAACAAATGAATAAATATGGTTAAGAACCATATATATACCCCTAGGGTTTTTGGCAGAAAATATTTTATTCAGGCATTGAACTCTAATATCAAAGAGTTTTGAGAAAAACAGAGTTGCACAATACCTTAGTGCATCCTCTCTCCTGATATCTCTTTAAGTGTAAATCCTGAAATACTCAAACTTATCCCAAAAGTTTGAATGTTAGCAGAACGGATTTGACTTCGATTGTTGTGGATGGTTTTACAGAATGGAAACTTTTGGGTTGTCATAGCTTAAAACCTTACCTTCAACCAAGTAATTTATAATTATCTCTTATGAAATTGCTTCAAAATGAGTTTCTCAGAAAGTCAGCACGAAGAAAGCTTTAACAACATGCATGTTTACCTTTACAACCTTAGGTGAACTAGCCCACATACTTACACTCACATCAGAACTGATTTGATGGATCGTTTTGAAGCTTGTTTTTTGACTATCAGATGGGTGGTATATTTGTTTTTTTATACTTTTCTATTGTTTCTTTAAAATTGATAATGTTTCTACATCTAAATTAATTCGTTTTTGTTCCCAAAAAAATACAGGTTCATGCATTCATAGGCGGCTTCTTGCCTGTGATCTTCATAGGTAGTGTCCCTCTTAGAGGGGACTACCTAAAAACAATGTTTTGTAGCGGACTAGCGGTTGCTATCAATGGGAACAACTAGACCCTCCCTATAACATTTGGTATGAACATGGAAAATAATCTCTACTAGTGTACATGGTTCCTTATGAGGTTAAGAGAAGCTCTGAGACAGGGTAGGAAAGTATTGTTCAAAACAAATATGGACGATGTCGTTAGTTCTTGCTTAGAGCATGTATTCCATGATTCTTATCGTAGGTATACTTCTAAAAGTGTGTTTAAGTATATGCGCACAAGAGGCGTCTCTGGCAGAACATTACAACCTTTGTTCTGGATGACATCCAACTTATATACTGTGTCTAATTTTGAAGAAAACTTCTATCGACTGACCTCTAATGCTCGTGAAGTGCTTGCCATCATTAGTTTTGCAAAATAGCAAGAGCTTATTTCCCTAACATCCGTTGGAATGTAGTCAACATTGATGATCCCCAATTTTTTTTTGTGTCATTAGGAAATCAACACAATGTATCGATAATAATGCTTACCGAGGCAATTCGTGATTACATTTAACAGACTTTCGTTGAACGCAGTTTATTGGCAGGTAAAATATCGGGTGAAATATTGAATTTATTTAATTGCGTGTACAAGTATCTTATTTGATCATATTTACTTTTTAACGAGTTTGACTACCATACTAACTCCGTATGCTGAAAATGGTGTTTCATAAAAGGATGTAAAAGTCTGTTCGGTGACAAGCAACAAGGATCCCGCCAGAGATCACGTCTCTGCTCCCGTCCTAGAATTTATCGGGTTTTTGATTTAAAAAAAAACTTATGTTGTTGATCTGAATCGTTATACATGTTCATGTGGGAAATGGCGCATCCTGGTTATTGATAAGTCCATTTTATGAATGTACGAAATTGTCATAAATCTATTGAATTGATGTATAATTGTCCAAGAATGGCACTACTTCGATGAGTTGTTGAACTTAATATGCAGGTCAATATATTGTACTAAAAGTGGGTGTAACCTGCAAGTAAAACGGATTGCTAAAGGAATGAAGAAACGTTGCTGGGAAAATTGACCATGCTTCAATGTTTTGGTCATATCTCAAGTTCTGGAGCTCCGATTGACATGAGTAAAGAAGTTCTGGAAACTACACAAGATTTTATACAACTTTCATGTTTTGTGTTTCTGCTAGTTATGTCTTTTTGACCACCAAAACTTGCACGGAAGATGAAGGATGCCTCTAGGCATCTAAGACGTCCCCTAGGACGTCCAGGTCAAACGGTTGGCATCTGGTCAAATTTCGAGGCAGAAAAGAAAGAGAAGTGCCCTTTGACATCTTACAAGGCGTCTAATATGTCCCCTAGGATGTCTTGGCATTTTAGGGACGTCTGGTATTGGAACGGTGTGTTTCGGAAACTTTAGAAAACAAGGAAGGACGTCCTAGAACGCGTCTAAGACGTCCACTAAGACGTCTGACATTTTGGCCATTTTTTAGTATTTGAAGGAGGAAAGATGGCATGCAAAGACGTACAAAGAACGAGTGAGCGTTATACACGACGTCTAAGACGTATCTTAGGACATCCAACGTCCCACATCACCCGATTTCTTTATTTTTTGTCACACATTATAAATAGGAGCCTATGATTTCGTTTTTAGGGTTACCACCTGTGATTTTCTGAGTTTTACTGTGTTTTTGAGGCTTCTAAAACCCTTGGAAACATTTGGAAATACAATTCCAATCCATTTCAATCCGTATTCAAGGCAATATTCGATTCAATTCATCATCAAACAACATTTGAAGATCATTCAACCGGTGATTCTCATTAATTATAGTAATTTTCAGAAACAATTACTTCCTCCCAATGTTTATTTATTTCATACTTTGATAATCATTAGGCTACATTTGTTTGATGATTCTAAGTTTGATTATGAATTCTATTATGCATTTCATTTATTTCATCCAAGTTAGTGTTTTTATGAACTCAATGGAAGGCTAAATCATTAGGGTTACTTCCGGGGATGTTTAGGACTTTTTGATGAACACACTTGATTATTACTTGATTCTAGTTAATTTCAATTGTTGTTTTATGCTTCATGTGATGATCTTTGGTAATGATAATTGAAATTGGGTTGTATAAATTATCTGATGTCATAATTAAGATAGTCTATTATTGTCAATTCATCATTTGTTCCAAGTCCAATTAGTTTAGGAATAAAGACAAGTGATTGAATCAACATATATTATGCCAACTTATGATATTGAATCTTATTGCGGTAATAGGTAGTTATAAGACATTTTATTGCTAGTTCACTAATTGTCCCTAATCCATTTAGACATAAATGAGTAAGAAAACTAGTTGAATGAACATCAAGTGTGCCCAAAACTATGTGTTACAAGTTAATAAACCCCAATTGCATCTAAGTAATTGAATTAGGATTCTAGGGAAGAAAGTGTGTGAACCTAAACTATCTGTAACGGAACCGGGAGTACTCTAGTTTTCTTATTGACATTTTTGTTTTAATTAATAAAATTTCAGGCTTTTTATTTGATCATTGATTTAATCTTTTCCATGACAATTTCTAATAATATATTCTTGTTGACTATTTTCACACAAAGTTTGACCACAAACTCCTCGTGGATTCGACCCTTACTTACCCTAGCTATCTAGTGTCTGTGAGGCTTATTTTTGACCGAGACAATGACATCGATCAGTTATAGAGTGCGGTAATGCTATTATGGCATCACGTTATTTGAACATCCATGAAATACCTGATATGATTAAGATATATTACCGGGGTGATATGTTTCAGACTGCCTACTAAACTCAAATTGTGCATCCTATTCCCCCTCCATCATAATGGGAAATACCAGACCCTTTGATTGCAGTTTTATTGTCAATGTAATTGCAATTAATTATGTTGGTAATTGATTTGCAGTGTGTAATGGAAAATATTATTATTGCCCTAATATCTGTTACATATTACATAGATAGAAAAAACATAATTTACAAGTACCATACTAATACTAACAAACAAGCAAACAATACATATTACAATGATTAATAAGCGGTACAAAAGGGAAACTGAGTTGATAAACATAAAACTTACAATTTGTACATAACAATTCCAAAAGAGAAAATTCAACTACAAATTAATGCTGTCTTCAAGTGCATATTTTGGGTTTCAAGTTTCTTCTTCGATTGAAATAAGTTACTGATTATCAACGAATTATTGTATTTTGCTTTGTCAACCCAACATATAAACCCAAACTATGGTCCCTAAAAATTTAAGATCAAACACATGATGTATATTGTGTAAATCAATATTAATTCAAAGAAAAATAATAAAAGGATAACCCACATACCTATGACAACCCTGAATTTTCTATCCAGTTCAGTCAAACTCATTCCTGCTATCATTTAGCACAATGTGGAGTCTGTTTGAGCGTTCTGAGCCTTGTACACTTAAGGGATAAGTGTCGGGGTTTATCTACTGAAGCTATAATACAAAGATTAGGCCTAAAACACCATGACCATGAGTTCACGGCCACCACACTGGAGTTTACGACCGTAAACTCCATGTGGGCCGTAAACTCACCCTATATGATCAAGTTTTGGCCATTTGTTTCATTCCTTACCTCCATTGGCTGATTTTACTTCAAATCCTCTCAACTATCATCCCGATCTTCAACTTAGATTTTCAAAACTAGTAAGTATTCTTCCTTGACTTGTTGATACATCTCTGTAACATCTCGTTTAAAATAAAATAATTAAAGAATAAACCTGAAACCCGAGTAATCATTTTTGTTGTTATTTTATATTATTTATTGCCCAAAATTAATTAATAAATTACTAGAGTGATGGTTTCGGGAAGCCAAGTGATAAGAACTGAAGTTTCGAGGGTTAAAGTGCAATCATGGGATATATTTTGCATAGGATTTTAGAAGTCAGGGGCTAAAGAGTAAATTCTGGACATACGTTGGAATGATTTGTGGTGGGAAGGGTTGATCGGTAACATTTTGAACTTGAATTGTAAACAGTTTAAGGAGGCAAGGTTAAAAGTGTAAAATATGGATTAATTTGAGAGAAAAGGAAGAAGGAGGGAGCGAATGTGGTATTATGGGGCCAAGTTTCGTGGAAGGGGGTATATATCAGTTACAACCGGTAACCCTAACCTTAATGATGTAGGCTCCAGCCACCGTCACCACTCCAACACTCCCTTGTCTCTCCGATCAGTCGAAGCCCTAACCACCGGAGCACCCACATCCTGTCCATCCTAACATCGGGAATCAATCTCGCTTGCATTTCAATCGTCATGTTCATGAGAACTCCACTCAGATGCCGCCGCTTGATCCACCATCGATGCAGATCGCTCCATTGTTTCTTCCCTCCGACTGTCATGAGTCGCTGCGGGGGTGGCTGTGTGTCGGATGTTGTTTAACGTCGTACGAAGCCAAGGAAGACCATCGCTCCGAGCGACTATCTCATTCCATGAACTCCGGGTGCCGCCTGCCACATGTCACCGTGAAATGGTGACTGTGTTCGTGGCTCGCAAAGGGGAATGTTGTTATCATGGGTTCTGTCGATATGGAGTCAGGAAAAACCACCATGGCCGTCGGCCATGGTGGCTTCCATCGTCAAGGTCGCTATGGTTCGCTATTTCCGATGAACGAAGTCGCCA
Source organism: Lactuca serriola (assembly GCF_051521515.1). Lineage (NCBI taxonomy): Eukaryota > Viridiplantae > Streptophyta > Magnoliopsida > Asterales > Asteraceae > Lactuca > Lactuca serriola. Next base: position 163,873,428 of record NC_136416.1, on the reverse strand, counting down.
ACCGCCACCAGGAGGGTGGCTGGATCCGTTTGCAAGAAAGAAAGCGGGTGGGTGTTTGTTCCTGCTGTATGTTGTGTAGTTTGTTGGCTGGGAATCAAGAGCCGCTAGCACCACCACTGCGAGGTGGTGGCTGCCAGCTCCGACCACCGCCTGTCGCCGCGGTGCGGTTGTGTGCGTGTGTGTTTATTATTGTAGGTGGTTATTTTAGTATGTGTGTGTGTGTTTTGGATGGTGTTGTAACTGTAATCATGCCAGAATAATCAATAGAAAAACTTGTAACCGCCACCGTGAGGTGGTGGCTGCCGCCTTCTGCCGCCACCAGCCGCCGTGTTGGGTGGCGGTGTGGTTTGTTGTGTTTTGGCTAGTTTGCAGATGCTTGGTCCAATGGGCCCAATAAAACCTTAATGGGCTTAATGATATTCTAGTGGGTCTAAGAGGCCCAATAAAGCCCTACTTGACCTAAAAGCCCAACAAATTGATAAATGGGCTAGTATTTGGGTTGGAAACCCCTAATGCCAATAAAACCTTGATTTGGGGAATTAACGGGACACGCAAGATTATTTAATAACTTGAAATATTAAATAATAATCATTGGCAAACTAACTTAAGGCATAATGGACTTAATGGATTAAGTCCTTAATGGGTTAAGTAAGAAACACTTAACCCTAATCATTATTTCATGTGAAAACCCTAATTTTGGGATTATGGGCGAGCGGTCCGGATAGATTGTAGGCCCTATGAGGCAGTCCAGTCATTCTGAAGGTTCAGTAGCGGTCCAGATAGGCTGTAGGCCCTGCGAGGCGGTCCAGTCATGTCGAAGGCTAATGATGCATGCAGTACTGTATTGGTTATATGATATGGTTATGTTGGTATGGTTTTGCTATTTTGGGGTAACTCACTAAGCTCTTGGGCTTACAGTTTCAGTTTATTGTTTCAGGTACATCAGATGATCGCAGGAAGGCAAAGGCGTGATCATACAGCTCCTCATATTTTATGGTTTTATGAATTGATTCTGGGGATACTCTGATGTCTAAACTATTTTGAAAACAAACTATAATAACTTTATGGTTTTAAAATGTATTAAAAAGTTTTAATTTGGCTTGAATTTTATGGGTGTTACAAGTTGGTATCAGAGCCTTGGTTTGAGTGAATTGGAGGAACACTCGTATGAATCCAGTCTCAAATCAAGGAAAGGATTTTAAAATGAATTTATTAAATGGTTTTCAAAATAAGTAAAGGAGGATGTCGGGTGTACGATCAGCCAGAGCCAGTAAGTAGACCCCAAAATACCATACAATTATTTGATTATGTGATATGCTGGCACAACATGCTTGTACTAGGCTAGGGATCTTCAGGAATTGAATGACAGAATTGTCTAATTACATGATGGCTGCTAGCCTAGGGTTTCCTTATATGAGATTAACATCATTACTGTAGTTACTTGTGTATGCATCACGACTGTATATAATTAAGATCTTATAGCCTGAGAATGTTTGATTTGGCCTTATATTCTATTGTTATTGATTAGGGATTAGGGTAGGATCGAATATTCAAAAGTCTATGGGGTCCAATATTATGTATGGCTAGCATACACTAGTGCTGCATGGTTGGTGGAAGTTTCATGGATAGGTGGGTTGTGTGAGGCCGGGAGTCTAGTTATGAGATATTTAGCATTCCTCTAGGAGTGAGGATTGAGCGCTCGCTATGTTTATGTGTATTGTTAGGGCGTTGTGATGATACTTGAGACTAATATGGGTAGGTGTGGAAGTTAGTATGGGCCCGTACTACTGAAAGCACAGGACCCATACGCGTAGCAAGGAAGTCACAACCACTAGGGTTTGGTTGGGAATTGGCTCTTTTCCATTATATGGGTTATCAAAGACCTTTCTGGTGTGTTACCAGAATGGTGGTTACGAGACGTCTTGAGAGCAGATTCGAGTTAGGATAGGGAGCTGGCAGCCAGGATAGGCCAACATTGTCAGTGGATCGTGTCAGTGAGATCATCCGGGAGGAGGTGATCGAGATTTGTCTGGGGTCAGATTCCGTAGATGTTTGGGTCTATCAAGACCGCCATGGTTGAATACCTTGATGAGCGCTATGTAGCCGTTGTTGAGACGGCTGCCGCAACAACTTCAACAGTTGTAACAACGGCAGGGGGAGGAGCTGGTCGAGCTTTTCTGTACCCGAACTTGTTATTGGGACATATTTTGATGATTAAAGGGATACAATTATCTGGGATCAGGAAGACGATTTGTACTCGTTATATTTTCGCGGGTGAGTGGGAGAGGATAACACCTTAGTTCCTAGATTTGAGGCTCGGGGGTTTTGCTCGAGGCCGGAATGTGAGTAGCGGGGACTCTGGAAAGGAGTAATGATTGTGTTCAGCTGGAGTTATGCAACTGGAATTAAAAATGTTTTATTGATAGGATTGGAATGTCGTTTTCTAGGGTAAGGATTGTGCCCTTTCAGTTTACGAGCGCGAAGGATTAAGCAGGCTTGTGACCCCAGGATCAGGTTGTATTCTAACTTGGGGTTAGTTGGTCGCCGAGATTGGCGACAATGGTTTAGCATTGGTAAGCGTAGGTGGGTCGATGTGGCATAAGTATTTTGGAGGTCCATTTCGCCTTGGATCTCTTGTATTGAATGGTAAGGACTGTTTGTGCGATCTATTGCACTTTCAGGATTATAGACTATGTATTGGGAGTAGTTGTTGCCCGGTTTAGGGCGAATGTTGTTTGTAGCTCAGCTGTGAACGATTGAGCTGGTGAGTGAGACAGGGTGCGAAGCCCTGAATGATATGATTTCTAGAGCCGAGAGCAGGAGGATTGTTGGAACGCTTTGAGAAGAAGGGTATTGTGTGGGAGGTTTGCGGACAGGGTCCCACATAATGGTTATTCAATATTGTCAGGATTCAGTGATTTGAGTAACCGTTATTGCGTGGCGGGGGAAAGCATCAAGGGAAGTAGCTCGTTGTTGTGACATTAGTTGGAGCATCTATCTTTGGACCTCAAGATTTGGGTGTGGGATCATTCGAGCATTAGGGATTGTTGGTTTCCCTGGAATTCAAGAAGTGTTCATATAGTTATTGGAAGCGTGTGATCATTTGGGGTTGGCTGGTAATGGAGCACTAATTGGTAAGAGTTGGTTGTATTTGGATTGATCGTTGGTAGTGAGAAAGATTGGAAATTCTCCAATTTTCATGAATTGTGAAGACTTAGTCGAATCTAAGTGGGGGAGAATTGTCTCGTGATATAGAGGCAGGATTGGTTTTGGAGATAGGATAAGTTTTGCATCATTGTCATGAAGGAAGACAACCTAAGTGGCTGTTTGGTTTGTGGGTTGTGTGAATTGGGAGTTCGGTAGAACTCCTGAGCATGTGTATCACGTTTTCCTGGTGATTGATAACAGAAGTCGGGAAACCATGTTGGAGTTCTAGTCATGAATTGTGTTCAGTTCAAGTATTCGGCCGAGGGTGTGCTCGACTCTGGAGGTTTTGGATTGATAGGTTGAGGGTTTTGATAGCTGCCAGGACTCGGCAGTACATTCAGCATAGGTGTGCGGGTTATTAGCATATGCGGTAGACACGCAGGTCAAGGAACAGGCCATGAATTTTCGAGAGGATGGACGATCGACATAAGGCCTAGGATTAGGCCGGGGTTAGAGTCCACGAAATGGATCAAGAGTTCGGAACCTTAAGTGGGTGAGAACAGTCTGCATGGGAAAGATCACTAGGGGTGGTCCAAGGAGATGTTCAATAGTTTAGAGTGGTCCAGATGACTGAAGGCCTAGTGAGGCAGTCCACTCATGCTGAAGACTCTGTATGTGTTTGTAGATGTATGTGCGGGTTTGAGTATGCTGCTATGCTATATCAATCAATAGGTTTGTTCTGAAGTACCGAACGTGTTGCTGGAGTAGGCTGAAGACTCCAATATATTTTGGGTTGATCGGAAGTTGTTATTAGAAATCGGATAGAGTAAAGTGGATCTTGGTGATCTCATCAGTTCGGAGTGTCTCATGGGATTAATCTGTTTGGATTAGGTAATACTCCAGTTAGGTGACCGGGAGTAGATTTGAATGGGTATTCGTCAGTTTTAGGAAGGCTTGGGATTAGAATGTTCTGTCGTTCAGGTTCTGGGAACCGGATTAGACCTAGTTAAGCTAGTGATAAGACTGTAGGAACGTCACTACAGTTATGAGGTCAAGGAAGCAATAGATTGCTTAAGACTGCTTGTGATGTAAGGCTACCATTGGTCATGTAGCAATCACTTTTAGCCATGGGTTAGTAGCGACGAGATTCGACGCATGGATCCGATCAGTTGGATCAGGAGGTTATTAGATCGTTAGTGATATGATAACTAGAGGCAACTAGTTCCAGACAAGGATTTCGTTCAGAAGTCGTGTGAGGCAACTATGTGGGAGTCCTTTAGCTCTGCGACCAAGTCGGAACCCAACATGTTAGATGATTGGTGAGCGAATTGAGACCAGGGATGTCTCGGTAAGTTTTTGGAAAGCAGCCATGTGGCAACTTACTGTTTCAGGCAGATCAATGTTCAGATAGTTTTCGCGTATAGGGCGGTATTGATGAATTGGGTCTTCGGGTGTATGAGAAGTATCTAGATGTTAGAACCCCAGATATCAGGAGTTGAGTAGTTAGATAAATGACAAGCGGACTAGGCTCATCAATAATGATTTGGTAAGAGAGGTCTGTCATGGAGCAGGACGATCTCGAGACTTTAGGTTTTAGATCGAGTAAATGCGATTATATTGCAAGGAATTCGTTTATTTCCAGTTTCGGATCCCTGTGAGGGTTGATTGTGGTGGCCTCAGAAAGACTGGGGTTATGCTCGAGATTGTAGTTCAAGTTGCTTGACATGTAAGGAATGAGAAGAAAAGATTTCGAGGACGAAATCGAATTTAAGTGGGGGAGAGTTGTAAAATCCCGTTTAAAATAAAATAATAAAAGAATAAACCCGAAACCCGAGTAATAATTTTTATTGTTATTTTATATTATTTATTGCCCAAAATTAATTAATAAATTACTAGAGTGATGGTTTCGGGAAGCCAAATGATAAGAATTGAAGTTCCGAGGGTTAAAGTGCAATCATGGGATTTATTTTGCATAGGATTTTAGAAGTCAGGGGCTAAAGAGTAAATTATGGACATACGTTGGAATGATTTGTGGTGGGAAGGGCTGATCGGTAACATTTTGAACTTGAATTGTAAACAGTTTAAGGAGGCAAGGTTAAAAGTGTAAAATATGGATTAATTTGAGAGAAAAGGAAGAAGGAGGGAGCGAATGTGGTATTATGGGGCCAAGTTTCGTGGAAGGGGGTATATATCAGTTACAACCGGTAACCCTAACCCTAATGATGTAGGCTCCAGCCACCGTCACCACTCCAACACTCCCTTGTCTCTCCGATCAGTCGAAGCCCTAACCACCGGAGCACCCACATCCTGTCCATCCTAACATCGGGAATCAATCTCGCTTGCATTTCAGTCGTCATGTTCATGAGAACTCCACTCGGCCGCCTCCGCTTGATCCACCAACGATGTAGATCGCTCCGAGCGACTATCTCATTTCGTGACCTCCGGGTGCCGCCTGCCACATGCCACCGTGAAATGTGGATGTGTTCGTGGCTCGCAAGGGGGAATGTTGCTATCATGGGTTCTGTTGACATGGAGTCAGGAAAACCACCATGGGCGTCAGCCATGGTGGCTTCCGTCGTCAAGGTCGCTATGGTTCGCTATTTCTGATGAATGTCGTCGCCAACCGCCACGAGGAGGGTGGCTGGATCCGTTTGCAAGAAAGAAAGCGGATGGGTGTTTGTTCCTACTGTAGGGTGTGTATTTTGTTGGCTGGGAATCAAGAACCGCTAGCATCACCACTGCAAGGTGGTGGCTGCCAGCTCCGACCACCGCCTGCCGCCGCGGTGCGGTTGTGTGCGTGCGTGTTTATTATTGTAGGTGGTTATTTTAGTATGTGTGTGTGTGTTTGGGATGGTGTTGTAACTGTAATCATGCCAGAATACACCATGAGGTGGTGGCTGCCGCCTTCTGGCGCCACCAGCCACCGTGTTGGGTGGCGGTGTGCCTTGTTGTGTTTTGGGTAGTTTGGAGATGCTTGGTCCAATGGGACCAATAAAACCATAACGGGCTTAATGATATTCTAGTGGTCCTAATAGGCCCAATAAAGCCCTACTTGACTTAAAAGCCCAACAAATTGATAAATGGGCTAGTATTTGGGTTGGAAACCCCTAATGCCAATAAAACCTTAATTTGGGGAATTAACCGGGACACGCGAGATTATTTAATAACATGGAATATTAAATAATAATCATTGGAAAACTAACTTAAGGCATAATGGACTTAATGGATTAAGTCCTTAATGGGTTAAGTAAGAAACACTTAACCCTAATCATCATTTCATGTGAAAACCCTAATTTCAGGATTATGGGCTTGGAATTATCGAGACCCACTTTTGGGCCATTGGAATGGAATTGTGTATTAAGCCCAATCATAACATATGACTTATTTAGCAAAGTAAGGGACTTATGGGATTAAGTCCTTAACGGATTAAGTGAGAAACACTTAACCCTAATCGTTACCTTATGTGAAACTCTAATTTCTTTTGGGCCTTTCTATTGGAGCTTCCCAAGGAGGTAATGATCCAAGATCCACAAGCTTGCTTCAACTTCTAAGCTCCTTGATGCAACTATTTCTTCTTTAAACACACCAAGAACACACTTTTAGATCAAAATCACTCTTAAAGGGCTAGGGTTTGCCAAAAACGACTCAAGGGATTTTGAGGCTGAAGAGGTGGGGATAAATGGTCCATAAAGATGCTTAAATACTCCACAAACCCTAAAAATTAGGGTTTTCCTTCGGACATGAGTACGCCCAGTGTACATATGTGTACGCCCAATGTACTCACATGTACGCTTAGCGTACACCTCCTGCCCTAAAAGTACAATATTGCCTCTAGGGCTTTCCAAGGCTACTTCCTTTCAATCCAATGACAAAAATGACATAAATTTAAACCAAAGGAGGGATTTGAAAATACTTGAAAACCGGGGTGTTACAGATTCATACACGTACAATGAGAAAATTATATAAAAAAAGATAATCCGAATATTCAGGAGTTGTTCCTCGTATTCTGGACCATTCCGGACAAATCCAGAATACATTAATTGTTTCAGAAAATCAAATGCAAAGTAACTTAAAGTGTAAAACTTACTTTTTTTGATGAATCTAAGCTGGAAATTTAATATGGGTAGATCGTGCTTCGGATATGCTAATTCCGGAACACGTATTCCAGATTTTTTGTGTGGGACTTATATATATATATATATATATATATATATATATATATATATATATACTCTCTCTCTCTCTCTTTCTCTCTCTCTCTCTCTCTCTCTCTCTCTCTCTCTTTCTAATAAATGAATATTCATTTTACCACATGTCATTCTTTTATGAGTTTTGACACTTGCCATTTTGTAGTATTTTTAGAATAAATAATATCCACATGTCATTTTCTGGATTTTTTCAAATTTTAAAATTAAAAAGCCACATAATACTTATATTTATATATTTGAAGTATTTATTGTAATAAATGTGACAGTAATGAATATATGTAAAGTATTCATTGTACACCCTAAATTGTATTGAATATGTTTCTTACTTCCTTATTACTTCGAAATTTTATTTTAAAAATATTTAATGTTACATTTTAATATTTAATATTTTTTTAATCAACCCGTATAATACACGATTTTAACACCTACCAAACAAACCTTAACAAAGTAGTTGTACCTCGTTTTGAAACTGGTGGTGGTCGCTATAGTCCAGTCGGTCAACAAACAACGGGCCCATCTGGAAATTGGTAAGAACTCCTAAAAGTTGAAGTTGGTAAGAACTCCTAAAAACACAAAGCAAGCAGCATTCGAGCATCAAGTAACCAGAACCAAGCATCACCTAATCAGGCCACCCTATCACTCACTAATCAATACTAGCATGCAATTCTACAAGCTCATACAACAGGCATACAAAGGCATTTCTCCTAGCATTCTATCATGAAAAACTGAGCAAATCCTTGGTCCTAACTAGCATGCGATTCACAGATTAAAGCATATCAGAAACATGTATGGGTAATTTGGGAAAACTTACTTGATCACGGTCGATTGCATGTACCAAACCCTTTTTCTTTTATTAGAAACCCTTTTATAAAAACATTTTCTTTTTTTTAATTATACCAAACCCTCAATTTGAGTTCAGACACACCTGAGAGTGTGCCCGAATCCCTCAAACTAAGGTTTTGATACCAACTTGTAACGTCTCAAAAATATGACCCAAAAATTTCAATTTTAAACAGTATTCCAAAGACATCATCGATACAATCCAAATAAGATAAGTGTATCAAACATCATCTCAAATCAGAGTAAATCACAAAAGCAGAACTATATGGTGTGTGTAATGCAGTCATTCCGAGCTCTTCCCCTTGGAACCAAAGGTACCTGAAACATAAATTGAAAACTATAAGCAGAAAGCTTAGTGAGTTCACCAAACTACCCCATACCATACATAATAAATAACATACTGGACCCCCGCCCTCCTTTGGGCCCCGCACGACATTGATCCCCGCTCGATATTACAGATATGTTATTCTTAGGCCCCGCCTGACATCAGTCCCCGCCCACTATACATATACTATATATATACATATATATATATATATATATATATATATATATATATATATATATATCATATAATCATGCTAACACATACAATGATCATAAAATAATAGCATACGATTCAATCATCGGGCCTTGCCCGACATCGAGCCCCGCCCGATATACATAGCAACACATAACACATGCAAGGGTCATACATACTCCTAGCATCCTAACATAAACAATAAGGGCCGACATTGGTGCCTTAGACCCTTTAAATCCAGTGAGGAAACTCACCTCAATCGATAGATAAAAGATCCTACACTCGTTGCTGTTGTGAATCGATAAATCCCCGAGCTATGAATACCAAATAACATTTGATTAATAATTAGATTCTAATCCATAGCTATCAGTCCATAATTAGGATAAAAATACCATTATACCCCTGACCTAGTTTGGACCAAGACTTAGGCCCAAACCTATAATCCAAAAGGCCTAAAATCTAACTAACTGTTCAAGGCCCATACTTGGCCCAATTTTCCATATTGGGCCCAAAACCTTACATGGGCCTTACCCTAAGGCCCACACATTCTCCTAGTCCAAAACACTTGCACTCAGATGGCCCAACAAGAACCCAAGTACATAAGCCCAAAAGAACGGCCCAAACTCGAAGCCCAAAATGCAAAACCCAATAGACTGAGTATGCAGGGAGTACTTAGATGTACGCTAAGCGTACACGGTAAATGGCTTGTACACTGAACGTACAGGCTTGTACGCCCAACGTACTCATCCATTAAGCCAAAACCCACTTTAAGCACTTAATGTTTAAGACCAGAAGTCCAAACCACATATATAATCCCTAATAAGCGTCTAGAAAGTCACTAACTTGGTGACTTTGCATGCCCCAAAAATGTTGGATTAGGTTTCTAAGCCCATAAATATAATTGGTATGTACTTGACCCGAGAGTAGCATGGTCCATTTGGGTTGCCTTTACCAGAACAATCTGATAGGATGGATATTTGAGAAAAAGGTTATTTATGATTTATTAATATATTACAAGCATAATATATTAATATGGAATCATGTTATTTAATTAGTATTGGTCAAGAATTCATTTGGAATTAATTTAGTGATCAAAAGAGACTAATTAATTTAATGCGGACTGATTATGTAAATCTGTAATATATAGTGTTTGGGCTATTGATCCATTATGGGCTAAGTTTATGTAAGTATCCATAAGAGTTGGCCCACATTAGATATGGATCATAACCCAAGTGTATGGATTAGGGTGTACCCATGACTCTTGGAATCCTACACTATATATATATATATATATATCCCTAAGGCTAAAAATCGGATCTTATGAGTTCTAAGAGAACCCTAGCGGAGTTTGGTGGTGATTAACCTCTCTCTCAAAGTCCTCCTTTGTTCATGGTGTTTGTGAACCATTTGAGGGATCACACTTGAGGTGCTAAGCTCTTGAAAGGCCAAAACTACAAGCTACAATAAAGATGTATTATTCTAACTAGTTTTATGATTAATGTACCAAAATTGTATGCTAGTTGTAGGCTTCAAGCTTTGGAAATTTTATTGCACGTATAATTAGATAAAACATAGATCCAAAGCTATTAGGGTTTCATGTGCACCATAGGAGTGTTATAGTGCTTAAAACCCAACAGTGGTATCAGAGCCTAGGATTGTTTTCTGTTGTTTTTTATGCTTGTTAATTTTCAAAGTTGAAAAAATCGATTTTCTGGCCTCTAACTGATGAACTCGTCGAGTCCACTTGCTAACTCGACGAGTCCACTCAGTAAAAGGGCAACTCGACTATTCATGATCATGCACTTGTCGAGTTGATAGCTCTGGTTGCAGAATTTTGAGTTTTTGGCCAGAATTGGTTTTGGATCATTACCACAAATTGTTTTGTAATCATAAAAATGTATTTTCTGATTTGGTAATGATGATCCTCTTCCAATTAAAAGATAATTGTCAAAGTTTTAAGTTAATTGTTGGTTATATGATAAACAAAGTTGCTTGTAAATTGTTGATATGAATTATCTTGCTTTATGAGTTTAGTTAGATCAATCATGAATTATATGATAATTTTATTTGTTGAAATTGATCTAAATGTTTTTTTAATGACTTCCATAACTTGTCCTCAAGTTATGGAACATGAAAAGTATCATCCATTAAAATAACATTAAACTCATAAGTTATGGAAATGAAAAGTTTTCAAGAGTTACAAAATTTGCCATCAAATTTTGGTATTTGAAAAGTCTCAAATTATGAAAACATTAACTCTTGTAATTGAAAGGTTTCAAAAGATGCAACTCTTAGGTTCACAACTTAAAGATTAATTAAATAGTTTTAATTTTGAATTTTTAATAACCTGGATGCTTTGAATAGTTCAATTACACCTTATTGACTTTATTAAATTAATTAAAGTGTTTAATTAAAAGAGAAGTTTAATAAATCCATAATAACATGGTTTAAGATTAATTAAATTAAGAGTTTAATTCATTAATAGAATTAAACCACCAAGTATTTTAGAAGTTTAAAATACACCCTTATACTATATAAAATTAAAAAGTTTAATATATTATATGTATCAGTAAAAAGTCAATCTTATCGTTAGTAGGCCTCATTCACGAAGTCGGTCTATAGGGGAGGGGGGTATAAGGTGTAATTGAAAATACCAAGTAACTAAACACTTATAAATTCCCAATCTTAGTTACTTAGGAAAAATATGAATTTTGTGCTAACCCATGAAATTGCACTTTGCACCTTGTTAAGTCGTTAGTGGAACGCGTGTGGTTAACCGGCACACTAATCTGGGACTGACAGTGTGTGGCAAAGGGTAGCTTGATGTTAATCATAGATCAATGGAGCGTGTGTGGTTAACCGACACATGGATTAGGTGATCTGTAACATTAAGAGTACCAAACACATTTGCATGGTTATTCACACCTTGTTTGTGATCCTCGACATCCTACTCACAAACCTGAAGGGCACAATCGATATTTAAACATGCCTTTGAAAAGTTCAAAGAATCTAGCAATTTCAATTCATTTAAAACTTAATAATCAATTTCGTTTTTCAAGGTGGAAATTGGAAAATCGTCATTTACCTACCTTCAAATATTTTACAATTGGATTACGACATCCCTCTACCGAATTGTAAAATATTGTGTTGGGTCCTAGCCTTAATATTTCATATTGGGTGTTATATTAAGGACTTAAATCAACTAACTTGAATATCTCCCATTATAGATGTCTAGGTCAGACAACTATGGTCTTCCTGAATCTTATGGAAAAAGCTTTCCTCATGAAGATGATATTCCACAAGACAATCAAGGTGAAAGATTAATCCCTTCTTTGTGCTGGAGTGGAACTTCACTTCCTCCACCTTCTCCAATAATTCTCCCTAAACCACAAGTTAAAAGACTTGAAAAGTTCAAGGTCACTCAAGCCATATTGGAAAACAAAAATGAAGATGGAAGGTCTGTGTGTGTACATGTCTTGGAGATGAAGTCACACGTTGACATGCTGGGAATGTTAGGAGTCGTTGTGTCAAGGACGTTGTCTCCTGACTTGGTTCTTAAGTCACTTCCTAAGTCATATAGTGAGTTCATTAAAGATTACTATATGACAGACCGCGACATGTCCCTTATCGATCTTACCTATTTGCTAATTGCTGTTGAATCAGAAATGATTTGGCACACTGGTAAAGCAAATTTGATTGGAAGATCTACTTCCCAAACTTCCATGGACATTGACAGTGGAAACATTGGAAGTCCAGAAAAGATTTCTCTTTCCAAGGGAAAGGGAAAGGCTGAATCTGAGATTGACCCGTGTGCTATTCCCAAAGAGTCCATATGTTTCTATTGCCAAGAGAAGGGGCATTAGTTGCGAAGCTTCCGTGTCTACTTGAAGGATCATAAGGATGGTAAAGTCAAAAAGTTTGACTCTGCTTCAGGTAAGTCCACTATCTAACTCTATTAAGTTCCTATGTGTAGATTCTTAAATACATGATGTCATAACATTACATTTTGATGTTTTGTAGGATCAAAGGAAGCTTAAAGGAAAAACATGCTGAGTTTGATCGCGAATAGATGGATTTCGATCACATGGTTCGATGATTGGATTCTTGAGCTGATGCTAGGAGTTATGATAGATTGCTTAGGAATATTAAGTAACATAGTTTTCATATGTACTTGCATTGTAAGGAAAAGTGTTCCGCATTTTATAAATGAAGAGAAATTTTGATTATATCTTATTTATACTTCCTTGCAATGGCATTTGTGAATATTGATGTTTGTATGTTTCTAATTTTAGCAATATGGATTTGATTCTTTCGTTTGTGGTAGTGTCATAATTTACCAAAGAAGGAAAGATTCTCATCACCCAAGTTTCAATTGTCCAGAAACATGGAATCATGCAAATTATATTGTATGATAAATGAGAACTTTCATCTTTGGAAAATTAAGACTAATTCCTTGTGCACATGTATATGTGAGTCAAGTGAAGGACTAGGGGATCGGGTACACTTGGTTGTGCGCTGGTCAGGTCCACCACAAAGAACAATAAGACTATTCGTCATGATTTACTAAAGTTTACTAAACATGGTTATACTTACAAGATTAAGTGTAATTCTGAGTCATTGGAAAAGTTTCAATGTAGAGCAGAACGAATAAGAAGAATCAAATTAGGCAGAAAGATAAAAGTTTCTCCAATCTGAAAAGAAGGGAGAGTACCTTAGTATTGTGTTTTATGATCATCTTAGTGATTATGAAAATCATATCACAATTGATCCTTTAAGGACATCTTAGTGCACTTGTATGACTAAGAAGAGGAATCAGGAATTGTTGAAATGGTTAAATCAAGAAGATGAATCATACTTCGTTCCAAAATCAAGTCTTAGAGTCATACTCCAAGATTGTAACTTGAGTGAAATAATCTTAAGAAAGGTTTATAACACTTATCAAATATAGAGTAAAATGTTTCTTACTCCTGTACATTTGAAATTGGTAAATTGTGATGTCTTGGATAAGACAAAGACCAACTAAGACCAATTATGTGAAGTGTTCGTCTCGATAAGAAACCGCACTAACTCTTGAATATTTGTTTATCAAGGAATGTTTCTTAAAACAGAGAATCTTATATGTCAAGAGGTCGGTGAGAGTCTTAAAGATCTTGAAAAGCTACAAGAACTAATCAAGAATAAACCTATTGTTAATCACTAGCACACGACGTGAAGTTTTTTTAACCTATTGTGTTGACATATTCTTGTTTCTGTGCCCATTCCAGTTAAAGTTGACTATGCATGTGAATTCTATGAGTGCTCAATTGTTTTCATAACAACTTGGAAGCAATGGTAGGCCTTTGAGCTGCCAGGTGGCTAGAAATTAAGATTGAACACGTTCAGTCCATATGAGTTTGGATTTGTCACTAACCTTGTCTTGTGATTATGGTCATGACAAATTCACATGTATAGGAACACATACACCATAAAATCTAAGTGTCATAAGGTTTCTCTCCAATTCATGAAAATGATTGTGAGGAAACACTTTCACTAAGTAGATTTTAAGGAGATAACAATTGTGATCTTTCCATTCTCAAATTCTATTATGACTACAACATCCCCCTTCATAGTTCGAATTGTGAGAAATGGAAAATAGTTTGAACATTCAGAACTTATTGTTGTAAGTTCTGAATAGTTTAGATACACATATGAGCTTTCTAATAAAAGGTGTATGAGCTTAGATAAAGGCTTATCGAAGCATCTCGTATCAGAAATCTGAACTTTGGTAAGAAAGTCAATTAGTATTGATTACTAGAAGTCAAGCTTATTTCTGGGTACATCTCAAAGATAGTGGGAGCATAAGTGTTATGCTAGTAAGATAATAATTATTATGCTAGTGGGATTATCGATGTTAAATTATAGATAACAAAAGTTTCAATTCGCAAAGTTGCAGGGTTTGAAAAGTTGTTTTGCTATAATTAAGGGAGAGGAACTTATAATTCATTTCAATTCTAAGAGTTTGGTGTAACGACCCAAATTTTACAAAGAAAATTTTCATTTTTAGCTAAACAACCATTTTTCATAAAACATAGAGATTCCAACAATTGTTTTCAAAACCATCAACATTACAACATTATTATTTTCAAAACATCAGAGTGTCCCCCAAACAATATCGAAAAAGAGAGATAGAGTGCACGCTGCATCATCACGCCTTGCCCTTGCACTTGGGCTTCGAGGTACCTGAAACAAACCCACAAACGGTAAGCTGAAAGATTAGTGAGTCCCCCAGAGCATACCCCACACAAACCACATATCACATTAGCTACAAAGCTACCTCTACCACATATCACATGTCAGTTAGATATAAAAGCTATCTCTACCATTGGCACATATCAATTAGCTATACAAGCCATCTCTACATTTAGCCACAAAGTTTATCTCTACCATTAGCCACAAGGCTATCTCTACCATCAGCCATAAGGTTGTCTCTACCATTAGCCACAAAGGCTATCTCTACCGCATATCATGCATACATTCATATCACACACCTCTACATAACAAGTATACCAACTATCATAAAATGGGTCGGCCTTGGTGCCTTAGACCCATTGGTATGGTGAGAAGACTCACCTCTCGAAAGTTGAACTGATAAGATGAAGTCAAGTATATTCCACACGCTGCTCCTTCTTAATTGTCCATATTCGATGAATAAATAATTCAACATAATCCCAAGAATACCCCTTGGGATCAACCCTGGTCAAAGTCAAAGTCTATGGTTAAGGTCAATAGTCCATATTGACCTTGACTCGTCGAGTACAATCATTCACTCGTCGACTCGCCGAGTCACCCGAGGGACTCGTCGAGTTCCTTGGTGTTTACGGTCATAAACCACCAACCATACACCTTTGAACTTAAACCGTTGGCCGTACACCCTTGGCCGTGAACCGTCTCGACTCGCCGAGTCACCAGAGGGACTCGACGAGTTCTCACGTAATCAGTTCTTTCCAGTGGGATTTAAGGTTTCAAACTTCAGATCTATACTTTCTAAGTGAAGATATCATGTAAAGTTGCAAACTTTACGTGAATGCATAGCCTCATGTGGCCATAACACTAAAACTAACATTCAAACAAGGTTCTTATGCATGGAGAGGGAATAAGCTCAATGAAAGATGTAACTTTATGATATTTGGGGCCTAAAAAGGTCCAGATCTAGAACCATATCCTTGTGATAGGTCCACATCTAAGCTTGCTTCCATTTCCTCAAAGTTGGTCACAACTCTCAAATAGAATTTATGCTTAAGAGAAAAGATTCATACCTCAAATCAATGCCCAAGACGAACTAGATGCTAGATCCAGTGTTTTCCCCTTGATTCTTCTTCTCCAAGCTTGGATTCCTTCCCAAATTTCCAAAGTCAAGCTCTCAAATGCACACACTTCACACACCAGGGAGTTTGCAGTCGTACACAGCCTCTTATGATGTTAAGGGAGGCTACAAGAGCGTTTAATGAGGCTTATATAGGGGAACATCCCAAAATTAGGGTTTTCCATTAAACAGCCCTGACTCGTCGAGTCACCCTTCTGACTCGCTGAGTCACTTCCGATTCATGCCCCTGAAATATAACCCTACTCGACGAGTTGAGCTCCCAACTCGCCGAGTCCATGCATGAAACGTCTCCATTGGCATGTTTCCAAACAATTCTCAAACCCGGTGTTACATTTAGATTGCGATTTTAATCAAATTTAGTCAACGACATATATGAATGTTATGTTGAAAAGATTCGACATAAGGAAACTCTATATATGGAAATGTTATAGCAAGAGACTGGTAAAGTATCAAATCTTTATGTAAGACACTATGAATCGTGTCCCATATGTTTCAGATATAGGATCGATTGCATGTGCTATAATACTCTTCTGTTCTAATTTTCCAAATGCTTAGGGAATTAAGAGGGAAAAAGGACTAGAACTGGATATGACTAAAGTGGTTAAACAATTGCTAAGGGCAATCCAAGGTTCACTAAGGATTAGTCACTTGTGGGCAATTGGAAGTATAGTAATGAATGGACCATATTGACATCATTTTGAATAGATAGGATTCTATTAAGAATGGATAGTCATATGGCAATTATGGAAAAGTTTCCATAATGGGAGTTAGATTTCAAGAATCTATGAGTAAGTTAGAAACTTTTATGAAAGAAGGATGTTCAAAGGAATGTGCTTTGAATATGAGACTTCGTATCTATGGAATTGTCTATTAGAAATCTCCAATGGAAAGTTTTGTAATTGGCAAAGTCTATGTGACTTGTGTACATAGTCATTACAAAAGGATCACTACATATAAGCTTAGAATCTAATAGATGACAATAAGTGGCAAGAACTTGGTATTCTCACACTTACGATAAGGATTTGGAATTGTGAAATGATTGTCATTGGAAATGTTTACAATTGATCTATTTCACAAAGTAAGGACCATAGGTAAGACATAGTGTGCATGCTTGGAGCATGGGATGACTATTGTTTCAATTCAAGTATTTAGTTGATAAATCGAAACATTATACAATGAATAATGTGTTATCAATATGGTGATTAAATAAAAGGTGTTTTATGTATATTCAAAAGTTTTGAGACCATATTGGATTTGATTATTATTGTGTTTCACTTTGCATGTTTTGACTTCCCGAATAACTAGGTTATTCAAACCATCCACAGTCGATCATACTTTGGAAGTAGGTATTGAGGCAAGACTATGATGAATCCGTCTGTAGATTGTCTAAAGGCGTTTAGACATAGCACAAATTTGTTGCGATGTTCATGAGTACTTTTGGAATAAGGTCCGAGTATTGGAATAAACCCACGCTCATCTGAATCACTTCATGGATTTTATCACGAGTGATTGTGAGACAATAATATCTTATATTCTTGAAACCAAGACATGTGAGTTGTAGTTTACAAGTCGATTTCACATTGACATATATAAACGCACCAGTAACTTGGTGTTATAACACATATTGTTGTGTGTGATTTGATGATTAAGTACAAGCAAGCATTTGAGTCGAGTTTTATCCATTCCTTTGACCCAAAGTGGGATAAAAGCGATATTTGTGGGCCCCTCGATGATTTAGTGATGACACCCTAAGTGCTTGGCCAAGCCTGGACTGATTTGATGTGTTCGATTAGTCGGTCGTCATAAATCGGAAATCGGGAATCAACATATAAATAGAGAGAATGATTATAATCCATGTCTCAGTTCATATGATATCTAGAATGGAGGAATATATGATCCCTTATCTAATGGACGCGTCATTTGTCACACCCCCAAACCGGAACGGCGGAAACATTTGGGGGCGGAGGACGTCATGTTTAGTATCACAACACAAGTATCATAGCAATCAAAGTCACAAGCAACCATTGTATTAATATTAAAGTGTTTACAAGTAGTGATTCACAAAAGATTGAATCCAAAAGTACATAACAAAATAAGACATGAAACTACTATGCTCCATCTTCAGTATCCCAGTGCGCGTACCTGTCTACTAGTTTCCTGTGAATACAAGTTATTTTGAAAGAGTTTATCATCATTTAAGCTGGTGAGCTCATAAGATTTTAGTGATGTCAAGTAAGTTGTAAGTCCTTTTTAGAAAAGTTCGCC
The DNA here is from genome assembly GCF_051521515.1 of Lactuca serriola. Taxonomy (NCBI): domain Eukaryota; kingdom Viridiplantae; phylum Streptophyta; class Magnoliopsida; order Asterales; family Asteraceae; genus Lactuca; species Lactuca serriola. The sequence continues at coordinate 163,855,085 of NC_136416.1, read as the reverse complement.
TGTTCCTCCAGAAGATCCTATATCTTCTGATATGAAGAGAGATAAGTAAAATGACTCTACAATCCTTTCTATGAATGCTAAATGGATACAAATTATATAGAATCTAGATCAAACAAACAATTGATTGTGTGAATCTGTCCTAAGCCCACAACCAAACAAGGAACAGGAAATGAGGTGGAAGTCACACATTCCATTTCTTGTTAGATCTCCATTCTATATAACCCTGGTGTATTCACTTGGTATTCATGGAGTTAATTGTAATAGTTCCTTTATATTTGATGAAAATATTCTTTAAGGAAAACCCTTATCCCCTTTAGTAAAAATGGTAACCACAATGGTTCCTTATATAATCACTTGGTTTATACTAGCTATATATAATCTAATATCAATAGATAGTTAGTTGTGTAAATCTTCCCTAAGCCCACAACCAAATAAGGAACAGGAAGTAAGGCGGAAAGCACACATCCAACTACATATCGGGTATTAATTATATATAACTCTGATCTATAGATCAAGGTATTATAGAATTAACCACCTAAGGTCCTTTAAGTTATATTGGTTTAATTAAAATGGATTAAACCCTTTACTGGTAAGTTTCTATTTTTGTCTACTACATGTTCTATCTAAAAAGTATGCTTTTGTACTAGAAAACGATGTATTGAAATTGTATACTATGACTTGACCCATAACTGGTACTCCTTATGATTACTGGGTGTATACAAAATATATATAGATAAGATCAAATAGATAGTAGACTGGGTGCATCTGCTCTAAGCCCACAACCAAACAAGGAACATGAAATGAAGTGGAAGGCACACATCCTACTATCTGTTGGACCCGATAAATATATATCCTTGGTGTATAAAATAAGGAATTATAAAGTTAGCATTATAGGCCTCCTCTTAACTGAATGTATTAACTACCTTAGAACCAGTTTGTTAGTTAAGGTTTAAATGTGAGATGGTTGTAACCATGCTTGATTGACTAGTATAAGACACGCCGTTTCAAAGATATAGAAAATGGTATGACATTTGTCACCCGTCGACCTGCAGGTCCTACTGTAGCTAGCAGCAATGTGTAGGATTGTTAATCCAGTATAGATATATACACAAACTCACGCTCTCCCTCCAGAAGACTCTGGTTACAAAATGAGACCTAACAATTATATTACTAAGTCGTGAAGTAGTTGTTTCACATTATTGTTATCTTGTTCTTGTTTTAGTATGTTCCTTCTATTCTAGTAAGTAGTATGTTCCTCCTTGTTTCTCATTATATTATGTTTTTACACCCCTAACTATACCTATTATAGTTTAGTAGTATGATTGTTTTTAAATGTTACTGACTTGAATAAAAGACTCATTTATCAACTTAGTTATGATTGCCCATTGAAAACAGAGTTTTGTAAACTATAAAGTAACGTAACTTTAAAAGAGTTTTTGAAATGTTTTGATTACGTATAAGTACATAATCAATCCTTTAAAAGATGTTTATAACAAAACATTTACACAATTATCATTGTCTTCAACTTGTATCCCCCCCTTAAAAGCATTTAAAACAGTTAAAAGATTGATTATATGGGTATGAACTCACCTTATGTGGGTGATTCAAACGAAGGTTCGCGTAAGGATGAGAAGTTCCACAAATGAAGTCCCGAGGCACAAACGAGACACTAAATGACATATAAGGGCATATAATGGCATGAATTTAGTGTTTAGAAGCAACTATATGCAAGGAAACACCCTTAGGGACTTGGACTAAGTGTTAGAATCACATGTGATTCATCAAAGGGGTGTTTATGGCCACCAAATGGTGTTTACGGCCATGGAGTTTACGACCGTAAACTCATGGTAAAATGTGCATAAAAGGGGTGATTGAATGATAGGGATGCTTCTGGGACTATTTCTCAATAAGAGGATGAGAAAAACAAACACTTTGGAAGGCTTTTAAGGTGTTTATGGCCAAGATAGACGAGTTTACGACCAAGCAAGGAGTTTATGGCCATAAACTCATGGGCATTATGCAAAAGAGAGTGGTTTAAGGTCCTATCTATCATCCATTAAGGGTTCAAGGTCTAATGCTTGGATATGAGAAGGGTTTGCGGCCAAAATGTGTCCAAATTATGGGTTTACGGCCAAGGGAGATTCCATGGCCGTAAACTCATGATGTTTATGGTGAAGTGGTTGTTTCAAGACTATGATCTAGTGTTTAACATGCCTAACTAGATGATAGATGTAATACTCACACTTTTGATGGCCTTTGAGGAGTTTTCGGCCACCAAGAACAAGTGTGTGTTCTTGGTGAATGTTGATGATCTTGAAGATCTAAGCAAAAGAGGTGATTTCATGGATGAATCAAGATATGTTTACAAGATTAAGAAGGATATCAACTCAAAGATGGAAGAAACACTTACGTTTTTGAAGATCTAGGATAAAAGGCTTGATGATACTTGAGAGAGAATGAAAGTTTCTTGAGTTGAAAGTGTAAGAATGAAAGAAAAATGAAGGGAACGAGGCTTTAAGGGGGATTTTACGGCCAACCTTGAGTTTACGGCCGTAAACTCAAGTGTTGTGGCCGTGAACTCCTTTTGGTGGTGTTTAAGGCTTGAATGTTGTACAGTGAATCTAGCAGGCACTTCCTAACACTCATTCCTTGAATGTACAAGGCTTAAAACACTCAAACAAACTCTAAACGGTGCTAAAAGATAGTAGGTGTGAGTCTGACTTAAGGTTGATTGGCTTGACTTATATAAGGCAAAAAATTCCGGGTTGTCACATCATTTGACTAGGTCAGAGTTCGACAGTGGCTTTTGAGAGCTACGATTGCTAGTCGGGATTTTGGAGTTGTACTTGCAATAATAGTTTTTAGACTTATCCAAGTGGGAGACTGTTGGATTAGGTTTCTAAGCCCATAACTATAATTGGTATGTACTTGACCTGAGAGTAGCATGATCCATTTGGGTTGCCTTCACCAGAACAATCTGATAGGATGGATATTTGAGAAAGAGGTTATTTATGATTTATTAATATATTACAAGAATAATATATTAATATGAAATCATGTTATTTAATTAGTATTCATCAAGAATTAATTTGGAATTAACTTAGTGATCAAAAGAGACTAAATAAATTAACGGGGACTGATTATGTAAATCTGTAATATATAGTGTTTGGGCTATTGATCCATGATGGGCTAAGTTTATGTAAGTATCCATAAGAGTTGGCCCACATGAGATATGGATCATAACCCAAGTGTATGGATTAGGTTTTACCCATGACTCTTGGAATCCTACACTATATATGTGTTTCCTTAAGATTGAAAATCGGATCTTATGAGTTCTAAGAGAACCCTAGCGGAGTTTGGTGGTGATTAACCTCTCTCTCAAAGTTCTCCTTTGTTCATCGTGTTTGTGAACCATTTGAGGCATCATACTTGAGGTGCTAAGCTCTTGAAAAGCCAAAACTACAAGCTACAATAAAGAGGTATTATTCTAACTAGTTTTATGATTAATGTACCAAAATTGTATGCTAGTTGTAGGCTTCAAGCTTTGGAAATTTTATTGCATGTATAATTAGAGAAAACATAGATCCAAAGCTATTAGGGTTGCATGTGAACCATAGGAGTGTTATAATGCTTAAAACCCAACAAAAAGGACCCAAATTCAAGATATAGCACTTTACATTCACTAAATGGACATAATCTCATGCATGGGTGATTCTAAACCCTAAAGGTGCCAACTTTGTGGACTTTGAACCTCAGAAACACCAAAAGTGACAACTCATAGCTCATGGAATGGTGTCAAGCCACTAGATCTCATTCATGGGGTCAAAAAGGTCCAAAAATCATATAAACTAGATCTAAGCTTTTAATAAATAAGATCATAGATTTTTACCTCAAACAAGCTGGAAATGGAGTAGAGATTCAGAATCCACAAACTCTTCCTTGATCAACAACCTTGCACCAAACTTTTTCTTCTTGATAATGAACCAAAAACACACCAAGAAGCACACAATGAGTTCAAAAACACAAAGGAAAGGTCTAGGGTTTCGAAATGAGGTTATAAGGTCAGTGGAGGCTGAGAAATAAGGGTAACATGAGCCATAAGTGTGATTATATAGTGTGCAACCCCATAAATTAGGTTTTCACTAGATGACACGTACGCCCCGTGTACATATGTGTATGTCCCGCGTATGTGTCCAGAGTCCCGACCAAGGCACTCATCAGTATGCTAAGTGTACCATGTGGTATGCCCCGCGTACTACCCAAGGACTAAATGTGCAACATTTCAACAATGAAGGGCATGAAACATACCAGGATCCAAGTGTTACAATATGTGACATTTTTGGGGAAATCACTAAGCTTTGGATTGCGGTTGTTGATTAAATGATTTTAGGTACTTATTCAGATCATATGAATGATAATACTTGATTGTACATGTGCATCAACATTATGTTTTGAGATTTCTGCATTAATTTTATACTCTGATTTGATTAGTTAAGTTTTGATTATCTAAACAATGATTTTCTTTATGAATGAATGAATGTTTGAATGAATGAATGTTATCTTCTAAAAATTAAATATAAAAAGTGGTTTGGAAAATGGGACGTTATAATACTCAATACTTAAGGCGTGTTCGGTATTGGGTAACTTTGCCCTTTGGTTTGGTACGGGTCTGAAACCGAGCTTACTCATAGTTTCAAATTAAACCTACTTTCACAAACCGAATTAGTACCGAAAAAATGATATTGTGGTAGGAATATTTTAGGGTTCTTGTTTTGAGGGTTTCAAAAATTGAAAATTTAATTTTTCTTGTCATTATGGTTTTCTTCCATAAACACACGTTTCTTAAACATTGTTGTTTTTCATCCATCAAATAGAATGAGCATCTAAACACAGAAAAACATTGTAAAACAAAGGTTTTAACGATGTGTGCTTTTGTAATTATAAAGTGAGTCCAAAATGAAATCCAACATAACGTATCTTATATTCTTGCATAATTTATGATTTTGCGGATCCGTACAAGTTTAAGATTATTTAATTTAATATTGTTATAAATCATGATGCCATATAAGAATTATATTATACTTTTCTCAAAGTAAAATATGTGATTTAGTAAAAACAACATACCAAACAATAAATGGATATAAACGTCCCTTTTACTAATATACTTCGAAGAAATTCCCACCTTTCACCCGTTTTAATTTTGTTAACTCTAATGGCCGTCTTTGTTTTATCTATTCGCTACTTGACCGATTGATGATGATGAGAAATAATAACAATATATTATTACAGATAGTGCAAAGTACCAAGAAGCGGGGATAGCTCAGTTGGGAGAGCGTGAGACTGAAGATCTGAAGGTCAGGTGTTCGATCCACCTTCACCGCAAACGTTTTTTCTTTCCTATTTTGCTATTCAAGGTGATATGTTTTAATAAAGTGCGTACAACATCAAACCCATTTGATCCGTTATATTTTTAATTTTAAAATTCTAACCATTTTCTATACCTCACATAATTATAAACAAAATTGAACTCATGTAAATGATATGAATTATGGCAAAATACATGAGTTTAATGTCTTTTTTTAATGTATATAGCGTGTATATCTTAGCTTATAAACTATCTTATTGCAATTTAGTATTTGTGTTTGGGTGTGCCAATGCTACTATACTAGCTTATAAAATTAGTTTTTGAGCTTGTTGCAATTTAATGTTTATACCACAAAAATAATTTATACTTTATAACAATTTATAAACTAGTTTTTTGATAAACTATTTGTATCTTAAGGTAACTTATTAATAAACTTATAAGCTTAAAACTAGCTTTTCTAACAAATCAAACACAACCAAATGTTTAAATTGTTATAATACACAAGCAAAGTTTCGTCAACATTTAATGGTTTAATAGAGTAATTAATGTCGAAATTTAAACTAAAGCTACTAAATTAGATAAAATATATGCTGTAACCTCTTTAACGAACAATAATCACAGAAGGTCAAATTTGCTGACATAGGAAAACACTTCGACAGAAGGTCAGATTTGAAGTTACAACTTGGACGTAATATGTAGTATTATTAAACACCAAAAACACCCAAAATACAATAGTTTTTTAGTGTGCTTTTCCCTAAATATTATACCCAAAATATTAATGCATAATTTCTTCTCAACTCTTAATTGTTTTTTTTAAACAACTCGCCATCCATGATTAAAGCCTTCGAACTTAGGACAATTTGTTTAAATCCAAAATAATTACCACTAGGCCACCAAAATTCTAACAATCTTCCATTTAGGATTTGTGCAATACTTCATATGAAACCTTAATACCTGGTTCTATTCATAGCAAAAAGAACTGTTATCAGTCTAATCTCAACCACAATTTTTAACTTAAACAAAATAACATCGTTTAGAAATTTGCAACCAAACCCGTATTACATGGTTCGGTTCGTGGACCCAGGCGGGTTGGACCCAACCTGACCCGATCCACCCGGTTATCAAACAACCCATTTTACACTATACTTTCACCCCATTCAACTCAAGGAGTGAATCAACAGCTTCTTGAACTCATCTTCTTTGTGGTCTAAAATCTTCAGTTTACAACACAACACCAAAACTTCAAAAGGCTCCAAACTTCCAAGAATCTTGTGATCTCGATCATAGTCCTGTAGTTAACCAGATCCAAATCTTGGTCAACACAAAAAGCAATTTGAATCGATGGTTTATGAAAGTTATGAAGGATTGACAAGTGGAAAAAGATTTATGAATATTAAGTTATTAACAAACCTTTTCTGTCATGACAATGGTGGGTTTGGAGCCAAACTTGTTCTTGAGATGGTTGAGTCTTGCTTTGATTGTCATGATGTCCTGAATCGAGTATTTTGACAGAATTTATAATTTGATTCTAGCGGTTGGAAATTGGAATGTGAAAAAAGTATATTGTAAGGTAGTGTTTAATATGATCATGGAATGGAATCACTTATTCCATTACTATCTCAATTCCATTCCATCCAACCAAACAAACCTTAACAAAGTAGTTGTACCTCGTTTTGAAACTGGTGGTGGTCGCTATAGTCTAGTCGGTCAACAAACAACGGGCCCATCTGGAAATTATTGAAAAAAAAATAATAATAAAACTTTTATGACGAGAACGAGGGCATTTACGTCTTTTGCACAGAGCACGTCCATGTCCTAACTTTTTAGCCGAGACAAAAGCTGCAATTTTGTCCTATTGGGACCAGTCAGTAGTCACAGTCACAATCAGATGCACGTGAAAAGTGAAAAATACAGTACAGTCTCTTATGTTATGTTCTGTCCTGTTCAAAAAGGACAAATGATACCTTTTGAATTCTTTGCACGAGAGAATTAGGAGAACCGATTGCAGAAACACATAAAACTATCTTTTCATTTACAACTTCTAAAGATAATTGAATTGAGACACTTGGTGGTTTAAAGAAGTGTGTGGGTGTCATTGTAGATAAGTATATGGGAAGAAATCGATTAGCTTTGAGAATCGTTGATTTAATAACAGAAAGATTCTGATCCGAAACCTGTGATTATTAAATAACAATTTCGTTATTTTCGTGTAAAAAATATGATATTCCGTAAATACCCTTGTTGTAAAGTTTTGTGTTGGAATGGAATTTGTTATACCAAGTCGGAATGGTGGATTACGGCGGCATTAGCACGGGAAAATGAAGTCAAAGGCTCGCGTAATGGTCCAAAAGGTAGTAAGTGGCAGTTTCCCCATGGTGACAATGCATTCACCATTACAATTTCCAAATCACGTGACATGCTTACATGCTGTTAAAGAAATTATAGCAAATTTCAAAATCTTTGCTTTTCAAATTGAATACCCAATTGAAGAAAATTAACGAGAAAGAAATGGTATGTTTACCTGCATTCCATCATCAAGAATTGCAACTCCAATTTTATCAGAAACAATTCGTCTTTCTGGTATATGTTTCTTGAAACTAACTATGTCAAGAGGATAAACGAATCCATGTTTATGAAGAAAAGAAGCAGCAGTCGCTGCCCGATTTGCACCCACACCAATCTTCACAGATGTTCCATTAAAATGCCTTTGAAGCATTTTAGCTTCATCAGCACCACCATATCCCTGCAAATACCATGGGAGTAAAATTCGTCAATTTTGTATTGAAAAAGGTAAAAGGTTTGACACGAAAGTCAAAGTATACGATGATAAAGTACCCTGGTGAGAATGAGAGGTGAAACCCCAAAATCATTAGCCAACCAATTTGCAATGAATTCGACCATCGGAGTCTTCCCATTACCACCCCACGTTAAATTTCCGACGCTGATTACCGGAACGGGTAACCTTCAACAGCCATGAAAATGCATCAAACCCTACATAAAGATACATCGAATCAAGAGGAGAAGAATAACTCCAATGTGGTTATACTAGAGGAAACATGAAGATGGTTGTAATTTGTAAGTACCTGTGCTTGCGAAGGAAGCCTAAGTGGTGGAGAGTGTGACGGAAGGAGAGGGCAATTTTGTAGAGGGAGGAAGAGAGAAAGAGTAGAGGGATGATAGAGAGATGAAGGGGAGAGAGAGTGGAGAGTACTTCAGATATGGGAGTGTATGCTATTTGATTTACAGTTTTTCTTAATTTCTCCATTGATATGCTAAAGTGTTTCGATTTTTTCAGTTTGGAGGGAGAGAGAACCAGAAGAGGAGGGTTTAAGTTTAATGATGACGGCCACAAAATCCCCTCTTCTAATAAAACACTATTAAACCTGTCACATGTTCATTTTTTTATACCTCTACTTTCTACTTTGACACATGACACCTTCTTCTTAACCCTTCTCATTAATTCACGCCCACCCCAACCCTTATTGACTATGGAATCATCTATTTATTCCCTAAAATCGTTGTTTTCTCTAATTTCGTTTTTTTGGTTTTGGTAAAAGATTCAAATTTAAAATACTCACGTACTGCATCAAATGGAAACCTTCAATTCTACCTTATGGTTAAATGGTTTTGTAGATGATCTCTATCGTGACGCTGATGTTTTGTGATTTTTAATTTGATGCAGTTTATAAAGTCACTTCCATCCATTCTTCCTTTGTTGATCGTTTCTTTGATGTTGTAGTGAAAGAGAATAAGCCCTAATTTTAGCAAGCGATCTCCTTCTTTTGATTCCATTCTATGTAAATTTTTTAATAAATTCATCAATGTCGATCTGTGTTTTTCTTCCTCCTAAATCTCTGATATAAATTCTCAGAGGCTCATAACATCTCTCATCTTTCATATCCAGTAAACATGAGTCAATTCCTATTTTCTTATTCAAATATTCAAATCTCATAAAATCAATCTTCGATCGTTTCCTATTTTTTAGATTCAATCCCCTAAAATCCACAATTAAATTATCAGTTTCCAAACTTAAATAAAGACATATCTTTTGGCTCTTTCTCTCTCAACAAATATGATGATTTCTTCCGCCACCAAATCCCCACCAAGTTCGATTATTTATTTGTATTTTGATTTTAGCCCTAAATGATCTGTGTTGCTTGAACTAGGTTCGATTTGTTTTAGTTGGTGTATTTGCTAGATCATTTTTATCCATAAATCGATTTGTTTTGCTTGAATAAGGTTTTTTTTGTCATATAATGTTCGATTTTTTTTTTTCAATATCTCAGGCTTGATATTTTTTTTTTGTTCATAATGAAAATGAAATATAGATACTTATCGGCGGCAATGTTTGTGTGTTTATCTATGATAGTTTTCTCCTTTTAGGCTCCAATATCTCCTGTTTCTTAACCTATGGATTATCGGAAGCTTCAAAATCATTGAGTTTTGCGACATGATAGCTTAGGGAGTTCGGAAAATAGAAAGCAACATATGGAGGAACTTGAGATGTTTCTGGAGTTTTAATTTGTTGACATTGACAACGTCCTTTTAGGCTCCAATATCTCCTGTTTCTTAACCTATGGATTATCGGAAGCTTCCGAACCGCGACAAGGGATGCTAACCGCTTCTATGTGACTTTTACTGATGATTACAACATATATGTCTATGTCTACTTAATCAAGCATAAGTCAGAAACCTTTGAAAAGTTCAAAGAGTTTAAGCAAGAAGTGGAGAATCAATTGGGTAGGAAGATAAAGATGCTTCGATCTGATCGTGGATGAGAGTATCTTAGGATCGAGTTCCATGACTATCTTAAGGAATGTGGAATTGTCTCACAATTGACGCCACCTAGGACACCACAGTTTAATGGTGTAGCTGAAAGGCGCAATCGAACCTTTCTAGACATGGTTCGTTCTATGATGAGTCGAGCTTCGTTACCTATCTCATTCTAGGGGTATGCCTTAGAGACTGCCACCCATATCCTTAATCTAGTCCCAACTAAAAAGGTTGCCAAAACACCTCACGAAATGTGGACATGGAAGGTTCCCTCGTTAGCACATATCAAGGTTTGGGATTGCGAGGCTTTCGTAAGACGAGAGTCTCTTAACAAGCTTGAACCTCGTAGTGAGCGATGTATTTTCATCGGCTACCCATATAAATCCTTTGGATATCTCTTCTATAGACCGAGTGACAATGTTGTCTTCATTGTGAGGAGAGGAGTTTTCCGCGAGAGGGAACTCATATGCTAGAAGGATAGTGGGAGGCAAATTGACCTCGAAGAGCTTCAAGAGTTAAGTGATGAAGGAACCTTAAACACTAATGCTCAACCCGAGGAGGAAACTCCTGTTGAACCAATTGACGAGTCATTACCTCTGAGGTGTTCCAGTAGAGTTAGTCAGGCACCTGAGTTTTATGGTTTCCATATTACTTCTGAAGGTGATACATTTATCAGTGATAACACACTAGTAAATTTGGATGAACCTAACAACTACAAGGAAGCCATGGCATACTCCGAGTCTGCTAAATGGAAAGAGGCGATGGACAGCGAGATTTAGTCCATGTATGACAATCAAGTTTGGAACTTGGTTGACAATGTACCAGGCAAGGTTGTAGAACTCGTTATTCGGTACCTGCTCGACCGATTACCGAGTAGCGAGTACTCGAGAGTACTCGGATTTGGTAATTCATGTAAAAATATTTTAAAGGAAATTATATATGTCAAAATCATAAGTTGATTGAAATATATAACAAAATCAGATATATGTGAATACACAAAAACTGAAAAGCACATAATGGTCTCACTTCGTGAATAATTACTGAAAGTTTAACATATATATATGTAGTAATAATCACATGGGTGTGTGTTAAATAATAAATCATTTAGTATATTATATATATACTCACCGAGTTGACCAATTTTTACAACATTGCTCAGTTCAGTAAGAGGCTGATCGGGGAGTACTCGGGATTCTATAACTCGTCTCGGTCAGGGGCTGAGCAGCGAGTACTTGGAGGAGTACTCGGCCAACTCGGCAAGTTTTACAACACTGCTACCAGGCCGTAAGACAGTTGGGTGCAAATGGATCTTCAAGAAGAAGACCGACATGGATGGGAAAGTACATACTTATAAGGCGCGATTGGTTGCGAATGGCTTTACTCAAACTCCTGGAGTTGGCTATGAAGAGACCTTCTCACCAGTAGCAAAGATTAAATCTATAAGGGTTATGCTAGCCATAGCTGCATTTCATGATTATGAAATATGTCAAATGGATGTCAAAACCGCTTTCCTTAATGGGAAGTTGGCTGAGGATGTTTACATGAATCAGCCAGATGGTTTTGTCGATGCAAAGTACCCTAATAGAGCATGTAAGCTTTATAAATCCATTTATGGATTGAAACAAGCATCTCATAGATGGAATCTTTGTTTAAATGAGAAAGTCAAAGAGTTTGGTTTCTCAAGAAGCGAGGATGAGTCTTGTGTATATGTCAAAGCTAGTGGGAGTATAGTTAGCTTTCTCGTGTTGTATGTGGATGACATACTACTCATAGGAAATGACATCCAAACCTTGCAGGGGGTTAAGTCCTAGCTTGGGAAGTGTGTCGCTACGAAGGACCTCGGAGAAGCTGCTTATATTCTAGGGATAAGGATATTGAGAGACAGGAGTAAAATACTAATAGGACTTAGTTAAAGTACTTGGACAAGGTGTTGAACGTTTCAACATGCAAGATTCCAAGAGAGGAGAATTACCTATCCAAAGCAATGCCAGACTGAGTAAGACTCAAAGTCCGAGTACCGATGCTGAAATAATAGAAATGAGTTGAATACCATATGCTTCTGCAGTTGGTTCGATCATGTATACTATGACTTGTACTCACCCTGATGTAGCCTTTGCATTGAGCATGGTTAGCAGATATCAAGGGAATCCTGGTAAAACTCACTGGACTGTGGTAAAGAACATTCTTAAGTACCTGCGGAGGACTAAGTGTTAGATCCTTACCCTTGGTGCGAGTGAGAACTTAAGAGTTGTAGGGTATAGTGATGCCAACTTTCAGACCGACATAGATAATTTCCGTTCTCAGTCGGGCTGGAGGAGCAATAACTTGGAAAAATTCCAAACAAGAGACTGTAGTCGAGTATATAGCAGCGAGTGAAGCGTCGAAGGAGGAAATATGGCTGAAGAACTTCATTGGAGACCTTGGAGTTATACCAGCTATAAAGGAGCCAATGGAGATTTTCTGTGATAGCGACAATGCGGTTGCATTATCCAAGGAACCAAGAGATCATAGCAGATCAAGGCACATCAACAGAAAATATCACTTCATAAGACATCAAGTAGAATAGGGACTCCTTGTAGTTAAGAGGGTATCGTCAGAAGAAAATCCAACAGATCCCCTTACGAAGGGACTGAGTAGGGTTAAGCAGTTGCAGCACACTAGTAGTATCGGGCTGAAGGACGATATTTGTTTTAGTGATTAGATAGACATTTAGAAACTTGTAATAGTTAAAATGTAATTGACATTTGATGATTGAATAAAAGATGTTTTTATTTATAAGTAAAGTTACTGTCTTGTGTCAAATATTTACTATCGTTTCATTTTGCATGTTTTGACTTCCAAAATAATAAGATTATTCAAACTATCCATAGTCGATCATACTTTGGAAATAGGTTATGAAAGAAGACTGTCATGAATGGGTTTTTGTATGATTGTCTAAGGTGTTAGACATAGCAAAAGATTGCTACAAACATTCATGAGTGCTCTTGAAATAAGATTTGAATATTGGACTAAACCCACACTCACATATCACTTCATGGAATTTATCACGGGTGATTGTGAGACGATAATATCGTATAATCTTCAAACCAAGATATATAAGTTGGCGATTATTTGTTGATTGTACATTAATAGTGCTAAAACGCATCAGTAACTCGATGTTATAAAACGTGCTATAATGTATGACTCAGTGAATAGTTAGCACAAACATATAAGTCGAAGTTTATTTGTTCCTTTTATCCTAAGAGGATTAAAAGTGATATCTTGGGCCCCTCTATGATTTTGTTTTGACTTATGTGTCGGGCCCGATCAGAACTCTATTGATGTGTTCAATTAAGTTCTATGTCGAACAAATCAGAAATCGAGAAACAAAATGTTGGACAATGAGTATGACTTTAATTCCATGTCTTTATCCACACGATATCTTGTAGAACAGAGGATTATATGATCACTTATCTAATGGACACGTCAGAGTTCAACAACGACTTTTTGAGAGCTATGATTGCTGATCTGATTTTAAGTTGCATTGGAAATTATAGTTATTAGACTTATCCAAGTGGGAGATTATTGGATTAGGTGTCTAAGCCCATAACTATAATTGGTATGTACTTGACCTGATAGTAGCATGGTCCATTTTGGGTTGCCTTCACCAAAACAATTTGATAGATGGATATTTAAGTAAAGAGGTTATTTATGATTTTTTTAATATATTATAAGTATAATATATTAATTGAGGAATCATATTATTTAATTAGTATTGATTGTGAATTAATTTAGTGATCAAAAGAGATTAATTAAATTGATACATATGACTTGGGCTAATGATCCATGGTTTGATTTGTGATGGGCTTATGGGTTGATCCATGAAGTATTTATCCAAATCAAATGGGTGGATCATAAGCTTATGGGTCTGGATTAGGGTTACACATGACCCTTAATATTCTACACACACACAAACACACACACACACAAACACACACACACACACACACACACACACATATATATATATATATATATATATATATATTCATAAGCTAAAATCGGTTAACACCTTGCATTCCAAGAAGTAGAATCCGATTACTATTCTCCATAACCTCTCCATATTCATCCTAATTGTTCTTGGTGTTTTGTGATTCCATTTGAGGCATCACACTTGGGGTGATAAGCTTTCTTGAGGCTAAGTTATTCAAGCTACTACACAAGGTAACATTCTAACTAATTTTTATGATTCAAATGTCACCTTGCATGCTAGTTTAGGCTTCATGCTTTGGAAAATGTTTATTGCATGTATAATTAGAGAAAACTTAGATCCAAAGAATTAGGGTTGTATGTGCACCATAGGAATGTTAGAGTACATAAAACCCAACAATATTCGCTAGTAGAGATGGTCATATTCGTCGATCAAGAATTTGACGAAACAGAAAAGGAGGTCTCCATGTATTTATAGGATTCAAATCAAATGTACTCAATTTTTCTTTCTTTGATTAAATGTCATTCTGTCTTAATTGCCCTCTAAAGGTTAAAATGACATAGCAAGTCTTGCCAAGTCGTCTATCACTAACATAATTTCCTGAGGCTAAGTCTTTCTAATATGTAGTGAATTTCTAGGATTAAGAAGTCGTTTACGTTGGTGTTGTGACAAAAACTTATTTTGCGAAATATATGCTTTTGTAATGTATTGGAATCTAGATAAAAGAATATTATGTTGTAGTTGGGGATCATGGGAATTGAACATTCCAAAAATGTTTCTGGATTGTGGTTCAATGGTAACATAAAAACATAAAGAAACAAGCACAAAATGACATTGTAGGTTAACCATCGGTTATGATTTGTGGTATCCTTTTTGTGATTTTCTTTTAGATTGTAATAGCATGAATCCTATTACTAAATTATATTCATAAAAATTGTACTTGATTATACATAGTCAAAATATAGAAAATATGTTAGGTTATTTAGGGGTAACGGGGTGACCATGAAAAAAAGGCATATAATATCTTTTTGTTGTCTGTTTTAAAGTTTGATGGCTCATGCAATCATGGACATTTTTTTTGTTAAGGGTAAATGTGTGAAAATGTTTTAGTAGTAAACTGCAGGTATGTTATGATTTTGGCTATCTTCTATTCTTCTAATTCGGGGCACCCATTTTTTTGTTAAGGGTAAATGTGTCAATAATGATGATTATTCAAGATCTGAATCGATAGATCATAAACTCTAGGTTTGATGCTTTCTAATTTTTGCTTTTTATAGCAACCTTGCTAAGCCACCCTTAAAGTTTATATACAAGAGAAAGGGTAAAATATAATATGCTAACTATTTGCATCTACCACATCTGAGAACATTTTGGTAATTTTTATTTGGTTGTTATTTATTGTCCGCGTAGTGGAAACCCACAATATTGTTAAAACATGTTATCCAATTTCTTAATTCAAGAACCGATAGAATTATAATATATGAGGTTAGCGCATGTTCGTAGTGATTGCCTCAGATAGAGGAGAATAGATTAGAAAGTCTTTCCTTTTTTTACATATCTAGTAAGCTGGGGTACTTTTTTTTATCGGTGACTAAAAAAAGAACACTTTCGCTTCCTGCTTTTGGACCTATTTTCTATTCTAGTGGTAAGACTGTAGTCTACTGCAACATGAGAAAGGAAAGCAGACCATCTTTACGCTCTCTCTTTCTGCTCGCTCCTATCAAGAAAGTGAAGGGGCGCGGACAACAAGTTGGAGGACGCTGCAGAATCGCGTGATTGATCCATCTGCGCTATTCCCTATATGATTTTTTAAAGGAATAACCTTACCTGTGAATAAAAAACTTATAGATGAAGGGAGAACTGAACTGAAGTTGATCTCGAGTGAAATATAGATTGGCTGGATTAAACAAACGAATTTTAGATTTAAGAATAGTAATCAAGTACACTTTATATAGGAAGAAAATGGAGCCTTGAAGTTTCTCTTCTCATATTTTGAATTGTTTTCCATACCTTTTTTCTGTAAGAGTAATTCGAAAAAAAAACCTCTAATGTATTTATTTTCGAGTGATTGGCATGTAGACATTTTAGTTGTGTTTTTCATTAAATACTACGGTTTTCTTATTATCTAAGTTTTTTTTGTCCACCGTTTAATGACATAATTAATCTTTTCTTTTGGTCAATATCATTTTGAAACCATTTTAAATATTAATTAAAAATAACGATGATATATTTACGAATAAAGCATCTAATGTTGTATAAAATAAATGTTTGTAAGCTTATAATTAATGATTACAATTTTCATAGTTTCTATGTTATTTTTACTTTGTCAATCGTGTCGTACACGGGTTATAACCTAGTGATCATATATTTGAGTAGAGTTTTATGTTACAAAAACATGGGAAAATGTAATTATAGCACAACAATGTATTTCATGTTAGCTCATTTAGTCATTTATGTTCTTTTTATGTCTTTTAAGGGAACAAAGTAGATAGTGACTTGTCTTTTTAGGACCTCTATCTCTAGTATATATCTAGATTCTTGCCATTTCAATGTCAAAATCGGATAGTAAAAGTCAAAATCATATTGTAAATCGGAAAAACATTGTTGGGCTGTATCAAGTTGGATTGTATCGGCTTGGAGTGTATCGACTTCTGCAATCGAGACTATATTGACTTCTACAATTAAATATCTCTGATTGTTCCTTCTATCGACTTTAACTGTTTTCTATTTCTACAAACTGATTTTTTTCTGTAATTGTAATATGACAACTTCAATGGAGATGTATATGAACCTCAATGAAAAAGGTGGTTTGGAGCAAAATGTTAATGATAGTGGAGGGAGGAGGAAGACAAAAGGTTCTAATTTTGCCAAAAACCAAAATACAATTATTCGATTAATCCATAGTTCTAACATACATCAAATTACAACTTGTAAACAATTATGCCAAAAAATAAAACCCAACTGAGCAATAAGAAAATCTTCAGCTCCTGATTTTGGCTTACCCCCCCCCCCCCCCCCCCCCCCTTCAAACAAATCTTCAAGCTTCAATTTTGGATTACCACTTCCCTAAAGCTTTGATTTTGGACTTCAAGGACATGCTTATGATTTTCAGCTTCATCAACCCATAAAAGAAACCCACTCCTAGGTCCATGTAGATTTCAATAATCATCATTTACCAAAAACCCCAAATTTTATCGAGGTTAGAATTAGAATGGAGTACCATATTCGGGCAATCATAGTATTCCCTACCAGAATTCTTCTTAGTGGTGGAAGTCCTTATGATTTCCATGCTTCCACAATCGCACATCACCATTTTTTTCTTGGTTGGATGAGAAGAAGTACGAAGGAGATGAAGATCTCATGAAGAAGAACAAGAAACAAAGAAAAATAAGGAATAAGAACTAGTCAAATGAACAAGAACTAGTCAAATGGACAAATAGAAAGCATGAACTGGTCAAATGGGTTTTAGATGACTGACTGACCCCTTCAGTTTTTGTAACATCATGTTTCGAGAAGTTTCTTATTTCGGGATTGTGTACAATAAAGGATCAAGTAAAGGCCTCGGGCTTCAAGGGAATAGGGTTCAGACCCTATTGGATGTTGATAATATTGGTTAAGAGATTTAAGCCTTTGGTTTGTGCTTTGGAGTCAAAGGGAAAAATGGGAAAAGTGATGGTTTGGACTTCTTTCATGAATTAATGATTTTAGTTTTGTATGTTTTAAGTTAAAGGTAACTAGATAGAATTTTGGGTCTTTTCAATACCTTTTTGTGCATACAAAGTACACCAAAAAGGGAGTTGAAACGAACAAGTTATGGCTGTTTGAAGTTGAAGTGGAAATTGTGGGTTTTGTCATACGCAGGGCATAGCTGCTATGCATGGTGTTACTAAAAATTACACAAGCCGTAACTTGCTTAATTATGGACCCGATTTAATAACCTACACATGACGTAGGTTATTGTTAGGGCAGGATCCCATAATCATATTTAGGATCATTAATATTTTTGAAGCCTCGAGATCCTTAAGCTTATCTCATTATCCTAGTTATTGATATTAATACTTCCTAACACTTTTAACTACTATATTATACTTTATTTTTCTCACATGTGTAGAATTAGTCAACATAAGACCTATTCCCCATGAATAATCTTTTCAACCAGGCTAAAGACCTGGGAGAACCAAGTCAAACAACGTGCATATATTCGTTCCAGAGGATCCCAATATCGAACTTATTGTCACTTAGTCTAGACTATAAATAACACTTGTAAAATACATACGAGACATACAGTTAACTCCATTACTACATTTTTATTCGTATTATCTTCATCGTCTCTATAATCTGGCATTTAAATCAATAAAAACAACAAGGCAGGTGATCATTATCAGCTCCCAAGGTTTTATGTTGGAGATCCTATAAAGGATCAAGGGCTTTCCTTGTAATTTAGTCATCTCACTTTGATTACTATTCGATATTTTCATTGCCTCAAACAACACAACCTCTCATACACATACCTCTCATACACATTGGTTGAATATTACTTGATTAATTTTTGACCGAAACAATTTGGCGCCATCTGTGGGACCGTGGTGTTCACAATCATTTGAGAATCATGTCTACCTAACCAATTTTATCCTCTTCCTCTATTCCTCCAATTTCCTATAAAAAAACTTCCACCACCTCTAAGCGAAGCACCCAAGAAGACTTCAAAGGCACCGAAGAAAAACACCTCTCCGGTCACTACCCAAGGATTTCAGGATCCTCTTATAGCGATTTCCAACAATGAGCTCTTCATTATGATGAAGAGACTGGAACACCAGGTTACTCAATAACAAGTGGACAACAGGACGGTGCTCAAGGAAATAGAGAGAATGAAGACGAAGATCCACAAACCCCAATAACAGGGATTCTGGTAACTTCATGAATGATAATACTTTTAATACTAACTCTATGGATCTTGATGCAGGAATGAGCCCGATCATAGACAAAGAACTTCAACAGTTAAGGAAAATGATCTCAAGTGTGCCGAGAATGGTCCAAACAATACTAAAAGTATCCCCCATGAGCCACATGATCTCAAGATTTGCTCTTGCGATAGTTGATACTGAAGTCCCAAAGCTCTTCCAAATTGCTAGTTTGAGAAGGTAGACTGGAGTTTGACCTTGGGTGTTTTATTGGGTGGGGTGTACTATTAGTTTCACATCTATACGAGTTTGGTGTATCTGTCATCGTGTTTGAGGTAAGTCTTGTCACTATACTATGTAGGATGCTAGTTGTCTTTGTGACTCTTGCATGAATGACTAGGATCTGGCCCCTGGCATTTATATGAAAGACTAGGATTTGGCCCATGGCAGTTGTATGAAGGACCAAGATCTAGCCCTTGACAATTATATGAAAGACCATGATATGGACCTTGGCAATTGTATGAATGACCATGATCTGGCCCCTAATACTTGTATGTAAGACCATGATTTGGCTCATGGAAGGAAGTGATTGTAAGACTACGATTTGGCCCATAACATTCACTTAGGGTTGAAATAGACCCATAATATTATGTATGATATGTGGTATTTTAAGGAACTCAATAAGCTTTGTGCTTACGGTTTTATGTTTAAATGTTTTAGGTACTTCTGTTTCCAAAGGGAAGGGCCCGACTTGATCGCATTCCATCCCTAGAGTTTTCCAAACTATCTTTTATGACTCATTTAAGATGTTTTGAAAATATAGTATACCTTTCATTATATTTTATAATTAATGAATTGATTGTTTTAAAAATGAAATTTTTACTTAGTATTTTTGGGACGTCTTCCCTTGGTAGTGACCATCGACCATACAATCAACGAAGGTCGGCTCCCCTTTACCCCACTCTCACATCTATGAAAAAAAAATCTTGGAGCGCCAATTTCTCTTTCTCTCTCTCTCTCTCTCTCTCTTTCTCTCTCTCTCTCTCTCTCTCTCTCTCTCTCTCTCTCTTTCTCTCTCTCTCTCTCCATCTCTCTCTCTCTCTCTCTCTCTCTCTCTCTCTCTCTTTCTCTCTCTCCCTCTTTATCTCTTATTATTAATGTACCTTGTTAACCTGCTACGGTGGAACCATGACCAAAATTATTTATTTGAAGGTTCAGTTTCAACACACATATATGTTGTAAGTCATGTAGTAAAAACACTAGATATTTGATTCATTCATTTATCATCAAACATATCTTTAATTGATTGTGATGTCATTATAAGCGTATGTAATGAGTACTGGAACCCAATACCATGCCCACCAGTCTAGGATTTGGCCTGTTAACACATTCTCTTGATTAAAGTCATTAGGGAATTTCGTCCAATAGATTATTTGCATGATTATAAACCAACCTTCAGGAATGATGAAACCACTGATCACCAATGATTTAGGGTGTAAAAACTGAATAACAAGGAATTCTGGGTGTAAGTCGATGAATATAGGCCAATTTAAGATGGTGGTGGTGTTAATACGATGTTGTAGTGGAGACAAAAGTATTGTCTTGGTGCTGATGTGATCGAAGATGTAGGATGATGTGTAGGGTGATGGTGTATACTTATTGTGTCATAGTTTTGTGATAAGATGATGATGGGGTGATGTGAGATTCGTGGTGGATGAAGAAGAATAAGACAATAGGTAGGTGTGGGTGTACACTGACGATAATCGTGTGAAGAAGGTGTTGCTCTGATCTTGGAGCCAATGAACATGAAACACGAGATGATAATCATCAGAACATGAAGCACGAACTAAATCAAAAAGGGTATAATTGTCATTTTATGTGATGTGTCGTAATATTACACCTAATAGTTTTACCAACTATCTAACTAACAATGACGACTTAAGACAGTGGACATTCTCGCAAATAATATATCATAAACAGGCGGCTATCGAACACATGGAACATATTTAATTTACTATCCTAACTACTAGCAGACTAATATGAAAAACAAGCAAAAGTTAAAAATGTTTTTTATTTGATTTTTCAAGTTCAGACAAACTTAAACACTTAACTAACAATTTTAATCAATATACTAAAAACACTTTCGTTTAGTTCGAATCCACCTCTTTTCTATGTAATTATGGATTATTAAAGTTGGTTACCAATTATTATGTAATTAGCAATTCAAGTCCAAATTTACTAATATTTTCACCAATTCATGAACTACCATGTATGGTCATACACAAGCTAACACAAAATTAGTTATTGATTATAAATGGGCCATGTAAGATTTATCTAAGCAAACACAATTATGGTCACAATTATGTTCTCCAACACAGCTAAATTTGTTACTTTTATTACTTATCTAAGATTTGGTCGATCCTATCTCTAGTAATTTTAATGGTCACTAAATCACTAGGTAATCAAGTTCATGTAATATAATGGTCACTAAGCTACATTTAACTTGAATTTAAGTAACAAAGTCACAAACCATAACATGCTAGGTAATCATAATCAAACACATACACAAAACCAACTTATAAAATCCATAAATTAATAATCTCAGCCATAGATTCAAGGTTTCATCTAGCTAAACGAAAGAAAATAAGTTTAGCTACTCATGGATGAAAACGATAACACAAGTTCAACACAAATTTACATTACTAAAGTAAATCAAACCGATGTGATGATGTGTTTTTCAATTTCCTTAATCTTCAAGCAAATTCTCCTTCAAAAGTATGTTTTGTGCACTCCTCTGAACGTTGAAATCGGATATCTCTGAATACCTCTCCTCCCAAAATCTCTTTCAATCGATAATGCAAAGGAGTTTATATAGATTTGGAAAATACGAGGTTCGCGACATGAAACAGGGTTCTCACGTTGTGACCTTAATAATTATCCGCATCGGGCAAGAATTCTTCCCTCCGCGTACTTATCTTCTAGAATACACTCTTCACATTGTGACATTGAGATGTTAAGTCATGATCTTGGTTTTTTGCTGGAATTTTCTTTTTTCAAGCTTCCATCCTCAAAAGTTCCAATCCTTGTCAAATTTGCTCCATATTCTTTAAGAGTGTTCCTTTTGGTTGCAAAATACAATTTAATTCAATAAGTATCACATATCTTTGCAATTAACCAAAATATTACTTAAAAAGTATTAAAATATGGCCTAAAAATGTGTATAAATATGACAATATCAAAATACCCCACACTTATCTTTTGCTTGTCCTCAAACAAAACTAATTTCTAAATTAAAGTTTCATTACCAATATCACATAAGACAATCCATTTTGAACTCAACCATTATACCAAGATCTTAATGTGCACATTTGTGTCTAAGGTTCATAATAACTGCCCAAGTTCTAAATACTCACAATCCTTATGAACCTTTACCCCTTAGTTTATATGACACTCATTTTTGCAACCCTGCGAATTCATCCTCAAAAATCTTTCTTAACCTCAAGGTGTTTTTGGTTAAGCTACCCAAACATACATAATCTAGAAAAATTACAACTTTGATACCATAATGAAGTTCTTTGGAATTCCTCTTCATTGATATTTGTTCTTTGATTTCTTTGAATTCACCACCTTTTTGTTTGATTTTTGGTATCTTCAACTTTTTGATTCTTCAGAATTTTTGATCTTTTGATCTCCATACTTTGATAGCTCCAAAATTCTTACAACTTTTTGGTAATTTCTCTCTCTTTTTTTTCTTTTTAATATCTCACATTTTTCGCTCAAATCCTACATACTTAAGCAAGGGAGCTTAACTTCAACCTTTATTGATTAAAGATATTAGTAGGGGTGGGAAATCGGGCCATCGTGTCATGTTTTTGTCTGACATGACACGGCACGACAATGTTTTATGTAACACAAACACGACACGACACGATGTCTTGTTTTTTTTTTTTTAACTAAAATGAAAACAAACCGATTAAAAAATGACAAACATGACACGATACGACAAAGATAACATAATAAAAACATTACTTTATTTAATTAATATTTAATCATACATAACAAAAAAAACTTGAAAAACGCGACAAACAAATGCTAAATCGTGTCAACTTCGTGTCAAATTTTAAACACGAACACGACACGACATGACATCGTGTTTTTTACACTTAATACGAACACGGAGTTGAATTTCAGTATCGTCCCAATTTTGTTTCGTGTCGTGTATTTTTGTCGTGTCACCCCGAGGTATTAGTCTAAGTGCAATGACTACATAAGCTCTCCTGGATAGATTTCTGGTACAAGCTGCAAAACTTATTATGTCATATAAATACTAGATTACCTTTCATATCTCATGACTTTTCACTAGGACTTGGGAAGCCACTAATATACTATAACATATATTGACTCAATTAAACATTTGAGCTCGCATTGGATCATCTCACATAATACTAGCAACTTAAGTTTTAATTATTACTAGATTTAATTTTATTATTATTTCAAATCTATTTTTAATTTTGTTAAATTTTTTAAATTTTCTAGCAATTACCTTCTTCCACCCCTACCCCACACTTGTATCATACAATGCCTTCATTGTATGCATAAAATAACTTAAAAGCAATAAAAGGAGAAAAAGGAACAGACTCCCCTGGGATAGTAGTGGCGAGATCGAATTCGAAACGTATGTGTGGAAAACTTGAACACCTTGAGTGTGGTGCATAATGTGAATCAAAAACTTGCAAATTCAAAAATTGTGGTGCATAAAATCTTCAAAGCAAAGCATCTCAATGTGGGAAAACATACGCCACATTCTAAGGTTGAAAGAGTAGAATAAAATGCCATTTTTTTAATGAATCACGACGTGGTGTCGATATAAATTGAATTCTGAATCGCGATGGCATCTTGCTCACGACGTGAAAATAGTGAGTCACGTCGTGAAAACTGGGTCACTGCAAAATGTTTTTGCAACAATTCTTCATTTCATTTGAACTTCTTAATATAGTAAGACTCTTCTAAGACCTCAATTTTGCTTGACCCTTCGCTTTTCTGTAATCTCTCTTCGCACACGTAAATCATCCCACACTTATCAAAAATTATGGGCTTCGACTCGTGACTTTAAAACACATGGCTTTTCTCGTACGCTCTTCTCTCTCTCTCTTTTTTCTTTTCTCTCTCAATACTCTAATAAATCTGCACAAAACTACCAATTGTGGAAAAATAGAAAACAACCATCTCATACTTCGGTTGCATGTCTTTAAATCATGCCATAGTTAAAACACACCAAAATAAACGAAGAAAAAAAAATAAAAAATAAAAAGGATAAACATCATTCTTCATCTCTGTCATCTCGTCCTCCGCTAGTCCCTGCTCCGTCTCCCTGCCTTGACCAGTACTTGCTCTATGAAGGGAAAATTGGGTATTGATTTCCCAAGTTAGGTGGTTGCTTAATGTGAAAATGTTGGATCATATTTTCCA
Source organism: Lactuca serriola (assembly GCF_051521515.1). Lineage (NCBI taxonomy): Eukaryota > Viridiplantae > Streptophyta > Magnoliopsida > Asterales > Asteraceae > Lactuca > Lactuca serriola. The sequence goes on along the minus strand of NC_136416.1, from coordinate 163,830,607 downwards.
TGGTACCACCTATCTAGTTCATACTCACTCTCATCCGATCAAAATAACCTGCCATCATCTCATCGCGAGATGGTTATCCTCCCATGGGTGCATTTTGTTGCACCGGTTGAGCTCTTTCACCTCACCCTATCATGTTCCTTCTTCCTTTCGGACAAGGTTGCTCCTCGGGTTGACCAACTTGGACTTCTTCATCTTCCGAGGGTATAACATATCCCCCACCAACATTCACCACAACTCGCATAAGACTCAAAAATTAAGTTGTCAAATTGGAATCCTTGAAACATGTCAGGTTCTGAATAAAATTAGGACTCAAGATCCCATATGAACGAGCAGGTTGAGTAATCAAATGTCCACCGGTAATAGGACTACTGAGCCAAGAATGTACCGCCTTCTTCCCTAAAAATCTTGCTAACATGTATGGAAGATCACAAAAAACTCCTGGCGTGATGATGCTCCAAAGATAGAATAAATTATGGGAAGGCACCTTGTCACCATGATGTTTGTGGTTTATAGTGAAGGTGATCAAGTGATGCAAAAATTTGTGGATGGGTGACCGAATCTGTCCTTCCAAATCATTTTGCAAACTATACTCGTGGATGGAAATGGATCTCCAAAATTGTACATCAAGCACTCCCGTGGTGAAATATCCAACAAAACCTTGCAAAAATAAGATAAAATGTGGTGATTGTGTTTTTGCTTCGGTATACGATCCCATTCGCCAAGCAAACTCACAAAGGTTGCACTCTCTATAAACACCTTCCAATCTAAACACAAGGGAGTGGTTGTATGTCGGGTTGGTCGTCTGTCACACCCTCAAACCGGAATGGCGGAAACGTTCAGGGACGGAGGACGTCATGTACAGTATCACAACAATTGCATAATGGTAATCAAAGTACAACAAACATTGCATTGATAAAGTATAGTTTTACATTCGTGTTCAAATCAATGTATACTTGACACCCAAATGTATAGTAAAAGTTAAAAGACATGAGTCTATGAAGCTCCGTTTTCTCAAAACCTGTGGATACCTGTTTACTAATTTCCTGAGAATACAAGTAGTTCTAAAAAGAGTGTCAACAATTAAGTTGGTGAGTTCATAAGCATGTTTGTAATTGAAATTTGTCATTTGTTCCTTGAAATATAAGTATGTTTTCCCAGAAAATCCTATATTTTCTATTGTAATGTGTTGTAATCAACACGTGTAAATGTTATTGTACTCTGAGATAGTATAATGTAGTTCTAGTTCACATAAAACCATGAAAAATATGTTTTCTCTGCATTGGAATAGTATTCTGTATTTGTACTTGTATGAAAATTGTGTAATTGTAAATGGATGGATTCACCAGCTGTACTTGTAAAATACTGTATTATAATTTTATTATTTAATAAAACTATGTGAAGTTGTTTACTTATTCATACACTAATCGTATTGTTCAATACCAAATTGTGAGTTATCATAACCATGCTTGATGACCTAAGATGGCTTGAACACGACGTTCTTCAGGCGTCGAAATCGTTATGACGCCTGCCGGCCTAACTATAGCAAACAGTTAAGGTGCGGGATTGTCAGTCCCGTATAGATCAATACACAAGTGTCATGCTCTCCCTCCAGGAGACTCTGGTTATAATTTCAGGACTTGGTTGGTACTTAGATAAGTACGTGAAGTGTGTCTCACAAATTTTATATTGACGGTTACATATAGAATAATGAAAAGTTACTTTGTAATGGATAAACTGTAAGTATATCTCATAAACTATATTTATTATAGTTTATATGTTTGTTTTCTGTAATGTATTCTGAACTTTGAAAAGTAATATGTAAGTTCCATAAACTATACCTATTATAGTTTATATGTTTGTGTTTTCCTGAAACGAAAACCTTTGTATTGTTAATAATTCGGCAAGTTTAAATTGTAAAATCCGTGATACGGTTGTTCCGTGAAATTCAACATTTATGTTCAAATTGTACTAAAATGGATTGCAAAAATAATATTTTTGTTTAACAAGTTTTAAATGGTTTTATACTTATATAAATATAATATTTATATAATTATGATTAAATAGCAGTCGAATAAATAATTCTACCCCAAGCCCACAACCAAACAAGGAACAAGAAATGAAGCTAAATTATCAATTCTAATCCTGTTGAACCTTAATTATATAATATGTATGTATGTATATATATATATATATATATATATATATATATATATATATAATAACGACAACGATTGATAAAATATTAAAAACATTTAGATATTAACACAAATTTTCTTGTGTTACACTTGTATTCCCCCCCCCCCCCTAAAACAGTGAAAAACCATGAAAACATAGGGGTATGAACTCACCTTAAGTGAATGTTCGCGTTAGGATACGATGTAGTAGTGTTGATCCTCAAGTTAGAACCTGTATAATTATCCGTATCATAATAGTTTTTAACGCATATAATAAGTGTACGATTAGTGGAAATAATAGTAAATATGTTATGGAATAGTGAATTATGTAAGAATCACTTACAAAAAGAAGTCTTAGAAATTATTCAAAGGTAAGATAGGTGTTTTCGGTTGCTTGAAGATGTGAAGATTGTTCTTGGTGTCCTTGTTGGAAATAAGGAGATTAAGGTGTTTTCAGTTGATAATATGCAGATTGGATGGTGATTTCGGTTGATATTAAGAACACTTGAAGATTTCGAGTAATACCTTATGAAGATTTAAAGGTTTTTCAGTTGCTACTTGAGAAAAAAGATGATGGTTTCGGATGACACTTGAGAGAAAAGGTGGTGTTTTCAGTTAAGAAAGGTGAGAATGAGCAATAAATTTCGGTCATATGTATTTGTATGGATGAAATAAGATGAGATTTTTACATTGAAATTCGCATTTTATCACTTGAATTGCATGTCATTGGATAAAATTTAGAAGATTTCGGTGTAGACCGAAGTCAGTTTTCAGTCGGAAGCAAGTGGGCGCATGCGAGGGTTTTCGGTCCAGGCCGAGAACCGTTTTCGGTCCGAGGGTGGGTCTCTATGTGAGATTTCTCGGATTTTGAGGTATTTTATTTCTTTACCAAAAATACATAATTAAATATAATTAACAAATTTGACAAGTTTAACTTTTGTTGACTTGTTTAGATTTTTTATTAACTTGCATATTAAGTTATATATGCATAGTTTTCAATGTGTAAGTGTTTATAACTTATATATAAGAAAGATTATAAAAGTATGAAAATAGAAAACTTATATAAATATGCCCTTAAGGCATTGTGTTAATGCTATGGTATGGATTTACTTGTATACGATTGTAGTTTAAACTTTTATTCGGATAAGTTTGACTTACATTGACTTGAAATAACGGGTTGTTACATCATCCGTTCTTCAAAGCTAATCGTGGCGAAGAACTCAATGGATAATTCTCGATAAACGGGCTCTTGAATGGAAAATAAATTACGCCACCTGTTGCAATAGAAAGTAAAATCTTCTCCTACAAATAGCTTTGTCCAATATCGATCCACTTCCATCACCATTCCAACCCCACTTAGCCATGACTAATCAATCATGTAACGCCCGTAGATCAGGGCTAGTCAATTTAGAGACGATATGCGTCAAAAAGTGAATTTTTGATGAAAGATTATTTAGAATGAATAATCTTAACTAAGTTGTAGTATATGTTACAAGGATTCCGTACATATAAAGAACGCCCAAATCTGACTTCGTATGAGGAAGTTATGATTTTTCGAAGTTTATTAAAGAATTAATAATTAAATTTAATTATTAAATCCCGACATTATCCGAAGGGGAGTCACCGGGCATATCCGAAGTACGCCCCGCGTATAGCGAAGCATGACGACCTTCGCACTCGAGTTCTTCGGATGACGCATGCAGTGACGATTTCGGAGCCCTACGCCCCGCGTAACGCAGTACACCCCGCGTACTCCGAGGCTCCAGCCTCCTATAAATCGGATGCGAGGGTTCCGGGCTTATTTGCTCATTTCTCCTCGTTTTTGTGCCGAAGCTCTGCGTGTAAACCCCCGAAGCCATCCCGACACCCCGGATCTCATATCCAAGTTAAGAAGGAAGTTTTACGCTCCCGAGATCCCGTGAAGTGCGATTCCCGAGCCGAAGCTCTGCCCGCGAGAAGTCCAGTTTTTGTGGAGATCTTCCAGATCTACCGAAGAATACTAATTCTGCAAGTCGTAGTGCTGTCCGATCATCTTCTGATCAAGTGAGTGTATACTACCTTTCATAAACACGATAATAATACAAGTATGGTTCGAGTGTATTAAGTATATTGCTGTTTATATGTGTGGGTGTGTAGTTACTTTCTTCTAACACATAAAATGAAGTATTTGTTATAAAATGCGTGCTATGTGTTTATATATTGTTGTTTATTTGAGATGAGTGTGGAATAGATGTTTTATATAGTTTTTAAATGAGTTAAACTGTATATGTATTTTATATCTACCAATATGTTGGGTAGAACATGGGTAGATGAGATAGTTGGTATGTGATAAAATTATGAGGTATGAAAGATGATTAAGAATGATGTTGGTAGATGTACCAATTAAAGAATGTCATAAAACTAGCAGATGCGCTTGAGAATAATATCGGTAAATGCACCAAGTAGTGAATGTCGTGATCTTGGCAGATGCGCCAAATAGAGATTGTCATAACAATATCAGATGCGCTTATAGGATAATCATGGCAGATGCGCTTATAAGATAATGTCGGCAGATGCGCCTAAAAGAGAATGTCATAAACCTGGCAGTCGCGCCTCATAGTGTATGACGTAATCCTGGCAGAGGCGCTTAAAGGATAATGTTGGCAGATGCGCCTTATGTAGCAAAGTTTGAGTAAATTCCTTAGGTCAATCCTTAGGAATGAATGAATGACGAGTAGTTGAATTCCTAGGGTAAAATCCTAAGAAAGATAATAGGGATGAGTAATTGAGTTGATTGTTTGATGGTTGAATATAATAATTATATTATTGTGGGTTGAAAACCCTATATGCTCACCAGGCTCCCAAGCCTGACCCACTCAGTTTTCTTTGCATTACAGGTAATGGCACAAGAGTATAAGTTGGTGGACTTGACGATAGATTTTGGATTATAGGCCAGTAGTTATGAATAACTGTTGTAAGGTCTATTTTATATTGTTTATGCTTTTGGTCTGTATCGGAACATGACATCCCGAGGTTTTATTATTTAATGAAAATACATTCTCTTTGAGAAACGTTTTGATAAATGGTTATCATATTTTATTTTGGGAACAAATTCCGCAACTATTTTCTTTAAAAGATTACTCTAATTTTAAAAACCAAGCATAAACAAATCGGTCTTTTCTGGCCGAGAAATTGGGGATGTCACAAATCACGGGTGCTAATGCGAACTCCCGATTATATTACCATCCCAATTTATTTGAATAATTGTTGAGCATGGATTGCGATATATTTTGTGGGAATCGATATAGTGGATGTATACTAGAAACATCAATATGTTCTTATTTTTCTGAGATTGCACGAGACCCTCTCATGATACCTGAAAGATTAACAGCAAGAAAAACCAACAAAACCACCAAACCGATTAAGCAATAAGTAGAAATAAAATTCTGAGTACCCAGTTTTCACGTCGTGGTCACGAAGACCATGTCGTGATTTCGGTTCGATATCAATCTGTTGATCGTTCATTTACAAGGCCAAACAAACTCAAATCCATATTTGGGGTTTGTTTTAAACTCGATTCTAAGTACTTTCAAGTACCACGCAACATCTAAATCGCGTAAGGTTGAACTAATTTCGACATTTGGACTTCAACACAAACCCTAACTTCTAATTACTAAAATTTAAGGAAATTAAAGATTAAGGAACTCATAGAACATACCTTTGATGATGTAATGAAATATAGACACATGAAAAACAAGATTTTTGGCCGAAATCTAAGTGTGGGGTAGGCCAGTTCTTACTTCACGATGTAATCTTTGAAAAGTGAGTGTCGAAGCAGATAGCGACTTACATTCTGACTTAAGTCGTTGACTTTGACAACTTCACGTCGTGGGCTTGATTGGACCGAATTTTTATGGGTTGTTTCATGTTGGGATATATGGCCTGAGTGTTTTAGTCCAAATGATCCATAAAAACTAGTATTTTTTTCCTTTTATTTAATTTATGAAAATCATTTTTATTTATTTAAAAAAATGTTGTTCATAAAAATATTTTTCTTTTACGATAAGGACCCCACACTCGATTTTTGAAAATATAGGGAGAATGACCAAAAAATTTATCCTAAAAATGTAAAACAAATAAAAGTAGGAAAGAAAAGAAAATGCAAACCAGGCTTGGATTGCCTCCCGACAAGCTCTTTTTATGGAGTCATGAGCCGGACTTCGTGTCACCCTACGTTGGAGGTACGATCTCTAATTGTACCTTTTGTTCCTTCCATCTTTTCTTGTAAGCTTACACTCGTCTTTAATAAGCTTTCTTAGAATTCTCCTTTTTCGTTTTAGAATCGCATTCCTCGTGCTTTCGTTTCACCCCTTTGTTCTTCACAAAAAGGACTAGTTCTTCTTTTTCTTTTTGTATCTCCCTAGCTTCAAAATCTTCCTTATCCAAAGTTGGCTTACTTAAGTCTTTTGTAATTTCTTCTTCTTCATCCTCACATGAGACTGTAAGTTCTTCACTTTCTTCACTTACTAGAGACTGTGGAGTTTTAAAACCAAAGACCTTAAAGAACATTGGACATGAAGCTCTAGGCTTAGTACGCTTGACTTATTCACTTGTTTGAATTTCTTCTTCCATCAATTTCTCTAACTTCTCAAGCTCGTATTCTTTGTCCAATAAGAATACTTCACTTTAAGCACAATCTTTCTTGAATCCATCTTCAACTCCAAAAGTCATTTCCTCATTTCCCACTCATAAGGTGAGTTTTGACTCATGAATATCCACCAAGGCTCATGCGGTATTAAGTAGTGGGCATCTAAGGATAATTGGGACATCTTTATCCTCCTTCGTATCTAGCATCACAAAATCAATTGGAAAAACAAAATTTTCAGTTTTTACCAAAATGTACTTAATTATGCATCGGGGATGAGTTACCGAACGATTAGCCATATGAATTGCCATCTTAGTAGCCTTCAAATATGGAAGGTTGAGCTTTTGATAGAACAAATAAGGCATTAAGTTTATGCTTGCTCCAGAATCGGCTAAAGCATATGTCTTCATATTGTTTTTGAATTCACATGGATATGTAAGGCGTCCAGGATCTCCCATCTTCTTTGGTATTTCTCCCATAATAAGCATGGAACTTTGCTTACTAAGGACTACCTTGGAGGTCTTCTCTAATATTGGCAAGTGTTAAGTAAGTCTTAAAGAAATTTAGCATACTCGGGAACTTTTGCCAAGGATTCAATAAAAGGAGTATTGATTATGATTCCCTTAACTTGTTTTATTAACTTGATATGCTCTTGCTCCAGTGGGTGAAATTTGGCTTGAGAAGGAAATGATAGTGGAGGATGAAAAGCTTGAGCATAAGAAGAACTTTTTTGTTCAGACCGAGGCCATGTCGTGAGGATTGAATCCTCATGTCGTGAGGTGGGTGTTTCAGCATATTTTTTTCTTTGATTTTCGTGCACTTTGGTTGTGATTCAGGCTGCTTTGTCTCTTCTTCCAAGGGCTCTAAGAACTAAAAAATAGTGTCTTCTCCAGTAGTGATGGCCATGACATGTGGTTGGGGTTTGTTATCTGGAATTGGTAGAGGTAACCGCTCATTAACCAAAGTAGTTAATTGCCCGAGTTGAACTTCAATATTTTTGATGGATGCTTGATGATTTCTCATGGAAGCATCAGCTGCATTGTGACGTTTTTCAGAGGCTTCCATGAATTTGTGAAGCATTGACTCCAAGTCAACTTTTTTCGCGGGTTGTGGTTGCTCCTTTTGACAAAAGCCTTGGCCGGTTTGCCAATATTTCTCTTCCTTTTGCTTTTTATACTCATCGTAAGGCAACCATTCCTTCTTTGGCTTCCTCTAATCTTCATCATAACGGTCTCCACTTTAGTATAATACTTGAGCTTTCCTATTCCCGTTTTCATCTAGATGGCAATCTTTCGTCAAATGTGGATCATTGCAATTTTCATAACCGACACATATTGCGTGTATGGATTGGTCCATCTTAGTCATTCTTCTATGCATATTATTTAACGTTACCAAAATAGCCGCCATGTCTTCCGAAGTGCTACTCCCGATTCCTTTTGCTCTGTTATTTTGAGGGTTGTGATACTCCCGTGAATTCTTTGAAAACTCTTTGATTAGCTCCTTAATTTCAATAAGATTTTTCTTCATTAGAGGTCTTCGAGAATTAAGGAATTTCCTTGTCATCACATTTACCCCATCGTAGAAGATCGATACTTCTTGTTGCACATTAAGATCATTTTGGGGACAATTTCTAAGTAGCCCTTTGTAGGGCTCCCATGCTTCATAAAGTGACTCACCCGATTGTTGCTCAAAATTAATTATTGCCTTCTTAATTTTATACACCTTTGACGGTGGGAAAAATTGTTCTAAGAACATTTCACGTATTTCTGCCCACGTAGTGATTGCACCAGGTGGAAGTGCCTTCAATCAACCTTTAGCTACTCATTTTAAGGTGACCGAAAGCATTCTCAACAAAACAGTCTCGCGTGGAAGATTTGGGATATTGAAGTAATCAGCGATGTCATTGACTTCATCAAGGTGTTTGTAAGCATCCTCATGACCTTTTCTGGAAAATGGAATATCCTTAATTGCGGAAAGGATGTGTACTTTTAGCTCGAAGGTTATGGTAGCAGGAATTGCGGGTTGCACTAAGCTTGGACCAGTGTCCTCTCAAATTATTTTCTTGTACGTCTCCATTGAAATGTCGGCAATGTTCGACATTTTGGTTCTTGGCTTGCTTTCGGGTTCGCTTACTTCTTTGTCAGATTCTGATTTGGGCTCGTAACTAGATTCCTTTTTAGTAAGAGTCTTCTCAATGTTTTCGAATGTGCTTTCATTTTTCAGCTTCTCTTTATGGAAAGCCGACTTTGGATCTTCAAATGGTGGCATCAATGGTGTGTTGGATCCTCGGGTCATATACTACTGAAACAAAAACAAAAACAAAAACATAAAAATGAACAAAAACTAATTAAAAAAATCCTACTAAACGATTACCACGACGTGGTAATAATGCCACCTTGTGGTGAAGCAGATAAATTAAACAGAATGAAAAAACGAAAAAAAAGTGAAATATCTAAGTTCACGTCGTGAGTTCAGTAATTCAGAAAAAAAAAAAAAACTAATGCTAAAAATTAACTTTTTGCTGGTTTTACCCCACAAAAAGGATCGATTAGCCTAAAACAATTATATTAAAAAACTAAAATAGTCGTTTCCTGGCAACGACGCCAAAAACTTTGATGTGTCGTAATATTACACCTAACAGTTTTACCAACTATCTGTAACACCCTGATCCTCAGGTACTAATAATTGTATTGTTTTGTTCAAGTTTTGAAGGACCTACTCGACGAGTTGGCTTCCCTACTTGTCGAGTAGTAGCGGGTTAGTCCGCGAAGTCTAATGACCTACTCGCCGAGTCCAGGAAGGCACTCGACGAGTAGATGCTGGCAGTTGAAACCCTAAGTTCGGGGCCATGCGCCCTATTTAAGGGGGCCATTAGCCTCCCCCATCCTCCCCTTTTACATCTCTTCATCTCCCAAAATCCTGATTCCTGTGTGTGTGATCTCTGGTGAACTTAAGCTTGAAGGAAGGACTTGGTGAAGGGAACCCTTGAGGAAAACAAGCTAAAAGGAAGCAAAGAACTCGTGGGAATTCAAGATCTTCATCTGTGAAGCACTCCTTGAAGGTATTAGGCTATTCCTTGGCTCATTTCCACCTAAAACCCCCTTTTTCATGGAATCTAAGAAAGGGATTTTGTGTTTGAGCCAAGATCTGAAGTTGTAACTTCAGATCTGGACTCCCTTTGGACTTTGGATGCATAAAGTTATCAGTTGTGCCTAGCATGAGCCTCCCCCTCAAGTTTATGACTCCATTCTAAGCTTAGATTGCTATTTGAGAGCTTAAAAGCCTTGCATGCACGTAAAGTTTGCAACTTTACGTGAGAAGCATACCTTAGAAGCTTGGATCTGTAATTTGGAAACTTTGCATGGCTCAAATGAGTCTGTATGGCCTCAGATCTGTAGGAACTCGGCGAGTGACATGAAGATAGGCATGGACTCGACGAGTTGGATGAACAACTCGGTGAGCCCGATGAATTCTGCCATAAACTCGACGAGTTGGATGAAGAACTCGGCGAGCCGGATGAAGATTTCCATAGACTCGACTAGTTGAAGGAACAACTCGGCGAGTCGATTAAGATTTCCCCCATCTGTGGAATGTTTGTGGGCGTGTCGAGTTGCAAGCGGGGAAACTCGACGTGTAGCCCTAGATTATCAATCGAACCTCGTGAACTCGACGAGTCACCTAGGTGACTCGACGAGTAGACTATTTTCCCCGAAACTCGGCGAGTCACTAGTTGCACTCGAAGAGTTAGGGTCAACATGGACTGTTGACTTGATCTTAACTGAAGTGGACCAGGGCGGAATTTGAGGGTAATGACTGGTTATTATATGTCACTTTTTAGGCAGTTGAGTTGGAGCAGCTTGTGGGGTATATTCAGTCAAAAAGGTGTCAGTTCAGCATTCGTGTCAGGTGAGTCTTCTCACCATACCTATGGGTCTAAGGCACCAAGGCCCGCCCATTATGTGATTATGGTAAATGTGATAGATATTATGTGTTTGTTATGATATGTGATTGCATGTTGTATGAAGACCCCCGGGGGAGCCCGTAGCATTGGCAGTCCTAGGTGAAGACCATGTGGGGTAGCCCATGGCAGTCCTAGGTGAAGACCATGTGGGGTAGCCCATGGCATTGGGTGTAAGACCATGTGGGGGAGCCCATGACAGCCCTAGGTAAAGACCATGTGGGGTAGCCCATGGCACTATTATAGATTTTATGTATGCATGGCTTATGTGTTACATGTGTAGCTTTTATGGCTATCAGGATATGTGATGTGTGGATTGTGTGTGGTATGCTCTGGGAAACTCACTAAGCATTTCACTTACAGGTTGTTGATTGTTGCAGGTACTTCGGAGCCTAAGGGCAAAGGCAAGGCGTGATGACGTGACGTGTACTCTACCTCTCTTTTGGATGTTGAGGGACTCTCTGATGTTTTCAGAAAACGACAGCAATGATGTAATAACTGTGAATTGGGGACAAATGTTTTGGAAACCTATGTAATGTGTAATCGGTTTGATTAATTAAAACAAAAAAGAAAATTTCCTTTGTAAAAGTTTGGGTCGTTACACTATCTAACTAACTATTACGACTTAAGGCAGTGGACATTCTTGCAAACAATATATCACAAACAGTCGGGTATCGAACACAAGGAACGAATTTAATTTACTAACCTAACTAGTATTAGATTAATCTAAAAAACAAGCAAACGTTAAAATGGGTTTGTATCTGATTTTTCAAGTTCAGAAAAACTTAAACACTTAACTAACGATTTTAATTAATATACTAAAAACACTTTTGTTTAGTTCGAATCCACCTCTTCTCTATGGTTAGTTACTAATTATGGATTATTAAAGTTGGTTACCAATTAATATGTAATTAGCAATTCAAGTCCAAATTTACTAATATTTTCACCGGTTCATGAACTACCATATATGGTCATACACAAGCTAACACAAAATTAGTTATTAATTATAGATGAGCCATGTAAGATTTATCTAAGCAAACACAATTATGGTCACAATTATTTTCTCCAACACAGCTAAATTTGTTACTTTTATTACTTATCCAAGATTTTATCGATCCTAGCTCTAGTAATTTTAATGGTCACTAAATCACTAGGTAATCAAGTTCATGTAATATAATGGCCACTAAGCTACATTTAACTTGAATTTAAGCAACAAAGTCACAAAATTTAACATGCTAGGTAATGATAATCAAACACATGCACAAAACCAACTTATAAAATCCATATTTTTAATAATCTAAGCCACAGATTCGAGGTTTCATCTAGCTAAATGAAAGCAAATAAGTTCAGCTACTCATGGCTGAAAACGATAACACAGGTTCAACATATATTGACATTACTAAAGTAAATCAAACCGATGTGATGATGTGTTCTTCAAATTCCTTAATCTTCAAGCAAATTCTCCTTAAAAAGTATGTTTTGTGCACTTCTCTGAACTCTAAAATCGGATATCTCCGAATACCTCTCCTCCAAAAAGCTCTTTCAATCAATAATGCAAAGGAGTTTATATAGATTTGGAAAATACGTGGTTTAGGACGTGAAATAGGGTTCTCACATCATGAACTTAGTAAATATCCATATAGGGAAAGGATTTTGCCCTCCGCGTACTTGTCTTCTAGAATACACTCTTCACGTCGTGACCTTGAGATGTCACGTCGTGATCTTGGTTTTTTGTTGGAATTTTCTTTTTTTAAACTTCCATTCTCAAAAGTTCCAATCATTGTCAATTCTGGTCCATATTCTTTAAGAGTGTTCCTTTTGGTTACAAAATATAATTTAATTCAGTTAGTATCACATATCTTTGCAATTAACCAAAATATTACTTAAAATGTATTGTACATGTCTAAAGTACCAACCATGCAAAAAATTAAACCACATGACCAAGCACTTAATGGCTATCATAGTTGTACCGAATCAACTTGTTTTGACAAACCACATGGACTAATCATGTAATTTTGTCTATATAAAATTATTATTTTGAATCTCAAATTAATATTGGTTTATATCGAATAATATTTTTCTGTTTATTTATATATTTTACTTTTAATATATATATATATATATATATATATATATATATATATATATATATATTCACTAAATTGTTTTTTTCTTTTAAATTGGAAAGTCACACCTAATAAAAAACTTCTCTATATATTTCATTTCCAAAGTTTTTATAATTGTAATGTTTAACTAATATATTTTTCTTAATAGTATATGAATTTTAATTCACCACTAAACAAATTTGTTTTTACCTTTTTAGAGTTAGCTAATATTCAAGTTATATATCTTTTAAAACATCTCCATTATTGACAACCGAACCGTAAAAAACAAATTCAACCGAATTGTATTTTTGGTGATTCAGATCAGATTTGAATTTGGACAATTAAGATTCATGTTTTGATAATCCAAATTAGTTTAAAATCATTTGATCAGATTGAATTGAATCGCTCTATCAAAACGAATATTTTTAATCTTAGTCGTCTCACCAACCAACATATCTCAATAAACAAAAATAAAATAAATTAGTTTATAATCTAATCAATTAAAGTTACCATCAGTAGGTTATTCAAAATCACATCCCATTCGCCTTGGCTCTTAGAAATCGGAGAATCAACATAGATTCTGTTACTTGTGCGAAATGCAACTTAGACGAGGAGTCTCTTGATCACCTGTTGTGCGTTTGTTCCTTCGCTAGAGTTACATGGGAATGGATATTTAGATGATGAGGTATATCGGTGCCTCTTTTTGATAAAACAAGTGAGGTGCTAAAGTTTGTTGTGACATGAGGGAATTGTACAAAGAAGAAAAAGGTTTTCATGGGTATTTTCTATGAAACGATTTAGAGTCTGTGCAAAGCAAGAAACGAAAGAACTTTCAATCAAACTTGGATTACCCGTACAAAGGTTGCGAACATATTCAAGTCAATGATGTTCATATGGTTCAAACACAATAGAAATGAAGGAGCTTATAATTAGATAGATTGGTGTATTAATCCACTCATGTAATAGGTGTAATAGGTGTGTTCTATCTTTCTACGTCATGTTGGTGACTTATGTTTCGTTTAGTTTTGTTTCACTTATTCCATGCCTTGTTGCTTGTTAGGTAGGGTTCTTTCTTATATCTCTTTTTTTAATAAAAGACAAAACATGCAAAAATGGTCCCCGTGGTGTGCATTTTTTCTAAGGTTTAGTCTAAACCTCAACTTTTTTTTAGCATCGTGGTACTTTTGAGCTAGTTTCATTACGGATTTGGTCCCTCAGTAAACTTAAATGACTTTTTACCTTTGGGGTATTTATTTTCTATTTTGCTTTCAATTTTTTAATGTTTAATACTTATCTATTCATTTTAATAATTAAAAAATGAGAGGGGCCTCTCTCTCTCTCTCTCTCTCTCTCTATCTATCTTGGTATTGTGGACTTCAACGTCCCTTAAGATCAGCCTCTCACCTCCGACCACCATTACTCCTAACCTCTGACCATCTCCCTTTGAGACCAGATGTAACTCCCCGACTCTTAGGTATGGATTTTACAACTTTATTTTCATATTAGAAAGGTCTACTCAACGAGTTGGATGCCCTGACTCGTCGAGTAGGAGCGTTTTTGGCCACGTGCTTAAGTGACCAACTTGCCGAGTCGAAGACATGACTCGACGAGTAGGAGCTGGAGGATGAAACCCTAATTTAAGGGGTTTGCACCCTATATAAAGGGTCATTAGCCTCCTTTACAGCCCCTTGTGAGTCCAGAAACCCTAAATCATCGTTTTCTCTCTTTTTGTATGATATTAAGCCTTGACGTGGATTGTAGAAGGAAGATCTTGAAGTACTCAAGCTTGGAACAAGAGCAAGACTTTAGATTCGAGTTCTACTTCATCTTAGCAATGTTCTTGAGGTAACAAGTTGTTACCTTGACCTTTTTCTATCTAGATCCATGCATGTGTGAGATTAGGTCAATTTTAGCAATGTTGTTATGTAATTTTGGGTATTAAGTGTGATCTGAAGTTGCAACTTCAGATCTAGGCTTATCCTGGTCTGTAAGATCATAAAGTCTCAGCCTTTAGTGAGTTAACACCTTCTTCATCCTTTAGAACCTCTTCTTTAGCTTGATTTGGGCCATTATCACCTTGCATGTACGTAAGGTTTGCAACTTTACGTAAGAAGTATGCCGTAGGAGCTTAGATCTGCATTATGGAGCTTTAGAGTGGCTTAAAATCGTCTGGATGGAGAAAGGACTGAAGGGACTCGACGAGTTGCATGGCCAACTCGGCGAGTCCGATGAAGATTGTCATGCAAGGATTTCTGCATGGACTTGGCGAGTCAGTAGGACGACTCGGCGAGTCAGCCAGGGTTTTCCCGAAGTTTGGACATACATGGGGTCGGCAAGTTGCACGGAAACTCGACGAGCCAACTGGGGGATTCACGACCTCTCGAGTTTTGGAAGGACTCAACGAGTCAGTGTACTGCACTCGACGAGTAAGGTCAACATGGACTGTTGACCTTGACCGTTGACTTTGACTTTGACCAAGGGTTGAGTAGTTTGACTTTTGGGGGTATTTTGGTAAATTGGGAAATTTATAGAATGATTACATGGTTAATATAGGTAGCAGAGCACGTGGTTGTGATTCCGGAGTTTGAGTTTATCTCTTCAATTCGACAATTGTGAGGTGAGTTTTCCTCACTATACTCAAGGGTCGAAGGCACCAAGGCCGGCCCTTTGGATTGTTATCCTGATATGCTTTGCTAGTATGATCTGTTAGATCAATATCCTGGTAGATAGGATGGTATTATCTATTTATGTGGCTATAGTCCGTTAGATCGATTTGCTTGTCTATAGACGGTTATGTGATTATCTGTTATATGTGTACATGTTTGATTGGTGGTTGAGGCTTATCTGCTTTGTGCAAAAGCCAATAGACCTGGGCATTTAAACCAGTTGGTTGTGGGCCGTGAGTATTCCATCCCGTGGATGATTGGACTCATAGTATGTGGGCATTCCAACCTGTTGGTTGTGGGTCTGGGGTATTCCATCCCGAGGATGATTGGACCCATAGTATGTTGGCATTCCAACCAGATGGTTGAAGGCCTGGGGTATTCCAACCCGATGGTTGACTGGACCATAGTATGTTGTTTATGATTATATGTGTATTATTGTGTGTACGGGTATTTTGGAGGAACTCACTAAGCTTTGGGCTTATAGTTTTAGTTTTTGATTCAGGTACATCAGATGATCGCGGGAAGGCAAAGACGTGATCGTACAGCTCCTCACATTTGTGTTTATGTTTCTGGGATACTCTGATATTATATTATTTTGAAAACAAACTTTGTAATGTTAAATGGTTTTGAAATGTTTTAAATAGTTTAAATTTGGCATGATTTTATGGATGTTACACCAGACGGAACCAAACCCTTTCCCACCGTTTCAACTCCACCATATACATTCCTTTTAAAATTTCAAAGACCTTGTTGATCTCCATGAAAGCAACATGAAGATCAAGTTTAAGAAAAGGGAAAAAAATATTTGCATATCAGTAAAGACGAAGCTCCGGTTTGCAGCGGCTCACCATCGTCTTCGTTGAGTTGCAGATCGGAGCGGTGGTGGTTTCCAGTTGCTAGGGTTTGCAGCGGAGGATCGAAGTCGATCTGCAGGTGAGAGGAAAGGAGGTGGATTCTTCCTTCTTATTTGAGCTTGCAAACCCTCGTTTCAGAGCTGGAACAACAACATCGCCAGAGAAGAAGAGACGGGTGGCTGAAACCCTAAACGACGATGAATCTGAAAAATTGTTCGAGCTGCCATAAGTAGTGTTGAGAGGAGATAAAGACCTCCATCAGATTTGTTTTGTCTTCAAGATCTGAATCTGGATAGGGCGATTTGGTGGAAGCCATGGTTTTGAACATTAGTTGGGAGCCCTATTCTTCACCTTGTGCAACCTCAGGCGTCTGATTCCACTTCAATTTTTGGTTTTGATTTGGGGATTCAAGTTTGTCGGAAGCATGTGAAGCAACTTAATGTTTGTTCTTGAAGCTCATTTCCAAAAACTTGTTTCCATATCTGTTTTAAGGATTTGTTCTTAGACTCAGATCTGAACATGATATGTTCTTGAACCCAAATCTAAATATGATGTTCTTGAAACTCATTTGGACCTGTAAAAATTAAAGGGAGAAGAGAGAACTCGACCTGATCTATGTGTTCTTGAATTTTCATTTTCAGATATCATAAACACATAAACACACACACATAGAGAGAGAGGCCTCTCTTATTTTTTAATTATTAAAATGAACAAGTAAGTATTAAACATTAAAAAATTGAAAGAAAAATAAAAAATAAATACCCCAAGGGTATTAAAGACATTTCAGACTGAGAGACAAAATCCGCAACGAAACTATCTTAAAAGGACCAGAAAGCCAAAAAAATCGAGGTTTAGACTAAACTTTAGAAAAAATACATACCACAGGAACTATTTTTACAGTTTTGTCTTAATAAAATTTGTTGATTAAAAAAAAAGAAAAGAAACCGTAATGTGTTTTTACCGGTTGCATCTTAAACACGTCTGGCTATGTGTATACTGTATTCCATTGACAATGACAAAGTCATGGTCGACCCATACTGAAAAGCCCTTTTGACTGGGGTGTCAAGCAAACCAACCCCAAAAGTTTTAATGTGCTTTGATTTTTTATTTCTTGAAACGGATATCGGTCTTCATTGCATATGAATTTTCAGCTACGGAAGAACAAATATATATTAAGGTTAATTAGGAAAATACCAAAATGGACGGGCTCTTTTCACATACTAAAACGGTAATTTTGTAGGATTAATTATTAAAATATTCAATAGTATGAGAGATGATAATTTATTGGGGTAAATTACAAATACCAAAACGGATGAGCTCTTATACTCATAAAATACCGTTATTAATCAGAAAATAATTATCTGTTTTTGCGAAATGCTATATTATTATTTTTGTGTTTAATGCTAAGCAAATCAAACAACCAGCTAATTTGTTAATAGATCACGGAAGCATAGTAAACGTAGGAGAAAACAACCCAAATTCTAAAGAACGATCTACCCTTTAATATGTGAGAAATTAATGGTGCGTTTAGTTGTAGAAAATTTTCCAGTTTTTTAAGAAAATTTTCCAAGAAAAACGGAAATTTTGAAAACGCGTTTGGTACGTTCAGTTTTTCAAAATTTTCCAAGAAAATCTAAATTTTCGGTTTTCCAATTTGTACGTAAATTAGAAAAGTGATTTTTATAGTTTTCCAAATTTCTAACATGGAAAATGAAAACTCCACCGGTTTCAACCAAACGCCTTTCCTAAAATTTTCATTAAAAATTGAAAATGAAAACTCAACTCTATTTTCTGAAAACATTTTCTTAAAAAATGAAAACAATTTTCCACAACCAAACAATTGTTTTCATTTTTTAAGAAAATGTTTTCAGAAAATAGAGTTGAATTTTCATTTTCAATTTTCAATGAAAACGCGTTTGGTTAGAACGGGTAGAATTTTCATTTTCCATCTTAGAAATTTGAAAAACTTTGGAAACTGTAAAAATCACTTTTCTAATTTACATACAATTTGGAAAACTGAAAATTTTCATTTTCTTAGAAACTTTGGAAAACTGAACGAACCAAACGCGTTTTCAAAATTTCCGTTTTTCTTGGAAATTTTTTCTAGAAAACTGGAAAAATTTCCACAACCAAACGCACCCTAAGAAACTCCGTATAGCCCACGTTGCTTGTAGTAGCTTCATATTTCTTCTTTTTTGTATGAGTTAGTAACCTCCTTGTTCATTATTTTTGGTTTTTATTTATTTATGTTTTTAAGTAAAGGCCATCAGAAAATCTCGTCAATCATGTGTTACTTTAAGTATCGATTTTTGTTTTTGAGAAGGCAAGATGGGCTCCTACGAAGACTAATATTCAAGTTTTAGCTCTTTTAATTGAATTTGTTTCAGGGCTAGGTTGAAGTGTTGAACTCCTTAGATTGGTTTGATGGTGTTTGATAATTTTCTCTCACTAACATGTATTCATATGTTTCAATGTTCGTAAAAATGAACGTATATGCATATACGTACATATACAACCTAGTGTGAATGCAAATCAGCAATGTAGTCAATGAAGATACATTGTGAGGTTTGTCAAAAATTTACCAATGAGTTATGAGTGGCACAGAATTCTGGTCCCAATTTCCGTGCTGCAGCCCCAAATGTCAATTTCCCTTTCGGTTTCATTTGTAGACATGCAATCAATTCCTTTGTCCCAAAAAACGCTGGGTGGACAATGATTTGGTTTGTAAAAAAAACAAATCTTTGAATTGGATCGATTAGTTCAAAAAATTTGAACTTGATTTTGTCAAAAGAATGTGACACAAAACAACGAAATTTTCAACGTAAGGAATTCAAGTACACGGTAAAAATTTATAAATTATAATCAATATACAAGGAGAGGAATACTAAACAGTAAACAAAATATTTTATAATTATTTATAATCAAGATCAAATTTGTAATCAGAGTAGAAATTATTTATAATTATACCCCGCGATTTAAGGCTTACAAGAATCTGAACAATTTTGATTTGTTATTCAGATGGACAGGTTTAAACTCGTATACTTGTAGCCATGTGACAAATTATTTTAATATTATTGTTTGTAGTTGGTTTATTGATGCACATTTGTTACCAGTAAGTAACCAATCATATAGCTTTGCATGATGAAAAACTTCAAATCGGAAGTGAAGAAGAGATCGATGAGACGAAACACAAAAATGTAGCGACAGTAATGAATTCATAAACATGATAACCAACTTCGATTCCTATATAAAACTGAATAAGAATCAGAACATACAACACATCATCTATACGAGTAGTTACATAATTAGCAATTCAGCAAAGAAATCGAATCTGATTACTAAAAATGCATTGCGTCTACAAAGAAATACTCGATGTTTACAGGCTAGGTGTCTATCTATCGATGAAGATCTTGAAGAGATACCACGAGTTCATAATCGATCCACCATTAATTTGCTTTTTGACTGGCTTCTCGTCGAACAAATGGAATCCGAAGGCTTCGTTGTTGCTTATGGTTCTTCTCCAACTTAACGCTAGCACCACTGCCGACTGATCTGTCTTTTCTCAAAACACATACATCTCCATCGCATACAAATTTTCCGGTGGGTGATGTTTCTGAAAAGCAGTTGAAGAAATCGAGCAAGGAGGCCATCTGTAAACTATATGTATGTCTGTATACAGATGCTCGATCCTTGTGTTTGACTGTTTGTGTTTGTGTTGTGGATGGATGCGCATATGATCGATGTATATTTATATATATAAAAACACACAGCAAAATAATATTAAACAATTGGCAAAAACCTGAACAACTGCGTGTGGAGAAGAAGTCTGGTCAATGGAGATGTGCTGCATGTGGAATTTACCAACGAGTGGCGCATGTAATATAATAAAACATTATATGCATATTTGATACTCCTTTTGCCCAATAAATAATGTAAAGCAATAAAAACATGCCAAATAACACTATCTATATGTATAATCTTTAAAACTTTACAAATTAGTTGATAAGCAGGTACCAAATCCGGGTCGGACAAGGCGATCAGGACGGGTGACGATGATACCTACATGGTAAAAAGGATTTCGTGATGGGCAAGAATTGAATTATGATCAAATATGGAATAGTAGTAATTGAATCTTAGGGGATAATGACCGTTTGCTTTAGGAAGGTTTATTTATTTATTTTTTATTTTTTTTTGGAATAAACAATGCCAAAAAGGTAATCTTGGAAAATATTACTATGTTTCTTCTTTCTCTTCTATGGAGTCAACATTCCCGCAGAGAATGTGGGTTACAACCCTAGCTGAACGTATTAACTGGTGAGTTCATTGTGATGGACGAAGCCATATGTCGACTACTATTGAAAGAGCAAGCTCATGCTCCGAACCAAAAGATTGAACAACTATCCATTTATTTATAGTCGGCCAAACACCATAAGTCGATGGGATTCATCAGAGATCAAGAAGCAACAATCCCAGATCCATGTGATTGGATTTGACACGCTTCAATGACACTGAACCAGAGACCCGGTTTTTTTTGCAATGGAAGAATACTTTGGCCTCCATGAGACAATAACAGATCAACGACTCCATATTGTCGGATTCAATATGGATAGAGATGCCGCCATATGGTTTCGTTGGATGAAACGAAATAACATGATTACAACTTGGGAAAGTTTTCTGGAAAACGTTTGAACCCGTTTCAGATCTTCCAAGTAAGAAGACCCACAAAGAGCCCTTTCTAAACTACTCCAACGCAGAACACTGATACAATACCAGGCCGAATTTGAAAAACTTGTGAATCGGATAACTGACATTAATAAAAACCTACTTATCTCCTTCTACACTTTGGGGTTAAAACCCTCGTTACAATTAGAACTACTGGTTACCAAACCCCAAACCATAGGTGAAGCTTTCGCCTCAGCCAAAATCTCAAAATCCCGTTTTGATGATTAGTGGCCTGCAAACCCTCGTGAGAGGCAGTGGGGTTCTTCACCAATTGTCGCAACCAACAACCACTGGCTATCCGCATCAACAACTACATGATCAACACCAACAATCACTTACATTATTAATGATCAATCCGACCCACTTAAACAACCTCTCTTACCAACGCCACACTCGAGCAACTCTTTCAAATCAAAGCCACCAATTAAATGGATTTGATGCGCACAATAGTACCCACTCGTTTTAAATTTATAACCTAACTTAACTTAACTAAATATGCACTTATAGGCAGTATACCTAGTCAGATTATATCTTTGATAAGTCGGGTGTTGAACACAGAGAAATGAATTCAACTAATTAATCTAACTAATTTTAGTTAAACTATAAAAACAAAGTTTGATTGGGGTTTTTTTTATTGATTTTGCAAGATCAGAAGAATTTAAATCAAGTAATATCAACTAACAAATAAAAAAAAAACAAATAAACTTCAAGAATTAAAGTGTTTATGCTTAGATCCGATTTCACCTTCTCTTATGGTTGATTTCTAGTGGATAAAATATTTTGATTACCAATTTGTTAACTAGCTATTATGATCAAATTTCTAGACTTATCAATTTATGAATTACCATGCAATGATCAAGCACAAGTTAAACACCAAATCGATAATGAACACAAATTGGACTATGAATGATAGTAACTACTTTCTTATGATCAAGTTAAGCAACCAAGCACAAATTAAGATTAATTATGTTCTCTAACATAGTTAAAGTTACTAGCTTTAATTACTTTATTTAAGATGTTATTAATCCTAGCTCTAATTATTTAATGATCATAAACAACTACGTGACAAATTCATGCAATTAGAATGGCCAACTATTACATTGAATCTGATTAATAAGCAATATAAGCCAGAACTAAACATGTTAGGGTTTAAATATCAAACACAAGTAAAATCACCATATATCATCCAATAAATGAAATCAACACATAAGGATTTGGTTCATCTTCACCAAATAGAAGTAAAGGGTTTCTAGCCTCTCATGATAGCAGAAAAACACAAAAACTTATGTAATTAAGACTAGCCATGAGCAAACCGATTAAATCTATGTGTAATTCTTCTAATCTTCTTCAATTCTGAAGCTCCACTTGCTTCTCGATCTTCTCCCAAGTTTCCAGAGATCTTTAGTCACAATTCCCCTCAGAAAAACCGACTGGAAGTTTCTACATTCGACCTAATAAGCGAATACTTATAGTTTCCATAAAACTAGTCCACATCATGGTATTCGTCGAAATCCTGTATTCTCCAAGTCAACATTAATGACCAGGAACCTTTCATTCCCCACGTCGTGGTGGAAGATCACCACGCCGTGGTATTCTATATTCAAGTCTTCTTTTTCTTCATTCCTGCTTCCTTTTTGTCCCAAGCATGTCTTTGCTACTACAAAACAAATTTCAAACATAATAAGCACCTTTTATCCCAAATCAAGCATATTTATAGCTAAAAGTATTAAGAAATAGGCATTAATTATATGACTAAATATGCACATATCAAAATACCGCAGACTTGGCTTTTTATTGCCCTCAAGCAAGACTGACTTTATTATTATTATATCAAAACCCTAGCCACCAACATTGTACATGACAATCCATTTTGAACCTCTCTATTACATCAACACCGCAATGCATGTATTTGTGTCTAATTTTTCCTAAGAACTTCCCAAATCCTAAATACTCACAATATTATAGGCACTTCCCCACTTATTTTGAACAATATTCATTTTATGCATCCCTTTGAATATATCCTCAAAAATCTTTCTTGCCCTCAAGGTAATTTTTGGTTAAGCCCCTAAGCATGCATATGAAAAAAACCTATAAATAAAAAAATTACAATAAATAATAACTTGGGAAATTGCCTTATTCTTCTACTTGAGTCTTCGATTTGGAACTTTTCTTCATGATATTTCTTGATCTTCATAACTTTGTAGACTCTTATTTTTTAAACTTTTGCAACTCTTTCTTTTTCTTTTTCTATTTTTTTTCTATTTTTTATCACTTTTTTTTTTCACTCAAAACTAAAAATCCTAAAAATAAAAATATATGCTTAAGCAAGGGAACTTAACTTCAACACTTATTGGTTAGAGGCATTAGTCTAAAGTGTAATGACTACATAAGCTCGTATGGATACTTTCTGGTACACGATGCTAAACATATTATGGCCCTCGAACTAAGCAATATCGTGTTTTTGTTCCATGATTTCACTAGGATAGGGAAGCCACAAATACACTAGAACATATATTGGCTAAAAAATCATCGAAACTCGCATCGGATCGAACCACAATACTAGCAACCTAGATCTTAACACAACAATTTTTAACTAGATTTAACTTTTAGATTATTATTTCAAATCTTTCTAACGATTTTTTTTTAAATCCTAGTCATTTTTAAAAAATAAAAATTATCAGTATACTTTCATTCCTATATTCAACCCCCTACCCACACTTAATTGATGCAATGTCCCCATTGCATCCTAAAAAATAAAAGAACATAAAATTAAAGAGGAGAAATTGAAACAGACTCCCCTTGGATAGTAGTGGCGAGATTAAATTATGAAACTTGTGTGGTAATGCTTGGACTTCTTGAATTATGGCTAGAAACAATACTTCTCAACTTTCTTCTTGTGAATATAAATGAGGCAGATCAAAATGAACTAAAGAACATTATTCAAAAAGTGTGTTAAACATCAACCATGATGTGGTAAAGAAACGCCATGCCATGGTGTCGAGTTTGAAGTCGTAATGGCTGCGAAATATAAGATCGTCATGACGTGGTCTAGTGATGCCACATCGTGGTGACAGGTCGGAAGGAGTCGTGATAATATCAAATGCCACGCCGTGGAGATGTTGGTCACGTCATTATGTCTTCTCAGAATGCCTTAAACAACCCAACTAATTCATCATTCTTATCTTAATGGCTTAGGATCATTCCTGAACTTTTCTTTCTGTAAAACTTTTTCAAAACTCTTCTTTTCATCAAGTGGGAACCCCACACTTGTTCAAAAACATGGTCTTCAATTGTAGTCTTCAAAAAAATTGCACAACTTCTTCATCAATTAAGCGTCTTCACTTCTTCACTTCCTTTAACCACTACAAAATAAAATCAAAAGAGTAGAGAAACACATGATTATTTGGTTAAACTAAAAATAAAACTGAAAATACAAAAATAAAAAGAAGTCAAAAAGGAAACAAAATGAAAACTCTTAAACATCAGGTTGCCTCCCGAAAAACGCTTCTTTTTAAGGAGTCATGAGTCAGACTCCTTCCCACTCTACGTTGTTGCGGTTGGGAGTGGGATCTTCCTTTTCACCTTTTGCTCTTTCCACTTACACTTGTGTGCTTGAACCTGTCTTATATACGCATTTCTTTGAGTTTTCTTTCTTCTTTGGATTAGTACTTTCTTCATGTTTACGCTTCACCCGTGTGCCTTGATTTTTCACCCTTATACTATTCTTCTCATATAGTTCTATCTTGACCATTGTTAGCTTCTCTAATTCCCCACCCATATCTTCATCAATTATCTGAACTTCTTCACTTATATCAACTTCTCTTTCATCGCTTGCCTTTTCCACTTGAGCCTTGTGTATAGTAAACATGATCACCTCAAATGTCATAGGACTTGAGGCTCTTGGTTTAGAAAATTTTACATTTGCAACATGAGGCTTCTCCCAAACTTTTAACTCTTCTTCCATCATATTTTCCATCTCTTCTAGCTCACTAAGGTGTTCTTCTCCCAAATTATTCATCCTTAGCACTTCATCTCTTGGTAATTCGTAACTCACTTTTTGACTCATTTGAAAAGTAATTTCTTCATCTTATACATGAAATGTAAGCTTTGAGTCATGGATGTCAATAAGTGCTTTTGCAGTAACCAAGAATGGTCTTCCTAAACGTATAGGAAGGTCTTCATCTTCCTTCATATCCAATACCACAAAGTCAACCGAAAAAATAAATGTTCGCACTTTCACCAATAAATCTCGAATAATTCCATGTGGGTTAGTAATCAAGTGATCAGCCATTCCAAGTGTCATCTTCATGTCTTGGAGCCTTGGTAGACCGAGCTTCTTATAGAAAGAATATGGCATAATATTGATGCTTTCCCCCGAATCGGCTAAAGCATTTATCGAAGTAGAATTTCCAAATTCACAAGGAAAAGTTAATTGGCTCGGATCTCCCATTTTGTTTGGCAACTCATTGATGATTGCAGTTGCATAACTCATTAAGCATAATTGTTGATGCTTTTTCCAACTCCTTTCAATTATTTGTCACATCCTTGGCAAACTTAGGAAGCTTCGTAATGGATTGGAGGAATGGAGCATTTATCAAAAGCGATAGCACTTGTTCCATGAACCTCTTCTGTTCCGGCTCCAGATTATGCTTAAGGACTTGAGACGAGAATGGTAAAGGAGGCTAATACGAATTTAGTGTAGAAAATTTTTGATTCACCAATGACCACGACGTGGTGAATCATCAGAATGCGATCCATATTTTCATTTTTTTAGTTTCAGGCTTCTCTTCTTCCATATATGAATCGGGCTTTTTAGTGGTTGTTTCATGAATCATAAATGGCTCAGAATGAACTTCTTCTTTAGTGAAAATCACCATACATGAGGTTGTGCTTTTGGGTTGGTATTTATAGGTGGTAACCTTTTGTTAACAAGTGTTGTTAGTTGCCCAAGTCAAGTCTCTATGTTCTTCAAGGAACCTTGATGATTCCTCAAATTAGCTTCAGAGCATCATGCCTTTTTTCTGAAGCTTCTATAAACCTATTAAGTACTCACTCAAAATCCATCTTCTTCTCAGGTGGTGTGTAACACCCCAAAATTTTCAAACTTTGAAATGCTATGGATTTAAAACCTAGCAAAATCCTACGAAAAGAAAAGGGGGGGATACAAAATAACCATAGCGGATGCATCGGATGGACGTCAAGTGGTTGATATTATCCCGCCGGGGCCAGAACTTCTTGTTTCAGAAGGCGAATCTATTAAATTTGAGCAACCGTTGACAAGTAATCCTAATGTGGGCGGATTTGGTCAGGGAGATGCAGAAATAGTTTTCGGATATTAACCCACATTTAACAAAAATCGGTCCCACAAAAACAATTACAATTAAAAGTTGGGTGCAACCATTAAGCATCTTACAAACCATAGCAAGCAAATAAGATTTGCATCCATACAATAATTTAGGAACTTAACAAGTTCCACTCTGCTCTCTCTCTATCTCTTAACTTTTAACTTTTCTTCTTAACTACAACCTGTGATATATGACATTAAAAAGAGATACGTAAGACAATAATGTCTCGTGAGCTACGTGGGTTTGTGACCCAAAACATTTATCATATTTTCATCAAAAACATTTCATATTTGCAAAACATATTTCAAATAGGCATTTCCACATTTTGTTCTATATCAAAAATATTTCATCTTTGTAAACATTTTTCAAATAGACATTTTTCCTCACTCCATTCCATATCAAAACATTTAAACTTTGTAAAAACATATTTCAAATAGACATTTTTCCACATTCCATTCCATATAAAAACATTAAATTAGTCATAACATAATTCTAAAGTCATTTCTTTTCACATTCCATTCCTTCATTAAGGGCTAATTCTGGTGTGAATTGTTTCCATTTTTATACGTAGGGTCTAGCAATATCCCGAAGTCTATACCAATGTGGAAAGAACAAATCAATCCACCAAGACATCATTTCCATTAGGACATCTATCCCGCGAAGGGTAGGCGCCACCCCGATAGATTCCTCTATATCCCATTATGGGGACATCATGGCTCGAGCAATATATTTATTTCATTACTTTTCGATTCTTTCCAGTTCTTTTCATTTCTTTTCATTACTTTCCATTTCTTGTCATTACCTTCCCATTACGGGGACATCATGGCTCGAGCAATATATTCATTTCATTACTTTTCGATTTTTCCCGGTTCTTTTCATTGATTTCCATTTCTTTTCATTACTTTCCATTTCTTGTCATTACTTTCAATGATTTACACATTTGATACCTTAGTATCAAAACTCATTTAAAAAATAAAGCATCTATATTTCAAAACATTTCAAACACATTTTCCTAGCTATCTACCCTTTAAAAGAAATGTAGGTATTTCTTTTAAGGTTTAGATCACAAGATGATCCTCATCATGTAGCATGATGTTTCGTTATTTCCTCGCGGAAAGCTCGTTTCCTCATATTTACTCTTTGTGGTATTCGAATTCCACCTTTACTTTACACCATTAATCACCTATAGCTTCTATCTAAATTCCATCATTCATGTGTCCTTCAACATTGTTGTCTAAGTACTCATCTCTTTTATTCAACACTTTGTCAGTTTATCTTCTTATGCATCATACTTTACTTCTTTATATTTCTTGTCCCTTTCCTATTATTATACAACTAACTTATATATCAATTGATTTTTGTATCCTTTGACCATAATTTAGGTGACCTATAATGATCTGAGTCAAATTTCTATATTCTATATGAACTCATATTAGAGGATCTCGTTATCATAAGTTTTTCCCGTTCCTCATCTGGTGGTTGAATCCAGTTTAGCAGCAATGCTCAAACCTAGTACCCAATTGTACTTGATCATGCTCGGTTCATATCATAAAGTTGCACAATTTAGAAGCTATAAATCATGTATCCTTCATTAGTCCATGTCACCCGTATTCCAAGAACTGCATATTATCCTTACTCAGCCGCCAGAGTATTGTGAGCTCTTGTAACATCGCATCATCACACTTTCATATCCATCTTACCATCTATCCCTTAAAAGAAATGAGGGCATTTCCTTTATGGTCCAAATCAACCTATCATTCGGTAGTAGTAGCTCATCTCATTGACTCATTCATGGATATTTCGAAACTTTACTTTACTTATTATCATCTTCTTGATATCCCTTTTCAACAAACTTAAAGCGTTTATTCTTATCCACACATTTTTAGTACTATAAAATCCTTGATGTTTAGGTTGCATTCTTTTATATTCCATCATGTAGAATCGTCTTCCTACTTTATCAATCACATAACACCTCCTAGATACCGCTTCTTGATCATCAAGCTATCACACCTTGGAGTCTTATTTCTATTATCATCCTCATCACGCTCCCTGTTTAATTTTAACCTTTTATCACAATTCATAGAACTTGTACGAAGGGCTTACAAAGTTCCTACCGTTAACTTGTTCATCACAATAGTCTAGTACCTTAGGGTAGGGTACTTTCATGGACTTATCATCATCACTTTTACTTTCCATTATCTTTACAATCTGAGGCGATCTTCATGTTTTTTTCTTCTTTCAGGCTCAAGAAATACCTTCAGAAATTTCTCACTATCCTTTTTCCATTGTGGTGACTTCACTTACCAGTCTAGTGCATTATTTTAATGTACCTTTTCTTGCCTTTACTAGTGTCTTGTTTTTGCAAGGACACATTTCTTCCACATCTGCCATCACACTTGGCACCTGATACTGTTGTCATCTAGTTGCTAACTTCTTAGGATCCCAAAAGATCTCAGTATCATGCTCCTTCCCAAGCTGTCTCGTTCGCGCTTTCTTATACCATCTCGCTTTCATCATCATATTACCCTTTCGCCAACTTAGCTATTGGCTCACCTTCCCATGTCAACAATCACATCAAATCATTGTCTTTTATCTAAGGATAGAATTCATGATTCCACTCCATTCCGTTCTCAATCAACTTACTTGTAACTTGAAGTTATCACTCTTATTTTGTAACATAAGCTCGTCCCCAATTACCAACTCCAACTAATTTTCTTAATCATGAATTTGGAGTTCCAATTCTTGTCCTATTTTAGACTTTTTTTTTTCCAAAAGTTAACCAATTCCCTTTTGAGCTAAATGTTTGTTAACAATTTAACTAGCTCAATTCAATTCATTCATTGGCATTTCTAACTCATTACCAATGATAATAACATATTATAAACTCAATTTCAACCATATATCAAATGTATCCCAAGTAATTTCTCATTTTCATAGCTATTTGACTTTGATAGAAAAGTCAAAGCTATCAAAATTTTCCATTATCCATTAACATATATTAAACTCCTTCAATACTTTTATTTGATACAACCATATTTCACAAAATCCTTTCATGGTTCCACCGAGTTCGGGTATGTATCATGTGTTTATAATAGTACGTGCCATATAACTATTATACTCACATCATACGCAACCGACCTAGACTTCACCACTTAAAGATTTTGATCAATTAGTCTAACTGCCCACTACTAAATTTAAAATAATCAATATCACATTCCACAAGTTCATTTAACTTATTTAGATCTTCATATATAGCATGGAAAATTCCTTTATGTCACATGTTGCACAATATTTTATCTAACTTAAGGCATAACAATCCTATGACTCATTCACAATTCAATAACCAAAGTCTAAGCCTAGGAGTTGAATGATCCAATCCTAATTCGCTTAAACTATGGCTCTGATACAAAACTATAACACCACAAAATTTTCAAACTTTTTCAAACATTGAAATGTTATGGTTTTAAAATCTATTTGGGTGTTAACCCATATTTAACAAAACTCGGTCCTATAAAAACAATTACAACTAAAAGTTGGGTGCTACCATTAAGCATCTTACAAACCATAGCAAGCAAATAAGAAATGCATCCATACAATAGTTTAGGAACTTAAAAAGTTCCACTCCGCTCTCTATCTCTTAACTTCTAACTTTCGACTATCCTCTTTTCTTCTTAAGTACAATATGGGATACATGACATTAAAAAGAGACACTTAAGGCAATAATCTCTCGTGAGGTACATGGGTTTGTGACCCAAAACATTTATCACATTTTCATCAAAAACATTTCATATTTGCAAAACATATTTCAAATAGGCATTTCCACATTCTGTTCTATATCAAAAAGATTTCATCTTTGTAAAACATATTTCAAATAGACATTTTTCTACAGTCCATTCCATATCAAAACATTTCATCTTTGTAAAAACATATTTCAAATAGACATTTTTCCGCATTCCATTCCATATAAAAACATTTCATTAGTCATAACATAATTCAAAAGTCATTTCTTTTCACATTCCAATCCTTCTTTCATTAAGGGCTAACTCTGATGTGAATTGTTGCCATTTTTATACTTAGGGCCTAGCAATATCCCCAAGTCTATACCAAGGTGGAAAGAACAAATCAATCCACCAATGCATCATTTCCATTAGGACATCTATCTCGTGAAGGGTAGGCGCCACCCCAATAGATTCTTCTATGTCCCGTTACAGGGACATCATGGCTCGAGCAATATATTAATTTCATCACTTTTCAATTCTTTCCACTTCTTTTCATTATTTTCCATTTCTTTTTATTACTTTCTGTCACACCCCCAAACCTGAACGGCGGAAACGTTCGGGGGCGGATGACTTCATGTGGTAACGTAACAAATGAATACATAGTAAAGAAAGCAATACAACCATCACATATATAATTGAAAGTTTACATTTGTCAAAAGTTACATGTTCAAAACCAATTACAATATGATGTCAAAATATGAGATTAAACTGGCGCCGCAGCATCCCTTCATCAAAAGCATAATGATACCTGAAATTACTGATTCCCTGGGACATACAAGTAATTTTGAAAGAGTAGATCAGCATTTAAGCTGGTGAGTTTCATAAGTATTTAAATGACAATATTTGTATGAAATGAAATGTTTTGTCCTTGGTTGTGTTGTGTTTAGAAAATCCTATATTTTCTACTAGTATAAAAGTAGCCTTCTCTCAAGACCCATGTTTGTTTCTAAAATGTATGTAAGTGTAAAATAACCAATGTGTTTGAAAACCTTGTAAATCAATGCATTTTTAATACCTATGTGAGTTTTATAACCATACTATTGACTCGGAATGCCTATACACAACGTTCTTCAGGCGTTGGAATGTTATGACGTTTGTTACCCCAAACGGTGGACTGTAGCTAACAGTCAGGGCGCGGGTTGTCAAGCCCGTATAGATCTATACACAAACACCATGCTCCCCCTCCAAGGGATTCTGGTATATAATACAGGACTTGAAATGTGTACTCGAACGTACGTGAAGTTTATGTCTCACAAAACCGTGGTATAAAAACAGATTTACGTGTTAAAATGTTCGTTTGTTCTTGTATATGAAAGTGACTTCTTGAAAATCATGTTTCTAGTATGTAATAGTTAGAAATTTGTTCGTAAAACTATACCTATTATAGTTTTAAAAGTGTGTCTTGTGTGTTTAGAAATACCTAGAAAAGAAATCATTTGTTATGAAAGCATAGATTTTTGTAGAGCCTAAGGTAGACAAATATACATATAATCTAAGAAAATGTTTAGTTTATACATGCATTACAACAATTTATATTTCAAAAGATAGAATTCTATTGTAACATATTTTATATACGAAAGTTTCCTATAAAGTTTATAAATCACATGTGATTTGGATATATAAAAGCATATAAAATAATTCTTTATGTAACACACGATAATACTCGTGTGTTTTACTTGTATTCCCCCCCCCCTTGAAAGCATATAAAAGCATTTAGAATATCTTAAAAAGGTTAATTAAGGGGTATGAACTCACTTGAAAGTTTGAAGATAGCGAGATGGAAAACCGGGCAGAGTTTCGTCTTGAGAAACGGATTTTTCTCGGGATTCTCGGGAATCTCGGGAGTAAAATCGACCTTCGGGACTTGAGCAAAAAGACCAGGGCTTTGGGTTTGAACGGGCACGGAAATCGAGGCAAGATCGTGAGAGAAAGGAGAGAAATGGGGTGATTTTTCCGAAACCCTCGCATTTCTATTTATAGGGGGTCTGAGAAGCCTCGGTACGCGGGGCGTACGCTCGTACGCAGCGCGTACTCGTACGTCATGCATGACCGAGTCCTCGAATGCCTCGGCTTCGGACGGGACGGGTCGGTAGCTTCGCATAGGGGCGACGTGGACGGACCGAGACCAAGGCCCTCGGGTACGCGGGGCGTACGGGGTTACGCAGCGTGTAACTCGGATGAGGACGCTGACTCCTTCTTCAGATATTACCGGATTTTTGATATAAATTTATATATAATTTATTGAATAAACTTCAAAAATTCATATCTTCTTCATACGAACTCCGTTTTCGATGGTCTTTATATCCACGCGTAGGTGAGACTACACTCTACAACTTTCGTTTAGACTCCGTTGGCAAATTCCGAAATTATTTTTATTATTTAATTATAAAATGACGTGATTAAGGAATTTCTTTAAAAATTCATAACTTCTTTATCTGACGTCGGTTTTTGCCAGACTTTTCACCGCTGAAATACCAATGTCGAGACCTTCGATTCTCGTTTAGGTCATTCCGGCCAAAAGTCACTCGATCTCCGATTCGAGTTTTTAGCTGTCTGCTGCTAAGCCGAACTTGGAAAAATCTTAACTTCAATATACGAAGTCGGATTTGGGCGTTCTTTTTACGTACGATCATGGTTTAATGACATTTAAACATAGAGGGAATTTCAATAGAACTTTTTGGACATTTTATTATCAAAGTTAATTATATTAACTCAAAAGTGGTTACAATACTTGACTTTTTAGGTCATTACAAAGATTTAAAATATCGGGTTGTCACATCATCCCCCCGTTAGAGGGAATTTCGTCCCGAAATTTAAAGTAGTAAAGATACTAGTGAACATGAAAGAGATGAGGGTACTTTTGTTTCATCTGACCTTCGCGTTCCCATGTGAATTCAGGTCCCCGCTTGGCGTTCCAGCGAACCTTCACGATGGGTATGCGACTTTGTTTTGTTTGTTTGACCTCTCGGTCCATGATTTCTACTGGTTCTTCCACAAAGTTGAGGCTCTCGTTGATCTCGATCTCGTCGAGTGGAATAACAAGAGTCTCATCGGACAGACACTTTTTCAAGTTCGAGACGTGGAAGGTTGGATGTATGTTACTAAGTTCACGCGGTAGGTTAAGCTTGTAAGCCACAGGGCCGATTCTGGCAATAATCTTGAAAGGCCCTATGTATCTTGGATTTAGTTTCCCACGCTTTCCAAAGCGTATTAAACCCTTCCACGGTGAGACCTTTAATAAAACGTGGTCTCCTACCTGGAATTCCAAAGGTTTCCTCCTTTGGTCAGCGTAGCTTTTCTGTCGGTCTCTAGAGGCTTTCAATCGCTCACGAATCTGAACGATCTTCTCTGTCGTTTCTCATATGATTTCCGGACCGGTGAGAGTGCTTTCAGGAACTCTTCCTTTAGCTAACTGGGTATCGCCAACTTCAGTCCAGCACAGAGGGGATCTGCACTTTCGACCATAGAGGGCTTCAAACGGAGCAACCTTTATGCTTGTATGATAACTATTGTTGTATGAAAATTCAACAAGGGGTAAATGGATATCCCATGCCTTTCCAAAGTCAATCACACAGGCTCTCAGCATATCTTCTAAAGTTTGTATCGTTCTCTCACTTTGCCCGTCTGTTTGTGGGTGGTAGGCTGTACTCATGTCTAGCCTAGTCCCCAGGGAACTTTGTAGTGACTGCCAGAATCTTGAAGTGAATCTACTATCTCTATCGGAGATAATGGATATCGGAAGACCATGCAGTCGCACTACTTCCCTTAAGGTTCTTGTAAGCTTTTCCATTTTGTCAGTCTCCTTGATGGGTAGGAAATGTGCGGATTTGGTTAATCTGTCGACGATGACCCATATGGTATCGAGTCCACTCGTCGTCTTGGGTAACTTGGTTATGAAGTCCATAGTAATCCGCTCCCATTTCCATTCTGGTATCTCCGGTTGTTGTAGTAATCCTGATGGTTTCTGATACTCGACCTTAACCTTAGCGCAAGTAAGGCATTGACTTACGAAGGTAGCAATTTCTGCTTTCATGTTAGGCCACCAGTACAGTTTCTTAAGATCCAGATACATTTTATCTGAACCTGGGTGAACAGAATATCTTGAGTTGTGTGCTTCGGTCATGACTACGTTTCTGAAACCACCATGATTCGGGGTCCAGATTCGGTCCATGAGATAGTAGGCTCTGCCACCCTTGACTTCTAGATTCTTTTCCATTCCCCGCAGGGATTCACCCGCCACATTTTCAGGTTGCAAAGCTTCCATTTGTGCCTCCTTAATTTGTGTGGATAAGTGGGAATGGATAGTCATAGTCAGAGATTTGACCCTCCGAACAGTGTATTCCTTTCGACTGAGGGCGTCAGCTACCATGTTGGCCTTGCCAGGATAATAACGAATTTCGCATTCGTAGTCATTTAGTAACTCAACCCATCGTCGTTGTCGCATGTTGAGTTCCTTCTAATCGAAAATGTGTTGAAGGCTCTTGTGATCGGTGAAAATAGTGCTCTTTGTTCCGTATGAGTAGTGTCTCCAGATCTTCAGAGCAAATACCACTGCTCCTAACTCAAGATCGTGTGTCGTATAGTTCACTTCGTGTGTCTTAAGCTGTCGGGAGGCATAAGCAATAACCTTCCCTCTCTGCATAAGAATACAACCTAGTCCTTGATTTGACGCATCGCAATACACTACGAAGTCTTCTATCCCTTCGGGGAGGGATAGTATCGGTGCGGTGCACAAGGCCTGTTTTAGCATCTGGAATGCCTTCTCTTGTTTCACTTCCCAGCAAAAGGCCACGCCTTTCTGGGTTAATGTAGTAAGAGGTTTCGCAATGCTAGAGAAGTTCTTTATGAATCTGCGATAGTAGCCAGCGAGACCTAGAAATTGACGAATTTCTGTAGGTGTCTTTGGTGCCGACCAGTTCTCGATGGCCTTAATTTTGGAGGGGTCCACGTGTATACCTTTCTCGCTAACAACGTGGCCTAAAAATTCGACTCTTCGAATCCAAAATTCGCATTTAGAGAACTTCGCATAGAGTTTCTCCGTTCGCAGTGTTTCTAGGACTTTTCGTAGGTGCTGACTATGCTCTTCCTCACTTCGGGAGTAGACAAGTATATCATCGATAAAGACGATGACGAACTGATCCAAGTAAGGACGGCATACCCTATTCATTAGGTCCATAAATACTGCTGGTGCATTGGTTAATCCGAACGGCATCACTACAAGTTCGTAGTGTCCATAACGAGTTCGGAAAGCTGTCTTTGGAATATCCCCCTCTAGAACTCGTAATTGGTGATATCCAGATCGTAGATCTATCTTTGAGAAGTAGTTTGTGTAACGCCCGTAGATCAGGGCTAGTCAATTTAGAGACAATAAGAGTCAAAAATGACTTTTTGATAGAAGATTATTTAGGATGAATAATCCTAACTAAGTTGTATTATATGTTACAAGGTTTCCGTACATATAAGGAATGCCGAAATCCGAGTTATAACGAAGAAGTTATGACCTGTCGAAGTTTTACGGCAAAACCGGCACGGCACCGGGAAGCGTAAATAGTGAATTTACGATAGAGCGAGATTTAGCCTTATCAATCTAAACAAAAGTTATAGATTATGTTAAGATAAGAGCGTCAATAAAAAGAACGCCCAAATCTGACTTCGTATGAGGAAGTTATGATTTTTCTAAGATTCGGCTTAGCAGTGCACGACCCGAAACTCGAATTTTAGTTCGAGCGGTTTTTGGCTTACGCGACCTAAATGAGAGTTGAAGGTCTCATTAATAGGAACTCAACGGTAAAAATATGGACGAAAACGGAGTTCGTATGAAGGAGTTACGAATTCTTCGCGGTCGTTTAACAGTCTAAACGCCTCCTACTGTTAAATTTGAGATCGGTCAAGATTTAGCCGACGGAGTCTAAACGAAAGTTGTAGATCTTGATTTTACCTACGCGTGGATATAAAGAACGTCAAAAACGGAGCTCGTATGCGAAAGTTATGATTTTTCTAAGTTCGAAGGCTAACACGCGATAGGGGTGACGTGGCACCACCCAGAGTTTGACACGTGGCACCAGCAGAAAGCCGCCACATGGGCCAACTCGGCGAGTAGGTGTTCCCTACTCGGCGAGTATGGGCCAACTCGGCGAGTAGGTGTCCCCTACTCGGCGAGTCCATCAGATATTTTCACTATAAATAGGATGCGAGGGTTCAGGGTTAAATTGCTCATTTCTTCTCATCTTTGCGCCGAAGCTCTGCATTTTTACACCCCGAAGCCCCGGTATCATACTCTAGCCCCGAGACAAGTCCCGAGATCCCGAAGATCCCGAGAAGCGCGGTTCCCGAGTCGAAGCTCTGCCCGCGAGAAGTCGATTTTTGTGAAGATCTTCCAGATCTGCTGAGGAATACTACTCCTATAAGCCGTAGTGCTGTCCGATCATCTTCTGATCAAGTGAGTGTGTAGTTATTTCTTCTAATACAATAATACGAAGTATTTTATATAAAAATACGTGCTATGTGTATATATTTGGTTGTGTTATGTGTGAATGAGTATTCACTCTCTTCTATCTTACAGATCTGCTTATTTCTTTATGAGATATGTGTTACGTGTGTGTGCCTCATCTGTTATGTGATATATGTGTTGATTAAAGCATGCTATACAGGTTTTCTTTAAACTATGTATACAAATGTATATTTTTGTCTACTAATATTGTTGGGTAGAACATGGGTAGATGGGTTAGTTGGTGACTATGGAGTTAGCGCCTGCTGTTAGATAAACCTTGGTGACTATGGAGTTAGCGCCTGTTGTTAAGTAAACCTTGGTGACTATGGAGTTAGCGCCTGCTGTTAGATAAACCTTGGTGACTATGGAGTTAGCGCCTATTGCATAAACCTTGGCGACGATGTGACTTCGTGCCTATTTGATAAACCTTGGTGACTATGGAGTTAGCGCCTATTGCATAAACCTTGGCGACGATGTGACTTCGTGCCTATTTGATGAACCTTGGCGACTATGGAGTTAGCGCTTGTTAAGTAAACCTTGGCGACTATGGAGTTAGCGCTTGTTACGTGAACCTTGGTGACTATGGAGTTAGCATCGCTTGAGTAAACCCCGACGACTATGGAGTTAGCGTCTTATAACTATGGATTTAGTACTCGATAGATAAACTTTGGCAGCAATGGATTTCGTGCCGATTCCTTAGGAATAAGTGAATGAAGGATAGTTGGTTCTTAGGGGGAAACCTTAAGAAGATGATGGAGATGGGTATTTGAGTTGATTGTTTGATAATTGAATATAATAAATGTATTATTGTGGGTTGAAAACCCTATATGCTCACCAGGCTCCCAAGCCTGACCCACTCAGTTTTCTTTTCATTACAGGTAATGACACAAGAGTATAAGCCGGCGGACTTGACGAGAGATTTTGGATTATAGATCGGTAGTTGAATAACTATTGTAAGGTCTATTTTATGTTGTTTATGCTTTTGGTCTGTAACGAACATGACATCCCGAGGTTTTATTATTTAATAAAAATACATTCTTTTTGAGAAATGTTTTGATAAAATGGTTATCATATTTTATTTTGGGGACAAATTCCGCAACCGTTTTCTTTAAACGATCACTCTGATTTTGAAAACAAAGCATAAACAAATCGGTCTTTTCTGGCCGTGAAATTGGGGATGTCACAGTTGGTATCAGAGCATTAGTTTAAGCGAACTAGGAATTTGTAGGATTTCTAGACTTAAACTTAGAATGCTAAGCAATGATTGCGAGTTGAGTGTGTCCATTATATTTTAGGTAGTACACCTAAATTGACACAGGCACTATTTTATTTTAGGAAAATTGCCTAAAAATGCTTTTGCGTGCTAAACGTTTTGTGTGATAGCTATATTGATGCTATTATTTGTTCGGATCTATGGTCTGTTGCCGACCGGATCTGGAAACCTTATGTGTATAGGATTCTAAGCGTACGTCTACGATATTAGAACTAGCATATAAACGTTTCGGAGTGATAAGGATGATTTGAATATCTATCGTGATTAAGGATCTAATTTCACCATATTCGGTGTATAGATCAAAAATGGTGAGAACGAGGAGTGGAGTTGGAAATGCTGATGAGAACAGGAATCAAGTACCAGTAATTGAACAAATACCTGTTGTGGCAGCAGCGCCTGAACCAATGACAATGGCCGGAGTTCAAGTGATGATCCAGGCAATGTTGAATAATCAGATGGAAGAAACTAGACGTCTGATCAGACAAAATCGTGAGGAATTGTCAATTCGAGTAGAAGAGCCCGAAGTAAATGGAGGGCATTCTGAAGGAGGAAACTATAGTGGGACCGTTGGTCAAGCCAACCCACCAATAGTTCGCCAAAACAACCAGGATAGAGGAAATGATGGACGTGGATGCAAGTACAAGGATTTCATGGCATCCAAACCACCGTGTCTTTCTGGGAGCCCGACACCGGTGCAAATCATGGACTGGATCTCCGAGATGGAGACAATGTTTGAAAGTTGCGAGTGTAGCAACAGACAGAAGACCGCTCTTGCAATCCCTCTGTTAAAATCTGGAGTATTGAGCTGGTGGAAGTTACTGGCTGGTTCAATGCCTAAGGGGGAAGCTAGCAAGATGTCTTGGGAAGAGTTCGTGGGGCAAATGAAAATGCAATACTGCTCTGAGCAGGATCTTCTGGAAATCAACAATGAGTTTCAGAATCTGAAGAAAGGAAAATTGAGCGTTACTGAATACGCTACGAGCTTTACGGAGAAGATGAAGCTTATTCCATACCTAATTCCGACTGAACTTTCCAAGGTCAACAAGTTTGCCAATGGATTACCAGCGGACTTTGGTCCGATAGTCAAACAAGCAACCACTCTGAAAGCCGCCATCTGGGCAGCCAAAAATGTTGAGACCCAAATAAAAGAAAAGGGTCTGGAAAGGGCTGAAGTTGGAGAGAAAAGGAAGCGTGAAGGATCCTCAATAATCGATAAAGAAAGTAAATTCTCGAAAACTGGAGGAAGAGATGAGGCTAAGTGGTGTGAGAAGTGTAAGAAGAGACACTTCGGGAAATGTAGCGA
Organism: Lactuca serriola; assembly: GCF_051521515.1. NCBI lineage: Eukaryota > Viridiplantae > Streptophyta > Magnoliopsida > Asterales > Asteraceae > Lactuca > Lactuca serriola. The sequence continues at coordinate 163,791,314 of NC_136416.1, read as the reverse complement.
GGAGATGACTTGCTACAAATGTGGGAAGACAGGGCACTATGCCAACAAGTGCGCACCTAACAAGAAGATGTGCTATAGGTGTAATGGAGAAGGTCATATTTCTAAAGACTGCCCACAGAAAAACACACCTCCACAACCAAGGGCATTCAACATGTTCCTCAACGAAGCAGAAAGAGATGGGAGGATTAAAGGATGAAGACTTCATATTAATATATAAAGTCGGTAAAGTCTGTATCAGGAAGCATAGCCTGTTAGAGGCATAGTATAGGGTGAACTTGAACTTTTGTGTAATAGTTTCAAGAATTAATATAAATCCTAGTTTTGTTATCTGATGTGTTGAATGATTATATGATTTATGTATGGTGACTTGGTTAACTGCGAGACAATACCTGGGACGAGTATGAGTAGGTGTGAATGGTAGTAGAGATCTATACTACCGGAAGCACAGGACTCACGCTTGGATCAGGGGAAGTCACAAGGTTATCAAGAAGCTAGTAATTGATTCTGATTTATTCAAGTATGTCATTACCATTGTTTCGGTAATGTCTAGAAAGATAGTTGTTATTCCGACCCTAGGGGTCATATCAATTGAGTCCGACTATGATGAGAGGTCATCGGGACACGACCCATCAGGGTTATTACTTAGAATGGAGAGATAACTTATGGAGTCAGTATGCGAATCCTATTTCGTTGATGATTCCGGGACGTAATCATCCTAAGGGGGAGATAATTGTAACGCCCGTAGATCAGGGCTAGTCAATTTAGAGACAATAAGAGTCAAAAATGACTTTTTGATAGAAGATTATTTAGGATGAATAATCCTAACTAAGTTGTATTATATGTTACAAGGTTTCCGTACATATAAGGAATGCCGAAATCCGAGTTATAACGAAGAAGTTATGACCTGTCGAAGTTTTACGGCAAAACCGGCACGGCACCGGGAAGCGTAAATAGTGAATTTACGATAGAGCGAGATTTAGCCTTATCAATCTAAACAAAAGTTATAGATTATGTTAAGATAAGAGCGTCAATAAAAAGAACGCCCAAATCTGACTTCGTATGAGGAAGTTATGATTTTTCTAAGATTCGGCTTAGCAGTGCACGACCCGAAACTCGAATTTTAGTTCGAGCGGTTTTTGGCTTACGCGACCTAAATGAGAGTTGAAGGTCTCATTAATAGGAACTCAACGGTAAAAATATGGACGAAAACGGAGTTCGTATGAAGGAGTTACGAATTCTTCGCGGTCGTTTAACAGTCTAAACGCCTCCTACTGTTAAATTTGAGATCGGTTAAGATTTAGCCGACGGAGTCTAAACGAAAGTTGTAGATCTTGATTTTACCTACGCGTGGATATAAAGAACGTCAAAAACGGAGCTCGTATGCGAAAGTTATGATTTTTCTAAGTTCGAAGGCTAACACGCGATAGGGGTGACGTGGCACCACCCAGAGTTTGACACGTGGCACCAGCAGAAAGCCGCCACATGGGCCAACTCGGCGAGTAGGTGTTCCCTACTCGGCGAGTATGGGCCAACTCGGCGAGTAGGTGTCCCCTACTCGGCGAGTCCATCAGATATTTTCACTATAAATAGGATGCGAGGGTTCAGGGTTAAATTGCTCATTTCTTCTCATCTTTGCGCCGAAGCTCTGCATTTTTACACCCCGAAGCCCCGGTATCATACTCTAGCCCCGAGACAAGTCCCGAGATCCCGAAGATCCCGAGAAGCGCGGTTCCCGAGTCGAAGCTCTGCCCGCGAGAAGTCGATTTTTGTGAAGATCTTCCAGATCTGCTGAGGAATACTACTCCTATAAGCCGTAGTGCTGTCCGATCATCTTCTGATCAAGTGAGTGTGTAGTTATTTCTTCTAATACAATAATACGAAGTATTTTATATAAAAATACGTGCTATGTGTATATATTTGGTTGTGTTATGTGTGAATGAGTATTCACTCTCTTCTATCTTACAGATCTGCTTATTTCTTTATGAGATATGTGTTACGTGTGTGTGCCTCATCTGTTATGTGATATATGTGTTGATTAAAGCATGCTATACAGGTTTTCTTTAAACTATGTATACAAATGTATATTTTTGTCTACTAATATTGTTGGGTAGAACATGGGTAGATGGGTTAGTTGGTGACTATGGAGTTAGCGCCTGCTGTTAGATAAACCTTGGTGACTATGGAGTTAGCGCCTGTTGTTAAGTAAACCTTGGTGACTATGGAGTTAGCGCCTGCTGTTAGATAAACCTTGGTGACTATGGAGTTAGCGCCTATTGCATAAACCTTGGCGACGATGTGACTTCGTGCCTATTTGATAAACCTTGGTGACTATGGAGTTAGCGCCTATTGCATAAACCTTGGCGACGATGTGACTTCGTGCCTATTTGATGAACCTTGGCGACTATGGAGTTAGCGCTTGTTAAGTAAACCTTGGCGACTATGGAGTTAGCGCTTGTTACGTGAACCTTGGTGACTATGGAGTTAGCATCGCTTGAGTAAACCCCGACGACTATGGAGTTAGCGTCTTATAACTATGGATTTAGTACTCGATAGATAAACTTTGGCAGCAATGGATTTCGTGCCGATTCCTTAGGAATAAGTGAATGAAGGATAGTTGGTTCTTAGGGGGAAACCTTAAGAAGATGATGGAGATGGGTATTTGAGTTGATTGTTTGATAATTGAATATAATAAATGTATTATTGTGGGTTGAAAACCCTATATGCTCACCAGGCTCCCAAGCCTGACCCACTCAGTTTTCTTTTCATTACAGGTAATGACACAAGAGTATAAGCCGGCGGACTTGACGAGAGATTTTGGATTATAGATCGGTAGTTGAATAACTATTGTAAGGTCTATTTTATGTTGTTTATGCTTTTGGTCTGTAACGAACATGACATCCCGAGGTTTTATTATTTAATAAAAATACATTCTTTTTGAGAAATGTTTTGATAAAATGGTTATCATATTTTATTTTGGGGACAAATTCCGCAACCGTTTTCTTTAAACGATCACTCTGATTTTGAAAACAAAGCATAAACAAATCGGTCTTTTCTGGCCGTGAAATTGGGGATGTCACAGTTTGCTCCTTGAAGTTGATCGAATAGGTCGTCAATACGGGGTAGAGGATAACAGTTCTTGACAGTAAGTTTGTTCAGCTCTCTATAGTCGATGCACATACGGAACGATCTGTCTTTCTTCTTTACAAACAGGACCGGTGCTCCCCATGGTGAGAAACTTGGTCTTATGAATCCTTTTTGAAGGAGTTCATTAAGTTGACTGGAAAGTTCCTGCATCTCTTCTGGTGCGAGACGATAAGGTGACTTCGCTACTGGGGTAGCCCCTGGAACTAAGTCGATTCTGAATTCGACTTGGCGTTGTGGTGGTAATCCTGGTAGTTCTTCTGGAAAGATATCGGGAAAGTCGCTTACTACTGAAATGTTCTAGATGTCCTTCAGTTCTTGACTTGTATCAACGATGTGCGCTAGGAATGCTCGACAATCCTTCCGCAAGCACTTTCGAGCTTGGATGCACGAAATGATGCGAAGGTTTGTACTTGCTTTGTCGCCGTAGATAACTAATGTTTCGTTGTTAGGGAGATTAAGACGGACTGCTTTCTCAAAGCACATGATGTCGGCGCGAAGAAGACTCAACCAATCCATGCCGACTATGACGTCGAAACTTTTGATTTGGACCGGCATGAGATTGATGGGAAAAGAATGGCCGTCTAAAGTTAGCGTACAACCATTGTATATGCAGTTAGTGTTTTCGGTTTTTCCATTGGCCATCTCTACAGTGAATGATTTTTCTAACTTGCTAGGTTTAGGTTTAAGTAAATGAATAAAGTTTTGACTCACGAAGCTTCTCTCCGCTCCACTATCGAATAATATACATGCATATGAATTATCGAGAAGGAACGTACCAGCAACTACAGTTGGGTCAGCTACAGCTTCATCGTGGCCTATCGCCAAAACTCGTCCCACACCGCCGGTGCCTGCTGCCTTAGGGCAGTTCCTCTTGTAGTGGCCCACCTCGCCACAACAGTAGCAAGTCTGGCCTACACCCGCACTGGGAACTTGAGTGATCGGTTTTGCGGGGTCCTTGCAGAAACGGGCTGTGTGTCCCTTTCTGTTGCAGTTGGCGCACTGTATTTCCCGACAAGGTCCATGGTGGTGGTAAGTGCATTTGGTGCACTTTGGAAGGTTACCCACATAAGGCTTTGTGGGGTAGGGATTTGTAGGGACTGTAGTAGGTACAGTGGCAGCATTCACTGAAACCAGTTGTTTCTTTGCGGATTCTTGGGAAGACCCACCCTTCCCTTTATTCCATACTCTCTTCCTGTTGTTGTTGTTGTTGTTGTTGTTGTTGTTGTTTCCTTTCTGTGGTTCTGGTGCAGAACGGTTGAGTTCTGATGACCTCCGTAGTCAATCAGAGATTGTGCCAGTTCCTTAGCACTTTCAAAGGTGTCAGGTTTGGAAGCTAACACGCTTGATCGTATTTGGGGCGTCAGTCCCCAGATGTATCTTTCTATTTTCTTGCTCTCGGGAGCAATCATATCTGGGCAAAGGATTGCCAGATCCCAGAATCGGTTGGTATAAGTTGCGATGTCGGTACCAACCATTCTGAGAGTCCATAGTTCGTGTTCGAGCTTTTGAATCTCTCCCCGTGGGCAGTATTCTCTCATCATCATGGCTTTTAGGCTCTCCCAGCTTATGGAGTTTGCCACTATCAGGGTAAGTACTTTAACGTGGCCATTCCACCAAGTTAAAGCTCTATCAATAAGGGTGAAAGTTGCAAATTTGACTTTTCTGTGCTCGGGACAGGAGCAGATTTCAAAGACCGACTCTATCCTTTCAATCCACTGTCTCAGGGCTAACACACCACCAGATCCGTAAAACATCCGGGGCTTGGCATTAGTAAAGTCCTTATAGGTGCATTCTCGGGGTGGTCCATGACTCTCGCCATGGTTGGATGGGTGTGTGCCAGATCCCGAGCCATTAGTACTCGAGTTATTGATCTGTGACATGGCAGCTGCTACCGCTGCGGTGACTGCTGCTTGGAACATAACAACATCAAATTGAGGTGGTGGAGGTGGTGGTGGTACAGGTGCTTCCCCACCGTTGTTTCGCCTTGGATTCCTATGCGGAGGCATCCTTCAACTATAGGTTGAAAAGGTAAAGATAAGAATTCCATAGGATAGAAAATTAATGTGTCTCATGAACTAAATTGCTATAGTTCAACAACAGATGCTAGTATGAGTTTTAAAATAGAAGAATGAAAGTTATTTGTAAGACTGAAAGTATGAAACAAGTATTTGGTTTCTCAAAGACTTTTCAAGGTTTGAACGAAATACTCAACGTAGTAATAATAGCGTCACTTATATTAATATAAAAGTTGATACAACGATCATGAAAATTTGACCCCTATAAGGGTCTCCGATTACAAAGTTCGAGAAATTTAAAGACTTTTAGCCGAGGTCCTAAGCTATAACAAAATTTGAGTCTTTGACAAGCACTACTTGCGACGTAGGTTGTGCTTGGAGCTTGACTCTGCATCTGATTGCTTCGACTCCATTAGACGCCTATCAAAAGCGGCTTGTTGTTCCCTTAGTTCAGAGAGGGCTGCAATCATTTGCGCTTGGAATGCCTCGGTTTGGAGTTGAGCATTGTCTTGTATCTTGTCCAGCCTACAGATGTCAGAAGTGTGAACCTACACTTCCGTGTTGACATCCCGGAGTCGGCTAGCTTGAACTCCGGACTGATAGGACTGATTGGCTAGCTTACCCACCTTTACCGGGAGTGCCCGATCAGCCGAACCTCCGCCGCGGACATCATAGAAGTCCCAGCACATGCCGTAGGGAGGGCGTAAGTTCTGTTGTTGGCTCCAATGATGGAGGTGACTTCCCCAGACAGGAGTCGGTCCTTGAAAGTTCCTTACGAAGACGGGAGGTTGAACGGGTGGTGGATCGATCACTTCCGGTTATGAGGCGGTACCGGAGTCATCATCCACTTCTATGGGTTCCTCGTCCTCTTCGGGATCATCTTCGACCCATCCTCCGTTGCCTTGGTTGGGAAAGTAGGGGTCGCCGGGGTGGTGAAATCCAGCCATTTGACTGTACGAGAAATAGGGTTATAGGAGTTGAATAAAGTTGAAACTTGCAAAACATGTAAGTTAAACTAGTTTAGGTAGCAAATACTCCTATAGTATTTAAATTCTTGTGTTTGATTCTAGTAACGGTTTGGTAAGTTTTGACTTGTTGCTTACTACGATCATTCCTCGATATACGTTGGTCCAATCTTGGGCAAATATAGTTGATCACGCTATATTTGTCGAAAATCTGATTACATATATCGAGGCTTAATCGTAGTGTCAACTTGTCTAAATACTTGTTGTATAGTTAGATATCATGAAAATAATTTGTTGTATGCATGTAATTGTACTTAAATGAACTATCAATTTAAGTTAAACGTAACGCTGCTTAAGCGTAAAAAGAAAAATGTCTTGTCAGAGAGTGTTAGTCCCTTAAGCATTTATAGTTTGTATATCTTATGTGGTTCGATATACTTAGTTCACTATAAACATTTCTCTGATACCAATCTGTCACACCCCCAAACCTGAACGGCGGAAACGTTCGGGGGCGGATGACTTCATGTGGTAACGTAACAAATGAATACATAGTAAAGAAAGCAATATAACCATCACATATATAATTGAAAGTTTACATTTGTCAAAAGTTACATGTTCAAAACCAATTACAATATGATGTCAAAATATGAGATTAAACTGGCGCCGCAGCATCCCTTCATCAAAAGCATAATGATACCTAAAATTACTGATTCCCTGGGACATACAAGTAATTTTGAAAGAGTAGATCAACATTTAAGCTGGTGAGTTTCATAAGTATTTAAATGACAATGTTTGTATGAAATGAAATGTTTTGTCCTTGGTTGTGTTGTGTTTAGAAAATCCTATATTTTCTACTAGTATAAAAGTAGCCTTCTCTCAAGACCCATGTTTGTTTCTAAAATGTATGTAAGTGTAAAATAACCAATGTGTTTGAAAACCTTGTAAATCAATGCATTTTTAATACCCCATGTGAGTTTTATAACCATACTATTGACTCGGAATGCCTATACACAACGTTCTTCAGGCGTTGGAATGTTATGACGTTTGTTACCCCAAACGGTGGACTGTAGCTAACAGTCAGGGCGCGGGTTGTCAAGCCCGTATAGATCTATACACAAACACCATGCTCCCCCTCCAAGGGATTCTGGTATATAATACAGGACTTGAAATGTGTACTCGAACGTACGTGAAGTTTATGTCTCACAAAACCGTGGTATAAAAACAGATTTACGTGTTAAAATGTTCGTTTGTTCTTGTATATGAAAGTGACTTCTTGAAAATCATGTTTCTAGTATGTAATAGTTAGAAATTTGTTCGTAAAACTATACCTATTATAGTTTTAAAAGTGTGTCTTGTGTGTTTAGAAATACCTAGAAAAGAAATCATTTGTTATGAAAGCATAGATTTTTGTAGAGCCTAAGGTAGACAAATATACATATAATCTAAGAAAATGTTTAGTTTATACATGCATTACAACAATTTATATTTCAAAAGATAGAATTCTATTGTAACATATTTTATATACGAAAGTTTCCTATAAAGTTTATAAATCACATGTGATTTGGATATATAAAAGCATATAAAATAATTCTTTATGTAACACACGATAATACTCGTGTGTTTTACTTGTATTCCCCCCCCCCCCCCTTGAAAGCATATAAAAGCATTTAGAATATCTTAAAAAGGTTAATTAAGGGGTATGAACTCACTTGAAAGTTTGAAGATAGCGAGATGGAAAACCGGGCAGAGTTTCGTCTTGAGAAACGGATTTTTCTCGGGATTCTCGGGAATCTCGGGAGTAAAATCGACCTTCGGGACTTGAGCAAAAAGACCAGGGCTTTGGGTTTGAACGGGCACGGAAATCGAGGCAAGATCGTGAGAGAAAGGAGAGAAATGGGGTGATTTTTCCGGAACCCTCGCATTTCTATTTATAGGGGGTTTGAGAAGCCTCGGTACGCGGGGCGTACGCTCGTACGCAGCGCGTACTCGTACGTCATGCATGACCGAGTCCTCGAATGCCTCGGCTTCGGACGGGACGGGTCGGATGGGACGGGTCGGTAGCTTCCCTTAGGGGCGACGTGGACGGACTGAGACCAAGGCCCTTGGGTACGCGGGGCGTACGGGGTTACGTAGCGCGTAACTCGGATGAGGACGCTGACTCCTTCTTCGGATATTACCGGATTTTTGATATAAATTTATATATAATTTATTTAATAAACTTCAAAAATTCATCTCTTCTTCATACGAACTCCGTTTTCGATGGTCTTTATATCCACGCGTAGGTGAGACTACACTCTACAACTTTCGTTTAGACTCCGTTGGCAAATTCCGAAATTATTTTTATTATTTAATTATAAAATGACGTGATTAAGGAATTTCTTTAAAAATTCATAACTTCTTTATCTGACGTCGGTTTTCGCCAGTCTTTTCACCGCTGAAATACCAATGTCGAGACCTTCGATTCTCGTTTAGGTCATTCCGGCCAAAAGTCGCTCGATCTCCGATTCGAGTTTTTAGCTGTCTGCTGCTAAGCCGAACTTGGAAAAATCTTAACTTCAATATACGAAGTCGGATTTGGGCGTTCTTTTTACGTACGATCATGGTTTAATGACATTTAAACATAGAGGGAATTTAAATAGAACTTTTTGGACATTTTATTATCAAAGTTAATTTTATTAACTCAAAAGTGGTTACAATACTTGACTTTTTAGGTCATTACAAAGATTTGAAATATCGGGTTGTCACACTTTCCATTTCTTGTCATTACTTTCCATGATTTACACATTTGATACCTTAGTATCAAAACTCATTTAAAAAATAAAGCATCTATATTTCAAAACATTTCAAACACATTTTCAAAACATCCCATCTTCCAAAACATTCTTTGCTTTCAACAACATAATTGCCTTCAAGGCAATCTTTCAAAATATCCTTTCTAAAAATATTTGACACTTTCATTTAAAAATATTTCATATATCAAACATTAGTGTTTCTTTTTCAGAAAATCATTTTTCCATGTACCCAAAAGTGGGAAAATGCCAACACGTACTCACCTCAATCACACGTAGGCTAGCTAGTCTTCTTCTAGTTCCTTTCCTTATAGAAACACTCTCAATCAACACCTATATAACATGTACGCAAGCCATTAAAATGACCAAAATACCCCTCAAAGCTTCCATTACTAAATTTTATATTTTCATCTCATTCCTTATGCAAAAATATGAATGTAGGCGAAAACCGCGCTTAAATCTGAGTCCGTATGCAAAAGTTATGAAGAAAATACTAAAATTCAGATTTTTGGTCGAGCTGGGAAAACTGATGCCTATGCGTGGGTTGCGTGGCTGGCCACGCAGGTAGCATGCCGTAGCAGCCAAAACACCCCCAAAATCTCACTTTTTGAGTCTTAAACTTGTTTCGATGGTTTTGGTCTTTTAGGTTACCAATTGTAACACTTTTAAAGGTTTCCAAGCACTACTAGAGGACATTTTATCATGTCAAAACATTCAACTTAATTCATTAAGTCCTCAATCAAAATGTTAAATTCATAATGCTTACAAACACTCAAATGAAAGGTTTAATAGCTTAAGTTTCTCAAAAACACTCTTTAACCTATCTGACTTATTCCCAAATGATTTGATACATCATTGGGTGTTGTAAAGTACATAAAACACCATTAATCTCTTTGCAAGTACTTAATCCAACTATGGAATCCTCAATTCCATTCCATGTTTCCTAAATTGCCCTTTTTGTCACACCCCAAAACCACAAACGACGGTAACGTTCAGGGGTGGAGGACGTTATGTACAGTATCACAACAGTGTAATATAATAAACAAGCAACAACATCATCCATTGCATTATAAGTAGAGTTTTAATACATGTGTGTTCTTTCATAATGTACGACAATAAAATGAATAATCAAAGTAAGGCGAGTATTGTCTGTGCCCCATCTTCTCAAAAACATGGCCATCGCACCTGTCTAACTGATGACTTGAGAATATAAGTTATTTTGAAAGCGAATATCAGCTTTAAAGGTGGTGAATTAATAAGTATTTATGTGTTATTGTCTTGTTTTGGAATGTTGTTAAGAATGTCGTATAAATCCTTAAATAGAACAGTTGATATAAGTATGAAATGTGGTCTTCTACCAAGACCCGAATGTTTTGTTACGACAAAGTAAAATGATAGGTTTTCCCTTCTATTGACTAGTACTAAGAGTACTTAGTCTAACTCATTGTTTATGTGAATATATCACAAAATAAAGTAAAATAGGATAATGATATGATAGTCTTCTACCAAGACCTAAACGTTTTGTAAGTAAAATGATAGTTTTTCCTTTCTATCGACTAGTACTAAGAGTACTTAGTCTAACTCATTGTTTATGTGAATATATCACAAAATAAAGTAAAATAGGAAAATGATATGATAGTCTTCTACCAAGACCCTAATGTTCTGTAAGTAAAATGATAGCTTTTCCTTTCTATTGACTAGTACTAAAAGTGCTTAGTCTAACTCATCGTTTATGTGAATATATCACAAAATAAAGTAAATAGGAAAAATATAATCATGTAAGTATTACCCTTGGATTACCAGGGTTAATACGACATCACTGAAGCGAAAGGTATAACCTAATGAACATCCGAAGATTGTTCAATTAACCTCTGTGGCGAACAGTAGGTTCCAGGAATGGTTAGTCCCGTAACTGACTTTACATCGCTGTAGTCGAAGTAAATAACCTAATGAACATCCGAAGATTGTTTAATTAACCTCTGTAGCGAACGGTACGTTCCAGGAATGGTTAGTCCCGTAACTGTCTCCTAATATATGTAATAACAACCCAATGAACATCCGAAGATTGTCCAATTAACCTATGTGGCGAACAGTAGGTTCCAGGAATGGTTAGTCCCGTAACTGACTCTACATCGCTTTAAGCGAAAATAGATAACCTAATGAACATCCGAAGATTTTCCAATTAACCTCTGTAGCGAACAATAGGTTCCAGGAATGGTTAATCCCGTAACCGACTCCCGTTGAACTGGGATGGGCTGGAATGATTTACTGAAGGTACTACTAAATCATCTGTACGAATCGAGTTTCAAGTATTCATGTAAGTATACACAGGTAGATGTATCCACGTAAAGGTATTCATGTAATGTGTTCATGTAAACGTATTCATGTATCATGTAAGCATATGTAAAGGTACTAATGTATCCGGTAATGTACTCGTAAACACTCATGAATGAACTGACTCTTGTGTGATTCCTTGTAATAGGAATAATGTTTGATATCATCAAATCATCCTTATGATAATTTACTGAAAGGTAATTGGTTGTTCAAGTAGGTTTATACACTCTTGCTACCCAAGAGTATTGGAAACTAAATGAAGGGTGAAAACTATAATCTCTAACATATATATGAACATATGCGCATAAGTATAGTTTGATTCAAGAAGGTAAAATAATGGTTTTGCAAGATATCTAAGAGTTTTGAACAATAATTAAGAATGAATTGATGTCATTTTAATAAACATTTCAAAACTAATACTTTTGTTATCAAGGTATTTTAAGATAGAAAACCACTTCATGTGTCACCTTTTGAAATATGTGAAATCTACTGAGTGAAAACACAGTTATAAAATACATAAGATTGATTTAATAACATACTGTTTTCTACTTGTATTCCCCCCCATTAAAACGTTTAAAATCATTTAAAACATTGATTAAGGGGTATGAACTCACATGTAGTTGGTAGTTTAGATGAACTGGACGGTGTAGGATTGTTAGGCGTCAAGTGAGGACTTGTACACACACTACGATCCTAATGAACATATAATCACACATATATGCACTCATTTAGACTTAAATTACTAATTGATAATGTTAAAACATCCTAGAACATAGCAAACACTTTATACAAGTGTTTTAAGCCCTAAGGATTGCATCTAAGCTATTGTGGGACAAGGCACTTGGGTTTAGGGTTCCAAAGGACCCTATATATGAGTTTACTCTCCATATATCATCACACATGGAGTTTACGGTTGTAAACTCTTGAGTTTACGGTCGTAAACTCCCAACCATGGGTGTATTGTGTGTTTTGAAGTTCCAAATGATTCCTAGAATTATTCCAACTTGGTGGTTAAATTCTTGGAAGGGTTTAAGGCCTAGAAACACTCCTTAGAGGAGTTTACGGCCCCAAGGCCATTTCCTTTGGAGTTTATGGCCGTAAACTCCCTTGGAATGGTGTTTTTGTTGCTTTCAAGTCTTTTGCATATGTAGGATAGGTTCTAGACTTTTACCTAAAGCATATGAAGGCATTAGGCACACTTTGGTGCCCTTCTTTCATGTTCACGGCCCAAGAACCATGTCTTGGCCGTAAAATCACTTTGGAAGGTGATTTTGATGTTTTTTGGTCCTTGATTTAAGTGGGAACAACTCCTAGTAAATGTCCAATGCTTTAGGTGCCTTAAAAGCACCCTTTTGTGCATGATTTTGGAGTTTACGGCCTAAGATACTCTTGGGCCGTGAACTCCCAAACTTGGGTGATTCTTGCTTGATTTCATGTCCCTAATACACTCCTATACAAGTCCAAGGAAATGGTATATCACGGGGGACAGTCTAGGCTCGGTTTTGGGAGTTTACCGCCCAAGAACACCTTGGGGAGTAAACTCCTAAATCTAATGATTTAGCTATGTAATCTATGTTATGAACATATTTAAAGCTTTCTAACACTACTAGAAAGAGTTACTCACGTTTTTGTATAAAAACCCAAAGATCCGTGAGAGAGAAAATGGCTTTTCTCTAGTTGGAAATGCGAATAATGAATGAATTTGGTTCAGAATTCTATCTATAGGCCTGAGATATTTTTGGCAGAAAATATTTTTATTCCCGAAATGATCTCTAATATAATAGAGTGTTGGAATAACAGTGTTGCATAAAACCCTAGTGCGTCCACTCTCCTGATATCTCCTTAACTGTAAATCCTGAAAAACTGCCAAACTTATACCCGAAGTCTGGAATTTCACTGAAACTGTTCTAAGCTCTATTGTCTTGATATGGTTTGTTCAGAATGGAAATTTCGGGTTGTCACATCATCCCCCTGTTAAAGGGAATTTCGTCCCAAAATTATAATTTAGATAAGGAAGTAGGTTTAAATGATCGAGTCGTTAGGTGAAAACTTCCTAATCGATTTGCTCTCGCGCTCCTAAGTGAAATCGGGTTCTCAGTTGGTATTCCAACGAACCTTCACTAATGGGCGACGGCGTTGCTTCGTCCGCTTGGCCACTCGGTCGAGGGTCACTACGGTTCTAATACGAAGGCAAGGATCTCGTAAATCTCGATCTCGTTGAGAGAGATTACGAAAGTCCTAACGGAAAGATAACGTTTCAAGTTCGAGACGCGAATGGGAAAATGTACGTTATTGAGTTCGCGGAGTAGGTCTAGTTTGTGAAATGCAGGATCGATTCTGGTAAGAATCTCGGAGGTCCTAACTATATTGGATTTTAGCTTTCCACGCTTTACGAAGCGTATTAAGCCGTTCCCAGAGTGAGGTTTCCTAAAGAATTTGGTCTCTCACTTGGAATTCCAAATGTTCCTTCTTTCGCTTACTTCCCAGTCAAGGGCCATCCCTTGCTGGGTCAAAGTCGAAAGGGTTCCTGAAGTTTACAGGGAGTTCCGAATGGACTATGATAGTAGGTCTGTAAGACCTAGAATTTGGCGAATTTTCCGTCGGTGACTATGGTGCCGACAAATTCCCAACGGTTTTGGATAATTTGACAGAGTACTCAAGAATTTCCACAACACTAAAAGTGTGTCTCAGGAAATTTGACTCTAAATTCCAAAACTCTTGTTCAGAGAACTTTGCGGAAAGTATCTCCGAGGGTAATGTTTCTATGGGTTCTTTCTTACTACGAGGGTAGATAAGTAGTCATTATATGGAGACATGACGAACTGATCCTAGTAAGAAAGGCGTACTCTACTTATTCAGCTCATGAATACTATGGGCGTATTGGTCCTATCCGAGGGGTATCACTACGGACTCGAAGTGTCCGCATCGAGTTTGGAGGGTAGTCTTTAGGACATCCTTCCCTAACACTCGAACTGGTGATATTCGGATCTCAGGTCCATTTCTGAAGTAATTCTTTCCCTGTGTTTGCCCAATCAATTCGTCTATGCGAGGCAGAGACAACGATTTCTAAAGGAAATCTTAATGAAGTCTCCGGTCGTCGAGGTACATAAAATGCACTCCATCGACTTCTGGTAAGAATAAGACCGGAGCTCTCAAGGGTGAGAAGCCTGGTCTTCTAATTCTATTGTTGAGTAGTTCGTTGTGTTGTCTGGGCTGTTCTTGTATCTTCCGTAGGTGTTTAGATTGTAAGACGTTCTGGTTATAAGAGTCATATTGGGTTCTAAGTTTGTTCCTATGCCAATGCAATTACTCGTACTCCTGGACAGTCTCTGTCCTGAAGTTCATATTAGAATTCATACGTGATTCAATGATCACAATTTCGTGTATACGATTCGTATATAATTAAGACTGAAAAGGTAGTCGAATAACTGATTCTTCCTTAATCTCACATCCCATCGAGGGAAAAGAAGTTAAAGTGGAATCATCAATTCTAAACCTGTAGAACATTGATTATATATCACTCTCTTGTATACCTTCTTCAGTGATAGATCAACCGTATGAATCCTGGAATTGAACTTGACGTACTGCACGAGTAATACTGTGGGGATTCCTTCGGAAAGGAAAAGAACTATAAGGTACTCCTTGTATGAGTACTTCGGTGTTCTGATATAACGGCTTTGCTAAAAGACGATTTCTGAGAAAGAGATGTACTTATGAAGCTGGTATTGCGAGGATCAAATTTACTTGAGTCGTATGATAAAGTCGGAAACATATGGAAACTAAAGACATTAGATTTGAACATAAGGCGTTACAAACAAAACACAACAGTGAAACTGTTAACAGAGTTATTGTACTTAGGATTTACTACAAGACTATTTCTACGAACAAGGTATACTACAAAAGACAAGTATACGCAGCACGAGCATCCCTAAACGGACGGGATCCCGCAAAAGATAAGACTCTGGTTGCACTAGTTTTGGGATGGTTCATAAGTTTGTTACAACGAAACGCCTAAATTACATTAACGGGGGTCCGGAGTAGACTCTCCTGCGGCGGTGGTCGGTAGCATACTGCCGTGTGTACCAGCATTTGCTGCCTCTGGGCAGTTCCTTTTGTAATGACCTACCTTGCCACAACCGTAGCAAGTTCGGTTCGCACTGGTGTTTGGCACTTGGGCAGGCTGAGCTGTTGGAGTCTTGCAGTAACGGGCTGTATGCCCCTTCCTGTTGCAGTGTGAGCACTGCATCTCCCTACAAGCTCCATGGTGGTGAAAACTGCATTTAATGCATTTTGGGAGATTTCTAGCATAAAGCTTGGATGGTTTAGGGACTATTAGGATGCCCGAAGGGATGGTAGTTGGAGGTGCTGATGTCGTGGCTGTGAAGGTTGTTACTGGTGGTTGTTTCCTGTTCGCCCTTCGAAGCGACTTGTCCTTAGGTTTATTCCAAGACTTCCGCTTGTACTTGGATTGGAATGATTGTTAACAATCCCGCTAACACCTGTGTTGTTAGCGTTCAGGTGGGTCAGAATAGCTGACACGGCAGCCGAGACTGCAGCTTGAAAGGTAGCTGCATCAATCTGAAGAGTTGGTGTTTGGTTGATGGGTTGATCGTTTTTCCTGGGAGACATGATTTTGTTACACCAAAAGAAAATGAATTTGTGAGCGAGAATGGTTGAATCTAAACGTAGTTCGATCGCTCATGTAAAGAATAGAAGTATGTTCCCTAAGGTTCGACCTACATCCCTATGATGCAGTCCTAGTATGGAATGGAAGTATGTTCACGAAGGTTTGACCTACATCCCTATGATGCAGTCCTAGCAAAGATCGGAAGTAAGTTCATGCAATGGTCTCAAGATGTTTTTCGTTCTAGCCGAGGTATCGTTGGTTGGCGAATAACGTGATCCAACCATTGAAAGAGACTTGGAGATGTCGCCGGAGTTAAATTGCTATAGTCCAATGACTTGACTAGAGCATGTTTCAAATAGACTCTAACGAAAGTATGGTAAGAGTATTCGAATAAAGAATGACTCAGAAGTTAGCCGACTGTCAATATCTTTGATATTCATGACGTACAGGTTCGGGAAAATAACCTTGTAAAAAGGTCTTACATCATAACCAGAGAAGATAGTTCCTGACAGTAAAAAGACCTAACCAAAGTACTTACAGTACAAGATAGTTTCATAGAAAATGCCACATCGGGCATAGACAGGAACACGATTCCTTTCTAACAAGGAATATAAAGTAACGCATCTACTACTGGCGACGGTCATCCCTCTGGTGAACTCTCAGTTCAGCCAGTTGGCGTTCCACATCAAGTAGGTGTATTTCGTACACTCTCTGGCGTACCCGAAGTTCCATGACTTCGGCTCGTGATTCAGCCAGTGCTTGCAGCAGGGTTTCATAGTCTCTCTCAAACCTCTCACGAGCATGTTCAAGGCGACTGGTGCGAAGCATATGCATTCCTCTATTTGTATCGACTTTTGCGATACGTTGTAGAGCTGTCTTGCCCTGAATTTCGTTTTGGGCAACTCTTCGGATCAGAATTGGCATGATTCTATCTGCTGAGCCCCCATTGCTCAGGTCATAGAAGCTTCGGTCACCATTAAATGGCATGGGCTGATCTTGTCCTTGGCTCCATGTTTCCAAACATTCCACCCACTCAGGCGTCGGGCCATGAAAAGCCGGACGAGGGTTAGGAATCAGAAAGGGAGCTGCCTGGGGTAGGTTCTCAACCTCGGGTTCGGAGATGGCATCGTCTGAAAGGTCTTCAGCATGGTGATCATTCAGAGGGATTTGATGATCATTAATTGGTTCTTCTCCAAACCATCCAGCAATAACCGCGTTCGGAAGGAACAGGTTGTCGTGGGGATGGAATCCAGCCATGTTATCTACGCGAGAATTTGGGGTAAGAAAATAATTATTAAACGAACTATCTAGATAATTATTTAGGAAATCTTCATTAGTTCCATCTCTATTTGTAAAGTGCATACCAGCTATATGTAATCAACACATGATAGGCCTTCGAATAAGTGACCTTAACTCCAAATTCACAAGGAATAAGGGTAAAGCAAAAATTTCACCGATTCTAAGTCTATAACATCCTAGTTACATATAACTTTAGCGTATCCACTTAACAACTATCAACTTAGGAATGAAGATTCCATTTTAGTTCTCAAGTATAAAGTACTTATAGTAACACAAAACACCCCTATGGTATTTCAGACTTAGGTTCTGTTATAATGTTCTCATTGTGGTGATGTTGGTAAGTTTTTAGACTTGTTGCCATATCACAACCATTCTTGGGCATGTGCTAATCAATCTTTGGAACATCATAGTTGATCAGGCTATGCCACTCCCAAGACTGACCATACATCCCCGAGCTTACCTGTGATATTCAACAATCGTAATACTTTTGTTCTTGTCATTGTGACACTGATTTTAGTATGAATGCAGGCACGTATACTTTGTTAAATATTTTATTATTTAAAAGTATATTATCTTAGACAGAGTGTTTTAATCCCTATGTATTTATAGTTAGTATATCTTTTATGGGTTGATATACTTAATTCACTATAATTAAACAATGCTCTGATACCAATCTGTCACACCCCAAAACCACGAACGGCGGAAACGTTCAAGGGTGGAGGACGTCATGTACAGTATCACAACAGTGTAATATAATAAACAAGCAACAACATCATCCATTGCATTATAAGTAGAGTTTTAATACATGTGTGTTCTTTCATAATGTACGACAATAAAATGAATAATCAAAATAAGGCGAGTCTTGTCTGTGCTCCATCTTCTCAAAAACATGGCCATCGCACCTGTCAATTTGATGACTTGAGAATACAAGTTATTTTGAAAGCGAGTATCAGCTTTAAAGCTGGTGAATTCATAAGTATTTATGTGTTATTGTCCTGTTTTAGAATGTTGTTAAGAATGTCGTATAAATCCTTAAATAGAACAGTTGATATAAGTATGAAATGTGGTCTTCTACTAAGACCCGAATGTTTTGTTATGACAAAGTAAAATGATAGGTTTTCCCTTCTATTGACTATTACTAAGAGTACTTAGTCTAACTCATCGTTTATGTGAATATATCACAAAATAAAGTAAAATAGGAAAATGATATGATAGTCTTCTACCAAGACCTAAACGTTTTGTAAGTAAAACGATAGTTTTTCCTTTCTATCGACTGGTACTAAGAGTACTTAGTCTAACTCATCGTTTATGTGAATATATCACAAAATAAAGTAAAATAGGAAAATGATATGATAGTCTTCTACCAAGACCCTAATGTTCTGTAAGTAAAATGATAGCTTTTCCTTTCTATTGACTAGTACTAAAAGTGCTTAGTCTAACTCATCGTTTATGTGAATATATCACAAAATAAAGTAAATAGGAAAAATATAATCATGTAAGTATTACCCTTGGATTACCAGGGTTAATACAACATCACTGAAGCGAAAGGTATAACCTAATGAACATCCGAAGATTGTTCAATTAACCTCTGTGGCGAACAGTAGGTTCCAGGAATGGTTAGTCCCGTAACTGACTTTACATCGTTGTAGTCAAAGTAAATAACCTAATGAACATCCGAAGATTGTTTAATTAACCTCTGTAGCGAACGGTACGTTCCAGGAATGGTTAGTCCCGTAACTGTCTCCTAATATATGTAATAACAACCCAATGAACATCCGAAGATTGTCCAATTAACCTATGTGGCGAACAGTAGGTTCCAGGAATGGTTAGTCCCGTAACTGACTCTACATCGCTTTAAGCGAAAATAGATAACCTAATGAACATCCGAAGATTTTCCAATTAACCTCTGTAGCGAACAATAGGTTCCAGGAATGGTTAATCCCGTAACCGACTCCCGTTGAACTGGGATGGGCTGGAATGATTTACTGAAGGTACTACTAAATCATCTGTACGAATCGAGTTTCAAGTATTCATGTAAGTATACACAGGTAGATGTATCCACGTAAAGGTATTCATGTAATGTGTTCATGTAAACGTATTCATGTATCATGTAAGCATATGTAAAGGTACTAATGTATCAGGTAATGTACTCGTAAACACTCATGAATGAACTGACTCTTGTGTGATTCCTTGTAATAGGAATAATGTTTGATATCTTCAAATCATCCTTATGATAATTTACTGAAAGGTAATTGGTTGTTCAAGTAGGTTTATACACTTTTGCTACCCAAGAGTATTGGAAACTAAATGAAGGGTGAAAACTATAATCTCTAACATATATATGAACATATGCGCATAAGTATAGTTTGATTCAAGAAGGTAAAATAATGGTTTTGCAAGATATCTAAGAGTTTTGAACAATAATTAAGAATGACTTGATGTCATTTTAATAAACATTTCAAAACTAATACTTTTATTATCAAGGTATTTTAAGATAGAAAACCACTTCATGTGTCACCTTTTGAAATATGTGAAATCTACTGAGTGAAAACATAGTTATAAAATACATAAGATTGATTTAATAACATACTGTTTTCTACTTGTATTCCCCCCATTAAAACGTTTAAAATCATTTAAAACATTGATTAAGGGGTATGAACTCACATGTAGTTGGTAGTTTAGATGACCTGGACGGTGTAGGATTGTTAGGCGTCAAGTGAGGACTTGTACACACACTACGATCCTAATGAACATATAAGCACACATATATGCAATCAATTAGACTTAAATTACTAATTGATAATGTTAAAACATCCTAGAACATAGCAAACACTTTATATAAGTGTTTTAAGCCCTAAGGATTGCATCTAAGCTATTTTAGGACAAGGCACTTGGGTTTAGTGTTCCAGAGGACCCTATATATGAGTTTACTCTCCATATATCATCACACATGGAGTTTACGGTTGTAAACTCTTTAGTTTACGACTGTAAACTCCCAACCATGGGTGTATTGTGTGTTTTGAAGTTCCAAATGATTCCTAGAATTATTCCAACTTGGTGGTTAAATTCTTGGAAGGGTTTAAGGCCTAGAAACACTCCTTAGAGGAGTTTACGGCCCCAAGGCCATTTCCTTTGGAGTTTATGGCCGTAAACTCCCTTGGAATGGTGTTTTTGTTGCTTTCAAGTCTTTTGCATATGTAGGATAGGTTCTAGACTTTTACCTAAAGCATATGAAGGCATTAGGCACACTTTGGTGCCCTTCTTTCATGTTCACGGCCCAAGAACCATGTCTTGGCCATAAACTCACTTTGGAAGGTGATTTTGATGTTTTTTGGTCCTTGATTTAAGTGGGAACAATTCCTAGTAAATGTCCAATGCTTTAGGTGCCTTAAAAGCACCCTTTTGTGCATGATTTTGGAGTTTACGGCCTAAGATACTCTTGGGCCATGAACTCCCAAACTTGGGTGATTCTTGCTTGATTTCATGTCCCTAATACACTCCTATACTACTCCAAGACAGTAGTATATCACGGGGGACAGTCTAGGCTCAGTTTCGGGAGTTTACCGCCCAAGAACACCTTGGGGAGTAAACTCCTAAATCTAATGATTTAGCTATGTAATCTATGTTATGAACATATTTAAAGCTTTCTAACACTACTAGAAAGAGTTACTCACATTTTGGTATAAAAACCCGAAGATCCGTGAGAGAGAAAATGGCTTTTCTCTAGTTGGAAATGCGAATAATGAATGAATTTGGTTCAGAATTCTATTTATAGTCCTGAGATATTTTTGGCAGAAAATATTTTTATTCCTGAAATGATCTCAAATATAATAGAGTGTTGGAATAACAGTGTTGCACAAAACCCTAGTGCATCCACTCTCCTGATATCTCCTTTAGTGTAAATCCTGAAAAACTGCCAAACTTATACCCGATGTCTGGAATTTCACTGAAACTGTTCTAAGCTCTATTGTCTTGATATGGTTTGTTCAGAATGGAAATTTCGGGTTGTCACACTTTTTGCCCTAACAATCACTAGATCTAGAACCTTACTAGCATCCCTTTATTTTTGTGTTCCAATATCATTTCTAGAGTGTCAATTCATGTTCATGAATGTCATTCACTTTTAATATGTTAATCGTCATATAGTGATCCATAGATTTCCTAAAATGCCCTTATGGCCTGTAATTCCATGTATCAATCAAGGAATCAAGTAGCACCTTATGTTTTGAATCCAAATCATTCTAATAGTATCCATTCATGATTGTAAACTTCCTTTACTCATAAATTGCTTAATTAAAAAGGATTCCATTGATTTCATTATATTGTCTCCAAATACATTTCAACCCTAACTTATACATGATTCGACCATCATTGATGTGTTGGAGTATTCCAATTGGATTTATTGTCATCAATCAACATATAGGTTATAGAATGTAAACCAATTAACATATAAATAAGAAATCCCCAGTTTGGATTCCTAGGGTTCATGAGGGTTTTCTCCTAAATCCTCAAATCCATCAATGTTATGAGTGAATTGAGATTGGGATCATAAAAACAACTCACGTGAGGTTAGAAACCAAAACCCTAACCAATGAATCAAACTAATTTTGACATTGGGGTTTTCCTCAAACCTTGAATTCAAAAAATAGAGTTAGACGATGAGAAATTATACCTCTTAAGCTTGATGTTGCTTCATATCTTCAACTCCTAGCTTGATTCCTCAATAACCACTCTAAATCTTCCTTTGCTTCATAGAAATCACCAATTCCCTCTTCCTTTCTCTCAATCACGTTACTCCCAAACAAATGGGAGAGAATACCCATTAACTAGCTTTGAACTTTCCTAACTTTCCACTTTTGGTCCCTCCTTACAAAAGCTCTTTCAAAATAACTCTAAACTTACATAGAAGCTTCAATAAATTTCCAAAATGGTCCCTCTCCATTCCAATCTTCACAAACTTAGTACAAATTACTAAGTTGGTCAAATATTTAGTTAAACCTAAGTTTCACATGATTGTCACAAATGACCCTTAACTTTTAAGATGTTATATTTTTACTTCTAGCTTTCTACACTTCATATCAACTGATGATATGATTAACCCATAATTATTTATTTAAATAAATCACCCTGCATTTATTTACTTTATTAATTTAAGAACCTTGTCTTAAATTTTAGGATGTTACTAAAGGGTTTTGAGCATTCTAACACTTCTAAGGTGTACATGCAACCCTAGAAACCTTGGATCTATGCTTTACTATGATACATGAAAACTTTGATTTCCAAGGTTTATATCCTATCTAGCATAGATGGGGAACTTTTAAGCATAAAAGTAAGCAAGAAAACATACCTTGTAGTAGTTTGGATTCCTTGAAAACCTTGTGAGCCTAGCACCTCAAGTGTGATGCCTAAAATGTCTCACAAAACACCAAATGCACTTGGAATAACTTAGAGAGAAATGAAGAATAGTTAGAAATCGGCTAGTCCTCACTTGTATGTCTTAGTGGCCGATTTTTGGTGAACAAAGGGTTACTTACATAGTGTGTTACAATTAGGGTTACACCATGTAAACCCTAATTGTCATGACCTTTCATTTCCATGACCCATGGGTTCTATAACCACCATGGAGCATCCATTGAGCATCCTATGGGTTTAAGCCCAACTTGATAATCCATGAAGCATTGGCCCACTATATAAGTATGGATGATTTACACAATCAACCCATATATTTAATTAGTCTCCTTTTGATTACTTAATTAATTCTTGATCAATAGTAATTAAATAATATTATTGATATATTAGAACTTATAATATATTAATAAACCTTAAGTGTTATTTCTCTCATTTTAGTCTATCCAAATGCATGATGACATGCAACCCAAATGGACCATGCCAAACCGGGTCAAGTACATACCAAAAATAGTTATGGACTTAGACACCTTATTCAATAGTCTCCCACTTGGATAAGTCTAATAACTATAACTGCAAGTATGACTTCAGGAACCGATTAGCAATCGTAGCTCTTTCAAGGTCTCTCGGAACTGAGATGATGATGATGCGCCATTTAAGATAAGTGATCATATAATCCTCTGTTTTAGAAATTAGTTGGACAAATACATGGAACAGTGTCTTACTTTTTGTCCTGTAGTTGTTTCTCAATTTCCGATTTGTTTGACAAAGAACTTAATCGAACACATCAATTTAGTTCTGATCGATCCCGGTACATAGGTCAAAACACAATCATTGAGGGGCCTAGATGTCGCTTCTAATCCAAGAAGGAACAGATAAACTTCGACTAATATGCTTGTTCTATTACTTGTTGAATTATACACAAAGGCACATTTTATAACATATATCGAGTTACCAATGCGTTTTCGTACAATCAATGCATAACCAACTCATAGGCAACAAGTCATATCTCTAGGTTTTGAAGACTTATATGATATTACCGTCTCATGATCACTCGAGAAAAAAACCATGAAGTGATAACAGTGAGCGAGGGTTGAATCCAATACTCAGAACTTATGAGCACTCATGAGTGTTGTAGCACCACTTTGCTATGTCCAACAACTTAGACATCTATAAGCCAACTCATGATAGTCTTGATTCATATCTACTTCCAACATATGACTGATTGTGGAGAATTTGAATAATATGATATACCATAACATAATTATTCTGGAAGTCAAAACATGCAAAATGAAATTAAAGTAAACGATCGACAAAAGATAGCGCCACTTTACTCATAAATAAACAACAACTTTTATTCATCATCAAATGTCAATTACACTTCACAAATTTCAAAGCTATCTAATTACTAAAACTAATATCATCCTTCAGCCCTATGTGCCTCGCATGCTAGAGATGCTTAACCCTACCCAGTCCCTTTGTGAGGGGATCTACTAGCTTCTCATCCGATGATACCCTCTTTGCCACGAGGAGTCCTTCTTCTATACGATGTCTGATGAAATGATATTTTATGTCAATGTGTCTGGATCTCCTGTGATCCCTTGGTTCCTTAGCTAAAGTAACTTCACTTTCACTATCACATAAAATTTCCATAGGCTCCTTTATAGATGGTACAACTCCAAGGTCTCCAATGAAGTTCTTTAGCCATATAGCTGTTGGAATAGTGTCTAAGGCTGCAACTATATTAGGCAAGTATTTGACCCGATTGTGCATGGTCCTTTTGGGTTGCCTTCACCATAGCAACTTGATGGGATTATTTATTATGAGAGAATAAATATTATTGATATATTATGAGAATAATATAATGAACAATAATATTTTTATTTGATTAATATAAGTCATAAATTAATTAGTATTAATTTGGCGACTTAAAGAGATTAATTAAATAAGAGGGTATAAACTGTCAATTGTTTGATAGTTACACTTTAGACTGTAAATCCTTAAGGGATAAGGGATGGACGGATTCTAGGGCTTAGTATAGCTCAAAATTGTCCAAGGCTTATCTAAGGTAAGGATTTGGATTGCTTTAAGGAAAGATTATCCAGCTAGGGTTTAAAGGTGAAGCCCTAGGAGTCTACAAGTATAAATAGACCCCTTGAGTAAGGGAAACCGGCATCTCTTCAAAGGAAAAGAACCCTTGACCGATTTCTTCCTAACCTCTCTCTCAAATCATCCTCTTTGCTATTTGGTGTTTGTAAGCCATTAGAGGAGTGACAATTATGACTCTAGAGCTCCAAGACAACAAGATCAAACAAGAGATTCAAAGGTAAACTTCTAGATCTGATTTTGTATTGTTTTTATACCTAATTAGTCATTAGAAGTCTTGGATTCAAAGCATTTTAATTAGAAAGCCTAGATCCAAGCATTAGGGTTTTGCATGCGCACATAGGAAAGTTCTTATGGCTAAAACCCATCAGTGGTATCAGAGCCTAGATTGGTTTCTATTAGATTGTTGCTTGTTTGTTTGAATCTTATTTGCAAAATTCGATTTTTGTGTTTCTGAGTCATGGACTCGGCGAGTCCCATAGTTGACTCGGCGAGTTGGCCTGACTCGGTGAGTCCAGAATGGGTACTCGGCGAGTCCGAGCATCAGGAAGGGCCAGATTCGGGATTTTTTGGTATTTATCTTATGGAAACTTGCCTTTATCATATTAGATCAACCCTAATCCGATTTTTTGATATATATGACTATAATCTTGATCTAATTAAAGATATTTATCAACTAATAAAATATTTAATTTCCTTATATGATAATTAATTAATTATTTTGATTAAATTGGTAATTATCTTGCAAGAAATCTTGAATAAATCAAACATGGATAATTATGGAATTAATTGTTAATTAAAACTATTTGTTATTTGATCCTCCATGTTTTAAATGTTTAAAACTTGTCCTCAAGTTTTGAAATTTATGTATTGTGATTAAAAGTTTTAATTTAGACAATTTAAATTTCAAACCCTAGATTTTAAAAGTTTAAAATACAACCCTATACTAATATAATATTACAAGATTTATATATATATATATATATATATATATATATATATATATATATATATATATATATATATATATATATATATATAACTAAAATGCTAGTCTTACCATTAGTAGGCCTCATTCACGAAGTCGATCTATAAGGTGGGTATAAGGTTGCGGCCTATAAAATGACGCTTAATGGGTGTACACTCACACCCACCGCTTGCTTGATCGGTGGAGGGTCATTAGCCGAACGGGTAGGATAGGGCAGCCTCATCCTCTCATTAAAAGTATAATATGAAATACAAAGTAACTACATATTTTTTTTAAATTTCCCAATCTTAGTTACTTTAGGAAAAGTGAATTGATACAATCCCATGAAATTACACTTTGCACCCTTGCTAAGAAGTCAGTGGAGCGTGTGTGGTTTACCGGCACACTAATTGGTTCTAAGCAAAGGTGGCAAAGGGTGATTCATTGTTTATCATAGTTCGATGGAGCGTGTGTGGTTTACCGGCACATCGAATAGGTGATCGTTACAATAAAGGCACCATGTGAATTTGCATGGTAATTCACACCCGCTTTGTGATCCTCGGTATCCCAGTCACAAACAAGAGGGGCATATCGAGATATAAACATGCCATTGAATACGGAATCCCTTTTCTAATATGTAAATATTGTTGTTGGATCCTAGCCCTAATTTTTCTTATTGGGTGATAATTAGGGATTCATATTCTAATCTATCTTTGTCCTTTTTATTTGTAGATGTCGAACACAAACAACGCTGCTGCTAGTTCTTTCACATTGATGAGCCTTTGTCAAAAGGTCACTTTCGATGGGACGAACTTTAGCGAATGGATAAGATACATTCGCACCATTGCTCGCTATGAGGATAAGGAGTATGTCCTCGATGACAAGCTCGAGAAAATTAACCCTAAAATCGCTACTCCGGCTGAAATGACTACTTTTGAAACTCATGAGCGTGATGCAACGAAGGTACATTGCATCATGATAGCCACCATGAACTCCGAATTCCAAAATTCCTATGAGGACATGTACCCGTACGAGATGCATCAAGACTTATTGGAGAGATACCACCAAAACGTGAGACAAGAGCGTTATGAGATTTTCACTAACATGATTTCCACTAAGACGGGTCATGGAGAGTCTCTTACCGTGCACCTGCAAAAGATGCAAAGGTATGTCGACCGCCTTCGCAAGTTGAATGTTGACTTTGGGGAAGACTTGGTGATCGACATGGTGCTTCACTCTTTGCCTCCAAGTTATAATCAATTTAGGATGACCTACCACATGAACAAAGAAGAGGTCACCCTAAGCAAACTCCAAGGTCTCTTGAGGGTTGCTGAGAGCAACTTCAAGGAAAAGTCTGTTGCACCAACTCCCAATCCACCCGCTGCTCCTGTTTTGGCTATTGGACAAGGAAAGGGAAAGAAGAGGAAGACTTCGTCTAAGAACTATCGTAAGGTTAAAGCCCGAGATGGTGCCTCTTCTAGTGGGACCAAAGTTGATCCTGCTAAACCCTGTCCTAACCCAAAGGAGGCAGAGTGCCACCACTGCCACAAGATAGGACATTGGAAGAAAAGCTGCCCAGAGTACCTACAAGCCATCAAGGAAGGAAAGATCAAGCCATCTTTCACAGGTATATACACAATTAAATCTAACGATTCGTCTCATGCTATTTCTTGGGTTCTTGATACCGGTTGTGGTTACCACATTTGTTCTAATGTGCAGGGACTAAGAAGAAATAGGGATGTGGAGGCTGGAAGAATAAATCTAATCATGGGGAACAGAAGATCGTCGCCTGTGACCAAGATTGGAGTGTATTCTTTAGTGCTTAGGAATGGTTTAAGTTTAGATTTGAACAATTGTTGCTATTCGCCAGAAATGGCTAGAAACATCATTTCATTTCATGGTTTGTTTAGACAAGGTTTTAGATTTTCTTTTAATAATGAGAATGGTTCTATTTTAGCTTATCTAAATGGTGTCTTTTATTTTGAAGCTATACCATGTAATGGAATATATGAAACTGTTATGATTGTTGATAACTTAGGAAATGATGTTTCGAACATAGATTCTTCCAATAGTATGGATAAAGCATCCTTGTGGCATTGCCGTCTTGGACATGTCAACAAGAAACGCATAGCCCAACTCCAAAAGGATGGAGTGTTGGAGTCATTCGACCTTAGGGAAGATGACACATGCGAATCTTGTTTGCTTGGAAAGATGACTAAGTCACCCTTCGCTGGCTCTTGCGAAAGGGGTGAGGGTCTGTGACAACCCGAAATTTCCATTTTGTACGAACATTAACTATTCAATAGAAGCTAGTCCAGTTTCAATGAATTTCAGACTTTTCCGAATAAGTTTGTGTACATTAGGGTTTACGTTTAAGGAGATATCATGAGAGTGGATGCTCATGGGTTTGTGAAACTTGAGCATTTCAAAACTTCATAATGTTATAGTCCAATTCCGGAATAAAAATATTTTCTGCCAAAATATTTCAGGACTATAAATAGATTTATGAACTAAATTCATTAATTATTCACATTTCCAACTAGAGAAAAGCCATTTTCTCTCTCACGGATCTTCAGGTTTTCATCCCAAATCGTGAGTACACTTCCTTAGTAGTGTTATAATACATGTTTTATGCTTAATAACATAGATTACATGTCAAATATGTGAGATCCGGGAGTTTACCGCCCAAGAACGTTCTTGGGGAGTAAACTCCAAAATGAAGCTTAAAGGCCATCTAGTCCCATTTCCTTGTTAGGTAACTAGTTTAGGATAATATTTATGTACATTTGAGACTAGAAAACAATCAAGAACACATAGATTTAGGAGTTTACGGCCCAAGAGTTTCTTGGACCGTACACACCAATTTCAAGGGCTTAAATGTGCCCTAATCACCCCCAAAGGCTTTAGACTTTAACCCTCAATTACTTCTAGCTAATTTGGAGACTTTAACACATCAAGAACACCCCTTAAAGGGAGTTTACAGCCAAGAAATGCTCTTGGGCCATAAACACCAAGTAAGGGCACCAAAGTGTGCCTAGGGTTCCCCTTAGCCTTAAGCAAAAGCCTAGAAATTATCCTACTTGTGCAAGAGACTTGAAAGAATTAAAACATCCATCCCATGAGAGTTTACGGCCGTAAACTCTAAGTGATATGGTCTTTTGGCCGTAAACTCCTCAAAGGAGTATTATCTATGCCCTAAACTACCCAAAGGATTAAACCACCAAGCTAGGCTTATTCTAGAAATCATTTAGCACCTTAAAACACCCAAAACCACCAAGATTGGAGTTCATGGCCGTAAACTCAAGGGTTTACGACCGTAAACTCCTTGTGTGGGGTTTATTGGGTAGTAAACTCTTATATAAGGTCCTTGGAAGCTTTAAACCCTTTTAGCCTTGTCCCATAACAACTTAGATGCAACCATTAGGACCTATAACACTTATACAAAGTGTTTACATGTTCCTAAGTGTCCCAACTTATTTCATTAAGTTATTATTTGGCTAATTAGTTATATATATGCTCATTATATGATAACTAGGCTCGTGCATGTGAACAAGTCTCCGTTTGCCACCTAGCACGGTATCCGACACTACAATCCAATCCACTCACCACAAGTGAGTTCATACCCCTTTAATTAACCTTTGAAATACTTTAAATGTTTAAATACTTTATGGGGGGATACAAGTTAGATACTTATAGTTATTGCATCAATCACATGTGATTAATAACTAGAAAACCAATGATTTTATCACTGTTCAAACTGTTTATCAAACTGCTTTACTTCAAAATGTTTTACAAACTCTTTTACTTATCAAATGTTTTTATTAAACTTTGTTTTTACTTCTTATAAATTGCATGCCCATATATGTATAGATATATAAGTAATGTTTAAAGGGCTTAGGAAGGCCATCCGCCCTATTTCCTTTTTCTCGATTTGGATGTGGTCTGGTGGGATTTCGGGTAACCGTCCCAAAGTCGTTTCAATATTAGTTATATATCAAATATACATATATAGACATAAAAGTACTTCCATATTCATGCGTACTATACACATCATTAGTAAGTTACCATCGGGGTAACACAGGATCATACTACTACAACTTCTAGATCAATGAGTCAGTTCATTCATGAGTCTATACATTACATTACTATGAGAACATATACATTACATTACTACGAGAACTTATACAACTATACTAGAAAGAGAACTTATACAACTATACTAGAAAGAGAACATATACAACTATACTAGGAGGAGAACATATACAACTATACTAGAACGAGAAACATTACACTACATATATAAGAATACGTTAACAATTATGATCCACTGTATCGGAGCATGCCTTAAATGTCATGGCCCGAGTTGTAGCCAGAATTCTCTTGGTGGGAGAGCGTGAGTTTGCGTATAGATCTATACTGGATTGATTATCCTACACCTTGCTGCTAGCTACAGCCGGACCTGCAGGTCTGCGGATGCCAAACGTCATTCCGTTATTACGACCATTCGTATGTCGTTGTTACCAGTCGATAGTATGGTGCAATTTATCACATTATACCTTCATATAAATCCGGTTTAAGGTAGTTAGTACAACAGTAGTTCCTATAATACAAAACTACAGTACTACAATGATTTACCCATTACATATTTTTAGTGATTATTTCACTTAAACATTAATGTACAAACTATATTTGTTAAATGATAGTTACACTTGGGAAATTACACACTTTTACAACAAACGAGCATACAAAACAGTTAAGCCTTGGTAGAAGGCTACTTTAATAGAAAATATAGGTTTTTCTGAGAAATTCAAACTCTTACAAACACTTACAAACAATTGCTTACATTTTACAACTTATACTTGAGACAGGTTCAAACGTTTCTGATAACAAACACCGACACTAAAATACTTATGAACTCACCAGCTTAATGCTGATAAACTCTTTCAAAATAACTTGTATTCTCAGGTCATCAGTAGACAGGTACCGAGGCCAGCTTTTGAGAAGATGGAGCGCATACAAGACTCATCTTATTATTTTGATTTACATTATATTTTTGGTGTCTAAAATTGTACAGAACACGCTTGTATTAAAATTATATATTTAATGCAATGGATGATGTTGTTTGCTTTTTTACATTTACTGTGTTGTGATACTATACATGACGTCCTCCGCCCCAGAACGTTTCCGCCGTTCTTGGTTTTGGGGTGTGACAGGGTCTATTGGACCTAATACATACCGATGTATGTGGACCGTTTAGATCAACCACAAAGGATGGGAACCGCTTCTACGTGACTTTTACCGATGACTATAGTAGATATGGGTATATCTATTTAATCAAGCAAAAGTCAGAAACTTTTGAAAAGTTCAAAGAGTTCAAGAATGAAGTGGAGAATCAATTGGGTAGGAAAATCAAGATGCTTCGATCCGATCGAGGAGGAGAGTACCTAAGTCTTGAATTCCACGATTATCACATGTAGTGTGGAATAGTTTCACAATTGACGCCACCTAGGACACCACAATTGAATGGTGTGGCAGAAAGGCGTAATCGAACCTTGTTGGACATGGTTCGCTCTATGATGAGTCGTGCTTCACTACCAATCTCTTTTTGGGGGTATGCCTTAGAGACTGTCGCCCATATCCTTAACCGAGTCCCTACTAAGAAGGTTGCCAAAACACCTCATGAGATGTGGACAGGGAAAGCTCCCTCGTTGGCACATATCAAGGTTTGGGGTTGCGAGGCTTTCGTAAGACGAGATACTCATGACAAACTCGAACCTCATAGTGAGCGTTGTATTTTCATCGGCTACCCGCATAAATCCTTTGGATATCTCTTTTATAGACCGAAGGACAATGTTGTCTTTGTTGCGAGGAGAGGAGTTTTCCGAGAGCGAGAACTCATAGGCCAAGGAGACAGTGGGAGGAAAATCGAGCGTGAAGAGATTCAAGAGTTGATAGATGAAGGAACCTCTACCGCTGTCACTCAACCCGAGGAGGAAACTCCGGTTGAACCGATTGACGAATCCTTACCTCTTAGACGTTCTGAAAGAGTTAGAGTTCAACTTCAGTTTTATGGTTTTCATATTACTATAAGGAAGCCATGGCAGGCCCGGAGTCTGCGAAATGGAAAGAGGCAATGGATAGCGAGATCCAATCCATGTATGATAACCAAGTTTGGAATTTGGTTGATAATGTACCCGGACGTAAGACCGTTTGGTGCAAATGGATCTTCAAGAAGAAGACCGACGTGGATGGAAACGTACACACATATAAAGCGCGATTGGTCGCGAAGGGCTTTACTCAAACTCCCGGAGTTGACTATGATGAGACCTTCTCACCAGTTGCGAAGATAAAATCTATTAGAGTGATGCTTGCTATTGCCGCATTTCATGATTATGAGATTTGGCAAATGGATGTCAAGACCGCTTTCCTTAACGGAAAGTTGGCTGAGGATGTTTACATGGCTCAGCCAGAGGGGTTTGTGGATCTGAAGCATCCGAATAGAGTGTGTAAGCTTGAGAAGTCCATTTATGGACTTAAGCAAGCATCTCGCAGATGGAATCTTTGCTTCGATGAGAAAGTCAAAGAGTTTGGATTTGTACGAAGCGAAGATGAATCTTGTGTATATGTCAAAGCCAGTGGGAGTATAGTAAGCTTCCTCGTTCTATATGTCGATGACATATTACTCATAGGAAACGACATCCCGACTTTGCAGGAGGTTAAGTCCTGGCTCGGGAAGTGCTTCGCTATGAAGGACCTCAGAGAGGCTTCTTACATTTTGGGAATAAGGATAGTGAGAGAAAGAAGTAAGAGACTAATAGGACTTAGTCAGAACACTTACTTAGAGAAGGTACTAAAACGTTTTAGTATGGAAAACTCGAAGAAGGGAGAATTACCGATACAAAGTAATGCCAAGTTGAGTAAGACTCAAAGTCCGAGTACCGAAGCTGAGATAGCAGAAATGAGTCGGGTACCATACGCTTCCGCAGTTGGCTCAATCATGTATGCTATGACTTGTACTCACCCTGATGTAGCCTTTGCTTTGAGCATGGTTAGTAGATATCAAGGGAACCCTGGTAGAGCCCATTGGATTGCGGTGAAAAATATCCTTAAGTACCTTCGGAGGACAAAGGAATGGTTCTTAGTCCTCGGAGGGAGTGATGACTTGAAGGTGCAAGGGTATAGTGACGCCAGCTTTCAGACCGACAGGGACAACTACCGTTCGCAGTCAGGCTGGGTCTTTACCCTGAATGGAGGAGCAGTGACTTGGAAAAGTTCCAAGTAGGAAACTATAGCTGATTCAACGTGCGAATCACAGTACATTGTAGCAAGCGAAGTGTCGAAGGAGGCAATATGGCTGAAGAACTTCATCGGTGATCTTGGAGTTGTACCTGCCATAAAGGAGCCCATGGAGATTTTCTGTGATAATGAAGGAGCGGTTGCCTTGACCAAGGAACCAAGGGATCTTGGTAGATCACGACACATCGACAGAAAATACCACTCTATTAGACATCGTGTAGAAGAAGGACAACTCGTAGTGAAGAGGATATCATCAGAAGATAACCCAGCAGATCCGCTTACGAAGGGACTGAGTAGGGTTAAGCACTTGCAGCATGCTAGAAGTATTGGGCTGAAGGATGATATTAGCATAGATTAGATAGTATTAGAAACATGTAATAGATAAATGTAATTAACATTTGATGATTAAATAACGGAGTTTTATTTATGAGTAATGTTACTGTCTTATGTTAATTGTTTAACTATTGTTTCATTTTGCATGTTTTGACTTCCAGTATAATTGAGTTTATTAAGAATAACCGAATTATTCAAATTGTCCACAATCGTTCATATGTTGGAAGTAGATATGAATGAAGATTGTCGTGAATTGGTGCGTAGATTGTCTAAATGGTATTAGACATAGCAAAAGATTGTTGCGACGTTCATGAGGGCTTATGAACTGGTTTTAAGCATTGGAACAAACCCGCGCTTGCTGGAATCACCTTATGGAATATGATATATAAAAAGGTGATCGCAAGACGATAATATCATATAGTCTTAAAACCTAGATATATGGTTTGTTGTTTGTTAATTGGTTGTACATTGATAATGCAAAAACGCATCAGTAACTCGATGTTATAAAACGCATTGTTGTGTATAGTTGATTAATGAATAAGTAAATGCATATAAGTCGAATTTTATCTGTAACTTTTATCCTAAGAAGGTAAAAGCGATATCTCGGCCGCTCGATGATTTGATTTGACTTATGTGTCGGGCCCGGTCAGAACTGAATTGATGTGTTCGATTAAGTTCTATGTCGAATAAATCAGAGATCGAGAAACCTAAATGCTTGACTAATCATTCCATAGAATTGTCAGCATGATATCTAACAGAGGACTGTACGATCCCTTATCTAAAGGACAAGATTGATTAGATCAGAGTTTGACAGCGTCTTTGAGAGCTACGATTGCAAATCGAATTGTACTTGTGCATATAGTTACTAGACTTATCCAAGTGGGAGACTGTTGGAATAGTGTCTAAGGCTGCAACTATATTAGGCAAGTATTTGACCCAATTGTGCATGGTCCTTTTGGGTTGCCTTCACCATAGCAACTTGATGGGATGATTTATTATGAGAGAATAAATATTATTGATATATTATGAGAATAATATAATGAATAATAATATTGTTATTTGATTAATATAAGTCATGAATTAATTAGTATTAATTTGGTGACTTAAAGAGATTAATTAAATAAGAGGGTATAAACTGTCAATTGTTTGATAGTTACATTTTAGACTGTAAATCCTTAAGGGATAAGGGATGGACGGATTCTAGGGCTTAGTATAGCTCAAAATCGTCCAAGCCTTATCTAAGGTAAGGATTTGGATTGCTTTAAGGAAAGATTATCCAGCTAGGATTTAAAGGTGAAGCCCTAGGAGTCTACAAGTATAAATAGACCCCTTGAGCAAGGGAAATCGGCATCTCTTCAAAGGAAAAGAACCCCTGGCCAATTTCTTCCTAACCTCTCTCTCCAATCATCCTCTTTGCTTGTTGGTGTTTGTAAGCCATTAAAGGAGTGACAATTGTGACTCTAGAGCTCCAAGACAACAAGATCAAACAAGAGATTCAAAGGTAACCTTCTAGATCTGATTTTGTATTGTTCTTATACCTAATTAGTCATTAGAAGTCTTGGATTCAAAGCATGTTTAATTAGAAAGCCTAGATCCAAGCATTAGGGTTTTGCATGCGCACATAGCAAAGTTCTTATGGCTAAAACCCATCAATAGCCTCCTTTGCTACCTCGCTTGCTGCTATATACTCTGATTCGTAGGTTGAATCAGCCACTGTCTCTTGCTTGGAACTTTTCCAAGTAATTGCTCCTCCATTTAAAGTAAAGACCCAGCCCGAATGAGAGCGGAAATTATCCCTATCAGTCTGGAAGCTAGCATCACTATACCCTACTACTCTCAAGTCATCACTCCCACCGAGGGTAAGGACCTAGTCCTTCGTCCTTCGAAGGTACTTGAGAATGTTCTTCACCGCAGTCCAGTGAGCCTTACCAGGGTTCCCCTGATATCTGCTGACCATAATCAATGCGAAGGCCACATCAGGACGAGTACAAGTCATAGCATACACGATCGAGCCTACAGTGGAAGCATACGAAACTCGACTCATCTCGGTTATCTCATCCTCTGTAATCGGACTCTGAGTCTTACTCTGTCTGGCGTTACTCTGGATCGGTAACTCTCCTTTCTTGGAATTCTGCATGTTGAACATATTCAACACCTTATCCAAGTAGGTACTTTGACTAAGTGCAATTACTCTTTTACTCCTATCTCTTAAAAATCTTATCCCTAGGATATAGGCAGCTTCTCCAAGGTCCTTCATAGTGAAACACTTCCCAAGCCAGGACTTAACCTCCTGCAAATTTGGGATGTCATTTCCCATGAGTAGTATGTCATCCACATATAATACCAAAAAGCTAACTATACTCCCACTAGCCTTAACATATACATAAGATTCATCTTCACTCCTCGAAAAGCCAAACTCTTTGACTTTCTCATCGAAACAAAGATTCCATCTGCGAGGTGCTTGTTTCAATCCATAAATGGATTTTTCAAGCTTACACACTCTATTAGGGCACTCTATGATAACAAAACCCTCCGACTGACTCATGTTAACATCCTAAGCCAACTTTCCATTAAGGAAAGCGGTTTTGACATCCATTTGCCATATTTCATAGTCATGAAATGAAACAATGGCTAACATAACCCTAATAGACTTAATCTTTGCTACTAGTGAAAAGGTCTCATCATAATCAACTCCTGGAGTTTGAGAAAAGCCCTTTGCAACCAATCTAGCCTTATAAGTGTGTACATTACCATCCATGTCGGTCTTCTTTTTGAAGATCCATTTGCACCCAACTGTCTTACAACTTGGTACATTGTCAACCTAGTTCCAAACTTGATTGCCATACATGGACTGTATCTCGTTGTCCATAGCCTCTTTCCATTTAGCATCCTCAAGGCCTGCTATGGCTTCCGTGTAGCTGTTAGGTTCATCCAGACCAATCAATGTGTTATTATTGATAAGTGTATCACCTTTTGCAGTAATATGGAAACCATAGTAATGCTAAGGTGCATTCCTAACTCTTGTGGAACGCCTCAGAGTATAGACTCTTCTTTCGGATCAACAGGAATTTCCTCCTCAAGTTGATTGCTAGGGTTTGAGGTTCCTTCACCATTTGACTCTTGAATTTCTTCAAGTTCAATTTGCCTCCCACTGTTCCTTGGCTTATGAACTCTCTCCTCTCTTTCTCTCTCTCTCTCTCTCTCTCTCTCTCTCTCTCGAAAGACTCCCATCCTTGCTACAAAGACCAAATTATCACTGGGTTTGTAGAAGAGGTAAGCAAAGGATTTCTGTGGATAGCAGATGAAAATACACCTCTCACTTCAGGGTTCGAGCTTATCGAGAGTCTCGCGCCTCATGAAAGCCTCGCAACCCCAAATCTTGATGTGGTCCAGGTTTGGAACTTTTCCGGTCCACATCTCATGAGGTGCAACCTTTTTGATAAGGAATAGATTAAGAATATCAACGGCAGTCTCTAAGGCATACCCCCAAAATGAGATTGGTAGCGAAGCTCGACTCATCATGGAACGAACCATGTCCAACAAGGTCCGATTATGTCTTTTAGCCACACCATTAAGTTATGGTGTCCTGAGAGGTGTCAATTGTGAGACAATCCCACATTCCTTAAGATAGTCAAGGAACTCTATACTAAGATACTCACTACCTCGATCGGATCGAAGCATCTTAATGTTCCTGACCAATTTATTCTCCACTTCCTGCTTAAACTCTGAACTTTTCAAAGGTTTCTGACTTATGCTTGATTAAGTAGACATATCCATATCTACTATAATCATCAATAAAAGTTACATAGAACCGGTTAGCATCCCTTGTGGCGGTTCTGAAGGGTCCACACACATCAGTATGTACCAGATCCAACGAACCTTCACCCCTAGCACAAGTACCAGTGAACGGTGATTTTGTCATTTTTCCATGTAGACAAGATTCACAACTATCATCTCCAAGACTCCATCCTTTTGGATTTGGCATATGCATTTCTTGCTTACATGTCCAAGACGATAATTCCACAATGATGCTTTATCCAAGTTAGTGGACGAATCAATACACAATACATTATTTCCTAGGTTATCTACAACAGACACGGCTTAATACACACCATCACAAGGTAATGCTTTAAAATAAAGAACATTATTAAAGAAATCATTGATACTACCATATTGATTATCAAAAGAAAAGGTAAACCCTTATTTGTACAAAGCATGAAAAGAAATAATGTTCCTCGCCATTTCAGACGAGTAACAACGTTTATTCAAATCTAATGTTAACCCACTACTTAGCAACAAAGTATAAACTCCAATCTTTGTGACAGGTGATGCTTTCCTATTCCCCATGATTAAGCTTATATTTCCATGCTCCACATCCTCACTTCTTGTTATTCCTTGCAGATCAAAACAAATATGAACACCACAACTGGTGTCAAGGACCCAAGAATTAGAATGGGTGAGTTTTTTGACAATATATTGTAAATACCTGCATGGTTAGGTTTTACCTTCCCATCCTTCCCATCTTGCAGATACTTTGGGCAGTTTCGCTTCTAGTGAAACTTCTCATGGAAATAGAAGCATTCAGCCTCTTTAGGGTTAGCAGAAGGAGTAACGAAACCTTTCTTGGTTCCATTTGAAGAGGAGCCTTCAAGGGACTTTCCCTTGGTGCCCTTCGAGGGGCTCTTCCTCTTCTTCCCTTTGCCTTGCCCAAGATAGGGGCCTTGGTAGGAGTAGGAGTGGTAACAACCGACTTACCCTTAAGACCACTTTCGGCGGTCTTCAAGAGTCCTTGAAGTTTGTTAAGTGTAACTTCCTCCCTGTTCATGTGGTATGTCATTCAGAATTGGTCAAAAGAAGAAGGTAAGGAGTGCAAAATAATGTCAATTGCCAACTCCTTGGGGAAGTTCACATTTAGCTTCAGCAACCGGTCCACATACCTTTGAATTTTCTGCAAGTGGCCGGTGATTGGTTCACCATCCTTCATTCGGGTTGTTTTCATGGAGCAGATGATGTCATACCTCTCTTGGCGAGCACTTTGATGGTAGAGATCCATCAAGTCCTGGTGCATCTTAAAAGGGTAATAGTCCTCATAGGACTTTTGGAGCTCGGCTGTCATTGTGGCCATCATGATACAAGCCACTTTTGTGGCATCTTTTTCATGAGTCCTAAAGTCAGCAATCTCCTCTGGAGTAGCAGTGGACTCATCAATTTCCTTCAGCTCCTTTTCGAGGACATATTCCTTGTCTTAGTAGCGAGTGACCATCCTGATATTCCAGATCCAATCCATCAAGTTGGAACCATCAAAGATGACTCTCCCATTAAGGTTCATGAAAGAGAAGGAGTCGGTAGGGTTTGAGCCCGAAGCAACATTTTTTGAAGACATCTGAAAAAGAAGAAAGACAAGTTTAGATTAGATATAAAGATAGTCCTTAATAAAACACCAAAATGTAATATTAAGGCTAGGACCCAACACAATATTTTATAACTTAGAAGAGGGATGCCGTAATCCAAGCTATAAAATATTTGAAGGTAGGTGAATGACGATTCACCAATTTCCACCATGAAAAACGAAATAAATTATTAGTTTTTAATTGGTTTTGAAACTCCTAGATTCTTTGAGATTCATTGAACTTTTCAATGGCATGTTTCAATCTCGAGTGTGCCCTTCAAGTTTTGTGACTGGGATGCCAAGGATCACAATACAAAGTGTGAAGTAACCATGCAAATTACTTGGTACCCTTAATGTTTAACCCTCAATCGATGTGCCGGTTAACCACACGCACTCCACCAATACTATGATAAATATTATGTTACCTTCCTACCTTGTTAAGTCCAAGTTAGTGTGTCGGTTAACCACACACGCTCCACTAATGACTTAAACAAAGTGAAAAGTGTAATTTTATGGGTTAACATCTTATTCACATTTTCCTAAGTAACTAAGATTGGGAATTTATAAAAACATTTAGTTACTTTAGTATCATTATACTTTTAATGAGGTTTTAAAGTCATTGTCCTACCCGTTCGGATAACAACCCTCCACCAGTCAAGGAAGCGGTGGGTGAGAGTGGACACCCATTAAGCTGCCATTTTATAGGCAACAACCTTATACCCCCCTTATAGACTGGCTTCGTGAATGAGGCCTACTAACGGTAAAATGACTTGATCTTATACATACATACATATATATATATATATATATATATATATATATATATATATATATATATATATATATATATATATATTAATTTATAATATTATAAAGTATAAGGGTTGAATTTTAACTTTTAAAATTCTATGGGTTGGAACTAAAGTTTTTAAAGTGAATTTACATGTTCCAAAACTTGAGGACATGTTTTGTAACTTTACAAAACTTTTCATCTTTCATAACTTATGAGTTAATGATGTAATAAAATGAGTGAATTTTCATTATTATGTAACCTATGTGTTTCTTTAATGGACTTTAAAAGAAAGACTTTTGGTAATCCATAACTTGAGAACAAATTATGGATTCCATTAAAACACATAATGATCATGAATTAACATTAAACAATTTTAACAAGTAATTCCTATGTTCTATCAAGAACTCATAAGAACATGAATATTCCTATCAAAATTTCAAGAACACATTTAAACATGAAATTTTGATATTAGCCATTGTAAATGGATTAGAACAACCATTACACCATCTAAATAAGTTTTAAGGGACCAAAACAATTTAAGGTAATGTTTCTAGTCCATTTCCAGCAGCAAAAGTCGAAAATCTGCAGTCAGAGGCTCCAACTCGTCAAGTGCAAGAACCTACTTGACAAGTAGGATGAGTTTGTGCTTGGACTCTTCGAGTCCCCCCATGGACTCGACGTGTCCACTGTCCAGACAGCAAGATTTTCAGGTTTTTTTTCACAATTCTACATCAAATATCAAGCAAACAAGCCTAGGCTTTGATACCACTGAAGGGTTTTGAGCATTCTAACACTCCTAAGGTGTACATGCAACCCTAGAAACATTGGATCTATGTTTTACTATGATACATGCAAAATTTGATTTCCAAGGTTTATATCCTATCTAGCATACATGGGGAACTTTTAAACATTAAAGTAAGCAAGAAAACATACCTTGTAGTAGTTTGGATTCCTTGAAAACCTTGTGAGCCTAGCACCTCAAGTGTGATGCCTCAAATGTCTCATACAACACCAAATGCACTTGGAATAACTTAAAGAGAAATGAAGAACACTTAAAAATAGGCTAGCCCTCACTTGTATGTCTTAGTGGCCGATTTTTGGTGAACAAAGGGTTACTTAAATAGTGTGTTACAATTAGGGTTACACCATGTAAACCCTAATTGTCATGACCTTTCATTTCCATGACCCATGGGTTCTATAACCACCATGGAGCATCCTATGGGTTTAAGCGCAACTTGATAATCCATGAAGCATTGGCCCACTATATAAGTATGGATGATTTACACAATCAACCTATATATTTAATTGGTCTCCTTTTGATCACTTAATTAATTCCAAATTAATTCTTGATCAATAATAATTAAATAATATTATTAATATATTAGAACTTATAATATATTAATAAACCTTAAGTGTTATTTCTCTCATTTTAGTCTATCCAAATACATAATGCCATGCAACCCAAATGGACCATGTCAAACTGGGTTAAGTACATACCAAAAATAGTTATAGACTTAGACACCTTATCCAACAGTTACGTGGTGGTTGTTCTTTTTGGTAATAACCTCAACGTATTCGTCTAAAAGTTTCATCCTTTTACTTCTTGTAATCTTTAATAAGGCAAACACTCCTTTTTGGGCTTTCTCCAATCTTCATCAAATCGATCACCACTTGAGTAGCAAACTTGTTCTTTCCGATTACCATTCTCATCTAGATCACAATCCTTGGTCAAATGTGGCCCACTATAACTATCACACCCGACATGAATTGCATGGATAGATTGATCCGTCTTTGTCATCCTCCGATCCATATTCTCTAATTTTACCAAAACCGCAGCTAAGTTCTCGTTCCATCTATCTCCTTTAGCAGTAGTAACATCTTCTCTAGGGTTATGATATTTGAGTGAGTGCTTCGCGAATTCTTCAACCAATTCCTTAATGGTGGTCGGTTCTTTTTTGGTCATGGGTCCTTAAGAGTCTAGAAGTTTCTTTGTTGTGACATTCACCCCATCATAGAAAATTGAAACCTCTCGTTGAACATCGAGATCATGTTAAGGGACACTTCTAAGCAAGCCCTTATGTCTTTCACACGCTTCATACAACGATTCTTCGACTTTTTGTTGAAAATTAGCAATTTTCTTCTTTAGCTTTGAGATCTTTGAAGGTGGACAAAATTTCTCAATAAAAGTGTAATGAAGATTATCCCAAGTAGTAATGGATCCGGGGGCGAGCGATTTTAACCAAACTTTAGCTTCACCGGTAAATGTCGCTGGAAGCATCCTAAGTAAAACTGATTCTCGTGGCACGTTTAGAACATTGAAGTAGTTTGCAATGTCCTTTACTTCATCTATGTTCTTGAATGCATCTTAATATTCTTTTCCAGAAAAAAGGTATGTCCTTTAGCTTTTGTGGATTGTAATTTTGTTATTCTGCCTTCATTTCCCTCCATGTGATTGTTTGTTAATCTTATTTCCATGGTTAATCGAAACTGTTCGTATACCATTTGATGCATATTACAAAATTAATTCTACTCGAACTTCCCTCCCTTTATACTCATTCCATCCGTGAAACCGAAGTTGTCCTTTAGCATAATGGTGTTTCGAAAAGGAGAAATCTTACTCTACTTGATATGGTACGATCAATGATGATTTATACATCCCTTCCTCATTCGTTTTGGGGGTATGCCTTGATACCACAACTCAAGTTTTAAAAATGGTCCCAACTAAAAAGGTTAGTAAGACTCCATACGAGTTACGGAATGGAAAAGTTCCATCAATGTCTTACTTAAAGATTTGGGATTGTGAAGCGTATGTTAAAAAACGGACTTCTAACAAGCTTGAACACATGTCTCAAAAGTGTATCTTTGTGGAATACCCAAAGGAAATCATGGGCTATTACTTCTTTCAAAAAAAAAAGAGAACCACGTGTTGATAGCCCGAAAAGCAGTGTTTCTTGAAAATGACTTTATCTTGTATAAAGCAAGTGGGAGCCCTATTGATCTTGAATAAATTCGTGGAAGACAGCCTTTAGTTGAGAATGATATTCAACATAACATTGTTGAACCTTAAATTATCGTTCAAATGTCGGAAAACAAACCAACTGTACGAAGCTCAAGTAGACCTCGTCAGGAACCTGGAAATTTTGGATTTGTCATTACTAAAGAGGAAGTCATATTGATGGATCAATGTGAACCCATCAACTTCAAGGCAGTTACTCCAGATCCCGAATTTAAAAAATGGCATAAAGCCATGAGAG
This sequence comes from Lactuca serriola, assembly GCF_051521515.1. Lineage (NCBI taxonomy): Eukaryota > Viridiplantae > Streptophyta > Magnoliopsida > Asterales > Asteraceae > Lactuca > Lactuca serriola. The sequence continues at coordinate 163,748,597 of NC_136416.1, read as the reverse complement.
TTGAAATTTATTCCAAGAATGACAATAAAGTGTGGGACTTGGTTGACTTAACTCATGACATAAGGGATGTTGGAAGCAAGTGGATCTTCAAGAAGAAGATCGACATGTGTGACAACCCGGAATTTTCATTCGGTCAAACCCTAAAAGTCAATCACTTCATATTATAAGTCAAGTTCACTTTTACTTGATTTTGGGAAAAATAAAGTTCGTTTGATTATTTTAATATTATTTTTAAACGAACGGGTGAAAGAAAGTGTCGTCTCGGGTTTTGAATTTTAAAAACCGCAAACACCTCGCGTCTTAGAAGTTCCCGGCCAAACTATTTCGTTTGGGTCGAAAAATCATCCCAAAATCCGAAAACTCATGCTTATCCATGAGTTTACTCCCTAAGTCTAGTTATAATGTGTTTACTCCCCAAAAGAGTAAACTCAAGAAAACCTCTCAAGTAGCAAACTAGAAACAATTCAAGATCTTCCAAGTTGTAAGTGCTCTATCCATTTCAAGTTGATTAAACACTTAATCTAGTGTTTGTGCATCTATTCATCCATTCATTTTTTGTTTTGATTAGATTTTCAAAAACACCAAGAACATACACTAAGTGTTCTTGGACTTTTAGCTAAATCCAAGCTTCCTTATAGTAAGTACTTCCATCCTTGAGTCTTCTTAAGCTTTTATTACATATTAACATCAAAGAAAAGTCCTAAGAACACCAAGATCAAGGTGTTCACGGTTTTGGGAGGCTCCCAAAACCGTAAACACCATTTATGGTGCAAAGTGGTGCCTTAAGGTGCCTAGATGCTTCACCATGCCTTAGGGACTTGTCTAGCTTCTTCCTTGATGAGTTTATCACACAAAAAGCACCAAATACTTCCATTTTTATGTGTTTACGGTTTGGCGATCTCCCAAAACCGTAAACACCCCAAAAAGTGCATAAAAGTCCCATAAAAGTCCAATGGTAATTCCTTATGTCTAAATCTAACCTAGACTATTGCCATGATTGAGCTAAGGACTTGAAAACCCCCCAAATACCAAACTTATTAGTTTAAGGTAGTAAACTCATGAGTTTAAGGTAGTAAACTCATGAGTTTAAGGTAGTAAAACCAAAGAGAAATGACCATGAGGCGGTAAACTCCTCAAAGGAGTGTAATGATGCCCTAATCTCTTCCAAAGGCCAAACCACCAAGTAGAAATGCTTCAAAGGACTTGCAAAACCTCAAACCAACTTATGGTCAAAAGAGAGGAGTTTACGACCGTAAACTCTTGAGTTTACAACCGTAAACTCATTAGGTCAAAGTCATGAAAACCGTAAACTCCAAGGGAGTTTACCCTTGAACCCCAAACACTATAGCAAGGTCCTTTAGCACTTAGATGCAATCCTTATGACTTGTAGCACCTAAATAAGGTGTTTTACATGCCTTAGGATGTCTTAACTTTGTCAATTAGTGGTTTAAAGTCTAATTGGATACATATATGTGTGATTATATGTTAACTAGGATCATTGAGTGTGAACAAGTCTTCACTTGTCACCTAGCTACCCTACATCATTCAGTACATCCAAACCACCATCTACAGGTGAGTTCATACCCCTTAATCAATGTTTAAATGATTTTAAATGCTTTAATGGGGGGGGGGGAATACAAGTAGAAAACAGCATGTTATCAAATCTTTCATATGTATTTATAACTATTTTTTCATCCAGCATATTTCACATGCTTCAAAATGTGATGCATGAAATGGTTTTCTATCTTAAACTTACTTTGTTATCAAATGTATTACTTTTGAAATGTTTATTAAATTGACATCAAGTCATTGTTACTTATTGTTCAAAACTCTTAGATGTTTTACAAAACCATTTTTAACCTACTTGAACAACCAATTACCTTCCAGTTAACTATTATAGGGATAGTTAGAAGATACAAAACATTATTCCTATTACAAGGAATGACATCAGAGTCAGTTCATTCATGAGTCTATACAATACATTACGTGAGTACCTTACATGAATACATTACATGAGTACCTTACATGAATACATTACATGAGTACCTTACATGAATACATTACATGAGTACCTTACATGAATACATTAAGTGAGTACCTTACATGAATACGTTACATGAGTACCTTACATGAATACATTACATGAGTACCTTTACGTAGATACATTTTCCTGTATACATTTACATGGATACTTGTACCTCGATTCATTAGGACGATTTATTAGTACCTTCTGTGTAAATTGTCCTGCCTATCCCAGTTCAACGGGATATCTAGATGGGACTAACCATTACGAATCACAGTTGTTAGCACCAGTGGTTGATGAACATCTACGGATGCCTACGGTTATTACTTATACTAGGAGTACCTCTACGGGACTAACCATTCCTCGGGCCTACTGTTCGCTATAGAGGTCGATGAACATCTACGGATGCCTACGGTTAATACTTATACTAGGATTACCTTTACGGGACTAACCCTTCCTCCGCCATGCTGCTGCTACAGAGGACAATTGAACAATCTTCGGATGTTCATTAGGTTATACATTTCGCTTTCTGCGATGTCGTGTTAATCCTAATACAAAAGGATAACACTTACATGATTGTATTGTTCCTATTTACTTTATTTTGTGATACATTCACATAAACGATGAGTTAGACTAAGTACTATTTGTAATAGTCAAAAAGAAGGAAAAACTATCATTTTCATAGCAAAACATTTGGGTCTTGGTAGAAGACTATTATATTATTTTCCTATTTACTTTATTTTGTGATACATTCACATAAACGATGAGTTAGACTGAGTACTGTTTGTAATAGTCAAAAAGAAGGAAAAACTATCATTTTCATAGCAAAACATTAGGGTCTTGGTAGAAGACTACATTTCATACTAGTAGGAAATATGAGATTTTCTAGGGTTTTCATACTTATATCAACTGTTCCATTCAAATATTTACATGACATTCATGACAGCATTCCAAAACAAGACAATAACACTTAAATACTTATGAATTCACCAGCTTTAGGTTGATACTCGCTTTCAAAATAACTTGTATTCTCAGGTCATCAGTTAGACAGGTCCGATGGCCAGGTTTTGAGAAGACGGAGCACAGACAAGACTCATCTTATTTTGATTATTCATTTTATTTTTGTACATTATGAAAGAACACACATGTATTAAAACTTTACTTTTAATGCAATGGATGATGTTGTTGCTTGTTTACTACTTTACACTGTTATGATACTTCACATGACGTCCTCTACCCCGGAACGTTTCCGCCGTTCTTCATTTTGGGGTGTGACAGATTGGTATCAGAGCATTGTTTTTAGTGAATTAAGTATATCAACCCATAAAAGATATACTAACTATAAATACATATGGATTAAAACACTCTGTCTAAGAGAATATACTTTTAAATAATAAAATATTTAACAAAGTATACGTGCCTGCATTCATACTAAAATCAGTGTCACAATGAAAAGAACAAAAGTATTACGATTGTTGAATATCACAGGTAAGCTCGGGGATGTATGGTCAGTCTTGGGAGTGGCATAGCATGATCAACTATGATGTTCCGAGAAGTGATTAGCACATGCCCAAGAATGGTTGTGATATGGTAACAAGTCTAAAAACTTACCAACATCACCACAATGAGAACATTATAACAGAACCTAAGTCTAAAATACCATAGGGGTGTTTTGTGTTACCATAATTACTTACTTGAGAACTAAAAAGGATCTTCATTACTAATTTGATAGTTGCTAAGTGGATACACTAAGGCTATATGTAACTAGGATGTTATAGACTTAGAATTAGTGAAATTTTGCTTTACCCCTATTCCTTGTGAATTTGGAGTTAAGGTCACTTATTCGAAGGCCTATCCTGTGTTGATTACATATAACTGGTATGCACTTTACAAATAGCGATATAACTAATGAATATTTTTCTAATAATTAGAGATAGTTCTTCTAATAATTATTTCCTTACCCAAATTCTCGCGTAGATAAAATGGCTGGACTCCATCCCCACGGCAACCGGTACCTTCCGAACGAGGTCATTGCTGGATGGTTTGAAGAAGAACCAGAGAATGATCATCCAATCCCTGTGAATTATCACCATGATGAAGACCTTTCGGACGGTGCTAACTCCGAACCCGAGGTTGAGAACCTACCCCACGCAGCTCCCTTTCCAATTCCTAACCCTCGTCCGACTTTTCATGGCCCGACGCCTGAGTGGGTGGAATGCTTGGAAACATGGAGCCAAGGACAAGATCAGCCCATGCCATTTAATGGTGAGCGAAGCTTCTATGACCTGAGCAATGGGGGCTCATCAGACATAATCTTGCTAATCTTGGTCCGCAGAGTGGCCCGAAATGAGATTCAAGGCAGGACAGCCCTACATCAGATCACTGAAGTTGTCGCTGATGCGAGAATGCATACCCTCAACACCATTTGTCTAGAAGATGCTCATGAGAGATCTAAGAGAAACCATGAAACCCTGCTGCAAGCACTGGCTGAATCACGAGCCGAAGTCATAGAACTTCGAGTACGCCAGAGGGTGTACGAAAGACACCTACTTGATGTGGAACGCCAACTGGCTGAACTGAGAGTTCACCAGAGGGATGACCGTCGCCAGTAGTAGATGCGTTACTTTATATTCCTTGTTAGAAAGGAATCGTGTTACTGTCTATGCCCGATGTGGCATTTTCTATGAAACTATCTTGTACTGTAAGTACTTTGGTTAGGTCTTTTTACTGTTAGGAACTATCTTCTCTGGTTATGATGTAAGACCTTTTTACAAGGTCATTTTACCGAACCTGTACGTCATGAATATCAAAGATATTGACAGTCGGCTAACTTCTGAGTCATTCTTTATTCGAATACTCTTATCATACTTTCGTTAGAGTCTATTTGAAACATGCTCTAGTCAAGTCATTGGACTATAGCAATTTAACTACGGCGACATCTCCAAGTCTCTTTCAATGGTTGGATCACGTTATTCGCCAACCAACGATACCTCGGCTAGAACGACAAACATCTTGAGACCATTGCATGAAATTACTTCCGATATTTTCTAGGACTGCATCATAGGGATGTAGGTCAAACCTTTGTGAACATACTTCCATTCCATACTAGGACTGCATCATAGGGATGTAGGTCGAACCTTAGGGAACATACTTCTATTCTTTACATGAGCGATCGAACTACATTTAGATTCAACCATTCTCGCTCACAAATTCATTTTCTTTCGGTGTAACAAAATCATGTCTCCCAGGAAAAACGATCAACCCATCAACCAAACACCAACTCTTCAGATTGATGCAGCTACCTTTCAAGCTGCAGTCTCGGCTGCCGTGTCAGCTATTCTGACCCACCTGAACGCTAACAACGCAGGTGTTAGCAGGCTTGTTAACAATCATTCCAATCCAAGTAACAATCAAGTACCTCAACGAGCAACAAACTATCATGACGCCCCGAGTCCTAAGACCAAGTGTAACAAACGAAAGTCTTGGGCTAAATCTAAGGACAAATCGCTTCGAAGGGCGAACAGGAAACAACCACCAGTAACAACTTTCACAGCCATGACATCTGTACCTCAAACTACCTTTCCTTCTAGTATCCCAATTGTCCCTAAACCAGCCAAACTTTATGTTGGAAATCTCCCAAAATGCATCAAATGCAGTTATCACCACCATGGACCTTGTAGGGAGAAGCAGTGCTCAAACTGCAACAGAAAGGGGCACACCAAGTGTTACTGCAAGAGCCTAACAAGGCCGAACAACCAAGTGCCCAGCACCAATGTAAACCAAGCTTGCTACGTTTGTGGCAAGGTAGGTCACTACAGAAGGAACTGCCCAGAGGCAGCAAATGCTGGCACAGACGGCAGTATGCTACCGACCACCGCCGCAAGAAAGACTACTCCGGATCCACGTTAATGTATTTAAGGCGTTTCATTGTAACAGAATTATAAACTATCCAAAACTAGTGCAACCAGAGTCTTATCTTTTGCGAGATCCCGTCCGTTTAGGGATGCTCATGCTGCGTATACTTGTCTTTTTTAGTATACCTTGTTCGCAGCAATAGTCTTGTAGTAAATCTAAAAGTACAGTAACTCCGTTAGAGATTGCACTGTTGTGTTTTGGTCTGTAATGCCTTATGTTCAAATCTAATGTCTTTAGTTTCCATATGTTTCCGACTTTATCATACGACTCGAGTAAATTTGATCCTCGCAATACCAGCTTCATAAGTACATCTCTTTCTCAGTAAACGTCTTTTAGCGAAGCCGTCATATCAGAACACCGAAGTACTCATGCATGGAGTACCTTATAGTTATTTTCCTTTCCGAAGGAATCCACGCGGCATCACTCGTACAGTACATCAAGTTCAATCCAAAGATTCATACGGTTGATCTATCACTGAAAAATGTATACATAGGGGTGATATATAATCAATGTTCTACAGGTTTAGAATTGATGATTCCACTTTAACTTCTTTTCCCTCGATGGGATGTGAGCTTAAGGAAGAATCAGTTATTCGACTACCTTTTCAATCTTAATTATATACGACTCGTATACACGAGATTGTGATCGTTGAACCATGTATGAATTCTAATATGAACTTTAGGACGGGGACTGCCCAAGACTACGAGTAATTGCAGTGGCATGTGAACAAACTTAGAACCCAGTGTGACTCTTATAACCAGACCGCCTTATAGTCTAAACATCTGCGGAGATAGAAGAACAGCCCGGACAACTCAGCGAACTACTCAGCAATAGAATTGGAAGACCAGGCTTCTGACCCTTGAGAGCTCTGGTCTTATTCTTACCAGAAGTCGACGGAGTGCATCATATGTACCTCGACGATCGGGGACTTCGTTAAGATTTCCTTTGGAAATCGTTGTCTCTGCCTCACATAGATGAGTTGATTTAGCAAACGCAGGGAAAGAATTACTTTCAGAAATGGACCTGAGATCCGGATATCACCATTTCGAGTGTTAGGGAAGGATGTCCTGAAGACTACCCTCCGAACTCAATGCGGACACTTCAAGTCTGTAGTGATAACCCTCAGATAGGACCAATACGCCCATAGTATTCATGAGCTAAATGAGTAGGGCACGTCTTTCTTACTGGGATCAGTTCGTCATTCTCCTTGTAATGACTTACTTATCTACCCTTGTAGTAAGAAAGAACCCATAGAAACATTACCTTCAGAGGAACTTTCGCGAAGTTCTCTAAACACGAGTTTTGAAATTAAAGAGTCAGATTCCTAAGACACACTGTTAGTGATGTGGGAAATTTTGAGTACTCTTTCAATTTGTCAAAACCGTTGAGAATTTGTCGACACCAGAGACGCCGACAGAAATTCGCCAAACTCTAGGTCGTGCAGACCTACTATCGTAGTCCATTCAGAACTCCTCGCAAATTACAAAAACCCTTTCGACTTTGACCCAGCAAGGAGTGGCCCTTGACTGGGAAGTTAAGCGAGAGAAGGAACCTTTGGAATTCCAAGTGAGATACCAAATTCTTTAGGAAGTCTCACTCTGGGAATGTCCTAATACACTTCGTAAAGCGTGGAAAGCTAAATCCAATATAGTTAGGACCTCTGAGAATCTTACTAGAATCAGTCCTTTACCTCACAAACTAGACCTGCTCCGCGAACTCAGTAACATACATTTTTACTCTTCGCGTCTCGATCTTGAAAACATACCTTTCCGTTAGGACTCTCGTAAGCCACTCGACGAGATCGAGATTAACGAGATCCTCCCTTCGTATTTAAAACCGTAGTGACCCTCGACCGAGAGGTCAAGCGAACGAAGCCACGCAGTCGCCCGTTAGTGAAGGTTCGTTGGAATACCAACCGAGGACCCGATTTCACTTAGGAGCGCGAGAACCAACCGATTAGGGAGTTCACACCTCATGACTCGATCATTCATGCCTACTTCCTCACCTAAATTCTAATTTCGGGACGAAATTCCCTTTAACAGGGGGATGATGTGACAACCCGGAATTTTCATTCGGTCAAACCCTAAAAGTCAATCACTTCATATTATAAGTCAAGTTCACTTTTACTTGATTTTGGGAAAAATAAAGTTCGTTTGATTATTTTAATATTATTTTTAAACAAACGGGTGAAAGAAAGTGCCGTCTCGGGTTTTGAATTTTAAAAACCGCAAACACCTCGCGTCTTAGAAGTTCCCGGCTAAACTATTTCGTTTGGGTCGAAAAATCATCCCAAAATCCGAAAACTCATGCTTATCCATCAGTTTACTCCCTAAGTCTAGTTATAATGTGTTTACTAAAGAGTAAACTCAAGAAAACCTCTCAAGTAGCAAACTAGAAACAATTCAAGATCTTCCAAGTTGTAAGTGTTCTATCCATTTCAAGTTGATTAAACACTTAATCTAGTGTTTGTGCATCTATTCATCCATTCATTTTTGTGTTTTGATTAGATTTTCAAAAACACCAAGAACACACACTAAGTGTTCTTGGACTTTTAGCTAAATCCAAGCTTCCTTATAGTAAGTACTTCCATCCTTGAGTCTTCTTAAGCTTGTATTACATATTAACATCAAAGAAAAGTCCCAAGAAAACCAAGATCAAGGTGTTTACGGTTTTGGGAGGCTCCCAAAACCGTAAACACCATTTATGGTGCAAAGTGGTGCCTTAAGGTGCCTAGATGCTTCACCATGCCTTAGGGACTTTTCTAGCTTCTTCCTTGATGAGTTTATCACAAAAAAAAGCACCAAATACTTCCATTTTTATGTGTTTACGGTTTGGGGATCTCCCAAAACCGTAAACACCCCAAAAAGTGCATAAAAGTCCCATAAAAGTCCAATGGTAATTCCATATGTCTAAATCTAACCTAGACTATTGCCATGATTGAGCTAAGGACTTGAAAACCCCCATATACCAAACTTATGAGTTTAAGGTAGTAAACTCATGAGTTTAAGGTATTAAAACCAAAGAGAAATGACCATGACGCCGTAAAATCCTCAAAGGAGTGTAATGATGCCCTAATCTCTTCCAAAGGCCAAACCACCAAGTAGAAATGCTTCAAAGGACTTGCAAAACCTCAAACCAACTTATGGTCAAAAAGAGAAGAGTTTACGACCGTAAACTCTTGAGTTTAAAACCGTAAACTCATTAGGTCAAAGTCATAAAAACCGTAAACTCCAAGGGAGTTTACCCTTGAACCCCAAACACTATAGCAAGGTCCTTTAGCACTTAGATGCAATCCTTATGACTTGTAGCACCTAAATAAGGTGTTTTACATGCCTTAGGATGTCTTAACTTTGTCAATTAGTGGTTTAAAGTCTAATTGGATACATATATGTGTGATTATATGTTAACTAGGATCATTGAGTGTGAACAAGTCTTCACTTGTCACCTAGCTACCCTACATCATTCAGTACATCCAAACCACCATCTACAGGTGAGTTCATACCCCTTAATCAATGTTTAAATGATTTTAAATGCTTTAATGGGGGGGGATACAAGTAGAAAACAGCATGTTATCAAATCTTTCATATGTATTTATAACTATTTTTTCATCCAGCAGATTTCACATGCTTCAAAATGTGATGCATGAAATGGTTTTCTATCTTAAATTCACTTTGTTATCAAATGTATTACTTTTGAAATGTTTATTAAATTGACATCAAGTCATTGTTACTTATTGTTCAAAACTCTTAGATGTTTTACAAAACCATTTTTAACCTACTTGAACAACCAATTACCTTCCAGTTAACTATTATAGGGATAGTTAGAAGATACAAAACATTAATCCTATTACAAGGAATGACATCAGAGTCAGTTCATTCATGAGTCTATATAATACATTACGTGAGTACCTTACATGAATACATTACATGAGTACCTTACATGAATACATTACATGAGTACCTTACATGAATACATTACATGAGTACCTTACATGAATACATTACATGAGTACCTTACATGAATACATTACGTGAGTACCTTACATGAATACATTACATGAGTACCTTACATGAATACATTACATGAGTACCTTTACGTAGATACATTTTCCTGTATACATTTACATGGATACTTGTACCTCGATTCATTAGGACGATTTATTAGTACCTTATGTGTAAATTGTCCTGCCTATCCCAGTTCAACGGGATATCTAGATGGGACTAACCATTCCGAATCCCAGCTGTTAGCACCAGTGGTTGATGAACATCTACGGATGCCTACGGTTATTACTTATACTAGGAGTACCTCTACGGGACTAACCATTCCTCGGGCCTACTGTTCGCTACAGAGGTCGATGAACATCTACAGATGCCTACGGTTAATACTTATACTAGGAGTACCTTTACGGGACTAACCCTTCCTCCGCCCTGCTGCTGCTACAGAGGACAATTGAACAATCTTCGGATGTTCATTAGGTTATACATTTCGCTTTCTGCGATGTCGTGTTAATCCTAATACAAAAGGATAACACATACATGATTATATTGTTCCTATTTACTTTATTTTGTGATACATTCACATAAACGATGAGTTAGACTAAGTACTGTTTGTAATAGTCAAAAAGAAGGAAAAACTATCATTTTCATAGCAAAACATTTGGGTCTTGGTAGATGACTATTATAATCTTTTCCTATTTACTTTATTTTGTGATACATTCACATAAACGATGAGTTAGACTGAGTACTGTTTGTAATAGTCAAAAAGAAGGAAAAACTATCATTTTCATAGAAAAACATTAGGGTCTTGGTAGAAGACTACATTTCATACTAGTAGGAAATATGAGATTTTCTAGGGTTTTCATACTTATATCAACTGTTCCATTTAAATATTTACATGACATTCATGACAGCATTCCAAAACAAGACAATAACACTTAAATACTTATGAATTCACCAGCTTTAGGTTGATACTCTCTTTCAAAATAACTTGTATTCTCATGTCATCAGTTAGACAGGTCCGATGGCCAAGTTTTGAGAAGACAGAGCACAGACAAGACTCATCTTATTTTGATTATTCATTTTATTGTTGTACATTATGAAAGAACACACATGTATTAAAACTTTACTTTTAATGCAATGGATGATGTTGTTGCTTGTTTACTACTTTACACTGTTATGATACTTCACATGACGTCTTCCACCCCGGAACGTGTCCGCCGTTCTTTGTTTTGGGGTGTGACAACATGGACGGAAATGTACACACATTCAAAGCATGACTTGTCGCGAAAGGGTATACTCAAATTCAAGGCATTGACTATGAATATACTTTCTTGCCCGTTTCCAAGATCAAATCTATTAGGATTATCATGGCCATAGTTGCATGTTACGACTATAAGATATGGAGAATGGTTGTTAAAACTGCATTCCTTAATGGATATTGTAACATCCCAAAAATCAGGTATGCTTTATGGACCGTAATCTTTGGGCGATTGTCAATTTTGGTCCCCAAAAGGAAGAAAGTGGATGACGGGTATGTTGGGTTTTGGCCATATGAACATTCCTATGTGCACATGCAAACCCTAATTCTTGGATCTAGGTTTCTCTAATTAAACATGCTTTGAATCCAAGACTTCTAATGACTAATTAGGTATAAGAACTATACAAAATCAGATCTAGAAGTTTACCTTTGAATCTCTTGCTTGATCTTGTTGTCTTGGAGCTCTAGAGTCACAATTGTCACTCCTCTAATGGCTTACAAACACCAACTAGCAAGGAGGATGATTTGAGAGAGAGGAGAGGGATTAGAAATCGGCCAGGGTTTCTTTGCTTTAGTAGAGGTGCCGATTTCCCTTGCCCTAGGGGTCTATTTATACTTGTAAGGCTCCTAGTATTTCACCCTTAAACCCTAGTTGGATAATCTTTCCTTAAAGCAATCCAAATCCTTTCCAAAGATAAGCCTTGGACGAATTTGAGGCTATCCCAAGCCCTAGAATTCGTCCAACCTCTATCCAAGAAGGATCTACAGCCCAAAGTGTAACTATCAAACAATTGACAGTTTATACCCTCTTATTTAATTAATCTCTTTAAGTCACCAAATTAATACTAATTAATTCATGACTTATGTTAATCAAATAACAATATTATTATTCATTATATTATTCTCATAATATATCAATAATATTTATTCTCTCATAATAAATCATCCTGTCAAGTTGCTATGGTGAAGGCAACCCAAAAGGACCATGCATAATCGGGTCAAATACTTGCCTAATATAGTTGCAGCCTTAGACACTATTCCAAAAGTCTCCTACTTGGATAAGTCTAGTAACTATATGCACAAGTACAATCCGATTCACAATCGTAGCTCTCAAAGACGCTGTCAAACTCTGATCTAATCAATCTTGTCCTTTAGATAAGGGATCGTACAGTCCTCTGTTAGATATCATGCAAACAATTCTATGGAATATTTAGTCTAGCATTTTGGTTTCTCGATCTCCGATTTATTCGACATAGAACTTAATCGAACACATCAATTCAGTTCTGACCGGGCCCGACACATAAGTCAAATCAAATCATCGAGCGGCCGAGATATCGCTTTTACCCTTTTAGGATAAAAGTTACAGCTAAACTTTCACTTATATGCATTTACTTATTTATTAATCAACTATACACAACAATGCGTTTTATAACATCAAGTAACCAATGCATTTTCGCATTATCAATGTACAATCAATTAACAAATAACAAACCATATATCTAGGTTTTAAGACTATATGATATTATCGTCTTGCGATCACCCTTTTATATATCGTATTCCATAAGCTGATTCCAGCAAGCGCGGGTTTGTTCCAATGCTCAAAACTAGTTCATAAGCACTCATGAACGTCGCAGCAATCGTTTGCTATGTCTAATACCATTTAGACAATCTACGCACCAATTCACGACAATCTTCATTCATATCTACTTCCAACATATGAACGATTGTGGACAATTTGAATAATTCGATTATTCTTAATAAATTCAATTATTCTGGAAGTCAAAACATGCAAAAATGAAACAATAGTTAAACAATTAACATAAGACAGTAACATTACTCATAAATAAAACTCCTTTATTGAGTCATCAAATGTTAATTACATTTATCTATTACACGTTTCTAATACTATATAATGTATGCTAATATCATCCTTCAGCCCAATGCTCCTAGCATGCTGCAAGTGCTTAACCCTACTCAGTCCCTTCGTAAGCGGATCTGCTGGGTTATTTTCTGATGATATCCTCTTCACTATGAGTTTTCCTTCTTCTACACGATGTCTAATAAAGTGGTATTTTTTGTCGATCTACCATGATCTCTCGGTTCCTTAGTCAAGGAAACCGCTCCTTCATTATCACAGAAAATCTTCATGGGCTCCTTTATGGCGGGTACAACTCCAAGATCACCGATGAAGTTCTTCAACCATATTTCCTCCTTCGACGCTTCGCTCGCTGCAATGTACTCTGATTCGCACGTTGAATCAACTACGATTTCCTTCTTGGAACTTTTCCAAGTCACTGCTCCTCCATTCAGGGTAAAGACCCAGCCTGACTGCGAACGGTAGTTGTCCCTATCGTTCTGAAAGCTGGCGTCACTATACCCTCGAACCTTCAAGTCATCACTCCCTCCGAGGACTAAGAACCATTCCTTCGTCCTCCGAAGGTACTTAAGGATATTCTTAACCGCAACCTAATGAGCTCTGCCAGGATTCCCATGATATCTGCTAACCATGCTCAAAGCAAAGTCTACATCAGGGCGAGTACAAGTCATAGCGTACATGATTGAGCCAACTGCGGAAGCGTATGGTACTTGGCTCATTTCTGCTATTTCAGCTTTGGTACTCGGACTTTGAGTCTTACTCAACTTGGCATTACTTTGTATCGGTAATTCTCCCTTCTTCGAGTTTTCCATACTAAAACGTTTTAGTACTTTCTCTCAGTAAGTATTCTGACTAAGTCCTATTAGTCTCTTACTTTTTTCTCTTACTATCCTTATTCCCAAAATATAGGAAGCCTCTCCGAGGTCCTTCATAGCGAAGCACTTCCCGAGCCAGGACTTAACCTCCTGCAGAGTCGGGATGTCGTTTCCTATGAGTAATATGTCATCGGCATATAGAACGAGAAAGCTAACTATACTCCCACTGGCTTTGACATATACACATGATTCATCTTCGCTTCGTACAAATCCAAACTCTTTGACTTTCTTATCGAAGCAAAGATTCCATCTGCGAGATGCTTGCTTAAGTCCATAAATGGACTTCTCAAGCTTACACACTCTATTCGGATGCTTCAGATCCACAAACCCCTCTGGCTGAGCCATGTAAACATCCTCAGCCAACTTTCCGTTAAGGAAAGCGGTCTTGACATCCATTTGCCAAATCTCATAATCATGAAATGCGGCAATCACTAGCATCACTATAATAGATTTTCTCTTCGCAACTGGTGAGAAGGTCTCGTCATAGTCAACTCCGGGAGTTTGAGTAAAGCCCTTCGCAATCAATCGCGCTTTATATGTGTGTACGTTTCCATCCACGTCGGTCTTCTTCTTGAAGATCCATTTGCACCCAACGGTCTTACGTCCGGGTACATTATCAACCAAATTCCAAACTTGGTTATCATACATGGATTAGATCTCGCTATCCATTTCCTCTTTCCATTTCGCAGACTCCGGGCCTGCCATGGCTTCCTTATAGCTATTAGGTTCATCAAGTTTTATTAGTGTACCATCACTAATATACGTGTCCCCTTCGGTAGTAATATGAAAACCATAAAACTGGGGTTGAACTCTAACTTTTTCGGAACGTCTAAGAGGTAAGGACTCGTCAATCGGTTCAACCGGAGTTTCCTCCTCGGGTTGAGTGCCAGCGGTAGAGGTTCCTTCATCTATCGATTCTTGAATCTCTTCAAGCTCAATTTGCCTCCCACTGTCTCCTTGGCCTATGAGTTCTCGCTCTCGGAAAACTCCTATCCTCGCAACGAAGACAACATTGTCCTTTGGTCTATAGAAGAGATATCCAAAGGAATTCTGCGGGTAGCCGATGAAATTACATCGCTCACTACGAGGTTCGAGCTTTTCGTGCGTATCTCGTCTTACGAAAGCCTCACAACCCCAAACCTTGATATGTGCTAACGAGGGAGCTTTCCCTATCCACATCTTGTGAGGTGTTTTGGCAACCTTCTTAGTAGGGACTCGGTTAAGGATATGGGCGGCAGTCTCTAAGGCATACCCCCAAAAAGAGATTGGTAGTGAAGCACGCCTCATCATAGAGCGAACCATGTCCAACAAGGTTCGATTACGCCTTTCTGCCACACCATTCAACTGTGGTGTCCTAGGTGGCGTCAATTGTGAAACTATTCCACACTCCTTGAGATAATCGTGGAATTCAAGACTTAGGTACTCTCCTCCTCGATTGGATCGAAGCATCTTGATTTTCCTGCCCAATTGATTCTCCACTTCATTCTTGAACTCTTTGAAGTTTTCAAAAGTTTCTGACTTTTGCTTGATTAAATAGATATACCCATATCGACTATAGTCATCGGTAAAAGTCACGTAGAAGCGGTTCCTGTAACGCCCGGGTTTCAGGGCTAAGCATTTTTTTCAATGTAATAGTCTAGGTCAACTCTTGTAACTCTTTTTAAAGTAATAAAGATGAAACATTTGAGTATTTATGTGATTTATGTGTGTTTATGTGTTTATTATTTAATTATAAATGTATAATTAATAAAGAATAAAAATGAGCGTAAAAATTAAAGTGTGAGATAATCCCGATATCTCTACATAAAGTTGTAGAATATGTCTCAAGGTTTCCGTGCATATAAGGAACGCCGAAATTCGAGTTATGACGAAGAAGTTATGACCCGTCGAAGTTTCGCGGCAGAACCGGCACAATACCGGAGAGCGTAAATAGTGAATTTAGGATAGAGCGAGATTTATCCTTAGCGATCTAAACGAAAGTCGTAGAATATGTTAAACTAAGAACATCGATAAAAAGAACGTCCAAATCTGACTTCGTATGAAGAAGTTATGATTTTTCGAAGTTTCGGAATAGCAGTGTACAGCCCGAAATTTGAATATTAGATCGAGCGGTTTTTAGCCGACACGACCTGAACGAGAATCGAAGATCTCGTTAAGAGTAGCGTAACGAGAAAAAGATGGGTGAAAACGGATGTCGGATGAAGAAGTTATGAGGATTTAACGGACCAATCGTGTCCCAGCCCGTTAATAATATAAAATTTAAAATCGAGCCAAAATTAGCCAACGAAGTCTAAACGAAAGTTGTAGAGTACGTTCCCACCTTCGCGTGGATATAAAGAACGTCGAAAACGGAGTTCGTATGAGAAAGTTACGAATTTTTAAAGTTGAAGTATGAAAATGCGAAAACTGGTGTGAGACTAGTGACGTGGCGCATTGTGGGCCATCTGATGAAGGTCTTAGATCTCGCTTCGGATCATGCCACGAAGCCTCGCTATTACGCCCCGTGTACAAAGAAGCTACGCCCCGCGTAACCTCGGTCTGATCCATCCGACGAGTGCGAGCCAGCTGGTGCGAGCTGGCAACCTTATCCGAACCATTACACCCCGCGTAGGTCCGAGGTACGCCCAGCGTACCGAGGCCTCGCAGGACTATAAAAGGAGGCCGAGACTTCATCATTTTTCACACCTTTTTCACTTCTCTCTCTAACTTCTTTCTCTCTCTACAACCCCAAACCACCCCTAAACCCTAGTTAAGCCCCTTAGCACCCTAGGGAAGCCCCGAGGCTCCCGGAGTCCCGAGAAAAAGGAGTTTTTCGGTTTCGAAACGCTGCTCCAATTAAGTCCCGGTTCTCGATAAAATTCGCTGTAAGTATGCTACGCTTACGCAATTTTTAATATAGCTTTCAAATAATTATAGGAATGTTATTAGGTCCTTAAAATAATTATTTGGGCTATTATTATGAGTATTATTAACGCTTAATAATACTCGGACTAATTAATTTGTCGCGGTTATCATTAAACTAAACCCTAGTGGTATCGATACTAGGTTTTATCGAAGGAATATCATTTTGAGAGTATCGAAACGCTGTCCGAGTGCTGAGTCACCACCTAATCAGGTGAGTGCATAGTTACTTTCAGCTTACACATAGATATGAAGTATTTTATATAAATTACGTGCTATGTGTGCATATTATCTGAATACTTGCTATCTATGCTGGATGAACGTTGTTATACATGTTTTCAATGATTTAAACTGTATATGTATTTTATATCTACGAAAATGTTGGGGTAAAACATGGGTAGATGTAATAGTTGATGTGTGATAAAATGATGAGAGGCCTCGATGTTGATGTTGTTGTTTCTGTCATCTAGCGGAGTATGGATGACGACCACGGACTCTTCTAGACAGTCCAGTGGAACACTAGCAGGCTCGCAACCTGTAGGTGTTTGTGAACGATGTGTTCACCGGTGTACTCCATCCCCCACATGGTTGCCTTTAGGACATTTATTGTCGAGGAATCCCCTTAGCAGTAGTGTCCGTCCCGATGATGATCCTTAGGCTAGGTCCCTTATGATAGGTGTTTAGCGACGTAAAGTGAGGATAACGGGAACGGGTAATCGGGTTATTGTTGATTGATTAATAAACTTATTTATTGTGGGTTGAAAACCCTATGTGCTCACCAGGCTCCCAAGCCTGACCCACTCAGTTTCTTGTATTACAGGTAGTGGCGCATGAGCATAGGTGTGATGTTTTGGACGAAGGATTACGGATATAGGCCTGTAGATATGAAATAATGTAGTAAGGCTTATATTGTACTGTTTATGCTTTTGATCTGTACGAACATGACATCCCAAGTCTTTTAATGAAGTACATTTCTATGGAAATGCTTTTGATAAATCTTTATCATATTTTTGTTTTGGGACAAATTCCGCAACACTTTCATTTAAAATGTAACTCTGATTTTTAAACAAAGCATAAACAAACTGGTCTTTTCTGTCCGTGATTTTGGGGATGTCACAGTTCCTATCCTTCGTGGTTGATCTAAACGGTCCACATACATCGGTATGTATTAGGTCCAATAGACCCTCGCCCCTTTCACACGTACTTGTGAAGGGTGACTTGGTCATCTTTCCAAGTAAACAAGATTCGCATGTGTCATTTTCCCTAAGGTCGAATGACTCCAACACTCTATCCTTTTGGAGTTGGGCTATGCGTTTCTTGTTGACATGTCCAAGACGACAATGCCACAAGGATGCTCTATTATGTTCAAAACATCATTTCCTAAGTTATCAACAATCATAACAGTTTCATAAATTCCATTACACGGTATTGCTTCAAAAAAAAAGACACCATTTAGATAAGCCAAAATAGAACCATTCTCATTATTAAAAGAAAATCTAAAACCTTGTCTAAACAAACCATGAAATGAAATGATGTTTCTATCCATTTTTGGCGAATAGCAACAATTGTTCAAATCTAAACTTAAACCATTCCTAAGCACTAAAGAATACACTCCAATATTGGTCATAGGCGACGATCTTCTGTTCCCCATGATTAGATTAATTCTTCAAGCCTCCACATTCCTATTTCTTCTTAGTCCCTGCACATTAGAACAAATGTGTTAACCACAACCGATATCAAGAACCCAAGAAATAGCATGAGATGAATCGTTAGATTTAATTGTGTATATACCTGCGAAAGACGGCTTGATCTTTCCTTCCTTGATGGCTTGCAGGTACTCTGGGCAGCTTCTCTTCCAATGTCCTTTTTTGTGGCAGTGGTGGCACTCTGCCTCCTTTGGGTTAGGGCAGGGCTTAGCAGGATCAACTTTGGTCCCACTAGAAGAGGTACCATCTCGGGCTTTAACATTGTGATAGTTCTTAGACGAAGCCTTCCTCTTCTTTCCCTTTCCTTGTCTAATAGCCAAAACAGGAGCAGCGGGTGGATTGGGAGTTGGTGCAACAGACTTGTCCTTGAAGTTGCTCTCAGCAACCCTCAAGAGACCTTGGAGTTTGCTTAGGGTGACCTCCTCTTTATCCATGTGGTAGGTCATCCTAAATTGATTGTAGCTTGGAGGCAAAGAATGAAGCACCATGTCGATCGTCAAGTCTTCCCCAAAGTCAACATTCAACTTGTGAAGACGGTCGACATACCATTGCATCTTTTGCAGGTGCACGGTAAGAGACTCTCCATGACCCATTTTAGCGGAAATCATGTTAGTGAAAATCTCATAATGCTCTTGTCTCGTGTTCTGGTGGTATCTCTCCAATAATTCTTGGTGCATCTCGTACGGGTACATGTCCTCATAGGACTTTTGGAATTCGGAGTTCATAGTGGCTATCATGATGCAATGAACATTCGTTGCATCACGCTCGTGAGTTTCAAAAGCGGTCATTTCAGCTAGAGTAGCGATTTCAGGGTTGATTTTCTCGAGCTTCTCATCGAGGACATACTCATTATCCTCATAGTGAGCAATAGTGCGAATGTATCTTATCCATTCGCTAAAGTTCGTTCCATCGAAGGTGACCTTTTGACAAAGGCTCATCAATGTGAATGAACTAGCAGCAGCGTTGTTTGCATTCGACATCTACAAATAGAAAGGACAAAGATAGATTAGAATATGAATCCCTAATTATCACCCAATAAGAAAATTAGGGCTAGGATCCAACAACAATATTTACATATTAGAAAAGGGATTCCGTAATCTAACATGCAAAAAAATTGAAGGTAAGTGAATGACGATTCACTAATTCTCCACCATGAAAACCTAACTTTAAGTTCTAAATGAATTTGAGAATTCCTAGGTTTAGATGAGATTCATTGAAACTTTTCAATGGCATGTTTAAATCTCGATATCCCCCTCTTGTTTGTGACTGGGATACCGAGGATCACAAAGCGGGTGTGAATTACCATGCAAATTCACATGGTGCCTTCATTGTAACGATCACCTATTCGATGTGCTGGTAAACCACACACGCTCCATCGAACTATGATAAACAATGAATCACCCTTTGCCACCTTTGCTTAGAACCAATTAGTGTGCCGGTAAACCACACACGCTCCACTAACTTCTTAGCAAGGGTGCAAAGTGTAATTTCATGGGATTGCATCAATTCACTTTTCCTAAAGTAACTAAGATTGGGAAATTTTAAAAACATGTAGTTACTTTGTATTTCATATTATACTTTTAATGAGAGGATGAGGCTGCCCTATCCTACCCGTTCGGCTAACGACCCTCCACCGATCAAGCAAGCGGTGGGTGTGAGTGTACACCCATTAAGCGCCATTTTATAGGCCGCAACCTTATACCCACCTTATAGATCGGCTTCGTGAATGAGGCCTACTAACGGTAAGACTAGCATTTTAGTTATACATATATATATATATATATATATATTAATCTTGTAATATTATATTAGTATAGGGTTGTATTTTAAACTGGTAAAATTCTAGGGTTTGAAATTTAAATTGTCTAAATTAAACTTTTAATCACAAAACATAAATTTCAAAACTTCAGGACAAGTTTTAAACATTTAAAACATGGAGGATCAAATAACAAATAATCTTAATTAACAATTAATTCCATAATTATCCATATTTGATTTATTTAAGATTTCTTGCATAATAATTACCAATTTAATCAAAAATAATTAATTAATTATCACATAAGGAAATTAAAAATTTTATTAATTGATAAATCTCTTTAATTAGGTCAAGATTATAGTCATATATATCAAAAAATCGGATTAGGGTTGATCTAATATGATAAAGGCAAGTTTCCATAAGATAAATATCAAAAAATCCTGAATTTGGCCCTTCCTGACGCTCGGACTCGCCGAGTGCACCATGGGACTCGCCGAGTCCATGACTCAGAAACACAAATTTCGAATTTTGCAGGTAAGATTCAAACAAACAAGCAACAATTTAATAGAAACCAATCTAGGCTCTGATACCACTGATGGGTTTTTGGCCATATGAACATTCCTATGTGCACATGCAAACCCTAATGCTTGGATCTAGGTTTCTCTAATTAAACATGCTTTGAATCCAAGACTTCTAATGACTAATTAGGTATAAGAACTATACAAAATCAGATCTAGAAGTTTACCTTTGAATCTCTTGCTTGATCTTGTTGTCTTGGAGCTCTAGAGTCACAATTGTCACTCCTTTAATGGCTTACAAACACCAACTAGCAAGAAGGATGATTTGAGAGAGAGGAGAGGGATTAGAAATCGGCCAGGGTTTCTTTGCTTTAGCAGAGGTGCCGATTTCCCTTGCCCTAGGGGTCTATTTATACTTGTAAGGCTCCTAGTGTTTCACCCTTAAACCCTAGTTAGATAATCTTTCCTTAAAGCAATCCAAATCCTTTCCAAAGATAAGCCTTGGACGAATTTGAGGCTATCCCAAGCCCTAGAATTCGTCCAACCTCTATCCAAGAAGGATCTACAGCCCAAAGTGTAACTATTAAACAATTGACAGTTTATACCCTCTTATTTAATTAATCTCTTTAAGTCACCAAATTAATACTAATTAATTCATGACTTATATTAATCAAATAAAAATATTATTATTCATTATATTATTCTCATAATATATCAATAATATTTATTCTCTCATAATAAATCATCCTGTCAAGTTGCTATGGTGAAGGCAACCCAAAAGGACCATGCATAATCGGGTCAAATACTTGCCTAATATAGTTGCAGCCTTAGACACTATTCCAACAGGGTAGGCGGGGCGTACTGGGGTGTACGCTCAACGTACTCGTGCACATATTGAACGTGGAGGATTGCCCGGTACGCGGGGCATACCAATGTGTATGCGGGGTGTACCTAGCCCAGTCATGAAATCCTAATCTTTTGAGAGAAACCTATTTAAAGACCAGTATGGCCTCTTTTCTAGCCACCATTTCCAGAGACTTAACCCCCCAAAACCCTAAATCTCGTTCATATAGCAAGAGAGTGACTTGGAGGGCTTGTTGGTGCATTCTTGGACTTTTGAGTGAAGAGAAAGCTTTGGAAAGAGGAGGAGTTAGAGCTCAAGCTTTTGGATCCGAGTTTAGCAGTGGGAAAGACATATTTTGGAGGTAAAAAGCTCCAAGCTTTCTCTCTTTTATGTTTGTGTTTTGCATGGGCATGTTTTTGGGTTTTTGTCCCCCAAGTCGATAAGTTTATGTGTTGATGAGCTACTAGAACCCGAGATCTGTCCCATGTTAGCTCATTAGGGGTTGCTAAGTCATAAAAATCCAGTCTTGGTCACTAAGAGCCGACCGTGTTTGAGTTATGGGCTTTAAAATGTTGGAAATGGAATGATTTGGGTGTTGGTGACTTCTACAGCCATGCAAAGGCTTAAAGTCACCGACTTTATGGATTAAGAGGCTTAGGGACAGTCAGATCTGAAAGTTGGATATGTGTCTTAACCGTTTAAGACCCAAAATCAAAAGGAGTACGGAACTGGGATTTACGCGGGGTGTAATCCCAGTACGCACAGCGTAGGGGGGTCACGTTCCCCGATTCTGTGAGTTGCCGGGTACGCCCAGTGTACAATTTTGGTACGCGCAGCGTAACCCGGAGGGTTCACTTTTGTTGACTTTTAGGGTTTAGTCAATGTTTGGATCATTGAGCCATGAGAGGGGTAAAATGGTCTTTTACCATTCTGAGATAACTTAGAGAGGGATTAGTCTAGCCTTTGAGAGTTGTATTGATTAGAGTAATTTTTCCATGTGATTAGGTGGAGGCTAGATCAATATTACCGAGTACGAGATTTACCGAGTTACCCGAGGTGCTATGTATTATCCAAAGTTTATAGAGTTAGGACCAGAGGTTCCATAGAGTTAGGGCCAGAGGGCCCTCAGAGTTATAGGACTGGAGGGTCCCACTGAGACACATTGACCAGGGGGTCAAACAGAGTTATAGCCTCGAGTGGCTAATATGTGTTGTATGTGGTATTTTAGGGAACTCACTAAGCATTCATGCTTACAGTGTTATGTGGTATGTGTTTCAGGTACTAGTGATGATCGCGGGAAGGCACCGACATGATCCGTACACATAGAACGATGATTTTATTTGTGATCTTGGGATATGTTTTATTTGATGACAATTTTTTAACATGAGATTTAAGAATTTTTAAATGATAATTATGTTGCTTGAAAAATAAAAAAATATTTTGAAATTTTACGTCGTTACAGATATCTTGAGTAAGATGTCTATATGGAATAGCCTGAAGGTTTTTTCAACCCAGATAACATAAAGAAGGTGTGCAAACTGAATAAGTCCATTTATGGATTGAAACAAGCATCTAGGGCTTGGTATCATCATTTTAATGAGGATATCAAAAAGTTTGGTTTCTTAGAAAGTCCCGATGAACTATGTGTATACATCAAAGCAAGTAGGAGCCAAATGGTTTTCCTAATTCTGTATGTCGATGACATATTACTGATCGGTAAAGATATGTCAACATTAAAAGAGACTAAGGCTTACCTTAGTAAGTCCTTTCAAATGAAAGATCTATGGGATGTTGCATACATACTCGGTATTAGGATCTGTAGAGATAGATCCCAAAGGCTTATTAGTCTGATTCAGAGTACATACATTGAAAAGTATTAAAATGCTTTTCAATGGATAACTCAAAACAAGAAGTGTACCAATACTTCTTGGCACCATTCTTTTTAATGTATACATCCCTGGTACTGAAGATGAGATCAAAAGAATGAGTCGCATGTCATATGCTTGATCAGTAGATTCAAGTATGTAGGCTATGACATGTAAAAAGGTCATATGTAGCTTATGTTATTAGTCTAACTAGTAGGTATTAAGCTAATCCTGGCGAAAAACATTGGAAATCGGTTAAGAAGGTACTTTAGTACTTAAGAAGGACTAAAGACATGTTTCTAGTTTTTGGAGGAGTTGAGGAAGAGCTTGTTGCAAGATGTTACACTGATGCTAGATTCAATACTAATCGGGATAACTCAAGATCACAGTAGGGATATGTGTTCACACTTAATGGAGGAGCCATTGCCTGGAAAAGTTCAAAGCAAGAGACCCGATGGTTACCAAGAAGACTAGACACATTCAATGGAAATTCAATTTCATTCATCAAGAATTGGAATTAGGAGATATACACATTGAGAAGGTTCATATGGATGACAATCTATCAGATCCATTCACAAGGCCTCTTTCTCAAAACAAGTTTGAGATCCATGCAAAAGGAATCAGTCTTCGATTAGCTTCTAGTTGGATTTAAATATGTACTTTACTAATATATGCATGTTCTAAACTACGTAGAAATGATATGTAATCTTGTTTAATATATGAGATATCTCTTTTGTGTTAAATATTATTGTGTTCTATGTTAGCATGTTATTTAATCCTTGAAGAATGTCATTATTCAAAATTATCCATAGCAGTCTCAGTTGTGGGAGCCACTGTAAAGATGAGACTATTATGAATTAGATTAGTTGGTTTCAAGTAGTGAAATAGCAAAGTGTTGAATCCAAATGCACATGTACTTGTTAGATAACAACTATTGGATATGACCCGCATCAAGAGTTACTTGATGGATCGATATCATAAGTGAATCTTGAGCACTGGTAAAATATATTTGTCTTTCGACCTCAGATACATATTGGAGAACTCAAGTATGGATATTGTTATACTTTGACATGGTTAAACGTTGTTCATAACTGTGCAGTCATAAAAGCTTTTGTTAGGTATAACATGAACTATATGAGAGTGTATATGTAGTCAAGATGAGATTTTTTCCTCTTACGTGTTAAGAGTTAGACATCTAAGATGCCTTACTTAAAGGTGGATGACAAATGAGAATGATTACGTTCCATGTCTCATTTCCAACATGATGTCTATAACAAAGAGAATATTGATACACTTACCTTATACTTCAATTGCAGCTTCTGAGCTTTTGGAATCGGATGTTGATTGATGGTACCCCTCCATGTGTTATTAGGGACAGTAGATTGTTGCTAGATGTCAACTATTGTCTATGTCAATCTATAATGAATCTTTTGCAAGTGGGAGATTGTTGGATCTATATGCTCAAGAATCATTATTGAGTGATATTGCTAATAACATATGATCATATAAGGTCACAATTTAATCAAGTTGGTACTTATTGAATATTTATTAAGAATTTGATTATTAATAAATAAATTCAACTCCTGTATTTAATTACAGAATAATTATTGTTTTATGAAAATAATAATAAAAGAAACCACAAACTAGTTATTATATCATATGGTATAATTAATAAGTCATGTACAAATGTTTTAGATACTTTGGTTAACTATTGACTTACTAGTGATTTCGTTTTTGAGTTAAAGGAACTAGCTTATCTTTTATGTCTCTTTTAGAGACCTTGGAACCGTAACTTTTAAGGGTTATCGGTTGCTTGTTAACCTCCATCTCTTGTCTCCTATACATCTAATCTAGAGTATTACTTTAGATTATAGGAATTGAACTTACTTTGCATGAGATATAAAAGGAGACTATTTACATGAAAATTTGCTTGTTCTTTTGCCCTCTAATTCACTCAAAAAGTCGTGGGTTTTTTCTACCCAATAAGCTCTCTCTCTTTTTAAGTTTGGTACTTGGATTTTGGTGCTTCCTTCAGTGCCTATTTGTTAAGAACTTAAAGTATTAAAGAAAAAATCATACAAGAAGGAATATAGAAATTATTGGTACCTTAATCTTGGTGGTGGATATTTATAGAGAAGTTCAAGCTCCTTGTTCTTTCTATCTTCATCAACACCTCAAATCCAAGAGGGTTCAAAGGCTCCAAAGTTTGTCATTCTAAAATGACTTATGGTTGCTTTTAATATCATTCTAACCTCTTTAAAATGATCCTTGGTGGTTTTCTTTTGAAAATATACTCAAAAAATTCTAGAAATTTTAATAGTTTCCATTGCCCGATTTTTATGAAAAACTCTCTTATTTTTTTTTTTATCAAAACCCATCAAGAATAACTCATAGATGTGGTTCAAGTTATTCTCTTGATTTGCATTTACCTCATAAAAGCCATCACATGCCGCTTTTAGAGTTTTCAACATCTCCTTAGCTTAGTTACACCCTTCCACTTAATAGTATACATCATATTGAAGTGAAAGTGAATTGTAAGAAGTGCGTATTGTCCTAACATCCATGTTGAAGTTTCTGGTGGCATCTTTAATCCATTAATTAACAAGGGTTTAATGTTTCTATTTCAACATTAAGAGTACTTAACTCTAATTAGTTTATAATAGTTCATAGGTAAAGACAAAAGGTCTATCATTTATGACTTTCAGCATGTTGTAGTTCATGTTTTCAAGAACCATCATAGTTATGTTCAACAATATAGTGAAGTTGTTTTCATCGAATAGGGAACTTGGGAACTTGTTGTAAAGTTTGATTGGATTTGGAGTAGATAAGACATGTTGAAATTAAAGTAGAGATATCATATAGTAATAACAAATAATCAACTAGATCTTTGAGGACTAGTCTAATATATTGTTCCCATACAAGTTGTTGATCCATACACCAAATCAGTAGAACATGAACAAAATACAATCAATTGAATTTATTTCTTAATAACAATTTCTGAAAAACAAACATAATAAATAAAGACATTATATATAGCCGTAAATAATTCTCTTATTTAATCATTACATAAATTCCGAACAAGAGAGATAAACATAACATAACATCCCAAAAAACTAGGGAAACTTCAATGCTAATCTTGTCTTTGAACTTATTATCTTTATCTGTAATTGAAATCTTCAATCTTGACTTGATCTTTAATATCTTCGGTTAGGTAAGTATGATTTAGCCTCAAGTTGTATTGAGTTGCACTTGGTGTAGATAAGAGTTCGGAGATTGTAGGATGTCCACTCATTGGGAGCTCATACTATCAAGTTAGACCAAGTTTTCTTTGTCATTATATATTATCTAAGTTCTTAACATAGAGCTTAGCCAGCTCATTGCCACAGACTTAAATTCGGCACTCTTCCTTGCTCGTTCGACTCCCCGAGGTTCCCGCTAGAACTACAAGACCAGCCTACCCAGATACACATGCCAACTGGTTTCACCTTACTAAAGGCTCATCAGGGAGGCGAAATTAACCCCCGACCAGTTGTATCTAACCCGCGATGGTCCCCTTCATAGTCAATCCCTCTAGCATTTACGACACTGCCAGATGGAAGCGACTAGACTAACAACGCCCTCATAGACTAACACGCCCCCCACAGATTCCAATAGCAAGGTAACCAACGACAAGGTCTTCTTTCTCTTTGGTCTTAATGGCCATGCCAACTTTCGGTCATGATATTCTCCCACCGCCAAAATATAACACATACTCGTGCGGTAGGAGAAGAACTCTTGTCCCTTCCAATCTCGATTAACATCACATATAGCTGCACACCGCTGTCCTAGAGCCCAACTGCACACTCATGGAGTCGAAATCCTTAGCATGTGGCCACCCCCAGTCTACTCTTAGACTTACGCAAGGAGGTGGAGAAGTCCTCGGCAGGTCGCCCCTCTAGGCAACCCACCCGCTAGTTCGCCTCTACGGACCTCACGAAAATGCGCAGCTGACTTAATGTATGTCCCGTTTGCTCAAACTTGACTTTGATACCACTTGTCACGAACTTAAATTCGACACTCCTTGCCCATGCGGCGCCCTGACGTTTATGCAGAACTATGAGACCAACCTACCCAGATACACACGACAACTGGTTTCGCCCTGCCAAAGGCTCATCACAGAGGTGGCATTAGCCCCCGACCAGTTGTGCCTAATCCGCGACTCAAGCCCTCTAGCATTTACGACTCAGCTGGACAGAAGCAGCTAGACTAACAACTCCCTCATGGACTAACCCCCCCCCCCCCCCCCCCGCGGCGCGCGCGCGATTCCAATAGCAAGGTAACCAGCGGCATTGTCTTCTTTCTCTTTGGTTTTCACGGTCACGCCAACTTTCGGTTGTGACATCATGTTGACTAGTTATGCTACCTCATACATGAATAGTTTAAACACCATTAAATATAAATATTCAATCCAAACACAATTAATACCGGAGTTTCATTAGGCAAAACATAGATGTAATTCTTAAGACCATTGCATAGACTACTATTAGAAAGATATTCATTATCTATTTCTTGGATAACATGATGTAAAGAAGGTATGATTATCATTTACATTTTCTTTTATATAAGGTACAATTTGATAATAGGCTAACTAATTGACTGTCATGACCACATCCAAAACCACAAACATAACCAACAAGACCACCTACATCTCTCCCGCTGGCTGACATCCTCAACAACTTGGTTAAGGATATGGTGGCCTATAAAAAAAGATATTGTGTGTATAGTTCGAAATTTGCTTAAATCAAAATCTAACCCATGATTTTTCCATTCAACTATTGTGCATAAATTTTTCTTTTTTTGGTTCCCACCCCCACCCCCTTTTTTCCCTGTAATTTCACAGAGAGACATCTTAAAGATACTCTTCATGGGTCACCCAATGGTCTCTTTTTTCCATCACCGATGCCAGACCAAAAAAACCCACGTGGACTATCCGACAGTTTTTCATTGCTGGTGGAGAAGCTATGGAAACGTTGTAAACAACTGAATTAATAGACTATCCGAGTATTAACTAACAATGAGTTTTTTTTTATTTCATTGTTTTTGGTATTAAGCTGCCTTTGATTTGCAATTTGTGTTTTTTTTAGTTTTAGGTCTGAACATAATGAGTTTGTTGACTAAGTTTTAGGGTTTAATAATGATTCTTTAACATTATTATGAAATAG
Source organism: Lactuca serriola (assembly GCF_051521515.1). Classification (NCBI taxonomy): domain Eukaryota; kingdom Viridiplantae; phylum Streptophyta; class Magnoliopsida; order Asterales; family Asteraceae; genus Lactuca; species Lactuca serriola. The sequence continues at coordinate 163,719,861 of NC_136416.1, read as the reverse complement.
ATGAAGGAGAAGACTCCCAACAATTTCCCACTTCACTACATCTGACCTAACTGAATGTGCCTGTGCTTCATCCTACAATTAAAAGTGCAAATTTGATCTATTTTGTTTATGAACACTGTTGTTGGTTTGACTTAAGAAGGTGTTGTTAACCCTGATTGTGCACATTTGGAGAATATAACCACCACAAACCATTAGATTAAACATTAGTCGGCATGCTAATAACATAGCTTTTTTATTCTGCAGCAAGCTACCCGTATACAAATGAAGAAAAAAAGTATGATAGTTAAAGAAACTCTAGATATATACCGAGAAGAAGACTATTACATGAAATATGTAAACCAAAAGCCAAGAGGTAGTTGGCGAATTGCTTCCAGGTGAAGAAAACTCCTAATTGCAGAAGATAGTACGAGAAAAATAAATAAATAAATAAATAAAATACAAGTTGTGGATTAACATTCGTTGAGATCTGATTGTTGAATTTTGACACTGTACATCAAAACCAAATGTTTCAACATACAAATGCTTTAGGGATGCTTCTTAAAATCCTCTCAAGTTTTGTGCAAGCACACAAACCTTCAGAAAAAAGCTTCTCAAGAGATCTAGTCAATGAGGGTAGATCTTCTTTATGAATACATGTAGACTCAAACTTTGGCAGATCTTTGTCAGGGTGAAATGGGCATCTTTCTAAGGTGATATGTAACTCAGTTAAAGGACGAACCTCAAGTGAGGCACTCAATTTAGCACTACTATTATCCTTTTTGTGAAACACAAAAGATCTAAACCCGAAACAACCACTCAAGTCTATGTAGAAAACATTTTCTAGGTATCCAATGGGAGCATGAATCTCCACCAAATTGTAACATTCTTTAAATACTAACTTCCTAAGATTTGGAGTCAGACCAAGGTCAAGGGTCCTCAACTTCGAATGATAAATGACGAGAGATTTGAGGTTTTGACATTCATCTGTAATGTGAAATTCTTCCAAATAATTACAGTTTATAAGTTCTACCGAGTTGAGATTTGGAGTCTGCCCAATGTTAAGGATGCTTAACTTCGACTCACTTACTCGTAGGTAAGTGAGATTTAGAGAACTACAGGGCATGTGAAATTCCTCCAAATAATTACACCTTGTAAGTTCTAAACTGTTGAGATTCAGAGTCATCCCAATGTCAAGGGTCCGCAAATTTATACTATGGAGATATATGTACTTGAAATTTAGACACCTTTGGGACGTGTGAAGTTCTACCAAATTGTCACAGCTAAGAAGAGATAACTTCTCAAGATTCGGAGCATGTCCCAGGTCAAGGGTCCTCAACTTTGAACCAGAAAGTTTAAGGTCTTTGAGCTTTAGACATTCATTGGGCACATGAATTTCTACCAAACTATAGCATTTGTTAAGATCTAACTTCTCAAGACTTGGAGTCAGTCCAAGGTCTAGCATCCTTATATTTGAACCCTCGAGTTGGAGGGATCTGAGATTTGAACATTCAACAGGCATATAAAGTTCTACTAAATCACTGTTAAGATCTAACTTCTCAAGAATTGGAGTCATCCTGAGGTCAAGTGTCCTCAACTTCGAACCATAAAGTTTGACAGATCTGAGGTTTAGACATTCAACGGGCATATAAAGTTCTACCAAATCACCATGTCCTCTAAGCCTCAATTTCTCAAGATTTGGAGTCAACCCAAGGTCAAGCGTTGTCAACTTTGAACCAGTGAATTTGAGGGATCTGAGCTTTGAACATTCAACTGACATGTAAAGTTCTACCAAATCACCATCAAGATCTAACTTCTCAAGGTTTGGAATCAGCCCAAGGTCAAGTGTCCTCAACTTTGAACTACGAATTTCAAGGGATCTGAGCTTTGAACATTCTAAGGGCATGTAAAGTTCTACTAAATCAATGTTAAGATCTAATTCCTCAAGATTTGGAGTTAGCCCGAGGTTAAGTGTCGTCAACTTTGAACCATAAAGTTTGAGGGATTTGAGCTTTGAACATTCATCCGGCATGCAAAGTTCTACCAAATCACCATGTCCTCCAAGCGTCAATTTCTCAAGATTTGGAGTCAACCTAAGGTCAAAGGTCCTCAACTCTCGCCCACTAAGTTGAAGGAATCTGAGCTTGTTAAGAACCTAACATACACAAAATAACTATATGAATTAATAGTGGTATAATAACAAAGCAATGGATGTTATAGCATATTATAATGAATCATGCAAAACAACTAATCAACCAAAATTCTACCTTTCTTTCTCCCCCTTCCCAAAGTTGTACAATATTGCTGAAATCCAACTGAAGTGCAACAAGATTATTTGCTTGAAATGTCTCGGGTAAAGACCTAAAAGGATACCCGTTCCAACGCAGATATCGTAAAGCATCTGGAAAGTAAGGGCTGACTTCATCAAATTTCCAACTACAACACAGAAATGCTAAAGCATCTAGAAAGTTTGGGATGTGTTTATTAATTCCTTGATTCAATTCGAGAGCCTCCGCATCAAGAAACTGAAGTTCTTTCATCTTTCTAAGACCTTTCATAAAGATTTCCTGATTGAGTCTCCCACGGTAGAATCGTATACATCTTGTTGCTTCAGTACCCTGTAAACAAAAAGCAATCACTACGAAATTTGTTTGTAAGAAATGAAAATGTGTTAGTTCCTCCAACTTACAAATAAACTTGATCCTTACCATGTCGTTAGCCAATATATCTTCTATTTCCTTTCTATCCCACAATCGGCTATGTTTGTTAGGCATATCAGGGTGCAAACGACGAACAATATTCCTGCCCAATTCTTCAAAATGGTCATGCATGCCCACACATTCATCGTTACCAATAGTTATGAGAGACTTTTGCTCAAGAACTCTTAAACCAATTCTAGGATGAAATCCACAGCTTTCAAGTGCTTCGATTGTTGAGTGTTTTGTCCAACCTTTGAGAATGGTTGCAACATCTAGAAATATTTCCTTGTAATCATCATCTAGACCGGTATAACTTAATTCCAACACCTTCTGAGTTTCCTTTAAAGGAATTGTCTCTAGTCTGGCTAGAGCTTCTTTCCATTCAAGCTTACTTTTACCACAAAGAAACGAACCCAAAACTTTTATTGTTAAGGGAAGACCAGCAGCATAACATACAACTTGTCTTGATAGTTCTTCGTACCCTTCAATTGGAATCTCTTTCCCAAATGCATGCCTACTAAAGAGCCAAATCGCTTCCTCCTCTGATAACAAATTGACATTATGAATCAATTTCACTCCATGTGCTATCAGCACATGTTCATCTCTTGTCGTAATGATAATTATACTTCCAGGCTTAAACCAACTAGGGTCACCAGCTAAAGCTTCAAGCTGCTCTACATGATCCACATCATCTAGAACAAGAAGAGTCTTTCTACCACCTATCATCCAAGACATCATGTTTTTCCCCTCTGAAACACTACCTACATTGATGCCATGATTATTCAATACATTTGAAAGAATTTGATTTTGCAACAGCTTCAAACCGGATGAAGAAGCATTCGAAACTTCCCTCACTTTGTCAACAAAGCTTTTGCCTTCGAACTGATAAGATATATTATTAAAAACAGCTCTGGCCAAAGTCGTCTTCCCACCACCTCCTATCCCCTTGATCCCGATCATGCGTACATCATCAGAAGCAGTTTCCAAAGATGATAAAATATCGTTGACCCGGGTCTCCATCCCTACTAAGTTTTTATCAATGTGAACATTAATGGAACGTAACTCTAGTGAAACCTTTTCAACAATTTGTCGGATGCATTTAGCTTCATGCCTATATATAAGAATCAAATTCAAGTTCAGTTAGCTACTCAAAATCCCACATGAACAATTACATCCAGATCTACAACATACAAACATATATTTCATCTTTTAACCTTTCTACTCAGATTTCCCAGCCTTTTACGTAAAAGTAGATTAGAAAAAAAAAATTACCCGCCAGCAGTGTTTTTCAACTCCCACCCTGCCAGATCAGCGGCTTCTTTGAGAGCCTTTCTCCATTTCCCAGCAGCCTCTTCTTTTTCGTGTCTGGCAAAGGCTTCTCCAACTTCCCCGCTCTGTTTTCTGACTTCGGTGGGTTCCACATCATAGAAGACAGGGTAAGCAGTATGTTTGGTTGTCTTGTGACAATCCATTACTTTCACAAGCTCATCTAAGCACCATGATGAAGAGGCGTAGCTCTTGGAGAAAACAATGATGAAGTATTTTGAGGCTTCAATGGATTCCATGAGCTCATCATTGATTCTATTCCCTTTATTGATTTCCTCATCGTCCTTGTAAGTGCGAATGTTTCTGTCCTGAAGAGCATGATAAAGATGATCAACAAAGTTTGTACGGGTGTCTTTGCCTCCAAAACTCAAGAAGACATCATATGTAAAGCTCTTGTGAATGGATGAAGTTGAAGAAGACGCCATTGATATTGGTATGATTGAAGGATCTTGGAGAATCAAAAGGAAAGTATATGAGATGAATTGATTATAAGAAAGACAATGGTTGTATGAAAATGTGAACACATAAAACTTTGGAATTAGGTGGAGAGCTTTTGATAAAAGAAAAGACTGAAGTATGAAATACCTTATTTAAAGAAAAAAAAAAAAAAGGCAATTACAATGCTTTTTGTCACATATTTTTGTATATTGTCTGAGTTAATTTACTCTTCAAAGTTAATGTTTTTGACATTTTTTCAGAAATGATGTTTACTTGCAACAAAAAGCTCACCATTTACGAACCATCATACCATATCTTAAAGAAACGCGCAAGAACCATCATACTCACTACTTTTGTAAAAAAAAAAATCTTAACAAACATATTAAAACATCCACAATAACAACTTTTTGGGTCAAATAGATACATAACACATTTGAAACCAATAAACGTTTTTTTTTCTCTTTTAAATGTTATAAATAAGAAAAAGTTAGAAATTTGGCAATATCTAGAAATGGATAAATGGATAATGATGATCAACTTTTTCAATATACCCAAAATTATAACTAAGAGGTAACCGACTATGAAATTTGGCTTTAGAAGTATACAGCATAGCTTAACACCTCACCTAAACACACAGAAAGGTAATATTTGATCAATTTTGCAATTCATATAAAAACAAGCCCTTTGACGCAGCCCTCGGTGTCAGGTAATTAAAAAGATCCATTTATTGCAAAAACAACACGGTATAATTTTATTATTAAATTAACCCTAGAAAAGTTAACACTCTAAAGAGTAAAGATTAACACATTATTTTCAACATACACATAACAGTAGTAGATTAGAAATGAAAAAAGTAAATTAAATCATCGATAACAAACTAGTCACTGTGAGAGATTGACAGAGTTAAAGAAAGTGGTACATTGAGAGTCACTGACTATATAAAAGTAGGTTAGAATTTTATTTACTTACAATAGAATGAGGGATAAAGACGATTTGGTGAAGAATTTGGGGCTGTTCTCCGTTGCTGAGACTTGAGAGACTGACGATTTAGGGCTGGTGTCGCAGAGGATAGAAATACAGAGCAATCAATGAAGTGAAGTGGAGAAATGTAGAGCAAAGAAAGTGAGAGATTGACTGATTGAGAGACTCAGAGAAATCGATGACTATCGTAATTCATATTTGACTTTGAAATTGAAAAATACAGTCCATTTTTTGCTCAAAATTGTCATTTTGTTCCAAAAAAAATTTGACCAGCACCGGTCCAAAGTTTTCATTTTGTTATGATTTTAGTCCAATTTGATTTAGAAATATTTAAAATGACGGATTTACCCTTTATACTTTCTTTTTCTATTTTCTATTTATTTAAATGTTTTTTCTTATTAAAAGAAAAATAAAAAAAGAATATCTCTCTCTCCATTTTCGTTCCAGTCAAGTACAGCACCCCCAAACATCCCCGACCCTTACTCTTTCCTCCCCTCATCTCTCACGCGTTGACCTCGCCGGAAGAAATAAACAGAAGCAGCAGGAGTTGCCGGAACGAGCACCACAGGCTGCCACCGTTGTTCTCAGCCCAATCAGCCCTCCCCCTGTCGTGACCAATAGCCATCAAACGCCCCAACGTCGCTGCGGCCTTCCACCTATTGCCTCCATTCCAGCATTCACCTGCCATGCGCTGCAATCAGTCACCAATCTACCACCTCCCATTCCTTTATATCTACATCACATATGCACATCATTAGATCGAACTCCTTCTACATCGCTTCATATCAAACCCATTACTACACCCACAATTAGAGACATCACCTCATTCTTTTACCTTCATCCACCAACAACTCCCCACCCATGTACAAACCACTTTTGAATTCGATTTGTGCAGATACAAAAAAGGAAAACACCACCGGTTACCTGTGACCTAAAATCATAATCAATCTTGAAACATTAACCAAATTGAATCATCCATCGGAAATACATCAAACGAATTGGGTCAACACTGGAGCAAATCAACTAGATGAAAGAGGGAAGGACATGGAATCCACAACCATCGCTTAATCTGAATCAATTTCTGATGTGAACCCTAACCCTAAAATTAATTTTTGTAGATGTAGGGATGATCTTCACCAAAACGGATCTCTCAATCGTAACAATCAAGACAAATTCCACAACAATCGCCAAATATGGAGGGTAGGAAACTGTAATTCGCCGACCACCGCCTTCGCCTCTACCGAGAAATCCAAAAATCGACATCAATCCAGTGGTGCTCGTCGATTCTCATGAGGTTCGAGATCCAAAGAGTATGTCGACCTAATCACTTTGGGGTTTTCCTTCACGATGGATGGTCACCACAGGAGGTGAGTGTGCCTCTCGGTGGTCACCACAGTAACACCACCCTTGGTGGTGTTTTTCCTCGGCAGTGAATGGAAAGGAATGGTAGTAGGTGGTGGTGGTTATTGGTTTGAATAAGGAGGAGGATGGAGGAGGTCGGGAAACGGTGGTATTGGTTGGTGAGATACGAACGAGAGGGAGAGATGTTTTGAGTGAGGGAGGGTTATATGTTTCTAGAGAGAGAGAGAGAGAGAGAGAGAGAGAGAGAACTATTTCTTTTTAATTTTTATTTTAATCAGAAAAAGATTTAAATAAATAAAAAAGATTGAAAAATAAAAAAGCATAAGGGCAAAACCGTCATTATAAAAATATTTAAAGCAAATTGGACCAAACTCGCAAGAAAATGAAAAGTTTGGACCTCTATTGCTAGTCCAAATCTTTTTGGACCAAAGTGGCAATTTTCAGCAAACCATAGGGACGATTTGTGCAGTTTTGTCTTTTCAAAACCTGCTGTTATTTTTGGGTGCGTTTTTTTTTTTTTAAAACTGCGAATTAACTAATCTACTCCTAAATAACCATTTATGTCTCCACCGAGACTTGAACCCTTGACCACTCATATGAGATGGTCACTCTGGCGGTTATTTTTGCGGTGCGGTTTTGTTTTTGTTTTTTTTTTTTTGTGTTTCGGTTATTAACCGTATGTATTTGGTGCGGTTGTTTTCTGTGATTTTTAACCGCTATTTAGAGTTCAAACCGTTTTAAGAGTTCAAAGACATTACATGTAATAATAATAAAAAATAATAATGTTTATGCCAATTAACTTAAATCACAAACAACTAATATCTTAAAAATGTGAAATCACTAGTAATTAACAATAAATATCTTAAAATTATGAAATTTCATCATTTTTCAATGTTAAACATAATAATAAAAAAAAACCAACATTTTTATCTTCTAGAAGTTTATCCTGCTTTCATCTATGAAATTTGTCTTATTTTTAATATTTAATAATTAATAAATATAATATATGTGGTGCAGTTTTTTTGCAGTATAGTTTTTTTACAGGTTTTGAAAACTAATAATTGCACCGCACAGCAAATTTGCGGTTTTTGAAAAACATAAAACTCACCATCAATTTTGATTGCGGTTGCGGTTTATTCGGTTAATTTTAGTTGCGGTGTGGTTTTTGCTCACCCCTAATTCTTACACTCCTTTTGTTTACAAAATAATAAAATAATAAAAATAATAATAAAAAGACAAAATTTCATAATGAACAAACATCATAAATGATCCCTATGGTTTTTTCAGATCTAAAATTTAGTCCCCGTAGTTTAAAAACATCACAGATGGTCCATGTACTTTTAAAACTTTTGACGATTGGTCATTATTGCTAACTTCGTTAAGTTTTATCCGTTAATTGAATGGCATTTTAGTCATTTCATTACCACGTGGACCATTTATGATGTTTTCTTTTATTTAAAAAAATGAAATAATATGCAAAGGGTCTCTCTCTCTCTCTCTCTCTCTCTCTCTCTCTCGGGAACACCACACTCCTGTGAAGACTAACAGGTCTTCATTTTATTTCATATCTTCTTGGTGAAAAACATCCAATTCAATTTTTAATTTATGAAAGCCAAACTCGTCTCCTTTCACTATATCCGAACCCCCAAGGTTCGATGTTGATGACAAAATTCTGCAATGGTGGATTTGTATACGAAGGATACATTAGAAGAAACAAAGAGATGAAAGGAGAATATTTCTCCCTCTTTGACATATCTTCGGTGAGAGTTGATGTAAAATGACACCCAAAACAACCTATAAACGTTATGGAACTGAATCGATTTCAAGCTATTTGTCCATATTACACCATGAAAAATATCTTCTCTTTAACTGATATAGCAAAAGGGAAATTGTTTAGTATGTGGTCAGCACAATCTAATCCTGATATATAAGAGCCACACACCAATGAGGACATATGAACACCTATATCAGCAAGGGATGAAGCAGTTGGAAACTTGGAAATACCCCATTGTTTATAACAAGAATAGAGTGTTGATTCGCTTTCAATTTGGGTCATGACAGTGTAAAAGAGCCCTAGGATTTTCATAAAGGAATTATCGGGTAAGAAAGGGTTTGTGGTTTTGATTTTGAAAACAAATATGAAAGACTTTAGGGTTTTCAAAATGAATTCACCTGTGTATCATATATGCTCAATCGAGCTTTATCCCCCCAACAACCCTTTACAAACATCGATCGCCGAAGTTTCTGTCACACCCCCGAACCAGACAGCGGAAACGTCCGGGGGCTTGGGTGGCTTCATTCTTGTAGTATCATCACAGATTATATAATTGAAACATAACATCATCATCATCATCACAGATGTAATATTACAATTTTCGTTGGTTTACATCAAATATTGTATTTCAATATTACATGCTAAAATATTCAAAGTATGATGAAACAAAACATAACAATATATCCATGAGTTCTTTCGGCCCAACCTGCTTAACGGTTTCCTAAGAATACAAGTTAATTTAAAAAGGTCAAAATAAAAATATTGGTGGGTTCCTAAGCATGTTAGAGAAAATGTTTTGTATTACTTTGTAAACACCAGAAAAATCGATATTTTCTGAAAAATAGTTTGATATGTTTGTGTCCGATCTTGTATTAATGCATGTGTGTTAATGTTTGTGAGAGTATAAAGAGAATGACCCCAGACAACCCGATGTCGTCTGCCTATGAGTATGATGGAATCTCAACACCCGAGGTTGAGTACCAGTGCGAGTATTTTACCGTGTTATCAATCACAAGAATGGTTTCCCATAAATTTTATAACGTTAATTCCTTTAAGTGAGTCGTTATAACCATACTAGATAATGACAACTTCGCCTATCATGGTGTTTTTGGACACCGACAGAATAAGGTAAGGTTTTTGTCACCCTAGACTGGCCTAGTCTAACTGTAGCGAACACCTCAGGTGTGGGGTGTCACCCCCGTATAGATCTATACACAAACTCCTGCTCAACTTCCAGGAAACTCTGGCTATAACTACAGGCTACGATTGTACACTCAATAGGTGTCAACCGACACATCTCACTAGATCCTTAATCGAATTTACGCGAAAAGAAAACATATATGTAACACCCAAAATTTCAAACCAATTTAAACTTTATAAAACATGTCAAGTTCATCAAAACATTACAACTTTGTTTTCAAAATATTAATTATCAGAGTTTTTCCCAGAAACATAAACATAACAGGAGGAGCTATACGATCACGCCTTTGCCTTGCCGCGACCCCCTGATGTACCTGAAACAATAAACTGAAATTGTAAGCCTGAAAGCTTATTGAGTTACCCCAAAATACCGATACACATACAGTCCACATAGCAATATCAACATTAACATACCATATCAATCAAAACAGAACAGCATGCACTGGGTCCACAGCTTTTCAAGCTGGACTACCCCCTGGGCCCTCAGTACGAGTCTGGAATGCCTACCGGGCCCTCAGCTCGTATCTGGAATGCCATCGAGCCCTCAGTACGAGTCTGGAATGCCTACCAGGCCTTCAGCTCGTATCTAGAAAGCTCCCGAGTCCTCAGTATGAGTCTGGAATGCCTACCGGGCCCTCAGCTCATATCTGGAATACTCTAGGGTTTGTTGGCTACCGCACGGAGCAATACAACCTCAACCCATCCCATATAACATGTCGACATGTAACAGATAAATGCACATACAGATAATCAATCAGTATCGCAGGTAGTCCTACAGATCTACCAGACTAGCATATCAACTGGCATACATCACTAACTCAAACTCAACATATCAATAACTACTAAGATATCAAATCCAATGGGCCGGCCTTGGTGCCTTAGACCCCTTAGTATAGTGAGGATAACTCACCTGAAGAAGCGAAACACATACCGAGACTAATGAAGTGACTGAGATGAATCTCCAGCTCCTTAGACACCTCAATCTCATACATCTGGTCATACATCAGCTTCTAGTCTAATGTTGCCGGCGACGCCACCTCTCCGACGAAGTCCTCTTCTCCGGTGAAGCTTCCATCTCCGGTGACTCCTAGCTTTCTGGTGTCCGAAAGCTAACACCCAAACAAACCATCCTTCTATTACTTAAGACCGGTAACAGCCACACCCAAGGTTTTCCACACACCGATCGCAGCTTTGTCTTACAGAAAATTAACTCACACCTTCTTATAATCTTTTTCGTTCTCCATATCTCTTTTCTCTGTCTCATCAAAAGCTTAGAAGAAGACCAAGATTTGCCGGGGAATATCAAAACAGCAACCGGAGTTCATCTCCGTCTCATCCTTATTTCCAGCGACCATGACCTCACACATGTTTTCCATTCTAGAATCACGTTGTTGTTGCAATAACTAGTCGCTACTTCCCAGCGACGCATCTCCTCCGGCGACCCAACTTCCCAGTGACGGTGTAGCAGTCCCCACATGGACCTGGCGCCGACCATGAGCACATCCATTGACTGCAGGCTACCTTAAGCACCACCGGAACTCAACCCATTTTGAATGTTCCTACCAGCACTCTGTTTTTGAACACATAAACTGATTCCAGGAATCGAGATTGATTAGATATACCATTGTCACCACGAGCTCAAACTCGAACCTAGAAAGTTGTGGCTGCATCTCCATTGAACCACCTGATACTTGACCTACCAGAGGATGTGGGAAACGATAATGTTGGATCCTCCATTAATACATCTAAACACTGGAAACATCCATGGTGTTTCTCTCTTTAATTCTTTATCTCTTTATCTCTAGTCGCATACAACACACACTCCCAGCATCCTTTATAGACTGTCGGATGCAGGAGAATCAATAAATAAGAGGATGTGCTCCATTCTTACGCAACATCATCCACAGGGGGGGGGACCAGATGAAGATTTTCACAAACTGGCAGTTATAGCCCCTACAGTTCGATCACTTGACAATTATCGCCCCACAACCTTAGGTTTAACTCAAACTAAGTTTCTAAAATGAACCATTAGGCCCTTCTAATCCATTCTTCCTTCACCAAGGTCATTGTAAATATATTATTATTATTATTATTATTATTATTATTATTATTATTATTTCGTCATTTACTTAATTATTTAATTATTTGACTAAAAGATGGCTACAATCTTACCAATACATTTATAAATTAAAACCCTAATGATTCTCTAATTATATAAATATAATTATTCTAAAATTTATATCCTTCGCAGAAATAAATAACAAAAGCTGGATGTTACAATTCTCCCCCACTTAAATTGGATTTCGTCCTCGAAATCCTTCTTGGCTAGAATTGTATAAGACGATATTTAGTAATCTTCCCACCACTTAATAAATCGATATAAGGTTTTCAACCATAGCAATGACCTTAAACTACCACAAATACCTTTCTTATCACCTACGGTCCGATCAACACCCATGAACCCAGTCAAAGCGGGAACAACTCTCAATACTCCAACTACAAACCAAGCCCAGTGATATACTTTACCAAGACCAGGAATCCATCAGTCTAGATTTAGAAACCACATCTAATGCCTGAAGATCATCCATTCGTTGGATCCACCTATTGCCTTTGAGTATGATCACTACCAAACACGTGGAAAAAGAACTCGACCACATCAATCGCGATTTTCCACCAATTTCAAGTCTATAATATGCACCAAAAGCATTTAATGAACCCTTGATTCCCTGATAAGCCATTCCCAACCACTACTCCAACGAGCAAAGATGAGAATCCATGAATAATCACATTTACCTCCAATCCTTATCAATGCAAGTATACCCCCACATCCTGGAGGATCACTCAAGACATTCCTAAAGAATTTTTATGATTCGAGACTTTATAACCGATACCCAACCTTGATAATCAAACCCCTAATAGCAACTAGCGGACAAACGGGAATTATAATGCAAACATTTCACGGTGAGTTTCTGATACGCGACTGATACTCCCAACAACCCTTAACTGTTCCCTTTATCCAAACCAACTGATTTATGAGTCTCCCTACTTCCATCAACTTGCCAATGTCGAAAGTACTACATGCAGCAGAAATGAACAATCATGACCACTAGGTATGACTGGACCAACTTGCGAGTGGAAATAAACGGATATTCGAGGATAATCATAAATGATAATCATAAGCAGCAGAAACTGTCCAAAACAATAGGTTGCCTTCTGGTCGCTTCCGAAATCCACTGAGACCTCCCTGGTCCCAACTTATCTAGAATACCGAAGTCCTGTCCGGTTGCTAAGCCAAGAGTAATCTCACAGTCGCCCCTCACGACTCGCGAAGGAAACTTCGACTAGTAACAACTGCCCTAACTATATCGCCACTCATGGCTCCATCAATCCTTTTGATCCTTCTGATCATAACAGCCTGATGACCTGTCGCCATCGAATCCAATGCGAAAATTGAATGCTACCAGAATAACTATAGTCTTACATCACACCCGGTCTCCAACGTCCTACCGTTTCCTGATTCCAATCATGATGTGGTCTACCCACAATCTTGAGAACTACCCCCCTCTTGCCTAATCTTCTGGAAGAATCCGTAAATGTTACGAATCATCCTGCAGTCTCGCAACACTTCCCACACTATCAAACCGCTAGTGATTGTCACGGCTACCCCTGCGGTCTTACAACACTTATGCTATAACACCACCGCAACTCGATGCCTTACCCTCAATCTATCAATCCAAATACCCTCATATTCGAGCACAAACTCGACAGAACACCCAAATTGCACTAAATCCACGACTAGAACCCTAACCCGATTCCCAAATTCTACTATCAGGCACCGAGAAGATGCGATTCACGTGCTGGGGAGTTTTACCGAACTCCCAACTCATACAACACTCAAACCAAACAACCACTTTGGTTGTATTCCTTCCAAAAAAAATGATGCAAAACTTATCCTAATTTCAAAACTGCTCCTGTTTCTGAATCTCAGGATAATTCTCCCCCACTTAGATTCGACTAAGTCTTCACAATACATGAAAGTTGGAGAATTCCCAATCGTCTCCACTTTCCAACGATCGATATGATGACAACCAACTCTTTCCAACTAGTGCTCCATTACCAGTCAATCGCAAGTGATCACACACTTCTAAGAACCAGCTGAACACTTCCTGAATCCCAGGGAAATCGACTATCCCTAATGCTTGAATGATCCCACACTCAAATCTTGAAGACCAAAAAGATAGATGCCCCAACTAATACCTCAGCAACGAGCTACTTCCTTTGGCGCTTTCATCCGCCAATCAATAACGGTTACTTAAACCACTGAATCTTGACAATGTTGAATAACCATCCTGTGGGATCCTGTCCGCAGACCTCCTACTTAATATCCCTCTTCCCAATGTGCTCCAAACAAATCTCCTGCTTTCGGCTCTAGAAATCATGACATCCAGGGTCTCACACCCTGACTCACTCACCAGCTAAATCGTACACAGTTGAGCTGCAGTAGCTGTAACAAACTCGGCCCTAAGCCGAGCTACCGGCTACTCGCGAGACATAGTCTCCAATCCTAAAAGTAAATTAGATCGCATAATCAATCCTTACCATCCGATACCAGAGTTCCCAGGCGTATCAAATCTTAGCTCCTATGGGTCGGAATGGTAATTGCGTACACCTCATAAGATTTCTCAAGCCACATCGACCCACCTGCACTCACCAGCGCTGAAATACTATCGCCAACCCCTGCGACTAACTGAACCCGAGCTGGAAATACCACCTGTTCCTGGCGTCACAAGCCCTCTCACTCCTTCGAGCTCGAAAAGTTGAAAGGGCACAATCCTTGCCCTAGAAAACGACATTCCTATCCATCAATTAATCATTCTACTTCCAGCTACAAAAATTCAGCTGATCATAATCATCACTCCCTTCCGGAGTCCCCGCGACTCACATTCCGGCCTCGAGCAAAACCCCCGAAGCCTCAAATCTAGAAACTCATGTGCTAGCCTCTCCCGCTCATCCTGCGGAATGTAATGAGTACAGAACATCTCCCTTATCACAAATAACTGCAGCCCTCTGCTCATCAGAATATGTCCCAGTAACAAGTCCCGGTACTGGAAAGTTTGACCAGCTCCTCCCCCTACCGTCGTTACAGCTGATGTAGCTACTGCGGTAGCCGTATCAACAAGGCTGCATAGCGCTCATCAAAATACTCAACCATGGCGGTCTTGTTAGACCCAAACATCTTCAGAATCTGACCCCAAACAATCCCAATCACCTCCTCCTAGATGATCTCCCTGACATGATCCTTTGCCAATGCTAGCCTATCCTGGTTGCCAGCTCCTAATCCTGACCCGGATCCGATCCTATGACGTCTCATAACCACCATTCTAGTATAACACCAGAAAGATCTATGATAACCCATATAATGACAGGGGACCAACTCCCTACCCAACCCTAGGGGTTGTGACTTCCTTGCTACGCGTATGGGTCCTGTGCTTTCAGTAGTACGGGCCCATACTACCTTCCACACCTACCCATATTTGTCTCAAGTATCACCACAACACCCTAACAATATACATACACATGGTGGTCACTCAACCTCACTCCTAGAGGAAGGCTAACTGTCTCACAACTGATCTACTGACCTCACATAACCCACCCATCCATGAAACTTCCACCAACCCTGCAGCACTAGTGTATGCTAGCCATACATAACGCTGGACCCCATAGACTTTCGAATATCCAATCCTACCATAAGCTCCCAATCAAACAAGAACAGAACATAAGGCCAAACCAAACATTCTCATACTATAAGATCTTAATTATGTATAACAGTGATGTATACACTAAGCAACTACAGTAATGATATCAATCTCATATAAAGGAAACCCTAGGCTAGCAGGCATCATGTAATCAAGCAATTCTATCATGCAATTCCTGAAGATCCCTAGCCTAGCACTAGCATGCTGTTCTAACATATCACATAATCAAATAACTGTATGGTATTTTGGGGTCTACTTACTGGCTCCGGCTGATCGTACACCCTGCATCCTCCTTTACTTATTTTGAAAACAATTTAAAAACCATTTTGAAAATCTTTCCTTGATTTGAGATTGGATTCACACGAATGTTCCTCTAATTCACTCAAACCAAGGCTCTGATACCAACTTGTAACACTCAAAATTTCAAACCAATTTAAACTTTATAAAACATGTCAAGTTCATCAAAACATTACAACTTGGTTTTCAAAATATTAATTATCAGAGTTTTTCCCAGAAACATAAACATAATTGTGACAACCTGATATTTCAACTCTATGTAATGACCTAAAAAGTCAAGTATTGTAACCACTTTTGATATAATGAAATTAACTTCGAAAATAAAATGTTCAAAAGTCTCTATTTGGTTACCTACTATGTTAGATATCATCAAACTGTGATCGTACATAAAAAGAACGTCCAAATCTGACTTCGAAAATAAAATGTTCAAACACTCTGCATATACTGTATGTATATGTGTCCATGTTTGGCACTACAAAAGTTATACTTTTCATAATAAGTGAGCATTTCACCAGGGTTTACTATACAAACGAGACACACTTTTAGAAAACTATAATAGGTATAGTTTTACGAGAACATCACGAACTTTTACATACTAGAAACACTATTTCAAAGAGATACATTCCTATACAAGAACAAACGAACATTTTCATACGTAAATATGTTTTTATACTAAGTTTTGTGAGACATTAAACTTCACGTACGTTCGAGTACACATTTCAAGTCCTGTATTATATACCAGAATTCCTTGGAAGGGGAGCATGGTGCTTGTGTATAGATCTATACGGGATTGACAACCCCGCGCCCTGAGTGTTAGCTACAGTACACCATTTGGGGTGACAAACATCAGAACATTCCAATGCCTGAAGAATGTTGTGTATAGGCAAATCCAGTCAATAGCATGGTTATAAAACTCACATGGAGTATTAAAAACACATTGATTTACGGGGTTTTTCAGACGTCTTGACGACTTTACATGTACATAAATTAACTACTTTAGGCATGAAAAACATTATTGTTTTGCAGTTTTGGAACTTCTAAACTGCCACCCACATACGGAAAAACATAAATTTTCTAGAAACCAATTTTGGTCTTGATAGAAGACTACATTTATATCAGTAGAAAATATGGGATTTTCTAGGAAGGAAAAAACAAAAACAAACCATTTCATTTTAGTTCATACAAATATTGTCATTTAATACGTATGAACTCACCAACTTAAATGATGATCTACTCTTTCAAAACTACTTGTATGTCCCAGGGATTCAGTAATTACAGGTAACAAACAACTTTTGAAGAAGGGACGCTGCGTCACCAGTTTAAATTCATATTTTGGCATCACATTGTAATTGGTTTTTGAATATGTACCTTTTAACAACGTAAACTTTCAATTATATATATGATGGTTATATTTCTTTCTTTACTATGTATTCATTTGTTACGGTACTACATGAAGTCATCCGCCCCCGAACGTTTCCGCCATTCCGGTTTGGGGGTGTGACAGATTGGTATCAGAGCAATGTTTATAGTGAACTAAGTATATCGAACCACATAAGATATACAAACTATAAATGCTTAAGGGACTAATACTCTCTGACAAAACATTTTTTTTTGTTTTACACCTAAGCAGCGTTTCGTTAACTTAAATTGTTAGTTCATTTAAGTACAAATACATGCATAAAACAACTTATTTTCATGATTATAACTATCCAAGAAGTATTTAGACAAGTTGGACACTACGATTAAGACTCGATATATGTAATCAGATTTGGGCCAAATATAGCTTGATCAACTATATTTATCCGAGATCGGACCAATGTATATCGAGGAATGCTCGTAATGAGCAACAAGTCAAAACTTACCAAAACATCACAAGAATCAAACAACGAATTTAAATACTATAGGAGTATTTGGTACATAAAATAGTTTAACATACATGTTTAGCCTTGCATATTCCAAATGTTGTTCAATTCTTATAACCCTATTCTCGTACAGTCAAATGGCTGGATTTCATCACCCCGACGACCCCTACTATCCCAACCAAGGAAACGGGGGATGGATCGAAGAGGATCCCGAGGAGGACGAAGAACCTATAGAATTGGATGAAGAGGAGGACTCTGGTACCGACTCAGAGCCGGAAGTAATCAACCCACCACCCGCACAACCTCCTGTCTTCGTGAGAAACTTTTAAGGACCGACTCCCGTTTGGGGAAGTCACATCCACCATTGGAGCCAGCAACAAAGTCTACGCCCTCCCTACGGCATGTGTCGAGACTTCTACGATGTCTGCGGCGGAGGTTCAGCCGATCAAGCACTCCCAGTCATGGTGGGCAAGCTAGCCAACCAGTCCTATCAATCCGGAGTTCAAGCTAGCCGGATTCGTGAAGTCAATGTGGAAGTTCAGGTTCACACTTCCGACATCCGTAGGCTGGAAAGAGCTCAGGATAATGCCCAACTCCAAACTGAAGCATTCCAAGCACAAATGATTGCAGCCCTCTCCGAGATGAGAGAACAACAAGCCGCCTTCGATAAGCGTCTTATGGAATCAAAGCAATTGGATGTGGAGTCAAGCTCCA
This sequence comes from Lactuca serriola, assembly GCF_051521515.1. Taxonomy (NCBI): domain Eukaryota; kingdom Viridiplantae; phylum Streptophyta; class Magnoliopsida; order Asterales; family Asteraceae; genus Lactuca; species Lactuca serriola. The sequence continues at coordinate 163,701,476 of NC_136416.1, read as the reverse complement.
AGCGCAACCTACGTCGCAAGTAGTGATTGCCAAATCCCAAATTTTGTTATAAGTTAGGACATCGGCTAAAAGTTTTATTTTTCTTAAACTTTGTAACCGGAGACCCTTAGAGGGGTCAAATTTTTGTGATCGTTGTATCAACTATTATATTAATATAATTGGCACGCTATTATTACTACATTGAGTATTTCGTCTAGTCCTTAAAATATTATGGAGAAATGATACGCTTGTTTCATATATTCGGATTTGCGAATAACTTCCATTCTTCTATCTTTGAGACTCATGCTATCATCTGTTGTTTAAACTATAGCGATTTAGCTCATGAGACACATTCATTGTCTATGCTATGGAATTCTTACCTTTGTCTTTTCAACCTATAGTTGAAGGATGCCTCCGCGTAGAAACCCGAGACGAAACAACGGTGGGGAAACACCGATACCACCACCGCCTCCACGTCCTTAATTTGATGGCAGCAGTCACAGTAGCTGTGGCGACTGCCATGTCACAGATCAATACCCTTGTTACTACTGGTTCCGGAATTGGCACACTTCCTTCCAACCATGGCGAGAGTCATGGGCAACCCCGAGAGTGCACCTATAAAGACTTTACGAATGCCAAACCCCGGATGTTTTTTGGAACTGGTGGTGTGATGGTTTTGAGGCAGTGGATCGAAAGGACATAATCAGTCTTTGAAATATGCTCCTGTCCCGAGCACAGCAAAGTCAAGTTTGCAACTTACACGCTTACTGATAGAGCTTTAACTTGGTGGAATGGCCACGTTAAGGTACTTACTCTGATAGTGGCGAATTCAATAAGCTGGGAGAGCTTAAAAATCATGATGATGAGAGAGTACAGTCCACGAGGAGAGATTCAAAAACTCGAGCATGAACTCTAGACTCTTGGAATGATTGGTACCGATATAGCAACTTATACCAACAGATTTTGCGATCTGGAAATCCTTTGTCCAGATATGATTGCTCCTGAGAGCAAGAAAATAGAGAGATACATTTGGGGACTGTCGCCCCAAATTCAGTCAAGCGTGTTAGCTTCAAAACCTGACACTTTTGAAAGTGCCAAGGAGCTAGCACAATCTCTTATTGATCACGGAAGTCATCAGAACTCAACAATTTCTGCAGCAGAACCACAAAAGGGAAACAACAACAACAATAACATGAAGAGAGGATGGAATAAGGGGAAGGGTGGGTCTTCCCAAGAATCCTCGAAGAAACAACAACTAGTTACAGTGAATGCTGCTACTGTGCCTACTACCGTTCCTACTACCGTTCCTACAAATCTCTACCCAACAAAGCCTTATGTGGGTAACTTTCCAAAGTGCACCAAATGCACTTACCACCACAATGGACCTTGTCGGGAAATGCAGTGCTCCAACTGCAACAGAAAGGGACACACTGTCCATTTCTGCAAAGGCCCCGTAAAGCCGATCACTCAAGTTCCTAATATTGGTGTAGGCCAAGCTTGCTATGGTTGTGGTGAGGTGGGCCACTACAAAAGAAACTCCCCGAAGGCAACGAATACCGGAAAAGTGGGATGAGTTTTGGCTATAGGCTGCGAGGAAGTTGTAGCTGACCCTACAGTAGTTGCTGGTATGTTTCTTCTCGATAATTCATATGCATGCATACTATTCGATAGTGGACCAGAGAGAAGCTTTGTGAGCCAAAATTTTATTCACTTACTTAAACATAAACCTATCATGTTAGAAAAATCATTCACTATAGAAATGGCAAACGGAAAAATGGAAAACACTAACTGCATATACATGGGTTGTACATTAGCTTTAGACGGTCATTCTTTCCCAATCAACCTCATGCCGGTCCAAATTAAAAGTTTCGACGTCATAGTCGGCATGGATTGGTTAAGTCTTCTTTGCGCCAACATCATGTGCTTTGAGAAAGCAGTTCATCTTAATCTCGCTAACAATGAAACATTAGTGATTTACAACGACAAATCAAGTACAAACCTTCGCATCATTTCGTGCATCCAAGCTCGAAAGTGTTTGCGGAAGGATTATCATGCATTTCTTGCACACATCGTCGATACGAGTCAGGAAGTAAAGGACATTAAGAGCATTCCGGAAGTACGCGACTTTCCCGATATCTTTCCAGAAGAACTACTGGGATTACCACCGCAACGTCAAGTCGAGTTTAGAATCGACTTAGTTCCAGGGGCTACCCCAGTAGCCAAATCGCCTTATCGTCTGGCACCAGCAGAGATGCAAGAACTTTCCAGTCAGCTTAACGAATTCCACCAAAAAGGATTCATTAGACCAAGCTTCTCACCTTGGGGAGCACCGGTCTTGTTTGTAAAGAAGAAAGACGGATCGTTCCGTATGTGCATTGACTACAGAGAACTGAACAAACTTACTGTCAAAAATCGTTACCCTCTGCCCCGCATTGACGACCTATTTGATCAACTTCAAGGAGCAAACTACTTCTCGAAGATAGATCTACGATCCAAATATCACCAATTACGAGTACTAGAGGAGGATATTCCCAAGACAGCCTTCCGAACTCGTTATGGACACTACAAATTTGTAGTGATGTCGTTCGAATTAACCAACGCATCAGCGGTATTCATGGACCTAATGAATAGGGTGTGTCGTCCTTACTTGGATCAGTTCGTCATTGTCTTCATCGATGATATACTTATCTACTCCCGAAGTAAGGAAAAGCATAGTCAGCACCTACGAAGAGTCTTAGAAACACTACGATTGGAGAAGCTCTATGAGAAGCTATATATATATATATATATATATATATATATATATATATATATATATATATCCCGGGCCCAATATACATGAAAAATGACAACTAATGCCTATTTAACATGTATATTATTTCGAGGCCCAATAAGAACGTGAATACCGAAATTGATCTATGGTTTGTTACGTTGGTTGTTTAAGCTATGTTGTTTACCAAAGTGACATAAAAAGCTCACCTTTTTATAAAAGATTGTTTTTCGGTCCTAAAAACCGAAAATTTACAATAGGCCCAATAAGATGGTTCTCGGCCCATTGGGCCCTTCATATGAGTTTACGGCCCAAAGGTGGTGAAGGAATGGGGTTCGCAGCCCAAAAATGAGGAAGGAATGGGGTTTACAGCCCAAAAAGGCTTGTGAACCCATTTACGGCCCATTAGGCCCATGAAAACAAAATGAGTTATTTTAGGCCTAACATGGCCCAAATGCTATGGTTTGACGAATGTGGGTCAAATTAGAGCCCAAATGGGGTTCCATGGCCCAAAATCATCAAATGAAAAGTTTATTGGCCCTTTAGGCCCAGTAAGAGGATCCTGGTCCATACTGAGTTTGAACCGGAACATCAGGGTTTCAAACTCACAATTAAGTATCTAAGATGTATTAAGTTAGGTTTTGGACTTCCCTCAGGAGTTTTGATTCAAACGGATGTTTTTGATTGAGCATAGAACATGATATCCAGATAGATTACAAGTTTTACAAGAGTCGATGTTTACAAGAAAACATAATTTCCTACCTAAAATGCTAGTTGTGACCGTTTCCCTTGGGTTTGGTTTTCAGACGGCCATGTTCAACTGCGATTCTGAGTTTGGTTTTCAGAAAAAGTGTATGAAGGAAGAGGAAGAGTCTGATTCGTGATCTTCTTGGTCATCGGAAACTGGGTTATGTTTCTGTTGATGGGTTGATGCCATTGCAGAGGGAGGTGTTAAGGCGTTTCTTGGTTGTGGTGGTGCTTGTATTTGTGTTGGGAATGGATGCCACCATAGGTAATCAAAATTGGGGTTGAATCCTCATCTCCTCCCTTGTCTTCATCATCTACAACTCCGATTTTATTCTCCAACCTTCGACTTTTCTCCCCTGTGATCAGCTGGCTTAACATCTCCGACCTCCGATTTCCACTTCAATCCTTGACGCCTCCATCACCTTAATTATCTCCAACTCTGCCACTTCCTGCTTCATCAAACTCTGAGAATCACATATGCTCGCCAAGCTCTTCATTTAAGAACAACGATCTATATGGTAGTGACTAAAAGGTCTAGTATTCTCAAGAGTCATATTAAAGTGATATTGCTAAATAACATATGATACTAATGGGTCACACTAATAACAACTTGATACATTTGATTATTTATTAGAAATTGATTTTAATAAATATTCATTAAAAATCTTATAATTAAATTGGAAATTATTTATTTCATGGAAATAATAATTTTCATTAGCAAGTAACATTATATTATTTCATATGGTATGAATTAATAAGTCATGCACAACTTTTTGGATTAGTTGAAACCCTTTTGTCTTTTACTCAAAAGACAAAATTTATATTTTATAAAACTTGAGTTTATAAAATTTAAACTAGCTCTTCTTTATATATATATATATATATATATATATATATATATATATATAATATTCGAAAAATTATATAAAGATAAAGGAGTTATGGGCTTTCCATTAGTTTATTCAAAAGTAATGAAGCATGGGAGACATGTTTATGACATGGGGACATATGTGCTTAAAGTGTTAAGACCTAATGGTTAATACTTTCACTTTATGCATATAAATAAGAGGCTTTCATTCTTGAAATGTTGTTCATTCTCTTCTTCCCTACTAGTGGTCGAAACTAGTTTCTCCTCTCTCTTTCACTCTAGTTTTGGTTAGAAAACTTGAAGAATACTTGCATCTTCATGCCTTCTTTAAGTTCATATTGCTTATGAACTTAAAGCTTAAGTGTTTAAGAGTTTTGGAATTGCATGAATATCTAGTTGAGTCATTGTTGGTGTCTCAAAGGTTCCACATTCTTCATCAACTACCAAGCCTCCTAGGAGGACCCAAAAAACTACAAAGATTTTTATTTCTTCATTTCTTCTTTGGTTGGTGTTTAAATCTTTCTATAACTTGCAAGATGATCCTTGGTGGGTATAAAATGTTTATGTTATTTCAAAAATTAAAGTCTTTCGTTGCCACATTTTTCAAGTTTATGAAACTATTTTTTGAAGTAAAACCCAACAATTGGTATCAAAGCCACCTTGGAAGTTTGGTTAGATTTTTTGATTTTTGAAAATCTTAGTTTTTTGAGAATATGGATAACTTGTTTTTGTATAAAAATAAGTTCATACTTATTTTCTATGACAACTTAATAATTTTTATATGACAAAAGTTTCATGCATCTTTTGTCATTTAAAGTTGTCTTAGAAAAACAAAGGTTGTTTTATGTGTATGTTGATGTATATGATGTGCATAAACTAGCCAATGACAATTGTGTTTGTTGTGTTGCTGTGTTGGTTGTTTTATAAAAATGGTTGTGATAATTTATTTATTCATATGGTATGTAATAAAATAAATGGATTAGTTTTCTTGGTTATTTTTGTAAAGTGATAGATTAGTTTTTAGAAATAATTTATTTGTACAAAAATGTAACAAGATTTGAAGTTGGAACCATTTTTGAAGACAAAAGAGCAATTTTCAAGTCTAAAAGGTGTGTAGGATTTTCAGTGACATTTTCTAGAAAAGTGTCACTAATGCTGTTTAAAAAGGATTGTTGGACTTTTAGCGACAGTTGCTGAATTTTAGCCTTCAAGAAGTTTTTCCTAACTTTTTCAAGCAATGGGTGTTTACTCAAGTGGGAGCTTCTTCAACAACATTACAGGAAGTTTCTTGATCCCTTTAAATGTCTCTTTAGGAATAGACTTGTCATTTTTGTGTTGGCTAACAAAAATATCATTAGTTGGTTATGTTTTTGCACATATCTTTTTATGCATGTTTGTATAGTTTATTTTATGCAATTATTATGTGTGGTTGATAAATTAGTTTTTCACATGCTAAAATAATTTTGGACAAAATAAACATCACATGGAGCTTGGGTTTTTCAAAATTTGACATAAGATGTAACAAGTTATTAATTTAAAAATAAAATTGGTTTTATAAAATCGTTAATAACGACAAATTTTGAAATACTCCATTATAAGTTTTAATATTTGTGATTTTTGTAACTTATACAAACTCTATATTTAAGTAATAAAATAAAGGTTTATTAAAGATATAAAAGGTTCAAATGCACTCAAACTTAATACCGATTATTAAAATTGAATTGCGTCAAATTATATATAAAAACTAGCTTTTTATATATAAGCTTTAAAAGTGATTTTCGTTTGAAAATTGATACGATGGTTTATTATATGCATGTAATAACCATGATATTTTTTAAACTAGAATTATAAAACATATAAAAGAATCTTTATACAAACCTCAAATCTAGGGATTTATACACTAAAGTCCTAATATTTTCATCGATTTGACAAGAAAGTCATAAACATTATTTTTTTGACAGTAAAGTCCAAATTACCGACAATTTTTGACATTTTTACCATTTTTTCCGGTTAGCCGGTAATTAGGACTTTTTTGTCAAAAAAAAAATAAAGTTTAGGACTTTCTTGTCAAATCGTCAATTAGGACTTTACTGTCAAAAAAATAAAGTTTAGGACATTCTTGTTAAATCGTTGAAAATATTAGGACTTTAGTGTATTTTCGTAACCCAAGAACTTTTAATTGTAACTTTTGTTGCAGCATCACTGTTTTTCTTACTATCATCATCTTTACCCTGACACAATCACGATAAGGAGAAACATATGCAAAAAAAAAAAAGCGAGAAAGAGTGAAAAGACGTAAAACATTCTTCTTGCTTCGCCGACAAATCTTGAACTAAAAAGTGCGGACAAATTATACAAGCACAAACAACACATGCATAGTATAAAAGGTGAGAGTGTGGAGAAGGGAAAGAAGGGCAATTTTGTTTTTTTTTTTTTTGGTTTCTTATTTCTCTATTTTTGGGACTGCAAAAAGCCAACACAACCCTGGTTCTTTCTTTCTTTTTTTCTTGATTATCTCCATTTTCTTCAATGTCAGTTTGTTGAGATTAAAAAAACGATTTAACAAGAAGCAAACGTTAAGGATTTCAATAGGATCTAGCTAACTAGAGAAAGTTTCAATAACTCTTATGCTTAAAGAGTATCATTCCATTAAATTCTAACCAAAAAAAGGGATATATACACTAAAGTCCCAATATTTCAACGATTTGACAAGAAAGTCCTAAACTTTATTTGTTTCACAGTAAAGTCCTAATTGACAATTTGACAAGAAAATCCTAAACTTTATTTTTTTTGACAAAAAAGTCCTAATTACCGGCTAACCGGAAAAAAAGGTAAAAGTGTCAAAAACTGCCGGTAATTTAGACTTTACTGTCAAAAAAATAAAGTTTAGGACTTTCTTGTCAAATCGATGAAAATATTGGGAATTTAGTGTATATATCCCTCAAATCTATGTAATCCTTTTGAAGAAACACTCGCACATCTCTTGTATGCACTAGTGGGATAAAGGATACCTAACCAGTTAGTGTTATCTTTTGATGGCTGGGATGTCTTTGCGATTTCTATAACCAAGTTATAGGCCGATTACACAAAATTTTCAAATTGGATGATTTGGTTGGAAATCTTTTGTGATAAAGGATACCTAAGCAAGAGAGTTCTAAGGCATAGATGAGATCAAACATGTCTAATTAAAATTGTTTTTAGACATCCCATAAATCTAGGAATTATCTATAGCAAGATATAATTGATAATCAATATCTATCGGGTTGAATTTAAATGGATGAGATAAATAATACCTAACCATTTATTTGTTTTGCAACTTTGATCCTAGACTTTGATAATTAATGTTTTTAGAAACTAAAAGAGTATTAATTATTGAGGATTAAATATTGAAAATACTAAATGAATTTTGTTAAAATTTTGTAGTTAAATAATCCATTCTCGTTATCATGAATTGTCATTTTCTTTAATGACTTAATGAAACAATAACAGTCAATAGATACAACTTCAACGAATGGGTTCATGTCTTAAGAGACAATCTCGTGAGAGATATGAAATTGTATACACTTAAAGGTCCTAGTCCTAAACTATTTGCTTTGACCAATAAACATGCACATGATACCTAGTAAAGGCATCATTTTGATGTTAAAGATGCTTCTAACATCAAGCTAGGAATAGTTATTCAGGACTTCTAGGAAGTCTTGGATAATTTACACATATATCTGATAATATAACAAGTCAAACAATATTCCAATAAATACAATGATATTTTATTTAAGGCTAGTTTAAACATTAGAATAATGCAAGGCTAAAAAAATCACCTTGTATGATCCAGGAGGCCCATGTTTTATGGACTGAACACTTTTAAGACAAAGAAATCTACTAAAGCTCACATAGATGGATCTTGTTTCTTGTGTGAAGAAACTAGACACTGGAAGAGGAGTTACTCCTCTTATTTGGAAAGAAAGTTTGGAAGAGACTAGTACTTCTTGTATCTACTAGATAGAACCCATACTTTTCATATAACACTTAGGTACTTGGTACTTAAATGTTAATCTAATATTTGTAATTGGCTTGTAGATATTTATTGAAAAGTAACCAACTGAGCACAACCAAATTAGAACTACACTCTTGGAGTTTAGTTTATTATTTATGCTTAGAACATAATTTACTTGAAATGTAAAACAATATTTGTTTTGGAACAATGTATGTTTTAATTTAGAATGTATAAATTTATGTCTCAGTTATTTTATTCAAATGTTTGATAATTTACTTAATCGTTTTTCATAACGATAATATTCATATTCTAAAATGATTAACTTGTAGTTATAAGACTAGATCTTTTAATAGAATTATGAAGTAAATATCAACATTTTATAAATAAAAATAAGTTCTATATGCAAACACTTTTGATTTAAACTTGTTTTAAATCAAACTCATCTTTGACATTGTTATATTTATTATATAAATGACATTCACATATTCCAACTTCAAGAAATGGATCTTTGAAGGCAAATAATGTAGTTTATTTGACATATGTGAACTTTATTTATATGTAATGAATTCCTAACGATATTTCCACTAAAGTGTAGAGAAAATAATTAAGGAACTACACACTTTGGTGTATGACTTCCTTTCTAATAAATGTATGAGATTAAGCACAAGATACCAAATCAACTTTATTAACAACTATAGTAGTTTTAATTATATTTTACGTGGTAAAGCATAATTATGAAATCTTTGTTGAAGGTTTCAAAAGTTGAGATAAAAGCCGCTAAGAACCATCTAAGGCCTTAATGATAAAAAAGGATGAATTAAATCTTACTTGGTTATAATTTACTTTCTAATCGGTAGAAATATCCTCCTTTATTCTTTTTAGGATAATACTTCAATCGCTATTAATTTTATCTTGAATACAAATACCAACTAATAAGTAGATTAGACACTTTATAAGATTTAGTATGGAAAGGCTCCATCTTCATCTTACTTAATGTTTTGTGGATTTGAAGTCGATGTTGGACTAAAACTTCTAAACCTAAAATCTACTAAATACATATTTGTATAATACTCTAAATATGGTTTAGATTATTATATGCAAACCCACGAAGAATAAGTGCTCTTATTCTTGTGAAAGCTAAGTAGTAGAAAGCAAGCTTCTAATGACAAAGTAAGTGGGAGGTACATTGTAACACCCCTAATCCAGCAGCACCATGAAAGGAAAGGAAAGCCCTAAGTCAAAGGGGTCAACTCGTCGAGTCCCAGGAGGAACTCGACGATTCGAAGCGAGCTCCATGTCGCATATTAAGTGGCTGACTCGGCGAGTTAGGGGACTGACTCAGCGAGTCAGGTTTGGGTTAGTAAAACCCTAATTTCGAGACTCGGTGCCCTATTTAAGCATCCTATTCTCCTCTTTATGGTTTCATTTACAGCCTCTCTAGCCACCCAACTTCATTTGGAGTGCATCTTGGAGTGCATCTTGAAGGTTTGAGAGAAAGGAGCAAGGAAGGAAGTGTAGATCCAGCCTTTACCTCGGTTTGGCAGCTAGCAGAAGGTAACAAGTCGATACCTTGAGAATTCATTTGATAGATCCCCTTCCTAGCTTGTATTTTGTCACATTTGGGCCATTTCCAAGGCTAATCCGAGCATTGAGCCTTTAAGGATGAAAAGGACTTCAGATCTGGGAAATTATGAGCTTTAAGGGCTCTGAGTGGGTAGCTTTACCCAGCTATGGCTTCATTCCATGATGTAGACATTCATTTTAGCTTGGATTAAGTGTTTTAGCTTCATAGCACCTTGCATGCACATAAAGTTGGCAACTTTACGTGTGATGCTAGCCTTAGAAGTCCAGATCTACGAGTTGGAAGCAATGGAATGGACTGTAATCGACAAAATGGAAATGTCACAAAGTGGACTTGGCGAGTCGGTTCATGGACTCGGCGAGTCGGGTCGCACACCCTAATCTCTTCTGGTTATGAGCCGGATCAGTGAGTGAGTGGTGACTCAGTGGGTTGGACAGGACTAGGACTCGGAGATTGAAGGACTCGAAGAGTCATGGGGTGAATCGACGAGTCGAGTCGTGAGTTGTAGGGTTTATGGAGGTTATGAACTCGACGAGTCATTATGTTGACTCGGAGAGTAGGTTCAACCTGGAACGTTGACTTTGACCAGGACTTTGACCAAAGTTGACTTAGTTTGACTTTTGGAGGACAGTTTAGGGCTAAGTGTTATTTTGGTATTGGTAGCCCGGGTAGCTAGAAGAGCTTTGGTTTGGAGAATTGTCGAATAGCAGCCAGAGGTCTCAGCCAGTCTTCAGTTGTGTGAGGTGAGTCTCTGTACTGTGTGCATGGGTCTACGGCCACAATGTCGACCCATTATGATTATGTTCAAGTTTATGTTTATGTATAGAAGAAAGACCCGGGGGTTAGCCCTAGGCACTTATTGTTATATGTTCCGGGTTACGATCTGATATCGGGCGATGTCCGAGGAATGTTAGGATGCTAGAGGTCTTTGTGATTCTTGCATGTGTCAGTACAATAGGTTCCAGAACGAGGGTTCGATATCGGGGTTAGCCTGAGGTATGTTAGATTATAGTATGTCTCCGGACCGGGGTTTGATGTCGGGTCAATCCCGCGGAAGATTCTTACATAAACATATTGTATGTTAGATTATACTTATGTCTCTGTGATACTTGTATGTGCCTGGTAGGGAGGTGAGTGTGGGCGAGGTCCCGTATCTCATCACTAGCTGAGTATGGATGGGGTTCCATATCTCGATATTAGCAGAGTAGGGGCGAGGCCTGCGATTGGAAGGATGTGAGTGTGGGCGAGGGCCGTATCTCACTACCAACATGAGTTTGGACGGGGTTCCATGACTCATCAGTAGCAGGACAGAGGTGAGGCCTTAGAACAGGAACACATAGGGTATGTTTAGTTTATGAGTTATGTTATATGGTTATATGTTTGTAAATGTTTAGCGGGTAAGGCCCAGAGACAGACGAGGCCTAAGAGAAACAGATATGTATACCGAGCGGCGCTCAAAGCCAGGTGGGGCCTAGGGTCGGGCGGGGCCCGATGTAGCGGGCGAGGCCCAGTGCTTGCAGTATGTGATTATGTATGGTATGTGGTAGGTTGGGGAACTCACTAAGATTCGTGCTTACGATTTTCAGTTTTGGTTTCAGGTACTTCCAGTAGCAGAGGGAAGAGCTCGGGGTGATCGCATGGCACACACACCAAAGGAGTTTTAGCCTGGGATGTTTACTCTGATAAAATAAAATAATGTTTTGGACATGATACTCTGATGTGATATGTTTTGTATGAATGGTTGACACTTGTGGTTTGTTTATTAAATTAAAAACGAAATTTTTGGTCATGGTTTTTGGGTTGTTACATACATGGAACTTGAAGCACCTCAAGAACCATAACCTTATGTAGTAATAGTTGACAATAGTTTTAACAAGGATTGTTAAAATTGAATAAAAGTTATTCACAAAAACAAATTGTTCACATTAATGATAGAATTCATCTATGACTTGAGAAATGTGGAATCTCTTATTGATGATATTTTATTAATGGTTTCTGGAAAATCCATCAAATGCCAAGATGTTATGTCAGATCTCGAATTTGATAAATGACTTAGAGTCATGAACATGATATGTAATCCATGTATGATAATCAAGAATGGGCTTAATTAAAATTTATCCTTATAGCAAGGCTAGAAGGAGTAAATGATTTTTCTAGAAAGAATAAATTACATGGATAACCATACACAATTAAAGCAAGACTTGTAGTAAAAGGATTTTCTCATAGTCATGTCATTGACTATGGTCCTCATCATACTCATGACACTGACTGTGATCAAACCTTTTTCAAGAAAGTCCGTTTTTCTTAATAGACATCTACTAGAAGATATCTGTATAGATTAGCTTGGGGGTTTTCTTAATCCATGTTATCCCAAACAAAATGTGTAGAGCTTGAGATCCATTTGTGGATATAAAGCAAACGTCTCAATGTTATAATCATCATTTTACGAAAAAAATGCAAGGTGTGTTTTTATATCAAAATGAATAGAACATGTGTGTTTACTAAGAACTATTGGGAGCATAGTGAAATTCCTAATCTTGTATGAATGAGACATACTTAATCATTTGAAATCACATTCTGACTAAGTAAGGTCGTTTTCACCTTAACTCGGAAAGTGTTTCTAAAATGAAAGACTTAGGAAGGAGAAGATGCATTCTTGGAATGTAAAATCTATAAGGGATTGATAAAATGAATGTCAAAAGTTTCATGTCCTTATACATATATTGGCAATATCTTGAAAGGGATCAAGACACAAGATTCTTTTGCAGAATTCTTGGCATTGTCATATGGCACCATTTTGAGCTAGCCTCAAAAGTACATAGCTCATAGGTTTGAACTAGATGAAATGATTTATATTCTATTTGCTTGGTAGATGAATTCATCATTAACACCATATTATACATAGGACATGGTATTTTATCATGTGTAAGCATGTTATAGGATACTAATTGAATACATGGTTAGGTCACTGGATGACTAAGAAAACATTCTAAGAGTACTTTAGAAGAACTAAGGAATGTATATGAGACAATCAGTTTAGAAAGGATCTTTATGGAAAGAGCTACACAAGATGTTAATTTCTAAACATATATAAATAATTATGAATAATGATTGTATTTTGACTTCATTATGGAATGAAGGGTAAGTTTTGTTGGAATGAGGTCCAAGAAAAACATAATGACACAATCTACTACAAAATAAGAATACACTACTTTAGAAGTTGAATTCAATTATGATTGGATGAATGGGATCATTGAAAAACTATGTTGATTTCTGTCATTCAAGGATCACATAGAAATCTTTGTGACCTCGAGAGTATACTCAATCAAGCTAAGAGACTCTATGTCACGAAAGAACACTAATCATATTCTCCAATATATTTAACTATACCTAGAGTAAAGTTAAGTATGTAGATGATAGTATTCACAAAATTCACACAAATTAAATTTTATCAGATCCATTGATAAAGTCATTCTTTTGAGCTAAGTATGAATGGTCATACTTTAGCTACAATACTTTATTATTCTAGAAATGGATTTTTTGATTTAGATTTTGTATTTGGATATTGGAACATTATAACAACAACTATTAGATAATGTTATGATATATTGGGATATAGTCATCACATTAATACTTGTTGTGTTCTATATTAACATGTTTAATCCATGAATAATGTTATTATTCTAAAAGTTCATAGTAGGTTATAATTGTGGGAGCAATTATGAAGTAAGACTAATATGAATTGGATTGGTTGACTCTCACTATATTAAAGTAGGCAAGTGGTTGTAACCAACTTTCATAGGTACTTGTCAGAGAACTAGTATTGAACTGACCCACATCAAAATCATCTCATGGATCACTATCATGAATGATACTTGATTAAAAGGTACTATCTTTGTATCCTTAACACCTGAGATACATAATGGGACTTAAGTGTAGGGATTACTATGCTTTTATAATGGTCAAATGTTGTTCCTTAACCGAACAATTATAATAGCCATTTTCAGGTATGGTGTGAACTATGCAAGAGGCTTATGTAGTCAAGATGAGATTTGTTCCTCTTATGTGTTGAGATTTAGACATGTAAGGCACCTTACCAAAAGTTGAACAACTAATGAGATTGATCGCGATCCGAATCTCATGTTCAACATGATGTCTGTAGCAAAGAGATACCTTATAAACTTACCTTATACACCAATTGTAGCTTTGAGCTCTTGGGGAATTGGGAGTTCACCACTGTTTATATTAGTCTAATATGAGTCTTGCGCAAGTGGGAGATTGAAAGGTCTAGTATGCTCAAGAGTCATATTAAATTTAATATTGCTAAATAACATATGATACTAATAGGTCACACTAAAAACAACTTGATACAATTGATTATTTATTAGAAATTGATTTTAATAAATATTCATTAAAACTATTATAATTAAATTGGAAATTATTTATTTCATGGAAATAATAATTTTGATTAGAAAGTAACATTCTATTATTTCATATGGTATGAATTAATAAGTCATGCACAACTTTTTGGACTAGTTGAAAACCTTTTGTATTTTACTCAAAAGGAAAAGTTTATATTTTATAAAACTTGAGTTTATAATATTTAAACTAGCTCTTCTTTTTATATATATAATTCCGAAAATTATATAAAGATAAAGGAGTTATGGGCTTTCCATTAGTTTATTCAAAAGTAATGAAGCATGGGAGACATGTTTATGACATGGGGACATATGTGCTTAAAGTTTTAAGACCTAATGGTTAATACTTTCACTTTATGCATATAAATAAGAGGTTTGCATTCTTGAAATGTTGTTCATTCTCTTCTTCTTTACTAGTGGTCGAAACTAGTTTCTCCTCTCTATTTCTCTCTAGTTTTGGTTAGAAAACTTGAAGAATACTTGCATCTTCATGCCTTCTTTAAGTTCATATTAGTTATGAACTTAAAGGTTAAGGGTTTATGAGTTTTGGACTAGCATCTACATCAAGTTGAGTCATTGTTGGTGTCTCAAAGGTTCCACATTCTTCATCAACTTCCAAGCCTCCTAGGAGGACCCAAAGAACTACAAAGGTTGTTATTTATTCACCTCTTATTTGGTTGGTGTTTAAATCTTTCTATAACTTGCAAGATGATCATTGGTGGGTAAAAAATGTTTATGTTGTTTCAAAAATTAAAGTCTTTCGTTGCCATATTTTTCAAGTTTATGAAACTATTTTTGAACTAAAACCCAGCAATGACAAGATATGGTATAACCTGTGTGTCAAAATTCTTGAAAGAGAAAAGAGATGATTGATGTTGTTGAGGCTAGATATGATCGATTTTTGTGTTTGTTTAGGAAAATGTTCTAAAGATTATACTAGAAAACTCTTGAAGGTTTGAACAATTTTAATGATTATGGAATGGAATATCTATGTGAAAACATTTTAATGAAGATGATGTTGATACCGGAGAGAGGGGGTGGGACCCTCTTTGCATATTTTAAAATAAGAGAAAATATCATAAATGGTCCCTGTGGTAGTGAAATGACGAAAATGCCCTTCAGTTAACTGACAAAACATAACGGAGTTAGTAATAAGGATCAATCGTCAAAAGTTTTGAAAGCACAGGGACCATCTATGATGTGTTTAAACCATCAAGCCTAAACTTCAAATCTGGGAAAACCACAGGGATCATTTATGATGTTTTTTCATTCATAATTGATGAATGCGGTTTGCAAAATATTGTCTTCTGAGAACCTCTATGAAAGCATCATGTCACTGGTCTCTATAGTTTTGAAAATTGCATGAATAGTTCTTATGGCGTTAACTTTGACCTTTAACTAGTTAGTTTTCCTATAAATGACCAAAATGCATTTGGACCGAATCTGAAAATTATGTATACCTCAAGGATCAGTTTTAAAATTTTGAAAGTGTATATATATATATGTATATATATATATATATATATATATATATATATATATATATATATATATAGAGAGAGAGAGAGAGAGAGAGATATTAGCCGTTTACTCGCGTCAAGCGACAGGTGTGAATAATTTTTTTTTCAGGAATTAGTTTCTAGAGACGATTAGTTCGTTTGCGCAAATAGTTTACTATGTCTAACAATTACCCATAAGAATTATACTGGTAAAATCGAAATCAATAAAAATTAAAAATTAAAAGTTGTAATTTTTTACAAATACACATGAACGTATGATTGATTGTACATTATTAATCGTGTAAAACCTTTTCGACCTTTTTTTCTATATTTTTTTATAATTCTAGTTATTTATGGTTTTTCTAATATTTTTACTTATTTAGATTCGTGTAAATAAACTTAAATTCGATAAACCATATTAGAACCTTTTTTCTTTAATTTTTTTATTTGTGAATTGAACCTGTAATTTTTGTTTTTAATTTTATGTTGTTATGGTTAATGTAACGACGTGAAAATTTAAAACAATTTTTCATTTTTTAAAATGCATACTCTTCATAACATATCGTATAAAAATCTCTTTTATTCAATTACAAAGCACAACTCCATTAATAATCCAGGATCCTCATAACTCTTTCTCTGGTGTGTACAATCGAACCGGTTCCGTCCCGCGATTCTGAGAGGAAAACCTGAAACACATAACACATAACAAGGTAAGCACGAAGCTTAGTGAGTTCCCCAGAATACCACATATAACACATATTAGCCACTCGAGGCTATAACTCTGTGGACCCTCCAGTCCTAACTCTGTGGACCCTCTGGTCCTAAATTTGTGAACCTTCCGGTTCTAACTCTATAAACTCTGGAACATACACGACATGAATCACATAGAAATAATGCAGTGTATCACAATCACATAAATAGCATACAAAATACTCTGTCATATAACTCTAATTACCACTCTAGGTAAAGTATAGCGAGAAGACTCACCTGACAAGCAGAAAGTCTTATCTATTCGTAATAGAATCTTACCTAGGACTCACTCATATCGTTGAGTTGACTCCCAACTCGGCGAGCCAACACTGGGTCAAGACTACTCGGTCAAACCCGCTACGACTCGTCGAGTCACCCATGGACTCGGCGAGTTGGCTCCCACATATTTCTCATTCAGCCATTTGAGGTCAGATCTACAACCCAAACTCATAGATCTAACCTCCCACTACCCAAAAGTCACGCAAATGTTTGAACTTGAGGCTCATGCATGGTGTATTTTGCTTTATACACCATTTTGACTCCATTGAAGCTCCATAGCTTCAAAGCTCCAAGGTTACTCACTCAAGGCTGCCTATTTTCTATATCTCTGGACCTCACAAGGTCCAGATCTACAATTGACTCGAAAATGGGTTTGGATGCACCCAAAACCCCATCAATGTGGATGCAAGCCCAATTTTACAACTACGGAAATCTACTCAAACACAATGGAGGCAAGAGTTGTACCAGATCTGAAGCTTGAAATGAAGATGAGACTGATCCACCAACTCTCCTCTGAGATCCTTGCAACTCCCTTGATCTTCTTCTCAAAGAAATGACCTCCAAAAAGCCTATTTCCTCCCTATCTCATAAATAACTCTAGGGTTTCTCTCAAGGGATGAAGACACTGTTGGGAAGGGGCCAAGGAGGCTATAAGTGCCTTTAAATAGGTCCCAAACCCTGGAGATTAGGGTTCCTCTGCCCAGCACCTACTCGGCGAGTCCCTCTCCTCGGACTCGTCGAGTCCACTCATTAAATCTGTGGGAGAACCCGACTCGACTCGACGAGTTAGACCCTCAACTCGTCGAGTCTCTCCGTTAATCACAAGATTAACCCACACCAATATACCTCTAAAAATATGGATGTTATAATTCTCTCCCACTTGAGTTAGATTTCGCCCTCGAAATCACTCTGTAACCACACAAAGATCATCAAAACGAAAGACACCACCGGAAGGATCTCATACTACACCGATAACTTTCTTAATGGACACCTGAAACCACATAGAAACCCCTAAGTCCCAAAACTAAACTAACTCTTCAGCCGCTAATATACTCTTTCCCAATATCTGGAAACTGTAGTGGCCTAACTCGCCGCCATACCACCTACTCAAGCGATCACCATGATATTCTCTCCTCGAATGTCAATCCTGATAACCCACTGATCCTATGATTCTCACAAGACCTAATCCAACGATCGGATACCGCTCACTCATACCAACATGCTAAAAGATCTGAATCACCCCCAAGAAACGGAAGGGTCCACACCTCACTAGGGAGCATCCACTAAACTGCTATCAGAACCCATCCGACATAGAATCCTTAACACTATGCCTTCAGACACAAGAGAAAAACCATACTTGCTCAGAAGTGTCCTCAGGCATCACATTCAAAAGCCCCAACTTTGTTTCTCATATCCCTTTTCAATACTGGCACTAAGCCAACTCTTGACTCCACAGTTGAACCTCCAAAGGTCACCCATAACATGCCCCGAAATGTCTCACCGAATTCCTTCTCACAAAAACAATCTCGGCCCAGTGACACACATGTCACGAAGCTCTATTTACCCCAACGAATACCACAAACCCACTAAATCATTTCACCCTCGACCTCTGTTGAACACCACCCCCTAGATACATGCGCTTCGCGATACCTCCCGTACCCGAGTGTTGACCTACACAGGTCTAATACATCAGCTGAATAACAATACCTCTCAACTTGGGGCCCATCTCAGAATCTAGAATCTCATCTCGCCTACTCAAGGCACCACTAGAGCCAAACTCAAACTCGATAGTCTGGTACGACCCAGAATTGGAACCACCCGTCCTTATGAACCACTATACCCATGACTCATGACCCGCAACCCATGCGTACGTCACTTCGCCAATTCCTTCTGATTGTGATAACCACACCTTAACCTAGTATACAATAATCCCTGATCATTAAGGAGACCACAATCTTGCTCCTGGTCCGACCACCAGGTCCTCAAAAAAGTCAATAATAAGGCTACCCAAGCCTAACACTCCTCTGCGTCATGCTATGACTTGCGAATAATACGGCTTCCTGTAGTACCACAATACCCACTTGCTGACTAGTGAATACTACGGCTCCCCGCAGTATCATAACACCCTCTCGCTGACTAGTGAGTACTACAACTCCCCGCAGTATCACAACACCCTCTCGCTGACTAGTGAGTACTAAGGCTCCCCGCAGTATCACAACACCCTCTCACTGACTAGTGAGTACTACGGATCTCCGCAGTATCACAACACCTTCTCGCTGACTAGTGAGTACTACGACTCCCTGCAGTATCACAACACCCTCTTGCTGACTAGTAAGTATTACGGCTCCCTGCAGTATCACAACACCCTCTCACTGACTAGCGAGTACTACGACTCTCCACAGTATCACAACACCCTCTCGCTGACTAGTGAGTACTACGGCTCCCCGCAGTATCACAACACCCTATCGCTGACTAGTGAGTACTACGGCTCCCCGTAGTATCATAGCATCCTCTCGCTGACTAGTGAGTACTACGGCTCCCCGCAATATCACAACACCCTCTCGCTGACTAGCAGCGCTCTCTTATCATCCCACAGTCTCATACTCACGTTAACACCACACTGCGTCCTCTAACTCATGCTCCGCGGACTAACATAGATAGGTACCCACACTCATCCAAATTACGCATCATAATATCTGACGACAACCGCCATAACAAATAACTTTTCCCTGACACAATCCACCTTCTTAAATGATCCCTCTTGATGTCAATACTCGAAGGGCTCCCACTGGAACCGTAGATACTTGATTCACCACTTGCCGCCTCAAACTCAAGACTCTGAAAATAATTCGGAATTCAGGGCATCATAATCGGATACCCCGGAACACCATCGCAGAACATCACGATGTCCTGCCTTAATCACCGATCCCATACTTACAACATCATACACGGATACCTCAAAGCATTCCCTCAGGATATCATAACTATCCTTCATTTTACACAACGCGCAACTTTGGAGTATCCCGACTCTCAAATGAAACACTAATGAATCGACCATGACTTGGAACATGATGACAACCATCCGAAACTCCCTCCTCTATTTCTCAAAACTCATGCAATAATACACTGACCAACCCTGAGGTTGGTTGTCTAATTTCACATCTGCTCTTCCCAAACTACATATAACTGCCCATTCATCGGACCGAAATTTCTAACCGTCGAACTATCCTTACAAGCCAAACCACCTCGAAGAATTTCTAACCACTACAAGTTCCCTGACCATCGACCACCGGCCGTGGAGACACTCATCCTTTCATGAGCATGAGCCTCATGCATAAATTTTAACCACCAATAATGTTGGTATTCTGAATCCGTACCACAGGTCTCTATATTCAATTCTCTAACCGTTGTTGAACCCACCCCTGATTCTCTCATTAGAATACCCGGTTCCCCCACACTCAGGGTTTGAACCATTGTCATCTGACGCACCAACAATCTATCCCACAGACTGTTCCCACCAGTTGATGGGTTTAATACAAACAATCCTATGTGTGCATGCAACCCTAGTATTGGATCTATGTTTTCACTATTAGTTATACAGCTTTATGAACACAAAAGGAAACCTGGCATGCTACTATAATTTTTGAAATTCATATATAAAGCTAGAATACATACCTTTTGTTGTTATATAGCAATAACAACTAGTTCCTTGAATTTCCTTAGCTCTTGAAAGCAAGTACCACAAGTGTAGTACCTCTAATGGAGTCACAAACACCATATGCAACTTGGATGAAGATGAGAAGAAAAAGAGGCACCAAAAACGGCTGGAAACCCCTAATGGAAGTGTTGTCCACGTTTTTGGGGCAAAGGGGCCCTTTATATACATGTAGGCTATTAGGGTTTACAACTAGGAAACCCTAATTTGACTGCTTAGGCCCTAAGCAGCCCATGGACTCCTTAAACATATCCCTTGGACGATTTCTAATGGGCTACCCATAGAATTCGTCCAACCTATATATTATTTGGTGATCCATAGCCCAATTATAATTATCTTATAATTACAACTTCAGTCCCCTAAGTTTAATTAATCTCTTTTAGCCACAAAATTAATTAACAATTAATTCTTGACTAATATTAATTAAACAATATGATTTCTCCTTTAATATATTATTCTCATAATATATTAATAAATCATATTTAAACCTTTCTCTCCTTAAATCATCCTACATATTGCTATAGTGAAGGCAACCCAAAAGGACCATGCTCATAATCGGGTCAAGTACATACCAAAACAGTTATGGACTTAGACACTAATCCAACAGTCTCCCACTTGGATAAGTCTAATAACTATTTTTCGTATGACTTCAAAACCTGATCAGCAATCGTAGCTTTCAAAAGCCGCTGTCAACTCTGATCTTATCAGATAGCGTGTCCTCTAGATAAGGGATTATATATTCCTCTATTCTCAAGATATCGTATAGACAAAAGACATGAATTTCAATCATTCTCTCTATACTTTTTCCCGACTTCTGATTCATGACGACTGATAACAGACTACAATTGAACACATCAACTTAGTCCCGGCTTGGCCAAGCGCTTAGATGTCATCACTAAATCATCGAGAGGCCCACATATATCGCTTTTATCCCACTTTGGGTAAAAGGAATGGATAAACTTCGACTCAAATGCTCGCTTGCCTTTACTGATCGAATCACACACAACAATAAGTTTTATAACACCAAGTTACTGGTGCGTTTACTTATTATCAATGTGTAACTGACCAACAAATAACAACTCACACGTCTCGGTTTCAAGAATATACAATATTATCGTCTCACTAATCACTCGTGATAAAACCGTGAAGTGATCCAAGTGAGCGTGGGTTTAATCCAATACTTTAATCTTATCAAAGCATTCACGAACTCTGCAGCAAACTTGTGCCATGTCTAAACACTTCAGACAATCTACAGACAGATTCATGACAGTCTTTATTCATACCTACTCCCAACGTATGACCAACTGTGGATGTTTGAATAACCTAGTTATT
Organism: Lactuca serriola; assembly: GCF_051521515.1. NCBI lineage: Eukaryota > Viridiplantae > Streptophyta > Magnoliopsida > Asterales > Asteraceae > Lactuca > Lactuca serriola. The sequence continues at coordinate 163,679,543 of NC_136416.1, read as the reverse complement.
CTGGAAGTCAAAACATGCAAATTGAAACATGACAACAATACTTAATCCTATATGGCCCCAGACTTGTGAGAGTAAATAAAACCCTTCTATTTATCCACCATATTGATTACTCATTATTTATCATTTAATGTTTCAGATAATCAACTCATTACTTGAATCATACCAACAATTGTCCCATGCTCTAAACATGCACACTTTGTTTCCTATGGTCCATGCTTTGTGAAATAGATCACCTGAAAACTTTTCCAATGATGCTCATTTCACAATTCCTTAATCCTAATTATTAGTGTAGGAACACAAGGTTCTTGCCACTACTAGAATATGCTAGATTCTAACATTTTACGCAACGATCCTTTCGTAAAGTCATAGCACAAAAATCACCAAGACTTGGCTAATGAAATTACAAAGTGCTTTCTTAGAAATTGTTACAAGACAATTCCATAGATGTGAAGTCTCACATTCAAAGTACATTCCTTTGAACATCCTTCTTGCATAAAAGTTTCTAATCTAGGCATAGACTCTCAATATCCAACTCCCAATATGGAAACATTTCCACATTTGCCATATGACAACTCATTCTTAATAGAATCTTATCTATTCGTAATAATGTCGATATGGTCCATCCAATACCATACTTTCAACTACTTACAAGCGATCAATCCTCAGCGAACTTTGGATCATCCTTTGATAGTTGTTAAATTCTTTCAGTCAAAACCAATTCTATTCCTTTTTCCCTCTTAATGCGCTAGACATTTGGAAAATCTTTGAATGGTAAAATACTATAGCATTTACAATCGATCCTATACCCGAAGCGTATGGGACACGATGCATAATGTCTTACATAAAGATATGATACTTTACCAATCTTTTGCCATAATATTTTATGTGTCATGTTCTCACAATTCGAACTATGAAGAGGGATGCCGTAATCATAATTGAATTTTAAGAACACACAATGTATCCTTTGACTGAAAATATTAAAATTTCTTAATCTAAGCTTTAGATTTTGAAATGGAGTATAATATTCTCTCCCTTAATTATAGCAAAACAACTTTTCAACCCATGCAACTTTGCAAATGGAATCTTTGTTTTTCTATAATTAATATTGCTAACTTGCAATACTCGCCATAACAATCATACAAGCATAACACTTATGCTCGCACTATCATGATGATTATCATATAAGCATAACATTTATGCTCCCACTAGCTTTGACATGTATTCAGAAAACAAATGAACTTTCAGAAAACAATGCCTATTGAATCTCTGAAATTCATATTTCTAATACCAGATGCTTCGATAAGCCTTTATCTAAGCTTCTTAACCTTATACACCTTTGCCTTAGATAGCTCATATGTGTGTTTAAACAATTCATAACTTATGTTACTAAGTTCCAAATGTTGAAACTAATTGCCAAATCTCACAATTCGAACTATGGAAAGGGATGCCGTAACCATAATCGAATTTGAGAATACAATTTTCACAATTGCTATCTTCTTAAAATCTCTCTTAGTGAAAGCATTTCCTCACAGTCATTTTCATGAAGGAGGGAATCTTATGACACTTAGATTTTATGGTGTATGAGTTCCTATCCATGTGAATTTGCCAAAAACAAGGTTTGCGACAAATCCAAACTCATATGGACTGAACTTTCTTAATCTTGATTTCTTGCCCTATGGTAACACGAGTGCCCACCATGCCTTCCAAGTAGTTTAGTAACTTGTCCTTACATATCAATTTACTTTCCATCGACTAAGGCTTTAGTCTGTATTCAAATGAGAACTCATAGAACTCATATACACAATTAACTCAATTGGAATGGCACAGAAACAAAACAATGTCAGCACGATAGGTTGTAAACCTCAAGTCGTGTGCTAGTGATGATCGATAAGGTTTATTCTTGATTTGTTCTTGAAACCTTTTCAAGACCATTAAGACTCCCACTGACTTCTTGACATATAAGATTCTCTTGTCAAGAAACATTTCTTGACAAACAAATATTCAAGAGTTAGTGAAGCATTTATCAAGACAAAACACTTCACACAATTGGTCCTAGTTGGTCTTTGTCTTATCCAAGACAGCACAACTTACCAATTTCAAATGTGCAAGAATAAGAAAACTTTTCCAAATTCCACATTTGATGAGTGTTATAAACCTACTTAAGACTTTTCACTCAATGTCACAATCTTGACTCTAAGACTTGATATTGGAACGAAGTATGATTGACTTATTGATATATCCATTTCTACAATACTTGATACCTCTTCTTAGACATGCAAATGCACTAAGACTCACTTAGAGGATCAATTGAGATATGGTTCTTAATCATTAAGACTTATCATAAAACACAATAAAAGGTACTCTCCCTTCTTCTTAGAATAGAGAAACTTTTATCTTTCTGCCTACTTGATTCTTCTTTATTCGTTCTACTATTCATTGAAACTTTTTCAATCAACTCAGAATTATACTTAATCTTATAAGTATAATCATATTTACTAAGCTTTAGTAAATCATGACGAATATCTTTGTCACTCTTGTGGTGGACTTCATCAACACACAACCTTGTGTACTTGATCTCCTTGTCCTTTAATTGACACTTTGCCAAAGAATTAGTCTAAGTTTCCCAAATGTAAAAGTTTTTCATTCATCATACAATACACATTGCATGATTCCAAGTTTCTGTCAAATTGAAACTTGGGTGATGAGAAACTCTCCTTACTTGGTAAATTCTTGACACTTCCACAAATAATACAATTAAGAATCAAATCCATTATTGCTAATAATAGAAACATTCAAACATTAATTTTTCATACATGCCATTGCAAGGATAAATAAATAAGATAAAATCAAAATTCATTTTATTGTGGAAAAAATTTGTCCTTACAATGTAATTCAATTGAAAAACTATGTTATTACATATTTCTTAACAATCTATTCTAACTCCAAGTAGTAGCTCAAGAATCCATTCTTCAAGTAATGCGATCGAAATCCATTTCTTCATGATCAGATTCAGCTCACTTCTTTTCTCAAGCTTCCTCTCTTTTCTTCGATCCTACAAAACATCAAAATGTAATCTTATCACATCATGTATTAAGAATCTAGAATAGGAACTTAAAAGAGTTAGTTAATGGATTTTACCTGAAGCAGAGTCATACGTCTTGACTCTCCCATCTCTTAGATCTCTCAGATAATTAGGGCAGCTTCGTTTCCAATGCCCCTTCTCTTGGCAATAAAAGCAAATAGACTCCTTTGGCACAACACATCGGACAATCACAGACTTAGTTCTTTCTGGACTTCCAATGTTGCCAGTATCCATTGAAGTTTGGGAGTTTGATTCACTAGACAAATTTGCTTGACCAGCACGCCAAATCATTGTTGATTCAGCAGCTATAAGCAAGTAGGTGAGATCAATTAGGGTCACGTCGTGGTCCATCATATAGTACTCTCTAACGAACTCACTATATGATTCAGGAAGTGACTGAAGAACCCAGTCAATATCCAACCCACTTGAAATCTCAACACCCAACATGTTTAACCTATCAATGTATGACTTCATCTCTAAGACGTGCGCACACATAGGTTTCCTATCTTCGTGTTTACTTGCCAAAAGGGCTTGAGTGAGCTTGAACTTTTCAAGCCTTTGAACTTGTGGGTCAGGGAGAATAATTGGAGGAGGTGGAGGAAGTGAAGCATGACTCTCATTTCCTTGATCGTATCTCGGAACGTCATCTTCATTTGGAAAGCTTGTTCCAAAGGATTTGGGAAGACTATTGTAAGATTCAGACATCTACAAAACGGGAGAAAATTCAAGTTAAGTTGATTAGAATTCTTGATGCAACACCCAAATGAAACATCAAGCTAGGATCCAACACAATACTCTACAACCTAGAAGAGGGATGCCGTAATCTAGTTGCAGAATATTTGAAGGTAGGTAAATGACGATTTACCAATTTCCACCATGAAAAACGAAAAAGAAGTTTAAGTTTTAAATGAATTGAAACTCCTAGATATTTTGAGACTCATTGAACTCTTCAATGGCATGTTTAATCTCGATTATGCCCTACTATTCGTGACTGGGATGCCGAGGATCACAAACAAGGTGTCAATAACCATGCGAATCACGTGGTGCACCCAATGTTACTATCACCTAATCAATGTGCCGGTTAGCCACACACGCTCCATTGATCTATGACAAACATCGAGTCACCCTTCGCTACCAATGTCATCCCCAAATTAGTGTGCCGGTTAACCACACACGCTCCACTAACGTTTGACAAGGGTACAAAGTGTAATTCCATGGGTTAGCATACAATTTCACATTTTGCCTAAAGTAACTATGATTTGGGAATTTGAAAAAAAAACAGCATTTAGTTACTTTGTACTTCATTATACTTATAATGGAAGGTTTCTGTCCTATCCTACCCGTTCGGCTAACGACCCTCCACTAGTCAAGAGTGCGGTGGGTAAGAGTGGATACCCATTCAATCGCCATTTTATAGGCAATTTCCTTAAACACCCCTTATAGACCAGCTTCGTGAATGAGGCCTACTAACGGTAAGACTGACTGTTTACTCATACATATATAATATTAGACTTTTAATGTCATATATAGTATAGGGTGTATTTTACACTTTTAAAATACTAGGTGGTTTATATTATACTTTTAATTAACCAAAATCATTATGGATTTATTAACTCTCTTTTAATTATACACTTAATTAATTTAATAAAACCATAAGGGTTTAATTTGAACTTTTCAAAATCAGGGTTTTGGATTTTAGACTTTCAAAATTAACTTTTAATCAACAATTTAAATTCCAAAACTTGAGGACAAGTTTTGAAACTCTTCAAAACAATTAGGTTTTAATCTCACTTAAAATTTTGAATTTGAGACATTTAAATTAAAATTTTAAATATTAAAACTGTTGATTTAATAATTACCATAAATTAAACAATTAATTTAAATTATTAAATCACAAGGGATTATCTAGATCATGAGGATAATTACCAATTATACATCTAAGATATCCAAATCCCTTGAATCCCTCTCTAAATCTCGAAAAAAAAGGGATGGGATAAATCAAGATCTTTAATTACCATATTTAACAATTAAAAGATAATTACAAGATATGGGATTATCCAAATCCCTAAAATTTAGGATCTAACCTTGGGGAAGGAGGTAATTTCGAAATCCAAGGGTTGGAAAACCCTAGATTTCAAAATCTTGGAGGCTAAGGAAAGGATTTGGGAAACCCTAGCAAAAATCGCCATCTAGGGTTTAGCAACCCTAATTGCGAAAAATACCTAGCCTTTAGGGTTCATTAGCCATAAACCCTAATATGTCAAGTTCATAAATTTGAATAAAAGCTAATTGAAAACAAAAAACCAATGGCTCTGATACCACTGATGGGTTTAATACAAACAATCCTATGTGTGCATGCAACCCTAGTATTGGATCTATGTTTTCACTATTAGTTATACAGCTTTATGAACACAAAAGGAAACCTGGCATGCTACTATAATTTTCGAAATTCATATATAAAGCTAGAATACATACCTTTTGTTGTTATATAGCAATAACAACTAGTTCCTTGAATTTCCTTAGCTCTTGAAAGCAAGTACCACAAGTGTAGTACCTCTAATGGAGTCACAAACACCATATGCAACTTGGATGAAGATGAGAAGAAAAAGAGGCACCAAAAACGGCTGGAAACCCCTAATGGAAGTGTTGTCCACGTTTTTGGGGCATAGGGGCCCTTTATATACATGTAGGCTATTAGGGTTTACAACTAGGAAACCCTAATTTGACTGCTTAGGCCCTGAGCAGCCCATGGACTCCTTAAACATATCCCTTGGACGATTTCTAATGGGCTACCTATAGAATTCGTCCAACCTATATATTATTTGGTGATCCATAGCCCAATTATAATTATCTTATAATTACAACTTCAGTCCCCTAAGTTTAATTAATCTCTTTTAGCCACAAAATTAATTAACAATTAATTCTTGACTAATATTAATTAAACAATATGATTTCTCCTTTAATATATTATTCTCATAATATATTAATAAATCATATTTAAACCTTTCTCTCCTTAAATCATCCTACATATTGCTATAGTGAAGGCAACCCAAAAGGACCATGCTCATAATCGGGTCAAGTACATACCAAAACAGTTATGGACTTAGACACTAATCCAACACCAGTAACATCGCACCTACTCCTGGAAGGTGCTACGCATGCTCGATGATCTCCCGACAGAGATCAAGCAACCCCAAATAACCCCAATCTCATATGAAATCCTCAAAACTTCCCATCATGACTGTCTTGAGTCATTCAGAAACTCACACCCTCCCGTCACCGGACCTCCCCAACTGTCCAGTATTAACTATGACTCTTAGTCTGGAAATAATGAACTATCATTCTCTTCATCCTCGACTCCTCAACCAACGCTCTATCACATCACTCATCATAGGAGCAGAGACTCCACTTCCACTCTCGATACCCGTCATAGACAAAAAGCCACCACCCCGATATACTCTTCTTGATCATCCGTTGCTACAACTAACACATGACCTACTATACTCGAGTAGGGTGTGTCCTAGTCCTTGACCATATTAGTTCCCACCGTGAGCCTGCTCATGCTATGCCATTACCTCACGGTAGACATACTGCCAAATACTACGATGGAAGATCGCCATCACTACTATCCCGCAAGGCTTACTCCCAAGCTCAAAACCGAAATCTCGACACTTCTTATGTTTCCCACGGAAAGCGGAAATAGCAACACTCAGATCACAGAAGGTGACGTCTCCACTAGCAGCTGATTTCTCAAATCAGGCCGCAATCCTTCATATAATACCATCTCCACTCATCTTTGAGTCTTGCGACTCTAACTGACATCTCACTAAAACTCCCTCGAAAATCAACTCAAATCTCTTCTCAAGGTATGCTCTGTTGAAACTCGTTCGACATGGCCCTCTGACCCCATATTCTATCACATCCGATCATAGAATAACCCAAACACGACAGGATAACTGGAAAAAGCACAAACACTATCCGCTAGGAAGCATAGTACTCGAACCACGAAATCACCTCTCGCTCTGCTATCGATCATGGTACCCAAACCATGACATCACCTCTCAATCTGCTCGATCATGGTACCCGAACCATGACATCACCTATCGATCTGCTGCTGATCATGGTACCTGAACCATGACATCGCCTCTCGATCTACTACTGATCATGGTACCCAAACCGTGACATCACCTATCGATCTGCTAATGATCATGGTACCTAAACCATGACATCGCCTCTCGATCTGCTACTGATAATGTCTGGAATACTCCCTGTACTGAGTATGGGTCCTCTGGTTTCAGTAGTATGGGCCCATACTACCTGCCACATCTACCCATACTCTCTACACGGACCATCCCAGATTCCTTGAGTAGCTGCTCAACCCTCTCAATCACCAATCCCCATACGCGTACTCGCTTCCCAACGAAAAGCTCTACTCTGCCAGAGTACTCTTCTGACTAAGGTCACTTCCTAGGCTCTTCCTAGGTTCTCACATTTCTCCGCCATCAGCTGCTGAAGAACTCTACCTCCTGAATATCGTCATATTCACTTAGTAGCTGTCTCCCATCACCAAGAGTTCTACAAAGCACAAAGCAAGCAACATTCAGGCATTGAATAATCTCTACCAACATGAGAAACCACTCTAGATAAAATTCCACTGGCTCTACTCACGCTCAAAAGATATCACCAAAATCACATAACTCTACCCCTCGCGGGTGTCTAACTATTCTCGCAGTAGGTACCATAAATGCTCATCTAGGTATCTCTCCTAGATTACTTCTCTACTCAAGTCCCTTCTCTATAAGGATTCACTCTGGATACTCTTACTCAGCACATCCTCGAAAGCGCATCACAGATAACAACAACTCCTAGGCTAAGGCATCACAAATCAGGCCACTCTAGTCCAAAAATATGAAATACCTAGCCTGTCTCTAGCATGTATAATATCTCATAATATCTCATAACACATAAGGTAAGGGTATTTTGGGAAATCACCGTTCGGGCTCTGGCTGATTGTACACACTGCTCTTTCTCGTTTTCTCTTAAAACTCCTGCTCGTTTTAGAAAAATCATTTATTTTGGAAAAACTTTCCTCAATTCCTCAGTTTGAGTCCAGACATACCCGAAGGTGCATCCGAATCCCTCAAACCAAGGCTCTGATACCAACTTGTAACGACGTGAAAATTTAAAACAATTTTTCATTTTTAAAATGCATACTCTTCATAACATATCGTATAAAAATCTATTTTATTCAATTACAAATCACAACTCCATTAATAATCCAGGATCCTCATAACTCTTTCTCTAGTGGGTACAATCGAACCGGCGTCGTCCCACGATTCCGGTAGGAAAACCTGAAACACATAACACATAACACAGTAAGCACGAAGCTTAGTGAGTTCCCCAGAATACCACATATAACACATATTAGCCACTCGAGGCTATAACTCTGTTAACCCTCTGGTCCTAACTCTGTGGACCCTCTGGTCCTAACTCTGTGAACCTTCCGGTTCTAACTCTGTGAACCTTCCGGTTCTAACTCTGTAAACTCTGGAACATACTCGACATGAATCACATAGAAATAACGCAGTGTATCAGAATCACATAAATAGCATACAAGATACTCTGTCATATAACTCTAATTACCACTCTGGGTAAAGTATAGTGAGAAGACTCACCTGGAAAGCAGAAAGCATCTATCCTCACACTTGAATCTCGAACTTGCCATCACCTAACACATAGAATGAATATCTCTTATAATAACTCTTTTTCACGACTGAGATAATCGAAGGCAGTTCCTTCTCTTTCTAACTCTCTAAGGTGGTTAAAAGACCATTTTACCCTTCCAAGGCCTCTATTACTTATGTTGACCAAAACCCCAAAGTCAACAGAAGTCAAGCTCAAGTCAAAAGTCCACATTTGACCCTACTCGTCGAGTGCACCCATGCGACTCGTCAAGTCCCCTCGCCTCAGCTGAACTCTACCTAGGACTAACTCAGCTCGTCGAGTTGACTCCCAACTCGGCGAGCCAACACTGGGTCAAGACTACTCGGTTAAACCCGCTACGACTCGTCGAGTCACCCATGGACTCGGCGAGTTGGCTCCCATAGATTTCTCATTTAGCCATTTGAGGTCAGATCTACAACCCAAACTCATAGATCTAACCTCCCACTACCCAAAAGTCACGCAAATGTTTGAACTTGAGGCTCATGCATGGTGTATTTTGCTTTATACACCATTTTGACTCCATTGAAGCTCCATAGCTTCAAAGCTCCAAGGTTACTCACTCAAGGCTGCCTATTTTCTATATCTCTGGACCTCACAAGGTCCAGATCTACAATTGACTCGAAAATGGGTTTGGATGCACCCAAAACCCCATCAATGTGGATGCAAGCCCAATTTTACAACTAAGGAAATCTACTCAAACACAATGGAGGCAAGAGTTGTACCAGATCTGAAGCTTGAAATGAAGATGAGACTGATCCACCAACTCTCCTCTGAGATCCTTGCAACTCCCTTGATCTTCTTCTCAAAGAAATGACCTCCAAAAAGCCTATTTCCTCCCTATCTCATAAATAATTCTAGGGTTTCTCTCAAGGGATGAAGACACTGTTGGGAAGGGGCCATGGAGGCTATAAGTGCCTTTAAATAGGTCCCAAACCCCAGAGATTAGGGTTTCTCTGCCCAACACCTACTCGGCGAGTCCCTCTCCTCAGACTCGTCGAGTCCACTTATTAAATCTGCGGGAGAACCCGACTCGACTCGGCGAGTTGGACCCTCAACTCGTCGAGTCTCTCCTTTAATCACAAGATTAACCCAAACCAATATACCTCTAAAAATCTGGATGTTACAGTTAATGTTTTTTTATCTGAATGCTCTACCGAATAACTGAATTGTTATTTTTATTTATTTAAAATAAAAATTAGGTTAAATTTATATTAAATTATGTGTTTTAAAATTTTTCATAGTAATATACTCTAATATATTCATACATTTTATAATTTTTTCTTTTTTCAATTTTTTTTTTAAATTTAAAAGACACATACCTATAGTAAAAGTCTGATGGAACTCTCATAGAGGGCCTAATTTTACTTGGGAACATGAGGATCAGATGAAACATAAGTACCCGCAACTGTTCAGAGGTGCTCCATTGACTAGCGGAACAAAATAGCCTCGAACGAAAAAATTTCGAGACGATATTCCTTTAACAGGGAGGTAATGTGACATCCCATAAGTTAGTACTAAAACTATGGATAATCAATTCATCGCGAATTTATTTGTAATATGAACTATTGGGTTTTAATGCATATTTTGAAAAATAGACAATATCATTACAATGATAATAAGATATGAAATGATATTCTACTTCAAATAGTGGAAAATCTTAAATGAATCACAAACCAAAAACTATAACCCTAGTTAATACGTCCGAAAAACTGAAATTACGTATTAAGCGGTTGTGAGCAAAGCAAGCAACCTAGTCTCGTAACACATATTCACCTGTTTCCAAAAATATAAATAACATTCAAAATGGAGTTCGTATGCAAAAGATACGACAAATATCTGCACATCTTTCACATTACCTTGATTATGTATACATCTAGCCAATAATACAAGCATGGTGCTTAAGTGTATTTGACCTTCTTAAAGGTTATGGCCTTGCATGGCTAGTCAAGCCTTCCATAGGCTATAAAAGGAACCTTTTGGCTCTCCATTTCACCACAAAAACACAACCCTCATCTCTCAAACACTCCCTCTCTTTGCTCGGCCTAAACAACCCTCACTGGAGGAGCCTTCAACCGCCAGTAAATCACCACCGTCCACCCTTGTTTTGTCGAACAACCACCCACTAAACTCTTCCTTCCACCTCCCCCTCCTCCCCATCATCGCAACTGCCGACAGAAAGAAAGAAGAAGTTGAGAGGCTGCCAGAGCCCCTCAACGCCACTGTTGCCGCCGTTAGGCTGCCGTTGGCCACCACCACCTTGTGTCACCTTTTTGTTGTTACCTTTGGTGGTGTTTTCTAGTTCTAGACTCAAGTCCAAACTAGTTTCAATGTTGGTTTCTACTTGGTGTTACCTCACAGTGCTTCCCAAACACAATCACATTTTCACTTTTAAACCATATTCACACACTTAAGGTGAGTGCTTACGAAGCCATTTTAAAGTTTTTATACATTTTGGGGGGAATACATGTGCTCATATATTTGTTTTATGAAAAACATGCAACAAATAATGTTATCTTTTCATGTGAAAATGCTTCAAAACCTAGTTTATAAAATGTTGCTTTGACAAGTAACATGTTATGTACACATAAGCTAGTTTTCGAACTTGATATACACATATGTTATGTTGTTTAAAATGAAACAACTACTCATAAGAACATATGATAGATACAACTTTGCCACCTTTGTAGTAACTCAAAGATCAAACTTATTTGATGCATGTGTGTGTGTATGTGTGTGTGTTTAAATACATACATACAAATACACACACACACACACACACACATATATATATATATATATATATATATATATATATATATATAGATGTAGGTTCAAATGTTTCTCACATCTATTATGTGCTAGAATGCACCAATAGGAATTTAGTATTAATTATATCTATATTAAATGTTATCAATACTTATAACTCATTTTTATGGAAACTAATTAAATTCGTCATTAATGTCAACAATAATATTCTTTCAGAATAAATTCATATCTAGAAAAATGAGAGTGTATTCCAGCAGAATGAGAGTGTATTCTAGTAGAATACACTCTCGTTCTTCATATTCCATGCAACTTTATTATATTTTAAGTGAGTGACTCCTGAAACAATGTTATTGCTGACATTAATGACAGATTTAATTAGTTTCCATAAAAAGAGAATTATAATTATGGATATCATTTAATATACATATAATTATGGAAATCATTTAATATTTATATTTATTTAATTAAATAATTATTTAATTTACTAAATTCCTATTGCTACATTCTAGCACACACAATAAATGCTAGAAACAAAATAACCTAGCCCTATATATATATATATATATATATATATATATATATATATATATATATATATATATATATATAAGTTATAAATATTATAACTTAGAGTTTATTGTAACATCTGGATTCCTAGGTATTATATTTTATCATTTTATTTTTTTGAGAAATGGAGAGGGACTGGACGAGTTGAGTCGTAGACTCGTCGAGTAAGACCGCGACTGCTGACTGGATTAATGAACGGACTCAACGAGTCGGAAAGGGTGGACTCGACGAGTCCGCTCTGTGGATTGAAACCCTAATTCTCGGGGTCTGTGCCTTATTTAAAGGCCTTTATGGCTTCCATTTGCGGCTACCAGTCCAGAGAGAGATACCCTAGCGATTGTGAGCGAGCTGTGATAGAGTTTGAGCCTTTTTGATCATTTTTGGTGTGATTTTGCAAAGGAGAAAGTGTTTCCAGCAAGGGGAGGTCAAGAGGATTGCATTTCAGTGGGTTCTCAGTTGGGATCTTCAAGTTTGAGGTAGCTATTCGATCCTAACCATCTGTTTTGCTTATGGGTATTGAATTTACAATTTTCTATACCCTTTTATGGCTTGTTTAGTTGAGTATAGTGTCCCTATGAGTGCTAAACTCTAGATCTGGACCTTTTGAGGTCCAGATAGCCTGAACCATTCTGCTTTTTTGTGGTTCTATGGAGGAAATGGGCATAGGTTGCCATGTTAGAGGGGATTTCACCAAAATAAGACTTGGAAGCATTGCATGTGTGGCAAGATTCGACCTTTACGTGGTTATTGGTCATGGGAGAGCCAGATGTATAGATTAGTGAAGCATATTTGACCTCAAGAGGTCAGATGAGTGTTGTCATGGGAGCAACTCGCTGAGTTCATAAGTGGACTCGACGAGTCGAGTCGGGGTTGCCCCGCGATTCGTTGCTGAGTAACTCGACGAGTGGAGAGGGAACTCGTCGTGCCAAGTGGGGCTTGGAAGGATTCAGAGGATCAGTGTGGACTCGTCAAGTCGCCTGAGTGCACTCGACGAGTCTGGCCAAAGTTTGACCGTTGACTTTTAGGGTTTAGTCAGTGTTTGGACTTAAGAACCATTAGAGGGGTAGAATGGTCTTTTAACATTCTTAGATAACTTATAGAGAGGGGTTAGCCTCGCCTTTAGAAGTGGTATTAATTAGATTAATTATTTATGTGATTAGGCGGAGGCTAGTGCAATATTTTAGAGGTCGAGGTTTACCGAGTTACCCGAGGTGATTCTTCTCACTATACTTTACCTAGAGTGGTAATTAGAGTTATGTGGCAGAGTATATTGTATGATATGTGTTATCTATGTGATTCTGTGCTATGTGTGATCAGAGTTTATAGAGTTAGGACCGAATGGTCCATAGAGTTAGGACTAGAGGGTCCAAAGAGTTTTGGGACTGGAGGGTTCCACTGAGACACTTTGACCAAAGGGTCATACAGATTTATAGCCTCGAGTGGCTAATATGTGTTGCATGTGGTATTTTGGGGAACTTACTAAGCATTTATGCTTACAGTGTTGTGTTATGTGTTTCAGGTACCAATGAGGATCGAAGTAAGGCGTCGGCATGATCAATACACACATCAGGAGCTTTTACATATTATGATCTTGGGATGTGTTGTTATGGATTGTTATGTGATACAATGACATTTTTATAATGTTTACGAATGAAAATATATTTTTAAAATGTGAAAAATTGTTTGGAAAATTTTGGGCGTTACAAGTTGGTATCAGAGCCTTGGTTTGATGGATTCGGGTGCACCTTCGGGCGTATCTGAACTCAAACCGAGGATTTGAGAGATTTTCAAAATAAAATTCACAAAATTTTTCTCAAAGAGTAAAAAGTTTTTGAAAGAGCAGAGTAGAGTGTACGATCAGCCAGCCCCCGAACGGTGATTTCCCAAAATACCCTTACATTATGAGCTAAGAGATATGTTATGATATGATATGCATGCTAGAGTAGGCTAGGTATTCTTATTAGGACTAGAGTGGCCTGATTTGTGATTCCTTAGCCTAGGGGTTTTGTTGCTAGGAGATGCTTGAGAGTGAATAGATAGTAGCGAGGAGCCTATGAGAGATCTGCTAAAGAGTAGACTACACATAGAGAGAGTAGAGTACTTGGGACTTGGGATCCTAGGAGGAGGACTTGGGGTGAGTATTGATGCGGTGTGGACGGTAGTATTGAGCCTGTACTACCAAAGGCACCGGATCAGTGCGCAACCCAAGTAAGAATCCTTAGGGTACCAAGGATCGAGTAGGAATGGGATATTGAGTGTGTGTAAGCTCGAGTGAGTCTCTGATATCTTGTGTTGTATTTCAAAGAGACATCATGGTTAGGACACGCCACACACCTGAGAGAAGTTGTGTTAGCGATGAGGAGATCCGCAGATTGATTTACGAGGAAGTGGTTGCTGCCATCCGAGCTGAGATACCAGAGATGTTTGGGTCTATCAATACCACCTTGATCGAGACTTTAGACGAGCGTTACGCCGCTCTCACTGATGCTGCTGTTGTTGCGGCCATCGCAACCATTGCTGCTGCGAGGCCACAGGGGGGTGACTCGTTGCTGTACCGGGAGTTCAACAACACGAAGCAACCAGAGTTTGATGGGACGCAGGATCATATCGCTGCGATGAGATCGATTTCGGATATTGAGGGATGTTTCTATACGTGTTCTTGTCCAGCGCATCTTAGAGTTCAGTTCGCGCTAAACCAGCTTCGCTTGGGGGCGAAGGACTGGTGGAAGTTCGTGACAGTGCACTATTCTTCTGCAGAGCTTGTTGCGGTGACCTGGGAGAGGTTCACCGCCATGTTTCGTGATGAGTATGTTCCCCCCTGGTGGAAAGGGAACGTTTGTCCCAGGAGTTCTTGACCCTCAAGCAGGGTACCGAGTCTGTTAAAGTGATCACCAGGATGTTTCATGAGAGGGCAATGTTCTGCCCTGAGCACATGTCTTCCGAGCATGCATGAGCAGATATTTGAGCATTTTGAGGAGAGACATCCATGAGTTCGTGGCGAAGTCTCAGGGGAGATTGAGCTAGAGACTCAGCCCAGGGAGGAGGCGGAGTCTCAGGGGAGGGATCAGCGATCGGCACAGTCCCAGCCGGCTGCCAAGCAGGCCAAGCCCGCCGATTTGAGATCAGGGAACCATAAGGGCAGGGTCTTACTACAAGTATGGCAAGGAGGGGCACATGGCCAAGGATTGCCCCAAGGGGTTTGCAGTCTATTTTCGCTACAACCAGACCGGACACCATAAGGCCGAGTGTCTGCAGTTACGAGGGTCAGCTCAGGGAGCTTCACAGGGATCTGCCCCTGCTACTGTACGAGCTACGGAGAGTCGGCCGGTGAAGGCCGAGGCGCCGAAGGCTCGCGGGAGAGCCTTCCAGTTGACAACGGAGGAGGTCCGCGCAGCGCCCAATGTTGTGGCTGGTATGTATTCTTTCATCTATTTATTTTGAGTTATGGTGTTATGCTTATATTATGATATGCGTAGGTACATTTCTTGTGAGTTCTGTAACTGCTTTGGTGTTATTTGACTCAGGTGCGAGTCGGTCTTTTGTGTCATTAGCCTTTAGTCAGCACATCAGTATCTGTCGGGAGGCGTTGAGTCGACCTTTGCAAGTTTCCATAGTTGACGAGAGAGCGGTGTATGCCACTGATGTGATTCGAAGAACTCGAGATCTTCGGCATTGAGTTTCCGATTGATTTGATCCCGATTGCTATGGGAGATGTCTGTGTCATCGTGGTGACCATAGGAGACCCTAGTGGGGGAGTTCTTACGGTTTATGGCGAGGGTACCCTTTCGAGGTGAGCATTTTGTTCAGCCGTTAGAGCGAGGCAGAGTCTACAGCAGGGTTGTAGTGGGTTTGTGGCTTATGTGGTGGATACGAGAGTAGGTGGAGAGAGACCGAGGTCGGTCGATGAGGTCCCGATAGTGCGTGAGTTCCCGGATGTTTTCCCCGAGGAGTTGTCGGGTGTGCCTCCTGAGAGGCAGGTGGAGTTCCGTATCGATTTGGTTCCGGGGGCAGCACCTATCGCCAAGGCGCCCTATCGCCTTGCACCTCCAGAGATGCAGGAGTTATCCTTGCAGCTTTAGTAGTTGTTGGGAAAGGGGTTTATACGGCCGAGTAGCTCGACGTGGGGAGCGTCGATCCTTTTTGTCAAGAAAAAGGATGGTTCACAATGGATGTGCATTGATTACTGGGAGTTGAACAAGCTGACAGTCAAGAACCGTTACCCCTTACCGAGGATCGACGATTTGTTCGATCAGTTAAAGGGAGTGTCTTAGTTCTCCAACATTGATTTGAGGTCTGGATATCATCAGATGAGGGTGTGTAATGAGGATATCCAAAAGACAACGTTCAGGACTCGTTACGGGCATTACGAGTTCGTGGTGATGCCTTTCGGGCTCACCAATGCACCGGCGGCATTCATGGATCTCATGAACAGGGTGTGCAGGCTGATGTTGGATCGTTCAGTGATCGTGTTCATTGATGATATATTGGTGTATTTGAGATCCAGAGAGCAGCATGAGGAGCATTTGAGGGAGATCCTCGGAGTTTTGAGATCAGAGAGGCTTTATGCCAAATTCTCCAAGTGCGAGTTCTGGTTACGAGAGGTCTAGTTTTTTGGGCATCTCGTCAACCAGAATGGGATTTTGGTCGATCCGGCCAAGATTGAGGCGGTTATGAGGTGGGAAGTGCTGAGAACACCCATCGAGATCAGGAGTTTCCTAGGGTTGGCGGGCTATTATCGGAGATTTATCAGGGATTTCTCCAAGATCGTCGTGCTTCTCACCAGATTGACCCGGAAGGGTGTTGCTTTTTCATCGGATCCAGAGCAGCAGACCTCGTTTGAGACACTTCGCCAGAGATTGTGCGAAGCCCCGATGTTAGCCCTCCCGGAGGGGATGGAGGATTTTGTGGTATACTGTGACGCATCGATATCAGGGTTGGGTGCAGTACTTATGCAGAGGGGGCATATGATAACATATACATCGAGGCAGCTAAAGCCTCATGAGACGAGGTATCCCATCCACGATCTGGAGTTGGGGGCAGTAGTGTTCGCCCTCAAGATCTGGCGTCACTATTTGTATGGGGTTCGGTGTACTATATACACGGACCACAAGAGCTTGAAGTATTTGATGGATCACCCAATCTGAATATGCGCCAGAGGAGATGGTTGGACGTGGTAAAGGTTTACGATTGTGAGATCCTATACCACCCGGGCAAGGCTATCGTTGTAGCTGATGCCCTGAGCCATAGGGCGGAGAGTACCCCGATTCGAGACATTTGTATGCGGATGACAGTGATGGCTCTAGTGTTGGACACCATTCGGGAGGACCAGGCAGAGGCCGTGAGGCCGGAGTACCGTAAGAGAGAGCGGGTGATTGGGCAGGTACCGGAGTTCGTTACCGATAGGTGCAGGCTTATGACCTTTCAGGTTCGGATTTGGGAGTCGTATGTAGGCAGGACGCGCACCACATTGATGGAGGAGGCGCATATATCCAGATTCTCGATCCATCCGGGGGCCACTAAGATGCATTTGGATCTGAAGAAAGATTATTGGTGGTCCTGTATGAAGAGGGATGTAGCATGGTTTGTTGAGAGGTGCTTGACCTGTCACAAGGTTAAGGCTGAGCACCAGCATGCACATGGCAAGTTGCAGCCACTTGAGGTTCCCCAGTGGAAGTGGGAACAAATTTCCATGGATTTTATCACCAAATTGCCGAGGACTGCGAGAGGTGTCGATGTAATTTAGGTGATCGTCAACTGGATAACAAAGAGCGCTCACTTTCTTGCTATTAGTGAGAGCTCTTCTGCAGAGAGGCTGGCGGAGGTGTATGTGAAGGAGGTGGTATCGCGACATGGTGTGCCGATATCGATTGTGTCAGATCGAGATGTACGTTTCACTTCTAGGTTCTGGAAGAAGTTCTATGAGGGGTTGGGTACTAGGCTGCATTTCAGTACCGCTTACCACCCACAGATGGACGGTCAGAGTGAGCAGATGATTCAGACGCTCAAGGACATGCTGCGAGCATGTGTGATGGACTTCGGAGGAAGTTAGGACACGTATTTTCCGTTGGCTGAGTTTTCTTATTACAACAGCCACCATTCGAGTATCGGCATGCCTTCCTTTGAGTTGTTGTACGGGAGGAGATGTCGGACTCCCATATGCTGGGGAGAAGTCGGGCAGCGAGTGATGGGCAGCACTGCGTTGGTGCTTCAGACAACTGAGTAGATATAGCTGGTCATACATAGGTTGTTGACAGCTCAGCGTCGCCAGAAGAGTTACGCAGATAGGTGACTATCCGAGCTCGAGTTTCAGGTGGGGGATTTCGTACTCCTTAAGGTATCTCCTTGGAAAGGAGTGACCCGATTCAGGAAGAGGGGCAAGCTGGGGCCCCGAGACATCGATCTGTTCAAGGTGACTGCCAGGGTAGGCAGGGTAGCATATCATCTTGAGCTACCTGCGGAGTTGAGTAAGATCCATGATACCTTCCACGTGTCTCAGTTGAGGAAGTGTATAGCCGACAAGTCGGCGGTGGTATCATTGGAGGATATTCATGTGGATGCCAGCCTGAATTATGTGGAGAGGCCAGTTGCGATTATGGATCGGAAGATCAAGGTTCTGAGGAACAAGGAGGTGCTCCTGGTGCAGGTCCAGTGACAACATCGGAGAGGGTCCGAGCTGACTAGGAACCGGAGTTGGAGATGCGTGAGCAGCATCCAGAGTTGTTTGCGGAGTAAGACATCGAGGGCGAAGTCTGATTGTAGTGGGGGAGAATTGTAACATCCGGATTCCCAGTTATTATATTTTATCATTTTATTTTTTTTTTGATAAATGGAGAGGGACTCGACGAGTTGAGTCGTAGACTCGTCGAGTAGGACCGCGACCACTGACTGGATTAATGAACGGACTCGACGAGTCGGAAAGGGTGGACTCGATGAGTCTGCTCTGTGGATTGAAACCTTAATTCTCGGGGTCTGTGCCCTATTTAAAGGCCTTTATGGCCTCCATTTGTGGCTACCAGTCCAGAGAGAGATACCCTAGCGATTGTGAGCGAGTTGTGAGAGAGTTTGAGCCTTTTTGATCATTTTTGGTGTGATTTTGCAAAGGAGAAAGTGTTTCCAGCAAGGGGAGGTCAAGAGGATTGCATTTCAGTGGGTTCTCAGTTGGGATCTTCAAGTTTGAGGTAGCTATTCGTTCCTAACAATCTGTTTTGCTTATGGGTATTAAATTTAGGATTTTGTATACCCTTTTATGGCTTGTTTAGTTGAGTATAGTGTCCCTATGAGTGCTAAACTCTAGATCTGGACCTTTTGAGGTCTAGAGAGCCTGAACCATTCTGCTTTTTTGTGGTTCTATGGAGGAAATGGGCATAGGTTGCCATGTTAGAGTGGATTTCACCAAAATAAGCCTTGGAAGCATTGCATGTGTGGCAAGATTCGACCTTTACGTGGTTATTGGTCATGGGGGAGCCAGATGTATAGATTAGTGAAGCAGATCTGACCTCAAGAGGTCAGATGAGTGTTGTCATGGGAGCAACTCGCCGAGTTCATAAGTGGACTCGACGAGTCGAGTCGGGGTAACCCCGTGATTCGTTTCTGAGTAACCTGACGAGTGGAGAGGGAACTCATCGTGCCAAGTGGGGCTTGGAAGGATTCAGAGGATCAGTGTGGACTCGCCGAGTCACCTGAGTGCACTCGACGAGTCTGGTCAATGTTTGACCGTTGACTTTTGTTGACTTTTAGGGTTTAGTCAGTGTTTGGACTTAAGAGCCATTAGAGGGGTCGAATGGTCTTTTACCCTTTTTAGATAACTTATAGAGAGGGGTTAGCCTAGCCTTTAGAAGTGGTATTAGTTAGAGTAATTATTTATGTGATTAGGCGGACGCTAGTGCAGTATTTCAGAGATCGAGGTTTACCGGGTTACCCAAGGTGAGTCTTCTCACTATACTTTACCTAGAGTGGTAATTAGAGTTATGTGACAGAGTATATTGTATGCTATGTGTTATCTATGTGATTCTGTGCTATGTGTGATTCATAGTTTATAGAGTTAGGACCGAATGGTCTACAGAGTTAGGACCATAGGGTCCACAGAGTTATGGGACTGGAGGGTTCCACTAAGACACTTTAACCAGAGGGTCATACATAGTTATAGCCTCGAGTGGCTAATATGTGTTGCATTTGGTATTTTGGGGAACTCACTAAGCATTTATGTTTACACTGTTGTGTTATGTGTTTCAGGTACCAGTGAGGATCGCAGGAAGGTGCCGGCATGATCAGTACATACATGAGGAGCATTTACATATTATGATCTTGGGATGTGTTGTTATGGATTGCTATGTGATACAATGACATTTTTATAATGTTTACGAATGAAAATATATTTTTAAAATGTGAAAAATTGTTTGGAAATTTTTGGGCGTTACATTTATACATGTACTTATGATCACTATTTTAAAACTTACCTCTTTATAAAAACGAGTACATTACACTTTTATGTATATACCAAACATACTCGACTTTTATAAACTTTATGCAACGTAAATCTTTTTGCCTAGTGACTTCTCCACATATAAGTTAGGGTAAGAGTTATTCATATACATTAGTTAAGGGCTTTATAGTGAGACGTTATTTATTAACTAAGTCTAAACACTTAGCATACCCACACCACTATAACCGTTAATCCTCGGAGCGAGATACATATGTATAAATCTATACGGGTTGACATCCCACCTACGGTTGCTAGCTACAACCTCGACCGATCAACCGAAGCAGGTGATAAGTATCTACAGTCATTCTACGGCGTCCAATGAAGCATTGTTGGGGTTACTGATGGGTTTTGGTCATAAGAACATCCTATGTGCTCATACAAACCCTAATGCTTGGATCTAGGTTTCTCTATTGTACATGCAATTCATCCAAGACTATAAACCCTAGATCTAGAATATGATAATCAATATAAGATATGAATTAGGGTTTAGATCATACCTTGATTGTTATGTAGCAACAACAATCTCAAATCCTTCTTGTATTGACTTTAGAAAGCTTAGAGTCACAAATGTCACTCCTCTAATGGTTCACAAACACCAAGAGCAAGAGGATGAAGAGGAGGAGAGAAGGAGGCTCTCAAAACGTGTGGAAACCCCTAGACCATTAGTTCGCCACGTTTTTGGAGCATAAGGGTTCTATATATAGTGAGGCTATTATGGTTATCTAACAAGGAAACCCTAATTTGGATGCCTAAGCCCTAAGCAACCCATGGACTCCTTCCTTAGCAAGCCTTGGACGATTTCTAATGGGTTTCCCCATAGAATTCGTCCAAACTTATAATATAAGGCAATCCATGGCCCAATTGCAATTATCTTATAATTACAATTCCAGTCCCTTAATGTTTAATTAATCTCTTTTAGTCACAAACTTAATTCTTATTAATTCTTGACTAATATTAATTAAATAATATGATTTCTCCTTTAATATGTTAATAAATCATATTTAATCCTTTCTCTCCATAATTCATCCTATCAAGTTGCTTTGGTGAAGGCAACCCAAAAGGACCATGCACCATCGGGTGAAGTACGTACCAAAATAGTTATGGACTTAGACACTAATCCAACAGTCTGCCACTTGGATAAGTCTAATAACTATTATGCGTATGAATTCAGATCCTGATCTGCAATCGTAGCTTTCCAAAGCCGTTGTCAACTCTGATCTTATCAGATACGCGTGTCCTTTAGATAAGGGATCATATATTCCTCCATTCTAGATATCGTAAGACATGATTTCTAATCATTCTCTCTATACTATTTCTCGACTTCCGATTTATGATGACTGACTAATTGAACAAATCAAATTAGCCCTAGCCCGGCCGAGCATTTATGTTTGTCATCACTAAATCATCGAGGGGCCCAAAGATCTCACTTTTATCCTACTTTGGATAAAAGGAACGGATAAACTTTTATTCAATGCTCGCTTGCACTCACTCACTGAATCACACACAACAATATGTTTTATGACACCAAGTTACTGGTGTGTTTACATATTATCAATGTGCAACCGATTTGCAAGATACAACTCACACATCTTGGTTTCAAGAATATAAGATGTTATCGTCTCACCAATCACTCATGATACAATTCATGAAGTGATCCAAGTGAGCGTGGGTTTAATCCAATGCTCAAATCATATTCATAAGCACTTATGAACGTTGCAGCAAACATTTGCTTATGTCTAATGCTCTTTAGACAATCCACACACCAATTCACGACAATCTTCATTCATACCTACTTCCAACTTATGAACGACTGTGGCCCGTTCGAATAATTTGACTGTTCAAAACCAATTAAGTTATTCAGGAAGTCAAAACATGCAAAGTGAAACACAAGAATAATACTAATCCCATATGGCCTCAAACCTTTGAGCATAAATAAAACACCTTTTATTTATCACCATATCGATTACTCATTATTTGTTGTTTCGGGTAATCAACTTCTTACTTGAATTATTACAAAACTTGTCCCATGCACACAATGTTTACCTATGGTTCTTACTTTATGAAATAGATCAAATTGAACACATTTCTAATCATACTCATTTCACAACTCCTAATCCTTTTTCATAAGTGAAAGAATATCAAACTCTTGCCACTTATGGAATATGTTAGATTCTAACATTTTATGCAACGATCCTTTTGTAATATCACTGCACTAAAGTCACAATGACTATTGCCAATGAAATTACAAAGTCCTCTATCGGAGATTGTTACAAGACAATTCCATAGATATGATGTCTCTCACTCAAAGTACATTCCTTTGAACATCCTTTTGCATAAAGGTTTCTAATCTACACATTGATTCTCAATATCCAACTCCCAATATGGAAAACTTTCATACTTACCATATGACAACTCATTCTCAATAGAATCTTATCTATTCATAATAATGTCGATATGGTCCATCAAATATCATGCTTCCAACTACTCACAAGCGACCAATCCTCGCCGAACTTTGGATTGTCCTTTGATAGTTGTTTAATTATCTTAGTCAAAACCGATTCTTGTCCTTTTTCCCTCTAAATGCGCTAGACATTTGGAAAATCTTAGAATGGTCAAATATCATAGCATTTGTAATCGATCCTATACCCGAAGCGTATGGGACACGATGCATAATGTCTTACATAAAGATTTGATACTTTATCAATCTTCTGCCATAATATTTTATGTGCTACGTTCTCAAAATTCGAACTATGAAGAGGAATGCCGTAATCATAATCAAAATTTGAGAACACACTATGTATCCTTGACTAAATTTATTAACATTCCACAACCTAAGCCTTTAAATTTGAAATGAAGCATAATATTCTCTCCTTTAATTATAGCAAAACAACTATTCAATCCTTAAAACTTTGCAAAGCAAGACTCTTGTTTTCTATAATTAATATTGCTACCTTGCAATACTTGCCTTAATGATCATACAAGCACAACATTTATGCTCCCACTATTATGGTGATTATTATAAACATAACACTTATGCACCCACTAGCTTTGACATGTATTCAGAAACAGCTTAACTTTCAGAAAAACAATACCTATTGAATTTCTTAATTTCATGTTTCTAATACCTAATGCTTTGATAATCCTTTATCTAAGCTTATACACCTTTCCTTTAGATAGCTCATATGTGTGTCTAAACAATTCAGACTAATTGCCAAACCTCACAATTCAAATCATGGAAAGGGATACCATAACCATAATCGAATTCGAGAATTCAATTTCACAATCACTACCTTCTTAAAATCTCTCTTAGTGAAAGTATTTCCTCACAGTCATTTTCATGAAGGAGGGAATCTTATGAAACTTAGATTTTAATGGTGTATGTGTTCCTATCCATGTGAATTTGTCAAAACCAAAGTTTATGACAAATTCAAACTCATATGGACCGAACTTTCTTAATCTTGATTTCTTGCCTTATGGTAGCACAGCTGCCCACCATGTCTTCCAAGTAGTTAAGCAGCTCACCTTTTCTTATCAATGTACTTTTCATTGATCAAGGTCCTTGCCTTTTAGGCATTCAAATGAGAACTCATAAAACTCACAATCATAATTAACTCAATTGGAATGGCACAGAAACAAAATAGTGTCAATACGATAGGTTGTAAACCTCAACTCGTGTGCTAGTGATGATCGATAAGGTTTATTTTGATTTGTTCTTGAACCTTTCAAGACCATTAAGACTCTCACTGACTCCTTGACATATAAGATTCTCTTGTCAATAAACATTTCTTGACAAATATTCAAGAGTTAGTGTAGCTTTTATCAAAACACTTCATGAATTGGTCCTAGTTGGTCTTTGTCTTATCCAAGACATCACAAATTTCCACATTTGATGAATGTTATAAACCTTCTTAATACGTTTCACTCAATGTCACAATCTTAACTCTAAGACTTGTTTTGGAACGAAGTATGATTGACTTCTTGATTTAACCATTTCTTCAATTCTTGATTCCTCTTCTTAGACATACAATTGTACTAAGAATCACTTAGAGGATCAAATGAGATATGGTTCTTAATCATTAAGACCTATCATAAAGCATAAAAGGTACTCTCCCTTCTTCTTAGAAATGAGAAACTTTTATCTTTTGCCTACTTGATTCTTCTTATTCGTTCTGCTATTGATTTAAACTTTTTCAATCAATTCAAAATTACACTTAATCTTATAAGTATAATCATATTTACTAAACCTTTAGTAAATCATGACGAATATCTTTGTTACTCTTATGGTGGACTTGATCAAACACGCAACTTTGTGTACTCGATCTCCTAGTCCTTCACTTGACACTTTGTCAATGAATTAGTCTAATTTCCAAATATGAAATTTCTCATTCATCGTGCAACCAAGTTGCACGATTCCAAGTTTCTGTCCAATTGAAACTTGGGCGATGAGAAACTCTCCCTATTTGGTAAATTCTCGACATTTCCACAAACAACATAATTAAGAATCAAATCCATTATTGCTAATAATAGAAACATTCAAACATCAATTTTTTCATACACACCATTGCAAGGATAAATAAATAATATAAAATCAAAATTTATTTTATTGCGGAAAAAATTTGTCCTTATAATGCAATTCATTAAAAAAAACTTATGCTTATACATCTTTCTTAGCAATCTAACTCTAACTCTAAGTAGTAGCTCAAGAATCTAATCTTCAAGTAATGCGATCGAAATCCATTCCTTCACGGTTAGATTCTGCTCACTTCTTCCCTTAAGCTTCCTTTCTTTTCTTCGATCCTACAAAACATAAATTGTAATCTTATCACATTATGTATTAAGAATCTAGAATAGAAGCTTAAAAGAGTTAGTCAATGGATTTTACCTAAAGCAGAGTCATATGTTTTGACTCTCCCATCTCTTAGATCTCTTAGGTAAATAGGACAGCTTCGTCTCCAATGCTCCTTCTCTTGGCAATAAAAGCAAATCGACTCTTTTGGAACAACACATGGAACTACTTCAGATATTGCCTTTCTCTTATGATCAAACTCTTCGATCATGGCATGTCTTTCGTTGCCATTGCCTATATCCATAGAGGTCTGGAAGGTAGATTCACCAATCAACTTTGCTTTTCTATTGTGCCAAACCATTGCTGATTCAACAACAATAAGCATATAGGTGAGATCTATATGGGTCACGTCGCAATTCATCATATAGTACTCTCTTACGAACTCACTATATGAGTTCGGAAGTGACTGAAGAACCTAGTCAACAGCCATATCCTTACAGACAACGGATCCCAAAATTCTTAACCTATCAATGTGTGACTTCATCCCTACACCGACTTTCCTTCTTTATGTTTACTTGCCAAAAGGGCTTGAGTGAGCTTGAACTTTTCAAGCCTTCGAACTTGTGGGTAAGGGAGAATAATTGGAGGAGAAGGAGGAAGTGAAGCATGATCTCTTGTTCCTCGATTGAATCGTGGAATATCATCTTCATGTGGAATGCTTATTCCACGGGATTTGGGAAGACCATAGTTGTCGAACTTTGACATCTACAAAAACGGGAGAAAACGAATTCAAGTTAGTTGATTCATTGAGTCCTTAGTAATTCACCCAAATGAGATACTAAGGATAGGACCCAATACAATATGCTACAACCTAGAAAAGGGATGTCGTAATCTAGTTGCAGAATATTTGAAGGTAAGTGAATGACGATTCACTAATTTTCACCATGAAAAACGAAAAAGAAATTTAATTTTTAAATCTATGAAAACTCCTAGATCCTTTGAGATTCATTGAACATTTCAATGGCATGTTTAAATCTCGATATGCCCCTCTAGTTTGTGACTGGGATGCCGAGGATCACAAAGCGGGTGTGAATAACCATGAAAACTTACATGGTTCCCTCACATGTTACAGTCACCTATTCGATGTGCCGATAAACCACACACGCTCCACCGAACTATGACAAGCATTGAGTCACCCTTTGCTACCTTTGCTTAGAACCATTTAGTGTGCCGGTAAACCACACACGCTCCACTAACGTCTTCGCAAGGGCACAAAGTGTAATTTCATGGAATTTAATCAATTCACTTTGCCTAAGTAACTAAGATTGGGAATTTGTAAAACATTTAGTTACTTTTGTACTTCATTATACTTATAATGGAAGGTTTTGTCCTATCCTACCCATTCGGCTAACGACCCTCCACTAGTCAAGAGTGCGGTGGGTAAGAGTGGACACCCATTCAATCGCCATTTTATAGGCAATTTCCTTAAACACCCCTTATAGACCAGCTTCGTGAATGAGGCCTACTAACGATAAGACTGACTTTTACTGATACATATATATGATGTTAGACTTTTAATGTTCTATATAGTATAGGGTGTATTTTACACTTTTAAAATACTAGGTGGTCTGATTTAACAATTATACTTTTAATTCAATTAAATTGTAAACCAAAACTTTTATGGATTTATTAAACCTCTTTTAATTATACACCTTAATTAATTAATAAAACCATAAGGATGTGATTTGAATTTTTCAAAACAATACTAGGGTTTTAGAATTTAACATTCCTAAATTAAACCTTTTAATCAACTTTTAAATTCCAAAACTTGAGGACAAGTTTTGAAACATTTCAAAACATTAGGGTTTAGAATTTAAATATACATCAAAATTAAACTTTTAATCAAAATTTAAATTCCAAAACTTGAGGGCAAGTTTTGAAACCTTTTTCAAAACATTAGGGTTTCAACTATTTAAATTTCAAAACTAAACTTTTGATTTCAAATTTAAACTATAAAACCTAAAGGGGAAAATTTGAAACTTTTCATAACACAAGGATCAAATAACAAATAATATAATTAAACAATTAATTTCATCATTATCTATATTTGACCTAATTTCAACTTCTTGCAAAATAAGTTACCTAACTAATACAAATAATCCAATCTTTATCATATAAGGAAGTTATTACCGGAGTTCGTTACCGATAGCCGCAGGCTTATGACCTTTCAGGTTCGGATTTGGGTGTCGTATGCAGGCAGGGCGCGCACCACATTGATGGAGGAGGCGCATAGATAGAGATTCTCGATCCATCCCGGGGCCACTAAGATGTATTTGGATCTGAAGAAAGATTATTGGTGGCCCTGTATGAAGAGGGATGTAGCATGGTTTGTTGAGAGGTGCTTGACCTGTCACAAGGTTAAGGCTGAGCACCAGCATGCACATGGCAAGTCGTAGCCACTTGAGGTTCCCCAGTGGAAGTGGGAACAAATTTCCATGGATTTTATCACCAAATTACCGAGGAATGCGAGAGGTGTCGATGTAATTTAGGTGATCGTCAACTAGCTAACAAAGAGCGCTCACTTTCTTGTTATCAGTGAGAGCTCTTCTGCAGAGAGGCTGGCGGAGGTGTATGTGAAGGAGGTGGTATCGCGACATGGTGTGCCGATATCGATTGTGTCAGATCGAGATGTACGTTTCACTTCTAGGTTTTGGAAGAAGTTCTATGAGGGGTTGGGTACTAGGCTGCATTTCAGTACCGCTTACCACCCACAGATGGACGGTCAGAGTGAGCAGACGATTCAGACGCTCAAGGACATGCTGCGAGCATGTGTGATGGACTTCGGAGGAAGTTAGGACACGTATTTTCCGTTGGCTGAGTTTTCTTATTACAACAGCCACCATTCGAGTATCGGCATGCCTTCCTTTGAGTTGTTGTACGGGAGAAAGTGTCGGACTCCCATATGTTGGGGAGAGGGCAGCGAGTGATGGGCAACACTGCGTTGGTGCTTCAGACGACTGAGCAGATATAGCTGGTCAGACATAGGTTGTTGACAGCTCAGAGTCGCCAGAAGAGTTACGCAGATAGGTGACGATCCGATCTCGAGTTTCAGGTGGGGGATTTCGTACACCTAAAGGTATCTCCTTGGAAAGGAGTGATCCGATTCAAGAAGAGGGGCAAGCTGGGGCCCCAAGACATCGGTCTGTTCAAGGTGACTGCCAGGGTAGGCAGGGTAGCATATCATCTTGAGCTACCTGCGGAGTTGAGTAAGATCCATGATACATTCCACGTGTCCTAGTTGAGGAAGTGTATAGCCGACAAGTCGGTGGTGGTATCATTGGAGGATATTCATGTGGATGCCAGTCTGAATTATTTGGAGAGGCCAGTTGCGATTGTGGATCGGAAGATCAAGGTTCTGAGGAACAAGGAGGTGCCCCTGGTGCAGGTCCAGTGGCAATATTGGAGAGGGTCCGATCTGACTTAGGAGCCGGAGTTGGAGATGCGTGAGCAACATCCAAAGTTGTTTGCGGAGTAAGACATCGCGGGCGAAGTCTGATTCTAGTGGGGGAGAATTGTAACATCCGGATTCCCAGTTATTATATTTTATCATTTTATTTTTTTGAGAAATGGAGAGAGACTCGACGAGTTGAGTCGTAGACTCGTCGAGTAGGACCGCGACTGCTGACTTGATTAATGAACAGACTCGACGAGTCGGAAAGGGTGGACTCGACGAGTCTGCTCTATGGATTGAAACCCTAATTCTCGGGGTCTGTGCCCTATTTAAAGGCCTTTATGGCCTCCATTTGCGGCTACCAGTCCAGAGAGAGATACCCTAGCGATTGTGAGTGAGTTGTGAGAGAGTTTGAGCCTTTTTGATCATTTTTGGTGTGATTTTGCAAAGGAGAAAGTGTTTCCAGCAAGGGGAAATCAAGAGGATTGCATTTCAGTGGGTTCTCAGTTGGGATCTTCAAGTTTGAGGTAGCTATTCGATCCTAACCATCTGTTTTGCTTATGGGTATTGAATTTAGGATTTTCTATACCCTTTTATGGCTTGTTTAGTTGAGTATAGTGTCCCTATGAGTGCTAAACTCTTGATCTGGACCTTTTGAGGTCTAGAGAGCCTGAACCATTCTGATTTTTTGTGGTTCAATGGAGGAAATGGGCATAGGTTGCCATGTTAGAGGGGATTTCACCAAAATAAGCCTTGGAAGCATTGCATGTGTGGCAAGATTCGACCTTTACGTGGTTATTGGTCATGGGGGAGCCAGATGTATAGATTAGTGAAGCAGATCTGACCTCAAGAGGTCAGATGAGTGTTGTCATGGGAGCAACTCGCCGAGTTCATAAGTGGACTCGACGAGTCGAGTCGGGGTTTCCCCGTGATTCGTTTCTAAGTAACCTGACGAGTGGAGAGGGAACTCATCGTGCCAAGTGGGGCTTGGAAGGATTCAAAGCATCAGTGTGGACTCGCCGAGTCGCCTGAGTGCACTCGACGAGTCTGGTCAATGTTTGACCGTTGACTTTTGTTGACTTTTAGGGTTTAGTCAGTGTTTGGACTTAAGAGCCATTAGAAGGGTCGAATGGTCTTTTACCCTTCTTAGAGAACTTATAGAGAGGGGTTAGCCTAGCCTTTAGAAGTGGTATTAATTAGAGTAATTATTTATGTGATTAGGCGGAGGCTAGTGCAGTATTTCAGAGATCGAGGTTTACCGGGTTACCCGAGGTGAGTCTTCTCACTATACTTTACCTAGAGTGGTAATTAGAGTTATGTGACAGAGTATATTGTAAGCTATGTGTTATCTATGTGATTCTGTGCTATGTGTGATTCAAAGTTTACAGAGTTAGGACCAGAGGGTCCACAGAGTTATGGGACTGGAGGGTTCCACTGAGACACTTTAACTAGAGGGTCATACAGAGTTATAGCCTCGACTGGCTAATATGTGTTGCATGTGGTATTTTGGGGAACTCACTAAGCATTTATGCTTACACTATTGTGTTATGTGTTTCAGGTACCAGTGAGGATCGCAGGAAGGCGCCGACATGATCAGTACACACATGAGGAGCTTTTACATATTATGATCTTGGGATGTGTTGTTATGGATTGCTATGTGATACAATGACATTTTTATAATGTTTACGAATGAAAATATATTTTTAAAATGTGAAAAATTGTTTGGAAATTTTTGGGCGTTACATTTATACATGTACTTGTGATCACTATTTTAAAACTTACATCTTTATAAAAACGAGTACATTACACTTTTATGTATATACCGAACATACTCAACTTTTATAAACTTTATGCAACGTAAATCTTTTTTCCTAGTGACTTCTCCACATATAAGTTAGGGTAAGAGTTATTCATATACATTAGTTAAGGGCTTTATAGTGAGACGTTATTTATTAACTAAGTCTAAACACTTAGCATACCCACACCACTATAACCGTTAATCCTCGGAGCGAGATACATATGTATAAATCTATACGGGTTGACATCCCACCTACGGTTGCTAGCTACGACCTCGACCGATCAACCGAAGCGGGTGATAAGTATCTACAGTCATTCTACGGCGTCCAATGAAGCATTGTTGGGGTTACTGATGGGTTTTGGTCATAAGAACATCCTATGTGCTCATACAAACCCTAATGCTTGGATCTAGATTTCTCTATTGTACATGCAATTCATCCAAGATTATAAACCCTAGATCTAGAATATGATACTCAATATAACATATGAATTAGGGTTTAGATCATACCTTGATTGTTATGTAGCAACAACAATCTCAAATCCTTCTTGTATTGACTTTAGAAAGCTTAGAGTCACAAATGTCACTCCTCTAATGGTTCACAAACACCAAGAACAAGAGGATGAAGAGGAGGAGAGAAGGAGGCTCTCAAAACGTGTGGAAACCCCTAGACCATTAGTTCGCCACGTTTTTGGAGCATAAGGGTTCTATATATATTGAGGCTATTAGGGTTATCTAACAAGGAAACCCTAATTTGGATGCCTAAGCCCTAAGCAACCCATGGACTCCTTCCTTAGCAAGCCTTGGACGATTTCTAATGGGTTTCCCCATAGAATTCGTCCAAACTTATAATATAAGGCAATCCATGGCCCAATTGCAATTATCTCTTTTAGTCACAAACTTAATTCTTATTAATTCTTGACTAATATTAATTAAATAATATGATTTCTCCTTTAATATGTTAATAAATCATATTTAATCCTTTCTCTCCATAATTCATCCTATCAAGTTGCTTTGGTGAAGGCAACCCAAAAGGACCATGCACCATCGGGTCAAGTACATACCAAAGTAGTTATAGACTTAGATACTAATCCAACAGTTACTTCAGTCACATAGCTCAATAATAGGACCCATTATAAACATCAACTAGAATCTCTCTCTCTCTCTCTCTCTATCATTCTCTCTCTCTCTACAAACCATGGACTTGGTTAAAAACAGTTATAAGTACGTTTTTACTTATAGAAAAACACATTTTGGTTTTCAATGTTTTTTAAAGGCTCTTTATAGAACATTTCAAGTATGGATTTACTTGTGGTCTCTCTTTACAAAACATTTTAAGTATGGGTTTACTTATGGTCTCTCTTTACAAAACATTTTCAAGTATAGTTTTACTTACAAGGAAAAACACTTTTAAAACATTTTAAAAGAAATATTACTGCTTCTAGTAGAAACCCTGTAACTCTCACCAACCTTGTGTTGACCCTCAAAACTACATGTATTCTCAGGGAATCACTAAACAAGCATTTCAGACAATGGAATAGTCATGGATTTCAGGCAACCTAGTTTACTAGATTTTGTTATATCTCTCTACCTCTTTAAGGAAATTCATGTACTATATTATCATCTGTAAGAACCTTATATTCACACTTCAAGATGGAATGCAACTACTATTTGTTTATTGTTGTACTTGTGCTATATATTTAGTTTACCTGTGATCCATAAGCTAAGTCACACAACCCAACGTATTCCGCCGCCTCAGCCGGGGTGTGACATATTAGTCCATTCCTATATGTGATGACAAATGAGGCTAAACATATGGTTTTTAATGATTTTTGGAATCACCTATGTGAGAGAGAATTGGGTTCGCTTCCAAGGGAATTATGGCGGCACAATTCCTAAAGCTCTTGCAGAACCAGGTTAGTGTTCATGACCAAAACAAACACGTCTATGAGGATATAACTTTGTCGGGGTGAGTCCTTTGAGAATTATATTTCCATCTACACAAATGACAAATCAATTAGAAGACATCGAGATCTACTGACTGCTAGGAGATTAAGTATAAGTTTTTAAGGGAGGGTTCAAAGGGTAAAACCTACCTATCCTATGCAGGATTCAACTATAGTAATTTTTTCTTGGGAATTTGATGTGTAGAGATCGATCTCCATTCCTTTGGGGGATTGTTGGAAATTTTTGTATAAATATGTATATTTTTACTAACTTTGGACATATATAAATATATACATATGATGCATATATAATTAACTCTACGTGGGTTTGTGTTCTTCTCCGTGAGAGTTTCGAAATGATATATCGTATGTCTAAAATGGAGTATATGTAAATGAGATATCGATACTCAAAGTTGGATATTTGAGAATAAAAGTTAGCAAGAGAGGTGGGTGTGGGAATAAGTCCCATGTTGGTAGAAAGAGCATACTCGAGTGAGTTTATAAGCTTAAATGTCCGATAGGCTTACAAACTTGTGTCTATGGTTTTACTCCAAGTCCTACCCGTGCAGGGAGAAGGTGAAAATCTTGGATTTCATAGGCTAACTTGTAACGCCCGTAGATCAGGGCTAGTCAATTTAGGGACGATAAGCATCAAAAATGACTTTTTGATTGAAGATTATTTTGAAGGAATAATCTTAACTAAGTTGTAGTATATGTTACAAGGATTCCGTACAAATAAAGAACGCCGAAATCTGAGTTATAACGAAGAAGTTATGACCTGTCGAAGTTTTGCGACAGAACTGGCACGACGCTGAATGACGTAAAAAGTGAATTTACGTTAGAGTGATATTTAGCCTTAGAGATCTAAACGAAAGTCGTAGAGTTCGTTAAACCATGAGCGTGCATAAAAAGAATGCCCAAAGAACGTCGAAAACGGAGTTCGTATGAGGAAGATATGAATTTTTGAAATTTATTAAATATTTTCGATATTTAATTTAAATATAAATTCGATATTATCCGAAAGGGGGAAGTCAGCGTTCTTATCCCCATTATGCCCAGCGTAATTTAGAATTACGCCCAGCGTAATTCGAACTTCCAGCCCCTATAAAAGGGTGTCGAGGGCAACCGACTTCTTTGCTCATTTCTTCCCTTTATCTCGTGTTTTTGCATTGTTTTTCGTGCAAGAATTATCCCGAAGCCCCGGTATCATTCCCGAGCCCTGAAGCAAGTCCCGAGGCCCCGAAAATCCCGAGAAGTGAAATTCCTGAGCCGAAGCTCTGCCCACAAGGAGTCCGGTTTTTATGAAGATCTTCCAGATCTGCCGAAGAATACTACTTCTACAAGTCGTAGTGCTGTCAAATCATCTTCTGATCAAATGAGTGTATAGTTACTTTCTTCTAACACATAAATATTAAGTATTTGCTATGAAATACGTGTTATGTGTTTATATATAAAGTTGTTTATATGTGTGGGTGTATAGTCCCTTTCATAAACACGATAATAATACAAGTATTATTTGAATGTATTAAGTATATTGTTGTTTATATGTGTGAGTGTATAGTTACTTTCTTCTAACACATAAATATTAAGTATTTGCTATGAAATACGTGTTATGTGTTTATATATAAAGTTGTTTATATGTGTGGGTGTATAGTCCCTTTCATAAACACGATAATAATACAAGTATTATTTAAATGTATTAAGTATATCGTTGTTTATATGTGTGAGTGTATAGTTACTTTCTTCTAACACATAAATATTAAGTATTTTCTATGAGATACGTGTTATGTGTTTATATATAAAGTTGTTTATATGTGTGGGTGTATAGTCCCTTTCATAAACACGATAATAATACAAGTATTATTTGAATGTATTAAGTATATCGTTGTTTATATGTGTGGGTGTGTAGTTACTTTCTTCTAACACATAAATATTAAGTATTTGCTATAAAATACGTGTTATGTGTATAATATAAAGTTGTTTATATGTGTGGGTGTATAGTCCCTTTCATAAACACGGGTATAATACAAGTATCGTTTGAATGTATTAAGTATATGTTTGGGTGAGTGTGTGGTTACTTTCTTCTAACACATAAATATGAAGTATTTGTTATAAAATACGTGCTATGTGTTTATATATTATTGTTTATTTGAGATGAGTGTGGAATGGATGTTTTATGTAGTTTTTAAATGAGTTAAACTGTATATGTATTTTATATCTACAAATATGTTGGGTAGAACATGGGTAGATGAGATAGTTGGTATGTGATAAAATGATGAGGTATGAAAGATGATTAAGAATGATATTGGCAGATGCACCAATTAGAGAATATCATAATACTAGCAGATGCGCTTAAGAATAATATCGGTAGATGCACCAAGTAGTGAATGTCGTAATCCTGGCAGATGCGCTTATAGGATAATGTCGGCAGAAGCGCCTAAAAGAGAATGTCGTAAACCTGGCAGCCGCGCCTCATAGTGTATGACGTAATCCTGGCAGAGGCGCTTAAAGGATAATATTGGCAGATGCGACTTATGTAGCAATGGAAGTTTGTGCTAATTCCTTAGGTCAATCCTTAGGAATGAATGAGTGACGGGTAGTTGAATTCCTAGGGTAAAATCCTAAGAAAGATAATAGGGATGGGTAATTGAGTTGATTGTTTGATGGTTGAATATAATAATTACATTATTGTGGGTTGAAAACCCTATATGCTCACCAGGCTCCCAAGCCTGACCCACTCAGTTTTCTTTGCATTACAAGTAATGGCACAAGAGTATAAGTTGGTGGACTTGACGAGAGATTTTGGATTATAGGCCAATAGTTATGAATAACTGTTGTAAGGTCTATTTTGTTCTGTTTATGCTTTTGGTCTATATTGAACATGACATCCTGAGATTTTGTTATATAATGAAAATACATTTCTTTAAAGAAATGCTTTGATAATTTTTATCATATTTTGTTTTGGGAACAAATTCCGCAACTGTTTTCTTTAAAAGATTACTCTGATTTTATAAAACAAAGCATAAACAAATCAGTCTTTTCTGGCCGTGAAAATTGGGATGTCACATAACTTCACCAAACTTGTGCATGGGTGTGACTTGCAGACACGAATGCAGCTCCGAAAACTCAGGCCCGCACAAGCCTTGTTTTTACTAAACTTCATAGTTTTGGTTATTGGTTTGATTTTTTTGAAACAGATGCATTTATTGTGGAATTAATGGCATAGTCCTTAATGAATAATTGATTTATTGCTATATAAAAACGGACCTCTACTTCCTCATTTGAAACACACATGAAAATACTCATCTTCTTCCTTTTATTCTCTGCATATTTCTGGTGACTCTTTCAGGCAAGTAGCCATATCCGGCAGTACACACTGTTTTGGTTGTTGTACCCTAGGAACAGACGACGAATCTGTTTAAGGGAATCTAGTTCAACTCGGGCCTTAGCCACTGCATTTATTACTAACGTTTTTCTTGCAGATTAGTTGATTCAGAAATAGAGCCAATAACTAACATATTGTCTACACCTTCTAGATAGAATATGTATATTATCAAACAATATATCCGAAATCTTTCAAACATTAGTCTTGTCGGCTTTTTGAGAAGTTTCTCAAGGATCTTGGCTATTAAATATGTTTAGAGCAGCAAGACTTGTTCCAGATATATTTTTTTACATCAACAACAGGAACTATTCTACAAGGTACTTTTCTCAGTTTTCTGTAAATAATCATCTTGTTATACTAGTGGAAGAGTCTCTACTATATTTGTAAGCTAGGTTTCGTACGATAGCTTATTCATTATTCGTGATAAATTTAGAGCCTTATCCAAGTTTAAAACCAGGTCCAAATGGTGAAGTGAGAACTAAGAATCAAATATAAAAATTCCAAATACACATGTGGATTTCAATCAAGTTAACCAACACATAAAAATTGTAATCCTTTTCATTTTTCGAATTTTTTCATATGAAATTGTCTTTTCATTATTGTTTGTCCTAACATTTGAACCATTTCATATGTGATCAGGAGTTTTGGGAAGCATTCGACACACAAGGTGATTTGCCAGACAATTTTTTGAAAACTATTTGGTTCACATCATTCCATGTAACCTGAGTATTTTATAAATTTAGAGAAATATTTTGTTGTATGCATTGTAGGAAGTCTGCTATGAACTTGAAATAGGATTTGTGTTCTCCTAGCTTATCCCATATTCAATTTGGTTGCTCAAGTCCACTATACATTGACTGTTGTAACTTTTGTGAATGTGGGCCAGCAAGTTTTATGTTTTTTGTTCAATGTCTACTAAAAATGATCTTAGGTTATGTCAGGATGGAATGCAAGAGGCCATATATGCAATTATTTTCCATTAGCCTCTTTTTTTATGGGAAGTGATTTGTACACGAATTGTATTTATACACAACAATTTATGGTTTAGAAGGTTGTATAATATGGTAAAAACACATGTGTAGGAATCAAAAAAGTCTCAAGTACAAATCACTTACCTTTTTATATACTATTTTCCCATGTTCCATCTTGTAATAAAATGATGTGAGATATCATCTTCCATCCTCACAGTTATATAATCTTGTATTAATCCCATGACTCCATAAGCAAAAATGGTGGAACTTCCTCATTACAGGAGAAAAACAAAACCTTACCGTTTCTAACATTAGATATAAACCAAGCTTCATATAATTATCTCCATATTATATACGAAGATACATGAATTTTTTGGAATTTCTAAATAATAAACAATTATAATTGATTGAACAATGTTGACAATCCATGATAATGAAAACCACATAAGGGGAATAATGTTGAAAATAAATAACAACTAAATATATGGAACAAATCAACAAAAATGTATATAAATGTTACCATTTAAAGTTAAAAAAAACATACAAGAACAATAACCATTAAATTAGATAATGAATGTTTTTGTAGTGGTGTACAAAAATCAGGTTTTAACTGGTTATAATATGTCCTAAGCCCAACAAAATTCCCATAACGGTCCCTCAAGTAAGTAAGTAACCTATAATGTTCCTTACCCAGGTCTGGTATGATTCTAAAGTTTATAACCATTAACTTGACCTAATCTAGCATGTAATTCTCACATCATAGCGTAAAACATATAACATGTATTTTGGGAAGACTTACTTGAGCTCGGCAGATTGCATGCATCACACCCTTTTTTTATTAGAAACCTTTTTAGAAAACCATTTATTTTTATGAAAAACTTACCAAATCCTTAGTTTGAGTTCAGACACACCCAAGGTGTGCCCGAATCCCTCAAACCAAGACTCTGATAAGAACTTGTAACATCCCAAAAATTTTCATATAAAATTTGATTTTTAATTCATTCCAAAACATCCAGTAATCATGTCAAAACAACGAAAAGTGTATTGTAGTGAAATAATATCATAGTACAATTCCCAAAATCACATAATGCATAAAACGTGAGCGGATGCGGTACGATCAAGTCGGGCCCTTCCCTTTCGAGCTAGAAGTACCTGAAACATAAACTGAAGACTGTAAGCATAAAACTTAGTGAGCTACCCCCAAATACCCCATAGCATACATAACAGTCAAACCTATCTAGGTATTTTCAACCCCCTCGAGTCTCTTTCAAACGGTACTAGGTATATTTCAACCCCTTCTGTAATGACCCAAAAATCAGGGATAAAATTTTCATTTTTCATTATAGTCAAACACAAATTCTACTTCATCCATTCATTCGAGAACATTACTTAATTAAAACATTTATCAGAGTTATGTCCCAAAATCAGATAATGCGGAAAACACGGGTGTGTGCGCTGCGACCAAGCCGGACCCTTCCTTTCCAAACCAATGATGCCTCATAAACAAAATTGTAAGCACGAATCTTAGTGATATCCCCAAAGCATACCCCACATAATCACATAAACCATATCAGCCATATAAGCTATGCATACAAACCCTCCAAGGTCTTACACCAGGATGTCGTGGGCTCCCCCAGGGTCTTATACCTACCTGCCATGGGCTCCCCATGATCTTTACCTGGAATGCCATGGGCTCCCCCCATGGTCTGATATTCACCTGCCATGGGCTCCCCCGGGGTCTTCCATACAAATAATACAGAGTCAACTAGCATACATAAATAACCAACATATAACATAACACATATAAAATATATAGGAATGTGTGGACTCCCTCTTGGGTCTTACTCCAGGATGTTGTGGGCTCCCCCAGGGTCTTATACCTATATGCCATGGGCTCGTCCAATGTTCTTTACCTGGAATGTCATGGGCTCCCCCATGGTCTTCCATGCATGTATCACAAAGACAACTCACATACCACATAACATAAAATCCACTAGCATACCACATATCATATAATCAGCTAGCATACAACATGTCACATAATCACCAGCATACCATATATCACATAACCAGCTAGCATACTACATATCACATAATGGGCCAGCCTTGGTGCCTTCGACCCAATGGTATGGTGAGGAGACTCACCTCGAATGCAGAAGCTTCCCACATGAATTCCTTAGTTGTTGCCCCGCTAGCTTCCCGAGCTGTCACTACCAATCAATATACCCAATTAGCAATTAGGTTCCATGCTATAACCCTTGATCTATACATGGGGTAAAATGACAATTCTACCCCTGGCCAAGTATGATCCAAAACTGAGGCCCAAGCCCAAAAGAAAAGCCCAACATTATCGTGTCTATAAATCTATTGTCCAATTTGCCCACAGAGGCCCAATAAGGCCCAAATCCATCATGGACCTAACCCATTAAGGCCCAATGTCCAAAGAGGCCTAAAATACTGAATAGTCAACCTAGTCAACTCCTGGTCAAAATCAAAGTCAACAGTTAAGGTCAACCGATACCGGGTATATTTCAACCCTTTCGATCTCTTTCATCTAGTACTTGGTATATTTCAACCCCTTCGGTCTCTTTCAATAGGTACTGGGTATATTTCACCCACTTCGGTATCTTTTAACCGGTATTGGGTCTATTTCACCTCCTAAAACTAGCATACAAATCAAAATAGTAAAAGTCATAGATACAAAAAGCATATATAGGCATAACAGGTAATTGTTATGAATACAATCATCACCCTAAAAACATAATCTAGTGGGCCGACATTGGTGCCTTCGATCCACAAATATAGAGAAGGAAACTCACCTCATACTGACGGTATCAAATCACACTCGAGCTGCTGACTTGTGAAATCCTATCACTTTAAATCACAATTAATAAACCCCTATTTATAAATTAGGTCAATAACCCATCCCGAGAGTCCAAACCCTA
This sequence comes from Lactuca serriola, assembly GCF_051521515.1. NCBI lineage: Eukaryota > Viridiplantae > Streptophyta > Magnoliopsida > Asterales > Asteraceae > Lactuca > Lactuca serriola. The sequence goes on along the minus strand of NC_136416.1, from coordinate 163,639,643 downwards.
AATCCTGGCTTTAAGGGAAAACAGCTACTTAATTCTTATCTTATTGTGTAACGCCCGTAGATCCGGGCTAGTCAGTTTAGAGTTAATAGGGATCGAAAATGACTTTTCAACAAAAGATTATTAAGAATAAATAATCTTAACCAAGTTGTAGAATATGTCACAAGGTTTCCGTACATATAAAGAACGCCGAAATCCGAGTTATAACGAAGAAGTTATGACCCGTTGAAGTTTCGCGACGGAACCGGCACGGCACCGGGAAGCGTGAATAGTGAAATTTCGATAAAGCGAGTTTTAGACTTAGCGATCTAAATGAAAGTCGTAGAATATGTTAAACCGAGAGTGTCCATAAAAAGAACGCCTAAATCTGACTTCATATGAGGAAGTTATGATTTTTCGAAGTTTCGGATTGGCAGTGTACAGCCCGAAATTCGAATAATAGATCGAGCGGTTTTTAGCCGACACGACCTAAACAAGAATCGGAGATCTCGTTAAGATTAGCATAATGAGAAAAAGATGGGTGAAAACGGACGTCGGATGAAGAAGTTATGAGAATTTAACGAACTAATCCTGTCCCGGCCTGTTAATAATATAAATTTTAAACTAACATCAAAATTAGCCGACGGAGTCTAAACAAAAGTTGTAGAGTACGTTCCTACCTTCGGGTGGATATAAATAATGTCAAAAACAGAGCTCGTATGCGAGAGTTATGATTTTTAGAAGTCGAAGTAGAAAATCACGAATCTGGTACGAGGTCGATGACGTGGCAGCATCTGGACCGTCGCTTGCTGATCACGCCTCGCTTCGGATGGATGACACGTAGTCCTTGCATACGCCCAATGTTCGCATCGGATGCCCAGTGTACGAGTACGCCTCGCGTACGAGGCTCCAAATGCGCAACGGTCTTGTTTCTCCCTCGATCCACATTACGCCACGATGACCCAGCCCTTTCACGACACGTGTTGTACGAACGAAGCACTACGCCCAGCGTAGGTCCGAGGTACGCCCAGCGTACCGAGGCCTCGCAGGCTATAAAAGGGGGTCGAGGCAGCTTCATTTTTTCACACAAAAATCATTCTCTCTAGTTTCTTTCTCTCTCTAAGTGCCCTAAACCCTCCTAAACCCTAGGTAAACCCCCTAGCACCCGAGGGAAGCCCCGAGGCTCCCGGAGTCCCGAGAAAAAGAGTCTTTTGGTTTCGAAACATTGCTCCAAGCAAAGCCCGATTTTCTTTAAAATCCGCTGTAAGTGAGCTACGCTTACGCAACTTTTAATATAGCTTTCAAATAATTATAGTAATGTTATTAAGTCCTTAAAATAATTATTTGGGCTATTATTATGAGTTATATTGAGTGTTATTTAACGCTTATATAATAATAATAATAGTCAGACTATTAATTTGTCGCGGTTATTTTTAGACTAAACCCTAGTGGTATTGGTACTAGGTTTTATCGAAGAAAAATTGTGTTGAGAGTATCGAAGCGCTGTCCGAGTGCTGACTCACCACCTTTCAGGTGAGTGCGTAGTTACTTTCAGCTTACACATAGATATGAAGTATTTTATATAAATTACGTGCTATGTGTGCATATTACCTGAGTACTAGCTGTCTATGTTGGATGAATGATTTTATACACGTTTTAAATGATTTAAACTGTATATGTATTTTATATCTACGAAAATGTTAGGGTAAGACATGGGTAGATGTAATAGATGAAATATGAGTTGGATGATGAGTTGAGAGGTGAAATAGACCGTGAGGTGAGGGTGAGAGGTGGACGATGTGAGAAGCCTTTTTCCCAAATGATGGCCCTGTCATTCAACAGAGTATGGATGACAACCACGGACTATTCTAGACAGTCCAGTGGAACACTAGCAGACTCGCAACTTGTAGGTGTTGTGAACGATGTGTTCACCAGTGTACTCTAAAAACCTATTGATATGTATTGCGAGTAGACTCTTGAAAACAATACTGTCAATAAAACCCGGTAGATGCGCCTAAAGGACTCTACTGGAAAAAGCGCCTAATAGAGAACCTCATAACCCCGGCAGATGCGCCTAAAGGACTATTTCGGCAGATGCGCCCCATAGAGAATGTCATAATTTTGGCAGCTACGCCCTAGTGACAGAACTAGCAGATTGTGCTTGACAGATGTGTCATTTACAACGATGGAATTCGTACCTATTCCTTAGGATACTCCTTAGGAATAAATGAACGATGAATAGCTGATTCTTAGGGTAGATCCTTAAGAATAAAGAAGATAATGGGATGGGTAATTGGGTTGATAGTTTAATTGTTTAAACATAATAATTATATTATTGTGGGTTGAAAACCCTATGTACTCACCAGGTTTCCCAACCTGACCCACTCAGTTTATTTATATCACAGGTGTCAATATGAAGTGACATTACAATGAGAGATTAAAGAGATGTAGATCACTAGAGTAAATAAATGTAAGTTTCGTTTATGCTTATGTTCCTGTATTGACAATGACATCCCAAACGTTTTAAAATAAATAAAATACGTTTCTTCGAAAATGGGGATGTCACATATTGGGCCTAACCCACTTAGGCCTAAAAGATAGATATACCATGTCCAAAATGGACCCAAGTCTAAAGGCTCAACACATAAAATCTCATGGCCCAAAGTATCTAACTTCAAAAATGGCCCGAAATGAAGCCCAAGTCCTCTCTGGTGAGTACGCTCAGCATACCACCAGTACGCCCGACATACGCATGACCATCACATCATCGGGGCTTAGACCATCACATCATCGGGACTATATAAGCTTACATGCAATGTATGTTTAGGTACACCCGACGTATACTGCAGCTGGCCAAATCTCCTTTTAAGGTCTTACTCAGTTAAGACCTAACATCCAAATTTAGATCCAATCTTATTAGAGCGTCTTAAGCCATAAATTTGCAAACTAGAAACCCTAGGATCTTTCATTATAACCTTTTGGAGTAGCTCATACTCTTAAGAAACAATTTAAGGACCATTTTAAGAATAAATAAGTTATAAACTATAACTAACACTGATATGTGCATATTTAGTTATATATTTTGTGTAGAATCTTAATACTTTTTGGCTACTTTATTGCAATTATCGAACAAAGGGTACTTAATTATGTTTAAATTGTATATTTCAGCCTAAAAGACGAGCTCGAAAACAAAAGGAAGCGGGAATAGCATTCGGGAGCTCGGGAATTGAAGAAAGAAGAAAAAGAGTCAAAAACCTGAAGAACTCGACGAGTTTGACACCTACTCGACGGGTAGGCACGAACATTCGCGAACCATCAAGTACCTTACCGCACACAGATTTTAAGTAAGGGACTCAGCGAGTCGGTCTATGGACTCGACGAGTCGCCCCTATTTTCAGAAAACTATATAAAGGGCATAAACTCACGAGACAAGACTTGTCTCTGGAACCCTTGGAGAATGAATTGCGATTGAAAGTATTGCTGGAGCTCTGAAAATCGAGGATCAACCTTGCCATTTAATTTTGAAGAGATCGAAAGGCACAACCTTATTCTCTTTTCTTAATCTAGTGTTTACATCATGTTTAAATCATTAGGTTTAGTTTATGAGATATTTTCTGCTATGATTATAAGTTAAAAACTTGTTGCTTCTGTTTAGGGTAGAAAAACTTATAACTATGGTTTGAATTTTATGGCTTGGATTATTTAATTTGGTGAGTTTTGTTTTTTTATGATTGTTAAAGACCCTTATGTGTTAACAATAACTATTTTCTGTTAATTATCAAGTCTATTAAGTTGCATGAACATCTCTTAATTGCTTGTCTCATATAATTTATGTGGAAACAATATTAGATGCCTAGGAATAGTGAACATGAAACTAGGGGTTAAATAGAAAATAGGTAAGTCAATGTGTGAGCTTGTGTGACGAACAACCATTCAAGAAGTTAATTGAATTAGTAATTTAATTAGCTAACTACAAGTCTTACTTAACCGAATCAATAAACAAGGAAATTTATTAGTTTAACCAATTGGCCACTGTTTGAATTGATTTGTTTTCTAAGGATTAGTAATAGTGAACATGAACCTAATCACATTAATTGGAAGCCAATGACAAATTAATCCATTACACGTGCCATAAAATCAACCTTAGGAATAAGTAAGTCGAACCTGAACAGAAGTCTCCTTTTATGATCGAATATAGTTGATTTTTATTTGTTTAGCTGTTAATCGCTTGTTTGAGTGTTAGTTAAGTGCTTAAGTTTCTAGTCTTGCAAAACTAGAGAAAACCTCTTTTCTTTTATTATTTGTTTTTTAGATAATTCTAGTAGTTAGTTTATTTACCGTTTCCTATGTTCGATACCCTGCTTGCTTAACTATACCACAAATTGATAGGTACGCTGCCTTTTGTGTGTCTATATTATATTTAAAAGGTAGGACTAAAACTAGTGCAATAAACACACATCAAATTTTTGGCGTCATTGTCGGGGAACGTTTATAAAATAAATTTTAATTGCTAGTGTTATTGATCCTTTGTGTAAGATCATTCTTGCAAAAAGTTACTATTTTAGTAAATTAGTTATTAGGTTTGAATTTTAGTTGTTTTTCCTATTTTTAGGATTTTTGATCTAATTTTTTTTTTACCTCTGACTCGTCGACTCCAGTCGTAGCTACTCAACGATTCCATCGCAATATTTCATTTTCGTTTTTAGTTTAGTTTTGTTCTTTTTACGTGTGTTTTTCTGTTTCTTTCAGGTATTTTATGACATAAGGATCGAATTCATCTTTGGTACCACCTCTTGAAAATCCGGAATTGACTTTGAGGAAGGACAAGGAGAAGACCGTTGAAGAGACTACCCCGCCAAAGAAATTACCTTTCAAGGACCTTAAATCGGTCTTTGGAAAGAAGAAAAGCAAGAAAGTAGGTGAGTCTAGCAGCCAAAAGAGCGAAGAAAGCAAGATAGAAGGCTTTGGATATAACCCCAATCCAAAAGAAACCGAAACCGAATAAGAAAGCGACCTAGAAGGCAAACCCGATAACACCATGGCTAACATTGTTGATCTCACCATGGGTGAATAAAAGAAAAGGATGCATGATGATACCGAGTCGAGACTCGTGCAACCCACGATTCCAGCAACTGCTACCTTCGAGCTAAAAGGCCACATACTCGCTCAACTCAAGGACATCCCATTCTACGGGAAATATCACGAAGACATGTACAAGCATATCGATGAGCTCAATGACATAGTAGACTATTTCAACATCCCGAACGTTCCTCGCGAGACTGTTTTGCTTCGTATGCTACCGGTCACATTTAAGGGGGCTGCAAAAGATTGGCTGAAATCACTTCCCCCAGGATCCATCACCACTTGGGCAAAAATCCGTGAAGAGTTCATTGACCAATTTTTCCCTCCTTCGAAAATAGCAAAATTGAAAAAAAAAAGCCATTGCCAATTTCGAGCAACAACCGGGAGATTCACTATATGAGGCATGGGAAAGATACAAAAGCTTGTTGAGGAATTGCCCCCACAATGACTTGAACATTCAACAAGAAGTCTCCATTTTCTATGATGGAGTAAATGTTAACACTAGACAACTCCTTAACTCTCAAGGCCCATTAACAGGGAAAAATCCGGCAGAAGTTAGGTAACTCATTGAAGAATTCTCTAAGCACTCTAGAGAATATCATAACCCAAGGAATGACTCAACTCGAGGGGTGGTGAACTCTATTTCCGATGACATGGCATCAATGATGGCAAAATTGGAGAGCATGGATCGAAGAATGACAAAGATGGACCAATCCATCCATGTCATTAGAGTGGGATGTGATAACTATAGAGGGTCTCACCTTACCAAAGACTGTGATCTTGATGAGAACTGGAACTGGAAAGCCCAAGTGTATTATTCAAGTGGTGATAGATATGATAATGATTGGCGAAAACCCAAGAAATAATGGCTACCTTATGATGAGTACAAGAAGGCGAAGGAGGAAAAGAATAAGCAAAAAAGCAAGAGTTTTTTTATTAAAAGGAGGAGCCGGTACAAGAAAACAAATCGGATTTGGAAGATATGTTTACAAGATTCGTAGCCGCATCCGAGAAGAGGCATAACGATACCGATGCTACAATAAAAGATCAACAAAACATGTTGACATAGCACCAAATTATGATGAAAGATCAACAGGCTCTACTTAGGAGTCAACAAGCCTCCATCCTCAACATTGAAAAGCAGCTAGGCCAACTTGCAAAACAAGTAAACGATAGACAATCGGGTGGAATTCCAAGTAATACCGAAAAGAATCCAAGGATGGATCATATAAATGCAATAACAACAAATTTTGAGAAAATTTTCACTCCTGTAAGTCCAATCCGGAAAGAAGAATGAAAACTGGTGCAAGGGCAAGAAGAAAAAAATCGAGAATCGCATACAGTGACATCGACTCGACGAGTCCCAGACAGGTACTCGACGAGTCCAAGGTCTGATGACAAAAACAAATTCCTTGTAAAACCTTACCAGCCTCTTTTTCCATTTCCAAGTCGAGCCATACAAGGTGAACAACTTCAAGAGTATAGGGAGTTTATAGAACATATAAATGCACTCCAAGTGAACATCCCATTCATTGAAACAATAATTCAAACGCCAAAATATGTAAGCTTGCTTAAGGGCCTCTTCACGAATAGAAGGAATATGACAGAAGTAGCAAAGATAATTTTGAATGAGCTGCCAGAGAAGATGGGCGATCCGGGAAGCATCACTATATGTTGCCAATTTGGAAACTAAATTACCACTCGTGCTTGACCGATTTGGGGGCTAGTATAAATGTTATGCCGTATTCTTTCTTCAAAAAGCTAAACATTCCGGAACCAAATCCCATTCAAATGACAATCCATCTAGCTGATAAAACAATTTTACATCCAAGGGGAGTATGCGAAGATCTTCTCATCAAGGTGGATAAATTAGTGTTCCCTGCTGACTTCATAGTATTGGATATGGATGAGGACCACAAAGTCCCCATCATTCTTGATAGACCATTCTTGAATACCGCTTGTGCCTTAATAGATGTGCGCAAATCTAAACTAAAACTTAGGGTGGGTGATGATTTGGTGATTTTTAAAGCCGATCAAGAGAAGAAGCATGTAATGTCAAGAGAAGATAAGACTTCCTCAATGGATTTGGATGATGAATTGTTAGAAAAAGAGCTGGCACTTTATCAAGAAACTAATCCAAATCAATTCATACTTTCTTTAGAAGAAGACTTTGATGCCGGAAAAGCCTTAAGAGAATTAGAGAAGCTACTTGAAAAAAGTGAAGCTAATGAAGATCTAAGCAACTTTGAAGAAACAAACTTGGTTTGTCTTGATACAAATTTACAATGTAAGTAAGCAATTCAAGATAATAAGAAGGAAATCTTAGAAGATGAAGAGCACACTAAGGTTTTGAATAATGATAAACATAACTCTTCCATTGGGTCACACATGAATGCTCAAGGAGTAAAAGAAGATAGGCCCACTACAATTAAGAAAACCAAACCTCGCATATGAAGAAAGTGAGGTAGAATCTGTCACCTCGAGTGATGATGAAATGATGACTACAAAGGCGATCGAGGTAGATAAAGGAGGAATGGACACGATGGGGCACACGGAAGAAGAGAAGAAGAAGAAATATGGTAAAGGGATAAAGCGTAAATCTAAAGAAAATGCCACAAAAAGGAGAAAGGAGGAGTTAAAGAAGGTGTATCAAAGAAAAATCCATGCTTACAAAATAAAGTATAAAGCACGGAGGATTCAACAGAAATTCCTGATGGAGGACACCGCTGAAACGTAGAGTCGGTAGGAGTCCATCTAAAAGACTCCTAAAAAAGAAGCGCTTACGGGGGGCAACCCGTTACTAGATTTTGATTTCTTTTTACCTTTCTTTTTTGTTTTATTTTTCATCTTTTATTGGTTTTCTTAGGATTTGTCTATCTAAATCTTCTTATTTGTCTAAAATGAATGCTTGAGGACAAGCAAGGTCTGAGTGTGGGGTGTGGTGGATTTATTTTAAAGAAAGTAAAATTTTTGAAATTTTTTTCAAACAGAACAATTAACTCACCGAGTCAGGTTACCTGCTCGACGAGTCTGTGGGAAAACTCTAAAAATTTTTAAAGAATCGCGACTCTACTTGACGAGTCGGGGAACCTACTCGACGAGTCGGTCTATTTTCGGGAAAAAAATAAATTTTACTATTCTGTAAAATTAGGGTTTTTACCCTAATTGGTAAACATTTCCTCATTCACTCCAGCCGACACCCACTCGACGTACCAAGTTCCTCTTAAGCAACCATCTCCAATTCTTTTGATTTCTTCCAATTTCTTCCAACAAGGTAACATTTTTCTGTCTTATTTCTGATAAAGGTTTGATCTTTAGTATTTCGATGGCCTTAATTTGTTAATTTGTGAAAAAAAATCCGATTTTTGAAATTTACTTGAATTCTAGGGTTTCGATTTTGGCCAAATTAGAGTGTTATAGTTAAAAAAAAATTGTGAATTAACACTTGATATACAACCCAAGACAAACCCCTGCAACAAATTTTGAGTTTTGATGGTTGAATATTTACGAATCGGGAAGGCGACTCGAGCAGTTCTTCCGACGCGCCGAGTCTGTTCATGGACTCGACGAGTCCATGCTGCAGTTGTCCAGCTTTTATTTTTTTTTTTAACGTTTTTGTGGTTTTTGGTGTTGTTTTGTCTTGTTTTATTTTACAGAAAATGTCTATCAGGAGGAGTCAAAGTTCAAGAGGCAACCAAGGAGATTCCCCTTGGTTGAATTTCCCCCAAATTGAGTCCAAGTCAACAATGGTCCGCTGGAAAAAGAAGTCAGATGTGTTAAAGAAGAACGAAACCTATGTTCCAAATGAAATAAATTGGGAATGGTTAGGGCAGGTTGGATTGGAAGAAGATTTGACCCTGTATTTGGTCAAAAGTTTTATGCACAACAGGGTAACCATTACATGTGACGGGTGGAATAGATTGTTTAGGACACAGGAACCGGTGTACCAGGAATTATGCTGAGAGTTTTTCTCGACTGTTGCCTTCCGAGGGGGTAGTGATTATTATAATCCGGGTATCCTCACATTTTGTCTTGGAAGATGAGACATGATTTAGGGTTTCTCTGGGCAAAGCGGGTAGTAAGTGAGGCTACAAGTGAGGCTTAAGGCCTTTAAATAGGGTACAAACCCTGAAAATTAGGGGTTTCCTTTCCGGTGTCTACTCGTCGAGTTGGGTCCTTCCAAATCGTCGAGTTGACCTATCATTCTGCGTCCAAACTGATCTCTACTCAACGAGTTGGAGCTCCCCAACTCGTCGAGTTCCAGCCCAAAACTCTAAAAATATTGAAAACTGAATATTACCTGAACCAAGCGTTACACCTTCGGTCTGTTTTAATCGATACCAGATATATTTCAACCCTTTCGATCTCTTTCAACCAGTATTGGGTATATTACAACCCCTTCGGTCTCTTTCAATAGGTACTGGGTCTATTTCACCACTTCAGTAACTTTTAACCGGGATTGGGTCTATTTCACCCCCTAAAACTAGCATACAAAACAAAAAAGTAAAAGTCATAGATACAACAAGCATATATAGGCATAACATGTCCAAGCCCTAAATCCTGGCTTTAAGGGAAAACGGTTACTTAATTCTTATCTTATTGGGCCTAACTTACCTAGGCCTAGAAGATATACCATGTCCAAGATGGGCCTAAGTCTAAAGGCTCAACACAGAAAAACTCATGGCCCAAAGTTTCTAACTTCAAAAATGGCTCAAAATGAAGCCCAAGTCCTCTCTGGTGAGTACGCTCAGCATCCCACTAGTACGCCCGACATACGCACGACCATCACATCATCAGGACTATATAAGCATACACGCAACGTATGTTTAGGTACACCCGACGTATGCTGCAGCTGGCCAAATCTCTTTTTAAGGTCTTAATCAGTTAAGACCTAACGTCCAAATGTAGATCCAAGCTTATTAGAGTGTCTTAAGCCATAAAGTTGCAAACTTTTTGCTTTCGCTTGTCTTAAAAGGGTCAAATCTAAGACTTTATTACACTAACTTCATGAAATCACCTTTAACCCTTGCATGGTTGAACTTAATCTATCAAGACTCCATTTTTATGCTCAAGGGACACTAGAAACCCTAGGATCTTTCATTATAACCTTCTGGAGTAGCTCATACTCTTAAGAAACAATTTAAGGACAAGAAGAAATAATTTCTGAACTATGACTAACACTGATATGTGCATATTTAGTAATATATTTTGTGTAGAATCTTAATAATTTTGGCTATTTTATTGCAATTATCAAACAAAAGGTACTTAATTATGTTTAAATTGTATTTTCAGCCAAAAAGACGAGCTCAGAAGCAAAAGGAAGCGGGAATAGCAGTCGGAAGCTCGGGAATTGAAGAAAGAAGAAAAAGAGTCAAAAACCTGAAGAGTTCGACGAGTTGGACACCCACTCGACGGGTAGGCACGAACATTTGCGAACAATCAAGTACATTACCGCACACGGATTTTAAGTAAGGGACTCAGCGATTTGGTCTATGGACTCGACGAGTCACCCCTGTTTTCAGAATACTATATAATGGGCATAAACTCACGAGACAAGACTTCTCTCCAGAACCCTTGGAGACTGAATTGCGATTGAAAGTGTTGCTGGAGCTCTGGAAATCAAGGATCAACCTTAGCATTCAATTTTGAAGAGATTGAAAGGCACAACCTTATTCTCTTTTCTTAATCTAGTGTTTACATCATGTTTAAATCATTAGGTTTAGTTTGTGAGATATTTTCTGCTGTGATTATGAGTTAAAAACTTGTTGCTTCGATTTAGGGTAGAAAAACTTATAACTATGGTTTGAATTTTATGGCTTGGATTATTTAATTTGGTGAATTTTTTTATGATTGTTAAAGACCCTTATGTGTTGACAATAACTATTTTCTGTTAATTATCAAGTTTATTAAGTTGCATGAACATCTCTTAATGTCTTGTCTCATATAATTTATGTGGAAACAATATTATATGCCTAGGAATAGTGAACATGAAACTCGGGGTTAATTAGAAAATAGTTAAGTCAATGTGTGAACTTGTGTGAGGAACAACCATACAAGAAGTTAATTGAATTATTAATTTAATTAGCTAACTACAAGTCTTACTTAACCCAAATCAATAAACTAGGAAACTTATTAGTTTAACCAATTGGCCACTATTTGAATTGATTTGTTTTCTAAGGATTAGTTATAGTGAACATGAACCTAATCACATTAATCGGTAGCCATGACAAATTAATCCATTGCACGTACCATAAAACCAACCTTAGGAATAAGTAAGTCGAACCTGAAAAGAAGTCTCCTGTATTATTGAATTTAGCTGATTTTTATTTGCTTAGTTGTTAATTGCTTGTTTGAGTGTTAGTTAAGTGCTTAAGTTTCTAGTCTTAAAAAACTAGAGAAAACCTATTTTCTTTTATTATTTGTTTTTTAGATAATTCTAGTAGTTAGTTTCTTTATTGTTCCATGTGTTCGATACCCTGCTTGCTTAACTATACGACCAACTAACAGGTACACTGCCTTTGGTGTGTCTAAATTATATTTAAAAAGTAGGACTAAAACTAGTGCAATAAACACACATCAAACACATGGAGTCATCAAGGTAGGAGCTTTTTACCTCTAACAAGCTTGAAATGGTGAGTAACTTCTGGATCTACAAGCTTCCTCTTGTATAAAGCTTCTCCGTAATTCTTCTTCACTAAGCACCAAACCCACACAAAACACACACAAAAGCTCAATCTCTATGGAGAATGGATTATGGGTTTGAGATCGAGTTCAAGAGACAATGGAGGCTAGTTGGGTGAAAGTTTAGGAGAGCTTAATGTGTTTAAATAGGGTGCAAACCCAATAAATTAGGGTTTTCCCATAGCTCGCGTACGCCCTGCATACGTATGGGTACGCCCAACGTACGTAGGGGATTCCCTGCCTCAAACAGCCACTAGAGTATGCCCGAGATACCAATGTGTACACCCAACGTACACGCGCCCAAGGGTTCAAATGTAAGAAATTATAGCTAAGGGATTTACTTGACAAATCGGGTGTTACATCGTCTGTATTTGATGAATCTTCAGTCTTAAACATAATTCAGGACGTCCGGGCAGGATCGACTAGCATGGTAGAGGAAGTAGTAATGAATGATTTGTTGGGTTTTGAGCATTCTAACACTTCCTAAGTGTACATGCAACCCTAAATACCTTGGATCTATGTTTTCTCTATTATACATGCAAATAAGAACTTTCCAAGGCTTTAATCCTAACTAGCATATTATGATGTTCTTAATCTACAAAGTACTAGTTAGAGGACATACCTTTTGATGTAGCTTGATGTCTTCAAGCTTTAAGAGCTTAGCCCCAATAGTGTGGAAGCCTCAAGTGGAATCACAAATCACCAAGACACCTTGGAATACTTTAGAGAATATGATTACTTGGTTCTCTCTAGTGAAATTTGCTAGCCCTTCTTTAGTGTATCCACACTAGTGCCAATTTCACCAACCAAAGACATCTTTATATAGTATGGAGGATTAGGGTTAAACCCTAATACCCATGACCTTTCATTTCCTAGGATCCATGGGTTAAACACTCCATGGACTATCCATGAATGCTTAGCCCAACCTAAATGAACTTGGCCCATTCCATATATATAAGAGTCCATATTTAATTAGTTCCTTTTGATCACTTAATTAATTATAAATTAATTCTTGATCAATACTAATTAAATAATATGATTCCATATTAATATATTAGAACTTATAATATATTAATATTAATCATAAACATACTATTCTCAAAAGATTATCCATATAAATTGTGTCGGTGAAGTGCAACCCAAATGGACCATGCCGGGTCGGGTCAAGTACATACCAAATATAGTTATGGACTTAGACATTAATCCAACAGTCTCCCACTTGGATAAGTCTAAAACTATTATTGCGTATGACTTCAAACCTAACTGGCAATCGTAGCTTTTAAAGCTGCTGTCGAACTCTGATCTTGTCAACGAACTTGTCCATTAGATAAGGGATCATATATTCCTCCATTCTAGATATCATATGGACTGAGACATGGATTATAATCATTCTCTCTGTCCATTTGTTGTTTCCCGATTTCCGATTTATGACGACTGACTAATTGAACGAATCAAATCAGTCCTGGCCCGGCCGAGCACTTCCATTTGTCATCATCAAATCATCGAGGGGCCCACAGATATCGCTTTTATCCCGAAGGTAAAAGGAATGGATAAACTTCGACTCATATGGCTTGTTCTACTACTTGTTGAATCATACACAAAGGCACGTTTTATAGCACCGAGTTACCAAATGCGTTTTCGTGCAATCAATGTACAACCAACTCATAGTAACAACTCATATCTCTAGGTTTGAAGAATATAAGATATTATCGTCTCATGATCACTCGTGATAAAATCCATGAAGTGATTCCAATGAGCGCGGGTTGAATCCAATACTCAGAACTTATGAGCACTCATGAGTGTTGTAGCCCTTTGTCCAACACCTTAGACCTCTACAAGCCAACCCATGACAGTCTTAATTCATATCTACTTCCAACATATGACCGACTGTGGATGGTTTGAATAACTTAGTCATTCCGGAAGAATAACCTAGTTTATTCGGGAAGTCAAAACATGCAAAGTGAAACACAATAATAATTGAATCCAATATGGTATCAAATCTTTGAACATAAATAAAACACCTTTTATTTATCACCATATGATTACACATTATTCATTGTATACTGTTTCAGCTATCAACTTTATTCTTGAATTTAAAACAATAGTTGTCCCATGCTCCAAGCATGTACACTATGTTTTCTTAAACACTAGTCATGCCACACACCAAGTATGCATACTATGTTTGTCTATGATCCTTACTTTGTGAACTAGATCAATTGAACATAACTTCAATGATTCTCTTTTCACACTCCCAAATCCTTACCGCAAATGCAAGAATTCCAAATTCATGCCATTTACTGAAATCTGTTAGATTCTAAACTTATATGCATTGATCCTCTCGTAATGATTATGCACAAAGTCATAAAGACTTGGCAACAATCATTACAGAGTATTCCAAAGGAGATCAACTCCTTGGAAATATCCTTCTTGCATTAAGTTTCCTTAATCTTACACAGATTGAAAATTCTAACTTTGAAACATTTCTAGATTCCATTTTGACTATCACTTCTGAACAAGAGTTGCCTCCTTACAGATTATGTCAATATGGTCCTTCCAGAATTATCACTATACTTCCAATTGTCCTTGAGTAACCAATCTTTGGTAAACCTTAGATTGTCCTCGACAATTGTTTAATCGTTTTAGTCATATCCAGTTCTAAACCTTTTCCCTTCTTAATGCCCCAGGCATTTGGAAAATTTTAGAACGGATGAATATAGCACATGTAATCGATCCTATATCCGAAGCATATGGGACACGATTCATGATGTCTTACATAAAGACTAAACCAGTCTTTTGCTATAATATTTCCATTTCAATTTGCCAAGTTCTCATAATTCAGATTATGAAAAGGGATGCCGTAATCATAATCGAATTTTAGAACGCAAATAATGGACCCATATACAGAATTTCCTTATGTTGAGCCATTCCAACATGAAATTCATATATATCCTTGACTAAATGATTAAAACCTCACGATCTAAGCTTATAGATTTGAGATGAAGCATAATTTCCTCTCCCTTAATTATAGCAAAACAACTTTTTCCCAATTGAAACTTTTGTTTTCTATAATTAACATTGCTGACTTGCAATACTTATCATAATTATCATGCTCCCACTAACATGATGATTATTAGCATAACACTTATGCTCCCACTAGCTTTGACATGTACTCAGAAATCAGCTGGACTTCTAGAAATCAATACTTCATTGACTTTCTTACCAAAGTTCAGATTTCTGATGCTAGATTGTTTTGATAAAACTTTATCAAAATCATACACCTTCCCTTAGATAGCACACTTGTGTGTCTAAACAATTATGAAGAGGTATGCCGTAATCATAATGGTTAGACCTTTTTGCCACTTCTCACAAGTCCAGGTTAGTGTGCCGGTTAACCACACACGCTCCACTAACGACTTTGAGAATGCAAATATCACAATTGCTATCTAGCTAAAATCTACTTAGTGAAAGTGTTTCCTCACCATCATTTTCATGAATCGGAGAGAAACCTTATGACACTTAGATTTAATGGTATATGTGTTCTTATCCATGTGAATTTTTCAAAACCATAGTCACAAGACAAGGATAATGACAAATCCAAACTCATATGGATTGAACTCAATCTTAATTTATTGCCACCTGGCAGCTCAAGGGCCTGCCATTGCTTCCAAGTTGTTGTGCAACAAATTGAGAACTCTAAGAACTCATATGCAAGGCCAACTTTAACTGGAATGGGCACAGAATATGTCAACACGATAGGTTATAAACCTCAAGTCGTGTGCTAGTGTAGAACTTCAGGTTCTATTCTTGATTAGTTCTTGAGACTTTCAAGACCTTTAAGACTCCCACTGTCCTCTTGACATATAAGACTTTCTTGTCTGATATTCAAGAGATAGTGTGGGTTCTAATCAAGACAAACACTTCACACATTTGGCCTAAGTTGATCTTTGTTTTATCCAAAACATCACAACTTACCAATTTCAAATGTACAAGAGTAGAAAACTTTTACTCTTACATTTGACAAGTGTTTTAAACCTTCTTTAAGACATGTCACTCAAATGACAATCTTGGAGTATGATTCTAAGACTTGTATTGGAACGAAGTATGACTCATCTTCTTGATTTAACCATTTCAACAATTCAAGTTCCTCTTCTTAGTCATAAGAATGCATTAAGATTTCCTTAGAGAACTAATTTTGATATGGTTTCTTAATCATTAAGATGATCACAAAAACTGATACTAAAGTACTCTCCCATCTTTTCAGATTTGAGAAACTTTTATCCTTCTGCCTAATTTGATTCTTCTTATTCGCTCTGCCTTACATTGGAACCTTTTCCAATGTCTCAGAGTTACACTTAAGCATGTAAGTATAATCATATTTACTGAGCTT
This sequence comes from Lactuca serriola, assembly GCF_051521515.1. Lineage (NCBI taxonomy): Eukaryota > Viridiplantae > Streptophyta > Magnoliopsida > Asterales > Asteraceae > Lactuca > Lactuca serriola. The sequence goes on along the minus strand of NC_136416.1, from coordinate 163,623,517 downwards.
TAGTAAACTATGACGAATAATCTTATCGATCTTTTGTGGTGGACTTAATCAGTGCACAAGACTGTGTACTCGATCCTTTAGTCCTTCACTTGACTCACACATCCATGTGAACTAGTAATTAGTCTTAATTTTTCCAAAACTTGAAAGTTCTCATTCATCATGCTATATAACTTGCATGATTCCAAGTCCCGGTCCAAATGAAACTTGGGTGATGAGAATCTTTCCTTATTTGGTAAATATAGACATTACCACAAATGAAAGAATCAACTTCATATTTCCACTCTTGCTCTTAATGGAATCATATAAGCAACAATTTTTCCTCAAAAGCCATTGTAAGGATATTTTAAAATAAATAAAATCAAAAAAAAATTTCTTTTATTTTAAAACTTTGCGGAAAAACTTATCCTTACAATCCATATGAAAACTTGTTGTTATCTATTCCTAAGCAATATCTCATAACTCCTAAGAAGTAGCTGAAGAATCCGATTTTTCAAACTATGCGATAGAAATCCATCTATGCGATCAGATTCAGCATATTCTTTCTTTAGGTTTCTTCACTTTTCTTTGATTCTTAAAACATCACCATGTGACCCAGTCACATAATGTATCAAGAATTTCAGAATAGAAACTTAACAGAGTTAGATAGTGGACTTTACCTGAAGTAGAGTCAAACTTATTGACTTTAACATCCTTAGGTAAATCTGGCAGCTTCGCAACCAATGCCCCTTCCTTTGGCAATATAAACATATGGACCCTTTGATAAAGGTACACGGGACTATCACAAACTTAGCTTTTCTCTTTACCATTTGGTCAACCGAGTTGACTATGGCCGATCCCTTTCCACTGGGAAGAGAGAGCTTTACTAGATATCCAATGTCATCAATGTCAATGTCCATAAAGATTTAGGAAGTTGATCTAAGCAAATAGATAAGATCATTAAGGGTCTTGTCATAGTCTGTTTCATAGGTGTCCCAAAGGAACTCACTATGTGACTTAGAAAGTGATTGAACCACCAACTTTCTCAAGACTTTGACACCCAACTCTCCCGGCTTGTCAATATGTGACTACATCTCCAAGATGTGATCACACCTAGACCTTGCCTTGCCAATAGGGCTTGAGTGACCTTAAACTTTTCAAGAACTTGTGGGTTAGGGAGAATAGTTGGAGGAGGAGAAAGAAGTATGATATCCATGGGGCATCATCTTCATTAGGAAACCTTGTTTCAAAAGATTTGGGAAGATCATATATGTCTAAACCAGACATCTTTTAGGAGATATTCAAGATAGTTGATTTTAAAGTCCTTAATATGACACCCAATATGAAATATTAAGGCTAGGACCCAACAAACTATTTTATAACTCAGAAGAGGGATGCCGTAATCCAAGCTATAAAATATTTGAAGGTAGGTGAATGACGATTCACCAATTTCCACCAAGATAAACGAAATGTATTATTAGGTTTTAATTGGTTTTGAAACTCCTAGATCTTTGAGATTCATTGAACTGTTCAAAGGCATGTTTCAATCTTGAGTGTGCCCTTCAGGTTTTGTGACTGGGATGCCGAGGATCACAAAACAAGGTGTGAAGTAACCATGCAAATCACTTGGTACCCTTAATAAATTACCCCTCAATCGATGTGCCGGTTAACCACACACGCTCCATCGATACTATGATAAATATTAAGTCACCCTTTACCTACCTTGTTAAGTCCAAGTTAGTGTGACGGTTAACCACACACGCTCCACTAACGACTTAGACAAAGTGTAAAGTGTAATTTCATGGGTTAGCACCTTATTCACATTTTTCCTAAGTAACTAAGATTGGGTATTATTAAGAGTTTAGTTACTTAGTATTATCATTAATACTTTTAATGAATGAGAATTATAGTCTTGTCAAACCCGTTCGGCTAACGACCCTCCACCGGTCAAGCAAGCGGTGGGTGAGAGTGGACACCCATTAAGTTGCCATTTTATAGGCAACAACCTTATACCCACCTTATAGACCGGCTTCGTGAATGAGGCGTACTAGCGGTAAGACTGACTTTACTCTTATACATATATATATTATTAACTTATAATATTATAAAGTATAAGGGTTGAATTTTAACTTTTAAAATTCTAAGGGCTAACTTGGAATTAAAGTATTCATAAGAGAAAACCTTACAAATTCCAAAACTTGAGGGCAAGTTTTGAAACTATTCAAAACTAATTAATTCCATAACTTATGTGTTTAAAGTAGTTTTAATCCAAAAACTCTTCAAGTTCCATAACTTGAGGACAAGTTATGGAAGACTTTAAACTAATAAAAGAATTAACTTTTCTTTATTTTATAACTTATGGATTTAATTATGGTTACATATTTTTCTTTAATGAAGTGACTCTTGAACTTTCATAACTTGAGGACAAGTTATGGAGTCATAAAAAATTATTCAATGACACAAGACTCTTCATTTTGTAACCATTGCCAACTTTATGAGTTTTAAGATTCATAAATGTGACTTTTAAGTTACATAAACACATTTTATGAACTTCTTTTAGATTAATTTGGATTAAAACCAACTAACAAATAATATTTTTCATCAATCTAAATTAACTCATAAAACAAGATAACACAAAAAAAAACTTTTCATGTTCCATATCTTAAGAGCAAGTTATGGAATTCTTTAAAACATTAAGACCAAGTTTTGTAACTCCATAAAAAAACTTTGAATCAATTTTTTTTAAAACCTTTTCATATCCATAACTTATGGAGGTTTCAAAAAATAAAACTCTTTAGATCAAACTTTTAAAACTAATAAAATAATCATATTATTTTATCTTTTATTAAATTTGACCTAATTCAACTCATAAAGCAAATTATTCAAATTTTACAAATAATTAGTTTTTCACAAGAACAAGTAATTATCTTAAAATTTGACGAACTTCATTTTTTTTTTTCTTTTTTTTTTCAACTTTGAAAATAAAATATTTGCATCAATATAACAGAAAACAACCCGTGGCTCTGATACCACTGTTGGGTTTTGAGCATTCTAACACTTCCTAAGTGTACATGCAACCCTAAATACCTTGGATCTATGTTTTCTCTATTATACATGCAAATAAGAACTTTCCAAGGCTTTAATCCTAACTAGCATATTATGATGTTCTTAATCTACAAAGTACTAGTTAGAGGACATACCTTTTGATGTAGCTTGATGTCTTCAAGCTTTAAGAGCTTAGCCCCAATAGTGTGGAAGCCTCAAGTGGAATCACAAATCACCAAGACACCTTGGAATACTTTAGAGAATATGATTACTTGGTTCTCTCTAGTGAAATTTGCTAGCCCTTCTTTAGTGTATCCACACTAGTGCCAATTTCACCAACCAAAGACATCTTTATATAGTATGGAGGATTAGGGTTAAACCCTAATACCCATGACCTTTCATTTCCTAGGATCCATGGGTTAAACACTCCATGGACTATCCATGAATGCTTAGCCCAACCTAAATGAACTTGGCCCATTCCATATATATAAGAGTCCATATTTAATTAGTTCCTTTTGATCACTTAATTAATTATAAATTAATTCTTGATCAATACTAATTAAATAATATGATTCCATATTAATATATTAGAACTTATAATATATTAATATTAATCATAAACATACTATTCTCAAAAGATTATCCATATAAATTGTGTCGGTGAAGTGCAACCCAAATGGACCATGCCGGGTCGGGTCAAGTACATACCAAATATAGTTATGGACTTAGACATTAATCCAACATGATTTCGAGGACGAAACCTAATTTAAGTGGGGAGAGTTGTAACATCTTGTTTCGAGTCGTTTCATAATCCGGTGCTGTGACTCGAAGATCAAGTATCATAATGCTTCAGGCCTAAGGGAAAGAGAGGTTTAGACCCTTTTGGATGTGGATAATGTATATTAGGTGATCTAGGAATTTGGTTTGTGCTTTGGAGCCTGAGGGTATAATGGTAAAAGTGATAGTTCGGGCCTTTCATTGATTAAGGATTTTAGCTCGAGGTGTTTCAAGTCAAAAGTAATTACATGGAGTTGTAAAGCTCCTCATTACCATTTCTTTGATATAAAGATCATCGAAAACGGATTTAGGATGTAAAAGTTATGGCCATGGATAATTGATCGGTAAGGAGCATGCCATGTACGCTGGGCGTATAAGGAATGTATGTTGGGTATACATGGCTGGAGTGATCGTGAAGGCTCATTCGCGAACGTTGGGTGTACCATATGTATGTTGGGCTTTGCAACTCAGTCTCAAACCTAATTTAGTGTCTCGGACCCTATTTAAAGGCCTTAACTCATCTTCAAACTCTCTTATCTTTAGCCTCCATCCCCTCTAATCCTAAATACGAAGTCCTAGCTTTGTTCTTGAGTGTTCTTGAGCCGATGCACTGAGCCGTAGGGCGGAGGGCGCCCCGATGCGCCAGAGGAGGTGGTTGGATGTTGTCAAGGATTATGATTGTGAGATCCTGTACCACATGGGCAAGGCTAATGTTTTAGCCGATGCACTAAGTCGTAGGGCGGAGGGCGCCCCGATGCGAGATGTTTGTCTGAGATTGACAGTGATGACCCCGGTGTTGGATGCTATTCGTGGGGCCCAGGCTGAGGCCGTGAGGCTAGAAAGCCAGAAGAGAGAGCGAGTTGTCGGGTTGGTATCGGAATTCGTTACCGATAGCCGGGGGCTTATGATATTTCAGGTTCGGATATGGGTACCGTCTGTGGGCGGAACGCGTACCATTTTGATGGAAAAGGCTCACCGATCGAAGTTCTCGATCCATCCCGGGGCCACTAAGATGTATTTGGACCTGAAAAGGGAGTATTGGTGGCCCTGTATGAAGAGGGATGTCACATGGTTTGTAGAGAAATGCTTGACCTGTCGCAGGGTTAAGGCCGAGCACTAGCATCCACATGGTAAGCTGCAGCCGTTAAGAGATTACCGAGTGGAAATGAGAACAGATTACCATGGATTTCATCACCAAATTGCCAAGGACTGCGAGTGGTGTCGATGCAATTTGGGTGATTGTGGACAGGTTGACGAAGAGCACTCACTTCCTGGCTATCAGTGAGAGCTCTTCCGCGGAGAGGTTGGTAGAGATGTACGTGAGAGAGGTGGTATCGCGGCATGGAGTGCCGATCTCGATCGTCTCAGATCGAGATGTACGTTTCACTTCCAGATTCTGGAAGAAGTTTCACGAGGAATTGGGTATGAAACTGCATTTTAGTACCGCATACCACCCACAGACTGACGGGCAAGTGAGCGGACGATTCAGACGCTCGAGGATATGCTCCGAGCATGTGTGTTGGATTTCGGCGGGAGTTGGGACACGTATTTTCCCTTGGTGGAGCTTTCCTACAACAATAGCCATCATTCGAGCATTGGTATGCCGCCCTTTGAGCTGTTGTATGGGAGGAGGTGTCGGACCCCCATTTACTGGGGAGAAGTAGGGCAGCGTGTGATGGGTAGTACCGAGATCATGCTTCAGACGACAGAGCAGATTCAGCAGGTCAGACAGAGGTTGTTGACCGCTCAGAATCGTCAGAAGAGTTATGCGGACAGACGCCGGTCCGAGCTCGAGTTTCAGGTCGGCGACTTCGTGCTCCTGAAGGTCTCTCCTTGGAAAGGAGTGATTCGATTCAGGAAGAGGGGCAAGTTGGGGCCCCAATATATTGGTCCTTTCAGGGTGATCGCGAGGGTAGGTAGGGTAGCCCACCGTTTGGAGTTACTAGCAGAGTTGGGTCAGATGCATGACACTTTTCACGTGTCGCAGCTGCGAAAGTGTATAGCCGACGAGTCGGCAGTGGTGACATTAGAAGATATTCAGGTGGATGCGAGCCTGAATTATGTTGAGAGACAGGTGGCGATTAGGGATCGGAAAATTAAGGTTTTGAGGAACAAGGAGGTGCCTCTGGTGCAGGTCCAGTGGTAGCATCGGAAAGGGTCAGAGTTGACATGGGAGCCGGAGTGTGAGATGCGGGAGCAGCATCCAGAGTTGTTTGTAGAGTGAGACTTCGAGGGCGAAGTCTAATTCTAGTGGGGGAGAATTGTAACATCCGGATTCCCAGGTATAATATTTATTCCTTTATTTTTGGAAGTTGTGAGGAGACTCGGCGAGTTGGTGTTTAAACTCGCCGAGTATGCTCGCGGATTCTGTAACAACCCGTCATTTTAGGTCATTGAAAATCGAGTCTTGTAACCTCTTTGAAAAAGTAATTAGAATATCATCGAAAAATGAAGTATTCAAAAGCTCTATTTGGAGTACTCTATGTATTAGATATCGTCTTAAGGTTTCCAAGCATATAAAGAACACTAAAATCCGAGTTATAACGAAGAAGTTATGACCATTCTAAGTTTTCCAACAAAAACCGGCAATACGAAGTTACGTAAAAACGCAAAGTTTCAATAAAATACTTTTTGACCTTAGGTGTCTAAATGAAAGTCATAGATATCGTTAAACTGCAAACGTACATAAAAAGAACTCCCAAAACGGACATCGTATGAAAAAGTTATGAATTATTAACGAAATTCATAACTTGCTCATTTCCTGCAAACGTACATAAAAAGAACTCCCATAACTTGCTCATTCCCAAAACGGACATAAAAATAACCCGCGTACCGAGGCCTCTCAGCCCCTATAAAAGGGATGCGAGGGTTCCGGGAAAACTTGCTCATTTCCTCTTGTTTTTCTTGCGTTTTGCCTCATTTTCTGTGCCCGTGCAAACCCAAAGCCCTGGTCGCTTAGCTCAAGTTCCGAAGGTCGTTTGTACTCCCGAGATTCCCGAGAATCCCGAGAAAATCCGCCTTTTCAAGCCAAAGTTCTGCTTGGTTTTCGTCACACCTTCTTCAATCTATTAAATGAGTTCGTACCCCTAAAAACACACTTTAAATGCTTTTTATACTCTTTTAGGGGGGAATACAAGTAAACATACGGTTATTATCGTGTATTTTATAAAGTTTCACTTCACTCGTTTTTATCAAATGAATCACCTGGAATTCATTACTACTATGGAAAACTCTTGACATACTTTGCATGCACTAGACTTATACAAAGTATTTAGTGATTTCAAAGTATCTTTCGTTGCTAAGCCGTTTTATACATTCTAAAAACTCATGATTTATGCTTTGTCAAACATTGTGAAAAAGGATAAACTTTGCATACAAAACTATTACTTTAATACAGACTTAGTTGAGAATCCATGAGACGTGTATATCTTCAAATACTACCTTCTTGTTAGAAGGTAATACTACAAGTCCTGTCTATAACCAGAGTCTCCCGTTAGGAGAACGTGTCAAATGTGTATAGATCTATACGGGAAGTCATGATCCCGCGCCCTGACTGTTAGCTACAGTCCGTCCTTTGGGGTGACAGTTTGTCATAACGCTACGACGCCTGAAGAACGTCGCTACAGGCATATTATGTTTAGTATGGTTATAAAACTCACCGGATACACAATTATTATAATACTTCTGATTGATGAACGAGTAGCTATTAAAACTATTCTTTATCTAACAAACTGGAATCGTCTGATGGGTTTATTATATAAATCTATGTTTAAAATCTTCTAAAGCATGTGGTTTGCTTTCAAATTTTTAGTCTTGGACATTAAACAAACTATTACTTTAGGAAAATATGCGATTTTCCTGTATACAAACCAAATAACTATTAGGAAAATAAGGGATTTTCTTGGTTCAACTATCTACATTTTCAACACAAATACTCTCATGCATTTCATACTTTTATAAGAAAATAAGGGATTTTCTTGGAAAACATACACTCATTTTGGAATGGAATTCAATGTTTCTAAACCACTTACGCACTCACCAACTTAATTGTTGACACTTTCTCTTTGAAATAACTTGTATTCTCAAGGAACCGCTAAGCAGGTTGGAAATCAACTTTTGGGAATTAACGCGCTGGCGTTAATTATTTCTTTTCAAAAGATGTTTATGTATTTATCTTTTGAACATGTAATGAATACCATATGTAAACACTTTTAAAACCCTTATTTATGTATGGTGGTGTGTACTTTCCTTTCTATGAACTGTTATGATACTGAATATGACGTCCTCCGCCCCCGAACGTTTCCGCCGTTCTGGTTTGGGGGTGTGACAGACTGGTATCAGAGCTTTGTTTATAGGGAATTAAGTATATCAAAACCATTTCTTTTTGGTATACAACTATAAACTCAACTGGGCAAAAACACTCTGAGAAGAGTCATACTTTTGAAATTAAATTTATTTAGTTTTTGTAAAGTAAGCATGCACTCATTTCATACTAATAACAGTTTCACATCGGACCATTTTAGAAGTATTATAAATAAGTTGTGCAGTGCAGGTACGCCTTGGGACATGTAATCGGAACTGGGAAGAATATAGCCTGATCAACTATATTTGTCCGAGAGCCGACTAACGTGTGCCGAGGAGTGTCTGCAGTGGACAACAAATTTAAAACTTACCAAAAACATATCGTTAAATAATACTAAGGGAGTATTTGAGTATCAACAACCATTAAACTTAAGGGTAAATTTCATGTACTCTAGCTTATAGTAAATTCTTAACCCTATTCTCGTACAGACTCAATGGCTGGATTCCACCACCCCAATGACCCCTACTACCCCAACCAAGGTAATGGAGGATGGATCGAAGAAGATCCCGAAGAAGATGAAGAACCTATAGAGTTGGATGAAGGAGATGACTCTGGTACAGATTCAGAGCCAGAGGTTATCAATCCACCGGCCCCACAACCTCCCGTCCATGTGAGGAACTTCCAAGGACCCACTCCTGTGTGGGGGAGTCACCTCCACCATTGGAGCCAACAACAAAGCTTACGCCCTCCCTACGGCATGTGCCGAGACTTCTATGATGTCAGAGACGGGGGATCGGCAGACCGAGCACTTCCGGTCATGGTTGGCAAACTAGCCAACCAGTGCTATCAATCCGGAGTTCAAGCCAACCGGATCCGCGAGATCAACGTAGAAGTACAGGTTCACACTTCTGACATCCGTAGGCTAGATGGGATTCAGGACCATGCCCAACTCCAAAACGAGGCATTCCAAGCACAAATGATTGCAGCCCTAGCCGAATTAAGGGAACAACAAGCCGCTTTTGATAGGCGTCTAATGGAATCGAAGCAATCGGATGCGGAGTCAAGCTCCAAGCGAAACCTACGTCGCAAGTAGTGCTTGCCAAAATTTCAAATTTTGTTATAAATTAGGACTTCGGATAAGAATATAATTTTCTTTAAAATATTCTGTAATCGGAGACCTTTAGAAAGGTCAAAATTTTTTGTCTAAACTCGGATGTAACACAACTATATGTTTAATATATATAGGGCATACCTCTTTCCTATTTTAATTATGTGTGGTTCGTCCAATTCATAAGTACATCTATTCAAACTTCATTTATAAATCAGGCTCAAAACCCTGTGTTGGCCAAACCAACTTCTTAAACTATTAGAGGAAGTTAACTCAATATCATTCAACTCGCAACCACCAAAACTTATAATCTCTCATTTTTCTTTTGGCAGCGCAATGCCTCCTCGTAGATCAGCACGTACAAATGCAACCCCACCACCACCTCCACCACTAACTTATGATCTGGCCATGGTCCAGGCTGCTATCATGGCGGCAGTAACAACAGCTCTCTCACAAATAAACTCCAATGCAAATGGAGGTACAAGAAGCAGCACGAATCATTCCAATCGTGGCACCGGCCAGGGTCAAGTAAGGGAATGTACCTACAAGGAGTTCTCCAGCTCAAAGCCAAAGACTTTTAATGGCATTGGAGGAGTCATTGCACTAATGCAATGGTTCGAAAAGACCGAAACAGTCTTTGAGATCTGCTCATGCCAAGAAACAAGCAAGGTTAAGTTCGCTGCTTGCACCTTCATAGATCGAGCCCTCACTTGGTAGAAAAGCCATGTGAATTCGGTGACGCTCACTGTCGCCAACGCCATGAGTTGGGAGGATCTGAAGGTTCTACTACTGGAAGAATACTGCCCAAGGGGCGAAGTGCAAAAGCTTGAGCAGGAGCTCTGGAATCTGAAAATGACTAGGTCTGATCTAGTCGCCTACACAGCTAGGTTCAACGACCTCGCTGCATTGTGCCCTACCATGGTCAACCCAGAATCAAAGAAGGTTGAAAGGTACATTTGGGGGTTGTCACCCCAGATTCAAGGGCATGTCCTAGCTTCCAACCCTATTACCTACAACAGCGCTAAACGCCTGGCTCAGCGACTCATCGACCACGGAGTAAAACAGGGTACCATTGCAGCAACCGCAAATCCATCTAAGGAGGCTCAGGGCCAGAGTAGGCCTTGGAACAAGAGGAGGGGACAAACCCTCCAGGAGTACCCCAAGAAACAACAAGTAGTAGCGACCCACGCTATTACTGTACCTACCAACTCTGCCCCCACAAGCTCATACAATGGGAAACTTCCGAAGTGCAACCAATGCAACTTCCACCACCACGGTCCTTGCCGCGATATTCAATGCACCAGGTGAAATAAGAAGGGACATACAGCCCGCTATTGCAAAGAGCCAACCCAACAATCCGCCCCCATTGCTAATACCGGAGTAAGCCGCGCCTGCTTTGAGTGCGGAGACACGGGGCACTACTGCAGGGACTGCCCGAAGGCAAACAACAGGAATACCGGTGGAAGGGGCCGAGTTTTCGCAATGGGACAAGATGAAGCCGTTGCGGACCCCACTATTGTTACGGGTACGTTTCTTCTCGATAACTCGTATGCATGCATTTTGTTTGATAGTGGAGCGGAGAGAAGCTTTGTGAGTCACGATTTTAAAGGCCTGCTAAAGCCATTACCACAATCATTAAGTGAACCGTTTATAGTAGAAATGGCCAACGGTAAAACCGAAGGCACTAAGGAGGTATACTTAAATTGTACTCTAACTCTAAACGATAATCCCTTTCCAATCAACCTCATGCCAGTCTCGATTAAGAGTTTCGATGTCATCGTTGGCATGGATTGGCTGAGTTCTCATCATGCGGACATTTTATGTTACGATAAGGCCGTTCGCCTTAATCTGCCAACTGGTGAAACTTTCATTGTCTTGGGCGACAAACCCAGTACCACTCTTCGTATCATCTCAAGTATCCAAGCTCAGAAGTGCCTACACAAAGAGTGTCACGCGTTTTTGGCACATGTTGTAGATGTGAAACGCGAAGTCTAGGACGTCAAGAATGTGCCCGACGTATGCGATTTTCCCGACATTTTTCCCGAGGACCTTCCGGGAATACCACCTGCGAGACTAGTCGAGTTCAGAATCGATCTGGTTCCCGGAGCTACCCTAGTAGCCAAAGCACCCTATCGATTAGCCCCGACAGAGATGCAGGAGCTATCCAGCCAACTGAATGAGCTACTTGGAAAAGGATTCATCAGGCCGAGCTTCTCGCCATGGGGAGCACCCGTGTTATTCGTGAAAAAGAAGGATGGATCATTCAGGATGTGCATCGACTACCGAGAACTCAACAAACTTACCATCAAGAACCGATACCCCCTACCCCGAATCGACGACTTATTCGACCAACTCCAAGGAGCCAACTACTTCTCCAAGATCGATCTGAGGTCGGGATATCACCAGCTGCGAGTCCTGGAGAGTGATGTTCCCAAGACGGCCTTCCGAACGAGATACGGACATTACGAGTTCGTAGTGATGCCGTTCGGACTAACCAATGCCCCGGCCGTATTCATGGATCTAATGAATCGGGTATGTCGTCCATTCTTGGATAAATTTGTGATAGTATTCATAGACGACATACTCATTTATTCAAAGAATAAAGAAGAGCATAGTCAACATCTGAGACAAGTCTTAGAGACGTTACGGACTGAGAGACTTTATGCAAAATTCTCAAAATGTGATTTTTGGATTAGAAAGGTGGACTTCCTCGGTCACGTAGTCAGCAAGGAAGGAATCCACGTGGACCCATCAAAAATCAAGGCTATCAAAAACTGTTCTGCACCAACTACTCCAACAGAGATTCGCCAATTTCTAGGTCTTGTTGGTTATTATCGAAGGTTTATTCAAAATTTCTCCAGCATCGCAAAGCCTCTTACCGCTTTAACCCAGAAAGGTGTGACCTACAACTGGGGAGAAAAGCAAGATGCTGCATTTCAGACTTTGAAACAGGCCCTTTACAGTGCACCCATCCTTTCTCTTCCAGAGGGGACCGAAGATTTTGTGGTGTATTGCGACGCTTCGAAGCAAGGGTTGGGCCGTGTACTAATGCAGAGGGGAAAGATTATTGCATATGCCTCACGACAACTGAAAACGCATGAGGTCAACTACACCACTCATGACTTAGAACTTGGAGCGGTGGTCTTCGCTATTAAAATCTGGAGGCACTACCTATACGGTACCAAGTGCACTATCTTTACAGACCACAGGAGCCTCCAACACATCTTCGACCAGAAGGAGTTAAACATGAGACAGCGACGTTGGGTCGAATTGCTCAACGACTATGAATGTGAGATTCGCTATCATCCGGGAAAGGCAAACGTCGTGGCCGATGCCCTTAGTCGTAAGGAGTACTCTGGCCGAAGAGTGAAGTCATTAGCCATGTCGATCCATTTGCACCTGTCAGCACAAGTCAAGGAAGCTCAAATAGAGGCCTTGAAACCCGAAAACGTGATAGGTGAGACCCTTAGGGGAATGGACAAGAACTTAGAAATCAAGAGTGACGGAGCACGCTACCTCATGAACCGAATCTGGACACCCAAGTTTGGTGGATTCAGAGAGGTAGTTATGAGCGAGGCACAGAAGACTCCATACTCCATACACCTAGGGTCAGATAAGATGTATCTAGATCTCAAGCAACTCTACTGGTGGCCAAACATGAAAGCGGAGATTGCTACCTATGTGAGCAAGTGTTTGACTTGCGCCAAGATAAAAATAGAACACTAGAAACCCTCAGGTCTACTCCAACAACCTGAAATACCTGAGTGGAAATGGGAGCAGATTTCCATGACTTCATAACAAAACTGCCCAAAACTCAGGGTGGCCAAGATACTATTTGGGTAATCGTCGACAGATTAACCAAGTCCGCTCATTTCTTACCGATCAAGGAAACTGATAAAATGGAAAAGCTATCGAGAACCTACATTCGAGAGATCGTACGACTTCATGGAGTGCCAATGTCTATCATCTCAGACAGAGACAGCAGATTCACTTCCAGATTCTGGCAATCATTGCAAAAATCCATGGGAACAAGATTGGACATGAGTACAACCTATCACCCCCAAACTGACGGACAGAGTGAGAGGACGATCCAAACCTTGGAAGACATGTTGCGAGCATGTGTAATCGACTTTGGTAAAGCATGGGATGTTCACTTACCTTTGGTCAAGTTCTCTTATAACAATAGTTATCATACTAGTATCAAGACTGCTCCATTTGAAGCTCTTTACGGCCGTAAGTACATATCACCTCTGTGCTGGACGGAAGTGGGCAACACGCAATTGGAAAAAGGTCTAGTCCCTGATAGCACCCTCACTGGTCCGGAGATCATCAGAGAAACGACTGAAAAGATCGTGCAAATACGAGAACGACTGAAATCCTCAAGGGATAGGCAAAAGAGCTATGCCGACAAAAGACGTAAACCCTTGGAATTTCAGATTGGCGACCGTGTACTACTGAAGGTCTCACCCTGGAAGGGCATGATACGCTTTGGAAAACGTGGGAAGCTAAATCCTAGGTACATTGGACCCTTTGAAATCATTTCAAGAGTTGGTCCAGTGGCCTACAAACTCCGACTTCCAATCGAGCTTAACAAAGTACATCCAGTATTCCACGTATCGAACCTGAAAAAGTGTTTGTCCGACGAAACACTTGTAATTCCACTCGATGAAATCAAACTAAATGAAAATCTTAACTTTGTGGAAGAACCCGTCGAGATCATGGATAGGGAAGTTAAGCGAACTAAACAGAGTCGCATTCCAATAGTGAAGGTCCGATGGAATGCTAAGAGGGGACCTGAGTTCACGTGGGAACGAGAAGATCAAATGCAACAGAAGTATCCACACCTCTTCCTCAGCCCCTAAAACTTTTCTTTTGTATTAAAATTTCGGGACGAAATTCCCTCTAACGGGGGGATGATGTAACAACCCATCATTTCAGGTCATTGAAAATCGAGTCTTGTAACCTCTTTGAAAAAGTAATTAGAATATCATCGAAAAATGAAGTATTCAAAAGCTCTGTTTGGAGTACGCTATGTAGTAGATATCGTCTTAAGGTTTCCAAGCATATAAAGAACACTAAAATCCGAGTTATAACGAAGAAGTTATGACCATTCTAAGTTTTCCGACAAAAACCGGCAATACGAAATTACGTAAAAACGCAAAGTTTCAATAAAATACTTTTTGACCTTAGGTGTCTAAATGAAAGTCATAGATATCGTTAAACTGCAAACGTACATAAAACGAACGCCCAAAACGAACATCGTATGAAAAAGTTATGAATTATTAACGAAATTTCTTACCCCGACCTTTTAAAAAGAAATAATAAAAATAATTTCGGAATTTGCCGACGGAATCTAAACGAAAGTTGTAGATCTTAGTCTCACCTACGCGTGGATATAAAGAACGTCAAAAACGGAGTTCGAATGAAGGAGATATGAATTTTTGAAGTTTAATAAATAATTAATATATATTTTTAATTGAAAACTTCGGTATTATCCGAAGTCTGAGTCACGCGAGTACGCCCTGCGTACACGAGTACGCCCAGCGTACTCAAGGCCTTGGCCCCGGTTCGTCCACCTCGCCCCCTATGCGAGCTACGCCCCGTCCCATCCGAACTCCGGGGCAGTGGAGGACTCGGTCATGCATGACGCACGGGTACGCCCCGCGTACCGAGGCCTTTCAGCCCCTATAAAAGGGATGCGAGGGTTCCAGGAAAACTTGCTCATTTCCTCTCGTTTTTCTTGCGTTTTGCCTCGTTTTCCGTGCCCGTGCAAAACCGAAGCCCTGGTCGCTTAGCTCAAGTTCCGAAGGTCGTTTGTACTCCCGAGATTCCCGAGAATCCCGAGAAAATCCGCCTTTTCAAGCCAAAGTTCTGCTTGGTTTTCGTCACACCTTCTTCAATCTATTAAGTGAGTTCATACCCCTACAAACACACTTTAAATACATTTTAAATGCTTTTTATACTCTTTTAGGGGGGAATACAAGTAAACATACGGTTATTATCGTGTATTTTATAAAGTTTCACTTCACTCGTTTTTATCAAATGAATCACTTGGAATTCATTACTACTATGGAAAACTCTTGACATACTTTGCATGCACTAGACTTATACAAAGTATTTAGTGATTTCAAAGTATCTTTCGTTGCTAAGCCGTTTTATACATTCTAAAAACTCATGATTTATGCTTTGTCAAACATTGTGAAAAATGATAAACTTTGCATACAAAACTATTACTTTAATACAGACTTAGTTGAGAATCCATGAGACGTGTATATCTTCAAATACTACCTTCTTGTTAGAAGGTAATACTACAAGTCCTGTCTATAACCAGAGTCTCCCGTTAGGAGAACGTGTCAAATGTGTATAGATCTATACGGGAAGTCATGATCCCGCGCCCTGACTGTTAGCTACAGTCCGTCCTTTGGGGTGACAGTTTGTCATAACGCTACGACGCCTGAAGAACGTCGCTACAGGCATATTATGTTTAGTATGGTTATAAAACTCACCGGATACACAATTATTATAGTACTTCTGATTGATGAACGAGTAGCTATTAAAACTATTGTTTATCTAACAAACTGGAATCGTCTGATGGGTTTATTATATAAATCTATGTTTAAAATCTTCTAAAGCATGTGGTTTGCTTTCAAATTTTTAGTCTTGGACATTAAACAAACTATTACTTTAGGAAAATATGGGATTTTGCTGTATACAAACCAAACAACTATTAGGAAAATAAGGGATTTTCTTGGTTCAACTATCTACATTTTCAACACAAATACTCTCATGCATTTCATACTTTTATAAGAAAATAAGGGATTTTCTTGGAAAACATACACTCATTTTGGAATGGCATTCAATGTTTCTAAACCACTTACGAACTCACCAACTTAATTGTTGACACTTTCTATTTAAAATAACTTGTATTCTCAGGGAACCGCTAAGCAAGTTGGAAATCAACTTTTGGGAATTAACGCGCTGGCGTTAATTATTTCTTTTCAAAAGATGTTTATGTATTTATCTTTTGAACATGTAATGAATACCATATGTAAACACTTTTAAAACCCTTATTTATGTATGGTGGTGTGTACTTTCCTTTCTATGAACTGTTATGATACTGAATATGACGTCCTCCGCCCCCGGACGTTTCCGCCGTTCTGGTTTGGGGGTGTGACAGATTCGTATCTGGGTTCACATCCGGACTCGGCGAGTTCATGAGTGGACTCGGCGAGTCCATGCTGTTTAATGAAACCTTAATTTCCTGGGTTTGAGACCGATTTAAAGGCCCTTAGGGCCGTCATTTGCGGCTACCAAACCCAGAGAGAAACCCTAAGAGATCTAGAGCGTTTGTGAGGAAGGAGAGGCCATTCTTGATCCTTTTGTTGGTGCATTTGCAAGAAGGAGGTGAACAAGGCAAGAGGAGGCTGAAGGAGGTGCGATTTTGGTGACTTCTGAGTTCATAGAGATCATATTGAGGTATTTGTTCGGACCTTCTTCAGTTTTGGAGTTGATTTTTAGAGTTAGGGTTTTCTAACCCCTTTAGAGGATGGATGAGTGGAGCAATTGGTACCTTCTCGAGTCTATGCTTTGGATCTGGACCCAAAGAGGTCCAGAGACCTTAACCCTTGGAGATTTATGAGTTATTCTGGGAGCCGTGAGCTTAGGATGTCATTTTTGGGGCTAAATCACCAAGTTGGACCATTTAGATGTTATATGTGTGTCAAGGTCTGAACTTTACGTGATTATCATGCTTGGGAAGGCCAGATCTATGAATTTAAGGAACAGATCTGACCTCAGGAGGTCTATGGAGTTTGTGCATGGCATGAACTCGCCGAGTCCGAAGATCAGACTCGGCGAGTAGGATGAGGGTTTCCCGTAAATCACTCAGTGAGTAGACTTACCGAGTTGGGTAAATAACTCGGTGAGTAAGGGAGAGTTAGGGGACTGGAGTTCAAGGCAGAATTCGCCGAGTTGTTCTTGAGACTCGGCGAGTTGAGTCGGGGTGGCCCCGCGATTCATGCCAGATGTAACTCGTCGAGTAAGGGGAAGGAATCGACGTGCCAAGAGAGGAACTAAGAGAGTTAGTGGACACGTGTAGACTCACTGAGTCGCCCAAGTGCACTCGACGAGTCGGGTCCATGTTTGACCGTTGACTTTTGTTGACTTTTAGGGTTTGGTCAACAGTGAGGCCTTTAAGCCAAGAGAGGGGTAAAATGGTCTTTTACCCTTCTGAGGGTGTTAAGAAAGGTTTGAGTATAGTTATATTTATGAGAGTATTTACTTTATGTGATTAGGTGGAGGCTAGATCACATTTCTACCGAGTCAGAGACTTACCGAGACACATGAGGTGAGTCTTCTCACTATACGTTACCTAGAGTGGTATTATGTGTTGACCAAAGGGTCTTATGTGTTACGTATGAGATTATGTGTTATGTGATATATGTATGTTGTATGATGTTATAGACCAGACCGGAGGGTCCAACGAGCTATGACCAGACCAGAGGGTCCAACGAGCTATGGGACTAGAGGGTCCCGCTGAGACACATCGACCGGAGGGTCGTATTATAGCCTCGAGTGGCGTATGTGTTGTATGCGGTATTTTGGGGAACTCACTAAGCATTTATGCTTACAGTTGTTGTGTTATGTGTTTCAGGTACTAGCGAGGACTGTGGGAAGGCGCCGACGTGACTCGTACACACGTGAGAGAGAGAGAGTTTGATTTTTATGATCTTGGGATATGTTACGTCTTAAAAACTACAGTTGGAAATATTTGGGAATGTTTAATACGAATTTGGTTGATGAAAAATAAAAAAAAAAAGTTGGTTTTGAAATTTGCGTTGTTACAAAGTTGGTATCAGAGCCTTGGTTTGAGGGATTCGGATGCATCTTCGGGCGTATCTGAACTCAAACTGAGGATTTGAGGAAAAATTTTGATAATGAAGTAAAATTTTTGAAAAGAGTAAAAAGAGTTTTGAGACAAACAGAGCAGAGTCGTGTGTACGGTCAGCCAGCGCCCGAATGGTGAATCCCCAAAAGTACCCTTACATTATGTGTTATGAGATACTCTATGTTACATTATGCATGCTAGAGTAGGCTAGGTAATCATATTAGGACTAGAGTGGCCTGATTTGTGATGCCATAGCCTAGGAGATTTCTGCTGCTGAGATGCTTTGAGAGCGAGTAGATAGCAGTTAGGAGCTCATGAGAGGTCTATCGGAGGGTAGCCAATACATAATGAGAGTAGAGTACTTGTAATCCAGGATCCAAGGAGGAGGACTTTGAGTGAATGTTAATGCGATGCGGTCAGTAGTATTGGGCCCGTACTACTGAAGACACCGGATCAGTGGGCATTCCACGTAAGAATCTTTTGGACAACGGAGGACGAGTAGGGTTGCGTCATCGAGTATGAGTATGCTCGATCGAGTCTCTGATATTTATTGTTGTATTTCAGAGGCATCATGGTTGGGACTCGACACACACCTGAGAGCAGTGGTGTCAGCGACGAGGAGATCTGTCGATTGATCCATGAGGAGGTGGCTGCTGCTATCCGAGCTGAGATTCCTGAGATGTTTGGGGACATCAAAACCACATTGATTGAGACCTTTGATGAGCGGTATGCAACACTGACTGAGGCTGCGGCAGCTGCAGGTACTGCTGCTGCCAGACCTCAGAGAGGTGACTCGTTGTTGTTTCGGGAGTTCAGCAACACGAAGCCACCAGAGCTCGATGGGACGCAAGACCCGATTGCCGCGATGAAATGGATCTCTGACATCGAGGGATGTTTCTATACGTGTTCTTGTCCAGAACACTTGAGGGTACGGTTCGCTCTGAACCAGCTCCGCTTGGGAGTGAAGGATTGGTGGAAGTTCGTGACGGCGAACTTCACTTTGGCAGAGATTTCTGAGGTGACCTGGGAGAGGTTCACCGCTATGTTCAGAGACTAGTATGTTCCCGCAGTGGAGAGGGAACGGTTGATTCAGGAGTTCTTGACCCTCAAGCAGGGTACTGATTCTGTGGCAGTAATCACCAGGAAGTTTCATGAGAGGGCGATGTTTTGCCCTGAGTAGGTGTCTTCTGAGTAGGCTCATATGAACCGTTATCTGAGTGTTCTGAGGAGAGATATTCGGGAGTTCGTGGCGAACTCGACTTACTGGACATTTGCTGAGCTCCAGGCAAATGCCCGGAAGAGGGAGATTGAGTTAGAGACTCAGGCCAGGGAGGAGGCCGAGTCACAGAGAGCGGATCGGCGACTGGCACAGTCTCAGCCGGCAGCCAAGCAGGCTAGACCCGCTGATTCGAGATCTGGAGGTGCGAAGGGTCGCACTTGTGGAAAGTGCGACAAGAGTCACCAGGGGTCGTGCAGGGCTGGAGTGTGTTACAAGTGCGGGAAGGAGGGGCATATCGCGAGGGATTGCCCCAAGGGATTTTCGGTTTGCTTTCATTGCAACCAGACCGGCCATCGGAAGGTCGAGTGCCCTCAGCTACTTCAAGGATCAGCGCAGGGATCTGCGCCTGTTTCTAGGGCTACCGAGGTTCGGTCGGTGAAGGCCGAGGCACCGAAGGCTCGTGGGAAAGCATTCTAGTTGACTGCAGAGGAGGTCCGCGCGGCGCCCAATGTTGTGGTTGGTATGTATTCTATATTCATCTTTTACTTGAGTTGAGTTATTATGCTTATATGATGATGTGTGTAGGTACTTTTCTTGTGAGTTCTGTGCCTGCTTTGGTATTATTTGACTCGGGTGCGAGTCGGTCGTTTGTTTCCGTAGCATTTAGTCAGCACATTATTATCCGGTGTTGGATCGACCTCTGCAAGTTTCCATAGCTGATGAGCGAGCAGTGTACGCTTCAGATGTGATTAGAGGATGTTTCCTTGAGATCTTCGGTGTGGAGTTTCCGATAGATCTGGTTCCGATTGCGATGAGGGATGTGTGTGTTATAGTGGGTATGGATTGGTTGAGCCGATATAGGGCTGTGATAGACTACGAGCGTCAATTGGTGACAATTCGAGACCCTAGTGGGGGAGTTCTTATGGTGTACGGCGAGGGTACACGTGCTGGGTCAGCATTTTGTTCGGCCGCCAGAGCGAGACAGAGTCTACAACAGGGTTGTAGGGGATTTGTGGCATATGTGATGGATGCGAGGGTTGATTCAGAGAGACCGAAGTCAGTTGATGAGGTCGCGATAGTGTGTGAGTTTCCGGATGTGTTTCCGGAGGAGTTGCCGGGAGTACCTCCGGAGAGGCAGGTAGAGTTCGGTATTGATTTGGTTCTGGGAGTTGCGCCTATCGCCAAGGCGCCTTATCGCCTTGCGCCTCCAGAGATGCAGGAGTTATCCTCGCAGCTCCAGGAGCTGCTGGGGAAGGGGTTTATTCGGCCAAGCAGTTCGCCATGGGGGGGCGCCTATCCTTTTTGTCAAGAAGAAGGATGGTTCACATCGGATGTGCATTGATTACCGGGAGTTGAACAAGCTAACGGTCAAGAACCGTTACCCGTTGTCGAGGATCGACGATTTGTTCGATCAGTTGCAGGGAGCATCTTGATTCTCCAAGATCGATTTGAGGTCTGGGTATCATCAGGTGAGGGTGCGAGATGAGGACGTCTAGAAGACAGCATTCTGGACTCGTTATGGGCATTACGAGTTCGTGGTGATGCCTTTCGGACTCACCAACGCACCGGCGGTGTTCATGGATCTCATGAACAGAGTGTGCAGACCGATGTTGGATCGCTCGGTGATCGTGTTCATCGACGACATATTGCTGTATTCGAGATCCAGAGAGCAGCATGAGGAGCATTTGAGGGAAATCCTCGGAGTTCTAAGATCGGAGAGGCTTTATGCCAAGTTCTCCAAATGTGAGTTCTGGTTACGAGAGGTTCAGTTTTTGGGGCATCTCGTCAACCAGAATGGGATATTGGTTGATCCGGCCAAGATTGAGGCGGGCATGAGGTGGGAGGTGTCGAGATCACCCACCAAGATCAGGAGCTTTCTGGGTTTGGCCGGCTATTATCGGAGATTTATCAAGTATTTCTCCTAGATCGTCGTGCCACTCACCAATTTGACCCGGAAGGGTGCTACATTTTCTTTGGGTCCAGAGCAACAGACCTCGTTCGAGACACTTCGCCAGGAATTATGCGAAGCCCCAGTATTAGCCTTCCGGAAGGGATGGAGGACTTTGTGGTATATTATGATGCATCGATATCCGGATTGGGAGCAGTGCTTATGCAGAGGGGGCATGTGATAGCATATGCATCGAGGCAGCTTAAGCCTCATGAGTCGAGGTATCCCACTCATGATTTGGAATTGGGAGCGGTAGTGTTCGCCCTCAAGATCTGGCGACATTATCTGTATGGGGTTTGGTGTACGATATACACAGACCACAAGAGCTTAAAGTATTTGATGGATTAGCCCAACCTGAATATGCGACAGAGGAGGTGGTTGGATGTGGTCAAGGATTATGATTGTGAGATCCTATACCACCTGGGCAAGGCTAATGTTGTAGCCGATGCACTAAGCCGTAGGGCGGAGGGCACCCCGATGCGAGATGTTTGTCTGAGATTGACAGTGATGACCCCGGTGTTGGATGCTATTCGTGGGGCCCAGGTTGAGGCCGTGAGGCCAGAAAGCAAGAAGAGAGAGCGAGTTGTCGGGTTGGTATTAGAATTCGTTACCGATAGCTGGGGGCTTATGATATTTCAGGGTCGGATATGGGTACCGTCTGTGGGCGGAACGCGTACCATTTTGATGGAAGAGACTCATTGATCGAAGTTATCGATCCATCCCGGGGCCAGTAAGATGTATTTGGACCTGAAAAGGGAGTATTGATGGCCCTGTATGAAGAGGGATGTCGCATGGTTTGTAGAGAGATGCTTGACCTGTCGCAGGGTTAAGGCCGAGCACTAGCATCCACATGGTAAGCTGCAGCCGTTAAGAGATTCCCGAGTGGAAATGGGAACAGATTACCATGGATTTCATTACCAAATTGCCAAGGACTGCGAGGGGTGTCGATGCAATTTGGGTGATTGTGGACAGGTTGACGAAGAGCGCTCACTTCCTGGCTATCAGTGAGAGCTCTTCCGCGGAGAGGTTGGTAGAGATGTACGTGAGAGAGGTGGTACCGCGGCATGGAGTGCCGATCTCAATCATCTCAGATCGAGATGTACGTTTCACTTCCAAATTCTGGAAGAAGTTTCACGAGGAATTGGGTACAAAACTGCATTTTAGTACCGCATACCACCCACAGACTGACGGGCAGAGTGAGCGGACGATTCAGACGCTCGAGGATATGCTCCGAGCATGTGTGTTGGATTTCGGCGGGATTTGGGACACGTATTTGCCCTTGGTGGAGCTTTCCTACAACAATAGCCATCATTCGAGCATTGGTATGCCGCCCTTTGAGCTGTTGTATGGGAGGAGGTGTCGGACCCCCATTTGGTGGGGTTAAGTAGGGCAGCGTGTGATGGGTAGTACCAAGATCGTGCTTTAGATGACAAAGAAGATTCAGCAGGTCAGACAGAGGTTGTTGACCGCTCAGAGTCGTCAGAAGAGTTATGCGGACAGACGCCGGTCCGAGCTCGAGTTTCAGGTCGGCGACTTCGTGCTCCTGAAGGTCTCTCCTTGGAAAGGAGTGATTCGATTCAGGAAGAGGGGCAAGTTGGGGCCCCGATATATTGGTCCTTTCAGGGTGATCGCGAGGGTAGGTAGGGTAGCCTACCGTTTGGAGTTACCAGCAGAGTTGGGTCAGATTCATGACACTTTTCACATGTCGCAGCTGCGAAAGTATATAGCCGACGAGTCGGTAGTGGTGCCATTAGAAGATATTCAGGTGGATGCGAACCTGAATTATGTTGAGAGACCGGTGGCGATTAGGGATCGGAAAATAAAGGTTTTTAGGAACAAGGAGGTGCCTCTGGTGCAGGTCCAGTGGCAGCAACGGAAAGGGTCAGCGTTGACTTGGGAGCCGGAGCGTGAGATGCGGGAGCAGCATCCAGAGTTGATTGCAGAGTGAGACTTCGAGGGCGAAGTCTAATTCTAGTGGGGGAGAATTGTAACATCCGGATTTCCAGGTATAATATTTATTCCTTTATTTTTGGAAGTTGTGAGGAGACTCGGCGAGTTGGTGTTTAAACTCGCCGAGTGTGGTCGCGGGTTCGTATCCGGGTTCACAACCGGACTCGACGAGTTCATGAGTGGACTCGGCGAGTCCACGCTGTTTAATGAAACCCTAATTTCCTGGGTTTGAGACCTATTTAAAGGCCCTTAGGGCCGTCATTTGCGGCTACCAAACCCAGAGAGAAACCCTAAGAGATCTAGAGCGTTTGTGAGGAAGGAAAGGCCATTCTTGGTCCTTTTGTTGATGTATTTGCAAGAAAGAGGTGACCAAGGCAAGAGGAGGCTAAAGGAGGTGCGATTTTGGTGACTTCTGAGTTCACAGAGATCATATTGAGGTATTTGTTCGGACCTTCTTCAGTTTTGGAGTTGATTCTTAGAGTTAGGGTTTTCTAACCCCTTTAGAGGATGGATGAGTGGAGCAATTGGTCCCTTCTCGAGTCTATGCTTTGGACCTGGACCCAAAGAGGTCCAGAGACCTTAACCCTTGGAGCTTTATGAGTTATTTTGGGAGCCATGAGCTTGGGATGTCATTTTTGGGGCTAAATCACCAAGTTAGACCATTTAGATGTTATATGAGTGTCAAGGTCTGAACTTTACGTGATTATCATGCTTGGGAAGGCTAGATCTATGAATTTAAGGAACAGATCTGACCTCAGGAGGTCTATGGAGTTTGTGCATGGCATGAACTCGCCGAGTCCGAAGATCAGACTCGGCGAGTAGGATGAGGGTTTCCCGTAAATCACTCAGTGAGTAGACTTACCAAGTTGGGGAAATAACTCGGTGAGTTAGGGGGAGTTAGGGGACTGGAGTTCAAGGCGGAACTCGCCGAGTTGTTCTTGAGACTCGGTGAGTTGAGTCGGGGTGGCCCCGCGATTCATGCCAGATGTAACTCGTCGAGTAAGGGGAAGGAATCGACGTGCCAAGAGAGGGACTAAGAGAGTTAGTGGACACGTGTAGACTCACTGAGTCGCCCAAGTGCACTCGACGAGTCGGGTCCAAGTTTGACCGTTGACTTTTGTTGACTTTTAGGGTTTGGTCAACATTGAGGCCTTTAAGCCAAGAGAGGGGTAAAATGGTCTTTTACCCTTCTGAGGGTGTTAAGAAAGGTTTGAATATAGTTATATTTATGAGAGTATTTACTTTATGTGATTAGGCGGAGGCTAGATCACATTTCTACCGAGTCAGAGAGGTGAGTCTTCTCACTATACGTTACCTAGAGTGGTATTATGTGTTGACCAGAGGGTCTTATGTGTTACGTATGAGATTATGTGCTATGTGATATATGTATGTTGTATGATGTTATAGACCGGACCGGAGGGTCCAACGAGCTATGACCAGACCAGAGGGTCCAACGAGCTACGGGACTGGAAGGTCCCGCTGAGACACATCGACCGGAGGGTCGTATTATAGCCTCGAGTGGCGTATGTGTTGTATGCGGTATTTTGGGGAACTCACTAAGCATTTATGCTTACAGTTGTTGTGTTATGTGTTTCAGGTACTAGCGAGGACCGTGGGAAGGCGCCGGCGTGACTCGTACACACAAGAGAGAGAGAGAGAGAGAGAGTTTGATTTTTATGATCTTGGGATATGTTATGTCTTAAAAACTACGGTTGGAAATATTTGGGAATGTTTTATACGAATTTGGTTGATGAAAAATAAAAAAGGTTTTGAAATTTACGTTGTTACATTAGGCCTTGGTCCTTTATGGAATTGGGCCTATATTTGGCCTTGAGTGCCTTTTGGATTTGGGCTATATTGGGCATTAAGTGTCATTGAGTTTGGGCCTCACTTAATTGGGCCAATTGAGGGGAAGGTAAAATAGCCTTTTACCCTAGGAGTTAGGATTAGTGAATTAAGTCCCGATTATGATTCATGACCCATTTATTGATTATGATTGTATTTGATTGGCTAGTGTGGGGATTCTTCGGTCCAGTAGCTCGGGCATCAGTTGGATTGTCAATGGAATGAGGTAAGTTTGCTCACTATATTGTAGGAAACTAGGGATTATATGTATGCTTGTAGCCTTTGTGACTCCTATTGTATATGTTGTATGCTTGTGTGCTTATTTTCTATATGTATGTGGGGTGAAATACACCCGTGGGTGAAATAGACCCAGTGCAGCCTTGTGCTGACATAATGAGTTGAAATAGACTCGGGGATGAAATAGACCCGGTACGACCTTGGGCTGACATATGAGTTGAAATAGACTCAGGGGTGAAATAGACCCTTAGGTGAAATGGATCCGACACAGCCTTGAGCAAGCATATATGTTTGGTATGCGGTATTTTGGGGAACTCACTAAACTTTGTGCTTACGGTTTTTGTTTAAAAATGTTTTCAGGTACTTCCGTTTCTAGAGGGAAGGGTTCGGCTTGATTGCAACGCATCCACCCATGTTTCTGCACTTTATGATTTTGTGAATTGTACTCTGATAACTATTTTTACTCTGATATACTTTTGAATGATTGAAATGATTGAATGGTGTTTATGGTTGAACTAAAAATAAAAATTTTACCTTATAATTTTTAGGACACTACAATTTAGTAATTAAGTTCAAAAAAGATTGAAAATCAATTTTTATCATTATCTCGCTTGATATTGGAATAATGGGTAAGGTAAATAAATAAGTATTTAACAAAAACCCCAAAAATCAAAGAAAAACCAAACAAATCCTAGAAAAATTAGGATGCATGTTGGTTAAGGAAACAAAAGAAAACCAAAAAAGTATTCAAATGTAGAACTTATTGTTTGGAAGCAAAAAGAAAAAAGAAAAAAAAAACCGCTAAGATGTGTACACCTCCATCGGAATTTTCATTAGAAAATATGGTGGTTGCCTTCGGAGTGCTAACTGATCCCTTTCTTCTCTCCATCTTCGGTGACCTTTGTGTACTCTTGGTCTCTCGTCACTGGCGTTCACTGAACCGGAATACCAACCAACGATTGTTGTCGTCGGTGCGCTTTTTATCTCTCCTCTTTATTGTTCGTCGATCTGCAACTTCGACCAGCAGCCTCCAAGGCTGGTGAGTTCTTTGTCTCTCATCCCCGATAGATCTATAAATTTCTTTCTCTTTTTCTCTTTATTTATTTTTCTCTGTCTTTCTGTTACTAGATTAATAGAACTTAGATATGATATAAAATGAATGACATATTATCAACCGTCAAAGTACTACAACTATGTAAAAAGAAGAATGCTTTAATATTAAATTGTTATTTAATTAAACAAAAGAATACCATAAAATTTTATAGAACAAATTTTTTTTAAATATATAATTATAAGTCAAAATGCCAATCATATACTATATATGACCTTCTTGTCAGTTTTTGTTAAAAATCTTATATAGATAACTTTTTTAAAAATCTTATATAGAATAGTATTTTCAATAACTATGTTTGTTTAAAATTTATTTTTCTATATTTATTTTTAATGGTTAACCTTGCTATATGGTAACTAGATGTGTGACCGTGAAAAACGGCGACGATAAATAGTTTTTTTTTTTTTTTTTTTTTGTTACTGGAAAATAATTATTAGAATTTATTATTAGTATTTATGTAATAAAAATTACCATTTTTAGATAAGATGTTTTTGTTTATACCTTATGTTTATATTATATATTTATACTATTGATGTAAATTAATTAATATTTGTATTTAATTTAAGAAATATAAATTAATTTATATACATGAAATTAATATTTTAAGCTTTTTATTTTACTTCAAATCGAGTTTCTTAATTATTTTCCTTAAGACAGTTCTTCAAACTTTTTACAAGTATTAATGAATTATTTATGCATAGTTGATTTATACAAAAGCTTTGTAACTTATACCATTTAAAATTCAAAATATAACTAATATGCTTTTTATAATAGACAAAATTGCAAAAATGGTCCCTGTGATGTGCATTTTTTTAGGGTTTTGGTCTAAACCCCAATTTTTTTTGGATTGGTGGTCCTTTTGAGCTAGTTTACATGTAGTTTTGGTCCCTATCCAAATTAAAAAGACTATTATACTCTTAATGCATTTAGTTTTCATTTTTCTTTCATTTTTTAAAATTATTATTATTATTAAATATAAAACCAGACCCACCTCGCTCTCTCTCACACACACACACACAAACACACACCCGACCATTTTACGCACATAGTTCCTTTTTATCCCATCGACCTTCTTTCTCCATTCTTTTTTGACAAAATTGAAAAAATGGTCCCTGTGGTCTGCAATTTTTTTGGGGATTTTAGTCTAAACCCCGAGTTTTTTTGGATTAGTGGTCCTTTTGAGTTAGTTTCGTTGCGGATTTGGTCCCTCGGTAAACTAAAATGACTTTAATACCCTTGGGGTATTTATTTTATATTTTTATTTCATTTTTCTTAAAACTAATAATTATTTATTTGTTTAAACAATAAAAAATAAGATGCCTCTCTCTCTCTCTAACCTTTTCTCCTAAATGTTGCAGTTCTATCAGCCTGATGAACCCATAAACACATGGGCATTCAACGAAACATTCCCAGTGGGCACAAAGTCGACCTACAAGACCATAAAAGTGAAGCTACGCAATGCACCAATTAGCAAAGATCGATCATGGAGGAAAACAGTTACTGATTTCAATAAGAAGCTTAAATTTCACACACATACACACTAGTTTCTTGCTTCATCGACATGGTTTCTCCACCAAGATTGCATCCGGTCTCACCCCAATTCATCCCACCCTCATCAGCAAAAGAACAAATAAATATCATCTCTATAAGTTTTTTATTTGAATCTATGATTACAATAACAATAGGGGATTTGATGGTTATTTGACATTGCAAGATCTCATGGCGATTTGCCATTGTAGGATATGGGTTTATTTCACCGTTGTAGAGGAGGCTGAGGGAGGGTCGATGTAGTTTGCGTTGGGGTAGCGGGAGCAGATGGAAGCTTTCGGTTTTAATGGAGAGGAGGCTTCCGTTTGGTGGAGCTTTCGTAGGTTGTGGTGGCGATTCATACCATGTTCTGACCCACCCCTGCCGGCTGGAAACACCCTGTAAAACTGGTATTTAATCTTATACTTTTGACCTTAATCTTGTCCCAAGAGCCAAACACTGTTCTTTTCTGACTATTTCAATAGATTCGGTCCTTCCCTCATGATGGCAGCGCCGACGGTGGGCAAAGATCTGTTATTTTGGTGAGTTCCATGTGATAACGTAGAACTCCTCCACTCTAGCTTTTTTTAGCAACCCACCGGTGCTTCCGCGTGAAGATTGGAGATAAGGTGTTGGGGTCGAGTTCGGGTGGGATGAATCCCATCGGAGCTTCTTTGGTGGGGACCGCCCCTGTGGCTGCAACCTTGATGGTGGTGAAACGGGGGGTGAGTTTGGATGGTTTGACAGTGTTGAAGGAGATGGGTTGCGATTGTTTCCATGGGGAGGTTTGATTGGGGATTAGAGTGCAAAAAGGGAAGCTTGGGTTTCCATGGGGAGGTTTGATTGGGGATTAGAGTGCAAAAAGGGAAGCTTGGGTAGCCATGCCATCGTGTTTGTAGATGATTGGAATCAAGAAGATGAAGAAATGGGGACATATTTTTCATATAGTAGAATACACACTCAAACATGTGGGGGGGAGAGAGAGAGAGAGAGAGGCCCCTCTTTTCTTAAATATTAAAATAACTATTAGATTTAAAAAATTGAAAGAAAAATGAAAAATAAATACCCCAAGGGTA
The DNA here is from genome assembly GCF_051521515.1 of Lactuca serriola. Lineage (NCBI taxonomy): Eukaryota > Viridiplantae > Streptophyta > Magnoliopsida > Asterales > Asteraceae > Lactuca > Lactuca serriola. Next base: position 163,594,508 of record NC_136416.1, on the reverse strand, counting down.
TTACGGTCATTTCACTATTTAGAGAGAGTAAAAACGCAACCAAACTAGCTCAAAAGGATCATCAATCCAAAAAAGTCGTGGTATGGACTAAAACCCCCCAAAAAATACATACCATTGGGACCATTTTTGCAGTTTTGTCTTATTTTTTATCTGATGTAAAGAAAATCTCAATTGTGTATACTTTCACCGGACTGACCGAGGTATGCACCGAATTGACCGACTTCGCCAGAAAAGGTGCTACACAGATCAGAGTATCATCAGACCTCAACAACCCACCAGAAAAGGTTCTATATACCTTCATTGTTGTTCCACAACCTCGCCAGATAAGGGTTTTTCTTGTTCCCCCGCCTCCATTTCACTGAAGAACACATCTGTTCCACCTATTCCTTTACAAAGATTAACAGATCTGGAGCGACGATGGGTGGTTACGGTTGATGGTTGGGGGCGGCCTTGTTGCTTCATTTATATTGGCGAATGCTCGATGAGGGACCAAGACGAAGCAGCAACGACGACAAAGTTTGGTGGTGGTGGGTTACGACAGGATGGAGACAGAGGGACTGCCACCGTCAGCTGTGGTGGTCCTCTTCCCCGATGAAGTGAGAAACATGGTATAATGACGAGGGGAGGTGGTGATGGGTGGTGCCTGGAAGCCTTCTCCGGTCAATGGCATAAAAGGGAAAACCACGGTGGTTCTCGATGGTTACACAACAGCAACACCAACCTTGGTGGTGGTGTTTCTCGGTAGTGCAGGAAGAGGCTACAGGTGGTGGAGGAAAGAGCTCCGGCAGAAACAATGGGGTGGGGATGGTGGTTTCCGGTGGGGAAGGAGGTGGTGGCAGTGGTGATGCTATGGTGGAGTAATGGTGGTTAAAGGTGGAGAAAATGCGATGAGGGTAAGGGAGGTTTTATGGATTTTTTTTTTTTTGAGAGAGAGAGAGAGGTGAGTCTCATAATTTATATTAATAAAACTTTATATTTAATAGAGAAAAACATAGAAAATGTATCAGAATGGTATTTTTGGCTTTTTAATTTTACGAGGGACCAAAACTACAAAAAAAAGTAGCTCAAAAAGACCATCAATCTAAAAAATCGGGGTTTGGACCAAAACCCCAAAAAAATGCATACCACATGGATCATTTTTGCAATTTTGTCTTTATAATATAGCATAATAGTTTTTATAATTTTGTAATAATTTAGAAACAAATTAAACATATTTATATTGTTTTGTGAATTTGTCTTAAAGTTTTGGTTTCAACCCCGCCCCTCCGATGATAATGTTTGTGGTCAGTGCCTGCACAACAAGCTATGGAAGGAGGGAGGCGATGAAGAAAATCACGTGAGAAAAAGAAAGGTCATTATTATTATTATTATTATTTTTATTTTTATTTTTATTTTTGACAAATACAAGTGCAATTAAAAGATAAATAAAATTTGCAACACAATATTTTGTAAATACCTTTCTAAAACAGAATCCCTTAGTTAAAAACTCTAATATGAGCTGGATTTTGATTTTTTATTGTAAAGTAGGCTTTCAAATGTTTGTGGTGAGCACATGCAAAGAGAAAAGTCTTTTTCAAAGTCAAAAAAGAATTACGACAGTCGTCGATTTCTTTGACTTTCTTTGCTCTATATTTCTCCATTTCATCTCCACTTCACTTCATCGATTTCTCTATATTCCTCTCCTCTGCAACACCAGCCCCAAATCGTCAGTCTCTGCAAAAGAAAGCAGCCCAAAATCTTCCCTCTCTCTCATTTTCCTGTAAGTAAAATTTAAAACTCTAACCTCGTTTTTTATACTCAGTGACTCTATCAATCTGTCACTTTCTTTGACTCTCTCAATCTTTCACAGTGACTGGTTTGTTATCGTGATTCAGTTTATTTTGTTAATACTAATCTACTACTACCATCTGCTATGTTGAAAATGTGTGTTAATTAATTATAAACGGTTGTGAATTTTAGTAAACTTTCTAGTCTGTTCTTTTTGCAATAAAGAGTGTGGTCAATATAATTACGTGAGACTGGAAACACGTATGTGAAAAGGGTTGTGGTAGAAGGATTGTTATTTGATTTTGATCAAATTATAGCCTTCTGTGTGTTGAGATATTAGGGTCATGCTCATTGGTTCTCTTTGACTCATTGTCTAATACTTATCTACAATTCACCATGGCTTGCTTCAAACAATATTTTGTAATGTATCTTGTAGTGTTTCGTGGCCATACTATTTGATCGTGTCTCATATCATTCGTAGATTAATGCTTATGTGTTAATATGTATCATATCATTTATAGCTTATTTGACCCAAAAGGCCCTTATTATGGATGTTCAAACATATTTGTTCAAATTTGTTTATACTTACAAAAGTAGTACTAGTGTTTTTATTAACATGTGAGCTTTTCATTGCAAGTAAACATCATTTCTGAAAAAATGTAAGAAGACATATACTTTGAAGAATTAATGAACTCAGACAATATACAACAATATATAACAGATAGCATCGTAATTGCATTTTTTTTCATTAAATAAGAAATTTCATAGTCTTTTCTTTTATCAAAAGCTTTCACCTAATTCCAAATTTTCTGCATAGACGTTATCATTTAACCATTGTCTTCTAAATATATGATCTTATATTCAGTTCATTTCGTACAATTGTCTTTACCTTTGTTTCTTATCAAATTCGCCAACAAACATTTGAATTTACAGGAGCCTGCGGTCATACCATCAATGGCATCTTCTTCAACTTCATCCGTTCACAAGAGCTTTAAGTATGATGTATTTTTGAGCTTTAGAGGTGAAGACACCCGTAAAAGCTTTATCGATCATCTTTATTATGCTCTTCAGCAGAAAAACATTTCCACTTATAAGGACGACGAGAGAATTGAAAAAGGGAAAAGGATCAGTGATGAGCTCATGGAATCCATTGAAGACTCAAAATTCTTCATCATTGTTTTCTCCAAGAAGTATGCGTCTTCATCTTGGTGCTTGAATGAGCTTCTAAAGATAATGGAGTGTCACAAGTCAACCGAGCATACTGTTTACCCCGTATTCTATGATGTGGAACCCTCTGAAATTCGCAATCAGACCGGGGCAGTCGGAGAAGCCTTTGCCAGACACGAAAAGGAAGAGGCTGCTGGGAAATGGAGAAAGGCTTTGAAAGAAGCAGCTGATGTGGCTGGTTGGGAGTTGAAGAACACTGCTGATGGGTAATTTTTATCATATCTCTACAATATTCTTTCGTTTTGTTTCTTTCTAATCTACGTTTACCTTGGATATAAAGGCCTCGGACATGCCTCTTATATTGGATTTTTAAATCCTAACTCATCCTTGAGTCTTGTTAAAAGATTAAACATGAAATATGGTTATATTACGATTTTATTACCCCATCTGTATTTGTATGTTTTAGATATGAAAGTAATTGCTTTATATGTGGCTTTTGAATCTTCTCTACTATACAGGCATGAAGCTAAATTCATTAGACAAATTGTTGAAAAGCTTTCACTAGAGTTACGGGCCATCAATGTCAGCATCGATAAAAACTTAGTAGGCATGGAGATTCGGATCAAGGATATTATATCATCTTTAGGAACTGCTTCTGATGGTGTTCACATGATCGGGATCTGGGGGATAGGAGGTGGTGGGAAGACAACTTTGGCCAAAGCCATTTTTGATAAAATATCATTTCAATTTGAAGGGAAAAGTTTTGTTGAGAATGTCAGGGAAGTTTCAAATGCACCTTTGTCTGGTTTAAAGCCATTACAAATTCAAATCCTTTCAAATGTCTTGAATAATCATGGCATCAACATAGGTAGTGTTTCCGAGGGGAAAAACATGATGTCTTGGATGATGGGTGGTAGAAAGACTCTTCTTGTTCTAGACGATGTGGATCATGTAGCCCAGCTTGAGGCGTTAGCTGGTGACCCTAGTTGGTTTAAGTCAGGAAGTATAATTATCATTACAACTAGAGATGAGCAAGTGTTGGTAGCACATGGAGTGAAGTTGATTCATAATGTCAATTTGCTATCAGATAAGGAGGCAATTTGGCTCTTTAGTAGGTATGCCTTTGGGAGAGATTTTCCATATCAAGAGTACCAAGAGCCATGTGGAAAAGTTGTATGTTATGCAGCTGGTCTTCCTTTAACAATCAAAGTTTTGGGTTCATTTCTCTGTGGTAAAAGTAAGCTTGAATGGGAAGATGCCCTAAATAGGCTAAAAACAATTCCGTTACAGGAAACTCAGAAAAAGTTGGAACTTAGCTATATTGGTCTAGACGACGATTACAAGGAAATATTCCTAGATGTTGCAACCATACTGAAAGGTTGGCGGAAAGACTTTATAATTCAAGCACTTGAAAGCTGTGGATTTCATGCTAGAATTGGTTTAAGAGTTCTTGAGCAAAAGTCTCTCATAACTATTGATGGTGAGCGTTTGGGCATGCATGACCATTTAGAAGAAATGGGCAGGAATATTGTTCGTCGTTCACATCCCGATATGCCTAACAAACATAGCCGATTGTGGAATAGAAAGCAAATTGAAGATATATTGGCTAATGACTTGGTAAGGTTCTAGTTTATATCTAAGATGGAGAAACTAACACACATTTTCATTAGATTTTGACAAAATTCATTGTGATTACTTTTTGGTTACAGGGTACTGAAGCAACAAGGTGTGTGCAATTCTACCAGGGGAGACTCAGTCCACAAATTGTTATGGAAGGTCTTAGAAAGATGAAGGAATTGCGGTTTCTTGATGTGGAAAATCTTTTCTCGAGTTTGGAAGATAAAAAAATCATGCCAAACTTTCTAAATGGTTTAGGATTTCTGTGTTGTAATTGGGGTTTTGATAAAGTCAGCCTCAGCCCATATTTTCCAGATGGTTTACGATTTCTGCGTTGGACCAGTTACCCTTTTAGGTCTTTACCCCAAACATTTGAAGGAAGTAATCTTGTTGCTCTTGACATGACTAACAGTGATATGCTACAACTTTGGGAAGGGGGAGAAAGAAAGGTAGAATTGTGGTTGATTAATTGTTTTAAATAATTCACTATAATGCTATAAATCCATTGCTTTGTTATTATACGTACCAGTATTCATTTTGTTATTTTTCTTATGTTTAGGTTCTTAAACAGCTCAGATTCCTTGACCTCAGGGGTTGCTCAAGGTTGAGGAGCATTGACCTTGGGCAGACTCCAAATCTGGAGATATTAACCATTACAAGATATGGTGGTTTGGTAGAACTTTACATGCCCTTTGAACGTCTAAAACTCAGATCCCTCGAACTTCATGGTGTAAAGTTGAAGAGGTTTGACCTTGGGCTGACTCCAAATCTCGAGAAGTTGTGGCTTGAAGGTGAAGGTAGTGAGTTGGAAGAACTTCATATGCCCGGTAAATGTCTAAATCTCAAATCCCTACATCTCACCCATTCAAAGTTGACGACCATTGACATTGGGTTGACTCCAAACCTCGAGGATTTATATATTGGATATTGTAATGATTTAGAAGAACTTGAAAAGGCCAATAAATGTGTAAAGCTCAGATCCCTCAAGCTTTCTGGTTTAAAGCTGAGGACCTTTGACCTTGGGCCTAGTCCAAATCTTGAGAGGTTGAGTTTTTATGATTGCAACGATTTGGAAGAATTCCACATCACCGAATGTCCAATACTGACAAGCATCAAGATTGGGCTTTCAAAGTTGAGGATCCTTGATCTGAGGCTTGTTCCCAATCTCAATAAATTGTTTCTTTTTGAATGCAAAGGTTTGGTAGATCTTCACATGCCCAGTAGATGTCTAAATCTCAGGTCCATGAAAATCACTAATTCAAAGTTGAGGACCTTTGACATTGGGTTGGCTCCGATTCTCACGCATTTAAGTTTTACAAGTTGTTATGATTTGGAAGAACTTCATCTGGCCAATGAATGCCAAGAGCTTGAATCCATCACCATTACTCATTCAAAGTTGAGGACCCTTGACCTTGGGATGGCTCCAAATCTCAAGGAATTACATCTTAAAGAATGTTATAAACTGGTACAACTTCACCCGCTCATTCGATGTCTAAAATATCTTGTCGACTTAGAATTGAGTGGCTCTTTCTGGTTTATGTATTTTTCATTTCACATAAAGGATAATACTTCTGGTAGAGTGAATGAATCACTTGAGGTTCGTCCCTTAGCTAAATTATATTTCACCCTAGGAAGTTGCCCATTTCACATCGACTATCATTTGCCAGAGTTTGAGTTTACATGTTTTCATAAAGAAGATCTACCCTCATTGACTACAAGTATTGAGAAGCTTATTTGTGGAGATCCATGTACTTGCATAAGGCTTGAGACGTTTTCAAGTAGCATTTGTGAGTTACAACGTTAAAGAATGCTCAAACCCAAAGAAAGTATTCCAGAGGCATTCAAAGGAGCTGAAGTGGTATTTTATGACTTGGCAGATACAAAAGCTGACATTTATTTTCCATGCATTGTAAAATGTCAAAATTCAACAACACATGTGGATGTTGAGCATATTATAGAATACGTAAAAATTATATTTCATTATTTTTAATTTTTCTGTAATTGAATTTGTATTTGTGTTACCACCGAATCCTAAGATTTGAATCATTTCCAACGATTACAAGTTCTAGTGACTTGGAAGCATTCAGAGCACAAGGCGATTTTCCTGACTGCTTTTGGCTCAAGTCATTCCATGTAATTGTGTCTTGTCTTTAGTATCTCGAGTTTCTTTAACCATCATTCTTGTCTTGGAATGAAATAGTTGCACATTTGGTCAAGTCAAGTATGAAGAAATATATTATTTGGGTCTTGGATTGTGTCAATAGTTGGGTTTGATAGGAATATATATATATATATATATATATATATATATATATATATATATATATATATATATATATATATATATATATAATACATGTATTGTTGTTGCTAATCTGGATTCTACTCAATGAGAATGCAAAACGATAAAGTCTTAGAAGTGGAACGAATATACAACGAGGTTTGGAAGAAAGTGTATAAAAAGCAGAAAATCATCAAAATTTCATGGCCCACTGCCAGGGTCTATCTTATATGTTGTTACTTAGACTTGTACACACTAAACGATACAAACTAATTCAAATAAAATATAAATTTCTATTGAAAAGGGGGTATCTACTACCACAAATTATGTTTTTTGGTTGATTTCCATGTGTCCGATCTCATCATTAACGCTCCCAACTGTAACACCCAGATTTCCATGTATGAATTTAAAGCTTTATATATATATATATATATATATATATATATATATATATATATATATATATATATATATATATATATATATATATATATATATATATTCATTTTTTGGGCAACTCAACGAGTTGGAAGGCTCCAACTCATCGTGTAGAGTATTTAATGGCCGTGTATCTTTAAGGTCTACTCGACGAGTTGGAAGGCCCCAACTCAACAAGTTGAGGGTTGACCGTGAAACCCTAATTTTCAGGGTTTTGCACCCTATTTAAAGACCTTATGACCCATTGTTAGTCTCCCTCATCGTCCCCTCAGTCTAGAGAAAACCCTAATCGTGCCTCTCCCCATTTTGAGTGTGTGTGAGCTTAACGAGTGTTCTTTTGTGCTTTTCTTGAAGGAGTGTGAAGTTGGTGGTGCAAAGTTTAAGGGAGAAGCTTTAGATCCGGGATTTTCAATGTTGTTGCAACCATTTGGAGGTATAAAGTCGTTAACTTGATCATCCTTTTGCTAGATCTCTTCTTTTGAAAGTTTATGGCCAATATTAGCTTATTTTGGGACCATTCTTAGATTTGTGCATGTTATCAAGCCATGGTTTCAGATCTGGACATCTCATGGCCTCCATCGACTTAAAGTCGCCAACTTTATCAACTCTTGGCCCTCCTTCATGCTCTAAGTCCCTTAATAAGATTGATTTTAGTGTTTTAGCCCATTGACGTCATGCATGGACGTAAAGCTTGCAGCTTTATGTGGTATCTCAACCCTAGGAGATCAGATCTATAGTTTGGAGGCATTAGACTCGTTTGGAAAGCGACAGAATGTATTAAGACTAGGACAAATCGACGAGTTGCTTAGCCAACTCAACGAGTTTAGTCGGGTTTTCTCACTTTCTTGATACTGAAGAACTCAATGAGTTGCTCTGCTAACTCGGCGAGTTGTCTCGAGTTTTTCATGATTTTCTGAGATATGAAAGAACTCGACGAGTCAGTAGATGCACTCGACGAGTTGGATCAACATGGACTATTAAGCTTGACAATTGACTTTGACTTTGAATTTGACCATGGTTGACCAAGTTTGACCTTGAGGGTATTTCGTGTATTTTGGGATTTTGATGAGGTTAGTCACTTGGTGATGGTAGGCAGCTGAGTTGGAGTTTTGAGTTGGGATTGATATTACAGTGTAACACCTGATTCCTGGTACGCAGTTAATTCTAAGAATCTTTATATTTTCACGGGGACTCGACGAGTTGGTAGCCTAACTCGTCGAGTAGAGTCGTGACCCGCGGGAAGTTAAGTGACCTATTTGACGAGTCGGGAGACCGACTCGGCGAGTAAGTGTTGTTTGAGTGAAACCCTAAATTTGAGGGTTTGCACCCTATTTAAAAAACTTATATCTCCTTATCTTTGCCTCCATCGTCCCTTATACTTCTAGAAGGCATTATCTTGAAACCCTAGCCTTGTTTGAGTGTTCTAAGGCCATTTTGTGCATTTTGGTGGATTGTGAAGCTTGAGAAGAGGAAAGGAGCTTGGGAGTTCAAGTTGGAGCTTGGAGATCCAGAGATTATGTTCCATTTCCAGCTCATTTAAGGCAAAAAGCTCCTATCTTGATCTTCCATGTAATTAATCATCTTTAGGGCTTGGATCTTGGTATATTTAGGGATTTCTAAGCCATTTTCGGGTGTTGAAGTGTAATATGGAGTTATGACTTCAGATCTGGGGCCATTGGGGGTCTTTATGGAATAAAGATGCCATCTTTGTTGCCATAAACACCCCATGCATCTTGTAGACCATCTTTTATGGCTTTTTGAGCCAAAGATCCCATGCATGTGCACCAAGCTTGAGGCTTTACATGTAAAATGGACATTAGGAGGCCAAATCTATGGTTTTGATGTGTTAAGGCCCATTTAAATCGATTGTATAGTAATGGTCAAGGATGGACTCGACGATTCGTTCTTAGGAATTGGCGAGTCGGGGTGTAATGACCGCCAAATCCCTTCTGTCGACGGACCAGATGATAGTGTGGAAGGTCCCCCAGTTGTTTAGGCTTTTAAGGGACCTGGGAATCATGGGACTCGACGAGTGCTAGAACAAACTCGGCGAGTCCAAGGCAACCTCCCAATCTTTGAATTGGACTCGACGAGTTGTTCTTACAACTCGACGAGTCATAGACTTGACGCATTCATATGTTGAAGAGGAACTCGGAGAGTTCAAGGAAGAACTCGCCGAGTCGGTTGAAGATTGATTGAAGTGTTTTTGAAGGTGAACTCGTCGAGCTCTTGCTAGACTCGACAAGTGGGGACGGGTTTGTAGTATTCTGTGGACGAAGGGACTCGATGAGTTGGCGGACCAACTCAGCGAGTCTGGTCAACCAAAGAGTTGACTTGACCAGGGTTTGACTTTAACTTTGACCTGAATTGAGTTGACCCTAGTTAGGGTTGCATATTCAATTGATAACTTAGAAGGGTTGTCGTGTAGGGATTGAGGAGTCAAGGAGAGCCGACTTTCACACCGAGGACAGTGCACACACTACACGACATCGAGGTGAGTTACCTTCCGGTAGTGGTGGGTCTAAGGCCATAATGCCGATCCACCAACAAGAGTAATTGATAGATAACTGTCTTTGTGATAATTATCTTTGTATGCTTATGTGATATGCTTATGAGATATGCTTATGTGATATGTTATATTAGTTGGTGGTAGTAGCAGGGAATAGTTTCTCCCTGAATCAGTCGTTAGGACCGAAGGGTAGGTCAGTACCCCATATATGCCTGGCCGTATGATTGTATCTGTTATTGTATGATAGAGGTAGGGGTGAAATAGTCCCTGTTGACGGTTGAGATAGACCGGAGGGTAGTCGACACCCCAGAACGGCCTGACATGGATAGGTCAGCACCCCAGAATGGCTTGACATGGGTAGGTCAGCACCCCAGAATGGCTTGACATGGGTAGGTCGGGCACCCCATAATTACCTGACAGTATGTATGTTATGTGATGTTATGGTATGTGGTATGATGGGGGGGGGGGGACTCACTAAGCTTCGTACTTACAGTTTCAGTTTTTGTTTCAGGTACCTCTTCGTCCAAAGGGAAGGAGTCGGCGGTGTAGCAGCGCATCACACACACATATGGCTTCCGCCTTGAGTTTCTGGGATTGTACTCTGATTTATGTTACTTGTGTTGAGTGGGTTTCAAACACATTTTTTTATAGTTTTGTTTATAAAATTACATCACTTGGGTAACGTTTTGGTAAACTATATTGCGAAGTATTTATTAAAAATGAAATGTTTGGTCTCGAAAATTGGGATGTTACAAGTTGGTATCAGAGCCTTGGTTTGAGGGATTCAGACACACCCTCGATGGTGTTTGAACTCAAACCGAGGGCTTGAAAGATTTTTACAAGGAAATAGTTTTTCTAAAATCTAAATTAAAGAATTTTGAGAAAGAACGAGGTGTGTGATGCATGTTACCGGCCAAGCTCAAGTAAGTTTTCCCCAAGTACCCATACTTGTTATGTTATATGATATGATTATGAGAACTGCATGCTAGAATAGGGATAAGGATCTAGGAGGATGCCTTGTATGCCTGTTATGTGTTTATGAGAACTGCATGCTAGAATAGGGCTTAGGATCTAGGAAGGATGCCTTGTATGCCTGCTATAGGAGCTCATTGAGTCGTATATTAGAGTTGTTAGTTAGGAGTGAGATAGCCTGATTAAGTTATGATTGATTTGGTTACTCAATGCACGAATGTTGCTTGCTTTGTGCTAAAGGGGTTCTGGCTAACTTTAACTAACTAGTAAGCGAATAGGTAGCAGTATTCGCAAGCTAGTTAGGGAAAGGTGGTAGGGGCCCCTAGTGCAGCTGGTGGCGGAGAGTAGGTTAGAGGGTGCCCTAGGAAAGCCTAGGTTCAGATTAGTTTGAAAGGGATGTTGGTAAAGGGACTTGGTGAAGTTGAGGCAATCCTTGAGGAAAGTCGGATAGATGTGGAAGGTAGTATGGGCCCGTACTACTAGAAGCAGAGGATCCGTACTCGAATCAAGGAGAGTCGAGATGGAACCAGGAAACTGGGAGAGTGTGTCAGACCTCTCGGGAGTATGTATGATCCTGATGTTTACGTGTTTATTTTCAGTATGGTGGTTACACGACATGGAGCAGGAGGTTCAGGATCAAGATCAGGCTTGGGTGTAGGGTCCGAGCAGGTCGATGATGCGTTACGTGAGTTCATCGCGTCTGACATCATGAGAGGTATCCTTGAGGCAATCCCGATTATTTTCGGGTTGATCAAGGAAGGGATTGTTGAGCTGATGGAGGATCACCTCCAAGCATTCAGGAGTGACTTGGCGTCCAGCCAGTCGGGTACGCGCAAACTGTCCTTTAAGGACTTTCGAGGGAGTGGTGTGCGACATCCCCAAATTTCCCGGCCAGAAAAGACCGGTTTGTTTATGCTTTATTTTAAAATCAGAGTAACCGTTTAAATAAAACGGTTGCGGAATTTGTTCCCAAAACAAGATATGATAAAAACTTATCAAAACATTTCCCAAAGAGAATGTATTTTTATTAAATAATAAAACCTCGGGATGTCATGTTTCGATACAGACACATAAGCATAAACAGAACATACATTCATTTACTCTAGTGATTTACATCTCCTTTAATCTCTCAGTGCAAAGCAACTTCATATCGATACATGTGATACAATTAAACTGAGTGGGTCAGGCTTGGGAGCCTGGTGAGCATATAGGGTTTTCAACCCACAATAATACATTTATTATATTTAATTATCAAACAATCAACCCAAATACCCATCCCCATATCTCCTTTATTTTCTCAAGGGTTTATCCTAAGAATCCACTATCCTTCATTCATTCATTCCTAAGGATTTACCTAAGGAATTGGCACAAAGTCCATTTGCTACCACGGTTTGTACAACGGGCACTACGTCATATAGTCACCAGGGTTCATACAATAGGCACTACGTCTCATAGTCACCAGGGTTTACACAACAGGCACGAAGTCACATCGTCACCAAGGTTTATCAAATAGGCACGAAGTCGCATCGTCACCAAGACTTTACTTAATAGGAACAAAGTCGCATCGTCACCAAGGCTTTACGTAATAGGCACGAAGTCGCATCATCACCAAGGCTTTACTTAATAGGCACGAAGTTGCATCGTCACCAAGTCTTTACTTAATCGGCACGAAGTCACATCGTCACCAAGGCTTTACTTAATAGGCACGAAGTCGCATCGTCACCAAGGCTTTACTTAATAGGCATGAAGTCGCATCATCACCAAGGCTTTACTTAATAGGCACAAAGTCGCATCGTCACCAAGGCTTTACTTAATAGGCACAAAGTCGCATCGTCACCAACTATTCTATCTACCCATGTTCTACCCAACAATTTTGTAGATATAAATACAAACACAGTTTAAATCATTTAACACCCATATAAAAACATCAATTCCAAGCCCATCTCAAATAGACAAACAATATATAACACATAGCACGTATTTCATAGCTAATATTTTATATTTATGTGTTAGAAGAAAGTAACTACACACTCACACATATAAACAACAATATATATATATATATATATATATATATATATATATATATATATATACACATAGCACGTATTTTATAAAATACTTTATATCTATGTGTAAGATGAAAGTGACTATACACTCACTTGATCAGAAGATGATCGGACATCACTACGGCTTGAAAAAGTAGTATTCTTAGGTAGATCTAGAAGATCTTCACAAAAATCGGGCTCCTCGCGGGCAGAGCTTCGGCTCAGAAATTTCACTTCTGGGGATCTTCGGGCTTCGCGACTCGCTTCAGGTCTCAGGATGTTATCGGGGCTTCAGGGGAGGGGGGTTAAAATAGGGCTTAGAGGGTGTATCGAGAGTGGGAGAGAAGAGATTTGGCAACCATAAACGGTTGCCCCTTCAAATTTATTTATAGGGTTGTTTTCTCATTTTCCAAGTCGTGGGCACTTCTCCCACATCGTGGGCTTGAACGTCATTGCATGCGTCATCGTCCACTTGATCTGTCAGGCTCCAGAAGGCGTCAGAAGCCCTGCCACGTCGTGGCCACTACTGCCACCTCGTGGTCTCTGACAGTTTTGGGGTTTCGCGCCCCGAACTTCAGAAATTCATAACTTTTGCATACGAACTCCGTATTCGACGTTCTTTATATCGACGCGTAGGTGAGATTATGCTCTACAACTCTTGTTTAGACTCCGTCGGCTAATTTTGACTTTATTTTTATTATATTTTTATTATATTATTTTTAGTAGGCCGAGACAGGAAAACTCCGTTATAAACTCATAACTCCTTCGTCTGACGTCCGTTTTCGTCCGTCTTTCCGTCGTTGCACTACTATCAATGAGATCTTCAATTCTCATTTAGATTTTTTTTTGGATAAATATCGCTCTAACGTAAATTCACTATTTACGTCGCGCTGTGTCGTGCCGGTTCTGTCGCGAAACTTCGACAGGTCATAACTTCTTCGTTATAACTCGGATTTCGATGTTCTTTATATATTCGGAAACCTCGTAACATAAACTATATCTTAGTTAAGATTACTCATTCTAAATAATCTTTCCCAAAAAAAGTCATTTTTGACGCTCACTATCCTTAAATTGACTAACCCTGATCTACGGGCGTTACAATTATCTCCCCCTTAGGATGATTACGTCCCGGAATCATCAACGAAACAGGATTTGTATACTAACTCCATACATTATCTCTCCATCATAAGTAATAATCGCGATGTTCAGTCCTTCATCTGCTCTTCTTACTATGTTGGATTGTAATGCCCGGGTTTCAGGGCTAAGCATATTTGTCAATGTAATAGTCTAGGTCAACTATTGTAACTCTTTTTGAAGAAATAAAGATGAAATATTTGAGTATTATGTGAATTATGTATGTTTATGTGCTTATTATTTAAGTATAAATGTATAATTAATAAATAATAAAAATAAGCGTCAAAATTAAAGTGTGAGATAAGCCCGATATCTCTACATAAAGTTGTAGTGGTCAAAACAAGGATTCTGTGGATATAAAGAAAACCGAAATCCGAGTTATAATGAAGAAGTTATGACCCGTCGAAGTTTCGCAACAGAACCAGCACGATACCGGGAAGCGTAAATAGTGAATTTATGATAGAGCGAGATTTAGCCTTAGCGCTCTAAACGAAAGTCGTAGAATATGTTAAACTAAGAACATCGATAAAAAGAACGCCCAAATCTGACTTCGTATGAGGAAGTTATGATTTTTCTAAGATTTAGCATAGCAGTGCACAACCCGAAATCTGAATTTTAGATCGGTCGATTTTTAGCCGACGGGATCTAAATGAAAGTTGTAGTACTCGTAAATACCAATGCGTGGATATAAATAACGTCGATAATAGAGCTCGTATGCGAAAGATATGGACGAAGCTTAGTCCCTACTTTTCGAGCGCGGCGAATTCGATACAGTTTTGTAAATCCGAGATAGAATGAGAATTAGCCAACGAGGTCTAAATGAGAGTTGAAGATCTCATTAATAGGAACTTAACGGTAAAAAGACATACAAGAACGGAGCTCGTATGCGAAAGTTATGGATGAAGCTTAGTCTCTACTTTTCGAGCGCGGCGAATTCGATACAGTTTAGTAAATCCGAGATAGAATGAGAATTAGCTAACGAGGTCTAAATGAAAGTTGAAGATCTCATTAATAGGAACTCAACGGTAAAAAGACAGACAAAAACGGAGCTTGTATGCAAAAGTTACGGACGAAGCTTGGAGACTACTTTACTATACACTTCCTATAAATAAGAGATGAACTCTTCATTATTTCCTCACACCTTCAAACCTTTCTTTCTCTCTCTAACTTCTCTCTAACCTCCCTAAACCCCTCCCAAGTCTAGGGAACCTCCCTATCACGAGAAGAAAGCCCCGGAGCGCCCGACGGCTCCGAGAAGAAAAGCTTTCGGCTCGGAAACGCTGCTCCAGCAAAGCCCGGTTTTTAATAAAAACCCGTTGTAAGTGAGTTACGCCTATACTATATTTAATATAGCTTTTATTTAATTATAGTAACATTATTAGGACCTTAAAATAATTATTTGGGCTATTATTATGAGTTATATTGAGTGTTATTTAACGCTTATATAATAGTAATAATAGCTAGACTATTAATTAGTCGCGATTAACGTTAAAACTAAACTCTAGTGGTATTAATACTAGGTTTTGGTCAAGGAAAAATTGTTTTAAGAAGTAACGAAGAGTTGTCCGAGTGCCGACACCACCTTACCAGGTGAGTGCATAGTTACTTTCAGCTTACACATAGATATGAAGTATTTTATATAAATTACGTGCTATGTGTGCATATTATCTGAACACTTGCTATCTATGCTGTATGAACATTGTTATACATGTTTTCAATGATTTAAACTGTATATGTATTTTATATCTACGAAAATGTTGGGGTAAAACATGGGTAGATGTAATAGGTGATGTGTGATAAAATGGTGAGAGGCCTCGATGTTGATGTTGTTGATTATGTCATCTAGCGGAGTATGGTTGACAACCACGAACTCTTCTAGACAGTCCAGTGGAACACTAGCAAGCTTGCAACCTGTAGGTGTTTGTGAAAGATGTGTTCACCGGTGTACTCCATCCCCCACATGGTTGCCTTTAGGACATTTATTGTTAAGGAATCCCCTTAGCAGTAGTGTCCATCCCGATGATGATCCTTAGACTAGGTCCCTTATGGCAGGTGTTTAGGGACGTAAAGTGAGGATAACGGGAACTGGTAATCGGGTTATTGTTGATTGATGAAATTAATAAACTTATTTATTGTGGGTTGAAAACCCTATGTGCTCACCAGGCTCCCAAGCCTGACCCACTCAGTTTTATGTATTACAGGTAGTGGCGCTTGAGCATAGATATGATGTTTGGACGAGGGATTACGGATATAGGCCTGTAGATATGAAATAATGTAGTAAGGCTTATATTGTACTGTTTATGCTTTTGATCTGTACGAACATGACATCCCAAGTCTTTTAATGAAATACATTTCTATGGAAATGCTTTTGATAAATCTTTATCATATTTTGTTTTGTGAAAAATTCCGCAACACTTTTATTTAAAATGTTACTCTGATTTTCAAAAAAAGCATAAACAAAATCGGTCTTTTCTGGCCGTGAAAATGGGGATGTCACATGGACTTTCAATCATAACCTTCAAGTTACAAAATAAGTCCTTATTGTGAACTCCTTCTTCTTCTTAGGATAAATACATTCCTTTATCTATTGTAACAGACCGATGGGTCGTGTCCTGATGACCTCTCATCGTATTCGGACTCAATTGATATGACCACTAGGGTTGGAATAACAACCATCTTACTAGTGATTACCGAAACAATGGTAACGACATACTTGAATAAAACGAGACCAAATCATTAGCTTCTTGGTAACCTTGCGACTTCCCATGATCCAAGCATGAGTCCTGTGCTTCCAGTAGTATAGATCTCTACTACTATTCACACCTACTCATACTCGTCCCAAGTATTGTCTCGCAGTCCCCAAGTCCTAAAATCACAAAACGATTTAACACATACTAATGTGTACAATTAATCATAAAAATTCTCCTAGACTCTACTAGGACTTCTTCCATGCGTATCTTCATTCATTAATCATGCTTCAACTCGGTTGGTGATGGAAATTCCAGACGATGGGAAAACTTCGAGAATTTCACCAATCGTTCCACCATCCTGCCAATCGAAGGTGTACTTCAGACGTACCGTACTCCTCTAAACGTTCCGTTATTTTATCAGCCATATTCTAAAGGCAAGATACAACTCTTACGATATCTTCCGATAGGTGTCATTCACTATCATAAGCCTTTCATTTCCTCCATTTACTCAATTCTCTACGAGTCTTCACCACAACGTTTTGTACACCTAAGCAGACGTTCGGTGTACCGGGCGAGAATTTAAGATAAGAAAGCTTTATTTACGATAGACGTATAAATCTCCTTATCGCTTCGAAACGTCTACATGCTAGTTCTAATACTGTAGACGCACGCTTAGAATCCTAAACACATAAGGCTTCCCGATCCGGTCGGCAACAGACCATAGATCCAAACAAATAATATCATATATGGCAACATATAACATTTAGCACATAAAAGAATTTTAGGCAACTTTCCTAAAATATACTAGTGCTCGTGTCTTAAAATAGGGTAGACACTCATCTCACAATCATCACTTAGCATTCTAAGTTTAAGTCTAGAAATCCTACAAATTCCTAGTTCGCTTAAACTAATGCTCTGATACCAACTATGACATCTCCAAATTTCCCGGCCAGAAAAGACCGGTTTTTTTATGCTTTATTTTAAAATCAGAGTAATCGTTTAAAGAAAACAGTTGCGGAATTTATTCCCAAAACAAGATATGATAAAAACGTATCAAAACATTTCTCAAAGAGAATGTATTTTCATTAAATAATAAAACCTTGGGATGTCATGTTCCGATACAGACACATAAGCATAAACAGAACATACATCCATTTACTCTAGTGATTTACATCTCCTTTAATCTCTCAGTGCAAAGCAACTTCGTATCGATACCTGTGATACAATTAAACTGAGTGGGTCAAGCTTGGGAGCCTGATGAGCATATAGGGTTTTCAACCCACAATAATACATTTATTATATTTAATTATCAAACAATCAACCCAAATACCCATCCCCATATCTCCTTTATTTTCTCAAGGGTTTATCCTAAGAATCCACTATCCTTCATTCATTCAATCCTAAGAATTTACCTAAGGAATTGGCACAAAGTCCATTTGCTACCACGGTTTGTACAACAGGCACTACGTCACATAGTCACCAGGGTTCATACAATAGGCACTACGTCTCATAGTCACCAGGGTTTACACAACAGGCACGAAGTCACATCATCACCAAGGTTTATCAAATAGGCACGAAGTCGCATCGTCTCCAAGGCTTTACTTAATAGGCACGAAGTCGCATCGTCACCAAGGCTTTACTTAATAGGCACGAAGTCGCATCGTCACCAAGGCTTTACTTAATAGGCACGAAGTGGCATCGTCACCAAGTCTTTACTTAATAGGAACAAAGTCGCACCGTCACCAAGGCTTTACTTAATAGGCACGAAGTTGCATCGTCACCAAGGCTTTACTTAATAGGCACGAAGTCGCATCGTCACCAAGGCTTTACTTAATAGGCACAAAGTCGCATCGTCACCAAGGCTTTACTTAATAGGCACGAATTCGCATCGTCACCAACGCTTTACTTAATAGGCACGAAGTCGCATCGTCACCAACTATTCTATCTACCCATGTTCTACCCAAGAATTTTGTAGATATAAATACAAACACAGTTTAAATCATTTAACACCCGTATAAAAACATCAATTCCAAGCCCATCTCAAATAGACAAATAATATATAACACATAGCACGTATTTCATAGTTAATACTTTATATTTATGTGTTAGAAGAAAGTAACCATACACTCACACATATAAAAAACAATATATATATATATATATACATATATATATATATATATATATATATATATATATAAACATAGCACGTATTTTATAAAATACTTCATATCTATGTGTAAGATGAAAGTGACTATACACTCACTTGATCAGAAGATGATCGGATAGCACTACGGCTTGAAAAAGTAGTATTCTTCAGTAGATCTGGAAGATCTTCACAAAAACCGGGCTCCTCGCGGGCAGAGCTTCGGCTCGGAAATTTCACTTCTGGGGATCTTCGGGCTTCGGGACTCGCTTCAGGTCTCGGGATGTTATCGGGGCTTCGGGGGAGGGGGGTTAAAATAGGGCTTAGAGGGTGTATCGAGAGTGGGAGAGAAGAGATTTGGCAACCATAAACGGTTGCCCCTTCAAATTTATTTATAGGGTTGTTTTCTCATTTTCCACGTCGTGGGCACTTCTCCCACGTCGTGGGCTTGAACGTCATTGCATGCGTCATCGTCCACTTGATCTGTTAGGCTCCAGAAGGCGTCAGAAGCCCTGCCACGTCGTGGCCACTGCTGCCACCTCGTGGTCTCTGACAGTTTTGGGGTTTCGCGCCCCGAACTTCAGAAATTCATAACTTTCGCATACGAACTCTGTATTCGACGTTCTTTATATCGACGCGTAGGTGAGATTATGCTCTACAACTCTCGTTTAGACTCCGTCGGCTAATTTTGACTTTATTTTTATTATATTTTTATTATATTATTTTTAGTAGGCCGGGACAGAAAAACTCCGTTATAAACTCATAACTCCTTCGTCCGACGTCCGTTTTCGTCCGTCTTTCCGTCGTTGCACTACTATTGATGAGATATTCAATTCTCATTTAGATTGTTTTGGATAAATATCGCTCTAACGTAAATTCACTATTTATGCCGCGATGTGTCATGTGGGTTCTGTCGCGAAACTTCAACAGGTCTTAACTTCTTCGTTATAACTCGGATTTCGACGTTCTTTATATATTCGGAAACCTCGTAACATAAACTATATCTTAGTTAAGATTACTCCTTCTAAATAATCTTTACCAAAAAAAGTCATTTTTGACGCTCATTGTCCTTAAATTGACTAGCCCTGATCTACGGGTGTTACATGGTGCGCCAGACTTTCATGGGACGAAGGACCCCATTGCAGCCAGGAGATGGACCGCGGACATCGAGTCTGCGCAGTTGACGAGCTTCTGCCTGGAGGGGTCGAAGGTCCGCTTTGCTGCGGGTTGTTTAAGGGACGAAGCTAGGGATTTGTGGAGGCTATGACTTGGTCAGACTTTGTGATCAGGTTCAGGGCGGAGTTTGCGCCAGCTGTGGAGCTTCAATAGTTGGCCAGGGAGTTTCTAGATATGAGACAGACTACGGAGTCAGTGGTGGGGATCACTGCCATGTTCAGGGAGAGGGCCTTGTTGGTACCTCAGTATGCGGGGGACGAAGAGATGCAGAAGACCCACTACCATGATATGTTGAGGGTTAATATCCATGAGCATGTTAGCTATTCAGCTTGCCCGACCGTGGAGTCCATGATTGACAGGGCGCAGGAGAGAGAGAGATTGATTTGGAGCACCTCAGGAAGAGGAAGGTAGATACTGAACATGTTATAGGGGTTTCGGGGAAGAAACCCAAGGGATACGACGTTAGGACGAAGGGCCAGCCGGGCCAGAGCCGCTGCAGGAAATGTGGCAGGCCGCATGAGGGAGCTTGTAGAGCAGGATCGTCATGCTGCTACAAGTGCGGAAAGACGGGGCACTTTGGAAGGGATTGTACTGCCCCCGCCCCCACAGTTCAGACATCAGACCTGATATGCTTCCATTGCAATCAGAGGGGCCATAAGAAGCCCAACTGCCCTAGATTGTCAGCAGTATCAGCAACGCCAGTGGTGGCACCGAATCCAGAGATAGCACGAGTTGTGGATGGCCGGAAGGTCAAGGCAAAGACTCCAGTGGTGCGGAGCCGAGCGTTTCAGTTGACAGCCGAGGAGGCACGCACCGCACCCGATGTAGTGACGGGTATGATTTCTTCTCTCTAATCTTTTATGTTATGTCGCTGTGATTTTGATATGTGATATGTATGCTCCGTTTAGGATCGTTCCATGTGAACGGTATCCCAGTTCAGGTGCTATCCGATCGTTTGTCTCTCTTGTGCTTAGCAAGAAGTTTCCTGGGTCCTTGAGCATGTTGGATTGCCCTCTAGAGGTCGAGATTACGGATGACCGGTTAGTGCGAGTATCAGAGGTTTTCAGGGATTGTGTTTTGAGATTGTTCGAGGAGCGTTACCTGGTAGACTTGGTTCCCATACCTTTGCGGGGGAACAAGGTTATTATAGGTATTGATTGGCTAAGCCCCAATGGGGTGGTGATCGACTGCGCGCAGCAGTTGGTGCGGATTAGAACCCCAAGTGGGGGAGAGCTGGTGATTCAAGGCGAGAGGCCACAACGAGGACCAGCCTTATGTTCAGTAGCGAGGGCTAGGCGCTACCTTCAACAGGGTTGCGCAGGATATGTCGCCTATGTTATGGATACCCAGGAGGTGGGTAAGGCGACGGTGGGTGATGTGCCAGTAGTACGATAGTTCGCGGATGTATTCCCTGAGGAGTTGCCTAGGATACCTCCGGAGAGGCAGGTAGATTTCAGGATCGACCTAGTCCTTGGTGCGGCTCCGATAGCCAAGGCACCGTATCGGTTGGCTCCTCCTAAGATGCAGGAGTTGTCTACACAGCTGCAAAAGCTGTTAGACAAGGGATTCATTAGACCGAACAATTCACCCTGAGGAGCCCTGATTTTATTTGTGAAGAAGAAGGACGGGTCGCATCGGATGTGTATAGATTATCGGGAGCTGAATAAGGTAACAGTGAAGAATCGTTACCCACTCCCGAGGATTGATGACCTCTTTGACCAGCTATAGGGAGCATCTTGGTTCTCCAAGATTGACTTGTGTTCAGGTTATCATCAGATGAGGGTCAGAGAGGAGGATGTGTAGAAGACAGCCTTTCAGACACGCTATGGTCACTATGAGTTTGTGGTGAAGCCTTTCGGGCTCACCAATGCTCCTGCCGCGTTCATGGATCTCATGAACCGCGTGTGCAGACTGATGTTGGATCGGTCTGTGATATTTTTCATTGATGAAATCTTGGTTTATTCCAAGAAGCGAGAGAAACATGAGGAGCACTTGCGGGAGGTTCTGGATACATTGAGGAGGGAGAGCCTGTATGCCAAGTTCTCCAAGTGTGAGTTCTGGTTGCACGAGGTGCAGTTTCTTGGGCACCTTGTCAACCGGAAAGGGATTTCGGTTGGCCCGGCCAAGGTGGAGGCCATGATGAGATGGGAGGTTCCGAGGTCTCCATCGGAGATTGGGAACTTTCTGGGACTGGCAGGCTATTATCGGAGATTCATTCAGGACTTCTCCAAGATAGTCGTTCCCCTGACTCGTTTGACAAGGAAAGCTGTGGTCTTTCGTTGGGGGCCTGAGCAGCTGTAACACCGAAAATTTTAAAACAAATCCTTCGCTTAAATTCGCTTTGATCTTAGAACACTTTTTGTAAAAATCTCATTTTTGTTTAAATTAAAAAAACATAACCCCATAATCAAATAAATACCATGATCCTTTTAAAACATAACTCTTTCTCTGGTGTGTACAATCGAGCCGGTGCCATCCCGTGATCCTGAGAAAACCTGAAACACAAAGCAAAAAACACTGTAAGCACGAAGCTTAGTGAGTTCCCCAAAATACCACAGACAACACATATGCCACTCAAGGCTACAATATGACCCTCCAGTTGGTGTGTCTCAGCGGAAACCTCCAGTTCTGTATTGTTGGACCCTCCGGTCCGGTTTGTGTCGTTAGACCCTCCGGTCCGGTCTATATCGTTGGACCCTCCGGTCCGGTCTATAAACTCCGCATAGCATAATCACAAACACATGATGCATAGCATATCACATATATCATAATACTCAATGTAAGCACATAAGACCCTCCGGTCACACATAACTACCACTCAAGGTAACGTATAGTGAGAAGACTCACCTCAAACGAAGTCGGATGAACTCTCGTGCTCAACGTCCCGACCTGGCCTACTCCTATTATTCAAATAACATCCCCGATCAAATACTCTCTCATTGTCTCAGATCTAGAGATTGGGTAAAAGACCATTCTACCCTTCCTTGAACTCTCTTAAGTCAGTCTTGACCAAAACCCTAAAGTCAACGAATGTCACGGTCAAAGTTTGACCCGACTCGTCGAGTGCACATGGGCGACTCGACGAGTCACACGTGTCCACTGAATCCTCCTTCTAGCCTCGCTTGACACGTCGAGCCAACCCCTATCTCGACGAGTTACTCCCGGTATGAATAGTGGGGCAACCCCGACTCAACTCATCGAGTCTCTCCATGGACTCGCGAGTTTCCTCCATGACTATGCTCATTCGACCTTCTAAGGCCAGATCCGCTTTACCAACTAGAAGATCTAACCTTCTAGCACTCAAAATTCACGTAAAGGTTCAAACTTTACGTTCATGCAACCCACAATTAGCCATAGATGGAGAAATAATCCTTAAAATGATCACCTAAGCTCCAAACTCATACTCTAGACCTCTCAAGGTCCAGATCTGAAGATATACACACAAAGGGGACATCACATACTCTAGATCTCTTACCAAAAGAAGAGAAGAAACCCTAGATTCATGAAATCTATCACACAAACGAAGATGAACATGAATCCTTACCTCTTACAGCAGCTCTGAACGAAATGATGGAAGATTTGAGTCCCACAAAATAGCCTAACATGAAATCCATCCTTCCCCTTGCTAGAACCCACCGAAATGTGACGAATTTGCCCTTCTCTTGCACCACAAGCTCTCTCTCTGTTCTCCAGGGTTCCTCAGGGTGTAGTGGCCGCAAATGAAGGCTATAAGGACCTTTAAATAGGTCCCAAACCCAAGAAATTAGGGTTTCTCTGCCCAACACCTACTCGGCGATTCCATCCTCTGACTCGTCGAGTCCACTCATTAAATCTGCGTGAAAACCCCGTCTCGACTCGGGGAGTTGGATCCTCAACTCGCCGAGTCTCTCCTTTAATCAAAAGATTAAACTACACAATAATAACCCTGAAAATCCGGATGTTACAGCACCAGGCCGTGTTCGAGACTTTGAGACAGAGATTGTGCGAGGCGCCAATCTTAGCCCTGCCGTAGGGCATGGAGGATTTTGTAGTATATTGCGATGTGTCCATCTCAGGTTTGGGCGCGGTATTGATGCAGAGAGGGCACGTTATTGCTTACGCTTCAAGGCAGCTGAAGCCTCATGAGGCGAACTATCTGACACATGATTTGGAGTTGGGGGCCGATGTTTTCGCCCTCAAGATTTGACACCATTACCTCTATGGGGTTCGTTGTACTATTTACACGAACCACAAGAGCCTGAGGTATCTCATGGATCAGCCAAATCTGAATGTGATGTGCTAAAGGATTACGATTGTGAGATCCTCTACCACCCGGGGAAGGCCAATGTTGTGGCCGACGTGCTTAGCCGCAAGGCAGTGCCGATCAGGGATATCTGTATGAGGATGAAAATTGTGACTTCGCTGTTGGAGCAGATTCGGGAGGCCCAACAAGAGGCCATGAAGGAGGAACATCGGAAGAGCAAGAGTATTGTGGGTCAGGTTTCCTCCTTCGACTATGATAGCCGGGGAATGTTGACTCTTCACCATAGGGTTTGGGTCCCATATCATGGAGGTGTGCGTCAGGTATTAATGGAGGAGGCACACAAATCCAGGTTTTCTATCCATCCCGGGGCGATGAAGATGTACAAAGATCTTCGTCTTGATTATTGGTAGCCCTGTATGAAGAGGGATGTAGCTTGGTTTGTGGAGAGGTGCCTGATCTGCAGGAAGGTCAAGGCTGAGCACCAGAGAACTCACGACAAGGTTCAACCGTTGGATATCCCGTTGTGGAAATGGGAGGATATTACTATGGATTTTATCACGAAGCTTCCCAGGACCGCGCGATGGGTAGATTCGATTTGGTTCATCGTTGATCGATTGACCAAGAGCGCCCATTTCATTCCGATTCAAGAGAGCATTTCGGCCGAGAAGTTGGACGACATCTATATCAGGGAGGTAGTGGCACGGCATGGGGTGCCAGTTTCAATGATTTCCGACAAGGATGTGTGGTTCACTTCTAGGTTTTTCATGACGAGCTGGGTACTCGTCTGCACTTTAGAACCGCCTTTCACCCACAGATGGATGGTCAGAGCGAGCGGACCATCCAGACTCTAGAGGATATGATGTGGGCGTGTGTTTAGATTTTGGAGGTAGTTGGGATACTTACCTTCCGTTGTCGGAGTTCTCCTATAATAATAGCTATCATGCGAGTATCGGCCGTCCTCCTTTTGAGATGTTGTATGGGAGGAAGTGCAGGACCCCGATATGCTGGAGTGAGGTTGGTCAAAGGGTCATGGGGAGTACCGAGGTGGTACTCAAGACGACGGAGAGGATCCAACAGGTTCGGAGCAGGCTTGTGACAACCCGAAGTTCGTTCCATTATTTGTAACCCTTTTCGTTAATACATTCGTCGTTTTCAATTTCGTTTCCGTTTACGTCATTAAATAAAGTCATAAATGTGGGATTTCTATTATGAATTAATGGGTGTCCTAACGCGTTTAAAACTCATATTAACACCCCATTCTACTAATCGGAATATTTTTAGAATCGACCATATCGGGTTACGGCAACTTAATCGGGTGCGACCAAAAGTCACGTCTAACGTCGGTATCAGGTAGAATTCCATCGTGTCCCGAACTTGTAACATATTTAAAGTGGATTAAGCTTCTATTTGAAGCTTTTGCACTCTCTCACTACTCTCTCTCTCTCTAACCTCTCTCCTCAATCCAAACTTAAGGTCCAAAATCATCAAATTAAGGCTCCAATTCATCAAGGTAACCTCCCTAACTCATAGATTAGAATCCTTAGCCTTCAAATTCGTGTTTAATCTATGGAAAAGGACCGTTTTCATGTGTTTACGGCCCTGGAACATGCTTGGGCCGTAAACACACATAAAGGGGGTTTTTGAGCCTTAAAACCCTTCTAATCCACCTTTGGAGCTTAGATATGGCTAAATGACTTAGGGGAACGGGCTTAGAACACCTTGAATCCAACTTTTGAGGAGTAAACATGAGTTTACTGCCCAAGAACATGCTTGGGCCGTAAACTCATCTTCATGGGGAGTAAACTCATTTCCAAGTGTTTAAATGCCACTTAAACACACCAATAGCCTTGGATTAAATTCTAGAACCAACCACAATCGATTTAGGAGCCATAAACATGATAAAAACCCTCCCTTTAGGAGTTTACGGCCGTAAACCCCCCAAGAATGGGTTCCTGGGCCATAAACTCACATACACAAGTCAAATGATGCCCTAAATTCATTATAAGGCTTGTAAAATTGATTTGAATCACATGTGATTAATCTAGTGCCACAAAATCATGTAAGGAATGGTCACATAGGAGCTTATGGTCGTAAACTCCTAGTTTATATCCGTAAACTCCATTTGGTAATGTTCTTGATGATTAGTTCCATTCCTAAGCCTTAGATTAAATCATAACAACTTTTCCCAAGTGTTATTTGACCATTTGGCACCATAAAACCCTTCATCCATGAGTTCACGACCGTGAGCTCATGTGGAGTTTGTCTTAGGGCCGTAAACTCCATAAGGAGTTTACTCTTGAAGAGCAAACACATTATCCGAGCCCTATACGTCCGTAGATGCCACCCGGGTCACTCCAAACACTTGATTTGAAGTGTTTTCTTGTATTGGAGTGTATAATCATATCTAATTAGTGATTTAAAGTCTAATTAGATACATTTGTATACCATTTCATATTACTTAGGAACCTTGCGCGTTATCAAGCCCTGAACCGATGCTTAGCATTCGAACTGTCACGTTTTCTCGCCTGGTGAGTTCATACCCCTACCCTTTTTCAATGTTTTTCACTGTTTTCAGGCGGGGGAATACAAGCAAAGTACAAGGAATACTTGTACTCAAAAACTTGTTTTACATGTGTTGTGTTTCATATTTCATATGCTTTTAACGTAGACAATCGTAACAGATAACCGTTTGAACTTGCAGAATACATTACTGTAGTATTTGTGAAAAACGTTATAAAATGTTGTATTTTATATTTTCACAAATGGTTTTCCACATTTTATCAGTTAAAAGCATAACATTTGATCTTTGAACATGAAACTTAGTACATTGTTTTGTCCTCGGTAACACTCCACAGAGATACACGAGTGGTGGATCATTGTTTGTAACATTATCTTTCTGTATTATTACTAGTAAATTTGTTATTCCTATAAATTGGAGACACGTCCTCGGAGAACACTCCACAGAGATACGCGAGTGGAGGACTGCACCCGTAACTAGAATCTCTTAGATAGGGAGTGTGACTTGAGTGTGTAGATCTATACGGGGTTGACTACCCCACACCTGGCTGCTAGTTACAATCGAACCGAAAGGTTCAAGGGTGACGAAAGTCATAAGGTGATGTGGACTACTTATTGCCATATCTAGTCTATTGTATGGTTATGGAACTCGCAATTTGGATAACAGAGATTTACGTGATAGTAATAATGAATTAAGTAACTAGTTTACTTTGTACATATTAGTTTTATATACGTGTTAAAACTAATACATTTCAAGGATAACCAGGTTTTCGGTATACATCTTTTACATTACAATTCAGATTGGTAACCAACTTTTTAGGAAAATATGGGATTTTCCTGGGGTAACATTTGTACATAACCAGATTCGAGTAACAAACCAGATAACTAAACCTTACAATTCACAAGAGTAACCATGTTTTCAGTGTAAATCTTTTACATTACATTTCGGATTAGTAACCAACTTTTAAGAAAATATGGGATTTTCTTGATGCGTAATTTTTTCAGAAACCGTAAGGGAACTTGTACATTTTCAAAAAACAAAACCGCTTATGAACTCACCAGCTTTATGCTGATTTTCAAACTGCTTGTATTCTCAGGTCCTCATTAGACAGGTACCCGATGATCCTTTTGGCGAAGACGGAGTGCGTAGACTACACATCTTACTTTTGTCTATATATTTACATATGTATCACACTTGTAATACTTTTTACCTTAAAACAAATGTAAAATCTTTATATGTAATGTAATGGTTGTTTACTTCGCTTACTATGTACATTGGATTTGATACTCAACGTGGAGTCCGCCCCGGAAACGTTTCCGCCTTGGGTTTCGGGGTGTGACAGATTGGTATCAGAGCCCATGTTTATAGTGAACTAAGTATACCAAACCTTACATGGTATAAGACTATAAACCTTAAGGGGCCTAAGTGCTCTGAACTAAAAGTATACTTTAAAATATAAGTATTTTCAAAAATTATATAAGTATACCTAACCGTCGAGATCCGTAACTACAAGTAGAACAAAACATAAGTAAATAGGTGTTGTATGCTGCGGTTAAACCTGGGCAGTTATGTAGTCGTGTCAATGATCAATATAGCCTGGCCAACTATATTCATTCGAGACATGGCCAACATGTGCTTGGGAGTGGCTGTGGTATGCGGCATGCCTAAAACTTACCCAATACCAAACAATGAGCTGTCATCACAACGAATCACGAAATACTATGAGAGTATTTCTAGAGCCAGCTTCGTTATATAAATCCTCATTCCAACGTTGCTCCTCAATCATTCTTTTAGCGATAATTTATCTGCTTTGATAACTCATTCATGCTTTATCGCTTAATAGAATTCAATATCTGTCATATCTCTTGATTCAATTCAGAGGACTTACCATCCTCTCTTTCCTGATCTTTATAGATCAAGATGCCTCCAAGAAAGAGACCCAGCTCAAAGAGCAACAATCCTCCTCCGCCACCACCTCCTCCTTAAATTGACCCTGCGATGTTCCAGGCAGCTGTTACTGCCGCGGTGGCAACTGCTATGTCGCAAATGAACCATGGTGGTTCAGGAGGTGGTCCCCAGCCTCAAAACCAGGAAGGTAGCCAGGGACACCGAAAGGAGGGTTCTTATAAAGATTTGATGAATGCAAAACCCACATCCTTTGATGGCACCGGAGGTGTCATTTCCCTCACTGGATGATTCGAGAAAATCGAATCTATCTTCGGAATCTGTGCCTGTTCGGAATCTGACAAAGTGAAGTTCGCAGCCTGTACCTTTATCGATAAAGCCCTGACTTGGTGGAACGACTGAGTCAAATCCCTAACCCTACCTGTAGCCAATTCCATGGGTTGGGAAGCCATGAAAGAACTCCTTTTAGCTGAGTACTGCCCTTGGGGCGAAATACAGAAGCTAGAGCATGAGCTCTGGAACCTGAAGATGAAGGGTTCCGATATTGTTGCATACACTTCTAGATTCGATGATCTAGCACTACTTTGTCCGGGATTAGTTACCCCAGAGAGTAAGAAGATAGAGAGATTCATCTGGGGATTGACCCAACCAACCAAAGAAAATGTTTTATCTGCGAGGCCGGATACATATGACAGTGCCAAAAGCTTAGCCCAGACTCTGATTGACCACAGTGATGACCACGAGGAAGCAACCACTACTACTGAACCGACCAAGAGGAGTGGTGAGAAAAGGAAATTTTGGAAGAAGAAGAAGGGTCAATCTTCCTAAGGATCCTCAAAGAAACAACAGACTGTAGCAGTCCATGCTGCTACTGTCCCCGTTGCTGCTGCTTCTGTTGTGGGATCCACAGCTCAAACACCTACTAGTAGATATGTTAGTAACCTTCCCCAGTGTGACAAGTGCAAATACCACCACAACCCCGGCCCCTGCCGTGAGCTATCAAGCACCAACTGTGGTAAAAATGGGCATACGGTCCGATTCTGCAAAGCACCAGCCCAATCCGCGAATCAATCTTCTGGAGCAGGCGTTGGTTAAGCCTGCTACAATTGTGGAGAAGTTGGGCATTTCAAGAGGAATTGCCCCAAGAAGGCGACAGCTGATAATACCGGGAGAGTCCTAGCCATGGGACGGGAGGAGGCAGTCGCTGATCCAACTGTTGTTTCAGTTACGTTCCTTCTCGACAACTCTTATGCTAGTATTCTTTTCGATTCGGGTGCCGAAAGAAGTTTTGTTAGTCATTCGTTCAAAAATAACCTTAAACCTAATCCCCAACCATTAACCGAAACTTTTACCGTCGAGATGGCTAACGGTGAGAAAGAAAACGCTAGCGATATCTTCATAGGTTGTACTCTTACCTTGAATGATCACTCATTTCCCATCGATCTTATACCAGTTTCCATAAAGAGCTTTGATGTCATCATTGGCATGGATTGGTTGAGTCCCAATCATGCTGATATCCTTTGTTACGAAAAAGCCATCCGTCTCAACCTTTCTTCTAGTCAAACTCTCATGATCTATGGCGATAAACTCAGCTCCAACCTTCGTATCATTTCCTGCATCAAAGCTTAGAAACTCTTGAGAAACGAATGTCAAGCATTCCTAGCCCATGTAATTAATGAAAAACAGGAAGTTAAAGACCTCGCGAGCATCCCCGAAGTCTGTAACTTTTCTGATGTCTTTCCCGAAGAGCTCCCGGGAATTCCTCCTGAATGTCAAGTCGAATTTCACATTGACCTAATTCCTGGAGCTACCCCTGTAGCCAAGTCTCCATATCACTTAGGGACTCTCTGGACCTCTCAAGGTCCAAATCTGAAGATATACACACAAAGGGGACATCACATACTCTAGATCTCTTACCAAAAGAAGAGAAGAAACCCTAGATTCATGAAATCTATCACACAAACTAAGATGAACATGAATCCTTACCTCTTACAGTATCTCTGAACGAAATCATGGAAGATTTGAGTCCCATAAAATAGCCTAACACGAAATCCATCCTTCCCCTTGCTAGAACACACAAAAATGTGATGAATTTGCCCTCCTCTTGCACCACAAGCTCTCTCTCTCTCTGTTCTCCAGGGTTCCTCAGGGTGTATTGGCCGCAAATGAAGGCTATAAGGACCTTTAAAT
Organism: Lactuca serriola; assembly: GCF_051521515.1. Taxonomy (NCBI): domain Eukaryota; kingdom Viridiplantae; phylum Streptophyta; class Magnoliopsida; order Asterales; family Asteraceae; genus Lactuca; species Lactuca serriola. The sequence continues at coordinate 163,563,707 of NC_136416.1, read as the reverse complement.
AGGTCCCAAACCCAAGAAATTAGGGTTTCTCTGCCCAGAACCTACTCGGTGAGTCCATCCTCTGACTCGTCGAGTCCACTCATTAAATCCGCGTGAAAAACCCGTGTCGACTCGGCGAGTTGGATCCTCAACTCGTCGAGTCTCTCCTTTAATCAAAAGATTAAACTACACAATAATAACCCTGAAAATCCGGATGTTACAATTCTCCCCCACTTGAATTAGATTTCGCCCTCGAAATCATCCCTTAACCACACATAGGTTTAATCATTAACCCGAAAGGCACTACCAAAATGATCTTCGTACCACACTGATATTTCCTCTATGGACATCCGAAACCACATAGAACCTCCAAAACCAGAGTTTAAACAAACTCTTTTGCCGCTAAAAAAAATACCCCTTCCCAATAACCGGAAACTCTAGTGGCCTAACCTGCCGCCAGACCGCCTACTTGAGCGATCACCATGATTTTTGTTCCTTGAATATCAACCCAGTTTCCTTACTGGCTCTCTGATTCCCATAAGACCATAACCAACAACCGGCTATCTCTCCTCCAAGCCGATCATGCTAAACATATAAATCACACCCCACGAATAAAAGGGTTCACACTCCACCGGGGCACATCTACTAGACTGCTATCAGAATTCAGAAACCCTCTGGACAAAGAATCCCCCAACACTCTGTCCTTAGACACAAAAGGATAACCATGCTTGCTCAGAAGTGTCCTCAAACATCCCATTCATAAACCTCAGCTCCAAATTCCATTTCCCCTTAACACCACACGAGGTCTGACCTTCGTCTATCCGCATAACTCTTCTGACGGCTCTGGGCCGTCAGCAACCTCTGTCTGACCTGCTGAATCTGTTCGTCACCTGAAGCACCATCTTCGTACTAACCATCACATGCTGCCCTACCTCTCCCCAGCAAATGGGATTCCGACACCTTCTCCCATACAACAGCTCAACGGGTGGCATACCGATGCTCGAATGATGGTTGTTGATATAGGAAACTCAGCCAAGGGTAAGTACGTGGCCCAACTCACTCTAAAATCCAATACACATGCCCGAAGCATGACCTTGAGCGTCTGAATTGTCCACTCGCTCTGCCCGTCAGTCTGTGGGTGGTAGGCGGTATTAAAATGCAACCTTGTGCTCAACTTCTCATGGAATTTCTTCCAGAATCTGGAAGTGAAACATACATCTTGATCTGAGACAATCGAGATCGGTACTCCGTGCCGCGATACCACCTCCCTCAAGTACAACTCTGCTAGGCTCTCCGCAGAAGAGCTCCCACTGACTTCCTATTCGCATCAACTATCTCAGCTCACGTGACACACAAGTCACAAAATTCTCAAATGAAAACTACAATCCAATTGCAAATCGACTTAGCCCTGACAGAGACGGAGACCCCAGTCTCGCCCCTGGTCCCACCACCATGCTCTAAAACTCAATACTAGGGCTACTCAAGCCTAAAACTCTTCTGCATCATACACTGATCGGAGAACTCTCCACCATCACACTCTCTTGTCGTCTAGTGAGTACAATGGCTCCCTGCAACATCACGACAGCCTCTGACTAGTGAGTACTACGGCTCCCCGTAGCACCACAACACCAATTGACTAGTGAGTACTATGGCTCCCCGTAGTACCACGACTCCCTCTCTCTGACTTATTAGTACTACGACTCCCCATAGCATCACAACACCCTCTGACTAGTGAATACTACGGCTCCCCGTAGTACCACGACTCCCTCTCTCTGACTTATGAGTAGTACGACTCCCCATAGCATCACAACACCCTCTGACTAGTGAATACTACGGCTCCCCGTAGCTTCACTCCTTACTCTCATTCACATTACAACGCCACATTACGTCCACTAACTCATGCTCTGCAGAGTATCATAGATAGCTTCACACACCTGCCCCACATATGCATCACAGACTCTGGCAGCAACCGCTATAACAAAAATACCTACCTCTGCGGAGATCTGCAGACTATAACAAAAATACCTACCTCCCCGTAGTACCACGACTCCCTCTCTCTGACTTATGAGTAGTACGACTCCCCATAGCATCACAACACCCTCTGACTAGTGAATACTACGGCTCCTCGTAGCTTCACTCCTTACTCTCATTCACATTACAACGCCACACTACGTCCACTCACTCATGCTCTGCAGACTATCATAGATAGCTTCACACACCTGCCCCACATATGCATCACAGACTCTGGCAGCAACCGCTATAACAAAAATACCTACCTCTGCGGAGATCCACTTTCTTAAATAATCCCTCTTGATGTCAATACCCGAAGGGCTCCCACTGGAACCGTAGATACATGATACACCACTATTCGTCTCAAACTCAAGATTCTACATAGCTCTGAATTAGGAACATTATACCCGGGTACCACGGAACACCATTTCAGAACATCACGATGTCCTGCCTCAATCACTGATCTCCTACTCCCAGCATCATACAGATACAACAATACATTTCCCCTGAACCCCATAATTAATTCTTCATTTTGCCCAATGCGCAACTTCAGTGTATCCAACCACTCAATTGGAATACAAGGAAAACGCTAACGCCTCAGAACACGCTGGCGATCCTCTGAAACCATTTCCGCTACTGCTCAAAATCCAAACAAGAGTACACATACCGGCCCGAGAGTTGGCTGCTCGATAATCTTCTATCCTCCCCAAGAGGGGCATATACAATCCATACTTCGACCTAGAAGTTTTCGATTGCCCATACCATCATTACGAATCTTCCACTTGAAACGGCCCTGACCAACACCAGATTCCTGACCATTGGCCACCTGCCATGGAGACACCCATCCTTTCTCAGACACATACCACATGCTTTATCTCGTTCCTTACTTTTCCTTGATCACCAATGACCCCGGTCTTATGAATTCGAGCCGCGGGTCTCTTTATCCAACCCTTAACCGCTCTTGCACAAATCTTTGGTTCCCTCAATAAAATACCCGGTTCTCCCCCACTTAGGGTTCGAACCATCACCAAATGACATATCAACACTCTACCCCACAGACGGTTTCCTCCAGAAACATCGCACCTACGCTTGGAAGGTGCCACACAATGCCCAATGATCTCCCCACACAGAGATCAAGGAACCTCAAATACCCTGAATCTCCGAAGAAATCCTCAGGAACTTCTCATCACGACTGCCTCTAGCCATTCGAAATCTCATACCATCCCAATACTGAACATCCCAACTGTCCGGTACTATCACTGACTCTTACACTGAAACAATAAATGATCATACTCCTCATCCTCGACTTCTCAACCCCCGATCCAACACATGAATCATCACGAGAATAGGGACTCCACTACCATACTCAATACCCATCACAGATAGAAGAGAAACCGCTCTGATATACTCGACTGGATTACCCGCTGATACCGCTACCACACACCCTACTATACTCAATTAGGGTGTAGTGTGGTCTTTGACTATCTCAATCCCCACTAACTACCTACCCATGATAGATCATTTCCTTGCGGCTGACATGCTGCCTAATACTCTGGTGGAAAATCGTCATCAATGTCAACCCGTAGGGTTTACTCCTAAACCCAAAACTGAAATCTCACGCCTCTCCCACTTCCCACAGGAAACATAAATAGCACCCATCAAGTCACAGAAGGTCACATCTCCACCATCGGCTGATTGCTCACTCAGACCGCAATCCCCCATAAATGCCTGCTCTACTAATCCCTGAGTCTTGCGACCACATGTGACATCTCATCAAGATACTCTGAAATTCTCTCAACCTCCCTCTCAAGGGATTCCTCTTCGGACTCAATCATGGACCTCAGGCCTAAAACCCCATCGTGCCCAAACTCCACCAATTAATCCTGATCGGACAACCAGAGAATCACAAACATCATTTGCTAAGAACCATGGTACTCAGCCCCTGACATCTCTTCTCAATCTGCTACAATATATGGTACTCAAACCATAACATCACTTCCTCAATCTGCTCCAATTTAAGGTATACGAACCATAACATCACTCCTCAATCTGCTCCGATGTATAGTACTCGAACCATAACATCACTCCTCAATCTGCTCTGATGCATGGTACTCGAACCATAACATCATTCCTCAATCTGCTCCTTAGAACCTTCAGAATACTCCCTGTATCGAGTATGGGTCCTCTACTTTTGGTAGTACGGGCCCATACTACCTGCCACATCTACCCATACTTTCCACACGGACCATCCCAGAGCTCCTAAGTATCTGCTCAACCTTCTCGTTCGCTAATTCCGCCACACGTGCTCGCTCCTCAGCGAAATGCTCTACTCCGCCAACATTCTCATCTGGCTAAGGTTACTCCCTTGGCTCTTCCTTGGTCCTCCTACTTCTCCGCCATCAGCTGCTAAAGAGCTCCTAATGATGCCAGCCATCTATCTCCTGAATATCGTCATATTCACTTGGTAGCTGACTCCCATCATCGAGAGTTCTACAATGCACAAAGCAAGCAGCATTCGAGCATCGAAGAATACATAGAACTCACTCTGGGTGATAACTTCGCTTGCTCAGCTCATTCTCCAAAGTACCCCTGAACTCTGCAACTCTACCCCTCGCGGGTTCTAACTATTCTTTCGATAAGCACCACAACACTCATCTAGGCATCTCTCCTAGATTACTCCTCTACTCAAATCCCCTAAAAGGATTCCAACTAAATACTCTCGCTCATACTCAAAAGCGCATCACATAACAGCAACTCCTAGGCTAAGGCATCACAAATAAGGCCACTCTAGTCCTAAGATATGAAATACCTAGCCTGTCTCTAGCATGCATAATATCTCATAAAATGTATCATAAATATCTCATAGCACAAAAGTAAGGGTATTTTGGGAAATCATCGTTCGGGCTCTGGCTGATTGTACACACTGCTCTTTCTCGCTTCCTCTTTGAACTCTTATTCATTTTTAGAAAATCATTTCTTTGAAAAAATTTCTTACTCCCTCAGTTTGAGTCCAGATTTACCCGAAGGTGCATCCAAATCCCTCAAACCAAGGCTCTAATACCAACTTGTAACACCGAAAATTTTAAAACAAAATTTTCGTTTAAATTCGCTTTGATCTTAAACCACTTTGTGTAAAAAACTCATTTTTGTTTAAATTACAAAAACATAACCCATAATCAAATAAATAGTAATCCAGGATCCTTTTAAAACATAACTCTTTCTCTGGTGTGTACAATCGAGCCGGTGCCGTCCTGTGATCGTGAGAAAACCTAAAACACAAAGCACAAAACACTATAAGCACGAAGCTTAGTGAGTTCCCCAAAATACCACACACAACACATACGCCACTCAAGGCTACAATATGACCCTCCGGTCGGTGTGTCTCAACGTAACCCTCCAGTTCCGTATCGTTGGACCCTCCGGTCCGGTCTGTGTCGTCGGACCCTCCGGTCCAGTCTATATCGTTGGACCCTCCGGTCCGGTCTCTAAACTCCGCATAGCATAATCACAAAGACATGATGCATAGCATATCACATATAACATAATACTCAATGTAAGCACATAAGACCCTCTGGTCACACATAACCACCACTCAAGGTAACGTATAGTGAGAAGACTCACCTCAAACAAAGTCGGATGACCTTTCGTGCTCAACGTCCCGACCTGGCCTCCTCCTATTATTCAAATAACATCCCCGATCAAATACTCTCTCATTGTCTCAACTCTAGAGATTGGGTGGAAGACCATTCTACCCTTCCTTGAACTCTCTTAAGTCCGTCTTGACCAAAACCCTAAAGTCAACAAATGTCACGGTCAAAGTTTGGCCCGACTCGTCGAGTGCACATGGGCGACTCGGCGAGTCACACGTGTCCACTGAATCCTCCTTCTAGCCTCGCTTGACACATCGAGCCAACCCCTATCTCGATGAGTTACTCCTGGTATGAATCGCGGGGCAACCCCGACTCGACTCGTCGAGTCTCTCCATGGACTCGACAAGTTTCCTCCATGACTATGCTCATTCGACCTTCAAAGGCCAGATCCGCTTTACCAACTAGAAGATCTAACCTTCTAGCACTCAAAAGTCACGTAAAGGTTCAAAATTTACGTTCATGCAACCCAAAATTAGCCATAGATGGAGAAATAACCCTTAAAATGATCACCTAAGCTCTAAACTCATAAAAGACTGCATAAAGTTGGGGAATAGGGACTCTCTGGACCTCTCAAGGTCCAGATCTGAAGATATACACACAAAGGGGACATCACATACTCTAGATCTCTTACCAAAAGAAGAGAAGAATCCCTAGATTCATGAAATCTATCACACAAACAAAGATGAACATGAATCCTTACCTCTTACAGCAGCTCTGAACAAAATGATGGAAGATTTGAGTCCCACAAAATAGCCTAACACGAAATCCATCCTTCCCCTTACTAGAACACACCAAAATGTGATGAATTTGCCCTCCTCTTGCACCACAAGCTCTCTCTATGTTCTCCAGGGTTCCTCAGGGTGTAGTGGCCGCAAATGAAGGCTATAAGGACCTTTAAATAGGTCCCAAACCCCGAGAAATTAGGGTTTCTCTGCCCAGCACCTACTCGGCGAGTCCATCCTCTTAATCGTCGAGTCCACTCATTAAATCCGCGTGAAAAACCCGTCTCGACTCGGCGAGTTGGATCCTCAACTCGTCGAGTCTCTCCTTTAATCAAAAGATTAAACTACATAATAATAACCCTGAAAATTCGGATGTTACAGCAGCAGGCCGCGTTCGAGACTTTGAGACAGAGATTGTCCGAGGCGCCAATCTTAGCCCTGCCGTAGGGCATGGAGGATTTTGTAGTATATTGTGATGCGTCCATCTCAGATTTGGGCGTGGTATTGATGCAGAGAGGGCACGTTATCGCTTACGCTTTAAGGCAGCTGAAGCCTCATGAGGTGAACTATCCAACACATGATTTGGTGTTGGGGGCCGTTGTTTTCGCCCTCAAGATTTGACACCATTACCTCTATGGGATTCGTTGTACTATTTACATGAACAATAAGAGCCTGAGGTATCTCATGGATCAGCCAAATCTGAATGTGAGGCAGCATCGGTGGCTTGACGTGGTAAAGGATTATGATTATGAGATCCTCTACTACCCGGGGAAGGCCAATGTCGTGGCCGACGTGCTTAGCCGCAAGGCAGTGCCGATCAGGGATATCTGTATGGGGATGAAAATTGTGACTCCACTGTTGGAGCAGATTCCCTAAGGCCCAACAAGAGGCCATGAAGGAGGAACATCGGAAGAGCAAGCATATTGTGGGTCAGGTTTCCTCCTTCGACTATGATAGTCGGGGATTGTTGACTCTTCACCATAGGGTTTGGGTCCCATATCATGGAGGTGTGCGTCAGGTATTGATGGAGGAGGCACACAAATCTAGGTTTTCTATCCATCCCGGGGCGATGAAGATGTAGAAAGATCTTCGTCTTGATTATTGGTGGCCCTGTATGAAGAGGGATGTAGCTTGGTTTGTGGAGAGGTGTCTGATCTGCAGGAAGGTCAAGGCTAAGCACTAGAGACCTCACGACAAGGTCCAACCGTTGGATATTCCGTTGTGGAAATGGGAGGATATTACTATGGATTTTATCACGAAGCTTCCCAGGACCGCGCGATGGGTAGATTCGATTTGGTTCATCGTTGATCGATTGACCAAGAGCGCCCATTTCATTCCGATTCAAGAGAGCATTTCGGCCGAGAAGTTGGACGACATCTATATCAGGGAGGTAGTGGCACGGCACGGGGTGCCAGTTTCAGTGATTTCCGACAGGGATGTGCGGTTCACTTCTAGGTTTTGGAATAAGTTTCATGACGAGCTGGGTACTCGTCTGCACTTTAGAACCGCCTTTCACCCGCAGACGGATGGTCAGAGCGAACGGACCATCCAGACTCTAGAGGATATGATGCGGGCGTGTGTTTAGATTTTGGAGGTAGTTGGGATACTTACCTTCCGTTGTCAGAGTTCTCCTATAATAATAGCTATCATACGAGTATCGACAGTCCACCTTTCAAGATGTTGTATGGGAGGAAGTGCAGGACCCCGATATGATGGGGTGAGGTTGGTCAAAGGGTCATGGGGAGTACCGAGGTGGTACTCAAGACGACGGAGAGGATCCAACAGGTTCGGAGCAGGCTCCAGACTACTCAGAGTTGGCAGAAAAGTTATACCAACAAGCATCGATCGGACCTGGAGTTCCAGGTCGGGGATATGGTACTCCTGAGAGTGTCGCCTTGGAAGGGTGTCATACGATTCAGGAAGCGGGGCAAGCTGGACCCCAGGTATATTGGACCCTTCAGGGTTGTAGCCCAGGTGCACAAGGTGGCATATAGGCTGGATCTGCCAGCTGAACTCAATCAGATTCATAGCATTTTTCACGTTTCCCAATTACGGAAGTGTCTGGTGGACGACTCGACAGTGGTGCCACTGGAGGATATTCAGGTCGATAACAGCCTGAATTACATCGAGCGGCCAGTGGCAATCCTTGACAGAAAGACGAAGACTCTGAGGAACAAGAGAGTGGAGCTTGTAAAGGTGCAGTGGCAGCACCACAAAGGCTCAGAATGGACTTGGGAGCCGGAGGACGAGATATGGGAGCATTACCCCGAGCTTTTTCAGGACCCAACAGCAGACTTGGAGGATGAAGTCTAAAATAAGTGGGGGTGCTTTGTAACACTTGATTCCTGGTACGCAGTTAATTCTACGAATCTTTATATTTTCACGGGGACTCGACGAGTTGATGGCCTAACTCGTCGAGTAGAGTCGTGACCCGCGGGAAGTTTAAGTGACCTACTCGATGAGTCGGGAGACCGACTCGGTGAGTAAGTGTTGTTTGAGTGAAACCCTAAATTTGAGGATTTTCACCCTATTTAAACAACTTGTATCTCCCTATCTCATCCTCCATCGTCCCTTATACTTCTAGAAGGCATTATCTTGAAACCCTAGCCTTGTTTGAGTGTTCTAAGGCCATTTTGTGCATTTTGGTGGATTGTGAAGCTTGAGAAGAGGAAAGGAGATTGGGAGTTCAAGTTGGAGCTTGGAGATCTAGAGATTATGTTCCATTTCCAGCTCATTTAAGGCAAAAAGCTCCTATCTTGATCTTCCATGTAATTAATCATCTTTAGGGCTTGGATCTTGGTATATTTAGGGATTTCTAAGCCATTTTCGGGTTGTGAAGTGTAATATGGGGGTCTTTATGGAATAAAGATGCCATCTTTGTTGCCATAAACACCCCATGCATCTTGTAGACCATCTTTTATGGCTTTTTGAGCCAAAGATCCCATGCATGTGCACCAAGCTTGAGGCTTTACATGTAAAATGGACATTAGGAGGCCAAATCTATGGTTTTGATGTGTTAAGGCCCATTTAAATCGATTGTATAGTACGGTCAAGGATGGACTCGACGATTCGTTCTTAGGACTCGGCGGTTGGGGTGTAATAACTGCTAAATCCCTTCTGTCAATGGACCAGATGATAGTGTGGAAGGTCCCCCAGTTGTTTAGGCTTTTAAGGGACCTGGGAATCATGGGACTCGACGAGTGCTAGAACAAACTCGGCGAGTCCAAGGCAATCTCCCAATCTTTGAAGATGGACTCGACGAGTTGTTCTTATAACTCGGCGAGTCATAGACTCGACGTATTCATATGCTGAAGATAAACTCGACGAGTTTAAGGAAGAACTCGCCGAGTCGGTTGAAGATTGATTGAAGTGTTTTTGAAGGTGAACTCGTCGAGCTCTTGCTAGACTCGATAAGTGGGGATGGGTTTGTAGTATTCTCTACACGAAGGGACTCGACGAGTTGGCGGGCCAACTCGGCGAGTCTGGTCAACCAAAGAGTTGACTTGACTAGGGTTTGACTTTAACTTTGACCTAAATTGAGTTTACCCTGGTTAGGGTTGCATATTCAATTGATAACTTAGAAGGGTTGTCGTGTAGGGATTGAGGAGTCGAGGAGAGCCGACTTTCACACCGAGGATAGTGCAGACACTACATGACATCGAGGTGAGTTACCTTCCGGTAGGGGAGGGTCTAAGGCCACAATGTCGGTCCACCAACAAGAGTAATTGATAGATAATTGTCTTTGTGATAATTATCTTGGTATGCTTATGTGATATGCTTATGAGATACGCTTATGAGACATGCTTATGAGATATGCCTATGTGATATGTTATATGAGTTAGTGGTAGTCTCAAGGAATAGTTTCTCCCTGATTCGGTCGTTAGGACCGAAGGGTAGGTTAGTACCCCAGATATGTCTGACCGTATGATTGTAACTGTTATTGTAAGATAGTGGTAGGGTGAAATAGTCCCCATTGCCGATTGAGATAGACTGTAGGGTAGTCGGCACCCCAGAACGGTCTGACATGGGTAGGTCAGCACCCCAAAATGGCTTGACATGGGTAGGTCAGCACTCCAGAATGGCTTGACATGGGTAGGTCGGTGTAACGCCCGCAGATCTGGGCTAGTCAATTTAGAGGCAATAAGTGTCGAAAACGACTTTTCTGCAAAATATTATTTATAATAAATAGTCTTAACCAAGTTGTAGAATACGTCTCAAGGTTTCCGTACATATAAAGAACGTCGAAATCCGAGTTATAACGAAGAAGTTATGGCTCGTTGAAGTTTTACGGCAAAACCGACACAACACCGGGAAGCGTAAATAGTAAATTTACGATGGAGCGATCTTTAGCCTTAGTGATCTAAACCAAAGTTGTAGTATATGTTAAACTGAGAACATCCATAAAAAGAACGCCTAAATCTGACTTCGTATGAGGAAGTTGTGATTTTTTTAAGATTTGGTTTAGCAGTGCACGGCCCGAAACTCGAATTTAAGTTCGAGCGGTTTTTGGCTTATGCGACCTAAATGAGAGTTGAAGATCTCATTAATAGGAACTCAACGGTAAAAATATAGACGAAAACGGATTCCGTATGAAGAAGTTACGAATTCTTCGCGGTCATTTAACAGTCTAAACGCCTCTTACTGTTAAATTTGAGATCGATCGAGAATTAGCCGACGGAGTCTAAATGAAAGTGGTAGATCTTGATTTTACCTACATGTTGAAAAAAAGAACGTCAAAAACGGAGCTCGTATGCAAGAGTTATGATTTTTCTAAGTTTGAAGGCTAATACGCGATAGGGGGTGACGTGGCACCACCAGAATTGGACATGTGGCACCACCAGAAGGCTGCCACATGCCCCAACTCGGCGAGTCCATCAGGAATTTAGCCTATAAATAGAGGTGCCGGGCATTCACTTCTCTTCACACCTCTCCAACATTCTTTCTCTCTCTAGCCTCCCAAACCCCCCCTAAAGTCTAGGTAAACCCCCTAGCACCCGAAGGAAGCCCCGAGGCTCCCGGAGTCCCAAGAAAAGAGCCTTTCGGCTCGGGAACGCTGCTCCAGCGAAGCCCGGTTTTTGAGAAAACCCGTTGTAAGTGAGCTATGCCTACCCTATCTTTAGTATAGCTTATGTTTTAATATAGTAATGTTATTAGGACTTTATAATAAGTATTTAGGTTATTATTATGAGTTATATTGAGCGTTATTTAACGCTTATATAATAATAATAATAGCTAGACTATTAATTAGTTGCGGTTAACGTCAGACTAAACCCTAGTCATATTGATACTAGGTTTTGTCGAGGAAATTGTTTTAAGAGTAACGAAGTGCTGTTCGAGTGCCGACTCACCACTTAATCAGGTGAGTGCATAGTTACTCTCATCTTACACACACACACACACACACACATATATATATATATATATATATATATATATATATATATATATATATAAAATATTTTAAATAAATTACGTGCTATGTGTGCATACTATCTGTATACTTGCTATCTATGTTGGATGAACGATTTTATACAAGTTTTACATGATTTAAACTGAATATGTATTTTATATCTACAAAATGTGTTGGGTAGAACATGGGTAGATGTAATAGTTTATGTGTGACCAAATAATATAACGAGAGGCCTCGATATAGATGTTTTGATGATCCATTCATCTAGCGGAGTATAGATGACGACCACAGACTTTTCTAGACAGTCCAGTGCAACGCTAGCAGGCTCGCAACCTGTAAGTGTTTATTTGAACTGTGTGTTTATTTGATCTGTGTGAAGCACTCCATCCCCCACATGGTTGCCTAATTTGACATGAATTGCTAAGGAACCCCCGAAGCATGTGTTGTCACCCCGATGAAAGTCCTTAGACTAGGTCCCTTGTGTTAGATGTCTTAGGGACGTAAAATGAGGATAACAGGAACGGGTAATCGGGTTTGTTTGGTTTGATAAAATTAATAAACTTATTTATTGTGGGATGAAAACCCTTTGTACTCACCAAGTTTCCCAACCTGACACACTCAGTTTATTTATATCACAGGTGTTGATATGAAGTCACATTACACTGAGAGATTAAAGAGATGTAGATCACTAGTGATAATGAATGTAAGTTCTGTTTATGCTTATGTATCTGTATTAACGATGACATCCCAAACATTTTAAAATGAATAAAAATACATTTCTTCAAAAATGCTTTGATAACTTATTTATCATGTTTTACTAGGAACAAATTCCGCAACATTTTTATTAAAAGAAGTACTCTGATTTTTATAAAGTATAAACAAAAATCGGTCTTTTCTGGATGTGAAAAATAGGGATGTCACAGTCGGGCACCCCAGAATTGCCCGACAGTATGTATGCTATGTGATGTTATGGTATGTGGTATGATGGGGGAACTCACTAAACTTCGTGCTTACAGTTTCAGTTTTGGTTTCAGGTACCTCTTCGTCCAAGGGGAAAGAGTCGGCGGTGTAGCAGCGCGTCACACAAACACACACATATGGTTTTTGCATTGAGTTTATGGGATTGTACTATGATTTATGTTACTTGTGTTCAGTGGGTTTCAAACATGTTTTTTTTTATAGTTTTGTTTATAAAATGACATGACTTGGGTAATGTTTTGGTAAACTATGTTTTGAAGTATTTATTAAAAATGAAATTTTTGGTCTCGAAAATTGGGATGTTACATACCGGTTCAGCACTACTTGTAAGGTGAGTTTTCCTCACTATACTAATAGGGTTGAAGGCACTAAGGCCGACCTTTTTGGATTATTATCCTGGTTATCGTATGATGCTATGTGTAGTGATTTGTTAGATCTGTATCCTAGTGTATAGGATGATGTTATGATTGGTGATCTGATAGGCTTGTATGATTATTGTATGTGCTAGCTTGCATTTGATATCTATATGATGATGTGATTGTGGGTGGGTTGAGGCGGTCCTGCTTTGTGCTCTAAGTCAACAGACCTAAGGCGGCCCAGATAGACTAAAGGCCCATCGGGGCATACCAGTCAAGATGAAGGCCCAGTGAGGTGGTCCAGACATGCTGAAGGTTCTGAGAGTGGGTCAGATAGACTGAAGGCCCGGTGAGGCGGTCCTGTCATATTGAAGACTCTATATGCATATTGTTTGTGTATGATATTGTTCTATTATATGGTGTTGGTATTTTTGGGGAACTCACTAAGCTTCTTACTTATAGTTGTGGATTTTGTTTCAGGTACATCAGATGATAGCAGGAAGGCGAAGGCTTGATCGTGCACCTCCTCGTTTTTCATGTTGTGATTTTTGGGAAAACTCTGATATTGGTTTGTTTTGAAAACAATTTGTAAACACTAGATGGTTTTGAAATGTTTGAAAAGTTTAAATTTTACATGAATTTTATGGATGTTACACCAACAACTTGTGATGATCAGATTATTTGTCTTTTACTTTGACTTATATTGTTAACACTTTCAATCACGTCCAGGAACTTAACATCATATATATATATATATATATATATATAGTTGAGTTCATGTGAGACAATGATATATTATGAGACATGGGGACAAAATCTGGTCCATTCATCTACCATGATCTATGGATGGGATTAAATCAAATTAAAACATATAGAGGTGGTGGCATTTTTGAAATTCTATCAAACTTTGGGATTAATGAGAGACACAAAGGGGTAGTATCGTAACTCTGTTTTTAATTGATCTGCAATCGTGAGTCAAACAAATTCATTCATTCTTCACGCACCAGAAAACTCTCTCCCTCCAATAAACCCTAAAAACCATCCTTCTTCCTGATCTACAATCCTGATCGAAGAACTTACCCAGATTCGATTTCCTTTCATTTTGATTATGCTTCACATTGCTCTTCCTAAAATCATTGAATCGATTTGATTTCGATTATGAAATGTTTCTTCAAAAACCCTAAGAATCGATTATGATTTATTCCCATTTTGAGTTTCAGCGTTCTGATTCAGATTTTCAATCGCGATTTCATTTTTTTTCATCAATTCAAAGTTCGTTCACAGTAAAATTTTGTTTCAAATCTCTCAAGAAAATCCCGAAGAAACTGATTTTGATTCTCATTCTGAAAACCACAATTTCATTCTACCACAAATCAAAGCTCGGATATATCTGATTTTAAATCTCCTGATTCCGATTTTGATCTTAAAAATGGATAGTTCAATAATCAGGTAAGATGACACTAATATCTTATTTAGTTTGTTTTTACGATTCTGATTTCGATTTTGATTCTAGATATTATATGATAATGATTTATGAAACACTTTTGTGAAATTATGTATTGTACCATTTACTTGTTTACTACACCTATGGTTAGTCTTTGATCCAACTTACTGTAGCTAGGGTTAGCAATGAATTTTAGAATTTCAGAATCTTTGATACCAAATATCTTATATAAATTTATTTTAGTTAAAGTTACCAATAAACTTTTTTTTATTGTAGGTAGGTTTATATTTTTTTATAAAATTTGTTTACCGTAGCTAGGTTTATTTTGATTGTTAAGATGTTGTTCTACGTGATTACTGTTTGTTGTTGACTTAAGATATTCTATGAAAGAATATTTACTTGTTAATGTTTTAGCTTGTTGTAATTGTTTAAACTTTATTGTTAACTTAAGATACTTTACAATAAGTACATTAGTTTAAAAACAAAATATATTACTCTATAGTAGAATAAATTAGTTGATAATGTTATAAGTGATTGATGTTTGTTGTTCTAAACTTGTTTAAGATAGTTTGTAACATAATCGATTTATAGAGTTCATATTCATATCGGTAAGAACACGTACGCAATAACAATCGTATAAACCCTAGTTCCACAAAATCGATTAATTATTAACCAGTACAAATGTTGTGAAATGGGTTATCATATATGTGTATTCTAAGTATTCTCATTAGGATAATTTCATTTCTATATAATATTTTGTTTGGTTAATTACATGATGTAGTAAACATTAAGTACATTTGTGTTAGATAACTTGATATTCTATATATTCTATTTTTGATAAGTCAAATGTTGTTTTTAGATGTTTTTGTTTGATTAGTTAGATGATCTATTAAAAATTTAGTAAAATAATGTTTGATAACTTGATATTCTGGATATTCCGATTTATAAGTCATATGTTACTTCCTAATTTGATTCAAACTATTATTTTGTTTGATTAATTAGATGATTTGGTAAAACATTTAGTAAAATAGTTTTTGATGACTTGATATTCTAGGTAGTCTGATTTCAAAAGTCAAATGTTAATTTAGTTTCAGATGTTATTTTGTTTGAATAATTATATGATCTTCTAAAAAAGAATTTGGTGAAATAGTGTTTGGTGTCTTGATATTCTAGGTATTCTAATTTGATAAATCAGATGTTACTTCCTAATTTAATTTAAGATGTTAGTTTATTAATTAATCAGAATTTTACTTCTTAATTTGATAAGTCAAAGCTAATTCATATACTAGTATTACTTTATGAAATATTCTATTTTATAAATAAACACCAGTTTATGAAGTTTTTTGTTAAATGCTCTTGAATTATTCTCGATTTTGATTCTAATAATTCTATGATTATGATTTATGACGCACTCTTGTGAAATTGTGTATTGTAGCAATTTACTTTGTTTACTACACCCATGGTTAGTCTTTGATCCAACTTTACTGTAGCTAGAATTAGCAATGAATTCCGAAATTTCAGAAATATTTAATATAGCTTTATTATACTCATAATTATCAATTAACTTGTTTAGTTTGGTTAATTTTTAATAGAACTTATTTACTTCAATTAGGTTTATTTATGTAACATTCAGAATCCTAGGTATATTAATGGTGTGTTTATTTTGGGGTTTATTGAGTGATTCGACGAGTTGTGAGCCCAACTCGTCGAGTAGAGTCGAGTTGACTGCGTGGGTTTAAAGAGCGGACTCGACGAGTCCCTAGAGTCCAAAGGTCCTAACTTTATTCACCCATATGAAGGATATTGTGCTTAACACATTGTGAAAGCATGTTTTGGTATGTTGGAGCAAAACTACCATGGATGAACGTAAAGATTGAAGCTTTACGAGACAATGGAGTCTTGGGAATCTAGATCTAGTGTTTAGAGTGATATAGTTGCTTTGAATCGTCTGAATGAGAAATCAAATTGAAGGGACTCGCCGAGTCTTCGAGCTGACTCGACGGGTCGGCTAGGGTTTTTCCCTGATGAGTCTGGACATGGGTGACTCGGCAAGTTGGCGAGACAACTCGACGAGTCAAGGTGGACTTTCACGATATGAAAGAAGAAACAAGGGGACTCGACTAGTCACATAGATGCACTCGGCGAGTCGGGTCAAACACGGACTGTTGACTCGAGTTTGACTTCTGTTGACTTTAGGGTTTGATCATACATGAGTAATGGAGACCATAGAGGGGTAAAATGGTCTTTTACCCAATCCAAGAGTTAGAAGAGAAAGAGAGGGCAACTTGTTGGTATTGAGTGTGAATATAGTTTAATTAGAGATATTTATCCTATGTGATAAGCGGAGGCTAGTTCGAGATTTTTGTGTACGAGATTATTACTTGTTAGCTTTCGAGGTGAGTCTTCTCACTATACTTACCATGTGTGGTATCTTTGTGTGACTGAGATGTCTTATGTGCTTATCTGTGTATTGTGATATTCTGCATTATGTCTTTTGTGATTTATCCTAAGTATTATTATTATGATCTTCCTCAGTTAGGACTGGAGGGTCCACTCGAGTTATGGGATTGTAGGGTCCCACTGAGACACATTGACCGGAGGGTCTTATCTGAGTATATCCATGAGAGGCTACTGAGATGTGTGTGGTATTTTTGGAAACTCACTAAGCTTCATGCTTACCGTGTTATTTGATATGTGTTTCAGGTACCTTTCATGATATCAGGAAGGCGTGGACTCAATTGTACACACGAGAGAAAAAGTTATTTTTGGAGGATCCTGGATTTGTGATAAACGATTTTAAATAAAAATGTGTTGATAATTTTTTATCAGTGATTTTGCGGAAATATGACATATGTTTATTTGTGTTTTGAAATGAAAAATTGGTTTTAAATTTTACAGTGTTACAATTTAGATTGTTAAGTTGTTGTTCTAAATGATTGATGTTTGTTGTTAATTTAAGATATTTTATAAGAGAATACGATGCTTTTTAATGTTTTAGCTTGTTGAAATTATTTGGACTTTATTGTTAACTTAAGATTCTCCATAATGGAATATATTATTTTAAATATAAAATATATTACTCTATAATAGAATAAATTAGTTGATAATGTTACGAATGGTTGATGTTTATTTGTCCGAACTTGTTTAAAATAGTTTGTAACAAAATCTATTGGTTATATATAACAAAATATATTACTTGATGATAGTTTGGTTTTTATGTTTGTAATTGTACATAAAATGATATTCAAAGATATGAATTTGTTGATTAATGACATAGTCTAGTAGTAAATTACTAAAATAGGCTTTGATCAACTATAAATTTAATTCCAGATGCTAACATGTTGTAACATTCAAAAATATGGCCCCAAAATTTCATTTTTATTAATAGATAAAATAGTATTTCCAATATCATCCAAACATTCAAATAGAAACCAATGTATCAATTGCCATAAAATCAGAGTAAAACATCTGTAACATCTCCGGAATAGCAAGAGTAAAGTTGAAGGGCTAAAAGAGTAAAATGGGAAGGAGCGACTCGGCGAGTCCACGAGTGGACTCGGTGAGTAGGGTCGCGACTCTAGTCGCATGTTAAGTTACCAACTCGGCGAGTAGCATGGGTGGACTCGGCGAGTTGGTGCTGAGTGGAGAAAACCCTAAATCCGGAGGTTAAGCCCTATATAAAGAACATTATGTCTCCTCCCCAGCCTCCTTATCACCCCTTGAGTTCCAGAAGCCCTGATTTCGTGAGAAAACACTATTGTTGAGTAAATTGGAGCTTGGAGAAGTGGTTGTTGAAGAAATCTTGAAGGAGAAGAGACTTGGATCAAAGGGCTTTGCAAGGATCCAGATTAATCTTCTCTTGGAGCTTCCTTTTGAGGTATTATTTCTTTGTTTGAGCTGCTATTGTCTAGATTCATCATTTTGGGGGTGTTAGAGATCATATCTTTTGGTGTATTGGAGTTTAGAGGTTAGATCTGAGGTTGCTACCTCAGATCTGGAATGGAGAAGGGCTAGAATGCATAAAAGTCCCAGTTTATGAGTGATTGAAGGAGCTATCTTGTCCCAAACCCTAGCCCTAGAGTGTTAAGTGCCTAGATCTCCTTGGATTCACGTAAAGTTTGCCACTTTACGTGATGGATGGCCTTGGGAAGGGTAGATCTATGGTTTGGATCATCTACATGGCTTGGAAAGCCTCTGTATGGATTCAGACCCGGTGGTACTCGGTGAGTCACATGGGTGGACTCGGCGAGTTGCTTGAAGATAGGCTGGAACTCGACGAGTTGGAAGAACAACTCGGCGAGTTGGATGAAGATGGCCTGGAACTCGACGAGTTGGAAGAACAACTCGGCGAGTAGGTTGAAGATAGCCTTAGACTCGACGAGTCTGTTCTTGGACTCGGCGAGTCTTGTCGAAGAGTCTCAATCTTTTCTGGTTGAGCCGTGAATCGGTGAGTCAAGGGGATGACTCGGTGAGTTGTGTGTGAGTGGACTCATAGTTGTTGAACTCGGCGAGTCTCGGGGTGACTCGGCGAGTTGAGTTGCGGTTTGGGGAATTTCTGAGCATGGGGACTCGGCGAGTAGAGTCAGTCAGGGATTGACTTTGACCAAGGGTTGACCAGTGGTTTCCAGGGGCATTTTGGTAATTTTTGGATATTGTTTTGAGTTCAGTGCCTTGGTGGTTTTCCAGTGGTGGAGGTCGTATCAGTAATCGGAGCAGCTTGGGTTATCTGTTCAGTCGGCAGTTTCGAGGTGAGTTATCCTCACTATATCAACAGGGTCTAAGGCACCAATGTCACAACTGAAAATTTTGAGCCATGTAATCTATACATTCAAGTTAATGGGAATCAAAAACTTCAATCAAATACAACATGCTAGAACTACAAATAGTCATCAAACAATTGGAGACCCTAAAAGTCCTTGTTAAGTCCATTTTGGATTAGGACTCCCTTATTGGATCCAAACGGACCAATAAGCTTCCAATTAGATTATCATGGGCTTAGAACCCTAATTGGGCTCTAATTGGACCCACACTTATTTATTTTAACATTTTAGGTCATGTTGGGCCTAGAATGAAATGTATTAAGAGCCTTGATACATGAATAACCTAAAACTAGTTCAAGAAAAACATAAAAATCCTACTACATTCTTTTGAGCATAAAACACACTCTAACTAACTCTAATTTTGGGCTTAAGGGAAAAAGCCCAAATTTTTCTTTTCCCTTTCAAAAATCTCGGCCCAAAGGCCCAAATCCAAGAAGATAAGGAAGAGTTGACTTAAGTGTGCCACCTCATTATTGTCCATAGGATCTCCATGCAAGATATTTCCTTTTCCCATGCAAGTATCACTTCAAAAATCATCTCACTCCTTCCTCTCTCTCACTCTCGGCCATACACCCACACACACACACAAAAATCTCTCAAATCCTCTCTAGATCACTCAAGAACAACTCTCCCTCTCCACTCAAAAATCTCGAGTTCTAGGAAGCATTCAAGAGAAAATCTCCACAAAATTCTTCATCTAAGGTAAGATTATGCATAGATCTATGGTTTAAATTCTTTTGTTATCAAAATCCTTTCCTAATCTATGCAAAAATCGTGATCTTGCAACCTAGAACCATCTCAAAACTCGAGATCTTCATCAAAGGGAGCTAAGGCCAAAAACACTTCATTTTCCTTCCATTTTTCCTTGCAAAACCGAATCAACACCCCAAGGTGAGCTTCATACCCCCTATTTTCTGTTTTTATGAGTTTTTTTGGGGGGGGAATACAAGTGAAAGTGTAGATCTATATGTGTTTGTATGCTTTGTATGATTTCCATGCTTATATGTATGCTTCTATGTGTTTTAATGTTGGATCTAGCCATAAAACCCCTCAAAACCGAGATATAACTTATGTTTTATGATCTTAGCTTCAAATATATTTCTACACACAAAGTGTTTCAAGAAAAATGGCTAAGTGGTTTAGTAATAATTTTCTTTGGGTTAAAAACACAAATTTTGGGCCTAAAATGTGAAAAATACAAAATTAAGGGCCCAAAATGACATTTCACAGATTCTGATGGATTAAGTGTGCCAAAACAGTTTCCATAGAACTATTTCTGGAATTATACTCAATTAGAGGATTAAAAACATAAATTTCAAGCTTAATGGGCTAAAAATGAAAATTTCGGCCCAATGAGGCCCATTATGCGAATTTTTCTGTTTTGGAGGGCCAAAACTGTAATTTTCTGTAAAACAGTGGACTATAAGTGTCCCAAATCCTTTTCAAAGGTTTAAAATGCTTTTTAAATTTAAAAAGGACCAAAGTTGCAAAAATTTTCCAATTAGGGCCAAAATTGTCAAAATTGCGAAAAGGAGGGTTAAAACCGAGAAAAACTGCATTTTCAGGGACTTAAACTGTTTTCTATGAAAAATATGCTGAAAAATATTAATTTCAATAATTTTTGGTGTTAAAATGTCAAGAAAAATAGTTTAAGGACCAAACCGGGAAGTATTTAATAAAAGGGTTGGAAATGTAAATTTTACAAACAATGAGGGGCTGAAAAACAGAAATATTTCAAGGCTAATTCAATATGTACAATTTGATCAAATAATGGCACCGCGACTATCGACGAAATACAACTCATTACAATACCAAAAGTCGTTGTTAAACGAATTGGCTCGGTCTCGAGCCAATAGAAATCTACAACTACTAACTCTACGACACTACGATTCATACAAGTAACGTTTGGTAATACATATACATACGAGTGTGCACAGACGTCTACGCACCACCTTCGGGCCCCAAAAGTGTAAAATCTTGCTTGTCGGGCCTAGCTAGCCCAATGACCTGATCTTAAGGCCCGAAGACGCATATTTTTCTACGAAGTGTTGAGTTTCACCGACTTGGCACAACGTAGAGTGACTTTCAATGGCTTGTATACCACTGGTCCCCAAGGGTCCTTGGTATTGCTAGAAGAGTCTGCATATTTTACGAGGCGGGTCGGGGACCCCTCGCACGCATATTATCCCCAACCGATTAATGGAGTTATCGAGGCCTTCGTGTCCTCTTACTCTTCGGATGCGGGACGACACCTAGTCAGGGCGATTGGATAACGCGATTAGTACTGACGACGCCTTCGGGAATCGTTAGTATAACTATAAACTGGGCGTTTGTGTAACGCGGGTTTGTAGTAAATAATCCTGCTCGAGAACCTTCCAACGTCGCCTGGGACTGACACTATACGTTATGCAATGGTTTCAATGTAACTTCACGTGATTCAAGGATCTAGGAGAACATCGGGTTTTCCTAGGGTTTTCAATACATACAGATTTGAAATGCATACATCTTCAATGAACATTTTTTTTACAAGTATAGAAACAAACAAGCATACCTATGGATCTTCACAAACTTTTTCAAAAGCTTTTCTTTTCAGAAAATATCGGATTTTCTGGTGGTTTTTCAAACGATACAAACATTCGATTTCAAACACTACTTATGAACTCACCAACATTTCATATGTTGACGATTTTCAAAATACTTGTATTCTCAGGGAACCCGTGAATCAAAGGAAATCATATTTGGTGACGGTTGCAGTTTATTTATGTATGAATCAAACAATTTAATTTTGGGAATGTAATGTTTAAACAATGTATGACATGTAAACGCTACTGGTTGTACTATGTTAATGAATGGTGACGAATGTTGTTATGTTTCATATATATTCAATGTTATGGTATTCAATTGAGTCACGACAGCCCCCGGACGTTTCCGCCGTCTGGTTCGGGGGTGTGACAACCAAGGTCGGCCCTTTATCGGATTGAGATCCGGGTAGTTGTTGTTATGTTATTGCTTTGATATGTTTGCATCTTGGTAGCTAGGATGGTATATGTTAGAGACCTGGGTAAGGTCGGTTCCCTGATAGGTAGGGTGATGCTATGCTAGTGACCGGTTAGGTCGGTATCCTGGTTAGGATGATGATATGTTATGTGATCTGTTTGATCGGCTTGTTGACTATGAATGCTTATATGATTGTATGTTTATGTGCACATGGTTGTTTGGACTGGAGTTGGGTTGAGGCGGGTCCTGCTTTGTGCTGTAGGCCAAGATACCCAGGGCGGACCGGTTGTCCCGAAGGCCCAGCGAGCGGTCCGGATAGGTTGTAGGCCCCAAGAGGGCGGACCAGACGTGCCGAGGCTCGGAGAGTGGACCAGGCCAACTGAAGGCCCGGTGCGGGCGGACCAGTCATACTGTAGACTCAAAGAGTGGACCAGGTGGATTGAAGGCCCGGTGCGGGCGGACCAATCACACTGCAGACTCGATGTATGTGGTTAGATTCGGAGAGTGGACCAGGTGGATTGAAGGCCCGGTGCGGGCGGACCAATCACACTGTAGACTCGAGGTATATGGCTAGACTCGGAGGGTGGACCAGGTGGACTGTTGGCCGGTGCGGCGGACCAGTCACACAGTAGACCCAAAGTGCATGGTTGTTCTGTGATCGGATATGTTGGCATGTTATGCGTGGTTGGTATTTTGGGGATATCTCACTAAGCTTTCGGGCTTACAGTTGTGGTTTAATGTTTTTCAGGTTCTTCGGGAGACCGTGGCAAGGCGAAGGCGTGATCGTACCGGTCCTCGTGTTTATATGGTGATGAGATTCTGGGAATACTTAAAATAAATTGTATTGAAAACCTTTTTGTAATAACTTTAATGGAATCGGGTTGTTTTCGAAAATTTTAAATTGGTTGAAATTTTTGGTCGTTACATATGCAAAATCCCAATGGTGTATGTGATGCAGTCATCCTGAGCTCTTCCCTTTACAGTCGGAAGTACCTAAAACATAAACTAAAAACGGTAAGCACAAAGCTTAGTGAGTTCCTCCAAAATACCACATACCATACATACACATACAGAATGTCATATCCATGCATCCACAAAGCTTAACAATACAAAAATGGTGAAATTGCAATTTGTGAAAATGCAGATGATCACTAAACTAGCAGTAATGAGTGGTTGACACTCGAGATTGATCATACAATTGATCATGCTCATGAAGCTTCTACAACATTGATGCCTAATGAAGGATTGCGGCGAGGGAATGTTGTTGGGATGGAGGTGAGAAAGCTATTGGAGGTTGTTAAACACCAATACCTAGACACATTTCAAAGGATTCAAATTCGTGCAAAAGAAATTTAGATTTCCATTTTGAAAGAATTCCATGCGGTCATCAAAAGTTTTCAGGAAACATCTGTGGATGCACTGGCAAAGGAGCGGTTAGCTAACCTTTGAGAGGATCTCAAAGAATTTGAGAGGTTTGGATTTGATTTGTCGTGGGCCCACAAGAGGATAGAAATGGTTGAGAAGCTTAAGTTTGGAAACAAGCAATGTAAAGCATTGTAAAGTTTGTTGTTATTTCCTATTTTTTTAATAAAAGACTATGAAATACCCTCCAACCCCCGCAACTCCAACACCCGCAACGTGGGATTCTTCCCTAGTTTTAATTGTATTTTTATGTGTTATTTTTTACATATTACGTATTTATATCTATTTTTATGTATTATGTATTTTTTTAAGTTTATATATATATATATGTGTGTGTGTGTGTGTGTGTGTGTGTGTTTACATTTTTTTATGTATTTTTTAAAAGTTTTGTATATAAATGTTTTTGTTTTTTATATATTTTAAATGTATTAACGTATTTCTTACGTGTGTGTGTGTGTGTGTGTGTATATATATATATATATATATATTATGTATTTTTATATGTTTTTATGTATTACATATTTATATGTATTTCAAATATGTAACTGTATTCTTTTACGTATTTATGCATTTTTTTTACTTTAGGTCATCTAAACCATTTCATCCAATTCGTACAACTTTTTCAAGTATCGCTACATAGTTTTCCCACATACCTATATAGTTTAAGTTTTTCCAATTCACTTATCTTAAAATTAAACATCGAATAAGAAAAACTTAAATCATATAGGTATGTAGGAAAACAATCTAGACATAGTCGAAGAAGTTGTGCGAATTAGATGAAATATTGAAGACGACTTGAAATAAAAAATACAATACTTAAAAATAATACGACTATACATTTAAAATACATAAAAATAAATAAACATTTGTATAAAAAACTTCTAAAAAAATACATAAAGACGTAAAAATACATATAAATACGTAATACATAAAAAACACATAAAAATATGTAAAATACTTAAAAAATACATATAAATATGTAAAAAAAAATATGTTTATACATTTAAAATACATAAAAATATAGTAACATCTATATAAAAAAACTTATATAAATACATAAAAGATATGGTTATACATTTTAAAAAAATAAACATCTATATAAAAAACTTAAAAATATATAAATACGTAAAAATACATATAAATATGTTATACATAAAAAACAACACATAAAAACTCATAAAATATATGTAAAATTGTTAAAAATACATAAATACATAAAAATAGATATAAATACGTTTATACATTATATAGAAGTTTTGACGAAATATGCAAAAATTTGCTCATTATTTTGGAAAAATTAACGATTTACTCCTATGATCTACTGAACAGGTCAAAAAGAACTAAAGTGAATAAATTAACCGATTTATTGGATTTTCTATTCAAAAAGTTAAAAAATTGGGATTGTTTTGTTTAAAAAATCAAATTTAAGACTTTATTAAAAAAATTTCTCAAAATATTAATATTTTTTGAAGATTTTCCATTTCATCTGACACAGATTTATAAAATAAATCGATCATTTAACAAAGTTGTGGATATTAAGTTCTGAAATGAATAATTGAATCCCCAAACGACTCACAGTTACAAGTTTCATTTTCTTTTCTTTTCTTTTTATTTTTTTTATTTTAATAATAATAAAAATCAGGTCAACAAAACATTACAGGTCGCCCCTGCTTGGGATTGCTACTTCCAAGATCCAACCATTCAAATAGGAAACAAATGGTCAGATGTAACTCTATCAACAGCTCATCGAGCACCATATGGGACGGGGCGAGGGGATTGGATTGGGGTTAAGTTTTAGGGATGATTTGTGTTTGGAGTTAATGGTGGTTATGAAGGGGCAAAGTTCAGGCTTATTGGGACCAAATTTAGACCCACCAATCCTAAATTGAACGAATTGGTACAAATGAATTCAAAATGACAAATCGTTCATGCAAAGCATATCTGATGCTTACCTGTTCAACAACAGGTCGAATATTGCTATGGAAAAATGTTACATTGTCTGGTAGAAACAAGTAAGTTGCCCAATTTCCGATTTTATCCCTTATAGCAAATAATCTTATCCTCTTCTTTGACTAAACAAGTGGCTTTTGTTTCTCCTCATAATATTTACATAGATCTTATCCTCTTCTTTGATGACGTTCACATAACCACCAGTGCTAGAATCATATCTTCTATAAACTTACATCTTAGTTTCTTTAGCATTGTTTCATATAAATTTTCCCCATAAAGTAAATTGTCTTACAGCAGAATCCTTCAAGCATACCGTCAATGACGTCTTCTTCAACTTCACCCGTTGCAAAGAGCTTTAAGTATGATGTATTTTTGAGTTTTAGAGGTGAGGACACTCGTAAGAACTTCATCGATCATCTTTATTATGCTCTTCAGCAGAAAAGCATTTCCACTTACAAGGATGACGAGAGAATCAAAAAAGGGAATAGAATCAGTGATGAGCTCATGGAATCCATTGCAGACTCAAAATTCTTCATCATTGTTTTCTCCAAGAACTACGCATCTTCATCTTGGTGCTTGAATGAGCTTCTAAAGATAATGGAGTGTCACAAATCAACCCAGCAGACTGTTTACCCTGTCTTCTATGACGTGGAACCCTCTGAAGTCCGCAGTCAGATCGGGGCAGTTGGAGAAGCCTTTGCCAAACATGAAAATGAAGAGGCTGCTGGGAAATGGAGAAAGGCTTTAAAAGAAGCAGCTGATGTGGCCGGATGGGAGTTGAAGAACACTGCTGATGGGTAATTTCTTCATCATATCAGTACAACATTCTTTCATTTTATTACTTTCTTATCTATATTTATCTTGATGTAAAAGGCTCGGACATGGCCTCTCATGTTGGATTGTCAAATCTTAACATATCTTGTTGAAAGATTAAATGTGAAATATGATTATGAGTATTACGATGTTATTACCTCATAAATTCTTAAGTGTTATAGATCTGAAAGTAATTTATTTATGTGGGAATTTTGAGTAACCTAATTGAATCTTCTCTATATACAGGCATGAAGCTAAATTCATCCGACAAATTGTTGAAAAGCTTTCACTAGAGTTACGTGCCATCAATGTCCGCATTGATAAAAATTTAGTAGGCATGGAGACTCGGATCAACGATATTATATCATCTTTAGGAACTGCTTCGGATGATGTTCACATGATTGGGATCTGGGGGATAGGAGGAGGTGGGAAGACGACTTTGGCCAGAGCGATTTTTAATAAAATATCCTTTCAGTTCGAAGGCAAAAGCTTTATTGAGAATGTGAGGGAAGTTTCAAAAGCTTCATTGTCCGGATTGAATTCGTTGAAAAGTCAAATCCCTTTAAATGGTGGAAAGGTTCTTCTTGTTCTAGATGATGTGGATCATCTAAACCAGCTTGAGGTATTAACCGGTGACCCTAGTTGGTTTAAACCGGGAAGTATAATTATCATTACAACAAGAGATGAGCAAGTGCTAGTAGCACATGGAGTAAAGTTTATTCATAATGTCAATCTGTTATCAGATAAGGAGGCAATTTGGCTCTTTAGTAGGTATGCATTTGGGAAAGAGATTCCAGTTCAAGGATACGAAGAGCTCTCAAGACAAGTTGTATGTTATGCTGCTGGTCTTCCCCTGACAATCAAAGTTTTGGGTTCATTTCTCTGTGGTAAAAGTAAACCTGAATGGGTAGATGCCCTAGCCAGACTCAAAACAATTCCATTAGAGGAAACTCAGAAGAAGTTGGAACTAAGCTATATCAGTCTTGATGAAGAACATAAGGAAATATTCCTAGATGTTGCAACCATCTTAAAAGGTTGGCTGAAAAACTCGGCTATTGAAGCACTTGAAAGCTGTGGATTTTATGCTAGAATTGGTTTAAGAGTTCTTGAGCAAAAGTCTCTCATAACTATTGATGGTGATGAGTGTTTGGGCATGCATGACCATTTAAAAGAAATGGGCAGGAATATTGTTCGTCGTTCACACCCCAATATGCCCAACAAACATAGCCGGTTGTGGGTTGGCAAGGAAATTGAAGATATATTGGCTAATGACATGGTAAGATGGAGAAACTAACACATTTTCATTTGTTACAAACATGTTTCATGTTGATTGCTTTTTTGTTACAGGGTACTGAAGCAACAAGATGTATAAAATTCTACTATAGGGGACTGGATCCGCAAATCACAATGAAAGGTCTTAGAAAGATGAAAGAACTTCAGTTTCTTGATGTGACTGATAATAAAGTTTACCCAAATCCGAAAATTAATAAACTCATCCCAAACTGTCTAAATGGTTTAGAAGTTGTATGGCGTAATTGGAAATCTAATAAAGTTAGCCTGTACATTCCGGATGCGTTAAGATATTTGCGGTGGTACAATTATCCTTTTAGGTCTTTACCCAAATCATTTCAAGCAAATAATCTTGCTGCACTTGAGATGGCTGAAAGCGGTATTGTACAGCTCTGGAAAGGGGGAGAAAAAAAGGTAGAATTGTTTTGCATGATTCATTATAATATTGTTGTACATCCATTGGTTTGTTATTATACCAATAGTAATTCATTTTGTTATTTTGCTTATGTTAGGTTCTTAACAAGCTCAGATTCCTTCTCCTCAGTGGTCCAAAGTTGAGGTCCCTTGACCTTGGGTTGACTCCAAATCTTGAGACATTGACGCTGGTCAAACATGTACATGGACCTGGAGCTGGTGGTTTGGTAGAACTTCACATGCCCGGTGAATGTCTAAAACTCAGATTCCTTGAACTTGATCATGTAAAGTCGAGGATGTTTGACCTCGGGCTGACTCCAAATCTCGAAAAGTTGTATCTAAGACGTGATTTGGTAGAACTTCACATGCCAGATACATGTCCAAATCTCATATCCCTCCATTTCAGCTTTTCAAACTTGAGGACCCTTGACATTGGACGGACTCCGAATCTCGAGGATTTATATGTGTCCAGTTGTTATGATTTGGAAGAACTTCACATGGCCGATAAATGTTTAAAACTCAGATCCCTCTACCTTGTTGGTTTAAAGCTGAGGACCCTTGACATTGGGTCGACTCCAAATCTTAAGAGGCTGGATCTTCAGGGATGCAATGATTTGGAAGAATTTCACATTGCCGAATCTCCAATGCTCACATTCATCAAGATTGAGTGTTTAAAGTTGAGGACCCTTGATCTCAGTTTGGTTCCTAATCTCAATAAGCTGTTTCTTTCTGAATGCAAAGATTTGGTAGAACTTCACTTGCCCGGTAGATCTATAAATCTCATCACCCTACAATGCACTAATTCAAAGTTAAGGACCCTTCAAATTGGGCTGTCTCCCAATCTCACTGGATTATATCTTACAGATTGTTATGATCTGGAAGAACTTCAACTGGTCGATCAATGTCAAAAGCTTGTATCCCTCAAAATTAGTCATTCAAAGTTGAGGACCCTTGACCTTGGGTTGACTCCAAATCTCGAGAAGTTAAATCTTAGAAAATGTTATGACTTGGTAGAACTTCATGCTCCCATTGGATGTCTAAAAAATCTTGTCCACTTAGACTTAAGCGGATGTTTGGCGTTTAGATCTTTTTTGTTTTGCTTAACAGATAATACTGCTGGTCTAGTGAATGAATCACTTGAAGTTCGTCCTTTAGCTGAGTTATGTTTTACCCTAAAAATATGCCCATTTCACCCCGACAATCATTTGCTGAAGTTTGAGTTTAGATGTTTTCATGAAGAAGATCTACCCTCATTGACTAGAAGTCTTGAGAAGCTTATTTCTGCACGTCCATGTGCTTGCACAAAACTTGAGAAGTTTTCAAGAAGCATTTGTAGGTTACAACGTTAAATAAAGCTTAAACTCAATGGTAGTAATGCAGAGGTACCCAAGAGGAGTTATGTTTGTTGTCTACATATTCTACACATAAGTCTCATCGGCTTTTGAGAAGTTACCCAAGGACATATTGTGATTAGAGATGTCAGATGTTTAGAGCAGCAAAATTTTGTTCCAGAAATACTTTTTTATATATGTTGGAACATGTAGAGAGGGCTTCTTTCGGTTGTGTGATTTTACATCCACAGCAAGCAGGAACTATTCTACAAGGTATTTTCTCAGTTTTCCGTTAATCATGCATCTTATTTTCATCTGAATTTTGAAATTGATAGACAACATTAAAATTTTCATCCCAAAATCAAAAATTATACATACAGGAAGAGCCCATGCCCGTATTATAGTTTTAAGCTTGGCTTCAGAGAGTAGCTTCTTTATCGTTTGTGTTAAATTTGGAGCCTTATTCGAGTTTAAAACCAAATCCAAACAGTGAAGTAAGAATCAGATGTTGAAATTCTGACAACTCAGTGTTGATTTCATGTAAATTACCACACAGGTAAAAGTAGTATACTATATTCCATCTTCATTTTGCATCTTTTGCATATGAAAATGTATTCATGTTACTATTTGTCCTACTAACATCTGAACCATTTCCTACAATTCGGAGTTCTGGGAAGTGGTCTACACTCTACACACAAGGTGATTTGCCCAACTACTTTTTGGAAACTATTTGGCTTACATCAGTCTATGTAATCAAGTTTCTTTGACCATCATACTTTCCAATTAATTGCTGTTCTTGGAACAGAACATGGGTATTTGGTAGAAGTTGATGGCTAATTAAGTTGAAACAGTACAAGGTATTTGATATTGGTATAATTAGCCTTGTTATGGATGTTTTCGATCTTGTAACCATGCGTATGTATTGTTTGTGTATGTTACAGGTGACTATTGAATATTGAATATTGATGCCTCTACTCCTGAAGCGGGTATAATTTAAGATGTAAAATAAAGCAGTTTCTCAGCCACCTCCTGCTATTGAGAAGGTTGATGAGAAGCCAATGACAAAAATCGAAACTACCCCTATCATTGAGAAGTCTTACCCTGCTTCTCCACCGCCTTCTAGAACCTCTGCTTTAGAACCACGACTTCTTAAAGAAAGAAAAGCACGTGTGACTCACATATTTTATAGTTTATATTAGAGCTATTGAGTTTAATACAATACAATCAATGTTTAAAGTTTTAAGTCGATTATCCATATTTAAAATGTCTAATCTCTGTTTTGTTGCTTTCCTCTGTGGTTATATTATCCAAAGACAAAATTACATAAATGGTCCCTGTGGTTTACCAAAAATCATAACTTTAGTCTCTGCTAATTTTTTTTTATATGAACGGTCCCTGTGGTTTCTAAACTTGCATAAATAATCCCCGTGGTTTCTAAAACTTGCATGAATGGTCTATGGGCTACATAAAATGACTTATTTACCCCTTTTTTAATTTCTTATATCTTTATTTTTAAAGTACATGTAAGTATTAAAAATAAAAAAGAATTGTCCTTTTTAGACATTTGCTGGTGGGACGATGACATCTACGAAAATAGCAAAGATCGTTTCCAGCAAAAGCCAATTCCAGCAAAATCCCACATCCTTGATGTTGATTGTTCCGTTCTCCGCCTCACATCGGCAACCTTAATGGGTATCCGATCTTCACTAGTAAAGTTATTGGGAGGTTCATCTTCGTATTAGTCTTCATCTAGTAATCAATTTTTTGTTAGAAATTTAGGGTAATAAAAGGCTTGGAAATTCTGAGAATCGTGTATACACTTTCTGATTAAAGTATTTGGGTGGTACTCCCAACCTTTAATCGGATAAGACTCAATAGAGTTTCAAGAACAGAGAATATGAAGTTATGATTTTCGTGATTGTTGTACCAGGAAAATGATGACCAAAATGATTAAGTACTTCATTTGTCTGAAAACTATCAATGCAGTTTTCTTTGTCAAAAAACTATTCCAACTATCAAAACTAGTTTATAACAGTCATAAACTGTCACTAAAACCGGATCATTACCAAAGGTTAAAATGAACTCAAAAAACCGTCAGGGGCTGCAGCCCCTTGGACCTCGCTCCCAGGGGCGTTGCCTCCGGACCCCCGTTCATTTAGGGGTTTCGCCCCTAAATGACAGTCTACTTTGAATCTTGAATAAACTTAAACAAATATGCACTCTACACCTTCCTTACTTGTTTAATATTCATCAAGATTGATTTTTAGTCAACAAGTCAATCCATTACACTTAAATATATATTGATGATACAAAATCACCAACATTTTTTTTATGTCTATTAGCTTGAACAAATGTTCTATAACACACAATCATCTGATAATTAATTTTGGTAGATGATCTCATGGGGTTTTATTTGAGTTCTTCTGGAAATTGATTTTGGTG
Source organism: Lactuca serriola (assembly GCF_051521515.1). Taxonomy (NCBI): domain Eukaryota; kingdom Viridiplantae; phylum Streptophyta; class Magnoliopsida; order Asterales; family Asteraceae; genus Lactuca; species Lactuca serriola. Next base: position 163,531,679 of record NC_136416.1, on the reverse strand, counting down.
TGTTTTAGTTTGAATATTTATTCTTCAGCACACAATCATATAGTAATCAGTTTTGGTATTCTATTTCTTGGATTTGTGTTTGATCTAATACGGTAATCGATATTTTTTGGAGTGATAAGCACCACATAAAGAGATTTCATAAAAAGGCAAGTAAAAGAACAAACTGAAATCAATTTTTGGTGTGTTTATGAGTGCTTAGAAATTTGTGAATACAAACTGGAATCGCTTTCAACTTCTGGGTTCAGACATTTGCTTGTGGCAATGTTGATTATAGGAGGTGAATAAAGTTTTCTGGATTTAAAAATCGAGTGGGGTACAAGGTAGAAGTGGGGTGTTTTTTATTTCTTTTTTATTTAAACAAAACTAAAGGTAAAAGAAAATCATAAGGGTAAAGAAGTCTTTTCACATGGATTGGACCAACCATGCAAGTTTTAGAAACCATAGGGACTACATTTGTCAAAACAAATTAGCAGGTACTAAGTTTATGACCTTTGGTAAACTACAGGGACCATTTATGTAATTTTGTCTTATCAAAATAATCCGTACTCTTACTGAATTTAATTAATCAAGACTGTGTTGTTTTTTGTTATTTCCTTGTTTCCAGATTTCATTTAACCCCACCTAGGGTTTAAGTTACGTTTGATTTGGTGGTGTGTGTTTAATGCATTGCTTGAAGTTGCTACATGTCTTAAAGATATATTCTGATTTGTTAGCTACATTCAATAAAGTTTTAACTCTCTATACAAGGTTATGTGCATTGATTGGTGTCTGCTAGACTGCTACGAAGCCCTTCACAAAACTTGTTGCTCAAGTTTATTAAGTAGTAATATTTAGGTGTGCTTAAACTGCTGCCGTGAATTTTTAATTAGGGTTCTAAATTTTCTTCTATAAGAAAAATAAAGAAGATTGGGGCAAAATTCATTTTAGTTGAACAAGTCTACAACATATAAGAATAATATTGGATTGCAAAAGGATGAAACTACAACAGCTGTCAATGCGTTAAAAACGTATGATTTTCTTGTCTTCCTTTTATGTTTTAACAAATATGAGCATTTTGTGTCCTCACAAACAAATACATCGCTGTCACTGCTAGTTTTCATAGGTTAATTATTCGCTGTCACTGCTAGTTGTCTTCTCTTCTCTACCTAATTCCAAAGTTTCCAAACAAGAGCATCACCTTCACATCACATCACCAATTATCTTCTTAACATGCATTCTCTGTGTTATTCATTAGATCTCATCGAAGTTTCTTTGCAATTGTTTCTTACACATTTCCCAAAGCAAAGATTTTAGTTTATTTATACATTACTTCAAGCATATACCTTCAAATCAATGGCGTTTTCCTCCACTTCATCCATTCACAAGAGCTTTAAGTATGATGTGTTTTTGAGCTTTAGGGGTGATGATACCCGTAAGAACTTCATTCATCATCTTTATTCTGCTCTTCAGCAGAAGGGTATTCACACTTACAAGGACGACGAGAGAATCAACAAAGGGAAAAGGATCAGTGATGAGCTCATGGGATCCATCGAAGACTCAAAGTTCTTTATCATTGTCTTGTCCAAGAACTATGCATCTTCATCTTGGTGTTTGAATGAGCTTCTAAAGATAATGGAGTGTCACAAGACAACCACACATATTGTTTACCCCGTCTTCTATTATGTGGAACCCTCCGAAGTCCGCAATCAAATCGGGGAATTTGGAGAAGCCTTTGCCAAACATGAAAATGAAGAGGCTGCTGGGAAATGGAGAAAGGCTTTGAAAGAAGCAGCTGATGTGGCCGGTTGGGAGTTGAACAACACTGCTGATGGGTAATTCCTTCATCATCTCTCTACAATATTGTTTCATTTAATTTCTTTCTTTCTAATCTGAGTTTAATTACCTAGGATGCATAAGGCTCGGACATGGCCTGTCATGTTGGATTTCCAAATCTTAACTATGTTCATGAGTCTTGCTGAAAGATTAAATATGAAATATTATTAAACATGAAATATAAGTTTGTATTTTAATTTATAGATTTGAAAGTAATTGTTTTTGTAGGATTTTGAGTAGGCTAACTAAATCTTCTCTAAAATGCAGGCATGAAGCTAAAGTCATTCAACAAATTGTTGAAAAGCTTTCACTAGAGTTGCGTTCCATTAATGTCCGCATTGATGAAAACTTAGTAGGCATGAAGGCCCGGATCAACAATATTGTATCATCATTAGGAACTGCTCCTGATGATGTTAGTATGATTGGGATCTGGGGGATAGGAGGTGGTGGGAAGACAACACTGGCCAGAGCTATTTTTAATACAATATCTTTTCAGTTTGAAGGTAAAAGCTTCATTGAGAATGTCAGGGAAGTTTCCAACGCTTCCTTGTCCGGTTTAAAGTTGTTGCAAAAGCAAATTCTTTCAGATGTCTTGAATGATCAAGGCATCAACGTAAGTAGTGAAAATGAGGGGGAAAACATGATGTGGAGGATGATGTGTGGTAGAAAGGTTCTTCTTGTTCTAGATGATGTGGATTGTATGGAACAACTTGAGGCGTTAGCCGGTGACCGTAGTTGGTTTAAGCCGGGAAGTATAATTATCATTACAACAAGAGATGAGCAAGTGCTAGTAGCACATGGAGTAAAGTTTATTCATAATGTCAATCTGTTATCAGATAAGGAAGGAATTTGCCTCTTCAATAGGTATGCATTTGGGAGAGAAATTCCCATTCAAGGATACGAAGAGCTATCAAGACAAGTTCTACGTTATGCTGCCGGTCTTCCCTTGACCATCAAAGTTTTGGGCTCTTTTCTTTGTGGTAAAAGTAAGCTTGAATGGGTAGATGCCTTGGCTAGACTTAAAAGAATTCCGTTAGAGGAAACTCAAAAAAAGTTGGAATTAAGCTATACCGGTTTAAATGAAGATTACAAGGAAATATTTCTAGATGTTGCAACCATACTGAAAGGTTGGCCGAAAGACTTAGTAATCAAAGCACTTGAAAGCTGTGGATTTCATGCTAGAATTTGTTTAAGGGTTCTTGAGCAAAAATCTCTTATTACTATTAATGATAAATCTGATGTTGGTGAGTGTGTAGGCATGCATGACCATATTGAAGAAATGGGCAGGAATATTGTTCGTCGTTCCCACCCGGATATGCCTTACAAACATAGCCGATTGTGGATTGATGACGAGATTGAAGATATATTGGCTAATGACTTGGTAAGGATCATGTTTATTTGTATAAGTTGGAGAAACTAACATATTTTCATTTGTTATGAAACAAGTTTCATGGCAATTGCTTTTTGGTTACAGGGTACTAAAGCAACAAAATGTATAAAATTTTACAAGGAGAGACTCAATCCGGAAATTGTTATGAAAGGTCTTAGGAAGATGAAAGAACTTCGGTATCTTTATGTGGCTCAGCAAAGTCTTTACTCGAATAGGGCTAAACGGAACCCAAATTGTCTAAATGATTTTGGTGTACTGTGTTGTAATAAAGTCAGTCCATACTTCCCAGATGCTTTACAATATCTGCATTGGAACAATTACCCTTTTGGGTCTTTACCCAAAACATTTCAAGCAAATAATCTTGTTGCACTTGAGATGATCAACAGCAAGATCGTGCAACTTTGGGAAGGGGGAGAAAGAAAGGTAGAATTGTGGTTCATTAATTGCTTTATATAATTCACTGTAATGCTATCCATTGCTTTGCTATATCATATACCAATATTCATTTTTTTTTTATATAATTTTGCTTATGTTAGGCTCTCAAAAAGCTCAGATTCCTAGGCCTCAGTGGTCCAAAGTTGAGGACCTTTGACCTTGGGCTAACTCCAAATCTCGAGACATTGACTCTTGGAGGACTAGGTGATTTGGTAGAACTTAAAATTCCCGTTGAATGTCAAAAACTCAGATCCCTCAAACTTTATTGTGCAAAGTTAAGGCCGTTTGACCTTTGGCTGACTCCAAATCTCGAGGAGTTGTTTCTTGAAGGTGGTGATATGGTAGAATTTCACATGCCCCCGAGGTGTCTAAATCTCACATCCCTTAATCTCAAATATTTAAAGTTGAGGACACTTGACATTGGGCTGACTCCGAATCTTGAGAATTTATCTGTTATGGATTGCTATGATTTGGAAGAAATTCACATGGCCAATGAATGTGTGAAGCTCAGATCCGTCTACCTTGAAGGTCCAAAGCTGAGGACCGTTGACCTTGGGCCGACTCCAAATCTTAAGAGAATGGATCTTCATGGAAGCAAAGATTTGGAAGAATTTCACATTCCCGAATGCCCAATACTCACACACATCAGCATGAGCTATTCAAAGTTGAGAATCATTGACCTCAGGCTGGTTCCTAATCTCAATATGTTGTTTCTTGTAAGCTGCAAAGATTTGGTAGAACTTCACCTAGCCGATGAATGTCAAGAGCTTGAATCCCTCACTGTTATGCATTCAAAGTTGAGGACCCTTGACCTTGGGCTGACTCCAAATATCAAGATGCTGAATCTTGAAGGGTCATCATATAACTTGTTAGAACTTCATGCTCCCATTGGATGTCTAAAAAATCTTGTCCACTTAGAGTTAAGTGGCTGTTTGGGGTTTAGATCTTTTTCGTTTCGCTTAAATGATAATACTTCTGGTATAGTGAACAAATCATTTGAGGTTCGTCCTTTAGCCGAGTTACATTTCACCCTAAAAACCTGCCCATTTCACCCAGACAATAATTTGCTGAAGTTTGAGTTTACATGTTTTCATAAAGACGACATACCTCCATTGATTAGAAGTCTCACGAAGCTTATTTCTGGAGGTGCGTGTGCTTGCACAAAACTTCCGAGGTTTTCAAGAAGCATTGGTAGGCTACGACGTTAAAGAAAGCTTAATTAAAGTACTCAAAGGTGGTATTAATTCCATAGGTACCCAAGAGGAGCTAAGTTTATTGTCTACATCTACCAGATAGAATTTGCATTTTGAAACATCTGGAATCTCTGAAACCTAATTAAGTCTTGTTGGCTTTTTGAGAAGTTACCTGATTTGAGATGTTTAGAGCAGCAAAGATATATTTTTTATGCTGGAACATGTCAAGAGGGCTTATTCAGTTGCATGATCTTACATCCACAGCAAGCACCCACAACTGGAGCTGTTCTACTAGGTAATTTCTCGGATTTTTGTTAATCATCTTATTTCAGTTTGAATATCGAAATTGATATGGCAATATTTATATTTTCAGTGAATAATCAACAATTATTTTGACAAAATACAAGTAGTATGGATGTTCTTGAGCCATATGCAAGTATGTTACAGGTGACTATTGATACCGCTACTCCATCCAACAAGGCATCTGAAGAAGCTGTTTCTTAGCCACATCCTCCTGATATTAAGAAGGTTAAAGAGAAGCCAATGCCAAAAGTCGATACTACCCCTATCACTGAGAAGCCTAACCCAGCCTATCCACCGCCTCCTAGAACCTCTGCTTTAGAACCCCAGCTTGTTATAGAAAGAAAAGGATGTATGAATCACCTATTTTATAGTTTCTACTTAAGCTATTGATATTAATCCAATACAATCAATGTTTAAAGTTTAAACCCTCTAATCCATCTTTAAAGCTGTCAAATATTTGTTTTGTTGCTTTCCTCTGTGGTTATATTATCAAAATAATCCATGCTCTACTATGTTGTTTTTTTTTTCTTGTTTCCACATTAAACCTCACCTAGGGGTTTAAGTTATGTTTGATTTGGTGGTGTATTTTTAATGTATTGCTTCGAGTTGCTACACGATGTTAATGATTCTCAGAACACATTTGATTTGTTAGCTACACTCAATAAAGTTTATAACTCTCTATTCAAGGTTTCAACATTTAAGAGTGCTCCCTTGACCGGTAGAGGTACAATAATTAAGAAAATAAAGAACACATTCTCAGAACACATTTGATTTGTTAGCTACACTCAATAAAGTTTATAACTCTCTATTCAAGGTTTCAACATTTAAGAGTGCTCCCTTGACCGGTAGAGGTACAATAATTAAGAAAATAAAGATCTGAAAATTAACAGGTCTCCCTGAATCAATGAAGAACAGACAACGAGCCAGCTTCTAGTAATAGAGTGAGAGTTTTGAGGTTGAATTGTGTTGTGAGGTGTCGAAGATTCTGTCTTAGAGTCGAAGTCTATATTTCAGCGTATGTTGTATGTATTTCATAAAGGCACATTTGTATGTCGAAGCTTAATAGTTTTAGCCTTTATGTATTTTTTGTTAACTTCTGAATTCCTATAAATAGGGATAGGTTCTAGAGATAGAGTAACCTTTGGACATTTCGTGTTCTTACTCTACACATACTCTTGTAACCTTTAGAAGTATTATTGAGCCATCCAGATTATATTTACTCATTGTGTTCATGTTTCAATTCAGACTTTGATTTCTTTTCATTTATTCGATCAATACAAACTACGGAGAGTATAGGGATGATAATAATTTTGGATAGAATTTGTTTCTTCATACAATGAATTTATGAATATTCCCCAAGTACATGTCATCGTCATCATGCCATGTCAGTATGTTACGCCACCATAAATAGACAGAGACATCAACATGCCACGTCAGTTGTTAACTTAGTTGACCGGTCAAATAGTCAAATTAAAAAATTAGTGGCTAAATTATAAAAATAATAGTAACAGTCAAAATTGATTTTTTGTGAAAATATGGTGACTTTTTGTGCAATTTACCTATAAAAAAACAAACTATACAAAAAGAAGTAAAATGAACAAATAAGAACAGATTTAAGCTTTCTGTTACCAAATTGAATTCCCAATACTCTATTCACTTGAAGATAAGAACACTGATTCCCGGTCTTATTTTGTTGTACCCTCAGTCTTATCTTTTTTAGCTTATAGCTTATTAACTTATAATGGTGTGAGAAAACAGCTTTTGCAAAAGTGTTTGGATTAGAAATAAGTTATAAGCTTTAAGCAGGGGGAAAACTTTTCAAAAGTACCTTATTTAGCTTCTCCCCACCACAATAAGCTGATTTTTAATGTTTCCTATCCAAACACTTAAACTTAGCTTATAGCTGTGGGGATAAGCAATAAACTATAAAGTCTCTCTTTTTTTTCCATCCATACACCCTCCTAATTATGATGGTTCTCTGATAAGTTAAAGTAATGGAGCATTAGTGAAAGATCAATTTCGTTTTCCCAAAGGTTTCTTAAATGTTGAGTTTATCTTCTGTGACAATCCAATCACTCTTATGGTCACAATGGTTTTCATTCGTATCGTATTGTTTTCAATTGATCATCACAAAGCATCCATTGTGTTTTCATCGCCCGTAGAGAAGAATCATAGTAACGATGGTCACGAGAGGGGGAAAGGAGAATCGGTGGGGCTACGACGAGGCAACGATGTGTGTGATCTTGAACCCACCTCTCCTTTCTTCTCCGTTATTGGGAATCTCATTCGAGACATTGGTGATGGTTATAGTGAAGGGAGGGGGAAACAAGGTTTTTGGAGAGAAGCGACTGTGAAAGGAGTGGCGACAAATTAAATAAGCTACTTGACGCTTATTTTCATATTGCCATGAAAAATTATGTTACATTGCCCCGTAGAAGCAAGTAAGTTGCCCAATTTCCATTCTTTTTCTTCCTTTTAAGCTAAGAATCTTATCCTCTTCTTTGACCTAGCAAGTGGCTTTTGTTTATACACCTATTCCCATATACTTTTTGTACAAACTGATAACGTTCAAATAACCAGTGCTAGAACCAAATCTTCTTAAATAACACTGTCGAGGTTGTTTAATTCATCTCATCAAAGTTTCTTTACAATTTCACTACAAAAAAGGTTTTATATTAATATGGGATCCTTCAAGCATACCTTCAATGACATTTTCTTCAACTTCATCCATTCCTAGGAGCTTTAAGTATGATGTGCTTTTGAGTTTTAGAGATGAAGACACTCGCACCAACTTCATCGATCATCTTTATTCTGCTCTTCAGATGAAAAGCATTTACACTTACAAGGAAGATGAGAGAATTAATAAAGAGAAAAGGATCAACAATGAGCTCATCAGATCCATTGAAGACTCAAGATTCTACATCATTGTTTTCTCAAAGAACTATGCATCGTCTTCTTGGTGTTTGGATAAGCTTGTGAAGATAATGGAGTGTGACAAATAGAGTGGACATATTACTTACCCTGTCTTGTGTGATGTGGTACCCTCTGAAGTCCGCAATCAGAGTGGGGCAGTTGGAGAGGCCTTTTCCAAACATGAAAAGGAAGAGGCTGCTGGAAAATGGAGAGAAGCTATGAAAGAAGCAGTTGATCTGGCTTGGGTAGGAACTAAAGAAAACCGATGATGGGTAATTCCTTCATCGTATCTCTGCAATATTTTTTGATTGTGTGTTTTTTCCTCTAAACTACATTTTAAATGGTTATCCATGGCATCTCATGTTGCACGGTGAAATTAACTCAAACTCTAGTCTTATCAAAAAAATAAACATAAAACATGACTATATTACTGTTATTACTTCATATAGGTTATAAATCTAAAAGTTAACATTCATGTCAGATACTAATTAAGTTAATTGAGTGTTATTTAAAACACCGACATGAATCTAAGTTAATCAAAAGAATCGTGGAAGAGGTTTCACTATAGTTACATTCCATCGATTTCCGCATTGATGAAAAGTTACTAGGCATGGAGACCCGGATCAACGATATTGTATCATATTTAGAAACTGCTTCTGATGATGTTTACATGATCGGGATCTGGGGGATAGGAGGTGGTGGGAAGATAACTTTGGCCAGAGCCATTTTTGATCAAATTTCCTTTCAATTTGAAGGGAAAAGTTTTGTTGAGAATGTCAGAGAAGTTTCAAGTGTGCCTTTGTCTAGTTTAAAGTTGTTACAAAAGCAAGTCTTTTCACACATCTTACACGATCAAGGCATCAACATAAGCAGTGTTTCCGAAGGGAAAAACATGTTGTGGAGGATGATGCGTGCTAGAAAGGTTCTTCTTGTTCTAGATGACATGGATCATATGGACCAACTTTAGGCGTTGGCTGGTGAGCGTAATTGGTTTAAATCAGGTACTACAATTATCATTACAACAAGAGATAAGCAAGTGTTGGTAGCACACGGAGTGAAGTTGATTCACAATGTCAATTTTGTAGCACCTGGTTCCTGGTACGTAAAATTTATCTAAGTATTTGTCATTGTTAGCCTTGAACTCGGCGAGTTATAGGTCCGACTCGCCGAGTAGGGACACGGTCCGGGGTACGTTTAAGTTGGCGACTCGGCGAGTCACCACTATCTGTTGAAACCCTAAAATTCAAGGGTTTGCACCCTATTTAAACGCACATTTCCGCCCCAACCTTGCCCCATTCACCCTCAGAGCTCCCCAACCTCGTGCTACCCTTATTTCCTTGTGAGATTAAAGTGTTTTTTTGTGTGTTCTTGAAGTTTTGAGGAGAAAGAAGAGTAGAACAAGAAGAGGAGAAGGAGGCCAAGCATTTTTGTGGCATCTCAACGTTTTCCTTAAGGTATGGTTCGTTTCCCCTCTATTTTCAAGCTTGTAGTCCCTAATAGCTCCATGAAAGTCCTTTTTGAGCCATTCTTCAAGCTTGTTTGTGCTTGGTGGGTTGTAATAAGTTTTTAGCCTTTAGATCTAGGCATGATTTAGTCCCTGGAGCTTGGATCTACTGCCTTTATGGAGTCTTATTGCATGAAAGTCCTAGATCTACCCCTTTTGGTGCACTTTGAGCCCTAAAACCTTCATTGGTGGTTATCTACACGTAAAGTTGGAAACTTTACGTGTAAACCAGGCCCTAGGAACCCAGATCTATGAATGGCATGGACTGGATTCAAGCAAAATCGCGTATATAGTTTTTGCATGAGGCAGACTCGGCGAGTCGTTCATCTGACTCGACGAGTCGGGTCGCGAGTCCCCGGGTTGTTCCCTTTTTTGTGTTGCGAGTTGGAGTGGTGAGTCATAGGGTATGACTCAGTCGGTCGGAAGCCATACTCACTCATCAAGTCACTCGGCGAGTCAATGCCATGACTCAGCGAGTTCATGGCAATCTTCTTGTCTCAAGAACAACTCGGCGAGTCACAGCTTAGAGTGTTCTTCGGATGAAGATGAACTCGGCGAGTTGTTCATACAGCTTGGCGAGTAGGATGAAGGACTATTGGCCTTGGGTATAGAAGGAAAACTCGTCGAGTCTACGCTTAACTCGACGAGTAGAGACGGACTTATGGTCAGGCTAAGGGAAAGGGACTCGGCGAGTTGGCTAGCCAACTCGGCGAGTCTGGTCAACTGGCAGTTGACTGTGACTTGACTCTTGATTTGTAAGGGTAAATGGTCAATTTACCCTGAAACCGGTTAGCAGTATTTGACTAAGGGTTTTGTGAGAATTGTAGCCGGAAGATCTCCGGAGCGGCAGTAGCAGCAGACAGTCAGTTCCCACGCAGATCGACAGTTACTTTGAGGTGAGTTTCATTCCAGTAGGAACGGGTCTAAGGCACCAAGGTCGGCCCGTATAGACGAGATTTTAGCACTAGAGTGTGGGCCGAGCCCGTATCTCTTGGTTGAGTTGATTATGATATGTGCCGGTATGATAGAGTTGTCTATGCTTGTTGTCTGTGTGATACTTGTATGTTATGGGTTGGCGGCTGAGTGTGAGCAAGGCCCGTATCTCTCCGAGAGTGGAGTGTGGGCGAGGCCCGTACCTCCCAGATAGTGGAGTGTGGGTGAGGCCCGTATCTCTCGGCTAGCAGAGTGTGGGCAAGGCCCGTATCTTCATGAGTGTGGGAAAGGCCCGTATCTCCTAGCCGTATGTTGTATGCTTGCATGGTATGAGGTATTATGGGGGAACTCACTAAGCTTCGTGCTTACAGTTTTTAGTTTTGGTTTCAGGTACCTCTTCGTCGAAGGGGAAGGAGCTGGCACGGTAGCGATACATCACATACACACATGCTTCGTATTCCGCATCATGAGACCTTCCTGGGGATTTGTACTCTGATATTTTCATGTTATTGAAATGTTTTTCCAGACATGCGATATCTTTATAAAATGTTATGATCAGAAAACGTTTTTATTCGAATGTTTGCTAATTATATGTTTTCAAAAATGAAATTTTTGGCTCGTATTTTTGGGACGTTACAAGTTGGTATCAGAGCCCTGGTTTGAGGGATTCGAACACACCTTCGGGGGTGTTTGAACTCAAATCGAGGGATCAAAAGATTTTGGAAAAAGAAAATGTTTTCTAAAAGCTAGTAAAGGGTTCTAAGAAAGAACGAAGTGTGTGATGTGCGCGACCGGCCAAGCTCAAGTAAGTATTCCCCAAAGTACCCATACAAGTTTATGTTATGCTTATCAGTTACAGTAGAACAGCATGCTAGAATACGACTAAGGATCTAGGAGTGATGCCTTATGTGCCTGCTTTATGTGCTTCAATGTGTGAAAAGTTGCATGCTAGAATTGAGTAGACAGCATTAGGGTGGCCTGTTTAGGTTATGCCTGATAGTGCGAGTTTAGCATTGTATGCTAATTCAGTTTCTCTCTAAGAGGATAGAGTTGCTTGAGATTGTTTCCTTTATGTCCAAATGTTGTTTGCTTTGTGCTATGTGGGCTTTGAAGTGATGGGAGTTAGCTGTTAGGTGAATACGATAAAGTCACATGTGATCAGGGTTGAATAATCTCAGAGTGTTGGATTTGACCCTATTGCGTAGCTCTTGTTTGAGTCCTAACCGTGGTAGGGATGAGTCCCTTACTCGAAGGATTATCCAAGCCTCTTCACATGTGATTGTATTCAGGTAATGGCTAATTGGCATCACCAAGAGGCCTTCAGTAGCTGAGGACTAGGTTGGGTGAAGTCAGAGGTTTCCTAGGGTAAGCCTAGGATAGGAGTAGCAGAGATCAGCGGTAGTGAAAGGGACCTGGTGGAGTCAAGGCAGTCCTTGGAGAAGGTACGGATAGATGTGGAAGGTAGTATGGGCCCGTACTACTGAAAGCAGAGGATCCGTACCCGAATCGAGGAATGCCAAGATAAGACCAGGGAACTTGTTGTAATTATGATTCCTCCAGAGGTATCAGTATCGCTAACAGTTGTCATTTCCTTTGTATTTCAGAATGGTGGTACTACGTTCGAGGCCAGCAGTTGGCAGTGCAGGAGAGGGATCAGGTTCGGGATCAGGTTCCGAGCCAGTGGATGAGGGGCTACGCGAATTCATCGCATCTGAGATCACCAGAGGCATCCTTGAGTCGACCCCCATCATCTTCGGGTCGATCAAGGAAAGGATATTGGAGTTGATGGAGGATCGCCTCCGGGCATTCAGGAGCGACATGGCATCTGGCCAGTCGGGATCTCGCATGCTGTCCTTCAAGGACTTTCGGGGCAGTGGTGCGCCGGATTTTCACGGGGCGAAGGACCCCATAGCTGCCAGACGATGGATTGCCGACATTGAGTATGCACAGATGATTAGCTTCTTCCCTGAGGGTCGAAGGTGAGGTTGGCAGCAGGGTGTTTACGAGATCGAGCTAGGGATTGGTGGGAGTCCGTGGGGGACTCACTGGGAGCCTCGGTTGTCGAGGCTATGACTTGGTCGGACTTTGTGACCAGGTTCGGGGTGGAGTTCGCGCCAGCTGTCGAGCTTTAGCAGCTGGCCAGGGAGTTCTTGGACATGAGGCAGACGACGGAGACTGTGGCGGAGATCACCGCCAAGTTCCGGGAGAGGGCACTGTTGGTGCCCCAGTATGCGGGTGATGAGGATATGAGGAGGACCCGTTATCATGACATGCTATGGGCTGACATCCGGGAGCATGTTAGCTTTTCAGCTTGCCTTACCCTGGATTCCATGATTGCCAGGGCGAGGGAAAGGGAGATTGATTTTGAGCACATTCGGAAGAGGAAAGCATAGGCGGGACAGGTGGTTGGGGCTTCGGGGAAGAAGCCCAAGGGATCAGATGGGAGGCCGAAAGGCCAAGGAGGGACGGGCCACTGCGGGAAATGCGGCAGGACGCATGAGGGAGCATGTAGGATGGGATCAGAAGGCTGCTACAAGTGCGGCAAGGCAGGGCACTTTAGCATGGATTGTACTATTCCTGCTTCGGCTATTCAGACATCGGAGTTGCTGGGTTTTCACTGCAACCAGAGGGGCCACAAGAAGGCCAATTGCCCCCAGTTGACAGCATCAGCGTCGGTTAGGGCGCCGACTCCATCTACCCTGCAGATTACAGATGGCCGGCAGGGCAAGGCAGAGGCTCCAACGGTGAGGAGCCGGGCATTCCAGCTGACGGCAGAGGAGGCACGCGCCGCACCCGATGTGGTGACGGGTATGATTCTTTCCCTCTACTTTATTTTTTATGATGTTATGTTATTGATATGTGCTCTGTGTATATGCATTAGGATCGTTCCATGTGAACGGTATTCCTGTCCAGGTGTTGTTCGATTTGGCTGCCACCCGATCATTTGTTTCCCTTACGCTTAGCAAGAGGTTTACTGAGTCTTCAGGCATGTTGGATCGCCCTTTAGAGGTAGAGATTGCCGATGATCGATCGGTGCGAGCATCAGCAGTGTTCAGGGATTGTGTTTTGAGGTTATTTGAGGAGCGTTATTTGGTGGATTTGGTTCCCATACCGTTGCGGGGGAACAAGGTGATTATAGGCATGGATTGGTTGAGCCCTAATGGGGCGGTGATAGATTGCGCACAGCAGCTAGTGCGGGTCAGGACCCCAAGCGGGGGAGAGTTGGTGATCCACGGCGAGAGGCCACAGCGTGGACCTATAGTATGTTCAGCAGCGAGAGCTAGGCGCTACCTTCAGCAGGGATGCGCGGGGTACGTCGCGTATGTTATGGATACCCGGGAGACGGGTAAGGCGACGGTGAGCGAGGTTCCAGTAGTACGAGACTATGCTGATGTGTTCCCGGATGAGCTTCCTGGAATACCTCCAGAGCGTCAGGTAGAGTTCAGGATCGGCCTAGTTCCTGGTGCGGCTCCGATAGCCAAGGTACCCTATCGGTTGGCTCCTCCCGAGATGCAGGAGTTGTCTACGCAGCTGTAGGAGCTGCTGGACAAGGGATTTATTCGTCCGATCAGTTCACCCTGGGGAGCCCCAATCCTGTTTGTGAAGAAAAAGGATGGGTCGCATTGGATGTGTATAGATTATCGGGAGCTGAATAAGGTAACGGTGAAGAACCATTACCCACTCCCAAGGATTTATGATCTCTTTGATCAGTTGCAGGGAGCATCTTGGTTCTCCAAGATCGATTTGCGTTCAGGCTATCATCAGATGAGGGTTAGAGAAGAGGATATTCAGAAGACTGTGTTTCGGACGCGTTATGGTCATTATGAGTTTGTGGTGATGCCGTTTGGGCTCACCAATGCTCCTGCCGCGTTCATGGACCTCATGAACCGCGTGTGTAGACCGATGTTGGATCGGTCTGTGATAGTTTTCATTGATGACATCTTGGTTTATTCCAAGACTCAGGAGGAGCATGAGGAGCATCTGAGAGAGGTATTGGAGACCCTGAGGAGGGAGAGCTTGTACGCCAAGTTCTCCAAATGTGAGTTTTGGTTGCGCGAGGTGCAGTTTCTTGGGCACCTTGTCGATCAGGACGGGATTTCAGTAGACCCGGCCAAGGTGGAGGCTGTGATGAGGTGGGAGGTTTCGAAGTCTCCATCCGAGATTCGGAGTTTCCTAGGATTGGCAGGCTACTATCGGAGGTTCATTCAGGATTTCTCCAAGATAGTCGTACCCCTGACACGGTTGACTAGGAAAGTCGTGGTCTTTCAGTGGGGACCTGAGCAGCAGGCAGCGTTCGAGACTCTGAGGCAGAGATTGTGCGAGGCGCCAATCTTAGCCCTGCCCGAGGGTGTAGAGGATTTTGTGGTATATTGTGATGCGTCGATCTTAGGCCTAGGTGCAGTATTGATGCAGAGGGGGCATGTCATTGCTTATGCCTCGAGGCAGCTGAAGCCTCACGAGGCGAACTACCCGACGCATGATTTGGAGTTGGGGGCGGTGGTTTTCGCTCTCAAGATTTGGCGGCATTACCTCTACGGGGTTCGATGTACCATTTACATGGACCACAATAGCTTGAGGTACCTCATGGATCAGCCGAATCTGAACATGAGACAGTGCCGGTGGTTGGACGTGGTGAAGGATTATGATTGCGAGATCCTTTACCACCCGGGGAAGGCCAATGTGGTGGCCGATGCGCTTAGCCGCAAGGCGGCGCCGATCAGGGATGTTTGCATGAGGATGACTGTGGTGACTCCCCTATTGGAGCAGATTCGGGAGGCTCAACAGGAGGCTATGAAGGTGGACCATCGGAAGAGTGAGCGTATAGTGGGACAAGTCACCTCCTTCGATTATGATAGCCGGGGGTTATTGACACTACACCGTAGGGTGTGGGTGCCGTATCATGGGGCGTATGCCAGATCTTGATGGAGGAGGCGCACAAATCCCGATTTTCTATTCATCCAGGGGCGACGAAGATGTATCGGGATCTCCGCCTAGACTATTGGTGGCCCTGCATGAAGCGGGATGTGGCGTGGTACGTCGAGCGGTGTTTGACCTACCGGAAGGTCAAGGCCGAGCATCAGAGACCGCACGGCAAGATGCAGCCGTTGGACATCCCGTTATGGAAATGGGAGGATATTACGATGGATTTTATCACGAAGCTCCCACGAACGACACGAGGAGTAGATTCGATTTGGGTCATCGTGGATCGGTTGACCAAGAGCGCCCATTTCATTCCGATTCCGGAGAGTATCTCGGCCGAAAAGTTGGCCGATATCTATATCAGGGAGATAGTGGTGCGACACGGGGTGCCAGTGTCAGTGATATCGGATCGAGATGTGCGGTTCACTTCCAGGTTTTGGAAGAGGTTTCATGATGAGTTGGGCACTCGTCTGTATTTTAGCACCGCCTTTCACCCGCAGACGGATGGTCAGAGTGAGCGGACCATCCAGACCTTGGAGGATATGTTGCGGGCATGTGTGCTAGATTTCGGTGGTAGCTGGGATACCTATCTTCCCTTGGCTGAGTTCTCGTACAACAACAACTACCACGCGAGTATTGACCGTCCCCCATTCGAGATGTTGTACGGTCGGAGGTGCAGGACCCCGATATGCTGGGGTGAAATTGGCCAGAGGGTCATGGGGAGCACCGAAGTGGTGCTCAAGACGACCGAGAGAATCCAGCAGGTTCGGAGCAGGCTTTAGACTGCGTAGAGTCGGCAGAAGAGTTACGCCGACAAGCGTCGATCAGACCTGGAGTTCCAGGTCGGGGATATGGTTCTCCTGAAGGTGTCGCCTTGGAAAGGTGTCATTCGATTCAGAAAGCGGGGCAAGTTGGGCCCGAGATTCATCAGACCATTCAGGGTGGTAGCTCGGGTGGGCAAGGTGGCATATCGGCTGGATCTGCCAGCCGAGCTCAGCCAAATCCACAACGCCTTCCATGTCTCCCAGCTGCGGAAGTGTCTCGTGGATGATTCAGCGGTGGTGCCATTGGAGGATATTCAGGTTGATGACAACCTGAATTACATTGAGCGCCCAGTTGCAATCCTCGACCGGAAGTCGAAAGACCTAAGGAACAAGAGGGTAGAGTTAGTGAAAGTGCAATGGTAGCACCACAAGGGTTCGGAATGGACTTGGGAGCCGGTGGAAGAAATGAGGGAGCATTACCCCGAGCTGTTTCAGGATCGAGCGGCAGACTTCGGGGACGAAGTCTAAAATAAGTGGGGGAGATTTGTAGCACCTGGTTCCTGGTACGTAAAATTTATCTAAGTATTTGTCAGTTTTAGCCTTGAACTCGGCGAGTTGTAGGTCCGACTCGCCGAGTAGGGACGCGGTCCGGGGGTACGTTTAAGTTGGCGACTCGGCGAGTCCATATTCTGGAGTCGGCGAGTCACCGCTGTCTGTTGAAACCCTAAAATTCAAGGGTTTTCACCCTATTTAAACACTCATTTCCGCCCCCAACCTCGCCCCATTCACCCTCAGAGCTCCCCAACCTCGTGCTACCCTTATTTCCTTGTGAGATTAAAGTGTTTTTTTGTGTGTTCTTGAAGTTTTGAGGAGAAAGAATAGTAGAACAAGAAGAGGAGAAGGAGGCCAAGCATTTTTGTGGCATCTCAACGTTTTCCTTGAGGTATAGTTCGTTTCCCCTCTGTTTTCAAGCTTGTAGTCCTAATAGCTCCATGAAAGTCCTTTTTGAGCCATTCTTCAAGCTTGTTTGTGCTTGGTGGGTTGTAATAAGTTGTTAGCCTTTAGATCTAGGCATGATTTAGTCCCTGGAGCTTGGATCTACTGCCTTTATGGAGTCTTATTGCATGAAAGTCCTAGATCTACCCCTTTTGGTGCACTTTGAGCCCTAAAACCTTCATTGGTGGTTATCTACACGTAAAGTTGGAAACTTTACGTGTAAACCAGGCCCTAGGAACCCAGATCTATGAATGGCATGGACTGGATTCAAGCAAAATCGCGTATATAGTTTTTGCATGAGGCAGACTCGGCGAGTCGTTCATCTGACTCGGCGAGTCGGGTCGCGAGTCCTCGGGTTGTTCCTTTTTTTGTGTTGCGAGTTGGAGTGGTGATTCATAGGGTATGACTCAGTCGGTCGGAAGCCATACTCACTCATCAAGTCACTCGGCGAGTCAATGCCATGACTCAGCGAGTTCATGGCAATCTTCTTGTCTCAAGAACAACTCGGCGAGTTGTTCATACAACTCGGCGAGTCACAGCTTAGAGTGTTCTTCGGATGAAGATGAACTCGGCGAGTTGTTCATACAGCTCGGCGAGTAGGATGAAGGGTTATTGGCCTTGGGTATAGAAGGAAAACTCGTCGAGTCTACGCTTAACTCGACGAGTAGAGACGGACTTATGGTTAGGCTAAGGGAAAGGGACTCGGCGAGTTGGCTAGCCAACTCGGCGAGTCTGGTCAACTGGCAGTTGACTGTGACTTGACTCTTGATTTGTAAGGGTAAATGGTCAATTTACCCTGAAACCAGTTAGCAGTATTTGACTAAGGGTTTTATGGGAATTATAGTCGGAAGATCTCCGGAGCGGCAGTAGCAGCAGACAGTCAGTTCCCACGCAGATCGACAGTTACTTTGAGGTGAGTTTCCTTCCAGTAGGAACGGGTCTAAGGCACCACGGCCGGCCCGTATAGACGACATTTTAGCACTAGAGTGTGGGTCGAGCTCGTATCTCTTGGTTGAGTTGATTATGATATGTGCCAGTATGATAGAGTTGTCTATGCTTGTTGTCTGTGTGATACTTGTATGTTATGGGTTGGCGGCTGAGTGTGGGCAAGGCCCGTACCTCCCAGATAGTGGAGTGTGGGCGAGGCCCGTATCTCTCGGCTAGCGGAGTGTGGGCAAGGCCCGTATCTTCATGAGTGTGGGCAAGGCCCGTATCTCCTAGTCGTATGTTGTATGCTTGCATGGTATGAGGTATTATGGGGGAACTCACTAAGCTTCGTGCTTACAGTTTTCAGTTTTGGTTTTAGGTACCTCTTCGTCGAAGGGGAAGGAGCTGGCGCGGTAGCGATACATCACACACACACATGCTTCGTATTCCGCATCATGAGACCTTTTCCTGGGGATTTGTACTCTGATATTTTCATGTTATTGAAATGTTTTTCCAGACATGCGATATCTTTATAAAATGTTATGATCAGAAAACGTTTTTATCCGAATGCTTACTAATTATATGTTTTCAAAAATGAAATTTTTGGCTCGTATTTTTGGGACGTTATAAATTTGTTGTCGGATAAGGAAGCAACTTGTCTCTTCAGTAAGTACGTATGTGGGAGAGAAATTCCAATTCAAGGGTATGAAGAGCTATTAACACAAGTTGTACATTATGTTCTTGGTCTTCCCTTAACGATCATAGTTTTGGGTTTGTTTCTTCTTGCTAAAGATGAGGTTGAATGGATAGATGCCTTAGAAAGACTTAAAACAATTCCGCTAATGGAAACTCAAAAAAATTGGAATTAAGCTATACCGACCTAGAGCAGGATTATAAGGAAATAGTCTTAGATGTTGCATGCGTATGGAAAGGTCATACGAAAAACCATGTAATCCTAGCACTTGAAAGTTGTGGATTTCATGCTAGAAATGGTTTTAGAGTTCTTAAGCAAAAATCTCTCATAACCATTTATACGAGTTATAATTACAAGCGTGTGGGCATGCATGACCATTTAGTAGAAATGGGTAGGAATATTGTTCATTATTCACACCCCGATATGCCTTACAAACATAGTCGATTATGGATGGAAGACGAGATTGAAGATATATTCGTTAATGACCTGGTAAGCATCAGGGTTTATTTGTAAGTTATAGAAAACTAATTCATTTGCATTTGTTACGACATAAGTTTTATGGTGGATGGTTTTGACTTACAGGGTACTGAAGCAACAATATATATATATATATACATTTCAACACATCCAGAGTCGATGCGAAAATTGTTTTGAAATGTCTTCAAAAGATGAAGGAACTTAGATTTCTTCGTGTTTCTCTTAATTGGACTGATTCAACTAAAACTCTTATTGGTTTGAGTAAATGTAATTGTTTTTGTTGGAATCTGAAATTTGATGATTTCAGCCCATACTTTCCAGATTCTCTAAGATATCTATGTTGGTATAGATACCCTTTTAGATCATTACCCAAAACATTTCAAGCAAGTCATCTTGTTACACTCATCATCATTGGCAGCAAATTTTATTACCAAATTACCAAAGATTGCTAGATAAAATGATAGCATTTGGGTAATCGTCGACCGCCTGACTAAGAGTGCACATTTTCTCGCCATGCATGAAAAGACTCGAATGGAGAAATACGCACAAGTATACTTGGATGAAATTGTTGCAAGACATGGTGTGCCACTAAATATCATTTTCGATCGTAATACTCGCTTCACTTCTCATTTTTGGGCGAGTATGCAACGTGAATTGGATCTTGAGTTGCTCTCAGTACAACTTATCATCCCCAGACAGACGGTCAAACGGAGAGAACGATCCAAACAGTAGAAGATATGCTTCGTGCATATGAAGCACTATATACTAACAGTTATCACGCTTCTATCAAAATGTCACCATATGAAGCACTATATGGACGTAAATGTCGTACGCCATTATGTTGGCGAGATATAGGACAAAAAATCCTTGGAGGCCCTGAAATGAATCAAGACACCACCGATAAGATTCAAATCGTACAAGAAAGGATGAAAGCAGCCCAGGATTGACATAAGTCCTATGTAGAAAAGAGAAGACGACCGATAGAATTCCAAGTGGGTGATTTTGTAATGCTAAAAGTATCCCCATGGAAAGGCATAATGCGATTTGGGAAGAAAGGAAAACTAAGTCCTAGATTTGTTGGTCCTTTCAAAATCATCCAGAGAATTGGTAAACAAGCATATCGCTTGGAATTGCCAGAAGATTTGACAGGTATTCATGATGTGTTTCATGTGAGTTATCTGCGTAAATGTTTAAGCATATATGATGAAACGGTCCCGTTATCCGAGGTGAAACTGGATAATAGGTTAACATATGTAGAAGAGCCTGAAGAGATCGTAAACGAAAGAACGACTAATCTACGTAATAAAGAAGTGGAGTTGGTGCTTGTCAAGTGGAAAGATCATCGATGCCCAAATTATACTTGGGAAAATAAGAATGAGATAAGAGCAAAATATCCCCATTTTTTTTAATCGCTGTAATTTCCGGGACGAAATCCTCAAAAGGAGGAGGTATATGTAACATACACGTTCAGTTATCGTGTTTTGTAGTTTAAAAATAAATAATATTATGAAATATTATATGATATTGAACATTGAGTTCTAATAGATGGTTTTTACTAGAAATGAAGTAAAACTATGTTTAGAATCACTCGAAAAATATTGGAAGTCTTATGAGATTCCAATCAAATGTCAAATATTGAAATTTCACGAAAATATAAAATTTGAAATAAATAAAATTTAATTATTGAAAGCTGTAAAGAATCTCGTTAGAAACATTTAGGCGAAAATCTCATCGAAATACGATTTATAACAAAGAAGTTATGACCAATCGAAGATCCGCGACAAAACCGACAAACACTATTTAGCGTAAAAAGTGAGTTTTCGATAAACTACTTTTTAGCCTTAGTGATCTAAATAAAAGTCGTAGAACTCGTTAAACTGAGAATTTTCATAAAAGAACGTCCAAATCTGACTTCGTATGAGGAAGTTATGATTTTTCTATGTTTCGGAATAGCAGTAGACAGCTAAAAACTCGAAATAAAGATCGAGTGATTTTTAGCCGATGCAACCTAAATGAGAATCGAAGGTCTCGTCAATAGTAGTACAATGGTAAAAAGACATATGAAAATGGACATCGAATGAAGAAGTTATTAATTTTTAACAAACTTTTCCTGTCCTGGGCTGTTAAAAATAAAATAATAATAATAAATTCAAAATTAGCTGACGGAATTTTTAACGCCCTTTTCCTATCCCGGCCTGTTATGGATTTTTGAAGTTTGGGACACAAAAACCGAGAAAATCACAAAATCCGAGAAGTTTCGTATGGCCAGGGTTCGGCCACGTCACCCTCGCCCGCAAAGTGCCCGTGTCCGATCTGATGATTCATCCGAAGCGGAGGTCCAACCGGAGTCCAACGCGTGTCCTAGCCACGCCATGTCCGAAGCGAGCTGCCTCCGGTTCCGACGCGTGTGCTGCCCTCGCATCCGAGGCCTGGCCCTCGCATCTCCTGTCGCGTGTCACCTCGTGTCTTGGTCTCGGACTCACCACCTCCCCCCCTCGCCTGCGAAGCTACCGCGTTGCTTCTCCTCCTCCCTCCGTATCTGAGCCTCGCCCTATAAATAGTAGGGTGTGAACCCTCCCGACAAATGTTAGAAAATCTCATACTTTTCACTCCTAAACCCATTTTAAGCCATTCCAACTTTCCCTGAAGCCTCGGGATCATACCCAACACCCGAAGAACGTCCCAAAGTGTCCGAAGACCCCGAGAAATTTATCTTTTTGGTTTGAAGTTCAACCCTCACAAGGCCCAGTTTTCAATAAAGCTCCCGGTTTTCATCGAAGAAAGTTAATTATAGTAACAAAGTGCTGTCCAAATTAATATTTTAACCCCCAATTAATTCACAGTGAGTTCAATATATAGGAACAATTGTATGTTATGTGTTATATGTGTTGTGTGCTTTTCCCTGTTATTATTTCATGCTATTTTGGTAGCAAAAGTTGTACCCTTGACCATGTGATCAGTGAAAGGACTAGTATCACAGTGGTATTGGTATGTTGCCTCTGGCCGTGTAGAGCATGTCTCGTAAGAGAATGGCTTCTATCCCTATGGCATTGGCAGAAGGTTAAATAGGGCTGAAAGCCTGAAATCTACCAAAATATTTAATCAGAAAGTGCATGTCTATTGTGTCATTTAGGCTGAAGCTTTATTGATGTATATCAAGTATGAAAATTATTATGTCTCATTGATTGTATATCTTTGAATCAAATCATTGATTGATATGAAAAGGTTGTCACATGATTCACATATGCCTTTAGTATTCCTTTTTCTCTTTGCTTCTGTCATATTGATGTATATATATATATATATATATATATGGCATAACGTTATATTTTATCTATTATTGAACTCACTAAGCGTCACCGCTCATCTCTCTCGGTGCTTAACCATTGCAGGTAATAAGGATCCACTATATACATATACTGTTAGAAGATTTTGAATAGATAATACTATTACTTTTGTAATTAGTGTTCATGTATGTATAAAAACTAAAATATCCTGGGTAGTTATGTAATATATAACACTTTGTAATAGTCTAAATAATCTGTTTGTATCTAGTCTTTTGTAATCAAATTGTCAATATAAAATATTATTTATAAATATGCATGTAGCATGTTTTGGAATAATATGATGTAGTTTTAAGTTTTATTGAAAGTGGTTCCTTCAATCATATGAAAGTGTGAGTCTTTCATAAAAATCTGAAACCAGATAACCAAATCGAACCAAATGATCTTTGGTTTATTTGGTTCGGGTTAATCGGTTATTTTAATTCAGTTTGGTTAACCGAATAAGAATACTTTATTTGGTTTGGTTTTGGTTGAATTATTATTGTTTTTGTTAAACCAAAAAACCGAATAAGCTATTTAATTATATATATATATATATATATATATATATATATATATATATATATATATATATATTTATACTTTATATCTATAAATTAACATTTTATATTTAAATCGATGGATTTGTTGTTAAAAAAGATTTTGATAACTCATTGTTTAATTATTAACCATTATAAGTTTATATATTGCTTATGCATTGTATTAAAAAACAACTAATTAGCCAAATGTTAATTAATGTTCGGTCATTTCATTCTTCTTCATATACGAGTAAAGATATATTAATTCGTTTCCACAACTTGTATGATTACATTGAAACTTCAAGACAACATATTGTTAAAATATGTGATGTATTAATGTATTTATTTCATTTGGTAAAAGTTTAGTAGGTTCTTTTTTCTTTTAGTTTACTATTTATTTTATGGTAAATAGCACAAAAGACACTAAGTTTACACCAAAATTCTACTTTGACACTGTGTTTTTTTTTGTATCAAATTTGACACTATGTTTTCAAATTGTTACAATTCTGACAACTTGACCGGTCAACTCGGTTACCTGCTGGCATGGCATGATGACGTGTCAGTTTTAATGACGTGACATGCTGACGTAGGGGTTGGCATTTGGATCGGACCGGATCGAGCCGACTCTTAAACCAGACCGGTTATGGAGAATATTGTGGACCATGGACCGGATTGGATGAGTCGTGTCCGTGTCCGTGTCCATGTCTGTGTCCCGGTCCAGGTTCGGGTTTTTCATTTCTTGGACCGGTAACAATTTAACACAAACATACATATATTGTCATCTAAATCTAACATGTTTACCAACTAACATATATATCAAGTTTACCAATGAATGCATGTGGAGGTCAATGATGGTTCCATATACCCGATTATTTTTTTTAAATTCATGTAACAAAAAAAGTGATTTGGTGGTACGATCAAGTAAAACCGCAAAGTACATAAAACCGTTCATCTTGTTGAAGGCACCACAATACTTGTCGTATTTCTTCTTCATGTCCTTTACCATTTCGATAAACATTGGTTTGGTTAACCACTTTCTTAGATGTATGTCCACATCAAAGACTTCCCGGATAAAAGGATTTACTAAAGGTTTTGATGTAGACGAAACAAGCTCTGTTTTTGTCTTGAAATTTTCAAAGAAGTTCATTATATCCATTACAATTTCAAAGTCAGAATTTTTCGGTACTCTATCAAGATCCCTATCATATGATTTATCTGTCAAAAGATACATAAAAATTCAGAATTACAGTATAAAATAATGGTTGAAAAGCTGAAATATTTCAGCTTTGATATCCTAACTTTGATTGATTGTAACTCATTGAATATAACACCAAAAACAACAAAAATATAGTTTAAAATCATCTAAAAACTCTAAATTACACAATGGGAGAAACCACATGTCAATCCGACTTAAAACAAATGAGATATGTTTGTTTAACGAGTTTAACAGAATACAAAAGTTTAAATTTCTTGCTGAAAACCTGAAATATTTCAGCTTTGATATCTCATCTTTGAAGGACTGTAACTCATCTAATATAACACCAAAAACAATAAAAGTATAGTTTAAAATCATCTACAAACTCTAAATTACACGTGGGGAAAAACCACATGTCGATCCAACTTAAAACGAATGAGATATGCTTATTTAAAGAATTTCACAAAATACAAAATTTTAAATTTTCTTGCTGAAAAGCTTAAATATTTCAGTTTTGATATCTCATCTTTGAATGATTGTAACTCATTGAATATAACATAAAAAACAACAAAATTATAGTCTAAAATAATCAATGAACTCTAAATTACACGTTGTAAAAAAATCGCATGTCAATCTAACTTAAAACAAATGAAATATGCTTGTTTAAAGAATTTCACAAAATACAAAAGTTTAAATTTCTTGTTGAAAAGCTAAAATGTTTCAACTTTGATATCTCATCTTTGAATGATTATAACTCATCGAATATAACACCAAAAATAACAAAATTATAGTCAAAAATCATCTACAAACTCTAAGTTATATGTTGAAAAAAATCGCATGTCAATCCGACTTAAAACGAATTAGATATGCTTGTTTAAAAAATTTCACAAAATACAATTTAAAAATAAAATAAGCCGGTCCATAACCGGTTTTTACCCGGAACCGGCCGCTCCGGACCGGTAAAAAAAATCAGACCGGCCCGGCTCTAAATCCTAGAACCGAGAACCGGCTCGGGGGTCCAAAAAAAACGGTCCGGTCCACGGGTCCAAATGCTAACCCCTATGCCGACGTGTCAAAATTGAATTTTTTTTTCCATAAAAAACACTAAGTTTTCATTTTTTTTTTCGATTTTGACACTAAGTTTAATTTTTTCTTTCAATTTTGACACTTTGTTTTTTTGTTCTAAATCAAAAATTATTTTTTCAATTTTGTTCAGTTTTGACCATTTTCCATTTGAAGCCGTATAAATATAGTTTTTTATTACACTTTAAACATATAAAAACAGTTTTTCGTTTAGAAACCACATTTTTGTATAAATATGATCTTTCATTTTTTTTATATTCAAAACATAATATGTAAATATGCATTAGTTATATATATTATTAGAACCAAACTAAACATAAGTTTCAAATAAGATGTAAAAATTTCACGGTTACAAACTTGACATCTGGGTCTTGATTGATTACACGTCTCCAAGCCTTCAAACTCATTTTAAAATTAAGTACTTAATATAAAATACCATTTTTATATAACTATAAAATTATGGTTTGAATGTAAAAAAAAATTGAAAAATCATATTTATACAAAAATATGGGTTTGAAACAAAAAAATATATTTATACGATTTAAAATGTAAAAATATATATATATATATATATATATATATATATATATATATATATATATATATATATATATATATATATATATATACGGTTTCAAATGAAAAATATCAAAATTTAACAAAATTAGAAAAATGATATTTGATTTAGAAAAAAAAAACAAAACAAAAACAAAGTGTAAAAATTATAAAAAAAAATAAATAAAAAAATAAAAAAAATAAAATAACTTAATATCAAACCAAACCGAATTAACCAAAACGAATTAAACATTTGGTTTGAATAAGGTTACTTTTAATATGCTAAAGAACCGAAAACCCGATTCTCTTAAACCGAAAACTAAAAAAAAAAAAAAACAGAGTGCGTCTTTTACAGGTCAAAATAAGTCAAAATACAATTACGACAGTCGGTCAAAATAGAAGTCTACTTCACTTCATCGATTTCTCTCTGCGACACCAGCCCCAAATCGTTAGTCTAACAGCAAAGGTAAACAGCCCCAATTCTTCCCCAAATTATCAATCATTTTCTCGTAAGTAAAAAAAAAAAAAAAAAAAAAAAAAAAAAAAAAGAATCTAACCTACTTTTATATATATAGTCCGTCACTCTCTCAATCTCTTACTTTGTTATTTCTAATACTATGTGTATGTACTATGTCGAAAGTCTGTTTTAATTTTTAAAGGATTAACTTTTCTATGGTTAATTAAGTTTTTATAGTCTGTTGTTTTTGCAATAAAGAAAAGTGATCACTTTAATTACGCGAGACTGGATACGCATATGTGAAAGGCTGCGACAGAAGGGCATGTATTTATTTGATTTTCAAGATTGATCAATTTTTTTAGCTGTTAGGTATGGTGAGGTTTTTGGGTCATGCTTATTGGTTGTCTTTGTGTAATACTAGTCATATAACCATTGTTTGGTCATAAAACCATTGTCTTCCTATATTCAATTCATCTCATATACTTTCCTTTACAAATATTTGATTCTACAGGATCCTTCAGTCACACCAATAGCAATGGCGTCTTCTTCAACTTCATCCGTTCAAAAGAGCTTTAAATATGATGTGTTTTTGAGTTTTAGAGGTGAAGATACTCGTAAGAACTTCATTGATCATCTTTATCATGCTCTTCAGGAGAAAAACATTCACACTTACAAGGACAACGAGGGAATCAATAAAGGGAAAAGGATCAGTGATGAGCTCATTGAATCCATTGAAGCCTTAAAGTTCTTCATCATTGTTTTCTCCAAGAACTACGCCTCTTCATCTTGGTGTTTGGATGAGCTTGTGAAGATAATGGAGTGTCAGAAGACAACCGAGCATACTGTTTACCTTGTCTTCTATGATGTGGAACCCTTCGAAATCCGCAATCAGATCGGGGCAGTTGGAGAAGCCTTTGCGAAACATGAAAATGAAGAGGCTGCTGGGAAATGGAGAAAGGCTTTGAAAGAAGCAGCTGATGTGGCCGGTTGGGAGTTGAAGAACACTGCTGATGGGTAATTCCTTTATCATATCTCTTCAATGTTCTTTCATTTTGTTTCTTTCTTATCTATATTTATCTTGGATGTAAAAGGCTCGGACATGGCCTCTCATGTTGGATTGTCAAATCTTTACTCAATCCCGGAGTCTTATCGAAAGATTAAATATGGAATTTGATTATATTTCAATGTTATTACCAGATTTACATTTTTATGTTATAGATCTGAAAGCAATTGTTTTATGTGAGAATTTTGAGTAACCTAACTGAATCTTCTCTAATATAC
The DNA here is from genome assembly GCF_051521515.1 of Lactuca serriola. Taxonomy (NCBI): domain Eukaryota; kingdom Viridiplantae; phylum Streptophyta; class Magnoliopsida; order Asterales; family Asteraceae; genus Lactuca; species Lactuca serriola. Next base: position 163,503,985 of record NC_136416.1, on the reverse strand, counting down.
AGGCATGAAGCTAAATTCATCCGACAAATTGTTGAAAAGCTTTCACTAGATTTACGTTCCATTAATATCTTCGTTGATGAAAAGTTAGTAGGCATGGAGATTCGGATTGACGATATTTTATCATCTTTAGAAAATGCTTCTAATGTTGTTTGCATGATCGGGATCTGGGGGATAGGAGGCGGTGGGAAGACAACATTGGCCAGAGCTGTTTTTAATAAGATATCTTTTCAGTTCGAAGGAAAAAGCTTCATTGAGAACGTCAGAGAAGTTTCAAACGATTCTTTGTCTGGTTTGAAGTTGTTGCAGAAGTGGGTCCTTTCAGATGTCTTAAATGATCAATATATCAAAGTAGGCAGTGAAAATGAGGGGAAGAATATGATGTCGTGGATGATGTGTGGTAGAAAGGTTCTTGTTGTTCTAGATGATGTGGATCATGTAGACCAACTTGAGGCGTTAGCTGGTAAATGTAACTGGTTTAAGCCAGGAAGCATAATTATCATTACAACAAGAGAACAACAAGTGCTTGTAGCACATGAAGTGAAGATTCATAATCTCAATCTGTTATCGGATAAGGAAGCAATCTCCCTATTTGGTAGTTATGCATTTGGTAGAGAGATTCCAAAAGGGTACAAAGAGCTATCAGGACAAGTTGTATGTTATGCTGCTGGTCTTCCCTTAACAATCAAAGTTTTGGGTTCATTTCTCTGTGGTAAAAGTAAACCTGAATGGGTAGATGCCCTAGCAAGACTAAAAACAATTCCATTAGAGGAAACTCAGAAGAAGTTGGAATTAAGTTATATCAGTTTGGACGACGAACATAAGGAAATATTCCTAGATATTGCAACCATATTAAAAGGTCGGTGGAAAAAATCAGCAATCCAAGCACTTGAAAGCTGTGGATTTTATGCTAGAATTGGTTTAAGAGTTCTTGAGCAAAAGTCTCTCATAACTATTGATGGTGAGCATGTGGGCATGCATGACCATTTAGAAGAAATGGGCAGGAATATTGTTCGTCGTTTGCACCCCGATATGCCTAACAAACATAGCCGATTGTGGGATAGAAAGGAAATTGAAGATATATTGGCTAATGACATGGTAAGGCTCAGATTTATTTGTAAGTTGGAGAAACTAACACATTTTCATTTGTTACAAACAAGTTTCATGGTGATTGCTTTTCTATTACAGGGCACAGAAGCAACAAGATGTATGAAATTCTACTATAGGGGACTGGATCCGCAAATCATTATGAAAGGTCTTAGAAAGATGAAGGAACTTCGGGTTCTTAATGTGGCTGATGAAGAAAATTACTTGAATCTGAAAAGTAATAAATTAAATGCTTTCAAAGTTCTATGGTGTAATTGGAAATTTAATAAAGTTAGCCTATACTTTCCGAATGTTTTAAGATACCTACGTTGGCACAAGTACCCCTTTGGATCTTTACCCAAATCATTTCAAGCAAATAACCCTTGTTGCACTTGAGATGACTTACAGCGATATCATACAACTTTGGGAAAGGGGTGAAAAAAAGGTATTGTTTTGCATGAACTATGATTCATTATAATGCTATACATCCATTGCTTTGTTAATATACCAATATTCAATTTGTTATTTTGCTTATGTTAGGTTCTTAACAAGCTCAGATTCCTTGACCTCAGTGGTCCAAAGTTGAGGTCTCTTGACCTTGGGTTGACTCCAAATCTTGAGACATTGATGCTGGAGGGACTTGGAGATGAACCTGGTGATTTGGTAGAACTTTACATGCCTGGTAGATGTTTAAAACTCAGATCCCTTGAACTTAATCGTGTTAAGTTGAGGACGCTTGACCTTGGGTTGACTCCAAATCTCGAGAATTTGATACTTGAAGATTGTGATTTGGTAGAACTTCAAATGCCCGATAGATGTCTAAATCTCATATTCCTATCACTCATTAATTCAAACCTCAGGACCCTTGACCTTGGGCGGATTCCGAATCTCGAGTATTTAAGTGTTTTCCAGTGTAATGATTTGGAAGAACTTCACATGGCCGATGAATATTTAAAGCTTAGATCCCTCCACCTTACTGGTTTAAAGCTGAGGACCCTTGACCTTGAGCCGAGTCCAAATCTAGAGAGGTTGTATCTTCTAAAATGCAACAATTTGGAAGAAATTTACATCACCGAATGTCCAATACTGACATTCATCAATATTCAGTGTTCAAAGCTGAGGACCCTTAACCTCAGCCAGGTTCCCAATCTCAATGAGTTGTGTATTTCTGAATGCAAAGCTTTGGTAAACCTTCACTTGCCCCATAGATGTCTAAATCTCAGGACCCTAAATTTCAATAATTCAAAGCTCAGGATTCTTCACCTTAGGTTCACTCCAAATCTTGAGGAGTTAGATCTTGAAAATTGTTATGATTTGGAAGAACTTCGCCTGGTCGATCAATGTCATTCAAAGTTGAGGACCCTTGACCTTGGGCTGACTCCAAATATCGAGAACGTAGTTCTTAAAGATTGTCATAACTTGGTAGAACTTCATGCTCCCATTGGATGTCTAAAAAATTTTGTGTACTTAGACTTAAGTGGTTGTTTGAGGTTTAGATCTTTTTCATTTCACATGGAGGATGATACTTCATGTAGTGAGGATGAATCACTCGAGGTTGATTTTTTAGCTGTGATACGTTTTACCTTTGAAAGTTGCCCATTTCACCCTGAAACTCATTTGCCAGAGTATGAGTTTAAATTTTTTCATATAGAAGATTTACCCTCATTGACTAGAAGTATTGAGAAGCTTATTTCTGAAGTTGCTTGTGCTTGCACAAAGCTTGAGACATTTTCAAGAAGCATTTGTCAATTACAACATTAAAAAAAAAAAGCTTAAATTCAAAAGGATATATATATATATATATATATATATATATATATATATATATATATATATATATATATATATATATATATATTTGGTTTATATCGATCATTTCATGTAATCTGAGTATTTTATCAATTTGAACTATTTGGTTGCATGCATTGCAGGAGGTCCAAGATGAACTTGAAAGTGAACTTCTTGTATTCTCCCAACTTATCAAAATTTGAGTTTGTGTGTTTGATCAGTACTCTCTACATTCTTAAGGATGGCTGTTGTCATTTTTTTTTTTTGTGGATGTGAGTCAGCAAGTAGTATGCTTATCGTTCAATGATGTAAGATATCATTTGCCATCCTCACAATGAAAAGAATCTTGTACTTAAAATACAAAAAGTAAAAAAAGTTTTGAATTTTATATCTTGCTTATAACCGTATACAACTATAAATCGTTTAAAGTCTCTTATAATAAAAACGATGGCATGTTTACATATAATTTTAAATGTATTTACCAAAAGTTGGTCGACTACGTTTAGTATCTAACTGGTTAATAAGTAAATGAAAAAAACTAGTTTACAAGTCAATTGAGTACAAAAGATTCTGATGTGTATCTATATGAAAATACATGTGTTTTATGGAAGTCCATAATAAAAGTAAATTTTAACACATGAAACAAGGTCGTTACTTCATTTCAAACTAATAAAAACCATTATATTGAAATAATAATTAAGAATAAACGTTTTGAAAATCAACAAAAAAGCCAAAGAATAATATTTACTTAGGGGTGCAAACGAGCCGAGCCCGAGCCTGGTCAGGCTCGGCTCGGGCTCGTTTAAGTTATATAAGGCTCGAGCTCGAACTCAGCTCGATTCGAGCTTCCTTGTACTGAGCTCGGCTCGAGCTCGTAAAGAATTATACAAGCTCGGCTCGGGCTCGGGCTCGACTCGTTTTTTATCTGACGTGTCTAAATTAGTTTAAGCTCGGCTCGAGCTCGTTAAGAAGTTTGTTTACTAATACCCTAAATTCATAATTTCCCTAATATGTTTTTATTTAATATATATAAATAACATTAAATTATATTATATAAAGGCTCGTTTAGGCTCGCGAGCCTAATCAAGCTTAATGACATAGGCTTGAGCTCGAGCTCGTTTAATAAACAAGCTTAATATTAAGCTTGAGCTCGGCTCGGGCTCGTTTAAAATTGATTTCGAGTCGAGCTTTTAACGATCCGATCTCGAGTAGCTCGCGAGTAGCTTGGTTCGTTTGCACCCCTATATTTACTGCATGAATACATGATGTGTGTATGTATCTGTACAAGTATAGAGACAAAGAAGAAAATTGGAACTTTAAAGTAGGGTTATTGTCACTGTAGCCCAACAATGTTTCGTATATTTGTTTAAATGGTCCCTTGTGACTTTTTTTTGCCTTTAAAGGGTACAAATTCATGTTTTTAGGGTTTAAAAAGTCCTTTTAAAAAAATGAAGGGGTCACTTGGTGAACCCCTTCCTAGTCAGCAGGTTTAAAGTTAAAAAAATGTCACCTCATCAAAAGTCTCTTATCAATTAAGATCTCTCTCTCTCTCTCTCTCTATCACACACTCTCTCCCCACCCCTTTTTCTCTCTCTCTCTCTCATCCCCACATCGTCGGAAAGCCCTAATTCCCCGTTTCCTTCCACCGATGACTGCTTATATTATTCCCTTTAACCTGTGTTCCAACACCGCCACTAATCCACCATCATCTGCCACTAGAATCGTCCAACATATGTAGTTGATGATGATGTGGTGATACAAGAAATCGAAATCGAAGATAGATTTATGTAGACTAATGGAGTTCTGTTGAGAACCCCCATTGAAGAAGATGAATACACCACTACTACCGTCGCTGATAGAAAAGGGTGAACCACCACTTCCGACACCTCCTCCAAATGAATTACTAGAAAACTTGATGCTTCTCATGCCGAATTGATCTGCACTGCCTCCCACTCCCCTGAACCTCGAAGGTGTGAAAGTTTCATCAACACAGAACATGGATACTCCAATTTGATGGGCGATTGGAACTCCCGACGGTGTTGTCGGTGGAAGTGTTCGATGCTTTGGTGCTCACCACGGGAGAAACGGGAAGTTTCAAGAGGGTGGTTGCCTATTTTCTCACTAAATCGCCTTCGATTGGGTCACAAACCTCATGTCAACCTTCGATTGGCCATAACTTGAATCCGAGCATGTTGAGCTGAATCGCTCTGAATCTGATCATGTTGAGCTGAATCACAGACCCCTCCCTTTTCTTGCTGAATCGCCTCTATGTTTCTTTTATTTTTAGCATAGGCAACAGTTGGTGATGATGGTTGTGTATTCAGTGGTTTTATGGCGATGAATTGAAGTTGTAATTAGGATATCAGTAAGGGGGAATCAGGTGTCTTTGGGGATTTTGGTGTTAGGTTCGGATTAATAGGTATGAAGGTTGTGTTAGTCAGGTGTCTTTCGAGTTCTGATGAAGAACACAAAGGAACCAAAGGTTTGGGTATTTTTGCTGAAGAAGACAAAGTTCGGTTTTGTGCTTAGACTCTTGGCTTACGTGGCAATGATGAGTCGACTCACCACTGAGTCATTGTTGACTCACTTGCTTAGTTGGCAGGTGAAAAAGGCAGTGTAACCTTCAAAAATAGGTAAATGTACGAAATTAACCAGTAAAACACAAGTTCGTACCCTTTAAATGCAAATAATAATAATAATAATAATAATAATAATAATAATAATAATAATAATAATCACGAGGGACCATTTAAACCAATATACGAAACATTGTTGGGCTATAGTGACAATAACCCTTTAAAGTACTCTGTATCTCTTTATGATTTCTTTTAACATGCTAAAATCAAAATACATTTTGACGATTTACCTAATAGTCCCTAGACCATAGGATATTGTCACTTTTAACGTTAGACTTTGGTTTTACCTTTTAAGCCACTTGTGACTTGAACAACAATCTCTACCTTGGCTTGCAAAGTGCAAACTAAGTCCAACCTTTATAATTGAACTTAAAAACCGAAACTATGGATAGCCGACCCATATCCAACCAAAACCTTTCGAGTCACCATACTAAACACCTTGATGTTTTCCCAACTTCACATTTATCTCTATTAAACCTCTTACCACCCTTAGCGTGCCTATCGGTGTAGTTATTGACATCCAAAAAAACCACTATTTCTCAAAAGTCAAAACCATTTTTTTTAAAACCCAATTTCAAATAACATATTATATATTATTAAATTATGTTTTACTATTTGAACGCTTCCTTTTTCTTTTGACTTATTCCTTTTTCTTGAATATATTTGTTTATTTTAAACACTTTTTCTTTTACTTTTCATTTCTAACACACACACATATAATTTAATGTTTTTTCTCATTTTTTAAATATAAACAAACAAATATGATATTTTTCGTATTAAGCAAAACCAATAAGTTTTAAATGAGTATACTAAAAATAACTTATTAAAAAGTTTTCAAGTTTTTTTTAGAACGGAAAACATACACATGCGTCCTAATATTACATATTTTATTGTTAGTATAAGCGCCTTTATAATAAAATTAAAATATGACTATGTTCACGATCAAATAAAAACAATATAACTATTTGTACATTTACAGTACTATTAAGTTACTCCATATTAATATTATGAGCGTGTTCAGCAAAATTAGCTGGTAGTGGATAGCGGGTAGCTTGTAACTTGTAGTGTTTTGTTAAACGCTACATGCAGTAGCATTTGAATTTGAAGCGTTTTGTTTAAACTAAACGCTAGAAGCTTGTAGTGTCGAACGAGATTTTCTGTTTAAAACGGAGCGTTTTGTCAAACGTTAAAAGCTAGAAGCTTTCAAATGCTTTCAAACGCTCTATATGTTTTATTGTTAATATTAACATATTTCTAATAAAAATTAAAATATAGTCGTGGTTGACAAATAAATGGTAAATAAAGACTAACTTTTATTTATTATAGTGTGTTTGATTAAAAATAATTGTAATTATGTTTTGTTAGTTATAAACAATCTGAATGATTTAATTTTGACCTCACAAAACTTATTGGAACTCAAAGTTGGAATCTATTTATATTTACGGTGCTTTAACTTACCATATATTTACAATAGATATAATATTTTTATTTTAGTGTGGTGTAAATGAATCAAATCAAAATAATATAAGTATATTTATATTTATAGTCATTTAACTTACTCTATGTTTACAATAAATACCCTATTTTTTCTTTAGTGCTATTTAAATACCTATCATTTAATTTTGACCTTACAAAACTTATTAAGAGAAGTCAAAACCATTTTGTTTATGTGCTTTTCTTTTGTTATTCAGCTTTAAAAGGTTTTATTGTTACGTTTTAACCGAATAATCTTAAATATTATGATAAACAACTATCATACCTTATAACACCTTTCGAAATAATAATTATATTTTAACAACTATTTGTTAAAAGAATAATCTTACCAAAGGGCTTCTAGTCCAGCGGTATCCGGTGTTTTCCTCCCTCATTGAGGTCGAGGGTTTAAGTCCCGTGAGGGACATATGTGGAGATTTAGGATAATTTTAGGAGTAGAATAGAGTAGATTTCTCCTTAAAAAAAAGAATAATCTTAAATAAAATTTACCGCTTGTTAATAACTATTAAGTATATATTGTCTAAAATAATAAAAAATTATCTCGTATTTATTTTAACAAAAGAAATAGGATTCAAATTAAAATACGATGGGATTTTTTTAATATTTCAAACAATATGTACTTAATGAGTATTAACAAGTGGTAGATTTTATTTAAGATTTTTTTTTAACAAATAGTTGTTAAAATATAGTTATTTTGATAGTTGTTTATCCTAATATTTAAGATTGTTCACTTAAAAATTAATAATAAAACCTCATAAAGCCGCATAAAAAAAGGCAGAACACATAAACGAATGATGTAAATGAAAAACATATTAAATAATTATATTTGATGTTTGATAGTTATCCGTGGTTCTATTTTAATTTGTTTATTCGAGTAAAATATAAAAAAATATATAATGTGAACGAACAAAACGTTTAAAAAAAACAATATTAAATCATATATTCGAATAAGACGTCAAATATATTAAAAGACTTTTAAACCACAAAAACAAAGAGAAAAAAATAAAACTTAGAATAAATTATATATATATATATATATATATATATATATATATATATATATATATATATATATATATATATAATTTAGAATATTGATTTAATAAAACTAAAAATAATTCTATAAAAAATATATACAAATTCTATTATAAATAAAGAACAAATAAAATTATTAAGGACCAAAACTGCAATCTTCATAAACAATAAGGATGTAACTTATCAATTAAATAACAATAAGGATGTAACTTATCAATTTTTTAATTTAATGACCAAAACACAAGAACCATTTCTATAATTTACTCAAATATTAATACGAAACTAATAAAGATAAATAAAAATACAATAATTATTATAGTTTATAACAAATCTATTTTTTATTATAAAAAAAATAATTTATATATTACACATGCCTAAAAAGTAAAATATATATTATAATAGTTAAAAATGGAATTATATAATTATAAACATTAATATAAAAAAATTAATTAATTTAAACAGAAACATAAAAATAGTTTTGAAAAATGGACGTCTAATCTATCATTCATTATATATAATCATTACATTTTTAATATTTTTTATTTGAATTTATTATCAATGGTTTTAAGTAGGTGATTTTGACTTTTTATGAGGTGCATTTAGAATCCCCACTATACAACCTTGTGCACTTGTGCTTCGGCTAATGCTCCAAACAGTACCCAAAAGTACCCAGATCCGCAATGTCAACCGATGCAATCCATCATCTGATAAATCAGAAAACCCATATCGTTGAGCCTTGAATATCACACTAAGAGTTAAATTTTTACCTCATAGTCGTCGACCGTCAGTGTTCTAGTAAACACGTAGGCCATAAATCGAGCCCTCGAACCCTCTACCTTTCCAACATCGTGTTAACCCATAGACATGTACATTTCAAGACAACCTCCTCCCAACAAGTATCATTCTCCCTTTGAACTGTGTAACATCTCATATCCTTTAACCGATACCAAATCGATCGTCTAATTCGTATTTTGGACCCTTACCAAACAATCTAAAGACCACCCACCCTTCCATTTTCCATGAGCACATCCTCATATAATTCAACCACCAAGGATCCAAGGCTATGTTAAAATTCTCATGACTACTTGTTTGATTGTTTGAGAGAGAAAGAGAGAGGGAGAGAGAGAGAGAGAGAGAGAGAGAAAGACATATAATTTATTTTATATTCATAAAAAGTATAAATAAGTTAAAAGAAAATTTTTTAAAAATAGAAATGATAATTTATTCTTGAACAAGTTACTGAAATCGTAATTATGGTTTACCAAAATTTTGTGTTTGGTCCCTATCTTTTTTTTTTGCACTTGCACAATCCTTGTGGTATTTTTTTGGTCCCCGATCAACTTAAAAAGACCAAAATACCCTTATTAATTATTTTCATTATTCAATGTCTATTAAAACATTATTCAATTATATATGGTCCCATCAAACCTTTTCAACTTCCCATCCTATTTTCTCCGTTGACCTCATTCATCCCCTTCACCAGAATTTGAGCCATCGACCCCTCATCCAACTCTCCACCTCCCTCCTATTGCTGGAAACCTCCACTAGGAACTATCACTCATCGATGCAGCACAAGAACCGCCATGCACGGCCATATCTCTATTATCTACCCTAACTTAATACTAAATCACAAACGATTAGTAGCCACCATCCATTATCCAGACCGCCACTCACCACCACAAGAACCGCCTCTCACCACCACTGGCACCTCCAGATCATCATTATGCCTCCTTCAAACCACCTTATATATCTGTATCTTTGTTTAAATCATAGTTTATATCTGGGTCTTTTGAGCTCCTGGTGAAGAATACACATCTTGGAGGCGGAGGAGATGAAATAGAAGCATGTGGTGGAGGAGACAGAGGTGGCAATTTCATTGTAGCTCCAACGGTGGCAGAGATGGGCATAAATCCTGTGGTAGAGAGGAAGTAAGATAGACTTGTAACAATTTGTAATTTTAGGTCAATGTAACGCCAATGTTCCATGTATTTTCATTTTATCATTGATGCCATAAAAGATTGCAAAATTGGTCCCTACGTTGGGCGTACAAGATGGGTACGCCGGGTGTAGGTCCTTAAAGATGGTTGTGGATTCTCTCGCATACGTTGGGCGTACTCATGCAAAGGGAAAACCCTAATTATTAGGGTATAGACCCTATTTAAAGGACTTTATGGCCTCAAACCTTTCCTTACCTCCAACCTCCATCCCTCTTAACCCTCATCCAAATATACTTAATTTACACTATTTGATTTAAATCTTCTTCTTTTTACAGGGTTTGATAGAGGCTGTTAAGGAGTTGTTGCCACATGTAGAGCACATACTGTGTGCTAGACATATTTGCCAACATTTGTAGAAGAGAATTTGTCACACCCCCAAACCAAGGATGGCGGAAACGTCCAGGGGTGGAGGACTTCATGTACAGTATCACAACAACGTGTATAATAGTGCTCAAAGTAAATACAACCATCATAAATATAATTGAAAAAGTTACATCAAAGTATATGTTTACATGTTTCAAAATCAATTACAATATGATGACAAAAATAAATTGTTGACGGTTTAACGTCCCATCCTCAAAGCGCTGAAGTTTTCCTGTTTCACTGATTTCCTGAGAATACAAGTAGTTTTGAAAAAGAGTGTCAACAATTAAGTTGGTGAGTTCATAAGAGTTTTGTTTGGAGTAAAAACCATTTTCCTTCTTAAAATCGATGAAGTTTGATTTCCAGAAAATCCAATATTTTCTTAGTTAAGTGTAAACAGAATAATCCTAAATGATACGTTGATGTATTCTAGATTTACCCGTAGATTTCCCCTATAATTGTCCAGCCTATATAAGTTATATAAGATTTAGGTTAGATAAAACGTCGAATGTAATGGGTCCGCCCTAGGTCCACAACCAAACAAGGAACAGGAGATAAGGCGGGCACCACCAATTCCAAGCCAATCCAGACTAAATTCTTGTATGACTCAAGCATATACGCTCAACGATTATAGTTGAAGTCTAACCATATGAAAATCTATTGTGATTATAACCTATACATATCATAGTTCACCGGGGAGTAATAGGGATTAGGGAACCTGAACTATGCATATGAATAGCTTAACAAAAGTGATGGTGATGGTGAGTGTAACCTATACAATGTGTTAATGTGAATATAACCTATACATATCATAGTTCACCGGGGAATAATAGAGATTAGTGAACCTGAACTATGCATATGAATAGCTTATCGAAAGTGATGTGAATATAACCTATATGATGTGTTAATGTGACTATAACCTATACATATCATAGTTCACCAGGGAATAATAGAGATTAGTGAACCTGAACTATGCATATGAATAGCTTATCGAAAGTGATGGTGATGGTGAGTGTAACCTATACAATGTGTTAATGTGAATATAACCTATACATATCATAGTTCACCGGGGAATAATAGAGATTAGTGAACCTGAACTATGCATATGAATAGCTTATCGAAAGTGATGTGAATATAACCTATATGATGTGTTAATGTGACTATAACCTATACATATCATAGTTCACCGGGGAATAATAGAGATTAGTGAACCTGAACTATGCATATGAATAGCTTATCGAAAGTGATGGTGATGGTGAGTGTAACCTATACAATGTGTTAATGTGAATATAACCTATACATATCATAGTTCACCGGGGAATAATAGAGATTAGTGAACCTGAACTATGCATATGAATAGCTTATCGAAAGTGATGTGTATATAACCTATATGATGTGTTAATGTGAATATAACCTATACATATCATAGTTCACCGGGGAATAATAGAGATTAGTGAACCTGAACTATGCATATGAATAGCTTATCGAAAGTGATGGTGAATTCCTTTCTTGTAATTAAGTTCCTAGAGTAGATGAAACATAAACTATACCTATTATAGTTTATTACATTGTTTGTAATATGTATTTACCATAACTATACCAATTATAACTAACGAGTTCGTTTGTGGGGGTATAATGGCTTAACTATACTTATTATAGATTATCTTAATCGTCCATAGCGGCAATAACTCTTATGTAAGTGTAAGACCTTTAATATTGTGTTTGTTATATGAATGACCCTAAACTATACCTATTATAGTTTATCGATTGATTTCGTGGGAAATGAGCATAGGCCTTACTTGTCATAATTTATCAATATTTATATTTTAATGGATATAGCCTCGTAGTATCGTATATATATATATATATATATATATATATATATATATATATATATATATATATATATATTTGTCATACTTGTGAAGATGTAAATCCATGTGTTTTCTGATGTATGTCTATGTAGGAATACAAAATTTGTCATATATTACAACTACACATAATCAACTAACGATGTATACCTTGCTCGACATGTTACAAGGTGAAATGAAATTTATTGTGTTTTTCTGTTAATAACCTTTTCTGTAACTGATACTGGAAAAATTGTAGAAAAATCATAAAATGTCCAAATCAGGTTCTGTAACTTCTGGGAGTTTGGAAAATGAGTCTAGTTTGTTCATAATTTTTATTATAATTTTTAATGATCTCTAACTTGGGTGAAAAAGTCCATAATCACAGACTGGTCCGGATTGATGTTTGAAATGATAGGCGGTTTTGTAAAAATCACCATAAATTGTAGAAAAATCGTATGGAGATGTGCAAGTAGTCATTTTAAAGCTAAGAAGTGGAACTACATGCACCTAAAACAGTTTTGAAAACAAAAATATTTAAGATGTCCAAAACAGTCCGTGAATGGAGTGAAACTTTTCTGATGAAAGCTGTTAGAAGAATGTAGTTATGTTCTAAGCATTTTAACTTGTATTCCCCCCCTAAAAACTTGAGAAAACGTGAAAATGTAGGGGTATGAACTCACCTTGTGTGATTTCAGTAGATAAGTGATGAAGAAGAGAAGTGTTCAACCCAAGAACACTAGAAGAACCGTTTGAAGATTCGAAGCTCTAACACAAATATAATGGAGTTTGTGTAAGATATCCATGATTTGAGTGGAAATAATAGAGGTAATCATAAAGGAAATGGATTATGCTTACCAAAGGTGGAGGAAACTCTCAAGATCAGCCCTTGAATCTTGGATTTCTAGAGAGAGAAAGTGAGAGAGAAAGGAGTTTGATCTTCTTGTGAAATGAGAACAAATGAAAGAAAAATGAGGAGAGAGGATGATTATCCAGCCCTCAAAGCATGGAGGTGGCTTGTGAGGGAGGTAAAAAGTACAAGGTATGGTGGGGAGGAGTGTGGGTTGTCATGGAGTGGGTGAGGGGGTTGCTTGCGTCATAACTAAGGTAAGGTCAACACTTCTTCTTTTTGTACTTTACCAACTCCTTTTTAAATAAGATTTTACCCTTAAAATGTGATTAAATCATTAATTTAGGGGTCTTATAATTAAAAATAAAGTTTTGGGTGAAAATCCCATGTTAAAATAATCAGAAATGGGTTTAAAATGCAAAAATATGTAAAAATAGGCGAAATCCGAGCTGCCCAGCGAGACCCTTCGGATCTCGGCCGAGGCTCGGTTCTCTGGGCGAAGGTTCGGACGCGGGTGGCTGAGGCGGGGAGGCGAAAGGCGAACAAGCTCGGTCCGAAGCGATGCAGTCCGAAGCGAAGGCGAGAAGCGGAAGGTAGAGGTTCGGTCCGAGGCAGGCTAGAACCGAAGGTACTGTTGTGAACAGTAATGAACAGTACTTTCGGTTCGGACCCTTCTTCCTTGCATGGTTCGGTTCGGACCTTTCCTCCTTGCATGGTTCGGTTCAGATGAACAGTACTTTCGGTTCAGCTCATGAACAGTACTTTCGGTTCGGACCCTCATGAATAGTGCTTTCGGTTCGGACCCTCATGAATAGTGCTTTCGGTTCGGTTCATGAATAGTACTTTCGGTTCAGAGGGTTCGTTTCCTTAAGTCCGTTTTTCGCGTAGACTTCCGTTCTTGGGCTATTTTCGCCAAATTTGAGGGTCGGGATGCCCCGAGTGATTATAGAAAGTTGGGAGAGATTTCGAGAGAGATTTGAGAGAGATTCCTCGTTCTCAGAGAGATTTGGGAGAGATTCGACGTACTTGGAGAGATTTCGCATACGAAGAGATACGTGAGAGAGATTTCACATACTTAGAGAGATTTGGGAGAGATTTGACATACTTGGAGAGATTTGGGAGAGATTTGGCATACTTGGAGAGATTTCGCATACAAAGAGATATGTGAGAGAGATTTCACATACTTAGAGAGATTTGGGAGAGATTTGACATACTTGGAGAGATTTCACATACAAAGAGATATGTGAGAGAGATTTCACATACTTAGAGAGATTTGGGAGAGATTCGACGTACTTGGAGAGATTTCGCATACGAAGAGATACGTGAGAGAGATTTCACATACTTAGAGAGATTTGAGAGAGATTTGACATACTTGGAGAGATTTGGGAGAGATTTGGCATACTTGGAGAGATTTCGCATACAAAGAGATATGTGAGAGAGATTTCACATACTTAGAGAGATTTGGGAGAGATTTGACATTCTTGGAGAGATTTGGGAGAGATTTGGCATACTTGGAGAGATTTCGCATACAAAGAGATATGTGAGAGAGATTTCACATACTTAGAGAGATTTGGGAGAGATTTGACATTCTTGGAGAGATTTGGGAGAGATTTGGCATACTTGGAGAGATTTCGCATACAAAGAGATATGTGAGAGAGATTTCACTGGTGACCTTTTTGAGTGTCCGGCCACGCACTGCAAGGTCCTTAAACCCAGTTAAGCCTTGATTAGGGATCTTGCATACTCCCGATGAGTATGTAACATTGTTTTATCGGTTTGGCTCTCTACGCACCACTGTTTCAGGTTAAGGAGATTTAGGTGAACGCACTTTTCAATTTATGATCTCTCATTAGAATAGAGAGTTGTTTAGAAGTTACTTAACGTAAACTCTAGTACTCACGGCAAATTGGGTTGACCGGTTTGACTTGTTGACTTTTGTTGACTTTGACTTGACCGAAAATTGACGGTTGTCACAGAATTAGTGGGGCCATATATCATAAATTGTTTTAGATAGCATCAAAAGCTACAACTAAGAATGCTTTTAAAGTTGTGATGAAGGAAATTGAGACATTGAACCCAGATGCCCATCAATATCTCATGGATAAAGATCCGAAAACTTGGTGTAGAGCTTTCTTTCAACCTGGAAGGTGTTGTGATGCAATTAAAAATGGCTTCTCTAAAAGTTTTAATGTTGTGATAGTAGATGCTAGGAAGAAGCGCATTGTAACATCCCAAAAATACAACCCAAAAATTTTTGTTTTAAACATTACTAAAACCATGAAGTTAATCATCATATAATAAAACCACGAATCACATGTCTCAAATGTAAAAGTGAATGTATCAAATCAACTGATGTCAAAACATATCAAAACATCTGAATAAAAACTCCCAGGATAAACTGAAGTTGTGGTGTGTGCCATGCCATCATCCCGAGCTCTTCCCTTTACTTGCGGAAGTACCTGAAACCAAAAATTAAAATGTAAGCATAAAGCTTAGTGAACTCCCCCAATCTACCACATACCATGCAATAACATATAAAGCAATTATTGGGCCTTGCCCACTGCATCGGATCGAAGTCTAGAACTAACCAGGGCCTTGCCCTCTGCATCGGACCGAAGTCCGGAACTAACCAGGGCCTTGACCTCTGCATCGGATCGAAGTTCGGAAACTAACTGAACATAGCATGACGTAACATAACTACTAGCATAAACACATATAAGGCATACTGCATCGGATCGAAGTCCGGAACAAATAATACAAAGACATGCTTGAATCACAAAGACATCAAGCACACTAAACTACTGCATCGGACCAAAGTCTGGAACTACTGCTAACTAAACGGGCCGACATTATGGCCGTAGACCTGTTCCTACTAAAAGAAAAACTCACCTCGTAATGCTGGCTGCTGAGTTGCTAAATCTGAAGCTGGCTGACTGCTGCTCCGGAACTCCCCGGCTACAAATTCCATAGACACTAAATCAGATACTGATAACTGTTCTCAAGGTAAAATGACTAATTTACCCCTGGTCAAAGTCAACCTCCTGGTCAAAGTCAACTTTCAGTTGATCGGACTCGCCGATTTGGGCCGCCAACTCGCCGAGTCCCTAACACCTTTTTCTAATCCTCTACTCGCTTCAACTCGTCGAGTTTGGCAACAACTCGACGAGTTCTTCTTCCGAGTTAATGTCGAATCTATCTTCGTTCGACCTGTGTGAACAACTCATCGAGTTCTCCTTCATCATATGAACACATCCAGACTGTGACTCGCCGAGTTGTATGAACAACTCGTCGAGTCTATTCTTGATGCAAGAAGATTGCCTTGGACTCGCCGAGTCACGGCGTGGACTCATCGAGTCTCCTGCATGCCACTACTATACAATCGCTTCTAGTCGGTCTCAGTGCATCCAATTCATAGATTTGGGCTTCTAGGACTGGTTTTGCACGTAAAGTTTCCAACTTTACGTGCATGCACATGTGAATGGGGCTAAAACACCAAAATCATCCAATACTAAGCACTTAGGGTTTGGAACACGGCTATATTAGCATAAAGGTAGCTATATTGAGTTTCTAGAGCTCAATAACATCCAGATCTATGGTCTCCATCCTAAGGAGAGCTCAAATCTCGAGTTTGGATCATATAAGGCTCCAAAAGATACATAAACAAGCATAAAAGAGGGTTTAATGGAAGAATAAGCAAGGTAATAACTTTATTACCAATATATGAAGCAGATGGAAGCTCGTTCTTGGATCTCCTTCCTCTTCTATTGATCCTCTTTCCTTCTTTCTCTTCTACGACTCCCAAGCTATTACAAAACACTCAAGCTCAACAATGGGGACTAGGGTTTTACAGAGAAATGCTCTAAAGGTGCTGAAGGTTGGGGTAGGAGGTTATAATGACGTTTAAATAGGATGCAAACCCTTGGATTTAGGGTTTCATCCAGACTAGCGGACTCGCCGAGTTCGGGATACAGACTTGTCGAGTCGCCTACTAAAGACGCATGCAAATCCCGCCTCTACTCGACGAGTTGGGCTACTGACTCGTCGAGTACCTCTTAAGAAAAGAAAAATACTTTATTTAAATTACATACCATAAATGGGGTGTTACACCCATAATCACCATGCTTGAGGAAATAAGATTGTGCATGATGGACAGATTGTACAACATGAGGTTGAAGGGACAACAATGGAGAAATCATATTTGTTTAGAGATAAGGGATAAGGTGAATTTGCTTAAGAAGGTTCAGAGGGATTATCAGGTACTACCTAGTGGATTAAACCAGTTTGAGGTTAGGGGAGCAACAAATGCATACCAAGTGGACTTAGAAAGGAAAACATGTTCTTGTAGGTTGTGGCAATTGAATAGATATGGATGTACTCATTCTATAGAAAGCATATCCTATCTTAATAAGGATGTAGAAGCCTATGTGGACAACATGTATAACACTACAAGCTTTAGGAAGGCATACAGTTACAGAATTGCCGCTATGAATGGGAGTGACATATGGTCACATACCAACTATGATCCACCATTGCCTCCTATTAGTAGAAGGATTCTTGGTAGGCCAACTACCAGTAGGAAGAAATCCACTACAGAAAATAAAGAAAAACACAAGGTTTCTAAGGCAGGAAAGAAGATCAAATGCAGTATATGCAATGAGATAGGTCACAACAAGTGTAACATCCCGGAATATCAAGAGTAGAGTTGAAGGGCTAAAAGTGTAATTGTGGAAGGGCAACTCGGCGAGTCCATGGGTGGACTCGGCGAGTAGGGTCGCGACTCTAGTCGCATGTTAAATGGCCAACTCGGCGAGTCGGCGGCTGGACTCGGCGAGTAGGTGCTGAGTGGAGAAAACCCAAATTTCGAGGGTTGAGCCCTATATAAAGAACATTATATCTTCTCCCCAGCCTCCTTACCATTCCTTGAGTTCCAGAAACCCTAAATTCGTGAGGAGACCCCATTGTTGAGTGAATTAGATCTTGAAGAAGGATCTTTGGTGCTTTAAGCTTGAACATTGGAGGCTTGTATCAGGGAGCTTGGGGAGATCAGGAATCTACAGTTGGTTGGGCTCATTCCAGGGGTAAGGAACCATTTCCTTAAGCTATTTTCTTCATGGGTTCATGTGTGGTGGTTGATATGACATCTAATTTGAGATAGAAGCTTGGATTTGGGGATGCTACTTCAGATCTAAGCTTGTGATGGTCCTATATGTCATAAAGTCCCGATTCTTGAGTGTTTGGTGAAGCTCTTTTGTCCCAAACCCTAGCCCTAGAGTGTAAAATGCCTAGATCTCTTTGGATCCACGTAAAGTTTTCCACTTTACGTGATAGATGGCTTGTAAAAGAGTAGATCTATGGTTTAGAGCTTCTGCATGGCTTGGAAAGCCTCTGTGTGGTTTCAGATCTAGGGGTACTCGGCGAGTCACAAGGGTGTACTCGACGAGTTGCTTGAAGATAGGCTGGAACTCGGCGAGTTGGAAGAACAACTCGACGAGTAGGATGAAGATAGCCTCGGACTCGGCGAGTCTGGTCGTGAGGCCCTAATCTTCTTCTGGTTGAGCCATGACTCAGCGAGTCTCGGGGTGACTCGGCGAGTTGAGTTGCGGTTTGGGGAAGTTTTGAGCATGGGGAATCGACGAGTCATTGGGTTGACTCGGCGAGTAGAGTCAATCAGGAGGTTGACTTTGACCTTGACTTTGACCAAGGGTTGACCAGTTGACTTCTAGGGGCATTTTGGTAATTGTTGGCTTTTGTTTCGAGTTCAGAGTTTTGGTGTTGGCCAGTGTTGGAGATCGTATCAGTGGTCGGAGCAGCTTGGGTTTATTTGTTCAGTCGGCAGTTGCAAGGTGAGTTATCCTCACTATATCAACAGGGTCTAAGGCACCAAGGCCGACCCTTTTATCGGACTGAGATCTGGGTATCGTTGTTATGTTATTGTTTTGCTATGTTTGCATCCTGGTAGTTAGGGTGGTATTATGTTAGAGACCTGGTTAAGGTCGGTATCCTGGTATATAGGATGATGCTATGCTAGTGACCGGTTAGGTCGGTATCCTGGTTAGGAGGATGATATGTTATGTGATCTGTTAGATCGGTTGATTGAATGTAAATTGTTATATGCTTGAATGTTTATGTGCACATGGTTGTTGGACTGGGGTTGGGTTGAGGCGGGTCTTGCTTTGTGTTGTAGGCCAACATACCTAGGGCGGACCGGTTGTCCCGAAGGCCCAGCGAGCGGTCCGGATAGGTTGTAGGCCCTAAGAGGGCGGACCAGACGTGCTGAGGCTCGGAGAGTGGACCAGGCCGACTGAAGGCCCGGTGCGGGCGGACCAGTCATGCTGTAGACTCAGAGAGTGGACCAGGTGGATTGAAGGCCCAGTGCGGGCGGACCAATCACACTACAGACTCGATGTATATGGCTAGACTCGGAGGGTGGACCAGGTGGACTGTTGGCCGGTGCGGCGGACCAGTCACACAGTAGACCCGAAGTGCATGGTTGTTCTGTGTTCTGATATGATATGGCATGTTATGAGTGTATGGTATTTGTGGTTGGTATTTTGGGGGTATCTCACTAAGCTTTCGGGCTTACAGTTATGGTTTAATGTTTTTCAGGTTCTTCAGGAGACCGTGGCAAGGCAAAGGTGTGATCGTACCGCTCCTCATGATTATGTTTTATGATGTGATTTTGGGAAGACTCTGATAATAATTGTATTGAAAACCTTTTTTGTAATAACATTAAGAAAATGGGTTGTTTTTGAAAAGTTAAAATTTGTTGAAATTTTATGGCCGTTACAACAAGGCTACTTGTCCACAAAGAAGACCCCAATATGTAAATGAGAGGAACAACAAGAAACAAAAACTTTGTCCAAGGAAAAAAGCGGGCTAGGTAATACCATTTTCTATTTAAAGTTATTTACATGTGCTTATCCACTTACATAATTATTTCCTATAATGTCACACCCCCGAACTAGACGGCGGAAACGTCTGAGGGCTCGTGTGACTAAAAATTGAAATATCATCACAATGAATATACATGAAACATAACACAATCGTCACCAAAATTACACATTACAACTGGCATTGTTCACATCAAGTACATTGTTTTACATTTCAAATTCGAAAACATAAATTGTTTGATAATAGACATTTGCACAAAAGACATCGCAAAATACTCCTGACGGTTCTTCAGCCTATCAATTACCTGAGAATACAAGTTGCTTTGAAAACGGTCAACATATATAATGTTGGTGAATTCATAAGCATGTTTGATTGAAAAACTTTGTATCGAGCGCATAACCCAGAAAATCCGATATTTTCTGTAAAATTCTCTGAAAAAATGTAATGATTAAGTATAAATGTATGTGTGATTTTCATAGTAAAATCATGTATAAAAGAAAGATCCAGTTTCCTTGTATTATATTTTTTATGAGAAAAAGGTAATAATTAATAGTGTTTCCCCAGAAAATCCGATATTTTCTGATTTATAAAAGTGTTATAATTTTTGTATTATCGTATAAATTGTTTTGTATCGACACGAATCGAAGGGTTTGATCTCCGAAGTGTTAAGATGGTACTGGATCTCTATGTGAGCCATTATAACCATGCATGATAATGACTAAATTGCCCGCCTTGGCATTTTTCCAAATGTCGGTGTTTGATCAAGGTTTTGTCGCCCTAGACTGGCCTAGTCTAGCTGTAGCGAACAACTAAGGCGTGGGGGGTCACCCCGTATAGATCTATACACAAACTCTCGCTCTCCCTCCATGACACTCTGATTATAACTACAGGCTACGACCATACACTCAGTGATGTCAACCGACAAGTCCCAATAGATCCCAAATATTTCCACATGAATATATATATAACGTTATATGTATTTAGTTTACAAGCACTAGTTGATATATGGATGCGAAATGACAAAGCCCAACAAAACATGAAAAAGGACAATTGTGGTCCATCAGACATGTAAATTGTTTCAAGGCTTGTTAGATATGCAGAAGGACACTTAAGGCCCATTAAGCATATAACGAATAGTTCAGGCCCAATTATCATGTAAATGGGCCACTAAGGTCCAATAAACATGTAAAGGATAATTTTAGGCCCATTAAGCATGTAATTGGATCACTAAGGCTCAATAAGTATGAAATGAATATATTGGGCCCGTTATTCATGCAAACGGATCATGAAGGCCTAATAAGCATGCATAGTAAGTATTAGGCCCAATATTCGTACCCTTATCGTATTTCGTTTGTTTGTTATAGTATGGTTCATTTAGTGGGAAAAATCTATTCATAATGTTATGAAAAATCTAGTGTGTTGTTGTAATGTTATTTCTAGTGGAATACGTCACAATTCTGTAATTTGAACTTGTTTTTAATAAAATTACACTTTAGGTCCCTTAAGAACTAAATTAACATTAAGAGGCTTATTTTTACATAAAATGACATTTTTGGTCCATTTTAATTAAAAATAACATTTTAGTCCACAAATTTATAACAATTTGTAATTTCGCCCCAAATGTTTAGTAATTTACGGATTTGGTCCAAAAATTCATATTTTGACATTTTCGGCCCATTTTAGAAGAAAATTACATTTTCAACCCCTTATTTGCATAAAATGACATTTTCGGTCCAATTTTTATAAAATTTACATTTTTGGTCCAAATCTCGATATAAGTGTCATTTTCGGCTCCTAATTTCGTTTATTCTCATTTTTGGCTCAATTTTTGATTAAATAACATTTTAAATCTCAAAGATTGATATTTTTGCAATTTTGGGCCCAATAAGCTGTGAGGCCCACATTAAGGCCCAAATTGCCAAATTTTACACTTTTGACCCTTAGGAAATTATGGTTGTTATAAAAGCTCATTTTTAAGCTAAAATACCCTTTTAGCCTTTATAAAACCATAGATGTCACTCTTGTCCCAAAAATTTTGTTTATTTGCCAAAATGATCATTATACAAGATTTTGTTTAGTTTTTCACTACTTAGGCATTTACAACACTTTTAACTTTGTAGTATGATGTATAAAGTGTTTTTGTTTATGAATCTCACTTATTTTTGTTAGAGTTTTGTAGATCCATCGAGTTTATCACAAAAACACAACAAAAGTCAAGAAAAATCACACATAACATACATAAATGTATAGATCTACACATAAATGCTTGTTTTTCTCCCCCAAAACATGTAAAAAAAATAAGGGGGGTATGAACTCACCTTGCTTAGTTGTTCACAGTTTGAAGAAGAAGCGGAAGAAGATTTTTGTTCCTAGCAAGCTTTCTTGAGTAGATCTTGAACTTAGGGGGAGGGGGGGTTCAAGATTTGTGATTTTTGGTGAAGATCTTCTTGAAACACTTAGAGATCTCAAAATTTTGGATGGAAGGAAGGAGTGTTCTTGAGAGATTTTAGAGTGTTTGAAAGTGAAGTTTGTGTGTGTATGTGTGTTTCATGTTTATGACCGAGAGAAGAAAAGAGAGAAGGAGGAGATAAGGAGTGAGGAGATGTGCATGGAGATCCACCATGCAATAAAGAGGTGGCTAACTCTCATTAATCCTCCTAATTTACTTTTAATTTTCTTTTATTTTATTCATTTGGGCCAAAAGTAGGCCTGGTGAGATGAAGAAAATGGTATTGGGTCCAAACTCTTGGCTTTATAGAATCTTATAGGCCCAATATTATTTTTCGGCCCATTGGGCTCATTAGATGGTTCACGACCCATTTAAATTAAAGAAAGGGAGTTTTATGGCTCTTTAGGGTGATTGGAGTTGTTATGGCCCAATAAGGCCCATTAGGATTAGAATGAATCATTATAGGCCCAAATGGCCCAAAATGTTATAGATTTGTGTATTGGGTCCATTTAGAATCCAAATAGGGTTTCTAATCCCAATATAGTTGAATTGAATGCTTATTGGTCCATTAGGTCCAATAAAGAAATCCTAGTCCATAATGAACTTGAACCTGGATTTCTAGGGTTTTCAACTTCCCAATTGACTATTTGGATGCTTTGTGTATATTTTTGAACTCCACTTGTGAATTTTGATCTAGTTTGTTGTCATAGAATGAACATAGTGCATGGTATCAAGTTAGAGTTACAAGTATTATCATAGATGACGTTTACATGATCACAGGGTTTCCTGACAAAAATGCCAGTTGTGACATATAACGTAGGCTAGTACAAGTGAACCTGAACAACATGATGAAGTTGAATTGACTCCAATTTAGGTGGATACTACTCAAAATGATTTCCAGGCTACTCCTAATGATTATGATTCTAGTAGTGCAGGGGGTTATGATCAGTATATGCAAGTGACTCCTCCTAGAAGTTATGAAGCTGAAGATTTTGTTGGTGAGGATGTTGAGGTTGGAAATGTTGAAGGTGGTTAGGGTGAAGCAAATGGTGTGGTTGAAGGTGGTCAGGGTCAAGCTAATGGTGTGGTTAAAGGTGTTCAGGGTCAAGCTAATGGTGTGCTTGAAGATGGTCAATGTATAGTTAATGTTGTGGTTAAGGAAGATGTAGAGGTTACTAATGTGCAAGTGCAGTTGGTTAGACCAATTTCATATATTTTGAAGAGGATAAGAAGAAGAAAGTCAGAGAGAATATTGAAGATCAAATTAGGAAAGACAATTGGTGATGTTGATGATCCAGGAAATTCCAAGGGAAAAGCTCTTATAATTGATTACGGTAGGGTGTTATGGTTTGTGTATTTCACTTTGTGTTTGTGTAATATGGATTTAATGTAAGTCTATTAGGATGATGGTAATTTTGACTTTGTGTTTGTGTTTGGGTAATATGGTAATTTTTGGCAACTATGATAATATGTTGCCATTTTAAGTTAACTGAAGAATGTTGCCTTTTAATGTGTTTAGCAATAAGAAAAGGTGATGGCTTTTTATATATTCTGCATGGAATATTTTGAAATTATGTGTATGAATGTCAATGTGGTATATGGTATCGTATATATTACTTTAATGGGTTGAAAGGCCCCATTTCCCCAATTATAAAACATCCACTATGTATACAAATGGTCCCCATACAATTGGTACTTTCACATGCATCACTGCAACCAATATAATTATATTAATATAGGGAAATGAAACCATACATGCATGTTTCCTTTGAATAGCATAAATAATTCCATTAACATAAACAATTCCATTCCACTATCCACATAAACTTTTCCATTCCAGTTATATGTCGTTGGGACTTTACATTAAGGCTAATTACCAATTGTCATTAAGATTTTACAAAAAATACAAATGCAACACATTACCACTTTAGGCTAACTTTACAAAAGATACAAAAAACCTTCACATCCCAATACATACACCTTAGATTAACAACTACACCAAAAGCTTCATATCCCAACACTAATTAGCTAACTTAAAAACAAAACAAACATACCCAACAATTAGAACAACTACCAACAACTTGTACATACATATGCTCTTCGTGGAATCACACATCCCCTTCTCTATGCTTGCCACTGTACTCTTCTCCTTACTCAGGAGAAACTCCAACTCAACATTCTTAGTCCTCAAGTTTTTTATGACACCAAGATCCTCTTTGGAATCCAACTGATGCTTCATGGAATAGATGAGGTTTTTGTAGTAACCATCTTCCAATGCAACATCTTTCCATTCAAAGTAATCATATTTCCTCATTCTTGTCTGTATCAAACCCACATGAATACAACATCAAAACATAATCACTAATCACCAAATGCAATTTAAGAAACCACGAAATAAAAAATGATTAACACTACAACACCATTTAAACAATCACGATCGTACACGTATTTTTAGAAACAAAATCATGACAACAACCCCAGATAATCAAAATTATTTTTAGGGGTTTTTTTTGTAATGTAATGGTTTTTTTATAGTGAACCCCTAAAAAATCTTGCATTAACAAATCAAGCTAGATCGAAGTTTACCAAGCTGTTGTTGCAGTTCCAAAAACGTATGTTGGGGTTAGTGAGCTTCCAACATGTCCATTCCTTAGCTGGAACATCGCAATCACAGTTGTTAACATCGTCTTTAACAAACAAACGAGCAACTTGGAGGCGATTTCTTACATTGGACGAGGGCGCAAACATAGTGTTGAAAAATCGAACAAGCTGACTATGTAAAGGAGAGTGCTTGCTTCGACTTTTCATGAACAGGTAAGAAAGAAATGAATGAGGTCCAAATCAGTGGCATAATTGAGAAGATAACATGTCAGGTGCCACGTTGGAAGTCCAAGTAAGGGGTTTTTGACACATCACTTAGCCACGTAAGAAGGAAACCGGAAAACCGTTTAAAATCGGGGAAAATGACTTAATTGACAGCTAAAACATGACTTTAGTGATTTAACTGACAAAAAAAAAAAAAAACTTTAGTGACCAAACTGGCCAAATGGAAAAAATTTGATGTGTTACAATGTCATTCTCCCATAAATGTTGATGCATTGTACAATAAGTCTAATTATAGTAACGTTCATGATGATTGACTGTCAATTGTTGACCTATGTTATCAATTGTTACATTATCCCCGTTGAAAAGAAATCTCTTACAAACCCACAAACTCTTTCGTCCTCACAACAAAATACAGAACCTAAGATGATTTTTTCTTTTTTAATGTTTTATCATATCCGTTTACATCAGATTTGATCTTCTTATTATAATTAGGCTACTTCATACTAGAATGTTTATATTCCTTCGTCATCTAATGATATTTATTACATGATAATATGATATGTTTTTGAAGTAATTTGTAAGATACGCTTAGGTTACATTGGTAACAGGTTCCCCCTTGTTAAAAATCATAAAAGTGGGGTTTATTTTGAAAAAAATAGTAATTTGTGGTTTAAAACATAAGAAAGCAAAAATATAAGGTTTTTTTTAGAAAAAAAACCCATTTTCAAAGTCAAAAAAGAAGTACGACAGTCGTCGATTTCTTTGAGTCTCTCGATCTCTCACTTTCTTCGCTTCATTGATTGCTCTGTATTTCTGTCCTCTGCGGCACCAGCCCTGAATCGTCACTCCCCCGAGTCTCAGCAAAAGGAGAACAACCCCAAATTCTTCATCAAATCGTCCCTATCCCTAATTTTTCTTGTAAGTAAATAAAATGCTAACCTACTTTTAAATAGTCAGTGACTCTATATCTATCATTTTCTTTAAGTCTGTCAATCTCTCACAGGGACTACTTTGTTATCGATGATTTAATTTACTTTGTTATTTCTAATCCACTACTATTATGTGCTATATTGAAAATATGTGTTTATCTTTACTGTTTAGAGTGTTAACTTTTCTAGGGTTAATTAATTTTATATGGTTGCTAATTTAATACTATGCTCTGTTTTTTTTTTTTGCAATAAATTGGTCTTTTTAATTACTTGACACTGAGGGCTGCGTTAAAAGGCTTGTTTTTATACGAATTTCAAGATTGATCAAATATTTACCTTTCTGTGCGTTCTTTTTGCAATATAGTTGGTTGACCATAAGTAGCATTTTCCACTTCTAGGTATTGCCAAATTTCTAACTTATTATTATTTATCACTTTTAAGTTTTAAAAGAGAAAAGAAATACATTTATAGGTTTCAAATGTGTTATATATCTATTTGACCCAAAAAGTTGTTATTGTGGATGTTCTAATATGTTTATTCAGAATTTAACTTTTTTTACAAAAGTAGTGAGTATGATGGTTCGTGCGTTTTTTTAAGATATGGTATACTGGTTCGTAAATGGGGAGCTTTTCCTTGCAATTACACATCATTTCTGAAAAAATGTCAAAAAACATAAAACTTTGAAGAATTAATGAACACGGACAAAATAAAAAAATATATAACAACAACAAGCATCATAATTGCCCTTTTTTCTTTAAATAAGGAATTTCATACTCCATAGTCTTTTCTTTTATCAAAAGCTATCCACCTAATCTTAAAGTTTTATGTGCTCACATTTTCATACAACCATTATCTTCTTATATTCAATTCATATCATATAATTTCCTTTACAAATATTTGATTCCAATTTCTACAGGATCCTTCAGTCATATCAATATCAATGGCGTCTTCTTCAACTTCATCCATTCACAAGAGCTTTACATATGATGTATTTTTGAGTTTTGGAGGCAAAGACACCCGTACAAACTTCGTTGATCATCTTTATCATGCTCTTCAGGACAGAAACATTCGCACTTACAAGGACGATGAGGAAATCAATAAAGGGAATAGAATCAATGATGAGCTCATGGAATCCATTGAAGCCTCAAAATACTTCATCATTGTTTTCTCCAAGAGCTACGCCTCTTCATCTTGGTGCTTAGATGAGCTTGTGAAAGTAATGGATTGTCACAAGACAACCAAACATACTGCTTACCCTGTCTTCTATGATGTGGAACCCACCGAAGTCAGAAAACAGAGTGGGGAAGTTGGAGAAGCCTTTGCCAGACACGAAAAGGAAGAGGCTGCTGGGAAATGGAGAAAGGCTCTCAAAGAAGCAGCTGATCTGGCAGGGTGGGAGTTGAAAAACACTGCTGGCGGGTAATTTTTTTTTTTCTAATCTACTTTTACGTAAAAGGCTGGGAAATCTGAGTAGAAAGGTTAAAAGATGAAATATATGTTTGTATGTTGTAGATCTGGATGTAATTGTTCATGTGGGATTTTGAGTAGCTAACTGAACTTGAATTTGATTCTTATATATAGGCATGAAGCTAAATGCATCCGACAAATTGTTGAAAAGGTTTCACTAGAGTTACGTTCCATTAATGTTCACATTGATAAAAACTTAGTAGGGATGGAGACCCGGGTCAACGATATTTTATCATCTTTGGAAACTGCTTCTGATGATGTATGCATGATCGGGATCAAGGGGATAGGAGGTGGTGGGAAGACGACTTTGGCCAGAGCTGTTTTTAATAATATATCTTATCAGTTCGAAGGCAAAAGCTTTGTTGACAAAGTGAGGGAAGTTTCGAATGCTTCTTCATCCGGTTTGAAGCTGTTGCAAAATCAAATCCTTTCAAATGTATTGAATAATCATGGCAACAATGTAGGTAGTGTTTCAGAGGGGAAAAACATGATGTCTTGGATGATAGGTGGTAGAAAGACTCTTATTGTTCTAGATGATGTGGATGATGTAGAGCAGCTTGAAGCTTTAGCTGGTGACCCTAGTTGGTTTAAGCCTGGAAGTAGAATTATCATTACAACAAGAGATGAACAAGTTCTAATAGCACATGGAGTGAAATCGATTCATAATGTCAATTTGTTATCAGAGGAGGAAGCGATTTGGCTCTTTAGTAGGCATGCATTTGGGAAAGAGATTCCAATTGAAGGGTACAAAGAACTATCAGGACAAGTTGTATGTTATGCTGCTGGTCTTCCCTTAACAATAAAGGTTTTGGGTTCGTTTCTTTGTGGTAAAAGTAAGCTTGAATGGAAAGAAGCTCTAGCCAGACTAGAAACAATTCCTTTAAAGGAAACTCAGAAGAAGTTGGAATTAAGCTATACCAGTCTAGATGATGATTACAAGGAAATGTTTCTAGATGTTGCAACCATTCTGAAAGGTTGGACAAAACACTCAACTATCGAAGCACTTGAAAGCTGTGGATTTCATCCTAGAATTGGTTTAAGGGTTCTTGAGCAAAAGTCTCTAATAACTGTTGACAATTATGAGTGTATTGGCATGCATGACCATTTAGAAGAAATGGGCAGGAATATTGTTCGTAGCTCTCATCCCCCTAACAAACATAGTCGATTGTGGGATAGAAAGGAAATTGAAGATATATTGGCCAATGACTTGGTAAGGATCATGTTTATCTGTAAGTTGGAGAAACTAACCCATTTTCATTTTATACAACACAAGTTTCATGGTGATTGCTTTTTTGTTTACAGGGTACTGAAGCCACAAGATGTATAAAATTCTGTGGGGGGAGACTCGATCCGGAAATCTTCATGAAAGGTCTTAGAAAGATGAATGAACTTCGGTTTCTTGATGCAGAGGCTCGTGAATGGAACCGGGGAATTAATAAACTCATCCCAAACTTTCTAGATGCTTTAGAATTTCTGTGTTGTGATTGGAAACTTAATAAATTCAGCCCACACTTTCCAAATTCTTTACAATATCTGCGTTGGAATGGGTATCCTTTTAGGTCTTTACCCAAAACATTTCATGCAAATAATCTTGTCTCACTTTGCATGGATTTCAGCGATATCGTACAACTTTGGGAAGGGGGAGAAAGAAAGGTAGAGTTGTGTTTTGATTAGTTTTTTTGCATGATTCATTATAATGCTATACATCCATTGCTTTGTTATTATACCGCTATTAATTCATATAGTTATTTTGCTTATGTTAGGTTCTTAACAAGCTCAAATTCCTTCAACTCAGTGGGCCAGAGTTGAGGAGCTTTGACTTTAGGTTGACTCCAAATCTTGAGGAATTGACGCTTGGAGGACATGGTGATTTGATAGAGCTTTACATGCCTGATGAATCTTCAAAGATCAGATCCCTCAAATTTTATGGCCCAAAGTTGCAGACGCTTAACCTTGGACCAATTCCAAATCTTGAGGAGTTAGATCTTAAAAGTGATTTATTAGAACTAATTTACATGCCTATTGAATGTTCAAATCTCAGATCCCTCAGAATTTATGGTTCAAAGCTGAGGACACTTAACCTCGGGTTGACTCCAAATCTTGAGAAGTTAGATCTTGATGGTGATTTGGTAGAACTTTACATGTCAGTTGAATGTTCAAAGCTCAGATCCCTCAAATTCACAGGTTCAAAGTTGACAACGCTTGACCTTGGGTTGACACCAAATCTTGAGAAATTGAAGCTTAGAGGACATGGTGACTTGGTAGAACTTTATATGTCTGTTATATGTTCAAAGCTCAGAACCCTCAAAATTCATGGTTCAAAGTTGAGGACGCTTAACCTTGGGCAGACTCCAAATCTTGAGGAGTTAGATCTTAACAGTGATTCATTAGAACTTCACATACCCATTGAATGTTCAAAGCTCAGATCCCTCCAACTTGATGGTTCAAAATTAAGGACATTAGACCTTGGAATGACTCCAAATCTTGAGAAGTTAGATCTTGAAAAATGCTATGATTTGGTAGAACTTCATGTTCCCAGTGAATGTCTAAAGCTCGAATACCTCAAACTTTCTGGTTCAAAGTTGAGGACACTTGACCTGGGACACGCGCCAAATCTTGAGACATTGTCTCTTTATAGCTGTGAAGATTTGGTAGAACTTCACATGTCCCGCAGTTGTCTAAATTTCAAGTACCTTTATCTCTATAATTTAAGTTTGAGGACCCTTGACATTGGGATGACTTTTAATCTCGACAGTATAGAACTTACAAACTGTTATAATTTGGAGGAACTTCACATGCCCTGTAGGTGTCTAAATCTCAGGTACCTACGAATCATTGGGTCAAAGTTGAGGACACTTGACATTGGGCTGACTCCGAATCTTGACTGGTTAGAAGTTTTAAACTGTAATTATTTGGAAGAACTTCATATGATAGATGAACATCAAAAGCTCAAATCTCTCATCATTAGTCATTCAAAGTTGAGGACCCTTGACCTTGGTCTGACTTCAAATCTCAGGAAGTTAGTACTTAAAGAATGTTGCAATTTGATGGAAATTCATGCTCCCATTGGATACCTAGAAAATGTTTTCTACATAGACTTGAGTGGTTGTTTCGGGTTTAAATCTTTTGTGTTTCACAAAAAGGATAATAGTAGTGCTAAATTGAGTGACTCACTTGAGGTTCGTCCTTTAACTGAGTTACATTTCACCTTAGAAAGATGCCCATTTCACCCCGACAAAGATCTGACAAATTTTGAGTCTACATGTATTCATAAAGAAGATCTACTCTCACTGACTAGAACTATTGAGAAGCTTTTTTCTCAAGGTCTGTGTTGTTGCACAAAACTTGAGATGATTTTAAGAAGCATTCGGTTAGAACTTTAAAAACGGTTTGAACTCAAATGTAGTATTCCTAAAGCATTTGGAGTAAATTAGATAGATATTTCGATTATTATTATTAGAGTAAATTATAATTTTTGGTACCTAGATTTAGCTGCTTTTTTTTTTTTTTTTGGTTTTGGTCCCTCAAGGAATTGAATTGCAATTTTGGTCCTTATTTTTATGTTTCTTAAGGTTTTTGGTCCCTACATCATGAAATTTAACATCCCCTCCTGTTAATTTCATGGAAATAGCAATTTTGCCTGTATCTTCAGCCATCTCCTTCATCTATTTCATGATAATGTTAAAGAAATTCCTTATTAATATTCAGACCTAAAACAAAAACAAAATAAATTTGTTTTTAGTGATTAAAGGAAGAAAGGGGATGGAACTCAAATTTAGACATGAAGAAACCAAAGAAACTCAAATTTAGACATGAAGTCACATTTAACCAGTGCTCATTTTACAATCATAATATGTGCTTGAATGCTTATGTTTTTTCTGTGAATGTAAGTTGTAAATAAATTTTGAGCATAAAATGGTCCAACTTAAGTTGAATCGTATGTAAGTTACATTTGATATGATCTTAATCCATATGTTTCTATGTCAAGCACTAAAGACCATGAGGAGGTGAATATACGTTGGTATTGAAACCTGAGACTTGTAGTTCTAGTGCTGAAGATTAACCCATAAAATATGCTTAAAACGCAAGATGTTATGTTGGTAAACACAAGTTTAAGCTAAGAAGCAGCTTCCATCTCTAGCTACAACAAATGTTTAAAGACCAATATGAAACCAAATGTCAGCCACTTGAAGAATATTGAGTGCTTAAAAGAGTTAGATATAGAAGAAGCCAAGAAGGTACATGTATTGTTGAGTCGAGAGGGCTTCTTGATTCACTAGTAAGTTGACTTTGACTTTCTTTTATTTCTGAATGAGAAAGTGATTCGTACACAACAGTTTTTTGTCATACATAACAATTTATGTATTATAGAGTTGTACAATACAACACTTTAAAGCACAGATTGTTGTGTACGGAAAAAAAAATATTGTGTACGAATCAGTTCCCTTCTGAATGTGATACATATCCCACACTGAGGTGATCAGAGGATATACTTCACATCAGACTCCAATCTGAAAATGCGTAAATTATGGTTTAGGATATGATTTCCATCTTAAACGCAAGGAACATAATTTTCATATTAAATATCACGAGATTATACCTATAAAGCTTAAAAATAATTCTAGGAAAAAATAAACACTTTTAAAGATAAAGTCACCAAAATGATAAAGCAAAGGCATGAAAGAAAATTCTCTAAGCACGAAAAACTCGCATGAGTTACTAAAGTAGTTTACAATGTGGGCTTAAAAACAACTTTTCCACATATGGCTTCACTAAATTAATTGCACATAATTAAATTTGGTGGATGTATACTGAATCAAAATAAGCCAACCCCATCATAACTAATGCAGCTAGGTGATGATAAAATTAAGATAAATTGAGAACCACGACACATTCCAAAAACATAATATTTTCGTTACAGTTATCCACCAGTTATACCTCATTTAATTTTATATAAAAAGTGGATCAATTAACGAAGTTGTGGAATGAAAACCCCCCAAATTGCCCACCCAAAATACCTTATATTGAAACCCCCAAACGATTCACAATTACAAAGGGTTTTATTTATTTATTTTTAGCTTACGCCGTTCAACAACAGGTGTAATATTGCTAATAAAAAAATGTTACATTGTCTGGTAGAAACAAGATGCCCAATTTCCATTATTCTTTTCCTTTTTAGCAAAGAATCTTATCCTCTTCTTTGACCAAACAAGCGGCGTTTGTTTCTCCACATATTTACATAGATCTTAATCTTATCCTCTTCTTTGATGTCGACGTTCGCCAAACCACAGTGCTATAAACTTACATCGTGATGGTTGCTCAATTCATCTCATCCAAGTTTCTTTGCAATTGTTTCATATAAAATTTCCCCAACAAATATATTATCTTATCCTTTAAGCATATACTGTAAATGGCGTCTTCTTCTACTTCCTCCGTTCATAAGAGCTTTAAGTATGATGTGTTTTTGAGTTTTAGAGGTGAAGACACTCGTAAGAACTTCATCGATCATCTTTATTATGCTCTTCAGCAGAAAAGCATTTCCACTTACAAGGACGACGAGAAAATTAAGAAAGGGAAAAGGATAAGTGACGAGCTCAAGGAATCCATTGCAGATTCAAAATTCTTCATCATTGTTTTCTCCAAGAACTATGCGTCTTCATCTTGGTGCTTGAATGAGCTTCTAAAGATAATGGAGTGTCAGACGACAACCGATCATACTGTTTACCCCGTATTCTATGATGTGGAACCCTCCGAAATCCGCAATCAGATCGGGGCAGTTGGAGAAGCCTTTGCGAAACATGAAAATGAAGAGGCTGCTGGGAAATGGAGGAAGGCTTTGAAAGAAGTAGCTGATGTGGCCGGGTGGGAGTTGAAGAACACTGATGGGTAATTTCTTCATCATATCTCCACAGTAATATTCTTTTATTTTGTTTGTTTTGAATCTACGTTTATCTTTGATGTAAGAGGCTCAAACATGGCCTCTCATGTTGGATTGTCAAATCTTTTCTCAACCCCGGTGTATTGAATGATGATTAAACATGAAATATGATTATATTACGATGTTATTACCTCATATACATTTGTATGTTATAGATCTATAAGTAATTGTTTATGTGGGATTTTGAGTAAGCTAACTGAACCTTCTCTAATATACAGGCATGAAGCAAAATTCATCCGACAAATTGTTGAAAAGCTTTCACTAGAGTTACGTGCCATCAATGTCCGCATCGATAAAAATTTAGTAGGCATGGAGACTCGGATCAACGATATTATATCATCTTTAGGAACTGCTTCAGATGATGTTCACATGATTGGGATCTGGGGGATAGGAGGAGGTGGGAAGACGACTTTGGCCAGAGCTGTTTATAGTAAAATATCCTTTCAGTTCGAAGGCAAAAGCTTTATTGAGAATGTGAGGGAAGTTTCAAAAGCTTCTTTAAATTCGTTACAAAGTCAAATCCCTTTAAATGGTGGAAAGGTTCTTCTTGTTCTAGATGATGTGGATCATCTAAACCAGCTTGAGGTATTAGCCGGTGACCCTAGTTGGTTTAAACCGGGAAGTATAATTATCATTACAACAAGAGACGAGCAAGTCTTGGTAGCACATGGAGTGAAATTGATTCATAATGTCAATTTGTTATCAGATAAGGAAGCAATTTGGCTCTTTAGTAGGTATGCATTTGGGAAAGAGATTCCAGTTCAAGGATACGAAGAGCTCTCAAGACAAGTTGTATGTTATGCTGCTGGTCTTCCCTTGACGATCAAAGTTTTGGGTTCATTTCTTTGTGGTAAAAGTAAGCCTGAATGGGTAGATGCCCTAGCCAGACTGAAAACAATCCCGTTAGAGGAAACTCAAAAGAAGTTGGAATTAAGCTATATCGGTTTAGATGAAGAACATAAGGAAATATTCCTAGATGTTGCAACCATCTTAAAAGGTTGGCTGAGAAACTCAGCTATTGGAGCACTTGAAAGCTGTGGATTTTATGCTAGAATTGGTTTAAGAGTTCTTGAGCAAAAGTCTCTCATAACTATTGATGGCGAGCGTTTGGGCATGCATGACCATTTACAAGAAATGGGCAGGAATATTGTTCGTCGTTCAAATCCCCCTAACAAACATAGCCGATTGTGGGATAGAAAAGAAATTGAAGATATATTGGCTAATGACATGGTAAGACTCTGGTTTATTTGTAAGTTGGAGAAACTGACACATTTTCATTTGTTGCAAACAAGTTTCATGTTGATTGCTTTTATATTACAGGGTACAAAAGCAACAAGATGTATGAAATTCTACTATAGGGGACTGGATCGGCAAATCAGTATGAAAGGTCTTAGAAAGATGACAGAACTTTGGTTTCTTGATGTGGCTGATCAAGAATTTTACTCGAATCGGGATATTAATAAAATCATCCCAAACTTTCTAAATGCTTTAGGATTTCTTTGTTGTAATTGGAAATTTAATGAAGTCCACCCATACTTTCCAGATGCTTTACGATATCTGCGATGGGATGGGTACAATTTTAGTTATTTACCAAAATCATTTCAAGCAAATAATCTCGTCTCGCTTGAGATGTCTTACAGTGATATCGTACAACTTTGGGAAAGGGGAGAAAAAAAGGTAAAATTGTGGTTGACTAATTGTTTTGCATGATTCATTATAATGCTATGCATCCATTGCTTTGTTATTATACTAATATTCATTATGTTATTTTGCTTATGTTAGGTTCTTAACAAGCTTCGATTCCTTCACCTCCATGGTAAAAACTTGAGGACCTTTGACCTTGGGTTGACTCCAAATCTTGAAACATTGACACTGCAAAGTAATGGATATGGATCTGGTTTGGTTGAACTTTACATGCCTGGTGAATGTCTAAAACTCAGATCCCTCAACATTTATGGTGTAAAGTTGAGGATGTTTGACCTTGGGTTGACTCCAAATCTCGAGAAGTTGTGGCTTAGTGGTGGTGATTTGGTAGAACTTCACATGCCCCATAACTGTTTAAATCTCACATCCCTCCATCTCTCCCTTTCAAACTTGAGGACCCTTGACATTAGGTTGACTCCAAATCTCGAGGATTTAGATGTTGCAAATTGTTATGATTTGGAAGAACTTCACATGACTGATGAATGTTTAAAGCTCAGATCCCTCCACCTTGTTGGTTTAAAGCTGAGGACCCTTGACATTGGGTTGACTCCAAATCTTAAGAGCCTGGATCTTCATGGATGCAATGATTTGGAAGAATTTCACATTGGCGAATGTTCAATGCTCACATTCATCAAGATTGAGTGTTTAAAGTTGAGGACCCTTGATCTCAGTCTGGTTCCCAATCTCAATCAGTTGTTTCTTTCTGAATGCAAAAGTTTGGTAGAACTTCACTTGCCTCATAGATGTATAAATCTCGACACCCTACAATGCATTGATTTAAAGTTGAGGACCCTTGACATTGGGCTGACTCCAAATCTCAGTGCTTTGTATATTAAAGATTGTTATGATTTGGAACAACTTCAACTGGTCGATCAATGTCAAAAGCTTGTATCCCTCAAAATTAGTCATTCAAAGTTGAGGATTCTCGACCTTGGGCTGACTCCAAATATCAAGAAATTGGATCTTAGAGGGTGTTATAGCTTGTTAGAACTTCACGCTCCCGTTGAATGTCTAAAAGATATTGTCGCCTTAGACTTGACTTCTTGTTTGGGGTTTTCATCCCTTTCGTTTTACAAATTAGATGATGGTAGAGTGAATGAATTAGTTGAAGGTGATCCTTTAGCTGTGTTGCATTTTACCTTACAAAGTTGCCCATTTCACCCTGAAAATCATTTGCCAGAGTTTGAGTTTAAATCTTTTCACAAAGAGGATTTACTCTCGTTGACTAGAAGTATTGAGAAGCTTATTTCTGAAGGTCTGTGTGCTTGCACAAAACTTGAGACATTTTCAAGAAGCATTTGTGAGTTGCAACGTTAAAGAAAGCTTAAACTCAAAAGGAAATATTCCATAGGTACACAAGAGGAGCTAGTTGAAAAGGCAGTTGGTGTGTTCTAGATTATTAAAGTTTCAATTCGGGTGGTTGAGAATTATGTACATTCTCAAAGGTGCCCTTTGTCACTTTTATTTTTTTATTTTTTTTATTTTTTTTATTTTTATTTTTTTTTTTTTTTGTGGATGTGGGTCAGCAAGTAATATGCTTATTGTTAAATGTCTGCCGAATAGGATCTTAATGTATATATGGGCAGAATGTAATGTAGGGAATATGCTATTGTGTTCCATTAGCCTCTATTCCTTTTTATATACCATTCCCCACTAATATTTAAATGATGTGAGATATCATTTGTCATTGTCACAGTTAAAAAAGATTCTATTATTAAGCGCACCTTACATAAGCATGAAAGATGGAAATTCCTCATTAATGCATCAAAATTAACGACCTAATAATATACGTGTATCAAACATTAATGGGCCGAATAGAATATAGAAGTGTAAAACATCAAAAATATATGTAACCGGGCTTGGCACTATAAACATATAACTGGTATTAAACTATAATGAGCCTAAAATGGGCTCGGGACACGTATTTCAAAGCTCCAGTCTTTTAAAATGATTTTAAGATAAGGATGTCGCAACTATTTTTATTTAAATATATACATAATAAGTTTAGATTTATAGGGGTTATATAATACGTATAAAAAACAAATCATTATTCTATATGAATAAAAATTATTATGTATACTTCTTTTTAGAGTAAACATTATTAAAAAATAAATTTATTGTAGGACCGTAGGATCTTGACTAGTCCTAGACCGGGCCAGACCCAATGTGCACCCTCTAGGTTTTTGCTTTGTTTTGTAGTTATATATTTTATCTCACGACGCAAGGTATCTATAATCAACAATTGTACAGTAAATAATTTAAATTAACCTAAAATAGGTAAATGGTATGGTAATCAAAACTAATAGAAAATAATACCGTATTTCCAAATATCATGGAATTGGGGTGATCAGAGGGTGTTTGAGATTCCTTTTTAAAGTGAAAAGTCCTTTTTGTAAAATGATTTTTTGTAAAAGATTTTTTTTCCAAGATGTTTGGGATTTCTTTTGCTTTTTCCATCTCGAAAGTTCAAAAAGATACAAAAAAGTCACGGATACTTTTGCAAATGCCACTTTTTGTGCTTTGCAAAAAGTTGTTTTTAAAAATACTTTACCGCTTACCAAACAATTTTTGGATTTTTCTATCTTTTTGAAAAAGTTAAAAGTCAAAAAACTGTTTTAAAAGGAAAAACAAATACCCCTATCTTTTACAAAAATTTGAAGCTATACTTGTTAATTTTTCTTTGGTGTTTTCTGAGTACAGTATTAATTATTGTTTGTTGTCTTTTTATTTGATCAATTGGAAAAGAATCACTAATAAATAAATTGTGTCCATAAAATCCTTAATTAGTATCCGATATGCGTGATTGCTTTTTTAAATTTTGTGTGGTTTAAGCTATACTGCTATAACATCAATGTCTGGATCATGCATTAGGATTTTTATTTAAAAGATTACTGCTTTTTAATATTCACTAAAAATGGTCGTTCAACATCCACAGTTTTTTTGTTACACCCACTGATGCCTTTCCATATATATGACATTTCAAAAGAAAACTTGTCATAAGTGTTCAAAGTAATCTGAAAACCAAAATTTGAAGGAGAATATGATTCTTTCATTGAGATGGAAGTTTGGAATGAAATTGCAATTGCAAAAGTGAAGAAAAGAAAGATATGCAACAAATCATCATCTTTCATTGCCATTCATTTCCCACTTTTCCTTAGTCCTTTCAATCTCATTTTCCAAAAATCCATTGACAAAAAGGAAAAGATGACACCACTTTTATTTACACTCTTAGCATTAGAGATGGGAGTGATCATAATTCTTCTGTTTCACTCACCTATAAGGAACCTAGTCGTTACCGGGTTAGATCGTTTGAAGCAAGGTAGAGGCCTTGTAGCCTCAAGAACTGTTACAACGATATTATCAGTAGTTTTTGTGTTCAATCTTTATGGGATTTATAAAAATCAAAAGCACATGATGGAGGTTGGTGTCACTAATCCAACCGATCGGGTTCTTTTGTCCAATCATATTCTTGAGGCCTCGCTCATGGGTACATTATGTTATTTTGTAATGAATTGCATATTTCTTTTAGAGGAAACTATGGAATAACCCAACATATTATCTCTTAATACTAAAAAAAAGTATGTTACATTTTTCCCATTGAAACCGTTTTATGTTTTGATCTTAATTAATGCTTCCTCAATGATTTTTGGTCTGATTTTTAAAAATAAGTTTGAGATTAGCCCCTTTAGGAGGTTATTGAACCGATTTTGATGGACATCTGAATGAATACAAACTATATTATGTTTTTAATGAGAGTACATTATTTTAGGCGATATCTAAACATAAAATGGTTTTAATAAAAAAAATGTCTTTTGAGTATTTTGACTTTTGAGATAATACGTAAGGGTTTTATGGGTTTTTCCCTTTATTTTATGA
Organism: Lactuca serriola; assembly: GCF_051521515.1. Classification (NCBI taxonomy): domain Eukaryota; kingdom Viridiplantae; phylum Streptophyta; class Magnoliopsida; order Asterales; family Asteraceae; genus Lactuca; species Lactuca serriola. Next base: position 163,464,809 of record NC_136416.1, on the reverse strand, counting down.
ACGGTTTGTAAAATAACATGATTTATGTGATGTAGGTTTTTGTTTATTCTTGGGATTGATGATAGACAGACTTCATTACTACGTCAAGGAGTTGTGGTTGTTGAGAAAGAGCTTGAAGGCTATTCGTAATCAGATTGGTGATTCTGATTTGATTCAACCCATCAACAAAAACAAGAAAATTTAAAGCACACATTCATACAAATTGAATCAACCTTCGTTTGTAAATGAAAGAATAAAGTCATACTGTAATTACTAATCGATTGATTAAAATAATAATGTCACTCAGCTTTGTGTAACTGCTCTTCGTTATTCATGTCCAGTAAGATACCGATATCTTAGATTCTTAGTTAAACTTGTGTAATTTGATTAATTTTTTAAAGATTATGATAAACAACGTACAAGTTGATAACTATTTCTCATATCCACATGATAACGTTTATTGTGAAAGCAATTTTTTCTTCTTTTGTGCGTAATATCCTAAATTTTGGATTTTAAGGTAGTAAAAATTTCAGTTGGAGTAATAAATAATATCACAAATTATGTATAAGTTTTAAGGATTTTTATGTGAAATTATGAGGGTCGGACCTATGGTGGATACAACATTGCAACTTATGCGAATTATATTGAAGACCTAGGAGAAGCCAAAGCCAACATAGAGAAATAAAAGGACAAATGGGGCGAAAAATGTCAATAACATGGAAGGATAGACTTAGGTGATGTTTGTTTTTTCGAAATACGGACCATTTATGTAACCCTCTGCAACAGTAGAAGAGATGCACCAAATGACTGCAACGTGTAATAAAAAACATGTTTGTTTTTTATCATTTGTAGTAAACTGATATTTAAATAAACTAATTTTATAAAGTGAAAATAATTCTCCAACTCTAAAATTTTAATAATTTTAGTCCTAAAATCTTGAAAGAAACTAAAAAGAACATGTAAAAAACAAAAATATAAAATTTCTAAAAAAATATAAAAGAAACTCAGTTTTATTTTAGAAAAGAAAACTAATTTTAAAAAAACATAAAAAAAAGGTAAATAAAATAAATTAAGAAAATATTGCAAACAATGTCTACAAAGTTTATAAAAGAATTACGCATGATAAAAAAGATGCAACCGAAATAGAAAATATTATTAATAGAAACGGTAAAAAAAACCAAAGTTTAAAAAAAAAAAAAAAGTTATAAAAAGTGTGGAAACTATAAAAAGAAATTGTATCAAATCTATAAATCAAAGTTAAAAAAAAATCAAAATTTTAAAAAAAATCAAAATTAAAAAAAAATTAAAGTTTGTAAAAAAGTAAGTTATACCAAATTTCTAAAAAATCATTTGGAAAAAATAAAAGTTGAAGAAGTTTGAAGATGCAAGTCAAGTGCTACACCGCATAGAACATACATAGAAGTTTTGTAGTCTGGAGCCTTCCAAAAAAACAAATTGTTACGAGAAGACAGGTGTTGCACGTGTGCTGCGCCACGCAACAAAAAATGGTACGAAAATCTACTTTTTTTAGATAAATAAACAACACCTTAGGTCTAAAATGTCAACTTGATCAATCAATTATATGTATGACTGATGTATCATTCCACACTCCATGTTGGCAAAGAAGGATGGTGATGGATCTTGTACCACGGCTGTTACTTGAACCTGCAAAATATAAAACATATCTACAATATCAGACACAATGTGTCCGATATTTGGTGAATTATTCTATATTTTTTTGCTTATCTTTCTTTTCATTTCTTTCTCATACTCTAAAATCTAATCTCTTTCTCTAATAACATACATTATTATTCTTTCTTCTTTCATCTAACCCTTATTCTCTTCTTTGTCATATACTCTTTTCTTAGCCTCTTCTAAGACTCTTCTCATCATCTGCTCATACTTTTTATTCGTCTCTATATTTTTTTATTTTATACTCTGTCTCTTATCTACTGTTTCTCTTCTCAACTCTATCTTTTCTCTACTCTTTCTCTTCTCTACTATGTCTCTTCTCGACTCTATCTCTTTTATACTCTTTCTCTTCTCTACCCTGTCTCTTTTCTACTTTACTTCACTCTCTTTATTTTCTACTCTATCTCTACTTTATTCTTTTTCTTCTCTAATATGTCTCTTCTCTACTCTTTCTCTTCTCTAATGCCCCATAATTTTGTTCTCATCTAGACCTGTCGGTCACATCATATTATATAATTTTCTCTGTCATCCAAGGGAAACAACATTCCACTATACTACTGAATACACTTATCTAGTCTTACTCCTCTCTCTTATGATCCCTCATGGATCCATAATATTTCTTCTACTCTTGAATCCCCTCATGGATTCTTTCTAATTTCTTACAAAGAACTCTCTTATCTTGTTCCTCTCAAGGAACCTTTTCTCTATCTTCTCTCATCATACATAATATGGGTTTCTGCAGGAACCTTATATCTACATCCCCAAATGGATCATCATCTATCTATATACCAAAAAGGATAATCATCTCTTTCCTTCGTAGGGACATATTCTCGAAGGAATCATACTCTTGTCCCCGAAGGAACATCTACATCGTGTCCCTGAAGGAACCATCTTTCTCCACCTCTCTATCCTTTTTTATATGACTCATCACATAACACTTGTCCTGTGGAAAATCTATTTTTTAATCTCATCAAGAGATACGCTACCACTTATCTATTACTTAATTCATTAAATACTTAATTTTTATCTGAACCTGGGTGGACGGAGAACTTTGTCTTGTGGGCTTCGTTCATGACAACGTCTCTATACCCACCGAACTTTAGTGTCCAAATTCGATCCATGAGGTAGTAGGCTCCCTTGTCTTTGATCGCAAGGTTCTTATCCATCCCTCGCAAGACTTCGTTTGCAATATTCTATGGTTTCAAGGCTTCCAGGTGAGCCTCTTTGATTTGCGAATACAAGTGGGAATGGATGGTCATTTTAGTGACTTTACTCGGCGACCCGAGTGTTCTTTTTGGCTCAGGGCATCTGCTACCACGTTGGCTTTGCTCGGATGGTATTGGATCTCGCACTCGTAGTCGTTTAGTAGCTCTACCCATCGTCATTGTGTCATGTTGAGCTCTTTCTAGTTTAGAATGTGATGGAGGCTTTTGTGATCCTTGAAAATGGTGCACTTTGTACCGTAAAGGTAGTGCCTCCAGCATGGGCGGATTATGTATAGGGCCAGGATGGGCTTCCCCCCCTGAAATTTGGGTTATTAATAGCAAATATATCTTCAAAAGTTTTAATTATAGGCCTGTTAGTGTTAAAATTGGGCTGTGGCCCCTCCCGATTTCAGTCCGATTTCCAAACCAAATGACAAGAAGTCAAAATCGATTCAAATCTTACCCAGTTCCTGTGACAACAGTCAAATTCTGGTCAAGTCAAAGTCAAACAAAGGCAACAAGTCAAACCGGTCAACTCAGTTAACCCTTGTATACTAGGGTTTACGTTATGTAATTACTATACAACTCGCTATTCTAATGAGAAATCATTAATTGAAAAGTTCGTATATCTAGATTTCCTTCACCTAAAATTGTGGTAAGTAATGAACCACACCGATAAAACACTATTGCACACTCATCGTGAGTGTGTAGGACCCTTAAACATGGCTTAACGGGGTTTACGGACCTCGCATTGCGAAGCCGGACACTCAAAAATGTCACAAACGAAACCTCTCTCAATCATTTTCACTCTATCTCTCTCTATCCCAAACCTCTCTCGAATCTCTCTCAAAAGTTCCCTTAACTTTTTGTAATCATTCGGGTCATCCCGAACCTTAACCGGGACAAATATTGCTTGAAACGGGGTAAAAATGAGTAAAATAGCTTCAAGGGGCCGAAATCCCCTCTTATGGGGCGAAGCCTCTCGGACCCAAAACCCCTCCTGGGAACCGAACTGCTGAAGGACCGAAGCTGCCTTGAACCGAACTTACCTTCGGACCGAACCTCGCACGAACCGAACCCGAAGCCTTCACTTCCTACCTTCGCCTTCGGGCTATTTCGCTTCTTCCCCTTTCACTCCATTTCGCCTTCGGTCCATGACCAGAAGGGACCGAACCTCGGCCCAAGACCGAGAGGTCTCGCAGGAAGCCCAAAATCACCCGATTTTCGACTACGACTTTGTTTTAAACCCGTTTTTCATCATTTTAACGCGGGATTTTCACCCAAAACTTTATTTTAACATATAAGACCCCATATTTATTAATTAATCACGTTTTTTGGGGATAAACCTCATCCAAGAAGAGTGGGTGAAGTACAAAGGTGGAGTGTTGACTTTCCTTTAGATTATGACACAAGCAACCACCCATACCCACTCCATGACCAACCCACACCCCTCCCCACCATCCCTATTCATGTCAATGTCCTTTCCCACTCATTTCCAGCCCTCCTCACGTTCTAGAGGCTGGAAAACCCACTCTCTCTCTCCTCGCACTTCATTCATTCTTTCATTTTCCACCAAGAATCACCCTCCAAACTCTCTCATCTTTCTCTCTCAATTTCGAGACTCCCAAGGCTGATAATCAAGCTTTACTCCACTTTTGGTAAGTATAATTCATCTTTCATATGATTATTACACTTCCCTTTAACTCCAATCATTGATTCCTTACACAAACTCCACCATATTTGTGTTAGATTCTCGAAAATCTTCAAGGCATCTTCAAGTGTTCTTGAGTTGAACACTTCTCTTCTCCAACAATCATCTACTGAAATCATTTGAAGTGAGTTCATACACCTATCTTTTCACATTTTCTTAAGTTTTTAAGGGGGGGAATACAACTTAAACCAACAAGAACACAACTAAACTCTTCCAATAGCTTTCATCAGAAAAGCTGGACTCCATTCACGGACTGTTTTGGACGACTTAAACATTTTATTTTTCAAAACTGTACTAGTTGCAAATAGTTCAACTTCTTAGCTTTAAAATGACTACTTGCACATCTCCATACGATTTTTCTACAATTTATGGTGATTTTTACAAAACTGCCTATCATTTCAAGAACACATTCGGACCAATTTGTGATTATGGCCCTTTTCACACAAGTTGGAAGTTACTAAAAATCATGAGAAAATTTATAAACAAACTATAACATTTTCAAAATCCCATAATTTACGGATTTTGATTTGGACCTTTGATAATTTTTCTATGAATTTTCTAAGAACAGCAATAGAAAATGTTAACAACAGAAAAATGTTATCAATTTCATTCCACCTTGTAACTTGTTGAGCAAGGTGTATTTCATTATGTGATCATATATTATTACATTATATGTCATTTTGTCTTGGTAATTAGACACACATCAGTACACATATGGATTTTTACTACATTAGGCATGCTAAATAATAGACTGTTACAAACAATGTTTACATCCATAATACACAAACATTTGGTAAACCATAACAAATATAGTTTATGAACACTACTACTACCCTTGTTGTGATAAACTATAAAAGGTATAGTTTATGATACATTTACATAACGAACTCATTACTAAGGGGTACATTTATATAAAAAGCGGTTTTATTACATTACACGTAAATTCGTTAATGACTTTTGTGAGACATTCGCTTCACTTTACAAATAAGTCCTGTATTGTAACCAAAGTCTCATGGAGGGAGAGAGTGATAGTTGTATATAGATCTATATTGGGTCTGACAAACCCACACCTTAGCTGCATGCAACAGCTAGACCGGCAGGTCTGGGGTGACAAATGTCATAACATTTCTGACGACCGAAGAACGTCATTTCAGGCCATCTAGGTCATAGCATGGTTATAATAACTCACATTAAGTATTAACAAATATAGGATTTACGGGGTTTTCATTGAAATCAAACGAGTTTATGTCAATTTAAACTTGCATTATTTACTGTAAGCAAGAAATGTTACGTATACATTTTGGTCTTGGGTTTTTAAGACTACATTTTTCGTATTAAGGAAAATATTGGATTTTCTGGAACGAACACCTTTTTTACAAGAAAAGGGTTTTCATAACTACATACCAATGCTTATGAACTCACCAACCTTTGTGTTGACACTTTTTCAAACAACTTGTATTCTCAGGAAGTCACTAAACAGGTAACCAAGTGCTTTTGAGGATGGGACGTTAAGGCGTCAAAAACATTTCATTTTGTCAACATAATGTAATTGATTTGGAAACATGTAAACTCATACAATGATGTAACTCTTTCAATTATATTTATGTTGGTTGTGTTTACTTTAATCACTATTGCAAATGTTGTTATAATACTATACATGAAGTCCTCCACCCCCGAACATTTCCGCCATCCTAGGTTTGGGGGTGTGACAGTTCCTCCGCCATCGTCGCTAGACGCTACCTCCCTACATCGCTCAGTCGCTGCCCGTTGGTCTTGCCATTCATCACCGCAACAACTGTCACCGGTCATCGAAATTAGGTATGTAATACTCCTTTTTTTTTCTTCTCCCGTTCTCTCATTCTATCAGATTCATGTCATCTTGAAATTGGAATAGTAGAATTAGGAATTAGAATTTACAAATATGAAATCTCAATTCTCATATCCTGAGTTAGTTTCTGTTTTTGACTTAGCTGTCTAGTACTCTAGTTGATGATTTGTGTAGCTCATCAAGTTGTCGATTAAGGACACTATAGTAACAGAAAAAAAATATTGATTTGGTTCTGCTTTAGAGAAAATCAAAGTGAACGTGGGGCCCCACGATGGGCTGGATTGTTAAAAAAAACTTCATACGACATTGGAGTCTCCGACGCCTGCCAATCACCGCTGTCCATTACAGCTCCACTAGTCACCACCGTCCACCTGCTGTGGAGCTGTTCTGCACTTTTGTTGTTCTTTCTTGTTCACATAACTGAAGAAAATCAGGTATGCTCCTGAGTGATCTCCTATTTGGCTGTTATGTCTTCTCTCTTTTCCAATTCTACTGGAAATTAGCAACCAATCTGTTGAGTATTGAAACTAGAGTATTGAATTTGTTTCCTTCCTCCGTTATCTATTTTGCTTGTTGTTGGGATTTTGTATACAACTAATTATGATTTCACACATATTTAAATGGATTTTTGTAGAAAATTGCTAATGTTTTTCTAGAATGAACTGATTGGAATTTGGGAATCAACTAATTAGGATTTCACACACCGTTAAATGTTCTCTTTTGCAGAAATTTGTAATGTTTTGTCTAAATTGAGCTGATGAGTGATGAGCATTGCTTCTGTTTATCTAATATTTGATTTTTATTGTCCCAAATTTGATTTAAGTTAGAGACTGATTTTCAATGAATTTGTCCTCCATTTTGATTTTTAGACATACAATCATGGTAATTTTAGGTATTTTGGTGTTTAATTGCTGAAATTAGGTTTGTTTATTTGTAAAAACATTAATTTTAGTTTCTAATACTTTCGCCCCCCCCCCCCCAAATTATATGTTCAAGCTCCGCCCCTGGCGTCCAGATATTTAGTGCAAACAAGATTGCTCCCAACTCAAGGTCATGTGTGGTGTAGTTCACCTCATTGCTCTTTAGTTTTATTGACGCGTAGGCTATGACCTTTCCTCGCTGCATGAGTACGCAGACTAATCCTTGATTGGATGCGTCATAATAGACCATGAAGTCTTCTGTCCCTTCTAGGAGAGACAAGACAGGGGCACTGCATAGAACTGGTTTCAAGGTTTGGAAGGAAGCCTCTTGTTTCCTTTCCCGGGTGAAGGTTACACCTTTTTTCGTTATGGCCGTGAGCGGCTTAGCGATTTTGGAGAAATTTTGTATGAACCTCCTGTAGTAACCAAAGAGGCGCAACAATTGTCTGATCTCTATTGGGGTTCTTAGTGTTGCCCAACCTTCGATTGCTTTGATTTTGAAAGGGTCCACATGTATTATTTCTTCGCTAACCACATGACTTAAGAAATCCACCCTTCAGATCCAAAACTCGCATTTAGAGAACTTCACATACAACTTCTCCGCCCTTAATGTTTCCAAAACCTGCCACAGGTGCTGACTGTGTTCTTCTTTACTTCGTGAGTATACTAGTATATCATCGATGAATACTATCTAAAATTTGTCTAGGTAAGGTCGGCACACCCAGTTCATTAAGTCCATAAACGCCGCAGGCGCATTCGTTAGACCGAAGGGCATTACTACGAATTCAAAGTGACCGTAACGAGTTCAGAATGCGGTCATGGGGATATCTTCCTCTCGGACCCGTAGTTGGTGGTACCTGGATCTTAAATCTATCTTTGAAAAGTAACTTGACCCTTGCAACTGGTCGAATAGGTCGTTGATCTGGGGAAGGGTGTATCGGTTTTTTACTGTGAACTTGTTTAGTTCTCGATAATCGATGCACATGTGAAACGATCCATCCTTTTTCTTTACGAACAAGACCGGAGCTCCCCAAGGTAAGAAACTTGGACTTATAAATCCCTTGTCCAGTAATTCACTCAATTGAATGGAAAGTTCTTGCATCTCCGCACGAGCTAATCTGTACGACGACTTGGCGATCAGTGTGGCTCCGGGTATCAAGTCCATTCTAAATTCGACGTGCATTCAGGGGGTACTCTCGGGAGGTCTTCAGGAAACACGTCGGGAAAATTGCATACCTCCGCGATGTCCTAAATGTTATTTTCTTCTTTCTTTTTGTCGACCACGTGGGCCAAAAAGGCGTGGTTCTTCTTGTGTAAACACTTATGTTCCTTGATACATGAGATGATGCGAAGGTTTGTACCGGGTTTGTCACCGCGTTGCTTGGTAGATGAAGGCAAATGGCCTTCTCATAATACATAATGCCGACACGGTGAGGACTTAGCTAGTCCATGCTGATGATCACATCAAAACTCCTTATGGTAACCGACATTAAGTCGATTTGGAAGGAGTGGTTATTCAAAGTCAGCGTGCACCCTATGAATACATCGTTTGTTGTTTCAGTTTTTCTGTTAGCCTTTTCCATAGTGAATGTTTCGTTTAGTGTTTGAGGATTTTTTTTGACTAGATGTTTGAACTTACGACTCAGAAAGCTTCTCTCCGCCTCACTATCAAATAGTATACATGCATAAATGTTATTGAGGAGGAACGTACTGGTGACCACTGCAGGATCCTTCATTGCCTCCTCATGTCCTATTGCTAGGACTCTTCATGTTCCCCCAACATTCCTGTTGTTGTCCTTTGGACGATTCCGCTTGTAGTGGCCCATCTCCCCACATCCATAACACGCTTGGTCACCCCAGTATTTGTTGTTTGGGTGGCCTGTTGTGTAGGTGCTTTGCAGTATTAGGCAGTGTGCGCTTTACTGTTGCAATTTGTACAATGCATCTCTTGGCATGCACCGTTGTGATGAAAGTTACATTTATCACGCTTTGGGAGAGTGTCTGCATACGACTTGGTAGGTATTGGTGCGGCAGGGGTGGTAGCGGCATGAACCGCCACAATCTGTTGTTTCTTTGAGGGTTCCTGGGTTGGTTGTCCCTTCTTCTTGTTTCTAAACTTCCTATTGTTATCATTTCCTTTTTTCTGTTCAGTGACGGGAGTCATTATGCCCTTCTATACCCCGTGGTCAACGAGCCTTTGAGCGAGACGCTTGGCGCTGTCGAAAGTTGTTGGATTAGCAGCAATTACATTCCTTTGAATCTGAGGAGATAACCCCAGATGAAACGTTCAATTTTCTTGCTCTCGGGAGTGATCATTCCAGGGCATAGAATTGCCAGGTCGCTGAATCTGGAGGTGTAAGCTTCGATGTTAGAGCCATTCATATTAAGATTCCAAAGTTCTTGTTCGAGCTTATGTACCTCGCCCCTTGGGCAGTACTCTTCGAGCATCAAATTTTTGAGATCCTCCCAAGTCATCGAGTTCGCCACCGGGAGTGTTAGAGCTTTGACATGGCCATTCCACCACGAAAGGGCCCTATCAGAAAAAGCACAGGCTGCAAATTTAACTTTGCTCACCTCTGGGCAGCCACAGATTTCAAATACTAACTTCGTCTTTTCAAACCACCACGTTAAAGCTATAATACCTCTGCTTCCATTAAAGATCTTTGGCTTTCTGTTTGTAAAGTCTTTGTATGTGCACCCACGTTGAAGCCCTTGGTTATCCCCCTGATTGGAGTTACCTGTTCCATTTCCATTTTCGTGTCCATTTCCATTTGCGTCATTTCTGATGATTTGCACCATAGCAACAGTCACCGCGGCTGTTACTGCCGCCTGAAACATAGCTGAATCCATTTGCAGTGGAGGTGGTTGTGGTGGTGGTGTCGTTGTATTATTCTTGCACCTATTATATCTTCGAGGCAATATTTTCTGCCATAAAGTGGAATGACAATGAGTTTCTGATAAGAGTTATGGTTCGGACATTATTGTAATAGAACTCCTTGTTATATATATATATATATATATATATATATATATATATATATATATATATATATATATATATATATATATCGAGTCTAGTGGTTATTGTGAGTTGCTTGTACTTATAATTGAAACTTTATTATACCAAATAATATTGAAAAGAGAAGACATAGCAGGTAACAACATCCAATAAAAGCACATATTCGTTTCATTAATGGTAAGGTACTAGTACATAACTTTTAGAAAATTGGCCTCTAAAAAGGTCTACAGTACATCAAACATAAAAAATTGGCACCATAACGACCCTACGAATACTATAATCACTTAGACGTAGGGTCGATCCTACATACAGGAAATAGAAAAAGGGTAGCTCCAACGCATAGTCATAAAACTAGTCTATATAAAATTGTGAGTAGGATGAATCCTACTCATGATGAGTAGTCCTCTGTAGTCCTTGGGACGAAGTAGAGCTGCCCTGTAGCTCAGCCAACCGGCACTCGGCTGCGATCACTCTCTCCTGGAGATCTGCATGCCTCTCCTAATATTTTCTTACCTCCGCTCAGGCGGTGGTAAGGTCCTCAATGAATCTATCCATGGGATAGTAGTCTCTCTCAAGGTCTTGATTCCGTGCGTCTGTGACCTCTGCAGCGGCTCCCAACTCCAGTATGTGGTTTCTCGTTGCCCTAGTCTGGTCACCAATGTATAAGATCTACTGGATCATGATTGGGAGGGCTTTGTCGGTTGGTCCTACCTGGCTGAGGTTATAGTAACCTCGCTGCATACCAAAAGGTAGGCGATGGCGCAGGTGGCGGCTCCACCTCTATAAATCTTCCGCCCAGCAGGGCGTGGTTCCCTAGTAGCCATGTCGGTTCACGGGAACCCTTGCTACATATGGAGGGTTGATAACCTCCGATTCTGTGTCAGACTCATCTTCTGGTTCTTCCTCTTCATCTTCCTCTTCCTCTGACTCTTCCTCAAACTCTTCTTCCTCTTCCTTTGGTTCCTCTTCCATGATCTCCTCAGGATCCTCCTCAATCCATCCTCCATTCCCCTGATTGGGGAAGTAGGGATCTCCTGGGATGTGGAAACCTGTCATCGATTCTGTACGAGAATATAAGTACGAGAAATAAATGAAAGGTTTATAATGTACTAAAATACTCATGTAGTATTTTATTTATTTATGTTTGATTCTATAGTTTCTTGGTATATATAGGGTTGGTAAGTTTTAGATTTGTTGTCCACCATGACCACTCCTAAACACATGTTGGTTATATCTTGAATAAATATAGTTGATTAGGCTATATTTACCCTAGATATGATTACATACGTGTCTAAGTTTAATCGCGATGTCCAAATCTTCTAAATACTTCTTATTATAACATTATTTCTAATATGCATGTATATATGTACACTTTTATAAAATATTTATTTTTTTAAAGTATACTTTTAGTCAGAGTGTTTTAGCTCCAGTGTATTTATAGTTGTATATCGTGTATGGTTTGATATACTAGTTCACTATAAACAATGCTCTGATACCAATCTGTCACACCCCCAAACCAGGACGGCGGAAACGTCCGGGGGTAGATGATGTCATTATATAGTATCATAACAGTTGAATATAAATGAAACATAACAACCCAGACATCATACATTGAGAATACAATTTTACATGGTTCACACACTGTGTTTGTTCAAAATTTACACATCAAATGACTGAAAAGTAGAAATCCATGATGCAGCAACTCCTGTTCTCAAAATGATTTGAATACCTATTTACGGGTTCCATGAGAATACAAGTGATTTTGAAAAGCGTCAACAATAATGTTGGTGAGTTCATAATCATTTTTGTATGAAAAGTGTTTGTAATTGTTTTGTTTAAAATGGTTTTGGTATACTTCTAGAAAGTTCGATATTTTCTATAAAAATGGCAGTAAGTCTCATATCCAAGACTAAAAGTGTACGTATGACTTTTTTATATTTTCCTTGTAAAATGATAGTGTATGTTCCCAGAAAATCCAATATTTTCTTATATATGAACTATAGTCTTAAACCCTGAGACCATAAATGTAAGAAATGTTGTACTGTAAGATAGTATGTAGTTTTATTCTTTTATAAAACTGATGAAGTGTAAGCTTCCCGTAAACCAAATAGTATTAGTTAATCCCTATGTGAGTTATTATAACCATGCTTAATATGATTGTTATGCTTGAACGACGTTCTTCATGCATCGGAATTGGTAGATATTTGTCACCCTAGACTTGCCGATCTGACTGTAGCGAACAACTTAGGTATGGGGTTGTCAATCCCGTATTGATCTATACACAACTATTTCGTTCTCCCTCCAGGAGACACTGGTTATAATGTTGGACTTAAAGTGTACGCTAGATAGGTACGGTGAAGAGAATGTCTCACTAGAGCATTAGCAAATTTACGTGAACTATGACTCCCTTTTTCTTGTATAATGAAATAATTATACCATTGAAAAATTATGAGAGTATGGTTTTGTAACTCCCAAAGTATATCAATTGTAGTTTTCCTTATATGTTTTTGTGTGGACTATTTATATACACTTTTATATAAATATAAAGCCAAATTCTTTTCTTTTGTTAATATATGTTATTAAAACATAATATCCTTGAGTTTTAACCCACCAAAACAGTAATGACTAAAATATAACTATTTTTACAAGAGAAGCTATTTTTAGTAAAAATTTCCAAAACTTGTAGTTTGTACAACATATATTTTTCTTGTTGATGTTTGTTATCACGAAATGAGTTAAGTTTTTGTTATCTTTGCATATCAACTTCATATTATATGAATTTTGTGTAGAAAAGAGTGGTGATATCTACATTTTATACAACTATTATACCGTATTCAAATAATAAGAGTGAAGCATGCAAATATCCATAAGACAAACATATTTTTTACTTGTATCCCCCCCCCCCCTAAAACAATGAAAAACTCGAAAAATAAGGGTATGAAGCTCACCTTGAGTTGATTTTGTGGATGATTTGAAGGAAGAATATGAATATTTTCAAGCCTAGCTTCTTATTGATAAACTTCTTGGAAGGGTTATTATCCTAGTAATTTAACACACGAAAATGTGTGTAAAAATGATGTAGCTAACATAAAATTACTTAGAAAGACTAGAGGTTCATGACATATCTTACCTAAAACCTGAAAATCACAAGATGAAGATGAAGCTCTTGGAGACTCAAGCTTTCCTTTGAGAGAAAAGTGGAGAACGAAAGAAAATTTGTCTTTTGGGGTGTGGTAATTTCTCTCGGCCGAGGCATATATGGAGGGAAGAGAGAGGAGTTTTATTGATGTATGGAGGATATTAGTGGGTGTAGCATGGATGTTTAGAGGTTAGTTGCTTGCCTTGCATGGTTATTTGATGGACAAAGAGATTTAAAGTTTGGAGCATCAAATCACAAAGTCAATTTTTATTGGGTTTTGCACCCTACTGGCAACCCATCTACCGAGGAGGTGGTCCTTGGATTTGAAGCCACCAAAAATCAAGGGGTTTTCGGTCTCAAGGTGACCGACATCACCCTCCCTTCGTATGAGGTTCTCGGTTTCAAGGTGACCGAAATCACCATTCCCTTTTATGAGGTTCTCGGTCCGAGGGTATCTTGGCCCAAACTTGAGTGTTTCAATCTCAATTTAAGGTTTTTAACATATTAAAACAAAGTTAAACATCATTCATACAAATTTGAATTTCTAGAAACTTTTGATCCTTCTCATTAAATTTTCAATGTTTATCACAACTTTGTGATATGGTTTTATACTATCTGTAGATATACTTTGCTTGGATCAAAATTTCTTGGTTGTCACATTTAGAAGATCGGTTTTCTTGTGGAGGCTAAAACTGTCACACCACAAAACCAAGAACGGCGGAAACGTTATGGGGTGAAGGACGTCATGTACAGTATCACAACAATGAAAAGTAGTAAACAAGCAACAACATCATCCATTGCATTAATAATATAATTTTAATACAAGTGTTCTGCCAAATTATAATAGACACTAAAGTATAAACAAAGTGAAAGATGAGTCTTGAACGAGCTCCTCTTCTCTAAACCTTGCATCGGTACCTGTCTACTGTTGACCTAAGGATACAAGTTATTTTGAAAGAGAGTATCAGCTTTAAAGCTGGTGAGATTATAAGTATTAATGTGTCTTAATTTGTATGTAAGTATTTGTTTGACATGTAATGAAAGACTGGAAAATGTTTTGAAAGAAAGTTCGTGTAAGTATGAGAATGTTTGTAAAACAACTATAAACGTTTGAAAAACCCTAGAAATCCATATGATTTCCTACTATTATAAAAGGGAGTCTTCTACCAAGACCTAACTGTTTTGTCTGTTCGTTTCTTGTAAAAGTGTGTAATTTTCCCAAGTGTAACTATCATTAACAAAATATAGTTTGTACAATAATGTTTAAGTGAAATGATCACTAACTATATGTAAAGGGTAAATTAATGTAGTATTGTAGTGTTGTATTATAGGAACTACTGCTGTACTAACTACCTTAAACCGGATTTATATTAAGGTATTATGTGATTAATTGTACCATACTATCGACTAGGTAACATGACGATGTAGGTCATAAAAAGGTATGACATTTGGCACCCGCAGACCTGCAGGTTCGGCTGTAGCTAGCAGCAAGGTGTAGGATAGTCAATCCAGTATAGATCTATACGCAAACTCACACTCTCCCTCCAAGAGAATCTGACTACAACTCGGGCCATGACATTGAAGGCATGCTCCGATACAGTGGATCACAATTTTGTTAACGTATTCATGTATATGTAATGTATTATTAATCGTTCTAGTATCGTTGTATATGTTCTCTTTCTAGTATAGTTGTAAATGCTCTCTTTCTAGTATAGTTGTATATGTTCTCTTCTAGTATAGTTGTATATATTCTACGTGTGCTAGCTGTAATGTGTGTTCTCTCTCTATCTAGCATGTATAGTAATGTACTGTGTGTACTAGCTGTAATGTATGTTCTCTCTATCTAGCAAGTATTGACTCATGAATGAACTGACTCATTGTATGATATCGCGTTCTAGTAATAGTTCTAGTATCTTCCTAAACTACTCGTATGGTAGCTTACTAGTAATTTAACTGGTACGTATGAACATGGATGTATACCCTTGCTACCCAAGGGCATTGGATGAACTGGAAGGACCTTTATGACTATATATGTACATACGATATATAACTAATATTTAAACAACCTTCGGACGGATACCCGATGTCCCACCAGACCACATCTCAAGCGCGAAAAGGAAATAGGGTGGATAGCCTTCCTAAGTCTTTTAAAAATTTCTTATATAACTATACATATATAGGCATGCAATTGATAATATAAAAGCATAAAATAAGTTTTATTATCTAAGAAAAGACCGACTTGATGTCAATCTATAAAACGGTTTGAAAGCACGGGTTTGATAAAATAGTTTAAGTATAAGGAAACATTTGTTTGAAACATAATTGTAAATGAGTTTGAAATGAAACATATAGAGTAAATTGTACAGTTTAATAAGGAGCTTTAACATATAAAGTGTTTATGAAAAACATTTGAAGGAAACTGTTTGGTAAAACGGCTAATGAGTAGCTAATCATTTGAATGCTGCTTATTAATCACATGTGATTGATATAATAAGTAGCATGATTATACTTGTGTCCCCCCATAAAGCATTTAAAAACATTTAAAACATTGATTAAGGGGTATGAACTCACCTGTTGCGAGTGGATCGGAAGGAAGTGTCGGATAAGTGCTTGGTCAAGTGAAGACTTAGACACGCACAAAGATCCTAATTATATATGAGGACCTATGTATATAAACAATTAGTCTTTAAACAACTAACAAACAAGTCAAGACACTCTAGGACATGACAAACACTTTGTATAAGTGTTATAAGTGCTAAGGAGTGCATCTAAGTATTGTAGGGAAAGGCTAGTGTGTTTGGGGTTCAAGGAACACTCCTAAAATGAGTTTACTCCCTAATGACCAACACCCCTTGAGTTTACGGTCGTAAACTCTTGAGTTTACGGCCGTAAACTCCTAACCTTTTGACCACTTGTTGATTTGAAGTCTTCTAAGCTATTCCAAGCATTCCTACTTCATGATTTAGCCTTAGGAAGTGTTGTGTGTCATCAAAACACTCCTAAATGGAGTTTACGGTCTAAGGACCATTTTTCATGAGTTTACTACCTTAAATTCATGAGTTTACTACCTTAAATTCATGAGTTTACTACCTTAAACACATAACTTTATGGTTTTTGGGGTTTTCAAGTCCTTAGCTCAATCATGGCACTAGTCTAGGTTAGATTTAGTCATAAGAAATAACTTTGGGACATTTATGGGATATTTAAACACCCTTTGGGGTGTTTATGGTTTTAGGACATCCCCAAACCGTAAAACACATAAAATGGAAAGTTTTGGTGCTTTTTGTGTGATAAACTCTTCAAGGATGAACCTAAACAAGTCCCTAAGGCATTGTGAAGCATCTAGGCACCTTAACACACCATTTTGGCCCTATACTTGGTATTTATAGTTTTAGGACCTCCCAAAACCGTGAACACCTTTATCTTGGTGTTCGTGGGACTTTTCCTTGGTATAAACATGTATAGCTAGCTTTAAATGACTCTAGGATAGAAGTACTTACATTGTGGAAGCTTGAAATGAACTTTAAGTCCAAGAACACTAGTGTGTGTTCTTGGTGTTTTGGAAAAACTAATCAAAACACAAAAATGGATGGATTAAAGGATGTAAAATCACTAGATTAAGTGATATACTAACTTGAAAGGGCTAGAAACACTTACTAGATTGAAGATTTTGAATAAAAACTTGGATGATACTTGAGAGGATATTTTGGAGTTTACTCTTTTGGTATTTGGGGAGTAAACACAAATGGCTAATCTTAGGGAGTAAACTCATGCTTAAGGCATGAGTTTACGTTTTTTGGATGATTTTTCGACCCAAACTTAAAAGTTTGGCCGCGAACTTCTAAGACACGAGGTGTTTGCGGTTTTTAAATTTCAATACCCGAGACGGTACTTTCTTTCACCCGTTCGTTTAAAGAATAATATTAAAATAATCAAATGAACTTATTTTTCCCAAAAAAAATTAAAGTGAACTTGAATTATAATATGAAGTGATTGACTTTTAGGGTTTGACCGGATGAAAATTCCGGGTTGTCACATCATCCCCCTGTTAAAGGGAATTTCGTCCCGAAATTAGAATTTAAGTAAGGAAGTAGGTATAAATGATCGAGTCGAGAGGTGGGAAACTCCCTAATCGATTGGTTCTCGCGCTCCTAAGTGAAATTGGGTCCTCGGTTGGTATCCCAACGAACCTTCAATATAGGGAGGCGACGCTGCTTCGTCCGCTTGACCACTCGGTCGAGGGTCACTACGATTCTAATACGAAGGCGAGGATCTTGTTAATCTCGATCTCATCGAGTGGGATTTACGAGAGTCCTAACGGAAAGCTACGGTTTCAAGATCGAGACGCGAAGGGTAAAATGTACGTTACTGAGTTCGCGGAGTAGGTCTAGTCTGTGAGATACAGGACCGATTCTGGTAAGAATCTCGGAGGTCCTGACTATTTTGGATTTAGCTTTCCACACTTTACGAAGCGTAATAAGCCATTCCCAAAGTGAGACTTCCTAAAGAATTTGGTCTCTCACTTGTAATTCCAAAGGTTCTTTCTCTTGCTTAACTTCCCAGTCAAGGGCCACCCCCTGCTAGGTCAAAGTCGTAAGGGTGTCTATAATTTGCGAGGAGTTCTCGATGATCTATGACAGTAGGTCTGTAAGACCTAGAATTTGGCGAATTCCTGTCGACGTCTCTGGTGTCGACAAATTGTCAACGATTTTGATAAATTGAAAGAGTACTCAGGATTCCAACATCACTAATAGTCTGTCTTAGGAATCTGACTCTTAAATTTCAAAACTCGTGTTTAGAGAACTTTGCGAAAAGTATCTCCGAGGGTAATGTTTTCTGCGGGTTCCTTCTTACTGCGAGGGCAGATAAGTAAGTCGTTACATGGAGAATGACGAACTGATCCAAGTAAGAAAGACAGACTCTATTCATTAAACTCATGAATGCTTCAGGCGTATTGGTCCTATCCGAGGGGTATCACTATGGACTCGAAGTGTCCGCATCGAGTTCGGAAGGTAGTCTTCGAGACATCCTTCGCTAACACTCAAAACTGCTGATATTCGGATCTCGGTCCATTTCTGAAAAGTAACTCGTTTCTTGCGTTTGCTCAACCGATTCATCTATGCGAGGCAGAGACAACGATTTCTAATGGAAAAATCTGGACGGAGCCCTCGATAGCCGAGGCACATATGATGCAATCCGTCTACCTATGGAAGAATTAGACCGGAGCTCTCTAGGGTGAGAAGCCTAGTCTTCAGATTCCATTTCTGCGTAGTTCGCTAAGTTGTCCAGACTGTTCTTGTATCTCCGTAGGTGTTTAGACTGAAGGGCAATCTGCTTACAGAAGTCTTACTGGGTTCTAAGTTTGTTCACATGAGGATGCGATTACTTGTAGTCTTGGGCAGTTCTCCGTCCTGAAGTTCATTTTAGAATCCATACTTGGTTCAACGATCACCATCTCGTGTATACGAGTCGTATATAATTAAGATTGAAAAGATAGTCGAATAACTGATTCTTCTTTAAGCTCACATCCTATCGAGGAAAAAGAAGTTAAAGCAGAATCATCAATTCTAAACCTATAGAACCTTGATTATATATTGCCCCTATGTATACATTCTTCAGCGACAGATCAACCGTATGGATCTTTGGATTGAACTTGACGTACTGTACGAGTGGTACTTCGGGGATTTCTTCGGAAGGAAAAGAACTATGAGGTATTCCATGCATGAGTACTCAGGTGTTCTGATATGACGGCTTCGCTGGAAAGGCGATTTCGAAGAATGAGGTGTACGTATGAAGCTGGTATGGTACGGATCAAATTGATTTTAGTTGTATGATAATGTCGGAATCATAAGGGAAATTAAAGACATTAGATTTGAACATAAGGTGTTTACAGACAAAACACAACCGTGCAACCATCAACAGAGTTACAATACTTTAGACTACTACAAGACTATTGCTGCGAAATAAGGTATATTATAAAAGGCAAGTATACGCAGCACAAGCATCCTTATACCGACAGGATCCCGCAAAAGATAAGACTCTAGTTGCACTAGTTCTGGATAGTTTATAAGTCTGTTACAACGAAACGCCTAAATTACATTAACGTGGGTCCGGAGTATTCTCTCCTGCGGCGGTGGTCGGTAGCATACTTTCGTCTATGCCAGCATTTGCTGCCTCTGGGCAGTTCCTTTTGTAGTGACCCACCTTGCCACAACCGTAGCAAGCCTGGTTCACACCGGTGTTGGGCACCTGGTTTATCGGCCTTACTAGTCTCTTGCAGTAACGTATGGTGTGCCCCTTTTTGTTGCAGTTTGAGCACTGTATCTCTCGACAAGGTCCATGGTGGTGATAACTGCATTTGATGCATTTTGGGAGATTTCCAGCATATTGTCTGGCTGGGTTAGGGACAATTGGTATACCCGAAGGGATGGTAGTAGGAGGTACCGATGTCGTGGCTGTGAGGGTTGTTACCGGTGGTTGTTTCTTGTTCGCCCATCGAAGCGATATGTCCTTCTTTTTGGCCCAAAACTTTTGTTACTCTTGGTCTCGGAACTCGGGGTGTCGTGGTAGTTTGCTGCTCGTTGAGGTGTTTGATTGTTACCCGGATTGGAATTGTTGTTAAGAATCCCGCTAACATTTGCGTTGTTAGTGTTAAGGTGGGTCAGAATAGCCGACACGGCAGCCGAGACTGCAGCTTGAAAGGTAGCTGCATCAATCTAAAGAATTGGTGTTTGGTTGAGGGGTTGATCGTTTTTCTTTGGCGACATGATTCTGTTTCATGGAAAGAAAATGAATTTGTGAGCGAGCATGGTTGAACCTAGACGTAGTTCGACTATTTATGTAAAGAATAGAAGTATGTTCTCGTTAGTTTGACCTACATCCCTATGATGTAGTCCTAATACGGATTGGAAGTATGATCGCGAAGGTTTGACCTACATCCTTATGATGCAGTCCTAGCACTGAGTGGAAGTAAGTTCGTAGAAGGGTCTCAAGACGTTTGTCGTTCAAGCCGAGGTATCGATGGTTGGTGAATAACATGGTCCAACCACTAGAAGAGACTTGGAAATGTCTCCGGAGCTAAATTGCTATAGTCCAATGACTTGACTGAAGCATGTCTCAGGTATACTCAAATGAAAATATGATGAGAGTATTTGAATAAAGAAAATGACACAGAAGTTAGCCGACTGTCAATATCTTTGATATTCATGACGTAAAAGTTCGGGAAAAATGACCTTGTAAAAGGTCTTACATCTTATCCAGAGAAGATAGACCTTGACAGCATAAAGACCTAACCAATAGTACTTACAGTACAAGATAGTTTCATAGAAAATGCCTCATCGGGCATAGACAGAAATAAATGATTCCCTTTTTAACAAGGAAAATAAAGTAAAGCATCTACTACTGGCGACGGTCATCCCTCTGGTGAACTCTCAGTTCAACCAGTTGACGTTCCACATCAAGTAGGTGTCTTTCGTACACCCTCTGGCGTACTCGGAGCTCTATGACTTCGGCTCGTGATTCAGCCAGTGCTTGCAGCATGGTTTCATGGTTTCTCTCAGATCTCTCACGAGCATCTTCTAGACGAATGGTGCGGAGGGTATGCATTCTCGCATCGGCGACAACTTCTGTGATCTGGTGTAGGGCTGTCCTGCCTTGAATCTCATTTCGGGCCACTCTGCAGACCAAGATTGGCAAGATTCTGTCTGCTGAGCCCCCATTGCTCAGGTCATAAAAGCTTCGGTCACCATCAAATGGCATGGGCTGATCTTGTCCTTGGCTCCATGTTTCCAAACATTCCACCCATAGAGGCGTCGGGCCATGAAAAGCCGGACGAGGGTTAGGAATTGGAAAGGGAGCTGCCAGGGGTAGGTTCTCAACTTCAGGTTTGGAGTTAGCATCGTCTGAAAGGTCTTCATCATGGTGATCATTCAAAGGGATAGGATGATCATTAACTAGTTCTTCTCCAAACCAACCAGCAATGACTTCATTCGGGAGATACTGGTTGTCGTGGGGATGGAGTCCAACCATGTTATCTTCGCGAGAATTGGGATAAGAAAATAATTAGTAGACGAACTATCTAGATAATTATTTAGAAAATCTTCATTAGTTACATCGCTATTTGTGAAGTGCATACCAGTTATATGTAATCGAAACAGGATAGGCCTTCGAATAAGTGACCTTAACTCCAAATTCACACAGAACAGGGGTAAAGTAAAATTTTCATAGATTCTAAGTCTATAACATCCTAATTACATATAACCTTAGTGTATCCACTTAGCAACTATCAACTTGGTAATGAAGATCCCATTTTAGTTCTCAAGTATAAAGTACTTATAGTAACACCAAATACCCCTATAGTATTTTAAGTTTAATGTTATGTTCTACTGATCTCATTGTGGTAGAGTTGGTAAGATTTTTGACTTGTTGCAACCACACAACTACACTTAGGCACATGCTAGTCAACCCTCGGATAATATAGTTGATCAGGCTATATCTTCCCAGTTTTGACTATATGTCTCTAAGTCCACCTGTGTTGCCCAACAATCGTAATTCTTTTGTACTGTCCTAGTGACACTGATTTTAGTACGAATGCAGGAACGTATACTTAATTAAATATTTTATTATTTAAAGTATAAACTCTTGGTCGGAGTATTTGTAATCCCTATGTATTTATAGTTAGTATATCTTTTATGGGTTGATATACTTAATTCACTATAAACAATGCTCTAATACCAATCTGTCACACCCCAAAACCAAGAACGGCGGAAACGTTCTGGGGCGGAGGACGTCATGTACAGTATCACAACAATGAAAAGTAGTAAACAAGCAACAACATCATCCATTGCATTAATAATATAATTTTAATACAAGTGTTCTGCCAAATTATAATAGACACTAAAGTATAAACAAAGTGAAAGATGAGTCTTGAACGAGCTCCATCTTCTCTAAACCTTGCATCGGTACCTGTCTACTGTTGACCTAAGGATACAAGTTATTTTGAAAGAGAGTATCAGCTTTAAAGCTGGTGAGATTATAAGTATTAATGTGTCTTAATTTGTATGTAAGTATTTGTTTGACATGTAATGAAAGACTGGAAAATGTTTTGAAAGAAAGTTCGTGTAAGTATGAGAATGTTTGTAAAACAACTATAAACGTTTGAAAAACCCTAGAAATCCATATGATTTCCTACTATTATAAAAGGGAGTCTTCTACCAAGACCTAACTGTTTTGTCTATTCGTTTCTTGTAAAAGTGTGTAATTTTCCCAAGTGTAACTATCATTAACAAAATATAGTTTGTACAATAATGTTTAAGTGAAATGATCACTAACTATATGTAAAGGGTAAATTAATGTAGTACTGTAGTGTTGTATTATAGGAACTACTGCTCTACTAACTACTTTAAACCGGATTTATATTAAGGTATTATGTGATTAATTGTACCATACTATCGACTAGGTAACATGACGATGTAGGTCATAAAAAGGTATGACATTTGGCACCCGCAGACCTGCAGGTTCGGCTGTAGCTAGCAGCAAGGTGTAGGATAGTCAATCCAGTATAGATCTATACGCAAACTCACACTCTCCCTCCAAGAGAATCTGACTACAACTCGGGCCATGACATTGAAGGCATGCTCCGATACAGTGGATCACAATTTTGTTAACGTATTCATGTATATGTAATGTATTATTAATCATTCTAGTATCGTTGTATATGTTCTCTTTCTAGTATAGTTGTAAATGCTCTCTTTCTAGTATAGTTGTATATGTTCTCTTCTAGTATAGTTGTATATATTCTACGTGTGCTAGCTGTAATGTGTGTTCTCTCTCTATCTAGCATGTATAGTAATGTACTGTGTGTACTAGCTGTAATGTATGTTCTCTCTATCTAGCAAGTATTGACTCATGAATGAACTGACTCATTGTATGATATCGCATTATAGTAATAGCTCTAGTATCTTCCTAAACTACTCGTATGGTAGCTTACTAGTAATTTAACTGGTACGTATGAACATGGATGTATACCCTTGCTACCCAAGGGCATTGGATGAACTGGAAGGACCTTTATGACTATATATGTACATATGATATATAACTAATATTTAAACAACCTTCGGACGGATACCCGATGTCCCACCAGACCACATCTCAAGCGCGAAAAGGAAATAGGGTGGATAGCCTTCCTAAGTCTTTTAAACATTTCTTATATAACTATACTTATATAGGCATGCAATTGATAATATAAAAGCATAAAATAAGTTTTATTATCTAAGAAAAGATCGACTTGATGTCAATCTATAAAACGGTTTGAAAGCATGGGTTTGATAAAATAGTTTAAGTATAAGGAAACATTTGTTTGAAACATAATTGTAAATGAGTTTGAAATGAAACATACAAATTAAAGTGTACAGTTTAATAAGGAGCTTTAACATATAAAGTGTTTATGAAAAACATTTGAAGGAAACTGTTTGGTAAAACGGCTAATGAGTAGCCAATCATTTAAATGCTGCTTATTAATCACATGTGATTGATATAATAAGTAGCATGATTCTACTTGTATCCCCCCATAAAGCATTTAAAAACATTTAAAACATTGATTAAGGGGTATGAATTCACCTGTTGCGAGTGGATCAGAAGGAAGTGTCGGATAAGTGCTTGGTCAAGTGAAGACTTAGAAACGCACAAAGATCCTAATTACATATGAGGACATATGTATATAAACAATTAGTCTTTAAACAACTAACAAACAAGTCAAGACACTTTAGGACATGACAAACACTTTGTATAAGTGTTATAAGTGCTAAGGAGTGCATCTAAGTGTTGTAGGGAAAGGTTAGTGTGTTTGGGGTTCAAGGAACACTCCTAAAATGAGTTTACTCTCTAAAGACCAACACCCCTTGAGTTTACGGTCGTAAACTCTTGAGTTTACGGTCGTAAACTCTTGAGTTTACGGTCGTAAACTCCTAACCTTTTGACCACTTGTTGATTTGAAGTCTTCTAAGCTATTCCAAGCATTCCTACTTCATGATTTAGCCTTAGGGAGTGTTGTGTGGCATCAAAACACTCCTAAATGGAGTTTACGTTCTAAGGACCATTTTTCATGAGTTTACTACCTTAAACACATAACTTTATGGATTTTGGGGTTTTCAAGTCCTTAGCTTAATCATGGCACTAGTCTAGGTTAGATTTAGTCATAAGAAATAACCATGGGACATTTATGGGACATTTAAACACCTTTTGGGGTGTTTACGGTTTTGGGACATCCCCAAACCGTAAACACATAAAAATGGAAAGTTTTGGTGCTTTTTGTGTGATAAACTCTTCAAGGATGAACCTAGACAAGTCCCTAAGGCATTGTGACGCATTTAGGCACCTTAACACACCATTTTGGCCCTATACTTGGTGTTTACGGTTTTGGGACCTCCCAAAACTATGAAAACCTTTATCTTGGTGTTCTTGGGACTTTTCCTTGGTATAAACATGTATAGCTAGCTTTAAATGACTCTAGGATAGAAGTACTTACATTGTGGAAGCTTGAAATGAACTTTAAGTCCAAGAACACTAGTGTGTGTTCTTGGTGTTTTGGAAAAACTAATCAAAACACAAAAATGGATGGATTAAAGGATGTACAATCATTAGATTAAGTGATATACTAACTTGAAAGGGCTAGAAACACTTACTAGATTGAAGATTTTGAATTAAAACTTGGATGATACTTGAGATGATATTTTGGAGTTTACTCTTTTGGTATTTAGGGAGTAAACACAAATGGCTAGTCTTGGGGAGTAAACTCATGCTTAAGGCATGAGTTTACGTTTTTTGGATGATTTTTCGACCCAAACTTAAAAGTTTGGCCACGAACTTCTAAGACACGAGGTGTTTGCGGTTTTTAAATTTCAAAACCCGAGACGACACTTTCTTTCACTCGTTCGTTTAAAGAATAATATTAAAATAATCAAATGAACTTATTTTTCCCAAAAACAAGTAAAAGTGAACTTGAATTATAATATGAAGTGATTGACTTTCAGGGTTTGACAGGATGAAAATTCTAGGTTGTCACAAAAACTATCCAGATGGTCTGGTTGGTTGTTGATGCTGATTTTCCTTGCTTAACAGCAGAGGACATTGAGATTTTGAATGGTTTTTCTTTTTGCATAAGGAACACTCATCAAAATCAAGTTTAACGTAATTTTGATATAAGTTCTGAGGTTTTTATGGAACAACAAATATAGTTGGAGTGATATTTGTCTTAGACCCTTTGTGATCTTGCGAGTTGATACGAGTTTCTTCGACAATTAACTCATGAACAACCGAATCAATAATTGTAAGAGGGTGTGATGCAAGATAGATACATGTAAGCCTTCAAAACCAAAATGTAAAGCTGTCAAAAATCAAACTAACCACTGCTCATCCCTTCTACAAATGTAAGGCTGTAAGGCCTTCAGATCAGCAGGTTCAGTAAGGGTCAACTGATCCCACAAATCAGACATAGATACATAAAATTATTGAATACTTAGGTTATTCAGTTGGAAGGATAGAATTTTAGATGTTATCTAGTTTTGTTTAGCAAAATTAGAGAGTGTATACAGTCTACTCAAGTAATCCTAAACTTCCTTTGTTGTGGCGTACTTTGCCAACTTTGTGTCAATAGACTTAATTACAGAATTGTTAATCTAAGTGATAATCTTGGAGTTATCAGTCTCCCACAAGTCCAATAAAGTTGCATAATTTATAACATTCTCATATATCAGAGAAAAAAAGGATAAAAACAATGTTTTGAAAAGAAAACACATCACGATGACTTAAATTGCATTGAAATTATAATTGCAAAACGTTCTTAACGACGTGATGACTAAAGTTTCATTGAGATTATGATCGAAAAAGGTTCTTCACAAGGAGAAATATCAGATCTTAGCATGAAATACGAAAATAGCAACAAATCAAAATTCTCCAAAAGAAGACAAAATAGAGCAAATCAAACCAAACAGAATACATAAACAGATCGAACAAATCGATATGTGGAATGCCAGAACCTCATATCCAAGTTGTTCCCAACAATCATAAAGGAATGATTAAACTGAGATATGATACTATGTAAACTACTTAATAAAAAGAAAATAAATCCGACTAGATTTTTGTTATTATGAAAAAAAAAATACAATTACAATAAAAGGGATATAAATATAAAAACTAATTAAATTAAATCTAGTTAAATGGCTTAAACTTATATAACATTTATAAGGTGGAATATGGTAGTTACTTAAAAAAAAAAAGCAAAACATTTTCATTTGGAGGGCTTTTTAAGACAAGGTTCCAACTAGATTCGATCTCTCTAAAGAAAAGGTTTGGATATTATGTCGATTAGGCTACCCGGTATGGGGGTAATGTCACGCGTCTTGGGCTAAGGTGGCGCGCCTCCCCACGCATGAACACCGCCCCCAAGTCTGGTGGGTTGCGTGTGGCATGAGGCGGAAGACGGGTGAAGACACTAGCTTTGATTGGTCCATTCAATTTTTAACGTTATATTCGACCGTTTGACGATTAAAAAAATCTTTTTATTATTTTTTCAAATTCTCTCTATATCTACATCCATTTTACATATAATTTCTACTAAAACACACCCATATTTTTTTTTCAAAACAAACACACACATTAAACCAAAAAAATAGATAATTTTTCACCTTCGATTTCTTCGTCATCCGATGATAATGATTCTGATGAGGATTTGATTTTGTGTATGCTGTTGACCGCGGCGCAAGACATGGTACGTGAGAGGGGCGAAAGTTCAAACATCGAGAAGAAGCATAAAAAATGGATAAATCGGGATCGAGAGGCGACACATGAACTTTTGGTACGTGATTGTTTTGTCGTTGATAGTTTAAATGATCTATCAAAATTCAAAGAACGTTTTCGTATTAGTAGAAATTTATTCTTACGTATTGCTAGAGATTTGACACGTAATTATGAACTTTTCTAATTACGATGGGATGTTAGAGGTAAACACGGTTTTACTATGATACAAAAATGCATGGCTGCTCTTGGACAATTAGCGTACGACATCGCCACAGACACATCAGATGAGTATCTGAAATTTTCTGAAAGGACGGGTTGAGAGTGTACATATCTATTTTGTATGTTATAGAGCTTTATCGTGACATATACTTGCGACATCCGACTAAAAGCGATGTTTAACAGTTGTATGCCGCACATCAGGCTAAACATGGTTTTCCATGGATGCTTGGTACCATTGATTGTACACATTAAGAGTGGACAAATTGTCCCAACGTGTGGCGATGTCAGTTCACGCGAGGTGATCATGTGGTGCCGTCTGTTATTTTGGAGGTGGTTATTTCAAATGACTTATGGTTTTGGCATGCATTCTTTGGTATGGCGAGGTCAAACAATGACCTGAATGTGCTCCAAGCGTCTTCGATATTTGACGATATTTTACAGGGTAAAGCACCAGAAATGCCATATGTTGTCAATGGAAATGAATATAAATGTAAGTATTACCTAGGTGATGGGATATATCCAGAATACGCTATATTTGTCAAGTCATACACATTTCCGGCCGATGATAAACGAAAAATGTTCAAGTTAGCACAAGAATCTGCAAGAAAGGATGTAGAACGGGCGTTTGGAGTCTTCAAACAAAAGTGACACATAATTAAATATCAGACACAAACATGAGACAGAGAAAAATTGACGACGGTGTTCACTGCTTGTGTTATTTTACATAACATGGTAATAAAAGAAGATGGTCAAACTATTTGTCCATATACCACAAACGATATACTTAATCCACCTGCAGTAATATAAGTTGGCAGCTCGACATAATTCTCAAGGGTTTTGGAAATACAAAACTGTAAAACACATCACAATCTACGACATGATTTGACCGAATACATATGAGAAAGACAATTTCAAGGGCAAATTGACGGTGAAGACGGGGAGGAAGATGATGGTGCCGACGAGGAGGATGAGGACAGTGACGTCGAGGAGGATGACGATGGTGACGACGAGGCGATTGATGCCGATGACAACAACGAAGACGATTAGAATTTTTCTATGTTTTTTATGTTTTTTAATTTTTATTTTCTTTAGACAATGTGATGTTTAATTTTAGTAATTTAGGTTTTAAATTTCTATATTTTTAATTAATGAAATGTTGTTTGATTTTTTTATGTTTTCAAAAAATTAATTTATGTTATAAATTATGTTTTTTTATTTAATATAATGTTAAACAAATAAAAAAAATTATGAAGTGGTAACAATTTTCAATATTTAATGGGTTGGTGGTGAAGATGAGATGACACAATGTGTAAACATTTTTTAGGTTGGGTGGTGTGACCACTCCCCAAAGTTGCATGACTTGTGGTTGTCATGTGGAGAGGTAAAACATGTGTCCTTCAAACAGAGTTTGCGGTGTAAATTTAGAACAAAGTGGCGAATTAGTGTGAAATTTCATTGCCTCGTGTTGCTTCTATTCGAGAAGGGTCTTTTAATTTGAGTTAATACTACAAATTTCTGTAGTCGTATGCTTGACAAGATCTTACCTTGAAGTGGCATGCTTGACAACGTTTCGACTGACGTGGAATTAATTAATTACTGGAAGGTAGGGGTGGTTTTTTATACACATAATTAGTTTATAATCCGTAGGAACTACGGTTATAAAATTAATTAAACTTTTATATTAAAAACTCAAAATAATTAATCAATTAATTTAAATAAATTATTAATTAAGATATATTTTTATTAGTTATATGAAATTATAATCGTTGATTCAAATAAATATGTAAAATTAAATTTTAATATATATTAGACATTTGTTATTTGTGAATTAATGAAAACAATAATATAAAATTTAAAATTTATTGTTGAAAATAAATATATTGACAAATAGTATCATATTAATGAGGATGTCTAATAAATTTAAAATTGAAACTAATAGATTGACAAGTGGCAACATATTTATTAAAATGTCTAATATGATTACACATTGCAAAAAAAACTATTGGAGATTAAAAGTAACACCATTTTATTTGATAGTATTTTATTAGTATAGGAATATTAAAGAACACCACTTTATTTGATGGTATGCCTTGGTTTTTGTTTTCTTGGCTAGCGAAAAAAAAATTCTAGATTCCGTTTTAACTGGTTTAGTTGGTCGAGAAAACGCAATTATTTACATTTTTTTATATTACTCTAGCCCATTCCTGCTTTTTTAATCCGATATTTAACCGTTCAAGAGAAAATAATAATACCAATTTATGAATTTTATGAAACTGCCATTATTTTCTAACTTACCGTATTACTAATCTTTCTAATAATAAGATTATAAAGTCGAATAATATTTCAATATTTTGTTTCTTTATCTTCATTCTATTTCTCGGAATTATATATAGAATTAAACGAATACTCGTGCGTTGCGTTGGATTAATATAATGTAATGGAAAAAAACATTAGCAAATGGAATATGAACCTACAGTTTTTGGAGAAAATTTAAATACAAATTAATATATAAATCATCATAATAATATACATTATGTATTAATAAGAAAGTCACAAAACGTTAACAAAATATGATAAACATATTTTTGAAATCAATTATACATCTAGTTTCAATATATTTTTAGTGTTTGCTACTAATATTAAACTTAGTAACTATGTTTACAATGTAAATAAATAATCAATTAGTTGGAAGTTGAAATTTTCTAAAGCAGAGCTTCATATTTGCAAATCTATTTTTTCTATATGGCATTCTATACATCCTATAAAATTAGCAAATAAACTTACATGTAAAGAAATAACCAATTAGTTGGAAGTTGAAAATTCTCAAAATAGATTTCCATATTCTCATTTTTATAGCACTTTTCACATCCTACAAAACTCATTTACCACAGTGGAAACATATGATTGTTTTATATAAGCAAAACTTACTTATATAAGTTAAAAAGGTATTAGATGGAAGGAAAATAAAAAACCATTAGTTATTACTAATTAATAATCATAAGTTAAAACTTTTAAATTGTAAATACTAAATATATAAAAATTAGAAATTTTTTTAGTTGCAATGAGAGTTTGAAATGAATGTAATGCTTATAAGGCTATGATGAGTGGTAGCATGTCTAGCACATAGCATGTCTAGCACATGCTAAATACATTGCCACATCATAATTTTACCTTTCACATAAGCTTTTATCTTAAACACATATACACTTGGGTTTTAAGAGGAAAAAAAACCAATCAAAAGGCTTGATTTTTTTCAAAAAAGAAAAAACAAAACAAAAAAAAAAACCAATCATAGCCCTTCTTCACTTTTGATTTTTCTCTTTCCTTTCGTTAAGCTCCTAGCGAGCATGGAAGTAGCGAGAAGCTTAACACCTTGAAACGAGTGGTGGCGAGTTTCATGGCGAGGGAGTTGGTGAGCCACTACCTTTAGCCTAAATATCTCTATTATTATTATTATTATTATTATTATTATTATATATATATATATATATATATATATATATATATATATATATATATATATATATATATATATATAGAGAGAGAGAGAGAGAGAGAGAGAAAATTTTTGCATGTACCCTTAGTCCCTTTGGTCATAAGGTATTTTCAAAATACTAATTACGTCTTAAAAGAACATAGAATTAACATTTTACATAAATTTCGTGAGTTAAAAAACTGCAATACCTAAAAAGGTAAAGATCAACTAATCTGAAAAAAAAAAATTAGAAAAAACCAAAAAATTCAACAATTTTTTTTATCGTAATCTTTATCCATTCCACCTACTCAATGTGGCCACAAGAATTCGGTATGTCTATTTGTCACTATGGTCGTAAGGATATTTTCAAAGCCTCAAATTCGTGCATAAGATGATAAGAACATTATAAAAATTACCCTAAAAGAGATAAAAGTCAACTAAATTGGTTTTGGTGACCGATGTTGTGTGCTGACTTTCTTGAAGGGCGTTTTGCCTATTGTCAAGTGGATTGCCGGTTTGCCACTTCCCCCACTAACCAAACTCCAAATCCAAATGTACACATAAAAAAATCCAAGGGCATTTTCGGAATTTTATGATGCAAAAAGAGAAATCTTAGTTATATTGATTTTTGAGTGTAAAATCACTTAGGTTTGTGTGCAAATGTGGCCCCAAAAGCTGATGTCTTTTAGGAGCACCTGCAAAGCTGCAATGAAAAGGGCAGTTGACTTGTTGGAGTTTTCAATTTTAATTTTAAGATGTGAAAGCTCAAACGAAGCCAGGAAGAAAAAGTCAAAATCATTGACTGCTTCAGATTCTCTGTACCTAATTTCAGTTTCTTCCTCTTTGGCTTCAAATTACCAAACAATTCTAGATGCAGAAAATGGTTGACCTGCCGGAGAATTCGACCTTTTTTAGTTTAAAAGTAAATCAACTGTTTTTGTAAAAGTCAATATAAAGAAAATTAAAAATTGTTGAATTTTTCGAACAATTGAGTTTGAGATATCTTAATATATGTAGAAAATTGGTTTTGGTATCGAAAAAGCTGAAAATTATTTTAAATAAAAAGCGATTAGTTGGGTTTACTCTTTATTTTATCATATTCATGGTAGAGATGCTAAAATGTTCAAATTTAAATAATCTAAAACCCATCAATTTGAATTATTTTAGCTAACTAGCTATATGAATATCAGATTTTTTCGATTAATAAATGCTAATCTAACAAACATAAAGATCGGAAAAGCATAACAAATGGACTTTTTATTTTTTAAAAATTATCGTTAATTATAAGATTATGATGAACTCTAAATAATCTAAAACCCGTCAATTTGAATGATTTTAGTTAACTAGCTATATAAATATCGGATTTTTACAATTAATAAAATGTTAATGAAGAAAGATAAAGATCTAAAAGCATAACAGATGGATTTTTTATTTTCAAAAAATTATCGTTAATTATCAGATTAAAATCATGAACTCTAGATACAAGTGGATACTCAAAGATCCCAAAATCTTCTTCACTAACAGAGCTTTCAAGCTCTTCATCTACTTCTACAATCAAATTTGAAAAACTAAACAACTCTGTATAATCAAGATCACCATCATCAGCATCCATTTCGTCAATCCGATAACGTCTAACTGTGATCCAATCTTCTTCATCCTCCCAATTGGGCAGACATGACGGAGTCGCTTCAGCCAATTGCCTTATCCTCTCCACCGGAGATTCGCCGGAAAAGTCAACCATCTGGGCGGGTTCCTGTGAAGGTTCCGACACTGATAAAGATTCCCAGAAACTTTGATCCAGAGTACTCGTCGGCGATCTTCTTGTTTCAGGACCTGAATTCATATTACTAACAAATGGGTGTTGCAGAAGTTCTTTAATCGTCCACCTTTCTTTAACGTCTGTCTTCAAGCATTTAGCCAAGAAATCTTTGCCTTCATCCGGCAGCCACTTGGGAAACTCCGGTATGTCACCGGAGAATCCAATTCTGTATAAAGCAGACACTGGATCATTCATCTCCGGCCACGGGTTCGACCCGGTTGCCATTTCAATTACTGAACACCCGAGAGCCCAAACATCAGCTGGGAACCCCTGTTCTTCGCCTCTTGCAACTTCAGGCGCCATGAAAACCGGTGTACCGGAAAGCTGAGAAGTGGTGGCTTCACCGTTTTCCGCCAGTTTAGCACATCCCAAGTCGCCGATTTTGACACCGTCTTTGCACACCAATAAGTTCCGGCATTTGATATCACAATGCACCAAGTTATTGCAGTGAAGATGATCCAATCCAAGTAGAATCTGATGAGTATAAGATCGGATCACAGACTCGTCAAGTGATCCTCCTTGTTTCGTGATAACATCGGAAATCGTTCCATCGACGGCATACTCCATGAACAGATTATACATGGGTTTGTTGTCATCATAATCAACATCAAAACCCATGTACTTGATTATATATTTGGAGCTTAATTGAGAAAGAAAGTGTTGTTCTTTCTGTAAGGACTCAGAGGTAGAAAGCTCGGTGGACTTGACGGCAATAAGGTCTCCGGTGGTGGTGGTGGCAACAGAGACGGTGGCGTAAGATCCCCGGCCGATTACCGGACCTCTTTTCCATTCCATTGTAGAGAGAAAAGTTGAGAATTTGAAGAGTATATTATGTCAGCTCTCAGCTGTGATTTGATGGCATATGAGCAGAGAGATACTTTATATATAAACGCAAACATATGATACGTACTAAGATAGATTTTGTGGTTGTGAGGGTTTTTTATTTTTGGTTATATTCAGCTAGTATTAATTGTAAATTTAAAAAATAGAAAATATTTAATCATTAATTAAATATAGGAAATAATGGATAAAGAAATAATGTCATAGAGTCAAAGGATTTCAAAAAATCTTTTAAATGAACTAATTTGATAGCTATCTACTTGTATATTACACCAAATAAAAACAAAAGATGTGTTCCAATTAACAATTTGGATATAATCTTTGATTGTTATTTTACAGTAATTTGTAAAAACAGTTATATATTCAAATGCTATTTTACAGTAATTTGTAAAAACAAATATACAAGGGAAAATAAAATCAAATGCTATTTTACAGTAATTTGTAAAAACAAATATACAAGGGAAAATAAAAACAATTATACAAGCGATAATGACATAAAAATCGAAGTTATAAATTTTTGTCGGTTTTACTTTTTCGGGATTTTAGGTTAATTAAAATTGGATGCTTTCAAATACAAACTTAAAGTTTTCTATAGCATTTGTCCTTATTATAATAACTCAAAGTAACAATACTTCTCTTTCTGTTTTAATTACCACAAACTTTAGTCTATAATTAAATAATGATTAATGGTTTAAGACCCCCTCATTCGGTTTACATTTAAAATAATTCACTATTTAATAGTATATATTATGATATCGCATCTTTTATGATGGAGAATGATGATGGGAATAAACTAAAAATCAAATATAATAATTAATTACTTATTTAACATGATACAGATGTTAAAACTTAAAAGGAATAAAAGTCCAATTGAATAAATTTGATTGAGAAAAAGTGAATGAAAAACCTTTTTAAATAAAAAAAAATCATTTAATATGTAATTTTTAATTGATACTATCAACGGTGACCACATAGTTATTTAGTTTTCAAAAATTATAATATATTCAAACAATAACAACTTGTTTAAAAAATAAAATTATATATAAGCATTTTTAATAGGAATTTATGCCATAAATCATTATTATTATTATTATTATTATTATTATTATTATTATTATTATTAGAAAAAATTACAAAAATGCTCCCTGTGGTATGTATTTTTTTAGGTTTTGGTCCAAACCATGAGTTTTTTGGGTTGGTGGTCATTTTGAGCTAGTTTGCTTGCAGTTTTAGTCCCTGTCTAAACTAAAATGTTTATTATACCCTTAACAAATTTAGTTTTCATTTTTCATTTACTTTTTAAAATTGTTATTATTAATAAATATAAAAGTAGGTCCACTTATTCACCTCTCTCTCTCTCTCTCTCTCTCTCTCTCTCTTAAAATCTCGACCCTTTATCTCTTCCTAGCCTTCCCGGAAAAACGAAGCCAAAGAGTGGAGACTACCACCTCTGGTGATCTAGAGGCAGCCACCACACCACCTGATAGCCTCCCGTCGGCCACTAAATGCCACCGTAAATCCCACAGCTCCGCCACCTTTTATTGTTGTGCCGGAAAATAAGCAGGAAGAAGCTACACCACCCCCACTACCACCACCTTCTCCCCACCGGAAACAACCATCCCAACCTCACTCGACTGCTGGAGCAACCTCCGACCACTAAACCACCTCCTTTCCCTCCCCCCTCTCATTCTCGTTCGTTACCAACAAAAGTAAAACAGGGCAGCAAGGTCGCCTCTTGATTGCCATGGGAAACAACCTTCCCAACCCCACTTGACTGTCGGAGAAACCTCTACCTACAATCTCAATGCAACCTAGATGAAAGCAATGAAAAACCATCTGATACCCAAACGATACCCACCTAATTTAAGGGGCGTCCACCTCCATAATCTGAAATTAAGCCACATAACTGAGCAAAAGAAAGAAACACATCCATAGATTGAAGTAAAGGCTGTTGACTGGAATACGTAGAACAAACATAAACCAAATACGAATCCTGTAGTATCGTTGTTGATAGGAAGTTGGAAATTGCAGACGGAAACATAGGTTCATCTTTGCCCTTGGTTTAGAGAACACCAACTCTAGTATACCCTAAAACAATCACATAACAATAAACTCCAAATTTCGATCCAACACAAAATCCGGTCATCGGGGATAAAAGAAAATGTTACCTGAAGTCGATTAAGAACGTAAGTGTATTTCCCCCAAAAGCTCCAACCAACGAGATTCAACAGATCAAGAAGAAAGGAACGAAGGCAGAAAGAGAGGCAGTTGTTGGTGACTATCATCGCCGACAATGGTGGGGATAAGGGCTGCTCTAGTAGTTCCTCATTGTTTCTTCTTTCTTAATTCGACAGAAAACACAACAAACAAGGGGTTAGGAGAGAATGACGATCTTTAGGGGTGTTTAGGTGGCGTTGCTCGGCCAGAAAAGGAAGGAAAAGGCAGCTCCGGTGGCCGACAACCTCTTCCTTGGCCGGTGATGAAGAAAAACAGGAAGTTTTGAAGGAATGTATTCTACCCGATGAATGAAGGAATGGCTAGAGAGAGAGAGAGAGAGAGAGAGAGAAAGAGAAAGATGTGGGCCCAAATTAGTTATTTATTTTCTTTTTCTTTTAAATTAAATAGAAAAATATATCAGTAAGGGCATTTTAGTCTTTTCAGTTTTCCGAGGGACCAAAATCACAAACAAACATGGTCAAAAGGACCACCAACCCAAAAAACTCGTGGTTTGGACCAAAACCCCAAAAAAAATGCATACCACAGGGATCATTTTTGCAATTTTGTCTTATTATTAAAGGAGAGTGGCACCTCTATTAGTTATAAATAAAAAACTAAATACAATAACAGAGGCTAAGGATTTTCTACTTATAGAAAAGAAAAGTGTTCATGTCATGACATAGGCCTTAGGGAATAGAACAATCAAACTAACTAAAAACAACTAAAAAATGTTAAATTTCATAACTCCACGACCTTTTATGTAATGAGGATTTATAATAATCAAACTATTATAATATCTTGAGAAAACTGCAAATTTGACTTATGTATTTGTTAAAAAATCGGGTTTTAAGTATATAAAGTTTTAATTTTGCATAGATGATCTTTATGTGCATGTTTTCTTGTGGGTTTGGTATCTGCTTTTAACGTAGTAGTTAGTTGTTTCATATCGTCTCATTTAAGGCTAAATCATTTTGTTTTACTTCTTATATTTCTCCTATTTTATTACAGTCAATACCAAATTAGGTTTCTATTTCTTTTATTTTATTACATCAACACCAGATTAGATCTATATTTCTCATACAAGATCATCAATTTTCCCCATTTTCTCATCTCCATCGTTCTGTATCGTTTTTAGAAGCTTAAGAAATTAGAAACCTAATTTCTTTCCGAAACCGAATATCGTCTTTGAAGGGGTACGAAATTAAAATCCTATTTTCTTTGAGAAGCTCATGATCCTAATTAGAGCCTTGGTTTTCAGATGGCATCCTTTCCAAATCTAATATAATAAGAGAAAATGACAAAAATAGCCAATTATACTAATTGCATTACAAAAATAGCCAAAAAAAATCGGGATTACAAAAATAGCCACCCATTTCGCAGATGAGAAGGCCCCATCTGCGAAATGGGCATCTCATCTGCGAATGTACAAGTGCCTGAAGCACAGTTGTGCTTCAGGCACTTGTACATTCGCAGATGAGAATTTTTTTTTTTTTTTAATATTTTTCGGTATAAATAGGGGTAATTTCGCAGATGGAATAGGTCCCATCTGCGAAATCCTCTGATCCTATCTGCGAAATGATGATTTTTTTTTTTTTTTTTTTTTTTTTTAAGGTTGACTACGAAATGAATTGGTTTGACTACGAAATGGGCTTTGCTATATAAAAATTTTTGTAGAAAAAATATCATTTTGGTTGTTATTTGGTTTGTGAAATACTCTCTATCTCTACAATTTGCTCAAAAAATGATTGAATATTTGGTTTGTCTTGTAACCGGTGGGAGATGGCAAGTTAATGGAACTAATCTGGAATACATATGTCCACATGGAGGTATTTCTGAATTTGCTTTGATATTTTCTGAGTATATTAGTTATAGTGATTTTGTATCTATGGTAAGAAGCAAAATTGGTTTGTTAGACAAATATAGAATTAGTCTTCGTTTCCACCATCCTGAATTAAATTATTATATAGCTATAGTTGAAGACGTGGATGTTAGAATGTTGATAAACGTAATCAAATGTAGTGGAGGAAGGGCTGTGAAAGTGTTTGTGGTGGTTGATGAAGTTGAGGAGGTTAATGGGGGCGGTGAAATTGGAAACGAAGTTGTTGGTAATTTATGCAGTTTTAAAGGGAGCAACGATCCGATAGGTACTTTCAATACTCCTAGTGTACCTCAGTTTCACAGTGTTGCTGAAAATGTTAATGTTAGTTATTCACCTATTCAATATGTGGATCCCGAGAATTACAAGTATGTTGGTGATGATGATGTTGGTACATATCTTAATCATGTTGGTGGTCGTTGTGATGATGTTGCCGAACAAGAAGTTAAACTTATGAATAGGCGTGTGGTAGATAAAACTAAAAAGAAAAAAAATTCAACTCAAAAAAATGAAAAAAATCATGTTTACGGGCATTATGTTGATGTTGGTGATGTATGTTTAGATATAACCGAGCTACAAAGTAATTCCGATAGAGATGAGTTGGGTGATGAAGTTAAAGCTAAGTATCCCGATAACCTTTTTTACGGTATGCCCCCTGTACCAGCATGGCCAGTTGATAATAATGAAGATATCCCAACACAGATGGTAGACATTAATCTTCAAAAGATTCAATGTGAGAGTATATTTAAAAACAAAGAACTTTTAAAGCGGTGTATTGGTAAAAAATGTCTTCGAGAAGGTTTCCAGACGAGGACAAGTAGATCCACCAAATCAAGGTATGAAGCTGTGTGTGTTTCGAAAAATTGTTCTTGGTTACTAAGAGCAAAAGCAATTAAAAATACTGATGGACTTTTCCAAGTGAATAAATTTGTTGATGTACACACATGTTCTTCAACATTGTTGCAACCTAATCATCGACAAGCAAACAAATATGTTTTGGGTGAATATGTTGCTGATGTTTTGGCTGAAGACTATAGTAGAGTTTATCGGGGAAAAGAAATTGTTAATGATATGAATGCTCAATTGAATATCAATATCTCATACCATCAGGCATGGCGTGCGAAACAATATGCATTGTTGTCGTTAAGGGGTACGAAAGAGGATTCTTTTACCAAACTTCCGGCGTATTGTCACAACTTGGCCAAACATAATCCGGGTACTGTCACACATATTAAAACAGATGCTGATGATCGGTTTGAGTTTTTGTACGTCGCACTCGGTTGCTCGGTTAGTATTATCATGTTCTAATTTTTTTTTAATATTTATTTTGGTGTATTTGAATAGATATACAATGTATTGTAGGTACGAGCTTTTGTCAATTTTTGTAAGCCGACCCTAGTAGTAGATGGAGCTCACCTAAAGGGCGAGTTCAAAGGTACCATGCTACTTGCAGTTACTAAGGACGGACAAAATCAAATATTACCGGTTGCATATGGTATATGCAAAAATGAGTGTACTGATTCTTGGACATGGTTTTTTCAAAAACTACGTGATTGCATAGGAAATATGCAGGAGCTTACAATTATATCTGATAGGTCTCCATCTATAGCAACATCCGTTGCCAACATTTTTCCTCACGCTCATCATGGAATATGTGGTGTCCATTTGTATTTCAACATAGTATCTAGATTCGGCAAGAGTAAGACGGTTAAAGGAATTTTTTGGGAGGCGTGTAGGGCGTACACAGTTGATGCTTTTGATGCTGCCATGGATGTTATGAAAAAGACAAAAGAACCAGTATGGGAGTACTTAAAAAGTATAAATCCAGAAACCTGGTCAAGGGCACATTTTAAAGGGAACCGATACAATCTTATGTCGTCCAACAGTGCGGAGTCTATAAATGCATTATCTAGACACGCACGTAAGGTGCCAATACTTATGTTGATTGATTTTTTTCGTGCTACAATGCAACAATGGTGGTTTCAAAGACGTAACTTTGCAGGTATTACGCAAATTTGTAATATTAATGTTTTATTAGTTTCGATGTTATTGATTTTAACTTCTTCATTTTGGCTGTTTTTTTAGCGGAAGCAACAACAACACTTACCCCTTGGGCGGATGAAGTTGTAAAAGAAAACAAGAAAATTTTTACCAAATGGGATGTTCGCATGATCTCAAATACGAAATGCGAGGTCAAAAAGGGGGCACAAAATGTGATTGTTGATTTTCAACATATGACATGTACATGTAGGCATTGGCAACTTGATGGGATACCTTGTGGTCATGTCATAAGATGTTTAACAGTGAACAATTACCAAGACTGCTCGAGGTTTGCATTAAATGCTTACTTTACCGAAACACTGAGGAAAACATATGAGGAATCAGTAAACCCTCTGCCGAAGCCATCCGAATGGGAGATCCCCGATGATTTGATGATTGTTAAGCCACCTATAATGGATAAACGTCAGCCAGGCAGGCCAAGAAACACAGACCGCATTCCATCCCAAGGCGAGGGTCCAATTATAAAAGAGTGTTCTACATGTGGTCACCTAGGACACACGAGAAATAATTGTACTGGAAGGGCGTCTGGTAGCAGAGCAGGTCACATAATTTCTACTGCAGAAATGGCATATAATATTGGTGGTTCAGCGGGTTGCTCACAAACCCATAACGCTGATTTTGATATAAAACAACCTTGAAATTAAGAGTAATGACGAGTTGTTAGCTTATTATGTATTGTAATATTTTTATTAACTCTTACAAGACATTGCTATGCTTTCATATTTTAGTTAAGTTTGTTGATTATAACAATGAATGAAGCCTTTATATTATAAAATATAGTTTGCAGATTTATTTTAACAGTTACAACATGTTATTTAAAAAAAACAACAAACGCTCATTTGGCAACCTAATATGTTTCATGATAATATTACAACAACTTTATAACTAATTTTTAAACTCAGGGAACTGCAACGGGTACTTCTCTTTCTCCATTGTTATATAGTCATCCCTAATTCTCATTTTGTCTTCGAAACGATCCTTTTTTACCATAATGTGTATCAACTGCTCATCCTTCTCAGCAAGCCGTTTTTCAGTCGTTTTGATTGCCTTCTTACTCTTTTTTATCCAATCTTTATGCTCTTTGATTTTGTTTTTATTGAGGTCAATCCATTCTTCAGCTTGTTTGCATTCCGAACCTATATCATTAGCAAGTTGAGTGAGAAGTCGGGATGACTCTTTGTCCTCTTCTTGTTGTGCTTCAGCCTTCTTTAATTCTTCAAAATTTTCATGTGACATATATGACCCGGCTGAAGAGGGTGTAAAAAAAGGGTCTACCGAATCACAGTAGTAACAATCTACTTCGTTGCATGAGCAAATTTCGAATTTGTGTGAGGAACTCATAATAAAATCGATGTTGTATTAAACTGGAGCAATAAGTGGTATTTATACATACTAGACAGTAATGAGAAGTCCAACTTTGAAATGACTAGACAGTAATGACAAGTCACTGTAGTAACCTGCACATCCCAGTGGGTCCCTTTAGTGACAAGAGATAAATGACAGTTTGACATGACAAAACACTGCATAAAGCTGAAATTCGTAGTCCAAATATAACCATTTCGTAGTCAAAGTATTATTTCATAGTCTATTTATTTATATAAATAGATGTTTAAGATCTATAAACCAAACACCCAAATCACCTAAACGAAACGAATTCCCATTATTAGAAATGTCGTCGAATGCAGCAAGTTCTTCGAATGAAGTACCTGGTTCCAATTCTGAAAGGCCATGGACGACAAACGAGGTGTTAGTTCTAACACGGTGCTGGCTAAGTGTTAAGGATGGTGAACCGTTACTTGCTCCCCCGCATTGCCTAATTGGTGATGAATGGAGTCGCATCACATCTTTGTTTAACCATGAGATGGGAGAAGGGCAAAAAAGAGAAAAATCAGATGTTGTTACTAAGTGGACGGATGTAAAGGAGGAAGTGACATGGTTCAATCGAGCATGTAGTTATGCGAAACGTAACAATGTTCGTTGTCGTGACGAAGAAGAGTTCTTGGAAGTTGTTACAGAGTTTTACATCTTTGAGCATGAAGGCAGAGACTTCGAATATGAGGAAGTTTGGAAGGTTGTTAGAGATAAACAGTATTTCAAGTAGACCGCTCTAATTTGTGTTAAGAATAAGCCATGGACTTGTGTTTTACGTTAATGCTTTGATCGTATTATGTCGTTTTTTTCATGTAATTGTTGTGATGTTTTAATGGTTCATGGAATCTTGTTACTAATGTATTCTAATATATTTTGATAACTAATGCAATGGCCATTTATTAACCCAAGTTAATCATACGAGTTTCTCACATAATAAACTAAAATATATTAACTCAACTTAATCATACGAGTTTCTCACATACTAAACTAAAATATATTTTAAACATATGAAACACATACGAATTACATACGAAATACATGAAAATAACCTAGTACTCACATAATAAACTAAAATAGATTTTAAACAAACGAAATACATACGAAATACATAAGAAATACATGAAAATAACCTAGTACATGAAAATAACCTAGTACTGAAATAATAAACTAAAATAGATTTTAAACAAACGAGATATATTTCAAAATATTCCAAGGGGCTTCAAACTGGAATTCCAACCCGTTACTTAATGACTTGTATTCCTCCTTAGCAGCTTCCAAGATGACATCCTCAGTAGCATTTAGACGGGCGTCGTCAATTTTGGTATAAAGATCGTTGAATAATAGAACTTCGGTTTTCATTTCATACCATCTTGCTAAGATGTCTAGTTCGTCACGATCGTTTCTTGTAGCCATTCGGTTTGCAGCATTGAAAATATTTGTTAGACGGCTCCAAAACATTGGATCATTCAACTTGCTTGTCTCGTACACATGAATGTAAGCATGTGTAAGAACCAAGAACTCTTCATTGCTCCATGATATAGAAGTCATTTGGATTGAAACAAAGAGGGTAGAATCTAAAAAACAATATTTGAACAACTATATTGGTTAATTTAATAACGTTTTGCGTGTAACTTAGGGTCAATTTATAGTAGTTTCTACACAAAATCGCAGTTCAAACTTCTAATATGTCTGCAATTCATAGTCAAAATTAACTGACGAATGCAGTGTACTATACTTATAACACAACAGATCACTGTTCGAGTTGACAATTCATCCCCAGTTGAATGACAACACAATACATTGCTGTTTGAGTTGACAACTCATTGCACCAGGAAAGTAAGGAGTCGTTATAAATAGATTTCAATATCCGTTGTAATTGTATTCTATTACTTCCCTCCTTGCAATTATGGACTCACCACATATATGGAGGAACGCAGAGGAGGTCGCTTTGGTTCAAGCTTGGATTACAACTGTAGAGGTGGATTTTCCACCGGGTCCCCCACAAGTTCGTGCTGGATCATTTTGGTCTCGTGTCTGTCATTTGTTTCACCATTTAATGAACCGCACTCAATATCGAAGAAGAAGAGATGTCAAAGCGAAGTTTTTGAATATGAAAATGAAGGTGAAACAATTTCAACGTATTTATAACGAGTTGGATAACGAACATGCAAATACGGATGAAGACATTCTACGGCAGGTGGCTTTGGAACTATACCGCTTTCAATACGATGGTAGCGAGTTTACCCACTTAGATGCATGGAATGTTTTAAAGAATGTCCCTTATTTTTAATATGCATGTTGGTTAAGTTAATTGTTTTTCGTTATTTAAGTTGCTTTTTGTTGTATGTGTCTAGTCGTTACTATTTAATAAACGTCCATTTCTTTTAATGTATGTTGTTCCCTCAATAGCCAATATTTAGAAAGCAATAAAATAAAACCGGGGTACATAAATAACTAACACATAATACGACATAAAAAATAAACTGGGTACATGGATAACTAATACGTAACACAACAGTAAAATAAAAACGGAGTACATAAAAAACTAATACATAATACTACATAAAACATAAATGTGCTACATGAATAACTACTGCATTGAGGGAGGTAACAGGACCACCGTTTCATTTGGTATTTCCCAATGCTCATATGATGGTATACCATTCACCAACTCAGATCCATATGCAACTCGATACACATAATTAGTGAACTTGTATTCAACCATTCTCTGAATGGACTCAGATGTACGGGTTCTTAGACATGCTATAGCGTGGCCACATGGTATACCGCTTTTTTGCCATTTACCACAACTACATACCCTTCGTTCAAGTTGTACGTTGTTGGTGGCAAAAGTGTCATGGACTTCAAATGTATCCCCATACAAACGTTTTGCATTACAATTGTAAGACTTGCTGAGACTTTTTTGAACCTTACTCTCAACGTAAGGGGTCAACCCACCAGACAACCTCCCTGTAAAATTTGATATTTTAATAAAAATAGCAGCACAATAAAAAAAAAACAAAACATAACAATCTCCCTTACCAGCCAGTTCGGCCCGCTCAGCATACTTTGATTTTATCGACGTGGTGGTTAACTCAATTATCGTTGTTATAGGAAACTCACGTGAGGATATAATTTGCAAAATTTCAGGGACGTCAATCGATTTAACATTGTAACGTATTTTTGGGAAAAATGCTCTTGTCCATTTTGAAATCGGTATATCGTCAAGCCAGTAAATTGGACTCATAAGCAAGGTGCAGAAAGGTGGTTGCCTACATGTACTTTGCAACCTTTCGAAACACAAGTAAAAATCATCAACGCTATATGCATTGCATGACTTCCAAAACAACGATTCGACTTCCGTATTGTTATGTCCGATAGACTCACGTATCTTTCGAGCTATATCTTTAGGACAA
Organism: Lactuca serriola; assembly: GCF_051521515.1. Classification (NCBI taxonomy): domain Eukaryota; kingdom Viridiplantae; phylum Streptophyta; class Magnoliopsida; order Asterales; family Asteraceae; genus Lactuca; species Lactuca serriola. Next base: position 163,420,228 of record NC_136416.1, on the reverse strand, counting down.
TATCCATGATAGGAATCCGGGTAGGCACTGTCAACACCAAAGTCTATGTTATCACACATGTTGCTTATGAAACCAACCTCTGTGTCCTCACCTAAACAATCTCTTAACCTCATCATGAACCATCTCCATGATTCTTCACACTGTAAGGTTCCCAAACCAAGTGCTAAGAGTAGTGGCTCATGATTTCCATCTAAAGCCACTGCGAAGTACATTGTTGTCAGAAAGCTCCCAAGAAGGGGTAAATAACCTACATATATCAGCGGTATCATGCACCTAAGGAAGGTACGAATCTACATAAAAACGAAGACATATTAGTGTTATGTAAGAACTAATCGACATAGATTACCATGAAATATTGTATAACTCAATAAAAGAAGTATGTTATACCACGCAACCTAAAGCCACAAAACAGAATTGAAAGCGGTTGTTATCGGTTTTCTTAATGGCTGTGAAGGTATTAGGATTTGTTCTTTGAAGGTTATGCAAGAAAATTGGTAGTTGAGAAAAGGTTCTTTGGCTGTGACTACTCATTTTCAATACCGATAATTGTGCTCTACAATGATCACACAAATGGAATTATAAATAGAAGATATTGTATCTCTACTGATCAAAATTCATAGTTTAACCCTTTAAATTCGTAGTTGAACATTTTGAATTCATAGTCAAACCAGTTCATTTCATAGTCAAATTTCACTGACCGACATGACAATACTACAGAATGTACTTGTCTGCATTTCATAGTTGAACTTTTATGAATTCATAGTCAAACCAGTTTATTTCATAGTCAAAAAGAATTGTCCGTAATATGATTTATTCTATAAATGGGTGTCACTCATTATGAAAAAATTTAACTGAGAAAGTAACTCCGATTTAAAAGAATAAGAAGGCTAATGGCATACTGCAATTGTGGAGGAGAACGTATCGTTAGGATTTCGGGTACAGCTAAAAACCCAGGAAGATTGTTCTACGCTTGCCCGTATTTGGTATCATGTTCTTACCGTCATTCAAATTTAAACCCTCGTGTTTACATGACACAAATTTATTTTCTTACTGTGGATATTAAATTTAACAGGGACCAAAATGCGGGTTTATCAGTTGGGTTGATGAAGAGAAGGACCAATCTTCTATGGTAATAGCTAAAGTAGCTAACTCTAATAAGCTCTTTCAATCAGAAAATAAGAAGTTAAAGATAGCGTTGGTTTGTAGTTGGGTGTTGTTCTTGGCAGTTCTTGTTTACAAGTTGTAAGTTTTTCAATATTGTTTTTATGGTTTTGAAGTTGTTTGGTCAATAAATTGTTGTATTTGTAACGTTAAAACAAATGTTGTGGTCGTTCTTATGTTGAATTTATTGATAAGTAATTAGTAGGTCATTAAATTGTTGTAATTGTCGTAACGTTATATTTTTTGTCATCCGTTGAGTAAACTCTAAAGATAAACTAATAATGAAATCCAACATTAATTTGTATATACATTTATATAATCCAACTACAGAGGAGCAAGACTAGACCCCCAAATAATTTTTGCCATCCGGAGACGGAACTCTAAAGCTGCGTTCTTTGGGTCAATAAGAACACGTATTGGTTGACCTGAAACCAATTGCTCCATAAACATACAAAGAAAAACACCGCAATCTCCCAAATGACTACTTTGTTGGGGAACGTTTTCTTCATAAATGAATTGCATATTCAATGGAATCCTTGGGATGTTCCTCCGCGCCCAATACTTAATCTTGTCCAAATAATTTGCCACCCGACGTTCAAATTTGGAAAAGATTCCTTCGGATTGGAATTTTTCATAAGCACCTCTACCAAGACTGTCATAAATATGCACTTCCATTGACGCTAATCGTAGTTCCCCAAATAGCCAATGATTAGGGGATGAATGAATCGGCAATAAGACCTGTATAAGGATCAGAAAATAAAATTATGTTTATTTACATCACAATACAAAAACATCACAATACAAAAACATAACAAAAAAACGATATTATTTTCAATATAAACTATTAAGTTTACCGTATCAACATCCCACCAAGCAACCATGAAGTTAGGGTATGTAGCAATACCAGCCATAAACGCCCTCCAGTCCTGTCCTTCTTCCAAAGCATGAGAAACAAAAAAATTTGGAGGCATTATTGTATGTCGGTCGCTCTCAAACCGTCTCTCCATCAAAAGTCGGTACCAAATGGTTATATGCTGCACACATGATACTTTTGTTATTGACTAAAAAACAATTAACTTTTAAAAGAATTAATTAACAATTTATTTACCGCTGACTCCAACCATCCGTCGTGTGTATGCCCAAACAATGAGCTCCAAAAATCTCTATCTAACACGAAATTAAACAAACGATGCTGCACATCGTATGAATGCAATACATAATTTTGGATGACATCCTCACCGCCTGCTACGTAAGGTTGCAGGCGCAACATGGAGAAGTCATGAGCAACACCAAAAACTGGAGGAGGAACGGGGCATGTTGATTTCGTACCAACCTTCTTTTTTGTTCTTCTTTTTTGTTTCGGTGTCGTGTGCAACTAAAAACAATATTCATATGTTTAAATGTATATCTTTCAGATAATTCACATAAACATAGATAATTCACATAAACATAAAATCATCAGTTTATAAATAAAACGAATACCTCGGTGTAAGGAGTGCATAAAAATTGTGATGGTTTTCGACTCCTAGGTTTATCGGGTGTAACTTCTTTGTCATCATCATCATCATGAAAATAATCTACATTTCCCGTTATTATTAGTTCGTCTTCATCCGGCACATCATCATCAAATTTGTTCCCTGCATTGTCATTCCTCTCCTCTCACTCCTACATTAAAGATAATACTTTATACTTAATAACGAAATACACATAATTTAATAAGCAATAATATCTAAATAAACAAAATATTAATATAATATTAATGTAACTATAATAACCTCTTTAACTTCACTATAATCGTTTACATCAAACACATCATCATCAAATTTGTTCCCCGCATACTGATTACTCTCCTCCAACACCTACATTAAAAATATAACTTTTTACTTAATAACGAAAGACACTTTATTAAAAAGTAATTATTAAAATCGTAAAGGTAACATCTATAACAACCTTGTCGTCTTGAGTATCACCAAAAACATTTTGAGTTGTATTGTTTTTATTCATCACTTCATCTTGCACAACCTATATTTTCAAATATAAAATATGAACACAGGTATTCATATATGTTAATAAAATTTAATAAATAATGTAGCGTGTAACTAACCTGTTCATCATAATTTCTTTGTGACACTGTCGTATCATCAAAAAAAATGTCGTTCCAAAATTGGTCATTATTCACTTCTTCAACAAAAACCTCTGTAGGTTGTCGGTTCATAAACACATGCTGCTCCAGTGCATGTACCCGTTTCAACAACTCGTCTAGCTTGTGTTTCCCACTGCCCCGACCTCTACCATGAGAGCGACCACTGGACGACATACTAGACGAAGATTCGTCTTGTCTCCTAAAATGGTCTCGTACTGGGGATGGAACTGCTTTCCCTTCACCATATACATACTTTTGAAATGACATATAATAAAAAGATGTCATCTCACCATCACCCGGTAACATGTTTTGTCTTGGTGGTAGCCCCTCCTAAAAAATTAAACATATTAAAAATGCATATAAAACTATAATAATCAACTTTATTAATAATAAACGAAATATTTTTAAACCTGCATCTTTGACCAAATCTTGTTCACGTCAACCCATTTCAATTTTTTTGTTCCGCTCCATCTTTTCATCCGAGGCAAGTCTTTATTTTTTCTCAATGCAAATCCACATGCACGAACAGCCGGAATCATCTCATATATCCATATCTACAATTTTGTACAATAACAGTAATAAAAGTTAAAATTAAAATAAAAAAGATAACAATAAAACAATATAAATATAAGAAAATTTTTATACCCTAATTGGAGCCGTAAATCCTGAGACGGAATACTTTAAAGTTTGACCACGCTGAGGAAGTGATAAATAATGATGTATCTTACTCCACGTATCCTCAAGGTCAACATAAGTAAAATCCCATAGATAGCTACCCCAAGCGAAGCTAACAAAACAAAAAAAAAACAAAATTCATTATTATATAAATTATAACTTTAATAAAATAGAACTTTTAACGTAAAGAAAATATACCTATTCCAGAGATCCAAATTCTCAGCCAAAAAAAACCAATCTTGTGGCACCCGATCGTTAACTTCTTTGCCCAAAAAACCTTCACACAAAATGTATATCAAACATACTCTAACTGCATCAAGGTCGTCAAGTGCTAGGAATGTTTGATTTAAAATTAAACTTTTCAGGTCGCCGATTTTCACCGAACTATTAGTATGGTCCGGAAATAGCCGTTCACGCAGTAAACATCTTTTTTTACTGCTTATTAATTTTTCCGACCCTTTTCTCCCAATGTTTTTTGGATACTCCCCAAAATTGAAGCCGGTAATCAAACAAAACTCTTCCGGCCCATAAACCATTTTGGTATTGCGTACTCGAAAATATAAACGTTTTATTCCATCTGGAGATAAAACAGGGTCCGGCCGGATCTGATGAAGGAACATTTTATGAAACAATAAAGCGTCCCCTTGTAAACGAGGGACATCAATAAAATAGCCAAAGACGGTATTTCTGAAAATAGCACGTCGGGCATCATCTAAAACTTCAAAGACTTCCCATATGTTACCGCCAGAGCCTTTTAGGTTCGCAAAGGCTTTCGTATTCATTAAACTAAAATCATGCTGCAAAAAAAAAACACAAAAACAAATTAGATAACTAAAAAATATACTTTTTTTTAAATATATTACGAACTGCAAATACTTTCTTAATTACTAATATATATATTTCCGATAAAAAACAATAACATACACATATATAAACAATTTTCCAAGTTATACAACAAATATATTTACGATAGATCACAATATCATACATAATTATATAAATATTTTCAACTTAAACATATTTTCAACTTAAACAAATTTTCAACTTAAACGACAAATATATAAACAATTTTTATCTTTCTAATTAAAACTAACATTATATAACCATAACCATATAAACAAAAAAATTTAAAAATAAAACGACAACCAAACTAACAATTTTGCAAGTTATACGACTACTTTATACAAATTTTTCAACTTATACGACAAATAAAAACAATTTCTAACAATATATATACGACAAATTTTCAACTTATAAATGTTATACGACAAATATATATACAGTTTATATAAACAATTATAGGATAAAAATTTACAAGATTTCAGGTTATACAACAACTAAAAAAACTACAAAAATAACAAATTGTAAACATTATCCACGCAGTCTCTACTTGTCTCTACTTGCATTTAAACTTCAAGTATACTAAAAATATACTAAAACTATCAAACACAACAAAATTACCCTTTTTTAACACTAAATAATACAACAATTGATAAAAAAAAAAAATAACTTTAAACATTAAAAGAGTTCAAATCTAACCATATTTGCGGGATTGTTGACATAATCCTCCATTTTCTTCAAAAACTAGCCAAAATTCCGAGAGAAGCCCAAAGTTAGAGAGAGTTTTTGTGTAGAGAATGGTGAAAATGAAAAAAAAAAAAAACGTTTTGTGCTTCAGGCACTTGTACTTTCGCAGATAAGATGCCCATTTCGCAGATGGGGCATTCTCACCTGCGAAATGGGTGGCTATTTTTGTAATCCCGATTTTTTTTGGCTATTTTTGTAATGCAATTAGTATAATTGGCTATTTTTGTCATTTTCTCATATAATAAATACTTGTATTTGATTTTTTTCAAAGTTATTTGTTTCTTTCATGGTTATTGGATGCAAAACAAAAGGCTAATTGTATTATATTTTTAAACAAAATAGAGGAACGTTAAACCAGTTTGCAAAAATTATATACATCAAAAGTGAAAAACAAAAATATTCACCCTCACCGAGTCTCTCAAAAAGTGTTAAACCTTTAAACCAACTTCAATGATCCTCTAAAAACATCATTTTTGTGTCATTTATTCATTTTTCATCCTAACCAACCACTAACATACACCATTTTAATGTGTTGGATAACTTCACACTTCAAACATAGATGCCAAAATAGTTGACCACTAAAAAGAACTATTTTAATGTTTTATTGGAACGCGCCAATTTTGATGTTAAATATTCACCAATTTTATGCACCAATTTAATGTGTGATTATTGGAGTTAATCTTAATCTTTGACATATAACTTTAATGAGATTCAACTAGGCCATGAATTTTTGCTCATCTTTATGTCTAGAGTTAGTGAGTTAAAAGTGTGTTTGACCCTTTTTTTGCAATAAGTTATTGATACATTAGTTTCTTCTCTTTAAATTATGTTATCATTTTGTGACACATACTCTTAACATTTTTTTTATAATTCTATATCTTTTAACATATTGTATTTGATTTGAGTGATGAGGTAACATTTGTGTTGAACCTTGCTGACATATCTTCTTTTTGGAATGTGATTGTTTAACCGACTTTTTCTATAAATATGTTACTTTATTATGAGATTTTTTGTTTATAGAGAGATGGTAAGAAAAAGATTCTCCAGTGGCTTCTTGCTTTACCAAAGAGTTCATCATTTGTTAGACTACAAGGCATCGACAACGAGAAGGTGAATGTTATAACATCCAAATTTTGCCACATCACCTTCCAACATGTTATAACATGAAGTGGGTGGTGTTCCTATGTGTTGGATTAGTGTCTAAGCCCGTAACCATATTTGGTAAGTACTTGAACCGGTTGTGCATGGTCCTTTTAGATTGCCTTCACCAAAGCAACTTGACTGGAGAAATAATAGATAAAGAGGTTATTATGATTTATTAATATATTATAAGAATGATATATTAAAAGAGAAATCATATTTGTTTAATTAATACTAGTCAATAATTAATTAAGAATTAATTCTGTGATCAAAAGTAATTAATTAAACTAGAGGGGTTGAATTAAAATTATGTGATAGTTGCAAATTAGGGCAACGGATGCACTATGGATAGGGTGGATGAATTCAAGGGGATAAGGCCCTAGAATTCGTCCAAGGATAAGGCTTCTAGACTTATCTTATGGGCTGCTTAGTGGGCAAGCAACCAGATAAGGATAAAAATTGAAACCCTAATCTCCACCCTATTTAAGGACCCCTTAGCTAAGGGAAATCGGCCACTTGATACCTAGAAGACCTAGAGCCGATTTTTTTCCTCTCCCCTCTATCTCTCTCTTGCATCTCCATTTGCTCTTGTTGTTTGTGAGTCATTAGAGGTACTACACTTGTGGTGCTTGCTTTCAAAGACAAGAAGATTGAAGATTTGAGTTGTTATTACAATATAACAACAGGAGGTATGTAATCCTTCTACTATCTAGATTTCGAAATACCTAGGAGCATGCTAGGGTTCTTCTTGTGTTCATAATGTTGTGTATCTAATAGTGAAAACATAGATCCAAAATCTAAGGTTGCATGCACACATATGATTGTTTGTATAAAACCCATCAGTGGTATTAGAGCTTATGGTTATTTGTTTTCAATTAGAATTATACAATTGTATGAATTTGAAACTTTAGGGTTTATGGCCAATAAACCCTATGAGGCAAGGATTTCGAAATTAGGGTTCTTGAACCCTGTTTTTCGAAAATTTGATAAGGGTTTTCAAATACTTTCCTTTGTGCCCAAGATTTCGAATTCTAGGGTTTGCTAACCCTTGAATTTCGAGATTAGCCTCCTCCCCAAGATAAGATCCTAAATTTTAGGGATTTGGATAATCCCATATCTTGTAATTATTTTTTAATGTTTAAATATTGTAATTAAAGATTTTTGAATTATCCCATCCCATGTTTTTCGAAATCTAAAGAGATTTAAGGGATTAGGATAAATTAATTGTTTAATTTAAGGTAATCCTTTATGATTTAATAATTCAAATTAATTTTTTAATCTAAGATAATTATTAAATCAAGAGTTTTAATATTTAAAATTTTAATTTAAAATGTCTTAAATTTCGAAAATTTTAAAATTGAAATTGAAACCCTAGTATTTTAAAATGTTTAAAATACACCCTATACAATTATATTATTACAAGATTGATATATATATATATATATATATATATATATATATATATATATATATATATATATATATATATATATATATATATATGTATAACTAAAATGCTAGTCTTACCGTTAGTAGGCCTCATTCACAAAGTCGATCTATAGGGGGGGGGGGGTATAAGGTTGTGGCGTATAAAATGGCCATTTAATGGGTGTCCACTCTCACCCACCGCTTCCTTGATTGGTGGAGGGTCGTTAGCCGAATGAGTAGGATAGGGCAATCCTCTCCTCATTTATAACTATAATGAATCTATATAAAGTAACTAAACGTTTTACAAAATTCTCAATCTTAGTTACTTTAGGCAAAGTGAATTGATGCAATCCCATGAAATTACACTTTGCACCCTTGCTAAGAAGTTAGTGGAGCGTGTGTGGTTAACCGACACACTAATTGGTTCTAAGCAAGGGTGGCAAATGGTGACTCATTGTTTGTCATAGTTCGATGGAGCGTGTGTGGTTAACCGGCACATCGAATAGGTGGTTGTAACAATGAGGGCACCATGTACATTTGCATGGTTATTCACACCCGCTTTGTGATCCTCGGCATCCCAGTCACAAACTAGAGGGGCATATCGAGATTTAAACATGCCATTGAAAAGTTCAATGAATCTCAAAGGAATCTAGGAATTTTCAATACATTTAAAACTTAAGCCTTTTATGTTTTTCATGGTGGAAAATTAGTGAATCGTCAATCACTTACCTCCAAATTATTTGCATGTTGGATTACGAAATCCCTTTTCTAATGTGTAAATAATGTTGTTAGATCCTAGCCCTAATTTCTCATTTTGGGTGTTTAATTAGGGATTCAATTCTAATCAAACTTTGCTCCTTTTTATTTGTAGATGTCTAACGCAAACGCAAACAACAATGCTTCTGGCTCATTCTCCCTAATGAGCCTATGTCAAAAAGTGACGTTTGATGGATCGAATTTCAAGGAATGGATTAGATACATTCGCATGATTGCTCGTTACGAGGACAGAGAATATGTCCTCAACGAGAAGCTTGAAAAGATCAATCCAGAAGTCGCTACTCCCAAAGAAATGGTCATCTTTGAGGCCCACGAGCGTGATGCAACAAAAGTTCATTGCATTATGCTGGACACTATGAATCTTGAACTCCAAAAGTCCTATGAGGAAATGTATCCATATGAAATGCACCAAGATTTGTTGGAGATGTACCACCAAAGCGGATGGCAAGAGCGCTATGAGATCATCACCAACATGATCACCGCTAAGATGGGGAGTGGAGAGTCCCTAACCTCGCATTTGCAAAAGATGCAGAGGTATGTTGATCGTCTTCGCAAGTTAAATGTCAACTTTAGGGAAGATCTGGCTATCGACATCATTTTCCATTCCTTGCCCTCGTGCTACAACCAATTTAAGATGACCTACCATATGAACAAAGAAGAGGTCACCTTAAGCAAACTCCAAGGGCTCCTAAGGACTGCTGAAAGCAACGTCAAGGACAAGTCCGTTGCATCAACTCCCACTCCACCCGCTGCTCCTGTTTTGGCCATTGGGCAAGGGAGGGGAAAGAAAAGGAAGGCTCCTTCAAAGAGCCACCACAAAGGAAAGCCCAAAGATGGTACCTCTTCTAGTGGAACCATAGTTGGTTCTACTAAGCCCAACTCAAACCCAAAGGAGGTAGAGTGCCACCACTGCCACAAAATAGGGCACTGGAAGAGAAGCTGCCCGGAATATCTGCAAGCCATCAAGGATGGGAAGATCAAGCCGTCTTTCGCAGGTATTTACACAATTAAATATAATGACTCATCACATGCTATTTCTTGGGTTCTTGATACAGGATGTGGTTTTCACATATGTTCTGATTTGCAGGGACTAAGAAGAGATAGGGATGTGGAGCGTGGAAGAATAAATCTAATCATGGGGAACAAAATATCGTCGCCTGTCACCAAGATTGGAGTGTATTATTTAGCGCTTAGTAATGGATTAGGTTTAGATTTAAATAATTGTTGCTATTCGCCAGATATGGCAAGAAACATCATTTCATTTTATGGTTTGTTTAGACAAGGATTTAGATATTCGTATGATAATGAGAAAGGTTCGATTTATGCTTCTTTAAATGGTGTTTTATATTTTGAAGCATTGCCTTGTAATGGAATTTATGAAACTGTTATGGTTGTAGATAACCTAGGAAATGATGTATTGTGTGTGGATTCTTCTAATAGTATGGATAAAGCATGCTTGTGGCATTGTCGTCTTGGACATGTTAACAAGAAACGCATAGCCTAACTCCAAACAGATGGAGTGTTGGAGTCATTCGACCTTAGGGACGATGACGTGTGCGAGTCTTGTTTACTTGGAAAGATGACCAAGTCACCCTTCACTGGCACTTGTGAAAGGGGTGAGGGTCTATTGGATCTTATACACACCGATGTGTGTGGGACCTTTAGATCCAGCACAAGGGATGCAAACCGCTTCTATGTAACTTTCACCGATGATTATAATAGATATATGTATATTTATTTAATCAAGCACAAGTCAGAAACCTTTGAAAAGTTCAAAGAGTTTAAACAAGAAGTGGAGAATCAATTGGGTAGGAAAATCAAGATGCTTCGATCTGATCGAGGAGGAGAGTACCTAAGTCTTGAATTCCACAACTACCTCAAGGAATGCGGAATAGTTTCGCATTTGACGCCGCCTAGGACACCGTAGTTGAATGGTGTGGTTGAGAGGCATAATCGAACCCTGTTGGACATGGTTCGTTCCATGATGAGTTGTGCTTCACTACTTATCTCATTCTGGGGGTATGCCTTAGAGACTGCCGCCTATATCCTTAACTTAGTCCCCACAAAGAAGGTTGCTAAAACACCTCACGAGATGTGGACAAGGAAAGCTCACTCGTTGGCACATATCAAGGTTTGGGGCTGCGAGGCTTTCGTAAGACGAGAGACTCACAACAAGCTTGAACCTCGTAGTGAGCGGTGTATTTTCATCGACTACCCGCAGAAATCCTTTGGATATCTCTTCTATAGACCGAGTGACAATTTTGTCTTCGTTGCGAGGAGAGGGGTTTTTCGAGAGCGAGAACTCATAAGCCAAAGGACAGTGGGAGGCAAATCGATCTTGAAGAGATTCAAGAGTCGAGCGATGAAGGAACCTCTAGCGCTGGCGCTCAACCCGAGGAGGAAACTCCGGTTGAACCGATTGACGAATCCTTACCTCTTAGACGTTCTGAAAGAGTTAGATTTCAACCCCAGTTATATGGTTTTCATATTACTACAGAAGGGGACACATATATTTGTGATAGTACACTAATAAATCTAGATGAACCTAACAACTATAAGGAAGCCATGGCAGGCCCGGAGTCTGCGAAATGGAAAGAGGCAATGGATAGTGAGATTCAGTCCATGTATGACAACTAAGTTTGGAATTTGGTTGACCATGTGCCCGGACGTAAGACGGTTGGGTACAAGTGGATCTTCAAGAAGAAGACCGACATGGATGGGAATGTGCACACGTATAAGGCGCAATTGGTTGTGAAGGGCTTTACTCAAACTCCCGGAGTTGACTATGATGAGACTGTAACATCCAAAATTTCAAACAAATTTAAACTTTTAAAAACATGTCAAGTTCATCAAAATATTACAAATTCCGTTTTCAAAACATTGATTATCATAGTCTTTTCCCAGAAACATAACATAGTAGGAGGAGCTGTACGATCACGCCTTGGCCTTGCTGCGGTCCCCTGAGGTACCTGAAACCATAAACTGAAACTGTAAGCCCGAAAGCTTAGTGAGTCACCCCAAAATACCAATACACATACAGTCCACATTGCAATATCAACATTAGCATATCATATCAATCAAAACAGAACAGCATGCACTGGTCCATAGCTTTACAAGTTGGACTACCCCCTGGGCCCTCAGTACGAGTCTGGAATGCCTACCGGGCCTTCAGCTCGTAACTGGAATGCTCTTGAGTCCTCAGTATGAGTCTGGAATGCTTACCGGGCCCTCAGCTCATATCTGGAATACTCTAGGGTTTGTTGGCTACCGCACGGAGCAATACAACCTCAACCCATCCCACATAACATGTCGACATGTAACAGATAAATGCACATACATATAATCAATCAGTATCACAGGTAGTCTACAAATCTACCAGACTAGCATATCAACTGGCATACATCACTAACTCAAACTCAACATATCAATAACTACTAAGATATCAAATCCAATGGGCCGTCCTTGGTGCCTTAGACCCCTTAGTATAGTGAGGATAACTCACCTCAAGACGTCGACTCACAGAAATTAGTTCCAACCTTCGGGTTACTGTCACGAATCCCACCTCCTATATTTATCATGAATTGCATACATAAGTTTTTGATCCTTCTAGAACTGTCCTCAAGAGTCAACAGATCAACTTGGGTCAATGGTCAAAGTCAACAGTCAAGTTCAACAGTCCGTGTTGACCTGACTCGCCAAGTTCCCTCGGCTACTCGCCGAGTTTCCTTGGCTTCCGGTGCACTTGCCAAGTCATCGAGTGACTCGTCGAGTTTCCCTCGTTTTTCGACTGTACTCTAAAGCCACCCGTCGGGTTTCCTAAGAAAAAATCGACGAGTGCATACGTGTTCATATCCTTGGGGAAGTTCATCCGACTCGCCGAGTTGCTCATCAACTCGCTGAGTTTCATGACGATCTTCATCGGACTCGCCGAGATCACAACTTTCTTCATCAGACTCGCTGAGTCATCCTTGTGACTCGTTGAGTCCGTTCAATCTTTTCCCATACAGACTTATTCTGAGCCATGCAGTGGCTCCAATTCATAGATCTAGGCTTCTATGGCATACTTATCACGTAAAGTCACAAACTTTACGTACATGCATTGCATTTAAGGCTCTAAATGCCAAATCTAAGCTCTTAATGGGGCTTCATGCCCAAGAGGGACCTTATACATGATCAATTCTGAACTTTATGTTTCTAGAGCTTAGAGAGGGTTCAGATCTGAAGTTACAACTTCAGATCCAACTTATTGTTCAACTTATCAACCCTTAAGATCCATAGAAAACCCTAGAACTTCATAAAAAGGAAAACTCACAGGAGAGATGGTAATTTAGGATACCTCTGGAAGATGAAAACTGAAAATAGTGCTGATTTCCCCACCTTACTTGCTCCAACCTCCTCTTCCTTCAAGCCTTCTCCTTCAAAATCTTCAAATCAAGCTCCACACACTCAACAAAGTACACACACTCGAATCAGGGACTCTCTAAGACTGTAAAGAGACCCAAGGGAGGCTAAGGATCCTATAAATAGGAACACAAACCCCGGGAATTAGGGTTTCACTGGACAGCTCCTACTCGCCGAGTCCCACTAGTGGACTCGCCGAGTCAGTCACTTAAGTTGCGATCCAATCCCGTTGCTACTCAACGAGTAGGGCAACCGACTCGTCGAGTAAGGCCAAAACCAAGAAACTATAATTGAACAATACCTGAGAATCAGGGCGTTATAGATACCTTCTCACCAGTTGCCAAAATAAAGTCTATTAGGGTGATGCTAGCCATTTCTGAATTTCATGATTATGAAATATGGCAAATGGATGTCAAAATCGCTTTCCTTAATGGGAAGTTGGATGAGGATGTTTACATGTCTCAGCCAGAGGGTTTTTCCAATGCAAAGCATCCCAGTAGAGTGTGCAATCTTGAGAAGTCCATTTATGGACTTAAGCAAGCATCTCGCAGATGGAATCTTTGCTTCGATGAGAAAGTCAAAGAGTTTGGGTTTTGTGACAACCCGATATTTCGAATCAATGTAATGAACTAAAAAGTCAAGAATTGTAACCTCTTTTGATATAATGATATTATTGTCAAAAATAAAATGTTCAAAATTCATCTACTGGATTTCATAAATGATAGATATCGTGTCCAGGGTTTCAGAAATATAAAGACCACTAAAATCCGAGTTATAACGAAGAAGTTATGACTAAGCAAAGATTCACAACAAAAAACGTCAATACAGTTAAACGTAAAACGATAAATTTCAATAAAATACTTATTAGCCTTAGGTATCTAAATAAAAGTCGTAGATATCATTAAACCGTGAACAAACATAAAAAGAACGCCTAAATCTGACTTCGTATGAGGAAGTTATGATTTTTTGAAGTTTCGAGATAGCAATAGACAACTAAAAACTCGAAATAGAGATCGATCGATTTTTAGCCAAAACAACCTAAACGAGAATCGAAGATCTCGTCAATAGTAGTACAACGGTAAAAAGACAGACGAAAACGGACGTTGGATGAAGAAGTTACGGATTTTTAACAGACTTTTCATGTCCCGGCTTGTTAAAAATAATATATTAAAAATAAAGTCAAAATTAGCTGACGGAGTCTAAATGAAAGTTGTAGAGTACATTCTCACCTACGCGTGCATATAAATAACATCAAAAACAGAGCTTGTATGCGAAAGTTACGAATTTTACAAGTTTGAGGTGCACAAACCGAGACGAGTTACGCCCAGCGTACCCTCGTACGCCTAGCGTACTCGGGTGCTAGGCTTCGAATCGTCCACGTCGCCCCTCTACGCCTCTATGCCCTTTCCCATCCGAATTCCGGCAGACGAGGATGCGGTCATGCATGACGTCTGGTACGCCCCGCGTACCGAGGGTTTCCAGCCCATATAAAAGGGAGGCGAGGGTTCCGGGCATAATTGCTCATTCTCTCTCCTTCTCTTGCGTTTTTACCCCATTTTGCGTGCAAGAAATATCACGAAGCCCCGGTCTTCGCATCCAAGTCCCAAAGGAAGTTTTTACACTCCCGAGATCCTCGAGAATCCCTAGAAATCCGTTTTCTCCTGTCGAAGTTCTGCTCGGTTTTCATCTCACCATCTTCACTCTATCAAGTGAGTTCATACCCCTACAAACACACTTTAAATACGTTTTAATTGCTTTTTAATTACTTTTAGGGGGGGAATACAAGTAAACACCCGGTTATTATCATGTGAAAATATCTATCCTTTTCTATGCATTTCATACTGTTATTTTAACTGTCATATGAAAACGTTCGCATGCAACACATATTACGATAACACCGTGTCTTTTGGAATGAAACATGCTGTTATACAAATATCAAACACTTTATTTATATTTTGAGTATAAATGTTCAATAATGTTATTAAAAATGTTATACTTTACATACAAAGTTGACGCTACACTAGGGTTTACTATACAAACGAAACACACTTTTGGAAAAACTATAATAGGTATAGTTTACAAGGAAATCATGAAATTTTACATACTATAAGTACTATATCAAGGAAATACTTTCATATATAAGAACAAATGGACTTTTCATACATAAATTTATTTGATACTAAGTTTTGTGAGACATTCAACTTCACGTACTTTCAAGTATGCAGCTAAAGTTCTATATTATATACCATAATCTCTTGTAGGGAGAGCATGATACTTGTGTATAGATCTATACGGGATTGACAATCCCGCACCTAAACTGTTAGCTACAGTTAGACCGGCAAGTCTGGGGTGACAAACGTCATAACATTCCAACGCCTGAAGAACTTTGTTACAGGCAGTCTAGGTCAATAGCATGGTTATAAAACTCACATGGAGTATTAAAAACATGATGATTTACGGGGTTATCAAATGTCTTAGTGATTTTATACATACATAAATCTATTATTCTAGGCATGAAAACTACTAATGCATTACTGTTTTGGAACTTTTAAACTACCACACACTCATGGAAAATATTGGATTTTCCATAAGCAAACTCAGTGATTTTATACCAAACTTACAAATTTTATGTATAAACGCTTATGAACTCACCAACTTAATTGTTAACACTCTTTCAAAACTACTTGTATTTCTCAGGGATTCAGTAATACAGGTAAACTTCAACTTTTGGAGAAGTGACGCTAAGGCATTAGTTTAAAACTCATTTTGTCATCATATTGTAATTTGTTTTTAACAAGTATCATTCAACAATGTAACTTTTAAATTATATATATGATGGTTGTTTTACTTTATTTACTATGTATTCAACTTTTACGATACTACATGAAGTCATCTGCCCTTGAACGATTCCGCCGTTCTGGTTTGGGGGTGTGACAGGTTTGTACGAAGCGAAGATGAATCATGTGTACATGTCAAATCCAGTGGGAGTATAGTTAGCTTCCTCGTATTGTATGTTGATGACATACTACTCATAGGAAACGACATCCCGACAATACAGGAAGTTAAGTCCTGGCTCGGGAAGTGCTTTGCTATGAAGGACTTCGGAGAGGCTTCCTATATTTTGGGAATAGGGATAGTGAGAGACCGAAGTAAGAGACTAATACGACTTAGTTAGAATACTTACTTGGACAAGGTGCTAAAATGTTTTAGTATGGAAAACTCAAAGAAGGGACAATTACCAATCCAAAGTAATACCCAGTTGAGTAAGACTCAAAGTCCGAGTACCGAAGCCGAGATAGCAGAGATGAGCCGAGTACCTTACGCTTCCGCAGTTGGCTCGATCATGTATGCTATGACTTGTACTCGCCCTGATGTGGCCTTCGCTTTGAGCATGGTCAGTAGATATCAAGGGAACCCTGGAAAAAGCACATTGGACCATAGTCAAGAATATTCTTAAGTACCTTCGGAGGACAAAGGAATGGTTTCTAGTCCTCGGAGGGAGTTATGACTTAAAGGTGCAAGGGTATAGTGATGCCAGTTTCCAGACCGATAGGGACAACTATCGTTCACATTCGGGCTGGGTCTTTACCCTTAATGGAGGAGCAGTGACTTGGAAAAGTTCCAAGCAAGAAACTGTAGCTGATTCAACGTGTGAATCAGAGTACATTGCAACGAGCGAAGCATCAAAGGAGGCGATATGGTTGAAGAAATTCATTGGAGACCTTGGAGTTGTACCTGCCATAAAAGAGCATATGAAAATTTTCTGTGATAATGAAGGAGTGGTTGCCTTGACCAAGGAACCGAGGGATCATGGTAGATCTCGACATATCGACATAAAATATCACTTTATTAGACATCGGGTAGAAGAAGGACTCCTCGTAGTAAAGAGGGTATCGTCAGAGGATAACCCAGCAGATCCTCTTACGAAGGGACTGAGTAGGGTTAAGCACTTGCAGCATGCTAGGAGCCTTGGGCTGAAGGACGATATTAGTTTGGATTAGATACTTTAGAACGTGTAATAGATAAATGTAATTGACATTTGATGGTTAAATAAATGAGTATTATTTATAAGTAAAGTCACTGTCTTATGTTAATTGTTTAACTATTATTTCACTTTGCATGTTTTGACTTCCTGAATAATTGAGTAATTTAAGAATAATCGAATTATTCAAACGGTCCACAGTCGTTCATATGTTGGAAGTAGGTATGAATGAAGACTGTCATGAATTGGTGTGTAGATTGTCTGAAAGGTATTAGACATAACAAAGGTTTGCTACAACGTTCATGAGTGCTTATGAATAAGTTTTGAGCATTAGAATAAACCCGCGCTTGCTGGAATCACTTCATGGAATTTATCACGAGTGATCGCAAGACGATAATATCGTATGGTCTTAAAACCAAGATATATGGTTTATTGTTTGCTAATTGATTGTGCATTGATAATGTGAAAATGCTCAGTAACTTGATGTCATAAAACGCATTGTTGTGTATAATTTGATTAGTGAATATTAAATGCATATAAGTCGAAGTTTATATGTTCCTTTTATCCTAAGAAGGTAAAAGCGATATCAGGGCCCCTCGATGATTTGATTTGACTTATGTGCCAGGCCCGACCAAGACTGAATTGATGTGTTCAATTAAGTTCCATGTCAAATGAATATGAGATCGAGAAACAAACTGCTGGACAATAAGTATGACTATGTTCCATGAGATTGTCCGCACGATATCTAAAACAGAGGACTGTACGATCCCTTATCTAAAGGACAGGTTGTTGATAAGATCAGATTTTGATAGCGTCTTTGAGAGCTATGATTGCTAATCGATTTATACTTGTATTTATGGTTACTAGACTTATCCAAGTGGGAGACTGTTGGATTAGTGTCTAAGCCCGTAACCATATTTGGTAAGTACTTGACCCGGTTATGCATGGTCCTTTTGGGTTGCCTTCACTAAAGCAAATTGACTGGAGAAATAATAGAGAAAGAGGTTATTATGATTTATTAATATATTATAAGAATGATATATTAAAAGAGAAATCATATTTGTTTAATTAATATTGGTCAATAATTAATTCAGAATTAATTATGTGATCAAAAGTAATTAATTAAACTAGAGTGGCTGAATTGTAATTATGTGATAGTTGTAAATTAGGGCAATGGATGCCCTATGGATAGGGTGGACGAATTCAAGGGGATAAGGCCCTAGAATTTGTCCAAGGATAAGGCTTCTAGACTTATCTTATAGGCTGCTTAGTGGGCAAGCAACCAGATAAGGATAAGGACTGAAACCCTAATCTCCACCCTATTTAAGGACCCCTTGGCTAAGGGAAATCAGCCACTTGATACCTAGAAGACCTAGATCCGATTTTCTGCCGCTCCTCTCTCTCTCTCTCTCTCTCTCTTGCCTCTCCATTTGCTCTTGGTGTTTGTGATCCATTAGAGGTACTACACTTGTGGTGCTTGCTTTCAAAGACAAGAAGATTAAAGATTTGAGTTGTTATTACAATATAACAATAAGAGGTATGTAATCCTTTTACTATCTAGATTTCGAAATACCTAGGAGCATGCTAGGGTTCTTCTTGCATTCATAATGTTGTGTATCTAATAGTGAAAACATAGATCCAAAATCTAGGGTTACATGCACACATAGGATTGTTTGTATAAAATCCATCACTATGTTATAACGTAGTGTTGAGAGAGAGAGAAAGAGAGAGAGAGAGATCATGTACAATATGTTATCATGACCACATCTATTAACATTGTAACGCCCGGTTCCTGGTACGCATTTATCTCATTTATTTGTTTATTTTGGAAGAAGGACTCGACAAGTTGGTGACCCTAACTCGTCGACTAAAGGGTAGTTTATACGCGGGGTTTAAGTTACCTACTCGGCGGGTCAAGACCTCCGACTCGACGAGTAGGTCATCTAGAGTGGAACCCTAATCTTGGGGTTTTGCAACCTATTTAAGCATCATAACCCTCACCCCTTGGCCTCACTTACAACCTCCTTGTCCCAAACCCTAATCCACAAAACCCTAGAGCTTTCCTTGAGTGTGAGAGCCATTTAGAGTGATCTTTGTGCATTTTGAAGCTTGTGGAAGAAGAAGAAGATAGAGGGCTCAAGAGGGAAGGAATAGATCCAGAAGCTAGACTCTATTTGCTGCACTTTCTGGTAATCAAGCCTCTAACTTGATCATTCCTTTCTTAGATCTATTTACTTCCCCTTTATGAGGGTTTTGCTTCAAGAACCTTGGTATTTGGGTTTTAGACACCTCAAGCGATTCACGTTTCAGATCTGGGATCTAGGAGGGGTTCCATGACATAAAGGTGAAAACTTTATGACCATGGAAGCACCATGCAAGTTTTTAAGCTTTTATATGGCCTTTTTAGCCCTAAAAGGCCATGCATGGAAGCAAGCTTAATACATTAGGTGGTCAAATGATATCTAGACCCTAGATCTAGGTTTTCATGCTTTGGTTTGGAACACTATGGCTTTTTGAACAAGATCTATGTCCTAAAAGAGTTAGGGTTTTAGCTAAACCCTTCAAGAAAGGTTATCAACAGGTAAAGTTGGAAACTTTACCCTTAGGAAGGTCATTTCCAGTGAACAAGTGAAGGATGGACTTTGGATCTAGAGAACAGGGGCTTAATTTGTTAAGATGACCAAACAGACAGATGGGCTCGTCGAGTCCATAAGGGAACTCAACAAGTCAGGTCGTGTTGTCCTGTTTCAGTTTAAGATAGAACCTGCTGAGTCTGTAGAGGGACTCGATGAGTTGATTTGCCAAGTCGCGACTATGAGCAGCTCGATAGGGCTCGACGAGTTGGAGGAACGACTCGGCGAGTTGAGTCACGATTTTAGGATTTCAGAGTTTAAGAACTCGACGAGTTGAAAGGTTGACTCGACGAGTTAATCAACTCAAAATGTTGTTTTTGACCAGGGGTAAAATGGTTATTTTAACCTTAGACATATTTTCAGTTTTCTAACTAAGTATTTTTGTATAGAGTTAGCCGGTGAGTCGTGGGAGTAGCCAGCAGAGATTCCTCACGCACGAGTTCAACATCCAGTTTGAGAGGTGCGTTTTCCTCCAGTAGGAACGGGTCAAAGGAATAGAATGTTGGCCTGTTTATGTATGTTAGCATATGTCGGACTTAGGTCTGATGTCAGGGTTATCCCGATGTAGATTATATGTTCTGGACTTCGCTCCGATGCCGGGGCGGTCCCGAGAAGAGTATATGTATGCTTGATGTCTTTTTGATTCATGCATATTATGTGTTATGCGTTCCGGGCCTAGGTTTGATGTCAGGGAAATCATGATACACGTTACCTTATATGTTATGTCTTATATGTTCCGGGTTTCGGTCTGATGCCAGGGTAAGCCCGATATATGTTATGTGTTTATGATATATGATATGTTGTGTCGGGGTAAGCCCGATGTCGGGGTGAGCCCGATGTCAGACGTGGTCTAATGTCGGGGTGAGCCCGATGTCGGGCAGGAGTCTGATGTCGGGTTCATCCCGATGCAGCTTAGCGGTGTCCCATAGTTTATGTTACATGTTATATTTTATGTGTATGGTATCTGATAGTTTAGGGGAGCTTACTAAGCTTCGTGCTTACAGTTTCAGATTTTTGGTTTCAGGTGCTTCTGCTAGGAAAGGGAAGGGCCCGGGATGATCGCATGACACACACCACAGTTTTAGCTTGGGATATTTACTCTGATATTGATATGAGATTGTTATGTTGACAGTTGTTATGACATTTTGAGATACATGGTTTATGATTTTTATATGATTATGATTTTATGGTTTTATTAATGATTTAAAAATGAATTTTTTGGACCGTATTTTTGGGATGTTTCAAGTTGGTATCAGAGCCTTGGTTTGAGGGATTCGGGCACAATTTCGGGTGTGTCTGAACTCAAACTAAGGAATTGGTATAGAAATTTTCAAAAGAAAAATGATTTGTAATAGGATTTTTAGAAAAGAAAAGAGTTTTAGAAAAAGAAAAAAGAATTTTGAAAAAGAGAAAAAGGTGTGGTGCATGCAATCAGCCGAGCTCAAGTAAGTACTCCCAAATTACCCATACAAGTTCATGTTATGATATGATTATCAGCTTTATGAGAACTGCATACTAGATTAGGACTAAGGATCTAGGAAGGATGCCTTATGTGTCTGTTAAATGTGTATCAACTTTTATGAACCGCATGCTTGTACAGATTAGTCAGTATGATAGCCTGAGTAGTATGCTTGATTATGTGCACTCAATGCTCGAATGTTTCTTGCTTTGTGCTTTTAGGAGTTCTGGCTATCTTTTATTAACTAGTAAACGAATATGCTAAGTTACATATTGCAAGGACTAAATAATTTCAGAAGGTTAGGTTTAGCCTTATTTCGGAGCTCTCGTTTGAGTCTAACTGTTGTACGGTAGAACCTTTCATTCAAAGAATTATCTAGTCTGGGTGATATGTAACAGTATTCCGAGCTAGTTAGGGGAAGATGGCAAGGACTTCTTATGCAGTTGAGGGTGGAAAGTGGGATGGTGATTACCCTAGGGCAAGCCTAGGATAAGAGTAGCGCGTGAAGCATTAGTAGTAGAAGGGACTTTGTGAAGTTAAGGCAGTTCTTCAGGAAAGTACGAATAGATGTGGAGGTAGTATGGGTCCGTACTACTGAAAGCATAGAATCCGTACTCGATTACCATGGGACCCGAGACCCCATAGCGAGCACCAGATGGTTGGCGGATGTCGCCAACGCATTCCGTACCAGCAGATGTTCCGAGGGGGACAAGGTTCGACTTGCGTCTAGTCTACTGAAGGACATGGCACATGCCTGGTGGGAGGAGGTCGAACATGCAAAGGGTGATGATGCAGCTCTTGATGCTATGAACTGGAGTGACTTTACGGCCAGGTTCAAGGCCGAATTTTTACCTGTGATAGAGGTACATTAGCTTGCCAAAGAGTTTCAGGATCTTGAGAAGACGACAGAGACAGTGGCGGATATCATTGCCAAGTTTAGGGAGAGGACCCTTCTTCGGCAAAACATGCGATCGCAACCCTGGTCCATACAATCGCATGGAGCCTTTATGCGATCGCATCTTTGGTCGCAGCTTGTCTTCAAGGTTTTTTTGTGCCAAAAATTCATCCAGGAGTGAAAATTCAAAACATGCGATCGCAGGTTGTGCCCAAGCGATCGCAGGTTGGCTAAAATTTTCTCGAAATGGTATTGTACTTCATTTAAAAGGTATGTGACGCGTTTTCGGTAACACATGCGATCACAAGTTGTCTATATGCGATCGCATCCGTGTGTTTTTTGTTGTTGGACGTATAAATAGACCCTCATAGCATTCGTGTAACTTAAGTTGGCAATTCCAGAGGTACCAGGCGACGAAAATACGATTTAGAGGCGTTAATTCTTTGATTTCAACGATTTATGAAGATCTGAAGACTATGGATCATCTCCTTTAATTAGATTAGTAAGATTAGTTGTTTGATGTCTCTTTTCATTTGTTTTTATCAGATTTTAGCCATGTCTGGCTAAAACCTTAGTTTTTAGTTCTGCAAATACAAGTACTTTTCAAGTGATTGATCATTAGATCTGGTTTTTGATTTGTGCTTCTATTTGGATTCTTCAGTTTTGTTTTTAATGAATGTTTGATTTTGATTCTTGTTAGTCTGATCACCTAACTAGGGTTTTATCATTCCAGTTAATCAGTTATAGAATACGTAATTGTTCTTGTCAACTGGTACTAAGTAACAAGTAATAAATCGGTTTCGCATTTGGGATTTGACTTTATTATAAATTGTAAAAATCATATCTTTACGCTTCCGAGCCTGTGAGAAATATTGGATATTGCTAGGAATTTTACAAAGAACTTGATGCAATTTTTCTGATTTAATTAAGAGCTTCTTTAATTGAACAATAAAAAGTTAGGGTTAATTCAAAGAGCATGTTTTGATTAACTAATTTAGGTAAAAGAGAAATTACTAGAGCATGTTAGTTTTTTTCAGTACCAGCTTAGATAGAACACATTCTGAATAATCATATCTAGATCAGTTGCATGATTTTGCATTTTATTTTCTACATTGCATTTGCATATAAAAATTCAAAAAAAGTCCAAAATTTTATTTTTCTGCATTCATAAATAAGAGAACAAAAAAACTCAAAAATATTTTTATTTCTAGTTATGTTTTTATTTTCTGCATATAAAAAAATCAAATTAAAAATCTTTAAAAAATATTTTACATGAGATGAGGATATCTTTTTACATTCGATAGGTCTGTTAAGATGAAGTGTGATAGTTACCAAAAATAACGGTCTCATTACAATCAATTTTATGAAATATATTTTCAAGTACTATAAATGTTTTCAATATGAACCAACATATGAGTCAGATAATTTTTACAATGGAAGTGTGGGATGGAAAATGAAAAGTGTTTTGAAAATAATTTCCTTAGATGCCTTAAAAAGAACCTAGATTGGATAATCCTAATCATTCTTTGAAGTACTGAACCTATAGTTTCTACGCCTTTTAATATTGGGAGGGAACTCTCGTTATACCAACAAAATAGTTATAATTTTTGAAGTATTGAAGATATGGTGGGACTTAAAGTAAAATCCGTGCTTGATCTATATATATGTTAGAAATGGTATATTAAGCAACTTGAAGAAATCTGCAATTCAAAGTTAAATCCAAGTCAAGTTCAAGTCAAAATCAAGAAGCAAGCAAGTTAAATCTAAAGAGTTGATCAAGACGAAGAATATGTGTGGCGTAATGAGAATGATCCCTCGATAGTGGAATCATAGGGGTAAGCTTGAATTTTCTGTCCATAATGGAGCTTACCGCGTTTACTGGACGAGTTCAGAAAAAAAGGAAGGGTTGGTCAAGCTTAGTTTTTATAAACGAATTTTCGTGAAATGATTTTTAAAAATACACTATTTTCACAAATTTAATTCGACGTAAAAATTATTTGCTCAAGCTTTGTTTAACTAATTAAATATAATTATGAATCATTAATATAAGATATTGAGACTGTTGTCTAGGTAGTGATTTCATTGGAGCTTCCTCGTTGTGAAATACGATCATGTGTAAAAAAAAAGATTGAAGTACTTTACTTTAAGTTTATATTTTTTTTATTATACATTCTTTTTATGCCATCTACATATTTCCATCTGTTTATAATATTTTATTTTTTTTCTTACTTGAAGGCAAGTAAGGTTCAAGCTTGGGGAGATTTGTTAGATGCGATTTTATGCATCTTATAGGGTAGTTTTTATTATCATCTTAGCATCATATTTTGTACATTTGCATGTCATTTATTTAAATAATGTTTAGCTCATGTATTTCGTGAGAATTCCCATAGTGCTCACGTTTTTATGCCAATTCCAGATAGTTCAAGTGGAGTAGTGCTTTGGGAGCAGCTGGATGCATGTTTGGAGTTTAAAATGGAGCTTAGGACTTATGAAGGATTATGAGGAATGCTTGCAAGATTCTTTGGTCAAGAAACATTCGACCGAATTGATCACACGAAGATAGAATCTGCAATCTAAAGTTAAATGATGTTGTTGGCAGCTTTGACCCCCTGTCGGTATTTTGACCATATCTCATGAACCGTAACTCCGATTGATGTGATTCAAAATGATCTGAAAAGTAGAAGAAATTTCAGACGTCTTAGGCAGAACATGCGATCGCAAATCTGGTCCATGCTATCGCATATTTGGTCGCAGCTTTTCTTTGAAGTTTTTTTGTTCCAAAAATTCATCCGGGAGTGAAAATTCTAAACATGTGATCGTAGGTTGTGCCCATGCGATCGTAGGTTGGCCAAAATTTCTTGAAATGGTATTTTACTTCATTTAAAAGGCACGTGACGCGTTTTCGGTAATACATGCGATCGCAGGTTGTCTATATGCGATCACAGGCGCGTGGTTTTTGTTGTTGGACATATAAATAGACCCTCATAGCATTCATGTAACTTAAGTTGGCAATTCCAGAGGTACCAGGAGACGAAAATACGATTTAGAGGTGTTTATTCTTCGATTTCAACGATTTATGAAGATCTGAAGACTATGGATCATCTCCTTTGATTAGATTAGTAAGATTAGTTGTTTGATGTCTCTTTTCATTTGTTTTTATCAAAATTTAGCCATGTCTGGCTAAAACCTTAGTTTTTAGTTCTACAAATACAAGTACTTTTCAAGTGATTGATCATTAGATCTGGTTTTTGATTTGTGCTTCTATTTGGATTCTTCAGTTTTGTTCTTAATGAATGTTTGATTTTGATTCTTGTTAGTCTAATCACCTAGCTAGGGTTTTGTCATTCCAGTTAATTAGTTATAGAATACGTAATTGTTCTTGTCAACTGGTAATAAGTAACGAGTAATAAATCGGTTCCGTATTTGGGATTTGACTTTATTATAAACTGTGAAAATTATATCTTTACGCTTCCGAGCCTGTGAGAAGTATTGGATATTGCTAGGAATTTTACAAAGAACTTGATGCAATTTTTCTGATTTAATTAAGAGCTTGTTTAACTGAACAATAAAAAGTTAGGGTTAATTCAAAGAGCTTGTTTTGATTAACTAATTTAGGTAAAAGAGAAATTACTAGAGCTTGTTGGTTTCTTTCAGTACCAGCTTAGATAGAACGCATTCCGAATAATCAGATCTGGATCAGTTGCATGATTAGGAAAGTTGCATCAGAACTGAAACCACTTTTATTATTGATTTTTTTTAATTTAATATCATTGCATTCTTAGTTTTTAGTTTAATTAAAATCCCACTTCTTAATAATTTATGTCTTGACTAGATTGTGCCTGATGCAAAAAATGCATTGAATTTTAGGTTGTGTCCCTGGGCCCCAACGAGGCGGTGATTGACTGCGAGCAACAGCTAGTGAGGGTTCGCACTCCTAGTGGGGGAGGGTTAGTGATTCAGGGCGAGAGGCCACAGTGCGGACCGGTTCTCTGTTCAGCAGCGAAGGCGAGGAGCCACCTTCAGCAGGGTTGCGCAGGATACGTCGCCTATGTTATGGATACCCGGGATATGGGTAAAGTAACAGTTGATGATGTACCGGTAGTGCGAGATTACCCAGACGTATTCCTAGAGGATTTACTTGGGATACCTCTTAAGATACAGGTTGAGTTTAGGATTGACCTGGTTCCTGGTGCGGCTACGATAGCCATGACACCATATTGGTTGGCTCCTTTCGAGATGCAAGAGTTGTCTACGTAGCTACAAGAGCTTCTATACAAGGGTTTTATCAGGCCGAGCAGTTCACCATGGAGAGCCCCGATCCTGTTTGTGAAGAAGAAGGACAGGTCACATCGTATATGTACAGACTACCGAGAGTTGAACAAGGTAACGGTTAAGAACTGTTACCCACTTTTGAGGATAGATGATTTGTTTGACCAGCTTCAGGGAGCATCTTGGTTCTCCAAGATTTATCTATGATCAGGGTATCACCAGATGCGAGTTAGGGACGATGATGTACAGAAGACTGCTTTTAGGACTCGTAATGGTCATTATGAGTTTGTGGTGATGCCGTTTGGGCTCACTAATGCTCCAGCCGCATTCATATACCGCATGAACCACGTGTGAAGATCGATGCTGGATCGTTCTATAATAGTCTTCATTGATGATATCTTGGTTTACTCCAAGTCTCAGGAGCAGCATGAGGAGCACCCGAGGGAGGTGCTGGAGACACTGAGGAGGGAGAGGCTTTTTGCAAAGTTCTCTAAGTGTGAGTTATGGTTGCGCGACGTGAAGTTCCTTGGGAATCTTGTCAACTAGAAGGGTATTCTGGTCGATCCGGCCAAGATAGAGGTCATGATGCAGTGGGAGATTCCGAGGTCTCCAACTGAAATTCAGAGTTTCCTGGGTCTAGCAGGATATTATAGGAGATTTATTGAGAACTTCTCCAAGATTGCAGTTCCTTAGACCCGACTAACCAAGATGTTGATGGTTTTTTGTTGTGGGCCTGAACAGCAAGCAACCTTCGAGACGCTTAGGCAGCGGTTGTACGAGGCACCGATTTTGACTTTTCCAGAGGGAGTGTTTACTGTGATGCTTTGATCATAGGCATGGGAGCAGTTTTGATGCAACGGGGTTATGTGATAACTTATGCGTTGAGGCTGTTGAAGCCTCAATAGGCTAACTATCCGATGCATGATTTTGGAGCTGGGGGATGTGGTGTTCGCCCTCAAGATTTGGCGACATTACCTCTGCAGGGTTCGTTGTACCATTTATAATGGACCACAAGAGTTTGAGGTGTCTCATGGATCAACCGAATCTGAACATGAGGCAACGTTGGTGGTTAGATGTGGTGAAGGATTACGATTGTGAGATCCTTTACCATCCGGGAAAGGCCAACGTACTGGCCGACACCCTGATCCATAAGGAAGTAGCGACCCCGATCAAATACATCTGTTTGAGGATGACAGTGATTACCCCATTGTCGGAGCAGATCCGAGAGGCACAGGTTGAGGGCCTGAAGGAGGAGCGTCGGAAGTACAAGCGGATTATAGGTCAGGTGGCCTCCTTTGATTATGACAACCATGGATTGTTGACCCTGCATAGGAGGGTCTGGGTACTGTACTGGGGTGGAGTACAACATATATTGATGGTTGAGGCCCACAAGTCCAGGTTCTCCATCGATCCCGGGGCGGCGAAGATGTACAAAGATCTTCGACCCGATTACTGGTGGCCCTGCATGAAGTGGGATGTAGCTTAGTATGTGGAGTGATGTTTGACCTGCAGGAAGGTTAAGACAGAGCACCAGAGGCCTCATGGAAAGATACATCTGTTAGTCATCCTCATGTGGAAATGGGAAGACGTTACCATGGACTTTATCATCAAGCTTCCCAGGACCGCATGTGGGGTTGATTCGATATGGGTCACGTGGATCGGTTAACCAACAGCATCCAATTCATTCTGATCCAGAAGAGCATATCAGACAAGAGGTTGGCCAAGATTTATGTGCAAGAGTTAGTGGCACGGCATGGAGTGCCTGTCTCGGTAGTGTCAACTGTTTACTTCCAGATTTTGGAAGCGGTTCCACAAAGAGATGGGTACTCATCTCCACCTCAACACCACTTTCCACCCCCAGACGGACAAACAGATCGAGAGGACGATTCAGACTCTCGAGGACATGCTTCGTGCATGTGTTTTGGATTTTAGTGGCAGTTGGGATACATATCTTCCGTTAGCAGAGTTTTCGTATAACAATAGTTACCACGCCAACATATACCGACCTCCCTTCAAGATGCTCTACGGGAGGAAGTGTAGGACCCCAATCAGTTGGGGTGAGGTCAGTCATAGGGTCATAGGGAGTACTGAGGTAGTACTCAAGACCACATAGCGGATCCAGCAGGTCCGGAGCAGGCTCCAGACTGCTCAGAGTCGGCAAAAGAGCTATGCCGACAAGCGCCGTTCAGACTTGTAGTTTCAGATGGGCGACATGGTCCTCTTGAAGGTGTCACGCTGGAAGGGTGTCATCCGGTTTCAGAAACGGGGCAAGCTGGTCCCCAGCTATATCAGCCCCTTCAAGGTCATAGCCCGAGTGGGTAGGGTGACATACATATTGGATCTCCCATCGGAGCTCAACCAGATCCACAACACTTTCCATGTTTCCCAGATACGAAAATGCTTAGTGGATGAATCAGCAGTTGTAACCTTAGAGGATATTCAGGTTGATGACAGCCTGAATTATATTGAGAGACCGATGGTGATTCTGGATCACAGGAAGAAAGAGTTGAGGAACAAGAGGGTCGAGCTAGTGAAGGTGCAGTGGCAACACCGTAAGGGTTCGGAGTGGACATGGGAGTCCGAGGATGAGATGAGGGAGCGGGAGCACTACCCATAGTTGTTTTCAGATGCAGCAGACTTCGAAGACGAAGTCTAAGACAGGTGGGGGAGAATTGAAACGCCTTGTTTCTGGTACACATTTATCTCATTTATTTATTTATTTTGGAAGGACTCGATGAGTTGGTGGCCCTAACTCATTGAGTAGAGGGCAGTTTATGCACGGGGTTTAAGTTACCTACTCGGAGAGTCGAGATCCTCGACCCGATGAGTAGCTCATCTAGAGTGAAACCCTAATCTCGGGGTTTTGCACACTATTTAAGCATCATAACCCTCACCCCTTGGCCTCATTTACAACCTCCTTGTCCCAAACCTTAATCCAAAAAACCCTAGAGCTTTCCTTGGGTGTGTGAGCCATGTAGAGTGATCTTTGTGCATTTTGAAGCTTGTGGAAGAAGAAGAAGATAAAGGGCTCAAGAGGGAAGGAATAGATCCAAAAGCTACACTCCATTTGCTGCACTTTCTGGTAAGCAAGCCTCTAACTTGATCATTCCTTTCTTAGAACTATTTACTTCCTCTTTATGAGGGTTTTGGTTCAAGAACCTTGGTCTTTGAGTTTTAGATACCTCAAGTGATTCATGTTTCAGATTTGAGATCTAGGAGGGGTTTCATGGCATAAAGGTGCAAACTTTATGACCATGGAAGCCCCATGCAAGTTATTAAGCTTTTGTATGGCCTTTTTATCCCTAAAAGGCCATGTATGGAAGCAAGCTTGAGACTTTATGTGGTCAACTGATATCTAGGCCCTAGATCTAGGTTTTCATGCTTTGGTATTGAATACTAAGGCTTTTTGGACAAGATCTATGTCCTAAAAGAGTTAGGGTTTTAGCTAAACCCTTCAAGAAAGGTTATCAGCAGGTAAAGTTGGAAACTTTGCCCTTAGGAAGGTCATTTCTAGTGAACAAGTGAAGGATGGACTTTGGATCTAGAGAATAAGGGCTTAATCTGTTAAGATGGCCAAACAGACAGAGGGACTCGTCGAGTCCATAGGGAACTCGACGAGTCGGGTCGTGTTGTCCTGTTTCAGTTTAAGATAGAACCCGACGAGTCTGTAAAGGGACTCGACGAGTTGATTCGCCAAGTCGCGACTATGAGTAGCTCAATAAGACTTGGCGAGTCGGAGGAACGACTCAGCGAATTGAGTTGCGATTCAGGATTTCAGAGTTTAAGAACTCGACGAGTTGGTCAACTTAGAATGTTGACTTTGACCAAAGCTTTGACTTGACAAGGGGTAAAATGGTCATTTTACCTATAGATAGATTTTCAGTTTTCTAACTAAGTATTATTGTATAGAGTTAGCCGGGGAGTCATGGGAGCA
Source organism: Lactuca serriola (assembly GCF_051521515.1). Lineage (NCBI taxonomy): Eukaryota > Viridiplantae > Streptophyta > Magnoliopsida > Asterales > Asteraceae > Lactuca > Lactuca serriola. Next base: position 163,389,744 of record NC_136416.1, on the reverse strand, counting down.
GCCAACAGAGATTTCTCATGTATGAGTTCAACATCCAATTTGAGAGGTGAGTTTTCCTCCAGTAGGTTCGGGTCGAAGGCACCAATGTCGGCCCGTTTATGTATGTTAGCATATGCTAGACTTAGGTCCGATGCCGGGGTTAGCCCGATGTAGATTATATGTTCCAGACTTCGGTTCGATGAAGGGGCGGCCCTGGGAAGAGTGTATGTATGGTTGATGTCTTTGCGATTCATGCATATTATGTGTTATGTGTTCCGGGCCTAGGTCCGATGCCGGGGGAAGCTCGATGCATGTTAGCTTATATGTTATGTGTTATGTGTTCCGGGTTTCGGTCCGATGTCGAGGTAATCCCGATGTATGTTATATGTTTATGTTGTGTGTTTAGGATATATGATATGAATAATATGATGTGTTGGGGTGAGACCGATGCCAGACGTGGTCTGATGTCGGGGTGAGCCTGATGCCAAGCAGGAGTCCGATGCCGGGCAAACCAATGTCGGGTTCGTCCCGATGTAGTTGGGCGGTGTCCCATAGTTTATGTTATATGTTATATGTTATGTGTATGGTATGTGGTAGTTTGGGGGAGCTCACTAAGCTTTGTGCTTACAGTTTCAGTTTTGGTTTTAGGTACTTCTATTAGCAAAGGGAAGGGCTCAAGGTGATCGCATGACACACACCATAGTTTTGGCATAAGATATTTACTCTGATATTGATATGAGATTGTTATGTTGATAGTTGTTATGACATCTTGAGATACATGGTTTATGATTTTTATATGATTATGATTTTATGGTTTTATTAATGATTTAAAAATGAAATTTTCGGATCGTATTTTTAGGATGTTTCAAACATAAAATCCCTTAACATGAAAGAGAGATAGTGTTCCTCATGTTATAATAATGTTAAGAAGTGTCACCTCACTGCAACCTCACCTATAACACCCTTTTCCGTTACCCATATTGTATAGTCATACCAATTAATGTTAGTTTATTAGAAGAGTAGAGTCATTATTGCATAAATACCTAGAAAATCCTACAATATTAGGTTTTAATTACATCTATACCTCGTATATCCTAAAGTTTTATGAAATTGCTTTATATATATATATATATATATATATATATATATATATATATATCACTAACTTTTTCAGTATCAAAATGATCATTTATTCGATGCCTACTTTGGAGTTTTATCTTATATCAAAAAAAATAATTAAAAATATGTAAATTCATTATTTTTAACTTATTTCCATATTGATATAATTTTTTTTACATGTAAATCATATGTACATTATTTGGAAAAACGTTTTTTAGAGCTTATTTTCTATCAAAAGAATAACTAAAAATATGTAAACTCGTCATTTTTTAACCTCTACCCACACGTATATTCGGTTTTTTTATTTTTTATTTTTTATTTTATTTTGCGTATAACATAAAATGTGCACTATATGCACATAAATAGAAAAACATTTAATATGATTTTTTTTCTTCAAAAAATCACCTTCTATAGCAATGTTAACTTATTATCATGTTTTTCATTTATACATTAATATGTATATATGGAGATGTATATATAGACACACACACATGCATATTTTCATTTTTTTGTATATGTGCATATGGTGTTTTACGTAATGTTTTTTTCTTCTTCTGAATATCAATATGAAAAAAGATTAATATTTATATTTTTAGTTATTTTTTCGATTAAAAATAAACTAAAAACCAAGGTTGAAAAATCATGCACAATTAAGTTTGTGCATATATGCACATTTTTTTTTTTTTACTTTTTTCTAGATTTTTTTAGACATCTTAATTGCTTTAATTACATCTATACGTAATATATCCTTAAGAATTATAAAATCATATATATATATATATATATATATATATATATATATATATATATATATATATATATATATATGTATATATACATATATATATATATATATATATATATATATATATATATATATATATATATATATATATATATATGATTTTATAATTCTTAAGGATATACTACGTATAGATGTAATTAAAGCAATTAAGATGTCTAAAAAAATCTAGAAAAAAGTTTAAAAAATGTGCATATATATATATATATATATATATATATATATATATATATATATATATATATATATATATATATATATATATATATATATATGGTTAAATTCTAACGACATCAATAACTTTTTTAGAATTAATATGATCATTTTTTCAACACCTATTTTAGAGTTATATCTTATATAAAAAAAATGTATGTAAATTCATCATTTTTTAACCTATTTCTGTATTGATATTCGAAAAAAAACCTTAACATGTGCATCACATGTATATTATTTGGAAAAACGTTTTTTTAAAGTTTATTTTCTATCGAAAAAAATAACTAAAAATTTTTTTAACCTCTACCCATACGTATATTCGGTTTTATTTATTTATTTATTTATTTGCATATAACATAGAATATGCACCATATGCACATATATAGAAAAACGTTTAATTTGATATTTTTTCTTCAAAAAATCACCTTCTATAACTGTGTCCTAACTTATTAAGATATTTTTCATCTATATATTAATGTGCATATATATATATATATATATATATATATATATATATATATATATATATATATATATATATATATATATATATATATTCATTTTGTGTATATGTACATATGGTGCATATTTTTATTATTTTAAAATTAATATGGAAAGAGGTTAAAAAAATGATGAATTTATATATTTATTTTTTTCGATTAAAATTAAGCTAGCAAAACAAGGTTGAAAAATCATGTAAATTTGAATTTGTGCATATATGCACATTTTTTTCAACTTTTTCTAGTTTTTTAAATATTTTAATTGTTTAAGATGGTAATATAAAAGATTATTGTTGAAAATAATTTTCAAAAACAAAAAATATGCATATGATACATATTTCGAAGAAGAATTTTTTTTCTAATATCAATACGGATAAATGTTAAAAAATGATGAATTTACATGTATGTGTGTATATATATATATATATATATATATATATATATATATATATATATATATATATATATATATATATATATATGTGTGTGTGTGTGTGTGTGTGTGTGTGTGTGTGTGTGATGTAAGATAAGATCTAAAATAAATGTTGAAAACATATCAAATTTAGCGTTCAACTATTTTTAATTATATTTCTTAATGTATCTTACGTCATTTTCAAAGTTCTAAATAACGTTAAGACGTGATTTGACAGCTATGTCAAGACTCAAGTTTTTACAAGTTATGACGAGTCATGTCATTTGTAAGGTGTGACTTAAGACGACAATATATATATATATATATATATATATATATATATATATATATATATATATATATATTATACTATAATTCATTTTATATACATATATGACATAAGACGACATTTTGTTAAAGCGTATCGGTAAATACAAGTTTTTGAGCCATAACTCGCTATGACAAAACCATTGAAAAACTTTGTAGAACCTTGATCATTTGACATTGATATCCACATGAACAACCTTTATTTTTTTGAGATGACTTATCAAATCTTCCAAAAACAGCTTAATTGTTTGTTTAATTTTGCAATGTAGTGTCGATTACTTAACTATTTAGAGCATCTTTAATTGAAGCTTATTTTAGAGCTTTTTTAATTGATTCATCATTTATTTTTATTTAACACCATTAAAATTGATTGTTTTTTTGTGTATTTATATTGACCACTCAATATATATCGAATGTTCATAAAGTTTTAAACATCTAACTCCTACTTTTAACATATTTTATTTTTATCCCTCTTAATTATATTCTAGTTTTAAATATTTTTCATCTATTTAACTACTTAATAGTTTCTATCATAAGTTTTCATTTATTAAATGTGTATATATTAATTTCTAATGATAATCTTAATTTGAAATATTTAATATTAAAGTATAATATGTTTAAAGAATGCTAATTAAATGAGAAAGTTTGATAAACATTTTAGTTAGATTAGGATCAATAAGTTTAATTTATAAAAAAAACTATTGAAAAAGTTTAACCATTAGAGGGCTCATTTAACTATAAGTCAAAAGTATTAGAATAATGACGTGATAAAAATATTAAAAGATAGGATATGTTAACCATTAGAGATGCTCTTCCAAAACAAATTGAAGGATAATTGAGTCGCGATTTCAGGATTTCAGAGTTTAAGAACTCGACGAGTTGAAAGGTTGACTCGGCGAGTTGGTCAACTCAGAATGTTGACTTTGACTTGACAAGGGGTAAAATGGTCATTTTACCCTTAGATAGATATTATCAGTTTTCTAACTAAGTATTATTGTATAGAGTTAGCCGGGGAGTCATGGAAACAACCAGCAGAGATTTCTCATGTACGAGTTCAACATCCAATTTGAGAGGTGAGTTTTCCTCCAGTAGGATCGGGTTGAAGGCACCAATGTCGGCCCATTTATGTATGTTAGCATATGCTAGACTTAGGTCCGATGTCGGGGTTAGCCCGATGTAGATTATATGTTCCAGACTTCGGTTCGATGACGGGGCGGGCCCAGGAAGAGTATATGTATGCTTGATGTCTTTGTGATTCATGCATATTATGTGTTATGTGTTCCGGGCCTAGGTCCGTTGCCGGGGGAAGCTTGCTCGAATTTTTTGGCTACTTTCCCCTCAATAACTGTTACGGCTCAGCCTCGTGATCTATCTGATCACTGCCCAATTACACTAATCTCTGACAGTGGAGACTTTGGACCTCCCTTATTTAAATTCTATAACTCGTGGTTAATGTTAGATGGTCTGGACAAAATTGTACAAGATGCTTAGGCTGGATTTTCAGGATATGGTAACGTAGATTCATATCTTGCGGCTAAACTGCGCCACCTAAAGGAAGAGATAAAGAAGTGGAGAAGAGATGAACACAAAAAGGAGAAACAAGAGTTATTAGACTCTAAAGAAAAAGTTCATAATATTGAAAAGACTGCTGAAATAAGGGCACTCACCTCAGAGGAACGATCATCTAAAAGTAACTGCCTTCAGAAGATACTTGAACTTGAAAGATTGGCAGCCATGGACCAAAAACAGAAGGCGCGTCTGAAATGGACTATAGATGGAGACGAAAACTGTAAACAGTAATAACAGGAAAAACAGAATTACAGGTCTAATGATAAACGGAAGATGGCATCAGAAGTGAAAGAAATCAAAGATGAGGCTTTTCAGTTCTTCCAAAACAAATTTAAGGAGAAATGTATTTCACGACCAAAACTTGTAAACTCTCATATCCAGTCTATTGGCATGATGGACACTATTAGATTGGAGGCTCCATTCTCTATTGATGAGGTGAAGAAAGCAGTATGGGCATGCGGAGGAGATAAGGCCCCAGGCCCTGACGGGTTAACTTTTAAGTTCTTAAAAAAGTATTGGAGCCGTGTCACTGCAGATATCATGAGATTCGTACAATATTTCGATGAAACTGGTTCTATAGGTCGGGGTTGCAATTCCTTATTTATCACTCTTGCACCCAAGGTTAAGGACCCGACCTCACTTTGTGACTACAGGCTAATCAGTCTGATTGGTTGTGTGTATAAAATTATCTCAAAGATGCTTGCTACCAAGATTAAAACAGTTGTTAGCAAGGTGGTTGGTGAGGAACAATCGACTTACGTGGAGGGGCGAAGCATTCTTGACGACCCATTAATTGTTAATGACTTATGTGGGTGGGCAAAAAGTATCAAGAAGAAGATCCTGCTATTCAAGGTAGACTTTGATAAAGCCTTTGACTCCATAAATTGGGAATTTTTAGACTCGATACTGCTTCAGATGGGTTTTGGCTCGAAATGGAGATCTTGGATACATGGGTGTCTAGCCTCGTCTTGTGCATCTGTGATAGTCAACGGATCTCCTACCAAGGAGTTCGACATCACAAAAGGCGTAAGACAAGGAGACCCTCTCTCACCTTTTTTGTTCATAATAGCTATGGAGGGATTGAATGTTGTAATGAAATCTGGTGTTGAAAAGGGAATTTTCAATAACATTCAAGTACCGGGGGATGGACCAGCAGTATCTCATCTATTCTATGCAGATGATGCGTTGTCTGTCGGTGAATGGTCGAGGTCAAATCTGAAAAACCTAGCACGCATTCTCAAATGTTTTCATGTTTCATCAGGTTTGCGAGTGAACTTTCATAAATCCAAAGTTTTTGGTGTTGGGGCTTCTAACACCGAAACTGCATAGTGGGCACATATTCTTGGATATGAGGCTGGTGTACTCCCATTCACCTATCTTGGGGTTCCGGTTGGAGCCAACATGAACCTGATAAAAAACTGGAACCCAATCATTGAAAAGTTTCGAAACAAACTCTCTCGTTGGAAAGCTAAAACCCTTTCATTTGGCGGAAGGCTTACCTTAATCAAAGTTGTTCTAGGAAATCTTCCTACCTATTACATGTTATTATTTATAGCTCCCATCGGAGTCATTGAAAAACTGGAGAAGATAAGAAGGAAATTCTTAGGGGGGGGGGGGGGGGGTCATGAAGTAAAAAAATAAAATTAATTGGGTTTCATGGGAGAATGTTATCGCTCCTAAGGAACTTGGTGGCTTGGGAGTCGAAGCAATTCGTACACTGAATGTTGCTCTCATTGTTAAATGGTGGTGGAGACTTAAATTTGAACCCTCTTCACTATGGGCCAGAGTCATTGTAGGACTTCATAATCTGGGAAATAAACTTGTTGAGTACTTAGCAAAAAAAAAGAATAACTGGAGTTTGGAAGAATATTGCTGGAGTTAAAAAGGATATTGATGAATTGGGACTTAGTTATAATGATATATTCGTGCAAATTGTCAAATCTGGGGATAATACTCTGTTTTGGCATGACCCGTGGGCTGGTGGTGGTGTAAACATGAAAACAAAATACCCCAGATTATATGAACTTGAAAAAAGAAGTCATGTAAGGTTTCAGAGAGAAAAAACGAAGGCGGGAACATGTGGAATTGGAGATCATGTCCTATTGTTGCTGGTTGCTCCTCTGAACTAGAACGTCTAGTTAACGACATGGATTCAATACGATTACAACCTGGGGTCGATCAACTGTCATGTTTACTATCGACGGATGGAAAATATAGGGTGAACCTCCTCGGGAAAAAGATTGATCAGGGCTTCAATGCAAATGTACAGCATTTTCAAATAAGTTGGTGTAAACTCATTCCAATTAAAGTAACTACATTCATATGGCATGCTGTGATGGGGAAAATACCGTCAGCTGTAGCCCTCTCCTATCGTGGGGTTACTCTCGACACTTGTAATTGTAGCTCATGTATTGGTGGAATTGAATATGCAAATCATATTTTGGTGGAATGTCCTTATGCGAAGTCAGTCACGAAGTACATACTTAACTGGTGCGGAATAGATCAAATCGATTTCCATAATGTAGAAGATCGATTTCCATAATGTAGAAGAGATTACTTCTTTTGCAGCCAACTGAGGGAGATGCCCTAAGAAAAGGGAACGGTTAATAGTCATTTGCTACGGGATGCTGTGGAGTATATGGAGAGCTAGAAATGATCGGATATTCCAAGCAAAATTCATCACTCCAAATGGTGTGGTGGACAATATCAAAGCTTTAGTTTATTTGTGGGTAAAATGTAGAGGTAAAGGTGGTTTTTGTAACCGGAAAAAATGACTCTCTTATCCTTTTTCGTCTTAAACTTAATTTTCTTTGTATATGTAATATGTAACCGCTAAATTTTTCCCTATAGTTTCTTACTATTTGGGTGCGTTTTTATAATATTGGACGTTTCAAAAAAAAATTGAAAGAAGCCACCTGATTTTAATAATTTAATGACGAATTTGAAATTATTTAACTAAAATAATTTCTAACTCTTTAGAATATCAAGGCCATATGCGATCATACACTTGGCACCTCCTCAAAAACGTCTCTCGTAAAAGCAATACAAAATTTTGCAAAGCCCTAAACTAAAAATATTAATTTATTTAATTAATTATTTATATTTTTTTTCATCAATTTCTTGAAAAGAATCATTATTATTTTCCATCGAATAAGGACATACATCTTTTCTAGTAATAAAAAAAAACAATGCAGTCGCTGAGTTGTCATTGAACCACGTGGCAAAGGATGGAGCAGATTTACGGTTGGCTTGAAGAAAAAAAAACCAATATCCGTTCACATGAAGAAAACACATGAAGGCACGTGCCGTGGAACGCGTAATCCATCATCAACATAATTAATTAACGTATTGCTGAGGCATGGCATCCACCGTCATTTGCAATACCAATTAATGAAATTTCATAAAGTATACAACTTTTCGTTCTAGAATCTCCATTCCCTTGCCTTCGGCTTTTGTGGTTATTAACTAAATAATTCTTATTTTTAAAAAGTTATCAACTATTCATTATCATTATTCATTAATGAAAATTTGTGGTTCGAAATTTTGTTAGTGACTGTCTGACTGAGTTTATAAGTCTACGAAATAATACGCTTTTTTTTTTAGAAAAGTCTTGTTCCGTTGTTCGTTAGTGTATTTTTATTGTAGCTTGTATGTATTATATTTTGTATAGTCCACAGTCTAGCTATGCCTTTTCATTGGAGAATCAACGATAATAATTTAATATCATGGTATTAAAACCGATTGCCAAAAATCTATCGTCTACCTCCTACCAAATCGTAACCTCCTCTATCCTCTCCGAAATCAAAGATGTTGCTTTATCTCTACAAAAACCGTCGGCGCTGCCTAATCTCCACTGTGAGAATGTTCGATAATCAACCTACACCAATCCAAAAATATGGATTGGATGTTCTCAGTTTTTTTTATGTATGCTGTCTTAAATATATTAACCTAGCAAATGCTATCAAACGTTTTATTTTGTGGTAAAATAATCTATCTTGAGAAAATAATCTTAATTATTTATTATTTATCAATATTTTTGTCGGAATGAAGCTACTACAATCCAAAGTAGTTATCTTTCAACTTGTATATGATGTTGATGTAAACGCCTTATAGTATATTTTAAACTTATATAGTAATAAATTAGACAGTTTGTATATTGGAGATGGATTTTGAATAAGTAATTGAGTAAATAAGTAAGGTGTTGTTTGTTTTTTTGAAGCCAAAATGTCTGCAGTCTGCGGACTACATCTGCAAGCCTCTGCGGCAGAAGAGGTGGACCAAATGTCTGCAGTCTGCAATAAGAAAACTGTTTGTTTTTAACGTCTGCAGCCATTGAAATAAATTAAATTTTCAAACTTAATTTCATGTCATAAAGATTAAAAATGCATTTTAAGCAAAAAAAGAAAGAAAAAAAAAACGGGTGTTTTTTTTTTTTTTGGTTAAAATGAGGTCTGAAGACCTTTGAAGACAGTGGTCCATGTCTGCGCCAGGAAGACCTCGTGCAGACTTTTTTGGTCTGCGCACTTCCAAAAAACAAACATTCTGCAAGGGCATATGTCTGCGCGGCGCAGACAAAAGTGGTTGCGCAGCTCTTCACACAAAAAACAAACAGCACCTAAATCTTATATGAAATCCTCCCACATCGCAGGTGGGAATGAAAGAAAAAGCAATCCTCACTTTATAAAATGGAAGGCTTGTACAGTAAAATAAAAAAAATAAAAAAAACCGATTAAATTAAACTTTAAACCATTTTTTTGTGGGTTTAGAAGTGGACCGAGTTTTAATTACTTTAGTCTAAAAAAACGTTGGTTTAAACCGTTTTTATTAAAAAAAAAATTAAGTTTTTTTTTTGTTTTTATTGGTTGAGTGGGTACTCGGAATTGGAACTGTAACCGACGGTTCCGGTTCTAAAAATATGGGAACCGTTACGACCGGTTCCGGTTCCAACAATTTAAGAACTGTCGGTTTCGGTTCTGATTTCGGTCCATTCAAATTTAGCTGGGTACCTGCATATGTTCACCCCTAATTACCACCCCCAACATTTCTAGAAACTTGTGTCATGCTCCTCATGGAAGAACAACGCTTAGGAATGATTGCCGTAACTCTCTGTTTCACACAGATCACCTTTCATCTTCAACCATTTTACATGCTGGAAATAGTGGTTCTAGTCATGGTTTAGGCTGATGTAATAACCACTGATAGCCACCAAAGCAGGGTCGTTGCAAGTAGCAAACCCGCGACATCAGTTGTCCCCAAGAGCTCCCACGCATTAGTCCTTCATATGGGTATACATGTGTCATGTATACAACGTAAGAAATCAAATTATGTTATGAGGCAACAATCCTCTTGGAAACGTCCATCTCCCGTCATTCTTGGCGTATATCCACGTGTAAAGTTTGCATCTGGGGTCCAATAGGGTTTGGGCAACCTTCTAGATCACACAAGACTTCTGGATCACAACCACCTTAAGCCTGGTTTGTTAGGAATCAACCTATAACTCTTCTAGAATTATTCAACACTATGTATTTAGGTGATTCTAACAGTGTCAATTTGATCATAAACATTAGTGCTTTAGACCATGTGAACTTCTCGATATCATTATTGATATTTGGCCACTAATATAGCTTATTTAGGTCTAGATACATCTTGCTAGATCCCGGATGGATAGAATACTTCGTATTATGTGCTTCATGCATGACTAAGCTCCTTAATTCACTAAATTTTGGTTTCAAAATTCGGTTCACGAAGTATCGTGTTCCGTCGTCTTTAAGCTCATATTGTTTATCCATACCTCGTAAGGACTCATTTACGATGTTTCCTTCCCTCAGGGCTTCGAGTTGAGCATCTAGAATTTGTGAGGTGAGATTTAAATGAATATTCATTTTAACATCCGTACTTGGAGGGGTATTGTTTGTTCTTTCCCACTTAAAGCGTCTGCTACAACGTTCGCCTTACCAGGATGGTAACAGATTTTGCATTTATAATCGTTCAACAATTCTATCCAACTTCATTGTCTCATGTTGAGATCTTTCTGATCGAAGATGTGATGAAGACTTTTGTGGTCGGTAAATGTGGTACACTTTGTACCATATAGCTAATGTCTTAAAATCTTTAAGGCAAAAACTATTGCTCTCAGTTCAAGATCATGGGTAGTCTAGTTATTCTCGTGTATCTTGAGTTGTCGGGAAGCATAAGCATTGACCTTGTCTCTTTGCATTAATACACATACTAATCATTGGTGTAATGCATCACAATATATGACAAAGTTATATGTTTCCTCCTAGAGTGATAGAATTGGTGCACTACACAATATTTGCTTCAATTGTTGAAATCCAGATTCTTGTTTTTCTTCACATTCAAGCTTTTTGTCTTTTTGTGTTAATATGTATGCTGAGGGGTTTGGCTACTTTGGAGAAGTTCTCTACGAATATCCAATAATAGACCACAAGGCCTAAGAGTTGGCACACTTATGTCAGCATCTTTGGTGCTTACCAATTCTTAATTTCTTTTATCTTTGATGGATTGACATGAATTCCTTTGTTGCTGATCGCAAAAAGTGTACTTCTCTAATCTAGAACTCATATTTAGAGAAATTGGCATATAACTTCTCCTTCCACAACAGTTCCAAGAGATTAGTTGCAAGTGTTGATTGTGTTGTTCCTTGGTATGTGAGTATATTAGTATATCATCGATGAATACTATCACAAATTTATCCAAGTACGGTTTGCATACACAATTCATGAGATCCATAAAAACTGTTTGTGTGTTGGTTAGTCTAAATGGTATAATTAGGAACTCATAATGACCATAACGAGTCCCAAATATAGTTTTCAGAATGTCTTCTTCTTGGACTATGAGTTGGTGGTATCATGATCTTAGATTGATCTTCCATTAGTAGTTGGATCCTTGGAGTTGAATGAACAAGTCATCGATTCCTGAGTGTGGGTATCGGTTCCTTATGGTAAGCTTGTTTAATTACTAGAAATCAATGCGAATTCGTAAGGATCCATCATTTTTATAGAAAATCAAAACTAGTGCTCCCCAAGGTGAGAAACTCGACCTAATAAATCCTTTGTCAAGCAGTTCCTGAAGTTTGTTTGGTTCTTGCATTTTGGACGGTGCCAACCGATAGGGAGACTTTGCTATTGGTACTGTTCATAGGATCAAGTCGATTTGAAACTCGACTTGTCTAACTGGAGGTAACTCAGGTAGGTCTTCTGGAAATACATCAGCATAGTCGTAATGTTATGTTCAACTCTACGGTTGGAAATTGTCAGAAGTTAAAAATTCATCCTCTAAGGCACCTAAAGAAGCGTTTTGAAGTTCTTTAATTATTTCATTATCTGGTTTATTAGTGCGTTTTCTTCGAAACATCATAAATTTTGTAAACAAACTCCATTTATGGCGTTCTTTGTATCAATGTCATCGTAATAACATGTACTTCCTAAATATGGTATTATTTATACCAAATAATCCTGAATACATGTATTTATTTCAATAGTTTGTTTTTATTCCCTTTTTTTGTATAATGACAAGTTTTCGTGTTTCACATATGAACTCCGATTTTGACATTCTTTATATCCACTGAATCGTATACTTCTGGATTATGTTATTATTTATACAAAATAATGGTTAGTACACATACGTATTTAATAAAAACATTTTAATGCCCTTTTGTACAACGTCAAGTATTTGCTTACTCAAATTTTTCATAGTCTGATGTTTAAATCACTTTTTCAGATAAATTTCAAAGTACAATAATGTATTTTCATCAAGAACTGTCAAAAAGTATACATTAGGTCTATTATCTTGATGTTCGACACATTTGTGATTGACGACAGTTGATCAAATTATGACAGTTGTCACATTATTTGACCAAAAATCAAACTGGTAAAATATCCAACGGTCAATGGCTCACTGCGTCGTGGTCTAGTCACGAGAATCCCTTATCCACCGCACCATGGTCAGTCTTTGCCCACGTCGTGGTTCCTTTGACAGAATATTTCACTCCTTAAGCACTTAGTCCTTGTAGGTCAAGGCTTAGCTTCTTAGGCTTGATTCTTTCCAGTGATTTAATAGATAAAGTTTCCAACCTTATCCATTCAAATGCACAAATCCTTTAAGATCATTAACCCAAACCAAATTTTTCCGAAAACGCTCAACACTCATTGAATAGTTGGTCAAAAACACAACCAAAGACATTTTTCTATAACTAAAGGGCCTAAGAATTACTTATAACTGAGATGAAGTTCTGTAGATTGCTCAACTCCAAAAACAAAGGGACAAATTGGGTTAAAACCCATGAAACCTAAGATCTAAACAATTAAATGAACCAAAATAGAGATTGTGAAGACTTACAATGGTCTAGAGAATGTCCTAAAGGATGGATCTAGCTAGCTTCTTGCTTCCTTGCTTCTAATGTACACTTCTTTCCTTCAATGGTGCATAATTTAGGTGAAAATGAGCTCAAAATCTAAAAAGGAGACTAGGGTTGATGGATAATCTATCACAACTAGCAATTTAGGGTTTAAGATTCGAAGCTTGTTCACAACCAATTCCTCTATGTAACCTTGTTGTGCCTTACTAATAAAATTCAAACTACAATGTTATTCAAATTCATACGTACATACATTTTGATTCAAATTGAAATAGCCTCATGCAAGTCCAAACTCGATCCAATAGCTAAGTCCAATCAAATTTGAGCCTTAGCCCAAGGATTCTCGGCCTAACACCCTATTGGACCAAAAGTTTTTCTTTGGGCCTTATTGGTCCGAAAACCTTTCTTTGGGCCTTAATTGGGCTGAAAACTTCTATTTGGCCTTCCTTTGGGCCAAAAGCCCTTCCTTAGGTCTTATTGGGCCAAAACCCCTACCTTTGGGCTTTAATGGACCGAAGACTCTTATTGGGCCAAGACAAAAATTGAAACCCACTCTTTTTGGGCCACCCTTTGGGCCGAGAACCCTAGGGTTCAGTTAAGGCTTATCAAAAAAAAAAAAAAAAAGGAAAAGGACACTCTCACACACACCATACTCACTTGCTATGGACCTCCATATATCAAAGCAATCTTCACATCAACTAAGCTCAAAGTCAAATCTTTTTCCCTCTCTCCTACTTATCTCTCGGCCAAACATACACTCTCACACACACCACACTCAGTTGTAATTTATCACTCTCCAAATTCTCTCGAATCCTCTCATTTTTTCCCTCAATTTTTTTTGTATATGTGTGTGTTCTTCAAGGGATTTTCTCCAAAAGCTCATAAACTTGGTAAGTGTTTTTGTTAACCTCAAGTATTCTTACATCTTTCCAAGCTAAAATTCTTATTTAATCACTTTTGTTGTGTGTTAAAATCTTATAACCCTTGAAATTTTAAGAATATCATCAAGAGGTGCAAGGCTAAGCTCGAAAATCTCGTCACTCTCCTTTCTTCCTACCACACAAAATCAACCAAGGTGAGCTTCATACCCCCATATTTTTTGTATTTTTTATGTTCTCGGGAGGAGGATACAAGTCAAATCTCATTTACATGGACCAATGTGTTATGTGTTTAACCTTTGGGTAATTGCATGAACATGGATTTTACCTTATACATATTCATAAAAATCATGAGAAATGTGTTTGTTAATATATGTTGTATGAAATCTTTTGAATATGGGTCGTGCATTCAAAAATGACAAAACTATGAGTGTTGTGCTCAAACATATTAACTTTTGGACATATACATTTTAAACACTTATACTTAGACGAATATTGGAATATAATAAATTTCAAGGTTTCTATATGCATTTTTGTGAAAACCGTGACATGTTAGAGTCACGACAAAATAGTATATTTTGTGTTATGAAATTCTTAAACTAAATTTTGGTGTATTAAACAAACTACAAAATTTGATTATTTACTAAACATAATATTTACTAGTAAAATAGTCGTAATATGATGTCACCGTCTTAATGGTTTAGAAACTTAGAGGATTATGCTATTTACACAACATATATTACAAATAGACAAGTCCATTAATGATTATTTATAAAAAGTGTTATAAATAATTTAATCTAAATGGTATACAAAACAGAATTATACGACAGAAAAATTTGTGTGTCATAATCTGTCCATCATAAAGCTTTTAAAAGTACAAGTTATAAGATGTATGTCATAAAGCTGTAAAACACGTGTCATAAAACTTCAGTCATAAATTTACGGTAGTAATGTCATTTTCTTTATTCAACGAGTGGAGTCAAAGTTCGCGTAAATGAGTTATTGCTCTTTGTGAGACTTTTTCTTTGTCGTATTTACCTAGCGTACACCGTAAGTCCTACGTTATAACCAGAGTCTCCTGGAGGAAGAGCGACACCGTTGTGTATAGATCTATACGGGATTGACAACCCCACACCTCAGTTGTTCGCTACGGTTAGACCGACATGTCTTGGGTGACAAAGGTCCCCCCCAGCTCCGACGCTTGAAGAACGTCGTGTTCAGGCATATCAGTCACATTAGTATGGTTATAAGAACTCACACAGGGATTAACATACTATTTTAGTCTATGGGAAGCTTACACTTCATTGGTTTTATTAAACTATAAAGCAACAAATCATTATTCAAGTATTCAGTCTCTTACACTTATGGTCTTAGGTTTTAAGACTACAATTTTTCATGCATCTGAAAATATGGGATTTTCTGGGAACACACTCCTTACAATCGCAAAAAAAAAAAAAAAAAAAAACCCAAACAAACAAAGGTTTTCAGAAACTATAAACTATTTTCTGCATGATATTCACTTCCATCGTGGTCTTAGGGTTTAAAACCACAGTTCACCTTTAAGAAAATATTGCATTTCCTGGAGTTATACATTATTACTTTACAAGGAAGAGATACAACGGAATTACCTTCGTTTTCAGTTCATACTAATGAAATTGTTGGATTTTCTGGGAATGCACTCTTTACAAATATAAACAAAGCAAAAACAAAGGACATGCATGCATATATTCACGGTTTTGGAACGAGATTTACAAACCATCTTCATAAAAAATATCAGATTTTCTGAAAGTACTACGAGAACTATTCTAAACAAGTACAAAACCATTTTTATACAAAAATGCTTATGAACTCACCAACTTTTTTTAGTTGACGGTTTTCAAATCGACTTGTATTCTCAGGGAACCAGTAACAGATAGTCAGCTCTGCTATGAGATGAAGTGGTGCAACCTTATGAAATTTTACTTTTTGTCACTTCTGTGTAAGTAATGAACGAGTATAATATGTAAACAATGTAAGTTTGTATTTTCAATGTATGTCACTTGTAATGCTATGTTTCATTCATATTCAATTGTTATGGTGCTATACAATGACGTCATCCGCCCCCGGACGTTTCCGTCGTCCTGGTTCGGGGTGTGACAGATGGGTATCAAAGCATTGTTTATAGTGATCTAGTATATCAAACCATACAAGATATATAATTATAAATACAACTGGACTAAAATACTCTGACTAAAAGTATGCCTTAAAAGTATAAGTATTTTTATAAAAGTATACACACATACTAGGACAATATCATGATAAGAACCAAACCTAAGTAATTAGATGTTGGATACTACAGTCAAACCTAGACAGTTATGTAATCATATCTGGGATAAATATAGCCCGATTAACTATATTTATTCAAGATATGACCAGTTTGTGTTTGGGAGTGATAGTGGTGTTGCAACAAGACTAAAACTTACCCACTTTACATGCAAAGGAACATTAGAATCAAACATAAATTTTAAAATACTATAGGATTATTTTAAGATACCATACAACCCCCGCACTTAAATCTGATGGGTTTTGAGCAAATCATCAATATTATGGTGCACAGGCAAAACCCTACAAGTTTGGATCTAGATTTATCTAATTGTACATGCAAATATCCAAAGCTCATAAACCCTAGATCAAACATACTATAATCGAAATCACATATGAAAATAGGGTTTATATATTACCTTGATTGTTATGTAGCAATAACAATCATAAACCTTCTTGATTTTGACTTCTGAAAGCTTAGTGCCCCAAGTGTTGCACCTCTAATGGAGTCACAAACACCACTAGCAACAAGATGACTTAGAGAGAGGGAGTAGGAGGCAAAAAAACATCCATGACCTTCTAAGTGTGCTTAGCTACGTTTTTGGGAGCCTTGGGTCCTTTATATAGTTGAGGTTTCTAGGGTTTTCAACCTGGAAACCCTAATCCAGTTGCTTATTCCTTAAGCATCCCCATGGATCCTTCTAGAAGGCCCTTGGACAATTTCTATATGGACTCTTAGATAGAGTTTGTCCATGCTTCCTTTATGGATCCTAAGCCCAACTTTGTAACTATCTTATAATTGCAGTATCAGTCCCTTTTATTTAATTACTCTCTTTTAGCCACAAAATTAATTCTTAATTAATTCTTGACTAATATTAATTAAACAATAGGATTTCTCTTTTAATATATTATTCACACAATATATTAACAAATCATAATTAATCCTCTTTCTCCTTAGTTTATCCTATCAGTTGCTATGGTGAAGGCAACCCAAAAGGACCATGCTCGTAATCGAGTCAAATACATACCAAAATAGTTATGGGCTTAGACACCTAATCCAACAGTCGCCCACTTGGATAAGTCTAATAACTATTTTGCAAGTACGACTTTAGAACCTGATCTGCAATCGTAGCTTTCAAAAGCCGCTGTCAACTATGATCTTATCAATAACGCGTCCTTTAGAAAAGGATCATATATTCCTCTATTCTAGATATTATATAGACATGAGACACGGGTAATCATTCTCTCTGTCTATCAGTTGTTTCCTGATTGCCGATTTATGACGACTGACAATAGACTACAATTGAACACATCAACTTAGTCCCGGCTTGGCCAAGCGCTTAGGGTGTCATCACTAAATCATCGATGGGCCCACATATATCACTTTTATCCTACTTTGGGTAAAAGGAATGGATAAACTTTTAATCAAATGCTCGCTTGTACCTACTCATCAAATCACACACAATAATATGTTTTATAACACCAAGTTACTGGTGCGTTTACATATTATCAATGTGCAACCGACTTGCAAACTACAACTCACATGTCTTCGTTTCAAGAATATAACATATTATTGTCTCACCAATCACTCGTGATAAAATCCATGAAGTGATTTATGTGAGCGTGGGTTTAATCTAATACTTAAATCTTATTTCAGGAGCACTCATGAACACTACAGTAGACTTTTGCTATGTCTAAAACGCTTTAGACAATCTACAGCCGGATTCATGATAGTCTAGCTTCAATACCTACTTCCAAAGTATTTATCGATTGTGGACAGTTTGAATAATCTTATTATTCGGGAAGTTAAAACATGCAAAGTGAAACACAAGAGTAATACTAATCCTATATGGACCCAAACTTTTGAGTATAAATAAAACACCTTTATTTAATAACCTTATTGATTACTCGTTATTCATTGTATAATGTTTTGGATAATCAACTTATTACTTGAATTATAACAACAATTGTCCCATGCTCCAAGCATGCACACTATGTTCACCTATGGTCCTTACTTCGTGAAATAAATCAAATGAACACATTTCCAATGATACTCATTTCACAACTCCTAATCCTTATCATTAGTGTAAGAATACCAAATTTTTCCCACTATTAGAATATGTTAGATTCTAACATTTTATGCAACGAACCTTTCGTAATGTCATAGCTCCAAAGCCACCAAGACTTTGCCAATGATATTACAAAGTGCTCTATGAAGTCTCACATTCAAAGTACATTCCTTTGAACATTCTTTTTGCATAAAAGTTTCTAATATAGACATAGATTTTTGATATCCAAATCCCATTTATGGAAACATTTCCATATTTTCCATATGACAACTCATTCTAAATAGAATCCTATCTATTCATAATAATGTCAATATGGTCCATCCATTACTATACTTCCAACTACCCACAAGTGAGCGAACCTTAGATTGTCCTTGACAGTTTAATTAATTTTAGTCATTTCCGGTTCTAGTCCTTTTTCCCTCTTAATGCCCTAGGCTTTTTGGAAAATTAGAACGAACGAATATTACAACATATGTAATTGATCCTATACCCGAAGCATATGGGACATGATTCATAATGAAAAACATGATACTTTACCAGTTTCTTGCTATAATACTGCCATATATAGAATGCCCCTATGTTAAACTTTTATTTTGTATAATTAATATTGCTATCTTACAACACTTAAAATAATAATCATGCTCCCACTAACATGATAATTATATCCATACCAACATAACATTTATGCTCCCACTAGTTTTGACACATATTTAGAAAATAGTTGGACTTCTAGAAATCAATACTTATTGACTTTCAAATTTCATATTTCTAATACGACATGCTTCGATAAGATTATCTTGACATATAAGATTATCTTGTTAAAAAACATTTGTCGAAAAAAAATATTCAAGAGTTAGTGCGGTTTCTTATCAAGATAAACACTACACACAATTGGTATTAGTTGGTCTTTGTCTTATACAAGACATCACAACTTACCAATTTCAAACGTGCAAGAGTAAGAAAAACATTTTTCTACTCCACATTTGATGAGTGTGTCAATACTTCTTAAAATGCGTTACTCAAGTCACAATCTTGGAGTATGACTCTAAGACTTTGATTTTGGAACGAAGTATGATCCACCTTTTGATTTAACCATTTCAACAATTTCCGATTCCTTTATTTAACTATCTTATAATTGCAGTATCAGTCCCCTTTATTTAATTAATCTCATTTAGCCACAAAATTAACTCTTAATTAATTCTTGACTAATATTAATTAAACAATATGATTTCTCTTTTAATATATTATTCACATAATATATTAACAAATCATAATTAATCCTCTTTATCCTTAGTTTATCCTATTAGTTGCTATGGTGAAGGCAACCCAAAAGGACCATTCTCATAATCAGGTCAAATACATACCAAAATAGTTATGGGCTTAGACACCTAATCCAACAAAATCTTCTACATGTTTCTCACACCTCTATTCTCGCACAAACAACATGGTTGAATTTCATCACAAAGACGTTTACTACCCTGCCGTAGTAGCCGGAGAATGGATCGAGGAGGAGCCTGAAGAGGTTTAAGGGGAGAACCCAGAAGTGGGTCCTAAAGAATACCAAGAAATGGACTACGAAGGGGAGAGTTCTGATGAGGAGTCAGATAGGGATGAAGATACCGGAGGGATCCTTAGCGAGCCTTACCCTTCGTGAGCAATACCAAACCAACATGTAGAGCAGGAGGACCCTACCGACCGTCTACGCTCCCTAGAGGAAGAAGTGGCCACCATAAGGCAGCAACTCATTGCAGCGGAAGCTAGGGAAGCCCTAGCAGAGCAAAGGGCGGAAGAGGCCACTTGTGAAATGAGTGAAATGGCTGAGCACCTTATGCGTTATTTTGGCATATGAGCGTCACTACACTACTCGCACTATGTCCTAGGTTTGTTGTGTATTTCGTTACAACTAGTAGTAGTAAAGCAAGAGAGGTACGCCCTCCAAGAACCCATGTAATCCGAATCAACTTATCGTACTGATATCTATATCCTCTTTTGTTAAACTTAACGATCGTACAATACCTACTTGTAACACCGTAAATTTTCAACCCAAGTTTTTCATTTCAAAATCACATTAATCTCACTAACATAAATCACAAAATTCCCAAAATCTCAATTTATCAAAACAAACGTCCATAATAATAAAATCTAGGATCCTCGAATCATAACTCAGTCTCATGTGTACAATCAAGTTGGTGCCTTCCCGCGATCCTGAGAAGTACCTGAAACACATATCACACACCATGGTAAGCACAAAGCTTAGTGAGTTCCCCAAAATACCACATACACAAATAATAAGCCTCTCATGGCTATAACTCGGCATGGACCCTCCGGTCACGCGTCTCAGTGAGGACCCTCCGGTCTCACGGCTCGGTGTGGACCCTTCGGTCATGTGTCTTAGTGAGGACCCTCCGGTCTCACAGCTTGGGTTGGACCCTTTAGTCCTGTATCTCAGTGAGGACCCTCCGATCTCACGGCTTGGGTTGGACCCTTCGATCCGATCTCAAAATGCACAGAATAATATAGCATATATCACAAATACAAAATGCGTAATATCACATAACTCATATAAGACCCTATGGTCACTCGGTAGTACCACTTAGGTATGTATACTGAGAAGACTCACCTCGTAAGTAAGCAAGTAAAACCTCGTACCCCTCGAACGGTTTAATTATCACCTATACATCATAATCATCTCTAACTATCACTTATAATTTCAACTCAAATAAATTAACCTAACCTCCCTCTCTGACTCTTGGAATGGGTAAAAGACCATTTTACCCCTCCATGGTCTCCATAATCCCTGTCTAGTCCAAACCCTAAAGTCAACAGAAGTGAACACTTGAGTCAACAGTCCATGTTGACCCGACTCGTTGAGTGCATCTATGTGACTCGTCGAGTCACCTCGTTTCTTCAGAAATGTCGTGAAAATCCAACTTAACTCGTCGAGTTATCTCATCAACTTGCCGAGTTACTCATGTCCAGACTTATTGGGGAAAACCCTAGCCTACTCGTCGAGTCAGCTCATCGAATTGTTGAGTCCCTTCAGACCATTTTCTCATTCAGACGTTTTAAGGCATATTTACAACCCCAAACTCTAGATCTAGCCTCCCAAGGCTGAGGTACCACGTAAAGCTATAATCTTTACGTCCATGCATGGCACTTAGGGCTTGAAATGTCAAAACAAGTTCCTTTTCGGGTCTTAAGCATAAAATCTCCTTTATAGTTGGGTAATGCTGGAACCTTTGGACTCTAGGAACCTCACAAGGTCCAGATCTGAAGTCTGAATCATTTGGTAAGCTCAACACACTCAAAGTCTCAGGAAAGATGGGAAAAGCCCTAAAACTTCATAAACATGAGATCTAATCAATATAATGAAAAAGGTGAAGTCTTTTTACCTTCTACAGAAGCTATGGGTGAAATAACTCCAGATCCAACAGTCTCTTTTCGTTCCTTGCTTTGATCCTCCTCTCTTCTCTTTAAATAGTGCGCTAAAATGCTTAAATATTAACTCTCTTTCTCTCCTAGCTCACTATATATGATTAGGGTTTCACACAGGGGAGTAGGGTGGCTGGTGAGGTTGAAATGAGGCATTAAGGTCCTTTAAATAGGAACCAACCCCGGGGATTTAGCGTTTCCTCTCACAGCGCCAACTCGCCGAGTTGGTCCCTTCGACTCGTCGAGTTGGTAGTAAAACCCGCATAGCCAAATCCGTCTCCACTCGACGAGTTGGGGTATCCAACTCGTCAAGTTGGTAAGTCAACTCATAAATAAATATATATAAATATTATACCTAGGAGTCAGGATGTTACACTACTACTACATATCATCATAAGTACACTAAAGGAATGTAGATCAAAACATTTAAGAATCATACAACAAACCATGTGACTTATATGTGTTCATACATAAATGTATGTCTATGAATATAGATGAAACACAACTACAAATAACCATAGTTACTCACGAACTCGCTTCTCATCATACAACAAAATCATGTCTTCCCATGGAGACAACTAGCACACTGGAGAAACACCGATCCTACGGATAGACTCCGCCACTTTTCAAGCCGCAGTCACAGCCGCTGTGATAGCCATCATGGTGCAACTCAATGCTAACAACCCGAATGAAATGGAACCGGTGTCAACAATTCTAATCGTATTAATAACCGAGGGAACCAACAAATGGCTGCCTACAAGGATACCCCAACTCACAAACCCAAGTATAAGAAATGAAATTCCTGGAAAACGAAAGGGAGTTGCTCAACTCAAGGACCTATCAAAATGCAACAAGTTGTAGCAGCCCATACCCCCACTGACCCTACTACCTCCAAACCGAGAAAACCATATGCTGGAAACTCCCAAAATGCAGAAAGTGCAGTTTCATCATAAGGGAGTCTGTCGAAAGGTGCATTGAAAAAGGTGCAACAAGAAGGGGTACAACGCCCGCCACTGTAAGACCCCGACCCAATGCATCACCCTAACCCCCGATACTGGAGTACGTCTAATATGTCGCACATGCAGTGAAGCAGGACATTCAAGAGAGATTGTCCAACGAAGAGGAATGATAGAGGAGCAGAAGGAGTTTAACAACAGGACATGATGAAGTAACAAGGAAACCTACAGGGATTTTCGGTACGTTCCCAAATAACAAGAATTAAGCATTGAATTTTCAACAAAAGTTTTTACCAATTAAAATCATAAGCATAAATTGTTCCCTCATCCAAACAATTCGTATCATTCATAGAAAAACTAAAGATCCTAACAGGTGAGCTATAAACGCATGGTCATATATAATTAAGATTCTATAGACTTTGAGTGCATGATTCCGCCTTAATTCCTGTTCCTTGTCTGGTTGTGGACTTAGGGCAGGGCCACTCAGTCGAATACCTTTCTAACCTTAATTATATACGACTAGGTTACACCAAACTATTATATAGAGACCTAGTAGGAAGTAGGAAGTATACTATGATATATAATCATTATTTATCCAAGCACTCGTGCTGCTAGAACCCTTAAATCCCGGTACAAGATATTTGTGGTAGTGATAGCAAGGGAGAAACTGGTAGCGTTCAAAACATGTAAACAACCATCCCTTCCAAATCAATATAAATTTTGTTACAATAACAAAGTCCAATATCGTCATTTGACATAGGTTGGCTTGACCCTCACCATATTAGTTTCATGTGCATCAAAGAGACCTTTAGCCTTAGCCGACCGGTTAACGAAACTTTTTCAACCTATAACGACAAACCTCTGAATCGATCTCTTGCATCAGGACACATGAGTACCTATGCAAGAGGTACCACGCTCTTTCCTAGCCCATAATAGAAATAAGGAGTAAGAAGCAAAGGACACCGAGGTTAACCTAGAGATTCATAACCTTTCCGAAGTGGTTCCCAAAAGGTCTGTCGGAAATATCACCTATATGCCAAGTTGAGTTCAAAATCGAATCAACTCTTGGAGCCATTCCCATAGCCAAATACCCAATGCCACCTAGCACCAACATAAACACAGAAAGTGTCCGGTCGATGGAACAATCCGATAAGTAAGGGAATTATCAGACCAAGACTCGTACCTCAGAGAGCACCCATCCGACTCATAAAGACGAAAAACTAATTGTCCATAGGACCACTGATTACCAAGAGTTAAACAAGCCCATCATCAAGGATCGATATCCCCTATTCCGAATCGACAGCCTAATTAGCCAAGTTTAAGGAACAAGCAAAGGTTGACATCTCACTAGCTCAGAATTCCATAGTAAGAAACTCCCAAGACAACCTAAGAATTATGAGGCCAACTACACCACACGCAACCTTAAACTTAGTGACAATAGTGTTCGCCTTAAGGATTAGAGACATTACTTTTGGGGCGTCATGTAGACAATCCTCATTTGCCATGACCATCCATTCACCTCCTCATATAGGACATAAATGCAGACCACCTCTATGTTGGGATGAGATGACCAACACAAGACTAGCCATAGGGCAAGTATCCTACGACACTGTCTCCTTTCCCGAAATCACTAGAGAGACAACCGAAGAGATCACCCAAAAAGGATGACCAACACAAGACTAGCCATAGGGCAAGTATCCTACGACACTGTCTCCTTTCCCGAAATCACTAGAGAGACAACCGAAGAGATCACCCAAATTCGAGCATGACTAGAGGCATCTAGGAATTGTCAAAAGAGCTATGAAAGTAAACGACAGAATCCCTTGGAATTCTAAGTCGATGATCGCGTACTGCTAAAGGTCTCTTTTTGAAAAAAGGATGATACGCTTGGAAAAGTGTGGGAAATTGAACCCGATATACATCGGACCCTGGAAGTCCTTGCTAGGATTGGTCCGGTGACTTATAAACTCCAGCTACCGCCTAAACTCAGCAATGTACGCCCTATCATTCAGGCGTCCAATATAAAGAAAGGCCTACCTGGAGAAACTCTCATTGTCCCACTTGATTGATTGAGGTAGATGAACACCATCACCGCGCCAAGGAACCCACATAAATACTAGACAGATAAGTGAAGCGATCAAAACAAAGCCGCATCCCCACTATGACAATCCGATGGAGTGCCAATTAAGGGTCAGAGTTCACGTGGGACAACGAGAAGTCCAACATCGTTACAATAAGAAGTCCAACATCATCATTTGACATAGGATGGTTTGACCGTCACCATATCTATTTCATGTGCCGCAAAGAGACCTTTCGCCTTAGCCAACCGTTTAACGAAACTTTTTCAACCTATAACAAAAAACCTTCGAATTGATCTCTTGCATCAGGACACATGAGTACCTATGCAAGAGGTACCACGCTCTTTCCTAGCCCACAGTAGAAATAAGGAACAAGAAGCAAAGGACACCGAGGGTAACCTAGAGATTCATAACCTTTCCGAAGTGGTTCCCAAAAGGTCTGTCGGAAATATCACCTATATGCCAAGTTGAGTTCGAAATCGACTCAACTCTTGGAGCCATTCCCATAGCTAAATCCTCAATTCCACCTAGCACCAACATAAACACAGAAAGTATACGGTCAATGGAACTACCCAATAAGTAAGGGAATTATCAGACCAAGACTCGTACCTCAGAGAGCACCCTTCCGACTCATAAAGAGGAAAAGCTAATTGTCCATAGAACCACTGATTACCAAGAGTTAAACAAGCCCATCATCAAGGATCACTATCCCCTATTTCGAATCGATAGACTAATCAGCCAAGTTTAAGGAACAAGCAAAGGTTGACATCTCACTAGCTCAGAATTCCGTAGTAAGAAACTCCCAAGACAACCTAAGAATTATGAAGCCAACTACACCACACACAACCTTAAACTTAGTGACAATAGTGTTCGCCTTAAGTATTAGAGACATTACTTTTGGGGCGTCAAGTACACAATCCTCATTTTCCACGACCATCCATTCACCTCCCCATATAGGACATAAATGCAGACCACCTCTGTGTTGGGATGAGATGACCAACACTCGACTAGCCACATGGAAAGTATCCTACGATACTATCACCGTTCCCGAAATCACTAGAGATACAACCGAAGAGATCACCCAAACTCGAGCATGACTAGAGGCATCTAGGAATTGAAAAAAGAGGTATGAAAGCAAACGACAGAAGCCCTTGGAATTCTAAGTTGATGATCACATACTGCTAAAGGTCTCTTTTTGGAGAAAAAGAATGATACGCTTGGAAAAGTGTGGGAAATTGAACCCGATATACATCGGACCCTGGAAGTCCTTGCTAGGATTAGACCGGTGACTTATAAACTCCAGCTACCGCCTGAACTCAGAAATGTACGCCTTGTCATTTAGGCGTCCAATCTAAAGAAAGGCCTAGTTGGCGAAACTCTCGCTGTCCCACTTGATTTGATTGAGGTAAATGAACACCGTCACCGCGTCAAGGAACCCGCAGAAATATTGGACAGAGAAGTGAAGCAATCAAAGCAAAGCCACATCCCCCCCGTGACGACTCGATGGAGCGCTAAGTGAGGGCCAGAGTTCACCTGGGAATGCAAAGACCAAAGGTGCAAAATTACCCCCATCTCTTCTCTAAGTTCTTAAGGGACACTCTAGAACGAATTTTGGGATGAAATTTCCTATAAAGGGGGGATGATATCACAACTAGCAATTTAAAGTTTAAGATGTGAAGCTTGTTCACAACAAATCCCTATATGTAACCTTGCTGTGCCTTACTAATAAAATTCAAACTATAATGTTATTCAAATTCATACGTATATACATTGTGATTCAAGTTGAAATAGCCTAATGCAAGTCCAAAACTTGATCCAGTAGCTAAGTCCAATCAATTTTGGGCCTCATCCCAAGGATTCTCGGCCCAACACCCTATTGTACCAAAACTTTTTCTTTGGGCCTTATTGGGCCTAAAATCTTTCTTTGGGCCGAAAAATGCTATTTGGCCTTCCTTTGGGACAAAAACCCTTCCTTAGGCCTTATTGTGCCAAAAACCCTACCTTTGGGCTTTAATGGACCGAAGACTCCTATCGGGCCAAACCAAAAATCGAAACCCACTCTTTTTGGGCCATTCTTTGGGCCGAGAACCCTAGGGTTTGGTTAAGGCTTATAAAAAAATAGGGAAAAGGATTGGAAAAAGGAGTTGCCACCACCTTGTTACCCCCCCCCCCCCCCCCCCCAATACATCAAAGCTATGGACCTACATATATTAATGCAAGCTTCACATCAACTAAGCTCAAAGTCAACTTTTTTTGCCTATCTCCCTCTTATCTCTCGGCCAAACATACACCCTCACACACCACACTTACTTGTAATTCATCACTCTCTAAACTCTCTCAAATCCTCTCATTTTTTCCCTCAAAATTTCGTGTATATGTGTGTGTTCTTCAAGGGATTTTCTCCAAAAGCTCATAACCTTGGTAAGTGTTCTTGTTAACCTCAAGTATTCTTACATATTTCCAATATAAAATTCTTATTTACACAGTTTTGTAGTGTGTTAAACTCTTAGAACCGTTGAAATTTCAAGAATATCATCAAGAGGTACAAGGCTAAGATCGAAAATCTCATCACTCTCCTTTCTTCCTAGCACACAAAATCAACCAAGGTGAGCTTCATACCCCAATATTTTTTGTATTTTTCATGTTTTCGGGGGCAGGATTTATGTCAAATCTCGTTTAACCGTTGGATAATTGCATGGACCAATGTGTTATGTGTTTAACCTTTGGGTAATTGCATGGACATTGATTTTACCTTATACATCTTCATAAAAATCATGAAAAATGTGTTTGTTAATATATGTTGTATGAAATCTTTTGAATATGGTTCGTGCATTCAAAAATGAAAAAACTATGAGTGTTGTGCTCAAACATGTTAACTTTTGGACATACACATTTTAAACACTTATACTTACACAAATATTGGAATATAATAAATTTCAAGGTTTCTATATGCATATTTGTGAAAACTGTGACATGTTAGAGTCACGACAAAATATTATATTTTGTGTTATGAAATTCTTAAACTAAATTTTGGTGTATTAAACAAACTACAAAATTTGATTATTTACTAAAAAAAATTTACTAGTAAAATAGTCGTAATATGATGTCACCATCTTAATGGTTTAAAAACTTAGAGGATTATGCTATTTACACAACATATATTACAAATTCAGAAGTCCATTAATGATTATTTATAAAAAGTGTTATAAATAATTTAATCTAAATGGTATACAAAATAGAATTATACGACAGAAAATTTTACGTGTCATAATCTGTCCATCATAAAGCTTTTAAAAGTACAAGTTATAAGGTGTATGTCATAAAGCTGTAAAACGCGTGTCATAAAACATCAGACATAAATTTACGCTAGTAATGTCGGTTTCTTTATTCAACGAGTGGAGTCAAAGTTTGCGTAAATCAGTTAATGCTCTTTGTGAGACTTTTTCTTTGCCGTACCTACCTAGCGTACACCGTAAGTCTTTTGTTACAACCGGAGTCTCCTAGAGAGAGAGAGAGAGAGAGAGAGCGAGACTGTTGTGTATAAATCTATACGGGATTGACAACCCCACGCCGCAGTTGACCGCTACGGTTAGACCGGCGTGTCTAGGGTGACAAAGGTCCCCCCAGCTCCGACACTTGAAGAACGTCGTGTTCAGGTATATCAATCACATTAGTATGGTTATAAGAACTTATACAGAGATTAACATACTATTTCGGTTTTCGGGAAGCTTACTCTTCATTGGTTTTATTAAACTATAAAGCAGCAAATCATTTTTCAAGTATTCCGTCTCTTACACTTCTGGTCTTAGGGTATAAGACTACAGTTTTTCATACATCAGAAAATATGGGATTTTCTAGGAACACACTCCTTACAATCGCAAACAAAAGAAAAACAAAGGTTTTCAGAAACTATAAACTATTTTCTGCGCGATATTCACTTCTATCGTGGTCTTAGGGTTTAAAACCACAGTTCACCTTTAAGAAAATACTACATTTCCTGGAGTTATACATTATTACTTTACAAGGAAGAGATACAACAAAATTACCTTTGTTTTCAGTTCATACTAATGAAAATATTGGATTTTCTGGGAACACACTCTTTACAAATATAAACAAAAGAAAACAAAGGACATGCATGCATATATTCACGGTTTTGAAACGAGTCTTACAAACCGTTTTCATTGAAAATATCAGATTTTCTGAAAGTTCTACGAGAACTATTCTAAACAAGTACAAACCATTTTTATACAAAAATGCTTATGAACTCACCAACTTTTTTAGTTAACGCTTTACAAAATGACTTGTATTCTCAGGGAACCAGTAACAAATAATCAGCTCTGCTATGAGATCAAGTGGTGCAACCTTATGAAATTTTACTTTTTGTCAGTTTTGTGTAACTAATGAACGAGTACAATATGTAAACAATGTGAGTTTGTATTTTCAATGTATGTCACTTGCAATACTATGTTTCATTCATATTCAATTATTATGGTACTATACAATGACGTCATCCGCCCTTGGACGTTTCCGCCGTCCTGGTTCGGGGGTGTGAAAGAATCTTTGAGGATGATGGACGTTGAGGGTTGAGGAAACCCTAGCTATCATATCCCTTAAATAATGCTCAAAGCCAAAAACTTAGGGTTTTGTACCCATTGCGGCGCCGTGTCGTGACATTAAAATGACCATCACGTCGTGAACACGTGGCAACACCATGTCATGGTAAACCAACCACCGCACCGTGGGAACAAGATCCCCAAAATCCAAGTTGTGGCTTTAACCATGCATAACATTATTGCATACCTGAACTGACTGTTACAAAAAACTTTGTAACGACTGTGATGGAAATATGAAGCCTCCATATTTAGAATTTTTTGTACATTTTTCATCTTCAATATGGGTGGATTGTTGGTTATGGTCATTAATGGAAGAATTTGGTGGTGGTGGTGTTGAATTTGATTTTAGATTTCTTGTTGATTGTGGTGGTGGCTTCCAGGTTTATAGTAGATTGTTTTGGAGTTGATTTTAGGTTCTCAGTGGTAGTTTCCAGTAGCTGGAAGTGTCTTTTGGTGGCTAATGGTGTTTGGTGGTGGGAGTGAGATTGTATCCATATGTCAATAAATCGATTAATGATTTTTCAATTAATAAATAATAAGAAAAAAAACTGAAAAATAAAATATAATGAGTAACATAGTCTTTTTCATGTCTGTCAAGAATGAAAAGCGCAACAAAATTAAGCAATAGGGACGATCTGAGTGCAAAACAAAAGTTAGAAATAAAACATGGAATTTTATCAAACTCTAGGGACGGTTTTAGTAATTTATTCAAAAATATTACACGGATGGTCCCTATGGTTTGTGGTAATTTGCATGTTTGGTCCCTAACTTATTCTTTTATCTCAGAAGGTCCATATTGTTTGTTTTTGTTACACGTTTGGTCCCTACTATTTGTTTTTGTTACATTTTTGGTCATTTTCTTACCTAAAAAGACTATTATTTAAACAGAGAAAAATGATGGGGCAAATAAGGTAAGACAAGGGGTAGGGTTGGAGGTGTGTTTATTTAAATAAATTAAAAAATTAAGGAAAAAAATAGTATTTTTAAATAAAACAAGGGCCAAACACGTATAAAAAACAAACAATAAAAACCTTCAAAATTAAAAAAAAATAAGTTATATAGAAACGTACAAGTTAATTTATACCATAAATCTCGTAACAATGTAGGATCCGAGTTGTCATTGAACCACGTGGCAAAGGATGGAGGAAATTGACGGTTAGCTTGGAAAATTAAAAGCCAATTTCCGTTCACATGAAGAAAACACATGAAGACACGTGCCGTGGAACGCGTAATTCATTATCAACATAATTAATTAACGTCTTGCGGCAGCATGACATCCACCATCATTTGCAATGCCAATAAGGCAACTAATGGAAATTACACACAAGTTTTCTTTCTAGAACCTATCAACTGTTCATCAACAACGAAAGCTTTGGGTTCGAAGTTTTGCTGTGACTGAGTTTTTAAGTCTATTAAATAGTTTTTTCTATTTTTTTAATAAAAGTCTTGTTTGAATATTGGTGAATTTTTGTGTAGGTTTGTTAGGTTTTCGTATATGAAACTGCCTGATTAAAATTTAAGAGCTAAACTTGGATCTTATAATATTGTAAGTTGAATGATTATATATATTGAGAAAAAAAAACTAAGGATGAGCGTGGGACGGAACCGGTACCGACCGATACCCTTTTCGATTTCCTGAATACCAAATTTGATCGAAAGTCAATCCCGAGCACTGTATTGAACTAATGTTACTGATAACGGTACCGAAAATTATACTATGGTTTACAAGTTGAAATGTTTTTGAAATAAAATAACAAGAAAAATTAAATATCATTATATATTTTCTTCCTACTCATACAACATGACATGAAAAATCAATATATATATATATATATATATATATATATATATATATATATATATATATATATATATATATATATATATATATATATATGATACTTGTTATGAGCATGAACATAAGTTAGAAGAACATTTTATTTCTCTATGAAAAATAATTATAGTAATGCTAGTTAGGAGGGTATTTTATTTCTCTACAGAAGTAATTATAGTTATAATGATATTTAGTAAAACATAGAAGGGAAAATGACTTATAAGCATAACCGTGTTTCAAAATCTTTCAATAAACAACATTCAAGTTTGGTGTGTCCAAAAAACCTCATTCAAGTAAAAATTTTGTACAAAAAACATCAACGGGCTACATATTTTGTTCAAAGTTGACCTTATGGTAACCAGTAATTATAAGTAAAAAACAATTAAAGAAAAAAAAAAACAAGAGGAAATGACTCAGGATGGTAACTATATTTCAAAAGTGTTCAAAAAATACCATCGATGTTTGGTATGTTCATAAAACACCATCCAAGTAAAGTCTTTACACAAAAATCACCAACAATTATACATTTTGTTCAAAAGTTACCCATTGGCAACCAACTCTTGTAGGTTAAATGATGACTTGGTCTAATAATAGGTGACATGGCATAATAATTAGTGACACGAAATTAGTTGATACACACCCCCTATAAAAATCGATTTAGGGCTTCTTCATGAACGAGCGACTGTGTAGAAACAATAAAAAGTTTGATCGATAGATTCTATAGACATTTAGTGAATATTCAACAAGAACAATGAAGATCAAATAATGCCGAATGATTATATTCAATAGTTTTAGAAGAGTTCAACGTGAACTTTTCCATAAAAGCTAGGTAGGGCAAATATAATTGTTAACCCTAGAACAATACATGCATGCACATGAAATAGTCTAACCCTAACAAATCATAAACTCGGATGGACAGACCCAATCCATTATAAATAAGACTATATAAGTACAAAACATTTGATACAACACATTAAATAGCCCAACAATCTCCCCCTTTCTGTCAAATAAAGAAAGAAGAGTCTTCTTTGTTATTTCTTCTCAACCTTGAATAGCCGAGTCATCAGATTCAAAAGGGTATTTCTAATCACAAAATACCACTTTATCATATGATTGAAGCATTTCAGATCCCCATCATTGTTCAATTTGCTTGCAACAGTCAAGGCCATAATGTTGTTCAAAGCAGCAGAGGAGTATAAATGTTGTCTAAAAGAAAGAACAAACTCTTCTAAACTTTGTCACCCTCATTCCTTTGATATACCACACTCCAATCTGCTTTCTTAATCTTTCCCAACTCCCTCTTTTGAAAATCCTTTGTTTCTTCTTTTGGATTCACAACAGGTATTTTCTTCAATACAGAAGTGATTTCCACATCTAATTTTGCAACTTCATGAATGTAGCAAATCAACATTCTTTTCAGCTAAGAAACGATTGGCTCATACTTCGTTTCATCTTTTTACAATATTAGAAACAAGGAAATCCAGTTATTTGGATTCATACATGGAAGATCAGCAAATGTGAAGTCCTCTTCTTTGCGATCTGCTCCTCGAAAACCCCTAAATTTGACATTTTTGAAGTGTTCTATTGGAAAAGGAGCATAAACTTTCATAACGACCAACTTCTTTAAGCTCCATATTTTGTACTAAGGCTGGCCATGATTGAGATAAAATGAAAAAGCTTATTATTGACATTGTAGTCTGAAAGTGGAGCTCCCTCAATATGTTCAAAACCTCGGAATAGGAAAGCTCTCAGAGTGAGTGGGAAGTCGAACTGAGAATCAGAAGTATTGTTCAGTTCAAAAGAAACCATTGGCTCTAACCAATGAACATTTTGATCATCGATCGCTTCCTTCTGAGTTCGTTCAAGGGTCCATGGAGGAAACAATGACATCTGAGTCGCAAGAGTAACTTTCGCAACTCTAGCTTCTGCTTCCTTTGCTTCTAATTCCCTGCGAAGAATTAGAAGATCATCAAGCACCTTGTCTCAATTTTTTTTGGATAAGCTTTTCACCTTCCAAAAGAACTTCTTCTTTTTTCTTCATCATCATCAATGATCTTTTCTTTCCCTTTAGATCCTGAAGCTTCATTAACCTTCGGATCTATCTTCGATTTTGCTTCATGTTATTCATCAGTGGGCTTCTTAACCTGGGGCTTAGGTTGTTCTTTTTCTTTAACATTCTCCCCCTTGTTTCGGAAGAGAATCAACTTTCGAAACACCTTTAATTTGGTTAAACATGTCAAATACGGGCTGAAGCTTTTCCAAGAGATTTTGACGAATTGAAACATTTAGCAAAGAATCCCGAGTTTCCACCATACGATGCATATACTGATTAATTTCGGAAATGCACCTTTTGATGACTACCTTCTCAGTCTTGAGATCATCCAAGTGTTTATTCGCATAGTTGAGTTTGAGGGAAAGAACCATGACTTTTTCAGTCTTCGCAACCAACTTGTCCATGATCTCATTTTCAGCAGCAAGATCCTTTTGAAGCTGCTCGATCTTCGAAACAACAGAAACAATCATCGCAGATGTGTCAGTTTGGAGTTCACCTCGAGCACGAGAGAAGGCTTCTCTTTCAGTTTGTAAAGTAGTTCCGAGACTCATAATGACTTTGTTGTCTTCTTTAGTGTTCTTATTAGCTGAGCTTCGAAAATCAACCATAAACTTGCTGACTTCAGCATATAGTTTTTTTGACTTTTGCTGTCATCTCATTAATGGTCTTCTCTGATGCTTGTATTGCCTTGGTTGATTCTTCAAGGACTTTCACATTTCTTTTTGTTAGCATTTCCACAGTAGTCTGATGAGACATCAACATGTACTCATAATTGGTGGAAGATTGGGTAGACTCCAAAATCTTTTCCAACTTTTCATTCAAGGCTTTAAACAACCCTTTGGTCATTTGGGCTTCGTCATCATCGCTTGCTTGACGGATTGTGAATGGGATAAGCACAAAATTCTGAAAATCTTCTTGATCATCCCCATACATAACATCAAAATCATCTTCTCTTAATGGTGAAGCTATTGTCGTGCTTGGACCAATAGTAACACCGAAAGTAATATCTTCCCCTGTATCAGATACGTTGACAATGACTTCTGGTGAACTGAAAAATGTGGTTGTAGGTGAAGTAGTAGAATCAGTGAAGAAGTGTAACATCCCGTTTATTAAATAAATAAATGAATTAATGAATGAATAGTAGCCCTAAAATCAAAAATTATATAGCAAGGTGTGGGTCTCGAGGAGCTAACTGTCATAATTTTAGAAGTCGGGAGTTAAAAGTGTAAGTTTCAGATTGGTTTCATAAATATTTATGAAGGCAGGGACTAGTTGGTAAATTATTGGGATTTAATTTGAAGAGATTTTGGTGGCCAAGGAGCTGAATGGTAAGATATGGACTTCATTGGAGAATAATTTGTAGAGGAGGGGCTGTTTGGTAACTGTTGGAGTTATTATGAAAAGAATTATAGTAGGGGTATAATGGGTAAATATGGGAGCTATTTCGAAATTATTTCAGGAGGGAGGGACCATAGTTGTCATTATAGGATAAAATTATATGGGGCTCGGGGTATATAAACCCATCACCCTGGTAAACCCTAACCCAAAAGAACATGTTTCAGCTGCTAACCTCCCTTCCTCACTCTTAGACGCCGCCACCATGGTCGGAGTCGGGAACCGCCAGTCGAGTATTATCGCTGCTATCTTCGGCCAATGGCGCTACTGCTGTTACCATTCCCAGCCGATGACAATACCACCAGACTTCCGCCATTCTTTTCCTTCTCCATCTTCAGTCGCTGCCATGTGAGGCCCCATCCACTACCTGCTCCTTCGCCATCAGAGCGCCACCATCACTGCCAAAGTACTGCTGTTGAGGCTGAGGACGAAGACCAGCGATAGGACATTGGGAATGAAGAAGAATAAACCACTAGTCACCGTTAACGCTGGCTGTAGCGCTACTGCTCCACCGCTGCCCGATTCCGTCGGCTATTACTTGAGTCACTGCTTCGGCTATCCTACTCCAGCCGTAAGCGCCGCTGTTACCGCCGTTTTGTGCCACTGTCGCCGCCGTGTACCAACAAGTGGGTGGCTGGGTCCTTTGTGAAAACAAAATGTGTATGTGTTTATCTTAGTGTGTGTGTGTGTGTTTATTAAAGTGAAGTGTTGTGTGGTGTTGCTTGGCCGAACATATCAAGGGAGCCACCACCACTACCGTAAGGTGGTGGCTAGCACCTCTGGCTACCTCAAGGGTGGTTGTGCATGAGTGTATGTGTCTTATTTGGGATAATATGATGTATAATGTATTATTTGGACGGAAAACTTGAAGAAAACCCACGACCGCCACCGTGACATGGTGGTTGTCGCTCTCTGCCATCACTAGCCGTTATGTTGGGTGGCGGTGTGCATTTGGATGACTAGATTACTACTTTGGATGTTTGATCAGTTTTTAGTTTAGAATCATAACCACCACCGTGAGGTGGTAGTGGGTGGTGCCCAACTTAATTAATAATTAATTAATCTAAAAACTTAACAAATGGATTAATTGGAATATCATTGGGTTGGAAACCCTATATAGGGTTTAAAAAACCCTTATTTGGCTTTGGCCTTGAGTTGGGACTTTTATTGGGCTTTGGTGATTGGGCTACTGATGGACCATCCAAGAACAAGAATATGTACTAAAATATATTGGGCTTTAGGATAAGGTCCATTGGAAAGGCTTGGGCCCAATTTGGAAAATTCGGCCATAGATGGACCATAATTGGGTTTTGAGGATTATGAGAGGTTGGACCATTGGAATGCCAAATGTTTGGACTGTAATAAATGTTTAGGCCTTAAGGTAAGACCATGTAGAGTTTTGGGCCCAATTTGGAAAATCGGGTCATATTTGGGGCTTGGTCGACTATTTGACATTTTGGGATTTCAGGGTATGATTTTCGGCCTTAATCTTCGACTAAGCTAGGTTAAGGGTAAAATGGTCCTTTTACCCTAAAGGGGGGAGGAGGGGTTAGAGTTATGCGTTGGAAGCCGAAATGTTTAATTGGGTTTTGTTTTGATGTTGACAGCTTGAGGATCTGTAAGCCAGTAGCCCGAGATTTATTCGTTGGACTTCAGAAATACAAGTTGAGTTTCCTCTAGTAGAACAGGTCGAAGGCACCAAGGTCGGACCGCATATGTATTATTAGTAGCTGAGTGTGGGCGAGGCCTGTATCTCCCAGTTAGCAGAGTGTAGGCGGGGACCGTATCTCATAGCTTTAGTTGAGAACGAATATATTGATGATTGATATATTTAGTTATACTTGTTGTCTGTGTGATACTTATATGTATGTTCAGTAGATGAGTGTAGGCAGGGCCCGTATATGATAGATAGCCGATATGGTACATATTTATATGTTTAGTTATACTTGTTAATTGTGTGGTACTTGTATGTATTTTCGTGACTAGCTGAGTGTGGGCGGGGCCCATATCTCATAGTAGCTGAGTGTGGGCAGGGCCTGTATCTTATAGTAGCTGAGTGTAGGCGGGGCCCGTATCTCATTGTAGCTGAGTGTGGATGCGGCCCATATCTCATTGAGTGTGGGCGGGGCCTGTATCTCCTTGTAGCATGATTAGTTGTATAGTATGTGGTAGTTTGAGGAGACCCACTAAGCTTCATTCTTACAGTTTTCAGTTTTGGTTTCAGGTACTTCTGGTAGCAAGGGGAAGAGCTCGGGATGATTGCAGTGCACACACCATTTGTTTAGCATGGGATGTTTATACTCTGATATATTTTGGCAGATGTTATGATAATTTGAGATACACAATTTATGCTTTTTAGATGATGTTTGGATTACTATGGTTTTATTAATGCTTTAAAAATGAAAATTGTAGACTATATTTTTGGGATGTTACAAGTTGGTATCAGAGCCTTGGTTTGAGTGATTCAGGCACACTCTTGGGTGTGGCTGAACTAAAAAACTAAGGAATTGATAGGAAAATTTTCAAAAGAAGATCATTTTTATTAAAAGAATTTTGAAAAGAGAAAAACACTTTTAAAAGAGAAAAGGGTGTGATGCATGCAATCAGCCGAGCTCAAGTATGTACTCCCAAATTACCCATACAAGTTTATGCAATGTTATGATATGCTTATGAGAACTGCATGCTAGGTTAGGGATAAGGTTCTAGGAAGGATGCCTTATGTGCTGTATATATGTGTATGAGCTTTATGAACTGCATGCCAGTACTGAGTAGTCAGTGATATGATAGCCTGAATAGAGGATGCTTGATTATGTTTACTCAATGCTCGAATGCTGCTTGCTTTGTGCTTTTAGGAGTTCTAGTTATCTCTAACTAACCATTAAACGAATATGTTAAGTTACATATTGCGAGGACTAAATAATTTTAGAAGGTTAGGTTTAGCTCTATTTTACAACTCTTGTCTGAGTCCAACCGTTGTAGGGTAGGACTTCTCATTTGAAGAATTATCTAGTCTTAGAGATATGTAATGGTATTCGCGAGCTAGTTAGGGGGAGATAGTAGGAAATTCTTATGTAGATGATGGCATGGAGTGGATTTGTGATTACCCTAGGGCAAGCCTAGGATGAGAGTAATAGAGAGCAGTAGCAGTAGAAGGGACTTGGTAGAGTCAAGGCAGTTCTTGAGGAAAGTATGGATAGATGTGGAAGGTAGTATGGGCCCGTACTACTGAAAGTAGAGGATCTGTACTAGAATCAAGGAAGGATGAGATGTATCCAGGAAACTTGTAGTGTATGTGATCCCTCGAGATATAATTAGTATTCTGCTATTATTCTAGTATACTTGAGTATGGTGACGCTACGTGGTAGACCAGATGTCAGAGTTGGTGCCGGTGAGGGATCACGCTCAATATTGTCCCTTGAGTCGGGCAGCTTGATGGTCAGATGAGGGAGTTCATTCCATCTGAGAGTACACACAATATCACTTACCATACTCCTATGATCTTCGGTATGATCAATTAGGGCATTTTAGAAATTTATAATGGGAGGTTAAGAGCATTCTACACTGAGATAGCAACCATGATAGGGATGCGTACGTTGATGATTCGGGAGTTCAGAGCTCATGAAGCTCCAGATTATCAAGGGGCTAGGGACCTCATTGCTAGCAACAGATGGTTGGTAGATGTCGCCAACACTTTTCATACCAACCGTTTCCTGAGAGGGACAAGGTCCAATTTACTTCCTGTTTCCTGAAGGACATGTCCTATTATTGATGGAAAGAGGTTGGTAGTGAGTTGGGTGATGATGCGGTCGATGCTATGTCATGGGATGTCTTTTCGACCAGATTCTGGGCAGAGTTTGCCCAGGAGATTGAGGCGCAACAGTTGGCATGAGAGTTGTTAGATCTCCGCCAGACTACTAAGACCGTGGCAGAGATCACTGCCAAGTATTGGGAGAGAGCTTAGTGGGTATCATGACATACTGCAGAATGATACCAGGGAGATCGTGAGTATCTCGGGGTGTGAAACCATGAATGATATAACTTCTAGAGCCTGAGAACGAGATATTGACTTGAAGCCTATTGGGAAGAGGGTACCAGATCAGTTGCTTATATTGGAGGGTCTTGGGAGCAGACACAAGTTTTCGGATAAAGTTATGAGAGGCCATCAGGGCTAGATTCAGTACGGCACGTGCGGGAAATTGCACGATGGACTCTTTCGTTCTATCGGTACATACATGTAGACATGTGATGTGACGTATCCACCTAATGGCTAGCTCCTATCACTCGGAGTCCCACAATGCACAAAGCAAGCAACATTCAGAAAAGGGGATATCTAACCATAACATACTCAAGCAATCATAATCTCATATCATGAATTTGTACTAGCATGCAACACAAACTCATAAACTCAGGCATAACCTAAACAGGCTATCCTACTACTGTCTAACCAGCACTATCATGCAGCTCAAAATCACATATAACAGGCACATAAGGCATCCTCCCTAGATCCTTAGTCCTAATCTAGCATGCTGTTCTATTAACTGATAATCATAACATAACTTGTACGGGTATTTTGGGGTACTTACTTCAGCTCGGCTGATTGCATGCACCACACCCCTTTTCTCTTTTCAAAATTCTTTTCTTTCTGAATTCTTTTTGGTTTTCTAAAACTGTTTTCTTTCTCAAACTCTCTTTACAAAACTGTGGTTTCATTTTAAAAACTTCTATATCAATTCCTTAGTTTGAGTTCAGACACACCCGAGAGTACATCCGAATCCCTCAAACCAAGGCTCTGATACCAACTTGTAACGTCCTAAAAATATGTACTAAAAATTTCTTTTATAAATCATTTCTAAAACCATATTCATAAAAGATATCATAAACCATAACTGAATTCAGAGTATTAATTTTCAAAACATATGCTCATTATCAGAGTAAAACATCCCAGGCTGTCTAATCTATGGTGTGTGCCATGCAATCACCCTAAGCTCTTCCCTCCACTACTGGAAGTACCTGAAACCAAAAACTGAAAATCGTAAGCACGAAGCTTAGTGAGTTCCCCAACCTACCACATACCATGCATAAACACATACTGCACGTACTGGGCCACGCCCTCTATTCTGGGCCTCGCCCCTACCTCGGGCCTCGCCCACTACAATGGCCCCCGCCTACTCCAGGCCTTGCCTGGCTTCGAGCCTCGCTCGGATACATATCTGTTTCACTTAGGCCTCGCCTGTCACTGGGCCTCGCCCGCTAGCATAAACTAACACATAAGCATATCACAACACATAAGCTAACATGTACTAATAAATCATGTCCTGAGGCCTCGCCTATCATGGGCCTCGCCCTTGTCCTGCTACTGATGAGTCATGGAACCCCGTCCATGCTCCTACTAATAGTGAGATACGGGCCCAACCCACAGTCACTCTTTCCCTAACTTGGGCCTCGCCTCGGTTCTGCTGCTAATGAGATGTGGAACACCATCCACACTCTGCTATTGGTGAGATACGGGACCTCGCCCACACTCACCTCCCTACCAGGTACATACATGCATTACACAGACAACAAGTATAAACTATCATATAAACCATTCCTTGGGCACCCGTCCACTATCATGGGTCGGCGTTGCGACCTTAGACCCATTCACACAAAGGGAAACTCACCTTCACTTGCTGAACTTGCTGAAACCCCTCTGCTGCTGCTCGACAACTCTTCTGAACTGTGGCTCCACTAGCTCCCCGAGCTATCAATACCAATATAACACTTAGTCTAACTGTCCTCCGAAAGTCAACTAAGTCAACTCTGGTCAAAGTCAACCTTCCAGGTCAACCCTACTCGCCGAGTCTGCCTACTGACTCGCCGGGTTCATATGCTCAGAGTCCTTCCATTCGCGACTCGACTCGCCGAGTCAACCCATGACTCGCCGGGTCCACCGATTTCCGAGTCTTGTCCTGTCCAACTCACTGAGTCTCCACTCGACTCACTGATTCGAGTCTTAACTCGAAGGGTTCGGGGTTTCGCGACCTGACTCGCCGAGTTCAAGAACAGACTCGCCGAGTCCAAGGAAAACTTCAACAGACTCGCCGAGTTGTTCATCCAACTCGTCGAGTTCCTCCTAATCTTCATACTACTCGCCGAGTCTATTCAATCCTTCATGCATTCAAAGGCTTTTTGAGTCATGCAGGGACTCCAAACTGTAGATCCACTCTTCCAAGGCCTATTTCTCACGTAAAGTTGCAAACTTTACGTGTAGCTAAGGAGATCTAGGCCCAAAACACTCCATACTCGGGTTTAAGACAACCATGCTTCACGTACACCCCCAAGACTGATACTTTATGAATCTCTAGGCCAAAATACACTTAGATCTGAAGTAACAACTTCAGATCTGGACTTCTAACTCCAATTGGCTCTAGGACATGGCATAAAAGCCCCAAATTTCATGACAAAAAGGAAACTATGAGCAAAGGAGTGAAGGTAATGACTTCTTACCTTCAAATGCTCTGAAAAGTCACACCAACTCTGGATCCAAGGCTTCCTCTTGCACCACTATGAACTTCCTTCTCTTCCAAGCTTCAAATCACAACACCAAGGATAGATCTTTGCTCAAAACGAATATGGTGCTAGGGTTCGATGTTTTGGATGAGGGGAGCTGTAAAGGGACCCTAAGGAAGAGAATGAGGTGCTTAAATAGTGCACAAAGTCCTAGATTTAGGGTCTCCCACTTCAGACCGGACTCGCTGAGTCCATTCTCCGACTCGCCAAGTCGGTCACTTACTCCTCGACCCGGATCCCGCTCGGGCTCGCCGAGTTACTCCTTGGACTCGACGAGTTGGCCTTTTAACTTAGGGTTTTCCTTTCCTTTCTTGGTCTTTTTGATTATGGGTGTTACAAATCTCCCCCACTTAAACTAAACTTCGTCCTCAAAGTTTCTCGACGGCCAATCGCACTGCAATTTGCTTTCAACACTCTTTTTTGTAGACCTAACATTCGCTGACTACCTTCGCTGGCCTTCCGCCCGGTCATTCTGACTAACATTAATCCTTGCGGATAATAATCTCGGGTCAACCCTGACCCTGAACATTCTGGAAACACAACTTACTCAACTGATAATTCTTCTGGTACTCTAGGGCTCACCCAACTACATCCTGGACCGGCCTCTCCCAAGGTCTCACCTCTCTAGGGCTATACAGGCAAGCTCCCTACTATGCTCATCCACTACCCATTCCTGATCCCTATCTGATCACTAGGAGATAAGGGCCTTGCCCCAACTCCGCTAACGAAGCTACTATGGAATGCTACGGCTTACCTGTAGTCTTATAACACCTTCCATCTCTGACTGCTAGTGAGTGCTACGGCTGCCTCGTAGTCTTACAACACCTTCCATCTCTGACTGCTAGTGAATGCTACGGCTGCCCCGTAGTGAAAGACTATGACTATGAGATTCTATATCAGCTGAGTAAGGAAAATATTATGTTCGATGCATTGAGTCGGAGGGTAGTGAGTGCCCCGATTCGGGATTTATGCATGAGGATGACTATGGTGACCCCAATTTTGGAGATTATCAAAGAAGCGAAGTCGAAGGCCATAAAATAAGAAAATTGGAAAAATAAGCGGGTAATCAGGAGAATTTCAACCTTTGATATTGACAGACGAGGGCTTTTGACTATTCATGGGCGGGTATGGGTATTGTATGTAGGTGAGGCCCGACCGATTTTGATGGAGGAGGCCCATAAGTCGTGATTTTCGATTCATTCAAGTGCTACCAAAATGTATCTCGACCTGAAGCAAAGTTACTGGTGGCCATGTATGAAGATAGGTGGCCTAGTTTGTAGAGAGATGTTTGACCTGCTAGAAGGTCAAGGTCGAGCACCAATGCTCTCATGGCATGTTGCAGCCTCTAGAGGTTTCCCTATGGAAGTGGGAGCAGATCACCATGGATTTTATTACGAAGTTGTCGACGATTGCGAGGGGTGTTGACGCTATCTAGGTGATAATGGATTACTTGATGAGCAGTGCTCACTTCTTAGCTATTAGCAAGAGCTCTTCTGCAGGGAAGCTGGCTGAGATTTAAGTTCAATAGGTGGTGGCTCGGTATGGGGTGCCGATTTCTATTGTGTCAGACAGGGATGTGTGTTTCAATTCCAGGTTCTAGAAGATATTTCACAAGGATTTGGTACCTGAATACACTTCAGTACTGCATACCATCCACATACTGACGGGCAGAGCGAGCAGGCTATTCAGACGCTCGAGGATATGTTACTCTCCTGTATCATTGACTTTGGTGGGAGTTGGGACTCCTATCTCCTGTTAAAGGAGTTTTCTTATAACAACAACCATCATGCCAGTATCGGTATGCCCTCCTTCGAGCTTCTGTATGGGAGGAGATGTCAAACTCTTATTTGTTGGGGCGAGGTTAGTCAGAGCCGCCAGAGGAGTTATGCAGATCGACGATGCTCTGAGCTAGAGTCCCAGGTGGGGGATTTAGTGCTTCTGAAGGTGTCACCCTGGAAGAGTGTTATGTGCTTCAGGAAGCGGGGCAAGTTGGGCCCCAACTTTATTGGCCCTTTTCAAGTTTTGGCCTGTGTGGGCAAGACAGCTTACCGGTTGGAGCTATAGGGGGAGTTGAGACAGATTCATGATACCTTCGGTGT
Organism: Lactuca serriola; assembly: GCF_051521515.1. Lineage (NCBI taxonomy): Eukaryota > Viridiplantae > Streptophyta > Magnoliopsida > Asterales > Asteraceae > Lactuca > Lactuca serriola. The sequence continues at coordinate 163,346,189 of NC_136416.1, read as the reverse complement.
TTCCCAGCTGAGGAAGTCTATAGCCGACGAGACAATTGTGGCCCCTTTGGAGGACATTCTGATTGATGATCGCCTGAACTACGTTGACAAGCCTGTGGCAGTTATGGATCATAAAGTGAATGCCTTTAGGAACAAGGTAGCGAATTTGGTCAAAGTTCAGTGACAACATCGAAAAGGGTCTGAATGGACGTGGGGACCCAAGTCCGAGAGGTGTCAGCACTATCCTGAGCTGTATCCTGAGCATGACTTCGAGGGCAAAGTCTGATTCTAGTGGGGGATAATTGTAACATCCCAAATATCACAGGTTATTATTATTACTCTTAACTTTATCAAAAGTTCACAACTGATCCCTTGAGGAAAAAAGGCTTTCATTTTGGTTGTAAGCTAAGCTTACTTGAGGGTATGCGCAACATACTCGTGCTATAAGAAGAACGTAGATGATCCGTTAGTATGCTGGGGCTACGTGTGGTACGCCAGGCGTACTATCCCAGACTCCAAACCCAAATTTTAAGGGTTTCTCCCTATTTAAACAATCTTATATCCCCTTTGGAGCATCCTTATCAGCCACCATTCCCTCCTCGAACCCTAATTTAGATTCTAAGTTGTTTATGTGAGTTTTGAAAGCTTATTGGCTGAATTTGGTGCATATTGTTGAAGAAGGAGACTAGAGAAGAAGGAGTGGTTTCTTGCAAGCTTGTAGATCCATAAACCTTTCCTCTTTGTGAACCTTTTTTAGGTATAAAGTTTATACCATGATGAGTTTTCTATTTGATCTACATGTTTGAAGTTTGATGAGCTTTCTGTCCCCAAGATTGGACCTTTATGATTTTGGAGCACTCCAGGGAATTTTAGTTGTCCTTTCATGCATTTTAGGACTTTAGATTCATAAAAATGCTTGCTTGATCATTCTCTATGGATCATGCATGAGTAGTGTAGCTTAGAGTATGTTGGAAGTTGAAGTTTGTTGCATTGGGTCCTTCCAAGCCATGAAAAGGCTTAAAGTTGATGACTTTATGGATTAAGACACATTAGCATGGTCAGATCTGGAGTTGGGTTAGATGTCTTAAATGATTAAGACGCAAAATTGATGAAAGTTGAAGCAGACGAAGTACGTCGGGCGTACTCCTGGCTATGCCCCATGTAGCCAGGTTCGTCCCTAATGGGTCACTAGTTGCGTCGTACACCCTGCGTAAGGAAGTGTACACCCAACATACACGCTGGGCAGTTGACTTTCGTTGAATTTTAGAGTTTTGGTCAAGATGTAGAGTTTGGCACCATGAGAAGGGAAAAATAGTCTTTTTTTTCCCTTAGAGGACTTAGTTATGGGATTTGGACTCGCGAGTTGAGCTTTGGACCTTAAATATTAATTAGGGTTAATTATTTCGTTGACTAGGCGGAGTCTAGTTCCGGCAATTTGGGTGTGAGATTTACTTGTCATCAGTGTCAGGTGAGTCTCCTCACTATTTCTTACCTGTGTGGTAGAATAGTTGTATTTGTGATAACCAATAGGTTCTACTGTTCTTTTGTATATGGTGATTATGTATGACTGAGACTGCTTCATAGTCTCGAGGGTTGTTGATAACCTATAGGGCGTGTTGTTGCCTACTGGGAGTGCTGATAGTCCCCAGAGTTGCTGATAACCCATAAGTGTTTATTTATGTTGTGCTGTATGTGGCATCTTGAGGAACTAATAAAGCTTTGTGCTTATAATTGTTGATTTATGTGTTTCAGGTACTTCTGAGGATCACGAGAAGGTGAAGTTCTGATTGTACACACTCGCTGGGTGGATTGCTACTGGGAGAGTTTGAGTAACTCTGATATTTTGTGATAATGGTTGTTTTTGATAATTATGTATTTGATAACGTGGTTTGTGAAACATTTTTTTGTAAATTAAAACTGAAAAAATTGCTCTACGTTTTGAAATGTTACAGATAGAGAAGAGAGGGAGAGTTTTGGAAATTTAGACTACAATATGAATTATCATATAACATCTTGTTGTCTTTTAAAGTTCGTACTCTAGTATCTGGTTCATCATCCATCCATATGCAATTTATGCATCAAAATGGATGGATTAATAACTTATCACCACTTTTCTACATTTAGCAATCTTTCGCATGTAAGCGTAAAGCTAACCATCTTTATAATAGACTGGTTCCAAGTAATCACGGGCGTCCCATTGATTTTGAGGGCACTATACAAAAAAAAGTCCCCTAAACATAATTTTTTTTGTATATAAGAAAAATTCATTAATTTTTTGATAAGTCAATACTTGTTAGAAAAATAATAAAAAAGAACAATAATATAAAATCTAATCTCACATAGTTACATGAATCTTAATGCTCTTATAACATTCTTAGAAGCAAAGATGTTCACCAACTCTTCATAATTATTACTCCTCAATATACTACTCCTCCATATACTGTTCAAAATAGATATCATTTTCAGGTCATGAAGTATTTTTTGTGACATTATGAATCATAAATAGGATTTTAACAACTTCAGTTTTGAGAAACTTGTTTCTATAGACGCAATGGTTACTAGAATTGTCAGCAAGACTCTATATGCATTAATCGTTTTAGGAAAACAACTAACTTTTTTTCATACACTTTAAAGTCTCAGTGTTGTTAGTAGTTTCACTCGGTAAGAACTCGTCAACTATATTTAAATCTAGATAAAGTTGACGGCGTCAATATTTAATCTTTCTTCGTACTTAAGTGCAACTTCAAGACTATTGCAACACAACTTAGGATATTTGACAGCAAATTTCTTCAATTTTTGTAGAAAAGTACCATTTTTTTCGTACTTATTGTATTGTGGAATTTTTAATTTAAGAGAATTCATCGCTTGAAAGGGAAACAATCAAACACACAAGCCACAACAGACGATTGATTTTGTAATTGAAACACATAGGCGAGCATTATCAGAGTTCTTAGAGAAATGATTATGTTTTCTAAAAGTAAAAGAATTAATTAATCAATAAAATGAAATTGAAGGCCACAAGCTATTCTGAAATTGACTCTTCTTATTATTTTGAACTTAATTATTTATTTATTTATTTATGAATCATATGATGCACTGATTTTGAAACAATCAGTTAATCAATAATCAAACACACACAGTCACAATGACTTAGTCAATAATCAAACACACACACTCTCAATGACTTAGCCAGTTCGATAGAAAGAGTAGCGTCGTAGCGACTTTCGACTTGGATATGTAAGAATTAGAGGGTGTACTGACTTTGGCTTGGTAACTATACCTTTGAATCAATTTTGTTTTTGGGCTTGGAATACTAGACTACTATAACGAACCATATGTAAAAACCGGGCGAGAGGGCCCTGTGCGGTCGCCCACCTCGCACACCCTCAAAAACACCCATGCAAGTAATTAGTTTATGATAATACAAGATTGCACAAAAGCCACCACATTTTGGATAGCTGTCACAAAACTCACTAATTTTAGTTATATATATATATATATATATATATATATATATATATATATATATATATATATATATATATATATATATATATATATATATATATATATATATATTCAATTTTAACAATCAGAATGTGATGTCACTAAAAAGTATTACATCAACATGTCATGTTAGCTGCTGCATCAACATATTACGTTACATAATAACGGGGCGGCCGGATAAATGATGAACAATGAAACAAATTGAAAAGAGTGTTTGAAATGAGAAGAAAACACATCACATCAAATCACGATGTTAAAATTACCTTAGTAACCTTTGTAAAATTTGCAAAACGAACTAATTTTGTTCAACCTTTAGAATTTGAGATATAAAGCATATTTTTGTTCAACCTTTAAAATTTGAGATATAAATCATATTTTAAAACTGTTAAAAGAAAACCAAAAAAAAAAAAAATCAACAAATTCTTGTATGTTAATCCTTATCCATTCCACTTTAATTCACCTACTTGTTATAATTATAGTCAACAAGAATTTGGTATGTGCCATTTGTCCTTTTGGTCGTAAGGGTATTTTCAAAACCCCAATTTGTTAAAAGAACATTAGGTAAATTGCCTAATTCCCTCAAATGTTTAATGTGTTGACTTTCTTGAAGGGTGTTTTGCTTATGTCTATTAGATTATCACAATCCCACTAACAACCATAAACCAAACTCCAAACACAAACGGACATAGAAAGAGCCAAGGGCATTTTTGGAATCCTCTTGGGCCAAAATGAGACATTTCGTTTTTCAAGTGTAAAATCATTTAGCCAAAATGAGACATCTTGGTTTGTTACCCAAAAGTTGTAGTTGACTTTTTGGAGTCTTCGTTTTAACTTTAAGATGTGAATCCTTAAATGAAGCCAGGGGGAAGAAGTCAAAATCATTGACCTCTTCAAATTCTCTGAACCTAATTTCTGTTTCTTCTTTTTGGCTTCAAATTACCAAACAATTCTATATGTAAAAATTGGTTGACCTGCCAAATTATTTTTCACTTTTTCATTTTTAAAACAGGTCAACTCTTTGTTCGACATGAGAATAATTAACAAAAGGATATCAATGATTGTAAGTTTGTAACTCGACATTTATCAAAAACATGTGGTGGTGAAGCTAAATGATTTTTAGTTGAGCAGCAGTATGTTATGGGCATAAATCATATAAGCTTCTGATTAGTTTTAGTCCAAAACATTATAAGAAAATTATATATCTTTTAAACATGTTTTATGATATTTAGTAGTTGAAGTTGTTACAAAAACTAGTTTGGACAATCATTAAATTATGTTCATATGGTATAATTTGTTTAAAATTGGTTCCAATAACTTGTATGTGATTTGAACTCTTGGCAAACTCAGGGTTTTTACTATTAATACAATGTTAGCAGAGAATAAATATCGAAAAGCATAACAAACGTACTCTCTAATTTTCAAAAAATTATCGTTAATTATATGATCAAAATCAAGAACATTAGATACAATCGAATATTCTAAAACCTCAATATCTGCGTCACTAACTGAGATTTCAAACTCTAATTCTTCTTCTACATTAAAAATTGAAATACTAAGCGACTCCATATAACCAAAATCGCCATCATCAACATCCATTTGATCAATCCCATTACGTCTAACTGTGATCCAATCTTCCTCATCGTCCCAATTGGGCAGACATGACGGAGTAGCTTCAACCAATTGCCTTATCCTCTCCACAGGAGACTCGCCGGAAAAATTATCGACCTGGGTGGGTTCCTCTGAAGGTTCCGACGCTGATAAAGATTCCCAGAAACTTTGATCAAGTATACTTGTCGGAGATTTTCTTGTTTCAGATCCCGAATTCAAATTACAAACAAATGGGTGTTGCAGAAGTTCATTTATTGTCCACCTTTCTTTAGCATCTGTCTTCAGGCATTTAGTCAAAAAATCTTTGCCTTCCTCCGGCAGAAACTTGGGAATGTCTGGTATGTCGCCGGAGTATCCTATTCTGTATAAAGCAGACAACGGATCCATAAACTCCGGCCACGGGTTCGACCCAGTTGCCATTTCAATAACTGCGCACCCGAGAGCCCAAACATCAGCGGGAAACCCCTGTTCTTCGCCTCGTGCAACCTCAGGTGCCATGAAAACCGGTGTACCGGAAAGTTGAGATGTGGAGGCACCATTGTTTCCGACCATCTTTGCACAACCCAAGTCGCCGATCTTGACAGCATCTTTGCACACCAACAAGTTTCGGCATTTTATATCACAATGCACCAAATTATTGCAGTGAAGATGATCCAATCCAAGTAGAATCTGATGAGTATAAGATCGGATCAGTGACTCGTCAAGCGACCCTCCTTGTTTCTTAATAACATCCGAAATCGTTCCATCGACGGCATACTCCATGAACAGATTATACATGGGTTTGTTGTCATCATAATCAACATCAGAACCCATGTACTTGATTATGTATTTGGAGCTTAATTGAGAAAGAAAGTGTTGTTCTTTCTGTAAGAACGCAGAGGTAGAAAGCTCGGTGGACTTGACGGCAAAAAAGTCTCCGGTGGTGGTCGTGGCAACAGAGACGGTGGCGTAAGATCCCCGTCCGATTACTGGACCTCTTTTCCATTCCATTGTAGAGAGAAAAGTCGAGAATTTGAAGAGTATGTTATGTCAGCTCTCAGCTGTAATTCGATGGCATATGAGCAGAGAGGATACTTTATATATAAACGCAAACACATGATACATACAAGGATAGATTTTTGTTATCGTTAGGATTTATTATTATTTGTTTATTTTGCTATATATACGGTCGTTGTTAAATTATGGAAAAATGACTTACCAAGGCTAATGAATTATTGATTTTGTATTTTTATTCATATTTAGTCTTTTATTATTTCTTTCTCAAGAAATTCTTATATGCCCTGATTAATGTTTAAATATTGTATTTGCTCAACCAAAACTATAAATATTATATTTGTCCTTATTAAATGTTTACGATATTGGATTTGTCAAAATATATACTTTTAATAGTTTTTAACATTTAATAATTCTTTTTTATATTATGAAATCTTTAACACTAAAATAAACAATAGATAGACCATATTACCCCTGTCTTCTAAAATAACCACAAGAACTCATAACATGAGCATGTATCTCTTGCAGTCCTCCTCACAATCATCATCAATATTAACATTTCCATCCTCGTTGCCCTGTCACCATTTTCTTTTTTCCAATCGAGTATAAACTGCAGATAATTCTAATTTCATCGTCGTCCTTCTTGCTCTTTCTCAAGCTTCGATTTCGCCCTAATGTTGAAGATTATGTGGGCCATATTTATTGTGCAATTTGGCTGAATACATCAATTTTATGGTTTTCTTTGTAAACTAATATGCAATATGCATATAACAAAGCCTACACCAACATTGTGAGACGTAATTTTTGCTTGCTACTTTTTGGTTTAAATGTCAAATATTGTTGCTATTTCTAATTTGAGAATGTGAGATTAGAACTAAGGTTAAGCTTATATTTGCTTCTTACCTTTATGATGAATCTTATTTCAAATCAATTTTATGGTTTTCTTGTCAACTAATATGCAATACACATATATCACAACTTACATCATTGTGAGATGTAATTTCTTGTTATTTTTTCTGTTTTGATTACAGGTTGTTAGTTCAAATCATAGTTGTGAACTAAATGTGTTTTTTAAATATAAAAAGAATGAAAACATTGTGAAACATCCCAAAACTTAAGATAAAATTTTCATTTTTTTTAAATCCAACCAAAGCCATAATTGTGTACAAAACATTGTTTCCAACGATAATAGTCACATATCGGAGTTTCCTAAAATCAAATGTCATAAAATCAGAAGGATGTGTACAATCATGCCTTTGTTTTTCCCCGATCATTTGAAGTACCTTAACCATAAAACTTAAACCATAAGTCATAGATTAGTGAGTTCTCCCAAATACCACACAACAGAACATATAAAAACACATATTGGGTCCACAACCTCCTTGTTGGATTACCCATGGCCCACAACCTTCATGTTGGATTTCCCTGGCTCACAACCTTTCAGTTGGATTGCCTAATACATACTGGGCCCACAACCTCCTAGTTGGATTACCCCTGGCCCACAACCTCTCGGTTATATTGTCGGTTTGTTGACTGACAACACAAAGCAATACACTCTAAACCCCACCAAAATATGTCGACATATAAAATAGATAAAACACATAACAACAACCAGATAATCATGTAGATCTTTACATATCACCATAGCATATCAATAAAAAAACACAATACACTATCTACTAGGACAGCATTGGTGCCTTCGACATACAAGTACAGTGAGGAAAACTCACCTCTCAGTCTGAAAAGATAGTTAAGTATAGCACAACTCCGTATACAAACTCTACAGGTCACATATACCACAAACAATGAGCTTGTCTCAAACTATGGTTCAAAATACCCAAAATGCCCCTAGGTCAAACTTGGTCAAAGTAAACGGTCGAAAGTCAAGTAAAAGTGAACTACAGTAGGTTGCCACGCCTTGGCCACACCGTGGCCACTATCTAATAAAACAAGCAGGTATCGACCAAGTCGTCACACCGTAGCAACCTAAGCCATTTCGTGGTGATGGGTCTGGGCAACTTAAACCATTAAGTCGCTTTTCTTTGGAGGCTAACTAGATCCTCATTCCACAATGTTTCTGGCACCTTATAATCACATAAAAATCCATACTTCCATTCATGCATGTCCAATGCATGTCTTGGACTATTATTAGGTCAAAATAGAGAAAAATGGCCAAGATCTCATGCAAGAGTTCAAAACCTTATAAAACTCCAGATCCAACACACTTAACCATAGATAGACTCTAAGGATTCATAAAGTTGGCAACTTTATGAAATCCCAAACACTCCAATAAGTCCCAACATGAAGATAAGTCATAAAAACCTATATATATATATATATATATATATATATATATATATATATATATATATATACATATGCATAATAAACCAAAAATATTGGAATTTAGGGACTTACAAAAGTCCAAAATATGCACAACAAGATGATGAGAAGAGTTGCTTGTTGAATCAATGTCTAGAAGTCACCTTCTTCTTATTTTTCTTCTCCAAAATCAACACAAAAAACATAGAGAGCAAAAATGGACGTTAGGGTTTGCTTGGAGTTTAAGAGAGTGTGATGGACGAGAAGGGTGAGCAACCCTAGCCATCGCATTCCCTTAAATAAGGGCAAACCCTGAATATTAGGGTTTCTCATTAAACCGCTGACACATCGTGAGCATAGCCTGCCACGCCATGGTGACCTTAAATAAGATCGCAATATTCTTGAAGTGCCATGTCATGGCGCCCTTCCCCACACTGTGGCCATCCTTAAATATGTAACATCTTGAAATATGATCCAGAAATTTCATTTTTGATTTAATTAAATCAGTATTCCAAAAACATTATCCATACAAACCAAATGAAAATAAGTGTATCAAACATCAAATCAGTCAGAGTAATATCTCAGAAGCAGAATCCATGTGGTGTGTGCGATGCAATCATCCCGAGCCCTTCCCCTTTGAACTAGAAGTACCTGAGACGTAAACTGAAAACCGTAAGCACAAAGCTTAGTGAATTCCCCAAGCTACCCCATACCACATAATAAATCACATATTGGGCCCCCGCCCTCTATCGACCCCACCCTATATCGAGTCCCACTTAGCTTCGGCCCCCACCCGACTTCGAGCCTCGCTCGGTATGCATATATGTTATTCTTAGGCCCCGCCCACTATACACATATACATATATAAGATAATCATACTAACACATGCAATGATCATAAACGATTAGCATATGATATAGTCATCGGGCCTAGCTCGACATCGAGCCCCGCCCGGTACACATAGCAGCACATATGACATGCAAGGGTCACGCAGACTCCTAGCCTCCTAAATACAGAATAACACCCATTTAACATTTGGGTTCCAATCTATATCTAACAATCCATACTTGGGGTAAAATGACCATTTTATCCCTGACCTAATTTGGACCGAGACTTAGGCCCAAACCCAAAGTCCCAAAAATCCAAATCCCACTATACTACTCAAGGCCCATACTTGGCCTAATTTTCCAAATTGGGCCCAAAACCTTACATTGGCCTTACCCTTAAGCCCACCTAATCTCATAGTCCAAAACACTTGTTCTCAGTTGGCCCAACAAGGACCCAAACACCTAAGCGGAAAAGAACGACCCAACCTTGAAGCCCAAAAAGCCAAACCCATTTGACTGAGTACGCAGGGCGTACTCAGCTGTATGCTAAGCATACATGCTAAATGGCTTATACACTGTGCGTACGGACTTGTACGCCCAGCGTACTCACCCATTAAGCCAAAATCCATATTAATCACTTAATGATTAAGATCAGAAGCCCAAAACACAGATCTAAGTCCTAACAAACATCTAGAACCATGCAGTCACCGAGTTGGTGACTTTGCATGTTCCATAAGGACCGAACTTCAAAATATAGCACTCTACTATCATTAAATGGACATAAAATCACGCATGGATGGATCTAAACCTTAAAGGTGCCAACTTTATGGACCTTGAACCTCAGAAACACCAAGAGTGGTAACTCAAAGCTCCTGGAGTGGTATTAAACCACTAGATCTCATTCATGGGGCCAAAAAAGGACCAAAACTCGTATATATAGATCTAATCCATCAATGATCAAGTTCATAACTTTTTACCTAAAACAACATAAAAATAAAGCAAATAATCGAGATCCACAAGCTCTTCCTTGATTGACCACCTTACACCAAGCTTCTACTTCTTGGATATGGACCAAAACACACCAAAACGAACGCAATGAGCTCAAAATACCACAATGGAGGCTAAGGGATGATTTCTAGGGTTTTGTAGGCTTCATGCTTTGGAAATTTTATTGCATGTATGAATAGAGAAAACTTACATCCAAAGCTATTAGGGTTGTATGTGCACCATAGGAGTGTTATAGTACACAAAACCCAACAGGAACGTGGTTCAAGACGTTACGGTCGAGGAGAATCTACAATTTTGGCAAACTAAAGTATCTCTTCTTGACAAATTTCATGAAGTTGCATAAATACAAAGGAGATTCACACTCAATAATTAGTTGCAAATAGAAGGAAGGAGAGATAGTGCAAGAATACTTTACCAGGGTCACTAATGCCACATTAGACGTCCCAAGCCTCGACGAAGGGATAATAGCAGGCACCTTCACGTGGGGCTTCCTCCTAGGACCGCTGTCCTATAAGGTCATGCGGAAGAACCCCTAGATACAGGTTGAGCTAAAAGGGAATGTAGAACGCTATCCGAGACAAGAGGAAGGAGTGGCAAGGAAGCAAGCATACTTGAACGCCATGACCGCCTCATCCACAAAGCATCACAACTCACATCGCACCACTCGGAAACCCCGGGCGGTGGCAGAGACTTCGGATGAGGAAAGCGCCCACAAGGACGATTTAGGCCATTCCAAAGAGATGAAAGAGGAGGCAAACAACTAGGCGTCTATACAGTCTGTGATAAGAAACCAGTGAAGGGAGGAAAGGGACGGTAGTGTGAATACCATAAGAGCAAGACACATGACACCATCAACTGTTCAATATTAAAAAGGGAAATGGAGGAGAAACAACTAAAGGGAAACCTCATAGAGGTAGCATGGAGCCTTCGGGTCAAATTTGATGCCGAGAATGCGAAGGGTGTAGTAAGGGAGCATGAACAACCTCACGAACTCTTGTTGATCAGGTAAAAGCGAGGAAGACAGGAAGAACACTGAGGCATAGACAATCTCACCAAATCAATGCAAGGCTTAACGTTTTCAGCAAAAGATCCCTGACCGGCAGGCAGGCGAGGAGACGACCCACTCATAATCCAAGGGTCCGTCATAGATATTACTATCCATCGAGTGTAAATCGATACCAACAGTTCAACAGATATTATCTACGAGCATTTTTTCCGTCTCCTCCTGGACAGGTGGAAGGAGAGCCTCAAACTTGCAACGGGGTGGCTAATAGGCTTCACAAGGCTCATCCTGTGGCCCCTAGGCAAGATCCACCTAACTTTCATGTTGACCAATCATGAAAAAGAAAAGAAGAAGACAACCCTTATAGATTTTGTCATAATACGACACCCGACAGAAAAAAACATCATTCTTGGACGGACAACCCTACTCAAATTCGGTGCAGTCCCATCGAAAATGCATGAAATAATAAAATTCAATAGAACGGAAGGGCCGGGGACGGTCTTGGAAATGCTGCCAAGAGAATTATGATGTTATGAAATCATGCAGCCGAAAGAGATCATGCAGGAAAGAAAAAGGTCACAACTAGAGCAAACTAGTGGCAGTGAGATCATCAACATGGAATACCCAGACCAAGTAGATGGAATAGGTGGCAACCTGCCCCCGACGACGAGACAGGCATTATACAAGCATGTATTTTCCTGGTCTTCTACAGATATGGTAGGAGTAGACAAGGAGGTCATAGAGCACAAACTTATGATCAAACCGGGTGCCAAAGAAATCAAATAGAAAAAGCGAGTCCAAGGGGGAGACAGGAACAGGGTAATCAATGTCGAGGTCGTCAAGCTAACCAAAAAAGGAATACTCTGGGAAGCAGTTTCTTGACCTGGATCGCAAACCATGTCATGGCTAAAAAGCACGACGACACGTGGCGCATGTGCATCGATTACTCCGATCTAAACAAGGTCTGCCCTAAAGACTGCTACCCCTACGAGAAATTGATCAAAAAGTCAAATCCCTGCAGGGTTTCAGAATAAAATGCTTCCCAGATGCGTACAAGGAGTACCACCAGATCTTGATGACCAAAGAAGATGAAGAGAAGACAACTTTCAACATAGACCATGGGAATTTCTGCTACACCAAAATGCTTTTCAATCTGAAGAACACAGGAGCGACCTACCAATGCCTCGTCGACTCCATATTTGCAAAAAAAATTGGAAGAAACATCGAAGTATACGTCGATGACATGGTCATAAAAAGCCCAAATGACAGGAGATTAGTGGAAGACGTAGAAGAAACATTCAAGACATTGGAAAAGGTCAAGATGAAGTTAAACCTGGGGAAGTGTACCTTTGGTGTCGAGGAAGGCCAATCTTGGGATACCATGTCACTACGGAAGGAATACAACCCAGCCCACCCAAAGTGGATGAGCTGATCGAAGTTCCATCCCCACATACTCTGAGGGACACCCAAGGGTTGTATGGAAAACTAATCGCTCTAAGTCGTTTCATCTCCAACTCAGAGGATAAATACATGCCACTTTTCCATACTCTCAAAGGATGCATTGAAAAGAGCAACTTCCAATGGACGCCGATAGCAGAAACAACACTCCATCATATTAAGGAAGCTCTACACATATTACCCACACTAGCCAGCTCCATTCCAGGAGAAATGCTATAGGTATACAGCCTCGGACGAAGCCATCTCTTCGGCATTGGTAGTAGAAAGGGAAGGAAGGTAAGAGTCGGTCTGCTTTGTCAGTCGAGCCTTACAAGTCCCCAAAACCAACTACCCCGTCCTTGAAAAGTTGGTGCTCACGCTCATCTACGTAGCACGGCTCTTGACGCGCTACTTCCAAGCACATAATATAAAGGTATTGACAAACTGCCCCATCAAACAAATATTACTTAAACCAGAAAACGTCCAGACGATTGGCGAAATGGGAAATCGAACTGAGTGAACATATCATTAGCTACCGCCCATGTACCAACATCAAGGGGCATGTGTTGATAGATTTTCTCCCTGAGATTCCAGGCAAAGTGAAAGCATCCACTCAGAAGAAAGAGCTATCAGGCCCAGACCGGCCAAAGGATGCCTATAGGTGGACCCTATACACCGATGATGCATCTAGCAAAGAGAGATCATGAGCAGGCCTGATCCAAACAAGCCCAGAGGGGGAAGAGATCACCTACGCCCTGCGCTTTGATTTCCATACCGAAAACAATGAGGCCGAGTATGAAGCCTTACTCGTCGGCCTACGACTGGCAAGACAGATGGACACAAAAACGATAACAGCCCTGGCGGATTCAAGGTTAGCAGCTAACCAAATCAATGGAGAGTTCGAAGCAAGAGGCAAAAGAATGGAGAAATATGTAAAGGTCGTGCAAAGGCTCGTCGAACCCATCAAAGAGTACACCATTAAGCAAATTCCAAGAGGGGAGAACAGAAGAGCAGACGCCCTTAGTAAGCTAGCATCGACATGCTTCGACCACATATCCAAAAAGATTTTGGTAGAAGTACTCAAAGAAACGAGCATAGATGAGCGATAGGTACAAAATTTGACACCAGCACATCACACATGGATGACACTGATAGTCAAATATCTGTAGTACAACATCCCGCCAGATAACCATGAAGAAGCTAGAAGAGTATGAATTAAATTACCATCGTATACAATCATAGAAGGAGTACTATACCGGAAAGGGTTCATGACGCTATGGCTAAAAGCATAGATGAAGCCAGAGGTAAAGAAGCACTTCGAGAAGCACATGCTGGCCCAACGGGTACGCATGAAAGGGAAAGGACCCTCACATGATAGATACTTCGGATGATCATCTACTGCCCAACCATACACCAAAACACAGACCGAAGTATCCAACAGAACGTTGGTAAATGGAATCAAGAAGCGCATAGGGAGAGTTAAAGGCATTAGGGTCAAAGAACTACCAGGAGTACTCTAGTCATACAAAACAACGCCAAGAACGAGCACGAAGGAAGCACCCTTTAGCCTAACTTATGGCACATAAGAAATGTTGCCGGTAGAACTAATAGTTGGGTTGCCCCGCACGACCTAATTCGAAGAAGCAAATATTAAGAAAGACCTAAGGGTAAACTTGGACCTCATTGAGGAGAAGCGTGAGCATCGAACATCCGCCAAGTGGCCTATAAAATTGCCGTGGAAAGATACTATAGCCAGAGAGTCAAAGAGAAAGCTTCCAAGATAAGAGATTATATCTTAAGGCAAAACAAGGCAACCAACACCCAGCCACAAGGAAAGCTAGGCCCCACATGGGAAGGACCATACAAGGTCATCGAGGCTGCAACAACACATATGTGCTCGAAACAATGGAAGGAAGGTAAATCCAAAGAACATGGAATGCCAGGAATCTAAGGAAGTTTCTTTTCTAAAAAGGAACTCACCACTCCGGCTGATCTCACCGAGGGACCTTCGATACCCTAGGCTTAACGTACCTTGCCCTTCACTTCACATTATCTTCATGCAAAAACAAAATACTTAGCGTATTTGTATGGCTCAAAATAGCCATTTTTTCTAAATACTCTATGTATTTATAGGGCTCACAATAGCCATATCATTAGAAATACTCAGTGTATTCGTAAGGCTAAGAACAACCATTTCATTGAAGTATTCAGTGTATCTATCAAAATAGTCTATTTCAATACTTAATGTTTTTCGTAGGATCATTGGTAGACATTTTATTAAAATACTCAGCGTATTTTTTAGGATCACAATAGCCATTTCAATACAATACATAGCGTATTTGAAAGGCTCAGAATAGCCAACCTATCGAACATATGAAAAGATTGTCTTAATGCTCAGTACGCCTGCTAGATATAACACGAGAACCTCATAGTAAGCCACTTAATGCAGACAGTCATCACAAAGCTTAGCACGCCTGCATAATCCAAAACAACCACCTAGTGTTATACGATCATCACATACAAACGGAAAAAATCGACAATAAAAAAGGTTTAAAGTCAAACCACACACAGAAAAATGAAATGAGTTGCATGCAGAACAACAACACGCATAACGAACATGCTTTACATTATCAAAAGTCATTACAAACAAGGCCAAAGGGCCACAACCCGAAGGGTAGCACACGGTGTGACAACCCGAAATTTCCATTCTAAACAAACCATATGAAGCCAATAAAAGTAGAACAGTTACAGTGAAAACTCAGATTTCGAGTATAAGTTTGGCAGTTTTCAGGATTTTACACTTAAGGAGATATTAGGAGAGTGGATGCACTAGGGTTTTGTGCAACACTGTTATTCCAATACTCTAGGACATTAGAATTCGTTTCAGGAATAAAAATATTTTCTGCCAAAATATCTTAGGACTATAAATAGAATTCTGAACCAAATTGGTTCATTAGTTGAATTCCAGTTAGAGAAAAGCCAAAATTCTCTCTCACGGATCTTCGGGTTTTTATCCCAAATTGTGAGTAACTCTTTCTAGTAGTGTTAGAAAGCTTTAAATGTGTTCATAACATAGATTACATAGCTAAATCATTCGATTTAGGAGTTTACTCCCCAAGGTGTTCTTGGGCGGTAAGCTCCCGAAACCAAGCCTAGATCGTCCCCCGTGATATACTACTGCCTTGGACTTGTATAGGAGTGTATTAGAGACATTAAATCAAGCAAGAATCACCCAAGTTTGGGAGTTCACGGCCCAAGAGTATCTTAGGCCGTAAACTCTAAATAACATGCTCAAATGGTGCTTTTAAGGCACCTAAGGCTTAGACTTGAATTTAGACATGTACCCTAAAGTGTTTAAAGCCTAGAAAACATAAGGAATCACAAGTGCTAAGGAGTTTACGGCCAAGAAAAGTTCTTGGGCCGTAAACCCGTATAAAGGGGTCAAATGACACCCTAACTCCTTCCTTATGCCTAGAACCCAACATAGATCATAACCTTGAAATGTTAGAGACTTGAAAACACCATAAACACACTCCCAAGGGAGTTTACGGCCGTAAACTCCATGGGAATATGGTCGCAGGTCCGTAAACTCCTTAAAGGAGTTAATAGGAAGCCCAAACACTTGATTTAGCCTTGAAACAATTCACCACTAGAGTTGTAGTAGTTCTAAGCTTCATTTAGTGACCCTAAGGAGAGTTTAAGGCCAGGATTTTACTCCCCTGGGCCGTAAACTCCAAAACATATGGTCATTAGACCATAAACTCCCATTAGGGGCATTGCACTCCTTTGTTGCAACCCATTAACCTCCTAGCACTTGACCAAAAGTGTTTTCCTCGTGTTAAAATGTTTATACTTGTATAATTAGTGTTTTAATCACTAATTATTTATATACATATGTCTTCATATGTAATTAGGATCATTGTGTGTGTCTAAAGTCTTCACTTGACACCAAGCACTTGTCCGATCCTTCCTTACGATAACAGTCCGTTCAATTCCAGTCACTTACTGCAGGTGAGTTCATACCCCTTAATCAATGTTTTACACTGTTTTTTTAAATGTTTTATGGGGGGATACAAGTAGAATTATGCTAATTATTATATCAATCACATGTGATTAATAAGCAGCATTCAAATGATTGGCTACTCATTAGCCGTTTTACCAAACAGTTTCCTTCAAATGTTTTTCATAAACACTTTATGTGTTTAAAAACTCCTTATTACACTGTACATTTTATTCTGTATATTACATTTCAAAATTATTTACAATTGTGTTTCAAACGAATGTTCTTTATACTAAACTGTTTTATCAAACCCATGCCTTCAAACTGTTTTATAGATTGACATCTAGTCGATCTTTTCTTAGATAATAATTATGTTCAAAGGTTTTAAAAAACTTATTTTATGCTTTTATATTATAAATTGGATGCCTCTATATGTATGGTTATATAAGTAATGTTTAAAAGACTTAGGAAGGCTATCCATCTTGTGTCCTTTTTCTCGATTTGGATGTGGGCTGATAGAATATTGGGTACTCGTCCGAAGGTCGTCTAAATATTAGTTATATATCATGTGTACATATATAGTCATAAAAGGTCCTTCCAGTTCATCCCATGCCCTTGGGTAGCAAGGGTATACATCCATGTCCATACGTACCAGTTAGATTAATAGTAAACTACCATATGGGTAGTTTAGGAAGATACTAGAACTATTACTAGAACACAATATCATACAATGAGTCAGTTCATTCACGAGTCAATACTTTCTAGATCATTACTGTACATTACTATACTTGCTAGATAGAGAGAGCATACATTACAACTAGAACATTACAGTACATTACTATACATGCTAGATAGAGAGAGAACACACATAACAGCTAGCACACGTAGAACATTACAGTACACTACTATACTATTACATGATCACACTTACATAAGTACAATTACATGATCACACTTACATGAGTACGCTTACATATACATAGAACATACGTCACTAGGTGCTATAACACGGAACCAGTTCAGGATCTAACTATACTGATGAATCACAACGCAATTGTGATAGTTATATCGAGTATACATGATCATAGTAATGTGGATGGTTACGGCTTGCATACATGCAGTGGTCGTGGGTAGGTCCTAAAATCCTTTTGATAGGGGAGCGTATAGTCTAGGATCTAGACATCACATTATACCTTATCCCTCAAATAAGGCAGTTGAGTACCGATGTAGTTATTTATATCAAATACTACAGTACTTGGAAGTATTACCCTAGATTTAAGGTAATAGGTACGGTTGTAGTTCGACACTACACCATAGTACTATTTCTTTTCCCATTACATTCACTTCGTGAACATTCACACGACGCACGGTAATGTAGAAACTATATATTTGGTTAATGATAGTCAGAATTGGGAAAAATACACATTCTTACTAGAGACACACACAGACACTAGATGCCTTGGTAGAAGGCTACATAAAGATCAGTTAAGTCTTGGTAGAAGACTCCCTGTTATAATAGTAGAAATCATAGGGATTTCTAGAGTTTTTCAAACGTTTATAGTTGTTTTACATACATTTTCAATACTTACGATTTACATAAATTTTCAATACTTACAAATTCTTACATACAAATTCTTACATACAAATTCTTACATACAAATTTAGACACTAAAATACTTATGATCTCACCAGCTTCAAAGTTGATACTCGCTTTCAAAATTACTTGTATCCTCAGGTCATCATAGACAGGTACCGATGCAAGGATTAGGGAAGATGGAGCTCGTTGAAGACTCATCTTTCATTTTGATTTATGCTTTAGTGTTTATCAAAATTTGACAGAACACACTTGTATAATAATTCTATTATTAATGCAATGGATGATGTTGTTGCTTGTTTACTACTTTTCATTGTTGTGATACTGTACATGACGTCCTCCGCCCCAGAACGTTTCCGCCGTTCTTGGTTTTGGGGTGTGACACACGGTACAAAAGTAACTTAAGGACCAACCATATCGTCACCACCACTAGCTTCCACACGACCACCACCATCGCCCCCATTGTTGCATCATCACCAACATCATCGTCGCCACCGCCACCGCCTCCGCCCACTCCCCAATCAAGAGATCATCAGAACCCTCACCCACATCCTCCAAAGCACAAAGTTATCGCATCCCCGCCATATCCAAATGCTCGGGGCCTAAGAGAGAAGCATGATCCACTGTAGCAAAAGAGAATAGCGCATAATTAAGGTTGGTAGTGTGGCTGGACTGGGAATCACTGGAATTAGGAACATAAGCACCAGAGTCTATCTCCGCCTTCAGTCCACTGCGGCTGAACTCTTCACCGACAATGAAGGGAGCATGTCGGATCTGACTAACAACACTAGTAAACTCTGGGAGCTCAATTAGTTTATCCATGATGAACACAACCCCCACTTGCAAGATCTTGTCCCGGTCATGACGTACAACCTGTGCTTTAGCCCGAGGTTCCTCAAGGAGTTTATCACGATCGCTAACATCCTGCTCCAAGATGTCATTTTGAATCATTAACCCCTTGTTAGCATAGGTCAGGAAGTCCACTTTCATTTTCAGAGTGGATCGAATCTCCTTGGCAACAGTTTTCGCCGAGGACAACAAGGCGTACCTCTGGCTAGAGTTACAAATATCTATCTCGATCTCAGAGACTTGGTGCTTAAATTCAACCTCTTGGGCCCTACAACCTGCATGGGCGACTTCCACCTCATTCTGCGACGAAATACAGTGGGAACCAGCAACCGGATAAAACATTTTTTGGGTAGTGGCATATGACATGTTGTGGCCCAATGCGAGTTTGCCCATGGTTTCCATATAAGTGATGACAGTGGGTGGAAATGCATGTCGAGCAAACTCTATGGAATTGGTTTGAATAGATAGGCAAGAATTATTTCAAGAATTGCAGCTGGGAACAAAGACATCAGACCCAAGGTCATTTCTAGCAGGAAACCCCATGGTCAGATGGGTTTGGTGAATCAAGGCCTTACTAGGACCCCAGGGGAGGAGAGATCAAAAGTAGATTGTGTAACAAATTGGGTTGGAACAACAGGCTGCTTAATCTCCCCTCGATCCCCATCAGACTGTTGAACGTCATAATCAGGGATCACAACAATAGCCTCCGATGCGTAGGAGAATGAGTTCAATAAATGATTAAAATTGTGCCTCGATTGAACCCGCCTCCCGATGTTAAAGACATCAGTGGAGGTCGGCCCCATGGCCAACGTAACCTTCCTCTTAGATATGGATAGCCGGACATCCTCTTAGCTATGGCTCGTCGGACGTCAGAGATGATGCCATCCTTGCTATCCTTAACCAACTCTACATGACCAGAATCGGCGACAGAAGACGGGGCAACCATCATGATGGGTTGTGCAGTTAAAGGACATTCTCTGAAGTTTACAGAAGAGCCCTCCAAAGCCAATATCAACGGAGGAGAAGTCGTGGCGATCCGATTAGCCCGTCATGACAGAGGAAGAGTGTAACAACCCGAAGTTGTTCATCGCCGAAAACCCGTTCTACCCGTATAACTCGTCGGAAATCGAAATGTCCCGATATCGTTTTTGGGCTTAGTTAACTAAAAGTTATATGTTTATTATCATTCAATGAGGGTCCAAATCATTTAGGAACTCATGAAATTAGCCCAAGACATTTATTTTATAAGTTTTAGAAATATCCTCGTCGGGTGACGAAAACTCAATCGGGTGCGACCCAAAGCATCGTTTAAGGCCGGTATCGGGTAGAATTCCCCCGTGTCCAAATTTTAGGGACTATATAAACATGTTTTAGCACTCATTTGAAGCTTTTTCCTTCTCTCTCTACTCTCTCTCTAACCTCTCTCCTAAATCCAAAGATTAAGTGTCCAAAACTCAAATTTAAGGCTTCAAATCCTTAAGGTACCTTCCTAGCCTTAATCTATAGCAAGTTTAGCTTCCAAATTAGACACTTGATCATAAAATTGGACATTATATGTGAGTTTACGGCCCAGGAGGTAGCCTAGGCCGTAAACACCATTTTGAAGGGTTTTTAGCCCTTAAACTCCTTCCTAGACTCAAATGGACTTTAGATATAGCTAAGGGACTTCAAGATATGGACTTGGAACACCTAAAACTATAATTTTGTGGACTTTGAAGGAGTTTACGGCCAAGGCATAAGCTTGGGCCGTAAACTCATGAAAATGGTGTTTTTCATGCCTTTAAACCCTTCCAAATCACCCCTTCAGCTTAGATATGAATAATAGGACTTTGATTCTTGCATTTGGACACTTGAAACATTAATTTTGAGGGACTTAGATGAGTTTACGGCCAAGGAGAGTTCTTGGGCCGTAAACTCCACAAAACTTGGCATAAATCTCATTCTATGGTGTTAGAAAGCCATCCAACACCACCAAAAGCTTTGGAATAAATCAAGGGACCAACCAAAAATACTTTAAAGGCCTTAAACACATATTTTATGGGGTTTCTAAGAGTTTACGGCCAAGACCTGTTCTTGGGCCGTAAACTCCAAAATTTTTGGTGTTAGAATGCAAACTACACACCCCTAAGGCCCTTAGATGAATTTTAGAAGTCCTTTCATGCATGTTCTAGACCTTGAAACACCTTGGAACACCCCACACAAGAGTTTACGGCCATGAAGGGGGTTTCATGGGCCGTAAACTCCACAAATCCCCCAAAAATCCCATGCAAACTCATGTTAGGCCTTGGATTAATTTTACCAATCACATGTGATTTGTTCTAGCACCATTTAGCATCATTTTCATGAGGATTAAGGAGTTTACGGCCAGGAGCCTATGCTAGGCCGTAAACTCCCATAAATTAATCATTTTGGTGATTTTAATCCATTCCATGCATTTAGAACAAAGCCTAGAATCATTTCCCATGTCCATATAAGCCATTTAAGCCATTTAAACACCCAAAACCACACCCACATGAGTTTACGGCCGTAAACTCATGTATGTGTGTGTTTTGTGGTTGTAAACTCATTTAAAAGTTTACTCATGGGGAGTAAACTCAAGTCCCAAGTCCCTAATGTCATTTCCCATCTCTAAACGCCACCCGGGTCCCTCCAAATACTCGTATCGGAGTGTTTTCGCGATTAGAAGCAATTGTCCCTATCCAACAATCAATCTAAGTCCTAATTAGATACAAATGTGTATCTTTACATTATAATTAGGAACCTCGTGTATTTACAAGCCCCGGATCAACTCTTAGCATTCGAATCGTCATACTTCTCGTCCGGTGAGTTCATACCCCTACGCCTTTTTCACTGTTTTTTTTAACTGTTTTCAGGGGGGGAATACAAGCAAACCAAAACTGCTTTCAAATCATAACTTTTATGTATTACAAATAATATCTGGCAACCTTACAAACTCTTTTACTCCTTATGTATTATGTTGAGCATAAGGAATGATTTTCAATTACAACTAAATGGATTTTAGTTAAGAAAATAAACAATCAAATCAAATTATTATGGGAATAATTTGGGGTTCTATGTTACTTTTTATATCAAGTATTGATACCTGTATTAAGTTATTAGATAAACTATGTCTGGTTCAGTTTATCTCTATACCATTCGAATATTTTGCCAGATAGTCTCATTGTATGTAACTATTTTCACTGTATCATGTCTTAAAGTCTTTGTATGTTTGTTATCGTATGAGAATCCTGTGAATAGTTTAATACTAGTTTGTGAGATAGTCACTACCCTTTATGTATGATCAAGTAAATCCTCTCCGGAAGTGTAACCAGAGTCTCCTGGAGGGAGAGCGAAGAGTTTGTGAATAGATCTATTCGGGACTGACAATCCCACACCTTAACTGCTAGCTACAGTTAGGCGGGCACGCCTAGGGTGACAAATTCTGGATATCATTCGACGTCTGACTAACGTCAAGGAGGTCTCGTTGTCATATCAGCATGGTTACCCGACTCACAATACGTATTAATATAAACTTATTCACAGCTAGGATCCGTTTAGAATCTATATCTCGTTCGGGATGGTAATCCCATGGTCTTGTAATCTATATCTCGTTTGGGATGGTAATCCCATGGTTTTATGTCTATACCTCGTTCGGGATGATAATCCCATGATCTTGTGTCTATATTTCGTTCGGGATGGCAATCCCATGGTTTTGAAACTAAATCTTATATCTACTTTCGGGATAGTGATCCCATGATCTTTATCGAATTATCTACTAATTGGTTCGGGATGTAGTCCCAAGGTTTTCAAATACTAATTGGTTCGGGATGTAGTCCCAAGGTTTTCAAATACTAATTGGTTCGGGATGTAGTCCCAAGGTTTTCAAAATACTTTCTATTTACAGTTCGTCTAAATTATAGTTTTGTGAATTAAACTATACTATGTGTTATCCAATAAATCTTACAATTAGGAAAATATGGGATTTTCCTGGGGTTAACTTATATCTATAACAGAACTGTAACGAAAGATAACTTAACTACTTTACATAAGAAAATATGGGATTTTCTTGGATATCAAATCTTTTCAGAAAACTAAAGGAAATCGATACATTTTCACAAAACAAAACCGCTTATGAACTCACCAGCTTTATGCTGATTTTCAAACCGCTTGTATTCTTAGGTCCAAGTTAGACAGGTACCCGACGATATCTTTTGGTGAAGACGGAGTGCTCTGAAGACTCGTCTCTTTTGTTCATATGATATATGTATAACTTTTGTACAATTTACTTTTGAACTAAATGTAATCTTTCATATATATGTAATGTAATGGTTGTTTACTGTGATTACTATGTACATTGGATTTGATACACAACATGGAGTCAACCCCGGGAACGTTTCCGCCTTTGGTTTTCGGGGTGTGACAAAGAGTTTCGACAAGATCAGTTTCAAAGTGCTCTAGCTTCACCTGATATCGCTTTTGCAGGACATCGTCCATAGAAAGAAGGGATTCAACACCTTCAAAAACAAAAAAACAAGCCAAGAGCTTATAATCAGAATAATCATCATTCCCATACAAAAATCCCTTAAAAAAAGGGGGAGAGGAAGAAAAGATAACAAAATGAAAGCAAAGGCAGAACTACCTACCATCAGTAACAGTGTAAAAGATGGCCATCTTCCCCCGACATCTCCAAGAGAGGCCCATCCCAACCCCTGCAAGCAAAACCTTTTAGTACTCCTCATGCACGACTTGGATGGTCTTTACAAGATTTGTGGTAACCTGGTTATTAGGATACATTTTGGTAGTAACGTCAAATAAATTGTTTACCAGTAGCGCCCGCGACCGACTCGATCGTGGTTAACATGTAGCTATTTGTCTTGCCAGTGTTTTGGAGTCTTGTTGTCAGGAACCAAGACATGAACTCCACGTCGAGTAGAGAACGTGTGCTTGTCACCAGTAGCACTGAATCTAAAAAAGAACTTGAAGACAAAGTAGTTAGGGAGTGATGTGCACAAAAGTACCCACTAATTTTAATATTTATAACCTAACAAACTTAGACTAACTATGCACTTATAGGCAGTGTACCTAGTCAGATTACAGTATAGCTTAGGTAAGTCGGGTGTCGATCACAGGGAACGATGGTGAATTAATTTAAAATATTTGATTATAGGTTACAGGTCACACGAAAAGGATAAAGAAATAGTTTAATAAATCTCGAACTATCAATTAATTAACAACTTTCGATAAACTAACAGGAAAGCAAATCTCTTCAGGTACTTTGGTTTAGATAAATTACACCTTAAAAAAACATAGATAATTGCATACACAAGTTTATTTATTCATGTTCACCGATTCCTAAAATGATTAGATTCGCGTTCACTATAACTAATCTTTTAGCAAACAAGTCAATTCAAACAGTGATCAGTTGATTAAACTAACATGCTTCCTAGTGTTCAGCTCGTATCAAGCAAGACTTGTAAATATAGTTAATCAAATTAGTCATTCAATTGACCTCTTGTTGATGGTCATCAAACAAGGCTCACACATTAACTTACTTATTCCCAAGTTAATCCTAGTTTCACATTCGTTATTCCTAGACTTATAATCTCGATGGTCATCAAAATCATAAGAGACAAGCAATCAAGCAGATGTTCATACAACTCAAGTTACTTAACAATTAACAGCAAATAATTATCGTTAACACATAAGGATCTTTTAACAAGCTTGGCAAGATAAATTAAACATAAACAAACAATTCAATATAGCAATTAGTCTAATAATCAAAGTTTCATTCAATCATAAACGCAAAGTAAAAGGTTTTTACACCCAAAGCAGAAACTAAATACAGAATAGTAACACAATGGAATGCTAAACATGGTCACGTTAACAACCCATATGATTACCGACATGTATCCGCTCTCCAATCCTTCCGATCTTCGCTTCCGTTAGCTTAACGGCCTTCCGGCCGCCTTCTAGACCCTCAAAACGGCTTTACAGAAGTTTAATATCAACTAAATTAGGTTGGAAGTCGAATCCCCCATCTGGTTAGCTGATAATCGACTTTTATAACCCTTGTAACCGACTTACGTACGCTGGGCGTAAGTCGGATTACACTGGGCGTAGTAAAGATTTATACACGATTAGAGTTATATGATTCCAGTCGTTACGTGGGGCGTACACTTATATTACGCGGGGCGTACTTTGAATTTAGCTATTACGCTTAGCGTACTTGTGAATTACGCGGGGCGTAGTCGTTCCTCCAGCATTTTCCTTTCTTTTAGCTTCTAAGCCCGATTTCCGCTTCAGTCTTTTCTTTTGTGCTTTATCGACAACGAATAGCTGCAAATCATAATTCAAAGCATTATGAGTACTTTTTAGTTCTAAAAGAGAATAATAAAGGCCAAAATATTAAGATATAATGCATATATATATATATATATATATATATATATATATATATATATATATATATATATAAATACACATATCAAAATATCCCACACTTAGCCTTTGCTTGCCCTCAAGCAAATTTACTTTTATTTTACCAATATCGCACTAAACAATCCATTTAAAACTCAGCTATTATGCCAAGACCTCAACGCATGCATTTGTGTCTAAAATTTTCCTAAAGTACCCCCCATACTTTAAATGCTCACAATCTTCATAAACACTCGCCCACTTTTTCCGAACAATGCTCATTTTATGCAACCCTCCGAATCCATACGCAAAAAACCTCCTTATCCTCAAGGTATCTTTAGTTGAGCAACCTAAGCATACATAATCTAGAATTACAATTTATGATACCACTATGGAGCTCTTTTTTTTTTTTGAGTTCTTCACTTTCTTGATAATTTGATCTTTGATTTCTTTGAATTCACCACCTTTGTTTGATTTGATCTCTGGTATCTTCAACTTTTTGAGTTTCTTGGAATTTTGATCTTTTGATCTTCACTTTATTTGCTCCAAAATTCTTCAAACTTTTCTCGTAATTCTCTCTCTCTCTCTCTCTCTCTCTCTCTCTCTCTCTCTCTTTTTTTACATGTAACTCGCTTTTTTTTTTCACTCAAAACCTACATGCTTAAGCAGAGGCGCTCAACCTCAACCTTTATTGGCTAACGATAATAATTTTCCTGGATACATTTCAGGTTTAGGCTGCTAAACATATTGCATCCCTCAAACCAAGCGGGGTTATGTTTTTGTTCGATGATTTCACTAAAATAAGGGAGGCCACAAATACACTATAACGTGTATTGGCTCAACAAAACATTTGAGTTCTCATCGGATCATCTCATACAATATTAGAAAAATTTTAATTATCACTAGATTTTTCTAAATTAAACTATTATTTAAAGTTTTAATTTTTTTTTAAATTTCCTAAATCTAGCAATTTTCTAACTATTATATTTTTTAATTTACTTTTACCGACCCCCTACCCCACACTTATTTCATACAATGCCCTCATTGTATGCTAAAACGAATTGAGAACATAAAAAGGAGAAAAAGGAACAGACTCCCCTGGGTAGTTGTGGCGAGATCGAATGGGGCTGCTACAAGTTGCTTCAAATATTGCTGAAAGACTGAAAACTTGAACTGCTGCTTCAGAATTTGCCGAAAAATAAAATCAAGACTACCGACTTCTAATATGTGGTGCACAAGATTGCAAACAAATGCAATGTGTAATAACCATGACGTAGGAAAGTGTCGACCACGTCGTGTCATCAAGAATGACATCCTCTTCTCGTGATGAAAAATCCCCCACAACATAGGAAAGTGTCAACCATGTCATGGCCGCCGGGATGATACTTCTTCCTCGCGTCAAAATAAAAACTCTATGGTGTGGGAACATCTCATCCATATCATAAGAGTCAAAATATTCGTAAAAATGCCAATCTTCTAAACAATCGCTCACGAAATCAAAATGCACCCCACTTATGACAGATTGTGGGGTCTTGACTATAATCTTCGAACTCTCACGCGGCTCTCTCTAGCAACAGTCGGACCTAGCTGCTGAACTTACTGCCAGCTTTCTAAGAGCGAAAATTCTGCAGAGATCTAAACAACCAAAGAGCATCAACATTGAAAACAAAAATAAAACACTCTAAATTAAACTTTAATTACATACCAAAATAAAATAAAAAAAAAACTAATACTAAACTAAAAAAAACATAAAAATAAAACATAAAAATAAAAAGGATAACTAAATCACTCATCATCTCCGTCATCATGCTGTTGTGTCCCAGAAGTACCGGCCCCATCATGTCGTGGCTGGAATGGTGGTGGGTAGGGAACCGAGTACTAAAACCCCTGGTGGGCAAAGAATGCGGTCAACGCATCCCCATACCACTGCTGTTGCCTGTCCACATGTGCAACATACTCACTAAGGTTCTGAACCCTCATGTCAAGACGATCAATGCCCTGAGCTAGGTAGCGCATATCAATCTCCGTCTCAGGTCCCTACTGTGCTCCCCGAGGAGCAGGTCTACGCCGCTGGACCCGTCTCGGCTGTGGGTCGGTGGCACCCTCCTCGTCCGTCACATCATCTGCTCATACTCGCAAGACACCCTCTCCGCCTCGCTCGAGTACACGCATCGACTCTAACAACTAAAGGCTCATCGACCTCAAATCATGGAATACCATCGATCTTGTGATCTCACGCGTCAACAACTGATGTGATCGGGCTAATCGCGTGATAAAATTCCCTCCGTAAATTGGGCTATTTTCCCGAAGTCCCCTGGCCCTCCGTCCCAAATATGAAGCTAAAGCAACTGGAAGGTTCAGGTGCCTCCCTGGAGTAACAAGCGCCCACAGAAAATACAAGTATGTCGAAGGCACTCTCTCACTATTCTTATGATGCGTGAGAGTCATAGAAATCAAACGGTGCAACAATCTGTAAGTAGTAGACCGAATCATCCTCCCTCATGCGATAGATGGCGTATAAACCCCTCCGGTAATCTCGGCCCAAAAAGTGTTCTCGTTATAGTCATCTGGACGGTCCGTGAGACAATCAGCAAGGAATGTCGGGAAGTGGACACTCCTCGTCTCATCTACTGTGTATATACCCACTCGAGTCGCAAGCTCTATGACACTGCACTCCCGGTTCACACCCCCCAGTCTAAAGGTAAAGGCTGTCCTGTCATCGGGTGCCTTCCTAGGGTCATAGGAAACTGTAGCGTAAAACTCCAGCAAAAATTCCCGATAAACAGGCTCCTGGATCCTGAACAATCGTGCCCATCCCTGGCATACGAACAAATGCACTCAACTCGCGTCCGAGTGCGTGTATTGCAAAAAATCCTGGATCAGTGCAGCAAGTCCAGTCCGGGTAGCCAATTCCCAGTCGAATGATGGTGCTATATCGATCTCCTTGGTGTGAAGCAAGCTCAAGTTGGTGACATAACGTGCCCAGGTTGCATCGTTTAAAGTTTGCGGAAATTGTAAGAAACGGTGATTGGTCACATCCTCGGGTGGGTTGGTCCTTTGAGTTCTTCGGGCCATAATCTGCATAAATAGACACAAAACCAGACAAAATATAACAGCATTAACAATATTATTTTTTTTTAAACCAAAAATCATGGTCATGGACTTGGTCCTTACGCTGGGCGTACATCCAGCATACGCTGGGCGTACATCCAGGTTTATGAATCTGTCCCCCCGCTTGTTCTAAAGTCATAACCATATCAAAAAAAAATTTAAATTAAGCAAATCTGCAAGCAATAAACACAGCAGGGGCAAAAACAAGGGGCATATCGAGCATACAGCCTCATGGTCCAAAGCAGAAAAAACGGGACCACCCTTAAAAATACGAATCATTCCCATGTTCGTGCCTTGTATTTTTCAAGATTAAACACTACAGGGAAACTGCATAGGGCAGTCAAGAATCGAAGTCAACAGGGGTTACGCTTAGCATCCGTCCCTGAGCTCAAATCGATGGGTCTATCACGGGATTAAGGACAAATTAAGTCCTAGGGTTTAGTCCATTGATGGAAATTGGTCTTTTTAAGCCCTAATCAAAACATACAATTGTGAAATCGGCCCTAATTCAAGAACCCTATAAACCCTAGATTTCGAGCAAAGGCATTTTGCAGCTTATTCCATCGATTTAAACACAAATCCAAAACATTGAGTAACCGAAAAACTTACCTGTGTGCCGAATTTTACAAGAAAAGAAGCAAAATTGAAAATCCTTGGGAGAGCTTGCCGTCACAGTTCGTGTGTGCGAAGGAAGGGATTGTGAAAAAAAGTAACAAAAAAGTCAAGGGTCAAAAGATATAACCTGGTTGCCGATTTACGTTGGGCGTAAAACAAGGTTACGCTGGGCGTAACCCCAACTCCATGAAAAATCCATCCGCGATCCAGGGTTTATTACGCTTGGCGTAATTAAACTTACGCTGGGTGTAATGAAGTATTCATTTTCTTTAATTGAAATTTCTTTTCTTTTAACTATTTAATTAAGGGACTTAAAACTTAATTATTTTTCTTTTTAATTTCTTCAGCAACTGATGACTTTCCGATGAGTGACATAAAAAAAATAGACGTCATAATCACTTATCTTTGTCAAGATCAAACAACAATGGTTGATTAAAAACCTTTGCACGCAAGAATTGGTTTGCGAAAACACCCACTTTCGGGACCCGTTAGAATATTTCCTTTGTTTTCTTTGCACCTTTAACTAAAAGCGGAACAAGAAGTGACCTAACTAGTCAAGAACAACAAGAGCTCGGTCTTCCACTTAACCACCACAATACACCTTGCTATACTATGCCTCATGGATTGAGTTGGACAAATCAACAAAAGTAGTAGGCCAACCAGGTCAAGAATTCCCTAATCGCTTACATTCTAGAACCCATGAAAAAAGTAAAGTCAAGTAATGTGTACAATCCCAAATTCCTGCAATTAACAACAAGAACCTTCCCGACAAGTGAAATGATATCAACGAAAATCAAACCAAAAATAAAAAATAACTAAAAACAAATAACGAATAATCAAATAAACTAAATTAATGACAAGCCGTTCCCCGGCAACGGCGCTAAAAACTTGATGTGCACAAAAGTACCCACTAATTTTAATATTTATAATGTAACAAACTTAGACTAACTATGCACTTATAGGCAGTGTACCTAGTCAGATTACAATATAGCTTAGGTAAGTCGGGTGTCGATCACAGGGAACGGTGGTGAATTAATTTAAAGTATTTGATTATAGGTTATAGGTCACACGAAAAGAATAAAGAAATAGTTTAATAAATCTCAAACTATCAATTAATTAACAACTTTCGATAAACTAACAGGAAAGCAAATCTCTTTAGGTACTTTGGTTTAGATAAATTACACCTTAAAAAACATAGATAATTGCATACACAAATTCATTTATTTATGTTCACCGATTCCTAAAATGATTAGATTCGCGTTCACTATAACTAATCCTTTAGCAAACAAGTCAATTCAAACAGTGATCAGTTGATTAAACTAACATGCTTCCTAGTGTTCAGCTCGTATCAAGCAAGACTTGTAAATATAGTTAATCAAATTAGTCATTCAATTAACCTCTTGTTGATGGTCATCAAACAAGGCTCACACATTAACTTACTTATTCCCAAGTTAATCCTAGTTTCACATTCGTTATTCCTAGATTTATAATCTCGATGGTCATCAAAATCATAAGAGACAAGCAATCAAGCAGATGTTCATACAAATCAATTTACTTAACAATTAACAGCAAATAATTATCATTAATACATAAGGATCTTTTAACAAGCTTGGCAAGATAAATTAAACATAAACAAACAATTCAATATAGCAATTAGTCTAATAATCAAAGTTTCCTTCAATCATAAACGCAAAGTAAAAGGTTTTTACACCCAAATTAGAAACTAAATACAGAATAGTAACACAATGGAATGCTAAACATGGTCACGTTAACCACCCATATGATTACCGACATGTATCCGCTGTCCAATCCTTCCGATCTTCGCTTCCGTTAGCTTAACGGCCTTCCGGCCGCCTTCTAGACCCTCAAAACGGCTTTACAGAAGTTTAATATCAACTAAATTAGGTTGGAAGTCGAATCCCCCATCTGGTTAGCTGATAATCGACTTTTATAACCCTTGTAACCGACTTACGTACGCTGGGCGTAAGTCGGATTACGCTGGGTGTAGTAAAGATTTATACGCGATTAGAGTTATCTGATTCCAGTCGTTATGCGGGGCGTACACTTATATTACGCGGGGCATACTTTGAATTTAGCCATTACGCTTAGCGTACTTGTGAATTACGTGGGGCATAGTCGTTCCTCCAGCATTTTCCTTTCTTTTAGCTTCTAAGCCCGATTTCCGCTTCAGTCTTTTCTTTTGTGCTTTATCGACAACGAATAGCTGCAAATCATAATTCAAAGCATTATGAGTACTTTTTAGTTCTAAAAGAGAATAATAAAGGCCAAAATATTAAGATATAATGCATAAAAATATATATAAAAATACACATATCAGGGAGCGCTCCATTTACCCAACAAATCATCTCAAATGTCACCGCCTTATTGACGATGTTCGGGGTAAGCATCTAGACACTACATCCATTCTTATGAAGAAGCTCTTCCTGAAAGACGATGATGGTAAGGAACATACAAGCATTAAAGGTTTTCAAGCAAATGACCACCTTACCAGAATGAGGGGAAATGATCATCGAGTAGGCCAACGGAAACTCTACAAATTCAACCGGAGAGAAGCCGTAAGCCTCGCTGAGGAGTTTGAACTCAGCCTCAGAAGGAACAATTTTGGATTGAGCAGCCATTAAGACAAAGGAGAAGCAAAGAAAACCCTAATAAAAAAAAGGATAAATAAGGGGAAGAGGTTATGTTGATAGAAAACGCCCTTAAACTTACAAAGAATGAGGAAAGGCGGGATATTCAAAATCCCTGACAAAATTATGTAACTGACTATCATTATGGGTAGTCACGTCGTTGGAAAAACTGAAGTGACGACTGAATCAAAACTCGAAATGTGTACCAAGTAGTTAAGTCGAGAACATAATAGCTAGTCTAGCGACGCTACGACTACTGTATAAGGGGACTTGATGGCATGTCATAGATACGAACGAGGAGTCGTACTCTGACGTGCTAGAGAATTCCCAAAGGCACGTCACGCCTAGCGGAACGAGCCCGTCGGAACCTCGCACCCTCAGACGCCGCTATGAGTAGGGCACACGTGGAGAAGGCCCGGCCTCGCCAGGGGCGCCTTCTACTTAGCGACAAAGTATAATGACTCCAGGCGACAAGGAAGATGCTCAGACCGTTATCACCTTAACCAATCGTTGTTTCTGATAGATCAAGGAACACGATTACACAATCAACATCCCCAATCCTATTAGGTTTGACTCCTTTGTCCTGTACGGACTAGCAGAATGCATCAATATAAAAGGCCATCTCCGGTGCCTTGGAAAGTTAGTCGCTCTCTCTTAGTTCACTCTTGAATATACCCAAGTCTATCCACTAACTTGATCGTCAGAGTGTTTTCCCAGGAGCCTCTTCCCGTAGAATGACTGACGGTTTCCTCTCATTGTGACCTTGCAGGCTCATCGGAGCAATCAGAGGCTTAAGGCGTAATTGTCCAGTAGCCAGGTCGCATCAATCAAAAATCAAAGTAATATAATAAACACAGAATCCTCAATGTTGTTATTGAGTGTGTACAGTCACACATTTTCCTTCCCACGATCACCAATAGAACCTAAAAACATAAATAACTGGGTAACCACAAAGCTTAGTGAGTTCCCCATACCGCACACAACAGCACATATAAAAGCATGCATATTGGGTCCACACTCATCAGACTGGATTACACTAGGTATGTAGGTCTGCCGCCTCAATCTTACCGCTCTTCCAGAGCTTTCGTGCCAATGGATGATAGTTGACCCGTACCTGATCTCTTGGCCTACACCACATAATAGGACCGCCTCAACCTCACGCACCAATATATGTACACATATAAACAAATAATAGAGCAAGTAGGCGCATAAATATTGGAAACTACCAATCATACAACTCACTACCATCTACTAGACCCTTCACAACACACTACTCCACTACCGGAAACTCTCCATGCAATGCATAACCATAAGGAACCAGAGGTGAGATAGCCACCCGAACAAATGATCCTATTCTAGAGCCATAGCCAAACAAGGAAAAGGCTAGAAAGCCTTGATCAAGAGTTCTTAGCTCATACATACAAGCTTAGGGAATTCCACTAGATGATAACTAGCATACCGGTACTCTAACCAGCATACCACTACTATTTCATCCTAACACACAAGGATATATATATATATATATATATATATATATATATATATATATATATATATATATATATATATATATATATATCACAACTAGCATCTTAGCGCCAGGATTTCCTATCCATGTACAAGATAGTTTTGTGTGTAACTATATGACGCTAAGTGAACCAAGCTTCAAATGTTATCTCAGTTTATACCTCCATAAATTGTCTCTAGTCGAAACTTCCTTATGAAAAATCTAAACCTAGTACAATAAGCTATATCCATTCAACATTGGCCCTAATTGGGCTAAAATTGATTATTCAACTCTGATTTGGGCCATAAGACACTTAGTGGGCCTTATTGGGCTGTGAACATCTTCTTAGATCCTTATGGGCCGCAAACCACTAATGGAGCTCTTATTGGGCCAAATTCTCAAATGGGTCAACTATTGGGCCGAGAACCTCCTAATGGGCCTTATTGGACTGAAAACTCATCCAAATTAGCCTTTCATGGACCGAAAACCCGTATTGGGCCTTCTTGGGCCGGAAATCCTTTATGGGTTATTGGTTCTTGGTTATACTTAAAAAAAATGATGCTATTAATTTGAAATGTGACACCTCACAATTATCTATCATGCAAACATGAAAATTGCATCACATCCATCTAGGTAATTTGGTGTTCACCACCAAGTAATAGCCTACTTAATCTCTCTCCTCCCTCCTCTCTAAGATCCGCTGAGACCACCCATCTCTCTCTTACTTCTCATTCCAAATGTCACTCACATCTTCCTTCCTCTCTAAACTTTCAAGAGCTCTCTCATTTTCCTCCAAGAAATCGTGAGATTGTGTGTGCTTTCAAGAAGTTTTCAACAAGTTTCATCAAGTTTCATCCCTTTGGTAAGATGATAACTATACTCAAGTTGTTACATTCCATTTTATGCTAAGATTATCCCTCATAATCACCTTATTTTCGTGTTCATGCTCCTAAAACCCTCTAAGTTTCGAAAACTCTTCCCAAAGGAGCATTCAAGGCCGAAAACATCCTTCCCCTTCATCTTTAAAACCGA
Organism: Lactuca serriola; assembly: GCF_051521515.1. Taxonomy (NCBI): domain Eukaryota; kingdom Viridiplantae; phylum Streptophyta; class Magnoliopsida; order Asterales; family Asteraceae; genus Lactuca; species Lactuca serriola. The sequence goes on along the minus strand of NC_136416.1, from coordinate 163,311,735 downwards.
TCAAACCTCAAGGTGAGATTCATACCCCTTGTTTTCGTGATTTACTATCTTTTGGGGGAGAATACAAGCTAGTTTTGTGAAAAATCTTAGAATGTATACTTGCATGTGTATGTTTTGTGAGATATATGTGTTAATATGTTGTTATATTATGCTAAAAACTCCAATATTTCGAGATTTACCCAAACCTTGAAGTTGTTGGAACAACTTACATTATGTATCTTCTTATGTTTGGTTAAAGACGCTAAGTAAGCTTGAATATTCAAAATAAAACTAAAGAAATCATAAAAAGGGGCCATATTTGTCATTTTTCATAAAAGTGAATTTTATTAGACAGTCACGGTATTTATTGGGCCGAAAATGTCATTTTTGGATAAAATGGGCTTTTATTTGATATTCACAATTTTTATTGGGCCAAAAATGACATTTTGGATAAATATGGACTTATATTAACATTGTCGGAAATATTGAGCCAAATATGTCATTTTTGATAAAAATGGGCTTTTATTTGACATTCACGGTTTTCTTGGGCCAAAAGTGTCATTTTTAATTAAAAATGGGCTTCTATATCATTTTCGGTATCATTAGGCCAAAATGGTTATTTAAAATTTAAAATGCGCCGAAAGTGAACAAATGAACAAATATGGGCCATTCTTGAAAAATTATGTCAAAATGGGCCTTACATGGCCTTTTATCCTAATTGGGCATTATATGACATCTTTTATGTTAATTGGGCATTAGCATCAACTTTATGTAAATTGGGCCTCTCGTGAACATACCGTTAGCAATCGACTATTTTGATAACAACGATGAAACAACTAACTACTCTCGATAAAAATGATTACTAATGAGTTATAAAATAACTCTTTTATCGATTAGATCTGTATAACAGGTAAGTAATGAACGTAAAGATAGTAAAAACGAAACACAAGTATGAATCAAAATGTGTCGAATGATTAGATTACTCGATCCTCAGCAGAGCTCGACTAAGAACTTCCACTGTAGAGGATTCTAGGGTTACAAAATAAGAACGATGAATATGCTGAACAATACTTCTCTAATCGTTTCTAATCCTCTCTAATCTTCGTCTTCTAGGATGCATGCAAGCATCTATTTATACTAAACCCTACAAAACTCACGGATGGACAAACGCATACCGGAGATAAACATGGACTAGCTAACGAGCCCAATAGACGCAACACAACATTAGACCTAACAATCTCCCCATTTGCGTCAATTTGGAGCGAGACTATCGTTTCTTCTTGCTTGGACCAGCAGCGGGAGCCTTCTTTATTGTATCAAACAGACGTGAGATAAGTGCAAGGATAGTCTGTCTGAAGCGAATGTACCATTGAATCATATCATCAAAGTACTTGATATCATCCGTAGTGTTCTGCTTGCATCGATGGATGATCCCTAAGACGTGTTCCAAACAAGCAGTGGTATAGAGATGTTTGTCTGCCAAGGCAAAAAGACATTTCTGTCTTTCGTTCCTGGTAAACATGACGGAGTTTCTCTTTGGGTCAATCTTCCCTATCTGCATCATGTTGAGATCACTGGCAGAGCCAATAGGAGATATGGTGGGCTTCTTCTTGAATACGCTCTCTATCTCCTGATCCATCAGAGCAACTTCCATGACATAGCATACAGGCATCCTCTTAATGTCACACCCCCAAACCAAGGATGGCAGAAACGTCCAGGGGTGGAGGACTTCATGTACAGTATCACAACAACGTGTATAATAGTGCTCAAAGTAAATACAACCATCATAAATATAATTGAAAAAGTTACACCAAAGTATATGTTTACATGTTTCAAAATCAATTACATTATGATGACAAAAATAAATTGTTAACGGTTTAACGTCCCATCCTCAAAGCGCTGAAGTTTTCCTGTTTCACTGATTTCCTGAGAATACAAGTAGTTTTGAAAGAGTGTCAACAATTAAGTTGGTGAGTTCATAAGAGTTTTGTTTGGGGTAGAAACCGTTTCCCTTATAACATCGATAGAGTTGATTTCCAGAAAATCCAATATTTTCTTAGTTGAGTGTGAACAGAATATTCCTATATGATGTATTAATGAACCCTAGATTGACCCGTAGATTTCCCCTATAATCGTCCAGTGTATATAAGTTATATGAGATTTAGGTTGATAAAACGTTGAATATAATGGGTCTGCCCTAGGTCCACAACCAAACAAGGAACAGGAGATGAGGCGGGCCCACCAATTCTAAGCCAATCACGACTTGATTCTATATAACTCTATCATATACACTTAGAAATTATAGCTGAAAACTAACAATGCGAAAGTGAATGTGGACTTAAACCCAATAACCGGAACCAATCCTAGTGTAGTGTACGAAATAGTAATAGTGACTGTGAACATAAACTATACATATCATAGTTCATCGGATAGTGATAGTGATTAGTGAACATGAACTATGCATATTATAGTTTACCAAAAGTGGTGGTGATGGTGAATATAACCTATACATATCATAGTTCATCGGATAATGATAGTGACTAGTGAACATGAACTATGCATATTATAGCTTATCAAAAGTGGTGGGGATGATGAATTCCTTTCTTGTAATTAAGTTCATAGGGTAGATGAAACATAAACTATACCTATTATAGTTTATCACTTTGTTTGTAATATATATATATATATATATATATATATATATATATATATATATATATATATATACCATAACTATATCGATTATAACTAGCGTGTTCGTTTGTGGGGGTATAATGGCTTAACTATACTTATTATAGTTTATCATAATTATCCATAGTGGTAATAACTCTTTTGTATGTGTAAAACCTTTAATAATGTGTTTGTTATGTAAATAACCCTAAACTATACCTATTATAGTTTATCAATTATTTGTGTGGGTAGTGAGCATAAGCCTTACTTGTCATAATTTACCAATGTTTATATTTTAATGGATATAGCCTTGTAATATCATTTATATATTTACCATACTTGTGGAGGTGTAAATCCATTTGTTTTCTGATGTATGTCTATATAAGAATACAAAATTGTCATATATTGCAACTACACATAATCACATTATGAAAATATGATTAAATTGTGAATATTTAGGGTTTATTATGTTAAAATATGATTTAGGGTGAAAATCTCGCGTTAAAATAATTAAAAACGGGCCTTAAACGCAAAACTACGCGAAAACCGGGAGAAAATGAGTTCCCAGCGAGACCTCTCGGTCCTAGGCCGAGGTTCGGTCCCTAGGCCGAGGCTCGGTCCATGCTGAGGATTGTAGCCGGAAACGAACAGAGGGAACCGAAGGGGCGAGGGGCTCGGTCCGAAGTCAGAAGCGAAGGTGAGGGTTCGGTCCGGAGATAAAAGGCGAGAAGTCAGAACCGAATGAACTGTAGTGAACACTAGTGAACAGTACCTTCGGTTCGGTTCCTCTTCATCAGAAGGTTCGGTTCCTAAGAGGACTTTCGGTTCCTAAGAGGGGTGTCGGTTCCTTAAGTCCGTTTTTCGCTTAGACTTCCGTTTTTGGGCTGTTTTCGCCAAATTCGAGGGTCGGGATGCCCCGAGTGATTATAGAGAGTAGGGAGAGATTTCGAGAGAGATTTGGGAGAGATTTCACATACTTAGAGAGATTTGGGAGAGATTTGACATACTTGGAGAGATTTCACATACAGAGAGATATTTGGGAGAGATTTCATATTCTTAGAGAGATTCGGGAGAGATTTGACATACTTGGAGAGATTTCACATACAGAGAGATATTTGGGAGAGATTTCACATACTTAGAGAGATTTGGGAGAGATTTGACATACTTGGAGAGATTTCACACACAGAGAGATATTTGGGAGAGATTTCATATTCTTAGAGAGATTCGGGAGAGATTTGACATACTTGGAGAGATTTCACATACAGAGAGATATTTGGGAGAGATTTCACATACTTAGAGAGATTTGGGAGAGATTTGACATACTTGGAGAGATTTCACATACAGAGAGATATTTGGGAGAGATTTCATATTCTTAGAGAGATTCGGGAGAGATTTGACATACTTGGAGAGATTTCACATACAGAGAGATATTTGGGAGAGATTTCACATACTTAGAGAGATTTGGGAGGGATTTGACATACTTGAAGAGATTTCACATACAGAGAGATATTTGGGAGAGATTCTCGATAAGAAGAGATAGAGTGAAAACGATTGAGAGCGGTTTCGTGTGTGATGAATGTGAGTGTCCGGCTTCGAAATGCAAGGTCCGTGAACCCCGTTAAGCCTTGTTTAAGGATATTGCATACTCCCGATGAGTATGTAACATTGTTTTATCGGTTTGGCTCTCTACGTACCACCGTTTTAGGTTAAGGAGATCTCGATGTACGCACTTTTCGATTTATGATCTCTCATTAGAATAGAGAGTTGTTTAGAAATTACATAACGTAAACTCTAGTTGACTTTGACTTGACCGAATATTGACGGTTGTCACATCATCCCCCCGTTAGAGGGAATTTCGTCCCGAAATTTGAAATCAGGCAAGGAGTTTGTGAATGACTAAGGTCGGCTCTACATTATTTTGATTCTGACTAAGAGATGAGTTATTATACATGAAAACTTAGCTTATACACATTATGATATAACCAATACTGGGCGGATAGTAAAATGTGTGATTCTACTTCAGTTTCACATCCCAACGAGGAAAAGAAACTAAGTCAGAATTCTCACATTCTATTATCTACCAGGTATTCGTTATATATAACTGGGGAATGTATAAGTGAGGAAATCATAACAAATAACATTCTTAGTAATCCTTCTTAATGAATTAGAGTTCCTAGTCAGGGCTATCATTGAACCTAGATGTATTTCAACCGTTCACCTATAGAGTAGAAGTATGTTCTCGAAGGTTTGACCTACATCCCTATGATGCAGTCCCATTACGGAGTCGAAGTAAATTCATAGAATGGTCTCATGACGGCCTTGGAATTTCTTATTGTTTATGCTCTCAGTTTAATCCTTGGCATTACTACTATGCATGCTTTAATCGATGCTAGACTTAATCAAATAAAGAAATTTGGAATTTAAACGTCGATGTTAGAAACACGTACTAATATTTGCGGGCAGTTCCGGGGTGGTCTCTCCTTCAGTGATCGCAAGCACCCTTCCACCACCACTGGCATCTCTTGCTCTTGGGCAGTTCCTTTTAAAGTGGCCTGTTTCTCCATATTTGTAACAGGCTGGGCTTACTCCAGAGCAGGGGAACTGGTTGATGGGTCGTACCGGTGCCCTATAGAAACGGGTAGTGTGCCCTTTCCTATTGCAGTTCATGCAATGCAATTCTCTACAAGCCCCAGTGTGATGGAAGCTACACTTGTTACATTTCGGAAGGGTTCCAGCGTATTGCTTCCTGGGAGTTGGCGTGGTGAGGGTTGTGGCAGCATGAACATCAAAAATTGGCGTGGTTGTCGTAGTGTCATGGATGGCACGATGGTCGATGAGTTGTTGTGCCAACTCCTTGGCGCTGTCGAAGGTAGTTGGTCTTGAGGCCAATACACTATCATGGATCTGGGATGATAGCCCCCAAAGGTATCGTTCTACCTTTTTCTCCTCTGGGGTGACCATTGCAGGACAGAGGAGTGCTAGGTCATTGAATCGGGCAGTATAAGCTTCGAGATCCGTCCCCGACATCTTGAGATTCCAGAGTTCTTCTTCGAGTTTTTGTATTTCTCCCCTCGGGCAATACTCCTTTAACATCAACGCTTTTAAGTTTTCCCAGCCTATGGAGTTAGCCACTGCAAGAGTAAGTGACTTAACTCGGCCATTCCACCAAGTAAGAGCTTTTCTTGTGAAAGTGAATGCCGCATACTTGACTTTGCTCACTTCGGGACAAGCACAGATTTCGAAGACTGCTTCGGTCCTTTCGAACCATTGCATCAGCGCGATGACGCCCCCGCTTCCGTCGAAAGGATCGGGTTTGCCATTCGTGAAGTCTTTGTAAGAACACTCCTTAGTACGCCCTGTGCTGTCCCCCTGATTCGAGTTAGTATTCCGGGATCCGAAGCCGCCGGAACCATTTGTACCCATTTGCGACATTGCCGCCGCCACGGCTGCTGTTACGGCAGCTTGAAACATTATGGGATCAAACTGCGGAGGGGGCGGTGCTGTGCTTCCGGAGGGTCTGGACTTTTTCTTTGGTGGCATAGTCCTTTCATAAGTTGGTAGAGACGAACAAACGATAAGTTTTTAATAGTAGTGACAAGTCAGATGTTATCAAGCCAGACTTTTCTGTATTATGTTCTGACTTAAAAGTATTTTGTATGTAATTCATAACAAAGCCCCTATGAATGAATTTTAGTGGTAGTGACTCGAATGCAACTTGTGATTTGTTTCGTGCCTGACCCCCTCCTAAAATCACTTGGTATATATTAAGAATTTCGTGGAGTTACCATATGTAAATTGTTTGTAATATAGGGTTCGAGGAAAATAGGTCTACACCTCAGTAACATAAGGAAAATCTTGAGCAATGCTACGGTTCCCTTGAATAGTGTAGCCTCCGGATTCGGAAGGATTCGAATGTCTCCATTTAACAGCCTAGGTTGGTCGTGTTCTTCGCTCCAGGTTTCCAAGCATTCTACCCAAGGAGGCGTCGGGCCTTGACAAACCGGACGAGGGATAGGATTCGGAACAAGAGCCATCAGGGTAGGTTCTCCACTTCAGGGTCGGAGTCAGAACCATCAGCAAAGCCTTCAGCTTAGTGACCATCCAAAGGGATTCGGTAATCATTCTCTGGCTCCTCTCCGAGCCATTCAGTATTGTCGTGATTAGGGTAGTACGGGTCGTCGTGGGGATGGAATTCAGCCATGATATCTTCGCGAGAAATGGGGATATAAGAAATAACTAAGTAGACGTACTAATTAGATAATTATAAGATCATCTTTATCAGGTACTTCAATATATTGTTTAGTGCATACTAGTCATATGTATTTGGGATAGGATAGACCTTCGAATAAGCGATCCTAACTCTAAATCCCCAATCCAACGAGAACAGGAAGTAAAGCAAAGATCCACAGATTCTAAGTCTATGACGTCCTGGATATATATAATTTTAATGTATCCACTAGGCAATTATTGACCTATTGATAAAAATCTATTTAGTTCTCAAATAAGTAATTATAATAACACCAAATACCCCTATGGTATTTCATTGTGGTAGTGTTGGTAAGTTTTTTTTTTTAGACTTGTTGCAACACCTACGACCATTCCTGGGCATATGCTAATCACTTATGGGTGACACATAGTTGATCAGGCTATGTCATTCCCATACCTGACTATACATCCCCAGGCCTACTCGTATTGTTCATCAATCACCACTTTTGTCCCATCCCACCATGATACTGACCCTAGTGTGTGTGCATATGCTCCTACTTTTACCGAGAAATTATTTTTTTTTAATTTTTTTCTAAAAGTATAGTTGCTTTGAAAACTTTAAATCAGAGACTTTCAGTCCCAATGTATTTATAGTTTGTATATCTTATGTGGTTCGATATACTGAGTTCACTATAAACAATGCTCTGATACCAATCTGTCACACCCCCAAACCAAGGATGGAAACGTCCAGGGGTGGAGGACTTCATGTACAGTATCACAACAACGTGTATAATAGTGCTCAAAGTAAATACAACCATCATAAATATAATTGAAAAAGTTACACCAAAGTATATGTTTACATGTTTCAAAATCAATTACATTATGATGACAAAAATAAATTGTTAACGGTTTAACGTCCCATCCTCAAAGCGCTGAAGTTTTCCTGTTTCACTGATTTCCTGAGAATACAAGTAGTTTTGAAAGAGTGTCAACAATTAAGTTGGTGAGTTCATAAGAGTTTTGTTTGGGGTAGAAACCGTTTCCCTTATAACATCGATAGAGTTGATTTCCAGAAAATCCAATATTTTCTTAGTTGAGTGTGAACAGAATATTCCTATATGATGTATTAATGAACCCTAGATTGACCCGTAGATTTCCCCTATAATCGTCCAGTGTATATAATTTATATGAGATTTAAGTTGATAAAACGTTTAATATAATGGGTCTGCCCTAGGTCCACAACCAAACAAGGAACAGGAGATGAGGCGGGCCCACCAATTCTAAGCCAATCACGACTTGATTCTATATAACTCTATCATATACACTTAGAAATTATAGCTGAAAACTAACAATGCGAAAGTGAATGTGGACTTAAACCCAATAACCGGAACCAATCCTAGTGTAGTGTACGAAATAGTAATAGTGACTGTGAACATAAACTATACATATCATAGTTCATCAGATAGTGATAGTGATTAGTGAACATGAACTATGCATATTATAGTTTACCAAAAGTGGTGGTGATGGTGAATATTACCTATACATATCATAGTTCATCGGATAATGATAGTGACTAGTGAATATGAACTATGCATATTATAGCTTATCAAAAGTGGTGGGGATGGTGAATTCCTTTCTTGTAATTAAGTTCATAGGGTAGATGAAACATAAACTATACCTATTATAGTTTATCACTTTGTTTGTAATATATATATATATATATATATATATATATATATATATATATATATACCATAACTATACCGATTATAACTAGCGTGTTCGTTTGTGGGGGTATAATGGCTTAACTATACTTATTATAGTTTATCATAATTATCCATAGTGGTAATAACTCTTTTGTATGTGTAAAACCTTTAATAATGTGTTTGTTATGTAAATAACCCTAAACTATACCTATTATAGTTTATCAATTATTTGTGTGGGTAGTGAGCATAAGCCTTACTTGTCATAATTTACCAATGTTTATATTTTAATGGATATAGCCTTGTAATATCATTTATATATTTACCATACTTGTGGAGGTGTAAATCCATTTGTTTTCTGATGTATGTCTATATAAGAATACAAAATTGTCATATATTGCAACTACACATAATCACATAATGATGTATACCTTGCTCAACATGTTACAAGGTGAAATGAAATTTATAGTGTTTTTCTGTTAATAACATTTTCTGTAACTGTTATTGGAAAATTTGTAGAAAAATCATAAGATGTCCAACTCAAGTTCTGTAACTTCTGAGAGTTTGGAAAATGGGTCTAGTTTGTTCATAATTTTTATTATAATTTTTAATGACCTCTTACTTGTGTGAAAAAGTCCATAATCACAGACTGGTCCGGATTGATGTTTGAAATGATAGGAAGTTTTGTAAAAATCACCATAAATTGTAGAAAAATCGTATGGAGATGTGCAAGTAGTCATTTTAAAGCTAAGAAGTGGAACTACATGCACCTAAAACAGTTTTGAAAACTAAAATGTTTAAGTTGTCCAAAACAGTCCGTGAATGAAGTTGAACTTTTCTGATGAAGGCTGTTAGAAAAGTTTAGTTATATTCTTGGTGTTTTAACTTGTATTCCCCCCCCCCCCCCCCCTAAAAACTTGAGAAAACATGAAAATGTAGGGGTATGAACTCACCTTAAGTGATTTCAGTAGATAAGTGTTGAGAAGAGAAGTGTTCAACCCAAGAACACTTGAAGAATCCCTTGAAGATTCGAAGCTCTAACACAAATACAAGAGAGTTTGTGTAAGATATCCATGATTCGAGTGGAAATAATTGAGATAATCATAAAGAGAATGGATTATTCTTACCAAATGTGGAGGAAAATCCCAAGATCAGCCCTCAAATCTCGAGTTCTAGAGAGGGAAAATGAGAGAGAAAAGAGTTTGCTCTTTTTGGTGAAAAGAGAGAAAATGAGAGAAATGAGGAGAGAGGATGAATATTCAGCTCTCAAAAACGTGGGAAGGAGTGATGATTGAGTGGAAAGGACATTGATGTGACCTAGGTAAGGTGGGGAGGTGTGGCTGGTCATAGAGTGGGTGTGGGAGTGGTTGCTTGTGTCATAAAGTAAAGCAAAGTCAACACTCCACCTCTTTGTACTTTACCAACTTGCTTTTATTATTTAAATAAAGATTTTTATGAAAATATGATTAAATTGTGAATATTTAGGGTTTATTATGTTAAAATATGATTTTGGGTGAAAATCTCGCGTTAAAATAATTAAAAACGGGCCTTAAACGCAAAACTACGCGAAAACCGGGAGAAAATGAGTTCCCAGCGAGACCTCTCGGTCCTAGGCCGAGGTTCGGTCCCTAGGCCGAGGCTCGGTCCATGCTGAGGATTGTAGCCGAAAACGAACAGAGGGAACCGAAGGGGCGAGGGGCTCGGTCCGAAGTCAGAAGCGAAGGTGAGGGTTCGGTCCGGAGATAAAAGGTGAGAAGTCAGAACCGAATGAACTGTAGTGAACACTAGTGAACAGTACCTTCGGTTCGGTTCCTCTTCATCAGAAGGTTCGGTTCCTAAGAGGACTTTCGGTTCCTACGAGGGGTTTCGGTTCCTTAAGTCCGTTTTTCGCTTAGACTTCCGTTTTTGGGCTGTTTTCGCCAAATTCGAGGGTCGGGATGCCCCGAGTGATTATAGAGAGTTGGGAGAGATTTCGAGAGAGATTTGGGAGAGATTTCACATACTTAGAGAGATTTGGGAGAGATTTGACATACTTGGAGAGATTTCACATACAGAGAGATATTTGGGAGAGATTTCATATTCTTAGAGAGATTCGGGAGAGATTTGACATACTTGGAGAGATTTCACATATAGAGAGATATTTGGGAGAGATTTCACATACTTAGAGAGATTTGGGAGAGATTTGACATACTTGGAGAGATTTCACATACAGAGAGATATTTAGGACAGATTTCATATTCTTATAGAGATTCGGGAGAGATTTGACATACTTGGAGAGATTTCACATACAGAGAGATATTTGGGAGAGATTTCACATACTTAGAGAGATTTGACATATTTGGAGAGATTTCACATACAGAGAGATATTTGGGAGAGATTTCATATTCTTAGAGAGATTCGGGAGAGATTTGACATACTTGGAGAGATTTCACATACAGAGAGATATTTGGGAGACATTTCACATACTTAGAGAGATTTGGGAGGGATTTGACATACTTGAAGAGATTTCACATACAGAGAGATATTTGGGAGAGATTCTCGATAAGAAGAGATAGAGTGAAAACGATTGAGAGCGGTTTCGTGTGTGATGAATGTGAGTGTCCGGCTTCGAAATGCAAGGTCCGTGAACCCCGTTAAGCCTTGTTTAAGGATCTTGCATACTCCCGATGAGTATGTAACATTGTTTTATCGGTTTGGCTCTCTACGTACCACCGTTTTAGGTTAAGGAGATCTAGATGTACGCACTTTTCGATTTATGATCTCTCATTAGAATAGAGAGTTGTTTAGAAATTACATAACGTAAACTCTAGTTGACTTTGACTTGACCGAATATTGACGGTTGTCACACTTAAAGTGGTCGATGATCGGAGCATATTCAGCTTCATTTGTAAGAAGAATGTTGTGCAAGATAATCCAGTCATGGGGATTAAGGTTGGGCAGATCTGCAAGTGAGATGGCATGTTCAGCCTTGGCAGATCCCCGTAGTATCTTGAACCGAACGTTGGTGAAGTTGCCTTCCCTGAATGGCTTTAGGACCCGAACATTGACGATTTTCTGAGCGCTCCAAGTTTGGTATTGTGGTTGAGATGCCCTCAGATAAAATTCGACTAAGTCCCGATCAACCTGTGGATGAGGATGGGGGAACTCAGCATTGTTGGCAAAGGCATGAAAAACAAACGCCTTTCGGGTCAGTGGCATATCGAACTGAGAGTCGACAGTGTTAGAACGATCTAAAGAGATCATAGGTTCTAGCCACAAGATACTTGGTGTTTCGATGGCTTCTTTAATCAGCTTCTTAAGAGTCCAAGGAGGAAAAAGAGTTTTCCTGCTCTCGAGAAGGTCGTGGGCTTCTTTCTGTCTTCTTTCGGCTTCTTCAGCCTCTCTAGCCACACGAGAACTGATGTCAGCCTCTTTATCTCGACTTTGTCGTTTCAGAAGGTCGGCAATTGTCTCCTTATCATCTTCATCGCTCTCCTCAGCAATCTTCTTGCCCTTGTCTTTAGCACCGGAACCGGAGGCTTGGCCTACTGGAGGAGGTTCGGTTGTGTGTGTTGCTGTTGAAGTAGGAGGCGGTTGAGACATATTCACTTTTTCTCCCCCTTGTTTCGGAATGGACACGAAATCAAGGAGCCCTTCAATTTTGCTCAGTAGAGAGAGGGCGGGAGCAAGCTTCTCTGCAAGGTCATGCCTCACAGAATAATTGAGGATCGGTTCATGTGCTTCAAGGATGTTTGAGATAGCTGAGTGGACATCCGAAACACACGATTTAACCACCTCTCTTTCAGATCGAAGAGACTCAATCTCCTGTTGAGATTTGGAGAGTTGAGTTCTCAGCAGCTAAGTCTTCTTGAAGATTGGAGAGACGCTCCTCAATGGTTGTTCTGAAAGCTGATTTGTCGTCAGAAATTGTTTGAAGAAGTGAAGCGAACGACTTCAGCTCTGATGCGCCTGAGTTAGCCAGCTGGTTGACAATGGGTTCCAACTTTGTCGTGGTGGCTTCAGCGTTTTCATGTAAAGATTTCAACAAGGAAGAAGCATCAGTGAATAGTTTATCGACTTTTTCGGTCGCTGCCTCACAAGCTTTGGTTGAGGCGTCAATGGCTGCAGTGGCGGAATGAAGAGAAACTTGATGAGCTTTGGAAAAAGCATCAACAATTTTCTGAATGGCAGCTTCAGAGATGGAGGATTGAGATGTAGAAGATGAGGCGATGAGCGAATCGATTTTATCATGCAACTCCTTAAGATGTTTCTTTGTGATAGGAGCATCGTCATCATCATCACTTTGAACTTGAAACGGACTGTAATAGACCGAATTGAAGGTCATGTCCTCCCCGCCAAGGAGTGGTTCTTCACTCTCTGCAGTATGAGCAGCAGAAGGTGGTGGTGAAACTTGAGGTTCGGTAGTAAAGGTAGGTTCGGGTTGGGTGGTGTGTTCAGTTGTTGGTGTGGGTTCGGGTGCTGAGGTAGATGTGGGTGCGTCAGTATGAGCCCCCGTATCAGATACGTTGGTTCTTACTTCGGCAGTGGTTGTGGTTGCTTCGGTAAAGATGGGTGGTGGTACTGGGATGGAAGTGGATGGTATTTGAGTGGTGGAGGTTATGGGGGGAATGGAAATAGGAATTGTAACTGGTGGAGAAGAAATTGGAGAAGTGGAAACATGAATCTCTGGTGTAGGCGATCGTGGTGGAGTGTTACCACGTTGAGATCCATCAGAATCAGAACCCTCTTCATCAGATTCGCTTGAGGACGAAGCGATGATTAGCTTTCACTTTGGTTGGGTTTTTCGCTTCTTCATAGGAGGGGATTGGGCGGCTCTGGTGGTTTTCCTCTTCTTGGGAGATGAGCCTTTTGCTCCCTTTGCAACCTGCTTGCCCTTATCAATCTTCTTTCCTCTGGGGGCAGGCTTGTCAGCATCATGAATTGATTTGAGCATCTCTGGAGTAAGGTCTCTCGGACCAGAATGTCGGAACTCCTTGTACGTTTTAGTGATCCAGCTGTCGGCAGGAACATCACCATACATTGTTTCAGGGATAGAGCCGTTGAAGAGAAATTTTGATGCGTCAGAGACAATGATCTTCGTGGTATGGAAAGTACCAACCGAAGACATTGGAGCACCAGTGACAATGGGGATGTGGTACTCGTCCATCACCCATTTAGTGACAAGAGTCCAGAACCGGGCATATGAAATATCTGAATGTCGAGAAGTGGAAGAAAGACTTTGAATGAGTTGTTGCCATAGGACCGACCCGTAGTCCATATTGATACCGTTGTAGATTCCGTACATGATTGAAAGGAACATACGACTTGCCCCATCTGATCCAGCACTCCTTTCAGATAAGCCCTTGAAAAGCATAGTAAACATCCCATTCCACTGAGGGGGCAGGCACGATTTCTTGAATTTCGTGACCGTTGTGAGCACCTCAGTGTACCCCATGTTGTAGAACATGTTGAACAGATGACCCATCGGAATGGTTTCAGGATTAACCCTCGACGAATCAGGTTCAAACCCTAACAACGTACAAAACCTCTGCTTCGAAATCGACGCCTTGTGCTCGAAGACATCGAAGAAAATCCTGTCGACGACCTTGTCGTAGTGAGCTGTGGCAAAAATCTGTGACAGGAACTCCATGGGAACAGCTTCAGCCCTGGTAAGAGCAGGAGCGATTGGCAAATATTTCAGGCATTCGATGATGGGAAACACGAAAGCGTCGTATGCCTGAGGAGTAAGATCAATGATCAAACTCTGCTGGGGACGAATAGGCAAGATGTGAGAAGTTGCATGAACTGATGAAAAATCCGCCATTGTTGTGATGAAGATGGGCGAGATGATGAACAGTAGAGGTTGGAGGATTTTCTTGCTCTCTGGAAATATAGGTGCAGTAAAGAGGTAAACGGTGGTTTACATTGCCTTTTATACTGTGGGTAAAGGAGAGAGAAGAATATTTCCCAAATCTTCGATTGAAAAATGAAGAGTTTTTCGGAGGCGATTGACGCGTGACAGTTGGTGTTGCCGATGATTACGCAGGAGAGAGAGTGTCAGTCCCTAATTACACGCCTTCCCATCAGGCGCCGTTTGGAGATGAAACAGTTCCAATTCGCACGCTTTGCCTTCTTGCGCTGTTTGAAATCAAATCGATTGGACTCCCGCCTGAGTCATCATTTTGTCATCTTATCCCTTTAGAGTTTAACGGCATCTTTAAAATAAAATCACCCACGTGGATCAATATCAACCACAACCTTTTTATAACAACCAATCCAATTAAAATGTCTTGAAATTAATGAAACCAGAATTTTGGAAAATCAAAAAAAAAAAAAATTTCGTGCTGAGTGTGTAAAAGAAAAAGAAATAAAGCAACACTTTTGAGGGATTAGGTGATGTCAATAAAGACACGAAACAATTGATCCCGGGCACGAATCTCTTCCTTCAAAGTCAAGAGAGACCTTAAAGTGTTTGTGTGGTTTCCCGTTGAATGACGATCAGACACTTATTAAGAAGTGTTGAAAGGCTTCTTTTAATTAGGCTTATGAGGGTGGCTTTCGCTTCGATTCATAATTCCTGATCTTGATATAAGATAGAAATCGAACGAAGTACTTGTGAGACCAATGTAGTCTGTTGAACAAGTAGGTTGGAGATAATTTAAGTGGCAAGGTAAACTAATGTATGCGAAATCTCAAAAAAAAAAATTAAAACTGGATCCCAAGGGAAGAAATGTTATTGGGTTTCACAATTTCATAGGAATCACTCAAAAGAAAAATAGAGATTTCATGTTGTACCCCCATGGATAAGTCCGTCAATTCATTAGTGAAAGCTAGAGCAAGTTAATTGTTCACCGTCAATGCATAGTAGGTATTGAATTGTGAGTTTCACTTAGCACGTAGTGACACGAAGCTAAGATCATGAACACAGAAATTGTGCAACCATAAACCTCAGTGGTAATCTCTAAGAGTCTCAAGGGTTACGTTTGTGAAGCGAATGAGATGGAGAAAAAGTAATGTAGATGGTGTAAAGAGACCAAAGTACCTCTTCTATGAAAAATAAGGACTAAGCAGAAAACTCTTATCTCATGTGAGAAGAGAGTTAGGTAGCTCATGATTAGAATAAATACGAGAGCCTAATTGGGAAGACAAGGTTTGTTTGTACCAAGTCAGTAAGGCTTTTATTCAGAATCAGGTGAGGCTTTGGACACATACATCAGCATGCTTCTAGGGACACTTAGCTAGTGAAATGATTTACCCACAAAGAGATATACAAAAAGATAAGAGTCAAAATTAAAATAAAAAAAATATTTTGGAGATTTTGAATTTAAAAAAAATAAAATAAAAAAAATATTTTTGGAATTTTTGATAAAAAGGAAAATAAGACATAAAAAATGAATACAAAAAAAAAATGTTAGAACAGAACCCGAGCGTTCGGTTTATTTCGGTTGAGAAAATTTTGGAACCGAACCCGAGCGTTCGGTCTATTTCGGGTGACAAAATTTTTGGAACCGAACCCGAACGTTCGGTTTATTTCGTTTGCCAAAAAAAAAATTTGAAAAAGAAAAGAACTTTGACAATAAGATAAATGAATTTGGAAAAATAATACAAAAGATTTACAACCAAAAAAACTACCTTTGAGTGATAAGCGAAGATCAGATGATACAACCGAACCCGAGCGTTCGGTTCATTTCGGCATACATGAGACCCGAACCCGAACGTTCGGTCTATTTCGCTTCTTACTTTTGATCTGGAGAGGTAATTTTTGGTACCGACTCCGATTCCATCATTCCTAGCCCTTGTAGAATTTTGTTGAAAGAAGCTTCAGGAAGAGCTTTGGTGAAGATGTCAGCCAGTTGATCAGTGGTTCGAACAAAATGAATTTCGACGTTCCCATCTTCCACATGATCCTTAATGAAGTGATAGCTTATTGCTATGTGCTTAGTCTTGGAGTGTTGCACTGGGTTATGACAGATCCTAATTGCACTCTCGGAGTCGCAATATAGTGGGATCTTTTTCATATTGAGTCCATAGTCCCGGAGCTGGCTTTGGATCCAAATCACTTGAGATGTATAGGAGGCAGCTGCGATGTATTCTGCTTTAGCTGTAGACAGAGATACACAAGTCTGTTTCTTTGATTGCCAGCTAACCAACTGCCCGTCAAGGAATTGGCAACCTCCAGTGGTGCTTTTCCTGTCTAATCCACAACCTCCAAGGTCTGCATCTGAGTAGGCTTGAACGAAGAAACCTGAGTTTGATGGATACCATAAGCCGAGAGAGGTAGTTCGTTTTAAATACCGGAGTATGTTCTTCACTGCAAGCATATGAGGTTCACGAGGATTCGCCTGAAATCTAGCACAGTAACAAACAGAAAATATTATATCTGGCCTGCTAGCAGTAAGGTACATTAAAGAACCGATCATCTGGCGATATAGCGTAATATCGACTTCTGGCTTATCCAAGGATGGAGTGAGCTTGGTGCCGAACGCCATTGGAACTTTAACCTTTGAGTCTCCCATCATGCCGAATTTAGCAAGGAGAGTCTTGGTGTAGGCTTCCTGGTTAATAAAGATGCCTTCGGGTCCCTGTCTAATATTTAAACCATGGAAAAAGTTAATCGGACCCATTGAGCTCATTTCAAATTTAGTCTCCATCAGCTTTCTGAATTTAGCTGTTAAGCTAGGATTCGTTGAGCCAAAGATGATATCATCGACATAGATTTGAACAATCATAAGGTGGTTACCTTCTTTCTTACGAATGAAGGTTGGGTCAACCGAACCTTGTTTGAATTTGGACATCTTTAAAAACTTGGTTAGCGTTTCATACCAGGCCCTAGGTGCTTGTTTCAGCCCATAAACCGCTTTGTCCAGAATATAGCAGTGATTGGGGTACTTTTCATTGACGAATCCCAGAGGTTGCTTCACGTACACCGTTTCTTCAAGTTCTCCATTTAGAAATGCGCACTTTACGTCCATTTGGTAGACCTCAAAGTTCTTGTGTGCAGTATAGGGAAGAAATATTCTAACAGATTCCAGCCTAGCTACAAGGGAAAAAGTTTCCTCATAATCGATTCCTTCCTCCTGGCAGTATCCTTTCACCACTAGACGAGCTTTGTTTCTTATCACATTGCCTTCCTTGTCCATTTTATTTCTAAAGACCCATTTGAGACCAACAACCGAGGCATCTTTAGGAGTTGGAATGAGGCGCCAAACCTTATTTCTTTCGAACTCATTAAGTTCGTCTTGCATAGCTTGAACCCAATCAGAGTGATCAAGAGCAGTGTTTACTGTTTTTGGTTCAACTTTTGAGACGAAAGAGTTAAACATGCAGAACTCTACTTTTAAAAATAGAGATGTTTGTTTTGCCTTCAGTTGAGATCGGGTCAAGACCTTTTCAGAGACATTTCCCATAACCTGTGAAACAGGATGATCTCTGGTTCATTTGACAAGAGGAGGGTAATTTGGATCATAGGATGGATCCAATTCAGCATTTACCATTTCTTCTAATTCAGATTGACTATCATCGTCATAAAACATATCGGCATTCTCCCCCTTGACTGATGAGCTTTCAGGTGTATCTTGACAATCCGGTGCTACAGGACTTTCGGGTGCATTTGAGCTTTCGGGAGCTACAGTACCTTCGGGTGCAGTAGAGCTTTCGGGTGCAGCTGGAGAAGAGTTCTCCCCCTCAACTTGTGAGCTCGGCTGTTTTGTAGAAGATGGATTCTCCCCCTCAACTGAAGCACCGTGCTGAGGAGGTTCATTTCAAACTGATTCTCCTTCACCCATTCATTTGGCGGCATCTTCGACGATTTGCTTCAAATGGTCAACTTTGTTGTCTGCTGCATTGGCTTCTAAGAGAGTAGCCTTCTCCGGTTCATCGAATAATTCCACAAACTGCTCAAACAAATTTGTAATCGAGGCCGTGACATGGCCTGTTTGAGAGAAAATTTCTCCAACTATTTCTTCAGTGGCCTTCAGCTTCTTGACGTAGCTGTCATCGAAAGTCACATAATATGTTTCTTCAATCTTCCTCGAACGCTTGTTTAAAACTCGGTATGCTTTTGAAGTAAGAGAATATCCCAGAAAAATTCTTTCATCGGCTTTAACGTCGAACTTGTTACGATGTTCTTTAGAATTGAAGATAAAGCATCGTGACCCGAATACATGGAATGATTTTACTCATGTACTCGGCGAGTTCATCAGTGGACTCGGCGAGTAGAGTGCCCAGAAAGCCAGAAAATCGAGTTTTTCAGCAATTTGCATCAAGTATAAGAGAAAGCAAGCCTAGGCTCTGATACCACTGTTGGGTTTTGAGCATTCTAACACTCCTAAGTGTACATGCAACCCTAAATACCTTGGATCTAGGTTTTCTCTATTATACATGCAAATAAGAACTTCCAAGGTATTATCCTAATCTAGCATACAAAACAATGACTATAGCAAGATAGAATACATACCTCTTCTGTGTAGAAAGTCTTCATGAAGCTTGAGTGCCAAGTGCCCCAAGTGTGACACCTCAAATGGTTCACACAACACCAAATACATATGGAATGACTTGAGAGAAAACTACACTCATGAAAATCGGCTAGCCCTTTCTTACTCTCTCTAGTGGCCGATTTTTCCCAAGAATGTGATCTTTATATAGTGTTACAATTAGGGTAAACTCTTAATAGTCATGGCTTTCCATTTTCTTGGATCCATGGGTTCAAATACACCATGGAGCATCCATGAACCATCCTATGGGTTTTAGCCCAACTTGATTATCCATGGAGCATTAGCCCACTATACAAGTATGGATGATTTACACAATCAACCCATATATTTAATTAGTCTTCTTTTGATCACTTAATTAATCCTAGATTAATTCTTGATCAATACTAATTAAATAATCTCATTATTCTTATTATTAATATACTAGAACTTATAATATATTAATAACCATAAGTGTCTTATTTCTCTCATTTAGTCTATCCAAGTGCATGATGCCATGCAACCCAAATGGACCATGCCGGGTCGGGTCAAGTCTTACCAATTATAGTTATGGACTTAGACATTAATCCAACAGTCTCCCACTTGGATAAGTCTAAAACTATTATTGTGTATGACTTCAGGAACCAACTGGCAATCGTAGCTCTCAAAAGCTTCTGTCGAACTCTGACCTTGTAGATGAACTCTGACCTTTGTCAATGACTTGTCCATTAGATAAGGGATCATATATTCCTCCATTCTAGATATCATATGGATTGAGACATGGATTATAATCATTCTCTCCGTCCATTTGTTGTTTCCCGATTTTCGATTTATGACGACTGACTAATTGAACAAATCAAATCAGTCCTGGCCCGGCCGAGCACTTCCATTTGTCATCATCAAATCATCGAGGGGCCCACAGATATCGCTTTTATCCCGAAGGTAAAAGGAACGGATAAACTTCGACTCATATGGCTTGTTCTACTACTTGTTGAATCATACACAAAGGTACGTTTTATAGCACCGAGTTACCAAATGCGTTTTCGTGCTATCAATGTACTATCAACTCATAGTAACAACTCATATCTCTAGGTTTGAAGAATATAAGATATTATCGTCTCATGATCACTCGTGATAAAATCCATGAAGTGATTCCAATGAGCGCGGGTTGAATCCAATACTCAGAACTTATGAGCACTCATGAGTGTTGTAGCCCTTTGTCCAACACCTTAGACCTCTACAAGCCAACTCATGACAGTCTTAATTCATATCTACTTCCAACATATGACCGACTGTGGATGGTTTGAATAACTTAGTCATTCCAGAAGAATAACCCAGTTTATTCGGGAAGTCAAAACATGCAAAGTGAAACACAATAATAATAGAATCCAATATGGTATCAAAACCTATCACCATATGATTACACATTATTCATTGTATACTGTTTCAGCTATCAACTTTATTCTTGCATTTAAATCAATAGTTGTCCCATGCTCCAAGCATGTACACTATGTTTTCTAAACACTAGTCATGCCATACACCAAGTATGCATACTATGTTTGTCTGTGATCTTTACTTTGTGAACTAGATCCATTGAACATAGCTTCAATGATTCTCTTTTCACACTCCCAAATCCTTACTGCAAATGCAAGAATTCCAAATTCATGCCATTTACTGAAATCTGGTAGATTCTAAACTTATATGCATTGATCCTCTCGTAATGATTATGCACAAAGTCATAAAGACTTGGCAACAATCATTACAGAGTATTCCAAAGGAGATCATCTCCTTGGAAACATCCTTCTTGCATTAAGTTTCCTAATCTTAAACAGATTGAAAATTCAAACTTTGAAAGATTTCCAGATTCCATTTTTGACTATCACTTCTGAACAAGAGTTGCCTCCTTACAGATTATGTCAATATGGTCCTTCCAGAATTATCACTATATTTCCAATTGTCCTTGAGTAACCAATCTTTGGTAAACCTTAGATTGTCCTCGACAATTGTTTAATCCTTTTAGTCATATCCAGTTCTAAACCTTTTCCCTTCTTAATGCCCCAGGCATTTGGAAAATTTTAGAACGGATGATTATAGCACATGTAATCGATCCTATATCCGAAGCATATGGGACACGATTCATGATGTCTCACATAAAGACTAAACCAGTCTTTTGCTATAACATTTCCATTTCTATTTGCCAAGTTCTCATAATTCAGATTATGAAAAGGGATGTCGTAATCATAATCGAATTTTAGAACGCAAATAATGGACCCATATACAAAATTTCCATATGCTGAGCCATTCCAACATGAAATTCATATATATCCTTGACTAAATGATTAAAACCTCACGATCTAAGCTTATAGATTTGAGATGAAGTATAATTTCCTCTCCCTTAATTATAGCAAAACAACCTTTCCCAATTGAAACTTTTGTTTTCTATAATTAACATTGCTAACTTGCAATACTTATCATAATTATCATGCTCCCACTAACATGATGATTATTAGCATAACACTTATGCTCCCACTAGCTTTGACATGTACTCGGAAATCAGCTGGACTTCTAGAAATCAATACTTCATTGACTTTCTTACCAAAGTTCAGATTTCTGATACTAGATTGTTTTGATAAAACTTTATCAAAAATCATACACCTTCCCTTAGATAGCACACTTGTGTGTCTAAACAGTTATGAAGAGGTATGCCGTAATCATAATGGTTAGACCTTTTTGCCACTTCTCACAAGTCCATATGAGTGTGCCGGTTAACCACACGCGCTCCACTAACGACTTTGAGAATGCAAATGTCACAATTGCTATCTAGATAAAAATCTACTTAGTGAAAGTGTTTCCTCACCATCATTTTCATGAATCGGAGAGAAACCTTATGACACTTAGATTTATATGATGTATGAGTTCCTACCCATATGAATTTGTCAAAACCATAATCACAAGACAAAGATAATGACAAATCCAAAACCATATGGATTGAACTCAATCTTAACTTCTTGCCACCTGGAAGCTCAAGGGCCTACCATTGCTTCCAAGTTGTTGTGCAACTAATTGAGAACTCTAAGAACTCATATGCAAAGCCAACTTTAACTGGAATGGGCACAGAATATGTCAACACGATAGGTTGTAAACCACAAGTCGTGTGCTAGTGAAGAACTTCAGGTTTTATTCTTGATTAGTTCCTGAGACTTTCAAGACCTTTAAGACTCCCACTGTCCTCTTGACCTATAAGACTCCCTTGTCAAACATCCAAGAGATAGTGCGGATTCTAATCAAGACAAACACTTCACAACATTGGCCTTAGTTGGTCTTTGTTTTATCCAAAACATCACAACTTACCAATTTCAAATGTCCAAGAGTAGAAAACTTTTACTCTTACATTTGACAAGTGTTTTAAACCTTCTTTAAGACATGTCACTCAAGTTACAATCTTGGAGTATGACTCTAAGACTTGTATTGGAACGAAGTATGACTCATCTTCTTGATTTAACCATTTCAACAAATCAAGTTCCTCTTCTTAGTCATAAGAATGCACTAAGATTTCCTTAGAGAACTAATTTTGATATGGTTTCTTAATCATTAAGATGATCACAAAATTGATACTAAAGTACTCTCCCATCTTTTCAGATTTGAGAAACTTTTAACCTTCTGCCTAATTTGATTCTTCTTATTCGCTCTGCCATACATTGGAACCTCTTTCCAATGTCTCAGAATTACACTTAAGCTTGTAAGTATAATCATATTTACTGAGCTTTAGTAAACTATGACGAATAGTTTTATCAATCTTTTGTGGTGGACTTGACCAGTGCACAAGAATGTGTACTCGATCCCTTAGTCCTTCACTTGACTCACACATCCATGTGAACAAGTAATTAGTCTTAATTTTCCAATACTTGAAAGTTCTCATTCATCATGCTATACAACTTGCATGATTCCAAGTTCCGGTCCAATTGAAACTTGGGTGATGAGAATCTTTCCTTATTTGGTAAATTTAGACATTACCACAAATGAAAGAATCAATTTCATATTTCCACTCTTGCTATTAATGGAATCTTATAAGCAACAAAAATTTCCACAGATGCCATTGTAAGGATATTTTAAAATAAATAAAATCAAAATTTTCCTTTTATTTTAAAGAACTTTGCGGAAAAACTTATCCTTACAATCTATATGAAAACTTGTTGTTATCTATTCCTAAGCAATATCTCATAACTCCTAAGAAGTAGCTCAGGAATCCGATCTTCAAACTATGCGATAGAAATCCATCTACGCGATCAGATTCAGCATATTCTTTCTTTAAGTTTCTTCACTTTTCTTTGATTCTTAAAACATCACCATGTGACCCAGTCACATCATGTATCAAGAATCTCAGAATAGAAACTTAACAGAGTTAGATAGTGGAATTTACCTGAAGTAGAGTCAAACTTATTGACTTTAACATCCTTAGGTAAATTTGGCAGCTTCGCAACCAATGCCCCTTCCTTTGGCAATATAAACATATGGACCCTTTGATAAAGATACACAGGACTATCACAGACTTAGCTTTTCTCTTTACCATTTGGTCAACCGAGTTGACTATGGCCGATCCCTTTCCATTGGGAAGAGAATGCTTTACTGGATAACCAATGTCATCATTGTCAATGTCCATAAAGTTTTAGGAAGTTGATCTTAGCAAATAGATAAGATCATTAAGGGTCTTGTCATAGTCTGTTTCATAGGTGTCCCAAAGGAACTCACTATGTGACTTAGAAAGTGATTGAACCACCAAATTTCTCAAGAGTTTGACACCCAACTCTCCCGGCTTGTCAATATGTGACTACATCTCCAAGATGTGATCACACCTAGACCTTGCCTTTCCAATAGGGCTTGAGTGACCTTAAACTTTTCAAGAACTTGTGGGTTAGGGAGAATGGTTGGAGGAGGAGAAAGAAGTATGATATCCATGGGACATCATCTTCATTAGGAAACCTTGTTTCAAGATATTTGGGAATATCATAGGTGTCTAAACCAGACATCTTTTGGGAGATATTCAAGATAGTTGATTTTAAGTCCTTAATATGACACCCAATATGAAATATTAAGGCTAGGACCCAACAAACTATTTTATAACTTAGAAGAGGTATGCCGTAATCCAAGCTATAAAATACTTGAAGGTAGGTGAATGACAATTCACCAATTTCCACCAAGATAAACGAAATGTATTATTAGGTTTAATTGGTTTTGAAACTCCTAGATCTTTGAGATTCATTGAACTGTTCAAAGGCATGTTTCAATCTCGAGTGTGCCCTTCAGGTTTTGTGACTGGGATGCCGAGGATCACAAAACAAGGTGTGAAGTAACCATGCAAATTACTTGGTACCCTTAATAAATTACCCCTAAATCGATGTGCCGGTTAACCACACACGCTCCATCGATACTATGATAAATATTAAGTCACCCTTTACCTACCTTGTTAAGTCCAAGTTAGTGTGCCGGTTAACCACACACGCTCCACTAACGACTTTGACAAAGTGTAAAGTGTAATTTCATGGATTAGCACCTTATTCACATTTTCCTATGTAACTAAGATTGGGTATTATTAAGAGTTTAGTTACTTAGTATTATCATTAATACTTTTAATGAAGGGAGAATTATAGTCTTGTCAAACCCGTTCGGCTAACGACCCTCCACCGGTCAAGCAAGCGGTGGGTGAGAGTGGACACCCATTAAGTTGCCATTTTATAGGCAACAACCTTATACCCACCTTATAGACCGGCTTCGTGAATGAGGCGTACTAGCGGTAAGACTGACTTTACTCTTATACATATATATTATTAACTTATAATATTATAAAGTATAAGGGTTGAATTTTAACTTTTAAAATTCTAAGGGCTAACTTGGAATTAAAGTATTCATAAGGAAAACTTTTCAAATTCCAAAACTTGAGGGCAAGTTTTGAAACTATTCAAAACTAATTAATTCCATAACTTATGTGTTTAAAGTAGTTTTAATCCAAAAACTCTTCAAGTTCCATAACTTGAGGACAAGTGATGGAAGACTTTAAACTAATAAAAGAACTAACTTTTTCTTTATTTTATAACTTATGGATTTAATTATGGTTACATATTTTTCTTTAATGAAGTGACTCTTGAACTTCCATAACTTGAGTTCAAGTTATGGAGTCATAAAAAAAATTATTCAATGACACAAGACTCTTCATTTTGTAACCATTGCCAACTTTTATGAATTTTATGAGTCTTTAATGTGACTCTTCATGTAACTTGAGGACAAGTTACACAAACACATTTTATACTCAACTCTTAGATTAAAATGGATTGAAAACAACTATTTCACTCAACATTTCTATTAATCTAAGCAACTCATAAGAACAAGATAATCAAATCAAACTTTTTCATGTAATTAGTCTAAACCTTAAACTAATACAAAACATGAATCTATTGACAATTATCTTTGAAAATGGATTAGCATGAACATTACCACACCAAAAACAAGTTTATAAGTTCAAAAACAACTTAGGGTAATGTTCCTAGTCCATTTCTAGCCAAAAACCTCGAATATATACTGTCTGGGGCTCCTACTCGGCGAGTGGCATCAACCTACTCGGCGAGTAGGATGATTTTACTCATGTACTCGGCGAGTTCATCAGTGGACTTGGCGAGTACAGTGCCCAGAAAGCCAGAAAATCGAATTTTTCAGCAATTTGCATCAAGTATAAGAGAAAGCAAGCCTAGGCTCTGATACCACTGTTGGGTTTTGAGCATTCTAACACTCCTAAGTGTACATGCAACCCTAAATACCTTGGATCTAGGTTTTCTCTATTATACATGCAAATAAGAACTTCCAAGGTATTATCCTAATCTAGCATACAAAACAATGACTATAGCAAGATAGAATACATACCTCTTCTGTGTAGAAAGTCTTCATGAAGCTTGAGTGCCAAGTGCCCCAAGTGTGACACCTCAAATGGTTCACACAACACCAAATACATATGGAATGACTTGAGAGAAAACTACACTCATGAAAATCGGCTAGCCCTTTCTTACTCTCTCTAGTGGCCGATTTTTCCCAAGAATGTGATCTTTATATAGTGTTACAATTAGGGTAAACTCTTAATTGTCATGGCTTTCCATTTCCTTGGATCCATGGGTTCAAATACACCATGGAGCATCCATGAACCATCCTATGGGTTTAAGCCCAACTTGATTATCCATGGAGCATTAGCCCACTATACAAGTATGGATGATTTACACAATCAACCAATATATTTAATTAGTCTTCTTTTGATCACTTAATTAATCCTAGATTAATTCTTGATCAATACTAATTAAATAATCTCATTATTCTTATTATTAATATACTAGAACTTATAATATATTAATAACCATAAGTGTCTTATTTCTCTCATTTAGTCTATCCAAGTGCATGATGCCATGCAACCCAAATGGACCATGCCGGGTCGGGTCAAGTCTTACCAATTATAGTTATGGACTTAGACATTAATCCAACAGTGACGTGAGCAGCCACTGTCAATATACCATTCTTCGTCGAACTGCTCGTCACTGATAACCTGCAAAAATCAAGCAGATTTAAGAACCCAAAGTTTCTTGGGTCCACGTGAGCCTTTCACAGGAACATGAATAGTAAGAGAAATGTCAACAAGATATGTTCTTTTTATTAAATTTGTTTCATCTTTTTTCTTAATAGTGAAAACTTTAATTTTGTTAGGATTTGTTACAGTCGGTTTGGATTCAGGTTCAGGCGTTTGGGCCTTGGAATGCTTTTGATCATTCTTGACTGAGGAAACCTTCGATTTTCCTTTCAAATCTGTTGAAGATTTTGGATTTTGAGTTTGAACAGAATTGGATCTAGAATGGGGTTGAGAAGAATTAGATTGAGAGAATTTAGACTGAGATGTTTTCTTGACTTGAGGTTCTAAGTGACCCTTTAGGTTTTGGTCATTAGTGGGACCGAACCTTGAACCTCGACAGCTTTTGCTCTCGGAACCGAACCTATACTTTCGGTAGCTGGTGTTCTCTGAACCGAACCTTTCCCTTCGTTTGTTATTCCTTTTAGAACTGAACCTGTCGTTTCGGTTGTTATTACTTTCTTGCGGCCTGACAGTACTTTTCTCTGACTTTGAATTTTTGTCATGATAAGAGAAATGGGCGTTTTGAAATCACCAAAACTGTTTTCGCTCTGAGAGATTCGTTTTGTATCTCAGATTCCTTTGCTGCTTTTGATCCTTCACTTGCTTTGGCTGTCGGTGGATGTTGGCTTTTTGCTTTTGCTTCCTGTCAGCTGGTTCACTTTTAACAGATGATGTTTCGCTTGTAGGAGTGACTTCTTCTACAGGAACTTCTTTTGTACCACTAGTACTTGGCACATCGAAGTTGTCAGGCTTGTTTAGTGGCTCTAGCACATATCTGCCTTTGGTTTTCCAGGACGTTCGCTCTGACAGACCAACGGTTTCGTCAGCATTATCTATAAGAGCAGACCAGAAAAACTCATCACAGCCATCTGCATTATCTTTGTTTAATATGGCGGTGAGTTCGACTGTCTGATGTTCGGTTACTCCTGTGACCTTATACACCTGATTTGGTTTTGTTCTCACCTTTTGGTACACGACGACCTTTTCTTCAAGAATCGGGGACTTATTTTGGGACAAATGAGCAAACTCCACAAAATTTTCAGAAATAA
The DNA here is from genome assembly GCF_051521515.1 of Lactuca serriola. Lineage (NCBI taxonomy): Eukaryota > Viridiplantae > Streptophyta > Magnoliopsida > Asterales > Asteraceae > Lactuca > Lactuca serriola. The sequence goes on along the minus strand of NC_136416.1, from coordinate 163,284,020 downwards.
GATTTTTGTGGTTTTCGGGTTCGCTCTTGACAAACTCAGAACAGTCAACTTCATCCTCTACATAAATTACGCTCATATCATCATCCTCATTAAGCTCAGACGCGTTTTCAAAATCAATTTTATTTTCTGAGCTCAAGTTGGCATTCAATGAGTCAAATTTTTGTATTGTTTCGGTCCTTAGTTTCAGTTTATCGTTTTCATCCAAAAGTTTTTTCAGCATGTCCTTATGGTCCTTGGACTTTATAAAAGATTCGATTTTGTCCAGACCATACATATAAGTCGGATTCACATCATCAGACGAAACTACACTTTCGCAATTATATGCTTCAGCATCGATTTCATCCTCCTTAAACTCAAGGAAGGGCAAAATCATGCGATGAATTTTCTGCCCTATTTCACAGTTCAGATGAAGTTGAGTGATGTTAGCATATAGACGTTTAGCAATTAAACAAAAAACATTTCTCTGTTTCAGAAGTTTTAAATTGTCTCTTTGTAAATAAATGTTTTCATGCTTAGATTTAATTAGCTCCGACTCCTTCAGCTCTATCCACATCCTCCGTTCCTCACTCTTGGATGACACCCTGCTTATTTGGTCAGTTAGGTTAGAATTGGTGACCCGTGTTTGAGTTAAACTGCTTTCTAGATTTGAGATTCTTGGATTTAAGCTTTTTAATTCTTTTTCATATGAATTTTGTGAGACTTTGAATGAAACAAAAACGGATTGTACCTTAATGATCAATTCATCAAGCTCATTGATCTGCACACTGAGAGGTTTTGCTGTGAAGCATAAGTCCTCTCGCTCCTTGGTGTCCTCTTTCCCAACGTCTGTATTGTATCCCCTCATTTGAGATACACTTGTCACCATCAAACACTTCCCACTGCTTTCATCACCTCTTGCAACATACGCCTTTCCATGAGATGGCTTCCTGACTTCATCATCCTCTGAGTCGGTTGACCAGACCTGCACGCCACCGAACTCATCATCCGCTGCCGAACCCTGCACAATTAAAGCATTCATCGAAGGGTTAGTAGCAGCTTTCTTTCTCTTGATCTCTTCCAGCTTTTTCATCAACACAGCCTCTTCATCTTTTTCTTCATCCTTCTCTGTCATTTTCTTTAAGACACAGTCTTTGGCATAGTGGTTCTTTCCTCCACAGTAGTAGCAGTTCACACCAGAATCTCCTTCAACTTTCACCTATTTCTTTGGTTCTTCTGTCTTCGGTTCCTCATTAACCTTTTCAGAACTGTAGCTTCCCTGCCAATTTCGGTTCTTATTGGTAGGGAATCTTTTCTTAATGAACCTCTTTGGATTCGACACCATCATTGCATAGTCTTCAGAAGTAAGATCATAGTCTTCTAAGTTGAGATCTTCATCTTCTACCACACTTTTGCTTTTAGACAGGAGTGCCAAGGATCCCAAACTTGAGACCACATTTTTCTCTTGCAAGACAATCTTTTCTTGGGATTTCAGAATCCCCACCAGCTTTGCCAATGAATAAGATTTAAATTGCTCATGAGCTTTAACAGTGGACACAACCACTCTCCACTCGGATCTAAGTCCATTCAAAAAGGTTACTTTTTGTTCAATCAGCTTCCTTTCTATATCGTGTTTGATCATCTTGCTAAGAAGATGATTGAAGCGATCAAACGTCTGAGTAACAGTTTCATCAGAATTCTGTTTAAATTCACCAAACTCAGACAAAAGCAAGGTCTGAATAGAATGCTCCAAATCTTCATCTGTGGAATATAGCTCTCGCAGCCTATCCCAGATTTCTTTAGCGGTGCTGCATGAACTCACCAGCCTGAATGTATCTGATTGAAGAGCGAATCGAATCAGTCTCAATGCTTTAATGTTGCACTGAAACTTTTCCTTTTCGTCTTGAAAAACATCCTTTATGTCTTTTAACAAATCACTATACTCTTTCTGAGTTTTAATGATTTTTGATGTTCCTGAGTGAGCAAATGGTCCAGATACGATTGCTTCCCAAATAAGGTATCCATTGTCTTCAGATCCGATGACATAATCTTCAAAATGATGCGCCCAGACTTCGTAATCCTGGGTGTAAAGAATAGGAATATTCGTCGTTGATCCAATGTTGTTTGAGATGTTGATGGGATTAGATTGTGACTCGTCCATGCTTGATCGTTTAACCTGTTTGAAAGATCAGACTTGTAATATGTAATATTAGGGCAAAACAAATAAATGCTGAGTTACGTCAATTATGGAATGACGGCTAAATAAATATTAGTTAATGCGGAATAACCCTAATCGCAAACTCTTTCACAGAAAAGATGTGTATGAATTACACAACCTCCTGCTCTGATACCAATTAATGAGTTATAAAATAACTCTTTGATCGATTAGATCTTTATAACAGGTAAGTAATGAATGTAAAGATAGTAAAAACGAAACACAAGTATGAATCAGAATGTGTCGAATGATTAGATTACTCGATCCTCAGCAGAGCTCGACTAAGAACTTCCACTGTAGAGGATTCTAGGGTTACAAAATAAGAACGATGAATATGCTGAACAATACTTCTCTAATCGTTTCTAATCCTCTGTAATCTTCGTCTTCTAGGATGCATGCAAGCATCTATTTATACTAAGCCCTACAAAACTCACGGATGGACAGGCCTATACCAGAGATAAACATGGACTAGCTAACGAGCCCAATAGACGCAACACAACATTAGACCTTACAATTACATTTTTACTAATTATGAGTTATAGTAAAAAATATACACTTGTAACATTGTTTTAACGCTAAAATAAAGAAACATACTATATACGTAAAATTTCGTTAAGGATCATGGGAGACGTACCTTCACCGTACCTACCTTAGTGTACACCATAAGTCAAGTAGTTATAACCAGAGTCTCCTGGAGGGAGAACGGGAATTTTTGTATAGATCTATACAGGGTTGACACCCCACACCTGAGCTTCTCGCTATAGCTAGACAGGCCAGTCTAGGGTGACAAATGTCTTCTCAGAAACCGACGCCTGAAGAGCGTCAAGACAGGCACTCCATCATATTAGTATGGTTATAACGACTCACATAGAGAATAAGAAAACTATTATATGTTTTACGCTGAATATACATACCACTCAGTTTTGCAAAGTATAAACATTGTGTTGATTATTTGTACTATCCACCTCACTCTAGTCTTTGGGTTTACGACCACATTTTCTCATGACACAGAAAATACAGGATTTTATGGGAATCACTCTCTATACATTTTTTAAACAAGATAAAACAACGATACACATGCTATAATACAAGATTTGCAACAAAACTCACAAACTATTTTTATAGAAAATATCGGATTTTATGGAGTTTTAAAACCAATGTAAAGTTTTCATATAAACCCGCTTATGAACTCACCATTTTATATGTTGATGCTTTTCAAAATAACTTGTATTCTCAGGAACCCATTAAGCAGGTTGGCAGCTTTGAACTTTTAGGATGTTGCATTTTGTTTTTTTCATCATACACTTGATATTTTTGGGATCTAATGATGTAAACTATGTATGTTGTTATATTTTATGCATGGTGATAATGATGTCTATGTTTCATTTATACACACTTGTTATGATATTACAAGATGAAGTCATTCGCCCCCGGAGTACGTTTCCACCGTTTCGGTTCAGAGGTGGGACAATATATATATATATATATATATATATATATATATATATATATATATATATATATATGTGTGTGTGTGTGTGTGTGTGTGTGTGTGTGTGTGTTTTGGTCAAAAATTGATTAAGTGTAATTCGACCAAATTGTATGAGAGGTTATGTTGTTAGTGCAAAGTAAGTGTAAAATAATGATCAAAGTGAGACAAATGAGTTACAAAGAAAGCCCTTAATCATTTTTATGATCTCCGACATAAAACCTCGGGAGTGATAATGATCCACTGCCTTGATGTGTTTTATTCATTTTAATCTGGGATTACATAGACGATGAAGATAATACGAGTACATGTGTAATGCTAGAGCTAATTGTGTGTATAATGTGCCATTTATAATTGTTATTTAGAGTCTAAGTAAATTAATAAGAAGTCTGAGATTTGTGGGATCCTCCTTGAATAGGTATTTGCATGTTATTTGACTTAGTATCCCTGACTCTTAAGCTTGGTTGAAGAGACTTTTCATTAAGAATGAGTCTTGTGTTGACTAATTTTGAACATGTGAGAAAAATAAAGCAAAATATAGTTGTTATAAGTGTTAGAAATATTAGTGATAATAATCAGGATCATGGAATATGTTTAAGGATCCTGAGACTTCAGAAATATCAAGGATCCTGGATATGAGTTAAGGATCCCGCCCATAACAATTGCCCCCAAATTATACCAGTGAAATACAAATGTTTCTTTTCAAATATCTGGAGGTATAATTTTAAAGCAAAGAGCGAAGTAAATAGTTCTAATGGATAGGGTAATTAAAATTTCAACATATAGATTTCTAACCATTGGAATGGGTCAAATCACCCTTCTACCTTACCTTGATTCTTGTATAAATAGAGTATGTAGCCTTTCAATTTCATCTTACTCTTTAGCTCTTTTTCTGGAAGTCCACTGAATATCGTCGAAGGTACTATCTTGGTTCATTTTCTCCATCCTAGTTTTCCATTTCTTTTAAAAATGGCTAAAAAGGAGTTCATTCTCGCGTAAACATTATAGCTATACTTGATGATGATTTCGTAGATCATAAACTTCTTTCCTACGAGGAAACTCCTACCTTCGATGAAGATAGTTTCGAAGCTTTGAGTTCTATTGAAACCTTTCCCGTTGGTACTGTTTCCAAACCTTTCTATTTTAGGATCCAACTTGATTTTATTTCTTCTGTTTGGGTTTGTTTTCCTGAGTATCCCTTTACCTTAGGCTTTACGTATCCCTTTTCCAGAATCATTTTTGAATTTTTTGAATCACCAAGATTTCATATATCTAATCCATGCCAACAGTTTGGAGGATCCTTTATTGGATTGATAATCTAAACTGCTCCATGGGTCTCAATATTTGTCTAAATGAATTAGTTTATGTTTACGACATTTCTACCTTTGGTAATTCCCGCTTCCTGTTGAAAGTTAAAACTGATGGATCACCTCTTGTACTTAAATCCAAGCATAATGATGGTGCTTGGAAAGGAAGATACTTTTTTCGTAAAACGTGACTCGATTACAGAAGGAAATATTTTACCTTAATCACGGTTTTAAATGGGTAGGGTTTCTTATTTTACATCCAGGATTCCAATATTGACTCTTCTTATTTTGTTTATTTTTTGCAGCTTTCAAGTTTGACGAATCAGTTCCCCCTGCTGAAGACACCAAAGATAGGATCATGAATTTCTGTGCTCTACCTGAGATTGATAGGACATTCAAGATCGATCCTTCCATTCATCAAGAAAACTCAACCGCTATCATTCCTATGTCAACCAGTAAGGATCCTTGAGTACTTCCTGATGGGTTTTGAGCATTCTAACACTTCCTAAGTGTACATGCAACCCTAATAACCTTGAATCTATGTTTTCTCTATATACATGCAAATTTCTTTTTCAAGGTTATATCCTAACTAGCATGGCATGGGGATTACATAAAATATAAAACTAGTAGAAATACATACCTCGTTGTTGCTTGGATTCCTTCAAGACTTTGTGAGCCTAGCACCCCAAATGGTGTGCCTCAAATGCTTCACACAACACCACAAAACTTGGAATAACTTGAGAGAATACTTCTAGCACTCAAAATCGGTTATGCCCTCTCTAGTAACCTTACTAGTGCCGATTTCACTAGCCAAAGGGTCCCTTTTATAGTGGTGTCACAATTAGGGTTTTCACATGAATACTCTTAATTGTCATGACTCTTCATTTCTCATGACCCATGGGTTTGTAACTCCCATGGACTATCCATGGAGCTCCAAATGGTTACATCCATAACCTATAAACCATGGATCATTAATCCACCATAAAAGAATTGATGATTGTCATAATCAACCCTTATATATTTAATTAGTCTCACTTTGATCACCAAATTAATACTAGATTAATACTTGATCAAATACTAATTAAATAATACTATTATTAATATATTAAAACTTATAATATATTAATAATCATAAGTGCCATATTCTCTCATTTAGTCTATCCAAGTATTGCAATGCCATGCAACCCAAATGGACCATGTCGGGTCGGGTCAAGTACATACCAAATAAATTTATGGACTTAGACACTATATCCAATAGTCTCCCACTTGGATAAGTCTAATAACTATATTTGCAAATATGACTTCAAAATCCGACTAGCAATCGTAGCTCTTTCAAAGTCTCTCGGAACTGAGATGATTATGATACGCCATTTAAGATAAGTGATCATATAATCCTCTGCTCTCATGATATCAGCCGGACAAACACATGGAACATGGTCTTACTTATTGTCCAGCATTTGTTTCTCGATCTCCGATTTGTTTCGACATAGAACTAAATTGAACACATCAATTAGGTTCTGACCGGGCCCGGTACATGGGTTAAAACCAAATCATCGAGGGGCCCAAATATCGCTTCTATTTCTAGAAGGAACATATAAACTTCGACTGATATGCTTGTACTAACTACTTGTTGAATTACTCACAAAGGCACGTTTTATAACATCGAGTTACCAATGCGTTTTCGTACAATCAATGAATAACCAACTCATATTCAACAACTCATATCTCTAGGTTTGAAGATTTATATGATATTACCGTCTCACGATCACTCGAGATAAATTCCATGAAGTGATGCAAGTGAGCGTGGGTTGAATCCAATACTCAGCCCTTATGAGTACTCATGAATGTTGTAGCAACCATTGCATTGTCTAAAGCACTTTAGACAAATCATACAAGCCAGATTCATGACAGTCTTGAATCAATACTTACTTCCAAAGTTTGACCAACTGTGGATGGTTTGAATAATATGATATATACCATAACATAATTATTCTGGAAGTAAAAACATGCAAAATTGAAACATAGTAAACAATCAACACAAGATAGTAACACCTTACTCATAAATAAATAACAACTTTTATTTATCATCAAATGTCAATTACATTTTACAAGTTTCAGGAATCTAATTATTGAAACTAATATCATCCCTCAGGCCAATGCGCCTTGCATGCTGTAAATGCTTAACCCTACTCAGTCCCTTCGTGAGGGGATCTGCCCGGTTCTCATCCGATGATACCCTCTTTGCCACGAGGAGTCCTTCTTCTATTCTATGTCTGATGAAATGGTATTTTCTGTCAATGTGCCTAGATCTCCCGTGATCTCTTGGTTCTTTAGCCAAAGCAACCACACTTTCACTGTCACAGAAAATTTCCATTGGCTCCTTTATAGCTGGTACAACTCCAAGGTCTCCGATGAAGTTCTTCAGCCATATCGCCTCTTTTGCTGCCTCGCTTGCTGCTATGTACTCTGATTCACAAGTCGAATCAGCTACTGTCTCCTGCTTGGAACTTTTCCAAGTAATTGCTCCTCCATTTAGGATAACGACCCAGCCCGACTGAGAGTGGAAATTATCCCTATCAGTTTGAAAGCTAGCATCACTATATCCTTCCACTCTCAAGTCATCACTGCCTCCGAGGGTAAGGACCCAGTCCTTAGTCCTCCGCAAATACTTGAGAATGTTCTTTACTGCTGTCCAGTGTGCCTTGCCAGGGTTCCCTTGGTATCTACTGACCATGCTCAAAGGAAATGCCACATCAGGGCAAGTACAAGTCATAGCATACATGATCGAGCCCATAACGGAAGCATATGGTATCTAACTCATTTCAGCTATCTCAACCTCTGTACTCGGACTCTAAGTCTTACTTAACTTGGCATTACTCTGGATTGGTAATTCTCCTTTCTTGGAATCTTGCATACTAAACCTCTTCCGTACCATATCCACATAAGTACTTTGACTAAGTCCAATTAGTCTCTTACTCCTATCTCTCAATATCCTTATCCCTAGGATATAGGCAGCTTCCCCAAGGTCCTTCATAGCAAAACACTTCCCAAGCCAGGCCTTAACCTCCTACAAAGTTGGGATGTCGTTTCCTATGAGAAGTATGTCATCCACATACAACACCAAGATGCTAACTATGCTCCCACTAGCCCTGACATACACACAAAACTCATCTTCACTCCTAGTAAAGCCAAACTCTCTGACTTTCTCATCAAAGCAAAGATTCCACCTGCGAGATGCTTGTTTCAATCCATAAATGGATTTTTCAAGCTTACACACTCTATTAGGGTATTTTGGATCGACAAAACCCTCTGGCTGAGCCATGTAAACATCCTCAGCCAACTTCCCGTTAAGGAAAGCGGTTTTGACATCCATTTGCCATATTTCATAGTCGTGAAATGCAGCTATGGCTAACAACACTCTAATAGACTTAATCTTAGCTACTAGTGAGAAGGTCTCATCATAGTCCACTCCCGGAGTTTGAGTAAAGCCCTTCGCAACCAGTCGCGCTTTATAAGTGTGTAATTTCCCATCCATGTCGGTCTTCTTCTTGAAGATCCATTTGCACCCAACTGTCTTACGACCTGGTACATTGTCAACCAAGTTCCAAACTTGATTGTCATACATGGACTGAATCTCACTGTCCATAGCCTCCTTCCATTTCACAGACTCAGGGCCTGCCATGGCTTCCTTATAATTATTAGGTTCATCCAAATCTATCAGTGTACTATCACTGATAAATGTATCACCTTCGGTGGTGATGTGATAACCATAATAAAAATCAGGTGTGCTCCTCATCCTAGTGGAACATCTTGGAGGTACAGACTCATCTATCGGCTCAACAGGAGTTTCCTCCTCAGGTTGGCTGACAGCATTTGAGGTTCCTTCACCACTTGACTCTTGAAGCTCTTCAAGGTCAATTTGCCTCCCACTGTCCCCTTGGCTTATGAATTCTCTCTCACGAAAGACTCCTCTTCTTGCTATAAAGACCACATTGTCACTGGACTGTAGAAGAGGTAACCAAAGGATCTCTGTGGGTAGCTGATGAAAATACACCTCTCGCTTCGGGGCTCAAGCTTGTCATGAGTCTCACGCCTCACAAAAGCTTCACAACCCCAAATCTTGATGTGGTCCAAATTGGGCACTTTCCCAGTCCACATCTCGTGAGGTGTTTTGGCAACCTTTTTAGTAGGGACTAGATTAAGGATATTGGCGGCAGTCTCTAAGGAATACCCCCAGAAAGAGATTGGTAACGAAGCTCGACTCATCATGGAACGAACCATATCCAACAAGGTTCGATTGCGCCTCTCAGCTACACCATTCAACTGTGGTGTCCTGGGAGGTGTCAATTATGAGATAATCCCACATTCCTTAAGATAGTCAAGGAACTCAATGCTAAGATACTCTCCTCCCCGATCGGATCGGAGCATCTTGATGTTCCTGCCCAATTGATTCTCAACTTCCTGCTTAAACTCTTTGAACTTTTCAAAGGTTTCTGACTTATTCTTGATTAAGTAAATATATCCATATCTACTGTAATCATCAGTAAAAGTCACATAATAACGATTAGCATCCCTTGTAGCAACTCTGAAGGGCCCACACACTTCCATGTGTACAAGGTCCAACAAACCTTCACCCCTATCACAAGTACCTGTGAAGGGCGACTTTGTTATTTTTCCAAGTAAACAAGACTCGCAACTATCATCTGAGTTGAGGTCAAATGATTCCAAGACTCCAGCCTTTTGGAGTTGGCCTATGCGCTTCTTGCTAACATGTCCAAGACGACAATGCCACAAGGATGCTTTATCCAAGCTATCAGAAGAATCAATATACAACACATTATTTCCTAGATTGTCTACAACATTCACGACTTCATATACACCATCACAAGGTATTGCTTTAAAGTAAAATACATCATTGTAATAAACATTAATAGCACCATTTTTATTATCAAATGAAAAAGTAAAACCTTGTTTGTACAAGCCATGAAAGGAAATAATATTTCTCGCCATTTCGGGAGAGTAACAACACTTATTCAAATCTAACATTAGCCCATTATTAAGCAATAAAGAATAAACTCCTATCTTGGTAACAGGTGATGCTTTCCTGTTGCCCATGACTAAGTTTATCTTCCCATGCTCCACTTGCTCACTTCTTCTTAGTGCCTGCAAATCAGTATAAATGTGAATACCACACCTTGTATCAAGCACCCAAGAATTAGCATTAGATGAGTTGTTAGACAATATTGTGTAAATACCTGCATGGGTGGGTTTAACCTTCCCATCCTTTACATCTTGCAGATATTTGGCGCAACATCGCTTGAAGTGTCCCTTATCTTGGCAATAGAAGCACTGTGCTTCCTTTGGGTTCGAAGAAGGAGTAATGGGACCTTTCTTTGTCCCACTTGAAGAGGAACCATCAAGAGTCTTACCCTTGGTACCCTTTGAAGGGCTTTTCCTCTTCTTACCCTTCCCTTTCCCAATTGCAAGAACAGGGGCTGTTAAAGGAGTAGAAGTAGCAACCGCTTTACCCTTAAGGCCATTTTCAGCTGTCCTTAAAAGTCCTTGAAGTTTGCTAAGTGTGACTTCCTCCTTATTCATATGATAAGTCATACGAAACTGATCATAACTTGAAGGTAAGGAATGGAGAATGTTGTCAATCGCCAATTCCTCAGGGAAGTCAACATTGAGCTTTAGCAACCGGTCAACAAACCTCTGTATCTTCTGCAAATGACCGGTGATGGGTTCACCATCCTTCATCCTTGCGGTTATCACGGAGGAAATGATTTCATACCTCTCTTGACGCGCGCTCTGATGGTATCTTTCCATCAGATCTAGGTGCATCTCATAGGGGTAGAAATCTTCATAAGATTTTTGGAGTTTCGGAGTCATTGTGGCCATCATGATGCAGGACACCTTGGTGGCATCCTTCTCATGCGCAATGAACTCCGCAAGCTCTTCTAGAGTAGCAGTGGCTTCATTAACAACCTTAAGCTCCCTATCAAGGACATATTCTTTGTCCTCATAGCGGGTAATCATCCTGATGTTTCTGATCCACTCATTAAAGTTGGATCCATCAAATATGACCTTACCACACAAGTTCATTAGGGAAAAGGAGCCTGTAGGGTTTGAGCCAGCAGCGTTATTGGAAGACATCTGGAATAGAAGGAAGATAAGTTTCATTAGATTAAGAGTCCTTAATAAGTCACCCAAATGAAATATTAAGGCTAGGATCCAACAAACTATTTATAGGTGGAAGAGGGATGCCGTAATCCACACTATAAAATATTTGAAGGTAGGTAAATGACGATTTACCAATTTCCACCATAAGACGAAATATTTTATTATTAGGTTTTATTGGTTTTGAAAACTCCTAGATCTTTTGAGATACATTGAACTTTTCAATGGCATGTTTGAATCTCGAATGTGCCCTCTCAAGTTTGTGACTGGGATGCCGAGGATCACAAACAAGGTGTGAATAACCATACAAATTGACTTGGTACCCTTAACAATATTACCTAATCGATGTGCCGGTTAACCACACACGCTCCACTAACGACTTGGTAAGGTACAAAGTGTAATTTTATGGGTAGCACCAATTTCACATTTTCCTAAAGTAACTAAGATTGGGAATTTATAATGTATAGTCACTTTATAATTCATTATACTTTTAATGAGAATTTAAAGTCATATCCTACCCGTTCGACTAACGACCCTCCACCGATCAAGGAAGCGGTGGGTGAGAGTGGACACCCATTAAGTCACCATTTTATAGGCAACAACCTTATACCCCCTTATAGACCGGCTTCGTGAATGAGGCCTACTAACGGTAAGAATGACATATTCTTATACATATCTATATAATAAAATTATAATAATAGTATAAGTGTTGATTTTTAAACTTTTTAAAAATCTTAGGTTTAATTTGGAATTAAAGTATTAGAGTGTAAGACTTTTCAAATTCCAAAACTTGAGGGCAAGAATTGAAACTATTCCAAGTCTCTTCAATTTGTAACTTATGAGTTTTAATGGTTCATAAAAATGAAGACTCTTCATTTTATGAAACCTCTTTAGTTCTTTAATCACAATTAAAAGAAGTGACTTTTGGTTATCCATACACCATCAATACAATTAAGATCAAGAATTAAACACACATGGTGGTTACACATAATTCATATGATCTTCTAAAAACTCATAAGAACACAAATTCATGTCAAGCAATTTCAAGAAATCATATGAAGATATATAATACTTTGAAATTGTTAAAAGTCATGTAAAATGGATTAACATAATCATTATCATTTTGAAAAACAGATTTTACAAGTCCAAAACAGATTGGGATAATGATTCTAATCCATTTCCAGCAACAAAACACGAAAAGACTGCCCAGCACGCACCTACTCGTCGAGTGCATGATCCTACTCGACGAGTAGGATGAATTTGTACATGGACTCGGCGATTCCTCCCCATGAACTCGGCGAGTCTAGTCGACAGTGAGCATATTTTTTTCGATTTTCAAGCAGTTTTGCATCAAGTATACAGAAAACAATCCTAGGCTCTGATACCACTGATGGGTTTTGAGCATTCTAACACTTCCTAAGTGTACATGCAACCCTAATAACCTTGAATCTATGTTTTCTCTATATACATGCAAATTTCTTTTTCAAGGTTATATCCTAACTAGCATGGCATGGGGATTACATAAAATATAAAACTAGTAGAAATACATACTTTGTTGTTGCTTGGATTCCTTCAAGACTTTGTGAGCCTAGCACCCCAAATGTTGTGCCTCAAATGCTTCACACAACACCACAAAACATGGAATAACTTGAGAGAATACTTCTAGCACTCAAAATCAGTTATGCCCTCTCTAGTAACCTTACTAGTGCCGATTTCACTAGCCAAAGGGTCCCTTTTATAGTGGTGTCACAATTAGGGTTTTCACATGAATAATCTTAATTGTCATGACTCTTCATTTCTCATGACCCATGGGTTTGTAACTCTCATGGACTATCCATGGAGCTCCAAATGGTTACATCCATAACCCATAAACCATGGATCATTAATCCACCATAAAAGAATTGATGATTGTCATAATCAACCCTTATATATTTAATTAGTCTCACTTTGAACACCAAATTAATACTAGATTAATACTTGATCAAATACTAATTAAATAATAATATTATTAATATATTAGAACTTATAATATATTAATAATCATAAGTGCCATATTCTCTCATTTAGTCTATCCAAGTATTGCAATGCCATGCAACCCAAATGGACCATGCCGGGTCGGGTCAAGTACATACCAAATAAAGTTATGGACTTAGACACTATATCCAACACTTCCATCTTCGGTCTTTGAGAAATTTTAAAGACTTCTTTGGTTTTCCATGGATCCAAAGCTACACGTGCCATCGCTCATTTCTCCTTTTCTGATCTTGATACGACTATGTCAAGTGGCCAGATATTTATGAAGAAAGAGAACACTAGATCCTCCCTTGCCTCATAAAAGGCCCATATGGATCTAACTGTGAGGACCCTAGGATCCCGGAGGAGGAAAAATTCCGATGCTACGAGCTTGATCTTGGAAAACCTTAGAGCTGAGGATACACTTCAGAGGATGGTTTCCTTTTCTCAAGTTGTAGGTGTTTGTGTTACTTTTTTTCTTATGCTTTTCCTTTCACTCTTTCTAATGTTGCTCTTATTCCAAGTCTTTGATCATATTTCCACTGACTTGAGGATCCGGGTTGAAAAGGTTAAACAAGCTTTAGAGGAACAAGAAAAAGTATAGAAGGCGACCGAAGAGGATCTCCTAAGATGAGGGGAACTCATGATCAAGGAAAAGGTCGAGAAAGAGGAGGGGCATGATCCAAAGATTGTGGAGGTGATCGCCAAAGTGGAAGCTAGCGTCGTCATGGCTGTTTGGGAAGCCAATATCAAACTAGTTGAAGACGTGACTAACGCATGATCTTGGAACGTGGTTGGGTGGTGCACAACCCTTGCTGAATTAAAGGGAGAATCTATCAAGGCCAGTGAGGATCTTAAGGGGTAGTAGCCAAAGGCGAATGAGGAGAAGAAGACCTCAGGCAATGATGACCAAGCCATGGTCTAGGCCTGGTAGAAAAAATATTCAACACGACTTTTAACGAGACAATTTTCATTTTTTATGGAATTGACAGATAACATTTTCTTTTATCTATGGTTGTTTTAAATTGTTTTGTTTGCATGGTTAGTTTATGTGGTTGTAACAATAGGATTTCTAGGTATCTTTGCGTATTTAGAATCATGGAAAGAACCCTGAACAACCTGAAAATTGCTAGACATTTAATTAAAATCTTAAAATAGTCAAGATCCTTTTAAGATAATAGACCTTTGAACATTATGTAGAAAATATGATTTTAAAGGATAGATAAAACCTGATGCTCCTTAAGGTTCACAATCCCATGATATAGACATGGAATGATCCTTACTTGAAAGATCCCTGTTAAGATTTTACTTAGTGAATCATGGAGGATCCCTCTTCAAGGATTAACTGTGAACAACCCCAACTTCAAATGTAACATGATAGGATCCTGTTACAAAGCCTTAGATGTTTCATGGAAAAATCCCAGCTTTTGACAAACATGATTACGTTCAACAAATTTCTGAAGATAATTCAAACTTAAGATAACACATTAGTTTTAAGAAGTAACTGGGGAAAGTCCCAATTTAGGATAAACTTTAGTAAATTACTAAGGGAAATCCCAACATAAGACAACACATAAGCATTATTAACCTTATGAAATCATTAGGGAAGATCCCAACTTAGGATAACACGTAAGTGTTATAAACCTTATGAAATCACTGGGGCAGATCCCAACTTAGGATAACATGTAAGTATTATAAAACTTATGAAATCACTGGGGAAGATCACAACTTAGGATAACACATAAGTGTTATATACCTTATGTCTAAATGTTAGGATCTTGACATATGTTTAGAAATAAGAGAGTTACCAAGTCATTAAAGCATGAAGTGATCCCCTTATTCATATCCCATAGTAAGGTTTTGTGCGTCCAAGAGAGGTGTAGAATCCTGAACTCATATGAAAGATGTAATTAACTTTTTAAACCTTGGAGGGGATTTAGTACCCTTAGTCATAGGAGAGATGATTAGTCTCTACTCGTATTTACTAGGGTACTTTGCGTATTGCAATCGTAAAGATCGTAGAACTATGTATCTATTGGTATCACTGAATGCTAGGATCCTCGAATGTCAGGATCCTACAACGACAGGATCATCGAATGTTAGGATCCCTATGTGTCAGATCCTTGGAGGCTAGGATCCTTGAATTCCTGCGCATTACAAATGTTAGCTTGGGGTAGGCGCTAGCTTGGTAACGCCCCTCCGATGCTTAAGTTAGTATTAGATTTCAGAAGAATAAAAACAATTAGATGAAAATAAAAGGTAAAGAGAGTGTACCTTGAGTTTGTTTCAAAATGATTGATATAACTTACATGAAGTATGCTTTTAGATGGATGAAAATCTAGGATCTCGTCAAGATGTTGCTCTCAAGGGTAGCCAGCCAATATGCCCCTTTCCTGCTTTTGAATCAACAAGATACGATCCTTGCCATTTAGGTGCCAACTTGATTACACTGGGATCCTTGATATTTTGGAATGTTTTCTGAAGTACCAAGTCACCTACCTGGAACCTTATGACTTTGATGTTCTTGTTATATGCTTTAGTGATCCTTTGTTCATGAGCAGCAATACGGAACTTGGCAAGATCCCTGAGATCATCGATGGTGTCGAAATCCTGGGCTAAGATCCTACCATTCTTCTCTTGATCCTACAATTGATATCTTGATGTTGGGATTACTAATTCAGTAGGGATCACAACTTCTATTCCAAACACCAAGGAGTAAGGATTTTGGCTAATGGCTGCCTTTAATGTGGTCCTATCTGGCCATAGGACGAGAGGAAGTTCTTCTTCCTATCTTCCTTTCTTCTCATCTAACCTCTTCTTTAGATTGTTGACTAAGATCATATTATTGGATTCATCTTGACCAGTAACTTGAGGGTGAACAGGAGTGGAAATTATCATTTTAATCCCCCCAACTCATACAAAAGTCTTTAGTCCTTTTGCTTATGAACTGGGATCCATTACCACATATGATCTCAGCAGAGATCTCAAACCTAGTCAGTATATTTCGTTAGATAAACGAGACCACTTCCTTGTCTCATACTTACAAAAAGGCTTCGACCTCTATCCATTTCGAGAAGGAATATGTTATTACTAACATGAATACCTTTCCTCCAGGGGCCTTTGGTAACTTGCCAAGTATATCCATTTTCTATTGCATGAATGGACAAGGGGAAATGACAATATTTAACGGTTCTATTGGTTTATGTAGGATGTTTATGTTGGATTAGTGTCTAAGTCCATAACTATTTTGGTATGTGCTTGACCCGATGGTGCATGGTCCTTTTGGGTTGCCTTCACCAAAGCAACTTGATTGGAGAAATGAATAAAGAGAGAGAGGTTATTATGATTTATTAATATGTTATAAGAATAATATATTAAAGGAGAAATCATATTTGTTTAATTAATATTGGTCAATAATTAATTAAGAATTAATTTTGTGATCAAGTGTAATTAATTAAACTAGAGGGGCTGAATTGTAATTATGTGATAGTTACAAAATAAGGTAAGGATTATCTTATATATATGGTGAACGAATTTGAGGTGTAAATCCCTTTAGAATTCGACTAGGATAAGGGTTTCTAGGACTTATCTTATGGTTGCTTGGTGGACAAGCAACTAGATAAGGATAAGGACTAAAACCTTAATCTTGACACCTATATAAACCCCCTAGGGCTTAGGAATTCGTCTAACCCTTCCCAAGAGGTCCCAAGGACGAATTCTAACCTCCCTCCTCTCTCTTTATACCTTCTCCATTTGCTTATGGTGTTTGTAAGCCATTAGAGGAGTGACTCTTGTGACTCTCAGCTTTCCAAGGTCAATTCAAGGAGGAATTGGATTGTTATTGCTATATAACAATCAAGGTATGTTCTTAAACCTAATTACATGTGAATTCCGATTTCCATATGCTAGAATTAGGGTTCAAAGTCTTCGATTCAAAGTATGTACAATAGAGAAATCTAGATCCAAGCTTTAGGGTTTGTATGAGCACATAGGATGTCTTATGACCAAAACCCATCAGTGGTATCAGAGCCATGATTGGTTTCTATTGTATTTATGCTTGATGTAACTAAAAATCGTGTTTTGGCCTCACTGTTCGACCTGACTCGACGAGTCACTCTTGGACTCGGCGAGTCAGCCCTACTCGGCGAGTTCCAGAGGGTGACTCGGCTAGTCGGTGCGTCAGATAGTGCTTATCTCGGGATTTCTTGCTGTTTTTGCATTGGGATAATTACCTTATCATATTAGATTAATATTAATCCGATTATATGATATATTTGACTATATTTTTAATCTAATTGAAGATATTTATCAATTAATAAGATAATTGTTTCCTTATAAGATAATTGATTAATTATTTTAAGTAAATTGATAAATTATTTTGCAAGAAATCATCAAATATGGATAATTATGTGCTTAAATGTTAATTAGAATTATTTGTTATTTGATCCTTGTTGTTGTGAAAAGTTTCATATTTGGCCCTTTAGGTTTTATAGTTTAAATTTGAACCCCAAAAGTTTTGTTGTTTTGAAATTTAAATAGTTGAAACCTAATGTTTTGAAAAAAGGTTTCAAAACTTGCCCTCAAGTTTCGGAATTTAAATTTTGAATAAATAGTTTAATTTTGATGCATATTTAAATTCTAAACCCTAATGTGTTGAAATGTTTCAAAACTTGCCCTCAAGTTTTGGAATTTAAAAGTTGATTAAAAGTTTAATTAGGAATGTTAAATTCTAAAACTCTAGTATTGTTTTGAAAAAGTTCAAATCACACCCTTATGGTTTTGTTAATTAATTAAGGTGTATAATTAAAAGAAGTTTAATAAATCCATAAAAGTTTAGGTTTACAATTTAATTGAATTGAAGGTATAATTGTTAAATTAGACCACCTAGTATTTTGAAAGTATAAAATACACCCTATACAATATATAACATTAAAAGTCTAACATTATATATATGTATGAGTAAAAGTCAGTCTTACCGTTAGTAGGCCTCATTCACGAAGCTAGTCTATAAGGGGTGTTTAAGGAAATTGCCTATAAAATGGCGATTGAATGGGTATCCACTCTTACCCACCGCACTCTTGACTAGTGGAGGGTCGTTAGCCGAACGGGTAGGATGGGCAAAAACCTTCCATTATAAGTATAATGAAGTATAAAAGTAACTAAATGTTTTCACAAAATTTCCAATCTTAGTTACTTAGGCAAAAGTGAATTGATGCAATTCCATGAAATTAAACTTTGTGCCCTTGCGAAGACGTTAGTGGAGCGTGTGTGGTTAACCGGCACACTAAATGGGTCTAAGAAAAGGTAGCAAAGGGTGACTCAATGTTTGTCATAGTTCGGTGGAGCGTGTGTGGTTTACCGGCACATCGAATAGGTGACTGTAACGTGTGAGGGCACCATGTAAGTTTGCATGGTTATTCACACCCGCTTTGTGATCCTCGACATCCCAGTCACAAACAAGAGGGGCATATCGAGATTTAAACATGCCATTGAAAGTTCAATGAATCTCAAAGGATCTAGGAGTTTTCATAGATTTAAAACTTAAATTTCTTTTTCGTTTTTCATGGTGGAAATTAGTGAGTCGTCATTCACTTACCTTCAAATATTCTGCAATTAGGGTTACGGCATCCCTCTCCCGAGTTGTAGAATATTGTGTTGGGTCCTAGCCTTAGTATCTCATTTGGGTGATTTACTAAGGACTCAATCGATCAACTAACTTGAATTCATTTTTCTCCCGTTTTATAGATGTCAAAGTTCGACAACTATGGTCTTCTCAAATCCCGTGGAACAAGCATTCCACATGAAGATGGTATTCCACGATTCGATCAAGGAATAAGAAATCATGCTTCACTTCCTCCTCCTCCTCCAATTATTCTCCCTAACCCACAAGATTGTAAAATTGAAAGGTTCAATATCACTCAAGGCCTTTTGGCAAGTAAACATAAAGAAGGAAAGTCGGTGTGTGCACACGTCCTAGGGATGAAGTCGCACATTGATAGACTAAGAATGTTGGGATCCGTTGTCTGTGAGGAAATAGCTGTTGATTGGGTTCTTCAGTCACTTCCCAACTCGTATATTGAGTTCGTAAGAGAGTACTACATGATGAATCACGACGTGACCCTTATAGATCTCACCTACATGCTTATTGCTGCTGAATCAGTAATGGTTTGGCACAATAGAAAAGCAAAGTTGATTGGTGAATCTGCCTTCAAGACCTCTATGGATATAGACAATGGCAATGAAAGACATGCAATGATCGAAAAGTTTGATCATAAGAGAAAGGCGATGTCTAAAGTGGTTCCATGTGTTGTTCCAAAAGAGTCAATTTGCTTTTATTGCCAAGAGAAGGGACATTGGAGACGAAGTTGCCCTAATTACCTAAGAGATCTAAGAGATGGGAGAGTCAGAACGTATGGCTCTACTTTAGGTAAGAATCCACTATCTAACTCCGTTAAGTTCCTATTCATTGATTCTTAATACATGATGTAATAAGATTGCATTTAAGTGTTTTTGCAGGATCGGTGAAAAGAAAGGAAGCTTGTTGAGAGAGCAAGATGAATCTAATCACCAAGAGATGGATCTCGATCGCATGGACTTGAAGATTAGATTTTGAGCTTAAATAGTTATGATATAGTTGTTAGAAATTTTCCTTTTACATAGTTTTCCATGGATTTTGCATTGTAAGGACAAATTTTTCCGCTGCTTTTATAAATAAAATAAATTTTGTTTGACTTATTTATTTATTTGTTTATTTCTTTGCAATGAAATCGTTATGAAAATTGATGTTTGAATATTTCTACAACGAATGGATATGATTCTTAGTTATGTTGTTTATGGAGATGTCAGGAATTTACCAAATAGGGAGAGTTTCTCATCGCCCAAAGTTTCAAATGGACAGAAATTTGGAATCACACAACATGGTTGCATGATGAATGAGAAATCTCATATTTGATAATTAGACTAATTCGTTGACAATGTGTCAAGTGAAGGACTAAGAGATCGAGCACACAAAGTTGTGTGTTGATCAAGTTCACCATAAGAGCAACAAATATATTCGTCATGATTTACTATTGGTTTAGTAAATATGATTATACTTACATGATTAGGTGTAATTCTGAATTGATTAAAGGGTTTAAATCAATAGCAGAACGAATAAGAAGAATCAAGTAGGCAGAAAGATAAAAGTTACTCCATTCTAAGATGAAGGGAGAGTACCTTTTATGCTTTATGATAGGTCTTAATGATTAAGAACCATATCTCAATTGATCCTCTAAGTGAGTCTTAGTACAATTGTATGCCTAAGAAGTGGAATCAAGAATTGAAGAAATGGTTAAATCAATAAGTCAATCATACTTCGTTCCAATAACAAATCTTAAAGTTAAGATTGTGACATTGAGTGAAAGGTATTAAGAAGGTGTGTAACTTTCATTAAATGTGGAAAGTTATGATGTCTTGGATAAGACAAAGACCAACTAGGACCAATTTATGAAGTGTTTTGATAAAAACTGCACTAACTCTTGAATATTTGTTTGTCAAGAAATGTTTATTGACAAGAGAATCTTATATGTCAAGGAGTCAGTGGGAGTCTTAATGGTCTTGAAAGGTTTCAAGAACAAATCAAATAAACCTTATTGATCATCACTAGCACACGAGTTGAGGTTTACAACCTATCGTGTTGACATTATTTTGATTCTGTGCCAATCCAATCGAGTTAATTATGCATGTGAGTTCTATGAGTTCTCATTTTGAACGCATAAAAGGCAAAGCACCTTAATCAATGAAAGGTACATTGATAGGAAAGGGTGAGCCGCTTAACTACTTGGAAGACATGGTGGGCAGCTGTGCTACCATAAAGGCAAGAAATCAAGATCAAGAAAGTTCGATCCATAAGAGTTTGAATTTGTCGTAAACTTTGGTTTTGACAAATTCACATGGATAGGAACAAATACACTGTTTAAATCTAAGTGTCATAAGATTTCCTCCTTCATGAAAATGATTGTGAGGAAATGCTTTCACTAAGACAGATTTTAAGAAGATAGTGATTGTAAAATTGCATTCTCGAATTCAATTATGGTTACGGCATCCCTTTCCATAATTTGAATTGTGAGGTTTGGCAATTAATCTTAATTGTTTAGACACACATATGAACTATCGAAGGCAAATGTGTATAAGTTCAAGAAACCTTGATAAAAGATTATCAAAGCACTAAGTATTAGAAACATGAACTTAAGAAATTCAATAAGCATTGTTTTTCTGAAAGTTAAGATGTTTATGAATACATGTCGAAGCTAGTGGGAGCATAAGTGTTATGTTTTATAATAATCATCAAGATAGTGGGAGCATAAAAGTTATGATTGTATGATTATTAAGGAAAGTATTGCAAGGTTAGCAATATTAATTATAGAAAACAAGAGTCATACTTTGCAAAGTCGCAATAGTTGAAGAGTTGTTTTGCTATAATTAAGGGAGAGAATATTATGCTTCATTTCAAATCTAAAGGTTTAGGTTGAGAAATGTTAATAAAATTTAGTCAAAGGTACAAAGTGTGTTCTTAAAATTTCGATTATGATTATGGCATCCCTCTTCACAATTCGAATTTTGAGAACATAGCAAATAAAACATTATGCGTCATGTCCCATACGCTTCGGGTATAGGATCGATTGCAAATGCTTTAATGTTTGACCATTCTAAAATTTTCCAAATGTCGAGCACATTTAAAGGGAAAAAGGACTAGAATCAGTTTAGACTAAAATAATTAAACAACTATCAAAGGAAAATCCAAGTTCGACGAGGATTGGTCGCTTGTGAGTAGTTGGAAGTATAGTATTGGAAAATATGGAAATGTTTCCATATTGGATGGACCATATCGACATCATTACGAATAGATAAGATTCTATTAAGAATGAGTTGTCATATGGAACATATGGAAGTGTGTCCATATTGGGAATTGAATATTGAGAAATCTATGATTAGATTAGAAACTTCTATGCAAAAGGATGTTCAAAGAATGTACTTTGAGTGAGAGACATCACGTCTATGGAATTGTCTTGTAACAATCTCCGATAGAGGACTTTGTAATATCATTGGCAATAGTCTTTGTGATTTTGGTGCAGTGACATTACGAAAGGATAAGTTGCATAGAATGTTAGAATCTAGCATATTCTATAAGTAGCAAGAATTTGATATTCTTTAACTTATGGAAAAAGGATTTGGAGTTGAGAAATGAGAATGATTGGAAATGTGTTCAATATGATCTATTTCACAAAGCAAGAACCATAGGTAAACATTGTGTGCATGCTGGGAGCATGGGACAAGTGTTGTAATTCAAGTAAGAAGTTGATTACCCGGAACTACAAATAATGAGTAATCAATATGGTGATAAATAAAAGATGTTTTATCTATGCTCAAAGGGTTGAGGCCATATGGGATTAGTATTATTCTTGTGTTTCACATTTGCATGTTTTGACTTCCAGAATAATTAAGTTTATTATGAATAATCGAATTATTCAAACGGGCCACAGTCGTTCATATGTTGGAAGTTGATATGAATGAAGACTGTCATGAATTGGTGTGTGGATTGTCTAGAAAAGTATTAGACATAAGCAAATGTTTGTTGCAACGTTCATGAGTGCTTACGAATATGATTTGAGCATTGGATTAAACCCACGCTCACTTGGACCACTCCATGAATTGTATCACGAGTGATTGGTGAGACGATAACATCTTATATTCTTGAAACCGAGATGTGTGAGTTGTATCTTGCGAATCAGTTGTACATTGATAATATGTAAACGCACTAGTAACTTGGTGTTATAAAACATATTGTTGTGTGTGATTCGTTGCGTGAGTGCAAGCGAGCATTGTATCAAATTTTATCCGTTCCTTTTATTCAAAGTAGGATAAAAGCGATATCTTTGGGCCCCTCGATGGTTTAGTGATGACAAACGTAAATGCTCGGCCGGGCTAGGGCTAATTTGATTTGCTCAATTAGTCAGTCGTCATAAATCGGAAATCGAGATATAGTACAAAGAGAATGATTTGAAATTATATCTCATATGATATCTAGAATGGAGGAATATATGATCCCTTATCTAAGGACACGCGTATTTGATATGATCAGAGTTGACAGCGGCTTTGGAAAGCTACGATTGCAGATCGGGATCCGAAGTCATACGCAGAATAGTTATTAGACTTATCCAAGTGGGAGACTGTTGGATTAGTGTCTAAGTCCATAACTATTTTGGTATGTGCTTGACCCGATGGTGCATGGTCCTTTTGGGTTGCCTTCACCAAAGCAACTTGATTGGAGAAATGAATAAAGAGAGAGAGGTTATTATGATTTATTAATATGTTATAAGAATAATATATTAAAGGATAAATCATATTTGTTTAATTAATATTGGTCAATAATTAATTAAGAATTAATTTTGTGATCAAGTGTAATTAATTAAACTAGAGGGGCTGAATTGTAATTATGTGATAGTTACAAAATAAGGTAAGGATTATCTTATATATATGGTGAACGAATTTGAGGTGTAAATCCCTTTAGAATTCGACTAGGATAAGGGTTTCTAGGACTTATCTTATGGTTGCTTGGTGGACAAGCAACTAGATAAGGATAAGGACTAAAACCTTAATCTTGACACCTATATAAACCCCCTAGGGCTTAGGAATTCGTCTAACCCTTCCCAAGAGGTCCCAAGGACGAATTCTAACCTCCCTCCTCTCTCTTTATACCTTCTCCATTTGCTTATGGTGTTTGTAAGCCATTAGAGGAGTGACTCTTGTGACTCTCAGCTTTCCAAGGTCAATTCAAGGAGGAATTGGATTGTTATTGCTATATAACAATCAAGGTATGTTCTTAAACCTAATTACATGTGAATTCCGATTTCCATATGCTAGAATTAGGGTTCAAAGTCTTCGATTCAAAGTATGTACAATAGAGAAACCTAGATCCAAGCTTTAGGGTTTGTATGAGCACATAGGATGTCTTATGACCAAAACCCATCAGTTTATATGTCATTGGAAAGCATCACATTTTTGGGCATGCAAGAAAGCATCATTTTTCATTGTTAGCCAATAGTATCTGGTTCTTAATGCTTTGTAGTATAAGGATCTGCCCCCAGTGTAGTTGCCACAATCCCCATCGTGTATATCTTTTAGGATTCTGTAGCTTCATGATCTTCTTAGCATCTAAGGTATGGACTTGCCATGGATTTCTTGTACAATCTTCCTTGGATCATCATAAATCGTGAGACCCTCATCTTGAATGCTCTCTCACTTTTTTCTTCTCTTGGGATTGTTCCATTTTGGATATATTCCACAAGGGGTTGGACCCAAGTTTTGGAGCGCTGCGAAGGATCCTAAATGTTGGGACCATAGCGGTTAGGATCCTCCAGAAGTGGTTGAGCGTTAGGATCCTCAATTATTGACATGTTGGTTGTTTGGTCATAGCGATTGGGATCATCTGCTTTGTTGGAGGGGTCTTCTATCGTTGGGATCAGTATATGGTTTATAGGGTCCTGACTTCTGGCGGGATCCTAACAGAAGATCCTAGGTTGTCTAGTGCATCTGCCTCCACATTCTCTTCTCTCGGAACTTGGCTTCGGCTGAAAGCGTTGAATTCAGAGGCCAACTTTTTGAGAATTTGGAGGAATAGTGCTAGTCTTTCGACTTTTACTACATATGATCCACTAAAATGTTTAGTTAGTAATAAGGAGTCAACGAATACCTAAAGATCCTTGATTTGAAGATCCTTCGCTAGCTGTAATCCCATGATCAATGCTTCGTATTCAACTTCGGGGTTGGTTGTATGGAATTCATAGCTGATTGCCTGGGGTATGATTCCCCCTATGATGATTTTAGTATGATCCTTAGGGCTGTTCCTCAAAATTTTGAGGAGCCGTTAGTGAAAAGTGTCCATATTCCCATGCTTTCTTCTTTCTAGAGTTCCTTGCTTTCTAACTCTGCTTCAGGTTGTAGATCATCACTAAAATCAGCCAGAATGTAACACTCTATTCAAATTACTTCCTAATTTTGACACTTGGGGTGTAATGCTTTACAGAATTGGTCCCTAGGGGGTAAAATTGCCAACTATAGGAAAGTTGGAGTACGTTGGGCGTACTCCTTGTACGTTGGGCGTACTAATAGGAGGATGGATCGCACCTTTGGGCATGTATGTAGGGTGGATGGGGATCTTTGTATCTAGTTTTAGTAAAGGGTTGTTGGGAATCAGAAATTTTTTGATGAAAAGCAAAGTGTAAAACCTAGGATCTCCGGTTACGAATTGTGTACCGAGTTTACTTTTGGTGGGAACTCGCGTTGGGAATCGCGAGTGTTTTTGCGGAAGGTATTTATTTTAATAAGATATGAATTAAGAAATATGTTTACCAAGGGCATCAGCTAAAGGGCTTAGGAAGATGGGTGTTTTCAGTTCTAGTGGTAGGAAGAGCCTTTGTGATCATGTAGTGGGAATGATTCTAACTGTGTAGATCTTTCAAGTTTTGAGACTTCATAATTTTAGCAGAAGCGTATCAGTTTAGCAGTTAAGGAAGTAGTGAATTGTTAGCATTACAAAGGTTATCTCCTAAATTGTCTCTCGTTATTCTTTGTATCCATAAAATCGTTAACTTCAGGATGAGCCTTTTTCTCGAAGGAATATCTTATCCTTTTCGTCAAGTGAAAGTTCCAGCAGCATTGAATGGTCTGCGATTCTGTTTCCCATTGGGAACCTTAGGTAATCAAAAGTTGAGTAGTCGATTTGCAAGACAAGTGAATAGACTTAGCAGTGGGTCAGTATGAGCGGTCTGTCGAGGAGTCAGATCAATTCAAGATTTCAGAATTTGGGTAGAGTAAAAGTGGTTATTTTGCATAGGAGTAATTTAGGCCGAGAAATGATTTGTTCATCTTCAGGTTGGGTTCGGTTGTTGTTGGGAAGGTTGTTGTATGCTCGGGGTTGTTGTTGCGTTGCTCAGGTTGTATGGAAAGCCTGGGATGGTAAGGAATGATTTCAAGGACGAACTATAATTTAGGTGGGGCAAAGTTGTAACACTCTATTGAAAGTACTTTTCAATTTCGACCATTTGGGTGTAATGATTTGCAGAATTGGTCCCTATGGGGTAAAACTACCAACTTCAGGAAAGTTGGAGTAAGTTGGGCGTACTCCTTGTACGCTGGACGTACTAATGCGAGGATGGATCGCGCCTTCGGGCTTGTACGTCGGTGGTAGGTGCATTTTAATGAAACCCTAATTTGGGGTGTGACACCCTATATAAGCTCCTTAAGTCCCTAGGACTGGCCTTTTTATCAGCCTCCATTGCCCTAAAACCTTAATCTCGAACCCTGATAACCTCTTTGAGTGTTCTTGAGCCTTGGTTTTGATTTTGGAGGTTTATGTTCCTTGAAGTGATAGAAGACGAAGTTGGAAGACTCATTCATTGGGGGGGGGGGGGGAGCTTAGAGATCCAGATTTAGGGGCTGTTTGGCGGGATCTGAATTTTTAAGATGTCTGAATTTCTAAGAGGGTCTAAATTTTTAAGATCTGAATGTTTAGAATTTGTTTGGTTGGAACCTCTAAATTTTTGTGCTAAATAATAAAAATGACCATTTTATCCTTCTCTATCATTTCTTTCAACTACAACATTGTACTTTAAACTTTTCCTTAATAAGAGCTCGTACTTTAAAAACAATAACCATTAATTTCACCAAAAGAGCATCGAAACTCATAAAAACATCAAAATTCATTAAAAAACACCAATATTGATGTGAAATCGCCCAACTTTGAACTAGATACTGATGATTTAATTATGTTCGCAGTGGCAAGCTCTTCTTTCTTCACAAGGTCTTCTTGTTGCTTCCCATTTTGTACATATTAAAGCCAGCAATTACACATTTTCCACTTGTTCTTTGATCATGGTATCATCAATTTCATCTAAAACCTTAATCTCCTCTATGTCACTCCATGTTTACCTAACCCATGACACCAAGTCCATGTTTCATATTCTTTCCATGAACAAAGGATCAAGAACTTACGATTATGGGCTCCATCAACACATTTTCTGCAACATAAATAAATTTATATAATAAAAAATCACAAACAAGATTACAACATAAAGCAATTCCGATGGTATTGTCAAAAGGGGAGCTTGTAACTGATTTGTAAAATACGAATTAATCCAAATGTAATAGTTTGTAAAATCTAAATTAATCCAAATGCAATAGTTAGTAATGTTCTTGAAACTACTTAGGTTGAGCTATGAACCCATGGTTATGGAGAAATCGACTTCAAAAACTCAATAAAACAATCCATTGTCGATCAATTGAAGAAGCAAATTCCAAAAAAAATCCAAAATATAGAAAATTCCACAAAAAATCCAAAAACAAACCATCAAATTCTTCTTTTTATTTAGAGCTGACATGTGAAATCTGAATCCAGATGTATCTGTAAAATCTAAATTATTCCAAATACTTAGGTTGAGCTAGGAACCCATGGTTTGTAAAATACGAATTAATCCAAATGTAATAGTTTGTAAAATCTAAATTAATCCAAATGTAATAGTTAGTAATGTTCTTGAAACTACTTAGGTTGAGCTAGGAACCCATGGTTATGGAGAAAGCGACTTCAAAAACTCAATAAAACAATCCATTGTCGATCAATTGAAGAAGCAAATTCTAAAAAAAATCCAAAAATATAGAAAATTCCACAAAAAATCCAAAAACAAACCATCAGATTCTTCTTTTTATTTAGGGCTGACATGTGAAATCCGAATCCAGATGTGTCTGTGTTCCAAAAATATGAATCCAAACATAGCAAATTCCTCAAAAAAATTGAAAATAAAAGTTCAAATACATTCGAACCTTAGAAGGGGTCAGCGTCTAGCATGACATGTGGTGTGACCGGTGGTGGTTGAAGTTTGGAGGCAGGGTTGGTGGAAGTTGCAGATCGGAGAGGGAGTGTGAGAAGGGGGTCGTCTGTGAATTCCGACAAGAGGGGAATGACAAAAATTATGTCAAGGTCGGCTTCTAGATGGTGGAGACACGATGATCAAAGATGGGGAGGCGGTGCAGTGCGAGGGCGGTGTTGTCTTTGTGCGAGGTTTGATACGTCAGAGATGCCGAAAGAAGATTAAAGGAGGCAAGGTCGTGTCTGATGGAAGGAAGAAGGAAAAGGGTAAATAAGGAACATACGCATTTATTTTTCTTTCCGACACCGATAGAAGTCTGAGCGAATAAGAGCAAAATTTCAAATTCATATCTTATAATAAGACATTCCTCTTATTAAGAGGCAATAAGAGCTAAACAAACAGCCCCTTAGCTCCATCTTTTGGTGACTTTTGAGGTATAAAGTTCATACCTTGACTACTCTTTGTTTAAATCTCTTCATGTTATAGTTTTATGCTTCTTTGTCCCTTTTGGTTGGTTTTCATGGGTTAAGTATGTTTTAGAAACTAAATCTTGTAGATTTGGATGTTTGAAGAGCTCCTTAAGCTTAAAGGTGCGGAATTTATAGTTTTTATGGTCTCATGCATGCATTAAGTCATCTATTAGGTCCTTTTGAGCTTTAAGAGCTTCATTAATCCATGCATACACGTAAAGTTGGCAACTTTACGTGGTAAATGACCTCAAGGATGTCAGATCTAAGTTTTGGAGTGAGTCTTAATCGATTTAGAGCTAGAAAGTTCAAGTTGGCCAAATGGAGGAGTACATTGGGTGTACAAGAAGGTACGCTAAGCATTCTAGCCCTTAAGCTAGTACGTTGTATGTATATGTTGAGTACGCTTCGCGTAATCAACCAGTTTGGGCTTCCGTGTTGTGGGCTTCTCGGTAATGGGCTATGTTGGAACTTAGCTGTTTTGGGCCTTGTTGGGCCATCAGGATTCCATTGTTGGGCTTTTGATATTTTATTGGACTCTCATGGATGAAGACCCATGAAAAGGATTGGGCCCAATTTGGAAAATTGGGCCATATTGGGCTTTGGGTGATTATTTTGGAATTTGGGCTTTTTGGATAATTGAATTGAGCCTTGACCTTGGGCCAAGTTGGGTAAAAGGTAAAAAAGTCTTTTACCTAAGTTTGGACTCTTAGGGTGAGTCAGGATCAAAGTAATAATTGGATGATGTTTTGTGATTAGAGCGCGGGGATTGTTAGCGGGTCAGCTGCCAAAGATTTATCTGTGAGATTCAACAGTGTGAGGTGAGTTTCCTCACCATGTTTAACGGGTCGAGGGCACCAATGTCGGCCCTATTTGATTAGTGTCTAAGTCCATAACTATAATTGGTATGTACTAGACCCGATTTGGCATGGTCCATTTGGGTTGCACTTCACCGGAACAATTTATATGGATATTCTTTTGGGAATAGTATGTTTATGATTTATATTAATATATTATAAGTTCTAATATATTAATATGGAATCATATTAATTAATTAGTGTTGATCAAGAATTAATTTAATGCTCAAAAGGAACTAATTAAATATGGACTCTTATATATAGTATGGGCAAAGTTCATTTAGGTTGGGCTAAGCTTGCATGGATAGTACACGGAGTTTTTAACCCATGGATCCTACGGAAATGAAAGTTTGTGGGTATTAGGGTTTACATGGATGAAACCCTAATCCTCCATACTATATAATGAGGTCTTTGGCACTAGTGTGTGAGGATGTAAGAGTGGGCTAATTTCTAGTGTGCTTACTATTCTCTCAAGTTTTCCAAGGTGTTTGGTGATTTGTGATTCCACTTGAGGCTTCCACACTATTGGGGCTAAGCTCTTAAAGTTCAAGACTTCAAGCTTCATTAAAAGGTATGTCATCTAACTAGGCTTTTGTAGTATAATTGGTTTATATTATGCTAATTAGGATGAAACCTTGGAATATTGAATATTTGCAAGTATAATAGAGAAAACATTGATCCAAGGTATATAGGGTTGCATGTACACCATAGGAGTGTTATAATGCTCAAAACTCATCAGTGGTAACAGAGCCTAGGCTTGTTTTCAATTATACTTGATGCTACTTGCTTTTTATGGTTGAAAATCGAAGTTATTTGCTGTCTGGACAGCTGACTCAGCAAGTCCAAGGAGTGACTCGACGAGTCCATGCCTAAAAAGTGCCTAAAATCATCCAACTCGTCGAGTTGGTTCATGCACTCGACGAGTTGGACTCCCATACAGCATATTTTCGAGTTTCATAGCTAGAATTGGACTAGAATCATTACACTAAGCTGTTTTTGAACTTATAAATATGTTTTTAATGTGGTAATGATAATTCTAATCCAATTCAAAAGATAATTGTCAATAGATTCATGTGTTGTATTAGTTTAATTGTTAGACTAATTACATGAAAATTGTTTGATTTGAAATGTCTTGTTAATATGAGCTTAATCTAGATCATAGTTTTCCTTGACATATTTGTTTGTTTATTTGATGATATAAATGGCCTTTAATGGATTTCATAACTTTTCCTCATGTTATGGAAAAGAAAAAGTTTTTTCTTTAAAAGAATTATTAAAGAGTCTTAGGTTATGAACTTGAAGAGTCTCTTCCAATAAATTGTTTTATGACCTCCATAACTTGTCCTCAAGTTATGGATTTCCAAGAGTCATGCCATTAAAAGCCATATTAAACTCATATGTTATAGAAATGAAAAGTTTTTGAATAGTTTCAAAACTTGCCCTCAAGTTTTGGAATTTGTAAAGTCTCACACACACTTTAATTCCAAACCCAAAAGTTTTAAAAGCTAAAATTCAACCGTTATTACAGTACTATAAGTTAATAATATATATATATATATATATATATATATATATATATATATATATATATATATATATATATAAGAGCAATTTAGTTTTACCGTTAGTATGCCTCATTCACGAAGTCGGTTTATAAGGGGGTATCAGGTTGTTGCCTATAAACTGGCAGCTTAATGGGTGTCCACTCTCACCCACCGCTTCCTTGACTAGTGGAGGGTCGTTAGCCGAACGGGTAGGACAAGGACTATAATCTTCATTATAAGTATAATGATAAATATAAAGTAAATAAACCTTTTATAAATCCCCAATCTTAGTTACTTTAGGAAAAATGTGAAATTGGCGCTAACCCATGAAATTACACTTTGCACTTTGCTTAAGTCGTTAGTGGAGCGTGTGTGGTTAACCGACACACTAACTTGGATTTAAAAAGGTAGGCAAAGGGAAACTTAATGTTTATCAAAGGATCGGTGGAGTGCATGTGGTTAACCGGCACATTTATTAAGTTATAAATATTAAGGGTACCAAGTATATTTGCATGGTTATTCACACCTTGTTTTGTGATCCTCGGCATCCCAGTCACAAAACTTGAGAGGGCACAATCAAGATTGAAACATGCCATTGAAAAGTTCAATGTATCTCAAAAGATTTAGCAGTTTCAAATCCAATTAATACCTAATAAATTATTTCGTTTTTAATGGCGGAAATTGGTGAATCGTCATTCATCTACCTTCAAATATTTTGAAGCTTGGATTACAACATCCCTCTTCCAAGTTATAAAATATTGTGTGGGGTCCTAGCCTTAATATTTCATATTGGGTGTTATATTAAGGACATAAATCAACTAACTTGAATTTCTCCCATTGTAGATGTCTGGTTCAGACAACTATGATCTTCCCAAATCTCATGGAAATCATACTTCTCTACCTCCACCTCCTCCAATTATTCTCCTTAACCCATAAATTCTTGAATAGTTCAAGGTCACTCAAGCCCTATTGGCAACCATGGTCTATGTGTGCTCACATCTTGGAGATGAGGTCATATATTGACAAGCCGGGAGAGTTGGGTGTCAAAGTCTTGAGAAAGTTGGCTGTTCAATCAGTTTCTAAGTCACATAGTGAATTTCCTTTGGGACTACTATGAAATAGACTATGACATAACCCTTAATGAACTTATCTATTTGCTTGGTGCTGCTGAATCAGCAATGAATTAGAGGACCGGTAAAGAAAATTTGATTAGAAGATCAACTTCCCAAACTTCAATGGACATTGATAATGGTAACATTGGATATCCAGAAAAGATTTATCTTCCCAATGGATTGGGATCGATGATAGTCAACTTGGTTAACCAAATGGTAAAGAGAAAGACTAAGTCTGAGATAGTCTCATGTACCATTACCAAAGAGTCCATATGGTTCTATTGCCAAAGAAAGGGGCATTGGTTGCGAAGCTGCCCTAACTACCTGAAAGATCTGAGAGAAGGTCAAAAAATTTGACTCTGCTTTGGGTAAGTCCACTATCTAACTCTGTTAAGTTCCTTATTGATGATTCTTAATACAAAATGTGAGTCGGTTACATTTTGATGTTTGGCAGGATCAAGCAAAGGGAAGGAATCTTAAAGAAAGAGTATGTTGAATCTGATCGTGAAGATGGATTTCAATCGCATGGTTCGAAGATCGGATTCTTGAGCTACTGCTTAGGAGTTATGATAGATTGCTAGAAAATATGTAATAGCATAGTTTTCATTTAAAGTTGCATTGTAGGGAAAAAAAATTCCGCATTTATAAATAAATAAAATTTTGTTTTATTTTATATCTCCTTGCAATGGCATTTATGGAAAATTGATGTTTGTATGTTTTTAGCAATAATTGAAATGTGAATTTGATTCTTTCATTTGTGGTAGTGTCTAAATTTACCAAATAAGGAAAGATTCTCATCACCCAAGTTTCAATTTGACCGAAACTTGGAATCATCCAAGTTGTATAGTATGATGAATGAAAATATTCACCTTTGGAAAATTAAGACTAATTCCTTGTTCACATGTATATGTGAGTCAAGTAAAGGACTAAGGGATAGAGTACACGTTTTGTGCATTGGTCAAGTCCACCACTAAAGATCGATAAGACTATTCGTCATGATTTACAAAATTTTAGTAAATATGGTTATACTTAAAAGCTTAAGTATAATTTTGAAGCATTGGAAAAGTTTCGATGTATAGCAGAACAAATGAGAAGAATCAAATGTGGCAGAAAGATAAAAGTTTCTCAAATCTGAAAAGATGGAAAAGTACTTTAGTATAATGTTTTATGATCATCTTAATGATTGTGAGACCATATCACAATTCATCCTCTAGGGACATCTTAGTGCATTTTCATGGCTAAGAAGAGGAGTCATGAATAATTGAAATGGTTAAATCAAGAAGGTGATAAATACTTCATTCCAAAACAAGTCTTAGAGTCATACTCCAAGATTGTAATTTGAGTGACACATCTTAAAGAAGGTTTATCAACACTTGTCAAATGTAAGAGTAAGATGTGTCTTACTCTTGTACATTTGAAATTGGTAAGTTGTGATGTTTTGGATAAAACAGAGACCAACTTAGAACGATTGTGTGAAGTCTTTGTCTTGATAAGAATCCACACTATCTCTTGAATATTTGTTTGTCAAGGAATGGGTCTTGGCAAGAGAGTCTTATATGTCAAGAGGACAATGGGAGCCTAAAAGATCTTGAAAGAGTCTAATCAAGAATAAAACATGTAGTTTATCACTAGCACACGACTTCAGGTTTATAACCTATCGTGTTGACATATTCCTATTCCTGTGCCCATTCTAGTTAAAGTTGACTTTGCATATGAGTTCTGAGAGTTCTCAATTGCTTGCATAACAACTTGGAGGCAATAGCAGGCCCTTGTGCTACCAGGTGGTAAGAAGTTAAGGTTGCACAAGTTCAGTCCATATAAGTTTGGATTTGTCACTAACCTTGTCTTGTGATTATGGTTTTGACAAATTCACATGGATAGGAACACATACACCATAAAATCTAAGTGTCATAAGGTTTCTCTCTGATTCATGAAAATGATGGTGAGGAAATGCTTTCACTAAGTAGATTTTAAGTAGATAGCAATTGTGATATTTGCATTCTAAAAGTCGTTAGTGGAGCATGTATGGTTAACCGGCACACTAATATGGACTTGTGACGAATGTCAAAGGTCTAAACAATTAAGACTATGATTATGCATTCCTTTTCATAGTTCTGAAATTGTTTAGACACACATGTGTGCTATCTAAGGAAAGGTGTATGATTTTGATAAAGTTTTATCAAAGCATCTTGTATCAGAAATTTGAACTTTGGTAAGGATGTCAATAAAGTATTGATTTCTAGAAGTCCGGCTGATTTCTGAGTACATGCCAAAGCTAGTGGGAGCATAAGTGTTATGCTAATAATCATCATGTTAGTGGGAGCATGATAATTATAATAAGTTTTGAAAGTTAGCAATGTTAATTATAGAAAACAAAAGTTTCTATTGGGAAAAGTTGTTTTGCAATAATTAAGGGAGAGGAAATTGTACTTCATTTCAAATCTAAAAGCTTAGATCGTGAGATTTTAATCCAATTTAGTCATGTATATATATGAATCTTATGTTGGAATGATTCGACATAAGTAAATTCTATATATGGGAACATTATTTGCGTTCTAAAATTCGATTATGATTACGGCATCCCTTTTCATAATCTGAATTATGAGAACATGGCAAATAGAAATAGAAATATTATAGCAAAAGGCTGGTCAAGTATCATGTCTTTATGTGAGACATCATGAATCGTGTTCATATGCTTCAGATATAGGATCAATTGCATGTGCTATAATATCCATCCTTTCTAAAATTTCCAAATGCCCACGACATTAATAGGGGAAAAGGTCTAGAATTGGATATGACTAAAATGATTAAGCAATTGTCAAGGACAATCTAAGGTTTAAAAAAGATTTGTTACTCAGTTACAAATGGAAGTATGGTGTAAATTTTTAGAGAGGACCATACTGACATATTCTGAAGAGAGGCAACTCTTGTTCAGAAGTGATAGTCAAAATGGGAATTTGGAAATGTTCCCATAGGTGGAAGTTATTCATTAGATCTGTGTAAGATTAGGAAACTTAATGCAAGAAGGATGTTCAAAGCAATGTATCTTGAATTCGAGACTTCGTTCCCATGGAGTGATCTCCATTGGAATACTTTGTATTGACTATTGACAAGTCTTTGTGACTTTGTGCATAATCATTACAGAGGATCAGTGCCTATAAGTTTAAAATCTAACAGATTTCAGTAAATGGCAGGAATTTGGAATTCTTTCATTTACGGTAAGGATTTGGGATTGTGAAATGAGAATCATTGGAATTATGTTCAGTCGATTTATTTCACAAAGTAAAAGACCATAGACAAACTTAGTCTGCATACTTAGTGTATGACATAACTAATGTTTGGACAAACATAGTGTGCATACTTGGTGTATGGCATGAGTATTGTTTGGATAAACATAGTGTGCATCCTTGGAGCATGACATGACTATTGTTTTGATTCAAGTATAAAGTTGATAATTTGAAACAGTATGCAATGAATAATGTGTAATCAATATGGTGATAAAGAAAAGGTGTTCTATTTATATTCATAAGTTCTGAGACCATATTGGATTCAATTATTCTTATGTTTCACTTTTCATGTTTTGACTCCAGAATAACTAGGTCGTTCTTCCTGAATGACTAAGTTATTCAAATGATCAACAGTCGATAATATGTTGGAAGTAGGTATTAAGGCAAGACTGTCATGAAGCTAGTTTGTAGATGTCTAAGGTGTTGGACATAGCAAAGAGTTGCTACAACATTCACGAGTGCTCATAAGTTCTGAGTATTGGATTAAACTCATGCTCATTTGACTCACCTCATGAATTTTATCACAAGCGATCATGAGACGATAATATCTTATATTCTTCAAACCTAGAGATATGAGTTGTTGCCTATGATTCAACAAGTAGTAGAAAAAGCATATGAGTCAAAGTTTATCCATTCCTTTTAACCTTAAAGAGATAAAAATGATATCTATGGGCCCCCCCATAATTTAGTGATGACACCCCGAAGTGCTTTGCCAGGCCTGGACTGATTTGATTTGTTCAATTAGTCGGTCGTCATAAATCGGAAATCGGGAAACAACAAATGGACAGAGAGAATGATTATAATCCATGTCTCAGTCCATATAATATCTAGAATGGAGGAATATATGATCCCTTATCTAATGGACAAGTCATTGACTAGATCAGAGTCCGATAACGGCTTCTAAGAGCTACGATTGCTTTTCGGTTGCAGAGTCATATGAAATAATAGTTTTAGACTTATCCAAGTGGGAGACTGTTGGATTAGTGTCTAAGTCCATAAGTATAATTGGTATGTACTAGACCCAATTTGGCATGGTCCATTTGGGTTGCACTTCACCGGAACAATTTATATGGATAGTCTTTTGAGAATAGTATATTTATGATTTATATTAATATACTATAAGTTCTAATATATTAATATGGAATCATATTATTTAATTAGTGTTGATCAAGAATTAATTTAGTGATCAAAAGGAACTAATTAAATATGGACTCTTATATATAGTATGGGCCAAGTTCATTTAGGTTGGGCTAAGCTTGCATGGATAGTCCATGGAGTTTTTAACCCATGGATCCTATGGAAATGAAAGGTCATGGGTATTAGGATTTACATGGATGAAACCTTAATCCTCCATACTATATAATGAGGTCTTTGCACATGAAATGGCACTAGTGTGTGAGGATACAAGAGTGGGCCAATTTCTAGTGTGCTTACTATTATCTCAAGTTTTCCAAGGTGTTTTGGTGATTTGTGATTCCACTTGAGGCTTCCACACTATTGGGGCTAAGCTCTTAAAGTTCAAGACTTCAAGCTTCATTAAAAGGTATGTCATTTAACTAGGCTTTTGTAGTATAGTTGGTTCATATTATGCTAGTTAGGATGAAACCTTGGAATATTGAATATTTGCATGTATAATAGAGAAAACATAGATCCAAGGTTTATAGGGTTGCATGTAAACCAAAAGAGTGTTAGAATGCTCAAAACCCATCAGGCCCTCGATCTGTTATGCTAGAATACTAGATGTTTCTGTGACTCTTGTGTGTGTATGTTCTTGTATGCATACAGGGTGGGCCTGATAGTTATTATGTATATTATGATCACTTATGCTTGTATGATTTGTATGTGGGCAGGGCCCATTATACTCTTTTGGACGGGGCCCGTTATGCATGTTTGGGGGGAGCTCGTTATATTCTTTAGGCGTGGCCCGTTATACGAGTGTGGGCGGGGCCTGTTACACTCTTTGGGCAGGGCCCATTATGTGCTATTATGTATGGTATGTGGTATTTTGGGACACTCACTATGCTTTGTTCTTACGGTTTTCAGTTTATGTTTCAGGTACTTATGGTTTCAAAGGGAGGAGCTCGGGATGTTTGCAGGACATACACCATTCGATTCCGTATTTTGTGATTTGCTCTGGTAATGATGATGTATTGATAGATTTTGATTACCTTGGTTTCATAACAATGATATGTTTACTGTTTTATTAATTTAGAAATGAGAATTTTTGGGTCTTATTTTTGGGAAGATACAAACAAAGCATGCTAGTGCTTGTGGGTTTATTGTTGTTCTTGGTTCACACTTGATTTCATATGTGCTTAGCTTCATGGACCACTTTAACATCCTAGTGACATCTCCGGTTTCTGCATAACATTTTTGATGGGGTAATTAGTTCTCACATGTATAGTGTGTGTTTCAAAATAGTATCTTAATTTTGTGGAAGCAGTTATTAATTCTAGTATTAGCTTTTTAAAATGGGAATACCTGGTCTCAGAATCCAGGAGACTTTTACTTACATAGTATATGGGATGTTGATCCCATTGAGATCCTTGGCTAAAACTGCACTTACAGCATTAGAGGATATTAGAATTATAGGAGGAGTGGTTTCTATATAGTGGTTTCACTAGCAAGGGTGCAGAACTTAAATAATTTTGAAGTTCTTCAAAATCATCTTTGTGCTCTTTAGTTCACTCAAATCTTTTGTTCTTCTTCAAGATATCATAGAAAGGCTTGCACCTTTCTGAGGATCTTGAGATGAACCTGTTAAGTGCTTCTACTCTTCCTGTTAGTCTCTCAATATCCTTCTTCGAGGATGGGGTTCTTAAATCGATGATGGGTTTTATTTGCTCCGTACTGGCTTCTATTTCCCTATTAGTCACCATGTATCCAAGGAACTTGCCTGACCTCATTCCAAAATGGTACTTGGAAGGTTTCAGCTTCTTGTTATATTCGTCTAGTATGTTGAAGGCATCTTCAAGATCCTTAGCTTTCTTTGATTTTACCACCATGTCATCGATGTATACTTCAATGGTGTCCCCCAGTTTATCCTTGAACATCTGGTTGACTAAACTAGTATGTTTCACCTACATTTTTAAGACCAAATGGCATAACACTATAGCAGTATATACATGTTCGGGTAACGAATGTGGTATCCTCTTATTCAGATGGTTTCATTTGGATTTGTTGGAACCCCGCTGATGCATCCATAAATGTTAGTAGTTCATGGTCGACCGTAGCATCTATCATGGAGGCTATGTGTGGTAGGAAAGGATACTTAGGGAAAGCCTTGTTCATATCCGTATAGTCCATACATACTCTCCATTTTCTGTTCTTCTTCTGTACGATGACCATGTTGGCTGGCCATCTTGGGAACTTGACTTCCTTGATTGTCCATGTTTTAAGGAGCTTTTTTTACTAATTCTTGGATGATTTGGTTTCTTTCGGGTGCAAACTTTCTTCTCTTTTGGTGCACTGGTCTGAAAGAAGGATCAATGTTAAGTTTATGTGTTATAATATTCTTGTATATATATATATATATATATATATATATATATATATATATATATATATATATATATATATGTCATATCCTAATGCTTCCAGGAAATTTTTTTGCTTCTATCTTTCAGGAATGTTATTAGTTTTTGCTAGATTTGTTCTAGCATCGAGGATCCTATGAGGACTTTAGCTTCAAGATCCTCGAGGTCTAGGGGCACTTCCTTTATATCCTGCTCTCTTGTTTCTAGCACACCTCATGCCCCCTGCTTTAGTGTTATCCTTGTCGTGACACTGTTGAAGATTTCATCAAAGTCTTGTAACACTCCTTGTATTCTTGTTGATCACCTATGATTTTTACTATCCACGAAGGAGTGGGCATTTTGACACATTGATGATATGTCGAGGGTACAACCTTCATATCATGGATCCATGGTCTACTTAGTATACCATTATAGGAGGATAATGTATCGATTACACAAAAACATAGCACATAGGTTACCCCCTCAATGTAAATAGGTTCCTTTTATTTCGTCGGATGTATGTTTTGTTTCACCACTGAATCCGCTTAACATTGAGGATCTTTTGACTATTTCGGATTCAGGGATGTTCATCCTTTTTAAAGCGTCCAAGATTATGATGTTGATTGAGGATCTTCATCAACAAGGATCCTTCTAACAAAATGTTTGGTGATGTAAAGAGTGATCACCAATCCATTGTGATGAGGATCTTGAACGCCTGTTCTATCTGTTTCATCGAAGGTGATTTCCTTCTCATTTGTGATCGATGTTTTCTTCTTTGGCCTTTATTCTTTCTCTGTTTTTGACACTTTAGCATGTCTTTTTTTGCATAGTAATAGGTGCCACAAACGCCAGATCCTCCAAAGATTACATTGATTACCTTAGCACTTACAGGAGGCGATCCTGCTTTTTCTAGGGTATTATGGGGATCCTGATCCTTTTCCTTGGACCTTTCTTTTCTTCTCTCACGGATCTCCTTGAGGTATCCCTTGCTAAATAGGTAAATAATCACCTTTAATAGGATTATGAAATCTCCAGTAATGTAACCAAAGTACTCGTGGTATGCGTGCCATTTGGACTTGTCTTTCTAGGTGGTGGACTTTTCTCCTTTACTTGTCCATCTCGCTTTGTTGCCAAGATCCTGCATGAAAAATATTAGACCTTAAACATCCACAGAAAAGTAGTAGTCAGTTATCTAAGAAAATTCTTCTTCCTCCCTTTCATCTTCAAGGGCATTAACCCTATGATGATCAGGTCTGGAATAAGGTTTAGATGTATAGGATTTCTAGGCCGAGGATTCGGCCTTGCTATTAGGGTTATCATATGAGCTTGGTGGGTTGATCCTCCTTTGGATTTCCTTGTCTTTTTCGAGCCTTATGAACCTCAACGCTCTGCTCCTTACTTTATCCATTGCTTTGAATGGATTCATTACATGGTCTTCGTAGAAAGGAGAGTCTTTATTTAGCCCCATTTTGAAGGCTTCCACGACAGTTGCCATGTCGATTTTGGGGATACTCAGAGCTTTCTTGCCAAACCTATTCACGAAATCCCTGAGGGATTCCTTAGGATCCCGAACTACCCGATAGAGATCACTAGTGATCTTCTCGACTATTCTGCTACAAAAAAACGTTTGATAAAAATATTAACTAAATATGAAAATGAAGTAATAGAGTATAGAGGAACATCTAGTAGCCATTTCAAGGCTGATCCTGTGACGGTTGGACCAAAACCATTGCATAGGAAAGCTTCCTTCAAGTGCGCAGGAATGGGGATGATCTCCATTCTTTCCTTATATTATGCCACATGTTCTTCAAGATTCATGGTCCAATCATAAGGCTTCATGCTAAGAGTTTGGAAGTGCTTTGGGACGTCGGTGTCAGCGATTGCAGGAGCGAATCTCGAGATCATGTGGCTTGTTTGGGAGACTTTTGGTATACACTGGACTATTTCGAGTATGCTTGAGATCATCTTTCATGGCTGTTGAAGTTCTTTGTCCATGATCAGGCCCATCCCTACATCAATGTCCATAGAGTTAGTATTAAAGGTATTATCATTAACAAAGTTACGAGGATCCTTGTTATTGGGAGTGAAGAAGGTTTCACCGGGATCCTGGGTCGTATGTGCTTGCTCTTTTGGAGTTGCACCCCAAGTGGGAGCAGAGGACGGTGTCGAGGATCCTATCTCTTGGCGATTTGTCGAGGATCCCATATTGTCGAAGTTTAGGATCTTGGGCTACAAGATTGTAACGCCCGTAGATTCGGGCTAGTCAATTTAGAGACGATAAGCATCAAAAGTGACTTTTGGATAAAATATTATTTAAAATGAATAATCTTAACTAAGTTGTAGTGGTCGTGGCAAGGTTTCCAAAAATATAAAGAATGCCGAAATCCGAGTTATAACGAAGAAGTTATGACCTGTCGAAGTTTCGCGACAGAGCCGGCACGACACAGCGCGACGTAAAAAGTGAATTTACGATAGAGCGATATTTAGTCTTAGCGATCTAAACGAAATTCGTAGAATACGTTAAACTGAGAACATGCATAAGAAGAACGTCTAAATCTGACTTTGTTTGAGGAAGTTAGGATTTTTCGAAGTTTCGACTTAGCGGTATGCAACCTAAAGTTCGAATATGAGATCAAGTGGTTTCTAGCCGAAACAATCTAAATAAGAATCGAAGATCTCGTCGATAGCAGTCCAACGGTAAAAACACAGACGAAAACGAACGTCAGATAAAGGAGTTATGAATTTCTAACAAAGTTTTCCTGTCCCGGCCTACTAAAAATAATATAATAAAAGTTAAAATCAAAATTAGCCGACGGAGTCTAAACGAGAGTTGTAGAGCATAATCTCACCTATGTGTGGATATAAATAACGTCGAAAACGGAGCTCGTATGCGAAAGATATGAATTTATGAAGTTTGGGGCACGAACTTCAACCCTTGTGTTAGAGCTCACGACGTGAGCACAGTGGCTCACGACGTGAGCAGGCGATAGACACCTTCTAGGGCAAGTAGCCATGACGAACGCAGTGACATATTCGAGCTCACGACGTGAGCATAAGTGGCTCACGACATGAGCATAGTTTCTCAAACCATGACATCACCTCTCGATCTGCTACCAATCATGGTACTCGAACCATGACATCACCTCTCGATCTGCTACCAATCATGGTACTCGAACCATGACATCACCTCTCGATTTGCTACTAATCATGGTACTCGAACCATGACATCACCTCTCGATCTGCTACCAATCATGGTACTCAAACCATGACATCACCTCTCGATCTGCTACCAATCATGGTACTCGAACCATGACATCACCTCTCGATCTGCTACTTAGAACCCCTGGAATACTCCCTGCATCGAGTGTGGGTTTTTTGCTTTCAGTAGTACGGGCCCATACTACCTGCCACATCTACCCATACTCTCTACACGGACCATCCCAGATTCCCTAAGTAGCTATTCAACCTTCTCATCACCAATGCTCTACTTTGTTAGTATACTCCTCTGACTAAGGCCACTTCCTAGGTTCTCACATTTTTCCGCCATTAGCTGCTGAGAAACTCCTTATGATGCCAGTCATCTATCTCCTGAGTATCGTCACATTCACTTGGTAGCTGACTCCCATCATCGGGAGTTCCACAAAGCACGAAGAAAGCAGCATTCGGGATTCGAATAAACACATATAACCCGCTCTAGGTGATAACTCCCTAGCTCTACTCGTACTCAAAAGATATCCCCAGACTCTGCAACTCTACCCCTGCGGGTATCTAGCTACTCTCTTGGTAGGCTTCACTGTGACGTCCCCTAATTTCTCGGCCAGAAAAGACCGATTTAATTTATGCTTTTTAAAATAAAATCAGAGAAATCTTTTCAAAAGATGTTGCGGAATTGGTCCCCAAACAACATATGATAAAAGTTTATCAAAACCCTTCATTAAGAAGGTATATATTTTCCATATAGATCAAAACCTCGGG
Organism: Lactuca serriola; assembly: GCF_051521515.1. Taxonomy (NCBI): domain Eukaryota; kingdom Viridiplantae; phylum Streptophyta; class Magnoliopsida; order Asterales; family Asteraceae; genus Lactuca; species Lactuca serriola. Next base: position 163,241,183 of record NC_136416.1, on the reverse strand, counting down.
ATGTCATGTTCCGATACAGATCAAAAGCATAAACAAGATATTATAAGCCTTTCAACAGTTATTTACAACTACTGGCCTATAATCCAAAAATCTCTCTTCGTCCTCTGACTATGCTCGGGGTCCACTACATGTAACATAAAAAGCTGAGTGGGTCAGGCTAGGGAGACTAGTGAGCATATAGGGTTTTCAACCAACAGTAATAATAAACTTATTAAGTTCACCAATCAACAATAACCCTGATTACCCATTCCCGTTATCCTCACTTTACGTCCCTAAACACTTTTCACAAGGGACCTAGCCTAAAGAATATCATCGGGATGGACACTACTGCTAAGGGGTTTCCTCAGCCATACATGTCCTAAAGGCAACCATGAGGGGGATGGAGTACATCGAATGAACACCCAAGTTCATTAACACCTATAGGTTGCGGACCTGCTAATGTTTCCCACTGGACTATCTAGAAAGTTCGTGGTCTTCATCCAAACTCCGCTAGATGACTAGATCTCAAAACACATCTGTAACATCCCAAGTTCAGGAGTGCAAGTTTAGGGTTCAAAGTGTAAATGTGGAAGGGTAACTCGGCAAGTCCATGGATGGACTCGGCGAGTAGGGTCACGACTCTGGTCGCGTGTTAAGTGACCAACTCGGTGAGTAGCATGGGTGGACTCGGCGAGTTGGTGCTGAGTGGAGAAAACCCTAATTCCGGGGGTAGAGCCCTATATAAAGAACATAACACTTCTTCCCCAGCCTCTTTACCTTCCCTTGAGTTCCAGAAACCCTAAATTCGTGTGAGCTTTCCTTGGTAAGAGATTAGAGCCTTGGAGGAGGTAACCTTGGAAGGAAATTGAAGAGCAAAAAGATTGGAGCAAGGGGCTTTGTAGAGAATTGGTTCATTCATCAGTGGGAACCTTCATTTGAGGTAATAATCCTCTGTTTGAGCTTTTGTGCATCTAGATCTATCATTTGTGGGGGTTTTGGGGCATAAATGAGGTACATCTCAAGTTTTGTGTAAGATCTGAGGTTGCTACCTCAAATCTAGGTTGCTAATGATCCAGAAAGCCATAAAGTCTATGCTCAAGAGTTGTTGGTGAAGTTCTTTTGTCCCAAACCCAAAGCCTAGAGTGTAACATGCTTAGATCTACTTGGATTCACGTAAATTTTGCCACTTTACGTGATGGATGGCTTGTAGAAGGGTAGATTTATGGTTTAGAGCTTTTGCATGGCTTGGAAAGCCTCTGTATGGTTTCAGATCTAAGGGTACTCTGCGAGTCACAAGGGTGTACTCGGCGAGTTGCTTGAAGATAAACTGGAACTCGAGTTGGAAGAACAACTCGGCGAGCCTGTTGAAGATAGCCTTGGACTCGGCGAGTATGTTCTTGGACTTGGCGAGTTTGGTCGTGAGGCCCTAACCTTTATTCTGGTTGAGCTGTGAATCAGTGAGTCAAGGGATGACTCGGTGAGTCGAGTGTGAAAGGACTAAGGGTTGTGGAACTCGGCGAGTCTCGGGGTGACTCGGCGAGTTGAGTTGCGGATTGGGGAAGTTCTGTGCATGGGGACTCGGTGAGTCATCGGGTTGACTCGGCGAGTAGAGTTAGTCAGGGATGACTTTGACTTTAACTTTGACCAAGGGTTGACCAGTTGATTTCCAGGGGCATTTTGGTAATTGTTGGCTTTTATTTTGAGTTCAGTGTTTTGGTGTTGATCAGTGGTGGAGATCGCATCAGTGGTCGGAGCAGCTTGGGTTTATCGGTTCAGCCGGCAGTTGTGAGGTGAGTTATCCTCACTATATCAACAGGGTCTAAGGCACCAAGGTAAGCCCTTTTATCAGATTGAGATTCGGGTATTGTTGTTATGTTATTGTTTTGCTATGATTGCATCTTGGTAGTTAGGATGGTATATGTTAGAGACCTGGTTAAGGTCGGTATCATGGTATATAGGATGATGCTATGCTAGTGACCGGTTAGGTCGGTATCTTGGTTAGGATGATGATATGTTATGTGATCTGCTAGATCGGCTTGGTTGAATGTGAATTGTTATATGATTGAATGTTTATGTGCACATGGTTGTTGGACTGGGATTGGGTTGCGGCGGGTCCTGCTTTGTGTTGTAGGCCAACATACCCAGGGCGGACCGGTTGTCCCGAAGGCCCAACGAGCGGTCCGGATAGGCTGTAGGCCCCAAGAGGGCGGACCAAACGTGCCGAGGCTCAGAGAGTGGACCGGACCGACTGAAGGCCCGGTACGGGCGGACCAGTCATACTGTAGATTCAGAGAGTGGACTAGGTAGATTGAAGCCCCGGTGCGGGTGGACCAATCACACTGTAGACTCAATATGTATGGCTAGACTCGGAGGGTGGACCAGGTGGACTGAAGGTCGGTACGGCGGAGCAGTCATACAGTAGACCCGAAGTGCATGGTTGTTCTGTGTTCTGATATGATATGGCATGTTATGCGTGTATGGTATATGTGGTTGGTATTTTGGGGGTATCTCACTAAGCTTTCGGGCTTACAGTTGTGGTTTAATGTTTTTCAGGTTCTTCAGGAGACTGTGGCAAGGCAAAGGCGTGATCGTACCGCTCCTCATGATTATGTTTTATGATGTGGATCTGGGAAGACTCTGATAATAATTGTATTGAAAACCTTTTTTAATAACATTATGAAAATGGGTTGTTTTTGAAAAGTTAAAATTTGTTGAAATTTTATGGTCGTTACAAGTTGGTATCAGAGCCTTGGTTTGAGTGAATTGGAGGAACATTCGTGTGAATCTAGTCTCAAATCAGGGAGAGTTTTTAAAAGAGAATTAAAAATGGTTTTCAAAATGAGTAAAGGAGGACGCGGAGGTACGATCAGCCGAAGCCAATAAGTAACCCCAAAATACCATACATGTTATTTGTTTTGAGCTTTGATTGAACATCATGCTAGTACTAGGCTAGGGATCTTCAGTATTTTATGTTAATGTTGCCTGATTTATGATGCTTGCTAGCCTAGGGTTCCTCTGTAGGAGATTTCCGGTGTTCCTCTAGGAGTGAGGGTTGAGCGCTTGTTATGTATGTTTTTTACTAGGGTGTTGTGGTATACTTGATACACATATGGGTAGGTGTGGAAGGTAGTATAGGCCCGTACTACTGAAAGCATAGGACCCATACGTGTATCAAAGAAACCATGACCTCTAGGGTTGGGTTGGGAATTGGTTCCCGGGTTTGTGGAAAGTAAATGAGATCTTGTGGTGTTTTTTTTAGTATGGTGGTCATGAGGCACGCTGGGATCGGATCCGGGTCAGGATCGGGAGCAGGAGAGGGAGGTCAGGGCGGGTCAGTACCGCCCGAGGTTATTGGTCAGATGAGCACAGGCGATTTGGACGCTAGGATTCGTGAGATCCTGCATGATGAGGTTGCTGCGTTGTTCCGGGCCGAGTTGCCGGAACTGTTCGGGTCGATCAAGACCGCTATGATTGAGTATTTTGATGGGCGCTATGCGGACCTCACAGAGACGGCTGGCGCGGCGGCTACAACGGCTGTAGCAGCGGCAGGGGGAGGAGTCGGTCGAGGTTTTCAGTATCGGGACTTCAATAATACGAAGCCTCCTACCTTCGATGGGGTGCAGGACCCGATTGTTGCTATGAGATGGTTGTCGGACGTGGAGGGGTGTTTCTTCACGTGTTCATGCCCTGCTGATCAGAGGGTGAGGTGTGCTCTGAACCTGTTAAGGCTCGGGGCGAAGGATTGGTGGAGATTGACCACAGGGTCATATTCGGATGCGCAGAGAGTTGCGGTTTCATGGGATCAGTTCCGGGAGATGTTCAACACTCGTTATGTTCTGCGGGTTGAGAGGGAGAGGTTAGCTCAGGAGTTCCTGGAACTGAAGCAGGATTCGGAGTCGGTGACGGAGATCACCAGGATGTTCACTGAGAGGGCGAGGTTTTGCCCTGAGTTCGCCTCGGAGCAGGCTCAGATGTCCTGATATCTGAGTATGCTCAAGAGGGATATCAGACAGTTTGTGTCTACGCAGAGGTGCGAGACCTTTTTGGAGTTGTAGGAGGCCGCCAGGCGACGTGAGTTGGAGATTGAGTTGCAGTTGCGAGAGCTGAGGCAGGCTCCGGTGCAGCTGCAGCCGGCGCTGAAATGGTCCAAGACCATTGATTATAAATTGGGAGATCAGAGTAGTCACACTTGTGGGAAGTGTGGGAAAGGTCACATCGGAGTTTGTACCCAGTGGTGCATGCAGGAAGTGCGGAAATGAGGGGCACTATGCGAGGGATTGTCGGCAGACAGCCCCGGTTCAGGATTTGAGGATTTGTTATCATTGCCATCAGGTTGGACACTTAAGGGTCAACTGTCCACAACTTACTGCAGGAGCGGTGCAGGCTCCAACACCGGCTACATTGAGGATCACGGGTGGAGGTCAGGGTGGAGCGGAGCCCCCAAGGGCTTAGGGTTGTGCTTTTTAGCATACAGCAGAGGAGGTCAGGGCAGTGCCGGATGCAGCTGCGTGTATGTTTCTTTCTTGATGTCTTGTTATCTTGTGATTATTGTGGAGTATTGTTTATCTGATAGTCTCGTTGTGTGGTTTTCGGTATGGTATTCGTTGTTCTTTGAGGGTCATGGTATGGTTATGGGTTTAGTGTTAGGAATTTCGTTAGTTATCATTCATGAGGGTTATTAGTGGAAATCTGACGTTTGGTCTAAATGTCGGGTAGCATCTACAGTCTGAGGAGTGGTTAGCTGAAGATCGAGTTTCTTTCGAGCCCGAGATGATCGGTGTTGATATGTGATTTTGTGAAGGTTGCTCGTTCTGGTGGGAATCAGTTTGCGTGTAAGTGTTTGTTTTGTGTAGGGTTGTTGAGGGAGGTCGGTGATGGCGACCGGTGGTTGATAGTCAGTGCTCTAAGTGGGGGAGAATTGGAGAATTCTCCGGAATATCAATGAGCACGAGAGGTTGTTTAACTGCTTGGGATTCAGCAGTGTTTCTGCCAGCCAAGAGCATAGGCTGGTATGAGTAAGTGGCAGGCGTGCGGGGCGGGATACAGACCAAGGGTGATTGATGGTGGAAGGCCTAGGATCGGGTCGGGTTTGAGTATGTAGGATGGAGATAGAGTTCGGAACCCCTAGAGGGCTAGAACAGTATGCATGGGAGAGTTTCCCGGAGGGATGACTCGGAATGATGAATGCTAGTTGAGCGGTCCAGATAGATTGAAGGCCGGTAGGCGTACCAGTCAGGCCGAAGGCCCGGAGAACGGTCCAGCCAGGCTGAAGGCCCTGGAGGGCGGTCCAGATCTGCTGAAGGTTCTGAGAGTGGTCCAGATTGGTTGAAGGCCTGGTAAGGCGGTCCAGTCGTGCTGAAGACTCTCCATGTGTTGATAGATCGATACGAGGAAATGGATTGAGTATGTCGTGACATGTTAGCGTCAGAAGGTCTGGCCCCGGGTATTGATCGTGGTGGGTGGAAGGTAGAGCATGGACTTGAGAGTCCTTGCGAGCGGATCCAGAACATGTATGGTGCATAGGATAGCAGTTATGCTATAAGAGAATGGTGTAGTATTGAGTGAGCACCGTGGAACTTGTGGTAGTGTCAAGGCAGCCAAGTGGATTTCCTTGGTAAGGGAAAGGAAAGGAATGTAGCTCCGAGAGGGAGTGTAAGTTCACGGAAGTGAAAGCAGTAGTGCAGAGTTATGATTGGGGTGTCCCAATCATGGTTAATGTGCAGTGTGTCTGCGACTGTGGTATGGAATCACATCCGGGTTGGATGTTTGCTGAGGCTTGGAAGGAATGCAGGAAGGGAATCTTGGATTTCCAGTTTGATTTTGATTTATGTGGTGGAAATTCATCCTGGGGGATGTTTGGAGGTGTCGTCAGTGTATCGAGTTTTCCCAACCCGAAGATGCTAGAGCCAGCTCAGCATGGGTATGAGATTGCGGTGGAGAACTCATGGGAGTTTCTCTGAGGCTGAAGGATGTGTCATCCTGTCAGCATGGAGTGGAAAAAGTTGGGCTCAGACTGGGAATTTCGGTGGTTCATGGTTATTTCTAGCTCGTATGAGTCGAGTGATTGTTGTGATTTGGAGCGAGTAGAGTATCATGGAGTGGTACTCAGTTGATAAGTGTGGTTATCAGAGGATGAGGTCGGTGGCCGGCTTGAAGCGGTGTTCAGAACACCGCGGGAAGAAAAATTGGGTGTTGGGTTTCGGTGGTTGTGCGTTGAGGAACCTGGTCTGGGTAATGCCAGGTGGTGCATTGCGAGAGTAGTTCTGGAGTTATGTTGCCGCAGGCTTCGAGGACGAAGCCTAATTTAAGTGGGGGAGAATTGTAACATCCCAAGTTCAGGAGTGCAAGTTCAGGGTTCAAAGTGTAAATGTGGAAGGGCAACTCGGCGAGTCCATGGATGGACTCGGTGAGTAGGGTCGCGACTCTGGTCGCGTGATAAGTGACCAACTCGGCGAGTAGCATGGGTGGACTCGACGAGTTGGTGCTGAGTGGAGAAAACCCTAATGCCGGGGGTTGAGCCCTATATAAAGAACATAACACTTCTTCCCCAACCTCTTTACCTTCCCTTGAGTTCCACAACCCCTAAATTCGTGTGAGCTTTCCTTGGTGAGAGATTAGAGCCTTGCAGGAGGTAACCTTGGAAGGAAATTGAAGAGCAAAAAGATTGGAGCAAGGGGCTTTGTAGAGAATTGGTTCAATCATCAATGGGAGCCTTCATTTGAGGTAATAATCCTCTGTTTGAGCTTTTATGCATCTAGATCTATCATTTGTGGGGGTTTTGGGGCATAAATGAGGTCCATCTCAAGTTTGGTGTAAGATCTGAGGTTGCTACCTCAGATCTAGGTTACTAATGATCCATAAAGCCATAAAGTCTATGCTCAAGAGTTGCTGGTGAAGTTCTTTTGTCCCAAACCCAAGGCCTAAAGTGTAACATGCTTAGATCTACTTGGATTCACGTAAAGTTTGCCACTTTACGTGATGGATGGCTTGTAGAAGGGTAGATCTATGGTTTAGAGATTCTGCATGGCTTGGAAAGCCTCTGTATGGTTTCAGATCTAAGGGTACTCGGCGAGTCACAAGGGTGTACTCGGCGAGTTGCTTGAAGATAGGCTGGAACTCGACGAGTTGGAAGAACAACTCGGCGAGTTGGATGAAGATGAGCAGGGACTCGACGAGTTGGAAGAACAACTCGGCGAGCCTGTTGAAGATAGTCTTGGACTCGGCGAGTCTGTTCTTGGACTCGGCGAATCTGGTTGTGAGGCCCTAACCTTTCTTCTGGTTGAGCTGTGAATCGGTGAGTTAGGGGATGACTCGGTGAGTCGAGTGTGAAAGGACACAGGGTTGTGGAACTCAGCGAGTCTCGGGGTGACTCGGCGAGTTGAGTCGCGGATTGGGGAAGTTCTGTGCGTGGGGACTCGGTGAGTCATCGGGTTGACTCGGCGAGTAGAGTCAGTCAAGGATGACTTTGACTTTGACTTTGACCAAGGGTTGACCAGTTGATTTCCAGGGGCATTTTGGTAATTGTTGGCTTTTGTTTTGAGTTCAATGTTTTGGTGTTGATCAGTGGTGGAGATCGCATCAATGGTCGGAGCAGCTTGGGTTTATCGATTCAGTCGGCAGTTGCGAGGTGAGTTATCCTCACTATATCAACAGGGTCTAAGGCACCAAGGTCGGCCCTTTTATTGGATTGAGATCCGGGTATCGTTGTTATGTTATTGCTTTGCTATGTTTGCATCCTGGTAGTTAGGATAGTATATGTTAGAGACCTGGTTAAGGTCGGTATCCTGGTATATAGGATGATGCTATGCTAGTGACCGGTTAGGTCGGTATCCTAGTTAGAATGATGATATCTTATGTGATCTGCTAGATTGGCTTGGTTGAATGTGAATTGTTATATGATTGAATGTTTATGTGCACATGGTTGTTGGATTGGGATTAGGTTGCGGCGGGTCCTGCTTTGTGCTGTAGGCCAACATACCCAGGGCGGACTGGTTGTCCCGATGGCCCAGCGAGCGGTCCGGATAGGCTGTAGGCCCCAAGAGGGCGGACCAGACGTGCCGAGGCTCAGAGAGTGGACCAGACCGACTGAAGGCCCGGTGCGGGCGGATCAGTCATACTGTAGACTCAGAGAGTGGACCAGGTGTATTGAAGGCCCGGTGCGGGCGGACCAATCACATTGTAGACTCGATATGTATGGCTAGACTCGGAGAGTGGACCAGGTGGACTGAAGGCCGGTGCGGCGGACCAGTCACACAGTAGACCCGAAGTGCATGGCTGTTCAGTGTTCTGATATGATATGGCATGTTATGCGTGTATGGTATATGTGGTTGGTATTTTGGGGGTATCTCACTAAGCTTTCGGGCTTACAGTTGTGGTTTAATGTTTTTTAGGTTCTTCAGGAGACTGTGGCAAGGCAAAGGCGTGATCGTACTGCTCCTCATGATTATGTTTTATGATGTGGATCTGAGAAGACTCTGATAATAATTGTATTGAAAACCTTTTTTAATAAAATTATGAAAATGGGTTGTTTTTGAAAAGTTAAAATTGGTTGAAATTTTATGGTCGTTACAACATCGAGGCCTCTCATCAATTTTATTTTATCACACATCACTATGTACCCATGTTCTACCCAACATATTTGTAGATAAAAATACTTATAAAGTTTAAAACTTGTATAAAACATCAACTCAACAGTCACCTCAAATAAACAATTAATATATTTACACATAGCACTTATTATAAGGTAAATACTCCATATCTATGTGTAAAATGAAAGTGATTATACACTCACTTGATTTGATGATAATCGGGCAGCAATTCGTTTCCTAAAACAATCGTTTCTAATAAAACCGGGAGTTTTATTGAGAAACCGGGCTCTGCAAAAGTCGGGCTTCGAAACCGAAAAGATAAATTTTTCGGGCTTCTCGGGCACTTCGTGGAGTATTCTGGGGCTTATAATTGATAACGGGGCTTTGGGGGATGTTAAGATGAAAGAAATATGGGTTTAGGGGCTAAAAATGACAAGTTTCCGAAATATACCCGGGAGGTCTCGCACCCTTCTATTTATAGGGGCGAGGCTTCTGATCCGACGGCTAGAAAGAAGCCACACGTTGCAGATCCGAAGCTCGCAGGGGGACGGCTCACAAGCGGGCTGCGCGTGCGAAGGCTAGCTGTCTTCTCCTGATTGGACCGAAGTCTACCGGTCCGAAGTCGGCTTGGTGGTGGGGTTCGCACGCGAGGGTGCGCATGTGGCAGCACGTGCGAAGGCCTCGGTGGCAGTTGCTGATTGGACCGCGGAGAAGTGACCCATGTGCGAGGCTCGGACACGAGGAATGGAACACGCGTCGGATCCTCACTGGACCACTTCGGATAAGGCTACGTTCTCGGATGACTCAGCAGGACACATGGCGCGTTTTGAGCGAGGGTGACGTGGCAGCTCGTGACTATGCGAATTTTCTCGATTTTCGCGCCAAAACTTCTAAAATCCATAACTTTTGCATACGATCTCCGTTTTTGACGTTCTTTATATGCACACGTAGCTAAAATTACGCTCTACAACTTCCGTTTATACTTTGTTGGCTAATTTTGATTTTAATTTTTATATCATTATTTTTAACACACCGGGACAGGAAATCCGTTAAAAATTCATAACTTCTTCATCCGACGTCCGTTTTTGTCAGACTTTTTACCGTTGTGCTACTAATGACGAGACCTTCAATTCTCGTTTAGGTTGTGTCGGCTAAAAATCGCTCGATCTAAAATTCGAGTTTTTAGTTGTCTACTACTAAGCTGAAACTTCGAAAAATCATACCTTCCTCATACAAAGTCAGATTTGGGCGTTCTTTTTATCGAACTTATCGGTTTAACGAATACTACGAATTTTAGTTAGATCACTAAGGCTAAAAAGTAGTTTATCAAAAACTCACTTTTTACGACATTCAGCACCGTGCCGGTTTTGTCGCGAAACTTCGACAGGTCATAACTTCTTCGTTATAACTCAGATTTTGGTATTCTTTATATCCCCGAAATCCTTGTTTCGACCACTACAACTTTATGTAAATATATCGTCTTTATCTTACACTTTAATTTTGACGCTTATTTTTATTCTTAATTAATTAAACCTTAATAATTAAGCATAAAACACATAATTCACATAATATTCACATAATTCCTTTTCATTTCTTCAAAATGAGTTACAAAGGTTAACCTAGACTATCACCTCAATATAAATGCCTAGGCTAGAAACACGAGTGTTACATTCACAATCATCTAGATATCTCTCATAGATTACTCCTCTACCCAAATCCCTCTCTACATAGGATTCCTGCTGGATACTCTTACTCAACACATAATCGAAAGTGCATCACAGATAATAGCAACTCCTAGGCCAAGGCATCACAGAGCAGGCAACTCTAGTCCTAAAATATGAAATACCTAGCCTATCTCTACCATGCATAATATCTCATAACATATTTCATAACACAAAAATAATGGTATTTTGGGAAATCACCGTTCGGGCTCTGGCTGATTGTACACACACTGCTCCTTTCCGATTTCTCTTAGAAACTCTTGCTCGTTGTAGAAAAATCATTTATTTTTGAAAATTTTCTCATTTACTCAGTTTGAGTCCAGATATACCCGAAGGCACATCCGAATCCCTCAAACCAAGGATATGATACCAACTTGTAACGACGTGAAATTTTAAATTAAATTTTTCACTTTTAAAATGCATACTCTTCATAAAACTTGTAAAACAATCTCATTTGTTCAATTTTCCAAAACATAACTCCATATTTGAATAGTTAAAAATCCAGGATCCTCAAAACGTAACTCTTCCTCTGGTGTGTACAATGAAGTCGGTGTCGTCCCACTAACCTAAAACCTGAAACACATAACACATAACACTATAAGCACGAAACTTAGTGAGTTCCCCAAAATACCACATACAACACATATTAGCCACTCGAGGCTATAACTCTGTTTGACCCTCTGGTCAATGTGTCTCAGTGGTACCCTCCAGTCCCATAACTCTGTGGACCCTCTGGTCCTAACTCTATGGACCCTCCGGTCCTAACTCTATAACATACATAGCATAAATCACATAGAAATAATGTAGTATATCACATCATATAAATAGCATACAAAATACTCTGTCACATAACTCTAATTACCACTCTAGGTAAAGTATAATGAGAAAACTCACATCGGATGAATAACAGCTCTTATAATCACTGCTGCTACGCACCGGACTCTAACTATATGCCAAACCCACAATAAATCTCAATTAGGAGCTAAGTCCAACCTCTCACTTATTGGGTCTAAAGATAGACCACCTAACAGCCCATTAATGCCCTAAGCCCATTGAGCCCACCAAAGCCCAATAATAAATGGGCCCTCAAACGGCCCAATTCCCAACCAAAAAGGAAAGTTCAAACTAAAGGCCCAAAGCACATACATACACTTCTCTAGTCCAAGACTCTATTACATGAGGTCCAAATTCCCGGCCCAACACAATGCTTAGCCCAAAAACCCCCAGAAGGAGTTACGCGGAGCGTACCCCCTGGTACGCTCAACGTACCCAAACACTCGAGAAATTGATCGGGGACCTCAACCCAGTACTCGGGGCGTACTGGAATTACGCGACGCGTACCTTCAAACTTGCTTAATCCATTTTTTGGGTCTTAACCTATTAAGACCTTAGCTCAACTCTTGGATCTGGACTTCCTAACATCTCTTACTCCATAAAGTTAACAACTTTAAGCCATTGCATGGCTGATAAGGTCACAACACATAAAAACTCTTACTTTCTCAACCCAAAATGCTCATAACTCATGCATGGGTAGATTCATACGATCAAGGCCTTATTTTTATGGTTCTCCACCACTATAAACACTTAAAAGGACAGGTTAATAAGCTCTGGACTGCATCAACTCATAAAGCCTCAAGCTTGGGACCAAAAATCCTAAATTGGACCCTAATATGCAAAAAACAAAAAGAGAGGGAAAGCTTGGAGCTTTATACCTTCAAATGGTGCTCTAGCCCCAAGAAAGCTCAGATCCACAACCTATTCTTCAACTTCACTCCCTTCCATGCTTTGTCTTAACTCCCAAAAGCCCACAAGAACACAAACAAGCTCATCATGGCCACCACAAGCTCAAGAATGGATATTAGGGTTTGAGAGGGTTTAATAACTGAGGAAGGTGGCCAGAAATGAGACCATCTCTTTCTTTATATAGGGGCACTTCACTTAATTAGGGTTTCCTTCTATGCCTAGTACGCCCAGCGTACTAGGTGGCTCTTGCTTAAGAAACACATGCATCTGTACGCTAAGCGTACACATACGTACGCCCAACGTACTTCGCTGCCAAAATCCTCACTTAGGGAGTTATCTTGCCAACTCTCCCAAACTTCCATAGCATCATCGAAATGACTCGAATTCCAAAAAACCTCATACCTATAGAGAGGTAATGAGATGCCCTACGCTTCTAGCAACTCGCCTCAACCCGAGACTTCCTAGCCCCCGACTCGCGGCCCATGAACCTTGACCATGGATAATCTGAAACCGGATGTTACATAATGTGTTTTATTGATTTTAATCTGATATTACAAAGATGATAAAGATAATACGAGCATAAGTGTAACGCTAGAGCGAATCGTGTGTGTAGTATGCTATTTACAAGTGTTATTTATAGTCTAAGTAAATTAACAACAAATCCGATATTTCTGGGATCCTCCTTGAACATGTATTTGCATGTTATTTGAATTGGTATCCCCGGGTCTTCAGCTTAGTTGAAGTGACTTTCCATTGATGATGAGTCTTGTGTTGACTACTTTTGCACATGTGAGAAAAATAAAACAAAATATAGTCATTATAAGTGTTAGAAATGTTAGTAGTAATAATCAGGATCCTAGGATATTTTTAAGGATCCCGAGGCTTCGAAAATACCAAGGATCCTGAATATGAGTTAAGGATCCTGCCCATATATATATATATATATATATATATATATATATATATATATATATATATATATATATATATATATATATATATATATATATATATATATATATATATTCAATCTCAAAATTCTCGAAATCCATGCCATAAACTTTGTTTTTATGAAGATAGACCTTCCAACCGAATGCTAGAAAAAAAAACATCTCAAAATTCTATTAAAATATATAATATTCATCTCCAACAATTCCCCAATAAAAGTAACGTTTTCTGCATACATAAGATGAAACAAGACACGTACAATTTGACTTACACAGTGTTGTGGTCGATATGGAAAGTTTGGAACAACGTTATTTTCAAAAAAAGTGAGAAGCAACCATTTGAAAACGGCGAATGAAATACAACATATTTCTTTTAAGTGGATTAAGCATATAGCTAGATTTGTTTTGTTGAAATAGCATGACGGTGTAGTCCCTCATTTTTATATCTACTTTTAATATGTAACACTTTTAGCATCTTGTTAGTTCTTGTTTTAATATATACTCTGTCATTCAAGAAAAAATAAATGAATCTTTTTAATTTATAATCACCTTAATTGTAATTATGTTATAAATTATTTTTTATGTATTTGAAAACGCACGCAACAAAAACAATAGGATTTGCTCCGATTTGTGATTTCTATATAATTTTTATTTATGATCGTAAAAACATACAGTGCAATAACTCAAAGTAACATTTTTTTGTGATCTAATAAATACAACGATTTATAGTAAAATAATACTTATACTCGTTTAAGACCAATCATTCGGTTTACATTTCTCAAAATAAATAAAAAAATTGACATATGTTATAATATCGCATCTCTATGATGATGGGAATAATAGTTACAAATCAAATATATTAGTAAATTACTAATTTCATATAAAACAATAATTAAAAGGAATAAAAACCTTAAAAGAAACAATTTTGGTTGGAATTATGTTAATATATATAATAGTCATTTAATAATCTAATCCATAACCCTAACTATTGACACTAATAATAAAGTTTTAGAGTTTTCAAAAGAGCATAATCTATTAAAATTACTGCAAATTGTTTTAAAAGTAAAACTATAAGTAATCAAATGTTACATAAATTTATGTTAAATCTTATTATAATATACATTTAAACGGTTAGTTTTGTAGTAGATCATCTGCTTTCTATAGTAGAGAATGTTGAATTGCATAGCATAACATTTTTTATTATTAGAAAATAAATACAACTATTTAAACTTTTCTTATTTTTGGTTTACTTATTGCAAGGAATCATAAATCATCCTTTTTTTCCATCCAATGATAACATGCATTTCTTTAGTAATTTAAAAATAAGAAGTAATGGGTGAGTTGTGATTGAACCACGTGGCGAAGGTGGAGGAAATTGACGGTACTGGGCTTTGAAAAAAAAAAAAAGCAAATTTCCGTTCACATGAAGAAAACACGTGAGAGCACGTGCCATAGAACGCGTAACCCATTATCAAAAAGAAATATAGTATTAGCGTGGGGAAATTGGCTTCACATTGCGGCGGAATTTACCGTCAACTGCATTCAACTTCAACTTTTCTTTCTAGAACCTTTGAACATCAATGGGAGCTTGCTTTCGAAGTTTTGTTTTGAGACTTTTTACTTTTTAGCCTGTGATAGTGGTCTTGGTGTATTAAATATTTTCAAAGGGCTCGTCATAAGTTAGAGAAATAAGACCATTATTATTATTATTATAAGTTTTTATTTTCAAATAAAAATATATAAAACATATATAATAAAATAAATTGGATCATGTACACCTATCAATTTTGCTCCCCTCAACAACCCCTTCTTTCGGGTATACAAGTCACTATATTTTGTACACATCATTATCTATATTACGATTGTGATTGTTGGTGGAATGTGGCATGAGATGGCACAAACCAATGAAAAGACTTGAGACTTAATTTCTTTGACTAGCCTGTAAAAAAGGAAATATGTTTCAATATATTTCATTAAATATTATAATTTTTCCTATGACTATAATTTTTTTTTTCATATAAATTGTCTTCCTTTACTACACAAAACATAATAAATTCACAATTTCTCACTTCATATCATAGAACAATTTCCACATTCATCAAATTTCCAAACCCAAGGGAGGAAATTGAAGAAATTGTTTTAGCTCATGCTTGGATTTGAGTGCCCAAAGACCACTGCATACAACCATAAATGCTTCCTTTATTTTACCCAATCTTCAGTTAACCATAGTCTCTAATCATTATTTTTACTAATTAATTTAATAATTACATACTTTTATTAATCATTGGTAGTTTTAATAATTAAGTTATGATTAATAGTTTTTTTAATTCACAAATAAATTTATTTATTTATTAGAATATTATTTCGTTTATTTAATTTATTATAGATAACTTATTAATACTATTTTTATAAATATAAATAAATATTTTTATTTAATTAAAAAAATATGACACACCAATAATAAAGTAATATT
Source organism: Lactuca serriola (assembly GCF_051521515.1). Classification (NCBI taxonomy): domain Eukaryota; kingdom Viridiplantae; phylum Streptophyta; class Magnoliopsida; order Asterales; family Asteraceae; genus Lactuca; species Lactuca serriola. The sequence continues at coordinate 163,225,732 of NC_136416.1, read as the reverse complement.
TCGATGGAACAAATAATAAAAGAGTTTAAATGCATCCACATAGGGGTGTAAGTGAGACAAGCCAACTCGCGAGAAACTCGAGACCGACTCGGAAAATACTCGAAATCGATTCGACCTTAATCGAGCCGAGCTCGAGCTCGAGCTACTCGAGTACCTTATCGAGCCGAGCTCGAGTACAAAAATACTCAGCTCGTAAGGCTCGTGAGCTTAGTCGAGCTTAGTGTAATTTACATATATGTCATTTCTTTATAATTGTTTATTTATAAGATATATGTCATTTCTTTATAATTATTCATTTATGACATATATGGTTGATGTTATATTGATATTAGGTGGTTAATAGTGATTTTTTTGGTAGTTTGGACATTTACATGTTGAATGTTTAATATTTCTTACTCAATTTAGTGATTTTGATTTTTTTTAAATGTTAGTCGAGCCGAGCCGAGCCGAGCTCGAGTATTTCACGAGCCTAGATTGAGCTTAAAATCTAGGCTCAAGTCGAGTTTGAGCCGAGTTTTGAGCTCGAGTATTTTAGTCGAGCCGAGCTTCGAACTTGATAGTATTTGGCTTGACTCGGCTCGTTTACACCCCTACATCCACATTTAATTGTTCATATGTATTTAAGGTGTTTCAGAAACATCGACACATAATGGTTACCATTTACAAGTGCAAAAAATATTTAAAAAAAACATGTATTTTAGAATTTGATGTTTTTTTGAAAGAAAATATATGTTTATATTTTAAAATTTAAGTAATCTATTAAAAACTATTATAAAAATTAATGTTTGTACTTACAAATACAAATACAAAAAATAAAATTATATATATATATATATATATATATATATATATATATATATATATATATATATATATATATATATATATATATATATATATATATATATATATATATATATATATATATGATTATGAGTAATATACTTAACGAGATACGAAAAAGAAAGAGGAATTCAACAAAAGTTATTAATATTTAATAAGATTGTTACGAGGGTAAATATGGAATTTAAAAGTTATAAATGTGAGGTTATAAAATGTAATATCATAAAAATAGATAGGCTATTAACGTAAAGTTTTATGATATAAAACACTTACTTTTCTTCTAACCTTAGAACTAGATGCAGCCGCCAAGAGTAAAAGATGGTTGATTTCCGGCGACCTCCACTTCTTTTCTCGCTAGGTTTCACAACAACCTTCAGGCGATTCACTCGATTTTCATCGTTATTAGTGGAATGGTTTCACTCTCATTCTCTTTCTCTCCGACGGTGATGGTTTTATGTGATTTCGGCGAGCTTAACTCTCTCTCTCTCTCTCTTTCTCTCTCTCTGTTTTGTTTCCGGCGCCGCTACAAGCCTGTCCAACGCTCGTTCTCATTCTCGTTCTCTTTTCTGATTTCGATCACTTTCTCTTTCTCTCGTTCTATCTCCGACGATAAACGTTGCACAAATAGTGGTGATCAACGGCGGTGATGACAGTGGTTATAGGTGGTCGTCGTTTAGGGTTAAGAGAAGTGGTTGGATGCCTTTGACTTAACCTAATAAAAGCCTAATGTGAATTTTTGGCCCTTGATGAGTACTCTGGGCATACCCAAAAGTACGCTTAGCGTAAATTGGATTTCATGCTTTAAGGGCTTGTACATTGCGCTAGGAGGGTGAGTACGCGGGGCGTACCCTTCTGGTATACAGGGAGTACTCCCAGAAGGTTGAATTTTGGGCCTTTTGGTTTGGGCCTTGTTGGACCATTTGACTTGTAACCTTGGGCCTTGGATTGAGTATGGGCTTTCTTTGAATTTGATTCATGATGGTTTTCGGACCCGATTAGGAAGTTGGAGCATATCGGGCCTAGGTTTGAGTCCAAGTTAGAAAAAAGGTAAAATGGTCTTTTACCCTGGTCATTAGGCAGGCAATTCAAATTCTTGAGCATGGGTTGAGATTCAATTATTAATAGGATGATATTTGATGGTGCTAGCTTGCGGGGATTTCCGAATCAGCGGTTCTAGCATTTATTTGAGATATTCAGTTGCTTCGGGTGAGTTTTCCTCACTGTACTTACGGGTCTAAGGCACCAAGGCCGATGCATTGGGTTGATATCCTTATATTCACTAATATGTTGTGTATCGAGTAGATAGGCATGATTATGCTAGTTGTTGATATGATAGTCTAGTAGATTTATAGGACTATCTGTGATTCTATCTACATGATTATATGTATATATTTGTTATTTGTTATGTGTCGACGTATTGTTTTGGGTTGAGGTTGTACTGCTTCGTGTTGTAGCCAAAAAACCCTGGAGCATTCCAGATATGAGTTGAGGGCCGGGGAGGGCATGCCAGACTCATATTAAGGGCTCGGGTGCATTCCAGATATGAGCTGAGGATCGGGGAGGGCAAGCCAGACTCATTCTGAGGGCTCAGGTGCATTCCAGATACGAGCTGAGGACCGGGTGGTATACCAGACTCGTATTGAGGTCTTGAGGGTATTTCAGTCCGATGACTGATTGGGTCAGGGAGCAAGCCAAACATAGGTTGTGGGCCCCGAGGGCAATCTAGACTTATGTTGTGGGCTCAAGAGCAAGCCATATATAAGTTGTGGGCCCGATAGGCAAGCAAGACTCATACTATGGGCTCAGGGGTAATCCAATCTTTTAGTTGTGGACCCAATAGATGCTGTTATTTGTATATGTTATATGTTTGTGTGTTGGTATTTTGGAGAAACTCACTAAACTTCGTGTTTACAGTTTTGTTTATGGTTTCAGGTTCTTCAGATGACTATGGCAATGCGAAGACGTGGCCGTACACATCCTTGTTTTTACAACTGATTGGATCTTGGGAGAGTCTGATTTTAAATCATGTTTTGGAAACAACGTTTTTGTAAACACTTTTATTAGTAAATGAGTTGTTTTGCACAGTTTAAATTTGTTGAAATTTTTTGGGATTTTACATTTGGTAAGCATACAAAATATATATGGTAAGGATGTGGTGATGAGATGACACTGATGTTATAATATTTTTCATGTGGTTATGTGGTGGGTAAATCACATAGCCTAAAAGTCTTTATATTTGAGCATTAGAACCACTAATTAGATTTTGTTTGGAGAGAATGACTTATCAGGGTAATCATCTTTTTCGTTTTGTTCACATTTAGACACTTTTTTTAAAATTTTTCTATACATTTAACTGCTTAACTTGTTATATGTGTTCACATATTATTGTCACTAACTATAGTCGGTGACAATGATAATATGTGAACACATATAACAAGTTAAATGGTTAAATGTATACAAAAAAATAAAGTTGCCTAAATGTGAACAAAATGAAAAGTTAAAAATTATGATAAGTCATTTTCCTCACTTTTAATAGCGATTTTATTTTTCATATTTGTTTGTATTATTTTTTTCAAATGTTATTTTTAAAATATAAATAATTTCCTAAATATTAATTAAATATTGATCAATTCTAAACTTTACTCTTTAATTAATAAATATGTTTTTTGTTTTGTGAAATAGTATATATAGCCTCTTGTAATTTTTTCTTTTGTTGTTAAGCATATACAATATTTTTAAAGTAAATAGTATCTAACGATAAAATTAAATAAATTAAATATATGTAACAATAAATATGAAGAGTTTTTTTTTAAACATATACAATATTTTTACAGTAAATAGTATCTAATAATAAAATTAAATAAATTAAATATATAAAAGTAAGCATGGAGAGTCTTTTAAAATAATAAAAAGAAAATATTACTTAGCAATTAAAAAAACTAAAAAAAATCTATATAATGTAAATGTTTTAAAATTATTACAACATTTTAATAATTTTTAATTAGAAGTTTATAAACTTTTAATTTTTTTAATACAACGCTTTAAACTAGTATTTAGAGAAAGTATTTTAAAATGTTATAAAAAATATTAAATTATCATACAAAATCTTTAAAACACTTTAAAAAATGTTATAAAAGAAAGTTTAGAAATAAATGTATAAAGTTATAAAAAAATTGTATGAAAATGTAAAAACAAAGTTAAAAACTTGTAATAAAAAATTAAAACATTTCTAAAATATTTGGTTTAAAAGAACTTGTATTAAAATTATATGAAAGTATAAAAAAAAGTTTTAAAAAAATTATTAGTAAAGTTTAAAACATTGTATTAGAAGAACCTATAAGAAAAAAATATCATAAAATTTTTATAAGAAAATATAAAAAGTCTTAAGAAATTTGTAAAAAAAAATTGTTCACATTTAACTTGAAATAAAGTTGTTTAAACGTGAATACCACAAAAAGTTAATTATCCTTGCAAGCCATTTTCCCTTTTGTTTGATATGCATAATATGCTCTGTTTTTCACAATGGTGCACTCGGTTCACATTCCTTGATCGTGCTGGAAAAGCAAAAGTATAGGTAGAGGGTATATTTTTTTCAACTTGGTGACATATTTGGAACGAATGCCTTACTTTTTGCGACTAGGAAGCCGAAAAGAGGAGATCTTTTTGGATAATCTTTTCACTCAGTTATATTTAGATGTGTAGGTTGGCTTCAAAATCCCTTGCTTGCTGTTGATTGATATTTTTGGTTGACTAGTTTCTTGCTAGTCTTTTCTTCATAAAATTCGGCCGTTAACAAAAAAAAAACAAATAGTTTATCAATAAAATAGGTTATAAGCTATTTTATAAACTATAATAAATTATTTTTATGATTTACCGAACAATAAATTAGCTAGCTTTAGCTAAACAAGCCCTAACATTCTCCTATAAAATCTCTATTTATTTGATATAGACCAATTAACATTATTATTATTAATATCTTTTTGAAAACTCCAATTTTAACGTTATTTTTTTGTTGAAAAAACCAATCTCAAAGCTTTAGATTTTTTTTCTTTCATATTTTCTATTTTTGTTTAACTTTGTATTTATGATCGACGCGTTATTTTCAGTGGGTTCATAGGTGTCTATAATATTCTTAGACCATCTTCAAACTCTTTTACATTTTCTTAATGAAATAAAAAATAAGGCAAATAAAAAATTTCATTTTTTCTAATATATATATATATATATATATATATATATATATATATATATATATATATATATATATATATATATATATATATATATAGAGAGAGAGAGAGAGAGAGAAATACATCTCTACGAATTAGATTTTAACTAATTGTTTACTCCAAAAACTATATTTTTAGAATATTTCATTTTTGTAACTTTTATATATATATATATATATATATATATATATATATATATATATATATATATATATATATATATATATATATATATATATATATATTGTGAGATACATCTCTCTACCAATTAAATTTTAACAAATATATATTATATGTTTTTCATTACAATAATATTACAAATTATATTATCATAAATAAAATGTTTATATATAATAAATTTGAGTTAATTATTACTTTATTATAAATAATTATTAAATAAATAAGATTATATTTATAATAAATATGTCAAGATCACAATCATATTGATTACTATATTATGTAAAATAATGTGTGTAGTCATTATGCCATGTAATACTACATGTTTGGAGGGGGGTGTAAATGCTCTTATAAATACATTTTATTCTTTTTGAATATAGATACATTTGAAAAAAATATCAACCTTTTTATTAGAATACTAGTTTATAACCCGTGGAAACCACGGTTACAAAATTGATTAAATATTCAGAGTAAAAAATTCAAAATTACTAATCAATTATTTTATATAAAATTTTAAATACATTATTAATTAAGAGATTTTTTTATTAGTTATGTAAAATTATAATTATTGATTCAAATAAATATGTGTAATTAATTTATCATATATATTAGACTCATTTTATTTGTGAACTAATGAAAACAATAATATAAAATATAAAATTTAAAATTAAGAATAAATAGATTGACAAATAACATCACATTAATTAGGAGGTTTAATGAATTTAAAATGGTGAATTAATAAAATGACAAGTGACATCATATTAATTAGGAGTTATAATATTATGACACTTGGCAAAATGACTACTCTTTTATTAGTATAGAGAAATGTATGTATTTAGCCCACTTATTTAACTTTTGAAAAACAACTCTTTGTTTGGAACAAACCATTCAAGACCCAAATATGGACGATTACTGCACCATAACACCCAAAAGTTGAAATAAAGCACACAAAAAAATCATTTTCAAACATCATAAATAAAAATTTGTTTATATTTATATTCATCTATAAGTTTAAAAATCATATCAAAGAGACCATTAAACAAAACAAAACGATGGTCCTATCCGGGTGCCATAATCTTATCATCTGATTCTACGGCGATTTCAGGCTTCCTCGACGGATTCAAACGCTGATCAATGCCGACTAATCTATGGTCGGTATTTCTCCGGTTATCTTTGCTTTCATTGATTTTGGATTTTTCGTTTAGCATGTCATCACGGTGGAAACCCTTTGATTCTTGGAGTAAAAATTGGTAGCCCTACTATTCAAATAAGGCTACATAACATGATCACGTCAAAAAGAATTTTACGTAAGCCCTACTGTTTCTTCCTTCTATGTCACAAATTTTATTGATTACATTATCCTGACTAATTTGAGGTGAACATGTGATCGTATTGGACATGCTACCGATGTGTTTATTTCAAAGAAGAGATCACGACTGGGTAAAAGATTTGGGTTTGTTAGATTTTTGGGTGTTTGCAATAATGATGAGATGATTAAACAACTCTGTGAGGTTTGGTTTGGATATCATCAATTGTTTTCCTCCCTTCCTATAGTTTCAAAGGCTGAAATTCCTAAACCCCAATTCAAGGTTATCTTGCTTTGATCAAACCAATTGTTGATGTTTGAATGCTATTTTTGTGTTATTTGAATGTCAACTTTGAATACTACTTGTGATTTGCATCTGGTTTGTGCTTGAGTTTCATTTACAAAAGCAATTTGTTGTTTACAATTTCAGTTTTTTTAGATTGTTTTCTTTTATTTGAACAACCATAAAATGTTCATATGATTTTGGAATGAGAGGCTATTTTTTCCAGATTGTAGTCCTTAGTGTGGTATACATTTTAGGCTCAAGAAATAGCTTATTTGATTTAGTTTTGGCTGAGTTATGCATCTCTAAACAGTGGTTGTTATGAATGTTGTATAATATTTCAACATTTTTTTGTTTTTTTGTCCAACTTTGAACTATCATAAAATCTTCATATGAACTCGGAATGAGGCGTTATTTTTTTTAGATTGTAGTCCTTTATATAGTATACATTTTAGGCTCAAGAAATAGCTTATTTGATTTAGTTTTTGCTGAGTTATGCAGCTCCAAACAGTGGTTGTTATGATTGTTGTATAATATTTCAGCATTTTTTTTTCATTTTTTGTCAAACTTTGAACCATCATAAAATCTTCATATGAACTCGGAATGAGGCGTTATTTTTTTCAGATTGTAGTCCTCTGTCTTTTATACATTTTAGACTAATGAAATAGCTTATTTGGTGTGGTTTTGGCTGAGTTATGCAGCGATAAACAGTGGTTGTTAGGATTTTTGTACCATATTTCAGCATTTTTTTAGCCCTTTTATCCTAACTCTTCCTTGTTTGTATATATGCAGATGACACGAACACTTTTGAAACAATGGATTGAACGAAATAGACAAATTCCTAGTACATCTGCCGTAAGAGCATTTTATGCAACATATGTTATGATTCGTTGGTAGATGATGTATGATTTTGCTATGAATTGTTTAGAAAAAGCTACAATATTACGGGAAAAATACTTAATGATTTACCATAATGGACATGCTTAAACAAAGAGGGGGGGGGGGGGGGTTGAAAAATAGCAAAAACGTGTTAGTTGACGAGCAAGTTGCTATGTTCTTACATGTACTTGCACATAACGAAAAAAATAGGATTATAGTAGAAAGATTCAAAAGATCAGGTGAAACAGTAAGTATATTTCAAGTTAGTCTTAGATGCGATATGTTGATTACATAAAGAGTTCTACAAGAAACCTGTGCCGATACCCGATGACGAAACCGACGAGAGGTGGAGTTGGTTTAAGGTTAGTAATTAATTATTATAAAATTATTAATTCCAATATTAATTAAATAATTTGTTTTATGTACAGGGTTGCCTCAGAGCATTAGATGGAACATATATCAAAGTTAACGTCCTTGCATGGAAGAGGAAACCTTATGGAACACGCAAGGGTGAGATTTGTACTAATGTACCTGGAGTGTGTTCGAGAGATCTTCAATTCACATATGTACTAGCGGGGTGGGAGGGTTCTATAGCTGATAGTTGAGTACTGCGAGATGCTATTAGTAGACCGAATGGTCTTAAAATACCTCATAGTATGATATACATAAAACATAAAGCTACATAATATTATTATCAATACAGTCTAACTAAATATGTAGAATCTATTGTAGGAACATACTACCTTTGTGATGCGGGTTATACAAGTGGTGACGGTTTTTTAACACCTTATCACAGACAATGTTACCATCTTAATGATTGGACTCGACCACCTACAAATGCTAAAGAGTTATATAACATGAGATATTCATCAGAAAGGAACGTAATAGAATGATGTTTTGGATTGATTAAATCTAGATGGGCTATTTTACGTGATAATGCATACCATCCAATAGAATATATGTCACGTATAATCATTGCATGTTGTTTGATGCATAATTTCATACGTACAACCATGACTGAAGACCCCATTGATCAAGAAATCCCTTCAAATCAGACACAATTTGGAGACGAACATGACAACCATATTTCTACCGTAGAGACATCGCAAGGATGGACTAATCGTCAAGAACTTCTTGCTAATAATATGTTTACTGATTAGATGCATGGCGTGCCAACAATTAATTTATTCAATTTTTTTTATGTAAACTTCATTATATATTATGTGGTGTTAAAACTATGTTTAATGATTGAACAACTCTATTATTATTTCATTATTCTTGTTGATATATTGTATTCATAATGTGGTGCAATAATATTTCTTTAGTTTGAATCTACTTGTAACTTCATTAAAAAAATGTTGTTTAAAAAGAAATAAACAAAGTAAAAAAAGTCATTTCCATTTCTCTGCTTAATACAACTAAAAAACATAAATGATTCTTAAAAACATTTCTCTAGTGGATTCACAACTCTACCAAACAGTGGAATCAATTCTCTTTCTCCAGCTTAATTCTCTTTATCTTTTCCATTTCTCTGTACCAAACACACCCTTATGTTAGTGTTGTTGCAGGTTCATCCAATATTAATTGTGATAAACCTCATGTTGATGAGATTTTAGTTCTCCCATCTGGGGATTTTACCGTTGAGAAGAGAAAACGTGCATGTCTTATAAAAGTTAGAGATTTCTCTACTTTGCCAAATATTCATATGCTTTGCTATGATGAAGGGTTTGACGAACTTGATATTCGATATGTTGGTGGATTTTGGATGATGTTAGAATTCAAAAAAAGAGAAATGGTGATACGTTTATCAGTGATAGTACACTGGTAAATTTGGATGAACCTGCTCACTACAAGGAAACGATGGCGGGCCCTGAGGCAGCCAAATGGAAAGAGGCAAGGGACAACGAGATCAAGTCCATGGATGGAAAGGTACACACTTCAAGACTCGACTGGTTGCGAATGGATTTTTTTACTATGATGAGTCCTTCTCACCAGTAGCCACGATAAAATTTATTAGGGTGATGCTAGCCATATCTGCCTTTCATGACTATGAAATTTGGTAGTTGGATGTGAAAACTGCTTTCCTTAATGAGAAGTTGGCTGAAGATGTTTACATGAGTCAGCCAAAGGGTTTTGTAGATGCAAAGTATTTGAACAAAGTGTATAAGCTTGAGAAATCAGTCTATGGATTGAAACAAGCTTCTTGCAGATGGAATCTTTGCTTTGATGAGAAGGTCAAGGAATTTGGCTTCTTTAGGAGTGAAGATGAGTGCTATGTATATGTCAAATCAAGTGGGAGTATAGTCACCTTCCTGGTATTGTATGTTGATGACATCCTTCTTATAGGAAACGACATTCCAACTTTGCAAGAGGTTAATTCTTGGCTTGGAAAGTCTTTCACTATGAAGGATTTAGGAGAGACTGCTTATATTCTAGGGATAAGGATTTTGAGATACAGGACTTACTCAAAGTACATACTTGGAAAAAGTTCTAAAACGTTTTAGTATGGAGAATTCCAAGAAAGGAGACTGCCTATATAGAGTAATACTAAACTGAGTAAGACTTAAAGCCTGAGTATTGATGCAGAGATAGTAGAAATGAGTAGAGTTCCATATGCTTCCGCCGTTAGATCTATCATGTACGCTATGACATGTAGTCGCCCCGATGTGGTTTTTGCTTTGAGGATGGTCAGTCGTTATCAGGGAAATCCAACTAGATATTACTGGATAGCAAATAAGAATATTCTCAAGTATCTACGAATAACTAAGGACTGGGTCCTTATGCTTGGTGGCAGTGATACATTGAGAGTACCAGGGTATAGTGACGCCAAATTTCAAATAGACAGAGACAACTTCTCTGCTTTACCTGGCTGGGTGTTTACCCTAAATGGAGGAGTAGTAACCTGGAAAAGTTCCAAACAGGAGACGGTGGTTGATTCTGTTGGGTTTTGAGCATTCTAACACTCCTAAGTGTACATGCAACCCTAAATACCTTGGATCTATGTTTTCTCTATTATACAAGCAAATATGAATATTCCAAGGTATTACCCTAATTAGCATACAATCTTTGATACTTGGGTAATAAAAATAGATAGAATACATACCTTGTTGATGTAGCTTGACTCCATGAAGCTCGAGAGCCTAGTGCCCCAAGTGTGACACCTCAAATGGTTGACACAACATCACCAACACATGGAATAACCATGAGAAGAAGACACTCATGCTCAAATCGGCTAGCCCTCATATGTGTATCACTAGTGCCAATTTCTTGAGCTAAAGGGGTCGTTATATAGTGTGCACATTAGGGTTACACCATGTAACCCATGACTTTACCCATTCCTTATGCTCCATGGGTTTTAACCTCTATAGAGTATCCATGGATCACCACATGGGTTAAACCCAACATAAGGAATCTTGGATCATAAGCCCACACATATATAAGAATGAATGATTTACATAATCAATCCACATTTATTTAATTAGTCTCTTTCGATCACTAAATTAAGTCCAAATTTATTCTTGATCAATACTAATTAAATAACATGATTTCATATTAATATATTAGAACTTATAATATATTAATATGTCATAAATGTCCTCTTCTCACAAACGGTCTATCCAAATGTTTCGATGCCATGCAACCCAAATGGACCATGCCGAGTCGGGTCAAGTACATAACAATTATAGTTATGGACTTAGACACTAATCCAACAGTCTCCCACTTGGATAAGTCTAAAACTATTATTGTGTATGACTTCAAGAACCAACTGGAAATCGTAGCTCTCAAAATCCGTAGCCGTTGTCAAACTCTGACCTTGTCGATGAACTTTGACCCTTGTCAATAACTTGTACATTAGATAAGGGACCATATATTCCTCCATTCTAGATATCATATGGACTAAGACATGGATTATAAATCATTCTCTTTGTCCATTTGTTGTTTCCTGATTTCCGATTTATGACGATCGACTAATTGAACAAATCACATTAGTCCTGGCTTGGCCAAGCACTTCGGGGTGTCATCACTAAATCATTAAGGGGCCCACAGATATCGCTTTTATCCTGAAGGTAAAAGGAATGGTTAAACATCGACTCATATGTCTTGTTCTACTACTTGTTGAATCATACACGAAGGCACGTTTTATAACATCGAGTTACCAATGCGGTTTCATGCGATCAATGTATAACCAACTCATAGTAACAACTCATAACTCTAGGTTTGAAGAATATAAGATATTATTGTCTCATGATCACTCGTGATAAAATGCATGAAGTGATTCCAATGAGCGTGGGTTGAATCCAATACTTAGAACTTATGAGCACTCATGAGTGTTGTAGCACCACTTTGTCCAACATCTTAGACCTCTACAAGCCAACCCATGACAGTCTTGATTCGTATCTACTTCCAACATATGACCGACTGTGGATGGTTTGAATAACTTAGTCAATCAGGAAGAACGACCTAGTTAATCTGGAAGTCAAAACATGCTAAGTGAAACACAAGAATAATCGAATCCAATATGGTCTCAGAACTGATGAATATAAATAAAACATCTTTTATTTATCACTATACTGATTACCCATCATTCACTGTTTCAAACTATCAACTTTATACTTGAATTAAAACAATAGTTGTCCCATGCTCCAAGCATGTACACTATGTTTTTCTAAACACTAGTCATGTCATACACCAAGTATGCATACTAAGTTTTTCCATGACCTTTGCTTTGTGAAATAGATCGATTGAACATAGTTCCAATGATTCTCATTTCACACTCCCAATTCCTTACTGCAAGTGCAAGAATTCCAGATTCCTGCCATTTACCTAAATCTGTTAGATTCTAAAATTATATGCATTGGACCTCTTGTAATGATTATGCACAAAGTCACAAAGACTTGTCAACATACATTACAGTGTATTTCAATGGAGACCAACTCCATGGAACCGAAATCTCATATTCAAAGTTCATTGCATTTGAACATTCTTATCGCATTAAGTTTCCTAATTAACATTATACTTCCAACTGTCCCTTTTCAGAATATGTCAATAATGTCAATAATGAGAATATGTCAATAATGTCCTTCCAAAATTAACACTTTTGACTATAACTCTTGAACAAGAGTTGCCTCTTTTCAGAATATGTCAATAATGTCCTTCCAAAATTAACACTATACTTCCAACTGTCCCTGATCCACCAATCTCTGGTAAACCTTAGATTGTCCTTGACAATTGCTTAATCTTTTTAGTCATATCCAATTCTAGACCTTTTCCCTTCTTAATGCCCCATGCATTTGGAAAATTTTATAAAGGATGAATATTATATCACATGCAATCGATCCTATATCCGAAGCATATGGGACACGATTCATGATGTCTCACATAAAGACATGATACTAGACCAGTCCTTTTGCTACAATATTTCTATTTGCCAAGTTCTCATAATTCAGATTATGAAAAGGGATGTCGTAATCATAATCGAATTTTAGAATGAAAATAATAGACCCATATATAGAATTTCCTTATTTTGAGCCATTCCAACACAAAATTCATATATACCCTTGACTAAAGATGATTAAAACCTCAATCTAAGCTTTTAGAATTGAAATGAAGTATAATTTCCTCTCCCGTAATTATAGCAAAACAACTTTTCAACCCCTGCAACTCCACGAATTGGAAATTTTGTTTTTCTATAACTAACATTGCTAACTTGCAACCTTTATCATAATTATCATGCTCCCACTAACATGATGATTATTAGCAATACACTCATGCTCCCACTAGGTTTGTCATGTACTCATAAATCAGCTGGACTTCTAGAAATCAATACTTTATTGACTTTCTTACCAAAGTTCAGACTTCTGATACGAGATGCTTTGATAAAAAAATTTATCAAAATCATACACCTTTCTTTAGATAGCATGCATGTGTGTCTAAAAAATTTCAGAACTATGAAAAGGGATGACGTAATCATAGCTCAATTGTTTAGACCTTTTTCCATTTGGTTCAAATCTACTTGGTGGAAGTGTTTCCTCACCATCATTTTCATGAATCAGAGAGAAACCTTATGACCCTTAGATTTTACGGTGTATGTGTTCTTATCCATGTGAATTATCAAAACCATAGTCACAAGACAAGGATAACGACAAATCCAAACACATATGGACTGAACTCAATCTCAATTTCTTGCCACCTGGCAGCTCAAGGGCCTGCCATTGCTTTCAAGTTGTTATGCAACCAATTGAGAACTCTCAGAACTCATATGCAAAGCCAAATTTATCTGGAATGGGCACAGAAATAGAAATATGTCAACATGATAGGTTATAAACCTCACGTCGTTTGTTAGTGTTAAGCTACAGGTTTTTTTATTCTTGATTAGATCTTGAAATTCTTTTCAGGATCTTTAAGACTCCCACTGTCCTCTTGAAATATAAGACTATCTTGCCAAATATTCAAGAGATGGTTTGGATTCTTTATCAAGACAAACACTTCACACAATTGGTCTTAGTTAGTCTTTGTTTTATCCAAAACATCACAGCTTACCAATTTCATATGTAAAAGAGTAGGATACTTTTACTCTTACATTTGACTAGTGTTAAGAAACCTTCCTTTAAGATATGTCACTCAAGTTACAATCTTGGAGTATGACTCTAATAATTTTTTTTTTTGAAAACAGGTATGAATCATCTTCTTGATTTGACTAGTTCAACAATTCATAGCTCCTCTTCTTAGCTATCAGAATGCACTTAGAGGATGAATTGTGATAAGGTATCTTAATCATTAAGATGATCATATAACATGATACTAAAGTACTCTCCCATCTTTTCAAATTTGAGAAACTTTTATCCTTCTGCCTAATTTGATTCTTCTCATTCGTTTTGCCATACATCAAAATTTTTTCAATGTATCAGAATTACACTTAAACTTGTAAGTGTAACCATATTTACTAAACTTTAGTAAATCATGATGAATAGTCTTATAGATCTTTTGTGTTGGACTTGATTAGTGCACAAGAATGCGTACTCGATCCCTTAGTCGTTCACTTAACTCACATATAAATGAAAACAAGGAACTAGTCTTAATTTTCCAAAGCTGAAAGTTCTCATTCATCATATTGTACAACTTGTATGATTCCAATTTTATATCCAACTGAAAACTTGGGTGATGAGAAGCTTTCCTTATTTGGTAAATTTAGACAATACCACAAACAAAAGATCAAAGTCACATTTCCATTATTCCTAGTAACATATAAAGATCAATTTTCAATAAAAGTCATTGCAAGGAGATATAAACTAAAATAAAATCAAAATTTTATTTATTTATAAAATGCAGAAAAAACTTTTCCTTACAATGCAACTTTAAATGAAAACTATGCTATTACATATTTCCTAGCAATCTATCATAACTTCTAAGAGTAGCTCAAGAATCCGATCTTCAATCAAGCGATATAAATCCATCTTCGCGATCAGATTCAACATTCTCTTTCTTTAAGTTTCCTTCACTTTTCCTTAGATTCTTAAAACATCAACATGTGACCCAGTCACATCATGTAATAAGAATCTCAGGATAGAAACTTACCCAAGTTAGATAGTGGACTTTACCTTAAGCAGAGTCAAACCTATTGACTTTTCCAGCCTTATGAACTTTCAGGTAAATTTGGTAGCTTCACAACCAATGCCCCTTCCTTTTGGCAATAGAACCATATGGACCCTTTGGTACATGGGACAATCTTAGACTTAGCCTTTCTCTTTACCATTTGGTCAACCGAGTTTACTATGGCCAATCCCTTTCCAATGGGAAGAGAAAGCTTTTACTGGGTATCTAATGCAACCATTGTCAATGTCCATTGAAGATTTAGAAAGTTGATCTTCTAATCAAATTTGTTTTTCTAGTTCTCAAATCATTTATGATTCAACAACACCAAGCAAATAGATAAGATCATTAAGGGTTATGTCATAGTCTATTTCATAGTAGTCCCAAAGGTAACTCATTATGTGACTTAGAAAGTGATTGAACATCCAACTTTCTTAAGACTTTGACACCCAACTCTCCCAGCTTGTCAATATGTGACTTCATCTCCAAGATGTGATTACACATAGACCTTGCTTGCCAATAGGGATAGAGTGACCTTGAACTTGTGGGTTAGGGAGAATAATTGGAGGAGGTGGAGGAAGTGAAGTTCCAAGAGATTTGGGAAGATCATAGATGTCTGAACCAGACATCTTTTGGGAGATATTCAAGATAGTTGATTTAAAGTCCTTAATATAACACCCAATATGAAATATTAAGGCTAGGACCCAACATAATATTTTATAACTTGGAAGAGGGATGTCGTAATCCAAGCTATAGAATGTTTGAAGGTAGGCGAATGACGATTCACCAATTTCCACCATGAAAAACGAAATAATTTATTAGGTTTTAATTGGATTTGAAACTCCTAGATCTTTTGAGATTCATTGAACTGTTCAATGGCATGTTTCACTCTCGAGTGTGCCCTTCAGGTTTTGTGACTGTGATGTCGAGGATCACAAAATAAGGTGTGAAGTAACCATGCAAATTACTTGGTACCCTTAATATTTACCCATTAATCGATGTGCCGGTTAACCACACACGCTCCACTAACCGACTTAAACAAAGTGCAAAGTGTAATTTCATGGATTAGCACCTAATTCACATTTTCTAAAGTAACTAAGATTGAGAATTATAAAATCATTTTAGTTACTTTGTATTTATCATTAATACTTTTAATAAAGGGAGAATTATAGTCCTTGTCCTACCTGTTCGGCTAACGAACCTCCACCAGTCAAGGAAGCGGTGGGTGAGAGTGGACACCCATTAAACTGCCATTTTATAGGCAGTACCTTATACCCCCCTTATAGACCGACTTCATGAATGAGGCCTATTAATGGTAAGATGACTTGCTCTTACACACACACACACACACACACACATATATATATATATATATATATATATATATATATATTAGTGTTGTACAAATCGGTCTAGGCGGCCGATTAATCGAGGATTAATCGCTATGCGGTCTTCAACCGAATAGGATTAATGCTAATCGGTTGGCTTAATCGGTTTTGGTCAAAGGGGGTCAAAGTCGGAGCTAAACGGGTCTAATTGGTCCTAGGCGGTCCTAATCGGTCCTAGGTGGCCTAATCGGCTAAAATTTTCAAATTTTCACATTTTAAATATTAAACCTAAATTTTCAAAATTTCAAAAGTTCATAGTATTTAAATGTTCAACTAATATATAAAAATTTTAAATTTTTTTTTTTTTTAAGTTTTTCACCAAAATTTTCAAAATTTCTATGTTTTCAAATATACAAATACCAAAATTTACTTCTTTTCTTAACATATATTAAAATTTGAATAACTTTTCTTATTAATTGGATGATAAATTGTTGTGTTATTTAAACGTATTATTAAACTTTTATGCTTATTTATTTATATTCTTATGATTAAAGTTAGATTTATAAATTTTTATAGATTTTCTTAACAATTAATTGTCCCCGATTAATCTCCCGATTAATCCCTAGACTTTAGTCCACCGACTAGCTAACGTCTAACGTTTTCTGCAACCTTGAATATATATATATATATATATATATATATATATATATATATATATATTATTAACTTATAATATTATAAAGTATAAGGGTTGAATTTTAACTTTTAAAATTGTAAGTGCTAAACTTGGAATTAAAGTATTCATAAGGGAAAACTGTTCAAATTCCAAAACTTGAGTGCAAGTTTTGAAACTATTCAAAACTATTTAATTTCCATAACTTATGTGTTTAAAGTAGTTTTAATCCAAAACTCTTCAAGTTTCATAACTTGAGAACAAATTCTGGAAAACTTTAAACTATTAAAAGAATGTGACTTTTCTTTGTTCATAACCTATGGAAATATTTATGAGTTTTATGAATCTTAAATGTGACTTTTCATATAACTTGAGGACAAGTTACAAAAACACATTTTAGAATCAACTCGTAGATTAATTTGGATTGAAAACAACAAGTTCACATAACTTTTCTATTAATCTAAGCAACTCATAAGAATAAGATAATTCAAATCACTACTAGAAAAAAGGCCTTTTACGACGCTCATTGCGCGTCGTAAAAGGCTCAGACGACGCGCAAATGCGTGTCAAGGAAGGCCATGTCATAAAGATAGACGACGCGCATTTGCGCGCCGTCTACAGACGACGCGCATTTACGACGCTCTCTTATGATACGCATTGCGCGTCAAGGAAGGCCGTGTCATAAAGATAGACGACGTGCAAAAGCGCGTCATCTAGAGACGACGCGCCCTTATGATACGCAATGGGCGTCAAGGAAGGCCATGTCATAAAGATAGACGACGTGCAAATGCGCGTCATCTAGAGACGACGCGCCCTTATGATACGCAATGCGCGTCAAGGAAGGCCATGTCATAAACGAAGATGACGCTCAAATGCGCGTCGTCTAGAGACGACGCGCTCTTATGATACGCAATGCGCGTCAAGGAAGGCCATGTCATAAAGGAAGACGACGCTCATTCGCATGTCGTAACCTTACGTCTCTCGTTTTTACTACGCACCTTTACGATGTTTTTACGACGTGCATTTACAACACACATTTACAACGTGAATACACATAATAAATGACAAATATACCAAAACATTCATTTTCATCTAAACGTCAAATATACCAAAACTTTACATATATGTTGAATTACCTAAGTTGTAACTACATGTTACCTTAAGTAACATTACTAAAAGTTAGCAAAAAATTGTACATGTGTCTCAAAAGACTACCTAGCATTACACATGTCAAAAGACCATACCTAGCATTAGTGGTTAACCATAACATTGTTTTGCGGATACATTGTCAAAAGACCATACATATCATCGATAAATGAAGCCTGTAACAAACGTTGACCATTCTTCACGTATCTCATCGATATCAGCAGTTGTGTACTCAGCTTTGCCATCCTCGATCTGTGAAAACATTTGCATATTGTTTTTATTAATAAAAAATACCATATTAAAATATTCTGTAACAGTAAGTTGCTATATTTTAACAGTAAGGATGCCATAAATTATAGTAATGAAAGTAGAATGCTATATCCTTACATTGTCTTTGACCAACACTTCAATTCCTTCTTCCACTATCTCCTTCATGAACCTTAGCATGTAGTAGCCACATTCGGTAGATCCGGGCTGAACTGGACACTACAAAGTTACATATAAAATGATCATTTCAATTGATCCAAAAAATAAAGTTAAAACTACAATTTCAATAAGGAATTAAGTGCTGACCGTAACATTAACCCAATTTAGTTTAACCCTTTTGTTGGATCCACTTTGTGTAGTGTACAAAACCATTGCCCTATAAAAAAAACATTAACAAATATGTGTTTATTGTACTCACATCAAGTGTTTTGATAATTTATATTACTTACGAATCAACAATTTGCTTCAACTGCATATTGAAATTGCCAGAGCTCAAGGAATCAAGATAATAGCAAGTATCCGATTTCATGTCTAGTACACCCAATACCCAATGTCTTCTACAAAAACCACAAAAAAAAATAAAATGTCAAATAACATAATTGTAGTCATTTTAAAAATAAAATGTCAAATAACAATACCCAGGATTGTAGGGCATAAAGATGATGTCATTGCCCTTTTTTTTAGACAATCGATCTGCTAAACCTCTGCTTGCATCGTCAATATTCTTAGATTTCCCTTTACGCGTACTTGGTGAGATTACTGCCGGGTTCACAAAGCAAATTCCATGGTCTCGTTATGGGGAGCCATACTTCAATTTGTTAAACAACACCCTGTTATCATACAAACACTAAATTCATTAAACATTTATTAAGACACATTGTTATTTAAATTAAATTTATTGCACTTACATCATATAAGACACAATAACAGCACCAGTCAGCTCATCCATTGTAAGAACTGCTTCAAAATCATCCCAAGTTAAGTACGTGTAACTATCGTACCCAAAAAGATCATTCTCACTCTGCACTCTTATAGAATCAACCTTTGTAACTTGTCCATCAGCCATCATTGCAGTCATTTTCAAAATACTACTGTTCTCAATCCTTATCCTTGTCTTCATCTGTGCTCTGGTCCACCTTCTTTGAATGGTCACATTTTGTTTCTCCTTTTTAATCTTCTTTTCTATCCCAATCAGTACTTATTCCACATCATTCCCTTCTTCCGCATCATTCCCTCCTTCCATATCACATGGTTGTTTTTCTTTCTTATTACTTCCTATTTCTTCTTTTGGAGGTGTTGCATCTTCCTTCACTGGTGTTACATCTTCATTCACTGGTGTTGCAGCTTTCTTCACTGGTGTTGCATGCTTTTTCATAGATTTCGCCACCACTTTTCCCTACAAATGCAATCAAAAATACAAATAATATTACCAAAAAAATTAAGAACTCACTCAAATATCAGAAAAATTAAGATAACCAAGGGAAAATATGTTCAAATAGTATTACCAGGTCAGAGCATCGAATAACTAAGTGTCTTGGCCAGCTTAGTATGTGTCCCAGTGCATCTTTGACCTTCACAATGAACTCCTCTTCAAGTGGAAAGGGTACTAAAGCTTCTCCTTGCAAAATTGTTTCAATCATAACTTCAATGTTTTCATCTGTTACATAAACATAAAAAATAATTAAGATTCAATCTTCTAAAAAATGAAAATATATAAATAATAATAATGCAAATATATTTCAAAATACCCGATGCTTTCATTATGGTTCCTTTAGCAACCACATTTGCAGCAAATTCAACCGCAAGAAGACATGAATTATCCTGCAAAATATAGTATGTTAGTTTGTAGAAAAAGAAAATTATTTAAATATATTTTTCATAATTGTCTTCAAGGACTTACAAGTGATTCATTATGTGGTTGTTTTTCAAAATCTTCAATGACGCCCCCTATTTGGCAACTTGCAGCTTCAGAAACATTAAGTACACCTCTTTTTAGTTTCTCCAAGTCATCTTCAAGTTTGTTTATTCGTTTATCCACCCTCTCGTTCTCAATCTCCAAGTAATACTTAACATTCTTGGGTAAATAAAAGTATTGCTGTGGCGTTATAAATCTACCCATCCCTCGTACACGCCCACGTTGTTCCTGAGTACCCAACGCCTCTGTAAGCACATCATGTGTTCCACATGTAACCTCTCCAAAGCTTCCCGATTTCTGAAGCTCATCCTGTAAAAAAATAAAATGGGACAAATGTTAGAAAAATAAAATGGGACAAATGTTATGTTTTTTTTATATATTTGGGAATTAATGAACTTACAATTTTATCAACAATCGTCTTCACATCTGCATCGTATCCTCCTGTCTTCAACTCTCTTGCTTTTTTCCACAAAACTGTCCTATCAATCTCCTCTTCCGTCTTGCCGGTTTCTTGCATCTAAATTATCAAGAATAACAAAATCAATTAACATAAATATATACAAATAAAATAATCAATATTCATAGGGAATCATACAATGTCATTAATGAGTCCAGCATATCCTTTTCTGCTCAAACGATGATTGTATTTATGATGTGCACGAGTATTTTTAGCTTTCATACTTTTCTCCTGCATTAGAAACATTAAAATTATAAATACAAACATTAAAATTGTAACTAAAAATGCATATAAGAAAAGTTTAACAAACCTCCCACTTCTTTGTAACTCTATGGGATACAAAAACTTTCCAATCTTCTTTCTTTATAAACGGATAATCTTTCGGAGGTTTGAATAGATTTGCCTTGGGATCTTTACTTCAGTTCTTAATGAACTTGGCATATAGATAATGCTTGAAGTTTCTCCACTTCTTCCCGATCGATTGGAGAATTTGCTTCCGGCTCTTTGGGTCAACTACAAACTTTTCCTGAAACATAAAAAAAAGGTTGGTTCAAAAACAAATCTGAACAGGGACAAAAACAGGGACAAAAACAGATCTGAACAAAGGTAATAACAGGAAGAAAACAGAGACTTACCAAAACATATTGCCATAATCCTTCCCTTACTTCCTCACCAACTTCCAGCCACGAGTCATATGTTATGGGAACCATTGTTCTTGCAACCAAACCCTCAAAAGTAGACAGTTTTGTGGCTTCCTTTCCAACCGGGACACCTTTTTTATTGTAAGTTATTACAAGCTTCACTTTATTAGCTTTTGTCTTTGTTGTCGGACCTCTTTGTTTGGAGTCCTCGTGATCAGAAGCTGAATCTGATTCCATGTCACAAAAACACAACCTGTTTCAACAAGATTCAAATTAAATTAAGTACGTTGTTATTTGTTGCAGTTGGACATTGATTAATCACATTCAAAATCTGAAATAAAAACATACCAAAAACTTTATTATTCTGCAACAAAAAATATTTAAACTAATATGCCCTCGCCATCCGGACGCGTACACAAAAAATCATCATCAAGGTCTAATAAAGCGGAGTCTTGTGTTAAATCAAAAGTAACATCAAATTCCAACATATCATCAGTTTCACCATTTGATCCATACTTGTACATCCTATGAGGTGTGAATCCAACAACATGCAAATTCTCATCTTGTTGATCTTGAACATAAAAAACCTGTTTGACTTGACTAGCTAATACGAAGGGTTCAGACTTTTGACCAAGCCTATCAAAGTTAACTACCGTGAATCCTAAATCATCCTTTTTTACTCCACGACTATCAACCCAATCACACATGAATACAGGAATACTAAACATGTGATAATTAAGATCCCATATCTCCTTTATACGGCCGAAGTAAGTTACAGCACCATACACAGGATTGGAGTCTTTTGCACTAGCAATCTGCATGGTATGTGCAACTAAAGACACTCCACTGCATTGAGTTGTTCTAGACTCATCTCGAGATGTTGTATGAAAATGATATTCATTTATGGCAAAACCGCTATATTTAGTAACAGCAAAATTAGGCCCTTTGGCCAACCAACGAACATCATCACAAATATCTTCCCCGTTAGCCAAACATTTTCCAACCTAACAGAAAAATATATAATTAATGTAATTCAAAAAAGTAATTAAAAATATTGTAATTCTAACTATCTTATTTTAAAAACAAACCTCTTTCTTAAACCAACTAATAAATGTCCGACTATGTTGGCTCTGCAACCATGTACTCTTGCGAGCATGACGGGGGTTCAGATCCTTCAATTCCAACATATGTTGCCTGAAGTGTATTACAAGTTAAAAGAATGTTTTATATGATAGATAATGGTATAAGAGTATACAGTTTCATGTAATTCTTACTCTATATACGGCTCCACAACAGCAGTGTTTCGTAATACATAAAGATGAGCTTGATCAAGTAACTGAGCATCTACAGCATCAATTGTAGCCTTTGATAAAGGCTTGCCACTGCGGATTCTTTCATCAACACGCTCATGAGGATTGCCAATTGATTTCTTGTTTTTTAAGTAGTCTGAACAAAATTCTAAGGCCTCCTCTGCCACATAACACTCTGCAATGCAACCCTCGGGTCGATGATGATTTCTTACATACCCTTTAAGTGTTTTCATGTATCTCTCAAATGGATACATCCACTTAAAATGAACCGGGCCACACAACCTCACCTCTCTAACTAAATGCACCATCAAGTGAGTCATGACATCGAAAAATGAAGGAGGAAAGTACTTCTCTAACAAACATAATTTTAATACGATGTAACTTTGCAACTTGCCTAGCTTACTAACATCAACAACTTTACTACACAACTCATTGAAAAAATGACACAGGCTTAGGATTGTTCTCCGCACCTTCACATCTAACACCCCTTTGATTGCAAATGGAAGAAGTTGTTGCATTAGTACATGGCAATCATTAGACTTCAAACCATTCATCTTTGAAACATCATCCGACACGAGATTCTTGAAATTAGAGCAATACCCATAAGGAACTTTTATGTTAGACAAGGTTTCATAAAATAGATGTTTCTCTGCGGAATTCAATGTGTACTTGGCAGGCGGAAGCCAATGTCGATCCCCTTTTGGTTCAGGTCGTAATTCAGTCTTGATGCCCAACGCTTCAAGATCTTGTCGTACTTTTAATCCATCCTTCGTCTTGTGAGGCAAATTCAACGCTGTCCCATAAACACTCTCGGTCACATTTTTTTCTATGTGCATGAGATCTAACTGATGGCGAACAGGCAACTTCTTCCAATATTCAAGTTCAAAAAAAATGGACTTTTTATGCCAAAATTTAGATCTCTCGTCGATACTTTCTTTTTTCTTCTTTGGCGTTTCCTTCTTTGGCGTTTCCTTCTTTGACGCTCCCTTCCTTGACTTTATCTTCTTTAACTTTATCTTCTTTGATCCTACCTTCTTTGATACTACCTTCTTTGGCTTTATCTTCTTACCCCATGTAGTCTCAAATCCCGCCAGATAGTCATAAATCTCTTCACCTGATGATGATTGTGACATAAAATCGTGCTCCTGTTGATTGTTGAAATGTTTTTTTCTTTTGCGAAAAGGATGTTCAAGTGGTAGGAATCTTCTATGCCCAAGGAAGCATACTTTTTTGGACTTTGGCAACCATTGTGAACAAGTATTCTTTGAACATATTGGACAAGCATAATAACCTTTGGTAACACACCCCGAAAGATTACCATACGCGGGAAAATCACTTATAGTCCAAAGTAATATTGCTCTTAAATTGAAGTATTCTTTCTTATGAGAATCAAAAGTCTCAACGCCAGTTTCCCACAAGAGCTTTAGATCTTCTATCAATGGTGCCAAGTATACATCAATATTGTTACCAGGTTGGTTTGGCCCGGATATCAACAGAGTCAACATCATGAATTTTCTTGACATACACAAATAAGGGGGTAGATTATATGTTATTAGGATAACTGGCCAACAACTATGCTTGGAACTTAATGACTTGTGTGGATTGATACCATCAGCAGACAAGGCTAATCTAAGATTTCGTTTTTCATGTCCGAATTCTTTCCACGTGTTATCAACATGCTTCCAAGAAGGGGTATCGCGAGGATGAGTAAGCTTCCCACTATTGACCCGACCTTGTGCATGCCAAGTTAAGTCATGAGCAATTTGTGGTATTGAAAACATTCTTCTAAATCTAGGGATGATAGGAAAATACCACAAAACTTTTGAAGGTACGTTTTTGGAATTCTTCTTCCAACGAGAAGTGCCACAAGTTGGATAATGAGAAGCATCTTTATGTTCTTTCCAGAATAGAACACAATCATTTTCACATGCATGAATCTTCTCATATTGTAGACCTACTCCTTTTAGCAACTTCTTGGACTCATATATCGAGCTAGGGATGGTATTGTTTGATGGTAAGATATCTTTTAGGACAGACAACAAAGCATCAAAACTAGCATCAGACCATCCAAATTGACCCTTCAAATGTTGGAATTTCAATAATCCACTAAGTGCATTATACTTTGACCCTACATAAAGTGGCTTATCACACTCTTCAAGAAGTGATTTCAACGAATCAGGTTCATCGTCTACGTATTTGAAGGCATCATGAAGCATATCCCTTGTATAAATAGCATCAGGAGGAATGGAATTGTTAGGGCATCTAGAATCACTATTGGGTTGTTTTTCTCCATGGAAAGACCAAATCTTATAATTCTCATCGAAGCCGTGGGCAAACAAATGATAACGGACATTGTCAATTGAGTGGTGACACAAATTGATGCAATTTACACAAGGGCATGGAATAACATCTAACTTTGGATTATTAGTTTGTGCAAACTCTAGAAAAGCATTCACACCTTCATCATATGCATTTGATAATCTACTAGAGGAAATCCATGATTTATCCATTAAACATTTGTTGCCAACCTACATAATTATTTACCATTTAAAGCAATAATGATTACGCATGTTTAGGGACAAAAACTATGCAAAAACAAAACTGTACAGGGCCAAAACTATACAGGGACAAAAAAATTGTACAGGGGCCAAAACTGTACAGTGACAAAACTGAAGCAGGGAACAAAACTGTATAGGTTATCATTTACTTTTTCAGCATCCAGTTACTTTTTCAGCTTGTTTGAATATTTTTATGTGTTTGTTATAAAATTTTATGAACTTTTACAGAAATTTGAAAATTAGAAATACTTTTAAAATTTTGAATATGATCTTTTTTGCAGAAATTTTAAAGTTAGAAATGGGCTAAACAGGTGTCCAGCATAAAACCACCTGCAAACCCGTTATTTCATAATTTATGGGTTTGACCTTTTTACCCTTGGGTGGTCAATCTGTTTAAAATTAGGTATTAACTGTCAGTTGACAGTTACATTCTAAAAATGTATAAATATTTATGTTTGATGTTAATTGTGATTAATACTGCATAAGAACTTCCTATAGGTATGGCTGTTCTTTGTTGTTTTTTTCTTTCTTTCTTTCTCTTCTGTCTTTGTTGGTTAATGAGTTGATGTTTCTACAAATGTATAAATATTTATGTTTGTTGGTTAATTTATAGTGGTGTTTCCATTCCTGATTTAATGTGGCAGATTGAGGTTGGTAAAATTTTCATCACAAGTCGATTAATTATCATTTTATTATTATTTAAAGATGATTGAATTGATTTGTATGAATCCTGTGAAAGGGTGAGTAATTATTGTTTTTGTTATAAAATTTTCATCAAAGGTAAACTCTCTGTTTCTCAAGGTTGTTTTTAGAATCTGTAATAACTTTAGTTATAGATTAATTATTGTTTTTGTTATAATATGATTGAATTGATTTGTATGAATCCTGTTAAAGGGTGAGTACCTAAGATCTATAGGTATGGTTGTTCTTTGTTGTTTTTTTCTTTCTTTCTTTCTCTTCTGTCTTTGTTGGTTAATGAGTTGATGTTTCTACTTGTTTCCATTCCTGATTTAATGTGGTAGATTGAGGTTAGTAAAATTTTCATCACAAGTCGATTAATTATCATTTTATTATTATTTAAAGATGATTGAATTGATTTGTATGAATCCTGTGAAAGGGTGAGTAGTTATTGTTTTTGTTATAAAATTTTCATCACAGGTAAACTCTCTGTTTCTCAAGGTTGTTTTTAGAATCTGTAATAAGTTTAGTTATAGATTAATTATTGTTTTTGTTATAATATGATTGAATTGATTTGTATGAATCCTGTTAAAGGGTGAACATGATGGATCTGTTAGAAAAGAAGAGGTGCAGGTGTTATATGTATTGTTTGTAGAGTAGCAAGAAGCTTTTTGGATGACATTCTTTTTAATCTCATTCTGTTGAGCTATATGTTATATGTATTTATTGTAGAGTATGTACAATATATGTTAGGCTTTTGATTGTTTTTAATGTTAAGTTAAAAAGGCTTGGATATTTTAAACGAATATTCACAAAAGTGAATTTTTAATCAAAATAATATAATAGAATCTATATTAGAAAATGAAAAATAAAAAACTTATGTACCCTAAAAAATAGATAGATTAAAAATAAATACCTTTTCTTACCTGAGTATGTGGAATATCAGTGTAATTTATAGCAGAAACTGTTGCTTTATCACCCTTTGAGCCTGAAGCAAGTAACAAAAAAATTGTAACTCATTGTAACTACATGCATATTGCAATGCACAATTATGAAAAAAATTAACGAACAGCATTTAGTGTACAAACCACAGTCAGATTATGTCAAAGCCTAGAAACATCTCATTCATCAATCCTATTATAAGTATACAAAATGCAAAGCTAGAATAGTAATTTTTGCCATGTAAGCTAATTTTTTTGGCAGTGCCCATCATACCTACTTGCATGGGAAACCAGGGACATCAACCTTCTAAATGACTAAAAGTAGGTTCTACTCCTAATTGCATTTGATCATAAGTGAAAATGTTTCTTGTAAGAATAAATTAATAATTGGAGATACTAACCGTATAATATGCACAGCACCAAGCCACATACAGCTGTAGTTACCACCCAGATCAATGCACTTTTAATCCTCTTGCCAATAGTCCTACAAGCAAAAATAGTTAGAAGCATAAATACATACACTTTCAATGTTTAATGAGAAGCTTCAAGTTACAGATGATGAATACAATACAATGTTAAATGGGAAGCTTCAAGTTACAGATGGCAGTGGTTTGATACAGGTGTACAGAAAAGAAGTTGAAGATAGGCTTGCCTTATTAGGCATGCTCATGTTTATACAAATTATAATTATTTAAGAACCTATGTTTTAATGTAGTTTTTGAATCTGACCCTTGGCTGTAAATAAACATTGTAAAGTGGTTTAATACTAATATTCATAAAACAAGAAACAGTTATTAATTGGCTTTGTATATTGGTGTTATATATTAGTACAATCAACTAATAAAGAGTTGTTATTGATATACAAACATGAACAGTGGTTGATGTTTATTGGTGTTATATATTAGTACAATCAACTAATAAAGAGTTGTTATTGATATACAAACATGAACAGTTATTAATTGGCTTTGTATTAAGGCAAAGAATCGACTTTATTTTTAACAAGATGAGATGAATGTTTTGTTTGTTTGTAGCCAAAAGATTTGTTGCAATAAAATCAGAATTTTCTTTAGCTAGCAGTTTTGTGTTTGTCTTTTTTTGCAAATTATGCACCTATTTGAAAATTGAATATGATAAGTCTGATGAGTATATCATTATTTACAAGCCTCTACTTCAAGATGGTGGTATTGATAGAGAATGTGATAAAGAATGGACCTTCTTTGAAAACAAGGGAAAAGTGGAGGGACCGAATTGTAATATTGTGTGCTTTCTGTTTTGCTCTTATGCAGAAACATCCCTACGTAGCACTGTTATTGAAACAAAACAAATTGCTGAAGGTAGTCATAAGAAAAGGTAGGCATTAGGCAAAGGGTAATTTGGTCTTTATGCATTGGGTGTTATATTTTCACTCCTGAAATTTTTTATATGTGATGAAAATTGACAGGGATTATTTTTTTTGCATAAAATACTTGAGGCCTGAAGTATTTTAACTAAAAAATATATGTAAGAAAGTACAAATACGTGAGTTATTATATGACCTTAACCTTTTAATAATTTGCCAAGTACATGCCACGTAGGTTGCATGTCAGCAAACACTTATCAGATAATTTTTTTTTCATTGTGTGTGAAGGTTGGATCTTCCAAAAAAAATCAAAGATGTTAACAAACGTAGTAGTTTAATTAAAATATTTCCAACAAAAACACAAGTCGAGAGCAACTATGTGAAACCTTAACTATGTTGGAAAATTAAGTTGGGATCGGAGTGGAATAGGCGTAACAGAAGAACATATATGAAGTAAAACATAAGACAAGTATTACCTGGTCAATTTTTTCCGAGGTTCATGATGTCTTTTCTCTTCCTCCGCTTTTTAGATCTAATCAACAAAGATTTCTTATTTAGAGGGAGAGGGACGGTTATAGAAGTGATGAAGAGGTGAGATAATGAAATTCGAAATCAAAGAGGTTTATTTCTATTTTTGCAAACACACCCACAGATAAAGAGAGATAGAAAGGGTAATCGGGGTATTTTACATCTTTTGATTCGAAAGGGTGTTCGTGGAAGACTAGGAAGCTCAGATGATGACAGCAAATTAGCAAATATTATATCTGAAAGGCATCGGAGGGATAAAACAATTGGGTTGCACTCTCCAATGAACGCACCTTGATGATTGCAATGGTTGCTGGTATTGGTGGAGAGTAGCAGCTCTAACCTGATAGTTGATACCCAGTTCGGAGAAAGATTGTTGGGTGGGTTTTTAATACGTGATTTTTTTTGGAAGATCCAACCTTCACACACAGTGATGAAGAGTGGTGTTCCTAACTTCTGTGTTGTTCTTCTAGCACTAAATGATCTAGGGTATTATTGTCTTTTTCTATTTTATGATACACAAGGTTTAAACTTTAATGATAATAATTAATATGTTAATTGATGTATTTATTTGTATAGGTATAAAGCAAGGGGAATTCGGTTGGATTTTGGTGATCTTGCTTATCTTTCATGTGACAAAAGAAAGTTCTTTGAAACAATTGGAATGGAATTTGGAGTTCCGAGGTTTGGAAAGACTGGAATCACTGTTGGTAATGACCTCAATGAAGAAACTTTGGATGCTTTAAACAAACAGGCAAGCTTTTTATAGATTTTTAATTCTTAAGAGTATTGAATCATTTAGTATTTTGTAACTTTGAGTATCGACTTTAGCTTGGGCAGGAAGTTTCTCTTGAGAGAACTTTTCTGATTAGGGCAGGAGGATAATCATTTGGATTTCCTTTCTGATTTGTTCTTATTTCCATTTAGTAATCAAATAGCTTCCTAGATCTATATATCTCATATTTGAGTTTCATTTATCTGTTATTGGATTTTGGTTTCTATCAAAGAGGTTGTGTGATGATCAAAATGCAAAATGAATCAATGGCTGATTTCATAAATACATACACTTTCAATGTTTAATATGCTCTAACTAGTCTTTTGGTTCCAGAATAAGATGCTTTTTGACTAATTAAGTGAAACAACTTAGAACTTTTTTCTATGTTCTTAAGAAGATCAAGTGTCCTTGCAGAATTTCTCAACAGTTAAAAAATAAATCTAGACTCAGACATCTACATTTAGGGTTTAATGAATGCTTCAACCATGATTTCATAATCTCAATCCCTATTACAAATTGTCCATACATACCCCCAATCGAAATGAAAGATACAACATGATTTCATAATTTCATAAGTACAATCAGAAAACATAAAAAATTATGTTCTACCAGACCAGGGTTCGAAGAACCTGAAGAGAAACATCTCACAGAGGAGTTTGATTAAGAGTATTTGAGGGATTTTTCGACTCTTTTCTTAGGCAACTGTCATTATGTATACACGGTTAGTCAATCCTTTCTTCACCTTGAGAACAAGGTGAAATTTTGGGATAAAAAGTAGAGAAAATGTTCGCAAGATGAAAGAAGGGGATAAAAACATTACATATAACTTGAGAAGCTTGAGATTTTACCTTGTGTTCGACTTGAGAAGCTTCAGTAGGTGAGAAACCCTTGAATGTGTTCAACTTAGCATTAGATTCATGGCTACCAGGCGCTTCTTCCCCTTGTCTCGACTTTCTTCTGCTCTTTCTCTTCTGTTACAACGTTATATGGCCAACCGGGAAGCTCACTTGGGTCGATGATCGGTTCAACAGGAACACCTTAATCAGACCTAGGGCACGTAAATTTTAGCAGTCTCCAATGATGTCAGTTGAACCCACGGTCGTCGGCGAGGCGAAATCAGCCAGAGAAGTAACCTAACGATCGGAGGAGGAGACATTGTCTGCAAGGGAAGGCGAGTCGAGGTCTCACCGTCGATAGAATCGTAGTAGAGAGTGAAGTGACTGATGAATAGTGAGTGTTAGATATTTTGTTAGTAACCTCGATTTTTGTGAACAGATGCGCTCCTTTCA
Source organism: Lactuca serriola (assembly GCF_051521515.1). NCBI lineage: Eukaryota > Viridiplantae > Streptophyta > Magnoliopsida > Asterales > Asteraceae > Lactuca > Lactuca serriola. The sequence goes on along the minus strand of NC_136416.1, from coordinate 163,194,583 downwards.
CTAAAATTATAATGCGACATTTTGAGATGGCGCACATTTTACATTAAGTGCCCTCCGTGTTTTTAAGTTTTTTACATTAGACACTAACTCTAAGGGCACTCAATAAAACGCGACATATATACTTAAATTTTTTGAAGAGATGACATTTTTTTAATGTCACTCTCTCTTGCGTAACATAGATCAATGAGCGTCGTATTTTGCGCGTCGTAAAAGGCCTTTTTTCTTGTAGTGAATCAATTTTTTCATGTAATTAGCCTAATCCGTAAACTAATACAAAACATGAATCTATTGACAATTATCTTTGAAATTGGATTAAAATGAACATTACCACATCAAAAATAGGTTTATAGGTTCAAAAACAACTTAGGGTAATGATTCTAGTCCAATTCCAGCCTTAAAAGTAAAAAATATACTATCTGGAGGTCCTACTCGTCGAGTGTATGAACCTACTGGACGCGTAGGATGAGTTTCTTCATGGACTCGGCGAGTCCAGTGCCCAGACAGCCTGAAAATCCATTTTTTCAGCACTTTGCATCAAGTATAATTGAAAACAAGCCTAGGCTCTGATACCACTGTTGTGTTTTGAGCATTCTAACACTCCTAAGTGTACATTCAACCCTAAATACCTTGTATCTATGTTTTATCTATTATACATACAAATATGAATATTCCAAGGTATTACGCTAACTAGCATACAATCTTTGATACTTGGGTAATAAAAATAGATAGAATACATACCTTGTTGATGTAGCTTGAGTCCATGAAGCTCGAGAGCCTAGTGCCCCATGTGTGACACCTCAAATGGTTCACATAACATCACCGACACATGAAATAACCATGAGAAGAAGACACGTATGCTCAAATCGGCTAGCCCTTATCACTAGTGCTAATTTCTTGAGCTAAAGGGGTCATTATATAGTGTGACAATTAGGGTTACACCATGTAACCCATGACTTTACCCATTCCTTATGCTCCATGGGTTTTAACCTCCATGGTGTATCCATGGATCACCACATGGGTTAAACCCAACATAAGGAATCTTGGATCATAAGCCCACACATATATAAGAATGAATGATTTACATAATCAATCCCCATATATTTAATTAGTCTCTTTTGATCACTAAATTAAGTCCAAATTTATTCTTGATCAATACTAGTTAAATAACATGATTTCATGTTAATATATTAGAACTTATAATAGATTAATATGTTACAAATGTCCTCTTATCACAAACGGCCTATCCAAATGTTCCGATGCCATACAACCCAAATGGACCATGCTGAGTCGGGTCAAGTACATACCAATTATAGTTATGGACTTAGATACTAATCCAACAGATTCTACCTGTGAATTAGAGTACATTGCAGCAAGCAAATCATCAAAGGAGGCTGCTTGGTTGAAGAGCTTCATCAGAGACCTTGGAGTTGTTCCAGCCCTCAAGGAGCCAATGGAGATTTTCTGTGATAATGAAGGGGCGGTTGCTGATATTAGTTTTAGTTGTTAGATAGTTAGTTTTGAAACTTATAACAAAATAAATGTAATTGAATTTTTGGTGATTAAATAATGGAGATTTATTTATGAGTTGGATTACTACCTTTTGTCTATTGTTTATTTTGTGTTTCACTTTGCATGTTTTACTTCCAGAATAATTGAATTATTCAAACTCCATAGTCGATCGTACTTTTGGAAGTACGTAGCGAATCAAGACTGTTATGAATTGGACTGTAGATTTTCTAAGGGTTTAGACATAGCAATAATCTGTTCCAGTGTTCATGAGTACTTAGTAATGGTGATTTTAAGTATTAGATTTACCCACGCTCAAAGAAATTACTTCATGGAATTCATCACGAGTAATTATGGGATGATAATATCTTATAATCTTGAAATGGAGATATATGAGTTCTAGTTTACAAATTTGTTGTGTATTGATGATATGAAAACACATCAGTAACTTGATGTTATAAAACGTGTTGTTGTGCACGATTTGATGAGTAAATAATGCAAGCATATAAGCCAAAGTTTGTCTGTTCCTTTTTCCTTAACCGTAAAAGAGATATCTTTGGGCCCCTCGGTGATTTGGTGTTGACTTATAGTGTCTGGCACAAACAGTACTTGATTGATGTGTTCGATTTGAAGTTCTATGTCATTATATGGTCACTTATCTTAGGAGACATAATTGACTAGGTCTGAGTTCGACAACAACTTTTGGTAGCTACAATTTGGAAGATTATAGTGGCAGTTATAGTTATTAGACTTATCTAAGTGGGAGACTCTTGGATTAGGTGTCTAATTCCATAACTATAATTGGTATAAACTTGAATTGATAGTAACACAGTCCTTTTAGGTTGCCCTCAAAGCTGGCAATAGGACATGATTATATTGGAGAGAGAGATAACTTATTATTGGATTAACAAATTGTAAAATAAAATTTTTTAATGTATTATGAGAATAATATATTAATTTAAAATTATAATATTTAATTAATATTTGGTTAGAAATTTATTAGAACTAATTTTGGGATCAATTGGATTAATTAAATATACAGGGGCTGTTTGGCAATTCAATGATAGTTGAGGAAAGAGGGTCTAGAACCTCCTTATCAAGGGATGGATGAAAGCTTCTAGGAAGATCCTAGAATTTTCGTCCAAGGCTTCTTGAAAGGAAGGTTCATGAGTTGCTTGGTCACTAAGCAAAGGGATTAGGGTTTCCTCCCCAAAACCATAGATTTGGCTCTAAGCTACCTCACATATATAAAGGGATCATTAGCCTCATATTTTTGGCACTTATTCCCTATAGAAATACCAGGCCGAAATCATCCTTTCATCTCTACATATTACTTTGTTTCTTGCCTTGGGTGTGAACCATTAGAGGCACTACACTTGTGGTGCTATCTACCAAGGATTGGAAGAAGAAAACAAGGATTGTTTACAACAACAATCTCAAGGGTTAGTGTTTCTTATTCTTATGAGTCAATTAGGTCAGAGGAAAGTTTTATACACTAGAGTTCATAGTATGTTGGTATATATATGAAAGACATAGATCAAACTAGGTTGCATGTGCCCTAATTTATTTGAATTGTTTGAATAATTTTCCACCTAGTGCATTGAAGTTGTAACCTATATTCCCCATCAACGTGCAACATCTTGAAAGGCTCAATGTGGATTTTGACGAGGAGTTATCCATTGACATAGTCCTTAACTCCTTGTCATATTGTTATGACCACTTCAACTTGAATTATCATTTGAACAACACAGAGACCACATTGGGCCAACTCCACAACTTGTTCCAGATAGATGAATCAGGGATGAAAAAGAATCAAATCCCTTATGCTACAAGTACTCTGATCCTCTCCATTACGTAAAACAGAGGAAAAAAGAGGAATTCTAATTCTCATTCGAACTAGAATGGAAAGGCCCATGTTGGATCGTCTAGCAGTAGGTTGAAGGCGAAGCCCAATTCAGACATTCCTGCTATTAGTTACCCCAAAGAGGCCACTTGCTACTATTGCAATGAAAAGAACCATTGCAAAAGCAGTTGTCCTAAATACTTGCAAGACATCATGGATGGCAAGTTTAATCCATCTTCGACAGGTATATACACTATTCAAGTCAATATCTCACAACTTACTCGTTCTTGGGTCCCTTATATAGGATGTGGATTTCACATTTGTTCTGACTTGCAGGGGCTAAATGAAAGTGAGGAGGTGGAGCATGGAAGAATGAATCTGATAATGGGCAATAGGTGATATTCTCCTGTTACCAAGATTGGAGCTTATGGTCTTGTGTTCGGTGCTTATGTTAGGATAGATTTGATTGATTGTTTCTATTCGTTAGAAATGACGTGAAACATTATTCATTTCATGCACTATTTAAAAAAGGTTTTTGATATTCATTTAATGATATGAATGGTTCGATTTTAGCTTATAATAATGGTGTTTTTATGTTTGAAGCTTTACCTTGTAATGATGTGTATGAAACTGTGATTTGTGTTGATAGCTTCGGAAGTAGTGTATTCCATATTGATACGACTAATGGTGTAGATAAATCATGTTCGTGGCATTATCATCTTGGACACATTAAAATGCCTAGCTCTGAAAGGATGGGGTGTTTGAGTCATTTTACTTAAGGTCAGATGATGTATGTGAGTCTTGTCTTTTGGGTAAGATGACAAATTCACCTTTCACTGGGTCTTGTGACAGAGGTGAGGGTTTGTTGGATCTCATACACACAGATGTGTGTGGGCCCTTCAAATATGTTACACTATATGCAAATCGATAGTATATGACATTTACAAATGATTATAGCATATATGGGTATATCCACTTAATCAAACATAAATTAGAAACTTTTGAAAAGCTCAAAGAATTTAGACACAAGGTCAATAATCAACTGGGCTAGAAGATAAAGATGCTCTGATCTGATAGAGGTGGAGAGTATCTTAGTATCAAAATCCATGACTATCTAAAGGAATGTGGAATAGTTTCACAAATGAATCCTCATAGGACACTACAACTTAACGGTGTGGCTGAGAGGAGAAATCGAACCTTGTTAGACATGATCTGTTCCATGATGAGTCGAGTGTCGCTTCTATGACAACCCGAAATTCTTATCTTGTAAAGTCAACGAAATCAATCAAAAGTTCAGACTTGTATTCGTTATTTTCTAATGAGTTAAGGGTCATATTAAGAGCTCTAGGCCTAGTACACTCAATGGACTGCATTTAAGCCAGAAACACCTTCAAAAGAGGTTCACGGCCACAAACTAGGTTCACGGCCGTGAACCCATCCTTGGGTCGTGAACTACCCTCCCCCTATATATATATGGGTGTTAGCCATTTTTCTCTTCATTTCTCATCTTCCAGCCATGAATTCCTCCCTATCTCTCTCAAGTAACATCCACAAAAGGGTCCCTTTTCATCTAAAAAACGTAAGTATCACACCCTTTCCTTGTTATTCCTTGGAAACCATTTGCTTTCATGTATTGATCCTTCACTTTTCATCAAAGTCTTCAAGATCTTCAAGAAGTTCTGTCCGCGGAACCTCCATCTTGGCCGTGAACCCTTCATACATTCATCATTTAAGTGTTCTTAGACCGTGAACCCCACAAGGGCCGTTAACACCTCTTGTGTGGTCGTGATCATTTTTCAGCCCTTTATTTTGGGTTCTAACACTTCATTGTAAGTGTTTCCTAGTTCCTAAGGTTGTTTCCTTTACATCTTAGCTATTATAGGCCCTATATTCATACATATATGTTAATATATTCTAAATAGGATCCATTTGTGCTTGGGACTTCACTTGGCATCCCAAGCATCCTATATCGAACTTTCATCTGAATCACTCACATCAGGTGAGTTCATACCCCTACAAATACACTTTTAAATGTTTTTAAATGCTTTTAGGGGGATAATAAGAGTAAAACACAATAAAAATGTATTATCCATTTACGTGTGAAAACAGTAAACAAAAGGATTTCTTATACTCAACAACTTGTTAAAACTCTTTTAAACTATTTTAGACTTGTTTTATATCAAAATCATATTCGTCTATTTATGGACATATAAGTATGCTTTAATGGACTTAGAACTATTGCTAAATACATTAACTCTTGTTCCTTGTTTGATTGTGGGCTTTAGGTAGGATCACTAGTTCGACTGTTGGCTACATCATAGTTATGCTCATTAAATACATATAAGAATATTAAACCCATTTTTAAGGATCATAATTAACTTAGTTGCTTATGGGAGTAGTTGAGTCTTTTCTACATATCATAAACAGTCAAACAATCATACTAGTAAACTATAATAGGTATAGTTTAAAGGATTACTACTTACTATTTCTAGATGAGTGAAACATACATGAGTTAGTTCATACATACTATTACAACACATTACATTACAATCATACTATAACTAGAACAGGAAGGAACATACATACTATAACTAGAAAAGGAAGGAACATACATACTATAACAAGAACATAAGAGAACGTACATATTATAAAAAGAACAGAACAACTCGAATGTGAAACACTATTTCATGGCATAGCAATATACTTGTTGTGTCGCGTTTTGTAACCAAAGTATACTGGAAAGAGAGCATGAGTTTATGTATAGATCTATATGAAATTGACCATCCTACACCTTGCTACTAGCTACAGTGGGACCTGCAGGTCTACGGGTGACAAATGTCATACCATTTTCGACGTCTGAAGAATGTCGTGTTTTATACTAGTCAATCAAGCATGGTTATAATCTAATCACATTTTTACCTTAATTAACTAATTGGTATTAAGGTAGTTGGTGCTTCAGTAGAGTATTTTACACCACACTACTCTATATCTTCATTTTCCATTCATTCATACTGTGATATTCGTACATTGAGATATGCAAACTATTTTTCTAGTAAAGATAGTCATAAACTTGGAAAAACATACATTTTTACGAGAGAACAAGCATACAAAACAGTTGAGTCTTGGTAGAAGACTACTTTTCATTTAAGTAGAAAATATAGGATTTTCTGTAAAGATACAACACTTTTTACTTACATATACAAACATCTTCGTGAAATTAATGCAAACAATTGACACAAAATATACTTATGCACTCACTCAAATTTTATGTTGATACTCTCTTTCAAAATAACATGTATTCTCATGTCACCAGTAGACAGGTACAGATGACGAGGTTTTTGAGAAGACGGAGCATATTCAAGACTCGTCTTTATTTTGTCGATTACATATTTTTGGTGTCTTACAACTTTACACAGAACACACTTGTATTATTTGTATTATTAATGCAATGGATGATGTTGTTGCTTGTTTTACTATTGTGCATTGTTATGATACTATACATGACGTTGTCCGCCCCCAAACGTTTCTGCCGTTCTGGTTTGGGGGTGTGACAGATTGCTATCAGAGCTTTGTTTATAGTGAAATGAGTATATCAACCCATAAAATATATACAACTATAAACACATCGGGATTAAAACACTCTTACCAAAAGTTTATACTTTTTAAATAAGAAAATATTTTACTAAAGTATACATGCATGCATTCATACTAGGATCAGTGTCATACTAGAACAGAACAAAAGTATTGCGGTTGTTGGATAACACAAGTAGGCTTAGGGACATATAATCAGGTCGGGGAATGATTTAGCCTGATCAACTACATCTATCCGAGAAGTGATTAGCATGTCCTAGTAATGGTTGTGGTGTTGCAATAAGTTTAGAAGCTTACCAACTCTACTACAATGAAACTCGAGAACATAACATAAACTTAAAATACTATAGGAGTATTTTGTAGTACTATAATTACTTGTGTGAGAACTAAAAGGCCTTTACTAGTAGGTCAATAGTTATGGAGTGGATACGCTAAGGTTATATATGACTAAGGTGTTATAGTCTTAGAATCTGTGATCTTTGCTTTACTTCCTGTTCCTTGTTTGGTTGTGGACCTAGAGTTGGGTCACTTATTCGATGGTCTATTATATCTTGGTTATATATAACCGGTATGCACTACACAAATATGGAAGTAACTGGTAAGGATGATCCTATAATTATCTTTAGTAGTACGTCTATTATATGTTTCTTACAACCCTTTTCTCACTTAGATAACATGGTTGGATTCCATCTACCTGGCGACCAGTACTTTCCCGATCAAGGGAATGGTGGATGGCTTGAAGCGGACCCTAAAGAAGAGAACTCGTTAGTCCTAGAGGTAGAAGACCCCGAGGAGATTTCTGATGAAGAGAACGAAGAGGAAGTTCAGGAAGACTCGGACTCAAAACCAGAGGTCTATGGTCCACCCCAAGTTGCTCAGAATCCTAACCCTCGTCCGACTTTTCAAGGCCCAACGCCTCTGTGGGCAGTGAACTTGGGAATGTGGAGCCAGGATCAGGGACAACCACCTCCCTACAATGGCGAGCATAGCTTCTACAATCTGTATGAGGGAGGCTCAGTAGATAGAGTCCTTCATATCTTGGTGCGTCGTGTTACTCGCAATGCTGAGCAGGGAAGAGCAAACTTCGACCAAGTCATGGAGATCCGTGCTAATTCCAGAATCAACATAATTCGTCTCCGTCGTCTGTCCAATGACCAAAACCTAGAAAGGGCTCACACTAACGCCCTACAGGTAGAAATGAATGCCTACCAATTCAAAGTTAGGGATCTTCGTCAGAACCAGGTGGCACTGTAAAGGCATGTATAAGAAACAGAACAACAGCTGGCTGAATCCAAGGCTGAATCAAGTACCAACCAGAAAACCCCCCTCGTGAGTAGAGCCTACTCTACTCTCTTTTTTGGATATAGATTAGTTCTATGTATAGACTCTAGTATTAATTTCCCGCAAATGTTAAGACCTTGAACTTTCAGTCTGTTAGGTCTTTGTGCTGTCAAAATTTTCTCATTTCTGGTATGATGTAAGATGTACTCCAAGGTCAATTTTCCCGAACTTATTGCATCTTTAATACCAATGACATTGACAGACATCTAATCCCCTGGGAAATCTTTGTCCAAATGCTTTCATCCTTATTTTCATGGATCTCTCTCATTATTCTCACTATTGAATGCTTACTATTATCTTCATCTTTGTAAACTTTCAGTTGAAAGATGCCTCCCTGTAGATCAGCAAGACGCAATCCTCCTATGACTCCAACTCAACGACCACCATCTCCTCCACAATATGATCCTGCAGTTCTTCAGGATTCAGTGGCTGCGGCTGTTACGACAGCCCTAACTCAATTCAACGCTAGCAGTACTAGTGGGGGTGGAACAGCTGTTAATTCTACTCAAGGTGATGGTCGCGGGCACTCTAGGGAGTGTTCGTACAAATACTTCACCAACTGTAAACCCAGAGCCTTTAACGGCATTGGAGGAATCATTGCTCTATCGCAATGGTTCGAGAAAACTAATTCGATCTTTGAGATCTGCTCCTTCCCGGAAGGAAGCAAACTAAAATTTGTTGCATAAACCTTCTCGGACAGATCCCTCACAGGGTGGAATAGTCATGTCAAGTCACTAACTCTAATAATGGCTAATGCGATGGGTTGGGAAGCACTAAAGGGCCTCATGATAGAGGAGTACTGCCCGAGGGGCGAGGTTCAGAAACTTGAACAGGAACTCTAGATCCTAACCTTGAAAGGCTCCGACATAGTAGCCCACACTGCCATGTTTAGTGATCTGGTGGCTCTCTGTCCAGGAATGGTCCCCACCGAGGGAAAGAAGATCGAGAGGTATATTTGGGGGCTGGTGCCTCCATTTCAGGGGAACGTGTTAGCTTCAAACCTCAATACCTTTGACAATGCCAAATGATTGGAACAGCGGCTCAACGATCATGGAGTCCACACACCAACAACAACCCTTACAGTCCCAGAACTAGCCAAAACAACCGACAACAAGCGGAAGTTTTGGTACAAGTAGAAGAACAATGTGACACAGAACTCTGCCAAGAAGTAGAAGATCGTGGCTGTGATGGGTTTGAGACATAAGAACTTTCCTATGTGCACATACAAACCCTAAAGCTTGGATCTTGGTTTCTCTAATTGAACATGCAATATATCCAAGACTTTCATGGCTAGATCTAATGTAAACAAACAATCAAAACATGTAAAAACAGATCTAGAAGAATACCTTGAGTTACTTGCTTGAAAACTTCTTCTTCTTGGAGCTTAGAGTCATAAATGTCACTCCTCTAAAGGCTTACAAACACCTACTAGCAAGAAGATGATTTGAGAGAGGGAAGGAAGAGAGAAACCGGCTCTAGGATTTCTTCCAACAACAAGGTGGTTGATTTCCACAACCCCAAAGGCCTATTTGTACTGTGAGCTCCTAGGGTTTCACCTTAAACCCTAATTGGATAATTTAGCCTCAAAGCAATCCAATAATCCTTCTAGATAAGGCCTTGGACGATTTCTAGGATATCCTTATCCCTAAAATCGTCCACCCCTATATCCATAAGGATTCTTAGCCCAAAATACAACTATCACACATTTGACAGGTTATGCCCCTTTATTCAATTAATCTCTTTAAGTCACCAAATTAATTTATGACTTATATTAATCAAATAATATTATTATTCCTTTAACATATTATTCTTATAATACATTAACAATAATAATATCTTTACTCTCTATATAAATCATCTTGTCAAGTTGCTAAGGTGAAGGCAACCCAAAAGGACCATGCACAATCGGGTCAAATACTTTCCAAATATAGTTACAACCTTAGACACTAATCCAAAAGTCTCCCACTTGAATAAGTCTAGTAACTATAAGTGCAAACACAATCCGATTAGCAATCGTAGCTCTTAAAGATGCTGTCAACTCTGATCTTATCAGTGTCCTATCGTTTAGATAAGGGATCGTACAGTCCTCTGTTAAGATATTGTGCGGACAATTTTATGGAACTAATTGTCCAGCAGTTGGTTTCTTGATCTCAGATTTATTTGACATAGAACTTAATTGAACACATCAATTTAGTCCTGACCGGGCCCGGCACATAAGTCAAATCAAATCATCGAGCGGCCGTGATATCGCCTTTACCCTCTTAGGATAAAATTAACAGATAAACTTCGACTTATACGCATTTACTTATTCACTAATCAACTATACACAACAATGCGTTTTATGACATCAATTTACTGATGCGGTTTTGCATTATCAATGTACAACAAATTAGTAAATAATAAACCATATATCTTGGTTTCAAGACCATATGATATTATCGTCTTGCGATCACCTTTTGTCACATTCCATAAGGTGATTCCAGTAAGCACGGGTTTATTCCAATGCTCAAAACTTGTTCATAAGCACTCATGAACGTTGTAGCAAACTTTTGCTATGTCTAACACCATTTGTACAATCTACACACCAATTCATGACAATCTTCATTCATACTTACTTCCAACATATGAACGATTGTGGAATGTTCGAATAATTCAATTATTCTTAATAAGCTCAATTATTCAGGAAGTCAAAACATGCAAAGTGAAACAATAGTAAAACAATCAACATAAGACAGTAACTTTACTCATAATAATACTCCTTTATTCAATCACCAAATGTCAATTACATTTATCTATTACATGTTTCTAAAACTATCTAATCTAAATTAATATCATCCTTCAGCCCAATGCTCCTAGAGTGCTGCAAATGCTTAACCTTACTCAGTCCCTTCGTAAGCGGATCTGCTGGGTTATCTTCTGATGATATCCTCTTAACCACGAGGTGTCCTTCTTCTACTCAATGTCTAATAAAATGATACTTTCTGTCGATATGTCGAGATCTACCATGATCCCTTGGTTCCTTGGTCAAGGTAACCACTCCTTCATTATCATAGAAATTTTCCATAGGCTCCTTTATAGTAGGCACAACTCCAAGGTCACCGATGAAGTTCTTCAACCATATCGCCTCCTTTGACGCATCGCTCGCTGCAATGTACTCTGATTCGCACGTTGAATCAGCTACAGTTTCCTGCTTGGAACTTTTCCAACTTACCGCTCCACCATTTAGAATAAAGACCCAGCCCGACTACGAACGGTAGTTGTCTCTGTCGGTTTGGAAGCTGGCGTCACTATACCCTCTCACCTTTAATTCATCACTCCCTCCGAGGACTAATAACCATTCCTTGGTCCTTCGAAGGTACTTAAGTATATTCTTGACTGCAACCTAATGAGCTTTGCCCGGGTTCCCTTGATATCTACTGACCATGCTCAAAGCAAAGGCCACATCAGGGCGAGTACAAGTCATAGCATACATGATCGAGCCAACTGCGGAAGCGTAAGGTACTCGGCTCATCTCTGCTATCTCGGCTTCGGTACTCGGACTTTGAGTCTTACTCAATTTGGCATTACTCTGTATCAGTAGCTTTCCCATCTTCGAGTTTTCCATACTAAAACGTTTTAGGACTTTATCCAAGTAAGTATTCTGACTAAGTCCTATTAGTCTCTTACTTCGTTTTCTCACTATCCTTATTCCCAAAATATAAGAAGCCTCTCCGAGGTCCTTCATAGAGAAGCACTTCCCGAGCCAGGACTTAACCTCCTGCATAGTCGGGATGTCGTTTCCTATGAGCAGTATGTCATCGACATACAAAACGAGGAAGCTAACTATACTCCCACTGGTCCTGACATATACACATGACTCATCTTCGCTTCGTACAAATCTAAACTCTTTGACTTTCTCATCAAAGCAAAGATTCCATCTACGAGATGCTTGCTTAAGTCCATAAATGGACTTCTCAAGCTTGCACACTCTATTGGGATGCTTCGCATCAACAAAACCCTCTGGCTGAGCCATGTAAACATCCTCAGCCAACTTCCCATTAAGGAAAGCGGTCTTGATATCTATCTGCCATATCTCATACTCATGAAATGCAGCAATGGCTAGCATCAACCTAATAGATTTTATTTTCGCAACTGGTGAGAAGGTCTCATCATAGTCAACTCCGGGAATTTGAGTAAAGCCCTTCACCACCAATCGTGCCTTATAAGTGTGTACATTCCCATCCACATCGGTCTTCTTTTTGAAGATCCATTTGCACCCAACCGTCTTACATCCGGGCACGTTGTCAACCAAATTCCAAACTTGGTTGTCATATATGGACTGAATCTCGCTGTCCATCGCCTCTTTCCATTTCTCAGACTCTGGGCCTGCCATGGCTTCCTTATAGCTATTAGGTTCATCTAGATTTATTAGTGTACCATCACTAATATACGTGTCCCCTTCGTTAGTAATATGAAAACCATAAAACCAGGGTTGAACTCTAACTCTTTCGGAACGTCTAAGAGGTAAGGACTCATCAATTGGTTCAACTGGAGTTTCCTCCTCGGGTTGAGCGCCAGCGGTAGAGGTTCCTTCGTCACTCGATTCTTGAATCTCTTCAAGATAGATTTGCCTCCCACTGTCTCCTTGGCTTATGAGTTCTCTCTCCTGGAAAACCCCTCTCTTCGCAACGAAGACAACATTGTCACTCGGTCTATAGAAGAGAAATCCAAAGGATCTCTGCAGGTAGCCGATGAAAATACATCGCTCACTACGAGGTTCAAGCTTGTCGTAAGTCTCTCGTCTTACGAAAACCTCACAACCCCAAACCTTGATATGTGCCAATTAGGGAGCTTTCCATGTCCACAAATCGTGAGGCGTTTTGGCAACCTTCTTTGTAGGGACTCGGTTAAGGATATGGGCGGCAGTCTCTAAGGCATACCTCCAAAATGAGATAGGTTGTGAAGCCCGACTCATCATAGAACGAACCATGTCTAACAAGGTTCGATTATGCCTTTCTGCCACACCATTCAACTGTGGTGTCCTAGGTGGCGTCAATTGCGAAACTATTCCGCATTCCTTGAGATAGTCGTGGAATTCAACACTTAGGTACTCTCCTCCTCGATCGGATCAAAGCATCTTGATTTTCCTGCCCAATTGTTTCTCCACTTCATGCTTGAACTCTTTTAACTTTTCAAACGTTTCTGACTTGTGCTTGATTAAGTAAATATACCCATATTTACTATAATCATTGGTGAAAGTCACATAGAAGCGGTTTCCATCCTTTGTGGTGGATCTAAAGGGTCCACATACATCAGTATGTATGAGATCCAATAAACCCTCACCCCTCTCACAAGTACCAGTGACGGGTTATCTTTCCAAGCAAACAAGATTCGCACGTGTCATCTTCCCTAAGGTTGAATGAATCCAACACTCTATCCTTTTGGAGTTGGGCTATGCGTTGTTGTTGACATGTCCAAGACGACAATGCCAGAAAGATGCTTTATCCATACTATTGGAAAAATCCATACACAACACATCATTTCCTAGGTTATCTACAACCATTACAATTTCATAAATTCCATTACAAGGCATTGCTTCAAAGTATAAAACACCATTTTGATAAGCATAAATAGAACCATTCATATTATTAAACGAATATCTAAATCCTTGTCTAAATAAACCATGAAATGAAATGATGTTTCTTGCCATATCTGGCGAGTAGCAACAATTATTTAAATCTAAACCTAATTCATTACTAAGCACTAAAGGATACACTCCAATCTTGGTGACAGGCAACGATCTTTTGTTTCCCATGATTAGATTTATTCTTCCATGCTCCACATCCCTATTTATTCTTAGTCCCTACAAATCAGAACAAATGTGGTAACCACATCCTGTATCAAGAACCCAAGAAATAACATGATATGAATCATTAGATTTAATTGTGTATATACATGCGTAAGACGACATGATCTTTCCATCCTTGATGGCTTGCAGATATTCCGGGCAGCTTCTCTTCCAATGCCCTATTTTGTGGCAATGATGACACTCTGCCTCCTTCGGGTTAGGGTTGGGCTTAGAAGGATCAACCTTGGTCCCACTAGAAGAGAACCATCTTGGGACTTTCCCTTGCGGTGGCTCTTTGACGGAGCCTTCCTCTTCTTGCCCCTTCCCTGCCCTATTGCCAAAACAGGAGCAGTGGTTGGTGCGGGAGTTGGTGCAACAGACTTCTCCTTGAGGTTGCTCTTAGCAGTTCTTAGGAGTCCTTGGAGTTTGCTTAGGGTGACTCTTCCTTGTTTATGTGGTAGGTCATCCTAAATTGGTTGTAGCATGAGGGCAAAGAGTGAAGAACAATGTCGATAGCCAAATCCTCCCCAAAGTTAACATTTAACTTGCGAAGACGATCAACATATCTTTGCATCTTTTGCAAGTGCACGGTTAACGATTCTCCACTTCCCATCTTAGCGGTGATCATGTTGGTGATGATCTCATAGCGCTCTTGCCTCGCACTTTGGTGGTACCTCTCCATCAAGTCTTGATGCATTTCATAGGGATACATGTCCTCATAGGATTTTTGGAATTCTTGGTTCATAGTGGCTATCATGATGCAATGGACTTTCGTTGCATCACGTTCGTGGGTCTCAAAGACAGCCATCTCTTCGGGAGTAGCGATTTCTGGGTTGACCTTCTTGAGCTTTTCGGCGTGGACATACTCTTTGTCCTTGTAGCGTGCAATGGTGCAAATGTCTCTTATCCATTCACTAAAGTTCGTTCCATCGAAAGTCATCTTTTGGCAAAGACTCATTAACGTGAATGAGTTAGCAGCAGCATTGTTCACGTTCAACATCTACAAATAGAAATGACAAAGTTGATTAGAATTGAATCCCTAATTAAACACCCAAAATGAAAAATTAGGGCTAGGACCCAACAACATTATTCACATATTAGAAAAGGGATGCCGTAATCTAACAAGCAAATAATTTGGAGATAAGCGAATGACGATTCACTAATTCTTCACCATGAAAAACATAGCTTTAAGTTTTAAATGCATTGAGAATTCCTAGATTTTCCTTGAGATTCATTGAATTTTTCAATGGCATGTTTAAATCTCGATATGCCCCTCTTGTTTGTGACTGGGATACCGAGGATCACAAAGTGGGTGTGAATAACCATGCAAATCTACACGGTGCCTTCATTGTTACAATCACCTATTCGATGTGACGGTAAACCACACACGCTACATCGAACTATGATAAACAATGAATCACCCTTTGCCACTTTTGTTTAGAACCAATTAGTGTGCCGGTAAACCACACACGCTCCACTAACTTCTTAGCAAGTGTGCAAAGTGTAATTTCATGGGTTTGCATTAATTCACTTTTGCCTAAAGTAACTAGGATTCAGAATTTTTGAAAAACATGTAGTTACTTTATACTTTAACATTATACTTTTAATGAGGAGTGAGAGTTGCCCTATCCTACCCGTTCGGCTAACGACCCTCCACCAATCAAGCAAGTAGTGGGTGTGAGTGTACACCCATTAAGCGCCATTTTATAGGCAACAACCTTATACTCACCTTATAGACCGGCTTCGTGAATGAGGCCTACTGACGGTAAGACTAGCATTTTAATTATACATATATATTTATTAAGCTTTTAATAATATAATAGTATATAGTTGAATTTAAACATGTAAAAATCTAGTGGTTGAAATTTAAATTCTTCTAAATTAAACTTTTAATCATAAAATTCAAATTTCAAAACTTCAGGATAAATTTTGAACTTTTCAAAACTAAAAGGATCAAATAACAAACAATTCAAATTAAGCAATTAATTTCATAGTTATCTATATTTGACCTAATCTTATTTTAGTCATTAGATAATTACCAAATAATCTTAAATAGTCCATATTTATCATATAAATAATCAATATTCAAAAGATTTGAAATTATCTATTGTTATAAAATTCGGATTTTTACATAATAAAACGATTTAGGTATCAAATCCAAGACTAAACAGCAACAAAACCCTGAAATATCCTCTGCCTGACGCTCGGACTCACCGAGTCAACTCTGGAGTCGCCGAGTAGGGCCAACTCGCCGAGTCCAGACACTGACTCACCAAGTTGGGTTAGGCAGAGGGCAAGAAAGACGATTACCAGCAAGCAAAACAGTTAAGCATCATATTCAATTGAAACCAATCAAGGCTTTGATACCACTGATGGGTTTGAGCCATAAGAACTTTCCTATGTGCACATACAAACCCTAAAGCTTGGATCTAGGTTTCTCTAATTGAACATGCAATATATCCAAGACTTTTATGGCTTGATCTAATGTAAACAAACAATCAAAACATGTAAAAACAGATCTAGAAGAATACCTTGAGTTACTTGCTTGAAAACTTCTTGTTCTTGGAGCTTAGAGTCACAAATGTCACTCCTCTAATGGCTTACAAACACCTACCAGCAAGAAGATGATTTGAGAGAGGGAAGGAAGAGAGAAATCGGCTCTAGGGTTTCTTCCAACAACAAGGTGGTTGATTTCCACAACCCCAAAGGCCTATTTATACTGTGAGCTCTTAGGGTTTCACCCTAAACCCTAATTGGATAACTTAGCCTCAAAGCAATCCAATAATCCTTCTAGATAAGGCCTTGGATGATTTCTAGGATATCCTTATCCCTAAAATCGTCCACCCCTATATCCATAAGGATTCTTAGCCCAAAATACAACTATCACACATTTGACAGTTTATGCCCCTTTATTCAATTAATCTCTTTAAGTCACCAAATTAATTCCTAATTAATTTATGACTTATATTAATCAAATAATATTATTATTCCTTTAACATATTATTCTTATAATACATTAACAATAATAATATCTCTACTCTCTATATAAATCATCTTGTCATGTTGCTAAGGTGAAGGCAACCCAAAAGGACCATGCACAATCGTGTCAAGTACTTACCAAATATAGTTATAGCCTTAGACACTAATCCAACAGGCTGATCATGCTGCGACAGCAGCTGCTGCCACTGCGCCAACAAAACAGTATGCTAGGAGTTTGCCAAAGTGAAACAAGTGCAACTTTCACCACAACATACCTGTTGGGAAACGCAGTGTGCTAACTGCAACAGGAAGGGGCACGCTGCCCGTTTCTACAAAGCTCCGACTAGACCAATCACCCAGGTACTTGGCGTTGGAGTGGGACAGACATGCTATGAGTGTGGTGAGGTTGGTCACTACAAGAGGAACTGCCCGAAGGCAGGGAACGCTGGTGGAGTGGGAAAGGTTTTGGCGATAGGCCATGAGGAAGTAATAGCAGACTCTATAGTGGTTACTGGTACGTTTCTCCTCGATAACTCTTATCCATGCATACTATTTGATAGTAGAGTAGAGACAAGATTCGTGAACCAAAAATTTGCACACTTACTTAAACAACAACCACGAGCACGAAAAGAACCGTTCACCGTAGAAATGGCTTACGAAAAGACTGAGAGCACTAGCTATATATACATAGGATGTACCCTATCTCTTGATAGCCATTCATTTCCAATTGACCTCAGGGCTGTCTCAATTAGAAGTTTCCAAGTAATTATTGGCATGGATTGGTTGAGTCTTCATCATTCTGACATCATGTGTTTTGAGAAGTCTGTTCGTATTAATCTACCGATTAGTGAGATCGTAGTTATCTATGGCGAAAAACCAGGCACGAACCTTCGAATCATCTCAAGTATTCAAGCCCATAAATACTTACGGAAGGAATGTTATGCATTCCTTGCTCATGTAGTTGATATGAACTAAGAGGTGAAAGACATAAAGAACATCCCTGAAGCACGTGACTTTGCCGACATCTTTCCCGAAGAACTGTCGGATTACCACCACAACGTCAAGTCGAGTTCAGAATCAACTTACTTCCAGGGGCTACCCTAGTAGCCAAATCGCCCTATCGACTAGCACCAGCTGAGATGCAGGAGGTATCCGATCAACTGAACGAACTGCTCAACAAGGGATTTATTAGACCGAGCTTCTCACCCTGGGGAGCACCGGTCTTATTCGTAAAGAAGAAAGACGGATCATTTCGTGTGCATCGATTACTGACAACTAAACAAACTTACTGTCAAGAACCGATACCCTCTACCATGCATAGACGACTTATTCGACCAACTGTTAGGGGCAAATTACTTTTCGAAGATTGATCTGAGATCCGGGTATCACCAGTTACGAGTTTTACAGGAAGATGTTCCCAAAACAGCCTTCCAAACTCGTTATGGACACTACGAGTTTGTAGTGATGCCATTCGGATTAACCAATGCGCCAACACTGTTCATGGACTTAATGAATCGGGTGAGCCGTCCTTACTTAGATCAATTTGTTATTGTATTCATCGATGACATACTTATCTACTCTCGAAGTATGGAGGATCATAGTCAACACCTACGTCAGATCTTAGAAACACTACGAGCAGAGAAACTCTATGTGAAGTTCTCTAAATGCGAATTTTGGATTCGAAGAGTCGAATTCTTAGGCCACATGGTTAGCTAAGAGGGAATTTATGTGGATCCTTCCAAAATAAAGGCCATTGAGAACTGGTCAGCACCAAAGACACATACAAAAATTCATCAATTTCTAGGCCTCGCTGGCTACTATCGCAGGTTTACTTAGAAATTCTCTAGGATCGTGAAAAGCTTACTACATTGACCCTAAAAGGTGTGACGTTTGACTGGGAAGAGAAACAAGAGAAGGCGTTCCAAACGCTGAAGCGAGCCTTGTGCAGCGCAATGATATTATCCCTCCGAAAAGGGTTAGAAGACTGTGTGGTTTACTACGATGCATCCGGCCAAGGGCTTGGCTGTGTTCTTATGCAACAAGGAAAGGTCATCGCCTATGCCTCAAGACAACTTAAGATGCAGGAAGTCAACTACACTACACATGATATTGAGTTAGGAGAAGTGGTATTTGCTCTGAAGATCAGGAGACACTACCTGTATGGTACAAAAATCACTATCTTTACAGACCACAACGCCTTCAACATATATTCGACCAGAAGGAGCTCAACATGAGACAACAACGGTGGTTCGAGCTACTAAATGACTACGAATGTGAAATTCGTTATCATCCCGGTAAGGCCAACGTAGTAGCTGACGTCCTAAGCCGGAAAGAATACTCAGGTCGTAGAGTCAAGGCATTGACTATGAAAATCCACTCACATCTGCCTACACACATTAAGGAGGCTCAACTAGAAGCCTTGAAGCCTGAAAATGTGGAGGGTGAATCCTTTAGAGGGATGGATAATAACTTAGAAGTCAAGGGTGACAGAGCCTTGTACCGCATGGATCGGATTTGGACACCGAAGCTCGGTGGTTTCAAATACGTGGTTATGAAAGAAGCGCACAATACTCGATATTCCATTCACCCAGGTTTAGATAAGATGCATATGGATCTCAAAAAGTTATATTGGTGGCCTAACATGAAAGCAGAGATTGCTATCTTCGTGATTAAGTGTCTTACTTGCGCCAAGGTTAAGGTCGAATACCAAAAACCCTCAGGTTTATTACAACAACCGGAAATACCTGAGTGGAAGTTGGAGCGAATCACCATGGACTTTATAACCAAGTTTCCCAAGACAACGGGTGGGTCTCGATACCATTTGGGTGATCGTTGACCGGTTAACAAAGTCCGCACACTTCCTACCTATCAAAGAAACCAACAAAATGGAAAAAGCTAACCAGAACCTACATTAAGGAGATTGTACGACTGCATGGTGTTCCCATATCTATTATCTCCGATAGAGACAGTAGATTCACTTCAAGATTCTGGCAGTCGCTTCCAAAGTCCCTAGGAACTAGGCTGGATATGAGCACAGCCTACCATCCGCAAACAGACGGACAAAGTGAAAGGATTATTCAAACTCTTGAAGATATGTTGCGAGCCAGTGTGATTGAGTTTGGAAAGGCATGGGATACTCATTTACCCCTTGTCGAGCTCTCCTACAATAATAGATATCAAAAAAGCATCAAGGCTGCTCCATTTGAAGCCCTTTATGGCCGGAAGTACAGATCCCCTCTATGCTGGGCTGAGGTGGATGACACGCAACTAGCTAAAGGACGAGTTCCTGATAACACTCTCATGGGTCCCGAAATCATTCGGGAAACGACAGAGAATATTGTTTAGATTCACGAACGATTGAAAGCCTCTAGAGACCGACTGAAAAGCTATGCTGACAAGAGATGGAAACCTTTGGAAATCCAGGTTGGTGACCTTGTTCTATTGAAGGTCTCACCCTGGAAGGGCTTGATATACTTCGGAAAGCGTAGGAAGCTAAATCCAAGGTACATAGGACCTTTTGAAATTCTCACTAGGATCGGCCTCGTAGCTTACAAACTCAAACTACCTCAAGTAATTAGTAACGTTCACCCTACTTTCCACATATCGAACCTAAAAAAGTGCCTATCTGATGAGACTCTTGTTATCCCACTTGATGAAATCGAGATCAATGAGAGCCTCAACTTCATGGAAGAACCAATAGAAATCATGGACAGGGAGGTCAAGCAAACGAAACAAAGCCGTATCTCGATAGTGAAGGTTCGCTGGAATGCAAAGCGGGGACCTGAATTCACTTGGGAGCGGGAGGATCAAATGAAACTTAAGTATCCTCATGTTTTCCCTTAGTCTATGTGCATTTGCTTAAATTCTAATTTAAGGACGAAATTCGCTTTAACAGGGGGATGATGTGACAACCCGAAATTCTTATCTTGTAAAGTCAATCAAATCAATCAAAAGTTCAGACTTGTTTCCGCTATCTGTTAATGAGTTAAGGGCCATATTATGAGTTCTAGGCCTACTACACTTAAGGGATTGTGTGTTAGGAAGTGTTAGCAAGAGATTGGTGGACTGCATTTGAGCAGGAAACACCTTCAAAATAGGTTCACGGCCATCAACCCATCCTTGTGCCGTGAACTACCCTCCCCTTATATATATGGGTGTTTGCCATTTTTCTCTTCATTTCTCATCTTCCAGCCGAGAACTCCTCCCTTTCTCTCTCAGGTAACCTCCACAAAAGGGTCCCCTTTCATCTAAAAAACATAAGTATCACACCCTTTCCTTGTTATTCCTTGGAAACCTTTTGCTTTCATGTATTGATCTTTCACTTTTCAACAAAGTCTTCAAGATCTTCAAGAAGTTATGGCTGTGAACCCTCCATCTTGGCCATGAACCCTTCATACATTCATCATTTGGGCCATGAACACTTCAAGTGTTCTTGGACCGTGAAGCCCTCAAGGGCCGTGAACACCTCTTGTTGCTAGCTACAGTGGGACCTGCAGGTCTACGGGTCATAAATGTCATACCATTTTCGACGTCTGAAGAACGTCGTGTTTTATACTAGTCAAGCAAGCATGGTTATAATCTAATCATATTTTTACCTTAATTAACTAATTAGTATTAAGGTAGTTAGTGCTTTAGTAGAGTATTTTACACCACACTACTCTACATCTTCATTTTCCATTCATTCATACTGTGATATTCGTACATTGAGAAATGCAAACTATTTTTCTAGTAAAGATAGTAATAAACTTGGAAAAACATCCATTTTTACAAGAGAACAAGCATACAAAACATTTGATTCTTGGTAGAAGACTACTTTTCATTTAAGTAGAAAATATAGGATTTTCTAGAAAGATACAACTCTTTTAACTTACATATGCAAACATCTTCGTTAAACTAATGCAAACAATTGACACAAAATATACTTATGCACTCACTCAACTTTTATGTTGATACTCTCTTTCAAAATAATTTGTATTCTCAGGTCACCAGTAGACAGGTACAGATGACGAGGTTTTTGAGAAGACGGAGCATATTCAAGACTCGTCTTTATTTTGTGGATTACATATTTTTGGTGTCTTACAACTTTACAGAGAACACAGTTGTATTAACTATATTATTAATGCAATGGATGATGTTGTAGCTTGTTTTACTATTGTGCATTGTTATGATACTGTACATGACGTCCTCTGCCTCCAAACATTTCTTCCGTTTTGGTTTGGGGGTGTGACAACTTCCTATTTCTTTATAGGGTATACCTTAGAGATAGTCGCCCATATTATTAATCATGTCTCTACTAAGAAGGTTTTCAAAACAAATCATGAGATGTGGCAAGGGAAATTTCCATCGTTAGCACATATCAAGGTTTGGGGCTATAAAGCTTATGTCAGATGAGAGACTCAAGACCAGCTTGAACCTAGAAGTGAGATATGTATTTTCATTAGTTACACATGAAAGTATTTTGGATACTTTTTCTATTGACCTAGCGAGGATGTGGTCCTTGTAGCTCGAATAGGAGTCTTTCGTGGGAGAGAGCTTATATTTAAAGAGGACAGTGATAGCACTATTGATCTGGAAGAAATTCCAGAATCAACCACTAAAGGAACCTCACAAGGCACTAGCTCTCAACTAGAGGATGAGAATCTCTGTTGAGCCCATTGGCAATTAATTACCTCTTCATAGATCCAGTAAAGTTAGCATGCCACCTGAGTTCAATGATTTCCATATAGCATTAGATGGCGACATGTTTATCAGTGATGGTACATTAGTAAATCTAGATGATCCAGCTAACTAGATGGAAGTGATGGCGAGCCCTGAGGCTGCCAAATGGAAAGACGCAATGGACAACGAGATTTAGTCCATGTATGACAACCAAGTCTAGAATTTGGTTGATCACGTACCAGGTCGAAAGATTGTTGTGTGCAAATGGATCTTCTAGAAGAAGACTGACATAGATAGGAAAGTACACATGTTCAAGGCACGACTGGTTGTGAAGGGCTTTACTCAAACCATTGGGGTTGAATATGATGAAACCTTTTCACCAGTGGCTAAGATAATGTCTATTAGGATAATGCTTGCCATAGCTACCTTTCATGTTTATGAAATATAACAGATGGATGTCAAAACTGCTTTCCTTAATGGGAACTTGGCTGATGATGTTTACATAAGCCAGCAAGAGGGTTTTGTACATGCAAAGTATCTTAATAGAGTGTGTAAGCTCAAGAAATCCATTTATGGATTAAAACAAGTATCTCATATTAGATTCATAAGCTTATAGACATAATCCAAGATCAATTTATAGATAAAGATCAAGAACCCTAAATGAATTGAAGAACACTTACTTGGAATGAATGATAACTAATGATGTTGATATGATGCCATACTTGGATTCCATTTTCTTCCCGTAATGGTGTTTCTCTGATTTTCTAATGGATAGATTGGTTAACCCATTTCCACCCACGATGATGGAGTTTATAGGGAGTGCTTAAACGTAAGGGAGCAAATGTTGAGTCACCATTTGATCGCTCCTTTATTGGGCAGTAAATTGATCAGTTACACCTTAAGGGAAATAAATTAAAACCACACAAGATTAGTCCCTCAAGTTATAGAACAATGTCATATCCATCATACTACACAATTTAATGTCTAGGGACCTGATATGTCAATATGGCAAACATTATGGTACAAAATATAACTGTACATAACATATAATTAGCATTACAAAATAGTCCTAAGGCCACACTAATGGGTTATTTTCCAACATCTCTTAGCAGGAATCTTTGTTTCCATGAGAAAGTCAAAGAGTTTGTTTTCTCTAGGATCGAGGATGAGTCATGTGTATATGATAAAGAAATTGGGAGTATAGTAACTTTCCTATTATTGTATGTTGATGACATACTTGTTGGATTATGTGCCTTAGCCTATAACTAAATTAGTATAATCTTAAATTATTAGCAGTCCTTTTGGATTGCCCTCAAACCTAATAATTAACTGGAATGCATTTTGGAGAGAGAGACTGATTTATTAATTTATTATATGGTTAATAAATTAATCAAAAATCAAAATAAATTATTTATTAATATATTATATGAATAATATATTAATTAGAAAGAGTATTTTTTAATTAAAAATTAATCAGAAATTAATTGGAATTAATTTTGGGATTAATAAGATTAACTAAAAGTAGAGGGACAAAAGGTGACAATGTTTAAAAGTTGAGCATTGACCAATTATAGATACTCCCATATAGGGGAAGATTTCTAGAGTGTTTCTAGAGGGTCTCTAGAGGTATTCTTAGGCTCTAAGGAAGCTTAGAATGCCTTAGGGAGGAACCAATGGGGTAAAGGTTATTTAAAAGGAACATGCCTTGCATATAACCTTCCTAATACCTATATAAACCCCTATGGGTTTAGAATTTCAAAATTCATCTCATTCTAAGAGCATAGATTCAAAATTCTTCCTTCTCCTCCTCTCTCTTCTATAGCTTCAAATTGTTAGGGTTTGGGTTTGAGCCATTAGAGGCACGAGACTTCTAGTGCTTGCTTTCTAAAGACCTATCAACAAGGATTACTTGTTTATTTGCTAGAATAAACAAAAGGTATGTTTTCTAATAACCCTTTCATAATTTCAAAAATAGCAATGTAGTTTTAGGGTTCTCGATATTCAATTGGTTGTTGCAAATCATAGTGAGAATATAGTTCCTTTGGGTTGCATGTGAACTTAGGGTTTATGTTTTTCCACCAAAATAAGATTTTGTAACCTATAAAACCATAAATAATCCTTATAGGAAACGACATTACTATTGGATTAGTGTCTAAGTCCATAACGATTTTGGTATGTACTTGACCCGATGGTGCATGGTCCTTTTGGGTTGCCTTCACCAAAGCAACTTGATAGGATGAATTATGGAGAGAAAGGATTAATTATGATTTATTAATATATTATGAGAATAATATATTAAAGGAGAAATCATATTGTTTAATTAGTATTAGTCAAGAACTAATTGATAATTAATTTTGTGGCTAAAAGAGATTAATTAAACTTAAGGGACTAGAACTGTAATTATAAGATAATTGCATATGGGCTATGGGTTACCTTGGAATAATAGGTTGGAGGAATTCTAAGGGGAAATCCACTAGAAATCATTCAAGGGATATTCTAAAAGGGTCCATGCGCTGCTTAGGGCTTAAGCAGTCAGATTAGGGTTTCCTAGTTGAAAACCCTAATAGCCTACATGTATATATAGTACCCATAAGCCCCAAAAACGTGGCTAAGAGTTCCATTAGGGTTTCTGGACGTTTTGAGCAGCCTCCTCTCTCCTTATTCTTCATCGTCTTGCTCTTGGTGTTTGTGAGCCATTAGAGGTGTGGCACTTGTGACTGTAAGCTTTCTAAAGTCATTACAAGGAGGATTGGAGATTGTTATTGCTACATAACAATCAAAGGTAATTCTCTAAATTCTAATTTTAGTTTATAATATGCTAGATCTAAGATTGTAAGTCTTGGATACATTGCATGTGCAATAGAGAAACCTAGATCCAAGCATTAGGGTTTGCATGAGCACATAGGATGTTCTTATGGCTAAAACCCATCAGTGGTATCAGAGCCTTGATTGGTTTCTATTGTATTGATGCCTTGGTTATTTGTTGAAGCTTCAAAATCGATTTTTTGGCTCCCTGACTGATGAACTCGGCGATTTCCAATCTGGACTCGGCGAGTTGCTCCAACTCAGCAAGTCCATAGAGGAACTCGGCGAGTTCGAGCGTCAGTTAGAGCAGATTTCAGGATTTCT
Organism: Lactuca serriola; assembly: GCF_051521515.1. Lineage (NCBI taxonomy): Eukaryota > Viridiplantae > Streptophyta > Magnoliopsida > Asterales > Asteraceae > Lactuca > Lactuca serriola. Next base: position 163,168,709 of record NC_136416.1, on the reverse strand, counting down.
TGTTGTTTTGCTTGATGATACTTGCCTTAACTATTTTGGGTCATTAATATTCGAATTTTATCTTATACTTGAGTATATCCTTGATTAAACAAGAGATAATTACCAATTGATTAGATAATAACTTCCTTATATGATTAAAGATTGATTATTTGTATTAATTGGGCAACTTATCTTGCAAGAAATTGAAATTAGATCAAATATAGATAATGACAAAATTAATTGTTTAATTTCTATTATTTTTTATTTGATCCTTGTGTTGTGAAAAAGTTTCAATTGTGCCCATGTAAGTTTTATGGTTTAAATTTGAACTTAAAAGTTTTGTTTTGAAATTTAAATAGTTAAAACCCTAATGTTTTTAAATGTTTCAAAACTTGCCCTCAAGTTTTTGAATTTAAAAGTTGATTAAAAGTTTAATTTAGAAATGTTAAATTCTAAAACCCTAGTATTGTTTTAAAAAGTTCAAATCACACCCTTATGGTTTTATTAATTAATTAAGGTGTATAATTAAAAGAGATTTAATAAACCCATAAAGTTTTGGTTTACATTTAAATTAAATTAAAAGTATAATTTATTAAATTAGATCACCTAGTATTTTAAAAGTGTAAAATACACCCTATACTATATATAACATTAAAAATCTAGTATTATATATGTATGAGTAAACAGTCAGTCTTACCATTGGTAGGCCTCATTCACGAAGCTGGTCTATAAGGGGGGTTTAAGGAAAATGCCTATAAAATGGCGAGTGAATGGGTGTCCACTCTTATCCACCACACTCTTGACTAGTGGATGGTCGTTAGCCGAACGGGTAGGATAGGACAGAAACCTTCCATTATAAGTATAATGAATTACAAAAGTAACTAAATGCTTTTAAAAATTCCCAATCTTAGTTACTTTAGGCAAAAGTGAATTGATGCAATTCCATGAAATTACACTTTGTGCCCTTGCGAAGACGTTGGTGGAGCGTGTGTGGTTATCCGGCACACTAAATCGTTCTAAGCAAATGTAGCAAAGGGTGACTCAATGTTTGTCATATTTCGGTGGAGCGTGTGTGGTTAACCGGCACACCGAATAGGTGACTGTAACATGTGGGGGCACCATGTAAGTTTGCATGGTTATTCACACCCGCTTTGTGATCCTAGGTATCCCAGTCACAAACTAGAGGGGCATATCGAGATTTAAACATGCCATTGAAAAGTTCAATGAATCTCAAAAGATCTAGGAATTTTCAATAGATTTAAAACTTAAATTTCTTTTTCATTTTTCATGGTGGAAATTAGTGAATCGTCATTCACTTACCTTCAAATATTCTGCAACTAGATTATGACATCCCTTTTCTAGGTTGTAGAGTATTGTGTTGGGTCCTAGCCTTAATATCTCATTTCAGTGATTTATTAAGGAATCACTCAATCAAATAACTTGAATTTATTTTCTCCCGTTTTGTAGATGTCAAAGTATGACAATTATGACCTTCCCAAATCCCGTGGAACAAGCTGTTCACATGAAGATGATATTCCACGATTCGATCGAGGAACACGAGATCATGCTTCACTTCCTCCACCTCCTCCTATTATTCTCCCTAACCCACAAGTTCAAAAGATTGAAAAGTTCAAACTCACTCAAGCCCTTTTGGCAAGTAAACATGAAGAAGGAAAGTCAGTGTGTGCACATATCCTAGAGATGAAGTCACACATTGATAGATTAAGAATGATGGGATCTGTTGTCTGTGAGTAGCTGGTTGTTGACTGGGTTCTTCAGTCACTTCCTTACTCATATAGTGAGTTTGAAAGAGAGTATTATATGATGAACCACGACGTCACCCTCATCGATCTCACATATATGCTTATTGCTGCTGAAGCAGCAATTATTTGGCGCACTGGAAAAGCAAACTTGATTGGTGGATCTGCCTTCTAGACCTCTATAGATATAGGCAATGGTAACGAAAGGCATGCCATGCTCGAAAAGTTTGATCATAAGAGAAAGGCAAAGTCAGAAGTAGTTCCGTGTGTTGTTCCAAAATAGTCAATTTGCTTTTATTGCCAAGAGAAGGGGCATTAGAGACGAAGCTACCCTATTTACCTAAGAGATCTAAGAGATGGGAGAGTCAAAACGTATGACTCTACTTTAGGTAAAATCCATTAACTAACTCTTTTAGGTTTCTATTCTAGATTCTTAATACATGATGTGATAAGATTACATTTTAATGTTTTGTAGGATCAGAGAAAAGAGAGGAAGCTTAAGGGAAGAAGTGAGCGGAATCTAATCGTGAAGAAATGGATTTCGATCGCATTACTCGAAGATTAGATTCTTGAGCTACAACTTGGAGTTAGAATAAGATTTCTAAGAAATATGTATTAACATAGTTTTTCAATTGAATTGCATTGTATTGATAACTTTTTCCGCAATAAATTAAAATTTGATTTTATTTATTTATTTATCCTTGCAATGGTGTGTATGAAAAATTGATGTTTGAATTTTTATTATTAGCAATAATGGATTTGATTCTTAATTATGTTATTTGTGGAAATGTCGAGAATTTACCAAATAGGGAGAGTTTCTCATCGCCCAAGTTTCAATTGGATAGAAACTTGGAATCATACAACGAGTATTGCATGATAAATGAGAAATTTCATACATGGAAATTAGACTAATTCGTTGACAAAGTGTCAAGTGAAGGACTAGGAGATCAAGTACACAAGGTTGTGTGTTGATCAAGTCTACCACAAGAGTTACAAAGATATTCGTCATGATTTACTAAAGGTTTAGTAGATATGATTATACTTATAAGATTAAGTGTAATTGCGAGTTGATTGAAAGAGTTTTAATCAATAGCAGAACGAATAAGAAGAATCAAGTAGGCAGAAAGATAAATTTTTTCTCTATTCTAAGAAGAAGGGAGAGTACCTTTATTATGTTTTATGATAGGTCTTAATGATTAAGAACCATATCTCAATTGATCCTCTAAGTAAGTCTTAGTGCAATTGTATGTCTAAGAAGAGGAATCGAGAATTGATGAAATGGTTAAATCAAAAAGTCAATCATACTATGTTCCAAAACAAGTCTTAGAGCTAAGATTGTAACATTGAGTCACAAGTCTTAAGAAGGTTTATAACATTCAACAAATGTGGAATTTGGAAAAGTTTTCTTATTCTTGCACATTTGAAATTGGAAAGTTGTGATGTCTTGGGTAAGACAAAGACCAACTAGGACCAATTTTGTGAAGTGTTTTGTCTTGATAAAAGCTACACTAACTCTTGAATATTTGTTTGTCGAGAAATGTTTGTTGACAAGAGAATCTTACATGTCAAGGAGTCAGTGGGAGTCTTAATGGTCTTGAAGAGTTTCAATAACTAAATCAAGATTAAACCTTATCGATCATCACTAGCACATGACTTGAGGTTTACAACCTATCATGTTGACACTATTTTGTTTCTGTGACATTCCAATTGAGTTAATTATGCATGTGAGTTCTATGAGTTCTCATTTGAACGCGTAAAAGGCAAGCACCTTGATCAATGAAAAGTACATTGATATGAAAGGGTGAGCTGCTTAACTACTTGGAAGACATCGTGGGCACTCGTGTTACCATAAGGCAAGAAATCAAGATTGAGCAAGTTCAGTCCATATGAATTTGGATTTGTCGCAAACTTTGGTTTTGACAAATTCGCATGGATAGGAACACATACACTATTAAAATCTAAGTGTCATAAGATTCCCTCCTTCATGAAGATGACAGTGAGGAAATGCTTTCACTAAGAGAGATTTTAAGAAGATAGTGATTATGAAATTGTATTCTCGAATTCGATTATGGTTATGGCATCCCTCTTCATAGTTCAAATTGTGAAATTTGGTAATTAGTCTGAATTGTTTAGACACACATATGAGCTATCTAAGGCAAAGGTGTATAAGTTTGAGAAAGTTAGAAAAAGGATTATCAAAGCATTAGGTATAAGAAATATGAACATAAGAAATTCAATAGGTATTGTTTTCTGAAAGTTAAGCTATTTTCTAAATACATGTCAAAGCTAGTGGGAGCATAAGTGTTATGTTATATGATAATAATCATCATGATAGCGGGAGCATAAATGTTGTGTTTGTATGATTATTATGGCAAGTATTGCAAGTTAGCAATATTAATTATAGAAAACAAGAGTTATACTTTGCAAATTCGTAAGGGTTGAATAGTTGTTTTGCTATAATTAAGGGAGAGAATATTATTCTTCATTTCTAATCTAAAGGCTTAGGTTGTGGAATGTTAATAAATTTAGTCAAGGATACATAGTGTGTTCTCAAATTTCGATTATGATTATGGCATCCCTCTTCATAGTTCGAATTGTGAGAACGTTGCACATAAAATATTATGGCAGAAGATTGATAAAGTATCAGATCTTTATGTAAGACATTATGCATCGTGTCCCATACGCTTCGGGTATAGGATTGATTGCAAGTGCTATTATATTTGACCATTTTAAAATTTGCCAAATGACTAGCGCATTTTGAGGGAAAAAGGACAATAATCGGTTTTGACTAAAATAATTAAACAACTATCAAATGACGACCCAAAGCTCGCTGAGGATTGGTCGCTTGTGAGTAGTTAGAAGTATGGTATTGGATGTATCATATCGACATTATTATGAATATATAAGATTCTATTGAGAATGAATTGTCATATGGCAAATATGGAAATGTTTCCATATTGGGAGTTGGATATTGAGAATCTATATCTAGATTAGAAACTTTTATGCAAGAAGGATGTTCAAAGGAATGTACTTTGAGTGAGAGACATCATATCTATAGAATTGTTTATGATAGAGATTAGCCAAGTCTTGATGATTTTGAGCTATGACTTTACGAAAGAATCATTACATAAAATGTTAGAATCTAGCATAAGTAACAAGAATTTGATATTCTTATACTTATGATAAGGATTAGGAGTTGTGAAATGAGTATGATTGGAAATGTGTTCATTTGATCTATTTCACAAAGTAAGGATCGTAGATAAACATTGTGTGCATGCTGAGAGCATAGGACAAGTGTAGTTATAATTCAAGTAAGAAGTTGATTACCCGAAACAACAAATAATGAGTAATCAATATGGTGATTAAATAAAATGTTTTATTTATACCCAGAGTTTGGGGCCATATGGGATTAGTATTATTCTTGTGTTTCACTTTGCATGTTTTGACTTCCTTAATAATTAAATTGGTTCAGAACAATCAAATTATTCAAACGGACCACAGTCGCTCATATGTTGGAAGTAGGTATGAATGAAGATTGTCGTGAATTGGTGTATGGATTGTCTAAAGTGTATTAGACATAAGCAAATGTTTGCTACAACGTCCATGAGTGCTTATGAATATGATTTGAGCATTGGATTAAACCCACGCTCACTTGGATCACTAAATGGATTTTATCACGAGTGATTGGTGAGACGATAATATCTTATATTCTTGAAAACGAGATGTGTGAGTTGTATCTTGCGAGTCGGTTACACATTAATAATATGTAAACGCACCAGTAACTTGGTGTCACAAAACATATTGTTGTGTGTGATTCGGTAAGTGAGTGCAAGAAAGCATTGAATCAAAGTTTATCCGTTCCTTTTATCCAAAGTAGGATGAAAGTGATATATGTGGGCCCCTCGATGATTTAGTGATGACACCTAAGCGCTTGGCCATGCCGGGACTAATTTGATGTGTTCAATTGTAGTCTGTTGTCAGTCGTCATAAATCGAAAATCGGGAAACAACACATAGACAGAGAGATTGATTTAAATCCATGTCTCAGTCTATATGATATCTAGAATGGAGGAATATATGATCCCTTATCTAAAGGACGCGTATCTGATAAGATCAGAGTTGACAGCGACTTTTGAAAGCTACGATTGCAGATTAGGATCTGAAGTCATACGCATAATAGTTATTAGACTTATCCAAGTGGGTGACTGTTCGATTAGTGTCTAAGTCCATAACTATTTTGGTATGTACTTGACCCGATGGTGCATGGTCCTTTTAGGCTGCCTTTACCAAAGCAACTTGATAGGATGAATTATGGAGAGAAAAGATTAATTATGATTTATTAATATATTATGAGAATAATATATTAAAGGAGACATCATATTGTTTAATTAATATTAGTCAAGAATTAATTGATAATTAATTTTGTGGCTAAAAGAGATTAATTAAACTTAAGGGACTGGAACTGTAATTATAAGATAATTGCATTTGGGGTCTGGATTACCTTGGAATAATAGTTTGGACGAATTCTATGGGGAAACCTATTAGAAATCGTCCAAGGGATATTCTAAAAGGGTCCATGGGCTGCTTAGGGCTTAAGCAGTCAGATTAGGGTTTCCTAGTTGAAAACCCTAATAGCCTACATGTATATATAGTACCCTTAAGCCCCAAAAACGTGGCTAAGAGTTCCACTAGGGTTTCTGGATGTTTTGGGCAACCTCCTCTCTCCTTATTCTTCATCCTCTTGATCTTGGTGTTTGTGAGCCATTAGAGGAGTGACACTTGTGACTCTAAGCTTTCTAAAGTCATTACAAGGAGGATTTGAGATTTTTATTGCTACATAACAATAAAAGGTAATTCTCTAAACCCTAATTTCAGTTTATAATATGTTAGATCTAAGATTGTAAGTCTTGGATACATTGCATGTACAGTAGAGAAACCTATATCTAAGCATTAGGGTTTACATGAGCACATAGGATGTTCTTATGGCTAAAACCCATCAATTACGACCTTGAAAGAAGTGAAATCTTGTCTAAGGAAGTGTTTCGGCATGAAGGATATAGGGGAAGCAGCCTATATTCTTGTGATAAGGATTCCGAGGGATAGAAAATTCTTATTGGTCTTAGTCAGAGCACATACTTGGATAAAATACTAAAGCATTTTAGTATGGAAAACTCCAAGAAAGGGGAACTACGTATTCATAGTATTGTTAAGTTGAGTAAGACTTAAAGCCCCAGTACAAATGAAGAGATAGTTAACATGATTCCAGTCCCATATGATTCGTCTATAGGTTCGATCATGTATTCTATGACCTATACTCGCCCTGATGTGTCTTATGCTTTGAGCATGGCCAATAACTTTCTGGGAAATGGTGGTAGAGCTCATTGGACTGCAGTCAAGAACGTCCTTAAGTATCTGCGAAGGACGAAGGATATGATTTTAGTCCTTGGTTGCAGTGATACGTTAACAGTAACTGGATATAGTGACGCCAACTTTCAGATAGTTTGAGACAACTTTTTCTCTCAGTTGGGCTAGGTGTTTGTGTTAAATGGTGGAGAAGTGACTTGGAAGAGCTCCAAGAAGGATATGGTGGATCATGATAGATCAAAGAATATCGATAGAAAGTACCGTTAGATCATACATAGGGTTGAAGAAGGTCATCTCCTGGTGAAGAGAGTACCCTTTCACTAAGGATCTGAGTAGGGTTAATTATAACCAGCATGCTAGGATCATAGGCTTGAGAGATGATATTTGTTTTAGTAGTTAGTTGATATTTTTGAAACTTGTAACAAAATAAATTTAGTTGACATTGATGATTGAATAATATAGATTATTTATAAGTATGGTTATTGCCCTTTTCAATCGTTTATTCTTGTGTTTCATTTTGCATGTTTTACTTCCTAAATAATTGGATTATTCTAAATTCCACAGTTGCTCATAATTTTGGAAGTGGTGAATCAAGACTATCTTGAATAGATTATAGGCTGTCTATGAAGATTTGACATTGCAATTGTTGCTAAAATATTCATGAGTTCTTAGAGAAATGGAGAGTTTAAGTATTGGACAAACCCATGCTCAGAGAATTACTTCATGGATTATATCACGAGTAATTATGAGATGATTCAATTGTGCATTGGTGTTACAAAAACACATCCATAAGGTGATGTTATAAAACGTAGTGTCATGATACATTGTGAGTAAAAGATACAAGAATATGAGTTGAAATTTATTCTTTCCTTTTGCCCTAAGATGAAAAGCGATATCTTTAGGCCCCTAGGTGAGTTGGTGTGAACATTATACTGTTGGGCCCATCCATGAGGACATCACAAATTTGGTAATCAGGATACAAAATTTGGGACAATAAATTGATTGTAATCAATGTCTCATGTCCATACGATATCTTGAAGAACAAAGGAATATTTCATTACTTATCTTATCGCCGATGTCTGATCAGATTAGAGGCTAGCAGTTGCTTTGGAAAGCACATTTTGTTGTTATGCTTGCAATTGTAGTAATAGACTTATCCAAGTGGGAGACTGTTGGATTAGTTGTCTAAGCCAACAACTAAATTGGTTAGTACTTAAATTAAAAGCAAAGTCCATTTTGGGTTGCCCTTAAAACTAGTAACTGATAAAATGACTTTTTCGGAGAGATTTTCATTTATTGGTTTATTATGAGATTAAGAAATATCAATAAATAATTTATTAATATATTATTAGATGAATATATTAATTAGAAATAGCATTATTTAATTAATAATTAGTTAGAAATTAACTAGAATTAGATTTGAGCTTAATTGCATTAATTAAAAATGCAAGGACCTAAGTTGTATTTGGTCAATAGTTAAACAAAAGAAGGATTATAGAACCTTCCTAGGGTTGGAAAAATTAGGGAGCCTCCTTACGGTTCTTGATTAATTCTTAAGGATAATTAGGAATATTGATAATTAACTAATTTGAAATAATAGTATTATATTTAAATGAGGTTTTCCATGGTTTCCTAGTATATCTACAAAAGGAGCTTTAGACCTATAATTTTTGGCCACTCCCACAAGAAGAATAGTAGAAAATTTTACTCTCCCTCATCTCTCCTCTCAAGTCTTCTATTGCTAGGGTTTGCGTACAAATCATTAGAGGAACGAGATTTATGGTGCTTACTTTCTGAAGCTTGTTCAAGAAGGAATTGTTTAAGTATTTACTTCAATAATCAAAAGGTATGTAGACCCTAAAAACCTTTGTAATTTTGATTATAGTAAGGCCTCATTAGGGTTCTTAATGTTCAATTGTTTGTTGCTATCGATAAAGAAAACTTAGCCCAAAATAGGTCTCATATGAACTTAAGGGTATGTTTTTTTCACCACATATTTTTTATAACCTACAAAACGTTTCATTATCATCCAAATCCCTCAAACCAGGGCTTCAATACCAAGTTGAAACATCCCATTTTTCAAACCAAAAGTTTTCAATTTTAAAAGATAATATTTCATTCAAAACATGATTCATTCATAAGGAAAACTAGTGTTTGATAATCAAAACCCAAGTATCAAATCAAAATATATAATAGAAACGTGAAGAAATCTCAAAACTTAAAACTATCGATGTATGTGTATAGTCACTGCTTTACATTCCCACGATCAAAAGAAGTACCTAAAAACATTTAATCCAAAACTGTAATCCAAAGCTTAGTGAGTTCTCCAAAATACCAAATGCAACACAGATAACTACACATAACAAAAATGAGTATGTTTCAACCCATTAAGTCTATTTCAACCATATGGTCTATTTCAAACGACACGTCTCTTTTAACCGATAGGTCTATTTAAACCGCCATATCTATTTCAACTGACATGTTTATTCAACCAACTGTTATGTTTCAACCGACAGATCTGTTTCAACGAATTGGTATATTTCAACAGAGAGGTCATTTTCAACCAACATAACATATAAGTACATAGGCCATATCCTACAAGTCTAGCTAAGTATACATTTATGTCATATAAACTAAATAATAAGCAATACAGTGAGAAACTCACATGAATGCAAGAGCTAAATCCAACTACCCGAGGTCCAATGAATAAGCTATATGAACATCCTAACCAATCAAAGGCTAAAACTCTGTGTACAACTCAAAATCCTATAATTTGATCAAGATTCAAAATGGTTAAAAAGTCAATTGTCACAAATCATTGGGCAACGACTGTACACTTCATGACCATAGACTATGTCGTGCCGAGAAACTTAGTCTGAAAAAATGGTCGTGATTTGCCCAAAGCATACGTCACGAGCCCCAAACAGTTGTGCTATGATAACTAGCTTAACAAACATCTCTTTATCATCCTAATACCTAATGTCCAGAAGTTCAGATCTTCATATTTGATTCTCACATAGTTATTACTGGAAAAAGTTTCCATCTTTATACATTTCAATTATATTATTGTGACATCCTCATTTGCATGTCCCAAAAAGACCTTTTTATGCTTATTTTAAAATCTGAGTCTTCATTTGTAAATGTGGAATTTGGTCCTATAAAATTCGGGATGTCATAACTGATACAAGAAACATAAACATAAACATAGACTTAAAACGTCTCAATATACTAACGGTCTACATTTCATTGAATGTCTCAGCAGATATGTACATCATTATCCACGTATCTTTATTTAATTACTTGTAATTCAAATAAACTGTGTGGGTCAGGTTAGCAAAACCTAGTGAGTACATATGATTTCAACCCTTGTTATTATACACACACACACACACACACACACATATATATATATATATATGTATCTGTGTGTGTATGTGTGTGTGTGTATGTGTGCATATATATATATATATATATATATATATATATATATATCAGAAAAAATAGTCCATTTACCTATTCATGTTATCCTTACTTCCTAATCTTTTAAATAGTGATCTCAAGGGATCACTTCAAAGGATCTATATATCAAAAATGGTCTTCATCTATTTTTCCTAAAACATCTAGGCACATCAGTACAATGGTACTTTAGGTAAGTACTATAGTACAATAGTACTTTAGTGCCAGCACAGCAAGTTAGCATAGCTGCACAATAGGTCAGCTCTTATTATTTTGAACAACACTTTTCTAAGTAATGTTTACGTAAATGACTATGCACAATAGTACGATAGTACTTGGGTCTTAGCACAACAGGTCAATACAACAACACAATAGGTTATAACTTTATTTTATCGCGCAACCCTAACTTATCTCAGCTACTCATTTATTATTTCACACAGCCCGTCACTACCAAATCATATTTTAAGTATGATAAAATTTATTTAGTTTATTCATTCATGTTGTACTTATATATTAGATAAAAAAGCAACACACATAACATTTAAGCAATTAGAATACTTGTATCTATGTGTAAGTTTGAAAGTAACTATGCACTCACCTGAAAAAGGTAGGTGACTAGTGATTTTGGCAGCGCTTCACCTTAATACTTATCCAAAAGACCCAGAGCTACAGAACACTAAGTCTTAGTCTAGATCCATAAATAATGGAGATTGCAACATCAATAGTCTATGTCGTTTTTATTATATCGGAGGTAAGGTCTTTCTGGTATACAGAGTATACCGTTTGGAAATCCCACTTTAAACACCTCACTTAATCCAACCTATATATCATCCCCGTAAGTAGATCAATAACCAATATGACTTTGGAATCACTGACAAATCTTAGTTATAAATTCGTAAAAACGACTATGAATTTAAATATTATTTACACTAAAATAATATAGAGTGTATTTTAACTTACAAATATTTCCTAGAAAAAAAGCCCAAAAACTGCACTGGCATAGTGATTCCAGAGAGATTGATTTGGAGATGTATGGGGAAGTAATGAACTCTTCGCAGCTATTCATAGGTGTCTTTAGGGATATGTGTGCCACACCTTATCTTGGTCGACATTGTTCCTCCCAGAAGTTGACATGTGTCATTGATTGGGTGGTGCCATGTGGCCTCTTCTAGAACGATGTGCCTGCCGCGCATACATGTGCATGAGAATTTATATGTTCAAAATTGCATGTCTTCTTCGTACGAGGTTGGTTTTTGATGTTCTTGATATCCACATGTAGCTACCAACAAGATCTATAACTTTTATTTAGACTCTGTTGGCTAAGTCTCAATTTAATTTATTTACATAGGCTTAGATTGTTAAAACCCATATAACATGCATTACTTTCTTATTCGACGTTCATTTTTTACTGTCTTTATATTGTTGGACTCCTATTAACGAGATCTTCAATTCTCGTTCAGATTGTCTCGGCTAACAATCGACCACTCAAAAATTTCATATCAGCATTGTACATTGTTGCATTAAATTTTAGAAAAATCATAACTTTCCCCAACGCAGTCAGATTTTGGACATTCTGTACATTCACTCTCTCAGTTTTACAACTACTATGACCTTCATGTAGATTACTAACTCTAATAAGTAATCTATCTCTAATTTGTATATTACGACATGTATAGTCATGTTGGTTTAATCGCGAAACTTTCAAAGAACCATAACTTCTTTATACGAAGTCAGACTTTAGCATTCTTTATATGTGCGGAATCCTTGTCACATATACTATGAATTTGCATAGGATTATTTATCCTGAATATCGTTTATCAAAAAGTCATTTTTCATCGCTTTATTATATCTTAATTGACTAGCCTGAAACTATGGGTTTTACAATTATCTCCCCTTAGGATGATTACATCCCGGAATCATCAACAAAACAGGGCTTGTATAATGACTCCGCACATTACCTTTTCATCATAAGTAATATAAATAACGCTGATGTCTTTTCTGTTGATTTTCTAACTCTTGGACTTATTGACTACTGGCGGTGCTTAATCTTGCATCCGCTCCCTCTTCTAAATTTTTCTGTATCGGGGACTCTTGCTCTTTCCTAAGTGGACTTAAGATCTCTACTTTGACTACCAGACCGATGGGTCATGTTCTAATGACCTCTCATCATTTGATGCAATGGATATAATTAGGTCTCTTTGAGTCAGAGTCTAGCATGGTCGCTACCTTCCTTAATGTTCTAATGTGATGTAATCAAATTCTAGCATGTATCTCTTCTAGCTACAGGCTTCTAAACTTCAACGTCGATCATGATGTTTCTGTTGATCACTTCTATTATCCTTTCCTTTAATCTAAAGTCGGACACTATTTCGAACTTACTTCGTAGATCAGTTAGACTCAATTCAATACGACAACTAGGGTCGGAATAGTATTTATATACATAGTCATTACCAAAACAAAGGTAATTATGGAAATGAACAAAATATCTCAACTACCTAGAGATTTTAGTAACCTTGTAACTTTTCATGATCCAAGTGCGAGTCCTGCTCTTTCAGTAGTATAGGCCTCCACTACCTTTCACACCTATTCATACTCGTCTAAAGTATTGTCTCGTAGTCTACTAAGTTACCACAAAAATGAAATCACATAGAAAACACATAACATAATTAAGGAATTCATATTGCTTCATAGATGATTAAGTTTTTTTTACAACTTATCCCAACACATTCCCTTTCTAATATACTACACAAGATACACTATTTATTTGTCTCCTTCCCTCCATTAAGCTAGACAAGAAGCCTCGAATTCCCGCCCTCTAGCTTCCTCATCAAGTATCATATGGTATATTTTGCCCTTAGATTTGGCGTCACATTCAATCTTGCGGCTTCTTTCTTTTTTGGGCAGTCCTTTATTGTATTCCCTTATTCTCTGCATTAAAAGTATAACCGTGCATTATATCAGCATTCATCAACATAGTCATCAGGCCACCCACACTTATAGTAGATCAATTCTTCGTTGCGTCATCTGAAGTGCTTCTTCTTGCACTTCTCACACCATTTGACTTAATTATTACCCATAGACCTCTTTTCATTGGGGTCATACATTGAAAATATATATTTCTTTTCGAACCTTGCAGATCCCTCAAGCCTCCTTTTCTCTCCCACCTCAACTTTTTCTAGACGCTTTTTCCTTATCTCGGTCTCTACATTCGTAGTCGCCCAAATGGCTGCTTTCATAGTAGTTTCTAGCTTCCCCATTGGCCCATACTCCATTGGTAGTCCTATAGCAAACTTGTTTACCTTGGAAAGTTCGACAGGGACCAAGTTAGGAACTAGCTACATCTTTTCAGTTAAATTTGCAGCATACTCGCTGAGACTCATTTTTCCTTTTTTCAAATTCTTGAACTCGTTGTTGATTTCTAGAAGATCTTGCTCAGAGCAATCCTCCCTCTTCAGTTACACTAGGAATTCTTTCAATGACATTTTCTTTGTTTCTCCTTCCACCATCGAATCTGCCTACAACTTCCACTAGCTTAACACACCGGTCTTTAGTTTTCTAACCGCTAAATGGTCCTCTGTCAATCGCTACAGCCACAATTATCAAACACCATTTCCATCTCGGAGATCAAATCCATGACTTCTACAGGTGTTGGGGTTCCAGTAAGAATTTGCAATTTGGCAGCCATGAAGTCTTTGTACCTGATTCCATGTCCATTGTTTCCTCCAACCAGATGGTTTCTTCTAACCACATGCGACACAACTTGACTAATAGATGACTATAGTTTCCCACCTTAGATTGTTCTTCATTTAGATCGGGTTGCACAACAGGTGCCAAAGGTTTATTCCTGTAGGAGTCGTCTTATCTCCTCTCATTGTTCAGCCATCATAGCATGAATCATTGCTTGGACTCCTACCACTATGAGTTGCTCTTGCACATGCATTTCCCCTAGTGCATGCTAGATTGCATGAGGATCGAGCTGTTGATTATCGTTACCATTTCCTAATGCACCCCAATTTCTTACCATGACGGTCTTTACACTGAAGCAAGCATTCAGTGTATTGAGATGAGAATATAGATAGGGAAAGTTTAGACTTGTAATTTTCCTTATCACTTCGAAAAGTTATATGTTAGTTATAATATCGTAATTAAACATTTAGAAGCCTGGATACATAAAATTTGTCATTCTATTTCATGGTTGGCAATAAACCATAGACATGTTCAAATAATAGCACCCTAGGTCGGCATCCTAAATCATGGTATAACATTAATTATTTAGCACATCAAGGCAAATTAGGCATCTTATCTTAAAGTAGGCTAGTGCTTGTGTCAACTCAGGCATACAATCCTAAATAAAATAAACACACACCTCACAATCATTTCTTAGCATTCTACATTTACGTCTAGAAATCCTCTAAATTCCTAGTTTGCTTAAACTAATGCTTAGATACCAACTGTGACATCCATATTTTAACAGCATGAGAAGACCTTTTTATCCGTATTTTAAAATCAGAATTTTCATTTGCCAATGTGGAATTTGGTCCCATAAAAATGTTTCTGAAGAAATTTTTTCCATTGATTTATAAAATTCGGATGTCATAACTGATACCAAAAACATAAGCATAAATGGAGACTTACAACATCTCAATATACTAACGGTCTACATTTCTTTGAATCTCTCAGCAGATACATACATCATTATCTATGTATCTTTATTTAATAACTTGTGATTCATAATAAACTGAGTGGGTCAGGTTGTGAAGCCTGATGAGTACACAGGGTTTACAACACATGTTATTATATATATATATATATATATATATATATATATATATATATATACACCAACAAACAAATAAACCAATTACCCATTCTAAGTATCGTCACTTTCTATTCTTTTAAATTGTGATCTCGAGGGATCTCTCCTAAAGGATCTATATATTAGCAATGGTCTTCATCTACTTTTTATAAAACATATATGCATAGTAGTACAATGGTACTTTTGGTAAACACAACAATATGACAATACTTTAGTCATAGCACAACAAGTTACCACATCAGGTCACTACTTATTATTTAGCATATCATTTTTCTAACTAATGTTGACCTAAACGACTAGCCACATCACTACAATAGTACTTAGGTCTTGTCACAGTATGTCAACACAACAACATAGTAGGTCAAAACTTTATTATTTTGCACAACCCTAACTTATCTCTGCCTCTCATTTATTATTTCAGATAGCCTGTCACTACCCAATTATATTTTAAGTATGACAAAATTTATTTAGTTTATTCATTCATGATGTACATATATATATTTAACACGGAAAAACAACACACATAACATTTAAGCAAATAGAAAACTTGTATATATGTGTAAGTTTGAAAGTAACTATGCACTCACCTGACAGAGTTGGGTGGTGATTTTGGTAGTGCTTCACCTTAATACATATCCATAAATCATGGCGTTTGTAACATCGATAGTCTAGACTCCTCAGTAATTCCAAGGTCTACCACAAGACCTATCAATTAAACAATAACCAGGTAGGATCATATCGGAGGTAGGGTCCTATTGGTATACAAAGTATACCGTTTGGAAATCCCACATTAAAAACCTCATTAAATCCAGCCTAGACATCATCCTTATAAGTAGATCAATAAGTAATATGACTTTGGAATGACTGACAAATCTTATATATAAATTCATAACAACGACTATGAATTTATATATAAATTACACAAAAATAGTATAAAGTGTAATTCAACTTACATAGAATTCCTAAACAAAATCCCGAAAACTGCATTGGTCGGGCACTCGAGGACTGCACAGCTTCGCCATACTACTCTTATGTCACACCCCGAAACTAGAATAGTGGAAACATTCGGGGGTGGAGGACGTCATATACAGTATCATAACAATGCACAATAGTAAGCAAGCAACAACATCATCCATTGCAATAATAATAAAATTTAATACAAGTGTGTTCTGTGTGTAGTTTGAAAGACACCAAAATATGAATCAAAATATAAGACGAGTCTTGAACGTGCTCTGTCTTCTCAAACCCTAGTCATCAGTACCTGTCTGCTGGTGACCTGAGAATACAAGTTATTTTGAAAGAGTATATCAACATTTAAGTTGGTGAGTTCATAAGTATTTTAGTGTCAAACTTTTGTATAATTTTTTTGAAAGTCTTTGTAAGTGTTTGATGTAAAGTTTGTAAATGTTTGATGTAAAGTTTGTATACTTCCTAGAAAATCCTATATTTTCTACAAAAATAGAGAGTAGTCTTTTACCAAGACCCGACTGTTCTGTATGTTTGTTCTTTTGTAAAACAGTAAAAGTGAGTGTTTTCCCAAGTATATGACTATTATTACAGGAAAATAGTTTACATTACATTTTATGTGAGAAGATCACTATATGAATATAATGGGAAAATGACAGTGTACAGTAATGTTGTAATAAGTAACTACTAAAGAACTAATTACCTTAAAACCAGTTTGTTTAATTAAGGTTAAAATGTGATGTGGTTATAACTGTACAGATTGACGAGTGTTTAACATGACGACCTGTTGGCGTCGAAACTGATGTAACATTTTTCACCCCTTGGCCTACCGGCCAAACTGTAGCGGACAGTCGGGATGCGGGATTGTCAGTCCCATATAGATCTATACACACAATGTCCGCTCTGCCTCCAAGAGACTCTGGTTACAAACCGCGACCTAACAAGTATATTGTTATGCTGTGACATAGTGGTTTCACATTAAAGTTATCTTGTCCTTGTAAAAGGATGTATGTTCCTTTTCTGTTCTTGTTATTGTATGTTCCTTTCTATTCTTGTTATTGTATGTTCCTTTCTGTTCTTGTTATTATATGTTTGAACTGACTTATGTATGAACTGACTCATGTAAGAACTAACTTAGGTAATAACTAACTCCTGTAAGTACTGATTCATTTTTTAGAAATAGTAAGTAGTAACCTCCTAAACTATACCTATTATAGTTTACTAGTAAGCTCTATAATTGAATCACTGATCATGTTTGTACACCTTTGCTACCCAAAGGTATTGAACTGATTGGAAGTACTTTTATATCTACATATATATACACAATATATAACTAATATTTAAGCGACATTCAGACAAACAACCGATACCCTAAGTCCACATCCAAACAAGGAGAAGGAAATAATGCAAATTATCAGTCGTAAGCCCTTTAAACCTTGTTTATATACCTATATCCATATAGACACGATTTTGACAATATATATAAGTTTAAAAGAGTTTTGTAATACATATAAAGAGTTTATCATATAAAAAGAGTTTTAACCATTTGAATGATTATTGACGACTGAATGTCTGTTTATAAAAGGAATTGAAACAGTTTGTTTGGTAACCCAATTTTGAAGTATAAGGAATCTCTTGTTTTGATAGTTATAAATCACATGTGACTGATTATACAAATATATTGTTTTCTACTTATATTTCCCCTTATAAAAGCATTTCAAATCATTAAAAGATAGGTTTAGGGTATGAACTCATACGTGGTGAGTGATTCGAATGAAAAATATATATAGGATGATAGAGATTAGAAATGAAGTCCCGAAGCACAATTGGATCCTATTAGACATATGATCATATATATAGACACACAATTAGTTTATATAACAACTAATCATGTAAAGGAACAACCTTAGGTGCTAGGAGACACTTAAAATGAAGTGTTAAAATAACATATAATGGTATAAAAGGGTGTTCACGGCTACATAAGGACGTGTTCACAGCCACAAAAGGATGTGTTCATGGCCAAGGAGTGTTCACGGCCACACATGAAGTGTTTACAACCCCAGGTCTGATCCTGTGAAAGGTTTACAGCCATGGGTTGAAGGGTTCATGGCCACCACATGAACTAAGAAGGGTTTACGGCCCTAACAAGATCACTTGAAGGGTTCACGGCCAAATGAAGGGTTTATGTCCGTGAACTCTTGAAGATGATGCTTAAAAGGTGTTTTTTTCATGGGGATTCACGAGCTCCTAATGGGTAACAAGTATATGGAAAGGATACTTATGTTTTGGAAGCTTATAGGGTGATTACAGCCCAAAGAACAACTGTATGTTCTTGGTGTTCTTGGTGATTTGAAGATCTAAACCAAAAAGAGATGAATTCATGGATGAACTCATAGGGTTTCACTTGAATAAGAAGGATATCAAGAAAGAATGGAAGAATCACTTACACTTTTGAAGATCAAGGATGATTTCCTTGATGATACTTGAGAGAGTTTGAGTGTTCTTGACTTGAAAATGTGAGAAATGAAGAATAATGAAGGAACTCTATACTAGTAGAAAGGGGTTTACAGCCAAGCTTGGGTTTACGGCCCTCAACCTACCTTGGGCAGTAAACATCCCTTGATGGATGATCTTGGCTCAATTTGAAACTCATAAATTCCTAAATCACAATACATAGCATTAAATCCTATGTGTACAAGGCTTAAAACTTCCAGAATAACCCTTAGCAAGGCTAAAAGGTAACAGAAACAAGTCTAACTTTAATTGAATTGAATGGATTTACAAGATAGAAATTTCGGGTTGTCACATCTAAGTACTAAGAAAATTTGGACAATTATAGAGAGATTCCAGAGAGATTTATTTGGAGAAGTGTGGGGATGAAATGACTCTTGGCAGCGATTTATAAGCGTTTTGACGGATCTGCGTGTTGCACCCTAGCTTGGTCGGCACTCTTCCTCCCAGAAGCGGGCATGTGTCAATCATTGCGTGGTGAGATGTGGCCTGTTCTATAAGGGTGTGCGTGTCATGCATACACGTTCACGAGATTTCATTTGTTCAAAATTGTGTATCTTCTTCATACAAGCTTCGTTTTTGATGTTCTTCATATCAATGCGTAGCTATCGATGGGATCTACAACTTTCATTTAAATTATGTCGACTAATTCTCACTTTAATTAATTTACATATGCATAGACTATTAAAGCCTGTAAAAAATGCATAACTTTCTTTATTTGGCATCCGTTTCCGATTGTATTTATATTGTTGGATTCCTATTAACGAGATCTTCAATTGTCGTTTAGATTTTTTTGGTTAACAATCAACCATCGATATTCGTGTTGTACACTATTGCGCTTAATTTTAGAAAAATTATAACTTTCCTTAACGAAGTCAAATTTGGACGTTTTCCACATGCATGCTCTCGGTTTACGATAACTACAACCTACGTTTAGATTATGAAGGATAATAAGTAATATATCTCTAATTTGTGTATTACGACGGATATCGTTGTGTCGGTTTAATTGTGAGACTTTCGAAGAAATATAACTTCTTTATATGAAGTCGGATTTCAGCATTCTTTATATGTGCGGAATCTTTGTCACATATACTATAACTTTGCTTAAGATTAATTATCCTAAAAAAACTTTT
Source organism: Lactuca serriola (assembly GCF_051521515.1). Taxonomy (NCBI): domain Eukaryota; kingdom Viridiplantae; phylum Streptophyta; class Magnoliopsida; order Asterales; family Asteraceae; genus Lactuca; species Lactuca serriola. Next base: position 163,148,725 of record NC_136416.1, on the reverse strand, counting down.
ATCAAAATATCATTTTCCATCGCTTTATTATATCTTAATTAACTAGATCTCCTATCCTAAGTCCAAAAGTGTTCAAAACACACTTATCTTCATGCATGTTGAAGAGATAGCTCTTGTATACACTTTTTAGTCAATCATGTTATCAGATCTAGAACCACATATGAATCCAATTCTCAAGAGTTTTCCAAACTTTATAGAACAAGCCATATAGGAACTAAAACTCATAAAAATAGACAAAAACACAACACATAGATATATCGATGAAAATAGTTAAAGCATGAATCTTTGAACTTAGTAAGGTCCAAATATGATGTGAACACTAAAAAATCGAAATGATTGTTTACCATTCACTTTTTAACCATTTTGACTCTTGATCAAATTATCGGATTTTGATTTGTAGTATGAGTTTTAGCCTTTGGATGGTTTGGCAATTTGTGTAGCTTATTCTTTGGACCTTGGGCAGATGGATTCAGCTCTTGTATTCAGGTGAATTTTCCCACTGTATTTCTTATTGCATTGTTTCTATGAGATAAGTGCATGCTTTGATAGACTTGTATAATATTGCAGATCTACTTATATGTTATATTGGTTGAAACAGACCAGACAGTTGGAATAGACCTATTGGTTTAAATAGATCTGTCGGTGGAAATAAACATGTCAGTTGAAATAGACATGTCGGTTGACATAGACATATTGGTTTCAAATAGACACGTCGGTTGAAACAAACATGTTGGTTCAAACAAACTTGTTTGTTGAAATAGACATATTGCGTTGAAACATACTCGTTTATGTTATCTATAGTTATGTGTGTTGCATGTGGTATTTTGGGAAATTTACTAAGCTTTAGCTTACACTTTTGATTTAAATGTTTTCAGGTTCTTCTAATCATGGGAATGTAAAGGAGTGACTATACACACACATCGGTAGTTTTAAGATTTGAGATTTTTGCATGTTTTTAATCTATATTCTGATAGGATATTTGGGTTTGATGGTCAAACAATGGTTTTCCATATGAATGAAGGATGTTTTGAATTAAATAGTACCTTTTAAAAGTTAAATCTTTGTTTTGAACAATAGGACGTTTCAACCTAGTATCAGCGCCTTGGTTTCAAGAATTTGGATCATAACTTGTGTGATACCAAACCCATACTACGATCCGACAAATTTTACAAAACATTTTTGAAAAAGAATTTTAATAAAATAGAAAAAAGATGTGATGTGCCCAGTCAGCCAGAGCCCAAAGAAAAATGATCTCCAAAAATACCCATAATTGTTCTATTGCTGATATGTAAACTGTTATAAATGCATGCTAGTGGCAAGGCTAAGGATCTCTTCAAGAGTTGCATGTTAGAATTTCCAAATAATTGTGATACCTTTTAGCCTAGGGAAGGACTTGTTATTTTCTACTTGAAATTTATATTGATATTGTTAGTTGATAAGTGTACACATTAGAGTTGTACATAACATGGATTCTATAGCCTTAGAATGCTTGATTTAGCCTGACTTCATGTTCCTTATTTTGTTGTGGGCTTAGGGTATAATCTCTACAAAGTTATACACTCCTAATATTTGTCCACATAACGTGTATACGGAAAATATTTATTAGCTCATAACGCATAAAAAGAACAATTACTCTATTCAATAGTTTTAATTGTTCGATAAAACGTGTAATTACTATTATTATACTTTAAAGGTTTAGCCCAAATTTATGGGCATTACACATAGTGAAATAACATCCTCGAACAGAAACCAAGTCCAAGCAAAGATTGAACTTCCATGTGGGCAACGAGCTTGTCAACATGTCTTCATGATTCTTCTTGGTACCAGAATTTTGAATGCAAAACCTATCACAGAATTCGATAGGTTTCTCCACCTTCAAAACAAGACACTGAACGAGACCAACTGCCAATGATCATCTTATCACCAGATCACCTTAATGGTATAAGTCTGTCGATCCAACCAAGTCTGTATGTCGTGCATTAGCACCATGCACCAGATCAACATCAAATGTTCCCTTCAAGTGTCGCAAGATCCACTTGACCACTTTCTAATTAGCTTTCCCCTGATTGTCTCGAACGCAAAAGAAGTCCCAATGTGTTTAGACTAATGACAATAGACAGACTTCAAGACTTTCTCAATGTAGTGATAAATATATAAGTATACTGCTCTTTTATACTTCCAAATCTCCATCCATCATATCTTCTCTTCAACTCCTAAACTGTTCATCACAAACTCATTTTCTAGACGATTCTGCAGGTTTTTCTGGAATCAGTGTTACGTAGTTTTTTACGCATATGTTTACATTGTTTATTTGGGAAAATTTTACTCGTTTAAGCTTAATTTGTACAGATTTATGTTACCAAGTAATGATATCTTTGAGCGATGATAGAAGTCATATGGAAGGCGTTGCAACCACATAGGACATACCATAGCAACATCTACGATCAAGCATAAAAGTGAAGCGATAAAAAAGAATTTTTGGAAATCCAAAAGCATTGTGCGATCACTATTGGGTTCTTGGATCGAAGGTTAAACGTGGTTGGATTGATCTACAATTTTTTAGAGGTCTACCCAACTGATCGATCTTACATTTGAATGATGTAGATTGGATGTCGACATAGTTTGATGCTTCATTTGGGCCTCATGAACAACAGAAAAATGTGCCCAACAACAGATTTTTGATAGCCCATTTGTGTATTTTATGAACCCAATAAAAACCATTTAAAGTTGTCAAAAACATCGGCAACCCTTTAAGCATAAAATTTGATTTAAATCCAATCCATTCCCATTATTGGGAGAGAAAACTACTCATGTCACACTCAATAAAAAAAGGAGGGATTGGTTCTACATATATACACACATTACACACACATCAAAAAAGAGGAGGAGAAACCAACTAACACATGACATAAGCAAATAGACAACCAACTTAATGGTTTCAAGCATCAAACCAATTTTTATTTCATTTTGTAAGTTTTAATTTTTGTTGATTGAGTTGTAGTTTTTTGGGGTTTAGCCGTCTTAAACAGCTAAACCATCAACGTTGATGTTTGAATTGGCTAAATCATTTTATTGTATTTTAGATCATTATGTGAGATTGTTAGTTAGATTTAATAAACTCCTATTCATATGATTTTTTATTTTTTGATTTTGTTGTTACAATATTAGTTGGGCTTGAGCAACCTAGTTAGGGTTTTAATAACGAATTGTTAATTGTCACACCCTCAAACCAGACGGCAGAAACGTCCGGGGGTGGATGACTTTATTTGTAGTATCACAACACATGCATTATAGTAATCAAAGTACCAACAACCATTGCATTAATATGAATATGTTTTTACATGTGTTCAATCAATGTATATCGACACCAAAATAGTTATACAAAAGAATAAGACATGACTCAAAAATAGCTTCATCTTCTCAAAAGCTCGGGGAGTACCTGTCTGCTGAATCCTTGAGAATACAAGTAATTTGAAAAGAGAGTATCAACATAAAGTTGAGTGAGTTCATAAGTGTTTATGTTTGAAAGTATGTTTTCTGTTTCTTGAATATGTAAACTATTCTAGAAAATCCTATATTTGTAAACCAGTGTTCTATTTTGTATCCTTTCGTATAAACTGTAAAAGTGAGTGTTCCTGGCTTCACCAGTTGTTATTGAATACTGTAAATTGTATTTTTGATAAAATAATATTTTGAAAATGTACTCGTGTTTAGTAAATTATACACTAACCGAATTATTAATATCTTTTTAATGAATTATTATAACCATACTGAGACTAGATGGCTTGAAACAACGCTTTGAAGTCGTTAAAAACTGTTGATAACAACTGTCACTCGTAGGCGTGTATGCCTGGCTATAGCTAGAAGTCTGAGTGCGGGGTTGTCAATCCCAATATAGATCTATACACACTTGTTACGATCCCCGTCTGGAGATTCTGGTTATAATGTCAGGACTTTAACTATGTTGTTTAAATGAATTTACAATCTGAATCAAATGACTCATAAAAATCATATAGACGTTACTTGTATAATATAAATGAAAACCCAATCATTCTGAAATAATGTTTTATCAAATACTCCTGAATTAGTATTCTTAACATGTATTTGAAAGCAGTATACCCTTCATTAGTTTTTAATCAAACCCTTATTCTTGTGAAAATGGTGTACTCTAGCATACTTGAATCGTGAATTAATGATCTAGAAATCATAAATTATACCTATTGTAATTTATATGTACTTTCGGAATTGGTACTAATTGTTCATGAATGCAACCCTTGCTCAACATGTTACAAAGGGTATCTAAACTGAATGAAATAACTTTTATATTTATATACATTTACAATTATATATAAGTAAAATTTAAACGACATTCGGACAAATAACCGATACTATAAGCCCACATCCAAACAAGGAAAAGGAACCAAAGTGAGTTATCAGTCCTAAGCATTTTAATTCTTATTTATATAAATATACATATATAAATATTATTTTTGATGAAAAACATAAGTTTATAAAATCATTTAAAGAGTTTAACATTTTGAAATACTTTTGATGACTTGATGTCATTTTAACACAATTTAAAACCGCTTGATTTGATAACAATTGAAATTCATTTTAGTAATATATTTTGAAACCATTTGCTTGTAACACAAATATCCTTGTGTTAGACTTGTATTCCCCCTTGAAATAGTAAAAACTATGAAAATACGGGGGTATGAACTCACCTTTTGGAGGGTGATTCAAATGATGATTTGGTATAGGATGTTTAGTTCCATGAGTGAAATCCCACAAGAAAACAAGTCTTATATAGTAATTTATATAACATATATTCGTCTAATTAGCTAATATAATCATAGGAATGATTAGAAATTAGACTAATTTGTAAGTATAACTTACAAATTGGAGTGTTAGAAGCTAAAATGGAAGCTGATAGCTGTTCACGGCCAGGAGGGGTGTTCACAGACCTAGCTTGAAGGGTTCACGGCCCAATGTGCTTGAATGATTGAAGAACACTTGATGATCCTAGACCAGTTTCAAAGAAGATTCAAAGGTTTTTCAGGTGCTTGTTCTTCGTGTTCTTCGTGTGTTCTTCGTGAAGACTAGTGAAATTACCAAGTTTATAAGAATATTGAATGATGTTCTTGAAATGATAACAAGATCATGAAAAGACACCTACTAGATCTTGTGAAAAACTAGTAATTATCACTTGAAATGATAAGAAAGGATGATCCTAGTATGTTCTTGAGGAGAGAGGTTATTCTTCGTGTTCTTGGCTGATGAAACTTGAGATAAAAAGACTTGGAATGGTCTTTGAAAGTGTAAAAAGTGATGAAAATCCGGCTGAAAAGTATAACTATGCGAGGGTTCACAGTCCAAAGGGTTCACGGCCATGAACCTCGTATACGGTCCAAAGTCGGCTGGCCGAGAAGTGTTTACGGTCCGAGGTTGGTTAGAGTGATCATGGCTGCGAGGGTTCATGGTCCGAGGAGTTCACAGACGTGAACCTTTAGCGGCCCGAAGTGTACACGTCCGAAGGGAATAAGATGCGAATGTTCTTGGTTTTTAAGCATTTCCCTTCTTATTTCAATCACAATTATTTTAAAGATTTTTAATTAACAAAGGTTATTATTTTAACCTTAATAAAAACCTAAAACAATAAAGAAGACTTTAGTTTACCCAAGTTTGACTTTGGTTGACTGGGGTTGACTTTACATACAGAAAATAAGGGGATGTAACACTAATCAATTAATTGAATCTATAATTGTTATTTGGTCAAAGTAGCAAATCTCTAACATCCCAATTTCCATAACCAAATTTTTAGTTTTAGAATACAATATCTCATTCAAACACCCTGAAAGGATTTTTGAAATAAGTTTCAATCAATCATAAAATGAAATTTGAGAAAGTATGAACATCTAGAGTAAATAAGATCTTTGATTAAGAACAAATCCGGAATGAGTACAAGTGTAGTTGTAGAGAGAGAGAGAGAGAGAGAAAGAGAGAAAGAGACAGAGAGAGAGAGAGATAGAAAGAGAGAGAGAGAAAGAGAGAGAGAGAGAGAGAGAGAGAGAGAGAGAGAGAGTAAGCTTAATGCATATGAAAGCAAAAGTTACAACACCCTTATGTAATTACCCTATTTATAGGACACTAATGGATAGAAAAAGTATAGTAGGATTGCGACACTGAAAAGCGAACCTATAAATGTGCCAAGTAAAATACATACATAATGTAGTCTTGTGGACATTCTTTATTTACAAACGTTTGTTACCAGGACCACTACCTGAGTTTTTTCATATCACGACACAATTAGACTCTACATTCACCTCCATTGTGATCAATGTTGAATCTACAAACTGCGGATAGTGTCTTTATAAACCATATGATGATCTTCCTTATCTCTGCACGGTCGTCATTCAAGTTCTTAATATAATTGTTGAGGAGAAAAAGAATACTAGAAAGATTCTGATTGGAATATCTTTCTACATCATCGATACGATATAAGAATTTCTTCTTCCCTCCGTTATCGCCTTTTCCATGGAAAACAACTCCCAGTGGTTTATAAATAATTTCTCCATCTTTGTAATCATCAATGTTTATTTTCCCTTTCAACAAAGCCTTAGGAACTTTGGACTTTTTGTTGAAGGTAATGGAGAGGTCAATATCTCTTAAAGCCAAGTGAGCAAAATAAGCATCCAAAAAACTATTGATGTGCCCATATCCGATGATGTACGAAGATTTATCTTGTATTTAGGATTTACTCAAATCACCTAAGATCTTCATAACCGTAATGAGATCGTTAAGATTCATCAACGGAAAATTAGCAGTGGTGAAATCAAATAATATGTTGTTTGCTTGGACAACATTGTATCGACAATTTTGAAAAACTCCTTCAAACAAAGCATCAGGAGTTATCGATACAATCTTGCCGATCTTCACCAACGGCAACACATCTTCTTTATTCTTCCTAAGCACCACATGGAAACAAATCTTTGGCTTCTTAAAATCAACTTGATCCTTGTAACTCTTAGCAAGCTTGAACTGAGGAAAGATGAATATCGAATGATTAACTTGGAAATCCAGTTGATTATAATCAGGATCTTCAATATTATAACTATTCTTTGGTCTTTTATCAAAATCATGACCCTCGACAAAAGTTGCACTTTCTATTGTTTCATAACACCATACTGTGTTGCAATCTTAAGATCTGGTGTATCATTCGCCCTTAACCTCATTATCTTGTTCAGCTGTCTTAATATTTCCAACTCAAGCTCTTGAAGCTTCTTTCTTTCTTTAGTTGTGGGTTCAACCTAAACACATTTTCCTTTGTCTTTAAGATAAGAATTTGTAACCGGTTTGGCAATTATAGAAATTGAGCCTCCATTTCTAATGTTAAAACCTTTTTTTTTTTGCAGCTTGTACAAATCGACTTCGATATTTGGTGAACAAGTAGTTATCGAAGATGTCAATATAGGTTTCATTTGTAAAGAAGTTGGAATCTGAGTAGAGATTAACTTCCTAACTATTTTCTATTTATCTTCCATGTGGTCTTTCAATGGCCCAACCCCTTTTCTCCCCCTAAGGACACGTTCGCTGACGAACGTGGAGCATTGGTGGGTAAGCGAGGAACCAAATCAAGAATGGGAAAAAGAACAATCTTGAAACATGACTCCACTAACAAAATCATGGGAGAAAGTTTCTCTTGATATATCGAAGTTGATGGAAAATCAAATTTCGATAATCGTTCATTAAAACCAAAAAGAGTATTCTCAATTTTTGTAAACACTTGGCCATCTGCTTCTTTCTTATCCTTCAAATCACCAACATACTCCTTATTGAAGGCACTCACATCCTTAATTAAGGTTCAAGTAGCATTCATAAGATCATCAACTTTTTCCTTAATGCTCTCACAGAACTTACCGAGCTCTGTCATTTCTTTGGAAAACAAATCACTAAAATCCTTAAGCTTCGACTCAATTGAATCTTTAGAAGAAATCACAAGCTTCTCAAAAATCTCATGTTGCTCCCGAGCAACATTTTGCAATTCTTTGATTCATATTTGTTAGATTTAAATTGACAAGAAATATATTCCTCCAAACTCAAACCAACATTGTTGATTAAAGTCTATGTCCAGTACTCTTGAGACTTCCATAAAAACTCAACTTGTTTACCACTTAAATTAGACTTTCCACTATTATCATTAATAAAATGAACAATAGAATTACGTATAGAGTTGAGGATTTTGTATTGCTTGCCTGACATAATAGCATTGTCATCCATATTGGCTTCTTCAGAATCGAACTCTGAATCAACAAATGTGCCCATTGCATCCTTTTCGTCATCTTTGTTATTTGGTGGATCTTGATATGTTAATTGAGAAGAGAATAAAGAAGTAATAGGATCATTGATGAAACTTTGAAATGTTTGATAAACTGTAGAAACTAAAGTTGGTGGAATAATTGAAGTTGGTGGTAGTGGAACAGTTGAAGTGTTGATGGTTGATGTCGAATTTTACTCACCCATGGTAACATTTGTGACCTTATTAGATAAGTTCTCAAGGTTGTTTTGGAGACCTATCCTCCTGCACATTGGATTTGAAAATAGGACATTCGGATGGTGTGACACTAGTCTGCTCAGGGATCGAACTAATAATTGGTTCAATAGAAGCGATGTTTCTATCCACATCAGATTTGTTTACAGTAACATCAAGAATACTTGTTTGCTAGGTATTTAATTCAACAGTGGCATCCTTTCTAGGTGAAACATGGAATGTCAGATCCTCAGTTCCAAAAACCTCATCCTCTGCCTCTTCGCTATCGAGATCCGCCTCAAAATTACTATTTGTCATAGCTTTGGTAGAAAGCTCTTCGTTTGTCGAGCCCTAAACTTCTTAATTCACACACCAGCAACTTTTTTTTCCTGTTTTGTTGTGCTTCTTCCTCAGTTAGATCTTTAATATCCACCCCTGAAGACTTAGACTTTGTCTTCAACTTCTTGGACCACCTAACAATAATCTTTGGAATGGAAGTCTCTATAAAATCCTCTTTAACAACCTTCATAGGAGCAATTGGGTCTTTCTTCTCATTACCAATCTTCCCAGACTTCTCAGTAACATCTTTTGAAACTTTATGAGAAACACTAATCCAAGACTTCTTAGTAAATGTCTTCGTTGGAGCATATTTATCAACAACCGCCTTTGGCTTTGATTTTTCCTTCCTCTTGATAGTTTGAGAACCTTGAGATGTTCTCTTTGTTGTTCTAAATGTCACCTTATTTAGTATAGCACCAGAATAAGTTGAATCCAAAGAAGCTTTGTATTGGTTCAACAACGAATTGGATGGAGACACAAAAATGAGCATGGCATATGGAATTCGTCCAATAGCTAGGAACATAACTAGATCATCAAGTGTAGATTTGGGAATGTGGGGATGTAAGAATTGAGCAATCTCGGCATCTTCAGGAACTTGAATACCTGCATGATTGTAAGCTTCATATAGAATGAGACTCCATAATCAAGCGCTACATATCACACTTGCCTTTTTTGAGTGCTTGAGAGATGAAGCAAACTCATCCTATAAAAACGAAGCATAGTCACCATTCATACCAAAAGAGAGACAAACCATAACATAATACAATTGAAGTTTTGTTTTTTTAGACCAAAACTCCTTCCAGTCAAACAACGAAGTATAATTCTAAGGAAAAAAATCCATACTCCTGGAAGACTGAACTTCTTGAAGCTACTAACAAGAGAAATTAGAGGTTAATAACCCATCTTATTGAAGATTTGGAGTACCTATTCATTCTTAGGAACCTCAAATAGACCTTCGTAGGGTAGTTGATGAATTTGGGCAAATTGCTTCTTGTTCAATCTATTGCTCTTTTGCGATTTCACCTGGAATGTTATGATTTTCGTCGTCTAGTTATACATGTCCATAGAACCAACAAGAGATAACCACTTCATCAGAATGCCAAAGCAAGCAGTCAAAGCATGTGTGAGACCTGACTCGATCATACACTAAACAACCATCTTCAACTGTCACACCCCCAAACCGGAACGGTGGAAACGTTTGAGGGCGGCGGACGTCATGTTTACTATCACAACACATGATAGTAATCATAGTAACAAACAACCATTATATTAATATTTAAGTGTTTACAAAGTAGTGATTCACAAAAGATTGAATCCAAAAGTAAATATCAAAACAAGACATGAAGCTACTACACTTCATCTTCTGAATCCCAGTGCGCGTACCTGTCTACTAGTTTCCTGAGAATACAAGTTATTTTGAAAGAGTAGTTCAGCATTTAAGCTGGTGAGTTCATAAGATTCTAGTGATGTAAAGTAAGTTGAAAGTTTTATTAGCAAAGTTTGCATGTTCCTCCAGAAGATCCTATATCTTCTGATATGATGAAAGATAAGTAAAAATGGCTCTATAATCCTTTCTATGAGTACTAAATGGATACAAGTTATATAAAACCTAAAGTAAACAAACAATCGGTTGTGTGAATCTGCCCTAAGCCCACAACCAAACAAGGAATAGGAAATGAGGCGGAAGCCATACATCCCATTGTTTGTTAGGTCTTCGTTTTATATAACCCTGGTGTATTCACTTGGTACTCATGGAGTTAACTATAATAGTTCCTTTATATTTGATGAAAATATTCTTTAAGAAAAACCCTTATTTACTTTAGTAAAAATAGTAACAACGATGGTTCCTTCTATAATCACTTAGTTTATGCAGGCTATATATAATCTAATATCGAACGAATAGTTAGTTGTGTGAATCTGCCCTAAGCCCACAACCAAACAAGGAACAGGAAGTAAGGCGGAAAAAACACATCTAACTGTATATCGGATATTAATTATATATAACCCTGATGTACAAACTAAGGTATTATAGAATGAACCACTAACGGTCCTTTAAGTTAAACTAGTTTATTAAAATGGGTTAAACCCATGTCTCCTTTAGTAAAAATGGGTTAAACCCATGTCTCCTTTATATATAAGATCGGATAGATAGTAGACTGGGTGCATCTGCTCTAAGCCCACGACCAAACAAGGAACAGGAAATGAAGCGGAAAACATACACTCTACTATCTGCCAGACCTGATTAATATATTTCCTTGATGTATGCACTAAGGAATCATAAAGTTAGCATTATAGGACCCTTTTCTAAGTGAATGTACTAAGACGCGACTATATTGTTTGTCTTTTGTAATAATGAAAGTATACAGTAGTATTTTAAGGTGACTACTGAAGTACTGACTACCAACCAATTCGTATTATTAAGGTAAAAAATGTGATGTGATTGTAACCATACTAATAAATCTCTCCCTCCAGGAGACTCTGGTAACAAAACGTGACTTAACAAATAAATTGCTAAGTCGTGAAGTAGTCTCACATTAATGTTATCATGTTCTTGTTTTAGTTTGTTCCTCCCTGTTTCTCTTTATAGTATGTTCCTCCCTATTTTTCTTTATAGTATGTATTGAATCCCTAAACTATACCTATTATAGTTTGCTGGTATGTTTACTTGAACTGTTATTGACTTGAATAAAAGACTCATTTATCTACTAAGTTATGATTGTACTTTAAAAATGATGTTTTATGAACAATAAAGATACATAACTTTAAAAGAGTTTTTGAAATGGTTTTGAACACTTATAGAGCATAAGAAATCCTTTAAATATGATAGTTATCACAAATAACATTTACACAATTACCATTGTGTTCAACTTGTATCCCCCCCTTAAAAGCATTTAAAACATTTAAAAAATTGATTATAGGGGTATGAACTCACCTTATGTGGGTTATTCAATTGCAGATTCGTGTAAGGATGAGAAGTTCCACGAATGAATTCCCGAGACACAAACAAGTCCTAATCGACATATAATGGCATATATAGGCATGAAATTAGTGTTTTAAACAACTAACATGCTAGGACACACCCTTCGGGACTAGGAAACACTTGGACTAAGTCTTACAATCACATGTGATTGATCAAAAGGGGTTTAAGGCCACAACATGGAGTGTATGGCCAAGGGGTGTATGGCCATGGAGTGTACGGCTGTACACTCATGGAGAACATGCAAAAGGAAGGGTATTTGATCCATGGGGAAGCTATGGTGACCATTACACAACAAGAAGATGAGCAAAGCCATCATTTTGGAATGTTTTAAGGTGTGTACGGCCACAATAAGTGTGTACGGCCGTACACTCTCCAAGATGGATGCATTTTTTGGGTCTTGACTCAAAGGGGTTCAAGGGTTCAAGAGTTCTAATGGATAACTAGCACTTAGCAAGTGTTTAAATCCTTAGCTTATGCACTTAATAAGGGTGTACGACCATAGATAGAGTGTACGGCTGTACACTCTTGATGTTCTTGTGTTTTGAAGATGTTTCATGGATGAAATCGTGGATCCTTACTAAATATAACAATGTATCAACTAAAGAATGGAAGGAATTCTTACTTAAATGAAGATCAAGATGAAAAAGCTTGATGATAGTTGAGAGAGAACTTGAGTTCTTGACTTGGAAGTTGAAGAAATGAAGGGATGGCTTATATATGGGATGTGAGTTCATGGCCACCATGGGTGTACAGTTGTACACCCATGTTTACTTCCGTACACTCCTCTTGAAGGAGTGTTTGGCCCGAATGCAACACTGCGAACTTAAGATAACTCGTCCCTAAACCCAAAACTTGATTGTGTTATGCTCGGAACACTCAAACAGACCCTAAACAATGCTAAAAGGTGATAGAAATGGGTTTGGCTCTTGATTGATTGGCTGGACAAAACAAAATTTTTTTGGTTGTCACATCATCCCCCTGTTAGATGGAATTTCGTTCCAAAATTAGCTTTCTTAGCAGTACTACTGGGGTTGTGCTCCTTTGATTTGCAGAATACCCACTCGTAGACCTGGGAAACTTTGCCCTAATGTCCATAATAGGATTCATACCTGGTCCATCTATCATTACCTCGGGTATACAAGTCGTATATAATTAAGATTAGTAAGACAGCCGGATGTGCGTATATAATAGGATTCATACCTGGTCCATCTATCATTACCTCGGGTATACAAGTCGTATATAATTAAGATTAGTAAGACGGTCGGATGTGCGACTCTGCCCTAGGTCCACAACCAAACAAGGAACAGGAGATAGGGCAGAAACACGCATACTAAATCTGCATAATCATAATTATATAATACTCTCACATATACACTTATTAGAGATAGGTGGGCTATATTCTTCCTTAGCCTCTGTGCTTGAACTTGATCTGTTAGACGAGTGGTAGTTCGGGATGGTTTGTTGAATATACGGCGGCAAGGTTTCGAAGGGCAAGGTACTCCTCGCATGAGTACTTCGGGGTCTATAATATGAGGTAGGCGATCCGAAGGTCTTGGTCGGCTGCCATTACAGATGAAGAGGGTTTCGTGAATTTGAATGTCAAGGCGATGGAAATATATGAACTTATTATGGTGAGGACCACACCAATTCATGACGAATGATGACATCATACTCTTTACAGAAACAAAAGTTAGGCCGATTTGAAAGAAACTCTTGTTATACGACGGTGTATTCCTAGTGGGTTCGACAAAGTACTATGTGTAAATGTTCTAGTGCTTTATGTTTTCTCACTGATGCTACCACTGTCACTATTGTACCGCGATGAGCAAGTACAGACAGTGCAAGTGTTTTGATAACTAGTGTGGATACTCTATATTTTGATCCTCCTCGGTACCACTATGATCGCCTAATATTAACAAGTTATGTATAATTAAGATGAATAAGACGGTCGACTGAGTAACTTTGCCCCAAATCCACAACCAAACAAGGAACAGGAATTAAGGCAGAATCACTCACTCTAAGTCTGCAACATCTCAGCGAAACACAACCCTGATGTATAAGCAAACCATCATAGCTTCCCTGAACGGATCTTTAGTTCCTTTGTGAATGTTGTGACTTGTTCAGATGATTGAGTTATTATAATTACTTTTAAATGTTTTCCCCAAGTTTTAATCTTATATAAATATAAATTAAATTCTTAAAGTAATTCATAATCTGAAGACGTACCGCTGGTCGCTAGGGACTCCAAGGTTGCTTCTCCTGCGGTGATCTTTAGAATCCGTCCATCCGTTCCTAAGTTCCTCGTTATTAGGCAGTCCTTCTTGTAATTTCCTATCTCACCACAGCCATAGCCGGTCTGGTTTACTTCAAGTTCAGGAACTTGGGAGATCGGTTGAGCCGGTGCCCTACAGAACCGAGCAGTGTGCGCTTTCCTGTGGCAATTCAGGCAATGCATTTCCCGACATATTCCGGTATGGTGGTAATTACAACCATCACACTTCGGGAGAGTTCCAGCATATCGACTGGCAGGTGCTGGGGTAGCAGGTGTTGTGGCGGCATATATAGAACCCTTTTGTTTCTCCTGCGAGGTTTCCTGGGTTGTTCATTCGTTCCTCTTTTTCCCTGATTTCCGTTTATAGTCTCCTCCCTTCGATGGCTTGGGAACAGGGACCACCAAGCCATGGCAGACTCCATGGTCAATGAGTCGCTAGGCCAGGCGTTTAGCGCTATCAAATGTAGTTGGTTTAGAAGACAGTACATCTCCTTGAATCAGGTTTGATAAACCCCAAATGTACCTTTCTATCTTCTTACTCTCCGGGGGTAACCATCTTAGGGCATAGTGTTGCCAGATCGCTAAACCTGTCAGTGTAGGTCACTATGTCTGAGCCGACCATGGTATGTGTCACACCCCCAAACCGGAACGGCGGAAACGTTCGGGGGCGGATGACTTCATGTGGTAACGTAACAAATGAATACATAGTAAAGAAAGCAATACAACCATCATATATATAATTGAAAGTTTACATTGTTAAAAGGTACATGTTCAAAACCAATTACAATATGATGTCAAAATATGAATTTAAACTGGCGCCGCAGCATCCCTTCTTCAAAAGCTGTTTGTTACCTGTAATTACTAAATCCTTGGGACATACAAGTAGTTTTGAAAGAGTAGATCAACATTTAAGCTGGTGAGTTTCATAAGTATTAAATGACAATGTTTGTATGAAATGAAATGTTTTGTTCTTGTTTGTTTGCTTCTAGAAAATCCTATATTTTCTACTAGTATAAATGTAACCTTCTCTCAAGACCAATGTTTGTTTCTAAAAATGTATGTAAGTATAAAATTTCCAATATGTCTGAAAAACCCCGTAAATCAATGTGTTTTCAATACTCCATGTGAGTTTTATAACCATGCTATTGACTAGAAATGCCTATACACAACGTTCTTCAGGCGTTGGAATGTTCTGACGTTTGTCACCCCAAATGGTGGACTATAGCTAACAGTCAGGGCGCGGGTTGTCAAGCCCGTATAGATCTATACACAAACACCATGCTCCTCCTCCAAGGGATTCTGGTATATAATATAGGACTTGAAATGCATACTCGAACGTACGTGAAGTTGATGTCTCACAAAACTTAGTATAAAACAGATTTACGTGAAAAAATGTTCGTTTGTTCTTGTATATGAAAGTAAACTTCTTGAAATAGTGTTTCTAGTATGTAAAAGTTTGTAATGCTCTCGTAAAACTATACCTATTATAGTTTTCTAAAAATGTGTCTCGTTTGCATAGTAATCCCTAGTAAAATGTTCACTTGTTATGAAAAGTGTAATTTTTGATGTAGAAGACAAGTTTGTAAACAAAACATATATATGTATATTTTCGATGTAGAAGACAAGTTTGTAAACAAAACATATATATGTATATGGTTATATATATGTATAAATTTTAAAAGATGATTTGGTATGTTTCGTAATTGTTGTTCATATTCTTACATTTTTATTAGAAACTTTGCATGAAATAATCCTTAAGTTTGATACTAAAGACCTTTTTGTACTTATCACTTTTGTAAAAATGGTAATTAAACATATTTAAATGATTGTGTTTTAACGTCCTTAATGTATAAACATTGCTCAAAAATGTTAGAAGGTGTTAATAAATATATAAACCACTTTTGACAGTTTTACCCTTTACTGTCTCTGTTTTTAGAAAACTCATAGAAAAATCATCGTAAGTCAAAAACTGAATCCGTCACCTCTGAGATTTTATAAAATGAGTCTACTTTGTTCCTAATTTTTATTATGATTTTTAGTGGTCTCAAACTAGTGTGAAAATGAACATCTTCACAGACTGGTCCGAAATCACTTCTGAAATGACAGGCAGTTTTATAAAAATCGCCATAAATTGTAGAAAAATCGTATGAACGCGTGCGAGTAGTCCTTAGAAAGGTATAAACTTGAAATATTTGCATATTGTACATTTTTGAAAGATATTAAGTTTAAGATGGTCAAAACAGTCCGTGAATAGGACTCAACTTTTCTGTAGAAAGCTGTCATTTAAATTTAAGTTATGTTTAGTGTTCTAACTTGTATTCCCCCCCTTAAAACTTGAAGAAAACATGAAAATGTAGGGGTATGAACTCACCTTATGTGAATACTTGAAGAATGGAAGGTTGAAGATGAACTTTTGGTTGTTGGTTTGATGCTCCAAAACAGCCACTCTTTTGGCTATGTTGTTGTCACGAAATTTCACAGCAAAAGAGCAAGAAAAAGGGTAGTTTACTCACTGTTTTGAATCAATAATTTTGAGTATCATAACAAGTAACTTCCAGGGGTATTTGTTGGTAAAAATATCAAGCAAAAGGAAGGTGTATATGGGTGAAATGGTGGCTGAAACACAAATGGGACAGCAGCCCTTTAGTTCATGGTTTTGATGGCTTTGGAATGAAGTTTTTGTGCTTGAAAATGAGATGAAGGTTGAGAGTAATTCCCTGGAGTATTGGCTGGTAAAATGAGGGCAAAATGAAGAGGAAATTTCGTGGATATGAAGGAGGAAAGACTGGAAGAGGATAAGGGGACAAAACCTAGACTAACTTGTGATGGGATGTAAGATTAAGAGATGTGATCTTGTCTAGCTACTTGCTTGGGTGGTTGCTTAGAGATTGGGTTAGTTAACTAACTAACTACTAGTTATTTAGTTAGTTAGGCGTTCTAGTTAAGGAGAGGGAAGGTCTTAATCTCGAAAATTAGAAGAGGGATTAATAAGCATTCTTAGTAAAATGTCTTAAGTGATTAAGCACTTATTAGTTAAGTTGGCACTTATCTCCACCAATTCTCTTATCTTAATTGATTTAGACATCATAAAACTTACATGAAATCACTTTAAGTCATGACCCATAACTAGTCATTCACTAGATAATAATACATATATACAAATACATACATGTATACTTAGTATAAAATAACAATGTAGTTTTTGTGTATTTGAACTTCAATGTTTATGTTTTATTCTTTTTATTCAAAAACACTTAAATACATTTTACTTATACCTTATAATAATTCATTTTATATTTTAATTTATTTAAATATAAAATTTATTGAGCAATGTATAATTTCGTGACATTTAACCGGTTAACCATATCGTTAAACACGTTTTGTCACTTTGGTTCGTATATTTGTCAAATTTAGATCCTTCACATCTATTAAGTAAACGTTTTACATAGAACCTAACTTACTTATCAACTAGAGACATGTTGATACAAAAATTAAGTTTGTTGCGTTTAAATGATGTTATATGCTAATTTCACAAACCGGTGATGGTTCGTAGTCATACATCATAACGAAATTATCATTAGTTACTTGTTTTATATTTCACAAGAACTTATTTAAATAAAAGAGGTTAAATTTCTTCAACCATTCTTGATAAAATACTCATATTGCTTAATAATCAAAACATAGCATCGTACGATCGTTCCTATTTTTACCAATTGTTACGGTATGCTCCCGTAGTTCTTGTTCTAGCTTTTGAACTTCGCCCCTAGGGCATTATTCTTCGAACATCAACTCTTTTAGGTTCTCCCAACCTATTGAGTTAGCCACTGATAGGTTCAGTAACTTAACATGGCTATTCCACCATGCTAGGGCTCTGTCGGAGAAGGTGCAGACAGCAAACTTCACTTTGCTCCCTTCTGGATACAGACAGATTGCAAAGACCGAATCTGTTTTCACGAACCATTGCATCAGAGCAATGATTCACCCATTTCCATTAAAGTATTTGGGTTTGCAGTTCATGAAGTCCTTGTATGAACACTCCCTTGGGTGTGCGTGAGTAACTCTGGGGCTTGTTAAGTGGGTATCGCTACCAGTTCCACTGGTACCACTTTCTCTGATGATAGTTAGAGCAGCTGCCACTACGGCTGATATTGCTGCTTGGAGGGAAGCAGGGTCGAACTGAGGAGGAGGTAGTGGAGGTTGAACTGGAGTTATCGGAGTAGTGCGCCTGTTTGATCTATGAGGAGGCATCTTTGCTAAAAAGAATACAAAGATAAGATGGAAATAAGTCTATAGCAGTGGATATAAGCCAAAAGCTGGTAGACTTAGTTATCCTAGTTCTGAAGGTATCTGGTTCTGACTTTTTATAGGGTTCTGGAAACAATTCATAAAGGGAGTCTGTATAAAATAAACTTTATGAATCAGAAGTGGCTATCCTCGAATGAATCTCTGTTAATTGAATAACTGATACCGGTTGCATGAAAAGAACCAATTCTAACACATAGTGTGAGTAGTGAAATTACTAGATCAATAAGTCAACTAAGGTAATTATTTATTAGTGTGACGCATTAGACATTTTAGTTTCTCTGGCTGATCACTTCCTGGAAAACTCTCGTTGAATCTCTTCTTGTTCCTCCTTGACTCCCCTACTGACTGTTTATGATGGAGTGGTTAAATCTATCTAGGTTTGTCATACGAGAATGGAAGTGTCTAAAGAATCTATGAGATTAAGTGTAACTTTATGGGGTGATCCTTACCGGGTCCTCTTA
This sequence comes from Lactuca serriola, assembly GCF_051521515.1. NCBI lineage: Eukaryota > Viridiplantae > Streptophyta > Magnoliopsida > Asterales > Asteraceae > Lactuca > Lactuca serriola. Next base: position 163,129,841 of record NC_136416.1, on the reverse strand, counting down.
TAATTGCGCAATGTATACAAGTTGTATATAATTTAAGATAAAATAGACTTTCGAATAAGTGATCCTACTCCAAAACCACAACCAAACAAGGAACGGGTAGTAAAGCATAGATCACAAATTCTATGTCTATAAAATCTCAGTTATATAAAACTTCAAAAGTATACACTCCGTAATCATAGACCTACCATAAGGGTCTTTAGGTTCTCATATAAGTTATTTATAGTGCCTAAAATACTCCTACGGTATTTTAATGTAATGAACTTGGTATGTTTTAAACTTGTTTGTTGTCTTATAGTATCATAAAATACTCATATAGTATTCTAACTTTTGTTCTGATCTAGAAATCCCTTGAATAGTGTTAGGTAAGTTTTAAGACTGTTTCAACACCACATCACTCCCAAACACATGTCGAACACATCTCGAATGAATATAGTTGATCAGGCTATATTGATCCTAGATATGATTACATAACTGTCCAGGTTTGACCGCAATGTTCAACCTTTAAATACTTTTGTTCTGTTCTTCTTGTGATACTTGTTCTAGTATGTATATATGTATAAGCAAGTATGTATACTTTTATAATTTATTCTTATATTCTTTTTAATATATATATATATATATATATATATATATATATATATATATATATATATATATATATATATATTATTCAGAGAGCTTCGGCCCCATTGTATTTATAGTTGTATATCTTTTATAGGTTGATATACATAATTCACTATAAACAATGCTCTGATACAATTCTGACACACCTCCAAACCGGAACAGTGGAAACGTTCGAGGGTGGAGGCCATCATGTTTAGTATCACAAGACATGTATCATAGTAATCATAGTAACAAACAACCATTGTATTAATATTTAAGTGTTTACAAAGTAGTGATTCACAAAGGATTGAATCCAAAAGTAAATAACAAAACAAGACATGAAGCTACTATACTTCATCTTTTGAATCCCAGTGCGCGTACCTGTCTACTAGTTTCCTGAGAATACAAGTTATTTTGAAAGAGTAGTTCAACATTTAAGCTGGTGAGTTCATAAGATTTTAGTGATGTAAAGTAAGTTGAAAGTTTTATTAGAAAATTTCGCATGTTCCGCTAGAAGATCCTATAACTTCTTATATGATGAAAGATAAGTAAAAATGGCTCTACAATCCTTTATATGAGTACTAAATGGATACAAGTTATATAAAACCCAGAGTAAACAAACAATCGGTTGTGTGAATCTGCCCTAAGCCCACAACCAAACAAGGAACAGGAAATGAGGCGGAAGCCACACATCCCATTATTTGTTAGGTATTCGTTTTATATAACCCTGGTGTATTCACTTGGTACTCACGGAGTTAACTGTAATAGTTCCTTTATATTTGATGAAAATATTCTTTAAGAAAAACCCTTATTTACTTTAGTAAAAATAGTAACAATGATGGTTCCTTCTATAATCACTTAGTTTATGCAAGCTATATATAATCTAATATCAAACGGATAGTTAGTTGTGTGAATATGCCCTAAGCCCACAACCAAACAAGAAACGGGAAGTAAGGCGGAAAACACACATCCAACTGCCTATCGGATATTAATTATATAAAACCCTGATGTACAAACTAAGGTATTATAGAATGAACCACTAACGGTCCTTAAAGTTAAATTGGTTTAATAAAATGGATTAAACCCATCTCTCTTTTAGTAAAAATGGTAACCACAATAGTTCCTTCAATAATCACTTAGTTTATATTGGCTATATATAATCTAATAACGAACGGTTAGTTAGTTGTGTGAATCTGCCCTAAGCCCACAACCAAACAAGGAATAGGAAGTAAGGTGGAAAACACACATCCAACTGCCTATTGGATATTAATTATATATAACCCCGATGTAAAGGTCGAGGATTTTTTCCACCTGAAGGTGTCTTCATGGAAAGGCATCATCTGGTTCAGGAAGCAGGGCAAGCTAGGCCCCATATTCGTTGGTCCTTTTAGGATCCTTACCTCGGGTATGCAAGGTTTCATGTTGGTTGCATGTACCAACCCAATTGATCCATATCCACAACACGTTTCATGTCTCTCAGCTACAGAAGTGCCCGACCGGTGATTTCGTGGTGGTTTTTTCGAATGATATTCAGGTGGACGAGTGCCTAAACTATATGGAGAGACTAGTGATGATTCTTGATAGGAAGACCAAGACCTTACACAACAAGGAAGTGGAGTTGGTGAAGGACCAATGGAAACACTGGAAGGATTCAGTGTGGATATAAGAGCCTGAGGAAGACATGAGAGAGCAGTACCCCGAGTGATTTACAATAGCGAACTTCAAGGACGAAGTTGATTCAGGTGGGGGAGATTTGTAACACCCGTTTCTGAGGTATATTCCTTCATGTTTTTAAGATTATTATTTTTGAGAATTTTGCCTCTACGCAGGGCGTAGATACCAAGTTACACATGTCGTAATTCATTAAATGGACAAGGGGGTGTGTTGCCCTACGCGGGGCGTAACCCAAGTTATGCAGGGTGCAAACCCTAATTTTGGGGTCTTGAACCCTATTTAAGGAACTTAAACCCCCCCCCCCTTAAGGCTCTTCTTATCACCAGCCTCCACCCTCTTGAGCATCTAAATCAAAACCCTAATCACTTAGAGAAAATCTTGAACCTTATGTGTGTTTTGGTGCATTTTGAAGAAGGAGAAGTCCAAGCCTGTTGATTGTTGAAGCCCAAGCTTGTGGATCCAGAGCCTGCATTTGATTTCCCAACTCTAGAAGTTATAAAGATTTAATCTTGTTGCTCCATGTGTTAGATCTCATTAGATTCTTGATTTGCATGTTCTTTTGTCCCACAATCTTGATTCTTGTGAGTAGGAAGTACTCCATACCTTAGTGTTACTATTTTTTGTTTTTTATAAGGTTGTTTGGACATAGAAATGGGATATTGGTTGCTACATTTCATCCATGCAAGAGATTTTGGACATTAGAAGAGGTTTGGAAGCTAGGGATTGATTTTGAACTCCATATAGCCATGCAAAGGCATAATGTTATCAACTTTATCACTCTAGACGTTTACTGGGACCAGATTTGAGCATTTGATGATTGGTCTTTACGGATTAAGAGCTTGAATTGAAAATTGCTTAATAGCTCTATAGCCCGATTTTGGTCCATTTTCTGAATAAGACTCTACGCCCTGCATAGAGTGAGATGTACGCCACACGGAAGTCCACAAAAGGTTGATTGTTGAAATTCTACCAGTTTGACTTTTCGTCAACTGTAAGGGGTTGGGGATTTAGAAGGGAAAAATGGTTTTTTGCCCAAATGAGGATTTATTTTGGTATTCAGACTTGCTAATTTGTGGATTTATCCTAATTTCTAATTAGGGTTTGGTTTTGGATATGTTTAGTGGGAGAGACTTTAGGATAGGCAGCTCGTGTGTGAGATCTATTTGTCGACTGATTAAGGTGAGTCTCTTCACTGTACTCGTGGGTCGAAGGCACTAGTGACGGCCTATTGGATTATATGTGTAGGAAGCCAACAGTCTTAATGAATCTTGTTGATATAATTATATGCTTATGTATGTGGGGTGAAATAAACCCATTTATTATGTACTTGTTGTCTTTGTGACTCTTGTAGATATGCTTGTATGTTATATGTATGTGGGGTGAAATAGACTTGTTCGGTTGAAAAACACCGATTAAGTTGAAATAGACACATGGAGTGAAATATACCCGAGGGTGAAATAGACCCATTCGGTTGAAAAACACCAATCGAGTTGAAATAGACTCGGGGGTGAAATAGACCTACGGATGAAATAGACCCATACAGCTTCGAGCTGATATGTATGTATGATATGAAGTATTTTTGGGAGCTCACTAAGCTTTGTGCATACTGTTTTATGTTTATGGTTTTAGGTACTTCCAATTCCAAGCGGAAGAGCTTGACATGATTGCACCGCATCCACCGGTGTTCCGCATGATTTGACTTTATTTGCACTCTGATAATTATATGACATGTTTTTATATCGTGATGGGATTTCTAATTGAATGAATGGTTGTTTTGATCGATTTAAAGAAAATTTTTCACTTAGAATTGTTGGGACGTTACAACCCATGATCAAGCACAAAGATGAAACAATAAAAAGAGAATTTAGAAATCCGGAAGCATTGCGCATCCGTAATCAAGTGCTTGGATCGAAGGGTATACGTTTTCGGATTAAGTTAAAATTTAATAGAGTTCTACCCAACTCATTGATCTTAAACTTGAACGATGGAGATTGGATTTGGGAGAAGTTTGATGCCTCGTTTTGGCTTCGTGCAAATGGAAAAATCTGCCGAGCAAGAGATTTTTAGTATCCCATTTATATGTTTTACATCATCCCGTATGTGTACTTTGGCCACCCAATAAAAACCATTTAAATTTATCGATAACATCGTTTGCCCCTTAAGCATAAAATGTGATTTAAATGAAATCCAAGCCTATTATCGGGATAGAAAACTAGTCATATGATACTCAAGAAAAATAAGGAGGGATTGGTTCTACATACATACACACATTATGCACACATCAAAAGTGGTGGATAAACCAACTAACGCATGACACAAGCAAGGGAGCAATAAGCTTAAATGTTTCAAGCATCAAAACAATTTTGATTTCCTTTTGTAACTTTTAATTTTTGTTGATTGAGTTGTAGTTTTCGGGGTTTAACCATCTTAAACGGCTAAACCATCGGGGTGGATGTTTGAATTAGTTTAATATTTTTATTGTATTATAGATTGTTGTGTGAGATTGATATTTAAATTTAATACACTCCTATCCATATCATTTTTGCTTTTTATAACTTCTTGTTTACATCATTAGTTGGGCTTTAGCAACCCAATTAGGGTTTTAATAGTGAATTGCTAATCAATTAATTAAATTTGTAATTGTTCTTTTAATTGTTCGAAGTAGCGAATATGTAACGTCCCAATTTCCATAACAAAAATTTCATTTTTAAAAGACAACAACTCATTCAAAAACTCATTTAGTCATAACAAAAACCATTGTTTTACAATAAAAAAACAACTTATTCAAAAGAGTATAAAATAGAACATGCAGAAAAGCTAAAACATGGTTCTAATGTGCGTGTTCATTCAAACCTTGGTATTCTCACGATCAGAAGAAGTACTTGAAATCATTTGTGATCAACTGGTTAGGGACAAAGCATAGTGAGTTCCACAAAATACCATATGTCACAATACATACACAATCCATACACATAATGGCTTTCAACGCTAAGCTAGTCCACCCCTTTAGCCTTCATTAAAAACTTGGTCCTCCAATTTGGCTTTCAGCGTAAAGCTAGTCCACCCGAGTGTATTGGCCTTCAGCACGAAGATGGTCCGCCCTTAGCTCCCAACATAACATAATAACACACACACACACACACACACATATATATATATATAATAGACAAACAGACTGTCCAACACAGCAAGTAACTGACAAAATTAGTCTACTTTTCTAATAACTCTCTATAGCATAACGACATCATAACATACAAATGATATGTACTGCAATATATAGTATAGTAGGAAAACTCACTTGGATCATTACTCATATAACTATCAGATATCCAACTAAAGATCCAACAGGCGGGTAGTGAGTCTAACAAGTATTAACCTATAATACTATAACTTATTAATATTTATGGCTAACTGATAAAAGTTAGATCCTTCACTAATCCCACTGAATACTTAAAGTTATATCTGATAAGGAATGACCAAGTAAGATCATATTGGAGGTATGATCCTCTTGGTATACAGAGTATACTATTTGGAAAATCCACTTTAAAGACCTCACTGGTTCTAGTCAAAACATCACTCTCCTAAGTAGATTAATTAGTATTATAACTAAAATTACTGATAAATATCATTTATAGGTCCATAATAACATCTATGAACATAAATATTATTTAAACTTAAAGTGTAGTAATTATAACTCAACTTACGAGATTTCTATCGAAAAGTCATAAAGTGATCACGATAAAAACTTCGACTCCAAATACTTCATTTCGTCAAGGCTTCCAACGTCGTAGTGCTTTGCTAAAATGTTCAAGACTCGGAGAGTCGGAGCCCCAATGTCACACCCCGAAAACTCAAGGCGGAAACATTTCCGGGGTTGACTCCACGTTGAGTATCAAATCCAATGCACATAGTAAGTAAAGTAGAACAACCATTACATTACATAATAAAGTTTTACAGTTGTTTCAAAAGTAAAGTTTGTACAGTTGTGATACATAGTATATATAGACAAAAGAAACGGATCTTCATGTACTCCATCTTCTGATCAAGAGAAATCTCCGGGTACCTGTTCTAACGATGACCTGAGAACACAAGCGGTTTGAAAATCAGCATAAAGCTGGTGAGTTCATAAGCGGTTTTGTTTGTGAATATGATTCGAGTTTCCTTTCTGTTTCTGTATTATCGAATGTACCAAGAAAATCCCATATTTTCTTAATAGTTAGTTATTGATTCACAAATGAAAGGTATGATAAGTTTATACTTTGAAAATATGTTTATTCATGTAAAAATGTATAGTTGGTTATATGACTGATTAAACTGATCTGTTTGCTTATCATGTGTTACCAGGAAAGTCCCATACTTTCCTTATTGTGTATTACAAATTGTAAAAGATGTAATGTTATCCAGTTCGTTATTCTTTCTAGTTAGGTAAGTGTTACCCAGAAAAGCCCCATGCTTTCCTGCATGTTGGTTTCAAATGTAAACGATGTAAAGATGTAAAAGATGCAATTGTGATTGGTTTCCATGTTTTCCCCAGGAAAGTCCCGTACTTTCCTGAATGTTAGTTACAGTGTTACGAAAGATGTGAAGGATGTAAAAGATGTATAAAGTGATTCATTATTACTATATGTAAATCTCTGTTATCCTAATTGCGAGTTCCATAACCATACAATAGACTAAAATCTGTGGCAATAAGTAGTCCACATGTGGCAATAAGTCGTCCACATACTTATGACTTTCGTCACCCTTGAACCATTTCGGTTCGGCTGTAGCTAGCAGCCAGGTGTGGGGTAGTCAGCCCCGTATAGATCTATACACTCAAGTCACGCTCTCTAAATACCAGAGATTCTGGTTATGGGTGTAGTCCTCCACTCGCGTACCCTGGTGGAGTGTTCTCCAAGGACGTGTCTCCAATTATACAGGATTAACAAATTTACTAGTAATAATATGATAGTCCTCCACTCGAGTATATGTGTGGAGTGTTACCGAGGACAAAACAGTGTACAGGTATTATATTCAAATGTCTTATGTCATGCTTTTAACTGATAAATTGTGGAAAATCATTTGTGAAATATATGTAAAACATAACAATTTAAAGACCTAATTCACAAATATATGTTACATGATCTGCATGTTCAAATGGTTATCAGTTGTGGTAATCAGTAACAAAAGCATATGAATTAATAAACACACATCTGAAAACATGTTTTGAGTACAAGAATTTCCTTGTACTTTGCTTGTGTTCCCCCCTAAAAACAGTGAAAACAGTGAAAAAGCGTAGGGGTATGAACTCACCGGACTCGGAATCGTATCGGTTTCGAATGCTAGATGTTGGTTCGGGGTTTGATTACTCGCGATGACCCTATGTAAAATGAAATAAGGTCCATATACATACAATTAGGGATATATTCACTAATCATATGGAACATTACACTCCAATGAGGTCAAACACCTTAAAATGAACGTTTGGAGTGACCCGGGTGGCGTTTAAGGACTTGTAAAGGCACTAGGGACTTGGGACTTGAGTTTACTCTCCATAAGTAAACATTTAAATGAGTTTACAACCACAAAACACACACATACATGAGTTTACGGCCGTAAACTCATGTGGGTGTGGTTTTGGGTGATTAAATGGCTTAAATGGCTTACATGGACATGGGAAATGATTCTAGGCTTTGTTCTAAATGCATGGAATGGATTGAAATCACTAAAATGATAAATTTTATGGGAGTTTACGGCCTAGCATAGGCTCCTGGCCGTAAACTCCTTAATCCTTATGAAAATGATGCTAAATGTTGTTAAAACAAATCACATGTGATTCTAAAAATTCCCATAAGCCTAGAAATGAGTTTGCAAGTGACATATAAGGGATTTATGGAGTTTACGGCCCATGAAACCCCCTTCATGGCCGTAAACTCTAATATAACAAGCTACAAAGTGTTTCAAGGCCTGAAACTAGCATAGAATGGCTTCTAAAATTCATCTAAAGGCTGTAGGGGTGTTTAGTTTGCATTCTAACACCAAAGATTTTGGAGTTTACGGCCCAAGAACATGTCTTGGCCGTAAACTCTTAAAAACCCCATAAAAGATGTGTTTAAGGCCTTTAAAGTATTTTTGGTTGGTCCCTTGATTTATTCCAAAGCTTTTGGTGGTGTTGGATGGCTTTCTAACACCTTAGAAATGGTTTTATGTCAAGTTTTGGGGAGTTTACGGCCCAAGCACTATCCTTGGCCGTAAACTCATCTAAGTCCCCCAAAAATCATGTTTCAAGTGTCCAAATGCTAATACCAAGGTCCTATAATTCATATCTAAGCCATAGAGGTGATTTGGAAGGGTTTAAGGGCATGAAAAATCCCATTAACATGAGTTTACGGCCTAAGATTATGCCTTGGCCGTAAACTCCTTCAAAGTCTTTAAAATCAAAGATTTACATGTTCTAAGTCCATAACTTGAAGTCCCTTAGCCATATCTAAGGTCCAATTGAGTTTTGGAAGGAGTTTAAGAGCTTAAAACCCCATAAAATGGAGTTTACGGCCCAAGCTTGCTCCTTGGCCGTAAACTCATGTTCTTGACCCCAAAATTCAATTAATTCATCAATTTGAAGGCTAAAGATGATGAATAACATGCTAGAGAGGTTACCTTAAAGATTTGAAGCCTTAAACTTGTGATTTGGACCTTAATTCTAGCTTGGAGGAGAGAGGTTGTAAGAGTTTAGTATGAATTTGGCCAAAGGCTTCAAATGGAGTCTAAATCATGTTTATATAGTGTTCGGGAATTTGACACGATAGAATTCTACCCGATACGGACGTTAAATGAGGTTTTTGGTCGTACCCGATTGAGTTATCGTAACCAGATATGTTAATTTCTAGAAATATTCCGATCACTAAAGTTGGGTGTTAAAATGATTTCTAAATGTATTAAGACACCCATTAAGTCATTTTAAATCAATATAAATTAATGACTTAATAAAATGGCGAATATTGGAAACGAAATTGAAAATGACATTTGGTTGATCGGATCGAATTACAAGTTGTGGGACAAGAATTGACATGAAATTTCGGGTTGTTACATTATCCCCCCGTTAGAGGGAATTTCGTCCCGAAATTCAAAGTTTAAGAAACAAGACAAGATGCAAATCATGGATTAGAAAAGAGTTGTGGATATTTTTGTTTAATCGAATCTTCTCGCTCCCAAGTGAACTCTGGTCCTCGCTTGGCATTCCAGCGAACCTTCACCAACGGGATGCGACTCTGTTTCGTATGTTTGATTTCTCGATCCATGATTTCGATTGGTTCCTCCACAAAGTTAAGGTTTTCATTGATTTCGATCTCGTCTAATGGAATCGTTAGGGTTTCATCGGATAGGCACTTTTTGAGATTTGAAACATGGAAGACAGGATGAATGTTACTGAGTTCGTGAGGTAAATGAAGTTTATAGGCAACTGGACCGATCCTGGAGAGAATCTCAAAGGGTCCAATGTACCTTGGATTAAGTTTCCCACGTTTACCAAAACGTATAGTGCCTTTCCAGGGCGAGACTTTTAACAGAACACGATCTCCAACCTTGAATTCAAGGGGTTTCCGACGATTATCAGCGTAACTCTTTTGACGATCACGTGAGGCTTTCAGTCGGTTACGGATTTGAATGATCCTTTCGGTGGTTTCGCGGATGATTTCAGGACCAGTGAGTGCGCTGTCGGGGACTCGACTCTTTGCTAACTGTGTATCTCCTACCTCGGCCCAGCACAGAGGGGATCTGCACTTGCGACCGTATAGGGCTTCGAACGGGGCAGCCCTAATGCTGGTGTGATAACTGTTGTTGTATGAGAATTCGATCAACGGTAGATGTGCGTCCCACGATTTTCCAAAATCAATGACACATGCCTTAAGCATGTCCTCCAGAGTTTGGATTGTTCTCTCGCTTTGACCGTCAGTCTGAGGATGGTATGCCGAGCTCATGTCTAGTTGGGTTCCAAGGGCTTTCTGAAGGGATTGCCAGAATCTAGAAGTAAACCTGCTATCTCGATCAGAGATAATGGATACAGGTACACCGTGTAGACGTACTACTTCCTGGATGTAGATTCGCGCAAGTCTTTCCATCTTGTATGATTCTTTAATTGGAACGAAGAGAGCGGATTTTGTCAAACGATCGACAATTACCCAAATGGTATCGTACCCACTAGAACACTTGGGTAGTTTGGTGATGAAGTCCATGGTAATCATCTCCCATTTCCAATCTGGGATCTCGGGTTGTTGAAGCAGACCTGAAGGTTTCTGATGTTCAACTTTGACTTTGGCGCAAGTCAAGCACTTGCCCACGAACGTAGCTATCTCCGCTTTCATGTTTGGCCACCAATATTGTTTCTTGAGATCTAAGTACATCTTGTCAGAGCCCGGGTGAACAGAGTATTTGGTTCTATGTGCTTCCTCCATGACTAACTCTCTTAATCCTCCAGACTTGGGAATCCAGATTCGATCCATAAAACACTGGACTCCGTCACTTCTGATCTCAAGTTTCTTTTCCATCCCTCTCAAAGCTTCAATTGTCATGTTCTCCGATTTTAGGGCTTCAAGTTGAGCTTCTCGGATTTGCATGGGTAGATTAGAATGGATGGTTATCGACTGACTCTTCACCTTGTTACTGATATTCTCCTTTCGGCTAAGGGCATCTGCTACCACATTGGCCTTGCCGGGATGGTAGCGGATTTCACACTCATAATCACTGAGTAGCTCTACCCATCGCCTTTGTCTCATGTTCAGGTCTTTTTGGTCAAAGATATGTTGTAGGCTCTTATGATCAGTAAAGATTGTGCACTTGGTTCCGTAAAGGTAATGCCTCCAAATCTTCAATGCAAAAACTACGGCTCCAAGCTCCAAGTCATGTGTGGTATAGTTGACCTCGTGTGTTTTCAACTGTCTAGAGGCATAAGCAATCACTTTTCCTCTCTGCATAAGCACACAACCTAAACCTTGAGTGGACGCATCGCAGTAGACAACAAAGTCCTCTGTTCCTTCGGGTAAGGATAGGACAGGCGCGCTGCACAGAGCTTTCTTCAACGTCTGAAATGCGGTCTCTTGCTTATCACCCCAACAAAAGGGTACACCTTTCTGTGTTAAAGTGGTTAGAGGTTTGGCGATTCGGGAAAAGTTTTGGATGAACCTTCGATAATAGCCAGCGAGACCCAAGAATTGTCGGATTTCTGTGGGTGTCTTCGGTGCCGACCAATTCTCTATTGCCTTAATTTTGGAAGGATCAACATGAATACCCTCCTCGCTTATCACATGACCAAGGAAAATTACCTTCCGTATCCAAAACTCACATTTTGAAAACTTTGCGTATAGCTTTTCGGATCTAAGGGTTTCCAATACTAGCCTCAAGTGTTGTTTGTGGTCTTCTTCGCTTCGAGAGTATACGAGAATGTCGTCAATGAACACGATGACGAATTTGTCTAAGAAGGGACGGCACACCCGGTTCATAAGGTCCATGAACACTGCCGGTGCATTAGTTAGACCGAATGGCATCACTACGAACTCGTAGTGTCCATATCGAGTCCTGAAAGCTGTTTTGGGCACATCACTTTCATGAACTCGCAACTGATGATACCCTGACCGAAGGTCTATCTTAGAGAAGTAACTGGCTCCCTGGAGTTGATCGAAAAGGTCATCTATACGAGGAAGAGGATATCGGTTTTTGACAGTCAACTTGTTTAATTCACGATAATCTATACACATTCGAAAGGATCCATCCTTTTTCTTGACAAACAAAACCGGAGCTCCCCAGGGTGAGGAACTCGGCCTAATGAATCCTTTGCTAAGCAATTCGTTAAGTTGACTGGATAGCTCCTGCATCTCTGCCGGAGCTAAGCGATATGGAGACTTCGCTACAGGAGTAGCCCCAGGAATTAGGTCAATACGGAACTCGACCTGACGTTCGGGAGGAATTCCTGGAAGCTCTTCGGGAAACACATCAGGAAAATTGCAGACCTCAGGAATGCTCGCGATGTTTTTAACTTCTTGATTTTCGTTGATTACGTGAGCCAAGAATGCAACGCACTCCTTTCGGAGAAGCTTTCGAGCTTTGATGCAAGAGATGATATGAAGATTGGAACTGGGTTTATCGCCATAGATTACCAGAGTTTGATCCGAAGGAAAATTGAGACGGATAGCTTTTTCGTAACAAAGAATGTCAGCATGATTGGGACTCAACCAATCCATGCCAATGATAACATCAAAGCTCTTAATGGAGACGGGCATGAGATCTATAGGAAATGAGTGATTGTTTAAGGTAAGCGTACAACCTATGAATATATCGCTAGCGCGTTCTTTCTCACCGTTAGCCATCTCGACAGTAAACGCTTCAGTTAATGGTTGAGGATTTGGTTTTAAATTATGTTTAAATGCATGACTAACAAAACTCCTTTCAGCACCCGAATCGAAAAGTATACTAGCATATGAGTTGTCGAGAAGGAACGTACCCGAAACAACAGTGGGATCAGCTACCGCTTCCTCTCGTCCCATGGTTAGAATCCTTCTAGTGTTATCAGCAGTTGATTTCTTGGGACAGTTCCTTTTGAAATGCCCAACTTCTCCACAGTTGTAGCAGGCTTGACTAACACCTGCTCCCGATGATTGATTGGCTGATTGAGTAGGAGTTCTGCAGAACCAAACCGTGTGCCCTTTCTTACCACAGCTGGTGCAAGACAATTCTCGGCAAGGACCAGGATGATGATGGTATTTACACTTGGCACACAGGGGAAGGTTACCAGCATATTTACTGGTAGGAGTTGAAGCTGTGGATCCCATAACAGAAACTGCAGTGACAGGAGTAACAGTAGCAGCATGGACTGCTACCGTCTGTTGTTTCTTGGAAGATCCTTGAGAAGATTGACCCTTCTTTTTCTTCCAGAATTTCCTCTTTTCACCACTCCTTTGAGTCGGCTCAGAAGTGGTAGTGATTTCCTTAATGTCATCGTTGTGATCAATCAGGATTTGAGCTAAAGTCTTGGCACTATCGTAAGTATTCGGACGAGCAGCCAAAACATGACTCTTTGTCGGTTGAGATAATCCCCAAACAAACCTTTCGATCTTTTTATTTTCAGGAGTGACTAATCCCGGGCAGAGAAGTGCGAGATCATCGAATCGGGAAGCATACGCGGCAATGTCAGAACCTATCATCTTCAAATTCCAAAGCTCGTGCTCTAATTTTTGCATTTCACCACGGGGGCAGTACTCAGCAAGGAGAAGTTCTTTCATGGCTTCCCAGCCCATGGCATTTGCTACAGGTAAGGTCAGAGATTTGACTCGGCCATTCCACCAAGTCAAGGCTTTATCTTCGAAGGTACAAGCCGCAAACTTAACTTTATCAGACTCTGCACAAGCACAGATTTCGAAGATGGATTCGATTTTCTCGAACCATCGGGATAAGGAAATGACACCTCCAGTGCCATTAAAGGATGTTGGTTTCGCGTTCATGAAATCCTTATAAGAATTTCCTCTTTGGTGCCCCTGACTACCATCTGGGTTTTGGGTTTCACCTCCCGAACCCCCAGAGTTCAATTGAGGTAAGAGAGCTGATATGGTAGCGGAAATGGTTGCCTGAAGTGTTTCCAAATCGATCTGAATAGGAGGTGGTGGCGGAGGAGGATTGCTGTTGTTCGTTGAGCTGGGTCTCTTTCTTGGAGGCATCTTGATCTAAAAAGATCAGGAAAGAGAGGATCATAAGTCCTCTGAATTGAATCAAGAGACATGGGACAGGAGATATCTCATCAAGGCAAATATAGCATCATACAAAGCGATAAAGAAGAAAGAAGTTATCAAGATAGAACATTTTATCGCTAGAGGAATGATCAAGGAATAACACGTATACGAGGATTTCCACAAAGGATCGGTTCGAGAAATACTCCCATAGTATTTCATGATTCGCTGCAGCGACGATTTGTTGTTTGGGATATTGGGTAAGTTTTAGGCATGCCACGTACCACAATCACTCCAAGGCACATGTTGGCCGTGTCTCGAATGAATATAGTTGGCCAGGCTATATTGACCCTAGACACGACTACATAACTGCCCAGGTTTAACTGCAATACACGGCACCCATTTACTTATGTTTTGTTCTACTTATATATACTAATCTCGACGGTTCGGTATACTTGTATATTTTTGAAAATTACTTATAGTCTGGAGATACTTTTATTTCATAGCACTTAGGCCCTTTTGTGTTTATAGTTTTATACCATGTAAGGTTTGGTATACTTTATTCACTATAAACAAGGGCTCTGATACCAATCTGTCACACCCCGAAAACTCAAGGCGGAAACATTTCCGGGGTTGACTCCACGTTGAGTATCAAATCCAATGCACATAGTAAGTAAAGTAGAACAACCATTACATTACATAATAAAGTTTTACAGTTGTTTCAAAAGTAAAGTTTGTACAGTTGTGATACATAGTATATATAGACAAAAGAAACGGATCTTCATGTACTCCATCTTCTGATCAAGAGAAATCTCCGGGTACCTGTTCTAACGATGACCTGAGAACACAAGCGGTTTGAAAATCAGCATAAAGCTGGTGAGTTCATAAGCGGTTTTGTTTGTGAATATGATTCGAGTTTCCTTTCTGTTTCTGTATTATCGAATGTACCAAGAAAATCCCATATTTTCTTAATAGTTAGTTATTGATTCACAAATGAAAGGTATGATAAGTTTATACTTTGAAAATATGTTTATTCATGTAAAAATGTATAGTTGGTTATATGACTGATTAAACTGATCTGTTTGCTTATCATGTGTTACCAGGAAAGTCCCATACTTTCCTTATTGTGTATTACAAATTGTAAAAGATGTAATGTTATCCAGTTCGTTATTCTTTCTAGTTAGGTAAGTGTTACCCAGAAAAGCCCCATGCTTTCCTGCATGTTGGTTTCAAATGTAAACGATGTAAAGATGTAAAAGATGCAATTGTGATTGGTTTCCATGTTTTCCCCAGGAAAGTCCCGTACTTTCCTGAATGTTAGTTACAGTGTTACGAAAGATGTGAAGGATGTAAAAGATGTATAAAGTGATTCATTATTACTATATGTAAATCTCTGTTATCCTAATTGCGAGTTCCATAACCATACAATAGACTAAAATCTGTGGCAATAAGTAGTCCACATGTGGCAATAAGTCGTCCACATACTTATGACTTTCGTCACCCTTGAACCATTTCGGTTCGGCTGTAGCTAGCAGCCAGGTGTGGGGTAGTCAGCCCCGTATAGATCTATACACTCAAGTCACACTCTCTAAATACCAGAGATTCTGGTTATGGGTGTAGTCCTCCACTCGCGTACCCTGGTGGAGTGTTCTCCAAGGACGTGTCTCCAATTATACAGGATTAACAAATTTACTAGTAATAATATGATAGTCCTCCACTCGAGTATATGTGTGGAGTGTTACCGAGGACAAAACAGTGTACAGGTATTATATTCAAATGTCTTATGTCATGCTTTTAACTGATAAATTGTGGAAAATCATTTGTGAAATATATGTAAAACATAACAATTTAAAGACCTAATTCACAAATATATGTTACATGATCTGCATGTTCAAATGGTTATCAGTTGTGGTAATCAGTAACAAAAGCATATGAATTAATAAACACACATCTGAAAACATGTTTTGAGTACAAGAATTTCCTTGTACTTTGCTTGTGTTCCCCCCTAAAAACAGTGAAAACAGTGAAAAAGGGTAGGGGTATGAACTCACCGGACTCGGAATCGTATCGGTTTCGAATGCTAGATGTTGGTTTGGGGTTTGATTACTCGCGATGACCCTATGTAAAATGAAATAAGGTCCATATACATACAATTAGGGATATATTCACTAATCATATGGAACATTACGCTCCAATGAGGTCAAACACCTTAAAATGAACGTTTGGAGTGACCCGGGTGGCGTTTAAGGACTTGTAAAGGCACTAGGGACTTGGGACTTGAGTTTACTCTCCATAAGTAAACATTTAAATGAGTTTACAACCACAAAACACACACATACATGAGTTTACGGCCGTAAACTCATGTGGGTGTGGTTTTGGGTGATTAAATGGCTTAAATGGCTTACATGGACATGGGAAATGATTCTAGGCTTTGTTCTAAATGCATGGAATGGATTGAAATCACTAAAATGATAAATTTTATGGGAGTTTACGGCCTAGCATAGGCTCCTGGCCGTAAACTCCTTAATCCTTATGAAAATGATGCTAAATGTTGTTAAAACAAATCACATGTGATTCTAAAAATTCCCATAAGCCTAGAAATGAGTTTGCAAGTGACATATAAGGGATTTATGGAGTTTACGGCCCATGAAACCCCCTTCATGGCCGTAAACTCTAATATAACAAGCTACAAAGTGTTTCAAGGCCTGAAACTAGCATAGAATGGCTTCTAAAATTCATCTAAAGGCTGTAGGGGTGTTTAGTTTGCATTCTAACACCAAAGATTTTGGAGTTTACGGCCCAAGAACATGTCTTGGCCGTAAACTCTTAAAAACCCCATAAAAGATGTGTTTAAGGCCTTTAAAGTATTTTTGGTTGGTCCCTTGATTTATTCCAAAGCTTTTGGTGGTGTTGGATGGCTTTCTAACACCTTAGAAATGGTTTTATGTCAAGTTTTGGGGAGTTTACGGCCCAAGCACTATCCTTGGCCGTAAACTCATCTAAGTCCCCTAAAAATCATGTTTCAAGTGTCCAAATGCTAATACCAAGGTCCTATAATTCATATCTAAGCCATAGAGGTGATTTGGAAGGGTTTAAGGGCATGAAAAATCCCATTAACATGAGTTTACGGCCTAAGATTATGCCTTGGCCGTAAACTCCTTCAAAGTCTTTAAAATCAAAGATTTACATGTTCTAAGTCCATAACTTGAAGTCCCTTAGCCATATCTAAGGTCCAATTGAGTTTTGGAAGGAGTTTAAGAGCTTAAAACCCCATAAAATGGAGTTTACGGCCCAAGCTTGCTCCTTGGCCGTAAACTCATGTTCTTGACCCCAAAATTCAATTAATTCATCAATTTGAAGGCTAAAGATGATGAATAACATGCTAGAGAGGTTACCTTAAAGATTTGAAGCCTTAAACTTGTGATTTGGACCTTAATTCTAGCTTGGAGGAGAGAGGTTGTAAGAGTTTAGTATGAATTTGGCCAAAGGCTTCAAATGGAGTCTAAATCATGTTTATATAGTGTTCGGGAATTTGACACAATAGAATTCTACCCGATACGGACGTTAAATGAGGTTTTTGGTCGTACCCGATTGAGTTATCGTAACCAGATATGTTAATTTCTAGAAATATTCCGATCACTAAAGTTGGGTGTTAAAATGATTTCTAAATGTATTAAGACACCCATTAAGTCATTTTAAATCAATATAAATTAATGACTTAATAAAATGGCGAATATTGGAAACGAAATTGAAAATGACATTTGGTTGATCGGATCGAATTACAAGTTGTGGGACAAGAATTGACATGAAATTTCGGGTTGTTACACCCAAGGTTCGGGAGAGATTTGAGAGTAAAATCTGAATAGAGGGCGCAATGTGCCCTTCTCCTAGGTGCATCGCACCTTAACATAGGGATCAAGGGTTCATTTATGGACTAACACGTGTCATGATGTGGGTGGTGTTGTGCTGTCTTTAACAGGTAAATCTCTTAATCTTCGAAAAATCACATCTTTTGCATACGAGCTTCGTTTTCAACGTTCTTTATATCCTGGTTTTGTATCGACGAGTACTACAACTTTTTTTAGACTTCATCGGCTAATTCACATTCAATTTTTATTTTATAGTCTATAAGAGTTACACTATAAATGACCTTATGAAATTGATAACTACTTTATACGAGCCCCGTTTTCAACGTTCTCTATATCGATGGGTTTGTATTTAAGAGGACATCAACTTTCGTTTAGATTTTTTTGGCTAACAATCAACCGATTTTCATTTCCATTTCTATGTTGCATAATGTTGTATTGTGTCAAAGAGAAACTTCGAAAAATCATAACTTCCTCATATGAAGTCATATTTAGTCGTTCTTTATACTCATGATTTTGTATTGACGTTTACTACAACTTTCATGATGATTATTTTGGCTAAAAATAATATTCCTGCTTTGAATTATAAAAATAAATGTTTATATTAAATTCTACGGTAAAGTGAAAATGTGGTGTTACAAAATAATACACTTGGATTATGAAATCATGTTGGCATAATGCAAAATTCTCTGAGTTTAAGTGATGGTTCATTGTTTTTGGTGTTTTCTGTGTGTTGTGATGCAGGTCTCACCTAATTAACAAATTGCTCGTATAATAATTGCGTTGTGATTCATTCCTAATTGAATCACTCGTTTCATTTAGGTAAATTTGCAGCTTGTTTAAAGAGCTTGTTTTAATAAAGTTTTTGGAGAAATGGGGTGTCATAGCCTGTTGATAATCGCAGCCAAACTAGGAATTGTATAAAAATATCACACGTAACAATCCATGATCACACGTCTAAATCGATCTTTGGATGTGAATTCAATCTCCAACTAGTTAGTATTTTGTAGTATTTAATAATCATATTTTAGTTAACACATCCAGTTTTGTAGTTTGAACTTCCTTTTGTTGTAGTTGTGCGTATGATTTGATGTTGAATTTGAAGTCTATCTAGTGAATTTGGTTTCATATTAATTTAAAGTTTGATTTTAATTTTGACTCATGATGGCCGTCTGAATTAGGGTTTGACCATTCAAGTTATTTGATTTGCAAGATCCATAATTGTTTTGTGAACTAAAGCTAGTAACAAACATTTATTTGATTTCCAAGGAATGATTTTAATGTAAACCAAAATCACACATTCTTACTCTCCCGAGCTTTCGAGGAGTACTGAATGTTGTTGGGAACATTCACACAAAACTTAATGCGATATTTCAATATATTTCTAATATCTTGTTTAGAGTAGGTTAGTAAGGTCAGTTTTAATTCAAAGAGCTTATTTTTAAACAACTTGGTGAATGGGAAATGTAAGAGCTTGTTAATGCTTCCAAGTACCGACTTAGATTATAGTTCAATTTGACATTAGTTCATTATTATCTTGCATCATTAGGAGAATAGAACTTAAAACCGAATTGTTTTTATTTTTGTTTCTAGTATTTGTTTTCAACCTCCCCCCCCCCCCCCCCCCCGCCCCCTATTTACTTTTTATGCACAAGAATAAAAAAATGAGTATTTTGGTGTATTTATGCATTAAAACTGAGTCCTTGAGGATTGAACCTATTTTTAACTATTACCATCATTTTTAAATCATACCTGCAAATAGGAATTATTGTTTGATGATTTCGACACCCATCAATCAGCGTCACCAGACACTACTTTCCTGGGTTGTACAAAGGATTCTTTACGTCTATCTTGTTCCATGCCGCCTTGATGTTCCTTATTTTTCACAAATATGTGTGGGGTGTGTTTTGCAAAGTCCACGTTTTGGCTAGAACCTAGATCATTCCACACAACACTTATATCACCTTCTCTTTGGTGACACATAGCAGATTCAAAAGGTCACATCTCTGCTAAAAATGAATTTTGGAGTCTTTCCTTTTTATTTACACAACAGACGATGATATTTCCCTCCGGATGCATATCCTCAAAATGTGCACTTCATTACCCTCAACTATAGTTTACCATTGTTCATGCGAGCGTAAGTAGGACATCTACACATTTGTAAACCAAAATAATTAAAGGATTTCCCATACCGTGCCTCTTGAGGAGTCTTACAATATGTTAAAGTAGATGGAGATCTATTCACTAGATAACAAGAAAGTGTTAACTGCTTCCGCATAGAATTGGTCCGATAAATCAGCAAATAATTGCATGCGCTGACCATGCTCCATTAGGGCTTGTTTGAGGATTGGCCTTGTTTCCAATTGTTACTATCAATTTTAAATAATATGTGCAAATAGGAATTATTGTTTGATGATTTCAACACTCATCAATCAACATCACCAAGCACTACTTTCCCAAGTTGTACAACCATGTTGAACCAGAAGAGTCTTTATATTTACCTTCTAGAAAGTAAAATCATTCGAACCATTTAACATCTCAAAATCAAACTTGTGAGATATAATCTTGAATCAACAAAACACCAACCACAACTCTTATACCACTTGTTAGGAAGTAAAACGGATAAAAACACAAAACCAAAAGCACATAGGACACATTATTCAAAGTGACCTACGTTTATGAGTAGTCTATGAGCAGCAATTTAATAGAGATTCGCCTACTCACTAGACATGTGTCCCTATTTATAGACTAGGGATCAAATCTAAAACCCTAATGGGCCGAACTAAAAAATCCATAGGTCTATGAGAGGTGTCAACAAATCATAATCCGCCGTGCAACCAATTATGGAACCTTCATCCTTGAAATACATTGCATGTGCATCATCTATGAACATCTTCAATTGATGAGCATCCGCCTTGAGCATCTTCAATCGATAAAACATCCTCCTTGAAAATCTTCAACTTATGACCATCCATGATGCTCACACAAGATCTATGATGCTCACTCGTGATCCTTGATGCTTACTTGTGATATATGATGCTCACTCTTATGATCCTCATGCTCAAGTTATATTTAATAAAGTGTAATATGATTTATGTTCTATTAACTATATATAATTATAATCAATGTTGATCTTTGATGCTCACTCGTGATCATTGATGCTTACTTGTGATCTCTGATGCTCACTTGTATGATCCTAATGCTCAAGTTATATTTAACAAAGTGTAATTTGATTTATGTTCTATTAACTATATATAATTATAATCATTTGTTTCGTAAATGATAAAACGGAATTTTTAACTACTTATTACATTTTAATATAAACACATGAAAATGATTTTGAATATGATGGGTAAGCTATATTTGCCCGTTAAAGAAAAAGAAAAAAAAAGAAAAATCTGATTGATTAAATTATATATATATATATATATTAAATTATTTTAAATTCCAGTTCTCCGCCCCCGGGAATTTGAGGCGACCGCATTAATTTGTTGGCATAAAATGCAAGTTACTTGAATATATATTTGTTAAATTGACGTTGCATTATTTTATAGAATAATTGTCAATACAATTTTACCTAAAAGTCAGAGTACTAAATGCATACCTAATGTAAAGCCACCCATTTTCTTTTAAATTATTCAAGTTTGATCAACTTAATTTGCACAATTTCTAGTATGATTAAAGAAACAGAATTTAATAAGTATATTACGCCAAGTTTTAGTTTATTAGCAGCACTATGGATCTAGATGAGGGCATTGGGGTACTACAGTACCCCAAAAAATTATCTTATATATATAAAAAAATATTATTTATAAATATGTTTCATGTTGTTGTATCTTCAACTGAAGAGATTACATCATATTTTTTAATGTCTGATATTGGATAACTATATATAATATATTGATAATGTCTTGATAATGTCTGTACCTCCGTATTAAAATTCCTGATTCCACCATTGATTAGCAGTCGGTACAAATTCTTCAAAATTTGTGTATGTGATTTAAAATTTTGGAACAAACTCGAATAAAGCTATATATATTTTATTAAATTAAATTTAATAAAGGTATTTAACATATTCCAACTTTTATAATGAGTTAGCTTAATTGACTTGGCTTCTGTAAGATTATTTTGAGATATTTGAACCCTTGAATGCGGTTTACATCTTTTTAAATTAGGTTCGAGCATTTATGTTATATAAGTATATGTAATTATGGATTAAAAAATTATAAATTTAGACGTTTAGATCGTCAAAATTCGAATATTATAGATATAAAAGTAAAATTGAAACCCAGTTAACGTGTATTTATTTGATTTAATAGCTTTCACATTGCTTCATAAATATGATATTAGATACAAAAGTAAAATTGAAACCCAGTATACATCTTTGCTTCACACTCAAACCACAGCTTCCATACCGGTGCTTTGCAGCTCAATTGTACTCGACATTCAAAAGCCACATTGGATTATTCTTTTCAATATTGGAAAAGCATGCAAAGCCAATTGTCTCAAACTCTTTATTTTTTTTATTTTTTTATTTTTTATTTTTTTTACGGTTAATATGTATACTATTATAATTATAACCATCTATCTTAATGAATATAATTCGACATGGACATTATTTTTATATCAAATTTATTCAAAACTGCCATCTTATCATTCTTTGTCATTAATAATGCCATTTTATAACTATCAACCTAATATACTCAACTTCTTAATCTAAATATTATACTAACTTCAAAACATAAATGAAAATATCAAATAAACATAAAAAAAATTGTCCAGCAACCATTTTATAATGATTAAAATATTTAAGTAAATTGTTGAATGTAAAATTTAAAATGAGACTCCAAACATCGTATTAGTTTGAATAAAAATGTAAATGTCAAAAAAAATGTCATTTGTTTTTTTCTAATACTATTTTTTAATATTAAACTTTTAAAGAAAATGTTAAACTAAAACTTAAATCAAAATACTAAACTATCAAATAATTTGACCGAAACCTTTTCTTTATGAAAATGATACCAAAAGAGGTATTTTTTTATATATAAAATTAACATATTCATTTGAAACTCTTATCATTCTACTTAGTGTTTAATTGAAATATTTTGTATATATAAAAACATTATTTTTATGTTTGATTACACAAAATTTCTTCTAATCTACTTCCATTAGTGTTATATGTATATTGGATGAAAGTGAATAAGAAGATGCATATCTATTCTTTCTAAAAGAAATAGTCAAACGGTGAAGTATATTGGTAAGAAGTAAAAAGAGTAAATTACATGAATGGTCCCTATGGTTTAGGGTAATTTGCGCGTTTAGTCTCTAACTTATTTTTTTAACTCGGAAGGTCCCTACTGTTTGTTTTTGTTACACGCTTGGTCCCTGTCTTACCTACAAAACTATTTTTCCCTTGATTTTTTTTAAATATTTAAATAAACACACCCCAACCCCAACCCCTCTCACTTTACCCTAATTATCCTATAATTTTTTCCTATTTAAATAATAGTTTTTTTTTTAGATAAGACAGGGACCAATCGCATAACAAAAACAAACAGTAGGGGCCAAGCGCGTAACAAAAACAAACATTAGGGACTTTCCGAGTTAAAAAAAACAAGTTAGGGACCAAACGCGTAAATTACCCCAAACCATAGGAACCATTCGTGTAATTTACTCAAGTAAAAACAGACATCATAATTAATATTTTAAAATACTAAAATATATATGGTATTATTTATATTTTCCAATTTATATCTATAAAATTTTCCATCTATTTTTTTTTATATTTCAAGAAAAAAAAATTATGATTGTGTATTTAGATCCGGAAAAAAAAGGACGAATAATAGTTTTTTTTTTAGATAATAGTTTTTTTTTTAGATAAGACAGGGACCAATCGCATAACAAAAACAAACAGTAGGGACCAAGCGCGTAACAAAAACAAACATTAGGGACTTTCCGAGTTAAAAAAAACAAGTTAGGGACCAAACGCGTAAATTACCCCAAACCATAGGAACCATTCGTGTAATTTACTCAAGTAAAAACAGACATCATAATTAATATTTTAAAATACTAAAATATATATGGTATTATTTATATTTTCCAATTTATATCTATAAAATTTTCCATCTATTTTTTTTATATTTCAAGAAAAAAAAATTATGATTGTGTATTTAGATCCGGAAAAAAAAGGACGAATACATTTTAGTTATATTGTTACAATTTCTGAAGAATGTATTGCAAATGTTTTAAATAATTGTTTAATTGAGTTTCGTCATTGAGTATACAACTAATAAAATTAAAATGTTTTTTTAACTAGAATATCATCCTTAATTATTTGTTTGTAATTTTTTCTATTTCGTTCAAAGGGCATCTATTTATTTCTTTTATTTATACTGCATTAGATGTCATTCAAATGAATATAGTTCAAGATAAATTATTTATCTTGAACCATATGTATTTGAAACTTATAAAATTTTCAATAACTAAACTACAACATTAATTTATTTTAATACTAAAACTTTTCACATAAGTTTTAATTAATTAATCACTACAACTCAAAAGGTTTTTGAACTTACGGTATTTAATTGATACCTATGATATCTAATAATGGTTAATATATAGAGATACATATAGTCATATATGTATATATAAGGTTCATATATATATATATATATATATATATATATATATATATATATATATATATATATATATATATATATATATATATATATATATATATATATATATATATCTTTTTTATTTTTTATTTTGAGGTAATTTGTGTAAATATGTTTTCTCATGTTTTAAAGTTAAATTATCTATATATAATTGACTTAGAAATGATCTTAATGTTATTTTGTTCGACTTTTAGATAAAATAGTTTTGATAGATAATATATATTGTGATTACCTTTTACAATGTTTCAGGTATTTATCTTAAATCTAGAAAAATAAAAATTTTATTATTATGCAACGCACTGGCATATGCCTAGAATCTTATAAAAGTTGTCATTCCAAATAAATATGGTTCATGCTAACCATTTTTCTTACACCATATTAATTTTAACTCCAAAAACACTTCAACTTACAACTAATTAATCACTATCACTCAAGAATTTAACTTATATAGTAACTTTCAACTAATTAATCTATATAAATCTAGAGTTTTTTTTATTTATTTATGGTACTTAATTATACTTATTATATATAGTTCTTATATATAGATCACATTGGTCAAGTTTGTAGAATAATATGGACAGAAAGATCACAAACAACAAACAAACTTTTATGTTCGGATGCATGTTTTTGTATTGAACAAGAAAGAAGTAGTCAAGGTTTTTGAAGAAGTTAATTATATAAGCTAAATACATTCGACGATATTTTTCTTATTGTTCATATGATGTTCTATGATAAAATTATAGGTTCAATGAATGTAATTTGTTTTTGTTGTATAAAAGTGATATATATATATATATATATATATATATATATATATATATATATATATAGAGAGAGAGAGAGAGGGAGAGAGAGAGAGAGAGAGAGATAGGTTCATTTGTTTAAACTAATTATTGTGTTATTGTATGCATAAATGTGGGTCAATCAAAACTAAATAAAAAATAAAATAATTAAATAAATGAATAAGGGTAATTTAGTAATTTCTTTAGTAACTTCCAATAATAATCCCTATAATCATGATATTTACTTTTAACCTAAATAAATAAGCTAGTCGTCGTTACTTCCGAATTCATCTCACTCAATAAATTGGGAAGCCCTAGATTCTATGGTCATCGAATTCGCCAAATCGGAGAACTTAATCGAACGTTTATTGCAATTCGATGGTATCGATTCTGCCATTGATCTCTTGCATCTCCATACTCCTTCCATCATCAGTGCTTTGGTGTCATTTCCGGCGCAAGAGGTATCGTCGTCGTCATCGCAGTGCCGGCCCGATGAACTTGCAGCCTCCATTTTTTCGAAGGTTTTATTTCAATCTCTCGTGTAATCAATCGTAATTAGGGTTTTGCTTCAACTTATCAACACGTAATCAACATATGAAACAATAAAGTAAATAACTTTCTGACACCATTTTCAATGAAGCTTTAGGTTGTGATGCTTTATCTTCTAGCTAATCCTCTCTAAATTATGATTGAACAAGGACTGATAATAATTTGTAGTGTTCAGTGCCCAATCTTTATCCTATTAGGAATTAGTATCTCAAGCCTTCAAAAATTGGATTTCCATAAAATTGTGAAAAAGCTTTCAAAATCACATTATATGCCAGTGATGAAATCGTTAGGGTGTTTAGGTTTGCTGGGAAATCAATGAAAATGAAGGGAATTTGGGTTTGTTAATTCACAGGAAATAAAGAAGGAAGATTTTTTTTTAGCAGCCTCTAGCTGCATCAACTTCTGTTTCTTAGAAGTAGTGATTTGGGGGTGGTGTATGTTTTGTGCTTTGCTCGACAGACAAGAAGAAAACACCACACTAGAGTGTGTGGTCGTTCCAGAAGACGAAGAAGAAGGTGGAGGTGGGGTTGTCACAACCGACTACTCCATCTAAAGTTGTTTTGATGCACACCAAACACTCGCTAAAATGCTTCAATTGAATGGTATTTCTTCGTATATAGTATTCTATCAGAAAAGGATTTTTTTTTTTTATGATAACCATGAACATATTCTGTTGGAATGCCCCGAATTAATATAATTATTGGTAAATGAATTCCAATTCTATCAGAATGGAATCACGAATTCCAATTATGCTGGAATGGAATATGGATATTTTCTCACTAATTTATTCATTGGATTTATTTTCACAGAAGTTGATGCTTGAAGAACGGACCACAAAATTTGAACGACGCCTCTTAGCAACATTATTCTTCTAGAATAAATTAGTGTATTTGTTAGATTTTGATGTTTTTTTCCCGATTTGAAAGTTTTTAGTTTTATTCTTTAACAATAAATGTAATTTTTAGCAATTGTTATATGTATTCTATAAGAATTAATATAAATTTTGTTTTAATTTTTCAACTGCTGGTTCGAGAATTTGTTATTCTACAAGAAAAATATGTTTAAGAATATTTTTATTATTTTATGGTTCAAGAATTTTTTTTTTTATTTTTGAATATATTCAACATATTCTGTCAAAATGTCCGAATTAAAAACCTAATAATTTGTGAAATCATATTTTTAAAATTAATAGAATCTATGATCCCTTAAAATATGTAAACTTCATTTATTAAATCTATGTTAATTGACTAAAATACCCTTCTAGTTAAATTAGATGGTATTTTTCGATTATTTTTAATTCAATAATATGTATTAATCACTTTCTTAAAATAAGTAAAATGATTGGCCGATATTTATAAATACAATAACACAATAATTAGTTTGAATAGAATAGCCTAGGCCTATATATATATATATATATATATATATATATATATATATATATATATATATATATATATATATATATATATATATATATATATATATATATATATATATATATATATATATATATATATATATATATATATATATATATATATAATATGAAAGAGTAAGACGTTAGATTTAAGTAAATAACACCTTAATTAATTTCTTTCATTTTTTACATGTATTCTTGAAAAAAAAATGAAATAAATGTTAAATTTGCTTTTTATTCTACTTTAAAACCCAACTCCTTAATCGTTTAGTATAATGAACATAATATATTAATTAAGTTATATTGTTATAAATGTAATGTTATACTTTAAATGTAAAAACTTATGAATTATTGTTATAATATTCTTAATTCATTAATTTAAATATAATTTTAAAGGAAATAAATAGGTGAAAATTCCAAGCAAACATAAAAGAAAATCCAAAATCATCTCTTTTTTTGTAACTATTAAAACTTTTTTTGCAGATTAAATAAATAAATTATGAAAGCAATTTTTATATAATCATGAAAATTTTCGTAAAAAGTAGCTTTAAAAGTAACTCACAAGGACAATGATCAAAAATAATCTTAATTTAAAATTTATATTTTTACCTTATAAACAAAAATGATATTTGATGTTTTAAATATTATAAAAATGGACATTAAAAAGTTGGCAAATAAATTATTTTTAAATTAATTAATTAATAATGTTTCCTACACCTATTAGTTGTCCTTATTGGAAAAAAAAGTGTGTTAAAGCTTTTACTTTTATTTGTGCTTATTGAAAAAAAAGTGTGTTAAAGCTTTTACTTTTATTTGTTATATAATATATTCTTTCTATTTATTTCTTCAATTAAAATAAGTAATTTTACGCCTTTATTCTTTTGAGGAAGTACAAGAAGAAGGAACTTACTACACAAATGTAGGCTAGGGCTCGAAAGCAAGAAACATGTAACGCCCCGTTCCTGGTACGCATTTAATTTATTAAAATATCCATTTTTTGTAAGAGCTACTCGACGAGTTGGTAGCCCTAACTCGTCGAGTAGGTGTCAGTTTGGTCGCGGGATTTAAATGGTCTACTCGACGAGTCCAAGCCTAGACTCGACGAGTAGGTCCATCAGGAGGAAACCCTAATTTTCAGCGTTTGCACCCTATTTAAACATCATATCTGGCCTCCACCCCATCCTCCATCATCTCCAAACCCTATTATCGAAACTCTAAACCACCATAAGCGATCTTGAGCTAGTTCTTTCCATTTTGAGTGTTTTTGTACATTGTGAAGCTTGTGGGAGAAGAAGTAGATCCAGGAGCTACACTTCATTTACTGCATTTTTTGGTAATCTAGGTTCCAACTTGATCATTCTTCTCTTAGATCTAGTTATCTCCATATTATGAAAGTTTTGGGTCAATAACTTTGATCCTTGGGGTTGGGATGTCCCAAGTGACTTTTATCTCAGATCTAGGATCTAGAAAGGGTACCATGGCATAAAGGTGCAAACTTTATGACCATGGAAGCCCTATGCAAGCATATAAGCAAGTTTATGGTCTTTTTAGCCCTAAAAGACCATGCATGCAAGGAAAGTTTGAAGTTTTATGAGTCCAACAGATGCTAAGACCTTAGATCTGGGTTTGTATACGTGGATTTGAGATTATATCGCCTTTTGGGCAAGATTCATGTTTTATAGGAATTATGGTTCTGTCTAAACCCTTTTAGAAGAGCTATGAATGGGTAAAGTTGGAAACTTTACCCTTAGGAGGGCCTTTCCATTGGACAAACGAGCTAAGAACCTTGGATCTAGGAGATGGGGGCTTAATCTGTTAAGATGGCCAAGCAGACAGAAGGACTCGTCGAGTCCATAAGGGAACTCGACGAGTCGTATCGTGTTGGCCCGATTACAGTTAGTAGAACTTGATGAGTCTGTTGAAGGACTCGACGAGTGGATGAGCAAAGTCGCGACTAAGCAGCCCGATAGAACTCGACGAGTCGGTCGAACGACTCGGCGAGTTGGATCGCGTTTTTAGGATTTCTGAGTTTTAGAACTCGGCGAGTTGGTAAACCCAGAATGTTGACTTTGACTAGAGCGTTGACCTAGACTAGGGGTAAAATGGTCATATTAGCTTATGAAGAGTTATCAGTTTTTGATTAAGTGTTATTATGGATTTATAACCGGAGACTTGTCGGGAAAACAGAAAGGGATTCCTCACTCGAGCTTTCAGCGGTCATTCTTGCGAGGTGGGTATCCTTCAGTAGGAACGGGTCTACGGCACCAAGGTTAGCCCATATAAGTGATATGTAGTAGCTTAGAGTGGTTTGGGCCTGATGCTTATATGTAGTAGCTAAGTGTGGGCGGGGCTCGAAGCTCATTGTCGCTTAGAGTGAGTGGGGCCCGATTCTCATAGTATTATTTGAGTATAGATATATGATTGTTTGGTAGATGTACTTGTTGTCTGTGTGATACTTGTATGCATGTTAGTAGCAGAGTGTGGGCGGGGACCGAATCTCCTAGACAGCGGAGTGTGGGCGGGGTCCGAATCTCCTAGACAGCGGAGTGTGGGCGGGGCCCGAATCTCCTAGACAGCAGAGTGTGGGCGGGGCCCGAATCTCCTAGACAGCGGAGTGTGGGTGGGGCCCGAATCTCCATAAGAGTGGGTTGGGCCCGTATCTCCTAGTTGCATGATATTTGTATGGTATGTGGTAGTTTAGGGAACTCACTCTTCGTGCTTACAGTTTTCAGTTTTGGTTTCAGGTACTTCCACTAGCAAGGGGAATGGCTCAGGATGATCGCATGGCACACACCACAGCTTCAGCGTGGGATATTTAGACTCTGATATTTTCATATGATTTTGATACAGTATTTTGACACGATGTTTTGAGATACACGATTATGGTTTTCTTTATGATGATGGATGACGTATGGTTTTATTATAAATGATTTTAAAAGGAAATTTTTGGCCTATATTTTTGGGGATGTTTCAAGTTTGTATCAGAGCCTTGGTTTGAGGGATTCGGGCACACTCTCGTGTGTCTCTGAACTCAAACTAAGGAATTGGTATGAAAGTTTTCAAAATAAAATCATTTTTATAAAAAAAAAAACTTTGAGAAAAAGAAAGAATTTTTAAAAGAGAAAAGAACTTTGAAAAAGTGAAAAGGGTGTGGTGCATGAAATCATCCGAGCTCAAGTAAGTACTCCCAAATTACCCATACAAGTTTATGTTATGTCATGATTATCAGATTTATGAGAACATCATGCTAGATTAGGACTAAGGATCTAGAAAGGATGCCTTATGTACCTATTATATGTGTATATGCTTTATGATAATTTCAGGTTAGTTTAGGACTAAGGATCTAGGAAGGATGCATTATGTGCCTATTATATGCATCTCAGCTTTATAAAATGCATGCTAGTACAGATTAGTCAGGGATAGCCTGAAAGAGATATACTTGATTATTTTACTCGATGCTCGAATGTTGCTTGCTTTGTGCTTTTAGGAGTCTTAGTTATCTTTTACTAACTAGTAAATGAATATGCTACGTTACATATTGTGAGGATTAAATAATTTCAGAAGGTTAGGGCTAGCTCTATTGCGCAACTCTTGTCTGAGTCCAACCGTTTTAGGGTAGGATCTCTCATTCGAAGAATTATCTAGTCTTAGTGATATGTAATAGTATTCACGAGCTAGTTAAGGGAAGGTAGCAGGGACTTCTTATGCAGCTGATAGCAGAGAGTGGGTTGGTGATTACCCTAGGGCAAGCCTAGGAAGAGTTTAGTATGAGATCAACAGTAGTAGTAGAAGGGACTTGGTGGAGTCGAGGCAGTTCTTGAGGAAAGTACAGATAGATGTGGAAGGTAGTATGGGCCCGTACTACTGAAAGTAGAGGATCCGTACTCGAATCAAGGAAGGTTGAGATAAATCCAGGAAACTTATAGCATGTTAGATCCCTCGAGATTTGATGAGTATATTGATGTTTATTATGGTGTATTTTCAGTATGGTGGTTCTATGTCCTAGGCCGACGGGCACTTCAGGTGAGGGCTCTGGATCCGAGTAGATGGATGAACAGACGACGAAGTTTATTTCTTCTGAGGTCACACGCAGCATCCTAGAGCAGACTCCTGTGATCTTTGGATCGGTCAAGGAGGGTATTTTAGAGCTTATAGATGAGCAGCTAAGCACTTTTTCGCAATGAGATAGCGGCCATGATGGGGTCGTGCACACAAACTTTCAGGGAGTTCAGAGCATGTGGAGCTCCCGACTATCATGGGGCTCGGGAACCGATTGCTAGCAGCAGATGGTTGGATGATGTTGCCAATGCGTTCCGCACCAGCAGATGTCCCGAGGGGGACAAGGTTAGGCTTCCATCCTGTCTTCTGAATGACAGGGCACGCGACTGGTAGGAGGAGGTTGGGAGAGCTATTAGTGATGATACAATGTTGAATGCGATGACTTGGGGTGATTTCATGACCAGGTTCAGGGTCGAGTTCGCACATGTTATTGAGGTGCAACGGTTTGCTAGGGATTTCCAGGATCTCCGACAGACGACCGAGATAGTGGCGGAGATTACTGCCAAGTTCAGGGATAGGGCCCTTCTCGTTCCACAATATGTGGCGAATGAGGAGATGAAAAAACCCCAATTCTAGAGATGCTGAGGAGTGATATCAGACAGTTTGTGAGTCGGTCCATGTAACAACCCGAAATTTCATGTCAATTCTTGTCCCACAACTTGTAATTCGATCCGATCAACCAAATGTCATTTTCAATTTCGTTTCCAATATTCGCCATTTTATTAAGTCATTAATTTATATTGATTTAAAATGACTTAATGGGTGTCTTAATACATTTAGAAATCATTTTAACACCCAACTTTAGTGATCGGAATATTTCTAGAAATTAACATATCTGGTTACGATAACTCAATCGGGTACGACCAAAAACCTCATTTAACGTCCGTATCGGGTAGAATTCTATCGTGTCAAATTCCCGAACACTATATAAACATGATTTAGACTCCATTTGAAGCCTTTGGCCAAATTCATACTAAACTCTTACAACCTCTCTCCTCCAAGCTAGAATTAAGGTCCAAATCACAAGTTTAAGGCTTCAAATCTTTAAGGTAACCTCTCTAGCATGTTATTCATCATCTTTAGCCTTCAAATTGATGAATTAATTGAATTTTGGGGTCAAGAACATGAGTTTACGGCCAAGGAGCAAGCTTGGGCCGTAAACTCCATTTTATGGGGTTTTAAGCTCTTAAACTCCTTCCAAAACTCAATTGGACCTTAGATATGGCTAAGGGACTTCAAGTTATGGACTTAGAACATGTAAATCTTTGATTTTAAAGACTTTGAAGGAGTTTACGGCCAAGGCATAATCTTAGGCCGTAAACTCATGTTAATGGGATTTTTCATGCCCTTAAACCCTTCCAAATCACCTCTATGGCTTAGATATGAATTATAGGACCTTGGTATTAGCATTTGGACACTTGAAACATGATTTTTGGGGGACTTAGATGAGTTTACGGCCAAGGATAGTGCTTGGGCCGTAAACTCCCCAAAACTTGACATAAAACCATTTCTAAGGTGTTAGAAAGCCATCCAACACCACCAAAAGCTTTGGAATAAATCAAGGGACCAACCAAAAATACTTTAAAGGCCTTAAACACATCTTTTATGGGGTTTTTAAGAGTTTACGGCCAAGACATGTTCTTGGGCCGTAAACTCCAAAATCTTTGGTGTTAGAATGCAAACTAAACACCCCTACAGCCTTTAGATGAATTTTAGAAGCCATTCTATGCTAGTTTCAGGCCTTGAAACACTTTGTAGCTTGTTATATTAGAGTTTACGGCCATGAAGGGGGTTTCATGGGCCGTAAACTCCATAAATCCCTTATATGTCACTTGCAAACTCATTTCTAGGCTTATGGGAATTTTTAGAATCACATGTGATTTGTTTTAACAACATTTAGCATCATTTTCATAAGGATTAAGGAGTTTACGGCCAGGAGCCTATGCTAGGCCGTAAACTCCCATAAAATTTATCATTTTAGTGATTTCAATCCATTCCATGCATTTAGAACAAAGCCTAGAATCATTTCCCATGTCCATGTAAGCCATTTAAGCCATTTAATCACCCAAAACCACACCCACATGAGTTTACGGCCGTAAACTCATGTATGTGTGTGTTTTGTGGTTGTAAACTCATTTAAATGTTTACTTATGGAGAGTAAACTCAAGTCCCAAGTCCCTAGTGCCTTTACAAGTCCTTAAACGCCACCCGGGTCACTCCAAACGCTCATTTTAAGGTGTTTGACCTCATTGGAGTGTAATGTTCCATATGATTAGTGAATATATCCCTAATTGTATGTATATGGACCTTATTTCATTTTACATAGGGTCATCGCGAGTAATCAAACCCCGAACCAACATCTAGCATTCGAAACCGATACGATTCCGAGTCCGGTGAGTTCATACCCCTACCCTTTTTCACTGTTTTCACTGTTTTTAGGGGGGGAACACAAGCAAAGTACAAGGAAATTCTTGTACTCAAAACATGTTTTTAGATGTGTGTTTATTAATTCATATGCTTTTGTTACTGATTACCACAACTGATAACCATTTGAACATGCAGATCATGTAACATATATTTGTGAATTAGGTCTTTAAATTGTTATGTTTTACATATATTTCACAAATGATTTTCCACAATTTATCAGTTAAAAGCATGACATAAGACATTTGAATATAATACCTGTACACTGTTTTGTCCTCGGTAACACTCCACACATATACTCGAGTGGAGGACTATCATATTATTACTAGTAAATTTGTTAATCCTGTATAATTGGAGACACGTCCTTGGAGAACACTCCACCAGGGTACGCGAGTGGAGGACTACACCCATAACCAGAATCTCTGGTATTTAGAGAGCGTGACTTGAGTGTATAGATCTATACGGGGCTGACTACCCCACACCTGGCTGCTAGCTACAGCCGAACCGAAATGGTTCAAGGGTGACGAAAGTCATAAGTATGTGGACGACTTATTGCCACATGTGGACTACTTATTGCCACAGATTTTAGTCTATTGTATGGTTATGGAACTCGCAATTAGGATAACAGAGATTTACATATAGTAATAATGAATCACTTTATACATCTTTTACATCCTTCACATCTTTCGTAACACTGTAACTAACATTCAGGAAAGTACGGGACTTTCCTGGGGAAAACATGGAAACCAATCACAATTGCATCTTTTACATCTTTACATCGTTTACATTTGAAACCAACATGCAGGAAAGCATGGGGCTTTTCTGGGTAACACTTACCTAACTAGAAAGAATAACGAACTGGATAACATTACATCTTTTACAATTTGTAATACACAATAAGGAAAGTATGGGACTTTCCTGGTAACACATGATAAGCAAACAGATCAGTTTAATCAGTCATATAACCAACTATACATTTTTACATGAATAAACATATTTTCAAAGTATAAACTTATCATACCTTTCATTTGTGAATCAATAACTAACTATTAAGAAAATATGGGATTTTCTTGGTACATTCGATAATACAGAAACAGAAAGGAAACTCGAATCATATTCACAAACAAAACCGCTTATGAACTCACCAGCTTTATGCTGATTTTCAAACCGCTTGTGTTCTCAAGTCAACGTTAGAACAGGTACCCGGAGATTTCTCTTGATCAGAAGATGGAGTACATGAAGATCCGTTTCTTTTGTCTATATATACTATGTATCACAACTGTACAAACTTTACTTTTGAAACAACTATAAAACTTTATTATGTAATGTAATGGTTGTTCTACTTTACTTACTATGTGCATTGGATTTGATACTCAACGTGGAGTCAACCCCGAAAATGTTTCCGCCTTGAGTTTTCGGGGTGTGACAGATTGGTATCAGAGCCCTTGTTTATAGTGAATAAAGTATACCAAACATTACATGGTATAAAACTATAAACACAAAAGGGCCTAAGTGCTCTGAAATAAAAGTATCTCCAGACTATAAGTAATTTTCAAAAATATACAAGTATACCGAACCGTCGAGATTAGTATATATAAGTAGAACAAAACATAAGTAAATGGGTGCCGTGTATTGCAGTTAAACCTGGGCAGTTATGTAGTCGTGTCTAGGGTCAATATAGCCTGGCCAACTATATTCATTCGAGACACGGCCAACATGTGCCTTGGAGTGATTGTGGTACGTGGCATGCCTAAAACTTACCCAATATCCCAAACAACAAATCGTCGCTGCAGCGAATCATGAAATACTATGGGAGTATTTCTCGAACCGATCCTTTGTGGAAATCCTCGTATACGTGTTATTCCTTGATCATTCCTCTAGCGATAAAATGTTCTATCTTGATAACTTCTTTCTTCTTTATCGCTTTGTATGATGCTATATTTGCCTTGATGAGATATCTCCTGTCCCATATCTCTTGATTCAATTCAGAGGACTTATGATCCTCTCTTTCCTGATCTTTTTAGATCAAGATGCCTCCAAGAAAGAGACCCAGCTCAACGAACAACAGCAATCCTCCTCCGCCACCACCTCCTATTCAGATCGATTTGGAAACACTTCAGGCAACCATTTCCGCTACCATATCAGCTCTCTTACCTCAATTAAACTCTGGGGGTTCGGGAGGTGAAACCCAAAACCCAGATGGTAGTCAGGGGCACCAAAGAGGAAATTCTTATAAGGATTTCATGAACGCGAAACCAACATCCTTTAATGGCACTGGAGGTGTCATTTCCTTATCCCGATGGTTCGAGAAAATCGAATCCATCTTCGAAATCTGTGCTTGTGCAGAGTCTGATAAAGTTAAGTTTGTGGCTTGTACCTTCGAAGATAAAGCCTTGACTTGGTGGAATGGCCGAGTCAAATCTCTGACCTTACCTGTAGCAAATGCCATGGGCTGGGAAGCCATGAAAGAACTTCTCCTTGCTGAGTACTGCCCCCGTGGTGAAATGCAAAAATTAGAGCACGAGCTTTGGAATTTGAAGATGATAGGTTCTGACATTGCCGCGTATGCTTCCCGATTCGATGATCTCGCACTTCTCTGCCCGGGATTAGTCACTCCTGAAAATAAAAAGATCGAAAGGTTTGTTTGGGGATTATCTCAACCGACAAAGAGTCATGTTTTGGCTGCTCGTCCGAATACTTACGATAGTGCCAAGACTTTAGCTCAAATCCTGATTGATCACAGCGATGACATTAAGGAAATCACTACCACTTCTGAGCCGACTCAAAGGAGTGGTGAAAAGAGGAAATTCTGGAAGAAAAAGAAGGGTCAATCTTCTCAAGGATCTTCCAAGAAACAACAGACGGTAGCAGTCCATGCTGCTACTGTTACTCCTGTCACTGCAGTTTCTGTTATGGGATCCACAGCTTCAACTCCTACCAGTAAATATGCTGGTAACCTTCCCCTGTGTGCCAAGTGTAAATACCATCATCATCCTGGTCCTTGCCGAGAATTGTCTTGCACCAGCTGTGGTAAGAAAGGGCACACGGTTTGGTTCTGCAGAACTCCTACTCAATCAGCCAATCAATCATCGGGAGCAGGTGTTAGTCAAGCCTGCTACAACTGTGGAGAAGTTGGGCATTTCAAAAGGAACTGTCCCAAGAAATCAACTGCTGATAACACTAGAAGGATTCTAACCATGGGACGAGAGGAAGCGGTAGCTGATCCCACTGTTGTTTCGGGTACGTTCCTTCTCGACAACTCATATGCTAGTATACTTTTCGATTCGGGTGCTGAAAGGAGTTTTGTTAGTCATGCATTTAAACATAATTTAAAACCAAATCCTCAACCATTAACTGAAGCGTTTACTGTCGAGATGGCTAACGGTGAGAAAGAACGCGCTAGCGATATATTCATAGGTTGTACGCTTACCTTAAACAATCACTCATTTCCTATAGATCTCATGCCCGTCTCCATTAAGAGCTTTGATGTTATCATTGGCATGGATTGGTTGAGTCCCAATCATGCTGACATTCTTTGTTACGAAAAAGCTATCCGTCTCAATTTTCCTTCGGATCAAACTCTGGTAATCTATGGCGATAAACCCAGTTCCAATCTTCATATCATCTCTTGCATCAAAGCTCGAAAGCTTCTCCGAAAGGAGTGCGTTGCATTCTTGGCTCACGTAATCAACGAAAATCAAGAAGTTAAAAACATCGCGAGCATTCCTGAGGTCTGCAATTTTCCTGATGTGTTTCCCGAAGAGCTTCCAGGAATTCCTCCCGAACGTCAGGTCGAGTTCCGTATTGACCTAATTCCTGGGGCTACTCCTGTAGCGAAGTCTCCATATCGCTTAGCTCCGGCAGAGATGCAGGAGCTATCCAGTCAACTTAACGAATTGCTTAGCAAAGGATTCATTAGGCCGAGTTCCTCACCCTGGGGAGCTCCGGTTTTGTTTGTCAAGAAAAAGGATGGATCCTTTCGAATGTGTATAGATTATCGTGAATTAAACAAGTTGACTGTCAAAAACCGATATCCTCTTCCTCGTATAGATGACCTTTTCGATCAACTCCAGGGAGCCAGTTACTTCTCTAAGATAGACCTTCGGTCAGGGTATCATCAGTTGCGAGTTCATGAAAGTGATGTGCCCAAAACAGCTTTCAGGACTCGATATGGACACTACGAGTTCGTAGTGATGCCATTCGGTCTAACTAATGCACCGGCAGTGTTCATGGACCTTATGAACCGGGTGTGCCGTCCCTTCTTAGACAAATTCGTCATCGTGTTCATTGACGACATTCTCGTATACTCTCGAAGCGAAGAAGACCACAAACAACACTTGAGGCTAGTATTGGAAACCCTTAGATCCGAAAAGCTATACGCAAAGTTTTCAAAATGTGAGTTTTGGATACGGAAGGTAATTTTCCTTGGTCATGTGATAAGCGAGGAGGGTATTCATGTTGATCCTTCCAAAATTAAGGCAATAGAGAATTGGTCGGCACCGAAGACACCCACAGAAATCCGACAATTCTTGGGTCTCGCTGGCTATTATCGAAGGTTCATCCAAAACTTTTCCCGAATCGCCAAACCTCTAACCACTTTAACACAGAAAGGTGTACCCTTTTGTTGGGGTGATAAGCAAGAGACCGCATTTCAGACGTTGAAGAAAGCTCTGTGCAGCGCGCCTGTCCTATCCTTACCCGAAGGAACAGAGGACTTTGTTGTCTACTGCGATGCGTCCACTCAAGGTTTAGGTTGTGTGCTTATGCAGAGA
The DNA here is from genome assembly GCF_051521515.1 of Lactuca serriola. Taxonomy (NCBI): domain Eukaryota; kingdom Viridiplantae; phylum Streptophyta; class Magnoliopsida; order Asterales; family Asteraceae; genus Lactuca; species Lactuca serriola. The sequence continues at coordinate 163,091,322 of NC_136416.1, read as the reverse complement.
GGAAAAGTGATTGCTTATGCCTCTAGACAGTTGAAAACACACGAGGTCAACTATACCACACATGACTTGGAGCTTGGAGCCGTAGTTTTTGCATTGAAGATTTGGAGGCATTACCTTTACGGAACCAAGTGCACAATCTTTACTGATCATAAGAGCCTACAACATATCTTTGACCAAAAAGACCTGAACATGAGACAAAGGCGATGGGTAGAGCTACTCAGTGATTATGAGTGTGAAATCCGCTACCATCCCGGCAAGGCCAATGTGGTAGCAGATGCCCTTAGCCGAAAGGAGAATATCAGTAACAAGGTGAAGAGTCAGTCGATAACCATCCATTCTAATCTACCCATGCAAATCCGAGAAGCTCAACTTGAAGCCCTAAAATCGGAGAACATGACAATTGAAGCTTTGAGAGGGATGGAAAAGAAACTTGAGATCAGAAGTGACGGAGTCCAGTGTTTTATGGATCGAATCTGGATTCCCAAGTCTGGAGGATTAAGAGAGTTAGTCATGGAGGAAGCACATAGAACCAAATACTCTGTTCACCCGGGCTCTGACAAGATGTACTTAGATCTCAAGAAACAATATTGGTGGCCAAACATGAAAGCGGAGATAGCTACGTTCGTGGGCAAGTGCTTGACTTGCGCCAAAGTCAAAGTTGAACATCAGAAACCTTCAGGTCTGCTTCAACAACCCGAGATCCCAGAGTGGAAATGGGAGATGATTACCATGGACTTCATCACCAAACTACCCAAGTGTTCTAGTGGGTATGATACCATTTGGGTAATTGTCGATCGTTTGACAAAATCCGCTCTCTTCGTTCCAATTAAAGAATCATACAAGATGGAAAGACTTGCGCGAATCTACATCCAGGAAGTAGTACGTCTACACGGTGTACCTGTATCCATTATCTCTGATCGAGATAGCAGGTTTACTTCTAGATTCTGGCAATCCCTTCAGAAAGCCCTTGGAACCCAACTAGACATGAGCTCGGCATACCATCCTCAGACTGACGGTCAAAGCGAGAGAACAATCCAAACTCTGGAGGACATGCTTAGGGCATGTGTCATTGATTTTGGAAAATCGTGGGACGCACATCTACTGTTGATCGAATTCTCATACAACAACAGTTATCACACCAGCATTAGGGCTGCCCCGTTCGAAGCCCTATACGGTCGCAAGTGCAGATCCCCTCTGTGCTGGGCCGAGGTAGGAGATACACAGTTAGCAAAGAGTCGAGTCCCCGACAGCGCACTCACTGGTCCTGAAATCATCCGCGAAACCACCGAAAGGATCATTCAAATCCGTAACCGACTGAAAGCCTCACGTGATCGTCAAAAGAGTTACGCTGATAATCGTCGGAAACCCCTTGAATTCAAGGTTGGAGATCGTGTTCTGTTAAAAGTCTCGCCCTGGAAAGGCACTATACGTTTTGGTAAACGTGGGAAACTTAATCCAAGGTACATTGGACCCTTTGAGATTCTCTCCAGGATCGGTCCAGTTGCCTATAAACTTCATTTACCTCACGAACTCAGTAACATTCATCCTGTCTTCCATGTTTCAAATCTCAAAAAGTGCCTATCCGATGAAACCCTAACGATTCCATTAGACGAGATCGAAATCAATGAAAACCTTAACTTTGTGGAGGAACCAATCGAAATCATGGATCGAGAAATCAAACATACGAAACAGAGTCGCATCCCGTTGGTGAAGGTTCGCTGGAATGCCAAGCGAGGACCAGAGTTCACTTGGGAGCGAGAAGATTCGATTAAACAAAAATATCCACAACTCTTTTCTAATCCATGATTTGCATCTTGTCTTGTTTCTTAAACTTTGAATTTCGGGACGAAATTCCCTCTAACGGGGGGATAATGTAACAACCCGAAATTTCATGTCAATTCTTGTCCCACAACTTGTAATTCGATCCGATCAACCAAATGTCATTTTCAATTTCGTTTCCAATATTCGCCATTTTATTAAGTCATTAATTTATATTGATTTAAAATGACTTAATGGGTGTCTTAATACATTTAGAAATCATTTTAACACCCAACTTTAGTGATCGGAATATTTCTAGAAATTAACATATCTGGTTACGATAACTCAATCGGGTACGACCAAAAACCTCATTTAACGTCCGTATCGGGTAGAATTCTATCGTGTCAAATTCCCGAACACTATATAAACATGATTTAGACTCCATTTGAAGCCTTTGGCCAAATTCATACTAAACTCTTACAACCTCTCTCCTCCAAGCTAGAATTAAGGTCCAAATCACAAGTTTAAGGCTTCAAATCTTTAAGGTAACCTCTCTAGCATGTTATTCATCATCTTTAGCCTTCAAATTGATGAATTAATTGAATTTTGGGGTCAAGAACATGAGTTTACGGCCAAGGAGCAAGCTTGGGCCGTAAACTCCATTTTATGGGGTTTTAAGCTCTTAAACTCCTTCCAAAACTCAATTGGACCTTAGATATGGCTAAGGGACTTCAAGTTATGGACTTAGAACATGTAAATCTTTGATTTTAAAGACTTTGAAGGAGTTTACAGCCAAGGCATAATCTTAGGCCGTAAACTCATGTTAATGGGATTTTTCATGCCCTTAAACCCTTCCAAATCACCTCTATGGCTTAGATATGAATTATAGGACCTTGGTATTAGCATTTGGACACTTGAAACATGATTTTTGGGGGACTTAGATGAGTTTACGGCCAAGGATAGTGCTTGGGCCGTAAACTCCCCAAAACTTGACATAAAACCATTTCTAAGGTGTTAGAAAGCCATCCAACACCACCAAAAGCTTTGGAATAAATCAAGGGACCAACCAAAAATACTTTAAAGGCCTTAAACACATCTTTTATGGGGTTTTTAAGAGTTTACGGCCAAGACATGTTCTTGGGCCGTAAAATCCAAAATCTTTGGTGTTAGAATGCAAACTAAACACCCCTACAGCCTTTAGATGAATTTTAGAAGCCATTCTATGCTAGTTTCAGGCCTTGAAACACTTTGTAGCTTGTTATATTAGAGTTTACGGCCATGAAGGGGGTTTCATGGGCCGTAAACTCCATAAATCCCTTATATGTCACTTGCAAACTCATTTCTAGGCTTATGGGAATTTTTAGAATCACATGTGATTTGTTTTAACAACATTTAGCATCATTTTCATAAGGATTAAGGAGTTTACGGCCAGGATCCTATGCTAGGCCGTAAACTCCCATAAAATTTATCATTTTAGTGATTTCAATCCATTCCATGCATTTAGAACAAAGCCTAGAATCATTTCCCATGTCCATGTAAGCCATTTAAGCCATTTAATCACCCAAAACCACACCCACATGAGTTTACGGCCGTAAACTCATGTATGTGTGTGTTTTGTGGTTGTAAACTCATTTAAATGTTTACTTATGGAGAGTAAACTCAAGTCCCAAGTCCCTAGTGCCTTTACAAGTCCTAAAACGCCACCCGGGTCACTCCAAACGCTCATTTTAAGGTGTTTGACCTCATTGGAGTGTAATGTTCCATATGATTAGTGAATATATCCCTAATTGTATGTATATGGACCTTATTTCATTTTACATAGGGTCATCGCGAGTAATCAAACCCCGAACCAACATCTTGCATTCGAAACCGATACGATTCCGAGTCCGGTGAGTTCATACCCCTACCCTTTTTCACTGTTTTCACTGTTTTTAGGGGGGGAACACAAGCAAAGTACAAGGAAATTCTTGTACTCAAAACATGTTTTTAGATGTGTGTTTATTAATTCATATGCTTTTGTTACTGATTACCACAACTGATAACCATTTGAACATGCAGATCATGTAACATATATTTGTGAATTAGGTCTTTAAATTGTTATGTTTTACATATATTTCACAAATGATTTTCCACAATTTATCAGTTAAAAGCATGACATAAGACATTTGAATATAATACCTGTACACTGTTTTGTCCTCGGTAACACTCCACACATATACTCGAGTGGAGGACTATCATATTATTACTAGTAAATTTGTTAATCCTGTATAATTGGAGACACGTCCTTGGAGAACACTCCACCAGGGTACGCGAGTGGAGGACTACACCCATAACCAGAATCTCTGGTATTTAGAGAGCGTGAATTGAGTGTATAGATCTATACGGGGCTGACTACCCCACACCTGGCTGCTAGCTACAGCCGAACCGAAATGGTTCAAGGGTGACGAAAGTCATAAGTATGTGGACGACTTATTGCCACATGTGGACTACTTATTGCCACAGATTTTAGTCTATTGTATGGTTATGGAACTCGCAATTAGGATAACAGAGATTTACATATAGTAATAATGAATCACTTTATACATCTTTTACATCCTTCACATCTTTCGTAACACTGTAACTAACATTCAGGAAAGTACGGGACTTTCCTGGGGAAAACATGGAAACCAATCACAATTGCATCTTTTACATCTTTACATCGTTTACATTTGAAACCAACATGCAGGAAAGCATGGGGCTTTTCTGGGTAACACTTACCTAACTAGAAAGAATAACGAACTGGATAACATTACATCTTTTACAATTTGTAATACACAATAAGGAAAGTATGGGACTTTCCTGGTAACACATGATAAGCAAACAGATCAGTTTAATCAGTCATATAACCAACTATACATTTTTACATGAATAAACATATTTTCAAAGTATAAACTTATCATACCTTTCATTTGTGAATCAATAACTAACTATTAAGAAAATATGGGATTTTCTTGGTACATTCGATAATACAGAAACAGAAAGGAAACTCGAATCATATTCACAAACAAAACCGCTTATGAACTCACCAGCTTTATGCTGATTTTCAAACCGCTTGTGTTCTCAGGTCAACGTTAGAACAGGTACCCGGAGATTTCTCTTGATCAGAAGATGGAGTACATGAAGATCCGTTTCTTTTGTCTATATATACTATGTATCAAAACTGTACAAACTTTACTTTTGAAACAACTGTAAAACTTTATTATGTAATGTAATGGTTGTTCTACTTTACTTACTATGTGCATTGGATTTGATACTCAACGTGGAGTCAACCCCGGAAATGTTTCCGCCTTGAGTTTTCGGGGTGTGGCAGTCCAGCTGCAGGACGCTGGAGGATATGATAGAGAGGCCTCGTGAGAGGGAGATTGATTTGGAGATATTGAGGAAGAGGAAGGTACAGGTAGTGTCTGGCACGGAGGGTTAGAGAAAAACGCCCAAGGTAGATTCCCGAGGGAAAGGCCAGCAGGGCCGAGGCCGCTGTGGCAAGTGTGGTAGGGGGCATGTAGGGCGGGTAGTTGGGGCTGCTTCAAGTGCGGCCAAACTAGACATGTCAGTAGGGATTGTACTACAACTACTACCACCACCACTACAACATCTGATCTGATTTGCTTTCATCGCAATCAGAGGGGACACAAGAAGTCCTAGTGTCCGATTCTAGCATCAGCAGGACAGGTGGTGGCACCCGCTCCTACCACTTTGAGGATTAGAAACGACCGTCAGGGTCGGGCAGAGGCGCCAGTGGCGAAAAGTAGATCCTTCCACCTGACAGCAGAGGAGGCACATGCAGCCCCTGATATGGTTACGGGTATGTAACTTCTCCATTATCTCTATATTATTTCTGATTATTACTCATGTTTGTGTTTTTGCGTATAGGATCGTTCATAGTGAGCGACATATCAGCTATGGTATTGTTTGACTCGGGGACTACCCGATCTTTTGTGTCACTCGCACTTAGCAAGCGATTTAGTAGAGCTCCGGGGGAGCTGGATTGCCCACATGATGTAGAGATAGCCGATGATAAGACCGTCGGGGATGAGATGGTTCATAGAGGGTGTACGCTACAGTTATTCGATCAACAGTTTCAAGTGGATCTTGTTCCTATCCCCATACGTGGGAATAAGGTTATAGTGGGTATGGATTGGTTGAGATCCAATGGGGAAGTGATTTATTGTGAGCAGAAGCTAGTGAGGGTTCGTACTCCTAGTGGGGGGAGCTAGTGATTCAGGGCGAGAGGCAACAGCACGGACCGGTCTTATGTTCAGCAGCGAGGACGAGGCGCCACCTCCAACATGATTGTGCAGGATGCATCGTCTATATCATGGGTACGCGGGATAAGGGTAAGGCTACCGTTGATGATGTACCAGTAGCGCGAGAGTACCCGTTCGTATTCCCAGAGGGTTTTCCTGGGGTACGTCTAGAGAGACAGGTTGAGTTTAGGATTGACCTGGTCCCTGGTGCGACTCTGACAGCCAAGACACCATATCGGTTGGCTCCTCCTGAGATGCAGGAGCTGCTAGAAAAGGGTTTCATTAGGCCGAGTAGTTCACGATGGGGAGCCCCGATCCTATTTGTAAAGAAGAAGGATGGGTCACATCACATGTGTATCGATTACTAGGAGCTAAACAAGGTAACAATGAAGAACTGATACCTACTTCTGAGGATAGATGGTTTGTTTGATCAGCTTCAGGGAGCATCTTGGTTCTCCAAGATTGATCTACGGTCAGGATATCACCAAATGCGAGTTAGGGATGATGATGTGCTGAAGATAGCTTTAGGACTCACTATGGTCATTATGAGTTTGTGGTGATGCAGTTTGGGCTCACCAATGCTCCAGCCGCGTTCATGGACCTCATGAACAACATGTGCAGACCAATGCTGGATCAGTCTGTAATAGTCTTCATTGATGATATATTGGTTTACTCCACGACTCAGGAGTAGCATGAGGAGCACCTGAGGGAGGTGCTAGAGACACTAAGGAGGGAGAGACTATATGCGAAGTTCTGCAAGTGTGAGTTCTGGTTGGACAAGGTGCAGTTCCTTGGACATCTTGTCAACCAAAAGGGTAGTTTGGTCGATCCAGCCAATATAGAGGCCGTGATGCAGCGGGAGATTCTGAGGTCTCCAGTTGAGATTCGGAGTTTCTTGGGTCTGGCAGGGTATTACAGGAGATTTATTCAGGACTTCTCCAAGATTGCAGTTCCGTTGACCCGACTGACCAAGAAATCGGTAGTTTTTCGCTGGGTACCTGAGCAGCAGGTAGCCTTTGAGACGCTCAGGCAACGATTGTGCGAGGCTCTGATTCTCACTCTTCCAGAAGGTGTAGATGACTTCGTAGTTTACTGTGATGCTTCAGTCACAGGCATGGGAGCAGTATTGATGCAGCGGGGTCATGTGATAGCTTATGCCTCGAGACAGTTGAAGCCTCACAAGGCTAACCGTTCGACACACGATTTAGAGCTGGGGGCAGTGGTGTTCGCCCTTAAGATTTGGAGGCATTACCTAAATGGGGTTCAGTGTACCATTTACACAGATCACAAGACTTTGAGGTACCTCATGGATCAGGCTAATCTGAACATGAGTCAGCGTCGGTGGTTAGATGTGGTGAAGAACTATGAATGTGAGATCCTTTACCACCCGGGCAAGGCCAACGTAGTTGCCAATGCCCTGAGCCGCAAGGCAGTAGCAAATCTAATCTGAGACATCTGTATGAGGATGAAAGTGATTACTCCATTGCTGGAGTAGATCCGAGAGGCGCAGGTCGAGGTCCTGAAGGAAGAGCATCATAAGTGTGAGCGGATAGTAAGCCATGTGGCCCCGTTTGATTATGACAGCCGAGGGTTGATGACCCTTCATGGGAGGGTCTGGGCTTCGTAGTGGGGAGGAGTACGGCAGGTTCTGATGGATGAGGCCCATAAGTCGAGGCTCTCCATCCATCCCGGGGCGACGAAGATGTACAGATATCTTCGACCCGATTACTGGTGGCCCTTCATGAAGCGGGACGTAGCTTGGTATGTGGAGAGATGCCCGACCTGCAGGAAGGTCAAGGCAGAGCACCAGAGACCGCACAATAAGATGCAACCGTTAGAAATTTCCGTGTGGAAATGGGAGGATATCACCATGGACTTCATTACTAAGCTTCCCAAGACCGCACGTGGGGTCGATTCAATATGGGTCATCGTGGATCGGTTGACCAAGAGCGCCCATTTCATACCGATCCAAGAGAGCATCTCGGCTTAGCCGAGATTTATGTTCGAGAAGTAATGGAACGTCATGGAGTGCTTATCTCGGTAGTGTCAAACCGATATGTCCGTTTCATGTCCAGATTTTGGAAGCGGTTTCACGAGGAGATGGGTACTCGTCTCCACTTCAGCACCGCTTTCCACCCCTAGACAGACGGGCAAAGCGAGAGGACGATTCAGACTCTTGAGGACATGATACATGCATGCGTGTTAGATTTCGGTGGCAGTTATGTATCTTTTGTTAGCGGAATTTTCGTATAACAACAGTTACCATGCCAGCATAGACCAACCACCATTTGAGATGCTCTATGGGAGGAAGTGTAGGACCCCAATCTGTTAGGGTGAGTTCGGTCAAAGAGTTATGGGGAGTACGGAGGTAGTACTTAAGACCACCGAGCAGATCCAGCAGGTCCGGAGCAGGCTCCACACTGCTCAGAGTTGGCAAAAGAGCTTCGCCGACAAGTTGCATTCAGGCTTGGAGTTCCAGGTGGGCGATATGGTCCTCCTGAAGGTATCACCCTGGAAGGGTGTTATCAGGTTCCGAAAGCGGGGCAAGTTGGGCCCCAGGTTCATAGTTTCGTTTAGGTTGTTGGCCCAGGTGGCTTAGGTTGCTAACCGATTAGATCTTCCAGCAGAGCTCAGCCATATCCACATCACTTTCCATGTTTCTTAGTTGCAGAAGTGCTTAGTTGATGATTCAACAGTGGTACCCCTTAAGGATATTCAAGTTGATGACAGCCTGAACTACATCGAGAGACCAGTGGAGATTTTAGATCGCAAGACGAAGGAGCTGAGGAACAAGAAGAAGGAGTTAGTTAAGGTGCAGTGGCAGCACCGCAATGGTTTAGAGTGGACATGGGAGCCCGAGGAGGAGATGAGGGTGCACTACCCGGAGTTGCTTTCGGACGCAACAGACTCCGAGGACGAAGTCAAACTCAAGTGGGGGAGAATTGTAACGCCCCGTTCCTAGTAAGCATTTAATTTATTAAAATATTCAATTTGTAAGAGCTACTCAACTAGTTGGTAGCCCTAACACGTCGAGTAGGTGCCAGCTTGGTTGCGAGAATTAAATGGTCTACTCGACGAGTCCGAGCCTGGACTCGGCGAGTAGGTCCATTCGAATATATATATGTATATATATAATATTTATCAGTGAATCCAGATATAATATTAATTGATCTACTTACGGGAGAGGTGTCTAGAATGCTCACGTTGGCTTGGTAGTTGGATTTAGGAAATGTTATACGCCAAAATTGCCCTGCGTGCTAACTGTCCGACCTGGCTGATCCTTATTTGATAGAACTCTCAATTATTATTATGATTAGTGAAAGATATAGCTCTCATTACCAAATCATCATAGAACTTAATAGGATAAATTATTATAGGTTAATACTTGTTCGACGCACTATCCGTCAGTTGAGTCAATAGTAGAATTGCCCAGATAGCTATCAATCTTCCGAGTAATTGTACGTCATTAGGCTAGTTCTGTTAATTGCATGTAGTATTGGATTATTACATGTTGTACTGTTTATATGTACTATTATATTTGTTGGATTAGGTGTCGAAGCCCATAACTATTTTTGGTATGTACTTGATTTCATTATGAGCATGGTCCTTTTGGGTTGCCTTAACTCATGCAACTTGAAAGGATGACAAGAGGAGAGAGAGTAGAATTTATTATGTGAATAATAAATTAGTACTCATAATGGTTTTGTTAATATATTACAAGATTGATATATTATTTGGAAATCATATTATTTAATTATTATTGATCAGAAATTAATTTTGAATTAATTTAGTTGCGAAAAGAGACTGATTAAATAATTTGGGGACTGTTATGCAAATCATTGATAGTTGTATAATTGGTCATATAACTCCATAGAGTGGAGTGGACGAAATTCATGGGGAAGCGCATAAGATTTTGTCCATGGGCTCTAAGGAAGGAGTTCATGGGCTACTTGTTCCCTAAGTTAGGTATTAGGGTTTCCACCTGAAAACCCTAGCAGCCACAACTATATATAAGACCCCATACAAGGGGATTTTCGGCCTAAGCATTCAAGAAAGAAACCCTAGCCGAAATCCTTATCTCTTAAGTCTTTCTCCTTGCATTAGGTGTTTGTGATTCCATTAGAGGAGCAACACTTGGGGCACTAGGCTTTCAGAAGTCAAGATGAAGAAGGATTAACTTGTTATTGCTACATAACAAGAGGGGTAAAGATTCTAACCCTAATTATATGTGATTTTCGATATATGTATGCTAGTCATAGGGTTATTGCTTTGGTATTCATAGTTGTATGTTCAAATTAGAAAAACCTAGATCCAAAGAAATTAGGGTTGCATGTACACCATAGAAATGATGTTATGCAGAAAACCCATCAGTGGTATCAGAGCCTAGGTTGTTTTTCTATTGGATAGATACAAAAGTGAACTGCCAAAAGATCAAAAAGTCGAGAATTTTGTTGTTTGTCAGGCTTACTCTACGAGTCCATGTGTGGACTCGACGAGTTGCATGAACTCAACGAGTCCAGGGTTCTATTTCTGGGATTTTCGATTTTTTGACTAGTTTTTGATTAGGATATAATTACCAAAACTCGTTTTTCTTGCCTAAAATCGATTTTTATTACTTGTATGAGATATCGTTATCAAAATTCGTTGATTTGGTTAAATATGGATAATATAGGATTATTTTGATTCAAATATTTAACCTAGTAATTTTGAAAAAACTTTTAAATTACACCCTTTAGGTTTTATAGTTTAAATTTATAATCAAAAGTTTTAGTTTTTGAAATTTAAATAGTTAAACCCTAATATTTTGAGAAGTTTCAAAATTTTTCCTCAAGTTTAGGAATTTAAAATTTAATTGAAAGGTATTAATTTTGAAATATTAAATTCTAAAACACTAATTTTTGAAAAGTTCAAATTTCACCCTTATGAATTTTATTAAATTAATTAAGAGTTTAATTAAAAGAGAGAATTAATAAATCCATAATAATATGGTTTAAGTTAAATCAAATTAAAAGTATAATTTATTATTAGATTAAACCACTTAGTATTTTAAATGTATAAAATACACCATTATACTATATAAAATTAAGAGTTTAATATATTCTATATATAAGTAAAAGTTCAGTCTTACCGTTATTAGGCCTCATTCACGAAGCTGGTTTATAACGGGTGTTTAAGGAAGCGGCCAATAAAATGACCGCTATTGGGTATCCACTCTTGCCCACCGCACCCTTGACTAGTGGATGGTCGTTAGCCGAACGGGTAGGATAGGACACACCATTCCATTATAAGTATAATGAAATACGAAGTAACTAAACACATTTATAAATTCCCAAATATTAGTTACTTCAGGAAAAATATGAATTTGGTGCTAATCCATGAAATTGCACATTGCACCTTGTTGGTCGTTAGTGGAGCATGTGTGGTTAACCGACACACTAATATGGGACTAATGAAGGATGGCAATGGGTAGCTCGTAGATTATCATAGATTAATGGAGCGTGTGTGGTTAACTGACACATTGATTAGGTGATAGATGTCTTCGAGAGTACCAAGCTAATTTGCATGGTTATTCACACCTTGTTTGTGATCCTCGGTATCCCAGTCACAAACTTGAAGGGCATAATCAAGATTAAACATGCCATTGAAAAGTTCAATGAATCTCAAAAGATCTAGGAATTTCAATTCATTTAAAGCCTAATTTTCTTTTTCGTTTTTATGGTGGAAATTGGTAAATCATCATTTACATACTTTCAAATATTTTACAACTGGATTACGGCATCCGTCTTCCGAGTTGTAGAATATTGTGTTGAATCCTAGCCTTAATATTTCGTTTAAGTGTTATATTAAGGAATTAAATCGACTAACTTGAATTTCTCCCTTTTGTAGATGTCAAATTCTAACAACTATGGCCTTCCTGAATCCTTTGGGAAAAGCTTTCCACATGAAGATAATGTTCCACGATTGGATCATGTAAATGGAAATCGGTCTTCACTTCCTGCACCTCTTCCAATAATTCTCCCTGACCTACGTGTTCGTCGACATGAAAAGTTCAAGGTCACTCAAGACCTATTAGCAAGATAACACGAAGATGGAAAATCTATATGTGTTCACGTCTTGGATATGAAGTTATATATTGACAGGTTGGGAATGTTAGGTGTTGATGTCTCAAGGAAGCTGGCTGTTGACTTTGGTTCTTCAATCACTTCCCGAATCATATAGTGAGTTCATTAAAGATTACTATATGATGGATCACGACGTGACCCTCATTGATCTTACCTATTTGCTTATTGATGTTGAATCAACAATGATTTGGCGTACTGGTAAAGCAACTTTAACTGGTAGATCAACCTCCCAAACTTCCATGGACATTGATAATGGCAACATTGGAAGTCCAGAAAAGTTTTTTCTTCCCAATGGAAAGGGTTTGGCCAAGGTCAAACCGTTTGGCTGGATGGTAAAGAGAAAGTCTGAATCTGAGATTGTCCCATGTGCTATTCCAAAAGATTTTGTTTGCTTAGACTGCCAAGAGAAGGGGTACTGGTTGCGTAGCGGCCATACTTACCTGAAAGATTACAAGGATGGGAGAGTCAAGATGTATGACTCTGCTTTAGGTAAAATCCATTATCTAACTCTATTAAGTTCTTGTTTGTAGATTCTTAATGCATGATGTGATAAGATTGCATTTTGATGTTTTGTAGGATCGAAGAAAGGAAAGGAAAACTGAAAGGAAAAGTATGCTGAGTCTGATCGTGAAGAGATGGATTTCGATCTCATGGTTCGATGATCGGATTTTTGAGCTGCTGCATAAGAGATATGATAGATTGCTTAGGAGTATTTAGTAACATAGTTTTCATTTGTAATTGCGTTGTAAGGAAAAGTTTTCCGTGTTTTTATAAATAAAATAAATTTTTATTTTTGTGTATCCTTGCAATGACTTTTTTGAAAAATTATGTTTGGATGTTTCTATTGTTAGCAATATTGAAAATGGATGTGATTCTTAGTTAACTTGTCTGTGGGACCCTCTTGGCCCCATAACTCTGTGGACCCACTGGTCCTAACTCTATAAACTCTGAATCATGCATATCACATATCACATAGAAATCACAACACATAAATAGCATACAAGATACTCTGTCATATAGATCTGATTACCACTCTAGGTAAAGTATAGTGAGAAGACTCACCTCGGGAATCTTGGTAAAATCTCGATATCAGAAATACTGCCCTAGCCTCCGCCTAGTCACAATAATAAATTACACTAAATAAGTGTCTCTTCACAAATTGGATATTCTCTCATGCAAATCCCTAGAAGAGTAAAAGACCATTCTACCCCTCTATAGGCCCAAAGGCCCATTTGTTGACAAACCCTAAAAGTCAACCAAAAGTCAACTGTCTATTTTGACTAGACTCGCCAAGTGCATACGACGACTCGGCGAGTCCCATCGTCCCCACAGACTCTTCCCTTTTCTAAGCCTCACTCGGCTCACTGAGTCACCCCTCAACTCACCGGGTCACCACTGGAGTCAGACCCCGGGGCAACCCGATCCGACTCGTCGAGTCTACATATGGACTCAGCGAGTTTCCTCCATGGACTTGCTCAAACAACCTCCTGAGATCAGATCTGCTTAACCAAATCATATATCTAACCCTTAAACACTCAAAAGTCACGTAAAGGTGCAACTTGTACGTGTATGCAGCCCATATCAAGCCTCAAATGGAGAAATAACACTAGAAATGGCAACCTAGTCTCCAATTGCTTATTTGGTTGCAAAAAGCTAGAAGATAATGACTCTAGGGACCTCTCATGGTCCAGATCTGATGTCATAATTCCAAAGAGGACCTTATACTCATTAGATCTTTCATAAAATGAGAGTAAAAATCCTAAAATCAAGAAGTCCATCAATATAACACGAAATGGGAAGGATTATACCTCCAAAGATGATATCACTAGATGATTAGCTCAGATCTAGTCCCCTTCACACTCTAGATTTGTGCTCCTTCCTTCCTTCCTTCAAGCAAAACCACACAAAAAGATAAAGAAATAGCCTCCACTTGCCCTCAAACACACTATCTCTGCTCTCTAGGATTTCTCTAGAACAAGGTGGCCGCAAATGAAGGCCATAAAGGTCTTTAAATAGGCTCCCAAAGCCAAGGATTAGGGTTTTCCTAATCAGCACCGACTCGGCGAGTCAGCTACCCGACTCGTCGAGTCCGGTCGCAAAACTGCGCCAACAAATAAGACTCTACTCGACGAGTTGAGGCACCAACTCGTCGAATTCCCCTAATAAAATAATAATTCAAAATAATAAAATCACATACCCAAACTCTGACTATTACAACTAAATATTGAACAAGTTCAGTCCATATGAGTTTGGATTTGTCACAAACATTTTCTTGTGATAATGGTTATGACAAATTCACATGGATAGGAATGCATACACCATAAAATCTATGTGGTAATGTTTCTCTCCACTTCATGAAAATGATTGTGAGGAAACACTTTCACTAAGAAGATTTTAAGGAGATAGCAATTGTATAAATTGCATTCTCAAATTCGATTATGATTACGGCATCCCTCTTCATAGTTTGAATTATGAGAAATGACAAAAGGTTTAACATTTGGTACTTACTGCTATAAGCTCTGAAATTGTTTAGACACACATATGAGATTTCTAATAAAAGGTGTATGATCTTAGATAAATCTTATCAAAGAATCTCGTATTAGAAATCTAAACTTTGGTAAAGAAGTCAATAAGTATTGTTTTCTAGAAAGTCCAGCTGATTTTTGAATACATGTCAAATCTAGTGGGAGCATAAGTGTTATGTTGGTAAGGATATAATTATCATGTTAGTTGGAGCATGATTATTATTTTAAGTGTGTAAGTTATCAATATTAATTATAGAAAACAAAAGTTTCAATTCGCAAAGTTGCAGATATTGAAAAGTTGTTTTTCTATAGTTAAGGGAGAGGAACTTATATTTCATTTCAAATCTAAAAGCTTAGATCGAGAAATTTTAATCAAATTTAGTCAAAGGACATATATGAACATTATGTTGATAAGGTTCAACATAAGGAAATTCTATATATGGAAAACTTATAGCAGGAGACTGGTAAAGTATCATGTCTTTATGTAAGACATTATGAATCGTATCCCATACGCTTCGAGTATAGGATCAATTGCATATGATGTAATATTCGACCGTTTTGATTTTCCAAGTGCCTAGGGCATTAAGAGGGAAAAAGGACCAGAACCACATATGGATAAAGTAGTTAAACAACTGTCAAGGATGATCTATGGTTCACCAAGGATTAGTCGCTTGTGGGCAGTTATAAGTAAAGCATTGAATGGAACATACCGACATTATTATGAATAGATAGGATTCTATTAAGAATGAGTTGTTATATGGAAAATATGGAAATGTTTCCATAATGGGAGTTGGATATTAAGAATCTATGTAGACTAGAAACTTTTATGCAAGAAGGATATTCAAAGGACTGTACTTTCAATGTGAGACTTCATATATGTGGAGTTGTCTTGTAACGATCTCCAATAGAGCGCTTTGTAATATCATTGGAAAAGTCTTTTTGACTTTGGTGTTATGTCATTACAAAAGGATCATTGCGTAAAATGTTAGAATCTAACATATTCTAATAGTGGCAAGAATTTGGCATTCTTACACTTGTGATAAGGATTGGGAATTGTGAAATGAGCATCATTGGAAATGTGTTCAATTGATCTATTTCACAAAGTAAGGACGATAGTAAACATAGTGTGCATGCTTGGAGAATTGGATGACTATTGTTTCAGTTTAAGTATTAAGTTGATTATCCTAAACAATATATAATGAATAATGTGTAATCGATATGGTGATTAAATAAAAGGTGTTTTATTTATACTCAAAGTGTTGAGGCCATATTGGATTCGATTATTCTTGTGTTTCACTTTGCATGTTTTGACTTCCCGAATAATAAGATTATTCAAACATCTATAGTCAATCATACGTTTGAAGTAGGTATTGAGGAAAGACTGTAATGAATTAATTTGTAGACTGACTGAAGTGTTTAGACATAGCAAAAGTCTGATGCAGTGTTCATGAGTACTTCTGAAATAAGATTCCAGTATTGGATTAAACCCACGCTCATGTGAATCACTTCATGGATTTTATCATGAGTGATTGTGAGACGGTAATATCTTATATTCTTGAAACAGAGACATATGATTTGTTGTTTACATGTCGGTTGCGCATTGATAATCCGTAAACGCACCAATAACTTGGTGTTATAAAACGTATTGTTGTGTGTGATTTGATGAGTAAGTAGTACAAGCATATAAGTCAAGCATGGACCCCTCGATGATTTAGTGATGACACCTAAGCTCTTGGCCAAGCATGGACTAAATCGATGTGTTCAACTGAAGTCTATTGTCAGTCGTCTTAAATCTGAAATCGGGAAACAACACTTGAACAGAGAGAATGATTATAATGCATGTCTCAATTTATACGATATCTAGAATGGAGGAATATGTGATCCCTTATCTAAAGGTCGTGTTGCTGATAAGATCAGAGTTCGACAGCGGCTTTTGAAAGCTACGACTGCAAATCAGATTTTGAAGTCGTACTTGCAATAATAGTTTTTAGACTTATCCAAGTGGGAAACTGTTGGATTAGGTGTCTTAACCCATAACTATTTTTGGTATGTACTTGATTTCATTATGAGCATGGTCCTTTTGGGTTACCTTCACTCATCCAACTTGATAGGATGACAAGAGGAGAGAGAGTAGAATTTATTATGTGAATAATAAATTGGTACTCAAAATGGTTTTGTTAATATATTACAAGATTGATATATTATTTGGAAATCATATTATTTCATTAGTATTGATCATAAATTAATTTGGAATTAATTTAGTGGTCAAAAGAGACTGATTAAATAATTGGGGGATTGTTATGCAAATCATTGATAGTTGCATAATAGGTCTGATTGATTCCATAGAGTGGAGTGGACGAAATTTATGGGGAAGCCCATAAGATTTCATCCGTGGGCTCTAAGAAAGGAGTTCATGGGCTGCTTGTTGACTATGTTAGGTATTAGGGTTTCCACCTGAAAACCCTAGCAGCCACAGCTATATATAGGACCACATACAAGGGGATTTTCGGCCCAAGCATTCAAGAAAGAAACCCTAGCCGAAATCCTTCTGTCCTAAGTCATTCTCCTTGCATTGGGTGTTTGTGACTCCATTTGAGGTGCAACACTTGGGGCACTAGGCTTTCAGAAGTCAAGATCAAGAAGGATTAAACTTGTTATTTCTACATAACAAGAGAGGGAAAGATTCTAACCCTAATCATATGTGATGTTTGATATATGTAAGCTAGTCATAGGGTTATTGCTTTGGTAGTCATAGTTGTATGTTCAAATTAGAAAAACCTAGATCCAAAGCAATTAGGGTTGCATGTACACAATAGGAATGATGTTATGCAGAAAACCCATCAATATTATGTAGGGAGTTGAGGGCGAAACAATCTTATAAAAAAGGCCAATAGACTCGTGTGGACTAGCATTATGCTAAAGGTCAAAGTGCAGACCAGATATATGCGGAAGGCAAAAAGGGCAAACTAGCTTCGTGCTGAAGGCCAAGGGTAGACCAACTTTAAGCTGAAGTGTAACATCCGGATTTTCAGGTACATTATTTATTCATTCATTTTTGGAGATTTTGGGAGGGACTCGGTGAGTTGATACTTAGACTTGCCGAGTAGTGTCGCGATTTTCCATCCGGGTTAATGACCTGACTCGGTGAATCGACTAGTGGACTCGGCGAGTCCACGCTGTTTAATGAAACCCTAATTTTCGGGTTTTGAGACCTATTTAAAGGCCCTATGGCCTTCATTTGCAGCTACCAGTTCATAGAGAGAGACCCCAGAGAGTGGCAGCGTTTTGAGAGAGAAAGGAAGCCATTTTTGATCCTTGTGTAGGTGATTTTGCAAGAAGAAGGTGACAAAGGCAAGAGGAAACTGAAGAGGGTGCTAATCTGTGGATTTCAGAGCTTAGGGACTTCATCTTGAGGTATATATTCGATCCCCTTTTAGTTTTGGTGTAAGTTTTGAGAGTTTTTTGAGTAAGATTTGTGAAGCAATTGGTCCCTTCTTGTGTTGAGACTTCGAATCTGGATCCAAAGAGGTCCAGAGACCTTAACTTCTTGATCTTTATGGGTTTCATGGAGAGTTCTGAGCTTAGGGTGGCATATTGAGGCCATTTCTCCAAATAGAGCCTTTGGGTCGTTACATGGGCATCAAGATCCAAAGTTTATGTGTTTATATTGCTTAAGGAAGCCAGATCTATGAGTTAGAGGAATAGATCTGACCCTAGGAGCTCATTTGAGCTCGAGCATGGCATGAACTCGCCGAGTACCAAGAGCAGACTCGGCGAGTAGGGTTAGGGTTTCCCCATAGTTCACTCAGTGAGTGCTTGCCAAGTTAGGAGAATGACTCAGTGAGTCAGAAGGAATTAGAGAACTCACCGAGTTCATAATGGGACTCGGCGAGTTGAGTCGGGGTGGCCCCGTGACTCATGCTAGGTGGGACTGGTCGAGTAGGGGAAAGACTTGACGTGTCATGCGGGACTAGAGGGATAGTGGACGCGCGTAGACTCGCCAAGTCACCTAAGTGCACTCGACGAGTCGGGTCAGAGTCTGACCGTTGACTTTGTTGACTTTGAGGATTGGTCAACAATGGATTCTTCATGTCAAGAGAGGGTTGAGTCTAGTCTCTAGAGTTATATTTATGAGGGTATTTTACTTTATGTGATTAGGCGGAGGCTAGACTGTATTGCTACAGAGTCAGAGATTTACCGAGACATTGGAGGTGAGTCTTCTCACTATACTTTACCTTGAGTGGTAAATAGGGTTATGTGACAGAGTATCTTGTATGCTATAATTGTGATGTGTTGCACTGCATTGCTACAGAGTCAAAGATTTACCAAGACATCTGAGTTAAGTCTTCTCACTATACTTTACCTTGAGTGGTAAATAGGGTTATGTGACAGAGTATCTTGTATGCTTTGACAGAGTATCTTGTATGCTATGATTGTGATGTATTCCAGAGTTCACAGAGTTAGGACCAGAGGGTCCACAGAGTTAAGGCCAGTGGGCCCATAGAGTTATAGCCTCGAGTGGCTAACATGTGTTATATGTGGTATTTTGGGGAACTCACTAAGCTTTATGCTTACAGTGTTATGTGTTATGTGTTTCAGGTACCAATGATGATCGCGGGAAGGCGCCGACATGATTCGTACACACACATGGGATTTATGTAATTTGATCTTAGGAAATGTTTTTGTGAAACAAAGATTTTATACAATGAGATTTGTTAATAAATGTGTTTGGAAAATGTGTTTTGAAAAATTTAAAATTGTTTTAATTTTTACGGTGTTACATGAAGGTCATTATGTGTATGCATTGTATATATATTGTGGAATATGGTATACTGGGGAACTCACTATGCCTAGCGCTTACCCCATTGTTATAAATATTTCTCTTAGGTACTTAATGAGAAGAGCAAGGTTTGGTTGTACACACGCGCATTCACAACATGTTTCCGCATAATGTAATTATAACTGTGATATACTTTAATAAATAAAACTGAAAAATTTAGGATGAAAAGTCAAGACGTTACACATATGATCCTATAGGGTCAGACCTTATAACAACTTACTACTAATTGATTATATATATATATATATATATATATATATATATATATATATATATATATGTATATATATATATATATATATATATATATATGTGTGTGTGTGTGTGTGTGTGCCATGTATAACTATTTGGACCCTTAGTGTTTCATCTAGTTACAACATGTAACTAACTAGTTAATGAGATAGGGTACAACACATATTGACCTCCCATCACCTTGCTCATAGTCGTAGTTTTTCAAGGTATCGGAGAGGTGGAATGTTGTCTTTCTTTCTTTCTCGTATACTCCTACAAGACCATGCTTTGACTTACTTGAAAGGTCTGGTTATTACGTAATTATGTGATAGCATATATAGAATAATGTTACTAGTTAAAAGGTTGATTTTTTCTTCACTTTTTCTCTTTTATTTCCTAGAGCATGAAGCTCCCAACCCGTCTCCATGTCTTGCAGATTTTGTGAAGATTAGAGTCTTTTAGTACCTTCTCCTTTAAGGCTTTTTGGGTATAAGTTCTTTAAGGCTTAACAAGAACTAATTACAAGTGAAGAATACCATCTTGAAGTTTTTTATCCTTACTTGGTGGATACTTGTAGAAGAACCCTCCTTAGTGCTCTTTCCATCTTTATTAACTCTCAACCTTCCGAGAGGAATTCAGGTCTTCAAAGGTTGTAGTTCTTTTCTTCCTATGGTTGTGTTTTAATCTTTCTAAGTCATGCAACATCATCCTTTGTTGGGTATAAAAAGGTTTTATTGATATTCTTATAAAATGCTTCCGTTGCTAAACTCGTAGTTTTGAGACTATTATTAGACTATTTTTAAATATAAACCCAACAACTGGTATTAGTGTCGTCTTTCAAGCTTGGTTACATTTTACATTCTTTGTTATAATCTTTTTCTTTTATGGAAAACATGGATAATTTTCTTTTTGTAAGAAAATCCTTACATATTTTCTATAATAACTTGGAAATGTTTATAATTGTTAATTTTAGGACTATTAGTAAAAGAAGTTGTCTTAGAAAAACAAAGTGTTGTTATATATACATATATATATATATATATATATATGTATGTATATATATATATATATATATATATATGTGTGTGTGTGTGTGTGTGTGTGTATTATATGTATAAACTAGCCATGGACCATTTGTGATGTGATTTGAGTTGATTTGCTAAAATGGTTGTAATATTTACTTGTTTATTTAGTATGTAATAATTAAATAGAACGTTTTCATTTGTTTATTTTTATAAGTAATAGAAGTTGTTATAATTTAGTTTAATAAAAAATATAGCAAAAATACAGATGGTGACTATTTTGAAGATCATAAGTTCATACACTTGATTTTAAAAACTTTATAAAATTATTTTTCATCAAGTTGCTATAAGGTGTTGAAGCAAGTGGAGCATGAAGATATCAATGAGTTTTGGTCCCTCTATATCCACTAGGAATGGACTTGACATTTATGTGATAACTCACGAAAGTGTCAGTGGTTTGTGGTTGTTTTATGTATATATGTTTTATGCTTTTTGATGCTTATTTTTATGTTCTATTATTCATGTTTGTTAAATTAGATTTTAAAATTGTAGATAATATTTTAAACATAAAATGATCACAAGGAGTTTTGTTTTAATGAAATTTATCTTTTAACATAAGATGGTAAACATGTTTTAAAAAAATAAAATAAGCTTTATTGTTTAAAACTAGCTAAGAAAAAAATTAGATGATTAAACTTTTAATATTAAAATTAAATTTAAATTTTGATCGTATCGATTATGTAACACTGGATACATGCAATAATCATGATATCATATATTTTTAGACTAGAATTATAAAAAACATCAAAGATCCCTAAAAATACAATTCTATGACGTCCACTTTGAAAGCACTCAAACATCACTTTTATAAGCTTATGGGAAATGGTCATTTAACCATTAATTTTATAGTTTGATGGCTGAGGTGTAATCACGATTTCTATAACCAATTTATATGCCAATTACACCGTTAGGGTTTCTATGCATCACATACACTCTAAAGTTGGTAGCAGAAAAATCAAACTATGATATACCTAAGTGTACATGCAGTCTATGGATCTATGACTTCATACTATATATAGCTACCATAGGAAAACATAAATACAAAAGAAGAATTACATATCTCTCCTCCAACCAAATACCTTCGCACTTGAGCTCTCGTGCGTGCCACCTTATTTTGATGAATAGGACCCAACCTAATATCCCTCTCGTTGTTCACACCTAATGAAATCAAAAGAGTAGAATAAAAAATAACTAGGAAGGGACAAATTCTAGGAGAATTCTTCCATAAGAATGCGAGAAAGAAGACGCCAAATTATAAGCCAAGATTGAATAAATATTTATAGCCTTGGATATCTTCCAGGGTTTTATCCTTCCACCCATGTGGGATGAGATAAATCTAGAATGATCTTCCCTCCTTCCCAAGGGAATTTTTTTCCACCTCCCTCTTCCACAAGGTTCTCAAATATTCCTGATTAATGAACTATTAATTAGTTGATATTCAACCCTTCAATTAATTAAACAGTTCGTTAATTCCCAAATTATTTTCCAATTAGTTTCTAATTAATTATTAAACCATAATAATTAATAAACCAATTCCTCCTTCATTGATTCTACTTAATTTGAATCTTAAGGGCAACCCAAGAGGACCTGTCTATTATTAGAAATTTCACTAATAGTCATTGATATTGGACACACTTTCCAACGCATAAATGTTTGACAATTTGGATGATTCGATCAATCTTTTATGAAAAAGGATATCGATTTAAAAAGAGATTTGAGGCATATATGGGTTCAAACATGTCTATTAAATTTAGTTATTAGCAATGTCATAAAGCTAGGAATTATATATTTGAATATAATTGATAATTAATATCTACCTTGTTGGTTCCAATGAATGGAAAAATGATACCTAACCATTTATTTGTTTTTGCAACTTGTATCCTAGACTTTGATAATTAATGTTTTAGAAACTTAAAAGGGTATTACTTATTTAATATTTAAACAATGAACAATAGTAAATGAATTTTGTTGAAATTTGTAGAAGAAAATAAAATCCAATGTCACTATCATGCCTTATCTTTCTCTTATTTATATACAACTTACTATAACATCCGATGGACATAATTTAAATGAATGGTTTTATGCCTTGAGAATCAATCTCAAGAAAGATAAGAAATTGTATATTTTTAAAGGCCCTATTCCTAAATAACCTGTTTGAGTAGTGGACCTGAACATGATACTTGGTGGAAGCATCATTGCGATGTGAAGATGTTTTGAAATCATACTAGGAACTATAATTTTGTACTTCCATGAAGTATTTTTTGAATTTAGAAGCATATTATATGTTTCTTTAGGTAAAGTGGATATTCCTAAAACACAATGATATTTGGTTTGATCTAGTTCAAACATTAGAAGAACACAAGATTGATGAGAGTCACCATGTGTGTTGTAAGTGTCCCTTAGTTCATGAAAAAGATACTTATAAGCCAAAGAAATCCATAACAGCCCATAGAGATGGATCTTGTTTCTACTATAGAGAAATAGGACTCTGGAAGAAGAACTGCTCCTCTTATCTGAGAAATATTGGTCAGAACAGTCATTAAAATATCTATTAGATAAAACTTATAATTTTTAAAACTCAAGTACTTGGTACTTAATTTTAATCTATTATTTTTAAATGGCTTGCAAATATTCAAGTAGAGTAAGCAACTGAGAACAAGCAACTTCAAACTTCATTTGTAGAGTTTGTTATTTATGCTTAGAACATAAAATAATTATATTGTAAAACCATGTTTTTTTTTGGAAGAATGTATGTTTTGAATTTAGCCTAAATATATGTCCCGGTTAACTGATTAGATAATTGATTATTTATTTAAATATTTTTTCATAACGATGACTTTCATACCTGAGTCAAACACCCAATTTTTATCGGAAAGAATTTAGGAATCAACCTAACTTTCGTGTAATGTATTATTATTTTAGATGATAATGATTTTTATAATAATTTAAATTTTTATAATTCAAATTAAATATTTATACATCATTTATACCATATTTTTTATAAAAGTTTCAAGCTTTTATAAAAGAGTTGACTTTTTTTTTTATAAAATTATAAGAAACAAAAGTGTCTCCTCTTTTCCCCTCCATGTCCTAACACCAAACATACATATGCATAAACCAAAAGGCATTTTTCAAATAGTCTCATCCATGTCCCCCTATACCCACCCCTGTACCCACCCACCCCCTCCCTCCTTTATTTACGGCCGAGGACCCTCCCTCCCCCCTCTTCACTTCATCTTCTTCATACTTCATTTCCTCTCAAGAAAAAGCTTCTATTCTCAAGATTTATCTCCATAAGTTGGTTCTTGATCATTTGGTAATCTTTAACTCACTAATCTAGTGATTATATATATATATATATATATATATATATATATATATATATATATATATATATATTAGTTTTGTTACAATTACACACATTAACATGTGTTACTATCGCATTGCCACATGACACTATTTTGAGCATGCCTCAAAAGGACCTAGCATATATGTTTGAGTTAGATAAAATTAATTATATTCTATTTTATTTCACAAACGAATCCATCATTTATGTCATATTATGCACAAACTATGTATATGATTATTCTGTGAGCATATCATAAGATACCAATAAGATATATGGGAAAGTCATTAGTTGACTATAAGAACATTCTTAAAGAGCCACACAAGATACTGACTTCAAAATAGACTGATATAATTATGGATTATAATTCGATTATGACTTGATTATGAATGAAGAAAGAGTTTTGTTGGAACAAGATCGAAGTAGAACATAATTGCACAATATACTACATAATAATTGCACAATCTACTACTTTAGAAGTTGCATTATAATATGATTGGATGAATAAATTCATTGAAAAACTATTTTGAGTCCTTCCATTAAAGGATCAAATAGAAATCTTTTGTGACTTGAAGAGCTAAGAACTCTATGTCCAATCAGAAAACCAATCATATTCTCCAAGATATTTAACTATACTTAGAATAAAGTTAAATATGGAGATAATCTTATTCATAGAATTTATACAAATGAAATTTAGGCATACCCATTAATAAAGTCCTTCCTTAAACGAAACATGAAAGGCCACACCTCAGCCATATGGCATTGTTATTTTAGAAATAGGATTTGATTCGGATTTAGTATTCGGAAATTGGAATATTGTGACAACAACTTTTAATTGTTTTGATATGTTGGGAAATGTTTGTTGTTTTATATCTTATCATGTTTAATCCATGAATAATCTAATTATTCTAAAAGTCCGTAGGCGATCATAATCGTGGGAACAACTATGAAGTAAGACTAATATAAATGGATTGGTTGACTATCATAGGATGAAAGTAGGCAAGAGGTTGTAACCATATGTACTTGTCAGAGACCAAGTATAGAACATGACCCATATGAAGATCACCTCGTTAATCGTTTCCATTAAAGATACTATCTTTTTATTCTTAATACATAAGAATGATATTGGGACTTGAATGTAGGGAGCACTATACTTTACCATGGTCAAATATTGTTCTTTAACTAGGTGGTTATAAAGGCCATTTTCAAGTGTAGTATGAACTATACGAGAGGCATCTGTAGTCGAAATGGGATTTTGGGAATTAGATGATGACGAATGACGTTCTTCGTCATGTGTTATTGGGGGTAGTGAAAAAATGTTGATAGACGTTCTCCAATATATATATATATATATATATATATATATATATATATATATATATATATATATATATATATACCCGTCTATGATAAGTCTTGTACAGGTGAGAGATTTAAAGATATATATACCCAACAAACATTATTGAATGATATTTGTTAATGATATATGATCATTTAGGGTCACATCTTATAGCAAGTTACTACAAACTAATTATTTATTAAAGTGGTTTAATTATTAATAAATATTATCAACAATTGTATTTAATTGGAAAATTATTATTTTATGAAAAAAATATTTTAGCAACTAATTGGGAATTATGGTTTCTAGAAATAATAATAAAGAGCACAAAAACTAGTAATAATCATATGGTATGAATATATGTCATGTATAATTATTTGGACCCTTAGTGTTTAATCTAGTTACAACATGTAACTAACTAGTTAATGAGGTGGATTACATTACACACCAACCTACAATCACCTTCCTCCTATTCGTGATTTTTCAAGGTATGGGGGAGGTGGAGTGTTATCTTTCATTCTTTCTCCCATGCTTCTGTTAGACCATGCTTTGACTTAGGTGAAAGTTATTGTCCTTAATTACTTATGTGGTAGTATATATAGAAGCATTTTACTCGTTAAAAGGTTGATATTTTTCTTCTCTTTTTCTCTTCTATTTCTGAGAGCATGAAGCTCTCATCCCCACTTGATATCTTGCAAATTGTTGTGAATATTATAGTCTTTTACTTTCTTCTCCTTTAAGGATTATTTTGTATAATTTCTTTAAAGATTAATAAGATATAATTAAAAGTGAAGACTAGCATCTTGAAATGGTTTATCCATGCCTGGTTGATACTTGTAGAGGAACCCTCATTTGTGTTATTCCCATTTTTATCAACTTTTAACCTTCCGATAGGAATCAATGTCTTCAAAGGTGGTAGTTCTTTTTTTCTTATGGTTCTATTTTAATCTTTCTAACTCTTGCAAATTGATCCTTTGGTGGGTCTAAAAATGTTTTATTGATATTCTTATAAAATGCTTATGTTGCTAAACTCGTAGTTTTGAGATTATTATTAGACTAGTTTGAATATAAAACCAACAAAGGGGAGTGCATACTGTAGTCAAATTTTCATGAAAAACTGCAATGAATGCTTAGTATTAAGTATTATCCTCGTACACCCATATCTTAAAGGCATTGCGCTCCATGAGCACATGCAATGTTTTAATCATGCAGTTCCTTTATCCCCTGCTCCATAATTATAGGGACTTAATTATATTTTTAGCCTTTTGCGGTACTGATTTCTGTTATGAGGGATTACTTGGGTTGGTCGGACTATTTGTTTGCAAAGGCCAGAGGAATAAAAATTGAGGTTTTTGGTGTTATTGGATTGAATTGGTTTCATTTTCCCATGCCTCAGTTTCATAATATAGTTATGAACTTCAAATGAGAAGGAGCCAAAATAAAAAATGACAACGGAGGAATCTGATGGCTAGGCGAATGGGGTTGAATACTCTGAGTCAACAAGGTTGATTGCAAAAACCCTCAGAAAGAGTCATGATAAAGAACATCACCAGAATAAGGAGCCCGGAGGGAAATTAAAATGAGACATGGATCAAATCCTACTCTCCTAAAATGTACCAAGCTCAACATAGATTGATAAACTATGGGAAATAGTGCATGTGGTGGTATCCTCAAAAATAGTTTTTTGTAACACTAAACTAAATGTTATATTTAGTTTTATTCACACATAAATCGTGGATAGATGTTAATAAGATAATATGATTTTAATACACGTCGATCTAATTTATTTAACATAAGTAATAGCTAAAACAACAATAAAATAGAAAATTATATTCAGTTTTTTTCCTACGCAATCTATGGGTTGAGATTATTTGGTTTTAATATATATATATATATATATATATATATATATATATATAATATTTTCTTATATGATAACACTAGGTTAAAACTCGTGTACTATATAGTTGCATATTAAAATAACGTAGGTAATATAAAAAAAATACAATCAATTATCATATACGTCGAATGTAAGTTGTCTTTAAAACTTGAAAGGAACTATTGCTTAAAGGTATCAACGACATTCTTGGAAAAAAAGCGTTAGGTTTCCAATATTAATTTCATATATGATCTTTACTTATATAAAAAAACAAAACTATTATTTTGTCTATCATACAGGTTGAATAAAAGAAATAGCAAATAATTAGTATGAAGATTAAGTAATCATAAAATGATTTGAATTTTCATAATTAATTAAAAAAAGAGATAGAAAATAAGGCAATGTGGTAATTTAAACAACAAATCATCTTATATGTTAATCATTTTTTTCAATAAGGTATTGTACTTTGAAAGGTGAGTTATTATTAGGACCCATGAAAGTAAACATTTTTTTTTCAAATTTCGCACATGTTGGATTGAGTCCTTTATAAACATCATTTTATGGTCAAACTGGAAGCAAAGTTATTCTGCAAGAGTAATATTTTTTTTTCAAATTTAGTATACATGCATGCATGGACCTTAACATTTGGTGCATCATAATCAAAAAGCCTTTTCATTAAGTCAGAAACTATTGTCTTGATATAAATAGTGTGCTGAAAATCCCAATGAAAATACAAAGTTGATAACAAAATTTCTTGAAAGTATATTTACTTTTTAAATATTGAAAAGTATGATATAATAATAAGAGATATATGTGAAGAAAAAAATTTAGAATTTGAAAATCAAAGCATGAAAGAAAGATTAATAATGAATGTCTCTAAATTGAGCCCCTACAAATAACTAAAGAAATTTTCATGAGGACAACCACCATATAATTGAAGGTTGTGATCATTCTCTTTCTCTTTAGTCAGATTCTCTCATGTTAGGCCCTTCACCAACTGAAACTTATTATTTCCTTTATTGTATACTTGCACACATTTCAAGGCACTTATCCTCAATCTTTAAAAGTTTAATATCAATGAAATTTACTCTAAGAGTATTTTAAGAAATGTTACAAAGAGGTAGGAAATAAGGGAAAAAGTTACCTGTCTCCATACTTCTTCATTAGGGCATTTTATTCACTAAGGACGATAAAATAGGGTTTGTGTTGCCTCTCATCCATAATGCTTTTTCCAGTTTCTCCTCATTGAGATTCAGTAAGAATATAGTGAACAAAAAGCACATATTATTTTAATATAATTACACAAGACAATGTAAACATTTAGAAATTATTAGGTTTGCTATTTCCATATACGTTTTATTAGGTTATCCATGAGACTCTATTTCATTACAAAGTGAAGATTTGGAACAACCATGTATTCTTGAAAAAAGTATGTACCTCTTGAATGCATATATAATGAAATTCATGTACACATGTAATATATGATAATAACATTTCACCTAGCAAACATAATCAAGGAAATTAAAATCATACACGTATAAAAACATATAAGACGGTTTCATTAATAAACACAAACATATACATAGAACAAGGTATAAATAGGATAATTATATCACTATGTTTAATAGAGGAGCTACAATGTTGGCATTTCACCCATAAAGTTTAGACATTGACCAAATAAGGTACAAATAGGATAGTTATAGCACAATGTTTAGTGGAGGAGCCACAATATGGGCATCTGCCCCCATAAAGTTTCCAAATTGACCTAATTTTTTACTTATATTCAAGACTTGTATGTTTTATGCAGCAAAAACGAAATAGGTTTTTGATCTATTTTATAAACCAATAACACTTCCTCTCTTCCCTTAAACTAGTGATGTGGGATAGTTTAGTCTTCATCAATAAAAATAGTTTGACAGGAACATGGATGGAAAAAGATAGAAACACACACACACACACATATAGACAGAGAAACATAGACACAAAGACAGAGTGACAAGGAGAAATGGGGTTGGGGTTAGGGTTATGAGGAGAGGCAACGTAGATATTCGGAAGCAAGAAAAAGAGATCGTAACTCACTTGGAAAAAAGAGAATACAAAACACTATTCCATTTCATATCTGGTTCATTGATACGTACACAAATTGTTGTTCGGTGGTGGTTGCTCGATTAGTAAGTCAGTATTGTCTCGATGGTTTCCAAAATTTGAATGTCCGCCCAGGGAAGAAAGGTTTGGGTGATATACATGAAATTGACGGTAATTAAGGAGATGAATTCAATTAATATTTGTGCAAATTTTGTACATTTATTTTGGTGGTTTCTAGTAAAGAACTATATAATGGATACTAGGTGTCAGACCCATGTATTACATGAGTTTATATATATATATATATATATATATATATATATATATATATATATATATATATATATATATATATATATGGAATTTTAACAATTTGAAAATTTTGAATTTGTAAGAAAAACGAGAATTTTTTTGAATTATTAAAACTAATGAGTCTTTAATGTATTGAATAGATTACATATATACACGATTTTTAATAAATACCTTACATATATATTACCTTACATATTAAATATGGAATTTTAATTTAATAAAATGAAAAAGACAATAAAATGACAAGTGGAAAATAGAAAATTTAAAAATTCTACAAAATGTCATGTGTCCAAATAAATGAGTAGAGGACATGTGACAAAAAAACATTCATTTATTAGAATAGATATGTGAAGGAGAGATCTTCAAAGTGTGAACGACGGTGGTGGTAGAAATTTCTTGTAACACCCAGGATTTTGAAAGCCAAGAAAGTAAAGGAAACCCTAAATTTAAGAGGGACTCGACGAGTCAAAGGAAGGACTCGGCGAGTCGGAGCGGGATCCGGGTCGATAAGAAAGTGACCAACTCGACGAGTCGGCCAAGTGGACTCGGCGAGTCTGGTCTGTGCGAGGTAAACCCTAAATCCGGGGCTTGGAGCCTATTTAAGCATCTTAATCTTCTTCCTAGGGCTCCTTTACAGCCTCTTGCACCCAGAACGCCGCACCTTAAGCCCCCATTGTGTTCATTCAAGCTTCTAGCCATTTTTGAGTGGGTTTAAGGAAGAAGAAGGAGTGGGAATCCTTGAAGCATCAGGGAGTGGCTTTGGATCTGAAGTTTGGGAAGCATTTCAGAGCATTGGAAGGTATCAATTCGTTTCTCTCCTCCATATTTTTCCTTGGTTATGAGTTTTGGGGCTTTTAAGCCATGTTTAAGACCAATCTTGAGCTTGAGGTCCAGATCTGAGGTTGCTACCTCAGATCCATGTTTATTTTGGTATGTAATCCCATAAAGTATCAGCCATTGGGTGGAAATTGGAGTCTCTTGGTCCTAAACCCTAGCTATGGGTGTATTTTGCCTAGATCTCACTCTCTACACGTAAAGGTTGCAACTTTACGTGGGAAATAGGCTTGGGGAGGGTAGATCTATAGTTTGGAGCTCATGCATGACTCGGAAGTCCTCTGCATGTAAGTGGATCTTAGTGGACTCGACGAGTCCTTCGAGTGGACTCGGCGAGTAGCTTGAAGATGAGGAGGAACTCGACGAGTGGGATGAACAGCTCGTCGAGTCGGATGAAGATGGGCATGAACTCGGCGAGTTGGATGAACAACTCGTCGAGTTGGATGAAGTTTGTCGTGTGCTCGGCGAGTCTGTTCTTAGACTCGGCGAGTCAGGTCAAGTGGTCCCAAACCCTTCGAGTTAAGACTCGAGTCAGCGAGTCGAGCCAGGACTCAGTGAGTTGGTCAGGACAGGAATCGAGAATCAGTAAACTCGGCGAGTCAGGGGCTGACTCGGCGAGTAGAGTCGCGAGTGGAAGGACTCTGGATTTATGGACTCGGCGAGTCAGCAGGGTGACTCGGCGAGTAGGGTTGACCTGGAGGGTTGACTTTGACCAGGACATCGACTTTGACCAGAGTTGACTTGGTTAACCTTTGGAGGTCAGTTAGACTAAGTGTTGGGTTGTTGTTAGTAGCTCGGGGAGCTAGCGGAGCGGCAATTCGGAGTTAGCGGTCAGGTAGCGGTCGAAGGGGTTAGCAGCGGCAGTTCGGCAATATCAGGTGAGTCTCCCTTTGTATGAATGGGTCTACGGCCACAATGCCGGCCCATGTAGTTACGAGTAGAAGACCCGGGGGTTAGCCCTAGGCACAGTATGCTAGTATGATATTTGGACGAGGTCCAATGACAGAGGGCGGGTGCCTAAGGAGCGGTTTATGTGATAGTTTATACTTGTTGTCTATGTGATACTTGTATGTGCCTGGTAGGGAGGTGAGAGAGGGCGAGGTCCCGTATCTCACCAATAGCAGAGTGTGGATGGTGTTCCATATCTCAGTAGCAGCAGAGCAGGGGCGGGGCCCAAGTTAGGAAAGGAGTGAGGGTGGGCTGGGCCCGAACCTCACTATCAGCAGGAGTATGGACGAGGTTCCATGACTCATCAGTAGCAGAACTCGGGCGGGGCCCAGAGATAGGCGAGGCCTTAGAGCAAGGGTTGTTAGTATATGTTTAGCTTATGTAATGTTATGTGATACGTTTATGTGCTATTATATGTTAGTGGGCGAGGCCCTGTGACAGGCGAGGCCTAAGTGAAACAGATCTGTATCCGAGCGAGGCTCGAAGCCAGGCGGGGCCTGGAGCGGCGGGGCCGTTGTAGCGGGCGAGGCCCGTAGTAGGGGGCGAGGCCCCGGATAGCGGGCGTGGCCCAGTATGTGCAGTATGTGGTTATGCATGGTATGTGGTAAGGTGGGGAACTCACTAAGCTTTGTGCTTACGGTTTTCAGTTTTGCTTTCAGGTACTTCCGGTAGCGGAGGGAGGAGCTCGGGGTGATCGCATGGCACACACCATAGAATAGTCAGCCTGGGAACGTTTACTCTGATAATAAACATGTGTTTTGAAAACTTATACTCAGATTATGTTTTGGAATGATGCTTTGTTTAAAGTAATGTTTTATTAAAAAGAAATTTTGGTCTTAAATTTTGGGATGTTACAAGTTGGTATCAGAGCCTTGGTTTGAGGGATTCAGGCATACTCTCTGGTGTGCCTGAACTCAAACTGAGGGGTCGGATGAAAAGTTTTCAAAATGTGAAAAGACAGTTTTTGTAAAAAGAATTTTGAGAATGAAAAACAGTTTTAGAAAAGCAAAAAGAATCCAGAAAGAAAAGAACTTTGAAAAGAGAAAAAGGTGTGGTGCATGCAATCAACCGAGCTCAAGTAAGTACCCCAAAATACCCATACAAGTTTATGTTATGATTATCAGTTGGTAGAACATCATGCTAGAATAGGACTAAGGATCTAGGGATGATGCCTTATGTACCTGTTATTTGTGCTTTTGAGCTGCATGATGGTGCTGATTAGACAGTAGTAGGATAGCCGTTTAGGTTATGCCTGAGTTTATGAGTTTGTGTTGCATGCTAGTTCAGATTCTTGCTATGTGGATAGGATTGCTTGAGTATGTTATGGTTAGATTTTCCCTTGACCGAATGCTGCTTGCTTTGTGCATTGTGGGATTCTGAGTGATGGGAGTTAGCCATTAGGTGGATACGACACGCCACATGTGATCAGGGTTGAATAATCTCAGAGTGTTGGATTTGGTCCTATTGCGCAGCTCTTGTTTGAGTCCAACCGTTGTAGGAACGAGTCTTATACTGGAAGGATTATCTGAGCCTAGTCACATGTGATGGTATTCAGGTGATGGCTAATTGGCAACACAAGGAGACCTTCAGCAGCTGAGGACTGGTTTGAGTTGAGTCAGAGGTTTCCCTAGGGTAAGCCTAGGATGAGATAGAGTTGGGAGCAGTATTAGTGGATAAGGGACCTGGTGGAGTCAAAGCAATTCCTGAGGAAGGTACGGATAGATGTGGAAGGTAGTATGGGCCCGTACTACTGAAAGCAGAGGATCCGTACTCGATTCAGGAAGGGCAGAGACAAGACCGGGAACCTGGTAGGGCATGTTTGGTCTCGTATCAGTGATGAGTATTCTGATTGTGGTTGTGGTATATTTTCAGCATGGTGACATTGCGAGAGAGACCAGCGGGCGGATCAGGCGCCGGAGAGGGATCAGCCTCGGGTTCAGGGACCGAGCAGCTCGAGGAGCGGATGAGAGAGTTGATATCAGATGAGGTTACGCGCAGTATTCTAGCTCAGACTCCTGTGATCTTTGGCACAGTCAAGGAGGGCATGCTGGAGATCTTGGAGGAGAGGCTGGGAGCCTTCCGTACTGAGATGATGGCATTGATGGGAGCGCGTACCTTGACATTTCGAGAGTTCAGAGCCTGCGGGGCACCAGACTATCATGGGGCTAGGGACCCCATTGCTAGCAGCAGATGGTTGGCTGATGTTGCCAACGCTTTTCGTACGAGCAAGTGTCCCGAGGGGGGACAAGGTTAGACTCGCCTCCTGTCTTCTCAAGGACAGAGCGAGGGATTGGTGGGAGGAGATTGGTCATGCTTTGGGGGATGATGCCGCGTTGGACGCGATGACTTGGAGTGATTTCTCGGCCAGGTTCAGGGCGGAGTTTTCGCCGACTATTGAGGTGCAGCAGCTGGCACGAGAGTTTCAGGATTTGACGCAGACTACTGAGACTGTGGCGGAGATCACCGCCAAGTTCAGGGAGATGGCTCTTCTTGTACCGCAGTATGTAGCGGATGAAGAGATGAAGAAGGCTCGGTACCATGAGATGTTGAGGGACGACATCAGGGAGTTCGTGAGCAGGTCCAGCTGTAAGACGCTGGAGGATATGATTTCTCGGGCTAGGGAAAGGGAAATTGATTTGGAGCAGATCCGGAAGAGGAAGCCGGATGAGATTCAAGTATCAGCGGGTTCGGGCAAAAGGCCCAGGGGATCGGATTCGAGATCGAGGGATCATCAGGACCGCAGTCGGTGCGGAAAGTGTGGCAGGGCGCACGGGGGCGCGTGCAGGAGTGTTAGCGGTGGTGAGTCTGGTTGCTTCAGGTGCGGTCGGACTGGTCATTTTAGCAGGGATTGTACTGTTACCGCCGCGCAGGGATCAGACATGATATGTTTTCATTGCAACCAGCGGGGCCACAAGAAGGCCCAGTGCCCCAGTTTGTTTTCAGCAGGACGGGTGATGGCACCCGCCCCTGCGACCTTGAGGATCACGGATGGCCGTCAGGGCCGGGTAGAGGCACCTGCAGCAGGGAGCAGGGCTTTCCAGATGACGACCTTGGAGGCGCGAGCATTGCCGGACGTTGCAGGTATGCAATTTCCATTCTCAATTCCTTTATTTTGTGCATGATTTCATTGTTATGGTTCTGCATACCTTGGATATTTGTATGGTAGTTAGGGGTTGTGCTCTATTGAAGAAGGTTTCGAAAGATGCAGTAACTGTAGCATGCTTGGGAGGGATTTGGTACGTTTCGCTAGTTCAGAGTGGTGCAGTGGTTGTGATGGATTGGCTAAAGCCCTAGCTATGGCGGGCTTGGGTTCCTCAGTGGATGGGTTATGGAATGGTAGCAAGGATCGGGATTTCTTTGAATACTGAGCAGCAAGGGGTAAGCAGGATCGAAGTGGGGGAGAATCCTCCGGATGTGCCCAGAGAGGAGCACGCAGACCCAGAACGAGTACGTGACCTCCGAGAGGGAAGAGAAGTAGTTCAACGTTTGATGGATTGAGGATTCCAGGGTTGGGAGTTCGAGAAACTCCATATCAGCTAGCGCGTGGGATGGTACGGTTGGTTATGATTGAGAATTCAGATTGTGGATCGCCTGAAGGACTCGCGGGAGTCGGAATAAGGATCTTGAGAATTCGATGGCACGTGGGTGCCTTCGTATTAGCAGTCAGTGGTAGGGAGTGTTGTAAGACTACGGGGCAGCCGTAGCATTCACTAGCAGTCGACAATGGTTGGTGATGTAAGACTATGGGTAAGCCGTAGCATTCCTTAGTAGTTTCGTTAGCGGAGTCGGGGCGAGGCCCTTATCTCCTAGTGATCAGGTAGGGATCAGGAATGGGTAGTGGATGAGAGTAGTAGGGAATTGCCTGTATAGCTCTAGGGAGGTGAGACCTTGGGAGAGACCGCTCCAGTATATAGTTGGGTGAGACCCGTGGGCGAGGCCCGTATGAGATTAGCGGTGCAGGTGAGACCTGGGAGCAGGGTTGCTCAGTAGTATGGTTGGGTGAGACCCGTGGGCGAGGCCGAGCGAGAGTGACTAGACTAGTGCAACTAGAAGGATAGAGGCGGGTGAGACCTGTGGGCAAGGCCCGTGAGTTTTTAGCAGCGCAGGTGGGACCTGGTCGGGATTTTAGTGTCAGGTTAAGGGATCGGGGATCCCAGGTTTGTAGTGCCTGGATGGCAGGGCTGATTGAGCAGTTATAGATGGTCGAGGTATCCTTGGAAGTCGTTGAGAGCGACCAGGGATGGTGTTGGGACTAGCTATCGGTGGGAACCGGTAATCCAGTCATTGATAGGTTGGTAGGGACCAGGGCGGTCCCGGTTTACCAGGAAGTCAGTCGGGGAATAGTGGAATTGCCAGTCGGTGGCAGTGCGAGTATGCAGCGTATGGTGGACTTCAGTTAGTTGAGTCGAGGGGTGCTCGACACCAAGTGTTGGCAGGAAGGAGTGTCAGTGAGTGCTGACGGCGATGACCCGTCCTGGAAATAGCAGGGAGATGATGGAGTTAGTGAAGGATAGGACCTTCACAGTGTCAAAGGAAAATTCGGAAATGAGACTTTGCCTTGGGAAGGCAAGGGATTTGCGCAAGGAAAGAAGTGGAGAACCCCTGTGGGTTCAGTGTAGTATTCGGTGGAACACCAACGCAGGTAGGCGGCTGGTGTTGGGTATTGGAGGCAGATCGCAGGCGGTGGGCCATGGTAAACTTCGAGGACGAAGTTCAGTTTAAGTGGGGGAGAGTTGTAACACCCAGGATTTTGAAAGCCAAGAAAGTAAAGGAAACCCTAAATTTAAGAGGGACTCGACGAGTCAAAGGAAGGACTCGGCGAGTCGGAGCGGGATCCGGGTCGATAAGAAAGTGACCAACTCGACGAGTCGGCCAAGTGGACTCGGCGAGTCTGGTCTGTGCGAGGAAAACCCTAAATCCGGGGCTTGGAGCCTATTTAAGCATCTTAATCTTCTTCCTAGGGCTCCTTTACAGCCTCTTGCACCCAGAACGCCGCACCTTAAGCCCCCATTGTGTTCATTCAAGCTTCTAGCCATTTTTGAGTGGGTTTAAGGAAGAAGAAGGAGTGGGAATCCTTGAAGCATCAGGGAGTGGCTTTGGATCTGAAGTTTGGGAAGCATTTCAGAGCATTGGAAGGTATCAATTCGTTTCTCTCCTCCATATTTTTCCTTGGTTATGAGTTTTGGGGCTTTTAAGCCATGTTTAAGACCAATCTTGAGCTTGAGGTCCAGATCTGAGGTTGCTACCTCAGATCCATGTTTATTTTGGTATGTAATCCCATAAAGTATCAGCCATTGGGTGGAAATTGGAGTCTCTTGGTCCTAAACCCTAGCTATGGGTGTATTTTGCCTAGATCTCACTCTCTACACGTAAAGGTTGCAACTTTACGTGGGAAATAGGCTTGGGGAGGGTAGATCTATAGTTTGGAGCTCATGCATGACTCGGAAGTCCTCTGCATGTAAGTGGATCTTAGTGGACTCGACGAGTCCTTCGAGTGGACTCGGCGAGTAGCTTGAAGATGAGGAGGAACTCGACGAGTGGGATGAACAGCTCATCGAGTCGGATGAAGATGGGCATGAACTCGGCGAGTTGGATGAACAACTCGTCGAGTTGGATGAAGTTTGTCGTGTGCTCGGCGAGTCTGTTCTTAGACTCGGCGAGTCAGGTCAAGTGGTCCCAAACCCTTCGAGTTAAGACTCGAGTCAGCGAGTCGAGCCAGGACTCAGTGAGTTGGTCAGGACAGGAATCGAGAATCAGTAAACTCGGCGAGTCAGGGGCTGACTCGGCGAGTAGAGTCGCGAGTGGAAGGACTCTGGATTTATGGACTCGGCGAGTCAGCAGGGTGACTCGGCGAGTAGGGTTGACCTGGAGGGTTGACTTTGACCAGGACATCGACTTTGACCAGAGTTGACTTGGTTAACCTTTGGAGGTCAGTTAGACTAAGTGTTGGGTTGTTGTTAGTAGCTCGGGGAGCTAGCGGAGCGGCAATTCGGAGTTAGCGGTCAGGTAGCGGTCGAAAGGGTTAGCAGCGGCAGTTCGGCAATATCAGGTGAGTCTCCCTTTGTATGAATGGGTCTACGGCCACAATGCCGGCCCATGTAGTTACGAGTAGAAGACCCGGGGGTTAGCCCTAGGCACAGTATGCTAGTATGATATTTGGACGAGGTCCAATGACAGAGGGCGGGTGCCTAAGGAGCGGTTTATGTGATAGTTTATACTTGTTGTCTATGTGATACTTGTATGTGCCTGGTAGGGAGGTGAGAGAGGGCGAGGTCCCGTATCTCACCAATAGCAGAGTGTGGATGGTGTTCCATATCTCAGTAGCAGCAGAGCAGGGGCGGGGCCCAAGTTAGGAAAGGAGTGAGGGTGGGCTGGGCCCGAACCTCACTATCAGCAGGAGTATGGACGAGGTTCCATGACTCATCAGTAGCAGAACTCGGGCGGGGCCCAGAGATAGGCGAGGCCTTAGAGCAAGGGTTGTTAGTATATGTTTAGCTTATGTAATGTTATGTGATACGTTTATGTGCTATTATATGTTAGTGGGCGAGGCCCTGTGACAGGCGAGGCCTAAGTGAAACAGATCTGTATCCGAGCGAGGCTCGAAGCCAGGCGGGGCCTGGAGCGGCGGGGCCGTTGTAGCGGGCGAGGCCCGTAGTAGGGGGCGAGGCCCCGGATAGCGGGCGTGGCCCAGTATGTGCAGTATGTGGTTATGCATGGTATGTGGTAAGGTGGGGAACTCACTAAGCTTTGTGCTTACGGTTTTCAGTTTTGCTTTCAGGTACTTCCGGTAGCGGAGGGAGGAGCTCGGGGTGATCGCATGGCACACACCATAGAGTAGTCAGCCTGGGAACGTTTACTCTGATAATAAACATGTGTTTTGAAAACTTATACTCAGATTATGTTTTGGAATGATGCTTTGTTTAAAGTAATGTTTTATTAAAAAGAAATTTTGGTCTTAAATTTTGGGATGTTACAAGTTGGTATCAGAGCCTTGGTTTGAGGGATTCAGGCATACTCTCTGGTGTGCCTGAACTCAAACTGAGGGGTCGGATGAAAAGTTTTCAAAATGTGAAAAGACAGTTTTTGTAAAAAGAATTTTGAGAATGAAAAACAGTTTTAGAAAAGCAAAAAGAATCCAGAAAGAAAAGAACTTTGAAAAGAGAAAAAGGTGTGGTGCATGCAATCAACCGAGCTCAAGTAAGTACCCCAAAATACCCATACAAGTTTATGTTATGATTATCAGTTGGTAGAACATCATGCTAGAATAGGACTAAGGATCTAGGGATGATGCCTTATGTACCTGTTATTTGTGCTTTTGAGCTGCATGATGGTGCTGATTAGACAGTAGTAGGATAGCCGTTTAGGTTATGCCTGAGTTTATGAGTTTGTGTTGCATGCTAGTTCAGATTCTTGCTATGTGGATAGGATTGCTTGAGTATGTTATGGTTAGATTTTCCCTTGACCGAATGCTGCTTGCTTTGTGCATTGTGGGATTCTGAGTGATGGGAGTTAGCCATTAGGTGGATACGACACGCCACATGTGATCAGGGTTGAATAATCTCAGAGTGTTGGATTTGGTCCTATTGCGCAGCTCTTGTTTGAGTCCAACCGTTGTAGGAACGAGTCTTATACTGGAAGGATTATCTGAGCCTAGTCACATGTGATGGTATTCAGGTGATGGCTAATTGGCAACACAAGGAGACCTTCAGCAACTGAGGACTGGTTTGAGTTGAGTCAGAGGTTTCCCTAGGGTAAGCCTAGGATGAGATAGAGTTGGGAGCAGTATTAGTGGATAAGGGACCTGGTGGAGTCAAAGCAATTCCTGAGGAAGGTACGGATAGATGTGGAAGGTAGTATGGGCCCGTACTACTGAAAGCAGAGGATCCGTACTCGATTCAGGAAGGGCAGAGACAAGACCGGGAACCTGGTAGGGCATGTTTGGTCTCGTATCAGTGATGAGTATTCTGATTGTGGTTGTGGTATATTTTCAGCATGGTGACATTGCGAGAGAGACCAGCGGGCGGATCAGGCGCCGGAGAGGGATCAGCCTCGGGTTCAGGGACCGAGCAGCTCGAGGAGCGGATGAGAGAGTTGATATCAGATGAGGTTACGCGCAGTATTCTAGCTCAGACTCCTGTGATCTTTGGCACAGTCAAGGAGGGCATACTGGAGATCTTGGAGGAGAGGCTGGGAGCCTTCCGTACTGAGATGATGGCATTGATGGGAGCGCGTACCTTGACATTTCGAGAGTTCAGAGCCTGCGGGGCACCAGACTATCATGGGGCTAGGGACCCCATTGCTAGCATCAGATGGTTGGCTGATGTTGCCAACGCTTTTCGTACGAGCAAGTGTCCCGAGGGGGGACAAGGTTAGACTCGCCTCCTGTCTTCTGAAGGACAGAGCGAGGGATTGGTGGGAGGAGATTGGTCATGCTTTGGGGGATGATGCCGCGTTGGACGCGATGACTTGGAGTGATTTCTCGGCCAGGTTCAGGGCGGAGTTTTCGCCGACTATTGAGGTGCAGCAGCTGGCACGAGAGTTTCAGGATTTGACGCAGACTACTGAGACTGTGGCGGAGATCACCGC
This sequence comes from Lactuca serriola, assembly GCF_051521515.1. Taxonomy (NCBI): domain Eukaryota; kingdom Viridiplantae; phylum Streptophyta; class Magnoliopsida; order Asterales; family Asteraceae; genus Lactuca; species Lactuca serriola. Next base: position 163,051,152 of record NC_136416.1, on the reverse strand, counting down.
CAAGTTCAGGGAGATGGCTCTTCTTGTACCGCAGTATGTAGCGGATGAAGAGATGAAGAAGGCTCGGTACCATGAGATGTTGAGGGACGACATCAGGGAGTTCGTGAGCAGGTCCAGCTGTAAGACGCTGGAGGATATGATTTCTCGGGCTAGGGAAAGGGAAATTGATTTGGAGCAGATCCGGAAGAGGAAGCCGGATGAGATTCAAGTATCAGCGGGTTCGGGCAAAAGGCCCAGGGGATCGGATTCGAGATCGAGGGATCATCAGGACCGCAGTCGGTGCGGAAAGTGTGGCAGGGCGCACGGGGGCGCGTGCAGGAGTGTTAGCGGTGGTGAGTCTGGTTGCTTCAGGTGCGGTCGGACTGGTCATTTTAGCAGGGATTGTACTGTTACCGCCGCGCAGGGATCAGACATGATATGTTTTCATTGCAACCAGCGGGGCCACAAGAAGGCCCAGTGCCCCAGTTTGTTTTCAGCAGGACGGGTGATGGCACCCGCCCCTGCGACCTTGAGGATCACGGATGGTCGTCAGGGCCGGGTAGAGGCACCTGCAGCAGGGAGCAGGGCTTTCCAGATGACGACCTTGGAGGCGCGAGCATTGCCGGACGTTGCAGGTATGCAATTTCCATTCTCAATTCCTTTATTTTGTGCATGATTTCATTGTTATGGTTCTGCATACCTTGGATATTTGTATGGTAGTTAGGGGTTGTGCTCTATTGAAGAAGGTTTCGAAAGATGCAGTAACTGTAGCATGCTTGGGAGGGATTTGGTACGTTTCGCTAGTTCAGAGTGGTGCAGTGGTTGTGATGGATTGGCTAAAGCCCTAGCTATGGCGGGCTTGGGTTCCTCAGTGGATGGGTTATGGAATGGTAGCAAGGATCGGGATTTCTTTGAATACTGAGCAGCAAGGGGTAAGCAGGATCGAAGTGGGGGAGAATCCTCCGGATGTGCCCAGAGAGGAGCACGCAGACCCAGAACGAGTACGTGACCTCCGAGAGGGAAGAGAAGTAGTTCAACGTTTGATGGATTGAGGATTCCAGGGTTGGGAGTTCGAGAAACTCCATATCAGCTAGCGCGTGGGATGGTACGGTTGGTTATGATTGAGAATTCAGATTGTGGATCGCCTGAAGGACTCGCGGGAGTCGGAATAAGGATCTTGAGAAGTCGATGGCACGTGGGTGCCTTCGTATTAGCAGTCAGTGGTAGGGAGTGTTGTAAGACTACGGGGCAGCCGTAGCATTCACTAGCAGTCGACAATGGTTGGTGATGTAAGACTATGGGTAAGCCGTAGCATTCCTTAGTAGTTTCGTTAGCGGAGTCGGGGCGAGGCCCTTATCTCCTAGTGATCAGGTAGGGATCAGGAATGGGTAGTGGATGAGAGTAGTAGGGAATTGCCTGTATAGCTCTAGGGAGGTGAGACCTTGGGAGAGACCGCTCCAGTATATAGTTGGGTGAGACCCGTGGGCGAGGCCCGTATGAGATTAGCGGTGCAGGTGAGACCTGGGAGCAGGGTTGCTCAGTAGTATGGTTGGGTGAGACCCGTGGGCGAGGCCGAGCGAGAGTGACTAGACTAGTGCAACTAGAAGGATAGAGGCGGGTGAGACCTGTGGGCAAGGCCCGTGAGTTTTTAGCAGCGCAGGTGGGACCTGGTCGGGATTTTAGTGTCAGGTTAAGGGATCGGGGATCCCAGGTTTGTAGTGCCTGGATGGCAGGGCTGATTGAGCAGTTATAGATGGTCGAGGTATCCTTGGAAGTCGTTGAGAGCGACCAGGGATGGTGTTGGGACTAGCTATCGGTGGGAACCGGTAATCCAGTCATTGATAGGTTGGTAGGGACCAGGGCGGTCCCGGTTTACCAGGAAGTCAGTCGGGGAATAGTGGAATTGCCAGTCGGTGGCAGTGCGAGTATGCAGCGTATGGTGGACTTCAGTTAGTTGAGTCGAGGGGTGCTCGACACCAAGTGTTGGCAGGAAGGAGTGTCAGTGAGTGCTGACGGCGATGACCCGTCCTGGAAATAGCAGGGAGATGATGGAGTTAGTGAAGGATAGGACCTTCACAGTGTCAAAGGAAAATTCGGAAATGAGACTTTGCCTTGGGAAGGCAAGGGATTTGCGCAAGGAAAGAAGTGGAGAACCCCTGTGGGTTCAGTGTAGTATTCGGTGGAAGACCAACGCAGGTAGGCGGCTGGTGTTGGGTATTGGAGGCAGATCGCAGGCGGTGGGCCATGGTAAACTTCGAGGACGAAGTTCAGTTTAAGTGGGGGAGAGTTGTAACACCCAGGATTTTGAAAGCCAAGAAAGTAAAGGAAACCCTAAATTTAAGAGGGACTCGACGAGTCAAAGGAAGGACTCGGCGAGTCGGAGCGGGATCCGGGTCGATAAGAAAGTGACCAACTCGACGAGTCGGCCAAGTGGACTCGGCGAGTCTGGTCTGTGCGAGGAAAACCCTAAATCCGGGGCTTGGAGCCTATTTAAGCATCTTAATCTTCTTCCTAGGGCTCCTTTACAGCCTCTTGCACCCAGAACGCCGCACCTTAAGCCCCCATTGTGTTCATTCAAGCTTCTAGCCATTTTTGAGTGGGTTTAAGGAAGAAGAAGGAGTGGGAATCCTTGAAGCATCAGGGAGTGGCTTTGGATCTGAAGTTTGGGAAGCATTTCAGAGCATTGGAAGGTATCAATTCGTTTCTCTCCTCCATATTTTTCCTTGGTTATGAGTTTTGGGGCTTTTAAGCCATGTTTAAGACCAATCTTGAGCTTGAGGTCCAGATCTGAGGTTGCTACCTCAGATCCATGTTTATTTTGGTATGTAATCCCATAAAGTATCAGCCATTGGGTGGAAATTGGAGTCTCTTGGTCCTAAACCCTAGCTATGGGTGTATTTTGCCTAGATCTCACTCTCTACACGTAAAGGTTGCAACTTTACGTGGGAAATAGGCTTGGGGAGGGTAGATCTATAGTTTGGAGCTCATGCATGACTCGGAAGTCCTCTGCATGTAAGTGGATCTTAGTGGACTCGACGAGTCCTTCGAGTGGACTCGGCGAGTAGCTTGAAGATGAGGAGGAACTCGACGAGTGGGATGAACAGCTCGTCGAGTCGGATGAAGATGGGCATGAACTCGGCGAGTTGGATGAACAACTCGTCGAGTTGGATGAAGTTTGTCGTGTGCTCGGCGAGTCTGTTCTTAGACTCGGCGAGTCAGGTCAAGTGGTCCCAAACCCTTCGAGTTAAGACTCGAGTCAGCGAGTCGAGCCAGGACTCAGTGAGTTGGTCAGGACAGGAATCGAGAATCAGTAAACTCGGCGAGTCAGGGGCTGACTCGGCGAGTAGAGTCGCGAGTGGAAGGACTCTGGATTTATGGACTCGGCGAGTCAGCAGGGTGACTCGGCGAGTAGGGTTGACCTGGAGGGTTGACTTTGACCAGGACATCGACTTTGACCAGAGTTGACTTGGTTAACCTTTGGAGGTCAGTTAGACTAAGTGTTGGGTTGTTGTTAGTAGCTCGGGGAGCTAGCGGAGCGGCAATTCGGAGTTAGCGGTCAGGTAGCGGTCGAAGGGGTTAGCAGCGGCAGTTCGGCAATATCAGGTGAGTCTCCCTTTGTATGAATGGGTCTACGGCCACAATGCCGGCCCATGTAGTTACGAGTAGAAGACCCGGGGGTTAGCCCTAGGCACAGTATGCTAGTATGATATTTGGACGAGGTCCAATGACAGAGGGCGGGTGCCCAAGGAGCGGTTTATGTGATAGTTTATACTTGTTGTCTATGTGATACTTGTATGTGCCTGGTAGGGAGGTGAGAGAGGGCGAGGTCCCGTATCTCACCAATAGCAGAGTGTGGATGGTGTTCCATATCTCAGTAGCAGCAGAGCAGGGGCGGGGCCCAAGTTAGGAAAGGAGTGAGGGTGGGCTGGGCCCGAACCTCACTATCAGCAGGAGTATGGACGAGGTTCCATGACTCATCAGTAGCAGAACTCGGGCGGGGCCCAGAGATAGGCGAGGCCTTAGAGCAAGGGTTGTTAGTATATGTTTAGCTTATGTAATGTTATGTGATACGTTTATGTGCTATTATATGTTAGTGGGCGAGGCCCTGTGACAGGCGAGGCCTAAGTGAAACAGATCTGTATCCGAGCGAGGCTCGAAGCCAGGCGGGGCCTGGAGCGGCGGGGCCGTTGTAGCGGGCGAGGCCCGTAGTAGGGGGCGAGGCCCCGGATAGCGGGCGTGGCCCAGTATGTGCAGTATGTGGTTATGCATGGTATGTGGTAAGGTGGGGAACTCACTAAGCTTTGTGCTTACGGTTTTCAGTTTTGCTTTCAGGTACTTCCGGTAGCGGAGGGAGGAGCTCGGGGTGATCGCATGGCACACACCATAGAGTAGTCAGCCTGGGAACGTTTACTCTGATAATAAACATGTGTTTTGAAAACTTATACTCAGATTATGTTTTGGAATGATGCTTTGTTTAAAGTAATGTTTTATTAAAAAGAAATTTTGGTCTTAAATTTTGGGATGTTACAAGTTGGTATCAGAGCCTTGGTTTGAGGGATTCAGGCATACTCTCTGGTGTGCCTGAACTCAAACTGAGGGGTCGGATGAAAAGTTTTCAAAATGTGAAAAGACAGTTTTTGTAAAAAGAATTTTGAGAATGAAAAACAGTTTTAGAAAAGCAAAAAGAATCCAGAAAGAAAAGAACTTTGAAAAGAGAAAAAGGTGTGGTGCATGCAATCAACCGAGCTCAAGTAAGTACCCCAAAATACCCATACAAGTTTATGTTATGATTATCAGTTGGTAGAACATCATGCTAGAATAGGACTAAGGATCTAGGGATGATGCCTTATGTACCTGTTATTTGTGCTTTTGAGCTGCATGATGGTGCTGATTAGACAGTAGTAGGATAGCCGTTTAGGTTATGCCTGAGTTTATGAGTTTGTGTTGCATGCTAGTTCAGATTCTTGCTATGTGGATAGGATTGCTTGAGTATGTTATGGTTAGATTTTCCCTTGACCGAATGCTGCTTGCTTTGTGCATTGTGGGATTCTGAGTGATGGGAGTTAGCCATTAGGTGGATACGACACGCCACATGTGATCAGGGTTGAATAATCTCAGAGTGTTGGATTTGGTCCTATTGCGCAGCTCTTGTTTGAGTCCAACCGTTGTAGGAACGAGTCTTATACTGGAAGGATTATCTGAGCCTAGTCACATGTGATGGTATTCAGGTGATGGCTAATTGGCAACACAAGGAGACCTTCAGCAGCTGAGGACTGGTTTGAGTTGAGTCAGAGGTTTCCCTAGGGTAAGCCTAGGATGAGATAGAGTTGGGAGCAGTATTAGTGGATAAGGGACCTGGTGGAGTCAAAGCAATTCCTGAGGAAGGTACGGATAGATGTGGAAGGTAGTATGGGCCCGTACTACTGAAAGCAGAGGATCCGTACTCGATTCAGGAAGGGCAGAGACAAGACCGGGAACCTGGTAGGGCATGTTTGGTCTCGTATCAGTGATGAGTATTCTGATTGTGGTTGTGGTATATTTTCAGCATGGTGACATTGCGAGAGAGACCAGCGGGCGGATCAGGCGCCGGAGAGGGATCAGCCTCGGGTTCAGGGACCGAGCAGCTCGAGGAGCGGATGAGAGAGTTGATATCAGATGAGGTTACGCGCAGTATTCTAGCTCAGACTCCTGTGATCTTTGGCACAGTCAAGGAGGGCATGCTGGAGATCTTGGAGGAGAGGCTGGGAGCCTTCCGTACTGAGATGATGGCATTGATGGGAGCGCGTACCTTGACATTTCGAGAGTTCAGAGCCTGCGGGGCACCAGACTATCATGGGGCTAGGGACCCCATTGCTAGCAGCAGATGGTTGGCTGATGTTGCCAACGCTTTTCGTACGAGCAAGTGTCCCGAGGGGGGACAAGGTTAGACTCGCCTCCTGTCTTCTCAAGGACAGAGCGAGGGATTGGTGGGAGGAGATTGGTCATGCTTTGGGGGATGATGCCGCGTTGGACGCGATGACTTGGAGTGATTTCTCGGCCAGGTTCAGGGCGGAGTTTTCGCCGACTATTGAGGTGCAGCAGCTGGCACGAGAGTTTCAGGATTTGACGCAGACTACTGAGACTGTGGCGGAGATCACCGCCAAGTTCAGGGAGATGGCTCTTCTTGTACCGCAGTATGTAGCGGATGATGAGATGAAGAAGGCTCGGTACCATGAGATGTTGAGGGACGACATCAGGGAGTTCGTGAGCAGGTCCAGCTGTAAGACGCTGGAGGATATGATTTCTCGGGCTAGGGAAAGGGAAATTGATTTGGAGCAGATCCGGAAGAGGAAGCCGGATGAGATTCAAGTATCAGCGGGTTCGGGCAAAAGGCCCAGGGGATCGGATTCGAGATCGAGGGATCATCAGGACCGCAGTCGGTGCGGAAAGTGTGGCAGGGCGCACGGGGGCGCGTGCAGGAGTGTTAGCGGTGGTGAGTCTGGTTGCTTCAGGTGCGGTCGGACTGGTCATTTTAGCAGGGATTGTACTGTTACCGCCGCGCAGGGATCAGACATGATATGTTTTCATTGCAACCAGCGGGGCCACAAGAAGGCCCAGTGCCCCAGTTTGTTTTCAGCAGGACGGGTGATGGCACCCGCCCCTGCGACCTTGAGGATCACGGATGGCCGTCAGGGCCGGGTAGAGGCACCTGCAGCAGGGAGCAGGGCTTTCCAGATGACGACCTTGGAGGCGCGAGCATTGCCGGACGTTGCAGGTATGCAATTTCCATTCTCAATTCCTTTATTTTGTGCATGATTTCATTGTTATGGTTCTGCATACCTTGGATATTTGTATGGTAGTTAGGGGTTGTGCTCTATTGAAGAAGGTTTCGAAAGATGCAGTAACTGTAGCATGCTTGGGAGGGATTTGGTACGTTTCGCTAGTTCAGAGTGGTGCAGTGGTTGTGATGGATTGGCTAAAGCCCTAGCTATGGCGGGCTTGGGTTCCTCAGTGGATGGGTTATGGAATGGTAGCAAGGATCGGGATTTCTTTGAATACTGAGCAGCAAGGGGTAAGCAGGATCGAAGTGGGGGAGAATCCTCCGGATGTGCCCAGAGAGGAGCACGCAGACCCAGAACGAGTACGTGACCTCCGAGAGGGAAGAGAAGTAGTTCAACGTTTGATGGATTGAGGATTCCAGGGTTGGGAGTTCGAGAAACTCCATATCAGCTAGCGCGTGGGATGGTACGGTTGGTTATGATTGAGAATTCAGATTGTGGATCGCCTGAAGGACTCGCGGGAGTCGGAATAAGGATCTTGAGAAGTCGATGGCACGTGGGTGCCTTCGTATTAGCAGTCAGTGGTAGGGAGTGTTGTAAGACTACGGGGCAGCCGTAGCATTCACTAGCAGTCGACAATGGTTGGTGATGTAAGACTATGGGTAAGCCGTAGCATTCCTTAGTAGTTTCGTTAGCGGAGTCGGGGCGAGGCCCTTATCTCCTAGTGATCAGGTAGGGATCAGGAATGGGTAGTGGATGAGAGTAGTAGGGAATTGCCTGTATAGCTCTAGGGAGGTGAGACCTTGGGAGAGACCGCTCCAGTATATAGTTGGGTGAGACCCGTGGGCGAGGCCCGTATGAGATTAGCGGTGCAGGTGAGACCTGGGAGCAGGGTTGCTCAGTAGTATGGTTGGGTGAGACCCGTGGGCGAGGCCGAGCGAGAGTGACTAGACTAGTGCAACTAGAAGGATAGAGGCGGGTGAGACCTGTGGGCAAGGCCCGTGAGTTTTTAGCAGCGCAGGTGGGACCTGGTCGGGATTTTAGTGTCAGGTTAAGGGATCGGGGATCCCAGGTTTGTAGTGCCTGGATGGCAGGGCTGATTGAGCAGTTATAGATGGTCGAGGTATCCTTGGAAGTCGTTGAGAGCGACCAGGGATGGTGTTGGGACTAGCTATCGGTGGGAACCGGTAATCCAGTCATTGATAGGTTGGTAGGGACCAGGGCGGTCCCGGTTTACCAGGAAGTCAGTCGGGGAATAGTGGAATTGCCAGTCGGTGGCAGTGCGAGTATGCAGCGTATGGTGGACTTCAGTTAGTTGAGTCGAGGGGTGCTCGACACCAAGTGTTGGCAGGAAGGAGTGTCAGTGAGTGCTGACGGCGATGACCCGTCCTGGAAATAGCAGGGAGATGATGGAGTTAGTGAAGGATAGGACCTTCACAGTGTCAAAGGAAAATTCGGAAATGAGACTTTGCCTTGGGAAGGCAAGGGATTTGCGCAAGGAAAGAAGTGGAGAACCCCTGTGGGTTCAGTGTAGTATTCGGTGGAAGACCAACGCAGGTAGGCGGCTGGTGTTGGGTATTGGAGGCAGATCGCAGGCGGTGGGCCATGGTAAACTTCGAGGACGAAGTTCAGTTTAAGTGGGGGAGAGTTGTAACACCCAGGATTTTGAAAGCCAAGAAAGTAAAGGAAACCCTAAATTTAAGAGGGACTCGACGAGTCAAAGGAAGGACTCGGCGAGTCGGAGCGGGATCCGGGTCGATAAGAAAGTGACCAACTCGACGAGTCGGCCAAGTGGACTCGGCGAGTCTGGTCTGTGCGAGGAAAACCCTAAATCCGGGGCTTGGAGCCTATTTAAGCATCTTAATCTTCTTCCTAGGGCTCCTTTACAGCCTCTTGCACCCAGAACGCCGCACCTTAAGCCCCCATTGTGTTCATTCAAGCTTCTAGCCATTTTTGAGTGGGTTTAAGGAAGAAGAAGGAGTGGGAATCCTTGAAGCATCAGGGAGTGGCTTTGGATCTGAAGTTTGGGAAGCATTTCAGAGCATTGGAAGGTATCAATTCGTTTCTCTCCTCCATATTTTTCCTTGGTTATGAGTTTTGGGGCTTTTAAGCCATGTTTAAGACCAATCTTGAGCTTGAGGTCCAGATCTGAGGTTGCTACCTCAGATCCATGTTTATTTTGGTATGTAATCCCATAAAGTATCAGCCATTGGGTGGAAATTGGAGTCTCTTGGTCCTAAACCCTAGCTATGGGTGTATTTTGCCTAGATCTCACTCTCTACACGTAAAGGTTGCAACTTTACGTGGGAAATAGGCTTGGGGAGGGTAGATCTATAGTTTGGAGCTCATGCATGACTCGGAAGTCCTCTGCATGTAAGTGGATCTTAGTGGACTCGACGAGTCCTTCGAGTGGACTCGGCGAGTAGCTTGAAGATGAGGAGGAACTCGACGAGTGGGATGAACAGCTCGTCGAGTCGGATGAAGATGGGCATGAACTCGGCGAGTTGGATGAACAACTCGTCGAGTTGGATGAAGTTTGTCGTGTGCTCGGCGAGTCTGTTCTTAGACTCGGCGAGTCAGGTCAAGTGGTCCCAAACCCTTCGAGTTAAGACTCGAGTCAGCGAGTCGAGCCAGGACTCAGTGAGTTGGTCAGGACAGGAATCGAGAATCAGTAAACTCGGCGGAGTCAGGGGCTGACTCGGCAGTAGAGTCGCGAGTGGAAGGACTCTGGATTTATGGACTCGGCGAGTCAGCAGGGTGACTCGGCGAGTAGGGTTGACCTGGAGGGTTGACTTTGACCAGGACATCGACTTTGACCAGAGTTGACTTGGTTAACCTTTGGAGGTCAGTTAGACTAAGTGTTGGGTTGTTGTTAGTAGCTCGGGGAGCTAGCGGAGCGGCAATTCGGAGTTAGCGGTCAGGTAGCGGTCGAAGGGGTTAGCAGCGGCAGTTCGGCAATATCAGGTGAGTCTCCCTTTGTATGAATGGGTCTACGGCCACAATGCCGGCCCATGTAGTTACGAGTAGAAGACCCGGGGGTTAGCCCTAGGCACAGTATGCTAGTATGATATTTGGACGAGGTCCAATGACAGAGGGCGGGTGCCCAAGGAGCGGTTTATGTGATAGTTTATACTTGTTGTCTATGTGATACTTGTATGTGCCTGGTAGGGAGGTGAGAGAGGGCGAGGTCCCGTATCTCACCAATAGCAGAGTGTGGATGGTGTTCCATATCTCAGTAGCAGCAGAGCAGGGGCGGGGCCCAAGTTAGGAAAGGAGTGAGGGTGGGCTGGGCCCGAACCTCACTATCAGCAGGAGTATGGACGAGGTTCCATGACTCATCAGTAGCAGAACTCGGGCGGGGCCCAGAGATAGGCGAGGCCTTAGAGCAAGGGTTGTTAGTATATGTTTAGCTTATGTAATGTTATGTGATACGTTTATGTGCTATTATATGTTAGTGGGCGAGGCCCTGTGACAGGCGAGGCCTAAGTGAAACAGATCTGTATCCGAGCGAGGCTCGAAGCCAGGCGGGGCCTGGAGCGGCGGGGCCGTTGTAGCGGGCGAGGCCCGTAGTAGGGGGCGAGGCCCCGGATAGCGGGCGTGGCCCAGTATGTGCAGTATGTGGTTATGCATGGTATGTGGTAAGGTGGGGAACTCACTAAGCTTTGTGCTTACGGTTTTCAGTTTTGCTTTCAGGTACTTCCGGTAGCGGAGGGAGGAGCTCGGGGTGATCGCATGGCACACACCATAGAGTAGTCAGCCTGGGAACGTTTACTCTGATAATAAACATGTGTTTTGAAAACTTATACTCAGATTATGTTTTGGAATGATGCTTTGTTTAAAGTAATGTTTTATTAAAAAGAAATTTTGGTCTTAAATTTTGGGATGTTACAAGTTGGTATCAGAGCCTTGGTTTGAGGGATTCAGGCATACTCTCTGGTGTGCCTGAACTCAAACTGAGGGGTCGGATGAAAAGTTTTCAAAATGTGAAAAGACAGTTTTTGTAAAAAGAATTTTGAGAATGAAAAACAGTTTTAGAAAAGCAAAAAGAATCCAGAAAGAAAAGAACTTTGAAAAGAGAAAAAGGTGTGGTGCATGCAATCAACCGAGCTCAAGTAAGTACCCCAAAATACCCATACAAGTTTATGTTATGATTATCAGTTGGTAGAACATCATGCTAGAATAGGACTAAGGATCTAGGGATGATGCCTTATGTACCTGTTATTTGTGCTTTTGAGCTGCATGATGGTGCTGATTAGACAGTAGTAGGATAGCCGTTTAGGTTATGCCTGAGTTTATGAGTTTGTGTTGCATGCTAGTTCAGATTCTTGCTATGTGGATAGGATTGCTTGAGTATGTTATGGTTAGATTTTCCCTTGACCGAATGCTGCTTGCTTTGTGCATTGTGGGATTCTGAGTGATGGGAGTTAGCCATTAGGTGGATACGACACGCCACATGTGATCAGGGTTGAATAATCTCAGAGTGTTGGATTTGGTCCTATTGCGCAGCTCTTGTTTGAGTCCAACCGTTGTAGGAACGAGTCTTATACTGGAAGGATTATCTGAGCCTAGTCACATGTGATGGTATTCAGGTGATGGCTAATTGGCAACACAAGGAGACCTTCAGCAGCTGAGGACTGGTTTGAGTTGAGTCAGAGGTTTCCCTAGGGTAAGCCTAGGATGAGATAGAGTTGGGAGCAGTATTAGTGGATAAGGGACCTGGTGGAGTCAAAGCAATTCCTGAGGAAGGTACGGATAGATGTGGAAGGTAGTATGGGCCCGTACTACTGAAAGCAGAGGATCCGTACTCGATTCAGGAAGGGCAGAGACAAGACCGGGAACCTGGTAGGGCATGTTTGGTCTCGTATCAGTGATGAGTATTCTGATTGTGGTTGTAGTATATTTTCAGCATGGTGACATTGCGAGAGAGACCAGCGGGCGGATCAGGCGCCGGAGAGGGATCAGCCTCGGGTTCAGGGACCGAGCAGCTCGAGGAGCGGATGAGAGAGTTGATATCAGATGAGGTTACGCGCAGTATTCTAGCTCAGACTCCTGTGATCTTTGGCACAGTCAAGGAGGGCATGCTGGAGATCTTGGAGGAGAGGCTGGGAGCCTTCCGTACTGAGATGATGGCATTGATGGGAGCGCGTACCTTGACATTTCGAGAGTTCAGAGCCTGCGGGGCACCAGACTATCATGGGGCTAGGGACCCCATTGCTAGCAGCAGATGGTTGGCTGATGTTGCCAACGCTTTTCGTACGAGCAAGTGTCCCGAGGGGGGACAAGGTTAGACTCGCCTCCTGTCTTCTGAAGGACAGAGCGAGGGATTGGTGGGAGGAGATTGGTCATGCTTTGGGGGATGATGCCGCGTTGGACGCGATGACTTGGAGTGATTTCTCGGCCAGGTTCAGGGCGGAGTTTTCGCCGACTATTGAGGTGCAGCAGCTGGCACGAGAGTTTCAGGATTTGACGCAGACTACTGAGACTGTGGCGGAGATCACCGCCAAGTTCAGGGAGATGGCTCTTCTTGTACCGCAGTATGTAGCGGATGAAGAGATGAAGAAGGCTCGGTACCATGAGATGTTGAGGGACGACATCAGGGAGTTCGTGAGCAGGTCCAGCTGTAAGACGCTGGAGGATATGATTTCTCGGGCTAGGGAAAGGGAAATTGATTTGGAGCAGATCCGGAAGAGGAAGCCGGATGAGATTCAAGTATCAGCGGGTTCGGGCAAAAGGCCCAGGGGATCGGATTCGAGATCGAGGGATCATCAGGACCGCAGTCGGTGCGGAAAGTGTGGCAGGGCGCACGGGGGCGCGTGCAGGAGTGTTAGCGGTGGTGAGTCTGGTTGCTTCAGGTGCGGTCGGACTGGTCATTTTAGCAGGGATTGTACTGTTACCGCCGCGCAGGGATCAGACATGATATGTTTTCATTGCAACCAGCGGGGCCACAAGAAGGCCCAGTGCCCCAGTTTGTTTTCAGCAGGACGGGTGATGGCACCCGCCCCTGCGACCTTGAGGATCACGGATGGCCGTCAGGGCCGGGTAGAGGCACCTGCAGCAGGGAGCAGGGCTTTCCAGATGACGACCTTGGAGGCGCGAGCATTGCCGAACGTTGCAGGTATGCAATTTCCATTCTCAATTCCTTTATTTTGTGCATGATTTCATTGTTATGGTTCTGCATACCTTGGATATTTGTATGGTAGTTAGGGGTTGTGCTCTATTGAAGAAGGTTTCGAAAGATGCAGTAACTGTAGCATGCTTGGGAGGGATTTGGTACGTTTCGCTAGTTCAGAGTGGTGCAGTGGTTGTGATGGATTGGCTAAAGCCCTAGCTATGGCGGGCTTGGGTTCCTCAGTGGATGGGTTATGGAATGGTAGCAAGGATCGGGATTTCTTTGAATACTGAGCAGCAAGGGGTAAGCAGGATCGAAGTGGGGGAGAATCCTCCGGATGTGCCCAGAGAGGAGCACGCAGACCCAGAACGAGTACGTGACCTCCGAGAGGGAAGAGAAGTAGTTCAACGTTTGATGGATTGAGGATTCCAGGGTTGGGAGTTCGAGAAACTCCATATCAGCTAGCGCGTGGGATGGTACGGTTGGTTATGATTGAGAATTCAGATTGTGGATCGCCTGAAGGACTCGCGGGAGTCGGAATAAGGATCTTGAGAAGTCGATGGCACGTGGGTGCCTTCGTATTAGCAGTCAGTGGTAGGGAGTGTTGTAAGACTACGGGGCAGCCGTAGCATTCACTAGCAGTCGACAATGGTTGGTGATGTAAGACTATGGGTAAGCCGTAGCATTCCTTAGTAGTTTCGTTAGCGGAGTCGGGGCGAGGCCCTTATCTCCTAGTGATCAGGTAGGGATCAGGAATGGGTAGTGGATGAGAGTAGTAGGGAATTGCCTGTATAGCTCTAGGGAGGTGAGACCTTGGGAGAGACCGCTCCAGTATATAGTTGGGTGAGACCCGTGGGCGAGGCCCGTATGAGATTAGCGGTGCAGGTGAGACCTGGGAGCAGGGTTGCTCAGTAGTATGGTTGGGTGAGACCCGTGGGCGAGGCCGAGCGAGAGTGACTAGACTAGTGCAACTAGAAGGATAGAGGCGGGTGAGACCTGTGGGCAAGGCCCGTGAGTTTTTAGCAGCGCAGGTGGGACCTGGTCGGGATTTTAGTGTCAGGTTAAGGGATCGGGGATCCCAGGTTTGTAGTGCCTGGATGGCAGGGCTGATTGAGCAGTTATAGATGGTCGAGGTATCCTTGGAAGTCGTTGAGAGCGACCAGGGATGGTGTTGGGACTAGCTATCGGTGGGAACCGGTAATCCAGTCATTGATAGGTTGGTAGGGACCAGGGCGGTCCCGGTTTACCAGGAAGTCAGTCGGGGAATAGTGGAATTGCCAGTCGGTGGCAGTGCGAGTATGCAGCGTATGGTGGACTTCAGTTAGTTGAGTCGAGGGGTGCTCGACACCAAGTGTTGGCAGGAAGGAGTGTCAGTGAGTGCTGACGGCGATGACCCGTCCTGGAAATAGCAGGGAGATGATGGAGTTAGTGAAGGATAGGACCTTCACAGTGTCAAAGGAAAATTCGGAAATGAGACTTTGCCTTGGGAAGGCAAGGGATTTGCGCAAGGAAAGAAGTGGAGAACCCCTGTGGGTTCAGTGTAGTATTCGGTGGAAGACCAACGCAGGTAGGCGGCTGGTGTTGGGTATTGGAGGCAGATCGCAGGCGGTGGGCCATGGTAAACTTCGAGGACGAAGTTCAGTTTAAGTGGGGGAGAGTTGTAACACCCAGGATTTTGAAAGCCAAGAAAGTAAAGGAAACCCTAAATTTAAGAGGGACTCGACGAGTCAAAGGAAGGACTCGGCGAGTCGGAGCGGGATCCGGGTCGATAAGAAAGTGACCAACTCGACGAGTCGGCCAAGTGGACTCGGCGAGTCTGGTCTGTGCGAGGAAAACCCTAAATCCGGGGCTTGGAGCCTATTTAAGCATCTTAATCTTCTTCCTAGGGCTCCTTTACAGCCTCTTGCACCCAGAACGCCGCACCTTAAGCCCCCATTGTGTTCATTCAAGCTTCTAGCCATTTTTGAGTGGGTTTAAGGAAGAAGAAGGAGTGGGAATCCTTGAAGCATCAGGGAGTGGCTTTGGATCTGAAGTTTGGGAAGCATTTCAGAGCATTGGAAGGTATCAATTCGTTTCTCTCCTCCATATTTTTCCTTGGTTATGAGTTTTGGGGCTTTTAAGCCATGTTTAAGACCAATCTTGAGCTTGAGGTCCAGATCTGAGGTTGCTACCTCAGATCCATGTTTATTTTGGTATGTAATCCCATAAAGTATCAGCCATTGGGTGGAAATTGGAGTCTCTTGGTCCTAAACCCTAGCTATGGGTGTATTTTGCCTAGATCTCACTCTCTACACGTAAAGGTTGCAACTTTACGTGGGAAATAGGCTTGGGGAGGGTAGATCTATAGTTTGGAGCTCATGCATGACTCGGAAGTCCTCTGCATGTAAGTGGATCTTAGTGGACTCGACGAGTCCTTCGAGTGGACTCGGCGAGTAGCTTGAAGATGAGGAGGAACTCGACGAGTGGGATGAACAGCTCGTCGAGTCGGATGAAGATGGGCATGAACTCGGCGAGTTGGATGAACAACTCGTCGAGTTGGATGAAGTTTGTCGTGTGCTCGGCGAGTCTGTTCTTAGACTCGGCGAGTCAGGTCAAGTGGTCCCAAACCCTTCGAGTTAAGACTCGAGTCAGCGAGTCGAGCCAGGACTCAGTGAGTTGGTCAGGACAGGAATCGAGAATCAGTAAACTCGGCGAGTCAGGGGCTGACTCGGCGAGTAGAGTCGCGAGTGGAAGGACTCTGGATTTATGGACTCGGCGAGTCAGCAGGGTGACTCGGCGAGTAGGGTTGACCTGGAGGGTTGACTTTGACCAGGACATCGACTTTGACCAGAGTTGACTTGGTTAACCTTTGGAGGTCAGTTAGACTAAGTGTTGGGTTGTTGTTAGTAGCTCGGGGAGCTAGCGGAGCGGCAATTCGGAGTTAGCGGTCAGGTAGCGGTCGAAGGGGTTAGCAGCGGCAGTTCGGCAATATCAGGTGAGTCTCCCTTTGTATGAATGGGTCTACGGCCACAATGCCGGCCCATGTAGTTACGAGTAGAAGACCCGGGGGTTAGCCCTAGGCACAGTATGCTAGTATGATATTTGGACGAGGTCCAATGACAGAGGGCGGGTGCCCAAGGAGCGGTTTATGTGATAGTTTATACTTGTTGTCTATGTGATACTTGTATGTGCCTGGTAGGGAGGTGAGAGAGGGCGAGGTCCCGTATCTCACCAATAGCAGAGTGTGGATGGTGTTCCATATCTCAGTAGCAGCAGAGCAGGGGCGGGGCCCAAGTTAGGAAAGGAGTGAGGGTGGGCTGGGCCCGAACCTCACTATCAGCAGGAGTATGGACGAGGTTCCATGACTCATCAGTAGCAGAACTCGGGCGGGGCCCAGAGATAGGCGAGGCCTTAGAGCAAGGGTTGTTAGTATATGTTTAGCTTATGTAATGTTATGTGATACGTTTATGTGCTATTATATGTTAGTGGGCGAGGCCCTGTGACAGGCGAGGCCTAAGTGAAACAGATCTGTATCCGAGCGAGGCTTGAAGCCAGGCGGGGCCTGGAGCGGCGGGGCCGTTGTAGCGGGCGAGGCCCGTAGTAGGGGGCGAGGCCCCGGATAGCGGGCGTGGCCCAGTATGTGCAGTATGTGGTTATGCATGGTATGTGGTAAGGTGGGGAACTCACTAAGCTTTGTGCTTACGGTTTTCAGTTTTGCTTTCAGGTACTTCCGGTAGCGGAGGGAGGAGCTCGGGGTGATCGCATGGCACACACCATAGAGTAGTCAGCCTGGGAACGTTTACTCTGATAATAAACATGTGTTTTGAAAACTTATACTCAGATTATGTTTTGGAATGATGCTTTGTTTAAAGTAATGTTTTATTAAAAAGAAATTTTGGTCTTAAATTTTGGGATGTTACATTTCTCAAGCCTTTGAAAACAAAAAAAATATTTTATGGTTTGAAAGAAAATAAACTATTGCTAACTGTACACCTAGATTGTTGTTGCTTAATCAACTCTTTGTTTGTATGTTACTTTTAGAATTATTATCATTTCAATTAGTTGTTAAAATTTTCTCTATTTGGTTGCTAAACTATCAGGATTAAAAAAAGGATGTTTATGCATATTATAAAAGCATAATGGATTTAAAATAATAAAAAATGTAATTTGGTAATTTCAGTTTAGAGAGCAGGAAAAACATGTCAACCATTAAGAGGAAGACAAGTAACACTACTTTATATATTATATTATGTGCAAACCACATGAGTTTGCCTTGTTTATAAATAAATCACCTAAAATTTGAAAAAGTATAACAAAGAACAATGTATTTTTACATTCATCTATTTTATTTAAAATTATATAAATATCCTTATATATACTAGAGTTATAGCCATGTGTAACAACAATGATTGGTTTCTTTTGGTGATTAGTTATGTTCTTGTTTTGGTTAAAAAAATGTGAGTATGTTACTTTTAGCAGCGAAGGTAAGAATATATAGTAAGTGTTGCCGATGCAAGAAAAAATAGGTAAAAATAATCAAATAATCGAAAAATCTTCCACTACGGACAGAAAAAGTCAGGGGTGGTGCCACATAGGGACACCTAATAAACCGCCTTTGGTCACTCTTGTGGCAAAAAGGGTACATTTATATTCATTTATGTCCAAAGTTTGTTTGTCTTTTTTCTTTATTTTTACCCTTGTAACATATACTAACATATTTTCAGGTTACTATGAAATCAAATTTTTTAAAATAAGGTTTTTAGTTTTTAAATCTTTATGTCTGTACCCTAAGTATCTTTTTTTTTTTGTTTCTTATTATATGTATTTATGTTGAAAAAATGTATTTATATATATTATTTTTCTTAACAAAACATCCTATAATTACATTTTTAGAAATATAAATATGTATATTTGTTTTAGAATATAAATACATTTTCAGAATTATTAATTTACTTTTCCGAAATATAAATACATGTTTTTATGATCTAGAAGTGTATCGTGTTTATAAGCATGTTTTTCCCATATTATATGTATTTATACAGAAAAACATATTTCTACACAACTTTTTTTTAATTAAACATCCTACAATTGCATTTTTAGAAGTATAAATACGTACTTTTATGTTTTTTGAATACAGATACATATTTAGAATTATTAATGTATTTTTTCAGAAGCATAGATACGTATTTTTATGATCTAGAACTATATAAATATAAAACGTGTTTATATATAATTTTATTGTAAAAGTATAAAAATACATATTTATACTTCTATAGAATTATAAAGTACTTATTTTTAGAATCATAAACACGCATTTTTATATTTTTAAAGTATAATAATACTTTTTTGAATTTTATTTATATATATATATATATATATATATATATATATATATATATATATATATATTAAAAATATAAATATATACTTTTACGATTTTATAAGCATGACTACATTTCTTTTTCATATAAACATGCTTTTGATTGATATACTTTTAGATATATATATATATATATATATATATATATATATATATATATATATATATATATATATAATATAAAAAGAAACATATTTAGGGTAAAAACATAAAAAATTTGTAAAAGTTGGTGAAACTTGGACATTCTAAACACAAACAACCATAACAACCATAATGATGCATGGCTCCCACTTGTTTTGTCATCTACACATGATATTCAAATAGGACTCCATGAAGACTCTAATCACCATGCCCCTTACTTGGTTGACTTTAGTCTTCATTTATTGCAATTTGTAATCTTATACATGTTTCCTAACTATTCTATTATCGGTTATAATTATAAATGTTTGGTCAAAAATATGGTTTATACTTTACTTTTCTAGGAAAATGTATTTTTGTGTCTTGGACCGTAAACAACTTGGTGTTTACGGTCATATACGTGTTTACGGTCGTAAACCCGTTTACGACCCATGTTCACCAAGCTCATGTTTCTCATGTATATATAGGGGTGAGGGGTGTGAGGAATAGATTGATGAACACTAGTGGAGAGCTTAAGTGTGTGCATTTGAAGGTGTTTTAGAGAGAGATGAACAAGTGTGTGTTAGTGTGTGTGAATCTTGTATCCGGATCTTCATTCTAATCATATCATTCAAGATTCATCATCTTCTTCTTCTCCTTCTCTTCTATTTGATCTGACATCATCCGTTTGATTGGGATTCCACACCATCAAACGGATCTGATTGATACGCAAGCAGATTGGGGACTTATAATTGGTATCAAATCTTGGATTGATCTTATTTTGGAAATATCTTGCGTTTTTGGATAGATCTCTGAAAATTAGGGGGGTTTGTTCTTCGCGTTTTTCATGAAAACGAGTTTTTGATCGAGTTTTGGAGCAAAAATGGTGAAAAACATCGTTTTTTTCGCGATCTGAAGCTGTGTTTACGGTCTTTGAAGGGTTTACGTTCCGAAGTTTACAGCCGGAAACGTTTTTACGGTCGCTAGAGTTTACGGCCGGAAACGAGTTTACGGTTGGCGGTTTACGGCCTCGACTCGGAATTCGGCTTGGTCAGCAGCAGTTTCCGGTTTGCACGCCTTCTTGGTCAGCAGCATCCTCACACCAGGTCCTCGCCTTCGCACTTCGGACTAGCATCGCGCATTGCAGCAGTTTCCTTGCCATCGGACTTCAAAAATTGGAAACGGGTTGGGGGTGCCGAGGATTGAACCTGCGACCTCTAGTTAAGCAACCCAACGCCTTACCAACTCTTCTAGGCTGCATCTTGTTCCTTAACTCCCATTTTTTATTCTTAAAGACTCTCATTCAGTTCAAAACTTTCGCAAATTTAACACTTTTAACCCCCAAAACCAATTTTCTTTATTTTAAAATACCATTTTCAACCCAAAAATTTAGTTTTTAATTTTTGACTTTATTTTTTAACTTTTGACCTTCAAATTTTGACTTTGACTTTCAAGTTTGACCTTTGACTTTATACTTTGACTTTCTCGTTTAAGTTTTAAATTTTCAATTTTAGCTTTTCGGTTTGACTTTTGAGTTTGACTTTTTGAATTTGACTTTTGAGGTTTATAGTCAAAGGGCATTTTTTGGGTTTGACTTTAGCTTATAGTTGTGCTTTTTATAGTTTTTGAAGTTTACGAGGGAATTGAAGACATGAAAGAGAGTCGTCAGGAGATGCTAAGAAAAAACTTCAACATGTTCGATTATATCCCTGGAGAAACCTTGGAAGCTCAGTTGCAACGATTTACCACACTCACTACTGAGATGAATATAGCAGGGATCTTCTTGACCAAATCTGAGATAAACAAAAAGCTATTGAATTCACTTCCGAAATCGTGGGATATGAACATGGCGGTCATTAAGAAGACAAAAGATCTCAATCGCCTTAGGTCTTGCTGATATAATTGAAGAACTTGACGTTTTGAATTGTCGAAAAACAATGAGTTCCAAAAACCTTCCATTCAATGAAGTTTCATTTTCTCAATCATGTGAACTTTCATGTTCTCAATCATGTGAAATTTCATGTTCTTAATCATGTGAAGCTACGATTAAACTTTCTTCGTGAACATAATGATTTGTTAAAAAGAGAAGTTGAGGACCTGATATATGAAGGATATCAACTCAGGAAAGGACAAAACCCCTGAAGGCCCAGTTAGAAACAAAAATAAAGGATTTTAAGAGAATTCAGACAGAATACAGTGAAAAATATGAACTTTATGACTATATTAAGAGACAACTTGATGCTGTAACCGAAGAACTTGACGCTTTGAAAATTAAGTGTGGAAAAACAGATGTTAGTTTCAAATATTATACTGCGTCAAGTAAGATAGTCGAGTCCTTATTTGAAACCCAATTAAAACTCAAAGATAATCAAAAAAAGGGTCTAGGGTATGATAGTGTTCCTCCACCTTTCAATCATAACCACACATCCATCCCTACGACACAGGAAGAAATTGACAGGGAGGCACATCTTCAATATGGCAAACCAACTGGATTTGTGTCAGGAGGTATTCAGGTTCAAAATACTAATGTTTCTGCTTCATGTGCAGGTAAAGTAGTAGAAGATTAGAACAAGGAGAAAACCATTGAACAAACCAACATCTCCTTGAACTCTGAATCTGTTGCTTCGAACTCAGCTGTTTCTAATCAACCTGTTGTTAAGAAATACAGGCCAGCAATTCCAACGAAACAGAGTGCCTCCTGCAATCGTGCTTGTGGGAACAATAAGAGACAAGGCAAGGTTACGCCACTAGGGGTAGGAAGAAACAACTTAATAGTGAAGAAAAAGACATGTTTTCACTGTGGAACACCTGGACACATTGCCCGAAATTTTCTAAATCGCGCATACGTTCCGTACTATGCACAAGGCTGGCAGAACACGCCAAGAGGGAGATACATAAAAAGAAACCCCTTAAGGTCACGTTCAGACCATGATGACTGGAACGCACAGAAGGCCAAGAATTCGTATCCCAAGGGCAAGAAGGGAATGTCGGCCAAGAAGCCCAATACAAGAGATGCTACAGTGAAACAAAGACTGGTTAGGTCAAAGTCATCTCAACGGCCGACATCTAGATCAAAAGCAAGTACTAAGCCACCCATCGGATCGAAAAAGAAATGGGTCAAACCCAACTACAAATGGGTTCCAAAGGCTCACTCTCCCAAATCTTCTAATGATTCTAATATTTCTTCATCTTTTGTTTGTGATAAACAGGATATGTCATGGGAGAGAGTACCGTGCAAGGATGAAAATGGTCAACCCAGTTTCAAAATGGATTGAGTTCCAAAGACTAACTAATCCCGCTCTGTGTCGGAGCAGCT
Source organism: Lactuca serriola (assembly GCF_051521515.1). NCBI lineage: Eukaryota > Viridiplantae > Streptophyta > Magnoliopsida > Asterales > Asteraceae > Lactuca > Lactuca serriola. Next base: position 163,029,514 of record NC_136416.1, on the reverse strand, counting down.
ATGGAGTCATATCATCAGACTTCGGTTTGTTGGTAGTGGCTGTTCTAGGCACATGATAGGAGGCATCTCTCAACTCTACAACACTCAAAATTTTGTTAGAGAGTATGTGTCCTTTGCAGGAAGGGAAGAAATGAAGGGATCACATACGGGGTTAGTGCTTAATCACATGAAGAATTTTTGGATCTGTTCTGAGATTACATGTGCTGTTCTCAGACCTTCTGGATGCAAATTCAATCGGTGAATTACGGTTTGCGTTTTCTTCTCTATACTCCAGAGTTTTTCATAAGTTGATTCGCTTTAAAGACAAATTTTTGTTTTAGGATAGTTTAAATTTGTGATTTACTTTCGTTTCTCTCCTATGCACAAATTTAGGGGGAGAAATAAAAACAAAACAAAAATTTTAAAATTTTAAAAAATCCAAAAACATTAGAAAATCAAAAAAATCAAAAAGATTGTTGCATAAAGTTTTGCTTGTTGATGAAGGACTGGGAATTGATATTATCAAGTGATAACAGGTAGTCTAAGTCTACGTAACGTACCCAAAGTTGAAGGGTCTATGCTCTGGGTTTGATGCGTCAGTAGGCACGAAAGATTCTAAATGGACATGACTAGGCAGAGTTGAACTTAGGAAATATATAGACTTGACGAATCTTGACCTAGTTAGATCCGTTTAGCCTGACAATACGACGCTTGGATAGATTAAGCAGGGAGATATATTTGGGAATCTACTCATCACATTAAATGAACCCGTATCTGGAACCTAGATTAACTTTTCCTCGATGTGCGGATTCTGTCCTTAATTCCGGTATTGATGGAGCAACTTGTAAATTCCGATGAATTAGGTATGTAGAAAATTGTTTTCTTTCTCTATCTGTCTGTTAGTCATATGTTACCTCCTCTGTGTGACTCTAAATCCGACCTAGACTGTAACATATGCAACTCTATTTCTCTGCATCCTCTATCTATGCAATTCTTTATATCTGTTAGCTATATAATGTCTCCTTTGCGTGACTCACAATCTGACCCGGTACACATTATATGCATCATTCTACTTCTCAATCCCTCTAAAACTTCAGTTAGTCATATGTTCCACCCTCTGCGTGATTGGAAGAGATCTGATCTGGGTGCATAGCATATTTATTCTAAATCTATCTTCTCTCTTAATGATTGTCTGCTCACCCGATGTAAGGAGTACTCTGGAAGTCCTTGATTACTGGGGCATATCAGGAAGCGGGAAACATGTTCCAGTACAATTAAAATTGAACACTCAAAGATTGTCTATAGATCTCGCTGCTCAATTTAGGTGGACAACAATATCCCTGGTCGTCGTCAGCTGAACGGTCCTTAAGATATAGTATCTAGGAACTTAGGATCACTTTGTCTTGTAACTAATAGCGTGTCCTAAGTCTGTCACAATTTTTCGTGTTTAAGTGGACCACAATACCGATGATTGACCAGACAAAGACGTGAAGATGAACGGTACCGACAAGCGGATAAAGGCTGTCTAAAAACTTTGATCCCAAATCATTCTAAAGTTAGATATCATTTTATTTTTGTTAAATTTGTTCATAGTTTTCTTCTAATTTAATTTTAAGGGAAAATTAAAAATTTTAAAAACAAAACAAAAATCAGAAAAAAAAAATAGTGTTATTTCTGTTTTATTTCTTTTTCAGAAAATATGAAAAATCCAAAAAAAAAATATTGTGTGCTAAAATTTTCTTTTAGTTTTGTTTTGTCTTGAAAAGTAAATTCAGGTGTAGATGAGACTCATGGAGTTTGTGTCGAAAATTTCTGAGCCAAGGCTTCATCCGTGAGCATCGAAGAATTCGCATTCGAAGGAGCAAGAAATAAAGATTATTCTTTTGACATTCAATCCTTCAACCCCAGAAGAAAGGTCAAGCTGACTTGAAGATTATGTGACCGATTGCATTGAAGCCTCCTCAATCAGTATGCTGCTATCTTAAACCTGCTGAAGTGATCAAGAAGATTTCTTCTCTCTGATGTTCTCTCTGAAGATTCTCAAGCTGAAAGCGCTATCTTTCAAGAATCAGTACATCAAGCCTCCTCACCCGACGTGCGTTCAAAGCCAAATTCTGAAGAAAAGCCCAACCATTCAATATGAAGTCATTCATTGAAGATTCATCAAGTTCATCTTGAAGCTGTGAAGAATTTGAAGATAAATGCTAAAGCCAAACTCTCGATGAAGATTAACAAGAAAAGCCAGCTACTTTTTAGGGGGAGGTTGTTGGGTCAATTAAGAAAAGAAAGTTATAAACCAAGGGGGAGATTGTTGGGTCAAAAATATGGTTTATACTTTACTTTTCTAGGAAAATGTATTTTTGAGTCTTGGACCGTAAACAACTTGGTGTTTACGGTCGTATACGTGTTTACGGTTGTGTTTACGGTCGTAAACCCATTTACAGCCCATGTTTCTCATGTATATATATATATATATATATATATATATATATATATATATATATATATAGGGGTGAGGGGTGTGAGGAATATATTGATGAACACTAGTGGAGAGCTTAAGTGTGTGCATTTGAAGGTGTTCTAGAGAGAGAAGAACAAGTGTGTGTTAGTGTGTGTGAATCTTGTATCCGGATCTTCATTCTAATCATATCATACAAGATTTATCATCTTCTTCTTCTCCTTCTCTTCTATTTGATCTGACATCATCCGTTTGATTGGGATTCCGCACCATCAAACGGATCTGATTGATACACAAACAGATTGGGGACTTACAATAAAAGAAAAGTGCATTACAAATAAATAAAGTCAATATTAAACTAATTTAAATACCTAAGATATCAAAAATTGATTGACATGACCATTAAAGATCAATTACCCGATTAAATCTTGTGTGATATGTACCATAAGCTGAAAATAATGTATGTTAGTTTACATGAACATTATGATTAGAATAGCTAGGATCATTATGTTTTCTTAACGGAATAAGATAATCAATTAACTTAGGAATTAATGAATAACATCTAATATCCATTGCACAACATAGAGATCAACTATGATTGAAGGGTTTAATAGAGTCTAAGTAGAAGTATCTTTAGTTAACTGTATCCAATAAGTTATCCAAAGTTGTTTCGTTTTGGTTGCATCTTAGTTTAATACAGTTTAAAAGCAAATTCTTATTTTAACTAATTATCATATTTTCTAATACTAATTCACTCATGCTTTCTTAGTGTTCGACACTCAACGTTACCAAAACTATACTATTATATGATCGGGTACACTTGCCTAGTTGTGTAATAGTCCCCGATTCTGGTTATATCAATTAAAAATTTACACCAATATTTTACACATCAATCGAATTCATAGTTGAAACATCCCAAAAATACAGACCGAAAATTTCTATTTAAAAATCTTTAGTAAAACCATAAATCATCCATCATCATAAGAAAATCAAGAATCATGTATCTCAAACATCATGTTAAAAACTGTATCAAATCACGTGAGAAAAATATCAAAGTCTAAACAATCCTAAGATAAAACTATGGTGTGTGTCATGCGATCATCCTGAGCCCTTCCCATTGCTAGTGGAAGTACCTGAAACCAAAACTGAAAACTGTAAGCACGAAGCTTATTGAGTCTCCCCAAACTACCACATACCATACACATAACATATAACATAACCTTGGAACACCGACCAACTACATTAGGACGAACCCGACATCGGCTTACCCGGCATCCGACTACATCGGGCATTGGACCCCGTCCGGCATCGGGCTTGCCCCGACATACATACAACATATCATAAAAAATAACATAATCATATAACATGAGCATATAAACATTCACCGGGCTTGCCCTGACATCGGACACACATAACACATAACATATAGACTAACATACATCGGGCGTGCCTCGACATCGGACCGAAGCCCAGAACACATAATAGATAACATGCAAGAATCACAAAGACATCGAGCATACATAAACATTCCTTGGGATCGCCCCGACGTCGGATCATAATCCGGAAATCATATAACCTACATCGGGTCATGCCCGAAATTGGACCGTAGCCCGGAACTACTAACATCTAAACGGGCCTACATTGTGGCCGTAGACCCGTTCCAATAAGAGAAAAGTCACCTCACAATGTTGAAGTCCCGCTGACAAAACCCTAGCTGCTGGATGAAAGATTCCCAAATCTGTCAACATCGAAATAACACCCAATTAATAATTAGGTTCCAACACATATCCATAAGTCCATGTTTGGGTTAACAGACTACTTTACCCCTATCTTAGCTTGATTCAAGCCTAAGGCCCAATCCAAAGGCCCAAAAGTCTCATAAGGAACCAAGGCCCAACTATGGCCCAATTTTCCGAATTGGGCCTAAACCTCTACATGGTCTTTCCATAAGGCCCAACCATATATTCTTGATCCAACACCTGACATTCTGATGGTCCAATATCACATAATCATCAAGGCCCAAAATATGGCCTAATTTTCCAAATTGGGCCCAATACTTTCCAATGGGCCTTATCCTTAAGCCCAATCCAAGTGTTCTAGTCCATTTACCTATTAATAGTTGGTCCATCAAGAGTCTAGACATCTAGGCCCAATAGAAAGGCCCAACTCTAAACCCAACACAATTAGGGATTTTACATGAAATGGCGATTAGGGTTAAGTGTTTCTCACTTAACCCATTAAGGACTTAATCCATTAAGTCCATCACTCTACTAGATAAATCATATGATGTGATTGGCTGTAAATCACATTTCCATTATAATGGCCCAAATGTGGGTCCAGATAAGTCCAAGACCCATTTATCCAAAATTACGGTTTTCTAAACCGTAATTAGGGTTTCCAACCCAATCCCAACTGAATAGGCTTAAAATCTAAGTACTTAGATCTATTAGGGTTTTATTAGGCCCATTAGGGTTTCACTAGGCCCATTAGGGTTTTGCTAATCGGACACCACCCACTACCACCTCAGGTAGTGGTGATCAATGGCGGCTCACGGCAGCGGCCACCACCTCACGGTGGTGGTTAGGATTCTAGTCCAATCGAGTCCAAGCATCCCAAAAGTAATCCAAACACATGCAAAGCACACCGCCACCCAACACGGCGGCCGGTGGCGGCAGCCACCACTTCACGGTGGTGGTTATGAGCTTTCTTTATTATACTATTCACTGATAACAATTTACAATGCTTTAACTCAAAAATAAACATACACACTAATAGATAAACACACATACAACCACCCTTGTGGTGGCCGACGGTGGTAGATGGTGCCAACCACCACCTTACGGTGGTGGTGGTGGCTTTCTTGGTTTTCTGGCCATATACTATGCAAGCAACTTCAAAAACACTCATCCAAGAATTCACTCACACATCCACCACCTCATGGTGGCTTGAGGTGGCAGAAAACGATTTCAGGGCAACAACCACCATGGTCGGTTGCCATGGTGGGTTTTTCTCTCGATCTTCGGCTAAGCTATCACACACATACAACAAAACATAATTAGCAATAACATCACACGCTAACTTGAACAAACCCCACCTGGAGGTGTGCAATGGTCGAAGGTCGGCAATAAAAAGGAAGAACCGTTGGGGCGGCGGTGGCGCGAGATGGCAGACAGCAACGACGGTTTGCGATGGAAGCAGCTCCATTACGACGTCTACTGGAAAGAAGGTAGCGATAGGCAGCCGGTGAAAGAGAAGGAGAAGAATGCGGTCTTCCTGTGCTCGCTTGCTGCCGCTCACTAATCAGAAAAACAAGCATGCGGGAACCAGATGTTGAAGGAAAGAAGGTGGAGCGGTGATTGCGTCGTCGATGGAGAAGGGTGATGCAGCTCGACCGGTCTACGAGAGTGGCATTGTTCATCAGTTCTGGAGAGGATATGAGGTGGTGGCCGGAAACTTGGAGGCATAAGGGTGGCGGTTGAACGATGAAACTTAGGGTTAGGGTTAAGGATGAGTCGATGGGTTATATACCCGGTTCATACAACTTCAGCCCATAATGACGGAAATGGCGCCTCCTTCTCCATTTTCTTTCAAATTTAATCCAAATGTTACCAAACGACCCTTCCTATACAAAACCCTTTTCAATTTAGGTCCAGAATTTACCATTTAGTCCTTGCCACCAAGAATCTATTCAATGTAAGTCCAAATAATACCATACACCCCCTGACTACTGAAAATCTTTACAAAATAAGTCCCAAAGCTACATTTTAACCCCCAAAAACCCAATTTATATCATTTGGCTCCCCGAAACCAACACCTCGCTAAATATGATGGGTTTTAGGGCTACTATTCGCTTATAGATTTTTATCCATTTAATCATCTAATAAACGGGATGTTACAACTCTCCCCCACTTAAATTAGATTTTGTCCTTGAAATCATTCCTTACCAATCCTTACACGCCAGACAACTTGAATGACATGGCCACAATCCCGAGCATAACCTAGCCTTTCCCAGGCAACCAAAACCATCCTTCATAGGTTCTAGAACCCAAAGATGAATGAATTCCTTGCTTCATGGCCACATTTACCCATCTGAAATATGTAGTCCCGAGATGAACTAACTCCCTGACAGATCGCCCATACATAATCATTATTGTTGACCCCAGTCCACTTGTCTCTCAACTGACTACTCAACTTCTGCTAACTCGTGGTTCCTGCTAAAAGACAGAGTCACAGACCCAACGATCCCTATAGATCACTTAGACTTGGCCAAGGCTTAGATAATCCTGCTGTGAGTGACTTATCAGTTCCCAATTAATTAGTTCCTCCGTCCGTACATGAAATCCTAAAATTCCATTACTGCTTGAGGCACTGAAACTGTCCGAAACACTGAACTACTTGAAACACTGAGCTACTTGAAACAATACGGTACCACATGGCTGCTTCCCTAAAGTCCACTAGGACCTCTCTAGATCCAACTTATCTAGAATGTTAACGTCCTACCAGGTTGTTGAGCCAAGAGCAATCTCACAGTCGCCCCATGTGACTTCCGAACGAAATTGTAACGCCCGTAGATCCGGGCTAGTTAATTTAGAGACGATAGGCGTCAAAAATGAATTTTTGATGAAAGATTATTTAGAATGAATAATCATAACTAATTTGTAGTATATGTTACAAGGATTCCGTACATATAAAGAACGCCGAAATCCGAGTTATAACGAAGAAGTTATGACCTGTCGAAGTTTCGCGGCATAACCGGCACAACGCTGAATGATGTAAAAAGTGAATTTACTTTAGAGTGATATTTAGCCTTAGCAATCTAAAAAAAATTCATAGAGTTCATTAAAACATGAGCGTTCATAAAAAGAACGTCCAAATCTGACTTCGTATGAGGAAGTTATGATTTTTCGAAGTTTCGACTTAGTAGTATGCAGCCCGAATACTCGATTTGAGATCGAACGGTTTTTAGCCGAAAAAATATAAATGAGAATCGAAGATCTCGTTGTTGGTATCGAAACAATGAAAATTTAGGCGAGAACGAACGTCAAACGAAGAAGTTATGAATTTATAACGATGTTTTTCTGTCTCGGCCTACTAAAAATAATTAATAAAAATAAACTCAAAATTACCCGACGGAGTCTAAACGAGAGTTGTAGAGCGTAGTCTCACCTACGCGTGGATATAAAGAACGTCGAAAACGGAGTTCGTATGAAGAAGATATGAATTTCCGAAGTTTATTAAATAATTCGTATTTAAATTTAATCTTTAATTCGGATGTATATCCGAAGGAGTCACCGATCTGATCCGAAGTACGCCCGGCGTACTGGCGTACGCCCTGCGTACCGCGAAGCATGACGCACCTCGCACTCGAGTTCTTCGGATGACGCATGCCATGACGATTCGGACGCGTACGCCCCGCGTACTCCGAGGCTCCAGCCTCCTATAAATAGGATGCGAGGGCAGCCAGCTCATTTGCTCTTTTTTCTCTCTTCTCTCTCCCGTTTTGCATCGTTTTGCGTGCCATAAGTACCCCGAAGCCCCGGTATCATTTCCGAGCCCCGAAGCAAGTCCCGAGGTCCTGAAGATCCCGAGAAGTAAGATTCCCGAGCCGAAGCTCTGCCCGCGAGGAGTCCGGTTTTTGTGAAGATCTTCCAGATCTGCCGAAGAATACTACTTCTACAAGCCGTAGTGTTGTCCGATCATCTTCTGATCAAGTGAGTGTGTAGTTACTTTCTTCTAACGCATAAATATTAAGTATTTGCTATAAAATACGTGCTATGTGTATAATATAAAGTTGTTTATATGTGTGGGTGTATAGTCCCTTTCATAAACACGGGTATAATACAAGTATGGTTTGAATGTATTAAGTATATGTTTGGGTGAGTATGTGGTTACTTTCTTCTAACACATAAATATGAAGTATTTGTTATAAAATACGTGCTATGTGTTTATATGTTGTTGTTTATTTGAGATGAGTGTGGAATAGATGTTTTATATAGTTTTTAAATGAGTTAAACTGTATATGTGTTTTATATCTACAAATATGTTTGGGTAGAACATGGGTAGATGAGATAATTGGTATGTGATAAAATGATGAGGTATGAAAGATGATTAAGAATGATATTGGCAGATGCACCAATTAGAGAATATCATAATACTAGCATATGCGCTTAAGAATAATAACGGTAGATGCACCAAGTAGTGAATGTCGTAATCCTGACAGATGCGCTTATAGGATAATCCTGGCAGATACGCTTATACGATAATCCTGGCAGATGCGCTTATAGGATAATGTCGGCAGATGCGCCTAAAAGAGAATGTCATAAACCTGGCAGTCGCGCCTCATAGTGTATGACGTAATCCTGGCAGAGGCGCTTAAAGGATGATGTTGGTAGATGCACCTTATGTAGCAATGGAAGTTTGTGCTAATTCCTTAGGTCAATCCTTAGGAATGAATGAATGACGGGTAGTTGAATTCTTAGGGTAAAATCCTAAAGAAATAAAGAAGATAATGGGGATGGGTAATTGGGTTGATTGTTTGATGGTTGAATATAATAATTATATTATTGTGGGTTGAAAACCCGATATGCTCACCAGGCTCCCAAGCCTGACCCACTCAGTTTTCTTTGCATTATAGGTAATGGCACAAGAGTATAAGTTGGTGGACTTGACGAGAGATTTTGGATTATAGGCCAGTAGTTATGAATAACTATTGTAAGGTCTATTTTGTTCTGTTTATGCTTTTGGTCTGTATTGAACATGACATCCCGAGATTTTGTTATATAATGAAAATACATTTCTTTAAAGAAATGTTTTGATAATTTTTATCATATTTTGTTTTTGGAATAAATTCCGCAACTGTTTACTTTAAAAGATTACTCTGATTTTATAAAACAATGCATAAACAAATCGGTCTTTTCTGGCCGTGAAAATGGGGATGTCACAGAAATCCTTGTCTATTAATAGTTGCCACTAGTTATCTTGCCACTGGGGTTCTAACGACTTTCTGATCTAACTGATCGGGTCCATACGTCGGATCCTAACATCACCCAAACCCAATGCTAAAAGTGAATGCTACATTACCAATGATAGCCTTATATCACAAACGACCTTAAATGGTCCATTACTTCCCTGATCTCATAACTATTGTGCCGTTCCTACGGTCTTATCAATGGCTCAAACAGGTCTAATTCATCTGGGGAAATCTGTTAACCAATCTGTGGATTTACCACACCCTCTGTTGCACCCGAACTGATGGGTACCACTGTTCCTTCCGCGTTCTAACAACACGACCATGCTATCTACTAACCTAGTGAGTGCTACGGCTACACTCGCATACTTACAACACTCTAGCACTATCCGCCAATCTTGTAAATGCTAAGGCTACACCCGCAAACTTACAACACTTCTAGCACTATCTGATGGGTTTTGAGCATTCTAACACTCCTAAGGTGTACATGCAACCCTAAATACCTTGAATCTATGTTTTCTCTATTATACATGCAAACTTTCTTTTTCCAAGGTATTACTCTAACTAACATACAAAACACTGATACTTGGGTAATAAAACAAGTTATATAACTTACCTGTTGTTGTAGCTTGTTGCTTGGAGTTTCAAGAGCCTAGAACCAATAATGTGAATGCCTCAAGTGGAAACAAAAATCACCACTAACACTTAGAAGCTCGGAAGAGAACTCTTTAGCTCACAAAAATCGGCCACACTCTTGCAAAGACTCTAGGTGCCAATTTCTTGAATCAAAGGGCTTCTTATATAGTGTGGTTACATTAGGGTTACACCATGTAAACCCTAATATGCATGAATTTCCACATTCCTCTTGATCCATAGATTTTAACCTCCATGGAGTATCCATGTGTGACGAAGTAAAATTTCCAAACAATTTTTCTCATTTTAAAAACAAAATATATCTCAATTCATCGTTCTTAGAATCACATATGTCTCAAATTTCAACAATATAACATAAATCCCAGAATCATAAAACAATCTCTCGCCAGTGTGTACAATCATGTCGGTGCCTTACTGCGATCCTCAGAACTACCTGAAACACATAACACATAACACATAACACGATAAGCATAAAGCTTAGTGAGTTCCCCATAACACGATCCTCAGGATCTCGAACTCTACCCACCAGTCTAGCCTCCGCCTAACACATAATAATTATACTTAATTAATATTGGCCCTCAACAAGCTAGACTAACCCTTCAACAACTCATAGAAGGGTAAAAGACCATTTTACCCTCCAAGGCTTAATAGTCCTCAATCTGGAACAAACCCTAAATGTCATAAAAAGTCAACAACACTCCCTACGCTGGGCGTACTCTGCTGCTATACAGAATCGAGGGTGCTCGACCCCTACGATGCGCGTATTGGGGTTACGCCCAACATACGCCCCAGTTTCACTCTTCTCACATTTATGATCTTAATCAATTAAGACATAAGCTCATATCTCAGATCTGGAGTCTCTTAATCCATAAAGTCATCGAATTTAAGCCTTTGCATGGTTGAATAGTCACCATCCTCCAAAAATACACTCTTTTGTCTCAAGGATCTCATAACTGATGCATGGAGTGATTTCACAAACCAAGATTGGATTTTTATGGCATAACACTACTCATACACTCAAAAGGGGTTGGTCCTAGACTTTGGAGTTCAAGATCTCATAAAGACTCCACCTTTATGGGACAAGACCCTAAAATGCTCAACATAACATGTTCATAAGAAAGAAAAGACAAAGTCTGAAGCTTTATACCTCAAAGAGAAGCTTCCCACCCATATTTTCTCAGATCTAGAAGCTTGGACTCCAACGCTCCTTCTTCAAGGGCTTCTCTTCTCTTCAAAATCACACAAACATTCTCTCAAGGCTCAAACACACACACACACACAAGCTCTAGAATGGAGGTTAAGGCACTCTTAGGGTTTTATCTCTGGAAATGGTGGCCAGAAAGGAGGCCATCATGTTCCTTATATAGGGGACTCACCCCAAATTAGGGTTGCATTATGGGCCTAGTACGCCCAGCATACTCACGGGTACGCCCATTGTACTAGGTGGTCTCCGCGTTACATTCACGCTGGCGAGTACGCTAAGCGTACCCTTAGGTATGCCGCGCGTACTCGTTTTTCACTCTTTTATAAATAAGGCCAAAAATGAGAATAACTCAAAAGATCAAGGTTCTCGAGGTATACCTGGACTCGGGATGTTACACCATGGGTCATCACAAAGGTTAAGCCCAAAATAAGGAATCATGGATCATTAGCCCACATTATAAGAATGAATGATTTACACAATCAATCCATATATATTTAATTAGTCTCCTTTGAACACAAAATTAATTTCAAATTAACTCTTGATCAATACTAATTAAATAATATGATTTCATATTAATATATTATAGCTTATAATATATTAATAAATCATACATATCCTCTTCTCAAAAGTCCGAATTGTTCCGGTGAAGTGCAACCCAAATAGACGATGATACACTCGGGTCAAGTACATACAAAATATAGTTATGGACTTAGACACCTTATCTAATAGTCTCCCACTTGGATAAGTATAGTAACTATAGTTTCAAGTATGACCTTAGGATCCGACTAGCAATCGTGGCTTTTAAATGCCTTTTGTCGAACTTATATGTACCCTTTTAGACAAGTGATCATAGAATCCTCTGTTCTCAAGATATGAGCCGGAAAAACACATGGAACACAATCAACCTTATTGTCTAGCAGTTTGTTTCCTGATTTCTGACTGGTTTGACATAGAACTTAATCGACGACATCAATTTAGTTCTGAATGGGCCCGACACATAGGTCAAAACAAAATCATCGAGGGGCCCAATATATCATTTTTAATCCTCCAAGGACGAAAAGGAACAAATAAACTTTGACAGTATATGCTTGTACTAACTATACACAACAACACGTTTTATAACATCGAGTTACCAATGCGTTTTCGTACTATCAATGTACGAACAACTCATAGTCCACAAATCATATATCTAGGTTTGAAGATTATATGATATTATCGTCTCACGATCACTCGAGATAAATTCCATGAAGTGATACAAGTGAGCGTGGGTTGAATCCAATAATCAGACCTTATGAGCACTCATGAATGTCATAGCAATGTTTAACCATTTCCGACAATCTACAAGCCAAATTCATGACAGTCTTAATTCAATACCTACTTCTAAAGTATGATCGACTATGGATAGTTTGAATAAATCAATTATTCTGGAAGTCAAAACATGCAAAATGAAACAATAATAAACAATTGACATGAGACAGTACCATACTAGTAAACAAAACACCTTTTATTTAAGCATCAAACGTTAATTACAATTTAAAAGTTTCGAAATAGGTATCTAATCATTAAAACTAATATCATCCCTCAACCCAATGCGCCTCACATGTTGTAAATGCTTAACCTTACTCTGTCCCTTCGTGAGGGGATCTGTCGGGTTCTCATCTGATGATAACCTTTTTGCCACGAGGACTCCTTTTTCCATCTTGTGTCTTATGAAGTGATATTTCCTGTCGATGTGTCTGGACATGCCTTGATCCCTTGGTTCCTTGGCTAAGGCAACTGCACTATCGTTGTCACAGAAAATCTCCACAAGCTCCTTTATAGTTGGTACAACTCTATGTACTTTGATTCGCACATTGAATCAGCTACAGTCTCCTGCTTTGAACTTTTCCAAGTAATTGCTCCTCCATTCAGGGTAAACACCTAGCCTGACTGAGAGCGGAAATTATCTACGTCAGTTTGAAAGCTAGCGTCACTATACCCCACCACTCTCAAGTCATCACTCCCACCAAGTGTAAGGACCTAGCCCTTAGTCCTCTGCAGTTACTTGAGAATGTTTTTCACCGCAGTACAGTGAGCCTTGCCATGATTCCCTTGATATCTGCTGACCATCCTCAACGCAAAGGCCACATTAGGGTGAGTACTGTGAGCCTCAGAGGTAAGGACTCGTTAATCGGCTCAACAGGAGTTTCCTGCTCAGGTTGATCGCTAGTGCTTGAGGTTCCTTCATCACTTGACTCTTGAATTTCTTCAAGATCAATTTTCCTCCTACTGTCCCCTTGGAATATGAGTTCCCTCTCTCGGAAAACCCCTCTCTTTGCAACAAAGACAACATTGTCACTCGGTTTGTAGAAGAGATAACCAAAGGACTTTTGCGGGTAGCCGATGAAAATACACCGCTCACTTCGAGGCTCAAGATGTCATGAGTCTTGCGCCTCACGAAAGCCTCGCAACCCCAAATCTTGATGTGTGCTAACGAGGGATCCTTCCCGTTGCACATCTCGTGAGGTGTTTTGGCATCCTTTTTAGTTAGAACTCGATTAAGGATATGAGCGGTAGTTTCCAACGAATATCCCCAGAGTGAGATTGGTAACGAAGCTCAACTCATGATGGAACGAACCATGTCTAACAAGGTTCGTTTGCGCCTCTTATCCACACCATTAAGCTGTGGTCTCCTAGGTGGCATCAACTGTGAAACAATTCCACACTCCTTAATATAGTCCATGAATTCGATACTAAGATACTCACCACCTCGATCAGATTAGAGCATCTTTATCTTCCTGCCCAGCTGATTTTCCACTTCTTGCTTAAACACTTTGAATTTCTCAAAGGTTTTTGACTTATGCTTGATTAAGTAGATATAGCCATATCTGTTGTAATTAGCAGTAAAAGTCACATATAAGTGGTTAGCATCCCTTGTGGCGGTTCTGAAGGGCCCACACATATCGGTGTGTATGAGATCCAACAAACCCTCACCCCTTGCACAAGAACCAGTGAAGGGTGACTTAGTCATTTTTCCAAGTAAACAAGACTCGCAAGTGTTATCCGACCTTAAGTCAAATTACTCCAAATCTCCAGCCTTCTGGAGTTGGCCTATGCGCTTCTTGTTGACATGTCCAAGACGACAATGCCACAAGGATGCCTTATCCAAATCATTAAAAGAATCAATATGCAACACATTATTTCCTATGTTGTCTACAACCATCATAGTTTCATATACATCATTACAAGCTAATGCTTTAAAATAAAAAACACCATTATAATAAGCATTTATTGCAACAATTTCAATATCAAACAAAAATGTGAAACCTTGTTTGTACAAACCATGAAAAGAAATAACATTTCTCGCCATTTCAGACGAGTAGCAACAATTATTCAAATCTATTTCTAAGCCACTACTAAGCAATACAGAGTAAACCCCAATCTGGGTAACAGGTGAAACCTTCTTATTCCCCATGATCAAGTTTGTCTTCCCGTGATCCACATCCTTACTTATTTTTAGGCCATGCACATTAGAACAAATGTGAATTCCACAACCTGTGTCAAGAACCTAAGAGTTAGAATGCGATGAGTTTTTAGATAGAATAGTATAAACACCTACATGGGTGGGTTTAACCTTCCCATCCTTAACATCCGGCAAGTACTTGGGGCAACTTTGCTTCCAGTGCCCCTTATCATGGCAATTGAAACACTCTGCTTCTTTTGGGATGGCCGAGGGAGTAGTAGAACCTCCTTTGGTTCCACTTGAATAGGATCCATCAAGAGAATTTCCCTTGCGACTCTTGGAAGGAGCCTTCCTCTTCTTCCCCTTACCTTGCCCAATTGCTAGAATAGGGGCATTAGCAGTAGGAATGGTTACAACAGATTTACCTTTGAGACCACTTTTGGCATTCCTTAAAAGGCCTTGAAGTTTGCTCAGAGTGACTTCTTCCTTGTTCATATGATATGTCATGCGAGACTGATCATAACATGGAGGTAAGGAGTGTAGAGTAATTTCTATAGCCAAATCCTCATCAAATATCACATTCAATTTGAGCAAACGGTCCATAAACCGTTGCATTTTCTACAAGTGGCCCACGATGGGTTCACCATCCTTTATCTTTGTTGTAATCATGGAGCAGAAGATTTCATATCGGTATTAATGAACACTCTAATGGTATCTTTCCATCAGGTACTGGTGCATCTCAAAAGGGTAGAAGTCCTCATAGGACTTTTGTAGTTCAGGAGAGATGGTGGCAAGCATGATACAGGCTACCTTGGTGGCACCTTTCTCATGTGCCCTAAAATTAGCAATCTCCTGAGGAGTAGTAGCTGACTCATTGATATCCTTAAGCTCCTTGTAGAGGACATATTCCTTGTCCTTGTAGCGAGTGACCATCTTGATGTTCCTAATCTAATCATTGAAATTAGTCCCATCAAAGATGACTCTCCCACAAAGGTTCATGAGAGAGAAGGAGCAGGTAAGGTTTGAACCTGCAGCAGTGTTGGAAGACATCTGAATATAAAGAAAGACAAAGTTTAGGTTAGATAAAGAGTCCTTAGTGTAACACCCAAAATGAAATATTAAGGCTAGGACCCAACACAATATTTTACAATTTGGAAGAGGGATGCTGTAATCCATCTTGCAAAATATTTGAAGGTAGGTAAATGACGATTTACCAATTTCCACCATGAAAACGAAATTCGTTAATTAAGTTTTAATTGGATTTGAAACTCCTAGATCCTTTTAGATTCATTGAGCAATTCAATGGCATATTTAAATCTTGATTATGCCCTTCAGGTTTTTGACTAGGATACCGAGGATCACAAACAAGGTGTGAATAACCATGCAAATATACTTGGTACTTTTAATGTCAATTATCAGCTTAATCAATGTGCTGGTAACCACACACGCTCCATTGATCTTATGACAAACATTAAGTTACCCTTTACCACCCTTACAAGTCTAAGTTAATGTGCCGGTTAACCACACATGCTCCATCAACGACTTGGTAAGGTGAAAAGTGTAATTTCATGGATTAGCATCAATTTCACATTTTCCTAAAGTAACTAAGAATGAGAATTTATAAAAATTTTATTTACTTTATTACTTTCATTATACTTTTAATGAGAATTATAGTCTTTGTCCTACCCTTTCGGCTAACGACCCTCCACCAGTCAAGGAAGCAGTGGGTGAGAGTGGACACCCATTAAACTGCCATTTTATAGGAAGTAACCTTATACCCCCTTATAGACCGGCTTCATGAATGACACCTATTAACAGTAAGACTGACTTGATATTATATATATATATATATGTATATATATATATATATATATATGTGTGTGTGTGTGTGTATATATATTATTATTATTATTATTATTATTATTATTATTATTATTATTAACATATAATACTATAAAGTATAAGGGTTGAATTTTAAACTTTTAAAATTCTAGGGTTTGCAATTAAAGTACTAATGTCTGACTTTACAAATTCCAAAACTTGAGGGCAAGTTTTGAAACTCTTCAAAACTTTTCAACTTCATAACATATGAGTTTAATGGCCTTTTTTTAAAAAAGACTCTTCATTGTTCTATAACCTATGACTTTTAATGATTCATTTAAATGAAAAACTTTTGGAATTCCATAAATTGAGTACAAGTTATGGAGTCCACTAAAATCATCAAGATCATTAACTAAACTAACAATCATGTTCAAATTCTTGATTAAACTCATATGAACAAGATAATTCAAATCAAACAAATTCCATGTAATTAGACTAATCATATAAACAAATACTAAACATGAAATTTTGACAATTATCTTTTGAATTGGATAAGCATGATCATTACCACATCAAAAATAGGTTTAAATGTTCAAAAACAGTTTAGGGTAATGATCCCAGTCCAATTCCAGCCTTAAAACTCAAAAATATGCACTCAGGGGCTACGACATGTCGAGTGTATGAACAAACTCGGCGAGTTGGGCTGTTTTGTGAAGGGACTCGACGAGTCCACTATTCAGGCAGCAAATTTTTGATTTTTAAAGTAGTTTCAAGCAAGTAGCATCAAGTATAATTGAAAACAAGCCTAGGCTCTGATACCACTGATGGGTTTTGAGTATTCTAACACTCCTAAGGTGTACATGCAACCCTAAATACCTTGGATCTATTTTTTCTCTATTATACATGTAAACTTTCTTTTTCCAAGGTATTACCCTAACTAGCATACAAAACTTTGGTACTTGGGTAATAAAAAAAGTTAGATAACATACCTTTTTTGTAACTTGTTGCTTGGAGTTTCAAGAGCCTAGCGTCAATAATGTGAATGCCTCAAGTGGAATCACAAATCACCACTAACACTTGGAAACTTTGTAGAGAACTCTTTAGCTCACAAAAATAGGCCACACTCTTGAAAAGACTCTAGGTGCCAATTTCTTGAATCAAAGGGCTTCTTATATAGTGTGGTTACATTAGGGTTACACCATGTAAACCCTAATGTGCATGACTTTCCACATTCCTCATGATCCATGGGTCACTACATGGGTTAAGCCCAACATAAGGTGTCATGGATCATTAGCCCACATTATAATCATGAATGATTTACACAATCAATCCCTATATATTTAATTAGTCTCCGTTGACAACAAAATTAATTCCAAATTAACTCTTGATCAATACTAATTAAATAATATGATTTCATATTAATATATTATGACTTATAATATATTAATAAATCATACATATCCTCTTCTCAAAAGTCCAAATTGCTCTGGTGAAGTGCAACCTAATTGAACCATGCTACTCTTGGGTCAAGTACATACCAAATATAGTTATTGACTTAGACATCTTATCCAACACTATCTGGCTGCTAGTGAATGCTATGGCTACACCCACAGACTATCAACACTTCCTCACACTATCTCAGTTGCGGATTACTAATCTGAACACATCCAACATTGAGCATACACACGACCTAACATCCCAAACCGAACTCAATCCTAACTGAGATCCTTAACATGATTCCCTATGGCCTGCTATCACGTGACCCCTCTGCATCATTACTACACACATGCCCTACGATTGAAGCGTCACAGTAAACCACAAAATCATCTACACCCTCTGGCAGGGTGAGAATCGGTGCCTCGCATAACCGCTGATTGAGAATCTCGAAGGCTACCTGCTACTCAGGCCCCTAATGAAAGGCCACCGACTTCTTGGTCAGTCGGGTCAAAGGTACTACAATCTTGGAGAAGTCCCAAATAAATCTTCGGTAATAACCTGCTAGACCCAGGAAACTCTGAATCTCAGTTGGAGACGTCGGTATCTCCCACTGCATCACGACCTCTATCTTGTCCGGGTCGACCAGAATACCCTTCTGGTTGACAAGGTTCCCAAGAAATTGCACCTCGCGCAACCACAACTCACATTTGGAGAACTTTGCAAAAAGTATCTCCTCCTTAGGGTCTCTAGCACTTTCCTCAGGTTCTCCTTGTGCTGCTCCTTAGTCGTGGAATAAACCAAGATGACGTTGTACTCTCCCAATTCCCGCAATTAGGGAAACGATCTTTCACTATCCGCTAATAATTCTCGGTATGCAATTGGCATATGACATCTCTTAAAAATATAATTCAAATACAAACATCGGATAACCCAGAGTTACACTTACTCAAACCCTTGGAACGAAAGGCTTCACCGTGTAGTTTCCCGCAAGTGTTGCACCGAATATGGCCCTGTCAGCCTCTCAAAAGCTGATCTAAAATCTTAGGTTGCCTTCGGAGAACCTTCAATATAAGAAACTGATCTGGTTCCCTCTTCGAACGTGCTCCAAGTCAATATCCTATTCTCGGGATCTAGGAGTCATATCATTTAGGGTCTCACACCCCGAGCTACTCACGATCTCCTAACTATCATTTTGTAATATGTCATGATACCTTACCTTGATTATTTCCTCAACTGCTGCATACTGCGGTACCAACTAAGCTCTCTCCCGAGCCTTGGCAGTGATCTTTGCCACAGTCTTAATAGTATGGCGGAGATCTAACAAATCTCGTGCCAACTGCTGCGCCTCAATAGTTTAGGCAAACTCTGCCCGAAATCTGGTTGAAAAGTCATCCCATGACATAGCATCGACCTCATCATCACCCAAATCACTACCAACTTCTTTCCATCAATCACGTGCTCTGTCCTTCAGGAGATAGGAAGTAAGTTGGATCTTGTCCCCTTCGGGCAACGGTTGTTATGAAAAGCGTTGACAACATCTGCCAACCATCTTTTGCTAGCAATGGGGTCCCTAGCTCCATGGTAATCTGGAGCTTCACAATCTATGAACTCCCGAAGCATCAACGTACGTGCCCCTATCATGGCCATTATCTTAGTGTGGAATGCACTCAGCCTCTCATCACAAATCTCTAAAATGCCCTCCATGATCATACTGAGATCACAGGAGTCTGGTAAGTGATACTGTGCGTAACCTCAGATGGAATGAACTCCCTCATCTGATCATCGAGCTGCCTGACTCTAGAGTCCGAGCCTGATCCCTTGTCGACACCAGAACTTCCCTCTGGTCTACGACGTAGCATCACCATACTCTGAAATATACCATAACAATCATCAAAATACTCATCACTATCGAGGGATCACACGCACTACAATTTCCACGGTTTTATCCCAGCCCTCCTTAACTCGAGTACGGATCCCATGCTTTCAGTAGTACGGGCGCATACTACCTTCCACATCTATCCGTACTTTCCTCACGAACTGCCTTGACTCCACCAAGTCCCTTCTACTACTACTGTTGATCTTATGCTAACTTCATCCTAGGCTTACCCTAGGGTAATCACCAACCCACTCTCCGCTATCAGTTGCATAAGAAGTCCCTGCTATCTCCTCTAACTAGCTCGCAAATACTATTACATATCACTAAGACTAGATAATTCTTCGAATGAGAGGTTCTACCCTACAACGGTTAGACTCAAACAAGAGTTGCGAAATAAGGCTAAACCTAACATTCTGAAATTATTTAGTCCTCACAATATGTAACTTAACATACTTGTTTACTAATTAGTAAAAGATAACTAGAACTCCTAAAAGCACAAAGCAAGTAGCATTCGAGCATTGAGTACACATAATCAAGCATATCACATTCAAGTCATCACCGACTAATATGTACTAGCATGCAGTTCATAAAGCTTAGATACATATAACAGGCACATAAGGCATCCTTTCTAGATCCTTAGCCCTAATCTAGCAAGCAATTCTCATAAAGCTGCAACATATATAATAGCTGCATAAGACATCCTTCCTAGATCCTTAGTCCCACTCTAGCATGTAGTTCTCATAAACATATCATAACATAACTTGTATGGGTAATTTGGGAGTACTTACTTGAGCTCGGCTGATTGCATGCACCACACCCTTTTTCTATTTTCAAAGTTCTCTTCTCTTTCAAAAATTCTTTTGTAAAAATGCTTTTCTTTTGAAAAAATTTCATACCATGTCCATAGTTTAAGTTTAGACACACCCGAGAGTGTGCTAGAATCCCTCAAACCAAGGCTCTGATACCAACTTGAAACATCCCAAAAATACAGACCGTTTTTTTTTTTAAAAATCGTTAGTAAAACCATAAATCATCCATAATCATAAGAAAATCAAGAATTATGTATCTCAAACATCATGTCAAAAACTGTATCAAATCACGTGATAAAAATATCAGCGTCTAAACAATCCCAGGCTAAAACTGTGGTGTGTGCCATGCGATCATCCCGAGCCCTTCCCCTTGCTAGCGGAAGTACCTAAAACCAAAACTAAAAATTGTAAGCACGAAGCTTGGTGAGTCTCCTCAAAATACGACATACCATACACATAACATATAACATAACCTTGGGACACTGCCCAGCTACATCGGAACAAACCCGACATTGGCTTACCCCGCATCGGGCCCCGCCCGGCATCTGACCGCATCGGGCATTGGACCCCGTCCGACATCGGGCTTTCCCCGACATACATACTGTTGGATTTGGTGGTTAAGCCCATAACTATAATTGGTATGTAGTTGACCCGAGAGTAGCATGGTCCATTTGGGTTGTATATCACCAGCACAATTTGATAGGATGGACTTTTGAGAAGAGGTTATTTATGATTTATTAATATATTATAAGTTCTAATATATTAATATCGAAATCGTATTATTTAATTAGTATTGATCAAGAATTAATTTGAAATTAATTTTATGATCAAAAGAGTCTAATTAAATATATGGGGATTGATTTGGTAAATCATTCATTCTTATGGTGTAGGCCAATGATCGATGATTCTTTAGGTTGGGCTAAACCAATGTTACAACCCATGTATGATCCATGGGGGTTTAAACCCATAGAGCCTAAGGAATATGGAAGGTCATGCACATTAGTGTTTACATGGTGTAACCCTAATCTTGCCGCACTATAAAAGGAGCCCCTTAGCATCCAAAATTGGGTACTAGATACACTAGTGTTCTTGGAGATCATTGAGCCGATTTTGGTGTTAGGATATTCTCTCAAAAGCCAACCTTTTGTCCAAAGGTGTGTTGTGATTCCATTTGAGGCATCCACACTATTGGTGCTAAGTTCTTAAAGGCCAAAACTACAAGCTACAACAAAGAGGTAATTATATAACTCATTTCTATGTTGTTTATGTCAATTGCATGCTAGTTGTAGGCTTAATGCTTTGGAAACAATATTGCATGTATAATTGGTGTAACACCAGTCAAAATAGGTCTATAACAATCACATGTGATTATGCCAATCATGTAATGTGATTTTATGAAACTGGTAATGTGATATACGTACTATGTAGTTTATGATAAATTCTAATACAAATGTGAACTTTCTTTACGATACAACTCAAAGTACGCCCATATGATTCCAAAAATATAGAGAACGCCTGAATCTAACTTCGCATTAAGAAGTTATGATAAACCGAACACTATAAATCTCTATAAAAAGAGGGATTTAAAATAGACATAGAATTAAGTATTGGAGTCAAAAATAGAGTTGTAGTACTTGTAAATACCTACGTTTGGATATAAAGAACGTTAAAAACAGAGTTCGTATGCGAAAGTTACGACCTTCCGAAGATACAACTATTAGAAACCCTAATCTGACTAAACTCATGACGTGAGCATAGAAACTCACGACGCGAGGAGTCAAATTGCCACATTTAGGACCTAGAAGGTGTGTGGCAAGGCTACAAAGGGATAAGCTCTAAGCTCATGATGTGAGCAAGGATATCTCACGACGTGAGGAGTCATCTGGCCACCTTCCGAAGCTAGGGACGCAAATGGCCAGTCTACGAGGTGAGCAGGCTTGACTCACAACGTGAGTTTTAGAAATTCACGACGTGAGAGTCCAAAAAATTTGCTATAAATAGCAGGTTAGACTTCAACCATTCTTGCATCTGAACTCTTTCCTTCTCTATCATTTGTTGAAGCCCTCGTGCATCCCGAGCCCGACGATCTCGAACCGCTAACTGTTTCTAGTTAATCACGCTACTAGGGTGAGTTTCACGGCCCCACTTTTTAATATTTTTGGGGGAAATTGCATGCTAAATATTGTATACATGTTAATATTATGTCTATATGATAGTATATTAGTATCAACATAGATGGTTATATTAACTGGGATATAGTTGTTTAAAATATAATATTTTGAATATATACAACTATTAACAACTTGTTAGCATGTTATTATACTAATGTAGATCTCGAGTTATACTTAGGATTCTATATATATGTTGTGTGTGATATAGTTCCAAAGTTATATTCGGAAGTTGTATATGTTAATTTATAAAGTATGTCGCTATCATCGGTTTTATGTCAAGATAAAACTTGGTAAGCTATATGTTGTTATTGTTAGTTTTATGACAAGATAAAACTTGGTATGTTATATGTTGTTGTTGGTTTATGATAAAACCTGGTTTTTCCTCAAGTTATAGCTGTTATACCGCCTAAAGTAATATGAACTTAGGAGTAATGTTTAAAAGCATAGTATAATAACTTAAGGTTTTAGACACGAAAATGCTTTTGCTTTTAAAGCTATAGGAAGCCGTCGGAGTCTACATGAGTAATTGTATTCATCAACTAAGATTGGGGATCCTAGCAGAAATCCTCTGAACTGTAACCGTTAATCCCGTGCGAGCGAGAAATTCGTGTGTAATTAGTATACGGGTTGACAACCCCACTCGTGTTTGCTAGCTACAATCAAATATAAGCGAGTGACGAACTATCCTTTTATTTGTTTATTGTTTCAACGTTGATGAAGTGTGCGGCGTTGTGTATATGTTGTCCTCATGGGAATCATGAGTGGGTTGTCCTCATGGAAATCATGAGTGGGTTGTACTCATGGAAATCATGAGTGGGTTTTTATTAGAGGTATTATGTCATAGCAGCGGTTACAGGCTCATGGTAGCAAATTGTTAGAAACATTATACTTTGTTGTATACAAGTACTAATGTTAAGTATAAGTTTCCCCCTACTTGTACCTTAGGTTTAAAGAACGTTCAGGTATAACACTTAATTGATAAGCAGACTATTATACCTAATATATATACTAAATGTTGGAGAGTAAAAATGATACTTTCAAAACTATACTTTTGAACTCAGAAAAAGTATTATTTTTATACGGAGTCAAAACCTGTGAACTCATCAACTTTATGTTGACGTATTTTAAAATGCATGTGTTTTCAGGAACTTGAAAAGATGGTATATACGTATTAGAACGGGAGAAGTTTTACTATTACCTTTCTTTTCATTAAGAAGTATACAATAGTCGGATATTATGTAATAGGTTCTAGAAAAATAGTAATGTAACTTTCAATAATCAATAAAGGTATGCATTTTCTTTAGCAATGTTCAATGTATTATATATAACTGTGATAAGAAGAATGACGTTATACCACCCGGTGTTTCCGCCGGCAGTCGGGGTGTGAAAAATTGGTATTAAAGCTATTAACTATAGTGAACTAGTACTTTCTTTGGAAAGCACGTCTATAGTTTAGCGCTTAATCTATTAGGTTTAGGTATATCCCTTAGCCTACAATAAAAAGTATTATTAATTATTCTACTGAAGGACTACTTATGGGAGCGGGGACATGATACACATGTCGATTTGGGTTGTTGGATTCCAGAACGGCTATATGCTAAAATGATCTTGCCCTTTCGACTGTCCTAATTGGACGGAGCCTTATCAGATAGACCTGAAGTAACAAATAATAATTAAAGCGTCAATACAATAAATAAGAATATAGAGTCATATATAAAGACTCAGACCCGCGATGAGAATGCACCTTAAATGACCTAAATGTTTTTGATCTCAAGGATTTAGATCAAATATTCCAACTAAATTTTATATGTGCATATATCCTATCACAACTAGGTGTAGGTGCGCAACTACATTTTATTATGATCAGATCATATGAACTATTTAATTTGGGAGTAATATTTGATAGACTACACTCTTGGTGATCCAAAATGTATAGGAATTCGACGTGGCACATTCATGAGAATGGATAATCATCGAGGATACGGATGAAGAAGAGCAAGTTTCATTCCCCATGTTGGTAGGCGATCCTTACTACCCTATAAATCCAACCACCTTTCATCCAATACCTTCTGACGATGGATCACCTTTACCTTCCAGTGAACGGGAAGAGTGTGAACCAATGGATGAGACAGAATTGGTGGCATCATCTTTACCACCAACGAACACTCTTTACCGTCAAGTTCTAGGAGGAGCGAAGATGAAATGCACAGCTCGCAAATCCATACCGAAAATGGATAAAGATTAAGAAGAATCAGAAGGTGACATCTTCGGGAAGTCATAGAGTTCAAGATGAACCTGCACGGATAGCACATACCGTTGATAGGTAGGTGGCAGAAGAAATAGTTACTAAGTTCCAGGAGGAGCGAATATGAAACGCACAGCTCGCAAATCCATACTGAAATGGTTAAAGATTAAGAAGAATCAGAAGGCGACATCTTTAGGTAGTCATAGAGTTCAAGATGAACCTGCATAGATAGCCCAAACCGTTGATAGGTGGGTGGCAGAAGAAAGAGCTGCTAAGATGTATGAGACTTGACAATCATCTCGACCACATCCCCCACATTCTTCTGAATTTAACACCTTATCTCAAATGTTTGAGAAAAGTGTGAAAATTGAAGATAAGATGGAAATTGTTGAAGGAAGGGCTACTCATATCTCCGGAAGAGTACGAAGGCCAGAAGGACAAAGGACACAGACCAGGAATCAGTGATGGATGTCCATCATCGTATAAATTTCGCTTATAATGACATGATTACTCACGATGCAAGGATTGCAGAGTCAGAGCTTTACAATCAAACCTCGAGAAACGAGGAGCGCATAGGAGGTTATGAGCAAAGAACTCAAGCACTTGAGGAGCAAGTGGTTCATGTCGCTAACGTGCTAGTACGTCACTTAGGTTTCTGGTAGATAAGCTAAAACTAGTGGTTGTGTAAATCGAAAAATCAGACTAGTTAAGGCAAGAAGAGTAAATTTTATAGCAAGGATGTACAAAACCTTGCAAATTTTGTAATGTTTATAGAAACTTTTATCTTATAAGCCTAAATAAATTGATGTAACCATCGGTAATAATATGAAGCATATATTACGGTAATCATTGTGTTATCCATTATGTTTTAAACTTTGAAGAATAATTGAAGTATTTAGTACTCTTGTATTAAATGATTACCAAAACTCTTAAATTTTTTATTATTTATAATAGGAACTAAATCAAAATGCCTAGAAGGAGTAGTGCTCGGCTAAACCCTAACCAACGATCAGCACCACAACAACAACCACCAGAACCAAACCCCCCAATAAGTACAACAGAACTTGAAGAAATCATAGCTCAAAGAATTGTTGCGGCTCGATCTAATGTCACAAGAGGTGGAGTTAGAAATTAACACCATGTAGAGACCGCTAGAACGTGTACCTACAAACACTTTATGAATTGCAGACCAAAGAGCTTTCATGGAAATGAAGGGGATGTTAATTTGACTAGGTGGATAGAAGAGATAGAGTTCGTCTTTCAAATAAGCTTATGTCCAAACGATTGTAAAGTACGATTTGCAACCTGTACTTTCGCTGATGCAACACTTACATGGTGGAACAGCCATGTTAATACAATGGGAATTGATATTGCAAATTCCATGAAATGGGAAGAACAAAAGATGATGCTAGTAGAGGAGTAGTGTTCTGGGGAGGAAATACATAAGCTGGAACAAGAATTGTGGACCCTAACCATGAAGGGTTCAGAGATAAATGCTTATACCGCTAGATTTAATGATCTTGTAGTAATGTGTCCAACACTTGTAACCCCTGAATATAAGAAAATTGAGCGATATATCTGGGGTTTAGCATCACAAATTAAAGGCATGGTGATGACGTCAAAGTTTACAACCTATGACAACACCAAGAGAATAGTTCATCCGCTAACCCTCACAGAGATCCTAGGAACAATAGTGGTCTCAAAGGCTGAGTCTCCCAAATCTGGAACAAACAAGCGCAAGTTTAATGGGAAGAATCCCAAACAATCATCTAAGAAAAGACAAGAAGTGGCAACCAATTATGCAGCCACGACAGTAGTACCCACACAACCAAAATCTTCATGGTGCAGCCAGTGCAACCGTCATCATCCAGGTGACTATTTTGTTTGCACAAAGTGCAAGAAAAAGGGGCATACTGCTAGTCACTGCAGGAGCACAACACCTGCAACAGTGAATCAGGGATCAAATACTAGAGCAGGCCATGGTGAAGGAAGAAAGTGTTATGAGTATGGAGAGGTTGGACATATCAAGAGAGAATGTCCAAAGTTAAGGAGTCAAGGAGGCATAGGACATGGTAGGGCATTCGTGATCAGAAGCAGAGAAGCTATCCAGGACCCTTCGTTCGTATCTTGTACGTTTCTCATAGATAATTTATATGCTAGTATACTCTTCGACTCTGGAGCGGATAGAAGTTTTTATAACTCCGACGTTTAGAAAATTGTTAAGTCATGTGTCTAGCAAATTAAAAGAAATCTATGAAGTAGAAATCGCTAATGGTCAAACCATGAGAACACATGAAATCCTAGAAAACTCTCTGATAACTCTTAATAACTACCTTTTTCATGTCAACCTCATGCCAATGCCTATCAGTAGTTTTGATGTCGTAATTGGCATGGATTGGTTATCTTCATACCACACCGAAATTCTATGTCATGACAAAGCTATACGACACCCTTACCAAACGGCGAAGCCGTTATTATCTATGGTGATAAATATGGAAAAACCTCAAAATCATCTCTTGTACCAAGACCCGAAAATATCTACATAAGAAAGGTAGAGCATTCTTATCACACATTGTAGATAAGAAGAGAAAGACAAAAGAAATCAAGGACATACCTCATGTATGTGATTTCCCAGACGTGTTTCCTAAACATCTACCTGGAATAACACCCATCCGACAAGTCGAGTTTCGAATCGATTAGATTCCAGGAGCAGCACCAGTAGCGAAATATCTTTTTCGGTTGACTCCATCCGAAATGCAAGAATTATCTAGCAAACTACAAGAACTTCTTGACAAAGGCTTTATTAAGCCAAGTTTTTCACCTTGGGGAGCACCAATCTTGTTTGTCAATAAGAAGGACAGATCCTTTCGAATGTGTATTGATTATCGGGAGCTGAACAAGCTAACGATCAAGAATCGTTATCTGCTTCCAAGAATTCATGATCTATTCGATCAACTACAAGGATCCAGCTACTACTCAAAGATAGATCTTAGATCAGGATACCATCAACTCAGAGTACAATAACATGACATTCCAAAAACAGCGTTTAGAACTCGTTATGGTCATTATGATTTCTTAGTTATTACGTCTTTTAGATTGACCAACGCTCCAGCAATGTTTTAGGTTCTTATGAATCGTGTTTGCAAACCATACTTGGATAAATTCGTGATAGTATTTATCGATGATATATTCATATATTCACGAACCAAGGAAGAACATGGTCAACACTTGTAAATAATCTTGGAACTACTAGGAAAAGAAAAGTTGTACGCCAAATTCTCCAAATGTGAGTTTTGGATTAGAGAAGTACAATTTTTTAGGTCATGTAGTTAGCAATGAAGGAATTCATCTTGACCCATCCAAAGTTGAAGCAATCAGGAATTGGGAAGCACCAAAGACGCCAACATAAGTGCGTTAATTCCTAGGACTTGTTGGTTATTACCGCAGATTCATAGAGAATTTCTACAAAATAGCCAAGCCGCATACAACATTAACCCGGAAGGATACGTAGTTCAACTGGGAAGACAAACAAAAAGCTTATTTTCAGAAATTGAATCAAATGTTATGTAGTGCACCAATCTTATCCATTCTAGATGGGACAGAAGATTTCATCGTATATTGCGACACATCAAATCAAGGATTGGGATGTATGTTGATGCAAAGAGGAAAAGTTATCGCCTACACATCACGAAAACTTAAGGGGCATGAGAATAATTACACTACCCATGATCTTGAATTGGGAGCTATAGCTTTTGCACTAAAAATCTGGAGACATTACTTATACGATACTAAGTGTACTATTTTACCGACTACAAGAGTCTCCAACACATCTTCAACCAAAAAGATCTTAATATGAGACAACGAAGATGGGTTGAATTGTAGAATGATTGCGAATGTGATATTCGTTATCATCCCGGAAAGGCAAATGTGGTAGCAGATGCCTTGAGCCGGAAAGAATATATTAAACCCCGTCAGGTACAAACATTAACTATAACTATCCATTATAACTTTACCGCACAAATTAGAGAAGCTCAACTTGAGGCTCTAAAA
Source organism: Lactuca serriola (assembly GCF_051521515.1). NCBI lineage: Eukaryota > Viridiplantae > Streptophyta > Magnoliopsida > Asterales > Asteraceae > Lactuca > Lactuca serriola. The sequence goes on along the minus strand of NC_136416.1, from coordinate 163,000,401 downwards.
GAAGAAAACATCAAGAAAGAAGCTTTGCGAGGAATGGAAAAGCAAATTATACAAAAAGATGACGGAACACGACACTTTATGAACCGAGTTTGGACGCCTAAGTTTGGTGGAGTCAAAGAATTGGTCTTAGAAGACGCCCACAAGTCCAGATATTCCGTGCATCCAGGCTCCGACAAAATGTACTTAGATTTAAAAGTACATTACTGGTGGCCAAACATGAAGGCAGAAATTGCTACTTATGTGAGCAAATGCTTGACTTGTTCAAAAGTAAAGGTAGAACATCAAAAGCCTTCAGGTTTACTTCAACAACCGGAAATACCTGAATGGAAATGGGAGCAGATATCGATGGACTTCATCACTAAGTTACCTAAAACTCCTAGTGGGTTCGACACTATTTGGGTAATAGTCGATAGATTGACTAAGTCCGCCCATTTCTTACCAATTATAGAGAACGACAAGATGGAGAAGTTGACTAGAGTTTATCTTAAGGAAATTTTCAGATTACATGGAGTTCCAAATTCTATTATTTCTGACTGAGATAGTAGATTCACTTCACGATTTTGGCAATCTCTACAAAAATCCTTAGGAACACGTCCAGATATGAGTACAACTTACCACCCATAGACTGATGGTCAGAGTGATAAAACCATTCATACTTTAGAAGATACGCTCCGAGCCTATGTAATTGACTTTGGAAATGTGTGGGATACTCATTTATTGTTAATTGAGTTTTCCTACAACAATATTCATCATGCCAGCATCAAGGCTGCACCGTTTGAGGCTCTTTAAGGACGAAAATGTCGTTCACCAATATGTTTGGCAGAGGTTGGAGATACGCAGATGGCCAGAGAACGTACATGCGATACCTTACATACTGGACCATAAATAATCCATGAGACAACTAAGAATATCATGCAAATTAAGTATCGATTAAAGGCTGCACGTGATCATCAAAAGAGTTATGCTGACGTAAGACGTAAGCCTTTAGAATTCCAAGTTATAGATAAAGTAATGTTGAAGTTCTCTCCTTGGAAAGGCGTAATTCGATTTGGAAAACGAGGCAATCTAAACCTAAGGTATATAGGACCTTTTAAAATTCTAGCAAGAATTGGTTATGTCGTATACCAACTCATGTTGCCTCAAGAACTAAGTAATGTGCATGATGTTTTTTACGTATCAAATCTCAAAAGATGTCTATCCAATGACACTCTTGTTATACCTCTCGATGAGATTCAATTCAATACGGAACTCAACTTTGTAGAAGAACTTGTCGAGATCATTGATCGAGAAGTCAAACGATTCAAGCAAAGCCGTATTCCCAAAGTGAAATTTCGATGGAACTCTTTACAAGGACCTAAATTTACTTGGGAATGTGAAGATCAGATGAAAGAAAATATACCCCCAACTATTTGACAAAACCCCAGCCATAAGATAAATTTCGGGATGAGATTGTTCTAACAGGGGGAGAATGTAACACCAGTCAAAATAGGTCAATAAAAATCACATGTGATTATGCCAATCATGTAATTTTATTTTATTAAACTATTAATGTGATAAGCATACTATCTAGTTCATGATAAATTCTAATACAAATGTGAACTTTCTTTATGATACAACACAAAGTATATGTCCATACGATTCCAAAAATATAGAGAACGTCTGAATCTGACTTCGCATGAAGAAGTTATGATAAACCGAACACTATAAATCTCTATAATAAGAGGAATTTAAAATAGACTTAGAATTAAATATTGGAGTCTAAACGAGAGTGGTAGTACTCGTAAATACCTACACGTGGATATAAATAACTTTAAAAATGGAGTTCGTATGCGAAAGTTACAACCTTCTGAAGATATAACTGTCAGAAACCCTAATCTGATTGAACTCACGACGTGAGCATAGAAACTCATGACATGAGGACTCAAATTGCCACATTTCAGAACTAGAAGGTGCGCGGCGAGGCTATGAAGGGATAGGTTCTAGGCTCACGATGTGAGCAAGGATATCTCACGACGTGAGGAGTCATCTGGCCACCTTCCGAAGCTAGGGATGCAAATGGCATGTCTATGAGGTGAGCAGGCTTGACTCACGACGTGAGTTTTAGAAATTCACAATGTGAGAGTCCAAAAACTTGCTATAAATAGCAGTTTCGACCTCATACATTCTTGCATCTGAACTCTTTCCTTCACTCTCATTTGTTGAAGCCCTCGTGCATCCCGCGCCTGACGATCTCGAACCGTTAACCGTTTCTAGTTAATGACGCTGCTAGGATGAGTTTCACGACCCCACTTTTTAATATTTTCGAGGGAAAACTATGAAAACCCAAAAATTTCCACTTCAATAGAAGCCAAGTCTGTTTCTGCTAACTTTCAAACTTTTGGGATAAGTTTGAGCAACTCAGGATTTACACTTAAGGAGATATCAGGAGAGAGGTTGCACTTGGGTCTTGTGCAACTCTATTATTCCAAAACTCTACGATATTAGAGTTCTTTCCGGGAATAAAATATTTTCTGCCAAAAATCCCAGGACTATATATAGAATTCAGAACCAAATTATTCATTAGTTACAATTCCAACTAGAGAAAAGCCAAATTCTCTCTCAAGGATCTTCGGACTTTTGCTCCGGAAAGTGAGTACTTCTATCTAGTGTTGTTTTAAAGCTTTATATATGCTTAATACACTAGAAATCATAGGAAAACACCAAGATCTGTGAGTTTACCGCCCAAGAACACCTTGGGGAGTAAACTCCATTTCTAGGGCTAAAGTGTACCCAATGACCCCTAGACCTTGGAAACCAAACATGGGATAAACCCTGACATGTTTAGGCATCAAAATCAATTAAAATCAAGGACCAAAACTGATTTCACGGCCAAGGAAGTTCTTGGGCCGTGAACTCCATTTTAGGGTGCCAAAATGCCCTAAATGCCTTCCATAACCCAAGAGACAAGCATAGAACTTTACCTAGATGTGTTTAGGACCCAAAACAACCAAAATATCATCTCCCATAAGTGTTTACAGTCACAAACACATGACCAAATGGTCCATGGGCCGTAAACTCAAAATAGAGGTGTTTTGATGCCACAAACACTTCCAAGGGCTTAGACATGAATTTAGAATGCTTCTTTATGACCTTTAGGACCCTCATAAACATATTTGGCCATGAGTTTACGGTAGTAAACTCATTTGGGCCGTGAACACCCCAAAAGTGCCAAAAGAAGTGGTCTTTCTCATCCTAGGTTAAAGCTAATGTCCCTATAACATTCCCTAGCTTTCATACTTGCACTAACCCATGAGTAACCATGAGTTTACGGCCGTAAACTCCCTTGGGTCGTGAACTCATGGTAGTAAACTCATATAAGTGCCTTTATACCCTCCTAGGTTGAATCACATGTGATTCCAACACTTGGTTAAGGTGTTTCCTAGTCCCGGAAGGTGTTTCCTAGTCCCGGAAGGTGTTTCCTTTCATATAGTTGTTTATAAACACTATATCCATGTCATTATGTGTCCTTAAATATCATTTAGGACTTATTGTGTCTCGGAACTTCATTCGTGGAACTTCTCATCCGTACGCACATACCCGTTTGAATCACCCACATCAGGTGAGTTCATACCCCGTAATGAATCATTTAAATATTTTAAACTGTTTTAAGGGGGGGGGGGAATCCAAGTTGAACACAATGATAATTGTGTAATTATTTGTTGTTAAACATTCTTTCAAAATGTTACTTATGTTATTTATAAGTTGTTAAAACATTTCAAAACTCTTCTAAAGGTTATGTTACTTTATAGTTATACAAAACTCCGTTTTAAAGTATAAGCATAACTTTGTAGATAAATGAGTCTTTTCAGTAACAGTCCAGTTAGAGCATTAGTAAACTATTATAGGTATAGTTTAGGAGAATGCTATTCATTACTTCTAGTATAATGAATCACACAAAGAGTCAATAATAGAGCAGAACAGAACATAACATAACTAAAAAGTTAATTTGTTATAGCATGACAACACGCAGACAGGATCTAACTTTAATGTGAATTACACGGCTTGCATGGATTTGCTCGGGTCGCATTTGGTTCCCTCAATCTCCATACATGAGAGCGGGTTAGTAGGGGTTCTAGCTTTCACATTATGACCGTAATAAAACACACATATGTTTTTAGGTTGATAGTACCTTCGTCTATCATTATAAACGACATCAGGGTACTCATTTCTCCCATTACTTTCATAAAGTGTCGGTAACACTTGAAGGTTAATCTATTCTCTATTCGAGATAGGTTATAAACTAGGGAGAATGTACTTTACAGTTGAGAATAATAGTAGAGTCTTGGTAGAAGACTGCTTTCATAACAGTAGAGTCTTGGTAGAAGACTGCTTTCACAACAGTCGAGTCTTGGTAAAAGGCTACTTTTAAGAGTTAGGACCATGATGCTAACCTTATGATTCCGTAATGTATACACTATAGGATACATATATGTTAAGTATATTCTGAAGCTAATAGGATGTGTGTTCTTTGTTGTACGTCCTGTTCCCGTTGGATGTGGGTTTACACCGAGGTCACCCAATCTATTATCTACCCAAATCTATATATATATATATATATATATATATATATATATATATATATATATATATATATATGCTTAGTATACATTAAGTCATCATAAGGGTAACAGGTATGGATCAGGTCATAGGACACAAAGTCAATGCACAATTTTTCTAGTACAAAACTTTCGTTTCAAAGTCAGTACTTTTGGATATACAAAACTAGTGATTTCCCAGTTAAGGGCGTAATCCATTTTATTAAGCCAGTACCATTTTAAAGACTTTAAGTGAGTTAACTCTATAATACCTTAGTTTATACTCCATGTTTATATATAAAACTAGTATCCGACAGCTAGTAGGATGTGTGCTCTTCGCTGTACGTCCTGTTCCCGTTGAATGTGGGCTTACACCGAGGTCACCCAATCTACTATCTATTCGATATCAAATTATATATAGCAGTATAAACAAATCTATTATAAAAGTAATCACCATAGTCAATATTTTATTATAAGAAATACAGGTTTTCTTAAAAGGAACTCTCCATTAGACATAAAGGAACCATTACAAATAACTCCATGAGTAACAAGTGAATACCCCAAGGTTATATATGACAATGATCTAACAACCAATGGAACATGTGCTATCCGCCTTACTTACTGTACCCCATCGGGTTGTAGGTTGATGGCAGATGCGCATAATCGATTGTTTGTTTACTCCAAGTATATATAACTTGTACCCACTTATTACGCATAGAAAGGCTTGTAGTTTCATTTTACTCAACTCCCATTTTAAGTAGGAAATATATGATTTTCTAGAGGAACAGGTAAACTTTACAAAACAACACCTTACAGCTTACAATACTTTACATATACATTTTCAACCACATTTTTACAGCTTACTCACATCACTAAAATCTTATGAACTCACAAGCTTAATTGCTGATCAACTCTTTCAAATAACTTGTATTCTCAGGAGACTATTAGACAGGTGCTCGTACCGGGACTTCAGAAGATGGAGAATTATAGCTTCAAGTCATGTTTTGTTATTTGTTTATGAATTCTATGTTTTGTGAACACTTACATTGTAAACACTTTCTTTCTAAATGAAATGTTTGTTCATTACTTGCTTACCATATACATATCTCGTGATACTTGACATGACGTCCTCCACCCCCGAACGTTTCCGCCGTTCTAGTTTTGGGGTGTGACAAAAACGCATGCTAAATATTGTATGCACGTTAATATTATGTCTATATGATAGTATATTAGTATCAACGTAGATAGTTATATTAACTGGGATATATTTGTTTAAAATATAATATTTTGAATATATACAACTATTATCAACTTGCTAGCATGTTATTATACTAATGTAGATCTTGATTTATAATTAGGATTCTATATATATGTTGTGTGCGATATAGTTCCGAAGTTATATTCGGAAGTTCTATATGTTAATTTATAAAGTATGTAGCTATTATTGGTTTTATGTCAAGATAAAACTTGGTATTCTATATGTTGTTATTGTTAGTTTAATGACAAGATAAAACCTGGTATGTTATATGTTGTTGTTGGTTTAGGATAAAACCTGGTTTTTCCTTAACTTATAGCAATTATACTGCCTAAAGTAATATGAACTTAGGAGTAATGTTTAAAAGCAAAGTCTAATAACTTAGGGTTTTAGACATGAAAACGTTTTTGTTGTTAAAGCTATAGGAAGCCGTCAGAGTCTACATGAGTAATTGTAGTCATCAACTAAGATTGGGGATCTTAGCAGAAATCCTCTGAACTGTAACCATTAATCCCGTGCGAGCGAGGAAGTCTTGTATAATTAGTATACGGATTGACAACCCCACTCGTGGTTGCTAGCTACAATCAAATATAAGCGAGTGACGAACTATCCTTTTATTTGTTTATTGTTCTGATGTTGATGAAGTGTGCGTCATTGTGTATACGTTGTCCTCATGGGAATCATGAGTGGGTTGTCCTCATGGAAATCATGAGTGGGTTGTCCTCATGGAAATCATGAGTGGGCTATACTAATGGAAATCATGAGTGGGTTTTTATTAGAGGTATTATGTCATAGCAGCGGTTACAGGCTCATGGTAGCAAATTGTTAGAAACATTATACTTTGTCGTATACAAGTATTCATGTTAAGTATAAGTTTCCCCATACTTATACCTTAGGTTCAAGGAATGTTTAGGTATAACACTCAATTGATAAGCAGACTATTATACCTAATATATATACTAAATGTTGGAGAGTCAAAATGATAATTTCAAAACAATACTTTTGAACTCAGAAATAGTATTATTTTTATATGGAGTCAAAACCTATGAACTCACCAACTTTATGTTGATGTATTTTAAAATGCATGTGTTTTCAGGAACTTGAAAAGCTGGTATGTATTCGAACAGGAGAAGTTTTACTATTACCTTTTATGTTCATTAAGAAGTATACAATAGTCGGATATTATGTAATATGTTCTAGAAAAACAGTAATGTAACTTTCAATCATCAATAAAGGTATGTATTTTCTTTAGTATTGTTCAATGTATCTTATATAACTGTGATACGAAGAATGACGTTACACCACCTGGTGTTTCCGCCGACTGTCGGGGTGTGACAATTAGAGAAAACACAGATCCAAAGAATTTAGGGTTGTATGTGCACCAAAAGATGTTGTAGTATACTAAAACCCATCAGTAGTATCAGAGCCTAGGGTTGTTTTCCAATATACTTGATGCTTCTTGCTTTCAAAAGCTAAAAAAATCGATTTTCTGCTTTTTGGACAGTGGACTTGCCGAGTCCACTAGGGAACTCGCCAAGTCCCCTCTCAAATCTAAACAACTCACCGAGTCAATTCATGCACTCGACGAGTTGGTGCTCCAGAATGTAATTTTTTTAGTTCCAAGGCTGGAATTGGACTATGATCATTACCCTAAACGGTTTTTGAACTTATAAACCCGTTTTTGATGTGGTAATGATCATGCTTATCCAATTTAAAAGATAATTGTCAAAGTTTCATGTTTTTATTAGTTTATATGGTTAGGCTAACTACATGATTTTTTTATATGAATTTTCTTGTTCTTATGAGTTTAATTTAGATCATAGACAACTTTTTTTGATTTTCTTGTTAGAATTTTTTATCTAAATGGTTTTGAAGACTTCCATAACATGTCCTCAATTTATGGAAAATGAAAGGTTCTTCTTTTATAGAGATCATTAAAATCGTAGGTTATGAACTTGAAGAGTCTTTTTCCCATAAATGGTTTTATGAACTCCATAACATGTCCTCAAGTTATGGATTTTCAAGTGTCTTTTCAATAAAACCTATATTAAACTCATTAGTTATGGATTTGAAAAGTTTTGACAAGTTTCAAAACTTGCCCTCAAGTTTTGGAATTTGTAAAGTTTCACTTAGGAATACTTTAATTCCAAATTAAACCCTAGAATTTTAAAAGTTTAAAATTCAACACTTATACTATTATAATATTATAGGTTTAATATTTATATATATGTATAATAGTAAAGTCAGTCTTACCGTTAGTAGGTCTCATTCATGAAGTCGGTCGATAAGGGAGGTATAAGGTTACTGCCTATAAAATGGCAGTTTAATGGGTGTCCAGTCTCACCCACCACTTCCTTGACTAGTGGAGGTTCGTTAGCCGAACAGGTAGGATAGGACATTAATTCTCATTATAAGTATAATGATAATTATAATGTAACTAAACTTTAATAAAATTCCCAATCCTAGTTACTTTAGAAAAATATGAATTAGGTGGTAACCCATGAAATTGCACTTTGCACCTTGTTAAGTCGTTAGTGGAGCGTGTGTGGTTAACCGATACACTAATCTGGGACTGACAATGAGTGGAAAAGGGTAGCTTGATGTTAACCATAGATCAGTGGAGCGTATGTGGTTAACTCACACATTGATTAGGTGGTTGTAATATTGGTTGTACCAAGCTAATTTGCATGGTTATTCACACCTTATTTGTGATCCTCGGCATCCCAGTCATAAACTTGAAGGGCACAATCGAGATTTAAACATGCCATTGAAAAATTCAATGAATCTCAAAGGATCTGGACAGTGGACTCGCCGAGTCCACTGGGGAACTCGCCGAGTCCCCTAGGAAAACTGACCAACTCACCGATTCAGTTCACGCACCCGATGAGTTGGTGGTTCAGAATGCAGATTTTGAGGTTTTTGGCTAGAATTGGACTAAGATCATTACCCTAACCTATTTTTAAACTTATAAACCTGTTTTGATGTGGTAATGATCATGCTTATCCAATTTTAAAGATAATTGTAAAAGTTTCATGTTTTGTATTAGTTTATATGGTCAGGCTAACTACATGAAATTTGTTTGATATGAATTGTCTAGTTCTTATGAGTTTAATTTAGATAATAGACAAATTGTTTGATTTTGTAAGTTACAATAGTTGATCTAAATGTTTTTTTGATGAATTCCATAACTTGTCCTCAAGTTATGGAGAGTGAAGAGTCTCATTTCTAAATGTCATCTTAAATGGTTTTATGTCATCCATAACTTGTCCTCAAGTTATTGAACATGAAGAGTCCTTTTCACAAATGTTTTATGAACTCCATAACTTGTCCTCAAGTTATTGATTTTCAAGAGTCTTATCATTAAAACCAATATTAAACTCATAAGTTATGGATTCCAAAAGTTTTTGAATAGTTCAAAACTTGCCCTCAAGTTTTGGAATTTGTAAATGTAAAGTCTTACTTTGAAACATTTAGTTCCAAACCCTAGAATTTTAAAAGTTTAAAATTCAACCCTTATACTATTATAATATTCTAGGTTTAATATATATATATATATATATATATATATATATATATATATATATATATATATAAGAGTAAAGTCAGTCTTACCGTTAGTAGGCCTCATTCACGAAGTCGGTCTATAAGGGGGGGTATAAGGTTATTGCCTGTAAAATGGCAGTTTAATGGGTGTCCACTCTCACCCACCGCTTCCTTGACTGGTAGAGGGTCGTTACTGAATGATTTTGACAGGAAAATTTAGTTTTCATTATAAGTATAATTATAATTATAAAGTAACTAAACTTTTATTAAATTTCCAATCTTAGTTACTTTAGGAAAAATGTGATTTTGGTGCTAACCCATGAAATTGTACTTTGCACCTTGTTAATTCGTTAGTGGAGCGTGTGTGGTTAACCGGCACACTAACCTGGACTGAGAGTGGATGGAAAAGGGTAGCTTGATGTTAATCATAGATCAATGGAGCGTGTGTGGTTAATCGGCACATTGACTAGTTGGTAGTAACATTGAGTGTGCCAAGCTAATTTGCATGGTTATTCACACCTTGTTTGTGATCCTCGGCATCACAGTCACAAACTTGAAGGACACAATCGAGATTTAAACATGCCATTGAAAGTTTCAATGAATCTCAAAGGATCTAGGAATTTCAGTTCACTTAAAACCTAAAATTCTTTTTCGTTTTTCGTGGTGGAAATTGGTAAATCGTCATTTACCTACCTTCAAATATTTTGCATTCAGATTATAAAATCCCTCTTCTGAATTGTAAAATATTGTGTTGGGTCCTAGCCTTAATATTTCATTTGGGTTTTATATTAAGGACTAAAATCAACTAACTTGAATTTCTCCCATTGTAGATGTCTTGTTCAGACAACTATGGTCTTCCCAAATCTCTTGGAACAAGCTTTCCTCTTGAAGATGATGCTCCAAAATATCATGCTTCACTTCCTCCACCTCCTCCAATTATTCTCCCTAACCCACAAGTTCGAAGACTTTAAAAGTTCACGATCACTCAAGCCCTATTGGATAGCAAACACAAGGATGGAAATTATGTGTGTGCACATGTCTTGGATATGAAGTCACACATTGACAGCTTGAGAATATTGGGTCTCGTGTTCCTAATGAAATTGGCTATAGATTGGGTTCTTCGGTCACTTGCTGAGTCATATAGTGAGTTTTCTAAGGACTAATATGTGACAGATCACGACATGATCCTTATTGATCTTACATATTTGTTGATTGCTGCTGAATCAAAAATGATTTGGCACAATGGTCAAGCAAATTTGACTAGAAGATCTACCTTTCAAGCTGACATGGGCAATGACATGGATATCCTAGAAATGATTCCTTCTTCTAAAGGAAAGGAATTGGTCATGATCAAAAATTTTTATCATAAGGGAAAGGCCAAATCTAAGATTCTTCCATATGCCATTCCCTATGAACGGGTTTGTTTCAATTGCCAAGGAAAGAGACATTGGAATTGAAGCTGCCCTGACTACTTGAGAACTTTAGTTAGATTGTATGGTTTTGGTTTAGGTAAGTCCACTATCTAACTCTGTTAAGTTCCTAATTATTGATTCTTAATACATGATGTGACAAGGTGGCATTTTGATGTTTTGTAGGATAATGCAAAAGGAAGGAAACTTAAAGGAAGAGTATGTTGAATCTGGTCGCGAAGATGGATTTCAATTGCATGGTTCGATGATCGGATTTTTGAGTTGCTGCTTACAGAGTTATGATAGATTGCTTAGGAAATATTTGGTAACATAGTTTTCATATGTAATTGCATTGTAAGGAAAAGTTTTTTCCGCATTTTATAAATAAATAAATTTTTTGTTGATTTTCTCTATCTTATATCTCCTTACAATGGCATTTATGAAAAATTGATGTTTGTATGTTTCTAGCAATATTGGAAAAATGGATTTGATTCTATCGTCTGTGGAAGTGTCAAAATTTGCTAAATAAGGTAAGATTCTCATCTCCCAAGTTTCAATTGGACAGAAACTTGGAATCATGCAACTTGTTTTATATGATGAATGAGAATTTTCGTCTTTGTGAAATTAAGACTAACTCTTTGTTCACATGTATATGTGAGTCAAGTAGAGGACTTGGGGATTAGGTACACTTGGTTGTGTGTTGGTCAGGTCCACCACAAAGAATGATAAGACTATTTGTCATGATTTACTAAAGTTTAGTAAATATGGTTATGCTTACAAGTTTATGTATAATTCTGAATCATTGGAAATGTTTAATGTATGGAAGAACGAATGAGAAGAATCAAATTAGGCATAAAGATAGAAGTTTCTCCAATCTAAAAAAGATGGGAGAGTAATTGAGTATCGTGTCATGATCACCTTGATGATTATGAATATCATGTCACAATTGATCCTCTAAGGACATCTTACTGCATTCCTATGGATGAGAAGAGGAATCGTGAATTGCTGAAATGGTTAAATCAAGAAGATAAGTCATACTTCGTTCCAAAAACAAGTCTTAGAGTCATACTCCAAGATTGTGCCTTGAGTGACAAATCTTAAGGAAGGTTTAAAACACTCATCAAATGTATAGTAAAATGTTTTCTAATCTTGTACACTTGAAATTGGTAAGTTGTGATGTTTTGGATAAAACAAAGACCAACTAAGGCCAATTGTGTGAAGTGTTTGTCTTGATAAGAAACCGCACTAAATATTGAATATTTGTTTGTCAAGTAATGTTCCTTGACAAAGTGAATCCTATATGTCAAGAGGTCAGTGGGAGTCTTAAAGTTCTTGAAATTTTCAAGAACTAATCAAGAGTAAACCTATTGTTGAACACTAGCACACGACTAGAGGTTTGTAACTAGCGTGTTGACATTTTATTGTTTATGTGCCCATTCCAGTTATGTTGACTATGCATGTGAGTTCTATGAGTTCTCATTTGTTTGCATAACAACCTAGAAAGCAATGGTAGGCCCTTGTGCTTCCATGTGGCAAGAAATTTAGATTGAACAAGTTCAGTCCACATGAGTTTGGATTTGTCACTAAGCTTGTCTTGTGATTATGGTTTTGACAAATTCACATGGATAGGAACACATATACCATAAAATCTAAGTGTCATAAGGTTTATCTCCAATTCATGAAAATGATTGTAAGGGAACGCTTTCACTAAGTAGATTTTAAGCTGATAGAATTCTGATATTTGCATTCTCCAAACCAATTATGATTACAGCATCCCTCTTCTTAATTTTAATTGTGAGAAATGGAAAAGGTCTAAACATTTGAAACTTTTTGCTATAAGTTCTAAAATTGTTTAGACACACATGTGAGCTTTCTAAGGAAAGGTGTATGATTTTGAGAAGCCGAGATAAAGACTTACCAAAGAATCTAGTATCAGAAATCTGAACTTTCGTAAGAAATTCAATAAGTATTGATTTTCTAGAAGTCTAGCTAATTTCTGAATACATGTCAAAGCTAGTGGGAGCATAAGTGTTATGCTAGTGAGATAATAATTAGTATGCTAGTGGGAGCACAATTATTATAAGCGTTTCAAGTTAGAAATGTTAATTATAGAAAACAAATGGTTTTAATTCGCAAAGTTGTGGGTTTGAAAAGTTGTTTTCTATAATTAACGGAGAGGATATTATACTTCATTTCAAAATCTAAAAGCTTATATTGAGTTTTTTTAATCAAATTTAGTCAAATATATATATGAATGTTATGTTGGAATGGTTCAACATAAGGAAATTCTATATATGGAAATGTTAATTGTTTTCTCAAAATTCAATTATGATTATGACATCCCTCTTCATAATTCGAATTGTGAGAACATGGCAAATAGAGATATTATAGCAAAAGGATGATCAAGTATCATGTCTTTGTGTTAGACATTATGAATCGCATCCCATATTCTTCGGGTATAGGATCGATTGCATATGTTATAATATTCTCATGTTCTAAATTTTCCAAATGTCAAGGACATTAAGAGGGAAAAAAGAGATAGAACCGGATATGACTAAAGTGGTTAAACAATTGTTAAAGGACAATCTAATGTTCACCGATGATTGGTCACTTAAGGGAAGTTGGAAGTATAGTAATGCATGGACTATGTACACATTATTATAAATAGAAAGTATTCTATTAATAATGAGTTATCATATGGCAAATATGGAATGTTTTCATATTGGGTGTTGGATATTAAGAATCTGTGGTTAGAAACTTTTATGCAATTAGGATGTTCAAAGGAATGTACTTTGAATTTGAGAATTCGCTTCCATGGAATTGTGTTATAACAATCTCCAAAGGAATGCTATGTAATATCGTTGGTCAAGTCTCAGTGACTTTTGGTACCTAGACATTACAAAGGAATCATTACATAATAGTTTAGAATCTAACACATTCTGGCTGTGACAAGAATTTGGAATTCTTACACTGGTGATAAAGATTTGGAATTGTGAAATGAGTTTCATTGAAGATGTGTTCAATTGATCTATTTCACATAGTAAGGACCATAGACAAACATAGTGTGCATGCTTGGAGCATGGCATAAATATTGTTTAGACAAACATAGTATGCATGCTTGGAGCATGGCATAGCGATTGTTTTAATTCAAGTATTAAGTTGATTATTCGAAACCTTATACAATGAATAATGAGTAATCAATATGACTCAAAAGTTTTTGGGCCATATAGGATTAGTATTATTCTTTTGTTTCATTTTGCATTTTTTGACTTCCCAAATAACTAGGTTATTCAAACTATCCACAGTCGATCATACTTTGGAAGTAGGTATTGAGGAAAGACTGTCATGAATTGGTCTGTAGTTTGTATAGGACAAGGTGGTTGTAGTGTTCATGAGTACTCCTGGAATAAGATTCGAGTATTGGATTCAACCCACGCTCATCTGAATCACTTCATGGATTTTATCACGAGTGATTGTGAGACAATAATATCTTATATTATTGAAACATAGACATGTGAGTTGTAGTTGCGAGTCGGTTGCACATTGACGTATGTAAACACACCAATAACTTGGTGTTATAAAACATATTGTTGTGTGTAATTTGACGAGTAATTACAAGCAAGAATTTGGGTCGAAGTTTATTCGTTCCTTTTACCCCAAGTGGATAAAAGTGATATTTGTGGGCCTCTCGATGATTTAGTGATGACATCCCTAAGTGCTTGGCCAAGCCTGGACTGATTTGATTTTTTCAATTAGTCGGTCGTCATAAATCGAAAATTGGGAAACAACTGATGGACAGAGAGAATGATTATAATGCATGTCTCAGTCCATATGATATCTAGAATGGAGGAATATATGATCCCTTATCTAATGGACGGTCATTGACTTTGTGAGAGTTCGACAGCGGCTTTTAAAAGCTACGATTGCTATTTGGTTTGTGGATTCGTACTTGCAATAATAGTTATTAGACTTATCCAAGTGGGAGACTGTTGGGTTTAGTGTCTAAGCCCATAACTATAATTGGTATGTACTTGACCCGAGAGTAGCATGGTCCATTTGGGTTGCATATCATCAGGACAATATGATAGGATGGACTTTTGAGAAGAGGTTATTTATGATTTATTAATATTATAAGTTCTAATATATTAATATAAAATCATATTATTTAATTAGTATTGATCAAGAATTAATTTGGAATTAATTTTGTGATCAAAAGAGACTAATTAAATATATGTGGATTGATTTGGTAAATCATTCATTCTTATGGTGTGGGCCAATGTTCCATGATTCTTTAGGTTGGGCTAAACCAATATTACAACCCATGGATGATCCATGGGAGTTTAAACCCGTGGAGCCTAAGGAATATGGATGGTCATGCACATTAAGGTTTACATGGTGTAACACTAATTTTGCCACACTATATAAGGAGCCCCTTAACATCCAAAATTGGTTACTACATACACTAGTGTTCTTGGAGATCATTGAGTCGATTTTGGTGTTAGAATATTCTATAAAAAGTCAACCTTTTGTCCAAAGGTGTGTTGTGATTCCATTTGAGGCATCCATACTATTGGTGCTAAGTTCTTAAAGGCCAAAACTACAAGCTACAACAAAGAGGTAATTCTGTAACTCATTTATATGTTGCTTATGTCAATTGCATGTTAGTTGTAGGCTTAATGCTTTGGAAACAATATTGCATGTATAACTAGAGAAAACATAGATCCAAAGCATTTAGGGTTGTACGTGCACCATAGGATGTTGTAGTATACTAAAAACCATCACATACAACATATCATAACAAATAACATAATCATATAACATGAGCATATACACATTCATCAGGCTTGCCCCGACATCGGATCAAAGTCCGGAACACATAACACATAACATATAGACTATCATATATCGGGCTAGCCCAAGAATCGAATCGAAGCCCGGAATACATTCCACATAACACGCAAGAATCACAAAGGCATCAAGCATACATAAACATTCCTTGGGACAGCCCCGACATCGGATCGTAATTTGGAAAGCATATAACCTACATTGGACCATGCCCAGCATCGGACCATAGCCTGGAAATACTAACATCTAAACAGGTCGACATTGTGGCCGTAGACTCGTTCCTATAGTAGAAACTCACCTCACACTGCTGAAGTACCGCTGACAAAACCGTTGTGGCTGGATGATAGATTCCCGAATCTGTCAACATCAAAATAACACCCAACTAATAATTGAGTTCCAACACATATCCATAATTCCATTCTTGGGTTAACAGACTAATTTACCTCTATCTTAGCTTGATTCAAGCCCAAGGCCCGATCCAAAGTCCCAAAAGTCTAATAAGGAACCAAGGCCCAACTATGGCCCAATTTTCCAAATTGGGCCCAAACCTCTACATGGTCTTGCCCTAAGGCCCAACCATTTATTCTTGGTCCAACACTTGACATTCTGATGGTCAATTATCTCATAATCATCAAGGCCCAAAAAAGGGCCCATCTATTGCCCATTTTTCCAAATTGGGCCCAAATCTTTCCAACGGGCCTTATCCTTAAGCCCAATCCAAGTGTTCTAGTCAATTTACTTGTTAATAGTTGGCCCATCAAGAGTCCAGACATCTAGGTCCAACAGAAAGGCCCAACTTTAAACCCAACACAATTAGAGTTTTCACATAAAGTATCGATTAGGGTTAAGTGTTTCTCACTTAACCCATTAAGGACTTAATCCATTAAGTCCATCACTCTACTAGATAAATCATATGGTGTGATTAGGTGTAATTCACAATTCCATTCCAATGGCCCAAATGTGGGTCCTGATAAGTCGAAGGACCATTTATCCAAAATTAGGGTTTCCAACCCAATCCTGACCCAGTAGGACCCAAAGATAAGTCCTTAGATCCATTAGGGTTTCAATAGTCGGGTACCACCCACTACCACCTCGGGTAATGGTGGTCGACGGTGGCTCATGGCGGCGGCCACCACCTCGCGGTGGTGGTTATGGTTCTAGTCTAATAGAGTCCAAGCATCCCAAAAGTAATCCAAACACATGCAACGTACACCGCCAGCCAACACGGCGGCCGATGACGGTAGGAGGCGGCAGCCACCACCTCACGTTAGTGGTTATGAGTTTGCTTTATTATACTATTCACTGATTACAATTTTCAACGATTTAACTCAAAAATAAACACACACACTAATAGATAAACACACAGACAACCACTCTTGTGGTGGCCGACGGTGGTAGATGGTGGTAGCCACCCCCTCACGGTGGTGGTGGTGGCTTTCTTGGTTTTCCGACCATATACTATGCAAACAACTTCAAAAACACACTCATCCAAGGATTCAATCACACATCCACCACTTCACGGTGGCTTGTGGTGGTAGAAAACAGTCTCACAGCAACAACCACCATGGTCGGCTACCATGGTAGGTTTTTCTCTCGATCTCCGGCTAAGCGATCACGCACACATAACAAACATAATCAGCAACAACATCACATGCTAACTTGAACAAAACACCACCTGGTGGCGTGCAATGGTCGGAGGTCGGCAACGGAAAGGAGCAGCCGCTAGGGCGACGGTGGCACGAGATGGTGGACAACAGTGGCAGTTTGCGATGGCAGCGGCTCCACTACAACGTCTACTGGAAAGAAGGTAGCAATGGGCGGCTGGAGAAAGAGAAAGAGAAGAATGTGGTCGTCCTATTTGCTTTTAGCCGCTCACTGATCGAAAAAATAAGCATGCGGCAGCCGGATGTCGAAGGAAAGATGGTGGAGCGGGGATTACGTCGTCGACGGAGAAGGGTGTTGCAGCTTGAATAGTCCACATGAGTGGCGTTGTTGATCGGTTCTAGCGAGGCTAGGAGGTATCGGCCGGAAACTTGGAGGTATAAGGGTGGCCATTGAACGATGACACTTAGGGTTAGGGTTACGGATTAGTCTATGGGTTATATACCCGGTTCATACAACTTCAGCCCATATTGATGGAAATGCCTCCTCTTTCTCTATTTTCTTTCAAATTTAATCCAAATGTTACCAAACGGCCCTTCCTATACAAAACCCTTTTCAATTTAGGTCCAAAATTTACCATTTAGTCCCTGCCCCCAATAATCTATTCAATGTAAGTCCAAATAATACCATACACCCCCTGACTACTAAAAATCTTTACAAAATAAGCCCTGAAGCTACACTTTAACCCCCGGAAAACCAATTTATATCATTTGGCTCCCCGAAACCAACATCGCGCTAAATATTACGGGTTTTAGGGCTACTATTCGCTTATAAATTTTTATCCATTTAATCATATAATAAACGAGATGTTGTAATAGTTTTTGGTATCCTCTTGATTTGACATCTCAATTGATCGTTAACTTCTTATTAGGACAAATCTAAGATGGTATCTGAATGAAAAAAAAAACATATTTCCCTATTTGCCTTGATACTCACGCATCTATCAAATGCACACCCACCTCATTCCATTATTCTCATCCCCAATGTTATCCCCCATGTCTGACCAACCACATCATTCCTCAATGACGCCATCTCCGGCCACTCACAACCCCTCCATACACAACCCCATCTCCGACTTTTAGCACCATCATTCCCCATGTAATACCCTTTATTTTTAGTGACGGGTCTAGAAATATCGCGACTGAGAAGTGTAATAAAAGACAAGCCATAACATGGAATGTAGTGTACCACAACGTCGCTATTGGATCAAGCAAAAAAACGATCTGTAAACATATCATTTCGATAAAAGACCCTAAAAACACACACTAATGTGCGATTTCACCTATCTAAGCCTTAGGAGTCTAAATCTTAACGTGGGTCACATATTAAAGCTTCGATCTGGTGGATTAAGGTATGAATTACTACTTTTAACACATTAGTTTCAAGTTTAGGGAAAGATTATGAAGGTTATGATGAAACCAAATGTGAAGGGTACAAAGTTGAATGATGAAATTAAGTTAGTAACTTAGGTTGTATACCTTCATTACAACTTATTCTAATAATTATGAACTTTGTTTTTGAGATGTATGAGTTAAAATGGAAAATTAGTCCCTGAGATTAAGAGCTTATTGGTGAACAATATGACTTAATGGATTAACTCATTAAGTGGTATAATAAGATGTACCTACTGTTCATAACTAACCAAACGGAATCTCTAAGGATTATTGAATATTTGATGTGTAAGGATTCTAGAAAAATTGAGATGGTGACATGATTCCATAAAAGAGAGATGATTTATATAATTTAAGTCATGAATATGACTTGTTCAATGATGTGTATGAATATAGGAAATCAAGATAAAAGGCTAATCAAGGAAGTTCCAAGTTTGGTATTTCAGCCGAATAGTCTATAAACAAGGTGGGTAATTCTTGATCTGTAACATCCTGAAATTCAGGTAAACTTATTTAACCCTTCTCTTTTGTCAATTTGTCAAGTTTAGCCATTAAGTGGACTTTGTGGCAAATGAGTATGTTGGGCGTACTGGGGAGTACGTTGGGCGTACTCATGCGCTTAATTTGGACGCGGACTCACCTGGGTACGCTGGGCGTACCCAGGATTACGCTGGGCGTAGAGGGCCCAGATGCAAACCCTAATATTTGGCTTATGCCCTATATAAAGGATGCTCAGGCTTATTCCTCAGCCACCATATCAGAGAGTGAAACCCTAAGAGAGCCTTCCTTCGTCCTTAAGCTTGTGTGTGAGCGTTTTGAACTAAAAGTGCCTTGGTGTGTTGGTGAAGAAGAAGGAGAGGAGCTTGTAGAGGCTAGGGCTAGAAGTGCAAGTTTGGATATGAGATCTTCAGAGGAAGTATCTTCATCTAGAGGTATAAAGTTCAAAACTTTCCTCTTTATTTTGGTTTGTTGTTGCATGGACCATTTCTAGGGTTAAAAGTCCTAAAGGTGGAGACTTTATGAGTGTAAGGGACTCCATGGACCTAGATTTGTCCCATTCCAGTGATACTTGTGTTATAGATCCATAAAAATCTCAACTTGGTCGTTGTTATGGGGTCATGCTTGAGTTATGAGCTTTTCTAGGGTTGGAAATGGAATGTTACGGGTGTTAGTGACTTGTCCAGCCATGCAAAGGCTTAAAGTCACCAACTTTATGGATTAAGAGGCTTAGAAATGGTCAGATCTAAAAGTTGGATGTGTGTCTTAACTGTTTAAGACCCCAAGAGCTAAGGAGTCTGAAACTAGGACATACGTGGGGCGTAATCCCAGAACGCGCTGCGTAAAGGGGTCGCGTTCCCCATTTCTGTGGGGTCGCCGGGTACGCCCAGCATACAGGTTTGGTATGCGTAGCGTAACCTAGAGAGTTGACTTTTGTTGACTTTTTGGGTTTGGTCAACTTTAAGGTCTTTGAGCTTTGAGAGGGGTAAAATGGTCTTTTACCCTTCTGAGAGTGCTAAGAGAGGGGTCTAGTCTAGCCTTGAGAGTTGTGTTGATCATAGTGCTTATTCCATGTGATTAGGAGGTTACGGACCAGAAGGTCGATACGGGTAGGACCAGAAAGTCTACCGGGATTTGGGACGGAAGTCCCCTGAGACACTCAGACCGGAGGGTCCCATAGAGTTATGGCCTGGAAAGGCGTATGTTTCGTATGTGGTATTTTGGGTAACTCACTAAGCATTTATGCTTACAGTGTTGTGTTATGTGTTCAGGTACCAGTAAGGATCGCGGGAAGGCACCGACATGATCCGCACACACTGAGAGGATTTATGTATTTGAGAGTATTTGAGATTCTGGGATTTGTTTATTATGATGACATTGGATATGGTTGTTGAATATTGTTTTTGGGTGATTGAAAATATGATTTAAAAATGAAAAAATGTTTTGAAATCTTTGACGTTACAAGTTGGGATCAGAGCCTTGGTTTGAGGGATTCGGGCGCAACTTCGGATGTATCTGAACTCAAACTGAGGATTTGAGAAAGTTTTCATAAAATAAACAGGTTTTCTAAGAGAGTAAAGGATTTTGGAAAAACGCAGAATGGAGCAGTGTGTACGATCAGTCAGCGCGCGAATGGTGATTTCCTAAAATACCCTTACATTATGTGTTATGAGATATGTTATGATATGATATGCATGCTGGAGCAAGCTAGGTATTCATATTAGGACTAGAGTGGCCTGATTTGTGATACTTTATCCTAAGAAGATTTCTGCTGCTATTAGATGCTTGAGAGTGAGTAGGTAGCAGTGACGAGCTTATGAAAGGTTTACCGAAGGGTAGCCTATTCTAGCGAGATGTAGAGTACTTGTGAACTGAGATCCATGGAGGAGGACTTTGGGTGAATAGTGATGTGGTGTGGACGGTAGTATAAGGGCCCGTACTACCGAAGACACCGTATCAGTGCGCAGTCCAAGTAAGAATCCTTAGGGTACTAGGGAACAAGTAGGAATGTGTTATCGAGTGCGAGTATGCACGAGCGGGTCTCTGATATTTTATGTTGTATTTCAGAGAGACATCATGGTTGGGACATGCCACACACCTGAGAGTAGTGGTGTTAGCGAGGAGGAGATCCGCAGGATGATTCATGAGGAGGTGGCTGTTGCCATCCGATCCGAGATTCCAGAGATATTTGGGTCTATCAAGACCACATTGATTGAGACTTTCGATGAGCGGTACGCAGCAGTGACTGAGGCTGGGGCTGCTGCAACTGTGGCTGCTGCCAGGCCTCAGGGAGGTGACTCGTTGTTGTTTTGGGAGTTCAGCAACACGAAGCCACCCGAGTTTGATGGGACGCAGGATCCGATCGCTGCGATGAGATGGATTTCTAATATCGAGGGATGCTTCTTCACGTGTTCATGTCCGGAGAATCTGAGGGTATGGTTCGCGCTGAACCAGCTTCTCTAGGGAGCGAAGGACTGGTGGAAGTTCATGACGGCGAACTTCACTCTTACGGAGATTTCTGAGGTGACCTGGGAGAGGTTCACCACCATGTTCAGAGACGAGTATGTTCGCCAGTGGAGAGGGAGCGGTTGGCTCATGAGTTCTTGACCCTCAAGCAAGGTACTGATTCAGTTACTGTGATTACCATGAAGTTTCATGAGAGGGCGATGTTCTGCCCTGAGCAGGTGTCTACCGAGCAGGCACGCATGAGCCGATATTTGAGCATTCTGAGGAGGGATATTCGGGAGTTTGTGTCGAACTCGACTTACCGGACATTTGCTGAGCTTCAGGAAAATACCTGGAAGAGGCAGATTGAGTTGGATACCTAGGCCAGGGAGGAGGCCAAGTCTCAGGGGATGGACCGGCGGCTGGCACAGTCTTAGCTGGCAGCCAAGCGGGCAAAGCCCGCTGATTCGAGATCTGGAGGCCAGAAGGGCCGCACTTTTGGAAAGTGCGGCAAGGGACACGACGGGGTTTGTCGATCGGGTGCTTGCTACAAATGTGGCAAGGAGGGGCATATAGCCAAGGATTACCCCAAGGGATTCATGGTTTTCTTTCATTGCAAACAGACGGGCCATCGAAAGGCCGAGTGTCTGCAGCTGCGGGGGACAACACAGGGAGCATAGCAGGGATCTGCCCCTGCCGCTGTGCGAGCTACTGAGGTTCGGCCAGTGAAGGCCGAGGCACCGAAGGCTCGTGGGAGAGCCTTCCAGTTGACGACGAAGGAGGTCCGTGCAACGCCTGATGTCATGGCTGGTATGTATTCTTTCATTTATTTATGTTGAGTTTGAGGTGTTGTGCTTATATTATGATATGCGTTGGTACTTTGCTTGTGAATTATTTACCTGCTTTTGTGTTATTTGACTTGGGTGCGAGTCGGTCATTTGTTTCCTTGGCATTTAGTCAGCACATCAGTATCCGACGAGAGGCGCTGAGTCGACCTCTGCGCGTTTCTATAGCTGATGAGCGAGCGGTGTATGCTACGGATGTGATTCGAGGATGTATACTCGAGATCTTCGGTGTGGAGTTCCTGATAGATCTGGTCCCGATTACAATGGGGGACGTGTGTGTCATAGTGGGCATGGATTGGTTGAGCCGATTTAGAGCTGTTATAGACTGCGAGCGTCAGTTGGTGGCGATACGAGACCCTAGTGGGGGAGTACTTACGGTGTACGACGAGGGTACCCAATGTCAGTCAGCGTTTTGTTCGGCTCCCAAAGTGAGGCAGAGTTTGCAGCAGGGATGCAGCGTGTTTGTAGCATATGTGATGGACACGCGAGTGGCCGCTGGGAGGCCAAGTTCGATTGATGAGGTTCCGATAGTGTGCGAGTTCCTAGATGTTTTTCCTGAGGAATTGTCGGGTGTGCCTCCCGAGAGGCAGGTAGAGTTCCGTATCGATTTGGTTCCGGGGGCAGTGCCTTATCGCCTTGCGCCGCCAGAGATGCAGGAGTTATCCTTGTAGCTTTAGGAGCTGCTGGGGAAGGGGTTTATTAGACTAAGTAGCTCACCATGGGGAGCGCTGATCCTTTATGTCAAGAAAAAGGATGGTTCACTCCAGATGTGCATTGATTACAGGGAGTTGAACAAGTTGACGGTCAAGAACCGTTATCTATTACCGAGGATCGACGATCTGTTCGATCAGTTGTAGGGGGCGTCTTGGTTCTCCAAGATAGACCTGAGGTCGGGATATCATCAGATGAGAGTTCGGGATGAATATATCCAGAAGACGACGTTCAGAACTCGTTATGGGCATTACGAGTTCATGGTGATGCCTTTTGGGCTCACCAATGCACCGACAGTATTCATGGATCTCATAAACAGGGTGTACAGGCCGATGCTGGTCGGTGATTGTGTTCATTGATGAAATTTTGGTGTATTCGAGATCTAGAGTGCAACACGAGGAGCATCTGAGAGAGATTCTCAGGGTATTGAGGTCGGAGAGGCTTTTCACCAAATTCTCCAAGGGTGATTTTTGGTTACGAGAGGTCTAGTTCTTGGGACACCTTGTTAACCAGGATGGGATATTGGTCAATCCGGACAAGATTGAGGCAGTTATGAGATGGGAGGTGCCGAGATCACCCACCGAGATCAGAAGTTTTCTAGGATTGGCCGTCTATTATCGGAGATTTATCAGGGATTTCTCCAAGATCGTCATGCCTCTCACCAGGTTGACACGGAAGGGTGTTGCTTATTCATGGGGTCCGGAGCAGCAGACCTCGTTTGAGACACTTAGCCAGAGATTGTGTGAAGCCCCGGTGCTAGCCCTCCCGGAAGGGATGGAGGATTTTGTGGTGTATTGTGACACATCAATATTGGGGTTGGGTGCAGTAATTATGCAGAGGGGGCATGTGATAGCATATGCATCGCGACAGCTGAAGCCTCATGAGACGAGGTATCCCACCCACGATTTGGAGTTGGGGGCAGTGGTGTTCGCCCTCAACATTTGGCATCACTATTTGTATGGGGTTCGGTGTACCATCTACACGGACCACAAGAGTTTGAAGTACTTGATGGTCCAGCCCAATCTGAATATGCGCCAGAGGAAATGGTTGTACGTGGTAAAGGATTACGATTGTTAGATCCTGTACCACCCGGGCAAGGCTAATGTCGTAGCTGATACCCTGAGCCGTAGGGCAGAGAACGCCCCAATTTGAGACATTTGTATGCGGTTGACAGTGATGACTCTGGTATTAGACACCATTCGGGAGGCCCATGCAGAGGCTGTGAGACCGGAGAACCGTAAGAGAGAGCGGGTGATTAGGCAGGTGCCAGTGTTCATTACCGATAGTCGCGGGCTGATGACTCTTCAGGTTCGGATTTGGGTGCCGTATGCAGGCGGGGCACGCACCACTTTGATAGAGGAAGCGCATAGATCAAGATTTTCGATCCATCCCGGGGCAACTAAGATGTTTTTGGATCTAAACAAGGATTATTGGTGGCCATGTATGAAGAGGGATGTAGCATGGTTTGTTGAGAGGTACTTAGCCTGTCGCAGGGTTAAGGCCGAGCACCAGCGACCACATGGCATGTTGTAGCCACTTGAGGTTCCCCAATGCAAGTAGGAACAGATTTCTATGGATTTCATCACCAAGTTGCCGAGGACCGCGAGGGGTGTTGACGCAATTTCGGTGATCGTCGACCGGCTAACGAAGAGCGCTTACTTTCTTGCTATCAGTGAGAGCTCTTCTGTTGAGTGGCTGGAAGAGTTGTATGTGAAGGAGGTGGTATCGCGGCATGGAGTGCCGATCTCGATTATATCAAACCGGGATGTACGTTTCACTTCCAGGTTCTGGAAGAACTTCCACGAGGATTTGGGCACGAGGCTGCATTTCAGTACCGCTTACCACCCACAGACGGACGAACAGAGTGAGCGGATGATTCCGACACTCGAAGACATGCTTTGGGTATCTGTGTTGGACTTCAGAGGGAGTTAGGACACATATCTTCCATTGGCTGAGTTTTCTTATAACAACAGCCATCATTCGAGCATTGCTATGCCTCCCTTCTAGTTGTTGTATGGGAGGAGGTGTCGGACTCCCATATGTTGGGGAGAGGTAGGACAGCGAGTGATGGGCAACACTGAGATAGTGCTTCAGACGATAGAGCAGATACAACAGGTCAGGCAGAGGTTGTTGATAGCTCAGAGTCGCCAGAAGAGTTACGCGGATAGGCGACGATCCGAGCTCGAGTTTCAGGTAGGAGACTTCGTACTCTTAAAGGTATCTCCTTGGAAATGAGTGGTTCGATTCAGGAAGAGGAGCAAGATGGGGCCCCGGTATGTTGGGCCATTCAAGGTGACCACGAGGGTGGGGTAGGGTAGCTTATCGGTTGGAGGTACCCGCGGAATTGAGTCAGATACATGGTACCTTCCACGTGTCTCAGCTGAGGAATTGTACAGCCGACGAGTCGACGGTAGTACCGCTGGAGGATATTCAGGCGGATGCGGGCCTGAATTATGTTGAGAGACCGATCGTAATCTTGGATCATAGGATCAAGGTTTTGAGGAACAAGGAGGTTCCCCTGGTTCAGGTCCGGTGGCAGCATCAGAGGGGGTCCGAGCTGACTTGGGAGCCAGAGTCGGAGATGCGAGAGTAGCATCCAAAGTTGTTTTCGGCATGAGACTTCGAGGGCGAAGTCTGGTTCTAGTGGTGGAGAATTGTAACATCCCAAAATTCAGGTAAAGCTATTTAACCCTTCTCTTTTGTCAAGTTGTCAAATTTAGCCCTTGAGTAAACTTTGTGGTAAATGAGTACGCTGGGCGTACTGGGGAGTACGTTGGGCGTACTCATGCGCTTAACTTGGACGCGGACTCGCATGGGTATGCTGGGCGTAGAGGGCCCAGATGCAAACCCTAATATTTGGCTTGTGCCCTATATAAAGGATGCTAAGGCTTGTTCCTCAGCCACCATATCAGAGAGTGAAACCCTAAGAGAGCCTTCCTTCGTCCTTAAGCTTGTGTGTGAGCGTTTTGAACTAAAAGTGCCTTGGTGTGTTGGTGAAGAAGAAGGAGAGGAGCTTGTAGAGGCTAGGGCTAGAAGTGCAAGTTTGGATATGAGATCTTCAGAGGAAGTAGCTTCATCTAGAGGTATAAAGTTCAAAACTTTCCTCTTTATTTTGGTTTATTGTTGAATGGACCATTTCTAGGGTTAAAAGTCCCAAAGGTGGAGACTTTATGAGTGTAAGGGACTCCATGGACCTAGATTTGTCCTATTCCAGTAATATTTGTGTTATAGATCCATAAAAATCTCAACTTGGTCGTTGTTATGGGGTCATGCTTGAGTTATGAGCTTTTCTAGGGTTGGAAATGGAATGTTATGGGTGTTAGTGACTTGTCCAGCCATGCAAAGGCTTAAAGTCACCAACTTTATGGATAAAGAGGCTTAGAAATGGTCAGATCTAAAATTTGGACGTGTGTCTTAACTATTTAAGACCCCAACAGCTAAGGAGTCTGAAACTAGGATTTACGTGGGGCGTAATCCCAGTACGCGCGGCGTAAGGGGTCGCGTTCCCCGTTTCTGTGAGGTCGCCGGGTTCTCCCAGCGTATAGGTTTGGTACACGCAGCGTAACCTAGAGAGTTGACTTTTGTTGACTTTTAAGGTTTGGTCAACTTTAAGGTCTTTGAGCCTTGAGAGTGGTAAAATGGTCTTTTACCCTTCTGAGAGTGCTAAGAGAGGGGTCTAGTCTAGCCTTGAGAGCTGTGTTGACTACAGTGCTTATTCCATGTGATTAGGCGGAGGCTAGACCGGGAATTTACCGAGTTCGAGGTTACCAAGTCACTCGAGGTGAGTGTTCTCACTATACTGTACCTGGAAGGGTACCTATGTGTGACCGGAAAGTCTTATATGCTATGAGATATATGTGCTATATGCTGATATGTGATATGTATGTGTTATGTATGCTATGTATGATAAGGACCGGAAGGTTAGGATGATACGGACCGGAAGGTCGATACGGGTAGGACTTGAAGGTCTACCAGGATTTGGGACGGAAGTCTCCAGAGACACTTGGACCGGAGGGTCCCACAGAGTTATGACCTGGAAAGGATTATTTGTCGTATTTGGTATTTTGGGGAACTCACTAAGCATTTATGCATACAGTGTTGTGTTATGTGTTTCAGGTACCAGTGAGGATCGCGAGAAGGCGCCGACATGATCCGTAGACACTGAGAGGATTTATGTATTTAAGATCTTTTGAGATTCTGGGATTTATTTATTATGATGACATTGGATACGGTTGTTGAATATTGTTTTTGGGTGATTGAAAATATGATTTAAAAATGAAAAATTGTTTTGAAATTTTTTTTGTTACATGATTAAATTGTGAGTTAAATGCTAATAGTTGATTTCGAATTCATGATTGTTAAAATATTTAGATAAATTATATATATATTATTTATATATGTAACATTGTATATATGTGTGAAAGAGAAATTGGTTGACTACATGAAATGTTCATAATGAATCCATGAGAGGTGATTATATTACATTATACATGAGTTCACTAAGAGAATTATTCTTATTGAGATCATAAAGATACGAATGATGTATTTATGAGATGAAACTAGATCGTGTAATGAGATAGAGTTACTCAATGAGATTGGTGATGGGAATACAAGATTTATATATTATACCCATGAAAGATAATTGGTTTGACTTGCATGAAGATTGGTACTATAATAAAGATGATGTGATAAATTGTGTTGAGTCAAGTATTATGATTTGGTAATTTTTACCCATTAAGATTTCGAGCTTACCATTGTAAAATGTGTTTATGATTACGGGTACAAGTATTACGGATAAAGGGAAGAGCATGACGAAGTAGCCATAGTGTATTCTAATATACAAACTAGTTATGATATGTTTTGTTAAAATGCAAGACTTGACTCGACCCCCATCCTATATAACTTTCTTTTGATATGTATTAAAAGGACTTGTCTAATAGATTAATGTAATGTATGTTCCTTTTGCTAAAAAAATTGGGTGTATAATTTATTTTAGCTAGGTGTTACAAGTTGGTATCAGATTCAAGGTTTACGTTAAATTGGGTTTTAGATGAGTTTTTACCTAAATCTTAAACCAAAATGAGTGAGTTAAGATGGTTACTCCACACCATCTGTATGCTTGTAATGAGTAATACTTAGATGATGATTGGTTATAAATACTATGATGATCATAATTTATATTGAGATATTAAACTAAATTGTTAAAAACATTGTTTAAGATGGTGAATACCTATAACAAAGGTAGATCGCACGGAAGGGGTAGATCTCATGGAGGAAAAGAAAGGTCACAAAGCTCTATACGTGTTACGTCAAAGAGAACATGAAATACCACTCGAAATGAAAGGGTGCAAAAAGTGTTGCAAAAGACACATGGGAGCTTGTGATAGTACTCCTATTCCATTGAAATGCTTCTAGTGTGGTACATTAGAACACACATCCTGAAATTGTTCGGCGAGTAAAACATTGTGTTTTAATTACCAAGAAAGTGGTCACTTTTATGTGAACTGTCTAACGATGAAAGTTGATGTACCGAGGGATGTTGGGCAAAGTGATCAAGGAGAACAAAGGGATTTAAAGAAGAATGAATAAAAGAACGTTGCTATGAGAGGATAGGCTTTCCTGATGACTACCGAGGAAGCTATAGACAAACCCTATGTTATCTCAAATACCTTTACTTTAAACTCACTCCTAGTACGTGTTGTATTTTTATTTGGCTGCAACATTTTCATTTGTGTTGAGTCGATTTGCTTCAAACCTAAATATACTATTAGCCATGTTTTCTTGGATTGTTAGGTTATCACTAACGGTTTGTAGAAAAGTTTCCTTAATTGCAGCATCATTGACAAAACTGACAAGGACAAATCATAAGTTTGTTTGGACATATTATTAACAACATTCATTGCAACAATTAAAAGATACTTTGTGTCAAGCTCTAATATTAGCTTTACCGTAAGGAGAAGATGATTTTGTTTTTTATATTGATGCTTCTCGGGTCGGTGTTGGATGTGTTTTAATGTAGAGAGTTCGGGTAATTGCTTATACATCAAGATAATTAAACCCAACCGAACAGTCATATCTCGTTCTGTTGGATAAGGTGTCTAAGTCCATAACTATTTCGGGTATGTACTTGACCCGACCCGGCATGGTCCATTTGGGTTGCATGGCACCATGCAATTGGATAGACTAAATGAGAGAAATAACACTTGGAGATTATTAATATATTATAAGTTCTAATATATTAATAATATTATTATTTGATTAGTTTGATCAATAATTAATTTAGAATTAATTAAGTGGTCAAAAGAGAACTAATTAAATATATGGGTTGATTATGTAAATCATCCATACCTTGTATAGTGGGCTAAGAGGCTCCATGGATTATCAAGTTGGGTTCTACCCATAGGATGCTCCATGGATGCTCCACGGGAGTTACAAACCCATGGGTCATGGAAATGAAGAGTCATGACACATTAGGGTTTACATGGTGTAACCCTAGATGTGTCAACACTATATAAGAATCATATTCTCCACCAAAATCGGCTACACTAAGAAACTAGAGGGCTTGGCCGATTTTAAGAAGTGTGTATTATCTCAAGAGTCTTTCCAAGAGCATTTGGTGTTGTGTGAAGCATTTGAGGCATCACACTTGGGGTGCTAGGCTCACAAGGTTTCAAGGAACACAAGCAACAACAAGGTAAGTTATTCTATCTATTATTCAAGTTTAAATTGTTCCCCATGTATGCTAGATAGGAATATAGCCTTGGAATTCAACTTTTCATGATAATTAGACAAACATAGATCCAAGGTTATTAGGGTTGCATGTACACTTAGGAAGTGTTAGAATGCTCAAAACCCATCAGTGGTATCAGAGACTAGGCTTGTTTGTTTGTTATTTGTGCTTAAAAGTTGAAGAAAGTCGAAAATCTTGCTGTCTGACTGATGGACTCGGCGAGTCCATGGGGAGGACTCGTCGAGTTCACTTGTATCTTCAACCTACTCGGCGAGTAGGTTTATGCACTCGGCGAGTAGGGTCGACAGAGTGCAGAATTTCGACTTCAGTTGCTGAAAATGGATTAGAAACATTACCCTAAATTGTTTTGGTACTTGAAAACTTGTTTTAGAAGGTGTAATGTCTTTTCTAACTCATTTACAACAACTAGTTATCAAAATTACAAAGATTAAATGTGATTTTGATTCTTGAAGGTGTTCATATTCATATTCTTGTTCTTATGATCCTTAGATGATCATAGGAATTATCTGTAACCTATGTGGTAGATTAATTCATGATCATAATGTGTTTTAATGGAGTCCATAACTTGTCCTCAAGTTATGGAAAACCAAAAGTCTCTTGGATTAAAAACCATTAAAAGAACACAAGAGTTAGGAAAAATGAAAAATCCTCATTTTATTACTCTATTAAACTCATAAGTTACAAGAAATGAAAAGTTTTGAAAGTTTACAAAACTTGCCCTCAAGTTTTGGAACCAGTAAAGTTAAGTTAAAACTTTAGTTCCAATCCCTAGAATTTTAAAAATTAAAATTCAACCCTTATACTTATATTATTATGATTTAATAATTATATATATATATATATATATATATATATATATATATATATATATATATATATATATGTATAAGAACAAAGTCGTCTTACCGCTAGTACGCCTCATTCACGAAGCCGGTCTATAAGGTGGGTATAAGGTTGTTGCCTATAAAATGGTGACTTAATGGGTGTCCACTCTCACCCACCGCTTGCTTGATCGGTGGAGGGTCGTTAGCCGAACGGGTAAGACAAGGACTTATTAATTCTCATTCAAAGTATGATGAATATTATAAAGTAACTAAATGTTTTATTAAATTCCCAATCTTAGTTACTTTAGGAAAAATGTGAATAAGGTGCTATTCCATGAAATTACACTTTACACTTTGATTAAGTCGTTGGTGGAGCGTGTGTGGTTAACCGGCACACTAACTTGGACTTAACAAGGTAGGTAAAGGGTGACTTAGGGTTTATTATAGTATCGATGGAGCGTGTGTGGTTTACCGGCACATCGATTGAGTGATAAACTTTAAGGGTACCAAGTGATTTGCATGGTTACTTCACACCTCGTTTTGTGATCCTCGGTATCCCAGTCACAAAACTTGGAGGGCACACTCGAGATTGAAACATGCCTTTGAAAAGTTCGTTGAATCTCAAAGAATCTAGGAATTTCTAAGAACCATTCAAAAACCTAATACTAAAATATTGCGGTTTTCGTGGTGGAAATTGGTGAATCGTCATTCACCTACCTTTCAAATATGATATAGCTTAGATTACAGCATACCTCTTCTAAGTTATATTATATTGTGATTGGATCCTAGCCTTAATATTACATTTGGGTGTTTTATTAAGGACTCTCTTATATCTAAACTAATCTTGTTCTCTTTTCTTCAGATGTCTTTCAACAATGATTCTGGCTCTAATCCTAATGGTTCCTTTACTCTTATGAACTTGTGTGGGAAAGTCACCTTTGATGGATCCAACTTCAATGAGTGGATCAGAAACATCAGGATGATTACCCGCTACGAGGACAAAGAATATGTCCTTGACAAGGAGCTTAAGGAGATTGATGAGACCACTGCAACTCCTCAGGAGATCGCTGACTTTCGGGCACATGAAAGGGATGCTACGAAAGTGGCTTGCATCATGACGGCCACGATGACAGCGGAACTCCAAAAGTCTTATGAGGATTTCTACCCTTATGAAATGCACCAAGATTTGATGGAAAGATACCATCAAAGTGCAAGACAAGAGAGGTATGAAATCATTTGCTCCATGATAACAACCATGATGAAGGACGGGGAATCCGTCACGAGCCACATGCAGAAAATGCAAAGGTATGTGGATCGTTTGCTGAAGCTTAATGTGAACTTCCCTGAGGATCTTGCAATAGATATCATTTTGCACTCCTTACCATCGTGCTATGATCAATTCCGCATGACATATCACATGAACAAGGAAGAAGTCACCCTCAGCAAACTTCAGGGACTTCTCAAGACCGCAGAAACAGGTCTTAAGGGGAAGTCGGTTGTTAACACTCCTACTCAAAACTCTACTCCGGTTTTGGCAATCGGGAAAAGTCGAGGGAAGAAGAGAAAGAGCTCTTCTAAGGGTACCAAGGCTCGGACCCTTGATGGCTCTTCTTCAAGTGGAACCAAGAAAGGTTTCATCACTCCTTCTTCTGACCCAAAAGAGGCTGAATGCTTCTATTGCCATGAAAAGGCTCATTGGAAGCGGAACTGCCCAAAGTACCAGCAGGATGTGAAGGATGGGAAAGTCAAACCCAACCATGCAGGTATTTACACTATCATTTCTAATAACTCACCCCATTCTAATTCTTGGGTCCTTGATACCGGTTGTGGTATTCATATTTGTTGTGACTTGCAGGGACTAAGAAGAAGTGAGGATGTGGAGCAAGGAAGAATAAACTTGATCATGGGGAATAGGAAAGCTTTACCTGTTACCAAGATTGGATTTTATACTTTATCGCTAAGTTGTGGGTTTAGTTTAGATTTGAATAAATGTTGTTACTCGCCAGGAATGGCAAGAAATGTTATTTCCTTTCATGCTTTGTACAAACAAGGGTTTACCTTTTCGTTTAATAATGAAGTTGGTTCTATTGATGCTTTCTTTAATAATGTTCTTTATTTTAAAGCATTACCTTGTGATGGTGTGTATGAAGCTGTGTCTGTTGTAGATAACTTAGGAAATAATGTTTTGTGTATTGATTCTACTACTAATAATAACTTGGATAAAGCATCATTTTGGCATTGTCGCCTTGGACATATAAGCAAGAAACGCATAGGCCAACTCCAAAAGGATGGAGTCTTGGAGTCGTTTGACCTAAAGTCAGATGATAGTTGCGAATCATGCTTACTTGGAAAAATGACAAAGTCACCCTTCACAGGTTCGTGTGAGAGGGGTGAAGGTTTGTTGGACCTTATACACACGGATATGTGTGGACCATTCAAACATGCCACAAGGGATGCTAATCGTTATTATTTGACTTTTACTGATGATTACAGTAGATATGGATATGTCTACTTGATCAAGCATAAGTCAGAGACTTTCGAGAGGTTTAAGGAATTTAAACAGGAAGTCGAGAATCAATTGGGCAGGAACATTAAGATGCTTCGATCCGATCGAGGAGGTGAGTATCTTAGTTCAGAGTTCCTCGACTATCTTAGGGAATGTGGGATTGTCTCACAATTGACACCTCCCAGGACACCACAGTTGAATGGTGTGGCTGAGAGGCGTAATCGAACCTTGCTAGATATGGTTCGTTCCATGATGAGTCGAGCTACGCTACCAATCTCATTCTGGGGGTATGCCTTAGAGACTGCCGCCCATATCCTTAATCTAGTCCCTACAAAGAAAGTTGCCAAAACTCCTCACGAGATGTGGACTGGTAAAGTACCTAAACTAGACCACATCAAGATTTGGGGTTGCGAGGCTTTCGTGAGATGCGAGACTCATGATAAGCTCGAACCTCGAAGCGAGAGGTGTATTTTCATCGGTTACCCACAGCGATCCTTTGGTTACCTCTTCTACAGACCTAGTGACAATGTGGTCTTTGTAGCAAGAAGATTAGTCTTTCGAGAAAGAGAGTTTATAAGCCAAGGAGACAGTGGGAGGCAAATTGATCTTGAAGAAATTCAAGAATCAAGTGGTGAAGGAACTTCAAACTCTAGCCCTCAACTTGAGGAGGAAACTCCTGTTGAGCCAATTGACAAACCTGTACCTCTGAGACGTTCCACGAGAGTTAGGAGTGCACCTGAGCATTACTATGGATTCCATATTACTGCAGAAGGTGAGACACTTATTAGTGATGGGACACTAGTAAGTCAAGATGACCCTAACAGCTACGAGGAAGCCATGGCAGGCCCCGAGTCTGCTAAATGGAAAGAGGCTATGGATAGCGAGATACAATCCATGTATGACAATCAAGTTTGGAACTTGGTTGAAAATGTACCAGGTCGTAAGACAGTAGGGTGCAAATGGGTCTTCAAGAAGAAGACCGACATGGATGGTAATGTACACACATATAAGGCTAGATTGGTTGCAAAGGGTTTCTCTCAAATTCCTGGAGTGGACTATGATGAGACCTTTTCTCCGGTAGCCAAGATTAAGTCTATTCGGGTTCTGTTAGCCATAGCTGCATTTCATGACTATGAAATATGGCATATGGATGTCAAAACCGCTTTCCTTAATGGAAAGTTGGCTGAAGATGTTTACATGAGTCAGCCAGAAGGTTTTGTCAGCAACGAGTACCCTAATAGAGTGTGTAAGCTTGAGAAATCCATTTATGGATTGAAGCAAGCACCTCGCAGATGGAATCTTTGCTTTGATGAGAAGGTCAAGGAATTTGGCTTTACTAGGAGTGAAGATGAATCTTGTGTGTATGTCAAGGCTAGTGGGAGTATAGTTAGCTTTTTGGTATTGTATGTGGATGACATACTACTCATAGGAAACGGCATTCCAACCCTACAGGAAGTAAAGTCCTGGCTTGGGAAGTGTTTCGCTATGAAGGACCTTGGTGAAGCTGCCTATATTTTAGGGATAAGGATCTTGAGAGATCGGAGTAAAAGACTAATTGGACTTAGTCAGAGTACCTACTTGGATAAGGTGCTGAAGAGATTCAGCATGCAGGATTCCAAGAAAGGAGAGTTACCCATCCAGAGTAACACCAGATTGAGTAAGACACAAAGCCCTAGCACTGAGGCTGAGATAGCAGAAATGAGTCGAACACCTTATGCTTCGGCTGTAGGATCGATCATGTATGCTATGACGTGTACTCGACCCGATGTAGCCTTTGCCCTGAGCATGGTTAGCAGGTATCAGGCGAACCCTGGCAAGGCACACTGGACTGCGGTAAAGAATATCCTCAAGTACCTACGGAGGACTAAGGACTGGGTTCTTACCCTCGGTGGGAGTGATGACTTGAGAGTAGTAGGGTATAGTGATGCTAGCTTCCAGACTGATAGGGATAATTTCCGCTCTCAGTCGGGCTGGGTCTTTACCCTAAACGGAGGAGCAATTTCTTGGAAGAGTTCCAAGAAAGAGACAGTGGCAGATTCTACTTGTGAATCAGAGTATATTGCAGCTAGCGAGGCATCAAAGGAGGCGATATGGCTGAAGAACTTCATTGGAGACCTTGGAGTTGTACCAGCTATTAAAGAGCCAATGGAAATTTTCTGTGATAGTGAAAGTGTTGTTGCCTTAGCCAAGGAACCAAGGGATCACGGGAGATCCAGACACATCGACAGAAAATACCATTTCATCAGACATCGGATCGAAGAAGGACACCTCGTGGCAAAGAGGGTATCATCAGATGAGAATCCGGCAGATCCCCTCACAAAGGGACTGACTCGGGTTAAGCATCTTCAGCATGCTCGAAGCATAGGGCTCACTACTAGAAAAAAGGCCTTTTACGACGCTCATTGCGCGTCGTAAAACGCTCAGACGACGCGCAAATGCGTGTCAAGGAAGGCCCTGTCATAAAGAGAGACGACGCGCTTTTGCGCGTCGTCTATAGACGACGCGCATTTACGACGCGCATTTATGACGCGCATTTACGACGCGCGGTTATGACACGCAATGCGTATCAAGGAAGGCCTTGTCATAAAGGTAGACGACACGCATTTGCGTGTCGTAACCTTACGACGCGCGTGTTTATGACACGCAATGCGTATCAAGGAAGCCTCTGTCAAGAAAGGCCATGTCATAAATGAAGACGACACACATTTTTGCGTATCATAATTTTAAATGTTTAAAAAAATATTATTTATAGATTTACTTATTTTCAAATTAAATTTGTATTTAATGTTTCATAATAGAAAATAAAATATCATATACAAAAAATAGAATTCATTGCATAAATTTAATGTCATACAAATAATCGTTCCATGGAAAGATAAAACAAATCAATAGAAGTTGTAACAAAAATTTACAAATGAATTAGATACAAAAAATACAATCCATTGCCCCTTTGCTTATTCAAGATCAACCTGCAAGTAGCTAACTAATCTCTACAAATTCACCCTTGTTTCTAATCATTTTCTTAAATACTTTACAAACATAATTCATCCATAGTACCTGAACTATAGTTGCAGCCTTGCTTCTTCTTCTTCTTCTGAACTCATCTCTTGCAACCATTGCTCTAAGCCTAGTCTGAATAGATACAACAACTCCTTGTCAATTATGTGAAAAATACAACCGGAGAGTGGCCTACCTTCATAATAGCAATAACTAACGAAACAGGAATGAAAGAAAAGGCAATACTCACAAATACAAACATTTCTTCTTTAGTTCTTCACATTCTTGCACTACCTCATAAGCTTTACCATCCTGCATCAATGTAAAATAAAGGCATTAAATGTTAAATCTATTGTGAAAATCTATAATATATAAGAAAGGAAATCAAATAATTACCTTACAGTGTGACCTTGCCAAATTAATTGAAATCAAATTAATTGATAAATCAAATTATACGATATAGTTTTCGAATGTGTATTAAATGGAATGTTCTTTAACAAATGAATAAATAAATACATACCGACAATCTTTTAGATGAAAGAAGTCATCAGAATTAGATGTTAGCAACACCAGGTATGTATCATCCTATAACAATCACTAGTGAGTAGTGAAAAAATATCATAAGAAAAACTTAATTAAAGTTTCTCTCACTTACATCAAAATAATGAACATAAGCATGTAGAAAGGGCATGGCATTGTATCTTGGTAAACATATGGGGGAGAATGACTCAGATGTCCTGCATCAAACATGTAACATTTCACACACACACAATTAATATGGAAAATAAAAAGTGATGGAATAATGAACTTGCCTAAAAGATTCAAATGACATGACAAAATTAGCAAGAAGCAGCATGTCATCAGGATGAAGTTGTGCTTTCTGTGCACCTACAAGACTCACAGCCTTCACAATCTGTCATCCAATCAACATTGGATTAATTAAAAAGTTAAAAACCCAACACTAAAAACATATAAAACCAACAATTATGTCATGATATTTGGGTTATTTATCACATGAGCATTTGTTCTATTTCAAATGGAATAGCTATCTATGTGATCATGCTTTACTTTTGTTGATCCAAATTCTTATACAATATCTAAAACTTTCGAACATATCCAGAATCTGAATCGAAATTACATATGTTATTCAAAAAACACAAAAGATAAATAATCAAAGAAGTGAAAAATGGAAAAGTACAGGTTTACCTTTTGCAATAAATTAGTTGTTCTTCAAATTAATTAAGCCCTAATTTCAGAAAAAGAAGATTAACATGAAGATGGAACTACTTAGGTAAATAAAGAACCCAAAAACCAACACCTGATTTGGCCAAAATTTATCGAAACCGCGGAGCTTCTGCTATGGGTAAAGAAGATACAGCTCTTCCCTCTGTTCTTAAAGAGAAAGGAGATGACACGGTTGGTGACTACTGACTGCAACTTGCTTTTATAAGAACTCATGGATTTTGAACTATCACAAGAATACTAAAGGTTAAAAAGTAATTTTTCCATTATATTTAGAGTAAATGCTTATTAATGTCAAAATCATAATTCCTGAAACAACTTACACATCTGAGAAAATGTGCCATTTTTTACTTGGAGTTTTGCTTCCAACAGCTAAAGGCGTTTCCACCCTTTAAAAAGTATAAAGAAACGACAAAAATTATCTAAACCATTTAAAAGAATAAAAAAATTAGAGTAATTTATTAGTTACCTTCTTTTTACTGAAGGTGTTGCTAAGCTTATTCACCCCACTTTTAACCTAGGAAACAAATTTCATCGTAAGTTTAAGTTCCATTGCATATGAAGGAATGTAAAAAAAAAATGTAATTTACCTTAGGAGTTCTTGTAGGTGTTAGATGGAATTTGGGTGTGGAATGAGCAATAGGAACAATTTTTTTGGTTTCATTTGTATCCGCCTTTTGTAACGACCATTAGTAAATTAATTTTAAAGAAATCCAAAAATCATAAAAAAAAATCATTTGTTTCCACATCAAAATGCAACGTACGTGCATTTTCTTGCATGTAAAAAAACACTAAATGAATAATTAAGTGTTATTTATGTTTGTTCAGGCCCCACAAATTACACACAATCACACACTTAGAACTCACGAAATGTAAATTTGTGTTCACTTCTTGAAAAACCTGACTCTAAATTGATTAAAAAAAAGCAATCATAAAATCCGACTTATACTAAGTCTAAAAGAGTCTTATTCAAACATAAAAACTTAATAAAATGAATGTTTCCTAAAATACCCCCGATACTAAATTCTTCCCAGAAAAGACCATTCTACCCCTGGCCAAAAAGATAACAGAAATTTGGGGGCTTATCAGACATACTTACTACTAGTTACTTTACAATAAAATGTATGAAAATTCAGAATTTTTTTTCAATTATTTTTTAGATCTTCGTGAGGATAAACGTTATTTAGCAGATCATCCTGGACTTCTAACCTGAATATGTTCTTTATACTTGAAGTCAAAGATAAGAATGTTTGACTTCAAAAGTCAAAAAGGAAAAAGTAATGTATAATAAATAAGTATAAAACAATCTCTCCACACATTATACCTTGTTGCAATCTCTGTGTTAGTGTCTTCAACTTTTTACAACCTACCAAAAAATAATGCAGTGTCAAAATAAAAAAAATAATAATAATAAAAATAAAAACACAATGTCTTTTGTGCCATTTGACTTTGTTTTGAACCTCACACTATGATCATAATTTGAGCTAACTAGTACTGGGTTTTATTGGGAGTGCAGGAACATGTTTTGCAATAAGAAACTTACTTGCCTAGGGTAAGACACGTTAAAGATTCATTCATATTGTAATTTAATGTTGAAATCGGTTGTCATTATTATCATATAGGATGCAAACAGAGAAGTATATTTGTTGGATATATATCATATAGGAGTGAGGGCTGTTTGATTTTGCTTCTTCTTGCCTGATGCTTGAATATGCAGTGGCTATGTACTCCTCCAGCTCTCTTGGTATACTAGGAGACAGCTTCCGAGCAGCTGATATGTATGCCCTATTATCATCATCATTTATTATATCATATCAACAACACAATTCATCCTCTCATACTTTGCAACTACAATTTTTTTTTTTACCATTGAGTGATATGATATCAAGGGAATATGAATATATACCTGAGAACAGAAGCTTCAAGTGGAGCAAAGCCAAGGGCAGGAGATTCTCTGTTCTGGTGGACATAAACAACATGCCTGGCCATTTCAAGATCATTGTCCATATCTGCCTTGTCAAGGATCAACCACAAAAGATCAAATCTTGATATAAGTGCAGGAGGCAGGTTTATATTTTCAGCTGGAGTTCTGCGGAGATCATATCTCCCCCTGAATCATCAAACAAAACATTCATATTACTATTAGTAATTAAAAAATAAATGATAATTGGTAAGAGTAAATAATACCAGGCAGGATTTGCAGCAGCAAGAACTGCAGTTCTTGCATTGAGAGAAGTGGTGATCCCGGCTTTGGTAATGCTAACCGTCTGCTGCTCCATAACTTCATGTATGGCAGTCCTGTCTGACTCATCCATCTTATC
Organism: Lactuca serriola; assembly: GCF_051521515.1. Taxonomy (NCBI): domain Eukaryota; kingdom Viridiplantae; phylum Streptophyta; class Magnoliopsida; order Asterales; family Asteraceae; genus Lactuca; species Lactuca serriola. The sequence continues at coordinate 162,960,582 of NC_136416.1, read as the reverse complement.
AAACTCATCAATCGCACATATCCTCATATCAGCCAGCACCTACACCCATCCATTTATTTATATATTTTCTTTGTTTACATATTAATATTAGAATATGATCAATAGTAAGTAACAAAATCCTGACTCACCAATGCCTCCCCTTCCAGCACAAACTCATTTGTGACCAGGTCCTTCTGACCAGCAGCTGTAAGACCAACACCACTGCTTCCTTTTCCAGTTGTATACACACCTCTTGGTGCAACAGTAATTATGTGCTTAAGCAGCTGACTTTTTGCAACTCCAGGATCACCCATCAAACATATATGTAGATCCCATCTTATCTGAATCACAACTTTAATCTCATACTTGTATTGTGCACAAAAAAACCCAAACCACATGCTTTTAAAGAGAAACAAAAACACTATGATTTACCTTCATCCCATCCTTGAGCTTCCGATGAGGAGCGCCCACTAATAAGAGTAAAAGAGCTTTCTTGATATCTTCATGTCCAAATATCTCAGGAGCCAATGATCTAGATAGCCTGTTGTATATGTCACCATCCTCAGCTAACCGAGCTATTTCTTCTTCCTCAACCCCTTTCAGTTCATAGCTGCACAATACCAAAATAAATCCCTCAACCACCAAATGCATAACAAGGAATCTTTTCTATTACATACAAAATCAACAACAGTTTCAATTCTTGAAAAAAAAACAGTTTTTATTTACCCCCTTTTTTCATAAACAAAGTATCGAGATTCATTGTGATCCATTTAGTCTCATTGAAAGATATTTAGGTATTGAAAAGACATTCGATTCAAAAGTTTGATAGTTTTTGGACAGTTGAAATACTAAAGTCGCAGGAGAAGAAGTGTTTGTGCAATCATAGTAGTTTGAGGGTTTCCTTCGGTTACTCCCTTCACATCTCCGAGAATCTTCATCTCTGGAGGAGAGAGATGAGAGAAAACCTGATGGAGGGGGGAGACGAGAAGGCGGATGCATCGATTAGGAAGAAAACAAACTCAGAGAGTGGAGTGAAGTCAGATTTAGGAGAAGTTGTACCAATTTTAGGGATAAATCGAACCAGTTGGTCTTCTTCGTTGGTCTTCTTTGCCGCAATTACTGTATCGTGAGTAGAGAGAAAGGTTAGGGTTTAGGGTGATTTAAGGAATCATAGTTAAATTCGAACCAGTTGGTCTTCTTCGTTGATCTTGTTTGCCGCAATTACTGGATCGTGAATAGAGAGAAAGGGTAGGGTTTAGGGTGATTTAAGGAATCATAATTAAATTTGTGGATAGGTGAGCTTGAGCTCACCCACGAGGTGAGGTGAGACAGAGGTTACTGGTGACGCTGATAGTGTTTTGTGTGTTCTTCAAAAAAAAATCCCTACAATGAATACTCCCTGCGATTTTCTTGAAGAAGGATTGACAATCAATTCTATTAGGGTTCTTAAACCATGATTTTAGAAGGAGAAGGAGGAGACGCAACAGGCGGGGTTTTAACCTTTTTGGGATTTCGTTTCCCCCCTATCTTCTAAAAAAAGCGCGTTCATTAAAATTATAAAGCGACACTTATAGAGGGCGCGCATTTAACATACAGCACCCTCCGTGTTTTTATTTTTTTCTTTATGGCACTAGTTTAAGGGCACGCAATAATGAGTGACCTAAATCCTTAAAATTTTTGAAGAGATGACACTTTTTTAATGTCACTCTCTTTTGCGTAACATCAATCAACGAGTGTCGTGGTTTGCGCGTCGTAAAAGGGTCTTTTTCTTGTAGTGGCTGAAGGATGATATTAGATTTAGTAGTTAGATAATCTCGAAATTTGTAAAGTGTAATTGACATTTGATGATGAATAAAAATGTTTTATTTATGAGTAAGGTGTTGCTATCTCTTGTCGATCGTTTACTATATTTCTTTTGCATGTTTTGACTTCCAGAATAATTTTTGTTTGGTATAACATATTATTCAAACCTCCACAGTCAGTCATATGTTGGAAGTAGGTATGAATCAAGACTGTCATGTTTGGTTGTAGAGGTCTTGGACAAGGCTACAACAATCATGAGTGCTCATAAGTTCTGAGCATTGGACTCAACCCACGCTCACTGGAATCACTTCATGGAATTCTATCTTGAGTGATCGTGAGACGGTAATATCATATAAGTATTCAAACCTAGAGATATGATTTGTTACTTACAAGTTGGTTATGCATTGACTGTACGAAAACACATTGGTAACTCGATGTTATAAAACATGCTTTTGTGTGTAATTCAATGAGTGGTAGAACAAACATATGAGTCGAAGTTTATCTGTTCCTTCTTGGATTAGAAGCTGATATCTGGGCCCCTCGATGATTTTGTTTTGACCCATGTGCCGGGCCCGGTCAGAACTAAGTTGATGTGTTCAATTAAGTTCTTCGTCAAACAAATCGGAAATCGGGAAACAAATGTTGGACAATAAGCAAGACAATGTTCCATGTATTTGTTTGGCTGATATCTAGAACGGAGGATTATATGATCACTTATCTTAAACGGCGTACCATCATCTTCTCAGTTCCGAGAAACCTTGAAAGAGCTACGATTGCCGGTCGGTTCCTGAAGTACTAGAGATATAGTTATTAGACTTATCCAAGTGGGAGACTGTTGGATAAGGTGTCTAAGTCCATAACTATTTCTGGTATGTACTTGACCCGACCCAGCATGGTCCATTTGGGTTGCATGGCACCATGCAATTGGATAGACTAAATGAGAGAAATAACACTTGGAGATTATTAATATATTATAAGTTCTAATATATTAATAATATTATTATTTGATTAGTTTGATCAATAATTAATTTAGAATTAATTAAGTGGTCAAAAGAGAACTAATTAAATATATGGGTTGATTATGTAAATCATCCATACCTTATATAGTGGGCTAAGAGGCTCCATGGATTATCAAGTTGGGTTCTACCCATAGGATGCTCCATGGATGCTCCATGGGAGTTACAAACCCATGGGTCATGGAAATGAAGAGTCGTGACACATTAGGGTTTACATGATGTAACCCTAGATGTGTCAACACTATATAAGAATCATATTCTCCACCAAAATCGGCTACACTAAGAAACTAGAGGGCTTGGCCGATTTTAAGAAGTGTGTATTATCTCAAGAGTCTTTCCAAGAGCATTTGGTGTTGTGTGAAGCATTTGAGGCATCACACTTGGGGTGCTAGGCTCACAAGGTTTCAAGGAACACAAGCAACAACAAGGTAAGTTATTCTATCTATTATTCAAGTTTAAATTGTTCCCCATGTATGCTAGATAGGAATATAGCCTTGGAATTCAACTTTGCATGATAATTAGACAAACATAGATCCAAGGTTATTAGGGTTGCATGTACACTTAGGAAGTGTTAGAATGCTCAAAACCCATCACGTTCATGGTTTAGAACTTGCTAGGGTAGTTTTCTCCTTAAAGATTTTGCAACACTATTTATATGAGGTTAAGTTTTGGATTTTACCGACCATAAGCGCTTGAAGAATTTGTTCGATCAAAAAGAGTTGAATATGCGACAACGAACATGGATGTAGTTAGTTAAATATTATGATTGTGAGAGTCATTAACATATGGAAGGAGAAAACATAGTTGACTACGCCTTGAGTCGAAAGGAGAAACCAATTCAAGTTACCTCCGTTCGAATAGGAATCATTAGCCGACTACCAGACTTGATTAGACAAGTCCAAAAAGTGGCTGAAAGACTTGAGAATTTGAAACAAATAGCAACGGTTAATTATATTATCCAATTAGTTTAAAATTCCCAAGGTATATAGATGTTCATGAGGTGCATATGGATCCCGATACATGGCGAGACAAGAAAACTATAACTTGATGACATCCATTGTAAGCAATATACGATACATCCTAGTAGTACAAAGATGTACCAAAATGTGAAGACTATGTATAGGTGGCCCAGAATGAAAAGAGATGTTGGAAGATATGTCGAAAATTGTTTGACCTGTTTGCAAGTAAAACTGAATCACTAGAAAATGGGAGGATAAATCAAATCATTTCCTATTCCTGTGAGAAAGTAGGATGAGATTACCATGGAATTTTTTATGAAGCTACCACGAACTTCAAGAGGATATGATTACATATGGGTTTTGGTTGATCGCTTAACCAAATCTGCTCGATTTATACCCATAACAGAAATCTTTTTAGTTGATCGACTATAACATCCCAAAATTTAAGGCCAAAAATTTCATTTTTAATTAGGTTATTACATAAAACCAAAGTGTGAATAATCAAAATATAATATTATGAAGCCATATCAGAGAATAATCCCAAGGATCTCGTGTGTGGAAAACATAGTGTGCTGCGCTGCGACCAAGCCGGCTCCTTTCCTTTGAAACAAAGTACTTGAAACCAAAACTGTAAATCGTAAGCACAAAGCTTAGTGAGTTGCCCCATCATACCACATACCACATAACACCATCGGTATCTCTCAACCGGTAACTGCCATCGGTATCTTTCAACCGGTAACCGGGGACTATTTCACCCCTACCACTATCACATAATAATATGTCATAAACATACTGATCACATACTACCATCATAAACATGTTGATCACATACTAACATATCATAAACATATTAATCACATACTAACATATCATAAACATACAAATAAGCATTGCATGGGTTCTGTATACCCCTTGGGTATCTTTCAAGCGGTAACTACCATCGGTATATTTCAACCGGTATCTGGCATCGGTATCTTTCAACCGGTATCCGCCATCGGTATCTTTCAACCTGTAACCGGGGACTATTTCACCCCTACCACTATCATATAATATCATGATATAATCATACAATCAGGCATTTCTGGGGTACTGACCTACCCTTCAATCCTAACGACCGAGTCAGGGAAAAACTATTCCTTGCTACTACCACTAACACACATAGCATATCACATAAGCATATCACATAAACATATCCCATAAGCACATCACATAAGCATATCTCATGAGCATATCATATAAACATACCAAGATAATTATCACAAAGACAATTTTCTACCAACTACCCCTGTTGGCGGACCGGCATTGTGGCCTTAGACCTACCCCTACGGGAAGGTAACTCACCTCATACTGCTGAAGTCCCGAAGACTCAACCCCACATTGCTGAAGTCCTGCAGACTAAATCCCAACTGCTGGATGACAGATTCCCGATCTATCAATATCAAAACATCACCCAATTAGTAATTGGGTTCCACTATATAACCAAATACATACTTTGGGTAATTACTATATTACCCCCCAGCTTCACTTATTCAAGCCTAAAGCCCAATTCATAGGCCTAAAGTCGAATAGGACTCAAAGTCCAACATATGGCCCAATTTTCCAAATTGGGCCCAAACCCCTTACGTGACTTTATTCTAAGGCCCAACATCACATATAATCATTAAGGCCTAAACTATGGCCCATCTATGGCCCAATTTTCTAAATTGGGCCTAACTCCTCAAAGCCCATTAATTATTCTAGTCCAATTGCTTGACTTTGGATGACCCAATAGTAATCCAGTCATCAATGCCCAATAGAAAGGCCTAATAATAAACCCAAGTGAAATTAGGGTTTTCATATAAAATGATGATTAGGGTTAAGTCTTCTCACTTAACCCATTAAGGACTTAATCCATTAAGTCCAATCTTACTTAGATTAATTCCTTGCAAATGATTATTATTTAATATCTCCAGTTATTAAATAATTCCCGTGTGTCCCGATTAATTTCCCAAATTTGGGTTTTATTGGGCCTATTAAGTCCACTAAAATATTATTAAGCTCATTAGGGTTTTATTGTGTCAATTAGAGTCTATTAGACTGATTAGGGTTTCCATTAAGCCCATTTGGCTTCATTAGGCCGATTAGGCTAACAAGGCCCATTAGGGTTTCAAGCATCCCCAATCGAGTCAACTCACAAGACAAGCACACCGCGACCCGACACTACGGCCGGTGGCGGCAGCCATCGCCCTACGGTGGTGGTTTGAGTTCCATTTCATTATTCCAAATTTTATAATTTACAATGAAATCACAACATAAACCCACACACTATGCTAAATAAACACACACACACAACCACCCTTGTGGTGGCCGGCGGTGGCAGCCACCACCTCACGATGGTCATGGTGACTTTTCCGTGAACTCCGGCTAAACACAACACCCAAACACACATATTTCTAATGGAAATATAACCACACACACCTAATCACGAAAGAAAACACACACACAACCACCTCCCACGGTGGCTAGTGGTAGCAACCGGGGGCGCAACAAAAACCCAATGAAACAGTTGTAGCGGCAGCGGCGGAGACGGCTTGGCAAAAGGGAAGAAGAAGCACGTCCGAGGGTGGCAGCATACCGCCATGGCATCGTCTACAACACTCTTGGCCTCATCAACAGCACCAGCGACGGTGATGGCAGTGGTTTACGACCACCACGGTAACAACACCCACCCGATGGCGGAACATCGGGTCCTTCACGATGGCAGAAGGCAAGAGGAGAAGAATAAGAAGATACAGAGGGACGGTGGCAGTGGCACTATCGTGCTTAATGTCTAACGACGATTCTCGACCTCACCACCCGCCGGAAAGGCAACAGTAAGGAGGCAATGGCGGGATCTAACGGCTGGAGGTAGCGACTACAACCCGCTTCCCTCCATTACCGACTGAATGGCAGCATTACGCAATGGTCTCCGTCTTCAGCAGGACCGGAGAGACACAATGGAGGCTCGATGGTTGGAGGAGCAAGAGAGAATGGGTGGCGGCCGGCAGCTGGGAGGCATTACGGGGGTGTGAGTGACAGCTGCAACATAAGGGGCTTAGGGTTAGAGTTTGACGGGTAAGGAGGCTATATAGCCGGTTCCTCATCATATTTTTGCCATAATGACAGTTCCGGCCCCTCCTCCATAGGATCCCTTCAAAACAAGTCTATGATATACCATTTAAACCTTGCCCCTTCAATTCCTTTACAAATTAAGTCCGAATTTTACTAAAGCGGCCCCCAATATCTTAATTATGACATAATTAGCCCTTCCACCTCACTTCCTCTTAAATTAAATCCAAATAATTACCAAGGAGCCCCTGACTTCATAAATAATTATAAACTGAGCCCATAACTCACACTTTTAACCCCCGACTTCTAAAAATGTGGCAATTAACTCCTCGAACACAACATCCTGCATATATAATTATTGATTTTAGGCTACCATTCGTTCATTAACTAATTTATTTAACTAATAAATAAACGGGTGTTACATCGACTAGCTGAAGTTTGCATCAAAGAGGTGGTTAAATTCTACGGTGTGCCAATTTCCATCGTATCTGGTCAAGACAGTCGATTTACATCTCGATTTTGGAAGAGTTTCCAGGAGTAGATGGGTGAGCACTCTTTATCACCCTCAGACCAATGAGCAATGTGAGAGGACGATCTAGACACTTAAAGATATGATACGATCTTGTGTGGTCAATTTTGGTGCTAACTGGTGTGAACATCTACCATTAGTACAGTCTATGTATAATAATAAATATCATTTCAGTATTCAAATGGCACCATTTGAAGCGTTATATGGGATGGTTGTAGAACCCCAACCTGCTGGACTGAGGCTGGAGAAAAACCGTTAGCAAACCTGAAATTGTTGAAGAAACCGAGACCAAAATTAGAGAAATCAAAGAGTATCTACGAATTGCCTAACTCTTCCAACAACAATATGCAAATAAGAGACGAAAACCATTAGAGTTTAAGTTCGTGATATGGTGTTGTTGAAAGTGTGTCCGTGGAAAGGTATAATTCACTTTGGTAAAAGAGGAAATTTAACTCCTTGATAGATTGGACCTTTCCAAATTTTATAGAGAGTCGGAAAAGTTGCATACCGACTAGATTTACCGCAAGATTTACAAGGCATTCACAATGTTTTTCTCATTTCCTATTTGAGAAGGACCTTGTTAGATAAGACACAAGTGGTTCCAATGTCAAAGTTTAAGGTTGATGAAAAGTTGAGATATCTAAAGGAACCTGAAACGGTTCTTAATTGCAAGAGAAAGAAGTTTCAAAATAAGGAGGTAGTATTAGTGAGAGTGCAATGACGTCATCATAAATGCTCCGATGTGGTGTGGGAACTCAATTTTGAGTTTAGAGAAAAACATCCTTACCTTTTTAGTTGATTCGAGAATGAAATGAAGGATTTCGGGGACGAAATCTCTTGAAGGGTAGGATAACTTGTAATATCTGTTTTGTAAACTTGTATTTTGATGCATTAGTATGACTATAGTAGAAGTACTATATGTATTTCCTTGGTTAAAATGATTTATATAAAAACTAGTGATCAAATGTGGAGAAAAAAACATTTTTGTCAAACCAACGATGTGGCAGATAGGAGACCTCGACATTGGCTCACAACGGTGATTTGAGTTACATAAGATGAAGAGTGACAAAAATTACTTTGAAATACCACGACATGAAGGAGTTTAAACCAGTGTGTAGGAAAGTAGACTAGACTTTCTTTTTAGTAACGAATCGAAAATGTTGCGAAAGAGAAGTGTCATAAAGACACACCATGATGTGGCATGCAGTGTGCAATGACGTGGTGACTGGAGCAGGTTGAAAAAAAAACAATTTGTAAACAGATCATTTCGATAAAATACTCTCTAAAACACACATAAAGGTGCGGTTTTACGAATCTAGCTAATCCCTAAGTGTCTGATTCTTAAGGAGGATTACAGATTAAAGCTTTAATCTGGTAGATTAAGGTATGAACTATTACTTCTAACACATCAATTTATGATCTAGGGCAAAATTATCAGTGTTATGGTGAAACCTTGAGTGAAGGACATGAACTTGAATGAAGGAATTAAGTTAGTAACTGAGATTATATAGCTTAATTACAACTTGTTTTAATGCTTATGAACTTTGTATGTGAGAAGTACAAGTTGAGATGGAAACTTAATCCATGAGATTAAGAGGTTATAAGTGAACAATATGACTCAATGGATTAATTCATTAAGTATTAAAATAATATTGAACTAATCTTCATAATTTATAAAATGAACTTTCGAAAGATTATTGAATATTTTGATTGGCCAAAAATTAGGATGATGAGATGATTTCATAAAAAAGAGATGATCTATATGAGTTAAGTCATGAATATGACTTGATCAATGATGTGTATAACTTGACTTTATGAATATGAAATCAAGAGAAAAGGTTGATCAAGGAAGTTCCAAGTTTGGTATATCACCCGAATAGGCCATAGATAAGGTGAGTAATTCTTGATCAAATTGTGAGTTAAATGCTAATAGATGAATTTAATTTCATTGATTGTTGAAATATTTAGATAATATATATATATATATATATATATATATATATATATATATATATATATATATATATATATATATATATATATAACATTGTGTATATATGTAAAGAGAAATTGGTTGAATACATGAAATTTTCATAATGAATCCATGAGAGGTGATTGTATTACATTATGCATGAGATCACTAAGAGAATTATTTTTATCGAGATCATAAATATACGAATGATGGATTTATGAGATGGAACTGGATCGTGTCATGAGATAGAGTTACTCAATGAGACTGATGATGAGGAATACAAGATTTACATATTATACCCATGAGAGATAATTGGGTTCACTTGCATGAAGATTGGTACTTTAATAAAGATGATGTGATAAATTGTGTTGAGTCAAGTATTATGATTTGTTAATTTCTACTCACTAAGCTTTCAAGCTTACATTTTTAAATGTTTTTATAATTGCATGTACAAGTATTATGGATAAAGGGAACAGTGTGATGAAGTAGACATAGTGTGTTTAGATAAACCAACTAGTTATGATATGTTTTACTAAAATGTAAAACCCGGCTCGTTCCCGATCCTCTATAACTTTCTTTTGATATGTATGATAACGACTTGTATGTTAGGTTAATGTAATATACATTTTTTTGCTAAAAAAATTACGTGTACTTTATTTTAGCCGGCTGTTACATCATGTCCCTGAATTTGGAATTTTCTTCTCTGATTTGCTAAAATATTAAACCATTTTGATTATGATATTCTAAACTATGTGTGAAGTCGACACCATTCTAATTATCTAAAATACGTAACCCTTTTGATTTTTCTGAAATATGTGTAGAATCAGAAATAAGTAACCCTTTTGATTTCTTGAAATTTGTCGACTAATTTCAGAAACATGCATGTATGAAATTAGAACATTAATCTTTATGAACAATTGTGTTGAATAATGACATATGTATGAAATCATAAACTACAAATCTTTGTGAACTCTTTGTATTAATACATAAATAAGAACTCTTTCCGGTGGACACATCTCAAAAATCTTTATGTTAATTTAAGTTTTTGAAGATCTTGAAGAAAATAGTTCAAAAATGGTAAATAATTATTATTATAATTCAATACAGTCATTCAAATGTTTAACTACATATCATATTCTTAACGAAAGAGAGATTTTTTTAAAGCCCCTCACTAGTTTGCTTGAAGCTCTATGATTCAATCATAGAAAATCTTGTCAAACAATCCCTTAGAAGAAAAAATTGTTAGCATGTTCTTCGTAAAATAAAAAAAAATAAAAAAAATAAAAAAGTTGTAATTTGAAAAATTATATAAAATTATAAATAGTATACATTCAATATTTTCTTATTACCAAAGTTTATTGAATAATCTTGCATATTATAGAAATGAAACTTGTTTTATTTCAAACGAAAGGATATTAATGTTGTAATAAAAAAAAAGTATGCTACCACGTAGTTAAACAGAATGGCCATTCTAAGAAACGTCGTTGACAACTAAACTGGAGTGAGCCCTAATCAACACAAGATATCGAAAGAGTGCAGGGAAGAGGTCAACTCCTCCCTTTACTCATCTTATATAACTCCCATTACATCCACTCCATCTCCCTCAACCCACCTTCGATCTTAACAAACCGTAATTACAAGAACCAGCTTAATCGATTCTTCTGAGTTCTTCCTCTAGTCAGATAATCATCATGAAGATTATGCAAATAATCTTCATGGTAACCATCACCATCACCATCAGTATCGCCGTCACCACCCTCACCTTCAGCTCCACCGCCACCACCAACACACCATCTCCGGTGACCATAAGGCCCTTTCCTACACGTCCCCGGAGCCGTTTCCTTGCTGAGAAAGAGCCCAACCCTAGAGCTGCAGATCACTGTAACAAAGACGACGAGATTTGTTACGTCTTGGAAGGAAAAAACTCAACATGCTGCAATAACAAGTGCATGGATTTGAGCGAGGATAAGCGTAACTGTGGAGCCTGCAAGAAAAAGTGCAAGTTTACAAGCTCGTGTTGCAATGGAGAGTGCGTAAACTTGGCGTATGACAAGAGGCATTGTGGATCGTGTGGCACTAAGTGCTCGCCAGGTGGTTACTGCATATATGGTCTCTGCAACTACGCCTAAAGGACGATGTAACTATTATTCGATATTGATCTTGATTTGATCGTTAATTATTCGTGCATATATGCTATCAATAATGGCTGTGTTTGTCATGGTCAACACGAAAAAAATTGTTGTTAATTTATATTTATACAGTTATACTATACTTATGGTCTGAAATTGTCTCGTTTTTAAGGTTTGCCAAACACTGTATTAATGATTTTATTGTGAATTCATTATTCAAGAGCTTGGGCTAATTTTGCTCAATTTTGTTAAGTATTTGGTGGTTGTTCTTTCATGGGATTAAATATGCTTTTTGAGTAATTTGCAACTATTCATTATTAGCGTCGCATGGGCCGTACTTTGAGCGTGAAATGATATAATCTGGCGTGCACTTGTTGTTCAATCTTTGCTTTATTCCCATTTGAAGGTTTCCCATGAAAATTGGTCGGCTGTACACACGTTATTTATTGTACAACACCTTTACCATACTTACGGGTATATATATATATATATATATATAGGAAAATGACATATACGCCCTATAAACTTTTTAGGGTTAACTTTTTTAGTCATTTAACTTTTTAAGTGGCTTTATGAGGGAACAAACTTATGGTCTACCTGTCTTTTTAATCCTTTTGACTTGTTATAACCGGTTTGAGTGTCATATACCCAAAACATGGGCCCCTCCCTTCTTCCTCCTGCCGAGCAACACCACCACAAACACCCATGTGTGAGTTGCTTCTACCCTCAAACACCAGATCAGCCATGAAGATGGCCAAATCGAAGTTGAAGGCCACATGAAATCGACCTCCCCACCTCCTTCTGTCGGTCTTCCGTCGATTGAATCGGTTTTGTGCCCTAAAATTGTTTTCGATTGTTACATATATGCCCTATAAACTTTTTAGAGTTTATCCATTTAGCCACTTAACTTATTTTGTGGCTTTATAAAGGAACAAATTACATTTTGTGAGACGGCCTAATTTTGTGAGACTGTGAGATGCATTTTTTAATTTTTTTTGTTTTTTTTAAGTTAATTCAAGTTTCGAAAATAATATTTAAAAAAAGAATTTTTGCATTTTTGCATTTTAAAATTATTTTTTAAAATATGTACAGTGTAATATTCTATTAAAATATTTCACGTATTTTTCAAAAAAAATGGGATTTTTTTTATTTATTTTTACTTTTTTTTAGTTAATTCAAGTTCCGAAAATAATATGTAAAAAAGAATTTTTAGATTTTTCCATTTATTTTGCATTTTAAAACTATTTTTTTAGAATATGTCAGTGTAATATTCTATTAAAATATTTCACGTATATTTAAAAAAAAAAAAACAGGAACTTTTTTATTTTTTATTTTATTTTATTTTTTTTTAGTTAATTCAAGTTCCGAAAATAATATTTAAAAAAAGTATTTTTGGATTTTTCCATTCATTGCATTTTAAAATTATTTTTAGATTTAGTCTCACGGTCTCACAAAATTAAAATAGTCTTAAATGAACCTGAACCTATATATATATATATATATATATATATATATATATATATATATATATATATATATATATATATATATATATATATATATATATATATATATATAGGGTGAGGTTCAATAGAGAACCATAATTAACCAAGAAACAAAAGAACCAATCTTTTTTTCAACTTTTAAAACTTATTTTTTATCAAAAAAAAAAACTAAAAATACAGAAATTCATAACTTTTTATTCTTTTTCCAATGATATAAAATTCGATTTTTTTTACGTCAAATTCACAATGTGAATTTTCGAAAATTCACAACGTGAATCCGAATTCACACGGTGTATCCGAAAAATAATTTTCACATTCACAATGTTAATATATGAATTTAGATATTTTTAGATTTTTTTTTCGATAAAGAACAAGCTCTAGAAATTGAAAAAAAGATTTGGTTCCTTGAAGAACCCATAATTATGGTTCTCTATTGAACTTTTCCCTATATATATATATATATATATATATATATATATATATATATATATATATATATATATATAGAGAGAGAGAGAGAGAGAGAGAGCTAGGTTTATTTGTTTAAACTAAGTGTTACCGTATGCATAAATGTGGGCCAATCAAAATTAAATAAAAAATTAAATAATTAAATAAATAAATAAGGGTAATTTAGTCATTTGTTTAATAACTTCCAAAAATAATCCTTATAATCTTGCTAGCCTTCACTCTTAACCTAATTTATTTTATTATATACAGTCGTCGATGACCTGAAGCAAAAAGAAGGGCAGCCTATCGACCTTGTACATCGATGAACTATCACTCCCTCACTGCTTTCTTTTTCTCTCTCGTCTATGAAATTAACGAAGAAGAAGCCTATGGTCGACGACTTTTTATCGGCGATTGCAGCCCTCTTTGCCTCCTACAGATCGTGTAGCACCACCACTCCACCATCGACTGTAGCTATTGTGCTCCGTTGGTTTGCTGCTGACCAACGAAAGGAAAGGAACCCAAAAGGGTCGTCGGAAAAGGCAACTTCCCTCCTCTTGTGAAATAAAGCAATTACCAAACACCACTCCACCACAAACTGTTGCTACTGCTTTTCTTTTGTGGATTGCTGTACGTGACCATCCTCAGCGGTTCCAACCTCCACTCCCTTGTATCTTCGAAAAATAACATCACCCAATCACCCACTATTCCTTCACTACCGGTGATGAGAAAGGAAACCACAATGGGCTCATCGGAGACGTCGACTGCAACCCCTCTTTGCCCACTACTACTTCCGGTAGAAGCTAAATAAGGGCAGACGTCGACTGCAACCCCTATTGTGTGTAATGTTGTTTCAATAACGTGGTTTTAGTATGCTTCCTGCCTTATATTTACTATGATTTAATTTTTGATGTGGCGTTGGCTCTTATTTCTTTTCAAATAGATTATGCTTTTGATTTCTATTCTGATTTCTAAAATAGAGTCAAAATGGTCATTGGATAGAAAACAATGGGTGTTTGGATTGGTGTTTGACAGGGAAGGAAAGTAAATGAAAAGCAGTTTTTTGGCTAATATACATATCAGAATGAGTAGTTTTTTGGCTAATATTTATTGGAATGGAATCAAGAATTCTAATTCCGCTGGAATGGAATGACGAATTCCAATTCTATTGGAATCACAGAAGTTGATGCTTGAAGAACGGACCACAAAATTGAAACGGACCTCATTATTCTTTTAGAATGTATTAGTCGTTGTTAGATTTTGATGTAATTATTAACAATTGTTACCCGTATTCTATAAGAGATAATGTATTTGTTGTTTTTATTTTTCAACTGATTGTTCAAGAATTTGTTATTCTACAAGAAATTTTTAAATTCATGATTGTTCAAGAATTTTTGAATATACTCATCAACATATTCTGCCAGAATGTCCGAATTAAAAAAAATTATAATTCGTAAAATCGGACTTTTAAAATTAATAGAATCTATGTTCCCTTAAAAAATACAATTTTCCTTTATTAAATCTATATTAATTGACTAAATTACCCATGTAATTAATTAAGAAGATTTTTTAAATTATATTTAATTCAATAATATATATATTAATCACTTTCTTAAAATAAGTAAATTTGATTGGCCATATTTATGAATACAATAACACAATAATTACTTTAAACTAAATAACCTAAGCCTTAATATATATATATATATATATATATATATATATATATATATATATATATATATATATATATATATATATAGACACACTAGCTTATAATTCGTGTGAACTACTACAAAATTAATTAAATTTTTATAAAAAAAATCATAATTATTAATAAATTATTTTAAATAAGTTATTAATTAAGATATATATATATATATATATATATATATATATATATATATATATATATATATATATATATTATTTAGGTATCTAACATTATAATCTTTGATTTAAATAAATAGGTGTTTAAATTTGAATTGAATCCTATATTATATGTATTTATGTTAAGAAGAGTTGTCATATTGAAATAAAGAAAGAATATAATGATATTTTGCAAAATATTAATTAGGAGAATCAAAAGAGTGACAAGTGGCAAAATATTAGATAAGAGGTCTAATTGAATTATACGTGACAAAAAAAACTATTCATTTATTAGAATATATATATATATATATATATATATATATATATATATATATATATATATATATATATATATATATATATAAGGGAATGGTTCACTTGAGATTAAAAAAATTAGAGATCTTGAGATTCAATATTAACCACATATTTCTCATTTGTCGTTTTAACGCTCCAGTGTACCGGCAACAGTGGGGTATGCCTACTCATAAATGACTATACATATATCTATGTTCACAAATTGAGTAATCATATATGATTATGACAGTTGGTAGCAGAAGAGGTAGTGATGACAGATGTGACAGTGGTATAAATGATAAAGATAACAGTAGTGGGGTCTGATGGTGTTAGAGGTTGTAGCAGAGGTGGTTGTGGTGGTGGGGATGGTGGTTAAGGAGAAAGGAACGGGGGATGCTATATAATCATTTATGTTTATAACCAATGTTTTGAAAACCGAACTGGACATCGAACCGTCCGTCATACCGGTTCGATAGGTCAACCGGTCGGACCGGTCCAAAATATCGGACGAACCGGATGACATCATTTTTACATAATTATTATAATTTAAATTAAAAAAATAATAAAAAATACAAAAATAAACTACAAAACAACATTACCAATAATAATAATTGTGTTCAATTCAACATTAAGTAAAAATGTCAAACATACAAAGTATCATAAAAATAATCCATCACATCTTGATTAAAGTTTTGAAAAAACAAAGTTCACATCATCAAAATACCATGAAATGTATCAAAATCAAACTTCAAACACTTTCTAATCTTCGTCTAAAGGAATTCATGTCAATTTGTTCTAAAGCAACTCCATCATCATCTTCAATATCAAATAGATGGCTCATCTTCAACCATATTCTCCAATTCGGTATAACTTAATTTTATCAATGTTTTCATAATCAATCGGGTCATAAGACTTTTTGTGATCCTTGAGCTTAGAAAAAAATATTAATATACTTTTAAACATAAATAAAAAAAGGGAAAAATTTTGAAAGTATAAGTTACCTATTTTGTAGACATAAGTTATAATGAACTTAAACAAGGTCATTAAGCCTTCGATGCTCCAACTGATTCCTTCTTTTAGTGTGGATTCTCTCAAAGACACTCCAATTCCGCTCACATCCGGAAGAAGAAGATGTTTGGCTTAAACTTCGAATTGCAAATTTTTGCAATTCCGGAGCATCTACACAATATAATTTCCACCATTCATCTAATTGAAAAATAACAAAATAATATTATAATCTTTTTACTAAAATTCACCATTAATAAAAATTTTAAAAATTATTACCTGGACGACTGGTATTACGAGAAGCAAAAGCAAGTGTTCTACCAAAACCACCTTCACGCTCACGAAAAAACTTTAGTTGGTCCATAAGAGTTAGACCATTGACAGTTCCAGCACTACTGTAACGCTCAATCATATCTATAACCCCCTGCAACCACCTCTGGTTTCTTACAAAAACTTTCTTGATCATATTGAAAGATCGGATTCAACCAATAAGCCGCAACATGAAGACTCTTGCTCAACATCCTATCCCAACGATTTTTAATGATTTTAGTGTAAGGATCGTACAACTCTTTGTTGTTGCAAAAAAGTTTCTTAATACCCCTTTTTGCCCTAAACATCTCTTCGTATACATAACCTATAAAAAACATCATTAGAAATAATAAAAATGATAATATATTTGTAAACATCATTAAAGAATATAAAAAAAATTATATCTAAAGTCGGCTTCTCATCCAAATAACAAATACGTAAAAGTCATAACATTGGAGTCATCACTTTTACTATGATACCACAATTATTCCAAAAGTTTTCATTCAATATGATAAGCTTAACTTCTTTTTCTTTTTCCAATCTAATCACTTTTTTTTATAATCTCGGGAGGTGACCATAGCTTGCAAATCATGTTTATGATCACACAAACTCTTCAATGCGATAAATGCAATACCAAAACGAGTGGCATACGGACGAATAATCTCATTCCATCCTGGTCTTTTTCTTAACCAATTTAATGGCCATTTGTGGTTATAAACAAAAACTGTAACCCTCGATGCAAGTGTAACCAAATCAGCAACTTGAGGCATCTCCGACATATCCTTCATATTCAAGTTCATACAATGAATTGCACAAGGAGACCATACAATAGACGGATATTTCTCACATAACAATCTTCTTGCAGCCTTTTCATCATTATCAGTGCCTAAATGAACTACATTCTAAAGACCAACAATCCCAACAATCTCACTAAACAAGCTACATAGAGTTTGGGCATTACTCTCAATATCTGATGCATCAACTGATTTGATGAAGGAAATCCCTTTTGCATAATACACCATAAAATTGATAAGGGGTCCTTGTCTTGTATCACGCCACCCATCTCCCATAATTGTACAACCATTTTCTGCCCAATAATGTCTATAAGAATCAACTATAAGTTGTACAGGTTGTTTCACATCTTCAACATCACATGCATAACATGATATGAAGGCCCTGTGTATGCATGACCCATACTAGCGACTTTACTCATTGCTATTTGAAAAAAGGGGAGAATTCACGGCATTCATAGGTATGCAAGAATCATAAAACCACATATCAAGAGCTAAATCCGTGTCATGCCATCTTTCCTTACTTTGCAATGCTGCTTTAATTGGTGGTTAAGATGGATCATGCATAACCCGTTTGAAACAAGGTGGCACAGTTTGTGTTTGGGAGGTAGGAGCTTTTCTTTTTCCATCATTTTTTTGAGTTGTTTGTTGGGTGAGTACTTGAACCTCATCATCATCATCAACATCATACAAGTTATGTACATTCATCCCCGAAGTATCACCGACCACACCTGCATGTTTCTCTTTTGCTTTTTTGGTATTTTCATCCAATGAACTTTTTATGAGAAACTTTACATCTCCAGGACAACTCGGACATGCTGCAATACTACCTGGCACTCCAGCAAGGTGTTGTTTCATTCTATTGATACCTCCACCATTGTATTTTTTTTACAAAAGGTAAAAAAATATGACTTTTTTCTTGCTCCATCTCGTAGTTCAGTAATATGCCTCCAAGCTGGATCCTTTTTTGATCGAAGATTTGGTTGAGTAGAAGCTTGTGAACCAAATGGTACAATATTCGATTGTGCTTCGCACAGATTAGAACTAGGATTGGGACTTGAACCAGGAGTACTCATAATCTAAAACAAAAACACAAACAACCAATGTGAAAAATCTGAAAAATCCTAAATGGAATGCTATAATGATACTAACATTAAGAAACAATGCAATGGCAATGTAATACTAACAATCTAGCATTAAGAATAGACAATGAAAAATCTGATCTACAGTCTGATACATACAAACACATATTTTAATTCTTTCAACTTCCAATTACTATGACAGATTTGATATTTCAAAAGATCATGAATGTCATTGATTTATTTCCCAATAAAATTACATTAAGTGAGCAACCAAAATCAACGTAATATATGTGTTTTGCTGTAGAATTTCGACATTAAGATGCTAAGTTGCATAAAGGGTAAGAAAGTAAGAAACAATGAATAGTATCCTAGAAAAAAAAAGAATGGAATCAACTAACCAAGAAATTCAAGCATCTAATTAATAGTTTCTCTACTTACTGGAATGGATTGCTCATTGCCTCTTCAATGGTGTAGCACAGTAGAATAAATCGAAGCCGATGGAGAGGATGGAGAGTTGTGATCGGACGAAGGTGACTGGATACTTATAAATTGTGATCGCAGAACTAGAAACAAAAGGGAATGGAATGATCGGAATCAATCGACATCCGACATTAGGTTTAGAGTTTCGAGTTTGGAGTTTGGACTTTGGGTGTGTGATGTGCGTTTGCGATTTGGGAACTGGGAATCAGGGAATGATTAGTCATTTGTTCGATATTAGTTTAAAGGGAAAAAAATTAAAAACCAGTTCTGAAGCCGGTTCAACTAGCCCGGTCCGACCGCGGTTCACAAAAAAACTGCCAGTTATTTACAGTTGATGCACCACCGATTTTTAGAGGCTAAAGAACCGGAACCATCACCGGTTCCCGGTTGAACCGGTCGAACCGGCCGGTCCGGTTCGGTTTTCAAAACAATGATTATAACATGTCTGTCGCTCCGGTACGCCGGAGGGTTAGTGCAGCAGATGTGAAATAGGTGGCTGAGGTTCAATATCAAGATCTCTATTTTATTTTTAATTTCAACGGAATCTACCTATATATCAATGTTTTAAAAACCGGTTTGAACCGGCCGGTCGAACCGGTTGGATCAGGAATCTGGGAAGAGAGCGGTTCAACTATCACCGGTTTTATGTCTATTTTTTAACCGGATCGAACCGGCTGGTTTTTACAAAAATCTGGTTGAACCGGTTTAATTAAAACGATTGAACCGGATAAATTGAATAAAAACACATGTAATTGAAGCCTTTTGCATAACAAAACTTTGGTAGTTTTTACACATTTATTAAAAAATTTCTGTATAAAGCACATGACAAATGTTATAAAGTTTTTTGATGTCTTTATATTCATCTATGACTTTATTTTCTTTTTAATGCATGTTGATTGATGTAACACTTATGGTTATAAATTATTTTAATATATTTATATTGATCTACATTTTTTTTCATGTGTATTTTAATGTTTAAACTTGCGGACATCAAATTCTTGATTTGTGAATGTATGTATGTGTAGTAAAATACGAAAAAATATGAAAATTATAGAAACCGGTTTACTCAGCGATCGAACCGGTTGAACCGAAAACCGGTTACCATACCGATTCAACTAAAAAACTGGTTTTATTTATTTTAATAGCTTGGTTTTTGTATTTTAACTATCTATTGTGTGGATATACGGTTGATTGTTGACCAATCATTTTATTTATTTTAAGAAAGTGATTTATAAATATTATTAAATTTAAAATAATTAAGATAAAATTAAAAAAGGAAAATTCCAAAATTTTAGGAGATAATTAATTCTCTTGATTTAACATATTTGGTTTTTTTTAGTTAATTCAATTTCAATTTAATGTAATTTGTAAGCAAAACAAAATTTTAGTTTATCAGAATATTATTTGTTAGAATGATAGTTATGTGATAATGTTCTATCAATATGTTATTCTATCAAAATATATATTTTAATTGAATGAACGTTTAAAGAATAGCAATTTTTTAGTTACAAGTTAAATTTTTTTCTCACATTTTTTAAAAATAAAAAACTTTATATAGTATTTTATGATAATGTAGCACTCATTAGTAACTAACAAATACAATATATCGATTATTCTATCAGAATATACTATTTTATATATATATATATATATATATATATATATATATATATATATATATATATATATATACTCATATAATTCTATTATAGATTATTCCACCAGATATGACGATGAATAATGCATTCGTCTTTGAAGATCAGTGACGATGGACTATTGTGCATCTTCATCCCATGCACCTAACCTTCAAGACCTTGATCGTTATGTCCTTCATGCATTTTATGAGAATACCTATCATGAAATTGGATTATGTAAGAATAGAATTTTGTGAGAATGCTTTTATATGACAAATAGTAACACGAACTTTAGTAATTATCACATAATGCATACCAGTATATCAATATACTCTTATCATTCATTAGTAATTATGACAGAATGCATAGCAAATCACGATTCTCTTTGTCTTCTTTAAGAATTTGAACATCAATTTTTTAGGCATTTCCATAAACACCTTGCATACAACATAACATATATATGTACAATATAAATCCGTATTGGCATGCCATATTGCTACCAAAAATAACCCATTTTCTATTCACCCTACCATTTGTGTCTCTTTCAACATTCATTAATTTTGTTCTCATTTTTCAAATATATATTGGATCTATTCTTATAAAATAGAAGAAAATAGAACTCTATAAATAATAAAGCACCATTCTTGCAATAAAATTCTTATACGAAGACATCTTTATGCAATCAAAATTATGATTTTATACACTTGTATTTATATTTGAAAATGACTTTGGTCTGGTAAAAAATTATGACATGGGCTAGACGAAAAAGAAATACAAAATATGTACTAGAATTTGCAACTACCAATTCAATTAAATTTCAAAAAGTATAAGTTATTCGTTAAAAAAATCTCATAGACTCATAAATATATTAAAGAGACTGTTACCAGTTACGTCATTACAAGGGCTTCGAATGCCAAAATAATAACATTATTAAAAAAACCTCCAAAATGTCAAAAGAGCTAGAATTAATGACAAGATTGACAACCCGTTTTCCAAATGAATCTTCTAATACAACCATGGATTTAAATTCATTTTGTGGGAGATGGCCAACATTATAAAGAGTCTTTTCCCCATTATGTGCATATTTTTTTACTAGAAACTTTTGATGAGTATGTTTTGGTAAAGTTTTTCAACAAGTTTTCTCCCCAAAACTTTGTTCTCAATTGCTCTGTCTTTTCCCCATTATGTGCATATTTTTCCCCATTATAAAGAGTCTTTTCCCCATTATGTGCATATTTTTTTAACAGAATGCTTACAGATTTAATTACACGATAGCATACAATGTATTGGTAGAATATCTCATATGGATTCTTGATAGAAACTTTGAAGTGATTAGCAAGTAATGAAATGTATCTTTCTTGTACTTCGAAATCCATGACTATTGATTATAGAACTTGTACAAGTATTTAGTTACTCTGTTATGACATCAATGTTTACTTTCTCCATCTTTTATGCCCATAAAACTCCTTTGTGGTTTAAAGGTATGGTAAAATAATGAGAGAAACATGGGCTAATAAGATGGCATTTCCAAAATGAAAATCAATATTTCAAAGAATCATATACAATCAATAGACAAAACTCAAAAATCAAGAGAAAGAATCCGATGAAATTGACATAACTATGAACTACCATTAAAGAACCATGGGCATGTTTTTTAATAGACCCTTCTCCTATCTCGTTTTACCGAATCAGTAAAAAGAATAGATGCAATTAGAGAAGACTAAATAGAGTGCTGTGAAAGAAAAGTTAAAACAGTTTCCTTCGAATTGTTTAATCAAAGTTAAAGGCACAAACTGAGGATGATGCAAAGAAGGAAGAATATGAGGTGTTAGGGATTACCTGAGTAAAAAAAAAGCACAGTCATGTTGAACTAGTTAAGCAAAGGCGGAAGCGGCAATGGCGGTTAGCAAGGACGATAGGGAATATTGGACACCCGCAACAATGACAAATTGATAATGTGGAAGAAGTGAGGGAAACAACGATGATGTTGTCAATAACTATGAGTCGTGTTCGGGTTGGAGGTTGAGTTAAGGTTTAGAGAGAAACAGAGACGAATCGTGGTTGGGTTTCATCAATTGAGAACAAATAGGGAGGTCATAAACAAAATAGAGATGCCGGTCAATGTAACGTCTCGAAAATCCAAGGTAAAATTTTTATTTTTAAAACAATGATATATATATATATATATATATATATATATATATACACATAGAGAGAGAGAGAGAGAGTCAAGATCAAATAAGAAGGAAATTTTTGGTAGGAAGGCAATAAATTTTTTTATATGCATATTTTCTTAGCAAAAAATGAAATGAATCATTAGATGATTTAAAAGTAAGATGATTCACAAGAAAAAATTCTGAAAAAAACACTTTCATGATTCATTTTTAGGTAAATCAAGAAAAAAATTTACTTTTATGACAATTTTAGTGAATATCAACAAAATCATCATAAAAATGAATTATCGAAATGTTTTTTCGGGTTTTTTTTTGGTGAATCATGTTATTACTGATTCATTTGTTTTTTTCGCCAAAAAAATAAGTCGAAAAAAAATTTCTTAACTTCCTACCAAAAAAAAATTCTTACCGGATATATATATATATATATATATATATATATATATATATATATATATATATATAAAAGAATTTGTTCTCAAAACCATTCAATATAAAAATAGTATCTAAACATCAGAGTAAAAATCATCAACGCAAAATAAACTTTGGGGGATGTTTTGCAGTTACGTCGGGCCATTGCCTATCGAACTAGAGGTACTTGAAACCGTAAATATGAAACCTTAAGTACAAAGCTTAGTGAGTTCCCCAAAATACCACATACCTTACACATCATTGGACCTAGCCCGCACATTAGCCCCAACCCATAATAATGAGCCTAGCCCTTCCTAATCATTAGGTTCAACCCAACATATAACTGGGCCTAGCTCGACATACAATAGGCCTAACCCGACAAATAATGGGCCCAACCCACTTATGTATTTGGGGCTAGCCCTACATGCATGCCTTTAGGGTCAACCATCATACAATGCAAGAGTCACAAAGATAGCTAGCATCCTACATAACATATCCTAGTGGGCCGGCATTAGTGTCTTCGACCCATGGGTACAATAAGAAAACTCACCTCTATCCGAGATAACCGAAACACACATGCACTACTGCTACCCGGCTCCTCACACTAAACATATACAAAAATCATAACTAATTAGTAATTAAGATAATTATCCATAATCCAAGACCCAAATCATATATCATCATATCATAAGGTAATAGACTACTTTACCCTACACATACCTAATCGAGCAAAAAAAGTCCCAAACCGAAAATTACCGAAGGCCCAAAATGGCCCAAAAGCCCATCTGGTGAGTACGCCACACGTACCTCCTTCGTATGACCGACATACTTCACTGAAGCCTGCTACGCGCAACGTACTAGGAGGGGACGCCCAGAGTACTACTTTGCTACCCAAACCGAACCCCAAGCTTTTTAATGCCTTAAGAAAAAATTAATAACTCCTAGATCTGATTCATTTAGGACATCCTACATCATAAAGTTCCGGACTTTATGACGTTGCATGGCTTAATGGTGTCCAGACCAAATCCATAAATCCATAATTTCATCAAAAGGTCACTAACCCATGCATGGAAGGAACTAACTCATCAAGATCAGATTTTTATGACTTAATGACCTCAAAAAAGACTCGAAATGAGGCTCAAAGGTTCTGGAGTAACTTCTACTCACAAAAACCACAACCATAGGACCAAAACATGACAAATCATAACCCAAACTAGATCTACATGAAAGAACCATCAAGATTAAAACTCTATACCTCCAGAAGCTTGAAAAGGGGAAAAGAGTTTTGGATCTTCAAGCTTCTAGCTAACTAACACTCCTCCAATGAGTTCTTCTTCTTATAAAAGCACCAAAAACACACCAAAATCACTCAAAGGCCGAAGAATCTATCCAATGGGGCTAGGGTTTGAAATTTAGGGTTATAAAGAATAGAGGCTGAAGGTTGGAAGGGTTTGGAATGTGTTAAGGCCTTTAAATAGGGTCCAAGACCCAAATATTAGGGTTGCATCTGACTGACATACGCCTAACATACTCCTGGTACACCAAAAACGTACTCCCTGTACACCCAATGTACTAGGCCAAAGCCTAAAACAACCTAATTTCTAACGATCATAACTTCGGCATCCCAAATCCGTTTTCGCCATTCTTTATATGCTCGGAAAGGTAATGAAAAGACCTATAATCCTATCAACCTAATTTCTAACGGGATAACTTAGTGGGATTTGGAAAAGGGAAAATTAGGTCAAAATCTTAAAGTTATGAAAAATTATAAGAAAAAGTTGAAAATAATATTTTATATTTGTATTTTGTATTTATAATATTTTAAATTTAATTTATATTGATTTTATAACTTAATTTATGAAAATATTTTTTAAAATTTTTTTTATAAAAGTTATATTAACTTTTTTATTGTTTATTTATATTATATTATTATTATTTATAATTTTATAAAGTATTAGTGATTAAAATCATAATAAAATATCTAACATTTTATTAACATTTAATTTTACATAAATATATAACAATCTCCGTAAATGGTGAGTGAAATAATCCATAAGCTCTAACGGTATGCCGAAAACCCTAATACCTCATTCTTAAGCCTTAAGTCATAAGGTAGAATAAATAATCTATAAGGCCTAACCTAAGCCAAAAATCATAATCTCTAAGTCCGAAGTCATAAGTCTTAAACCTTAAGCCATAAGCATTAAGATATAAATTATAAGAAATATGTGATAAGTTATATGGAATAGCCCCTAAGGCTTATGCAATAAGCCTAAAGCCATATATATCATAGGGTATAAACCTTAGGCCCTATGCTCAAAACCTAAGTCATAATCCATAAGCCCTAAGCCTCGGGACCCTTGGTTCTAAAATCTATGTCATAAGCCATAATTAAGCCTAAAACCCTAAGCCATATAACATAATCCATAATCTAGAAGTAATGAAATCTAATCCTTAATTCTTAAGCCTTACACCTTAAATACGGACCCAAAGATTCCGTTGAGTGGGATGTAGTGTGGACTTGGGGTTAGGCTTAGGACGAGAATATGTGTGTAGGTGTGATGGTAGGGGTCAGGTGTGTGTAAGGGTGGTGTAGTTTATATGGAGGATGGTGGGTTGGCGTGGGTTATAGTTGTGGATGTTAGATAAGGTGATGTGGGGATGGGGTGGTCGGTGTTATGTGTAGGTTAGGGTAGAGTTGGATGGTTGGGTGGGTAAAGGTTGTTGAGGTGGAAGAGGTGCATGTGCTAATGGGTAGGCGTCAATTAGGCTTGTGAGAACCGATGTATATGTCTATGTGTGTAGGTATAGGCGTAAGTATGAGGGTAGGGGTGTATCCAGTTATGGAATATTTTTTGTAGCTTAAGCCTTATGGTTTATGTCTTCAGGCTAATGGCTTATCAATTAAGGTTTAGGATTTATAGATTAAGGCTTAAGGTTTATGGCTGACAACTTATGTGTGACATCCCAAAAATTCAAAAAATTATAACTTTTCAAAACAACCCTTTTTCTAATAGTAGTGTTAAAAAACCATTATTTTCAAAACATTATTTAAAATCAGAGTCTCCCAAGATCAAATCGTTTGAAAACCAATGGGATGTGTACAGTCACGCCTTCGCCTTCACGCAATCCTCAGAAGTACCTGAAACATAACCCAAAACTGTAAGCCAACGCTAAGTGAGTTTCTCCAAACTACCAACACAACACATAAATATAATAACAACAATATTCAGCAAACATCATGCATATAGAGCCTTCAGTCTGGCTGGAATGCCCCATCAGCCTACAGACTACGTATATCACTCACAAAACCTTCAACATGACTAAACCGCCTCACAAATCAATTAGAATATCTGGACCATTCTCCGGGCCTTTGGCCTGACTGGTACGCCTCTTTGTCTTGTAGTCTATCCAGGCCGCCCTGGGTCTCTTGGGCTCCAGCACACAGCAAGACCGCCTTAACCCAACACACTAGTACATATCAACATATAACATATCAAACACTAGCTAGCATATACAGACAGTCATATAGATCTAACATATCATTAAACATTGCCTCGTCCTATATACTAGGATACAGATCTAACAAATCACTACACATAGCATCATCCTATTTACTAGGATACTGATCTAACAGATCACTACAACATATAATCATACAATAAAAGATAACAATCCAAAGGGCCAGCCTTTGGTACCTTCGACCTGACAGTACAGTGAGGAAACTCACGTCGCAAAGTGAACATAAATGATGAGTTCCAACTTCGAATCTCAGCTCTCCGACCGATTCCTACCCCAACTAAATGACCAAATTCTCAACACAATCCAAAATATGTAGAATATCCTTAAGTCAAACTTGGTTAACCTTGTTCAAGGTCAAATTCAATGGTCAACATTTCCATTAGTTGACAATCACGTCATGACCAGGCCTTGGTCATGTCATGACTGCGTTATCGGTCCGATTCCAACTCGACTCTGTCCGACCTAGTCAACTCAGTTAAAGAATTCACATGAGCTACCATCATAACGTGAGCACTCTTCCTCGCATCGTGAGCTTCGATGATCTCAACGGAAAATGGGGGCTCCTTGAATCTCACGTCGTGAGTATTGTCTGAGGCTAAAGGTTACCATTTTAAGACCTTAATCCATTAAGTCCTGGAACCCATTTCATCCTGAAGATAAAAGGGACTCCTAAGGTCCATAAAAATGTTTCCTTTATGGTCATTCATGCACCATACAAGATCTAACTTCTTTCTAGGTCAAAGGTAAAGAAATGAGCTTCAATCTTTCATGCATGCCTCAAATCTATACCATCTTTTAGATCTGAACAATATTATGATCTAGGGACTCTTAGAATCCATAAAGTAGCTAACTTTATGGATTTACTGTTGGGTTTTGTGTACTATAACACTCCTATGGTGCACATACAACCCTAATAGCTTTGGATCTAAGTTTTCTCTAGTTATACATGCAACAAAATTTCCAAAGCATGAAGCCTACAACTAGCATACAATTTGACATATAAATCATAAAAGTAAGTTAGCAGATTACCTCTTGTTGTAGCGTGTTGTATTTTGGCATTTAAGAGCTTAGTGCCTCTAATGTTGCAAGTCTAATGGAATCACATGACACCATGAACAATTGGAGAATAAAGAGCGAGAAGTTATGTAGCTCAAAATGGTTTATCTCTTACAATGTCACTCTTTTTTTTCCGATTTTGGCTAAAGGGGTTACACATATATAGTTTAGAATTCCTAAGGTTTAACTTGTAAACCCTAGTCCAAGTACTTAATCCTTTAAGCAATCCAATAATTCATATGATTGGCCTTATGGACTAACTCTGCATGGACTCCCACATAGAATTAGTCCATCCTAATCAATATGCATCATTGGTCCAAACTTAAAATATTACTGATTGACTTAACCAGTCCCGTTAATTTAATTAGTCTCTTTTGATGACTAAATTAATTCCAAATTAATTATTGATCAATACTAATTAAATAATATGATTTCTCTATTAATATATTATACTTATAATATATTAGTAAATCATCAATAACCTCTTTCTCAAATTTCCATCCTATCAGATTGTTCTTGTGAATGCAACCCAAAAGGACCATGCTACTCTCGGGTCAAGTGTATACCAATTATAGTTATAGGCTTAGACACCTAATTCAACAGTCTCCCACTTGGAATAGTCTAATAACTATTACTGCAAGTACGACTCCAAAACCTAACTAACAATCATAGCTCTTAAAAGCTGTTGTGGAATTCTAACACGTCCTTTAGATAAGGGATCATATATTTCTCCATTATAGATATACTATGGACATGAGACATGGATTATAATCATTCTCTCTGTCCATGTGTTGTTTCCCGATTTCCGATTTATGATGACCGACTAATTGAATAAATCGAATCAGTCCAGGCTTGGCCAAACACTTAGGGTTGTCATCACTAAATCATCGATGGGCCCACAAATATCACTGTATCCCTCTTAGGGTAAAAGGAACGGATAAACTTCGAATCATGTTCTTGCTCTATTTACTCATCAAATCACACACAACAATATGTTTTATAACACCAGATCACTGGTGCGTTTACATATGTCAATGAGCAACCGACATGTAAACTACAACTTACATGTCTTGGTTTCAAGAATATAAGATATTATCGTCTCATGATCACTCATGATAAAATCCATGAAGTGATTCAAATGAGCATGGGTTTAGTCCAACACTCAAATCTTATTATAGGAGTACTAATGAATACTACAACAAACTTGTGTTATGTCTAAACACCTTTAGATAATCTACATACCCATTCATGACAGTATAGCTTAAATAACTACTTCCAAAGTATGATCGAGTATGGATAGTTTGAATAATATAGTTATTTGGGAAGTCAAAAATTCAAAGTGAAACACAAGAATAATTGAATCCAATATGGTCTCAAAACTTTTAAATATAAATAAAACATCTTTTTTTTAATCACCATATTGATTACACATTAGTCATTGTATAATGTTTCGATTAATCAACTTAATACTTGAATTAAAACAATAGGTATCCCATGCTCCAAGCATGCATACTATGTTTGCCTACGGACCTTACTTTGTGAAATATATCACTTTTAAACATTTCGAATGACACTCATTTCACAGTTCCAAATCCTTATTATTCAGTGTTAGATTCTAAACTATCATGCAATGTATCTTTTGTAATGTCGAGGTACCAAAGTCACAGAGACTTTGTCAACGATATTACAAAACTTTCCACTGAAGATTGATAACAAAACAATTCCAAGGAAGAAAAGTGTCAAATTCAAAGTATATTCCTTTGAATATCCTTCTTGCATAAAAGTTTCTAACTTTCACATAGACTCTTAATATCTATCTTGTTGGTTTTTGAGAATTCAAGCACTCCTATGGTGTACATGCAACCCTAGAAACCTTGGATCTATGTTTTCTCTAAAATACATGCAAATTTGATTTCCAAGGTTTACAACCTAACTAGCATGCTATGGGGTACTTGTAATATAAAACTTTAAGTAGAATAACATACCTTTCTTTTTGTGGTTGATTGCTTGGAGTTTTAGAACCTAGCACCAATAGTATGGATGCCTCAAGTCATTGTCACAAATCACCCAAAACAACTTGGAAATACTTGAGAGAATATGATGCTTGCTAAAATGGGCCTACCCTTGTTTCTCACACACACTAGTTCCAATTCTAGAACCAAGGACCTCTTTATATACTATGGAGGATTAGGGTTAAAACCTAATACCCATGACTCTTCATTTACCTAGGATCCATGGGTTAAAAGCTCCATGGACTATCCATGGACTTCCATATAATCTCAGCCCATCCTAAATAAATCTTAGCCCAATCCATATATATGTAAGAGTCCATATTTAATTAGCCTCTTTTGATCACTAAATTAATTCCAAAATTAATTCTTGATCAACACTAATTAAATAATATGATTTCATATTAATATATTATAACTTATAATATATTAATATATCATAAACATCTTATTCTCAAAAATATATCCATACAAATTGTTAGGTGAAGTGCAACCCAAATGGACCATGTCGGGTCGGGTCAAGTTCATACCAAATATAGTTACGGAGTTAGACACCTTATCAAACAGTCTCCCACTTGGATAAGTCTGATAACTATAGTTGCAAGTATAACTTTAGGAACCAACCAGAAATCGTAGCTCTTTTAAAATGATGTTGAACTATGAAGCATCATTTTAGATAAGTAATCATATAATCCTCTGTTGTCAAGATATCAGCTGGACAAATACATGGAACAATGTCGTACTTATTGTCCAACAGTTGTTTCTCGATCTCTGATTTATTTGACATAGAACTAAATTGAACACATCAATTAGGTTCTAACCGGGCCCGATACATAAGTCAAAACCAAATCATCGAGGGGCCCAAATATCGTTTCTATTGCTAGAAGGAACATATAAACTTCGACTTATATGCTTTTACTAACTACTAGTTGAATTATGCACAAAAGCACGTTTTATGACATGAAGTTACTGATGTGTTTTCGTACAACCAATGGATAACCAACTCATTGTAAACGACCCATATCTCTAGGTTTGAAGATATATATGATATTACCGTCTCACGATCACTCGTGATAAATTCCATGAAGTGATACAAGTGAGCGTGGGTTTAATCCAATACTTAGAACTTATGAGCACTCATGAATGTTGCAGCAACCATTGCTATGTCTAATGCACCTTACACAAATCCTACAAGCCAAATTCATGACAGTCTTAATTCAATACCTACTTCCAACATATGACTGATTGTGGAGAGTTTGAATAAAATAATTATTCTAGAAGTCAAAACAAGCAAAATTGAAATAATAGTAAATGATCAACATAGGATAGTAACACTTTACTCATAAATAAATAACAACTTTTATTTAATCATCAAATGTTAGTTACATTTTACAAGTTTTAGAAAACTATCTAATTATTAAAACTAATATCATCTCTCAGCCTGATGCTCCTTGCATACTGCAAATGCCTAACCCTAGTCAGTCCCTTCGCGAGGGGATCTGCAGGGTTCTCATCTGACGATACCCACTTTGCCACGAGAAGTCCTTCTTCTATCTTTTGTCTTATGAAGTGATATTTTCTGTCAATGTGTCTGGATCTGTCATGATCTCTTGGTTCCTTGGGTAAGGCAACAACACTATTGCTGTCATAGAAAATCTCCATAGGATCCTGTATAGCTGGTACAACTCCAAGGTCTCCAATGAAGTTCTTCAGCCATATCGCCTCCTTTGCCGCTTCATTCGCTTCTATGTACTCTGATTCACAAGTAGAATCAGCTACTGTCTCCTACTTGGAATTTTTCCAAGTAATTTCTCCTCCATTTAGAGTAAAGACCCAGCCAGACTGAGAGCGTAAATTATCCCTATCAGTCTGAGAACTAGCATCACTATACCCTGCTACTCTCAAGTCATCACTTCCACCGAGGGTAAGAACCTAGTCCTTAGTCCTTCGTATGTACTTGAGAATATTCTTTACCGCAGTCCAGTGAGCCTTGCCAGGGTTTCCCTGATATCTGTTGACCATGCTCAAAGAAAAGGCCACATCAGGACGAGTACAAGTCATAGCATACATGATCGAGCCAACAGCGGAAGCATATGGTAATCGACTCATCTCATCTATCTCAGCCTCTGTACTCGGACTCTGAGTCTTACTCAGTCTGGCATTGTGTTGGATCGGTAAGTCTCCTTTCTTGGAATTCTCCATGTTGAACCTCTTCAACACTTTATCCAATTAGGTACTCTAACTAAGTCCAATTAGTCTTTTACCCCTATCTCTCAGTATTCTTATCCCTAGGATATAGGCAGCTTCTCCAAGGTCCTTCATAACGAAACACTTCCCAAGCTAGGACTTAACCTCCTACAAAGTTGGCATTTCATTTCCTATGAGCAGTATGTCATCCACATATAGTACCAAAAAACTAACTATACTCCCACTAGCCCTAACATATACACATGAATCATCCTCGCTCCTTGAAAAGCCAAACTCTTTGACTTTCTCATCGAAGAAAAGATTCCATCTGCGAGATGCTTGTTTCAACCCATAAATGGATTTCTCAAGCTTACACACCCTATTAGGGTACTCTGCATTGATAAAACCCTCTGGCTGAGCCATCTAAACATCCTCAGCTAACTTTCCATTAAGGAAAGAAGTTTTGACATCTATTTGCCATATTTCATAATTATGAAATGCAACTATGGCTAGCAGAACCCTAATAGACGTAATCTTCGCTACTGGTGAGAAGGTCTCATCATAGTCAACTCTCGGAGTTTGAGTAAAGCCCTTCGCCACCAGTTGCACTTTGTAAGTGTTCACCTTCCCATCCATCCCAGTCTTCTTCTTGAATATCCATTTGCACCCAACTGTCTTGCGACCTGGTACATTATCAACCAAATTCCAAACTTGATTGTCATACATGGACTGAATCTCGTTGTCCATAGCCTCCTTCCATTTAGTAGACTCGGGGCCTGCCATGGCTTCCTGTAATTATTAGGTTCATACAAATCTATCAATGTACTGTCACTGATAAATATATCTCCTTCAGTAGTGATGTGATAACCATAATAAAAGTTAGGTGTGTTGTTAACTCTAGTGGAACTCCTCGGAGGTACGGACTCATCTATCAGCTCAACAGGAGTTTCCTCCTCATGTTGGTCGCTAGTGTTTGAGGTTCCTTCACCATTTGAATCTTGAATATCTTCAAGGTCAATTTGCTTCCCACTGTCTCCTTGGCTTATAAATTCTCTCTCACAAAAGACTCCTTTCCTTGCCATAAAGACCATATTCTCACTGGGTCTGTAGAAGAGGTAACCAAAGCATTTATGTGGGCAGTCGATGAAAATACACCTCTCACTTTGAGGTTCGAGCTTTTCGTGAGACTCGTGCCTCATGAAAGCCTCGCAACCCCAAATCTTGAAGTGGTCTAGATTTGGAACTTTCCCAGTCCACATCTCGTGAGGTGTTTTGGCAACCTTTTTGGTAGGGACTAGATTAAGGATATAGGCAACAGTCTCTAAGGCATACCCCCAGAATGAAATTGGTAACAAAGCTCGACTCATCATGGAACAAACCATGTCCAACAAGGTTCGATTGCGCTTCTCAACCACACCATTCAGTTGTGGCGTCCTAAGAGGTGTCAATTGTGAGACAATCCCACATTCCTTAAGATAGTAAAGGAACTCAATACTAAGATACTCTCATCCCAGATCGGATCAGAGCATGTTGATGTTCCTGCCCAGTTGATTCTCCACTTCCTGCTTAAACTCTTAGAATTTTTCAAAGGTTTCTGACTTATGTTTGATTAAGTAGATATATCCATATCTACTATAATCATCAGTAAAAGTCACGTAGTAGCGATTAGCATCCCTTGTGGCGGTTTTGAAGGGGCCACACACATCTGTATGTATGAGGTGCAACAAACCTTCATCCTTCTCACAAGTACCAATTAAGGGTGACTTTGTCATTTTTCCAAGTAAACAAGACTCGCAACTATCATCTGATTTTAGGTCAAATGATTCCAAAACTACAGCCTTTTGGAGTTGGCCTATGCACTTCTTGTTGACATGTCCAAGACGACATTGCCACAAGGTTTCTTTATCCAAGGTAATCAAAGAATCAATATGAAATACATTATTTCCTAAGTTGTCTATAATCAATACAAGGTAATTCTTTAAAATAACACACATCATTATAAAAAGCATCAATAGCACCAATTTTATTATCAAATGAAAATATGAATCCTTCCTTGTACAAACTATGAAAGGAAATAATATTTCTCGCAATTTCTGACGAGTAACAACATTTATTCAAATCTAAAGTTAACCTATTATTAATCAATAAAGAATAAACTCCAATCTTGGTCACAGGTGATGCTTTCCTATTCCCCATGATTAAGTTTATCTTCCCGTGCTCCACTTCTTCACTACTTCTTAGGCCCTGCAAATCAGTATGAATGTGAGTACCAAAACCTGTATCAAGCACCAAAGAGTTAGTATGCAATGATTTTTTAGACAATATGGTATAAATACCTGCATGGGTGGGTTTAACTTTCCCATTCTTTACATCCTACAAGTACCTAGGGCAGTTTCGCTTCCCGTGCCCCTTTTCATGGCAGTAGAAGCATTATGCTTCCTTTGGGTTTGAAGAAGGAGGAATGGGACCTTTCTTGGTCCCACTTGAAGAGGAGCCATCAAGAGACTTTCCTTTGGTACCCTTCAAAGGGTTCTTCCTCTTCTTCCCCTTTCCTTTCCCAATTGCTAGAACAGGGGTTGTTGTAGGAGTAGGAGTAGGAGTAACAACCGACTTACCTTTAAGGCCATTTTTAGTTGTCCTTAAAAGTCCTTGAAGTTTGCTAAGTGTGAATTCCTCCTTGTTCATATGATAAGCCATATGAAACTAATCATAACTTGAAGGTAAGGAATGCAGAATGATATTAATCGCCATGACCTCAGGAAAGTCCATATTAAGCATCAGCAACCGGTCCACGAACCTTTGCATTTTCTGCAAGTGAATGGTGATGGGTTCACCATCCTGCATCCTGGTTGTTATCATGGAGGAGATAATTTCATACCTCTCTTGATGCGGGCTCTAATGGTACCTTTCCATCAGATCCTGGTGCATCTCATAGGGGTAAAAATCTTCATAGGATTTCTGGAGTTCGAAAGTCATGGTAGCTAACATAATGCAGGGCACTTTAGTAGCATCCCTCTCATGTGTAGCAAACTCCTCAATCTCCTTAGGAGTAGCAATGGACTCATTGATAACCTTAAGCTCCTTGTCAAGGACATATTCCTTGTCCTCATAGCGGATAATCATCCTGATGTTCCTAATCGATTCGTTGAAATTAGAACCATCAAAAGTGACTTTCCCACACAAGTTCATGAGTTAAAAAGTGCCTGTAGGGTTTGAGCCAGCATCAGTGTTGGAAGACATCTGAAAGAAAAAAAAAAGACAAGTTTTAATTAGATAAAAAGTCCTAAATAAGTCACCCAAATGAAATATTAAGGATAGGATCCTACAAACTATTTCATAACTTGGAAAAGGGATGTCATAATCCAAGCTATAAAATATTTGAAGGTAGGTAAATGACGATTTACCAATTTCCACCATTCGAAACAAAATAAATTATTAAGTTTTAATTGGATTTGAAACTCCTAGATATTTTGAGATACGTTGAACTTTCAATGGCATGTTTAAATCTTGATTGCGCCCTCTCAAGTTTGTGACTGGGATGCTGAGGATCACAAACAATGTGTGAATAACCATGCAAATTCATTTGGTACCCTTAATTTTATCACCTAATCGATGTGCCGATTAACCACACACGCTTCACCGATCTATGATAAAACTTAAGTTACCCATTTCCACTCTTACAAAGTGTTATTTCATGGGTTAGCACCTATTTCACATTTTCCTAAAGTAACTAAGATTAGGAATTAATAAAGGTTTTGTTACTTTATAATTTTATTATACTTTTAATGAGGATTAAGTTCATATCCTACCCATTCGAGTAACGACCCTCCATCAGTCAAGGAAGCGGTGGGTGAGAGTGGACATCCATTAAACCACCATTTTATAGGCGGTAACCTTATACCCCCTTATAGACCAGCTTCGTGAACGTGGGCTACTAAAGGTAAGACTGACTTATTCTTATACATATATATAGTAATTAAATTTTTAATATTATAGAAGTATAAGGGTTGAATTTTAAACTTATAAAATTCTAAGATTCAATTTGGAATTAAAGTATTAATGTGTGAGACTTTACAAATTCCAAACTTGAGGGAAAGTTTTGAAACTATTCAAGACCTTTCAACTTCATAACTTATGAGTTAATGGTTTATTAAAATGAGTGACCTTTCATTTTATGTAACCTATGTGTTTTAATATGGACATTCAAAGAGTGACTTTCGGTAATCCATAACTTGAGGACAAATTATGGATTCCATTAAAACACATAATTGATTAAGAATTAATCATTAAACAATTTAGAAAATAATTCCTATGATCTAAAAATAACTCATAAGAACATGAACAATCATATCAAAATTTCAAGAATCATATTAACACATATAAAAGATGGAATTTTGATATTAACCCTTATAAATGGATTAGCACAACCATTACACCATTTAAAACAAGTTTTAAAACACCAAAACAATTTAGGTGTGACATCCCCTAATTTCTCGGCCAGAAAAGACCGATTTAATTTATGCTTTTTAAAATCAAATCAGAGAAATCTTTATAAAAGATGTTGCGAAATTGGTCCCCAAAACAAAATATGATTAATGTCACACCCCAAAACCAGGAACGGCGGAAACGTTCTGGGGCAGATGACGTCATGTAATGTATCACAACAATGCAAAGTAGTAAACAAGCAACAACATCATCCATTGCATTAATAGTATAATTTTAGTTACAAGTGTGTTCTTTAATAGTATAAGACAACATAATGAACAATCAAAATAAAAGACGAGTCTGAACTGCTCCGTCTTCACAAAACCTGGTCGTCGTACCTGTCTATTTGTGACCTGAGAATACAAGTTATTTTGAAAGCGAGTATCAGCCAAAAAGTTGGTTAATTCATAAGTATTAATGTGTATTTGATTTGTAAAACTTGTAATGAAAGACTTGACATTGTTTTGAAAGAAAGTTCGTATAAGTGTGGAAATGTTTGTAAGTAGTTGAAAGCGTTTGAAAAACCCTAGAAATCCCTATGATTCCTATTAGTATAAGAGGAAGTCTTCTACCAAGACATAACTGTTTTGAAAGTAGTCTTCTACCAAGACCCGTCTATACTACTATTATTATTAATATAAGAAATTGTATCCATAAGTACTAGGATACTCGAATATAATTCACCTCATCGGATATGTGAATGTGTCACAAGATAAAGGTAATAATATAAATAACTTAAGTATTATCCTTTTGTACTAGGATAACTAACAGTGTTAACTGAAGACATCCGTAGATGTACATTTACCTCTATAGCTAACAGCTGGGTGTAGGAATAGTTACTCCCTTAAAGTATACCTATAATGGTATCAACAGTAGACATCCGTAGATGTTCATTACCTCTGTTGCTAACAGTTGGATGCCGGAATGGTTAGTCCCATCTATTAAGTAGGTAGTCTTCTCACGAGACCCGGTGTAAGTAGGTAATAATACGATTGGTAGTCCCTATTCTACATTTTGAACTAAAGGTGACTTCCGCAACGAATCGCTAGGTCGAAATCCATATTTATTACCACATCATATATAAGCCCGAACTATACATATAATAGCTTACTAGGGATATATGAACGTATACCTTTGCTACCCAAAGGTTCTGAACCGACTGATCGGAACTATTATGTCCGTATATGTACACATGATATATAACTAATATCTAAACGACCTTCGGACGGATACCCGATACCCTACCAGACCACATCCCAACGACGAAAAAGAAATAAAGCGGCTTAGCCTTCCTAAGTCCTTTAAACATTACTTATATAACTATATATATATATATATAGGCATGATTTTAACAAGGTATCTATGTAAACGTGCTCACGTAAATGTATCTATGTAAAAGTATCCATGTAAATGTATCCAAGTAAGTGTATCTCTTCATATAATATTTAGTATAGACTCATGTATGAACTGACTCTGGTGTAATTCCTTGTAATAGGAATAGCAAGTAGTATCTCCTAACTATACCTATAATAGTTACTACTAATGTACAAGTATCAACGAAGATATACATTTGCTAGCCAAAGGTACTGAACTGACTGAGGGCACTTTTATGTCTATATATGTACACATGATATATAACTAATACTTAGACGACATTCGGATGGATAACCGATACCCCATAGCCACATCCCAACGAGGAAAAGGAAATAAAGTGAGTTAGCCCTCCTAAGTCCTTTAAACATTACTTATATAACTATACATATATGGGCATGCATTTGAGAATATAAAATCATAAAAGGAGTTTTGTAAAACCTTGGAAATAAGATTAATATCTAAGAAAAGATCGACTTGATGTCAATTTATAAAACGGTTTGAAAGTATTTTGTTTGAATAAACAGTTTAAGTATAAAGAAAACCTTTGTTTGAAATGCAATTGTAACAGAGTTTGAAAAGAAAACATACAGTTTATAAAGCAGTTTGATAAAGAGTTTTAAACATATAAAACGTTTAATGAAACATTTGAAGAAATATGTGGGGTAAAACAGCTAACGTATAGTAAATCCATTTGCATGTTAGTTATTAATCACGTGTGATTGATATAATAACTATCATGATTCAACTTGTATTCCCCCGATAAAAGCATTTAAAAAGATTTAAAACATTGATTATGGGGTATGAACTCACCTGAAGTTTAGGGTTTGAACGTATTGACTGACGTAGGATGCTAAGTGTCAAGTGAAGACTTGTACACACACAAGGATCCTAGTTAACATATAGTAGTACATATATGTATTTAATTAGTCTTAAAACAACTAATTAACAAAGTTAAGACATCCTAGGACATGATAATCACTTTATATAAGTGTTATAGGTCCCAAGGAGTGCATCTAAGTGTTGTAGGACAAGGCTATTGAGCTTAGGGTTCAAGGGAACCGTCTTTCTGAGTTTACTGTTTGGAGACCATAACTCATTGGGTTTACGGTCATAAATCCTTGCGTTTATAGCCGTAAACTCATACTTCTTTAACCATTTTGTGTTTTGAAGCCTTAGAAGCATTTCTACATTGAAGTATAAGCCTATGGAAGTGTTTTTGGCATCAAATCACCCCTATATGTAGTTTACGCCCCATGGACCACTATTCCAAGTGTTTACGGTCGTAAACACATATAATCTAAGGTCCTTTGACGTTTTCAAGTCCTAAACACATCAAGGAAGGGGTCTAAACTAGTTACCAAGGCTTAGGATATGCTAGGGCACACATTGGCACCCTAAATAGGGTTTACGGTCCAAGGTGTTCTTGGACCATAAACACCTTTGATCTTGGTGTTCTTGTATGATTTCTTGAGGTATAGGAGTGTAACAAAGCTTGTAAGACTCTAGGATAGAAGCACTTACAAGGTAGAAGCTTGAAAAGGTCCGAAAGGCCAAGAACATAAGTGTATGTTCTTGGTGTAAAGTGAAGATTGACCCTTTTGGAATCATTTCACGGTTAGAAGTGTGTTAAAACACTAGATTAAGTCATACAACAACTTAAGAAATCTAGAAACACTTACTAGATTAAAGATCTTGAAAAACTTTTGGATGATACTTGAGAGAGAAATGGATTTGGATCTTGAGATTTTGGAAAAAGTGTAAATGATGACTAAATCTCATATATATACTCCCAAATTTAGGGTTTTTGGCTGAAAATATTATTCTGGCAGTAAAATCAAATTTCTTGGAGTTTTGGAATAACAGTGTTGCACAATAAATATTAGGGCATCCTCTCTCCTGATATCACCCGAAGTGTAAATCCTAAAATACTCAAACTTGTTCCAAAAAGTTTGAAACTTAGCAGCAACTTTTCTGACTTCTATTGAATTGAAGGGTTGTACAGAATAGAAATTTCGGACTGTCACATCATCCCCCCGTTAGAAGGAATTTCGTCCCGAAATTAGAATTTAGGTAAGGAAGTAGGCATGAATAATCGAGCCAAGAAGTGGGGATACTTCCTAAATGATTGATTGTCGCGCTCCCAAGTGAATTCGGGTCCTTGGTTGGCATTCCAACGAACCTACACTAATGGAAAGCGGTTCTGATTTGTTCGCATGATCTCTCAGTACATGGTCACCACGGTTCTTCCACGAAGGTGAGGCTCTCAATGATCTCGATCTCGACGAGTGGGATTACGAGAATCCTGATGGAAAGGTACGTTTTCAAGTTCGAGACGTGAAGGGTAAAATGTATGTTACAGAGCTCGCGGTGTAGGTTGGGTTGGTGAGTTACAG
This sequence comes from Lactuca serriola, assembly GCF_051521515.1. Taxonomy (NCBI): domain Eukaryota; kingdom Viridiplantae; phylum Streptophyta; class Magnoliopsida; order Asterales; family Asteraceae; genus Lactuca; species Lactuca serriola. The sequence goes on along the minus strand of NC_136416.1, from coordinate 162,920,078 downwards.
GGCCGATTCTGGTTGCAGGAGTCGCACTGGGTCCTAAGTTTGTTCACATGACGATGCGATTACTCGTAGTCTTGGGCAGTCTCCGTCCTGAAGCTCATATTAGGATTCATACATGGTTCATCGATCACAATCTCGTGTATACAATTTGTATATAATTAAGATTGAAGAGGTAGTCGAATAAATGCTTCCCATTTAACCTCACATCCCAACGAGGAAAAGAGTTAAAGTGAAATCATCAATTCTAAACCTGTAGAACCTTGATTATATACCACCCCTTTGCGTATATTCTTCAGTGATAGATCAACCGTATGGGTCTTTGAATTGAACTTGACGTACTGTACGAGTGGTACCTTGGGGAGGTTTGCTGAGGTTACTTCGAAACGGATAAGAACATGAGGTACTCTATGCATGAGTACTCCGGTGTTCTAGGATGGCGGCTTCGCTAGCAAGACGATTGCGGAGAAGGAGATGTGTGCACAAAGATGGTATTGCGAGGATCGAATTGAATCAAGTTGTATGATAATGTCGGAATCATATGGAAACTAAAGACATTAGATTTGAACATAAGGTGTTACAGACAAAACACAACAGTGCAACCTTTAACAGAGTTACTGCACTTTAGTTTAACTACAAGGCTATTGCTGCGAACAAGGTATACTATAAAAGACAAGTATACGCCGCAAAAGGATCTCTTAACTGACTGGATATCGCAAAAGGTAAGACTCTAGTTGCACTAGTTTTAAACAGTTTATAAGTCTGTTACAACGAAACACCTTAATTAATTTAACGTGGGTCCGGAGTAGTCTCTCCTGCGGCGGTGATTGTTAGCATCCTTCTGTCTGTGCCAGCATTTGTTGTCTCTGGGCAGTTTCTTTTGTAGTGACCCACCTTGCCACAACCGTAGCAAGCTTGGCCCATACCAGCGCTGGGTACTTGGTTGATCGGTCTTGCTGGACTCTTGCAGTAACGTATGGTGTGTCCCTTTTTGTTGCAGTTTAAGCACTGCATCTCTCGACAAGGTCCATGGTGGGGATAGTTGCATTTGTTGCACTTTGGGAGATTACCCGCATATGGCTTTGCTGGTAATGGGTTAGTAGAGGTACTGTAGCAGCATTGACTATAACTTGTTGTTGTTTCCTTGAGGATCCTTGTGAGGAATCGTCTTTCCTCTTGTTCTTCTTGTTGTTGTTTCCTCCTTGTTGATCATGTACATAAATTTTTGAGTTCCGATGGTTTTCGTGGTCAATCAAAAATTATGCTAGTTCTTTGGCACTATCAAAAGAATCGGGCCTTGATGCTAAGACACTTGACTGAATTTGGGGAGACAATCCCCAAATATACCTCTCTAATATCTTGCTCTCAGGAGCACCATGTCCGGGCACAGGTTTGCCAGATCACAGAATCTATCCCTATAGATTGATATATCAGTACCAACCATTTCCAGACTCCAAAGTTCTTATTCGAGATTTTGAACTTCCCCTCGAGGACAATACTCTCTCATCAGCATGATCTTCATATTTTCCCAACTTATCGAATTTGCCACTACTATAGTAAGGGACTTAACATGGCCATTCCACCAAGTTAACGCTCTGTCAGAAAAGGTACAAGTAGCAAACTTGACCTTGTTGCCTTCTGGGCATGTGCAGATCTCAAAGACTGCTTCTGTCTTTTTAATCGACTGCCTTAGAACCATAACCCCACCAGTTCCATTGAAGTTTAGGGGTTTAGCATTTGTAGATTCCTTGTAGGTGCATTACCTGGGATGCCCATGGCTCTCGCCATGGTGAGAAGGAGGTGCACCCGTTCCCGATCCACTAGGGACAGGAGCATTGATGGATGACACGACAACTGCTACTGCAGCCATGAAGGCTACTTGGAACATGGCAGTGTCGAAAAGAGGAGGTGGTTGAGGTGGTAGAGGAGGTGGTGGTATTGGTGTTTCGTTATTAGGGTTACGCCTTGGATTCCTGCGAGGCGGCATCTTTTGACTATACGATGAAAAGATGACAACACGGTAAGAATAAACGAATAAGGAGAGTGACTCATGGACTAACTCTCCATAGTCCAACAGCACAATTTAATAACACGTTTGAATGAGGATCTAGTATCTAAAGGTGAAAGCATTTGGACAATAATGTCCATACGATTTGGTATCTGTCAAAAATACTAAAATTATAGATGTAACATGTTCTGGAAAAGCGGCCTAGGAGTAGGCCTTACATCAATCATTGATGGGAAAGTTTTGACAGGACAACGATCTAATCAAGACCTAATAGATCTAAGATTTACAACGATAGGAAATTAGACCAGAGTTTTACATAAACTAAGTTATATCCGAAGGAGAAGTCGATGAGATTCTATCGGCGACGAGAATTATCAGAATAGTCTTCAGTTGAGTGATCATTCGAAGGGATTGGGTGATCATTCTCTAGCTCCTCTCCGAGCCATCCAGTATTGTCGTGGTTAGGGTAGTACGGGTTGTCGTGGGGATGAAATCCAACCATGATATCTACGCGAGAAAAGGATAATAAGAACTAACTAAATAGACGAACTAATTTAGATAATTATAATATGATCTTTATCAATTGCTTCTACACTTGTTTAGTGCATATCAGTTATATGTATTTAGGATATGATAGACCTTCGAATAAGTGACCCTAACCCTAAGCCCCCAACCCAACGACGACAGGACATAAAGCAAAGATTCACAGATTCTAAGTCTATGACATCCTAGTACATATAACCTTAGTGTATCCACTAAACGACTATTGACATACTAATAAAAATCTATTTAGTTCTCAAATAAGTAATTACAGTAACACTAAATACACCTATGGTATTTCTTTTGTGGTTGTGTTGGTACGTTTTTAGACTTGTTGACACATCACAACCATTATTGGACATATGCTAATCACTCCTCGGACCAGCATACTTGATCAGGCTATGTTACTCCTAAGACTGACTATACATCCCCAAGCTTACTTGTGATATTCAACAATCGTAATACTTTTGTTCTTGTCAATGTGACACCGATTTTAGTATGAATGCAGGCACGTATACTTACTTAAATATTTTATTATTTAGAAGTATAAAATCTTAGTCAGAGTATTTTAATCCCATTGTATTTATAGTATGTATATCTTTTATGGGTTGATATACTCAATTCACTATAAACAATGCTCTGATACCAATCTGTCACACCCTAAAACCAGGAACGGCGGAAACGTTCTGGGGCGGAGGACATCATGTAATGTATCACAACAATGCGAAGTAGTAAACAAGCAATAACATCATCCATTGCATTAATAGTATAATTTTAGTTACAAGTGTGTTCTTTCATAGTATAAAACAACATAATGAACAATCAACATAAAATATGAGTCTGAACTGCTCCGTCTTCACAAAACCTGGTCGTCGTACCTGTCTATTTGTGACCTGAGATACAAGTTATTTTGAAAGTGAGTATCAGCCAAAAAGCTGGTGAACTCATAAGTATTAATGTGTCTTTCATTTGTAAAACTTGTAATGAAAGACTTGACATTCATTTGAAAGAAAGTTCGTATAAGTGTGGAAATGTTTGTAAGTAGTTGAAAGCGTTTGAAAAACCCTAGAAATCCCTATGATTCCTATTAGTATAAAAGGAAGTCTTCTACCAAGACCTAACTGTTTTGAAAGTAGTCTTATACCAAGACTCGTCTGTACTACTATTATTATTAATATAAGAAATTGTATCCTTAGGTACTAGGACACTCGAATATAATTCACCTTATCGGTTATGTGAATGTGTCACAAGATAAAGGTAATAATATAAATAACTTAAGTATTATCCTTTTGTACTAGGATAACTAACAGTGTTAACTGAAGACATCCGTAGATGTACATTTACCTCTGTAGCTAACAGCTGGGTGTAGGAATAGTTACTCCCTTAAAGTATACCTATAATGGTATCAACAGTAGACATCCATAGATGTTCATTACCTCTGTTGCTAACAGTTGGATGCCGGAATGGTTAGTCCCATCTAGTAAGTAGGTAGTCTTCTCACAAGACCCGCTGTAAGTAGGTAATAATACCATTGGTAGTCCCTATTCTACATTTGGAACTAAAGGTGACTTCCGCAACGAATCGCTAGGTCGAAATCCATATTTATTACCAAATCATATATAAGCCCGAACTATACCTATAATAGCTTACTAGGGATATATTAACGTATACCTTTGCTACCCAAAGGTACTGAACCGACTGATCAGAACAATTATGTCCGTATATGTACACATGATATATAACTAATATCTAAACGACCTTCGGACGGATACACGATACCCTACCAGACCACATCCCAACGAGGAAAAGGAAATAAAGCGGCTTAGCCTTCCTAAGTCCTTTAAACATTACTTATATAACTCTATATATACAGGCATGCTTTTAACAAGGTATCTATGTAAACGTGCTCACGTAAATGTATCTATGTAAAAGTATCCATGTAAATGTATCCAAGTAAGTGTATCTCTTCATATAATATTTAGTATAGACTCATGTATGAACTGACTCTGGTGTAATTCCTTGTAATAGGAATAGCAAGTAGTATCTCCTAACTATACCTATAATAGTTACTACTAATGTACAAGTATCAACGAAGATATACCTTTGCTAGCCAAAGGTACTGAACTGACTGAGGGCACTTTTATGTCTATATATGTACACATGATATATAACTAATACTTAGACGACATTCGGATGGATAACCGATACCCCATAGCCACATCCCAACGAGGAAAAGGAAATAAAGTGAGTTAGCCCTCCTAAGTCCTTTAAACATTACTTATATAACTATACATATATGGGCATGCATTTGAGAATATAAAATCATAAAAGGAGTTTTGTAAAACCTTGGAAATAAGATTAATATCTATGAAAAGATCGACTTGATGTCAATTTATAAAACGGTTTGAAAGTATTTTGTTTGAATAAACAGTTTAAGTATAAAGAAAACCTTTGTTTGAAATGCAATTGTAACAGAGTTTGAAAAGAAAACATACAGTTTATAAAGCAGTTTGATAAAGAGTTTTAAACATATAAAACGTTTAATGAAACATTTGAAGAAATATGTTGGGTAAAACAGCTAACGTATAGTAAATCCATTTGCATGTTAGTTATTAATCACGTGTGATTGATATAATAACTATCATGATTCAACTTGTATTCCCCCGATAAAAGCATTTAAAAAGATTTAAAACATTGATTATGGGGTATGAACTCACCTGAAGTTTAGGGTTTGAACGTATTGACTGACGTAGGATGCTAAGTGTCAAGTGAAGACTTGTACACACACAAGGATCCTAGTTAACATATAGTAGTACATATATGTATTTAATTAGTCTTAAAACAACTAATTAACAAAGTTAAGACATCCTAGGACATGATAATCACTTTATATAAGTGTTATAGGTCCCAAGGAGTGCATCTAAGTGTTGTAGGACAAGGCTATTGAGCTTAGGGTTCAAGGGAACCGTCTTTCTGAGTTTACTGTTTGGAGACCATAACTCATTGGGTTTACGGTCATAAATCCTTGCGTTTATAGCCGTAAACTCATACTTCTTTAACCATTTTGTGTTTTGAAGCCTTAGAAGCATTTCTACATTGAAGTATAAGCCTATGGAAGTGTTTTTGGCATCAAATCACCCCTATATGTAGTTTACGCCCCATGGACCACTATTCCAAGTGTTTACGGTCGTAAACACATATAATCTAAGGTCCTTTGACGTTTTCAAGTCCTAAACACATCAAGGAAGGGGTCTAAACTAGTTACCAAGGCTTAGGATATGCTAGGGCACACATTGGCACCCTAAATAGGGTTTACGGTCCAAGGTGTTCTTGGACCATAAACACCTTTGATCTTGGTGTTCTTGTATGATTTCTTGAGGTATAGGAGTGTAACAAAGCTTGTAAGACTCTAGGATAGAAGCACTTACAAGGTAGAAGCTTGAAAAGGTCCGAAAGGCCAAGAACATAAGTGTATGTTCTTGGTGTAAAGTGAAGATTGACCCTTTTGGAATCATTTCACGGTTAGAAGTGTGTTAAAACACTAGATTAAGTCATACAACAACTTAAGAAATCTAGAAACACTTACTAGATTAAAGATCTTGAAAAACTTTTGGATGATACTTGAGAGAGAAATGGATTTGGATCTTGAGATTTTGGAAAAAGTGTAAATGATGACTAAATCTCATATATATACTCCCAAATTTAGGGTTTTTGGCTGAAAATATTATTCTGGCAGTAAAATCAAATTTCTTGGAGTTTTGGAATAACAGTGTTGCACAATAAATATTAGGGCATCCTCTCTCCTGATATCACCCGAAGTGTAAATCCTAAAATACTCAAACTTGTTCCAAAAAGTTTGAAACTTAGCAGCAACTTTTCTGACTTCTATTGAATTGAAGGGTTGTACAGAATAGAAATTTCGGACTGTCACATCATCCCCCCGTTAGAAGGAATTTCGTCCCGAAATTAGAATTTAGGTAAGGAAGTAGGCATGAATAATCGAGCCAAGAAGTGGGGATACTTCCTAAATGATTGATTGTCGCGCTCCCAAGTGAATTCGGGTCCTTGGTTGGCATTCCAACGAACCTACACTAATGGAAAGCGGTTCTGATTTGTTCGCATGATCTCTCAGTACATGGTCACCACGGTTCTTCCACGAAGGTGAGGCTCTCAATGATCTCGATCTCGACGAGTGGGATTACGAGAATCCTGATGGAAAGGTACGTTTTCAAGTTCGAGACGTGAAGGGTAAAATGTATGTTACAGAGCTCGCGGTGTAGGTTGGGTTGGTGAGTTACAGGGCCGATTCTGGTTGCAGGAGTCGCACTGGGTCCTAAGTTTGTTCACATGACGATGCGATTACTCGTAGTCTTGGGCAGTCTCCGTCCTGAAGCTCATATTAGGATTCATACATGGTTCATCGATCACAATCTCGTGTATACAATTTGTATATAATTAAGATTGAAGAGGTAGTCGAATAAATGCTTCCCATTTAACCTCACATCCCAACGAGGAAAAGAGTTAAAGTGAAATCATCAATTCTAAACCTGTAGAACCTTGATTATATACCACCCCTTTGCGTATATTCTTCAGTGATAGATCAACCGTATGGGTCTTTGAATTGAACTTGACGTACTGTACGAGTGGTACCTTGGGGAGGTTTGCTGAGGTTACTTCGAAACGGATAAGAACATGAGGTACTCTATGCATGAGTACTCCGGTGTTCTAGGATGGCGGCTTCGCTAGCAAGACGATTGCGGAGAAGGAGATGTGTGCACAAAGATGGTATTGCGAGGATCGAATTGAATCAAGTTGTATGATAATGTCGGAATCATATGGAAACTAAAGACATTAGATTTGAACATAAGGTGTTACAGACAAAACACAACAGTGCAACCTTTAACAGAGTTACTGCACTTTAGTTTAACTACAAGGCTATTGCTGCGAACAAGGTATACTATAAAAGACAAGTATACGCCGCAAAAGGATCTCTTAACTGACTGGATATCGCAAAAGGTAAGACTCTAGTTGCACTAGTTTTAAACAGTTTATAAGTCTGTTACAACGAAACACCTTAATTAATTTAACGTGGGTCCGGAGTAGTCTCTCCTGCGGCGGTGATTGTTAGCATCCTTCTGTCTGTGCCAGCATTTGTTGTCTCTGGGCAGTTTCTTTTGTAGTGACCCACCTTGCCACAACCGTAGCAAGCTTGGCCCATACCAGCGCTGGGTACTTGGTTGATCGGTCTTGCTGGACTCTTGCAGTAACGTATGGTGTGTCCCTTTTTGTTGCAGTTTAAGCACTGCATCTCTCGACAAGGTCCATGGTGGGGATAGTTGCATTTGTTGCACTTTGGGAGATTACCCGCATATGGCTTTGCTGGTAATGGGTTAGTAGAGGTACTGTAGCAGCATTGACTATAACTTGTTGTTGTTTCCTTGAGGATCCTTGTGAGGAATCGTCTTTCCTCTTGTTCTTCTTGTTGTTGTTTCCTCCTTGTTGATCATGTACATAAATTTTTGAGTTCCGATGGTTTTCGTGGTCAATCAAAAATTATGCTAGTTCTTTGGCACTATCAAAAGAATCGGGCCTTGATGCTAAGACACTTGACTGAATTTGGGGAGACAATCCCCAAATATACCTCTCTAATATCTTGCTCTCAGGAGCACCATGTCCGGGCACAGGTTTGCCAGATCACAGAATCTATCCCTATAGATTGATATATCAGTACCAACCATTTCCAGACTCCAAAGTTCTTATTCGAGATTTTGAACTTCCCCTCGAGGACAATACTCTCTCATCAGCATGATCTTCATATTTTCCCAACTTATCGAATTTGCCACTACTATAGTAAGGGACTTAACATGGCCATTCCACCAAGTTAACGCTCTGTCAGAAAAGGTACAAGTAGCAAACTTGACCTTGTTGCCTTCTGGGCATGTGCAGATCTCAAAGACTGCTTCTGTCTTTTTAATCGACTGCCTTAGAACCATAACCCCACCAGTTCCATTGAAGTTTAGGGGTTTAGCATTTGTAGATTCCTTGTAGGTGCATTACCTGGGATGCCCATGGCTCTCGCCATGGTGAGAAGGAGGTGCACCCGTTCCCGATCCACTAGGGACAGGAGCATTGATGGATGACACGACAACTGCTACTGCAGCCATGAAGGCTACTTGGAACATGGCAGTGTCGAAAAGAGGAGGTGGTTGAGGTGGTAGAGGAGGTGGTGGTATTGGTGTTTCGTTATTAGGGTTACGCCTTGGATTCCTGCGAGGCGGCATCTTTTGACTATACGATGAAAAGATGACAACACGGTAAGAATAAACGAATAAGGAGAGTGACTCATGGACTAACTCTCCATAGTCCAACAGCACAATTTAATAACACGTTTGAATGAGGATCTAGTATCTAAAGGTGAAAGCATTTGGACAATAATGTCCATACGATTTGGTATCTGTCAAAAATACTAAAATTATAGATGTAACATGTTCTGGAAAAGCGGCCTAGGAGTAGGCCTTACATCAATCATTGATGGGAAAGTTTTGACAGGACAACGATCTAATCAAGACCTAATAGATCTAAGATTTACAACGATAGGAAATTAGACCAGAGTTTTACATAAACTAAGTTATATCCGAAGGAGAAGTCGATGAGATTCTATCGGCGACGAGAATTATCAGAATAGTCTTCAGTTGAGTGATCATTCGAAGGGATTGGGTGATCATTCTCTAGCTCCTCTCCGAGCCATCCAGTATTGTCGTGGTTAGGGTAGTACGGGTTGTCGTGGGGATGAAATCCAACCATGATATCTACGCGAGAAAAGGATAATAAGAACTAACTAAATAGACGAACTAATTTAGATAATTATAATATGATCTTTATCAATTGCTTCTACACTTGTTTAGTGCATATCAGTTATATGTATTTAGGATATGATAGACCTTCGAATAAGTGACCCTAACCCTAAGCCCCCAACCCAACGACGACAGGACATAAAGCAAAGATTCACAGATTCTAAGTCTATGACATCCTAGTACATATAACCTTAGTGTATCCACTAAACGACTATTGACATACTAATAAAAATCTATTTAGTTCTCAAATAAGTAATTACAGTAACACTAAATACACCTATGGTATTTCTTTTGTGGTTGTGTTGGTACGTTTTTAGACTTGTTGACACATCACAACCATTATTGGACATATGCTAATCACTCCTCGGACCAGCATACTTGATCAGGCTATGTTACTCCTAAGACTGACTATACATCCCCAAGCTTACTTGTGATATTCAACAATCGTAATACTTTTGTTCTTGTCAATGTGACACCGATTTTAGTATGAATGCAGGCACGTATACTTACTTAAATATTTTATTATTTAGAAGTATAAAATCTTAGTCAGAGTATTTTAATCCCATTGTATTTATAGTATGTATATCTTTTATGGGTTGATATACTCAATTCACTATAAACAATGCTCTGATACCAATCTGTCACACCCTAAAACCAGGAACGGCGGAAACGTTCTGGGGCGGAGGACGTCATGTAATGTATCACAACAATGCGAAGTAGTAAACAAGCAATAACATCATCCATTGCATTAATAGTATAATTTTAGTTACAAGTGTGTTCTTTCATAGTATAAAACAACATAATGAACAATCAACATAAAATATGAGTCTGAACTGCTCCGTCTTCACAAAACCTGGTCGTCGTACCTGTCTATTTGTGACCTGAGATACAAGTTATTTTGAAAGTGAGTATCAGCCAAAAAGCTGGTGAACTCATAAGTATTAATGTGTCTTTCATTTGTAAAACTTGTAATGAAAGACTTGACATTCTTTTGAAAGAAAGTTCGTATAAGTGTGGAAATGTTTGTAAGTAGTTGAAAGCGTTTGAAAAACCCTAGAAATCCCTATGATTCCTATTAGTATAAAAGGAAGTCTTCTACCAAGACCTAACTGTTTTGAAAGTAGTCTTATACCAAGACTCGTCTGTACTACTATTATTATTAATATAAGAAATTGTATCCTTAGGTACTAGGACACTCGAATATAATTCACCTTATCGGTTATGTGAATGTGTCACAAGATAAAGGTAATAATATAAATAACTTAAGTATTATCCTTTTGTACTAGGATAACTAACAGTGTTAACTGAAGACATCCGTAGATGTACATTTACCTCTGTAGCTAACAGCTGGGTGTAGGAATAGTTACTCCCTTAAAGTATACCTATAATGGTATCAACAGTAGACATCCATAGATGTTCATTACCTCTGTTGCTAACAGTTGGATGCCGGAATGGTTAGTCCCATCTAGTAAGTAGGTAGTCTTCTCACAAGACCCGCTGTAAGTAGGTAATAATACCATTGGTAGTCCCTATTCTACATTTGGAACTAAAGGTGACTTCCGCAACGAATCGCTAGGTCGAAATCCATATTTATTACCAAATCATATATAAGCCCGAACTATACCTATAATAGCTTACTAGGGATATATTAACGTATACCTTTGCTACCCAAAGGTACTGAACCGACTGATCAGAACAATTATGTCCGTATATGTACACATGATATATAACTAATATCTAAACGACCTTCGGACGGATACCCGATACCCTACCAGACCACATCCCAACGAGGAAAAGGAAATAAAGCGGCTTAGCCTTCCTAAGTCCTTTAAACATTACTTATATAACTCTATATATACAGGCATGCTTTTAACAAGGTATCTATGTAAACGTGCTCACGTAAATGTATCTATGTAAAAGTATCCATGTAAATGTATCCAAGTAAGTGTATCTCTTCATATAATATTTAGTATAGACTCATGTATGAACTGACTCTGGTGTAATTCCTTGTAATAGGAATAGCAAGTAGTATCTCCTAACTATACCTATAATAGTTACTACTAATGTACAAGTATCAACGAAGATATACCTTTGCTAGCCAAAGGTACTGAACTGACTGAGGGCACTTTTATGTCTATATATGTACACATGATATATAACTAATACTTAGACGACATTCGGATGGATAACCGATACCCCATAGCCACATCCCAACGAGGAAAAGGAAATAAAGTGAGTTAGCCCTCCTAAGTCCTTTAAACATTACTTATATAACTATACATATATGGGCATGCATTTGAGAATATAAAATCATAAAAGGAGTTCTGTAAAACCTTTGAATAAGATTAATATCTAAGAAAAGATCGACTTGATGTCAATTTATAAAACGGTTTGAAAGTATTTTGTTTGAATAAACAGTTTAAGTATAAAGAAAACCTTTGTTTGAAATGCAATTGTAACAGAGTTTGAAAAGAAAACATACAGTTTATAAAGCAGTTTGATAAAGAGTTTTAAACATATAAAACGTTTAATGAAACATTTGAAAAAATTTGTTGGGTAAAACAGCTAACGTATAGTAAATCCATTTGCGTGTTAGTTATTAATCACGTGTGATTGATATAACAACTATCATGATTCAACTTGTATTCCCCCGATAAAAGCATTTAAAAAGATTTAAAACATTGATTAAGGGGATGAACTCACCTGAAGTTTAGGGTTTGAACGTATTGACTGACGTAGGATGCTAAGTGTCAAGTGAAGACTTGTACACACACAAGGATCCTAGTTAACATATAGTAGTACATATATGTATTCAATTAGTCTTTAAACTACTAATTAACAAAGTTAAGACATCCTAGGACATGATAATCACTTTATATAAGTGTTATAGGTCCCAAGGAGTGCATCTAAGTGTTGTAGGACAAGGCTATTGAGCTTAGGGTTCAAGGGAACCCTCTTTGTGAGTTTACAGTTTGGAGATTATAACTCATTGGGTTTACGGTCATAAACCCTTGAGTTTACAGCCATAAACTCATACTTCTTTGACCATTTTGTGTTTTGAAGCCTTAGAAGCATGTCTACATTGAAGTATAAGCCTATGGAAGTGTTTTTGGCATCAAATCACCCCTATATGTAGTTTACGCCCCATTGACCACTATTCCATGTGTTTACGGTCGTAAACACATATAATCTAAGGTCCTTTGACGTTTTCAAGTCCTAAACACATCAAGGAAGGGGTCTCAACTAGTTACCAAGGCTTAGGATAAGCTAGGGCTCACATTGGCACCGTAAATAGGGTTTACGGTCCAAGGTGTTCTTGGACCGTAAACACCTTTGATCTTGGTGTTCTTGTATGATTTCGTGAAGTATAGATGTGTAACAAAGCTTGTAAGACTCTAGGATAGAAGCACTTACAAGGTAGAAGCTCGAAAAGGTCCAAAATGCCAAGAACACAAGTGTGTGTTCTTGGTGTAAATTGAAGATTGACCCTTTTGGAATGATTTCACGGTTAGAAGTGTGTTAAAACACTAGATTAAGTCATAAAACAACTTAAGAAAGCTAGAAACACTTACTAGATTGAAGATCTTGAAAAACTTTTGGATGATACTTGAGAGAGAAATGGATTTGGATCTTGAGATTTTGGAAAAAGTGTAAATAATGACTAAATCTCATATATATACTCCCAAATTTAGGGTTTTTGGCTGAAAATATTATTCTTGCAGTAAACTCAAATTTCTTGGAGTTTTGGAATAACAGCGTTGCACAATAAATATTAGGGCATCCTCTTTCCTAATATCACCCGAAGTGTAAATCCTAAAATACTCAAACTTGTTCCAAAAAGTTTGAAACTTAGCATCAACTTTTCTGACTTCTATTGAATTGAAGGGTTGTACAGAATAGAAATTTCGGGTTGTCACAATAAAAGTTTGTCAAAACCTTTCTTTAAGAAATATATCATTTCCTTTTATAACAAAACCTCGGGACGTCATGTTCCGATACAGATCAAAAGCATAAACAAGACAATATAAGCCTTACAACAGTTATTTATAACTACTGGCCTATAATCCAAAATCACTCATCATCATCATCCGACTATGCTCGGGGTCCTCTACTTGTAATATAAACAATTGAGTGGGTCAGGCTTGGCAGCCTGGTGAGCATATAGGGTTTTCAACCCACATTACATAATTTAATTTGCTTAAACATCAATCAATCAACCGAATTACCCCAACCCCATTGTCTTATTTATTTCTTAAGGGTTTACCCTAAGAATAAACTATCACTCCTTCCTAAGGATTCATCCTAATGAATAGACACAAAGTTACCTCGTCACCGGGGTTTATACAACGGGCACTAAGTTCATAGCTGCCAAGGTTTATTCAACACGTGCTAAGTCCATACCTCTCATTTATCGACAATATTATTTACAGGTATCCCCCCCCCCCTGCAATACATGTCAATGGGTTTTTAGAGTACATCAAATGAACATATAGTTCATTACACCTACGGGTTATGGGCCTGCTAGTGTTCCACAGACTGTCTAGAATAGTCCATGGTTGTCATCCATACTCTGCTGAATGACGGGGGCCAACATTTTGGGTAAGTGATTCTCTCAAATTTCACCACTCACCCTCAACTGATGATCAATATTACTGATCATCTCATTTATCCAACTCACCTTTCATCATTCCCACTATTTCATCTACCCATGTTTTACCCAACATTTTTCGTAGATAAAAATACATATACAGTTTAAATTATTTAAAAACCTGTATAAATCATTCCTTCAACACCCATCTCAAATAAACAAACAATATATATATTCACACAACACGTATTTTATGTAAAATACTTCATATCTATGTGTAAGGTGAAAGTAACTACACACTCACCTGATTTAATGAAAATCGAGCAGCAATTCGTTTCCTAAAACGAGCGTTTCCAATAAAACCGGGAGTTTTATTGAGAAACTGGGATCTGCAAAGGGTCGGGCTTTGAAACCGAAAAGATAAATTTTCCGGGCTTCTCGGGCATTTCGTGGCGTATTCCGGGGTTATAATTGATACCGGGGCTTCAGGGGACGTTAAAATGAAAGAAATATGGAAAGAGGGGCTAAAAATGACAAATTTTCAAAGTATACCCGGGAGGTCTCGCACCCTCCTATTTATAGGGGCCGAAGCTCTTGATCCGACGGTTGAGAAGGAGCCACGCGTCGTAGATCCGAAGAGTAGCTCACTTGGGTTGCGCATGCGAGGCCCTCGCTGGCATGTTCTAATTGGACCGAAGTCCGGTTCCGATGAGGGGGTTTGTGGCTCACTGCGAGGCTCAGATGGATGAGTCACTACACACGCGTCAGATGCGAGGCTCGCCACCGAAGCTTATACGTGTAGTTAGCGGATTGGACCGCAGCTCGGACTCGGAAGGACATGACACGCCTCGCTAGGTAGCTTCATGACTCAGCAGATTTCCAGACACGCGTCGGATGGGAAGCGAGGACACGTGGCCAAAGTCCACGTGTGCGAAATTCCTCGGTTTTGGGGATTTTTCTTCTTTTTCACGCCAAAACTTCTAAAATCCATAACTTTCGCATACGAGCTCCGTTTTTGACGTTCTTTATATGCACGCGTAGGTAAAATTACACTCTACAACTTTTGTTTAGACTTTGTTGGCTAATTTTGAATTTAATTTTTATATTATTATTTTTAAAAGACCGGGATAGGAAATCCGTTAAAAATTCATAACTTCTTCATCCAACATCCGTTTTCGTCAGACTTTTTACCGTTGTGCTACTAATGACGAGACCTTTGATTCTTGTTTAGGTCGTGTCGGCTAAAAATCACTCGATCTAAAATTTGAGTTTTTAGCTGTCTACTACTAAGCTGAAACTTCGAAGAATCATAACTTCCTCATACGAAGTCAGATTTGGGCGTTCTTTTTATACATAATGTCGGTTTAACGAGCACTACAAGTTTCGTTTAGATTACTAAGGCTAAAAAGTGGTTTATCAAAAACTCACTTTTTACGACATTTGGCACCGTGCCGGTTTATCGTGAAACTTCGACAGGTCATAACTTCTTCGTTATAACTCGGATTTTGGCATTCTTTATATATACGTAATCCTTGTCACGCCCACTACAAGTTTCTTAATAGATATCGGCTTTAACTAAAATTTAATTTTTGACGCTCATTTTTATTCTTAATTAATTAAATCCTAATAATTAAGCATAAGATACATAATTCACATAAAATTCACATAATTCCTTTTGATTTCTTCTAAATGAGTTACAAAGGTTAACCTAGACCATTATGTCAATATTAATGCCTAGCCTAGAAACACGTGCATTACATTAGGGTAATGTTTGTAATCCATTTCCAACAGCAAAACTCGAAAATCTGAACTCAGGGGCTCCTACTCATCAAGTGCAAGAACTTACTCGACAATTAGGATGAATTATTACATGGACTCATCGAGTCCCCCATGGACTCGGCGAGTTCATGCGGCAGATAGCAGATTTTTGAGCTTGTTCAACAAGTTTGCATCAAGTATCAAGAAAACAAGCCTAGTCTCTGATACCACTGTTGGTTTTTGAGCATTCTAACACTCCTATGGTGTATATACAACCCTATAAACCTTGGATCTATGTTTTCTCTAAAATACATGCAAATTTGATTTCCAAGGTTTACAACCTAACTAGCATGTTATGGGGTACTAGTAATATAAAACTTTTAGTAGAATAACATACCTTTCTTTTTGTGGTTGATTGCTTGAAGTTTTAGTGCCTAGCACCAATAGTGTTGATGCCTCAAGTGGTGTCACAAATCACCCAAAACAACTTGGAAATACTTGAGAGCATATGATGCTTGCTAAAATCGGCCCACCTTGTTTCTCACACACACTAGTGCCAATTCTGGCACCAACGACCTCTTTATATACTATGGAGGATTAGGGTTAAACCCTAATACCCATGACTCTTCATTTACCTAGGATTCATGGGTTAAAAGCTCCATGGACTTCCATATACTCTTAGCCCATCCTAAATAAATCTTAGCCCAATCCATATATATGTAAGAGTCCATATTTAACTAGCCTCTTTTGATCACTAAATTAATTCTTGATCAACACTAATTAAATAATATGATTTCATATTAATATATTATAACTTA
This sequence comes from Lactuca serriola, assembly GCF_051521515.1. NCBI lineage: Eukaryota > Viridiplantae > Streptophyta > Magnoliopsida > Asterales > Asteraceae > Lactuca > Lactuca serriola. The sequence goes on along the minus strand of NC_136416.1, from coordinate 162,903,518 downwards.
TAATATATTAATATATCAAAAACATCTTATTCTAAAAAATATATCCATACAAATTGTTAGGTGAAGTGTAACCTAATGGACCATGTCGGGTCGGGTCAAGTTCATACCAAATATAGTTATGAGCTTGGATACCTTATTCAACACATCTCCCATTATTGACACATTTCCATATATGCCATATGACAACTCATTATTAATAGAATCATGTCTATTCATAATAGTGTTAATATGGTCCATCCATTACTAAACTTCCAACTGTCCTTAAGCAATTAATCCTTAGTGAACCTTAGATTGTCTTTGACAGTTGTTTAACTACTTTAGTGATATTTGGTTCTAGTCCTATTTCCCTCTTAATACCCTTGGCATTCGGAAAATTCAAAACACATGAATATTATAGCATATGCAATCAATCCTATACTCGAAGCATATGGAATACGATTCATAATGTCTTACATAAAGACAAGATACTTGACCATTCTTTTTCTATAATATTTCCATACATAGAATTTCCAATGTTGAACTATTCCAACATAACATTCATATATATATATATATATATATATATATATATATATATATATATATATATATATCCTTGACTAAATTCTATTAAAATCTCACAATCTAAGCTTTTAGATTTGAAATGAAGTATGAGTTCCTCTCCCTTAATTATAGCAAAACAATTTTTCAAACTCTGCAACTTTGCGAATTGAAACTTTTTTTTCTATAATTAACATTGCTAACTTGCAACACTTACCATAATGATTATGCTCCCACTAGTATAACAATTATTTCTTTAATAGCATAACACTTATGCTTCCACTAGCTTTGACATGTACTTAGAAATAAGCTGGACTTCTAGAAATCAATACTTGTTGATTTTCTTACCAAAGTTCAGATTTCTGATACAAGATGCTTCGATAAGAGTTTATCTAGGCTTCTCCAAATCATACATCTTTATTTAGTAAGCTCATGCGTGTCTAAACTATTTCAGAACTTACAGCAGTAAGTCCCGAATGTTCAAACTATTTGCTATTTCTCACAATTCGAACTATGAAGATGGATGTCGTAATCATAATAGAATTTGAGAATGCAAGTAACACAACTACTATCTCCTCAAAATCTTCTTAGTGAAAGTGTTTCCTCATACTCATTTTCATGAAGCGGATAGAAACCTTTGCCACTTAGATTAATGGTGTATGTGTTCCTATCTATGTGACTTTGTCATAACCATAATCACAAGACAAGGTTAGTGACGAATCCAAACTCATATGGACTGAACTTGTTCAATCTTAATTTCTTGCCACTTGGCAGCATAAGGGCCTACCATTGCTTCCAGTTTGTTATGCAAACAATTGAGAACTCATAGAACTCACATGCATAGTTAACTTTAACTGGAATGGGCACAGAAACAAGAATATGTCAGCACGATAGGTTACAAACCTCATGTCGTGAGCTAGCGATGCAAAATTGGTTTATTCTTGATTATTTCCTAAAACGTTTCAAGATCTTTAAGACTCCCACTAACTTCTTTACATATAAGAATCTCTTGTCAAGAAACACTCCTTGACAAACAAATATTCAAGAGTTAGTGCGGATTCTTAATATGGAAAAACACGTCTAAATGTGTTATAAACCTTCTTAAGATTATGTCACTCAAGTCACAATCTTGGAGTATGACTCTAAGACTTGATTTTAGAACGAAGTATGTCTTACCTTAATTGATTTAGCTATTTCAAAAATTTCCGATTCATCTTCTTAGCCATACAAGTGCACTAAAGTTTCCTTAGAGGATCAATTATGATATAGGTTTCATAATCATTATGATGATCATAAAACACGATACTAAAGTACTCTCCTTTCCTTTCAGACTGGAGAAACTTTTAACTTTCTGCCTAATTGATTCTTCTTATTCGTTCTGCCACACATTGAAACTTTTCCAATGATTCAAAATTACACTTAATCTTTTAAGTATAACCATGTTTACTAAACTTTTTTAAAATCATAACGAATAGTCTTATCATTCTCTGTGGTGGACCTGACCAGAGCACAACCAAGTGTACCCGATCCCCTAGTCCTTCACTTGACTCACATATACATGTGGACAAGGAATTAGTTATAATTTCCCAAAGATGAATGTTCTCATTCATCACACAACACAAGTTGAATGATTCCAAGTTTCTATCCAATTGAAACTTGGGTGATGAGAATCTTTCCTTATTTGCCAAATTATGACAATACCACAAACGAAAGAATCAAATCTATTTTCCAATGTTGCTAACAATAGAAATATACAAACATCAATTTTCGAAAGTGCCATTCCAAGGATATATAAAATAAGATAAAAATTAAAATATATTTCTTTATTTATACAACGCGAAAAAGTTGTCCTTACAATGTAATTACAAATGAAAACTATGTTACTACATATTCTTAAACAACCTATCAAAACATCTAATAGAAGCTCACAAATCTAATTATTGAACCATGCGATTGAAATCCATCTCTTCACGACCAGACTTATCTTACTCTTCCTTTAAGCTTCCTTTCTTTTCATTAATCCTACAAACACATCAAAATGCAATCTCGTCACATCATGTATTAAGAATCTACAAAAAAAAAACTTACTAGAGTTAGATAATGGACTTAACTGAAGCAGAGTCAAACATTTTGACTATACGGTCCTTCTGTTCCTTTAGGTAGATACGACAACTTCACAACCGATGCCCCTTCTCTTGGAAATAGAAACAAATAGACTCTTTCGGAATGATACATGGGACAGTCTCAGACTTAGCCTTTTTCTTTACCATTTGGTCAACCGAGTTAACTATGGCCGATCCCTTTCCATTGGGAAGATAAGACTTTTCTGGACTTCCAATGTTTCCATTGTCAATGTCCATGGAAGTTTGGGAAGTAGATCTTCCAATCAAATTTTCTTTAGCAGTACGCCAAATCATTGTTGATTCAGCAGCAACAAGCGAATATGCTAGATCAATAAAGGGTCATGTCGTGATCTCCCATATAGTAGCCCTTAAAGAACCCACTATATGATTTAGGAAGTGATTGAAGAACCAAGTCAACAACCAACTTCCTTAAACCAACAACACCCAACATTCCCAACTTGTCAATGTGTGACTTCATCTCCAAGACATGTGCACACACATACCTTCCGTCTTAGTGTTTGCTTACCAATAGGGTTTGAGTGACCTATAACTATTCAAGTCTTTGAACATGTGGGATAGGGAGAATTATTGTAGGAAGTGGAGGAAATGAAACACGATATCTATTTCCACAATCCAATCGTGGGACATCATCTTCATAAAGAAATCTTTTTCCAAAAGATTCGGGAAGACCATAGTTGTCAAAAGTAGACATCTATAAGGGAGAAATTCAAGTTAGTTGATTGAAGACCTTAATATAATACCCAAAATGAAATATTAAGGCTAGGACCCAGCACAATATTTTACAATTCGAAAGAGGGATTCCATAATCCAATTGCAAAATACTTGAAGGTAAGTAAATGACGATTTACCAATTTCCACCATGAAAAACGAAAATGAACTTTAGGTTTTAAATGAACTGAAATTCCTAGATCCTTTGAGATTCATTGAATTTTTCAATAGCATGTTTAATCTCGATTATGCCCTTCAAGTTTGTGACTGGGATGCCGAGGAACACAAACAAGGTGTGAATAACCATGCAAATGAGCTTGGTACTGTCGATGTTACATATCACCTAATCAATGTGTCGGTTAACCACACACGCTTCATTGATCCATGATTAACATCATGCTACCCTTTGCCACACATTTTTAGTCCCAAATTAGTGTATTGGTTAACCACACATGCTCCACTAACGACTTAACAAGGTGCAAAGTGCAATTTCATGGGTTAGCATCAAATTCACATTTTTCCTAAGTAACTAAGATTGGGAATTTATTAAGCATTTAATTACTTGGTATTTCATTATACTTATAGTGGGAGGTTGTGTCCTATCCTACCCGCTCGGCTAACGACCCTCCACCAATCAAGGAAGCGGTGGGCGAGAGTGGACACCCTTTCAACTTCCATTTTATAGGCAGTTTCCTTATACCCCCTTATAGATTGGCTTCATGAATGAGGCCTACTAACGGTAAGGCTGACCTTTCAATTATACATATACAATATGTTAGACTATTAATTTTATATAGTATTAGGGTGTATTTTAATCTTTTAAAATATTTGATGGTTTAATCTATTAATAAATTATACTCTTAATTTAATTAAAATTATACCATATGATTTGGATTTAATAAAACTCTTTTAATTAAACATTTAATTAATTGTTAATAAAATCCATAAGAACTAATTGAACTATTCAAAAACATCATGATGCTAAATCAAATTAAAACTATTTAATTAATTTTAAGTTATGAACACATGAGTTACACAACTCCATAACTTAAGGAGTTAATTTTTTTTATGAAGATGAGACTTTTCAAGTTCCATAACTTATGGAACTCTTCAAAAACATTAAGATCAATTTAACTAATATTTATTTGTAACTCCTTAAAAAACTTTTGAGTTTTAAATTTGTTGACAAAATTTATAACTCCTCAAAAACATTTAGATCAAACTTTAAAATAATAAAACAATCATATCATTTTATCTTTTACTAAATTGATCTAATTCAACTCTTGTAGCAAAATGATTCAAATTTTACAAATAATTAGTTTGTCACAAAATCAAGTAATTATCTTAAAATTTTGGCGATCATCATGTTATTGGATGGGGATAATCATTACCATATCAACAAAATCAATTTTATGAACCAAAATACTTTGTGGTAATGATCCTAATCCAAAACAGGCAAAAAACCCGAAAATCATGCAAATTGATCATCTAACTCGTCGATCCAGGCTGTGGACTCGTCGAGTTCATGCTGACAGAAACAATTTTTTAATTTTGATTCAACTTTGAACAATTAGCCATTCATGAATATAAGAGACAACTACCCGTGGCTCTGATACCACTGTTGGGCTTTGTGTACTATAGCACTCTTATGGTGTACATACAACCCTAATAGCTTTGGATCTACGTTTTCTCTAGTTATACATGCAACAAAATTTCCAAAGCATGAAGCCTACAACTAGCATAAAATTTGACATATAAATCATAAAAGTAAGTTAGAAGATTACCTCTAGGTGTAGCGTGTTGTATTTTGGCCTTTAAGTGCTTAATGCCTCAAATGTTGCACCTCTAATGGAATCAGAAGACTCCATGAACAATTGGAGAATAAAGAGAGAGATTTTATGAAGCTCAAAATCGTCCATCTCTTGCAATGTTACTCTTTTTTTTTCCGATGTTGGCTAAAGGGGTTACACATATATAGTTTGGAATTCCTAAGGTTTAATTTGTAAACCCTAGTCCATTTACTTAAGCCTTTAAGCAATCCAATAATCCATATGATGGGCCTTATGGACTAACTCTTCATGGACTCCCATATAGAATCAGTCCATCCTAATCAATATGGATCATTGGTCCAAACTACAAATATTACTGATTGACTTAACGAGTCCGTGTTACTTTAATTAATCTCTTTTGATCACTAAATTAGTTTCAAATTAATTCTTGATCAATACTAATTAAATAATATGATTTCTTGATTAATATATTATAATTATAATATATTAGTAAATCATAAATAACCTATTTCTCACATATCCATCCTATCAGATTGTTTTGGTGAATGTAACCCAAAAGGACCATACTACTCTCGGGTCAAGTACATATCAATTATAGTTATGGGCTTAGAAACCTAATCTAACCTTTACATCACTCAAGCATGCATTAACACGAATATGATGGACAAAAATCTAGAATTATTCATAATAAGCAATAAAGTTGGAGCCTCTGACGCCTACAAAGGTCCAAAAGCAAGAAAGGATGGTGACGATGATGATACTTTGCCTAATCCACCACTAGAGTACTTCTTTCTTCTTCTTATTCAAGCTATAAATGCAAAAAAAATCTTCATAAATGAGTGGAAGAGGAGAGGGGAGGTTCAAAATGGTGAAAAGGAGGCTATGTTTTCTCATAATATGATCTAGACATGATGGGGGCTTACAAAATGCCCTAAAAACACGGAACCAACCTTTATATATGTTGAAAACCCTAAAACTTCATGGGCTTGGGCTGCACAGTTCTCATGTCATGAACCTTTAATGCTCACATCATGAGCACAATTAAAATCAACATTTCTTTTTAATCGCTCCTCATGTCGTGAGCTCCAATTTCTCACCTCGTGAGCTCAGATCTCCCCCAAATCCTTGCCAACTTCGAACAATCTTAACTTTTTCGTTTCAACTCCGTTTTCGATGATCTTTATATCCACGGAAAGGTTTTGAAGAGTCTACAATATTATCTAATTATCTTGGGATAAAAACTTCTCGAACAAAAATCCATATCTCATAAAGGCCCGAGCTGACACATTACTGAAATACCCCTTCGCTCTAAAGCACAAACCGAATTTCCCGGATCATCCAAATTACCTTACACACACCCAAATGGGTCTAAATCTCTATTACTTAAAGGCCCTAAGCCTGATGATACTTGGTTTTTGGGTCACCACCCTGCGTTAGGAAACGATTCGAAACAGGGTGGTACATTATGACTTATGTGTTAAGGTGTAAATCTTTTGCATTAAGACTTAAGGATTACGGCTTATAGCTTATGGCCTATACCTTAAGGATAAAAGATTTGGTATTAAGGCTTAAGGATTAAGGCCTATAACTTATTTCATAATCCTTAAGGCTCAAAGCTTATGAAAGATCGCTCATGGTTTACGGCTTAAGGCTTAAGGTATATGGCTTGTGTCCTACTGATTATGTCATCTGACTTATGGCTATAAGCCTTAACTAATTATCACATCCCCAACCACTCTCTCTGGCGCTATAACCACCACCCCTACCATAACTATCGACATCGCAACCACCCTTACCACTACCTCTAACATCACCATCACCAACACCACCTATACCATACGACCAAATCTATCATTAGCATTGCCACCACCCCTACCACCTCTTTAGCAGACCTCGTATATTTTGTGGTGATAGAAGGAGTATATTTTGTGGTGAAGAAAGGGGTGGAGGTGACAGATGTGGTCGTATTGGTAGAGAAGGTAATGGTGGTAATGGTTGTGGTGGAAGGTGTAGTTTTTGAGGTGGTAATTGTGGAGTTGGTGGTGGAGAAGATAGAGCTAGTAGTGGCAGAGGTGTTGGTGGACTAGTGGTGGCGAAGTGGTAGTGGTAGTATTAGTTAAGGTGGAAGAGGTGGTGGTCATCCTTTTTAATGTTTTTTATGATTTAACTATTTTTATACTATTACAAATTTTATTTTATTTTAATAAACAATTTTGGGTTCTTCCTTCCCTTCTCCGGTCAAACTTTTAAAATCTCATCTATGTCCCCAATTGTAAAAAGAGGGAAAACACGCTCCTCACTCACATATGTCGTTTCTTAAAACAAGGGCTATAAATCAACCATTATCCACCAACATGTCTCCATCTCTAAAACATTATCGAAATCTGATGTCCTTAAACTCCTATCCTCTAGAGATGGTGCAAGTTTACCCCAACCCCCAATCCACGTTGCTGACATGAAAACTACAAATTTTTGTGGTTTGTATGAAGATTTAGTCACACTTGGAAAAGACTTCAAGAAACTGGTGAATCATTAGAGAGTAAGCATGGATTCCTGGAGGAGATGATAATTTGTATGCTAATACACGATCACGGAGGAAAATTGAGAGCCAATATATGATGAGTATTAAATCTACAATGATACCATACTAAACATGGTTTGTCCTATTTCTAAGAGTTGATTGTTTATTATTTCATATTAGGGTTGAGAGGCGGCTCCTTGAAAAAGAATGCCACGCTGATATTTGTTAAACCCGAATACAATCAACGTTCTCCCATGTTGCAACAGTAACTCTTACCAAATCCAATTTCACATATCTTTTAGTTTCTTAATTCTCACTCATGATTATGAAATAGAAATTAGTTCGACTGCAAACGTCGAGGGGGAGCATCAAAATGTTAATCCAATTGTCGAGGGGGAGCAAAATGGATTTATTTCTTCTAACTCGAATGATCAAACTGATGTTTTTCATGATATGACTGATAATGTGTCTAATGCAGGTGAAGGTTAGGAAATTGATGAAATGTTCGTAGATGCACCTTTAGATTTTGATCTTGCGTATCCACCAATGGAGAGATGGACATGAAATCATCCAAAAGAACAAGTTATCAGCGTTAGTAAAGTTTGCTTTGGAAGATCCTAATTGAACCAGCATCATGCTAAAGATGAGGTATTTAATGTGCATCAAGAATTTTGTATGTTTAATGTTTTTATTTTGAAAATTGAACCAGCATTAGTAAAGTTTGCTTTGGAAGATCCTAACTGGATTATTTCCATGCAATCTGAATTTGCTGAATTTGTAAGAAACAAGGTTTGGAGACTTGTTCCAAAACCTGATGATGTCTCGGTTATAGGCTTAAAATGAATTTTTAAATATGAAACTGATAAAGAAGGTAATGTGGTTCGAAGCAAAGCAAGGTTGGTTGTTAAGGGATATTCGCAACAAGAAGGTATTGACTATGATGAAACCTTTTCCCTTATCGCGAGACTCAAGGCTGTTCGAATATTTATTGCTTATGAAACACACAAAGACTTCAATGTTTATCAGATGGATGTCAAGTGCGTTTTTCTCAATGGAGTGTTAGAAGAGACAGTGTATGTTGAGCAACCCCCGGGTTTCGTAAATGATAAATTTCCTGATCATTGCTATATTCTCGATAAAGTTGTTTATCATTTAAAACAAGCACCATGAGCCTAGTATGCAACTCTTACCAATTTCTTAAAACTCTCAAAATTTAAACAAGGATCTGTTGATCCATTCTATTTCGAAAGAAATTGGGGGATCATTTGATGCTTGTTCAAATTTATGTAGATGATATTATTTTTGGTTCGACGTATCCTTTATTGTCCAGTGAATTTGAGAATATGATGAAAAGTCAATTTGAGATGAGCATGATAGGTAAGATAAATAATTTATTAGATTAAATATTCATAGAAGTAGAGATGAAATTTTCATAAATCAAGAGAAGTATTCTCGAAAGCTACTTGAAACGCTTGGCATGACGAATAGTTTGAAATTGCGAGTACCAATGGATGTCGGTACAAGCTTAGGTCCTTCGTTGGACAAACCTGTTGTCGGTATTACGAAGTACAGGAGCATGATCAGTTCACTACTATACTTAAATGCTAGTCGACATTACATTATCTTTGTTGTTTGTAATTGTCCCAAGTATCAGGTGAATCCCATGGAATCCCATTTAACAGTTGTCAAGAATATTTTTCATTGTCTCAAAGGGATTGTTTTGTTGGGTTTATGGCATCCTTCAAAAATGGGTTTCGTTATTCAAGCGTTTTCCGATGCAAATCTTGGTTGGTGCCAACTTGACCATAAAAGCATTAGTGGTGGATGCCAACTTTTGGACGAGAAGCTTGTTAGCTGGCAATCGAAGAAACAAACGTGTGTTTCGATTTCCACAACAGAAGCAGAATACGTTGCTGCCGCAACTTGCACTTCTCAAGTCATTTGGATACAAATCCAAATTCATGATCATGCAATCAACATGACAAAGATACCTTTGTATTGTGGTTCACAAAGTACAGTATGTATTCACCATAATCCAATGGAACATTCGAAGACTAAGCATATAGCACTTCGATATCATTTCATCAAGGATCATGCCGATAATGAAATATCGAGGTTCACTTTGTGAAAACAACAGATCAACTTGCTGACATTTTTTATAAACCTTTGGATGAAAAGTCTTTTATCAGAATCTTGTCTGGATTAGGAATGATTGATGCAACTGTTGTTCTCAGTTTAACTTCGTCATGAAATTAAGAAGATTCGAAACTTTGATGAATAATCCAGAAGTTATTATTCACTATTCAGCGTTCGACCTGCTTCGTTTTTGATATTTATCTGATTGACTCAGAACATGCTTCATTGTCCAAGCAAACTTGATGTTTCGAAGTCCAATGTCCCAATGTCGATGTCCTTCATTTCGTTTGTCTGGTAACATTTTCTTGTCTTTTGTAGTGTGTTTATAAAATCAAAATACCAAAAACATCTTATTCCTTTTATTTTTCTTTTTGAAAACTTCTAAAAAATCAAAAATATATTTCTTTTTTTTATATTTCAAAAAAAAATTCCAAAAAGATTTTCTCATTTTTGTATTTTTCTTTTCAAAAACAAAAATACCAAAAATATTTTCTCATTTTTATATTTTTTTTCAAAAATAAAAATTCAAGAATATTTTTTTCTGTGTTTACTAATTGTTTGTGTACAATCGACATACTTCGGTGGATTTTTCTTTATGGCAATGGGGAAGGTATAAGTTTGAATCTTTGCACTAGTTAGGTGTCCCTAGAAGCATGTTGTGGTATGTCGACCAAAGCCTCAGAGACTCAATGTGTTTCGAAGCCTTAATGTATACCACACTATGAGTGTGCCTTCCCAAATAGGCTATATTCGTATTAGTCGACGAGCTAACTTTTCTCTTCTTATGTTAAGTTAAGATATTTCTGCATAGTCCTTATCATTTGCAAAGGTACACTTTATTTCTTCACCAATATTTTTTATCAACTTAATTCTTCACACACTTCACATGCATATCCTTGACAACTCTGGTATAAACCAATCAGAATGTAGATACTGCACAAGTTTGTGTTAATGATCTTGATTCATGAGTCTATGATGATAGTGAAACCTAATATTCCCAACTTTTGAAGGAATTGATGGTGAACTTTATTTTCAAGATTCTAACGAAACACTTGTTTTAGTAACACACTTCGATAATCAAAATCATATTATTTCATTATGCATGGTCTTGATAAAATGTTCTATACCCAAGACATTTTTACCCTACAAGATCCAATTTTTCAGTTTTTTTGGAATATGATTTCCATTTGAATATCAGTTCAAAATCTTGTTACTTTGCAATCTTATCTCACCTTTGCTTGTCATTAACTACGTTGGTCATACAAGAACTTTTGATCATTGCATTCACACTTATGTTAAGTTGTGATCATGAACAAAATTGAGCCTACCTTTCAAAGCCTTTCTAAAAGATGCCCTTCGATATTCCTTTATGAATATTCGATTGTATTTCATGGGATCCCACACAAGCTGTTCGACATCTCTCTTGATGTATAACGAAGTGATATTTGCTCGGGGTCTTATTGCTTTTATTTTAATTCTTTACTTGACCTCACAGAACCAATTTTTTTTGTTGTTCTCGTCTCACCCTTTGGCACACATTTGCACAAGAAATCCTTGAGGTCTTAATTAATACCAACTCAAACCAAGATTTCGAAAGTCTAGCTATGATTTCGTTTCTTATCCTAAAAGAAAATGAGCCCTACCTTGAAGCGAAGGTTCAGTTGCGGTTCTTATCCTCTTGGGGCAAGCGAAACTATTGATCGATGTGATGGTTTGATTACTTCATGGTTTTCCAAGAAAAAGTGCTCATTACTTTACAAACGTGGCGATTTTTACGGATATAGGCCCAGTTTTCAAGGATACACGTGTCATGATTTTATTGATAATTGCTTCTAATTCAGAATGTGTGTTAAGTATAAAAGGATTTTGGGGTTCACCAATTCAAACATTATGTATCATGGTTGAAGATTTTCCCCAAATTCTCTTTCCTTATACTTATCTTTTCTTTCAAACCTTCAAACCCTAACAATGGCGACAACCAATGTTCATGTTGATCCTTCTCAAAACACTGATGAAGCTACATCTCAACCCCTGTGGAATATCCAAGGTTCCAATTATAGGGTTCAACCAAATATTTCAAAATACCCAAAAGAACTGCAGATGTTGATTGTTTCTCTCAATCATTCAGTTCTTTCCACTGTGATGACTGCTTCTTTCTCAGTTTCGATGACATGGTTATCATTGGCAGGTTCTACGACAGTCTTCAACAAAACTTCCAAAGTGATTAAATTCCAGTTAACCAACGATAAGAAATACAAGCTCATGAATAAACATTTCTCTCAAATCTTGAATGTTCCCAATGTTGGACCTTTCTATGAGGTTACTAATGAACACATGGTTCACATGTTCAATGAAATGGGTCATCAACCCTCACTCACCAAAACCAGTCAGTTTAAAAATTCATCTTTACCGTTATATGGAACTTTTTGTTTGGGATAGGTCGAACTGTTAGTCTTGATAAAGCTAACTTGAGATTTATCCTATGATTGTTGGGCTCTATTATGATCTGAGTGTTGATTATGCTACTCAACTATGCGAGGAGTTTGGTTTTAGTATCTTACACACCAATGTTGCCAATGGTGTTTCATGTGCTCGATGTAGGAGTCTGATATTGCAACAAGTGTATAAGAAGGAATGGATTCTTGTTCCAACTGATGTTCTAAAAGACGAGTTTGGAATTTATCAACATCTAAAGACTGTTAAAGATGATTCAGAGATCTCTTTCCTAATATTGCCAGAATTACGGAAGCCATTCTTAGAAATGTGGATCCGAAGAACCCTGTTCTTGTTTCTTACCTTCAAACAATAAACCCTATTGTCGAAACATGGGTGTTGTTCCCCAAAGGAATTGAAGGAACTTCAAAACGTGGCAAAAGTTCCATGAAATCCTCAAAGGTTGAAAAACCTAAATCTGTTCCTGAGACAGTCGATAAGGAAGTAATGAAGCCTGTTCAAGAACCTATTATTCAGGATGTTCAAAAGGAAGTGGTGCCCTTGATAACTGGTGTTTTAAAACGCATGAAGAAGCGAGCCCATAGACCTCGCCATTCACTAGAATCGAGGCTTATTATCGAAGACGTTCATGATAAGTCTATTTCCTCACCTAAGGAGGTTTATGTTTCGAAATCAAAGAGGATATGGAAACCACAACTCAATCGCAAGGGTGTGGTTTTTCGTGAAATCCAAGCTCCAGTTTCTTCAGCTTCCAAGAAACGAAGAGCTCAAGCCATGGTCAAGAAGATTAAAAAGAAGCAAAAGAAATTACAAGATCCTCTTGATGAGGTTGTGGTGGAAACAAATTTCGAAGATGATGGTTCTCAGTATCCACTTCGCAATGATAATGTTGGCTTCGCTTCACCACAAAGGGATAATCTAGTCAAGTAGAATTTCAAGGAGACTGGAAATCTTAGTGGCTATGTGAAAGCATCTAATGTGGACACATCTACTAATTTAGGTGATCAATCAACTCAATCCATCCCTGAGCAGATGTGTGTCATACCACCCGAAGTCTCAATTGCTGAATCCATATCGGAGGAGTTCAAACTTCAGGCATCCCTGTGAACATATCTAATATGGACACAAATGCCAACATGGATTATGGAGTGTTAGCTCATATAGCCCAAGATAATTCGAATGTTTTAACTTCAACTGTTCTTGTTTCTCTTATCTTATCTTCCACTATCAAAACAACCATCATGGACACTTCTACTTCCTTACCTCCATTTATTACACCTACACCTATTTTGTTACCAACTTCCATTACTTCACCCACTTATCACAACATTCTAAATCAACCTATTACCTCGCTTTTTCCCTCACAATCAACCGAAGGTACAAAATCTACTCCAAAGGTTGATCAAGATGATGATGAAGTTATGGTATCGTTTGCTGATATCCAGTTTGATTCTGAGGAGGATAACTTTCCTGATCATATGTTTATGTCAGGAAAGAAATTCAAGATCTTGAATCGTAAGTTGAATTCCTTACTACAACTTCAAGCTGACTCTGTAAATTAAAATGTTGCGTTTGGGATCGAAGTTGATGTGCTATCGAAGTCTCAAGAGCATAGACTGAATATTGCCATGGAAAAAATTGAAAAGAAGCATGAAGAATGGTTGAAATGTCATGTTGAGAATTTTCAATATGAGGTAAAAAAGCTTCATGAAGTAGCCAAAGAAAGACATACTCTTTTTGTCAAAGAAGTTCAGAAAGTGGAGCAGTTTGTTACTCTCAAGTTCGAGTCTCTTAAGTCTGAATTGTCGAAGGAGGTGACTAAGCTTGAACAAAGTCATTCTTCTCTTCATCAAAAGTTGGATATTTTTTCCGAGGCCATTCACAAACTTGTTGAAAATTTCCATACTTTTTCAACTTTGGATTCGTAAGTGTTCACCAAGATGGACGATCTTTTGGCAAGCTTGAAAGAGTACGTTTTGAAGCTTGAATCTTCTCCAAAATCTTCTCTATCTCCATAGTCGTTGTCTCAAATGTTTTCTTCATTGGAGTCAAATTTAAAAGCTGAACTAGATCCTCTTCTGAAATTCATGGATTTGATGCTAACTGATGCCCCACCTGTTAAAACAGGGGTGCAAGGGGGAGAAAAGGGGGTTGGCTATGGTTTTCCAAAAGGTGTTGGTTCTGGTTCATCGAAGGAAACTTCTCAAGGAAAGATTGTTGGGAAGGTGATGAGTACACAGATTCCGACTTCACTTCCTAAGTCTATGTCAACAACCTCTACCATAGTAACTTCAAAGCCATCGGCCAAAGGAAGAAATGCAATGCAAAGGGAAGGGTATCAAAGTCGATCCTACTAAAGAAGACAAAAGGATTTCCTTGGAAAAAGAAATAGAAAAACAAAGGCAGATCAAAAGCATTCTGAGACAAAGCCAGAATGATTCTCCAGGTCTTGAGAAAGGTGTCATTTTATTACGTAAGTATTGAAGATATAGTTTTCAATGGGATCATGCATGACTATGAGAAGGTTCCTAAAAATAGATTTGATACTGAAAATACTGATTTCAATCAATTAGATTTTCCTATCAATGAAATGATGTTCATTTCTGCTCAGTATCAGATTATGGATAAGTTCGACGACAAGGAAGAATAAAAAAGATTGAAGCTAAGATTTCATGTAGTACTTAGCAAAAGAGAACATGATATCTGGTCATTGGTGAAAATAGTGAAAGTTCTCAATATTTCAAAAGATGTTTTGTTCGAAGGGGTGTTGCAGAATTATAGATTTCATGTGGTCAGAACTAACAACGTTGCTTGTGACGTCTTAGTTGCAGATTTTCCTTTGATGAATCTCAATGATCTCATCAGTGTTGCGAAAATCTTGAGAAGTGTGGATGTATCGAAGCTTCAATTGACCAAAAATAATATTTTTTGATTGGCTTCACACATATTAAGCTGTTTATTCATAATTATAATGATTGTCCTGCCATGACAAATGTGAAACTTCCCTTAGCAATCGGTAGACAAGTTACTGTGCCACAATCATTGCTAAAAGGTCAAACAAGCTTGAAGAAATTCGAAGATGGAGAGATATGTGTTAAACCTTTGGGTGTTGTGTTCATTGGGAAGAATAAGTAGGAGAAGATTACGAAGTTCTTATTCCATGTTTGTGATGTGGAAAAGTACATGAATTCACAGTATACAAATCTTCTTATTTGTATCAATAACTGCAAAAGAAATACAAAAGGAGATAAATCAGAGATTCATAAGACAATTAGTTGATACACAGAGATTAAAAGAGTACTTCATCAAGCAACGAAGATGCTAATGAATTAGGATTCGACACTGCTCACTAAGGGGAGAATGTAGAGGTCGAAATATGTTGTGAGGTGTTAAAGGGTCTTATGTCTTGTATTAGTGTCGAAGGTTGTAATGATGTTTCATTGTATCTATTTCATAAGGGCTCTATTAGATGTCAAAGCGTTCAGGTTTTAACCCTTATGTATATTTTGCTTACTTTTGTCATTCCTATAAATAGGGATAGGTGCTAGAGATAGAGTAACTTTTGGTCCTTCATGTTCCTTACTCTATAACACTCTTGTATCTTTCAGAAGTATCAATTGAGCCAAACAGATTTTATTTACAACTTGTGTTCTAGATTCAACTCGTACTCTGATTTCATTAAATTTACTCGATTCTCTAGAACGACACTTATATATAGTGAATAGTATTTTGTTCATCAATGATCTACATCCATCAGAGACTAAAGTGATATTTCGCATGCATTTCTAAGTATAAAACTTCAATTGCATTATAAAGGTGGAATATAATACATCAGGTCTATTACATAGTGTGTTCACGGTGACTTAGACCAGTGAACGTTGAACTAATTTTATCGATTGTCATAATGTTCCTCCACATGCTCCATGTAGGGCGGATCCGAGGGTTATCTCAAGGTAGCCCGGGATACCCCTCAAAAAAAATTCAATAGTGTAATTTTTTTTAGAAAAATTACATTTTATGTAGTGTATATATACGCATCCCTTTACTTATAAGCACAAACAAACAGCTAGTCTATTGGTGAAGGTGCTGGCTTATTAAAACAAAGGTCTCAAGATCAATTCTGGCTCCTTACATATCCTTTGTTTACATTTCTTTTATTTTTCCAGCTATTCTATTC
The DNA here is from genome assembly GCF_051521515.1 of Lactuca serriola. Lineage (NCBI taxonomy): Eukaryota > Viridiplantae > Streptophyta > Magnoliopsida > Asterales > Asteraceae > Lactuca > Lactuca serriola. Next base: position 162,887,048 of record NC_136416.1, on the reverse strand, counting down.
TTTTGTTTTCCCACCTACTCTATCCCACATCGCCAAACTCATGTAAACTCAATTATGTTCATCTATTATATAAACTTGTTATCCTCACCCTTCATTTGATATCTACTTTGAGTCCCACATTGATTCAAGTATCAAAAGATACTTCAACTTCATGTTTATATAACAAGACTTGAAGTTAGCTAAGGATTCGATTAAGGTTTGGGCTTAAAACCAAAACCAAATCGGGAAATCCAAGTACAAATTGAAAATCGAAACACCGAAGCAATGGCTTTGGATTCGGTTCGGTTTTAAAATTTTCAAAACCGAGGTTGTCGGTTTTGGGTTTGGTTAGGTCAAATCTAACCTGACTCGCCCCATGCTCAGCCATTGCGGTGATTTTCCAGAAAAAAATAGGATACCCCTTTGTATTGAGTCTTGTTCCGCCACTGACTCCATGTACTTCCAAGTGCTCAATGTATTCAACAATACTTCATAACCCAACAACATAAATTCTCACTGAAAGCCAATTGGTTATCTTTATATGGTTCAAAACGAAAGGGTACTGATCTCCATGGAGAAGTATGGGTTTGGGGGAAAGATTTGATGACATAATGAGTGTCTCGTTTCACAGTGTCTGTTGCATGCCTATGATGAACACTCTCACCCATTTGATTTACCATAGTAATTATGGCTCACTTCCTTAACATAGTTGTTCCTCATTCTATGTGCATAAAGCTTGACCCATTTGAGGAACACGCCATCTTAGATGCGAGCTATGAAGGGATTATAGAGGCTTTCAGAGTCGTTTGGACTTTAGGTCCGAAAGTTTTGACTCTTAGAAGCCACGTATATCCAAATAGTATGTCACGTCGTCTTTTGTAACCGAAAGAACCTATGAAATCAAATACCTATTGCAGAATAAAAGATAAGTGAAATAAAAGATAAGTCAAATTTTATAGTGAATAAGTCACAAAAGATGTGAAGGTAAACTAAAAACATTATATAAAATATTGGGTCTCTTATGTCATTAGCCGTATATCTTATCACTACAAAAAGATTGGGCAATAGCGGCGACACGCGTCGCCGCTAAAGGCTAGGCGTGTCGCCGGTAATACCTTTAGCGGCGACATGTCGCTGCAAATACGTCGCCGGTATTGTTTCGTCGCTAATACGCTCAATGTCGCCGCAAATACATGTTGTCGCCGCTAATACTTCCGTCGTCGCTAATGCTGCCCGTCGCCGCTAATATGTTGTCGCCGCTAATAGGACGCCGTCGCCACAAAAGCCGTCGCTGCTAATGCTCTTTTGATTTTTTTTTTTTGTTTATTTATTTCACATTAAATTTATAATCAATCCAAATATTAATCCATATAGCATTTGAAAAATCTGATAATTTTATATAGAAATATTAATACATAATATCAATCCAAAATATTAATCCATATATATACCACATTTAGTATTGTTTCAAATTACACAACGTTTCATAAAATCCTAAAATAACTACTCGTCCTCATCATCATTTCCATTATTTGGTGGCGGCAATGAGCGAAACCACTCTTCCAATACTGCAGAACAAGCCGGGTCCTGTAGTATTGTTTGGAGCATTTGCAACTATAAAAAAAACAAAATATATTAACAATATATAAGAATAACATTATAATTAATTATACCATTCAATTATAGCATTTACTAACAATTACCTGTGATTGTGGTTGTTCTTGTGTCATTGGTTGTTGCTGATCGTACATAGACACAACGGTAAGGGGTTTACGCCCAATGCCTCTAATATGTCCGCGTCGAGCACCCAATATTCTTTCAAAACAATCTTTTATATCAGTTGGTGCTAGACCGCTTGCCTCAGAAGTAGCTTGGGTTCGTTGGTTTATCTCTTCGAGTAAAGTATTCTGTATTTTTTAAAAACAATAAAAATCATAAAAATTAGATTACTAAATACCTTTGATGATATAAACACTTACATGAAAAATACAAATTAACCACTTACGTATTGTTGCTCGACTGCAGGACTATAAAATACCCCTTGGCGATTGGAATTAGCTTTACGAAAAGCTTCGATTCGACTGATATCCTATTTAACATTAAAATTTAGATTAGTTATACTTTAAATAAATATTTAAATTAATTTAATTTTATTCTATTTAAATTAAAATTACAAGAAGTACGTTGCTATTAAGTTAGTTTTATAATTAATATAATTAAAGCTAAAGTTGTAATGACCAACATTAAGTCACTAAAAGTATGTTGCTATTAAGTTGGCCAAACATTAAGTCACTAATAAATTAAACACTTTGAAACCATATACAATACATTACTAGAAGTAAGTTGCTATTAATAACCTAATTAAGCCAAATGTATACATCCAATTTGCATATTTCAATTTCATCCAATTTCATACAATTAAGCCAAATGTATATATCCAATTTCATACAATTTGCATATTCCAATTTAATCCAATTTGCATATTCCAATTTCATACACTTAAGTCAAATGTATACATCTAATTTGCATATTCCAATTTCATCCAATTCCATACAAATATAAACATCTAACTTTCATTTTAAGGCAATGTGGTATAAACATAAATTTCAATCCAACAAATGTATATATTCATGTCATTTTTTTATACATCAATCTAATCTAAACATAAATATCAAAATATACACAAAATGCATAATTAAATTCCTACAAATCTGAAAAAAAAAACACACAACAAAATATTCCAACAAAATATATACAATCAAACAAAATTATCCAATAAAATGCATAATTAACCACTTCATATCTCAAAATACAAACATAATCACTCAATATAATTGAAAAATGCTCACATTTTATCATCTTTATTAACACAAAAACAGAAAAATCATAGAAAAAGATGAGAAATTCGACCTTGGGGAAGGAGGGGCAATTTCGGAATTTGCAAAAATATCACCGGTTTATGGCTGTCTTGGAGGAAGGAGGGGCAAGCACCGGTCCAAGAAGCAATTCCAACTCCACAAACTTGTCAAAAAAGCGTGATATTGCAGAAAGAAGAAGAGGAAAACGAGAGAATTGGAAGTAGAGAAGAAAATCGCAGAAAGGGAACCTATGAAGGGGTAATCTGCGTTTAGTATTAGCGGCGACGGGTTTTAGCGGCGACGTTAGCGCAACAGCGGCGACAAAAGGGCATTAGCGGCGACATGTGGAGGGAAAAGGTAACGCGCGTTTCCGCTATCCTTTACAGCCGTTAGATCAAAATAAAATCGGACGGATGGGGTGAAAACGACGCGGATCGCTAAATCAAAGCATTAGTGGCGACGCCTTTAGCGGCGACACGTAGCAATAGCGGCGACACGTAACGCGTCATTTACGTGTCGCCGCTATTGCTATGCGTCGCCGCTAAAGGCGTCGCCGCTAATGCTTTGATTTCTTATAGTGTATAGATATTTATATTATTGAAAATAATGCTCTAAAGTGTAAAATTTACACAAATATTAAACATTAAAAAACATTGCGACTATATTATTCTTATCGGTTTTTAGTTAATTAAATATTAACTTCAAGAACTGTTATCATTCAAAATATAAACTATACTTAAAAATGAGATTTATATGATGGAATTTTATGTAACATCTGAAAATATTAGGTAATTATAAAAGAACACTATTTAAAAACTTAACCATTAAAGGATATATACTTTTTCAATATATATAAACGACAGTAATAATAATAATAAACTAAATTGGAGGTGCACTTAATTCGCATTCGTAAATAGGTTAGTACTACGTAACTTTATTACACCAATATTTTGGAGATGCACTTAATTCGTATTCATATATAGGTTAGTACTTGTAGTATATATCTTTATTACATGAATATTTTTTTTCCATCTTATATCTCACACTTGAACCAGCAACCTCCCTAATACCACCGACAAGGCCCATTCTGTTATGTAGAGAGTACATTATGTTACATCGCACACCAGCATCAACGGTAGCGGCCATGTCCTATCTCCTTTATAAGTAATCTAACTATCAAATATCCAGTACTTGCTTCCTCCATTATTTCGATATGCTTCTCCTTTTAGTTACGTTGTTGGCTTCCATTGTCCTGTTTCTTTACTGGAGAAGGTCTCATCGTGTTATCAATTGGGTCGTTTTTGGCATGACCCCCGATCTCATTCTAAATGCTTACCGTGTTCATGATTTCTTCACAGATCTCATCAAATCGAGACATGGTACTTTCATGCTTAAAGGTCCTTGGTTTGCCAACATGGACATGCTCCTCACCTCCGACCCAGCCAACGTTCACCACATCTTAAGCAAGAACTTCCCCAACTATCCCAAAGGTCCCGAGTTCCGGAAGATCTTTGATTTCCTTGGAGATGGAATCTTTAACTCCGATCACGAGTTATGGGAAATCCACAGGAAAACAACCATGTCTCTATTCAAACACCCCGACTTCAATCTGCACTTAGAAGCAAATATCAGGAACAAGATTGAGAAAGGGCTTCTACCTCTCCTTGAATTCGTCTCCCATGATCAACAAGAGACCGATTTGCAGGAGATATTTCAGAGGTTTACATTTGACGCTATCTGTCTGTTGCTTTTAGATTTTGATCCTGAAACCCTGTCTCTGCATTTACCATATAATGCATGTGAGAAGGCCTTCACGGACGCAGAAGAAGCTCTTCTTTGGAGGCATCTGTTGCCGGAAAAAGTTTGGAAGCTGCAACACAGATTCAATATAGGAAAGGAGAAGAAGTTGATCGAAGCTTCTAAGGCTTTTGATGAATTTATATATAAATGTTTGTCAAGGAAAGAAAACAAGCTCACTGATGTTGAAAGAGTAGAGAAGGAGGTCGGATTGTTAAAGTTCTTGATCACTAGTTTCGAAGGACAGACGGGGACTTCAGGGAACTCAAGAACGTTTTTAAAAGACACCATATTCAGTCTGATGATTGCCGGAAGAGACACTACAAGCACAGGTCTTTCTTGGTTTTTTTATCTCATCGCCAAAAACCCTAGCGTAGAGAACAAGATCCGAGAGGAGATTGAGAAGCAAGTGGGAAATTCAAAATGGAAAAATCTTAATGCAAAAGAGTTGGAGGGACTGGTGTATCTTCATGGAGGTTTATGTGAAGCATTAAGACTCTATCCCCCTGTCGCTTTGGAGCACAAGGCACCATCGGACACAGATGTACTCCCAAGTGGGCATGTAGTTAATAAGCACAGCAGGATAATTCTGTCGTTTTATTCAATGGGAAGGATGGAATGGATATGGGGGAAGGATTGCTTGGAGTTTAAACCGGAGAGATGGTTTTCAGGGAGAGGAGGAGTAAAACACGAACCATCTTATAAATTTACAGCGTTTCATGCGGGGCCACGAACGTGCTTGGGTAAGGAAATGGGTTTAATTCAGATGAAAATGGTGGCGACTGCAATCATTTATCATTACCATGTAGAGTTGGTTAAGGATCAAGAGGTTTGTCCAGCTGATTCTATTATACTCCAAATGAAATATGGTTTGAAGGTTAGGCTCTTTCCTATCAGAGAGATCAAAATATAAGATTAAGAAACCTAGCGCATAGGGTTTTTGGGCATGCTTTTCATGAATTAAGGTTTCTTCATTTGAAATCAATAATTAAATGCAACAATTATTTCGGATGTCATTACAATGTTCGTGTATAATACTGTAAGTTTTAAAAAATATATTGATTGGGAATAATTTATAAGTTCATGCTAAGCATTTCTGTGATATTTAGCAGGAGATGGTTATCAAATTCAGAGGGGGGGGAGAGAGAGAGAGAGAGAGAACAATAAATGTTCACATATAATTGGTGTTAAGATTTAAAGACTATTGAAATGAGATGTGGTACCCTCTCAAACAAAACAATAAATGTTCACATTTTATATTTATAGGAAACATTACAGAACACACAAGTTTGGTCCCTTTTGTTGTCACATTAGGTCATATATATATATATATATATATATATATATATATATATATATATATATATATATATATATATATATATATATATATATAAAAGGTTAGGTTATTTTGTTTTCACTATCTATTGTGCATGTATGACTGATTATGAACCAATCATTTTAGTTATTTTAAGAAAGTAATTAATACATATTACATGTTGAAGATATAATAGACATTAATTACATCTTCAACATTTAATATGTATTAATTAGTTTCTTAAAATAACTAAAATGATTGGTCCAGAATCAACCATACATGCACACAATAGATAGTGAAAACATTTGAACCTAACTTTATATATATATATATATATATATATATATATATATATATATATATATATATATATATATATATATATATATATAGAGAGAGAGAGAGAGAGAGAAAGAAAGAGAGAGAGAGAGAGAGGATACCCGCGCAATGCGGCGGCGAGGATTTGTTTCATTCAGGTGGTTAGATTATGTCCAAAATTTGTTTGGTTTTGATGGCTCTCAAATGGTTTCCTTTCGGTATATATTTTCCTTTCCGGAGGCTTTGTTATTTGGGTTTAAAATAAAAGTACTTTATTATTTCGATTTAAATGTATGTGGTTTTTAATTAAAAAGAAAATGTGTTATTGTTTTGGTTTAAAAACAAATGTACATTGTTGTGGTGATTTAAAAAAAAAATACCAACTATTTAGGTTATAGGTTGTTATGAAAAAAAAAAAACTAATACGAATCAGACACTTTTTGTTTCATCATGCAAAAGAAACATAATAACGTAAGAATTAACTTATATTTAACAGATTTAGGTATTGCTTTGGTTTCTAACATATCACATAATTAAGTTCTTTTAACTTTCCAATATCGTAGTTGCATCCAATTTTTTAGAATACGATGAAATTGGAGCTCTCTTAATGCAGTGGACGGTGAATAGTGAAGATTAGTCAATTTTAATATTGATTTATAATTATTATTGATAACTTTGTAACTATGTTATAAAATAAATGGATATTAAAAAGAAAAGCTCATTTCCGCAAATAATTTCATTTCGATAGGCTCTTATTATGTATTCTTTTGTGTTAGAAAGAAAAATACAATGTGAGCATTTAAAATATGGTATTTAACAAAGTTGTGATTGGTTTCTTAAGTTTATGTTTCATTATGAAGATTAGTCAATTTTAATATTGGTTTGTAGTTATTATCGATAACTTTTTAACCATTTTATAAAATAAGGTAAATAATTTTATTCCGACAATTAGTTTATTTATGGATAGCATTGATAAGTTCTTATTGATGTGTTGTTTTGTGTTAAAAAAAAACGGTTCACGATCCGAACCGGTAAACCGGTTCACTATGAACCGAACCAATTCAAGAACTGAAACGTAGATTTGCATCCGTTCGAGATTTTAGACATTGAAACCGGTTTAGAATCGATTGAAACGATTTAGAACAGATGTAATCAGTTTAGATTGGTTTGAGTTTTTTTTATTACGAAATCGGTTTGAACCGAACCGATTTATGGCTGAACTGGTGTGTTATTATTCTTGAATTGAGACTGAAGCGGGCGACAAATAGTTTCATCACGGATATTAGTTACTTTCCCGGACGACAAATACTTTGATTTCGACCTATTTTGGGCATTCTCGACAACACTATTTTCGATTCGGTCTTTTTTCTAAGACGTCTTTTTTTTTTACATCCGGTTTCATTCTAAACCAGTTTGGTCTAGCGGTCTTTTTCGTTAGTTTTTTTTGTTTGAATTTAGGTTTTTTGAGACCAGTTTCAGTTTCACTTTTATTGATTTTGATGTTCTTGTTTTCATTTGAGTTGACCCGCTCAATTATATTAGTTAGTTTTCGACAAATCATCAAATTACAACTTTATCGATTTGTTTTTCTCTGGTAGGCTCTTTTGGGAATAGCTTCTTTTCTGCAATTAGTTTTCCTTTAAGTAGAGGATGGATAACTTTTCTCGGAAAATAGTTTATTCTCAACGATTAGTTTCTTTTGCAAAATACGACTCAGTTTATCAATAGGTTGTAAGGTTTCTAATTTTTCTTATAGATGGTCTAGTTTTTTATTTTTCTAAAAAAAAGTTTATTTTCAACAATTAGTTTTACTTTCACCAAGTTAGATCCGAATTAAACAAATCATTTTTAAAATAGATGTTGCGGTTTCCATATTTTCATAACCGAGTATATGTGGTTTTGCTTTCGTATATTATGTGAAACCTACACAACACAAAATGAATAGTTTTTATTATAGTTTCATTTCAACAAATTGTTTCATTTCACCAAATTGTTTCGTTTCAGTGATTAGGGTATAGTTTTAACTATTTTGTGCAAATCCCCTACGCTAATTAAAGTTTGCATTATTTGGTTGGTCTTAATCATTTTTTCGTTAGATATTTTGTTAACATATGATTTGAAATCTTATAGTTGTATTTTGGTTAATATCCCTAAAACCTTTGATTTGTTTAATGGCATTTCTAAACAGCGTCGTTAAATCATAAAAAAATGAAACAAATATTATATAAGCATAATATGAAAACCGAAAAAAAAAGTTTAGAATTGAATTGAGTGGTTTATAGAGTCAAATCATCTAAGCAATCTGCTTTTATTGCATTCTCTGGGACACCTGAACACATATTTTGTGTTTTTTTACCAAAAAAGTCATAAGTTTAAAAATAATACCTAATAGTCCATGAATGCATTTCTTTTACCAAAAGAACCCGACTTTTTCGGATCTATAACCTAACCCGATTCTTTTTGGTTCTATCAGTCAACTTGTAAAAGCAAGGCATTTATCCGAACAAGTCAAAAATAACAATGTACTTTTGTCATTGCTAGAACAATCATAAATAACAGCAGGGACATAAATGTCCGAAACAAAACTACAATGAATTTATACAAACAATAATGTATAGCTGATTAGCATTAAGGAACAACAATTGACTTTCACTATGCAACCAATTATGACATCAAACTTTGGAATTGCAAACCTTCTAAGAAAAATAGGAGGCAGAAACCAGTTGTGTACATTGCATATATTGCAGATAGAGTGATCAACGAGCAACCGAGTGTATCAGTGCAAAAAAAACAAAAACATAGAATACAACCCAATGAATGTAGTTCTAGCGTGATCTGATTTATCAATGCATGGGTAAAGCATTGAAAAATAAAATACTTAACAAAACAAACATATGTTTTGTTACTTTTTTAGGATTAAACAATTATCAATGTTCTAAAAGGCAACATTAACCTCCTGTTCTAGTGTCTATCCTTCCCATTTTGGACAATTATACCCTTGCCATCCAAAAGTTCTAAAATCTCAGTCTAGGCTAATGTTACTTCCGCCTCATTAACACCTTGCTCTTGCTTGTTTCTGGCAGCTTGTTAGCAACAATCATCTGCTAAGGAAAAAGAAAAAAAATAATTAAAGCTTCTTAAATCAGACTATTAAGTCTTTATGTTAAAAACACTAAAATTTTCAAAATGAAGAACCTATTTAAAATAAACATTCACAATTCAGAAACTAAAAGCACCCAGTCTAATTTAATTTATAGGAATCTCCATGGATCATGGTTCATCTACAGATCCTGTTACAGAGAAAATGATAAGCATCAATAAAACTTTTCCTAGCAAAAGGCATCTATCTCTAAGTTCCAATTAAGATCTCTAATATCTAGAGTCATTTGAAGATCACATATCCATATGGAAAAGCCTTTATAGCATGAGTTGTTCAACCTTTATTTCATTAAAATATCAAAGCACTCTACTAACCACTTGGATTACATAAAAGAACCCCAAAACGTTAGATTGAAAAAAAAAAAAAAGTAAAGTAAAGTGAAGCAATTACCTAAAGGAATATGGTCTGTGTCTGTAGATGTAAGTCTAGGATTTCCTGAGAGATCCCATGGTCTGTCTTCTACAAGTACATATGGAGGATTTAGCCCACACAACAATTTTCTCTTTTCTTGTGTGTGACCTAAATCCAGTAAGAATGCCACGACGAAAATAATAAATATAGAAACATCGACACCAAAGAGGATGAATTGTAATATAAACATAGAAATTTATCAAAAAAAACCCAAAACGATGAAATCCATACTTACGCACATAGTATTTCCAGAATCAAAGAGCTTGCTGTAAAAAACCAAGCAATGATCTGTTGTATAGGTGAAAAATAATATATTTTTTATAGGAAGCATAATCGTACCTCACCGAAACCCTTGAACCTCTGGCGCCGACTTTGTATGATCACCAAAACCATTGCCTAAATCAACATACACCAAATCATGAATTTAATTAACCGGATATTAAGAGGGAAATCAATATTTTTACCGCTTAACCACTAAAAGGTCTTTGATCTAGATTTGAATCCGACAATAGTGAGAACATGTTCATCGATTGGAGATCAGGATCCAGAAGTAGTGGTGGGTGTCTTGGATCGAAAGCTAGAAAGAGATCAATACGTGGTGATGTCTTGAAAAACAGTAGTAGAGAGAGAAAGAGGAAGTGAGATGGCCGATCATTATGATGTTGAGGAAGATGGTGGTATTGAGAAAACACCAGATTTTACTTTCTTCTGACGTGTTATTCACCCAAAATAAAGTCATTTCACCGACATCTCTATTATCTAGTTACTGAAATCGCCAAAGTAACCGATAGACTTCACAGGAACAACTTTGATTGTAGTGAGGTTATAGTTTCTTGAGATTTTGAGTAACAAACATACAAAACTTGAGTTCGGAAAATGGTGTACAATAGAATATATAGGTTGGAAAATCATAAAGAAAGCGCTTGGTGCTAAATCAATGCCGGTGGTTATGGATCCAGATCCAGATCCTTGAAATCAACATGGTGGAGAGAGAGAGAGAGAGAGAGAGAGAGAGAGAGAGTAATAAAACATGAAGCATCTGATTTGTTATTGTTGTTGTACCTCTTTATCCCATTGTTTTTCATTCCAACACGTCCATTCATTCCCATTCTTGTCATCTTCATCCAGAGAAAACCATGAGAGAAATTTTAGGTTTTAAATTTAAACAACTAAAGTCGGAGAATTTGGATATCTATACATGGCGAATAATAAAGTCAGAGAATTCCGGTAAATCTATCACGAACAATTTTTAAGTTCTAGTAAATTTGTCATGAACACTATTATTCACCAACAAGGTTCTAAATAGCGTAAGACGTGACTTGGCAGCAAGATAGAAGTTAAGCCATGACAAGCATTGGCGAGCCATGACGTTTTTCAAAGCGTGACTATATTATATACATAAAAGATATAAATCATATAATTATTGAATTTTATCAAATATATGAAGTTTTTAGAAGTGTTATATTAATATCTAATAGAAAAAAGTTAACAAAAACTCATTTATTTTAGGCCCGATAAAAAAACAAAAGAACAAAAAAGAACAAAAAAACTCGCGCTTTGAAAAAAATGTTGGATTAGTGTCTAAGTCCATAACTATTTTGGTATGTACTTGACCTGATTATGAGCATGGTCCTTTTGGGTTGCCTTCACCATAACAATATGTAGGATGAATTAAGGAGAGAAAGGTTTAATTATGATTTATTAATATATTATAAGAAAAATACATTAAAGGAGAAATCATAATGTTTAATTAATATTAGTCAAGAATTAATTTTGTGGCTAAAAGAGATTAATTAAACTTAATGGACTAAAGTTGTAATTATAAGATAATTGCAACAGTGGGCTAATGAACTCCATAGAGTCGAGTGGACGAAATTTATGGGGAAGCCCATAAGATTTCGTCCATGACTCTAAAGAAAGGGATCCATGGGCTGCTTAGGGCCTAAGCAGTCAAATTAGGGTTTCCTAGTTGAAAACAAACCCTTAAGCCCCAAAAACGTGGACAAGTCTTCCTCTAGGGTTTCTAGACGTTTTGGGCAGCCTCCTCTCTTCTCCTATTCATCCAAGTTGCTTAGTGGTGTTTGTGACTCCATTAGAGGTGCAACACTTGAGGCACTAAGCTTTTGAAGCCAATCAAAGCAAGGAATTGATTGTTATTGCAATATAACAATTAAAGGTAATTACTAAACCCTTATTTCAGTTCTTTTATGATAGATCTAGGGTTTATAGCTTTGGATATTCAATTGCATGTTCATTAGACAAACTAGATCCAAAAGATATTAGGGTTTGCATGTACACCATATGATTGATGTTTTGCTTGAAACCCATCAGTGGTATCAGACCCTAGGGCTGTTTGTTAGTGAATTTGATGCTTGATTGATCGTTTTTTGCTTGGAAAACAAAGTTTTTTTGGCTTTTGTTTGTTCGACTCGGCGAGTCAGTAGATGAACTCGGCGAGTCTGGCTGACTCGGCGAGTCCGAGGATCTGGCAGCGTTTTTTTTTTGGCGATTTTCTTGTTGTTTTGACTTGGGATACTTACCATAAACGTTTTTTTTAATTAATAAAATCCGATTTTTATTGATTTTGGGTGAATATCCTTACCAAAATAGTAGATAATTACCATTTAATCAAATATTTGTTACCTTATAAGATAATGTTTAATTATTTGAGTTATTTGATAAATTATCCTGCAAGTTTTTTGACTTGGTCAAAATTAGATAATTGCCTTGTTTGAATAGTTTCAAATTGCACCCTTTAGGTTTTATAGTTTAAAGTTGAACTTAAAAGTTTTGTTTTTGAAATTTAAATAAGTTAACCCTAATGTTTTGAAAAGTTTCAAAACTTGCCCTCAGGTTTTGGAATTTAAATTTTTGATTAAAAGTTTAATTTTGAAATATTTAAATTCTAAACCCTAATGTTTTGAAATGTTTCAAAACTTGCCCTCAAGTTTTAGAATTTAAAAGTTGATTAAAAGTTTAATTTTGAAATGTTAAATTCTAAAACCCTAGTTATTTGAAAAGTTCAAATCACACCCTTATGGTTTTATTAATTAATTAAAGTGTATAATTAAAGGTGATTTAATAAACCCATAAAGTTTTGGTTTACATTTAATTAAACTAAAAGTATAATTTACTAAATTGAACCACCTAGTGTTTTAAAAGTGTAAAATACACATTATACTATATATAACATTAAAAGTCTAATATTATATATATATATATATATATATATATATATATATATATATGTATGAGTAAACAGTCAGTCTTACCGTTAGTAGGCCTCATTCACGAAGTTGGTCTATAAGGGGTGTTTAAGGAAATTGCTTATAAAATGGCGATTGAATGGGTATCCACTCTTACCCACCGCACTCTTGACTAGTGGAGGGTCGTTAGCCGAACGGGTAGGATAGGACAGAAGCCTTCCATTATAAGTATAATGAAGTACAAAGTAACTAAATACTTATACAAATTCCCAAATCATAGTTACTTTAGGCAATATGTGAAATTGTATGCTAATCCATAGAATTACACTTCGTACCCTTGTCAAACGTTAGTGGAGCAGGTGTGGTTAACTGGCACACTAATTTGGGGATGACATTAGTCACGAAGGGTGGCTCGATGTTTGTTATAGATCAATGGAGCGTATGTGGCTAACCGGCACATTGATTGGGTGATAGTAGCATTGAGTGCACCACGTGATTCGTATGGTTATTCACACCTTGTTTGTGATCCTCGGCATCCCAGTCACAAATAGTAGGGCATAATCGAGATTAAACATGCCATTGAAAAGTTCAATGAATCTAAAAAGATCTAGGAGTTTCAATTCATTTAAAACTTAAACTTCCTTTTCGTTTTTCATGGTGGAAATTGGTAAATCGTCATTTACCTACCTTAAAATATTCTACAACTAGATTACGACATCCCTCTTCTAGGTTGTAGAATATTGTGTTGGATCCTAGCCTTAATAACTCATTTGGGTGTTTTATTAAGGACTCAATCAACTTAACTTGAATTTTCTCCCATTTTGTAGATGTCTAAATCTTACAATGGTCTTCCCAAATCCTTTGGAACAAGCTTTCCAAATGAAGATGATGTTCCAAGATACGATCAAGGAAATGAGAGTCATGCTTCACTTCCTCTACCTCCTCCAATTGTTCTCCCTGACCCACAAGTTCAAAGGCTTCAAAATTTCAAGCTCACTCAAGCCCTTTTGGCAAGTAAACACGAAGATGGGAAACCTGTGTGTACACACGTCTTAGAGATTAAGTCACACATTGATAGGTTAAGCAAGTTGGGTGTCGAGATTTCAAGTGAGTTGGCTGGTGACTGGGTTCTTCCGTCACTTCCTGAATCATATAGTGAGTTCGTTAGAGAGTACTGTATGATGGATCACGACGTGACCCTCATTGATCTCACCTATTTGCTTATAGCTGCTGAATCAACAATGATTTGGCATGTTGGTCAAGCAAATTTGTCTGGTGAATCAAACTCCTAAACTTCAATGGACACTGGCAACATTGGAAGTCCAGAAAGAACTAAGTCTATGATTGTCCGATGTGTTGTGCCAAAGGAGTCCATTTGCTTTTATTGCCAAGAGAAGGGGCATTGGAGACGAAGCTGCCCAAACTACCTGAGATATCTAAGAGATGGGAGAGTAAAGATGTATGGCTCTGCTTCAGGTAAAATCCATTAACTAACTCTTTTAAGTTCTTATTCTAGATTCTTAATACATGATGTGAAAAGATTACATTTTGATGTTTTGTAGGATCGAAGAAAAGAGAGGAAACTTAAGGGAAGAAGTGAGCTGAATCTAATCATGAAAAAGTGGATTTCGATCGCATTGCTTGAAGATTGGATTCTTTAGCTACTACTTGGAGTTAGAATAGATTCCTAAGAGATATGTAATAACATAGTTTTTCAATTGAATTGCATTGTAAGGACAATTTTTTTTTTCCGCAATAAAATGAAATTTTGATTTTATCTTATTTATTTATCCTTACAATGGCATGCATAAAAAAATTAATGTTTGAAGGTTTCTATTATTAGCAATAATGGATTTGATTCTTAATTATGTTATTTGTGAAGATGTCAAGAATTCACCAAAAAGGGAGAGTTTCTCATCGCCCAAGTTTTAATTGGACAGAAACTTGGAATCATACAACTTGGTTGTGTGATGAATGAAAATCTTTCATATTTGGAAATTAGACTAATTCTTTGACAAAGTGTCAAGTGAAGGACTAGGAAATCGAGTACACAAGATTGTACGTTGATCAAGTCCACCACAATAGTGATAAAGATATTCGTCATGATTTACTAAATTTTAGTAAATATGAATGTACTTATAAGATTAAGTGTAATTCTGAGTTGATTGAAAAATGTTTCAATGAATAGCAGAACGAATAAGAAGAATCAAGTAGGCAAAAAGATAAAAGTTTCTCTATTCTAAGAAGAAGGGAGAGTACCTTTTATTGTGTTTTATGATAAGTCTTAATGATTAAGAACCATATCTCAGTTGATTCTCTAAGTGAGTCTTAGTATATTTGTATGTCTAAGAAGAGGAATCGGGAATTGTGGAATTGGTTAAATCAAGAAGTCAATCATACTTCGTTCTAATATTGAATCTTAGAGTCATACTCCAAGATTGCGAATTGAGTGACAAGTCTTAAGTAGGTTTATAACACTCATCAAATGTGGAATTTGGAAAAGGTTTTCTTATTCTTGCACATTTGAAATTGGTAATTTGTGATGTCTTGGATAAGACAAAGACCAACTAGGACCAATTTGTGAGGTGTTTTGTCTTGATAAAAGCTACACTAACTCTTGAATATTTGTTTGTCAAGAAATGTTTCTTGATAAGAGAGCCTTATATGTCAAGGAGTCAGTGGGAGTTTAATGTTTTTGAAAAAGTTTCGAGAACAAATCAAGAATAAACCCTATCGATCATCACTAGCACACGACTTGAGGATTACAACCTATCGTGTTGACATTATTTTGTTTCTATGCCATTCCAATTGAGTTAATTATGCATGTGAGTTCTATGAGTTCTCATTTGAATGCATAAAGACAAAGCACCTTGATCGATGGAAAGTACATTGATATGTAAGGATAAGTTGCTAAACCGCTTGGAAGACATGGTGGGCACTCGTGTCACCATAAGGCAAGAAATCAAAATTAAGAAAGTTCAGTCCATATGAGTTTGGATTTGTCACAAACTTTGGTTTTGGGAAATTCACATGGATAGGAACCCATACACCATAAAATCTAAGTGTCATAAGATTCCCTCCTTCATGAAAATGAATGTGAGGAAATGCTTTCACTATGAGAGTTTTTAAGAAGATAGAAATTGTAAAAATTGTATTCTCAAATTCGATTATAGTTACGACATCCCTTTCCATAGTTCGAATTGTGAGATTTGACAATTAGTTTGAACATTTGGAACTTAGTACCATAAGTTATGAATTGTTTAGACACACATATGAACTATCTAAGGAAAAGGTGTATAAGTTTGAGAAGCTTAGATAAAGGATTATCGAAGCATCTGGTATTTGAAATATGAATTTTTTGGAATTCAATTAGCATTGTTTTCTGGAAGTTCAGTTGTTTTCTGAATACATGTCAAAGCTAGTGGGACCATAAGTGTGATGCTTATATGATAATAATCATCATGATAGTGGGAGCATAAGTGTTATGCTTGTATGATTATTATGGCAAGTATTGCAAGTTAGCAATATTAGTTATAGAAAAACAAAGATTCAATTTGCAAAGTTGCATGGTTTGAAAAGTTGTTTTGCTATAATTAAGGGAGAGAATATTATATTTCGTTTCAAAATCTAAAGCTTAGATTGAGAAATTTTAATAAATTTAGTCAAAGGATACATAGTGTGTTCTCAAATTTCGATTATGATTATGGCATCCCTCTTCATAGTACGAATTGTGAGAACGTGAAACATAAAATATTATGGCAGAAGATTGATAAAGTATCATATCTTTATGTAAGACATTATGCATCGTGTCCTATACGCTTCGGGTATAGGATCGATTGCAAATGCTATAATATTTTACCATTAAAATTTTTCGAAATGCCTAGCACATTAAGACGGAAAAAGGACTAGAATCAGTTTTAACTAAACTAATTAAACAACTATCAAAGGACGATCCAAAGTTCGCTGAGGATTGGTCGCTTGTGAGTAGTTGGAAGTATGGTATTGGATGGACCATATCGACATTATTATGAATAGATAAGATTCTATTAAGAATGAGTTGACATATGGCAAATGTGGAAATGTTTCCATATTGGGAGTTGGATATTTAGAATCCATGTCTAGATTAGAAACTTTTATGCAAGAAGGATGTTCAAATGAATGTACTTTGAATATGAGACTTCACGTCTATGAAATTGTCTTGTAACAATTACTGATAGAGTACTTTGTAATTTCATTGGCCAAGTCTTAGTGACTTTTGTACTATGACTTTGCGAAAGGATTATTGCATAAAATATTAGAATCTAGCATATTCTAGTAATGGCAAGAACCTTGTGTTCTAACACTAATGATAAGGATTGGGAATTGTGAAATGAGTTTCATTGGAAAGGTTTTCAATGGATCTATTTGACAAAGTAAGGATCATAGGTAACATAGTGTGCATGCTCATAGTATGGGACAACTAATGTTGTAATTCAAGTAATAAGTTGACTATCCGAAACATTAAATGATAAATAATGAGTAATCAATATGGTGGTTAAAAAGAAGTGTTTTATTTACTCTCACAAGTTTGGGGCCATATAGGATTAAGTATTATTGTTGTGTTTCAGTTTGCATGTTTTGACTTCCAGAATAACTGGGTTATTCAAACCTCCACAGTCGGTCATACGTTGGAAGTAAGTATGAAGGAAGATTGTCATGAAGAGTCTGTAGATTATCTGAAGAGTTTAGACATAGCACAAGTTTACTGCAGGGTTCATGAGTGCTTTGATAAGATTAGAGTATTGGATTAAACCCACGCTCACGTGAATCACTTCATGGTTTATATCGAGAGTGATTGTGAGTCGATAATATTATATATTCTTGAAACCGAGACGTGTGAGTTGTTATTTGTTGGTCGGTTGCACATTGATAATAAGTAAACGCACCAGTAACTTGGGGTTATAAAACTTATTGTTGGGTGTGATTCGATCAGTGAATGCAAGCGAGCATTTGAGTCGAAGTTTATCCATTCCTTTTACCTAAGGTGGATAAAAGAGATATCTATAGGGCCCTCGATGATTTAGTGATGACACCTAAGGGCTTGGCCAAGCCGGGACTAAGTTGATGTGTTCAATTGTAGTCTGTTGTCAGTTGTCATAAATCGGAAGTCAGGAAACAATACAGAGAGAATGATTAAAATTCATGTCTTATGTCTATACGATATCTTGAGAATGGAGGAATATAAAATCCCTTATCTAAAGGACACGCGTATCTGATAAGATCAGAGTTAACAACGACTTTTGAAAGCTACGATTGCTAATCAGGTTCTGAAGTCATACGGAAAATAGTTATTAGACTTATCCTAGTGGGAGACTGTTGGATTAGTGTCTAAGTCCATAACTATTTTGGTATGTACTTGACCCGATTATGAGCATGGTCTTTTTGGGTTACCTACACCATAGCAATATGTAGGATGAATTAAGGAGAGAAAGGCGGTTTAATTATGATTTATTAATATATTATAAGAATAATATATTAAAGGAGAAATCATAATGTTTAATTAATATTAGTCAAGAATTAATTTTGTGGCTAAAAGAGATTAATTAAACTTAAGGGACTGAAGTTGTAATTATAAGATAATTGCAAGAGTGGGCTAATGGACTCCATAGAGTGGAGTGGACGAAATTTATGGGGAAGCCCATAAGATTTCGTCCATGACTCTAAAGAAAGGGATCCATGGGCTGTTTAGGGTCTAAGCAGTCAAATTAGGGTTTCCTAGTTGAAAACCATAATAGCCTACATGTATATAAAGGACCCTTAAGCCCCAAAAACGTGGACAAGTCTTCCCCTAGGGTTTCTAGACGTTTTGGGCGACCTCCTCTCTTCTCCTATTCATCCAAGTTGCTTAGTGGTGTTTATGACTCCATTAGAGGTGCATCACTTGAGGCACTAAGCTTTTGAAGCCAATCAAAGCAAGGAATTGATTGTTATTGCAATATAACAATCAAAGGTAATTACTAAACCCTTATTTCAGTTCTTTTATGATAGATCTAGGGTTTATAGCTTTGGATATTCAATTGCATGTTCATTAGACAAACTAGATCCAAAAGCTATTAGGGTTTGCATGTACACCATAGGATTGATGTTTTGCTTGAAACCCATCAAAAAACTCGCGCTATAACGCGATAAAGTGCGCCTTGACACGTTATTTAGGCGTCACGCTTCACAAACCCACCTTGACCCTTTTCGTAATGGCTACACCACGCCTCGCGCCATGGCACGCCTTGAGGCGCGCCATGGCGCGCTTTTTAGAACCATGTTCACCAATGAATATATATACATGGTGAATAATAAAAAAAATTCTGAAAACTCTCAAAACAAAATCAGAAATAACGTTTTTTTATCCCTTAATAATATTAAAAATAAAATTAAATTCTTGTTTTAAGGAAACTCTCATAATCCCTAAATTATAGGAAAATATGATTATATTTTATTTTTTTTATAATTTAATTAAATTGCTAAATTCCGTTAACGCCCTTATGTATTGATTGGTTCAGAACATGTTCTCGCATTCTCAACCTTTTTGGTTTTCTCAATTGATCATTTCCCTATATATATATATATATATATATATATATATATATATATATATATATATAAAACCCGCCTTGACCGTTTTCGTAACGGCTACACCACGCCTTGCGCCATGCTACGCCTTGAGGCGCGCCATGACGCGCTTTTTAGAACCATGTTCACCAATGAATATCTATACATGGTGAATAATAAAAAAAATTCTGAAAACTCTCAAGACAAAATCAGAAATAACATTTTTTTATCCCTTAATAATATTAAAAATAACATTAAATTCTTATTTTAAGGAAACTCTCATAATCCCTAAATTATAGGAAAATATGATTATATTTTATTTTTTTATAATTTAATTAAATTTCTAAATTCCGTTAACGCCCTTATGTATTGATTGGTTTAGAACTGTTCTCGCATTTTCAACCTTTTTGGTTTTCTCAATTGATCATTTCCCTATATATATATATATATATATATATATATATATATATATATATATATATATATATATATATATATATATATTCACGATCATTCTCATTCTATAGGAAAGAATAGAGACCACATAAGTTTGGTTCTTTATGTTTTCACATTAGCTTTTATATATATATATATATATATATATATATATATATATATATATATATATATATATATATATATATATCATGGTTGCAGAAATTGGGATTAATCGGCGATTAATCGTTTAACGTTCTCCAACCGTCGAGGATTAGGGCATTAATCGTGGTTGGCGGGATTAATCGGTCAACAAAAGTCAAAAAAAGTTAAAAAAAAAGTTAAAAAGAGGTCAAAATATTTTAAAATTTTTAAAAAAAATTCAAAAAACCAACTTTCTTTTTTTACAAAATTTTCAAATTTTCAAAATTTCAAATATTATACGAAAATGTTCATATTTTCGTATTTCTAAATTTCCAAATTACAATTTTTCTTATTTTCTGATTTTGAAGCACTTGTTTTTCTTAAGATATATTAATATTTAATTAATTTTAATATTTTATTAATAATTTATGATTCCCGATTAATCCTCGATCAATCCCCGCCAAGACCGATTAATCCCTTAACACCAGTCCACCGTCGAGCTAACGTCAAACGATTTTTACAACCTTTATATATATATATATATATATATATATATATATATATATATATATATATATATATATATATATATATATATATATATATATATATATATATATATATATATATATATAGGGGTGAAGGGAATATGTGGCTGTTAGGTATGTAAGCTTGGGTATAGAACCTATAATACTACATCGTTTTAATGCAAATTCTATAAAATCTCTCACCTCGTTTACGTTTTTTTTTAATTTCTTTATCGTGAAATATATTTGTGTTGAACTTTTTGAAACAAAATCTATCAAATCCCTGACCTTTTTTTTTTGCTTTACCTTCCAATTTATGCACAGACACAAACCTTAGACTACTTTAAACCTAAATAAAAAAAATATGTAATTCTTAAATGTTATAATTCGTTTTCAGCACCAGATATCAAAAATTGATAAATTTTGTTTGCTAATTATAATTATTAATTGTAGTATACAATGAAGTAATATTAGAGGTTCTATAATTATTAATTGTAGTATACAATGAAACAAAAAGTATCAACAATAGTTTAATAGTTCAATGCGATATGTGATGCAGAGGGTTTCAGGTGCGTGTTTTAGAAAATAGATTCTTTTATTTAATTCTTTGCATTTCAATCAAACTTTATTAAAACATGAGATGAGAATATTTTATCGAATTTGCATTAAAATGAAGTAGTATTAAAGGTTCTATACCCAAGCTTCCATACCTAACAGCCACATATTCTCTTTGCCCATATATATATATATATATATATATATATATATATATATATATATATATATATATATATATATATATATATATATATATATATATATATTATACTGTAGCACCTGGTTCTTGGTACGTGTTCTTTTTATTAAATCTTTTAGTATTTTTGCATTTGGTCTTGGACTCGGCGAGTTGAAGGACCAACTCGCCAAGTAGAAGCGGGATGAGGCACGGAGTTTAAGTTGTGCACTCGGCGAGTCGAGTCCCGGACTCGGCGAGTAGACCACGTTTGGACAAAAACCCTAATCCGAGGGCTTGCACCCGATTTAAACACCTTAACTTGGCCTCCTTAGTCCCATTTGCTCCTAGAAGACTCCCATAGCAAACCCTAGCCGTTATTAAAGCAATCTAAGGCCTTTGGAGTGATTTTGGTGCTTTTGTCATCCAAGGAAGGAAAAGCTTGAAGGATCAATAAGAGACTAGAAGGATTCGGTTTTGAGCATCATTGGCTGACTTCAGTAGGTATAAAGTCTATACATTGCTTGCTCTTTTGATAGATCCCATTTTATGGAGTTTTAGGGCTTTTCTAAGCCATTTTGGTCACCAACCATGATTGCAAGCATGGTTTGAGGTTGATGTTTCAGATCTAGGTCCTTTGAGGGGTTACAAGGCAGAAAGGAGTGACTTTTGCACTCAAAGAAGGCCCCATGCATTGTGAGAGCTTGTTTTAGGACCTTTTGAGCTTAAATTCCCATGCAAGCACGTAAAGGTTGTAACTTTACGTGCTAGATCGATTGTAGAAGCATAGATCTACATTGTGATCAAGTGTTGTACATCAGAAAGCGAAGATTCAGTGAGTGGTTGTGACCAACTCGGCGAGTCCAAGGTTCTGTCCCATATCAGTTGAGGGTCATAAGGACCCAGTTGAGTGTGGAAAGGTTTTAAGGGGGTCCCAAGGGGTGACCCAACGTTCTGGACTAAGCCATTATTCTGGAAGTTCTTAGGACTCGGCGAGTGCATGAGCGGACTCGGCGAGTCCACGACAATCTTCTTAGAACTCGACGAGTTGTTCATCAAATCGGCGAGTCGAGGACAGAACTTGTTCATCAGATGAAGGTGGACTCGACGAGTTGTTCATCAACTCGGCGAGTCGGATGAGTTTCCATGTATCTTTCATATGAAAGAAGAACTCGTCGAGTGGCGGCCTAACTCGACGAGTAGAAGAGGGTTTAAGGACAATTGGAAGGATAGACACTCGGCGAGTTGGCAAGCCAACTCGGCGAGTCAGGTCAACTGGAAGTTGACTTTGACTTTGACTTAGTCAGGGGGTAAAATGGTCATTTTACCCCAAGAGTAGATGTCAGTTTCTGACTAGGTGTTTTGTGGGAATTTTAGCCGGAGGATTTCCGGAGTAGCAGTAGCAGCGGCAGTCAGGGGATTCCCACACAGTTCAACAGCTACTACAAGGTGAGTTAGGGATAATGTCATAAAAAACCTTAAGTTTGACAGAAAATGTCGGTTTTACCCTTCGGTAGATTTTTGGTTCGTTTATACCGCAAACTTGTCATTTTTTTGTCGGTTTTGCCCTTGTTACCTGCAATAGCAGGTTTCCAGGTTATTCTGACTTATTTTTTGCGAAAAAACCCTTAAGTTTACAAATATTTTTGCAAAAAAACCCTTAATATTATAAACATATAAAATATAAATATATATTCAAAATTTTATAAAACTAAATAGTTTTCTACTGAAACATATTTTAAGCTTTATGTACGGTAACTTTTATATTTGTTCAATATAAAGTTTTTATATTTAAATTTTAAAAAAGTTACCTAGTTTTATCAAAATGTAAATATTTATTAATTAATACTTCAACTTTTCAAAGCAACATTAAAAAACGTCTGTTAGCTAATAATAATATGACATTAACATTAGTTATATTCAATTAATTTTAAAAAAAAAAAATATATTTTATATGTTTAAAAGATTTGTATTTCAGAAATAATAAACTATCATATTTTTTTTATAAAAATAAATATATTTATATAACAAATTAGACAAATATATTTATGTTTTATATGTTTAAAATGTTTATATTTATTTTTGATGTTTAAAATGTTTATGGTATTTTTATAAAAAAAGTGATAATATTATTATGTATTTAAACATATAAAAAAATATGATATGTTAGTATTTCTGAAATACAAACCTTTTAAACATATAAAATATTTTTATTTATCTTTAAAAAAAATTAATTGAATACTTGATACCATATTATTCATATTAACTATTTTAGCATAATTAATTATTAACTAACAAATGTTTTTTTAATTTTGTTTTGAAAAGTTGAAGTATTAATTAAGAAATATATTTAAATTTTGTTAAAACTAGGTAACTTTTTTTAAAATTTAAATATAAAAAGTTTATATCAAACAAATATAAATTAATTCATAATTAAGAAATATATTCAAAAAAAATTTATAATCTTAAGGGTTTTTTTGCAAAATATTTGTAAACTTAAGGGTTTTTTCGCAAAAAAATAATTCATAATAACCTGGAAACCTGCTATTGCAGGTAACAAGGGCAAAACCAACAAAAAAAATGACAAATTTGCGGTATAAACGAACCAAAAATCTGTCGAAGGGTAAAACCGACATTTTTTGCCAAACTTAAGGCTTTTTATGACATTATCCCAGGTGAGTTACCTTCCAGTGGCGGTGGGTCTACGGCCACAATGTCGGCCCACCAGTAGGGATCGTATGCTAGATGTTTGTCTTTGTGATATTTATCTGTGTTGTTACTACCTGATATGTTATATGCTAGCCTGATATGATATGTTATAGTGATAGAGTTCGGTTGTTAGGACCGAAGGGTAGGTTAGGCACCCTAGATATGCCTAACAATATGTTATGATATGTTTAGCTGCTAGCATGATATGTTATATGAGATAGAGGTAGTAGGAGGGGAAGAGTCCCCGAGATTCGGTTGTTAGGACCGAAGGGTAGGTCAGACACCCCAGATATGTCTGACAATAGACTATGCTATGATATATGTGATAGTAGTAATAGGGGGTGAAATAGTCCCCGAGGTTCGGTTGTTAGGACCGAAGGGTAGTCAGCACCCCAGAATGGCTTGACACAGGTAGGACGGCACCCCAGAATGGCCGCATGGGTAGGTCGGCACCCCCAAATGGTCGTACGGGTAGGTCGGCACCCTAGAATGGCCGTACCGGGTAGGTCAGGCACCCCAGAAATGCCTGGCAGTATGTATGTGATATGATTGTATGGTATGTGGTACGATGGAGGAACTCACTAAGCTCCGTGCTTATAGTTTACAGTTTTGGTTTCAGGTACCTCTTCAGTGATGGGGAAGGAGCTAGCGCGGTAGCGGCACATCATACACACACACTTTGGTTTTTCGCATTATGAGATGTTCTGGGATTGTACTCTGACATTATTGTTATTTTAATATTTTGGGTTTTCAGACACGAGATACGTTTTATGAAATGATATAATCGAATGATGTTTTACTACAAATGTTTTACAAACTACTTAATTTAAAATGAAATTTTTGGGCGTGAAAATTAGGTCGTTACACATACCGTTAACGATAAGGATAATACGACGGTTAAACCACATAGCTAATCAATACTTGTTGTAAGTAGATGTTTTAGCATAGTTTTACCTATCTCATATTCAGTCAGATTAGTTTGTAATTTTCGTGTACCCCAATGGCTATTTAAACTTTAGCCATCATGAGTTTCAAATACAACAAATTAATATATATATATATATATATATATATATATATATATATATATATATATATATATATATATATATATATATATTAGCGTGTTTGGCTTAGCTTTTAAAAGCTCAAAAGTTTTTTTCCAAAAAGTTACAAAAAATCAGGAAATCCTGACTTTTCCAAAAATATGTTTTTCCTTTTATTAAAACTCCAAAAATTACTAGTTTGTCAAACATTTTTTTGTTTTTTATCCATAGGAACGTTATGTTCCTAAAAGGTTGGTAGAAACGACCCTTTGTTTATATATGTTTATATATGCATGTTCAAATCCGTCTTTGGATCTTTTTATGTCAATACCCATATTTTGTCTCGGTCATTTTATCCCTACACCCGTAAGTTAATCGGCCTTCCCGTTCTTACTTCCACTGCTTCTTCTCCAACCCGTCACTCTGCTTATCTCGATGCTTCTCATCGCCTCTCCAAAACCCTTCATCTGTATCTGAACCGATTCGCATCCGTTCCATCACTAATCGTGATCTTGGTACCAAATCGACCACCTATCCATTGGCTTAGGGTTGATGTCTGGCTCCTGATGGATTTCTATGGCAAATTCATAGAGGTGCTTCCATGGTGAAGGGTCGGCGCCACCTACAATCGAAATCGGCGTCTGGATATTGCTCGAGACTGATTGTATCTAGGCTTTTATCTCCTGAGATTATCGATTTTACACTCGATTCTTACATCAGTATGTGATGGAGGTGGTGACGGCGGTGACAACCATCACCGATGCAGTTCCCAGGCACGATTCTTTGTCAGTCGCCAACAACGTCGTGTTAAACCTAAACACTAACTTCGTCTTCACTGACACGTATTCCTAAATTCAAGACGAACGTTGGCCAAGTAGAAGGAATGATTTTTGTAGTTATTCCAGGTGAAGGAGGCGCCGTTAGTAACGACGTATCTCCGGTAATATTCTTTCATCCTCTCAGTCATGCGTTTGTTTCTACTCTGATATTCCGATTCTACCCGATCGTCCCATCAAACCATCTCCTATCGCTTCTGATTTCAAAACCTCACTCAACTTTTGTGGTATTTTTGTAGGTTCCGCTGATAAGACACAAAAATTGTAAATTATTATGCCCTTCTCCTGTTGTGTGTCAAAAAACTACTTTGGTCAGCCCTGTCA
Source organism: Lactuca serriola (assembly GCF_051521515.1). Taxonomy (NCBI): domain Eukaryota; kingdom Viridiplantae; phylum Streptophyta; class Magnoliopsida; order Asterales; family Asteraceae; genus Lactuca; species Lactuca serriola. The sequence continues at coordinate 162,860,662 of NC_136416.1, read as the reverse complement.
TCGGCGTGCAGTGAAGGTAATATATACAAACGCTTCGGTAACTTGGATTTTCTTGAAATTAGTCCTTAAATTGGAAGAATTTCACTTTGTTTCTTATGATTATTGACATATACAACCTTCAACACTATCTCAAAAGAGAGATGCCACCAGCTGAAAGGTTTCGGCTCTATACATCGTGCTTTTGTTAATTTGACAGAGGAGGAACGCCATAAACAGCAAATCCATTCCATAAGGTATATCGATTACTGACACGTCCTTCGCAACGGATGTTGAAGCTTTGGAAACAGCTAACTGATTTTTGTCTTCAGACTGGACATGACTTTCTCCTTACTGTTGTCACGGAACCACCACCGTTTGCCGCCTTATTCCTCTTTCAACTGCCCCAACATCAGGTATAGGGTTCTATAAATGCATCTCTGGCCAGAGATTCACATTCGATAAAGAGTTTGGGTATGTTTTTTTTTTTTTTTTAAAAAAAAAAAAAAAAAATAATCTGCATCAGTAGTTGTGTATTGCACCTACGTTTCTTGCGAATCTAACAATCATGCTATAATTAGTAGATACCATGCGAATTGTAGTCAATCCTTTGCAATCTCTACTTAATTCTTATATGAAAGATTTTGATCAAAACTAGGGTTCATTTGAAGAAATTAAATTCAAACTACTTAAATAAATGGTTGAGGTCGTGAACAGGTAGGATTTGATTAATTTAGGAAAGATAGAAAAATTTGTGAACTTCATTTGCATAGAGTACAAGCTGAAGGAAAAAAGATTGTGGATCCAAGTAAACAAGGTGCATTGTGTTCTATAGTTCGTATGGACAGGGCAGGTTTGGTCAACCGTGGGCCCCACACAAAGTTGGTTGTTGCAAACCCGGTGGAGTTATGTGGGAAAGAGAGGTCGTTGGTATTTTACAATATTACCCTTGCTCTGAATATGCTGAACACAAACATCATTTTGGTAATTTCTACCCAAATTGACTTTTTGAGTGTTTCAGTGTTTTGTTTGAGAGTATGAATGTGTTGTTGCAGGCTGAAATTACTAGGCATTTGATTGGAGGGAAAGAATGGAACATTCATAAAGTTTTATTGAATGAAGGGGACAAATTGTGTGTGTAGAAAAGTAAGATTTGTTACATGCTATGCAATCTCTCTCTCTCTCTCTCTCTCTCTCTCTCTCTCTCTCACACACACACACACACACACACATAAATTCATTCGATTCATTCACATGATGACATGCAATGCATGATGCTAAACTATCATACATGACTTCCATAAGCGTAAAACATTTGAGAAGATGCTTTGCAGTTACCATACACATATTGTTTCATACAAAAAGAGTGTCATATGAAAATGAACAACTTTAGTTACAGGTGTGGTGCTCTACAATCATGACCTGATATGCGAATTTACAACTCCACACGATGTTTTTCATACATAAATAATACGGCAGTGGAAGGCTATTAGAGTATGGATAGTGGTTGTTTATGAATAAAAGTTACTTTCCTTCTCAAGAACGATTATCAGTTGGTTGGTTTCTAAGACTATTCATGTATTTGGTTTTAAGTTTATCGAATGTCTTATCACTTTTCCATTACAAATTTTCTTTAATTTGATTTTATTCTGTTGTAGATATTTATTTTATTTTGATTATATTAATTGTTATTTAGTATATTAATATTAATTCAGATGGAAAAAGTTTGCCCTAGATGTGGGACCCAATGGCCATATGTAGTAATGGGAAAACAGAAGATGCTGCCAGTGACTATGTTGTTAATTGGTCAAAATAGTACTTGTCTTTCATAACCCAATCTTTAAAAGAAATTATAATATTGGATCAGATGTTACACTTTTCCGGGAAACTATTTTGTTTTTTTATTTTAATTTAATATGACATTCAAGATGAGCCTTTAGCATCCATAGACATCTTTATAAAGAAGAAGTTGAAGCTCACCCCAAGTCACGACCATATGCAAACCAAGGCCAATGTCGGAGTCTCTAAAACTCCTGCAACCATTCGAGTCAATGCAGACTCACCCGCAAGAACCCCAATGCACCACTCAGATAAAAATAGTGTATCTATTTCATCTCATATTGGAGACAGACCGCCATCTGGAGCCCAAGTGGATCCATATGTGAATACTTGCCCTAAGGTCTACAAGGCTTCACAATTACATGTTTTTACTCCTGAGGAGTTGCACTCCATTTTTTTTCGTGTCACACAAACAGAACAAATGCCTGTTGCACCGCATGACACTTTTTTTTTCAGCCCTTTCTAGAACAGAGCCAAGGCCAAACTTGATTTTACATCACGCAGACCAAGGAAGCTCTAGGAATCCTGTACTGCCTTCATTACTTTCAAGCGGTTTAGGCATGGTGAAAACAAATTTTTAGGGATCTATGTGATGGGTTTTGAACATTCTAACACTCCTATGGTGTACATGCAACCCTATAAACCTTGGATCTATGTTTTCTCTATTATACATTCAAATATTCAATATTCTAAGGTTTCATCCTACTAGCATAATATGAAGAAACTATACTACAAAAGCCTAGTTAGATGACATACCTTTTGATGGAGCTTGAAGTCTTGGTATTTAAGAGCTTAGCCCCAAGTGGAATCACAAATCACCAAAAACACCTTGAAAACTTGAGAGAATAGTAAGCACACAAGAAATTGGCCCACTCTTGTTTTCTCACACACTAGTGCCATTTCTTGTGCGAAAGACCTCTTTATATAGTATGGAAGATTAGGGTTATATTTATGTAAACCCTAATACCCATGACCTTTCATTTCCATAGGATCCATGGGTTAAAAACTTCATGGACTATCCGTGCAAGCTTAGCCCAACCTAAATGAACTTGGCCCCTACTATATGTAAAAGAGTCCATATTTAATTAGTTTCTTTTGATCACTAAATTAATTCCAAATTAATTCTTGATCAATACTAGTTAAATAATATGATTCCATATTAATATATTATAACTTATAATATATTAATATAAATCATAAACATACTATTCTCAAAAGACTATCCATATAAATTGTTCCGGTGAAGTGCAACCCAAATGGACCATGCTACTCTCGGGTCGAATACATACCAATAATAGTTATGGGCTTAGACATCTAATCCAACACTATGAACCCGAGGGACACCTCGCCGAACAAAGAATGTGACGGCTAAGCATCCGACGACTCATGGTCTCAATACCGACCAGCAACCGAGTCTGGGATCAGGAAATTTGAAGCCTTTAAAAGGGCACTTCGGGCGAGGAAAGCTCATCAGGTTCAACAACAACAATAAAAAGGAGGAATCCCTTCTCCTGGTGGCCAAATATTGGGCCACTATGATCAGCAACGCTAAAACAGTCCATGATATCCTGATTCAACAATAGATTTCAACCATGGAAGATAACGTCCAAAAGGTTCACGAAATGGAGAATGTTATTGGTACTTCCAAGCCTTCTCCCAATGAAGAAGCTCATGATTCAAACGATGATGGAACCATAATCGAAATCAGCTCAGCACCAATGTTCGGTCTTGCTGATGACAATCTTGACGATATTCAATAGCCTCCTCCTTCAGACGATTTCATTATGGTTATTGATGATAAAGAATCGAGTGGATATCAACATTCCACCTCAAAGCCTAAGAAAAAGAAGAAAAAGAAGATAGCAGTTTCAAGGAAAGAATTTATCAACCTACAAGCCAAAGTAGATCAAATTTTGGCCGCACTCTCCTCCAAGACACCGCAAAGCAATGAAACTTCAACACAATCACTCATTGATCGTGTAGAAATTTTAGAGACAAGAGAATGCATGACTGCAGAGAGGATTGTTCTACGGGTTGAAATGGGTATCCGGGATATTGAAAATCGCAGAACCGCGGATCACAAATAATTCATGTCCAAGGTTGAAGACTTCATCAAGGAAGTACAAGAGTTGAAAAATGATCTCCAACAAACCCTGCAAACCCAAGCGAGCAACTCCAAGTAGCTTGTGGATGAAACTCATACCGCATAAGAAAAATGGTTTGCGGTATTCCAAGACACCATCAAAGGATTAAGAAGATCACTCATTGCCAAACAAAGTGTCAATGAAATTCTCCGCCTCACAAAGGAGATTCATCAACATCTTTTTAGTCCTACGATCCCCAACAATCAACAAGTGTGTGCTCAAATGAAAACTTATTTTGAAGCCACATTCTAAAAGATTGATGAATTAAAACACTAGTTTGAGGAGTAGATGAAGCCTGCTTCCTCAAAAAGGGGAAGTGATCTAGGATATCAAATCAGAATTGAAATGGTGTCTGAATCTTACAAGTCAACAACTCAATCAGATAACCACTCTATCATTCCACCTCATGATCCACTTTCTCAAGTGCACCGTAGGGAACAAACTCCTCCTCAAAACCAACCTCCAACCGTAGAGGTCAACAAAGAACCAAGTCCACGATCATCTCCTCAAAATCCAACTCCCTAGGGTTCACCTCAACAAGAAGAAATGTCATCTGATCATACTGATGACTCTCCTTCGACAACCAAAAAAGAAAACGAGACTAGAGAGCTACCAAGTTCGCAGATGAGATTTGGAAGGAACAAGGGTTTGACACTACATTTGACGAAACCATGATTACTTCATGGGTAAACCCAACCTGTAGACTTCTTGATGTTGATTACACTCATCCTCTTACATACGCAGAACCACCATCAGACGGCTATTGGGACATTCCAATTTCTCCCAACTCTAAAATTTTCCCAGTATTTCAATCGCTTGATCTTAGCCTTCCGGATTATAGAAGACTCCCCATGAAGGTCGAACGCTTGAACCTCTTTCATGCTAAGCATGGTTCCAAGTTTGAGAATATCTGGTCCAATGATAGACCTGACGGGGTGAAGAATTACAAGGTTAGAAAATTCATTAAAACTGAATTTTTCCAATACACCCTGACCAGAAGAGGATGTGAATATATCAAAACTCATGCTGACTTCATGTGAATGAACCCCAAAGAGATATTTTTGATAGCTAGGGTGTTTCAGCTTAAGGATGAAAAATATCCCAAGATGAAGGTTGTCTTTAAAAAGACTTGTGAATTCTTAAAGGCATTGGTATGTGACTTTGGAAAGATTGATACTAAAATACATCCATTCCTTGCCAACAAGTTCGATTTTCCTCCCTTCGCGCCTGTGCCAAACTTCACAACTTCACTGAAGGATTCCAAGATATGTCCCTTCGTGTAACAAGCTACCCTGAGCTAGGGGTTGTGTACAAGAAAGCTCAAGATGGTCCCAAGTACTTCATTCCTGTAACCGCAATCCATTGACTAACAAAAAGGCAATTGGATATCACTCTGGCTTCAGTGCAAAGATCAAAGCACAAAACTAATGAAGTCAAGTTCGATGGATTGCGGTTATATATAGTGTGAGAACGTAAAAACATGGTATGAATTAACATTATAAATAGGACCAAAATGATGTTTATTATTAGAGGACAATTTATTTGGTCTAACATGTTCTCATATATATATATATATATATATATATATATATATATATATATATATTAGAGAAAGCTTACAATTAATGTATTTAAATAAAAATATTACATTTTATATATGTCTACCTTTATTTCTTCCCATAACTTGTCCTTGACAACAAGTTTGAAGCTCTTCCACTTTGTGTACTTGAGTCCTACATGTCTACGAACAAGCTCACCCAAAAAGCTTGAAAACAAAGCTGCATTATCACCAAAAGTTTTACCCAGTTCATCAAAATGAATCATTTTACGTTCTTTGCCTTCACATCTATCCAAGACGTCGTTACAAAGTTTTAGTAATCTAGTTTCCCTCTTGTAATCTTTGTTGCATTTTCTTAAACCAATCAAATAACACATGTAAGTAATAAATACTAAATTTAATTAGAAGATGTGAAGAACTGTATATGTTTAGCAACCTTCATCATTCTCGGCAATAATTTCATAAGTACACTCAACACCGGACGTTGAAGCATCATCACTTGGTTCTGGGTGATTATCACTAAAAATCTCATATTCGTTTCTATTGTTATCGAATTGTATTACCTCGCCGACGACATGCGATAATACAAAAATATGAGCTGGATATTGAAAAAGAATATGTTTATGGAGACCAAAAATATGACGATGATAATGAAAGGGTGAATTGTTTAGAGTCTATATCACTGATGTAAACTGTTTTTCAATGTTTAGTGTGTGTGTGTGTGTGTATATATATATATATATATATATATATATATATATATATATATATATATATATATATATACACACTAGGAGAATGTCCGCGCGTTGCGCAGAAGCAACTATATAGCTGACATTTTTACAAATATATGTTTTTTTAAATAAAACAATAATGTTATCAAATTTGATATAATAATTCGTATACTACGTTTATATAATATACTGATTATTTTGAAATTATATGATAATATATACATCTATTAAAATTACATAATCTTAATCTTTTGAATGACATCTACCCGCGGGTTGCTCATGAGTAAAATTAAATATAATATATGGTTTAATGTTATTTATAGTGTTTGTTATTGTTAATTAATTTTTGAAAATTTATTTGTTTAACTTTTTAATTTCTGTCATTGTAATTATTTAAAACATCAAACAATTTTTATTTTATTTTAAAGGTAACAATATAATCATTTAAATAGAGTTATTTTTAACTATTATTATAAGTTATTTTATGCTACTTAATTGAAAATTTTTAACGATTATTAAAATATCCTTTGGAAATATTTAAGTTAAATTGATATTACAATTTAATTTTTGCATTTAGTACTATAATTTATCACTTTTAATTATTCACAAAATATTCTTTGAGTTTTTTAAGTGGAACTAAAATTTATATCGAAGTTGACCCTGTAATGTTATATTTAAATTAAAACTTCAAGTATTTTGTCCAAACCTTTCAAAAGTTGTAGCTTTAAACTGATAATGGTTGACATATAACAACATATTAAATATAATAAATTAAGTATAATATGTTAAAAGTTAAAGACATAACTTTATAAGTAGAAGTAAAAATACTATTTTAATATTGAAATTTAGTTTATTTATGATTACACTTTAAGTTTGATACTTATTTAACCTTATTATCTAACTTATAATCATTATCAGAAAGTCACTACAATTTATCACTTTTAATTATCTACAAAACATTTTTTCAGTTGTTTAAGTTGAATTAAAATTTATACTTAAGTTGATCATGTAAGGTTATATTTAAATTAAAAATTTAAGTATTTTATACAAATTATTCAAACAATAATATATTAGACCTAATAAACTAAGTATAATATGTTGAAAGTTAAAAACATAACTTTATAAGTAGAAGCAAATATATTCTTTTAATATTAAGATTTAGTTTATATATAGATTACACTTTAGGTTTTATATTTATTTAACCTTATTAACCAAATTATAATCATTATTAAAAAGAAATTGAAAAGTCATGGGAGTTTCAAATGAATGTGGTGAAAGAAAAAATGCTTCCAGTATACAATGATATATATATATATATATATATATATATATATATATATATATATATATATATATATAATGTATGTATATATAGAAGTAAGTTCACATAAAGCAGTAAATAGTGTGAGAATGTAAAAACACTATTTTTATGTGGTTATTCTATAATGAATATTGTATATATGTATTGTTGAAGTAATTCTAATATGAATATTAACTTTTGATTATTCATATATTAATTAGAATGTTATTATTCTACGACATAAAGCTATTACTACAAAATTCATTGTAGAATAATATATATATATATATATATATATATATATATATATATATATATATATATATATATATATATATATATTTTGGGATAATTTCAATCCTTTTAATTTTAGGATTTGGAGGAACTAAAATTAAGGATTGAATTTCAAACAAAGGAACTAATATTTCCTTATTGTTAATTTGATTTTTCCACTTAAAAACTAAAATAGTAATAAAATAATAAACACATAAATAAAAAATTAAAAAATACATAAAAAGAGTTTGGTAATAAATAAATTTAATATATATTTTCGATGATATGTTTTTAATTTATGTTGGATTGAAAAACTACACCATTTTAACATTTTTATAACGACATTGGAGTTGTTTTTAATAGGTTTGACGGATAAATAAAAATCAAATTATGTATTGGTAGATTGTATAATAAAGTGATAAATTAGAAAAATGAGATGGAACATTTGGGGGCCATAGTGCGAGTGCATTAGGCAGGTGTGAGGGTCGTTGATACGGATCATTTAATTTGGGGCGCCGATCATAAGCTCGATCTAGTATCATATATGGGTTCAAGAGATATGGCTTGCAGATTATATTATGTTGCTTCAAACTCGAGGTTATTATGCAGATGGATCATGCATCGGGGGTTCTGGCTATCACTCTAGTGTCATAGAAAGAGACACGAGACTTTTACTTTTGTGTGATCTCGATCATCAGCCAAAGGGGCCACGGGGTGATTTCATGTGGTACGAGGTTGCGACGTTGTTATGGATCATTTAATTTGGGGCGTTGGTCATCAGCTTGATCTAGTGTCATATACGGGTCGGAGAGACACGACTTGCATATTTTCTTATGTTCTTCAACATGGGACCCTGCATGGTATGGGTGTCAGGATTTCGCCCTCAAACCCGAGGTTATTGTATATATGGATCATGCATCGAGGGTTTCGGTCATCACTCTAGTGTCATGGCACGAGACACGATACTTTTCCTTTCGTGTGATCTCGATCATCAACCAAGTGGCCGCGGTGCGAGTGCATATGGCACAAGTGTGGGCCGTTGATATTGATAAATTAATTTGGGCACTGGTCATCGACTCGATGTAGTATCAAATACGGGTCCAAGAGACATGGCTTGTAGATTTTCTTATGTTCTTCGACATGGGACCCTGCATGTTATGGTAGGCGGGTTGTGCCTTCAAACCCAAGGTTATTGTATATATGGATGATCCATTATGGGTTTAGGCCATCAATCTAGCGTCATGGAACTAGAGACAATAATTTTCCTTTCATATGATCTCGGTCATCAACCAAGGGGACTATAGTGCGAGTGCATGTGCCACTAGTTGTAGGTCATTGATATGGATCAATTAATTTGGGGCGCCAATTATCAAATCAACCTAGTATCATATACGGGTCTGAGAGACACAACTTGTACATTTTCTTATGTTCTTCGACATGGGACCCTGCATGGTATGGGTACGGGGGCTGTGCCTTCAAATCCGAGGTTATTGTATATATAGAACATGTATTGTGGGTTCCGGCCATCAATTTAGCATCATAGAATGAGACAAAAAAAATTTCCTTTCGTGTGATCTTGATTATCAACCAAGGGGGCCATGGTGTGAGTGCATGTGGAATGAGTGTAGGTCATTGATATGGATCAATTAATTTAGTGTGTCGGTCATCAACTCGATCTAGTATCATATACGGGTCCGAGAGACTCAACTTGTAGATTTTCTTATGTTCTTCAACATGGGACCCTACATGATATGGGTGTGGGGACTATACCTTCAAACCCGAGGTTATTGTATATATGGATCTTGCATCGGGGGTTCTGACTATCACTCTAGCATCATAGAACGATACATAGGACTTTTCCTTTCGGGTGATCTCGATTATCAGCCAAGGGGGCCATGGTGCGAGTGTATGTGGCACGAGTGTGGGTCGTTGATATGGATCAAATAATTTGGGGCGCTGGTCATCAGATTGATCTAGCATCATATACGGGTCCAAGAGACATGGCTTGTAGATTTTCTTATCTACTTCGACATTGTACACTACATGTTATGGGTGAGGGATGTACCTTCAAACCTGAGGTTATTACAGATATGGATCATGTATTTGGGGTTCCAACTATCTCTCTAGTGTCATCGAATGAGGCACAAGACTTTTCCTTTCATGTGATCTAGATCATCAGCCAAGGGGCCACGGTGCGAGTGCATGTGGCACGAGTGTGGGTCATTGATATGTATCAATTAATTTGGGGTGCCGGTTATCTGCTCGATCTGGTATCATTTACGGGTCCAAGAGACACAGATTGCAGATTTTATTATGTTCTTCAACATGGAACCTTGCATGGTATGGGTGCAAGGGTTGCGCCTTCAAACCTGAGGTCATTGTATATATGGATCACGCATCGGGGGTTTCGGCCATTACTCTAGCATCTTGGAACGAGAGACGACACTTTTCTTTTCGTGTAATCTCAATCATCAGCCAATGGGGCCACGGTCCGAGTGCATGTGGCACGAGTTTGGTTCGTTGATATGGATCAATTAATTTAGGGTGTCAGTCATCAAATCAATCTAGTATCATATACGTTTCCGAAAGACACAGCTTATAGATTTTCTTATGTTCTTCGACATGGGACCCTGAATGGTATGGGTGCAGGGATCGTGCCTTCAAACCCGAGGTTATTGTATATATGGATCATGCATCATGGATTCCGAAGATCACTCTAGCATCATGAAACGAGACATAAGACTTTTCCTTTCGTGTGATATCAATTATCAACCAAGGGGGCAAGGTGCGAGTTTAAGTTGCACTAGTGTTGGTCATTGATATGGATCAATTAATTTGGGGCATCGATCACCAGCTCTATCTAGCATCATATACAGGTCTGAGAGACACTAATTGCAGATTTTCTTATGTTCTTCGACATGGGACCCTACATGGTATGGGTGCGAGGGCTAAGCCTTCAAACCTGAGGTTATTGTATATATGGATAATTATTGGGGGTTCCGGCCATCACTCTAGTGTCATGGAACGAGACACGAGACTTTTCCTTTCATGTGATCTTGATCAGCAACCAAGGGAGCCACGGTACAAGTGCATGTGGCATGAGTGTGGGTCGTTGATATGGATCAATTAATTTGGGGTGCTGCTCATTAGCTCGATCTAGTATCATATACGGGACTATGAGACACGGCTTGTAGATTTCCATATGTTCTTCGACATGGGATCCTACATGGTATGGGTGTGTGGGATGCGCCTTCAAACCTAAGGTTATTATATATATGGATCATGCATCGAGGGTTACAACTATCACTCTAGTGTCTTGGAGCGAGACATGATACTTTTCCTTTAGTGTGATCTTGATCATCAACCATGGGGCAACAGTATGAGTGCATGTGGCACGATTGTGGGTTGTTGGTATGGATCAATTTATTTGTGGCGCTGATCATCAGCTCGATCTAGTATCATATATGGGTCCCAGAGACACGACTTACAGATTTTCTTATGTTCTTCCACATGGGACCCTGCATGGTATGGGTGTGAGGGCTACACCTTCAAACCCGATGTTGTTGTATACTTGGATCATGCATCGAGGGTTATGGACATCACTCTAGCCTCATGAAACAAGACACGCGAATTTTCCTTTCGTGTGATCTCGATCATCAGCCAAGGGGGTCACGGTGCGAGTGCATGCGGCACGAATGTGGGTTGTTGATAAATCTACAAAATATTAATTTAGGCTTGTAAATAGTATATGTTATATTAATACACATAATTCGTTATTCACTATATAAATTAATTGCCCATTTTGCATATTGATTTAGGCTAACTTCATGAACATGGATAAGTCTTGGATGCATTTAGATAGAATCAAACAACCATATGCGGATGGATTTAATTATTTTTTGAGTTATGTTGTTGACAATGTGAACAAGAGGGAACGAGTAAAAAAGGACAGAGAAAAAATTTCAATTCCATGTCCAAGCATCTCCTTTTTAAATGTCATCTTTCATAGAGTCAAGGAGGTAGATTAGCATCTATACGGTAATGGAATTGATGCAAACTACACCATATGGACTATGAATTGTGAAAACGATAAGTCAGGACATAGTAGGTATCCTAATAATGAAGTTTTTAATTTTTAATCGGGAATACCAACAAATGCTCCCGATACAATAGAAATGGCTGAAGGAACTGAAGAGAATTTCTCAGATAACCCAGAGAATTTTGGAAAAAATGGTTGGAGGATGCCGAGAAGCCCCTTTACAACGGATGTCATAACTATACAAAGTTGTATGTATTAGTTCAGCTTCTGAACTTCAAGAGTAAGTATGGGATATCGGATAAGTTATTTAATGAATTACTACCTTTGATAAAGAGCATGTTACCTGAAGATAACGAAATGGTTAAAAGTACTTATGAGGCGAAAAAACACTGGAGGCAATGGGTTCAGGGTATAAAAAGATATCTGTTTCTATCAACGATTGCATTTTATATAGGAAAAGATATTCAGATTTGAATAAATGTCCCATTTGTGAGGAATCATTATGGAAGGTGGACAAGCTGTCTTTATTCTATCTAAATTATTATGGTACTTCCACATCATTCCACACTTACAACGGTTCTTCAAATGAAGAGCAAAGCAAAGAATCTAATATCGCACAAGCCTGTTTGTGGTAGGATAGATAACGGTGTACTACATCACCCGACAGACACATTATCATGGCGTAACATAGATGACAGGTTTCCCGAAATTTCTAATGATGCAAGAAATCTACGACTTGGCATTTCGGCGGATGGGGTTGACATAAATAGAGGAAACAAGCATCACGGTGTTTGGCCTGTTTTAATCGTCAATTATAACATTCCACCATGGCTGTGTATGAAACGGAATTTCATGATGCAATAATTACTAATATCCAGTTCACCGTGTAAAGATATTGATGTTTATTTAGAACCTTTGATTGATGATCTTCAAATATTATTCGAAAAGGGGGTTGAAACATATGATGCATACACTGAAGAGAAGTTTAATCTACGCGTAGTTGTTTTATGGACCACAAACAATTACCCTGCTCTGGGTGTACTATGTGGATTCCCCTACAACGAATACACAAGTTGCATAGTGTGTTGGAAAAATACTCATTCTACTAGACTTCCTGAATCAACAAAACGGAGTTATGTCGGTCATAGGCGCTATCTTCCATATGATTATCCATTTATATGTCAAAAGATTAGTTTCAATGGAAAGATGGAGTTGGAATATGCCTTAGAACCTATGAGTGGGGAAGGGATATACATCGAAGTGAAATCTATAAAGAATAAATGGGGGGAGGCCACTTCAACTTCTAAAGTAAAAGGTGGGAAGTGTAAGAAAAAGAAATTTTCAAAAGAAGATTGCTCGACTTCAGGGGGAAACAAGGAAGAGTACTGGAAGAAATGCCACATTTGGTATAAACACCTTAAGTATTGGCGGTTTCACTCTATCCTAAACTATACAGATTTCATGCATGTTGAAAAGAACATGGGTGAGAGTCTTACTGGTATAGTGCTAGACGTGCCTATCAAGACCAAAGGCGGATTGAAAGCTCGCAAAGATCTTGAAACCTTGGGTTTAAAAGCAGAGTTGGTACCAAAAACAATAGAACGTGACCAGTTAGTCATGTATGCATCAAGTTGCACACTAACCCCAGAAGAACGGGACAATTTTTTGCAAACAGTTAAAGGTTTAAGGGTTCCACAAGGCTACTGTTCAACATTTTCCACTTTGGAGAGTGAAAAGGAGCATAAGCTTATTGTACTTAAATCACATGACTATCACATGCTAATGCAATAGTTTTTGCCCATTGCAATACGATCAATAATGTAGAAATCCACAGAAGATGCTATTATCAGATTATGTTTTTTTTTCAATTATATTTGTCACAAAGAAGTAAGACTGGCATACCTAGATGAGTTTGAAATAGATCTACATGTCACATTGTGCTTGCTAGAGAAACAATTTCCTCCATCTTTTTGTTTTTGATATTATGGTTCACTTAGTCGTTCACGTTATTAGGGAAGTAAGAATATGTGGTCTAGTATGCTTCCGATGGATGTATCCATCTGAAAGATACATGAAGGTAATAAAAGGACATGTTCAGAACAAAAACAAACCGTAAGGATGCATTACTAGAGAGAATCATGTTGGAGAGGAAACAATTGAGTTCTTAAGTGAATACCAAAAAAACATACAAATTGTTGGTATTCCACATGATAAGCTTAACACAATTGATAATGAGGGAGTAGCACTATCAACTGCATATGACTCTGAAGTTTGTCCAAAACTCTTTCGCAAATCACATTTCTTTGTACTGCAAAATACAGCTAAAGTGTATCCGCATATCGAGTATGTATATTACTAATTGTATATTCATTATTTGTTTGATTAGTTGAGCATTTATTTATACAATCCAGATTAAGAGCTTAATTCATTAATACATTATTAAATTCATCACTTAATATGTATACATGTAAAGTATGTTCATTGATTATAAACACTTAGACTGGATAATTGTATAATACATTATACCCATACATAAAATATATGGATATCTATATAATAAATTAACACAATGATGTATACATACATGGATAAAGTATGTTGGGGTTTTAATATATTAAGCCATGACTTTTGGATTAACCCATTTTAGTCATTATGTCCATATAAAGTATATGGATTTGTTTTATTCGCTATTAATCGATATATAATTCTCAATATTATTTCCCGGTTTCCTTGTGTGTCTATTGGTTTGATATTCAACAAGTCAAACTTTAATTTTCATTAATGTATGCATAGGAGACACAAGATACGTCTTAAAATAATCATCCCTTGAAAAGACATGCATGGTTGGAGAATGAGCACAGTGAAGCTTCTGGTCATTGGTTAAAAGAGGAGGTAAAATAATGATCCAAGTTAAATTTTATTTTGAGAAGTCATTGATCAATTGCTTGAACAAATAAGGAACTAATCAATCTTCCCCTGATGCTTATCCTTTTAATGATATTTAGGGAGAGTGAGAGTTGGCGATCGACATACATAGCATTTCATAGGACTTCAGGTGGGTTTCTCATGGCCCACAACATGTCATAATGAAATATGTTGTATATCACATCAATGGCTACCTATTTCGTACGGAATCTCGTGAAGGTATAGTTAACCAAAATAGTAGGTTTGCGTTGAGTCGAATTACACGCACATACCTAAAAAAAGAAGAAGTAACCTATGACAACAATTTTTATTATAGTGTTCAACAAGATATATGGGTTGTAGATTATCATATAAGAAATTTTCATATTTTCATGTGTGACTGAGGCCATAATAAAAAAGGGTTAAAAAAGATCCTTCTGGCTGCACCTTGGTAGAACTAGATACATTAGGGCATAAGGACAATTCGTTAATACTTGCCTCACAAGCACGACAGTTATTCTATGTGAGAGACCCGAAGGATAATAAAAAGTCAATTGTGATCATGATTCCTCCAAAAAGTTATAAAGTTATAGAGATGCATATGAAAGCGACGACGAGGAATACATTATAATAGTTTTACAACACAAAGATGAATATATAATGTAACATGTAGTAAACTTGATTTGGCTACTAAATCCCACAATGATTACTTTCAGTCGGATTGTAAGGGTAAAAAAATACAAAAGGGCCAAAAGAAGTTGTGAAGATACAGTAGCTATAGGACAAAACTTGATACTATTCTTCAATCTTTTATAAGTATTGTAAATATTTTTGGTTTGTTTTTTTTTTTGTTAATTTTCAGTATATATACTCAGTATGTCGGGATCTGTTGTTGTATACCCAATATTTTTTTTATTAATAATTGGTTTTATATTTTTTGGTTTTTGTTAAGATTTACCTGTGTTAAAATATTAGCTTGCCAAAATTCTTCCTAGCTAGTACGATCCTTTCTTTTCTTTCCTACGCGTGTGGAGTTGATCATTTTTATTTATAACATGATGTGCATGAGAAGAACAATATAAATAGAATGTCATGAATAATTTCAATGACCAAAAAATATTTATAGCAAGTCTGATTATAACGTGTAGTGACAAATTATGATATTATGTCCAATGATTTTAAAACCGGTTCGAAACAGAAATTGGGGACAAGAGCGGTTCAACAACAACCGATTTTATGTTAATTTTTAGACCGGATCGAAACAGACGGTTTCTTAAAAAAAGGTTGAACAGGTGTGATAAATACATTTAAAGAGTGTTTGAACAAGTTTATTGGACTTGGATAGTTTGAACCGGTTTATTGGACTTGGATAGTTGGATTTCACTTAGCCCATTAATGTATATATAAAATAAACAACCTGTTGGTGACTCGTTTTCAATAAACTGTCTTGGAAACAATCATGTGAATTAGTTTATGATATTTCGATTTGGATAGTTTGAATTGATTTACTAGACTAGGATACTTGGATTTCACTTAGCCCGTTAACGTACATATCAAATAACCAAAACCGGTTGTGTTTTCAAATAGGTTAGTTTTTTTTTTAAAATAATGTGTTTTGACAAAACTACCCTTACCAATCAAATATGAGGCATCATTTCAAGGGAAATTAGGTCATTTTGAGCCTACAACTTCTAGGCGCCATTATGTTTCCGATGTTATCACGTCGTTTCAATTCTTCTGGCGGTTTCGAACATCTGCAATCATCCCCAACTTCAATCCTTGATAGAGAATCGTTATGATACTTTATTTTCGACTAGATTATGGAAGCCAATACTTCATCGACGATCATTGCATCAAAGTAAGGTTTTTTTTTTGTTCCCCTGTCAGTTGTAATCGTTGTATTTCACATTTACCCTTTTTTTATTAAAAAAAATGAGATAAAGTTATGCAATGTCTATTTTGTTAGTAAAATGTCGAGTACAAGACTGCGTATTTCATTGGATGATATTCCTCTAGATATTCCGAGTAGCATTATATCAAGTTTAGGTTTAGAATCCACTAAATACATTATGTCTGCAAGAGTTTGTTAATTCTCATAAACATTAACATATTAACGTATATTAAATGCATTATAACTTGATTTATTAATATTAGCTGTAAATTTTAATTTCTATAGTTCGAAAAAGATAAATGAAGCGGGGTAAAAAAGTAATGTGTTAAAAAATGCATCCCTCGCAGAGTTTTGGTAAGTCATGGTTTGGGTTCGAAAATTAATAAGGAGGAAACAATTATACTCAATTGTGCATATCATAAAAACACGGAAGCAATGCGTAGAAAAGGAGTGGTACGTGTCACTTAATTTGAATAATTTTATATATTTCACTTTTCTTCTTAGTGTAGTTGGTCTTAATGGTATTTTTATTCTATTTTCAAGACGAGTACTTCTGTAAGGTTAATTTTGAATATGGATTGGAATTGTTGACTACAACTAGAGAAGATGGTGATCTTGAGGCTAACTATTTGCTTGGGATGATCTAAATATCAAAAGGGTTTCCTGAATGTGATTAAGGTATGTATACAATATATATATATATATATATATATATATATATATATATATATATATATATGTTACATTTTTTTTAATGTATTGGCTACATAACACTTTCATTTTAGTATTAATGTCAAAAACTAGATTTTAGAATAGTTTTGATGTGTTGTATAATTTGTAATACAAAAAGGAACTGTTACATTTTGGATTGAATGTTATTTTAACGTGTACTTGTAGGTTTGGGTATACTTGATGAGTATTTAGGTTTGGTTGCTCTGGATTTTCAAGAGTGCGAACTCTGTGTTGAAAGTGCCAAAGAATTGTTGCGTAGTCTACATGTTGTTCATATACCTATAATGGATAACATCACCTTGCAATGTGAAGAGGTATAGCATTCTACCAAAGGGTCATTTGTGACATTTTCAGAAGATGATGACCCACAGAAGTATTGCAAAGTTTGTCGTTGGTACAAAGAGCATGGTAAATTTTGTAGGTATATTAGGGATGCTTAATAATGGATAATGGTTAATTTGCAAATTAATGTTGTGAACAATCTTTTAATAATGGACAAACACTTTATCAAAAACTACTTATTGACTTATTGACTTTCCCACCAAAAAATTAAGCTAATTTTGACACTTTTTGAAAAAATCATTTTCTCACCACCTAAATGTCGTTTAATTTGAGATTCAAAATGAAATCCAAAACACATATTACCTATTTGCTTAATATTTATCTAAACTAAATAAGTAGAGGGAATCACTTAAAATGAAACTTGGACACCTGATGTATTTACAACCTTATGTTTTTACGTCTCACTTAATACCTGACACAAGGTAAATGTACAAATAACATAAGAAAACTCGTTGTAAAAGATGACATTTGTCCATGGTTTTCGACCGTGCCACGACTTGTCACAGATTTTTTTCATGTTACAAATTTCATTATATGATTTGAATCAATTAAAATGAAACCTCAATACCTTTTGTCTTGCTTAATAACCGACCCGTTATAAAAAGAGGACATTTGCCCACCGTTTTAGACCATTGCACTAATTGTCACTTTCTTTATGTAAAACCGACATGAATGTGAAGTCTGATGTGCAATGGTGACTCGTTCTTAGTAAAATGTCATGGAAACAATCATGTGAATTAGTTTATAGCCTTTAGTGACGAGAAATATGAAAACCGAGAAGACCCAGTTTTCAAAAACCGACATTATAGCATAGTTTTGTACTAGTGTTTCTTACTATTTGACCTAGTTTGGGTGAAGGTGACACATAGGTCATTCATGTCCATAAAGTTCAGATTTTTATGAGAGCTTGAAGTCCCTAGAAGCTATAACATGCTAAAGTTTTGCAATAAATTTGAACTTTTTAAGTTTCATATATCATCCATTTAATATCTTTTGTTCAAACTAAAATTTAAATCCAAAACCTAAGATCAATTCAATTATCAAAACCATTATCAGTTATTCTAAAATTTATGAAAACACATTTAGTCCAGTATCAAAAATCCAATATCTCGTGGAGCTAGTGTGTACGATCATGCATGACCATTTTGTGTACCTAAAACAATATTTTGAAGGGAAAGAGGTAAGTACAAAGCTTAGTGAATTCCAAGTATACATAGTATCATATCATATCAACGTTACCCCTATCCATGGATACAAACGGTATCAAACACCTAATCATGCATGCATGTCAAAGAACATATCAATAACAGACATACTCCTACTGGGACACATTGTCTAGGCCCGATCCCTCTTGCTCAGTATATCGAGCCCTTGGGACATATTTTGCTAAGCCTGATCCCTCGTACCCAAACCCATTAGGACACATTAGCCATGCATGAGACCCCCTGCTCATTTTTTCGAGCCTTTGGGACACATTGGCTACCTCCGATCCCCACTCAGATACGTCGAGTCCTACCATGCATATCCTCAATATATGAGGCAAACCACTAGACTCTATCCAGCCTAGTACTATGCACATAAACAATGCATATATAGCACAAACAAGCTAACATAAGGAAGGTATAACACAATACGGTGTAGTAAGGAACTCACCTCCAACCGTGACACAACCTCCGAAGAAAACCGTAACCCACTCAACCTGTGTTCCCTTCACACTTCCTAATAATAACAAATTTAGTTGAGTTTAGTAAGTAAATTTCATTACTTTATCAAATATACTAATGAATAAAATTCCAGATTTCTACATAAAAAATTTGGGTCTGTTTGGGACCTGTTTACCCCCCCCCCCCCCCCCTTAACCTCTATATTTTTCAAAACTATATCACATGCATATATACAATGTTCTTATCTTTAAAAGTAGTTTTCACACACCTCCATAAGACTTTTCTATGATTTATGGAGAATTTTACAAAACTGCCTCGCATAATAGGTTAATTCGGACCAGTCTGGGTAAATGGTCATTTTTACAGCAGCTAGAATCATTTATGGATTTCGTTCAAAACTAATGAAGTGTAGAGGACTCACATACGAAATATTGTGTGTTGATTTCAACAAAAACGGTTTTCCATGACCAAGATGTGATCTTTCAAAGACAGAGATTGATTAGGGAAAAATCCTGAAATCACAGCATTTGCTTTATAGGGTTATTAGTTTCTGAAACCATTAAGACCCAATCCAAAATGTATTATTTTTTTGTAATAAATTCTTTACAGAGATGACAACCCATAAAGTGAAAATTCCAAAAAAATTTCAATTCAAATACTCCAAAGTTCATTGCTTTTTAGGAGAAGCAAAGTAGATTGCCAAAGTTAGGACTTCCTCCCTCCTCCACAAGCCTCCTAGCACCACCTTTCTTCTTCTTCCCACCACCAATGGCTACATATCTTCTCATTCCCTCTCTTTTCTTTTCTTGGCTTCACACAAAACATACACTCACGTTTTATTTCACAATGGTCTTAGTGTTGGAATTTTTATATAAAAGGTTTCTTTTAGGAGTAATTGGCCTCAAGTACAGAGACCAAAAAAATCCTGTCAAACCATGCTTCATTCGAAATTTCCATTTTGATCCATTTCTTTGGCATATTGACAAAACAGCCCCCTTTTGACAAAACCTTAACACTTTAGGTTTTCTAACTTTTCACATTCAGCCCCTTTGCTTAAAATAAATTATAAAACCCTCTAATATGTAAATATTAATTATTAATTCATTTTTATTTATTATATAATCACTTAAAATTTATATAATGCCTTTTATTTAATTATATTTATACTTATATTCTTTTATTAAATACCTATAACGGAAAACAGGGTGTTACAGAAGCCCTCTGCAAAGTTTAAGCAAGGGAAATTGACTAAATTTAGAGATTAATCAAATAAGTAGTTTCAGTCAGAAACCAAGTCGTGGCATGATTCCCGTCACGACGTGGTGAAGAAGGGTTCACACTTATTTTTCTGAGTTGTCTGCCACAACTTGGAAGTGGAATTGGACGCGATTGAGTGGAATAGCCATGACATGGCCAAGGGTAGGCCATTATGTGGTGACCTTTTGAAGTTTACTATGACCTTTGACCATTGACATTTTGACATTAATGAATTTTGGTCATATTACTAGTTTTAGAAGGTAGATTATGGGTGAACCTTGTATGATTCATTAGGAAGTGTGTAGCATGCTCTTTTCGACCGTGTGAACTTATTAGCTGACGATTGCACTTTTAAGGTAACTTTTATCACTATAGTTGTCTTTGTGACTCATGCATGTGTGTTGGGCGGGGCCCATTTGCTGTGCTTGGCGGGGCCCATTTTATTTGTTGGGCAGGGCCAGTTTAACATGTTGGGTGGGGCCTATTATGTGAATTAGGTAGGGCTTGTTATGTATGATGGGTGAGGGTCGATACATGAGTTGTACGGGGCTCATTATGCTTATTAGGTGGGGCCCGTTATGTTTGTGGGCGGGGTTCGTATGATATGTGATATTTTGGGAAACTTACTAAGCTTTGTGCTTGCGGTTTTGTGTCTAAATTTTTCAGGTACTTCTGGTTCCAAAGGGAAGGGCCTGACCTAACCACACTGAACCCCCTAGAGTTTATTTCTACATTTTCTATTCGATTTACTCTGATATTTGAGATTACTTTACATATTGGTTGGATTTTGAAAAAAATTATTGTATGGTTTCTGATGGTTTAAAAAATGAAAATTTTGCTAGTATTTTTGGGATGTTACAAGTTGGTATCAGAACCTAGGTTTTAGGGATTTGTGCACACTTTTTTGTGTGTATGAACTCAAACCGAGGATCTATAAAATCTTTTAAAAAGGAAAACCATATTCTAAAAAGGATTTTTATAAAGAAAAGAAAGGGGTGATGCATGCAATTAGCCGAGCTCAAGTAAGTGGTTACTAAAATACCCGTACATATAGATATGTTATAGTATGATTTGCATGCTAGAAGTTAGAATAAGGATCTTCTCAGGGTTACATACTAGAATGTCTGCTTAGGAGAAATGCATTTTTATGCATGTTATGTGAACTGTTAGAGATGCATGATAGTGAGTAGGCTAAGGATCTTCAGGAATTGCATGTGAGGATTTCCTTATCTTTATGATGCCTTATTGCCAATAGGTTTAGTTGCTTGAATATTTCATGCTTTGTTTTATGTGAGGCCTATATTGATATTAATTAACTATTAAGAGAGTACATTAGGTTGCATGCCACAAAGCTTAAATAGTTTTAGAATGCTTGTTTTGGCTCTATTGCACAACTCTTGTTTGAGTCCAACCGTTGTAGTGCAAAATCTTTCAGTCGAAAGATTGTTTAATTTTTATTGCATATGATTATATTCGTTTGATAGTTATTTGACATTGGTAGAACTTTCCTTTGTAGTAGAGAACAAGGTGAGGTAAGGTTCCTAGTGGATTAGGAATAATGTTAAAACATGCTTATATGGGATGTAGGATCCTATGAGAGCCTAGGAAGTACCTTAGTGCACTTTTTAATGTAAGGACATATGAGGGCAGTCATAGGGAAGTGACTTAGAGGATCTGTGATGATTCTTGAGGAATGTGTGGATAGGTGTAGAAGGTAGTACTGGGCTCGTACTACTGGAAACATAGGATATGTACTCGAATCGAGGAAAATCACAGATATTCTAAGAAGCTAGCAGAGGGTTGATGTGAGGGTTTCTGATTATCGGGTAAAATGTAATAGCATAATGATAACACGTTGGTTATGAGATGAAAGTCATGTTTTGTTCAACAAAATGTTGATTACTCTAAGGGAAGTAGAGTACTTTGAGATTAGTGTAGACAATGCAAATCTACACGATTGTATTGCCATTAATGTTTTGCAGACAATACGTGAGGAGTTGCTTGGTATCATTGGATGGATCACTGATAGGTTGATTGTCAAGTTCAAGAAGCATATTGCGGTCATTCAAACTATCATGAGAGTGTTAAGGAGAATCAAGAAGGAGTATTTGGTTTGGAGACATGATGGGTGAAGAGAAAGCGAACACATGATTCAGTAGTATCGACAATGGACGAAGGGTTCAATACTGCTAATGCAGGTACTGGAAGTCAGGAGGGGACTTCAACATCTACGACAAGTGTAGGGGAACCTATGGGTTTGACTATTACAAGTTCAAAGGCTACAACTTTGGAGAAAAAGGGCATGTCAGCCATGAATGTAAGAAGGATGAGATGTTTTTCACTATCACTAGACAGGTCTCCCCAAATCCAGTTGTCCTGAGTAGGAAGCAAAGGGAGTTCAAGCTCCATCACCCATTGTTCATATGAGGTCATGGCCAAGCCTCAAGAAACCACTAGTATGTATTTGGATCTTTGATCCTATTTTTACATTTCTATCTAGAATAAGTATGTTCTTGGTTAGTGTTTACCGACTTACGTAATATCATATTCTACGTGCTTAAGATGGAAATATTTTCTTAATTGCCTATTTGATTTAAGATGCATGGTTTCATTAGCGGGTCTACTCTAAGGTATCGAGGACCTTGTTCAAGGTAGTGTCAGTTTGGGTCCTAGGGCCCAAGTAGGAAGCGACTGTGATGATCGACTAAAGGATTCCAACATAGGGCTGGGTGGTCAACCGATAGTTTGGGATGTCATTTTCTATGATAGGGTTGCTTTTTTTAGCATCCCCTCTTCATGAGGGAGAGAGAGAGGAGCTAGAGAGAGAGAGAAAGAAAGAAAGAAAGAGAGAGAGAGAGAGAGAGAGAGAGAGAGAGAAACAAAAAGAGAGAGAGACAGAAAGAGCCTATAAGTTTGGAATGAAGATGTAGAACCAACACTGAAATGTTGAGTGGGTGCAAGCTTGGGCACTACCAGCGGATAGATAGTCCTATTGTATGGCAACTTTGTTAGAACTATTATTAGAGCATCTATAGGTCTAGATGGAACAAGGTTCAGTTCTTGCAGTGCCTCGTCAATCAAATGGTGCATTGGTTGCTATTATTGGGTTTAAAACCATATTTATGGGGAAAGTATATGAGGTCTCCACATGAGATTTGGAGTTTCCTTATGATTAGATGGTTATTATCCGAAAGATCTCCTTAAGTTTGTATGATATTACTTGAGCTGTTTAGAAGATTTTGTCACTTGCAGACATCAGTCGATGGTAGTTCGAACCCAAAGTGGGGGAGAAATAGAAATTATGCTTGGAGGATTATTGGTTTGTTTCATATTATGGTTATAGTTGTGACATCCTCAAATTCACAGTCATTTAAAAAATTAATTTATGCTTATTTGAAAATCAAAGTATTCATTTTAAAGAATAATATTGCGGAATTTGTTCCAAAAAAAAACATGATAAATATATGATCAAAGCATTTCGGAATAAATGTATTTTTTTTATATTAAAACTTTGGGATGTCATCGCCAATACAGAAACATAAGCATAAACAGACCTTACATTCATTTACACTAGTGATCTACATCTTTAATCTAACAGTGTAATATGGCTTCGTATCGAAAACTATGATACAAATAAACTGAGCGGGTCAAGTTGGGAAACCCGGTGAGTACATAGGGTTTTCAACCCACAATAATAAAGTTATTATGTTTTATCATCAAACAATTAACCCAGTTACCCATCCCCATTATCTTCTTTATTCTTAAGGATCTACCCTAAGAATAATCTATTCTTTCATTCATTCATTCCTAAGGATTGTCCTAAGGAATAAGCACGAAGTCCATTGCTGCCAGAGTTCATCTAATAGGCACTAACTCCATAGTTGCCGATGTTATCTGTTAGGCACTAAATCCGTAGCTGTCAATGTTCATCTATAGGCTACTAAATCCATATCATCTAACGATTCTATTTTCCTTTGATGAAATCTAACATTATTATCGCTAATATTTAGTCTAATCTTTATTACGACTAATTAGTCTAGATTCATCATTAACCCAAAGTCTACTTTCATGATCTATCAAGTAAGGAACAACCGGGTAGGATCATATTGGAGGTAGGGTCCGTTTGGTATACAAAGTATACTATTTGGAAATCCCACTTTAAACACCTCACTAAATCACAACCTAGACATCAT
The DNA here is from genome assembly GCF_051521515.1 of Lactuca serriola. Taxonomy (NCBI): domain Eukaryota; kingdom Viridiplantae; phylum Streptophyta; class Magnoliopsida; order Asterales; family Asteraceae; genus Lactuca; species Lactuca serriola. The sequence goes on along the minus strand of NC_136416.1, from coordinate 162,835,816 downwards.
CCACGTAAGTAGATCAATCAGTACAATGACTTGGAATCACTGATAAATCTTGTTTATAGGTCCATAATAACGATAATGAACTTAAACATAAGTTATACTTAAAGTACGGTAAGCATAACTCAACTTAAAGGCGGTTTAGCGAGGAACCAGGCTCTGTGGAGCAGAAACTGGTCCGAAAAGCTCCTTTTCTTGGAGCCTTTGGGCGCTCCGAGGCTTTCCTCTAGCACCTTGAGGTTACTAGGGCTTTGGGAGGGTTTTAGGAGGTTTAGAGAGAAGTTAAAGAGAGAAATAATGGGTTTTTGGTGTGAAGAATGAAGCAACCCTCACACCTCTATTTATAGCTGAATTTTAGCTCAGCTCGACGAGTCTTGGGCCTCCAACTCGTCGAGTAGGTGCCAAGTGTACCCATTCTGGTGGAGGACAAGTAATGGCCTATATTGTGCCACGTCACCCATTTTGCACTAGTACCCTACTAACTTTTAAACCCCGTAACTTTCGCATAAGAGCTATGTTTTCAATGTTTTTTATATCCATGCGTAGGTATTGACAAGATCTACAACTCGTCTTTTGACTTTATTGGCTAATTCTCGGCCGATTTTAAATTTAATAGTACGAGAAGATTACACTGTTAATTGACTGTGTAAAATTCATAACTTCTGCAGACAGACTCCGTTTTTGTCTGTGTTTTTATCGTCGAACTCTTATTAATGAGATCTTCAATTCTCATTTAGGTTGTATCGGCCAAAAATCGATCGATCTAAAATTCGAATTTCGGGTTGTGCACTGCTATGCTAAATCTTAGAAAAATCATAAGTTCCTCATATGAAGTCAGATTTTGACATTCTGTTTACGCGCACTCTCGATTTAACGTATACTACAACTCTCATTTAGATCTATAAGGCTAAAATTAGTTTATCTAAAATTCACTTTTTACGATTTCCGGTGTCGTGCCAGTTTTGCCGTAAAACTTCGACGAGTCATAACTTCTTCGTTATAACTTGGATTTCAGCGTTCTTTATATGTACGTAACCCTTGTGACATATACTATAACTTGGTTAATATTGTTCATTATAAATTATATTCCATCAAAAAGTCATTTTTGACGCTTATTTTCTCTAATTGACTAGCCCGAATTTGCGGGCGTTACAATTATCTCCCCCTTAGGATGATTACGTCCCGAAATCATCAACGAAACAGGGCTTGTATGTAACGCCCGCAAATCCGGGCTAGTCAAATTAGAGTCAATAAGGGTCGAAAAAGACTTTTCGACAAAAGATTATTTAGAATAAATAATCTTAACCATGTTGTAGAATATGTCACAAGGTTTCCGTACATATAAAGAACGCCGAAATCCGAGTTATAACGAAGAAGTTATGACGCGTCGAAGTTTCGCGACAGAACCGGCACGATACCGGAAAGCGTAAATAGTGAATTTACGATAGAGCGAGATTTAGCCTTAGCGATCTAAATGAAAGTCGTAGAATATGTTAAAATAAGAACATCGATAAAAAGAACGCCCAAATCTGACTCCGTATGAAGAAGTTATGATTTTTCGAAGTTTCGAGTTAGCAGTGTACAACCCAAAATTCGAATATTAGATCGAGTGATTTTTAGCCGACACGACCTAAACGAGAATCGAAATTCTCGTTAATAGCAGCGTAACGAGAAAAAGATGTGCGAAAACGGACGTCGAATGAAGAAGTTATGAGGATTTAACGGACCAATCCTGTCCCGGCCCGTTAATAATATAAAATTTAAAATCGAGTCAAAATTAGCCAACGAAGTCTAAACGAAAGTTGTAGAGCACCTTCCCACCTTCGCGTGGATATAAAGAACGTCGAAAATGGAGCTCATACCCGAAAGTTACGGATTTTTAAAGTTGAAGCATGAAATTGCGAAGTCTATTGCTAAGTCGATGACGTGGCAGCACCACAACCGTCCGATGATGGTCTCAGATCTCGCTTCGGATCATGCCACGAAGCCTCACAATTACGCCCCGCGTAACTTCGGTCTGATCCATCTGATGAGTGCAAGACAGCTGGGTCTGAGCTGGTGGTCTTATCCCAGGAGTACGCCCAACGTAGTCCGAAGCCAGCAACCTATAAATAGCTGCGAGGGCTGCCTCCATTTTCACACCATTTCTCATACTTCTCTCACTACTTTCTCTCTCTAAGTGCTCCAAACCACTCCTTAGCCCTAGGTAAAACCCCTAGCACCCTAAGGAAGCCCCGAGGCTCCCGGAGTCCCGAGAAAAAGGAGTCTTTCGGTTTCGAAACGCTGCTCCAATTAAGTTCCGGTTTTCGATAAAATTCGCTGTAAGTGTGCTATGCTTACACAATTTTTTATATAGCTTTCAAATAATTATAGGAATGTAATTAGGTCCTTAAAATAATTATTTGGGCTATTATTATGAGTTATATTGAGTGTTATTAACGCTTATATAATAATAATAATAATAATAATAATAGTCAGACAATTAATTTGTCGCGGTTATCATTAGACTAAACCCTAGTGGTATCGATACTAGGTTTTATCGAAGGAATATCGTTTTGAGAGTATCGAAGCGCTGTCCGAATGCTGAGTCATCACCTTTCAGGTGAGTGCATAGTTACTTTCAACTTACACATAGATATGAAGTATTTTATATAAATTACATGCTATGTGTGCATATTATCTGAATACTTGCTATCTATGTTGGATGAACGTTTTATACATGTTTTCAATGATTTAAACTGTATATGTATTTTATATCTACAAAATGTGTTGGGTAAAACATGGGTAGATGTAATAGTTGCTGTGTGACAAAATAAAATAATGAGAGGCCTCGTTTTGTTGATGATTCCGGGACGTAATCATCCTAAGGGGGAGATAATTGTAACGCCCGCAAATCCGGGCTAGTCAAATTAGAGGCAATAGGGGTCGAAAACGACTTTTCGACAAAATATTATTTAGAATAAATAATCTTAACCGAGTTTTAGAATATGTCACAAGGTTTCCGTACATATGAAGAACGCCGAAATCCGAGTTATAACGAAGAAGTTATGACCCGTCGAAGTTTCGCGACAGAACCAGCACGATACTGGAAAGCGTAAATAGTGAATTTACGATAGAGAGAGATTTAGCCATAGTGATCTAAACAAAAGTCGTAGAATATGTTAAAATAAGAATATCGATAAAAAGAACGCCCAAATCTGACTTCGTATGAAGAAGTTATGATTTTTCGAAGTTTCGAGTTAGCATTGTACAGCCCGAAATTCGAATATTAGATCGAGTGATTTTTAGCCAACACGACCTAAACGAGAATCGAAGATCTCGTTAAGTGTAGCGTAACGAGAAAAAGATGGGCGAAAACGGACGTCGGATGAAGAAGTTATGAGGATTTAACGGACCAATCCTGTCCCGACCCATTAATAATATAAAATTTAAAATTGAGTCAAATTTAGCCAACAAAGTCTAAATGAAAGTTGTAGAGTACGTTCTCACCTTCGCGTGGATATAAAGAACATTGAAAACAGAGCTCGTACGCGAAAGTTACAAAAATTTAAAGTTAAAGCATGAAATTGCAAAGTCTGTTGCTAAGTCGATGACGTGGCAGCACCAGAACCGTCCGATGATGGTCTCTGATCTCGCTTCGAATCATGCCACGAAGCCTCGCTATTACGCCCCACATATGAAAAAGCTACGCCCCGCGTAACTTCGGTCTGATCTATCCGATAAGTGCAAGACAGCTGGGACCTAGCTGTTGGTCTTATCCGAGGAGTACGCCCAGTGTAGTTCGAAGCCAGCAGCCTATAAATAGCTGCGAGGGTTGCCTCCATTTTCACACCATTTCTCATACTTCTCTCACTACTTTCTCTCTCTAAGTGCTCCAAACCACTCCTAAGCCCTAGGTAAAACCCCTAGCACCCTAAGGAAGCCCCGAGGCTCCCGGAGTCTCGAGAAAAAGGAGTCTTTCGGTTTCAAAACGCTGCTCCAATTAAGTTCCGGTTTTCGATAAAATTCGCTGTAAGTGTGCTACGCTTACGCAATTTTTTATATAGCTTTCAAATAATTATAGGAATGTAATTAGGTCCTTAAAATAATTATTTGGGCTATTATTATGAGTTATATTGAGTGTTATTAACGCTTATATAATAATAATAATAATAATAATAGTCAGACAATTAATTTGTCGCGGTTATCATTAGACTAAACCCTAGTGGTATCGATACTAGGTTTTATCGAAGGAATATCGTTTTGAGAGTATCGAAGCGCTGTCCGAATGCTGAGTCATCACCTTTCAGGTGAGTGCATAGTTACTTTCAACTTACACATAGATATGAAGTATTTTATATAAATTACATGCTATGTGTGCATATTATCTGAATACTTGCTATCTATGTTGGATGAACGTTTTATACATGTTTTCAATGATTTAAACTGTATATGTATTTTATATCTACAAAATGTGTTGGGTAAAACATGGGTAGATGTAATAGTTGCTGTGTGACAAAATAAAATAATGAGAGGCCTCGTTTTGTTGATGATTCCGGGACGTAATCATCCTAAGGGGGAGATAATTGTAACGCCCGCAAATCCGGGCTAGTCAAATTAGAGGCAATAGGGGTCGAAAACGACTTTTCGACAAAATATTATTTAGAATAAATAATCTTAACCGAGTTTTAGAATATGTCACAAGGTTTCCGTACATATGAAGAACGCCGAAATCCGAGTTATAACGAAGAAGTTATGACCCGTCGAAGTTTCGCGACAGAACCAGCACGATACTGGAAAGCGTAAATAGTGAATTTACGATAGAGAGAGATTTAGCCATAGTGATCTAAACAAAAGTCGTAGAATATGTTAAAATAAGAATATCGATAAAAAGAACGCCCAAATCTGACTTCGTATGAAGAAGTTATGATTTTTCGAAGTTTCGAGTTAGCATTGTACAGCCCGAAATTCGAATATTAGATCGAGTGATTTTTAGCCAACACGACCTAAACGAGAATCGAAGATCTCGTTAAGTGTAGCGTAACGAGAAAAAGATGGGCGAAAACGGACGTCGGATGAAGAAGTTATGAGGATTTAACGGACCAATCCTGTCCCGACCCATTAATAATATAAAATTTAAAATTGAGTCAAATTTAGCCAACAAAGTCTAAATGAAAGTTGTAGAGTACGTTCTCACCTTCGCGTGGATATAAAGAAAGTTGAAAACAGAGCTCGTACGCGAAAGTTACAAAATTTTAAAGTTAAAGCATGAAATTGCGAAGTCTGTTGCTAAGTCGATGACGTGGCAGCACCACAACCGTCCGATGATGGTCTCTGATCTCGCTTCGGATCATGCCACGAAGCCTCGCTATTACGCCCCACATACGAAAAAGCTACGCCCCACGTAACTTCGGTCTGATCTATCCGATAAGTGCAAGACAGCTGGGACCGAGCTGTTGGTCTTATCCGAGGAGTACGCCCAGCGTACCCTCGGTACGCCCAGTGTAGTTCGAAGCCAGCAGCCTATAAATAGATGCGAGGGTTGCCTCCATTTTCACACCATTTCTCATACTTCTCTCACTACTTTCTCTCTCTAAGTGCTCCAAACCACTCCTAAGCCCTAGGTAAAACCCCTAGCACCCTAAGGAAGCCCCGAGGCTCCCGGAGTCTCGAGAAAAAGGAGTCTTTCGGTTTCGAAACGCTGCTCCAATTAAGTTCCGGTTTTCGATAAAATTCGCTGTAAGTGTGCTACGCTTACGCAATTTTTTATATAGCTTTCAAATAATTATAGGAATGTAATTAGGTCCTTAAAATAATTATTTGGGCTATTATTATGAGTTATATTGAGTGTTATTAACGCTTATATAATAATAATAATAATAATAATAATAATAATAATAATAATAATAGTCAGACAATTAATTTGTCGCGGTTATCATTAGACTAAACCCTAGTGGTATCGATACTAGGTTTTATCGAAGGAATATCGTTTTGAGAGTATCGAAGCGCTGTCCGAATGCTGAGTCATCACCTTTCAGGTGAGTGCATAGTTACTTTCAACTTACACATAGATATGAAGTATTTTATATAAATTACATGCTATGTGTGCATATTATCTGAATACTTGCTATCTATGTTGGATGAACGTTTTATACATGTTTTCAATGATTTAAACTGTATATGTATTTTATATCTACAAAATGTGTTGGGTAAAACATGGGTAGATGTAATAGTTGCTGTGTGACAAAATAAAATAATGAGAGGCCTCGTTATAGATGTTATTGATGATCTAGTCATCTAGCGGAGTATAGATGACGACCACGGACTATTCTAGACAGTCCAGCGGAACACTAGCAGGCTCGCAACCTGTAGGTGTTTATTCGAACTGTGTGTTTATTCGAAATGTTTGTTTATTCGAACTGTGTGAACTGTGTGCTCACCAGGTATACTCCATCCCAATGATAGTCCTTCGACTAGGTGCCTTGTGTTAGATGTTTTAGGGACGTAATGTGAGGATAACGGGAATGGGTAATTGGGTTGATTGTTTGATGTTTAAAAATAATAATTATATTATTGTGGGTTGAAAACCCTATGTGCTCACCAGGTTTCCCAACCCGACCCACTCAGTTTATTTATATCACAGGTGTCGATATGAAGTGACATTACACTGAGAGATTTAAAGAGATGTAGATCACTAGTGTAAATAATTGTAAGTTCTGTTTATGCTTATGTTTCTGTATTAACGATGACATCCCAAACGTTTTAAAATGAAATAAATACGTTTCTTCGAAAATGTTTTATCAACGTATTTATCATGTTTTTCTGGGAACAAATTCCACAACGTTTTTGTTAAAAGAAGTACTCTGATTTTTTTATAAATCATAAACAAAATCGGTCTTTTCTGTCCGTGAAAATGGGGATGTCACAGTTGGTATCAGAGCATTAGTTTAAGCGAACTAGGAATATGGATTTATTTCTAGACTTAAACTTAGAATGCTAAGCGATGATTGTGAGGTGTGAGCACTAGCCTATTTTAGGAATGATGCCTAAATTGCTTTTATGTGCTAAATGCTTTGTGCATGATATGTTGTTAATTGTTCGGATCTATGGTCTGTTGCCGACCGGATCCGGAAACCTTATGTGTTTAGGATTCTAAACGTACGACTACGATATTAGAACTAGCATGTAAACGTTTCGGAGTGATAAGGATGATTTAACCGTCAATCCTAAGTAAAGATCTAGATTCATCTTATTCGGTGTATAGATCAAGATGGTAAGGACCCGTAGTGGAAACGCGAATGCAATGGGAACCGAGATCAACCCCCAGTGATTGAGCAGATACCGGTTGTGGTAGCCGTTGTTGAGCCAATAACGATGGCCGGAGTGTAAGCGATGATCCAGGCAATGTTGGATCGTCAAATGGAGGAAACCAGGCTTTTGCTCCAGCAAAATCGAGAGGAAGCGACCATTCAGATCGAACAGCCCGAGTTGAACGAAGGGCAGACTGAGGAAGGAAACTACAGTGGGACTGTTGGTCAAGTCAACCCACCAATAGTTCGACAAAACCACCAAGATGACGAAGTCGAGAGGAATGGATGCAAGTACAAGGATTTTATGACTTGCAAGCCATCGACTTTCACTGGAAAGGAGGATCCGATCGGGGTCACGGATTGGATCTCGGAGATGGAATTAGCTTTCATGACGTGCGGTTGCAAGGGAAAACAACAGACCACATTTACAGTGCGTTAGTTTCGAGGAGGCGCTGTACGTTGGTGGAATACCTTGGGGAATACTCTGATCCCCAACAAGCCCCTGAAACTGACATGGGCATAATTTCTGGTGCAATTCAAATAAAAGTATTGCTCAGCTCAAAACCTGCTTGAGCTAGAGAACCAGTTTCTAACCCTGAAGAAGGGAAGCATGTCAATCGATGAATACACGAACAACTTCACAGAAAAGATGGAGTTTTCCTTGCGTCTTGTTCCGGATGAGCTGACAAAAATTGATAAGTACGCAAAGGGATTACCATGGGAGTACGCGGTGCCAGTGCGTCAGACACTTACCTTGGAGGCAGCTATCTGGGCTGCCAGGTCGGTTGAGGAGATGATCAAGGGAAGAGCCGCCAAAAAGACCGAGGTTGGAGAAAAGAGGAAGTTTGAGGGGTCTGCAAAGCCCGATGAGAGAAGCAAGACTAGTACCAGGAAGTTTAGAGGAGGGAGCGAAGAAAGATGGTGCGAGAAGTGCAAAAAGAAACACTCTGGAAAATGCGGTGAGGGGCTGACTTGTTTCAAGTGTGGGAAGCTTGGGCATTACGCCAACGAGTGTAAATTCAACAAAAAGGTGTGTTACGAATGTAACGAGGAAGGGCACTTCAAGCAAGATTGCCCAAAAAGAGAAGGGGCTACAAAGCCAAATGTGCCGCTAAAACCAAAGGCAAGAGCATTTCAAATGATCCTTGATGAAGCAGCTGACGATGCAAGGAATCAGGAGTAAGGATGGATATATAGAGATCAAGTTATGAAGAAGCCATATAGATAGTGTCATATGATGTAGCCTATTAGAGGCATAATCTAGGGTGAAATTGAACACCCATGTAATCGTTTCAAGGAATAAAATAAAACCTTCGTTTTGTTATCTGATGTGTTGAATGATTGTGTGATTTGCCGCATGATGACTTGGGAAACTGCGGGACAATACTTGGGACGAGTATGAGTAGGTGTGAATGGTATTAGAGGCCTATACTACCGGAAGCACAGGATTCACACTTGGATTAGGGAAAGTCACAAGCTTACCAAGAAACTAGTAATTAATTTTTTTTTATTCAAGTATGTCGTTACCATTGTTTCGGTAATGACTAAGAATATTGTTGTTATCCCGACCCTAGTGGTCATATCACATAGAGTCCGACTACGCTGAGTAGGTTACGTGGTTCAGAGAACCAAGTTTGATGTAGCGTCCGACTTAAACCAAACGATTGAAATCAAAGCGATCAATAGAAGTATCGCGCTCGTTGTTAAAGAAGTTAATAGCTAGAAATGCCTAATGTTAAAGTGTGATTATATCACATTAGAACATGAAGGAAGGCATAGTCTGTTTTAGAATTTAACTCTAAGAGACCTAAGTCTAAGTGTTGCAACGTACGATGATAGGTCATTAAAATATGACACATCGACCCATAGTAGTAATAAAAGAACTTATCTCAAGTTCGTATCCAGTAAGGATCGAGATTGTGACTTGAAGGTCATAATTTGGAGTCTAACCTGAGGAAGAGAGCAGGTGCACGATCGAGTACTGCTTACAGTCAATGAGTCTAAGAGATAAACTTGAAGGAATATAGAAGTTATAATTATTACCTAGGATGAAGAGATGACGTATGGAGTCATTATACGAGCCCTGTTTTGTTGATGATTCCGGGACGTAATCATCCTAAGGGGGAGATAATTGTAACGCCCGCAAATCCGGGCTAGTCAAATTAGAGGCAATAGGGGTCGAAAACGACTTTTCGACAAAATATTATTTAGAATAAATAATCTTAACCAAGTTTTAGAATATGTCACAAGGTTTCCGTACAAATAAAGAACGCCGAAATCCGAGTTATAACGAAGAAGTTATGATCCGTCGAAGTTTCGCGACAGAACCGGCACGATACTGGAAAGCGTAAATAGTGAATTTACGATAGAGAGAGATTTAGCCTTAGTGATCTAAACAAAAGTCGTAGAATATGTTAAAATAAGAATATCGATAAAAAGAACGCCCAAATCTGACTTCGTATGAAGAAGTTATGATTTTTCGAAGTTTCGAGTTAGCATTGTACAACCCGAAATTCGAATATTAGATTGAGTGATTTTTAGCCAACACGACCTAAACGAGAATCGAAGATCTCGTTAAGAGTAGCGTAACGAGAAAAAGTTGGGCGAAAACGGACGTCGGATGAAGAAGTTATGACGATTTAACGGACCAATCCTGTCCCGACACATTAATAATATAAAATTTAAAATTGAGTCAAATTTAGCCGACAAAGTCTAAATGAAAGTTGTAGAGTACGTTCCCACCTTCGCGTGGATATAAAGAACGTTGAGAACGGAGCTCGTACGCGAAAGTTACAAAATTTTAAAGTTAAAGCATGAAATTGCGAAGTCTGTTGCTAAGTCGATGACGTGGCAGCACCACAACCGTCCGATGATGGTCTCTGATCTCGCTTCGGATCATGCCACGAAGCCTCGCTATTACGCCCCACATACGAAAAAGCTACGCCCCGCGTAACTTCGGTCTGATCTATCCGATGAGTGCAAGACAGCTGGGACCGAGCTGTTGGTCTTATCCGAGGAGTACGCCCAGCGTACCCTCGGTACGCCCAGTGTAGTCCGAAGCCAGCAGCCTATAAATAGCTGCGAGGGTTGCCTCCATTTTCACACCATTTCTCATACTTCTCTCACTACTTTCTCTCTCTAAGTGCTCCAAACCACTCCTAAGCCCTAGGTAAAACCCCTAGCACCCTAAGGAAGCCCCGAGGCTCCCGGAGTCTCGAGAAAAAGGAGTCTTTCGGTTTCGAAACGCTGCTCCAATTAAGTTCCGGTTTTCGATAAAATTCGCTGTAAGTGTGCTACGCTTACGCAATTTTTTATATAGATTTCAAATAATTATAGGAATGTAATTAGGTCCTTAAAATAATTATTTGGGCTATTATTATGAGTTATATTGAGTGTTATTAACGCTTATATAATAATAATAATAGTCAGACAATTAATATGTCGCGGTTATCGTTAGACTAAACCCTAGTGGTATCGATACTAGGTTTTATCGAAGGAATATCGTTTTGAGAGTATCGAAGCGCTGTCCGAGTGCTGAGTCATCACCTTTCAGGTGAGTGCATAGTTACTTTCAACTTACACATAGATATGAAGTATTTTATATAAATTACGTGCTATGTGTGCATATTATTTGAATACTTGCTATCTATGCTGGATGAACGTTTTATACATGTTTTCAATGATTTAAAATGTATATGTATTTTATATATACAAAATGTGTTGGGTAAAACATGGGTAGATGTAATAGTTGATGTGTGACAAAATAAAATAACGAGAGGCCTCGTTATAGATGTTATTGATGATCTAGTCATCTAGCGGAGTATAGATGACGACCACGGACTATTCTAGACAGTCCAGCGGAACACTAGCAGGCTCGCAACCTGTAGGTGTTTATTCGAACTGTGTGTTTATTCGAAATGTGTTTATTCGAACTGTGTGTTTATTCGAACTGTGTGAACTGTGTGCTCACCAGGTATACTCCATCCCAATGATAGTCCTTCGACTAGGTGCCTTGTGTTAGATGTTTTAGGGACGTAATGTGAGGATAACGAGAATGGGTAATTGGGTTGATTGTTTGATGTTTAAAAATAATAATTATATTATTGTGGGTTGAAAACCCTATGTGCTCACCAGGTTTCCCAACCTGACCCACTCAGTTTATTTATATCATAGGTGTCGATATGAAGTGACATTACACTGAGAGATTTGAAGAGATGTAGATCACTAGTGTAAATAATTGTAAGTTCTGTTTATGCTTATGTTCTTGTATTAACGATGACATCCCAAACGTTTTAAAATGAAATAAATACGTTTCTTCGAAAATGTTTTATTAACGTATTTATCATGTTTTTCTGGGAACAAATTCCGCAACGTTTTTGTTAAAAGTACTCTGATTTTTTTATAAAGCATAAACAAAATTGGTCTTTTCTGGCCGTGAAAATGGGGATGTCACATTGTATAATGACGCCTTATGATATATCTTCATCCTAGGTAATAACGGTAACCTCTATGTTACATCGAATGGGTATCTAACTCTTGGACTTCTTGACTACAGGCGGTGCTTAATCTTGCACCCGCTCTCTATCTCGCATTGGACTTTCAATCGTAACCTTTGAGTTACAAAATCAATCTTAATTAGAGTCTCCTTCTTCTTCATAATAGACTTAACTTAAGAAAATTTCTTTACCTCGATTATCATGACAGATCGATAGGTCATGTTCTAATGACCTCTCATTGTATGATGCGATGCTAAGACTCAGGTCTTTTTTAGTCATAATCCATAATGGAAGTTTCCTTCCTTCACTCAAATGGATCACAAACACCAAGTAGCAAGTTGGAAGAATATGAGAGAGATTAGGAGGCTCCTAAAATCGGCTAAGGTATTCTCTTTGTAAGTCCCCAATCTGTCTGTGTATCAATCAGATCCGTTTGATGGTGCGGAATCCCAATCAAACGGATGATGTCAGATCAAATAGAAGAGAAGAAGAAGAAGAATATGATGAATCTTGTATGTATTGATATGAATGAAGATCTGAATACAAGATTCGCTCACACTAACACACACTCTCGTTTCTCTATCTCTAGAACACCTTCAAATACACACACATAAGCTCCTCTAGTCTCCTCTATTCATCACTCTACTCCTCACCCCTTACACCTATATTTATACATGAGAAACATGGGCATGGTGAACATGGGCCGTGAATGGGTTTACAGCCATAAACCTGTTCACCGCCGTAAACATGTATACGGCTGTAAACACCAAGTTGTTTACGGTCCAAGACACAAAAATACATTTTCCTAGAAAAGCAAAGTATAAACCATATTTTGGACCCAACAATCTCGCCCTTGGTTTATAGCTTTCTTTTCTTATTTGACCCAACAGGCTCCCCCTTAAAAGGTACCTGGCTTTTCTTGATAATCTTCATTGGGAGCTTGGATTTAGCATTTATCTTCAAATTCTTTACAACTTTAAGATGAACTTGATGAATCTTCAAAGAATGACTTCATCTTGAGCAGTTGAGATTTTCTGCAGAATTTGACATTGAACGCCCATTGGGTGAGGAGGCTTGACATACTGATTCTTGAAAGATAGTGCTTTCAGCTTGAGAATCTTCAGAGAGAGCATCAGAGGGAACAAATCTTCTGGATCACTTCCACAGGTTTAAGATAGCAACAGATTGATTGAGGAGGCTTCAATGCAATCCGTCACATAATCTTCAAGTGAAACTTCACCTTGCTTCTAGGGTTGAAAGATTGAATTTGAAAGAATAATCTTCATTTCTTGCTCCTTCGAATGAGAATTATTCGATGATCATGGATAAATTTAGCTCAGAAATCTTGATACAGTCTCCATGAGTCTCATCTACACCTGAATTCACTTTTCAAGACAAAACAAAACTAAAAGAAAACTTAGCACACAAATTAAAACAGAAACAAACATAATTTTGGATTTTTGATTTTTCTGAACCGGAAATAAAACAGAAATAACACTATTTTTGGATTTTTTTTTTTTATTTTTTTATTTTTGTTTGATTTTTTATTTATTTATTTTTAATTTTTTTTAATTCTCCCCTTAAATTTGTGCATAGAGGAAAACTATGAACAAAGTTAACAAAAACAAAAAATATTTGGGATCAAAGTTGTGAGACAGCCTGAACTTGTTTATCAGTACCTTCACCTTCATGAATAAATCTAGTCAATTGTTGGTATTGTGGTCCACTTAAACACGAAGAGTATCGACAAACTTTTCTAAATAAACCATTTAGCTGACGACGACCACGTGTATTGTTGTCCACCTAAATTAAGCAGCGAGATCTACAGACAACCTTTAAATGGTTCAATTTTAGTTGCACAAGAATGTGTTCCCCACTTCCCGATATACCCTGGTTATCAAGAACTTCCAAAGAACTCCTTACTTTAGGTGAGTAAAAAATTATTAAGGAGGAAGTCAAATTTAGAAATGGGTGCATATGTTGTGTCCCAGGTCGGATGTATTTCAATCATGCAGAGTGGACAACATATGGCTAACTAGGATAGAGGGTTATAGAAATAGTAGGGTGCATATGTTTTGTTCCAGGTCGGATCTTCCGATCACGCAGAAGAGACAGCATATGGCTAACAAATAGGAAGAATTTCATAGATAAAGAATATGCATAGAAATAGAGTTGCATATGTTGCATTCCAGGTCGGATCTCTTCCAATCACGCAGAGGATGCAGCATATGACTTACAGATAGAAAGAAAGAAAATAATTTCCTACAGACCTACTTTATCAGAACCCCCCAGTTGCCCTATCAGAACCAGAATTAAGGACATAAGTCCGTACATCAAGGAAAAGTTGAACCATTGTTCTAGATGCATATTAATTTAGTGTATCTTGTAGGTTCCCGTGTTTATCTCACTGCTCAATCTACCCGACCATCGTATGGTAAGTCCAAACAATCCTATCTAAATCCACATGTTCAAATCCTTCGTGCCTACCAGCACATTGATCACAGAGTCTAGACAATTCAGATTTAGTCCTTTACACATGTTTTAGACTGCCCGTTATCACATTATTGATATCACTTCCCAATAAAAACTACTAACGAAAAACTATTAAGAAAATGAAAATTGTCTTTAAAACGAATCAGAGTAAGATAAACTCAGGAGTATAGAGAAGAAAACGCAAACCGTAATTCACCGATTGAATTTGCATCCAGAAGGTCTGAGAACAACACTCATAATCTCATAACAGATCCGAAAATTCTTCATGTCGTTAAGAACAAACCCCATGAGTGACCCCTTCTTTTCTTCTTCCCCCGCAAAGGACTCATACTCTCAAACAAAATTCCGAGTGTTGTACAGTTGAGAGATGTCTCCTATTTTGTGCCAGGAATAGCCAGTACCAACAAACCAAAGTCGGATGATATGCCTCCATAGCTGCTCCGACACAGAGCGAGATCAGTTGGTCTTTGGAACCCAGTCCATTTTGAAATTGGGTTGACCTTTTTCATCCTTTCACGATACTCTCTCCCATGACATATCCTGCTTATCAGAAACAGAAGATGTAGAAACGTTAGAGTCATTAGGTAATTTGGGATATTGAGCCTTCGGAATCCATTTGTAGTTAGGTTTAACCCGTTTCTTTTTCGATCCGATGGGTGGCTTGGTACTTGCTTTCGATCTTGATATCGGCCGTTGAGATGACTTTGACCTAACTGGTCTTTGTTTCACTGGAGTATCTCTTGGAATGGAATTCTTGGCTGACATTCCCTTCTTGCCCTTGGGATTTAGATTCTTGGCCTTGTGGGTTTGATTCTTGGCCTTATGCGCGTTCCAGTCACTATTGTCTGAGCGTGACCTTGAGGGGTTTCTTTTGAAGAATCTCCCTCTTGGCGCGTTCTGTCGGCCTTGTGCATAGTAGGGAACGTATGCGCGTAGGACAATTTCTGGCAATGTGTCCAGGTGTTCCACAGTGAAAACATGTCTTTTTCTTCACTGTGAAGTTGTTTCTTCCTGCCCCTGGTGGCGTATCCTTTCCTTGTCTCTTGTTGTTCCCACAAGCATAATTACAACAGGCACTCTGGTTCACTGGCATTGGTGGCTTGTATTTCTCAACTGCAGGTTGATCAGAAACAACTGAGTTCGAAGCAACAGATTCAAAGCCCTATGAGATGTTGGTTTGTTCAATGGTTTTCTCCTTGTTCTCATCTTCTGCTACTTTACCTGCACATGAAGCAGAAACATTAGAATTTTCAACTTGAATACCTCCTGACACAAATCCAGATGGTTTTCCATAATGAAGATGTGCCTCCCTATCAATTTCTTCATGTGTAATAGGGATGGATGTGTAGTTATGATTGAAAGGTGGAGGAACACTATCATACCATAGACCTTTTTGTTGGTTATTTTTAAATTACAAACAGTGGTCTATCATGTTCGCAACTACTTCGCTTGACACATCAAATTTTCTAAAATCAAAATCTATAGTTTCAAATTTGCCTTTTAATGTGTCAAGCTCAGCAGTTAATTCAGCAAGTTGTCTCTTAACATAGTCATAATTTTCACATTTGTTGCTATAATCTTCTTGAAGCCTCCGAAATTCTTTGGTTTTTGCTTCTAATTCAGCCTTTAGGGGTTTCCATCCTTTCCTGAGTTGATATCCTTCATATCTCAGGTCCTCAGCTTCTCTTTTTAATAAATCAATTTGTTCACAAAGAAGTTTAATCGTAGCTTCACATGATTGAGAGCATGAAAATTCATTGACCGGGATGTTTGCGGAAGTCATTATTTTTCCACACTTCAAAGTGTCAAGTTCTTCAATTATAGCAGCAAGACTAAGATGATTAAGATCTTTTGTCTTCTTGATGACAGCCACGTTCATATCCCACGACTTCTGAAGTGCATTCAGCAGCTTTTTGTTTATCTCAAACTTAGTCAAGAAGATCGCAACTATATTCATCTCAGTAGTAAGTGTAGTAAATCGCTGCAACTGAGCTTCCAGGGTTTCTCTAGGGATATAATCGAACATGTTGAAGTTTTTTCTTAACATCTCCTGACGACTCTCTTTCATGTATTCAATTCCCTCGTAGACCTCAAAAACCATTAAAAGCACAACTAGAAGCCAAAATCAAACTTAAAAGTCAAACTTAAATAAAAAAATGCCCTTTGACTATAAACCTCAAAAGTCAACCTTAAAAGTCAAATATAAAAAGTCAAACTTGAAAATTCAAACCGAAAAGCTAAATTTGAAAATTTAAAAGTTAAACGAGAAAGTCAAAGTTTAAAGTCAAAGGTCAAGTTTTAAAAGTCAAAGTCAAAATTTTAAGTAAAAAAGCAAAAATAAAAGTCAAAATTTAAAAACTAAAATTTTTGGTTGAAAATGGAATTTTAAAATAAAAGAAATTGAATTTTTGGGCTAAAAGTGTCAATTTGCGAAATTGGGTTCGAAAATGACAGTTTTTCAATTAAAAACGGAAGGAATCGAACAAGATGCTTGGTAGATCAACTGGTAAGACGCGTTTGTTGAAGAACCTGAGGACCCGGGTTTGAACCCCCGCACCTCTAATTCCGCTTCTATTTTTTAATAAGATGTTGCGAGCCGCAAACACCGAGCCACTCTGAGTCGCAAACCTCCGCCATAAACCGTCGACCGCAAACTCCGGCGACCGCAAACCGCCGGCCGTAAACTCTTCGCATATTTCGTGAAAACAACATTTTTCACCCCCTTTTTGCTCCAAAACTCGATCAAAAACTCGTTTTTATCAAAAACGCAAAGAACAACCCCCCCCCCCCTATTTTTTAGAGATCTATCCAAAAACGCAAGAATCTTTCAAAAATAAGATCAAATAAGCTCTAAATCTGACAAAATTGATTGATACAATCCAAGCTTTGATACCAATTGTAACTCCCCAATCTGCATGTGTATCAATCAGATCCGTTTGATGGTGTGGAATCCCAATCAAACGGATGATGTCAGATCAAATAAAAGAGAAGGAGAAGAAGAATATGATGAATCGTGTATGTATTGATATGAATGAAGATCCGGATACAAGATTCACACATACTAACACACACTCTCTTTTCTCTCTCTCTAGAACACCTTCAAATACACACACATAAGCTCCTCTAGTCTCCTCTGTTCATTACTTTACTCTTCACCCCTTACACCTATATTTATACATGAGAAACATGGGCTTGGTGAACATGGGCCATGAATGGCTTTACGGTCGTAAACATGTTCACGGCCGTAAACACAACTGTAAACACGTATACGGCCGTAAACACCAAGTTGTTTATGGTCCAAGACACAAAAATACATTTTCCTAGAAAAGCAAAGTATAAAACATATTTTTGACCCAACACTCTTGGAAGCAAGTGCCGATTTTGGGAGTCCTAGGGGGTCCTTATGTAGCTGAGCAATTAGGTATTTGACTTAAACCCTGATTCTCTGCTTAGGGCTTAAGCAATCCAAAGGATCCTTCCAGAAGCCCTTAATGGACGAAATCTATGTGGACTTCCTCATAGAATTCTTCCATCCCTTCCTAAGGGATCCACAAACCCAACTTTGCAATTATCTTATACAATATCAGTCCCCGCAATTTAATCAGTCTCTTTTGATCAAAAAATTAATTCCAAATTAATTTTTGATCAATACTAATTAAATAATATGATTTCTCAATTAATATATTACTCCTATAATATGTTAATAAAACACAATTAAACTCTTTCTCCATTATTCATCCAGTCAAGTTGTTATGGTGAAGGCAACCCAAAAGGACCATGCTACTATTAGGTCAAGTACATACCAATTATAGCTATGGACTTAGACACCTAATCCAACATACATGTGTATATATATTGATTGATGCCAAACAGACATAAAATGTTATTATTTTATGTGAAAAATACTTACAAATCTTAACTGGTTTATGAAATATTATTTTGATAAATACATATTATGTACACATAAACTACCCATACATTTGATACACATATATTATGTTGTTTTGAAAATGAAACAATTAGTGAAAATAACATATGTCATTTTACTACAAATATGATTTATGTGACAGTGCATGTCTTAAAACTTTGTAGTATTTCAAGAATTCAAACTATTACCATACATGTATATTTATATGTTTAAATACAAGTTTATACATGTACTTATGATCATTACTTTGAGACGTACCTCTATATAAAAGCGAGTACCTGACCCTATACATACATACTAAATATACTCAACTTTTATAAACTATATACAACTCATTATGCCTAGTAACTTATCCACATATAAGTTAGGGATGAGAACTATTTGTATACCTTAGTTAAGGGCTTTATAGTACTATTCATTAGCTACGTCTAAACACTTAGTATACCCACATTACTATAACTGTTATTCATTGGAGCGAGATACGTATGTATAGATCAATACGAGGTTGACACCCCCACCTACGATTGCTAGCTACAACGTTGACCGATCAATCGAAGAGAATGATAATTATCTACTATCATTACTACGCCGTACAATGAAGCGTTCTAGGGGGTACATTTAGTCACATAGTTTGGTTATAGGATTCATTATAAACATTACCTAGAATCTCTCTCTCCTACTACAAACCATGGGCTTGGTTTCTTTCAAAACTGTTTTAAATATGGATTTACTTATGCAAAGATATGTTTTGGTTTTCAAAGCTTATTCAAAGACTCTTTACAAACACGGTTTTAAGTATGGTTTTACTTACAAAGAAAAATAATTTTTAAACTTTTTAAAAGTATTATTGTTGTTAGCAGAAAACCTGTAACTCTCACCAAACTTGTGTTAACCCTCAAAACTACATGTATTCTTAGGGAATCAGTAATCAAGCATATCAGACGACAGATAGTGTAACAACATTAACTAGAATCTCTCTCTCCTACTACAAACCATGGGCTTGGTTTCTATCAAAACTATTTTAAATATGGATTTACTTATGCAAAAATATGTTTTGGTTTTCAAAGACTCTTTACAAACACAGTTTTAAGTATGGTTTTACTTACGAAGAAAAAGAATTATTAGACTTTTTAAAAGTATTACTGTTGTTAGCAGAAAACCTGTAACTCTCACCAAACTTGTGTTAACCCTCAAAACTACATGTATTCTTAGGGAATCAATAATCAGGCATATCAGACGACAGATAGTGTAACATCCCCCTCAGGCACGTAGCGCAATATTGTCCGCTTTGGGCTCTCGGCACGAAAACTTCCCAGGGGGTCACCCATCCCTGGATTGCTCTCGCCCAGGCAAACTAAATTGTAGAGTTCTTATGGGAACTGCTGCCCTCACGACTTTAAAATGCATTGTGACAAGGAAGGTATCCACGCACCTTTTAACGAAACTCTTCATACTCCTTCCAAGCTGATGTGGGATCAGGTGCAACCCACCTTCACCCCCCATTATAGGGTTCGACATCCCCGTCGAACACATTGACCCGTTCCCCATCTATGATACCATTTGTAACATCCTTCTCTGGCACATATCACAATATTGTCCACTTTGGGCTCACAGTACGAAAACTTCCCTGGGGTCACCCATCCCTGGGTTGCAATCGTCTGGGCATGCTTAACTACAGAGTTCTTATGGGATCTGATGCCCTCAAGGCTTTAAAATGCCTTGTGTCAAGGAAGGTATCCACACCTCTTTTAAGTAAATGCTTCGTTCTCCTTCCAAGCTGATGTGGGATCAGGTGTAACCCACCTTCACCCCTTTAGGTGGGTTGCACCTGATCCCAGATCGGCTTGGACGGAGAACGAAGCATTTCCTTAAAAGAGGTGTGGATACCTTCCTTGACACAATGCATTTTAAAGCTGTGAGGGCAACAGATCCCATAAGCAGACAATGTCACACCCCCTGGGAAGTTTTCGTGTCGGGAACCCAAAGCAGACAATGTCACACCACCAAACCAGAACGGCGGAAACGTTCGGGGGCGGAGGACGTCATGTTCAGTACCATACCATAGTGAAGGAAGTAAACACAACCATCATAAATATAATTTAAAAGGTTACATCGTTGCAAAATACATGTTTCCAAATAAATTACATATGATGTCAAAATAGTTCAAAAGAAATCTACGCCTTAGTGTCTTGCCTTCAAAAAGTCTTGTAGTTACCTGTATTACTGATTACCTAAGAATACAGGTTGTTTTTGAAAGAGTATCAGCATTAAAGTTGGTGAGTTCATAAGCAATATATGAATGAAAAATGCATGTTGTTCCATAATGTTTGTTACAAGTTCGTTTCCAGAAAATCCTATATTTTCTAAAAGGTTTATTGTAGTCTTAAATGAACCAAGACTTAGTATATGTTAGTAAATCATCATACTTATATGTGGTCTTATATTTAAATAAAACTCTTTTTCGTGAAATCCTTAAATTCCCGTGAACGGTGTGTTTGTTAATTTCCCATATGAGTTGTTATAACCATACTATGACTCGAGGACCTCGTACTCAACGTTCTTCAAGCGTCGGAATGTTATGATACTTGTCACCCCAGACCTGCCGGTCTAGCTGTTGCAAGCAGCTCAGGTGCGGGTTGTCAAACCCAATATAGATCTATATACAACTATCACGCTCTCCCTACAAGAGATTCTGGCTATAACTACAGGACTTTTCTGTTGTACTAGAGAGTACTCCGAAGATGAATGTCTCACAAATTTATTCATTAACATGTTCATGTAGTTTGTAATAAAATACTTGCTTTGTAAATCGATAGTATTACCACTTCTTTGCTAAATGAGGTGTCCAAACTATACCTATTATAGTTTTATCAAAATGTTTTATGTTGTAAATGAAACCTTGTTATGCATGACCTTGTATTTCAATAAAATGACATTGAAAATGCTAAGTATAAAATCTTACACACCTTGCTCAGCATGTTACAAGGTGTGAATAACTCTTATACTTGTTTTAACAATTTAACTCTTAACTGTCATTCTTTTAGATTATTTATAGAAAAATCATCGTAAGTTGAAAATAAATCAGTAAACTCGGAGAGTTTGGAAAAAGAGTCTACTATGTTCACAAATTTTCTTATAATTTTTGGTGATCTCAAACCAGTGTGAAAATGTTCATTTTCATAACCTGGTCCGATTTCGTTGCTACAGTGATAGGCAGTTTTGTAAAAATCACCAAAAATTGCAGAAAAATCGTATGGAGATGTGCAAGTACTCATTTTAAATTTATAAACCTGAACTATTTTCATATTGAACATTTTTGAAAAATATTAAGTTTACGTTGGGTAAAACAGTTCATGAACAGGTCACAATTTTTTTGTTGTAAGCTGTCAAGTTAAGTTTCAAATATGTTTTGGTGTTTTAACTTGTATTCCCCCCCCCCCCCTGAAAACTAAAGAAAACTAGAAAATTTAGGGGTATGAACTCACCTTGAGTGATTCTTGGAAGATTGGAAGGTCGAAGGCGAGGAGTATCAAGTCAAGAACACTTGATGAACTCGTGAAAGTTTGGATGATCCTAAGAACGATTTGTTTGGTGTTAAAACGGGTGTAGATGATTCAATGATGTTATGGAAACATGGAATAACACTTGATTTTAGATGAAATACTTATGAAAAGTGAAGTAGTAGCTCAAGAACACTAGCACAAAGTGGTGGGAAATAGAGAGAAAAGAGTTTTCTTGAGGTGGTTTGAGAAGTGTAAGTGTTTGAAATGATCAAGTGAGCCAAGAAATCCTCCAGGGATTTCTATTGTAGCACCTGGTTCCTGGTATGTACTCCTTGTAATTTATATTTCATAATTTTTGCAATTTTGCCTTGGACTCGGCGAGTTGAAGGACCAACCCGCCGAGTAGAAGTAGGATGAGACGCGGGGTCTGAACCTCGGACTCGGCGAGTAGGCCCTATTTGGGAAAAAACCCTAACTCGGGTGTTTTCACCCTATTTAAGCACACTAACTCGGCCTCCCTTGTCCCTAACACTTCCTGGAGAGTTGTAGAGCGAAACCCTAGCCCCTTTTTGTCCTTGTGAGTCATTTTGGCCCTGTGAAGGAAGTTTGAAGCTTACGAGAGGAAGAAGGTGGTGGAAGAGTGCAAGGAGGGGAAGTAGATCTGACATCTACCCTGCAAGAGGCTTCCATTCAGGTAGAAAAGTTCCTACCTTGATCACTAGTTCATTAGATTCCCTTCTTGTCCCAAATTAGTTGTTTTCAAGCCCTAAAACCTCAAACTCCATGTGTTTATGCTCTATGTTTTGAAAGGACTTCATAATTGGACCTTATGGACATCTTAGAAGTGTAAAGCCTCTGTGGTTCGAGTTATTGGGGTCCCTATGGAGTGCATGACCTCTTAAAGATCTTGGATTTGCCTTTTTGAGTTTATAGGGCTATGCATGCACGTAAAGTTTGTAACTTTACGTGATAAGCATGCCCTAGGAGCATAGATCCATGGTTTAGAAGCGTTGCATGTCTCAGATTTGGTCTGTATGGAAAAAGGGTCGAACGGACTCGGCGAGTCCCAAAGTGGAACTCGGCAAGTTCTATGAAGATGGACTTAGACTCGGTGAGTTGGATGAACAACTCGGTTAGTCCTTTGAAGATTGCCTGGAACTCGACGAGTTGTTCTTCAAACTCATCGAGTCATATGAACTGTTACTGAATAGGAGGGGTTTATGTGTTGGCGGTCCAACCCCTCATATCTGCACGTGAAATTAGCAATTTAACGTGTAGCAATGGTCCCAGAAACCCAAATCCTGATAAAGGATGCTCTGATGAGGATTTGGAAGCGAGTAGGAGATCTGCTTGTGGGAACTCGGCGAGTCGGATCGCGGGTGGGTCCAATCGTCCCAAGAAGTGAGTTAAGGGTGACTTAGTGAGTGAGAAGAGGGACTTGTCGTGTAGGACCAGGTTAGTAGGAGAAGGACTCTGCGAGTCTATGCCATGACTCGGCGAGTCCAGTCAACCGGAAGTTGACTTTGACCAAGGAGTTGACCTTGGACCAGGGGTGGGTCAGTCATTTGACCTAAGGGTATTTATGAGTGCCTAATCTATGTTCATGATTTATAGTCGGAGGATTACCAGTTCAGCAGTCGGGTGGTTAGCAAGCAAACTTTCAACAGCTACTTTCGAGGTGAGTTACCTTCCAGTAGCAGTGGGTCTACGGCCACAATGTCGGCCCACCAATAGGAGTTGTATGATTAGATGGTTGTCTCTGTGATATCCATCTAGGTTTGCTACTACCTGCGATATGTTTATATGCTAGTATGACATGATATTATATGCTAATGTCAGTAGGAGAGATAGTCCCCAGATTACCGGTCGATAGGGCCGAAGCACTACAAGAAAACAGCCCTTTAATGACGTGCAAACAATGACACTCGCTGATAGACGACGCGCATTTGTAAGTGCCCTAAAAGATAATGTCAGTTTTGCAAAATTTGAAGGATAGAGGGCACGCATTTGTGCGCGCCCTAAAATTAGTGTCAGAAAAGAAAAAAAAAATGTGGAGGGCGCCTTTCATAAGATGTGCGTCATGTAAATGTGTCGCTTTATAATTTTTAAGTGAAATACGCGTTTTAGGCGGGAAATGAAATCAACGAAAATTATCCCCGCCTATTGAATCCCAAAAATTAATCCCCCCCGCCTCTTCTACTTAGCAAGAAAAAGCCCTAGGTCCCTCATCTTCATCTTCAGTATCATCAAACATCTCGTTCAACGGATCTCTACTCGATCTCCTTCTTATCAGTATCATCAAACATCTCGTTCATCCTCTGCATTATTTCCATCGTTCTTCCCTCTCCTCACTGATCAATACCCAAAACACCCTAATATCATAACCACTCCTCTTTTTTCGCACAACAAAATCCCAAAACATCACCAAATACTAAATTCCACAAAATCGTTGTGACCATTTTAGCTAGGGCTTTTTTCAAGAACGAAAACACTCTCGCATCTCTCTTAGCTCTGAAACAATGGATGATTCACCTTGCTTCGCCTTTATCTATTCAATTAGATTTTTCTTTTCAGTTAGAAATCGATTTTGTCCCTTCCCCAGCTCTTCATCTCTTCACTAAAATCGTTGTTCATCTATCCACTAAAATCTTCACGGTTTTTTTAATTTCACTCCAAGGGTTATTTGATAGCTCTTGTATGGTTTATTCCCTATACTGAATCGAGAGTTAAGGTTGTTGGTATGAATTCATAATTCCCCTTCAATCCTTCATCACACATAACCCTAGATCTTCGGATTCTATAACTATTAGGGTTCAATTGATCAAGAAGCGTCATTTAACTCTTCATTTTTCCTGATTTTGGGTTGATTTACGTTTGGAATTTTGTTAATTTTGGAATTAGGTGCAACTTTCCTATTGTTGAGACTTCTGCGTCCCTCTCTTCAGCATCGTCGCCACCCTCTAATTTGCACCGCCTCCGTCGTCGGCTTCCCCTCTATCTCCGATAACTTCTCCATTCATGCTTTTGTGTCCTCCAGCTTCTGCAGGTAAGATTTCCATTTCCTTTTCATCTGAAAATCGCGTTCTAGATGCGTAAATGTAGTTCTTCTAGAACTGTTTGAGGCTGAAATCGAGTTCCAGATGTGTATATTTAGTTTTTTTGTCTTTTCTTTTTCCTCTGAAAATCGAGTCCCTGGTCTATGGTAATTCATTGGTCTTAGTAAAATATTTCTTTAAGTTTGACGAAAATAACATTCAAAATCCATATCAGATCACAAAGTTATTTATTCCATTCATCATGTTTTTGTTTATTTTCTTTGAAGTCAAGATTCAAGATCTGGGGGTTATCAACCATCGGTGTTAGCTCTAGCTACAATGCTTCATATCATAGATAAAGTTGACTCTTTAAACTATGTGTGACTATCCGGATTAGCTTCTTGATGTACTCAAAACCACTGGATATTAGGAAAGTTAGAAACAAGGCTTTCTTTAAGGGCAAAAAGGTAATTAATCTTTGAATTGTCTTTTAAGTAATATAATATATTATATGACATATATTATATATAATTATGACATTTTCAACTTTTTGTGTAGTCGATCACATGCAGTTTTCACAATCACAATGGAACAAATGAACAAGACAATCTCGAATGATTCTATGTGTGATGAATATTTGTGTGCCAAATTGCATTTAGTTGATCTTGCTGGTTCAGAAATGGCTAAAAGAACAGGACCGAAACTAGGACTGAGTGGACAAAAGTTGCAGCTTTTGTCTCACACAAAAGACATAAATGCCCTCATCCTCATTATTGGAAAAAGGAAATAACCTGCCTGATAACTTGATTTGTTGAACATGAGTTCATATTTATAAGGGGCTTCTTGCACTTGGAAATGTCATAAGTGCCCTTGGTGATGAGATAGTAAACTTGCTTACCTCTTGCTGGTTGGACATTATTAATTAACTATTTTTTTAATGCAAATCGGTTTATTGCTTTTAGTTTAATCTAAATATGTTTTACCAAACTCGCACGACTCACTTGGTGGGAACAGCAGAACTGTTATGATAGGTAACATATATAATTTATAATATTGTTTATTATTTATAATTATAATTGTGTTTATTATTTAAAATCTTTGGTACTAAGTAAACATATAATTTTTCCTAATTTCAGCTTGTGTTAGTCCTGCTGATATAAATGCTGAGGAGACTCTCAACACTTTAAAGTATGCAAACATGGCTCGAAATATATAGAATAAGCCTGTGGTAAGTTTGAGTTATATGCTAGAAATAGCAACCTGCTTTCATTTATTTTCTTATTATAGAAAAAGTATTACAGTGAGATATTATATATAATACACAAATAAATCATTACTTTTTTAAACAATTTAATAGGTGAATAGGGATCCGGTGTCTAGTGACATGTTAAAAATGCGTCAACAACTGGAATGCTTGCAAGCAGAACTTTGTGCTCGTGATGGAGGTTCTACTGTTGAATTATAGGTATAAATTATAATATGAATATCATATTTATTTTATATAATAAACCTTTATTCGTTAATTTCTTATAAATTTGTTGTATCGCATAAAAAAATTAGTGAAAGTGGTATGTTTTTATTTTAATTTTTTTATACAAAGCTAAAATTATTTGTATTTCATCTTCTTTTTTAATGATAATGAATATAGGCGATTCTGGTGTGATAGGGATGAAACAACAAAAGAATTGGATCATACTCTTCTCCAAGACTTCACGGATAAAGAGGTACATGAGTTAAATAAAAGTTTGGATACTTTTTGATAGAAATTTATAATTTTTAATGCATAAATGCATCATTATCAAAGGGTATTTAAGACATTTGGTGAATATTTAAAACAACAAGTTATTGTTGCAGATCTTTTGTTCTGATCCTGCTTATGACAAGTCACTTCAGCAGCTAAAATGCTTCTTGAGGTTAGTAGTGGACAAATGAGTTGCATTGGAATCACTAAATCCTCCAAATGTGACAGAAAATCCGGTTCGGAATCAACATCTTATGTTCTCAGAAACAGGAAACAACAAAACAGGTAACAGTTTTAGTCCCTAAATTTTTGGTCCTTGTATAATTTTTGTCCCTGCAACAATTCTGGTCCCTACGGTTTTGGCCCATTTATAGTTTTTTTCCCTCTCTCTATAGCTAGTGTGGTATTACGACTTCCTTCAATTATTTGATATCATAATTTCCATTCTTAACCGTTTTCATCTTAAAATGTCATGCAATATGTTGTATTTGGAGATAGTTTTTTACTTTTTATTAATTTTGATGAATGTTTATTTTCAGATACACCCTGATATCAGATCCAAATTCTAACGGTTACTTTGATTTGATGACTAAGGTACGAAAAACTAAATTTTTGATTCTATTGTTGACAAAAATCATGTAGTTGCTAGTGCAGATTTAGTTAGTGGCATCCATTTGCTCCAGGTATAACCAATCATTAGCATTGTTATCTTTAATGATATTCTTTTAACAGATTTACTAATTATATTGTATTTGTTGTTGTATCTTAGACAAATCCAGGGATTCTGAAAAGATGGAACAATGAGGTACAAGAAGTTGTTCAATCAAGGGTTGCACTTGTACAGTTTCGTGCACTTGTTCAGCTCCACCAGGTATAACTAAAGCCTAAAGGCTTAATCAAAAAAATGACCAAAATAACCATGCACATTTAATGTGATAATTGTCGACATTTGTCCCATTAATTTAATTAATTTTATATATTTTCAGATAAGACAAAATGACCAATTGGATGTTAGCAAATTAGTTACCAGTTTAACAAGGGGTACCGTTCGTTCGCCTTTAGCCCAATGCCTTTTAATTTGTTACACAAGTCAGGTACTCTTTAATTTAAGTAATGATTGCCATCTGTTATCTTTGAAGCTTCAAGGGCAATAACGGAATTAAATGTTGTTACTAGTAGAGAATTGACTCCTGCAATTAATTGGTATTGTACAACTGACATGATTATTGTGTAGGATTTTCGTGTTGTTCTTGATAAAGAGTTGAGATTGATATTAAAGCTAAGAGACATGATGAAGGATTTTATAGCTTCTTCAGACAGCTTAATGACGAGTTACTGAAACAAGAAGGTGCCCCATTATAGCAATGTAGTATTAGGTTATATTGTTAGGGAAAACCTTTTAATAACAATGTAAATTTAATTTATATATTGTAAGAAATAGACTTGTATGACATTAAATTTTATGCAATGAATTGTATTTTTTGTATATGGTATTTTATTTCTATTATGAGACATGAAATGCAAATTTAATTTGAAAAATAGTAAATCTATAGATAATTTTTTTTAAAAAATAAAAATAAAAATTACGATACGCAAAAATGTGTGTCATCTTCCTTTATGACATGGCCTTTCTTGACATCGGCTTAAATGATACGCATTGTGTGTCATAAATGCGCGTCGTCTCTCTTTATGACAGGGCCTTCCTTGACACGCATTTGCGCGTTGTCTGAGCGTTTTACGATGCGCAATGAGCGTCGTAAAAGGCCTACTTTCTAGTAGTGAAGGGGTAGTCATGCCCAGCCATGCTAGATAGATTATGTGATATGTGATATGTGGTAGTAGTAGGGTTGAAATAGTCCCCAGTATCCGGTCAAGAGGACCGAAGGGGAGACCAACACCCAGATATGCTAGTCGGTATCCGGTCGAGAGGGCCGAAGGGGAGGCCAACACCTAGATATGCTAGTCAGTATCCGGTCGAGAGGATCGAAGGGGTAGGTTGGGCACCCAGATATGCCTAACAATATATGTATGTTATGTGATTATATGGTATGTGGTATGGTGGGGGAACTCACTAAGCTTCGTGCTTACGGTTTTCAGTTGTTGTTTCAGGTACCTCCTCAGCCCAGGGGAAGGAGCTGGCGCGGTAGCGGCATATCACACACACGCTTTTGTTTTCCGCACTATGAGACATTCTGGGATTTGTACTCTAACATTATTATGTTCTACGTTTTGGGTTACTGACACGAGACATGTTTTTATTAAATGATATGGTCGAATGATATTTTGTTACAAACGTTTTGCAAATCACTTAATTAAAAATGAAATTTTTGGCCTGTATTTTTGGGATGTTGCAATTTGGTATCAGAGCCCTAGTTTGAGGGATTCGAACACACCTTCGGGGGTGTCTGACCTCAAATCAAGGGATTAAGGAATTTCAAAAAAGAAAAAGTTTTCTAAAGGATTAAGTAAAGAGTTTTAAGAAAAAACGAAGTGTGTGATGTGGGCAACCGGCCAAGCTCAAGTAAGTATTCCCCAAAGTACCCATACAAGTTTATGTTATGTTTAACAGTTTCAGTAGAACAGCACGCTAGAATAGAACTAAGGATCTAGGAGTGATGCCTTATGTGCCTGCTTTATGTGCTTCAGCTTATGAGAATTGCATGCTAGTATTGAGTAGACAGTAGTAGGATAGCCTATTTAGGTTATGCCTAGTAGTATGAGCGTAGCATTACTTGCTAGTTCCGCTTCTCACTATGAGGACAGATTTGCATGAGTAGTTTTCCTGCGTCCGAATGTTGCTTGCTTTGTGCTTTGTGGGACTCTGGGTGATGGGAGTTAGTCATTAGGTGAATACATCACGTTACATGTGATCAGGGTTGAATAATCTCAGAGTGCCAGATTTGGACCTATTGCGCAGCTCTTGTTTGAGTCTAACCGCTGTAGGGACGAGTATATTACTTGAAGGATTATCTGAGCCTCATCACATGTGATGGTATTCAGGCAATGGCTAATTAACGTTACAAGGAAGCATTCAGCAGCTGAGGACCGATTTGGGTGGAGTAAGAGATTTTCCCTAGGGCAAGCCTAGAATGGGAATAGAATTGATTAGCAGTAGTGAAATGGATCTAGTGGAGTCGAGGCAGTCCTTGAAGAAGGTATGGATAGATGTGGAAGGTAGTATAGGCTCGTACTACTGAAAGCAGAGGATCCGCACCCAAACTAAGGAAGGCCGAGACAAGACCGGGGAACTTTAAATAGATGAGATCCCTTTAGAGGTATCAGTATCGCTAATGGTTGCTTGTGTGTATTGCAGAATGGTGGTACTACGTCAGAGGCCAGCGGGTGGCAGTTCTGGAGATGGATCGGGTTCGGGATCAGGATCCGAGCCAGTAGATGAGAGGCTACACGAGTTCATCGTGTCAGAGATCACCAGGGGCATCCTTGAGTCGACCCCCATCATTTTCGGGTCAATCAAGGAAGGGATAGTTGAGCTGATGGAGGACCGCCTCAGGGTGTTCAGGAGTGACATGGCATCTGGCCAGTCAGGATCTCGCACACTGTCCTTTAAGGACTTCAGGGGCAGCGGTGCGCCGGATTTCCATGGGGCGAAGGACCCCATTGCTTCCAAACGGTGGATTGCAGACATCGAGTCTGCAAAGTTGACTAGCTTCTGCCCCGAGGGTTCGAAGGTGAGGTTTGCAGCTGGGTGTTTACGAGACCGAGCTAGAGATTGGTAGGATTCTGTCGGTGACGCATTGGGAGCCTCGGCTGTCGAGGCCATGACCTGGTTAGACTTTGTGACCAGATTCAGGGTAGAGTTTGCGTCGGCTGTCGAGCTTCAGCAGCTGGCCAGGGAGTTCTTAGATATGAGGCAGACGACGGAGACTGTGGTGGAGATCACTGCCAAGTTCCGGGAGAGGGCGTTGTTGGTGCCCCAGTATGCGGGTGATGAGGATATGAGGAGGACCCGCTATCATGACATGCTACGAGCTGATATTAGGGAGCATGTCAGTTTTTCAGCTTGCCCTACCCTGGACTCTATGATTGTCATGGCAAGGGAGAGGGAGATAGATCTGGAGCACATCCGGAAGAGGAAGGCGGAAGAGGGGCAGGTTATGGGGGCTTCGGGGAAGAAGCCCAAGGGACCAAATGTGGGGCCAAAAGGCCAACAGGGGCGAGGCCGCTGCAGGAAATGTGGCAAGACGCACGAGGGAGCGTGCAAGTTGGGATCGTCAGGCTTCTATAAGTGCAGCAAGTTAGGTCACTTCAGCAGGGATTGTACCGCCCTTGCACCTGTGATACAGACGTCTGAGTTGCTATGTTTCCATTGCAACCGGAGGGGCCACAAGAAGGCCAACTGCCCCCAGTTGACAGCTGCAGCGCCAGTGAAGGCACCAGCTCCAGCGACCCTGCGGATTATTGATGGCCGGCAGGGCAAGGCGGAGGCTCCAGTGGTGAGGAGTCGGGCATTCCAGTTGACTACCAAGGAGGCACGCGCCGCACCCGAGGTGGTGACGGGTATGATTCTTTCCCTCTATTTTATTTATATGATCTTATGATATTGATATGTGCTCTGTGTGCGCTAAGATCGTTCCATGTGAACGGTATCCCAGTTCATGTGTTGTTTGACTCGAGTGCCACCCGATCGTTTGTTTCTCTTGCGCTTAACAAGAAGTTTACTGAGTCTTCGGGCATGTTGGATTACCCTTTAGAGGTAGAGATTGTCGATGATCGATCGGTGCGAGCATCAGCAGTGTTCAGAGATTGTGCGAGGCGCCAATCTTAGCCCTACCAGAGGGCATAGAGGATTTTGTTGTGTACTGTGATGCGTCCATCTCAGGCTTGGGCGCGGTATTGACGTAGAGAGGGCATGTCATTGCCTACGCTTTGAGGCAGCTGAAGCCTCACAAGGCGAACTACCCGACGCATGATTTAGAGTTGGGGGCGGTGGTCTTCGCCCTCAAGATTTGGCGACATTACCTCTATGGGGTCCGGTGTACCATGTACACGGACCACAAGAGTTTGAGGTACCTCATGGATCAGCCGAATTTGAACATGAAGTAGCGTTGGTGGCTGGATGTGGTGAAGGATTATGACTGTGAGATCCTTTACCACCTGGGGAAGGCCAATGTGGTGGCCGATGCACTTAGCCGCAAGGCAGCGCCGATTAGGGATATTTGCATGCGGATGACAGTGGTGACTCCGCTTCTAGAGCAAATTCGGGAGGCCCTGAAGGAGGAACATCGGATGAGTGAGCGCATAGTGGGCCAGGTTTCCTCCTTCGACTATGACAGCAGGGGATTATTGACGTTAATCCGCAGGGTGTGGGTGTCATACCACGGAGGCGTGCGTTAGATCTTGATGGAGGAGGCGCACAAATCCCGATTCTCCATACATCCTGGGGCGACGAAGATGTATAGGGATCTTCGTCTGGACTATTGGTGGCCCTGCATGAAGCGGGATGTGGCTTGGTATGTCGAGCGGTGCTTGACCTGTAGGAAGGTCAAGGTCGAGCATCAGAGACCGCACGGCAACATGCAGCCGTTGGATATCTCGTTGTGGAAATGGGAAGATATTACGATGGATTTTATCACGAAGCTTCTCAGGACCGCGCGAGGAGTGGATTCTATATGGGTCATCGTGGATCGATTGACCAACAGCGCCCATTTTATCCCGATTCAGGAGAGCATCTCGGCCGAGAAGTTGGCCGACATCTATATCAGGGAGATAGTGGCGCGGCACGGGGTGCCAGTATCAGTGATTTCAGACAGAGTTGTGCGTTTTACTTCTAGGTTTTGGAAGAAGTTTCATGATGAGTTGGGCACTCGTCTGCACTTTAGCACTGCCTTTCACCCGCAGACGGATGGTCAGAGTGAGTGGACCATCCAAACTCTTGAGGATATGTTGCGAGCATGCGTGCTAGACTTCGGTGGTAGCTGGGACACCTATCTTCCTTTAGGGGAGTTCACATACAACAATAGCTACCACACGAGTATTGACCGTCCTCCCTTCGAAATGTTGTACGGATGGAGATGCAGGACCCTGATATGTTGGGGTAAAGTAGGCCAGAGGGTCATGGGGAGCACTGAAGTGGTGCTCAAGACGACCGAGAAGATTCAGCAGGTTCGGAGCAGGCTTCAGACTGCACAGAGTTGGCAAAAAAGTTATGCCGACAAACGCCGTTCAGACTTAGAATTCCAAGTCAGGCATATGGTTCTTCTGAAGGTGTCGCCATGGAAAGGCGTCGTCCGATTTAGAAAGCGAGGCAAGTTAGGCCCAAGGTACATCGGTCCATTCAGGGTTGTGGCCGGGGTGGGCAAGGTGGTGTATAGGTTGTATCTGGCAGCCGAACTCAGTCAGATCCACAACACTTTCCACGTCTCTCAGTTGCGGAAGTGTTTGGTGGACGACTCGGCAGTGGTGCCTTTGGAGAATTTTCAGGTCGATGACATCCTGAATTACATCGAGAGGCCAGTGGCAATCCTCGACAGGAGGTCGAAGGATCTGAGGAACAAGAGGATGGAACTCGTGAAGGTGCAATGGTAGCACCGGAAGGGATCAGAGTGGACTTGGGAGCCGGTGGAAGAGATGATGGAGCACTACCCCGAGCTGTTTCGGGATCGAGCAGGAGACTTCGAGGAAGAAGTCTAAAATGAGTGGGGGAGATTTGTAGCACCTGGTTCCTGGTACGTACTCCTTGTAATTTATATTTCGTAATTTTTGCAATTTTGCCTTGGACTCGGCGAGTTGAAGGACCAACTCGCCGAGTAGAAGCGGGATGAGACGCGGGGTTTGAACCTCGGACTCGGCGAGTCAGATCCCGGACTCGGTGAGTAGGCCCTGTTTGGGAAAAAAAACCCTAACCCAGGTGTTTTCATCCTATTTAAGCACACTAACTCGGCCTCCCTTGTCCCTAACACTTCCTGGAGAGTTGTAGAGCGAAACCCTAGCCCCTTTTTGTCCTTATGAGTCATTTTGGCCTTGTGAAGGAAGTTTGAAGCTTAAGAGAGGAAGAAGGTGGTGGAAGAGTGCAAGGAGGGGAAGTAGATCTGACATCTACCCTGCAAGAGGCTTCCATTCAGGTAGAAAAGTTCCTACCTTGATCAATAGTTCATTAGATTCCCTTCTTGTCCCAAATTAGTTGTTTTCAAGCCCTAAAACCTCAAACTTCATGTGTTTATGCTCTATGTTATTGGGGTCCTTATGGAGTGCATGACCTCTTAAAGAGCTTGGATTTGCCTTTTTGAGCTTATAGGGCCATGCATGCATGTAAAGTCTGCAACTTTACGTGATAAGCATGCCCTAGGAGCATAGATCCATGGTTTAGAAGCGTTGCATGTCTCAGATTTGGTCTGTATGGAAAAAGGGTCAAAAGGACTCGACGAGTCCCAAAGTGGAACTACTCGGCGAGTTGGATGAACAACTTGGTGAGTCATTTGAAGATTGCCTGGAACTCGACAAGTTGTTCTTCAAACTCGTCGAGTCATATGAACTGTTACTGAGTAGGAGGGGTTTAAGTGTTGGCGGTCCAACCCCTCGTATCTGCACGCGAAATTAGCAATTTAACGTGTAGCAATGGTCCCAGAAACCCAAATCCTCATAAAGGATGCTCTGATGAGGACTTGGAAGCGAGTAGGAGATCTGCTCGTGGGAACTCGGTGAGTTACTCTCGGACTTGGCGAGTCAGATCGCGGGTGGGTCTAATCATCCCAAGAAGTGAGTTAAGGGTGACTCAATGAGTGGGAAGAAGGACTTTTCGAGTAGGACCGGGTTAGTAGGAAAAGGACTCGGTGAGTCCAGTCAATCGGACGTTGACTTTGACCAAGGAGTTGACCTGGGACCAGGGGTGCGTCAGTCATTTGACCTAAGGGTATTTATGAGTGCCTAATCTATGTTCATGATTTATATCCAGAGGATTACCAGTTCAGCAGTCGGGCGGTTAGCAAGCAAACTTTCAAAACTACTTTCGAGGTGAGTTACCTTCCAGTAGCGGTGGGTCTACAGCCACAATGTCGGCCCACCAGTAGGAGTTGTATGATTAGATGGTTGTCTCTGTGATATCCATCTAGGTTTGCTACTACCTGAGATATGTTTATGTGCTAGTATGAGATGATATTATATGCTAGTGTTAGTAGGGGAGATAGTCCCCAGATTACCGGTCGATAGGGCCGAAGGGGCAGTCATGCCATGCCATGCTAGATAGATTACGTGATATGTGATATGTGGTAGTAGTAGGGGTGAAATAGTCCCCAGTATCCGGTCGAGAGGACCGAAGGGGAGACCAACACCCAGATATGCTAGTCGGTATCCGGTCGAGAGGGCCGAAAGGGAGGCCAGCACCCAGATATGCTAGTCAGTATCCGGTCGAGAGGATCGAAGGGGTAGGGTGGGCACCCAGATATACCCAACAATATATGTATGTTATGTGATTATATGGTATGTGGTACGGTGGGGGAACTCACTAAACTTCATGCTTACGGTTTTTAGTTGTTGTTTCAGGTACCTCATCAGCCAAAGGGAAGGAGCTGGCGCGGTAGCGGCATATCACACACACGCTTTTGTTTTCCGCACTATGAGACATTCTGGGATTTGTACTCTGACATTATTATGTTCTAGGTTTTGGTTTACTGACACGAGACATGTTTTTATTAAATGATATGGTCGAATGATATTTTGTTACAAACGTTTTGCAAATCACTTAATTAAAAATGAAATTTTTTGCCTGTATTTTTGGGATGTTGCATCTATATATAATGAAGGTTGTTAGAGCAACTTTTAAGTTTGAGGTGATGTTTGCCTTGGTTTGTGTGATGTGGATAGGGTTGGGTTAGAGGGGAAGTGACACATGGAGGCAAGTGGGCACACTTGACCCACTTGTGGGGTAAAATATCCTTAGATATTTCTATTAATGAAATAATAATTTTAAATTAATAAATCCTTGAGAAATAAATAAAATATGAGTTTTGGGAGTTTAAAATGGTAAAAATATGAATTTGGTGAAAAAATCCCATCAAAAACGGGCTTAGGAGGCGAAAGTAGTCGAAAACCGGAAGAAGGAAACGAGCCTGCGAGGGGTTCGGTGCTTAAGGCTAAGGACCGAGAATGGCACTAGAAGGGACTGAAGGTGGAGGTTCGGTTCGCAGGGTTCGGTCCGAGGGGGTAGTTTCGCTTCTGACATGTTTGTTGGATAAGGTGTCTAAGTCCATAACTATTTCTGGTATGTACTTGACCCGGCCCGGCATGGTCCATTTGGGTTGCATGGCACCATGCAATTGGATAAACTAAATGAGAGAAATAACGCTTGGAGATTATTAATATATTATAAGTTCTAATATATTAATAATATTATTTGATTAGTTTGATCAAGAATTAATTTAGAATTAATTAAGTGATCAAAAGATAACTAATTAAATATATGGGTTGATTAAGTAAATCATCCATATCTTGTATAGTGGGCTAAAAGGCTCCATGGATCATCAAGTTGGGTTCCACCCATAGGATGCTCCATGGATGCTCCATGGGAGTTACAAACCCATGGGTCATGGAAATGAAGAGTCATGACACATTAGGGTTTAACCCTAGATGTGTCAACACTATATAAGAAAGATAATCTCCACCAAAATCGGTTGACACAAAGAAATAGAGGGCTTGGCCGATTTGAAGAAGTGAGTATACTCTCATAAGTTCTTCCAAGAGCATTTGGTGTTGTGTGAAGCATTTGAGGCATCACCACTTGAGGTGCTAGGCTCACAAGGTTTCAAGGAACACAAGCAACAACAAGGTAAGTTATTCTATCTATACTTTATGTTGAAATTGTTCCCCATGTATGCTAGATAGGATATAACCTTGGAATTCAACTTTGCATGACAAATTAGACAAACATAGATCCAAGGTTATTAGGGTTGCATGTACACTTAGGAAGTGTTAGAATGCTCAAAACCCATCAGTGGTATCAGAGCCTAGGCTTGTTTGTTCTTATTTGTTCTTAAAAGTTGAAAACAGAATCGAAAATTTGCTGTCTGCGATCGGACTCGTCGAGTCCATAGGGGGGACTCGCCGAGTCCATGTGTATCTTCAACCAACTCGGCGAGTCATGTTCATGCACTCGGCGAGTAGGGTCGAATGAGTGCAGAATTTCGATTCAGTTGCTGGAAAATGATTAGAAACATTACCCTAAACTGTTTTAGTAAATATAAACTTGTTTTTGGTGGTGTAATGTTTTACTAATTCATTTACAACAACTAGTTATCAAAATTACAAAGTTTTATGTAATTTTTGATTATGTTCATATTCATGTTCTTGTTCTTATGATGTTTTAGATGATCATAGGAATTATTTGTAACCTACTTGGTAGTTTAATTCTTGATCATAATGTGTTTTAATGGAGTCCATAACTTATCCTTAAGTTATGGAAAACCAAGAGTCACTTGAGTTTAAAAAACCATTAAGAAAACACAAGAGTTATAAAAATGAAGAGTCTTCATTTTATGACTCTATTAAACTCATAAGTTACAAGAAATGAAAAGTTTTGAAAGTTACAAAACTTGCCCTCAAGTTTTGGAACAAGTAAAGTTAAGTTAAAACTTTAGTTCCAACCCCTAGAATTTTAAAAGTTAAAATTCAACCCTTATACTTATATTATGATGATTTAATAATTATATATATATATGTATAAGAACAAGTCGTCTTACCGCTAGTACGCCTCATTCACGAAGCCGGTCTATAAGGTGGGTATAAGGTTGTTGCCTATAAAATGGTGACTTAATGGGTGTATATTCTCACCCACCGCTTGCTTGACTGGTGGAGGGTCGTTAGCCGAACGGGTAAGACAAGGACTTATAAATTCTCATTCAAAGTATGATGAATATATAAAGTAACTAAATGTTTATAAAATTCCCAATCTTAGTTACTTTAGGAAAAATGTGAATAAGGTGCTAATCCATGAAATTACACTTTACACTTTGTCTGAGTCGTTGGTGGAGCGTGTGTGGTTAACCGGCACACTAACTTGGACTTAACAAGGTAGGTAAAGGGTGACTTAAGAGTTTATTATAGTATCGGTGGAGCGTGTGTGGTTTACCGGCACATCGATTGAGTGATAAACTTTTAAGGGTACCAAGTGATTTGCATGGTTACTTCACACCTCGTTTTGTGATCCTCGGCATCCCAGTCACAAAACCTGGAGGGCACTCCCGAGATCGAAACATGCCTTTGAAAAGTTCATTGGATCTCAAAGAATCTAGGAATTTCTAAAACCAATAAAAACTAAATATTTATTATTTCGGTTTTCGTGGTGGAAATTGGTGAATCGTCATTCACCTACCTTTCAAATATGGTATAGCTTAGATTACGGCATACCTCTTCTAAGTTATATTATATTGTGATTGGGTCCTAGCCTTAATATTACATTTGGGTGTTTTATTAAGGACTCTCTTAAATCTAAACTAAACTTGTTCTTCTTTTCAGATGTCTTCATCTAATGCTTCTGGCTCGAATCCTAATGGCTCCTTTACTCTTATGAGTCTATGTGGGAAAGTCACCTTTGATGGATCCAACTTCAATAAGTGGATCAGAAACATCAGGATGATTACTCGCTACGAGGACAAAGAATATGTCCTTGACAAGGAGCTTAAGGAAATTGACGAGTCCACTGCAACTCCCCAGGAGATCGCTGACTTTCATACTCATGAAAGAGATGCAACCAAGGTGGCTTGCATCATGTTAGCCACCATGACAGCTGAACTCCAAAAGTCTTACGAAGACTTCTACCCTTATGAAATGCACCAAGACTTGATGGAAAGATACCATCAAAGTGCACGACAAGAGAGGTACGAAGTCATCTGCTCCATGATAACAACCATGATGAAGGACGGAGAGTCCGTCACGAGCCACATGCAGAAAATGCAAAGGTATGTGGATCGGTTGCTGAAGCTCAATGTGAACTTCCCTGAGGAGCTTGCAATAGATATCATTTTGCACTCCTTACCATCGTGCTATGATCAATTCCGCATGACATATCACATGAACAAGGAAGAGGTCACCCTCAGCAAACTTCAGGGACTTCTCAAGACCGCAGAAACAGGTCTTAAGGGGAAGTCGGTTGCTATCACTCCTACTCCAGAAACAACTCCGGTCTTGGCAATCGGGCAGAGTCGAGGGAGGAAGAGAAAGAGATCTTCAAAGGGTACCAAGGCTCGGACCCTTGATGGCTCTTCTTCAAGTAGAACCAAGAAAGGTTTTATTACTCCTTCTTCTGACCCAAAAGAGGCTGAATGCTTCTATTGCCACGAAAAAGCTCATTGGAAGCGGAACTGCCCAAAGTACCAGCAAGATGTAAAGGATGGGAAAGTCAAACCCAACCATGCAGGTATTTACACTATCATTTCTAATAACTCACCCCATTCGAAATCTTGGGTCCTTGATACAGGTTGCGGAATTCATATTTGCTGTGACTTGCAGGGACTAGGAAGAAGTGAGAATGTGGAGCAAGGAAGAATAAACTTAATCATGGGGAATAGGAAAGTTACACCTGTCACCAAGATTGGAGTTTATACTTTATCGCTAAGTAGTGGGTTAAATTTAGATTTGAATAAATGTTGTTATTCGCCAGAAATGGCAAGAAATATTATTTCCTTTCATGCATTGTACAAACAAGGTTTCACCTTTTCGTTTGATAATGAATTTGGTTCGATTAATGCTTTCTTTAATAATGTACTTTATTTTAAAGCATTACCTTGTGATGGTGTGTATGAAGCTGTATCTATTATAGATAACTTAGGAAATAATGTTTTGTGTATTGATTCTAATAATAATAACTTGGATAAAGCATCGTTATGGCATTGTCGTCTTGGACATATAAGCAAGAAACGCATAGGCCAACTCCAAAAAGATGGAGTCTTGGAGTCGTTTGACCTAAAGTCAAATGATAGTTGCGAATCATGCTTACTTGGAAAAATGACAAAGTCACCCTTCACAGGCTCATGTGAAAGGGGTGAAGGTTTGTTGGACCTTATACACACGGATGTGTGTGGACCATTCAAACATGCCACAAGGGATGCTAATCGTTATTATTTGACTTTTACCGATGATTACAGTAGATATGGATATGTCTACCTAATCAAGCATAAGTCAGAGACTTTCGAGAAGTTTAAGGAATTTAAACAGGAAGTCGAGAATCAATTGGGCAGGAACATTAAGATGCTTCGATCCGATCGAGGTGGTGAGTATCTTAGTTCAGAGTTCCTCGACTATCTAAAGGAATGTGGGATTGTCTCACAATTGACACCTCCCAGGACACCGCAGTTGAATGGTGTAGCTGAGAGGCGTAATCGAACCTTGTTGGACATGGTTCGTTCCATGATGAGTC
This sequence comes from Lactuca serriola, assembly GCF_051521515.1. Classification (NCBI taxonomy): domain Eukaryota; kingdom Viridiplantae; phylum Streptophyta; class Magnoliopsida; order Asterales; family Asteraceae; genus Lactuca; species Lactuca serriola. The sequence continues at coordinate 162,795,971 of NC_136416.1, read as the reverse complement.
GAGCTTCCCTACCAATCTCATTCTGGGGGTATGCCTTAGAGACTGCCGCCCATATCCTCAATCTAGTCCCTACAAAGAAAGTTGCCAAAACTCCTCACGAGATGTGGACTGGTAAAGTACCTAAACTAGACCACATCAAGATTTGGGGCTGCGAGGCTTTCGTGAGACGCGAGACTCATGATAAGCTCGAACCCCGAAGCGAGAGGTGTATTTTCATCGGCTACCCACAGCAATCCTTTGGTTACCTCTTCTACAGACCCAGTGACAATGTGGTCTTTGTAGCAAGAAGAGGAGTCTTTCGAGAAAAAGAGTTTATAAGCCAAGGAGACAGTGGGAGGCAAGTTGATCTTGAAGAAATTCAAGAGTCAAGTGATGAAGGAACTTCAAACTCTAGCCCTCAACTTAAGGAGGAAACTCCTGTTGAGCCAATTGACGAATCTGTACCTCTGAGGCGTTCCACGAGAGTTAGGAGTGCACCTGAGCATTACTATGGATTCCATATTACTGCAGAAGGTGAGACACTTATTAGTGATGAGACACTAGTAAGTCAAGATGACCCTAACAGCTACGAGGAAGCCATGGCAGGCCCCGAGTCTGCTAAATGGAAAGAGGCTATGGATAGCGAGATACAATCCATGTATGACAATCAAGTTTGGAACTTGGTTGAAAATGTACCAGGTCGAAAGACTGTAGGGTGCAAATGGGTCTTCAAGAAGAAGACCGACATGGATGGTAAAGTACACACTTATAAGGCTAGACTGGTTGCAAAGGGCTTCTCTCAAATTCCTGGAGTGGACTATGATGAGACCTTTTCTCCAGTAGCCAAGATTAAGTCTATTCGGGTTCTGTTAGCCATAGCCGCATTTCATGACTATGAAATTTGGCAAATGGATGTCAAAACCGCTTTCCTTAATGGAAAGTTGGCTGAAGATGTTTACATGAGTCAGCCAGAAGGTTTTGTCAGTAACGAGTACCCTAATAGAGTGTGTAAGCTTGAGAAATCCATTTATGGATTAAAGCAAGCACCTCGCAGATGGAATCTTTGCTTTGATGAAAAGGTCAAGGAATTTGGCTTTTCTAGGAGTGAAGATGAATCTTGTGTATATGTCAAGGCTAGTGGGAGTATAGTTAGCTTTTTGGTATTGTATGTGGATGACATACTACTCATAGGAAACGACATTCCAACCTTGCAGGAAGTAAAGTCCTGGCTTGGAAAGTGTTTCGCTATGAAGGACCTTGGTGAAGCTGCCTATATTTTGGGGATAAGAATCTTGAGAGATCGGAGTAAAAGACTAATTGGACTTAGTCAAAGTACCTACTTGGAGAAGATTCTGAAGAGATTCAGAATGCAAAACTCCAAGAAAGGAGAGTTGCCCATCCAGAGTAGTGCCAAGCTGAGTAAGACACAAAGCCCTAGCACTGAGGCTGAGATAGCAGAAATGAGTCGATTACCTTATGCTTCGGCTGTAGGTTCGATCATGTATGCTATGACGTGTACTCGACCTGATGTAGCCTTTGCCTTGAGCATGGTTAGCAGGTTTCAGGGGAACCCTGGCAAGGCACACTGGATTGCGGTAAAGAATATTCTCAAGTACCTACGAAGGACTAAGGACTGGGTCCTTACCCTCGGTGGGAGTGATGACTTGAGGGTTGTAGGGTATAGTGATGCTAGCTTCCAGACTGATAGGGATAACTTCCGCTCTCAGTCGGGCTGGGTCTTTACCCTAAATGGAGGAGCAATTTCTTGGAAGAGTTCCAAGCAAGAGACAGTGGCAGATTCTACTTGTGAATCAGAGTATATTGCAGCTAGCGAAGCGGCAAAGGAGGCGTTATGGCTGAGGAACTTCATTGGAGACCTTGGAGTTGTACCAGCTATTAAAGAGCCGATGGAAATTTTCTGTGATAGTGAAAGTGTTGTTGCCTTAGCCAAGGAACCAAGGGATCACGGGAGATCCAGACACATCGACAGAAACTACCATTTCATCAGACATCGGATCGAAGAAGGACTCCTCGTGGCAAAGAGGGTATCATCGGATGAGAACCCGGCAGATCCCCTCACGAAGGGACTGACTCGGGTTAAGCATCTCCAGCATGCTCGGAGCATAGGGCTGAAGGATGATATTAGATTTAGTAGTTAGATAATCTTGAAATTTGTAAAGTGTAATTGACATTTGATGATGAATAAAAGTGTTTTATTTATGAGTAAAGTGTTGCTATCTCTTGTCGATCGTTTACTATATTTCTTTTGCATGTTTTGACTTCCAGAATAATTTTGTTTGGTATAACATATTATTCAAACCTCCACAGTCGGTCATATGTCGGAAGTAGGTATGAATCAAGACTGTCATGTTTGGTTGTAGAGGTCTGGGACAAGGCTACAACAATCATGAGTGCTCATAAGTTCTGAGCATTGGACTCAACCCACGCTCACTGGAATCACTTCATGGAATTCTATCTCGAGTGATCGTGAGACGGTAATATCATATAAGTCTTTAAACCTAGAGATATGATTTGTTACTTACGAGTTGGTTATGCATTGATTGTACGAAAAACGCATTGGTAACTCGATGTTATAAAACGTGCTCTTATGTGTAATTCAATGAGTAGTAGAACAAACATATGAGTCGAAGTTTATCTGTTCCTTCTTGGATTAGAAGCTGATATCTGGGCCCCTCGATGATTTTGTTTTGACCTATGTACCGGGCCCGGTCAGAACTAGATTGATGTGTTCAATAAAGTTCTTTGTCAAACAAATCGGAAATCGGGAAACAAATGTTGGACAATAAGTAAGACATTGTTCCATGTATTTGTCCGACTGATATCTAGAACAGAGGATTATATGATCACTTATCTTAAATGGCGTACCATCATCTTCTCAAGTTTCGAGAAACCTTGTAAAGAGCTACGATTGCCGATCGGTTCCTGAAGTCATACTTGCAGTAATAGTTACTAGACTTATCCAAGTGGGAGACTGTTGGATAAGGTGTCTAAGTCCATAACTATTTCTGGTATGTACTTGACCCGACCCGGCATGGTCCATTTGGGTTGCATGGCACCATGCAATTGGATAAACTAAATGAGAGAAATAACGCTTGGAGATTATTAATATATTATAAGTTCTAATATATTAATAATATTATTTGATTAGTTTGATCAAGAATTAATTTAGAATTAATTAAGTGATCAAAAGATAACTAATTAAATATATGGGTTGATTAAGTAAATCATCCATATCTTGTATAGTGGGCTAAAAGGCTCCATGGATCATCAAGTTGGGTTCCACCCATAGGATGCTCCATGGATGCTCCATGGGAGTTACAAACCCATGGGTCATGGAAATGAAGAGTCATGACACATTAGGGTTTAACCCTAGATGTGTCAACACTATATAAGAAAGATAATCTCCACCAAAATCGGTTGACACAAAGAAATAGAGGGCTTGGCCGATTTGAAGAAGTGAGTATACTCTCATAAGTTCTTCCAAGAGCATTTGGTGTTGTGTGAAGCATTTGAGGCATCACCACTTGAGGTGCTAGGCTCACAAGGTTTCAAGGAACACAAGCAACAACAAGGTAAGTTATTCTATCTATACTTTATGTTGAAATTGTTCCCCATGTATGCTAGATAGGATATAACCTTGGAATTCAACTTTGCATGACAAATTAGACAAACATAGATCCAAGGTTATTAGGGTTGCATGTACACTTAGGAAGTGTTAGAATGCTCAAAACCCATCAATGTTCGCCTCTAACAGCTTCGGTTCTTAAGAGGGGTTCGGCCCTGAGAGGTTCCTTCTAAGAGGGCTCGGTTCCTAAGAGGGTTTCGGCCCTAATTAGCCGTTTTTCAATATAACTTCTCGTTTTGAGTGATTTTTGGCCATGTTAAGGGTCAGGATGACCCGGTTGACTAAAAAAAGTTGAGAGAGATTTGGGAGAGATTTATTTTTAGCCATTATCATTGAATAATTTTGCAATGCAAGGTCCGTGGACCCCGTTATACTTCGTTATGATTATTTTAAGTCCCCAAAAGGGTCCATAGACGTGTTTTGATGCGTTTAACTCCCTTCTTAGGGTTTCACAATGATAAACACATAGATTTACCGAGCCACTCGAATTCTTGACATACAAATGTACGTTTTCATAGAATAACTTTTAATCATACAAGTATTATACAAGATTGACCGGTTTGACTTGTTGATTTGACTTTGACTTGTTGACTTTGACTTTGACTTGAATTTGACAGTTGTCACATTATCCCCCCGTTAGAAGGAATTTTGTCCCGAAATTTGCATATTTGAGAGGGACTTTAAGGGTTGGGGAATAGATGTAAATACTTTTGCTTCATTTGATCCTCACATTCCCATGTAAATTCGGGTCCTCGCTTGGCGTTACATCGGACCTTTACGATGGGGATGCGACTTTGTTTCGTCGATTTGACCTCTCGATCCACGATTTCAACAGGTTCCTTTATGAAGTGCAGATTCTTAACGATCTCAATTTCTTCCAAAGGAATGACAAGGGTCTCATCAGACAAACATTTCTTTAAATTCAACACATGAAAGGTAGGGTGCACGTTGTTGAGTTCCTATGGTAATCAAAGCTTGTATGCCACAAGGCCAATCCTGACGAGGATTTCGAATGGACCGATATACCTATGATTTAACTTCCTACGTTTTCTAAAACGTATTAATCCCTTCCAAGGTAATACTTTCAGTAGTACTCGATCTCCAACTTGGAACTCCAAAGGCTTCCGTCTTTTATCGGCGTAGCTCTTTTGTCGGTCTTGTGAAGGCTTCATCCGTTCTCGAATTTGGTCAATATTTTCTGTTGTTTTCCTTATGATCTCTGGGCCAGTGAGTGTGCTGTTAGGAACTTGCCCTTTTGCTAGTTGCGTATCGCCCACCACAGCCCAGCACAGGGGTGATCTGCACTTACGGCCATAGAGGGCTTCAAACGGAGTAACTTTGATGCTAGTGTGATAAATAGTATTGTATGAGAATTCGACAAGGGGTAAGTGAGCATCCCACGCTTTACCAAAGTCCATCACACAAGCTATTAGCATGTCCTCTAACATTTGAATGGTCCTTTCACTCTGCCCGTCGGTCTGTGGGTGGTAGGCTGTACTCATGTCCAGCCTAGTACCCATAACTTTTTGCAGTGACTGTCAGAATCATGACTTGAACCGACTATCTCTATCGGAGATGATGGATATCGGTACTTCGTGAAGTCGCACAACTTATTTAATGTAGATCCTTGTCAGTTTCTCCATTTTGTCGGTTTCCTTTATTGGCAGGAAGTGAGCGGATTTGGTTAATCTGTTGACGATTACCCAAATGGTGTCAAGTCCAACTGTTGTCTTAGGTATCTTGGTAATGAAGTCCATTGTAATTCGCTCCCACTTCCACTAGGGTATCATTGGCTGTTGAAGTAGTCACGAGTGCTTCTGATACTCTACATTAACCTTTGCGCAAGTCAGACACTTGCCCACGAAGGTAGCTATTTCGGCTTTCATGTTCGGCTACCAATACAGCTTCTTGAGGTCTAAATACATCTTGTCTGAGCCGGGATGCACTGAGTAACGAGTTTTGTGAGCTTCTTTCATGAAAAAGTCCCTGAATCCACCAAATTTCGGTGTCCAGATCCGCTTCATGAGACAACGAACTCTGTCATCCCTGACTTCAAGATTTTTGTCCATTCCTCTCAACGCTTCACCTGCCACATTCTCTGGTTTTAACGTTGCCTCCTTGATTTGTGTGGACATGTGTGAATGGATGGTCATGGTTAATGCCTTTACTCGGCGACCAGAGTATTCCTTTCTGCTTAATGCGTCTTCCACCATGTTTGCTTTTCCTGGGTGATAATGAATCTCGCATTCATAATCGTTTAGCAATTCTAACCATCGTCTTTGCCTCATGTTGAGTTCTTTTTGGTTGAGGATATGCTGCAGGCTTTTATAATCGGTGAAGATAGTGCACTTGGTTCCGTAGAGGTAATGCCTCCAAATTTTTAGGTCGAAAACTACCGCTCCTAGTTCGAGATCGTGCGTCGTACAGTTTACCTCGTGCGTCTTCAGCTGTATTGAGGCGTAGGCAATGACCTTTCCTCATTGCATTAACACAGATCCCAAACCTTGGTTTGATGACATGCAATAAACCACAAAGTCCTTTGTTCCCTCTGGTAGGGACACGATCGGAGCACCACACAGGGCTCCTTTCAGCGTTTGGAACGCAGCCTCTTGCTTATCCGCCCAGGCGAAGGTCACTCCTTTTTTAGTCAAGGTGGTGAGTGGTTTTGCGATTTTGGAGAAGTTTTGGATGAATCTTCAATAGTAACCGGCGAATCCTAAAAATTGACAGATTTATGTGGGTGTTCTTAGCACTACCCAGCTTTCGATTACCTTAATCTTTGAAGGGTCCACATGTATTCCTTCCTTGCTGACTACATGTCCGAGGAAATCCACTTCTCGAATCCAGAAATCGCACTTTGAGAATTTTGCGTACAATTTCTCCGCCCTCAGTGTCTTCAGGACTAGACGTAAATGTTGGCTGTGTTCTTCCTCACTTCGGGAGTAGACTAGTATATCGTCGATGAAAACAATCACGAACTTGTCTAAGTAAGGTCGACACTGTAAGTCTCTAATCTGCCTATGTATCAATCAGATCCGTTTGATGGTGCGGAATCCCAATCAAATGGATGATGCCAGATCACAATAAGAAGAGAAGGAGAAGAAGAATATTAAGAATCTTGATTGTATTGATGATATGAATGAAATTCCTTACAATAGATTCTCTCACACAATATGCTCTCTCTTCCTCTCTCTCTCTCTCTTGGCCGTATAATCTCTAGGGTTCATCAATCAATTCCTCACACCCTAACACTTATATTTATACAAGGGGAACATGGGTTTGGTGGATATGGGCCGTAAATGGGTTTACGGCCGTAAACTCAACCGTAAACACCACCTGACCATAAACTAGATTGTAGGCTCATAAAATATTACACAAAAATATAATTGCCCAGAAAAGCAAAGTATAAACCATATTTTGACCCAACAATCTCCCCCTTGGTTTATAGCTTTCTTTTCTTAATTGACCCAACAAGCTCCCCCTAAAAAGTAGCTGGCTCTTCTTGTTAATCTTCATTGGGAGATTGGCTTCAGCATTTATCTTCAAATTCTTCACAACTTCAAGATGAACTTGATGAATCTTCAACGAATGATTTCATATTGAGCACTTGAATTTTTCTTCAAGATTTGACTCTGAACGCACGTTGGGTGAGGAGGCTTCACGTACTGATTCTTGAAAGATAACGCTTTCAGCTTGAGAATCTTCAGAGAGAACAAATCTTCTGGATCACTTCAGCAGGTACAACGATAGCAGCAGACTGATTGAGGAGGCTTCAATGCAATCCGTTACATAATGTTCAATTTTAGCTTCACCTTGCTTCTGGGGTTGAAGGATTGAATGTTGAAAGAATAAGCTTCATTTCTTGCTCCTTCGAATGAGAATTCTTCGATGCTCAAGGACGAAGTCTTTGGCTCAGAAATCTTCAACACAAACTCCATGAGTTTCTTCTTCACCTGAATTCAATTTTCAAGACAAAACAAAACTAAAAGAAAACTTAGCACACAATATTTTTGGGTTTTTCATATTTTCTGAACAAGAAATAAAACAGAAATAACACTATTTTTGATTTTGAATTTTCTGATTTTTGTTTGTTTTTTTTTAATTTCTCCCCCTAAATTTGTGCATAGGAGAGAAACGAAAATAAATGCGCAAATTTAAACTATGCTAAAACAAAAATTAGTCTTTAAAGCGAATCAGCTTAAGAAAAACTTCGTAGTATAGAGAAGAAAACGCAAACTGTAATTCACCAATTGAATCTGCATTCAGAAGGTCTAAGAACAACATGTGTAATCTCATAACAGATCCGAAAATTCTTTACGTCATTAAGAACTAACCCCATGAGTGATCCCTTCCTTTCTTCCCTTCCTGCAAAGGACACATACTCTCAAATAATGTTCTGAGTGTTGTATAGTTGAGAGATGTCCCCAATCATATGCAGGAGCAGCCACTACCAACAAACTGAAGTCTGATGATATGCCTCCATAGCTGCTCCAACACAGAGCGGGATCAGTTGGTCTTTGGAACCCAGTCCATTTTGAAACTGGGTCGACCTTTGTTATCAACGCAGGATACTCTCTCCCATGACATATCCTACTTATCACAAACAAAATATGTAGAAACGTTAGAAGCATTAGGAGATTTGGGAGTTTTCACCTTTGGTACCCATCTATATTCGGGTTTAACCCATTTAATGTTCGACCCGATGGGTGCCTCAGCACTTGGTTTGGAACTTGAAGTCGGCTGCCGAGATGACTTTGACCTAACCAGTCTTGGCTTCACTGGATCATCTCTTGGATTGGGCTTCTTTGCCGACGTTCCCTCCTTGTCCTTGGAATTTTGATTCTTTGTCTTGTGAAATTGATTCTTGGCCTTCTGCGCGTTCCAATCGCTATTGTCTGAACGTGACCTTGAGGGGTTTCTTTTGGAGTATCTCCCTCTTGGCGCGTTCTGCCATCCTTGTGCATAGTAGGGAACGTATGCGCGATTAGGAAAATTTCTCGCAATGTGTCCAGGTGTTCCACAGTGAAAACAAGTGTAACATCCAAAATTTCAAAACAATTAAAACTTTTCAAAAACACCCATTTTATTAACATTGTTACAAAAAGGTTTTCAATACATTATTTAACAGAGTAATTTTCCCAGGTTCATATCGTAAAACACCAACGCGAGGAACGGTACGATCATGCATTTGCCTTGCCACAGACTCTTGAGAACCTGAAACATAAAACCACGACTGTAAGCCCAAAAGCTTAGTGAGATACCCCCAGAATACCAACCACATATACGCCTTTCCAGGCCCTGACATTCCGGTCCATGTGTCTTAGGGGACTTCCGTCCCTGCTGGGTAACCTTCCGGTCCTACCCACGCCGACCTTCCGGTCCATCACACAACATAATCGCCTTCCGGCCCATAACATATTGCCTTCCGGCCCATAAGCATAAAATGCACATATAACATAACAAGCAATCATATAGCAGTTCATAGACAACAATCGATCAACAGATCACATATCATAGCATTACTCTAACAAGATACCGGTCTAGCCGGTCACTATCATAACATTACCCTATGAACCAGTCAACATACTAAATGCATACATACGCCTTTCCAGGCCATGACCTTCCGGTCCACATAGCAACGCCTTCCGGCCCATAACATGTAATGACAACTAACCGGATTTCCATCCGATAAAAGGGTCGGCCTTGGTGCCATAAACCCTAGCGATATAGTGAGGATAACTCACCTCGAAACTGCCGACTGAACAGATAGCTCAAGCTGCTCCGATCACTGATACGATCTCCACCTCTGGACAGCCACCAATGCACTGAATCAAACAGTAAACAACAATTACCAAAATACCCCTGGAACCACTGGTCAATCCTTGGTCAAAGACAAGGTCAAAGTCAACCCCTGACTGACCCTACTCACCGAGTCAACCCTATGACTCGCCGAGTCCCCATACTCAGAACTTCACTTAACCCGCGACCTAACTCGCCGAGTCACCCCAAGACTCGCCGAGTTCAACGACTCTGAGTCCACTCGCCCTTGACTCACCGATTCCTTAAGATTCCCTTTCTACACGTCGAGTATCCCCTTTTTACTTGACGAGTTCCTCCTGGAAGAATCGCGGGGCCACCCCGACTCAACTCGCCGAGTCTGAAGAACAACTCGACGAGTCCCAGTTAATCTTCAAGCTACTCGCCGAGTCTGTTCATCGACTCGGCGAGTCCATGCCATGCAACCGCTCAACCGCATCCTGGGACAATTATGGTTCCGAAATATACAAGCATGGAACCTTCTGGACCTCTAAAGGTCCTAATACAGGGTTATATCCGTTTGATTAACAAAGTAATAATCCATTTAATCACTAAATGGGTTCCATAAACCCTAGATCCATGCACACATCAATATAACAGAAATGATCCGAATTATTACCTGAATAACACACTCTCTGTGTCCCCAAACCTCAGAACACGAATCCCTTGCAGTTCCTTTAGCCAAAACTCTTCCCTCCTTGCACCACAATTTCTTCAAGTCACCAATGATCTTCAATCTTGCTCTAGATGCCCACAGCCGCTTAGGGTTCTTCTCAATCGACTAAAAGACGAACAATGACGGCATATAATGCGTTATATACGACCCAAACCTGAACGGTTAGGGTTTTCGCTAAACAGCATAGACTCGCCGAGTCCATATCGGACTCGTCGAGTCCAGTCGCGAACCCGCGACCAGGTCTGCGCTCCTACTCGGCGAGTCTAGGCTCCAACTCGCCGAGTCCCCTCTTAAAACACCCCCAAAATCATAATTATTACAATACTTGAAATTCCGGGCTGTTACAACTCTCCCCCACTAGAACTAGACTTCGCCCTCGAAGTCTCACTCTGAAAATAGCCCCGGATGCTGCTCCCACATATCACGTTCCGGCTCCCAAGTCATTTCCGATCCCCTCCGATGTTGCCACTGAACCAATACCAGAGGTACCTCCTTGTTCCTCAGAACCTTGATCTTCCGATCTCTGATGACCACTGGCTTCTCGGCATAATTCAGGCTCGCATCCACCTAAATGTCTTCTAATGGAACCACTGCCGACTCATCGGCTATATACTTCCTCAATTGCAACACATGAAAATATCGTGGATTTGTCTCAAATCCGTAGACAACTTCAAATGATAGGCCACCCGGCCTACCCCCGCAATCACATGAAAAGGTCCAATATACCGGGGCCCCAACTTGCCCCCTCTTCCTGAATCGAATCACTCCTCTCCAAGGAGAGGCCTACAGGAATACGAAGTCACCGACCTGAAACTCAAGCTCGGACTGGCGTCTGTCTGCATAATTTTCCTGTCGGCTCTGTCGAATCTGCTCTGTCGACTGAAGCACGATCTTTGTACTGCACATTACTCTGAAATCGAAAATTACCCAAATGCAACTCTGCTCTAAATCTCAATGATCATTCGACCCATAAGGGTCGGAAAACCATGAACCACCGGATCCCCGATCCAAAGCCCACTTTGTCCATTCGGACCGACGGCGAGGTCCATTCTCACTCTCAGAGCAACTCTCACAAGTTCTCCTCTTGCCATCACATACACATACTGAACTAGTCCCAACACCCGCAGGTTGAAAGACCCGATACCCTGATGATATCCTCGAACATCTCCCAATATGAACCACTACATCCATCCTACACTCTGATCAGAATCACACTGAGAGTTCAAGATTCTCTCTCCCCCTGCACCCCTTCTGAGTCTCGACAGTCATCCCAACCCGGATGGGTTCCTACTTCACTGCCGCGAACACGATGCTCAAAACCATACTCGAAATACTCTAACCATAACTCTGCTCTGCAGCTTTCACTTTCGTGAACTTGCACCCCCTTCGGAGTTACACACCTTCCTCTTTTCCTTTTCCAAGGAACCCTCTTGGCCATAATGCCACTCCAAACGGTGCCACGGTGCTTGCCCCAAGCGACACCACCCTTTTTGCGTAACCGATATTCACATACTCTGATTCTCATTGTAGGGGCTCTCAATCCCATGCACTCTCTCCACTCCTCAAATCACTGTCGCAGCTAAACAAGATCGCTACCCCGGGGCCAGACCTTCCAATGCAATCACACTACAACATACACGATCCGCAACCTCAAACTGATCCAGCAATACCAACAGAGTCTCCAGCATAACTGGACCGACTCTCATAACACATACTAGCCACTCGAGGCTATATCTCTGTGGGTCCGTACACCCAACTCTGCGAACCCTCAGGTTCTAACTCTGGGAACCTTCCGGTTCCAGCTCAAGAAACATGCACAACATAATCCCGTGGGATTAATGCAGTACAACCATCACGTACCTCAAACATACCAATACTCTGATCGCATAACCCCGGTTACTTACTCAAGCTTGATCCCGGCCTTCTCTCAGGCCTCCACCATCAAATGCCCTAGGTCTGTATCCTGCCCCGCATACCCGACACTCGCTCTCGTCAGCCTATACTCTGCGCTGACAAACACTGCTGAATCCCAACAGCTAAGCACCCTCACATACTCATCGATCTCCTCCCTGATCAATCCGCTCAAAAGAATCCGGTCTTTCAATTATCCACTCCACGACTGCAGATGCTACCCGACATTCAACCCAGTGCCGCATCTCTACTATCAACCCTCACGAACAATACCCAACGGAATTCCCCAAACAATAACCCGTAACCAAACCCACAACCTGCCAAAGGATGAATACCGCATCGAAAACCGCACAAGGCTACCGGCACCAAAACACCAAACTATAACCATACTAAACCATCAGGGAACAACGAATGCCAAAGCGAAAACCTGAAACACCAATCCATAACCATGCCAAACCCGCGAAACAACGAATATCGCATCGAAATCCACACCAGATACCAGCACAAACAATACGCCACAATCAACGCAAGCTAATCAAGACATCAAGAAAGCATCATACCCGCAGCTGCCTCCGGCACTGCTACGTCTCCCTCTGCCGCAAGCCGATAAGCACGACCCTGAGCCCTTGGGGCTCTGCTCCATCCTGTCTTCCTCCTGAACTCCTCAAGGTGGCCGGTGCTAGAGCCTGCACCGGTCCTGCAGAAAGCTGTGGACAATTGACCCTTAAATGTCCAACCTGCCGACACTGATAACAAATCCTCAAATCCCGAATTGGCACTGACTGCCGACAATCTCGTGCACCGTGCCCCTCCTTTTCGCACCTGCGGCGTGCACCACCGGACCAACAAGCTCCGGTGTAACCCCTCCCACACTTCCCACAAGTGTGGCCGCTCCGATCCCCCATTCTAACATCTACGGTCCTGGACCGTTTCGGCGCCGACTGCGACTGCATCGGGGCCTGCCTCAGCTCACGCAACTGCAACTCAACCTCTAACTCATGCCACATGGCGGCCTCCTGCAACTCCAACAAGGTCTCACACCTCTGCGCAGACACGAACTGTCTGATACCCCCTTGAGCATACTCAGATATCGGGCATCTGAGCCTGCTCCGAAGCGAACTCGGGGCAAAACATCGCCCTCCCAATAAACATCCTGGTGATCTCAGTCACCGACTCCAAATCCTACTTCAGCTCAAGGAACTCCCGAGCCAATCTCTCCTTTTCATCTCGCGGAACATAGCGAGTACTGAACATCTCTCTGAACTGATCCTCTGAAACCGCAGCCCTCAGTGCATCGAAATATGACCCCGTGGTCAATCTCCACCAATCCTTCGCCCCGAGCCTCAATAGGTTCAGAGCACGCCTCACCCTCTGATCAGCAGGGCATAAACTCATGGAGAAATACCCCTCCACGTCTGATAACCATCTCATAGCAACAATCGGGTCCTGAACCCTATCGAATGTGGGAGGCTTCGTACAGTAGAAGTCCCGATACTGGAAACCCCGACTAGCTCCTCCCCTTGCCGCTGCTACAGCCGCCGTAGCCGCCGCGGCAACCGTCTCTGCGAGAGCCGCATATCGCTCATCGAAATACTCAATCATGGCGGTCCTGATCGACCCAAACAATTCTGGCGATTCCGCCCGTAACAATGCAGCAACCTCATCACGCAGGATCTCGCGAATCCTCGCATCCCGCTCGCTCGTGCTCGTCCGATCAATAACCTCCGACGGCACCGATTCACCCGGAACTCGCTCTCCAGCTCCCGATCCTGATCCGGATCCACTATCATCATGCCTCGAAATCTCCATACCGAAAACACCATACCAAATCCCAGACACTTCTTACAATCCTGGGATCCAACTCTCGCAACCCTACCCTAGAGATCATGGTTTCCCTGATACGCGTATGGGTCCTGTGCTTTCAGTAGTACGGGCCCATACTACCTTCCACACCTACCCATATTTGTATGAAGTACTACCACAATACCCTAGAGAACATGCATAACAACTATCAACCCTTACCACTAGAGGAACACTGAGAAAATCCCATAGGGGACCCTAGGCTACAGGCATCACATATCAGGCAACATTATCGTGAATTCCTGAAGATCCCTAGCCTAACTCTAGCATGTTGTGCTATCAAGCTCAAATAAACAAATATCATGTATGGTATCTTGGGGTTACTTACTGGCTCCGGCTGATCGTACCTCCGCGTCCTCGTTTTACCAAATTTGAAAACCATTTTTAATTTCTCATTTTAAATTTTCTCTTTTTAAAATCCTCCTCGATTTGAGACTGGAGTCACACGGATGTTTCCCCAATTCACTCAAACCAAGGCTCTGATACCAACTTGTAACATCCAAAATTTCAAAACAATTAAAACTTTTCAAAAACACCCATTTTATTAACATTGTTACAAAAAGGTTTTCAATACATTATTTAACAGAGTAATTTTCCTAGGTTCATATCGTAAAACACCAACGCGAGGAACGGTACGATCACGCCTTTGCCTTGCCACAGACTCTTGAGAACCTGAAACATAAAACCACGACTGTAAGCCCGAAAGCTTAGTGAGATACCCCCAGAATACCAACCACATATACGCCTTTCCAGGCCCTGACCTTCTGGTCCATGTGTCTCAGGGGACTTCCGTCCCTGCTGGGTAAACCTTCCGGTCCTACCCACGCCGACCTTCCGGTCCATCACACAACATAATCGCCTTCCGGCCCATAACATATTGCCTTCCGGCCCATAAACATAAAATGCACATATAACATAACAAGCAATCATATAGCAGTTCATAGACAACAATCGATCAACAGATCACATATCATAGCATTACTCTAACAAGATACCGGTCTAGCCGGTCACTATCATAACATTACCCTATGAACCAGTCAACATACTAAATGCATACATACGCCTTTCCAGGCCATGACCTTCCGGTCCACATAGCAACGCCTTCCGGCCCATAACATGTAATGACAACTAACCGGATTTCCATCCGATAAAAGGGTCGGCCTTGGTGCCATAAACCCTAGCGATATAGTGAGGATAACTCACCTCGAAACTGCCGACTGAACAGATAGCTCAAGCTGCTCCGATCACTGATACGATCTCCACCTCTGGACAGCCACCAATGCACTGAATCAAACAGTAAACAACAATTACCAAAATACCCCTGGAACCACTGGTCAATCCTTGGTCAAAGACAAGGTCAAAGTCAACCCCTGACTGACCCTACTCGCCGAGTCAACCCTATGACTCGCCGAGTCCCCATACTCAGAACTTCACTTAACCCGCGACCTAACTCGCCGAGTCACCCCAAGACTCGCCGAGTTCAACGACTCTGAGTCCACTCGCCCTTGACTCACCGATTCCTTAAGATTCCCTTTCTACACGTCGAGTATCCCCTTTTTACTCGACGAGTTCCTCCTGGAAGAATCGCGGGGCCACCCCGACTCAACTCGCCGAGTCTGAAGAACAACTCGACGAGTCCCAGTTAATCTTCAAGCTACTCGCCGAGTCTGTTCATCGACTCGGCGAGTCCATGTCATGCAACCGCTCAACCGCATCCTGGGACAATTATGGTTCCGAAATATACAAGCATGGAACCTTCTGGACCTCTAAAGGTCCTAATACAGGGTTATATCCGTTTGATTAACAAAGTAATAATCCATTTAATCACTAAATGGGTTCCATAAACCCTAAATCCATGCACACATCAATATAACAGAAATGATCCGAATTATTACCTGAATAACACACTCTCTGTGTCCCCAAACCTCAGAACTCGAATCCCTTGCAGTTCCTTTAGCCAAAACTCTTCCCTCCTTGCACCACAATTTCTTCAAGTCACCAATGACCTTCAATCTTGCTCTAGATGCCCACAACCGCTTAGGGTTCTTCTTAATCGACTAAAAGACGAACAATGACGGCATATAATGTGTTATATATCACCCAAACCTGAACGGTTAGGGTTTTCGCTAAACAGCGTAGACTCGCCGAGTCCACATCGGACTCGTCGAGTCCAGTTGCGAACCCGCGACCAGGTCTGCGCTCCTACTCGGCGAGTCTAGGCTCCAACTCGCCGAGTCCCCTCTTAAAACACCCTCAAAATCATAATTATTACAATACTTGAAATTCCGGGCTGTTACACCTTGGGCCGCAAACTCCGGGCCGTGAACTCTTCGGAACCCTAGCCGCCGGCCGCAAACTCCTCGCAAAAAACACCGATTTTTCGACTTTTTTGCTCCAAAACTCGATCAAAAACCTTTTTTATGAAAAACACGAAGAACAGACCCCCTTTATTTTTGCGAGATCTATCCAAAAACGCAAAAATATTTCGAAAATAAGATCAAATAATGCTCCAAATCTAACAAAATTGACTGATACAACTTAGCTCTGATACCAATTGTAAGTCCCTAATATGCTTGTGTATCAATCAAATCCGTTTGATGGTGCGGAATCCCAATCAAACGGATGATGTCAGATCACAATAAGAAGAGAAGGAGAAGAAGAATATTAAGAATCTTGATTGTATTGATGATATGAATGAAATTCCTTACAATAGATTCTCTCACACAATATGCTCTCTCTCTTGGCCGTATAATCTCTAGGGTTCATCAATCAATTCCTCACACCCTAACACTTATATTTATACAAGGGGAACATGGGCTTGGTGGATATGGGCCGTAAATGGGTTTACGGCCGTAAACTCAACCGTAAACACCACTTGACCGTAAACTAGACTGTAGGCTCATAAAATATTACACAAAAATATAATTACCCAGAAAAGCGAAGTATAAACCATATTTTGACCCAACAGACACACCCTATTCATCAGGTCCATACACACCGCGGGTGCATTTGTTAAGTCGAAGGGCATCACTACAAACTCGTAGTGACCATAGCGTGTTCTGAAGGCTATCTTGGGAATATCCTCCTATTGAACTCGTAATTGGAGGTATCCAGATCTAAGGTCAATCTTTGAGAAGAAACTCGCTCCTAGTAGTTGGTCGAAGAGGTCATCGATTCGGGGCAAAGGGTACCGGTTTTTTATGGTGAGTTTGTTTAATTCGCGGTAATCAATGCACATACAGAACGATTCGTCCTTCTTCTTAACGAACAAAACCGGTGCTCTCCAAGGCGAGAAGCTTGGTCTAAGGAAGCCTTTGCTCACTAGTTCGTTCAGTTGACTGGACAGTTCCTGCATCTCGGTTGGGGCTAGACGGTATGGCGATTTGGCTACAGGAGTAGCTCCAGGAATTAGGTCGATTTAGAATTCGACTTGTCTAGCAGGGGGCACTCATGGAAGGTCTTCCGGGAATACGTCAGGGAATTTACAGACCTCCAGAATGTTCTTTATGTTTTTAGCTTCTTGATTCTTATCCACGACGTGGCTAGGAAGGCGTGGTACTCCTTGGGGAGATACTTTTGGGCCTTGACACACGAAGTGATCTGAAAGTTTGAGCTAGGCTTGTCGCCCATGCCAATGATGACATCAAAACTTTTTATGGTGACCGGCATAAGGTCGATTTAGAAAGAGTGATTGTTTAAGGTGAGGGTACACCCGATATAAATGTCGTTAGTGCTCTCTATTTTTCCGTTAGCCATTTCTACGGTGAACGTATCTTTTAGTGTTTGTGGTTTTTGTTTAAGCAAGCGTTTAAATTGATGGCCCACGAAGTTTTTCTCCGCGCCACTATCGAAAAGAATGCATGTGTATGTATTGTTGAGGAGAAACGTATCGGTGACCACAGTTGGGTCTGCAACTGCTTCCTCATGACCTATCGCCAGAACCCTGCCCACTCCTCCAGGGTTGGGGTTTCTTGCCTTCAGGTAGTTCCGCTTGAAGTGTTCCGCATCTCCACAACCATAGCAGGTTTAACTTGCCCCGGCATTGGCAGCTTGTGCGTTTTGTTGGATTGGAGCTTTACAAAATCGAGCGGTGTGCCCCTTTTTGTTACGGTTGGTGCAATGCATTTCACGGCAAGTGCCATTGTGGTGAAAGTTGCATTTGTTGCACTTTGGCAGGTTCCCTTGAAGTTGGGAAGATAGTCCCCATACGTATCTTTCCACCTTCTTGCTTTCCAACGGGACCATCCCTGGACAGAGTATGGCTAGATCACTAAACCTTGAGGTATAAGACAGTATGTCAGAGCCTATCATTTTGAGACCCCAAAGTTCCTCTTCCAAATTTTGTATCTCGCCCCTTGGGCAGTATTCCTTCATCAACATGGTTTTCAGGTCTTCCCATGTTATCAAGTTAGCCACCGGAAGTGTCAATGTCTTGACGTGGCCAGTCCACCAGGTGAGTGCCCTTTCAAAGAATGTGCATGCTGCAAACTTGACCTTGTTTGTTTCAGGGCATGCACATATTTCAAAGACGGATTTGGTTTTCTCGAACCATTGAAGTAATGCTATGACACCTCCGATCCCATTGAAATTTTAGGTTTGGCATTAGTGAAGTCTTTGTAGGTACACTCTCTCGAGCGTCCCTGACTGTCCCCGTTGTTAGAATTTGTGGGACCATTACTCGTACCACCCGCAATATTGGTGTTGATTTGGGACATTGCGACTGCTATTGCGGCTGTTACGGCAGCCTGAAACATTACTGGGTTGAACTGAGGGGGTGGTAGAGGTGGTGGTGCAGCTCTTGCGGCGCCGCCACGTCTAGGATTTCTACGAGGTGGCATTTTCTGTCATAACAAGAATGAAAACACAATAAGCCTTTGATAGCGCTCAAAAAGTCGAGAGTTAAACTAAACATTATTAGTTCTTTAAGTGCATAATGATTTCGACTTGTAAAGTTATTGTATGAATCCATTCATACTAGAGGTCTATAGATAATAAGATATAGACTTTATGAATGTTGATGGATTTGATTTACATGAAATGTTTGAGATAGAATCCATACCGGGCCCATCCTTCAATCGTCTAATGTATAATATTTATATATGATTAAGATTTAATAAGCTTTTGAATCTAATGGGTCTACCTTGCGCCCACAACCAAACAAGGAACAGGATCCAAGGCGGAACCACCATTTCTAGGTCGACGTGGTCTTAATTATATATAACTTTGATTTATGCATCAAGCAATCATGAATTTGGCCACCAGTAAATTTAGTTTGAAAACAATCCTGTCGAGAACTTGATGTAATAAAGCAAATAGCGTGTCAGTTTCATTGATATAACTTAGTATACAATACTGGAAAAATTTGACCCTATAAGGGTCTATGTTACATCAATATACAGAAAAATTTTGACCGCCTAACAGATCCCAAAAGTGTAAACACTTAAATTGCGGGATCAAACATAACATACTAGAAAATAATAGTCATATTTATCCGCAAAATGAAGACACGAAGTTCCTCATTTCAGATTTGGATTTAGCCGCCTGGCGTTCTGCGTCTGTCAGACGTCCTTCTAGGGTAGCTCGGTGCTCTCGGAGTTCTTGTACTTCGGCTCAGGTTGCGTCCATCTCCCGTCGAAGAAGCTCGGTGTGGTCTCGAGTTCAATCGTGGTCATCATCCAACCGGCGAATACGAACGAAGTTGACTTGGCTGGTGGCACCATGATAGGAAGGGCTTTGTCCGCTGACCCTCCTTGGCTGAGGTCATAAAAACCTCCTTCCATACTATAGGGAGGTCGTTGACCTTACTCTCTGTTCCATCGATGTATAGTTTCGGCCCATTGGGGTGTTGGGTCTTGGAAGTGTTGCGGAGGGATAGTGGCATGGTATGGGTTGTAAACCTCGGGTTCTGAGTCGGTTCCATCTGAGTCTTCTTCCTCTTCACCGTTTACGGATTCTTCCTCTTCCATGGGTTCCTTATCCTCCATGGGTTCTTCTTCAGAATCTTCCTCTGGGTCTTCCACAATCCAACCGACATTCCCTTGGTTGGGGAAGTAGGGATCACCCGGCAAGTGAAATCCTGCCATCGCGTATGTACGAGAATAGGGATAAGAAGGATATCGCGAGAAATTTTGGTATAAGAAATTAGTTATTGTAAATATATAATGTGATTAGTTGTGTTAAAATACTCCTATAGTATTTTTACGTTTGATTCTCAAGTTTGTTGGTAAGTTTAAGACTTGTTGCTCATCATGATCCTTCTTCGGCATACATTGGTCATACCTTGGCTAAATATAGTTGATCAGGCTATATTCATCCAAGATCTGACTACATACTCCGAAACTGGATCATGGTGTCCAACTTGTCTCAATACTTTTATGTTATTGCCATTGTGATACTGAACTAGTGAGTGCGATGGTACGAATACTTTTATAAAAATACTAATTTTTATTTTTAAAAGTATTTTTGAAAGGCTACGTCAGAGAATTTCGTCCCGTTGTATTTATAGTTTGTATATCTTATGTGGTTCGATATACTTATTTCACTATAAACAAAGCTCTGATACCAATCAGTCACACCCCCAAACCGGAATGGCGGAAACGTTCGGGGGCGGAGGACGTCATGTTTAGTATCATACCATAGTGAAGAAAGTAAATACAACCATCATAAATATAATTTAAAAAGTTACATCGTTGCAAAATACATGTTTCCAAATAAATTACATATGATGTCAAAATAGTTCAAAAGAAATCTACGCCTTTGTAACACCGTAAATTTCAATTTTTCGCATTTTATACAAAACAAAATTCATTCAATTTTCATAAAAACATCATTGTTTGAAACTCGAATTAGTAGCATATAAAAATCTCAAGATCTCATAACATAAAAATCCCGTGTGTGTACTGATCAGGCCGGCGCCTTCCCGTGATCCTCACTAGTACCTGAAACA
Source organism: Lactuca serriola (assembly GCF_051521515.1). Classification (NCBI taxonomy): domain Eukaryota; kingdom Viridiplantae; phylum Streptophyta; class Magnoliopsida; order Asterales; family Asteraceae; genus Lactuca; species Lactuca serriola. Next base: position 162,775,136 of record NC_136416.1, on the reverse strand, counting down.
AATAACACCAAACACTGTAAGCACAAAGCTTAGTGAGTTCCCCAAAATACCACACATAGCACATATTAGCCACTCGAGGCTATAACTCTGTGGGTCCGTGGACCCTACTCTGTGAACCCTCTGGTTCTAACTCTGTAAACCTTCCAGTTCCAACTCTATAAACATGCACAACATAAATCACATAGAAATAATGCAATACAACACATAACATACATATAGCATACAAATACTCTGTCACATAACTCTGATTACCTACTCAAGGTAAAGTATAGTGAGAAGACTCACCTTGCATATCTTGGTAACTCGTAAATCCCTGAAATCACTAGTGCTCGATCTTCCGAGCTATAGTCCTCCTATAACATAATACATCTCTAATTAACACTTTCCCAACTAAGGTTGACTAACCCTATCAAGTCAACACCGGTCAGCTCTGGTCAATGGTCAACGGTCAACTCAACTCGTCGAGTCTGGCGTGGACTCGCCGAGTCTCTACGAGGACCCGATTCCTCTGAGTCCCTTCCGACTCACCGAGTCACTCACCCGACTCGGTTACTCAACCCCTGGTTCGAAATCACTGAACAACCCGCACCAACTCGTCGAGTCTGGAAATGGACTCGACGAGTGCATTCCATGCACAACCGCAAACGACCTTCTGAGGTCAGATCTGTTCCACTAACTCATAGATCCAGTCCTTCCAGGATTATTTATCACGTAAAGTTCATGTCTTGGCGCTCATAACACACCTAATGACTCATAAATGGTGTTTTGAACTCAAGCACAAAGATCCCAAACCAAAACCTCCATGGATTCATAAAAAGCTTGGACAAAGGGACACTCTGGACCTCCAAGGGTCCAAATCCAGAACCTAACTCGCTTAAGGGACCAAGGAAGCACTAGATCTAGCCACAAAAGGGCTCAATAAGCCCTAAATCAACATGAACATCACCTTAACAGAAAATGGTTCGAAAATAGTACCTCAAACGTGATGTTCTGGACCTCAGATCTTCAGGTAGTTGATCCTCTTGCTTCCCCTTTTCTATAGCTTCCTTTCCCTTGCTAGATAACACCTCCAAGGTCAACAATGGCTCCTTCTCTCACTCCAAACGCTCAAGCTCACTAGGGTTTCGCTCTGGGGACTGGTGAGCACAAATGACGGCCATAAGGCCCTTTAAATAGGCCCCAAACCCGAGAAATTAGGGTTTCATTAAACAGCATAGACTCGCCGAGTCCACCAATGCGACTCGTCGAGTCCGGTCATTAATCCAGGTGAGAAATCGCGTCTCTACTCGGCGAGTCTACGCACCTACTCGCCGAGTTCTTCCACAAAACTCAAAATAAAATGAATAAATATAATACCTGAAATTCCGGATGTTACAGCCTTAGCGTCTTGCCTTCAAAAGGTCTTGTGGTTACATGTATTACTGATTACCTAAGAATACAAGTTGTTTTTGAAAGAGTATCAACATTAAAGCTGGTGAGTTCATAAGCAATTTATGAATGAAAAATGCATGTTGTTCCTTAAATTTTGTTACAAGTTCGTTTCCAGAAAAACCAATATTTTCTAAAAGGTTTATTGTAGTCTTAACTGAACCAAGACTTAGTATATGTAACTAAATCATCATACTTATATGTGGTCTTATATTTAAATAAAACTCCTTTTCGTGAAGTCCTTAAATTCCCGCGAACGGCGTGTTTGTTAATTTCTCATATGAGTTGTTATAACCATACTATGACTCGAGGACCTCGTACTCGACGTTCTTCAAGCATCGGAATGTTATGATACTTGTCACCCCAGACCTGCCGGTCTAGCTGTTGCAAGCAGCTCAGGTGCGGGTTGTCAAACCCAATATAGATCTATATACAATTATCACGCTCTCCGTACAAGAGATTCTGGCTATAACTACAGGACTTTTCTGTTGTACTAAAGAGTACTCCGAAGATGAATGTCTCACAAATTTATTCATTAACATGTTCACGTAGTTTGTAATAAAATACTCGCTTTGTAAATCGATAGTATTACCACTTCTTTGTTAAATGAGGTGTCCAAACTATACCTATTATAGTTTTATCAAAATGTTTTATATTGTAAATGAAACCTTGTTATGCATGACCTTGTATTTCAATAAAATGACATTGAAAATGCTAAGTATAAAATCTTACACACCTTGCTCAGCATGTTACAAGGTGTGAATAACTCTTATACTTGTTTTAACAATTTAACTCTTAACTGTCATTCTTTTAGATTATTTATAAAAAAATCATCGTAAGTCGAAAATAAATCAGTAAACTCGGAGAGTTTGGAAAAAGAGTCTACTATGTTCACAAATTTTCTTATAACTTTTGGTGATCTCAAACTAGTGTGAAAATGTTCATCTTCACAACCTGGTGCGATTTCGTTGCTGCAGTGATAGACAGTTTTGTAAAAATCACCAAAAATTGTAGAAAAATCGTATGGTGATGTGCAGGTAGTCATTTTAAATTTATAAACCTGAACTACTTTAATATTGAACATTTTTGAAAAATATTAAGTTTACGTTGGGTAAAACAGTTCGTGAACAGGTCACAACTTTTCTGTTGTAAGCTGTCAAGTTAAGTTTCAAATATGTTTTGGTGTTTTAACTTGTATTCCCCCCTGAAAACTAAAGAAAACTAGAAAATTTAGGGGTATGAACTCACCTTGAGTGATTCTTGGAAGATTGGAAGGTTGAAGGCGAGGAGTATCAAGTCAAGAAAACTTGATGAACTCGTGAAAGTTTAGATGATCCTAAGAACGATTTGTTTGGTGTTAAAACGGTGTAGATGATTCAATGATGTTATGGAAACATGGAATAACACTTGAGTTTAGATGAAATACTTACCAAAAGTGAAGTAGTAGCTCAAGAACACTAGCACAAAGTGGTGGGAAGTAGAGAGAAAAGAGTTTTCTTGAGGTGGTTTGAGAAGTGTAAGTGTTTGAAATGATCAAGTGAGCCAAGAAATCCTCCAGGGATTTCTATATATAATGAAGGTTGCTGGAGCAACTTGTAAGTTTGAAGTGATGTTTGCATTGGTTTGTGTGATGTGGATAGGGTTGGGTTAATGGGGAAGTGACACATGGAGGCAAGTGGGCACACTTGACCCACTTGTGGAGTAAAATATCCTTAGATATTTCTATTAATGAAATAATGATTTTAAATTAATAAATCCTTGAGAAATAAATAAAATATGAGTTTTGGGAGTTTAAAATGGTAAAAATATGAATTTGGTCAAAAAATACCGTCAAAAACGGGCTTAGGAGGCGAAAGTAGTCGAAAATCGGATCGGTTCTTAAGAAGGGTTCGGCTCTAACAGGTTCCCTCTAAGAGGGTTCGGTTCCTAAGAGGGTTTCGGCCCTAATTTTCCGTTTTTCAATATAACTTCTCGTTTTGAGTGATTTTTGGCCAAGTTAAGGGTCGGGATGACCCGGTTGACTATAAAAAGTTGAGAGAGATTTTGAGAGAGATTTGGGAGAGATTTATTTTTAGCCATTATCATTGAATAATCTTGCAATGCAAGGTCCGTGGACCCTGTTATACTTCGTTATGATTATTTTAAGTCCCCAAAAGGGTCCATAGACGTGTTTTGATGCGTTTAACTCCCTTCTTAGGGTTTCACAATGATAAACACATAGATTTACCGAGACACTCGAATTCTTGACATAGAAATGTATGTTTTCATAGAATAACTTTTAATCATACAAGTATTATACAAGATTGACCGGTTTGACTTGTTGATTTGACTTTGACTTGTTGACTTTGACTTTGACTTGAATTTGACGATTGTCATAGACAATATTGTGATATGTGCCAGTGGGGGATGTTACAAATGGTATTAGATTTGGGGCACGAGTCGATGTGTTCGACGGGGACGACAAACCCTCTAATGGGGGTTGAAGGTGGGTTGCACCTGATCCCACATCGGCTTGTAAGGTGAACGAAGCATTTCCTTAAGAGGGGTGTGGATACCTTCCTTGACACAATGCATCTTAAAGCCGTGAGGGCAGCAGATCCCATAAGAACTCTGCAGTTAAGTGTGCCCGGGCAAGAGCAATCCAAGGATGGGTGACCTCCTGGGAAGTTTTCGTAATAAGAGCCCAAAGCGGACAATGGTGTGATACGTGCTAGAGGGGGATGTTATAGATAGTCATGGATTTCAGGCAATCAAGTTTACTAGTTTTTGTTATGTTTGTCTACCTTTTTAAGACAATTCATCTACTATACTATTATATGTAATACCCATGTATTCAAACATAAAAATGGAATACAAATGTTGGTTTGTTTATTCTTGTATTTGTGTTATATATTCGGTTTACATGTGATTGGTGAACTTAGTCGCACAGCCTGGCATGTTCTGTCGCCTCGGTCGGGGGTATTACTATAGGCAAGGAGAAGAAATTGATTGAAGCTGATAAGGCTTTTGATGAATTCATATTTTAATGTTTGTCAAGGAAAGAAAACAAGCTTACTAATGTTGAAAGAGTAAAGAAGGAGGGCGGGTTGTTAAAATAATTGATGAGTAGTTTCCAAGGTCAGATCGGGGCTTCAGGGAACACAAGAATATTTTTAAAGGACACCATACTGAATATAATGATTACCGAAAGTGACCGCAAGCACAAGTCTTTCTTGTTTTCTCTATCTCCTCACCCAAAACCCTAACATAGAGAGCAAGATCCGAGAGGATATTGAGAAGCAAATGGGAGGTTCAAAATGAAAATATCTTGGTGAAAAAGAGTTGGAGGGACTAGTTTATCTTCATGGATGTTTATATGAAGCATTAAGGCTCTATCCTCTAGTTTCTTTGGAGCACAAGGCACCATCGGAGACAGGCGTACTCCTAAGTGGGCATGTAGTTAATGAGAACAGCAGGATAATCTCAATGGGGATAATGGAATAGATGTAGGGGAAGTTGCTTGAAAGTTTCAACCGTAAAGATGGTTTTCAGAAAAATTAGGGGCAAATCGCAGACCATCTTACATATTAACGTGATTGGGTAAGGAAATGAGTTTAATTCAGATAAAAATGGTGGTGAGTGTAGACTTGGCAATGGGGCGGGTTTGGAGCGAATTAACCTTGATCCAAACCCTTTTAACAAATTTCAAAATCTGATCCAAACCCGCAGGGTTTTGAATAATCAAACTCATACCCTTATCCACCGAATCAGCAGATATCCAAACCCGCCCCGTAACCCGTAGGTTTTTTGAATAATCAAACACATTTTACTTAAATCATAAAATCACATTTATTAAATAAAACTAAGTTTTGATTTAGAAAACACATTATGTACTCGAGGGCTTTCTATTGGAATTAAAATCATTATTTTAGTTACTTCTGATTGGTTTTTGACCGTCGATTGCATTGATAGAAAATAGCAATTACAAACTTTCTTCCGGTTGATAAATGAACTTATTGATTTATAAATGCAATGAATCATGACTCTTGGGAGAAGACCGGAAGTCTAGAAGGTGAGTCCTCAAGTCCTATGTAAAAACAATTTAGTCTTTGGCATTTTCTCTTTGGACTTCTGATTGGAATTTAATGTAAACTTTAGGCAATATAAAATATAAATTAATATTTCTAAAATTTATATGGGGCGGATTATAAACGGAGCGGATCGGTGATGATCCATACCCGACCTTTTTAATAAAAGGGTTAGCGGGTATGGGTCGTTAACGGGTAAATGGATCAAGAACTATGCTCCAAACCCATATAATTGTTAAGGGTTTGGATCGAATCAGGGACAAAATCCGTTCCATTTCCAGGCCTAGGCGAGTGCATTCATTTTTTATTACCATGTGGAGTTGGTTAAGGGTCAGGATGTTTGTTCAACTGAGTCTATCATACTCCAGATGAAATATGATTTGAAGGTTAGTCTCTTCCTTATTAGACAAATCAAAATTTTAGATTAAGAAACTTAACCGTAGGGTTTTTGGGCCTGCTTTTCAGGAATTAAGTTTTCTTTATTTTAAAGCAATAATTAAATGCAAGAATTATTTCCGATATCGTTATAGTGTCCGAGTACAATATTGTAAGTTTAAAAAAAATATATAATGATTGGTATTAATAGAATTATGAATTAATACCGAACATATCTATGAAATTTAGCAGTACATGATTATCAAATGAGAGAGAGAGAGAGAGAGAGAGAGAGAGAGAGAGAGAGAGAGATGCTAATAAACCGATGCTAGTTACAAATGTTTATTTATGTTTGTATTTATTGGATAGATTTCTTCAATTCAATCAATGGTTTATTCAATCTTTAATAACATAAAACATGAAAACTTTATATCTTTCTTTTTTTTTTTCTATAATGATAACTTTATATCTAATCTAGTGGATAGATTATACACTTAATTGGTGTTAATAATTAAATACTACAGGGATAAGATGTGGTACCACTCAAACAAAACGTTAAATGTATAAATCATTCACATTTTATACTAAACAATAAAGACCACACAAGTTTGGTCCCTTGTGTTTTCACGTTAGGTCATATATATACATCATACTGTTAAGGATAAATGTATATATATTCATGATCATTCACATTCTATATCATTCACATTCTATAGGAAACAATAAACACCACACAAGTTTGGTCCCTTATGTTTAGGATAAGGATAATGATATAGTTAAACCTCATAACTAAATAACAGTTGTTGTAACTAGTTGTTTTAATATAGTTGTACCTATATTAGATTCAATATAATTTGTACTTATCATGTACCACAATGGAAAAATATATATTACTTCTATACTATTATGTTTTTAAATGTATTAAAATAAATATCTGAGAGGATAATAGCATTTAAGCGTTTGAAATTGAAAGTAGTGGATGTCCAAATTAATAATATATATATATATATATATATATATATATATATATATATATATATATATATATATATATATATATATATATATATATATATATATATATATATATATATATAATTTAATTCAATTAGTATACAATATATACACAAATAACGATATGGATACTAATAACGATATTGAATACATAAACTTGGTTCATGGGAACTACTTTAACGAAAACTATAATAAATTTTAAATAATGAATTTATTATTTATTTCTATAAATATGAACTTATTATTTTTGAAAAATAACGTAATCAATATGAAAATAAGAAAGATATGATTTTGTGAAAATATGTTTTCCAAAATCGTAATTATATTTTTTTTCTTTTATTAAAATATTCAATTATTTTATGATGTCTAAATTATTTTATGATGTCTAGTAAAATATTGTCATGGACAGTTAATACTTATCATTTTAGTAATTTTAATTTAGCTAGCTTGTAAAATCAAGTAACGACAAAATGATGAATAATGAAATACAAACTAAATCTTAAATCATGTCAATACAACGTTTTCGTTTCTAAACAAATTAATCGTTGTAAAAAGTCTAACCACCGAAAGAAGACTATTTGTTAACCCTCACAAACCAACATATTTTTAGTTTAACCCAAAATAAATAGTGACAATACAATTTTCTATATTAACAAGAGTTGAATGATTGTCCTACTACGTCGTGCGCATAAATACATAGTTAAAGTATGACCAATCAAAAAATTAGTAAGCTGATCACAACATAGTTGTAAAGTAAAAAACCAAAGCAATAGAGGATACACGACATGAAACAATTCAATGCTGGTAGCTATGCATCTAGCTAGGAACTCTTTCCCCGACCCCGAAAATAACTATCCGACAAAAAACAATCAGGCAAAAGGATGAAAGAAACTATCTGACGTGAAAAGCAAACATATTCGCATGGAAACGATTTACCGAAATTTACTATTTAGCACCGCCGCATCACGTAGGTACCCTATTAATGTGTGTGTATATATATATATATATATATATATATATATATATATATATATATATATATATATGTGTGTGTGTGTGTGTGTGTGTGTGTGTGTGAGAGAGAGAGAAATATATTTTTAAGACAAAGTATGGGTAGACATTAATTATATCAAGCTGCACTTAATTCACATTAGTACAAATTTTTATTACACCAATATTTTTATTACGTACTTATTGAGAAAATACATTATCTTTATATAGGATTAAGAGGAACGGTGTGTGTAAAATATATTTTTAAGACAGAAAGTATGGGTAAACCTTAATTATATCAAGTTGCACTTAATTCACATTAGTATATATTTTTATTACGTATTTATGGAGAAAATACATTATGTTTATAAAATAAAGATAGGATTAGGAGATAAAGTTGTGTGTGTGTGAAAAAATATTTTTAAGACAAAAAGTATGGATAGACCTTAATTATATCAAGCTACACTTAATTCACATTAGTACATATTTTTATTGCGTACTTATGGAGAAAATACATTATATATGTTTATAAAATAAATATAGGATTAGAAGCTAAACGTGTGTGTGTAAAATATATTTTGAAGACAGAAAGTATGGATAGACCTTAATTATATCAAGCTGCGCTTAATCCACATTAGTAGATATTTTTATTACACGAATATTTTTATTACGCATTTATGTAGAAAATACATTATGTTTATAAAATAAAGATAGGATTAGGAGCTAAAGGTTTAAAATGGTTTATTTTCATCGGGGAAATCTCCAATAAAGTTCTAAAATATTGGTCCGGTTTACGTTTTAGTCCTAAACTAACTTTTATTTATGAAAAAGTCCTAAAAACCGACAAAAGTATGCATTTTGACCCTTTTTGACCGGTTGGAACCGGCAACAAATTAATTTGTGACTATTTCATAAACTGGCCTAAAATATTCGGACTATTTCATAAAATGACCCAAAATATTGGGACTTCTGTAAAAAAAATGTTAAGACTTTTCTGCAAACAAAAACCAGATTATTATTATTATTATTATTATTATTATTATATTATAAATATAAACAAGTATACTAATTTTTAAATTCATTATTATTAATATTTTTAATAATACATATAAATACACTTAAATAAATAATATATTAAATAAATAATTTAAAGGTGTGGTGGTGATTGTAATGCTTTAAGCATTAAAATCATGAATATCTGCTTGTTTATCCTCACTTTGTATATGATCATTTCACATTTCTTATTATTGTTTTTAATTCAAAATATTAACACTTAACAATTTAAAAGAAGTTGTCTATTGGTAAAATTGTGTATAAATAGTTTAAGATAAAAGGATTTCTCACTTTGTATATAAAAGTTCTTAAGGTAGAATGCTTTCTTTTTAAATCCAACAGATCTACAATAAATATTTACATTGGTGGCCCATATCAAAATTCGAAAATATTAATTAAAATATTTTATTTAATAGAAAGTAATATGACTTGTTTTGCTTTATCATACTATATCTGCTATGTTTTTAAATGTATTAAAATAAATATCTGAGAGGATAATAGCATTTAAGCGTTTGAAATTGAAAGTAGTGGATGTCCAAATTAATAAAATATATATATATATATATATATATATATATATATATATATATATATATATATATATATATATATATATATATATATATATATATATATATATATATAATTTAATTCAATTAGTATACAATATATACACAAATAACGATATGGATACTAATAACGATATTGAATACATAAACTTGGTTCATGGGAACTACTTTAACGAAAACTATAATAAATTTTAAATAATGAATTTATTATTTATTTCTATAAATATGAACTTATTATTTTTGAAAAATAACGTAATCAATATGAAAATAAGAAAGATATGATTTTGTGAAAATATGTTTTCCAAAATCGTAATTATATTTTTTTTCTTTTATGAAATATTCAATTATTTTATGATGTCTAAATTATTTTATGATGTCTAGTAAAATATTGTCATGGACAGTTAATACTTATCATTTTAGTAATTTTAATTTAGCTAGCTTGTAAAATCAAGTAACGACAAAATGATGAATAATGAAATACAAACTAAATCTTAAATCATGTCAATACAACGTTTTCGTTTCTAAACAAATTAATCGTTGTAAAAAGCCTAACCACCGAAGAAAGACTATTTGTTAACCCTCACAAACCAACATATTTTTAGTTTAACCCAAAATAAATAGTGAATATGATACTAATCGTTGTCGAAATGTTCTAACAATACAATTTTCTATGATAATGTCACAACTGCAAATTTTGTGTCATGTAATATATACATTCAAGCTAATGTGAATCAAAAACTTAAGAACATGATTGACACCTATGATTATGACTTCAAAAAAACTTCAATCAAATACATTATACAAGTACTACAAATAGTCATCAAACAATTGGAGACCCTAGAAGTCCTTGTTTAAGTCCATTTTGGACTAGGACTCCCTTATTGGATCCAAGTGGACCAATAAGCTTCCAATTAGACTATCATGGGCTTAGAACCCTAATTGGGCTCTAATTGGACCCACACTAATTTATTTCAACATTTTGGGCCATGTTGGGGCCTAGAATGAAATGAGTTGAAAGCTTTGATCCATGATTAACCTAATCTAGCTTATTAAAGCATAAAAATCACAATTTTATTTTATAAGGCCAATAAACACCCAAACTAGCTCTAATATTGGGCTTAGGGGCAAAAAGCCCAAAAATCCTTTCTTCTCTCCCCATTCTCGGCCCAAGCCCAAGGAAAAAGGGAGAGTTGACCTTGGGTTGCCACCTCACTTTTATTTGTTGGGTTTCCATGCACATAACTCATGTTTCCAAGCAAGCATCATTTCAAAATCACTTCTATCCTCTCCTCTCTCTCACTCTCGGCCACATCTCAAACACACACACACATTTCACAAATTCTCTCAAGGAACATTCAAGAAAACTCTCTCATTTCCACCCACAATTTCGAGATTTTAAGAAGCTTTCAAGAAGATCTTTCAAGCTAATCCCCATCTTAAGTAAGTATTTACTTATATATATGATCTAGCTATTTCATTCCATCAAAAACCTCTTCTAAATCTATTCCAACTTGTGATCATACACCTTAGAAGTCACCAAACTCGAGATCTACCAAGGAAGGGTGCTAAGGCCGAAAATCACTCCATTTTCTTCCATTTTCTTAGCAAAACCGAACCCACACCCAAGGTGAGCTTCATACCCCCTATTTTCTGTTTTTATGAGTTTTGTGGGGGGGAATACAAGTGAAAGTGTAGATCTATATGTGTTTTGTATGCCTTGTATGATTTCCATGCTTACATGTATGCTTTTGTGTGCTATAATGTTGGATCTAGCCATAAGACCCCTCAAAACCGAGATATATCTTATGTTAAATGATTTTAGCATCAAATATATTTCTACATACAAAGTGTTTCAAGAAAAATGGCTAAGTGGTTTAGTAACAATTTTCTTTGGGCTAAAAACACAAATTTTGGGCCTAAAATGTGAAAAATACAAAATTAAGGGTCCAAATTGACATATCACGAATTCTGATGGATGAGGTGTGCCAAAACAGTTTCAATAAAACAATTTCTGGAAATATACTCATTTAGAGGATTAAAAATATAAATTTCAAGCTTAATGGGCTAAAAATGACATTTTCGGCCCAATGAGGCCCATTATGCGAGATTTTCTGTTTTGGAGGGCCAAAACTGTATTTTTCTGTAAAACAGTGGACTATAAGTGTTCCAAATCCTTTTCAAAGGTTTAAAATGTTTTTTTTAAATTTAAAAAGGACCAAAATTGCAAAAATTTTACAATTTGGGCCAAAATTGTCAAAGTTGTGAAAAAGAAGGGTTATAACCGAGAAAACTGAAATTTCAGGGACTTAAACTGTTTTCATTGAAAAATATGCTGAAAAACATCAACTTCAATGATTTTTGGTGTTAAAATGTCAAGAAAATTGATTTAAGGCCCAAACCGGAAAGTATTTAACTAAAGGGTTGAAAAAGTAAATTTTGCAAACAATGAGGGGCTGAAAACAGAAAACTTTCAAGGCTAATTCAATACATGCAATTGATCAAACAATGGTACCGCGACTATCGACGAAATACAATACACTACAATACCAAAATCGTTGTGAAACGAATTGGTTCGGTCTCGAACCAATGAAAATCCGAAACTACTAACACGACGACACTACGATTCATACAAATAACGTTTGGGAATTCAATATACATGCGAGTGTGCACAGACGTCTACGCACCATTTTTGGGCCCCAAAAGTGTAAAATCTTGTTCGTTGAGCCTAGCTAGCCCAATGACCTGATCTTAAGGCCCGAAGACATTTATTTTACGAAGTGTTGGGTTTTACCGATCTGACACAACGTAAATGGACTTTCAATGGCTTGTATACTACTGGTCCCCAAGGGTCCTTTGGTATTGCTAGTAAAGTCTACATTTTATGCAAGGCGGGTCGGGGACCCCTCGTACACATTTTTTATCCCCAACCGGTTAATAGAGTCATCGAGGTCTTCGTGTCCTCTTTCTCTTCGGATGTGGGACGACACGTAGTCAGGGCGGTTGGATAACGTGATTAGTACGAACGACGCCTTCGGGATCGTTAGTATAGCTATAAACTGGTCGTTTGTGTAATGCGTGTTTGTAGCAATTAATCATGCTAAAAAATAATCCAACGTCGCCTGGGAATGAGACTACTCTTTTTGCAATGGTTTCAACGCAACTTCATGGAATTCAAAGGATTAGGAAAACATCGGGTTTTCCTAGGGTTTCTCAATACATAACGGACTCGAAATGTATACAACTTTAATGAAAAATTTTTACAAGCATACCTATGGATCTTCACAAACATTTTCGAAAGCTTGTCATTTCAGAAAATATCGGATTTTCTGGTGGTTTTCAAACGATACGAACATTGTTTTCTTCAAATGCCGCTTATGAACTCACCAACATTTCATATGTTGACGTTTTTCAAAATACTTGTATTCTCAGGGAACCAGTGATACAAAGGAAATCATATTCAGTGATGGCTTGCAGTTTATTTATGTACGAATCGAACAATTTATTTTTGGGAATGTAATGTTTAAACAATGTATGACATGTAAACGCTACTGGTTGTACTATATTAATGCATGGTGACGAATGTTGTTATGTTTCATATATATTCAATGTTATGGTATTCAATTGAGTCACAACAGCCCCCGGACGTTTCCGCCGTCTGGTTCGGGGGTGTGACAGGTTGGTATCAGAGCTTTGTTTATAGTGAACTAGCATGTCGAGCCACACATTGATATGCAACTATAAACCAAAAGAGGGACTAACATAACTCTGAACAAAACAAGTAAATAAAACACACTTGCTTGCATTAGAAATAAGGACCTAACGCCGAATCAAACACAATAATGCTGGCATCTCGGTTAATTCGGGACTGTTCTTAGTGATACCAAGGAGTGAATGTAGCATGATCAACTACATTCCCTCCAAAGTAAAACTAACACACGTCTTGATGAGATCGGGACAGCTAGGGAACCTAAAACTATACCTTTATCACCAGAAAGAGAACGTTCGCTTAGTCTGTACAATAGTCATAGCACCTAGGAATAATGTTAGCATATTTACGTACTCGCGCAGACAGCATGGCTGGTTTTCATCACCCTAGAGACCCCTACTTCCCTAATCAGGGAAACAACGGGTGGCTGGAGGAGGAGGAGCCTGAGGAAGAGCCTGAAGAGGAACCTGAAGAAGACCCCGAAGAGGAATCTGACGGGGAACCAGAGGTCGAAGTCGAGGGCGAGCCTGCCGACCCCGAAGAAGACGAAGAGAATTTCGAAGAGGAGCTCGATGACAGCGAAGGGGGTGATTCGGACGCGGAGTCCGAGGTCATCAACCCCCCTTACCCGATCAGGGTGCCTGCTTATCGTGTGGGTCCCACTGGACCTACCCCTCCTTGGGGCATTGATCTTTGGAGATGGAGCAGACATCAGGGACAGCGACCCCCGTTTGGCATGTCACGTGAGTTCTTTGACTTAAGGGACGGAGGACCGGCCGACCGAGCCCTACCGGTCATGGTGAGATGATTACGGGACACCGGCGACCTTGCTCAGGGAACTGCTGATCAAGTACGCCAGTTGTGGACTAGGGTCGAGCGTGCGGAACAGGAGACGCGTGACGTCCTCCGGGAGTTTCACATGAGGCAGGTAAGGTGGGAGTCTCGACTTCAGGACGCAGAACGCTTGGTGACTCGTCTTCAGGGAGCATCCACATCTTCGGCACCACCTCCTGACGCAGCTCATCACGGTTAGGGATAGACTTATCATAGTAGGTCATTAGGAACTATGTTATGTACTCCGGCTTTATGTTTAAGTGATTACACTACTCATGGAGCCTTTATGCTGTCGGATTAGTGTCACTTATGTATGCTCTTACGAGAAAATTTTCTTGTATTACATGCGGATAATATTAATGAACTTTTGTGTGTTTTGCTATGATATTATCAGTTGTTATGTGTTGAGACGTTATGATTGTATGCCCGATAGTAGTAAAGTTTAGGTTCGTACCATACACCTAGTTAGTAGGATCACAACCTCACAGAAACCACGTACACTCAACATCTTTCCGTTTCATGACAGAAAGATGCCTCGCCGAGCTACTCGCGGAAATCCCGAACCAACCCCGCCCGAAGTTGACACCACTGCTTTTCAGGCAGCCGTGTCTGCTGCGGTCACAACAGCTATGGCACAACTTCACCGAGGGAACAGCGGAGGAGGCAACGGGCAAGGATCCGGAAGTTCGAACAACGGGACGAACCAAGGACCCACTAAAACGTGCACCTACAAGGACTTCACCAACGCTAAACCACGAGCTTTCAACGGCACTGGAGGAGTGATCACTCTGAAGCAATGGATCGAGAAGGTAGAGTCGGTATTCGAGATATGCGAGTGCCCCGAGCAGATGAAGGTGAAGTTCGTGGCCTGTACTTTTGTGGACCAAGCACTCACTTGGTGGAATGGACACGTGGAAGCTATGACGCTCCCTGTCGCCAACTCTATCCCCTGGGCAGAAATGAAAGAAATGTTAATGGCTGAGTACTGCCCCCGAGGCGAAATACAAAAGATGGAGCAGGAACTATGGAACCTCACTGTGCAGAATGCGAACATCGATGCCTACATATCGAGATTTAGCGAACTATCTCTGTTGTGCCCGGGAATGATCACATCAGAAGGAAAGAAGATCGAACGATTCATCTGGGGACTGACACCTCCCATTCAGAGGAATGTGATAGCTGCGAACCCTGAAACATTTGACAGTGCGAAGAGATTGGCAAAGAGGCTATATGATCATAACAACAAGAAGGGCGAGAAGCCAGTGGAGACTGAGAAGAAAAAGGAGGGTGATGGTAAGAAAGGGTGGAACAACAAGAGAAAGGGGCGTCAGGGCCCCGAGACCTCTAAAAAGCAGCAGACAGTGGCAGTTAACGCTGTCACCGCACCGGTTCCAGCCACACCACATGCTCCAGCCTCAGCTGCTTCAAATGCTTCAAGACCCTATTCCGGTAATTTTCCCAAGTGCAACAAGTGCGGTTTCCATCACCATGGAGAATGTAGGGAGTTCCATTGCACCAGTTGCAACCGAAGGGGACACACTGCAAGGTTCTGCATGACTTATCCTCCCCAGAATCAGAGTCAGGGAAACAATCAGAACAACAACAACAACAACCACCGCAATAACAACAACACCAATGCCGGCGGCAACAATGCAGGGCTTAGCCACACCTGCTTCGGGTGTGGAAGGACGGGGCACTTCCGTCGAGATTGCCCTAACAACAACCACTCAGGAAACAGAGGAGCAGGAAGAATGCTGACTATGGGTCAGAGTGATGCAGTTCAGGACCCCGCAGTTGTGACCGGTACGTTTCTCCTAAACCACACTTATGCATGCATCTTATTTGATACCGGAGCGGAGCGAAGTTTCGTAAGCGAGAAGTTTAAACATTTATTGAAACAACAACCCCAGAAGCTAAATGAAACCTATACGGTGGAAATGGCCAATGGGAAAACCGAATCCACTAGGGAAATCTACATCGTATGTACCCTAACCCTCAACCAACACGTTTTTCGAATAAACCTAATGCCAGTATCAATTAGGAGTTTCGATGTGATTATCGGCATGGATTGGTTAAGCCCCCACCATGCTGAGATTATGTGCCATGAGAAGGCCGTTCGCCTTCGTCTCCCGAATCACGAAACCCTAGTAATTTACGGAGACAAACCTAGCACGAATCTTCGTCTTATCTCGTGCATCAAAGCACAAAAACATCTGCGAAAGAAAAATTTGGCGTTCTTGGCTCACATAATGGACAAGACCAAAGAAGAAACTAACATCCAAGATATTCCGGTAGCGTGTGAATTTCCGGACGTGTTTCCTGAAGATCTTCCAGGAGTACCCCCAGAGAGACAGGTTGAGTTCCGAATCGACCTCGTTCCAGGAGCGACTCCTCTCGCTAAATCACCGTATCGGTTGGCTCCTGCTGAAATGCAGGAGTTGTCCAGCCAACTCAGTGAGCTTCTGGACAAAGGATTTATCCGACCTAGCTACTCGCCATGGGGAGCTCCGGTGCTCTTTGTCAAAAAGAAGGACGGATCTTTCAGAATGTGCATCGATTACAGAGAGTTAAATAAACTCACTGTTAAAAACCGCTACCCACTCCCACAAATCGATGATCTATTCGACCAGCTCCAAGGAGCTAGTTATTTTTCTAAAATAGATTTACGGTCCGGATACCACCAACTCAAAGTCCGAGAAGAGGATATTCCTAAAACCGCTTTCCGAACCCGCTACGGACATTATGAATTCGTCGTAATGCCCTTCGGTCTAACAAATGCACCTGCCGCATTCATGGATCTAATGAATCGAATCTGTCGACCGTTCCTTGACAACTTCGTCATTGTGTTTATCGATGACATCCTCGTCTATTCTCGAAGCAAAGAGGAGCATGGCCAACATCTCCGACAAGTCCTAGAGACGCTGCGATCGGAAAAGCTTTACGCCAAGCTCTCTAAGTGTGAGTTCTGGCTACGGAGCGTGAATTTTCTAGGCCACGTAGTTAGCCAAGACGGAATTCATGTGGATCCCTCTAAGGTCAAAGCTGTGGAAGGATGGGCAACTCCGACTACGCCCACAGAAATTCGTCAGTTCTTAGGCCTAGCAGGCTACTATAGGAGATTCATCCAAAACTTCTCTAAGATCGCCAAGCCGCTTACCTTGCTTACGCAAAAGGGTGTGTCATTCAAGTGGACAGACCGACAAGAGATTGCGTTTCGAACCTTGAAGCAAGCTCTCTGCAGCGCTCCTGTACTATCTCTACCTGAAGGAACGGAAGATTTTGTAGTCTACTGTGACGCGTCGAATCAGGGTTTAGGTTGCGTTCTCATGCAACGTGGAAGAGTGATAGCATATGCGTCCCGCCAACTAAAGACGCACGAAGTAAATTACACGACCCATGACCTAGAACTGGGAGCCGTGGTCTTCGCTCTGAAAATTTGGAGGCACTACCTGTACGGTACAAAGTGCACCATCTTCACGGACCACAAGAGCCTCCAGCACATCTTGAATCAGAAGGAGCTGAACATGAGACAACGAAGATGGGTGGTATTGCTAAACGACTATGAATGCGAGATCAAGTACCATCCAGGCAAGGCCAACGTGGTAGCTGATGCATTAAGTCAGAAGGAGTACTCTAGTCGTCGTATGAGAACACACTCGATAACCATTCAATCTCATCTGGCCACTCAAATTGCATCAGTCCAGTCAGAGGCTATGAAAGCGGAAAATAGAATTAGCGAGGCATTGCGCGGGATGGAGAAGAACCTAGAAGCAAAAGAGAATGGGGTATACTACTTCATGAACCGTATTTGGGTCCCAAAAATCGGAGGATGTAGGGAGACCGTTATGAAGGAAGCCCACAAGACACGATACTCCATTCATCCCGGTTCGAACAAGATGTATTTGGACATTAAACAACACTATTGGTGGCCTAACATGAAGGCGGAAATCGCGACCTATGTTAGTAAGTGCCTTACGTGCGCCAAAGTAAAGGTGGAGTACCAGAAACCTTCCAGATTGTTACAGCAACCGGCAATCCCTGAGTGGAAATGGGAGGGGATTTCTATGGATTTCGTGACCAAGCTGCCCAAGACGTCGGACGGACTGGACACCATATGGGTAATAATCGACCGACTGACAAAATCTGCCCACTTCCTGCCAATCAAAGAATCCTACAAGATGGAGAGACTGACGCGGTTGTACCTACGAGAAATCGTAAGACTCCATGGAGTGCCAAAATCTATCATCTCGGATAGGGACAGTAGGTTCACATCGCGCTTTTGGCAATCACTCCACAAGGCAATGGGAACTCATCTCGATATGAGTACCGCATATCACCCACAAACAGACGGTCAGAGTGAACGAACCATTCAAACACTTGAAGACATGCTTCGTGCTTGTGTGATAGACTTTGGAAAGTCTTGGGATACCCACCTACCGTTGATCGAATTCTCATATAACAATAGTTACCATTCGAGCATCAAGGTGGCCCCTTTCGAAGCACTGTACGGGCGTAAATGTAGATCACCGTTATGTTGGGCTGAAGTAGGTGACACCCAACTAGCAAGAATGCATACGTCAAACAGGGCACTAACAGGACCGGAGATTATTCGCGAAACCACAGAAAAGATCGTTCAGATCAGAGCTCGACTACAAGCATCGCGTGACCGACAAAAGAGCTACGCCGATAAACGATGAAAGCCCTTAGAATTCCAGGTCGGTGATCGAGTACTGTTGAAAGTCTCACCTTGGAAAGGGGTTATACGTTTCGGAAAACGGGGAAAGTTGAACCCACAATATATTGGACCTTTCGAAATCGTCGCCCGTATAGGTCCAGTAGCATACAGACTACAACTACCCGCGGAGCTAAACGGTGTACACCCCGTGTTTCATGTCTCTAATCTGAAAAAGTGCCTATCAGATGAAACCCTTGTCATTCCTCTTGACGAAATCGAAATCAATGAGAATCTCCTGTTCGTCGAAGAACCAATCGAAATCATGGACAGGGAGGTGAAGCGTACTAAGCAAAGTCGCATCCCGATCGTGAAAGTACGGTGGAACGCAAAGCGTGGGCCAGAATTCACGTGGGAACGCGAAGATCAAATGAAGCAAAAGTACCCTCACCTATTCTAGCATTCTCAAATCTAGCTTTCAAACAGAATTTCGGGACGAAATTCCCTCTAACGGGGGGATGATGTCACAACTGGAAATTTTGTGTCATGTAATATATACATTCAAGCTAATGTGAATCAAAAACTTAAGAACATGATTGACACCTATGATTATGACTTCAAAAAAACTTCAATCAAATACATTATACAAGTACTACAAATAGTCATCAAACAATTGGAGACCCTAGAAGTCCTTGTTTAAGTCCATTTTGGACTAGGACTCCCTTATTGGATCCAAGTGGACCAATAAGCTTCCAATTAGACTATCATGGGCTTAGAACCCTAATTGGGCTCTAATTGGACCCACACTAATTTATTTCAACATTTTGGGCCATGTTGGGGCCTAGAATGAAATGAGTTGAAAGCTTTGATCCATGATTAACCTAATCTAGCTTATTAAAGCATAAAAATCACAATTTTATTTTATAAGGCCAATAAACACCCAAACTAACTCTAATATTGGGCTTAGGGGCAAAAAGCCCAAAAATCCTTTCTTCTCTCCCCATTCTCGGCCCAAGCCCAAGGAAAAAGGGAGAGTTGACCTTGGGTTGCCACCTCACTTTTATTTGTTGGGTTTCCATGCACATAACTCATGTTTCCAAGCAAGCATCATTTCAAAATCACTTCTATCCTCTCCTCTCTCTCACTCTCGGCCACATCTCAAACACACACACACACATTTCACAAATTCTCTCAAGGAACATTCAAGAAAACTCTCTCATTTTCTCCCCATAATTTCGAGATTTTAAGAAGCTTTCAAGAAGATCTTTCAAGCTAATCCCCATCTTAAGTAAGTATTTACTTATATATATGATCTAGCTATTTCATTCCATCAAAAACCTCTTCTAAATCTATTCCAACTTGTGATCATACACCTTAGAAGTCACCAAACTCGAGATCTACCAAGGAAGGGTGCTAAGGCCGAAAATCACTCCATTTTCTTCCATTTTCTTAGCAAAACCGAACCCACACCCAAGGTGAGCTTCATACCCCCTATTTTCTGTTTTTATGAGTTTTGTGGGGGGGGAATACAAGTGAAAGTGTAGATCTATATGTGTTTTGTATGCCTTGTATGATTTCCATGCTTACATGTATGCTTTTGTGTGCTATAATGTTGGATCTAGCCATAAGACCCCTCAAAACCGAGATATATCTTATGTTAAATGATTTTAGCATCAAATATATTTCTACATACAAAGTGTTTCAAGAAAAATGGCTAAGTGGTTTAGTAACAATTTTCTTTGGGCTAAAAACACAAATTTTGGGCCTAAAATGTGAAAAATACAAAATTAAGGGTCCAAATTAACATATCACGAATTCTGATGGATGAGGTGTGCCAAAACAATTTCAATAAAACAATTTCTGGAAATATAATCATTTAGAGGATTAAAAATATAAATTTCAAGCTTAATGGGCTAAAAATGACATTTTCGGCCCAATGAGGCCCATTATGCGAGATTTTCTGTTTTGGAGGGCCAAAACTGTATTTTTTTGTAAAACAGTGGACTAGAAGTGTTCCAAATCCTTTTCAAAGGTTTAAAATGTTTTTTTTAAATTTAAAAAGGACCAAAATTGCAAAAATTTTACAATTTGGGCCAAAATTGTCAAAGTTGTGAAAAAGAAGGGTTATAACCGAGAAAACTGAAATTTCAGGGACTTAAACTGTTTTCATTGAAAAATATGCTGAAAAACATCAACTTCAATGATTTTTGGTGTTAAAATGTCAAGAAAATTGATTTAAGGACCAAACCGGAAAGTATTTAACTAAAGGGTTGAAAAAGTAAATTTTGCAAACAATGAGGGGCTGAAAACAGAAAACTTTCAAGGCTAATTCAATACATGCAATTGATAAAACAATGGTACCGCGACTATCGACGAAATACAATACACTACAATACCAAAATCGTTGTGAAACGAATTGGTTCGGTCTCGAACCAATGAAAATCCGAAACTACTAACACGACGACACTACGATTCATACAAATAACGTTTGGGAATTCAATATGCATGCGAGTGTGCACAGACGTCTACGCACCATCTTTGGGCCCCAAAAGTGTAAAATCTTGTTCGTTGAGCCTAGCTAGCCCAATGACCTGATCTTAAGGCCCGAAGACATTTATTTTACGAAGTGTTGGGTTTTACCGATCTGACACAACGTAAATGGACTTTCAATGGCTTGTATACAACTGGTCCCCAAGGGTCCTTTGGTATTGCTAGAAAAGTCTACATTTTATGCGAGGCGGGTCGGGGACCCCTCGTACACATTTTTTATCCCCAACCGGTTAATAGAGTCATCGAGGTCTTCGTGTCCTCTTTCTCTTCGGATGTGGGACGACACGTAGTCAGGGCGGTTGGATAACGTGATTAGTACGAACGACGCCTTCGGGATCGTTAGTATAGCTATAAACTGGTCGTTTGTGTAATGCGTGTTTGTAGCAATTAATCATGCTCAAAAATAATCCAACGTCGCCTGGGAATGAGACTACTCTTTTTGCAATGGTTTCAACGCAACTTCATGGAATTCAAAGGATTAGGAAAACATCGGGTTTTCCTAGGGTTTCTCAATACATAACGGACTCGAAATGTATACAACTTTAATGAAAAATTTTTACAAGTATAGAAACAAACAAGCATACCTATGGATCTTCACAAACATTTTCGAAAGCTTTTCATTTCAGAAAATATCGGATTTTCTGGTGGTTTTCAAACGATACGAACATTGTTTTCTTCAAATACCGCTTATGAACTCACCAACATTTCATATGTTGATGTTTTTCAAAATACTTGTATTCTCAGGGAACCAGTGATACAAAGGAAATCATATTCAGTGATGGCTTGCAGTTTATTTATGTACGAATCGAACAATTTATTTTTGGGAATGTAATGTTTAAACAATGTATGACATGTAAACGCTACTGGTTGTACTATATTAATGCATGGTGACAAATGTTGTTATGTTTCATATATATTCAATGTTATGGTATTCAATTGAGTCACAACAGCCCCCGGACGTTTCCGCCGTCTGGTTCGGGGGTGTGACAGATAACAAGAGTTGAATGATTGTCCTACTACGTCGTGCGCATAAATACATAGTTAAAGTATGACCAATCAAAAAATTAGTAAGCTGATCACAACATAGTTGTAAAGTAAAAAACCAAAGCAATAGAGGATACACGAAATGAAACAATTCAATGCTGGTAGCTATGCATCTAGCTAGGAACTCTTTCCCCGACCCCGAAAATAACTATCCGACAAAAAACAATCAGACAAAAGGATGAAAGAAACTATCTGACGTGAAAAGCAAACATATTCGCATGGAAACTATTTACCGAAATTTACTATTTAGCACCGCCGCATCACGTAGGTACCCTATTAATGTGTGTGTATATATATATATATATATATATATATATATATATATATATATATATATATATATATATATATGTGTGTGTGTGTGTGTGTGTGTGTGTGAGAGAGAGAGAGAAATATATTTTTAAGACAAAGTATGGGTAGACATTAATTATATCAAGCTGCACTTAATTCACATTAGTACAAATTTTTATTACACCAATATTTTTATTACGTACTTATTGAGAAAATACATTATCTTTATATAGGATTAAGAGGAACGGTGTGTGTAAAATATATTTTTAAGACAGAAAGTATGGGTAAACCTTAATTATATCAAGTTGCACTTAATTCACATTAGTATATATTTTTATTACGTATTTATGGAGAAAATACATTATGTTTATAAAATAAAGATAGGATTAGGAGATAAAGTTGTGTGTGTGTGAAAAAATATTTTTAAGACAAAAAGTATGGATAGACCTTAATTATATCAAGCTACACTTAATTCACATTAGTACATATTTTTATTGCGTACTTATGGAGAAAATACATTATATATGTTTATAAAATAAATATAGGATTAGAAGCTAAACGTGTGTGTGTAAAATATATTTTGAAGACAGAAAGTATGGATAGACCTTAATTATATCAAGTTGCGCTTAATCCACATTAGTAGATATTTTTATTACACGAATATTTTTATTACGCATTTATGTAGAAAATACATTATGTTTATAAAATAAAGATAGGATTAGGAGCTAAAGGTTTAAAATGGTTTATTTTCATCGGGGAAATCTCCAATAAAGTTCTAAAATATTGGTCCGGTTTACGTTTTAGTCCTAAACTAACTTTTATTTATGAAAAAGTCCTAAAAACCGACAAAAGTATGCATTTTGACCCTTTTTGACCGGTTGGAACCGGCAACAAATTAATTTGTGACTATTTCATAAACTGGCCTAAAATATTCGGACTATTTCATAAAATGACCCAAAATATTGGGACTTCTGTAAAAAAAATGTTAAGACTTTTCTGCAAACAAAAACCAGATTATTATTATTATTATTATTATTATTATTATTATATTAAAAATATAAACAAGTATACTAATTTTTAAATTCATTATTATTAATATTTTTAATAATACATATAAATACACTTAAATAAAAAATATATTAAATAAATTATTTAAAGGTGTGGTGGTGATTGTAATGCTTTAAGCATTAAAATCATGAATATCTGTTTGTTTGTCCTCACTTTGTATATGATCATTTCACATTTCTTATTATTGTTTTTAATTCAAAATATTAACACTTAACAATTTAAAAGAAGTTGTCTATTGGTAAAATTGTGTATAAATAGTTTAAGATAAAAGGATTTCTCACTTTGTATATAAAAGTTCTTAAGGTAGAATGCTTTCTTTTTAAATCCAACAGATCCACAATAAATATTTATATTGGTGGCCCATATCAAAATTCGAAAATATTAATTAAAATATTTTATTTAATAGAATGTAATATGACTTGTTTTGCTTTATCATACTATATCTGTTATGTTTCCAAAAAAACCACAAAGATAAAGTAATGAAAAAGAGTAAAACACATGTTGGTAATTCAAATACTTACACACAAGACATACACGTATATCATATGCTCACTATTTGTAAACAATTTGAAAAATCAGTAGCTTCTTTTAAATTGTTAAATGTTAATATTTTTAATTAAAAAAATAATAACAA
This sequence comes from Lactuca serriola, assembly GCF_051521515.1. Lineage (NCBI taxonomy): Eukaryota > Viridiplantae > Streptophyta > Magnoliopsida > Asterales > Asteraceae > Lactuca > Lactuca serriola. Next base: position 162,750,841 of record NC_136416.1, on the reverse strand, counting down.
ATGTGAAATAACCATATACAAAATTAGAATATACAAACAAACATTTATGATTTCAAAGCTTAAAGCATTACCATCCGCTCAACCTTCATCTTTATAAAATGTCTTTAATATTTTTTTAATTTAAATGTATTTATATGTATTATTAACAATATTAATAATAACAAATTTAAAAAATAATATACATATTTATATTTTTAATATAATAATAATTATTATTATAATAATAATAAGGTTTTGTTTGCAGAAAAACCCTAATATTTTTTGTTTTTGTAGAAAAGTCCCGATATTTTGGGTCAATTTATGAAATAGTCTTAAAATTAATTTATTACCAGTTCCAACCAGTGAAAAATGGTCAAAATGCAAACTTTTGTCGGTTTTTAGTACTTTTTCAAAAATTAATTTAGGACTAAAAGATTTCTCATTTTCTTGGTATACCACATGTGCTAGTTTTTTCCTTTAAAAGAGAGCTAACTATCTAATAGTAAACAGATTTCCCAGTATCGGCTTTCCTCCGTTACTTCGATATGCTTCTCCTTTTAGTTGTTTTGTTGGCTTCCATTGGGTTGTTTCTTTACCAAAGAAGGTCCTATCATGTCATAAATTGGGTCCTTTTTGGCATGACCCCCGATCTCATTCTAAATGCTTACCGTGTTCATGATTTCGTCACAGATCTCCTCAAACTGAGCCATGGCACTTTCATGTTTAAAGGTCCTTGGTTTACTAACATGGATATGCTCCTCACCTCCGACCCAACCAATGTTCACCACATCTTAAGCAAGAACTTCTCCAACTATCCCAAAGGTCCCGAGTTCCGTAAGATCTTTGATATCCTTGGAGATGGAATCTTCAACGCCGATCATGATTTATGGGAATTCCATAGGAAAACAAGCATGTCTCTACTCAAACACCCCGACTTCAACTCTCACTTGGAAGAAAATATCAAAAACAAGATAGAGAAAGGGCTTCTTCCTCTCCTTGAATTCGTCTCCAATAATCAACAAGAGACGGATATGCAGGAGATATTTCAGAGGTTTACTTTTGACACTATCTGTCTGTTGCTTTTAAATTATGATCCTGAAACCCTGTCTCTTCATTTACCATATAATGCATGCGAGAAGGCCTTCATGGAAGCAGAAGAATCTATTTTGTGGAGGCATTTGTTGCCGGAAAATGTTTGGAAGTTGCAACGCAGATTCAACATAGGTAAGGAGAAGAATTTAATCGAAGCTTCTAAGGCTTTTGATGAATTTATATATAAGTGTCTGTCAAGGAAAGAAAATGAGCTCAATGATTTTGAAAGAGTAGAGAAAGAGGTCGGGTTGTTAAAATACTTGATCACTAGTTTCCAAGGTCAGCATCACGGGACTTCAACGAACACAAGAACGTTTTTAAAGGACACCATACTTAATCTGATGATTGCTGGAAAAGACACCACAAGCACAGGTCTTTCTTGGTTTTTCTATCTCCTCGCCCAAAACCCTAGCACAGAGAGCAAGATCCGAGAGGAGATTGAGAAGCAAGTGGGAGGTTCAAAATGGAAATATCTTAATGCAAAAGAGTTGGATGGACTGGTTTATCTCCATGGAGGTTTATGTGAAGCATTAAGGCTCTATCCTCCAGTTGCTTTGGAGCACAAGGCACCATCAAAGGCGGACGTACTCCCAAGTGGGCATGCAGTTAATGAGCACAGTAAGATAATTCTATCGTTCTACTCAATGGGGAGAATGGAATGGATATGGGGAGAAGATTGCTTGCAGTTTAAACCGGAGAGATGGTTTTCAGAAAAAGGAGGTGTAAAGCACGAACCATCTTACAAATTTACAGCATTTCATGCTGGGCCACGAACGTGCTTGGGTAAAGAAATGGGTTTAATTCAGATGAAAATGGTGGCGACTGCAATCATTTATCATTACCATGTAGAGTTGGTTAAGGATCAAGAGGTTTGTCCAGCTGATTCTATTATACTCCAAATGAAATATGGTTTGAAGGTTAGGCTCTTTCCTATTAGAGAGATCAAAACTTGAGATTAAGAAACCTAGCACGCAGGGTTTTTGGGCATGCTTTTCATGAATTAAGTTTTTCTTTATTTAAAAGCAATAATTAAATGCAAGAATTATTTCTGATATCGTTACAGTGTTCTTGTATAATATTGTAAGTTTAAAAAATATAGTGATTGGTATTAATTGAATTATCGGTTGATACCAAACATATGTTGAAATTTAGCGGTGCACGTTTATCAAATTCAAGAGGTGGTGGGAGAGAGGATGACAAATGCTAATAAACCCACACTAATTACAAATGTTTATTTGTGTTTGTTTTTAATGGATATATTTCTTCAATTCAATCAATGGTTAAATCAATCGTAAGTAATATAAAACATGAAAACTTACTTGGATGATCTCAACCTATTTTTATATCTTTCTCGTTCTTTCTGTAATAATGACTTTATATCTAATCTAATGTCTAATGGATAGAATATACACTTAATTTTTGTTAAGATTAATTAAAGACTAGGAATGAGGTCTGGCACCCTCTCAAAAAAATATATAAATCGTTCACATTTAATACGAAACAATAATGACCACACAAGTTTGGTCCCTTTGTGTTTCCATGTTACTTCATATATCTTATCTTTATATCTTTATCTTTATTATTTTTAGTATATTATAAAATATATTTGATATTTAATTTCTTGAAATTAAGACGTACATTAATCTAAGCATTCAGTATAATTTCTATTTCTAGAAAAAAAAAAAAAAAAAAAAAACTTTGCACTTCTAAAGGTTCAAACCTCAATTAAAAAACCCCACTATAAATACGATCATAGTTCAAATTTAAAATTCACATTCCAAATAAATAATAATTGGTTTGTTAGGGAACAATTAAACGGAATCAATTAATGATACGATACTATTCAGGAAACTTTTTAGGGTTGATTATCGTTATTTCCTAATATACATGCAGTCTCTTTCATAAATACATTCATCCCCGTTTTAAAAACCCCGCCCATAACTTTGAATCTTAACAGCATTGTATGTCAATATTTTTCTCCTCTCCATCTCTCCAACCATAATCCCCACCAAATCCCCATTAGGAAGAACGTCTGTCTTTTCTATAGAAGATCTTTTGATGTGGATGAAAAATCATCCATCTGATTTACCAATAACTCTCTTTGTTGGTTGATCTTATGCTCATTCTTACCAGGTAAACACTAAGAAAAGTTCAATACCAATGTTTTTAAGTAAATTTATTTTGTTCAGCTTGTGATGTTTGATGACATGTATGGTAGCTGTTGCTTGGGAATCACAGGTCCTGCTTGATAACATGAAGAAAATCAGAAAATTCACAGTAACTATGGATGCGTTTGGTTGTGGAAAATTTTTCAGTTTTCTAGGAAAATTTTCTAAGAAAAACAGAAATTTTGAAAACACGTTTGATTCGTTCAGTTTTCCAAAATTTTCTAGGAAAATGAAAATTTTCAGTTTTCCAAATTGTATGTAAATTAGAAAAGTGATTTTTACGGTTTTCCAAAGTTTTCCAAATTTCTAAGATGGAAAATGAAAACTCTACCCGTTCCAACCAAACGCGTTTTCATTGAAAATTGAAAATGAAAACTCAACGCTATTTTCTGAAAACATTTTCATAGAAAATAAAAACAGTTTTCCACAACCAAACGCACCCTATATCTCTATGTTCTTAATTAATTCTAACATATTGCTAAATGAATTTTTTTAACATTTTTTTTGAAGATTTAAATATTAGTTTATGGCTGATCTTTCTACCAAAAGTACAAGTTTGGAAATAGAAGGAAATCATATGCAATAAAGATGTTATCTTAAATCATTTGGTTTGTGTTGTTACATTCTCTTGATAGATTTAGTGCACTCAATTTGGACATTGAAGGTTAAGTTACTAGAGTTCAGTGAGGCTTTCTTTACCCTTTGGTGAATGTGGCCAGACCTTTAAGTTGAATGTTAAGCAAAATAATTACATATGTAATGGTTTATGCTAACTATTCTTAAAACAATGTTACAAATGTTGAGTAATAAAGATGCTCAATTTAGGTTCTTTATATAGAATTAGTTTTGGAGGTAAAATAATCTTTTAGCAAGTGTTGGTTTTAATCTGTTCATTTTTTTGCTGGATGTTAAATAAATAGCTTTTGATTATATAGTTGTTTTCGTAATTTGAAAATTTTCTTTTGAATAAATTACGGGCTGTTTTATGTGTAAAAGATGAGTTTGTCTACTCCTTATTAATGAAGCCCTTGCTTATAGTATTCCATTAGATGATTAAATGATTAGTATCATATTTTCTCATCCGAGATGATTGAAAAAATAAAAATTTGTAGTTTGTTTTTTCAAGTTGATATGTTAATGAAATTATGGCATATGTTTGTTAGAACTTTCTTTCCATTTCAGTTTGTGCAATATACAACTGATTCCAATGAAAAGACCTTTAGAAAGAACTAGTGATGAAACCCCGCGCTGCGAGGATTGGAGGCCGTCGATTATTATAGAAGATTGATGTTTTTTTTGGATGTTTCATCATTTACAAAAGAGCCAAAAGAAATAGGAAAATAACAACTGAAAATTTTAACCAGCATACTCCAATGAGCATTGTCAAGAACCAACACAATGAAAAGTTGAACCTTCATCAATGGTTTTCTTAATCATGTTTAGTTACCATTGTCCAGCAGACCTTCCCTCAAGACAAACCTGCATTTTGAATGGAAAAATAAGTAAAATAAAGATTCAAGTTATAAAAGTAGAAAACATTTGAATGACTCAAGAATACACAAACAAAAATATCAGTATAAATATCCAAAAATCTTCAAACATGCAAGAAACAGGCCATTTGATTCAAAAGTAGGTTCAAACAATCAAAAATGAGAAACATGGAAGAAAGCAACAATAATCACCCCTAAGCACCTTAAATACATTTACAATTGGTTTTGATGGGTTGGCATTACACCTCGGAGGATTCAACCTAAGAACATGGTCAGCAAACGGTTTATAAATCTGAACACTTTATATTTCTGTCATTCAAGAAACCAAATTGTTGCGAGATGCTTGTACAAGGAATGTAGGTAAAAATGTCAAATGACTGAACTACCCTCATGAGAAAATGTCTGGAAAAGCTAGATTTGATTACCTGTATAAAATCGGGGACTGAAAGAAGTGGCTTGCCTCCAGCCTTCTAATTTGTAACCTGTAAAACCAAAAATTCTTCAATTTGCACAATCATGTGTAAATTGTAATAGGGAAAAACTAAACCTAAAGCACAATAACTTGTGTACTTGTATTAGAAGCATAATAAGTGCAAAGATAACCTTTGCAACTTCTGTCAAAAAATTCACACTAATAGCATTAAAGCTCAACTTCCCATCCATCTTACATATGTACACCAAAATTGGCTGTGGGAAAAAAAAAAGGTATGTAAGCTAATGAGCAACTTGAACAGCTTCAATGGAATGAATATACATGGTATGACTGGAAGAGAAGAAATGAAGAAGGAAGAATCACCTGTAATCCAACTAAGATACAATCACCAACTACCAAGAAAACATTAAGAGTTCGATGCTTCTTTGATAGTTTACTCTGATGCCTATCATGACTGGTGTAAAAGTGAGGGTGTTTTTCAGGAAAAAAACCTTTAATGGGGTCAATATCAAGTGCTTAGCCAATAAAATAAAAAAGAAACAGTCGCTTACCCGTATGGAATCAACCAACAACACTATAATTCACCAAAACTACAAACAATCAATGAAATCTGATCAAGTAATAAGAAATCATTAAATTGCTGAGGTCTAATAACCTAAAATGATTTTTAATATGGTTACCCAAGGTCTAGTAACATAAGTTGATTTAAAAAACTAATATGATGATTATAGATGATGGATGAATCAGATATAAGTAAACAAAAAAAATGTACCTTTTGTGTTGTTTCATCAAAATTGTAAACCTGCAACAAAATCAGAAATTAATTGAGTGAAAAGGTACCAATCCCACACCAGAAACTCACTATAGTTGAATATATTTATACAATAATATGGCAACATTTCGATTGTGTAATTAAAAAACTTAAATTGCTTGAAGTGATGGAAATTATTGAGCTGCTAACCAATGTTTGTTGTCAGGTTTACTGTCACTTAGGTAAGTTCATTGCAAAATATCAACAAAATATAGTCAAAGAAATAAAAAATAATAATAATAATAAAAAAAGAGTTTTTTTGCCAAACATGGAAGAGATGATTATGTTTTTCTTACTTGGTGATGAAATGGAAGCTAACACTCCATCCTTTGTAAACCTGCAAAACAACCCATATGCAACTATTAAAACTACTACATGCCTGTACGTTTATGTATGTGTGTGTGTGAGAGAGAGAGAGAGTCAATTTCAAGTGGAAAATTAGAGGGAAAGCGAAAAAGAGTAATCATCGGCCGGTATAGTTTCTATCTTTGATCCAGTTATTGGAATTCTTCTGCCTTCTCGTTTTGATCTGGTTCTAAGTCGGGGAAAACGGTCAACACCTTGATGTAGATCAAAGAGAGCGTCTTAAACATTCCTCCATGTAGCCATAATAAAACAAACATATTAACCAATAAATTATATCTAAAGTATATTTGAGAAAATTTCAGCAGATTGCCCAGAATTGGAGGAACATAAACAACTAATGAATAAGTTCATGAATAATAATTGTAATTAAATTAAAAAGAATAACGATAGATTTACCTTCGGTTCACCCAGCGCAAACATATTCTCTTCAATTTCGGAAATTTCCATGATTTACGTTGACAAAAATATGAGTTTGTTGACTTTAGATAACCTGAAATGATTAGCATACGATAGCAATTACATTTCCGTTAGCTCAGTAAGAAAAATCAAGGAAAATCATGAATATGATAGAATCACCAGATATTTTGTATTGAACCAAATAACGACGAATTGAGGGGTTGAACCAAATTTTAAAAAAAAAATAATTAAAAACAATTATATGAACTCAGAAAACAGGAAACTACATAAATTTTATCAGTAAATTACAAAAAAAAAAAAAAAAAATGAATTTGACAACAACCAATTTGGAAAAACTTGATCGGTAAATTACATCAAATAAAACCAAAAATAAACAAATACTTCAACCATTGCTAGAAATCTCTTCAATGAAGGATACAAAGAAAACATAAACAGGGTTTTCAAATTTAGTACCCAAGCATAACTGACCTTGCAAAGAAGATTCATCTGACAAAATTATATGGATGCCATTGAAGGAGAAGACGATGTGAATATGGAAGAAGTAGTTGGGCGGCGATTGTGGGCGGATGATGGAGCGGTAAGCGATGAACTGGGTGTCGGCTGAAGTCATCAGTCGGCTTGTGACCGTCCTTCCCCTTTTGTTGATGGTAGCGAAGGACAAATACCTGGGATTGGATCTTCGGTTAGACGCAGAGCATGAATCGACACTCTTGGCTTGTCGGTTTTCTTGGTTTAGGGGAAATCGCCAGCAAAGGCCGATAAGAAGTCAGAAGCGGAGATGAGGCGGTAGAGGATCCGGAAGAAAATGAAGCGGTGGAGAGGACACTGATCTAAATTGAATGGGGGTAAAAAGCCGACTCAAAAATCGATGAAAAAAGCGGTGCTTACCACATGTATGGACACCGATCTTATTCTTATTGGCCTACACGGACGTTTTAAAAAAAAAATAAAAATAAAAATCAAAGTGGTCCAATCAGAAACAACTCCTGTTCATGGTGTAGTTTAGAATTAGTATATATATAAATTATATTGCAATGTTTTGCATTTTGTCGTCACATGTCTACCTATATTCCAATATATATAATTAATTCCCACACAAACCTATCTCTATATACTTTATTTTAATATTTTTCATTCGTTTATTGGAATATGGGTTGAAACACTTATTATACAATTTGAAATTCACTAACTTTGACATAATTGTTTACAATTTGAAATTCACTAGCTTTGACATAATTGTTTACAATAAAATAACTAATTTTTTTTATTAAAACAAGAATCAAAGGTGTATTAGAGGTGTTGATGGGACGATTCGACTCGGATAGTAAAAATATTGTGTACCGTGAGCACGGAAGGGCTCCTCACATGCATTAACTTGAACCAAACCGATCTAAGCTAAACAAATACTAAATATAAAAGAACTATACATTCAAAAAAAATTGTTGACCTAGCAAGTAAAGTAAACGTGACGTTCAATCCGATCTTGAATTGTTCGACTATTGATCATCACCGGCACCACCACTCTCTTCCATCTCTACACCGAACCAAACTATTTGCACGCGCTACAAATAGTTTGTAATTATGATGTACCATGGAAATATATATACTATTTTTTTATTATTAAGTTTTTAAAAGTATTAAAATAAATATTTGAGAGGATCGATAATAGCATTTAGATGTTTGAAATTGAAAGTAGTGGATGCCCAAACTAATACAAAATGTATTATTTAATTCAATGACTATACAATATATAAACAAATAATGATAATGATATGTAATACTAATAACGATATTGAATACATAAACTTGATTCATGTGAATTACTTTAACGAAAACTATGATAAATTTTAAATAATAAATTTATTATTTATTTCTTTAAAAGGGAAATTATTATTTTTTAGAAATAACGTATCATTATGAAAAGAAAGACGATTTGATTTTGTGAAAATATGTTTTCCAAAAACGTAATTTAAAATTTTTATTTTATAAAATATTTAATTACTTTATAATGTCTATTAAAATATTGTCGATCGGCGATTGACACTTTTTATTTTAGTAATTTTTATTTAATAACAAATTGACGAATCTCCTTTCCTAATAAATAAGAGCTTTATTGCTACCTTGCAATCTCTAAACCCCTCCCAATCAATTTTTTCCGCTTAACTCTGTAAAGTGAAATACCAACACTGCCCTTGTCCGATGTTTCTTCATCTCGGGAAAATCAAAATCAACATTCAAACTGTTCCAAATTAATTCGGTTACGTTTTCCCCTAATCTTCAGTATCAATCATTTTCTTTCTTTCTTTTTCTCCTGCTTCCAACGACCTTAATGGTGAAACCTTCACCCACTGAATCAGGTATACTAGGCCTTATGTTGAATTGCGATTACTCCCTCATCAATGGTGAAGAGGACGCTCATATGCCCTCCAGCGCCACAATTTCCGTTCGGGTAAACATCGATCTTCTTTGCGCAACTTTACTCATCTAGGTTAAGTTGTTACTCCCACATCTTATTACGCCCAGACACACCGACGACGACGTTCTACCTCCGGCCACAGGGTTCGATTTATGATTTCAACTTCGATTTTTGACTTTGCATGTTCGATTTTTCAAGCTTTATCTTCGATTCCAACTTAATTAGGTTTATTGAATACAAATTGAACTTTCATCTTCAATCTATCTATCTGAATACGTATTTCATAGCTTGAATGAACAATCTGGGTGTTTTTGTAAGTGTTGTTTCTCAGATTTGACGCCATTCTTCTGAGTATTTTGCTTTGGTTATTTATTTATTTTGAAATTTCGAATAAAAGATGTTTAACAAGAAAATGCATAGATTTTTTCTTTGTGCTTTTATTCTTGGTTCCAAGGTTGATATGTGTGTTTTTGCCATTTTGTTGCATAAATGAGGTCATTTTTTCCAAAGTTTTCAAAATATGAAGAACGTGTTCTTTATCCGCTTGAAAAAACTTTTTCTTTCTATCAAAGACTCATATACTTCTATGCCACATGATAACATACTATGTTAACTTTATGTTTGTAGGGGTAAAATTTAAATATTTGATTTTTTTTATATCTTTGATTTGATTTACTTTTAGTGTAGATTGTTAATGTGGAATATGAAAGACATGCGGCTTGAGAATGAAATTTCCATTTTATGGACTAACCCTTTTATAGGGGGTGTGTTGCTTTATTTTATTTGGAGATTTCATTACTCAGCAATATATCGTTTGGTTTGAAGTGAGATGTTTAGTTTTAAATATTCACCACCACCACCTTACATAGTGTTCATATTTAAATGAATTAAATGTTTAAGATTACAATATATATATATATATATATATATATATATATATATATATATATATATATATATATATATATATATATATATATATATATATATTTCATGATAGATGTTTAAGAAATTGCTTTAGGATATTTGGATTTATCTTACTGAGTTGTTTTTTATAAAATTCATATTTATTTTTCAGCTAAAGATAGAGATCAATCGACATGCAACATTAGAAATATGGTAAACTAAGATCTAATTTCCCTCATATCGATTCAAACATATATATATATATATATATATATATATATATATATATATATATATATATTTCATGATAGATGTTTAAGAAATTGCTTTAGGATATTTGGATTTATCTTACTGAGTTGTTTTTTTTATAAAATTCATATTTATTTTTCAGCTAAAGATAGAGATCAATCGACATGCAACATTAGAAATATGATAAACTAAGATCTAATTTCCCTCATATCAATTCAAACATATTGGAAACTTTCATTTATAGCCTTCTTTTATGTAAAAATTTTAGAATTTTGAACATAGGCATGAAAATTATATATATATATATATATATATATATATATATATATATATATATATATATATATATATTATTTTCTAGCATTCTGTTTTCTTGAAACTGTCATTTATAGCATTCTACTTTGTAAAATGGTATCTTTTCGAGGATTCCAAACATTGAGTGGATTTTAAAAAAAAATAAAAATAAAAAAATAAAATAAAACCATCTTTTATAGTATTCCACTTTTCTTAAACTATTATTTATAGCATTCTACTTTGTAAAAATATCATTTTTTTTAACATTTCCAACATCAAAGGAGTAGAGAAAAATTTTGTAGTTGAAAAATAGAAAGTAAAGAACATTTTATATTTATGAATCTTGGAATAAAAAATTGTTTGTATTGGAATGTTGTATAAAAGAAGTTTTTGCAAATTTTTGATAATCACTTAATTTTTGTGGATAGACTTAGATTTTTGGTTGATTTTATCTTAAAATCAAAGTAAATTGTTTACTATGATGACCATAACTTTTTTTTTCTTTTATTCATCCCTTTAGACTCATAAGGTTATTGGATGAGAGTTATAAGAGTATAATTGCTCATGGAGTTTGTTAGTCTCAGATTCTTAGTCACACACATGAAGCAGCTTCAACCAGAGATGCAATGTAAGTTTCTGGAGTCGAGGGCATTTACGTCTTTTGCACATTACAAACAATGGAGTTAGCCAACATGAATAGGTTACTTTTCCGCCCTGAACATGTGTGAATGTGATTATAATAATAACATTGTTAGGGTCGTAAAGTACTTTTGTATATAAGTTGTAACATGTATATTTCTCAGGTTGGTATGACTAAGACTGATGTTGTTGTCCAAACATTATCAAAAATAAATTCGGTTATGGTTCTTGAGGTAATATTTGAACAAAACTAATAAGATCATGTATATTTTTTTTTGTAAGTTGTGACTTACTTTCACTGTCTTATTTGTTTAATATTTTCAGAGTTTTTCATTCCTTGCAATTATTCTCTTAAAATCAACAAGAAATCATCAACAAATATTATAAATAAGGATGCATAAAATCAAGGACAAATGTAGACATATTTCATGTTACATGGCAGGAAATCAATAACAAATCATATCCAAAATTGAAGGCGGTACGCAGTGGATTAATACACCAAGCTAATTGCCATCAACTACACCAGGGCTTATTTGATTTCAGGTTAGTATGCCTTTTGATTTTAATGTCTTCTTCTCCCAGTGCTCATTTATGTACATTATTTATTGATTTTATAAATTATACACTACTCACTGCGTTACGTATACACTGTTTGAGTCAAAACATAAGAGTTGGAGTAAGGCTTTGTTAATACAGAGTTTGTGGAATATAGACCTCTATCCTTATCTACCTAAATATAGGTAAGCTATCCAATTCATCTTTAAATTGCATTAAGAATGTAAACCCATCATCAAGAATAAAGTGTTGTTTGGTTTTAACTTTTTGGAAGTCGTCTATTGTTTATACCAGTTTGTGGATGGTTATCCTTAATGGTAGTGATTTTGGTCAACTCGGTTCCAAACCATACGCTTAGAGCTAAAGGTTACAACAATGGCTTTGAGGAAATATAGTCTTCATAACAAATTCAATAGGAAGATTGGTCTTTTGGTTGGATGTATTTCAATAAAAAGACCTAAAGAGGTAAGCTTGTATTTTCTTTTTTATTTGCAAAAGACTAAAACTAATGCTTTTAGTTTTATTATTTTCTATTGGTTTATTCAGGTTCAGTTTTTTGAAGTAAATATCTTAAGGTTTATGATCGTTTCATAATTACCGCTTTCTTCCTTTCTCTTTGTAGTTTCTACAAAAATGCAGTTTAATTGATTTTTATGCTGGTCTTTTGGTATTATATTGTATTGATGAAAACTTTTTGTTGAGTAGAACCCGGAAGGATGCCAAGAAGAGATCCCATGGTAATGAAAATTATGATCCAAGAACTCGATAGTTGCCTCCTGACTTTTTGGAGAGTTTATTAGGTGGCCAGGTAATTGGTCCTTTTGGTTACAAGTGATTAAATTGTATTACAATCTGCAAGTAATTGAAACGGTATGCTTTTATTTGAATATAGAGACAATGGTGGAAGTTCAAGTCGCAACATATGGATAAGATTCTATTCTTTAAGGTAAGTTATCTATCTAATATGGACATAAGATCTATAATTATCAAATATTTTTCTATAGAATGTGCTTTTCTTAGTTGCTAACTCCATGTTACTAATCAGATGGGAAAATTTTACGAGCCATTCGAAATGGATGCATATTGTTACACCCCAAAACCGGAACGGCGAAAACGTTCGAGGGTGGAGGACATCATGTAAAGTATCATAACAATGCAAAGTAGTAAACAAGCAACAACATCATCCACTTCATTAATAGTAAAGTTTTAATACATGTGTGTTCTTTGTAATGTAATAGACACCAAAAATGAATGATCAAAATAGAAGAAGAGTCTTGATTGTGCTCCGTCTTCTCAAAATCTGTCATCGGTACCTGTCTACTGATGACCTGAGAATACAAGTTATTTTGAAAACGTAGATCAACATTTAAGCTGGTGAGTTCATAAGTATTTATGTTAAAAGAATGTTTCCTATTTCTTTGAATAGATGAATGTTTTCCTGAAAATCATGTATTTTCTTGTAGTATATATGAAAAGTAGTTTTATTTACATAAACTCGTTCTGATTGTAAATCAGTGTTCTGAAATTGTACTTATGCTTGGCTAATTATACACTAACATATTGGTAACATCTTTTATATGAGTTATTATAACCATACTGACTAGATTGCCTAACCCAACGCTATGAATGCATTGAAAACTATTGATAACAATGGTCACTCGTAGGCGTGTATGTCTGACTGTAGCTAGCAGCCTGAGTGTGGGATTGTCAATCCCAATATAGATCTACACACACATTGTTTCGATCCACTGCTGGAGATTCTGGTTATAATATCAAGACTTAACTATATTGTTTAAAATGAAGTAAACAACCTGTATCCAAGGTCTCATAAAAAGTATATAAACGTTACATGTATTTTAGTTGTGAAAACCCAATCGTTCTGGATTGAATGATTGATAGTATGTTCTTTACTAGTATTCTTAACTTGTTATGGAAAATGTATACTCTGGAGTAGTTTTGAATTAAACCAATGTTATTAAATAACTATGTAATTTAGTATACTTGAATCATGTAATAAAGTTCTATGAATCATAAATTATACATATAATAATTTATATGTATGTCTTGAATTGTTTGAGTATGAATGTAAACCCATTGCTCAACTTGTACAAAGGGTTAAGTGATTGATGAAAATATAAGTTTTAAAAGAAGCTTTGTAAAACATTTGAATATTTTAATAATAAATATTGATGACTTGATGTCAATTTATAAAACGGTGTAAAAACAGTTTGTTTGATAAGACAGTTTTAAAGTATATGAAATTCTATTGTTTGAAACACAGTTATAAATCACATGTGATTGATTATATAACTATGTGTTTTCTACTTGTATCCCCCCCCCCCCCATAAAAGCATTTAAAGTCATTTAAAAGGATAGATTAAGCGGTATGAACTCACCTGAAGTGAGTGATTCCAATGTAAGATCGGGGTAGGATGCTAAGAGTCAAATGAAGACTTGAGCACACACGGATCCTATTTAGCATATAATGACACATATATGTATCTAATTAGTGATTTAACAACTAATTAAGCAAGTATAGACACCCTAAAATGTGGAAAACACTTTGGTTTAAGTGTTAGAAGGTCATAAGGTTACCCCAAAGGAGTATAAGGCCTTGCTTTAGAGTTTACGGCCCAAGGACCAACTCCCATTGAGTTTACGGCCTAGAGTTTACGGCCCTGTTGGGTTTACGGCTGTAAACCCATGGTAACTCCCACCATTTTGTAGTTTAAGGTCCTTAGCTCATGCATAAAGGGTTCTAGTCCAATATCCAAGCCCTAGGAAGTAATGGTGGCACATATGCACCACCTAATGGTGTTTACGGCCCAAGGAGATTGCCTTGGCCGTAAACCCATGTGTTCTTGGGCATTCTTGGTGTTTTTCCACGGTTTAACAAGTAATCTAAGCATATAACTAGGTAAGAGGAGTGTACTTACTTCTAGGAAGCTTGTAAGAGTGTTTTAAGGTCCAAAACACACAAGTGTTCTTGAGGATCTTGAAGATCTAGAACAAAGATGGAATTTGTAGGTGGATTCAAAGGTAAATCAAGTAGTAAGGATGTAATCAACACAAAGATGGAAGAGATTTCTAACATATGTGAAGATTGGAAGAAAACTTAAAGATCCTTGGGAGAGAATTTTGAATTCTATAGCTTAGAATGTGTAGAATTAAAGAAAAATGACTAAATGTAATATATATATACAAGGGGTTCACGACCACTTGGAGTTTACAGCCGTAAACCTAAGTGCCTGGCCGTGAACTCCTCTTTTGATGGTCTAATGCTCGTTTGACAGGTTACAAGTTCAACTGGTACACTCATTCACTTAATCCTTTGATGTATTAAAGATCTGAATGCTCAAACGGACACCAAAAGTGCTAAAATTTAGCAGGAGTAAGTTTGACTTTGATTGAATGTAGGGTTTGTTATAAGATAGAAATTTAGAGTTGTCACATCATCCCCCCGTTAGAGGGAATTTCGTCCTGAAATTAGAGTTTAAGCAATTAAGTAGTTACACATAACTAAGTAAAAAGATGAGGATATTTCAATTTCATTTGATCCTCGCACTCCCAAGTGAATTCAGGTCCTCGCTTGGCGTTCCAGCGAACCTTCACTATCGGGATATGGCTTTGTTTCGTTTGCTTGACCTCTCGGTCCATGATCGCTACAGGTTGTTCCACGAAGTTGAGGCTCTCGTTTATCTCGATCTCGTCGAGTGGGATTACACGAGTCTCTCGGACAGATACTTTTTCAAGTTTGAGATGTGGAAAGTAGAATGTATGTTACTGAGTTCACGCAGTGGATTGAGTATGTAAGCTACAGGGCCGATTCTGGAGAGAATCTTAAAAGGCCCTACGTATCTTGGATTTAGCTTTCCATGATTTTCAAAGCGTATCAAGCCCTTCCAGGGGTGAGACTTTCAAAAGGACTTGGTCTCCCACCTGGAATTCCAAAGGTTTCCTTCGTTTGTCTACGTAGCTTTTTTGTCGGTCTCTAGAGGCTTTCAATCGTTCACGAATCTGGACGATCTTCTCGATCGTTTCCCGAATGATCTCTGGACCAGTGAGAGTGTTGTTAGGAACTCGTCCTTTAGCTAACTACGTGTCACCCACCTCAGCCCAGCACAGAGGGGATCTGCACTTTCGGCCATAGAGGGCTTCGAATGGAGCAGCCTTTATGCTCGTATGGTAACTATTGTTGTAGGGAAATTCGACAAGGGGTAAATGAGTATCCCTTGCTTTCCCAAAGTCAATCACATAGGCTCTCAGCATATCTTCTAGTTTTTGTATCGTTCTCTCACTTTGTTCGTCGATTTGTGGATGGTAGGTTGTACTCATGTCCAGCCTAGTTCCTAGGGAACTTTGTAGCGACTGTCAAAACCTCGAGGTGAATCTACTATCTCTTTCGGAGATAATGGATATGGGAACACCATGTAGTCGTACGATTTCCCTAATTTAAGTTCTTGTAAGCTTCTCCATTTTGTCAGTCTCTTTGATGGGTAGGAAATGTGTGGATTTGGTCAATCTATCGACGATGACCCAAATGGTATCAAGTCCACCCGTTTGTTGGGTTTTGAGCATTCTAACACTCCTAAGTGTACATGCAACCCTAAATACCTTGGATCTATGTTTTCTCTATTATACATACAAATATGAACATCCAAGGTATTATCCTAATCTAGCATACAAAACAATGAATATAACAAGATAGAATACATACCTCTTTCATGTAGAAAGTCTTCATGAAGCTTGAGTGCCAAGTGCCTCAAGTGTGACACCTCAAATGGTTCACACAACACCAAATACACTTGGAATAACTTAAGAGAATTCTACACTTCATAAAAATCGGCTAGCCCTTTCTTACTCTCTCTAGTGCCGATTTTGGTCAAGAATAAGATGCATATATAGCTAGGGTTACACCATGTAAACCCTAATTAACATGGCCTTTCATTTCCATGATCCATGGGTACAAAAACATCATGGAGCATCCATGGAGCATCATATGGGTTTTAGCCCAACTAGATAATCCATGGAGCATTAGCCCACTATATAAGTATGGATGATTTACATAATCAACCCATATATTTAGTTAGCCTTCTTTTGATCACTTAATTAATCCTAGATTAATTCTTGATCAATACTAATTAAATAATCTTATTATTCTTATTATTAATATACTAGAACTTATAATGTATTAATAACCATAAGTGTCTTATTTCTCTCATTTAGTCTATCCAAGTGCATGATGCCATGCAACCCAAATGGACCATGCCGGGTCGGTTCAAGTCTTACCAATTATAGTTATGGACTTAGACATTAATCCAACAGTCTCCCACTTGGATAAGTCTAAAAATATTATTGCGTATGACTTCAAGAACCGACTGGCAATCGTAGCTCTCAAAAGCTTCTGTCGAACTCTGACCTTGTAGATGAACTCTAACCTTTGTCAATGACTTGTCCATTAGATAAGGGATCATATATTCCTCCATTCTAGATATCATATGGACTGAGACATGGATTATAATCATTCTCTCTGTCCATTTGTTGTTTCCCGATTTCCGATTTATGACGACTGATTAATTGAATAAATCAAATTAGTCCTGGCCCGGCCGAGCACTTCCATTTGTCATCATCAAATCATCGAGGGGCCCACAGATATCGCTTTTATCCCGAAGGTAAAAGGAATGGATAAACTTTGACTCATATGGCTTGTTCTACTACTTGTTGAATCATACACAAAGGCACGTTTTATAACACCGAGTTACCGAATGCGTTTTCGTGCAATCAATGTACTATCAGCTCATAGTAACAACTCATATCTCTAGGTTTGAAGAATATAAGATATTATCGTCTCATGATCACTCGTGATAAAATCCATGAAGTGATTCCAATGAGCGCGGGTTGAATCCAATACTCAGAACTTATGAGCACTCATGAGTGTTGTAGCCCTTTGTCCAACATCTTAGACCTCTACAAGCCAACCCATGACAGTCTTGATTCATATCTACTTCCAACATATGACCGACTGTGGATGGTTTGAGTAACTTAGTCATTCCGGAAGAATAACCTAGTTTATTCTGGAAGTCAAAACATGCAAAATGAAACACAATAATAATCGAATCCAATATGGTCTCAGAACTTATGAATATAAATAAAACACCTTTTATTTATCACCATATGATTACACATTATTCATTGTATACTGTTTCAGCTATCAACTTTATTCTTGAATTTAAAACAATAGTTGTCCCATGCTCCAAGCATGTATACTATGTTTTCTAAACACTAGTCATGCCATACACCAAGTATGCATACTATGTTTGTCTATGATCTTTAATTTGTGAATTAGATCAGTTGAACATAACTATAATGATCCTCTTTCACAGTCCCAAATCCTTACTGCAAATGCAAGAATTCCAAATTCATGCCATTTACTGAAATCTGTTAGATTCTAAACTTATATGCATTGATCCTCTTGTAATGATTATGCACAAAGTCAGAAAGACTTGACAACAATCATTACAGAGTATTCCAAAGGAGATCAGCTCCTTGGAAACATCCTTCTTGCATTAAGTTTCCTAATCTTACACAGATTGAATAATTTCTAACTTTGAAGCATTTCCATATTCCATTTTGACTATCACTTCTGAACAAGAGTTTCCTCCTTACAGATTATGTCAATATGGTCCTTCCAGAATTATCACTATACTTCCAACTGTCCTTGAGCAACCAATCTTTGGTAAACCTTAGATTGTCCTCAACAATTGTTTAATCCTTTTAGTCATATCCAGTTCTAAACCGTTTCCCTTCTTAATGCCCCAGGCATTTGGAAAATTTTAGAAAGGATGAATATAGCACAATTAATCGATCCTATATCCGAAGCATATGGGACATGATTCATGATGTCTCACATAAAGACTAAACCAGTCTTTTGCTATAACATTTCCATTTCTATTTGCCAAGTTCTCATAATTCAGATTATGAAAAGGGATGTCGTAATCATAATCGAATTTTAGAATGCAAATAATGGACCCATATACAGAATTTCCTTATGTTGAGCCATTCCAACATGAAATTCATATATATATATATCGTTGACTAAATACGATTAAAACCTCAATCTAAGCTTTTAGATTTGAGATGAAGTATAATTTCCTCTCCCTTAATTATAGCAAAACAACTCTTTCCCAATTGAAACTTTTGTTTTCTATAATTAACATTGCTAACTTGCAATCTTTATCATAATTATCATGCTCCCACTAACATAATGATTATTAGCATGACACTTATGCTCCCACTAGCTTTGACATGTACTCAGAAATCAGCTGACTTTGTTACCAAAGTTCAGATTTCTGATACTAGATTGTTTTGATAAAACTTTATCAAAATCATACACCTTCCCTTAGATAGCTCATAGGTGTGTCTAAACAATTATGAAGAGGGATGTCGTAATCATAATGGTTTAGACCTTTTTGCCACTTCTCACAAGTCCAGGTTAGTGTTCCGGTTAACCACACACGCTCCACTAACGACTTTGAGAATGCAAATATCACAATTGCTATCTACTTCAAATCTACTTGGTGGAAGTGTTTCCTCACCATCATTTTCATGAATCGGAGAGAAACCTTATGACCCTTAGGTTTAATGGTGTATGTGTTCTTATCCATGTGAATTGTCAAAACCATAGTCACAAGACAAGGATAATGACAAATCCAAACTCATATGGACTGAACTCAATCTAATTTCTTTCCATCTGGCAGCTCAAGGGTCTGCCATTGCTTCCAAGTTGTTATGCACCCAATTGAGAACTCTAAGAACTCATATGCAAAGCCAACTTTAACTGGAATGGGCACAAAATATGTCTACATGATAGGTTATAAACCTCAAGTCGTGTGCTAATGAAGAACTTCAGGTTTTATTCTTGATTAGTTCTTGAAACTATCAAAACCTTTAAGATTCCCACTGTCCTCTTGACATATAAGACTTCCTTGTCAAACATCCAAGAGATAGTGCGGATTCTAATCAAGACAAACACTTCACACAATTGGCCTTAGTTGGTCTTTGTTTTATCCAAAACATCACAACTTACCAATTTCAAATGTACAAGAGTAGAAAACTTTTACTCTTACATTTGACAAGTGTTTTAAACCTTCTTTAAGACATGTCACTCAAGTTACAATCTTGGAGTATGACTCTAAGAATTGTTTTTGGAACGAAGTATGAATCATCTTCTTGATTTAACCACTTCAACAATTCATAGCTCCTCTTCTTAGCTATAAGAAGGCACTCAGAGGATGAATTGTGATAAGGTCTCTAAATCATTAAGATGATCATAAAAACTGATACTAAAGTACTCTCCCATCTTTTCAGATTTGAGAAACTTTTATCCTTCTGCCTAATTTGATTCTTCTTATTCGCTCTGCCTTACATTGGAACCTTTTCCAATGTCTCAGAATTACACTTAAGCTTGTAAGTATAACCATATTTAATGAGCTTTAGTAAATTATGACGAATAATCTTATCGATCTTTTGTGGTGGACTTGACCAGTGCACAAGAATGTGTACTCGATCCCTTAGTCCTTTACTTGACTCACACATCCATGTGAACAAGTAATTAGTCTTAATTTTCCAATACTTGAAAGTTCTCATTCATCATGCTATACACCTTGCATGATTCCAAGTCCCGGTCCAATTGAAAATTGGGTGATGAGAATCTTTCCTTATTTGGTAAATTTAGACATTACCATAAATGAAAGAATCAATTTCATATTTCCACTCTTGCTATTAATGGAATCATATAAGCAACAATTTTTCCTCAAATGCCATTGTAAGGATATTTTAAAATAAATAAAATTAAAAATTTTCTTTTATTTTAAAACTTTGCAGAAAAACTTATCCTTACATTCCATGTGAAAACTTGTTGTTATCTATTCCTAAGTAATATCTCATATCTCCTAAGAAATAGCTCAAGAATCCGATCTTCAAACTATGCGATAGAAATCCATCTACGCGATCAGATTCAGCATATTCTTTCTTTAAGTTTCTTTACTTTTCATTGATTCTTAAAACATCAACATGTGACCCAGTCATATCATATATCAAGAATCTCAGAATAGAAACTTAGCAGAGTTAGATAATGGACTTTACCTGAAGTAGAGTCAAACTTATTGACTTTAACATCCTTAGGTAAAATTGGCAGCTTTGCAACCAATGCCCCTTCCTTTGGCAATATAAACATATGGACCCTTTGGTAATGGTACACGGGACTATCACAGACTTAGCTTTTCCCTTTACCATTTGGTCAACCGAGTTGACTATGGTCGATCCCTTTCCATTGGGAAGAGAGAGCTTTACTGGATATCCAATGTCATCATTGTCAATGTCCATAAAGTTTTAGGAAGTTGATCTTAGCAAATAGATAAAATCATTAAGGGTCTTGTCATAGTCTGGTTCATAGGAGTCCCAAAGGAGCTCACTATGTGACTTAGAAAGTGATTGAACCACCAACTTTCTCAAGACTTTGACACCCAACTCTCCCGGCTTGTCAATATGTGACTACATCTCCAAGATGTGATCACACCTAGACCTTGCCTTGCCAATAGGGCTTAAGTAACCTTGAACTTGTGGGTTAGGGAGAATAATTGGAGGAGGTGAAAGAAGTATGATTTCCATGGGACATCATCTTCATTTAGGAAAGCTTGTTTCAAGAGATTTGGGAAGATCATAAATGTCTAAACCAGACATCTTTTGGGAGATATTCAAGATAGTTGATATATAAAGTCCTTAATATGACACCCAATATGAAATATTAAGGCTAGGATCCAACAAACTATTTTATAACTTAGAAGACAGATGTCGTAATCCAAGGTATAAAATATTTGAAGGTAGGTGAATGACGATTCACCAATTTCCACCAAGATAAACGAAATGTATTATTAGGTTTTAATTGGATTTGAAACTCCTAGATCTTTGAGATTCATTGAACTGTTCAATGGCATGTTTCAATCTCGAGTGTGCCCTTCAGGTTTTGTGACTGGGATGCTGAGGATCACAAAACAAGGTGTGAAGTAACCATGCAAATTACTTGGTACCCTTAAGTGTTTACCCCTCAATCGATGTGCCGGTTAACCACACACGCTCCATCGATACTATGATAAACATTAAGTTACCATTTGCCTACCTTGTTAAATACGAGTTAGTGTGCCGGTTAACCACACACGCTCCACTAACCGACTTAAACAAAGTGCAAAGTGTAATTTCATGGATTAGCACCTTATTCACATTTTCCTAAGTAACTAAGATTGGGTATTATTAAGAGTTTAGTTACTTAGTATTTATCATTAATACTTTTAATGAAGGGAGAATTATAGTCCTGTCAAACCCGTTCGGCTAACGACCCTCCACCAGTCAAGGAAGCGGTGGGTGAGAATGGACACCCATTAAACTGCCATTTTATAGGCAGTAACCTTATACCCCCCCCCCCCCCTTATAGACCAGCTTCGTGAATGAGGCCTACTAACGGTAAGACTGACTTTACTCTTATATATATATATATATATATATATATATATATATATATATATATATATATATATATATATATATTAACTTATAATATTATAAAGTATAAGGGTTGAATTTTAACTTTTAAAATTCTAAGGGCTAACTTGGAATTAAAGTATTCATAAGAGAAAACTTTTCAAATTCCAAAACTTGAGGGCAAGTTTTGAAACTATTCAAAACTAATTAATTCCATAACTTATGTGTTTAAAGTAGTTTTAATCCAAAAACTCTTCAAGTTCCATAACTTGAGGACAAGTTATGGAAGACTTTAAACTAATAAAAGAATTAACTTTTCTTTATTTTATAACTTATGGAATTAATTAAGGTTACACTTTTTATTTATTTATTATTTAATGTAGAGACTCTTGGTCCTCCATAACTTGATGACAAGTTATGGAGTCATAAAACCATTTAATTAGAACTAGACTCTTCATTTTGTAACCTTTGCCAACTTTTATGAGTTTTATAAAACTTAAATGTGACTTTTCATATAACTTGAGGAGAAGTTACAAAAACACATTTTAGAATCAACTCTTAGATTAATTTGGATTGAAAACAACTATTTCTCTCAACTTTTCTATTAATCTAAGCAACTCATAAGAACAAGATAATTCAAATCAAACTTTTTCATGTAATTAGTCTAAACCTTAAACTAATACAAAACATGAATCTATTGACAATTATCTTTGAAATTGGATTAGCATGAACATTACCACATCAAAAACAAGTTTATAAGTCCAAAAACATCTTAGGGTAATGTTCCTAGTCCAATTCCAGCCAAAAAAGTCGAATTTATGCTGTCTGGGGGTCCAACTCGTTGAGTGCACGAACCAACTCGGCGAGTTGGATGCATTTTGCCTTGGACTTGGCGAGTCCATTCATGGACTCGGCGAGTCTGCTGGGCAGACAACATCAAAACTCGATTTTTCAGCTACTTTTGCAAGTATAACAAAACAAGCCTAGGCTCTGATACCACTGTTGGGTTTTGAGCATTCTAACACTCCTAAGTGTACATGCAACCCTAAATACCTTGGATCTATGTTTTCTCTATTATACATACAAATATGAACATCCAAGGTATTATCCTAATCTAGCATACAAAACAATGAATATACAAGATATAATACATACCTCTTTCATGTAGAAAGTCTTCATGAAGCTTGAGTGCCAAGTGCCTCAAGTGTGACACCTCAAATGGTTCACACAACACCAAATACACTTGGAATAACTTGAGAGAATTCTACACTTCATGAAAATCGGCTAGCCCTTTCTTACTCTCTCTAGTGCCGATTTTGGTCAAGAATAAGATGCATATATAGTTAGGGTTACACCATGTAAACCCTAATTAACATGGCCTTTCATTTCCATGATCCATGGGTACAAAAACACCATGGAGCATTCGTGGAACATCATATGGGTTTTAGTCCAACTAGATAATCCATGGAGCATTAGCCCACTATATAAGTATGGATGATTTACATAATCAACCCATATATTTAATTAGTCTTCTTTTGATCACTTAATTAATCCTAGATTAATTCTTGATCAATACTAATTAAATAATCTTATTATTCTTATTATTAATATACTAGAACCTATAATATATTAATAACCATAAGTGTCTTATTTCTCTCATTTAGTCTATCCAAGTGCATGATGCTATGCAACCCAAATGGACCATGCCGGGTCGGGTCAAGTCTTACTAATTATAGTTATGGACTTAGACATTAATCCAACACTGTTGTCTTGGGTAACTTGGTTATGAAATCCATAGTAATATGTTCCCATTTCCATTCCGGTATCTCTGGTTGTTGGAGTAATCCTGAGGGTTTCTGGTACTCAACCTTAACCTTAGCGCAAGTAACGCATTTACTTACGCAGGTAGCTGTAACATCCCAAAAATACGAGCCAAAAAATTAATTTTTAAAACATATACTTAGCAAAACATTTGAAATAAAACGTTCACCGATCATAACATTCTTTAAAGATATCGCATGTCTGGAAAAACATTTCATAAAACATAACAATGTCAAAGTACAAATCCCCAGGAAGATTATCTCATAGTGCGGAATACAGGGCATGTGTGTGATGGGCCGCTACCGCGCCAACTCTTTCCCCTTCGAAGAAGGGTTACCTGAAACCAAAAATGAAAACTATAAGCACGAAGCTTAGTGAGTTCCCCTAACATACCACATACCATACAATCACATAACATACATATATTGTCGGCATATCTAGGTGCCTGACCTACCCCTTCGGTCCTCTCGACCGGATACTGTCTAGTATACCTGGGAGCTGACCTCCCCTTTGGTCCTCTCGACCGGATATTGACCAGTATATCTGGGAGCTTGCCTCCATTTCGGTCCTCTCGACCGGATACTGACTAGCATATCTGGGTGCTGGTCTCCCCTTCGGTTCTCTCGATCGGATACTGGGGACTATTTCACCCCCTACTACCACCACATAACACATATATCTCATAATCTATCTAGCATGGCTGGGCATGACCGCCCCTTCGGCCCTATCGACCGATATACTGGGGACTATCTCCCCCTACTGTCACTAGCACATAGCATCATATCATACTAGCACAATAACATATCACAGGTAGTAGCAATCCTAGATGATTATCACAAAGACAAACATCCATTATACAATCCTACTGGTGGGCCGGCATTGTGGCCGTAGACCCACCGCTACTGGAAGGTAACTCACCTCAAAGTAGCTGCTGATCTGTGTGGGAACTGACTGTCTTCTGCTGCTGCCGCTCCAGAAATCCTCCAACTATAATTCCCATAAAACCCTTAGTCAAATACTGCTAACTGACCTCAGGGTAAAATGACCATTTACCCCTAGCCAACCACGAGTCAAAGTCAAAGTCAACTGCCAGTTGGCCCGACTCGCCGAGTTAACTTGCCAACTTGCCGAGTCCCTATCCCTTTGTCCGACCATAAACCCGTCTCTACTTTACGAGTTAAGCATTGACTTGACAAGTTCTCCTTCTAAACTAAGGGCCAAAAGTCCTTCATCCTACTCGCCGAGTTGTATGAAAACTCGCCGAGTTCATCTTCATCCGAAGAACACTCTATGCTGAGACTCGCCGAGCTATATGAACAACTCGACGAGTCTGTTCTTGAGGCAAGAAGATTGCCTTGAACTCGCCGAGTCATGGCATTGACTCGCCGAGTTACTTCATGAATGAGTCTGGCTTCCGACCCACTGAATCACACCCCATGACTCACTACTCCAACCCGCAACACGAAAAAGGGGGAAAACTCGGGGACTCGCGACTCGACTCGCTAAGTCAGATGAATGACTCGCCGAGTCGGCCACATGCAAATACTATACACACGATTCTGCTTGAATCCAACTCATGTCATTCATAGATCTGGGTTTCTAGGGCCTGATTAACACGTAAAGTTTCCAACTTTATGTGTAAATAAACACCCATGAGGGTTTTAGGGCTCAAAATGCACCAAAAGAGTAGATCTAGGGCTTTCATGCAATATGGCTCCATAAAGGCAGTAGATCCAAGCTCCTTGAGCTCAATCATGCCTAGATCTAGAGGCTAAACAACTTATTACCAACCCTAATACACAAACAAGCTTGGGAAAGGTTCAAGAAGGACTTTTATGGAGCTACAAGGGACAATAAGCATGAAAACAGAGGGAAACTGAGTTATACCTCAAGGAAATCACTGAGATAACCCAAATATGCCTGGCCTCCTTCTTCTCTTCTTGATCTATTCTCCTCCCCTCTCCAAATCTTCAAGAAAACACACCAAAGTGCTTCAAACTCACAAGGAACAAGGCTTGAATGAAGTATAGAGCTCTGAGGGTGAAGGGGGCGAGCTTGGGGGCGGATAAGAGGGTTTAAATAGGGTGCAAACCCTTGAAATTTAGGGTTTCATCAGACAGCTGGGACTCGTCGAGTCCAGAATGTGGACTCGCCGAATCGCCAACTTAAACGTGCTCCCAAACCCGTCTCTACTCGGCGAGTTGGGCCTACAACTCGCCGAGTCCAAGGCTAAAAATGAAAATACTTAGATAGATTTTACGTACCAGGAACCAGGTGCTACAGTAGCAATCTCTGCTTTCATGTTAGGCCACCAATACAACTTTTTAAGATCCAGATACATTTTATCTGAACCTGGGTGAATGGAATACTGAGTGTTGTGCGCCTCGGTCATGACCAAGTCTCTGAAGCCACCGTGTTTTGGTGTCCAGATACGGTCCATGAAATATAAAGCTCTGCCACCCTTGATTTCAAGATTTTTATCCATCCCTCTCAGGGATTCACCCGCCACATTTTTAGGTTTCAAAGCTTCTAGCTGAGCCTCCTTAATTTGTGTGGACAAGTGTGAATGGATATTCATAGTCAATGAAACATATTTTTAGCTTTACATACAGTAACTTTTATATTTGTTTGATATAAGCATTTTATATTTGAATATAATTCTTAATTAATACTTCAACTTTTCAAAACAAAATTAAAAAACATTTGTTAATTAGTAATTAATTATGCTAAAATAGTTAATATGAATAATATGGTATCAAGTACATTCAATTATTTTTTTAAAAGGTAAATAAAAATATTTTATATATTTAAAAGGTTTGTATTTCAGAAATACTAATATATCATATTTTTTATATGTTTAAATACATAATAATATTATCATATTTTTTTTTACAAAAATATCATAAACATTTTAAACATCAAAAATTAATATAAACATTTTAAACATATAAAATATAAATATATTTGTCTAATTTATTATATAAATATATTTATTTTTATAAAAAAATATGATAGTTTATTATTTCTGAAATACAAACCTTTTAAACATATAAAATATTTTTATTTTTCTTTTAAAAAAATTAATTAAATGTAACTAATGTCATATTATTATTAGCTAACAAACGTTTTTTAATGTTGTTTTGAAAAGTTTAAGTATTAATTAATAGATATATTTAAATTTTGATAAAACTAGGTAACTTTTTTAGAATTTAAATATAAAAACTTTATATCGAACAAATATAAAATTTACCGTACATAAAGCTAAAAATATGTTTCAGTAGAAAACTATTTAGTTTTATAAAATTTTGAATATATACTTATATTTTATATGTTTATAATCTTAAGGTTTTTTTTTGCAAAATATTTGTAAACTTAAGGGTTTTCTTGCAAAAATAAATTCATAGTAACCTGGAAACCTGCTATTGCAGGTAACAAGGGCAAAACCGACAAAAAAATGACAAGTTTGCGATATAAACGAACCAAAAATCTGCCGAATGGTAAAACCGACATTTTCTGCCAAACTTAAGGTTTTTTATGACATTATCCCTTACTAGAACCGATATAAATTCATACTCTAGTTGAATATGATTCGGTTTTTCCAGTTTCTTGGATGATTAGTGCACACCCCTTGATATCACATTACTCATCTAAAATGAGATCTGTTAGAGACAAAATTGCAAAAATGGTCCTTGTGGTATGCATTTTTTTGGGGTTTTAGTCCAAACCCCGACTTTTTTTGGATTGATGGTCCTTTTGAGCTAGTTTGCTTGCAGTTTTGGTCCCTGTCCAAACTAAAAAGACTATTATACCCTTAATGAATTTTTTTTATTTTTCTTTCGCTTTTAATAATATTATTATTATTAAATATAAAAATAGGCCAACTTATCCTCTTTCTCTCTCTCTCTCTCTCTCTTTCTCTCTCTCTCTCTCTCTCTATCTCTCTGCAAAACCCAGATCAAGAATTAGTTTTTGGTTCACACACACACTTCTTGCATGATTTCTTTCGATTTTCTAGTTTTTTTTAACTACATGTTTGTATGATTTCAATCAGTTACATATTCAGGTAACACTGAATGACTTGGTAACAGAAGTCATTGAAATCGAAACCGTGAAACATTGCTTTTGAGGATTGTAGATGAAAGGGATTTCTTCAGCTCTTAGAATACATACACCCACATATGAAATAATTTGGGTCCATTAACACATGATTTTCCAGATAAAAAACCAAAGATCATAGATGTATCTTAGGACATGAACATGAAGATCGATTCATTTTACTGTTCAGCAGTCTCCCCTATAACAAGTCACAAATTCACCACCGTCTACCATTTTTGATGAATTGAAACAATCCATCTCCCTCTATGCCTACCATTAATCTTCCTTTGAAATCGATTCCGGATTGTAAAGCAAAAACATGAAGAACAATGGTTTGAGATTGTAGGTTAGGTTTTAGAGAAAACGAAAGTGGTACAAACCCCGATTCCGATTGTCGGATTTCAAATCAAACACCTCCATCGTGTTCCCCTTGATGTGGAAGTCGAGTGCAATCCGGAGAAAATCGAAGCAAGCAGAATTGACCACACGATAACAACGGTCGGATTTCAATCAAAACTGTGGTGGGTGGGATGAGGGGCATCGATTACATTGTCTGCAATCACCCTCTTCATCATTTGCCTAAGATTTGACGATGAAACCGGTCACTGTAAACCTAGGTCACCACATTATTAATCTGCATCTGAACAATACTCTATCATCTTCTTGAAAATCCCAATTTGGGTTTGAATCAATCCTTCCTGAAAATCCCAATCTGTGTAGAGAACCAGCTGCTGCAATAGTTGAATAATAGGTTTGCGTAAAAAGATGAAAAAACAAAGGCTTTATGTTTTAGGTTCTTGAAGGTGGTCAATGAAATTGAAGAACCAGGTTTCTTTCTCTTGGGTATCTCCTTGTGAGTGTAATCGGTGGTTCTTCTGTAATGAGAGAGAGAGAGAGAGAGGGAGAGAGAGAGAGAGAGAGATGTGGTGGATAAGTGGGCACATTTTTATATTTAATAATAATAATAATATTAAAAATTGAAAAGAAAAATAAAAAATAAATTCATTAAGGGTATAATAGTCTTTTTAGTTTGGCTAGGGACCAAACCTGCAAGCAAACTAGCTCAAAAGGACCACCAATCCAAAAAGTCGGGATTTAGACTAAAACCCCAAAAAAATCATACCACAGGGACCATTTTTGCAATTTTGTCTTTGTTAGATGTAAGGGATACTTTTTAATAAAAAAAAGATATTATTCAAGGGGGGTATATTGTAATTACTCTGTAGTTTGGCAGTTTTTTTGTAACTATACGTAAGTTAAAGAGTATAAATGTAACAAACTTATATTTAACGGGCATATATTTCCTGGTCATAACGTTGTCTGTTAAACCCAAAACCCCAATTCCTCCCTCCCTTTCGCTCTTATCTAATGACTTCATCACTCTCACTGCTCACTTTATTTCGTCTCCCGCCATCAAACGACTGCTCTCCTAGTAATCCGAGCATCAATCACCGGCGAGCCGTCGTATTTCCTTCCAAGAAATGGAGGTGTTCAATATCTCCCGGGCAGCCGCCTCCGCCTCCGCCGAAACAGCGGCAGCGGCAGTCCAAGAACTCAGAATCCGGCGAAAAAGGAATCGACCCTGTTGGGTTTCTCTCAAAATCTGGAATTACACACAAAGGTTTCGCACTTTACCTCCGTGAAAGGTATGTAAAGAATTACCCCTGAAAATTTCAAACTAATTTCGCTTCTTGATTGTGTGAAAACTCTAAAATGTTATGTAAAATTTCAGTCCTTTTCTTATTTTTATCTATGCTTTCAGTTGGGGTTTTTCGTTAATTAGTGTAATAAAACAAGTCCGTTCTTATTGTTGATCGCAAAATCTTCTTTTAAGATTTTGTTCTTGATTTTTGGTCATTATTTTAATTGGGTTATATATGTTATCAATCACAGATACAAATCTTATAAGGACCTAAAAGACGAGATCTTGAAACGCCACATTGATTTCAGAGACATGGCTTCTGGGTTACTCTTACATTGCTTAATCTTTGTTTTTCATCTTTCTATACATCGTATTGAGAAAACTACAAAATTACTTATCTTTCCTCAGTTATGGAAGATTTCTTTACTTCATTTTCTTAATTGATTCTGTTATATTCTTCCCACTAGATTCGAATTGTTAGGAATGCATCGCAACTTACAACATCGAGTGGATTTCATGGAATGGGCTCCAGGTTTTGCATCATATCAACATAATAATCCAAATTCAATCGTTTCTTCTTCTAATTTTTGAAATCAAATCAGGCGCACGCTACTGTGCAATCGTCGGAGATTTCAACGACTGGTCACCAACAGAAAACTCAGCACGCGAGGGGCATTTTGGTCACGATGATTACGGGTACTGGTTTGTCATCCTTGAAGACAAAGTAAGAGACGAAGAACAACCAGACGAACTCTACTTCCAACAATACAATTACACCGATGATTACGACAAAGGCGACACGGGTGTCACAGCCGACGAAATTTTCCAAAAAGCAAACGACGAATATTGGGAACCCGGTGAAGATCGGTTCATAAAATCCCGATTTGAAATCATCGCAAAGCTATACGAAGAAATTTTTGGGCCAAATGGGCCTCAAACGAAAGAGGAATTAGAAGAAATACCAGATGCTGAAACTAGATACAAGAAGTGGAAGGAAGAACATAAAGATGATCCTCCTAGTAATTTGCCATGTTACGATGTGATCGATAGTGGAAAAGAGTATGATATTTTTAATGTGATTGATGATCCTGTTTCAAAAGCCAAATTTCGCGCTAAAAAACCACCTATTGCATATTGGATTGAGACACGTAAAGGAAGAAAATCTTGGGAGAAAAAGTATGCTCCTGCTATACCTCATGGAAGCAAGTATAGGGTTTATCTTAATACCCCTAATGGGCCTTTAGAACGGATTCCAGCTTGGGCTACTTATGTTAATCCAGGTATTGTATACCTTTGGGCTAAATGCAACAAATAGCAATTTGCTTTCCATTTCTTCCTTATTATAATATTGTTCCACTTTTTTGTGTGGGACAATAAATATTTTTTTGTGTTATCGACGAAGCAGTACAACGGTACAACCTATTCTGTTCTTTCCTGTCATGTCCTGTTATGTCCTGTCGTGTCCTGCATAACAAACTAGGAATAAATGGTTGTGTTTCTTGATATATTTTCTTGTTGGGACTTGATTATTATTTTAGAGGTGGAAGGAAATCAAGGTTATGCAATACATTGGGAACCTCCTCCTGAAGATGCATATAAATGGAAACATAAGAAACCAAAAGTTTCAAAGTCTTTGCGTATATATGAAGCACATATTGGTATTAGTGGTTCTGACCCAAAGATTGCCTCCTTCAATGAGTTCACTGAGAAGGTTCTCCCTTATGTTAAACAAGCCGGATACAATGCAATACAATTAATTGGGATTCCCGAACATAAAGATTATTTCACAGTTGGATACAGAGTGAGTTTCATTTTCTACTTATCTTTTTTGTATTTCCATTTAACTTTTTCATTTTCAATTATATAAAACTATCGAAATATTTCAACTACTAGTGTCAATATAGGTAACGAATATGTTTGCAGTCAGTAGTCGATATGGGACACCCGAAGATTTCAAACGCCTTGTTGATGAAGCACATGGTGATAAAACATTAGAATTGATTCTAGATTATGCCAATTAACCATTTATGTTTTTTTTTTTAAATCATTTTTATGAACTAGGACTTGGATTGCTTGTGTTCATGGACATTGTTCATTCTTACTCTGCTGCTGATGAGATGGTTGGATTGTCTCTCTTTGATGGATCAAATGATTGCTATTTTCACACTGGTAACACGTTTAAACCTTTTGGATAATGGAAATTTATTACATACTCATCTTTGTATATCCATATTTTGTTAATTCATTAGGTAAGCGAGGACAACATAAGTTTTGGGGTACTAGAATGTTCAAATATGAAGATCTTGATGTTCTTCATTATCTGCTCTCGAATCTAAATTGGTAATAGTCAAGTATTAATGGATTTTAATTTGTACACGATTTCTTTTTTACTTAATACATAAACAACAAATGCCTTAATGTGTTTATAACATTTTGTAGGTGGGTTGTAGAGTACAATGTTGATGGTTTTAATTTTCATTCTCTTGCTTCAATGATGTATACACACAACGGTTTTGCCTCATTTACGGGTGATATGGAGGAGTAGGTTTTTATTTTTTTTAATAATGATATAAGTTTAGTATTCTTATAATCTTTATTTGGTTGGCTAATCTTTTGTTTCGATTGTTTTAGGTTTTATAATCAATATGTTGATAGGGACGCGATATTATACCTCATATTGGCAAACGAAATTTTGCATACTCTTCATCCTAAAATAATAACAATAGCGGAAGATGTAAGTAACGCGTTTCATGTTTTATGGATATTGGTTACAAAAAAAACATAAATTTTTTGATCGATTTTTTAGGCTACGCTTTATCCTGGGTTATGTGAGCCTACTTCTCAAGGTGGATTAGGGTTCGATTACTTTGTAAACCCTCGTGCTTCAGAGATGTGGTTATCGTTTCTTGAAAATGTTCAAGATTCTAATTGGAGCATGAGTAAGGTTCGCACTTATAACCTATTTCTACCTTTTATAACTTCTAGAGATTTCGTTCAATTTTTATTAAATTTGAATCTCGTTTTCAGATTGTGAACACCCTTGTTGAGATTAGTAAAAGTCCCGATAAGATGCTTTTATATGCTGAAAACCACAATCAGGTAAATTTATAACTTATAAATTTCCTTCACTTTCTTTGTCATTCGCCTTTTTTTTTTTTTTTTTTTTTAATTTTAATTTTTATATTCTTATAATTTCTTTTTTTTGCAGTCGATATCCGGAGGGCGATCTTTTGCTGAAATATTATATGGTAAATCATCGGTTATGAATGAGTCGTTACTTAGAGGCTGTTCTCTTCATAAGGTTAGTTTAGTAATTAGAAACTGTAAAAAAAAAAAAAGAAAAAAAGAAAAAGAAAAGAAAAGATGAACATGGGGTAATTAATAATGTATGTTTTGATGGTTACACGTGTTGTTATTTAGATGATTAGGTTAATTACGTACACAATTGGTGGTCGTGCTTATCTAAACTTTATGGGCAATGAATTTGGGCATCCGAAGGTTAGATTATTTAATTATTTATTTTTTAAATCAGTTCAAAAACCCTAGAAAATGAAATTTTATAATAATGGTTGTGATTATGTTTTGGTAGAGGGTGGAATTTCCAATGTCGAGTAATGATTTTTCCTTCTCACTTGCTAATCGGGATTGGGATTTACTTGCTAAAGAAGGG
The DNA here is from genome assembly GCF_051521515.1 of Lactuca serriola. Taxonomy (NCBI): domain Eukaryota; kingdom Viridiplantae; phylum Streptophyta; class Magnoliopsida; order Asterales; family Asteraceae; genus Lactuca; species Lactuca serriola. Next base: position 162,717,262 of record NC_136416.1, on the reverse strand, counting down.
GTTCATCAAGATTTGCTTTCTTTCGATAAGGTAACTTTTTCTCTTCAACTAAATTTTAAGGTAGTGTTTGGTATGATGGAATAGTTTATTCCATTAGAATGTAATGACTCATTCCATTCTTTCTGTAATTCCATTCCATCTAATCAAACAAGCCTATATTTTACAAATCATTTTTATCGCTCATTTCTTTTATAGGACATGATGAACTTGGAAAATTCAGAAAGAATAGTTTCAAGATGGCTTCCAAATATTCATCATATCAATGACACTAATATGGTGAGTTGATTTTGTTTATGTTTTAATAATTTCAAGTTATATCACTATCAATATAGGATATTAAACCGTATTCTTACATTGAAAACAGGTGATATCATATTTACGAGGCCCATTTCTCTTTATTTTCAACTTTCATCCCACAAATTCGTATGAAAAATACAATGTAGGCGTAGAAGAAGCTGGAGAGTATCAGGTAAGCTACATTTTTTTTTTCCTTTTGTGTTTCACTGTTTGTTAATGTTATTGTGATTTTTTTTATGTGACAGGTTATTCTGAATACTGATGAAAAAAAGTACAGTGGTCAAGGATCAATAGGGCCTGATCAGAAGGTTCGGAAAACCATAAGTAGAAGGTAAGCGAATGACATTTTTTTGGCTATGTAAAATGACTATTTTGCCCTCAGTTTGTCATGTGCTTAAATTCAAGGGAGCGTTTTTATAGCCTGGGATCAAACATGCAATAAAAATGCACTTTAGGGAGCATCTATGCAACAAACTAAATATATAAGACTAAGTCCATAACTTTTGACATACCACAGGGGCTAATGTTGTATTTATGTTGTGTTGCAGGGTTGATGGAATGCGTAACTGCTTAGAAGTACCATTGCCAAGTAGAAGTGCTCAGGCTTACAAATTAACTCGGATATTAAGAGTATGAACATCGCCACGTGGCATTATTTTTGCTGATTTTGAATGCAAACTTGTATTTAACATGTTTATAGTTCGTATTCATCTTGTACTTTTTTTTCTTTTCTAATGTACATTTTAATGTAACATAAAACTTTAAGGTAATTAGTGTTGAGCTTGAGTTTATCAAGTATGAACCTAATCAAATCCGTGAGGATTTTTTGAGGGTTAATGTCACAAATGGGTAATGAAGTATTTGACATGATAAAAAACAACATTGTTTTACAAAAGATTATTAGAAGGTAAGCAAATGGAACATTTTGTTCACAAAATACTCTTATTTTAAAAGTTCAAACCGCTTACCTTCTAGTGCAATTGTTTAAAACGTTGGTGTTTTGTAAAAAAAAAACAAATAGTTTGTTATCTATTTATGATATTAATTCTTTTTTGATTGACACTGCTTAATTTTGTTCTGCTTAATTTTGTTCTGTTTGATTCGATCCATTTTTAGAGTAATCATATAAAGGAGGAATTATACACATGCAATGTGGATCTGGAGTTCTTATACATATACCCACGAAAGATTAGCATAAAATTAAGAAAAAAAGAAATTAATTAAAAGATAAAGAGCTTGCAGTTTGTCATATAATATAGGTAATTCTTTATGAAGGCGATCATTGTAAAATAAATGAAAAAGAAAGGGGGAAGATTGCTTGAGATGCAAACAAAACCATCCCTTTTCCTCTCCCCTTTCGTTTCTTTCTGGATTTGCCAATTTCTATTGAAATTTTTTACCTTAGGTAAAATTAACCATAAAAGTATAATCAAGTTTTATTTTTTGTTATAATCATTCGTTTTCTACTTCATTGATTTGTTTGTAATTACACTTAAAGCTGTAGTTTGGGAATGAGGTATTGATTCACTTCGTGAATTTACGTTCCGTTATACAAATAACTCTATATAAGATTGTATAAATAACTATATAAGATGAAAGTTTTGTTGTTTTGTCTATTGAAATCTATCTATTAATTTATAGGAGTCAAAATTGGCTGTCAAAACACTTGAATAATTCAAATCTTGTAAAGTTGTAGGACAACTCTCGCTACAATCACTTTCTTTGCCTCTTTTTAATTAAATAGATATTAAATATATTCCAACAATTACTACAAAAAATATATGATTTAGTTATTTAAACAAAAATAATTTAGAAGGTTGTAAACACCTACATATATTTTTGGACTTCTAAACCATTTCACCCATATCTTTTTACCTTTTTTTAGTCATTCAATTTTTAGCATTTTGATTCCTTCAAATATGATATTAACCCAATTGACATATTTTCAGCATAAATGTATTGAAATTGCTCTTTTATAAGTGGTGTACGTTTAACAATATGCTAAAGACACTTTAGTGTCGTTACATTTCTTTTGTTTTTTTTTATTATGAAGAGAGATGAAACGTGATAACGGAATACTGGAATTTTCATCATATTGCGATTCACATGGATATGCAAAGAATTAATATTCATAAGAGTTAAAACTGTTATCAATTTTCAAAGCAACCTGCAAAATGGAAGCTTAACTCTTGAGGGTAGAATGTGATTCTTTCATTGAGGTGTAAGTTTAGGATGAAGTTGGAACACTACAAGTTTACTATTTACAACAATGGAAGGTAACCCCATAACCATTTGTCCATTTTCTAGTTATTCTTTCTTTACTTCTTTAATTATATTACCTCCGATTTGATATCAAAAAATTGGTGAAAAACAAGCAAATGACTCCTCTATTGTGTGTGTTCTTAATAGCAGAAATGGGAGTGATCATGATCTTATTATTTAGGACACCTCTAAGGAAACTAGTGATGATTGTTTTGGATTGTTTAAAGGAAAGTAGAGGTCCCGTGATTTCAACCGTTGCAACAACCTTGTTTCTGATCCTGATGTCTTGCTTGTATAGTATAATGAGGATTCAAAAACGCTCGATTGAGACTGGAGCCGTTAATCCAACAGACCAGGTTCTTTTGGCAAATCATATTCTTGACGCATCGTTAATGGGTACGTTGTTCCTTTTTATTGGTTAAGCCTTTTTTTTTTTTTTACCATTTAGTGTTGAATGTGTGGTGTTATTTGGAAAAATGATGTTTTAAAATGTATTAAAGAAATGGAAAACACGCTCGATGAAATTGAAGGAAAAATACAATGGGGGAATTTTTTCAAAAGTTGGAAGTCTTAATGAGAAATTCTATTTACCCTTTCGTTTTATATTAAATCGATAATTTCTTTATTAAGGGTATGTTCTACAACGAACTTTTATGATCTTTCGTGTGCTTTTAACTTTTAGATTTAAAAAATAAAACTCCAAATAAAGAAAAAAAAACTAAATTTGGGTGTTATAACCTAAAGCTTTTAGTTATAAAAAAACATTCAAAATCCAAAAGTTAGTCCAAGTAACATTAAGATCTTTTAACTTTTATTTTTTATACTATATATAATTTTATATTTTTCAAAAGCTTAAAACGATTTGTGCCGAACATTTATTTTATATACAAATTGAAGTTATAGCTTTCGGTTAATGGCTAATTTTATCAAAAATATCATAAAAAAACATGTATATATAGGTTACCAATTAAAGTGTCATGTCCCCATTAAGTTTATAACGTAAAAAATGAAGCATCGCCTGAGTTATTTGCCCTACACACAAATTGATAATTATATGATTTATATAACGCAGGTTTCTGCTTATTTCTTGGATTGATGATAGACAGGCTTCATTACTATGTTAAAAGGTTTGATGATGCTGAAAGTGTCAAACCTTTCGTCATAAACAATAAACTTTTGGAAACAGACTCCGACTGAATCAACATTCATGTAACAAAGTTATACTACTTTCGATAATAGATTTCATACTTTACGTGGTAAATGTACCACACCTTTGTGAATTCATTATTAATGTATAGAAAAAATAAAAGGATGTTTCGGTCGAACTTGACTATATCATCTGGATTCCTTTGGTGACCATAATTTTATCATATGATAAAATAGATTTCATGAGTTTGTATCTTATGTTTGTGATTAAGGTTATATTTGACAACAAGCTTTTGAAAGATGTTAGTTTTTAGCTTTTAAGAAAAAAACCGATTAAAAAATTCATTGATGTACGAGCTTAAATCTTTTAGTTAAAACAAAAAGCTTCAAATTCAAAAAGCTATTTCAAGTAGATTTTAGGAAAATTTAGCTTTAAACTTTTATAAATTGTGTTATTTCACAAATTTCAAAAGTTTACGATTACTTTTGTCGAACACTTCGACACAAATAAAAGCATATGTCTTCACTAGGAAACCTAAATCTCATTTTAGGGATTAAGATGTAGAAGCTAAGGATCCTAGGAGGTGTGGTTGAATTCATAGGAGGTTTTAAGAGATATAATTAAGTTAATGTATAAAAAAGTCGTAAATAGGTCGAGTAAAAATTGATTTTAACTCGATTGTACTAGATTAAGATTAAACTTTACAGCAAAACTATTCGAGCCTTTTTGATAAATGCACAATTTAAGCGAATTCGAGGTCGATTATAGAGCTTAAGTTGCATGAAATTATACATGACTTCTTTAAAAAGTAAACAAAACTCAATTTAATGGAACAACATAAGTACAAGTTAAGAAATTCTACTTTCATATTAGTAATCAAACTCTCTCTCTCTCTCTCTCTCTCTCTCTCTCTTTCTCCATATACATACACATATATATATATATATATATATATATATATATATATATATATATATATATATATATATATATATAGATGATAATTTATAGGTATATAATAGTTATTTATATAGTTAATATATTTGTAACTCACGGGTTTCAGTTGTGTATTTCCATTCTTTGATTGGTGGTTTTAAAGTCCAAGAAATGATATAAACAATGAGCAAAACAGGAGACATGAAATGATTAATCGCAAAATTTTCAGATTTTAGTTTTAATTCAACTTTTCAATATAGATTTGATCATTTCATGGAAGACAGATTGCACTCAAGAGCTCTATTTGTTTCATACATGAAGAAAAGTATGTTCTTGAACAATTTATGAATTATGGTTGTAGATCTTTCTTTATTGGACCATCCTAATGGATAAAGTTGGAAACTTTATCCATTAAGACATGTAAAAGATTTAGATATGAATGTTGAACTTCTAACTTAATGGTTTAAGCCGAAAAATCATTGAAATGTTAGAAGGGCGCGATGTACCTCCTGAAGGAACGAGGTGTCACTGATTAATCTAAAGTCGACTATTTTGTGTAACATTCGGATCCAGAGGAAATTTATATTGTTTTCAAGTTTGGCATATTAAGGTTCGCTAAAGCGTGGTGATGAGGTGCCACGATGTGGAAAGTCTGGTCCACCCCGAGTATTTCATTTAAGCCACCATGGTATGGCAGTATAGGCCACAACATGGAAGCTTGCAAGTAAGAAACCCTATTTTCTGGGATTTGCTCCCAATTTAAAGGAATGAGGAGGCTATGGTTTGCTCACCCTCAGCCTCCATCATCCTCCATCATAACTGAGAAACCCTAAACCCCTTCCTCTATTATTTTGAGCCTTTGTTGGTGTTCTTGAAGACTTAAAAGGAAGAAAGAAGAAGAATTGAACTAAGATGCAACAGGCTAGTCCTTATCCATTGTGCTGACAATCTTCTGGACCTTTGTAAGTGTCCAAGACTCGATTTTTATCATGTTAGGTAGCTAGATCTTATGTTTTGTCCCAAAAGCTTCATGTTTTTATAGGTTAGAGTATTAGAATCTCATAAAGTTTGCAACTTTATGGATCTTTGGGACATTCAACATAATTGTTAGGTTGAATATGGATTATTGTGAGGTTTTGTACCATGCATGGGCTTTCAATTGAAAACCCCCCTTTTTGGCTCATTATGGCTTCTAGACATGCATTGAACATGAATGTCTATAACGCACCAACTTTTATGTTGGATTATATATTAGAATCTGCTTTGGAGTAATTGAGCTATGGACTTTTGGGATAAGTGCTTAATAGGAAAAGTCATGTCATATTTAGCTCCTTTGAATCTAGGGTTTGAGTTTTTGACCTTTTGGATGGTGTTATCGAGTAAAGTTGGAAACTTTATCCTTCTAGACTTTGTTTCAGACCAAATTTGAAATTTAGAGCCTTTGGGATTGAAGAAAGCAGCTAATCCATTAAGCTATTGAAATCCTAGTTCCCACGACATGGCGGTGGGGAAAATCAAGACTGTGACATCCCCAAAATCACGGCCAGAAAAGACCGATTTTGTTTATGCTTTATAAAAATTAGAGTACTTATTTTTATAAAAAGGTTGCGGAATTTGTTCCCAGAAAAACATGGTAAATATGTTATTAAAACATTTTCGAAGAAACGTATTTATTTCATTTTAAAATGTTTGGGATGTCATCGTTAATACCGAAACATAAACATAAACAGACTTACAATGATTTACACTAGTGATCTACATCTCTTTTAAATCTCTCAGTGTAATGTCACTTCACTTCGTCACCTGTGATATACATAAACTGAGTGGGTCAGGTTGGGAAACCTGGTGAGTACATATGGTTTTCAACCCACAATAATATAATTATTATGTTCAATCAAACAATCAACCCAATTACCCATCCCCATTATCTTCTTTACTCTTTAAGGATTTAACCTAAGAGTCATCTATCCTGCATTCGTTTATTCCGAAGTCCCTTACTTCCAGGGTTATGGGACTGGCACTAAATCCATAGCTGCCAATGTTCGTTCATAAAGCACTAATTCCATAGCTGCTATAGTCTATTCATCGGGTACTAAATCCATAGCTACCAGTCTTTATCTAATAGGTACTAAGTCCATAGCTACCAATGTTCAACAGGTACTAAGTCCATAGCTACCAATTCCTACAGGTACTAAATCCATAGCTACCCACGTCTAAAAGGTACTAAGTCCATAGCTACCGGTGTTTGTCCCATAGGCACTAAGTCTGTAGCTGCCAATGTATACTCACGTCATCTTCTATCTCTTATCATTCATCTACCCATCTCATACCCAACATTTTCGTATATATAAAATACGTATACAATTTAAGTCCTTTAAAACATGTATAAAACGTTCAACCAGCATAGACAGCAAGTATTCAGATAATGTGCACACATAGCACGTAGTTTATATAAAATACTTCATATCTATGTGTAAGATGAAAGTAACTATGCACTCACTTGAGAAGGTGGTGACTCGGTACTCGGACATCGCTTCGTTTACTTTAAAATAATTTCCTTTTGACGAAACCTAGTATTATTACCACTAGATTTTAGTCTAATATTTACCGTGACTAATTATTAGTCTTATTATTATTATTATATAAGTGTTTAAACAATACTTTCCAACCACTATGTACAGACAGGGGCCAGACATAAAACACCGGAGGGCAGGACCATTTTGGCATATAGCACTTCTGAAATCCAACAACCCTATGCGGCTCTTTAAACCAGATTCCCCGTACCGCGAGTAGTTAAAAAGATATTATAACGACACTTATATAAGTCATAATAATAGCTCAAATATTTATTATAAATTTATAATAACAATACTAATTTTAAATATAAACTATATTTAAAATAGGGTAAGCATAACTTACTTACAAGGAGATTTTAGCTAGGAGTCGGGCTCTGTAGGGGCAGAATTTCGTCGCTGAATCTTTCTAAGAAAGATTCGTGCAGCGCTTTAGCGCTCACCTTACTATACTAAAACTACAGAAAGAGAAGTCGAATCACGAGGGACCGAAATGCTCGGGGGATAAGGAGAAAAAGACTCTTGAATCAAGAGAATGGTGCAAGAAATATGAGAGCCCAAGCCTCTTATTTATAGTAATTGAATTTACAAAAACTACCCCCCATAATTACTTAATGACCTTATAGTTATATAAACAACTAAACACCCCTTTATAATACTATTTTAAATAAATTTAAAGATATTTGTACTAAACTAATGTCGAAAGAACTCAACATTAGTCTTATAATGACCGCATCGTCGATACCTTTCTAATGATATATACATATGTATATATATGTCTACGTATATATGATTTATACTTTATTTTAATACGTAAATATGCTATTATAATTTGTAACTCGTTCATACGAACTCCGTTTTTGACGTTCTTTATATCCATGCGTAGGTGGAGATGCACTTTACAACTTTCGTTTAGACTCATTCGGCTAATTTTGAATTTATTTTTAAAGTTATATTTTTAACAGGCCGGGACAGGATTGGTCCGTTATAATCTCATAACTTCTTCATCCGATGTCCATTTTCGTCTGTCTTTTTATTGTTACGCTACTAATAATGAGATCTTCAATTCTCGTTTAGGTTGTGTCGGCTAAAAATCGCTCGATCTAATATTCGAATTTCGGACTGTACACTGCTAATCCGAAACTTCGAAAAATCGTAACTTCTTCATACGAAGTCAGATTTGGGCGTTCTTTTTATCGAAGTTCTTAGTTTAACATATTCTACGACTTTCATTTAGAGCGCTAAATCTAAATCTCGCTCTATCATAAATTTACTATTTACGCTTCCCGGCGTCGTGCCGGTTCCGACGCGAAACTTCGACGGGTCATAACTTCTTCGTTATAACTCGGATTTCGGCGTTCTTTATATGTACGGAAACCCTGTGACATCTTCTACAACTTGGTTAAGATTATTTATTCTAAATAATCTTTTTGTCGAAAAGTCGTTTTCGACCCCTATTGCCTCTAAATTGACTAACCCGGATCTGCGGGCGTTACAATTATCTCCCCCTTTGGATGATTACGTCCCGGAATCATCAACGAAACATGGTCATATAATGACTCCATACGTCATCTCTTCATCCTAGGTAATAATTATAACTTCTACATTCCTTCAATTCTATCTCTTAAACTCATTGACTGTAAGAGTACTCGATCGTGCACCTGCTCTCTACCTCAGGTTAGACTCCAAATTATGACCTTCAAGTCACAATCTCGATCCTTGCTGGATACGGACTTGAGATAAGTTCTTTTATTACTACTATAGATCGATGTGTCATATTCTAATGACCTATCATCGTATGTTGCAACACTTAGACTTAGGTCTCTTAGAGTTAAATTCTAAAACAGACTATGCCTTCCTTCATGTTCTAATGTGATATAATCACACTTTAACATTAGGCATTTCTAGCCACCAACTTCTTTAGCAACGAGTGCGATACTTCTATTGATCGCTTTGATTTCAACCGTTTGGTTTAAGTCGGACGCTACATCAAACTTGGTCCTCTGAGCCACACAACATACTCATCGTAGTCGGACTCGATTCGATATGACCACTAGGGTTGGAATATCAACAATCTTCTTAGTCATTACCGAAACGATGGTAACAACACACTTGAATAAAACGAAATCAATTACTAGCTTCTTGGTAACCTTGTGACTTTCCCTGATCCAAGTGTGAGTCCTATGCTTCCGGTAGTATAGGCCTCTACTACCATTCACACCTACTCATACTCGTCCCAAGTATTGTCTCGCAGTTTCCCAAGTCACCATGCAGCAAATCATACAATCATTCAACACATCAGATAACAAAATGAAGATTTTATATTAATTCTTGAAACGATTACATAGGTGTTCAAGTTCACCCTAGACTATGCCTCTACTAGGCTACATCATACGAAACTATGGCTACTGCATAATCCGATCTTCGGGTAAGAAGTCCTCATTCTTGATTCCTCGCATGATTCTCTGCTTCGTCGAGGATCATGTGAAATGCCCTTGGCCTTGGTGGCGTTTCTGGTCTTGCTGCTTTATTTTTCCTTGGGCAGTCTCTGGACATGTGCCCCTTGCCTCCACATCCGTAGCATACTTTGTCATTATGTGTGCAGTCTTTGGAATAGTGACCCGTCCTCCCACACTTGTAACAAGTCACTTCTTCGTTGCACTTCCCACCATGCTTCTTCTTGCATTTATCACACCATCTTGTTTCACCTCCATCTGCTCCTCCGAGTTTTGAGAATTTGCTTTCCTTGTTCGACCTCGAAGATCCCTCAAACTTTCGCTTCTCTCCTGCCTTATCTTTTTCTAGACCCTTTTCTCTTATCTGGGCCTCTACGTTCTTAGCTGCCCTAATAGTTGCTTTTAAGGTAGTTGCCATTTTGACCATTGGACCAAAGTCAGTGGGCAGTCCGTTAGCAAACCTATCAATATTGGAGAGTTCAGTAGGCACCAAGTAGGGAAATAGCTTCATCCTCTCGGTAAATGCGGTGGCATACTCATCAACACTCATCTTCCCTTTCTTCAGGTTCTGAAACTCGTTGTTTAGGTCTATCAGATCTACCTCCGAGCAGTACTGCATTTTCAACTGTTCCAAAAACTCTTCCCACGACATCCTTAAGGCTTCTCCTTGTGGCATCGTATCTGCCAATAGCTTCCACCAGCTCAAGACTCCAGTTTTCAGCTGTCTTACTGCAAAGACAGTCTTCTGTTTCTCATTACAGCTGCAGCTCTCAAACACCATCTCCATCTCAGAGATCCAATCCATAACCTCAACCGGCTTTGGGCTTCCTGAGAGGCTTGGTAGTTTCGCACCCAAGAAGTTCTTGTACATAGTGTTTACACATTATATATAATTCAGATCATATAGACCTTCGAATAAGTGATTCTACTCTAAAACCACAACCATACAAGGAACAGTAAGTAGAGTGAAAACCACCTATTCTAAGTCTATAAAATCTAAACTATATATAACCTTAACGTATACACTTAGTAATTATAGATCTACCAGAAAAGGTCTTTTAAAATTTCCCAAAAGTTATTTATCGCTCCTATAATACTCCTTTAGTATTTTAATTACATGTTTGATTCTATAACTTTTTGATATAAGAAGTTGATAAGTTTTCAGTTTTGTTTCCATAGCATCATAAAATACTCCCATAATATTTTAAACTTTATGTTTGTTTCTAGTATTCTTCTGGTACCTAGGTAAGTTTTAGACTTGTTGCAACACTATAATCACTCCTAAACACATGTTGGTTATATTTCAAATAAATATAGTTGATCAAGCTATATTGATCTCGGATATGATAACATAACTGTCCAGGTTTAACTGTAGTGTCTAACATCCAAATACTTTTGTTTTGTTCCTCTTGTGATACTCGTTATAGTGTGTGTGTGTGTGTATGTATATATATATATATATATATATATATATATATATATTCTGCATGTATTTATACTTTTATAAAATATTGTTATATTTTAAAGTATAATTCTTGGTCAGAGTGTTTTTATTCCAATGTGTTTATAGTTGTATATCTTTTATGATTGATATACTGAGTTCACTATAAACAATGCTCTAATACCAATTTGTCACACCCCGAAACCGGAACAGCGGAAACGTTCGGGGGTGGAGGACGTCATGTCATGTATCACAACACATGCATTATAGTAATCAAATTACAACAACCATTGCATTAATAATGTATAAGTTTTTACATAAGTGTTCATACATTAGATAATCGACATCAAAAGTAGATATAGTAAAAGACAAAAGATGTAGCACGGTACCAAGTTGTCTTCTCAAAAGCTCCGGGAGTGTACCTGCCTACTGGATTCCTGAGAATACAAGTTATTTTGAAAGAGAGAATAAACATTTAAGCCGGTGAGTTCATAAGTATTAGTTTTAAGAAAGTGACCAATTACGTTCCAGAAAATCCTATATTTTCTGCTTTACAACTGAAAAGTAGTTTTAATCCCATAAAGCTGTTCCGTTTAAGTGTTATTGTACTTATAACCTAGTATGACATAATTTTAACTCATCATAAAATTATAAGAAGAATGTTTTCATGTTTTGCTTGTGGAAAGTGATTGATGCAGTAGTATTTCTTAAAAATACACTACTTGTGTAATAACTACCCTATTATTAAACTGGTTGATTAGGGTTAAAATGTGATAAATTATCTCGATTCAGAACGATGGGGCAGGTATACTTCCGAATCTATATACTAGCTAAGTGTCCCTAGAAGTATGTTGCTGCATGTTGTCTGAAGCCTCTCACACTCTATGTTTGAAGCCTTAATGAAACTTTCATTCTGATTGTTTCTTCCCAATCAGGCTATTCATCGACATAAGTCATTGAGCTACCTTACTTTTCTCACATTGAGTTAAGAGTTGTCTGCTTTGTCATTCATTTATAACAGAGGTAAACTTTCTTCTTCGGAACCAATCTACCATTTCTCCATCAATTTCATTTTCATAAACATAATCTTTGAGACTATCAGCTATAACCATTGAGGTTTATGGTTACACAACATATGTGTTCATGATCTTAAAAATCATTGTCACCAAGATTTTAAGTGAAACCCAAAATCCGAAACCTATTTCTGAACTGACGGTGAACAATTAAGTGTTCTAGATAGTCTCACCAAGGAATTGACGAATAAACCTTTTGGGTTGTACCAATATAATTTGAAATCTCTTTTTCTCTTTTTGAGTGATCTTAATGAAATGTTCTAGACCTAAGGCATTTTTTCCCAACAGGATCCAATTTTTATTTTTCTTGAGATTTCCATCATATCCAGTCACTTATATACAATCCAAACTTACTTGTTCTTATGGCTACACTGGCTAAACAAGTATTTCTTTCATATCTTCGAACTTATATTGAGTTTCGAAATTTGATTGAAGATGAAACCACCTTAAAGCCTGTTAAAAGAAGCCTTTCACAGTTTCTTAATAAATTAGTGATCCTAATTCAATGGGATACCATATGATCACTTCAGAGTCTCTCTTGAGTCAGAAGGAAGAGCTCGTTACTCAAGATCCATTTGAATTTCATGTCGATTTTATTTGACATCACAGAATCCCCATATTTAATTTGTTTTATTTCTTTATATTTGACACACTCTTGCACAAAAATCCTAGTGATTTTTCTAATTCTGGTTCTAATTCCAAATGGTTACTTTCAATCTGAGTACAAGTCTTGATTTAAAGGTGATGGATTAGCTGATAATTTCGAATGTGTCAAAAATGAAATGACGGTCTCTTGGAGATAAGATTTCAAATCAGGCGCGTCTTTTGAAATCCCTGACATCATGCATATCTGTTACAACAACGTTTGACACATTGACGAGCTATCACGCTTTTTCAGGCTACTTTTACGGGGTATAGGAACGTCAAACGGCGGATTTCTCTCACCACTCCTCACATGACGTATAAAAGGGTTTTCTACAGTTTGTTTTCTCTCACCGCTCACACAATTTTCAAACCCTCAAAGCAAAAAATCTATCTCTCTACTATTCATCATCTTCCTCACAACAATAATGGCCGGATCAACAAAAAACACTTCGTTCGCCGATCAATCTGCTTCTATCATTATGCTGAACGTGAATGTAACGCCCGTAGATTCGGGCTAGTCAATTTAAAGAAGATAAGCGTTAAAATGACTCTTTGATAGAAGATTATTTAGAATGAATAATCTTAACCAAGTTCTAGTATATGTCACAAGGGTTCAATACATATAACGTACGTTGAAATCCAAGTTATAACGAAGAAGTTATGACCCGTCAGAGTTTTACGGCTAAACCGGCATGACACCACATAACGTAAAAAGTGAATTTGATAAACTACTTTTTAGACTTACAGATCTAAATGAAAGTTGTAATCCACGTTAAAACGAGAGTGTTCATAAAAAGAACGTCAAAATCTAACTTCATATGAGGAAGTTATGATTTTTCTAAGATTTCGCATAGTAGTATACAACTCAGAAATTGAATTTTTGATCGAGCAATTTTTAGCTGAAACAACCTAAATAAGAATTGAAGATATCATTAATAGGAGTTCAATGAAAAAAAGACAGTGGAAAACAGACTGTATGTAAAAGTTATGAATTTTACATGATCGTTAACAATGTAATCTTCTCATACTATTAAATTTAAAATCGGTCATGAAATAGCCAATGGTTTCAAAAGGTGAGTTGTAGATCTTGTCAATACCTACCCGTGGATATAAAGAACATAAAAAACGGAGCTCGTATGCGAAAGTTACAGAATTTAGAAGTTGGAATGGTGCTGTTGCGAAAGGGGTGACGCGACTTAATCTGGACCATTGCTTTCTCCCCACACCTTGCCACCTGATTGTGACATGTGGCACACCAACTCGACGAGTTGGAGGCTCAAACTTGCCGAGTTGACCCATTTTTTAGCCTATAAATACCATGCGAAGCTCAGCCTTTTTCCTCACACCATAACCCTTCTCTATTTCTCTAACTTCTCTCTAAAACCCTCCCAAAGCCCTAGTAACTTCTAAGTGCTAGAGGAAATCCCTGAAGCGCCTGAAGGATTTGATAAAATGAGCTTTTCGACTTAGAAGTTCTGCCCCCGCAGAGCCCGGTTCCTAGCCAAGCCCCCGGTAAGTGAGATATGCTTACCCTACTTTAAGTATAGCTTATGTTTAAATTTAGTATTGTTAATATGAACTTATAATCAACATATAAGGTAGTATTATGAATTATATAAGTATCATTATAATATTGTGAATTCAATAGATCTGATGCGTAGAGACAAGGTTTGAAAACTCAAACCTTGAGTTAATGCTTAAAATCAATGTTTGCAACTAATGAATGTTCTAGTCAAGTCTGGCAAGACCAGTCAAGTCTGAGTTAATGCATCTAACAAAGTATTCAAGATATTAATGAAGAGAGAAGATAATGATCAAGGTAAAGATAAAAAATGAAGAACAAGAAGAATGTTTGTGAAAATGACTTGTAAGAGAATAAAAAGTGAAGTGAACCAGAATATTGCTATGTTTGTTTGAACAATTCGTCACTTGATTTATCATTGAAAGATCCTTTAAATAGGAGAAATGATTACATCGTATTAAACAAATACATTCATAGGATCGGATAATAGAGTTATTTCTTACACTTTGATTATCTAGGTTTAACAAAAGAGACTAAGTCCTATGACAAGTTAAACCAAGCAAAATGACAAAAAAAAAATTAATACAGACGAGAGAGTAACTCCGGACATTCACCAATCTTTACTGCGGACACCATACAGACTCCTGACTTGAGTTGACTCTGGAACAAGGACTGACTTCGGAACTTGGTTGACTCTGGAACATACAAAGAATAGTGATTGCTAGAGGTTCACTTTTAGGTTCCAATAACATCCCCCTAAGTGAACTTAGCAATCTAGTCAGTTCAGCTTGAATCTTCTTTGATGAACACATACACCCTGTACAACCATTCTCTGACGCCAATGTACCATTGTAGCTGACGGATGAACTTGGACTTCACGTGCTTAGGAGCTTCAGAATTGGATGCTCGACTAATGAACTTCTGTAGTGTCTTGGTGGGAACCAGGTGTTTGTCTTGAGCTCGGAAGAAGTCGTTATGTTTTTTTTCCTTTGATAGTAGACAAAACCAAGCACTGGCTCATCGATGGGGCCTTTTGCTAAGATTTCAGCTTCAGGTAGTTTAAAGTCAATTTTGGCCATGTGTTTTTCTGTTCCAAACAGATGGACCAGTTCATAGCCGCATCTACAGAATTCAGCGATATAGTCCTTGAGGAAGCCTAGAGCAGCTTGATAGGCTCCCATACTGAGATCATCTGACTGAATGCTTTGGAAGTGAGCAACAATAGTTAGGATGTCATTTGGATTGATGGCTGGGA
Organism: Lactuca serriola; assembly: GCF_051521515.1. NCBI lineage: Eukaryota > Viridiplantae > Streptophyta > Magnoliopsida > Asterales > Asteraceae > Lactuca > Lactuca serriola. The sequence goes on along the minus strand of NC_136416.1, from coordinate 162,701,655 downwards.
AGTCAGCATCAATAATGGTTTTGTGAGTGGGTTTTTTCCGTAATATGTGATACTGGAACAGCATGCAGTGGAGATCAAACTTAGTCGGGATCTTCCTTCCGAAGCCGGAAACTTTTGTGATCCTTTTCCAAGACCAGACTTCTTTGAGAGGAAGTGCATTCTTGGAATAAAAAAGTCTTCAGTCTTTCGCGTTTAGTCTGGATGATCATTTGAGGATCATATTACGGATGAAGATGAACAAATTTGGTGTAGGTCTTGCTAAATGGAGATAAGGGCAGGTCGATTTGGTCCGAATCTTCGGAAGATCATAGTACATAACGGGCACTACATGTACATCCTTCAAGATTCCATCTCTATAAAGCGGAGAAATACCGAACATCGGATGAGGATTATCATCCTTGAAGGATTGGATCCGGATGCTATTTTCAAGGGAAATGTTAATATCTTCTTGGGACCAGCCACTCCTATCAGCCACGAGTGGAGCAGAGAAAGCGATGTCAGAAATAGGCTTCTTGCCCTTGTCTTTATGCTTCTGAAGAGAGGAGATGATAAGTTGCATATTTTCATCGATCGTAAATTTTGGAGGAGAGGAGGGCAGGGGCTCTTCCGGAAGATCATCTAGTTTCCGGAGTGGAGAACCTTCATCGATTGAAGTGATTTTCGGAGCAGGAATTGGTGGCAACATGCATGGGGTGGCCCGAAAGGCATCAACCGTTAATTTGGTTTTAGCCTTAGCCATTTGAATACTTATTTAAAGAATATTTGATAGTGTAGTTGGCCATGAGACTGCGGACCAAATTCTTTGTTCTTGTTCAGTTATCACTTTAGTAGGTGGCTTCCTTGGAGCATGAAGACCTACTACTGCATTTGAGACATACTCCACTTCGTTTCCACTTTCATCATTATCATCATTTTCTTGAAGTCTGAAAAGAACTTGGACTTCATTATCAGAGCTTTCATCTCTATTCTGATATTCCAAGGAAGATTTAAATGGTTGATGTCTATGACACGGTCCTTCTCCCCTTCTTGCATCGGTGAATCTCGGAACCGGTGCAAGCAAAGCAGATTCCTTCAGGTCCGAAAATCTATCAAACATCTTTTGAAAATTGGTGTTGAGTTGAAGGGTAAGAGCATCGTAGGCTTCATCAGTGGGAGCTTGAGCTTTGAGGTGATCGAACAGTTGGGATAGAATAGAGAGCATCTCATTGAACTTGTGGTTGGGAACATCCACAATATTCCAACATGCTCTAAGAAGCTTAATTAGGACCTGTTGCATGATGAGATTCATCTCATCCTTTTTCTGGATCTCCTTATCCAATCGTTGGATTTGTTTCTCATGACGAATATGAGTTTTCTTAATAAGTTCATTGGAAGCATTAAGCATATCGTCATTGACCTTTAACATCTTGGTGATGGTGTCAAGATAGTGATCAAAACTTTCATCATATTTCTTCTCAACTTCCTCAAAGGTGTGCTTGAGCCTTAAGGAGATGAGTTGATCCAGCTGAGCCTCTCGTTCCGTAGTGGTGGGTCCGGATGACGTAGTTGCGGACAAGGTGTTCAGGATTGCATCCAGTTTGGAATCCAGTCCAGAAACCTTGTTGTCGAGTCTTGTGTTGAGTCCACCCATGGAAGCTTTTATAGCATTAACTTTCTTCACGATATCAGAAATAGAGTACTCTCGAATTTCAAGGAGGGTAAACTAATCAACGTAGTTGCCTGTGGAAGATCCGATGTCCGAAGTGGAAGCCCGAGACTTGTTCTTGTCAGCTTCTTGAATAGGTTGTTATTCAGGAGAGCCAGGAGGAGTAGGATTAGCAGCAATGTTCTTGGGAGTGGACTCAGTTTCACATTCAGGAGTGGCTTAGACATCCTCTTCTGCATTAATTTCTTCATCAACTGATTTCGAAGAGGATGATGAAAGTCTGAAGTCCAAATCTGGCCTTGATGAGAGAGGTTTTGAAGGAAAAAGGAGTGATGTGAACAACTGGGGAACAGGGCAAACTCTGTTGCTGATTTGAAGTGCTTCTCGGATATGATCAAATGATATCTGGTTGTCCGAAACACCCTTTTGAATTTGTTGCAGAAATTATTCAAGGTGCAGAGAAGACAACAATGAAGAATGTCCTCCGGTATTTGATACAAAGAGGGATATTGTTAGGTTATTAATATGTACTTGTATATGTGTATTTGTTATATATATATACATATATATATACATACATATATATATATATATATATATATATATATATATATATATATATATCTACCTATAATAAATGAAATCTTTTGTACACGTGGCATCTCTCTACATCCATCTTTCGATTATTGTGAATTGACCGTAATACCCTTCGTCTTATTTTTCAGAATATAACACCAAATTTGTTTCCTATTTACTCCACCAAAATATTTAATGCACAATGAATATATTTGGTATACAATTCTCTATATACGGAATGTGTATGCAATCATTAATTTGAATATAACTCCATATACACAAATAATGTAAATTAACTTAATTTCTTTATATCGTCCAAACATAAAGTCTTCATGATGTTATTTTAAGTAGCTTCACCAACTATTAATGGAGAAAATAACTTAAACAAAAATTTCTTAATAATAATTATAAATGTTTTATAAATTTTTTACCCATGGTTTTCACGGGTTGTAACCTAGTATATATAATATATATATATATATATATATATATATATATATATATATATATATATATATATATATATAGACACATACACACACACACACACTGCATACGTGTAACATTAGGGTTAACACTTGAATGCTTTTGTAACCCTAATTTTCATACACTCTTGTAGAGAAGTTCTTGAGAACTCTTCTAAAGTTGTTTAATCAAAGCATTAGGCATATGTTTAACCTTCATTGTTCTTGTCTTTTGTTCACATCATTATTATTGAACCTATCGATCTTATTTATTATTCACACACCCACCCAATGCACAATGTTATTCATGATACGATCACGGTCCTCCCTTTTGAGTTTACGTTGCATCAAAAAATAAAGACATTCAGATATAGCGAGAAAAGTAAATACATATTTATCATGGTTGTCAAAATCGCGATCATGATCGTAGGATCGTACGATCCGGATCGTAAAAAGATCGTATTTGGGGTATGATTGCAGGTAGGATCGTAGGATCGAGATCCGATCTGATCCTACCTTCCTCTGATTTTTTTTTTTTTTTTTTTTTTTTTTTTTTTTTTTTTTTTTTTTTTTTTTGCAAATGGAATTTTTTTACCACTTTATGTCTTTTACTCTTTACCAATCTACCATTTATCATTTTTTATTGTGACTTATGACTAATATTTTGAAGTTTTTATAACTTTTGAACGAAAAATTAAATGTTTTGAAATATTTTTCATGATTAAATATTATAAATTAAAATTATATTATATTTTGTGGGATCTTAAGATCTCGATCCCGATCTTACGATCCCGATCTTGCAAACCAAAAAACGATCCTAGGTAGGATCCCGATCTTGACAACCTTGATATTTATTCTTAAAGAGGGTCTCCCTCAAAACATAAATCAAATATCATTTTGCATTTTGTTTATACTTATTTTTTTTACTCACTAGATAAGACAAGTTCCAAAATTAAAAGATTATTTTATATAAATAAAAAGATTAATAGGAAAAAAAAAACTATATATAAATTTTGAGTATTAAATATTTAACTATAAGATATTATTGACGTATGATCAAAACAATTCCATACATTTCCTAAAAGAATTTAAAATAATCAAGCGTTGGAGACATCAATTCGACGTCCAACAATTCTCAATGCTTCAATAAGTGTCTCTCTAAACCTATCAAGATCTATTCTCAAATCTTGTTTATCTAAATACATTTCTCGTGCAGCTTCATATCCTCCTTTTGCCGCTACAGACGCAGTATCTCTAAGCACCGGATGATCCAGACCGTACACGTCAGCCAACGAGCTCTCCTCCGGTTCAATCCTGTACTCCAAATACTTCAATCCCATCTCTGGACCCGGTTCACTATAAAAAGAATCGACGTCCCACTGGAACCCCAGTGGTCTCACCTGTACCATAACACCCCCATCTGGCAGAAAGATCTCATTAGCTAACCCAGCTCCATGCGCCCCCACCATAACAGAACAAGAGTTTATCACCCGCGAAAACTTCTCCACGTTCGACATTTCTTTTGCTGAACTAGCAATGATCACTCGAAACCCTACTTCTTCCATCATCTTCACCATTTCTGCTTGATTTAGGAATTTTCTTGTTGTTTGGCGAGAAATTAGAAGTAGAACAGGAGGATTCTGTGTCTCGGAAACGCTTCGTGTTTTTAATCTGAATGTTTGTCTGATGAATTCTCTGAAATCTGGCATTGAATAGTAGCCTTGGGGATTGTCTGATGTGTTTACGCCTAGGAATTTGTGAAATTTTAAACCAGTTACAGCTCCAGGAAAGCAATGTACGCCTGAATCCACTGCTGGATCTATGATTTCGTGATCCGATAAGCGCGAAAACACACGTCTGTATTTTTGAATGAATGAAGCTTTGTGATCGACAACGATGAAGTGCACTTTAGATCTGAAAAGTCGAGAAGTGATGAATAAAGGTATAATGTTCTCGTTGAATTCGTGGAATATGTTTCCGGTGTATCCACCGGATGAGAAGATCACAGCTGGATGTTGGTGGTTATGATCACAAGTGGGTGGTTCTGGCTCGGAGCTCGTGATCGTTACCGGAGTTATGTCGTTGATAACGTACGGATTTCCTTGCATTGCATATGGCCGGACAACGGTGGTGGTGTTTTCACCGGCCGGTGTGAATCTCAGATCCGACGGCTGAAGGTGGACTCGCATTGTGCTCATGTCAATTTTTACAGGTTTGTCTGCGACACATACTAGTGACCATGAACCCTTATCACACGCAAATCCTGTTGAATCAAGCTTGGTTCGATCTTCACCTGTTTTCAAATATAAAATTCAGTAAATTTTACCAAGTAAATATGACTCATTAATCATTATGTCTCCAATCATCATTCATAGAATATTTTATTTGTTTGACATTGATCCCTCGTCTTCACAAGAACGTGGCGCGTAGCAGATGGTGTCCAATGTGTAATAAGAATAAAATAAGAAGAAAAGTCGACATCTGTAAGCTGATGCGCATAAAGCCAGACACAAATTCTTATACAAGCTTATTTTTTATAATGAGCATGTCACTGACATGATACATTGATGACCTAATCGATTGAATTTTATGTAAGTAACAATCCATTGATGTTGTGAAAAGAGAGACAAATTATATGTCATTTATTAGAGATTATGCACCAAAAAAAAAACATAAACATAAACATGCAAAGGAAAAGATAAATGCAGGTGTGTGTGTGTGTGTGTGAGAGAGAGAGAGAGAGAGAGAGAGAGAGAGAGAGAGAGAGAGACCTTCAAGTAGTCTTGATAAAAGATATTGCAGAGATTGGTGTTGATCATCGTTGCTAACGACATTGATCAAATGATCAGCCTTCGATTCTGATAAGATTTGTCTCCCTGTAACTACAATTCACATTGATAGATATGATTCAACTTTAATTACTGTAAATCATTAACATCGAAATTGATTATCCACAAAATAGTAGGAAGAATTGAAAACGATGAATATATTAGTGAAAGAAAACGTACATTTTATTTGTTTAGATGGTGTAACCTTATAGGCCAAAAATTGGACATACATAAAATGAAGAAGAATAAACCCACAGAGTGCCTGAGTTGCAAACAAAATCAACCTCTCTCCTCTTCCCTTCTCCATTTTTCCAAGACTTCTCTCTTTCTCAACCATTTTTTGCTTTGTGTTATGCTTACACGACTCCCTTCATATAGACAATATTGCATATGCCACAGTTGACCTAACATATATGAAGACTTTTTTTTTTCTTTCATTATTTATTCTTTTGCCCTCACATGGGATTACAACTCAACTAATTGGTTTTGTCCTAGAAATAACTTAGATATGATGGTTAAGACTTAGCTAGTTTAGATTTTTTAGCAACTACAACAAAGTTAGAAATGATGGTTAAATTTCAGAGTAGAAAATTAGAAATGGGGTAATCTTTTGACTTTTAAGGTATTTAAGTGATCAGTTTTTGGAATTTTTATTTACAAAATTATTATCTCAAGCGGGGTTTAAAAAAATACTTTCAAAAACAATTTATATGTTATTTCTTTCGTAAAATAATATGTATCTTTTTTCAATATATAAAGCTTAAAAAATTGCAAATGTATTTCTTATTTTAAAAATATGTATCCTTATTTTGAAAAAATATTTATATATACCTTTAGAAACTATTAATAATTTTATAAAATAATAATAGTTCACAAAACCCATTATGTAAAGGGAGAAACTGGTATAGGTCATTACTAAATTTCAAAATAACATGTTTATCCAAATATTTTTTTTTATATTTTTAATTATATTTGTAATAATTTTTAATAATTATTTTGATCAATTGACTATTATGTCCTCTTATAAGCTAAGTTTAAAATATCAATACTAACCACCATTAATTCCCTCAACTAGAGAAAGAAAGTAAAATTTATCCATAATTTAGGGTTTTTTTAATCGCAACTTGTGGTTATATGGAAAAACAAATACACAATGGACATTAATGTTAGATTAGGGTTCTTGCCTGCAATCTCTAAAAAATCACAGTTGTCAATAAATAAGATCAAAGAAAATTCCGCGTTTCATGAATTTTGATTAAGACCAATATAATTAGATTGGTATAGAAAACTTTACTTTCTTTATCTTTTATTCTTTAATTTATTTATAATATATTTTCTTTTTCTTCTTTTTGCATTTTTATTTTTTATTTTTGAAGTCAAATGCTCCCTTCTCTATATATCTCTAATCATTTCGTCGACTAAAGTTCAGAATTTGTAAATGGGTTTTCAATTGTTTGAAGCTTTTATGATCTGGTTGTATTTATAATAAGGGCAATAGTTGACTAATAAAATATGCATCTAAAAATAAATATAGAATATTAAAAATAAATATTTTTTGTGAAAGTTTATGAAGGTTAAATATGCTATTTAAAATTTAGAAATTGGATAAATATAATATTTTAATATTTAATAAGAACATATACATAATTAATCTTTGTAAATTTGTTTGTTTATTTTGTGATACTTTTCAAAAATTAATTATCTTTTGTTATAAAACCCTTCTATTTTGGTGATTTTAGTGATACGTCAAATTAGAAGTATATAATTTCTTAAAACTTTAACCTGGATTAATTTGCTTAGGATATCATAAATGTTATGTGTAATTGAAATTTTTATTCTATTCCAAATTATCAAATTAACGTCAGACCATAGACATTTTGTGGCCACCAGTTTACTTACCTACCATCTATGAGTTTTCCACTCACCGTTTAATTTGGAAAATCTAAATTCAACCTTTATTTGATGTATTCATGTATATAGTCAACTTTTGTAACGTGGAGCAACCTGATTACATGCCTCCTCTAATGGAAAAAAAAATAAGAAAGATTTAATTTGATGTTCAACCCAACATTGATACAAGTTTGATCACCAAGTATTTGACTAATTCCTAGATCTTTAATAATGTATACCAGTTGTATTTCTGTAAGAACACAAGTATGAAAACCCAAAAGAATTCAAGAATTTAAGAGACTTTATAATGGGAAAGGGGACTTCATATGATATAAACGTCTTCATAGTTTCATGTTATAGTTAAACGTCGTGTATTAACAGTTGTACATATAATATCTATAGTATATATATTGTAATACTTGAAATTGCAAACTTTATAATATATATTAACCTTTTTTAACGAAACCGATAGAATTATTTTCTTTAAATGTTTTCGTGTGAACAGCTTAATTCCGTTAGCATTTTTATATCGTAATCTCAGGTACGTACATTAGTACATTACTAAGTCAGACATTGTCCATTTAACCGACCACATGTACTTCATGCTTGCACCGAACCCAAGTTCAGGGAATACTAATTAAATAGTAATCATCAACTCCACATTCAAATTTATAGGATTAAAGAATGGAGTTGCATGTGGTAGTCCCATGAATCTATGAACAGCATGAGACCGATGAAGAGGTCCATACCATATTAATATAGTAATGTAAAAAAACGAATTATCACCATTTATTATTGTCGTCATCTCACATACGGACAAATATGGTCTTGAGAAAGTTAAATTTGTCTTTTTTTTTTTTTCGTTAAGTATTTATTTTGACATCTATTGACATATATCTATATTGGTAAGGGTGGTTTGATAAGTCGCGTTGAGTGTTGAACCTAATGATTCAAACCTTCTAATGGTAAGAAGAATGTAAATTGTTTAACAATTAAGAGACGTACAGTTCTAAGCCATTTTATTCATTAATCAAATATGACCTATGAATAATTATATTCATAGGTTACCACAGCCATTTACTTCAATTTATACCTTTTAATTATCACTTTGAGCATAAAATGGGAGTAACAGCCATTTACTTCAACTTATACCTTTTAAGTATCACTTTGAGCATAAAATGGGAGTTTAGAAAAGTTTGTCTTAATAATTAAAATTGTAAGACAAATATATTTTTGATTAGTCGGTGACCTAGGGTGTACGGACACTGCGGTTGCATGAGCCCAGATTTCAAAGGGGCTCCGAATTTTAGAACAAATCTATAGTTATTTTGTTGGTCTTTTTGTAAAAGACATTTTTATGTGTTATCGTCAATGAAAAAAATTAGTCGTGTTAGTTATTTATGTACACAAGATATATTTGTTTGCAATTTTAAAGTCATTTAATTATGAAAAAAATAAAAAAATCTAAATCTAATAATAAAATCTAGTATTTATCACCAATTTAAGGAAAATGTCTATATCTAAAGAAAAATACAAATATTTTTAATGTAAACTCTAGAAAACAATTTCATATTTTATCAAAAAGTCTTTCCCAAAAACTTTACTAAAAAATCAAATCCAATCATAAATTCTAAAAGACACTTTGCCGAAACAAAGTCTCACTTTAAAATCTTTAGCAACTACCATGTAGGGAATTAGGATTGAATGTGTGTAAGGAATAGTGACTCAAGTTCTTGAAATAATAGAAGTTTTGTATAAACTTGTTGATGAAGAAACATACAAACATCAAAAGTGAAGATACTTGTCTAGGATAATGACTTTATAACTATTATGTTTATATGATATCATATATTGGATAATGTAAATAACCATTAGATAACAACTTCAATCTAGGATTAGGCATAGAGCTATAACTTCTTATTTAGGAATGGATCGGGTATTTGTTGAGAAAAATAATTAAAGAAGAATTTAAAAGAATTATGAGAGTGACGTTGGGTCATCTAAACTAGTATATGAACTTTCACCTCAATAGTCATTCATGATTGAATATTTTGTGTACATAGTTGGTCAAACTATTGGCTCATTGGAACAGAAGTTTGAACAATACAAACAATATAAAAACATTTTGGGTTTCATACTCACAATAGAAAAGTTGACGTCACTCAATACTAGCGAGTTAAAGTCTTGAAAAGAGGTTGCAAAATGGTCACATCTAAGAGATTAAGACATTCATGTTGATGATTTATCCAACGAACTTGAATTGTTACAAAAAGATTTACCACTTGAATATAATACACCTAATATAATACTATATTTCTTAAAATGATAAACATTTATCTAGTTTCTTGTCTAACATACATAATATTGTTGACTATTTCCATTGTCATTGTATCAACATAAAAATGCTTTTCAAAACTAAATCTTTTAAATTTTTATTTGTGCTTGACCATGTCTAAACAGAGATTAAACACTTTGACTTTAATTTCAGTTGATAATGAATTTCTTGATAATATTTATTGGGAAAGTTTAATAAATGAATTCTCTTCAAAAACATGCTAGAAAATCGATGTTTAGAAAAAAGTAATCCATTTTATCTTTCATTTTTTAAAGTTGCTTGTAACAATTACAACTTATTACTAATAAGTGAAGAAATGACGTCGTGGTAGTGAATTTACAAGATGTTTGTTAACAAATTTAAATTTTAAATTTAACGGTAGTAAAATTACTAAATAATATTTTACAAAAAAAATTATGGGGACTCACTTTCATTTTCGCAAAAGGCCTTCGAAATGTCAGTATCGGACCTGTTTTTGATATTTAAGAATGTATACATCGTAATTGTTTACTGTAGGCCTACTTAGTCCATATGATCTCTAGGTAAAAAAAATTACAAACATACAAGAGTACAAGATCAATTCTTTTATTACAAGAAGAATCAGATCCAAGTACTAACAAACAGAAAACTCTCTACAATTACACTCAATATATAATCCTCACTACATCTCTAAACTAATCTACACTCAATCCTAAGCTAAAATAAGAAGTTCGTTATATTAAATAAATATGTATCTAGGAAGAAAGTGATGAAGAAGTTTTTTGAGATAACAAAAATAAGAGATAATGAATGTTAGGGCTTGTAAGAAAGATACAAATGACTCAACCTAAAACCCCTATTTATCATTATCTATATATATAGTAGCAGAAGTTACCCAAATAGTCCTCCATGTATCAGCAAAAAGACTCCATTGCCTTCCAAGAAAGCTAAAATATCCATAAACAACAATTACCTTTGAAACTTTAATTCCTACACACAAACTTAACAAATTATCCCTATAATATGACAAACTTTAAAAGATAGGTTGGAATTAGGAAGCTGTATATTTTTAACACCTTCCCTCAACATATACTTGCAAAGTGTTAAATTAAATTCATTTTATCACAAAGAAAGTTGTGTTGATTAGTTCCAAGTGACTTAGTGTAACGACAGTATATTCGGGCTAAACATTTTAGATATAGTAAATAATCTTAGCTCAAGATGTAGTAGTCGTAATGTTATATCTTGAATATAAGGAGCACTTAAATCCGACTTCGTATGATGAAGTTGTGCTTCTTTGAAGTTTTGCGATCAACTCGACACAGTTATGTGTGCCATAAAAAGTAAACCAGAGATAGGTTTCTTATTAGCCTAAGTAATCTAATAAAAATTCTTAGTAATCGTAAAAACGAGAGCGTGCATATAAGGAACGCCTAAATCTGAATTCGTATGAGGAAGTTGTGATTTCTCGAAGCTTTAGCGCAACAATGTGGACACAAAAACCGAAAATAAAATCAGTTGATTGTTAGGCAAAACAATCTAAACGAGAGTTGAAGATTTTGTAAATACAATCTCGACGAAATAAAGACAGTTAAGAACAGAATTGATGTGAAAGAGTTATGATTTTTATTCGGGTTATAGCAGTCTAAGCCATTTAAAAATATAAAAGGAAAAATAAAGTGAGTTAGCTAACGGAGTCTAAATGAAAGTTGTAGTATGCGTCGATAGCTACGCGCAGATATAAAGAACGTCAAAAAGGAGTTCGTATAAGAAAGATATGATTTAAAAAAAATCGAGCGGGTGCGGGTAGGGCACGGCGCACAATGTTTTTAGAAAGTAAGATGCATCCCACAAATTTTTCGACATGTGTCACAAGACGAAAAGAGAGACGTAGTTGGAGGGTGCGGCGTGCCTGGTCAAAAACTCCTATAAATAAAGCCTTCAACTCCTCATTTCATCCTCACAACTTTCTAATCCTTCTCTAGAAATTCTCTTCTTTAGTCCAAAAATTCCTTGAGCTTTAGAAGTTTTAATGGGGCCATGGGTCATCGGAGAGTCAAAAAATACAAGTGTCCGACATTGGAGTTTTGCCTACGAACTTTCCATATTTTCTTTCAAGAAACTCTTTAAGTTAAGCTGCACTTATTTTATATCATGTGTAACTTATATTTATATTCATAGTTGTTATTTTGAATCTATAAATGAGATTTGTTGGTGATTTAATGTCACAGTACTAATTGATCCACTTAAAGGAGTGATGTATAAGCTAGATTTAGTGAGGTGTTTAATGTGGAATTTCCAAACAATATACTCGATATACCAAACGGACCTTACCTCCGATATAATCTTACCTAGTTATTACTTACTTGATAGATTTTGATGTAGACATTGGGATTAGTGAGGAATCCAGATTGTCATTAGTCGTAATGAATATAAGATTAAGACTTCGTGATATTAGTACCTAGGTCATATCAAAAGAAAAGCTAAGGTGTTAGGCGAAGTGCTGCCCAAATCACAAGTCATCAACTTTAACAAGTGAGTATATAGTTACTTTCATCTAACACATAGATATGAAGTATTTAGATAATTAAATCCTATATGTGCTTATTATTTTTATTAAGATATTATTTGTTAAATGAATCAATATAAGATGATTTTTATTTACCTGTATATGTATTTTCGTACTTATAATATATTCGGTAGCGGTGGGCGATGAGAGATGAAAAATAATGAGGAGAGGCCATGAGTTTACTAGCGATACGCGATGTAGTCATCTAACAGAGTATATATGACAACTACAAACAATTTTAGACATTCCAATGGAACATTGGCAGATTCACAACCCGTAGGTGATAAAGTACATGTTCATGCGATGTACTCTATTTTCCCCATGGTTTCCTTATTGCTACAGAATCCCCGAAGCAGTGTTGTCTACCTATTGCTTACGATGATCCTTAGGACATGTCCTTAGAGATGAATATATACGAAAATAGGGATGGGTAATCGGGTTAATTGTTAGATGTGAAAATGGAATTAAAAAAAATTAATTCTATTATTGCGGGTTGAAAAACTTATGTACTCACCAGGCCTCCCAGCCTGACCCATTCAGTTTCTTTGTATCATAGGTAACGGAACAAAGGTACATGGATAGTGATGCTTGGATCTAATGAGAGGTTCGAGGAGATGTAGGCCATTGGTATAATAAGATGTTGTAAGGCATGTTAAGACAAGTTTATGCTTATGTTTTGTATCAATTATGGCATCCCAAGTTTTTATATATTAATGAAAACCGTTTCTTTGGAAATGCTTTGATTAAAATATTGTTTTGGGAACAAATTCCACAATAAAAGAATACTTTGAATTAAATAATCATAAAGAAAATGTTTTAAACTGGTCGTATAATTGTGGATGCCACAGTTGGTATCAGAGCATTAGTATAAACGAACTAGGAATTTTTGGTAAATTCTAAACTTAAGTTTAGAATGCTAAGTGATGATCGTGTGATGTGTGTCTATCGTATTTTAAGTTGTATACCTGAATTGACACAAGCACTGACTTACTTTAGGATAAGATGCCCAATTTACTGTTATATGCTAGACGATTTATATTATAGCATGCCTTAGGTTGCCTACCTAAATTGGTATTACTTGACTAGATTTAAGTTCTATTACCGACCTTGATTTGGAAAGTTTATGTGTTCAGGATTCTAAACGTATAATTAATGTATTAGGAATTGCATATAACTTTTCGAAGCGATAAGAAGGATTATGTGTCTAAACATAAATAAAACCTTCCCTAATAAAATCACGTATCGATATACTGAAAGCCTGCTTTGGTGTATAGATCATCATGGTTAGAACAGATAGCAGATTAGGAAACGGTAACAAAAATCAATAGCCTGAATCTCGACGTGTGATTGAGCGTGCACCAAAAATCGTGCCAGCAGTTGAACCAATCACAATGGAAGGAGTTCAATCCATGATTCGAAAAATGCTAGCTGAGCAAATGGAGGAGTCAAGACAACTACTCCAAGGGAATAGGAGAGATGTCACTGCACCGGTTGATGAACCAATGTTAAATGATGGACAGTCCAAAGAAGGAAGCTATAATCAAACTGTAGACCAAGGTGAACCGCAAAATTGATAGAAGGAACAACCCTGATGAGGTGATTGAAAGAAATAGAGGCAAGTATAAGGACTTCAAGGCTTCCAAACCACCAAGTCTTTCTGGGAGCCCAACACAAGTGGATGTTATGGACTGGATCTCTAAGATGGAGATGGTATTTGAGAGTTGCGAGTATAGTAACAACCAGAAGACAGTCCTCACGGTCAAACAACTAAAGACTGGAGTGTTAAGTTGGTGGAAATTGTTGGATGGTACTATGCCAAAGGATGAAGCCATTACGATGTCATGGGAAGACTTTCTAGAGTAACTCAAAATGAAATATTAAAACAACCCAAAAAAGAGTGATAAAATTTTCATTTTTTAAATACCCAAAATACAGCCAAATTAGAGGATGTTGTGTGATCACAATTGGCCATTTCCTTTCGAACTGAAAGTACCTGAAAATGTTAAACCACAAAACCGTAAGCACAAAACTTAGTGAGTTCACCAAAATACCACATATCATACAAATGGGCCCATCCTAACATATAAATAAATGGGCCCAACCCAACATACAACTGAGCCCAAACCAATATACATAAATGGGCCCCATCCTAACATACAAATGGGCCTAGCCCAACATACATAAATGGCCCCAACCCAACATATATAAATGGGCCTAACCCAACATACATAAATGGGCCCAATCTAACATACATAAATAAGCCCAACCCAACATATATAATAATGGGCCCAACCCAACATAAGCATGCAAGAGTTACAAAAACAGCTAGCATAATCTAGTGGGCCAGCATTGGTACCTTCGAACCATAAGTATAGTGAGAAGAATGACCTCAATATAGAGATAGACTATATGCACACCCGAACTGCTGATGCTGGAACTCCTCGCTCTAACCAAATTCACAGTAAAACCCTAATCAAAATTTAGATGCTAACCTATGGCTAGAAACCATCCTACTTGAAGTAAAACCCATTTTTGCCAATCAACTTCTGGAGCTACACCATGCATACCATGCTCTACACCCATCGTAGAGCCTTCAGATCGAAATGGGGCAAAATCAGGCTATGCCCTGCGTAGCCAAAATTAAGACAACCCCAAATTTACAATCATTTTAAAAATTTTATTTATGCTTATTTTAAAAACATATTATTTCTTTTATTGTAGAATTGGTCCCAAAAATATCCTTGACATGATATAATCTCAAATCACGGCATTTAAGAAGAAATGATTTTCATTGATTTATAAAACTTAGGATGTCATAACTGATACAAGAACATAAACATGAATGACTCACAACCTCTTAATATAGTCTATAGTTCCTCGAATCTCTCATCAGATCTAGAAATCTTCATTAGTGTACCTTATTACTATTTCGTGTGATGCAAATATACTGAGAGGATCGGGGTTGGGAAACCTAATGAGTACATAGGTTTAACCCACAATAATATTGTCAATGTGTTTAATTATCAAACATTTAACCCGATTATCCATCCTCATATTCTTAGTTATTCTTCCCCAAGGGTCGTCACAATCATCGTTGCTGACAATACTTTTAAAAGGATTTCTCCGCAATATATGTCAGCAGGTTTTCAATTCCTAAGGATCATCTTAATCATCGTTACTGACAGTCCCATCTGTAACGCCCGGGTTTCAGGGCTAAGCATTTTTGTCAATGTAATAGTCTAGGTCAACTCTTGTAACTCTTTTTGAAGTAATAAAGATGAAATATTTGAGTATTATGTGAATTATGTGTGTTTATGTGTTTATTATTTAATTATAAATGTATAATTAATAAAAAATAAAAATGAACGTCAAAATTAAAGTGTGAGATAATCCCGATATCTATACATAAAGTTGTAGAATATGTCTCAAGGTTTCCGTGCATATAAGGAACGCTGAAATCCGAGTTATAACGAAGAAGTTATGACCCGTCGAAGTTTCGAGACAGAACCGGCACGATACCTGGAAGCGTAAATAGTGAATTTACGATAGAGCGAGATTTAGCCTTAGCGCTCTAAGTGAAAGTCGTAGAATATGTTAAACTAAGAACATCGATAAAAAGAACGCCCAAATCTGACTTCGTATGAGGAAGTTATGATTTTTCTAAGATTTAGCATAGTAGTGCACAGCCCGAAATCTGAATTTTAGATCGGTCGATTTTTAGCCGACGAGATCTAAATGAAAGTTGTAGCACTCATAAATACCAACGCGTGGATATAAAGAACGTCGATAATAGAGCTCGTATGCGAAAGATATGGACGAAGCTTAGTCCTTACTTTTCGAGCGCGGCGAATTCGATACAGTTTTGTAAATCCGAGATAGAATGAGAATTAGCCAACGAGGTCTAAATGATAGTTGAAGATATCATTAATAGGAACTCAACGGTAAAAAGACAGACAAAAACGGAACTCGTATGCGAAAGTTATGGACGAAGCTTAGTCTCTACTTTTCGAGCGCGGCGAATTCGATACAGTTTTGTAAATCCGAGATAGAATGAGAATTAGCTAACGAGGTCTAAATGAAAGTTGAAGATCTCATTAATAGGAACTCAACGGTAAAAAGACAGACAAAAACGAAGCTCGTATGCAAAAGTTACGGACAAAGCATAGAGACTACTTTACTATAAAACTCCTATAAATACAAGGGTGAACTCCTCATATTTTCTTCACACCATAAGCCTCTCTTTCTCTCTCTAACTTCTCTCTAGCCTCCCTAAACCCCTCCCAAGTCTAGGGAACCTCCCTATCACGAGAAGAAAGCCCCGGAGCGCCCGACGGCTCCGAGAAGAAAAGCTTTCGGCTCGGAAACGCTGCTCCAGCGAAGCCCGGTTTTTAATAAAAACCCATTGTAAGTGAGTTACGCCTATACTATATTTAATATAGCTTTTATTTAATTATAGTAACATTATTAGGACCTTAAAATAATTATTTGGGCTATTATTATGAGTTATATTGAGTGTTATTTAACGCTTATATAATAGTAATAATAGCTAGACTATTAATTAGTCGCGATTAACGTTAAAACTAATCTCTAGTGGTATTAATACAAGGTTTTGGTCAAGGAAAAATTGTTTTAAGAAGTAACGAAGAGCTGTCCGAGTGCCGAGTCACCACCTTACCAGGTGAGTGCATAGTTACTTTCAGCTTACACATAGATATGAAGTATTTTATATAAATTACGTGTTATGTGTGCATATTACCTGAATACTTGCTATCTATGCTAAATGAACATTTTTATACATGTTTTCAAAGATTTAAACTGTATATTTATTTTATATCTACGAAAATGTTGGGGTAAAACATGGGTAGATGTATTAGTTGCTGTGTGATAAAATGAAATAATAAGAGGCCTCGTTATAGATGTTATTGATGATCTAGTCATCTAGCGGAGTATAGATGACGACCACGGACTATTCTAGACAGTCCAGTGGAACACTAGCAGGCTCGCAACCTGTAGGTGTTTATTCAAACTGTGTGTTCATTTGAACTGTGTGCTCACCAGATGTACTCCATCCCCCACATGGTTTCCTTAAGGACTTTTATTGTTGAGGAATCCCCTTAGCAGTAGTGTCCGTCCCGATGATAATCCTTAGGATAGGTCCCTTATGATAGATGCTTAGGGACGTAATGTGAGGATAACGGGAACGGGTAATCGGGTTTGTTTAATTTAATGAAGTTAATAAACTTATTTATTGTGGGTTGAAAACCCTATGTGCTCACCAGGCTCCCAAGCCTAACCCACTCAGTTTTATGTATTACAGGTAGTGGCGCTTGAGCATAGATATGATGTTGGACGAGGGATTACGGATATAGGCCTGTAGATATGAAATAATGTAGTAAGGCTTATATTGTACTGTTTATGCTTTTGATCTGTACGAACATGACATCCCAAGTCTTTTAATGAAATACATTTCTATGGAAATGCTTTTGATAAATGTTTATCATATTTTGTTTTGGGACAAATTCCGCAACACTTTCATTTAAAATGTTACTCTGATTTTTAAACAAAGCATAAACAAACTGGTCTTTTCTGGCCGTGATTTTGGGGATGTCACAGTTGGTATCAGAGAATTAGTTTAAGCGAACTAGGAATATGGATTTATTTCTTGACTTAAACTTAGAATGCTAAGCGATGATTGTGAGGTGTGAGCACTAGATTATTTTAGGAATTGTGCCTAAAATGCTTTTATGTGCTAAATGCTTGTGCCTGATATGCTGTTATTTGTTTGGATCTATGGTCTGTTGCCGACCGGATCTGGAAAGCTTATGTGTTTAGGATTCTAAGCGTTTAACTACGATATTAGAACTAGCATATAAACATTTCGGAGTGATAAGAACGATTTAAACGTAAATCATAAGTAAAGGTCTAAATTCACCTTATTCGGTGTATAGATCAAGATGGCAAGGACCCGTAGCGGAAACGTGAATGCACATGGAAACAGAAACCAACCCCCAGTGATTGAGCAAATACCGGTTGTGGAAGCCGCTGCTGATCCAATAACAATGGCCAGAGTGCAAGCGATGATCCAAGCGATGTTGGATCGTCAAATGGAGGAAACTAGACGTTTGCTCCAGCAAAATCGTGAGGAAGCCACTATTCAGATCGAACAGCCCGAGTTGAACGAAGGGCAGACTGAGGAAGGAGACTATAGTGGAACTGTTGGTCAAGTCAACCCACCAATAGTTCAACAAAATAACCAAGATGACAGATTCGAGAGAAATGGATGCAAGTACAAGGATTTTTAGACTTGCAAGCCATCGACTTTCACGGGAAAGGAAGATCCAATCGGAGTCATGGATTGGATCTCGGAAATGGAGTTAGCTTTCATGACGTGCGGTTGCAGAGGAAAGCTACAGACCACGTTTGCAGTGCGTCAGTTTCGAGGAGGCGCTGTACGTTGGTGGAATACCTTGGGGAAGACTTTAAGCCCCAACAAGCCCCTGCAACTGACATGGGCAGAATTTCTGGTGCAATTCAAACAAAAGTACTGCTCAGCTCAAAACCTGCTCGAGCTAGAGAACCAGTTTCTAACCCTGAAGAAGGGAAGCATGTCAATCGATGAATACACGAACAACTTCACAGAAAAGATGGAGTTTGCCTTGCGTCTTGTTCTGGATGAGCTGACGAAAATTGATAAGTACGCAAAGGGATTACCATGGGAGTACGCGGTGCCAGTGCGTCAGGCACCTACTTTGGAGGCAGCTATCTGGGCTGCCAAGTCTGTGGAGGATATGATTAAGGGAAGAGCTGCCAGCAAAGTCGAGGTTGGCGAGAAGAGGAAATTTGAAGGGTCTGCTAAACCCAACAAAAAGAAGAGCAAATTCGGTTCAAGGAAGTTCGGGGGAGGAAATGAATTTAAATGGTGCGAGAAGTGCAAGAAGAAGCGCTCGGGAAAATGTGGCGAGGAAGTAACCTGCTACAAGTGTGGGAAAACGGGGCACTATGCCAATGAGTGCACCACCAACAAGAGGGTGTGCTACGAGTGTCGTGAAGAAGGGCATATTGCTAAGGATTTCCCAAAGAAGAAAGATGCGGGAAGACCCAACATACCACCGAAGCCGAAGGTGAGAGCCTTCCAGATGACGCTCGAGGCTGCGAAGGAGGCAGCAGACGTCGCTTCAGGTACCTTTCTTGTAAATGGTTTGCCTGCGAATATACTATTTGATTCCGGAGCCAACTACTCTTTTGTGTTGCATAAATTTGGTGGGAAATTAGCATTGCCTGTAGAAAAACTTGATAATGCCCTGATTATAGAAGTTGCCAGTGGCAAATTCGTACCTGTTAGTAATCGTATTAGGAACATCGTCATTGACCTAAACGGAAACGAATTCCACGAAGAGCTATTACCCATAGAGTTAAACGTTTTCGACATCGTTTTGGGTATGGATTGGCTTAACGCCAACGATGCTGAGATTCAATGCCGAAAGAAGATAGTAAGGGTGAACCCATCCGGAAAGGAATCATTTATGGTGTATGGGAAAAAACGCAGAGTAAATTCTGGAATCATATCCCTAATGAAAGCTAGGAAATTTTTGTCCAAGGGATGTGCATCATACTTGGCATTCGAAATCGATGCTAAGAAGGAGAAGAAAGAGGTGCAGAATATACTGGTTGTGTGTGATTATCCGGAAGTCTTTCCCGAAGATCTTCCCGGATTACCACCTGATAGACAAGTAGAGTTCCGAATAGACTTGTTACCAGAGACGACACCAATAGCGAAAGCACCTTACCGATTAGCACCAACAGAGATGAAGGAGCTTATGACGCAACTTCAGGAGCTGTTGGACAACGGTTTCATTCGACCTAGTTCATCACCCTGTGGAGCTCCGGTGTTATTCGTGAAGAAGAAGGACGGAAGCATGAGAATGTGTATAGACTACCGAGAGCTGAACAAGGCAACGGTGAAGAACAAGTATCCACTGCCGAGGATTGACGACCTATTCGATCAGCTACAAGGTTCGAGCTACTTCTCAAAAATTGATCTTAGGTCGGGATATCATCAGCTGAAAGTGAGAGATCAGGATATCGAGAAGGTTGCGTTCAGAACGAGATACAGACACTACGAGTTCTTAGTTATGTCGTTTGGACTAACCAATGCTCCAGCAGCATTCATGGATTTGATGAATAGGGTTTGTAAACCATTCCTCGATAAATCCGTGATAGTGTTCATCGACGACATTCTCATCTACTCGAAAAGCCAGGAGGAGCATGGCAAGCATCTACGAGAAGTGTTGGAAGTATTAAAGAAGGAGAAGCTTTACGCTAAGTTCTCCAAATGCGACTTTTGGATACGAGAGGTCCAGTTCTTGGGTCACGTGGTTAACTAGGAAGGGATAATGGTTGATCCCGCAAAGATCGAGGCTGTAATGAAGTGGGAACGTCCAACGAGTCCCACGGAGATCCGAAGCTTTCTAGGATTAGCCGGATATTATCGACGATTTATCCAAGGCTTTTCTTCGATAGCTGCTCCATTAACAGCGTTGACCCACAAAGGAGCTACGTATACGTGGAGTGAGAAGCACGATGAGGCATTCGAGAAGCTAAAGAAGAAGTTATGTGAAGCACCGATACTTTCTCTACCCGATGGAGTTGAGGATTTCGCGGTTTATAGTGATGCATCTGGAGTCGGGTTGGGTTGTGTTTTGACCCAAAGAGAAAAGGTGATAGCATACGCATCTCGACAATTGAAAGAGCACGAAAAGAACTACCCCAATCATGATCTGGAGTTGGCAGCGGTAGTTTTTGCCTTAAAGATATGGAGGCATTACCTCTACGACACGAAGTGCAAGCTCTTCACTAATCATAAGAGTCTCCAGTATCTCTTTAATCAGAAGGAGTTGAACATGAGGCAACGACGCTGGCTAGAACTTCTCAAGGACTACGATTGGGAGATACTTTACCACCCAGGTAAAGCAAATATTATTGCTGATGCTCTCAGTCGGAAAGTCAATCTTGAAAGGAAAAGGCCAAGAGCGTTAAGAATTGAAGTCATCTCGACGATTGTGGAAAGTATCAGGAAAGCTCAAGAAGAAACTTTAGAGAAAAATGACCGAAAGGAAGAACGTTAGTGTTCGGTACAAACAGTCGAGGACTGAAGGTATTCCAAGATCGAATTTGGGTACCTAAGAGAGGAGGAATAAGAGATCTTCTGATGGAAGAAGCACACAAGACCATATACTCGATTCATCCCGGTAGCACTAAAATGTATAGGGACCTAAAACCCTACTACTGGTGGCCGACAATGAAGCTCGATGTTGCGAAATATGTGGCCGAGTGCGTGACATGTGCGAGGGTTAAGGCACAACATTAGAAACCGTATGGGAGTTTAGAACCTTTACCTGTACCCATGGGTAAATGGGAAGACATCACCATGGATTTTGTGACTAAACTGCCCAGGACAAAGAACGGTCACGACATGATTTGGGTAGTCGTGGATCGTTTCACTAAGAGTGCACACTTCATAGCAGCCAACGAGAAGTGGTCTATGGATAAGCTTGCAAATGCTTACGTGAAGGAAATTGTAAGACTTCACGGTGTTCCTCTTACGATTGTATCAGATCGTGATAGTTGTTTCACATCGAGGTTTCGGAGGAGTCTACAAGAGGAGTTGGGTACAAAGTTGTGTTTGAGTACTGCTTACCATCCGCAAACCGATGGTCAGAGCGAAAGAACGATTCAGACGTTGGAAGATATGCTGAGAGCATGTACCCTCGAATTCCAAGGAAATTGGGACGAGCACTTACCTCTGGTAGAATTCTCCTACAACAATAGTTTTCACTCGAGCATCAAGATGGCTCCTTATCAAGCCTTGTATGGGCAGAAGTGTCATACGCCGTCTTGTTGGCTTGAAGCCGGAGAAAAGCAGTTTATGGGCCCCGAGATAGTCCATGAGACTGTTGAGAAGTTGAAGCTGATTAGGGAAAGAATGTTAGCAGCTCAGGATCGTCAGAAGAGCTATGTTGACAAGAAAAGACGACCGATGACCTTCGAAGTTGGGGATTCTGTTTTGCTTAAAGTCTCACCGTGGAAGGGACTTATACGATTTGGGAAACGAGGAAAGTTGAGTCCAAGGTTTATTGGACCATTCAAAGTCCTTCAGAAGATTGGGAACCAAGCTTACAAGCTGGAATTGCCCGAAGAACTCGATGGTATTCATAACACCTTCCATGTGTGTTATTTGAGGAAATTCACGGGAGATGTTCCCGACATAATTCCAATCTCAGAGTTAAGGATGGATGAGAACAAAAGGCTGATCGAGGAGCCTGAGGCAATTGTTGACCGTAAGACTAAGAAGTTACGACGTAAGATGGTCGACTTGGTGCTAGTCCGATGGAAACATTCGAATGGGCCGAATCTCACTTGGGAAACAGAGGATGACATGATGAGTCGCTATCCACATCTGTTTGCTGATGCATGATTCCGGGACGGAATCATCCTAAGGGGGAGAGAATTGTAACGTACGGGTTTCAGGGATAAGCATTTTTGTCAATGTAATAGTCTAGGTCAACTCTTGTAACTCTTTTTGAAGTAATAAAGATGAAATATTTGAGTATTATGTGAATTATGTGTGTTTATGTGTTTATTATTTAATTATAAATGTATAATTAATAAAAAATAAAAATGAACGTCAAAATTAAAGTGTGAGATAATCCCGATATCTCTACATAAAGTTGTAGAATATGTCTCAAGGTTTCCGTGCATATAAGGAACGCTGAAATCCGAGTTATAACGAAGAAGTTATGACCCGACGAAGTTTCGCGACAGAACCGGCACGATACCGGGAAGCGTAAATAGTGAATTTACGATAGAGCGAGATTTAGCCTTAGCGCTCTAAGTGAAAGTCGTAGAATATGTTAAACTAAGAACATCGATAAAAAGAACGCCCAAATCTGACTTTGTATGAGGAAGTTATGATTTTTCTAAGATTTAGCATAGAAGTGCACAACCCAAAATCTGAATATTAGATCGGTCGATATTTAGCCGACGGGATCTAAATGAAAGTTGTAGTACTCGTAAATACCAACGCGTGGATATAAAGAACGTCGATAATAGAGCTCGTATGCGAAAGATATGGACGAAGCTTAGTCCCTACTTTTCGAGCGCGGCGAATTCGATACAGTTTTGTAAATCTGAGATAGAATGAGAATTAGCCAACAAGGTCTAAATGAGAGTTGAAGATCTCATTAATAGGAACTCAACGGTAAAAAGACAGACAAAAATGGAACTCGTATGCGAAAGTTATGGATGAAGCTTAGTCTCTACTTTTCGAGCGCGGCGAATTCGATATAGTTTTGTAAATCCGAGATAGAATGAGAATTAGCTAACGAGGTGTAAATGAAAGTTGAAGATCTCATTAATAGGAACTCAACGGTAAAAAGACAGACAAAAACGGAGCTCGTATGCAAAAGTTACGGACAAAGCATAGAGACTACTTTACTATAAAACTGCTATAAATACAAGGGTGAAGTCATATTTTCTTCACACCATAAGCCTCTCTTTCTCTCTCTAACTTCTCTCTAGCCTCCCTAAACCCCTCCCAAGTCTAGGGAACCTCCCTATCACGAGAAGAAAGCCTCGGAGCGCCCGACGGCTCCGAGAAGAAAAGCTTTCGGCTCGGAAACGCTGCTCCAGTGAAGCCCGGTTTTTAATAAAAACCCATTGTAAGTGAGTTACGCCTATACTATATTTAATATAGCTTTTATTTAATTATAGTAACATTATTAGGACCTTAAAATAATTATTTGGGCTATTATTATGAGTTATATTGAGTGTTATTTAATGCTTATATAATAGTAATAATAGCTAGACTATTAATTAGTCGCGATTAACGTTAAAACTAAACTCTAGTGGTATTAATACAAGGTTTTGGTCAAGGAAAAATTGTTTTAAGAAGTAACGAAGAGCTGTCCGAGTGCCGAGTCACCACCTTACCAGGTGAGTGCATAGTTACTTTCAGCTTACACATAGATATGAAGTATTTTATATAAATTACATGCTATGTGTGCATATTACCTGAATACTTGCTATCTATGCTAAATGAACATTTTTATACATGTTTTCAAAGATTTAAACTGTATATTTATTTTATATCTACGAAAATGTTGGGGTAAAACATGGATAGATGTATTAGTTGTTGTGTGATAAAATGAAATAATAAGAGGCCTTGTTATAGATGTTATTGATGATCTAGTCATCTAGCGGAGTATAGATGACGACCACGGACTATTCTAGACAGTTCAGTGGAACACTAGCAGGCTCGCAACTTGTAGGTGTTTATTCAAACTGTGTGTTTATTTGAACTGTGTGCTCACCAGATGTACTCCATCCCCCACATGGTTTCCTTAAGGACATTTATTGTTGAGGAATCCCCTTAGCAGTAGTGTCCGTCCCGATGATAATCCTTAGGATAGGTCCCTTATGATAGATGCTTAGGGACGTAATGTGAGGATAACGGGAATGGGTAATCGGGTTTGTTTAATTTAATGAAGTTAATAAACTTATTTAGTGTGGGTTGAAAACCCTATGTGCTCACCAGGCTCCCAAGCCTGACCCACTCAGTTTTATGTATTACAGGTAGTGGCGATTGAGCATAGATATGATGTTGGACGAGGGATTACGGATATAGGCCTGTAGATATGAAATAATGTAGTAAGGCTTATATTGTACTGTTTATGCTTTTGATCTGTACGAACATGACATCCCAAGTCTTTTAATGAAATACATTTCTATGGAAATGCTTTTGATAAATGTTTATCATATTTTGTTTTGGGACAAATTCCGCAACACTTTTATTTAAAATGTTACTCTGATTTTTAAACAAAGCATAAACAAACCGGTCTTTTCTGGCCGTGATTTTGGGGATGTCACACCATTCCAGGGATTTCTCTACAGTACGTGTTAGTAGGGTAGAGTACATCAAATGGGGACGAATTCCATCACCTAAATGTTATAAACATGTCTGCGTTCCACGAGACGGTCATGAATGGTCTTGTGGTTGTCACTTGTACTCTGCTAAGTGACTATATCGTTGGTACACTAGTATCATTCCTACATCGTTGGTATACTAGTACCATTTTACATCGTTGGCACACTAGTACCATTTCTACATGTTGGCACACTAGTACCATTTCTACATGTTGGCACACTAATATCATTTCTAAAGTCATGAAATCCTATCTTTTCCTACATCTTTCAACATACTATGACATCTACTACTACCCTTCCTTACCAAATGTATTAAATTTATAAAATACATATATACAGTATAAATCATATAATTGATCTTTGTAATATTTTATCTAACACATAACATCTTTGCACATAAGCAAATATAACAATCAAGTATCTAAATACTATGTTATTTATGTGTAAGATGAAAGTAACTATGCACTCACCTGACTTAGGTAGGTGACTGGTGATCTGGGTAGAGTTTTACCTAACACCTTAGATATTCTCTTGACATGACCTAGGTATGATTAATACAATGTTTTACTCTAATGATACTGGTGACTAATAATAGTCTAGACACTCACTAATCCCAATGTCAACATCAAGATTTATCAAGTAAGGATCAGCCAGGGAGGACTGTTGGGAGGCAGGACCATTTTGGCGTATAGCCTTTCTGAAATCTATCAACCAAGCCAACGTGACCATTCTAGACACCTCTCATGTAAGTAAATAAATCAATCTAACGACGTAAAATTACTGATAAATCTTATTTATAGGTTCATAACAATGACATATGACTATAAATATAAGGTACACTGAAAGGAAGAGAATGTAGCTTAGCTTACAGGGATTCTTCCCAACCAAAGTCCGGAAAATCGCACTCGCAAGGCTCTTACAGGATGGCTAGTACTTAGTTGAATACCTTAGTAATTCTCCTAAATTTTTTATGAGAAATTAAATTTCCTCCTACTATTTCTACCTACTAATATACCTACCCACTAAAATTATGTCATTTGTCATCAATATTCCATCTCATCTAATTTAATTTGATATTCCTATAGTACCCTTAATGAGGTAATTAAGAAAAAAGAAAACAAATCACTTAAATCTTCAATCCTTGTTCATTTCTAAGCCCTTCTTCTCATCAACTTCAGTCGACATCCATTTCAATCGACATCTCCAATCGCCGCTACATGGTCTTCAATCGCCACTTCCAATCGTCGCTTCCTGATTTTTAAAAAGGCACTGGAATGCCACCACCCGATCTTCTCTCAATCCTCATTCATTGCTAATCCCTTCTTCTCATCTGTTGGATTAGGTGTCTAAGTCCATAACTATAATTGGTATGTACTTGATTTGATAGTAGCATTGTCCTTTTGGGTTGCCTTCATACTAGCAACTAGACAGGATGATTGTTGGAGAGGGAGGCTGAGTTTATTATTTGGAATAATAAATTAGTGCATAAAAATGATTTATTAATATTAATTAGAAACCATATTGTTAATAAGTATTTAATCAGAAATTAATTTAGAATTAATTTTGGGATTAAAGGAACGGATTGAAAGTGCAAGGGTTTTTTTTTGTAAATATTCAATAGTTGAGGTTTTGGGCCATTGGATCTCACTTATTAGGGAGGTCCAAAAATTCCTAGAAGGTTCTAGAGATTTTTCGTCCAAGCCCTAAGGAAGGTGTCCATGGACTTACTTAGGCCCTAAGCAAAAGAATTAAGGTTTCCACCTTAATACCCTAGCTAGCCTCAAGTATAAATAGAGCCCCTTGACTCTTGAATTCGGCCACCCCTCTGGAAACCCTAGAAGAGCCGAATTTTTGATCAAGTCACTCCTCTCTCCTCTCTCTCATATTCATCCTCTTTCCCTAATGTGTTTTTGAGCCATTAGAGATACTACACTTGTGGTACTTGTTCTCAAGAGCAAAGGATCTTCAAGAATTGGTTGTTATTACTATATAGCAATAAAGGTATGTGATCTGATATTTGTAGATTTTGAATTATTAGATGCATATTAGGGTTTTCCTTTTTGTGTTCAATACTTGTATGTATAATCGACAAAACATAGATCCAATCTAGGGACGCATGCACACATATGATTCTTTGTATAAAACCCATCAGTGATATTAGAGATTTTGGTTTTGTTTTCAATTGGGTTTGATACAATAGACTAAACTTGACAAATTAGGGTTTATGGAAATTAAACCCTAGGGCTTGGATTTTTTAAATTAGGGTTTCATAACCCTAATTTTGAAATTTCATTAGGGTTTTTGGACCCTTTCCTTATTTTCGATTATTAGGGTTTGCTATCCCTAGAATTTTCAAAAAATTCCTTCCCCAAGATTCGATTTTGAAAATATAGGGTATTGGGTAGTTATTATCTTTTAATAGTTTAAATGGATAATTGATGATTTTGAAATATCCCTTCCCAAATTTTCGAAATCTAGGGGATAAATGGATTAGGTTAAATTATATATTTAATTTAATGGAAATCTTTATGAGATTTAATAATTTAAATTAATTGTTTAATTTTGGATAATTATTAAATCAAGGTTTTTAATATTTAAGATTTTAAGTTAAAAGGTACTAATTTCGTAAATTTTAAATTAAATTAAAAACCCTAATATTTGTAAATGTCTAATATACACCCTTATACTATATATATAATTAAAAGTTTAATATTATATATGTATAAGAAAAGTCATTCTTACCGTTAGTGGACCTCATTCATGAAGCTGGTCTATAAGGGGTGTTTAAAAAAGTGGCCTACGAAATGACCGTCATTGGGTACCCATTCTTACAACACCGCACTCTTGACTAGTGGAGGGTCATTATCCGAATGGGTAGGATAGAACATTAATTCTCTCGTTAATAAGTATAATGATAAATATACAGTAACTAAATATTTTTATAAATTTCCAGTCTTAGTTATTTTATGAAAATGTGAATTTGATGCTAATCCATGAAATTGCACATTGCACTTTGTCAAGTCGTTAGTGGAGCGTGTATGGTTAACCAACACACTAAATTGGACTAAAAAGAGTGGAAATGGGTAGCTCGTAAATTATCATAGATCAATGGAGTGTGTGTGGTTAACCGGTACATTGATTAAGTGGTAAATGACATCGAGAGTACCAAGCTAATTTTCATGCTTATTCACATCTTGTTGGTGATCCTCGGTATCCCAGTCACAAACTTGAAGGGCATAATCGAGATTAATATGTCATTGAAGCGTTCAATGAATCTCAAAGATCTAAGAATTTTATTTAAAACCTAATTCATTAAAAAAAAATTCGTGGTGAAATTAGTAAATCGTCATTTACCTACCTTCAAATAATTTATAATTGCATTACGACATCCCTTTTCTGAATTATGAATTATTGTGTTGGGTCCTAGCCTTAAAATTTTATTTGGGTGTTATATTAAGGATTTCCTATCTAAAAATACTTTTCTTTCTTATTTTTTCAGATGTCTGGCCCAAACAATGTTTTTGGATAAAACTCCTCCAACAACAACTCCTCGAACCCACTCTCGCTCCTGAACATTTGTGGGAGGGTCACTTTTGATGGATCCAATTTCAATGATTGGATCAGAAACATCAGAATGGCCCTAAGTTATGAGGATAAAGAAGATATTCTCGACAAGGAACTCATCGAGATAAATGAAGAAACTGCTACTCCCGAAGAAATAGCTGAGTATAAGGCCAAATGCAAGGAAGCAACCAAAGTGTCGTGCATTATGGTGGCCACTATGACTCCCGAGCAGCAGCGATTCTATGAGGATTTTTGGCCTTACGAGATGTGCCAGGACTTGATGGAAAAGTACCATAAAAGAGCACGTCAATAGAGGTAAGAAATTGTCACCTCATTTATAACAACCAAAATGAAGGATGGAGAGTCCATCACCACCCACCTGCAAAGAATGCAGAGGTATGTGGATCGTTTGCTTAAGTTGAATGTCAACTTTGATGAAGAGCTGGCTATAGACATAGTATTACACTCTTTGCCTCCATGGTATGATCAGTTCAAGATGACTTATCATCTGAGCAAGGAGGAAGTCACCTTGAGCAAACTTCAAGGATTGTTAAGAACTGCTGAAAGTGGAATAAAAGGCAAAGCTATTGAATCCACTCCTGCTGCTACCCTAGTCCTGGCTACTGGGAATGGAAAGGGGAAAAAGAGGAAAGCTTCCTCAAAGAACTGGAAGGGAAAGTCTTATGATGAATCTTCTACTAGTGGATCCCAAGGTAAAATTGGTTCTTCCCCTCCCTCCTCAGATCCAAAAGAAGCAACGTGCTTTTACTGCCATGAAAATGGGCATTGGAAGAGAAGCTACCTGAAGTACTTGCAGAACATCAAGGATGGGAAGATAAAGCCCACCTTTGCAGGTATTTATAATATTCTATCTAAAAACTCATCACATGCTAGTTCTTGGGTCCTTGATATAGGATGCAGTTTTCACATTTGTTCTGATTTGCACGGGCTAAGAAGAAGTAGGGATGTGGAGCATGGGAAGATGAACCTGATAATGGGCAATAGGAAGTCGTCTCCTGTTACTAAGATCGGAGTTTACTCTTTAGTGCTTAGTAGTGGGTTAGGTTTAGATTTGAATGATTGTTGCTACTCGTCAGAGATGACGAGGAATATTATTTCTTTCCACGGTTTGTACATACAAGGTTTTAGATCTTCATTTAATAATGAAAGTGGTCCTATTAATGCTTATTATAATGGTACTTTTTATTTTGAAGCATTTCCTTGTAATGGTGTATATGAAACTGTGATGGTTGTAGGTAACTTAGGAAATAATGTGTTGCATATTGATTCGTCTAATGATTTAGACAAGGAATGCTTGTGGCATTGTCGTCTTGGACATGTCAATAAGAAGCGCATTGCCCAACTCGAAAAGGATGGAGTGTTAGAGTCATTTGACCTTAGGTTAGATGAAAAGTGCGAGTCTTGTTTACTTGGGAAGATGACTAAATCACCTTTCACTAATACTTGTGAAAGAGGTGAGGGATTGTTGGATCTCATACACACAGATGTGTGTGGGCCCTTCAGATCCACCACAAGGGATGTAAATTGCTTCTATATGACTTTTACTGATGATTATAACAGATATGGATATATCTACTTAATCAAGCATAAGTCAGAAACCTTTGAGAAGTTCAAAGAGTTTAAGCAAGAAGTAGAGAATCAATTGTGCAGGAAGATAAAGATGCCCAAATCCGATAGAGGTGGTGAGTATCTTAGTATCAAGTTCCACGACTATCTTAAGGAATGTGGAATTGTTTCACAATTGACACCTCCTAGGACACCGCAACTCAATGGTGTGGCCGAG
The DNA here is from genome assembly GCF_051521515.1 of Lactuca serriola. Taxonomy (NCBI): domain Eukaryota; kingdom Viridiplantae; phylum Streptophyta; class Magnoliopsida; order Asterales; family Asteraceae; genus Lactuca; species Lactuca serriola. The sequence continues at coordinate 162,671,020 of NC_136416.1, read as the reverse complement.
AGGCATATTCGAACCTTGTTGGACATGGTTCCTTCCATGATGAGTCGAGCTTCGCTTCCGATATCATTCTAGGGGTATGTCTTAGAGACTTTCGCCCATATGCTCAATCTAGTCCCAACGAAGAAGGTTGCCAAAACACTTCACGATATGTGGACATGGAAGGTTCCCTCATTGGCACATATCAAGGTTTGGGGTTGTGAAGCTTTCCTTAGACGAGAGACTCACGACAAGCTTAAACCTCGAAGTGAGCGGCGTATTTTCATCGGCTACCCACATAAGTCCTTTAGATACTTGTTCTACAGACCTAGTGAGAACATGGTCTTTGTAGCACGAAGGGGAGACTTTTGCGAGAGATAACTCATATGCCAAGGGGACAGTGGGAGGACAGTTGATCTTGAAGAGATTCAAGAATCAAGCGATGAAGGAACCTCTAACACTAGCACTTAACTTGAGGAAGATATTCCTGTAGAACCTATTGACGAGTCATTACCTCTTAGACGTTCCACTCGAGTTGGAATGGCACCTGAGTTTTATGGTTTCCACATAACTTCGGATGGTGATACGTTTGTCAGTGATAGTACACTGGTAATTTTGGATGAACCTTCTAACTACAAGGAACCCATGAAGGGCCCTGAGTCTGCTAAATGGAAAGAGGCAGTGGACAACGAGATCCAGTCCATGTATGACAATCAAGTTTGGAACTTGGTTGACAATGTACCATGTCGTAAGACAATTGGGTGTAAATGGATCTTCATGAAGAAAACCTACATGGATGGAAAGGTGCACACGTTCAAGGCACGACTAGTTGTGAAGGGCTTTACTCAGACCCGGGGGGTTGACTATGATGAGACCTTCTCACCAGTAGCCAAGATCAAGTCTATAAGGGTTATGTTAGCCATAGTTGCGTTTTATGATTATGAAATCTGGCTGATGGATGTCAAAACCGCTTTCCTTAATGGGAAGTTGGCTGAAGATGTTTACATGTGTCAGCCAGAGGGTTTTGTGGATGCTAAATACCCCAATAGAGTGTGCAAGCTTGAGAAATCTATTTATGGATTGAAGCAAACTTCTCGCAAATGGAATCTTTGCTTCGATAAGAAAGTCAAAGAATTTGGTTTCTCTAGGAATGAGGATGAGTCATGTGTATATGTCAAAGCTAGTAGGAGTATAGTTAGCTTTCTATTATTGTATTTCGAGGACATACTGCTCATAGGAAACAACATTCAAACCTTCTAGGAGGTTAAGTCCTGGCTTGGAAAGTGTTTCGTTATGAAGGATCTAGGAGAGGCTGCCTATATTCTAGGGCTAAGGATTTTGAAAAACAGGAGTAGAAGACTAATTGGACTTAGTCAAAGTACTTACTTGGACAAGGTGCCGTTTTAGCATGGAGAATTCCAAGAAAGGGTAGCTACCTATCCAGAGCAATAACAAACTGAGTAAGACTCAAAGTCTGAGTACTGATGCAAAGATAGCAAAAATGAGCCGAGTTTCATATGCTTTTGTCGTTGGCTTGATCATGTATGTTATGACATGTACTCGCCCTGATCTGGATTTTGTGTTGAGCATGTTAATTCGATATCAAGGGAACCCGAGGTAGAGCTCACCGGACAGCAGTTAAGAATATTCTTAAGTATTTGTGAAGGACTAAGGATTAGGTCCTTGTGCTTGGTGGTAGTGATGGCTTAAGAGTCACAGGGTATAATGACGCCAACTTTCAGAAGGATAGAGATAACTTCCGCTCTCAGTCGGGCTAGGTGTTTACCTTAAATGGAGGAGCAGTAACTTGGAAAAGTTCCAAGCAAGAGACCGTGGCTGATTCAACGTGCGAATCAGAGTAAATAGCTGCGAGCGAAGCGTCGAAGGAGGCTATATGGTTGAAGAACTTCATTGGAGACCTTGGAGTTGTACCAACCATAAAGGAGCGCTTGTAAAATTTCTACGATAATGAAGGAGAGGTTGCCTTAACCAAGGAACCTAGGGATCATGGCAGATCTAGACATATCGACAAAAATATCATTTCATCAGACATCGTGTAGAAGAAGGACTCCTCATGGTCAAGAGGGTATCATTAGAAGAGAATCCCACAGATTCCCTCACAAAGGGTTTGAGTAGGATTAAGCATGTTCAACATGCGAGGATCATTGGTTTGAAGGATGATATTAGTTTTAGTGATTAGATATACATTTCAGAAACTTGTAACAATATAAATGTAATTGACATTTGATGATTAATTAATGGAGATTTATTTATAAGTAATTGTTTTGTATCTCTTGTCAATTTTTTATCTTTTGTTTCATGTTGCATGTTTTACTTCCCGAATAATTTGATTATTCAAAACATCCGCAGTCGATCATACTTTGGGAGTAAGTAATGAATGAAGATTCTCATGAATTGGCTTGTAGATTGTCTAAGTGTTTAGACATAGTAAATGTTTGTTGCAACGCTCATGAGTATTTTTGAAATGGGATTTCGGTATTAGATTAAATCCACGCTCATTTGAATTACTTCTTGGAATTTATCACAAGTAATTGTGAGACGATAATATCGTATAATCTTTAAACCGAGATATATGAGTTGTTGTTGATGAGTTGGTTGTGCATTGATAATGCTTAAACGCATCAGTAATTTGATGTTATAAAACGTATTGTTGTGTACGATTTGATGAGTAAATAGTACAAGCATATAAGTCAAAGTTTATCTATTCATTTGATCCCAAGGGGTAAAAGCGATATCTTGGGCCCCTCGAAGATTTTGTGTTGACTTATGTGCCAGACCAGGTCAAGACTGAATTGATGTGTTCAATTAATTTCATTGTCAAACAAATCAGAAATCGGGAAACAAACTGTTGGACATTGAGAATGATTCTGTTCCATGTCTTTTTCCACATGATATCTTGTAGAACGGATGATTATGTTATCCCTTATCTAAGGACACGCGACTGACTAGGTCAGAGTTCGACAACGGCTTTTGAGGGCTACGATTGCTAGTCAGATTTTGAATTCATACTTTCAATTATAGTTATTAGACTTATCGAAGTGAGAGACTATTGGATTATGTGTCTAAAACCATAACTATAATTGGTTCGTACTTGATTTGATAGTAGCATGGTCCTTTTGAAGTTGCTTTCACACTGACAACTAGACAGGATGACTGTTGGAGAGAGAAGCTGAGTTTTTTATTTGGAATAATAAATTGGTGCATAAAAATGATTTATTAATCTATTATAAGAATAATATATTAATTAGAAATCATATTGTTAATAAGTATTTAATTATAAAATAATTTGGAATTAATTTTGGGATTAAAGGAACTGACTGAAAGTACAAGGGTTGTTTTGTAAATATTCAATAGTTGAGGTTTTGGGCCATTGGATCACCCTAATTAAGGAGTGCCGAAAATACCTAAAAGGTTCTAGAGATTTTTTTCCAAGCCCTAAGGAAGGTGTCCATGGACTTGCTTAGGCCCTAAGCTAAGGAATTAGGGTTTCCACCTTAAAATCCTAGCTAGCCTCAAGTATAAATAGAGCCCCTTGGTTCTTGAATTCGGTCACCCCTCTAGAAACCCTAGAAGAGCCAAATTTTTGAGCAAGTCACTCCTCTCTCCTCTCTCTCATATTCATCCTCTTTCCCTAGTGTATTTGTGAGCCATTAGAGGTACTACACTTGTGGTACTTGTTGTAACATCCCAAGTTCAGGAATATAAGTTCGGGGTGCTATGTGTAAATAAAGGAGTAGACTTGACGAGTAGGTTTCTTAACTCGTCGAGTCGGAGCGGGTGCTGGGCACGTGTTAAGTGATCCGACTCGCCAAGTCAGCGTCGGGACTCGACAAGTCAGTGCTGGGAAGAGAAAACCCTAAATTTTAGGGTTTGCATCCTATTTAAAGGACCTTATGTCGGAAGAGGATCATAGTGAAGGAAACTTGTAGATCAAGAGGCTAACATCAAGGAGTTCGTGTAGATCCAAAATCTACTTCATCTTGGGCACATTTCTGAGGTAACAAGTCATTACCTTGAGCTTCTCCCTTCTAGATCTATTCATGGATGATGATTTAGGGCTATTTAGCATAGTTTGGATCCATTTCGGGTTTTGGGTCTAGATCTGGGGTTGCAACTTCAGATCTAGACTTGTTTAAGTCCTTGGAAGCATAACGTATTAGCACTTTGGCATGTTTGTGAGCATCCTTGTCTTGAAACATCTCTCTAGCTTGTGTTGAGCAAATACCACCTTGCATGCATGTAAAGTTGGAAACTTTATGTGTAAAACTAGCCCTAGGAGTCCAGATCTATGAGTTGGAAGTAGTGGGATGGACTGAAATCATCTGTTTGGGGATATCTTAAGTGAGCTCAGTGAGTCTGTTCGTGGACTCGACGAGTTGGGTCGCAAACCCTAACCCATCTAGATATAATGCGGATCAGAGAGTTGAGTGGACTTAGTGAGTTGGACAGGCTAGGACTCGGATTGAAGGGCTCGACGAGTCATGGGGTGACTTGGTAAGTCGAGTCACGAATTATGGGGTTTCTAAGTTCATGAACTCGGTGAGTCACTAGGTTGACTCGGCGAGTAGGGCAACCAGGAAGGTTGACTTTGACCAGGACTTTGACTTTGACCAAGAGCTGACCATTTTGACTTCCAAGGGTATTTTGGTAAATATGGCACTTATAGATATGGTTTCATCAAGTGTTAGGTGGTGGAGTTCGTGGCCGTGAGCAGAGGATTTGACCTTACCTCTTCAGTTCAGCATTTCAAGGTGAGTTATCCACACTATACTCAAGGGTCTAAGGCACCAAGGTCCGCCCTTTGATTTGTTGTTTGAGATAGTTACTATTGTGATATGATAGGTCTGTATCCTGGTAGATAGGATGGTTATGTGCTAGTGTGATTGGTTAGATCAGTATCCTAGTAGATCAAATGTGGTTATGTTTAGTGACCTATAGTTAGATCTGACTGTATGTATGCTGGTAGGAGATTACCTGTTATATGTGTACATGCTTGTTTGCTTGTTATGGTAGTTGAGGGTATTCCATCCCGAGGATGATAGGGCCCTAGTATGTTGTCTGGTAGATTGTTATATGATTATCTGTTATAGGCGTACATGTTTATTTGATAATATGTGGGCAATCCAACCCGATGGTTGTGGGCCGAGAGTATTCCATCCCGAGGATGATTGGACTCATAGTAGGTGGTCATTCCAACCTGATGGTTGTGGGCCGAGAGTATTCCATCCCGAGGATGATTGGACTCATAGTAGGTGGGCATTCCAACCTGATGGTTGTGGTCGAAGAGTATTCCATCCTGAGGATGATTGGACTCGTAATATGTTGGCATTCCAACCCGATGGTTGAGGGCCTGGGGTACTCCATCTTGATGGATGATTGGACCCATAGTAGTTATTATATTTGTAGGAGTATGGGCATTCCAACCCGATGGTTATGGGCTGGGAGTATTCCATCCCGAGGATGATTGTACTCGTAGTATGTTGGCATTCCAACCCGATGGTTGATGGCCAGGTGTATTCCAACATGATGGTTGACCGGACCCATAGTATGTTGTTCATTGTTGTATGTGCTTGGTTGTATGTGTATGGGTATTTTGGGGGTAACTCACTAAGATTCCGGGCTTACAATTTCAGTTTATTGTTTCAGGTACAACAGGAGATCGTGGCAAGGCAAAGGCATGATCGTACCTCTCCTCACTTTTATGATGTTGTTTCTGGGATACTCTAATAATAAACCATTTGGAAACCTTTTTGTAGTACCTAATGGAACTTGGGTTGTTTTTGAAATTTTAAATTGGTTTGAAATTTTTGGGTGTTACAAGTTGGTATCAGAGCCTTGGTTTGAGTGAATTGGGGGAACACTCGTGTGAATCTAGTCTCAAACTAAGGAAAAAGTTTTTTGAAATGATTTTTTTTAATTTTTTTCAAAATAAGTAAAAGAGGATGTGAAGTGTATGATCAGCCGATGTCAGTAAGTTGACCCCAAAATACCATGCAGTTTTTTATTATGTGATATGTTAAAACATCATGCTAGTGATAAGATAGGGATCCTTAGGAACCATATGATAGAATTGTATGATCTTTGATGCCTTATCTTATGTAGAGTACCTCATTGATTGTTGTATAACTCTTTCGCGTATGAACTAACTATTGGGTGAATACCCCAATTCACATGCTACATGGGTTAAATGGTCTTAGGATAAGGGATTTGGTCCTGCTGCACAACTCTTGTTTGATTCCAACCGTTGTGGGATTAAATCTTTTTGTCTAAGATTGTTTAAGCCATGCGGTATGTGATTATATTTATGCAATAGTTAACTGGCACCAATGGAGGGTCATGTGGCAGTTCATGGATGGGTGGGTTGTGGGACCGGTAGGTTAGTTGGAGATATTTAGCTTCCCTCTAGGAGTGAGGATTGAGCGCTCGCTATGTTTATGTGTATTGTTAGGGTGTTATGGCGATACTTGGGACAAATATGGGTAAGTGTGGAAGGGAGTATGGGCCCGTATTACTGAAAGCATAGGACCCATACGCATATCAAGGAAGTCACAACCCCTAGGGTTTTGGTTGGGAGCTAGTTTCTGGACTATTATGAGGAATGTCTAATGTCCTTTTTGGATGCATTTCAGTATGGTGGTTACGAGACGCTTTGTGGCGGGATCCGGTTCGGGATCAGGGTCAGGAGAGGGTGGTCAGGATGGATCAGCACCACCCGAGGTCATTTGTCAGATGAGGACGGATGAGTTAGATGCCAGGATTCGTGAGATCCTGCATGATGAGGTTGCTGCTATGTTCCGGGCTTAGTTACCAGAAATGTTTGGGTCGATCAAGACCGCCATGTTTGAGTACTTTGATGAGCGCTATGCAGCACTTGCAGAGACGGCTTCCGCGGCAGCTACATCGGCTGTAGTAGCGGCAGGGGGAGGAGCCGGTCGGAGCTTTCAGTATCGGGACTTCAATAATACGAAGCCCCCTACTTTCGACGGGGTTCAGGATCCGGTCTTTTCTATGAGATGGTTTTCGGATGTGGAGGGATGTTTCTTCACATGTTCATGCCCTACTTATCAGAGGGTGAGGTGTGCTCTGAACCTGTTGAAGCTCGGGGTAAAGGATTGGTGGAGATTGACTACGGGATCATACTCCGACGTGCAGCGGGCTGCGGTTACTTGGGATCAGTTCCGAGACATGTTCAGTACTCATTATGTTCTACGGGTTGAGCGGGAGAGCTTGGCTCAGGAGTTTTTGGAGCTGAAGCAAGATTCAGAGTCGGTGACGGAGATCACCAGGATGTTCACGGAGAGGGCGGTGTTTTGCCCTGAGTTTGCTTCGGAGCAGGCTCAGATGACCCGGTATCTGAGTATGCTTAAGAGGGAGATCAGGCACTTCGTGTCCACACAGAGACATGATACCCTATTGGAGCTGCAAGAGGCCGCCAGGAGGCGCGAGCTAGAGATCGCGCTCCAGTTGAGGGAGTAGAGGCAGGCCACGGTGCAGTCTCAGCCTACGCCGAAACGGTTGAGGGCCACTGATTATCGACAGGGAAGTCAGAGGAGTCGCATGTCACACCCCAAAACCAAGAACGGCGGAAACGTTCTGGGGCGGAGGACGTCATGTATAATATCAACAACAATGTAAAGTAGTAATCAAGCAACAACATCATCCATTTCATTAATAAAATAATTATTATACAATTGTATTCTGTCAAATTTTGATAAACACTAAAGCATAAATCAAAATGAAAGATATGTCTTGAATAAGCTCCATCTTCCTTTCTCCTTGCATCGGTACCTGTCTATGATGAACTGAGGATACAAGTAATTTTGAAAGCGAGTATCAGCTTTAAAGCTGGTGAGATCATAAGTATTAATGTGTCTTAATTTGTAAAACTTATAATTTTTAAGACTTGACATTGTTTTGAAAGAAAGCTCATATAAGTATGAAAATGTTTGTAGATCAACTGTAAATGTTTGAAAATCCCTAGAAATCCCTATGATTCCTATTAGTAACAAAAGGAGTCTTCTACCAAGACTTAACTGTTCTCATTGTAATCTTCTATCAAGATCTAATTGTGTTACTATTATTATCATTATAAGAAATTGTATCCTTTGGTACTAGGATACCTAAATATAATTTACCTCATTGGTTATGTGAATGAGTCACAAAATATGGGTAATAATATAACTAACCTGAATAATACCCTTTGGTACTAGGGTAACTATCATCGTTAACGTTAAGCCATCTGTAGACGTACTCTTACCTCTGTTGCTAACAGCTGCGTATAGGAATAGTTAATCCCTTAATCGTATACCTGTAATGGTACCAACCGTTTGACATCCGTGGATGTGCTTTTACCTCTGTAGCTAACAGAGATTCTAGGAATGGTCAATCCACCAATCGTATCCTCTGGTACTAGGATAATAAATCCATTCTATCTCGTCGAATATGTGATTGTATCACAAGTTAAAGGTAAGAATGAGGATTTGATAACAGAGTCGATACATATAAAATGTAATAGGACTCCTCCTGATATATCTATGCACAAGTACTCCTATAAGTATAATAATGTAAATATTATAGTAGAGTACGGTAAGGTTCTACGTGTGATAGCTGTAATGTGTGTTCTCCCTATCTAGCAAGTATAGTAATTGTACTGTAATGTTCAACGTGTGCTAGCTGTAATGTGTGTTCTCTCTATCTAGCAAGTATAGTAATGTAAACGTTCTAGTATAGATGTATATGTTCTCGCCTTAGTATAGTTGTACATGTAACGTACAGTAATGTTCTAGAAAGTATTGACTCATGAATGAACTGACTCATTGTATGATATCTCGTTCTAGTAATGGTTCTAGTATCTTCCTGAACTACCCATATGGTAGCTTACTAGTAATCTAAGTGGTACGTATGGACGTGGATGTATACCCTTGCTACCCAAGGGCATAGGATGAAACTGGAAAGACCTTTTATGACTATATATGTACATATGATATATAACTAATCTTTAAACGACTTTCGGACGAATACCCAATATCCCACCAGACCACATCTCAAGGCGCGAAAAGGAAATAGGGTGGATAGTCTTTCTAAGTCTTTTAAACATTTCTTATATAACTATACATATAGAGGCATGCAATTTATAATATAAAAGCATAAATAAATTTTGTAAGACATTTGAAATATAAGTATTATTTTTAAGAAAAGATCGACTTGATGTCAATCTATAAAACAATTTAAAGGCATAAGTATGATAAAACAGTTTTGAGTATAAGGAAAACATCGTTTGAAACACAGTTGTAAATAAGTTTGAAAGGCAATGTACAGAGTAAGATGTACAGTGTAATAAGTAGTTTAAAACATATAAAATGTTTATAAAAATCATTTGAAGGAAACTATTTGGTAAAACGGCTAATGAGTAGCCAAATCTTTTGAATGTTGTATATTAATCACATGTGATTGATGTAATAAGTAATATAATCCTACTTACTAATCACATGTGATTGACATAAAAAGTAGCATGATTCTACTTGTATCCCCCCCCCCCATAAAACATTTAAAATAGTTTAAAACATTAGTTAAGGGGTATGAACTCACCTGCAGTATGTGACTGGAATTGAACGGGCTGTTATCGTACGGAAGGATCGGACAAGTGCTTGGTGTCAAGTGAAGACTTAGACACACACAATGATCCTAAATACATATGAAGACATATGTATATAAATAATTAGAGATTTAATCACTAACTATACAAGTATAACATTTAAGCGCGAGGACAACACTTTTGGTCAAGTGCTAGGAGGCTAATGGGTTGCAACAAAGAAGTGCAATGCCCCTAATGGAAGTTTAAGGTCAAAAGACCATATTCATTGGAGTTTACGGCCCAGGGGAGTAAGCTCCTAGCCGTAAACTCTCAACCAAGTCTTGAAATGGAGTTTAGAAGTACTACAACCTTAGAGGGGAATTGTTTCAAGGCTATACAAGTGTTTGGGCACCACATTGACTCCTTTGGGGAGTTTACGGCCCAAAGACCCTTTTCCCTTGGAGTTTACGGCCGTAAACTCCCTTGGGAGGGTTCTTATTGTTCTTTCAAGTCTCCAACATTTCAAGGAACAAGTCTAGGCTTCCACACTTGGCTTAAGGGAGGTTTATGGCATTAAATGGAACCATTTGATGGAGTTTATGGCTATAGAACTCTTTGGGCTGTAAACTCCCTCACACATGAGGTTCTAAGAATTTTAACTAGTCCAAAACTAATCTAGGTACTTGCCCTAAAAGTCTCTTGGCCTAAGGAAGTGTCTAGGGTGTCCTTTGACCCCTTAATAGGAGTTTACAGCCCAAGAAATAATCTTGGCCGTAAACTCTTCAACACTTGAGCTTTTCATGAGTTTTCTAGGTCCTAAACACTTTAAGGTATTTGCCTAAAATGAAGACTAAGCCTTAGGAAGAGTTTGAAGGGGTTTTGACCCTAAATCTTGGAGTTTACGGCCTAAGGAGCATCTTGGCCGTAAACTCCCTTCCAAAGTTGGTTTCTAATTGTATTGTTGGCCTAAATCATGAGTTTAAGGCTTCTAGGTTCTTGTTCTAAGGCTAAAGGAACATTAGGCACTCATTTGTGCCCTTTACTTGGAGTTTACGGCCCAAGAGGTGTTCCTTGGCCGTAAACTCCTCAAACTACTTGGTTTTGATTTGCTTCCAGCCTCTAATGATCATACATAAAGTCCTTAGTTAGATGCCTAACACGGAAATGGGACTAGGTGGCCTTTAGGCTTGATTTTTGAGTTTACTCCCCAAGAACGTTCTTGGGCGGTAAACTCCCGGATCTTGTACTTTGGACATGTAAATAATGTTATTAAGCATATAAAAAGTATTAAAACACATCCATGAAAGTAGACTCACAATCTGGGATGAAAACCCGAAGATCCGTGAGAGAGAAATTGACTTTTCTCTATTTGGAATCTAACTAATGAACCAATTTGGTTCAGAATTCTATTTATAGTCCTAAGATTTTTGGCAAAAAATATTTTTATTCTCGGAATGGATTCTAATGACCTAGAGTAATGGAATTACAGTGTTGCACAAAATCCTAGTGCATCCACTCTCCTAATAACTCCTTAGGCGTAAAACCCTGAAAACTGCCAACTTATTCCATAAGTCTGAATTTTCACTGTAACTGCTCTACTTCTATTGGATTGAAATGGTTTGATTTAGAATGGAAATTTCGGGTTGTCACATCATCCCCCTGTTAATGGGAATTTCGTCCCGAAATTAGAATTTAGGCAAGTAAGTATGCACGAATGATCGAGACGTGAGGAGGAACTTCCTAATCGATTTGTTCTAGCGCACCTAAGTGAAATCGGGCTCTCGGTTGGCATTCCAACGAACCTTCACTAACTGGCGACGACGTTGCTTCGTCCGCTTGACCTCTCGGCCGAGGGTCACTACGGTTCTGATACGAAGGCAAGGATCTCGACGAGTGGACTTGTAAGAGTCCAAACGGAAAGGTATGGTTTCACGATCGAGATGCGAAGAGTAGAATGTACGTTACTGAGTTCGCGGAGTAGGTCTAGTTTGTGCGAGGCACAGGACAAATTCTGATAAGAATCTCGGAGGTCCTGTCAAATTTGGATTTAGCTTTCCACGCTTTACGAAGCGTATTAAGCCATTCTCAGAGTGAGTTATCCTAAAGAACTTGGTCACTCACTCGGAATTTCGAAGGTTCCTTTTCTTGCGTAACTTCCCAGTCCAAGGCCACCCCTTGCTGGGTCAAAGTCGTACGAGTTTCTGTATCTTGCGAGGAGTTCTGAATGAACTAAGGCGGTAGGTCGGTAAGACCTAGAATTTGGCGAAAAACTGTCGGTGTCTCTGGTGTCGATGAATGCTCAATTGTTTTGGCAAATTGAAAGAGTACTCAAAATTTCCCACATTACTAACAGTGTGTCCTAGAAATTTGACTCTTCAATTCCCAAATCTCGTGCCTAGAGAACTTTGCTAAAAGTTCCTCTGTAGGAATTGTTTTCATGGGTTTTCTTCTTACTACGAGGGTAGATAAGTAAGTCATTTCATGGAGAAATGACGAATCGATCCAAGTAAGAAAGACGTAACCCTAATCATTTATCTCATGAAAACCATGGGCGTATTGGTCCTATCCGAAAGGTATCACTACGAACTCGAAGTGTCCGTATCGAGTTCAGGAGATAGTCTTTCGGACATCCTTCCCTAACACTCGAACTGGTGATATTCGGATTTCAGATCCATTCCTGGAAGTAATTTCTTTCCTTACGTTTGCTCAACCATTTTGTCTATGCGAGGCAGAGATCACGATTTCTATGAAAATCTTGACGGAGTCCTCGATATCCGAGGCACATACGATGCGATCCATCGATCTCTAGAAGAATCTGACCGGGGTTCTCTAGGGTGAGAAGCCTAGTCTTATAATTCTATTTCTGTGTAGTTCGTTAAGTTGTTTGTACTATTCTTGTATCTCCGTGGGTGTTTAAACTATAGGGTGATCTGTTTTCGGGAGTCGTACTGGGTTCTAAGTTTGTTCACATGATGATGTGATTACTCGTATACTTAGGCAGTTCTCCGTCCTGAAGTCCATTTTAGAATTCATACAGGGCTTCACGATCACAATTTCGTGTATACGAGTCGTATATAATTAAGATTGAAAAGGTAGTCGAATAACTGATTCTTCTTTAAGCTCACATCCCATCCGGGGAAAAAGAAGTTAAAGTGGAATCATCAATTCTAAACCTGTAGAAGCTTGATTATATATAACTCTTACGTATACCTTCCTCAGTGATAGATCAATTGCATGATTCCTTAGATTGGACTTGACGTACTGCACGAGTGGTACTTCGGGGATTTCTTCGGAAAGAAAATAACTAAGAGGTACTCCTGGAATGAGCACTTTGGGGATTTCTTCGGAAATAAATTAACTAGGAGGTACTCCTGGAATGAGTACTTCGGCATTCTGATATGACGGCTTCGCTGGAAAAGTGATCTAGAAGATAGGGATGTACGTATGAAGCTGTTTTCGCGAGGATCAAATTTAATCGAGTCGTATGATAATGTCGGGATCATACTGAAATTTAAAGACATTAGATTTGAACATAAGACGTTTACAGACAAGAGACAACCGTGCAACCATGAACAGAGTTACAGTACTTTAGATTTACCACAAGACTATTGCTGCGAATGAGATATACTACAAAAGACAAGTATACACAGCACGAGAATTCCTATACAGACAGGATCTCGCAAAAGGTAAGACTCTAGTTGCACTAGTCCTAGATAGTTTATAAGTCTGTTACAACGAAACGCCTTAATTACATTAACGTGGTTCCTGAGCAGGCTCTCCTGCAGCTGTGATCCTGAGAATCTTCCCATCTACGCCAGAATTCTGCGTTATCGGGCAATCTCTCTTGAAGTGCCCTATCTCACCACATTGGCGGCATGACTGGCTAGTACTATCTTTGGTGACGAGATTACGGTGCTTAGCTAGTGTTATGTGGACACGAGTGCCTTCCTCGTTACTCCACCTCGAAAATTGCTTCTTGAATCGTTCTGCGCTATAACTCGTCTTGTGCTTTGGGTTAGTCTCGATGAAAGGGACTTGAGTGACGGGTCTTTTCGGTGCTCCACAGTCACGAGCATGATGCCCTATGTTTAGGCAATTGCAACATTGCATCTCATGGCAAGCCCCATGATGATGGAAACTACACTTATCACACTTCGGGAGTTTTCCCTCATATGACCTGCGCGGTACGGGAACGGCAGGGGTTTCCACTTGCTGCTGTTGTATAACCAACTTTTGGGTTCTATTGCGTTCTATCCGGGCTTGACGCTTTCGTTTCTTGTTCTCTGCTTTCTGGCTTTGCGAAGCCAGACTGTGACTGTTACTGTTGGGTGACTTCCTGGATGGATATCACGATTGGGAACTTCATTCCCATCAGTAGTATCGACTGTGCTGATAGCGCTACGGTGCGCAATGACCGCGGTTACGGCAGCCACTACAGCAGCTGTAAATGCCATTTGAAAGGTAGCGGCGTCCATAGGAAAAGTAGAGGTCTCGTTGCTTGGCTGGTTGTTTCCGGATGACGACATGATTCTATAACACGTAAGATAAGGATTTTGTGAGCGATTCTGGTTGACCCTGATGTACTTAGATTGTTCATGAAAAAGTAAGAGTATGATCTCGAAAGTTTGACCTACATCCCTATGATGCAGTCCTGGTTAAAGAATGAAAGTATGTTCGCGAAGGTTTGACCTACATCTCCATGATGTAGTCCTAGTACGGAATGGAAGTATGTTCGTAGAATGGTCTCAAGACGTTTGTCGTTCGGCTGATGTATCGTGGGTTGGTGCATAACAAGATCCAACCACTGAAAGAGACTTGGAAATGCCTCTGGAGATAAATCACCATAGTCCAATGACTTGACTAAAGTATGATTCAGATAGACTCCAATGAAAGTAAGATAAAAGTACTTGGATGAAGAATGACACAGAAGTTATCCGGCTGTCAATACCTTTGATATTCACGATGTAAAGATTCTTAGAAAAATGACCTTGTAAAGGTCTCACATCATATCCAAAGAAGATATTTCCTGACAGTATAAAGACCTAACTAAAGTACTTACGGTACAAGATAATTTCATAGAAAATGCCACATCAGGCATAGGCAGAAAACACGATTTCTCTTTATAAGGGAAATAAAGTAAAGCATCTACTCCTGGCGACGGTCATCCCTCTGGTGAACTCTTAGTTCAACCAATTGACGTTCCATTGTCAAGTAGGTGGCTTTCGCACACCATCTGGCGTACTCGGAGCTCTATGACCTCGGCTCGTGATTCAGCCAGTACTTGCAACAGGGTTTCATGGTTAGTCTCTGATCTCTCGTGAGTATATTCTAGATGAACGGTGTGGAGGGTATGCATTCTAGCATAGGCGACTATTTCTGAAATCTGATATAGGGCAGTCTTGCCTTGAATCTCATTTTGGGCCCTTCTGCGGACCAAGAATTGGCAAGACTCTATCTGTTGAGCCCCTATTGCTCAGGTCGTAAAAGCTTCGGTCGCCATCAAATAGCATAAACTGATCTTGTCCTTGGCTCCCTGTTTCCAAGCATTCCACTCACTCAGGGTCGGCCACGAAAAGCCGGACGAGGGTTAGGAATTGGAAAGGAAGCTGCTCGGGGTAGGTTCTCAACCTCTGGTTTGGGGTTAGTATCATACGAAAGGTCTTCATCACGGTGATCATCCAAGGGGATAGGATGATCATTCTCTGGTTCTTCTCCGAACCAACCAGCTATGACTTCATTCGGAAGATACTGGTTGTCAAGGGGATGGAGTCCAGCTATGATTTCTATGCGAGAATTTAGGGTAAGAGGATAATTATTAGACGAATTATCTAGATAATTATTTAGAAAACCTTCATTAGTTACATCGCTATTTGTGAAGTGCATACCAGATATGTGTAATCTAAACAAGATAGACCTTCGAATAAGTGACCTTAACTCCTTATTCACACAGAATAGGGGTAAGGCAAAATTATCACAGATTCTGAGTCTATAACATCCTAATTACATGTAGCCCCAATGTATCCACTTAGCAACTATTCAACTTAATAATGAAGATCCCGTTTTAATTCTCAAGTATAAAGTACTTATAGTAACACCAAAATACACCTATAGTATTTTAAACTTATTGTTATGTTCTATTGTTCTCATTCTAGTAGGGTTGGTAAGATTTTAGCATTGTTGCAACCACACACTTAAACTTAGGCACATGCTAGTCAACCCTCGGATAATATAGGTGATCAGGCTATATCTTCCCAGTTTTGACCATATGTCTCTAAGCCCACTTGTGTTGCCCAACAATCTTAATTCTGTTATACTGTCATTTTAGTATGAATGCAGCACGTATACTTTATTAAATATTTTATTATTTAAAGTATAAACTCTTGGTCAGAGTATTTTTAATCCCTTATGTATTTATAGTTAGTATATCTTTTATGGGTTGATATACTTAATTCACTATAAACAATGCTCTGATACCAATCTATCACACCCCAAAACCAAGAACGGCAGAAACGTTCTGGGGTGGAGGACGTCATGTATAATATCAACAACAATGTAAAGTAGTAATCAAGCAACAACATCATCCATTTCATTAATAAAATAATTATTATACAATTGTATTCTGTCAAATTTTGATAAACACTAAAGCATAAATCAAAATGAAAGATAAGTCTTGAATAAGCTCCATCTTCCTTTCTCCTTGCATCGGTACCTGTCTATGATGACCTGAGGATACAAGTAATTTTGAAAGCGAGTATCAGCTTTAAAGCTGGTGAGATCATAAGTATTAATGTGTCTTAATTTGTAAAACTTATAATTTTTAAGACTTGACATTGTTTTGAAAGAAAGCTCATATAAGTATGAAAATGTTTGTAGATCAACTGTAAATGTTTGAAAATCCCTAGAAATCCCTATGATTCCTATTAGTAACAAAAGGAGTCTTCTACCAAGACTTAACTGTTCTCATTGTAATCTTCTATCAAGATCTAATTGTGTTACTATTATTATCATTATAAGAAATTGTATCCTTTGGTACTAGGATACCTAAATATAATTTACCTCATTGGTTATGTGAATGAGTCACAAAATATGGGTAATAATATAACTAACCTGAATAATACCCTTTGGTACTAGGGTAACTATCATCGTTAACTTTAAGCCATCTGTAGACATAGTCTTACCTCTGTTGCTAACAGCTGGGTATAGGAATAGTTAATCCCTTAATCGTATACCTGTAATGGTACCAACCGTTTGACATCCGTGGATGTGCTTTTACCTCTGTAGCTAACAGAGATTTTAGGAATGGTCAATCCCCCAATCGTATCCTCTGGTACTAGGATAATAAATCCATTCTATCTCGTCGAATATGTGATTGTATCACAAGTTAAAGGTAAGAATGAGGATTTGATAACAAAGTCGATATATATAAAATGTAATAGGACTCCTCCTGATATATCTATGCACATGTGCTCCTATAAGTATAATAATGTAAATATTATAGTAGAGTACGGTAAGGTTCTACGTGTGCTAGTTGTAATGTGTGTTCTCCCTATCTAGCAAGTATAGTAATTGTACTGTAATGTTCAACGTGTGCTAGCTGTAATGTGTGTTCTCTCTATCTAGTAAGTATAGTAATGTAAACATTCTAGTATAGATGTATATGTTCTCATCCTAGTATAGTTGTACATGTAACGTACAGTAATGTTCTAGAAAGTATTGACTCATGAATGAACTGACTCATTGTATGATATCTCGTTCTAGTAATGGTTCTAGTATCTTCCAAAATCGTGGGATATGAACATGCCCATCATCAAGAAGACAAAAGATCTCAATCGTCTTAGTATTGCTGAAGTAATTGAAGAGCTTGACGCTTTAAAGAGTTCTTTAAACCTTCCGGTCAATGAAGTGTCGTGTTCTCATTCATGTGAAGTTTCATGTTCTCAATCATGTGAAGATACGATTAAATTTCTTCAGGAACAAATTGATTTATTAAAAGGGGAAGTTGAGGACCTGAGATATAAAGGATATCAACTCAGGAAAGGACAGAAACCCCTGAAGGCTGAGTTAGAAGCTAAAACCAAGGACTTTAGGAAACTTCAGGAAGACTACAGTAACAAATGTGAAAACTATGATTATGTAGTCAAACAAAATGCTGAGCTAGTGGCTGAAGTTGAATCTTTGAAAGGAAAGTTTGAAACTGCCAAACTTGATGTTAGAAAATATGATTTCTCAAGTGAGGTGGTTGCAAATATGATAGACCAAAGCATGCAGTTTAAAAGGAATCAACACAAGGGTCTAGGGTATGATAGTGTACCTCCTCCTTTCAATCATAACTACACATCCATCCCTATGAAACAAGAAGAAATTGACAGGGAGGCATATCTTAAATACGGAAAACCAGCTGGATTTGTGTCAGGAGGAGTTATCAATGTTGAAAATATTGATGTTTCTATTACATGTGCAGGTAAAGTAGTAGAGGATGAGAACAAGGAGAGTTCTTCTGAACAAACCAACGACCCCTTGAACTCTAAATCTGCTGCTTCTGCTCAACCTATCGTTGAGAAATATAGGCCTCCAATTTCAGCGCAACAAAGTGCCTGTTGTAAGTGTACATATGGGAAAAGCAAGAGACAAGGCAAGGATATGCCACCAGGGACAGAAAGAGACAACTCCCCAGTGAAGAAAAGGACATGTTTTCACTGTGGAACACCTGGACACATTGCTAGAAATTGTCTTAATCGCGCGTATGTTCCCTACTACGCACAAGGATGGAAAAACGCGCCAAGTGGGAGATACTTCAAAAGAAACCCTTCCAGGTCACGTTCAGACAATGGTGACTGGAACGCGCACAAGGCCAAGAATCAAATCCACAAGGCAAAGAATCTGAATCTCAAGGGCAAGAAGGGAATGCAGGCCCAGAAGTCTAGTTCAAGAGATGCTCCTATGAAACCAAGACCGGTTAGGTCAAAGTCATCTAGGCAGACGGCTTCAAGTTCCAAATCAAGTGCCGAGGCACCCATCGGATCGAAAAAGAAATGGGTTAAACCCAACTACAAATGGGTTCCAAAGGCTCAATCTCCCAAATCAACTAACGACTCTAATGTTTCTACATCTTCTGTTTGTGATAAGCAGGATATGTCATGGGAGAAAGTATTGTGTGTTGATGACAAAGGTCGACCCAGTTTCAAAATGGACTGGGTTCCAAAGACCAACTAATCCCGCTTTGTGTCGGAGCAGCTATGGAGGCATATCATCAGACTTCGGTTTATTGGTAGTGGCTACTCCTGGCATATGATTGGGGACATCTCTCAACTGTACAACATTCAGACCTTTGCTTGAGAGTATGTGTCCTTTTGTGGGAAGGGAAGAAAGGAATGGATCACTCATGGGGTTAGTGCTTAACGACATGAAGAATTTTCGGATCTGTTCTGAGATTACGTGTGCTGTTCTCAGACCTTCTGGATGCAAATTCAATCGGTGACTTACGGTTTGCGTTTTCTTCTCTATACTCCTGAGTTTGTCTTAAGTTGATTCACTTTAAAGACTAATTTTTGTTTTAGGATAGTTTAAATTTGCGTATTTACTTTCGTTTCTCTCCTATGTACAAATTTAGGGGGAGAAATAAAAACAAAACAAAAATTAGAAAATTAAAAAAAAAAAAGAATCCAAAAACATTAGAAAATCAGAAAATTAAAAAATGTGGTGTTAATGAAATGTGTTTGAGGGAGATGTTTTGGGAAGTGATATTATCAAGTGATAACAGACAACCTGAGTCTGCGTAACGTACCCAAAGTTGAAGGGTCTATGCTCTGGTTTGATGCGTCGGTAGGCACGAAAAATTTTAAAATGGACATGACTAGGCAGAGTTGAACTTATGAAATTTATAGACTTGACAAATTTTGACCTAGTTAGATCCATTCAGCCTGACAATATGACGCTCGGATAGGTTGATCAGGGAGATATATATGGGAATCTACTCGTCACATTAATTGAACCCGTACTTGGAACCGTGGTTTAACTTTTCCTCGATGTGCGGATTCTGTCCTTAATTCCGGTTGGATAGGGCGACTGGTAAATTCCGATAAATTAGGTCTGTAGAATATCATTTTCTTTCTTTCCGTCTGTTAGCCATATGTTGTCTCCTTTGTGCGACTTCTAATCCGACCTGGTACACAACATATGCAACTCTATTTCTCTGCAGGCTATATATAAATGTGTGAAATACTTCTTATCTGTTAGCCATATGCTGTCTTCTTTGCGCGACTTCTAATCCGACCTGGTACACAGCATATGCAACCTTCTTCTTCTCAACCCCTCTGAAGTAGTTAGCAATAGAATTCTGAATCTCTTCTCTCTCTGAATGGTTGTCTGCTTACCCGGTGTAAGGAGTACTCTGGAAGCTCTTGATGGCTAGGGCATATCAGGAAGCGGGAAACACGTTCTAGTACACTTAAAATTGAACTCATACAGATTGTCTGTAGATCTCGCTGCTCAATTTAGGTGGACAACAATATCCCTGGTCGTTGTCAGCTGAATGGTCCTTAAGATATAGTATCTAGGAACTTAGGATCAGATATAATATCTAGGAACTTAAGTTCACCTTGTCTTGTAAAAAATAGTATGTCCTAAATTTGTCACAATTTTTCGTGTTTAAGTGGACAACAATACCGACGATCGACCAGACAAAGATGTGAATATGAAAGGTACCGACAAGTGGATAAAGGCTGTCTAAAAACTTTGATCCCAAATCTCTCTTAAAGTTATATATCATTTTTATTATTGTTAAATTTATTATAGTTTCTTCTAATTTAAATATTAGGGGAGAATTAAAAATTAAAAATAAAAAAAAATCAGAAAAATATTAAAAATCCAAAAATAGTGTTATTTCTGTTTTATTTCTTGTTCAGAAAAATAAAAAAATCCAAAAATATTTTTGTTTCTATTTTAATTTGTGTGCTAATTTTTCTTTTAGTTTTGTTTTGTCTTGAAAAGTGATTTCAGGTATAGATAAGACTCATGGAGTTTGTGTTGAAGATTTCTGAGCCAAAGCCTCGTCCGTGAGCATCGAAGAATTCGCATTCGAAGGAGCAAGAATGAAGATTATTCTTTCAACATTCAATCCTTCAACCCCAGAAGCAAGGTGAAGCTGCAATTAAAGATTTGTGACGGATTGCATTGAAGCCTCCTCAATCAGTCTGCTGCTATCTATGAACCTGCTGAAGTGATCTAGAAGATTTGTTCTCTCTAATGTTCTCTCTGAAGATTCTCAAGCTGAAAGTGTTATCTTTCAAGAATCAGTACAAGAAGCCTCCTCACCCAATGTGCGTTCAATGCCAAATTCTGAAGAAAAACCCAACCGCTCAAGATGAAGTCAATTAGTGAAGATTCATATGTTCATCCTGATGCTGTGAAGAAATCGAAGGTTAAAGCTGAAGCCAAGCTTTCATTGAAGATTGACAAGAAGAGCCAGCTACTTTTTAGGGGGAGCTTGTTGGGTCAATTAAGAAAAGAAAGCTATAAACCAAGGGGGAGATTGTTGGGTCAAAATATGGTTTATACTTTACTTTTCTGGGCATTGTGTTTTTGTGTAATAATTGTGGAGTCTTTAGTCTAGTTTACGGCTGAGTTTACGGCCGTAAACACCTTACGGCCGTAAACTCGTTTACGGCCCAATTGTTTCCGGCCCATGTTCCCTAGTATAAATAGAGGTGTTAGGGTGAGGAGTAGAGATTGATGATTGATGAACACGAAGTAGTTTACGGCAGAGAGAGAAATTATGTGTGTGAATCTTTTGTATCCGGATCATAATTCTAATCAATTTATACATAGATTCATCATTATTCTTCTTCTCCTTCTCTTCTTATTTTATATAACATCATCCGTTTGATTGGGATTCCACACCATCAAACGGATCTGACTGATACACGGGTAGATTAGGGACTTACACTACCGGAAGCACAAGACTCGCACTTGGATCAAGGAAAGTCACAAGGTTACCAAGAAGCTAGTAATTGATTCTGTTTTATTCGAGTATGTCATTACCCTTGTTTCGGTAATAACAAGCGAAATGGTTGTTATTCCGACCCTAGTTGTCATATAAATTTGAGTTCGACTGCGAGGATTATGTTACGTGGTCTAGAGGACCAAGTTCGATGTAACATCTGACTTAAGTCAGAAGATTGCAATCATTTTACAAGCCCTATTTTGTTGATGATTCCGGGGCGTAATCATCCTAAGGGGGTGATAATTGTAACACTCGTAGATCCGGGTTAGTCAATTTAGAGACGATAAGCATCAAAAATTACTTTTAAATGGAAGATTATTTAGAAGGATTAATCTAAACTAAGTTGTAGTATATGTTACAAGGATTCCGTACATAAAAAGAATGTCGAAATCCGAGTTATAACGAAGAAGTTATGACCTGTCGAAGTTTCGCGACAGAACCTGTACGACACAACGTGATGAAAATTGTGAATTTACATTCTAACGATATTTAGCCTTAGCGATCTAAACGAAAGTCGTAGAGTTCGTTAAACCGTGAGCATGCATAAAAAGAACGCCCAAATCTGACTTCGTATGAGGAAGTTAGGATTTTTCTAAGTTTCAACTTAGCAGTATGCAGCCGGAAACTCGAACTTGAGATCGAGTGATTTTTGGTCGAAGCAATCTAAACAAGAATCAAAGATCTCGTTATTAGTAGTGTAATGATAAAAAGACAGACGAAAACGGACGTCGGATGAAGAAGTTATGAATTTATAACGGAGTTTTCCTGTCCCGGCCTACTAAAAATAAATAATAAAAATAAATTCAAAATTAGCCGACGGAGTCTAAACGAAAGTTGTAGAGCGTAGTCTCACCTACGCGGGGATATAAAGAACGTCAAAAACGGAGCTCGTATGAGGAAGATATGAATTTCTGAAGTTTATTAAATAATTAAAATATTTAATTTAAATATAAAATCCGATATTATCCGAAGGGGGGGAGTCATCGGACTTATCCGAGTTACGCCCAGCGTAACTGGAGAATTACGCCCAACATAATCCCAGTTTCATCCCCTATAAATAGAAGTCGAAGACAATCGAGTTCTTTGCTCACTTTCTTTCATTCTCTCTCGTTTTTGCATCGTTTTACGTGCAAGAAATATCCCGAAGCCCCGGTATCATCCCGAGACCCGAAAGCGAGTCCCGAAGCCCTGAAGATCCCGAGAAGTAAAGTTTCCGAGCCGAAACTTTGTTCGCGTGAAGCCCGGTTTTGGAGGAAACATCCCGGTTTCGTCGCAAAAGATTATTTTAATAACCATAGTGCTGTCCGATCATCTTCTGATCAAGTGAGTGTATAGTCCCTTTCATAAACACGATTTTAATACAAGTATCGTATGAATGTATTAAGTATATGTTTTATGTGCGTGTATAGTTACTTTCTTCTAACACATAAGTATTAAGTATTTGCTACGAAATAGGTTTTATTTGTTTATATATATTGTTGTTTATTCGAGGTAAGCATGAAATTGATGTTTTATATAGGTTTTAAACGAGTTAAATTGTACATGTATGTTATATCTATAAATATGTTGGGTAGAACATGGGTAGACGAATTAGTTGGTGTGTGATGACTGATGAGTTTGAGGATGAGACAAAAGACGAACCTTGGTAGCTATGGATTTAGTACTGTATAGATGAACCTTGGTAGCTATGGATTTAGTATTGTATAGATGAAACTTGGTAGCTATGGATTTAGTACCGTATATACGAAAGTTGGTAGCTATGGATTTAGTATTTTTAGATAGACGATGGTAGCTATGAATTTAGTACTGTTAGATAAATGTTGGTAGTTATGGACTTAGTACCTACACTGGTAGCTATGGATTTAGTACTGTTAGATAAACGTTGGTAGTTATGGACTTAGTACCTACACTGGTAGCTATGGATTTAGTACCCGATGAATGAACCATAGCAGCTAGGACTGCTTGTTATTTGGATAAAACCGAATTGTCCAATTGGACAAATTGGATTGGACTATTTGGTTCGGATATTCGGATTTTTAGATTGGTTTTTAACAAAACCGAATTACTATTTTGAATTTCGGATTGGTTTTGGCTTATAAAATATGAACTGAATAATCCAAAAAACAGAATAACAATTTATTATATATTTATTTTTAATATAACTATAACTATTTATTGATTTTATAATTTATTTTTTCAAATATGTTCAAAAAGTTTTATGTAATAAAAAACATTAATATGCATTTTCTCTTAAAAGTTCTTTATCTATTAAATATTAAACTATAATATACAATCTTAGTAGTTTTGTAACACCCTGTTTATTTATTAATTAAATAAATAAATTGATGAATGTACAGTAGCCCTAAAATAAATAATTATATATAAAATGATGGTCCCGTAGAGCTAATTGTCACACTTTAAGAGATTAGGGGTTAAAAGTGTGAAATCCAGACATAATTGGTAAGTATTTAAGAAGGTAGGGACTACTTGGTTAGTTATCGGAATCAATTGAAGGGATTTTGGAAGCTGAGGGGTTGCATGGTAAATGTAGGGACTTAAGTTGAGAGTATTTTGAGTGGCTGGGGTTAAAATGGTAATTATTGGCTTGTTTGAAAACAAAAAGGGAAGGGAGGGGTCGTTTTTGCCATTATGGCAAATTCATAAATGGAGCCGGGTATATAATTTTCCTTATCAATCAAACCCTACCACCCAGCCACTAAACCCTAAGCAGGAAGAGACTTCTCTAGCCGCCAGGAGCGATCCCCGACTGCCGCCTGCTTTCCTCCTTGCCACCGCTAAAGCCAGTCGCCAGAGTCTATCTCTTCTACATCGGAAAATGAGTATGGTGGTTGGATGATCGGTTTCTGTTACGAACCACCGGACCTCAGCCATCGTTTCTGTTGTTGCTGGAGGCGGAGGACGACGATGGAGCATCGTTCAGTCGGAAGCAGCGGGAGACAAGTCGTAGCCACCTACGCCGCCTCCTCCTCCTCATTTGTGAAGCCAAAGAAGCGGGACCATCGGTGGAGCTGCAAGATCAGTCGACACTGAGGCTGGGAGCCGCTAATCGCCATTGTTATGTTGCTATTCTCGCCGCTGGAGGAGCTTGAGCGTAGCTCTCATCGTCACGGAACCCCCCCCCCCCTCTGTTCGGTTCGTTGCTGCTGAACCGCTATCTCTATCCTGTCGGCATGAAACCATCATTGTCGCCGCCATACGCCATTATCGGGTGGTTGGTTTCTCTTTTCGAGCAAAGGATGTGATGGTGTGCATGTTTTCGTTTATGGGTATGATTTGTTTGACCGGAAATCGCAAGAGCCACTACTGCCACCACCGTGAGGTGGTGGCTGCCACCAAGGACCATCGCATGTGTGTGTTGGTATTACTGTAGTGTGTGTGTTTCTTTTAGGAATTCATTGTAAAAGTTGTAAGAGCCAAGAATAATAAAAGAAATTGAAAACCACCACCTTAGGGTGGTGGCTGCCGCCTCCTGCTGCCATCGGCCGTCGTGTCGAGTGGCGGTGTGCTTTGCCTGGTTGTGTTGACTAGTTTGGGGTGCTAGAAACCCTAATGGGCCCAAGGAATTCCTAATGGGCCCAATGAAGCCTAATGGGCTTAATGAAAACCCTATTGGGCTTAATAATATTCTAGTGGGCTTAATAGGCCCAATAAAGCCCTAATTGATCTAAAAGTCCAACAAGCTAATAAATGAGCTAGTATTTGGGTTAGAAACCCTAATTAGGGTTTGGAAAACCCTAATGCCAATAAAACCCTAATTTGAGAAGAAATTGGTACACACACACTCGGGAATTATTAATAACTTGAAACATGAATAATAATCACGGGCAAGGTTTAGCTAAGCTATATGGGACTTAATGAGTTAAGTCCTTAGAGGATTAAGTTCTTAATGGGTTAAGTAGGAAACTTAACCATAATCTTCATTTTATGTGAAACCCTAATTTCTCTTGGGTTTATTGTTGGGCCTTTCTATTAGGCCTTGATGATTGGATTATTATTGGGCCATCCAATGTGAAGCAATTGGACTAGAATAATTAATGGGCTTTGAGGTAAGGCCCATATGAGGAGTGGGCCCAATTTGGAAAATTGGGCCATGTGTTGGGCTTTGATTCCTAATTGACTTTGGGCCTTGGGCTTGGATAAGCCAAGCTAGGGGTAAAGTAGTAATTACCCAAAGAATGTACTTATTGTTATGTAGTGGGATCCTATTATTAATTAGGTGATGTTTGATAATTGACAGATCGGGAATCTGTCATCTAGTAGCTGGAGTTGAGTCTGCAGGACTTCAACAATGTGGGATTGAGTCTGCGGGACTTCAGCAATGTCAGGTGAGTCTTCTCACTATACCTTACCTGGAATGGTAACTAGGTGTGACCGGAAGGTCTTATGTGTATGAATGAGTTATGAGACCTTATGTGATATGTGACCGGAAGGTCTTATATATTTGTATGAGCTATGTGACTTATGTGATATGTGACCGGAAGGTCTTATATAATTGTATGAGCTATGTGACTTACGTGATATGTGACCGGAAGGTCTTATATATATATATATATATATATATATATATATATATATATATATATATATATATATATATATATTGTATATATATATTTGTATGAGCTATGTGACTTATGTGATACGTATATGTTGTATGATTTGGGACCGGAAGGTCGACAAGGATATGGTCGGAAGGCAATCAGAGTTGAGGCCGGAAGGTCTACCAGAGTTGTGGGACCGGAGGGTCCCGCTGAGACACATTGACCGGAAGGTCTTACATAGCTATAGCCTCGAGTGGCTAATATGTTTATGTGGTATTTTGGGAAACTCACTAAGCATGCGTGCTTACCGTGTTATGTGTTTCAGGTACATTGTTTCAAAGGAAAGGAGCCGGCTTGGACGTAGCGCATCACACTATGTTTTCCGCACACGAGATCCTTGGGATTACACTCTGATATGGTTTTATGATACTCTGTTTGATTAATGACACTTTAGTTTTTGATATGAGATATTATTATATTAATCGCTTTTATGCAATAACTTAAATAAAAATGAAATTTTTGGCCTTGAATTTCGGGATGTTACAAGTTTATAAATTTTAAATCACAATTAAATATTTTTTTGCCTATAAAAATTGGATAATATTATAATTATATGTCATTTTAAAATTTTTAGTTTTTCAAAACCGAATTATAAAAACCAATCCAACCGAATTGTAATTGGATCAGATTTGAATTTAGTTTGGATTATTCGGATCCATATTTTGAAAACCGAAATCAATTTGGATTTACTTAATTGGATCGGATCGAACCGATCCATTCAAACGAACACTCCTAATAGCAGCTATGGAATTAGTGCTTTACGAAAGAACCTTGGCAGCTATTGTCTTAGTGCCAAATAAAGAATCCTGACAGCTATTGTCTTAGTGCCTAATAAAGAATCCTAGCAGCTATTGTCTTAGTGCCTAATATGAAGTGAGAAAATAGATGTCTCTTAGGGTAGACCCTGAAGCGTAAGGAAGATAATGGGGATGGGTAGTTGGAATGATCGTTTGATGACTGAATATATATATATATATATATATATATATATATATATATATATATAAGATGTAATATTGTGGGTTGAAAACCCTATATGCTTACAAGGCTCCCAAGCCTGACCCACTCAGTTTTCTTTGTATTACAGGTTGTGACACAAGAGCATAAGTTGGCTGACGTAACAAGAGATATGGATTATAGGCCCATAGTTATAATTAACTGTGTAAGGTCTATGTTGTTCTGTTTATGCTCTTGGTGTGTATTTAACATGACATCCCAAGATTTTGTTATATAATGAAAATACATTTCTTTAAAGAAATGCTTTGATAAATTCTTATCATATTTTATTTTGGGAACAAATTCTGCAACTGTTTTTTGTAAAAGATTACTCTGATTTTAAAAACAAAGCATAAACAAATTGATCTTTTATGGCTGTGAAATTAGGGATGTCACAGAGGGTCACATAGCCAGGGACTGCACACAGAAGACTCCAGCTGCCGGAGTCCGACTTTGTTATCATTGCGATCAGGTGGGCCATATGAAGGCCAGTGTCCTCTTTTGGCTGCCAGGCAAGTGCAGGCCCTAACACCGGCCACTTTGAGGATTACTGACGGGGTTTAGGGTAGAGTAGAACCTCTAAAGGCTCAAGGGCGTGCTTATCAGCTTATAGCCGAGGAGACCGGGACAGCGCCAAAGGTGACGGCCGATATGTATTTTCTCCTATCTTTTGTTCATATTTGTATTATGACTTTCCGTTTCTCTCTGCGTGAGTTATTAGAGCATAGGAGATGCTAGGGGGATAGTATTGTTAAGGGATCTTGGATGGGTAGGATCCGGTGGTTCATTCAAGAGAAAGAGATATGATAGGAAAAATCGTTAGACCAGATAGATCAGTCGTGATTTAGGGATTCAGAAATCATCAATAGGAACTCGGATACTTTGAAGTTCTTTGCCTTGGATAGGGACAATTGAGTCGCATACCAGTTTCGCCGCCAGTAATCAATAGTTAGTGCTCTAATTGGGGGAGAATTGGAAATTCTCAGATGAGGCGTTTGCGTTGGAAGATGCTGCCTGATGCAGTTAGATGGCGGTTACTAGAGTGGAGTAAGGAGACGGTCCAGTTATGCTGAACACTCTGTAGAAATGGTAGATATATGTGCAAGTATGAAGTATACTGCTATGCTAATAGAACTTAGTGGGTTTGTCTTCAAGTGATGGATATGTTGAGGAAGTGTAATGAGAACTTTGTATAGGTTATCAGGCTTGTGTTCAGGTTCTGAGTATATGTGTTATGGAATGGCATCATGATCTACAAGTGGATAATGTAGAGAGAAGTTTCGATGTTGTGGCAATGTCCGATGTTGCAAGGTTGTGGTTTAAGCCTCCTTGGAAGTGAAGGAGGTGAGTATCTCCAGAATGGAGTTTTGGACAGTAGAAGTGGAGGTAGCAGGGTGAACAGACTCGAAAGCAATCCAGTCCTATGCTGAGAAACCTGGGAGGGTAATCCAGTCATGGGTCGTGGGCATAGAGATCGTGATAGTTATGTTCCATGCTGTAGCGTGTTTGGGATATGTGTATTGTTGAGGTTTGGGTAAGTTGCGCTCGGTTGTGTGGAATCAGAGGAGTTTTAAGGATAGATCCTTGGTGTAACGCCCGGGTTTCAGGGCTAAGCATATTTTTCAATGTAATAGTCTAGGTCAACTATTGTAACTCTTTTTGAAGTAATAAAGATGAAATATTTGAGTATTATGTGAATTATGTGTGTTTATGTGTTTATTGTTTAATTATAAATGTATAATTAATAAAGAATAAAAATAAGCGTCAAAATTAAAGTGTGAGATAAGCCCAATATCTTTACATAAAGTTGTAGTGGTCGAAACAAGGATTCCGGGGATATAAGGAATGCCGAAATCCGAGTTATAACGAAGAAGTTATGACCCGTCAAAGTTTCACGACGGAACCGGCGCGACACCGAGAAGCGTAAATAGTGAACTTACGATAGAGCGACTTTTAGCCTTAGAAATCTAAATGAAAGTCATAGAATATGTTAAACTTAGAGTGTCCATAAAAAGAACGACCAAATCTGACTTTGTATGAAGAAGTTATGAGATTTTAAACAGACCAATCCTGTCCCGGCCTGTTAAAAATATAACTTTAAAAATAAAGTCAAAATTAGCCGACGGAGTCTAAACGAAAGTTGTAGAGTACGTATCCACCTACGCGTGGATATAAAGAACGTCAAAAATGGAGTTCGTATGAACGAGTTACAAATTATAATAGCATATTTACGTATTAAAATAAAGTATCAATCATGTATACGTACACACACACACACACACACACATATATATATATATATATATATATATATATATATATATATATATATATATATATATCATTAGAAAGGTATCGGCGATGCGGTCATTATAAGACCAATGTTGAGTTCTTTCGACATTAGTTTAGTACAAATATCATTAAATCCATTTAAAATAGTATTATAGAGGGGTGTTTAGTTGTTTATATAACTAAAAGGTCATTAAGTAATTATGGAGGGTAGTTTTTGAAAATTCAATTAGTATAAATAAGAGCCTTGGGTTCTCATATTTCTTGCACCATTCTCTTGATTCAAGAGTCTTTCTCTCCTTATCCCCCGAGCATTTCGGTCCCTCGTGATTCGACTTCTCTTTCTGTAGTTTAGTATAGTAAGGTGAGCGCTGAAGCGCTGCACGAATCTTTCTTAGAAAGATTCAGCGATGAAGTTCTGCCCCTGTAGAGCCCGATTCCTAGCTAAAACCCCCTTGTAAGTAAGTTATGCTTACCTTATTTTAATATAGCTTATATTTAAAATTAGTATTGTTATTATGAACTTATAATAAATATTTGAGCTATTATTATAACTTATATAAGTGTCGTTATAATATTTTTTTAACTACTCACGGTACGGGGAATCTGGTTTAAAGGGCCGCATAGGGTTGTTGGATTTCAGAAGTGCTATATGCCAAAATGGTCCTGCCCTCCGGTGTTTTATGTCTGGCCCCTGTCTGTACATAGTGGTTGGAAAATATTGTTTAACACTTATATAATAATAATAATAATAATAATACTAAGACTAATAGTTGGTCACGGTAAATATTAAACTAAAATTTAGCGATAATAATGCTAGGTTTCGTCGAAGGAAAATAGAATCGTTAGAAGCAAGCACTGCCCGATTTTGGAATCATCACTTTAACAAGTGAGTGCATAGTTACTTTCAGCTTACACATAGATATGAAGTATTTTATATAAATTACGTGCCATGTGTGCATATTATCTGAATACTTGCTATCTATGCCGGATGAACATTGTTATACATGTTTTCAATGATTTAAACTGTATATGTATTTTATATCTACGAAAATGTTGGGGTAAAACATGGGTAGATGTAATAGGTGATGTGTGATAAAATGATGAGAGGCCTCGATGTTGGTGTTGTTGATTCTGTCATCCAGCGGAGTATGGATGACGACCACGGACTCTTCTAGACAGTCCATTGGAACACTAGCAGGCTCACATCTGTAGGTGTTTGTGAACGATGTGTTCACCGGTGTACTCCATCCCCCACATGGTTTCCTTTAGGACATTTATTGCTGAAGAATCCCCTTAGCAGTAGTGTCCGTCCCGATAATGATCCTTAGGCTAGGTCCCTTATGATAGGTGTTTAGGGACGTAAAGTGAGGATAACGGGAACGGGTAATCGGGTTATTGTTGATTGATGAAATTAATAAACTTATTTATTGTGGGTTGAAAACCCTATGTGCTCACCAGGCTCCCAAGCCTGACCCACTCAGTTTTATGTATTACAGGTAGTGGCGCTTGAGCATAGATATGATGTTTGGACGCGGGGTTACGGATATAGGCCTGTAGATATGAAATAATGTAGTAAGGCTTATATTGTACTGTTTATGCTTTTGATCTGTACGAACATGAGATCCCAAGTCTTTTAATGAAATACATTTCTATGGAAATGCTTTTGATAAATCTTTATCATATTTTGTTTTGGGACAAATTCCGCAACACTTTTATTTAAAATGTTACTCTGATTTTTAAACAAAGCATAAAAAAAATTGGTCTTTTCTGGCCGTGATTTTGGGGATGTCACAGTTGGTATCAGAGCATTAGTTTAAGCGAACTAGGAATTTGTAGGGTTTCTAGACTTAAACTTAGACTGCTAAGCGATGATTGTGAGGTGGGAGCACTAGCTTATTTTAGGAATTGTGCCTAAAATACTTTTATGTGCTAAATGCATTGTGCATGATATACTGTTATTTGTTCGGATCTATGGTCTGTTGCCGACCGGATCTGGAAACCTTATGTGTTTAGGATTCTAAACGTACGACTACGATATTAGAACTAGCATGTAAACGTTTCGGAGTGATAAGGACGATTTAAACGTCTATCCTAAATAAAGATCTAAATTCACCTTATTCGGTGTATAGATCAAGATGGCAAGGACCCGTGGCGGAAACGTGAACGCAAATGGAGATAGGAACCAACCCCCACTGGTTCAGCAAATACATGTTGTTGAAGAAGTTGCACATGAGCCAGTCACGATGGCCGGAGTGCAAGCGATGATCCAGGCAATTTTGGATCGTCAAATGGAGGAAACCAGACGTTTGCTCCAGCAAAATCGAGAGGAAGAGATATTCAGATCGAACAGCCCGAGTTGAACGCAGGGCAGACTAAGGAGGGAAACTACAGTAGGACTGTTGGTCAAGCCAACCCACCGATAGTTAGGCAAAACCACCAGGATGGAGGAAATGACGGATGTGGATGCAAATACAAGGATTTCATGGCATCCAAGCCACCGAGTCTATCTGGAAGCCCGACACTGGTGGAAGTCATGAACTGGATCTCTGAAATGGAGACGATGTTTGAGAGTTGCGAGTGTAGCAACAGGCAGAAGACCGCTCTCGCGGTTCCTCTGTTGAAATCTGGAGTACTAAGCTGGTGGAAGCTACCAGCTGATTCAATGCCCAAAGGTGAAGCAAGCAAGATGTCGTGGAAGGATTTTCTGGTACAGTTGAAGATGCAATACTGCTCTGAGCAGGATCTTTTGGAAATCAACAACGAATTCCAGAATCTGAAGAAGGGATGAATGAGCATTATTGAATACGCTGCAAGCTTTACTGAGAAAATGAAGCTTGTTCCTCACCTCATTCCAACTGAACTCTCCAAGGTTAACAAATTTGCCCTCGGATTACCAGCGGACTTCGGTCCAATGGTCAAGCAAACTACCACTCTGAAAGCCGCCATCTGGGCTGCTAAGAATGTGGAGACCCAGATACGAGAGAAGGGTCTGGAGAGAGTGGAGGTGGGAGAGAAAAGGAAATTTGACGGATCCTCGAGATCCGGTAAGAAGAGTAGATTCTCGAAGTCTAGTTCGAGAGGAGGAGGATCAGAAGCGAAGTGGTGTGACAAGTGCAAGAAGAAGCACTCTGGAAAGTGTGACGGAGGGGTCACTTGTTTCAAATGCGGAAAGCCTGGGCACTACGCCAACGAATGCACGTTCACTAAGAAGTTCTGTTATGAGTGCAACGAGGAGGGGCACATTTCAAAGGATTGCCCGAAGAAGAAGGAGGCAGGAAGACCCAACATACCACCAAAGCCGAAGGCGAGAGCCTTCCAGATGACGCTCGAGGCTGCGAAGGAGGCAACAGACGTCGGTTCAGGTACCTTTCTTGTAAATGGTTTGCCTGCAAATATACTATTTGATTCGGGAGCCAACTACTCCTTTGTGTCGCATAAATTTGGTGGGAAATTAGCATTGCCTGTAGAAAAACTTGATAATGCCCTGCTTGTAGAAGTTGCCAGTGGCAAATTCGTACCTGTTAGTGATCGTATTAGGAACATTGTAATCGACCTAAACGGAAACGAATTCCACGAAGAGCTATTACTCATAGAGTTAAACGGTTTCGACATCGTTTTGGGTATGGATTGGCTTAGCGCCAACAATGCTAAGATTCAATGTCGAAAGAAGATAGTAAGGGTAAACCCACCCGGAAAGGAATCATTTATGGTGTACGGGGACAAACGCAGAGTGAATTCTGGAATCATCTCCTTGATGAGAGCCAGGAAATGTTTGTCCAAAGGATGTGCATCATACTTGGCATTCGTAATCGATGCTAAAAAAGAAAAGAAAGAGGTGCAAAATATACCAGTTGTGTGCGATTATCCGGAAGTCTTTCCCGAAGATCTTCCCGGATTACCACCTGATAGACAAGTGGAGTTTCGTATAGAATTGTTACCAGGTACAACACCAATAGCAAAAGCACCTTATCGATTAGCACCGACGGAGATGAAGGAGCTTATGACGCAACTTCAGGAGCTGTTGGACAACGGTTTCATTCGACCTAGTTCATCACCCTGGGGAGCTCCGGTGTTATTTGTAAAGAAGAAAGAGGGAAGCATGAGAATGTGTATAGAATACCGAGAGCTGAACAAGGCAACAGTGAAGAACAAGTATCCATTGTCGAGGATTGACGACCTATTCGATCAGCTGCAAGGTTCGAGCTACTTCTCAAAGATCGATCTTAGGTCGGGATATCATCAGCTGAAAGTGAGAGAACAGGATATTGAGAAGACTGCATTCAGGACGAGATATGGACACTACGAGTTCTTGGTTATGTCGTTTGGACTAACCAATGCTCCAACAGCATTCATGGATTTGATGAATAGGGTTTGTAAACCATTCCTCGATAAATCCGTGATAGTGTTCATTGACGACATTCTGATCTACTCAAAAAGCCAAGAGGAGCATGGCAAGCATCTACGGGAAGTGTTGGAAGTCTTAAAGAAGGAGAAGATTTACGCTAAGTTCTCCAAGTGTGATTTTTGGATCCGAGAAGTCCAATTCTTGGGTCATGTGGTTAACCAAGAAGGGAGAATGGTTGACCCAACAAAAATCAAAGATGTAATAAAGTGGGAACGTCCAAAGAGTCCCACGGAGATCCGAAGCTTTCTAGGATTAGCTGGATATTATCGACGATTTATCCAAGGCTTTTCTTTGATAGCTGCTCCATTGACAACTTTGACCCACAAAGGAGCCACATATACATGGAGTGAGAAACACGAAGAGGCGTTCGAGAAGCTAAAGAAGAAGTTATGCGAAGCACCGATACTTTCTCTACCCGATGGAGTTGAAGACTTCGCAGTTTACAGTGACGCATCTGGAGTCGGGTTGGGTTGTGTTCTGACCCAAAGAGAAAAGGTGATAGCATATGCATCTCGACAATTGAAAGAGCACGAAAAGAACTACCCCACTCATGATCTGGAGTTGGCAGCGGTAGTATTTGCCTTAAAAATATGGAGGCATTACCTCTATGGCATGAAGTGCAAGCTTTTCACTGATCATAAGAGTCTTCAGTATCTCTTTAATCAGAAAGAATTGAACATGAGGCAACGACGCTAGCTAGAACTACTCAAGGACTATGACTGTGAGATACTTTACCACCCCGGTAAAGCAAATGCTGTTGCTGATGCCCTCAGTCGAAAAGTCAATCTTGAAAGGAAGAGGCCAAGAGCGTTGAGAATCAAAGTTATCTCGACGATTGTGGAAAGTATCAGGAAATCTCAAGAAGAAGCTTTAGAGAAAAATGACCGAAAGAAAGAACGTTTGGGCAAAACGTTAGTGTTCGGTACAAACAATCGAGGACTAAAGGTATTCCAAGATCGAATTTGGGTACCTAAGACGGGAGGAATAAGAAATCTTCTAATGGAAGAAGCCCACAAGACCATGTACTCGATTCATCCCGGTAGCACTAAAATGTATAGCGACCTAAAACCCTACTACTGGTGGCCGACGATGAAGCTCGATGTTGCGAAGTATGTGGCCGAGTGCATGACATGTGCGAGAGTTAAGGCACAACATTAGAAACCGTATGGGAGTTTAGAACCTTTACCTGTACCCATGGGTAAATGGGAAGACATCACCATGGATTTTGTGACTAAACTGCCCAGGACGAAGAACGGACACGACATGATTTGGGTAGTCGTGGATTGTTTCACCAACAGTGCACACTTCATAGCAGCCAACGAGAAGTGGTCTATGGATAAGCTCGCAAATGCTTACGTGAAGGAAATTGTAGGACTTCACGGTGTTCCTCTTACGATTGTATCAGATCGTGATAGTTGCTTCACGTCGAGGTTTTGGAGGAGTCTACAAGAGGAGTTGGGTACAAAGTTGTGTTTGAGTACTGCTTACCATCCGCAAACTGATGGCCAGAGCGAAAGAACAATTCAGACACTGGAAGATATGCTGAGAGCATGTACCCTCGAGTTCCAAGAAACTGGGACGAGCACTTACCTTTGGTAGAATTTTCGTACAACAACAGTTTCCACTCGAGCATCAAGATGACACCTTACCAAGCTTTGTATGGACAGAAGTGGCGTACGCCATCTTGTTGGCTTGAAGCTGGAGAGAAGCAGTTTATGGGCCCCGAGATAGTCCATGAGACTGCTGAAAAGTTGAAGGTGATTAGGGAAAGAATGTTAGCAGCTCAAGATCGTCAGAAGAGCTATGCTGACAAGAAAAGACGACCGATGACCTTCGAAGTTGGGGATTCGGTTTTACTTAAAGTCTCACCATGGAAGGGACTTATAAGATTCAGGAAACGAGGAAAGTTGAGTCCAAGGCTTATTGGACCCTTCAAAGTTCTTCAGAAGATTGGGAACCAAGCTTACAAGATGGAATTGCCTGAAGAACTCAATGGTATTCATAACACCTTCCATGTGTGTTATGGTGTTATTTGAGGAAATTCACGGGAGATGTTCCCGACATAATTCCAATCTCAGAGTTAAGGATGGATGCGAATAAAAGGCTGATCGAAGAGCCCGAGGCAATTGTTGACCGTAAGACTAAGAAGTTACGACGCAAGATGGTCGACTTAGTGCTAGTCCGATGGAAACATTCGAATGGGCCGAATCTCACTTGGGAAACAGAGGATGACATGATGAGTCGCTATCCACATCTGTTTGCTGATGAATGATTCCGGGACGAAATCATCCTAAGGGGGAGAGAATTGTAACGCCCGGGTTTAAGGGCTAAGCATATTTGTCAATGTAATAGTCTAGGTCAACTATTGTAACTCTTTTTGAAGTAATAAAGATGAAATATTTGAGTATTATGTGAATTATGTGTGTTTATGTGTTTATTGTTTAATTATAAATGTATAATTAATAAAGAATAAAAATAAGCGTCAAAATTAAAGTGTGAGATAAGTCCGATATCTTTACATAAAGTTGTAGTGGTCGAAACAAGGATTTCGGGGATATAAGGAATGCCGAAATCCGAGTTATAACGAAGAAGTTATGACCCGTCAAAGTTTCACGACGGAACCGGCGCGACACCGAGAAGCGTAAATAGTGAACATACGATAGAGCGACTTTTAGCCTTAGAAATCTAAATGAAAGTCATAGAATATGTTAAACTTAGAGTGTCCATAAAAAGAACGACCAAATCTGACTTTGTATGAAGAAGTTATGAGATTTTAAACAGACCAATCCTGTCCCGGCCTGTTAAAAATATAACTTTAAAAATAAAGTCAAAATTAGCCGACGGAGTCTAAATGAAAGTTGTAGAGTACGTCTCCACCTACGCGTGGATATAAAGAACGTCAAAAATGGAGTTCGTATGAACGAGTTACAAATTATAATAGCATATTTACGTATTAAAATAAAGTATAAATCATGTATACGTACACATATATATACATATGTATATATCATTAGAAAGGTATCGACGATGCGGTCGTTATAAGACTAATGTTGAGTTCTTTCGACATTAGTTTAGTACAAATATCATTAAATCCATTTAAAATAGTATTATAGAGGGGTGTTTAGTTGTTTATATAACTAAAAGGTCATTAAGTAATTATGGAGGGTAGTTTTTGAAAATTCAATTAGTATAAATAAGAGCCTTGGGCTCTCATATTTCTTGCACCATTCTCTTGATTCAAGAGTCTTTCTCTCCTTATCCCCCGAGCATTTCGGTCCCTCGTGATTCGACTTCTCTTTCTGTAGTTTAGTATAGTAAGGTGAGCGCTGAAGTGTTGAACAAATCTTTCTTAAAAAGATTCAGCGACGAAGTTCTGCCCCTGCAGAGCCCGACTCCTAGCTAAAACCCCCTTGTAAGTAAGTTATGCTTACCTTATTTTAATATAACTTATATTTAAAATTAGTATTGTTATTATGAACTTATAATAAATATTTGAGCTATTATTATAACTTATATAAGTGTCGTTATAATATTTTTTTTAACTACTCGCGGTACGGGGAATCTGGTTTAAAGGGCTGCATAGGGTTGTTGGATTTCAGAAGTGCTATATGCCAAAATGGTCCTGCTCTTCGGTGTTTTATGTCTGACCCCTGTCTGTGCATAGTGGTTGGAAAATATTGTTTAACGCTTATATAATAATAATAATAATAATAATAATAATAATAATAATAATAATAATAATAATAATAATAATAATAATAAGAAGACTAATAGTTGGTCACGGTAAATATTAGACTAAAACTTAGCGATAATAATGCTAGGTTTCGTCGAAGGAAAATAGAATCGTTAGAAGCAAGCGCTGCCCGATTTTGGAATCATCACTTTAACAAGTGAGTGCATAGTTACTTTCAGCTTACACATAGATATGAAGTATTTTATATAAATTACGTGCTATGTGTGCATATTATCTGAATACTTGCTATCTATGTCGGATGAACATTGTTATACATGTTTTCAATGATTTAAACTGTATATGTATTTTATATCTACGAAAATGTTGGGGTAAAACATGGGTAGATGTAATAGGTGATGTGTGATAAAATGATGAGAGGCCTCGATGTTGATGTTGTTGATTCTGTCATCCAGCGGAGTATGGATGACGACCACGGACTCTTCTAGACAGTCCATTGGAACACTAGCAGGCTCGCAACATGTAGGTGTTTGTGAACGATGTGTTCACCGGTGTACTCCATCCCCCACATGGTTGCCTTTAGGACATTTATTGCCGAGGAATCCCCTTAGCAGTAGTGTCCGTCCCGATAATGATCCTTAGGCTAGGTCCCTTATGATAGGTGTTTAGGGACGTAAAGTGAGGATAACGGGAACGGGTAATCGAGTTATTGTTGATTGAGAAAATTAATAAACTTATTTATTGTGGGTTGAAAACCCTATGTGCTCACCAGCTCCCAAGCCTGACGCACTCAGTTTTATGTATTACAGGTAGTGACGCTTGAGCATAGATATGATGTTTGGACGAGGGATTACAGATATAGGCCTGTAGATATGAAATAATGTAGTAAGGCTTATATTGTACTGTTTATGCTTTTGATCTGTACGAACATGACATCCCAAGTCTTTTAATGAAATACATTTCTATGGAAATGCTTTTGATAAATCTTTATCATATTTTGTTTTAGGACAAATTCCGCAACACTTTTATTTAAAATGTTACTCTGATTTTTAAACAAAGCATAAACAAAATCGGTCTTTTCTGGCCGTGATTTTGGGGATGTCACACTTGGATTCCAAGTATGGTTGTAGACATGGCATATGTATGTAGTGGTATTCCAATCTAGGGTATTCCATGCTGAGGATGACCAGACCTTATGATTGATTGGACCTGATGTGTTTGATATTCCAACCCGAGGGTTGATTGGGCCAGGTATGCGTATTTATGCGATATAGCTGGTTATTCATGAGAATTGCTCGGAAACTGAAGGATGCGTCTTCCTATCAGTGCGGAAAGGTACTAGATTCAGGAAGGGAACTGGATAAGTTTCCAATATTGCAAGTTACCCGGGTTATCGATAGTTTGGAAAGGGAAGGACATATTAGTACTGTGAAAGAGAGCATGGTGGTATCCAACTTTCGCAAGTCATGAAAGTGTGTTCATGACAGGAATGTGGAAGTATTAGCGGGTGATACTTAGATTGATGGGTGTGGATGTCAAGGAGAAGAGGCCGGTGGAAGGCTTGGAGCAGTTGGTAGGGATCCTGCTCAAGAAGGAGTTTTCCTTAGAAGGGACGTGGTAGTAGTTCCAGAAGATATTTGGGCTGGGTTGGGAGATCGGAGGCTGCAATGTAGGAGTGTTATCCAAATCGTGTGTTGCAGTAGGCTTTGAGGACGAAGCCTAATTTAAGTGGGGGAGAGTTGTAACATCCCAAGTTCAGGAATATAAGTTTGGGGTGCTATGTGTAAATACAGGAGTAGACTCGACGAGTAGGTGTCTTAACTTGTCGAGTCGGAGCGGGTGTTGGGCACGTGTTAAGTGATCCTACTCGCCGAGCCAGCGTCGGGACTCGACAAGTCAGTGCTGGGAAGAGAAAACCCTAAATTTTAGGGTTTGCATCCTATTTAAAGGACCTTATGTCCTTACCTCAGCCTCTTTGTTACTCCTTGAGAGTCAGTAAACCCTAAATCGTGTAAACCTCCATTGTTGAGTGATTTGAAGCTTTGGAAGAGGATCATAGTGAAGGAAACTTGTAGATCAAGAGGCTAACATCAAGGAGTTCGTGTAGATCCAAAATCTACTTCATCTTGGGCACATTTCTGAGGTAACAAGTCATTACCTTGAGCTTTTCCCTTCTAGATCTATTCATGGATGATGATTTAGGGCTATTTAGCATAGTTTGGATCCATTTCGGGTTTTGGGTCTAGATCTGGGGTTGCAACTTCCGATCTAGACTTGTTTGAGTCCTTGTAAGCATAATGTATTAGCCCTTTGGCATGTTTGTGAGCATCCTTATCTTGAACCTTCTCTCTAGCTTGTGTTGAGAAAATACCACCTTGCATGCACGTAAAGTTGGAAACTTTACGTGTAAAACTAGCCCTAGGAGTCCAGATCTATGAGTTGGAAGCAGTGGGATGGACTGAAATCATCTGTTTAAGGATAACTTAAGTGAACTCGGCGAGTCTGTTCTTAGACTCGACGAGTTGGGTCGCAAACCCTAACCCATCTAGATATAATGCGGTTCAGAGAGTTGAGTGGACTCAGTGAGTTGGACAGGCTAGGACTCAGATTGAAGGGCTCGACGAGTCATGGGGTGAATCGGTGAGTCGAGTCCAGAATTGTGGGGTTTCTGAGTTCATGAACTAGGCGAGTCATTAGGTTGACTCGGTGAGTAGGGCCAACCAGGAAGGTTGACTTTGACTTTGACCAAGAGTTGACCATGTTGACTTCCAAGGGTATTCTGGTAAATTGGGCACTTATAGATATGGTTTCATCAAGTGTTAGGTGGTGGAGTTCGTGGCCGTGAGCAGAGGATTTGATCTTACCTCTTCAGTTCAGCATTTCAAGGTGAGTTATCCTCACTATACTCAAGGGTCTAAGGCACCAAGGTCCGCCCTTTGATTTGTTATTCGAGATAGTTACTATTGTGATATGATAGCGCGGTATTCTGGTAGATAGGATGGTTACGTGCTAGTTTGATTGGTTAGATCAGTATCCTAGTAGATCAGATGTGCTTATGTTTAGTGACCTATAGTTAGGTCTGACTGTCCGTATGCTGGTAGGAGATTACCTGTTATATGTGCACATGCTTGTTATGGTAGTTGAGGGTATTCCATCCTGAGTATGATAGGGCCCTAGTATGTGTTCTGGTAGATTTTTATATGATTATATGTTATAGGTGCACATGTTT
This sequence comes from Lactuca serriola, assembly GCF_051521515.1. Taxonomy (NCBI): domain Eukaryota; kingdom Viridiplantae; phylum Streptophyta; class Magnoliopsida; order Asterales; family Asteraceae; genus Lactuca; species Lactuca serriola. Next base: position 162,630,213 of record NC_136416.1, on the reverse strand, counting down.
ATTTGATTATATGTGGGTAATCCAACCCGATGGTTGTGTGCTGAGAGTATTCCATCCCGAGGATGATTAGACTCATAGTAGGTGGGTATTCCAACTTGATGGTTGTAAGCCGAGAGTATTCCATCCCGAGAATGATTGGACTCATAGTAGGTGGGCATTCCAACCCGATGGTTGTGGGCCGAGAGTACTCCATCCCAAGGATGATTGGACTCGTAGTATGCTGGCATTCCAACCTGATGGTTGAGGGCCTGGGATATTCCATCCTGATGGATGATTGGACCCATAGTAGTTATTGTATGTGTAAGAGTGTGGGGATTCCAACCCGATGGTTGTGGGCCGGGAGTATTCCATCCCGAGTATGATTGGACTCGTAGTATGTTGGCATTCCAACTCGATGGTTGAGGGTCAGGGGTATTCCAACCCGATGGTTGACTGGACCCATAGTATGCTGTTCATTGTTGTATGTGCTTGGTTGTATGTGTATGGGTATTTTGGGGGTAACTCACTAAGATTTTGGGCTTACAGTTTTAGTTTATTGTTTCAGGTACATCAGGAGATCGTGGCAAGGCAAAGGCATGATCGTACCGCTCCTCACTTTTATGATGTTGTTTTTGGGATACTCTGATAATAAACCATTTGGAAACCTTTTTGTAATAACTAATGGAACTTGGGTTGTTTTTGAAAGTCTAAATTGGTTTGAAATTTTTGGGTGTTACACTTGTTCTCAAGAGCAAAGGATCTTCAAGAATTGGTTGTTCCTACTGTATAGCAACATAGGTATGTGATCTAATCTTCGTAAATTTCAAATTATTAGATTCATATTAGGGTTTTCCTTTTCGTGTTCAATACTTGTATGTCTAATAGAGAAAACATAGATCCAATCTAGGATCGCATGCACACATAGGATTATTTGTATAAAACTCATCATCATCAACTTCAGTCCACATCCTCTTCAATCGCCGCTACCTGGTCTTCAATCAACACCGCCAATCGTTGCCTCCTGATCTTTTAACGACACTGAACGCCGCCACCCGATCATCTGTCACCACAGCCAATTTCTGCCTTATGATCTTCAATCGATACCGGAGCTACAATCAACCTTCAGGTTAACTAGTCATTTCTTTATTCAATTCTTTGAACCTCAGATCTGCATTAAATGTCATGTCTTAGAAGAAGGTTTTTATTTGTCTTTTGGAGTTGGGAAACCAGCAAAGCGACTAGCTAAGTATTGGATTTTATGTTGTAAGAGAACTAAACATAGTCATTTGTTCCACAACATTCAGGTTATAGTAGGAATTTGAGTTGCCACATTAATAACTTTATCCACAAAACGCAACAGCTTAAATTTTAAAATGATTATATTTGGAATTTCACTCAATTAAATTATGAATACTCTCTTAGTTGCAAAAAATAATACCCTCTACTGTCTAGTGTTCTTCCCAAGCAATTATGCACTTTCTTAGTTGGCTACTTATCATTTATCAAGTCATCTATCATAATCTAGCCCACCTGCTTATTGTGACAAAATAGTTGGACCAAATATTTTTGATGATGGGAAAATTGGAAATCCACAAATCCTGATGGTTGATCACTGAAAAAAGTTAAATTATCCAAAACAGAGGAAACATGGACAATGGAATTAAAATAATAAACAAGCATTCGTCTTTTTTACTTCCAACATAAACATCTTGTCTGACTTATTTTGCCTATCCTTTGCTAATTTAAGATAAAGGCTTCATTTACCTGTGTTCCATTTTATCTCACTTGTTGTAATTGATGCATTATCATTGTTTTAACGAGTTAGAGTTACTGCGGCTTCGATTGAATAAAGAAGGGATGATTATTGGGACTGAGTATATATCTGATCTAGGTGAAAATGAGTATGCTCGTGTAAGATCCTTGGCACTTTCTCAAGCTCAGGTGCTTAATGCTCATGAAGAAATATCAATGGCAACCTCACAAGGAGTAGTAGTAGATGAAGAGGCACCTGTAATGGCATCTTCAAGGCTTTTTCTTATATTGCACTTTTAAAGCTTAATAGAGAAGAGATGTAGTTATATGAAAAATATTCTATTCTTGTCTTCTGAACCTTGTAATAGTCATTATTGAGATTGTTTGATCTTGTACAATGTACTTGTACAAGAATGGTTTAATATAGCAATGTAGTTTATTTTTGTAAACACTCTACATGAGTTGTGTTTTTGCATCTGGAATCAAATGTTCGTTAGTTTCATTTCTCATTTAGGACACATATGCCTTTGAATTTTTTTTGTAAACCCGGATAAAAACGGCCAAAACTTCCATTTTGTAAATCTGGACAAAAATGCCCTTGAGTTAGAATGCGCATAACTTAGTCAATTGAAGTTGGATGTACTTATTTTTTTTTTCCAACATGTAGTTTAGAGTTTGCGCTTCATTTTAGACTGTACAAACACATCCTTTGGTTACATATTGAATTAGATATAGGCCCGAGAAGACTGCGTATCATTGTTGTTAAATTTTTGTTTCAACACTTATTTATTATTATTATTATTATTATTATTATTATTATTATTATTTTGCACTCTGTCCCACTTTTAAAAATGCACATAACACTAGTATAAAAATGACCTACGGTCACACTTACCGAAAAACGGCCTGTGACACTTTTCCTTAAAAGTGTGGCCAAAAGTCACTAAAAAAATTTAGAGAATGTTTTTGGATACATTTAAATTAGATTGTGTGACCATTATATAAACAATCAAAACTTTTACGACACTTAATTATACCAAATGTGACAAATATTAGTCACACTCGAACACTGAGGCCATAGGTCACAATCAGCCACATATATCGATTAAGATTGTCACACTTTTTTTATGAGAGACAATAGATAAGATTATCGTCACATGAGTTAGTTCTCTGTGTGTCTATAACCTGTTGCCTTTTTAGCCACATAACAGACAAAGTAGCTAAAAGGTGACAAATATTGGTCACACTAGTTATTTGTGTGTCCATAGGGCGGTTCTATACTAGTTGTATTTAGTGTACGCAAAAAATTAAAAGAAGTTACTATTGGTTACTTATGGTCATGTACCTTTTATTATGTGTGTCAAAATATTATGAATTGACTTTAAGAATAAACAAATAATGTGTGTGTAGGTAGCATTTAGTTACGTTTACAGCTATTATATGTGTCTATACGTAAATATAGTCATAAAAGAAAAATAATGTCTTATCGTTATAATTAGGGGTCGTTCATTAAATATGTTACTTATGGTCATGTACCTTTTATTATGTGTGTTATAATATTATGAATTGGCCTTAAGAATAAACAAATATTGTGTGTGTAGGTAGCATTTAGTTACGTTTACAGCTATTATATGTGTCTATATGTAAATATAGTCATAAAATAAATATAATGTCGTCTTGAATAAGAGTTATAAGAAAGGACCAAATTGCCCTTTTGTCATCTATTCTTTTAATTGCACCAGATAATACACCATAATAAATGAAAAGATTACAAATTATTTTAACAGAATATTGTGATAAATAAATGAAATGAATACAACATAACTTGTGTAACATTGCATAACGAAAGTACATTGCTATTACATGCAGTTTATGTTATAACATGTGTAACAATATAACAGTAAAAAACTGAAAAAAAATATGTTTGAGTTATAACAATATTATACCAGAATAGTTTGATGGTATAATATGGTAAAAAGATATTAACTAAAGTACATCGTCATTTTTTGTCATTTTCTTATTCTCCACATAACATTATGCTCAAGGTTTGGCCTTTCCCTTCCACAAATAAAAAATAAAGATCATTAAGTGTTAAAAGAAGGAGAAATATTATAGCTACAAATGTAATTAATGACATTAAGAAACACGTACCGTACGTATAAGAATACCATGACAATCAGTACGAAAATAATCCTTTTCCTTCTGCAAGTCAAGTGTGTCTACACGTGGCAATATGTTATCATTATGAGGAACAATAGTACTAAATTCTTCATCTACATCTTCATATGTATATCTGTAATTTTTGGGAGGTGTCTTGAACACAATAAACATTTTTTGATCAAGTGGGTCTGTCACGTAAAAAACTTGTTGTGCTTGTAACGTGTGGCTAAATGGTTAACAATAGTCATAATATACAAGAATTATGAGACTACAATTGATTTAAAGTGATGTTTATTAAAAAAAATTTGTCACTAAGTTAAACAATAACAACATGGAAAACAATTTATGTAGCAAATAAATACCATAATTGATTGTTGTTGAGACTAAATACTAGGAAATCGTCGCATAGATCATTAACTATATGTGTCCATTTACCGAACACAGACATGTTTACCGTAAATTATATGTGTCTAAAATATACCCAGTAGTCTTAATACGATACTGAATTATCCTTAATTTTAACAAAATATGTGACTTTATAATACTTATGATTTTAATTCACTTCTTCGTTTGTTCTCTATACATTAGGTTATAGTCACAAACGTTGATTGTTTTTTGTGACTAATAATTAGCAATTCATCACATATGAAAGTAAAGCACTTGTGGTCATTTAGCAAACATGGTCACACTCACCATAATTACAAGTTTACAAAAGATACACAATAGTCTTAATAAAATTTAAATTGTGTGACCATATGTAAGAAAACAACTATACTAAAACATCATGAATGTCGCATTTGGTGATATACAGTCACAACGTTAAATAAATATATGTGACTAATAACTGTTTAACGCTACAATATTGGATATTTAAGGAACAAAATTCCGTACACATTTGCCACACTTTTATACTACGGCCACATGTTTTCATAGCATACAGACACTACATTTTAAAGTGACCATAAGACCCATATGATGACGTCACCTTCCGTCACACTTTCAGTGAAAAAATAAAATGTCACTATACACATATAGTCACACTTTTTTGGTGTGACTGTAAGTCATTTTTCTTTTAGTGTAACTCAGTCATATGAAGTTGGATTTACTTGATTTTTTTCCAGCATGCTGTTTAGAGTTTGTACTTCATTTTAGACTATACAAACACATCTTTTTGTTACATATTGAATCATATATATGCCAGGGAAGACTGCATATCAATGTTGTGTATTTTCTATTTTCAAAGTGCATTACCATTCTTGGTTCTATTTTGAAAGTTCATTACTATTTTTGGTTCTATTTTGAAAGTGCATTTCTATTTTTGGTTCTATTTTGAAAATGCATTTTTATTTTTGGTTCTATTTTGAAAGTGTAATGCTATTTTTGGTTCCATTTTTAAAGTTTATTGCTTTTCTTGGTTCCATTTGTATGTACACAATATTAGGCAACCCCACAACATCATAAAATGACCAAAATGCCCTCTACTCATCTTCTTGTAGCATATTTTGATCCTAAACAAAATAAAATCATAATTATTCAATAAATGACCAATGTGCCACTTATTTTGAAACCAAGAACTCCAATTCGTGACAATATCACAATTCCATTCGGTTCTTTCAAAATCATTAAACACAAAATAAATGAAACTAAAACTTAATCTTTTTTCAAAAAACCTATTTTATACTATTTCTACTTACTCCTTAGTATTTATCATTCAAACCGGTACATTAAGATCAAACTGGTAGTTTAACTCATCATTATAGGAATTTGATCCATGCTCACGACTTGAATCTGTTTGATCTCCTTTATATGTTGTCCGATTTTTCACGTACCTAAAAAACTCGTTTATTATAAACTATATTAACCAAATTAAAAAAATCTAAACAGATAAAATATTACATTTTTCTTTGTTTTCTTCTTCATAACTTGTTCCACTCTAGATTCTTTTCTCTTGGATTATGGACGGACTTTACTACGCACTTGCAAGGGTGGTAACAATTTCGCAGTCGAGTCTGAAACACGAACATCTTCAACTACCAAATTGATGTTACTACTACAACCCCATACTGAATCATCATTTAACTTTTCTTTAGCCATATTTACACAAGTATTCATACTTTTTTTTTCGGGAATTAGCAACATACGCAACCTTGTAAAAATTGGAACACAAGTGGTCAAATTGTTTGGCATTTTCACCATTCATCAAATCTTCATAACAATTTATCACTAAGTAGTGTCCATGCTTCACATCTTTCCTCCATCGAGACAAAATATACCGTGGATGGATTTCTTTAACATCCTTCTCAATCAATATTTTCACCACATGCCTACAAATAATTCCTCGAAACTCAAAAAAATGACAAGAACATTGTATATCACATTCAATCTCATCATAACTAACGGTATAAACAAATCTTTTTTTTAGAATCTCCATGTTTCCCTTCCACAATATCTGTGACATGAAATACATAGCGTGCACCATCTACTTTGACCAATGAAGAATTGCAAAACAACATACCTCACAACTCATCTTGAAACAACTTAAATATTGCATTTGTGTACGCTTCCTGAAATTGTCTCTCAAAATAAAACCCAGTTATTAATTTATATGAACAATTGAGAGACTCAAAACCAACCTTATTTTCTTTTTCAATCTTGCTTTTCAGTGCGTTGTCATATTGCTCAACAAATTGTCGTAATTAGGTTTTATAATTAACATACACATCAAAAAATCATTCACGCTTTCACTTCTTTGCATAGTAGACATCCCTGCCCAAAAGTTTTCTTTTACATATATCGGCACCTAACGCATTCGATTGTTAAATTAAGAACTTAACCAATCATTTTTTCCAAGTGCGTACTTTTCAAACAGCTTGCACCACCCATCTTTAAACTCTTGAGTGTCCGTAGACTCATATACAAGGGTTTTTAGAGTCTTCTTTATTACTTTATATTGAGGCAACCTACTTAGTTTTTCAGGAATCTTTTTCATAATATGCCAAAAGACAAAGACGACGATGAGATTTAGGGAATACCTGTGCCACAACTCCTTGCATTGATCGATATTGATTTGTTATTATTGCTTTTGGTGCCCGTCCATTCATGCATTCTAACCATGACTTGAATAACCATACATATGTTTCTGTATCCTCGTGAAAACAAACCACATCCAAATAAGATAGATTGTCCACGGTGATTTACTCCAACAAAAGGCACAAACGACATATTATATTTGTTAGTCAAATATGTGCTATCAAACGAAATAACATCCCTGAATGACTTGTATGCTGCCTTTAACCTTGCATCTGCCCAAAATACATTTCACATACGACCATCATCATCCATATCAATCACGTAGAAAAAAATTAAACTCCTTTTTTGCATACAGAAAAAATAATTACAAAGTGCCTCGACATCCCCAAGCCCAAGTCTTAGTTTTCTTACTTTTGCGATGTAAGATCTACAATCTGTCTCGCCAAAAGGAAAATTGTCATACCCTTTCGCTTCAACAACTAACAAGTGAAAACTTTTATTTAACGAAATTCCAACATAATCATTCAACTCAAGTCTTCTCTTAGCATATGAAGCCATTTTTTATGTGATCGTTGGAAACGAGATTTTTTGGGACTTAAGCATGATTATGTTCAAGAAAAACACTTGAGATAATGCATCTTCCATCACCATATGCAATTACATAGATTTTTGCTTTACAGTTTGTTTTAGAAGACTTTTTATATGGTTTGCTTGTTTTAGGCACAAATACCCCTTATCTAGCACGTCCAAGTGAATAGTATGTTTTAGCACAAAAATCTTTTGTTCTTGTACTAGATTTCCGTATACCAAATCTAATTTGGAATGCATATGCTTTAAAGTAATTGTAAGGGTCTTCTTCTGAATCAAACTTCATTCCATCTTTAGGAATTTTTTGATCTTGAGGATTGAGAATTGTATGTCCTTCAACTGAATTTGCAGTCTTTTCTACTGAAATTGCAACGTTTTCTACTGAATTTGCAGCCTCTTTAACTGAATTTGCAGCCTCCATACTGATCAAATATAAAATATTTATTAATAGTAAACCAAAGATTTTATCAATTATAAAGCAGCATAGCCTACTATAAATTGTAATATTAATCAACAAATAAGAGTTATTTTATTCGAAATATAACTATATAGTTATATTATTAACGCAAATATGACTGACCAATTTTTATAATCATTATTCAATATTATCTTCTTTTATCCATCACTTATAAATTGTAATATTAATCGAATGTTAAATCAAACGATTGATTCACTGTTAAAACAATTATGTGAAGTAAAAAACGTGAAGAAAATGAAGTAATCAGTGTTGAAAGACATTTTGTTATCAACACTACATGATAACTTAAAGACTATGTTGGATATGTAAAACTAGATAGAACATAACAAATACTCTTGGTCATTTGACATAAATCGATACACATAACAAAAACTAATCAATGAAATTTAAAGATAGAATACCATATTATTATAGAAAACATAATGTTGGCCAAAATTTTGAAATATGTTTATAATTCGTGAAAGACACAAAGGCCTCTTTTTCTTTAAAAAAAATTATTTCGAATTAGAACTACTTTAAATGACAGATTTTACATTATATTAGATAAAATTACAACCACATTAACAGTAGGATGAATTAACAATGTTGGTTTATATGTAAAATCTAAATACATGACAAAATCAAGAAAAATAGCACATTAAACCGCTAAACGAAGTTCCAAATATTATAACTGTCAACAGAAGTCTTGACAAAAAATAAAAATATTAAGAACCCACAAACATAATCATTTAACTTCAAAAAGAAATAGGTAACAAGATCCATCTCAAAAATAACATTATTGTGTCTAGTGCCTTCACATAATTAAAACACAAATTACTTTATTGTTGTTATGATTGTTGATTGTTGCTGCTGGCGCAGGGGGAGCAATTGGCGTGGGGACCAAAGGGCCTTTGGTCTAGCGGTAAAGAGTGATTCTTTCAAATGAGAGGTCATGAGTTCAAGTCTCACTAGGAGACATAGATGGTCTTTAGGATTAGATTAGAAGTAGGTTAGTTTGCCGTTTCCAAAAAAAGCAATTGTCGTGGGGAACAAAATAGACGAGAAGAAGGGTTTAAGAAGGAATCGAGATTACATGTCTGCTGCGCATGTTCATGTGATCATCATCTTACGTGATTTGTTTTTCTTTTTTCTTAATTACCTCATTAAGGGCACTATATGAATATCAAATTAAATTAAAAGCAATGAAATATTGATGACAAATGACATAATTTTAATGACAGATATATGAGTAGGAAGGAAGAAATAATAGAAAACAATTTACTTTCTCTTGTTTTATTTCACTCCAATTTGTTTGCATCCAAGCAATGTTCAATTTACACCAATCAAATATTTTACTTGACGGCACCTGATCTATTTTTGTACGATAAAATTCAAAAAATTACAAAAATAAAAACAATAAAAGAACTACAAATTCTAAGAATTATCAAGCGTTTGCAACGTCTGAATGACGTCCTATAAACCCCAAAGCTTCAACTAAAGTTGCTCTAAATCTATTCAAATTTATTCTCAAATCCTGCTTATTCAAATATATTTCCCTTGCGGCGGCGTATCCTCCTTTCGCCGCCACAGACGCCGTATCCGCCACCACCGGATGATCAAGACCATACACCTCCGCCAACGAGCTCTCCACCGGTTCAATCAAATACTCCAAATACCTCAAACCCATCCCTGGACCGGGTTCGCTATAAAAAGCATCAGTCCCATACTGAAACCCCAGTGGTCTCACCTGTATCATAACACCTCCATCAGGAAGAAAGATTTCGTTAGCTAACCCTGCTCCATGAGCCCCCACCATAACACTACAAGAGTTTATCACACGCGAAAATTTCTCAACGTTCGACATCTCCTTATCGTTGCTAGCGATGATCACTCGAAACCCTAGTTCTTCCATCATTTTCACCATCTCCGCTTGATTTAGGAACTTTCTTGTTCTCTGGCGAGAAATTAAAAGCAATACAGGTGGATTCTGTGTTTCGAAAACGGTTTTTGTTTTCAATTTATATGTTTGTCTGATGAATTGTCGGAAATCTGGCATTGAGTAGTATTCAGTTGGGTTTTCTGATGTGTTTATGCCTATAAATTTGTGGAATTTTAAACCGATTACAGCTCCGGGAAAGCAATGGACGCTTGAATCCGTTGCTGGATTTATGATTTCGTGATCGGAGAGACGTGGAAACACTCGTCTGTATTTTTGAAGGAATGAAGGTTTGTGATCGACGACGACGAAGTGTACTTTAGATCTGAAAAGGCGAGTGGTTATGTACAGAGGAATAATGTTTTCGTTGAATTCGTGGAATAGGTTTCCGGTGTATCCGCCGGTTGAGAAGATCACGGCGGGGTGTTGGTGGTTATGATCGCAAGTCAGTGGTGATGAGTCGGTGGTTGTGGTTGTGATTGTTACCGGAGTAATGTAGTTCATTACGTATGGACTTTCTTGCATTGCATAAGGCCGGACGACGGTGGTGGTGTTTCCGGCGGCTGGTGTGTCCGGCGGCTGAAGGTGGACTTGGTTTTTGCTCATGTCGATTTTCACAGCTTTGTTGGCTACACAGATTACTGATGATAAACTTTTATCACAGGCGAAGCCTGTTGAATCAAGCTTTATTCGATCTTCACCTGTTTTCATAAGAACATTAAAAATCAAAACTTTATGAATACATAAAGAATAATGGCGTGCATATTTTTAACTTTAGTTATACATGGAACATTCTAAAATTATATTTAATAAGGTTGAATTGCTTCTATCAAGAACATGGCCCATGCACTGTTATAATATTGAAATAACTACATTACAGTTGACATTCAAATTTGGCTTAACAATTGGCTTTTTGTGATTCCATAAGACCCGTTCCTTTCTCACTTCATTACTCCATATAACTCAAATTCTAATCCAAGAACATGAACATGTATATATTCATATGATTAATTAACCTCTCAAGAGATTATTTTGTTGAATCGAATTTTCAATAAAAACTTTTATTGATAGAAAAAGGTTTTTATTTTAAACTCTTTCAGTAATTAAAATTTTAAAAGACAAGGAAATTAACTAATGTATTTTTTTTTATCTTATTCATATGTTATATAAATTACTTTTATATGTTTTTCCAATTTATTTTATTCATATGTTATGTAAATTAGTTTCATTGATTTCTAATTTGTAAGTCAATGTCATAGTTTTTTAAAATAATGTTAGCTTATATTAATAATCTAATGAATAAATAAAAATGATTAAATATTATTTTAAAGAATGTCTTTTTTAACTTTGGTATTTATATATTTTGAAAATTTTGATAATTATTTTGTATGATATGAATTAATCTATAAAATATATTTAAACTATTTTTTATATTTACTCAAATATATTAAATTATAAAATGTAAAAGAAAATTACTATAATGAGAGTGTAAAATAAGTTATTGTGAAATATAAATGCCAAAATAGACAAATGTAAAAAGATAATTAAAATGTTAGAGAATACTTGGATCAGTCACCTATTAAAAAGAAACTGATCATGCATCATTCCTAACTTTCTAAAAGCTTTTTTTCGAATAATATCAAAAAGTTTTAAAAAAGCTACCGCTGAAATTCTCTTAGATTGTTGTAAATGCGTATAAAATATAGCTACCTAACATTCGAAAACATAAAACTAAAAGCAACGCATCACATGTTCTTTTGGAGTTTTATATATCAAAAAGGAGATACAACTATCATATCATGAGATGCTATCCTCGAAACTTTTATAGATGATCATGTTGCATGAACACTTCATCTTTGTGTGTGTATATATATATATATATATATATATATATATATATATATATATATATATATATATATATATATATATATATATATATATATATATATATATATATATATATGTGTGTGTGTGTGTGTGTGTGTGTGTGTGTGAGAGAGAGAGAGAGAGAGAGACCTCCGACTAGTCTTGTTAAAAGAAATTGAAGAGATTGGTTACGATCATTCTTCTTAACAGCAGCACTCATATTCTTCTTAACTTCAGGACTCGTCTCCTTCTTAACTGCGTTACTGATATCATCAGGTTTCCAATCTGATATAATTTGCCTTCCTGTAATCATAATATCCACTAGAATTCCAACATAAATATAAGTCAAATAATATCACCAGAAAAAAAATAAGAATAAATAAGAAAGTAAAAACATGATCATAATCAGAAGAAAACGTACGTTTTATCTGTTGAGAAGTGGTAGTACCCTTAAAGCTCAATTCTGTGTAAAGCAAACTAAAGAGAAAAAAGGCACAAAGTGTTTGAATTGCAAATAAAACGAGCCTTCCTCTTCCTTTCTCTGTTTTACCAATCCTCGTATCTTTGTGAACCATTTTTTTGGTGTTTTTATTTTGTGTTCGTTGCCTTGTGCTTCTCTAGCCTTCATATATACAATTTTGCGTAGTTGCATGTGCCACAGTTGACCTCACAATATGATAGATTTTTCTCTTTTTTTTAGAGTAAATTTCATTTTTTTATGAGTATTTGTTAATTTTTTCAAATTTATTCATAAAAAAGTTTTTTCTTACAATTTTGGTTCTTATTTTTGTTTTTTTGTAACGTTTTAGTTCCTATACTATAGTTGTGGGACGTAAATTTACAAAGATCAGCTTAGTGAAAAAAATATAAAAATATAGTTGTTTGCCATGGGAAAAGGACAAAAAGAAAGGTTACAAGAAACTCAAACAATGACCTAAAATGAAAAAGAAACATTTTTAGACCAAAATTGTAAAAATTGGCTTTACTCATGTCTAAAAATGAAAATTTTTATTCTTTTAATAATGTTGTTCCAAAACAGGAACGGCAAGTTTAATGGTTTTTTAATGCTTTGCTATCAAGGGGTTCGATTGTGAGACGGCACTTCTTGTCCTATTAAAAGTTGTGAGACATTTTTTTTTAAAATTTTTTTAGGTGTGGTATAAATTTTATATTGAAAATACTCGTTTGCCCTTAGTTTTGTTTGCTAATAAACGTCATCAAAGTCAGAAAACAATCGATAAATTAAAATGTTTCCCTATCCTAGCTTTTAATATTAGGGTAGACTGGTAGTTTGCAATATTCTTCTGTTTATTGCTTGACTTTATATTTTGCCCATCGGTCCTAACAACACGTTCGCCATTCGCCAACATGTATTTTTAACTGAAAAAGTGAAAATAGAAAATAGTAATATTTTTTAATCGATTGTCAATACAAAAAGTAAACCAAGTTCTCATTATAAATACATATTTCGCACGAGAAATTGTTGCGACGAAATGCAATAAACAGTGAAATTTAACATAAACACTCCTTTAAAATGACACTTCATTAAAATGGACCATTATTTAGTTTGATATGCCAAAAATAAAAGTTAGCACAGTGAAATTTAAAACTGCAGTCATAAATTGTTATTCATGTGAAATTGTTCATATATATATATATATATATATATATATATATATATATATATATATATATATATATATATATATATATATATATATATATATATATATATATATATATATATATATATATATATATATATACCCATTAAATTAAAATTATGACAAGTGTGATTATTTTAATATTCAATTTAGATTTATGAATTTGTTTTATTAAAAATATCTTCTTTTTTTTTTTTGGTAAAGATAACATTCAATTTAGGTTTATGATTTTTTTTAATTATTATTATTATTATTATTATTTATCATTATTATTATTATTTTTGGTAGAGATAAATTAAGGCCATACCATCAAAAGGAGGTCTTAAACATCGTTGACAATTTTTAAGGGAATAGTGGGTTTTTCATAGATCGACATAGAAAATGAAAATAGGTGTGATTTTATGCTAGTTCTTTGCAAATGATTATTTCTTATTTTTTAACTTTTAATTTTTCTATTGAGTGAATTACACAAATGATCCATGGACTAATCGGTAACCTTCATTTTTAGTCCTTCCAAAAAAGGTTTTGAATGTATGGTTCTAATGTGAATGTCTCGTATCCCAAACAAGTCCCTAGTTAATTACTTGGGAGTTAACATACATCAATTCAACATTCACTATTTATCTTCCATTTTCATGTATATATTTCGCTTCTTCTTCATTTTCTTTTGAAGCTGAAATAAGGTTTAACCAATTGTCTAGCCAAATTAATTTAAGCTTTTGGTTTGCTTCTAATTATTATCCTTTCAACAAATATTGACATTTAGATAAAACTATCACAATAGAGCCTCTTTAGATTGTATGTGAGGGTCTAGTAAAAGACTTGAATGAAGGACTTTGTGAATTCTGCACATTGACAAATAGATCTTAATTAATTGAAGAACACGATTTGTTAATAATATATATAGTCGACTTATATAACTAACATGTGAGTAGGCTTGTTCCAATGTACTTTTCAAATACAAAGAAAAGTTTGATCTTCCATCCTACATAAAGTAAAGTTTGATAATCAAAGCATTTGACTCGTTCCAAAATCTTTTTGATCATACAAGTTTCTATCTTTCTAAGCAGAATAAGTACAAAAAGTCAAACGTATTCAAGACCTTAGTATGTAGAAAAGTATCATTTAAGCATATTTATGATGTCATTATACAATAATTGTACACCATACAATTTATTGGGGACCTAATTGGGAATTGACTTGTAGGTAAGGAAGTCTACTCTATTGATATAAAGGAGCATTTTACATGAATCGTATAAGATTAATCTAACGATGATATCCAATGTATTAATACCATGTATATATTAAAAAATATTTGAAATTTTGTGAGGTTATACGGGCATCAGTTGGACTATTTGAATGCATAATCATCTGTTAATTTTGTAATTGTTTTGTTTCTAATGGGTGGTTTTTCTATACAGTTTCATCATTAATTAAAAATACAAAAGAAAAAAAAAAGTTACTACTTTAACACAGTAACGCTCTACCATTTAAGAATTTTAAGTCAACATTTGCCATCTCTCCACATGTATTCTCATTTATGCACCGTACCAAAGCGAATATCAGGTACCAATGCACTCTTAATGTCCAAAATTTTATATTAAACAATGTTAGTTGCATGTGTCACCCCCATTAGTATTATAAAAACCATTTGTTTAGGTAGAAAATTAAAATTATGATACATAATTTATTTTATTTTTTTTGTGTAGAAGCTTCTTATTGTTATAAGTATTTAAATCAAACAAAACTCTGCTTAAAAGAAGTAAACCAAAGATTCAAACATGAGGCCAGAGGCCTCTAATAAGAATTTCATGGTGTTAGAGCTTGGGTGTTTAAAGTTTAATCGTAGGCTTTTTTCCTCCATTAATATATATGTATTTCTTTGTTGTTTTAACTATTGATTTATTGCTACCAATTAAAGAAAGGATTGATAGGGAAGCTTGAACCATAAAGCTAATCTAAGGTCAGGTCTTGTTTTATTGTTGATTGTGTTGTATATTTTATTTAGAAGTTCTGGTGGCTTCTTTTTCATTAATCATTGACGCTGCCATCACATACTTAATTATTAATTAAGAAAGCAGTTACTTACTGTTTTGTAAGTTGCCGTAAGATGTGGTAAATGGAAGGGTTGCGTCATGCTTCAAAACGGAAATTTTCAATACAAGTAAAATTAAATCTACTGCGTTTAAGTTAAACACAAATTTTAAAATATTAGACAAAATAGGTCTAAGTGGTTTTCTTAAGGTCTTTAAGAACAATTTTGAAAACAATATGTCACTGGTCCTTGTCCTTATGGTTTGAAAACATTACATGCTTTGTCTTTATTTATAACCGTGTTTGATTTTTGGATGTTAGGTGCGGCCTAGTGCTTGTGCCCCTCAGAAAAGGATAACTAGTGGTATACCCGTCCATTGGTTGAGTATATTGACGTGAAAACCATAGATCGATTTTACTTTCTTGTATAACATTGTACTTTCATTTTTTTTTCAATTGTAGCATTGTACTATGAAATTCAATATTTTTTATACTTATATCGTTCATTTGCTCCAATTATAGCATTGTGCTATGAAATTCATTATTTTTTTTGTACTTATATTGTTCATTTGTTCCAATTATAAAACACATACAAACTTACTTTTTGTTAATTATACCAGCGTACATTCATTGAAGTTATTTTTGACAGTTAACCTAATTGTAAATTAAGTACAATCGTATTAGATGGTTAAGTACAACAAATAATAATGCACTTCCATTGTCAATTCTTGTAATTAGCCCAATATGGGCCAAGGGTGTTAAAAAGCAATGTACTTTCATTTTTGTTTTTACTAAAATAACATATGTCTCACATTTGTATTATAAAAATATTACCTATATTTTTAAAATATTTCAAACTAAACCATTGTACTTTACAAGTATATTGCTATAATTCATTGACTAGAAATAGCAATGTACTTTAGTATAGACACAATCACATTTAGCACACATTACTATGAACTTATAATGGTTAGAACGCTATTCAAACACATGACATGAATGACGAGTTAACCCTTAAAACAGAATACATGCTATATTGTTTAACTAATTCTCTTTAATTGTAGTTAACATTCACCTAGTTTACTTGAAAGCTATCCAATTATCCTATAAGCAAGTTAAGTTTAACGGAAAAATACAATAATATGGCTCACATCGGTAATATCGTCCAATAATTTGATTGCATCTTTTTTGGACAAATTGAAAAGAATAACAACTTTACCCAATCTCTTAATATTTGAGTTGTACTTCTTTATCACATGTAGGAAAATCGTAAGTAGATTGTCATTATAGATAAATAGATGGCAAAATTTTCTAGTATAGGTAAAAGAATAGCAACATATATAACTTTGACAGGCGGGAGAGATTTACAAAACTCTGCAATAATAAAGAAAATACATGAAATCCTACAAATGTATATTTAAACCACATCAAACCTTCTTATAGAATCCAACTTTCTTTTGTTCTCATTTGTTCCCATTATAACATTGTACTTTGAAGTTATTCCCTTGTACTCGCCAAGGCAACCCGAGGGTTCAATACCGATCTACAACATTTGTCTTAAATGTCTAATTTTTGCATCAACTCTTGTTGGAAACCATATCTTTCTTTTGATCTTTCCCTTTCAACATCGTTTTTATAAATATTAATTAAGTTTCAAATTTTATTTAAACATATTGTATAACATTTCATGATGGCATTTGATTTTTACATTTCAATTTGTTAATTTCTTGACATCAATTGCATCCACTCCATTCCCTTAATAATATGAAGGTTAACTTAATGACCCTGTAAGGTCAGGAAATCTTCAAAAAAGTCCTAATATTTTAGAAAATTTTTTAATAAAGTCCTAAATTTTATTTTTTAAATAGAAAAAATTCCGACTTTTTAACTTTTTGAATAGAAAAATCCAAGAAACCGGCTAATTCATTCACATTAGCCATTTTGACCTGTTTAACAGGTAATTGGACCAAATCGTTAATTTTTATAAAATAATAATACTTTTCTGTAGATTTCGTCAAAACTTGTATATAATATATAAACTTATTTTTTACGTATTTATATGTATTTTTAAGTATTTTAAATTTTTATGTGTTATTTTTTATGTATTATGTATTTATACCAACTTTTACGTGTGTGTGTGTATATATATATATATATATATATATATATATATATATATATATATATATATATATATATATATATATATATATGTTTACATTTTTTATGTCTTTTAAATTTATAAACATACTTTTTACGTATTTGTATGTATTTTACAAAATTTTTTATTTATTTTTATGTGTTATTTTTTATGTATTACATATTTATGTATTTTTTTAAAAGTCTTTTATATGGATTTTTATTTATTTTAAACGTATAAAAATATTTTTTTACGTATTTATCTGTATTTTTAATTAGTTTACATAATTTACATATTTTAATGTGTTTTTATGTATTACGAATTTATATGTATTTTTATGTATTTATGTAATTTTTAAAGTTTTTTTTTATATAGATGGTTATGTATTTTTATGTATTTTAAATTTATAACTGTATTTTTTTTACGTATTTATGTATTTATTACTTCAAGTCATCTTCACCATTTCATCTAATTTGTATAACCTCTTCGAGAATGTTTAGATGGTTTTCCTACATACACAGATATTTAAGCTATTCCCATTCATTTACATTGAAATTAAACATCAAATGGGAAAAACTTAAAATATATGGATATATAGAAAAACCATCTAGACATACTCGAAAAAGTTGTGCGAATTTGATGATATTGGTGAAGATGACTTGAAGTAAAAAATACATAAATATGTAAAAATAATACAATTATATACTTAAAATACATAAAAATACGTAAACATCTATATAAAAAAACTAAAAAAATACATAAATATATAAAAATACATATAAATACTTAATACATAAAAAACACATAAAAATACACAAAAATATGTAAAATACTTAAAAATACATATAAACATGTATAACAATACATTTATGCATTTAAAATACATAAAATACATAAACATCTATATAAAACTTAAAAAAAAAAACATAAATATATAAAAATACTTATAAATACGTAATACATAAAAAAACACATAAAAATATATAGAAATATCTAAAATACTTAAAAATACATATGAATACGTAAAAAAATATGTTTATATATTTAAAATACATAAACATCTATATAAAAAAAAACTTAAAAATACATAAATACGTAAAAATACATATAAATACGTAATAATACATAAAAAAATCACACATATAAATACATAAAACATGTAAAATGGTTAAAAATACATATAAATATGTAAAAAAATACATTTATACATTTTAAAATACATAAAGACATATAAAGATATACTTATAAAACTTAAAAATACATAAATACGTAAAAAAATAAATATAAATACGTAAAAAATACGTTTATACATTAGGGAAATGATCAAATGAGAATACCTAAAATGTTGAGAACGCAAGAACATGTATATTCATTTATGATTCCATGTATTCATTTGTGGAGAAATGATAAATTTTTATGCACAATCAACATGAATATGCTTTTTCTCTTCAATTGAAATTAAAGGCATAAAAATTTATCATTTCTCCACAAATGAATACATAGAATCACAAATGAATATACTTTGTTCTCGTGTTCTCAACCTTTATGGTGTTCTCATTTGATCCTACTCCTATATATATATATATATATATATATATATATATATATATATATATATATATATATATATATATATATATATATATATATATAGGAGTAGGATCAAATGAGAACACCATAAAGGTTGAGAACACGAGAACAAAGTATATTCATTTGTGATTCTATGTATTCATTTGTGGAGAAATGATAAACTTTTATGCCTTTAATTTCAATTGAAGAGAAAAAGCATATTCATGTTGATTGTGCATAAAAATTTATCATTTCTCCACAAATGAATACATGGAATCATAAATGAATATATATACACACACACACACACACAGAGAGAGAAATTTGTAGAAAAAGTCTCATTATTTTGGAAAAATTAACAATTTGATCCCATGGTCCGCTGAACAGGTCAAAAGGGCTAAATTGAATACATTAGTTGGTTTCTTTGGCTTTTCTATTCAAAAAGTTAAAAACTCAGGACTCTTCTGTTCAAAAAATAAAATTTAGGACTTTATTAAAAAATGTCCCAAAATATTGGACCTTTTCTAGAGATTTCCCCTATAAGGTCACACCTTATGATCTAACGAGTCAAACACTCTATACGCTAACTGTCAGGGCCACCACCAACGCCAAGATCAACATCAACGTCAGCGTATAGTTATATAATCTAATGTAACCTTTGTATATTAGGTAAGTGTGTGTATGTGTATATGTGTATGTATGTATGTATGTATGTATGTATGTATGTATGTATGTATAAATGTATGTATGTATGTATATATGTATGTATGTATGTATGTATGAATGTATGTATACTTATCTAATATACAAAGGTTACATTAGATTATATAACTATTATATAAAATAGATAGCAGATCCGTTAACCTTATGATAAGGATCGATTCTCAGTATAAATTGGATACAATCACTTGAATCAAAGGATATACTTGCATATATTAGAATACATTCGACATTAGGGTGAAACCATAATGTAGAACGTCTTGGTAACCATCTTTGTGACAACCCATTTTCTTGGTGAAAACAAACATCTTTCTTGGTGAAAGACAATTTGGTGAATTCCTTGTGTTCTTTACTTTTTTGTTCTTTATTTGTTTTGTAATTTTGTTTATGTTTATTATACTTGAGGTGTATCCAATCACCAAAAACCTTCAATTGGTATCAGAGCGAGTTTTTGATACACTCAAGTAATCATGTCATCTTTCAATAACCCAAAATCCTTTAGTCTTAACAATATTCCATCTTTCGATGAGCACAACTTGGCCATGTGGTAAACTAAGGCCATGGTAACTCTTAAAACCATGGGCTATGAGATGAGAAAAATTGTTGAAAAAGGTCCTCAAATTCCTATGTATCAACCTATGGTCGATAATGCTCCCATTGGTCCTTTGAAGAAAAACCCAGAGATGAGTTATGAAGATGATGATAAGAAACCGCTTAGTCTTGACGTAAAAGCTAGGGTTATGATAGGAGACTCTCTTACCTATCATGGGTATCATCTTGTACAGAATTGTGAGTCAACTCAAGAGATTATGGACACGCTAATAGTGGTTTATGAAGGCATCGTGGAAGTATAGGCAAAAACTATCAACAATCTCAACCGAAGATACGAACACTTCTTCGCTCAACAAGGTGAAGAACAAACCCAAACGTTTAACAAATTTAACTGCTTGGTTAATGATATGTGCATGCGATGATTTGTCAATCGTTCTTCTCAACTAGTTTTGAAGTTTCTGGACTCTCTTGAGAAAAGTTGGGAACATAATGTTGATGTCCTTAAAATTAGTGAAAAGATTGATACCATGGATCTAAATTCCTTGTTTAGAAACCTTCGAAAAAATGAAGAGACTAAAACTCTTCGCAAAGATATCGTGAAGGAATCAAGCAAGAAAAATTATGTAGCTTTGGTTTCTCGAAAGTAAAGCACTTCATTGAATCAGATGACTTAGATTAGGGGGAAAAAGTGATGAAGATATCACTGATGAACTATTTGTCTGCGCTGCACTTATCGTCAAACGTTATGAAGAGAACATATGAAATGGGGTTCGAAGAGCTCAGCTTAAGGGTGGCAGTTCAGCGAGAAGATCCAATTCATAAAAGAAAAACTCAGGTAACTATTTTATTTGTGGAAGCCCTGACCATTTTTCTAGGGACTAAAAAGAGAATAAAGAAGCTTAAAGTTCTGAGAATTATGAAGTGATGTACAAGAAGCTTTTGGCTCATATGAAGAAGGAGAACATCTCTCTTCCAAAAGCTTTCATTGCAAAACAAGTGGATCGTGAAGAATGGGTGGAAGAAGAGGAGACATCTGAAGATGAAGGGCTGATTGTTAAAGGTCTTATGGCTATTATAAATGATTCCCCTGATGTTAATATCAACATATGTGACATTGGTACCTCTAAAGTTGTCCAAGGTTCAAGTTGAAATCGAAAACAAATTGGATCCTTGACATTGGCTACTCTAGACACATGATTGGTTTCAAGTCCATCTTAACAGATTTTGCAGAGAAGGATGGTCCAACTGTGGTTTTTAGTGACAATAGTGAAAGAGCTGTTATGATTGTTGGAACATTTGAGTGTAGCGCGTTCAACCTGAAAGATGTGTTTCATGTCAAGGGTCTAAAAGACAATTGTATCTCTGTTAATCAACTTTGCGATGTTATTCTTTGATTGCCGTGAAGGAAAAGTTCTCGACTTTAAGAATAAAACTGTGCTTACTACACTCAGGGACAACAACATTTATTTTGATTTTGTGCTTTAAAATTTTCTTTTAACTTTAAGTTTACCGATGAATTATACATTGTACATGATTCTACTAACTTTTAACTATGCATGTTCTTCTTTATCTATAGTTCCCCTATCTGATTTGTTCCTTTAGAAAGGATCAACATGTCATTCCTTGAATGCTGCACCTTTCTAGGAAAGCTAGTTGAAGCTGGCTCTGCATCTTTTCTTCCATGACAACAATTCTATCCCTGATACTAATGCTCACACTGATTGACTAGTTGTATCTTGTTGATGAGACCAGATAAGGGATAACTGTGCCAAAGTGTGTTCTTCTGGACACATATATCTTCCATCTTGAACAATCTATCTTTGTTGAAATGGGATGGGGTGAAGTTAGGTAAGATAGCACATATATTTTCATAAATGTTCTCACAACAACACCAACTCCCCTATGAAATCCAAAGGTGTCTTCAACAAGAAAGTGACCCCACCTTCTCTTCCTTTAAGGATCAAAATGAGTGGAACCTTTGAGTTTTGTCTCGGTGACTCTCATAAATCGAAGGTTACAAAGATTGGATCCTCTTAACTTGTTGGTTAAAAAGAGTGGTTCATATACTTCTCTTGTTCTTGGTGAACATGAAGCTTAGAATCAATCTACAAAACCTCAACAATTAAATGCATTCTCTCTCTTAGTTTACTATGAATTGTGTTTTTATTTAGTATGGTTGATATTGGTTGCTCTTTTTTATAGGCATTGTCGAGGGGTACATATCTCAGAAAAAGGAAGTACATTTATGACCATTAAATTCAAAAGATTTTATGGATCACGTCTTTATCATTCTTCTGAAAAAGCTGCAAAAATTTTGCTTTTAGAATATTTCCTTGTTTGACTAACTCTTTTGTTTATCTTCTTATATTATTTTTTTGAACCATTTTTAAAGATTTGACGGTGGCATTTCATGAGCCAAATAAGTAACTATTGACAAATCATCATCATCCCTAAAAGCATGTTGTTGTATGTGCCTAAATCTCTCTAAGTATCTCATCAGTGAGACCATCTGCTAAGAACATTGAGTCACCCTCTCATGCTGATTGTTTAGCATAGTCTAAACTTTCTAAGAGAGATTGCCTGATCCAAATACAAAATATCAATATAAAGGCTCGGGTGTTTATTCTTAGTTAACTACCTTACCTGACTTTCTCTCTGGAATCATGCTTGCCGTATGCATCATGCCTCATGTTCTGCTGAAACATGGAGCATAACCCAATGGATTACCTTGAATGCATAGTCATTAGTGTAAGAGTTACTTGTTTAGTCCTTAAATGACAAAGGGTTATTCATGTCCTTGACCTCCTAGTCTGAGGTATGACATGGTACCATAATTAATTAATGGTGAATCTTTGATTCTAGACCATAACTGTCACACCCCAAAACCGATGACGGCGGAATACGTTTCGGGGTGGAGGACGTCATGTACAGTATCATCACAATTGCATAATAGTAAAAACAAGAAACATACAACCATTGCATTACATAGTGATTTTAATTACAAGTGTGTTTTGTAATATTTAGCAAACACCAAAAGTAATACAAAAATAAGAGATGGATCTTGTATGCCCCACCTTCTCCAAAATGTTGCACCTGTACCTGTCTATCTTTGACCTGAGGATACAAGTTATTTTGAAAACGAGTATCAGCATAAAGCTAATGAGTTCATAAGAGTTTAGTGTGAGTTTTTGTATAAAAATCATTAGAACCGATAGTATGAAAAACTGCAATTTACATTCATAAGTAGTAGAAAAACCTAGAAAATCCTATATTTTCCAGAAATACATTGTAAGTGAAAACCTTTAAGAAAGATGTCATTTTCATCATTGAACAACCATTTATTGTAAAAGTATAATAGTGAATTTCCAATAAGTAATGCAATATGGTAGGTTATGCCTGAAGTCAAAAATAGTGGCGCAAACTTCCTTTAGTGATAGATACTTGTTTACATCGGGATATTATCTTAGCCTTTAGTTTAGTGTTTTAGTGTGGTTATAGTGTATTCCTTGTATGTTACCAGTGGTGTGTATGATAGAGGACCCCATGACCTTCCCGGTCATGCATAGTGTAGTGAAGTAGCGGCATCCCTGGGCCTGCACGGCTCAGACTGAAATTAATAGTCGGGATGTAATAGTGTCTTCCCAGTATAGATCTATACATGTAGTGTCACTCTCCTGTCGGAAAACTCTGGGCGTAGTGTGTAGCGAATAGAGTAACTCATAGTGAGTTAGTGTGTTATCTTCGGGTTAGTACTTTCTCTTGTATTATAGTGTAGTAGTCTTTTGTATAGCTCATAGTGTGTTCTCTTATTAGTGTATAGTCTCGTAATAGTGTGTATTATAGTGGGTAGAGTAGTAACTATAGCGAGTAGTAGTGGCCTTAACTATACCTATTATAGTTAACTTAGTGTGTATGGTTCTTGTCAATTTAGTGGTTTAAGCATCGGATGAAATGAAAATACTCATATCCAACCCTAATATACATCATATATAACTAAGAAATCAACGACAGTCGGACGGATAACAACTACCCTAAGCCCACAAGCAAACAAGAACAGGAAATAAGGCGAGCTATCGGTCCTAAATCCTTCAAGTCTTACTTATATAAATATATTAGTGTGGTTACATTTTTTTGTAAGAAAATCTATTTAATAAAAATCTTATCCAAAGGGAACATTTAGAAAATTGTTTATTTAACCAAAATAGTTTTGAAAACGTAAAATCCTTTTATAAAGCATAGCGGTAAATCACATGTGATTTAAACTATGGATAGTGAATCACATGTGATTAATTTCCATAAACATGTATATTTGACTTGTATCCCCCCCCCCCTAAAACATATAAAAACATTTGAAAGGTTCATTAAAGGGGTATAAACTCACCTGAAACCGAGTAAATCGGGTAAATCGGGTGAAAGTGTCGGTTGAGCGTTTTGTACCAAATAAGGACTTGTGCACCTTTCAAGACCCTAATATCATATGAAATATGTATTTTACAAGAAATTAATCATTTTGTGCTTTTCTTTAAAATATTTAGATATTCTAGCATTGATTTGGGGTCTTAAGGCTTAGAAGGGGTTCCCGGGAATTATACAAGGCCAAGAAGGGTTTACGGGGGAGTCCAAGAGTTTACTCCCCTGGAGTTTACGGCCCAAAGGCCACTCCTTGGGATTTTACGGCCGTAAGCCCCTAGGCTTGGTCGTAAACTCTTGTTTTCCTCCAAAAATGCATGTTAAGGCCTTAATTCGATTCCCTATTTTTCTAGTAAATGCCTAGGACCAATTTGGAGGGTTAAAACCTTCATTTGGATGAATTTAGGGGAGTTTATGGTCCTAGCTTAGGCTTGGGCCGTAAACTCCATTTTGTTCCTCAAAATGAATTGTTAAATGGTCCTAAGCAGTCCCTTAAATCTTAGCTAAATTCTAGAATGCCTTAGGTGAGTTTTTGGGACATTTTGACATGGGAATTGGGTGTTTACGGACTAAGCATAGGCTTGGGCCGTAAACTCCCTTTTAGGCTCTAAAATGTGTTGTTTTATGGCCTTAAACATTTCCTAAGATCATATCTAAATTCTATCATGCCTTAGATGAGTTTTTGGGGCAATATAACATGGAAAATGGGTGTTTACGGCCTAAGCACAAGCTTGGGCCGTAAACCCTCTTTTAGACTCTAAAAACTTATGTTTTGATGTCCAAACTCATCTAGGCAATTTCCTTAATTAGTATATCAACTTAAAGGAAGGAAAAATGGGACATTTGGCCAAGTTTTGGGTGTTTACGGCCTAAGGGGCTTCCTAGGCCGTAAACGCCATGTTTTCTACTAATTCTTGTGATTTTTGTGTTCTAAATACAATGGAATATGTTTAGAACAAGATAGGGAATATGTTTAGAACAAGATAGGGAAGAAACTCTTATGTTAGGAAGCTGGAATTCACGGTTTTCGGGGTCGGGATCGAGTCTAGAGAGAGAAAGTAGTGAGAGAGAGTGAGAGGGTGGTAAAGAGTGTTCAAGTGGAGTACACTTCCTTTTTATATGTCTCGGGTATTGCACCCGGTACACGGCTACCCGATGTTAAAGTTTAACGGGATTAAACCTTTTTACCCGGGTGAAGTGGTTGGAAGGTAATATAACTTTATTTGGTTGAACGGGGTTAACACTTACCAGTTATATTTACTTATACTAAAATGATAATGTCAAGAAAATATAAATAAATAGATATTTATTTATTGACGACTTCAAATATTTCGGAAATTAATACATAACGACGAATTCCATTGGTGAAAACGGGATTATGTAACGACAATAAGTTTGGGTTGTCACATCATCCCCCCGTTAGGGGAATTTCGTCCCGAAATTTAGAATTCATACAGATATGTATTACAATACTAGTAAGCGAAGAGATGGGGATATTTGAGTTTCATTTGATCTTTGCGCTCCCAAGTGAATTCCGGTCCCCGCTTGGTGTTCCACCGAACTTTCACAATTAGGATACGGCTTTGTTTTGTCCGTTTTACTTCCCAATCCATAATCTCCGTAGGCTCCTTCATGAAGTTGAGGCTCTCATTGACCTCGATCTCGTCAAGGGGAATCACGAGAGTCTCGTCGGACAGGCATTTCTTCAGGTTTGAGACGTGGAAGGTAGGATGTATGTTACTTAGCTCGTGGGGTAGGTTGAGTTTGTAGGCTACAGGGCCGATTCTAGCAAGGATCTCAAAAGGCCCTATGTACCTCGGGTTCAGCTTTCCACGCTTTCCGAAGTGTATCGTGCCTTTCCAGAGCTAGACCTTCAAAAGGACTCGGTCTACCACCTGGAATTCCAAGGGTTTTCTCCATTTGTCTGCGTAGCTTTTCTGTCGATCCCTAGCGGCTTTTAATCGTTCGCGAATCTGTACAATCTTTTCGGTCGTTTCTCGAATAATCTCCAGACCAGTGAGAGCGCTATCAGGAATTCGTCCTTTAGCTAACTGAGTGTCACCCACCTCAGCCCAACACAGAGGGGATCTGTACTTCCGACCGTAGAGGGCTTCGAATGGAGCTGCCTTGATGCTCGTATGATAACTGTTGTTGTAGGAAAACTCCACAAGAGGTAAGTGCGTATCCCACGATTTACCGAAGTCGACCACACAAGCTCGCAACATATCTTCTAGAGTTTGGATCGTCCTCTCACTTTGTCCGTCAGTCTGCGGATGGTAGGTTGTACTCATATCCAGCCTCGTCCCTAGCGCCTTCTGTAGTGATTGCCAAAATCTAGAGGTAAATCTACTATCTCTGTCCGAGATAATAGATATAGGGACGCCATGCAGTCGAACTATTTCTTTAAGGTATGTTCTTGTGAGCTTCTCCATCTTGTTCGTTTCCTTGATGGGTAGGAAGTGAGCAGACTTGGTCAATCTGTCGACGATGACCCAAATGGTATCCAACCCACCCACTGTCTTGGGTAGCTTGGTTATAAAGTCCATTGTAATCCACTCCCACTTCCATTCCGGTATCTTTGGTTGTTGGAGGAGTCCTGATGGCTTTTGATATTCGACCTTGACCTTCGCGCAAGTAAGGCACTTGCTCACGAAGGTAGCGATCTCAGCTTTCATGTTAGGCCACCAGTATAGCTTTTTGAGATCCAGATACATCTTATCTGAACCTGGGTGGACGGAGTAGCAAGTGTTGTGTGCTTCCCTCATGACCAAGTCTCTGAAACCTCCATGGCGCGGAGTCCAGATTCGGTCCATGAAGTAGTAGGCTCCGTCACCCTTGACCTCCAAACTTTTATCCATTTCGCGCAGGGATTCTCCCGTCACATTCTCAGGCTTTAAGGCTTCCAGCTGAGCCTCCCTGATCTGCGCGGATAGATGTGAACGGATATTCATTGTCAATGACTTGGTTCTTCGTCCAGAATACTCATTCCTACTCAGGGCGTCTGCTACTACGTTGGCTTTCCCCGGGTGGTATCGGATTTCGCAATCGTAATCACTGAGTAGTTCGACCCATCGACGCTGCATCATGTTGAGTTCTTTCTGGTTCAGTATGTGCTGGAGGCTTTTGTGATCAGTGTACACCACGCTCTTCGTCCCATACAAGTAGTGTCTCCAGATTTTTAGTGCGAAGACGACCGCTCCCAACTCGAGGTCGTGAGTAGTGTAGTTCACCTCATGTGTCTTTAGCTGTCTTGAGGCATAGGCGATGACCTTACCTTGTTGCATCAAGACACAACCGAGCCCCTGATTTGATGCATCGCAATATACAACAAAATCCTCTGTCCCTTCGGGCTGGGATAATACCGGTGCAGTGCATAAAGCTCGCTTCAGGGTCTGGAATGCCTTCTCCTGTTTCTCTTCCCAGTCAAATGATACACCCTTCTGTGTCAACATGGTGAGAGGCTTCGCAATCCGAGAGAAGTTTTGGATGAATCTGTGGTAGTAGCCAACGAGGCCTAGAAATTGGCGAATTTTTGTAGGCGTCTTCGGTGCTGACTAGTTCTCAATAGCTTTAATTTTGGAGGGATCCACGTGGATTCCTTCTTCACTAACCATGTTTCCTAAGAATTCAACTCTTCGGATCCAAAACTCTCACTTAGAGAACTTCGCATATAACTTCTCTGATCGCAGCGTTTCCAGGACTCGTCGCAGGTGATCCCTGTGTTCTTCCTCACTTCGAAAGTAGACGAGTATATCGTCAATGAAGATGATGACGAACTGATCTAGATATGGACGACACACCCTATTCATCAAGTCCATGAATACTGCGGGGGCGTTAGTCAGTCCAAAGGGCATCACTACAAACTCGAAGTGCCCGTAACGGGTTCGGAAGGCTGTCTTCGGAATATGTTCCTCAAGCACCCGTAACTGGTGATACCCGGATCTAAGATCAATGTTGGAGAAGTAACTTGCTCCTTGCAGTTGGTCGAATAGGTCATCGATACAAGGGAGAGGGTAGCGATTTTTGACCGTAAGTTTATTGAGTTCCCTATAATCGATGCACATCCGAAACGATCCATCCTTCTTCTTCACGAACAAGACCGGAGCTCCCCAAGGTGAGAAGCTCGGTCTTATAAAACCCTTGTTGAGCAGTTCTTTGAGTTGACCGGATAGTTCTTGCATTTTGGCAGGCGCTAAATGATAGGGCGACTTAGCTACGAGAGTAGCTCCTGGGACTAGGTCGATTCTGAACTCAACTTGACGTTTGGGAGGTAGACCTGGAAGGTCCTCAAGGAAAACATCAAGGAATTCGCACACAACGGAAATGTCCTTTGGATCTTTCGATTTCTGGCTAGTGTCGACAACGTGAGCAAGAAAGGCGCGACATTCCTTGCGCAAGTATTTCTGAGCCTAAATACTGGAGATGATACGAAGGCTTGTACCGGGTTTATCTCCATAGATCAGTAGGGTTTCGTGATTCGGAAGGTTCAGGCGAATGGCTTTATCGAAGCATAGTATATAAGCGCGATGGAGACTCAACCAGTCCATACCAACGATAACATCGAAACTCTTGATTATGACTGGTATAAGGTCGATCGGAAATGAGTGATCGTCTAACGTGAGGGTACAACCTATGTAGATTTCGTTAGAGCTTTCAGTCTTCCCGTTAGCCATTTCTACGATGAATGTTTCTTTTAGTGGTTGAGGAGTTTGTTTGAGTAAGTGTTTAAAGTTTTGATTTATGAAGCTTCTTTCTGCACCACTATCGAATAAGACACAGGCATAAGAGTTGTTGAGAAGAAACGTACCCGTGACTACTGTGGGATCCGCTACCGCTTCATTGTGACCAATAGCGAGTAACCTTCCAGTTCCCCCAGCATTTGTAGCCTTCAGACAGTTCTTCTTAAAATGACCAGCTTCACCGCAACCATAACACGTCGGGGTCACTCCCGAACCGGGAACTTGTGAGATAGGTTTGGGAGGGGCCTTGCAAAATCGGACAGTATGGCCTTTCCGGCCGCAGTTGGAGCACTACAATTCACGGCAGGGGCCGTGCTGGTGGAAAGGACATTTGGGACATTTGGGCAGATTCCCACTATAAGCTTTTGGCGGGGTAGGTGTGGCTGGAGTGGTGGCAGCATGGACCGCCACAATTTGCTGGCCCTTGGAAGAGGTTTGAGTTTTCTTGCCTTTCTTCTTATCCATACGCTTCCTCTTTCTGTCAGATGGATCTGGTGGTGCAGTGGTAGTGGGGGTCGTTGTTGCTGGAGTGGAAGAGACTTCATGGTTGATCAGACTCTGGGCCAATTCCTTGGCGCCGTCGAAGGTGGTAGGGCGTGAGGCTAGAACATTTCCTCGATACTGGGGCATTAGACCCCAGATGTATCGTTCGATCTTTTTGCTTTCGGATGGGATCATGTTGGGACACATAGCCGCCAAGTCGCAGAACCTGGCCGTGTAGGCTGTTATGTCAGTCCCTTTCATCTTGAGGTTCCAGAGTTCCTCCTCAAGTTTCTGGATTTCGCCCCTAGGGCAGTATTCCTTCCTCATAAGATCCTTTAAAGTATCCCAGCCCATGGCATTAGCTGAAACCAAGGAGAGTGCACTGACATGGCCATTCCACCATGTCAAGGCCCTGTTGGTGAGGGTGGCAGTAGCGAACTTGATTTTGCTCTCCTCGGGGCAAGAGCACATTTCAAACACAGCTTCGGTTCTTTCGAACCATTGAGACAATGCCAGGATTCCTCCGGTACCATCGAAGAAGGTAGGTTTACAGTTCATGAAGTCCTTATAAGTGCATCCCTGCACTCATTGATGGACTTCACCAAACCTGGAGTTACCACCGCTTGCGTCTCCGGAGTTCATTTGGGCCATGGCTGCTGTCACAGCCGCGGTCACAGCTGTTTGAAACAGCACTGGATCGAACTGCAGAGGAGGAGGTGGTGGAGGAGGGGTTTGAGTTGCTGGTCTTCCTCTGTTTGGACGCTTTCGTGGAGGCATCTTTCACTGGAAGATCATAGAAATGATAGCAGTAGTAAGAGTCTAGTGCAAATGTGAATAGAGTGTTTCATGGATTGAATCAGCATAATCCAAGATCAGAATGAGAGTCATAGAAATAGAGTAATGAACTGCCAATATACTAGTATTAATGATGTAACACAAGTTCATGAAAATTGACCTAACAGTAGGTCTTACATCAAGCCATAAAGAAAATGTTGGCAGTTTAGAGGTCTAGTTAGAGTATTTTTAAGCTAGGAATGTTTACAGACAAGAGATATACGGAACATAGAGGGGAAAGGCTAGTCCTTTAAACAAAAGAGTGAGGTAACTAGACGTCTTCTACTGGAGACGGTTACTTGTTGGGCGAATCCTCAGATCCGCTAGCTGACGCATAACTTCTTGAAGGTGTCGATCATGAGTCCTTTGGCATAATCGGAGTTCCTTAACTTCAGCTCGGGATGCAGCCAGCTGATGCTGTAGAGCCTCGTTGGTCCTCCTTGTCCTGTCCATGGCTTCTTTGAGTTGGCGGATGTGAAACGTGTTGAGATTCGAGTTGGCATCCACTTCTACAACTCGACCAATAGCAGCTTGACCTTGCTCGACATTCCTGGCAATCCTTCGGATCATGATGGGCAGAACCCGATCCGCTGATCCTCCTTCGCTTATGTTGTAGAAGCTTCGGTCTCCATTGTAAGCTAAAGGCTGACCCTGCTCCTCGCTCCATCGGTGCAAGGATATGGGCCACATAGGAGTAGGACCCTGAAATGCCGGACGGGGGTTAGGGTTCGGAGCTTCAGGAGGTTGGTTGTTAACTTCTGGTTCGGAGCTCGAGCTATCCGAGAAGCCTTCAGCATGATGATCATCCAAAGGGATCGGTTGATCATCGTCTGACTCCTCATCGAGCCATCCTCCATTGCCCTGGTTTGGATAGTACGGATCACCGGGATGGTGGAAGCCAGCCATGCTATCTACGCGAGAAAGGGGGAAGGAAAGGTTAATAGACGTACTACACTAAGATACTTATAAGATGAATCATTATTAGTCGACTCAATACTTGCGTAGTACATACCGATTACATGTAACCGAAGCAAGATAGTCCTTTGAATAAGCAACCCTAACTTCAGACCCCCAATCAAACAAGAACAGGGAATGAAACAAAGGCTACAGATTCTGAGTCTATAGCGCCCTAGTCACATGTAACTGTGATGTATCCACTTAGCAACTATTGTCCTACCAGTAACGACCCTTTTAGTTATCATATACGTATGTTTTAGAGATACAGAATACTCCTATAGTATTCTTATGGTGACGTTATTGTGGTAGTGTTGGTAAGTTTTTAGACTTGTTGCAACACCACAACCAAGCTTAGGTACATGCTAGTCACTCCCAGGAAAACATAGTTGATCAGGCTACATCCCCCCAAATGTGACTATATGTCTCTAAGCCGAATTGTGCTATCCAACAATCTTAATACTTTTGTTCTGTTCTAGGGTGATACTGACTTCTGTGTTTTATAGAGATGTGTGTGTATATATACTTAGTTAAATCTTTTAAATACTTAACAATATATATTCTTGGTTAGAGTGTTTTAGTCCCAAAGTGTTTATAGTTCGTATATCTTTTATAGTTTGATATACTTGATTCACTATAAACAATGCTCTGATACCAATCTGTCACACCCTAAAAGAGATGACGGCGGAATACATTTCGGGGTGGAGGACGTCATGTACAGTATCATCACAATTGCATAATAGTAAAAACAAGAAACATACAACCATTGCAATACATAGAGAGTTTAATTACAAGTGTGTTTTGTAATGTTTAGCAAACACCAAAAGTAATACAAAAATAAGAGATGGATCTTGTATGCTCCATCTTATCCAAAATGCTGCACCTGTACCTGTCTATCTTTGACCTGAGGATACAAGTTATTTTGAAAACGAGTATCAGCATAAAGCTGGTGAGTTCATAAGAGTTTAGTGTGAGTTTTTGTATAAAAAGCATTAGAACCAATAGTATGAAAAACTGCAATTTACATTCATAAGTTGTAGAAAAACCAAGAAAATCCTATATTTTCCAGAAATACATTGTAAGTGAAAACCTTTAAGAAACATGTCATTTTCATCATTGAAGAACAACTTATTGTAAAAGTATAATAGTGAATTTCCAATAAGTAATGCAATATGGTAGGTTATGCCTGAAGTCAATAATAGTGGCGCAAACTTCCTTTAGTGATAGATACTTGTTTACTTCGGGATATTATCTTAGCCTTTAGTTTAGTGTTTTAGTGTGGTTAAAGTGTATTCCTTGTATGTTACCAGTGGTGTGTATGATAGAGGACCCCATGACCTTCCCGGTCATGCATAGTGTAGTGAAGTAGCGGCATCCCTGGGCCTGCACGGCTCAGACAGAAATTAACAGTCGGGATGTAATAGTGTCTGCCCCGTATAGATCTATACATGTAGCGTCGCTCTCCTGTCGGAAAACTCTGGGCGTAGTGTGTAGAGAATAGAGTATCTCATAGTGAGTTAGTGTGTTATCTTCGGGTTAGTACTTTCTCTTGTATTATAGTGTAGTAGTCTTTTGTATAGCTCATAGTGTGTTCTCTTATTAGTGTATAGTCTCGTAATAGTGTGTATTATAGTGGGTAGAGTAGTAGCTATAGCGAGTAGTAGTGGCCTTAACTGTACCTATTGTAGTTAACTTAGTGTGTATGGTTCTTGTCAATTTAGTGGTTTAAGCATCGGATGAAATGAAAATACTCGTATCCAACCCTAATATACATCATATATAACTAAGAAATCAATGACAGTTAGACGGATAACAACTACCCTAAGCCCACAATCAAACAAGAACAGGAAATAAGGCGAGCTATCGGTCCTAAATCCTTCAAGTCTTACTTATATAAATATATTAGTGTGTTTACATTTTTTTGTAAGAAAATTTATTTAATAAAAATCTTATCCAAAGGGAACATTTAGAAAATTGTTTATTTAACCATAATAGTTTCGAAAACGTAAAATCCTTTTACAAAGCATAGCGGTAAATCACATGTGATTTAAACTATGGATTGTGAATCACATGTGATTAATTTCCATAAACATGTATATTTGAATTGTATCCCCCCCATAAAACATATAAAAACATTTGAAAGGTTCATTAAAGGGGTATGAACTCACCTGAAACCGAGTAAATCGGGTAAATCGGGTGAAAGTGTTGGTTGAGCGTTTTGTACCAAATAAGGACTTGTGCACCTTTCAAGACCCTAATATCATATGAAATATGTATTTTACAAGAAATTAATCATTTTGTGCTTTTCTTTAAAATATTTAGATATTCTAGCATTGATTTGGGGTCTTAAGGCTTAGAAGGGGTTCCCGGGAATTATACAAGGCCAAGAAGGGTTTACGGGGGAGTCCAAGAGTTTACTCCCCTGGAGTTTACAGCCCAAAGGCCACTCCTTGGGAGTTTATGGCCGTAAGCCCCTAGGCTTGGCCGTAAACTCTTGTTCTCCTCCAAAAATGCATGTTAAGGCCTTAATTCGATTCCCTATTTTTCTAGTAAATGCCTAGGACCAATTTGGAGGGTTAAAACCTTCATTTGGGTGAATTTAGGGGAGTTTACGGTCCTATCTTAGGCTTGGGCCATAAACTCCATTTTGTTCCTCAAAATGAATTGTTAAATGGTCCTAAGCAGTCCCTTAAATCTTAGCTAAATTCTAGAATGCCTTAGGTGAGTTTTTGGGACATTTTGACATGGGAATTGGGTGTTTACGAACTAAGCATAGGCTTGGGCCGTAAACTCCCTTTTAGGCTCTAAAATGTGTTGTTTTATGGCCTTAAACATTTCCTAAGATCATATCTAAATTCTATCATGCCTTAGATGAGTTTTTGGGGCAATATAACATGGAAAATGGGTGTTTACGGCCTAAGCACAAGCTTGGGCCGTAAACCCTCTTTTAGACTCTAAAAACTTATGTTTTGATGTCCAAACTCATCTAGGCAATTTCCTTAATTAGTATATAAGCTTAAAGGAAAGGAAAATGGGACATTTGGCCATGTTTTGGGTGTTTACGGCCTAAGGGGCTTCCTAGGCCGTAAACTCCATTTTTTCTACTAATTCTTGTGATTTTTGTGTTCTAAATACAATGGAATATGTTTAGAACAAGATAGGGAAGAAACTCTTACGTTAGGAAGCCGAAATTCGTGGTTTTTGGGGGTCGGGATCGAGTCTAGAGAGAGAAAGTAGTGAGAGAGAGTGAGAGGGTGGTAAAGAGTGTTCAAGTGGAGTAAACTTCCTTTTTATATGTCTCGGGTATTGCACCCGGTACACGGCTACCCGATGTTAAAGTTTAACGGGATTAAAACTTTTTGCCCAGGTGAAGTGGTTGGAAGGTAATATAACTTTATTTGGTTAAACGAGGTTAACACTTACCGGTTATATTTACTTATACTAAAATGATAATGTCAAGAAAATATAAATAAATAGATATTTATTTATTGACGACTTCAAATATTTCGGAAATTAATACATAACGACGAATTCCGTTGGTGAAAACGGGATTATGTAACGACAATAAGTTTGGGTTGTCACAATAACTAACTCTATGATGCAAGTATTAGACCATCTCATGCTGATGGGTTATCACTGTTGATGATTCATGTTGATTCCACCTCAACATGACTGAAACAATCCATTATCTCCTTACTTTCTTCTTTAAATCCCTATGATTCAGTATAATGCACCATACACTAACGAGAGCTTGAAAAATCTATGTTGATGGTTAAGCTACAAAACCACAACTTATCACACACATCATACCACTCTTGCCATTTTTCTTCTAATAAAAGTGATTAATGAGTCAGCATATGAAACCACACATCGATTAGATCTCATAATACCATGTTATAGAATGGTAGTTTAAGCCCACACTATCAAGAGACATCACAAACTTATTGGATTACAAGCTGTAATTCTAATATGCTGATTGCTTCTGCTGATGATCATTGTTGCCGATGCCATGTCTCACTTATGTAACTTCTTTATCTCAACGATAACTTTTTTAGATGATAATTAAAAGTTCCATCATTATCTTGGGATATGAGATTTTTACGGTGTCGATCTCTTCAATCATGATTGCGTAAAAAGGAAGAAATTCTTTTTATAAATTGGGAAAACTCGTCCTAGGTCACTTTTACAAGCTATTTAGGAAATTGGATTTCTCTCTTCAAAAAGGCTCTCCCAAACATCATCTTCCTCAAAGCTCTCACAATGTCAAAGTCTTTGTATGAGTTTTCCTTTATCGTTGATGTCGTCAAAGGTCTACATGCCCCTGATTATGCCATCATCATTCAAGCAAAATATGTGGCGTTTTCTGATGACATTCCAAAATAGTTTGTGAACTCAAGCATCAAAGATTTCGTCAAATACGTCAAAAGCTTCCTTCTTCGATATGCCTTCTTTGACTTTCTTGAGCCCTTTTACCCTAAACAGGTATGTGAGTTCAATTATTCATGCTCTATTGATTCTGATGCTCAAACCATTACTGGAACCATTGGACATGGTCAATATAGGGTTACTATTAATGTGGAATCTTTTCAAACTGCTCTTCGTCTTCCTCAATTTTAAAATTATTTTGAAACTTCTTCAGAAGAAAAGTGCCAGTCTATTCGTGAAAGATTATAGTATAACTTTTCTCTTCAGGGCACCTCTCATGATCCACAAAAATACACTCTGCATCGGTGTTTGGTTGTAGGATGGAAGTACTTAATAGGGGTTATTGGCAAGTGTCTTGGACACAAGACTGTAAGCTTCGATCAATCAGATCTCTTTGAGAAAATAATTTTATTTTCTATTGTGTGCAACAAAAGTTTGGATGTTGCCTAACTCTTTCTTGATCAGATGATTGTTTGTATCATTGGGAACAAGAAGCCAATGTATGTTCCCTATCCCCGTTGGCTTGGATTGATTATGGATCGTGAGGAGGGATATACTAAAAATAATAGGAGCACCATTCCAATTTCTCTCCTTAAAAATCATCATTGCTACTCCTTCTAAGGATGATTTACATATCACTCAAAGAATGTCTAATTGGATTGCTAACCCCTATTCTGTTGAATCCTCCGATTCTGAAGAAGAAGAAGATGAGGATAATGATGAAGAAGAGGATGATAATGGTGAAGACGCTGAAGATAATGAAGGGGTTGATGAAGAAGAAGACACTAGTGATGAGGAAGATGATTTTGTTCAGGAAATGAACTCTTCTCCAAGAGTAAACAAGCATATTCATTTTCTTGTACTTCTTTATCCACTCTCTCTGCTGATGATGTTGTGCAACGTGGATCAACTCCACCTCTAGTGCAAACTAGTAAGGCATTAATCTCCTCAAGTTGAGATTGTTCCTCCTATACCCACGCTTATTAAGTATGCTACTTTTTATCAGGGGGAATCCAACTTCACTTTTGAAACAACTGTACTTTCTCAAATTTCTCTACTTGTAAGGATAACACTGCCCTTGGGAGAAAGGCTGACTAGATTGGAAAAGGATTTTGCTGATATAAAGCGATTTATGGCCTTGGGGGATGATGATGATATGATTATTGATGACACCTCACCAAACTCTCCTGGTGATTATCCTCTTCCACCTCCACGTCCATCATCAAATCCTCCTCCACCATCTCATCCTCATCCTTGCACTCCTCCCCAATCTGATGCTACCAAAAAGGGGGAGAATAATTAAGAGAGTCCTGATCAGCATATGTAAATGGTGGTGGTGACTGCATCTTAGCCTGAGATGAATGAAGCTGGAAGGGTTGAAGCTGATTGTCAAAAAGAAATTGTTGTTGCCGATGTTGATGCAATGACTGTTGATCAACCTATCCCTAATGCTGGTGAACAATCAGAGACTGATGACTATAAAGAACTTCTTGATTTAGGATTCATGCCACAAGCTACTATTTCTGCTATTCCTCTGAATGTTGTCTACCCTAACTCATATTTTTAATGGGGAGATCCCTCAAGGAACTAATAGTGACATTGAGTTTGATAATGATCAGCTCAATCCTCAAAAGAGGAAGGCTTCATTCTCAGGGGGAGCTCATGATGCTAAAGATGGAAGTTCTTTAACGGCTAGTGACTCTTCAACACCTGCTCCTTCCAAGAAAAATAAGCTCATTTTTTATCTAAATGATTTAGCTAAAGTATGGGGTATAACTATTGATAAAGTAAGAGAAATCATGATTGAAAATAATGTTGCTATTAAAGAAAGAAAAGAAGCCAGAAAGGAGAATGTCTGTTTGTCAAACATGCTGAAGCTCTTGCTTCAGCTGATGAAAATGCTGATGTTCAAAGCACTAATGATCGAGTCAAGAAAATCTAACTCTTCAAAAATAGTGTGGACAAGAAACACACGGTTTTAGAGATGAACGACAGGATCAATAGAAAGAAGTTTGGAGATTTTATGACTCGAAGAACAAAGCCTAATCCCATTATTAGGGTTAGATGCACCAAACAAAGGAACGAGTCCCTAAAGCTGCACTTGGTTAGAAAGGAGACTGAGTATGAATATGCTGAGGTTGTATTTTCTCGTGAGCTAGTCAAATTTGGCTACAACAAGTGGATACAAATTCAGGAACTTATCGAAAACCATAAAGGTGTTCATGCTCAAGAAGTGAAGTTAGCAATTCAGTAGATCCTTAATAAAGTCAGGAAGCTGAATCTTATGCCATCAGCTGGTCTTTCTAGACCACCCACCTCAAGGAGAACAGGCACTCCCAGACAGTCTAAGAATACTAAGTTTCTCCTTCCATATGGAACCCGCTACATCAACAAAAAACTGCCAGCAGGTGTTGAAATAGTTCAGTACATGTCCGTTCGAGAACCGGAGCATGACATTTTCTATCTTGACAGTCAAAATCACATGTGCTTTCAACGCACTGATGATCTTCTTGCTGCTCCCACCAGACACTTGTTTCATCTTCGCATGGAAGGACCCAACCATTTTGAACTGGAAAGAGGATAGCGTGTGCTCATCTCCCTAGAGCTTAGTAAAAGATTGGAAGAACTTAAAATTGATGAATTCAGATGGGTTAAGTTTGAGATCTTAAAAGCAGCTAATAAGTTCTACAATTTTTCTGATGACTCTGAAGAAGAAGATTAGTTTTCACATCATCAGATGGGGGGGGGGGGGTTGTAAGGTCACACCTTATGATCTGACGCGTCAAACACTCTATATGCTAATTGTCAGCACCAGCACTATGATTAGCAACATTGTCAGCGTCTCAAGTATTATCAATGGTAGCATATAGTTATATAACTGATGGGTTTTAGCCATAAGAACTTTCCTATGTGCGCATGCAAAACCCTAATGCTTGGATCTAGGCTTTCTAATTAAACATGCTTTGAATCCAAGACTTCTAATGACTATTTAAGAATAAGAACAATGATAAAACAGATCTAGAATCATACCTTTGAATTCCTTGTTGATCATGTTGTCTTGGAGCTTCTAGAGTCACAATTGTCACTCCTCTAATGGCTTTCAAACACCAATAGTAATAAAGATGATTTAGGAGAGAGGAGAGAGGAGGAAATCAGCCAGGGTTTCTATGCCTTTTTATGAAGTGTCGATTTCCCTTGCTCATGGGGTCTATTTATACTTGTAGACTCCTTAAGGGTTACAACCTAAACCCTAATTGGATAATCTTCTCTTAAGGCTATCCAAATCCTTTCCATAGATAAGTCATTGGACGATTTTGAAGCTATCCTAGCTTCTAGAATCCGTCCACTATATATCTATAAGGATTTATAGTCTAAAGCTTAACTATCAAACAATTGACTGTTTATACCCCTTTATTTAATTAATCTCTTTAAGTCACCAAATTAATTCCAATTAATTCTATGACTTATATTAATCAAATAACAATATATTATTCTTTATAATATTTATTCTCTCTTAATAAATCATCCTATCAAGTTGCTATGGTGAAGGCAACCCAAAAGGACCATGCACAACCGGGTCAAATACTTGCATAATATAGTTGCAGCCTTAGACACTATTCCAACAGTCTCCCACTTGGATAATTCTAGTAACTATATGCACAAGTACAATTCGGTTTGCAATCGTAGCTCTCAAAGACGCTGTCAAACTCTGATCTAATCAATCTTGTCCTTTAGATAAGGGATCGTACAGTCCTCTGTTAGATATCATGCTGACAATCCTATGGAATGGTTAGTCAAGCATTTAGGTTTCTCGATCTCTGATTTATTTGACATAGAACTTAATCGAACACATCAATTCAGTTCTGACCGGGCCCGACACATAAGTCAAATCAAATCATCGAGCGGCCAAAATATCGCTTTTACCTTCTTAGATAAAATTCACAGATAAACTTCGACTTATATGCATTTACTTATTCATTAACCAACTATTCACAACAATGCGTTTTATAACACCGAGTTACTGATGCGTTTTCGCATTATCAATGTACAATCAATTAACAAATAACAAACCATATATCTAGGTTTTAAGAATATATGATATTATCGTCTTGCGATCACCCTTTTATATCATATTCCATAAGGTGATTCCAGCAAGTGCGGGTTTGTACCAATGCTCAAAACCAGTTCATAAGCACTCATGAATGTCGCAACAACCCTTTGCTATGTCTAATACCATTTAGACATTCTACGCACCGATTCATGACAATCTTCATTCATATCTACTCCCAACATATGAACGATTGTGGACAATTTAAACAATTCGATTATTCCTAATAAACTCAATTATTCTGGAAGTCAAAACATGCAAAGTGAAACAATAGCTAACCAATTATCATAAGATAGTAACATTACTTATAAATAAAACTCCTTTATTTAATCATCAAATGTTAATTATATTTATCTATTACACGTTTCTAATACTATCTAATCTATGCTAATATCATCCTTCAGCCCAATACTCCTAGCATGCTGCAAGTGCTTAACCCTACTCACTCCCTTTGTAAGCGGATCTGCTGGGTTATCTTCTGATGATATCCTCTTCACTACGAGTTGTCCTTCTTCTACACGATGTCTAATGAAGTGATATTTTCTGTTGATATATCTTGATCTACTATGATCCCTCGGTTCCTTGGTCAAGGCAACCGCTCCTTCGTTATCATAGAAAATCTCCATGGGCTCCTTTATGGAAGGTACAGCTCCAAGATCACCGATGAAGTTCTTTAGCCATATTGCCTCCTTCGACGCTTCGCTCGCTGCAATGTACTCTGATTCGCACGTTGAATCAGCTACGGTTTCCTGCTTGGAACTCTTCCATGTTACTGTTCCTCCATTTAGGGTAAAGACCCAGCCCGACTGTGAACGGTAGTTATCCCTGTCGGTCTGAAAACTGGCGTCACTATACCCTCGCGCCTTCAAGTCA
Organism: Lactuca serriola; assembly: GCF_051521515.1. Lineage (NCBI taxonomy): Eukaryota > Viridiplantae > Streptophyta > Magnoliopsida > Asterales > Asteraceae > Lactuca > Lactuca serriola. The sequence continues at coordinate 162,588,937 of NC_136416.1, read as the reverse complement.
TCACTCCCTCCAAGGACTAAGAACCATTCCTTCGTCCTCCGAAGGTACTTAAGGATATTCTTCACCGCAATCCAATGTGCTCTGCCAGGGTTCCCTTGATATCTACTAACCATGCTCAAAGTGAAGGCTACATCAGGGCGAGTACAAGTCATAGCATACATGATTGAGCCAACTGTGGAAGTGTATGGTACTTGGCTCATTTCTGCTATCTCAGCTTCGGTACTTGGACTTTGAGTCTTACTCAACTTGGCATTACTTTGTATCGGTAATTCTCCCTTCTTTGAGTTTTCCATACTAAAACGCTTTAGTACTTTATCCAAGTAAATATTCTGACTAAGTCCAATTAGTCTCTTACTTCATTATCTTACTATCCTTATTCCCAAAATGTAAGAAGCCTCTCCGAGGTCCTTCATAGCGAAGCACTTCCCGAGCCAGGACCTAACCTCCTGCAAAGTCGGGATGTCGTTCCCTATGAGTAATATGTCATCGACATATAGAACGAGGAAACTTACTACACTCCCACTGGCTTTGACATATACACATGATTCGTCTTCGCTTTGTACAAATCAAAACTCTTTGACTTTCTCATCGAATCAAAGATTCCATCTGCGAGACGCTTGCTTAAGTCCATAAATGGACTTCTCAAGCTTACACACTCTATTCGGATGCTTCGGATCCACAAACCCCTCTGGCCGAGCCATGTAAACATCCTCAACCAACTTCCCGTTAAGGAAAGCGGTCTTGACATCCATTTGCCAAATCTCATAATCATGAAAGGCGGAAATTGCTAGCATCACTCTAATATATTTAATCTTCGCAACTGGTGAGAAGGTCTCATCATAGTCAACTCCGGGAGTTTGAGTAACGCCCTTCACAACCAATCGCGCTTTATATGTGTGTACGTTTCCATCCACGTCGGTCTTCTTCTTGAAGATCCATTTGCACCCAACTGTCTTACGTCCGGGCACATAATCAACCAAATTCGAAACTTGGTTGTCATACATGGATTGGATCTCGCTATCCATTGCCTCTTTCCACTTTGCAGACTCCGGGCCTGCCATGGCTTCCTTATAGCTATTAGGTTCATCAAGATTTATTAGTGTGCCATCACTAATATACGTGTCCCCTTCGGTAGTAATATGAAAACTATAAAACTGGGGTAGAACTCTAACTCTATCGGAACATCTAAGAGGTAAGGACTCGTCAATCGGTTCAACCGGAGTTTCCTCCTCGGGTTGAGTGCCAGCGGTAGAGGTTCCTTCATTTATCGACTCTTGAATCTCTTCAAGTTCGATTTGCCTCCCACTGTTTCCTTGGCTTATGAGTTCTTGCTCTCAGAAAACTCCTCTCCTCGCAACGAAGACAACATTGTCCTTCGGTCTATAGAAGAGATATCCAAAGGATGTCTGCGGGTAGCCGATGAAAATACATCGCTCACTTTGAGGTTCGAGCTTGTCGTGAGTATCTCGTCTTACGAAAGCCTCGCAACCCCAAACCTTGATATGTGCCAACGAGGGAGCTTTCCCTGTCCACATCTCGTGAGGTGTTTTGGCAACCTTCTTGGTAGGGACTCGGTTAAGGATATGGGCGACAGTCTCTAAGGCATACCCCCAAAAAGAGATAGGTAGTGAAGCACGACTCATCATAGAGCGAACCATATCCAATAAGGTTCGATTACGCCTTTCTGCCACACCATTCAACTGCGGTGTCCTAGGAGGCGTCAATTGCGAAACTATTCCACACTCCTTGAGATAATCGTGGAATTCAAGACTTAGGTACTCTCCTCCTCGATCGGATCGAAGCATCTTGATTTTCCTGCCCAATTGATTCTCCACTTCATTCTTCAACTCTTTGAACTTTTCAAAGGTTTCTGACTTTTGCTTGATTAAGTAGATATACCCATATCTACTATAATCATCAGTAAAAGTCACGTTGAAGCGGTTCATATCCTTTGTGGTTGATCTAAATGGTCCACATACATCGGTATGTATTAGGTCCAATAGACCCTCACCCCTTTCACACGTACTTGTGAAGGGTGACTTAGTCATCTTCCCAAGTAAACAAGACTCGCATGTGTCATCTTCCCTAAGGTCGAATGACTCCAACACTCCACCCTTTTGGAGTTGGGCTATGCGTTTCTTGTTGACATGTCCAAGACGACAATGCCACAAGGATGCTTTATCCATACTAGTGGAAGAATCTATATTCAAAACATCATTTCCTAAGTTATCAACAATCATAACAGTTTCATATATTCCATTACATGGTATAGCTTCAAAGTAAAAGACACCATTTAGATAAGCCAAAATAGAACCATTCTCATTATTGAAAGAAAATCTAAATCCTTGTCTATATAAACCATGAAATGAAATGATGCTTCTGGCCATTTCTGGCGAATAGCAACAATTGTTCAAATCTAAACACAAATTATTCCTAAGCACTAAAGAATACACTCCAATCTTGGTCACAGGCGACGATCTTCTGTTCCCCATGATTAGGTTGATTCTTCCTTGCTCCACATCCCTACTTCTTCTTAGTCCCTGCACATTAGAACAAATGTGGTAACCACAACCGGTATCAAGAAACCAAGAAATAGCATGATTAGAATCGTTAGATTTAATTGTGTATATACCTGCGAAAGATGGCTTGATCTTTCCTTCTTTGATTGCTTGCAGGTACTCTGGGCAGCTTCTCTTCCAATGTCCTATCTTGTGGCAGTGGTGGCACTCTGCCTCCTTCGGGTTAGGACAGGGCTTAGCGGGATCAACTTTGGTCCCACTAGAAGAGGCACCATCTCGGGCTTTAACCTTGCGATAGTTCTTAGACGAAACCTTCCTCTTCTTTCCCTTTCCTTGACCAATAGCCAAGACATGACCAGTAGGCGGATTGGGAGTAGGTGCAACAGACTTGTCTTTGAAGTTGCTCTCAGCAACCCTCAAGAGACCTTGGAGTTTGCTTAGGGTGACCTCTTCTTTGTTCATGTGGTAGGTCATCCTAAATTGGTTGTACATCGGAGACAAAGAGTGAAGCACCATGTCGATCGCCAAGTCTTCTCCAAAGTCAACATTTAACTTGCGAAGGCGGTCGACATACCTTTGCATCTTTTGCAAGTGCACGGTAAGAGATTCTCCATGACCCATCTTAGCGGAAATCATGTTAGTGAAAATCTCATAACGCTCTTGTCTCGCGTTTTGGTGGTATCTCTCCAATAGGTCTTGATGCATCTCGTACGGGTACATGTCCTCGTAGGACTTTTGGAATTCGGAGTTCATGGTGGCAATCATGATGCAATGTACCTTCGTTGCATCTCGCTCATGAGTTTCAAAAGCGGTGATTTCAGTCGGAGTAGCGATTTTGGGGTTGATCTTCTCAAGCTTTTCATCGAGGACATACTCCTTATCCTCATAGCGAGCAATTGTGCGAATGTATCTTATCCATTCGCTAAAGTTCGTTCCATCGAAGGTGACCTTTTGGCAAAGGCTCATCAACGTGAAAGAACTAGAAGCAGCGTTGTTAGCGTTCGACATCTACAAATAGAAAGGTCAAAGATAGATTAGAATAAGAATCCCTAATTATCACCCAATAAGAAAAATTAGGGCTAGGATCCAACAATAACATTTACATAGTAGAAAAGGGATGCCGTAATCTAACATGCAAATAAATTGAAGGTAAGTGAATGACGATTCACTAATTCTCCATCACAAAAACCTAAACTGTTAGTCCTAAGTGTATTGAGAATTCCTAGGTTCGGATGAGATTCATTGAAACTATTCAATGGCATGTTTAAATCTCGATATGCCCCTCTTGTTTGTGACTGGGATACCGAGGATCACAAAGCGGGTGTGAATTACCATGCAAATTCACATGGTGCCTTCATTGTAACGATCACCTATTCGATGTGCCAGTAAACCACACACGCTCCATCGAACTATGATAAATAATGAATCACCCTTTGCCACCTTTGCTTAGAACCAATTAGTATGCCGGTAAACCACACACGCTCCACTAACTTCTTAGCAAGGGTGCAAAGTGTAATTTCATGGGATTGCATCAATTCACTTTTCCTAAAGTAACTAAGATTGGGAAATTTTAAAATATGTGTAGTTACTTTGTATTACTTATTATACTTTTAATGAGAGGATGAGGTTGCCCTATCCTACCCGTTCGGCTAACGACCCTCCACCGATCAAGCAAGCGGTGGGTGTGAGTGTACACCCATTAAGCGCCATTTTATAGGCCGCAACCTTATACCCACCTTATAGATCGGCTTCGTGAATGAGGCCTACTAACGGTAAGACTAGCATTTAGTTATACAATATATATATATATATATATATATATATATATATATATATATATATATATTATTCTAGTAATATCATATTAGTATAGGGTTGTATTTTAAACCTTTTAAAATCTAGGGTTTGAAATTTAAATTGTCTAAATTAAAACTTTTAATCACAAAATATAAATTTCAAAACTTGAGGACAAGTTTTAAACATTTAAAACATGGAGGATCAAATAACAAATAATTCCAATTAACAATTAATTTCCTAATTATCTATATTTGATTTATTCAAGATTTCTTGCAAGATAATTACCAAAATAATCAAAATAATTAATTAATTATCATATAAGGAAATTAAATATTTTATTAGTTGATAAATATCTTTAATTAGATCAAGATCATAGTCATATATATCAAAAAATCGGATTAGGGTTGATCTAATATGATTAAGGTAAGTTTCCATAAGATAATTATGAAAAAATCCTGAATCTGGCCATTGCTGACGCATGGACTCGCCGAGTGCACAAAGGGACTCGCCGAGTCAGGCCTACTCGCCGAGTCCACTTTGGAACTCGCCGAGTCCATGACTCAGAAACCAAAAAATCAAATTTTGCAGGTTTGTTTCAGTTAATCAAGAAACAATTTAATGAAAACCAAGCTAGGCTTTGATACCACTGATGGGTTTTAGCCATAAGAACTTTCCTATGTGCACATGCAAAACCCTAATGCTTGGATCTAGGCTTTCTAATTAAACATGCTTTGAATCCAAGACTTCTAATGACTATTTAAGAATAAGAACAATGATAAAATAGATCTAGAATCATACCTTTGAATTCCTTGTTGATCTTGTTGTCTTGGAGCTTCTAGACTCACAATTGTCACTCCTCTAATGGCTTACAAACACCAATAGCAATAAAGATGATTTAGGAGAGAGGAGAGAGGAGGAAATCGGCCAAGGTTTCTGTGACAACCCGAAATTTCCATTTGTACGAACACCATCTATTCAGTAGAAGCTAGTTCAGTTTCAGTGATTTTCATACTTTTCCGAATCAGTTTGTGTACATTAAGGTTTATGTTTAAGGTGATATCAGGAGAGTGGATACTCCTGGTTTTGTGAAATTTAGGCATTCGAAGTTTCATACTGTTGCAGTCCTATATCAGAAATAAAAATATTTTCTGCCAAAATATTCCAGGACTATAAATAGTTTTCTGAATTAAATTAATTCATTATTTACAATTCCAAATAGAGAAAAGCTATATTCTCTCTGACGGATCTTCGGGTTTTCATCCCATATTGTGAGTCTACTTTACTAAATGTGTTTCAATACTTGTTAGATGCTTATTAACATCAATAACATGTTTAGATTACAAGATCCGGGAGTTTACCGCCCAAGAACGTTCTTGGGGAGTAAACTCCAAAATGGAACTTTAATGCTTCCTAGACCCATTCCCATGTTAGGCATCTTATCAAGGACTTTGTGTATGATCTTTATAGGCTAGAAATCATCCAAGAAACCCAAGTAATTGGAGTTTACGGCCAAGGAACTTCCTTGGGCCGTAAACCCCTTTTCAAGGGCTAAATGTGCCCTAAACTTCCCCTAATGCTTAAAGACTTTAACCCTCATATACTTGTGCTTATTTAGGACATCAAAACACTTCAAAATCATTAAGTTATAGGAGTTTACGGCCAAGAATATCTCTTGGGCCGTAAACCCCTTTTTCTAGGGTATAAAGCATTCCAAACACACCTTAGGCCTTAAGACAATTTACCTTGAACTCATGGGACTTGAATGGAGAGCAAAAGACATCAAAATCACTCCTTAAAAGGAGTTTACGGCCAAGGAACATATCTTGGGCCGTAAACTCCAAGTGAAGGCACAAAAGTGTGCCTCTTGTCCCCATTAGCCTTAGGTAAAATCATGGAAGCCATCCTTGATGTGCAAGTGCCTCGAATCAATTAAAAGCCATCACCCCATAGGAGTTTACGGCCGTAAACTCTAGGGTGAATGGACTTTAGGCCGTAAACTCCCCTATGGAGCATTCTAGGGCCTTAAACTACTTCATGTGTTATTCCAACAAAACTAGGAGTGTTCTAGGATCAAGATAGCACTTTAAAACACCCAAAACCACCATGTGAGGAGTTCACGGCCATAAACCCATGAGTTTACGGCCGTAAACTCCAAAGGGTGGGGTTTGTTGGGTGGTGAACTCTTATGCAAGGCCATTTGATGTTTCAAACCCTTTTGTCATGTCCCGTAGCAACTTAGATGCAACCATTTGGACCTTAAACACTTATAAAAAGTGTTTACATGTTTCCTAAGTGTCTTAACTTATTTATTAAGTTATTATTTGTCTAATTAGTTATATATATGCGTATTATATGATAACTAGGCTCGTGCGTGTAAACAAGTCTCCGTTTGCCACCTAGCACGGTATCCGACACTGCAATTCAAACAGCTCACCACAAGTGAGTTCATACCCCTTGAATCAACCTTTGAAATGATTTTAAATGTTTTAAATGCTTTATGGGGGGGGGGGATACAAGTCAAATAATTATAGTTATTGCTTCAATCACATGTGATTAATAACTACGAAAACAACGATTTTTACCACTATTCAAACTGTTTATCAAACTACTTTACATTGAAATGTTTTACAAACTCTTTTACTATCCAAACTTATTTATAGATTGTGATTCAAACAAATACTTCTTATGCTTAAACTGTTTTATCAACTTATGCCTTCAAATTGTTTTATAGATCGACATCAAGTCGATCTTCTCTTGAAATTATACTTATGCTTCAAATGTCTTATGAAAACTTATTTATGCTTTTACATATTCAATTGCATGCCTATATATGTATAGATATATAAATCATGTTCAAAGGGCTTAGGAAGGCCATTCGCCCTATTTCCTTTTCCTCGATTTGGATGTGGTCTGGTGGGATTTCGGGTGACCATCCGAAGGTCGTTTCCATATTACTTATATATCATATATACATGTATAGACATAAAAGTACATATACAGATATACTAGAAACAAGTACATATACAGATATACTAGAAACAAGTACATATACAATTATACTAGAAACAAGTACATATACAGCTATACTAGAAACAAGTACATATATAGCTATACAAGAAACAAGTACATATACAGTTATACTAGAAACAAGTACATATACAGCTATACTAGAAACATGAACATATACAACTATACTAGAACGAGAAACATTACATATACATGAATACGATAACAATTGTGATCCACTGTGTCGGAGCATGCCTTAAATGTCATGGCCCGAGTTGTAGCCAGAATTCTCTTGAAGGGAGAGCGTGATTTTGCGTATAGATCTATACTGGATTGACTATCCTACACCTTGCTGCTAGCTACAGCCGGACCTGCAGGTCTGCGGGTGCCAAATGTCATTTCTTTTATTACGAGCATTCATTATGTCGTTGTTACCAGTCGATAGCATGGTGCAATTTATCACATTATACCTTAATATAAATCCGGTTTAAGGTAGTAGTAGTTAGTACAACAGTAGTTCTTAATATACAAAACTACAGTACTACAATGATTTACCCATTGCATATTTTAGTGATAACCTCACTTAAGCATTAATGTACATACTATATTTTATTAAATGATAGTTACACTTGGGAAATTACATACTTTTACAACAAACGAGTATACAAAACAGCTAAGCCTTGGTAGAAGGTTACTTTAATAGAAAATATAGGTTTTTCTGAGAGATTTAAACTTTTACAAACACTTTCAAACACTTACATACAGTTTACAAACTTATACTTGAGACACGTTCAGACGTTTTTGACAACAAACATTGACACCAAAATACTTATGAACTCACCAGCTTAATGCTGATAAACTCTTTCAAAATAACTTGTATTCTCAGGTCATCAGTAGACAGGTACCGAGGCCAGCTTTTGAGAAGATGGAGTGCATTCAAGACTCATCTCATATTATTTTGTGTTACATTATTTTTGGTGTCTATAACTGTACAGAACACACTTGTATTAAAATTATATATTTAATGCAATGGATGATGTTGTTTACTTATTTATATTTACTGTGTTGTGATACTATACATGACGTCCTCCGCCCCAGAACGTTTCCGCCGTTCTTGGTTTTGGGGTGTGACAGTTTCTATGCCTTTTTATGAAGTGCCGATTTCCCTTGCCCATGGGGTCTATTTATACTTGTAGACTCCTTAAGGGTTACAACCTAAACCCTAATTGGATAATCTTCTCTTAAGGCTATCCAAATCCTTTCCATAGATAAGTCATTGGACGATTTTGAAGCTATCCTAGCTTCTAGAATCCTTCCACTATATATCTATAAGGATTTATAGTCTAAAGCTTAACTATCAAACAATTGACAGTTTATACCCCTTTATTTAATTAATCTCTTTAAGTCACCAAATTAATTCCAATTAATTCTATGACTTATCTTAATCAAATAACAATATATTATTCTTTATAATATTTACTCTCTCTTAATAAATCATCCTATCAAGTTGCTATGGTGAAGGCAACCCAAAAGGACCATGCACAACCGGGTCAAATACTTGCATAATATAGTTGCAGCCTTAGACACTATTCCAATAATAACCTAGTGTAATCTTTGTATATTAGGTATATATATATATATATATATATATATATATATATATATATATATATATATATATATATATATATATATATAATAGATAGCAGATCTGGTAACATTATGGTAAGGATCTGTTCTTAATATAGATTCGATACAATCCCTTGAATCAAGGGATATACTTGTATAGATTAGTATATATTCAACATTTCGGTGAAACCCTAATGTAGAACATCTTGGTGACTGTCTTTTTGACAACCCGTTTTCTTGGCGAAAACAAACCTCTTTCTTGGTGAAAGAAAGTTGGTGAATTCCTTGTGTTCTTTACCTTTTCTATTCTTTATTTGTTTAGTAATTTTGCTCTTCTTTATTATACTTGAAGTGTATCTGATCATCAAAAACCTTCAGACCCAAAACAATGGACTGCGAATTTCAACATTAACCCTAATAAAAGAGTATCTTGGCTGAATGTGAATAAAAGATGTGAACATTTTGCCAAGTAGTCACATTACGTGCCAATATATATATATATATATATATATATATATATATATATATATATATATATATATATATATATATAACAATAGAACAAATAATTCAAAATTTCATAATTAAGAATTAAAATTTGTAAGTTGAATTATAAACCTTTATAAAATAGATGACACTTGATTGCTATTTAAGGATCTATTACGTTTACATGATAACCATGAATTAGCAGCAATATTTGGTTGAAAGATCTCCATTATACCGACTTTTTTATATTCTTATAAAAATCGAGACTAAAAGTAATAAAATATACTCTATTGACCTAATGAAAGTTAACTTCTAACTTTGGGTATTTAAATCCTAAAATATTCGAATTAAAAAAGTCAAAGAAACCCAAGTAAAAATCTGTGACATGGTTCTCTAAAATTAGTAGTATGACTACAACAAGTTACTGAAATCTTTAACATGAATTTATAAAGAAGATGAAATTCCTTCATTTATTTTAGGTTATATGCAAGAATCATCAACTTACTTTTGTTGGTTTGTTAATTATAACATCCTACTTTCATTTCTTTAGGTTACAACATTATACTTTAAAAATAATTATAGCAATGTCATCCTAATACAAACCAATTTCGACTAATATAACAAGAAAGATTTTTTGAAAATATTATCCTAATAAGAAAATAGATTTTGAAGTACAATGTTATAGATAGATTTTTGAATGTACAAAATCTTACTAGAAACAAAAGGTAATTACAATTTTGGACAATAAAGAATGGAAAGTACAATGGTATGGTATATGTTTTGGTCAAAAATCGATCAAATAAATATCAGCCAAATTGCATGAGAGGCTATGGTGTTATAGGTGAAGTGATTATTGAAATTAGAACAAGATTGCACAAGTGGATTACAAGGAAAGCCCTTGATCCTTGCTAGGATCTCCGACATAAAACCTTAGGACTAGATAATGATCACTTGTCTTGTATGATCTTATTGATTTGAATGTAAATTACAAAGATGAGCTTGATAATACGATTACAAATTACAAAGTGAGTCTAGATGAGTAAGGTGTCAGAGAATTGTGTCTTTTGTGTGTGTTTTATAGGTGTATATAAAGGCTACCTTATGTAACTTTAAATCTGAGATTTATGGGATCCTGTTGAACTGGAATTTGCAACGTGCTTTGACTTGGTGTTCCTGGGTTTTAAGCCTGGTTGGATTGATTCTGCATTGTGAATGAGTCATATGTTGACCATTTTTGTACATGTGAGAAATAAACAAGAAATATAAACGTTAAACTTGTTAGGAAATAATAATGGCAATGTTCAGGATCCTGATGTATATTCGGGATCCTAAGACTCCTTTAAGATCTGGGATCCAGGATAGGTTTAAGGATCCTTAGATATTCTTTAAATCTGGGATCCTGGATAGGATTAAGGATCTTGACCCTAACAATTGCCCCCAAATTATACCTGCAAAATATTTGAATTAATTTCAAGTGTATAAAGTTTATAATTTAATTAATTAGAAATAAAGGATTTGAAGTTCAAACTCTAACGGATAGAATTGTATCCGCCCAAAAGATATGATTATGTTGTCAAATCTCTTCTCTATCCTCTGCGATCCGCATAAATAGGGGTTAATGGTTAACGATCTTCTGTTACTTCTTTTAGCTCTCTTCCAAGCATTATCGATTATCTTGAAGGTAAAATTGATGTTCCTTTATTCTCATTTTTCTTGTTTGATGATCATGGGTAAAAAGGCATTTTGTTCTCGCTCGAACATCCTTACTTTTCCTGACGAGAACTTCCACGATCAAAAGATCTTGTCTTATGAGGGGACTTGCTCTTTTGATGATAACGACACTATGTTCTTGAAATCAATCGGAGTTTTTGTTGCTGATGCCGTTTTCAAGCCTTTTGATGCAAAGGCCAAATTTGGCTTCATCTTTCCTACTTGGGTTTTCTTCCATCCAAATTATGCCTGTAATCTAGAGGATCCTGTTTTAGGTTAACCGATTAAATCAATCTAAGGATCTACGCATGTGATTAGTTGAATTGGACCATTTTTATGATCTCCAAACTTATGGGTCTTCTCATTTCCTACTCAAAGTAAAAAAAATCACATCTTATTTTCAAATTGAAACAAAACTATGGTTCTCGGAAAGAGAAATATTTCTTTGTGAAACATGAACCCATCCCCAACGGTGATCTCCTACCATGAAATTAGGTTAGAAAGGATAGGATTTTATTTCTTCCTTGTTTTCTTTGTTTTGATGCAGTTTTCAAGTTTGAGGATCCCATCCCTACTACTAAAGACACTAAGGAGAAGATTGGGAATTTTCTTGCTTTGCCTGGTACTGAAAAATCCTTCAGGTTCAAAGAACTTAGCTTTCAAGAAAGTACATCTACTATCCATGTGGACACGTACAGATCCTTTGTTTGTCTATTTTTTTACGTTTCATGAAGGATCCTGAACTTATTAAGTTCCTTTGTTATGTTTAGGATCCAAGGCTACACACTCTAGTACTTGGTTTACCCTTGTTGATATTGACTCCTCCATGTCTGGTGGCTAACTTGTGGTCAAGAAGGAGAATACCTCATATTCTCTTCCACCAAAGAGAACCTTGATAGATCTGACCATCAAGACTGCCAGATCTCGAAAGAGGAAGTCAGGTAAGACCTTGGATTTGGAGAGCCTTAGGTTGGAAGAGGCGTTGAGGAAGCTGATCTCTTTCTTGCAAGCCGTAATGATCTTTGTGCTTTTTTCTGTTTGATTTCAGTTCTCTTATCGTGGTCCTTTATAGGTTGATGATCATGTTTCTTAATCCACTGAAGATCTAAAGGTTAAGCTTGATCGGGTGGAGCAAGCCATGAAGGAGTAAGAAGGGATCAACAAGGAGCTTCTGAAGAGGGTGGAGAAACTGTCTAAGGAGAAAGCTAAGAAATAGGAGGAGCATGCGCTGGAGATCGAGTAGGTGATTACGGAGGTTAAGAGAAATGTTGTTGAGGTCATCTAGGAGAAAAAAATCAAGTTGGCGGAGGACATGAAGAAAGCAGGATCTTGGAATGAGGACGTTTAACGTGAAACCCTGGCTAAGTTGATTGGTAAGCTTGTAAATGTTGGTCAGAATTCTGTAGAGAAGAAGAGAAGAAAGAGATAGAGTATATTCCAGCTGGGGGTGATCAAACATTGAATTAAGTTTGATAAAATTTAAAAAAATTAATTTTTTGTTTTGTAAAACAATGTTTTCTTTTTTTGTTGGGTTGGTAGGTAACCCGTTATACTTTGGTTTATCTGTTTTCTTGTGTGGTTGATAGGGTTTAAATAGGTTTTTATAAGAGTTCTTAAATGATCAGGATCCTAATGAGTTTACAATTTACAAAAACTTTTTTAGGATCCTAAAGATCTAAGATGAAGTTTTACCTCATTAGGATCTTGTAATAGTCAGGATCCTGAGGTTTCAGAAGATCTAAGTTTTTGTTTGAAAAGTAGGAAAACCTTTAGAAGAAAAGTATATATATATATATATATATATATATATATATATATATATATATATATATATATATATATGTATATATATATCAGTGTTGTAAAAATCGGTCTAGGCGGCCGATTAATCAGCGCCTAGGCGCTAGGCGGACTGCAACCGATCATGTTTATGTGTAATCGCTCAAGATAATCGGGGTTGGTCAATGTCGGTCAAACTCGGAGCTAATTGGGTCTAATCGGTGCTAATCGGCTCTAGGCAGTTTAATTGCTCAACTTTGGTCAACGGATTTTCAAAAAAAATTAGGGGCAAAATTGTCAAAACTGAAAACGTTTGCTAGGGTTCGTTCTCACTTCTCATTCCATCGTCCCCTGTGAAACCATTTTCTCATTTTTTTTTCTCTCGACTCAAAGCTGGGAGAACTTGAAGCTCACCCTCGCCGTCATCATCACCTCTTAAAGCCGGAATCCATGAAATCCAATCGCACCCTCTCGTTTCTCCTCCTCCGTCTTCGTCGTTGTTAGAGCCTCCATTCTTTCCGACAACGGTCTTTATCATCTACACAGGTTAGTTCTTCAAACTCGATTTAAGCTATAAAGTTTTGATTTTATCTAGTAAACTCGATTTAATTTTTTAATCAACAAATTTTTGAAGACTGCTCGATTTAAGCTCGATTTAACTCGATTTAAGCTCTAAAGTTTCGGTCTTTATCATTTACACAATGTTCGTTTCTAGGTCGATCGCTCAACAACCCTTTGTGAAATCGATATTCCGTAACCTTGCTGGAAGGCGACCACAAATTGAAAGAGTTACTCAAATTCTGGGAAGACGTCCAAAAAACAATCCCTGCCTCATTGGAGAATCCGGTGTTGGAAAGATTGCTATTGCAGAAGGTCATGCCCAAAGAATTGCAAATGGGGATGTTCCAGAAACAAATGAGGGGAAAAAGGTGGGTTCCAGACTTCCTGTTTGTATATGTTCTAGTGACATGAGTTCAAAATTTCAATTAAATGGTTAATTTTTATTCCTATATTTTTTAGGTGATTACTCTAGACATGGGTCTACTTGTTGCTGGGACAAAGTATCGTGGAGAGTTTGAGGAGAGATTGAAGAAGCTGATGGAAGAAATCAAACAAAGTGATGAAATTATACTATTTATTAATGGGGTCCATACTTTAATTGGAGCAGGAGCCGTAGAGGGGGCTATTGATGCTGCTAAGATCTTGAATATGCAAGCTTCAATTGGCCCATAGCACTTGTTAAAGTTTAAGTTTTAAAGTTCAATGTCTTAAGAGGCAGATTATGAATGTGCAATGTCTTTTGGAAGTGAAATTGGTTTCATTTTACCTGTTATACCCTTTATATTCAAGAGTGAGGATTCCACTTAATGTATGGACAGCAGTTAGGAGAAGAATAAGAACCAGGATTTCATTTGCATTGAATTTGATAAACTCTCAAATTGTCCCTGTTGACAATTTATAAAATTTTGAATTATTTTTTTAATAATTAATGGTCCCCGATTAATCCCCCGATTACTCCCTGTCTAACTGATTAATCCCTAGACCCCAGTCCACCGCCTAGCTAACATCTAGCGTTTTCAACAACCTTGATATATATATATATATATATATATATATATATATATATATATATATATATATATATATATATATATATATATATATATATATATATATATATATATATATTGTTTTAGGATCAACTCCGGGCGTAGTAAGCATAGTATATATATATATATATATATATATATATATATATATATATATATATATATAGAACCTGGAGAGAGCTTCTTTCTTAGATTTTTATTAGACTTTTAATTATCTCTTTGAATTTGTCGTTAGGATTTTGATCTTATCATCTTGAAGAGAATTCTTCTGAATATGCTCTTGGGAGATGATACCAACTTTACAATTTAATGGGAATAATCCCAACATAGGTAATATTGGGAACGATCCCATAAAGGAATTCAATAGGGAAGGTCCCAATTTATAGTTTACTGGGGAGAATACCAAATTAAGAGATTATGGAGAATATCCCACTTTAGAAATAATGGGAAAGATCACAACTTACGAAATACTGGGGAAGATCCCAGATTAAGAAATCTTAGGGAAGATCCCAACTTAAGAAATCTTAGAGAAGATCCCAACTTAAGAAATACTAGGGATTATCCTAACTTTAGATAATAATTAGGGAAAATCCCAACTTCAGATTATAACTGGGGATAAACCCTACTTCAGATAATAACTGAGGATAAACTCAACTTCAGATAATAAGTGGGGATAAACCAAACTTCAGATAATAACTGGGGAAAATCCCATTTCGCAAGATAACATGATAATGTTATAAACCTTAGAAATTTTCTTTAGGATCTTAACATATGTTTATAAATAAGAGAGTTGCCAAGTCACTAAAGCGTAAAATGATCCCCTTATTCACATCCCATAGTTAGATATCGTGCACCCAAGCGAGGTGTAGACACTTAAACTCGTGAGAAAGAGGTCATTAACTCTTTAAACCTTAGTATCTTAACATATGTTCATAAATAAGATGGTTGCCAAGTCACTAAAGCATAAAATGATCCCCTTACTCACATCCCATAGTAAGATATCGTGCGTCCAAGTGGGGTGTCAAAACCCAAACACGGATGAAAGAGGTTATTAACTCTTTAAACCTTAGAGGGTATTAAGTACCCTTAACCGGATGAGAGATGATCAGGCTCTATTCGTAGTGGCTAGGATCCTTGAGTTTTTGCATGTTGCAAACGTTAGCTTGGGGTCACTGTTATCTTGGATAACATCTCTCTGATGCTTAAGTTAGTAGTGTTCTTAGAATAAAGATAAACAAAGAAAAGAAATGGGGGTAAGGAGTAGGTATGTACCATGACTCAATTGTGATGAATTGTGACTGAATTCACTTACATAAAGTACGCTTCAAGGTGTAGAGCATTTTAGGATCTTGGCAAGATGCTTCCTCTTAGGGTAGCTAGCCAATATGCCCCCTTTCCTGCTTTCGAATCAATGAGATAGGCATCAAACTTTTGAGCATGTAAGAAGGCATATTTCTTTATGTTTGGCCAATAGTATACTATTCTTAACATTTTAGAACACAAGGATCTACCCCCAGTGTGGTTGCCACAATCCCATTCATGTATGTCTTTTAGAACTTCCATGGCTTTTTGATCTTAGATATGGATATGTTATGGATTTCTTTTATAATACTCCATGGATCATCACAAAGCATGAGATCCTCGTTTTAAACGCTTTATCACTTTTTTCTTATTTTAGGATTGTACTATTCTAGAGATACTCAATGATGGGTTTTGTCTAGGATCTCAAATGTCTCTAAGGATTCTGACAGTTTGGACCGGGATCCTGGTCAATGGATTGATGAATTAGGCCTTTGATTACTACTATGTTTGCCCTCTGATCATGGTTGTCGGGGTCATCTGGTCTCCTGGAGGGATCTTCTATTTGTGGGTTATTGGGATCTAGGAAATTTATCTAGACTAGAAGGTTCAAATTCGGAGGCTAATTTTTTAAGAAATTGAAGGTATATTGCTAGTATTTAAACTTTAACTACATAAAATCCATTAAAGTGGTTATTTATTAATATGGATCGAAAGATACCTGAAGATCTTTGGCTAGTTGTAGCCCTGTGATTAGTGCTTTATACTCTGCTTCATTTTTAGTTGCATTAAAGTCACAACTAACTGTATGGGGTAGGATGTCCCCCTATGGCGATTTTATTATGATCCTTAGGCTTGTTCTTCTAATGTTGGAATCTCCATCTGTGAAAAGTGTCCATTTTCCCATGTTTTCTTCTTTTTGGAGTTATTGGCTTTCCAATTCTACTTCAGGTTGTAAATCATCACTAAAATCAGCCACAAAGTCTGCTAACACTTGTGACTTTATTGAGGATCTATTTGATGTCATATGTGATGAGCTTCATTGACCACTTAGACATTTTACCTGACATTTATGGTTTTATCATGACATTCTTAACATGATAGTTAGTTCTGACATGTATGAGTCTAAAAATAATATCTTAGTTTCATGGTAGCTATAACTAGTGCACGCATTAGTTTTTCAAGGTAAGAGTACCCAGTTTCAGGATCTAAGAGACTTTCACTTACATAATAAATGAGATGCTAATTCCCATTAGATCTTTGGCTAGCACTGGAGGATACTAAAACGTATAGAAGGAGTAACTCCCCATTTAACGATTTTAAGAATAACGGTCCCAAACTTAAATATTTCTTTTAAGTTCTTGGAAGGCATCCTCGTGTTCCTTGGTCCATTTGAATCTCTTTTTCTTCTTTAAGATATCGTAGAATGGTTTGCATCTTTCTGAGGATCTTGAGATGAACCTATTTAGCGTTGCCACTCTTCCTTTTAGTCTTTATATATCCTTGGTTGAGGATGAGGATTTTAGATCATTGATGGACTTGATCTGCTACTGGCTTGCTTCCATTCCTCTTTTGGTTATCATATAACCAAGGAACTTATTGGATTTCATTCCAAAGTGTCATTTAGAAGCGTTTAACTTCATGTTGTACTCATGTAGTATATTGATGGCTTATTCAAGACCCATAAGGTGATCTTCATCGTTTTTGGAATTGACCACCATGTCATCTATGTAGACTTCTAAGGTGTCCTCCAATTTTTCCTTGAACATTTGATTCACTAGTCTTTGATATTTTACACCTGCATTTCTAGGACCAAATTGCATAATAGTATAGCAATATATACAAGTGGGAGTTATTAAGGCGGTATCCTCTTGATCAGATGGTTCCATTTGTATTTTTTGGAATCCTGGTGAGGCATCCATAAATGTTAGTAGCTCATGTCCCGACGTGGCATCTATCATAGAATCTATGTGAGGTAAATGGAAAGGATCTTTAGGTCAAGCCAAGTTAAGATCCGTATAGTCGACACAACTTTCCATTTACCATTCTTCTTCTGTACTATGACCACATTGGCCAGCCACCTTGGGAACTTGACTTCCTTGATTATCCCTATCTTGAGAAGTTTTTCCACTTCCTCTTGAATGATTAGGTTCATTTCAAGTGCAAACTTCCTTCTATTTTTATGTATGGGTCTAAAAGAAGGATCAAAGTTAAGTTTATGAGTTATAATATTCTTATATATACCTGTCATGTCTTTGTGTTTCCATGAAAAGCTTTTCCTTATTTTTTTCAGGAATGTAATTAGGTCCTTTTCGATGTCTTTTGGTATTACAGATACTATGAGTACTTTGGAGTCAGGATCCTCAAGGTCTAGGGGAACATCTTTTATATCTTGCTCATTCACTTCTGGTACATCTCGTCCCCCCTGCTTTAATTGCTATGCTTGCCTTGGTACTGAGGAAGGCTTTATTGAGGTCTTGTAGCATTCTTTGGATTCTTGTTGATCACTAATGATCTTCAGTGTCCCCTAAGGGGTAGGCATCTTAACGCATTGATGATATGTCGACGGAACTGCTTTCATGTCATGGTTGTAGCGCCTACCTAATATAACATTGTAGGACGATAACACATCACTAAAACAAAATCATTGCGTAGAATTTACCCCATCTATGAAGATAGGTAGCTTTATCTCTCCATTAGTATCCTATGAATCCTATTAGTACTAAGGATCTTTTGATTATCTCAGATTCTGGGATATTCATCCTAGTTTAGGACATCTAAGAGTATGATGTTGACTGAGGATCCTCCATCAACAAGGATCCTTTTGAAAAAATGGTTGGTGATGTAGAGAGTAATCACCAATCCTTCATGATGGGGACCTTGGATATCTTCTCTATCTGTTTCGTCTAAGATGATCTCCTTCCCGTTTGTGATCGACATATTCTTCTAGGGTTTTCTTCTTTCTTTGCTTTAGACACTTTGGCATGCCTTTTTGCCATAGAATAAGAAGTTCCACAAATATCAAAACCCTTATAGATTTATTACATTGGTGTCTATAGGAGGGGATCCTGGTTTTTCTAGGATCTTAGGTGGATCCTGATCCTTGTTTATGGATCTTTCTTTTCTTCTCCCTAGGATCTATCTAAGGTATCCCTTGCTTAGGAGGTGGCTGATCTCCTTACTGGGTGCTATGTAATCTTCTATAACATGGGTAAAGTCTTCTTGTTATGCACACCATTTGGACTTATCCTTCCAGTCGGTGGACTTTTCTCCTTTCCTTGGTGATCTTGCTTTATCACCAAAATCCTGCATAGCATAGATTACACCTGAATCATCCACATAAAAACAATAGTCAGCAATCTTAGGAAATTCATCTTCCTCTCCTTCATCTTCAAGGGCATTAAACCTATGATGATCATGTTTGGAATATGGTTTTGACTTGTAGGATCTTTGGACTGAGGATTTGGACTGAGGATTCGGTCTTCCTATTGGGGTTATCGTATGAGTTTGGAAGGTTTCTCTTCTTCTAGATCTCATTGTCCTCTTCTAGCTGGATGAACCTTAGTGCTCTGCTTATGACCTCATCTATCCTTTTACATAAAGTCATTACAAAGTCTTCATAAATAGGAGAGTCCTTTAGATCCATTTTGAAGGCTTCTACGGCAGTTGATGTTGGGGATACTCAAAACTTCCATACCAAACCTCTTTACGAACTCCCTAAGTGATTCCTTAGGATCCTAGACTACTTGATAAAGGTTACTAGTTATCTTTTTAAGTGTCTTGCTACAAGAAAATTGATTGTTAAAAAGATTAACTAAATGGGAAAATGAAATGATAGAGTAAGGAGTGACATTAAGAAGCCATTTTAAGGCTGATCCTGTCAAGGTTGAACCAAAGCCCTCACAAAGGCATGCTTCCTTCAGGTGTGAGGGAATATGGATGATCTCCATTATTTCCATGTATTATGCCACATGTTTCTCAGGATCCATAGTTCTATCGTGAGGTTTCATGCTCTTGTATAGGTTGAACCACTCCAGGAACAGTTAAGATTATCTGCCTTAACTTCTGAAATTCCTTGGCCATGATGGGGTTCATTCCTGTATCAAGGTCCATATAGTTAGTACGAAAGGTATTTATTCAGGAAATTACCAGGATCCTTATTATTAGTAGTGGTGAAGGTTTCTTTAGGATCCTGGTTCACATGGGCTCGTTCATTTGGAGTTACACCCCAAGTGGGAGCAGGTGTTGGTGTTGAGGATCTTGTCTCCCGACGGTTTCCTGAGGATCCTGTATTATCATAGTTCAGGATTTTGGGCTGCAAGATTGAGGGTGCTTCTTCTTGGGGTTTATGGATCTTCGCCCTCATTCTCTCAATCTCCTTGACCATTGTCCTGTTGTTGATTCAGTTGTTGCTTTACCGTCTTCACAATGTAGAAGAATCTGGTGTTAAAGATCAGCATAGGAGGATCCTAGAATACCAGGGATCCTGGATTCCCATGGCTGATGATTAAAGAGGTGTACTTTTTAGAGGTATATGGAAATTTGATCAGACCGGAAGGTTCATTTAGAGGTGGTGGAAGATCTTTTGAGGAAATGGGAGGAATAGAGGAAGAAGATAAAGTTGGTTGGGTAGATATGATTCTTGAATGATTGTGAACACCATCGCCTCACGGTGGGCGCCAAATTGCTTTGTTCAAAAATCGATCAAATAGATATCAACCAAATTATGTGAGAGGTTCGTGTCATAAGTGAAGTGATTATCTAAATTAGAACAAGATTTCACAAGTGAATTACAAGGAAAGCCCTTGATCCTTGCAAGGATCTCTAGCATAAAACCTTGGGAGGTGATAATGATTACCTGCCTTGTATGATCTTGTTGATTTGAACGTAAATTGCTGATACGAGCTTGATAATACGATTAAAATTGATAAAGTGAGTCTAGATGAGTAAGGTGTTAGAGAATTGTGTCCGTTGTGTGTGTTTTACAGGTGTATATATAGTCTAGCTTATGTAACATTAAATCCGAGAGTTTTGGGATCCTGCCGAACTGGTATTTGCAACGTGCTTTGACTTGGTATTCCCCGATTTTATCGTGGTTGGACTGATTCTTCGTTGTGAATGAGTCATATGTTGACCATTTCTATACATGTGAAAATAAACAAGAAATATAAACGTTAAAGTTGTTAGGAAATAATAATGGAAATGTTCAGGATCCTGATGTATGTTCGGGATCCTAAGACTCCTTTAAGATCCGAAATCCTGGATAGGTTTAAGGATCCTTAGATATTTTTAAGATATGGAATCCTTGATAGGATTGAGGAACTTGGCCCTAATAGTAAACAAAGAAAAGAAACTATAGTGCTACTTCTCACATCTAGTAGTACTTAATCCTTTAGTTCAATTTTTTTAAGTATGTTGTCATCTTCCTAATATTTTCTAAACATGAGTTCTTTTTAAAAATCAATAAAACAAACTTGAATAAAGATGGAAACATTGGAAATAAATCCAATACACCATTGTAGGGAAAATGATTACTCCATAGGTCTAAGAGTTTCATAATTATTTCATCATTTATACAATTATAAAAACTATGTTAAAAATGATCACACTTAACCCTTTACAAAATGGATGGTCATGTTTTAGTTATTCGCATAACAATAGGTAATAACATACTTTAGCAATTGGGAAAGAGCCATTGACATAATGAGGCCATTCTCGAGTCACTTCATACATAGGTTCAGTCTATAAAACAAAGATATACGATTAAATTATTATTCAAACTTAATTTTAAGCTTGAAAATATGAAATAAATGATAAAGAGCATAGATTCACCAATTATTGCAATGTATAGACATTTGACCCACTAAGTTCATATAGTTTTTCCCATACTAGTACCATCATCTTTCAATGCTGCAACAAATGCAGATCCAATACTATATGGAGTCATCACAGATCTGCCTGGTTGTAACATCCCAAAACTGAGGTAAGCTATTTAATCCTTCTATTTTTTCAAGTTGTCAAGATAAGTCCCTTAAGTTGAATATTGGACTTGTGAGTATGCTGGGCGTAATGAGGCATATGCCGCGTGTACTCGCGCGCTTATTTTGGACGCAGACTCGCCTGGGTACGCTGGGCGTACCCAGGGTTATGTTGGGCGTAATGTGCCCAGATGCAAACCCTAATTATGGCTTGTGCACTATAAAAGGAACGTTAAGTCCTTTACCCCAGCCACCATACTTCATTGAGTGAACCCTAAGAGAGCAGAAAACCCGTATTAAGCTTGTGTGTGTGTTCTTAAGCTTGAAGGTGCCTTTGTAAGGTGAAGAAGGAGAAGAGGAAGCCATTGTTGGAGCTAGAAGTTGGAGAGCAAGAGTAGATCCAAGTTCTATAGAGGTGGTAGCTTCTTTTTGAGGTAAAAAGCTCAAAGCTTTCCTTGCCTTTCATGAGTTTTTCTTTTTGGACCCATTTTTAGGGTTTTTGGTTCAAAGGTGGAGACTTTTTGTGCAAAGGGTCTCCATAACCTTAGATCTGGCCTTTCCTAGTGTATTAAGTGACGAGAGTTCATAAAAATCCAATCTTGGTCGTGGATATTGAGTCATGCATGAGATATGGACTTAATATGGAAAGAGGAAAGGTTTTTTGAGTGATAGAGGACCTTTACAGCCTTGCAAAGGCTTAAAGGTTCCAAATTTATGGAATAAGAGGTGTTGAGGGAGTCAGATCAGGAAGTTGGAGAAGTGGCTTAACCGTTTAAGACCAAAATCCACAAAGTGGCTGAACTGGGACTTACGATGAGCGTAATCCCAGTACACGCAGCGTAAGGGGTCGTGCACCCCGATTCTGTGAAGGCACCGGGTACGCCCAACGTGCATGTTTGGTACGTGCAGCGTAACCCGAAGGGTTGACTTTTGTTGACTTTTAGGGTTTGGTTAACTTTAGGGTATTTAAGCCATGAGAGGGGTAAAATGGTATTTTACCCTCCTGAGAATGATAGGAAAGGAGAGAGTCTAGCCTTTGGGAAATGTATTAATGTGAAGTGTTTGTTATGATTAGGCGGAGGCTAGACCCGATTTCACAGAGTTCGAGATTATCCGAGATACCGAGGTGAGTCTTCTCACTATACTGTACATGGAAGGGTACCTATGTGTGATCGGAAGGTCTTGTATGATAGGATGTATGTGCTATATGTGGCTATGTGATATGTATGTGAAATATACGGTTATGTGATATGTATGTGCTATGTATGTTATGTATGCTATGGAACGAAAGGTCAAGACGATATGGACTGGAAGGTCAAGAGGATACGGACCGGAAGGTCGATACGGGTTGGACCGAAAGGTCTACCAGAGTTCGGGACGGAAGTCCCCTGAGACACCTGGATCGGAAGATCCCATAGAGTATGGCCTGGAAAGGCGTACGTGTGGTATGTGGTATTTTGGGGAACTCACTAAGCATTTATGCTTACAGTGTAGTGTTATGTGTTTCAGGTACTAGTGACGATCACGGGAAGGTGCCGGCTTGACTCGTACACACACCGGTGGATTTGGATATGTTTTTATCTTGGGATGTAATTTTATGGAATGATATGTGATACGAATGACATTTTTATAACCATTATGAATGAAAGAGTGTTTTAAATGTGAAAAATTGTTTTGAAAATTTACATCGTTACAAGCTGGTATCAGAGCCTTGGTTTGAGGGATTCGGGCGCATCTTCGGATGAATCTGAACTCAAACTGAGGAATTGAGAATGTTTTTCATAAAATAAACAATTTTTATAAAAGAGTAAAAGGTTTTGAAGAAGACAGAACGGAGCAGTGTGTACGATCAGCCAGCACCCGAACGGTGATTTCCAATACCCTTACATTATGTGTTATGAGATATGTTATGATATGATATACATGCTAGAGTTGGCTAGGTATTCATATTAGGACTAGAGTGGCCTAATTTTGTGATGCCTTAGCCTAAGAAGGATTTTGCTACTATGTGATGCTTGAGAGCGAATAGGTAGCAACGAGGAGCTTATGAGAGATCTACCGAAGGGTAGCCTATGCTAATGAGATGTAGAGTACTTGTGATCTGGGATCCAAGGAGGAGTACTTGGGATGAATACTGATGCAGTGTGAGCGGTAGTATAAGGGCCCATACTACCGAAGGCACCGTATCAGTGCGCAGTCCAACTAAGAATCCTTAGGGTACTGGGGAACAAGTAGGAATGTGTTATCGAGTGCGAGTATGATCGAGTGGGTCTCTGATATTTTATGTTGTATTTCAGAGAGACATCATGGTTGGAACACGCCACACACCCGGGAGCAGTGGTGTTAGCGAGGAGGAGATCCGCAGGCTGATTCATGAGGAGGTGGGTGCTGCCATCCGAGCAGAGATTCTAGATATGTTCGGGTCTATCAAGACAATATTGATTGAGACCTTTGACGAGCGTTATGCAGCAGTGACTGAGGCTGCGGCTGCTGCAACTACTGCTGCTGCCAAAACTCAGGGAGGTGACTCGTTGTTGTTTCGGGAGTTCAGCAACATGAAGCCACCAGAGTTTGATGGGACGCAAGACCCGGTCGTTGCGATGAGGTGGATCTCTGATATCGAGGGATGTTTCTACACGTGTGACATCCCCAAAATCACGGCCAGAAAAGACCGGTTTGTTTATGCTTTTTAAAAAATCAGAGTAACATTTTAAATGAAAATATTGCGGAATTTGTCCCAAAACAAAATATGATAAAGATTTATCAAAAGCATTTCCATAGAAATGTATTTCATTAAAAGACTTGGGATGTCATGTTCGTACAGATCAAAAGCATAAACAGTACAATATAAGCCTTACTACATTATTTCATATCTACAGGCCTATATCCGTAATCCCTCGTCCAAAACATCACATCTATGCTCATGCGCCACTACCTGTAATACATGAAACTGAGTGGGTCAGGCTTGGGAGCCTGGTGAGCACATAGGGTTTTCAACCCACAATAAATAAGTTTATTAATTTCATCAATCAACAATAACCCGATTACCCGTTCCCGTTATCCTCACATTACGTCCCTAAGCATCTATCATAAGGGACCTATCCTAAGGATTATTATCGGGACGAACACTACTGCTAAGGGAATTCCTCAGCAATAAATGTCCTTAAGGCAACCATGTGGGGGATGGAGTACATCTGGTGAGCACACAGTTCAAATAAACACACAGTTCGAATAAACACCTACAGGTTGCGAGCCTGCTAGTGTGCCACTGGACTGTCTAGAATAGTCCGTGGTCGTCATCTATACTCCGCTGGATGACTGGATCATCAATAACATCTATAACGAGGCCTCTCACTATTTTATTTTGCCACACAGCAACTATTACACCTACCCATGTTTTACCCAACACATTTTGTAGATATAAAATACATATACAGTTTAAATCATTGAAAACATGTATAAAACGTTCATCCAGCATAGATAGCAAGTATTCAGATAATATGCACACATAGCACGTAATTTATATAAAATACTTCATATCTATGTGTAAGCTGAAAGTAACTATGCACTCACC
This sequence comes from Lactuca serriola, assembly GCF_051521515.1. NCBI lineage: Eukaryota > Viridiplantae > Streptophyta > Magnoliopsida > Asterales > Asteraceae > Lactuca > Lactuca serriola. The sequence continues at coordinate 162,563,550 of NC_136416.1, read as the reverse complement.
TGAAAGGTGGTGACTAAGCACTCGGACAGCGCTTCGACACTCTCAAAACGATTTTCCTTCGATAAAACCTAGTATCGATACCACTAGGGTTTAGTCTAACGATAACCGCGACAAATTAATTGTCTGACTATTATTATTATTATATAAGCGTTAATAACACTCAATATAACTCATAATAATAGCCTAATAACATTCCTATAATTATTTGAAAGTTATATTAAAAATTGCGTAAGCGTATCACACTTACAGCGAATTTTATCGAAAACCGGAACTTATATGGAGCAGCGTTTCGAAACCAAAAAACTCTTTTTTCTCAGGACTCCGGGAGCCTCGGGGCTTCCCTAGGGTGCTAGGGGTTTTATCTAGGGCTTAGGGGTGGTTTGGGATACTTAGAGAGAGAAAGTAGTGAGGGAAGTATGAGAAATGGTGTGAAAATGGAGGCAGCCCTCGCAGCTATTTATAGGCTGCTGGCTTCGAACTACGCTGGGCGTACTCCTCAGATAAGAACTCCAGCTCGGACCCAGCTGTCTTCCACTCGTCGGATGGATCAGACCGAGGTTACGCGGGGCGTTCCGGATCTCGTACGCGGGGCGTAGGGCGAGGCTTCGTGGCATGATCCGAAGCGAGATCTGAGACCATCATCGGACGGCCCACAACGCGCCACGTCATCAATTTACAACAGACTTCGCAATTTCGAGTTACAACTTCAAAATTTCGTAACTTTCGCGTACGACCTCCGTTTTCGACGTTCTTTATATGCACGCGAAGGTGGGAATGTACTCTACAGCTTCCGTTTAGAATCCGTCGGCTAATTTTGGCTCGATTTTAAATTTTATATTATTAACGGGCCGGGATAGGATTGGTCCGTTAAATCCTCATAACTTCTTCATCCGGCATCCATTTTCGCCCATCTTTTTCTCGTTACGCTACTTTTAATGATACCTTCGATTCTCGTTTAGGTCATGTCAGCTAACAACTGCTCGATCTAATATTCGAATTTTGGGCTGTACACTGCTATTTCGAAACTTCGAAAAATCATAACTTCTTCATACAAAGTCAGATTTGGGCGTTCTTTTTATCGATGTTCTTAGTTTAACATATTCTACGACTTTCGTTTAGATCTCTAAGGCTATATCTCGCTATATCGTAAAGTCACTATTTATGCTTTCCGGTATCGTGCCGGTTCTGTCGCGAAACTTCGACGGGTCATAACTTCTTTGTTATAACTCGGATTTCGTCGTTCTTTATATGTACGGAAACCTTGAGACATATTCTACAACTTTATGTAGAGATATCGGGATTATCTCACACTTTAATTTTGACGCTCATTTTATTCTTTATTAATTATACATTTATAATTAAATAATAAACACATAAGCACACATAATTCACATAATACTCAAATATTTCATCTTTATTACTTCAAAAGGAGTTACAAGAGTTGACCTAGACTATTACATTGACAAAAATGCTTAGACCTGAAACTCGGGCGTTACAACACGTGTTCTTGTCCATAGCACTTGAGGATACGGTTCGCGTTGAAACAGCGCCGCTTGGGAGCGAAGGATTGGTGGATGTTCGTTACGGCGAGCTTCACTCCAGCAGAGATTTCTGAGGTGACCTGGGAGAGGTTCACCGCCATGTTCAGACACGTGTATGTTCCCCCAGTGGAGAGGTAACGGTTGATTCAGGAGTTCTTGACCCTCAAGCAGGGTACTGATTCTGTTACAGTGGTTACCAGGAAGTTTCATAAGAGGGTGATGTTCTGCCCTGAGCAAGTGTCCACAGAGCAGCCACGCATGAGCCGATATTTGAGAGTTTTGAGGAGGGATATCCGGGAGCTCGTATCGAACTCGAATTACTAGAAATTTACTGAGCTTCAGGAAAATGCATGGAAGAGGGTGATTGAGTTGGAGACGCGGGCCAGGGAGGAGGCCGAGTCTCAGAGGATGGATCGGTGGCCGGCACAGTCTCAGCCGGCAGCCAAGCGGGCCAAGCCCACCGATTCGAGATCTGGAGGCCAGAAGGGTCGCACTTGCGGAAAGTGTGGCAAGGGACACAATGGGGTTTGTCGATCTGGTGCTTGCTACAAATGTGGCAAGGAGGGGCATATCGCCAAGGATTGCCCCAAGGTATTTATGGTGTGCTTTCATTGCAACCAGACGGGTCACCGGAAGGCCGAGTGCCCGTTGTTGCATCAGGGATCAGCATAGGGACCTGCACCTGCTGCTAAGGTTACTGAAGTTCTGCCGGAAAAGGTCGAGGCACCGAAGGCTCGCAGGAGAGCCTTCCAATTGACAGCGGAGGAGGTCCGTGCAGCGCCCGGTGTCGTGGCTGGTATGTATTCTTTCGTTTATTTATGTTAAGTGTAAAGTCTTGTGCTTATATTATGATATGCATAGGTACTTTTCTTGTGAATTATGTACCTGCTTTGGTGTTATTTTACTCGGGTGCGAGTCGGTCGTTTGTTTCCTTGGAAATTATTTAGCACATTAGTATCCGACGAGAGGCGATGAGTCGGCCTCTGCGAGTCTCTATAGCTAACGAGCTAGCGGTGTATGCCACGGATGTGATTCCAGGATGTAGACTTGAGATCTTCGGTGTGGAGTTCTCGATTGATCTAGTCCCGATAGCGTTGGGGGACGTATGTGTCATAGTGGGCATGGATTGGTTGAGCCGATTTGGGGATGTTATAGACTGCGAGCGTCAATTGGTGACGATACGAGACCCTAGTGGGGGAGTACTTATGGTGTACGACGAGGGTACCCGTCCTGTGTCATCATTTTGTTTGGCTGCTAGGGCGAGGCAGAGTCTACAACAGGGCTATAGTGGGTTTGTGGCCTACGTGATGGACACACGAGTGGCCGCTGGGAAGCCAAGTTCGATTGATGAGGTCCCGATAGTGTGCGAGTTCTCGGATGTTTTTCCCGAGGAATTACCAAGTGTGCCTCCCGAGAGGCAAGTATAGTTCCGTATTGAGTTGGTTCCGGGGGCAGCACATGTCGCCAAGGCGCCCTACCGCCTCGCGCCACCAGAAATGCAGGAGTTATCCTTACAACTTCAGGAGCTGCTAGGGAAGGGGTTTATTAGACTGTGTAGCTCACCTTGGGGAGCACCGATCCTTTTTGTCAAGAAAAAGGATGGTTCACACCGGATGTGCATTGATTACCGAGAGTTGAACAAGTTGACGGTCAAGAACCGTTATCCGTTACCAAGGATCGACGATCTGTTCGATCAGTTGCAGGGAGCGTCTTGGTTCTCCAAGATAGACTTGAGGTAGGGATATCACCAGATGAGGGTTCGGCATGAATATATCCAAAGACAGCGTTCAGAACTCGTTATGGGCATTACGAGTTCGTGGTGATGCCTTTTAGGCTCACCAATGCACCGACAGCGTTCATGGATCTCATGAACAGGGTGTGCGGGCCGATGCTGGATCGGTTGGTGATCTTGTTCATTGATGATGTTTTGGTGTACTTGACATCTAGAGAGAAGCACAAGGAACATCTGAGGGAGATTCTCGGGGTATTGAGGTCGGAGAGGCTTTTCACCAAATTCGGCAAGTGTGATTTTTGGTTATGAGAGGTCTAGTTCTTGGGGCACCTCGTTAACCAGGATGGGATATTGGTCGATCCGGCCAAGATTGAGGCTGTTATGAGATGGGAGGTGCCGAGATCACCCACTGAGATTAGAAGTTTCCTAGGTTTGGCCGGCTATTATCGGAGATTTATCAGGGATTTCTCTAAGATCGTTGTGCCTCTCACTAAGTTGACATGGAAGGGTGTTGCTTTTTCATGGGGTCTGGAGCAGCAGACCTCATTTGAGACACTTCTTCAGAGATTGTGCGAAGCCCTGGTGCTAGCACTCCCGGAAGGGATGGAGGACTTTGTGGTGAATTGTGACGCCTTGATATTGGGGATGGGTGCAGTACCGATGCAGAGGGGGCATGTGATAGCATATGCGTCGAGGCAGCTGAAGCATCATGAGACGAGATATCCCACCCACGATCTGGAGTTGGGGGTGGTGGTATTTTCCCTCAAGATCTGGCGTCACTATTTGTATGGGGTTCAGTGTACCATCTACATGGACCACAAGAGTTTGGAGTATTTAATGGACCAGCCCAATCTGAACATGTGTCAGCGAAGATGGTTGGACATGGTAAAGGATTACGGTTGTGAGATCCTATACCACCCAGACAAGGCGAATGTCGTAGCTGATGCCCTGAGCTGTAGGGCGGAGAGCGCCCCGATTCGGGATATTTGTATGCGGATGATAGTGATGACTTCGGTGTTTGACACCATTCGAGGGGCCCAGGCGGAGGCCATGAGACCGGAAAACCGCAAAAGGGAGCGGGTAATCGGGCAGGTATCGGAGTTCGTTACCGATAGTTGAGGACTTATGACCTTTCAGGGTCGGGTCTGGGTACCGTTTGTGGGTAGAACGTGTACTATCTTGATGGAGGAGGCGCATAGATCGAGGTTCTCGGTCCATCCCGGGGCCACTAAGAAGTATTTGGACCTGAAAAGAGAGTATTGGTGGCCCTGTATGAAGAGGGATGTCGCATGCTTCGTAGAGAGGTGCTTGACCTGTCGTAAGGTTAAGGCCATGCACCAGCGTCCGCATGGTAAATTGCAGCCATTGGAGATTCCCGAGTGGAAGTGGGAACATATTACCATGGATTTTATCACCAAATTGCCGAGGACTACTAGGGGTGTCGATGCAATTTGGGTGATTATAGACAGGTTGACGAAGAGCGCTCACTTTCTTGCTATCAGTGAGAGCTCTTCTTCTGAGAGGTTGGCAGAGTTGTATGTGAGGGAGGTGGTATTGCGGCATGGAGTACCGATCTTGATCGTCTCAGATCGAGATGTGCATTTCACTTCCAGATTCTGGAAGAAATTTCATGAGGAATTGGGTACGAGGCTGCATTTTAGTACTGCATACCACCCGCAGACTGACAGGCAGAGCGAGCGGACGATTCAGACGCTCAAGGACATGCTTTGGGCATGTGTATTGGACTTCAGAGGGAGTTGGGACACATATTTACCCTTGCCTGAGTTTTCCTATAACAACAACCATCATTCGAGCATTGGTATGCCACCCATTGAGTTGTTGTATGGGAGGAGGTGTCGGACTCCCATTTGCTGGGGTGAGGTAGGGCAACGTGTGATGGGTAGTACAGAGATAGTGATTTAGACGACAGAGCAGATACAACAGGTCAGACATAGGTTATTGACTGCTCAGAGTCGCTAGAAGAGTTACGCGGATTGGCGTCGATCAGAGCTCGAGTTTCATGTCGGGGATCTTGTACTCCTGAAGGTGTCTCCTTGGAAAGGAGTGATTCGTTTTAGGAAGAGGGTCAAGCTGGGGCCCCGGTATATTGGGCCGTTTTAGGTGACCGTGGGGGTGGGCAGAGTAGCATATCACTTGGAGCTACCTGCGGAGTTAGAGCAGATTCATGATACCTTCCACGTGTATTAGCTGAGGAAGTGTATAGCCGACGAGTCGGCAGTGGTACCATTTGAGGATATCCAGGTGGACGCGAGTCTGAATTATGTCGAGAGGCCAATCGTAATTTTGGATCGGAAGATCAAGGTTCTGAGAAACAAAGAGGTGCACTTAGTTCAGGTTCAGTGGCAGCATTAGAGAGGGTCCGAGCTGACTTGGAGCCGGAGTCGGAGATGCGGGAGCAACATCCGGAGTTGTTTTTGACATGAGACTTCGAGGGCGAAGTCTGGTTCAAGTGAGGGAGAATTGTCACATCCCAAAATTCAGGTAAGCTATTTAACCCTTTTATTTTTGCAAGTTGTCAAGATAAGTCCCTTAAGTTGAATATTGGACTTGTGAGTACGCTGGGCGTAATGAGGCATACACCGCGCGTACTCGCGCGCTTATTTTGTACACGGACTCGCCTAGGTACGTTGGGCGTACCCAGGGTTACGCTGGGTGTAATGTGCCCAGATGCAAACCCTAATTATGGCTTGTGCACTATAAAAGGAACGTTAAGTCCTTTACCCCAGCCACCATACTTCATTGAGTGAACCCTAAGAGAGCAGAAAACCCGTATTAAGCTTGTGTGTGTGTTCTTAAGCTTGAAGGTGCCTTTGTAAGGTGAAGAAGGAGAAGAGGAAGCCATTGTTGGAGCTAGAAGTTGGAGAGCAAGAGTAGATCCGAGTTCTATAGAGGTGGGAGCTTCTTTTTAAGGTAAAAAGCTCAAAGCTTTCCTTGCCTTTAATGAGTTTTGCTTTTTGGACCCATTTTTAGGGTTTTTGGTTCAAAGGTGGAGACTTTTTGTGCAAAGGGTCTCCATAACCTTAGATCTGGCCTTTCCTAGTGTATTAAGTGACGAGAGTTCATAAAAATCCAATCTTGGTCGTGGATATTGAGTCATGCATGAGATATGGACTTAATATGGAAAGAGGAAAGGTTTTTTGAGTGATAGAGGACCTTTACAGCCTTGCAAAGGCTTAAAGGTTCCAAATTTATGGAATAAGAGGTGTTGAGGGAGTCAGATCAGGAAGTTGGAGAAGTGGCTTAACCGTTTAAGACCAAAATCCACAAAGTGGCTGAACTGGGACTTACGATGAGCGTAATCCCAGTACACGCAGCGTAAGGGGTCGTGCACCCCGATTCTGTGAAGGCACCGGGTACGCCCAACGTGCATGTTTGGTACACACAGCGTAACCCGGAGGGTTGACTTTTGTTGACTTTTAGGGTTTGGTTAATTTTAGGGTATTTAAGTCATGAGAGGGGTAAAATGGTCTTTTACCCTCCTTAGAATGATAGGAAAGGAAAGAATCTAGCCTTAGGGAAATGTATTAATGTGAAGTGTTTGTTATGATTAGGCGGAGGCTAGACCCGATTTCACAGAGTTCGAGATTATCCGATATACCAAGGTGAGTCTTCTCACTATACTGTACCTAGAAGGGTACCTATGTGTGACCGGAAGGTCTTGTATGATAGGATGTATGTGCTATATGTGGCTATGTGATATGTATGTGCAATATCCGGTTATGTGATATGTATGTGCTATGTATGTTATGTATGCTAAGGACAGAAAGGTCAAGACGATATGGACCGGAAGGTCAACAGGATACGGACCGGAAGGTCGATACGGGTTGGACCGAAAGATCTACCAGAGTTCGGGACGGAGGTCCCCTAAGACACCTGGATCAGAAGATCCCATAGAGTATGGTCTGGAAAGGCGTATGTGTGGTATGTGGTATTTTGGGGAACTCACTAAGCATTTATGCTTACAGTGTAGTGTTATGTGTTTCAGGTACTAGTGACGATCACGGGAAGGTGCCGGATTGACTCGTACACACACCGGTGGATTTGGATATGTTTTTATCTTGGGATGTAATTTTATGGAATGATATGTGATACGAATGACATTTTTATAACCATTATGAATGAAAGTGTGTTTTAAATGTGAAAAATTGTTTTGAAAATTTACGTCGTTACACTAGTGATCCCACAAACAAAGTTCTTACATTTATTTTGCATAAGTTGGGAAAAATATAAAACATCTTTTAATAAATAAGCATTTTACGTAACTTGTATATATCTATTTTCACTGCTAGTGGATGGAAACAATACATACATACTTTGATGAGGATGAAGGTATGCTAGCCAGTTGGAACATAAACCGCTATGCTTGCTCTTAAAAGGAGTTGCACAATCATTCAAATAGGAAATCCTTAAGTACCGATGATGTAAAAAAACAATATAGCCCTTCCTTCATAACCAAAAAATGCAGCAATTTTCTTTTTGACAAAATAAATATCCAAATGTACCTCTAATATAGTCATGCGTTCTTTCTGGTTGTACTAACTGTAACGTCCCAAAATTACTAGGTAAAAATTTCATTTTTAAAACCAGCAAACACATCATTCATTCATTCCAAAATCCATCAAATTGTGATAATGTATAAAATAGTTATCAGAGTACAAATCATGTCATACAATGCAGAATACTGGTGGATGCAGTGCGATCATGGCAACCCTTCCCCTTCAAACCGGAAGTACCTGAAATACCCCATACCAAACATACATAACAGCTCAAACCTGAATTGGGTGTATTTTACACCCTTCGGTATTTTTCAACCGGTACTTGGTCTATTTCACCACCTTCGGAATCTTTCAACTGGTACTGGGCCTATTTCACCCCCCTTCAGCGTCTTTCAACGGGTACTGGATTTATTTCACCCCTACAGCTAAGCATACAATCACATCAGGAATAGAAAATAGACAAAAGGCACATAAATGCTTATCAGTAAGTGTCAGAAAGACAACTATCATACTACATACACAATCTAGTGGGCTAGAATTAGTTTCTTCGACCCAAAAGTATAAAGAAGAGACTCACCTGAAAAACAATGATCAACTGCTATAGCTTCTACTATTGTGAATACAGATGCTACAAACCACATATATAGCCATTCAAAGTACAATCTTAGCTTCCTTTCCAAAACTAGGGGGTTTGACGAAAAGTCAATGCAAGTTAAAAGTCAAAAATAGCAATCAAGGTAGAATCATCGGGTCATGGCCATCCATGGCCACGTCGTGGCCCCTAAATGACAAAACAGACGCATTTTCCCTAGTCACCATGGCGTGGCAAGCTAGGTCACATCGTCGGAAATGGGTTCAAAATGTCTTATTAGGTTAATCCGAATCCTCCAATTCCAAAGGTTCTAATGTCCAGATCTGGTCATTTTTACTGTCCAAATGGATAAACTTTCCATCTTTATCCCTTGAGACCCACCAAGAGGTCTAGATCTCAAGTCTTAGGTAAAAAAGGTTAAAAATGGTAAGGACTCAACCATTAAGCACTTAATCTTGAAAGTCCTTAGTCCAACTTCTCCATAATACTTCTAGGACTCCTAATTGTCCATAAAATCCAAACTTTATGGACATGCATGACCTATGCATGTCCTTCGTCAATCTATGTCAAAAGGTAACAAAATGACCCAAATCCATGCATGGCTCTCATCTTACTACAAAGTTCCATATCTAAAGGATATAACATTCAAGGGACATAAAGAAACCATAAAGTTGCAAACTTTATCTCTTAATATCACTCAAACCACTCAAAAAATGAGAAAACGTGCTCTAAAACCTAGATCTATGAAGAAGAACAGAAAAAGGTTGAAGCTTGAGGACTTACAAGAAGTCCAGAAGATGTACAATAATGAAGGAAAGGATTACTTGTTGAACCAAGCACTAATTGTTCTTTTTCTTCCTCCAAAACCACCACAAGTTTACTAAAATGAGCACAAGAGCACCAAGGAGGATTATGTTTAGGATCTCTGGGTTGAGAGTGTTGGAGATTAAAGATGGGATACCTTAGCCTCCCCACTTTCCTTTAAATACCCGAAAATTAGGGTTACCATGAAACAGGGTCGCCACGTCATGACCAATAGATGCCACGTCGTGGGGATCATTAAACGATCCGTGAATCTTCCTACATTTCTTCGTTGTGGGATGCCTTCACCAAAAAGTGGTCACTTTCAAAGTTCAAATATATGAGAACTAAGTACCTCAAAGAATTCGTCCACTAGAATGTCCTCCAAAGGGACTACTAGGGAATCAGCCACCAAACACTTCCACAGCTGAGAGACATGAAAAGTGTTATGGATTTGACTGAGCTATTTGTGTAGCTCCAAAAGATATGTAACCCTAACCACTCGAGCAATAACACTGAAAGGACCGATATATTTGGGGCCCAACTAACCTCAGTTCCAGAACCGGATGACACCTTTCCGAGGTGACACCTCACGTAGCACCATATCTTTGACTTGAAACTCCAAATCAAATTGACACCTATCTACATAGCTATTCTATCAAATCTACATGGTCTACAACCTCCCACCCACCTTCTAGATCATCTCAATAGTCTGGAGCATGACCTACGTGCTACCCATGACTCACTAACTGACCTCGCCCCGACAAATCGGTGTCTGATATTTCCTCCCTTAGAGCATCATAAAAGAAGGTTGATCAATACTAGCATGATAGCTGTTGTTGTAAGAAAAATCGGCCAATGGGAGATATGTGTCCCAACTTCCTCCGAAATCCAGAACACAGGCTCGAAGCATATCCTCTAAAGTGTGGATAGTAAACTCACTCTGACCATCTATCAGCGGATGAAAAGCCATGCTGAAGTGCAGACAGTACCCAACTCCTCATGAAATATCTTCCAAAATCTAGAAGTGAAGTGTACATCCTGACCTGAGACCACTGATATTGGCACCCCATGACGTGCCATAACCTCTCAGATATAAATGTCGTCCAACTTCTCCGTAAAGATGCTCTCTTGAATGGGAATAAAATATGCACTCTTTATCAGTCGATCCATGATGACCCAAATCAAATCCACCCCCGCACTGATCGTGGAAACTTCATGATGAAGTCCATCATGATCTCTTCCCATTTCCAAACGAGAATACGTAACAACTCTATTTTTCCATGAGGTCGTTGATGCTCGGCCTCGACCTTTCTGCAAGTCAAGCACCTCTCTACGTACCAAGCCACATCTCGCTTCATGTCATGCTACCAATACTCAGGTTGAAGGCCCCAGTACATTTCTGTGGCACTTGGATGAATGGAAAATCTTGACATTCGTGCCTCCTCCAGCAATACCTGTCGTACACCACCCCAATACGAAACCCATATCCTCCGATGTAAGGTCAACAGTCCCCTGCTGTCATACTCAAAAGAGGTAACCTACCCCATTGATGTGCATAAAGTATACCTATCAACTTTTAAATTTATAACCTAACAAAACTTAACTAAATTTGCACTTATAGGCAGTGTACCTAGTCGGATTATAGAATAGTAAGTAAGTCGGGTGGTGATCATAGGGAATGGTATTTAATTAACAAAATAACCACTAAAAGGTAAACTACGAAAAATAACTTGAAGTGGGGGGGGGGTATCTGATTTTACAAGTTCATATTAAGTTAATTAAAATACTCAACTAATTATTAACATAAACAACTAAGAAAAATTACTTTCATTTAGCTTCAAATCCCTCCTGTTTCATATGGTTGATTTCAATGGAATGGATTAATTTCGTTAGTTACCAAATAAAAGTTACTAGTCATCATGGTCAGACTAACTAGCCTAAGTAACTTTAATAACTTTAACCCCAATGATCATCCAAGTTAAGAAACTAGATTGATTTTAAAGGTAATTTGGACTCTGAATGATCGAATCTACAAACTAATATTCTTTGGTTAATTCTAGTAATCAAGCAAATATTATGATCAAATACTGCTCTCTAACATAATGAAGTAACTAACTTACCACCTATATTAGGATATGACTAATCACTAGCTCTAACAATTTCATGATCATAAGTAGCTAGGTAAATCAATTTCATGGAATTAACTACAACTTAACTACATAATCTTGAGACAAGATAATAAAGATAGAAACTTTAACAGGCTAGGTTTAGATTTATCAAACATATTTAATACCAAAACTAAGTTCATCAATCCATCAAACAAGAAATCAACACATAGTAATTAAGATTTAATATAATCTAAACGAAAGCAAAGGTTTTTAGCCCATAAATAAAGCTGAAAAACACATAAACAAAAGGTAAACCAAGCTAAACATTATTAAACTAAGCAAACCGAATGTATAGATGAAAATCCTTGCTCAAATCTCTTTATCCTTGGATCTCTAGTCGAATTTTACCCTCCAAGGGTTCTTGCAAGGTTTTTCCTTGTGAATAATCGCATCCCTAAGGCCTCTACCTCCTGGAAGCGACCTAATGTTCGGAATATATACTTGTAAATTCTAGTCACCATGACGTAGTTGAGAGGCACCACATCGTGGTCTTCATGGATATCCTGTATTCTCCAACTCATCTCAATGATTATGAAGTTTCCATTTACCACATCGTGGTGGTGATCACAGTGTCGTGGGAGTTAGATTTCACATTTTGGCCAAGCATTAAAATGTCGTCCGAAATTTTGTCTATTTTTGAGATCATTTTTGAATCTTATCAATCGGAGTTACGAATCATGAGATATGGTTAAAATACCGATGAGGGTTCAAGCTATACAACAACATCCTTTTTGTCTCTTTTTCAGCTCCTCTTCCTCAAAGTAACTAGCTTTTGTCAGTATCAGTCCTTTTCTTCGAGAGTGTCAATTATTGGCTAAAAATACAATTTAAATATTATAGTACCAAATATCTTTGCAATAAACCAAATTATAGCTTACTATGTATTAAAATAATTCCTAGAAGTGTGTATAAATATGGCACTATCAAAACACCCCATACTTGTCTTTTTCTTGCCCTCAAGCAAAACTTATTTTATTATCATCACATCAAAACCATAGCTACCACATCGCACAAGAAAATCTATTTTGAGCTCGTTTATTACAACAAGATTGTAATGCGTGTACTTGTGTCTAAATTCTCTTAAGAACCTCCCCAACCCTAAATACTTACGATCCTCATAAACACTTCCCCACTTCTTTTGAATAACATTCATTTTATGCATCCCTACGAATATATCCTCATAAATCTTTCTTAACCTCAAGGTAATTTTTGGTTAAGCCCCCAAGCATACATATGGAAAAAATAACCTAGAATGAAAAATTACAATATATAACACTAACTTGCAAAATTGTCTTATTATTGAGTCTTTTATTTTTGAACTTTTCTTCATAATATTTCTTGATCCTCATAGCTTTGTAGACTCTTATTCTTCAATTTTTTTTCTTTTCAATTTTTTTTAAACTTTTTATTTTCACTCAAAACTAAAAACCCTAAAAAAAAACATATGCTTCAGCAAGGGAACTTAACTTCAACCCTTATTGGTCAAAAGTATTAGTCTAAAGTGCAATGAATATAAAAGTTCTTCAGGATACATTTCTAGTACACGATGCTAAACGTATTATGTCTCTCAAACTAAGCAAGTTTATTTTATTGTCCCATGATCTCACTAGGACAGTGTTAAGGTTACCGTATGCGTCCACGTTAAATTGGACAGAAATCACTGATGGGATGTTATCTCTCCAGGGCCTTGGTCGGGTCTTAGTCTTAGCCCGGACAGGCCAGCGCCAGGATGACAACTCACTTTCCCCCATGAGGAAGAATATTCCTCGTGATCCTCTCATTCTCTCATGACAAATCAGGTCATGAAAAAGAGCCTGATGACGCCTAGAATTGACGTTAACTGACTGTTAGACAGCGTGAGTGTACTTCTCCCTGTAGGAAAGTGCCACGTCTCACTCCCACATGAGGAGAGTCACCCCATTCCGTTAGCAAAAGGTATAAAAGGATCCCTTCCTGCCAAAGGAAAGGGATCATCTTCTTCGCTATTCAATTTTACCTAAATCTCTCTCATAAATAAAGCTAACTTGATCGTCGGAGTGATGTCCCGGGAGAACCCTTGGTCATCCTTTAACGACTCTTCTGTGTTGTGTTCTTAGGTAAACCTCCAAGACCAACTCGTCAACAAACGACCAATTCCATGAAGAGCAATATCACAACATTTGGCGCCATATGGATTTATCCTCAGAGTGATATAGCCAATAGACGACGTTGGTTCTCTACAAAAGGGGGATCTAAACCTAACCACAACCAGGACGGTAGAAGAAGATCAGTTCAGAACACCGGTGATAGTAAACAAGGAACATCACCACGAGTGTAGAACATAGGCCCTAATCCTTGTGCTAATGGTGCGGGTCTTGTCAATTACGACAGAAATAGCAGAGCCAGTACTCTAGAGCAGTCTCCGACAACTATCGTCAGAAGGCTCACTTCCGCAAATGGCGATAACACATCTCGATTTGCTATAGGAACCTCCGTCTGATGGAAACGAGGTACTCACAATCTCTAAATATCGTAAGCGAAATATAACTCACCAAACGGGGGATGAGCTAAAGGTATTCTCGAGAAATCTACTCAATATCATTTTTTCGAGTAGCGATCCCAGGCCGATGAACTAGGATCCACGAGATCCACTCTTCATATATGGATTCGTTCAACATACAAAAATCCATAAGATATACATCGATGTTGGTAGTAGCTCCGACATACTCTACCGGCATTGTTTCAGGCAACTACTGGAAACATGGAAGGAGGGGCTAAGGCCCCTAACTAGAGAACCATTGGTGGGGTTCACCGGTCATAGCTTGTGGCTATTGGGCACTATCAGAATGCCTTTAACGTTGGTTATTTATGACGAAAGGGACCGAATCAAAAGAACAATCAAATTTTCTATGATTTGGTTTCCAACAGAACACATTATTGCGCAACACTTCCATCAGATCGTAGTTGCTCCTGAGTTGGTGCGAGCTCCAAAAAAGTCAAAGGAAGATTGTTCCAATGAACAACACCAAGCAAACTCAAAATACCCAGAACAACTTATGCGAATCAGTGCTCACCTATCAGGCGAGACCTAGACATGACTGGTAACGCTCCTGAAGCAATATTCTGCTGTTTTCTCCTGGAAGCCAACAGATCTGACAGGCGTAGACCGACATGTTATAGAGCACAGTCTCAAAATCACGACCAAAAGCAATCCTGTCATACAAAAGAAGAGGGACCAGGCGGAAGACCGGAACATGGCTATAAATACACAAGTAGCCGACCTAGTGAGTGTCAGCATACTTAGGGAAGCAATGTTCCCGACGTGAAATCCCGTTATGGTAAAGAATGCCAATGGATCATGGTGAATGTGCATTGACTACTGATACCTTAATAAAGCTTGTCCAAAGGACCATTACCCCCTTCCGGAGATAGATCAGAAAGTCCAATCGCTTGAAGGGTTTCAGTTCAAATGTTTCCTTGACGTTTACAAAGGTTATCATCAAGTGCAGATGAAACGAGAGGATGAGGCAAAAACAACTTTTCACACCGAGAAGGGCACTTTCTGCTATCAGAAAATGTCGTTTGGACTCAAAAACGCGGGTGCTACATATCAGAGACTAATGGACAAGTATTCGCTGATCAAATTGGTAGGAGCATTGAGGTCTACGATGATGACATGGTAATCAAGAGTCGTAACAAAGAAATATTACTCCATGACATGGAAGAGACTCTTAAAATGCTAGCTAAAGCGCATATGAGGTTAAACCCAACCAAGTGTACTTTCAGCGTAGAAGAAGGTCAATTCCTTGGTTATTAGATATCCAAATAAGGGATTCTGCCCAACCCCATCAAAATCCAAGAGTTCCTCGAGTCAAAAACTCCTCACAGCCTCAAAGATGTACAAGAGATAAATGGTAGGCTAACGACATTAGGAAGATTTATTGCCAAATCACCAGAAAAGGCACTTCTCCTATACCAAACCCTCAAAGGGTGCTTAGATAAAAAGAAATTCAAATGGAAAGAAAGAGCAAGAAGCATTACAACGAATGAAAGATGCCTTACACCAGCTACCGGCCCTCGCTTGCCTGGTACCAGGAGAAATGCTACAGATGTACCTAGCAGCATCAGAAGAAGCTATCTCCATCATGTTGGCGGTAGAAAGGGAAGGCAAACAGGTTCCCATCAACTTTGTAAGTAGGGACTTGTAAGGGCCAGAGGTTAATTACTAGTTTTAGAGAAACTAGTCCTCGCCCTAGTATACACTGCTAGGCAGCTACTGCGGTATTTCCAAGCTCACAAGGTGGATGTCCTAACCAGCTACCTGATAAAGCAAGTTCTGCTAAGGCCAGAATATTATGGACTATTGGCCAAGTGGGCCATATAATTAGGCGAACATGATATCAATTACCACCCCCGGACTAGCATCAAGGCCCAAGCCCTCGCAGATTTCCTAGTTAAAATCCCAGATACAATAAAGGGAACACCAATGATAATCTCTGTCAACCCATTGGAGCCTCAAGCCAACACAGAGCTTTGAAAATTATACACCGACGATGCAACAAGTAAGGAAGGCTCAGGCATAGGCCTGATCCTTTAAAGCCCCAAAGGAAAAGAAATCACTTACGCACTGGGATTCGATTTCCATGTATCTAATAATGAACAAAATATGAGATACTCCTAGCAGGACTGAGGTTAGCAAGGGAAGTTGGTTCAAAGCGATTAGTAGCTCTCGGTGATTCGTTACTCATCACAAACCAAATAAATGGAACATATGAAGCCAAATATCCAAGGATGCATAAGTACCTAGATACAGTCCGCAACTTAACAAGCACATTTAAAAACTTTTCATTAAAGCAAATCTCTCGTGGAAAAAATGCAAGGGAAGGCGCTCTCAACAAGCTAGCCTTAACTTCCTTTGATCACGTAACAAAGAAAGTGTTAGTAGTTGAAGTGCTCCCAGAGAGAAGCATTGATAACCAAAAGGTTAATATAGTTCTGACTACCCCAGAATGGACCAAACCATACGTTCGTTACTTGCGCCATGGTGTACTCCCAGACGACTTGGAAAAAGCAAGAAAAGTGAAGGTCAGGGCGTCACATTTTGCAATTAGAGACAACCAACTGTATCGAAGAAGGTATTTAAGCCAATGGCTAAAGTGGATCTCTAAGACAGAAGGACATACGCTCTTAGAGGAAAGTCATTATGGAGACACGGCGGTGCACAAAGGGGCTCGAGCACTCACGGGTAAAATACTCTGCCTAGGAGTATATTAGCCAGACATATACAACAAGGCAGCAACCCTAACCAAGAAATGTAAAGAATACCAGGCATTCGCTCTTTTCCAGAATCAACTGGTCATGCTGTTTACTAGCATCACCAGCCCCTGACCCTTCCATCAGTGGGTGATTGACATAGTGGGACCGTTCCCACCAGTGCTAGGGGGTGTGAAATTCTTGTTAGTTGTTGTGGATTATCTTACAAAGTTAGCCACTGTCTTGGGAAAGCAAATGATAAATTTTATGACTAAAAATATCTTGGCTCGCTTTGGCACACCCAAAGTTCACATAAGTGACTATGACACACAACTTGAAGGGATCCCCTTCAAGGAATGGTGTGAAAATAATAAGATCCACCGCCGATTCACGTCTGTGGTGCACCCTCAGGCGAATAGGCAAACCGATATATCAAACAAAACCATAGTTAATTGTTTAAAGAAAAGCTTATTCAGATCAAAATCTTCCTAGGTAGATGAGCTCCCGACTGTATTATGGTCATATCGTACCACCGCAAGGTCGAGCATGGGAGAATAGCCATTCAGTCTTACCTATAGGACAGAAGCAGTCCTCCTATTGGAAATAGTAATTGGCTCACTGCGAAAAGAGAGTTTCGAGGAAACCGCCAATGAAACAGTGTGACGCCAGGACATAGATATGCTAGATGAAAAATGTGAGGCTGGACATATGTGCCAAGCATTGTACAAATTGCATACTGAGAACTATCACAACCACTAAGTCTGGGTCAAGAACCTCAAAATTGGAGAATAGGTGTTAATGAAAAATGAGTGTAGCTATGCCAAACAATTAGGAAAACTCAGCATCACTTAGGAGAGACCGTACAAAATTGTAGAAGCCCATAAGAATGGCACTTATGTGCTAGAAGCCCAAGACGGGCGTGCAATACTAAGAGCTTGGAATACGTAGAGACTACGCCATTTCTACTCTTAAACGAGTGTCAAAGATAAATTAAATTTTAGAAAAGGCATGTAACATTCCGTTTGAAATAGAGTAATTAAATAATAAACTTGGAACCCTATATGTAAATTTACATTTTATATTATTTATTAGTAGCCCTAAATCCATAATATTTAGCGGGGTGTTGGTTTCGGGGAGCCAAATGATATAATTTGGGCTTTCGGGGGTTAAA
The DNA here is from genome assembly GCF_051521515.1 of Lactuca serriola. Lineage (NCBI taxonomy): Eukaryota > Viridiplantae > Streptophyta > Magnoliopsida > Asterales > Asteraceae > Lactuca > Lactuca serriola. Next base: position 162,545,793 of record NC_136416.1, on the reverse strand, counting down.
GTGTAATTCCAGGATTTATTTTGTAAAGATTTTCAGAAATCAGGGGGTGTTTGGTATCATTTGGACTTATATTGAATAGATTTTGGAGGCTAGGGGGCTGAATGGTAATTTATGGACCTTATTTGAAAAGAAATTTAGAGGAGGGGCTAAAAGTGTAATAAAAGGGTTAAGATGATCATGGACGGGTTATATCCCGACGCCTTTCTCATAGCCTTCATATTAAGGACAATAAGAACCCTAACCCTAATATGACGCAAGAGCTGCCACCCTTATCCCTCCAACCTCCAGCCGCCACCACCATCTCTCTCTGTAGTCTCCTTGAACCACCAAGCTCCACCGTCACTGTGTCATTGCGTTGAAGAAAAAAGATGCCATTAGACGTTATGTCGGCGAATGATCGGAAGAAACACACCCAGGGGTGTCGTTGTTTCTATTTCCGGTGGAAGTTGCTCACCCTCTTCACTCCTTCTGCTCTGTTGTCTCGCATCTCCGCCTCTCCGATTGGTGGACCATTTTATTCCGGCTAGCATATACCTTCGAGAGTGTAGGGTGCGTGATGTATGCTTCATGTGTGTGTAGTGGCTACAAACACACACATACACACACACACACACACTCTCTCTCTCTCTCTCTCTCTCTCTTTCTCTCTCTCTCTCTCTCTCTCTCTCTTTCTTTCTTCTCCATGCTTTCTAGAAGTTACAGTTTTCCGAACGCTACCATCCGTCGCTGTTAGCTAATGTTCTTGCCGCCATCTCAAGCCAATGCCATCGCCATACGCCACCAGGTGGATGTTTGGCTTCTTCAATTGTTGTGTATATCGAGTGCATGTGTGTGCTTTGTTTGAACGAAAACCACAAGAGGAGCCATCACCACCACCGAGAGGTGGTGGCTACCACTTCCAACAACCGTCTATCGCCGCAATGGAGGATGTATGTGTGTGTGTGTGTTATATTGCATGTTTATTTTGGATATTTTTTTTATATGTACATTGTATGGCCAGGTTATTCAAGGAAAACAACCAGTCACCGCCGAGAGGTGGTGGTTACCACCTCACGACGCCATTCTGCCTCCACTAGCCGCCACCTTGGGTGGCTGTGTGATTTTGTGTGTGTGATTATTATTTTGGGATGTTTGGATATTATTTTGCCAAAAATCATAACCACCACCACAAGGTGGTGGCCACCTCCGTGAGCCGCCATTGACCACCACTACCCGAGGTGGTAGTGGGTGGTGCCCTAATTGATTTGACTAATTGGCATGCGATTGGGTTGGACACCCTAATTAGGGTTTAGAAAACCTTAATTGTGAATTTGTTGGTTTGGAATTAACGGGACCCTCGTTTTGGGCAATTAGAACTGAATTATGAATTAGACCCAATCACATCGTATGATTTACCTAGTAGAATGATGGACTTAAAGGATTAAGCCCTTAATGGGTTAAGCAAGAACACTTAACCCTAATTGTCATTTTATATGAAAACCCTAATTTTCCTTTGGCCTTGAGTTGGGCCTCCTTATTGGGTTTATTGGGCTATTGATGGGCTATCCAAGTACAAGTATATGGACTAGAATATTTAGATGAGCTTTAGGATAAGGCCCATTGGAAAGGCTTTGGCCCAATTTCGAAAATTGGTCCATAGATGGGCCATAACTGGGATTTGATGATTATGAGATGTTAGACCATTGGAATGCCAAATGTTTAGAATGGAATAAATGGTTGGGCCTTAACATAAGCCCATGTAGAGGTTTGGGCCCAATTTGGAAAATTGGGCCATATGTTGGGCCTTGGTCGATTAATGCGCCTTTGGGGGGTAAAGTAGTCTTTTTACCCTAAGTGGACTTATGGTTGTGTATTCGAATCAGTTATTGATTGGTTGTTATTTTAATGTTGACGATTCAGGAATCTGTCAACCATCAAGAAGAGTTTTATCCGTAAAACTTCAGCAGTGTGAGGTGAGTCTCCTCACCATACCAATAGGTCGTAGGCACCAAGGCCGGCCCATTTACCTAGTTTTAATGATTATTGCATATATGCTATTGATACATTATGTATTTATGTGAAAACGATGCGGGGGTTCCCATGACAATTAGTTATATGTAGTATGCCAGTTATCTTCGTGACTCTTGCATGTAGTGGATATTTGTGAATATGGTGTCAATATGTTATGTATTTATGTGAAGACCATGTAGGGGTTCCTGTGACCTATTTTATGATATGTGAATTGTTAGTTGATTATGTGATATGACGCTATAATACTTGTATGGAAGTCCTCAGGGGGTTCTCGTGGCAGTATATTAAGACCATTAGGAGGTTCCTATGACATTCAATATAAGTCCTTAGAGGGTTTCCACGGCTTCCTAGTATGTTTACATGTTTAGCTCGTATGTTATTTCTATGGTTAGTGTAGACTATATGGAGGTTCCCACGACGGATAGCCAAGACCACATGGGGGTTCCAGTGGTGGCTAGCAAAGACCATGTGGGGGTTCTTATGGATGATAACTAAGTCAAAGTGGGGGTTTCCCATGGCACTTCGTGTAAGACCTTGGAAGGTTTCCATGACATCCTTATAAGTTTGTGAGACCATGTGGGGGTTCCCATGGTAGTGGGCTAAGACCATGTGGGGGTTCCAGTGGCACCCAGTGTAAGACCTTGGAGGGTTTCCAAAGCATCTTTATATGTTCGCATTTTATCTTATATGTTTGAATGTATGGTTTGTTTGGTAGCCGATGAAGACCATGTAAGGGTTCCCATGGCAGGTAGTTAAGACCACATGGGGGTTTCCAGTGGCACTTGGTGTAAGACCCTGGATGGTTTCCATGGCATCCTTATATGTGTACATGTATGGTTTATGCAATTGATATGATTTATGTGATTATGTGCGGTATGCTCTGGGGAACTCAATAAGCTTCGTGCTTACAGTTTTGTTTATGGTTTTAGGTGTCATTAGTTTTGAAAGGAAAGGCCCGACTTGATCGTAGTGAACACCCGTGTTTTCTGTAATATGTGATTTTGGGACGAACTCTGATAAATGTTTTAATTAACAATTTTTTTGGAATGCTTGGATCTAAAACATATCTGTGTTTTGACTATAATGAAAATGAATTTTTTACCCATGATTTTTGGGTGGTTACAAGTTGGTATCAGAGCCTTGGTTTGAAGGATTCGGACATACTTTCGGGTGTGTCTGAACTCAAACTGAGGGTTTGTAAAGTTTTCAAAAAAGAAAAATCTTTTCAAGGAAAAAGTTTTCTAAGACAAGAAAGGGTGTGGTGCATGCAATCAGTCGAGCTCAAGTAAGTTTCCTTAGAATAGCCATGTATGTTATCTGTTATGCCTTGATTTAGGAATCTGAGAATTGCATGCTAGTTAGGGCTACAGGAGATGCCTTTATATGTTGTATGAGTTGGTAGACTTGCATGCTAGTGCTAAGTAGTCAACGATAGATTGGCCTGATATGTGATGCATGTTGCCTTGGAGATACTGTATGCTATGTTGTAATGAGAATGAGTTTTGGTATCAGTAACTGCTAAGTTTATGTTTTAAAAATTGTATACAGTTAGGATCTTATAGCCTTAGAATAATGTATTTGGCCTTATATCCTGTTTTGTGTATAATTTGCATGCATAAGGCAGCCGAAGGTAAAGGTGGATGTGGACAGCTTGAGTTGTGCTATGTGGGCCGAATGTTTTATGATAGTTCATGGGTTTGAGATTACCCTAGGGTAAGCCTAGGATGAGATTAGTGATAGGAGTCACCTGATTGTGAATTGTATGTATGGATAGAATTGCTTGATTGGAGTATGTTGGTTAGTTTTCCGCTGTCCAAATGATGCTTGCTTTGTGCTTTGTAGGAGTCTTAGCAATGTGAGTTAGCTACTAAATGAATATGCTAAGTCACATGTAGCACAGACTATATAATCTCAGAGTGATGGACTTGACCTATTGCGCAACTCTCGTCTGAGTCCAACCGTTCTAGGGTTGAGACTTTTACGTGAATAATTATCCGATCTCTGTTGCATGTGGCTATATTCATGAGGTAGCTAGTTGACATTAATGGGAGTTCTTCAGCAGCTGAGGGCAGGGTGAGGTTGGGAACCTCGGAAAGCCTAGGATATGCTATAGTGGGTTAGTAGTATGGTTCAGTGGGTACTGGTGTAATGGTCTGAATAAGTGACTTATAGGATTCGGGAGGATTGCTGAGGAAAGTATGGATAGTTGTGGAATGTAGTATTGGGCCCGTACTACTGAAAGCACAGGATCCATACTCGAATCGGTGCGAATCTTGGAGAATCTAAGAAGCTTATGGGGAGGAGAATTCTTGGTTATGCTTTGAGGGTGGGAATAGCTGCTATACAGGACGAGGATGAGCACGCAGGGGAAGGACCAGTGCTTGATCTTGGCTCCAGTGGTGAGCCAGTTAGTGAAAGGACTGCCAGGATTTTGAGTTCGCCTTGGATCTCTTGTACCAGGAGGCAAGGATTGGTAGTGCAGTCTATTTCACTTTCGGGATTAGAGACTATGTCTCGGGAGTAGTTTGTAGCCTGAGTTAGACCAGAGGTTGCACCAACTATTGCAAGTTCGGCCGTTGACGACTGAGCTGGTGAGTGTGTCAGGGTGCGAGACCCAGAATGATATGGTTCCTAGAGCCCAAGGTCGGAAGATCGAGTTGGAATTGTAACAACATAAAATTTCAAACCAAAAATTTCAATTTAAAAACACATTTATCACAGTAACAAAATCCAAAAAATATCACAATGTTAAATCATCAAATCCCATAACCAAAAGCTGTATATAAATATATATACATACATATATATATATATATATATATATATATATATATATATATATATATATATATATATATATATATATATATATATATATATATATATATATATATATATATATATATATATAACTCCAGGATCCTCTAATCGTAACTCAAATTGTGATGTGTGTGTACAATCATGTCGGCGCGTTCCCGTGATCCTAAGAAGTACCTGAAACACATAACACATAACATAGTAAGCACGAAGCTTAGTGAGTTCCCCAAAATACCACATGCATAAATAGTAAGCCACTCGAGGCTATAACTCGGCATGGACCCTCCAGTCTCATGCATCTCGGTTAGGACCCTCTGGTCTCACAGCTCGGTATGGACCTTCCGGTCCTGTGTCTCAGTGGGACCCTCTAGTCCCATAACTCGGGTGGACCCTCCGGTCCTACTCAGTAACTCAGAATAATACATAGTATGAATCGTATAGAAATAGTGCAAGATATCACAGTACTCAAATAACACACAAGACCTTCCGGTCACACACAACTCATATTACCACTCTAGGTATGTATAGTGAGAAAACTCGCCTCGCAAGCTAGCAAGTAAAAGTCTCGTACTCGAAAATCTCAATCTAGCCTCCGCCTAACACACATAGGTTAACTATCTCTAATTATTACTCTACTCATACTCAAATACACCAAAAGTTGTTCTCTCTTTCACTCTAGCCCTAGGAATGGGTAAAATAGCATTTTACCCCTCCCTAGTATCCATTCTCAATTTGACCAGACCCTAAAGTCAACAAAACTCAAACTTGAGTCAACAATCCAACTTTACCTGAATCGCAATGCACTCATGTGACTCGTCGACTCCCAACGTTTCTCAGTAGTCTAATGAAGGTACAGCTCATCGAGTTAACCCCTAAATCGTCGAGCTATCATATGGTCCACTTTATCGGGACAAACCCTAACCGACTCGGCGAGTCGACTCATCAACTCGGTGATTCCATTCAGACTCACTTCGTATTCAGACGATTTCAAGGCATAAAACCCTCTCACACTCTAGATCTAAGCTCTCAAGGCTTGAATATCATGGAAATCCACGAGCTTTATGTTCATGCATGGCACTTAGGGCTTGAAATACCAAGAACATGCTTTATTATAGGTTTCTCAAGATGGGTTTTGGCCATATGAACATTCCTATGTGCACATACAAACCCTAATGCTTGGATCTAGGTTTCTCTAATTAAACATGCATTGGATCCAAGACTTCTAATGACTAATGGAGTATAAGAACAATACAAAATCAGAATTAGAAGCATACCTTGAAACACTTGTTTGATCTTCTAGTTCTTGGAGCTTTAGAGTCACAAATGTCACTCCTCTAATGGCTTACAAACACCAACTTGCAAGAGGATGATTTGAGAGAGAGGAGAGGGAATAGAAATCGGCCAGGGTTTCTTTGCTTTAGCAGAGGTTCCGATTTCCCTTGCTCCAAGGGTCTATATATACTTGTAAGGCTCCTAGGGTTTCACCCTCAAACCCTAGTTGGATAATCTTTACTCAAAGCAATCTAAATCCTTTCCAAGATAAGCCCTTGGACGATTTGTGGCTTATCCCAAGCCCTAGAAATCGTCCAACCCTATCCATGAAGGATTTACAGCCCAAAGTGTAACTATCAAACAATTGACAGTTTATACCCTCTTATTTAATTAATCTCTTTAAGTCACCAAATTAATTCTAATTAATTTATGACTTATATTAATCAAATAACAATATTATTATTTCTTATATTATTCTCATAATATCTTAATAATATTTATTCTCTCATAATAAATCATCCTGTCAAGTTGCTATGGTGAAGGAAACCCAAAATGACCATGCACAATCGAGTCAAATACTTGCCTAATATAGTTGCAGCCTTAGACACTATTCCAACAGTCTCCCACTTGGATAAGTCTAGTAACTATATGCACAAGTACAATTCGATTTGCAATCGTAGCTCTCAAAGACGCTGTCAAACTCTGATCTAATCAATCTTGTCCTTTAGATAAGGGATCGTACAGTCCTCTGTTAGATATCATGGTGACAATTCAATGGAATGATTAGTCTAACATTTGGTTTCTCGATCTCCGATTCATTTTCCATAGAACTTAATCGAACACATCAATTTAGTTCTGACTGGGCCCGACACATAAGTCAAATCAAATCATCGAGCGGCTGAGATATCGCTTTTACCCTCTTGGGATAAAAGTTACAGATAAACTCCGACTTATATGCATTTACTTATTCATTAATCAACTATACACAATAATGCGTTTTATAACACCGAGTTACTGATGCATTTTCGCATTATCAATATACAACCAATTAACAAATAACAAACCATATATCTAGGTTTTAAGACTATATGATATGATTGTCTTGCGATCACCCTTTTATATCATATTCCATAAGGTGATTCCAGCAAGCGCGGGTTTGTTCTAATGCTCAAAACCAGTTCATAAGCACTCACGAACGTTGCAGCAACCCTTTGCTATTTCTAAAACCATTTAGACAATCTACACACCGATTCATGACAATCTTCATTCATATCTACTTCCAACATATGAAGGATTGTGGACAATTCGAATAATTCGATTATTCTTAATAAACCCAATTATTCTTGAAGTCAAAACATGCAAAATGAAACAATAGTTAAACAATTAACATAAGACAGTAACATTACTCATAAATAATACTCTTTTATTTAATCATCAAATGTTAATTACATTTATCTATTACATGTTTCTACTACTATCTAATCTATGCTAATATCATCCTTCAGCCCAATACTCCTAGCATGCTGCAAGTGCTTAACCCTACTCAGTCCCTTCATAAGCGGATCTGTTGGGTTATCTTCTGATGATATCCCCTTCACTACGAGTTGTCCTTCTTCTACACGATGTCTAATAAAGTGATATTTTCTGTCGATATGTCGAGATCTACCATGATCCCTTGTTTCCTTGGTCAAGGCAACCGCTCCTTCATTATCACAGAAAATTTCCATAGGCTCCTTTATGGCAGGTACAACTCCAAGATCACCGATGAAGTTCTTCAACCATATTGCCTCCTTCGACGCTTCGCTCGCTGCAATGTACTCTGATTCGCACGTTGAATCATCTACGGTTTCCTGCTTGGAACTTTTCCAAGTTACTGCTCCTCCATTTAGGGTAAAGACCCAGCCCGACTGCGAACGGTAGTTGTCCCTGTTGGTTTGAAAGCTGGCGTCACTATACCCTCGCACCTTCAAGTCATCACTCCCTCCGAGAACTAAGAACCATTCCTTCGTCCTCCGAAGGTACTTAAGGATATTTTTAACTTCAATCCAATGAGCTCTGCCAGGGTTCCCTTGATATCTGCTAACCATGCTCAAAGCAAAGGCTACATCAGGGCGAGTACAAGTCATAGCATACATGATTGAGCCAACTGCGGAAGTGTATGGTACTCTGCTCATTTCTGCTATTTCAGCTTCGGTACTCGGACTTTGAGTCTTACTCAACTTGGCATTACTTTGTATCGGTAATTCTCCCTTCTTCGAGTTTTCCATACTAAAACATTTTAGTACCTTATCTAAGTAAGTGTTCTGACTAGGTCCTATTAGTCTTTTACTTCTTTCTCTCACTATCCTTATTCCCAAAATATAAGAAACCTCTCCGAGGTCCTTCATAGCGAAGCACTTCCCGAGCCAGGACTTAACCTCCTGCAGAGTCGGGACGTCGTTTCCTATGAGTAATATGTCATCGACATATAGAACGAAGAAGCTTACTATACTCCCACTGGCTTTGACATATACACACGATTCATCTTCACTTCGTACAAATCCAAACTCTTTGACTTTCTCATCGAAGTAAAGATTCCATCTGCGAGATGCTTGATTAAGTCCATAAATGGACTTCTCAAGCTTACACACTCTATTCGGATGCTTCGGATTGACAAACCCCTCTGGCTGAGCCATGTAAACATCCTCAGCCAACTTCCCATTAAGGAAAGCGGTCTTGACATCCATTTGCCAAATCTCATAATCATGAAATGCGGCAATAGCTAGCATCACTCTAATAGACTTTATCTTCGCAACTGGTGAGAAGGTCTCATCATAGTCAACTCCGAGAGTTTAAGTAAAGCCCTTCGCAACCAATCGCGCATGATATGTGTGTACGTTTCCATCCACGTCGGTATTCTTCTTGAAGATGCATTTGCACCCAACGGTCTTACGTCCGGGCACATTATCAACCAAATTCCAAACGTGGTCATGGATTGGATCTCGCTATCCATTGCCTCTTTCCATTTTGCAGACTCCGGACCTGCCATGGCTTCCTTATAGCTATTAGGTTCATCAAGGTTTATTAGTGTACCATCACTAATATACGTGTTCCCTTCGGTAGTAATATGAAAACCATAAAACTGGGGTTGAACTCTAACTCTTTCGGAACGCCTAAGAGGTAAGGATTCGTCAATCGGTTCAACCGGAGTTTCCTCCTCGGGTTGAGTGCCAGCGGTAGAGGTTCCTTCATCTATCAATTCTTGAATCTCTTCAAGCTCGATTTGCCTCCCACTATCTCCTTGGCTTATGAGTTCTCGCTCTCGGAAAACTCCTCTCCTCCCAACAAAGACAACATTGTCCTTCGGTCTGTAGAAGAGATATCAAAAGGATTTTTGCGGGTAGCCAATGAAAATACATTTCTCACTACGAGGTTCGAGCTTGTCGTGAGTATCTCGTCTTACGAAAGCCTTGCAACCCCAAACCTTGATATGTGCCAACGAGGGACCTTTCCCTGTCCACATCTCATGAGGTGTTTTGGCAACCTTCTTAGTAGGGACTCGGTTAAGGATATGGGTGGCAGTCTCTAAGGCATACCCCCAAAAAGAGATTGATAGTGAAGCATGACTCATCATAGAGCGAACCATGTCCAACAAGGTTCGATTACGCCTTTCTGCCACACCATTCAATTGTGGTGTCCTAGGTGGCGTCAATTGTGAAACTATTCCACACTCCTTGAGATAATCGTGGAACTCAAGATTTAGGTACTCTCCTCCTCGATCGGATCGAAGCATCTTGATTTTCCTGCCCAATTGATTCTCCACTTCATTCTTGAACTCTTTGAACTTTTCAAAAGTTTCTGACTTTTGCTTGATTAAGTAGATATACCCATATCTACTATAGTCATCGGTAAAAGTCACATAGAAGCGGTTCCCATCCTTTGTGGTTGAACTAAACGGTCCACATACATCGGTATGTATTAGGTCCAATAGACCCTCACCCCTTTCACACGTACTTGTGAAGGGTGACTTAGTCATCTTTCCAAGCAAACAAGATTCGCATGTGTCATCTTCCCTAAGGTCGAATGACTCCAACACTCCATCCTTTTGGAGTTGGGCTATGCGTTTCTTGTTGACATGTCCAAGATGACAATGCCACAAGGATGCTCTATCCATACTATTGGAAGAATCCATGCATAAAACATCATTTCCTAAGTTATCTACATTCATAATGGTTTCATAAATTCCATTACATGGTATAGCTTCAAAATAAAAGACACCATTATTTAGATAAGCCAAAATAGAACCATTCTCATTATTAAAAGAAAATATAAAACCTTGTCTAAACAAACCATGAAATTAAATGATGTTTCTTGCCATTTCTGGCGAATAGAAACAATTGTTCAAATCTAAAGATAAACCATTCCTAAGCACTAAAGAATACACTCCAATCTTGGTCACAGACGACGATCTTTTGTTCCCCATGATTAGATTTATCCTTCCATGCTCTACATCCCTATTTCTTCTTAGTCCCTGCACATTAGAACAAATGTGGTAACCAAAACCGGTATCAAGAACCCAAGAAATCGCATGAGATGAATCGTTAGATTTAATTGTGTATATACCTGCGAAAGACGGCTTGATCTTTCCTTCCTTGATGGCTTGCAGGTACTCTGGGCAGCTTCTCTTCCAATGTCCTATCTTGTGGCAGTGGTGGCACTCTGCCTCCTTTGGGTTAGGGCAGAGTTTAGCAGGATCAACTTTGGTCCCACTAGAAAAGGCACCATCTTGGGACTTATCCTTGAGATGGTTCTTGGATGAAGTCTTCCTCTTCCTTCCCCTTCCTTGTCCAATAGCCAAAACAGGAGCAACGGGTGGATTGGGAGTTGGTGCAACAAACTTGTCCTTGAAGTTGCTCTCAGCGACCCTCAAAAGACCTTGGAGCTTGCTTAGGGTGACCTCTTCTTTGTTCATGTGGTAGGTCATCCTAAATTGATTGTAACTTGGAGGCAAAGAGTGAAGCACCATGTCGATTGCCAAGTCTTCCCCAAAGTCAACATTCAACTTGCGAAGACGGTCGACATACCTTTGCATCTTTTGTAGGTGCACGGTAAGAGACTCTCCATGACCCATTTTAGCAGAAATCATGTTAGTGAAAATCTCATAACGCTGTTGTCTCGCGTTTTGGTGGTATCTCTCCAACAAGTCTTGGTGCATCTCGTACGGGTACATGTCCTCATAGGACTTTTGGAATTCGGAGTTCATAGTGGCTATCATGATGCAATGTACCTTCGTTGCATCACGCTCGTGAGTTTCAAAAGCGGTCATTTCAGCCGGAGTAGCGATTTCAGGGTTGATTTTATCGAGCTTCTCATCGAGGACATTCTCCTTGTCCTCATAGCGAGCAATAGTGCGAATGTATCTTATCCATTCGCTAAAGTTTGTCCCATCGAAAGTGACCTTTTGACAAAGGCTCATCAATGTGAATGAACTAGCAGCAGCGTTGTTTGTGTTCGACATCTACAAATAGAAAGGACAAAGATAGATTAGAATATGAATCCCTAATTATCACCCAATAAGAAAATTCAGGCTAGGATCCAACAACAATATTTACATATTAGAAAAGGGATGCCGTAATCTAACATGCAAACAATTTGAAGGTAAGTGAATGACGATTCACTAATTCTCCACCACAAAACATAACTTTAAGTTCTAAATGTATTGAGAATTCCTAGGTTTAGAGTAGACTCATTGAAACTTTTCAATGGCGTGTTTAAATCTCGATATGCCCCTCTTGTTTGTGACTGGGATACCGAGGATCACAAAACGGGTGTGAATTACCATGCAAATTTACATGGCGCCTTCATTGTAACGATCACCTATTCGATGTGTCGGTAAACCACACACGCTCCATCGAACTATGATAAACAATGAATCACCCTTTTCCACCTTTGCTTAGAACCAATTAGTGTGCCGGTAAACCACACACGCTCCACTAACTTCTTAGCAAGGGTGCAAAGTGTAATTTCATGGGATTGCATCAATTCACTTTTCCTAAAGTAACTAAGATTGGGAAATTTTTTAAAAACATGTAGTTACTTTGTATTTCATATTATACTTTTATTGAGAGGATGAGGTTGCCCTATCCTACCCGTTCGGCTAACGACCCTCCACCGATCAAGCAACCGCTAGGTGTGAGTGTACACCCATTAAGCGCCATTTTATAGGCAGCAACCTTATACCCACCTTATAGACCGGCTTCGTGAATGAGGCCTACTAACGGTAAGACTAGCATTTTAATTATACATATATATATATATATATATATATATATATATATATATATATATATATATTAATCTTGTAATATTATATTAGTATAGGGTTGGATTTTAAACTTGTAAAATTCTAGGGTTTGAAATTTAAAATTATCTAAATTAAACGTTTAATCACAAAACATAAATTTCAAAACTTGAGGGCAAGTTTTAAACATTTAAAACATGGAGGATCAAATAACAAATAATCTTAATTAACAATTAATTCAAAATAATTAATTAATTATCACATAAGGAAATTAAATATTTATTAATTGATAAATATCTTTAATTAGATCAAGATTATAGTCATATATATCAAAAAATCGGATTAGGGTTGATCTAATATGATAAAGGAAAGTTTTCATAAGATAAATATCAAAAAATCCCGATTTTGGCCCTTCCTGACGCTCGGACTTGCCGACTTCCCAATTGGACTCGCCGAGTCAGGCCAACTCGCCGAGTCCACCATGGGACTCGTCAAGTTCATGACACAGAACCACAAAATTCGAATTTTCCAAGCGAGAAACAAACAATCATGCATCAATTTAATAGAAATCAATCTAGGCTCTGATACCACTGATGGGTTTTGGCCATATGAACATTCCTATGTGCACATACAAACCCTAATGCTTGGATCTAGGTTTCTCTAATTAAACATGCATTGGATCCAAGACTTCTAATGACTAATGGAGTATAAGAACAATACAAAATCAGAATTAGAAGCATACCTTGAAACACTTGTTTGATCTTCTAGTTCTTGGAGCTTTAGAGTCACAAATGTCACTCCTCTAATGGCTTACAAACACCAACTAGCAAGAGGATGATTTGAGAGAGAGGAGAGGGAATAGAAATCGGCCAGGGTTTCTTTGCTTTAGCAGAGGTGCCGATTTCCCTTGCCCCAAGGGTCTATTTATACTTGTAAGGCTCCTAGGGTTTCACCCTCAAACCCTAGTTGGATAATGTTTACTCAAAGCAATCCAAATCCTTTCCAAGATAAGCCCTTGGATGATTTGTAGCTTATCCCAAGCGCTAGAAATCGTCCAACCCTATCCATGAAGGATTTACAGTCCAAAGTGTAACTATCAAACAATTGACAGTTTATATCCTCTTATTTAATTAATCTCTTTAAGTCACCAAATTAATTCTAATTAATTTATGACTTATATTAATCAAATAACAATATTATTATTTCTTATATTATTCTCATAATATCTTAATAATATTTACTCTCTCATAATAAATCATCCTGTCAAGTTGCTATGGTGAAGGAAACCCAAAAGGACCATGCACAATCGGGTCAAATACTTGCCTAATATAGTTGCAGCCTTAGACACTATTCCAACATCTCATTCAAGGATCTAATATGGCTAAATAAAGTAGGTAACTTTAGACTCTAGGGACCTCACAATGTCCAGATTTGATGTCCATATCTCAAAAGGTGCTTGATACCTTCAAGGTCCCAAAATAAGATGGAAAGAAGCCCTAAACTCTAAAATCATGAGATCTACGCAAACTAATGAGAAAGGTACGGAGTTTATACCTTAAATAGAAGCTCCTGGATGATTAGCAACAGATCTATCAACCTCTTCTCGTTTCTTGCTTGAAATCCTCCTCTTCTCTTACAAAAATGCACCAAAGTTCTCAATATTAGCTCAACACTTTCTCAAAAGCTCAAAGTGGAGATTAGGGTTTCTCTCGGTGAAGGAAAGCATATGGGGAGCCGCAAATGAGGCTATAAGTGTCCTTATATAGACCCCAAACCCGGGGATTTAGGGTTTCATCTCATAGCGCCTACTCAACGAGTTGACTCTCGGACTCTTCGAATAGGTCATTTATCCCACGTTGCCACACCTGACTCTACTCAACGAGTTGTAGCACCAACTCGTCGAGTTGATCAATAATCCTCAAAAATAAATAAATAATATACCTGAGAATCCGGATGTTACAATTCTCCCCCACTAGAATCAGACTTCACCCTCAAAGTTATGCTCCGCATATAACTCTCGATGCTGCTCCTGCATTTCTGACTCTGGCTCCCAAGTCAAATCGGACCCTCTTCGATGTTGTACTGGACCTGAACCAGGGGCACCTCCTTGTTCCTCAGAACCTTCACCTTTCAATCTAAAATCGTGATCGGCCTCTCAATATAATTCAGGCTAGCATCTACCTAAGTGTCCACTAGTGGTACTACTGTCGTCTCATCGGCTACACACTTCCTCAACTGGGACACGTGGAAGGTGTTATGGATCTAATTCAACTCTGCAGGTAGATCCAACTAGTATGCAACTCTATCCACTCTGGCGGTCACTCTGAAAGGACCGATGTATCGGGGTCCCAGTTTGCCCCGCTTCCTGAATCAGATCACCCCTTTCCGTGGTGATACCTTCAGGACCACAAAATCTCCGACCTGAAATTCTAGCTTAGATCATCACCTGTCTACATAACTCTTCTAGCACCTTTGTGCCGTTAGTAACCTCTTTCTGACCTGCTGAATCTGCTCGGTCATCTTCAACAGTATCTCCATGCCACCCATCACTCTCTTCCCCACTTCTCCCTAACAAATGGGAGTACGACACCTCCTCCCATACAGAAACTCAAAGGGAGGCATACCAACACTTGAATAATGGCTGTTATTGTAAGAAAACTCAGCCAGTGGTATGTAGGTGTCCCAACTTCTTCGGAAGTCAATGACACACACACAACATGTCCTCAAGAGTCTGAATCGTCCGCTCGCTCTGCCCGTCTGTCTGCGGGTGATACACAGTACTGAAATGCAAGCATATGCCCAGCTCCTCATGAAATTTCTTCCAAAACTTGGAAGTGAAATGCACGTTTCGATCCGACACTATCGAGATCGGCTCTCCATGCCATGCTACCACATCTCTCACATAGATCTCGGCCAATCTCTTTGCAGAAGAGCTCACACTAATAGCAAGGAAGTGAGCACTCTTCCTCAGTCAGTCCACGATCACTCAAATCGCGTCAACTCCACATGCAGTCCTCGGTAACTTGGTTATAAAGTCCATATAGATAAGTTCCCACTTCCACTAGGGAATCTCCAGAGGCTGCAATGAACCATGTGGACGTTGATGCTCTGCCTTGACCCGACGGAAGGTCAAGCACCTCTCAACTACCCAAGCAACATACCTCTTCATATAGGGCCACTAGTAATTTTTCTTCAGGTCCAAATATATCTTATTGGCCCCGGGATGGATCGAGAATCTCGATCTATGTGCCTCCTCCATCAGTATACGCCATGCTCTGCCCGTATAGGGTACCCAAATCTTCCCACGGAAAGTCATAAGCCCTCGGCTATCCGTTACAAACTTCGACACCTGCCCAATCACCCACTCCCTATTGCGGTTCTCCAGTTTCACGGCCTGCACATGGGCCTCTCGAATGGTATCTAAGACTGGAGTCATCACCGTCATCCGCAAACACACATCTCGTATCGGCGCACTCTCTGCTCTATTGCTCAGGGTGTCGGCTACCACGTTAGCCTTACCCGGATGATACAAGATCTCACAGTCATAGTCTTTCGCCACATCCAACCACCTCCTCTATTGCGTATTTAGGTTGGGCTTGTCCATGAGATACTTCAGGCTCTTATGGTCCGTGTATATGGTACACGGAACCTAGTCCAAGTAGTGGTGCCAGATCTTGAGGGCGAACACCACCGCCCCAGCTCTAGATCATTGGTGGAATATCTCGTCTCTTGAGGCTTCAACTGCCTCGATGCGTATGCTATCACATGCCCTCTCTGCATCAGCACCGCACCCAACCCGGATATAGATGCATCACAGAAAACCAAAAAGTCCTCTACTCCCTCAGGAAGGGCTAACATCGGGGCTTCACACAATCTCTGGCAAAGAGTCTCAAATGAGGTCTGCTGCTCGAGACCCCAAGTAAAAGTAACGCCCTTCCGGGTCAACCTGGTGAGGGGGACGATAATCTTGTAGAAATCTCTAATAAATCTCCTATAGTAGCCGGCCAATCCCGGAAGTCTCTTGATCTTGGTAGGACATCTCGACACCTCCCATCTCATAATTGCCTCAATCTTGGCCAGATCGACCAAAATCCCATTCTGATTAACGAGGTATCCCAGGAATTGGACCTCTCGTAACCAGAAATCATACTTGGAGAATTTGGCATAAAGCCTTTCCGATCTCAATACTCAAAGAATCTTTAGCAAATGCTCCCCATGCTGTTCTCTGGATCTCGAATACACCAAGATACCGTCGATGAAAACGATCACCAAACGGCATCACCATGAACTCGTAGTGCCCATAACAAATCCTAAAGGCCGTCTTCTGGATATCCTCCTCATGGACTCTCATTTGATGATATCCTGACCTCAAATCGATCTTGGAAAACCAAGACGCACCTTGCAACTGATCGAACAGATCGTCGATCCTCAGAAGTGTATAACAGTACTTGACCATCAGCTTTTTCAACTCCTGGTAATCAATGCACATCCGGTATGAACCATCCTTTTTCTTGACAAAAAGGATCGATGCTCCCCACGGCGAACTACTCGGCCTGATAAATCCCTTCCCCAACAGCTCTTGGAGCTGTGAGGGTAACTCCTGCATCTCAGGTGGCGCAAGGCGATAAGGTGCCTTAGTGATAGGCGCCGCTCCCGAAACCAGATCAATCCGGAACACCACCTACCTCTCGGGAGGCACAGTCGGTAACTCCTCGGGGAAAACATCCGAAAACTCACTCACTATCATAACTTCAGCGATAGAACTTCGTCTCTCAGCAGCAACCTACGCATCTATCACATATGCAACAAAACCCCTGCAACCTTGCTGTAGACTCTGTCTCGCTCTGGCAGCCGAGTAGAATGCTGACCCAGATCGGGTACCCTCGCCATACACTGTAAGAACTCCCCCACTAGGGTCTTGTATGGTCACCAACGAATGCTCGCAGTCGATCACCCATCGCGATCGGTACCACATCTATCGGAAACTCAACACCAAAAATCTCGAGCACACATCCTCGGATCATATCAGTAGCAAACACCTCATGCTAATCGGCTATAGAAACTCTTAGAGGTCGACTCAACGCCTCGCATCGGATACTGATGTGGTGACTAAAAGCTAATGATGCGAAGGATTGACTCGCACCCGAGTCAAATAACACTAAAGCAGGTACATAACTCAAAAGAAAAGTACCTATGCATATCACAATATAAGCACAATATAACTCAAAACAGAATAAGTAAAAGAGCACATACCGGCCACGACATCAGGTGCTATGCGGACCTCCTCCGCTGTCAGCTAAAAGGCCCTCCCGCGAACCCTCGGTACCTCGGCCTTCACTGGCCAGCTCTTTGTAGCTCGTATAGTAGCAGGAGAAGATCCCTATGTTGATCCCTATAGCAGTTGTGGGCACTCAGCCTTCTGATGGACAGTCTGGTTGCATTGAGAGCAGACTGCAAACCTCTTGGGGCAATCCCTCGTGATATGCCCCTCCTTGCCACACTTTTAGCAAATACCCGCTCGACACACCACCTCATGACTCTTGCCGCACCTCCCACAAGTGTGGCCCTTTTGGCCTCCAGATCTCGAATCAGCGGGCTTAGCCTGCTTGGTTGCCGACTGAGACTATGTCGGTCGCCGATCCCTCCCCTGAGACTCTGCCTCCTCCCTGGCCTGAGTCTCCAGCTTAATCCCCTTTCGGGCATTTGCCTGAAGCTCAGCAAATGACCGATAAGTCGAGTTCGCCACAAACTCACGAATATCCCTCCTCAGAATGCTCAAATACCGACTCATACGTGCCTTCTCGGTAGACACATGCTCAGGGTAGAACACCACCCTCTCATGGAACATCCTCGTAATCACTGTCACTGACTCTGTCCTCTGCTTGAGGGATAGAAACTCCTAGGACAACCATTCCCTCTCCACTACGGGAACATAATCATCTCGAAACATCGCAGTAAACCTCTCCCATGTCACTGTGGTGTGCTCTACATGAGTATAACTGGCTATAACAAACTTCCACCAGTCCTTCGCCCCCAAGCGAAGCTGGTTCAGTGCGAACCGTACCCTCAAATGCTTCGGATATGAACAAGTGTAGAAACACCCTTCAATAATAGAGATCCATTTCATCGCAACAATTGGATCCTGAGTCCCATCAAACTCTGGCGGCTTCGTGTTGCTGAACTCCCGATACAACAACAAGTCACCTCCCTGTGGTCTGGCAGCAGCAACAGCTGTGGTGGCTGCAATAGCAACCGCCTCGGTAACAACAACATATCTCTCAACAAACATCTCGATCAAGGTGGTCTTAATAGACCCAAACATCTCCGGGATAGCCTCTCAGATGGATGTGGCCACATCGTCTTGAATCATCCAGTGAATCTCATCATCGCTAACTCCACTGCTCTCAGGGTTGTGGTGCGTACCCACCATGATATCTCTGAAACACAACACAAAATAATCAGAGACTCGCTTGAGTATACTCACACTCTATCACTTGCCCCTACTTGTTGCTAAGCATCCTAAGGATTCTTACTTGGACTGCTCACCGATCTGGTGCTTTCAGTAGTACGGGCCCAATACTATCTTCCACACCGCATCTGTATTCACCCCAAGTCCTCCCTCTAGGATCCCAGATCGCAAATATTCTATATCTCACCGAACACAGACTACCCTCTCAGTAGACCTCTCATAAGCTCATCTCTGCTACATACTTACACTCAAAGCAAATCACAGGTAGCAGTAACTCCCAGGCTAAGGCATCACAAATCAGGTCACTCTTGTCCTAAAATATGATATACCTAGCCTACTCTCTAGCATGCATAATATCTCCTAAAATACCTCATGTAAATCTTTTAACACAAAAGTGAGGGTATTTTGGGAAATCACCATTCAGGCTCTGGCTGATTGTACACACTGCTCCAACTCGTTTTCTCTTAAACTCTTTCTTATAAAATTTTTGTCTCTTTTGAAATTTTTTCTCAAATCCTCAGTTTGAGTCCGAAAATTCCTGAAGGTGCATCTAAATCCCTCAAACTAAGGCTCTGATACCAACTAGTAACGACGTAAAATTTCAAACCAAAATTTTCAATTTAAAAACACATTTATCACAATAACAAAATCCTAAAAATATCACAATGTTAAGTCATCAAATACCATAACCAAAAATTGTATATCTATAAAAATTCAGGATCCTCTAATCTTAACTCAAACTGTGATGTGTGTGTACAATAATGTCGACGCCTTCCTGTGATCCTAAGAAGTACCTAAAACACATAACACATAACACGGTAAGCAGGAAGCTTAGCGAGTTCCCCAAAATACCACATGCACAAATAATAAGCCACTCGAGGCTATAACTCGACACGAACCCTCCAGTATCATGTGTCTCGATGAGGACCTCTGGTCTCACGGCTCGGTACGGACCCTCCGGTCCTGTGTCTCAGTGGGACCCTCTAGTCCCATAACTCAGGTGGACCCTCCGGTCCTACTCAATAACTTAGAATAATACACAGTATAAATCACATAGAAATAGTGCAAGATATCACAGTACTCAAATAACACATAAGACCCTCCGGTCACACACAACTCATATTACCACTCTAGGTATGTATAGTGAGAAGACTCACCTCGCAAGCTGGCAAGTAAAAGTCTCGTACTCGAAAACCTCAATCTAGCCTCTACCTAACACACATAGGATAATTATCTCTAATTAATACTCTACTCATACTTAAACACACCAAAAGTTGTTCTCTCTTCCACTCTAGCCCTAGGAATGGGGAAAAGACCATTTTACCCCTCCCTGTTATCTATTCTCATTTTTACCAAACCTTAAACTCAACATAAGTCAAACTCAAGTCAACAGCCCAATTGACCTGACTCGTCGAGTGCACTCATGCGACTCGTCGAGTCCCAATGTTTCTCAACAGTCTCGTGATGGTCCAGCTCATCGAGTTAACCCCTAACTCGCCGAGCTATCGCATGGTCCGGCTCATCGGGACAAACCCTAATTGACTCGTTGAGTCGGCTCATCAACTCGGCGAGTCCATTCAGACTCACTTCGTATTCTGAAGGTTTCAAGGAAGAAAACCCTCTCACTCTAGATCTAAGCTCTAAAGGCTTGAATATCATGTAAGCCACGAGCATTACGTTCATGCATGTCACTTAGGGCTTGAAATTCCAAGAACATGCTTTATTAGCGGTTTCTAATTGAAGTACCTAATATGGCTGAATAAAGCAGGGAACTTTAGGCTCTAGGGACCTCACAAGGTCCATATCTCAAAAGGTGGTCAATACCTTCAGGGTCCCAAAATAAGTGGGAAAAGAAGCCCTAAACTCTAAAATCATGAGATCTGATGCAATTAGCTAATTTCGAAATTATGTATGCTAGATTGTTCTTATGCATAAAACCCATCAATTACGTAGGGTATGGTCTTGGGAACTCACTAAGCTTCGTGCTTACAGTTTTTTAATGGTTCCAGGTATCATTGGTTTTGAAAGGAATGGCCCGGCTTGATCGCAGTGCACACCCGTGTTTTTCGCAATATGTGATTTTGGGACGAACTCTGATAAATGTTTTAATTAACAATGTTTTTTGAATGCTTAGATCTAAATGATATCTCTGTTATGACTATAATAAAAATGAAATTTTTACCCTTGATTTTTGGGTCGTTACAAGGCATTGATTATTGGTCTTGGAATGTAAAATTAATCAGTAAGAATTAGTTTACTGTTTCCAGTTTTGTGAAATGCTAACAATAGATGAATTCGAAAGAAAAAAAAAGAGCAATTCAGATGCTCCTTATTTTCAAGCTTGAAAAAAATAGAGGTTGTGTACATTTACCATGTGACAACAAGGATTGATCATCCAATGTCACATGAGCGAAATCGTTACAAGAAGGCAGCCACAGGGTTAAAAAGATTCAGAACCTTTCCCCTTAAACATGTTCACCACACATATTATAGCAAACATTCCCAAAAAAAACATACAAAAGAACATGTAACATAAGTGTAGAAGAGTCATGACCTTCCATTGATAAGAAAAGCACAACCAGGTGAGCCTCAAGATGACGATCTGGGCTACACCTAGGTTCTTTAAGTAGGAAATTAGAACAGATTTCTAAAAGACAAGCATGAGAAAAGCTCAAAGAGTTCACAAGTAAAAGGAATCAGATCAGGGATTTAAGCAAGCCCTGCACAAAAACTACGTGATGGCCAACATAAATCATTTACGAAACGATCATAAAAATGATAACTGGAAACATTCATATACATAAAATAAAAATAAACATTGTCAGTTGACGGACTCCTGGACTTTTAAGCAGCCATGAAGGGCAGAAAAGACAAAAAAAACATTGTTCACAAAAGCTGCATAAACCAAATCAAGCAAATGACACTACTCGTGAGCAGGGGTAGTACCATCACCAGGTGGAGAACCTGGGCCAGGACCCGACTCATGACTTTGAGCATCTGATATGCGCATAATTAGTTAATTATTTAACGTATATTCTTAGTTATTTTTGATTAATTATGAGAATAATGTGGACAAAAGGTACTTAAAATGTTGTGAATTGTGTTTTCAGTCCAAAAGATATGTTTGGAGGCAAAAAGGAGAAAAGGAAAGCAAGTGAAGATAAAAGAGTGAAAGAAGGAGTCCTACTCGGCGAGTGGATCGACTCTACTCGGCGAGTACATAACGATGTGCCAGAAGATAAATACGACTGCTAATTCAAGACGGATAATTATTGACCTACTCGGCGAGTTGATTCTGTTACTCGCCGAGTACCCTCTGTTTGAGGATATCTATAAAAGACGAATCCTTATTCCATAAGAAGGAATTCCTGGCGAGTTTTGAAGGAGGAGCTGCGACTAAAAGGTTCAGAAGGCGCTAAGGAACCCTAGGCTTCAAGAGTTGGAAGAATTCAAGCAATTAGGTTAATTCTACTACTTAAACTTAGGAATTAAACATGTTTGCTTTCATAAACTTTGTTTTTATGCTTGTTTCTACTGCAACTATGAGCTAAACTCGTTTTTGTTTCTGTTTGGGGAATACCAAGGAACTCCTATGGTTTAATTATTGATTCTTGTTTAATTGTCTATTAGTGATTTATTAAATTAAGTTTGTTAAAGAACCTTATGTATTAATCACTAATATTTTCTGTTAATTGGAAGGCAATTAGGTTGCATGAACATCACTTAATTGTTAACCTCATATGTCTATGTGAATGCTAAAACGTATGCTTGGAAGTAATGAGTATGAAACTAAGATTAATAAGAAAATAGGAAGATTAATGTGTGAGCTTGTTTGAGAAACCATCAACAAGAGGTTAATTGAATTGATAACTTAATTAACCATTACAAATCTTATTTAATCCAAATCGTTAATCTAGGGAATTAATTAGTTTAAACACTTGATCACTGCTTAAATTAGTTAATTGTCTAAGGGTTAGGAGTAATGAACACGAACCTAACCATTATAATTGGTAACCAATAGCAATTAATACAACGTAAATCCAAATAACCATAGGAGTGAATTGGTTGAACCTAAATAGAAACATTTTATCCAAATTTGGTGAAGTAGTTGTTGCTTTAGTTATTTAGTTGAATTAGTTTGTTTAAGTTTCTAGTCTTGCAAAACTAGAGAAAACCCCTTTTCTATTAATTGTTTTATTTAGATAATATTAGCATTTATTTTAATTGTTTACCGTTCCCTGTGTTCGATACCCTACTTACCTGAACTAAACTGCTAATCGATAGGTACACTGCCTTTCATGTGTTTGACTTTGTATTTAAGTTAGTAGGATTAAAACTAGTTGGTTTTACACACATCAAGTTTTTGCAAAATACCCCACACTTGACTTTTGCTTGCCCCCAAGCAAAACTGAATTTTAGTACACTAATATTACATAAGACAATCCCAATCAAACCCAGCCATTATGCCAAGACCGCAACGCATGCATTTGTGTCTATAATTTTCCTAATAACCCCCCATACTCCAAATACTCACAATCCTCATAAACATTCGCCCACTTTTTCCGAACAATGCTCATTTTATGCATCCCTCCGAATCCATCCTCAGAAAACCTCTTAACCTCAAGGTATTTTTGGTTGAGCAACCCAAGCATACATAATCTAGACAATTACAATTTATGATACCACTATGGAGCTCTTTTGAATTCTTCACTTCTTTGACATTTGATCTTTAATTTCTTTGAATTCACCACCTTGTTGTTTGATTTTTGGTATCTTCAAGTTTTTTTGGATTTCTTGGAATTTTGATCTTTTCATCTTCACTTTATTTGCTCCAAAATTCTTATAACTTTTCTTGTAATTCTCTTTTTTTTTACATGTACCTCACTTTTTTCACTCAAAACCCTACATGCTTAAGCAAGGGCGCTCAACCTCAACCTTTATTGGTTAACAATAATAATTTTCCTGGATACATTTCTGGTACACGATGCTAAACATATTGCATCCTTCAAACTAAGTGAGGTCGTGTTTTTGTCCCATGATTTCACTAGAATAAGGAAGCCACAAATGCACTAGAACGTATATAGGCTCGACTAAACATTTGGGTTTTCATGCAATCATCAAATATAATACTAGCATGATCCCTAATTGCTTTACCAAAATTTTCTAATTTAGCCCTAGCAATTTTAATGCAAAAATTTCAAAAATTATCAAAAATTAACTAAAATTTTAACTAGTATAACCAACCCCCTACCCCACACTTAATTTATGCAATGTCCCCGTTGCATATTATGCATGAATAAGAAAACATAAAAATAAAGAGGGAATTGGAACAAACTCCCCTGGGATAGTAGTTGTGAGGGTGATCTTTCTTCTTTTGAGCTCCATCTTCAGATGACTTTGGCATGGGAACAGCTCATCCATGCCTTGGGTGTTAAACATCTCGTGTGGTACAGTCTTTATAAAAGCTCCAAATATAAGGGAAAACTCTTGGAAATGCTCGGAAAATGATCTTCAAAGAATAGAACCAATGCCCATATCATATGTCATCAAATCTTCAGCTCAAAAGTAAGAAGAATGAGCGACTCGTCGAGTAAGTATGTAGACTCGCCGAGTTGAAGCGTAAATGGCAGAAGAATCGTGAATTTTCACATGGACTCGGTGAGTCCATAAGATGCACTCGGCGAGTAGACCGCTGTGTGACAAAAAGTTTATTCTGCCCAAGTCCGTTTCTGATGTATGGGGGTTATATACACTAATAATTTCCCTCTTTTTTTTTCTTTAGGTAATAAACACTCTATAACCCTTCTATCAATTGGACTCATAGCTTGACTCAAAACTTCGTTTCCTCTCTCGCCTAGACTCGATTTCTCGCTTCGTCAGCCTTGACTCTAGACCCTCACATTCATCCTTACACTCAAACTGAAAAGATCAAAAACAAAAACCAAGTAATAAAAAAAAACATTAAAATAAAAAAAAATCCTAAATTATCCTTAAACACTAAAAGTTTAGAAAGAAAAAGAAAGGAAAACTCTAATGACGGGTTGCCTCCCGCAAGCGCTTCTTTTTGTGCGAGTCTTGAGCTGGACTCTCAACTTAATAAACTTCCAATATACTCAATGCCAATCCACCCATTGCATTGAATATTTTCTTTGGACCAATTTGTAAAATTTGGCTCTTTTCTTCTAAAATTGGCCAAACAAGCTTGAATACATAAAACCCAAGAATCTTGACAAGGGTTGGAACCGGTTGGATACTAATCAAAAACGGATCGTGCCTCAGAACTTTCTCCAAAGTTGGAGTCGTCACCCCACGCTTCAAAACACAAACTGAAAATACAGGGGGCCATGTCGTGGTAATGGTCAAACTACAGCTTGGTTCCTGCAATTCAGCTTGTTCTTGTTCTTCGTCTGACCTCTCTGCTAGCAACCTTTGCAGCTCCTCCAAGTCTCTTTCTGGATTAAATTCATCATCTTGTAACTCTAGCTCTTGTGACTCGGATTGTTCTTATTCGTTAGACAAGAAGTTATCTAACCTTCTTCCAAATTTCTTCAAATCATCATCTGAGTCATAATCCTCATCTTCCTGCACTACTTCCTCAAGAAAAGCATCAAAAGCATCAAGATTTGGAAAATACATAATAAATCAAAATTAAAATTAAAATAAAAAAAACTAATCAATAAAATAAAAACGATAACAATTAGCAAATAAAATTAACTATTTGAACCGTTCCCCGGCAACGGCGCCAAAAACTTGATGTGTGTAAAACCAACTAGTTTTAATCCTACTAACTTAAATACAAAGTCAAACACACGAAAGGCAGTGTACCTATCGATTAGCAGTTTAGTTCAGGTAAGTAGGGTATCGAACACAGGGAACGGTAAACAATTAAAATAAATGCTAATATTATCTAAATAAAACAATTAATAGAAAAGGGGTTTTCTCTAGTTTTGCAAGACTAGAAACTTAAACAAACTAATTCAACTAAATAACTAAAGCAACAACTACTTCACCAAATTTGGATAAAATGTTTCTATTTAGGTTCAACCAATTCACTCCTATGGTTATTTGGATTTACGTTGTATTAATTGCTATTGGTTACCAATTATAATGGTTAGGTTCATGTTCATTACTCCTAACCCTTAGACAATTAACCAATTTAAGCAGTGATCAAGTGTTTAAACTAATTAATTCCCTAGATTAACGATTTGGATTAAATAAGATTTGTAATGGTTAATTAAGTTATCAATTCAATTAACCTCTTGTTGATGGTTTCTCAAACAAGCTCACACATTAATCTTCCTATTTTCTTATTAATCTTAGTTTCATACTCATTACTTCCAAGCATACGTTTTAGCATTCACATAGACATATGAGGTTAACAATTAAGTGATGTTCATGCAACCTAATTGCCTTCCAATTAACAGAAAATAGTAGTGATTAATACATAAGGTTCTTTAACAAACTTAATTTAATAAATCACCAATAGACAATTAAACAAGAATCAATAATTAAACCATAGGAGTTCCTTGGTATTCCCCAAACAGAAACAAAAACGAGTTTAGCTCATAGTTGCAGTAGAAACAAGCATAAAAACAAAGTTTATGAAAGCAAACATGTTTAATTCCTAAGTCTAAGTAGTAGAATTAACCTAATTGCTTGAATTCTTCCAACTCTTGAAGCCTAGGGTTCCTTAGCGCCTTCTGAACCTTTTAGTCGCAGCTCCTCCTTCAAAACTCGCCAGGGATTCCTTCTTATGGAATAAGGATTCGTCTTTTATAGATATCCTCAAACAGAGGGTACTCGGCGAGTAACAGAATCAACTCGCCGAGTAGGTCAATAATTATCCGTCTTGAATTAGCAGTCGTATTTATCTTCTGGCACATCGTTATGTACTCGCCGAGTAGAGTCGATCCACTCGCCGAGTAGGACTCCTTCTTTCACTCTTTTATCTTCACTTGCTTTCCTTTTCTCCTTTTTGCCTCCAAACATATCTTTTGGACTGAAAACACAATTCACAACATTTTAAGTACCTTTTGTCCACATTATTCTCATAATTAATCAAAAATAACTAAGAATATACGTTAAATAATTAACTAATTATGCACATATCAGCATCCTAGGAGAGAACACGGAGCTCAGCAAAATCTATGTCGCCAAGACGAAGATAGACACCAAAATTTCTCTCCGTAAATGTAGCAATGGCGTCCTCCATCTCCCGAGTCTTGGTGGCCACATCCACCTCCACTTCTAGGTCGAACTTCCCAGCGACCACCAGTTCTCTTGAAGCTCCCTTACCCTGCTCCATACCCGTTGCCACACAAGCAACCTGCACGTACACCAAGGCCTTGAGGAAGTAGGGGCTTTTCGATCACCATGTCCACAACCCGGTAGAGCACATCAGGAAGGATCCATGTAATGTCCTTATCCAACACACCCCTCACAGCGCTTTCCCTATCCAGGTCTACCTCCAGCTCTGCCGTTCGTTCGCTCTGGCCAGTGTTGTCCAAGGTCAGGTCCCCTAAACGATCAGTTAAGTGCTTCACCTCCCTGTCCAGCCTTGCCACATGTTCTTCCAAGCTCTCCTTCTCACCCAAAACAAGCTCTTGTTGGTCCTCCTAGTTGCACTTATCAGCTTCCATCTTCGCCACTTGAGCCTTCAACTCTATACATTTAATGCTCATCGTTTTCGAATAGGAGTGGATAGCCTCTATGTCAGGAATGCGCTCAACAGCTGATACTAACTAAGACGAAACTTGGGCGGCGGCAAAACAAAGACCGTTAGCCATGTGCTCATCTTCCAAAACGGTAAAAGATTCAGTAGTGGCCAGAGGAAAAGCATGCTGACACCACTCATGATCCATGTCGTGGTTAGATACAAGGTCTTTAGAGGTTAATCTACAAGACAGCCTACAGATGCCCGAGTAAGAACCTAAAGGAGGAGGGACAGCTCCCGTTTTACCAGGAGAAGTTGACACATGACCACGATAAGGCACAGATCCAGCCTTCTCATTGGCTCTCTCAACATCAAGATCAAGGTCATTCATATCGTTAGTTTTCTTCTCTTTATTATCGGGCAGTTCAGCCGCCCAACAGTTTCGAAGAACTTTAATCGGGGACACTAATGGAACCTTTGGAACCCCCTAACATGAAACTCAAGTGACATTTCTTGCGAAGCAGGGGCTTGGTGCTAGCCATCTCAACACTACCACCGGAATAGGTTTCCAACAAACCGAATCACCTCTTGACATGTTGGAGACTCCTTGGGGACCCGGAAGTGACAGGATCCTTCTAAGAAGCATCGGTAACAACACGTCCTGCAGATCCAGCTCCTTTCCAGTGCCAATATCTTCTGAAACGGAGGGAGACTCAGATATTGCCCTGAAACCCCGACCGAAAACAGGTGGCAGGAGTGTATCTACAAGGTCGATGTCGCATCACTCAAGATTACCATCGAATAAACCTCGTAGATCTCTCACTAAGGAGATAATATCATCCACACCTGGAAAAAAACTAGGTCGATGTCGCATCACTCAAGGTAACACCGGTCAACAAAACTACCGATTTCAAAGTACTTTTCCGAGTAAAATGGGGGGGGGGGGTCAAGGGAAAGCAAAAAAAGAAAAAGAATCATACCTTCTCTCTCGACGAAAAACTCAGGCATTTTCCCATGAGCCCTCCAAGCGGTGCTCATACCACCAGCAATTAAGAAGCAGTTGAGCCAATCCTCACCGTAGATGCTAACCTTCTTTAGGGGATCTTACAACTCTTTGTTAGCACCAAAGAGTGTTGGAGCACGGTCTACATATGTCTTGGTCTTAGGATAGCTAAGCACCATAAGGTGACTGTTCACCCAAAAAAACTTCTCCTGCCAATTCTTTTTGGATTTTTGATCATGGATGAGGGAAGGAACTCCTCGTCGGCGAGAAAGGGTCTGAATCCCAAACTGGGTGGAAACATTGAAAAAGTGCTTGAATGCCGAGAGTGTTGGCTGGTAACCTAGAGCAGGACAGAAAAGCTCAAAGCCTACAATCTTGTTTATGGAGATTGGGGTCAGTTCCTCACAGAAAACCCATATCCGCGAATGATCTGGTTGAAAAAGTCTATAGTGGGTAAGCGTAGACCTTCCTAGAACAAAGCAATCAGAATGCTAACCTTTCCCTCAGGGGGAATATAGAGTGATGCATCAGGGAGAGGAGTTTGAACCCCCATGTTCAGGGACCAACCCAAATCGGAACTGGAAGGATTCCCATTCCTCACCAGTGAGTTCCCTTCCTGAAGGATGAGCGACAGCCATGGAAGAATGCAAGGAAAGATAGAAAGGGTTCTTTAAAGAAAAGAAGCAAAGTGAGAAAGTCAGAGAGTGAGGAGGAAATACCTGGAGAAACAATGGTTTAATTTCAATAAAAAGAGCAGTGAACCTTCTCATGATGAAACCGTCGAACAACGACAACACCATCTTGTAAACCGTAGAGACTAGTAATAGTAATCCACCAAGTGTCTATGACTAGATCAGAACGACTCTGCTACGTCCCCAATGCAGAAGCCTACTGGTCTAAGGGACTTGTTAACATTACCGTATGCGACCACAGTAAATCTATCTGAAAGCAGTGACAGGACGTTATCTCGCCAGGGTCGTGGCTGGGTCTTAGTCTTAGCCCGGATAGACTAGCGGAAGGATGACAACTCACTTTCCCCCATAAGGAAGAATATTCCTCATGATCCTCTCATTCTCTCATGACTAATCAATTCATGACAACGATCATGATGACACCCATAACTGATGTCACCTGGCTATTTGACGGCGTGAGCGTACTTGTCCCAGTAGGAAAGTGCCACGGCTCACTCCCACATGGGGATAGTCACCCCATTCTATTAACAACATGTATAAAATGATCCCTTCTTGTCCAAAGAAGGGGGTCATCTCCTTCCCTATACAATTTTACCTAAATCTCTCTCACAAATAAAGCTAACTTGATCATCAGCGTGACGTCCCGGGAGAACCGTCGGTCGTCCTTTAACGACTCTTTTGTGTTGTGTTCTCAGGTAAACCCCCAAGACCAACTCGTCAATAAACGACCAATTCCATGAAGAACAATATCACAACAGATAGGGAAGCGACAAATACACTAGAACATATATTGGTTCAAATAAACATCGGTGTTTGCATCGGATCATCCCACACAACAATGGTAACCTTAGTCTCAACACAACAATATTACAATTTTTAACTAGACTCAATTTTTAGACCATTATTACAAGTCTTTATAATATTTTTTAAAGTTCTCATTATTTTCATTTTTTAATTTTTTTTTATCAATATCTTGCATTCCTATATTCAACCCTCTACCCCACACTTAAATGATGTAGTGTCCCCATTGCATGTTTAAGTGTTGGAACATATAGATTCATAATTGAAACAAAGATAAGATCCATAAGAACAGAAGATGTAAATAAGATTTTAATTTCATTTACGAGTAAGTAAGAACAATTGATACAACTATACAGAACTATTCTATCTGAAAAACTCTTATATGTTCTTCTATCTAATATTCCTTTATATAGGCATCACAAGAATATAAGAAAGGCATCTCAAGTCAACTGCTAAGCTGTGAACTTAAGGTGACAAAAATGCGTGAGATCGCAACTTGACTCACACAAAGTAAAGACGTTATGAAGAAGACCAATACAAGTTGAAAAAAAAATATACTATAAACTCTAAATTAAGCAATAAAAGAACATAAAATTAAAGACGGTGAATTGGAACAAACTCCTTTATGGTAGTAGTGGCAAGATCGAATTCTTGAAAGTGTGTGGAAAAGCTTGAACATCTTGTATAATGGCTGGAAACAATACTTCTGAACTCTTCTCTCATGAGCGTAAAAGTGCCAGATATAAGTAAATTAAAAAACCATCTTCAACAAGTGTGTTGAACCTCATCCACGATGTTGGAAAGCAACGATACGTCATGGTGTTGAGTAAGAAATCATCATTGTGAAAACTAAGAACACCATGATGTGGTCCAGTGATATCATGTCATGGTAATAGGTCGGATGGAATTCAGTCGGGAAAATAACATATATGACGGCATGGTCTATTGATGCCACGTCGTGGCGTCTTCTCTGAATGTCACTACGAGCCAAACTAATGTATTTTTTCTTCATAATGGCTTAGGATGTAATATCCCATTCCTGGTACGTAATTCTTTAATTATTCAATTATTTATTTTGAGCTACTCGATGAGTTGGTAGCCCTAACTTGTCGAGTAGATGCCAGAAAGGACGTGGGATTTAAAAGGTCTACTCAGTGAGTCCACGCATGGACTCGACGAGTAGGTCTGCCAGAAGGAAGTCCTATTTTTAGGGGTTTTGCACCATATTTAAACCACTTAAACCCCCTTTGGGCCTCCCTTATCAGCCTCCCTGTCCTCCAGAAACCCTAATCCGATTGAGAGCATCACCCCTTGAGATTTTGAATGTGTTATTGTGTTTTGGAGATAGTTGGAAGAGCTTGGAGCGAGCAAGCTTGTGGAAGAAGATCAAGATCTAGGAGTACATTCATCTTTGGTAGCTTTCTGAGGTAAAAAGCTCTTAGCTTGATAGCCCATAGCTTAGATCTCCTCTAATGATGATTTATGGGTCCTTTTGACTTCTTTTAGTAGGATAAGTTGCTTCTCATGGGTTCTATACAAAGCAATCCCTCTTTCATGTGATTTTAAGCCTCTAGAATCATAAAAGGGGTCTTGAACCTGTTTTCATCCAAGCCATAGTCATTTTGATGGAAGTAGGTTGCTATAACTTAAGTTTTGGTCCATTTGAGGTGTGCAAAGCCATCAAGTCTCCAACTTTATAAAAATGGACCATGGAAACGACCTACAACTTTATTTCAGAGCTGTAGAAGTGTTCAAATAGTTAACTAGGTTAGATCGGCAAGGGAATCGACGAGTTCATAAGGGAACTCAGCGAGTCCGATGAAGAAACCTCGATGATCTTCATAAGACTCGGCGAATTGATTAAGGAACTCGGCGAGTAGGAGCATCTTGTTCCTTTCTAATTATGCCAGGACTCGGGAAGTCTGACGACCACTCGATGAGTCATGGGGTGACTCGGCGTGTCGAGTCGTGATTCTGGGGTTCTGAGTTCTAGAACTCTGAGAGTCACAAGGCTGACTCGGCGAGTTTGGCCAACTTGGAAGGTTGACTTTGACCAGGGGTAAAATGGTCATTTTACCCTAAGACTAGTTAAAAGTTTTTGACTAAGTGTCCTTGTGGAATTTATAGTCGGAGAGTTGCTAGAGCAGCAGACAGGTATTCCTCACCCAGATTTTCAGCAGTCAGTCATACGAGGGGAGTTTTCTTTCCAGTAGGAACGGGTCTAAGGTACCAATGTTGGTCTAAGGTACCAATGTTGGCCTATTTAAATGATTTAATTTGTAACCTTGAATGTTATTGTTCGTGTTTAAAGACATTCGGTGATTATAGTGTTTTATATTAGTTCTGTTATTTTTTTGTTGGTTAATATATAATTATGAGTTATTTTTCATAAAAGTTCAAAACTTTGTAACGGGGAAAAATCCCCGATTACCCATTGGGGATGGGGATGGGGATAGATTTTTAATCCCCGATGGGGATGGGGTCGGGTATGGGGATGGAGATGGGGATTCGGGTATAGGGATGGGGAACACGAAACCCAGTATACCCGTACCCATTGCCATCCCTAAATGCAGTCGGCGGGGCCCAAGTTATTTTGGACTTCGGTCCGATGTCGGGTAAGGCCCGATACAGTGGGCGGGCCCAATTTATTCCGGACTTCGGTCGAATGCCTGGCAGGGCCCGATGCAGTGGGGAAAGCCCAATATGTGTTATATGTGCTATTGTATGGTATGTGGTAGTTTTGGGGGAGCTCACTAAGCTTTGCGCTTACAGTTTTCTGTTTTGGTTTCAGGTACTTCCGGTAGCAAGGGAAGAGCTCATGGTGATTGTATGGTACACACTACAGTATTTAGCCTTGGATTATTTGAGACTATAATATTTTATCATTTGTTTTTGATACAGTGTTTTATATGATATTTTGAGACACATGACACTTGGTTTTCTTATTGATTATGGATAATTATAGTTTTTATAATATTTTTCAAACAAATTTTTTTTTGCCGTATTTTTGGAATTTTACAAGTTGGTATCAGAGCCTTGGTTTGAGGGATTTGGGCACACTTTCGGGTGTGTCTGAACTCAAACTAAGGATGTGGTATAAAATTTTCAAAAGAAAATCATTTTTACAAAAAGGATTTAGAGAAAAGAATTTTGACAAGAGAAAAAGGGTGTGGTGCATGCAATCAGCCGAGCTCAAGTAAGTACTCCCAAATTACCCATACAAGTTTATCCTATGATATGTTTTCCAGCTTTATTAGAATAGCATGCTAGATTAGGACTAAGGATCTAGGAAGGATGCCTTATGTGCCTGTTATCTGTGTATCAGCTTTATGAATCGCATGCTAGTATAGATCAGACAATATGATAGCCAGAGTACTATGTACTTGTTTATGTGTACTTAATGCCTGAATGTTGCTTTCTTTTTGCTTTTAGGAGTTCTAGTTGTCTTGCACTAACTAGTAAACGAATATGTTATGTTACATATTGCAAGGACTAAATAATTTCAGAAGGTTAGGCCTAGCTCTATTTCATAGCTCTTGTTTTAGTCCAACTGTTGTAGGGTAGGATCTCTCATTTGAAGAATTATCTAGTCTGAGTAATATGTAATAGTATTCGCAACCTAGATAGGGGAAGAAACCTGGGAATTCTTATGCAACTGATGGTGGAGAGTGAGTTGGTGATTACCCTAGGGCAAGCCTCAGATGAGAGTAGTAGAGAGCAGTAGTAGTAGAAGGGACTTGGTGCAGTCAAGGTAGTTCTTGAGGAAAGTACGGATAGATGTGGAAGGTAGTATGGGCCCGTACTACTGAAAGCAGACGATCCGTACTCGAATCAAGGAAGGATGAGATAAGACCAGGGAACTTGTATTGTATGTGATCCCTAAAGTTATGTTAGTATTCTGAAGTTTGTGATGATGTGTTTTTCAGAATGGTGGTTTTACGCCCTAGACCAACAGACGGCAGTTCAGGTGCCGGGGAGGGATCAAGGTCAGGCTCTGGAGCCGGGCAGTTAGATGAGTAGACCAGTGAGTTCATCTCCTTGGAGATTATGCGCAACATACTTGAGCAGACTCCTGTGATCTTCTCTACGGTCAATGAGTATATCTGGAGCTTTTGGAGGAGACGTTTAGTGCTTTCCGTACTAAGATTGCGGCCATGATAGGGTCGCGCACACTCACTTTCTGGGAGTTCAGAGAATGTGGAGCTCTCGACTTTCATGGAGCTCGAGACCCCATTTTCAGTACCAGGTGGTTGGCGAATGTCGCCAATGCCTTCCGCACCAGCAGATGTCCCGAGGGGGACAAGGTTAGGCTTGTGTCCTATCACATGGCACGTGATTGGTGGGAGGAGATTGGGAGAGCTATTAGTGATGATACTGTGTTGGATGCGATGACCTGGAGTAACTTCATGACCAGGTTTAGGGTCGGGTTCGCACCAGTTATTGAGGTGCAGCAGCATGCTAGAGAGTTTAAGGACCTCCAGCAGATTACAGAGACAGTGGCGGAGATCACCGCCAAATTCAGGGAGAGAGCCTTTCTTGTTCCGCCGTATGTGGCGGACGAGGAGATGAAGAAGGCATGATATCATGAGATGTTGAGGAGTGATATTAGACAGTTTGTAAGCCGCTCCAACTGTAAAACGTTGGATGACATGATTGCTAGGGCTCGTGAGAGAGAGATTGATCTAGAGATGGAGAGAAAGAGGAAGCCAGAGGTGGCGTCTGGCGCAACGGGTTCGAGCAAAAACCCCAAGGTGTCTAATCACAGGTCTAGGGGATAGTAGAGCCACCATTGTTGTGGAAAGTGTGGCAGGTTGCACAATGGGGTGTACAAGGCGGGGAGTTCCGGCTGCTTCTAGTGCGGCCGAATTGGGTATATGAGTAGGGATTGTACAGCTACTACCACTACCACCACCATAATATCTTATATGGTTTTCTTTCATTGAAATTAGAGGGGAAACTAGAAGTCCTAGTGCTAGATTCTAGCATTAGTAGGATAGGTAGTAGCACCTGTTCCTACCACTTTGAGGATTACAGACGGCCGTCAGGGTCAGGCTGAGGCGCCAGTGACGAAGAGCAGAGCCTTCCAGTTGACAGCAGAGGAGGCACGAGTGACTCCTAATGTGGTTACTTGTATGTATTTTCTCCATCCTCTCTTTATTATTTTTTTATTAATCATGTTTATGTATTTGTTTTTAGGATCGTTCCTAGTGAACGACATTTCAGCTATAGTATTGATTGATTCGAGGGCTACCCGATCATTTGTGTCGCTTGCATTTAGCAAGCGATTTAGTAGAGCTCTGGGGGAGCTGGATTGCCCACTCGATGTTGAGATAGTCAATGACAGAACCGTCAGGGTCACTAGGGTTCATAGAGGATGTACACTACGGTTATATGATGAAAAGTTCTTAGTAGATTTGGTTCCTATTCCCCTGCGAGGGAATAAGGTTATAGTGGGTATTGATTGGCTGAGCCCCAACTAGGTAGTGATTGATTGTGAGCTACAACTAGTGAGGATTCACACTCGTAGTGGGGGAAAGTTAGTGATTTAGGGCGAGAGGCCAAAGCGCAGACCGATTCTCTGCTCAATGGCGAGAGCGAGGCACTACTTTCAACAGTGTTGCAGGATACATCGCCTATGTCATGGATACCCGAGATAAGGGTAAGGCGACAGTGGATGATGTACCAGTAGTGAGAGAGTACCCAGAGGATTTACCTGGGATACCTCCGGAGAGACAGGTTCATTTCCGGATTAACCTGGTCCCGGTGCGGCTCCGATAGTCAAAGCACCATATCGGTTGGCTCCTCCCGAGATGCAGGAGTTGTCTACGCAGTGGTAGGAGCTACTAGACAAGGGTTTTATCAGGCCGAATAGTTTACCATGGGGGCCCCGATCCTGTTTGTGAAGAAGAAGGATGGGTCGTACTGTATGTACATAGATTACCGGGAGCTGAACAAGGTAACAGTGAAGAACCGTTACCCACTCCTGAGGATAAATGATTTTTTGACCAGCTTCAGGGAGCATCTTGTTTCTCTAAGATTGATCTACGGTCCATATATCACTTGATACAGGTCAAAGACGATGATGTGCAGAAGACGGCTTTTGGGACCCGCTATGGTCATTATGACTTTGTGGTGATGTCGTTTTGGCTCACCAATGCTCTAGCGGCGTTCATGGACCTCATGAACCACGTGTGCAAACTGATGCTGGATCGGTATGTGATAGTATTCATTGATGACATATTGGTTTACTCTAAGACTTAGGAGTAGCACGAGGAGCACCTGAGAGAGGTGCTAGAGACACTGAGTAGGGAGAGACTTTATGTGAAGTTATCCAAGAATGGCTTCTGATTGCGTTAGGAGCAGTTGCTTGGGCACCTTGTCAACCAGAAGGGTATTTTGGTAGACCCGACCAAGATAGAGGTCGTGATGCAGTGGGAGACTCCGAGGTCTCCAACTGAGATTTGTAGCTTCCTGGGTCTGGCAGGGTATTACAGGAGATTTATCCAGGACTTCTCCAAGATAGCAGTTCCATTGACCTGAATAACCAAGAAGTCGGTGGTGTTT
This sequence comes from Lactuca serriola, assembly GCF_051521515.1. Taxonomy (NCBI): domain Eukaryota; kingdom Viridiplantae; phylum Streptophyta; class Magnoliopsida; order Asterales; family Asteraceae; genus Lactuca; species Lactuca serriola. The sequence continues at coordinate 162,509,232 of NC_136416.1, read as the reverse complement.
CATTGGGCACCTAAGCAGCAGACAGCCTTTAAGACGCTCAGAAAACAAATGTGCGAGGCACTGACTCTCACCCTACGAGAGAGAGTAGATGACTTCGTAGTCTACTGTGAAGCTTTGATAACATGTATGGGAGCAGTGTTGATGCAGCGGGGGCATGTGATAGCCTATGCCTCGAGACAGTTCAAGCCTCACGAGGCTAACTATCCGACGCATGATTTAGAGTTGGGGGCGGTGGTGTTCGCCCTCAAGCTTTGGCAGCATTACCTTTACGGGGTCCGATATACTATTTACACAGATCACAAGATTTTGAGGTACCTCATGGATCAACCGAATCTGAACATGAGGTAGCGTCCATTGTTAGACTTGGTAAGGATTACGACTGTGAGATCCTTCACCACTCAAGCAAGGCCAACGTAGTGGCTAATGCTCTGAGCCGCAAGGCGGCAGCAGCCCCAATCTGAGATAGTTGTCTAAGGATGACAGTAATCACTCCACTGCTAGAGCAGATTCGAGAGGCGCATGTCGAGGGCCTGAAGGAGGAGCACTAGAAATGTGAGAGGATTATAGGCCAGGTGGCCTCCTTCGATTATGAGAGTAGAGGACTATTGACCCTGCATGGGAGAGTCTAGGTGTCGTAATGGGGCGAAGTGCGGCGGATATTGATGGATGAGGCCCACTAGTCCAGGTTCTCCATCCATCCGGGAGCAACAAAGATGTACCGGGATCTTCGCCCAGACTACTGGTTGCCCTGCATGAATCGGGATGTCACCTGGTACATTGAGAGATGCCTGACTTGCAGGACGGACAAGGCGGAGCACCAGAGGCCGCATAGCAAGATGCAGCCATTGGACATCCCCATGTGGAAGTGGGAGGATATTACTATGGATTTTATCACTAAGCTTCCCAGGACCGCACGTGGGGTCGATTCGATATGGGTCATCGTGGATCGGTTAACCAAGAGCGCACACTTCATACCGATCCAGGAGAGCATCTCGGCCGAGAAGTTGGCTGAGATTTATGTGCGAGAGGTAGTGGCATGTCATGGAGTGCCTGTCTTGGTGGTGTCAGACAGAGATGTCCGTTTTACTTCTAGGTTTTGGAAGCGGTTTCATGACGAGATGGGTACTTGTCTCCACTTTCGCACGGCTTTCCACCCCCAGACGGACGGACAAAGTGAGAGGACGATTCAGACTCTCGAGGACATGATTCGAGCATGTGTGCTAGACTTCGGTGGCTGTTGGGATACGTATCTTCTGTTAGTGGAATTTCCGTATAACAACAACTACCAGTCCAGTATAGATCGGCCTCCCTTTGAGATGCTTTATGGGAGGAAGTGTAGGACCCCAATCTGTTGGGGCGAGGTCGGTCAGAGTGTCATAGGGAGTACGGAGGTAGTACTCAAGACCACAGAGCGGATCCAGCAGGCTCCTGATTGCTCAGAGCCGACAGAAGAGCTACGCCGACAAGCGGCGTTCGGATTTGGAGTTTCACGTTGGCAACATGGTCCTCCTGAAAGTGTCACCCTGGAAGGGTGTTATTAGGTTTTGGAAGCGGGGAAAGCTGGGCCATGGTTTCATTGGTCAATTTAGAGTTTTGGCCCAGGTGGGTCGGGTTGCTTAACGGTTAGACCTTCCAACAGAGCTCAACCAGATCCATAGCACGTTCCACGTTTCCCAGCTCCAGAAGTGCTTGGTAGATGATTCGCCAGTAGTACCCATAGAGTTTATTCAGGTTGATGATAACCTGAATTACATAGAGAGAATAGTAGTGATCTTAGATCGCAAGACGTAGGAGCTGAGGAACAAGCGGGTCGAGCTAATGAACGTGCAGTGGCAGCACCGCAAGAGTTCGGAGTGGACGTGGGATCCCGAGGAGGAAATGAGGGAGCACTACCCAGAGTTGTTTTCAGACACAGCAGACTTCGAGGATGAAGTCTAAGACAAGTGGGGGAGAATTGTAACGCCCCGTTCCTGGTACGTAATTTTTTAATTATTCAATTATTTATTTTCAGCTACTCGACAACTTGGTGGCCCTAACTCGTCGAGTAGCTGCCATAAAGGATGCAAGATTTAAAAGGCATACTCGGTGAGTCCATGCATGGACTCGACGAGTAAGTCTGCCAGAAGGAAACCCTATTTTCGGCGTTTTACACCCTATTTAAACCTATTAAACCCCCTTTGGGCCTCTCTTATTAGCCTCCCTGTCCTCCAGAAACCCTAATCCGATTGAGAGCTTCACCCTTGAGATTTTTAGTGTGTTTTTGTGTTTTGGAGTTAGTTGGAAGAGCTTGGAGTGAGCAAGCTTGTGGAGAAGATCAAGATCCAGGAGTACATCCATCTTTGGCAGCTTTCTGAGGTAAAAAGCTCTTAGCATGATAACCCATAGCTTAGATTTCCTCTTAATGATGATTTATGGGTCCTTTCACTCTTTTTAGTAGGATAAGTTGCTTCTCATGGGTTGTATACAAAGCAATCCCTCTTTCCTTTGATTTTAAGCCTCTAGAGTCATAAAAGGGGTCTTAAACCCGTTTTCATCCTATCCATAGTCATTTTCATGGAAGTAGGTTGCTATAACTTGATTTTAGGAGCATTTAAGGTGTGCAAATCCATCAAGTCTCCAACTTTATAAAAATGGACCATGGAAATGACCTAGATCTGTATTTCAGAGATGTAGAAGTGTGAAACTAGTTAACTAGGTTAGATCTGCAATGGACTCGACGAGTTCATAAGGGAACTCGGCGAGTCCGATGAAGAAACCTCGATGATGTTCATACGACTCGGCGAGTTGATTAAGGAACTCGGTGAGTAGGAGGATCTCGTCCCTTTCCGATTATGCTAGGACTCGGTGAGTCTGAGGACGACATGACGAGTCAGTTCGACAAATCGCGATGACAAGTAGTTTGGGAACTCGATGAGTCATAGGGTGACTCGACGAGCCGAGTCGCGATTCCAGGTTTCTGAGTTCTAGAACTTGGCGAGTCACAAGGCTAACTCGGCGAGTTTGGTCAACCTGGAAGGTTGACTTTGCCAAGGATGTTGACTTTGAGCAGGGGTAAAATGGTCATTTTACCCTAAGACGAGTAAACAGTTTTTGACTAAGTGTCCTTGTAGGATTTATAGCCGGAGAGTCGCCTGAGCAGCAGATAGTGATTCCTCACCCATATTTTCAGCATTCAGTCATACGAGGTGAGTTTTCCTTCTAGTAGGAACGGGTCTAAGGCACCAATGTCGGCTCGTTTATTTAGTTGCAGTATGTCGGGGTTAGACCGATGCAGTTTATATGTTTCCGGACTTCGGTCCGATGCTGGGGCGCTCCCGAGAAGTAGTTATCTATGCTTGATGTCTTTGTGATTCATGCATGTTTATGTTATGTGTTATATGTTTCGAACTCCGATCCGATTCCGGACAAGCCCGATGCAGTAAATGTGATTATGTTATATGCTGATGTTTATGTTATGTTTATTTTATTCTAGACTTCGGTCCCATGTCGAGCGAGGTCCGTTGAAGTGGGCGGGGCCCAAGTTATTCTGGACTTCGGATCGATGTCGGGTAGGGCTCGATGCAGTCGCTGGGGCTCAATTTATGTCGGACTTCAGTCTGATGCAGTGGGCAAGTCCATGTAAGTGTTATATGTGCTATTGTATGGTATGTGGTAGTTTGGGGGAGCTCATTAAGCTTTGTGCTTATAGTTTTTAGTTTTGGTTTCAGGTACTTCCGGTAGCAAGGTGAAGAGCTTGGAGTGATCGCATGGTACACACCATAGTATTCAGCCTGGGTTTAGTTGAGACTCTGATATTTTATCATTATTTGATACAGTGGTTTATATGATATTTTGAGACATATGACACTTGGTTTTCTTATTGAATATGGATAATTATAGTTTTTATAATATTTTTCAAACGAAATTTTTTTGGCCGTATTTTTGGAATGTTACATAGGACCATTCTAGCCTTTTTCTTTTTGTAAAATTCTTAAAGACTCTTATCTTCACTAAGTTCGAACTCTACACTTGTCCAAAAATATGGTCTTCAATTATAATCTTCAAAAATAGTAGATCTTCTTTATTGATTAAGCTCTTGCACTACTTCTCTTCCATTCTACACTACAAAATAAAAAATCAAAGACCAGAGAAACACATCATCATTCCTTTAAACTAATATTAAAACTATAAATGAAAACAAAAACTAAAAAGAAATAAAAAAATAATGCAAAATCTTAAAACATTGGGTTGCCTTCCATTAAGGGCTTCTTATGGAGGAGTCATGAGTCGGACTCCTACCCACTCTACGTTGTTGCGGTTGGGAGTGGATCTCACTTTTCTCCTTCTACTCTTTCCACTTGTGCTTCTATGCTTGAACCCGTCGAATATTCACCTTCTTCGAGTTTACTTTCTTCTTTTGATCAGCGCTTTCTTCATGCTTGCACTTCAATTCCTTGCCTTGACTTGTCATCTTTGTTTTCTTTTTCTTATCTTCTTTATGATCATCTTTTTCTAACTCCATCTTGACAATTATTGGCTCCTTTAATTCTTTACCTAGATCTTCATCATTGACATTTCCTTTGTCATCTGAATCAACATCTTCTTCATCGCTTATTTCTTTCACTTAATACTTGGGAGTAGTAAACACAAACATTTCAAATGTCATAGGAATTGAAGGTCTTGGTTTGGAACATTTTACATTTTCTACATGAGGTTTCTTCAAAACCTTCAACTCTTCTTCCATGAATCTTTCAATCTCTTCTAGCTCACTAAGACTTTCTCCTTCCAAGTTAGTCCTCCTAAGCACTTCATCTGTTGGCATGTCATAACTCACTTTTCGATTCATTTCATAAGTAATTTGTTCATCTTCCACTCAAAGTGTGAGCTTGGAGTCATGAATGTCAATAAGGGCTCTTGCGGTACTCAAGAATGGGATACCCAAAATTATGGAAAGGTCATCATCTTCTTTCATGTCTAGAACCTCAAAGTCAGTTGGAAAAATAAATTTCCCCAATTTCGCTGACATATCTTTAATAATTCCACGTGGGTTAGTGAGGATCTACCATTCGAAGTGTCATACTTGTGTTGTGCAACTTTAGTAGATTGAGCTTCTTGTAGAAAGAATATGGCATAAGATTAATTCTTTCCCAAGAATCGACTAAAGCATTTATGGAAGTGGAATTACCAAATTCACAAAGCAAAGTAAGTTGGCCTGGATCTCCCATTTTGATTGTCAACCCATTTATGATCGCAGTTGAACATAAGTCATTAAGAAAAATTGTGGATGTTTTTTCCAACTCCTTTTGATTAGTTATCACATCTTTAGCAAACTTAGGAAGCTTGGTCATGGATTTGAGGAAAGGTTCATTAATTGAGAGAGATATTACTTGTTCCATGAACTTCCTCTGTTCCAGCTCCAGGTTATACTTAATTGCTCAAGATGGGAATGGTAAAGAAGGCTGATATGAATTTAAAGGAGAAGAATTTGTATTTCCTAGTGAACACGTTGTGGCCAGATCACCACGACATGGTGAGTCGTAAGAACATGACTCACCTTTTGCTTTGATCCTTTCTTCTTCCAACTGTTGACCGGGCCGAATAGTACCTATAGTATGGATCATTAATGGCTCAAAATGAGCTTCTTCTTCATTAAAAATTTCCATTACATGAGGTTGTGATTGTGGTTTGGGATTTCGAGGAGGTGAACTTTCGTTAACAAGTGTCATTAATTGTCGTAGTAGAGTCTCAATGTTCTTTATGGAAGCTTGATAATTTCTTACATTAGCATCCGTAGTATCATGCCTTTTTTCATAGGCTTCCATAAACCGATTAAGCATTGACTCAAAATCCAATTTCTTTTCGAGTAGTTATTGTTCTTTTTGGTAGTAGTGTCGACCGATTTGTCTATATTTCTCGTCCTTTTGTTTCTTGTGCTTGTCATAAGGCAACCACTCGTTTCATGGCTTCCTCCAATCTTCATCATATTTATCACCACTAGAGTAAAACACTTGTGGTTTGTTTTTGTAAATCGCAATCCTTCATTAAATGTGGCCCACTTGTAACAAACCAATTTTTCAATAGAAAATTTTCAGTTTTAGTTAACCAAAATACTTTCCATAAACCATGAAATCCCAACTTCAATTGTTTTCAAAATCTATAATCATTAGAAATTTATTTCACATCATCAGAGTGTCCCATAAAACCATGAAATCCCAACCACAATTGTTTTCAAAATCTATAATCATTACAAATTTATTTCACAGCATCAGAGTGTCCCATAAAATGCCTGAGAAGGAGTGCAAGCCACGCCATCAAGCCTTGCCCTTGCCCTTAGGCTCTGATGTACCTGAAACAAATCCACAAACTATAAGCTAATGTGTAGTGAGTCCTAGAGCATACCCCACACACAATCCACATAACACATATCATATTAGCTATAAAAGCTATCTCTACCGTAAGCATACAGCATATAAGGAAGCCATGGAAACCCTCCAGGGTCTTACACCTAGTGCCACTGGAACCCCCACGTGGTCTTACTACCTGCCATGGGAATCCCCACATGGTATTCCTGCCATGGGAAACCCCACATGGTCTTCCCACCAAGCAAATGTCATACAAGCTAATCATACAAATATACTAGGATCCCATGGAAACCCCCCAAGGTCTTATATCAAATGCCACAGGAACCCCCACGTGGTCTTAGTCTACTGCCATAGGACCCCCTACATCTTCCATGCAAATGTTATACTAACATAACACATAATCAATCGACAATCCACATATCATAAAACGAGTTGGCCTTGGTGCATTAGACTCATTGGTATGGTGAGAAGACTCACCTCTCGAATGCTGAACTAATAAGCTAAGATTTGATATGTCCCCCGCACTGCTCCCCTTCAACTGCATATAATCATCATGTGATTAACTTGTCACCACACCATATACATCCTTAAAGTCAACCTTGGTCAACAATCAAGGTCAACAGTCCATGTTGACCTCAACTCGTCGAGTACATCCAGCGACTCGTCGAGTTTTCTGTGTAATTCATCCACTCGCCGAGTCCCTCCAAAAACTCATGAGACCAAAAACTCATGACAACTGAAAATGCATGAAATCGAAAACTCATGACAACCAAAAGATCATGAAACCGAAAATGAGTAAACCATACTCGACTTGTCGAGTCGGCTAAGGGACTCGACGAGTTCCTTCAATCTACTTCAAGTTCAGCCCTTTTCAGTGGGGTCTAAGGTCCCAAACTCCAGATCCAAGCTCTCCTAGTGCAGATACCACGTAAAGTTGCAAACTTTACGTGTATTGAAGGTCCTCCAAGGCTATATCTTCAAAACTAGGCTTCTTACAAGGTTTTTGTGCATGGAAAGTGGCTAGACTTCATAAAGTGAGCAACATTATGTCATTGGGGACCCAAAGGGGTCTAGATATGGAACCAAATCGCTATGATAGGTCTAGATCCGAGTTTGGACTCCATTTTGCCCCGAAAAAGGTCATTTTCTTGTAAGAGAAAGGATCTAGTCAACTAGAGGTCAAGGTGATGACTTTATACCTCAAGTTGATGGCCAAACAGAGTAGATTTCGAATCTACTGCTTCACTCCTAGCTCCTTATTCTTCAAGCTTTGAAATCCTTCACAAATATCCAAAATGGCTCTCACACACTCAAGGAAGCTCAACTAAGTGGCTAGGGTTTCTTTCTGGGCAGCAAAGACGATAAGGGAGGCTAAAAATGAGCCATAAGTCCTTTAAATAGGGTCCAAAACCCTGAATATTAGGTTTTCTCTTTACAGCTCCTACTCGCCGATTCGGGGCCTTCCGAATCGTCAAGTAGGTCCCGACTCGCCAAGTCCATGCACCAAAAACCCTAAAATTAAATTAATCAAGTAATACCTGGAACAGGTGTTACAAATCTCCCCCACTTGAACTAGACTTCATCCTCGAAGTCTGTTGATCCTAACAAATCCGGGTAGTGATCTCGCATCTCATCCTCCAGCTCCTAGGTCCACTCAGAGCCCCTGCGGTGCTTCCATTGCACCTTCACCAGCTTCACTTCCTTGTTGTGAAGAACCTTAGTCTTCGTATCTAAAATCGCAATCAGCCTCTCGATGTAGTTTAGGCTCTCATCCACCTGAATGTTGTCCAAGAAAACGACTGCGGCCTCGTCAGTGACACACTTTTGAAGTTCTGGCACATGGAATGTATTGCGAATTTGGCTAAGCCCATCTGGCAGATCCAGGCGATAGGCCACCTTTCCCACCTAGGTCATAATCCCTGAATGGTCCCATATATCGGGGCCCCGACTTGCCCCTCTTTCGAAACCTGATGACCGCCTTCCACGGAGATACTTTCAGTAATACAGAATCCCCCACCTAGAACTCAAGATCCGATAATTGTCGTCAGCATAACTTTTCTGACGCCTCTACGCGACCCACAACCGGTCGTGCACATGCTGAATAAGCCTGGTAGTCTTGAGCACTAACTCGGTGCTCCGCATGACCCGGTGTCCAACCTCACCCCAACAAACCAGGGTCCTGCATCTCTTACCATAAGACATCTCGAATGATGGGCGGTCAATACTAGCATGGTAACTTTTGTTGTATGAAAACTCTGCCAACAAGAGGTATGTATCCCAACTCCCTCAAAAATCTAACACGCATGCTCGAAGCATGTCCTACAGTGTCTGGATCGTCCTCTCGCTTTGGCCATCGGTCTGATGGTGGTATGTCGTGCTTATATGAAGCTAAGTGCCCAATTCCTCATGGAGCTTCTTCCAAAACCAAGATGTAAACTGAACATCCCTATCAAAGACTACCGAAACCGGCACCCTGTGTCTAGCCACCACCTACCGCACATAAATATCCACCAACTTCTCAGCGGATATACTCTTGCAGATCGGAATAAAGTAGGCACTCTTCGTCAATCTGTCCACAATCACGCATATGGCATCCACACCCCTCGTCGTCCTCGATAACTTCATGATGATGTCCATAGTGATCTATTCCCACTACCACTTTGGAATGGGTAGCGGCTGAACCTTCCCATGAGGTCGCTAATGCTCGGCCTTGACCTTCCTACAGGTGAAGCATCGCTCTACAAACCAGGCACTCTACCGCTTCATGCAGGGCCACCAATAACTCATCCTCAAGTCTCTATACATTTTCGTAGCCCCTGGATGTATAGAGAACTTGGACTTGTGTGCCTCCTCCAATATCTTCTGTCTCACTCCTCCAGTCACCGGTACCCATACCCGACCACACTATGTCAGAAGACTATGTCTATCCTTAACAAACAAAGGATACTGTCCTCAAATATGCTCAATCTTCCAATTATACTTCTTCACGCCCTCGACATGGGCCTCCTTGATCAGATCCAACAATGGAGAGATCACTATCATCCTCAAACAAATGTTCCTAATCGGGGAACCTGCCGCCTTGTGGCTTAAAGCATCGGCCACCACGTTGGCCTTCCTTGGGTGGTATAGGATCTCACAATCATAGTCCTTCAGCACGTCCAACCACCTCCTCTAACGCATGTTGAGGTTCTGTTGATCCATTAAATACTTCAAACTCTTGTGATCAATATAGATGGTGCACCGCACACCATGCAAGTAGTGCCTAAATATCTTGAGGGAAAACACCACTGCCCCTAATTCCAGGTCGTGAGTAAGGTAGTTCGCCTTATGTGGCTTCAACTGCTGTGAGCCATAAGCTATAATATGCCCCCTCTACATCAGTATCGCGCCTAACCCTGAAATCGATGCATCACAGTGCACCACCAAATCGTCTAACCCCTCGGGTAGTACTAGAATTGGAGCCTAGCATAGCCTCCATCTCAGGGTCTCAAAAGCCATTAGTTGATCCGTACCCCACCGAAATGTCACATTCTTCTTGGTCAAGCGAGTTAAAGGCACATCAATCCTGGAGAAATCTTGAATAAATCTCCGATAGTAGCACACTAGACCTAAAAAGCTATGGATCTCGGAAGTATTCTTCAGCCCTTCCCACCGCATCATTGCCTCAACCTTGGCTGGATCAATCGAAATGCCCTGCTGGTTGATGATGTACCCTTAAAATTGTACTTCTCATAGCCAGAAATCACACTTGGAGAATTGGAATATAGCCTATCCACCCTCAGTGTCTCCAACACCTCTCTCAGATGCTGCTCATGTTGCTCCTTGGTCTTAGAATAGACAATGATATCATCAATAAAAACGATCATCGGCTGATCCAACATTGATCTACACACTTTGTTCATGAGATGCATGAACATTGCTGGGGTATTGGTGAGCCCAAATGGCATCATCACAAACTCATAGTGCCCATACCGAGTCCTGAAAGCTGTATTCAGTATATCCTCCTCCCAAATCATCATCTTACGGTATCCTGACCGAAGATCAATCTTGGAAAACCAACACACTTCCTACAGCTGATTGAACAAATCATCGATCCTTGGTAACGGATAGCAGTTCTTCACCATTAGTTTGTTCAGCTCTCTATAATCAATGCACATCGTGTACGCGATCCATCCTTCTTCTTCATTAATAGGATTGGAGCTCCCCACGGGGAACTGCTCAGACTGATAAACCCTTGGTCTAGCAGCTCCTGGAGCTACGTAGATAGCTCCTGCATCTCGGCGTTGCTAGTTGGTATGGTGCCTTTGTTATCGGAACGGCTCCCGGCACCAAGTCAATACGAAACTCCACTTGCCTCTCTGGAGGCACTCCTATTAACTCCTCAGGAAAAACACCCCGAAACTCCTGTACAACTGGCACACTACCCACATCTGTCATGGTCTTAGTCCTCGTGTCGGAGATATCAACAAGAAATCTCGTACATCCCTGCTGCATGAATCTCCCTGCTCTTATAGCTAAGCAAAGGGTTGGCCCGTGTGAGGCCCTCTCACCATGTATAACTAGTTCTCCCCCACTTGGGGTTCGAGCCCTCACCAACAGGCGCACGCAATCGATCATGGCCCCATTGGCCCCCAAACAGCCCATCCCGACAATCACCTTCAGCCCTCACAACGGTATCGAGACTATATCAACACAAAAACTCTCTCCAAACACATTCAGGACAAATTCCCGATACACCCTCGCAACACTCACCGTGCGGTTGTCCACAATCACTACCACGAGCATGGAATCCAAATTTCCCGATGCATCCCGCAACTTCTTGCTAAGCGCAAGAGACACAAACGATCGGGTAGCTCCCGCATCGAACAAAACATAAGCAGACATAGTGTTTACAAAAAAAAGGTGCATATACAAGCACAATGTACATATAAACAATACAATAAATCTAGAGCAGATAAGAATAAATACGTACCAGCTACAATGTCTGGCACTACCAGAGCCTCCTCTGTAGTCAACTGAAATGTGCGGCTCTTCACCGCTGGAGGATCCACCTTAACAGGGCGCCCATCATTAATCCTCATCGTGGAGGGCGTAGGCACCGCCACTGCTCCTCCCCCTCCCTGCAACTTCGGACAGTCGTCCTCTTGATGGCCTGTCTGGTTATAGTGGAAACAAATCAACCCCTTCTTAGGGAAATCGCTGCTCACATGGCCCTACTGACCACACGTATAACATGTCGGGATCGTCACCCATCAAGCTCCACCATGAAATCTCCCACACTTGGCACCCCGGCCACGGCCCTGCTGGACTCTACCAGATGAATCCGAGGTCTTAGGCTTTTTAGCCTGAACCACTGTTGTATGTGCCTGCTCAGGATTCCGCTTGGTGCGGAAGTCTAGCTCCATCTCCTACTCACCGGCCTTCTCCACCATCTCATTTAGCGTTTTGCACCCTATGAAACTCAGAAAATCCAGATATCATCCCTCAACATGGAATGATACCTCGCGCCTCATATCCTCATCGGTAGCATATCGTGGGATCAACAGTGTTCTTTCCCAAAACTTGGCGGTGATCTCTGCTACAGTTTCGGTGGTCTGCTAGAGTTCCTGGAACTCTCTCACCATCCTCCACACCTCAATGGCTGGTGCAAACTCAAAATTGAATCGCCGAACAAACTCGGACCATCTCATTTCATCCACGCCGGCTACTCCCACCTGACTAGTCACCTAGCCCCACCAGACTCAGGCTCTGTCTCTCAACATACACAATGCAAAACCCACATTTTCTACATTCGGGCAAGAACTCGTGCACTGGGTGTTCTTGATATCCGCCACCCATCCACGACTAACAATGGGGTCCCTGAACATTAAAAACGTTGGTGCTCCGCACGCCTTGAACTCCTAGAACGAGGGAGTTCGGGCTCCAACCTGGTTTGCATCAATCTTGGCTCTGAATGCCCCGAGCCTCTCCTCCAAAATCTCCATCATACCCTCCTTGACCATCCCAAAGATAACTGGGGTAGTGTCACAGATTCCACTGGTAACCTCGGCTGCAATAAGCTCATGCAGCCTCTTGTCAATGACCTCAGTAGTTTCACCTGATTCAGCCCCGGATCGAGATCCCAATCCTAATCCCCCTGCTCCAAATTGTGTCACCACCATGATGAACTAAAATGTTATAAATCATCATGATCAGGATCTCCATATAGGGGATCTTCCCACACCGGTCTTCCTTGGAGTTGTCATATCTAACATTGGTTTAGGTATAGGTCTTGTGCTTTCAATAGTATGGGCCCAATACTACCTTCCACACCTACCCGTGCCTTCTCCAAAGCTCTACCTGATGATTCTAATTCGTCCCAAACCAAATCATTTCCCACTGACTACCACATAACTCAAATCCTAGGCGACCCTAAGATTTACTCTACTCATATCAACCAGACCAATCATAACAAGTTTCCTTTAGGCATGCAAATTATACACAGAAGAGGATCGAATAGACTTTCGAATAAGAGATTCTACCCTAAGACCACAACCAAACAAGGAACAAGAAATAAGGCAAAATCAATCATTCTAAGACTATAAGCTCCTAACCATATACAATTTTAAAAGCATACAGATAGCAAGTTCCATACGATTATCATATCTCAAATATCAATATAACATGGCTAACACATTGGGGAACTACTTACTTGGCTCGGATTATCATGCGCATTGCACTGTCCACTTTTACATGCTTTGAAAGTTCTAACTTTTATTTTTATTTTTGAAAACAATTTTTTTTACCATTTCCTTAATTTGAGTCCTGACACACCCGAGAGTGTGCACAAATCCCTCAAACCAAGACTCTGATACCAACTTGTAACAACCCAATTTTTCAAAAGAAAATTTTCATTTTTAGTTAACCAAAATACTTTCCTTAAACCATGAAATCGCAACTATAATTGTTTTCAAAATCTATAATCATTACAAATTTATTTCACATCATCAGAGTGTCCCATAAAATGCTTGAGAAGGAGTACACGCCGCGCCATCAAGCCTCACCCTTGCCCTTAGGCTCCGATGTATCTGAAACAAATCTAAAAATTGTAAGATAAATCTTAGTGAGTTCCCCAAAGCATACCCCACACACAATCCACATAAAACATATCATATTAGCTATAAAAGCTATCTCTACTATATAATCCATGCATATAACATATAAAGAAGCCAGGGAAACCCTCCAGGGTCTTATACCTAGTGTCACTGGAACCCCCACATGGTCATACTACCTGCCATGGGAATCCTCACATGTTCTTCCTGCCATAGGAACCCCCACATGGTATTCCGGCCATAGGAACCCCCACATTGTCTTCCTGCCATGGGAACCCCCACATGGTCTTCCTACCAAGCAAATTTCATACAAGCTAATCATACAAATATACTAGGATGCCATGGAAACCCTCCAAGGTCTTATACCAAATGACACGGGAACTCCCACGTGGTCTTAGTGTACTGCCATGGGAACCCCTCGAGGTCTTCTATGCAAATGTTATACTAACATAATGCATAATCAATAGACAATCCACATATCATAAAATGGGCTGGCCTTGGTGTCTTATACCCATTGGTATGGTGAGAAGACTTACCTCCCGAATGTTGAACTGATAAGCTTAGATCTAATATGTCCCCTACACTGCTCCCCTTAAACTGCCTATAATCATCATGTGATTACAATGTCACCATCCCATAGACATCCATAAAATCAACCCTAGTCAAACCTGGTCAACAGTCAAGGTCAACAGTCCATGTTGACCTCAACTCGTCGAGTACATCCAGCGACTCGTCAAGTTTTCTGTGTAATTCATCCACTCGCCGAGTTACCCGTAACTCACCGAGTCCCTCCGAAAACTCATGAGACTGAAAACTCATGACGACCGAAAACGCATGAAACCGAAAACTCATGAAACCAAAAACGAGTAAACCCTACTCGACTAGTCGATTCGGCTAAGGGACTCGACGAGTTCCTTCAGTCTTCTTCAAGTTCAGCCCTTTTTAGTCGGATCTAAGGTCCCAAAATCCAAATCCAAGCTCTCCTAGTGTAGATACCACGTAAAGTTGCAAACTTTACGTGTATGCAAGGTCCTCCAAGGCTATATCTTCAAAACTAGGCTTCTTACAAGGTTTTTGTGCATGGAAAGTGGCTAGACTACACAAAGTGAACAACTTTATGTCATTGGGGACCTAAAGGGGTCTAGATCTTGAACCAAATCCCTGTGATAGGTCTAGATCCGAGTTTGGACTCCATTTTCCTCAAAAATGGTCATGTTCTTGTAAGAGAAAGGATCTAGTCAACTAGAGGTCAAGGTGACAACTTTATACCTCAAGATGATGGCCAAAACAGAGTAGATTTAGGATCTACTACTTCACTCCGAGCTCATTCTTCTTCAAGCTTTGAAATCCTTCACAAATATCGCAAAATGGCTCTCACACACTCAAGGAAGCTCAACTAAGCGGTTAGGGTTTCTTTTTGGGATGCAAAGACGATAAGGGAGGCTACAAATGAGCCATAAATCCTTTAAACGGGGTGCAAAACCCTGAAAAATTAGGGTTTCTCTTTACACCTCCTACTCGCCGAGTCGGGGCCTTCCGACTTGTAGAGTAGGTCCCAATCCCGCGTCCATAATAATGCCTCTACTCGACGAGTTAGACTCCCAACTCGCCGAATCCACACACCAAAAACCCTAAAATTAAATAAATCAAGTAATACCTGGAACAGGTGTTACAAATCTCCCGCACTTGAACCAGACTTCGTCCTCAAAGTTTGCTGATCCAAACAAATCCGGGTAGTGATCTCGCATCTCATCCTCCGGCTCCCAAGTCCAAACGGAGCCCCTACGGTCCTACCATTACACCTTCACCAGCTTCACTTCCTTATTCCGAAGAACCTTATTTTTCCTATCTAAGATGGCAACTGACCTCTTGATGTAGTTCAGGCTCTCATCCACCTAAATATCGTCCAAGGAAATGACTGTAGCCTCGTCATTGACACACTTCTGAAGCTGTGACACATGGAACATATTGTGAATTTGGCCAAGCTCATCCGGCATATCCAAGTGATAGGCCACCTTGCCCACCCAGGCGGTAATCCTAAACGGTCCTATATCGGGGCCCCAACTTGCCCCTCTTTCGAAACCTGATGACCCCTTCCATGGTGATACTTTCAGTAACACAGAATCCCCCACCTGGAACATAAGATCCAATCACTGTCGGTCAGCGTAACTTTTCTAACGGCTCTGCGTGACCTACAATCGGTCGTGCACCTGCTGAATAAGTCGGGTAATCTTGAGCACTACTTCGGTGCTCCCCATGACCCGGTGTCCAACCTTGCCCCAACAAACTAGGGACCTACATGTCGTACCATACAACATCTCGAACGGCGGTCAGTCGATACTAGCATAGTAACTGTTGTTGTATGAACACTCTGCCAACAAGATGTATGTACCCCAACACCCTTCAAAATCCAACACGCATGCTCGAAGCATGTCCTCCAGTGTCTAGATCGTCCTCTCGCTCTGGCCATCGATCTGGTGGTGGTACGTCGTGCTTATATGAAGCTGAGTGCCCAGTTCCTCATGGAACTTCTTCTAGAACCTAGATGTAAACAGAACATCCCTGTCAGAGACTACCGATACTGGCACCCCGTGTCTAGCCACCACCTCTCGCATCCGCTAACTTCTCAGCGAATATAATCTTGGATATCGGAATAAAGTAGGCACTCTTCGTTAATCTGTCCACAATCACCCATATGACGTCCACACCCCTCGCCATCCTCGGTAACTTCGTGATGAAGTCTGTAGTGATCTCTTCCCACTTCCACATGGGAATGGGTAGTAGTTGAAACTTCCAATGAGGTCGCTAATGCTCTGCCTTAAACTTCCTGCAGGTGAAGCATCACTCTACAAACCTGGCAATCTTCCGGTTCATGAAGGACCACCAATAACTCAGCCTCAAGTATCTATACATTTCTGTAGCCCTTGGATGTATAGAGAACTTAGACTTGTGTGCCTCCTCCGATATCTTCTGTCACCCTCCTCCAGTCACCGGTACCCATACCCGGCCACACTGTATCAGAAGACCTTGACTATACTTAACAAACAAAGGATACCATCCCTAAATCCACTCAATCTTCCAATTTTCCTTCTTCACACCCTCGACCCAGGCCTCCTTGATCACATCCAACAATGGAGAGATCACCGTCATCCTCAAAAATACGTTCCCAATTAGGGAACCTTCCGCCTTATGGCTCAAAGCATCGGCCTCCACGTTGGCCTTCCCTGGGTGGTATAGGATCTCACAATCATAGTCCTTCAGCACGTCCAACCACCTCCTCCGATGCATGTTGAGGTTCTGTTGATCCATCAAATACTTCAAACTCTTGTGATCAGTATAGATGGTGCACCGCACACCATACAAGTAGGGCCTAAATATCTTGAAGGAAAACACCACTGCCCCTAATTCCAGGTCGTGAGTGGGGTTGTTCGCCTCATGAGGTTTCAACTGCCTCGAGGCGTAAGCTATCACATGCCCCCTCTGCATCAATACCGCGCCTATCCCTGAAATCAATGCATCTCATTGCACCAACAAATCGTCTAACCCCTCAGGTAGTACTAGAATCGGAGCCTTGCATAGCCTCCGTCTTAAAAGCTATTTTTCAATCTGTACCCCACCGAAATGTCACATTATTCTTGGTCAAGCGAGTCTAAGGCACAAAAATCTTTGAGAAATCTTGAATAAATCTCCGATAGTAGCCCACTAGACCCAAAAATATACGGATCTCGGAAGCATTCTTCAACACTTCCCACCGCATTACTGCCTCAACCTTGGCTGGATCAACCAAAATTCCCTCCTGGTTGATGATGTGCCCTAAAAATTGTACTTCTCGCAGCCAGAAATCACACTTGGAGAACTTGCCATACAGCCTCTCCACCCTCAGTGTCTCCAACACCTCTCTCAGATGCTGCTCATGCTCCTCCTTGGTCTTAGAATATACCAGAATATCATCAATAAAAACGATCACTGACTGATCCAACATCGTTCTACACACTTTGTTTATGAGATCCATGAACGTTGTTGGGGAATTGGTGAGCCCAAATGGAATCACTACAAACTCATAGTGCCCATACCGAGTCCTGAAAGTTGTATTTGGTATATCGTCATCCCGAATCATCATTTGATGCTATCCTGACCGAAGATCAATCTTAGAAAACCAAGACGCGCCCTGTAGCTGATCAAACAAATCATCGATCCTCGGTAACGGATAACAGTTATTCACTACAAAAATATATATTCAAAAGATAGATTCAGGTGACTTGGTGATCCCGTGCCACTAGAGAATACGAAGGCTACCTCGAATATCAAAAGATAGATTCAGGTGACTAGGTGATCTTGTGCCACAAGGAACATACTAATGATGAGTGAGTGTTTTTTTCAAAATGAGTTGTGAATCGATTCCACAACTCCTAAGATGTTCCAAGAAGACTTGGTTTACAAAACTCATTTTCTTTATCATAATGAAAGGTTAATGATGATCTCATTAATGTGTATTTCAATCTTCACTATGAAATAATTTGATCAAATCAAAAGGTTTCATCAACAACGAATAAAAGTCGTTAGTGAAATTTATTAAGTATTTATCACCAAATCTATTCATGGATTGAAAAAATTACATACATCACTTATGTATAACTCTTTGTCAAGCCTTTTGTTCTTTAACTACTAATAGATAAAGACACTTGTGAATCATCTTCCCATATAAATAGGATTCACATATATCAAATGAATCAACCTCATTTGCCTTCAAAAATTCCACCATTTTGAAGTTGGTATATGTATTTCTTATTTATATTGCCATGATGATTATGACATAGATAAGTTCCAATCAAATATCATTTGATTATATAGGTGTTATGATTAGAACTATCAATTTAATGAAAGATTATAGATTTACTTCATAAATAAAATTATGAGAAAATATTCTTTAACACAGAATACATCATTTCAGAACATGAATGCGAACATCCATTAAACGATAAGTAAATCTAGATTTATTCATAAAGTTATGACTGTTACATGTCCCTAGAAAAAATAGGTACAAAACATCTATTGCTTAAATAAAGACTATAACAACACTTGTTATATCTTCAACAGGAAATGCCATTCGTTTGTAACAAGTTGAGTATTTATTCCAATCATCAACACATAATATCAATTATTAGTGTCACATGAAGTATTATCCAATAGTTCTATCATATATATATAGCTGAAGTCTTGTCCACGTTAGACTTTTTCAGCTCGATGAGATGACAGGAGCAATTCCTCCTTTAGTGTCCAGTTTCTTCCACAATAGAAAGAACACTAATCATTTGGTCCTTTCTTGATTTTTTGGTTTATGATGTATTTCCCTTAACTGAGTTACAAATCTATATGAGTGCACAATCTCTTAGACTTCCTTTTATTCAATGCTTGAATAGACTTGAAGTTATTTCTAGTGTTCTAATTCATTATCTGCTTTACTTGATGAGACGTCTGATATGTTTCATAATTATCCAAGACTTTCTACAAGACATGGTTAATTTCTTCAGTATGATGTGAGACACATCAATATCATCACAATAATACTTCCATCAAAGTATCATGATCAGACTAATTGGTTGCAAAGGTTATTCGGGTATGGGATCTTTCAGTATATAAATTTCTATTTATCTTAAAGGTAGAACCTCAAGATATTATACCAGTTCTAGAAATTATAACCATCAAATGTTACTATCTATTGAAACTTAACAAAAGAGAGATTTTACAAAGCGTAAAATTATTAACAGTTATCAAAAAAATTTAACAAAGTTTCATTTAGTATTTTCAATATTTAGTCTTTAAAAATTAATATCTTTTTATTGTTTCTTAGAACATTAATTTATTAAAGTCTAGGATCCAGGTAACGAAACAAGTAAATGGTTAGGTGACATTTATCCCATAAACTTATTCAAACTCGGTAGGTAGTGATTACCAAATGCATACGATATGTAACTCCTAGATTATGGGATCCTAAACTACTATCGCTTAGTTTGGCATGTTTATCCCATCTATTCCTCGGACCTCTCATGCTTAGGTGACCTTTATCACATAAGATTTTGATCAAGTCATCCTACTTGAAACAACTTGTAGCATTGTAACTAACCAGTAACAAGGTGTCCCTTTAGAAACCAAAAACTACAAAACTACCCTGGACATGAAAATCCAATCCTAGTGACCACGCGACCCCATGACACTAAGACCTTCAAATGATAACGAGCGTTCTTCAAAAGGACGACAATGACTTGCTTTTTTAGAAAAGGTTTTATATATATGGTTTACATTTATAGTTTATAAAAATATGGTCTCATGAATATTACATGCATCCAATAATTCATGTATCCTTTTGTAAAATTCATATCACTTGTTATGAGATTCTTTAGGTGCCAAATAAAACTTTATTTTATTTGTCATTAACCATGATCAATTACAAACTAAAATCCGGTATTTTAAAGTTTAGTCGTAGATCGATTTAAAGAACTGGTAATAGTCATAATAAAACTTTATTTTATACTTAAGACTTGGAGTTTTTGATGAGTTATAAAATCCCTATTTTAAATCTCCTTTTAACAATAAAAAAAAACTTATGACTTCATGAGTTTGTAGAATAAACTCATTTTATTTTATAAACTCAATTTTATGCATCTTATGATAAAAGTCATATTTTGATAAACCAAAACTTGGGTGATGATACTAATGTGTTAAATCTCATTTAACATGCATAAAACATAATATCAACATATTGTGTTATGTTTAAAACACCAATATCATATATTAAGTTTCGAAGCAAAAAAAAATCACTAGTTTTATTATTTGTCGTTATAACGCTATAAACTGATTTTAGTTTTTTGCTTTTTAAATAAAAACTCCTTATTCACTATAAAGACATGGAGTTTATATAAAGTTTAAACATCTTTTAAACCATTTCAAATATTTTAAAGTTGGGTATTTATAAGTTTTACAATAAAATTATTTTCAACAAAAATTGAATTTTAACTGGTAAACCGGTAATCGGTAACTGGTAAACGTTTTTATAAACATTTTATGGTAACTGGTAAACGTTTTTATAAGTTTTTATAAATTTCCATTTATAAAGATCTTATGTTATCTTTTAAATATTTTTTACTCAAAATCCAAGTGATATTATCTTATGAAAAAATGTTATTTGACATGTAAAAACCATTATACATACCACATAACATAAATTTAACATAAAATAAACATCACATGCATGCATTATAATGTGTATAAACCAAGCCATGTCTAGTAATAATTTTTGTGAGCCATGACTATTTAAATTTATTTTAAATGTAACAAGATGAAGAAATGAGCTCCTTGAAGATGACTTAACCATTTAAGACCGTAATCCAAACCATAAGCTTCTACTTTTGGATTTGGGCTAAGTTATAGTCTTAATGGTTTAAGTGTTGCAACTTTCACAACATGAAGATTTGAAGTCCATTCTCAAACAAGAGTTGCCTTGGCAAGTGGGAACTTTAAGACTTTTTGAAGTGTCCCTTAAGTCCTTTAAGAAAGAGTTAATAATTTTTGTGAGCCAATTCACAAGAATTATTAAGTCTTTCCTAAAGGACTTAAGGGACAATTCAAAAAGTCTTAAAGTTCCCACTTGCCAAGGCAACTCTTTCTTACAAAATGGCTTCAAATCTTCCTGTTGTGAAAGTTGCAAAAATTAAACCATTAAGACTATAACTTAGCCCAAAACCAAAAGTAGAAGTTTATGGTTTGGATTATGGTCTTAAATGATTAAGTCATCTTCAATGAGCTCATTTCTTCATCTTGTTACATTTAAAATGAATACAACTAGTCTAACTAATTTATTACAACAAATCAACAAATGAAAAAATAACTATTTATCTATTACATCTTATGAAAAAATAAATATCAACCAATCACAACACAAAGGTCCAAATGGCTTATTTATACACAAAAACATATCAAATATTATCATAAACACCTCTTTGTTTTTTCTAAGGCAACTTTTATATAACCAAAATGCATGAAAAATGGTTATATATAGAAATAAACAATCTTAACCAACAAGTTCTCAAAGAAGACAAATATGAACTTTTCTTAACCAAAAGAAATCCATGCTTGTTTTCCAGAAACCAAAGATTATCAAACATAAAAAATCATTCTAACATATAAAAGATGGCTCTGATACCATTGTTGGGTTTTGATACAAAATATAATTTTGTTTTTCATAAAAACCGCCAACGGAAGACTTTGAAAATAACAAGTTTATTTTTAATTTATAACAAAACCAAACCATCATGGATCTGTTTGTAGAGGTTAGAATGTTTGTAGTGGTTAGAATGAAATAAAACAATCATAGGATATTTCAGAGATAAGCTTTGAAGCAGTTGAACCCACTTGGTTTAGGGGTGTTGATGAAGATGTAAAGATCAAAGAACATGATCTTCTCTGCAAGTATCCACCATCAAAATTAATGCACTTGGAATGTTATTTCCTTCTTGTATAAAGCACTTCTTAAGCCTTTAAGTGCATAAATCAAATAAGCACTAAAGGAGAAGCACTTTGAACCACCAAAGACTTCAAAGATCTTCAAAAGAAAAGCAAGAGGAGTAACACTTTGCTATTATAGTTTTAGTGAGAAGAAAGGAAGAAGAAGAGATTTTTTCACTTGTCAGAAATGCAAGCCTCATGCATCTCTTATATAGGCCATGGAAGGTTATGTCTTTACATTAAAAATAATATAAAGCAACTCTCCTATTTTCAAAAAGCATAGGCAAGGCATGGAGGTTGACAAGCAACCTCCATAATATTATATATATTTACGCCATACCTCTCATAAGAGGATGGATTCTGTACTTTTTATAAACTCCAAGTTTAGTAAATATAAACTTTGTAATTAGGTAAAAGACAAAAGAATCCAACTAGTCCAAAAATATTGTGCATGGCTTATTAATTCATACCATATGAAATAATAACTAGTTATACGCTCTTATATTTATTATTTTCATAAAATTATTCCCTAACTAAAATACACGAATCAATATTATATATTAATAATCACATCAATAATAAATATACAAAAGGTGCCAACTTGATAAAGGTGTGACCCGATAGGATGATATATTATTAGCAATATCACTCCATAATGATTCTTAGGCATATAGTTTCAACATCACCATCATCCTCAAACATAGATCTCGAATAGGTGTGCGTATGACCTTGCGACTAAGCGCGTTGACCCATATGTTGGATTTCCTAGGGTGATAAATGATCCTTCAATCATAATCCTACACTACACCTAACCACCTGTGTTGCCTCATATTTAGATTTGGCTTTTCCATCAAATACCTCAAGCTCTTGTGATCCGTGTACATGGTAAAATGAACCCTATAAAGCTAACGACGCCAAATATTGAGGGCGAAAACCATCGCCCTTAACTCCAAATCATGAGTGGGATAGTTTGCCTTATGAGGCTTCAGCTGCCTTGAAGCGTAAGTAATAACCCGAACCCTCTACATCAGCACTGCACCTAAATATGTGATCGACGCATCACAGTATGCCACAAAATCATCCACACCCTCTAGAAGATTCAAAATTGGAGCCTCTCACGACCTCTGTCTCTAAGTCTCATATGTCACCTGCTGCTTAGGACCCCAGTGGAAAGTAAATGTCTTCTTTGTCGACCTAGTCAACGAAATTGCGATCCTGGAGAAATTATCGATGAACCTCTGATAATACCTTACTAAACCCAAGAAGCTACGAATCTTAGATGGAGAGTTCGGAACCTCCTATTGCATCACGACCTCAATCTTGGCCGCATAAACTAACATCCCCTTCTCATTAACAAGGTGGCCTAAAAACTACACCTCGAACAACCAAAACTCATACTTGGGTAACCTAGCATAAAGCCTCTCCCTTCTCTGAGTCTCCAGTACCTGTTGTAGATGATCCTCATGTTGCTCCTTGGTCTTAGAGTAGACCAATATATCATCAATAAATACAAAGACATACCTAGTCAACATCATTCTACACACGTGTTTCATAAGATCCATGAATGTGGCTAGGGCATTGGTGAGCCTGAAAGACATCACCACAAACTCGTAAGACCATAACGAGTCCTGAAAGCAGTCTTTTAGATATCCTCATCTCTAACTCTCATCTGATGATATCCTGAGTGCAAATCAATCTTGGAGAAGCAAGACACACCCTTTAACTGGTAAAACAAATTAACAATCCTCAAAGCAGATAACGGTTCTTCACCGTTAACTTGTTTAACTCCCGATAATCGATGCATATCTTGTAGGATCCGTCCTTCTCCAAAAAAAAATCAATGCTCCCCACGTGGAAGCTGATTATTAAAATCTACATATGAGTTGGAAACTTTGATGCAAGAAAGGTGTTCAAGGAGTGTACCTTGAATTTGAGACTTCCTTCCATGTAATAGTTTTTTGGTAACAAAGTTCTAATGGAACGTTTTGTAATATCATTAGCTAAGTCTTTATGACTTTGTAGCCTCGATATCACAGAAGGTCAATAGATGTAAAGTTGTAATTCTAACACATTTTAGTATTGACAAGAATTTGGAATTGTGAAATGAGCATAACTGGAATAATGTCCAGTCGATCTGTACACAAAGGAAGGACCATAGAGAAACATTGTATGCATGTTCATAACATGGCATGACTAATGTTTAATTCAAGTGTTTAGTTGACTACTCGAAACATTATACATTAAATAAAATCTAATTAATACGGTGATTAAATAATAAGATTTTTATTTATATTCAACAGTTTGAGACCATAGTTAATTAGGTTATTATTGTGCTTCACTTTGCATGTTTTACTTCCTGGAATAATTTGATTATTCAAAATTCCACAATCGCTCATACTTTTGTAAGTAGGTATTGAACTAAGACTGTCATGAATTGAATTGTATATTGTCAACAAAGATTATACATAGGAATAGTTTTGCTGTAATGCTCATGAGTACTTAGAAAATGGGGATTTTAAGTATTGGATAAACCCACACACATAGAATTACTTCATGGATTTAATCACAGGTAATTTTGAGACGATAATATCTTATATTCATGAAATGAGGATATATGAATTGTTGTTTACAAGTCAGTTGTGCATTGATAATACGTAAACGTATCAGTAACTTGACATTGTCAAACGTATTGATGTGCGTGATTTGATGAGTAAATAGTGCAAGCATATAAGTCAAAGTTTATTCATTCCTTTTACCCTAACAGGAAAAGAGATATCTTTGGGCCCCTCTATGATTTGATATTGACATATAAATGTTGGATAAGGTGTCTAAGTCCATAACTATATTTGGTATGTACTTGACCTGGCTTGGCATGGTCCATTTGGGTTGCATGGCACTACAACACTTGGATAGACAAAATGAGAAAAGGACATGCATGGTTTATTTATATATATTATAAGTTCTAATATATTAATAGTATTATTTAATTAGTATTGATCAAGAATTAATTTGGAATTGATTTTCGGGTCAAGAAGAGACTAATTAAATATTTGGGGTTTGATTTGTAAATCATTCATTCTAATATAGTGGGCTTATGGTTCATGATCGGCTAGATTGGGATAGGAACCATTGGGTGCTCCATAGATGCTCCATGTAGGTTAAAACCCATGGATCAAGGGGGAAATAGAAAGCCATGGACATTAGGGTTTACATGGTGTAAGCCTACATGTGGCACACTATATAAGGAGCCCCATAGCTAGCAAAATCGGCCACTATTACAAGACAAGGAGGGCTAGCCGATTTTTGAGTGAAAGTGTTCTCTTCCTAAGTTATTCCAAGAGTTGTGGTGTTGTGTGAAACATTTGATTTGGGGTACTAGGCTCATAAGGTCTTAAGCAATCCACTCTACAAGAAAGGTATGTCATTCTACTAGTTTTTATAATACAAGTTCCCCATGCCATGCTAGTTAGGATGTAAACCTTGGAAAAATCAAATTTGCATGAATATTAGAGAAAACATAGATCCAAGGTTTCTAGGGTTGCATGTACACCATAAGAGTGTTAGATTGCTCAAAACCCATCAGTGGTATCAAAGTCTAGGCTTGCTTTCTTGATATGTGATGCAAAACGCTTGAAAAATCGAATTTTCTGCCCACTGTTTTATGGACTCGCCGAGTCCTTGGAGGGACTCAACGAGTCCAAGTGCAAATTCATCCTACTCGTCAAGTATGTTACTGCACTCGACAAGTAGATGGCCCTGTGTGCAGATTATCGAGTTTTGCTGCTGGAAATGTACTAGAAACATTACCCTAAACTGTTTTGGTCTTATAAAACATGTTTTTGATGGTGTAATGGTTATGCTAATCCATTTTCAACAGATATTATCAAAATCTCAAGTTTTTTATGTGCTTATATGATTCTTGTAATTGTTGATATGAATATTTATGCTTTTGAGTTTTAGTAAGATCATAGGAATTATGTGCAAATTGTTTGATGAAATGATTCTTGATCTAAATGTTATTGATGGAATCTATAATTTATCCTCAAGTTACGGATTACCAAAAGTCTTTCTTTTAAAGTCCATTAGTGAACACATATGTTACATGAAAAATGAAGAGTCTTCATTTTAACAATCCATTAAACTCATAAGTTATGAATATGAAAGGTTTTGAATAGTTTCAAAACGTGCCCACAAGTTTTGGAATTTGTAAACACTTTAGAATACTTTAATTCCATACCCTAGAGTTTTAAAAGTTAAAATTCAACCCTTATACTTTATAGTATTATAAGTTAATTATATATATATATATATATATATATATATATATATATATATATATATATATATGTATGTATGTATGTATGTATGTATAAGAGCAATTCAGTTTTACCGTTAGTAGGCCTCATTCACGAAGTCGGTCTATAAGGGCTTATAAGGTTGTTTACTATAAAATGGTAGCTTAATGGGTGTCGACTCTCACCCACCGCTTCCTTGACTGGTGGAGGGTCGTTAGCCGAACGGATAAGACAATGACTATAATTCTCATTAAAAGTATAATTATTATTACAAATTAAAGTAACTAAATTTTTTGTAAATTCCCAATTTTAGTTACTTTAGGAAAATGTGAATTTTGTGCTAACCCATGAAATTACACTTTGTACCTTACCAAGTCGTTGGTGGAGCGTGTGTGGGTAACCGGCACACTAACATGGACTAGTAAGAGTGGCAAAGGGTGACCTAATATTTGTCATATATCGGTGGAGTGCGCGTGGGTAACCGGTACATCAATTATGTGATAAAGATTAAGGGTGCCAAGTTAATTTGCATGGTTATTCACACCTTGTTTGTGACCCTCGACATCCCTGTCACAAACTTAAGAGGGCACAATCGAGATTTAAACATGTCATTGAAAAGTTCAATGAATCTCAAAAGATCTAGGAATTTCCATCCAATTAAAACCTAATAATTTTTTTTTGTTTTTCATGGTGGAAATTGGTGAGTCGTCATTCGCCTACCTTCAAATAATTATAGCTTGGATTACAACATCCCTCTTCTAAGTTATAAAGTATTGTGTTGCGTCCTAGCCTTAATATTACATTTGGGTGTCTTATTAAGGATTCTATATCTAATCTAATCTTGTCCTTCTTCTTTTTCATATGTCATCCAACAATGCTGCTTCTGGCTCAAACCCTACCGGCTCCTTCTCTCTCATAAACCTTTGTGGGAGAGTCATCTTCGATGGTTCCAACTTTATGGATTGGATCAGGAACATCAGGATGGTTACGCCATGTCCTCGACAAGGAGTTGAAGGAAATTGATGAGTCTTCATCTACTCCAGAGGAGATCGCTGACTTTAGGGCACATGAGAGAGATGCTACCAAAGTGGCATGTATCATGCTAGCCACAATGACAGCTGAACTCCAAAAGTCCTATGAGGACTTTTACCCTTTTGAGATGCAGACCTGATGGACCGCTACGATCAGAGTGCTCGTCAAGAGAGGTATGACATCATCTCTTCCATGATAACAAGCTGAATGAAGGATGGTGAATCCATCACGAGCCACATACAGAAAATGCAAAGGTATGTGGACCGTTTGCTGAAACTGAATGTGAACTTCCCCGAGGAGTCGGCTATTGACATCATACTACATTCCTTGCCTACTTGTTATGATCAATTCCGAATGACATATCACATGAACAAGGAGGAAGTTACACTCAGCAAACTTCAAGGGCTTTTGAAGACTGCCGAAAGTGGTCTCAAAGGTAAATCGATTGTTACCACTCATACTCCTAACTCCACCCTTGTCTTGGCAATCGGGAAAAGTAGAGGGAAGAAGAGGAAGACCACTTCGAAGGGTACCAAGGGAAAGTCCCTTGATAGCTCCTCTTCAAGTGGAACCAAAGGTGGTTCCATCACTCCTTCTTCCAACCCAAAGGAAGCTCAATGCTTCTACTGTTAGGAAAAGGGGCACTGGAAATGAAATTGCCCCAAGTACCTGCAAGATGTTAAGGATGGGAAGGTCAAACCTACCCATGCAGGTATTTACACTATATATTCTAATAACTCACCACATACTACTTCTTGGTTTCTTGATACAGGTTGTGATATTCATATATGTTCCGATTTGCAGGGCCTAAGAAGAAGTGAGGATGTGGAGCACAGAAAAATAAACTTGATCATGGGAATAGGAAAGCTTCACCTGTCACCAAGATTGGAGTTTATTCTTTGTTGCTAAGTAGTGGGTTAGTGTTAGATTTGAATAAGTGTTGTTACTCTCCCGTAATGGCAAGAAATTCTTTTCATGGCTTGTACAAACAAGGTTTTACCTTTTCGTTAGATAATGAAATCGGTGTTATTAATGTTTATTACAATGATGCAATTTACTTTAAAGCATTACCTTGTAATGGTGTGTATGAAGCTGTGAATGTTGTAGATAACTTAGGGAATAATGTTTTACACATTGATTCTTCCACTAGTTTGGATAAAGCATCCGTGTGGCATTGTCGTCTTGGACATGTCAGCAAGAAGCGCATAGGCCAACTCTAGAAGGCTGGAGTCTTGGAGTCATTTGACTTAAGGTCAGATGATAGTTGCGAGTCTTGTTTGCTTGGAAAAATGACAAGGTCAGCCTTTCACTGGTACTTGTGCTAGGGGTGAAGGTTTGTTGGACCTCATACACACAGATGTGTGTGGACCCTTCAGAACTGCCACAAGGGATGCTAACCGCTTCTATGTGACTTTCACTGATGATTATAGTAGATATGGTTATGTCTACTTAATCAAGCATAAGTCAGAAACATTTGAAAAGTTAAAAGAGTTTAAACAGGAAGTGGAGAATCAGTTAGGCAGGAAAATTAAGATGCTCCAATCCAATCGAGGAGGAGAGTATCTTAGTATAGAGTTCCTTGACTATCTTAAGGAATGTGGAATAGTTTCATAATTGACACCTCCCAGAATACCACAGCTTAATGGTGTGGATGAGAGGCGCAATCGAACGTTGTTAGACATGGTTCGTTCCATGATGAGTCGAGCTTCGTTACAAAACTCATTATGTGGGTATGCCTTAGAGACTACTGCCCATATCCTTAATCTAGTCCCTACCAAGAAGGTTGCCAAGACACCCCACGAGATGTGGATTGGGAAATTTCCCAATTTAGACCACATCAAGATTTGGGTTTGCGAGGCTTTTGTGAGACGTGAGACTCAGGATAAGCTCGAACCTCATAGTGAGCGGTGTATTTTCATCGGCTACCCACAGAATTCATTTGGTTACCTCTTCTACAGACCTAGTGAGAATTTGGTCTTTGTGGAAAGGAGAGGAGTCTTTCGTGAGAGAGAATTCATAAGCCAAGGAAACAGTGGGAGGCAAATTGACCTTGAAGAAATTCAAGAATCAAGTGGTGAAGGAACCTCAAACACTAGCAATCAACCTGAGGAGGAAACTCCTGTTGAGCCGATAGATGAGTCTGTACCCCTTAGGCGTTCCACAAGAGTTAGGAACCCACCTGAGCATTACTATGGTTTTCATATTACTGCGGAAGGTGATGCATTTATCAGAGATAGTACACTAGTAAATTTGGATGAGTCTAATAGCTTTAAGGAAGCCATGGTAGGCCCCGAGTCCGCCAATGGAAAGAGGCTATGGACTGCGAGATTCAGTCCATGTATGACAATCAAGTTTGGAACTTGGTTGAGAATATACTGGGTCGTAAGACGGTCGGGTGCAAATGGATCTTCAAGAAGAAGACTAACATGGATGGGAATGTACACACTTATAAAGCACGACTGGTTGCGAAGGGCTTTACTAAAACTCCGGGAGTTGACTATGATGAGACCTTCTCACCAGTTGCGAAGATTAAGTCTATTAGGGTTTTGCTAGCCATAGTTGCATTTCATGATTATGAAATATAGAAAATGGATGTCAAAACCTCTTTCCTTAATGGAAAGTTGGCTGAGGATATTTACATGATTCAGTTATAGGGTTTTTTCAATGCAAAGCACCCCAATAGATTGTGTAAGCTAGAGAAATCTATCTTTGGGCTAAAACAAGCATCTCGCAGGTGGAATCTTTGTTTCGATGTGAGAGTCAAAGAGTTTGGCTTTTCTAGAAGTGAAGATGAGTCTTGCGTGTATGTTAAGGCTAGTGGGAGTATAGTTAGCCTTTTGGTATTGTATGTAGATGACATACTACTCATAGGAAATGACATCCCAACCTCGCAGGAGGTTAAATCCTGGCTTGGGAAGTGTTTCGCTATGAAGGACCTTAGAGAAGTTTCCTATATCTTAGGGATACGGATATTAAGAGACAGGAGTAAAAGAATAATTGGACTTAGTTAAGGTACCTACTTCGATAAGGTGCTGAAAAGGTTCAGCATGCAGGATTCTAAGAAAGGTGACTTACCAATCCAGAGTAACGCCAAACTGACATTTTCATCAGCTTATCCAAGTAGGTACTTTGACTAAGTCCAAGAAAGGTGACTTACCAATCCAGAGTAATGCAAAATTCAGTAAGACTCAGATCCTGAGTACAGAGGTTGAGATAGCTGAGATGAGTCGAGTTTCATATGCTTCCGATGTAGGCTCGATCATGTATGATATGACTTCTACTCGCCCTGATGTGGCCTGTGCTTTGAGCATGATCAACAGATATCAAGGGAATCCGGGCAGGACTCACTGGACTGCGGTGAAGAATATTCTCAAGTACCTGTGAAGTACTAGGGACTGGGTACTTACCCTCGGTGGGAGTGATGACTTGAGAGTAGTGGGGTATAGTGATGCTGGCTTCCAGACTGATAAGGATAATTTCCGCTCTCAGTCGGGCTGGGTCTTTGCCCTAAATGGAGGAGCAATTACTTGGAAAAGTTCCAAGCAAGAAACAATAGCTGATTCAACTTGTGAATCAGAGTATATAGCAGCAAGCGACGCAGCAAAGGAGGCGATATGGCTAAAGAACTTCATTGGAGACCATGGAGTTGTACCAGCTATTAAAGAGCCTATGGAGATTTTATGTGACAATGAGGGTGCATTTGCCTTAGGTATGCAACCAAGGGATCATGGTAGATCTAGGAACATCGACAGAAAATACCATTTCATTAGACATCGGATACATGGACTCCTCGTGGTGAAGAGGGTATCATCAGATGAGAACCTAGCAGATCCCCTCATGAAAGGACTATGTAGGGCTATGCAATTGCAGTATGCGAGGTGCATCGGGCTGAAGGATGATATTAGTTTTACATATTAGATAACTTTTCCTAAAATTTGCAAAATGTAATTGACATTTGATGATTGAATAAAAGTTGTTTTTTATTTATAAGTAAAGTGTTGTTATCTTATGTCAATTGTTTACTATTGTTTCAATTTTGCATGTTTTGACTTCCAGAATAATTACTTTATTCAAACTCTCCACAGTCAGTCATATGTTGGAAGTGGGTATGAATTAATACTATCATGAATCAGACTTGTATATGTCTAAGATGTTAGACATAGTAAAAGTTGCTACAACATTCATGAGTGCTCATAAGTTCCGAGTATTGGATTCAACCCACGCTCGCTTGTATCACTTCATGGAATTTATCTCATGTGATAGTGAGACGGTAATATCATATAAGTCTTTAAACCTAGAGATATGAGTTGTTGATTATGAGTTGGTTGTGCATTGATTGTACGAAAATGCATCGGTAACTCGATGTTATAAAACATGATTTTGTTCATAATTCAACAAGTAGTAGGACAAGCATATGAGTCGAAGTTAATATGTTCCTTTACATCTTTGGAGGGTTAAACGCGATATATGGGGCCCTCGATGATTTTGTTTTGACCTATGTACCAGGCTGGATCAGAACTAAATTGATGTGTTCGATTAAGTTCCATGTCAAACAAATAGGAAATCGGGAAACAAACTGCTGGACAATAAGTACGACATTGTTCCATGTATTTGTCCGGCTGATATCTAAAACAGAGGATTATGTGATCACTTATCTTAAATGGCGTCTCAACATCATCTCAGTTCTGTGAGACCTTGAAAGAGCTACAATTTTCAGTCGGTTCCTGAAGTTATACCTGTAACTATAGTTATTAGTCTTATCCAAGTGGGAGACTGTTGGATAAGGTGTCTAAGTCTATAACTATATTTGGTATGCACTTGACCCGACTTGGCATGGTCCATTTGGGTTGCTTGGCATTACAACACTTAGATAGACAAAATGAGAAAAGGACACTTATGGTTTATTAATATATTATAAGTTCTAATATATTAATAGCATTATTTAATTAGTATTGATCAAGAATTAATTTGGAATTAATTTTGGGATCAAAAAGAGACTAATTAAATATTTTGGGTTTGATTTGTAAATCATTCATTCTTATATAGTGGGCTTATGGTTCATGATCCACTAGATTGTGCTAGGACCCATTGGGTGCTCCATGGAGGTTAAAACCCATGGATCATGTGGGAAATGAAAATTTATGCACATTAGGGTTTGCATGGTGTAACCCTACATGTGACACACTATATAAGGAGCCATATAGCTAGCAAAATCGGCAACTATTACAAGACAAGGAGGGCTAGCCGATTTTTGAGTGAAAGCGTTCTCTGCCCAAGTGATTCCAAGAATTGTGGTGTTGTGTGAAACATTTGAGGCATCACATTTGTGGTGCTAGGCTCGCAAGGTCTTAAGGAATCCACTCTCCAAGAAAGGTATGTCATTCTACTAGTTTTTATATTACAAGTTCCCCATGTCATGCTAGTTAGGATGTAAACCTTGGAAAAATCAAATTTGCATGAATATTAGAGAAAAAATAGATCAAAGGTTTTTAGGGTTGCATATACACCATAGGAGTGTTAGATTGCTCAAAACCCATTAATAAAGTGCTTGGCCAAGCATAGACTAAATTGATGTGTTCAATTAGTAGTCTGAATCAGTCGTCATAAATCAGAAATCGGGAAACATAATCTTGGACAATGGGATTGATTATAGTCCATGTCTCATGTCTATACTATATCTTATAGAATAAAGGAATATTTGATCACTTATCTTAGGACCCGTAACTAATTGGGTCAGAATTCGACAACGGCTTTTGGAAGCTATAATTTGTTGATAAATTTGGAAGTTATATGGGAAATCATAGTTATTAGACTTATCCAAGTGGGAGATTGTTGGATTAGGTGTCTAAGCCCATAACTATAATTGATATAAACTTGAATTGATGGTAGCACAGTCGTTTTAGGATGCCCTCAAGCTTATAGATTGAATATGATAACTTTTAGAGAGAGAGAGAGAGATGATTTATCAATTTATTATATGGTTAATAAATTAATTACAAATCAAATAAATGATTTTTTAATATATTATGAGAATAATATATTAATTGGAAATAGTATTATTTAATTCACAATTAATCAGAAATTAACTGGAATTAATTTTGGGATTAATTAGATTAACCAAAAGTGCAGGGTCTGTTTGGTTATTTATTGGAAGTTGAGAAAGGAGCCCATAGACCTCATTAAATGAGATGGATGAAAATTACTTGGGGAAGCCCAAGAAATTTCGTCCAAGCTCTTGCACAAGGAAGTGAATGGGCTGTTTGGTCACCAAGAAAATGGATTAGGGTTTCCTCCTTAAACCATAGGTTTGGGACTAAGCTACCTCAGCTATATAATGACACTAAGAATTAGAATTTCGTCCATGCTATTCCTAAGAGGTTTAGGACAAAATTTCCAACTCTCTCCTCTCTCTCTCTCTCTCTCTCTCTCTCTTAAAGTTCCTTGGTTGCTAAGTTTTGGGTGTGAACCATTAGAGGCATGACACTTGTGGCAGTTGCTTCCAAGAGTCTTTCAAGAAGGATTCGAAATTTTTTTCAATAACGATCTTCAAGGTACGTTTCTTATTCTTATGAATTAGTTTTTCATAGGAAAGTTTTGTAGGATAACAATTTATAGTATGGTGCCTGTATGTGAAAGACATCGATCCTATTAGGTTGCATGTGTCCTAATTAATTGAATTGTTTGATTGTTTTTCCGCTTAAGGCATTGTAGTTGTAACCTCAATAACGCATCAATAACAACATAAACTCACTCCTGTCTTCTGTTTTAATGTACTTGAACCTTTTGAATACATTATAATGTTATCGATATCCATATTAAAACGCCTTTTACATTTACTTATAAATATCCCCACGCAAAACATAGGATCCATTGACCCATGCGTTGCATGGGTATCAACTCTGGTTTATAATTATGTATCTTACTATTTTTCTTATTAACATATGGCTTCAAAGTAAATTCTTTAACACAATGACATTTTTATTGAGTAATTATCTAATTATTGTTACTGCCTATTAGTTAAATAACACAATTGATAGGGAAACATGAACCATAAGAGTTAGATTAAACTTATGCTTTGTTGATTGGTGTTAGGTTCATATTCTAGAAAATGGATTCTAATGATCATGATTAAGCTATTATTACTTTTATATTAATGCATTTCACCATATATGTTGGTCACTGATATGGCTTTATTTAACTATGTACTTTAGACCATTATCTTAATATATTTGAGTAAAAATACTATATTTTAAAATATATCATACTTAATATGCTTTGAAATGTTCAGTTATAGTTAAATTCGGAGTTGGAATGCAAAAGGAGGATAAATGAGTTGAAAAAACTACAAAAGGATGTTGTTTGACAACTTGTCCCATCGTTAATGTTTTGGCCATATCTCGTGACTCATAATTCTGCTTGACGAGATTCAAAATGTTCTGGAAATTATACAAAATTTATGACGAATTCTGTGTTTGTGCCAAATTCTGATTCCTAGTTCCCATGCCATGGCAAAGCCATTTCCACGTTGTGGCGACATTAAAGAGTTTTTGGACATGGATAATCCAACTCCCAAGGTGTGGCAAGTTTATTTCCATGATGTGGGAGTTATGTAACCCATAAATAGAGCCAGAAATTATCCCTAATGACATATCTCCAACCCTAATTCGTTGCATACGAAAATAAACTACAGAAGTGTCATTTTGAGGGTCTAAAAGGCGGTCGGAGGACTGTTAAGCTGATTCGGAGTGAAGATATGAAGGATTCAAGAGAGGATTCATGTCGGGAATCATTTAATTTGCTTTTTCTGATCATGATTAGTATTCCAGTTGTGTTTCGTTTGTTTTTACTTTATGAACTTAGGTGTTAAAACCTTTTGCTTTGTGTTCAAGATTACAAGAACCATAAGATTTTAGATTAAATTGCGTATTTGGTTTGTTTATTCTTATTTCATTTATTATGCCAAATTTGATTGAAGATCCATATGTGTTAAAGATCGTTACTTTATTACTTATTGCTGAGTTTATGTGATTAGAAGAACAATCTAATTATATATTCTTGAATCATAATTGTTTTATTACCATAAAATGATTGTGACTAATATCGGATCAAAACCTAGGGTTGGGTTAATAAAGCTATAAACTTTAATGTATGTGCATGTTTTAGATTACCACTCCTTACATGATTTAATTCTGATAACCTTTAGGATTACTAAAAATTGAATCTTGCATGATACAGACTGAACAATAAATTTAGGGATAATTAATTGCATAATGATAAAATAAAAGTCTGTATAGTCATTAGTATTTGTGTATGGACCAAATATATGAATCAATAAAGATCATTACACTAAAGTAATTATCCATGATTTTGAGATGTAATCTATTTTGAACCAATATATTTGAAGTAATTTGTTTTTAGTCAATTTATCTAGTTAGCTTAGCTGTTGATTTAATTGAGTTTTAATAAGGGCTTGGAGAATATGTGACAGTTATGTATGTAATATTATGTATAGAAAAATCAAAAACTACATAATTTTAACTAAATTCAATCAAATATCTCTACCATATTTCTTGTATCATCTATTAGAGCTTATATTAGGCTTTGTATATATTTTTATAGAGTTTTGTAAGATTAATTTTGCACCACAAACCGTGTATAAGAATATTTTACCAACTACATGTAGTTCGGTATATTGAAATTTATTACCAAAAACTACAGTGAAAGATTCAAATTGTTCATTAGAAACTACATAAACCTCATCCTATAATCCATCAAAAAGCAATCAAGTATACATAAGGTAAGTACCGGAGAAAGTTATGAGACTTCTACTAGAGATCTAATGAAAAACTCATTCAAAATACATAGATGTTGGGGATGAATTACAAAATAAAAAATAATTTGAATTCAAAAGCAATATGAAGAAGCTAACAGTAAAAGAAAATTGTGTTTTTAATCAAAACGACGTCTAATTAAATGGTTTTATATCTAATATTACATACATAACAATCACATATTTATTTTTCCCTTTTAATGATTGAAACCCTCATTTTACTATTTTCTTTTATTTTGTACATCCTATAATAAAAAATTATAATATTAATTACTATCATTCGCTTTGAGTTTGACATCATTGCTTATCAAAACTACATTACACTCGATCAGGTTCACTATATATAAAATATGGTTTAGATGTGATGGACTTTAAATTATAAATAAAAAACTTGTATGTTAAATATACATATCAGTCATGCCACCAAAAAAAAAAACTTCAGAATAATCTAGAATAATCTGTTTAATTAAAAGCACAATATTATAATAAAGTAATCGAGACACCAAGTCTAGTTTAGCTATATAATAACGTCCTTTTAGATATTTGTCTCATTATTTGTTTGTGTCATAATTCATTAAGTTATGTAAACCGTAAACTATAATAAATAATTTTAATTTAGGCATCAGAATTGTAAAAGAACTGAAAATGAGAAAATCCTACAAAGTTCATAACACTTTTCGATTATTGCTCCAATTTTTTTAACCCAGATCTGAATTTTCTTCAAAATTGTTGCCTTTCTATTTCTTACTTTTTCACGTATTTTTCGAAAAGGAATATTATAACAAACAACAAAACTGATAACTCCATAAAATATTAATATCACTAAATGATAAAATGGCAAAGTTACGCATATGTTCGCTTATGTATGCCTAAGTTATGCATATCATCTACAAAACTTTTCTCATTCTGACCATTTTTATATGGATCATTTCGGACTCAACTTTGGGAATCAAAACCCTAACATGAAGGAAATGAATATGTATAGTTAGTGCGAGTGGGGAAGGGACTCGCTACTTGCGTTTACATCTACGATTAACTGAGAATTGAAGAACAACCGTTCTACTTTCTTATTTCCATGTTGTACCACCATTTGCCATAAACTTTCAACTAAAATCCCAAATTTTGAGCTTAAATCCTAATCCATTATAAATCTAACAAAATAGTCCTTTAAAACTAAAATCCCAAATTTTGAACTTAAATCCTAATCCATTATAAATCTAACAAGTTAGTCCTTTAAGGCTTTAACTAGGTCAATTCTAGTTAAAGCAAGTTTGATAATTTGCCACTTCTAGTCTCTCCTACATTTTTCTATGTAGAATCTATGTGAATTCTCAAAATTAAAAGTCTTTTTTATTTTCTTCAACAATTATTTATTTAATAATCATACGTCTTTATTTTTCACATATTTATTTTGTACTTGTCTACCAAATATGTATAATTTTTTTACTTAAATGGCCAAAAGATTTTAATCTCGAAATGAAGATGTTACAAATTTGAACATTTTGACATTTACCACTCCCCCTCTTTAGATTGTAGTTTTATAATTCACTCTTTGATTTTGTAGCATCTATCGCATACTAATCGGCCGAATCAGTAAAACTATTAAGCAAAAATAAATAATATAACTGAAAGTATATACTTAATAAAACTTTCTAGTGAGATATATACTCCATTACGATTGAAGATCGACTATATTGGGTTAATCTCTATACTAATAAAAGAGTAGCTCTTTTGTCATGTGTCATCATATTAGACATTTTAATATTAATGTGTTGTTACTTGTCAATCTATTAGTTTTCCATTTTAAATTTATTACACCTCCTCATTAATGTGATTCTATTTTAAATTTTAAATTATTGTTTTTATTAATTCACAAATAAAAAATATCTAATATATATTAAAAATTAATTTTATATATTTATTTGAATCAATGATTATAATTTCACATAACTAATAAAAATATCTCTTAAATTAATAATTTATTTAAAATAATTTATTAATAATTTTGAGTTTTTACTATAAAAGTTTGATTAATTTTATAACCGTGGTTCCCACGGATTATAAACTAGTATTTTATATAAAGACAATTGTATCTTCCAAAATGCAGATTGACGATTCTTTTTTCGAAACGATAGCAATCTAATTGCAAAATGTGTAATATTGGCCTTCATCATAATGAGGTTCTCTTTTTGGAACCTATTTAGCACCAGAAACTAATATATGATTTCTTTATGAGCCAACAAAATTTGTCTTACGTTACCTTTCTCCAATATGATTATAGTTGCTAGATAATTTTATTAATGTTAACCATCACATATTATATCCACATTAATTAGGCCAGCATTGTGTTTACTGAACAAGAAATAAAGACTACACCAAAAGGTCCGAAAATAATACATTTAGGGAAAACTGAATAAGAGTAATAAAATATTATACATTTGTGAATACCAGATATTTAAAATTTAAATTTAAATAGAATAATAAAATTACTCCTCTAAAAGCATCATCGCTTTCTTGAAGGAGTTGTTCGTCCGAGTAGTCTAAGTGCTTGAATAAGAGTATTCTTAAACCTATTCACGTCAACCCTTATATTCTGCCTATCCAAATACGTTTCCTTTCCGAAATAATACCCTTTAGCAAATACAGATCCTGGATCCGAAATAATCGGGTCATCACGTGGATACGAGTCAATAAGCGAACTCTCCTCCGGTCCAATCTTATACTCCAAGTAATGCAACCCCATAGCAGGCGCCGGCTCACCAAAATAAACCGTCGAAGGCCACTCCAGCGCTAGTGGCACCACCTGCACCACCACCGCTCCCGCTGGCAAAAACACCAGGTTTGTTAACCCGGCACCGTGAGCTCCGATGAGAACACTGCACGTGCTCACCAGCTTTGCAAATTTATCCAAGTTTGACATCTTTTTGTTACTCCTCACCACCACTACCTCAAACCCTAATTCTTCCATCATGTCGACCATTTCATCTTCGTTGGTGAACGACCTTGTTTTCCGGCGAGACACAAGAAGCAACTTCGGTGTTGCAGAAGCCGTTTCGGAAACATTCATGCTCGTCAAACCATACGTTGTTCTGAGGAAAGTTTTGAATTCTAATATGGAGTTCCCTTTGGGAACTTCAGATGAATTTATGGCTAAAAAGTTATGGAACTTGAGACCAACCACAGCTCCGGGAAAGCAATGAATGCTCTTGTTCACCATTGGATTCAAGATATCGTATTGCGATAAGCTCGTGAAAATCCGTTTAAACTTCTCTACCAAATAAGGGTTGTAATCAACGAAAATGAACTGAACTCGTGACTTGAATAGTCGAGAAGTGATGAATAATGGGATTATGATTTCATTGAATTCATGAAATGTGTTTCCAGCGAAGACACCGGATGAGAAGATAACTGCTGGAACTTTATGGTTGTATTCACAATATCTTGCCGGAGTTTGTTGTCGTTCACGGTGGAACTTGACCGGAGTTACATTTTTCAAGAGATCAGATTGGTGCCATGCATATGGACGCACTTGTACAATGTTTTCCTCCTCTTTAACCAAAAAATCGGTAGAATTAGTTGAATTGAATCGAGTAGACGTATAAATTTCCATGGTTTTGATATCTATCTTTACGTGATTAATTGCTACACAAACCAATGGGTGAAGTGTAGCATCACAAGCGAAGCCACTCGTGTCAAGATTTCGTAGATCATAATCTCCTGTGTTTCAACACAAACAAATATGTGATTTAATTTTTATTAGTCATATAATCAACAAACACACACACACACACACACAAAAAATAAAATAAAATAAAATAAAAATAAAAAAAAAATAAAATAAAATAAAATAAAAAAACAAAGAAACTAAACACATGAAACCACCCTTTTAGGTCTTGCACACACAAACACAACTAACCAACTATTTCCCATCTTTTAATTTAGTCATGAGTTCCTATTTACTTTAGATGCTTACACGTTTTGATGTAAAAGCAGGAGGCCACATAAAGACATTTATTTGCTGGCAAATATTTGTCTTTTAGAGTTTACTGTATTTAATTTAATATCCATTTTGTATAGTTTTTGACTTCTTGTCGTATGCTAATCATATATACTGCATTTTTAAACATGGTGGTGCACAGCACAATGGTGGCGGTAGATAGTGGTGGTGGTGGTGGTGGTTTGTGAGGTGTGTGACAGTGTGAGTGAGTAAGAGGCATGAATGGTAACTAACCTACAAGGGATTTAAGAAATGGTTGAAAGTCATCTTCAAGAACGCCAACTCCATCCTTTAACGTAGCAGACAAATTTCCATTTCCTACAAGATACACAAAACTTCAAACAAATCTCTTACATATATATATCTACAAGAAAATCTCATATACTAAATTTAGATAAAACTCAAAAACTAAAACATACCGAAGCAAAAGTTGATGGGGTTGAATGCAAAAGATTGAGTGTAAAACAAGTAGATGAATGCAAGCAAACCGATTGTTTGAGTTGCACCACAAACCACCCTTCGATGCCCCTCCATTGACTCAGCAAAAGAAAGCTTATAATCTCACAAGAAGTGGTTCAAAGCAAGAAATCTAATGATCTTTCCTTCTATAAATCCAAGAATGTTGATCCAATTCTCATCAATAACTTTTACTTCTCGTCGCTTTCAAGTTTCAACTTTGCATATAAATTTTCATTTGTGGGTCTCGTGTGATGAGAAATGATGATGTACAAAGTTTTAATTGGGGAGAATATATATATATATATATATATATATATATATATATATATATATATATATATATATATATATATATATATATATATATATATATATATATATATATATATATATATTTCAAAGTTTTAATCACATGTGTCGATATATAACACATATGTTTGGTGGTATGTATAAGCATCTATGTATAGGTGTCATGTTGGACTCATTTAAATTAAATAAGTTGGTTTAAGTAGCTATTTACTATTATTTTGTGAACGGATTAAACTAATAAATATTATAATTTGATCATACATAAAATTGAGTTGGCAGGTTGAATGTCCTTATTTATTTACAACAGCTTAAATTGTGTTATTAGCAATAATTAAATATAAAACCCGTGTAGTATATGATTTCATTTAAAATAAAAGTGAATACAAAAATATAACAAATAAAGTAAATAATTTAATATATTCTAATAAAAAATTATTGACATTTAAAAAAATTAATATGCGATATAGTGATTTCAAATTTAATTCTCAAAGATTTGAGAAAAAAAAATGAAAATTTATTCTGAAATTTATTTGAATAATCAACTTTACATATATAAACATTCACTAAAATGTTGATATAAAATTAAAGAAAAAAAAACATAAGAAGTTGATAAATGGAAAAAAAATTATTCTAAAAATTTTAAAAAAATAATATATGTCAAACTTAAACATGATACTTGGTAAAAAATATTTTTATTTATTAGTTAAGATAAACTTTTTTTGCAATATAATTTTTACAATTAAATACATTACATTAACACTACAAGGAAAAAGGTCATTACCGGCGACAAAAGTCACCGGTAATACTAATAGCGGCGACGCGTCACCGGTACTGAGTCGCCGCTACTGCCTCGTCGCTATTGATCAGTTTGTCGCCGCTAATTATAAAAGTCGCCGCTATTGCTATGTCGCCGCTAATGAGTATTGTCGCCACTAATAAGCTAATCGCCGGTAATGACATCTGTCGCCGGTAAAAGTGTCGCCGGTAATAAATTCTGTCGCCAGTAAAAGCGTCGCCGACAATTTTTTTTCAATTTTTTTTTTAAATAATGATTTTGGTTACCGGTGATAATATCGCTGGTAAAATTGTCACCGGTAATAACAATATTCTATTAAATATCAAAACCAATAGTGTCGACGTTAATTACAAAACAAACATCCTATTAAATATCAAACATAATAGTGTCAATGCAAATTACAAACAAACATCCAAAATACAATTAAATATCAAAAGTCATAATATCCGAGTAGCAAAACAACAAAATTTTTACAATCTACCAAATAGCAAAACGAGACAACATATGCAAATAAAACTCGTCCTTACATACCCTCATCGTCGTTCCCATCGTTTCCTTGATTATTTTGGGATTGAAAAAACGAATAAAGCTCATCCCTACATACCGGGTCGGTGAGCATTGCACGAAGATTTTTCAACTACATAATTAATAACAATATATATCAACTTATAAGTTAGATCGTCAAACATAAACAAAAACTATCAAAATACATTGTTATTTTTAAACTAAGATAGAAAACCAAAGTACATTGCTATTTCTTGCACTTGGGACAAAAACCAAATTACCAAACTTTTTAGCAAATAATAACCACAAAACCAAAACTACCAAATCAACATGCATTTTACGATGCTAAAGTAGATTGCTATTCTTAAACAAAGATAGAAAACCAAAGTACATTGCTATATTTTGCACTTGGGACAAAAACCAAATTACCAAACTTTTTAGCAAATAACCACCACAAAACCAAAACTACCAAATCAACATGCATTTTACGATGCTAAAGTATATTGTTATTTTTAAACAAAGATAGAAAACTAAAGTACATTGCTATATTTTGCACTTGGGACAAAAACCAAATTACCATACTTTTTAGCAAAGAACCACCACAAAACTAAAACTACCAAATCAACATGCATTTTACGATGCTAAAGTAGATTGCTATTTTACCTGTGATGGTTGTGATGGTGGTTGTGATGGTTGCGAAGGCTGTGGAATCGTTGGGAGACCAGAAGGTTTGCGGCCAATGCCTCTAATGTGGCCACATCGCTCTCCTAATACTTTCTCGAACGTAGCTCTTTCTTGAGCGGGCGTTAACTCACTTTCATCTTGAGTTTGCTCTAACAGCTTTTCAACTAACCAATTCTGTAACTCCCAAAAGTGAGTAACAATTAAGTATAAATAAACATTTAAATATATAATAAAATTATAATTAAATACTTACATATTGTTGTTCCGATTCAGCAATAACAAATACACCATTCTTATCGGTATGAGCTTTGCGAAATGTTTCCATTCTCTTAAGGTTCTGTTTAAGTTTAAAAATTAGATTATATTTTAAATAAATAATTACATGTATTATACGGTACCTTCTTATAGCAAGTACTACTATACGAGCTCGAACCCCCACGATTCACATTTATTTACTTTTCACGGATTTTTTTGTTCCTTTCTGAAGCAATTATGTGTTCGTCAGTTTGAAAATACTCAACTGTCTTCGCCCAGTTATCAACAAGCATACCATCCGGAGGATTTGCCAATGCTCTCGGGATATCTTCATACCCTCCGACCATCTTGAAATATTCTTTTGCGTCGGCTTTACGCTCTCGAAAACCTTTTAACAAGGCTGCTTGAAAACTCTCTGTCAATAGAGTAGCTTGTGCATCATGGTACATTTGATTGAGATCAAACTTTGTCTACAAAAAAAAAAGTTAACAAAGTAAAAAACAATTATAGTTAAACCTATAAAATATATTTAAATAAATAATTACCGCTAAATGTTGTAATACAGTGTCCTTTATATCAGGGGAAACTCTTTTCCAACTCCATTTGTCAAAAGGGACCATCTGCCACATTGTTTTCCCAACTTCTCGGGAAAACATGTCTCCCGCCTCTCCTACGGGATTAAATGTGATATCCCTATCATATTGCATGCCTATTGGTTTCCCCTGGTTCTGCAAGATTGCTTTTTCAAGCTTTATATTTTTTGCTTTTCCTCGAACTTTCCTTCGAGCACGTCCCTCAACTACAAATGTAATTAAAAATTATTAGAAACGACATTTAATTTATGATAATTGAACAAAAATAGTAAATAAAAATTCATGATAAGACTTACCGTCCTGCTCGTGCTGGCCAGGACCTCTACCACCTGGGAAAGGTAGGTCCTCAGCTCCGTCTCCCCCATAGCGGCGACATTTTAGCGGCGACACCAGACCGTTTACCGGCGACAATTAGTAATAGCGGCGACGAACTGGAGGGAAGGGTACCGCATCATTTTTAGTGAACTATTAGCGGCGACTTTTTTAAACCTTTAGCGGCGACATCTATGTCGCCGGTATTAGGTTAGACAGGATAAGGCACCCCACCCGTTGGATTGGATATCTCATCGAACGGTTGAAATGCAATAGAGGGGGAAAGTGCGCATTCGGGTGACAACCCTTTAGCGGCGACACTATTACCGACGACAAGGGGCTTTACCGGCGACTTTATCTAAAGTCGCCGGTAAAGCCTCTTGTCACCGGTAATAGTGTCGCCGCTAAAGAGTATATTTCTTGTAGTGTAATTATATATAAAATAGAAAAGGGTAAAATATATTCACCGTTTAACCCAACTCAGTTCTGCTCCGTATTAAAAATGTGTAGATCTATGTGTATGTGTATGTTATGTATGATTTCATGTATGTATGTGTGAATTTATGTGCTTATGTGTTGAATATGTAAACAAAAAGGAAAGAAATCTCGAGACCTATGACATAAGAAGGAAAACAAACATGATCTAATGTATACTACACTAAACAAGTCAA
This sequence comes from Lactuca serriola, assembly GCF_051521515.1. Lineage (NCBI taxonomy): Eukaryota > Viridiplantae > Streptophyta > Magnoliopsida > Asterales > Asteraceae > Lactuca > Lactuca serriola. Next base: position 162,464,561 of record NC_136416.1, on the reverse strand, counting down.
GAAAAGTACCCTCTAAGATTTAAATCAACATACTGCAACATAAAACCAATTTTTGGGCTTAAATTGTCAAATAAACAAAAGTTGGGTTAAAATTGTCATTCACAGTTTTTCTTAAGGATCAAAAGAGCCAAAATAGTTACAATAAATGTTTTTATGAATATTATGCTCTTCAAAGGACTTGAAATGTAAATTGTAGCTTAATGGGCCAATTTTTGGGCTTTTCGGCCCACTAAGCCCAAAATTGCGAAAAAAAACATGATTTTCAAGGGGCTGAAATGATAAATTCCTCAAAACAGGGGATGAAAAGTTAAACAATACTATTTCAAGGGTTAAAATGCTTTTCTTTTCCAAAAAGGATAAAAAATGTAAAGTTTTTGGATTTTGGGCCAAAATTGTAAAAGTTGCAAAAAATTTTTGGCTTTAACCGAAAAACACCTTTCTGGAAGAGATGAAACTGCCAAGGAATAAGTTTTGAGCTAAAAATATCAATTGAAAAAGTCTATATGTCAAATGTGTCAAGAAAATGAATTAAGGGCTTAAAATGTCTTTTTTTTGTATAAATGACCAAAAATGGTTATTTTTATTAAAGAAGGGCTAAAAAGGGGTCAAACCAACATTTTGAACCAATTATTTTATTTTTAAGATATTTGAGTAAAAAAAATACCAAAAGTTACAACTCATGAAAATAAAGAGATGAATATACGTATAATTCAAATATCGTTATAAACAAATCGACCGGTCTCGTGTCGATACAAAAATAACAATCGTTCAATCAAACCTTCCAACAATTATACAATTCCTAAAACAAGTAAACATTCAAAACTTTGGGCTTGAAAGTCCAATCATGCTTATTGGGCCTTTGTGACCCATTAATATGATTTTGGGCCCAAAGGATAATAATAAATGTTATTGGGCCTTCTACAACCCAATTTCATATTTAAGGGACACTCAATGGCTTTTAAGTGCTATTGGGCCTTAGTGGCCCATTAGTATTGCTAGTAAGGTCCAAGTAAACAAATACATGTTGATAATCAATAGTAATCAAAGTCAATTGGGATTTAGTGAGTAATAACGGGTGGCACCAATGTATGTCGGTCGTAGTCTGTAGTTATAATCAAAGTCTCCTGGAGGGAGAGCGAGAGTTTGTGTATAGATCTACACGGCGGTGAATCCCCCACACCTCAGTTGTTCGCTACAGTTAGACTCAGCCAGTCTAGGGTGACAAAATCTTAAGATCAATTTCGGCGTTCACCAGAGTGCCAAGGCAGACGAACTAGTCATTATCATGCATGGTTATAACGACTCACATAAATAAATCCAATATAAATCAAGTAATCAAGGTAAGTCAAAATCATTCACGTGATGGGATAACAATTCGAACCATTATATGATATTTTTATTTTCGGAAAACATCGGGTTTTCCGAGGAAGTTCAACATTTTCACTGATACTTTTAATACAAAGCTTTTCAATTATACACGTTTTGAAATCATCATTCATATATTTACGGATCTTCACACTTTTATATAAACAATGGTCTTTTCAGAAAATATCGGATTTTCTGGGTTGTTTTCTTTCAAACTACACAAAGCATTTTCATATCAAACATGTTTATGAACTCACCAACATTCCATATGTTGACCGTTTTCAAAATAACTTGTATTCTCAGGTAACAGGTAAGCTGAGGAGTAGTACCAAGTATGTTAGTGTGTTGTGCTTTTGAAAACTACCAAACATTTTATGTTATGGATTTGTAATGTTAAAACAATGTACTTGATGTGAACAACGTCAGTTGTTATATATTGATGCATGGTGATGTTTATTTTATGATTCATGTATATTCATTGTGATGATATTCAATTTAAGTCACGTGAGCCCTCAGACGTTTCCGCCGTCTGGTTCGGGGGTGTGACAGCAGATCTTGAGCAGACGTTCAAACTGGATCTAAAGTTAAGGAACAAGGAAGATGGCAGACCCTTAGTGAATATGTCTGCATACTGAGACGATGAAGGAACATGAAGGACACGCACATGCCCAAGTGCAACCTTGTCTCGAACGAAATGAATGTCAATCTCTATGTGCTTCGTGCGTTGATGTTGAACCGGATTTGTAGATAAGTACACCACACTCACATTGTCGCAATAAACAAGATTGGTTCACTGAGGAAGGAAGTGTAACTCCCTAAGTAGATTGCGAAGCGATGTAGCTTCAGAAACTGCATTGGCAACGCCACGATACTCTGCTTCCGCACTAGATCGAGAAATAGTAACTTGTCGCTTCAACGACCATGAGAGAAGATTCTGGCCGAGAAAAGCACAGTAACCAGAGGTGGAGCGTCGCGAAGTAGGGCAACCCGCCCAATCGGCATCAAAGTAGGCAGGAAGACTACGAGCAGGGGAAATATAGAGTTGAAGACCATGATCCAGCGTACCTCGTAAGTATCGAATAATACGTTTGAGAGCCGAAAAATGAGCCTCTCTGGGATCATATACCAGTATGCATTACTGATGGGTTTTAGCCATAAGAACTTCCTATGTGCTCATACAAACCCTAATGCTTGGATCTAGGTTTCTCTATTGTACATGCAATTCATCCAAGACTATAAACCCTAGATCTAGTATATGATAATCAATATAACATATAAATTAGGGTTTAGATCATACCTTGATTGTTATGTAGCAATAACAATCTCAAATCCTTCTTGTATTGACTTTAGAAAGCTTAGAGTCACAAATGTCACTCCTCTAATGGTTCACAAACACCAAGAGCAAGAGGATGAAGAAGAGAAGAGAAGGAGGCTGCCCAAAACGTGTGGAAACCCTAAAAGAAGTCTTGTCCACGTTTTTGGGGCATAAGGGTTCTTTAAATAGTGAGGCTATTAGGGTTATCTAACAAGGGAACCCTAATTTGGATGCTTAAGCCCTAAGCAACCCATAGGCTCCTTCCTTAAAGGCCTTGGGACGATTTCTAATGGGTTTCCCCATAGAATTCCTCCACCCCTTTAATTATGGAGTCCATTAGCTCAATATTTAACTATCATACAATTGACAGTTCTAGTCCCTTAGTTTAATTAATGTCTTTTAGCCACAAAACTAATGACCAATTAATTCTTGACTAATATTAATTAGACTATATGATTTCTCCTTTAATATATTATCCTCATAATATATTAATAAATCATATTTAATCCTTTCTCTCTGTTATTCATCCTATCAAGTTGCTTTGGTGAAGGCAAACCAAAAGGACCATGCACTATTGGGTCAAGTACATACCAAAATAGTTATGGACTTAGACACTAATCCAACAGTCTCCCACTTGGATAAGTCTAATAACTATTATGCGTATAACTTCAAATCCTGATCTGAAATCATATCTTTCTAAAGCCGCTGTCAACTCTGATCCTATCAGATACGTGTGTCCTTTAGATAAGGGATCATATATTCCTCCATTCTAGATATCGTATAGACTGAGACATGGATCTAAATCATTCTCTGTCTATGTGCTGTTTCCCAAATTCAGATTTATGACGACTGACAACAGACTACAATTTGAACACATCAAATTAGTCCCAGCTTGGCCAAGCGCTTAGGTGCCATCACTAAATCATCGAGGGGCCCACAAATATCGCTTTTATCCCACTTTGGATAAAAGGAACGGATAAACTTTGACTCAATGCTCGCTTGCACTCACTCACCAAATCACACACAACAATATGTTTTATAACACCAAGTTACTGGTGCGTTTACACATTATCAATGTGTAACCGACTAGCAAGATACAACTCACACATCTCGGTTTCAAGAATATAAGATGTTATCGTCTCACTAATCACTTATGATAACAATCCATGAAGTGATCCAAGTGAGCGTGGGTTTAATCCAATGCTCAAATCATATTCATGCGCACTCATGAACGTTGCAACAAACATTTGCTTATGTCTAATACACTTAATACAATCCACACACCAATTCACGACAGTCTTCATTCATATCTACTTCCAACATATGAAAGACTGTGGTCCGTTTGAATAATTTGACTGTTCTGAACCAATTAAATTATTCAGGAAGTCAAAACAGGCAAAGTGAAATACAAGAATAATACTAATCCCATATGGCCTCAAACCATTGAGTATAAATAAAACACTTTTTATTTATCACCATATCGATTACTCATTATTTGTTGTTTCGCGTAATTAACTTCTTACTTGAATTACAACACTTGTCCCATGCTCTTAGCATGCACACAATGTTTACTTATGGTTCTTATTTTGTGAAATAGAACAAATGAACACATTTCCAATCATACTCATTTCACAACTCCCAACCCATTCTACAAGTAAAAGAATATCAAATTCTTGCCACTTATAGAATATGTTAGATTCTAACATTTTATGCAATGATCCTTTCGTAATATCACTGCACTAAAGTCACAATGACTATTGCCAATGAAATTACAAAGTTCTCTATCTGAGATTGTTACAAGACAATTCCTTAGATGTGATGTCTCTCACTCAAGGTACATTCCTTTGAACATCCTTTTGCATAAAAGTTTCTAATCTAGACATTGATTCTCAATTTCCAACTCCCAATATGGAAACATTTCCATATTTTCCATATGACAACTCATTCTTAATAGAATCTTATATATTCATAATAATGTCGATAAGGTCCATCCAATACTATACTTCCAACTACTCACAAGCGACCAATCCTCGGCGAACTTTCGATTGTCCTTTGATAGTTGTCTAATTATCTTAGTCAAAACCGATTCTTGTCATTTTCCCTCTAAATGCACTAGACATTTGGAAAAATTTAGAATGGTCAAATATTATAGCATTTGCCATCGATCCTATACCCGAAGCGTATGCGACACGATGCATAATGTCTTACATAAAGATTCGATACTTTATCAATCTTCTGCCATAATATTTTATGTGCTACGTTCTCTCAATTCGAAATATGAAGAGGAACGTCGTAATCATAATCGAAATTTAAGAACACACTATGTATCCTTGACTAAGTTTATTAACATTCCACAACCTAAGCCTTTATATTTGAAATGAAGCATAATATTCTATCCCTTAATTATAGCAAAACAACTATTCAACCCTTACAACTTTGCAAAGTATGACTCTTGTTTTTTTCTATAATTAATACTGCTAACTTGCAATACCTGCCTTAATAATCATGCAATCATAACATTTATGCTCCCACTATCACGATGATTATTACAAACATAACACTTATGCTCCTACTAGCTATGACATGTATTCATAAACAGCTTAACTTTCAGAAAAACAATGCTTATTGAATTTCGTTAAGTTCATATTTCTAATACCCAATGCTTTGATAATCTTTTATCAAGGCTTCTTAAACTTATACACCTTTGCCTTAGATAGTTTATATGTGTGTCTTAAACAATTTAGACTAATTGCCAAATCTCACAATTCGAATCATGGAAAGGGATACCGTAACCATAATCGAATTCGAGAATACAGTTTCACGATCACTATCTTCTTAAAATCTCTATTAGTGAAAGCATTTCCTCACAGTCATTTTCATGAAGGAGGGAATCTTATGACACTTATATTTTAATGGTGTATGTGTTCCTATCCATGTGAATTTATCAAAACCAAAGTTTGCGACAAATCCAAACTCATATGGACCAAACCTTCTCAATCTTGATTTCTTGCCTTATGGTAACACGGCTGCCCACCATGTCTTCCAAGTAGTTAAGCAGCTCACCCTTTCCTATCAATGTACTTTCAATTGATCAAGGTCCTTTCCTTTTATGCATTCAAATGAGAACTCATAGGCTCACATGCATAATTAACTCAATTGGAATGGCACAGAAACAAGGTAATGTCAACACGATAGGTTGTAAACCTCTACTCATGCGCTAGTGATGATCGATAAGGTTTATTCTTGATTTTCTCTTGAAACCTTTCAAGACCATCAAAACTCCCACTGACTCCTTGACATATAAGATTTTCTTGTCAATAAACATTTCTTGACAAACAAATATTCAAGAGTTAGTGCAGCCTTTATCAAGACAAAACATTTCATAAAATTGGTTCTAGTTGGTCTTTGTCTTATCCAAGACATCACAACTTTCCAATTATAAATTTGCTAGAATAGGAAAGCCCCTTTCCAAATTCTACATTTGATGAATGTTATGAACCTTCTTAAGACTTGTCACTCAATATCACAATCTTAACTCTAGGACTTGTTTTGGAATGAAGTATGATTGACTTCTTGATTTAACCATTTCTTCAATTCTTGATTCCTCTTCTTGTACATACACTTGTACTAAGACTTATTTAGAGGATCAATTGAGATATGGTTCTTAATCATTAAGTCATATCATAAAGCATGATAAAAGGTACTCTCCCTTCTTCTTAGAATAGAGAAACTTTTATCTTTCTGCCTACTCGATTCTCTTATTCGTTCTGCTATTGATTTAAACTTTTTCAATCAATTTAGAATTACACTTAATCTTATAAGTATAATCATATTTACTAAACCTTTAGTAAATCATGACGAATACTTTTGTTACTCTTGTGGTGGATTTGATCAACACACAACTTTGTGTACTCGGTCTACTAGTCTTTCACTTGACACTTTGTCAACGAATTAGTCTAATTTCCAAATATGAAATTTCTCATTCATCGTGCAACCAAGTTGCATGATTCCAAGTTATTGTCCAATTGAAACTTGGGTGATGAGAAACTCTCCTTGTTTGGTAAATTCTTGACATTTCCACAAACAAACATAATTAAGAATCGCATCCACTCGTTGTAGAAATATACGAACATCAATTTTCATAACGATTTCATTGTAAGGAAATAAATAAATTAATAAATGAGTCAAACCAAAATTTATTTTATTCATAAAATCAGCGGAAAATATATGTCCTTACAATGCAAAAATCAACTGAAAACTATGTAAAAAAATCCTAACAACTCTATCATAACTTTTTAAGCTCAAAATCTAATCTTCAAATCCATGCGATCGAGATCCATTTCTATGTGATTAGACTCATCTTGCTTTTCCATCAAGCTTCCTCTCTTTTCACTGATCCTGCAAGACATTCAAATGCAATCTTATCACATAATGTATTAAGAATCAACAAATAGGAACTTAATGGAGTTAGATAGTGGATATTACCTGAAGCACAACCATACTCTTTGACTCTCCCATCTTCTGGACTCTTCAGGCTCTTAGGGCAGACTTGTATCCAACACCCTTTCTCTTGGCAGCAAACGCAAGTCGGTTCTCCTAGAACGTCCTCGGAAGCATGGTTGGTTGACTTTCCCAACAAATATGCTACATTGCTTTGCCAAATCATTTCTGATTCAGCAGCAATGAGCATGTAAGTTAGGTCAATGAGGTTACCGTCATGATCCGTCATATAATACTTTCTTTTGAACTCATTATATGATTCAGGAAGTGACTGCAGAACCCAGTTCACAGCCAACTTATCAAGGAGTGACGTACCCAACATTATCAACCTATCGATGTGTGATTTCATTCTTAGAACGTGGGCACACACGGGTTTACCATCTTCATGTTTCATTTCCAATAGGGCTTTAGTGACATTGAACCTTTCAATTCTTCGATCTTGTGGGTTAAGGAGAATAATTTGAGGAGGAGGAGGAAGTGAAGCATGATCTCTTGTTCCTCGATCGAATCGTGGAATATCATCTTCGTGTGGAATGCTTGTTCCACGGGATTTGGGAAGACCATAGTTATCGTACTTTGACATCTACAAAACGGGAGAAAAATAAATTCAAGTTAGTTGATTGATTGAGTCCTTAATAAATCACCCAAATGAGATATTAAGGCTAGGACCCAACACAATACGCTACAACCTAGAAAAGGGATGTCGTAATCTAGTTGCAGAATATTTGAAGGTAAGTGAATGACGATTCACTAATTTCCACCATGAAAAACGAAAAAAAACTTTTAATTTTTAAATCTATGAAAACTCCTAGATACTTTGAGATTCATTGAACTTTTCAAAGGCATGTTTAAATCTCGATATGCCCCTCTAGTTTGTGACTGGGATGCCGAGGATCACAAAGCGGGTGTGAATAACCATGTAAACTTACATGGTGCCCCCCACATGTTACAGTCACCTATTTGATGTGCCGGTAAATCACACACGCTCCACCGAACTATGACAAACATTGAGTCACCCTTTGCTACCTTTGCTTAGAACCATTTAGTGTGCCGGTAAACCACACACGCTCCACTAACGTCTTCGCAAAGGCACAAAGTGTAATTTCATGGAATTGCATCAATTCACTTTTGCCTAAAGTAACTAAGATTGGGAATTTGTAAAATATTTAGTTACTTTTGTACTTCATTATACTTATAATGGAAGGTTCTGTCCTATCCTACCCGTTCGGCTAACGACCCTCCACTAGTCAAGAGTGCGGTGGATAAGAGTGGATACCCATTCAATCGCCATTTTATAGGCAATTTCCTTAAACACCCCTTATAGACCAGCTTCGTAAATGAGGCCTACTAACGGTAAGACTGACTTTTACTCATACATATATATAATGTTAGACTTTTAATGATATATATAGTATAGGGTGTATTTTACACTTTTAAAATACTAGGTGGTTAAATTTAACAATTATACTTTTAATTCAATTAAATTGTAAACCAAAACTTTATGGATTTATTAAACCTCTTTTAATTATACACTTTAATTAATTAATAAAACCATAAGGGTGTGATTTGAACTTTTCAAAACAATACTAGGGTTTTTGATATGTGCATATTTAGTTCATATTAAGTTTAGATTTTTATTCATTTATTAGCTAAATTATTGCATTTTATGGACAAAAGGTACTTAAAAGTGTTTGAATTATATTTTCAGTCCAAAAATGAAGCTCGGAAGCAGGAGAAGCGGTTGAGAGATCGAGAATGAAACAAAGAAGAAAAACACTAAAAATAGCACCTACTCGGCGAGTAGGGTCGACTACTCGGCAAGTCCAAGCGAAGATTCGAGAAGATAAAGACTCGGGATCCCAGAGACTTATCACGAAAAGGGGACTGAGAGATGGACTCGACGAGTCACCACCTGACTCGACGAGTCGATTCGTATATATAAAGATAACTCCTCAGAACGATGGAAAGGAATTCTGGAACGATTCAGAAGAATTTAGCTGCGATAAAGAAGTCAGAAAAAACCTAGAAGACGACGTGAGAAGCTAGAATTCAATCCCGAAGGAGAATTGAGGCAAAATTTCATCATCCCACTTAATCTTTTGTTTTGACATCATGGTTAAACAATTAGACTCTGCTTGTTTGTTGTTATTTACTTCAATTATGAGCTAAAACCTTTAGACTTCTGTTTGGGGATACAAAAATTGATACTATGGTTTGATTGATTGGTAGGATTAATTCTAAGTTGGTGATTTTTGTTATCTTAGCTTGCTAAAGAACCTTGTTTGTGAATAATAATTAATTTTCTGTTAACAGGAAGATAATTGATTAGCATGAACATCTATTGATTATCAATCTCATATGCTATGTGATCACTTTGCCATATGTCTAGGATTAATGAACATGAAACTAGAGTTAATAAGAAAATTGAGTATATTCATGTGCAAGCTTGTGTGATGACCATTAACAAGAAGTTAATTAAAAGATTAAATTAGTTAACTATTGCAAGTCTAAATTAACCCGAATAATTAATCTAGTAAATCTAATTAAATTAGACAATTGGCCACTGTTTAAGTTAGTTTATTTGCTAAGGATTAGTGTAGTGAATGCGAATCTAATCACTTGAATCGGTAACCAACAAAAGAATTAATCCATTGCACCATTACCTTGAAATCAACCATATGATCAATTGAGTTGAACTAAACAGAAGTTCCTTCCCAATTATTGAATCTAGTTAGTTCTTAGTTTCCTAATTTTTAAATTAGTAATAGTTAGCTAGTTTCTAGTCTTGTAAAACTAGAGAAAACCCCTACTTATTAATTAATTTAGATAGAATTAGTTTTTAGTCTTAATTTGCCGTTCCCTGTGTTCGATATCATACTTATTCAACTATACCACAATTGATAGGTTCACTGCCTTTGTGTGTTATTTTATAATTAAAAGTAGGTTTAAAACTAAGTGAGTTTGCACACACCAAGTTTTTGGCGCCGTTACCGGGGAATGGTTCAAATAGTTAATTTTATTTGCTAATTGTTATCGTTTTTATTTTATTGATTAGTTTTTTTTTATTTTAATTTTAATTTTTATTTATTATGTATTTTCCAAATCTCGATGCTTTTGATGCTTTTCTTGAGGAAGTAGTGCAGGAAATTTAGCAGGAAGATGAGGATTATGACTCAGATGATGATTTGAAGAAATTTGGAAGATGGTTAGATAACTTCTTGTCTAACAATCAAGAACAATTTGAGTCACTAGAGCTAAATCTACAAGATGAAGAATTTAATCCAGAAAAAGATTTGGAGGAGCTGGAAAGGTTGCTAGCAGAGAGGTCGGATGAAGAACAAGAACAAGCTGAATTGCAGGAACCAAGCTGTGGTTTGACCATTACCACGACATGGTCCCCTGTTCTTCCGGTTTGTGTTTCGAAGCATGGGGTGACGATTCCAACTTTGGAGAAAGTTCTAAATTAGGATCCATTTATGATTAGTATCCAACCGGTTCCAACCCTTCTCAATATTCTTGGGTTTTATGAATTCAAGCTCATTTGGCCAATTTCTGAAGCAAAGAGTCGAATTTTACGAATTGGTCCACCAAAGAAGATATTTAATGCAATGAATGGATTGGCATTGAGTTTATTGAAAGTTTATTAAGTTGGGAGTCCAGCTAAAGACTCGCACAAAAAGAAGCGCTTGCGGGAGGCAACTCGTCATTAGAGTTTGCTTTTCTTTTTCTTTTAAACTTCTAGTATTTAGGGATAATATAGGAATTTTTATTTTGATATTTTTTTCCTTTTTATTATGTGGTTTTGTCTTTGATCTTTTCAGAAGCTAGGGCGATATTAGAGCGAATTCTTAAAGCGTGAGGGAATTAAAGTGAGGGGTCGAGTCGTTTACGAGAAGATTAGAAGACTTTGAGCGATATGTTGAGTCCGATGTTTATATTTGGTTAAAAAGAGTCTCGTCCCTGGAGAAAATGAGGAGTAGTATTACCTTGATACTCTCCTTGAACACAAAATTAAAGCTGAGGAAGAAAGAAGAAAAGACCTAATCAGAGTCAAGAACTCGTCGAGTGCATAATACTAACTCGACGAGTCCAAGCGAAAAATCACGATTTCTGCAAGTATAGCGATTCAACTCGGCGAGTTTACTATAAAACTCGACGAGTTACTCTTTCTCTTACCTTCAAGATTGACAATTTGATTCCATTCGACATGGGCATTGTCTATATTTTTGAAGTTCATTTCCGAGCATTTCCAAGAAGCTTTTTCCTCGATATTTTGGAGCTGTCAACCACACGAGACGAATGACACCCAATGCATGGATGAGATTTTCCTATGTCTAAAGTCAGCTGAAGATGGAGCTTTAAATTAAGAAGTTCAACCTCGCAACTACTATCCCAGGGGAGTTTGTTCCAATTCCCTCTTTATTTTATTGTTCTTTATCATGCATAATATGCAATAGGGACATTGCATAAATTAAGTGTGGGGTAGGGGTTTGTTATATTATTTAAAATTTTAGTTAATTTATGATAAATTTTGAAAATTTTGCATTAAAATTGCTAGGGCTAAATTAGAAAATTTTGGTAAAAGCAATTAGGATTCCATGCTAGTATTGTGTTTGATGATTTTATGAAGACCCAAATGTTTAGTTGAGCCTATATACGTTCTAGTGCATTTGTGGCTTCCTTATTCTAGTGAAATCATGGGACAAAAACACGATATCGCTTAGTTTGAAGGATGCAATATGTTTAGCATCATGTACCAGAAATGTATCCAGGAAAATTATTATCGTTAACCAATAAATGTTGAAGTTGAGCGCCCCTGCTTAAGCATGTAGGTTTTGAATGAAAAAAAAGTGAGGTACATGTAAAAAAAGAGAATTACAAGAAAAGTTGTAAGAATTTTGGAGCAATCAAAGTGAAGATCAAAAGATCAAAATTCCGAAGATTCCAAAAGTTGAAGATACCAAAAATCAAACAATAAAGGTGGTGAATTCAAAGAGATCAAAGATCAAATTATCAAGGAAGTGAAGAATTCAAAAGAGCTCCATAGTGGTATCATAAGTTGTAATTCTAGATTATGTATGCTTGGGTTGCTCATCTAAAAATACCTTGAGGGTAAGAGGTTTTCTGCGGATGGATTCGGAGGGTTGCATAAAATGAGCATAGTTCGGGGTGAGTGGGCGAATGTTTATGAGGATCGTGAGTATTTGGAATATGGGGGGTTCTTTAGGAAAAATTTAGACACAAATGTATGCGTTGCGGTCTTGGCATAATGGCTGGGATAGATTGGAGTTGTCATATGTGATTCTAATGTTTTAAAATTCAGTTTTGCTTGGGGGCAAGCAAAAGTCAAGAGTGGGGTATTTTGATAATTGCATATTTAGTTCATATTAATTTTAGATTTTTATTCATTTATTAGCTAAATTATTGCATTTTATGGACAAAAGGTACTTAAAAGTGTTTGAATTATATTTTCAGTCCAAAAATGAAGCTCGGAAGCAGAAGGAAGCAGGAGAAGCGGTTGAGAGATCGAGAATGGAACAAAGAAGAAAAACACTAAAAATAGCACCTACTTGGCGAGTAGGGTCGACTACTCGGCGAGTCCAAGCGAAGATTCGAGAAGATAAAGACTCGGGATCCCAGAGACTTATCACGATACGGGGACTGAGAGATGGACTCGACGAGTCGCCACCTGACTCGACGAGTCGATTCGTATATATAAAGATAACTCCTCAGAACGATGGAAAGGAATTATGGAACGATTCAGAAGAGTTTAGCTGCGATAAAGAAGTTAGAAAAAACCTAGAAGACGACGTGAGAGGCTAGAATTCAATCCCGAAGGAGAATTGAGGCAAAATTTCATCATCCCACTTAATCTTTTGTTTTGACATCATGGTTAAACCATTAGACTCTGTTTGTTTGCTGTTATTTACTTCAATTATGAGCTAAAACCTTTAGACTTCTGTTTGGGGATACAAAAATCGATACTATGGTTTGATTGATTGGTAGGATTAATTCTAAGTTGGTAATTTTTGTTATTTTAGCTTGCTAAAGAACCTTGTGTGTGAATAATAATTAATTTTCTGTTAATAGGAAGATAATTGATTAGCATGAACATCTATTGATTATCAATCTCATATGTTATGTGATCACTTTGCCATATTTCTAGGATTAATGAACATGAAACTAGAGTTAATAAGAAAATTGAGTATATTCATGTGCAAGCTTGTGTGATGACCATCAACAAGAAGTTAATTAAAAGTTTAAATTAGTTAACTATTGCAAGTTTAAATTAACCCGAATAATTAATCTAGTAAATCTAATTAAATTAGACAACTGGTCACTGTTTAAGTTAGTTTATTTGCTAAGGATTAGTGTAGTGAATGCGAATCTAATCACTTGAATCGGTAACCAACAAAAGAATTGATCCATTGCACCTTTACCTTGAAATCAACCATAGGATCAATTGAGTTGAACTAAACAGAAGTTCCTTCCCAATTATTGAATCTAGTTAGTTCTTAGTTTTCTAGTTTTTAAATTAGTAATAGTTAGCAAGTTTCTAGTCTTGTAAAACTAGAGAAAACCCCTACTTATTAATTAATTTAGATAGAATTAGTTTTTAGTCTTAATTTGGCGTTCCCTGTGTTCGATACCCTACTTATTCAACTATACCACAATTGATAGGTTCACTGCCTTTGTGTGTTATTTTATAATTAAAAGTAAGTTTAAAACTAAGTGAGTTTGCACACACCAAGTTTTTGGCGCCGTTGCCGGGGATCGAACTCGGGTCACCAAGCAAAAGTCAAGTGTGGGGTATTTTGATATGTGCATATTTAGTACATATTAACTTTAGATTTTTATTCATTTATTAGCTAAATTATTGCATTTTATGGACAAAAGATACTTAAAAGTGTTTGAATTATATTTTCAGTCAAAAAATGAAGCTCGGAAGCAGAAGGAAGCAAGAGAAGCGGTTGAGAGATCGAGAATGGAACAAAGAAGAAAAACACTAAATAGACATCAAAATTAAACTTTTAGTCAAAATTTAAATTCCAAAACTTGAGGGCAAGTTTTGAAACCTTTTCAAACCATTAGGGTTTCAACTATTTAAATTTCAAAACAAAACTTTTAAGTTCAAATTTAAACTATAAAACCTAAAGGGAAAAAATTGAAACTTTTCATACAAGATAATTCAAATCTAAATTACATATAATCAAATATTATCTAATAAAACAATTGATTATCTAAATTTTGACAATTATCTTCGATTTAGGTAAGGATAATCACTAAATATTGATAAAATTCAGATTTTATAACAAAAGCATGTTTATGGTAATTATCCAAAGCCAAAACAGGAAGAAAATTGTGAAGCCGGGCTGGTAGACCCTTTGACTCGTCGAGTCTAGACCTGGACTCGTCGAGTACAGCTGACTCGACGAGTTCACCAAGTGACTCGGCGAGTCAAACACTCAGAAGCCAAAAAATTCGATTTTCAGTGCTGAATTCGATCAAATATGCATCAATACAATAGAAACCAATCAAGGCTCTGATACCACTGATGGGTTTTAGCCATAAGAACATCCTATGTGCTCATCCAAACCATAATGCTTGGATCTAGGTTTCTCTATTGTACATGCAATTCATCCAAGACTATAAACCCTAGATCTAGTATATGATAATCAATATAACATGTAAATTAGGGTTTAGATCATACCTTGATTGTTATGTAGCAATAACAATCTCAAATCCTTCTTGTATTGACTTTAGAAAGCTTAGAGTCAAAAATGTCACTCCTCTAATGGTTCACAAACACCAAGAGTAAGAGGATGAAGAAGAGAAGAGAAGGAGGCTGCCCAAAACGTGTGGAAACCCTAAAAGAAGTCTTGTCCACGTTTTTGGGGCATAAGGGTTCTTTAAATAGTGAGGCTATTAGGGTTATCTAACAAGGAAACCCTAATTTGGATGCTTAAGCCCTAAGCAACCCATGGGCTCCTTCCTTAAAGGCCTTGGGACGATTTCTAATGGGTTTCCCCATAGAATTCATCCACCCCTTTAATTATGGAGTCCATTAGCTCAATATTCAACTATCATACAATTGACAGCTCTAGTCCCTTAGTTTAATTAATGTCTTTTAGCCACAAAACTAATGACCAATTAATTCTTGACTAATATTAATTAAACTATATGATTTCTCCTTTAGTATATTATCCTCATAATATATTAATAAATCATATTTAATCCTTTCTCTCCATTATTCATCCTATCAAGTTGCTTTGGCGAAGGCAACCCAAAAGGACCATGCACTATCGGGTCAAGTACATACCAAAATAGTTATGGACTTAGACACCAATCCAACAATTACTTGGCTCATTAAGACTCATAGAGCTGAAATTTTGAGGGAAATTAATTTCTTGACCATTGTTGCTAGGAACATGAAACCATTGCCAAGGGGAGGGGCCTGTTGGGCTGGCAAAAAAAGCACTAGGCTGCTGTGGAGAATTAAAAAATGGCCCATTATTATTAGTCCATATTTGCTGCTGTTTCAATTGGGCCGAATGGGCTGGTGTATTCGGTTGGACTGTAGGGGATGAAAGTATGCCATTGTTTAGAGAAGTTCGTTGACCAGCTGCATAGGGCGACACAATAACATATGACGACGGAGACCAGGGGCACAAAACCCAGCCGTCGTTCGAGCTGAAATTGGGAGGCGAGGGCTGGCCGGCGCCGACACTTGAGAGATTCCGACCGGCACTGCCACCTGTGCCTGAGAAGTTTCGACCAACGCTACCGTTGTTTCTGCTGCCACGTGAGTTCCGGCCACCATTATTTCATCCACCGCCACGAATGCCACGATTATTGGATCCTCGATGCGTATGATTGGTATTAAGAACTGTAGGCAACGAGGAGTAATCATTATGAGAAGCTTGCGTCATTCGGTGATTGAACTGCTCCATGCGTTGTTCTTCAACTAGCAAGATCGATCTTGCTTCCAAGAAGGTGGGTAGTGGATTTCGGTGACGTAGCATAATAGCCACAGGATCAAATTTATGTGAAAGACCATTGATTAAATATGTGACAATGTTCTTTTCAGGTACAGGTGCTTCAATGTTATCAAGGAGATCTGCAATGGACTTTATGTGGGCACGGTAATCAGTAACAGAAGAATCTCCCATGACAATGTTTCAAAGCTCATTGTCGAGTTGAATCACTTTGGCGTCTTTATTATCACGAAAATGGTCTTTAAGATTCTTCCATATTTGACTAGAAGTTACGTTTCTCTTCAAAATCATTTGAAGTAGCAATTCGGATAAGGTGACATATAACCAAGACTTAACAATGGAATTGATTCTATTCCATTCCTCATCAGTCGGTTTGTCTTTGGCAATAACGAGATGACCGGAGACCCCATAACCGATGTTGTGAGTTTGGAATAACTCCCTCCAAGCATCATAGTTTAACTGCTCAAGATCAAGCGTCAAAGGTACGACAGATTTGATATTGGTTATCCCGTAAGGTTTTTCTACAGGTTTAGACATTGAGAAAAAGAAGGGGGGGGGGGGGGGGAATAAGTTGAAGAAGAAGATGGCATGCAGAAAGAGAGGAGAAAGATCGGCTACGAATACTAGGGTAGCTCTGATACCATGTTTTGGTAATGATTTCTCCATCTCTCATTCATACATTAGCAAAGGTTTAAATACAAGAAATCATACAAGGCCATGGGCCCACATACAAAGTAAATACAAAAAGGATTATACAATTGAACTAATAAAGGAACATATATAATAACCATAAATAGATGAGATGTCGGTTGGCTAACATTTTCTTTATTTTTTTTCAAATATATATAACTTTTTACTAGAATAGCCAAAAGATGTTAAGCTCAAAATAAAGATGTTACAGATTTCAACACTTACAACTCTGATGGAAGCTTATCATTGTTCTTTTGTACAACTCGGCTTCATAGATTGTGGTTTTATGATCAGTCATTGATTTTGCATCATCACATACCAATCCGCCGAATTAGTAATGAAAATGTTGAATAATATATATATATATATATATATATATATATATATATATATATATATATATATATATGGAAAAGTTCAATAGAGAACCATAATTATGTTGGATTAATGTCTAAGTCCATAACTATAATTGGTAAGACTTGACCCGACCCGGCATGGTCCATTTGGGTTGCATGGCATCATGCACTTGGATAGACTATAATGAGAGAAATAAGACACTTATGGTTATTAATATATTATAAGTTCTAGTATATTAATAATAAGAATAATAAGATTATTTAATTAGTATTGATCAAGAATTAATCTAGGTTTAATTAAGTGATCAAAAGAAGACTAATTAAATATATGGGTTGATTGTGTAAATCATCCATACTTGTATAGTGGGCTAATGCTCCATGGATAATCAAGTTGGGCTAAAACCCATAGGATGGTCCATGGATGCTCCATGGTGTATTTGTACCCATGGATCATGGAAATGAAAGGCCATGTCAATTAGGGTTTACATGGTGTAACCCTAACTATATAAGCATCTTATTCTTGACCAAAATCGGCCACTAGTGTGTGAAGTGAAAGGGCTAGCCGATTTCATGAGTTGTAGAATTCTCTCAAGTTATTCTAAGTGTTTTGGTGATTGTGATTCCATTTGAGGCTTCCACACTATTGGGGCTAGGCACTCAAGCTTAATGAAGACTTTCTACATCAAAGAGGTATGTATTCTATCTTGTTACACTCATTGTTTTGTATGCTAGATTAGGATAATACCTCGGAAGTTCTTATTTGCATGTATAATAGAGAAAACATAGATCCAAGGTATTTAGGGTTGCATGTACACTTAGAAGTGTTAGAATGCTCAAAACCCAACAGTGGTATTAGAGCCTAGGCTTGTTTTCTTGTTATACTTGCAAAACGGCTTAAAAAATCGAATTTCTTGCTGTCTGATCATCAGACTCGGCGAGTCCATCAGGAGACTCGGCGAGTCCATGCCTTAAAAGTGATGAATTCGATCCAACTCGCCGAGTTGGTTCATGCACTCGACGAGTTGGACCCGCAGACAACATAAACTCGACTTTTTTGGCTGGAATTGGACTAGGAACATTACCCAAAGATGTTTTGGACTTATAAACTTGTTTTTGATGTGGTAATGTTCATGCTAATCCAATTTCAAAGATAATTGTCAATAGATTCATGTTTTGTATTAGTTTAAAGTTTAGACTAATTACATGAAAAAGTTTGATTTGAATTATCTTGTTCTTATGAGTTGCTTAGATTAATAGAAAAGTTAATTGAAATAGTTGTTTTCAATCCATTTTAATCTAAGAGTTGAGTATAAAATGTGTTTGTGTAACTTGTCCTCAAGTTACATGAAGAGTCACATTAAAGACTCATAAAACTCATAAAAGTTGGCAATGGTTACAAAATGAAGAGTCTTGTGTCATTGAATAATTTTTTTTATGACTCCATAACTTGTCCTCAAGTTATGGAAGTTCAAGAGTCACTTCATTAAAGAATAAATATGTAACCATAATTAAATCCATAAGTTATAAAATAAAGAAAGGTTAGTTCTTTTATTAGTTTAAAGTCTTCCATAACTTGTCCTCAAGTTATGGAACTTGAAGAGTTTTTGGATTAAAACTACTTTAAACACATAAATCATGGAATTAATTAGTTTTGAATAGTTTCAAAACTTGCCCTCAAGTTTTGGAATTTGTAAAGTTTTCACTTATGAATACTTTAATTCCAAGTTAGCCCTTAGAATTTTAAAGAGTTAAAATTCAACCCTTATACTTTATAATATTATAAGTTAATAATATATATATATGTATAAGAGTAAAGTCAGTCTTACCGCTAGTACGCCTCATTCACGAAGCCGGTCTATAAGGTGGGTATAAGGTTGTTGCCTATAAAATGGCAACTTAATGGGTGTCCACTCTCACCCACCGCTTGCTTGACTGGTGGAGGCTCGTTAGCCGAACGGGTTTGACAGGACTAGAATTCTCCCTTCATTAAAAGTATTAATGATAATACTAAGTAACTAAACTCTTAATAATACCCAATCTTAGTTACTTAGGAAAAATGTGAATAAGGTGCTAATCCATGAAATTACACTTTGCACTTTGTTTAAGTCGGTTAGTGGAGCGTGTGTGGTTAACCGGCACACTAACTCGTATTTAACAAGGTAGGAAAAGGGTAACTTAATGTTTATCATAGTATCGGTGGAGCGTGTGTGGTTAACCGGCACATCGATTGAGGGGTAAACACTTAAGGGTACCAAGTAATTTGCATGGTTACTTCACACCTTGTTTTGTGATCCTCGGCATCCCAGTCACAAAACCTGAAGGGCACACTCGAGATTGAAACATGCCATTGAACAGTTCAATGAATCTCAATAGATCTAGGAGTTTCAAAACCAATTAAAACCTAATAATACATTTCGTTTATCTTGGTGGAAATTGGTGAATCGTCATTCACCTACCTTCAAATATTTTATAGCTTGGATTACGGCATCCCTCTTCTAAGTTATAAAATAGTTTGTTGGGTCGTAGCCTTAATATTTCATATTGGGTGTTATATTAAGGACTTAAGATCAACTATCTTGAATATCTCCCAAAAGATGTCTGGTTTAGACATTTATGATCTTCCTAAATCTCTTGAAACAAGCTTTCCTAAATGAAGATGATGTCCCATGGAAATCATACTTCTTTCACCTCCTCCAATTATTCTCCCTAACCCACAAGTTCAAGGTCACTCAAGCCCTATTGGCAAGGCAAGGTCTAGGTGTGATCACATCTTGGAGATGTAGTCACATATTGACAAGCCGGGAGAGTTGGGTGTCAAAGTCTTGAGAAAGTTGGTGGTTCAATCACTTTCTAAGTCACATAGTGAGTTCTTTTGGAACACCTATGAAACAGACTATGACAAGACCCTTAATGATCTTATCTATTTGTTAAGATCAACTTCCTTAAAACTTGATGGACATTGACAATAGTGACACAGGAAATCCAGAAAAGCATTCTCTTCCCAATGGTAAAGAGATCGGCCATAGTCAACTCGGTTGACCAAATGGTAAAGAGAAAAGCTAAGTCTATGATAGTCCCGTGTACCATCATGAAAGGGTCCATATGTTTATATTGCCAAAGGAAGGGGCATTGGTTGCGAAACTGCCAAATATACCTAAGGATGTTAAAGTCAATAAGTTTGACTCTACTTTAGGTAAAGTCCACTATCTAACTCTGTTAAGTTTCTATTCTGAGATTCTTGATACATGATGTGACTGGGTCACATGGTGATGTTTTAAGAATCAAAGAAAAGTGAAGAAACTTAAAGAAAGAATATGCTGAATCTGTTCGCGTAGATGGATTTCTATCGCGTAGTTTGAAGATCAGATTCTTGAGCTACTTCTTAGGAGTTATGAGATATTGCTTAGGAATAGATAACAACAAGTTTTCATATGGATTGTGAGGATAAGTTTTTCCGCGAAGTTTTAAAATAAAAGAAAATTTTTTATTTTATTTTTTTTAAATATCCTTACAATGGCATTTGAGGAAAAATTATTGCTTATAAGATTCCATTAATAGCAAGAGTGGAAGTATGAAATTGATTCTTTCATTTGTGGTAATGTTTAAATTTACCAAATAAGGAAAGATTCTCATCACCCAAGTTTCAATTGGATCAGAACTTGGAATCATGCAAGTTGTATAACATGATGAATGAGAATTTTCAAGTATTGGAAAATTAAGACTAATTACTCGTTCACATGGATGTGTGAGTCAAGTAAAGGACTAAGGGATCGAGTACACATTCTTGTGCACTGATTAAGTCCACCACAAAAGATTGATAAGACTATTCGTCATAGTTTACTAAAGCTCAGTAAATATGATTATACTTACAAGCTTAAGTGTAACTCTGAGACATTGGAAAAGGTTCCAATGTATGGCAGAGTGAATAAGAAGAATCAAATTAGGCAGAAAGATAAAAGTTTCTCAAATCTGAAAAGATGGGAGAGTACTTTAGTATCAGTTTTGTGATCATCTTAATGATTAAGAAACCATATCAAAATTAGTTCTCTAAGGAAATCTTAGTGCATTCTTATGACTAAGAAGAGGAACTTGAATTGTTGAAATGGTTAAATCAAGAAGATGAGTCATACTACAAGTCTTAGAGTCATACTCCAAGATTGTAACTTGAGTGACATGTCTTAAAGAAGGTTTAAAACACTTGTCAAATGTAAGAGTAAAAGTTTTTATACTCTTGTACATTTGAAATTGGTAAGTTGTGATGTTTTGGATAAAACAAAGACCAACTTAGGCCAATTGTGTGAAGTGTTTGTCTTGATTAAGAATCCTCACAATTTCTTGAATATCTGACAAGAAAGTCTTATAGGTCAAGAGGACAATGGGAGTCTTAAAGGTCTTGAAAGTCTCAAGAACTAATCAAGAATAGAACCTAAAGTTCTTCACTAGCACACAACTTGAGGTTTATAACCTATCGTGTTGACATATCTGTGCCCATTCCAGTTAAAGTTAACTTTGCATATGAGTTCTTAGAGTTCTCAATTTGTTGCACAACAACTTGGAAGCAATGGCAGACCCTTGAGCTGCTAGGTGGCAAGAAATTAAGATCGAGTTCAGTCCATATGAGTTTGGATTTGTCATTACCCTTGTCCTGTGACTAAGGTTTTGACAATTCACATGGATAAGAACACATACACCATTAAAAATCTAAGTGTCATAAGGTTTCTCTCCGATTCATGAAAATGATGGTGAGGAAACACTTTCACTAAGTAGATTTTAGCTAGATAGCAATTGTGATATTTGCATTCTCAAAGTCGTTAGTGGAGCGTGTGTGGTTTACCGGCACACTAACCTGGACTTGTGAGAAGTGGCAAAAAGGTCTAACCATTATGATTACGACATACCTCTTCATAATTGTTTAGACACACAAGTGTGCTATCTAAGGGAAGGTGTATGATTTTGATAAAGTTTTATCAAAACAATCTAATATCAGAAATATGAACTTTGGTAAGGAAGTCAGTTGATTTCTGAGTACATGTCAAAGCTAGTGGGAGCATAAGTGTTATGCTAATAATCATCATGTTAGTGGGAGCATGATAATTATGATAAGTATTGCAAGTTAGCAATGTTAATTATAGAAAACAGAAGTTTCAATTGGGAAAGAGTTGTTTTGCTATAATTAAGGGAGAGGAAATTATACTTCATCTCAAATCTATAAGCTTAGATCGTGAGGTTTTAATCATTTAGTCAAGGAAATATATATGAATTTCATGTTGGAATGGCTCAACATAAGGAAATTCTGTATATGGGTCCATTATTTGCGTTCTAAAATTTGATTATGATTACGGCATCCCTTTTCATAATCTGAATTATGAGAACTTGGCAAATTGAAATGGAAATGTTATAGCAAAAGACTGGTTTAGTCTTTATGTGAGACATCATGAATCGATTCCCATATACTTCGGATATAGGATCGATTACATGTGCTATATTCATCCGTTCTAAAATTTTCCAAATGCCTGGGGCATTAAGAAGGGAAAATGTTTAGAACTGGATATGACTAAAAGGATTAAACAATTGTCGAGGACAATCTAAGGTTTACCAAATATTGGTTACTCAAGGACAATTGGAAGTATAGTGATAATTCTGGAAGGACCATATTGACATAATCTGTAAGGAGGCAACTCTTGTTCAGAAGTGATAGTCAAAATGGAATCTGGAAATGGTTCAAAGTTAGAAATTTCAATCTGTGTAAGATTAAGGAAACTTAATGCAAGAAGGATGTTTCCAAGGAGTTGATCTCCTTTGGAATACTCTGTAATGATTGTTGCCAAGTCTTTGTGAGTTTGTGCATAATCGTTACAAGAGGATCAATGCATATAAGTTTAGAATCTAACAGATTTCAATAAATGGCATGAATTTGGAATTCTTGCATTTGCAGTAAGGATTTGGGAGTGTGAAAAGAGAATCATTGAAGTTATGTTCAATTGATCTACTTCACAAAGTAAAGATGATAGACAAACATAGTATGCATACTTGGTGTATGGCATAACTAGTGTTTAGAAAAACATAGTGTACATGCTTGGAGAATGGGACAACTATTGTTTTAAATTCAAGAATAAAGTTGATAGCTGAAACAGTATACAATGAATAATGTGTAATCATATGGTGATAAATAAAAGGTGTTTTATTTATGTTCAAAGGGTTGATACCATATTGGATTCAATTATTATTGTGTTTCATTTTGCATGTTTTGACTTCCCGAATAAACTAGGTTATTCTCCCGGAATGACTAAGTTATTCAAACCATCCACAGTCGGTCATATGTTGGAAGTAGATATGAATTAAGACTGTCATGGGTTGGCTTGTAGAGGTCTAAGGTGTTGGACAAAGGGCTACAACACTCATGAGTGCTCATAAGTTCTGAGTATTGGATTCAACCCGCGCTCATTGGAATCACTTCATGGATTTTATCACGAGTGATCATGAGACGATAATATCTTATATTCTTCAAACCTAGAGATATGAGTTGTTACTATGAGTTGATAGTACATTGATTGCACGAAAATGCATTTGGTAACTCGGTGCTATAAAACGTGCCTTTGTGTATGATTCAACAAGTAGTAGAACAAGCCATATGAGTCGAAGTTTATCCGTTCCTTTTACCTTCGGGATAAAAGCGATATCTGTGGGCCCATCGATGATTTGATGATGACAAATGGAAGTGCTCGGCCGGGCCAGGACTGATTTGATTTGTTCAATTAGTCAGTCGTCATAAATCGAAAATCAGAAAACAACAAATGGACAGAGAGAATGATTATAATCCATGTCTCAGTCCATATGATATCTAGAATGGAGGAATATATGATCCCTTATCCAAGTGGGAGACTGTTGGATTAATGTCTAAGTCCATAACTATAATTGGTAAGACTTGACCCGACCCGGCATGGTCCATTTGGGTTGCATGGCATCATGCACTTGGATAGACTATAATGAGAGAAATAAGACACTTATGGTTATTAATATATTATAAGTTCTAGTATATTAATAATAAGAATAATAAGATTATTTAATTAGTATTGATCAAGAATTAATCTAGGATTAATTAAGTGATCAAAAGAAGACTAATTAAATATATGGGTTGATTGTGTAAATCATCCATACTTGTATAGTGGGCTAATGCTCCATGGATAATCAAGTTGGGCTAAAACCCATAGGATGGTCCATGGATGCTCCATGGTGTATTTGTACCCATGGATCATGGAAATGAAAGGCCATGTCAATTAGGGTTTACATGGTGTAACCCTAACTATATAAGCATCTTATTCTTGACCAAAATCGGCCACTAGTATGTGTAGTGAAAGGGCTAGCCGATTTCATGAGTTGTAGAATTCTCTCAAGTTATTCTAAGTGCTTTGGTGATTGTGATTCCATTTGAGGCTTCCACACTATTGGGGCTAGGCACTCAAGCTTAATTAAGACTTTCTACATCAAAGAGGTATGTATTCTATCTTGTTACACTCATTGTTTTGTATGCTAGATTAGGATAATACCTTGGAAGTTCTTATTTGCATGTATAATAGAGAAAACATAGATCCAAGGTATTTAGGGTTGCATGTACACTTAGAAGTGTTAGAATGCTCAAAACCCAACAAATTATTGGTTCTTCAAGAAACTAAATCTTTTTTTCAATTTCCAGAGCTTATTCTTTATCGAAAAAAAAATCTAAAAATATCTAAATTCATATATTAACATTGTGAATGTGAAAATTATTTTTCGGATTCCCCGTGTGAATCCAGATTCACATTGTGAATTTTCAAAAATTCACATTGTGAATTTGACGGAAAAAAGCGAATTTTATATCATTGGAAAAAGGATAAAAAGTTATGAATTTCTGTATTTTTAGGTTTTTTTTTCATAAAAAATAAGTTCTAAAAGTTGAAAAAAAGATTGGTTCCTTGGTTAATTATGGTTCTCTATTGAACCTCACTATATATATATATATATATATATATATATATATATATATAGAGAGAGAGAGAGAGAGAGAAAGAGAGCTAGGTTCAAATGTTTTCAGCAACTATTGTGTGCATGAATGCACCAATAGGAATTTAGGAAAAAAATAAATCATTAATAATAAATATAAGGGTATAATAGTAATCTATACTATAATTAATTATGGTAAATTGATAAAATTAAATAATATCCCCTTTTAAATTAGGATATCAGTTTTAAAACCTCACCCCCACCAGATTAGGGTTTTACGCTCCCTCTTCATCTCATACAGTACCCACACACACATAGAGACCCGGTAGAACTGCTCTTCTTCTTCAATAGAGACCCGGTAGAACTACTCCACACGCATAACAGGTGATGATCCACTTTCCGTCTTAGGCCTCCACACACTGAAAGTTCCAGAAGGTAGAGCTTCTAATTCGTCGGATTCTGATGATGAACACGAAGAAGATTCTTCTGGTTCATCAATGAACAGCTTCCGTAATGAACTAGTGATAGAATCAGAAGCATGAATCTCATTATCCTTTGATTTAACTTCATCCTTGATGAGAAGATCGTGATTGAAAAGAGGAAAAACAGTCCAGCCTTGGATGTGTTCTTTGATCTATGAGAGATTCTGGAATCGGCTTCCAGGTATGCACTCTATTATCTTTTTTATTGTAAATTTAGTCACATTCATGTGTTTATAAATTACATATGTTGTATGTTTCATCAAATGGAGTATAAAGATTTGTGCATCTGATTTTGCCCGCCAAATGTTTTTTAAAATGCTTGAATCAAATATTTCAGCCAATTTTTTTGTAATATTTGAACTATCATATCTCTCTCATACTTACTTGGAATGATATGAAATTTGTTTATGCATATTCTCCTTTGTGTTAGCTACAAGTTAGGTTCAGAAGTCATTTAAATTTGATTAATATTGGTTGACTTATAGTCCTCCGAACGTGCGATGTTATAGTTGTATTTTTAGCACTCTTTGTTCAGAAACATTTGTGATCTCTGAATTGTCATATTTACCACATTCTAGCTTGTAATAAGCTGACCTTTTTCCAAAGTATTGTCCTCTGTGTTAGCTATAATATAGTCATTGTAATTAGATTAAGTCGATAATTTGGATCAAGTGACTCGGGGAATACTTGATCAACTGACTCGAGTACATTCTGTTAGAATAAATTAAAAGTTTTTAATGTCTAACACATTCTGTTAGAATTATAGTTTTATTCAGTTAGAATATACCGAAAGTTATACTATTTTAAAGTTGATTATGCTTTGTTTTTTTGGATTTAGGTTTTGAAGAGCCTGCCATTGATGTGGAAAATGAAAAAAACATGGAGAACGAGAGTATTCTAGCAGAATGTTGTTATTTTTTAAGAATGTTATTCATTTTTGTTGATATTCTTTTAGAATATTTTATAACTATATTAAAATATATAACACTTTTAGTCTGTAAGAATATGTATGAATTTGTATTTAAGTTCGGATGTATAAGAATATATTAGAATGTTTGTTATTTTTCAACATCTGATTCAAGAATTTTGTTTTTCTTTAATAATATTCTATTATAATAAAATTCTGAAAGAGTATCATTCTAACAAAAAATATTCTGATAGAATAAAATCAGTAAAAATTTAAATTTAATTAATTAAAATATTCAGATTTTTTTTAAATTGGGAGAATTAATCATCCCTAAAAATCCGAAAATTTCCTTTTATAAATGTAGTTAATTGTCCAAAATACCCTTTTGCTAAAAATTGTGTGATTATATGGTACATGTTACCTCATTGTAACATCATACAATCTCAAATCATGTCCATTGATTAATTTCATCCGTTGGTCCAGATCTGTGCATTCTGGCACACAATACTTAGTAAAAACAAAATAACCTAAGCTTATATATATATATATATATATATATATATATATATATATATATATATATATAGAGAGAGAGAGAGAGAGTGAGAGAGAGAGAGAGAGAGTTAGGATCATATATAACCAATATATATTGTGTGAATGTATGACCAATTTTGGTCCAATCAATATTATTGAGTAACTATGGAAACTTGTAATTAGTTTATTTATTTTTCATTAATTACTAAGCAATATATATGGAATTGATAAAATTACGGTTTGAATAATTGTTTGCAAATATTCATCACATTCATTCTTATATAACAATCTCACGGTAACAATTAAAAAAAAAAAAAAAAAAAAAAAAAAAAAAAAAAAAAAAAAAAAAACCTTCCGGGAGATAATCAACTACAGAATGGGAAAACAAATTTTCAACCTCCATAAATTAATGTTGATTCTTTAAAGAATGAATGTTGATTTAATAAAAAAAATCATTAAAATATGAATTTAGGTTTCGATTTGGGAGGTTAATTGTACACGACTAAGATTCCGATGTTGGAGATTAATTGTAGTGGATTAGATGATTCTTAAAGAATCTATTTATTATCACTACTTATCAGTAGGTTCAATTGATTTTGTGTGTAACCAAACATATTCTTTAAGAATATATTTATTTTTACTACACACTATATGTTTAATTAATTTTATATGAAACTGTACACATTCTTTAAGAATATATTTTGTTTTACCGGTATTAATTTTGTGTTTATCCAAATTATTTTATAATCCTCAAGAATTCTCATTTGATGTTATTACATTGGCTGCGTAAAAGAATATTGTATTTTCTTCAAGAATATGATATACAATATTCATGAATCATTCTTAAAGAATGAAATCTATTGCATGTATGAAGATAGTTTTATTGACTTACATTTTTTTTAAATGATGTTTAATTATCCATGTTTACTTTTGTAAAATAATATAACTAAGTATTTAATAAAAAGCTCATTAAATTATGAAATTAATTAGTAATCTTTCCTTTTTAAATATAAGTTAATAGACTAAAATACAATTATAATTAAATAAGGGTAATTATATACTACATGCTATCCTATGTTAATCATATGTACCCTCAAATTACATACATTCCTTTTTATAAATCAAATGGATAAGAAATGGTCATACATTCATATAATAATTGTAATTCATATTTAATTCTAACCCTATATATATATATATATATATATATATATATATATATATATATATATATATATATATATATATATATGAGGGTTCAATTGAGAAAAAAAAGGTTGAGAATGGGGGAATCATTCTCAGCCACTCATTTATTTTTGCAGCAAAAGCCTCCGTCGTACCAGCAGAAATGGGAAAGGAATAGACATGTGTTTTCCAACAAAACATGTTTCCTTAAACTATGCTAATCATTACCTTAATATATGCAAAAACATAGTTTTTTCGTTTTTTTTTTAATTGTTAAGAAGCTATTTTTACCGAAAACTGATTCTAAATATACCAAAATTCATGATTTTTTATTCTCTACAAATAGACATCTATATTGATATAGTTTTAAGATAAAATAAAATATTTTTTTTTTATATTTTCAACTATCGTTATTCATAAGTGAATAAAAATAAATCATGTTTTTTTACTACAGTACATTCGTTATTCAGTTATGAATAAAAACTATGATTAATTTTTTTTTTACAATTTAAGTATCTTTCATATATGAATATAGCATATAATAAACATAGTATATTCAGATTTTAATATTAGACGATGCATTCACTTATGAATATTACATAGTAATTCACTTGTGAATATTAGATGATATATTCACTTATGAATATTAGATAATATTTTCATATCTGAATATTACATAGTATTACATGGTATATCATATGTGAATATTACATAGTATATTCATTTGTGAATATTAGATGATATATTCACTTATGAATATTACACAGTATATTCACATATGTATATTACACAATATATTCACATATGAATATTATAAGGTATTTTCACAAATATATATAATTTTTATATGTTATTCACATATGAATAACATACAGATTTCTATATATTGTTTTTTTGTTTTAATAATCATATACTGAGAAAACATATTCATATATGAATATAACGTGGTATCTTAGTTTATGCATTTCATTAAATAGTTGGAGTGCATACAATTTAACTTTTTTTAAAAATGTTAAAAACATGATATTTTGACTATTTAAATCTTACAAAAGAGTAGATTGATAGAGAATTATATGAAATTTTTCAAAAAAAAAAATGATTTGATCTTTTTCTAACCTCAATTTTGAAGTTTTATTTGATAGTCGATGTTGAATGAATGATATGAAGTGAATTTTTGTTGATTATCGATGATGTTGATCTAAAAACGCTAGGAGTATAATTAATCATAGATGTTGAAGACCTGATCGTATTCAAGCACAATTAAAGGTTAAATTAAACGAACCAAAAACGAAGTTTTGTTGTTAACTGTTGAATCGTGTTGATTATTGACGAAGATCGATGATTGATTAGCACTGGATGATGTTGATGATGGTTTAATTGAAGAAATCTGGATAATTGTTGAAAGTTGGAGAAGAAATTTGGATGATGAACGATTAATGGTTTTGAACTGTAATCTAATTCTCTACAGATACGTATTTGAGATTGAAGGTTGTTATCATATTTACAAGTTTGCCACCGTGTCTTTTTATGCTTAGATAAAATGAGTGGCTGAGAATGATTCCCCCATTCTCAACCTTTTTTTATTTTCTCAATTGAACCATAGATTGACCTTTTTATGCTTATATATACTCCATAATGTCCATTGCAATGGCAGATCGACTATATACGATTAATCTTTTATATAAAGACGATTGTTTCTTCCAAAATATAGATTGATGTTTCTTTTTTCGAAATGATAGCAATCTAATTGCAAAAGATGTAATTTTGGCGTTCATTATAATGAGGTTCTCTTTTTGGAACGCATTTAGCGTCAGAAACTAATGTATGATTTCTTTATGAGCTAAAAAAATTTGTCTTACGTTACCTTTCTCCAAGATGATGGTTAAATTTATTAATATTAACCGTCACATATTACAATTAATGATTTTATATACATGTATTAGAATTCCAATAATATTTATAGGTCCCTAAGATTATTGGGCCATGAAGCCCTTGTTATATCCACATTAGGATGAAATTGTGCTTATTGAACAAGACTAGAGATGGCAACAGGGACGGGAATACAGGGACCCCAATTTCCATTCACATCCCCGAGTTCTCATTTCAATCCCCATCCTCATCTCCATACTCATCGGGGAATATAAATAAACTCTCATCCCCATCCCCAACGGGAAATCGGGGATTTCTTTTTCTTATTTAATATGAAAACTTTTACGTAAAGAAAAGCTTTAAATTTCAATTTTACCAGCACAAGTTTAAAGATTTTATAAAATATAAAAATATACATAGATTGCATAAAAAATATAAACAAATTTTCTACCAAATTTAAATAAATACATGAAAAATCAAATAGAAAAAAGTTATCAGAGTGATATTTGAGGTAAAATAGATAAACCAAATAGATAAAAAAAAATTATACACAAATTTAAATTAGATAAAAGAAAAAAAGTATCATTTCAACCAACTAATTACTAAGAGTTAGGTTACTTTGGATCAAGTTTTATATATTGTAAATTGTACTATAAATATATGTTTTTATTGTTTTTTATATTAATACATATCATAGGCGGGTCTAGAGTCGGGGATTAGGGTTATCTCCATCCCCATCCCCATCCTCACTTTTTTTATTCGGGGATTCCCCATCCCCGGTCAAATCGGAGATTTCCCAATCAAAACTGGTGCGGGTTTCGGATTCCCTATAGGGTATGGGGTTTTTTGCCATCCCTAAACAAGACATAAAAACTCCACCAAAAGGTCCGAAAAGTATTACAATTAGGAAAAATTGTATAACAATAAAATATTATACATTTATGAATACCATATATCAATTTAAATAGATTAATAAAATTAACGCACAAAATTATTCCTCTAAAAGCATCATCGTTTGGCTGAAGGGGTTGTTTGTCCGAGTAGTCTAAGTGCTTCAATAAGAGTATCCTTCAACCTATTCACATCAACCCTTAAATTCTGTCTATCTAAATACATTTCCTTTCCAGCATTATACCCTTTAGCGAATACGGATCCTGGATCCGAAATAACTGGGTCATCACGTGGATACGAGTCAATAAGCGAACTTTCCTCCGGTCCAATCTTATAATCCAAGTAATGCAACCCCATACGGGATGCCGGCTCACCATAATAAACCGTTGAAGGCCACTCCAACCCTAATGGCACCACCTGAACCACCACCGCTCCCGCCGGCAAAAACATCAGGTTTGTTAACCCGGCGCCGTGAGCTCCGACGAGAACACTGCACGTGCTCACTAGCTTTGCAAATTTATCCAAGTTTGACATCTTTTTGTTACTCCTCACCACCACTACCACGAACCCTAATTCTTCCATCATGTCGACCATTTCATCTTCGTTGGTGAACGACCTTGTTTTCCGGCGAGACACAAGAAGCAACTTCGGTGTTGCAGAAGCCGTTTCGGAAACATTCATGCTCGTCAAACCATACGTTGCTCTGAGAAACGTTCTGAATTCTAAAATGGAGTTCCCTTTGGGAACTTCAGACGGATTTATGGCTAAAAAGTTATGGAACTTGAGACCAACCACAGCTCCGGGAAAGCAATGAATGCTCTTGTTCACCATTGGATTCAAGACATCGTATTGCGATAAGCTCGTGAAAATTCGCTTAAACTTCTCTACCAAATAAGGGTTGTAATCAACGAAAATGAACTGAACTCGTGATTTGAATAGTCGAGAAGTGATGAATAATGGGATTATGATTTCATTGAATTCATGAAATATGTTTCCAGCGAAGACACCGGATGAGAAGACAACTGCTGGAACTTTATGGTTGTATTCACAATATCTTGCCGGAGTTTGTTGTCGTTCACGGAGGAACTTGACCGGAGTTACATTTTTCAAGAGATCAGATTGGTGCCATGCATATGGACGCACTTGTACAATGTTTTCCTCCTCTTTAACCAAAAAATCGGTAGAATTAGTTGAATTGAATCGAGTAGACGTATAAATTTCCATGGTTTTGATATCTATCTTTACGTGATTAATTGCTACACAAACCAATGGGTGAAGTGTAGCATCACAAGCGAAGCCACTCGTGTCAAGATTTCGTAGATCATAATCTCCTGTGTTTCAACACAAACAAATATGTGATTTAATCTTTATTAGTCATATAATTGCAATTATTGGTACGATTTTAGTTTAAGGGGCATTGTAAATGCATAGTTGTAACTAAAGAAAACGTAGTGCTATTTAATTGATACAAATAAAAAAATAATCTGAACACACAAACACAACTAACCAACTATTTCCCATCTTTTTACCAAAGATGAGTTTCTATTTACTTTAGATGCTTACACGATTTAATGTAAAAAGCAGTAGGCCACATAAATCCATTTATTTGCTGGCAAATATTTGTCTTTTAGAGTTTACTGTATTTAGTATCCAATTTTTATAGTTCTTGACTTCTTGTCGTATGCTAATCATATATACCACATTTTTAAACATGGTGGTGGTGGTCACAATGGTGGCGGCAGATGGTGGTGGTGGTGGTGGTGGTGGTTAGTGAGTTGTGTGATTGAATCAGAGGCACGAATGAGAACTAACCTACAAGGGATTTAAGAAATGGTTGAAAGTCATCTTCAAGAACGCCAACTCCATCCATTAATGTAGCAGACAAATTTCCATTTCCTAAAAGATACACAAAACTTCAAACAGATCTCTTACATGTAGTATATATCTACAAGGACATCTCGTATACGAAATTTAGATAAAACTCAAAAACTAAAACATACCGAAGCAAAATTTGATGGGGTTGAATGCAGAAGATTGAGTGTAAAACAAGTAGATGAACGCAAGCAAACCGATTGTTTGAGTTGCACCACAAACCACCCTTCGATGCCCCTCCATTGTTTTAACAAAAGAAAGCTTATAGTCTAAAAAGAAGTGGTAGAAAGCAAG
The DNA here is from genome assembly GCF_051521515.1 of Lactuca serriola. Taxonomy (NCBI): domain Eukaryota; kingdom Viridiplantae; phylum Streptophyta; class Magnoliopsida; order Asterales; family Asteraceae; genus Lactuca; species Lactuca serriola. Next base: position 162,431,325 of record NC_136416.1, on the reverse strand, counting down.
AAATCTAATGATCTTTCCTTCTATAAATCCAAGAATGTTATCCAATTCTCATCAATAATTTTTATTTCTTGTCGCTTTCAAGTTTCAACTTTGCATATTATACATTTTCATTTGTGGGTCTCGTCTGATGGGAAATAAAGCTGTACAATATTTTAATTGGAGAGAAGGATGGTATTTATCGACACATAACCTCATATATATTTGTTCTTGACGTCTTCTTTGTAAACATATTAGTAAAATTCTGTTTGGTGATATTTATAAGCATCTATATAGGTGTCAGGTTGCACTCATTTAAATCAAATAAGTTGGTTTATAATTTGATCATAAATGAAATTGAGTTGGTTGAAACTCCTTATTTATGGTATATCTAAATGATTACATTCAAGGTTTATATAAATTGTTACAACAGCATAAATTGTTATATTAACAATAATAAATCCTTTTTCGTTATATAATTTTTACAATTAAATATATTACATTAACTATATATATAAAATAAAAAAGTAAAATATATTCATCTTTTAACCCAAATCCGTGCTAAAAAGTTACCTATATAAATTTTAAACCGTCTAAACTTGTTCAACTTTTTTTTGAAAACGATTTTTTTTGTAAACGACAAATATATTAATAGAAAAAACCAAGACCAGCATGAAACTAGCCCGCATGAGAGCAACAATACATAAATGACAATTGAGAAAACAATTACAAGCATAAAAAGGGAGAAATAATCCACTCCACCTTTCTTTTTAGGTGTTGTAACCTTATTCACTGATATCCATTTAATCATCTATTTTTCTTCGCATTCCCCCCCCCCCCCCCCCCCCCAAGAAAGATTCTTCTAATCTTCTCAAGAGAATTAATCACACCGCGAGGAGCTTTGTAATAGGTGGGTAGATTACCCAGTACCGATTGGATATGTGTGAGTCTCCCTCAGAACGATATTTTTTTGGCCTTCCATGTTGAAAGTTTTGATTTAAATCTAGCCACAATAGGATCCCAGTTTTTTATAAAGTTCATATTAGCTCCAACTGGAACCCTTAGGTAATTGAATGGTAGAATTCCAGTCTCACATCCCAACAGATTAGCTCACTCGTTTGTTGCATTTTATGAAGCCCCGACTCCAAAAGCTTTAGATTTGTGGAAGTTTACTTTCAAGCCTGAAGTTATATGAAAACACCTAGGGATTCTAGCCAGACTTTTTATATTAGGTCTAGACCACTCCCCCATAAAAATTGCATTGTAACATCCCGTTTATGGGTATTCTTTTGAAAAGTTAATCATTTAGATAGGGATGTGCATTTTTAATGCACTAGTTTTTTATTTATAATTCATAGTCTATCGTATTTAAACCACACCTTACAGGCAATGAACCTGGTCCAATATATTAGTTTTGATAAGCAAGGGTGTCAAACTCAATAGGAACAATTGTGAATTAATATTATACTTTTTTATTATAGGTTATACCAAACAAAAGAAGGGTTTTATTATTAAATCTAAAGTAATAACTAAAGTAATTAGATAAACTGACTGGAAATGAATCACTTCAAGTATTTTGGTTTAGTTTGGGTTACTTCTCAAAATCATGGTTAACTTCATTAACAGTGCAACGGATCTATTAGTTGGTTACCAAATTCTAATGTTACTAGTTATCTTGATCAGATTTCATAGTACTAATAATTAATGAACAACTAACACAATGATCATGTAATTAGTAAAGACATAATTAATTTAATATATTCGGATTATAAATGATACAATCTAGTGATTTCTCATCAATGGTCATGACAATCAATCGAAGCATATCATGGATACCTAAGCTCTCTAACACAACCAAAGTAATAGATTAATATTACCTGACCCTAGGATTTGATCAATCTCTAGTCCTAACAATTTAATGATCATAAACTAATTAAGATTCAAGTGAATGTAATTAGATTGGTCCTCTTAACTACACATAACTCAGCAATAGGCAATAAAAATCATAAATTTAACGTGATATGTGATGATCAGTCAAACACAATTAATAATCAAACTAATAAAATCCAAAATCATTGAAATCAACACAAATAATCAAGTTTCATCTACTAGCTCCAAACGAAAGCAACTGGTTTTAACACCCAAATTTAGAAATTAAAAACAAAAGGAATACAATAGGAATACTAATCATGACCAGAAAAGCAAATTGAATGATTCCCTACATGAATGCACTCTCAAATCCTTCAGATCGTTGCTCCATATCAGGTTAACGACCTTCGGTCGCCTTCTGGACCCTCAAAACAGCAAATCTGAGGTTTATTTCCGTAGGAAACAAATTAGCGTTGAAGATATCTCATTATGGATAACTTTTTGTTCTATTTATGTGTTTCAACATTGTTACAGGCTCACGGCGTGGAGAAAGGCTTGCCATACCGTTGGAGATGGTTTATTCGCGTCCACGAAATTCCTAATGTCGACACGTTGTGGGAATGGCTTTGCCACGTCGTGATAACTGGGAATCAAAATTTGGCATAAACATGAAAGTCATCCAAAATTTTGTCTAGTTTTCGAAACATTTTGAATATCGTCAATCTAAGTTACGAGTCATGAGATATGGTCAAAACACTGACGAGGGTCAAGCTGTCCAACAACATCTTTTTGTGTTTTTTAGCTCCTTTCTCTTCCTTTTTCATCCCATCTCTCATTTTAAATGTAATTGAACATTTCAAATCATATTAAGAATCATATATCTTAAAATATAACATGTTTACTCAAATATACTAATAATGGCCTAAAATACATAGTTAAATAAGGTTATATCATATTAGGTAAAAATTGTAACATGCATTCTAGTCAAATGATTCATTTATGTGTTGGGCGGTTAAATATGTAAAAATATGGACCATGCGATGGTTATGACGTGATGAAGGATGCATCACGACGTGGCCATCAATGACTAAATTGTTCATCCATTTTGTGTGTCATGACGTAACAAGCATGGGGTCAGGACGTGACGGTTGGCTGGGTGTTTAACCCTAATTTTGGTATTTGTACCATATTTAAGAGAAGTAAGGGCTAGGTTTTTGCACACCCTCATCCTCCATCACCTACCTGTTGCTCTCCAAGAAATCCTAGCCACATTTTTGATATTGTAAGCTCCTTTTGGTGATTTTTAGCCTTGAATAAGAAGAAATAGTGTTTTGGTTCATTATCTCAGCTCGCAAGCCTCTGCATCATTATATTGAGTTGTCTTAGGACTTTTCTAAGTCCTCAAGTTCCTATCTTTTTAGTTCTAGCTTGTTAGATCTAGATTTTTATTCATTTTTCCCAATTTTTGTGGAGTTTTGAATGTTGGAATCTCAAAAAGTTAGTAACTTTATGAGTTCTTGAGACTCCTTTGTAATCCTTTGTCCTGAATCTAGAAAGTTAGTGAGTTATGAGTTCCATGCATGATGTTTGATCTCATTTCCCTTCATTTTGATCTAGCTTGTGTTCAATACATGCATGTCCAAAAAGCAATGATTTGTATGGTTCTTTGGGATGGAGAAAGCCTTCTAGAAAGTGTAAGTGATTGACTGGAAGGATTAAGAGCTTAAAGAATTAAGTTATCCAGAGCGGTTCCCACAATGAGACAGGTTGATTATCATGATGTGGCGATGGACAGCTTCATGACTATTTTTTCTTAACGTTGTCACGACATGATGATAAGCTAATGTTGACTTTGACCATGGTAGCCTTTTCGTCATTTTAAGGGTTTTAGGGTGTAAACTAAGAGGTTACTTACTTATTGTTGTTAGGTGTCTTGTAGTATCAGTGTGGATTATGTAAGAGCTATTATGTTTAGCTACTATATGCGAAGTGAGTTTTCTCACTATATTTGCCTAAGTGGTAGTGTATGCATGCGGACCATCTGGGTCTTATTTGTTGATTATTGTTAAATGTGAAACTGAGTTGCTGATAACTCTTAAATTGTTGTGAGTCCATGGGACTGCTAATAGTCCCCAAGGTTGCTGATAACCCGTGAGGTGTGCTATTAATCTATAGGGTGTGTTGTTAGCTCATTAGGATTGTTGATAATCCTCAAGGTTACTGAGAACCTATAGTTGTTTATATTGTTGTCTTGTATGTAATATTTACGATTACTGATAGTTCCAATATGACAACTGTCAAATTCTGGTCAAGTCAAAGTCAACAAAAGTCAACAAGTCAAACCGATAAATTTATGTAGTGCTTGTATGATATGATATATTCTATGTCTTCAAACCGATAAATTTATGTACATTTTTCTATCATAATGCAAAGTATCACTCAGAAGCTTCTAAATTTCGGAAATTCTAAACCCTAACCAGGATAAGTAATGTAACAACTCGATAAAACACTATTACATACCCTTCGGGAGCGTATAACACTCATAACAAGTTTTAACGAGGTTTACGAACCTTGCATTTCGAGGCTAAACACTAACAAAGGTCACAAACAAAGTCTCTCTCAATCTCTCTCGCTATATCTCCCTCTCCCAAATCTCTTTCAACTTTTCATGAACACCCGGGGCATCCCGACACTTAACTTAGTCAAAAACCACTCGAAACTGGAAGATTATGTGAAAAACAGCCTTATAGGGCCGAGCCCTCTTAAGAACTGAAGCCCCTCTTAGAACCGAACTCACCCTAGGACCGAAACTACCTTGTGGACCGAACTTCCCTTCGGCTCGGATCAACCTTCGGTCCGAGAGACCCTTCGATCCGAGACACTGCATTCGGTTCAGCCTCTCTTCGGTCCAGCTTGCTTTCGGCTCATCCAACTTCGGTTCGGCTCCACCCACTTCGGACCGAAGCTGCTTTCGATTCTATCCGAGAACCTTCGCTTCTCAACCCTTCTTGGACCGAACCTTCAGTTCTGACCCCCATAACTTCGCAAGTTCGCTTCTCCTTCCCAGTTTTCGACCATTTTCGCTTCTTAAGCTCGTTTTTGATGATTTTGACGGGGAATTTTCACCCAAACGCATATTTTAACATATTAAACCCCATAAATCCATATTTTAATCATATTTTGGGGAAAAATTTAATTATGGATAATATGTTTTGTACAAGATATTGTCTATAAGTGTTGACTTTTCCAAAAGATATGACACCATACCAACTTTATGTCACTATTCACTCCTTACCATATCAAATCACAGTCCTTTTATGCATCTTCCAACACTCCATTTGACTTACTTACACTAAATCCACCTAAAAGATTTATATCTCACTTACTCCCCAAAATAATCATTCACCACAATTCTTAACAAAAAACATTCTCTCTTTCATTCTTAATTTTCCTCCCTGTAACCAAGGACCCCAGGAAGTCACGAGCTCTTCCTTCATTTTTGGTAAGTTCTTCATTTCCACTCTTGAATATTCCACACTCCTTCACTCAAATCATGGATTTCTTATACAAATATTGTCATATTTGTTCTTAGATCTTCAAATCCTCAAGCATTCTCCAAGTGTTCTTTACTTGGAAACCCCCTCTCTTCAACATCCATCTCAAGGAATCACTAAAGGTGAGTTCATACCTCATTCTTTTCACGACAACATCAAAAACATGCTTAAACTCAAATGACATCTTTCAATAGAAAAGTTATGGCTCCATCACGATCTGTTTTGATCACCTTAAACTCCATAAATTTCAAAACAGTTCAATATAAAATAGCTCAGATTCATACCTTTAAAATCACTACTTGCAAAATTTCATACGATTTTTCTACAATTTATGGTGATATTTACAAAACTGTCTATCACTGTAGCAAAGATTTCAGACCAGTCAATGAAAATGGTCATTTTGACACTACTTAGAAATCATTAAAGATTATAATAAAAATTGTGACTATACTAGACATATTTTCTGAAATTCCAGAGTTTACAGATTTAGATTTCGACTCAGGATGATTTTTATGTGATTTTTACAAAAACAAGGACAGAAAAGTAAAAATTTATAACTAACAGTTTACAAGTTATTCACACTTTGTAATGTGTTGAGCAAAGTGTTTATCTATGGTGACTACATATTTTACATGTGTTTTCTGTTAAGTTACATTTAAATAACAGAAATTACTCATTCGTTGTAAGGGTTCTTAGCCATTACAAACATACAAGATGAACTATAATAAGTATAGTTTATGTTTTGCTAAATTACTAATCACTATGAAAAGGTTCAACTCTCACTACAAACGAGTTTTCATCACTACATGATAAACTATAATAGGTATAATTTATGTTTCCATACACTACCAATACATTACTAAAAAGGGGTTCAATTTCACTACAGAAAAGGTTTTTCATTCACTCTACACGTAAACTCGTTAACGTAAATTGTGAGACGCTACTTCATTGTACTCTTAGAGTACGGATTAAAATTCTTGAAAGTTATAAACAGAGTCTCTTGTAGGGAGAGCGTGATAGTTGTATATAGATCTATATTGTCATTGACAACCCACACCTAAGCTGCTTGCAACAGCCCGACTGGCTGGTCGGGGGTGACAAATGTCATAACAGTTTCTGACGCCTGAAGAACGTCGCAGCAGGTCTACTATGTCATAGTATGGTTATAAAGACTCACTTAGGGAGATAATGACACATATAGTTTACGGGAATTTCCACCTTTAAATAAAGGAGTTTTATTTTATAAAATTGCATACACCACTATAAGTATGGTAAAATACTTGTACATTTTAGCCTTTGGGTATTAAGACTACAAACCATTTTATAAGGAAAATATGGGATTTTTCTTTAGCATACTTTACACTTTCAAAGAAAGGATTTCTACTCTTTATACAAAAGATTATGAACTCACCAACTTAATTGTTGACACTCTTTCAAAATTTACTTGTATTCTCAGGTAAACAATAGAAATCGGTGACTACCAGCTTTTGAGGATGGAACGCTTCGGCGTTAATACAAACATTTTGTAATTATATTGTAATCGATTTTGAAACATGTAACTTGTGAAATCATGTAACTTTATCGATTATTTTTATAATGGTTGTATTTACTTTGAGCACCATTATACTCGTTGTTGTGATACTATACATGAAGTCCTCCACCCCCGAACGTTTCTGCCATCCTTGGTTTGGGGGTGTGACAGATTGGTATCAGAGCATTGTTTATAGCGAACTTAGTATACCGAACCATATAAGATATATACAAACTATAAACCCAGTGGGACTAAGATTCTTTGACTAAATGTTTTCCCTACAATTATACCTTTAAAAAATAAAACATTATTTTTATGAAAAGTATAAGTACATGCATGCATGCCGGTATAATGTCACATCTTGGAAAAACACGAAACGTAAAAATGGATGTGTTGTACACTAACATTATGCCTTGGGATATGTAATCAAGTCTAGGAGGAATATAGCCTGATCAACTATATTCGTCCGAGAAGTTACTAGCATATGCCAGGGGATAGTCATAGTGGGTAACAAATCTATCAACCTACCAACACCCATACAAGAATTGCTCTAAGAATCAAACAAAGAATTTAAAATACTATAAGAGTGTTATATGTTACTATAGCTCAATATTTCTAGAATCATTATGTGCCTCTTATACCCCTATTCTCGTACAGAAGTCATGGCAGGATTCCATTTACATGGAGACCCCTACTTTCCGAACCAAGGAAACGGTGGTTGGATAGAAGAAGAACCGGAAGAAGATCCTGAGGAAGTGTTCGAGGAGGAACCCGAGGAAGACCCCGAAGAGGCCGAGGAAGAAGAACCCAAAGAAGAAGAAGAAATTAACGAAGAAGAACTCGAAGAAGAATTGGAGGAAGAAGAGATGAGGAGGAGTCGGAGGAGGAACCGGAGGTCAGAGACGATGGGTAGAACTACTGAATGATTACGAGTGTGAGATTGTATATAGATCTATAGTGGGATTGACAACCCACACCCAAGCTGCTTGCAACAGCCCGACCGACCGGTCGGGGGTGACAAATGTCATAACAGTTTTCGACGCCTGAAGAACGTCGCAGCAGGTCGACTATGTCATAGTATGGTTATAAGGACTCACATAAGGACTCACATAGGGAGATAACGACACATATAGTTTACGCGAATTTCCACCTTTAAATAAAGGAGTTTTATTTTATAAAACTGCATTCACTACTATAAGTATGGTAAAATACTTGTACATTTTAGCCTTTGGGTATTATGGCTACAAACCATTTTATAAGGAAAATATGGGATTTTTCTTGAGCATACTTCACATTTTCAAAGAAATGATTTCTACTCTATAAAAAAAAGCTTATGAACTCACCAACTTAATTGTTGACACTCTTTCAAAATTTACTTGGATTCTCAGGTAAACAATAGAAATCGGTAACTACCAGCTTTTGAGGATGGAACGCTTCGGCATTAATACAAACATTTTGTCATTATATTGTAATCGATTTTGAAACATGTAACTTGTGAAATCATGTAACTTTCTCGATTATTTTTACAATGGTTGTATTTACTTTGAGTGCTATTATACTCGTTGTTATGATACTATACATGAAGTCCTCCACCCCCCGGACGTTTCCGCCATCCTTGGTTTGGGGGTGTGACATCCAAGGTAGTTGATAGTTGATTATTATGTTGTGTTGTATGTGATATTTTTGGGAGCTCACTAAGCTTTGTGCTTACAGTTGTGGATTAAATATTTTGCAGGTACTTAACAGATTGTAGAGGCGAGACTTTACACACATATCAACAGTTTTATGATTAAAAATTTCGCGTTGTCTTCTTAATAACTCTGATTTTTTGACAATTATTTATGAAAAAATGGTTTGACCTGCTGATGTGTGTAAAACCAACTAGTTTTAATCCTACTAACTTAGACACAAAATAAACACACGAAAGGTAGTGTACCTATCGATTAGTAATATAGTTCAAGCAAGTAGGGTATCGAACACAGGGAACGGTAAACAATTAAAATAAATGCTAATATTATCTAAATAAAACAAATAACAAAAAGGGGATTTTCTCTAGTTTTACAAGACTAGAAACTTAATTAGAATAACCAACACACAAATTAATTAACTAGCAACTAAAACAATTAATTACCAACTAAATTCAATAGTAAAGAGGACTTCTGTTTAGGTACGACTCATTTGTTCCCATGGATGATTTTAATGTATCGGATTAATTCTTCATTGGCTACCGATTAAGATAATTAGGTTCACGTTCGCTATTCCTAATTCTTAGAAAACAAATTAACTCAAGCAATGGCCAGTTGTCTAAATTAACGGATTTCCTAGATTATTGATTCGGGTTAAGTAAGACTTGTAATGGTTAATTAAATTGACCCTTCAATTAACCTATTGCTGATGTTCATCAAACAATCTCACACATTAACTTACCTATCTTCTAGTTAATTCTAGCTTCTCATTCGTTATTCCTAGACATACAACTATGTGGTCACAATAAATCATATGAAATTAATAACTAAGAGATGTTCATACAACTTAATTACTGATTTATTAACAGAAGAATAGTTATTGTCAACACATAAGATTCTTTAACAAGCTTAACTAAACATAATTACCAATTAAAATTAATCCTACTCAAATAATCAATCCATGTTCACAAAATTGTCTACCCTACCAGAAGAATAAGTTTTTAGCTCATGATTGCAGTAAACATAAACTCAAAAACGAAATCAAAGTATGTAAACATGATTCAAATCAAAAAGTTACTAAGAATAAACCAAAATTGTCTTGATTCTCTTCACAATTGAATGTAGGGTTGATTCTTCAGTTCCTCACGACCTAGCAGCACTTCCAATCGTTTCTCAGCCTCCTAGGGTTTCTCTCCATGCTATGATATCGATCTGAAAGTCCCTTTATATAGATTTTCACAAAACAGAGGCTACTCGGCGAGTCCAGTGACATACTCGGCGAATCCGTCACTTAAAACCCGTGCACGGCAAGTCAGCGCGTCTAGAATCGCGAAACTTCTGACCAACTCGGCGAGTAATCGACCCTACTCGCCGAGTACGTTTCGAATCAGCATTTTCTCAAAACACGAAAGTCGTCCGAAATTGTGTCTACTTTTCAGAACATTTTGAATCTTGTCAATCGGAGTTACGGTTCATGAGATATGGCCAAAATACTGACGAGGGTTCAAGCTGTCCAACAACATCCTTCTTTCTTCAAAATCCAAGATCCAAGCCTCCAATTGCTAGTTCCGCTTCATTTTCCACCCGAGCATGTAATTTTTACTGAAAAATGAAATTATAAACTAATTAAGCACCTTTTGTTCATTAAATGAGATAAAAACAACATAAAGTATTAAGATAATGCATGAATTTTATAACTAAATATGTCCATATCAAAATACCCCGCACTTGACTTTTGCTTGCCCCCAAGCAAAACTGAATTTTAGTACACTAATATTACATAAGACAACTCCAATCGAACCCATCCATTATGCCAAGACCGCAACGCATGCATTTGTGTCTAAAATTTTTCCTAAGGAACCCCCATACTCTAAATACTCACAATCCTCATAAACATTCGCCCACTTTTTCCGAACAATGCTCATTTTATGCATCCCTCCGAATCCATCCTCAGAAAACCTCTTAACCTCAAGGTATTTTTGGTTGAGCAACCCAAGCATACATAATCTAGACAATTACAATTTATGATACCACATTGGAGCTCTTTGGAATTCTTCACTTCTTTGACATTTCATCTTTGATCTCTTTGAATTCACCACCTTGTTGGTTGATTTTTGGTATCTTCAACTTTTTGAATCTTCGGAATTTTGATCTTTTGATCTTCACTTTAATTGCTCCAAAATTCTTACAACTTTTCTTGCAATTCTCTTTTTTTTTTTTTTTACATGTACCTCACTTTTTTTTTCACTCACAACCTACATGCTTAAGCAAGGGCACTCAACTTCAACCTTTATTGATTAAAGATAAAAATTTTCCTATATACATTTATGGTACACGATGCTAAACATATTGCATCCTTCAAACTAAGCAGGGTCGTGTTTTTGTCTCATAATTTCACTAGAATAAGGAAGCCACAAATGCACTAGAACGTATATAGGCTCAACTAAACATTTGAGTTTTCATGCAATCATCAACATAATACTAGCATGAACCCTAATTGCTTTTACCAAAATTTTCTAATTTAGCCCTAGCAATTTTAATGCAAAAATTTCAAAATTAACTAAAATTTCAAGATTTTCGAAATTTAACTAAAATTTTAACTAATTTAACCAACCCGCTACCCCACACTTAATTTATGCAATGTCCCGTTTGCATATTATGCATGATAAAGAACAATAAAATAAAGAGAGAATTGGAACAAACTCCCCTGGGATAGTAGTCGCGAGGTTGATCTTCTTTATTTAAAGCTCCATCTTCAAATGACTTTAGACATGGAAACAGCTCATCCATGCCTTGGGTGTCAAGTATCGTGTGGTATAGCTCCAAATGTAGACGAAAAAAACTCTCGGAAACGCTCGGAAATTGTTCTTCAAAGGTTTAGCCAATTGTCGTATCAAATCATCAGCTTGAGAGACAAAATAAGGATCAACTCGTCGATTCTGTAGGGTGGCTCGCTGAGTTGTTACGTAATACTGGCAGAAGTCGAGTTTTTATACTGGGACTCGTCGAGTAGGTAAGTGCACTCGCCGAGTCCATCGTTGTATAAAGAAAATGTTTCTGCTCCAGGTCCGATTCTGATGTGTGTGGGGAATATTAAATTGATACTTTCCCCATTTTTCTTTAGTAAATGAGCTCTTAATAACCTCTTTCATCACCGGACTCGTAACTAGACTCAAAACTTCGTTTTCTCTCTCGCCTAGACTCGATTCTTTCCCTAGGTTATCCTTGACTCTAGACTCTCGCGTGCATCCTTACACTCAAACTGAAAAGATCAAATACCAAGTAATAAAAAAACATCAAAATAAAAATCCTAAATTATCCCTAAATACTAGAAGTTTAGAACGAAAAAGAAAAGAAAACTCTAATGACGGGTTGCCTCCCGCAAGCGCTTCTTTTTGTGCGAGTCTTGAGCTGGACTCTCAACTTAATAAAATTCTAATAAATTCGATGCCCATCCATCCATTGCATTTAATATTTTCTTTGGACCAAATTGTAAAATTTGGCTCTTTGATACTAAAATTGGCCAAACAAGTTTGAATATATAAAACCCAAGACTTCTGACAAGGGTTGGGACCGGTCGGGTACTAATCAGAAATGGATCGCGCTTCAGAACTTTCTCCAAAGTTGTAATCATCACCCCATGCTTCGAAACACAAACCGGAAGAACAGGGGACCATGTCGTGGTAATGGTCAAACCACAACTTGGTTCCTGCAATTCATCGTGTTCTTGTTCTTCGTCTGACCTCTCTGCTAGCAACCTTTGCAGCTCCTCCAAGTCTCTTTCTGGATTAAATTCATCATCTTGTAAATCTAGCTCTTGTGACTCAGATTGTTCTTGATCGTTAGACAAGATGATATCTAACCATCTATCAAATTTCTTCAAATCTTCATCCGAGTCATAATCCTTATCTTCCTGCACTACTTCCTCAAGAAAAGCATCAAAAGCATCGAGATTTGGAAAATATATAATAAATAAAAATAAAGATAAAAATTAAACTAAATAAAAAACTAATCAATAAAATAAAACCGATAACAATTAGCAAATAAAATTAACTATTTGAACCGTTCCCCGGCAACGGCGCCAAAAACTTGATGTGTGTAAAACCAACTAGTTTTAATCCTACTAACTTAGACACAAAATAAACACACGAAAGGCAGTGTACCTATCGATTAGTAATATAGTTCAAGCAAGTAGGGTATCGAACACAGGGAACGGTAAACAATTAAAATAAATGCTAATATTATCTAAATAAAACAAATAACAAAAAGGGGATTTTCTCTAGTTTTACAAGACTAGAAACTTAATTAGAATAACCAACACACAAATTAATTAACTAGCAACTAAAACAATTAATTACCAACTAAATTCAATAGTAAAGAGGACGTCTGTTTAGGTACGACTCATTTGTTCCCATGGATGATTTTAATGTATCGGATTAATTCTTCATTGGCTACCGATTAAGATAATTAGGTTCACGTTCGCTATTCCTAATTCTTAGAAAACAAATTAACTCAAGCAATGGCCAGTTGTCTAAATTAACGGATTTCCTAGATTATTGATTCGGGTTAAGTAAGACTTGTAATGGTTAATTAAATTGACCCTTCAATTAACCTATTACTGATGTTCATCAAACAATCTCACACATTAACTTACCTATCTTCTAGTTAATTCTAGTTTCACATTCGTTATTCCTAGACATACAACTATGTGGTCACAATAAATCATATGAAATTAATAACTAAGAGATGTTCATACAACTTAATTACTGATTTATTAACAGAAGAATAGTTATTGTCAACACATAAGGTTCTTTAACAAGCTTAACTAAACATAATTACCAATTAAAATTAATCCTACTCAAATAATCAATCCATGTTCACAAAATTGTCTACCCTAACAGAAGAATAAGTTTTTAGCTCATGATTGCAGTAAACATAAACTCAAAAACGAAATCAAAGTATGTAAACATGATTCAAATCAAAAAGTTACTAAGAATAAACCAAAATTGTCTTGATTCTCTTCACAATTGAATGTAGGGTTGATTCTTCAGTTCCTCACGACCTAGCAGCACTTCCAATCGTTTCTCAGCCTCCTAGGGTTTCTCTCCATGCTATGATATCGATCTGAAAGTCCCTTTATATAGATTTTCACAAAACAGAGGCTACTCGGCGAGTCCAGTGACATACTCGGTGAGTCTGTCACTTAAAACCCGTGCACGGCAAGTCAGCGCGTCTAGAATCGCGAAACTTCTGACCAACTCGGCGAGTAATCGACCCTACTCGCCGAGTACGTTTCGAATCAGCATTTTCTCAAAACACGAAAGTCGTCCGAAATTGTGTCTACTTTTCAGAACATTTTGAATCTTGTCAATCGGAGTTACGGTTCATGAGATATGGCCAAAATACTGACGAGGGGTCAAGCTGTCCAACAACATCCTTCTTTCTTCAAAATCCAAGATCCAAGCCTCCAATTGCTAGTTCCGCTTCATTTTCCACCCGAGCATGTAATTTTTACTGAAAAATGAAATTATAAACTAATTAAGCACCTTTTGTTCATTAAATGAGATAAAAACAACATAAAGTATTAAGATAATGCATGAATTTTATAACTAAATATGTCCATATCACCTGCATGTAACTTTATTAAAAATGGTTGTTTATATTATTTTAAAAAGTAAATGTTTAGTCTAGAATTTGGGAAATTACACGCATCATCGGCATACAACAAATGTAATAACCTAGGCCCATCATTTGTAATATTCACTCCTTGAAAAATCTCTTTTTCACATGCATATTTCATAGCAACATTTAGCCCTTCCATTGCTATAATGAGAAGGAAATGAGAAAGTGGATCCTCATGTCGGACTCCCCTCTTTATATAAAATTTGTCTGTCGAAGAGCAGTTAATAATTACCGAAGACCTAGAAGAAGAGAGGCATCCCCATATCCATAACCTCCATTTAGGCCTAAAGCCCATTTTCATAAGAACAGAGTCAAGGAACTCCCAATTAATCAAATATAATTCTTTATCGAAATCTAATTTAAATAAGAATATATCTCTTTTAGTTTTCTTAACCCATGAGCATACTTCATTGAATATTAAAGGACCATCTAAGATATTCCTGGCCTCCACATATGTGATTATGTTTCATATATAACACCTCCAACAACTGACTAGAGTCTTACGACAATAAATTTTGTTATGATTTTGTACATAGCACCGACGAGACTGATAGGCCAATACTCATTGAGGAGAGTTGGGTCTTTGATTTTCGCATCTAAAGTAATGAAAAAGGAGTTGCACCCTCGTACAAGAGTTCCATGGATTTCGGAGTACCTAATAAATATCATCACATCACTACTAATGAGGTTCTAAATTTTCTTAACAAACTTAAACATGAATCCGTCCGGACCTGGGACCCCCCCCCCCCCACCACCACCACCACCACAAGACCATATTGATGTTGTCACATCTGCCAAGTAAATAGTGGATTCAATAATTTATGCACTCCCTTCAGACAATTTTTGGAATAGTTTACTAATAAGTTTAGGTATGGAAGGCCATTTATCAATAAACTTATCACTAAAGAATCGATAAGCTTCAGCCTTGATATCATGCACACTTGTCAACCACCTACCATTTATGTTTAATCCATTTATATAGTTCTTTCTTTATTTACCATTTATATACCCATGGAAGAACCTCAAGTCTTCATCGCCATCAATAGTTTATTTGATGTGGGCCTTCTGTTTCAAGTCAAGAATAACCCTTCTCTTGATCTCCATAATTTTTTTAACCCATTCGTTCCATTCATGCAACTAAGAATCATTTAGAGCTCTCATTCCTTCTAGATCTTCTGTAATTGCAATTCTAGATTTAATTTCCATAACCTCTTGATTTTCAATCTTGTATTTTTCATCACACCATCTTCTGATTGATGTATTAAGAAATTTGAACTTGGTTGATAGTTGTCTGTATGGTGTATTGTAGCCTTTCAATGTTTCCCAAGCACTGAGCACCACATCTTCAATATCCTTTTAAAGAAACCATGAATTGAAGAATTTGAATGAAGGTGGGTTAAAATCCACCATGTTTGAAGTTAATGACTCTGGAGAGTGATCAGAAAAGATCTCTAAGGTGCACCATTACAAAAACATTAGGGTGGTGGTGAAAAAAGTTTAGAGATGCTAGAAATCTATCAAGCTAACAAAGCTTTTCCCCAAAGTTACCAAAATATGTGAATTTTGATCCACCCATGTTGAAATCAAGAAGCCTGATATTGGTTATGAAATTGTTGAAGTCAGTTGCAGTCTTAAAGTAGAACTGTGAGTTGGATCGCTCCTCCCTATAGCGTACAATGTTGAAATCACCAAAGATCAACCAAGAACCCACTTTTGATTAAATCAAATTATTTAACTCGTCTCACAAAGTAGCTTTAACAATCACTGATTGGGGGTCATATATGTTTGCAAAAATAGTTTGTCCCTCTATACCCACCTATTTTCCAAAAATTATCAAAGTAGTTTCGGGGTTTTAGAACCTTAATTTTTTGAAATAAATTAGTATCCCAAATGTAGTGCAATACCCGAATTCAGTGGAATCCCAACACTCCCTACATCAATATTGTTAAAATCGTTCATCTATGTTTCTTGAATCCCTACAAATTTAAATTTTAGAGAAGCTTTCAACCTTCTAACCCAATTTACCTTGTCGTCTTCACAAATCCCCCTTATGTTTAGGCTTAAAAATTCATGGTGACCTATTTGATTCACCAATTTCTCCCATAACTTGAGCAAGAATTGGGTTATCATCTTGAATTTTAACTCCAATTTTCTTTCCAACTTCAATGGTAAGAGTGTACTCTAGGTTAGATATCATACTGCCCAGGAGGGGTTCTTCTTGAGAGAGATGGAGAGAGAAAGAGAGAGAGAGAGAGAGAGAGAGAGAGAGTATGTGAGAGAGAGGGAGAGGGAGAGAGAGAGAGAATGATGCTCGGGGAGGGAATAACAAGAGTAGGGTTAATAGAATGCAGAGAATCTCACTTACTAGATCATATCCATTATCCTCAAATATAAAGACCTTGTGTGGTCTACCTTTACCTCCTCTAATAAACAAAACATATAAATGCCATATGTCTCTTTTCTAGCTAGACTATTTGTCACATGAAAATTTTCTAGTAATTCTCAAATTTTTGGTTTTTTGGTAATTGATAAGACATCTTTGATATAATATTTAAAAAACAAAATGTTATTCTAATAGCATTAATTTCGAAAAAACTAGAAAGTATCTTTTAAAAATACTAAAACTTCTTATAGATTTTAATATATCCCAACAATGAAGGGATACATTTTCCTATTTACATTATTTCATTATCCTCTATTTAATTTCCATATCTTATACACGCAAAACCCTACCTTGAAAATCATATTACACTACTTTTCTTTCTCGTCAACATCACAGTGAATTTTGTAATTCTGTAATAGAGACCAAAGAGAGACCAGGTTAGCTCACATTCAATCACCAATAACCATCATATGTTTTTGTTACAACTATTTTATTTGAACAATTGAACCATTTCTTTAAACTTTTGTGTTTGAAATTATTCTAATCCCAATGTAGGTTGTTGTTTTCACATATTTTCCAAGTTCATAAATCTGTCAAAATAGTAATCTTCTTTGATGCATCTTAACCCGAACAAATAATCATGGAGCGAAAATTCGCATTATACCTTTTTTATAATTGATGAAATATTTTTTTCGTTGATTTTCCTGCAATTGTAGTGTTCATTTGTTTACTTTTATTAAATGAAAGCTAATAACATTGAGCTTTCAATTTATGTCAAAGATAGCATCATACTTTAATTTTTGTCAAAATGTAACTATATGAAAACCACTAAGATGGGTATTATATATTGTTTAATATTTATACAAGTAGGATCATTATATCTTGGTATTGATGTTGTAACGTCCCATTTTCACAACCAAAACTTTTCATTTTTATTAAGGAGAAAACTTTCCAATTTATAAATTCATTATTAAGAAAACTGTTTATTCTAAATTACATTTGATTAAAATCAGAGTTTTATAGAAAACGGGGAATCCTCAATGTTGTTGATGTGTGTACCATCCCGCCTTCACATTCCCATAGACTCATTTGATACCCGAAACAATAAGCAGTTGGATAAGCATAAAGCTTAGTGAGTTTCCCACAAAATACCATCTACCATACATATCAACATATACTAGGCCCCACCCAGGATCGGAGCCCGTCTGGCATCGGGCCCCGCCCAATATACAGATCTGTCAGTCATCAGGCCCCACCTGACATCGGGACCCTCCCGATATAAACATATAAACATATAAACGTGTAAACACACAACAAATGCCATAATCACAGAGATAAATAGCATACAAACTAGCCTTGGGGCCCCACCCGCCATCGGGTCATACCTGGTAATCATAAAAACACATACAGATAACTAGCATAAAATATACTCATCAGGCCCCGCCTGGCATCGGTTCATACCCGGTAATCGTAAAAACACATAAAGTTCTACAGGTTATTACAGCAAGCAACATACTCGATACTTGAACAGAGATCTAATAGATCACTACAGCATACTCGATACCAGATCACAAATCTACCATATTTCTATAGCATAACATTATACTCGACACCTGAACTAGATGTAATAGATCACTATAGCATAGCAGCATACTAAATATCAACAATCCAAGGAATGCATGGCCAAATATACTCAGAGGTGTGATAGTCACCCGGACAGGTGATCCTACTCTAGAAACACAACCAAATAAGAAACGGGTAAGAAAGATTAGATCAAAAGTCCTCAGTCTATCCTACATGACTATATACATACCCTAAGGTATCCCTCTACTAACAGATAACCAAAACTAGTGGGTCGGCATTGGTGCCTTCGTCCCATGGCTATAGTGAGGCGAAACTCACCTTGATATGCATGTAGGTAACCATAGTAATAATGAAGAATTATATCAGCTTCAAATCACTTCCAATCACCTACATGAAGATACTTGAGTCAATACCCGATCACATGTCATAGTCACTTGCAACAGTGACTACCTCACATGAAATGACGATTAGGGTTTCACATAAAATGACGATTAGGGTTAAGTAAGAACTCTTAACCCATTAAGGACTTAATCGAACTGATTAAGTTTTGACTCAGTTATTCTTAGGTGTAATAATAATCCAATCAATAGCCCAAATAGCCTAAGCACGATGTCGGCTCGCAGATCTCGCCTTCGTCGGCAGCAGATGCAACAGCGATGGTGATGTGTTTGGATTAGGTGTCTAAGCCCATAACTATTTTTAGTATGTACTTGATTTGATTATGAGCATGGTCCTTTTGGGTTTCCTTCACTCATGCAACTTGATAGGATGACAAGAGGAGAGAGAGTAGAATTTATTATGTGAATAAAATATTAATACTCAAAATGGTTTTATTAATATATTACAAGATAAATATATTATTTGGAAATCATATTATTTAATTATTATTGATCAGAAATTAATTTTGAATTAATTTGGTGATCAAAAGAGACTGATTAAATAATTAGGGACTATATTGCAGATCATTGATAGTTGCAATTGGGTTGATGGATCATCTTGGAATAAGGTTGGACGAATTCTATGGAAAGCCCATAAAGAATTCATCCAAGGAGATTCTAGAAGGTCTCCATGGGCTGCTTAAGCCCTAAGCAGTCACATTAGGGTTTCCACGTAAAACCCTAGTAGCCCTAAGCAGTCACATTAGGGTCTCCTAAGTCATCTTCTTTCATCGGGTGTTTGTGACTCCATTAGAGGTGCAACACTTGGGGCACTAGGCTTTCAAAAGTCAAGATCAAGAAGGATTAAACTTCTTATTGCTACATAACAAGAGAGGTAAATATTCTAACCCTAATCATATGTGATTCTCAATGTATGTATGCTAGTCATAGGGTTATTGCTTTGGTAGTCATAGTTGTATGTTCAAATTAGAAAAACCTAGATCCAAAGCAATTAGGGTGCATGTACACCATAGGAATGATGTTATGCTTAAAACCCAACATGTGTTTGATTGCTCATAATTTTGCCTGCAGCAAGGTTTCACCAGTGGTCTTGGTTAATCGAAAAAGCATGAGAATGGGGGTGGCGGGTGCTCTTTATGAAAGATAGGTTTAGGGTTTTGGTGGAGTGAGAGGCAGGAGAGGACGATGGGTTTAAGTCCTCGACTCCAATTCCAAACTTTAATACATTTCTACAAGATCGGCCCCTGCTTCCACAATTCATTTTCAATTTAAACCCACTAATTACCAAACAACCCCTACTTCACAAAATCCTTTACATTTCAAGCCCTAATGTTACAATATGAACCCCAAATTCTGGAAACTTTATCATTAAACTCCTTATGGCTAACACTGATAAATTATTAAATAAAATAAAATATAAAATATATCTCGGGGTTTTAGGGCTTATTATTTATTTATTTATTTACTTATTTTACTTTATTTATTTATTATAAACGAAATGTTACAATTCTCCCTCACTTAAATTAGATTTCGTCCTCGAAATCAGCTCTCGTTTCTACTTTAAGATGCATTTCCCCACAACAACCAAAATAAATGAAAATCCATGGAATCAATCGGTCCCATAGCTTCTCGGCTAAACACAGGCATGCAACCCCGCACCTAAAGGGGCATCACCACAATGAAAACAAACTGATCACATACTGAAATAGACTACACACTTACTTGTCTTCAACAGCCCAACTAAGTTATCCACAATCAACACTCGGGATCACCCCCAATCAAATGACAATAGACAAGTAAACCCTCAACCTGATCTCTTAACACCCTAGGGTCTAATTACAAGCACGCCCTACATATGCTATCACAACTAGGACTAATATAAATTGAAGGGAAAAAACCAACAGTTGACGATGACTTGTCACGAAACCCTAAAGATTTAGCAGTTGTGAGAAAGTCTGGAAATCATAGAAATCTGACTGAAACCGGATCTTGGCACATATTCTTCCTGCTATGAGGTTCCACTCACCCCCACTTGAAATATGCTAGCAATTGAGAACTCCATAGTCCTTCGATCCCCAAACTAACTCGAACTCTACCACTTGATCCCAACCATTGATATCAACATACATAGGAGAATCTAAACCCATACAACATTCCCAAATTCCAACACGCATACAATCGAGGATAAAGATAATTAATCCATTCATAACAAGAATTAAATTAGAATAGAGCTAATAAGATAATTCCATTTAACTTATCATCCAAAAATACCACTGAACATTGAAACACAAACAATGTTTACAGATAAATACCAATACAACCACAATTGCTACATAGACGTGCTGCCAACTCAAATCTCAGTCCTTGGGACCCCGATGGTCCCCTAACGACCATTGGGTAACTGCCAAGCTAAGGGCGTAGGATCCAACACCTCATTTAGAAAAGGACAATGAGCTCTGATATGGCCTTCCAGACTGCAATGAAAACAAACTTGCACACTCCGCCTACAGTCCCTTCCAAAATGACACTCCACGCTACATAGGTGGCATACAAAAGGTATGTGCCTCCTTCCAACTGATCCTGAACTCTGGCCGGAGAACTTGCACCACTTCGCTGCAGGCAGGGACTGATCCAGAGTCTGACACTACTCCCTCTCCTGGGTCTCTATCTCAATCTCTCATCTCCTCGTGGTATCCTGAAGCTTGGCGAGATAACCATAGCGTTGGGTGGACACGAACTATTGAATGTGTTGGGTTTTATGTACTATAACACTCCTACGGTGCACATACAACCCTAATAGCTTTAAATCTAAGTTTTCTCTATTTATCATGCAATAAAAATTTCCAAAGCTTTAATCCTACAACCAGCATAAAATTTGACATATGAATCATAAAAAAAAAAAAAAAAAAAAAAAAAAAAAAAAAAAAAAAACTAGTTAGAATATTACCTCTTGTTGTAGCTTGTTGAATTTTGCCTTTAAGAGCTTAGCACCCCAAGCGTGATGCCTCAAACGGTTCACAAACACCATGAACACTTAGAGAATAATGAGAGAGGTTATCGAGCACAAAAAATCGTCCATCTCTTAGAATAATCCACCCTTTGTCTGATTTTTGGCTTTATTGGGTTACATATATAATGTAGAATTCCAAGAGTTATATGTAACCCTAATTCTTACACTTATTCTTATGATCCATAACTTATTTGGGCTGATAATTTATGGACTTTCACATAATCTTAGCCTATTTCAAATTAATCATGGATCATTAGCTCAAACCATATGTCTCACTAATTTACATAATCAGTCCCCGTTAATTTAATTAGTCTCTTTTGATCACTAAATTAATTCTAAATTAATTCTTGATCAATACTAATTAAATAATATGATTTCTCAATTAATATATTATACTTATAATATATTAATAAATCACAAATAACCTCTTACTCAAATATCCATCCTATCAAATTGTTCTCATGAAGGCAACGTAGAATGGATCATGCTACTATCGGTTCAAGTACATATCAATTATAGTTATGGGCTTAGACACCTAATCCAACAGTCTCCCACTTGGATAAGTCTAATAACTATTATTGCAAGCACGACTCCAAAATCTGATTAGAAATAGCAGCTCTTAAAATCCGCTATCGAACTCTGACACGTACATTAGATAATGGATCATATATTCCTCCATTCTAGATATCGTATGAATTGAGACATGCATTATAATCATTCTCTCTATTCATGTGTTGTTTCCCGATTTCTGATTTATGACGACTGACTAATTGAACAAATCAAATCAGTCCAGGCTTGGCTAAGCGCTTAGGGTTTTCATCGCTAAATCATCGAGGGGCCCAGAGATATCGCTTTTATCCCCTTAGGATAAAAGGAACGGATAAACTTCGACTCATATGCCTGCTCTATTTACTCATCAAATCTCACACAATGATACATCAACACCAAGTTACTGTGTGTTTTCATATCATCAATGTGCAACCGACTTGTAAACTACAACTATATGTCTTCGTTTCAAGAATATAAGATATTATCGTCTCACTAATCACTCGTGATAAAATCCATGAAGTGATTAAGTGAGCGTGGGTTTAATCCAATACTCAAATCTGATTTCAAGAGCACTCGTGAATGTTTGTAGCAAACTTTTGCTATGTCTAACACCTTAGACAATCTTACAAAAATCCATTCATGATAGTCTAATTTCATAACCTACTTCCAAAGTATGATCGGCTGTGGATGTTGTGAATGATCTTGTTATTCGGGAAGTCAAAACATGCAAAGTGAAACACAAGAATAATAGAATCTAATATGGTCTCAAAACTTTTGAATATAAATAAAACACATTTTATTTAATCACCATATTGATTACACATTATTCATTGTATAATGTTTCGAATAATCAACTTAATACTTGAATTAAAACAATAGTTATCCCTTGCTCCAAGCATGCATGCTATATTTACCTATGGTCCTCTCTTCATGAAATAGATCAATTGAAAACATTTCTAATGACGCTCATTTCACAATTCCAAATCCTTCTCACAAGTGTAAGGATACGAAATTGTAGCCAGTATTAGAATGTGGTCGATTCTAAACTATCATGCAATGATTATTTTGTAATGTCAATGCACCAAAGTCACAGAGATTTGGAAAATGAAATTACAAAGTATTCCACTGGAGATTGTCACGAGACAATTCCATAGATACGAAGTCTCACATTCAAAGTACATTCCTTTGAACATCCTTCTTGCATAAAAGTTTCTAATATCCAACTCCCATTATGGAAACATTTCCATATTTGCCATATGACAATGCATTAATAGTAGAATCCTGTCTATTCATAATAATATCAATATGGTCCATCCATTACTATACTTCCAATTGTCCTTAAGCAACCAATCGTCAACGAAATTTAGATTGTCCTTGACAGTTGTTTAACTACTTTAGTCATATCCGGTTCTAGTCCTTTTTCCCTCTTAATGCCCTAGGCATTTGGAAAATTAGAACACATGAATATTATAGCATATGTAATCGATCTTGTATCCGTAGTATATGGGACACAATTCATAATGTCTTACATAAAGACATGATACTTGACCAGTCTTTTGCTATAATATTTCCATATATAGAATTTCCAATGTTGAAATATTTCAACAAGGTATTCACATATATCCATGACTAATTTTAATTAATACTTCAATCTAAACTTTTAGATTTGAAATAAAGTATAAGTATCCTCTCCCTTACCATAGTGAAACAACTTTTCAACCTTTCCAAATTATAACTTTGTTTCCTATAAATAGTATTGCTAACTCGCAACACTTACCATAACAATTATGCTCCCACTAGCATAACAATTATTTTGTTACTAGCATAACATTTATGCTCCCACTAGCTTTGACATGTATCCAAAATCAGTTGGACTTCTAGAAATCAATACTTTATTGACTTTCTTATCAAAGTTCAGATTTCTGATACGAGATGCTTCGATAAGCCTTTATCTAAGCTCATACACCTTTTATTAGAAAGCCCATGTGTGTCTAAACTTTTTCAGACCATACAACAATAAGTTCTGAATGTTGAAACTATTTGCCATTTCTCACAATTCGAACTATGAAGAGGGATGCCGTAATCATAATCGAACTTAAGAATGCAAATATCACAATTTCTAACTCTTTAAAATCTACTTAGTGAAAATGTTTCCTCACAATCATTTCCATGAATTGGAGAGAAACCTTACCACTTAGATTTAATGGTGTATGTGTTCCTGTCCATGTGAATCTGTCATTTCCAACCATTATCATAAGACAAGGTATATGACAAAGTAAAACTCATGTGGACTGAACCTGTTTAGTCTTAATTTCTTGCCACTTAGCAGCACAATGGCCTACCATGTTTTCCAAGTTGCTTAGCAGCTCACCCTTACTGATCAATGAACTTTCACTGATCAAGGTGCATTGCATTATGCAACGAACTGAGAACTCATAGAACTCATATGCATAGTCAACTTTAATTGCAATGGGAACATAAACAAGAATATGTCAACACGATAGGTTATGAACCTCACGTCGTGTGCTAGTAATAAACAATAGGTTTATTCTTGATTAGTTCTTGAAACTTTTCAAGATCTTTAAGACTCCCACTGACTTCTTGACATATAAGATTCTTTTGTCAAGAAACACTCCTTAACAACAAATATTCAAGAGTTATTGTGGATTCTTATCAAGAAAAAACACTTCATATAATTGGCCTTGGTTGGTCTTTGTCTTAAATACAACACAACTACCAACTCTAAATGTGTTATAAACCTACTTAAGATATGCCACTCAAGGAATAATCTTGGAGTATGACTCCAAGACTTGAAATTGGAACGAAGTATGACTCACCTTTTTCATTTAACCATTTCAACATTTGTTGATTCCTCTTCTTAGTCATGCAAGTGCACTAAGGTGTCCTTGGAGGATCAATTGAGATATGGCTCCATAATCTTTAGGATGATCATAAAACACGATACTAAAGTTCTTTTCCTTTTTAGATTGGAGAAACTTTTATCTTTCTGCCTAATTGATTCTTCTTATTTGTTCTACTATACATTGAAACTTTTCAAGGTATTAGAATTACACTTAAACTTGTAAGCATAACCATATTTACTGAACATTCAGTAATCATGACGAATATACTTTATCGTCCTTTGTGGTGGACCTGACTAGTACACATCAATGTGTACTAGATCCTTTCATCTTTCACTTGACTTACATACATATGTAAACAAGGAATTAGTGTTAATTTCCTAAGTACCAAGATTTTCATACATCATATGATTCTAGTTTTCTATCCAATTGAAACTTGGGCGATGAGAATCTTTCCTTACATAGAAAATTATGACACTACCACAATTGATATAACTAAGAATCAAACCATTTTCAACATTGCTATTAATAGAAACATATAAGCAACAATTTTCATGAATGCCATTGCATGGAAATGTAAAATAAAATCAAAATTTCTTTATTTATAAAAGTGCGGAAAACCTTGTCCTTACAATGCAAATACAAATGAAAACTATGTTGCTATCTATTCCTAAGCAATCTATCATAACTCCTATGCAGCAGCTCAAAAAAATCTCATCATCGAACCATGCGATCGAAATCCATCTCCTCGCGATCAGAATTAGCTTACTCTTCTTTCAAGCACCCTTTCTCTTCTTTGATTCTACAAAACATCAAAATGCAATCTTATCACATCATGTATTAAGAATCTATAAGTAGGAACTTAATAAAGTTAGATAGTGAACTTACCTGAAGTAGAACCATACAATTGATTTTACCATCTCTTAGATCTCTCAGGTAGTCTAGGCAGCTTCACAACCAATGCCCCTTCTCTTAGCAATTCTCAGAATGGTACATGGGACAATCATAGACTTAGCCTTTCTCTTTACCATTTGGTCAAACGCTTTGACCTTGGCCAATCCCTTTCCATTATGAAGAGAAAGCTTTTATGGACTTCCAGTGTCGCCATTGTCAATGTCCATCGAATTTTGGGAAGTAGATCTTCCAATCAAGTTTGCTTTACCAGTGCACCAAATCATTGCTTATTCTGCAGCAATAAGCAAATAAGTAAGATCGATAAGGGTTACGTTGTGGTTTGTCACAAAATAGTCTTTAACAAACTCACTATATGACTTAGGAAGTGAATGAAGAACCAAGTCAACAACCAGCTTCATTGGGAACACGACACCCAACATTCCCAGCCTGTCAATATGCAACTTCATGTCCAAGACGTGAGCACATACAAAATTTCCATCTTCATGTTGGTTTGCCAATAGGGCTTGAGTGACCTTGAACTTTTGAAGTCGACGAACATGTAGGTCGGGGAGAACTATTGGAGGCGGTGAAGGAAGTGAAGTATGATTTCCATTTTTCACAATCAAAACGTGGAACGTCATCTTCATGAGGAAATCTTTTTCCAAAAGATTCAGGAAGACTATAGTTGTCAAAACTAGACATCTGCAAGGGAGAAATTCAAATTAGTTGATTTAAGTCCTTAATATAACACGCAAATGAAATATTAAGACTAGGACCCAACACAATATTTTACAATTCGGAAGAGGGATGTCGTAATCCAATTGCAAAATATTTAAAGGTATGTAAATGACGATTTACCAATTTCCACCATGACAAACGAAAGTGAACATTAGCTTTTAAATGAATTGAAATTCCTAGATTATTTGAGATTCATTGAACTTTTCAATGGCATGTTTAATCTCGATTATGACCTTCAAGTTTATGACTAGGATACCGAGGATCACAAAACAATGTGTGAATAACCATGCAAATTAGCTTGGTACTCTCGAAGACATTTATCACTTAATCAATGTGTCGGTTAACCACACACGCTCCATTGATCTATGATAACCTACGAGCTACCCATTTCCATCCTCCATTAGTCCCATATTAATGTGTCGGTTAACCACACGTGCTCCACTAATGACCAATAAGGTGCAATGTGCAATTTCATGGATTAGCATCAAATTCACATTATTCCTAAATTAACTAAGATTGGGAATTTATAAATCTTTAGTTACTTGTAATTTAATATACTTATTAATGAAAGTTTGTGTCATATCCTACCCATTCGACTAACGACCCTCTACTAGTCAAGAGTGCGGTGGGCAAGAATGGATACCCAATGGCGGTCATTTTACAAGTTGCTTCCTTAAACACCCCTTATAGACCAGCTTCGTGAATCAGGCATACTAACAGTAAGACTGACTTTTTTACTTATACATATATAATATATTAGACTTTTAATGTTATATAGTTAAGGGTGTATTTTACATTTTTTAAAATACTAAGTGGTTTAATCTATTAATAAATTAGACTTTTAATTTAATTAAACTTAAACCATATCATTATGGATTTATTAATTCTCTCTTTTAATTAAACATTTAATTAATTTAATGTACTCCATAAGAGTGTAATTTGAACTATTCAAAAAAAAACATCAAGTTTCCAAATATAAAATTCAAAATTAAAACTATTCAATTAATTTTTAAGTTATGAAACCAAGATTTGACCTTTTGAAAACTTTCTGTTACTACAGTTATAGAATTTAATGAGACTTTTCAAATTCCAAAACTTGAAGGCAAGTTTTGAAACTCTTCAAAACTTTTGGATTCCACACTTGATGGAAAGTTTTGTAACTCTTCAAAAACATTTAGATCAAATTTTAAACTAATAATATATATATATATATATATATATATATATATATATATATATATATATATATATATATGTCTTTTACCAATTTGACATAATGCAACTCATATAGCAAGACAATTCAAATCAAATAATATAAATAATTAGTTTATCATATAATCTAATAATTATTTTTATAATTTGAATCTTTTGATTGGATGAGGATAATCACTACCACATCAGAAAAACGGATTTTTTGATACAAAACAGTTTGTGGCAATGATCCTAATCCAATTTAGGCCAAAAAAACCCGAAAACCTGCCACAAGACAGTCCGACTCGTCGAGCCAGGCAATGGACTCATCGGGTTCATCATGAAATGACCCAACTCGTCGAGTCTAGCAGTCAGTGAGCAATTTTTCAATTTTTTTCAAGTTTGAAAATATAACAGAAAACACTCATGGATCTGATACCACTGTTGGGTTTGATGTACTATAACACTCCTATGGTGCACATACAACCCTAATAGCTTTGGATCTACGTTTTGTCTAGTTATACATACAATAAAATTTTCCAAAGCTTTAAGCCTACAACTAGCATACAATTTGACATATGAATCATAAAAAACTAGTTAGAATATTACCTCTTGTTGTAGCTTGTTGAATTTTGACTTTAAGAGCTTAATACCCCAATTGTGATGCCTCAAACGGTTCAGAAACACCATGAACAATTAGAGAATAATGAGAGAGGTTATGGAGCACACAAAATCGTCCATCTCTTAGAATAATCCACCCTTTGTCTGATTTTTGGCTTTATTGGGTTACATATATAGTGTAGAATTCCAAGAGTTATATGTAACCCTAATTCATACACTTAGGCTTATTATCCATAACTTATTTGGACTAATAATTTATGAAGGTAACCCGAAATAGACCATGCTACTATCGGGTCAAGTACATACCAATTATAGTTATGGGTTTCGACACCAAATCCAATAGAATATCTGTCTTGAGCATGTTCAAATACCGAGTCATCTGAGCTTGCTCCAAAGCAGCGAACTCAGGACTAAACAAATCCCTCTCTATGAACATCTAAGTGATTTTCGTCACCGACTCAGTCATCTGTCTCAGATCCAAGTACACCTGGGCATGTCTCTCCCTCTCTACCAGGGGAACATACCTTGCACGGAACATCTCTGAGAACTGTTCCCAAGTCATTGTGGCCCTCTGCTCAGAAGTATTATAACTAGTCACAAGTCTCCACCGATCTCTTGCCCCCAACATGAAAAGGTTTGGGGCGTACTTGACCTTCTGGTCATCCAAACAGGAACATGTTAAGAAAAAACCCTCCATGTCAGACAACCATCTCGTTTCCATAATCAGGTCCGAGACCCCATCAAACTTTGGGGGCTTCGTACGATCGAAGTCCCAATACTGGAAAGCTCTCTCTCCTCGAGCCCCAATGGCAGCAACCGTCACGATGGCTGCAGCAATAACACCCTCGGAAAATGTAGCATATCGATAACCAAAGTCCTCTATCATAGTGGCGTTGACAAGCCCAACCAGCTCCGGTATCTGCCCCCAGGAAAAAGAAACAACCTGCTCACGAATGATCTCCCTAACTCGGTCCTCTGTCAATCCTGGCTCATCCTGGCCACCAGTTCCGACTCCTGATCTTGAATCTCCTATAATCGCCATCTTTAAAATATATCAAGGAAAAAGAAAATATCATAATACAGTTCTCAACACACTAGGTCCTACTCCTATTAGTTCCTTAGCAACCTCGAACTTACTCATGAATCTCATACGGATCTTGTGCTTTCAGTAGTACGAGCCCATACTACCTTCCACTTCTCCTGCAAGCTACCACTAAATTAATAGGCACTCTCCCTAAGGTTACCCTCGCTCATCTACCACCGGTTGCTTTTGTGCATGCTTGTTATACACAACCAGAGATCAGATAGATTGTCGAATAATCAACTCTGCCCTAAGTCCACAACCAAACAAGGAACAGGAAGAAAGGCCAAGTCGATCATTTTAGGGATATCCAATCTGGCCATATACAACTAATCAACATACACACATCAAACACACAATAAAAAAACATATATCAGGTAGGCAACTCCCTAGATCAGAAGGCATCATAGAAATCATGCATCACTATCCAACAGCTTCTAAAAGAACCTTATCCACTAGTATGCTTTTCTAACAATTCATATATCAACAAAAATCAAAACTCAGCAAACAAAACAAGTATGGGTATTTTGGGAACCACTCACTTGTTCGAGCTCTGACTGACTGTACACACCGCATCCTCCTAAAAGTCAAAGTAAAGTCAAGGTTCACATTCCCTATCCCAAGCCAACAATCAAAGACGAACATGACAAGGGACCGAGACCATGTCCTTAACCAAACTTTTTTATTATAATTTCTTTTTCAAAAACATTTTTCAAAACTCTCGGATCCTAGTTTAAAACTGGATTCACATAAGTGTTCCTCCAATCCACTCAAATGAGGGCCTTGATACCAACTTGTAACATCCCATTTTTACAACCAAAATTGTTCATTTTTATTGAGGTGAAAATTTTCCAATTTATAAAACCATTATTAAGAAAACTGTTTATTCCAAATTGCATTTGTTCAAAATCAGAGTTTTATAGAAAACGTGGAATCCTCAATGTTGCTGATGCGTGTGTACCGTCCCTTCTTTACCTTCCCATAGACTCTAATGATACCTGAAACAATAAGCAACTGGATAAGCATAAATCTTAATAAGTTTCCCCCAAAATACCTCCTACCATACATATCAACATATACGGGGCCCTGCCCGTCATCAGACCCAATACGGCATCGGGCCCCGCCCGGTGTACAGATCTATCAGTCATCAGACCCACCCGTCCTAAACATATAAACGTGTAAACACACAACACATGTCATTATCATAGAGATAAATAGCATACAAACTAGCCTTCAGGCCCCACCCGACATTGGGTCGTACTCGGTAATCATAAAAACACATACAAATAACTAGCATACAATAAACTCATCAGGTCCCACCTGGCATCGGGTCGTACCCGAAAATCATAAAAACACATACAGTTCTACTAGTTATTACAACAAGCAACATACTCGATACGAGAACACAGATCTAACAGATCACTACAGCATAGCAGCATACTCGATACCAGAACATAGATCTACCATATTACTATAACATGTAACGACATAAATTTCCGAAACAATTGTTCACATTTTAAAAACATACTTTCATTCATAATAGTTATAAAAATATCATTGTATCACATAACAACTCATAACATTACATCCCAAGATCATAACATGTAAAACTCCTCATGTGTGTACTGATCATGTCGGCGCCTTCCCGCGGTCGTCACTAGTACCTGAAACACATCACACAACACTGTAAACATAAATGCTTAGTGAGTTCCCCAAAATACCACATACCAGACGTACACCTTTCCAGGCCATAACTCTATGGGATCTTCCGATCCGAGTGTCTCAGGGGACTTCCGTCCCGAACTCCGGTAGACCTTCCGGTCTGTACCCTCTTGACCTTCCGGTCCATATCATCTTGACCTTCCGGTCCATATCATACATAACATACATAGCACATACATATCACATAACATATAACACATACATCTCATAGCATACAAGACCTTCTGGTCGCACATAGGTACCCTTCCAGGTACAATATAGTGAGAAGACTCACCTCGGTATCTCGGATAGTCTCGTACTCGATCACACTGGTCTAGCCCCCGCCTAAACACATAAAAATACTCTCAAATAAATAATGGCTCTCAAAGGCTAGATTAAATCCACTCTATAATTTCCATAGAAGGGTAAAAGACCATTTCACCCCTCCCTAACCCAAAAGTCCAAAGGTTGGCCAAAACCCTAAAAGTCAACGAACGTCAACAGAAGGCAGTACGCAGCGCGTACCTTCTCTGTACGCGGGGCATATGCCAGCGAACCACAATCGGGGCTTCAACCCCCTACGCTGCGCGTACTGGGAGTTACGCCCAACGTACGTCCCAGTTCAGCCATTTCTTAGATTTTGGTCTTAAACGGTTAAGACACTCCTTCAACTTCCAGATCTGACTCTCTTACAACCTCTTATTCCATAAAGTTAGAACCTTTAAGCCTTTGCATGGTTGTAAAGGTCCCTACACCCTCAAACCTCTTTCCTTTTTCCCTCCAAAGGTCTAGATCTCATGCATGGCTCCATCTTTACGTCCAAGTTTGCATTTTTATGAACATACAACACTTATAGACCAGAAATATGATAGATCTAGGCCAATGGAGACCATTTGCTCATAAAGTCTCCATCTTGGGACCAAAAACCCTAGAAATTGGTCCAAGAAGCACATAACTCAAATAACAAGGCAAGGTTTGAGCTTTTTACCTCCGGAAGAACCTCCAACCTCTGAAAAGCTCAGATCTACTCTTTCCCACAAGCTTCTAGCCTCCAATATGACCTCTTCTTTCCTTCCACCACCTTGAAATCACACTAGAAGCTTAGAACACCAACACACTTGCTAAAAACGAAAGGGGACTCTCTATTAGGGTTTTTCTCTCTGGAATGGAGGCTGAGGTCGCAGCCATAGCATTCCTTTTATAGTGCTCAAGCCCCGAATTAGGGTTCACATCTGGACACATTACACCCGACGTAACCTGGGTACGCCCAACGTACCCAGGCGAATCTGCGTCCAAAAATAAGTGCGCGAGTACGCGCAGCGTACTCCTCAGTACGCCCAACGTACTCACAAGCCTAACACATACTTAAAGGACTTAACTTGACAACTTGGAAAATGAGAAGGGTTAAATAGCTTTACCTGAATTTCGGGATGTTACATAACATAACAACATACTCAAAACCAGAACATAGATCTAATAAATCACTATAGCATAGCAATATACTAAATATCAACAATCCAAGGAATGCATGGCCGAATATACTTAGAGGTTTGATATTCACCCAGACAAGTGATCCTACTCTAAAACCACAACCAACCAAGGAACATGTAAGAGAGCTTAGATCAAAAGGCCTCAGTCTATCCTACATGACTATATACAGTCGCTAAGGTATCCAACTACTAACAGATTACCAAAACTAGTGGGTCGGCATTGGTGCCTTCGTCCCATGGGTATAGTGAGGCGAAACTCACCTCGATATGCATGTAGGTAACCACAGTAGCAATGAAGAACTCTACCAACTTCAACTCACTTCCAATCACCTACAGGAATATACTTGAGTCAATACCCGATCATAGGTCATAGTCAATTGCAACAGTGACTACCTCACATGAAATGACAATTAGGGTTTCATATAAAATGACGATTAGGGTTAAGTAAGAACACTTAACCCATTAAGGACTTAATCAGAATGATTAAGGTTTGACTCAGTTAATCTCGGGTGTAATAATAATCCAATCAATAGCCCAAATATGCGCCCGATCATTGTCCAAAATAGAGCTCCTCGATTCTAGGTTTTTCCACACGAAATCATAACTAGGGTTATTGTTCCACACTAAACCCCTTAAGAGATTTATTCATTAAGTCTAATATTACATTAAGTTAGTTGTAGGGCATTGTTAAATATCATTTAAAGAAAAATTAAATGTTTTAACGTGGGTCCCGACAAAACTCCAAAACTAGGGTTTTCTAAACCTAAATTAGGGTTTCCAACCCCAAATTCATGCCACTCCGACTAAATTTTGTTGTTTAGGTAATTAAATATTTAATAAATCGAGCACCACCCATTGCCACCTCAGGCAGTGTTGCTCGGCAACAGCCACCCACATACGACGGTGGTGGCGGTTTCAAGTGATAATTCAACAATCCAAACACACATACAAGTTCCTACATCTTTTACACACACAAGCACCAAAAAGAACAACAAAATGACCAATACGGCCACCAAGATGGTGGTAAACTGCGGCAGGAGGTGGTGGTGGTGGTGGGTTTTCTTTGATTTCCAGCCAAGAAACATTCATACAACATTACACCATAAAAACACACACAACCACCTCACATTGTGGCTGGTGGTGGCAGAAAGGGCAGCATAGGCGGCAACCACCATGGTTGGCTGCCATGGTGGTCCTATACGATTTCTGGCCAACCCAAAAATCACACACACATACCAATGTGCACTGAACACGTATACCCTATGTGGAATTGCACACAATGCAGCCACCCACACACGATGGCATGCAACTGCCAGAAGAATGTTGGCAAGGGGACAGCCGCCGGAGCGGCGGCAACGACGAGTGGGAAGTAGCGACGGCAGAACGAAGATGGAGGAATGGAAGCGGGTTGCACCATTACCGGAGGGAGACAACAGCGTCCGTAGATACGATCTTCCAAATTCCCACTGATATAGCGTTCACACGTCAGTCTTCACCTTCGTTGACAGCAAAAGCGGCGGCCACGACTTTGTTTTTCATGATCTCCCCGACTAGCAAGATGTCGGCTCGTAGATCTCGCCTTCGTCGGCAGTAGAAGCAACCGCAATGGTGGTGTTTGATGGCTCATAATTTCACCGGCAGCAAGGTTCCACTAGTGTTCTTGGTTGATTGGAAAAGTAAGAGAATTGGGTGGCAGCGGCTGGAGTATACCATGTGACGGCTGCTTTTTATGAAAGATAGGTTTAGGGTTTCGGTGGACTAAAGGGCAGGAGGGGACGACGGGTTTAAATCCCAGACTCCATTTCCAAACTTGAATACATTTCTACAAGGTCGATCCCTTCTTCCACAATTTATTTTCAATTTAAAACCACTAGTTACCAAACAACCCCAACTTCACAAAATCATTTACATTAATTTCAAGTCCTAATGTTACAATATAAACCCCAAATTCTGGAAATTACATCATTTAACTCCTTATGGCTAACACTGATAAATTATTACGGATTTAAGGCTACAATAAAATAAAATATAAAACACATATCGAGGTTTTAGGGCTTATTATTTATTTCTTTATTCTTTTATTTATTTATTTACTTATTTTATTTTATTTTAAATAGAATGTCACAGATGTGTAATTCCTTTTCTTTTTACAAGTTCTAACACCAAACCATTTGCTACAAGTTGGATAATTCTGTAATTTACTTTAAGAGGACCAAATATAACTTTTTATTTCCATGGTGTACATTCTTGAAAATTTTTTAACAAAGGCCACCTCTGATTTTTTTTATTACACATGGATAATTGTTTCCATTTGTTTTATTAATAACATCCAAGAAAATTCTATAAAATGCCAAATAATAGCATTGGACTTTCTTTTTCGTTCTATTGTAGCATCCTACTTATATTTAAGCTAAATTGTGTAAACATACAAGTAGGATGCTTATCGTTTTCTGTCACAATGTACATTCTGTAAAAAAAATTAACAAAGATCACCTCTGAATTTTTTTTTATATATGGGTAATAGAAATGTTGTTGCGTATAACAAATACCATATGAAAAGATATCAAGGACACATTAATGTTTAATGGAGCAATCAAGTTGGTTCTATAAAATATTTATTTAACTATATCAATAAGGGTCCTGGTAGAGCTACACTTTTGTTGTACAATCCAACAATGAAGGTGGTAGTGATGATGCAATAAATGAAATAAAAGAGTATTATGATTGTAGATATTTATCTGCATGTGATGCATCATGGAGAATATTTGTTTATGATGTTCATTATATGTACCTCTATGTGGTTAGGCTTCCTTTTCATCTTCCTAGTCAACAATAAGTTGTTTATAAGGAAAATGATGATATTAACAATATCCTTAACAAACTGTATGTTGCATCCTCAATGTTCAAATCTTGGTTTGAGTGTAATGAGATCTATATTCAAGCTTAAGAGCTTTCTTATGTTGAATTCCATACAAAGTTTGTGTGGAAACCTGAATTACAGAAATGGAAACCTAGAAAAATAGGATTTTCAATAGGGAGAAATAATTTTGTTTCACATAAACTTTGTGAAGCATATTCCTTAAGAATTCTTTAAAACAATGTTAGAGGTCTAAAATCTTTTGAAGATATTCGAATAGTAAATGGAGAAATATGTCATACTTTTAGAGATGCATGTTATGCTTTAGGGCTTTAAAATCATAAGAGAGAATACATTTAAGCTATTAAAGAAGCAAGCAATTTAAGTATTGGTTATTACCAACGATCATTGTTTTCAACGTTGTTAATCTCTGATAGCTTGGATAGACCAAAATTTGTTTAGGAAAATACATAGGAATACATTTAAGACATAATTCTTTAAAATCAACATCGGTTGAAGTCTCTTGATATAATAATTATCTTTCATTACGTTTATCTTTTATAAATAAACTATATATTTGTACATTTTTTCTAAGTTTATATTTCACATTGTACAGATCTATCGCTTACTGGTCATCAACTGAAGAACTTGATTTTTTTAGAGATTAAATCATTTCTACTTCATAACAATTCCAGCCTCAAGAATTTCATAGGCATGCCTTACCCCAATCTTGATTCTACATCTTCTGCTACCCATCACTTGATTACCGATGAGCTGTCTTATGACATCACAAGTCTTCAAAACGAATTTCTGACACTTATTGTTTCACTAACAAATGAACAACGATGTGTTTTTGAGGATGTTCAGACAACAATTAAAGATAATAAAGGAGGTATGTTTTTTTGTTTATGGTTATGGTGGAACTGGAAAAACCTTTCTTTGGAAGACATTATCAGCGACCTAAAGATCTAAAAGACAAATTGTTTTGAGTGTTGCTTCAAGAGGTATTGCTTATTTTGTTACTTATCGGAGGTAGAACAACAGACTATCGCTTTGGTATTCCTTTAAATCTTAATGAAGATTCTTTTGTTCTATAAGTCGAAACAACAATGCCTCTAAATTACAAAAACAAACATCACTGATTATTTGGGATGAAGCATTGATGGTTCATAAGCATGCATTTGAAGCATTGAATTGCACGTTAAAGGATGTTTTAAGTTTTGGTAATGTTAGAAACTCACATATCCCATTTCAAGGCAAAGTAATCAAATTTGGAGGTTATTTCAAACAAACTCTACCAGTTGTTCCCAATGGTAGCAGACAAGAAATTTTTAATACATATTTAAATTCTTCATATATATGGAGCAATTACAAAGCTCTAAAATTAACGAAGAACATGATGTTGACTATTAGAAAACATATGTATGAAATACAACAAACAAGGTTATTTGCAAATTAGCTTTTATATATTGGAAAAGGAAATGTTGGTGGTTCTAATTACGATGACGTTGGATTAGTGTCTAAGACCATAACTATTTTGGTATGTACTTGGGCCAATGGTGCATGGTCCTTTTGGGTTGCCTTCACCAAAGCAACTTGATAGGATGAATTATGGCGAGAGAGGGTTAATTATGATTTATTAATATATTATAAGAATAATATATTAAAGGAGAAATCATATTGTTTAATTAATATTAGTCAATAATTAATTGAGAATTAATTTTGTGGCTAAAAGACATTAATTAAATGAGGGGGACTAGAATTGTCAATTGTGTGATAGTTGAATATTTGGCTAATGGACTCCATAGAGGATGGAGTGGACAAACTATATGGGGAAACCCATTAGAAATCGCCCAAGGCCTCTAAGGAGGGAGTCCATGGCCTGCTTAGGGCCTAAGCAGTCAAATTAGGGTTTCCTTGTTAGATAACCCTAATAACCTCACTATTTAAGGACCCCTAGGGCACTAAAAACGTGGCTAACTGATTCCTTAGGGTTTCTAGACATTTTTGGGTGCCTCTCCTCTTCTCCTTCTTCATCCTCTTGCTCTTGGTGTTTGTGAACCATTAGAGGGGTGACACTTGTGACTCTAAGCTTTAAGAAGCTGATTACAACGAGGATTTGAGATTGTTATTGCTACATAACAATCAAGGTATGATCTAAACCCTAATTCATATATTAATATTGATTATCACATGCTAGATCTAGGGTTTATAGTCTTGGATGAATGCATGTACAATAGAGAAACCTAGATCCAAGCATTAGGGTTTGTATGAGCACATAGGATGTTCTTATAGCCAAAACCCATCAGTGGTATGAGATCCATGATTGGTTTCTATTGTATTGATGTTTAGTGTTTCATCTTAGATTGCAAAGTCTAGTTTTTGGCCATCTTCCTGACAAACTCGTGTAGTCCCAATATGGACTCGTCGAGTAGGATGAATTCGGCGAGTCCATATGGTGACTTGGCGAGTTTAGCTGTCAGACAGACGGATTTTCGGGATTTATGCCTATTTTGACTTAGGATAATTTCCATAATTGTTTCAAATTAATAAAATACGATTTTCATTGATTCCTTATGATTATCTTTTTCAAAATAAAAGATTTTTGTCATCTAATTAGATAATTGTTACCTTATTCGATAAATGTTAAATTATTTGAATTATTTGGTCAATTATCTTGCATAAAATTGGATTAGGTCAAAACTAGATAATCACCAATTAATTGTTTAATTTCCTTATTTTTATTTTGATCTAATAGTTTTGAAAGGTTTCAAAACTTGCCCTCAAGTTTTGGAATTTAAATTTTTGATTAAAAGGTTTAATTTTGAAATATTTAAATTCTAAACCCTAATGATTTGAAATGTTTCAAAACTTGCCCTCAAGATTGGAATTTAAATTTTAATTAAAAGTTTAATTTTAAAATGTGAAATTCTAAAATCCTATGTTTTGAAAATGTTCAAATTGCACCCTTATGGTTTTATTAAATTAATTAAGTGTATAATTAAAAGAGAGTTAATAAATCCATAGTGATATGGTTTACATTTAATTAAATTAAAAGTGTAATTTATTAAATTAGACCACATAGTATTTTAAAAGTGTAAAATACACCCTTATACTATATATAACATTAAAAGTCTAATATTATATATGTATAACTTAAACTGCTAGTCTTACCGTTAGTAGGCCTCATTTACGAAGCCGATCTATAAGGGGGTATAAGGTTATGGCCTATAAAAAGGTCGTTTAGTGGGTTTCCACTCTTACCCACCGCTTCGTTGATTGGTGGAGGGTCGTTAGCCGAACGGGTAGGATAGGGCAAACCATTTCCATTAAAAGTATAATGAAGTATAAAGTAACTAAATGTTTTTACAAAATTTCCAATCTTAGTTACTTTAGGAAAAAGTGAATTTGATGCAATTCCATGAAATTACACTTTGTACCCTTGCGAAGACGTTAGTGGAGCGTTTGTGGTTAACCGACACACTAAATGGTTCTAAGGAAAGGTAGCAAAGGGTGACTCAATGTTTGTCATAGTTCGGTGGAGTGTGTGTGGTTAACCGGCACATCGAATAGGTGACTGTAACATTGGGGGCACCATGTAAGTTTGCATGGTTATTCACACCCTGTTTTGTGATCCTCGGCATCCCAGCCACAAATCGAGGGGCATATCGATATTTAAACATGCCATTGAAAAGTTCAATGAATCTTAAAGGATCTAGGGTTCAATACATTTAAAACCTAATCTCTTTTTCATTTTTCATGGTGGAAAATTAGTGAATAGTCATTCACTTACCTTCAAATGTTCTGCAATTTGGGTTACGACATCCCTCTCCCAAGTTGTGGAATATTGTGTTGGGTCCTAGCCTTAATATCTCATTTGGGTGACTTATTAAGGACTCAATCAACTAACTTGAATTTTTTTCTCCCGTTTTACAGATGTCAAAGTGTGACAACTATGGTCTTCCCAAATCCCGTGGAACAAGTTTTCCACATGAAGATGATATTCCACGATTCGATCGAGGAATACGAGATCATGCTTCACTGCCTCCGCCTCCTCCTATTGTTCTCCCTAACCTACAAGTTCAAAGGCTTGAAAATTTCAAACTCACTCAATCCCTTTTGAAAAGTAAACATAAAGAAGGAAAGTCAGTGTGTGCACACGTCTTAGAGATGAAGTCACACATTTATAGGTTAAGAATGTTGGGAGCCGTTGTCTGTGAGGAGCTGACTGTTGACTGGGTTCTTCAGTCGCTTCCGGACTCATATAGTGACTTCGTAAGAGAGCATTGTATGATAGACCACGACGTGACCCTCATCGGGTCAAACTTAGGCCCTAAGCAATCCAAGATTCTCCTAGTACTTGACCCAGTTGTGCATGGTCCTTTTGGGTTGCCTTCACCATAGCAACTTGACAGGATGATTTGTTAAGAGACAAGAAATATTATTGTTAATATATTATGAGAATAATATATTAAAGGATTAATAATGTTATTTGATTAATATAAGTCATATATTAATTAAGAATTAATTTGATGACTTAAACAGGTTAGTTGAATAAAGGAGCATAAACTGTCAAATGTGTGATAGTTGTGTTTTGAGCTATGTGTCCTTATAGATAATGGGGTGGACGAAATTTAGGGTTTGGAAACCTTAAAATCGTCCAAGCCTAGTATCTAGGAGAATCTTGGATTGCTTAGGGCCTAAGTTATTCAATTAGGGTTAAAGGTGAAACCCTAGTAGCTCATAGTATAAATAGATCCCTAAGGTGAGGTAAATCGGCACTCATGCAAGGCAAGAAACCCTAGGGCCGATTTCTCACCCTCCTCTCTCTCTCTCTCTCAAATCATCTTCTTGCTAGTTGGTGTTTGTGAGCCATTAGAGGAGTGACAATTGTGACTCTAAGCTCCAAGAAGAAGAAGTATCAAGCAAGTAATCGAAGGTATTGTTCTAGATCCTAATTCATATGATTAGAATCAATTGTTTACATTAGATCTAGCATTGAAAGTCTTGGATAGAATGCATGTTCAATTAGAGAAACCTAGATCCAAGCAATTAGGGTTTGTATGTGCACATAGGAAAGTTCTTATGGCTCAAACCCATCAGTGGTATCAAAGCCAGGTTGATTTCTATTGAATTGATGCATTGGTTAATTGCTTGTCGCTTGAAAAATTCAATTTTTATGCTTCTGCCTGATGAACTCGGCGAGTTCCACTGTGGACTCGGCGAGTAGCTCCAACTCAGCGAGACCATAGTGGGAACTCGACGAGTTCGAGTGTCAGAAAGAGGGAGTTTCAGGATTTCTTGCTGTTTTTCTTGAGGAAACTTGCATTAACTGTTTTGGGTCATTAAAATCCGATTTTAACCATATATATGAGTATATTCTTGACCAAACAAAAGATAATTACCAATTAGTTGAATAATAATTTCCTTATGTGATAATAATTGATTATTTGAATTGAATTGGTTAATTATTTTGCAAGTAATATTGAATAAGATCAAATTGAGATAATCTAATTGTTGATTTACATTATTTGCTTTTTGATCCTTATGTTTTGAAAAGTTTAAAACTTGTCCTCAAGTTTTGAAATTTAAGTTTTGTGATTAAAAAGTTTAATTTGAATAATTTAAGTTTCAAACCCTAGAATTTTACAAGTTTAAAATTCAACCCTATACTATTATATGATTACAAGCTTAATATATATATATATATATATATATATATATATATATATATATATGTATGTATGTATGAGTTAAAATAATGTAGTCTTACCGTTAGTAGGCCTCATTCACGAAGCCAGTCTATAAGGTGGGTATAAGGTTGCTGCCTATAAAATGGCGCTTAATGGGTGCACACTCACACCCACCGCTTGCTTGACTGGTGGAGGGTCATTAGCCGAACGCGTAGGATAGGGCAAACCTCTTCTCATTAATAAGTATAATGAATCTATTTAAAGTAACTAAACTATTTTATAAAATTCCCAATCTTAGTTACTTTAGGAAAAGTGAATTGATGCAATCCCATGAAATTACACTTTGCACCCTTGTTTAGATGTTAGTGGAGCGTGTGTGGTTAACCGACACACTAATTGATTCTAAGCAAAGGTAGCAAAGGGTGATTCATTATTTTTCATAGTTCGGTGGAGTGTGTATGGTTTACCGGCACATCGAATAGGTTATTGTAACAATGAAGGCACCATGTAGATTTGTATGGTTACTCACACCCGCTTTGTGATCCTCGGTATCCCAGTCACAAACTAGATGGGCTTATCGAGATTTAAACATGCCATTGAAAAGTTCAATGAATCTCAAAATCTAGGAATTCTTAATACATTTAAAACTTAAAGCTTATGTTTTTCATGGTGAAGAATTAGTGAATCGTCATTCACCTACCTCCAATTATTTGCATATTGGATTACGGTATCCCTTTTCTAATGTGTAAATTATGTTGTTGGGTCCTAGCCTTAAATTTCCATTTTGGGTGTTAATTAGGGACTTAACTCTAATCAACTTTGTTTCTTTCTATTTGTAGATGTCTAACGCAAACAACGCTGCTGTTAGCTCATTCACACTAATGATCCTTTGTCAAAAGGTGACTTTCGATGGATCGAACTTTAGCGAATGGATAAGATACATTCGCACGATCGCACGATACGAGGACAAGGAGTATCTTCTCGATGAGAAGCTCGAGAAGATCAATCCAGAAACTGCCACTCCCGAAGAAATGGTTGTGTTTAAGACACATGAGCGTGATGAAACGAAAGTCCATTGCATCATGATAGCCACCATGAACTCTGAATTCCAAAAGTCCTATGAGGACATGTATCCTTATGAGATGCATCTAGACTTGATGGAGCGATACCACCAAAGCGCGAGGCAAGAGCGCTATGAGATCATAACGAATATGATCACTACTAAAATGGGAAGTGGAGAGTCTCTAACCGTGCACATGCAAAAGATGCAAAGTTATGTCGATCGTCTTCGCAAGTTGAATGTCAACTTTGGGGAAGATTTGGCTATCGACATTGTTTTCCACTCCTTGCCCTCATGCTACAACCAATTTAGGATGACCTACCACATGAACAAGGAAGAGGTCACCCTAAGCAAACTCCAAGGGCTTCTAAGGACTGCTGAGAGCAATCTTAAGGACAAGTCTATTGCACCATCTCCCAATCCGTCTGCTGCTCCTGTTTTGGCTATTGGGTAGGGAAGGGGCAAGAAGAGGAAGGCTTCTTCAAAGAACCACTGCAAGGGAAAGTCCCAAGATGGTTCCTCTTCTAGTGGGACCAAGGTTGATCCTGCTAATCCCAACCCTAACCCAAAGCAGGCAGAGTGCCATCATTGCCAAAAAATAGGGCATTGGAAGAGAAGCTGCCCGGAATATCTGCAAGCCATCAAGGATGGAAAGATCAAGCCATCTTTTGCAGGTATATACACAATTAAATCTAATGATTCATCCCATGCTATTTCTTGGGTTCTTGATACAGGGTATGGTTACCACATTTGTTCTGATTTGTAGGGACTAGGAAGAAGTAGAGATGTGGAGCTTGGAAGAATAAATCTAATCATGGGGAACAGAACATCGTCGCCTGTTACCAAGATTGGAGTGTATTCTTTAGTGCTTAGTAATGGATTGAATTTAGATTTAAATAATTGTTGCTACTCGCCAGATATGGCAAGAAACATCATTTATTTTCATGGTTTGTTTAAACAAGGATTTAGATATTCGTTTAATAATGAGAATGGTTCGATTTATGCTTATCAAAATGGTGTTTTATATTTTGAAGCAATGCCTTGTAATGGAATTTATGAAACTGTTATGGTTGTAGATAACCTAGGAAATGATGTGTTGTGTATGGATTCTTCCAATAGTATGGATAGAGCATCCTTGTGGCATTGTCGTCTTGGACATGTCAACAAGAAGCGCATAGCCCAACTCCAAAAGGATGGAGTGTTGGAGTCATTCGACCTTAGGGAAGATGACACATGTGAATCTTGTTTACTTGGAAAGATGACCAAGTCACCCTTCACTGGAACTTGTGAGAGGGGTGAGGGTTTATTGGATCTCATACATACCGATGTGTGCGGGCCCTTTAGATGTACCACAAAGGATGGGAACCGCTTCTACATTACTTTCACCGATGATTATAGTAGATATGGGATATCTACTTAATCAAGCACAAGTCAAAAACGTTTGAAAAGTTCAAAGAATTCAAACATGAAGTGGAGAATCAATTGGGCAGGAAAATCAAGATGCTTCGATCCGATCGAGGAGGAGAGTACCTAAGTCTTGAATTCCATGACTATCTCAAGGAATGTGGAATAGTTTCGCAATTGACGCCACCTAGGACACCGCATTTGAATGGTGTGGCAGAAAGGCGTAATCGAACCCTGTTAGAATGGTTCGTTCTATGATGAGTCATGCTTCACTACCTATTTCATTCTGGGGGTATGCCTTAGAGACTGTCGCCCATATCCTTAACCGAGCCCTACAAAGAAGGTTGCCAAAACACCTCACGAGTTGTGGACAAGGAAAGCTCCCTCGTTGGCACATATCAAGGTTTGGGGCTGTGAGGTTTTCGTAAGACGAGAGACTCACGACAAGCTCGAACCTCGAAGTGAGCAATGTATTTTTATCGGCTACCCGCAAAAATCCTTTGGATATCTCTTCTATCGACCGAGTGACAATGTTGTCTTCGTTGCAAGGAGAGGGGTTTTCCGAGAGCGAGAACTCATAAGCCAAGGAGACAGTGGGAGGCAAATCGATCTTGAAGAGATTCAAGAGTCGAGCGATGAAGGAACCTCTAACGCTGGCGCTCAACCCGAGGAGGAAACTCCGGTTGAACCGATTGACGAGTCCATACCTCTTAGACGTTCTGAAAGAGTTAGAGTTCAACCCCAGTTCTATGGTTTTCATATTACTATCGAAGGGGATACGTATATTAGTGATGGTACACTAATAAATCTAGATGAACCTAACAGTTATAAGGAAGCCATGGCAAGCCCAGAGTCTGTAAAATGGAAAGAGGCGATGGACAGCGAGATTCAGTCCATGTATGACAACCAAGTTTGGAATTTGGTTGACAATGTGCCTGGACGTAAGACAGTTGGGTGCAAATGGATCTTCAAG
This sequence comes from Lactuca serriola, assembly GCF_051521515.1. Lineage (NCBI taxonomy): Eukaryota > Viridiplantae > Streptophyta > Magnoliopsida > Asterales > Asteraceae > Lactuca > Lactuca serriola. Next base: position 162,386,540 of record NC_136416.1, on the reverse strand, counting down.
AAGAAGACTGGCGTGGATGGGAATGTGCACACGTATAAAGCACTATTGGTGGCGAAGGGCTTTACTCAAACTCCCGGAGTTGACTATGATGAGACCTTTTCACCAGTTGCTAAGATAAAATCTATTAGGGTGATGCTAGCCATTGCTGCATTTCATGATTATCAGATATGGAAGATGGATGTCAAGACCGCTTTCCTTAATGGGAAGTTGGTTGAGGATGTTTACATGGCTCATCCAAAGGGTTTTTTTTTATCCGAAGCATCCAAATAGAGTGTGCAAGCTTGAGAAGTCCATTTATGGACTTAAGCAAGCGTCTCATAAATTGAATCTTTGCTTCGATGAGAAAGTCAAAGAGTTTGGATTTGTACGAAGTGAAGATGAATCATGTGTATATGTCAAGGTCAGTGGGAGTATAGTTAGCTTCCTCATTTTGTATGTCAATGACATACTACTCATAGGAAACGACATCCCGACTTTGCACGAAGTTCAGTCCTGGCTCGGGAAGTGCTTCGCTATGAAGGACCTCGAAGAGGCTTCCTATATTTTGGGAATAAGGATAGTGAGAGAAAGAAGTAAGAGACTAATAGGACTTAGTCAGACTACTTACTTGGATAAGGTACTAAAACGTTTTAGTATGGAGAACTCGAAGAAGGGAGAACTACCGATACAAAGTAATGCCAAGTTGAGTAAGACTCAAAGTCCGAGTACCGAATCCGAGATAGCTGAGATGAGCCGAGTACCCTACGCATCCGCAGTTGGCTCGATCATATACGATATGACTTGTACTCGCCCTGATGTGGCCTTTGCTTTGAGCATGGTCAGTAGATATCAAGGGAACCCTGGCAGAGCTCATTGGATTGTGGTCAAGAATATACTTAAGTTCCTTCGGAGGACCAAGGCATGGTTCTTAGTCCTCGGAGGGAGTGATGACTTAATGGTGCGAGGGTATAGTGGCGCCATCTTCCAGACCGACAGGGACAACTACCGTTCGCAGTCGGGTTGGGTCTTTACCCTTAATGGAGGAGCAGTGACTTGGAAAAGTTCCAAACAAGAGACTGTAGCTGATTCAACGTGCGAATCAGAGTACATTGCAGCGAGCGAAGTGTCAACGGAGGCGATGTGGTTGAAGAACTTCATTGGTGACCTTGGAGTTGTGCCTGCTATAAAGGAGCCTATGGAAATTTTCTGTGATAATGAAGGAGCGGTTGCCTTGACCAAGGAACCGAGGAATCATGGTAGATCTTGACATATCGACAGAAAATATCACCTTATTAGACATCGAGTAGAAGAAGGACACCTCGTAGTGAAGAGGGTATCGTCAGAGGATAACCCAGCAGATCCGCTTACGAAAGGACTGAGTAGGGTTAAGCATTTGCAGCACGCTAGGAGCATTAGGCTGAAAGACGATATTAGTTTAGAGTAGATAGTTTTGAAACATGTAATAGATAAATGTAATTGACATTTGATGATTAAATAGAAGAGTATTTATAAGTAAAGATATTGTCTTTGTTAATTGTTTAACTATTGTTTCACTTTGCATGTTTTGACTTCTTGAATAATTAAGTTATTAAGAATAATCGAATTATTCGAATGGTCCACAATCTTTCATATGTTGGAAGTAGGTATGAATGAAGATTGTCATGAATTGGTGTGTAGATTGTCTCAAAGAGTATTAGACATAGCAAAGGTTTGCAACAACGTTCATGAGTGCTTATGAACAAGTTTTGAGCATTGGAATAAACCCGCACTTGCTAGAATCACTTTTTGGAATGTGACACAAGTGATCGCAAGACGATAATATCATATGGTCTTAAAACCAAGATATATGGTTTATTATTTATTAATTGGTTGTGCATTGACAATGCGAAACCGCATCAGTAAATTGATGTCATAAAACGCATTGTTGTGTATAGTCGATTAGTAAATAGTGAATGCATATAAGTCAAAGTTTATCTGTTACTTTCATCCTGAGAGGATAAAAGCGATATCACGGTCGCTCGATGATTTGATTTGACTTATGTGTCGGGCCCGATCAGGACTGAATTAATGTGTTCAATTAAGTTCTATGTCAAACAAATCTGAGATCGAGAAACCAACTGCTGGACAATAAGTTCCATAAGATTTTCTGCATAATATCTAAACAGAGGACTGTACGATCCCTTATCTAAAGGACAGGAGATTGATAAGATCAGAGTTGACAGCGTCTTTGAGAGCTACGATTGCTAATCGGTTTGTGTTTGCATATACAGTTATTAGACTTATCCAAGTGGGACACTTTTGGATTAGTGTCTAAGGCTGTAACTATATTTGGTAAGTACTTGACCCGGTTGTGCATGGTCCTTTTGGGTTGCCTTCACCATAGCAACTTGACAAGATGATTTGATTAAGAGAGAAGAAATATTATTGTATATTAAAGGATTAATAATGTTATTTGATTAATATAAGTCATATATTAATTAAGAATTAATTTGATGACTTAAAGAGGTTAATTGAATAAAGGGGCATAAACTATCAAATGTGTGATAGTTGTGTTTTGAGCTATGTATCCTTATAGATAATGGGGTGGACGAAATTTAGGGTTTGGGAACCTTAAAATCGTCCAAGCCTAGTATCTAAGAGAATCTTGGATTACTTAGGGCCTAAGTTATTCAATTAGGGTTAAAGGTGAAACCCTAGTAGCTCATAGTATAAATGGATCCCTAGGGTGAGGGAAATCTACACTCATGCAAGGCAAGAAACCCTAGGGCCGATTTCTCACCCTCCTCTCTCTCTCTCTCAAATCATCTTCTTGCTAGTTGGTGTTTGTAAGCCATTAGAGGAGTGACAATTGTGACTCTAAGCTCCAAGAAAAAGAAGTATCAAGCAAGTAATCCAAGGTATTGTTCTAGATCCTAATTCATATGATTAGAATCAATTGTTTACATTAGATCTAGCATTGAAAGTCTTGGATAGAATGCATGTTCAATTAGAGAAACCTAGATCCAAGAAATTAGGGTTTGTATGTGCACATAGGAAAGTTCTTATGGCTCAAACCCATCAGATTTGGTGCACTAGAAAAGCAAAGTTGATTGGTGAATCTTCCTTCCAGACCTCTATGGACATAGGCAATGGCAACGAAAGGCATGCCATGGTCGAAAAGTTTGACCATAAGAAAAAGGCAAAGTCTGAAGTAGTTCCGTGTGCTATTCCAAAAGATTCAATTTGCTTTTATTTCCAAGAGAAGGGGCATTGGAGACGAAGCTGCCAAATCTACCTGAGAGATCTAAGAGATGGGAGAGTCAAGACGTATGGATCTACTTCAAGTAAAATCCACTATCTAACTCCATTAAGTTCATGTTCATTGATTCTTATTACATAATGTGATAAGATTGCATTTGAATGTTTTGTAGAATCAATGAAAAGCGAGGAAGCTTGATGGAAGAGCAAGATGAGTTTGATCACGAAGAAATGGATCACGATCGCATGGATTCGAAGATCAGATTTTGAGCTTAGAAAGTTATGATAGAGTTGTTAGGAATATTTGATTACATAGTTTTCAGTTGATTTTGCATTGTAAGGACATTTTTTCCGCTGCTTTTATGAATAAAATAAAATTTTGATTTGTCTTATAAATAAATAAATAAATATATATATATATATATATATATATATATATATATATATATATATATATATATATATATATATCCTTGCAATGAAATCGTTGTGAAAAATTGATGTTTGTGTATTTCTATAAATGGATATGATTCTTAGTGATGTTATTTATGGAAGTGTCAAATTTCTCTAAGGAAAGATTCCCATCGCCCAAGTTTCAGTTGGACAGAATCTTGGAATCATATGATTTGAATCTTGTGATGTATGGAAATCTTGGTACTTAGGAAATTAAGACTAATTCTTTGATCACATAAGTATGTGAGTCAATTGAAGGACTAAAGGACTATAACACAATGTTGTGCACTAGTCAAGTCCACCACAAATAACAATAAGACTATTTGTCATAATTTACTAAAAGTCTAGTAAATGTGGTTATAATTACAAGATTAAGTGTAATTCTGAATCATTGAAAAGTTTCAATAAATGGCAGAACGAATAAGAAGAATCATTTAGGCAGAAAGATAAAAGTTTCTCCAATCTAAGAAGAAGGGAGAGTACTTTCATATCAGATTTTATGATCCTTAATGATTAAGAACCATATCACAATTGATCCTATAAGGACATCTTAGTACACAACTATGGCTAAGAAGAGGAATCGGAAATTATTGAAATGGTTAAATCAAAAGGATGAATCATACTTCGTTCCAAAATCAAGTCTTAGAATCGTATTCCAAGATTGTGAATTGAGTGACACACACTCATCAAATGTGAAGTAGAAAATTGTTTTTCTTACTCTTGCACGTTTGAAATTGGTAAGTTGATGTCTTGGAAAAGACAAGGACTAACTAAGACCAAATGTGTGTATTGTTTTGTATTGATATAGACACACTAACCCTTGGATATTTGTTTAACAAGAAATGTTTCTTGATAAGAGAATCTAATATGTCAATAGGTCAGTAGGAGTCTGAAGATCTTGAAAAGATTCAAGAACTAATCAAGAGTAGACTTCTTAAACACTAGAACACGACTTGAGGTTTGTAACCTATCGTGTTGACAAAAAAATTCCATTTCTATGTCAATCCTGTTGAGTGATTATGCATATGAGTTCTACGAGTTCTCAATAGATTGCATAAGGCAAGCACCTTGTTCATTGAAAGTACATTGACTGGCATAGGTGAGCTGCTAGATAACATGGAAGCAATGGTGGGACCCTTGATGGAAAGAAATTAAGAATGAACAAGTTCTGTCCATATGAGTTTGAATTTGTCACAAACATTATCTTTTGATTATGGTTATCGCAAATTCACATGGATAGGAACACATACACCATAAAATCTAAGTGTCATAAGGTTTCTCTCCTTCATGAAAATGACTGTGAGGAAACGCTTTCACTAAGAGAGATTTTAAGGAGATAGCGATTATGTACATTGCATTCTCAAATTCGATTATGATTACAACATCCCTCTTCATAGTTCGAATTGTGAGATTTGACAATTAGTCTGAACATTTGGGACTTAGTAAAATAAGTTCTGAATTAGTTTACACACACATGTGAGTTGTCTAAGGAAAGGTGTGTCATTTTGAGAAGCTTACATAAAGGCTTATCGAAGCATATCGTATTAGAAACAATGAACTTCGGAAGTCAATAAGTATTGTCTTCTAGAAGTTTAGTTGGTTTCTAAATACGTGTCAAAGCTAGTGGGAGCATAAATGTTATGCTGGCATGGATGAAATCATCATGTTAGTGGGAGCATGATTATTATTTAAGTATTGCAAGTTAGCAATACTAATTATAGAAAAACAAAAGTTTCACTTTGCAAAGTTGCAGGGGTAGAAAAGTTGTTTTTGCTATAATTAAGGGAGAGAATGTTGTAGTTCGTTTCCAATCTAAAAGCTTAGATCGAGAAATTTTAATTGAATTTAGTCAAGGGTATGTTTATTATTTGCATTCCTAAAGTTCGATTATGATTACGGCATCCCTCTTCATAGTTCGAATTTCGAGAAGACGACAAATAGAAATATTATGACAATATTATAGTAAGAAACTGGTAAAGTATCACGTTTTTCATTATGAATTGTATCCCATACGCTTCGGGTATAGGATCAATTGCATATGCTGTAATATTTGACCGTTCTAAAATTTTCCAAATGCCTACGGCATTTAGAGGAAAAAAGGGAATAGAACCGGATTTGACTAAAATAATTAAACAACTGTCAAGGACAATCTAAGGTTGGTCGCTTGTGGACAGTTGGAGGTATAGTCATGGATGGACCATATTGGCATTATTATGAATAGATAAGATTCTATTTATAATGAGTTTTCATATGGAAAATATGGACATGTTTCCATATTGGGAGTTGGATATCGAGAATAAATGTGTATATTAGAAACTTTTATGCAAGAAGGATGTTCAAAGGAATGTACTTTGAATGTGAGACTTCACATCTATGGAATTGTCTTGTAAAAATCTCCAATAGAGTATTTTAATTTCATTGGTCGAGTCTTGGTGACTTTTGTGCCATGACATTACGAAAGGACTGTTGCATAAAATGTTAGAATCTAACATATTCTTATAGTGGCGAGAATTTTGTATTCTTACACTAATGGATTAGGAATTGTGAAATGAGTGTGATTGAAAATGTTATTGAATTATACTATTTTAAAAAGTAAGGACCATAGGTAAACATAATGTCCATGCTAAGAGCATGGGACAATTGTTGTTATAATTCAAGTAAGAAGTTGATTACCCGAAACAACAAATAATGAGTAATCAATATGGTGATTAAATAAAAGGTTTTTATTTATACTTAAAAGTTCGGGGCCATATAGGATTAGTATTATTCTTGTGTTTCACTTTGCATGTTTTGACTTCCTGAATAATTAAATTATTTTCAAATAATAAGATTATTCAAACCCTCCACAGTCGCTCATTCTTTGGAAGTAGGAATGAAAGAAGACCATCATGAATCTGACTGTAGATTGTCTAAAGTGTTTTAGACATAGCAAAAGTTTGTTGCAGGGTTCATGAGTGTTGCTATAAGATTAGAGTATTGGAATAAACCCACGCTCACTTGGATCGCTTCATGGATTTTACAACGAGTGATTGATGAGACGATAATATCTTATATTCTTGAAACCGAGATGTGTAAGTTGTATCTTGTGAGTCGGTTACACATTGATAATATGTAAACGCACCAGTAACTTGGTGTTATAAAATGTATTGTTGTGTATGATTCGGTAAGTGAGTGCAAGCGAGCATTGAGTCGAAGTTTATCCATTTACCCAAAGTAGGATAAAAGTGATATATGTGGGCCCCTCGATGATTTAGTGATGACACCTAAGCGCTTGTCCAAGCCGAGACTAAGTTGATGTGTTTACTTGTAGTCTGTTGTCAGTCGTCATAAATCAGAAATCGGGAAAGAAAACATAGACTGAGAGAATGATTTCAATCCATGTCTCACGTCTATACGATATCTAGAATGGAGGAATATATGATCCCTTATCTAAAGGACGCGTATCTGATAAGATCAGAGTTGACAGCGGCTTTTGAAAGCTACGATTACGGATCAGGATCTGAAGTCATACGCAGAATAGTTATTAGACTTATCCAAGTGGGAGACTGTTGGATTAGTGTCTAAGTCCATAAGTATTTTGGTATGTACTTGACCCGATGGTGCATGGTCCTTTTGGGTTACCTTCACTAAAGCAACTTGATAGGATGAATTATGGAGAGAGAGAGAGAGAGAGAGAAGGTTAATTGTGATTTATTAATATATTATGAGAATAATATATTAAAGGAGAAATCATATTGTTTAATTAATATTAGTCAATAATTAATTAAGAATTAATTTTGTGGCTAAAATACATTAATTAAATGAAGGGGACTACCACTGTCAATTGTGTGATAGTTGAATATTGGGCTAATGGACTCCATAGAGGATGGAATGGACGAATTCTACGGGGAAACCCATTAGAAATCATCCAAGGCCTTTAAGGAGGGAGTCCAAGGGCTGCTTAGGGACTAAGCAGTCAAATTAGGGTTTCCTTGTTAGATAACCCTAATAGCCTCACTATTTAAGGACCCCTAGGGCACCAAAAACGTGGCTAACTGCTTCCTTAGGGTTTCTAGACGTTTTTGGGTGCCTCTCCTCTTCTCCTTCTTCATCCTCTTGTTATTGGTGTTTGTAAACCATTAGAGGGGTGACACTTGTGACTCTAAGCTTTAAGAAGCCGATTACAACGAGGATTTGAGATTGTTATTGCTACATAACAATCAAGGTATGATCTAAACCCTAATTCATATATTAATATTGATTATCACATGTTAGATCTAGGGTTTATAGTCTTGGATGAATGCATGTATAATAGAGAAACCTAGATCCAAACATTAGGGTTTGTACGAGCACATAGGATGTTCTTATAGCCAAAACCCATCAGATGATGCACTTATGAATATTCCTAAAGATCTTATTGTTACTCAATCTTATGATGCTATAGGTTCGTTAATTGAGTTTGTATATCCATCATTTCTTGAAAACTTGAACAATCCGAATTATTTTGAAGAAAGAGCAATACTTGCACCGAAAAATGAAGTCGTTCGAGAAATAAACGATTGTCCGCTTTCATTGTTTCTTGTAGAACAAAAAGAATACCTCAGTTCAGATAGCATTTGCTAATTAGAGTTTATTCACAATCAATTTGATGAGAATCTAGTTCACCTGGTGTTCTAAATGGACTTAAAATCTCTAGTTTGCCAATTTATAAGTTGATTTTAAAAGTCGGTGTTCCAGATATGTTACTAAGAAATATTGAACAAAAAATGGGTTGTGTAATGGTATTAGACTTAAGGTGGTATCATCAGCTAATCATGTCATAGAAATAGTGGTCTTGACTGGAAGCAATATTGAACATCGAACTTTTATTTCAAGATTGTCTTTAACACCTTCAAACAACAAGATTCCTTACAAATTCAAAAGGTGACAATTTCCCCTAACGGTTTGTTTTCCTTCGACCATAAATAAATGTCAGGGTCAATCATTGTAAAAGTTTGGGTTGTTTTTGCGAGAACCAGTTTTCTCACACGGTATGTTATATGTTGCTTTATCCAAAGTAAAGAGCATAAAAGGATTAGGGTTAATGATTTTGGATAATGATGATAATTAAAACTTTCAATGATGTGTACAAAGAAGTATTTCAGAAGCTATGTTAAAGTATTATGTTTATTTTAATTATCAAATTAATTCATGATCACTTACAATCGAGAATCTAATGCTTTTTGTATAGTTATTATTATTTTTTGTTTACATAAAATTTTTAATTATATAGATTGTGGTTTCCACTGGTTATAACCTAATCAAATTATATATAGTTCTTTGAAAGGCCAAAGAAAGTTTTTTTAAAGAGCAACTGCCACAAAACCCCTACATTTGCAAATTTTATAGATTTTACCTAAAGTTGTATTTTACTTTCATTAATGTCTCATTTTTTTTCAATTTTACATTTTTTGCAAATTTGTGTGATAAAACTGAAATTCTTTGTCAAACTTAAGGGTGTTAACCAAACTTAAGGGTTTTATGAACCAGAAAAAGGGTAAAACTGAAATATTTTGCCAAATGTAAGGGTTTTAATAAACTAGAAGATAAATTTGAAAAGCAAGTTGCAAACATCCGGTTTTAATGAACCTAAAATCCACAAAATATAAAACCGACAAAAACATGCAAAATTAAAAAATTTTATGACATTAGTTTTTTAAATAACTCAATGTTATTAAAATAAAAGAGCTAGATAGAGACTTGAAAACCATCCATCAAGCTGAAGGACGAGACCGACTTGAAGCTTGTTTCGAAGATAGGCAACTTGATATTTGTCGAGTGGTGAATATATCATCTAATTGATCAAGAGAAGAAACTTGATAGATTTTCAATTTTACAACGTCAATTAGTTCTCGAATAAAATGAAAATCTAAACCAATATAATTTGGACCTCATACGAATCACACTTGATTTTTGCTTAAGAATGCTACATATGTATAGTCCACGTAGCAACATTGGAGTATGTGAAATAGGAGCTCAAAGATCATATACAATTTCAAATGTCTATAAACTAGGAACAGATCATAAGGTAATGCTATCTTATCTCTAAATATTATTAAAAGAGAAACTTTATGACATCATCTTAAATAATCTGGACCCTTGATTATATTTCAATCTTATCGAGTTTGTAGTAATGCCCTTTGATCTAATCAACGCACTGGAGGTATTCATGGATCTGATGAATCGGGTGTGCCGCCATTTTCTAGACAAGTTCGTGATAGTATTCATTGATGATATACTTGTCTATTCCAGAAGCGAGGAAGATCACAGACAACACTTGAGGTTAGTGTTGGAAACTCTAAGGGTGGAGAAGCTGTACGCGAAATTCTCTAAGTGTAAATTCTGGATTCGAAAGGTAACTTTCCTTGGTCACATGGTATGCGAGGAAGGCATACACGTGGATCCTTCCAAGATCAAAGCAATAGAAAATTGATCAGCACCGAAGATGCCCACGGAAATCCGTCAACTCTTGGGCCTCGCTGGCTATTATCGCAGGTTTATCTAGAATTTCTCCAGGATTGCCAAACCCTTAACCACTCTGACTCAGAAAGGTGTACCCTTTTGATGGAGTGAAAAGCAAGACACTGTGTTCCGAACATTAAAGCAAGCCTTATGCAGCGCACCTATCCTGTCTCTGCTCGAAGGGACGGAAGACTTCGTAGTCTACTGTGATGCATCTAATCAGGGCCTAGGTTGTGTGCTCATGCAGCGAGGAAAGGTTATCGCCTATGCCTCAAGGCAACTGAAAGTCCACGAAGTCAACTACACAACTCATGATTTGGAGTTGGGAGCAATGGTATTCGCATTAAAGATATGGAGGCATTATCTTTATGGAACCAAGTTCACCGTCTTCACTAACCATAAAAGCATGCAACACATTTTTTACCAGAAGAAGTTGAACATGAGACAACAGCGATGGATAGAGCTACTCAGCGATTATGAGTGCAAAATACGCTACCATCCTGGCAAAGCCAATGTGGTGGTGGATGCCCTCAACCGGAAGGAGTACTCAGGTCGTAGAGTGAAGGCACTTACAATGACCATCCATTCCCATTTATCCGCGCAAATCAAAGAGGCTCAGCTGGAGGCCTTAAAGCCAGAAAACATGCTAGAAGAAGCCTTGAGGGGGATGGAAATGAACTTAGAGATCAAGGGAGATGGAGTCTATTATTTCATGGACCGAGTCTGGACCCCAAAGTTCAGTGGATACACTACTAGAAAAACAGCCTGTTACGACGCTCATTGCGCGTCGTAAAAGGCTCAGACGACGCGCAAATGCGCGTCAAGGAAGGCCCTGTCATAAAGAGAGACGACGCGCTTTTGCGCGTCGTCTATAGACGACGCGCATTTACGACGCTCATTTACGACGCGCGTCTACGACACGCAATGCGTATCAAGGAAGGCCCTGTCATAAAGGAAAACGACACGCATTCGCGTGTCGTAGCCTTACGACGCGCGTGTTAATGACACGCAATGCGTATCAAGAAATCCCCTGTCAAGAAAGGTCATGTCATAAATGAAGATGACACACATTTTTGCGTATCATATTTTTAAATGTTTAAAAAAATATTATTTATAGATTTACTTATTTTCAAATTAAATTTGTATTTAATGTTTCATAATAGAAAATAAAATATCATATACAAAAAATAAAATCCATTTCATAAATTTAATGTCATACAATTATATTTCTTACAATATATAAATTTGCATCTAATCTACTATGTACATCAATTTCCAACTAAGTAAAGTTGCATCTTGCATTTCATAATTCTTTAAGACTAATGCTCCAAACAGTTGATTATATGGATAAGCAGTTGTACATTGGCCCATCTCACACAATAATGACTTAGCCAAATTCAACTCCAAGTCTTTACTACATCTTGCTGATAATGCTGCAAGATTTAAATCAAGTGGCTTCATATTCCTTTCTTCCATCAACTTTACCTGATGCACAAAATAAACAGAAACAAAAAAAAACATTGTAGAGGAAGGGGTAATTTGGGAAAATGTGAGGGGTATAATATAATAAGATTTAAATCCTGACCTTATCTTTGACGATGTTGTTATGGGAATCCGTATTGATCTTGATCATGGGCAATAAGAGCAAAGCAAATAAATTGATGTTTGTTTTTGAAATAATAAATTAAATTAGCCTTAATATAAATTGATACATTTAGGGGGAGTTTGTTCTTTAAAATTATTAACCACTTACTGGACTAAAATGTCTAACCTGGTGCCATAACTCTTACCAGTGACATAAATCCATGACTTCAAACAAAAATAAGAAATTTATATGTAATATTTCTTTTTTAATGTATTCGAATATTAACTAATTCATTCTGCATATGGAATACCTGCTGAGGTCAAGGCAACAAATTGCTGCTAAACTAGAGATGAGGCAACCCATTAGAAGCCTTCTTGAAAGTAAAACTTGATAATAGGAGTCGTGTGGCCACATTTTTTAATTGAACACTACTACCCATCCATGTTATTCTTCCACAAAAAAAAACCTGGAGTTCTATCCAAGAACTGAGAGGGATCTACAAAAAAACAAAAGGGTATACTAAGGGTAGAAACTTGCAAGACTACACCTGAAAATACAAGTGACAGAACAAGACAGAACGGCCTTAGTAGTACAGTGTGTTTGTGTTTGGTTCTGACAAATGTTGCAATTTTGTGTCAATCAAATTCAAATAAATGTGTGGGCTGGTGACAAAAATAGCCATAGAAAACTTGTACAGTCAGTGAATTGTGATATGAGTACCTGTTCATAGTGAGCCCAGGATTTATCAGAAAGAGTGTTTGCAAGTGTCACTATTTCATCACCAACATGTTGAAGCTTTGTCCATACCTATCAATCAAAATGCGTGATAACTTTAAGTTAAAACATGATCCCCTTCCCATTTTGGTTATATTAATCACAACACTTCTTTGGACTAAATAATATTCTTATAAGTTTCCCCTTCAAGATGATATATAAAATACATACAACCCAGGTATGTTAACCCACTAACAGTAACACCACTCAAATGAGTAAAATTAGAAAAATCCAATTTCAACAATCAATTGAAGTCTGAAGATGGTGATGGTCTATCACATCCATGAGCAACCTCATCATAAAGATTTGCTACTGCATCTATGACAACTCCTAAAGTACAACTTACCACATTAAATCCCAACTTTTTTAGAAATTGGCACTCGTTTATTTTCTTTCCATTTACCCAAACTTGCATTGAATTTTCTCAAATATTTCTAAAACTTCATTTATCTAACAGTACTTTATACTTCCAAGAATTTAGCATCAGAAGGCATGAACAATCGCGATGGACCTCCATCTAATAGCACTCTAAATAATCCATCCTACAAAAAACAACAAACTCTTATAAATAAAGGGACCATGAAACATCTGAAGAAATAGAAATGAGACACACCAGTGATGCCTGAAGAAGACTTATTACAATTCGATCTTTTAGTGGCTCCACAATGATATCACATAGTTGATTTGGTTCCTGTAAACACATTAAACATTTATTATTATCTAATAATAATTTTTAAAAAAAGTGTTTATTAGATGATAGACATACCACATCAAGAGGCTCAATAAGTGTTGTTTCCAACCTGGACTCTGAAACACTAGGTCTATATAGGTTTTCAATGAATGGCTCCCTTATATCCCAGAAAATTATCTTAGTTCCTGTAAAATGTTAAAAATTATCATGGAAGAAAGTTAAACTCAGATCTTGGATATAACTAATACCTGACCATGATATGACAGATTTTGAAAAATGTTCTCACCTGTGAACTCACAAATCCGGTCAATGGCTGCATTAATATCTTTCCTACTTCCATCAAAGCTTTCTTTTCTCAAGTTGTCATCTGTAGACCTCTCTGTGAAATACATCCTTAGATATGATTATGAATATTTCATTTTTAGATGGTATAAACATAATAATAATTTTTAAGTAAAATAATGTTCACTCTAGACTACATGTACTATTGGATTTCCCTTGCTTCTGCTTCCTTATCCAGCGTTCCCAAATGCTATCTTCCAGCTTGTTAAGATGACTAATGCCATACTATTGTAGAAAATGATAAAAGATTCAGTCAGCTTCTTAAGTCCTAACTTATTATAAATCTCAAATATTTATATTTTTTTAACATCATTTATGGAGACAACACTTAATGGGGGAAAGGAAACAGGAACTGACATAAAGGGTGTTTAACTACACACATAGTGTTGATGTAGTCATAACATTGATGTCTCTAGACTTTCTCATATCAGGCATCCTTGAAGATGAATCATTCAACTCTTTCTTCACAAAAGCTTTGAATCCACTTTCACTCCTGTATCTTGTCAGAATTGGCACAGGAGGAACTATGTCTTCCATGTTAGCTGCATGTTCATTCAAATTCACTATTATGAATCACATAAAAGGAAGAATCTTTTCTAGATTAAATATGCATACCCAAGTTGTCAACAACATGCTTTGAATATACTTGAAGTGCATTATCAATGCCTCGGAACAAGCTGTTCATTTCTCCAGATCTCATAGGAATCTTTAGAGCAAAAAATTGGTCAACATTCTGAAAGAAGATAAAAACAAAGGTATGTTATTAATGTATTATAGTGAATGGAAATGGATGCTTAAGAGTAGATATAATAAAGAGCAAAGAAATAAGAACCTCTTCTATAATGCAATAGACTTCAACAATCGAACTCCCATGTCGTTGCTGCATCGGAACGGGTTCCCATTTCTGAAATATTAAAATAAAAAACATAATTAACCAAGAAAAAAAACAGAAAATCATTAGTGGCAAGAAAACCAATTTAATTAGTTACCTCCTGTTGAATAGCTCGTTCAACCCAACCCAAAATTTTGCTTAGTTGTGAATTGACCCAACGCAACACCAGTGTTCCGGATATGGATTCAATCTGGTATTAAAAAAAAATAGATATAAAGTAAACAAAAAAAACTTCCAAATAGATGATCATGATGTGAGCATGTTACAAAGTCTAATCATAATTTTGTCTTTAAAGAACTCAACACTTTGATCATAGGAAGCAAGCATGCCCATGTTCAATGCCATTGCCCTAACTACAGTTTTATGATGAATGTAGTACTAAAAATCAGGAATTGGCATACTAATTTCATAAATTGAACCCATAATCGCGTTTTGAAACTACTGGATTGTAGACTTAAACTCGTTCCAGGTACCGATTTGGAACTATCTCGACTCCGTACCGATTTACGATCCAGGAATCGTTTGGAACGCTTTCGTACCCCGATTGGGTATGAATCGATTTGGTACGGGGTTCGTGGCCATCTGAGCGAATTTGAAACTATGGAAAAAAAACCCTAACTAACCTCAAATTAATCGGTTTTTACTGAAAAAAAAAGGCAGAAATCGAGAGAGTTGGAGTTTACCTGTATAGGCGCTTGGTATGGTACCGCCGATCCACCATCTTCTTCTACCACCAGTGTTAGTAACCGGAACGTCGAGAAAGCATCGATACAGTAGAACCGTAGTCGATGGGGAAGAAAAATGATGAATTGATGAAGGAGGTGTAATAGGTATTTGATATAAGAGACGGTGAGGGCAACATAATTTTTGATGGGAACTATGTGTGGTCGCGAAGGGGCTAAAATCAATCAGACACAAGAACACCACCACATCTTCCCCTTCGTTGCACTCTTTTTTAGGATCCAAGTAGATCATTCTCACTGGCGACGATGGAGGCGAGAATAATGGTGGTTCGAGAATAGTGGTGGTCTGAAGATCCGATGACGGTGTGTTTGTGGAGACAAGGGATAAGAAGGTGGGGGTATAAAAAATTGATCCATAATTTTAGTGTGAGGGTCGATTTGGAAGAAATCTCAAACCCTTAACCTTAAACATGATGTGAAGCAATTGATCCATAATTTGAGGCTAGTAAAGGATATGAGAGGGGGAGACGAGGGAGAAGAAGGTGGGGGTTTAAAAAATTTGGGTATTTCATTTTCCCTCTGAGACGCGCGTTTCTTAAAAAATATATAAAGCGACATTCACAGACGACGCACAAGCGTCTTCTGTGTTTTTAATATTTTTACATGAGACGCTAATTTAAGGGCACTCAGTAATGCGCGACCTAAATCCTTAAAATTATTGAAGAGATGACACTTTTTTAATGTCGCTCTCTAATGCGTAACATAAATCAAAGAGCGTCGTGTTTTGCACGTCGTAAAAGGGTCTTTTTCTTGTAGTGATACAGGGAGGTTGTCATGAACGAGGCTCACAAGACCAGATACTCCGTTCACCCAGGTTCGGATAAGATGTACCTCGATCTCAAGAAGTTGTATTGGTGGCCAAACATGAAAGCTGAGATTGCTACCTTCGTGGGAAAGTGCTTGACTTGCGCTAAGGTGGAGGTTGAATATCAGAAGCCCTCGGGTCTGCTCCAGCAGCCGGAGATACCTAAGTGGAAGTGGGAGACGATTACTATGGATTTTATCACAAAATTACCCAAATCTCTGAGTGGGTACGACACTATATGGGTAATAGTCGAATGATTGACAAAATCCGCTCACTTCCTACCAATCAAAGAAACTTTCAAGATGGAAAGAATTACACGGATCTATATCCAAGAGATAGTTCGTCTACACAATGTGCCTGTGTCCATTATCTTCGATCGAGACAGTAGATTCACCTCGATATTTGGCAGTCACTGCAGAAGGCTCTTGGAACTAAGTTGGATATGACCACAATTTACCATCCCCAAACAGATGGGCAGAGTGAGAGGACCATTTAGATATTGGAAGACATGTTGAGGGCATGTGTCATATGTTTTGGTAAGTCATGGGACACCCATTTGCCCTTGGTTGAGTTCTCCTACAACAACAGTTATCACACCAGTATCAAGGTTGCGCCTTTTGAAGCCCTTTATGGCCGCAAGTGCAGATCCCCTCTGTGCTAGGTTGCGGTGGGCGAAACGCAGCTAGCCAAGGGGCAAGTCCCTGACAGCACTCTCACAGGCCCATAAATCATCCGTAAAACCACATAAAAGATTGTACAAATCCGGGAACGACTAAAGGCTTCGAGAGATAGACAAAAGAGCTATGCCGATAAGAGATGAAAACCCTTGGAGTTCCAGGTTGGTGACCATGTTCTTTTGAAGGTCTCACCCTGGAAAGTCATGATACGCTTTGGAAAGCATGGAAAGCTAAATTCGAGGTCCATAGGACCATTTGAGATCATTTCTAGAATCGGTACCATAGTGTACAAACTTCGTTTACCCCAAGAGCTTAGCAACATCCATCCCGTCTTCCACGTCTCGAATCTTAAAAAGTGTTTATCTGACGAGACCCTTATGATCCCTCTCGATGAGATTGAAATCAACGAGAATCTTAACTTCGTGGAAGAACCAGTCGAAATCATAGATCGAGTGATCAAGCGAACAAAACAAAGTCGCATACCAATAGTGAAGGTTCGCTGGAATGCCAGGCGGGGACCTGAATTCACTTGGGAGTGCAAAGATTCAATGAAACAGAAATATCCGCATCTCTTTCTGAATCCGTGATTTGTATCTTATGTTTGAATTTCGGGACGAAATTCCCTCTAACGGGGGGATGATGTGACAACCCAAAATTTCTTTTGTTCGAACCATTTAAAAATAAATCAATTTGGATTTATTTCTACTCTCGTTAGCATTATTTTGGGTCTAACTAAATATTCTAAGCTTAGTACAATCAAGGTTTGGCTCCAAGAACGAGTTTTTATAAGTCATAACATAGCATCTGGGCCAAACACCCCTTCGAGAGGAGTGTACGGCCGCAAACTCGAATTTACAGCCGTACACCCCCACCCCACCCCCATGGCCGAAAACTCCACCCTATATATAGGGTACTTGGCCTTCATTTTTCACTTTACACTCTTCAAACTTAGAACTTCCTCTTTCTCTCTCTACATTCATCGAGTTTTCCTCCAAGATCTTCAAGTTGTAAGTGTTTTCCACCTCTATTTGTTGCTTCATTCCTCTATCTAATGGTGAATCCATGTTCTTATCTCATTAATCTCATCCTTGTTTAGATCTCCATCTCTCACCAAGAACACACACTAGTTCTTAGTGGCTAAAAATCCTCTACAAGCTTCCTAATAGTAAGTAACTACTTCCTATGCTTGTTATCTACTAGAAATCCTTGATTTTCACCAGGAAATCGACCCAATAAGCATGAACACGAAGGGCACCCCTCATTGGCCGCAAAACCTAGTTTTTGGTCAAATATTGGCCTTAAACTCTCCTTTAAACTATGCATGGCATTTAGAACACTTCTGGGAGGCTAGAAAGGACCTTGAAACACCGCAAATCGCACCTTTCATCAAGAGTGTACGACCGTAAACCCATGGGTCGTAAACCCATAGGCCATAAACCCATGGATCGTACACTCTTGGGCCGAAAACTTTTGGGCCGAAAACCCCATTGGGCCGCAAACCCATGATCGTACACCCCTTGTTGTGACCGCAAACTCCCCTTCTTCAATCACAAGTGATTCTAACACTTAGTTTCAAGTGTTTCCTCGTCCCTAAGGTGGTTTCCTTCCATAACTAATAGTGTTATACCCTCATCTAATACATATGTGCTACTATATGTTAAATAGGATCCGTTTGTGTCCAAGACTTCATTTGACACTCAGCATTCCTATCGACTTACATTCGAATACCGCGACAAACGGTGAGTTTATACCCCTACGCTTTTATGATTTTTAAACAATTTCAGTGGGGGAATACAAGTCAAACACAAAAGTTTTCAACAAGTTAAACTTATGCAATTTATACAAATCAATGGTTTTCATAAAGCATTTAGATACTTAATCCCTTTTGTATTATGTGGAGCATAAGGGACGTTTTTTCTAAATAGAATTGCATAGTTTTCCGAACATTTCATGAACATAACATTATAGTCAAACTATAATGGGTATAGTTTGGGGATTTCATTACCAGTTTTACAGATGCAAACTACTTTCACGGTTGAATATAAACTATGACAAATTTAGTTTATAACATACATTATTACAAGAATACAGCAGTAAATAATTATTTAAGTATAATTATTTTTACTCTACAAAACATACATCAAACTCACATACGAAAGAACATTACATCTTATATATTATTACTTGTAAAGTTGTTAACCTAATTGGGAGACAAGTCCTTGGGCGCTTACAACATTAACTAAGTGGAGGACTAACCTTACGAACCAGAGTCTCCTCGCGAGAGAACATGGCTTTGTGTATAGATCTATACGGGATTGACTGCCCCGCACCTTGTTGCTAGCTACACTCGGACCGGCAGGTCTACAGGTGACAAAGTCATAAAGTATATCGCGTTAGATTCACATCATATCAAGTTTAGTATGGTCATAATACTCGCCATTAGTAACGATATATTTATGTAATAATATACTTCTCACGAACAATTGCTTTAATAACATAAGTGTGATACTTATGCCTTACAGTTTCAGAACCATTAAAGCAACAACAACAACACATGCATACAAGGGAAAATAAGGGATTTTCCCAGATCAAACCTCTTACATTACATACTGGTGGTAGCTAGGGTTTTCAAAACGAATCATATTTCACATACAGTATCAAATAAATATGTTAGAAAATGTTGGATTTTCTTGGAAAACATATATACATTTTACAGATCTCTTCACAAGTTTTCATTACAAAACATGCTTATGAACTTACCAGCTTTATGCTGATATGTTTTCAAAATTGTTTGTATTCTCAGGTGATCAATAGACAGGTAACTCCAGGAATTTTGAGAAGACAGAATATTTAGAGCCACGTCTTTTACTTTTGCTATATTTTTGATGTATACAAACTATGATTTCAAACAGATGTAAATATTTATATGTTAATTTAATGGTTGTGTTCACTTTGATTACTATGATGGAATTGTTGTGATGCTACGCATGACGTCCTACACCCCCGAATGTTTTCGTCGTTCCGGTTTGGGGGTGTGACAGATTGGTCTTCCCCATATGGAATGTATTTAATTTCAATAAATGCTTTCCAATCATTAAACAATAATTTATATTCATTGAAAAAGAATGTATTTAATTCCAATAAAAGCTTTTCATATTTTAAATATTGAATTTCTGGTTATGAGGATTTTAATATGGTCAATTTTAAAAGCATATTACTAATAAAATCATTTCAATCAAGGCATTAATATCAACCATTAATATAAATCGGTTTATATTAGTAAACCATTAATATAAAATCTATTTTTATTAGGAAATCATTAATACAAAAAAAATCATATTAAAATTATGACATACATATATGATTCATCATTGAATCCGCGGCTCACACTTATTTTTAATCGTTTCTTTTCTTCGAATCTTCTCCTACAACATCATTCTTATTGCTTATAACTTTCATCATCATTCTCTGTTTCAAACGTTTGCTCTTGTGCACCAGAAGGTCAGTACCTTCTTTCGTTTTGTTATATTTTTTTCGATTATTTTTTGTTGCTATATCAAATATATGTATTCATATATTTCGATTTTTTTTGTCACGAATTACATGAAATCAGTTAACTACTGTTCTGAAACTTTTCAAATAAACATGAAAATATATTACGTACCTTTAACAAAACAGAAATCAACTATTTTGAGAACTAACATTAATTACGAAAATGTTACTTTTATATATTAGAGATGATTATAATATTTTTTAATTTTTATCTCATAAGAATCCGGTTAATTTTGGCATGATTTAAAAACATCATTGAAATTATTATGTTTTTGTAACAATAAAATTTATAAATTTACACAACAAATATACATATTTCGAATTTTGTAATATTATTATACCTTACAAAATACAACTCCCTACAAAATAATTTTTGCCATTAATTTCATCCATAATTTCACCAATTTTAAATTTGTATTTTCTTTATAAATTGTTTTTAATGATCCTGAATTTTTTTCCTCCAAAAGTATATCAATCATTTACGTCTTAGATAATACTACCCCATTATAATTATTACTTTCCAAAAATATATCCGTTTAATGATAAATTTGATTTAATGAAGGAAGTAATGTTAATTAAAATGAGATATATATTTCATAATTACTACACGGGTTTATTTAAAAAAATTAATATCAAAGTGTAAACATTAAGCATTTTAAAATGAAATTTTAGAATACATACAAACGATGATATTGTACAATGAAATATAAAATTAAATAGACTGAAAAAAAACTATTAAGACAGTCAATCTTGAAAATAACATAGTTATGGAAAATTATAAAGTAAGATAAAAATTATAAGATATTAGGAGATTTGTAAAAAGTACAATTAGTAAAAGCGTTACAGTTATTAGAAAAAAATATGACCGTTAAGATTAGTAAAAAATATAATATATAAACTAAATTATCACAATAGTATGAAATGTCGTTATTTGATATTTCATATATTTGAAAGATATACCAAATTACATTGATGATATACTAAAATTATTCAAAGTTGCACCAAAATTAATGCAAAGTTCTTGCGAATACCAAATAAATAAGAAAAAACATAAATGCAAGCACTTATATTCATAATCAATTTAAAATAAATCAATGATGATTTAGAAAAGAATATTCATTGATGATATATTAAAATTAAATCCACATAACATTTAACATTCTATAAATTATATTATATGACTTTATTTGAATAAATGAAGTAGTTGTCAATATTTAATGCAGCGGAAAAAATAGTATATTAGTTGTTAATATATATTTAAATTAGGTAACCTTATTATGCAAGGAACGTCTAATTAAAATGTTTATAATTATATAACAATATCATAACTATATGAGACGGAGAGTGACGTTCAACTAATAAAACAAAAAATGTTATCTACAAAGAGGTCCTTCGATAATACCAATAATCATATTTTTTTTTTATAATCATTATGCAATATCTATAGACAATTATATATTTTTTAATGTGTTTCATTCGTTTAACGCGTGCTATAATCTAGTTAATATATAATATTACCAATATTTTTCTTATGCAAAATATAAATCCACTATTTAAAAGATAGTTTAACTATGATTTTGATATATATTAAAAAAATATATTTATATTGTAAGAAGACGATTACAACTATTTATGATGGGAAACTTTATTTTCTTTTAGTAAAGATGGGAATCTTTATAATTAAAAAGATCTTTACCATTTGAGGAATCTCAATCATATTGGACCACTCAATTATTCATATTACATGTATTTTCTTAATATTTTATCGATTTATTTGTTTTCTCTTAAATGTAACTATTTTTATCTACACTTATGTTTGATTGGGATGGGATTCTACCAAAAGGCCAACGCCTTTTCTTCTATAATGATATAATATTCTTACGACAAGGGACGTCAAGATGTCATTTGTCAAGGAAGTTTTAAATATCTAAAATCAAAACCAACAAATAAAAAGGGTTTTTTTAATGGGAATTTTTTTATAATCTATTAATTTATGTTATTGATTATTTATTGTTAAATAACATAAGGCAATTGGTTGTGTGCAATATACTATTACATGTTATCATGTCGAAAAAGTGTTACATTATCATCTTAATCATATATGGGTGCCATAACACTCAATATGGAAATATGCAACATCAAATAGCATGTATTAACATCCCATATTTTCTATTTTATTTTTTAATTTTTTTTATGTCTTTAGTTTCTATATTTCCAATTTCTTTTTTCTTTTATTTATGTCATATTATTTATAATTATCATATAAGTTTAATCATAGATTAAAAATAACATTTAAAAAGGTAAAAATAAAAATTTAAATCCTAAATTAAAAACAACATAAAAAATTTTACAACTAAAGATAAAACACATTTAAAACCCTAAAATCTAAAAAAATAAATAAATAAAATAAAAGAAAAAACAGATTACATTTTCCATCTAAATTATTCAACTTTAGTGTCATTATAGATATGATCTCTCAAGTCTTCTTAACGATGTTTGTAAGGATGCAAACGAGTCAAGCTACTCGTGAACTACTCGAGATCGAATCGTTAAAAGTTCGACTCGAGATCGATTTTAAACAAGCTCGAGCTTAATATTAGGCTTGTTTATTAAACGGGCTTGAGCTCGAGCCTCTGTTACTTAGCTCGATTAGGTTTGCGAGCCTAAACGAGCTTACATATATATAATAAAAATTACTTTTATTTTTATATATTAAAATAAATAATAATTTAATAAATACCATTTTAGGAAATTAGAGTATACTGTCGACGAACCGAGCCTGAGCCCGTACAATTATTAACGAGTCGATCTCGAGCTTTATACCACAAGGCTCGAAACGAGCCGAGCTCGAGCTCAAGCCTATAACTATTTAAACGAGCCGAGCCCGAGCCTGGTCAGGCTCGAGCTCGGCTCAGTTCATTTGCAGTCCTAGTTGTTTGTGTTTTCGTTAGTAATGAATATCAACGACTATATGTACGTATTTTGATGTCCCTAGTTGAAATTGAATGTGTCCAGGTTCTTTAGGCGAATACTCTGCAATGTTTCGTCATTTATCTTCAATCACCATGTTATGCATAATGATACATGCATACCTAATATCTCGTAGAGTGTCCAACTCATATGATCATGTCGCATGTTCAACTATGCGTCATTTTGCTTTCAGAACTCTGAAAGCACGTTCCACATCCTTACGTGTTCCTCTTGTCTTCTCTTAAAAATTTTGTCTCTTAGTTCGATCGGGTGTCGAAACTCTTTCACAAACGTGGAATATAGTGGGTATATTCCATCCATGAGGTAATACCCGAACTTATACTCATGGTAATTTACTGTAAAAGAAGCATTCGGTGCCTTTCCTGTCAAAAGGTCCTGAAATATTGGTGACTGATCAAGAACGTTTACGTTGTTGTTAGAACCCTCAACTCCGAAAAAAACATACCAAATCCATAAGTCTTGTGACACAACAACCTCTAATACGAACGAATGCGATTCAATATGACAACTTGTGTATTGACCTTTCAACGCCACAGGACAATTTCTCCATATACACTTTGTGCAATCAATGCTTCCAAGCATTCCCGAAAAATCATGTCATTCTTCATACGTCGCATATAGTTGTTGCATGCCATTCAATAAAGGTCCGCACAAGTATTTGTCACCGAATGTTTCAATAATACCTCTCGACAATCTATACAAACTTTCTCGTGCTATTCCCCCGAAGCCATAAGCTTGATTACAGCAACACATTTTTGCAACCCTGTAAAACTTCGTTTACCTCTGGCATCATACATCATTTGGAAATATTCATACCAAAACATATATTTAATTTTTAAAACAATTATTTAATAATCTAAAGAACATATATTTGATTTTTAAAACAATTATTTAATAATCTAAAGAACATATATTTAATTTTTAAAACAACTATAATTACGGTACATGCTTTCCATTGCATTGACTATCCGTTGAATCACATTTTTCCGCAAACGAAATATTCTTTTAAAATCGCTAGGTTGGTAGACACAATTATCCGCAAAATAATCGTGTACTAGACGTCAATGCCCTTCTTCATGATCTTTGTTCAACGCCGCACGTCTAGTCAGTAGTGAAGCTGGCTCTAGCGGTATCATGTCGGTAACATATATATATATATATATATATATATATATATATATATATATATATATATATATATATATATATATATATATATATATATATATATATATATATATAAACTTTAGTTTTTCTAGGGTGGGCGGCCCACCTATGTGGCTACGCCACTAGCTACGTCATTGGGTACATCATACCCACAAACATATCATGAACGTGGATATCATGATTGTAAGGATGGAACGGATAAAAATGTATCATTTTTTAATTAAATATGTATAGGTAAAATTAAGATAAATTTTTGTGTATTTATAATAGTAGGGAATTTTTTTTTATTTGTGACCGTTTGCAAACGGTCGAAAATATGACTGTTCCAATCTAAAAGGGTCAGTTTCCTTTCGTTACCGGCATAACGAGTATTACCATAACACCCAAAAACGCAATAGGGGGCGGTGTAGAGGGCATCTTAACGCTGGTTTTTATGATCTACATCAGAAAAATGCCTTTAGGCATTGCCGCTCTGTACAATCTAATATATTTGTTTTTTTGTTAATCATTATATTGAGCAGTCAAAAACTCACTAGATTTTAGTATTCACTACATATAACTTACATATAATTGTTTATTCTTCAATTATATTTTATTTTACCTCAATAGTTATATTTTAGTTTTATATTTTATTTATTTGCTTACTAAATAATTATTTCTATTAAATATTTAATGATATTATATTTTTGAAATATAAACTTACAACGATTATATAATATTTTCAAGTTTGCTTATAATTACGATGTATTAAATTTTTGCATATTAATTTTTTGGATTGATATATTTTAATCTATACTACCTTATAAAAGAAATCTTACTATTTCTATAAATAGAATCAATATAATAATAATATTTTTTTAAGACGTTCAAGTCTTTAAGCTTAAAGTACAACCAACTATTAATATAATAATATTATAATATATATCTTACAAATGATAATGCTAGGGATACAAGTATTAAAAACATATTTAAATTAGTATTTCCTTATTTTTAGGGATTGAATTAGTATTTCCATCAATTTTGACCCAACTTGTACTCCTAAAATATCTCTTCTCTGGTATCTTGTGCATTCGAAATCTAAAACACTTCTTTTCGACAAATCGTTTGAAATTTAAAAGCTCATTCAAATTGGAGTTCCCTAATTTTTTGCATAAAGTATAGTTGACTGGAGACTAATTCAAATATTCATCTCCTTTTCCTCCATGGAATCCACCACCACAATATTTTTTTGTTTTGGCATTACACTTTTTATTTTTGAGAAACCAATCGATAATGGTACAAGTGTTCTTAGAAATATAACATGTCTCCGAATGGAACTAATTGCTTGAAAGAAACTATTCGCCGCCGCTGCTTTGCGCGGGCAAACGGCTAGTATATATTTATATAAACAATGTATTATAATATTTCTAATTATTTCAAATATGATATGTACTTGAAAATGATTAATTAAACTAAGTGGTTTTATAAAACATTTTACATAGAGAGTTAAATTATATATATATATATATATATATATATATATATATATATATATATATATATATATATATATATATATATATATATATATATATGACAAAATTTCACAATTAGTCCATGTGGTTTGTAAAATTACATCAAAAGTCCTTCTACTGTTAAATCCAACTTTTCAGCTGTTAGATTTTAATGAAAAAGACTATTTTGTCCTTGTACCAATATTACAATACACTACAAACCTCAAGTACCATTCTTGTAATTATCTATATAAATTATAAATTTTGCATTTTGTATATATATAACATATAAATATAAATTATATATATATATATATATATATATATATATATATATATATATATATATATATATATATATATATATATATAATTTCAACAATTTGATAATTTTTTTTATCTTTTTGACATATTGTTTTCTATTTTTATTTTATAGTTTTAGTTATTTACGGTTTTTTTTATTTTTATTTATTTTGAATCAAATAAATAAACTTAAATTCGATAAACCATGTCAAACTTATTTTTTCTTTAATTTTTCTTGCTTGTGAATTAAAGCCTTAATGTTTTTTTATGTTTTTTATTTTTTTTTTTCAATTTTATGTCGTTACTGTTTATGTTTGTTTTTTTGGATGCTCCATAATTAATATCGTTAGTAACTTTATGTTTGCATTTATCATTATCATTATTTGACATTTTGTTTTCTATTTTGTTATAATCTTAATTATTTATTATTCTTCTATTATTTTTATTTATTTTGATTCAAGTAATGAAAAATAGAAAAACAAAAAAACAAAAACTCAAACAGCAAATTCAAACATACTCTAATATATTAATACATTTTACACTTTCATCTTTTTTTTTGGGTTTTCCTTTTTTTTTAAATTTTTTAGTATTATTTTTTTTAAATTTTTTCATATTATTTTTTTATTTATTTTCTATTTTTATTTATTTCGTTGTTTCGTTTTATTTTTCATTAACTCTATAATTTTTTTTGACCTTTTCCAAAAAGTATAAAATGTATGAATATATTAGAGTATATTACAATTTTGGTGTTTGAGTTTTTCTTGTTTTTTTTATAATTTTGGTTATTTATGGTTTTTGCAACTTTTTTCATTTTGATCCGTGTAAATAAAATAGTTATATTTATAAATATAAATAAAGAAAATAAACATAACTTTTTTATTTACACAAATCAAAATAAAAAAATTACGAAAACCATAAATAACCAAAATTAATTAAAAAAATGCCGAAAAACCCAAAAAAATATGAAAAGTGTAAAATGTATTAACATATTATAGTATTTTACAACTTTGGTGTTTGAGTTTTGTTTTTTTGTTTTTCTATTTTTCATTACTTGAATCAAAATAAATAAAAACAATAGAAGAATAATAAATAACTAAATATATATTAAAAAACAACAAATTTGTGAAATAATGATAATGATAAATGCAAACATAAGGTTGCTATCGATATTAACTATGGAGCATTAAAGTAAAAAAAAATGTAACAACATAAAATTAGAAAAAAAAATCATTAACGTTTCATTTCATAATTAAGAAAAAAAAGGTTTCGATATGGTTTATCGAATTTAAGTTTATTTACTTGAATAAAAATAAATAAAAACATTAAAAAACCATAAATAACTAAAATTATAAAATAAAAATAGAAAACAAAATGTCAAAAGATAAAAGAAAATTATCAAGTTGTTGAAAATATATATACGTACATATATAATTTATATATATACGAAATCTATATTTATAATTTATATATATACAAAATTTCAAATTTATAAAATTACATAAATGGTTCTTGAGGTTTGTAGTGTATTGCAATATTGGTACAAGGGCAAAATAGTCTTTTCCATTAAAATCTAACAGCTGAAAAGTTTGATTTAACGGTCGGAGGACCTTTGATGTAATTTTACAAACCATAGGGACCAATCGTGTGACTTTTTGCTAGGAAGTCCTCAAAGTGCGATATTTTGTTAACCATAGGGACCAATTGTGAAATTTTCTCTCTCTCTCTCTCTCTCTCTATATATATATATATATATATATATATATATATATATATATATATATATATATATACAAAACTACAAATTTGGTCCTTGTGGTTTGTAAAAAACTTTGGATAGGGTCCAAAAGGTTTCCAACTTGCATGGAAGGTCCAAAATTAGAAATTTTCTGTGAATTTGGTCCTAAAAAATCTGAAAAGACTATTATGCCCTTTTAATTTCCATTTTATATTTTCTATATTTACTTTAACACTATTTTAACTTTAAAATAATAATAAAATCAAAAGGATTATATATCCCACCCACTATATCCACCGTACCTTCCCTTTTCTCTCTTCCCCTTCTATCTCTTTCGTCTCCTCATTCTGCTAACCCACCTTCGACACCTCCGACGAGTCCCACCCATTCACCATCGTCATTAAGAAAGTGGAAGGGCAATACTTGATAAAAAAAAATATAATCTGCCATCTTGGGTTAATCTGTGATTGAACAACAGGTGGGAACTCACACACAGATTGTGTGTGTGTCTGTGTGTGTGATAAAGATAACAAAAAGACAAACGATGAGATTAAGAAAGCGATAACACCACTTTCGCACCACTACTCCTCAATTGCTGACCAGATCAATTTCCTAAAATTGATATTTGTTTGGATCGATCATCAAGAGGTCGACCAAAGGGGATGTCGATGATAGGTTGATGGAATGGTGCACCAGAGCAGATTATTGGAAAGGAAGCCAACCGAAGATGATACGGTGGCCCTAGGCGGAGCTGTCAACGGTTTAGCAGTACGCAACACTATTGATTGCTCAATGAACATGAATCTGAAATGCAAACTCAAAACAGATCTCTTTAATCTGGTACACGTAAGTTAGTGGAATTAGGAACTCATGGTTGAAGCATGAATATGCAACTGATAAGTCATTCCAGGATCTGGGTTTAATCCACTGTTGTAGGAACTCATACAGAGGGTCGATGATGGTTTCATTGGGGTTGTTGATGGAGAAATCATGGAGACCGAGTTTCTGTTTATGGCCTCAAACCTTGTGAAGGATGCAGTCGAAGGATGCTTGATCTCTGGGTGATTCTGAAATGTCAATTGGGTGGTTGAGGAGGATGATTTACAAATGACAATGGTTGTGAAGAAGATGAGATTGAGGAGAAGATCTAGGTATTGTGTTGGGAGAAAAAGTCGTATATGTGTGTGTGTGAGAGAGAGAAAGAGAGGATATGGGATGTTATTTTTTATTTTTTAAAATAAAAAAGTATTAAAAAAAAATAAAAAAAAATACAAAAAAGAAATTAAAAGGGCAAAACCGTCATTTCAGGTGTTCTAAGGACCAAAACCACGGAAAGGTTTTGATTTTGGACTTCCCATGCAAGTCGAAACCTTTTTGGACCCTATCCAAAGTTTTTTAGAAACCACAAGGACCAAATTTGCAGTTTTGTCATATATATATATATATATATATATATATATATATATATATATATGTGTGTGTGTGTGTGTGTGTGTGTGTGTGTGTGTGTGTGTGTGTGTGTAAGAAGATGGTAACCATTAGAGAAGTCGTTTAATACAAGTTTAAAGCTAAGGGAATGACGAGATACTATAATTTTGAGTCACGATATATAACGTACTGATTTTTACCACCAAAATTTTTATTTTTAATTAAAGAAAACCTCAATTGTTATAAAAACCAAATCAAAACAATCTCAGCTATGTCAAGCGCAATCATTCTAGCTAGAGTATCAAAATAGGAAAAACATGAAATGTAACATCCCAAAAATTGAGGTAAAATTTTTCAATTTCAAAACCAACCCAAAACCATAAATGTTTACAAAAACATAATTAGCAATGTCAAAATCATATATCAGAGTTTCCAAAAATCAAATCTCATAAAATCTGAAGGATGTGCACGATCAAGCCTTCGTCTTGCCCTTATCCTCTGAAGTACCTGAAACCATAACAATTAAACTGTAAGACAAAGATTAATGAGTCCCCCCACATACCACACACAACCATATAGATAACAACATGCATATATGAGCATTTAGACTGACTGGACCACCTTGCAGGGCCTACAACCTATCTAGACCTTTCTCTGGGCCTTCTGTCTATCCGGACCGCCCTAGGTATCTTGGCCTATAGCCCAAAGGAGGACCGCCTCAACCCAACAAACCATATCATGTTGACATAAACAATAACAATCAATAACCAGCAAGTACATATAATCATTTGGATCTACCAATCTAACACATACTATGTGAATACATGTAATCATACAGATCTACCTGTCTAACACAGAACTAGAATAACCAGCAAGTATACCTGGATACATAATCCAGTAGGACGATATTGGTGCCTTATACAATAAATAGTGACGTAAACTGTAACATCCCGAGTTCAGGAGTGCAAGTTCAGGGTCCAAAGTGTAAATGTGAAAGGGGAACTCGGCGAGTCCATGGGTGGACTCGGCGATTCTGGTCGCGTGTTAAGTGGCCAACTTGACGAGTCGGCGGCTGGACTCGGCGAGTTGGTGTTGTGTGGAGAAAACCCTAATTTCGAAGGATGAGCCTTATATAAAGGACATTATAACCCGCCCTCAGCCTCTTTGTTACCGTCCAATACCCAGAAAACCCTAAAATCGTGTATAACCTCCATTGATGAAGAATTAGAGCATGGGAAAAGAAATTGAGAAGAAGAAGGTTGAAGATCAAGAGGCTAGCATCTGGATATTATTGTAGGTCAGGGATCAACTCCTCCTTTGGATCATTTCTGAGGTAACAATCTGTTACCTTGAGTTTCCTTCTTCTAGATTTGTTCTTAGTTGCTATTTTGGGGATTATAGCTTGAGTGGAATCAATTTCAAGTTTGGAAGCTAGATCTGAAGTTGAAACTTCAGATCCAAGCTTGTAATGACCCTGTTTGTTGTAAAGGTGCTGCCCAAGAATGGTTGATGAAGCCCTTTTGTCCCAAACCCAAACCCTAGAGTGTAAAATGCTTAGATCTCCTTGGATTCACGTAAAGTTTGCCACTTTACGTGATGGATGGCTTGTGGAAGGGTAGATCTATGGTTTAGAGCATCTGCATGGCTTGGAATGCCTCTGTAAGGATTCAGATCTAGTGGTACTCGGCGAGTCACATGGGTGTGCTCGGCGAGTGGCATGAAGATAGGCTAGAACTCGACGAGTTGGAAGAACAACTCGACGAGTTGGTTGAAGATAGCCTTGGATTCGGCGAGTCTGTTCTTGGACTCGGCGAGTCTGGTCGTGAGGTCCTAACCTTCTTCTGGTTGAGCCGCGAATCGGTGAGTCAAGGGATGACTCGGTGAGTTGAGTAAGAAAGGACTCAGAGTTGTGGGACTCGGCGAGTTGAGTCGCGGATTGGGGAAGTTCTGAGCATGGGGACTCGGTGAGTAGAGTCAGTCAGGAGGATGACTTTGACTTTGACCAAGGGTTGACAAGTTGACTTCCAGGGGCATTTTGGTAATTGTTGGCATTTGTTTTGAGTTCAGTGTTTTGGTGTTGGCTTGTGTGGAGATCGTGTCAGCGGTCGGAGTAGCTTGGTCTTATCTTTTCAGTCAGCAGTTGCAGGTGAGTTATCCTCACTATATCGATAGGGTCTATGGCACCAAGGCCGGCCCTTTATCGGATTGTGATCCGGGTATCGTTGTTATGTTGTTGCTTTGCTATGTTGCATCCCGGTAGTTAGGATGGTATATGTTAGAGACATGGTTAAGGTCGGTATCCTGGTATATAGGATGATGCTATGCTAGTGACCGGTTAGGTCGGTATCCTAGTTAGGATGATATTATGCTATGTGATCTGCTAGATCGGTTTGATTGGATGTGAATTGTTATATGTTTGAATGTTTATATGCACATGGTTGTTAGACTGGGGTTAGGTTGAGGCGGGTCCTGCTTTGTGCTGTATGCCAACATACCCAGGGCGGACCGGTTATCCCGAAGGCCCAGCGAGCGGTTCAGATAGGCTGTAGGCCCCAAGAGGGCGGACCGGACGTGCCGAGACTCGGAGAGTGGACCAGGCCGACTGAAGGCCCAGTGTGGGCGGACCAGTCATACTGTAGACTTAGAGAGTGGACCAGGTGGATTGAAGGCCCGGTGCGGGCGGACCAATCACACTGTAGACTCGATGTATATGGCTAGACTCGGAGGGTGGACCAGGTGGGCTGAAGGCCCGGTACGGTAGACCAGTCACACAGTAGAGCCGAAGTGCATGGTTGTTCTGTGTTCTGTGTTCTGTTATGATATGGCATGTTGTGAGTGTATGGTATATGTCGTTGGTATTTTGGGGGTATCTCACTAAGCTTTCGGGCTTACAGTTGTGGTTTAATGTTTTTCACGTTCTTCAGGAGACTGTGGCAAGGCAAAGGCGTGATCGTACCGCTCCTCATGATTATGTTTTATGATGTGTTTCTAGGAAGACTCTGATAATGATTATATTGAAAACCTTTTTGTGATATGAAACCGAGTTGTTTTTTAAAAGTTTGAATTGGTTGGAATTTTATGGTCGTTACATAAACTCAAGCTACCACCCAAAATGCCCCTACGTCAAACTTGGTCAAACCCATGGTGAATGGTCAAATTTAGAAAGTCGAAAAGTCAAGGAAAGTCAAAGAAGACTGAGTACGCCCCGCTTACTTAGTTACTACCTTGCGACCCATGAAAATATTGGGGCTTCAACCCAGTATATGTAGTGTACCACTTAATTTGCCCAGCGTACTCACCTGAGTTCACTCCTCCTCATTAGGTGCTTATTCCATACACACCTCACATCCAAAACTCATACCCAGACTCAAAATGTCATCCTAAGTCATAAACTTTCCACCTTTATGGCTTTCCATTACTAGAAGTGGTCCAAAAAACTAAAACTTTAACTTAATATGCAACTGAATCATCATATCTCTTGCATGGAGGGGATAGAAGGCCCAAGATCACATTTTTATGGTCCTAAACACCTAAAGACGTCTGAAAGGATAAATCTTATTGTTCAGAGTAAGCCATACTCATGAACACCAAGATTATGAGACTAAAAATCACATAAACCTAAGAACTAACAAGATCCAAAGAAAACATGCATCAAGTTCCAAGATTTATACCTTCAAATGATGTTGGAGAATGAGATGCTTCTGGATCTAGGTTGTCATGAGCTTCCAAGATGATTCCACTTCCTCCTTCTTCCTTCAAGAACAACAAAAACACACCCTCAAGCTCAAAAAGGCTCACACAAAGGATTAGGGTTTGCAAGGGGAGATTTGGGAGGTGGAGGGTGATGAGGGAAAAGGTCTTGAGGGGTTCATGAGGTTTAAATAGTGCTCAAAACCTAAAAATTAGGGTTTAGACACCAGCCACGTATGTCCGGCAAAAGCATAAGTACGCCCAACATACACATAAAAACACGCATACCTCATAAAGGAGCCATCTAACCTATCTTGCACAAAAGGTTCACTTTGGGTCAAAAATAGAAATTTACCTAAACAATGAGTGCTAAAATTCTCCCCCACTTGAGTCAAACTTCATCCTCGAAGTTCGATGCTACGAATAACTCAGGGTAGTTGTAACGTCCCAAAAATGAAGACTATAAATTTTCACTACTAGAAAAAAGGCCTTTTACGACGCTCATTGCGCGTCGTAAAACGCTCAGACAAAACGCAAATGCGTGTCAAGGAAGGCCCTGTCATAAAGAGAGACGACGCGCTTTTGCGCGTCGTCTATAGACGACGCGCATTTACGACGCGCATTTACGACGTGCGGTTACGACACGCAATGCGTATCAAGGAAGGCCTTGTCATAAAGGAAGACGACACGCATTCGCGTGTCGTAACCTTACGACGCGCATGTTAATGACACGCAATGCGTATCAAGAAAGCCCCTGTCAAGAAAGGCCATGTCATAAATGAAGATGACATACATTTTTGCGTATCGTAAATTTAAATGTTTAAAAAAAAAATTAAATTTATATATTTATTAATTTTTAAATTAAATTTTCATTTAATTTCTTATAACATAAATAAAATACCATATACAAAAAATACAATCCATTGCATAATATAAAATAAATTGCACAAATTATAATGTCATACAAAAAATCATTCAAATGTTAAACAAAAATAATACATTGCTAACATGTGTTATACATTCCTATAAAACTAACAAATAATCATACAACTCTGTTTCTTACTGGAAAGGAAAGCCAAACATGATTACAAGTCTCCCTTAATCTTGAACTTCGCCACCACCGACGTAAGAAAAAAATTGCGTATAAATATCAAAAAACAAGATATGAGCCAATCATTCTATGACTCAAGGAAAAATATCATTAGAGAAATGTGAAAAAAAATATGAAACAAATGAATGAAAGTGCATTGCTATTTCTTTAATACATACTGCATAGAGTAAGACTTGGACATCATCTATAGTTTTGAAGGACATTGATGTCTCCCTATGCTGCACATATTAAAAATAAAAAAGAACAAAATTAAGTAACATATGGATTCATATATCTATCAATTGTATTGTAAATTGTAAATTAAATAAATAAGCATTAAGCATACATACCACTACAGATGCAATGCCAGGAAAAAGGCCTGAGCATATAATGGCGCTAACCGATGATTGATTATGACTTAATCTGTTGCTAATCCCCGATTTAGTCTCAAGTAATTGAGCATCTTTTAAAATATGGATAAACGATTCCTTAAAGAATGTATAGCTTGAAGTGTTTGAGCATAAAGGAAATTCCTCCAGCAATATTTATAAGCATATCCTTCTCTTTCAGCCTCTTTCCATCCTTCATATTCACACACAAGTGCCATATGATCATTGTAATCCTTTGCAGAAAATATTGATTTTGTTGTACTAGCTTGCTGAAATAGACATACAAAAGATATCAGGAAAAGACCAAAATGCCCTTGTGTGAAAGTAGCTGGATTACTCACGTCTTTGTTCTCTTGAGGCAAAAGAAAATGATCCCTGACACTAAGTCCAGCAACAATTGTAAGAATATGATCAAAGAAACGAAAAAAAAGCACCCATTATTAGCATTTTCCCTAATTTCGGATCCAATGGAAGCATTACCAGATATTTATGTATATTTTGAAAAAAATGAGAAAAGATAATCTTAGGAAATAAACTTTTATAAATATATTAATATAAACTAACCAAGATGTGTAAGATTTTCATTTACATCTAATGCTCCAATCATCTTTGAAAAATCCACAACATTTTGGACCTAGAACAAATTAAAGTTCTATCATTTAGCAATTTGAATCATTCACTAAGATTCAAGTCATCAAGAACTGTTAACACTTACAGCTAATGGCTCTGGAGGCAGCAAAGCAGCTGATAAAAACTCTCCAATACTTCCAACAATGAGGGCCCTTAGGTTTAATTCAATGCAACAAACAGCAACCTACTATCATTTATTTGTTTATCATAGGCTTTTTGTTACTAAGAATAATACCTACCGGATTCAATACATAGTAAACTTTGAAGCGATTAGGGTAATTAGAAGTAAGTCCCTCCAGTTCTTCCTGTAAGTGTAATTAATCCCTCATCAAATTATTTAAATTATCCTTAATTTAATACTTTGCAAAAAAATACAAATTCATTAATCTAAAATTCCAAAAGTAGATGACTCCTCTTAGAGAAGATGGGAACTACTTGTTTTTGTTTTTGTGTGTGTCATGGAAATTAGCATTTTCTTAATGTGTAGTACAAATTAGAATCAAAAGTTGTTCCTATCTTCTCTCATTTTTGTCGTGAATTTGATTATCAGAGTTGCAACTTCTTGATGACAAGCTTTTTACACAAAAAGTTACTATCAAAGAAGTATATAAAGTTCGCTTACTTTCAACTGATCGATCTGATATAATGTACGTTGGTTCACCAGATTCACCATCTGTATTCACAGGGGTAAATTTGCCAACTGTAACATCCAACAGCTCCTAAGGGTATGCGAAAAGCCTGAAATGAAAATAGCTATAATTAATCAACTAAAATAATGTGTTTTTATAAGTGTCCATGTTCATAAGATCATAAGAGTTAAAAGACCACTAAACTTGGCAAATTTGGATGTGCTTACTGCTTCTGGACCATTTTCACCATCAAGAAATGAGGAAAATGTTTTGAACCGTTGTACTCTACTAGAAGTTTCTGTAGCTCTCAATATATGTATAACGATAGGGGTAGGAAGAGATGGCATGTATTAGAGGCAGATAAGTTGTTAACGTGTAGTTTGCTTGATGATATGGTGAAATAAACATGTGAACATCTGATTTTGTAGACAGGTTGCAGGTGTGGACAGCCACCCTTTCAAAAGTGAAGTCCATATGAATTGGGCATGGCCTTTGTATGTTGTGCAACGTCAGCTGTGCTATTTTGGGCTTTGATCAGGTGAAAAATTGTAGACATGACTACTATGGTGAAGCCGTGAAACAACTAAATAGGGGCGTGAACAGATTGAAGTCTTGAATATGGTCAGGTGCTTAAAAGGAGAAATCAGAAACTAAAGGCGAGTGTATGCTCTCAATATGTGAATCCAGTTGCTTCAGTGTTTTGCTTTTTATGTGTCTGTGACCTCTTCCCCCTTTTAAAAATAACGAAATGAAGTCAGGTTGGAATGTGAAATTTTGTAGGAGGCACAGGTGGCATCCTATGTAAGTGTTTGTGTAGTTGTAGTCTGATCTATTTCAATTACTGATAAAATAAAGAAACTAAAAAATTCAAGTAATACATCACGAAGAACAACAACCCACCTCTATTTTGGCGATTTTGTTTCAAACGAAAGATGAAGATGGTGATGAAATATTTCTAAAACCAAAAACGGAGATAGTGGGGGTGGTGGAGGAGGAGAAATATACGTATTTCTTGCTAATTGATGATGAGAATGGTGGACAAAGATAAAAGAGATGAAGGGTAATTTAGGAACTTTTGAGCTGATGAACCCTACAAAGAAGATGTAAAAAAAAAAAAAAAGACGGAAGAAAGAGGCAGGGAGAACTGAGAAGAAAGCAGCTTCTTCAACCGATGAAAATGAAGGGTGTATTGGGAAAGCTATCGGACACCAATTCATGCCAACCAGCATATGATTTGTTCACAATTGCCTATGATAAATATTGGAAGACTATCTTATATACTAAAACAAAACTTTTAAGGTTATGGAGGAAAGAAGTAATGGTCACCTGACTAGAAAATACGGTATTTGGTACAACCATAGGAGTATTGTCTGCGGTAAGCAGTGAGGTGCTTATGACTCCCATCCTAATAACTTTACCTTTCACAGATCCAACCTGCACCCAACAAACTATATATATATATATATATATATATATATATATATATATTATATAATAACAAATTCATAAAAGATTAAATCAATCACAAAAAACTTAAAATTACATATATATATATATATATATACCCTCTGTTGTATGATGGGAGCTGTTGTTTTGCAGCTGTTGTTTCATGACCAAGAAACACATACATGTCTCATGATATTATACCCTCTGTTTTGTCGTGTCTTCAGGGTTTAGAACCAGCGAGTGGAGGGCCATGACAATTGGCCAAGTGGTAATGATGTCTATATGTTTTGCTTGAGTATGGCTGAAACCCCCATTTTGATTCCGCCACAACCACCACACAAGCTAGTGACCAGTTCACTTGGAAATAGATTAGGAAAAAAGCTAGCGCTGCACCCATCAACACAAATGGCGTGATAAAGTAATTCGAGTCAGGGAAGAAGAAGAAGAAGAATAAGTGAAGAAATTGTACGCGTTCCAAAAGTGAAGAAATGGTAGGTGTTACACGAAAAATTAAGATATCAGGGAAGAAGAAGAAGAAGAAGAAGAAGAAGAAGAAGAAGAAGAAGAAGAAGAAGAAGAAGAAGAAGAAGAAGAAAAAGAAGAAGAAGAGACTAGATGAATAACGGTAAGCACGACATACCTTAGTGCAACCAGAAGAGAAGAATCAGACCTGCTTCATTGAATAGAATGAGATATTTCTTGAAATCGGACCTAAGGCTTGTAAGCAGAACAAAAAATCATGACAAATCATGCTCAGTAAAGCATACCTTAGTTCAATCCGAGCTAGGGCTTGTAAGGCCCTAAATCGTCGGCGCTATGTGGGATGAGAAGCTGTAAGGCCCTAAATCGTCGGCTCTAGGATAGAAGTAGATGGAGCATGTAAATTCTTCACACATAAGTCCGACTTGTACGCTTTCGTAGTTGTACTTCTTGAGATATTGTCAGGCGAAGAAGGCAAGTGCGGAACGAAGGAAGGAGTGTCGATAACTAGGCAAGGCGGCAGTCGAATCCATGGAGGGGGAAGAAAGGATCGTAATTAGGGCAAGAAGGAAACAAAATTGGAGGACAAAAAATAAGGCGGGTGTTCAAAATTTTAGGGATTTCATTTTCCCCCTATCTACTAAACGCGCTTTTCATTAAAATTATAAAGCGACACTCATAGAGGACGCCCATTTAAGATACAGCGCCCTCCGTGTTTTTAATTTTTTCTCGTATGACGCTAATTTAAGGGCACACAATAATGCGTGACCTAAATCCTTAAATTTTTTGAAGAGATGACACTTTTTTAACGTCACTCTCCATTGCGTAACATAAATCAATGAGTGTCGTGGTTTGCGCGTCGTAAAAGGCTATTTTTCTTGTAGTGTTTTATTTTTAAGTTAATAAAACCATTATCCAAACAACATCATAGAAACCATGGTGAATCAAAGTCTATTAATAACATCTAAATACATTAGAGTAACATAAAAATGTGAAATGATGTGGTGTGTGAACTGCAATCACCCCGGGCTCTTCCCCTTTGAACCAGAAGTACCTGAAACATAAAACATATAATGGTCCTTGCCCGTCCTTGGGCTTCGCTCGGTAAACAAATTTGTCAGTCATCAAGCCCCGCCTAGCATCATCCCTGCCTGGTATACATATAAACAAATAAACATATGATTAAATACACATGCAATAATTACAAAGATAAATAACATACAGGATAGTCATCGGGCCTCGCCCGGTAAACATGTAAACATATAACACATACAAGAGTCACACAAACAACTAGCATCCTAACATATCAAACCTTGGGTCGGACTGGTGCCTTAGACTCGCTAAACACAGTGAGGAAACTCACCTCAAGCTGCAGAATCACTCGGATAAAATCTCAATATGTTGGTTCGGAAAATCCTAATGCTAACTTCATAAAAAAAATATATCCAATTCATAATTGGATCACGACCCATAATCAAGGATTTAAGTTACTTGTCCAATATCCAAGGTAAAAGACCATTTTACCCTTTTTCCTAACTTAGCCCAAAACCAAGGCCCAACCAATTATTCAAAAGGCCCAAATTCCTAAATGGCAACCCAATGCCTAATAAGGCCCAATTTCCAAATTAGGCCTAAAAATCATCATGGACCTAATACCAAGAAAACCCATAGTCCATCCATGGCCAAAGTCAAAAGTCCAATAGCCTAACTAGGCCCAAACCCTAAAAGCCCAAAATATGGTCCAAACCGATAAATCCAAACTGAAGGTCAATCTGCCGAGTAAGCGGGGCGTACTCAACTCGTACGCTTAGCGTACTCCTTCTGGGGCCAGTACGTGCAGTGTACCTGCTGGGTACGCCCAACGTACTCCCCAGATTACCAACCCAACCCATTAAGCACTTAATTAGTTAAGACAACATACTAAACTCTAAGATCTAATTCTAAATGAGGACTTAATGTGTAAAGCTGACAACTTTACATCCATGCATGACTTAATGGGGCCCAATACTTAAAAAGAAGCTTAACAGTTGCATGGACCAATATCTTACATAAAGTTTGCATTTTTATGGACAGGGAAACTTAATGAAGCTAAGAGCTAACATCCATGGCTTTTAGAGTAAACCATAAACTCATCTTTAGCTCAAAAGACTCAAAAATGCATAAATAACACTCTAAGTTGGATCTAGCTCATAGAATCATCAAGATGATAGTTTTTTACCTCAAATGGCTTGCTAAGGTGAAGATAACTATGGATTTACAAGCACAAGCTACTCCCAAGCAACCTCCAAGTGTTCCTTTTCTTCTTCTTCACCACAAAACACCAACAAACACACATTCAAGCTCAAAACTCACCAAAAGCACTTAGGGTTTTGTTTTTAGGGTAAAGAGTAATAGAGGCTGATCAATAGAATGTCCAAGAGTGGTATAAGTTTTTTAAATATGGCACAAACCCTAAAAATTAGGGTTTGTTCCTGCTTAATGTACGTCGTACGTACTCCCACGTATGCCCAACATGTGTGGGTGTATGCTTGATCTGGAAGCAGACTAGTATGCTAAGCATACTCATAAAGTACGCTCCACGTACTATCTAGAACTATAATGGAATGAATTTTTACATTAAGGGATAAAGAAAACATACCAAATTCTCGAGTGTTACAGTAGTGCTCTCGCATCTCTGCCTTGGGTTCCCAAGTCTACAGAACCCTTCTGATTCTGTCACTAAACCTTAACCAATGATACCACCTTGTTGCACAAGGCCTTTGTCTTCCTATCCAAAATCGCCACTGGCCTCTCAACATAGTTTAGGTGATCATCAACCTGAATATTATCCAAAGTAATCACTGTTGAATCATTAGCCACACACCTCCAAATCTATAAAACATGGAAGGTGTTATGAATCTAACTAAGCTTCTAAGGCAGATCCAGTCGATAAGCCACCTTGCCTACTTTCGAAACTACTCGAAACGGCCCGATGAATCGGGACCCAAATTTCCCCTCTTCCTGAAGTGTATTACACCCTTCCAGGGTGATACCTTTAGTAGAACCATAACTCCGACCTGGAACTCTAACTCGGATCGACGTCTGTCAGCGTAAGTCTTCTGCCGACTCTGAGATGTCTGCAACCTCTGCCTGATCCGTTGGATAAGCTCTGTTGTCTGAAGAACTACCTCGGTATTTCCCATGACCCTATTACCGACCTCTCCCCAACAGACTGGGGTATGACACTTCCTCCCATAAAGGAGCTCAAATACCAGAGCACTGATACTGGGATGATAGTTGTTGTTATAAGAAAACTCAGTCAGAAGAAGGTTGGAGTCCAAACTCCCACCGAAATCGATAACATAGGCTTTCAACATATTCTCAAGCGTCTGGATAGTCCTCTTGCTCTGTCCAACAGTCTACGGATGGGAAGCCATTGAAATATCGTACCAAGTTCCTTGTGGAACCTTTACCAAAATCAGGAAGTGAACCACACATGTTGATCAGATACAATGGAAACTGTCACACCATGTCGAGCGACAATCTTACACACATACATATCGGCTAATTTCTCGGCTGAGCAACTCTCCCACATAGATATAAGGTGAGCACTCTTGGATAGACGGTCCACTATAACACATATTACATCAAATCCCTTAGTCGTTAGAGGTAACTTGGTGATGAAATCCATGGTAATATGTTCCTATTTCCACATGGGAATCTTCAAAGGCTAAAGCTTGTCGTGAGGCCCTTGGTGATCGACTTTGACCATCTGAATGGTCAAGCACCTCTCAACATACCAGGCTATCTCCCTCTTCATGCATAACTCCTAGTAACTAAGTCTCAAATCCTTATTCATCTTGGTGGCTCTAGGTGTAATGAAAATATGGACTTATGTGTCTCCTCCAGTATAGTCTGTCTGATCCCGCCAAAATATGGTACCCAAACCCGACCGCACCGGGTCAACAATGCATGGTTGTTGGTAGAAAAATTATCAATCTCAAACCTAATTCGCTCGTGCTTCCAATATTCCTTCTTGACTCCCTCGACCTGAGCCTCCCTAGTCAAATCTATAAGCGACGAGTTGATAGTGATCCTCATACATAAGCTTCCAACAGAAGAACTAGCCAACTTGCGGCTCAAAGCATCAACGACCACATTTGCTTTCCCCATGTGATAAAGAATCTCGCACTTATAATCCTTGACCACGTCAAGCCACCTATGATGTCTTGTATTCAAATTCCGCTGATCCATAAGATATCTCAAGCTCTTGTGATCTGTGTAGATGGTACACAGGAACCCATACAGATAATGCCGAAAAATATTGAGGGAAAACACCATCGCCCCCAACTCTAGATCATGTGTAGGATAGCGCACCTCATGCGGATTCAGCTGCCTAGAAGCATACACAATAACCCTCCCTCGTTGCATAAGTATTTCTCCAAACTGGCGATAGAATCATCACAATAAATAACAAAATCTTCAACACCCTCCTGGAGGGTCAACACCAAGGCCTCACATAATTTCTATCTCATTGTCTCGAATGCAGCCTGTTGCTCAGTCCCCCAGCCAAAATCCACGCCCTTCCTCGTCAAAAGAGCAAGGGGTACAAAAACCTTGGAGAAATCCTGAATAAATCTCCGATAATACCCCGCTAAACCCAGAAAACTCCTGATTTTCGTGGGAAACTTCGGGACCTCCAACTGCATAACAGCCTCAATCTTGTCTTGGTCGACCAGAATCCCAATCTGGTTAACGAGGTGTCCCAAGAACTGGACCTCCTGTAACTAGAACTCACACTTCAAGAACTTGGCATAAAGCATCTCCCTCTTCAAAACTCCTTGTAGCTCTCGAAGGTGCTCCTCATGCTGCTCCCTGGTCTTGGAATAAACCAAGATGTTATTGATGAAAATAATAACTAATTGATCGAGTATCGGCCTGTACACTCAATTCATCAAATCCATAAATTCCGTAGGCGCATTGGTGAGCCCAAACGGCATCACCACGAACTCGTAATGACCATAACTAGTTCGGAACATGGTCTTCTCCACGTCCTCCTCCCTAACCCTCATCTGGTGATATCCTGACCTCAAATAGATCTTGGAGAACTAAAATGCACCCTGCAGCTGATCAAAGAGGTCATCAATATGTGGAAGTAGGTAACGGCTCTTTTAACGTCAACTTGTTCAACTTTCGGTAATCGATGCACATCCGGTGTGAATCATCCTTCTTATTTACAAACAAAATCGATGCTGCCAAGATGAACTGCTAGGTTTGATAAGCTGCTTTCCCAACAGCT
This sequence comes from Lactuca serriola, assembly GCF_051521515.1. Lineage (NCBI taxonomy): Eukaryota > Viridiplantae > Streptophyta > Magnoliopsida > Asterales > Asteraceae > Lactuca > Lactuca serriola. The sequence goes on along the minus strand of NC_136416.1, from coordinate 162,343,581 downwards.
CCTAAAGCTGAGAGGACAACTCATGCATCTCTAGCGGGGCTATGTGATACGGCGCCTTATCAATCGGGGTCGGGCTAGGAACCAAATCAATCATGAACTGGACCTGCCTCATAGGAGGCAGACGGGTTAATTCCTCCGGGAACACATTCGGAAAGTCTCTGACTACAGGCACATCTGAAACCAAAACCCCTTTCTCTACATGAGTATCAACCACATACGCTAGATAACCCAAACACCCATGCTAAAGATACTATCGAGCCCTGGATGTAGAACAAAATGTTGATCCAACCCTGGTACCCTCTCCTAAAACAACCATTTCTCCCCACTTAGGGTTCGAACCACTACTCACCGCCCCTCACAATCTATCATGGCACCAAATCTGCTCAACCAGTCCATCCTCACTATCACACATACATCCCCCATGGGAATAGGGATTAGATCGGTTGGGTAAGAACCCCAAAAATCTCCAAAATAATATCTCAAAAAATGCTCAATGCAGAAACACCATGCTTGTTGGTGATGTAAACTTGCAATGGGCACTCCATCTCCCCAAGAGACATATCAAAACTCCTACTGAAGGACTGAGACACAAAGGAGCGACTTGTATCCAATTCAAAAAGCACAAGAGAAGGCAAGGAGTTTACTAAGAAGGTACCAGTAACGACGTCAGGAGCCCCCTGGCCTCCTCTGTTGTGAGCTAAAAAGCGCGACCCTGGCCTTCAAGGCCTTAGCTCTCCTCTTCCGTCCATCCGTGTTCCTTAAGGTAGTCGCGGCAGGTGCTTGCACGGGCCTAGCAACAAGTAAGGGACATTGGGCCTTCACATGGCCCACCTGATCACACTGGTAAAAAATCATTATGCTCGGTACTAGGCCTACTGGAAATAATCCCTTTCATGGTGCTCTTCCTTGACACATTTGTGGCAACCGGTAGCTGATCGAAAAAGACCCTCATGTGCCTTCCTGCACTTACCACAAATGCGACCCCTCTATCCTCCTGGTCGCGAAACAATAGGCTTGAACCGCTTTGCTACAGGCTATGACTGCACCGGAGTCTGCCTCTCCTCCCTAGTTTGGGTCTCAATCTTAATCTCCCGCTTCCGCGTGGAATCCTAAAGCTAACGTTGGGTAGACACAAACTGTTGAATATCAGTCTTGAGCATGAACAAGTATCGCGTCATCTGGTCCTGCTCCGTAGCAACATACTCAGGATAGAAAAAAGTCGTCTTAGTAAACATATTGGTGATCTCCTTTACCGAATTTGTCATCTACCTCATTGTCGGATACTCCTGGGCTAACCACTCCCTTTCCACTAGGGGAACATACATAGTGAAAAATATCTCTAAGAACCGGCCCCAAGTAACAGCATCCCTCTACTCAGGAGTCTAAGAACCGGTCATTAGGTTCCACCAGTCCTTCATGCCTAGTCGAATAAGGTTTAGGGCGTACCTAACTTTCTAGTCCTCTGGACAAGAGCAGTTGAAGAAACAACCCTCCACATCCAAAATTCATCTCATAGATACAATCGGGTCCTTGACCCCATCGAACTCCAGGGGCTTCGTGTTGCTGAAGTCCTAATATTGGAATGATCCTCTCCCCTGAACCCCCACAACAGCAACAATTATGGTAGCTACAGTAGCAACAACCTCAGACACAACAACTTACTGCTCATCGAAGAATTCAATCATCATGGTCTTGATAGACCTAAAGACCTCGGGGATTGCACCCCGGAAAACATTAGCCACCTCTGTAGCGATCAACTCATAGATGTCATCCTTTTTCTATCCTTTCTTACCCTGGCCACTAGCTCGAGAACCAGAGCCTCTCGTGAACACCATACTCCAATGAAACAAACTACATCAGAAATGCTATAATTCATATACTATTACAACCATCACAGAGAGACTAAAACCTCGATCTTTATGACTTACTTTATATGTGTATGGGTCCTATGCTTTTAGTTGTACAGGCCCATACTACCTTTCACACCTACCTTTATTTGTCTCAATGGATCATCACAAACTACCCTAAAAAACATAGTAACTAGGATACATATACATACTATTCTCACTCTCTCGAGAGTGGCTAATCATCCCTCAGTTGGCCTGCTACATCCACACTTACTCATGAAACTTCCACCAACCCTGAAGCTGCTCGTGCATGCTAATCATACATAATTTCGGATTCCATAGCCATACGAATACTAGATTCTACCCTAACCCCACAACTAGACAAAGAACATGAAATAATGCTAAATCAAACATTCCCATGTTATATATTAGTTATGTACTACTATTATGCACACACTAAGAAACTATAATAATGATGTCAATTTCATTTATCACACAAGAATTTTTCCTAGGATACCAGGAATCATACTCATCATAAGTAAATAATAGTGTGGGTAACTTGGGTTATACTTTCTTGCTCCGACTGATCGTACACATCTCATCCATCCTTGGTTACTTTTGAAAACCAATTTGAAAACTTTTATAAATCTTTAGTTTGAGTCTAGATTCACACGAATGCTCATCCAATTTTCTCAAACTCGGGCTTTAATACCAACTTGTAACATCCCAAAAATGAGGTAAAGTTTTTCAATTTCAAAACCAAACCAAAACCATAAGTGTTTAAAAAAACATAATTCTCATTTTCAAAATCATATATCAGAGTTTCCAAGCATCAAATCTCACAAAATCCGAAGGATTTGTATGATTAAGCCTTCTCCTTGCCCCTATCCGCTGAAGTACCTGAAACCATAACAATTAAAATGTAAGCCAAAGCTTAGTGATTTCCCCAAATACCACATACAGCCATACAGATAACAACATGCATATATGAGCCTTCAACCTGACTGGACCACCTCGTAGGGCCTACAGCCTATCTGGACCGCTCTATAGGAATTCGGTCTGACCGGACATGTAACATCCCGATTTGCAGAAGTGAGATTTTAAGGATTTTTAGGCAAATAGGGAAGTCTACTCGACGATTTGGAGGCTCCAACTCGTCGTGTAGAGAGTAGCCAACCCGTGTGACTTTTAGGACCTACTCGATGAGTTGGAGGACCCAACTCGACGAGTTGGAGCTGGAAAATGAAAATCCTAATTTTTAGGGTTTGCACCTTGTTTAAAGATCATTAACTCCCCTCTTCAACCTCCCTTGCCATCTTCATGACCAGAAAAGAAACCTAAGCGATCTAGCCTCCATTTTTTATTGTGTGAGGTTAAAAGAGAGTGTGTTGGAGCATTTCTTGAAGAGTTAAGAGCTAGGAACATGGAAGAGCCTATAGATCCGGTATTTGCATAGTTGTAGCCACCATCTAGAGGTATAAATCTACCACCTTGACACTTCATTGCTTAGATCTTCCCTTGTGAAAAAAGATGGTCATTTCTAGGGCAATATTGTAATGCTCGCAGATCCGGGCTAGTCAATTTAGAGACAATAAGCGTCAAAAATGACTTTTTGAAAGAAGATTATTTAGAATGAATAATATTAACTAAGTTGTAGCATATGTCACAAGGGTTCCGTACATACAGAGAACGCCGAAAGTCGTGTTATAACGAAGAAGTTATGGCCTTAGAGATCTAAATGAAAGTTGTAGTATATGATAAACCGAGATCTAATTTTTAGCCTTAGAGATCTAAATGAAAGTTGTAGTATATGATAAACCGAGAGCGTGCATAAAAATAACGCCCAAATCTAACTTTGTATGAGTAAGTTATGATTTTTATAAGATTTGGCATAGCAGTGCTAGGGATGTCAACGGGGGCAAACGGGGCGGGGATTGCATCCCCCGCCCCCACCCCCGAAATTTTCCTGTTCCCCTGTCCCCGCCCCCGCCCCCGAAATCTCTAGCCTCCCCATCCCCGCCCCCGCCCCCGAATCCTTGGATTACCCCCGCCCCCACCCCCGTTTGGGTTGAATTTTTTTGGGCAAACGAATGTGTTATTTAGGCTAAAAGAAGTTATTTTTTGAGCTAAAAGAAACCATTTTGGATAAAAATAGTTATTTATAGCATAAGTGTATATATTTAAAATAAAAATATTATAACATCTTAAAAATGTTATACTATAAACTTAAAAACATGATATTTAATTGAATTTTTGAAGTTCAAAATCATTGCTATTATTTATTATATTTTTATAATTAATATATATTAATATAAATAATATATTAACGGGGTCCCCATTGGGGGTTCGGGACGGGACTACCCACCCCCGACCCTGCCCCCGAAACTAAAACGGGGGTTAACATTGCCCCCGCCCCCGCCCCCGTCCCTGATTTTTTAAACAAATATTTCCCATTAGGGATCGGGGCCCCACGGGTTCGGGGTCCCACGGGACTTTTTGACATCCCTAAGTAGTGCACTATCCAGAATTCGAATTTTAGATCGATCGTTTTTGGCCAATGCAACCTAAATGATGATTGAAGATCTCATTAATAGGATTTAAACGATAGAAAGACAGACGAAAATGGAGTTCATATGTAGAAGTTATGAATTTTACACAGTCATTTAACAGTGCAATCTTCTCATACTATTAAATTTAAAATCGGTCGAGAATTAGCCGACCGATTCAAAAGGAGAGTTGTAGATCTTGTCAATACATATGTGTGGATATAAAGAACGTCGAAAATGGATCTCATATGCAAAAGTTACAGGGTTTAGAAGTCGACAGGGTGCTGCTGCGAAGGGGGTAACATGGTGCGATCCGAGCCATTGTTTTCTCCCCAAGTCTTGCCACCAGATAGTGACATGTGGCACCCAACTCGATGAGTTGGAGGCCTAACTCGACAAGTTAAGCTGTGTTTCAACCTATATATACCATGCGAGAGTGCCTTCATTCTTCACACCAAAACCGACTTCTCTCTAAACCTCCCAAAACCCCTCTAAAGCCCTAGTAACCTCAAGGTACTAGAGGAAATCCCCGGAGCGCCCGAAGGCTCCAAGAAAAAGAGATTTTCAGCTCAAACTCTCAACTCCAGTAGAGCCCGGTTTTTAGCAAAACCCGATGTAAGTGAGATACGCTTACCCTACTTTAACTATAGCTTATATTTAATATTAGTATTGTTATTATGAACTTATAATAAGTATTTGGACTAGTATTATGACTTAGATAAGTGTCGTTATAATATCTTTTTAACTACTCGCGGTACGGGGAATCCGGTTTGAAGGGCCTCCTGGGTTGTTGGATTTCAGAAGTGCTATAATGCCAAAATACCCTAATAGAGTGTGTAAGCTTGAAAAATCCATTTATGGACTGAAACAAGCATCTCGCAGGTGGAATCTTTGCTTTGATGAGAAAGTCAAAGAGTTTGGCTTTTCTAGGAGTGAGGATGAGTCTTGTGTGTATGTCATGGCTAATGGGATCATAGTTAGCTTCTCGGTGTTGTATGTGGATGACATACTCCTCATAGGAAACGACGTCCCAACTTTGCAGGAGGTTAAGGCTTGGCTTGGGAAGTGTTTTGCTATGAAAGACCTTGGGGAAGCTGCCTATATCCTAGGGATAAGGATATTGAGAGATAGGAGTAAGAGACCAATTGGACTTAGTCAAAGTACTTATGTGGATAAGGTACTGAAGAGGTTCAGTATGCAAGATTCCAAGAATGGAGAATTACCAATCCAGAGTAATGCCAAGTTAAGTAAGACTCAGAGTCCGAGTACAGAGGCTGAGATAGCTGCGATGAGTCAGATACCACATGCTTCCGTTGTGGGCTCGATCATGTATGCTATGACTTGTACTCGCCCTGATGTGGCCTTTGCTTTGAGCATGGTCAGCAGATATCAAGGGAACCCTGGCAAGGCACACTGGACAGCGGTAAAGAACATTCTCAAGTATTTGCGGAGGACTAAGGATTGGGTCCTTACCCTCAGAGGCAGTGATGACTTGAGAGTGGAAGGATATAGTGATGCTAGCTTTCAAACTGATAGGGATAATTTCCGCTCTCAGTCAGGCTGGGTCTTTATCCTAAATGGAGGAGCGATTACTTGGCAAAGTTCCAGGCAGGTGACAGTAGCTGATTCAACTTGTGAATCAGAGTACATAGCAGCAAGTGAGGCAGCAAAAGAAGTGATATGGCTAAAGAACTTCATCGGAGACCTTGGAGTTGTACCAGCTATAAAGGAGCCAATGGAAATTTTCTGTGATAGTGAAAGTGCGGTTGCTTTAGCTAAAGAACCAAGAGATCACAGGAGATCTAGGCACATTGACAGAAAAATATCATTTCATTAGACATAGAATAGAAGAAGGACTCCTCGTGGCAAAGAGGGTATCATCAGATGAGAACCCGGCAGATCCCTTCACAAAGGGACTGAGTAGGGTTAAGCATTTACAGCATGCAAGGCGCATTAGGCTGAAGGATGATATTAGTTTCAATAATTAGATTCCTGAAACTTGTAAAATGTAATTGACATTTGACGATAAATAAAAGTTGTTATTTATTTATGAGTAAGGTGTTACTATCTTGTGTTGATTGTTTACTATGTTTCAATTTTGCATGTTTTTACTTCCAGAATAATCATGTTATTATTCAAACCATCCACAGTCAGTCAAACTTTGGAAGTAAGTACTGATTTAAGATTGTCATGAATTTGGCTTGTATGATTTGTCTAAAGTGCTTTGGAGAATGCAATGGTTGCTACAACATTCATGAGTACTCATAAGGGCTGAGTATTGGATTCAACCTACGCTCACTTGCATCACTTCATGGAATTTATCTCGAGTGGTCGTGAGACGGTAATATCATATAAATATTCAAACCTAGAGATATGAGTTGTTGACTATGAGTTGGTTATTCATAGATTGTACGAAAACGCATTGATAACTCGATGATATAAAACGTGCCTTTGTGAAAAATTTAGCAAGTAGTTAGTACAAGCATATCAGTCGAAGTTTAACTGTTCCTTTTAGAAATAGAAGCGATATCTGGGCCCCTCAATGATTTGGTTTTGACCCATGTACCGGGACCGGTCAGAACCTAATTGATGTGTTCAACTTAGTTCTATGTCAAAACAAATCAGAGATCGAGAAACAAATGCTGGACAATAAGTAAGACCATGTTCCATATGTTTATCCGGCTGATATCATGAGAGCAGAGGATTATATGATCACTTATCTTAAATGGTGTATCATCATCATCTCAGTTCCGAGAGACTTTGAAAGAGCTACGATTGCTAGTCGGATTTTGAAGTCATATTTGCAAATATAGTTATTAGACTTATCCAAGTGGGAGATTGTTGGATATAGTGTCTAAGTCCATAACTTTATTTGGTATGAACTTGACCCGACCCGGCATGGTCCATTTGGGTTGCATGGCATTGCAATACTTGGATAGACTAAATGAGAGAATAAGGCACTTATGATTAGGGGTGTTCGCGGTGCGGTTTGGTGCGGTTTAGAGTTGAAACCGCAAACCGCACCGCACATGCGGTTTGAGTTTTTTGGAAACCGCAAACCGCACCACAAAAGCTCTAAACCGCATTATGCAGTGCGGTATCATGCGGACGGTTTGGGCGGTTTATGTGTGGTTTATGCGGTTTGATAAGTTGTTTCAATTTATAACATTGGTTGTTATTAATTACAATTAAACACTTTCAAATTTTATTAATTATATTGCATACCATTTAAAAGACATACATATTGCAAACAAAAAAACCACATAATGTTTTGCTAAGTTGTTATTACTTATGAAATTTGATACTATAGTCTTTTAAGTCTTTAGTTACCATATTAAGCATCGTGATATAGAATAAAGTTATTGGACAGTATGAAGTATTTGGTGATTGGAAACTTTGATATATATATATATATATATATATATATATATATATATATATATATATATATATACACACACACACACACGACGCGGTGCGGTTTAAACCACGGTTTGGTAACTATTAACCGCACCGCATAGTGCGGTTTGACAAAATTACCAACCGCAAACCCCACCACGAAATTCTAAACCGCATTATGTGGTGCGGTTTGGTGCGGTGTGGGCGGTTTGTGCGGTTTATGCGGTTTTTTGCACACCCCTACTTATGATTATTAATATATTATAAGTTATAATATATTAATAATAAGTATTATTTAATTAGTATTGATCAAGTATTGATCTAGTATTAATTTGGTGATCAAAGTGAGACTAATTAAATATATAAGGGTTGATTATGACAATCATCAATTCTTTTATGGTGGATTAATGATCCATGGTTTATGGGTTATGGATGTAACCATTTGGAGCTCCATGGATAGTCCATGGGAGTTACAAACCCATGGGTTATGAGAAATGAAGAGTCATGACAATTATGGGTCTTCATGATGAAACCCTAATTGTGACACCACTATAAAAGGGACCCTTTGGCTAGCAAAATGGGACCTAGTGTTACTAGAGAGGGCATAACCGATTTTGAGTGCTAGAAGTATTCTCTCAAGTTATTCCAAGTTTTGTGGTATTGTGTGAAGAATTTGAGGCACAACATTTGGGGTGCTAGGCTCACAAAGTCTTGAAGGAATCCAAGCAACATCAAGGTATGTACTTCTACTAGTTTTATATTTTATTTATTCCCCGTGCCATGCTAGTTATGAAATAACCTTGAAAAAGAAATTTGCATGTACATAGAGAAAACATAGATTCAAGGTTATTAGGGTTGCATGTACACTTAGGAAGTGTTAGAATGCTCAAAACCCATCACTAAGTGGGGGAGAATTGGAAATTCGCAGATGGGGCATCAACCATTGAAGGTGTTGTATGTTGCAGTTCGGATAACGGTTTCTAGAATGGTTGGGTTGAGGCGGTCCTGCTTTGTACTGAAGGCCAACAGACCCAAGGCGGCCCAGATAAACTGAAGGCCCTGCAAGGCGGACCAGTTAAGCCGAAGGCCCAGAGAACGGTCCAGACATGCTGAAGGTTCTGAGAGTGGTCCATATAGGTTGAAGGCCTGGTGAGGCAATCCAGTCATTCTGAAGACACTGTATGGATTATGTTTGATATACGTTCGGGTATTGAGTATGTTGCTATGCTATAGAAATCAGGAGATTTGTTTCCTGGTTTTAAGCAAGCTGCTTTGTGATAATAACATATGGAACCATACGTTATCTGCGCTTGTTGGCTAGCACTTATAAAGTGCCTAAGGGACTGTCGGTGGTCATATAGGAGAGCCTGAAAACTTGTGGGCAACACCTTAGGCTATATGGGAATCGCGCATGGTAGGGTTTAGTATTGGAGTGCTTTATTGATGTGGTGAGGAACGATGATTAGGCCTTATGGGTAACGGAGGAAGTTGATATCTTCAGGCCTGGAGTGTTGGGCAACTTATGTGACGACAACAGTGTCGTAGGTTATCGGGAGCATTCTTGTCATGAGTTGAGGGTCGGGGAGGGCATACCAGACTCATGTTGTGGGCTCAGAAGTAATCCAGACCTATGTTGAGGACCACGTAGGGGTATTCAAGTCATAGGTTATGGGCATAGAGATCGTGATGGATTATTTCTCCTAGTGGACCGCGTTCGGAATGGATTTAGTGTTGAGGTTCAGATGAGTGGTACTCGATTGCGATGAATCAGAGGATTTTGGATGAGGTGTAAAGATAGGTCTTTGGATCTCAAGTAATGGGTTTAGACCCGAGTTATGTATATAGGGGTATTCCAATCTAGGGTATTCCATCATAAGGATGATCGGGCCCTATGATTGATCGAACCTGACGTGTTTGGTATTCCAGCCTGAGGGTTGATTGGGCCAAACATGTGTGTGATACGAGGGTATTCCACCCTAGGGATGAATGGACCTGTCATAGGCATGCCTAGTATTCCATCCCGAGGCTGATTGGGCCAGGTATGAGTGTTCATGATTGTTAGCTGGTTGTTTATGTCTGCTGTTTTAGGAGTTGAAGGACTCATTATCATGTTAGCACAAAAGGATTCGCTTCAGGAAGGGGGAAGGATGGGTCCCCAATACTTTGGATCATCAGGATTATTTCCTGGGTTGGCAAGGTGACATATAGATTCACATCTCTTTCCACGTCTCATAGCTGCGAAAAGATACATATTTGGTGAGAAGGCGGTTGTACCGCTGAGTGATATTCAGGTCGGAGAGCACCTGAACTACGTAGAGAGATAGTGGCCATTTTAGGAAGGTAAGGCTCCTGTGAAGAAAAAAGATACCTTGGTAAAGGTACGGTAGCAGCATTTGAAGGGATCTGAGTAGATTTGGGAGCCAGAGGCTGAAATGCAAGAGCATTACCCGGATTGTTCGCCGTAGCAAGCTTTGAGGACGAAGCCTAGTTTAAGTGGGGGAGAGTTGTAACATCCCGATTTCCAAAAGTGAGATTTTAAGGATATTTAGGCAAATAAGGAAGTTTACTCAACGAGTTGGAGGCTCCAACTCGACGTATAGAGAGTAGCCAACCCGCGTGACTTTTAGGACCTACTCGACGAGTTGGAGGACCCAACTCGACAAGTAGGAGTTGGAAAATGAAAACCCTAATTTTTAGGGTTTTCATCCTATTTAAAGATCATTAACTCCCCTCTCCATCCTCTTTGCCATCTTCACGACCAGAAAAGAACCTTAAGCGATCTAGCCTCCATTTTTTAATGTGTGAGGTTAAAAGAGAGTGTGTTGGAGCATTTCTTGAAGAGTTAAGAGCTTGCAACAAGGAAGAGACTATAGATCTGGTCTTTGCATAGTTGTAGCGGCCATCTAGAGGTATAAAGCTACCACCTTGACATTTCATTGTTTAGATCTTCCCTTGTGAAAGAAGATGGTCATTTCTAGGGTAATATGGAGTCACTTTCAGATTTGAGCTTGTCACAAGGACATGGTTTCAGATCTGGACTCCTCTAGGCCTTATAGTCATAAAGTCATCAACTTTAGCAAGCTTTGGCCCTTCTCCATGCCTTAAACCTCATCTTAGACTTGGTTTTGATGTTTTAAGCCTTTTAAGGCTGTGCATGCACGTAAAGTTGGCAACTTTACATGGTAACTCCACCCTAGGAAGCTAGATCTGGAATATGGAGCTTTAGAATCGACTGAAATGGGATGAATGCAATTTGGCTAAGGAACTCGACGAGTTGATATGGATTTTCCGGTTTTATGGGCTTTGTGTGAACTCGACAAGTTAAGAGGTAACTCGATGAGTGGTTAGGGTTTTCACCAATATTCTAGACATTGCATGGATTTGATGAGTTGTCTGGCAACTCAGCAAGTTGACTTAGGTTTTCGCGGTTTTCTGAGTTCTGGAGGAACTCGACGAGTCAGTAGTTGGATTCGACGAGTTGGGTCAGCATGGACTGTTGACTTTGACTACTGATCGTTGACTTTGACTTTGACCAAGAGTTGACCAAGTTCGACTTCTGGGGGTATTCTAGTAATTTGGGATTTTGGTGGACTTGGTCCTATGGTAGTTATAGGTGGTAGAGTTTGTGGTAGTGATTCGGGAGTTTTACCTTACCACTACAGTTCGAATTGGTGAGGTGAGTTATCCTCACTATATTCAAGGGTCTAAGGCACTAAGGTCGACCATTTTGATTGTTATCTGGATTTGTTATTGTTGTGATATGTTAGATCGGTATCCTGGTAGATAGGATGCTTATATGTTGTAATGATCTGTTAGATCGATATCCTGGTAGATAGGATGTTGCTATGCATAGTGACATGAAGTTTAATCTGACTGTTTGTATACGGTTAGGTGATTACCAGTTATATATGCACTTGCTTGATTGGTAGTTAAGGGTATTCCATCCCAAGGACGAGTGGACCCTAGATGTTGTCTTTATAGACTGTTATATGATTAGCTGACCTAGGTGCACATGTTTGAGAGTATGTGGGCATTCCAACTCGATGGTTGTGGGCTGAGAGTATTCCATCCCAAGGATGATTGGACTCATAGTATGTTTGCATTCCAACTCGAAGGTTGTGGGCCTGGGTATTCCAACCTGATGGTTGACTGGACCCATAGTATGTTGGCATTCCAACCCGATGGTTGAGGGCATGGGGTATTCCAACCCGATGGTTGATTGGACCCATAGTATGTTGTTTGTTATTGTATGTGTATTGTTGTGTATGTGTATTTTGGGGGTAACTCACTAAGCCTTCGAGCTTACATTTATCGATTATTGTTTCAGGTACTTCGGATGACTGCGAGAAGGTGAAGGCGTGACCGTACACTTCCACGATTTCTGATTGTGGTTTGTGGGAGAACTCTAATATGAAACTATTTTGAAAACACTTTGTAATAATTAATGGTTTTTGGATATTTAAAAAGTTTTAAATTTTTAAGAATGTTACAGGACTGCCTCTTGGGCTTTCTGTCTATCCAAACCGCCTTGGATATCTAGGCCTTTAGTACAAAGAACGATTGCCTCAACCCAACAAACCATAGCATATCGACATATAAAATAACAATCAATAACCAGGAAGTACATGTAATCATTTGGATATACCAGTCTAACACATACTCAGTGAATATAGGTAATCATACAGATCAACTAGTCTAACACATGACTAGCATAACATCAATTCAATATACCAGGATATATAATCCAATGGGTCGTCATTGGTGCCTTCGACCCACAAGTACAGTGATGAAAACTCACCTCACAATCCGAAGTGTAGCTGAAAAGATAACACCTCCAACTGTTGACTATATCGGTCACCTATACAATAAACAGTGACCTAAAATAAATCTACCACCCAAAATACCCAAAATTCCCCTAAGTTAAACTTGGTCAAGCCCCTAGTCAAAGGTCAAAGTCAGTGTAACGATCCAAAAGTCATAAAAATTTAAAAATTTTCAAACACAACCATTAATTATCATTTTTTACAAAAGAACCATTGTTTCCAAAGTATTATTCAAATTCAGAGTTTTCCTAAGACCCAATAACACAAAAACAGGAAAAATTGCACGATCACGCCTTCGCTTTCCCGAGATCATCAGAAGTACCTGAAACAATAAACTAAAATTGTAAGCCAAAGCTTAGTGCGTTCCCCCGAAGTACCATCACACAACATAACAAACAAAGCATGCATATATGAGCCTTCAGCCTGATTGGATCGCCTCGTAGGGCCTACAACTTATCTGGACCGCTCTACGAGCCTTCGACATGACTGGACCGCCTTGCAGGGCCTACAGCCTATCTGGAATGCTCTTCGGGCCTTCAGCATGACAGGACTGCCTCGCAGGGCCTACAGCCGATCCGGACTGCCCCAGGTATCTTGGCCTTCAGTACAAAGTAGGACCACCTCAACCCAAATATGTCGACATATGTAACAGATAACATAAACATAAAACCAGCAAATATAGATAATCATACAGATCTACTAATAGTCTCATACTAGTATAACAATATCCTATAAGTAGGATACATAATCTAGTAAGCCAACATTGGTGCCTTCGACCCACCAGTACAGTGAGAAAAACTCACCTCTCATTCTGAATACAAGCTGGATAAATCTCTGCTCCGAAAACCAGCTCTACCCGACACATATTATTTAAAATATTGCCCATCTTGAATTAACACCAAATTACCTAAAATACCCTTTGGTCAAGATTGGTCAAACTTAACAAACCAGTCAAGTCAACCTAGCTGAGTCAACCTAGCCTCGTATGCAGGGTGTACAAAGATGTACGTGAGGCGTACACGCTCGTTGACCAGGATACGGGTCTTGACCACGCATACACGACGTACCTCCTAGTACGCCCAGCGTACACAAATACATGCTTCCCAATTCATTAAATGCTTAATACACAAACCCTTACGTCGAAATTAAAGATCCAAGTCCTAGTGTTGTCCTTGACCATAAAGTTTCCAACTTTAAGGTCTTGCATGGCCATTAAGTGCTTAACACTAAAAACCCCAACATCTTAAGCCATTCTGACAATCATACTCATGCATGAGGAAAAGCCAAGTGTCAAGATCATATTTTTATTACTCTAGACCTAGAAGAGCGTCCAAAAGGACAGCCCATATGTTCTATAGTATGCCATGCACAAGAAGGTCATATTTTTCGGAAAAAAAAAACTCATAATATCATCATACCAACAAGATCTATCAAGTTAATCACCAAGGTATTAACTTAATGTTGGATTATGTGTCTAAGTCCATAACTATAATTGGTGTAAACTTTAATTCATGGTAGCACAGTCCTTTTGGGTTATCCTCAAGCCTAGAAATTGAATAGGATAACTTTTAGAGAGAGATTGATTTATTAATTTATTATATGGTTCAAATTTAATTTGAAATCAAATAAATGATTTGTTAATATATTATGAGAATAATATATTAATTAGAAATGGTAATTTAATTAAGAATTAATCAGAAATTAATTGGAATTAATTTTGGGATTAATTAGATTAATTAAAAGTACAGGGGTTAAAGTGTAATTGTTCAAAAGTTGAGCACGAAGCATTCTAGAGCCTTCCTAGATGGTTGGCGATTTTATGGAGGTTCTAGGATTCAAGAATTATCCTCGGAGGATAATTAGGAAGCTGGATAATTACCATACGAAAATAATATTATTTTATTTATTTTAGGGTTATCTAGGGTATCCTTGTTACACTATAAAAAGACCCTTGGGATCTAAATTTCGTCCATGACATCCTAAAGAGCTTAAGGTCGAAATTTTGACTCCTGTCTCCTTTCTCTTCAAGTTCCTTGGTTGCTAGGGTTTGGGTGTGAACCATTAGAGGCACGACACTTGCGGTGCTTGCTTCCAAGAGTTCTTCAAGAAGGTTTTGATTAGTTATTTACTACAATAACTAAACGGTATGTAAGCCCTACTTTTGTTTTTTTATTTTCGATTTTGACATAGGATTCATAGTTTTTGTTGTTCAATAGAATATTACTTCAATAGAGTTAAGACATAGATCCTTAGGTTGCATGTACCCTTAAGTGTAATCTTTTTTCTGCGTTAGTACATGTAAAACTCATTAGTGGTATCAGAGCATATGTTTCTAACAACTGAATGTATATTGCTTGAATATGAGCAAAAATCGATTTTTCTAGAAAAAAATTCGATCTCACGAAATGAGAATAGATGCTCACAACGTGAGCACTGATAAAATTCAGAATCTGTTTGCTGACAGACTGAACTCACGACATGAGCACAGTGCAATTCAGATTTTTGTTTTCTGTCAGATTGATCTCACGAGGTGAGACATAA
Source organism: Lactuca serriola (assembly GCF_051521515.1). NCBI lineage: Eukaryota > Viridiplantae > Streptophyta > Magnoliopsida > Asterales > Asteraceae > Lactuca > Lactuca serriola. Next base: position 162,328,425 of record NC_136416.1, on the reverse strand, counting down.
TGCTCACGATGTGAGCATAATAATTCGGAATTTTTGGATTTTCTTACCTAATTTCATTTATATGTTTGTTATTTGGTAATTATCTTTTATAAAATATGTCATAATCTGATTTCTGGTTATATTAGATAATTAAAAAAACCCTAAATGTTAGGAGATAGTTATAGATTAGATAATCGTAAATATATATGATTAAAATTATCCTTATGGATCTTATTATTAATTTAATTAAATGATTAGTTAAAAGATAACTAATAAATCCATAAAATGATTTAAATTTAATTAAAGTAAAAGTTTAATTTATTAAAAGATTGAACCCTTTCAATTTTAAAAAGTTGAAAATTTACCTTAAACTATGTATATATAATTAAAAGTTTAATATATATTATATGTATAAGAACAGTCAGTTAAATCGCTAGTACGCCTCATTCACTCAACCAGGTTAAAAGAGGGTCTAAGCAAATGACCTATAAAATGGTCGTGGAATGGTTGTCCACTTTCACCCACCGCTCTCCTGTGTGGTGAAGGGTCGTTAGCTGAATGGATTTGATAGGACATAATCTCATTAAAAAGTATAATGACAGAAAGTAAATAAACTACTTTTAAATCCCACTCTTAATTACTTTAGAAAAACGTGAATTAGTATGCTAATCCATGAAATTGCACATTACACTTTATAAGTCGGTAGTGAAGCATGTGTGGTTAATCGGTACACTAATGGGGGAAGAATAAAGAGTGCTAGTGGGTGTCTCGAAAATTATCGTTGATTAATGGAGCACGTGTGGCTAACTGACACATTAAAACGAGATGATAAATGACATGGAGAGTCCCAAACTAATTTACATGGTTATTCACATCTCGTTTTGTGATCCTCGGCATCCTAGTCACAAAAGTGAGAGCATAATATGAGATTAAACATGCCATTGATTAGATTCAATGAATCTCAAATGATCTGGGAGTTTCATAAGACTGAAACTAATAAAAGCCTTACCTACCTCAAATAGATTTGAATTTGATTAAGGCATCCCTCTTCAAAGTTCGAATCGAAAATAAGGATCCTAGCCTTAAGTTAAAACTTATGGGTTAATAATTAAGGACTAAAATCAACTAACTTGATTTCTCTTTTCTCCCATTATAGATGTCGAGTCAAGACAACAATGGTCTTCCTTATTCTTTAGGAAATGGTTTTCCTCTTTCATCTGAAGATGATCTTCCACTTTCTAATTATGGTGAAAATGTTTTCTCTTCTTCGGGAAATGGTGGAACTGGACATCATACTTCTTCAACACTTCCTCTTCCACCTTTAGTGACTCTCCTAATGTTGCATTTTTCACAAGTTGAAAGATACAAAACTACTCAATCCCAATTGGCATGTAAACATCAAGATGGAAATTTTGTGTGTACGTATATTCTTGAAATGAAATTGTACATTGAAAAATTGGATAGAATGGGTGTCGTTTTCCCAAGGGAACAAGCCATTGATTTGGTTCTACTTTCGCTTCCTAAGAGAACTTTTATATGAGGAACCCCGACGTGACCCTAATTGATCTAACACATATGTTAACTGTTGCCGACGCAAAAAATCTTAAGAGCACAAGTGAAGCAAAGGTTCTTTAAAGGTCTAATTCCAAAGTTTCCATGGACACTAATAATGGTGGTCCAGAAAATATTTCTCTTCCCAATGGAAAGGGATCGGCCAAGGTCAAACCGTTTGATCATATGGTAAAGAGAAAGGCTAGTTCTAAGATAGTTTCATGTGTTAACCCCAAAGAGTCCATATGTTTCTATTGTCAATTTAAGGGAAATTGGTTGTGAAGCTTCCCTAACTACCTGAAAGATCTTAGAGATGGTAAAGTCAAGTCCTGTGACTATACTTTAGGTACATCCATTATCTAACTCCATATTTTAACCAATTCATATTCATAGATTCTTAATACAAGATGTAATGATCACATTTTGATGCTTTGTAGGATCTAAGAGAAATAAGGAAGGTTAATAAGAGTGAGCTAAATCTGATCGTGAGATATGGATTTTGGTGACATTGTTTGATGATTAGAATTTGGAGCTGCTACTCAGGAGTTGGGATATTTTAATAGATTGCTAGGGAAATGTCTAGAAACATAGTTTTCATTTTTTATACATTGTAAGGATAAGTTCAATTTTTTCGTTTTTTATGAATAAAAGTGGATTTTTTATTTATCTAGTTGGCTAACTTTATATTTCCTTACAATGGCATTTATGAAAGTGTCGGTTACATTTCTATTATTAGCAAAGTTAATTGGTATTTGATTCTTATTATATCGCTTGTGATAATGTTATAATTAACTAAGTGATAAAGAATTATCATCACCCAAGTTTTAATTGGATAAAAACTTCGAGTCATGCAATTAGAATTGTGTGATGTATGAGAATCTTGATTGTTGGAAGATTATGACTAATTCATTGATCACATGTTTATGTAAGTCAAATGAAAGACTAATGGATCGTGTACATATTGATGTGGAATATTCAGATCCGCCACAAAGGATGATAACTTTATTCGTCATGATTAACTAATGCTTCAGTAAACACGATTTTATTTATAAGATTAAACATAATTCTGAAACTTTGAAAAGTTTCGAAGAGTAACAAACGAATATGAAGAATCTATTAGGCAGAAAGATAAAAGTTTCTCCAATTTGAAAGGAAAGGAGAGTACTTTACTATCATGTTTTTTGATCATCTTAATGATTGTTGAACAATATCATAATTGACTCCTTGAAGAACATCTTAGTACAATTGTATGACTAAGAAGAGGAATCAGAAGTTGTTGAAATAGTTAAATAAAGAGATGAATCATACTTCGTTTCTAATCAAGTTTTAGAGTCATACTCTAGTAACTACAAATCGTATCTTGAAACTCATTTCAAACTAAGAAGGTTGAAAAACACCTCAACTATGTGGAGTAAAATGTATTCTTACTCTAGCACATATAGAATTGGAGTTGTGTTGTTTTCGTTAATCAAGAAAAAAAGCATAAACTGAGACCTATTATGTGAAGTGTTTTCATGTCGAAAATCCACACAAACTTTTGAATATGTGTTTTAGTCATCGAGGAGTGTTCCTTGAGGGAAAAACTTATATTTCAAGAAGTCAGTGGGAGTCTTATTGATCTTGAGAGTTTTAGGAGTCAATTGAAAAATACACCTTTTAGTTATCACTAGTACATGACTTGAGGTTGATAACCTATCGTGTTAAGTTGCCACATTCTTGTTTCTGTGCACCTTCCAGTTGAGTTGCAATACTTATGAGTTCTAAGTTTCTCATTTTACTATAAAAGGCAGAGAACATTGGTAAGTGAAAGTACATTGATCGATATGGGTGAGCTGCTTAACAACATGGAAGCACTGGTAGGCCCTAGGTCTAGCAGATGGCATGAAATTAAGAATAAGAAAAATCCAGTCCATGAAACAAAAACTAAATTTGAGTTTGGTTTTGTCCTAAACCTTATCTTATGATTATAGGTTGGAAATGATAGATTCACATGGATGGGAACATGTACGCCATAAAATCTAGGTGGCAAAAGGTTTTGCTCTAATTCATGACAATGATTATGAGGAAACACTTTCGCTAGTAGATTTTAAAGATATGATAAATATCATTATGGTTAGTAGTTGTGATAATTGCATTCTCAAATTCGTAATATGATTACGACATCCCTTTTCATAAATCGAATTATGAGAAATGGCAAGGAATTGTTTTAACTTTCAAGGCATATAGCTATAAGTTATGAAAAGGTTTAAGCACACACACATAAATATGATATCATATGAAGGTGTATAAGCTTAAAAAGTTTGGTTGGAGACTTATCAACACATCACGCATCAGAATTGTTTAAACACACACACACACACACACACACACACATATATATATATATATATATATATATATATATATATATATATATATATATATATGAAAATACTATTCGTAAGGAACAAATTTTCAACTTTTCAAGTTGCAAAGTTTGAGAATTGTTTCGCTATAATAGACTTAAGGGAGAGGGCACTCATACTTTGTTTCGAATCTAAAAGTATAGATTGAATAGTTTAATAGAACTTAGTCATAAACATATATGAATATCATGTTGAAATGATTCAACATAAGAAATTCGATATATGGCAATATTATAGCAAGAGATAGAACAGATATCGGGTCCTTATGTAAGACATAATGAATCGAGTCCCATATGCTTCGGATAAAGGATCGATTACATATGCTATAATATTCACTTGTTCTGATTTTTCCAAATACCTTGGGCATTGAAAAAGGGGGAAAGGAATAGAACTTCGTGTGACTAATTTTATTAAACAACTGTCAAGAACATTCGGAGGTTATACCAAAAGATTGGTTGCTTGTAGACAGTTGGAAGTACTGTATTGTTTGGAAGGACCATAGTGACATGTTTTAGATTGGGATGATTCCTGTTCAAAATTGATGGTCATATAGGAATATGTAAATGTTTCCATAATGGGAATAAATTATTAATATCTACATGTGAGTTGGAAACTTTAATGCAAGAAAGGTGTTCGAGGAGTGTACCTTGAATTTGAGACTTCATTACAATGGAAATGTTTTTAGTAACAAAGTTTCAATGGAACATTTTGTAATATCGTTGGTTAAGTCTCTGTGACTTTGAAGCCTCGACATCACATAAGGTCAATGCATAGAAGGATGGAATTCTAGCACACTTTAAGGAGTGACAAGAATTTGGAATTGTGAAATAAGAATCATTGGAATAGTGTCCAATCGATATGTTCACAAAGGAAGGACCAAAGAAAGACATAGTATACATATTCATTAAAATTGCATGACTAATGTTTAATTCAAGTGGTTAGTTGATTACTCGAAACATTATACAATGAATATAGTCTTATTTAATATGGTGATTAAATAATAAGAGTTTTATTTATATTCAATAGTTTTGAGACCATAGTTAATTAGGTTATGATTGTGTTTCACTTTGCATGTTATACTTCTTGAATAATTTTATTATTTGAAATTCCATAGTCGATCGTAATTTTAGAAGTAAGTAGTGAATTAAGACTGTCATGAACTGAATTGTAGATTGTCTAGAGAAATTTAGACATTGGAATGGTATTACTACCATCTTCATGAGTATTTAGAAATGGAGATTTTAAGTATTGGATAAACCCACATTCAGATAATTACTTCATGGATTTTATCACGAGTAATTTTGAGATGAAAATATCTTATATTCTTGAAACGTAGATATATGAGTTGTTGTTTACGAGTCAGTTGAGCATTGATAGTACGTAAATGCATACTAATGTTATAGAACGTATTGTTATTGATGATTTTATGAGAAAATAGTGCAAGCATATAAGTAAAAGTTATTCGTTTCTTTTTTCCTAACGAGAAAAGCGATATCTTTGGGCCCCTTGGGGATGTAGTGTTGACATATAAGTGTTAGGCCTTGTCGATACTAAATTGATGTATTCGATTAGAAGTCTTATGTCTTCATCACAAATCAAAAATCAGGAAACAAAAATTAGACAATGAGATGATTATAACTTATGTCTCATGTCTGTACGATATCTTGTAGAACAAAGGAATATTTGATCACTTATCTTAGGACACGTAACTGATTGTATCAGAGTTCGATAGCGGTTTTTTGAAGCTACAATTTACTGATCAGTTTGGAAGTTATACTGGAAATTATAGTTATAGACTTATCCAAGTGGGAGACTGTTGGATTGGGTGTCTAATTTCATAATTCTAATTGGTATAAACTTGAGTTGATGGTAGTACAATCCTTTTGGGTTGCCCTCAAACCTAACAATTGAATAGGATGACTTTTAGAGAGATACTGATTTACTAAGTTATTATATGGTTAAAAAATTAATTAGAAATCAAATAAATGATTTGTTAATATATTATGAGAATAATATATTAATTAGAAATGGTAATATTTAATTAAGAATTAATCAGAAATTAATTGGAATTAATTTTGGGATTCATTGGATTAATTAAAAGTACAGGGGTTAAAGTGTAATTGTTCAAAAGTTGAGCAAGAAGCATTCTAGGGCCTTCCTAGATGGTTGGCGATTTTATGGAGGTTCTAGGATTCAAGAGTTATCCTCAGAGGATAATTAGGAAGCTGGATAATTACCATACGAAAATAATATTATTTTATTTATTTTAGGGTTATCTAGGGTATCCTTGTTACACTATAAAAAGACCCTTGGGATCTAAATTTCGTCCATGACATCCTAAAGAGCTTATGGTCGAAATTTTGACTCCTGTCTCCTTTCTCTTCAAGTTCCTTGGTTGCTAGGGTTTGGGTGTGAACCATTAGAGGCACGACACTTGCGGTGCTTGCTTCCAAGAGTTCTTAAAGAAGGTTTTGATTAGTTATTTACTACGATAACTAGAAGGTATGTAAGCCCTACTTTTGTTTTTTTATTTTTGATTTTGACATAGGATTTATAGTTTTTGTTGTTCAATAGAATATTACTTAAATAGAGTTATGACATAGATCCTTAGGTTGCATGTACCCATAAGTGTTACGGATTTTTCCGCATTAGTACATGTAAAACCCATCACTTTATACCTTTTAGAGATTGAGGATGATACAAAACTCCAAGATCCAAACTTGCTTCTAGCATCTAAGCTTCACCACCACCTTCTTCTTCCTTTGAAATACACAAAAAGACAATCTCAAGCTTCAAGATGCGACAATGGGGCTAGGGTTTGTAAGGGGAACGTTTCTAGTGATGGAGGCTAGAGATGGGATGGGGAAATGGCACTTAAGGCTCAATATATAGGGTCCAAACCTTAAGGATTAGGGTTTATGTCCAAACAGAGTACACCCTACGTACTCAGAGTACACCCATCATACTTCCAAAACGTCATCATTTCACCTATAACCCCTTAGGCCTAGCGTACCATCCAGGTATGCCCCGCGTAAGGTCCAAAGTGCAAAATTTATAAATTTAAATGGTTAGAAGGGAAAAGAATCAGGATTCAAGTGTATCAATTCTCCTCCACTTGGATCAGACTTCGTCCTCGAAGTCCGCTGAAGTGAACAACTCCGAAAAATACTCTCGCATCTCAGACTTGGGTTCCCATGTTCATTCGGAACCCTTCTAATGTTGTCAATGAACTTTGACTAAAGATAACACCATGTTGCACAAGGTCTTTGTCTTCCGGTCCAGGATTTCCACTAGTCTCTCCACATATTTCAGGCAATCATCAACCTGAATATTCCCTAAAGGAACAATTGTAAAATCATCAGCCACGTATTGCCGAAGCTGTGAAACATGGGAAGTGTTGTGGATCTAGATAAGCTCCTCTGGAAAATACAATATGTATGCTACCTTGCCAACCCTAGATATCATCCAAAATGGCCCAATATATCAAGGCCCCAACTTGCCCCTCTTCATGAAGCGCATTACACCCTTACAGGGTTATACCTTTAGTAAAACCATGTCCCCGACCTGGAACAACAACTTGGATCGACTTTTGTCGGCATAACTCTTCTGCCAACTCTGAGTTGTCTGAAGTCTTTTTCTTATATGGTGTATGAGCTCTATCATCTGTAGGACTATCTCTGTCCTTCTTATGACCCTATGACCAACCTCTCCATCGAACACACTAGGTTGCGACACTTTCTCCCATAGAGGAGCTCGAAAGGCGACACACTGATACTGGAGTCGTAGATGTTGTTGTAAGAATAAGCAACTAAAGGAAGGTAGGAGTCCCAACTCCTACCAAAATAAAGGAAACAAGCTCTCAACATGTCCTCAAGTGTCTGAATGGTCCGCTCACTCTGACCTTCTATCTGCGGATGATAAGCAGTGCTAACATGAAACCTCGTACCCAGTTCCTCGTGGAACTTATGCCAAAAACAAGATGTGAACCTAACATCTAGATGAGATACAACGGAGACTGTAGTACCATGTCAAGCAACGAACTTGCGCACATAAAATTTGGCTATTTCTTGTCCGAAGAGCTCTCGCGAATAGCTAACAAATGGGCACTCTTGGTCAATCGATCCACTATCACCCAAATTGCATCATGACCCTTAGCTGTCCTAGGTAGCTTGGTGATGAAATCCATAGTAATATGTTCCCATTTCCACATAGGAACCTCCAGTGGCTGCAGCTTGCCATGCAGTCTCTGGTGTTCAACATTGACCATCCGACAGGTCAAGCACCTCTCAACATACCATGCTATCTCCCTCTTCATGCATAGACACCAGTAGATAAACCTTAAATCAAGACAACTCACGTACATCATGGTAGCTCCAGGGTGTATCGAAAACCTAGACTTGTGTGCCTCCTCCAATACAGTCTGTCTAATCCTACCAAATTTTGGCACCCAAACCCGTCCATACCGGGTTAATAATATGCGACTATCAGTAGGAAACCTGTCAACCTCACCCTTAAGCCTCTCCTGCTTCTAATATTCATTCTTGACTCCCTTGGCTTGAGCCTCCCTAATCAAATCCAAAAATGGAAAATCAATTGAAATCCTCATACACAGACCTCCAATCACAGAACTATCGATCTGACGGTTCAAAGCGTCATCCACCACATTGGCTTTCCCGGGATGATACAGAATCTCAAATTCATAATCCTTGACCATGTCAAGCCACCTGCGTTGCCTCATGTTTAGATTCGGATGATCCATGAGGTACCTTAGACTCTTGTGAAGCATGTAGATGGTACAATGGACCTTATATAGGTAGTGCCACCAAATCTTGAGAGAGAACACTACTGCTCCCAACTCCAAGTCATGAGTCGGATAAGGAACCTCATGTGGCTTCAGCTGCCAAGAAGCATCCCCCTCTGCATAAGCACTACACCCAAAATAGTGATGGATGCATCAACAAATACCATAAAATCCTCAACACCCTTAAGAAGGGTCAACACTAGGTCCTCACACAACTTCCGCCTTAGTGTCTCAAACGCAATCTGTTGATCCATCCCCTAGTGGAAATACACACCCTTCCTCGTTAGACGAGTGAAGGGTATTGCAATCTTGGAGAAATCCTAAATAAATATCCAATAATATCCTGCTAAACCCAAGAAACTCCTGATCTTCGAGGTAGAATTCAGAACCTTCCACTGCATTACAACCTCAATCTTGACCAGATCGACCGAAATCCTGTTTTGGTTAACGAGGTGTCCCAAGAACTGGACTTCTTGTAACCAAAACTCACACTTGAAAAACTTGGCATATAGTTTTTCTCGCCTCAACACTCCCAGAATCTCTCAAAGGTGCTCCTCATGTTACTCCCTAGTCTTGGAATACACCAAGATATCATCAATAAAAACAATCACTGATAGATCAAGTATCAGACTGCATACTTGATTCATCAAATCTATAAAAGTCGTAGGCACATCAGTGAGCCCAAAAGGAATCATCACGAACTCGTAATGACCATAACGAGTTCGAAATGTGGTCTTCTCCACGTCCTTCTCTCTGACCCTCATCTGATGATACCCTGACCTCAAGTCAATTTTCGAGAACCAAGATGCACCCTGAAACTGATCGAAGAGGTCATCAATCCACAGAAGGGGATACCAGTTCTTCATTGTTAACTTGTTCAACTCCCGATAATCAATGTACATCTAGTGTGAACCATCCTTCTTCTTGACGAATAAAATTGGTGCTCCCCATGACGAACTGCGCAGTCTAATAAACTACTAGCCCAACAGCCCATATAGTTAAGACGATAACTCCTACATCTCGGGAGGTGCCAATCGGTATGGCACCTTAGCAATTGGGGCTGCACCCAGAACCAAATCAATCATGAACTCGACCTGCCTCTCCGGAGGCAGACCAGGCAACTCCTCTGGGAACACATCAACAAATTATCTGACAACTAGCACATCTGAAACCGAAGCTTACTTCCTAACTCGGGAATCAACCACATAAGCAAGATAACCCATACACTCATGTTGAATATACTATCAAGCTCTGGTAGTAGAACAGAAGGTTTATCCCAACCTGGTACCCTCTCCATAAATAACTAGTTCTCCCCCACTTGGGGTTCGAACTATCACTCGTTGACCCTCATAGTCGATCATAGCCCCGAATATGCTCAGCCACTCCATCCCTACAATCACACACACATCTCTCATGGGAATAGAGATCGGATCAATCGAATAATGCACCCCAAAAATCTCCAAAACATAGTCCCGGAAAAAAATCGATGTAGAAATCTCGTGTTCTTTGACGATAGAAACCCGTAACGGACATTCCAACTCTCCAAGAGTCATATCGAAACCCTACTAAAAGACTGAGATATAAAGGACCGACTTGCACTTGAGTCAAATAATACAAGAGAAGGAAAAGAATTCACTAAGAAGGTACCTATTAGAAGCATAAACATAACCATACCATAAAATAATTGACATAATTATGAATGGAACATACTAGTAACGATGTACGACACCGCCCTGTCCTCCTCTCCTATGAGCTGGAAAGTGTGACCTCGATCCCTCAGGGGCTCTGCCCTACCCTGGCATCTATCAGTGATCCTCAATGTCACTGGTGCTGGAGCTTGCACCGGTCCTACAGTGAGCAAGGGACAGTTAGCCTTAATATGGCTAACCTGCTCACAGTGATAACAGATCCTGGTGCTCGGTATAGGGACTTGCTGGCAATAGTCCTTGGCATAATACCCCTCATTTCCACATTTGTGGCACCCAAACGATGATCGGAAAACATCATCATGAACCTTGTCGCACTTGCCACAAGTGTGGCCCTTCTGACCCCTAGAGCTCCATCTTAATCTCCCACCTCCTCTCCCTCGCCTAGAGCTCCATCTTAATCTCCCACCTACCCGCAGACTCCTGAAGCTCCACCAATATACCATAACGTTGAGTGGATACGAACTGGAGGATGTCCGTCTTGATCATGCTCAAGTACCGGGTCATCCGAGCTTGCACGGAAGTAGCAAACTTAGGAAAAACAGAGCCCTCTCTGTAAATATCTTAGTGATCTCCATCACCGACTCAGTCCCCTTCCACAAATCCAATACTCCTGCGCCAGCCTCTCCCTCTCCACCAATGGAACACATCTCATGTGAAACATCTCAAAGAACTGCCCCCATGTCACAGCAGCCCTCCGCTCAGGAGTGTATGAGCCAGTCACCAACCTCCACCAGTCCTTCACCCCTGATTAGAGAAGGTTCATGTTGCACTTGACCTTTTGGTCATCTGGGCAGGAGCATGTAAAAAATCCCTCAACATTGGACAACCACCTCATCGCAATGATTGGGTCTTGGACTTCATCAAACTCTGGGGGCTTTGTATTATCGAAGTCCCGGTACTGGAAGGCTCTCTCTCCACGAACCCCAGCGGCTGCAACAGTCGTGGTAGCTATATCAATAGCAGACTCAAAAAGTTCAGCATAACGATTGTCGAAAAGCTCAATCATGGCTATCATGATAGACCCACACAACTCTGAAATGAATCCCCGGATAGCAGTAACCACCTCAGCCGAAATCATTTCCCGAATCTGATCCTCAGTCAACCATGGCCTATCTTGTCCACCCGCTCCGACTCCATAACCTGATCCCCTCATGAGCAACATACTAAAAATAAACCAGAATATATCCAACAATACGCATTTCATACTATACAAGCTGTTCTGATAAACGAAACCCTAGGGGTTGTGACTTCCCTGCTACTATTGGGTTTTGAGTACTATAGCACTCTTATGGTACATATACAACCCTAATGCTTTGGATCTAAGTTTTCTCAAGTTATACATGCATTTTCATTTTATCCAAAGCATATACCCTAGCTAGCATGCAATTGGAGATATACAACATAAAAAACTAGTTAGATGAATACCTCATGGTTGTAGCTTGTAGTTCTTGGCTTTTCAAGAGCTTAGCACCTCAAGTGTGATGCCTCTAATATGTTACAAACACCAAAATCAAATGGAGGATTATGAGAGAGAGAGAGAGAGGCCAGGATGAACAAATCGGCTAGGGTTTAACCTTGGGACTCTTAGGGCCGATTTTAGCAAGCTAGGGGTTCAATTTATAGTGTGGAATCCTTAGGGTTTCATACATAAAACCCTAAAACCTTTGGTATTCCAATGATCCATATGATAGGCCCTTTGGACTAGCTCTTCATGGACTTTCACATAGAATTAGCCCATCCCTAATCAACACGGATCATTAGCCCAAACTATAAATATTACTAATTTACCTAATCAGCCCCTGTAAATTTAATCAGTCTCTTTTGATCACTAAATTAATTCCAAATTAATTATTGATCAATACCAATTAAATAATATGATTCCTCAATTAATATATTATTCTTGTAATATATTAATAAATCATAAATAACCTCTTTCTCAAAAATCCATCCTATCAAATTGCTCTGGTGAATGCAACCCAAAAGGACCATACTACTATCGGCTCAAGTACATACCAATTATAGTTATGGGCTTAGACACCTAATCGATCAGTCTCCCACTTGGATAAGTCTAATAACTATAACTGCTAATGTAACTTTAAAATCCGATTATCAATCGTAGCTCTTTAAAGCCGCTGTCAAACTTTGATCTTATCAGTAACGCGTCCTTTAGATAAGGGATCAAATATTCCTCCGTTCTACAAGATATCCTATAGACATAAGACATGGATTATAATCATTCTCTGTCCAAGTTCTGTTTCCCGATTTCCGATTTATTATGACTGACTAATTAAACAAATCAAATCAGTCCAGGCTTGCCCAAGCACTTAGATTTATCATCACTTAATCATCGAGGGGCCCACAGATATCACTTTTATCCCAAATTGGGTAAAAGGAATGGATAAACTTCGACTCATATGCTTGCTCTATTTACTCATCAAATCACACACAACAATATGTTTTATAACACCAAGTTACTGGTGCGTTTACATGTTGTCAATGTCCAACCGACTTTTAAACTACAACTCATATGTCTTTTTTCAAGAATATAAGATATTATCGTCTCACAATCACTCGCGATAAAATCCATGAAGTGATTAATGTGAGCGTGGGTTTAATCCAATACTCAAATCTTATTACAGGAGTACTGATGAACACTGCAGCAAACTTGTGCTATGTCTAAACACTTAGACAATCTACAGTTAGATCCATGACAGTCTTACCTCATTACTTATTTCCAAAGTATGATTGATTGTGGATGTTTGAATAACCTTGTTATTCGGGAAGTAAAAAATGCAAAGTGAAACACAAGAATAATCGAATCTAATATGGTTTCAAAACTCTTGAATATAAAGAAAACACTTATTATTTAATCACCATATTGATTACACATTATTCATTGTATAATGTTTCGACTAATCAACTTAATACTTGAATTAAAACAATAGGCATCCCATTCTCCAAGCTTGCACACTATGTTTACCTATGGTCCTTACTTTGTGAAATAGATCAATTCTAAAAACTTCTAATGACACTCATTTCATAATTCCAAATCCTTATCATAAGTGTAAGAATACCAAATTCTTGCCACTTACTAGAATCTGATAGATTCTAAACTTAATTATATGCAATGATCCTTATGTAATGACTATGCACAAAAGTCACAAAGACTTGGAAAAAGATATTACAAAGTATTCCAATGGAGAACAATTCCATGAAAATGAAGTCTCATATTCAAAGTACATTCCTTTGAATATCCTTCTTGCATTAAGGTTCCTAATCTTACACAGATTTTATGATTAACTTCCACTTATGGAAACATTTCCATATTTCCTATTTTGACTATCAGTTCTGAACAAGGGTTACCTCTTCTCAGAACATGTCAATATGGTCCTTCCAAAAATTATACTATACTTCCAACTGTCCACAAGCGACCAATCTTTAGTAAACCTCATATTGTCCTTAACAGTTGCTTAACCATGTTAGTCATATCTCGTTCCTAGTCCCTTTTCCCTCTTCATGCCCTAGGCATTTGGAAAATTAGAACATATTAATATTATAGCATATGTAATCGATCCTATACCCGAAGCATATGGGATACGATACATAATGTTTCACAAAAAAAAAATTGATACTTTACCAGTCTCTTGCTATAATATTTCCACATATAGAATTTCTTGATGTTGAATCATTTCAACATAACATTCACATATGTCCATGACTAAATTAAAATTTCAATATAGGCTTTTAGATTTGAAATGAAGTATGAGTATTTTCTCCCTATAACTTTCTATAGTGAAACAATATCCAAACTTGCAACTTTGCAAATTTGTAACCTTTGTTTCCAGTAAATATTATTACAACCTTGCAACACTTAGTATAATAGTTGTGCTCCCACTAGCTTAACGATTATACTTTTTCCAGCATAACAATTTTGCTTACTTTAGCACAACACTTATGCTCCCACTAGCCTTGACATGTTCCCAGAAATCAACTGGACTTTTAAAAATCAATACTTATTGACTTTCATACCAAGGTTCATATTTCTGATACGTAGTGCTTTGATAAGTCCTTATCTGGAATTCTTAAGCTCATGCACCTTTCAAATTAAATTGCACAAGTGTGTGTTTAAACATTTCATAACTTAAAACAATAAGTCCCGAATGTTCAAACTAATTGACATTTTCTCACAATTCGAACTATGAAGAGTGATGTAATCATATTCGAATTCGAGAACGCAAATTATCACAATTGCTAACTCTAATCCTTTAAAATCTACTTTAGTGAAAGCGTTTCCTCACAATCATTTTCATGAATTGGAGAGAAACCTTATGCCACTTAGACTTTATGGTGTATGTGTTCCAATCCATATAATTTTTTCATTCCCGACCAATATCATAAGACAAGGTTTATAACAAATCCAAACTCATATGGACTCAACTAGTTTAATCTTAATTTCTTGCCATCTAGTAGCACAAGGTTCCTACCATTTCGTCCATGTTATTGAGCAGCCCACCCATACAAATCAATGTACTTTCCATTGATTAAGGTGCATTGCCTTATGAATTCAAATGATAACTCATAGAACTCACATGTTGTCACACCCCTGGCCGAGGCGGTGGAACATGTCGAGCTGTGCGACTAAGTTCATGGATCACAGATAAATTGAATATATAGCACAAGTACAACAATAAACACAACAACATTTCATTACATATTTATGTTTTCATACAAGGTTCCTACAGATAGTAATAAAATAATAATACGAGTTTGCCTTAACAGTTAGGCATAACAGTTCAAAAGTAGAAACTTAAAGTACTTGCGAGCCATGTTTTCCATCGTCTGAGTGTGCCCGAAATTTCACTGATTTCCTGAAAATACATGTATTTTAAAAGTCAACACGAGGTTGGTGAGAGTCACAGATTTTCAGCTAGCCGCAGTAATAATACTTTTAAAAGTCCAAAAGTATTTTTCTTGTATAATAATAGTTGAAACAATGCTTATCATAAGTCTTTAAAAGCCAAAAAGTATTTTTATAAATAAATCCATGCTTTTAAAGAAAACGTGCTTGTAATCACTTCATGAAAGTTTAAATATATCCATTGTATAAGTAACCACTATACTTAAAAATAGTTCTGATAGCAACCAAACCTATGGTTGTAATGAAAAAGTGGGAGAGATTTGTGTTAATGTTTTTAATGAGTTCTATAATCGAGCTATGGACGAAAAGTACCCCTCCCTACGACACTTCATTGGATGTCGTAGTAACGATCGTAGACACGTATCACCTGCTATGATTGATCAGTCGATGGTTGTAGCTAGCAACCGCAGGTGGAGTTGTCAACCCCATATAGATCTATACATATGTACCTCGCTTTGAAGATTAACGATTATAGCCATGTAGGGCAGGCTAAGTGATTAAACTAAGCTAGTGAATAGTAGCGTATCACTCAAAAACCATTAACGAAAAGTTTGTGAATAACTCTCAGTCCTAACTTAATTATAGATAAGTACCAGGCATAATGAATTTCGTAGTATAGTATTTGCAAAAGTCGAGTATGGTTGACGTATTTATAAAAGTATAAATTACTCGCTTTTATAGAGATATGTATTTAAACATAACGATCTTGTATAAGTGTGTAAAGCCTTATGCATGATAGAAGTCTTTATAACTTTAAACTTGTAGCATGCATATCATATAAGACTTATATCCACTTGTTCCTCCACGAAGTGAAGCTTTGTGTTGACCTGAATTTCATCGATTGGTACGATTAGGTTTTCATTGGCTAGGCACTTTTTGAGGTTACACATGTGGAAGGTATCGTGAACATTATTAAGCTCTTAGGGTAGTTTGAGTTTGTAAGCTACCGGACCAACCCTTGCCAGGATCTCGAAGGGTCCAATGTAACGGGGGTTTAGCTTTCCTCTTTTTCTGAATCTAATGACACCCTTCCATTGGGTAACTTTTAGTAGGACTCGGTCTCCTACTTTGAATTCCAATGGTTTACGTCTCTTGTCAGCATAGCTCTTCTGCCGACTACGTGCGGCTTTTAGCCGTTCTTTTATCTGAACAATCTTTTATGTTGTCTCCTGAATGATTTCAGGTCCAGTGAATAGTGTATCCCCAATATGTTTTCCTGCTAGTTGGGTATCTCCAACTTCTGCCCAACATAATAGTGAACGACATTTGTGCCCATATAAGGCCTTAAATGGAGCGGCCTTTATACTAGTGTGATAGTTGTTATTGTAAGAGATCTCAACTAATGTCAAGTGAGTATCCCATGTGTTACTGAAGTCTATCACACAAGCGTGGAGCATATCTTCCAGAGTTTGTATTGTCCTTTCGCTCTGGCCATCCGTTTGAGTATGATATGTTGTACTCATGTCGAGTTTTGTGCCTAGGGACCTTTTTAGTGATTGCCAAAATCTGGAAGTGAATCTACTATCTTGGTCCGAGATGATACATATCGGCACACCGTGTAGTCTGACTATCTCCTTGAGATAAGTTTTGGTGAGTTTTTCCATCTTATCAGTTTCCTTGATGGCTAAGAAGTGAGCGGACTTGGTCAAACGGTCAACTACTACCCATATGGTATCATAACCGCTTGATGTCTTGGGCAACTTTGGTATAAAGTCCATTGTTATTTTTTCCCACTTCCATTCTGGAATTGATGGTTGTTGTAGCAGGCCAGACGGCTTCTGGTACTCTGCCTTGACCTTGGAGCAGGTCAAACACTTACCGACATAGGTGGCAAGTTCTGCCTTCATATTGGGCCACCAATAATGCTTCTTGAGATCGAGATGCATCTTATCTGATCCTGGATGGATTGAGTATCTTGATTTGTGGGATTCGTCTAGAACCAAACTGCTGACTTCTCCAAACCTTGGAGCCTAGATTCGGTTCATGAAGTATCGCATTCCGTCTTCCTTGAGGTCGAACTGTTTGTCCATACCTCGTAGATTTTCTTCCGCGACATTCTCAGTTTTAAGTGCTTCTAGCAAAGCATCACGAATTTGAATTGTGAGGTTCGAGTGGATGGTTAGGATTAGAGCCTTTACACGAAGAGGTTTTACTCGTTCCTTCGTGCTTAAAGCATCTGCCACAACATTTGCTTTACCGGGATGATAACGAATTTCGCATTCATAATCATTTAGCAATTCGACCCATCTTCGTTGTCTCATATTGAGCTCTTTTTGATCAAAAATGTGTTGAAGGCTCTTGTAGTCTGTGAATACAATGCACTTTGTCCTGTATAGATAGTGCCTCCAAATCTTCAAGGCAAATACTACGGCTCCCAACTCTAGGTCATGGGTAGTGTAGCTCGTCTCGTTTAGCTTTAGTTGTCGGGATGCATATGCAATAAATTTATTCCTCTGCATCAGTACGCACCCTAACCTTTGACATTAGGCATCACAGTATACTACAAAGTCTTTTGTTCCCTCGGGAAGAGACAAAATCGGTGCACTGCATAACAATTGCTTCAATTTTCGGAAGGCGGACTCTTGGCTGTCTCCTCAGTTGAACTTTTTGTCTTTCTGGGTTAGTACGGTGATAGGCTTGGCTATTTTGGAGAAGTTCTCGATAAATCTCTGATAATAGCCTGCAAGCCCTAAGAATTGGCGTACTTCGGTTGGTGTTGTTGGTGCTTTACAATTCTTGACACCTTCAATCTCCGTGGGATCGACATGAATGCCTTTACTGCTGACCAAATGACCGAGGAAATGAACTTCGTTAATCCAGAACTCACACTTAGAAAACTTTGCATTAAGTTTTTCTTTTCTTAACAGTTCTAGAATTAAACGCAAATGTTGGCCATGTTCTTCCTTGGTTCGTGAGTATATTAATATGTCATCGATGAAGACAATCACGAATTTTTCCAAGTAGGGTTTACACACCCGATTCATAAGGTCCATGAATACGGCAGGTGCGTTGGTCAGTCCAAATGGCATCACTAGAAACTCATAGTGACTGTATCTGGTTCGGAATGCCGTCTTTGGAATATCTGCTTCTTGATCTCTAAGTTGATGATAGTCGGATTGTAGGTCAATCTTCAAGTAGTAGCAGGATCCTTGTAATTGGTCGAACAGGTCATCGATCCTCGGGAGTGGATACCGGTTCTTGATAGTGAGCTTGTTCAACTCTCTATAGTCGATTCACATCCTGAATGATCCATCCTTATTTTTTGACAATTAATACCAGGGCTCCCCAAGGGGAGAAGCTTGGTCGGATAAAGCCTTTGTCAAGAAGTTACTAAAGTTGACTAGATAGTTCTTGCTTTTCTGATGGAGCCAGACAATAAGGAGATCGTGCCACTGGTGTTGCACCCGGTATAAGGTCGATTTGAAACTCAACTTGTCTGACAGGAGGTACTCTAGGTAGGTCATTTGGAAATACATTCGGGTACTCGCACACTTGTGGTATGTCTTTGATTTCCTTACCCTTGTCTTGCGTATCCACCACGTGGGCTAAGAAAGCATAGCATCTCTTTTGCAAATATTTCCTTGCCTTCATGCAAGTAATGACTCTTAGGTTTTTCTTTGACTTATCTCCGTAAATTACAAGGGTTTCATTGTTTGGTAAGGGTAATCGTATAGCTTTTTCGTAACATAGAATCTCCACTCGATGGGCTGATAACCAATCCATTCTGATGATTACATTGAAACTTCCAATGGTTATGGGCATTAAGTCGACAGGGAACATGTGATTATTCGGGGTGAGAAAGCATTTTGTGAGTATTTCTAAGGTGCTTTATTTGACCATTAGCTACTTCTACCGTGTAAGCATTATTGAGTTTGCATGATTCATGATTTATCATTTTTCTAAACTTGTGGGAAATAAAACTCTTATCGGCATCAATGTCAAATAATACAGAGGCATAAATATTGTCGATAGGAAACATACCAGTAACCACAGTTGGTTCCTGGCGTGCATCTCCCGCACCTATCACAAACGCCCTTCCTTAACCACCCTGTCTCTTCAGCTTAGGACAGTCTTTCCTGAAATGTCCCGGTTGGTTGCACTCGAAGCAGGTTCAACCTTCTCTTGCAGTAGTAGTTGAGGTTGTGTTGTTTGGGTTCTTTTTGCAAAATCTGGCGGTATGACCCCTTAATTTTCATTTGCAACAGATCATGCAGTCTCCAACATGATGATAATTGCACTTAGGGCAGCGAGGTAGAGCTCCAGCGTAGGGCTTTGCTGGAGTGGGAGTGGTTGTGACTACAGTATACGCAGTTATAGGCTCTGGGTTTGGCTTGCGGTGCTTGAAGTTCTCCTTCTGCTTTCCTTGGAACTTCCTTTTATTACTCCCAACTCTATCCTTCTCCTTTGATTGGGTCATGGTGCCCCGTCGGATGCATTACTCAGTTAGCTCATAGGCTAGTTGCTTGGCGCTGTCAAAAGTGGAGGGTCTGGATGCAGTAACCAGACCTTGGACTGGCGATGCTAGTCCCTAAATGTATCTCTCCGTCTTTTTGTCTTCTGAAGGCACCATTCCAGGACAAAGGGTTGCAAGATCTTCGAATCGGGAGGTATAAGCAGCTACCTCTGATCCTTGCATCGTTAGATTCCAGAGTTCTTGTTCTAGTGCCTAAATCTCCTGTCGTGGGCAATACACCTTAGTCATCATTAGTTTCAGATGTTCCCATCCCATGGCATAGGCTTCCGCAATTCCCACGGTTTTGGCATGGTTGTTCCACCAAGTTAAGGCAGCATCCATCAGTGTGCAGGTAGCGTACTTTACCCTGCAGTCATCTGGGCAAGAGCTGATATGGAAGACAGCTTCAATCTTTTCTATCAATCGGGATAGACCAACGGCTCCTTCAGTTCCATAGAAGGATCGGGGTTTACAACCCATGAATTCTTTGTATGAGCAGTGTTTGGGATTTCTTTGGGCAACTACAGGAGTACCACTTCCTCTATTTCCAGTATTCCCGTTTCGAGCAACCTCATAAGTTGCCAAGGCCGTAGCAATCCCTTGTGCAAGCATGTTTTGCATCATAGTGGGATCCATCTGGAAATTTTGTTGGTTATTTGTCGTGCTTGGGGCTTCTTCAGGGTCTGGAGTTTCTTCTGTTGTTTGAGTTATCTCTGGAGCACTTCTCATGTTAGTTCGGGGAGTCGGTGGTAGGCAAACTCGTGGTTCTTTTCGTCGAGGCATTGTCCTAAACGTTTAGAAAATACACACTTAAGTTGTTCGTACTACTTAATTATAACAAGCATGTAAAAATTTTATTGCATTTATTCCTATAATCCAATAGATTTCCAAGTCTTAGAGTAAGACTGAATCCTGAAATCCTACCGATTTTCCAATGACAGGGGAAAGGTGATTGGTTTAGAAATCCTCTAGATTTCCGAATGATAGAAGGGGATCTTAATTGCTAATGATTTTGAAATTTATTAGTGTTTTAAAATGTATATATGGATTCTAAGGTACTAGGTTGCTGCAGCGAATCTGGAGAACATTCTTCAATCTCTAAAACGCTCAACCGTTGTAGTCTGTCAAACTCCTTGCTCAAGGTTGGTTGTGCACTGGCCCGACCATAAATAACATAGGCACGCGTTCCAGTTTTATTTGTGGTATGGCTTATGTACGGTACTAACCTTTAACTGAGGCGTTTGACCTAAACGGTTGAGTTGGTAGTTTTAGTTGAAGGGATGTTTAGAATTTTTATTAAGTGTTCTCATCGCGGGTCAGAGTATATATATATATATATATATATATATATATATATATATATATATATATATATATATATAAAAACTCTTATATATTAAGGTTGGTGGGGTTTGTAGTATTATTAATCTTTGTTTTGTACTTCCCAACTACCATACCGTAAGTAGTCGAGAAGTAGTTTTATTATTTATAATACTTTTGTTTGAATCTAGTTGCTATAGTTGTATTCCTCTTTCGAGGATACGAGTTCTCTATAGCCAATTTTGCTCTGATACCAATCTGTCACACCCCCGGCCGAGGCGGCGGAACATGTCGGGCTATGCGACTAAGTTCATGGATCACAGATAAATTGAATATACAGCACAAGTACAATAATAAACAAAACAACATTTCATTACATATTTATGTTTTCATACAAGGTTCCTACAGATAGTAATAAAATAATAATACGAGTTTGCCTTAACAGTTAGGCATAACAGTTCAAAAGTAGAAAATTAAAGTACTTGCGAGCCATGTTTTCCATCGTCTGAGTGTGCCCGAAATTTCACTGATTTTCTGAAAATACATGTATTTTAAAAGTCAACACAAGGTTGGTGAGAGTCACAGGTTTTTTGCTAGCCGCATTAATAATACTTTCAAAAGTCCAAAAGTATTTTTCTTGTATAATAATAGTTGAAACAATGCTTGTTATAAGTCTTTAAAATCCAAAAAGTATTTTTATAAATAAATCCATGCTTTTAAAGAAAACGTGCTTGTAATCACTTCATGAAAGTTTAAATATATCCATTGTATAAGTAACCACTATACTTAAAAATAGTTCTGACAACAACCAAACCTATGGTTGTAATGAAAAAGTGAGAGAGATTTGTGTTAATGTTTTTAGTGAGTTCTATAATCGAGCTATGGATGAAAAGTACCCCTCCCTACGACGCTTCATTGGACGTCGTAGTAACGATCGTAGACACATATCACCTGCTTCGATTGATCAGTCGATGGTTGTAGCTAGCAACTGCGGGTGGGGTTGTCGACCCCGTATAGATCTATACATATGTACCTCGCTCCGAAGATTAACGATTATAGCCGTGTGGGGCAGGCTAAGTGATTAAACTAAGCTAGTGAATACTAGCGTCTCACTCAAAAACCATTAACGAAAAGTTTGTCAATAACTCTCAGTCCTAACTTAATTATAGATAAGTACCATGCATAATGAATTTCGTAGTATAGTATTTGTAAAAGCCGAGTATGGTTGACGTATTTATAAAAGTATAAATTACTCGCTTTTATAGAGATATGTATTTTAACATAACGATCTTGTATAAGTGTGTAAAGCCTTATGCATGATAGAAGTCTTTATAACTTTAAACTTGTAGCATGCATATCATATAAGACTTATATACT
Organism: Lactuca serriola; assembly: GCF_051521515.1. Classification (NCBI taxonomy): domain Eukaryota; kingdom Viridiplantae; phylum Streptophyta; class Magnoliopsida; order Asterales; family Asteraceae; genus Lactuca; species Lactuca serriola. The sequence continues at coordinate 162,305,912 of NC_136416.1, read as the reverse complement.
TGTATCATAAATACTATATAGCACATGTATTCTCCCCCAAAACGAATAAATATAAATGTAACTCTCACCTTATCGAGTGGTTAACGAGTAGTTCGGAAGACCAGAATGTATTGCCGAGAGGTCGTGATCTCCGGGATTAGTTCGATTTCCTAGAAATTTCAATATATATTAATATTTGGACGTGATTAGGTATTATAAAAATTTCTTGAATAACTTCCTAAGTTTTGCCAATTTAATATATATTGAAATTTTATCACTAATTTACTTTGAATAGATAAGGGGTTGATGCGTTTTGGGTGATAGTGGACTGTCTGACCAAGAGTTCCCACTTATTAGCTATTCGAGAGAGCTCCTTGGCCGAGAAATTGGTCTATGTGTACGTGCGCGAGATCGTCACCGAACATGGTGTTCTAGTTTCTATTGTATCAGATCGGGATGTTCGGTTCACTTCGAAATTTTGGCAGAAGTTCCACGAGGAACTAGGCATGAGGTTACATTTTAGCACTGCCTATCACCCACAGGCTGACCGTCAGAGTGAGAGGACCATTCAGATAATTGGGGATATTTTGAGAACTTATGTCATAGATTTTGGTGGGAGTTGGGACTACTACCTTCCTCTAGCTGATTTTTCCTACAAAAACTATCACTCAAGTACCGGTACGCCTCCTTTCGAGCTATTCTATGGGAGAAAGTGTCGTACCCTATTATGTTGGGGAGAGGTTGGTCATAGGGAAGACTGAAGTTGTCGTTCAGGCGACAGAGCTTATTTAGTAGATTAGGCAGAGGTTGCAGACAACTCAGATTCGACAGAGAAGTTATGCAGATAGGCATCGATTGGAGTTGGAGTTCTAGGTTGGCGATATGGTTCTACTGAAGGTATCACCATGGAAGGGTGTAATACGCTTCAAGAAGAGGGGAAAGTTGGGGCCCCAGTATATTAGGCTGCTTCGAATGATTTCTAAGGTTAGCAATGTAGCTTATCGTTTGGATTTACCTGAGGAGCTCGGTTAGATTAACAACACCTTCCATGTTTCTCAACTTCAAAAGTGTGCAACTGATGATTCAGCGGTTGTTCTATTAGATGATATTCAGGCTGATGATCGTCTGATTGATGTTGAAAGACTAGTGGTGGTTCTAGATAGGAAGACAAAGGCCTTATGCAACAAGGAGGTATCATTGGTCAAGGTCCAGTGGTAGGATCGGAAGGGTTCCGATTGGACTTGGTAACGCGATGCGGAGATGCGAGAGCACTACCCAGAGTTGTTCGCATCACCGAACTTTGAGGACGAAGTCTGATTCAAGTGGGGGAGAAATGTAACACCCCGATTTATAGTTATTTTACATTTTTGCCCCTTATATGAAATTTTATTACAAAGTTGGTCCCATGATTCATTAAAATGGAACGCGTCACTTCGATGCATATGTTGGTCGCATGTTTGGTACGTTGGACGTACATGGCAGAGCAAGAACCCTAATTTTAGGGTTTGAGCACTATATAAGCATCATTAATTCCCCAAGGCTCCTTCCGTCGTCAGCTTCCAGCCCCATTTCGTACCTTCAAAACCCTAATCCACCTTTGTGAGCATTTTGAGCCTTAGAGTGTGTTGTTAGTGTTCTTAAAGGAAAAAGAAGGAAATAGATTCACCTTAGAAGCTCAAGACCATTTACATCTAGAAGTATCTTGCCCTCAAACAGCCTTTGGATGTATAAAGTTCAGATCTTGATTTTTATTGTCTTTGGATCTTGTATCTCTTAAGCTTTATGCTTTTGGTCCCATTTTTTGGTGTTCATGAATATGTTTTACTCCAACCCATAAGGGTTATCCTTCCTTTCATTTTTAGGTGCTTAGAACCATAAAATTATGATCTTAGTCCCTTTTCTTTATTAATGCATGAAATATGAGGTGTTGGATTATGCAATAAGTTAGGGTTTAGTTATTGGACCCTATCTAGCCTTGGAAAGTCATAAAGTTGAAAACTTTATAACTTAGGACGTTATCTGGAACTAGATTTGGGTTTTGGACGAAGTGTCTTAATGGACTAAGAACTTTTTAGAAAGGAAAATTGGTATATGTGTACATTGCACGTACGAGGTCTAGACCCCGTAATCTGGACAAGAAGTGTACTATGCCGAACATTGTAGCTGAGTACGTCGAGCGTACTCAGCCTGAATTGGATCAGTTGACTTTTTGACCTTTGACCTTGACCAGGATTTTGACCAAATATGACCTAGTGGTATTTTGGGTATTTTGTGTTGTGAATTGAGTCTAAGTTACTATTTTCTATATAGGTGGCCCATAGAGTGACAGTTGGAGCAGCGTTCTTTTCTCCTATCTTTTCAAACTATGAGGTGAGTTTTGCTTACTGTACTTGTGGGTCGCTGGCACCAAGGCTGGCCCACTAGGTTATGTATACTGGTATACATGATGTTGTTATATTTTAGTGATCTGTTAGATTTTTATGAGTATTTGTTATATTTGCTGGTTATATGTTTATATGTTGCATATGTCGACAAAGTGCGGTTAAGTTGAGGCGACACTACTCTGTGCGGAAGCCAACAAACCCAGGAGCAAACCAGACATAAGTTGAGGGCCGGTAAGGCAAGCCAGACTTATGGTGTGGGCTCAGGAGCAATCCAAACATGAGTGGTGGGCCAGAAAGGTAAACCAGACTCATGATGTAAGCTCAAGGGTAATGTAGTCCGATAGCTGTGGACCCAAGGGTATTCCAGTCCGATGACTGATTGGACCCAACATGTATGATTGTATATGTTATGTGTTGTGTGGTGGTACTTTGAGGGAACTCAATAAGCTCTGTCTTATAGGTTAAGTTTATTGTTTCAGGTACTTTTGATAATCAAGGAAAAGCAAAGGCATAATCGTACACATCCTTCAACAATTTTTTTAGAGATATGATGATATATTGATTTTGGAACATTTGTAATTAACCTTGGGTTTTCATGATTTAGATTGATTGAAAACAATGCTTTCTTTTAATTAAAAATGAAAATTTTTATCGAGGTTTTTAGGACGTTACATTAGAGTAATCCATACTCATGAACTCCAAGATTATAGGACTAAAAAGCACAAAAACCTAAGAACTAACAAGATCCAAAGAAAACATGCATCAAGATCCAAGCTTTATACCATCAAATGATGCTAGAGGATGAGATGCTTATGGATCTAGATTGTCTTGAGCTTCCAAGATGATTCCACTTCCTCCTTCTTCCTTCAAGAACACCAAAAATACACTCTCAAGCTCAACACAAAGGATTAGGGTTTACAAGGGGCAATTTGGGAGATAGAGGCTGCTAAGGGAAAATGTATTGAGGGGTTAAGGAGGTTTAAATAGTGCTCAAACCCTAAAAATTAGGGTTTGGACACCAGCCGCATACGCATGAGTACGCCCATCGTAAGCGTAAAAACATGCATACCTCATAAGGGAGCCATGGGACCAATTTTGCACAACAGTTTCACTTTGGTTCAAAAATAGAAATTTACCTAAACAATGAGTGTTACATAAAATCTGTGAGCCGGAGTGTACAGTCAAGCATTCGCCTTCCCGTGATCATCTGAAATACGTGAAACACATTTAATCCACAACTGTAAGCAAAAAGCTTAGCGAGTCATTCCCAAAATATACATACAGTGCAACATAATATACATACATACAAGTTATCAGTAGCCCTGAGGATTATCAGCAGTCACAGGGTTTATCACATATAACAATAATCGGCAATTAAGACCAGTTGTCGCACACATAAATACCAGACAGATAAATATAGTGACTCAACTTTTTATGGTTTGTAGAAAAAGCTCAAAATAAATGCGTTTATGAGAAAATATATAAAAAATTGTTAAAAGCACCATTTGTGATTGCTCATGTCGAACAGCCCTACTGCCATCAAACGAGGGTGAATTGCAAAGCACTAGAAATACTTTGGGTGTGCCAAAGTATATACGTGATTCAACCATTGGTAAATGATTGGTATTGATTCTTATTGCAATAAATGTTGGGTTACAAAAAGAATGCTTACAATAACGAGTTTTTCTTGAGAAGAAACCAATTAACCCTTAAGTAAATCATAATCGCACGTGAATGAAAACAATTTAAATTAATGAGGACTAGAATCAATTGTGCTTATAGTGGTTCGATTTCAGATTTAAAAGCACGTCTTATCATGGTTTGAAAAAATAAAAAACTCTAGAAAAAAAATGATTCGGTTTCGACAATATTCTTGAATTCAAACGAACCAAAATAAATGTATTGATGTTTGATAGTGGTTCAATTTATATACCGATTTGATCTTGTCAATTCGTGCCAAAAATTTACGTTTAAAGAAAGACATTACATGTCAAAATATCTCAATTTTAGTATCTTTTACCTCCTCTTATAAGCAAAACTTTTAAATGTCACGTGTCCCATTTTTAAGTAGGCTAATTAACACTTGGCAATTTTAAGAAATTCTTATTTTTTTGATTTTTTTTTTTTTTTGGCATTTCCTTATTTTCCGGAAAGTATTTATAAGGAGTTCAAAATTTAAAATTCAAGTTTCCATTTTTTTGGTAATTTTAATAATCTTTCATTTAAAACTAAAACTTAAAAAAAAAAAAAAAAAAAAAAAAAAAAAAAAAAAAAAAAAAAACTATCCTAATAACATAAATATTCAAAAAACTAAAAAGCATTTATAAGGAATTTTCAATTTTTCCGTTTTTTTTGTAACCGGTAAAACCGTTTTTGATTTAAAAATTCATATACCTGCTGAAATCCAAATTCATGCTTCTTATTTAAAGTTTGAATTTAGTTTCTATACTTTGTTAGTGTATCACCATAAGTCTGTGTAACTTTTTTTCCACTAACTTTTTACCCATGTAATTACTTTTTTATTTTTAAATAATTATCAAAAATTATATTAGTTTACTTTCAATCATTAATACGTTTACATCTTTTTTTAACACAATAAATTATTATTGTAGATTTTAGTTTACAAAAATTAATGTTTCATCATTAATGTTTAACTTTTAAACAATTTATATACATACAAATTGTTTAGTAATAATATACAATAACAATGGCTTTATCATATATTTATTTATACACTTTTATATAGTACATATTACTTTTATAAATTGTCTTTAACACCTTTGGACGTCAAAATTCCATTCAAATTGAAAATGAGACAATTTTCGTTGGCTGTTTGCTTTGCTATGACCATAAATAAAAGTCAATGTTAATCGATATCAAAGGTTGATTTTTTTTTTACAATAACCAATTTTTTCACACGGTCAGTTATATGTTGTTTTATCCAGAAAAATGAGCATATAATGATTGAAGTTATTGATTTTAGATCAAAATTGTAATTTAACCAATAAAACGTTAAATAATAAAACGTCAAATGATATATAAAAATAAGTGTTTCAAAATGTAATTTAAAAGATTTTCTTTTTTACTTGTCAAATTCATCCAGCTTTACTTACAATTTGAAATACATTGCTTTTTATTATGTTGACATTTAATCTTATTTTTGTCTATATAATAAAAAAAAATTGAACATACCTGTGGTTTACACGAGTTATAACCTAATATATTAATAAAGTGATAGCCTATAAAACTCAAGATTTTAAAAACATTTTTCCTGACATATAGTTCATGCGGTTTTGTCTCAACCTTACGAGCCCAAGATTACACAAGATGTGTCATGAGAGATCACTTTTGGTGATTTTCCTTCCCGATTACTAGGACTGCATTTCAAGAGCTGTAGATGAAATCGTGTGGATTATGGCGGGTGAAAAGAAACATTTTTCTTATATGTTTATAAAATAGCTGGTTGAACCCTTTTGTGCATTGTTGCGGAAAACTTTTCATGCAAAATTTTTTGGAGAAGTGTGTTGTAAATTAATAAAAACGAAAAAAAAAAGTTAAAAAAAACATGAGGAAAACAAAGATGAAAATTTTTTAAAAAACAAAGTTTTAAAAAGAGATGTAAAATAAATTGTCCAATTTTTTAAAGAAACTAAAAGCAAAGTTATAAAAAAACTTGGAAACAAATTGTAAACAATATTTAAAAAATAAAATAAAAAAAAAATTAAAAAAAAAAAAAAAATTAAAAAAAAAAAAAAAAAACACTTGATAAAAAAATTAACCAGTGCTATAAAATTTGTAAAAGTAAATAAACATTTGGACTAAAAGTGTAAATAACAAATATTTGAGGGATAGAAGAGGGATGTCTGCTATCTACCAAGGGAATCGAACCCTAGTCTTGCCTTTATAATAACAAACACAGCCTGAAATTTAGTTATTGTTCAATAATTCATAATTTTTTATAATACATGATGAGATTAGAGCTTAAAAAAAACGTCCCCTTTCATATTTCCTTAATTTTACTTCACATTCAGCCCTAAATACTTGTATATCTTCTATTTCCTTGTGTAAATAGTCGGAGGTCTTTTCTTTCAGTTATGTGGTTTTTCCTTATTAGGGTTTTCCATTCCAATCTTAAATGTTTTTTTTTACTTATTATTGTTATTCTTGTTAGATACTATCTTACTAGTAATTTACTTTGATTGGATGTGTAATTAAATACTATTAATTACATTATATGAAGATTTAGAATGGTTAGGACTTCATTTTGTTTCAGTTATACCGATCTTTGGTAAACTTTGCTAATCACAAAAAGTGTTTATTGTTCTTTATTCATTTGTTTTCTCAGCAAGAAAAAAAATACTAATGTTCCAGCATTCAAAGACTTAGGTGACGTTTAGTTTGTAAAATGTTTACAAAGGAATTAAAATCAACCAAGGAATTGGAATTTCTCAAAAATTGTTATTCAATCTCATCCCATGGTCTCACTAATTGGCAGAAAATGAAATTGGAATCTAAGAACAAAATGGTATTGAAATGATGTAAAATAACATAATTACCCTTCTTTTTTTTTGCTTAATTTTAATTTGTTTTTTAAGTTATATGTGGTGGTTGGTGATAGTAGTGGTGGTGAATGATAGTGGCGATAATTGGTAGATGGTGTTGGAATAGTGATGGTGATAGAGGTAAATATGGTAATCTTGCTTTTTCCCTCAAGAATTGAAATTATTTTCATCCAAACTTTGAAGGAATTCACTTTTATTCATTTGATGGAAAACAAATTTCATTTTGGAATCCAATTCTATTTCAAAAAGTTGAACCAAATAATGTGATGGAATTGGATTTCAATTCCATTTTCCAGAGAAGCAAACAGCACTTATAGTACGTGTATATTCATATGAAAATCTCAGATACAAAATAAGTACCAAGTTACAAAACACTTAATTAGTTAATTTGTAGCATGAACATTATATCTATACTAAAAACCAAAGTCGGTTGGCCTGACTTTGGTTTTCAACCCCTTTAACTTTTTCACTTTTCACTTTTTCTCCCTTTAATATATTTTACTTTAGTTTTTACCTTTTACTTTTCAAAATAACATATTATCCTTATACTTTATAAAATATCGATTTTACCATTTTACCTTTAAAACTTTTATAATATCTTTTTCACCAATTTTATGTTCTAAAATTTTCTACTTATCCCGCTGATATATATAATTTGACTTTTTACATACACGGATACTTTCTATTCCTCTACTTTGTAAAATTACATTTTTCACCCATCTATTTTCTAAAATATAGCATTTACCCCCTCAACTTTGAAATTTTTAAAATGTCCCTTTCATCTTCTTCATTTTTAAACTTTTGTGTTTACTCCCGTAATATATATAATATGATTTTTTTTCTATGTTTACCACCCTTGATTTTATAATGTCACTTTCAAATCTTTGGATTTGGACTTTATCAAATTCGTTAACTTAAGAAAATAATAATAAATAAATAAAATAATAATTTGTTACATTTTTATATATATGCGGCTATAAATTCAAGGTTGTCAACGTTTCGATGCAAATTTCAACTTTCCTTCGTTAATTAAAAAAATTACTTTGTTTTTTATATTCATATCGATATAAATTCGAATTCGTCTATGTTTCGAGATAATTTTTTATTTTTTTTACGTTTTAGTTCGGTGGCCCATACTTTTTCTTTTGCACCCTTCCATTTTATTATTTTCCATTTGATTCGCCCCTCAACTATCTATTTACCTACACTTTTCACCCTTATTTTTTAAAACGGTTTTTCTCATTCTTTAATTTATAAACCATTGTCTTTACTTTTTAAACTTTGAAGTTTTCAAAAAATCATTGTGACCCATTTATTTTGGGAGGTGATATTTCCACTGAAACTATTTTATCCATCCACTTAATTTTAAGGTGTGATGACCTTTTTGCCCTTATTTTTAATTTACAAAAATATCAAAAGAGAAATAAAGTTCTTGAACGTCGGTTTCTTGATTTTTCCTTCGACTTCTTCCCAATGAAACGTTGATAGTCACCATTCAAGAATCGATGTTGCTTCTTCGTTCGCCGGACGCCGCGCTGCTTCTTTTCCGTTCGCGGTCACGACTCTTTCTTCCAAGTCGTCAGTTCCTACTCTGAATCGGTCCTCCTTCTAAATCAATCCCCAGATATACCTTAATAGAATCGATACCCACCCCAAATCGATGCTCCAGCTATATGTGTTAGCCTCTATCCTAATTTCTGTTTTGCTTCTTGATGCCGATGGTGTGAATGGACTGAATACTGGATCCTATTGATGAGGGCTTCTCAAACAAGATGACGGTGGTTCATAATTAAGATAGTGACCTGAAGATCAGAAAAGAAGGGGTCGTTGATTGTGATTTAGTTTGTAGTTCTTTGTTGCAGGTTTAATGGGGTTGGGGTAGGGTGAAGTGAATGAAGAGGGAACATGGGAGAAGAAGATGGTGATAATGGCAAGTGGGTTTGTGATGCTTGTTGATTTGTGTTGATGAAAGCTGAACAAGGTTTGATTATGAAAGATGACGGGGGCTGCCTGAGAGTAGTGTGTGTCATAAAATAATTGTGGTGGAGATGGCGGTGTTCATGGGAAAAAGATGGTGATGCAATTAAATAAGTTTTATTTATAACAAATAATAACAATAAATAAATGCATTTTATCTTATTTATTCAAGAACAAAAGAAACAGCAACTCTAGCTTTCATATATGTTAATTTATGTTATTTTATAATTAAAAAGTTAAGGGTATAATTGTCCTTTTATTACTTATTCAGTGGCAATATCAAAACTTTCAGTGGCAATATTAACGGCCATTTATTTTCCACCATTTTTCTTAAATGTCGTTTTTTATTTTTTAACTTTAAAGTTTCTACAATGTCACTTTCATCCCCTTATTATTTAAACTTTACTACATCCTAAAATTGTTGGTAACCCCAAAACTGCAATTGAATTTTTGAATGTATGAATGTAGATAACTTTTTCTACATAATGTGGTGTATGTAGTATCAGAAAACGCATATACTCAAACGAAATGAAAATATAAACAACATTTTCGTCTACTTTCAACATTTTTGAATGTACCAATGTATACAACTTTTCCTACATAATATGGTGTTTGTAGTATCCACAGACACATATACTCAAACAAAATAAAAATAGAAACAATATTTTCATCGACTTTCAGCTAATAACGATAAATTTTTACCTCTTAAATTCATAACTACCGCCGCAATGCGCGGCAGGTAAAATACTAGTTAAAAACTATTTTTCTCACTTAAAAGTTGACTAAGGATTTTCTTAGATGCTATTTTCAAACATGATTACTCTAGTATTGCAGATACAACCACAATTACTTCAAACACAAAAGCATATATCAAACTGAACATAATACAAATTTAGGCTACTACAACCATGGGTTTTTTACTTTTTAACCCTTACATGAGACAGAAATTAAGACCTTAAACATTTAAGTATCACAAACCAAGAAACAGAACATAACACAGAGCATAGAATGATAGAACAAAAAACATAAGAAAAGTCTTAAAGGTTGGTAGAGTTGCCTCCAGTTTGATGCAGCATTGCATCTATCTCATCACCTTCCTCCATTTCCAGCTGTACCACAAAATTATAGAAGATAATCAGGGCATTTTCAATCTTCTAATATGAAGGAATTTTAAGGATTACAATGAAACTTAATTCTAATGTAATCTCAAATTCTATCCCCAAACATGAGAGAGAGAGAGAGAGAGAGAGAGGACCTCATCAGGAGTTTGCTCTCCTCGAAGACGACGCCCATCAAACAAGAAAGCAATGGAATTAAGCTCAACAGATTGTCGATCACAGTAAGCATTCATAAGTTTCTTCAGTTGTGTGCTCCTTTTGATTCTGAAGAACACTTCATTTCCATCCTGGAAATACAACAACATGAGTTATCCCTTCAACTTTCAAGCATATTATGATGCCCACTAAAACATTGATGCATCTCACAGTTGTACCATATGATAGAACAACAAATCAAAATTAAAGAAAAACATAGTAGAATTTACTATCAAGTAAACCCCTATCTTAATCAGTCATGTTTTAACAAAATTAGTATCGTTTCCACGATGAGTTCCTGATGTTTAGAAAAAACAACTCCAGAATTTATCATCTAAAACATAAACCAGCACATAATGCAATATTTGTGAATAATCCCTAGCGTTAACAACGATTATAAGTAGAAAACTAACTGTAAGGTGAAACAAAGAAAACTAAACCCTAGAACGCGAAGAAGAAATCAACACGAACTTCAGAGCACTAGAAATTACTGGCTTCATACTAAGCGAGAAATAATAATCATCTAACCAGATAAAAACGTGAAGATTAGAGAGAATACAATACATCGAATTCGATGATGGAAAAAAATTTAACACAAGGAGAGAAATGTAACCTGGCCTTTGACTTTCAAATTGATGTGAGCTCCTTGATCACCAGTCCCAGGCTTCTTGTCTTCATCGTTGTTGACTCCTGACATGTTTTCCGGCAAATCGATAAACGGCGTATGGAACGGAAACGCTGCTTCGATTGGCGACGCTTCAAACTCTGCCTAAACTATACGCCTTCTTTGTCGCTCACAACTCACTAGTAGAATAGAAAGGGAGAGGTTAATGTTCTCAAGAGACGATCTGACGGTCGATATTTGCCGATGGAAAATGAATCAAGATATTGCTTTTAGCCTCCTATAATTTTTGGAAAATGACATAAAGGGCCATGAAGGAACAATGACCAATGCGGGGAAAGTGCAAAGCTACAAATTGCACAAAATAGGAAAATTAATTTTGTCTAATGTCTATTTTAGTGCATTTATCTTTATTTTTTTAATGAAAATAACATTTTATATAGGAAATTCAAACAAACAACGGTTAAATCAATTAGAGTTAATATCGATATCTTAGGTGTTGTTTGGTTCGCAGAATGTTGCTGAAGGAATTTGATTTGAAATTGAAAAATGGATCTATCAGGAATTTGAATCCATTTCCATATGCTATTTGGTTGGCATGAAATGGAATTGGAATTAATTTTATATTTTGTTTTGTTCGCAGGAAATGAAATTGTAATTCATGTAAAATGACATAATTATCATTTTTGTCTTTTTTGCTTAATTTTACCTTGTTTTCTAACTTATATGTAAAGATACATTATGAAAATTATAGAAACAGTAAAATTTCGGCAGTGGTGGAAATGGTGGTGGGGGCAGTAGCGTGGTGGCGGCGACAGTGGTGGGTGGTGGTGATGGTGATAGTGATGGTTGTGGTGATGTTGACGGTGGCCTTGATTGTGGTAGCGGAAGTAGTGGTGATGGCGGCAGTGGCAGCTGGTGGCGACATCAACGGCGGTGACGATGCTAGTGGTGGCAGTGGCGGCTGGTGGTGGTGGTCGTAGCGACGATGGTAGCAGCATTGGTAGTGGTGGTGGTGGTGGTGGCGGAGATGGTGGTGGGTGATAACATTAGTAGTGGTGGTGGGTGATCGTAGTGGTAGTGGTGAATGAGGCAATGTTAGCAGTGGTAGTGGGTGATGGTGGTCGGTGGTGGCGGCGGCGACGATGGTAACGATGACGATAGTAGTGGTGGTGGCGCCGAATGTAGTAGCGGCGGCAGTGATGGTGGGTGGTAGTGGTGGTGGCAATGGCGGCGGTGATATCGGTTGTGGCAGCAACGGTGGTGGTGGTGGTAGTGGTGGTCAGTGGTTGGTGGGGCGGCAACGGTGGTGGGTGGTGGTGATGGTGGTTATGATGGTTGTGGTGATGGTGGTGGTAGCCTTGATTGTGGTAGCGGAAGTAGTGGCAGTGGCAGTTGGTGGCGACATCGACGGTGGTGGTGGTGGCAGTGGCGGCTTGTGGTGGTGGTCGGTGCAGCGATGGTGGCAACATTGGTAGTAATGGTGGTGGTGGTGGCTGCGATGGTGGTGGGTGATAACATTGGTAGTGGTGGTGGGTGATAACATTGGTAGTGGTGGTGGTAAAGGCAATGGTGGCAGTGGTGGTGGGTGATGGTGGTCGATGGTGGCGGCAACGGTGGTAACGACGACGATGGTAGTGGTGGTGGCGGCGGCGGTGATGGTGGGTGGTAGCTGCGGTAACGATGGTGGTGGGTAGTAGTCATGGCAGTGGTGGCAATGGCGGCGGTTATAGTGGTTGTAATGACAGCGGTGGTGGTGGTGATCAGTGGTTTGTGGGGTGGCAGTGGTGGTGGTGGTGGTGGTGATCAGTGGTTTGTGGGGCGGCAGCAGTGGTGGTGCGTTTTCTGATAAGTACAATGGGTATTTTTGTAATCTGCCACTTTCCTTGATGATAAGGAATGTTTTCCAACCAACTTTGGAAGGAATTCACTTTCCTCCATATGGTGGAAAGTTTGTTTCATTTAGGAATCTTTTTCCCTCCTCTAAGTCCAACTAAACGCATGAATTCGAGGGAATTGGAATCCTTTTCCATCGAATTTCTTTCTTTTACTGCCAACCAAACGCACCCCTAATCGTAAGATCTTTCCTATAAACAATTATGATTTCAATAGGTCGGTTTCAGAGTCGGCTCAATGAGTTTCGGGGCTCTAAGCGAACCAAAAATTTGGGGCCCTTTGACATTTACTATACTTAATGTTATAAACCCTTATCATTTATCTAGGTTTGCGACCGGTAATAATAAACTAAAAAGTTTACAAATTGCGGAGTTAAAAAAAATTAGGTATATGTTTTTTGTGAATATATTTTATGACATTAAATTAATTTTTCTAGCTTTTTTAGATGCAAATTCTTTAATGAAATCTTCATAATCAATTTCTTTAACTAATTGTTTTTCAATTGACAAAATAGCTAATTCATTTAATCTTTCTTATGCCATTGTAGTTCTTAAATAATTTTTTAATAGTTTTAATTTAGATTTTTTTTTTTTGCAAAGACAACGATTATATAAATAGTTAACATAATCCTATAGTCAACATATGCATTTCGAAAAGAACTAAATTTTTTAATTTAATTAATTATATTAATAATTGTATCACATTCTAAATGTGCAATATGTCTTAAAAGTTTTAGTTCGTGAAATAAATCTAAACCATCAATATCTAAGCTATCATCATGCTTTAAAGATTTTTCAAGATTTAAACAATGTTTTTTTAGAGTATTTTCATCAAATGATTTTAATTTTTCTATACTAAATAGAAAACCAAAAATATTTTTGAACTCATTAAATTGCTCAAATCTACTTTTAAGTGGAGTAATGGTTTTGTCTACTATATATAAAAAGTAATCAGTTTTAAATAACTGAACAAGAGTTTAATAGTTTCATTAGCAACATTTTCATCATATCGTCTATTTCTTTGAATGATACGTTTTTCACGAAATTCAGGTTCTACGTTCATTTCTAAATTCAATTCTTTTGCATAATCTAAAGTCTTTTCAAATCAGTTTTCTTTATATTCTTCAAAGAAACACAAAAGTCCATTTAGTTGATCTATAGCATCATCGATACGTATATCGTTTGATTGCAAGCTTTTACTAATAGTGTTAATAGTAAACAAAACATCATACCAAATAATCATTCATAATAAAATTCAGTATTTTCAAGTTCATATGTAGCTAAACATTTAGCCTCACTTTTAATTTTTGGATCTTCATAATTTTTGGATAATTATAAAAGTGCTTTTCTTAATTGTGGTGCTTGAAATCTAATTGCTTTTACACTTCTACTCTACTTCCCAACAAGTTTGCAATAATAATTTAAGTGTTAGGTTTGATATATTATCTTGTAATATTTTCCACCTTTGAGTTGATGAAGCAAGTATCGAATATATATGTTGTATAACTCCAAAAAATTCACTAGCTTTATCACACGAATTAGTCATATCACAAATTACTAAATTTAAACTATGACAACCACAAAGAGTGTATAATGCTCTAGGGTTAATATCCAACAATCGTTTATGTACACCTAGATGTTTTCCTTTCATATTTAAACCAATGTTATAACCTTGACCCCTAACATCGTTTATATCTAGGCTATGTTTGACGGACTAGCTGAAAAGCTAGTTGTTAGCTGAAAAGCTAGCTGATGGCTGAAAAGCTAGCTGTTAAATAAAAAGCTAGCTGATAGCTGAAAAGCTAGCTGATAAAAAATAACGTTTGGTAAAACTAGCTGAAAAGCTAGCTGAAATATATAAAATTACATAAAAGGACATGTAAGAATATGTATTTCTATAATTAATTAAGGGGTGTATTTGGAAAATTTTAAAAAAGCTCATAAAAAGCTAGTCTAAGTAGCTTTTCAAAAAGCTAGCTTATAAGCTACTTTTTGGCTTACCAAACATAACAACATAAAAAAGCTCAAAAAATAAGCTAGCTTATCAGCTAGCTGTGGCGCGCAAACACAGCCCTAGTCCTATATTTTTAACTAGTTTATAACCTGTGGAAACCACGGTTACAAAATTAATTAAAGTTTCTTAGTGAGAATTTAAAAATTATTAATTAATTAATTTTAAATAAATTATTAATTAAATGATTTTTTTTAGTTATATAAAGTTATAATCGTTAATTTAAATAAATGTATGAAATATTATATCACGTACAATTTGTATTAATTTTATTATAATGTTATTAATTTAATTTAATTAGAGTGAGAAATTTAAAATTTGAAATTTGAAATGGAGAATTAATAAATTGACAAGTGGTATGCATTAATTAGGAAGCCTAATATGGTGACACATGACAAAAAATGAATAAAATATGTATTAATTAGGATGCCTAATAGAATGACACATGTCAAAAGGAGATTAAAACTATTCTTTTATTAGAATAGGGATTTGATCAACTATAGCATCATATAAGCTTTTACCGGTTGTATTATCTATAATTAAAAATCCTATAAAGTACTCCTTAACTTCTATTGTAGTTGTTGAAAAATATAAACATCGTAAGATAATTGACATTTGTTCCTTATGACTTGTATCAGGAGTACAATCAAGTATTATTGAAAAGTATTTAGTCTCTTTTACCTTTTTAATAATTTTAGTTTTAACTTCTTCTCCTAATAAACTAATAAGTTTGTTTTACATATTATGTCCAAGATAATGATTATGAATTTCTTTGTCATTAATTCTCCTAATATGTTGTTGCATAATAAGATCAAATTCCGCAATCATTTCAATTATAGTTAAAAAAAATTACCATTATTTTCTTCATAAATTTTTTCATTTGTTCCACGAAATGCTAAATTATTTTTTCCCAAAGTTTTTACTATAGCAATGGTTCTTTTTAACACATTTTTCCGATGTTCTTTTTCTTTATTTATTTGTTCTTGGATTTGCTTGTCAATTGTTTTATTATTTGCTAATCTAGTTTCTAAGTTAATATATGGCCTCATATTAAGAATGTGTCTATTACTTGCTTCATGTCTTTTTAGTATACTAGAAATATTATTTCAATCATTGTTACCTTTATGTGCTAATGAAAATGTAGATGTATTCACATTAAATAATTTACAACAAAAACAAAAAAAAAAAATTATCTACATCTATGGAATAAACCAACCACGTTTGTTCGTATTTTTTTCCTGGTATTTTTGCATATAAAGAGATGTACTAAAGCTTCTTAAATGTTGATCTTTTGGAAATTTAAAATCATAAATTTTAATAGGACATTTTTCTATAATTAAATCTTTTAAATTAGTACTAATATTATTTCATTTACTTTGATCATATATGTTTAAGGCGTGTTATTATTTTCACTATTAGTTTGTTCATTATCAATTTCAATACTAGTTTGTTCGTTATCAATTTCAATATTAGTTTGTTCGTTGTCATTTTTCACTATTAGTTTGTTCCTTATTAATTTCAATATTAGTTTGGTCAATAATATTATCAACATTAGCTTGTTCTGGTTCATTATCAACATTTTTGTTTGTAGTTAAATATTTTAAAAACGACCATTTTGTTTATCTATAAAAGCTTCTTCTTGTATTTTTCGTTTCCTTTTTTAGGCACCTGATTCGTATTTTTTGACATGTTTATTAATTATTTGATTAATAATAACTATAAGTATAGAAGATATGTATTAGGATTATACCGCCCCTAAGATAATGGAAAGCTCAAAAACAATGGAATCTGTCAATCTGGAACCAGTGAACAATAGAATCTACCAATTTGGAATCAATGAACAATGGAATCTACCAATTTGAAATAAAAAATCAGAAAATTGAAAAGATTAACAAATTTGATCATTAATGGAAAAAGCCAAAAATAATTAAAATACAAATTACATAACTTAATAATAAAACATTGTGTTTTAATCAGAAGACATTATATAACTAGATGTCAAACAAGAATCTCATTAAAAACAAAACCAAATTATGAGGCCAAACCACATAATTCAAATCAAATATCGCATGTTTGATAAAAAAAAAAGGTTGTTCTATCATTCTATACAATGGGTACATTCCATCAGAATTCATTTTTGTAGTATTGATGAAGACTTTTCCACATATTGGAGTTTGGGGCCAATCAACCAAACCAAGAGCCAAATAGCATCAACCTTTTGAGGAATGATTCACCAAATAAAGCAAATTGAAGCAGTGGGACAAAGCTTATTGGCTAGGCAACAATTATTCCATTAATCAACAATATCAATTGAGATTTTTAGAACACTGGTTTGACTTTTGAGTGGTTTCAGCTAATCGACTATTAACCCCAAATCCCCAATTACATAATCAAACAATAGGAAAATCAAAACTCAAAAGGGAAAATACAAGCACATTACTGTTTTAAATTCAATGACAGCAAAATAACTGATTTTGATTTTAGAGTTTTGAGTAATGGAGAAACCGAGAGGCGAGAATAGTAGCCAACAGGTCAACCGTCAACAGCTATTCAAATCATTCAATCGACAGTCTGTGGAATAGTGGAAGAATCGCTTGGAGAAGAAAGCCTAGAATCGAGTCCGAGAATGGAGAAAAGAAAGGAAGTTTAATCGTCGTTACAACGTGATTGTAGTAGCAGGCGTGATTTTTTTTTGGGAATGGGGAGTATCGCATGGACCATGAATAGATGGAGAGAAACTAGACTTGAAATTAAATGGGGCCCCTTACAATTTGGGGCCCTAAGCCCTACCTTTACAAACTCAAGCTTAAGGCTGTCCCTGGACGGTTTTATAGCAATATCAGATCTAACATCACATAACACATATAAGATCGTAAGAGAATTTAAAATATAAGCTTTTTACAAACAAACTTTTAGTTTTTTTTTTTAAAAAAACTATTGGTTTTCCAGTGAATTTATCAATTCACAAGCTCTAGATAAATTTTTTTAACATATAATATTATATTATATATTTACCTATTATAATAATATAAAAAATAGATATTGTAGGATCCATAAAAACTATATGACTTTCATATTGTGGATATCTTTTACGCTTTTATGATTGGTGATGCAATGACATGAGACCACAAAGTTTGTTAAAAAGAATTATGGTGTTAGATATTTTTAGAATCGTATATGCGTCTTTTCTGGTTTTTTAGTTTGGTTTTATATGTGTAAAAATGTAACCTATTGTAACGACCCGTTTTATTTGGACATTTTTCCTAATTATTTTAGTTTTCTCTAGAGTAGTTTTTTCTAGAAAGATTCTAGAAGATATCTAGAAACTCCATAGAAGGCTCATGAGACGACATCTTCTAGAAATATTCTAGAAGATGTCCTTGTTTCGTAGTAGTTCTTGCCTCTTGTATATATATATATATATAGGGCTCTCCCATTTCATTTCTCCTCACCTTGTAATTGAGTTGAGTTCTCTAGAGCAATAAAGAGCTTTCGTGTGTTGAGTTACTTCCTTCTTTCCTTATTCTTGTGTTGAAGTTTTGAGTTAGGCTGAATTAGTTTGAGAACTAAGTGTCGCACGGTGAGCTTGAAGATTCAAGTCTGTGACAAAGTGGTATCAGAGCTAATCAATTGATGGAAGGTATGGCGAGTGAAATAGAGAAGAATATTGATAAGACCTGTTTGAGAGGGTCAGTCTCCAAGAAGAATAGAGCATGAAGAACAAAGAGAGAGAGAGAGAGAGAGAGAGAGAGCTAGAGCAATTTTTTATATTAATTCCCTAAAACAAATATACAACTTAAAGACTAATGGATGTCACATGACTCCTCAATTCTAGGAACTGAAACAATCATGCATGGACTTATTCAAGGAAACACTAGTGGAACTAAAAACATGGAATTTAAGAAAAGATCAACTTCACGTGTGCAGCTAGCTGGTGGTCAACAAACTTGGTCTTCAAGGTTCCTTTAGTCTTCATAACGGTTGGGTCTCCTGATGGTCCTTTTAGGTCAGGTATGGGTTATACCCGTATCAACACCCCCTCCGTTAGCAATAGCCTTGTCCTCAAGGTCAGGTAATAGCTTGGATAAATCAAAATCATCTTTGTTTTCCCAGGTTGCTTCTAAAATGTCACGCCCTTTCCAATGGAGAAGAACTTGGTCTAGTGGTCCGTGGGGGGTTTGGAGAATACGCTGATCCAAAATAAGCTTCCACCTCGGCGGTTTTGAAGATCAAATTAGGAATGTAATCAGGAAAAGGAGAATTAACATCACCGATCAATGAATATCTTATCCCTAAATAGAAGAGGTGTTGGGTGCGAAGTGAAAAGAGACTGGATCAAAAACCTTAGGATTCAAAACCATAATTTTCTAGTAGGCCTACAGGAAACTAAATCCATGGATGTCAAAGTCGGTCTCGATAAAGCTATTTGGGGCCCAAATCCTTTTTCAATGTGAAGTCAGCAATCCTCAAGGACTTTCTGGGGGAATTGCAACTTTATGGAATCCTGAAAAATTCCTTCTAACACAATCTTCAAGCGAAACAGGGTATCCATTTCGTTTGGCCCATCTCCATTATGTTTCTTCAACTTGTGGCTGCCAGATGATTCATTAAAGGATATCGTGAGAGCATGGTGGACGACAGACTGGTGTAGCGGTTTCTTCTATTCACTTTCTCCATTATCTATGGTTGTTGGGAAATTAAAAAACACAAAAGAAAAAATAAAGCAATGGAGGAAACTGAAAATCGAAGAAAACAGGAAAAAGATTGAGGAAATCTCCAACAAAGTGAATGAGATCGATCTAAAGGCAGAGGAAACACAACCATCTGAATCAGACATGGAAATTAGAAAGGAGTTGCTAAAAGAACTAAGAGAGTTCGAATCTAAACATTTCTTGGACCTCAAACAAAAGTCAAGATGTAAATGGGCTTTAGAAGGCGACAAAAACTCCGGATTCTTTCATGCTCTAATTAACAAGAATATTCATTCGCAGCGACTAACTAGCATGAACGTTAATGGTATTTGGACTTTGGACCCAGAAAAAGTCAAATCAGAGGCTTATAACCACTTTTACAACAAGTTCAAGGAAACTAACAAAAACATGCCTCCTTTCTTTAGTTCCAAGTTCAACAAATTATCGTTCAATGACCACTCCATTCTTGAAGCAGCTATTTCCCTCGAAGAAGTAAAGGCAGCAGTGTGGAAATGCGGGGCCGACAAGGCTCCAGGCTCCAATGGATTTACATTTGCATTTATCAAGAAACAATGGGATACAATTGGAGGTGACATCTTTTTAGCTATCAAAGAATTCAAGAAAACCGGAAACATATACAAAAGATGCAACTCCTCGTTTATCATTTTAGTGCCGAAGATTACAGACCCAAACACTTTGGATGACTTTAGACCGATCAATTTAATTGGTTTCCTTTATAAGATCATCTCAAAGGTGCTAGCCGAAAGGTTAAAAGTTGTGATAGATAAAGTCATTAGCCAAACCCAAACAACTTTCATAAAGAACCGCAAACATACTTGACGGCCCGCTGATCGTAAATGAAATCATCTCATGGGTTAAGAAATCCAAAACCAAGGCTTTCCTCTTTAAAGTAAATTTTGAAAAGGATTTTGATTGTGTAAATTGGAAGTACCTGGATTCTATAATGGCACATATGCACTTTGGATTAAAATGGCGTAGTTGGATTTGGAGTTGTCTTGCCTCTGCCAGGGCCTCAATAATAGTAAACGGATCAACAACCAAATAATTCTCTCTAGAGAGGGGAATTCAACAGGGGGACCCTCTCTCTCCTTTCTTATTTATCTTGGCTGTCGAGGGACTTAATATCGCACTGGAAGAAGCTACAAACCATTGCATCTTCAAAGGCATTTCCCTTCCAAATAACAGCCCAACTGTGTCTCGTCTTCAATATGCAGACGATGCGATTTTCCTAGGAGAGTGGTCAATACAAAATGCCAAGAACTTAATTAGAATACTTCGCTGCTATGAGCTTGCCCCGGATCTAAAAGTAAGTATAACAAAAAGCAAGCTCTTCGATTTGGGCATCAATAATCTTGAAATTGAACTGTTGGCCAGAAGCATCCAATGCTCCATTGGTAACTTACCATTTGTCTACTTGGGTATGTATGTGGGTGCTACAATCTCAAGAATATCCCAATGGAGTGGGCTGATTGCCAAATTCCAAGCTAAAATATCAAAGTGGAAAGTCTCTCTCCTTTGGCGGTAGATTAACTTTATGCAAAGCGGTGTTGGGTAGCCTTGGTACATTCATCTTTTCATTATATAAAGAGCCAATTAAAGTTCTTAATAATCTTGAAAAAATAAGAAGATACTTCTTCTGTGGTGGCTCATCAGAAAAATAAAAATTAACATGGATTGGCTGGGAAAAGGTTCTCTCGAAACAAGAGAATGGAGGATTAAGTATCGGTAGTCTCAAAGCCCATAATCTTGCACTGCTAGTGAAGTGGTGGTGGCGTTTCAAAGAACACAAGCAGGAACTATGGGATATAATTTGGGGTCTCTTGGTGTTGCTTTTAAATTCCTATGTATTTTCTCTTTGTTCTTATGTATTTGTATTTTATTTTTTGTAACTGTCACAGCTCCTAACTGGTTTTTTTAATATTTATATTTATTCAGCCGGTCAAAAAAAAGCTTACACCTTATTTATAAAACTTTTAAATTAAATAAAAGCTTTTAATTTTATGGAACATGGAACCTTATCAAGATTGTTCAATTGGTATGGTACTACCAACCAAACATGTTGGCAACTAACTTTTTTTGTTCGGTTGATAACATGTTTGTTGGTTTTCTGTGAATACAATTTCTACAGCCTTAATAATTAGTTTTAATTATTAATAAAAAAAATTAAAATCAAAACCATCAATGTTTTTGCAGTTTTGCTTGTCTGCATGTTTGATTTTTTGAAATCAATTACATAAAATCGTTGATGTTCTTGTTCATTGACAACTACATTAGAAACTAATTTAAATGGTATAATATTTAGTTTTTTTTTTTAATTTTAAATAGATTAATCTAAGTTTAACCAATTTATTAAATAGATTTAATTGACAACTATATAAACATGTCAACCGGATGACAACCTATTAATCTGAAATGTTGGATTCAATTGAAAATATCAACTCATTTAAATAAACGTGTTAGGTTTGGTTGTAATCTTCAATCCAATTAACATATACGGTGAACCCAAACTCTACCATCCAGCTCTATTCTTACCTTCTTTAGTCACACGACAACTGTAGTTTTCACATTGCGAATTCCAAAATCTGTTTTGTTTGTAAAATACAATTTATTATTGAAAAGCTGGCCTACCTGGGCGGCTTAGGCCATGGCCCAAGACATCAAGTTATTGGGGGCAGCGGTGCACAAATCGTTTTTTTTTTTTAATTGGACGGGTTCAGAAAATGGGTTCGGTTTTAGTCAACAAAGTCAAAACCGGTTCACCACCAAAATAATTCGAACCTATACAAACCGGTTCGGTTTAGTACAAACCGGTTCACCATAAACCGATTCCTAACCCAGTTCCTAGAACCAGTTAAAAACAAAACAACGAAAATGGTTCTTACAATGTTTGCTTTGTTTCTTAGGATATTATGGGTAATATATACATGGTTAATTTTTAAGACCGGTTCAAAAGCGGTTCTCTAGACCGGTTTAGCATAAACCGGTTCAAAACCGATTCGAATGGCTAGAAATCCGAATTACTACAAAACCGCGATTCAGTTTGGCATCGATCATCGGTTCAACAGTGGACCGGCTCAAGGATGAACCGGTTTTCGGTTCGGCCACTTGTTCGGATCGTGAACGGGTTTTTTTGTGCACCACCAATTGGGGACATAAGTATGAGCCTGTATGGGTATATCAGTATATGGAAAAATTCTGGCCCATTTTCTTTGATCATATCTGTATCACCCTATTCAGGTGGAGATGAGTTATGGTGGTAAAAAAAAAATTAGGCATGTGCAGTAGAACAGAAGACGAAGAGGCAAGTTGCAAATTTCAACACGGGTAATCATTATACCACCTTCTTCACGCCATTATTTACGTCGTTAGTCGGTCGACGGTTGGAGATTTCAAGATGCAACGAACGTGATATCTGATTTTTCTTTAGCAGTATAAATTGAAATTGACATCTCTTAGGCTTCATAGAGTGGTTCGACAAGAAACTTGGTAAAAGTGGCATGGCTTCAACGCACACCACACCACGACCTCAGTAGAGGTTATTCGGAAACATAACTCGTCATATATATCTACCGATAACAAAGAAAAAAATTTTCAATTGGAATGTTACATGAAAGGTTCCTATCAATTCTCACTTTCTACCCTAAACTCAAATTGGAAATACTATATTTACCCTTTTTAACTTTTATAAAAATTATCACTTTGACTTATTCTCTTTCATATTTAACTTTATATAAGTTAATTGTTATTAATATTCTTTTTTGTGTCCTTATTTTAAATTATATGATGTTTTTTCTTGTTGTAATTTTATTTTTCTAAGTGTTTTTTTTTTTTTTTGTATTTTTTGTTGAATTTTAATGAAATTGTAGTTTTTACATCAAGTTGGTTAAACTGATTATTTTTAATATAAATTAATTTTTTTTTAAAAAGCAAGTATGACAACCCACGCGATGTGACGTTGATGTCGACCGTGACAAGTGTGACGCTACACCCACCAGCCTTATCTCTACTTCCGTAATAATTTGTGATTTGTTATGTTGTAATCTTCATTTAAGCTTTAGTCTGTCACTCAGAGAGTCACAATATCAATTCTATTCTCCCTTCTCATGGTTTTTGTCTACGGGTTGTTGTTATAATGAAGATTTTAGAGTTAAGTTAGAGGTTATCTTCCTATCCTGAGTTATTGTGGGATTGGGCAAAACTAAGTTCAAATTTGTTTTCCAGCTTTTAGAGACAATGATTACTTTTTGTAGCAAAAAAACATTTGAATACATTAGCTTGGATGCAGCACAAAAATTTAACTTTATATTTGTTTAGTTGCAGTTATAGTTTGAGTTTTCAATTGTTTAGCTTTACTATGCTCTTCTTTTGACTTTGTCGTAGAACGCTAGTATGTTTAGTTATTTTCAAGGTTTTAACTTTGATTGCTTAACATTAATTTATAATTGTTTAGTGCTTAATCTGTTTTAAAGATTTATATTATAATTGTTTAGTTATTTTGAGAATTGTTCATCTAGACTTCAAGGAAGTACATAGATGATTTGAATATTCCTATTAGTGGGTCGGTTTACGGGTTATGTTTTTACCACTAACTGGATTTCGGGTTTGGACCGGACCGTACCCGGAATACATAATTCAACCCGGATCGGAAAACATTTTTACCTTAATCTCAGTTTATAGATATTAGAAAAACTTTAAAATATATAGATAATTATATTGAATTATTAATTAATATTAAGAAACTT
Organism: Lactuca serriola; assembly: GCF_051521515.1. Taxonomy (NCBI): domain Eukaryota; kingdom Viridiplantae; phylum Streptophyta; class Magnoliopsida; order Asterales; family Asteraceae; genus Lactuca; species Lactuca serriola. Next base: position 162,281,715 of record NC_136416.1, on the reverse strand, counting down.
TTATTGAATTATTAATTTATTTTACAGAAGAGAATGCATCATGGCTTTGAAATTTAATGATAGGTCTCACGAAAATGGATAAATCTCTATACTAATAAAAAAATATCTCTTTTGACATGTGTCATCATATTAGACATTTTAATTAATGTGTTATCACTTGTCAATCTATTAGTTTTCCATTTTAAATTTATTAGACCTCTTCATTAATGTAATTCTATTTTAAATTTTAAATTATTGTTTTTATTAATTCACAAATAAAAAATATATAATATATATTAAAAATTATTTTTATATATTTATTTGAATCAATGATTATAATTTCACATAACTAATAAAAATATCTCTTAAATTAATAATTTATTTAAAATAACTTATTAATAATTTTAGTTTTTACTATAAAAGTTTGATTAATTTTATAACCGTGGTTCCTACGGATTATAAACTAGTAAGATAATAAAGAAAGACCGCCAAACACTCATAATTTAATTATTGTAACATTGTTTATGAATCACTCTGTTGTCTTTTGTTTTTTTTTTTTTTTGTGGAATTGGATCATTCCTAAAAGGCTAGAACGACAATTAAACAAACAAAAAATCATTGTGCGATCAACAGCTTCCCCAGTTCACCTCAGTGTCGATTTTATTTTTATTTTTATTTTTATTTTTTCTTTTTGGGTTTCGCCTCTAGTCTCCAAATCTCCATCGTATTCCATTATTACACAAAAAAAATCTATTTTGATACGATGACACTTTGGTTATTACTTATTATTATTTTTGTATAATAATATTTTGGTAAATTTGGTTTGCTACTTGTTACCTTTGCATTAATCTTCTGTTTTGTATTTTTTAGTCGAATTGTGCAAAAAAAAAATGAATGATGGATGTTACGTAGTAAGATTATAAATTTAAATAATATGCTAGATACTAGAGAGTAATGTGACAAACAAAACCCGAAACCATAAAAAACAAAGATACAAAACACACTTTGGTACCTGGAACAAGATCGGACCGAAACTGTAAACAACACTATCAAAGTCAAATTCGGTCCAAAACCCAAAACCTGGGTTAGTACCCAGAACCGGACTAGACCAAACCCGGACCCGATACACCCAAAAATGGTCCGGTTTCGGGTAAGGCAATTCATGATTTTCGGTCTTTGGGCCGGTCCGGTCCAGGTTTGGCCCGTTGCTCATCCCTAAATTTATACTTATCATGAATTCTCCATATGGGTTTGTATATTATATTTGAGGTAGGAATCAAAGTTTAAAAGCTGAAAAGTAAATGCTCGAAAGTTTAATGCTAATGTCGGTCTCGGTTCCAAAGTACATTGCTTTTGTGTGTATTGGTGAAGATGTTTCTCTCGCCCATCGATTCAATCTGTTTTAGGGTCTGAATTGAAGGTTGTGTGTTTCCATGAGTTCGATGTAATTTCTGACACAAATTTATGGTATAATGAATTTTTGTTTTGAACGATAGCTTGTGATATAAACAAGAAAGCTTGAATGTGAATTTATATTTTGATAAACCTACGGCAGAAAAAAAAGTTGGCACTGATGTTGCAAATAGTAAAAATTAATAACATATATGGTTGTCTTTGTTTAATCTACTTCTTTCCAAGTTTCTTTAAAGGATAATTCTTATTGATGAAGGTAATTATTTAATACTTAGTTATTTAACTAAAACCACAACATTTAGTACATGATGAAACACCAAAAAATCATAACAAATCAACATGTAACATAAAATATGTTATAGCTACTTTATGAAGTAGATGAAAGAAACCGGTGGCCATGATGCATGCATAATAGTTACGATAGAATATAGCAATATAGCATATTCTTTCCCTTAAAGGGAAAATAGTTGTTATTAAATAAGTACACCAACATAACAGTTAACTTAAAATCCAACCTCCTAAATAACAGAACTACGAAGCTTAAGACAAAAGCTCAACCAGCATTATCATATCATCAATTCATCATCACTTTATATACTCTTCTTCTAAACCCATAAGAAGCCGCCACCTGTCTGATGCAGCATCGCATCAATCTCATCACCATCTTCCATCTCCAACTGCCATCAAACCCAATTTATTTAACAGTCTTTAAAAGCTTAAATTCACAGTATACTTCAATAGCATAGCTTTTAAGGACATTAAAGCTAGTCTTGCATACTTAAATGATCTTTTTGTTTGTAGAAAAAGGGTGAAAACATGAACGAATTGCCACAAACTACATATGACCATTGTTTCTATGTCTAACTAGAGGTGTGTGTGTGTGTGTGAGAGAGAGAGAGAGAGAGAACCTCATCTGGAGTTTGTTCAGCTCGAAGGCGACGACCATCAAACAAGAAGGCAATAGAGCTGATATCAACAGATTGCCTTTCACAATAAGCGTTCATCAGCTTCTTAAGTTGTGTGCTTCGTTTGATCCTAAAGAACACTTCATTTCCATCCTGTCAAATAATCAAAAGTTAAAAAAACAATCTAAAAGCTTGGATTAATTTCTTTTAGAATACGTATCTTTTACAATTAAGGTACAAATATCAAAATATGTATCCATCAAGGCCTAGATCTGAAATAAAGTGTATGACATTGATGATAACTGAAAAAAAATGTTTTAATTGTATATCGGTATAGTGAATATTGATTATTGAATGCTAATGTTATGTTCATATTCACACAGTGATTTTCAAAGATATAATTTCAGATGCAAAATCACTTCACCAGTTTCTACATCTTCGCAAGTAAAAAAATAGACACTTATGAAAACAGAAAACCGAGCCAAAGGCAAAAAATCCATAAACGAAAACAAAGGGACTGATACAACGATTATATACAAAACCTAAAAAAGGAAACGAGACGAATCCCTAAAATACACATTAAGCGAAGAACAATTATCATCTAACACGTGATAGTAACTAAATGATCGATCTTTTTCTGGAATTTACGAGACAACGAACGGAGTAAATAATCATAATGGCACAAAACTAAAAGATAAACCCTAACCTGTCCTTTGACTTTCAAATTGATATGAGCACCTTGATCTCCAACTGGCTTCTTGTCTTCCTCGTTCGTCACTCCCGACATCTTTTCCGATCGACGAAAGTTCTAACTCGCGAATTCGGCTTCTGACGGTGTTCTGCGGCACTCGTACGCTGATTCTTTCTTCCTTGGTTTGGTGATGAAAAATGGTATAAAAAAGTTAATGGAAAAGGAATCGACGGTTAGGAGGGGTACAGAAAAAACAATGACGATCCGACGATCCAAATTGATGAATGGGAAATTGGGAATCAATAAGTTTTCAATCTTATTGACAACTTTTGAGTTATCCAAGCTAAACACCTCTTGATTGAAACAATGACGCAATTACCTTTTTATAAAAATGAAAACGTGAAAACATAATTTTTTAAAAATAAAAATTATTAAAAGACATTTTTCTGAAAAACATAAAAAAAAAAGTTAAAAAAAAAAGGTTTTAAAACATTATAAAACAAAATTTCTTAAATAACTAATTTAAAAAAATTACAAAACTACAAAAAAATTACGGATTTAAAAAAAAAAAAAAAAAAAAAAAAAAAAAAAAAAACAAGTTTGGATCAAATTTGTAAAAGAGTTAAAAGTTGGCCAAATTTTACAAAATAAAGAAAAGTTGGATGAAAGTTGTTTATAAAAATAGTTTTTATTTATAAAACAAAGGTATAAAAGGAATTAAAAAAAGAAAAAAAAAACTTTATTAAGCTAAGCTTATTAAAAAAAACAATTTTTAAAAAATTAAAAAAACAAAGTTTGTTAACTTTTATAAATAAAGTAAAGTTGGATAAGAAAAAGTTTATGAAAATAGTTATTATTTTAAAAAAAAATTGTCATTTTTTTCTAAAAGTTCAAAGTTAGGCAATTTTCATAAATAAAGAGAAGTGGGATAAAATGGTTTATGATACTACTTATTATTTAAAAAAATAGTAAAAGTTAGGCAATTCATGTATATCTTTTTGATCCTTTTCTTTCCTCAAGTTGTCAAAATTAATCATTGAAAAGAATGTGTGGCTTTTGAGTACGTTGGGCGTAAAGGAGAGTACGTTGCGTGTACTTATGAGCGTGTTCTTGACGCGGAGGCTACCCAATACACTTGGCGTACCATAGTGTACGCTGGGCGTACTAGGTTCAGATTGAAACCCTAATTGTGGGGGTGAGCCCTATATAAGGGACATTATGGCCTCACTTTCAGCCACCATTTCGAGAGAGCAAAACTCTAAGTGTGCCCTAACCCTAGTTCTAGAGCTGGTATGTGTGGTTGAGCTTGAAAGTGTTCTTGTGTGCTTTTAAAAAGAAGAAGGTGCTATTGAAGGAGCTAGAGTTGGAGGGTAAGCCTTGGATCTGAGCTTTCTAAGGTTGGAGCATCAGTTGGAGGTAAAAACTCAGAGCTTTCTCAACCTTTTTTGTTTTGTGCATTATGGACCATTTCTAGGATTTTTTGTAACGCCCGCAGATCCGGGCTAGTCAATTTAGAGACAATAAGCATCAAAAATGAGTTTTTGATGGAAGATTATTTAGAAGGACTAACCTTAACGAAGTTGTAGTATATGTTACAAGGGTTCAATACATATAAAGAACGCCGAAATCCGAGTTATAACGAAGAAGTTATGACCCGTCGAAGTTTTTCGGCAAAACCGACACGGCACCAGGAGACGTAAATAGTAAATTTATGATAGAGCGAGATTTAGCCTTAGCACTCTAAACAAAAGTCGTAGAATATGTTAAACTAAGAACATCGATAAAAAGAACGCCCAAATCTGACTTCGTATGAAGAAGTTATGATTTTTCGAAGTTTCGGATTAGCGGTGTACAGCCCGAAATTCGAATTTTAGATTGATTGATTTTTAGCCGACACAACTACACGAGAATCGAAGATCTCGTTATTAGTAGCGTAACGATAAAAAGACAGACGAAAATGGACATCGGATAAAGAAGTTATGAGATTTTAACGGACCAATCCTGTCCCGGCCTGTTAAAAATATAACTTTAAAAATAAAGTCAAAATTAGCCGACGGAGTCTAAACGAAAGTTGTAGAGTACGTCTCCACCTACGCGTGGATATAAAGAACGTCAAAAACGGAGCTCGTATAAACGAGTTACAAATTATAATAGCATATTTACGTATTAAAATAAAGTATAAATCATGTATACGTACACATATATATACATATGTATATATCATTAGAAAGGTATCGACGATGCAGTCATTATAAGACTAATGTTGAGTTCTTTCGACATTAGTTTAGTACAAATATCATTAAATCAATTTAAAATAGTATTATAGACGGGTGTTTAGTTGTTTAAATAACTAAAAGGTCATTAAGTAATTATGGAGGGTAGTTTTTGAAAATTCAATTAGTATAAATAAGAGCCTTGGGCTCTCATATTTCTTGCACCATTCTCTTGATTCAAGAGTCTTTCTCTCCTTATCCCCCGAGCATTTCGGTCCCTCGTGATTCGACTTCTCTTTCTATAGTTTAGTATAGTAAGGTGAGCGCTGAAGCGCTGCACGAATCTTTCTTAGAAAGATTCAGCGACGAAGTTCTGCCCCTGCAGAGCCCGACTCCTAGCTAAAACCCCCTTGTAAGTAAGTTATGCTTACCTTATTTTAATAAAGCTTATATTTAAAATTAGTATTGTTATTATGAACTTGTAATAAATATTTGAGCTGTTATTATAACTTATATAAGTGTCGTTATAATATTTTTTTTTAACTACTCGCGGTACGGGGAATCTGGTTTAAAGGGCCGCATAGGGTTGTTGGATTTCAGAAGTGCTATATGCCAAAATGGTCCTGCCCTCCGGTGTTTTATGTCTGGCCCCTGTCTGTACATAGTGGTTGGAAAATATTGTTTAACGCGTATATAATAATAATAATAATAATACTAAGACTAATAGTTGGTCACGGTAAATATTAGACTAAAATTTAGCGATAATAATGCTAGGTTTCGTCGAAGGAAAATAGAATCGTTAGAAGCAAGCGCTGCCCGATTTTGGAATCATCACTTTAACAAGTGAGTGCGTAGTTACTTTCAGCTTACACATAGATATGAAGTATTTTATTATAAATTTACGTGCTATGTGTGCATATTGTCTGAATACTTGCTGTCTATGCCGGTGAAAGATTTTTATACATGTTTTAAATGATGTAAACTGTATAAAGTATTTTATATCTACAAGATATGTTGGGTAAAACATGGGTAGATGAATGATGAGGGATAAAAGCTGAAATAGAGGAACATTAGTAGCATGGACCTAGTGTCCTATAGGTATACATTGGTATCAGTGGACCTAGTACCCTATAGATGAGCACTGGCAGCTGCGCCACAACCCGTAGATGTTTTAGATCTACGGTAAACGTCCTAGCAGCTACGCTCTAAGGACAGTATCGGCAGCTGCGCCTAATAGGGAGCCTTATGGCCATGACAGTGGCGTTAAAAAGGTTAATACCGGCAGAAGCGCCTCATAGGAAATGTCCCAATTCTGGCAGTTGCGCCTAAGTGACAAGATTAGCAGCTGCGCTTGACCAAAGTGTCATTGGCAACAATGGACTTCATGTTGTTTCCTTAGGATGATCCTTAGGAATGAATGAATGAGAAATAGTTGGTTCTTAGGGTAGATCCTTAAGAATAAAGAAGATAATGGGGATGGGTAATTGGGTTGATTGTTTGATTGTTAAAACATAATAATTATATTATTGTGGGTTGAAAACCCTATGTACTCACCAGGTTTCCCAACCTGACCCACTCAGTTTATTTGTATCACAGGTGTCGATATGAAGTCACATTACACTGAGAGATTTAAAAGAGATGTAGATCACTAGTGTAAATAAATGTAAGTTATGTTTATGCTTATGTTTCTGTATTGACGATGACATCCCAAATGTTTTTAAAAGTGAATAAAAATATATTTCGTTAGAAATGCTTTGATAACGCGATTATCATGTTTTTCTGGGAACAAATTCCGCAACATTTTTATTAAAATAAGTACTCTGATTTTTATAAAGCATAAACAAAATCGGTCTTTTCTGGCCGTGAAAATGGGGATGTCACATTTTTGTCCCAAAGGTGGAGACTTTATGAGTAAAAAAGCTCCATAGACCTTGATATGCCCATTTTCAGTGTATATTGTGATATAGATCCATAAAAATCCAATATTGGACATTAGGAGTGAGCCATGCATGAGATATGAGCTCCTTAGGGAAGGAAGTGGTGTGATTGGGATGATGATGACCTTTACAACCATGCAAAGGCGTAAAGTCATCGACTTTATGGATTAAGAGGCATTAGAGTAACCAGATTTGGGATATGAGCTTGTGTCTTAATTGATTAAGAACAAAATCATGAAAATTGTGAAAATTGGGGCGTACGCTGGACGTAATCCCAATACGCGCAGCGTAGGGGCCGAGTGTTAGGGCAAGAACTGTTATCCACTCCCGAGGATTGACGATCTGTTCGATCAGTTGCAGGGTGCATCTTGGTTTTCCAAGATCGATTTGAGGTCTGATTATCATCAGATGAGGGTTCGTGAGGAAGATATTCAGAAGACAACATTTAGAACTCGTTATGGGCATTACGAGTTTGTGGTGATGCCTTTCGGGCTCACCAATGCACCAACATCGCTCATGGATCTCATGAACCGGGTATGCAGGTCTATGTTGGATAGTTCGGTGATCGTGTTCATCGATGATATTTTGGTATATTCGAGGTCTAGAGAGCAGCATGAGGAGCATTTGAGAGAGGTCCTTGGAGTATTGAGATCGGAGAGGCTTTATGCCAAATTATCCAAGTGTGATTTCTGGTTACGAGAGGTCCAGTTCTTGGGGCACCTCGTTAATCAAAATGGTATTTTGGTCGACCCGGCCAAGATTGAGGCAGTTATGAGTTGGGAGGTGCCGAGATCCCTCATCGAGATCAGGAGTTTTCTAGGGTTGGCTAGCTACTATCGGAGATTCATTTGAGATTTCTACAAGATCGTCGTTCCTCTCACTAGGTTGACCCGAAAGGGCATTGCTTTTACTTGGGGTCCCGCGCAGCAGACCTTGTTTGAGACTCTTCGCCAGAGATTGTGCGAAGCTCTAGTGTTAGCTCCTCCTGAGGGGACGGAGGACTTTGTGGTTCACTGCGAATCTGCGATGCATTTATATCGGGGTTAGGTGCAGTGCTTATGCAGATAGTGCACGTGATAGCATACGCATCGAGGCAGCTGAAGCCTCATGAGATGAGGTATCCCACCCATGATTTAGAGTTGGAGGCAATGGTGTTCGCCCTTAAGATCTGGCGCCATTACTTATACGGGGTTCGGTGTACCATATACACGGACCACAAGAGCTTGAAGTATCTGATGGATCAGCCCAACCTGAATATGCGCTAGAGAAGGTGGTTGGACGTGGTGAAAGATTACAACTATGAGATTTTGTACCACCCGGGCAAGGCTAACGTGGTAGCCGATGCCCTGAGCCGCAAGGCTTAGAGTGCCTCGATTCGGGATATATGCATGAGGATGACAGTGATGACTCCGGTATTGGATACCATTCGAGAGGCCCAAGCGGAGGCCGTGAGACCGGAGAACCGCAAGAAGGAGCGGGTGATCGGCCGGGTATCCGAGTTTATGACAGATATCCGGGGACATATGACCTTTCGAGGTTGGATTTGGGTGCCTTATACGGGCGAAACTCGTAGCACTCTGATGGAGGAGGCGCATAGGTCGAGATTTTCGATCCATCCCCGGGCAACTAAGATGTATTCAGACCTGAAGAGAGACTATTGGTGGCCCTGTATGAAAAGGGATGTCGCGTGAGTAGTAGAGAGGTACTTGACCGGTCGTCAGGTCAAGGCAGAGCACCAGCATCCACATGGTCCATTGCATCCTGTGGAGATTCCCCAGTAGAAGTGGGAACAGATCTCGATGGACTTTATCACCAAATTACCGAGAACGGCGCATGGAGTTGACACGATCTGGGTGATTGTGGATCGGTTGATGAGAGTGCTCACTTCCTTGCTATTAGTGAGGGCTCTTCTGCAGAGAAGCTGGTCGAGAATTATGTGAGAGAGGTGGTATTTCGGTATGGATCTCGATTGTGTCAGATCGAGACGTGCGTTCTACTTCCCAGTTTTGGAAGAAATTTCATGAGGAGTTGGGCACGCGATTGCATTTCAGCACCGTGTACCATCCGCATACAGACAGACAGAGTGAGCGGACGATTCAGACGTTCGAGGACATGCTTCGAGCATGTGTTATGGATTTCGGTGGGAGTTGGGACACATACCTACCATTGGCTGAGTTTTCCAATAACAACAACCATCACTCGAGTATCGGTATGCCTCCCTTTGAGCTCCTTTATGGGAGGTGGTGTCGTACTCCCGTCTGTTGGGGAGAGGTGGGGCAGAGAGTTATGGGCGGCACTGAGATAGTGTTGAAGATGACCGAGCAGATTCAGCAGGTCAGACAGAGGTTGCAAACGGCTCAGAGTCGTTAGAAGAGTTACGCGGATAGACGTCGATCCGAGCTTGAGTCCAGGTTGAGGATTTCGTTCTCCTGAAGGTATCCCCGTGGAAGGGGGTGATTCGGTTCAAGAAGAGGAGCAAGCTAGGACCCCGATACATTGGTCCTTTCAGAGTGACCGCTAGAGTGGGTAAGTTAACTTGTCGTTTAGAGCTACCTGAGGAGTTGAGTCAGATTCATGACACCTTTCATGTGTCACAGTTGAGGAAGTGTGTGGCCGATGAGACGGCGGTGGTTCCACTAGAGGACATTCAGGTGGATGCGGGCCTGAATTATATTGAGAGACCGATCGCGATTGTGGATCGCAAGGTGAAGACTTTGAGGAACAAGGAAATACCCTTGGTCCAGGTCCGTCCAATGGCAACATCGAAGGGGGTCCGAGATGACTTGGGAATCAGAGTCATAGATGCGGGAGCAACATCCAGAGTTGTTTGCGGAGCATGACTTAGGGGGCGAAGTCTAGTTCAAGTGGGGGAGAATTGTAACATCCCAGAATTCAGGTATATCTCTTTGATCCTTTTCTTTCCTCAAGTTGTCAAAATTAGTCCTTGAAAATAACGTATGGCTTTTGAGTACGTTGGGCGTAAGGGAAAGTACCTTGCGCGTACTCATGAGCGTGTTCTAGATGCAGAGGCTACCCTCGTTCTAGAGCTTATGTGTGTGTGGTTGAGCTTGAAAGTGTTCTTGTGTGCTTTTAAAGAGAAGAAGGTGCTATTAAAGGAGCTAGAGTTGGAGGGCAAGCCTTGGATCCAAGCTTTCTGAGGTTGGAGCATCAGTTCGAGGTAAAAAGCTCAAAGCTTTCTCAACCCTTTTTGATTTGTGCATTATGGACCATTTCTAGGATTTTTGTCCCAAAGGTGGAGACGTTATGAGTAAAGGAGCTCCATAGGCCTTGACCTGCCCATTTTCAGTGTATATTGTGATATAGATCCATAAAAATCCAATCTTGGACATTAGGAGTGAGCCATGCATGAGATATGAGTTCCTTAGGGAAGGAAGTGGTGTGATTGGGATGATGATGACCTTTACAGCCATGCAAAGGCGTAAAGTCATCGACTTTATGGATTAAGAGGCATTAGAGTAACCAAATCTAGGATATGAGCTTGTGTCTTAATCGATTAAGAATAAAATCATGAAGATTGTGAAAACTGGGGCGTACGCCGGGCGTAATCCCAGTATGCGCAATGTAGGGTTCGAGTGTCCCCGATTCTGTATAACATCCAAGCACGCCCAGTGTACAGAGCTGGTACGCGCCGCGTACTCCTCAGGGTTTACTTTCGTTGACTTTTAGGGTTTAGTCAACAAGTGGACTTTTGGACCATTGGAGGGGTAGAATGGTCTTTTACCCTTCTGAGAGAACATAGGAAGGGATTAGTCTAGCCTTTGAGAGTCGTTATTAATTAGAGTTAATTTCTGTATGTGATTAGGCGGAGGCTAGATCAGTGTTTCGAGTTCGAGATCATTCGAGTTTACCCGAGGTGAGTCTTCTCACTATACATTACCTAGGGTGGTATCTATGTGTGGACCATAAGGTCATACGTGTTTGCTTGAGATTATGTGTATTGTGATTATGTATGTTATGTGCTTTTATGACCGGACCGGAGGGTCAACGATTTACGAGGCCAGAGGGTCCTCAACCAGACTGGACCAGAGGGTCCAACGAGCTACGGGACTGGAGGGTCCCGTTGAGACACATTGACCAGGGGTTTGTACAGAGTATAGCCTCGAGTGACGAATTGTTGTATGTGGTATTTTGGGGAACTCGCTAAGCATTCGTGCTTACCGTGTTATGTGTTATGTGTTTCAGGTACCCCAGAGGATTGCGGGAAGGCACCGACGTGATTGTACACACACTCTTGATATGGAGCTATGTATGTGGATCCTGGATTTGAATAATTGTTTTGAAAACTTGTTGTTGATTTTGAGAATTAATGTTGGGACATGTGTTTTATGAGTATTAAAATAAATTTTTTGGTGTGAAATGTTTGGTTGTTACAGTGGCTCTCCTACATAGTTTGGATGAGGAGAGGTTTAATACCTTGATAGTGTGTGGGGATTGGAACCAATTAATGTAAAGAGATGGTTCCAAGTGAAAGGTCAGTGAATATAAGAGTGTTCTTAGGCTGAACTATTGATTCCAATACTTATCGATCACAAATAGAAGCTAGGATCGATCGTAATTGTTCCCTCGTTGGTGTGTACTGACTCCGACATCTGAGTTAGGAATGAATACTCAAGATATAATATGAAAACGAAAGAGTTAAGGGCATGTTAGGAGAATATATGGTGAATGAGCAGACGAGAGAGCTTATTTCAGCTGAGATTACGCGCAATATTTGGATCATACTCTTGTGATCTTTGGTACGGTTAAGGAGGGTATCTTGGAGATTTTGGACGAGAATATTCATTCCTACCTCAGATATCGGAGTCAGGATACACCAACGAGGTATATGTAAAGTCATTGCTTGTTGTCGAGTTTGGAAGATAATATATGGTGGTGTTGAGAAAATTATCATGGGAAACATATATTAGTTTATTGCAATTCTTGTGTGATATTAGGAGATATTTTATCTCAGGAGGATTTGACTAAGATATATGGAGATGGGAAAGTTATTATTGTAACATCTTAAAAATACAATCCAAAATTTTCTTTTTAAATTATAAATAAACCCATAGTAATCTAAATCATCTCATGGAAACATAAGTGAAAATATTTCAAAACATCATATCAATCACTACATCAAAATCATATATCAAAATATCAGAGTAAATCATCTCAGGCTAAAAGTTGTGGTGTGTGCCATGCAATCATCTCGAGCTCTTCCCCTTGCTAATGGAAGTACCTGAAACCAAAAATTAAAACTGTAAGCACGAAACTCAGTGAATCTCCCCAAACTACCTCATACCATACACCTAAACAAATATTGCAAACATTGGGCCTAGCCCGCTACCTCGGGCCCCGCCCGACATCGGACGAATCCGACATCAGGACCTGCCTGACATGAAGCCCCGCTCGTTATACAAATATGTTTCTACTAGGCCCCGCCCGCTGTGCTCATACAAATAATAACATATACTCATGCTAGTGCATAACAATCAACACAACATTATAACTGCTAGTCTCAAGTTGCCGCCCCTATTCTGCTAATAATTAGATATGAAACCCCATCCACACTCAGCTAGTGATGAGACACGGGACCCCGTCCACACTCACCTCCCTACCAGGAACATACAAGTATCATAAGGACAACAAGTATAACTAAACATGCATTATTTCCTCGGGCCCCGCCCAGCATCGGACCGAAGTCCGGAACATACAACACATAACATATAAGCTAAACATTACTTGGGCTTGCCCCGACATCGGACCGAAGTCTGGAAACATACAATCTACATCGAGCTAACCCCGACATCAGACCTAAGTCCGACATACACTAACATACATAAACAGGCCAGCATTGGTGCCTTCGACCCGCTCCTACTGGAGAAAACTCACCTCACAAGCTGGCTGCTAAATCCTACGAGTAAACCTCTCGCTGCTAGCTGGCAGATCCCCAAACTGCTGATCTCTCGACTTACCACGCTATCATTACCAAGATAATACTTAGCCAAGAACTGATAATCATTCTTAGGGTAAAATGACCATTTTACCCATGGTCAAATTCACCATTCTGGTCAAAGTCAAAGTCAACACCCTGAGTTGACTTAACTCGCCGAGTTGCTCCATTAACTCGCCGGGTTATAGAAGTCAGATCCCTGAAATCGCAATCCAACTCGTCGAGTCGCCCCATTGACTCGCCGAGTTGCCTTACAGTCGTGATTTAGCGAATCAACTCGTCGAGTCATCCTCAGGCTCGTCGAGTTCTACCATAAACAGAAATGGGACGTCACGACTCAACTCGTCGAGTCCTTGGACTTGCCGAGTCCCTCTGTCTGATTGGGTTATCTTAAAGGGTTAAGCCCATACTCTTCAATTCCAAGCTTCATGCTTCAACTACATACTGGAAATGCTCTTTTAAGAATAAAGTTTCCAGCTTTACCCACTAATAGTCCATCTTAATGGGTTTAGCTAAAACCATAGTTCTTTATGACATAGCTCTTTGTCCAAAAACCATAATACTCCACACCAAAGCATGCAAACTGAGATCTAGGCCCTGGTCACCCAATGAATACGTAAAGTATCAAGATTTCCTTCCATGCATGGCCTTTTGGGGCTTACAAGGCCATAACAATACTTTAAAGCTTGCATAGGGCTTCCATGGCCATAAAGTTTGCACCTTTATGCCATGAAACCCCTTATAGACCTCAGATCTGAAAGGTAAGTCACCTGGGACATCCATTCCCCAAGTACTAAGATTCTTGGACCAAAACCCTCATAAAGTGAACATCAGGAGATCTATGAGACTATTAGGCAAGTTAGAGGCTTTATTACCAGAAAATGAAGAGAATGAGATGTTGCTTCTGGATCTACAATTTTCTTCTGAATCTCCAAGCCTCTCCTCATCTTCACAAGCTCCAAATCACACAAGGTTCACTCAAAAATGGATCACAAGCATTAAGGTTTCGAGATCTAGGGTTTGGACAGTAGAGGCTGGAAATGAGGCCCTAAAGTGAAGATTAAGATTTTTAAATAGGGTGCAAAACCCCGAATCTAGGGTTTCCTAAACCCAGACCAACTCGTCGAGTTGGTCCTCCCCAACTCGTTGAGTAGGTCTCTCTACCCGCGTCCAAAACAATTTCCTACTCGTCGAGTTATTCCCCACGGACTCGACGAGTAGACCTTCAATTTGCTTATTATCTTTCCTTAATTAGCCTTATGGTTTCCGGGTGTTACAATTACAAAGCTTTAGCTATTAGCCTTGTTGGCAATTAGAGTCAAACTTGCTAATTACATGTAAGTTACCGAGTGACTACTTCTTATCTTTTTAAATGGTGTTTTAAGATGTTAAAATGGACTTAAGCCCTTCGAGTAAGGATGAGAGTGGGTCAAAACCCAGACCAATAGACTCGGACCCGGAAAACCCGAAAACCAATTAACAAGATTTTGTAGGATCGGAAACCGAATCGATATATAGGAACCGCTTCTGGTTCGGTTCCGAGTAAGGTGCCGGGTAAAGTGGGTCTAGAACTGGAAAACCTGGGAAAACCGGAATTTTTTGGTAATTACTAGTAGTTGAACTTTGAAAATTTTCTACTTTGATATCCCAACTTTGAGGGACTATAAGTCATTGAATATTAAACCAAAAATGACAAATTTATATTCTAAAATCATGTAAAAACTCTTAACTACACAATGCAAAAAAAAAACTCATGATAGTTTGATTTCAAACGAATTAGTTATGCATGTTTTAAAATTTCACATAATACAAAAATAAAGCTGAAAAAAAGAATTGCAACTTTGATATCCCGACTTTGAGAGACTATAAATTAATGAATATGAAACAAAAAATGACAAAATTATAGTCTAAAATCATGTACAAACTCTATACTACACGTTGGAAAAAACCACGTGTTATTCCAATTTCAAACGAATTAGATATGCATGTTTTAAAACTATCACACAAATACAAAGAAAGCTGACAAACATAAAATTTTCAATTTTGATTATCCCGACTTTGAGTGATTATAAGTCAATGAATATAAACTCATAAATGACAAAATTATAGTCTAAAATCATATACAAATTATAAACTACACTATGAAAAAACCTCATGTCAATCCGACTTCAAACGAATGAGATATGCATGTTTTAAAACTATCATATAAAACAAAAGTTGAAAAACATAAAATTTTCAGCTTTGATATCCCGACTTTGAGAGACTGTAAGTCAATGAATATAAACTCAAAAATAACAAAATTATAATTTAAAATCATTTATAAACTATAAAATACACTTTGGAAAAACCTCATGTTAATTCGACTTCAAACGAATGAGATATGCATGTTTTAAACTTTTCACAGAAATCGGTTTCGGCTCCTAAAACCGGTTCCGGTTCCTAACACGGTTCCGGTATCGGGACCCGAACCGGTTTTACATATTCCGGTTTTAACGGTTCTGATTCTGGTTTTGGTTCGGTGTTCTGGTTCTAAATCTCATCACTTCCTTTAAGTACAAAAAAAATAGAGACATTTTAGAGTAAACTGAAAAAAGTTTATAGGGTTAGAATGACATTTTTCCTTTAACTAAAACATAACAATTTTTAGCTGTACACAATAATTTATATTTTAGATGATTGTACTATAAAACTGTATAAAACATAATTTGTTATGCATGGTTAAAAAATGTTATGTACGGATCATCAACTTTTTTAAGTTTCTTTGAACAAAAAATTATAAACTTCTAAGAAATTGCATATCGACATCTTAATCTCATAGTTTATGACCATTATGTACTCTTACAAAGTCAACACAAAAGGTTAGACAAAATCTACTCCCAACAGATTCCTCTTTTCTCGTCTGCCCTTACCCACTTCTCCTAATCCTTATTGTCAATTTATCTAATTATTTTACTTTATAAAACAACACGTCACTTGCATTCAAACTGGATAATAAAACTTAGAGAATATTGTTATTTTGTTACTTCATATTATACATTAATAATACCAAAACACAAATCGATTTGGAAAATAATAGTAATTCTCTGACTTGGAAGAAAATCATACGGAGTCACAAAATTATTAGGTAATTATCTACTAATCTCCGATAACATGGATGATTTTTGAAAATAATGCTTCTTTTTATTTAATTCCGTTCAGTTATCTATGCAAACATTTGTGATAAAATATTTCATATCGTTTTGAATCAAACTGGTCTAAGAGGCTTAAAGGTGAGCAAAAAACAAACCGATAAAAGAAAAACCGTAAAAAGTGCAATAAACCGTAACCGAAAAACCGAAACCGACGCAAAAACCGATGGTGCGAATTTTATTTTTTTCGAAAAACCGAATTTATTGGTGCGGTGCGGTTTTTAACTAGAAACCGGACCATCAAAACCGAACCGCACCGCAAGTTTATTAACAATAAAATAAATCACTAATTTATATTATAAAATTATATATATTATATAAAAAACCAATAAATTCTAATTTATACATATATTATATATTGAATTTGATGGTAATTAGTAATTAGATATTAGGTTTAATATGTGAGTTTGTCACTTTGTGTTTGTGATTTAATGATTATGTGTAAAGTATAAACATTATGTGAGCTACAACTTGCAAGCTTGTAACTTGTAAGCACAATTTGAATAAAAAAATAAGCTTGAGAATATAGGTTGCAAATGAAGTGATCAAGTAAACAACATAAAAAAAACACAAAATTACAGCTTCTAAATGTGAGGAAATGAAATGATAGCATGTCATACAATCATAAATCTTCACATGAACACTACGGTTAAAAAAATCGTATCGGTGAACATAAAAAACCGCACCATATGTTTGAATCGGATTAAAACCGACACCGAACCGTTACAAACCGAAACCACACACAATAACCGCAAAACCGAACCATT
The DNA here is from genome assembly GCF_051521515.1 of Lactuca serriola. Lineage (NCBI taxonomy): Eukaryota > Viridiplantae > Streptophyta > Magnoliopsida > Asterales > Asteraceae > Lactuca > Lactuca serriola. The sequence continues at coordinate 162,264,669 of NC_136416.1, read as the reverse complement.
GAAAAACCGCACCCAACGGTTTCTAGAATTCAAAAACCGCACCTTGCGGTTTGCGGTTCAGTTTAACCCTAAAACCGCACCATGTTCATTGATAATATTTGAATGTGGCAATTAAGATATTTGAATCGGTTTGCATTCTTTTTTGGAAACGACGAATAAAATTTATAAGACCACGAGACTAACAAGTAACTAGCCGGACCAATAAACAAGTTTACAATTACATATTACAACAAAGAAACGGAGAACAACACCAATAAATCTATTTATAATTTTCATGGTTTTTCATATATTTGCCATGAATAGACCAATGAAATTACTTCGTCAGCTACCATGGTGTGGGGTTGTATCATATTGTTGTATATTTTATTGTTTCTCGCCTTCCATATTCGTGAGATAAGACAATAAAATATGGTGAGTAGCGTCTTACGTTTCCTTAGACAATTACCCCATCTTGCACCAAAGTCAAGAATCGGCTTGCATTCAGTATATTTGGTTCAATATCTAAACAACCTTTGAACAAACCAAAAACAATGGAATTGTATGCGAATAATTAAGCAACATCAACTTCTTCTGATCATTAAGATGTTAGAACTATTCAGTTCAACATCATTTACCAAACAACTTATAAATAAATTATTTTTAAAGTATTATACCATAGAAAGAAAGTGCTAACATATATTATTATACGGGAATGTTTATATGCATAGAAAAAATGTCACAAAAGTCAACTTTTTTATACGTATTCTATTGTAAATTATAAAATGGAAACCGAACAACCAAACAAGATGGTTGAATTTGCAACATATGTATTTGAAATTAAATAGAGTTCAACCATAAGGTTGGATGGTAACCTATCTTCATCGCTCGTTTGATTATATCAATTTGATTAAAAGAATTATTTGATTGTTTAGTATACAACTAGTGTGTGAAACCGTGGTGAACTACAGTGTAACGTCCGAGTCGTCATGTATTTTTCTTATGCAAATATATTATGGGTGAGGGCCGTACACTACTACAAAATCAAAAATAAAATGCGGTTGAAAAAGCAATTAAAATACAAACATTGAAGTGTATTCTAATAGAACGTGTTTTATTTGAAGAAGTAATAAAATACGGTTGTAGAACCGTATTCTATTTAGAAGATATAATATGGTAAACTATGCATAGAATATGGTTGTAGAACCGTAACTTATAAGAATATATAGTACGGTAATCTAAGTAATAGAATACGACTGTAGAACCGTAATATATAAGAAGATTTAGTACGCTAATCTAGGAAATAGAATACGGTTGTAATGTATATATCTATTAATAAAAAAAATCAATTATAAAATAGTTTCGAAACCAATTATATCGATCTTCCGTTTAATACATGGATATGCGTGTTTATAAAATTCGGAAATTTAGTCATGAGAAATTATAAAATTGACAACTACAATAAAAAATAAACATGAATATATTAGCTTTTACAAACGATAATAATTGGTCATTCCAAATAATAAAAAGTAACTATAATAAAATAGTAGTTAAAAATAAAATACTAAGACACAATCATGTCAGACGATCGGGATTGAAGATCCAATGTTTGGATGTAAAATACAGACAACATCCAAGAGTCAACGTCTATGATCGACAATGGAAGATGTTCAATCCAAATTGAGGGAGGGAGGGTTTACAGTTGGATTTGAGGGGAAATTGAAACCGCACGTGAAGCTTAGTAATTGGGGTGCGGGGAATGGATGGGGGCGAGAATCAATTGGGAGTGATTATGTTTGTATTGCAACTAGCGAAGGCAAGAACAAGGAACAAGGAAGCTAAAATGAAAAAAAGAGATGATGGAATTGTGATTGGGGTTTTTTTTTTCAATTTGAATGTCGTTCAAGAAAAAATATATTTTGTTTTCATCAAATAGAATCAATCAAACTATTTAATGCATAAATTGCAAAATCATATGGTTGGAAATTGATTTAATAGGTAACAGAAAGCAAGAAGCAGAAACAGAGTATAATTGATAAAAACATACTTGATACCAAGGTCGGAAGAAAACTTGACAACTTGTCTTCAGATGAAGATCATCACTATGTATGCTTCAATCAGAATGAATACCACCGTCTCCAAAACACCTCATAGCAGAGATATTAAAAACAAAGGTCGATTTTTCTAATGTTTTTTTTAAAGAAAGATAAATATTGGCATTGAGGTGATACGTATTTATGTACAAGGGGTTGTATAGAATATGGACGTGGCACTACTATAACGGTGCCTAATTTTTAGGTATTATATTTTAAATATAAGACTCTTTATCTGGTTATATATAAAATACGACTATAAATGACTAAGCGTATTCTAGCGTATTCCATTTCCCTTTTCATGCACTACACCAAAGAGTACAATTGTTTTTTCATAAAACCGTATACTAAATATTTTCTAAGCCATCTAACATTATATAATACGAATTACTCTATAACCCGTATTATATATGCCGTAATGTATTTTCGATTTTGTAGTAGTGGTACGCTGGGCGTACATAGTGTACACACGGCGTACACAAGATGAGGCGCGAATCGGGGAAGTCCCTGCGTACGCTGGGCGTACCCATGTGTATGTTGGGTGTAGTCTGGCCAAAAGTAAACCCTAAATTTTAGGGCTTACACCCCATGTAAAGAACATAAGTCCCTCATAACCCTCATCCTCTCAGCCTCCATTGCCCTTAGAGTGATAGAACCGAACCCTAAACCTTTTGCAGGCATTTTGAGCTTACCTTGTGCATTTTTGGTGTTATTTGTTGGTTTTGAAGAAGAAGGTATTTGGAGAAGAAGCAAGGACGTGAAGAGAGCTTGTAGATCCAGAAGTTTGGCATCATTTATGACCTATTTGATGTATAAAGCTTAAACTTTGGCCATTGCATGCTTAGATCTAGTTTTGGGGTGATTAATGTTATGTTTTGGTCCCATAGTTTAGATTCTTTTAGTTAAAGGAGTTTCAGTCCATATGAGCTGTCCTTTTAGGCTCTTGGAAGTGTTAAGGGCCATAAAAATTGGACCTTGATAGTTTAGCCTCAACCATGCAAGTGTTAGATATTAACTAAGTGTGTTTATGGACTTAATTTATGTCATAATCCCCATCAATGCATGCAAAAGCATAAACTTTATAATTTTATGGCTTAGGACGTTTTTAGGGATCTGGATCTATGTTTTGGATGTTAGGGCTTAATGGAATAAGTCATTAGAAGGATTTGGGTTGGCTGGCCAGTACACTGGGCCACTGGGGGTAATCCATGGTACGTTGCACGTACTGGGTCAACCACCCGTAGTTGGTCAAGGCCAACGTATGTTGGGCATACATGTAGAGTACACCGCAAATTAAAGACTGTCATGAGTATTGGTTGATTAACCAAATTGTATTGGGCATTGTAATTGGTATTGCAGCGATACTGTATTAGTACTTGAAAATAGAGATAATAAGTATTGGAACAAACCGCACTTAAGAGATTACTTCATGGATCTTGTCACGAGTAATTCTAAAGCGATAATATATTTTATTCTTCAAATTGAGATACATACAGGGTTTTGTTTACAAAATCTATTATGTATTGGTGTGCTACAATGCTATCCATAATTGGTAGTCGTAAAGGGTATTTCCATGTATGAATAGACGAGTAGGAAAAAACTATGTAGTCAAATTTTATTTGTTCCTTGTCGTAACTAGGAAGCGATATCTATGAGCCCGTCAATGATTTAGTGATGGCATTTGAAGTGTTTGGTTAAACCCTGACTAAACTAATGTGTTCAATTTAGTAGTCAGATGTAACGTCAGAAATTATTAATTAGAAAACAGAATGTTGAACATTGAGATTGGCCTATATTCATGGATCGTGTTGATAGAGATAACTAGAACAAATGAATAAGTTGATCACTTGTCTAATGGTCAAATTTTGATTCTAGTTAGAATTTGGTAGTTAGATTGGACGACTACTCTTTGTTGATTGTTAGTGAAATAGTTTGATCATAAAAGTTGACGACCTGTCCAAGTAGGAAATTGTTGAAAATAGTGTCTAAGGTCATTAACTGTTTTGGTAATATTTCTAATAATAATAAGGTCTCTTGAATTGGCCTCATGACCTAAATAACATAAGGAAATGGAGATTAATAAGATGTTGATTTGTTAAGGAAATAATAAATTAATTAGAAATTATTCTGATAATTAATTAAAAAGTTTTAATTAATTAAAAAGTTGAATATTAATTAATTAAATGGATTAATTTGAATATTTCAAAAGCTTTTGGAGAGCCTATAGTGGATAGTTTTGATATCCATAAGATAGGGATATGACATGTTTAATTCAGATAAGGATAAACCCTAGAGTTTGTATCCTTTTATAATTCTCTTAGCTGCCTATGAATAGACTACTAGGGTTAAACCCTAAAGTTAGTTATTCCTTTCTCAAAATCATTTACACTCCACATCTTTCTCTTTCTTTCTCTCTCTCTCTCTCTCTCTCTATATATATATATATATATATATATATATGACATCACAACCTCTCTCTTAGGTTTGGTGATTTACATGTAAACCTGACTTGGATTTTAATCCTTTTGCTTTTGATGTTGTGGGTTTAATTCCGTTAGAAGGGTGCCATGTTGGATCTTTCATCCTTGCTATAACCTCCCAAAAATTACAAAGAGATTTTTGATTTATAAAATAGATTAACCATTTATAACCTTTATCTCAAAAACCATTGACATACATTTGTTTGATTGAAACCATGAATTATTAGAGTTGATTTACAAAACCGTGGAAAAGGATATCTTCGATGCGTTTGTATAGTTTTGCCGAGCTATTCTCACGAACAACCTGCAAAACCTTTAATCCATAACTGTAAGCATAAAGCTTCATGAGTTCCCCATAATACCACATATTCAACTATACATACAACGCATCCACACAAGGACCTTATCTATAGAATCGATATATCAACATAATGCCAGTACAAAACATATGAATGCTACGGTCCTCCCATAGTCTTACAATCACTCATTGTTGCAGTCCACCTGTAGTTTTAATTATTATGGTCCTCCCACAACCTTACATAAGGTTACCATGGTCCTCCCATGGTCTTTCATACAAGTGCCATGGTCCTCCTATGGTATTTCATACAAATGTCATGGTCCTACCCATGGTCTTTCATGCAATTGTCATAAGCCAAATCTCGGTCTTTCATACAATCCATAAAGTCGTATGCGGTCAAAGATTAGATAGACAATCGAACAGATGATCCACCTAAGAATGAACAATCAAACAAGAATATCACAATAAGGCATTAGACCAAGAGTTCTCAAGATATCCAACTTAAACTACATAGAACGAATGCTATCATTTTTTGTCCAGGTTTCGGGCGAAGTTTCTGCTAGTCGTGGAGGTTCAACAGCTGGCCAGGGAGTTTTTGGATATGAGATAGACTACTGAGACGCTGGCGGAGATTACCGCCAAGTTCAGGGAGAGGGCCTTGTTGGTGCCCTAGTACGCGGGTGATGAGGAAATGAAGAAAACCTGGTACCATGATATGTTGAGAGATGACATTCAGAAATATGTCAGCTATTCGGTGTGCCCGACTTTGGATGATATGATAGCCAAGGCACAAGAAAGGGAGATTGATATAGAGCACATTAGGAAGATGAAGGCGGAGACTGGGCAGACGACTGGGTTTCAGTGAAAAAACCCAAGGATTCAACTCGTGGTCGAAGGGTCAGCAGGGACAGAGCCGCTATGGGAAATGCGGCAAGACGCATGAGGGGGCTTGCAGAGTAGGGGGTTGGGCTGCTATAAGTGCGACAAGTTGGGGCACTTTAGCAGGGATTGTACTGCCCATACCCCCACCAATCAAACATCAGACCTGCTTTGTTTTCACTGCAATCAACGAGGCCATAAAAAGGCCAATTGCCTGAGATTGGTATCAGGAGCGCTAGTGGCTACGCCAGCTCCAGCGACCCTGCGAATCACAGATAGCTGCTAGGGCAAGTCAGATGCTCCAGTGGTAAGGAGTCGAGCCTTCCAGCTGACCGGCGAGGAGGCGCGTGTCGCACCAGCTGTGGTGACGGGTATGTTTCTTCTCCCTAGTTTTATTATATGCCATTTTTGATATTTATATTCCATATATCTTGTTTTAGGATCGTTCCATGTGAACGATATCCCAGTGCTGGTATTATTCAACTCAGGGGCTACCCGATCCTTTGTATTGCTCGCGCTTAGCAAGCGATTCGTTGGAGCTCCAGGGGAGCTGGACTGTCCCCTTAATGTAGAGATTGCGAATGATAGGACCGTTCGGGTCGTGAGGGTTCATCGGGGATGTACACTACAATTGTTCGATGAGCAGTATTCCATGAATTTAGTCCCTATTACCCTGCGAGGGAATAAGGTCATTGTGGGTATGGACTGGTTGAGCCCTAATGAGGCAGTTATCGACTGCAAGCATCAGCTAGTGTGAGTTAGGATCCCAAGTAGGGGAGGGTTAGTGATTCAGGGCGAGAGGCCGCAGTGTGACCGACTTTGTGTTCAGCAGTAAGGGCGATACACTACCTTCAACAGGGTTGCGTAGGTTATGTAGCTTATGTGATGGATACTCAGGAGAAGGGTAAGGCGACCGTGCACGACGCACTGATCGTACGGGAGTACCCGTACGTGTTCCCGTAGGATTTGTTGGGGTGCCTCCGGAGAGGCAGGTAGAGTTCAGGATTGATCTAGTTCCTGGTGTGGGTCTAATAGCCAAGGCACCATATCGGTTGGCTCCCCCTGAGATGCAGGAGTTGTCTACACTGCTGCAGGAGCTGTTAGACAAAGGATTTATTAGGCCGAGCAGTTCGCCATGGGGAACCCCGATCCTTTTTGTGAAGAAGAAGGACGAGTCACATCAGATGTCTATAGATTACCGAGAGTTGAATAAGGTAATGATGAAGAACCGTTACCCCATACCGAGGATTGATGACCTATTTGACAAACTTCAGGGAGCATATTGGTTCTCTAAGATGGATCTGTGATCAGGTTATCACCAGATGCGAGTTAGGGACAACGATGTGAAGAAGACAGCCTTTCGAACTCGCTATGGTCATTACGAGTTTGTGGTGATGTCGTTTGGGTTCACCAATGCTCCTGCTGCGTTCATGGATCTCATGAATCGCGTATGCAGACCAATTCTGGATCGGTTTGTGATAGTCTTTATTGATGACATCTTGGGCTACCCCAATACGCAGGAACAACACGGGGAGCACCTGAGGGAGGTGATGGAGACATTGAGGAGGGAGAGACTTTTCACAAACTTCTCAAAGTATGAGTTTTGGTTGCGCGAGGTGCAGTTTCTAGGGCACCTCGTCAACCAGAACAGTATACTGGTTGATCCAGCCAAGGTAGAGGTCGTGATGAGATAGGAGGTTCCGAGGTCTCCATCCGAGATTCAGAGTTTTCTTGGTCTGGCGGGTTATTATCGGAGATTCATCTTGGATTTCTCCAAGATTGATGTTCGACTGACCCGACTGACCAAGAAGTCGGTGACATTCCTCTAGGGTCCTGAGCAGTAGGCGACTTTCGAGACTTTGAGGCAGAAGTTGTGCAAGGCACCAATATTGACTCTTCTAGAGGGTGTGGATCGGGCTCCAGACTAGTCAGAGTCGGCAAAAGAGCTATGCCGACAAGCGCCGGTCGGACTGGAGTTTCAGGTGGGGGATATGATTCTCTTGAAGGTGCCACCTTGGAAAGGTGTCATTCGATTCAGGAAGCAGAACAAGTTGGGCCCCAGGTACATTGGTCCGTTTAGGGTTTTGGCTCGGGTGGGCCGGGTGGCGTATCGATTGGATCTGCCAGCCGAGTTCAGTCAAATCCACAACACTTTTTACATCTCCCAGCTGATGGGTTTTGAGCACTGCATCAATCCTATGGGTACATGCAAACCCTAAAGCTTTTGGATCTAGTTTTTCTAATGAACATGAAATAATCATCCAAAGCTTATAAACCCTAGATATAGCATACAATAATCAAATTAACATATGAATTAGGGTTTAGATCTTACCTTTCAATGGTTACAAGAGTTCTTTGATCTTCAAGAAGCTTAGTGTCACAAGTGTCACACCTCTAATGGCTCACAAACACCAAGAGCAAGAGCATGACTTATGAGAGGGAGGAGGAGGCACCAAAAACGTCTAAGAACCTATAGGGATTACTTCACTACGTTTTTGGGAGCCTTAGGGGCCTTTATATACTAGTGTGGGCTGCTAGGTTTTCAGGTGAAACCCTAATTCTCTGCTTAGGCCTTAAGCAACTCATGGACTCCCTCCTTAGAGGCCTTGGACGAATTCTCATGGGTTTCCCCATAGATTTTGTAACGCCCTCATTTCCAGGCTAGGCATTTTTGTTGATGTAATAGTCTAGGTTAACCTTTGTAACCCGTTTTGAAATAATAAGAATGTATTATTTGTGAATTATGTGAATTATGTGTGTATTTTCTTAATTATTATAATTTAATGAATTAAGAATAAAATAAATGTCAAAATTAAAGTGTGAGATAAGCCCGATATCTTTTCATAGAGTTGTAGTGGTCGAAACAAGGTTTCCGAATATATAAAGAATGCCGAAATCCGAGTTATAACGAAGAAGTTATGACATGTCGAAGTTTCGCGACAGAACCAACAACGCTGAATGACGTAAAAAGTGAAATTTACGTTAGTGCAATATTTAGCCTTAGTTATCTAAACGAAAGTCGCAAAGTTCGTTAAACCGAGAGCGTGCATGAAAAGAACGCCCAAATCTGACTTCGTATGAGGAAGTTATGATTTTCTGAAGTTTCGACTTAGCGATGTGCAGCCCGAATACTCGATTTGAGATCGAGCGGTTTTTATCCGAAACAATCTAAACGAGAATCGAAGATCTCGTTGTTAGTAGCGAAACGATGAAAATTTAGGTGAGAACGGACGTCAGACGAAGAAGTTATGAATTTATAACGAAGTTTTCCTGTCCGGGACTACTAAAAATAAATAATAAAAATAAAGTCAAAATTAGCCGACGGAGTCTAAACGAAAGTTGTAGAGCGTAGTCTCACCTACGCGTGGATATAAAGAACGTCGAAAACGGAGCTCTTATGCGAAAGTTACGCAATTTAGAAGTTTGACGAGTCAAATTACACCGAGCGTAATTTGAGTACGCCCAGCGTACTCAGGAGGATGCAAGTTGTCTGACCAATACTCGAGTGCCACCGATTGACACATGCAGTGACGTTAAATTACGCCCAGCGTAACCTAGTTACGCCCAGCGTAAATTGAAATTACGGCCAACGTAATCCCAGACCCCCAACTTATAAATAGAAACCGAGATCAACCATTTTCTCTAGTTCAAACTCTTTCTTCTCTCTAGTTTTTGCCTCGATTTGCGTGTCAATCATATCCCGAAGCCTCAGTATCATTCTCGATCCCCGAAGCAAAATCCAAAGTCCCGAGAATCCCGAAGAGCGTTATTCCCGATCCGAAGCCCTGCCCGCGAGAAGCCCGGTTTTTTGTGAAAATCTTCCAGATCTACTGAGAAACACTATTTCTGCAAGCCGTAGTGCTGTCCGATCATCTTTTGATCAAGTGAGTGTGTAGTTACTTTCTTCCAACACATTATTATGATGTATTTTATATAAAATACGTGCTATGTGTATATATTTTGTTGTTATATGTGTGAATGTATATCCACTCTCTTCTATCTCATAGATCTGATTTATTCTCTATGAAATACGTGTTATGTGTGTGTGCCTCATCTGTTATGTGGAATATGTATTGATTAAAGCATGCTATACAGGTTTTAAACTATGTATAAAAATGTATATTTTTATCTACTAATATGTTGGTGTGTAATAAACAGATGAGTGACCTCAATGTTGTTTTGATTTAGTCATCTAACGGAGTTTAGATCACGACCACGGACTTTTCTAGACAGTCTTGTGGAACACTAGCAGGCTCGCCACCTGTAGGTGTTAATGAACTTGGGTGTTCATTCGTTGTACTCCATCCCCCCATGGTTGCCTTAATTGACTTATATTGCTGAGGAACCCCGAAGCATGTGTTGTCGCCCCGATGAAATATTCTTAGACTAGGTCCCTTGTGTTAGTTATTTTAGGGACATAAAGTGAGAATAACGGGAATGGGTAATTGGGTTATTGTTGGTTGATGAAAATTAATTTAATTATTTATTGTGGGTTGAAAACCCTATATGCTCACCAGGCTCCCAAGCCTGACCCACTCAGTTTCTTTGTATTACAGGAAGTGGCGCGAGGGCATAAGATGGATAATCATCAAGTTATTTTGTTTACAATTCTGTATATGTATATATTTGTTGAATGACTTGTAATGTTATCGTTTATGCTTTATGGTCTGTATCGGAACTGATGGGTTTTAGTCATAAGACATCCTATGTGCTCATACAAACCCTAATGCTTGGATCTAGGTTTCTCTATTGTACATGCTTTGAATCCAAGACTATAAACCCTAATTCTAGCATATGGAAATCAATATTAACATATAATTAGGTTTATGATATTACCTTGATTGTTATGTAGCAATAACAATCCCAATTCCTCCTTGAATTGACTTTGGAAGGCTTAGAGTCACAAGTGTCACTCCTCTAATGGTTCACAAACACCAAGAGCAAATGGAGAAGGTATAAAGAGAAAGGAGAGAGGTAGGAATTCGTCCTTAGGACTTCTAGGGAAGGCTTAGACAAATTTATGAGCCTTAGGGGTTTATATAGGTGTAAAGATTAGGGTTTTAGTCCTTATCCTTATCTAGTTGCTTGCCCACCAAGCAACCATAAGATAAGTCTTAGAAACCCTTATCCTAGTCGAATTCTAAGGCATTATCACCTTAAATTCGTTCACCCTATATTTAAGATAATCCGTACCTTATTTTGTAACTATCACATAATTACAATTCAGCCCCTCTAGTTTAATTAATTACACTTGATCACAAAATTAATTCTTAATTAATTATTAACCAATATTAATTAAACAAATATGATTTCTCCTTTAATATATTATTCTTATAACATATTAATAAATCATAATAACCTCTCTCTCTCTCTCTATTTATTTCTCCAATCAAGTTGCTTTGGTGAAGGCAACCCAAAAGGACCATACACCATCGGGTCAAGTACATACCAAAATAGTTATGGACTTAGACACTAATCCAATAGTCTCCCACTTGGATAAGTCTAACAACTATTTTGCGTATGACTTCAGATCCTGATCTGCACTCGTAGCTTTCCAAAGCCGCTGTCAACTCTGATCATATCAGATACGCGTGTCCTTAGATAAGGGATCATATATTCCTCCATTCTAGATATCATATGAGATATGATTTCAAATCATTCTCTTTGTACTATATCTCGATTTCCAATTTATGATGACAAACTAATTGAACAAATCAGATTAGCCCTAGCCCGGCCGAGCATTTACGTTTGTCATCACTAAACCATCGAGGGGCCCAAAAATATCGCCTTTATCCTACTTTGAATAAAAGGAATGGATAAACTTTGATACAATGCTTGCTTGCACTCACGCACCGAATCACACACAACAATATGTTTTATAACACCAAGTTCCTAGTGCGTTTACATATTATCAATGTGCAACCGATTCGCAAGATACAACTCACACATCTCGGTTTCAAGAATATAAGATGTTATCGTCTCACCAATCACTCGTGACACAATTCATGGAGTGATCCAAGTGAGCGTGGGTTTAATCCAATGCTCAAATCATATTCGTAAGCACTCATGAACGTTGCAGCAAACATTTGCTTATGTCTAATGCTCTTTAGACAATCCACACACCAATTCACGACAGTCTTCATTCATACCTACTTCCAACATATGAACGACTGTGGCCCGTTTGAATAATTCGATTATTCTTAATAAACTCAATTATTCTGGAAGTCAAAACATGCAAATGTGAAACACAAGAATAATACTAATCCCATATGGCCTAAAACCTTTAAGTATAAATAAAACGCCTTTTATTTATCACCATATTGATTACTCATTATTTGTCGTTTCGGGTAATCAACTTCTTACTTGAATTATTACACTTGTCCCATGCTCCTAGCATGCACACAATGTTTACCTATGGTTCTTACTTTGTGAAATAGATCACATTGAATACATTTCCAATCATTCTCATTTCACAACTCCAAATCCATTTTTCATAAGTTTAAGAATATCAAATTCTTGCCACTTATAGAATATACTAGATTCTAACATTTTGTGCAACTTACCCTTTCGTAATGCCAATGCACCAAAGTCACAAAGACTATTGCCAATGATATTACAAAGTCTTCTATCGGAGATTGTTACAAGACAATTCCTTAGATATGATGTCTCTCACTCAAGGTACATTCCTTTGAACATCCTTTTGCATAAAAGTTTCTAATCTAGTCATAGATTTTTAATATTCAATTCCCAATATGGATACATTTCCATATTTTCCATATGACAACTCATTCTTAATAGAATCTCATCTATTCGTAATGATGTCGATATGGTCCATCCAATATGGACACATTTCCATATTTTCCATATGACAACTCATTCTTAATAGAATCTTTTCTATTCATAATAATGTCGATATGGTCCATCCAATATCATGCTTCCAACTACTCACAAGTGACCAATCCTCGTCGAACTTTGGATTGTCCTTTGATAGTTGTTTAATTATTTTAGTCAAAACCGATTCTAGTCCTTTTTCCCTCTAAATGTGCTAGACATTTGGAAAAATTTAGAATGGTCGGTCATTAAAGCATTTGCAATCGATCCTATACCCGAAGCGTATGGGACACGACGCATAATGTTTTATTTGCTATGTTCTCAAAATTCGAATTGTGAAGAGGAATGTTGTAATCATAATCGAAATTTTAAGAACACACTATATACCCTTGACTAAATTTATTAACATTTCTCAACCTAAACCTTTAGATTTGGAATGAAGCATAATATTCTCTCCCTTAATTATAGCAAAACAACTATTCATTCCTTACAACTTTGCAAAGAATGACTCTTGTTTTCTTTAATTAATATTTCCAACTTGCAATACGTGCCTTAATAATCATACAATCATAACATTTATGCTCCCACTATCATGATGATTATTATAAAACATAACACTTATGCTCCCACTAGCTTAGACATGTATTCATAAACATCTTAACTTCCAGAAAGACAATACTTATTGAATTTCTTAAGTTCATGTTTCTAATACTTAGTGCTTTGATAATCTTTTATCAAGGCTTCTTGAACTTATACACCTTTGCCTTCGATAGTTCATATGTGTGTCTAAACAATTAAGACTAATTGTCAAACCTCACAATTCAAATTATGGAAAGGGATACCGTAACCATAATCGAATTCGAGAATGCAATTTTACAATCACTATCTTCTTAAAGTCTTTCTTAGTGAAAGAATTTCCTCACAATCATTTTCATGAAGGAGGAAATCTTATGACACTTAGATTTAAACGGTGTATGTGTTCCTATCCATGTGAATTTGTTAAAACCAAAGTTTACGACAAATTCAAACTCATATGGACCGAACTTTCTTAATCTTGATTTCTTGCCTTATGGTAGCACAGCTGCCCACCATGTCTTCCAAGTAGTTAAGCAGCTCACCCTTTCCTATCAATGTACCTTTCATTGATTAATGTGCTTTGCCTTTTATGCATTCAAAATGAGAACTCATAGAACTCTCATGCATAATTAACTCGATTGGATTGGCACAGAACCAAAATAATGTCATCACGATTAAACCTCAACTCGTGTGCTAGTGATGATCGATAAGGTTTATTTGATTTGTTCTTGAAACCTTTCAAGACCATTAAGACTCCCACTGACTCCTTGACATATAAGATTCTCTTGTCAATAACCAAATATTCAAGAGTTAGTGTAGCTTTTATCAAAACACTTCATAAATTGGTCCTAGTTGGTCTTTGTCTTATCCAAGACATCACAACTTACCACATTTAATGAATGTTATAAACCTTCTTAATACTTTTCACTCATTGTCACAATCTTAAGTTTAAGACTTGTTATTGGAATGAAGTATGATTGACTTCTTGATTTAACCATTTTTTTTTTCAATTCTTGATTCCTCTTCTTAAACATACAATTGTACTAAGACTCACTTAGAGGATCAATTGAGATATGGTTCTTAATCATTAAGACTTATCATAAAGCATAAAAGCTACTCTCCCTTCTTCTTAGAATGGAGAAACTTTTATCTTTCTGCCTACTTGATTCTTCTTATTCGTTTGCTATTGATTTAAACCTTTTTAATCAATTCCGAATTACACTTAATCTTATAAGTATAATCATATTTACTAAACCTTTAGTAAATCATGACGAATATCTTGTTACTCTTATGGTGGACTTTGATCAACACACAACTTTGTGTACTTGATCTCCTAGTCCTTCACTTGTCACTTTGTCAATGAATTAGTCTAATTTCCAAATACAAAATTTCTCATTCATCGTGCATCCACGTTGCATGATTCCAAGTTTTTGTCCAATTGAAACTTGGGCAATGAGAAACTCTCCCTATTTGGTAAATTCTCGATCTTTCCATAAACACCATAAATAAGAATCATATCCATTTGTTGTAGAAATATGCAAACACCAATTTTCATAACGATTTCATTACAAGGAAATAAACAAACAAATAAATAAGTCAAACGAAAATTTATTTTATTTATAAAAGCAGCGGAAAACATTTGTCCTTACAATGCAAAATCCATTGAAAACTATGTATTTCAACATAAAAAATTTCTAACAACTCTATCATAACTATCTAAGCTCAAAATCTAATCTTCAAGTCCATGCGATCAAGATCCATTCCTTGTGATTAGATTCATCTTGCTCTTTCACCAAGCTTCCTTTCTTTTCACCGATCCTGTAAAACATTCAAATGCAATCTTATTACATTACGTATTAAGAATTAAGGAATAGGAACTTAATGGAGTTAGATACTGGTTTTTACCTGAAGCGCAGCCATACTCTTTAACTCTCCCATCTTCTGGACTCTTCAGGCTCTTTGGGCAGACTTGTATCCAACGCCCTTTGTTTTGGCAGTAAACGCAAGTCGGTTCTCCTAGAACGTCCTCGGAAGCATGGTCGGTTGACTTTTCCAACAAATACGCTCCATTGCTTCGCCAAATCATTTCTGATTCAGCAGCAATGAGCATGTAAGTTAGGTCAATGAGGTTGTCGTCATGATCCATCATATAATACTTTCTTTTGAACTCATTATATGATTCAGGAAGTGACTTCAAAACCCAATTCACAGCCAACTCATTTGGGAATGACACACCCAACATTATCAACCTATCAATGTGTGATTTCATTCCTAGAACATGGGCACACACGGGTTTACCATCTTCATGTTTCATTTCCAATAGGGCTTTAGTGATATTGAACCTTTCAATTCTTCGATCTTGTGGGTTGGGGAGAACAATAGGAGGAGGAGGAGGAAGTGAAGCATGATTTCTCGTTCCTCGATTGAATCGTGGAATACCATCTTCATGTGGAATGCTTGTTCCACGGGATTTGCGAAGACCATAGTTGTCGAACTTTGACATCTACAAAACGGGAGAATAACAAATTCAAGTTAGTTGATTGATTGAGTCCTTAGTAAATCACCCAAATGAGATACTAAGGCTAGGACCCAACACAATATTCTACAACTCGGGAGAGGGATGCCGTAACCCTAATTGCAGAATATTTGAAGGTAAGTGAATGACGATTCACTAATTTCCAACACGAAAAACGAAAAGGAATTTAAGTTTTAAATCTATGAAAACTCCTAGATTCTTTGAGATTCATTGAACTTTCAATGGCATGTTTAAATCTCGATATGCCCCTCTTGTTTGTGATTGGGATGCCGAGGATCACAAAGCGGGTGTGAATAACCATGCAAACTTACATGGTGCCCTCACATGTTACAGTCACCTATTCGATGTGCCGGTAAACCACACACGCTCCACCGAACTATGACAAACATTGAGTCACCCTTTGCTGCGTTTGCTTAGAACCATTTAGTGTGCCGGTAAACCACACACGCTCCACTAACGTCTTCGCAAGGGCACAAAGTGTAAATTCATGGAGTTGCATCAATTCACTTTTGCCTAAGTAACTAAGATTGGGAATTTTATGAAAACATTTAGTTACTTTTATACTTTATTATACTTATAATGGAAGGTTTCGTCCTATCCTACCCGTTCGGCTAACGACCCTCTACTAGTCAAGAGTGCGGTGGGTAGGAGTGGATACCCATTCAATCACCATTTTATAGGCAATTTCCTTAAACACCCCTTATAGACCAGCTTCGTGAATGAGGCCTACTAACGGTAAGACTGACTTTTACTCATATATATATATATATATATATATATATATATATATATATATATATATATATATATATATATAATGTTAGACTTTTAATGTTATGTATATATAGTATAGGGTGCATTTTAACACTTTTAAAATACTATGCGGTTTAATTTAACAATTATACTATTAATTCAATTAAATTGTAAACCTAAACTTTTATGGATTTATTAAACTTCTTTTAATTATACACCTTAATTAATTAATAAAAACATAAGGGTGTGATTTGAACCTTTTTCAAAACATATTAGAGTTTTAGAATTTAACATTCCTAATTAAACTTTTAATCAACTTTTAAATTCCAAAACTTGAGGGCAAGTTTTGAAACATTTCAACACATTAGGGATTAGAATTTAAATATGCATCAAAATTAAACTATTTAATCAAAATTTAAATTCCAAAACTTGAGGGCAAGTTTTGAAACCTTTTTTTCAAAACATTAGGGTTTCAACTATTTAAATTTCAAAACTACAAAACTTTTGGGTTCAAATTTAAACTATAAAACCTAAAGGGAAAAATATGAAACTTTTAATAACAACAAGGATCAAATAACAAATAATTCAAATTAACATTTAATCACATAATTATCCATATTTGATTTATTTAATGATTTCTTGCAAAACAATTTATCAATTTACTTAAAATAATTAATCAATTATCTTATAAGGAAACAATTATCTTATTAATTGATAAATATCTTCAATTAGATCAAAATTATAGTCAAATATATCATATAATCGGATTAATATTGATCTAACAAGATAAGGTAACTATCCATAAGCAAAACCAGCAAGAAATCCCGAATATCCCTCTGTCTGACGCACCGACTCGCCGAGTCACCCTCTGGAACTCGCCGAGTAGGGGCAACTCACCGAGTCCACAGTGGGACTCGCCGAGTCCATCAAACAGAACACCAAAAATCGAATTTTTTAAAGCATATCAAGCATCAATACAATAGAAACCAATCATGGCTCTGATACCACTGATGGGGTTTAGTCATAAGACATCCTATGTGCTCATACAAACCCTAATGCTTGGATCTAGGTTTCTCTATTGTACATGCTTTGAATCCAAGACTATAAACCCTAATTCTAGCATATGGAAATCAATATTAACATATAATTAGGTTTATGATATTACCTTGATTGTTATGTAGCAATAACAATCCTAATTCCTCCATGAATTGACTTTGTAAGGCTTAGAGTCACAAGTGTCACTCCTCTAATGGTTCACAAACACCAAGAGCAAATGGAGAAGGTATAAAGAGAAAGGAGAGAGTTAGGAATTCGTCCTTAGGACTTCTAGGGAAGGCTTAGACGAATTCATGAGCCTTAGGGGGTTTATATAGGTGTAAAGATTAGGGTTTTAGTCCTTATCCTTATCTAGTTGCTTGCCCACCAAGCAACCATAAGATAAGTCTTAGAAACCCTTATCCTAGTCGAATTCTAAGGCATTATCACCTTAAATTCGTTCACCCTATATTTAAGATAATCCTTACCTTATTTTGTAACTATCACATAATTACAATTCAGCCCCTCTAGTTTAATTAATTACACTTGATCACAAAATTAATTCTTAATTAATTATTGACCAATATTAATTAAACAAATATGATTTCTCCTTTAATATATTATTCTTATAACATATTAATAAATCATAATAATCTCTCTCTCTCTCTCTATTTATTTCTCCAATTAAGTTGCTTTGGTGAAGGAAACCCAAAAGGACCATGCACCATCGGGTCAAGTACATACCAAAATAGTTATGGACTTAGACACTAATCTAATAGGAACATGACATCCCGGGTTTTTGATTATGGAATGAAATTATATTTCTTAATGAAATGTTTTGATAAAAATCTATTTTATCATGTTTTGTTTTTGGGAACAAATTCCGCATCTCTATTAAAATCAAAAGGATTTACTCTGAAAATGTTTAAAAATCATAAATGAAACCGGTCTTTTCTAGCCGAGATTTTGGGGATGTCACAGATTTCGTCCACTCCAACTTCTATGGAGTCCATTAGCCCATTTATGCAACTATCTTATAATTACAATATCAGTCCCCTTTATTTAATTAATATCTTCTAGCCACATAATTAATTCTTAATTAATTATTGTCTAATATTAATTAAACAATATGATTTCTCCTTTAATATATTACTCCTATAATATATTAATAAATCATAATTAACCTCTCTCTTCATAAATCATCCTATCAAGTTGCTTTGGTGAAGGCAACCCAAAAGGACCATGCACAACCGGGTCAAGTACATACCAAATATAGTTACGGGCTTAAACACTAATCCAACACCAGCTGCGGAAGTGCTTAGTGGATGAATCCACAGTTGTGCCCTTAGAGGATATCCAGGTGGATCGCCTGAACTATGTTGAGAAGCCAGTGTCGATTTTGGATCAGAAGACAAAAACCTTGAGGAACAAAGTTCTACAGTTAGTGAAGGTGCAGTGTCTGCACCGCAAGGGGTCAGAGTGGACGTGGGAGCCAGAGGAGGAGATGAGGGAGCACTATCTAGGATTATTTGAGACAGCAGACTTCGAGGACGAAGTCTGAGACAAGTGGGGGAGAATTTTAACGCCTGGTTCTTGGTATGTATTTAACTTATAAATTATTCATTTTTATAGAGCAACTCGATGAGTTGGAGGCCCCAGACTCTTCGAGTAGAGATGTTTTAGACTGTGCGTTTTGGTGACCAACTCGACGAGTTGGGAGGTATCAACTCAACGAGTTGGTTGGGTGAAATGAAGCCCTAAATTCAGGGTTTTGCACCCTATTTAAACACCTTAAACCTTTCATGTTAGCCTCATTTCCCAGCCTCTACTTTCCTAGCCCTAAATCTCGAAATCCTAAAGCTACTTTGAGTGATTGTGAGCCATTTTGGGTTTTTTTGGTGTGTGTTGATGCCATTGGAAGAAGGAAAATCTTGAAGACTCAAGAAGGAGCTTATAGATCCATAATCCTTGCCTCATCAGCGACACTTTTCTGGTATCAAGCTTTAACCTTGCCTTGTAGTTGAGTAGATCTCCTTTTTGGGTTATTTTGGATGTTTTTGTCCAAATATCATGGTCCTTGGGAATGGGACGTCCCAAATGGTGTAACACTTCAGATATAGGGTCTTGAGGGGTTTTCATGGCATAAAGGTGCTAACTTTATGGCCATGGAAGTCCCATGCAACCTTTAGACCATCATTTTGGTATAGCACCTGATTCCTAGTATGTATTTTATCTAAGTGCTTTACATTCTTGGCCTGGGACTTGGCGAGTTTAAGGCCCAACTCGTCGAGTCGAAGCGGGATTGGTCGCGGGACTTAAGTATCGGACTCGTCGAGTCGGCGTCTGGACTCGACGAGTAGGATCTGACTGGACAAAACCCTAATATGAGAGTTTGCACCCTATTTAATCGTCTCATTCAGCCCCCACTCGTCCCTAGTGCTTCCAGAAACCCTCCATAGCAAACCCTAAGTGTTTTGGTGCAAGATCTAAGGCTTTTGAGTGATTTTCGTGGGTTTTGACCATAAGGAAGAAGGAAGAGCATAGAAGGATCAATAGGAGACTGAAGGATTCGAGTTTGGTACATCATTTGCAGTCCTTGAAAGGTATAAAGTTTGTACCTTGCTTGCTTGTTTGTTAGATACCTTTTTGGGGAAGATTTAGGGCTTTTGAGCCATAATGAGGTAACCAACCATGATTGCAAGCATGGTTGGGGGTCAAGACTTCGGATCTTGGACCTGGGAGGGTCACAAGGCAGATTGGGGTTGCTTTTTGCATCCATGGAAGGTCCCTTGCAACATAAGAACCATTTTGGGGTCTTTCGAGCTCATAGTCCCATGCATGCACGTAAAGTTCGTAACTTTACATGCTAGATGGATCTTAGGAGTCTAGATCTATCATTTGGATGAGAGTTGTACATCAGAAATCAAGAAATGAGACTGGGACATTATCGACTCGGCGAGTCCGTTCTTGGGACTCGGCGAGTCCAAGGCATAAAGTCCCAAAATTTGTTGAGGGTCAAAGGAACCCATCTGGGTGCTAGAGAGGTGGTAGAAGGACCAAAGGAGTGACCCAACATTCTGGACTTAGCCTTAAATTTGGAGTTCTTGGGACTCGGCGAGTTCATGAACAGACTCGGTGAGCCCAAGACAATCTTTTTATGGTTGAAGATGAACTCGACGAGTTGTTCATATAACTCGATGAGTCAAGGTCAGAACTTGTTCATCTGATGAAGGTGAACTCGCCGGGTTGTTCATATAACTCGGCGAGTCAGATGAAGGTTCATTCAATGTTCATAAAGGAGGAGAACTCGTCGAGTCATTGCTAAACTCGACGAGTAGAGTCGTGGATAAGGACGGTTAAAAGGATAGGGACTCGACGAGTTGACGGCCCAACTCGGCGAGTAAAGTCAACTAGAAGTTGACTTTGACTTTGATTTGGTCGGGGATAAAATAGTCATTTTACCCCAAGAGTAGATACCAGTTTCTGACTGGGTGTTTGTGGAAATTATAGCCCGAGGATTTCCGGAGTAGCAGCAGCAGACAAAGTTTTCCCGCACCGTTCACCAACAGCTTCTAGTTTAAGGTGAGTTACCTTCCAGTAGAGGTGGGTCTAAGGCACCAATGTTGGCCCACCAGTAGGAGTTGTATATTAGATGATTTTCTTTGTAATATTCATATAGGTTTGCTACTGCCTGATATGTTATGAGCTAGTATGATATGATATTAGATGCTAGTAGTAGTAGGGGAGATAGTCCCCAAGGTTATCGGTCGATAGGGCCAAAAGGGGGTGGTCATACCCAGTCATACTAGATAGAATATGGTTATGTGTTACATGCTATGTGGTAGTAGTAGAGGGGTGAAAAGTCCACAACATCCGGTCGAGAGGACCGAAGGGGTGGCCAACACCTAGGTATGCCAGGCAGTATCTGGTCGAGAAGACCGCTAGGGAGGCCAGCACCCAGAAATGCTGGATAGTATCCGGTCGAGAGGACCGAAGGGGAGGCCAGCACCCATGTATGCTAGGCAGCATCCGGTCGAGAGGACCGAAGGGGTAGGTCGGGCACCCTGATATGCCTGACAATATGTGTATGTTATGTGATTGTATGGTATGCGGTACGATGGGGGGAACTCACTAAGCTTCGTGCTTATAGTTTACAGTATTAGTTTCAGGTACCTCTTCATCGAAGGGGAAGGAGCTAGCGCGGTAGCGGCACATCATACGCACACACATTGTTTTCCGCACTATGGATATTCTAGGATTGTACTCTGACATGTTACTATTTTTATGACTTGGGTTTTCAGATATGATACATTGTTTTATGAGATGATGTGATTTCACAGTATTTTCTTAAGAATATTTTTATGAGTCAGTTAATTAAATGAAATTTTTGGACTTGAAAATTGGGTCGTTACATTTGGCCTTTTGGAGCTTCTAATGGCCATGCATGTAGAGAAAGCTGGAACTTTACGTGATCTTTCAGTCCTTAGAGTCCAGATTTATGACCTCATGGTCTATCTTGTAGTTTTAGTGGTGTTTGAATTATGACTTTGGCCTTTTTGAGTTAGGGTTTGAGCTTAATCCCTTTAGGAAAGGTATTAATGGGTAAAGTTGGAAACTTTATCCTTCTAGAGGCATTTCCAGCCTAGATCTGGAGTATAGGATGTAGATATGAAGAATAAGGGCTTTATGTATTAAGAAGGGTTAACTGAAAACTCGACGAGTTCATGGAAGGACTCGACGAGTTGTATTGAGAAGTCACGATTCTGTTGAAAAGGAAGAACTCAAAAAGTTGGAGGAAAACTTTACGAGTTGGATCGCGATTTCACGATTCTGTGATTCATGGGAACTCGGCGAGCTGAAGGGCAAACTCGACGAGTTGATTCAACTCGAAGCGTTGACTTTGACTTTGACTTGGACCAAAGTTAACCCTTAAGGGGTTATGAGTATGAAAGGGGAACTTAAGGAAATCTTTTATGTGTAGGGGATTGATTTGGGTTGAAATTCGGATTCGGGGACTGTTTAGCTACTTCCAGTTTTTGAGGTGAGTTACCTTCCCGGTATAAGTGGGTCAAAGGCACCAATGCCGACCCACTAGTAGTTGTTTACAGTAGAGATGATTGTCTTTGTGATAATTGTTTGGTATGCCACTATTTGTTGAGATTTATGTGCTTGTATGCTATGTTATTACGTGGTAGTGGTAGGGGTGAGGTAGACCCCGTCACCGGTCGAAAGAGACCGAAGGGGTAGGCCGACATCCATATATGCTAGACAATATGTGATTTATGTGCTTATATGCGAGGATATTATGTGGTAGTGGTAGGGGTGAAATAGACCCCGTAACCAGTTGAAAGAGACCGAAGGGGTAGGCTAGTACCCAAATATGATAGGCAGTATCCAGTTGAAAGAGATCAAAGGGGTATGCCGACACCCAGATATGCTCGGCGGTAACTGGTTGAAAGAGACCGAAGGGGTTGGCCAACACCCAGATATGCTCGGTGGTAACATGGGCGGTCCTAGCTAGGTGCCCGGTGTGGCACCGACAACACCTAGCTTCCGCGTACGAAGTAGAATTTTTTTTTTAATTTTTACCTATTGTGCCACTACGTAAAAAAATCATGCACCTACTAAAAAAATTGTGCAAGTACATAAAAATATATTGTCACTCTTTCGGGAATTACCGAACGAAAAAAAAATAATAACGAGCCAAATGTTTTATTCAATTGTAGTTAGTCCAATTGTCTAAAGCCCTAAAACCCAAATGAAACTTAATTTGATAAATTAGCAATTGGGCTAATTGCTTGTAAAAAAGATAGCCCAATAATCCTAATTGTGAAATTGTAATTAATTCATCGGTTGAAAGGGAAAAAAAAACACGATCGAAGACTTCACAGGCGACGCACGAAGCAGTAGGCACGACCACGACTATCGACTTTTGGCCCCAAAATTCAATCGATCAATCGACCTTAAGGGCTGAGACTTGATCGATTTCAATGGTTTGATGGATCAAAATTCACAATACTTGATGTCTTGATCGATTTCATCATGAAGCAAGTAAGTTTTACCAATTACCAATTCATTAAGATATTTGAAATTGATATGTGTTTTTGAAGTTAGTGATTGACTTGGTGAAATTGATTTGTTTTGTTGAAGTTATATTGTTTGCTTAGGTTATATTGCTATGTTTTTTATTGAATTGATTGTTTGATTATGTGAAATTGATATGTTTTATTGAATTTATTGTTTGATTAGGTGAAAGCAACTTGTTTTATTGAATTGATTGTTTGATTAGGTGAAATTGATATGTTTTATTTAATTTAGTGTTTGATTAGGTGAAACCAACTTGTTTTATTGAAGTCATTGTTTGATTAGGTGTAATTGTTATGTTTTTATTGAATTTATTGTTTGATTAGGTGAAAGCAAGTTGTTTATTGAAGTCATTGTTATGTTTTTATAGGTTAAACTAAGTGGTTTTTTTACCAAAAGACAAAGACCTAATCCTAATGAAAGTGGTGAAGAATGTTCCCAAATACCAATCACCAATCAATCAATGCCTTCCGTTTCTAATCCTAATGCAACTCCACAAACACCAATCACCAATCAATCAATCCCTTCGGTTTCTAATGCAACTCCACAAACACAATGCTCTAACCAACATAATGATAATGTTGACTTGAAGGATCTTCCAAAGGACCCGACGGATAGGCCATTGATTACAAGTTACAAACCAAATATAAGAGATGATGTAAGAAGAGCATATTTGCTTCAAGGACCGTGTCAAGTAAGGGCACATAAGTTTCCTAAAAAAAATAGGTGATAGATTTAGAAGATTCGTTCCTTCATGGTTTGATGACTTTGATTGGTTGGAATATAGTGTGAAAAAGGATAGTGCATATTGTTTATATTGTTATTTGTGTGGGGACCTCATGGGACAAAAAGGAGGGAGAGATGCATTTGTTTCTCAAGGTTTTGATACTTGGAATAAAAAAGATGCATTTCGGACTCATGTGGGTGGTATTGATAGTTTTCACAACAAAGCAAAAGAAAAGTGTGAGTTTTTAATGAGGGAAAAACAAGCTATCAATGTAGTCTTAGGAGGCAAACCGAAGCAGAGGATCATAAATATAAAGCTTGATTACGTGTTTCTATTATTGTTGTTAGACTTTTATTGAAAACCGGTTTACCGTTTCGTGGTCATGACGAGTCGGATAACTCGGAAAATAGAGGGCTATACATTGAAGTGTTAAAAGCCATTTGAGAGACTAGTGAAGATATATTCAAAAATACTTTAGAAAATGCTCCAAAAAACAATCAACTAATTTCCTCTAAAATTCAAAAAGAACTTGTGCAATGTTTTGCACAAGAAGTACTTTTGAGTATTCGTGAAGAGATTGGTCAAGATGTTTTTGCTTTACTAGTTGATGAATCTAGTGATGTTTCAAAAAAGGAACAAATGGCTATTGTTTTGCGTTATGTCTATACTCTTGGCTTTGTGAAAGAAAGATTCATAGGTCTAGTGCACGTGAAGGATACGTCTTCTTTGACACTCAAAAACGCCATAAATGAAGTACTTACAAGTAATAAGTTGAGTTTTAGTCAGGTAATTTATTCTTTAGTTTTTTTGTTATTTCAATTTAATATATATATATATATATATATATATATATATATATATATATATATATATATATATAAATTGTTTTAAATTTTAATAGATAAGAGGACAAGGTTATGATGGGGCTAGCAATATGCGAGGGGAATTCAATGGTTTGAAAGCTTTGATATTACAAGAGAATGACACGGCTTTTTATATACATTGCTTTGCACACCAACTTCAATTAGTAGTTGTGGCTGTAGCAAAGAAGCATGATGGTGTTAGTGACTTTTTTGAGCAAATTTCGTTGGTGGTTAATGTAGGTTGTGCATCGTGTAAAAGAAAAGACTTACTACGAGAGCAAGCAAGAGAAAGGGTGCAAAAAGGCTTGTGTAGTGGTGAACTTGAAATCGGAAGAGGGTTAAATCAAGAGACTACACTTGTTCGAGTGGGAGAAACAAGATGGGGTTCACATTTCAACACACTCACAAGTTTGATGAAGTTATTTGCGGATGTTCTTGTAGTTTTAGATTTTGTGAAAGAGGAGGGAGGGTCATTGGCAAACCGTCAACAAGCATTTGGAATCTTAGCATATTTTAAATCATATGAGTTCGTGTTTTACTTACATATGATGTATGATATTTTACACCTCACGGGTACATTGTCAAAACAACTTCAAAGAAAAGATCTAGACATTTTAGAAGCGGCTTCGATGGTTAGAGGGACAATGGAGGCATTGCAATCTTTTAGAAACATAGGGTTTGCTAGCATTTTGCCAAAAGTATCCTCTTTTTGTGAAACACACGAAATTGATACTTTGGATATGGAAGAGTTGTATATTGGTGCGAGAAACCGTAGGACTACAAAGACTAATAGGTTTCATTTTGAGGTTGAAATCTTCAACACGGTGGTAGATATACAACTTACAGAATATCGGGATCGATTTAGTGAAACAAGCACCCAATTACTAGAATACATGGGTGCTTTGAGCCCTTGTGATTCATTTGCAAAATTTGACAAATCAAAGTTATTGAAGTTGGGTAAGTTATACAAGTATGACTTTGATGATTCAGATATGATAGACCTTGAAGGACAACTTGAGATATTTTATCACTCTTGCATCAAAGATGAGCGCTTCGCTAGTTTGAAAGGAATTTCCGACCTTTCTCGTTTGATGGTTAATACGGGGAAGCATCGATCTTATCCTTTGGTTTATAAGCTATTGAAGTTGGTTTTGATATTACCTGTAGCGACCGCAAGTGTAGAAAGATGTTTTTCAAAGATGAAGTTCTTGAAGACCGACTTGCGTAACAAAATTGGCGATGAATTTTTGAACGACGCATTGCTGTGTAATGTCGAGACCGAAGCACTTGCGAAAGTTGAGAATGAAAAAGTAATGGAGCGGTTTCAAAAGATGTCTGCACGAAGAGGACAAATTTAAATTCTAGTATATCGTTGTTATATTATGTTTAACCAGAAAAAAAAATGTATTAGATGAATAGATGTTTTATATTATGTTTGACCGAAATTTGTTTATTTTTTTTTAATGTTTTATATTATGTGTGACGGGAAAAAAAAATTGTGCAACCCCTATTACTAATTCCTGCGTCCGCCCCTGGGTGGTAACTGTTTGAAAGAGACCGAAGGGGTAGGCCAACACCCAGATATGCTCGGTAGTAACCGGTTGAAAGAGACCGAAGGGGTAGGCCAACACCCGGATATGCTAGGCAGTTTGTTTATTGTATGGTATGTGGTATGATGTGGGAACTCCCTTAGCTTCGTGCTTACAGATTCAGTTTTGGTTTCAGGTATTTCTACTTCGAAAGAAAAAGAGCCGACATGATCGCAACGCATCACACTGATTTTCCGCACATGAGATTTTTGTGAGTTGTACTCTGATGTTGTTTTCTTATGACATATTTTGATTACTGAGATATTGGTTTTGATTATGATATGGGATGACACTATTGATGTTTTCAGACTACTGGTTTTTATAATTACGTAATTAAAAATGAAATTTGTTGTCATGAATTTTGGGATGTTACATTTGGTTCTTCTCGTCCGACGCCGACGGTTTTATTTGATAATTTTGTTACACAAACTTTTTTTTGGTGCAAGGATAGATCTAAGAAAATCTTAAACTGGGTCGGTTGGCTTCAAAACCCCCAACTTGCTATTTCTGCTTAATGTTTTGTTTGCTTGGCTAGTTTATTGCTAGTCAGTTTTGGTTAATAAAATTGAGCCCTTCAAACAAAAAAGATATGATTGGTCCTCATTCAAATAGATATAAGATTATGTCCATACCCATACAACATTAACAAATTGGTCAACTTATTCCGATAATTGTATTCAAGTTTTATATCGAGAAACCTATATTGAAATAATATGAGAATGATTGATAAATGTTTCAAGTTCGCCTCATATTAAAACAAACGTCATAAGATGACAATCCATTTTACATTACAAGTTCTTGTAAGAACATCATATTATTATATAGAGAGCTAGCAAATAACTAGCAAAAAGAAACAAATTACAAAGAGATTCATGTTGGGAGTTTTGCAACCATAAAGTCCAAACTACATTACTTAGTAAAGACCACCGTATTTTGACACGTCCGCAACACCCCGAGTCATGGCAATGGCCTCCAAAGCTATCTTATTCGCTACTACCAAAGACACATTATCCACCTTGAACCCAATGAATGATTGATCTATTTTAACTTTGAACATCAAGGGGGTGTTTGTTTTTTATTTTTCAAGTTTTTTATTATTTTTTTAAACTTATTTTTTGGGCTTATAAAAAATTAATGTTTAGGTAAGCTTATTTTTACCAAAAAATAAGTCAATTTCCATAAACAAAGTAAAAATATTTTTTCTTTTCAAATAATTAACTTATTTATCTATATTTATCTATTTACCCTCGATCTTAAATAAATTTTCTTTTCCTAACATTATATTATTCTTTTTGTTAGTCATTTTAAAAAAATAAGCTAATCCAAACATTTTTTTATCTTATAAGTTTATAAGTTCTTTAAGTTTTTAAGCTAATAAACTAATAAAAAAGCTTACAAAGACACCCCTAAAAATCAAACTTAATTAGCGATTTCACATGTAATAGTAAGTGATCGACATCTTTCACTTCTTTATCAAAACTGGACACGAGTAGGAGTATCAACCATTCCAGTCCCAAATTTAGTCTTTTAGAAATCCTATTAAGCATCACCCTCCATACTGAGAATTTATTTTTACAGAATTTATTTTTACAGGGACAAACATATTCAAACATTACAAGTTAATATTTATGAGTGAAACGTTTTATGATGCACATATTGAAATTTGCTATATGATTATTGTGATTTGAATTACGATATCCAATATCAATGTTTAGATTAACAATTTATACTTTTGATTTTCTCAAACTAGCTTTAAGGTGAAATAAATAAGCATCATATCAACTCTTTTAATAATAATAATCAAATAGTAAAATAGATTTTCCTAATTTACCATTTTTTATAAATTTACAAGGTCCCTACACTTGATTATTCGATCTCTTATCAAAATAAATTATGGTTATTTTTTTGTAATTGTTAGTTATCTAAATACCATATAAACATTGATAATATGATATATATAATGTTATTCGCTCTTTTTATTTTTGGAAGAATGTGAAAATAAAAATCTAAACATTTTTTAATACTTAAAGAGAAAATTAGAATGACCCATGAACTTACCCACTCCACCCTTTTACCCACCACATTACCCACCATTTTACCCCACCATTCTGACACTTATAAATACTAGACCCAATCGACCTTCAACTTCCATCCTCCATCCAACAATGGCTTCCTCCACGATTAACACCCTCCTCCTACTCCTCCACCTCTTCTCCGGCGTCGCATTCTCCGCCTCCACCGGCATGATCGGTGTCAACTACGGCCGCATTGCTGATAACCTCCCTGATCCAACCAAAGTCGTTCAACTACTCAAATCCAACGCCATCGACCATATCAAGCTCTACGACACCGACTCCACCGTCCTCAAAGCACTCTCCGGTTCCAACATCGCCGTCACCGTCGCCCTTCCCAATCAACTCCTCTCCTCCGCCGCCGCTAACCAAGCCTTCACTGACAATTGGGTCCAATCCAATATCCTTCCGTACCACCCTGCCACCATCATCGAAGCAATCGCCGTCGGTAATGAAGTATTCGTTGATCCAAACAACACCACCGATTTCCTTGTTCCCGCCATGGAAAACGTTTACGCTTCGCTTCTGAAAAACAAAATTTCCATCAACGTGTCTTCTCCGATTGCTCTCAGCGCTTTAGCCACCTCTTACCCTTCTTCTTCAGGTTCATTCAAACCGGATCTAATAGAACCGGTGATCAAACCAATGCTTAGCTTCCTCAAAAAAACCGGATCGTATCTCATGGTGAACGCCTACCCGTTTTTCGCATATGGAGCAAACACCGATACGATTTCATTAGATTACGCTTTGTTACGTGACAACAATGGCGTGAAGGATCCAAAAACCGGAATCACTTACAAAACGCTTCTTGAAGCACAACTCGATGCAGTGTACGCCGCCATGGATGCATTACAATTCACCGATGTGAAAATGGTTGTTTCAGAAACTGGTTGGCCTTCAAAAGGAGATTCTAACGAACCTGGCGCCGGAGAAGACAATGCTGCTCAATACAACGGTAACCTGGTCCGAAGAGTACTCACCGGCGGTGGAACTCCGTTGAGACCAAACGATCCTCTCGTTGTTTACCTGTTTGCTCTTTTCAACGAAGATCAAAAATCCGGCCCTACTTCCGAACGGAATTACGGTTTATTTTATCCGAATGAGGAAAAAGTGTATAATGTGCCGTTGAGCAGGCAAGCTTTGGCGGATTTGCCGTCGGCGGCGGCGAGTAATGGTAGCAAGTCACAGGTTCCGGTGGCGGAGGCTCCGGCGCCTAGCTCCGGCGATGTATCGGCGGCGAATACAGTAGGGCAGACGTGGTGTGTGGCGAACGGGAATGTCGGGGATGAGAAGTTACAAGCTGCGTTAGATTATGCTTGTGGGGAAGGTGGTGCTGATTGCCGTCCGATTCAGTCTGGTGCCACGTGTTATAATCCTAGCACACTTGAAGCTCATGCTTCATATGCGTTCAACAGCTATTACCAAAAGCAGACACGTGTGAGTGGATCGTGCGATTTTGGGGGTGCGGCGTACGTGGTCTCTCAACCTCCTCGTATGTATCCTAGATTCTCTCTTTATCTTGTATTACTTGATTTAATTTTAGAATTTTATAAATATTTAAGGTTACAAAATCTCATTATTAACATAATAATTAGTAAAATAATTTAGGTTTTACATATTTTAGTTTAACAAGAATATATTTTTTACAGGATTCGGCAGCTGCAAATTTCCTACGGGATATTAGGAGGAAAATTATGAGCGTTGATGCCTTGATGGTGTCGTTTAGTTGGTTATTAACTTATTATTTATGTTTTGGAGGCATTTCGTTTTATTATTTAAATATTTATTTATTATTGTTTATTTAGAGAAAATGGTAGTTAGGTTTGGTTGCTTGTTTTGGTTATGACTTTTAATATATGTTCCTTGTTATCTTGTGTTATATCATATAATTTTTTTTTCTTTCTAATACGTAATTACTTATACATATGCGAGTTACGTAAAATTGTGTTATAATCATAGTTTTAATGAATAAACGAGATCGACTTAATAATTAAAGATTGATTATCGACTTAAATTCATTGCTTAGAGTTGGCAATAGTTGGGAGTGCACTAGACAAATTAAGAAGGTTTGTCTTGACAATCTAGCCCGATGTCTATGCACGAAAAAAGAATAATAATAATAATAATAATAGTTGGATATTTCTAGTATGATAGTTTTCTTTTTTCTTTTTTGGAATCGACAAGTATTTTGGAATCGACAAATAACATATTAGAAAATCTAGGGGATTTTTTAACATGTGTTTAAGGGCACATATAAGAAGTATTAATTAATCACAATTATTATCATAATTAAATGTTAAACACATTAATTATAAGAAATATTACCATAATTAAATATAAAATTCATTAATAATCTCCATAATTAATGCATTTCACATTTAATTATGATAATAATTATGATTAATTAATATTTCTTATATGTGGACTTAGAACACATATTAGAAAATCACTTTATAAAGAGATCATAATTAGCAAGTAGCTAGAAAGGCAAAGGGGAAACAACATTAGAGTTCTAAACAGGAAAATAAAATGCACCACCTAATTAAAGGGGCGAATACACCAATCTACCGAATTACACATATATGGGACTCATGCTTGATCCATACATATACCACCTAGCAATATGATAGCTTTTGTTGAGATTTTTAGAAGGATTGTTTTATGCACGTTATTTTTATGTTCCTTCTCAAAGATGGGTACTCAATAACTTTAAAAGTGGGTTACGTAATATTATGTTATCATGATGGGTTTTAAATTTTAATGGATAATAAGAACAACTAATAATAAATTGACTCAATAACTATAGATTAATTATCATCTTAGTAACGATTGAAGAGTCGTGAATCTTAAATTCACTGCTTAGATGTCAACAGCGGTTGGTGGGTGCACAGAGAAGGTTTGCCCTAACAATTGGATCATTGTTCTAATTTTATAGTTTTTTGTTGACGTTTTTAAATGATTCATTCTCGGACGTTATTGTATATTTGTATGCGTTTAGTATTTAAAAATGGTTACTTGAAAACAACGTGCAACCATTGTTGCCCCACCACTTGTGCATTAAGCAAAATAGTTTTATGGATTTAGTGATTTATTGTTTTGGATCTACACTCTAAATAAGGGGTATGGTGATTTATTGTTATCAAAAGGGTGAAATTCTTGATCGTGTGTCCCCAACAATCGGTCATAACCACTACTACCAACATAAAAGAGGTAAACCATGATGTTATTATCAGAAAATAAAAATAAAAATAAAAAATGCTAGATGAGTTTGACCCTAAGATAATATTAGGTTCTATTGGACATAGCATATCTAAACGACTATCTTAATAATCCAAACATATTCCAAAGAGATATCAAACACTTTGTCTCGTAAATAAGTATAAAATCAAACAACAAAATCTCATAACAAACTAGGACACAGAAATATGATAACTATTTCTAATATTGAGAAAAACAAATATCAAGATATAGCTAATGTAAATGACAAAGTAACGATACATGAGAAATTAACGTGGTTCCACCATTAGGGAGATGGTTTACATCCACAAGAAGAAACAAATGACATGTAGTATTAAGCAATAATCAAACTGGCGTTACAAATCACTTACAAGTGACCAAAATAAAAAAAACAAAAGTTTTTGTCTTCAAAAAATCGCTAGAAAGAAATTAGGAAAAACTAGTCATAAAATGATTATTTAAAGAAAACTCATTGGGAGAAAAAATGACTACTTAGCCACTACTTTGGGTGATCATACAAAGTGGCCATTTCAGTAAAAGAATTGACATTTCAATCAAAAATCACAACTTCAAGTGGCGACCAGGTGGCTATGGCCATAAAGTGATGAATATGGTTTGATTCACAAAACTCAAGCAATTGATACTTGAAGTAGCAAACAAGTGGCCAACATGTGGCGGTTTTGAATTGTTCAAAATTCTTCTGATGATTTCCTAAAATCTTGAACAATTTTGCATATGAATTATTGCAGTATGAACAACACTCCACCTTGATACCACTGCACCCACAAACCCGAAGAATAAATAACAGAATTTTTGTCGACTCTCACATGATTGTGTATAGATAATGAGTGTATCAGAAAACTACAAATGATACAAAAGTACACACAACCTAAAAGAATAAGGAAATCCAAAGTAACCTCAAAAGTAATCCCCACACATTTGAATAAGCTCATTTCCAAAATTCAAATGTCACCCCGAGCTTCCACATGGCCATCCCTTAAAGAAAACTTGCATTATATCCCAAACTAGTCAAACCCAAATAAATAACATATATAATGAAACTAAGTTGTTTAATCTCAAACCAAGCATGAATGTGCAACAAAACGTGTATCGTTCGAATTCCTTTCAAACCGAATTTCTTTTGAAAAAATTGCCCAATAGCCAAATACCTCTCTTTACCAAATTCCTTATAGTCAAATGTTAGAGTGTATCAATCAATGTCGATATGTTAATAGGAATTAAGGTACAAATCAATTAAATATAACAGTTTGAGTACTTCAACTTAATATTAGATGAAAGGTTACAAAGAAATCTCAGGAAACTTTGATACGGATACGAGAATGCAAAAGACTTTGTTCCTAAGCATCACATACACACGTCTCCATGAAGTAACAACATGAACAATGCTCTAATATGCTCCACGTTAATCCCAAAACTTCTCTATATAGTACACATAGAAATTGGAAGGCGAAAAACGAACAAGCATCCAAAATCCAGACAACTTCTCTAAACAAATGAATAATGGGATCACAAGATCTCCAAGCACTCCTTAAAAGTAAAACCTATGAATAAGAAAAATCATCCTCCTTGCTAAACAAGTAAATCCACCGATAACACATGAATCCAACTTTTTTATGTCAAGTATGGAGTTAAAAGTAGACACCAAATATGCACAAATCTAAAATGATAGAATTTAACCTACCAGAAGCAATATCATAGTTTGCCGAACAAGAACTTATCCCATAATAAGCAGCAACTAACAATCCAAGGGCTATGGATCCTAAATGTGTTGTGATGAAAAAATAACAAAAAATATCTCCATTAAGAAAGATAAGAGGAACTCCATATCCTAAATATTTCTTGTTACAATATAAATTAGGTTCAAGAAATACAAATAAACCTCAATCAACTAATAACTGATCTAACTTCATCACCAACATAATCAAAACGTTGAAAGAAATACCCAAATATAAATAACATGCACCAAATGGACTTTTGTCCCCAAAATTATACAAATGAACTTCTAGACAAGCCATGCAAAATATATTCGAAGAAAAAATGACAACCAAGGAAACAATGAAACAAAATACACAGAAAAAGTTTTCAGTCGATACAAAGACACCCAACTACAAAACCCAAAGTACACAAACAATTGTCGATCAGCCAAACGTTTTCCATTGAAAATACAAGGATTTTAATGCTATAACGGTACCTGAAACATCAGGTGTTCAAAAGTACCTAGAAGTGCACCCAAAAACTACATAATAATCGGAAACAATCAATTTATCCTTGCTCAAAACTTTATTGCATAGCTCCAAACAATCCTTAACCAAATAGACCAATTCCTCACAAAAATATAAATCCTCTTCGATGAAGTTCCCTTAGTGAGATCCTATAAATTCAAAAGATCATGAGTTTTGTGTTTTATCCCTGATTCAAAGCCACTTAATAACCCATTCAACATACAAGCCTTAACTACAACCAATATCAAGGGAATGATCAATAAATACACGCATATGCATCTTCAAATACTCACTGAAGTCGCCAATCTTCACATCAAATAATGTAATGGTTATGTGACATCCCTTATTTTTCCAGAACCAATTAAAACATTTTCTTTACGCTTCATAAAATTGAGACGCATAAATTCCCATTTAAACAAAAACATTTTTTTGAGGTAACAAAAGATATTTCATTTATTTAAACCTTTGAGGATGCAATCGTTCATATCCAAACATACATTACAATGTAAATATTAAAAGGTCCTGAAACTACTTATTACAGACATATCTCTTTATTTTATTCAACATCCTAACTAGACTTCGATAGCCTTACATCCGCTACCTGTGATGCATTGTAACACCAGTAGATTCGGGCTAGTCAACTAAGATATAATAAGCGTTAAAAATAATTTATTTTTCATAGAAGATTATGTAGGATAAATAATCTTAACCAAAATAATAGCTAGGGCAACAATTGTAACTTATTTAACATAATAAAGAAGAATTATATGAAAATTATGTGTTTAATTATTATTATAATTTAATAAAATAGGAAAAGTCAGTCGAATCGTCCGTAAGTCATAAAAAATAAGTGCGCCAAAACATATATATATATATATATATATATATATATATATATATATATATATATATATATATATATATAATTTATATAGAAAGTACACGTCTTCACGATCCTGAAAATATAAATTTCGTAGAAATCTAACTGCGTATGAATTAGATATGATTTTTATAAGATATAAAAGTCAGCCGCACACAACGAATGTATGACGTAAAAAGCTACGAAGAGAATGATTGTACGAAGAGAATGATTGCCTTTTAGCTAATGTCACCAAAATAAAAATTGTAGTACTCCTTAAAATAGGAATTTTGAGAAAAAGAATGAC
This sequence comes from Lactuca serriola, assembly GCF_051521515.1. Lineage (NCBI taxonomy): Eukaryota > Viridiplantae > Streptophyta > Magnoliopsida > Asterales > Asteraceae > Lactuca > Lactuca serriola. Next base: position 162,229,231 of record NC_136416.1, on the reverse strand, counting down.
AAAAACGGAGTCCATACGAGAGTTATGATGTTAGCAAAATCATTTAATTTTATAAAAATATGGACGAAAAGTAAAGTCAAAATTAGCCGACGGAGTCTAAGCGAAAGTTGTAGATCTCGTCGATAGCTAAGCGTGGATATAAAGAACGTCAAAAGGAAGTTCGTATGAACGAGTTTGAATTTATAATAGCATATTTACGTATTAAAATAAAGTATAAATTATATATACACACACACACACACATATATATATATATATATATATATATATATATATATATATATATATATCATTAGAAATGTATCGACGATGTAGTCGTTATAAGACTAGTGTTGAGTACTTTCGACATTATATAGTTTAGTACAAAAATCGTTAAATCTATTTAAAATACTATTATAAAGGAGTGTTTAGTCATTTAAGTAACTATAAAGAGTGGTTTTTGAAAATTCAATTACTATAAATAAAAGGTTCTAGGCTCTCTTGCACCATTCTCTTGATTCAAGAGTTTTTATCTCCTTATCTCTCGATCATTTCGGTCCCTCGTGATTCGACTTCTCTTTCTGTAGTTTTAGTATAGTAAGGTGAGCGTTGAAGCGCTACAAGAATCTTTTTAGAAAGATTCAACGATGAAGTTCTGCCCGCGCAGAGCGGGGTTCCTCGCTAAACCCCCTTGTAAGTGAGTTATGCTTACCCTAATTTAAGTATAACTAATGTTTAAGTTCATTATCATTATTATGAACCTATAAACAATATATGTGCTAAGTATTATAAAGTATACAAAGTGTTATTATAATACCTTTTAATTGCTGGCGGTATAAGGAATCTGGTTTGAAGGGCCGCATAGGGTTATTGGATTTCAGAACAACTTAAATGTCAAAATGGTCCTGCCCTCCGGTGTTTCATGTTTGGCCCCTGTCTGTGCATAGTAGTTGAAAAGTATTGTTTAACACTTATATAATACTAAGAAAAACAATATTGCTCGTAGACCTCGAGTTAATAATAAATCTAGACTAATAATTAGTCACAATAAATATTAGACTAAAATCTAGTGATAATGATACTAGGTTTCGTCGAAGGAAAATAAAATTGTTAGAAGCGAACCGCTGCCCGAGTTTGGAGTCATCACTTTAACAAGTGAGTGCATAGTTACTTTCATCTTACACATAAATATAAAGTATTTAATATTAATACATGCTATATGTTCTTATTATTGGTCTTCTTGATATCAACGATAAATGAACGCTTTATACATGTTTTACGTGATTTAAACTGTATATGTATTTTTATACCTATAAATATATTGGGTAAAGATGGGTAGATGAGTGATGAGAGATAGGTGCTGATAACTAAATGATGATAGATATGCAAAGATGAATAAGGGGGATGAGATAAGAGATGATTATGAGATGCCATAACCTTAACCTGCGATGTTGTGATGTAGTCATCTACCAGGGTAAAGATGGTGGCCACTAACTAAACTAAACAAGTCATGTGGAAACACCAACAGACTCATAACCTGTAGGTGATGAATTACGAGTTCAGGCGAAGTAGTAACTAGGTATTCATGTGATGATACTCTAACCCTTACTGGACATGTATTAGAGGACTAATCTGTGATAACCGTCAATTTTTGGTCAAGTCAAAGTCAACTAAAGTCAACAAATCAAACCAGTCAACAAGTCAAACCAATCAACTCAATTAGCCCTTGTGCTAGGGTTTGCGCTATGTTATTTTCCGTACAACTCGTTATTCTAATGAGAAATCATCAATTGAAAAGTTTGTATATCTAGATTTCATTAACCTAAAACGGTGTTAAGTAATGAACCAAACCGATAAAACAATGTTGCATACTCATCGGGAGTGTGTGAGATCCTTAAACATAGCTTAACGGGGTTTACAGACCTTGCGATACGAAGCCGGACACTCACAAATGTCACACACGAAACCTCTCTCAATCGTTTTCACTCTATCTCTCTTTATCTGAAATCTCTCCCAAATCTCTCTCAAAAGTTCCTTAAAGTTTTTATAGTCTCTCGGGCGATTCCGACCCTTAACCGGGCCAAAAACGGGGTTAGAACGGGTAACATACCCTAAAAGACCCGAAACCCCTCTATTGGGCCGAAGCCTCTTAGAGCCGAAGGTCCAAGAAGGGACCGAACCCTGCTGAGCCGAAACCCCTACTAAGGACCCTTCGGGTCCAAACCTCGCATAGGCCGAACCCAACCTTCGCCTTCGCCTCCTACCCCTTTCGCTCCATTTCTCCTTCGGCCCAGCAGCAGAAGGGACCTAACCTCGGCCAGGACCGAGAGGTCTCGCAGGAAACCCATTTCTTCCCGATTTTCGATTCCGACTTCGTTTTCATCGTTTTAACGCGGGATTTTCACCCGAAACTTTATGTTAACATTTAGGGACCCATATCTTCTAATTACCCATGTTTTTGGGGGGATAAAGCTTATCCAAGAAGAGTGGGTGAAGTACAAAGGTTGAGTGTTGACTTTGCTTTACCTTATGACACAAGCAACCACTCCCATACCCACTCCATGTCACTATTCACCATCAGCCCATACCTAGTTATTTCATGGTACTTTTCCCACCATTTTCAGCCACACACTTGGTCAAGGGTTAGAAAACCCTCCTCTCTCCTCACATTTCTTCCATTTCCTCTCATTCTTCCATCAAGATCAAACTTCATTTTCTCTCTCTAAAATTCGAGATTCAAGGCCATTCTCCAAGCTTTTCTTCTACTTTTGGTAAGTATTAACATCCTCCATATGATTATTTCACTTCCTTTTACTCAAATCATGGATAGCTTACACAAACTCCATCATATTTGTGTTAGATCTTCGAATCTTCAAGCAATCTCCCAAAGTGTTCTTGAGTTGAACACTTCTTTTCTCCATCATCCATCTACTAAAATCACTCAAGGTGAGTTCATACCCCTATATTTTCATGTTTTCTTAAGTTTTAAGGGGGGGGGGGGGGGATACAAGATAAAACACCAAGAACACAACTAAATTCTTTTGAAAACTTTCATCAGAAAAGTTGGACACCATTCACGGACTGTTTTGGTCAATTTAAACATTTTTCTTTTCAAAATTGTATTAGATGAAAATAGTTCAGGTTTATACCTTTAAAATGACTACTTGCACATCTCCATACGGTTTTTCTACAATTTATGGTGATTTTTACAAAACCGCCTATCATTTCAAGAACCAATCCGGACCAGTCTGTGTTTATGGACGTTTTCACCTAAGTTGGAGGTCACTAAAAATCATGGAAAAATATATGAACAAACTAGACTCATTTTCCAAACTCCCAGAATTTCCAAATTCTGATTTGGATATGTTAAGAAGTTTTTATAAATGTTCTAATAACAGTGATCGAAACTATTAATAACAGAAAAATGCTAACAATTTCTTATCACCTTGTAACATGTTGAGCAAGGTGTATATCTTTATGTGAATGTGTGTTATAGCAAATAAATGACATTTTGTCTTAGTATATAAACATGCATCAGTTAATAAATGGATTTTAACATATATATATATATATATATATATATATATATATATATATATATATATATATACATATGAGATATAAAGGATAACACAATTGTTATAATCAAAGTACATCCATTTTACTCAAACAATTGAATAAACTACATTGGATATAGTCTACGTACATTACCATTACTACCCTTGTTTTTGATAAACTATAATAGGTATGGTTTATGTTTCTATTAACACAACAAACACTTTTCGGAAGTTTTATTCCCACATAAAAAGGGTTTTTACACTCACGCACACCACACGTAAACTTGTTAACTTAAATTGTGAGATATCCTTCTCAGTACTCCTAGAGTACGGGTTAAAATTCCTGGTAGTTATAACTAGAGTCTCTTGTAGGGAGAACGTGATAGTTGTGTATAGATCTATATTGGGTTTGACACCCCACACCTTGCTTCTAGCTACAGTGGGACCTGCAGGTCTACGGGTGACAAATGTCATATCAGTTTTCAACGCCTGAGAAACGTCGTGGCAGGTTCATTCAGTCATAGTATGGTTATAACGCTCACATAGGGAGTTAGAAACACATAAAGTTTATGGGGATTTTTATAAATCAAAAGGGGTTTTATGTTGATTTAAAATCACTTTTTATATCAATAATTTATAGATATTATGGTATACTTTCGGTCTTGGTATTTAAGACTACACATCATTCATTACGGGGTTTTTTCTCAAATTAGAAAGGGTTTTACGCCAATTTAAAACCAATTTATATCTTTAAGTATGACAAATACTTGTTCATTCTCGGTCCTGGTATTTAGGACTACATAACTTTTATAAGGAAAATATTGGATTTTTCTTGGTAACATACAACTCATTAAAAAGATCGATTTTCAAACTCTTACTATCAAAAGCTTATGAAATCACCAACTTAATTGTTGACACTTTTTCAAAACTACTTGTATTCTCAGGAATTCAGTGAAACAGGAAATCAACAGCGTCTTGAGGATGGGACGAATAATCGTCAAACAGTTCATTTTGTCATCATAATGTAATTGATTTGAATCATGTAAACACATATTTTGGTGTAACTTTTTCAATTATATTTATGATTGGTTGTATTTACTTTGAGCACTATTATACTCGTTGTTGTGATACTATACATGAAGTCCGCCACCCCCGGACGTTTCCGCCATCCTTGGTTTGGGGGTGTGACATAATCCCCGAATTAATACTGTCTATGCGATGTAGGTGATGATCCTTAGGAAAAGTCCTTAGGAACAAACATATAAGGAAATGCGATGTAAGGTGATGAGAGGTAAATACTATGTTGGAGATGAACCTTAGGGTAAATCTTTAAGGAAGAATAAATAAAGATAATGGGGATGGGTAATCGGGTTAATTGTTTGAAATAAAGTATGTGAAGCAACAAATTAACTATATTATTGTGGGTTGAAAACTATATGTATTCACCAGGTTTCCGAACCTAACCCACTCAGTTTATTTGTGTCACAGGTATCGATACGAAGCTACATTACACTGAGAGATTAACGGAGATGTAAATCATTAATGTAAATGAATGTAAGGTCTATTTATGCTTATGTTTCTATATTGACGATGCCATCCCAATTTTTTAGTATAAACAAAATACATTTCTTCAGAAATGCTTTGATAATATCATTATCATGTTTTCTAGGAACAAATTCTGCAATATTATTCTTTAAAAAATGATACTCTGATTTTAATATAAGCATAAATACAATTTTTTACAATGACCGTGAATTTGGGGATATCACAGTTGGTATCATGAGTACTTAATGGAGATTTAAGTATTGGAAAACTCATACTTAGAGATTACTTCATGGATTTAATGTGTATCACCCGGTTCCTGGTACGTATTTTAATTCAAATAATTTCATATTTTACTCCGCGACTCGGCGAGTTGGAGGCCCAACTTGTTGAGTAGACTCGACATTATGTAGGGATTTTAGTGATCTACTCGACAAGTCAGAGGACTGATGTCACACCCCAAAACCAAGAACGACGGAAACGTTCTGGGGCGGAGGACGTCATGTATAATATCAACAACAATGTAAAGTAGTAAACAAGCAACAACATCATCCATTGCATTAATAATATAATTATTATACAAATATGTTATGTCAAATTTTGATAAACACTAAAGCATAAATCAAAATGAAAGATAAGTCTTGAACAAGCTCCATCTTCCTTTCTCCTTGCATCGGTACCTGTCTATGATGACCTGAGGATACAAGTAATTTTGAAAGCGAGTATCAGCTTTGAAGCTGGTGAGATCATAAGTATTTAGTGTCTTAATTTGTATGTAAAAATTTGTAAGTATATGTATTGTAAGTATTGAAAGTGTATATGAACTGTAAGTGTTTGAAAAACCCTAGAATCCATATGATTCCTACTAGTATATGAAGGTGTCTTCTACCAAGACCTAACTGTTCTGAATGTAGTCTTAGTACTACCCTTTGGTACCAGCGTAACTAACGATGTTAACTGATGACATCCGTAGATGTACATTTACCTCTGTTGCTAACAACTGGGTATAGGAATATTCAGTCCCTTAAAGTATACCTGTAATGGTATCAACCGTTGACATCCGTGGATGTGCTTTTACCTCTGTAGCTAACAGAGATTCTAGGAATGGTCAATCCCGCAACGTATCCTTTGGTACTAGGATATTAAATCCAATCTATCTCGTCGATTATGTGATTGTATCACAAGGTAAAGATATGAATGAGGATTTGATAACAGAGTCGATACATATAAAATGTAATAGGACTCCTCCTGTAATATCTATGTAAAAGTACTCATATAAGTGTGATCATGTAATTGTATAGTAGAGTCCTGTAATGTTCTACGTGTGCTAGCTGTAATGTATATTCTCTCTATCTAGCAAGTATAGTAATGTACTGTAATGTTCTACATGTGCTAGCTGTAATGTATGTTCTCTCTATCTAGAAAGTATAGTAATGTACTGTAGTGTTCTACGTGTGCTAGCTGTAATGTGAGTTCTCTCTATCTAGCAAGTATAGTAATGTACTGTAATGTTCTAGAAAGTATTGACTCATGAATGAACTGACTCATTTTATGATATCGTGTTCTAGTAATAGTTCTAGTATCTTCCTAAACTACCCGTATGGTAGTTTACTAGTAGTCTAACTGGTACGTATGGACATTGATGTATATCCTTGCTACCGAAGGGCATGGGATGAACTGGAAGGACCTTTTATGACTATATATGTACACATGATATATAACTAATATTTAAACGACTTTCGTACGGGTACCCAATGTCCCACCAGACCACATCTCAAGCACGAAAAGGAAATAGGGTAGATAGCCTTCCTAAGTCTTTTAAACATTTCTTATATAACTATACATATAGAGGCATGCAATTTATAATATAAAAGCATAAATAAGTTTTGTAAGACATTTGAAACTTAAATATTATTTTAAGAAATGATTGACTTGATGTCAATCTATAAAACAATTTGAAGGCATAAGTTTGATAAAACAGTTTAAGTATAAGGAAACATTTGTTTGAAACACAGTTGTAAATAAGTTTGAAAGGTAATGTACAGAGTAAGATGTACAGTGTAATAAGTAGTTTAAAACATATAAAATGTTTATAAAAATCATTTGAAGGAAACCGTTTGGTAAAACGGCTAATGAGTAGCCAAATCTTTTGAATGCTGTATATTAATCACATGTGATTGATATAATAACTAGCGTAATTCTACTTATTAATCGCATGTGATTGATATAATAACTTGCATGATTCTACTTGTATCCCCCCATAAAACATTTAAGATAGTTTAAAACATTAGTTAAGGGGTATGAACTCACCTGCAGTAAGTGACTGGAATTGAACGGACTGTTATCGTACGGAAGGATCGGACAAGTGCTTGGTGTCAAGTGAAGACTTAGACACACACAATGATCCTAATTACATATGAAAACATATGTATATAAATAATTAGTGATTAAAACACTAATTATACAAGTAATAACATTTAAGCGCGAGGAAAACACTTTTGATCAAGTGCTAGGAGGCTAATGGGTTGCAACAAAGGAGTGTAATGTCCCTAATGGAAGTTTATGGTCAAATGACCATATGTTTTGGAGTTTACAGCCCAGGGGAGTAAACTCCTGGCCGTAAACTCTCCTTTGGGTCCCTAATTGAAGCTTAGAATTACTACAACTCTAGTGGGAAATTGTTTCAAGGCTATACAAGTGTTTGGGTACCATATGAACTCCTTTGGGGAGTTACGGCCCAGAGACCACATTCCCTTGGAGTTTACGGTCGTAAACTCCCTTGGGAGGTTTTTTATGGTGTTTTCAAGTCTCAAACATTTCTAGGAACTAAACTAGGCTTTTGTACTTGGCTTTAGAAGAGTTTATGGCACCATTTGGCACCATTTTATGGAGTTTACGGCCTTAGAACCTTTTGGGCCGTAAACTCCCTCACTCTTGGTGTTCTAAGTGTTTTAACTAGTCCAAAACTCATTTAGGTACATGCCCAAATTGTCTCTTGGCTTAAGGAAGGTGTTAGGGTGTCCTTTAACCCCTTTATAGGAGTTTACGGCCCAAGAACTACTCTTGGCCGTAAACTCTTCAACACTTGTGCTTTCTTATGTTTTCTATGTTCTAAACACATTAGGGTACATGTCTATAATAAAGCCTAATCCTTTGGGGTGATTAGGGCACATTAAGCCCTTGGAATTGGTGTTTACGGTCCAAGAAACTCTTGGGCCGTAAACTCCTAAAGCTAGGTGTTCTTGATTGAGTTCTAGTCTCAAATGTACATACATATTATCCTTAACTAGTTGTCTAACAAGGAAATGGGACTAGGTGGCCTTTAAGCTTGATTTTGGAGTTTACTCCCCAAGAATGTTCTTGGGCGGTAAACTCCCGGATCTCATGTATTTGACATACAATCTATGTTAATAAGCATAAAACAAGCCTTATAACAAAACTAGAGAAGTGTACTCACAATTTGGGATGAAAACCCGAAGATCTGTGAGAGAGAATTTGGCTTTTCTCTAATTGGAATTCAACTAAGGAACCAATTTGGTTCAGAATTCTATTTATAGTCCTGAGATTTTTGGCAGAAAATATTTCTATTCTCGGAATGAATTCTAATGTCCTAGAGTATTGGAATTACAGTGTTGCACAAAACCCTAGTGCATCCACTCTCCTAATATCTCCTTAGATGTATAATCCTGAAAATTGCCAAACTTATACTCGAAATTTGAGTTTTCACTGTAACTGCTCTACTTCTATTGGCTTGGTGTGGTTTGTTCAAAATGGAAATTTCGGGTTGTCACAACTGACTCGACGAGTAGAAGTTGTCTGGATGAAACCCCAATATTTAGGGTTTACACCATATTTAAACAGCTTTCCTTGCCTCAACCCAGCCTCCATCGTCCCTTCCAACCTAGAGAAATCCTAACTCAAAACCCTAAGCCATTATTGAGTGTTCTTGAGCCTTTTAGTGCCTTTTGTGTGTATTTGAAGTTGGAAAAGAAGAAGGAAGCTTGGAAGTTCAAGTGGAGGCTAGTAGATCCAGAGGTTGTGCCCCATTTCCAGATTATTTGAGGTATAAAGCTGAAACGTTGGCTATTCATTGCTTAGATCTTGATTTGGGGCTATTTTCTACCTTTTTCTAAGCTTTAGAGAAGTTATAGTTAGGATTGTGTGTAAAAGTGGGTTTGTGCTTCAGATCTGGAACCATTGAGGGTTCCCATGGCATAAAGGTGCCAACTTTATGGCCATGGGAGACCCATGCTTCATATATACCTCTTTTATGGCTTTTTGAGCCAAAACCCCCCATGCATGGACGTCAAGATTGGAACTTTACATATAAAAGGGACCCAAGGAGGTCAGATCTATGATTTAGATGTATTAAGACCCACTGAAATCGACTGTATAGTTTTGGGCAAAGAGGGACTCGGCGAATCGGGTCGTGTTCCCTATCAGATCCTTTCTATTGATGGACCAGATACTAAGATAGAAGAACACTCAGTTGCCTAGGCTCATTAGGGACCTGGAAATCATGGGACTCGGCGAGTGGATGAAAAAACTCGACAAGTCCAAGGCAATGTCCCAACCCCATGAAGACGGACTCGAGGAGTTCAAGGAGAACTCAGTGAGTCGTAGACTAGACATATTCGTACGGATGAAGATGAACTCGATGAGTTCAAGGACGAACTCGGCGAGTCAGTTGAAGATGCTCCCGATGTTATAGTTGAAGGAGAACTCGTCGACCTCTTGCTAGAATCGATGAATAGAGTTGGGGTTGTATCACTTTGTAAGGATAGGGACTCGACGAGTTGGTGGACCAACTCGATGATTCGAGTCAACTTGATGTTGACTTTGACTAGGGTTTGACCTTGACTTTATCATGGACTTAAGTTGACCCTTGTAAGAGGGTTATGAGCATGAAATAGTAATCAAGAAAGGTTGTTGTGTAGGGATTGAGGAGTTGAGACGAGTTGATTCCCGTACCGAGGACAGTGCAAACACTACACGACAACGAGGTGAGTTACCTTCCAGTAGAAGTGAGTCTAAGGCACCAAGGCCGACCCCCTAGTAAGAGCATTAGTTGAGATGATTGTCTTTGTGATAATAATCTGGTATATTGTTATCTTTATGATTATGTGATAGTATGCTCTGAGTTAGAACTATCAGAAAAGCCTTCAGCATGGTGATCATCCAAAGGGATTGGGTGATCATCTTCTTGTTCATCCTCTAGCCATCTAGCATTGCCTTTGTTTAGGAAGTACGGGTCGCCATGGGGATGGAATCCAGCGATGATATCTACACGAGAAAAGGGGTATAAGAATCTTATATAATAGACGTACTACTTAAGATAATTATAAGATGATCCTTACCAGTTACTTCAATATTTTCATAGTGCATACCAGTTATATGAAATCAAAACAAGATAGACCTTCGAATAAGTAACCCTAACTCCAAATCCACAACCAAACAAGGAATAGGAAGTAAAGCAAAGATCACAAATTCTAAGTCTATGACACCTTAGTCCCATATAACCTTAGTGTATCCACTTAGCAACTATTGACCTATTAGTAAAGACCTTTTTTTAGTTCTCAAATAAGTAATTATAGTAACACAAAATACTCCTATAGTATTTTAAGTTTATGTTTTGTTCTAATGTTATCATTGTAGTGGTGTTGGTAAGTTTTTAGACTTGTTGCCATATCATAACCATTCTTGGGCATATGTTAATCACTCCTCAGACCAGCATAGTTGATCAGGCTATGCCACTCCCAGGACTGACCATACATCCCCGAGCCTACTTGTGATATTCAACAATCGTAATACTTTTGTTCTATCCTAGTGACACTGATTTTAGTATGAATGCAGGTATGTATACTTAGTTAAATATTTTATTATTTAAAAGTATAAACTCTTGGTCAGAGTATTTTAATCCCATTGTGTTTATAGTTTGTATATCTTTTATGGGTTGATATACTCGATTCACTATAAACAATGCTCTGATACCAATCTGTCATACCCCAAAACCAAGAACGGCGGAAACGTTTTTTTTTGGGGGGGGGGGGAAGGACGTCATATATAGTATCACAACAATGTAAAGTAGTAAATAAGCAACAACATCATCGATAACATTAATAGTATAATTCCATACAAGTGTGTTCTTTAATAGTAATAAGACACCAAAAGAGAATAATCAAAATAAAAGATGAGTCTACAAGATGCTCCGTCCTCTCAAAACCTGATCATAGGTACTTGTCTACTGGTGACCTGAGAATACAAGTTATTTTGAAAGCGTAGATCAGCATTTAAGCTGGTGAGTTCATAAGTATTTAGTGTCAATGTATGTATAAGTTTGATGAAAATGATTGTATATGTTCAATGTATATGTTTGTAAATGTTCAATGTAAGTGTTTGTATATGTTTGAAAACCCTATAAAATCCTATATTTTCTACTAGTATAATAAAAAGTAGTCTTCTACCAAGACCCGACTGTTTTGTATGTTTGTTCTTTGTAAAAACATATCTTTCCCAAGTTGACTATTATTACCAAAATATAGTTCTATATTACCCTTTATGTGAGAAGATCACAATTTGAATATAATGGGAAAACTATAAGTGCGTACTGCAGTATTATTTGTATTAATCACTGTAGTAATAACTACCTCAAAACCAATGGTTAAATAAGGTAAAATGTGATATGGTTGTTACCATGCTAAACCGACTATAACACGACGATGAAAGACATCGGAAGAAATGACATTTGGCACCCCGTAGACTTGTAAGTCTCATTGTAGCGAACATCAAAGGTGTAGGATAGTCAATCCAGTATAGATCTATACGCAAACTCACGCTCTCCCTCCAGGAGATTCTGGTTACAAAACGTGACACAACGAAATAGTCGATGTGTCAAGAAATAGTATCTCACATTATGTTATCTTTGAATCTTGTTATAGTATACTTGTTATAGTAATAGTATTTTATGTATAGTATTCTCTGAATAGTATTCTCTATATATGATAGTATTCTCTGTATATGTACTTGTATATGATAGTATTCTCTGTATATGTAATTGTATATGATAGTATTCTCTGTATGTACTTGTATATGATAGTATTCTCCTAAACCATACCTATTATAGTTTACTAGCAATTTATGTATATGAATAGATGAATGTATACCTTTGCAACCCAAAGGTACTGAACTGATTGAATAGAAATTTTATGTCCACATATGTATACATAATATATAATTAATATTTAGACAACATTCAGACAAATAACCAATACCCTAAGGCCACATCCAAACAAGGAAAAAGAAATAAAGGGAGTTATCAGTCCTAAGTCCTTTAAACATTTCTTACATAACTATACATATATAGGCATGCATTTGACAATATATAAGCTTAAAATAAGTTTGTTAAAACATTTGAAGAGTTTAATAATAAATATTGATGACTTAATGTCAATTTATAAAACGATTGAAAAGCAGTTTTTTTTATAACACAGTTTAAAGTAACTGAAATCCTTTGTTTGAAACATAGTTATTGAAGTATATGAAATCCATTGTTTGAAACTGTAACATCCCAAAATTCAAAACTAAAAATTTCTTTTAATAAAACATCACTTTAAGCAAATTCATCTTTTCAAAACATAAACAGAGTAATAGTTTCCAAAATACATGATCGTTATCAGAGTAAACATTCCCAGACTGACTAATTTATGGTGTGTGCGATGCGATCACCCTGAGCTCCATCATCCGCAACCGGAAGTACCTGAAACCAAAACTGAAAACCGTAAGCACAAAGCTTAGTGAGTTCCCCACCCTACCACATACCATGCATAACCACATACTGCACATACTGGGCCACGCCCGCTATCCTGGGCCTCGCCCACCCCTACCTCGGGCCTCGCCCGCTACAACGACCCCGCCGCTCCAGGCCCCGCCTGGCTTCGAGCCCCGCTCGGATACAGATCTGTTTCATTTAGGCCTCGCCTGTCACAGGGCCTCGCCCACTAACATATAATAGCACATAAACATATCACATCACATCACATAAGCTTAACACATTCTAACGGATCTTGTCCTAAGGCCTCGCCTATATTTGGGCCCCGTCCTTGTCCCGCTACTGATGAGTCATGGAACTACGTCCATACTCCTGCTGATAGTGAGGTACGGACCCAGCCCACCCTCACTCCTTCCCTGACTTGGGCCTCGCCCCTGATCTGCTGCTACTGAGATGTGGAACACCATCCACACTCTGCTATTGGTGAGATATGGGACCTCGCCCACACTCACCTCCCTACCAGGCACATACAAGTATCACACAGACAACAAGTATAAACTATCACATAAACCATTCCTTGGGCACCCGCCCTCTATCATTGGACCTCGTCCCGAATATCATACTAGCATACTGTGCCTAGGGCTAACCCCTGGGTCTTCTACTCATAACTACATGGGCCAGCATTGTGGCCGTAGACCCATTCATACAAAGGGAAACTCACTTGCACTGGCTGAACTGGCTGATGAACCCACTAGGTGCTGCCCGACAACTCTCTGAACTCCTGCTCCACTTGCTCCCCGAGCTACCAATATCAATGCAACACTGAGTCTAACTGACCCCCGAAAGACAACCAAGTCAACTCTGGTCAAAGTCAAAGTCCTGGTCAAAGTCAACCTTCCAGGTCAACCTTACTCGCCGAGTCACCCTATTGACTTGCCGAGTTCATATGTTCAGAGTCCTTCTATTCGCGACTCGACTCGCCGACTTAGTCCATGACTCGCCGAGTCTACCGATTTCCGAGTCCTGATCTGTCCAACTCACCGAGTCTCCATTCAAATCACTGATTCGAGTCTCAACTCGAAGGGTTTGGGGGTTTCGCGACCTGACTCGCCGAGTCTAAGAACTGACTCGCCGAGCCCAAGACAACCTTCAACAGACTCGCCGAGTTCCTGCCCAACTTCATCTGACTCGACGAGCTGTTCATCCCACTCGTCGAGTTCCTCCTCATCTTCATGATACTCGCCGAGTCCACTCAAAGGACTCGCCGAGTCCATTCAGATCTCTATACATGCAGAGGACTTTTGAGTCATGCATGGACTCCAAACTGTAGATCTACCCTTCCCAAGCCTATTCCTCACGTAAAGTTGCAAACTTTACGTGTAGAGAAGGAGATCTAGGCAAAATACACCATAAACTAGGGTTTAAGGCAAGGAGGCTCCATAATCAACTCAAGGGCTGAAACTTTATGCTTCTCAAGACCATAATATGCTTGGATCTGAAGTAGCAACTCCAGATCCGGCTTCTAACTCAAATGGATGACTATCCATGGCTTAAAAACCCCCAAATCTCACAACCAAAGAAGAACTAAAGGAAAGAAACGACTTATTACCTTCAATAACTCAGAAAGGTTCCACAAACTCCAGATCTAAGGCCAATCCTTGAGACTTCAATGATTTCCCTCTTTCTTCTTCCTTAAATTCACCCAAAAATGACTTGGAAGCTTGAATGCACAACAATAAGGGCTTAGGGTTCGTTTTCTGTATGAGGGAGGCTCTAAGGAACCCTAATGGAGAGAATAAGGAGTTTAAATAACGCCCAAAGTCCCGGATGTAGGGTTTTCCTCGAACAGACCTGACTCGCCGAGTCTCCTTGGCCGACTCGCCGAGTCGATCACTTACTCCTCGACCCGGATCCCGCTTGGACTCGCAGAGTTCTTCCTTGGACTCGCCGAGTGCCCCCCATTAAAGTTAGGGTTTTCTTTCCTTTCTTGGCCTTCAAAACTTTGGGTGCTACAACTCTCCCCCACTTAAACTAAACTTCATCCTCGAAGTTTTCCATGGTCCACCGCCTGCGATTTGCTTCCAAAACCCACCAATTATCCCAACACCAGCTGCCTACCTTCGCTGGTCTTCCACCTGGTCATTCTGACTAACATAAACCTCGTGGATAAAACCTCAGGTCAAACCTGACCTTGAACAACTTAGAAACACAACTTACTCAACCGACAATCCTTCTGGTATTCTCCAAGTACTGCACTTGAACTCATAGTGGTTGACCCCTTCTTTCCTTACGCGATTCCCTTGCCTTCCTAAGGCGATGCTCCATATCCAACTATTTCCTCTGTCACTGTGAAGGTCCTATCCTTCACCAACTCCATCAACCCGGGTATTTCCAGTATGGGTCATCACCTTCAGTAACCACTGACACCTTTCTCTGTCAAAACTTGGTGTCGAGCACCCCTCGATTCAACTAACTAAATTCCACCATACACTGCTTACCCGCAGTACTACTGACTGAAAATTCTGCTATTCCTTGTCTGCCTTCCGGATGAACTGAGACCACCCTGGTCCCTACCAACCTATCAATGTCTGGATTACCGGCTCCCACCGGTAGCTAGTCCCAACACTACCACTAGTCGCTCCCAGCGACTTCCGAGGAAACTTCGACCAACTATAACTGCTCAATATATTCTGCCATTCAGGTACTACAAACCTGGGATCCTCGATCCCCTGGCTTGACACTAAGGTCCCTACCAGGTCCCACCTACGCTGTTAAAATTCACGGGCCTCGACCACAGGTCCCACCCGCCTCTATCCTTCTAGTCCCAATAGTCTAATCACTCTCGCTCGCGCCTCGCCCATGGGTCTCACCCAACCATACTACTAAGCAACCCTGCTCTCAGGTCTTATCTACACTGCTAATCTCATATGGGCCTCGCCCACGGGTCTCACCCAACTATATCCTGGAGCGGCCTCTCCCAAGGTCTCACCTCTCTTGGGCTATATAGGCAAACTTCCTATCATTCTCATCCACTACCCATTCCTGATCCCTGACCGATCACTAGGAGGTAAGGGCCTCGCCCCAACTCCGCTATCTAAGCTACTAAGGAATGCTACGGCTTACCCATAGTCTTACATCACCATCCTTTGCTGACTGCTAGTGAATGCTACGGCTGCCCTGTAGTCTTACAACACTTCCATTACTGACTGCTAGTGAATGCTACGGCGGCCCCGTAGTCTTACATCACTTCCATCACTGAATGCTAGTACGAAGGCACCCATGTGCCATTAGCTCTCAAGATCCTCATTCTGACTCCCTCGAGTCTTATGAGCGATCCACAACCTGAATTCCTAACCACGTACTAACCATTACCATCACACGCACTAGCTGATGGGGAGTTTTCTCAAACTCCCAACCCTGAAATCCTCAATTCATCAAATAATGAACTACTTCTTTTCCTTCTCAGAGGTCGGACACTCATTTTGGATCTGCGTGCTCCTACCTTTGCACACTCGGGGGATTCTCCCCCACTTCGATCCTGTTTACCCCTTGTTGCTCAATACTCCAAAGAAATCCTTGCTACCATTCCATAATCAATCTACTGAGGAACCCAAGCTTACCATAGCTAGGGATCTACCAATCCATCTCTAACACTGTACAACTCAGATCTAGCGAGACATACCAAGTCCCTCCCAAGCATGCTACAATTACTGCATCCTATATAACCTTCTCCCATAGGGCACATCCCCTCACTACCATTCGAATATCCAAGGTATGCAGATGGCATATAACATAATCACAAGCAACCGCTCAAAAATAAAATACTCATACCGAATGATGACATAGAACCATAACAATATAACCATGCACAAATAAAAGAACTGAAACAGAAAGTGTAACACCCCGGAATTCATATCCCTAAATGTAACCCTTCTCGCGACTCGTTCCGATCATCCAATCGCCGTTTCTGATTTCGTTTCCGTTTCCGACCTTTTATTAAGTCGTTGATGTGGGTTTTATTTTATGACTTAATAAGTGTCTTAATACCCTTAGAACTTATTCTAACTTCTCATATTAATGATCAGAACATTTCTAGAATAAACCATATCGGGTTACGGCAAATTGGCCGGGTGCGACCAAAAGCCCCGTCTAACGCCGGTATCGGGTAGAATTCTACCGTGTCCCAAACTTGGACACTATTTAAAGTGATCTAAGTCTTCATTTTGAAGCTTTTGCTTCATTTTACAACTATCACTCCAACCTCTCTCCTCAAACTAGATTTAAGGGTCCAAATCTTGTGTTTAAGGTCTCAAATCTTCAAGGCTTCCTATACTCATTTTACATCATATTGGTCCTTCAAATTCGAGATTTATTCGTGATTTAGAGGCTTGTATATGAGTTTACGGCCCAGAATGGTGCTTAGGCTGTAAACCCATATTTAAAGGGTTTTTAAGCCCTTAAACCCTTCCATGACCCAATCTAGACCTAGTTATGACTTTTAGGAACTTGGTAATGGACTTAGAACACTTCAAACATGAATTTTGGGGAATTTGTATGAGTTTACGGCCAAGGCATGTGCTTGGGCCGTAAACTCCTCAAACATGGGTGTAAACTCACTTCTAAGGTGTTAGAAAGCCATCCAACACCACCAAAAGCCTTGGAATAAATCATAGAACCAACCAAAAATAGTTTAAGGGCTTTAAACACATCAAAGCTCTTCATTTGAGAGTTTACGTCCATAGAAGGTGCTCCAAGGCCGTAAACTCCAAAAAGGATGTCAAATTGTGCCCAAAAATCATTTCAAGGCTTGTAGGAATTTTTAGAATCACATGTGATTAACTTTGGAACCTTAAAAACACTTATTCATGGGAGTATGAGAGTTTAAGGCCATAGGCCCCATGCCAAGGCCATAAACTCCCTTAAGTGTTGTATTTGGTGATTTTAATTCATTCCAAGCCTTAGGTAAAATTGTTCCAACCTTTCCCAAGTGTTAATGACCCTTTAAGCACCATAAATCTTGCCAACATGAGTTCACGGCCGTGAACTCATGTGTGAGTGGTGTATAGGCCGTAAATTCATTAGGAAGTTTACTCTTGGGGAGTAAACTCAAATCCCAAGTCCTTCGCTTCAATTCTCGTCCGTAGATGTCACCCGGGTCACTCCAAACACCCGTTTTGAGGTGTTTTCGTTCGTTGGAGTGTGACTTCATATCTAATTAGAGTTTATGAATTTAATTAGATATATTTGTATGCCATTTCATATTACATAGGAACCTCGCGTGTTATCAGGCCTCGATTCAACGTTTAGCATCCGAAATCGATACACTTCCGCGTCCGGTGAGTTCATATCCTTACCCTTTTTCAATGGTTTTTCAATGTTTTCAGGGGGGGAATACAAGCAAAACTACAAGAATATCTTGTACTTAAACTGGCGATTTCAGTTAAATGGTTTCACTTTGTATATTTTTAAGAATTGAAAACCTTTTAACAAACTATTTTTAACTTGCAGAGTTGTTTGTTTTAACCCGATTTTCAATTCTTATTATACACTGTTATAATGTCTACTTCACGTTTGATTGTTCACACTTAAATTGATAGAACACATAAAATATTGTAATGTCTGTAATAAAACACTAAGGTTCGAGTGTAAAAGACAGACACCATCAGAAAACATAAAACATCTGTATGTCCTTAACAATACACCTAGGCTCGAGTGTGATAGATAAATACCATCGTAACACACAAATCAATTGTAACGTCGTTAATAATACCCCTAGGATCGAGTGTAAAGGACAAGTAATCATTAAATAACTTAGAAAAACTGTAATGTCCTTAATAAAACACCTAGGCTCGAGTGTAAAGGACAGTCATCATTTAGATAACACCTAGGCTCGAGTGTAATGTCCTTAATAAAACACCTAGGCTCGAGTGTAAAGGACAGGCACGTTAGAACTTAGTTAGTCGTAGATACTACTTCTCTAGGCGAGAAGTGATGAGTAATCTTAAAGATTGGAGACACGTCCTTGTAACACTTCCTCGGCACGAGATAGTGGAGGACTGCCCCTGTAACCAGAATCTCCGTACGTAGGAGAGCGTGACTTGAGTGTATAGATCTATACGGGACTGACAATCCCACACCTGGCTGCTAGCTACAGCCGAACCGAAAGGTTCAATGGTGATGAAAGTCATGAAAAGGATATTGACCACGACTCGAGTCATATCTAGTCTGAGTATGGTTAAGGACTCGCAATCTAGATTATTAACGCTTTAGACTCATTTACTAGCTTTATGTACGTAGTAAAGCTAATGTACGTTCAAGGATAACAGGCACACACATACGCACATTCAGGAAAACATGGGGTTTTCCTGGGGAGAACACTGAACATAACCAGAATCGGTAATGATGCACACACACATTCAGGAAAACATGGGGTTTTCCTATGGATAATAATGAACATAATCAGAATCGGTAACAGTTAGTATACACAGAATTGTAATAGCACACCCTCACTCATTTAGGAAAACATGGGGTTTTCCTATGGATAATAATGAACATAATCGGAATCAGTATCAGTTAGCTCACATAGAACCAGTAATAGTTCACACTCACACATGTAGGAAAATATAGGATTTTCCTGAGTAACAGTAGTATGTAACCAGAAAAGTATAACGAGTTGGATAACTAAACTTTACAATTCACAATAAACAATAATGCTTTTCATTGTACATCGTTTACTTTACTTTTCGGATTTGGAAACTAACTTTACATAAGAAAATATGGGATTTTCTTGGATAATCACGTTTTCAGAAAACTAAGGGAACTCGTACATTTTCAGAAAACAAAACCGCTTATGA
Source organism: Lactuca serriola (assembly GCF_051521515.1). NCBI lineage: Eukaryota > Viridiplantae > Streptophyta > Magnoliopsida > Asterales > Asteraceae > Lactuca > Lactuca serriola. Next base: position 162,209,531 of record NC_136416.1, on the reverse strand, counting down.
ACTCGCCAGCTTTATGCTGATTTTCAAACCGCTTGTATTCTCAGGTTCACATTAGACAGGTACCCAACGATCTCTTTTGGTGAAGAAGAAGTGCGTAGAAGACTCGTTTCGTGTTGTTTATATATGATATGTATCACTTGTATAGCTTATGCTTTTGAAACAAATGTAAAACTTTCTTAGATGTAATGTAATGGTTGATTTACTTTACTTACTATGTACATTGGATTTGATACTCAAAGTGGAGTCAACCCCGGAAATGTTTCCGCCTTTGGTTTTCGGGGTGTGACAGATTGGTATCAGAGCCCTTGTTTATAGTGAATGAAGTATACCAAACCTTACATGGTATAAAACTATAAACATTAAGGGGCCTAAGTGCTCTGAACTAAAAGTATCCTTCAAAATATAAGTATTTTCGAAAGTATATATGTATACCGACCCGTCGAGATCCGTAACTACAAGTAGAACAAAACATAAATAAATGGGTGTTGTATGCTGCGGTTAAACCTGGGCAGTTATGTAGTCGTGTCTAGGATCAATATAGCCTGGCCAACTATATTCATTCGAGACACGGTCAACATGTGCTTGGGAGTGACTGTGGTATGCGGCATGCCTAAAACTTACCCTAATACCACAAACATCGAGCTAGTGTCGTAACGAATCCTGAAATACTATGGGAGTATTTCTCGAGCCAATCCTTGGTAGAAATCCTCGTTCATACATTGTTCTTTGATCATCCTCTTAGCGATAATTTTCTTGTCTTGATAACTCTATCCTTCCTTATCGCTTGTTAGCATATATCTGTCATATCTCTTGATTCAATTCAGAGGACTTATTATCCTCTCTTCCTTGATCTTATTAGATCAAGATGCCTCCAAGAAAGAGACCCAGCTCCACGACCAACAACCCTCCGCCACCACCTCCTCCCCAAATTGATCCAGTAGTATTCCAGGCAGCTGTTATAGCCGCGGTAGCAGCTACCATGTCTCAACGGAACTCCGACGGTTCCGGTGGTTCGGGAGGTGATACCCAAACCCAAAACCAAGAAAGAAGTCAGGGACACCGAAAAGAGCGTTCATATAAGGATTTCATGAACGCAAAACCCCCGTCCTTTGATGGCACTAGAGGTGTCATTTCCCTCACCCGATGGTTCGAGAAGATCGAATCCATCTTTGAAATTTGCGCCTGTTCAGATTCAGACAAGGTGAAGTTTGCCGCCTGCACCTTTATCGAAAAAGCCTTGACTTGGTGGAACGGTCGAGTCAAATCCCTAACCTTACCTGTAGCCAACGCCATGGGTTGGAAAGCCATGAAGGAACTTCTGCTGGCTGAGTACTGCCATCGGGGCGAAATGCAGAAGTTAGAACATGAACTTTGGAACCTGAAGATGAAAGGTTCCGACATCACTGCTTATACTTCCAGGTTCGACGACTTGGCACTACTTTGCCCGGGAATGGTTACCCCGGAGAGTAAGAAGATAGAGAGATTCATTTGGGGTCTGACCCAGCCAACGAAAGGGAACGTTATAGCCACGAGGCCGGATACATACGACAGCGCCAAACGCTTAGCACAGGTCCTAATCGATCATAGCGAAGACCTTGAGGAGGCAGCTACCACTCCTGAGCCGACAGTGAGGAGTGTTGAGAAAAGAAAACTTGGGGAGAAAGAGAAAAGTCAGGCATCGCATGAGTCTTCGAAGAGACAACAAACGGTGGCAGTTCACGCTGCCACTTCCCCTGCAGCTGTCTCTGTTGTTGGATCCTCAACTCGAAAACCTGCCAGTAAGTATGCTGGAACCCTTCCTAGTTGTGACAAGTGCAACTATCATCATCTTCCTTCCGGTCCATGTATAGAGATAATTTGCAACAAATGTGGCATAAAGGGTCACATGGCGAAAAACTATAAGACACCAACCCAATCAACGAGTCAAACTTCCGGAGCGGGCATTGGTCGGGCCTGCTATGGTTGTGGAGAAGTTGGGAATCTTAAGCGAAATTGTCCCAAGGCTGTAACACCTGGCAACACCGGAAAAGTTATAGCGATAGGACAAAAGGAGACAACCACCGATCCCACCGTTGCCACAGGTATATTTTCCCTTGTTAAATTTATATGCCTGTGATTCTTTTCGATTCTAGCACCGAAAGAAATTCGTCAACCATCCATTTGAACATTTTCTAACCCCGTCGTTTTCGAGTAACCGAATATGTATATCTTTGATATGGTTATCACGTGAGAATGAGAACACTTGTGTCGTATTTGTAGATTGTATTCTCAATCCGAGTGATATTCTTTTTCCATTCGACCTAGTGGCAAACTTTTTATGAGATGCTTTGATGTCACCCTTAGCATCTAATGACCGAGACTCATTCATGTTGTCATTCCTAGTTTCGAGAAAGCCGTTCGTTCCAACCTTCCTCCGACTCGACTTTCATGATCTTCGTACATCAAAGCTTAAGAAGTCTTTCCATGTATTTCTCGTCCGAGTGATCATCGAGAAACGAGAAGTCTATGATTCCTTCCCCGATACTATTTCCAAAGAATTCTTGGTAATTCTTTCCGAACGTGCAGTCCAGTCTCGCATTGACCTAATCCCAGGAATTTCCTCGTAGCGAAACCTCAGTAAGCACGATGTGTGCAAGTCAGCAATCAGGGCATGATACGATCACTACGAGGTAGTAGTGGCGCCTTTCGGTCGAACCATTTTCTTGGTCATATAGATAAGCAAAGCAGTCATACTCGTAAACCTTTCCAAAAGCTAAGGCAATAAAGAACTAGTCGATACCAGGAACACCCATGGAAACCTGTCGATTCTTGGGTTCCGCCGACTATAATCGTAGACTCATGTAGAAGTTTCCCTTAGAACCATCAGACCCTTAATTACTTTGTCATGTGAAAGTGTACCCACTTGTTGGAGGTTTTACCCTGGAAAGACATAGTACGCCTTGGGAAGTGTGGAAAACTTAGCTTGTGGAACCTTAGACTCTTCGAGACCCTCGTTAGGAACCGATTCCATAGCCCTCTCTGAGCTATCTTTAGGAACTTAGCAGCGAGCATCCAATATTCCACAACGTTGTTTGTGAGAAGTGCAAACCTGATGAAAACCCTAGTCGCCCTTTGATGAGGTCAAAACCAATAAAAATCCGAACCTTCATGGATGAATCAATTGAGATCATGGATTGAGAGGTTAACCATGCGTAACAAAGCCACATCCTGACAGTGAGGGTTCGCTGGAATGTCAAGCGGAGACCCGATTCCACTTAGGAGCTTGAAGACCCGAAGCAGTAGATTCATCCTTATATCTCTTTTCACTTCGTGATCTGTGTTCGAATCTCTGAATTTCGGGACGAAATTCCCTCTAACGGGGGGATAATGTAACAACCCGAAATTCATATCCCTAAATGTAACCCTTCTCGCGAGTCGTTCCGATCATCTAATCGCCGTTTCCGATTTCGTTTCCGTTTCCGACCTTTTATTAAGTCGTTGATGTGGGTTTTATTTTATGACTTAATAAGTGTCTTAATACCCTTAGAACTCATTCTAACATCTCATATTAATGATCGGAACATTTCTAGAATCAACCATATCGGGTTACAGCAAATTGGCCGGGTGCGACCAAAAGCCCCGTCTAATGCCGGTATCGGGTAGAATTCTACCGTGTCCCGAACTTGGACACTATTTAAAGTGATCTAAGTCTTCATTTTGAAGTTTTTGCTTCATTTTACAACTATCACTCCAACCTCTCTCCTCAAACTAGATTTAAGGGTCCAAATCTTGAGTTTAAGGTCTCAAATCTTCAAGGTACCTTCCTATACTCATTTTGCATCATATTGGTCCTTCAAATTCGAGATTTATTTGTGATTTAGAGGCTTGTATATGAGTTTACAGCCCAGAATGGTGCTTAGGCCGTAAACCCATATTTAAAGGGTTTTTAAGCCCTTAAACCCTTCCATGACCCAATTTAGACCTAGTTATGACTTTTAGGAACTTGGTAATGGACTTAGAACACTTCAAACATGAATTTTGGGGAATTTGTATGAGTTTACGGCCAAGGAATGTGCTTGGGCCGTAAACTCCTCAAACATGGGTGTAAACTCACTTCTAAGGTGTTAGAAAGCCATCCAACACTACCAAAAGCCTTGGAATAAATCATAGAACCAACCAAAAATAGTTTAAGGGCTTTAAACACATCAAAACTCTTCATTTGAGATTTTACGTCCATAGAAGGTGCTCCAAGGCCGTAAACTCCAAAAAGGATGTCAAATTGTTCCCAAAAATCATTTCAAGGCTTGTAGGAATTTTTAGAATCACATATGATTAACTTTGGAACCTTAAAAACACTTATTCATGGGAGTATGAGAGTTTAAGGCCATAGGCCCCATGCCAAGGCCGTAAACTCCCTTAAGTGTTGTATTTGGTGATTTTAATTCATTCCAAGCCTTAGGTAAAATTGTTCCAACCCTTCCCAAGTGTTAATGACCCTTTAAGCACCATAAATCTTGCCAACATGAGTTCACGGCCGTGAACTCATGTGTGAGTGGTGTATAGGCCGTAAATTCATTAGGAAGTTTACTCTTGGGGAGTAAACTCAAATCCCAAGTCCTTCGCTTCAATTCTCGTCCGTAGATGTCACCCGGGTCACTCCAAACACCCGTTTTGAGGTGTTTTCGTTCGTTGGAGTGTGACTTCATATCTAATTAGAGTTTATGAATTTAATTAGATATATTTGTATGCCATTTCATATTACATAGGAACCTCGCGTGTTATCAGGCCTCGATTCAACGTTTAGCATCCGAAATCGACACACTTCCGCGTCCGGTGAGTTCATACCCCTACCCTTTTTCAATGGTTTTTCAATGTTTTCAGGGGGGAATACAAGCAAAAGTACAAGAATATCTTGTACTTAAAATGGCGATTTCAGTTAAATGGTTTCATATTTGTATATTTTTAAGAATTGAAAACCTTTTAACAAACTATTTTTAACTTGCAGAGTTGTTTGTTTTAACCCGATTTTCAATTCTTATTATACACTGTTATAATGTATACTTCACGTTTGATTGTTCACACTTAAATTGATAGAACACATAAAATATTGTAATGTCTGTAATAAAACACTAAGGTTCGAGTGTAAAAGACAGACACCAACAGAAAACATAAAACATCTGTATGTCCTTAACAATACACCTAGGCTCGAGTGTGATAGATAAATACCATCGTAACACACAAATCAATTGTAACGTCGTTAATAATACCCCTAGGATCGAGTGTAAAGGACAAGTAATCATTAAATAACTTAGAACAACTGTAATGTCCTTAATAAAACACCTAGGCTCGAGTGTAAAGGACAGTCATCATTTAGATAACACCTAGGCTCGAGTGTAATGTCCTTAATAAAACACCTAGGCTCGAGTGTAAAGGACAGGCACGTTAGAACTTAGTTAGTCGTAGATACTACTTCTCTAGGTGAGAAGTGATGAGTAATCTTAAAGATTGGATACACGTCCTTGTAACACTTCCTCGGCACGAGATAGTGGAGGACTGCCCCTGTAACCAGAATCTCCGTACGTAGGAGAGCGTGACTTGAGTGTATAGATCTATACGGGACTGACAATCCCACACCTGGCTGCTAGCTACAGCCGAACCGAAAGGTTCAATGGTGATGAAAGTCATGAAAAGGATATTGACCACGACTCGAGTCATATCTAGTCTGAGTATGGTTAAGGACTCACAATCTAGATTATTAACGCTTTAGACTCATTTACTAGCTTTATGTACGTAGTAAAGCTAATGTACGTTCAAGGATAAAAGGCACACACATACACACATTCAGGAAAACATGGGGTTTTCCTGGGGAGAACACTGAACATAACCAGAATCGGTAATGATGCACACACACATTCAGGAAAACATGGGGTTTTCCTATGGATAATAATGAACATAATCAGAATCGGTAACAGTTAGTATACACAGAATTGGTAATAGCACACCCTCACTCATTTAGGAAAACATGGGGTTTTCCTATGGATAATAATGAACATAATCGGAATCAGTATCAGTTAGCTCACATAGAACCAGCAATAGTTCACACTCACACATGTAGGAAAATATAGGATTTTCCTGAGTAACAGTAGTATGTAACCAGAAAAGTATAACGAGTTGGATAACTAAACTTTACAATTCACAATAAACAATAATGTTTTTCATTGTACATCGTTTACTTTACTTTTCGGATTTGGAAACTAACTTTACATAAGAAAATATGGGATTTTCTTGGATAATCACGTTTTCAGAAAACTAAGGGAACTCGTACATTTTCAGAAAACAAAACCGCTTATGAACTCACCAGCTTTATGCTGATTTTCAAACCGCTTGTATTCTCAGGTTCACATTAGACAGGTACCCAACGATCTCTTTTGGTGAAGAAGAAGTGCGTAGAAGACTCGTTTCGTGTTGTTTATATATGATATGTATCACTTGTATAACTTATGCTTTTGAAACAAATGTAAAACTTTCTTATATGTAATGTAATGGTTGATTTACTTTACTTACTATGTACATTGGATTTGATACTCAACGTGGAGTCAACCCCGGAAATGTTTCCGCCTTTGGTTTTCGGGGTGTGACAGAAAGCGCATACCTGCAACATCCGGTGCTGATCGCGCCTCTAAGGTAGTCAACTCCAACTAGGTTAAGTTTCGCTCTCCTGTTAGGTAGAAAGACGACTCAGGTGACTGTATGATTGGAGGATAATGTAAGATGGAAGTTGGGAAAACTTGCTAATTGTGAGACCTCATTCTCGAAATTTCTGGTCGCGGATTACATAGGAATCGGTTGGGAGTTCCATTTGGGACATGAGTACCACTTGGGAGTACTCGATTGTGCTGTATGATCAACTGTGGGTTAGTCGTAGCATCCACTAGCAGCTAGTCGGTGCGGAAAGGTGTTGTCAGACTACCTGATGGCCGTAGCATTCACCAGTGGCTAACTAGTAAGAGAAGCGTAGTAAGACTGCGGTGTGGCCCGTAGCATCAGATTAGCAAGACTACGGTGCGGCCCGCAGCAATCGTATGGGAGTATGGTTAGGCTACGGTGTGGCCCGTAGCACTGGTTTAGTAAGACTGCGATGTGGCCCGTAGCATTAGATTAGTAAGACTGCGGTGTGGCCCGTAGCATTAGATTAGCCAGACTGTTGTGTGGCCCGCAGCAATCGTATGTGAGTATGGTTAGGCTACGGTGTGGCCCGTAGCACTGGTTTAGCAAGACGGCGGGGCGGCCCGTAGCTTTGGTTGGCTGGCAGCGTAGAAGTGTTGTAAGACTACGGGATGGCCCGTAGCATTTATCGGTCCCTATTCGTTAGAGCGAATGTATCAGGTGTATGATTTAGTGGCAGAGTGGATTGAGCGGTTATTGGTGAAGTTTCTTCGAAAGTCGCTGGGAGCGACTAGGAGTTGAGTTGAGGCTAGCGACCGGTGGGAGCCGGTAATCCAGATATTGGTAGATTAGTAGGGACCAGGGTGTTCTCAGTTCATCCGAAAGGCAGATAAGGAATAGCAGAAATTTCCAGCCAGTAGCAGTGCTGGAAAGCAGTCTATGGTGAAATTCAGATAGTTCGTCATGGGGTGCTCGACACCAATTATAGTAGAAAGAATGCCCAGCGGATACTGGCGATAATGACCCGTACTGGAAGTAGCGGGAGTAACGGATTTGGTGAAGATAGGATCCTCACAATGGCAGGGGAGATAGTTGTTTTGGGGCATCGCCTTGGGAAAGCAAGGGAATCGCATGAGGAAAGAAGGGGTGAATCCCCTATGGGTTCAGTTGCAGTACTCGTAGAGTACCAGAAGGTTGTCGGCTGAGTAAGTTGTGTTTCCAGAATGATCAGGTTCAGAGTTGACCTGAAATGATTATCCGCAGGGATTTATGTTAGTCAGAATGACCGGGTGGAAGACCAGCGAAGGTAGGCAGCTGGTCTTGGGATAATTGGTGGGTATTGAAGGCGGATTGCAGGCGGTGGGCCATGGCAAACTTCGAGGACGAAGTTTAATTTAAGTGGGGGAGAGTTGTAACACCCAAAGTTTTGAAGGCCAAGAAAGGAAAGAAAACCCTAAGTTTAGGGGTCGACTCGGCGAGTCCAAAGGGGGACTCGGCGAGTCCGAGCGGGATCCGGGTCGAGGAGTAAGTGACCGACTCGGCGAGTAAGCCAAGGTTACTCAGCGAGTCCGGTCTGTGCGTGGAAAACCCTAAATTCGGGACTTGGAGCCTATATAAACGTCTTAATCTTCTTCCTAGGGTTCCCTTACTGCCTCTTCAGCCCTGGATACCAAACCCTAGCCGTCATAACCTTTGATTGAGCCATTTGTTGCCTTGGAAGGTGCATTAAATCTTGGAGAAGGAAGAAGGAACTTGGAGGAGCAAGAAGGGACTATAGATCTGGAGTTTGTGGAGCCTTTCTGAGATATTGAAGGTAATAAGTCGTCCCTCTCTCCTTTAGGTCTTCCATGGTTGTGAGATTTGGGGCTTTTAAGCCATGGTTGGACACCCATTTGAGTTAGAAGCCGGATCTGGAGTTGCTACTTCAGATCCAAGTGTGTTATGGACTAGAGAAGCATAAAGTATCAGCCCTTGAGTCAATGTTGAAGCCCCTTGGCCTTAAACCCTAGTTTATGGTGTATTTTGCTTAGATCTCCTTCTCTACACGTAAAGTTGCACACGTAAAGTTTGCAACTTTATGTGAGGAATAGGCTTGGGACGGGTAGATCTACAGATTTGAGTCCCTGCATGACTCAAAAGTCCTCTGCATGTATGAACGACCGGATGGACTCGACGAGTCCTTTGAGTGGACTCGACTAGTAGCTTGAAGATGAAGAGGAACTCGACGAGTGGGACGAACAGCTCGTCGAGTCGGATGGAGTTGGGCATGAACTCGGCGAGTTGGAAGAACAACTCGCGAGTTGGATGAAGATTGTCTTGGAAACGGCGAGTCTGTTCTTGGACTCGGCGAGTCAAGTCGCGAAACCCCAAACCCTTCGAGTTTAGACTCGAATCACTGAGTCGATTAGAGACTCGGTGAGTTGGACAGGTCAGGACTCGGAAATCGGTAGACTCGGTGAGTCATGGACTGACTCGGCGAGTAGAGTCGCGAATGGAAGGACTCTGGACTTATGAACTCGACGAGTCAGTAGGGTGACCTGGAAGGTTGACTTTGACCAGGACTTTGACTTCGACCTGAGTTGACTTAGTTGACTTTCGGGAGATAGTTAGACTAAGTGTTGGATAGATATTGGTAGCTCGGGGAGCTAGTGGAGCAGGAGTTTAGAGAGTTGTCGTTCAGCAGCCGGAGGATTATCAGCAGAGTTCAGCAGTGTGAGGTGAGTCTCCTCACTGTTTGTATGGGTCTAAGGCACCAATGCCGACCCATTTAGAATATGCATGAAAGACCAGGGGGTGGCCCCTGGCACACAGTACATTATTATGTATGATAGGAAGACTCGGGGGTTAGCCCTAGGCAATATGTATGCAAGACCAGGAGGTGGCTCCTGGCGCATTGTATGCTATTATATATGAAAGACCAGGAGGTGGCTTCTGGCACACTGTATGCTATTTAGCTAAGTAGAGTAGTATGTACGGTTGTCTTTGTGATACTTGCATAAAAGACCATGGGGTGTCCCTTGGCACATGTCTGTAAGACCAGGGGGTGGCCCTTGGCACTTGTCTGTAAGACCCAGGGAGCGGCCCAGGCTTGACCAGGAAGACCACGCGCAGCCCGTGGCATAATGGCAAGACTATGTTTGGCACATAGCACCTTATTTGATTATGGATAAGTCGGTTATGTATAGCTCTTGGCTATGAATGGTTTGTAAGGTATGAGGTATCTGGGGAACTCACTAAGCTTCGTGCTTACGACTTTCAGTTTTGGTTTCAGGTAATTCCGGTAGCGGATGATGGAGCTCGGGATGATCGCATGGCACACACCATAGATTAGTTAGCCTGGGAATGTTTTACTCTGATAATGAACATGTGTTTTGAAAACTAATACTCTGTTTATGTTTTGAAATGATGATTTTACTTTAAGTGATACTTTATTAAAAGAAATTTTTAGTCTTGAATTTTGGGACGTTACAAGTTGGTATCAGAGCCTTGGTTTGAGGGATTCGGACACGCTCTCGAGCATGTCTGAACTCAAACTGAGGGATTGGTATAAGAGTTTTCAAAATGAAAAGACAGTTTTGTAAAAGAGAGTTTGAGGAAGAAAACGGTTTTATAAAAGCAAAAAGAATTCAAAAAGAAAAGAACTTTGAAAAGAGAAAAGAGGTGTGGTGCATGCAATCAGCCGAGCTCAAGTAAGTACCCCAAAATACCCATACAAGTCTATGTTTTGATTATCAGTTAATAGAACAGCATGGTAGAATAGGACTAAGGATCTAGGGATGATGCCTTATGTGCCTGTTATTTGTGCTTTTGAGCTGCATAGTAGTGCTGATTAGATAGTAGTAGGATAGCCTGTTTAGGTTATGCCTGAGTTATGAGTTTGTGTTGCATGCTAGTTCAGATTTTTGCTATATGTGTATGATTTCTTGAGTATGTTGTGGTTAGATTTTCCCCTTGTCTGAATGCTGCTTGCTTTGTGCATTGTGGGATTTTGAGTGATGGGAGTTAGCCATTAAGTGGATACGCCACGTCACATGTGATCAGGGTTGAATAATCTCAGAGTGCTGGACTTGGTCCTATTGCGCAGCTCTCGTTTGAGTCTAACCATTGTAGGGACGAGTCTTTTACTCGAAGGATTATCTGAGCCTCGTCACATGTGATGGTATCCAGGTGATGGCCAATTGGCATCGCGAGGAAGCCTTCAGCAGCTGAGGACTGGTTTGAGTTGAGTCAGAGGTTTCCCTAGGGTCAGCCTAGGAGGAGGTAGTGCTGGAAGCAGAAGTAGTAGAAAGGGACCTGGTGGAGTCAAAGCAATTCCTGAGGAAAGTACGGATAGATGTGGAAGGTAGTATGGGCCCGTACTACTGAAAGTGGAGGATCCGTACTCGATTCAGGAAGGGCCGAGACAAGACCGGGAACCTGGTAGTGCGTGTGTTTGGCCTCGCAGCAGTGATCAATATTCTGATAGTGGTTGTGTTATATTTTCAGCATGGTGATGTTGTGAGAGAGACCAGTGGGCGGGTCAGGATCCGGTTCAGGATCAGGTTCGGGCGCGAGATCCGAACCAGTTGATGATGGGTTGCGCGAGTTCATCGCATCTGAGATTACGAGAGGCATCCTTGAGGCGACTCCGGTCATTTTCGGGTCGATCAAAGAGGGGATCATTAAGCTGATGGAGGATCGCCTCTGAGCTTTCAGGAGTGATTTGGCGTCTGGCCAGGCAAGTACGTGCATGCTGTCCTTCAAGGAATTCAGAGGGTGTGGTGCGCCGGATTTTCAAGAGGTGAAGAACCCCATTGCTGCTAGGAGATGGATCGCAGACATTGAGTCTGCACAGTTGACGAGCTTCTGCCCGGATGGGTCAAAGGTCCACTTTGCGACGGCATGTTTGAGAGACAGAGCTAGAGATTGGTGGGAGTTAGTTGGAGACTCATTGGGAGCCTCGGTCGTCGAGGCTATGACCTGGTCAGACTTCGTGACCAGGTTTAGGGCGGAGTTTGCACCGGCAGTGGAGCTTCAGCAGCTGGCCATAGAATTCCTAGACATGAGACAGACGACAGAGTCGGTGGCGGAGATTACCGCCAAGTTTCGGGAGAGAGCCCTATTAGTTCCTCAATATGCAGGGGATGATGAGATGCAGAGGACCCGCTATCATGACATGTTGAGAGCGGAGATTCGGGAGCATGTCAGCTTCTCAGCATGCCCGACCCTAGACTCTATGATTGCCAGAGCTAGGGAGAGGGAGATCGATCTAGAGCACATTACGAAGAGGAATTCAGATCAGACATTCACATTGGAGGGTCCCGGGAAGAGACCCAAGACTTCAGATCAGCGATTAGTGGGTCGGCAGGGCCGAAGTCAGTGCAGCACGTGCGGGAAACTGCACGAGGGAGTGTGTCGTTCCAGGGGTTCCGGCTGCTACAAGTGTGGCAGTGATGGTCACGTCAGCAGGGACTGCCCACGGGGGGCAAGCCCATTATGTTTTCACTGCAATCAGGTGGGCCACAAGAGGACCGACTGGCCGATGATGAGGGGAGGAGCAGGGAGTGCGCCTGCCCCAATGACTATGAGGATTACAGATGGGCGAGAGGGTAGTGCCATGCAGTGACAGATGCGGAAGATCTGGATTACAGGAAGAAATGTTGCAGGTACGTATCTATGGCTATTTTCATTCCTAGGTGAATTAGGGAAGTTTTTACCCTTGACTCAGGCGATTTTATGTATGATTTGTCTCTTTGCTTGTATTTGGATTGTATTTTGGAATTGTCATATGCCAATTGCATACCATGAGCTATTAGTAGCTAGTGTAGGTCATCTTTCACTTCGGGTTCGAAGTGTTCAGTATCATCTCGGTTAGGGTTGAAAATGGTTCGGGAAGTGGTCAGCCACCATCATCAGGGTTTGATGGTTCTAATCTGGGTGTTCGGGACGGCTTTCGGAAGCATCAAGGAAAGTGGCTTATCACCAAGGAGTCTATGCCCAGTTATTCAGACTATAAGGACAGTAGTTAGAGCTTAGGGGATTTTTTTTAGCATCAGGGATGCAGGAGGTGTTCATCTAGTATTCGGTAATCATACGGTAGTTGGAGTGGGCTAGAGAAGGATCGCTAGCAGGGATAGGACGATGGTGGTTATCATGCCTATCGAGTAAGGAAGGAAGGAATGGAAATCTTCGGGTTTTCGCAGGCAGTAAGGACTTAGCTGAGGCTAAGTGGGGGAGAAACAATCAGGTTATGGGAGTAGAAGGGGTTTTGAAACTAGGTTAAGTTTCGCTCTCCTGTTAGGAAGAAAGACAGCTCAAGTGACTGTATGATTGGAGGATAGTGTAAGATGGAAGTTGGGAAAACTTGCCAATTGTGAGACCTCATTCTCGAAATTTCTGTTCGCAGATTACATAGGAATCGGTTGGGAGTTCCATTTGGGACATGAGTACCACTTGGGAGTACTCGATTGTGCTGTATGATCAACTGTGGGTTAGTCGTAGCATCCACTAGCAGCTAGTCGGTGGGGAAAGGTGTTGTCAGACTACGGATGGCCGTAGCATTCACCAGTGACTAACTAGTAAGAGAAGTGTAGTAAGACTGCGGTGTGGCCCGTAGCATCAGATTAGCAAGACTGCGGTGCGGCCCACAGCAATCGTATGGGAGTATGGTTAGGCTACGGTGTGGCCCGTAGCACTGGTTTAGTAAGACTGCGGTGTGGCCCATAGCATTAGATTAGTTAGACTGCGCTGTGGCCCGTAGCATTAGATTAGCAAGACTGCGGTGTGGCCCGCAACAATCGTATGTGAGTATGGTTAGGCTACGGTGTGGCCCGTAGCACTGGTTTAGCAAGACTGTGGGGCGGCCCGTAGCTTTGGTTGGCTGGCAGCGTAGAAGTGTTGTAAGACTACGGGATGGCCCGTAGCATTCTTCGGTCCCTATTCGTTAGAGCGAATGTATCAGGTGTATGATTTAGTGGCAGAGTGGATTGAGCGGTTATTGGTGAAGTTTCTTCGAAAGTCGTTGGGAGCGACTAGGAGTTGAGTTGAGGCTATCGACCGGTGGGAGCCGGTAATCTAGATATTGGTAGATTGGTAGGGACCATGGTGGTCTCAGTTCATCCGAAAGGCAGATAAGGAATAGCAGAAATTTCCAGCCAGTAGCAGTGCTGGTAAGCAGTCTATGGTGAAATTCAAATAGTTCGTCATGGGGTGCTCAACACCAATTATAGTAGAAAGAATGCCCAGCGGATACTGGCGATAATGACCCGTACTGGAAGTAGCGGGAGTAATGGATTTGGTGAAGATAGGATCCTCATAGTGGCAGGGGAGATAGTTGTTTTGGGGCATCGCCTTGGGAAAGCAAGGGAATCGCATGAGGAAAGAAGGGGTGAATCCCCTATGGGTTCAGTTGCAGTACTCGAAGAGTACCAGAAGGTTGTCGGCTGAGTAAGTTGTGTTTCCAGAATGATCAGGGTCAGAGTTGACCCGAAATGATTATCCGCAGGGATTTGCGTTAGTCAGAATGACCGGGTGGAAGACCAACGAAGGTAGGCAGCTGGTGTTGGGATAATTGGTGGGTATTGAAGGCGGATTGCAGGCGGTGGGCCATGGCAAACTTCGAGGACGAAGTTTAATTTAAGTGGGGGAGAGTTGTAACACCCAAAGTTTTGAAGGCCAAGAAAGGAAAGAAAACCCTAAGTTTAGGGGTCAACTCGGCGAGTCCAAGCGGGATCCGGGTCGAGGAGTAAGTGACCGACTCGGCGGGTAGGCCAAGGTGACTCGGCGAGTCTGGTCTGTGCGTGGAAAACCCTAAATTCGGGACTTGGAGCCTATATAAACGTCTTAATCTTCTTCCTAGGGTTCCCTTACTGCCTCTTCAGCCCTGGATACCAAACCCTAGCCGTCATAACCTTTGATTGAGCCATTTGTTGCCTTGTAAGGTGCATTAAAGCTTAGAGAAGGAAGAAGGAACTTGGAGGAGCAAGAAGGGACTATAGATCTGGAGTTTGTGGAGCCTTTCTGAGATATTGAAGGTAATAAGTCGTCCCTCTCTCCTTTAGGTCTTCCATGGTTGTGAGATTTGGGGCTTTTAAGCCATGGTTTGACACCCATTTGAGTTAGAAGCCGGATCTGGAGTTGCTACTTCAGATCCAAGTGTGTTATGGACTAGAGAAGCATAAAGTATCAGCCCTTGAGTCAATGTTGAAGCCACTTGGCCTTAAACCCTAGTTTATGGTGTATTTTGCTTAGATCTCCTTCTCTACACGTAAAGTTTGCAACTTTACGTAAGGAATAGGCTTGGGAAGGGTAGATCTACAGATTTGAGTCCCTACATGACTCAAAAGTCCTCTGCATGTATGAAGGACCGGATGGACTCGGCGAGTAGCTTGAAGATGAGGAGGAACTCGATGAGTGGGATGAACAGCTCGTCGAGTCGGATGAAGTTGGGCATGAACTCGGCGAGTTGGAAGAACAACTCGGCGAGTTGGATGAAGATTGTCTTGGACACGGCGAGTCTGTTCTTGGACTCGGCGAGTCAAGTCGCGAAACCCCAAACCCTTCGAGTTTAGACTCGAATCACTGAGTCGATTAGAGACTCGGTGAGTTGGACAGGTCAGGACTCGGAAATCGGTAGACTCGGCGAGTCATGGACTGACTTGGCGAGTAGAGTCGCGAGTGGAAGGACTCTGGACTTATGAACTCGGCGAGTCAGCAGGGTGACCTGGAAGGTTGACTTTGACCAGGACTTTGACTTCGACCTGAGTTGACTTAGTTGACTTTCGGGAGATAGTTAGACTAAGTGTTGTATTGATATTGGTAGCTCGGGGAGCTAGTGGAGCAGGAGTTCAGAGAGTTGTCGGTCAGCAGCCGGAGGATTATCAGCAGAGTTCAACAGTGCGAGGTGAGTCTCCTCACTGTTTCTATGGGTCTAAGGCACCAATGCCGGCCCATTTAGAATATGCATGAAAGACCAGGGGGTGGCCCCTGGCACACAGTACGTTATTATGTATGATAGGATGACCCGGGGGTTAGTCCTAGGCAATATGTATGCAAGACCAGGAGGTGGCTCCTGGCACATTGTATGCTATTATATATGAAATACCAGGAGGTGGCTTCTGGCACACTGTATGCTGTTTAGCTAAGTAGAGTAGTATGTACGATTGTCTTTGTGATACTTGCATAAAAGACCAGGGGGTGGCCCTTGGCACATGTCTGTAAGACCAGGGGGTGACCCTTGGCACTTGTCTGTAAGACCCAGGGAGCGGCCCAGGCTTGACCAGGAAGACCACGCGCGGCCTGTGGCATAATGGCAATACTATGTTTGGCACATAGCACCTTATTTGATTATGGATAAGTCGGTTATGTATAGCTCTTGGCTATGAATGGTTTGTATGGTATGAGGTATCTGGGGAACTCACTAAGCTTCATGATTACGGCGTTTAGTTTTGGTTTCAGGTACTTCCGGTAGCGGATGATGGAGCTCGGGATGATCGCATGGCACACACCATAGATTAGTCAGCCTGGGAATGTTTTACTCTGATAATGAACATGTGTTTTGAAAACTAATACTCTGTTTATGTTTTGAAATGATGATTTTACTTTAAGTGATACTTTATTAAAAGGAATTTTTAGTCTTGAATTTTGGGACGTTACACCATGCTGAAAATATACCACAACCACTATCAGAATACTCATCACTGATGCGAGACCAAACACACCCTACCAGGTTCCCGGTCTTATCTCGGCTTTTCCTGAATCAAGTACGGATCCTCTGCTTTCAGTAGTACGTGCCCATACTACCTTCTACATCTATCCGTACTTTCCTCAGGAATGCTTTGACTCCACCAGGTCCCTTAACCACTACTACTGCTCCCAGCACTATCTCATCCTAGGCTTACCCTAGAAAAACCTCTAACTCAACTTAAACCAATCCTCAGCTGCTGAGGGTCTCCTTGTGATGCCAATTAGCCATCACCTGAATACCATCACATGTGACGAGGCTCAGATAATCCTTCAAGTAAAAGACTCATCCCTACAACGGTTGGACTCAAACAAGAGCTGTGCAATAGGACCAAATCCAACACTCAGAGATTATTCAACCCTGATCACATGTGACGTGCCGTATCCACCTAATGGCTAACTCCCATCACTCAGTATCTCACAATGCACAAAGCAAGCAGCATTTAGACAAGGGAAAATCTAACCATAATATACTCAAGCAATCACATCCATGCAGCAAAAATCTGAACTAGCATGCAACACAACTCATAGACTCAGGCATAACCTAAACAGGCTGTCCTACTATTGTCTAATCAGCACTATCATGCAGCTCGAAAGCACATATAACAGGCACATAAGGCATCATCCCTAGATCCTTAGCCCTATTCTAGCATGCTGTTCTACTAACTGATATTCAGATCATAAACTTGTACGGGTATTTTGGGGTACTTACTTGAGCTCGGTTGATTGCATGCACCACACCCTTTTTTTTTCTTTTCAAAGTTCTTTTCTTTCTGAATTATTTTTGCCTTTCTAAAACTGTTTTCTTTCCCAAAACTCTCTTTTTACAAATCTGTCTTTTCATTTTGAAAACTTCTATACCAATTCCTCAGTTTGAGTTCAGATACACCCGAGAGCAAGTCTGAATCCCTCAAACCAAGGCTCTGATACCAACTTGTAACATCCCAAAATTCAAAACTAAAAATTTCTTTTAATAAAACATCACTTTAAGCAAATTCATCTTTTCAAAACATAAACAGAGTAATAGTTTCCAAAATACATGATTGTTATCAGAGTAAACATTCCCAGGCTGACTAATTTATGGTGTGTGCCATGCGATCACCCCGAGCTCCATCATCCGCTACCGGAAGTACCTGAAACCAAAACTAAAAACCGTAAGCACAAAGCTTAGTGAGTTCCCCACCCTACCACATACCATTCATAACCACATACTGCACATACTGGGCCTCGCTTACCCCTACCTCTGGCCTCGCCCGCTACAACGGCCCCGCCGCTCCAGGGCACGCCTGGCTTCGAGCCCCGCTCGGATACAGATCTGTTTCATTTAGGCCTCGCCCACTAACATATAATAGCACATAAACATATCACATCACATCACATAAGCTTAACAGATTCTAACAGATCTTGTCCTAAGGCCTCGCCTATCTCTAGGCCCCGCCCTTGTCCCGCTACTGATGAGTCATGGAACTACGTCCATACTCCTGCTGATAGTGAGGTATGTGCCCAACCCACCCTTACTCCTTCCCTGGCTTGGGCCTCGCCACTGATCTGCTGCTACTGAGATGTGGAACACCATCCACACTCTGCTAGTGGTGAGATACGGGACCTCGCCCACACTCACCTCCCTACCAGGCATATACAAGTATCACACAGACAACAAGTATAAACTATCACATAAACCATTCCTTGGGCACCCGCCCTCTATCATTGGACCTCGTCCTGAATATCATACTAGCATACTTTGCCTAGGGCTAACCCCCGAGTCTTCTACTCATAACTACATGGGCTGGCATTGTGGCCGTAGACCCATTCATACAAAGGGAAACTCACCTACACTGGCTGAACTGGCTGATGAACCCACTAGCTGCTGCCCGACAACTCTCTGAACTCCTGCTCCACTCGCTCCCCGAGCTACCAATATCAATGCAACACTGAGTCTAACTGACCCCCGAAAGACAACCAAGTCAACTCTGGTCAAAGTCAAAGTCCTGGTCAAAGTCAACCTTCCAGGTCAACCTTACTCGCCGAGTCACCCTATTGACTCGCCGAGTTCATATGTTCAGAGTCCTTCTATTCGCGACTCGACTCGCCGAGTCAGTCCATGACTCGCCGAGTCTACCGATTTCCGAGTCCTGACCTATCCAACTCACCGAGTCTCCATTCGACTCACTGATTCGAGTCTCAACTCGAAGGGTTTGGGGGTTTTGCGACCTGACTCACCGAGCCCAAGACAACCCTCAACAGACTCGCCGAGTTGTTCATCCAACTTGGCGAGTTCCTGCCCAACTTCATCTGACTCGACGAGCTGTTCATCCAACTCGTCGAGTTCCTCCTCATCTTCATGCTACTCGTCGAGTCCACTCAAAGGACTCGTCGATTCCATTCAGATCTCTATACATGCAGAGGACTTTTGAGTCATGCATGGACTCCAAACTCTAGATCTACCCTTCCCAAGCCTATTCCTCACGTAAAGTTGCAAACTTTACATGTAGAGAAGGAGATCTAGGCAAAATACACCAAAAACTAGGGTTTAAGGCATGGAGGCTCCATAATCAACTCAATGGCTGAAACTTTATGCTTCTCAAGACCATAATATGTTCGGATCTAAAGTAGCAACTCCAGATTCGGCTTCTAACTCAAATGGATGGCTATCCATGGCTTAAAAAGCCCCAAATCTCACAACCAAAGAAGACCTAAAGGAAAGAAACGACTTATTACCTTCAATAACTCAGAAAGGTTCCACAAACTCCAGATCTAAGGCCAATCCTTGAGACTTCAATGATTTCCCTCTTTCTTCTTCCTTCAATTCACCCAAAAATGACTTGGAAGCTTGAATGCACAACAATGGGGGCCTAGGGTTCGTTTTCTGTATGAGGGAGGCTCTAAGGAACCCTAATGGAGAGAATAAGGAGTTTAAATAACGCCCAAAGTCCCGGATTTAGGGTTTTCCTCGAACAGACCTGACTTGCCGAGTCTCCTTGGCCGACTCACCGAGTCGATCACTTACTCCTCGACCCGGATCCCGCTTGGACTCGCCGAGTTCTTCCTTGGACTCGCCGAGTCCCCCCCTCAAAGTTAGGGTTTTCTTTCCTTTCTTGGCCTTCAAAACTTTGGGTGTTACAGAAACATAGTTATAAATCACATGTGATTGATTCTATAACTACATGTTTTCTACTTGTATTCCCCTCTATAAAATCATTTAAAATCATTTAAAATGATAGATTAAGGGGTATGAACTCACCTGATGTGAGTGATGCGAATGTAAGATCGGTAAAGGATGCTAGGTGTCAAGGGGAGACTTGAGCACACACGGATCCTATTTAGCAGATAATGACACATATGTGATTACAATTAGTGTTTATAACAACTAATTATGCAATGGATCAACCTTAGGGACTATGAAACACTTGTAATGAAGTGTTAGACCACATAGGGTTGTATATAAGGGAATTATGGCCACACTAGGGTGTTTACGGCTCAAATGCTATAAACCATTGGAATTTGCGGCCCAAAGGCAATAGCCACATGAGTTTACGGCCGTAAACTCATTTCCATTTGTACCAATTGTGAGTGAAGGTATTATAAGTCATTAGGGGTTGTTCTAGACTTGGTTCCATGGCTTACTAAAGTGTTGAACTAACTTTGCACCCAACAATTAGGGTTTACGGCCTTGGGAGATGCCTTGGCCGTAAACACCTTTGACTCATGTTTTCTTTATGTTTTCAAGGTGTAAACTAGTTGATTCATATATTATAACAAGATAAGGTAAGAGTACTTACAATATAGAAGCTTGTTTGGGTGTTTAAGGTCCAAGAACACTAGTACGTGTTCTTGGTGTTCTTGGTGAAATGAAGAACACTTGAAGATCTATCAAAATGGAATGATTTCATGGATGAAATCAAAGGGGTGTAATAGATAATGAGATGTAACAACAAATCAAAGGATGAAATACTTACATTTTTGGAATATTGGAAGAAATGTGTTATGATACTTGAGAGAGAATTTTCTGAGTTCTTGAGCTTGGATGTGAAAAGTGAGGAAATGAGGAGTAAACTCATGCTATATGCATGAGTTCACAGCCAAGAGAGAGTTCACGGCCCAAATTCCTCATGTTTGGCCGTGAACACCTCATTAAGGTGTTGATTGTTGTATTGTTACCCCATAATCCTAGAATATACTTCCTTTTATTCGTTCATTTGAAGAATTAATATTAAAAACACTCAAAAGGACTTTAAACCGACTAAAAATTAGCAGAATGAGTTTGAATTTTATTTGAAGTGCTTGACTATAGGGTTTGTACGAATGGAAATTTCGGGTTTTCACACATGTTATGCTATATTATTATATGGTTATGAGAATTGCATGCTAGATTAGGGCTAAGGATCTAGGAAGGATGCATTTTTATGCCTGCTATGTGTATATGAGAACCACACGCTAGAATAGGGAGAACGATCTAGGAAGATGCCTGTTATGCCTTTGTATATGCCTATTGAGTTGTATGATAGCCTAGATAAGACATATTTGGTTTGGGTTACTCAATGCCCGAATGTTGCTTGCTTTGTGCTAATAGGAGTTCTAGCCATCTTTAGCTAACTAATAAATGAATACATTACATTACATATTGCGAGGACTAAATAATTTCAGAAGGTTAGGCTTAGCCCTATTTCGCAGCTCTTGTTTGAGTCCAACTGTTGTAGGGCAGGACCTCTCATTCGAAGAATTATCTGGTCTTAGTGATATGTAATGGTATTTGCGAGTTAGCTAGGTGAAGGTAATAGGAACTTCTTATGCAGCTGATGGCAGTGAGTGGGTTGGAGAGTTACCCTTGGGTAAGCCTAGGACGAGATTAGCAAAGAGTACAACAATAGAAGAAGGGACTTGGTGAAGTCGAAGCAATCCTTGAGGAAAGTACGGATAGATGTGGAAGGTAGTATGGACCCGTACTACTGAAAGCAAAGGATCTACACTCGAGTCAAGGAGGGCTGAGATAGAGCCAAGGAACTTGTAGAGTGTGAGATCTCTTGAGATGTATATGTTGGATTAGTGTCTAAGTCCATAACTATTTTGGTATATACTTGACCCGATGGTGCATGGTCCTTTTGGGTTGCCTTCACCAAAGCAACTTGATTGGAGAAATTAATAAAGAGAGAGAGAGGTTATTATGATTTATTAATATGTTATAAGAATAATATATTAAAGGAGAAATCATATTTGTTTAATTAATATTGGTCAATAATTAATTAAGAATTAATTTTGTGATCAAGTGTAATTAATTAAACTAGAGGGGCTGAATTGTAATTATGTGATAGTTACAAAATAAGGTAAGGATTATCTTATATATATGGTGAACGAATTTGAGGTGGAAATCCCTTAGAATTCGACTAGGATAAGGTTTTCTAAGACTTATCTTATGGTTGCTTGGTGGGCAAGCAACTAGATAAGGATAAGGACTAAAACCCTAATCTTTACACCTATATAAACCCCCTAGGGCTTAGGAATTCGGCCAACCCTTCCCAAGAGGTCCTAAGGACGAATTCTATCCTCCCTCCTTTCTCTTTATACCTTCTCCACTTGCTTATGGTGTTTGTAAGCCATTAGAGGAGTGACACTTGTGACTCTGAGCTTTCCAAGGTCAATTCAAGGAGGAATTGGATTGTTATTGCTATATCACAATCAAGGTATGTTCTTAAACCTAATTACATGTGAATTTTGATTTCCATATGCTAGAATTAGGGTTTATAGTCTTGGATTCAAAGTATGTACAATATAGAAACCTAGATCCAAGCTTTAGGGTTTGTATGAGCACATAGGATGTCTTATGACCAAAACCCATCAATGGTATCAGAGCCTAGACTGGTTTCTAATGTATTGATGCTTAACATGTTTGAAAAATTCGTTTTTTGGTGTTTTGGAGGCTGGACTCGCCGAGTCCATAGCTGAACTCGCTGAGTCCAAGGTGACTCGACGAGTCCAGGCTTGACTCGACGAGTCAACTCGTCAGATAGTGCTTATCTCGGGATTTCTTGTTGTTTTTGCTTATGGATAGTTACCTTATCATGTTAGATCAATATTAATCCGATTATATGATATATTTGACTATATTTTTGATCCAATTGAAGATATTTATCAATTAATAAAATAATTGTTTCCTTATAAGATAATTGATTAATTATTTTGACTAAATTGATAAATTGTTTTGCAAGAAATCATTAAACAAATCAAATATGGATAATTATGTAATTAAATGTTAGTTTAGATTATTTGTTATTTGATCCTTGTTGTTATGAAAAGTTTCATATTTTACCCTTTAGGTTTTATAGTTTAAATTTGAACCCAATAGTTTTGTAGTTTTGAATTTTAAATAGTTGAAACCCTAATGTTTTGAAAAAAGGTTTCAAAACTTGCCCTCAAGTTTTGGAATTTAAAAGTTGATTAAAGGTTTAATTAGGAATGTTAAATTCTAAAACCCTAGTAATGTTTTGAAAAAGTTCAAATCACACCCTTATGGTTTTATTAATTAATTAAGGTGTATAATTAAAATAAGTTTAATAAATCCATAAAAGTTTAGATTTACAATTTAATTGAATTAAAGGTATAATTGTTAAATTAGACCACCTAGTATTTTGAAAGTATAAAATACACCCTATACTATATATAACATTAAAAGTCTAACATTATATATATGTATGAGTAAAACTCAGTCTTACCGTTAGTAGGCCTCATTCACGAAGCTAGTCTATAAGGGGTGTTTAAGGAAATTGCCTATAAAATGGCGATTGAATGGGTATCCACTCTTACCCACCGCACTCTTGACTAGTGGAGGGTCGTTAGCCGAACGGGTAGGATAGGACGAAACTTTCCATTATAAGTATAATGAATTACTAAAGTAACTAAATGTTTTCATAAAATTCCCAATCTTAGTTACTTAGACAAAAGTGAATTGATGCAATTCCATGAAATTACACTTTGTGCCCTTGCGAAGACGTTAGTGGAGCGTGTGTGGTTAACCGGCACACTAAATGGGTCTAAGCAAAGGTAGCAAAGGGTGACTCAATGTTTGTCATAGTTCGGTGGAGCGTGTGTGGTTTACCGGCACATCGAATAGGTGACTATAACATGTGAGGGCACCATGTAGTTTGCATGGTTATTCACACCCGCTTTGTGATCCTCGGCATCCCAGTCACAAACAAGAGGCGCATATCGAGATATAAACATGCCATTGAAAGTTCAATGTATCTCAAAGGATCTAAGAGTTTTCATAGATTTAAAACTTAAATTTCTTTTACCTTTTTCGTGGTGGAAATTAGTGAATTGTCATTCACTTACCTTCAAATATTCTTCAATTAGGGTTACGGCATCCCTCTCCCGAGTTGAAGAATATTGTGTTGGGTCCTAGCCTTAGTATTTCATTTGGGTGATTTACTAAGGAATCGATCTATCAACTAACTTGAATTTTTTTTCTCCCGTTTTGTAGATGTCAAAGTTCGACAACTATGGTCTTCTCAAATCCCGTGGAACAAGCATTCCACATGAAGATGATATTCCACGATTCGATCGAGGAACAAGAAATCATGCTTCACATCCTCTACCTCCTCCAATTATTCTCCCTAACCCACAAGTTCAAAGGCTTGAAAAGTTCAAGATCACTCAAGCCCTTTTGGCAAGTAAACATAAAGAAGGAAAGTCTGTGTGTGCACACGTCCTAGGGATGAAGTCACACATTGATAGGTTAAGAATGTTGGGATCCGTTGTCTGTGAGGAAATGGCTGTTGATTGGGTTCTTCAGTCACTTCCCAACTCATATAGTGAGTTCGTAAGAGAGTACTATATGATGAACTACGACGTGACCCTTATAGATCTCACCTATATGCTTGTTGCTGCTGAATCAGCAATGATTTGGCGCAATAGAAAAGCAAAGTTGATTGGTGAATCTGCCTTCGAGACCTCTATGGATATAGACAATGGCAACGAAAGACATGCTATGATCGAAAAGTTTGATCATAAGAGAAAGGCGATGTCTGAAGTAGTTCCATGTCCTGTTCCAAAAGAGTCGGTTTGCTTTTATTGCCAAGAGAAGGGGCATTGGAGACGAAGCTGCCCCATTTACCTAAGAGATCTAAGAGATGGGAGAGTCAAAACGTATGGCTCT
Source organism: Lactuca serriola (assembly GCF_051521515.1). Lineage (NCBI taxonomy): Eukaryota > Viridiplantae > Streptophyta > Magnoliopsida > Asterales > Asteraceae > Lactuca > Lactuca serriola. Next base: position 162,185,017 of record NC_136416.1, on the reverse strand, counting down.
AATTTAGGTAAAATCCATTGACTAACTCTTTTAAGCATCTATTCTAGATTCTTAATACATAATGTGATGAGATTACAATTGATGTTTTGTAGGATCGAAGAAAAGAAAGGAAGCTTAAGGGAAGAAGTGAGCAGAATCTAACCGTGAAGGAATGGATTTCGATCGCATTTCTCGAAGATTAGATTCTTGAGCTACTACTTAGAGTTAGAATTAGATTGCTAAGAAAGATGTATTAGCATAAGTTTTTCAATGAGTTACATTGTAAGGACAAATTTTTCCGCAATAAAATAAATTTTGATTTTAAATTTTATTTATTTATCCTTACAATGGTGTGTATGAAAAATTGATGTTAAAATGTTTCTATTATTAGCAATAATGGATTTGGTTCTTATTATGTTATTTATGGTAAGTCGAGAATTTACCAAATAGGGAGAGTTTCTCATCGCCCAAGTTTCAATTGGACAGAAAGTTGGAACCATGCAACTTGGTTGCATGATGTATGAGAAATTTCATATTTGGAAATTTAGACTAATTCATTGACAAAGTGTCAAGTAAAGGACTTGGAGATCGAATACACAAAGTTGTGTGTTGATCAAGTTCACCATAAGAGTAACAAAGATATTCATCATGATTTACTAAAGTTTTAGTAAATATGGTTATACTTACAAGATTAGGTGTAATTCTGAATTGATTAAAGGGTTTAGATCAATAGCAGAATGAATAAGAAGAATCAAGTAGGCAGAAAGATAAAAGTTTCTCCATTCTAAGAAGATGGGAGAGTACCTTTTATGCTTTATGATAGGTCTTAATGATTAAGAACCATATTGATCCTCTAAGTGAGTCTTAGTACAATTGTATGTCTAAGAAGAGAAATCAAGAATTGAAGAAATGGTTAAATCAATAAGTCAATCATACTTCATTCCAATAACAAGTCTTAAAGTTAAGATTGTGACAATGAGTGACAAGAATTAGAAAGGTTTATAACATTCATTAAATATGGAAAGTTGTGATGTCTTGGATAAGACAAAGACCAACTAGGACCAATTTATGAAGAGTTTTGATAAAAGCTACACTAACTCTTGAATATTTGTTTGTCAAGAAATGTTTTGACAAGAGAATCGTATATGTCAAGGAGTCAATGGGAGTCTTAATGGTCTCAAGAACAAATCAAATAAACCTTATCGATCATCACTAGCACACGAGTTGAGGTTTACAACCTATCGTGTTGACATTATTTTGATTCTGTGCCAATCCAATCGAGTTAATTATGCATGTGAGTTCTATGAGTTCTCATTTTGAAAGCATAAAAGGCAAAGCACCTTAATCAATGAAAGGTACATTGATAGGAAAGGGTGAGCTGCTTAACTACTTGGAAGACATGGTGGGCAGCTGTGCTACCATAAAGGCAAGAAATCGAGATCAAGAAAGTTCGATCCATAAGAGTTTGAATTTGTCGTAAACTTTGGTTTTGACAAATTCACATGGATAGGAACAAATACATTGTTTAAATCTAAGTGTCATAAGATTTCCTCCTTCATGAAAATGATTGTGAGGAAATGCTTTCACTAAGACAGATTTTAAGAAGATAGTGATTGTAAAATTGCATTGTCGAATTCAATTATGGTTACGACATCCCTTTCCATAATTTGAATTGTGAGGTTTGGCAATTAGTCTTAATTGTTTAGACACACATATGAACTATCGAAGGCAAATGTGTATAAGTTCAAGAAACCTTGATAAAAGATTATCAAAACACTAAGTATTAGAAACATGAACTTAAGAAATTCAACAAGCATTGTTTTTCTGAAAGTTAAGATGTTTATGTATACATGTCGAAGCTAGTGGGAGCATAAGTGTTATGTTTTATAATAATCATCATGATAGTGGGAACATAAAAGTTATGATTGTATGATTATTAAGGAAAGTATTGCAAGGTTAGCAATATTAATTATAGAAAACAAGAGTCATACTTTGCAAAGTTGTAAGAGTTGAAAGGTTGTTTTGCTATAATTAAGGGAGAGAATATTATGCTTCATTTCAAATCTAAAGGATTAGGTTGAGAAATGTTAATAAACTTAGTCAAAGGTACATAGTGTGTTCTTAAAATTTCGATTATGATTACGACATTCCTCTTCACAATTCGAATTTTGAGAACATAGCAAATAAAACATTATGCGTCGTGTCCCATACGCTTCGGGTATAGGATCGATTGCAAATGCTTTAATGTTTGACCATTATAAAATTTTCCAAATGTCAAGTGCATTTAGAGGGAAAAGGGACTAGAATCGGTTTTGACTAAAATAATTAAACAACTATCAAAGGACAATCCAAAGTTCGACGAGGATTGGTCGCTTGTGAGTAGTTGGAAGCATGGTATTGGATGGACCATATCGACATTATTATGAATAGAAAATATTCTATTAGGAATGAGTTGTCATATGGAAATTATGGAAATGTTTCCATACCGGATGGACCATATTGACATCATTACGAATAGATAAGATTCTATTAAGAATGAGTTGTCATATGGAAAATATGGAAGCGTGTCCATATTGGGAATTGAATATTGAAAATCTATGTCTAGATTAGAAACTTTTATGCAAAAGGATGTTCAAAGGAATGTACTTTGAGTGAGAGACATCATATCTAAGGAATTGTCGTGTAACAATCTCCGATAGAGGACTTTGTAATATCATTGGCAATAGTCTTTATGACTTTGGTGCAATGACATTACGAAAGGATCGTTGCATAGAATGTTAGAATCTAGCATATTCTATAAGTAACAAGAATTTGATATTCTTTAACTTATGAAAAACGGATTTGGAGTTGTAAAATGAGAATGATTGGAAATGTGTCCAATGTGATCTATTTCACAAAGTAAGAACCATAGGTAAACATTGTGTGCATGCTAGGAGCATGGGACAAGTGTTGGAATTCAAGTAAAAAGTTGATTACCCGAAACGACAAATAATGAGTAATCAATATGGTGATAAATAAAAGGCGTTTTATTTATACTCAAAGGTTTGAGACCATATGGGATTAGTATTATTCTTGTGTTTCACATTTGCATGTTTTGACTTCCAGAATAATTGAGTTTATTAAGAATAATCGAATTATTCAAACGGGCCACAGTCGTTCATATGTTGGAAGTAGATATGAATGAAGACTGTCATGAATTGGTGTGTGGATTGTCTATAAGGTATAGACATAAGCAAATATTTGCTGCAGAGTTCATGAGTGCTTATGAATATGATTTGAGCATTGGATTAAACCCACGCTCACTTGGATCACTCCATGAATTGTATCACGAGTAATTAGTGAGACGATAACATCTTATATTCTTGAAACCGAGATGTGTGAGTTGTATCTTGCGAATCGGTTGCACATTGATAATATATAAACACACTAGTAACTTGGTGTTATAAAACATATTGTTGTGTGTGATTTGGTTAGTGAGTGCAAGCGAGCATTGTGTCAAATTTTATCCATTCCTTTTTATTCAAAGTAGGATAAAAGCGATATCTTTGGGCCCCTCGATGGTTTAGTGATGACAAACGTAAATGCTCGGCCGGGCTAGGGCTAATTTGATTTGTTCAATTAGTTTGTCATCATAAATCAGAAATCGAGAAGTAGTACAAAGAGAATGATTTGAAATCATATCTCATATGATATCTAGAATGGAGGAATATATGATCCCTTATCTAAGGACACGCGTATTTGATATGATCAGACTTGACAGCGGCTTTGGAAAGCTACGATTGCAGATCGGGATCCGAAGTCATACGCAGAATAGTTATTAGACTTATCCAAGTGGGAGACTGTTGGATTAGTGTCTAAGTCCATAACTATTTTGGTATATACTTGACCCGATGGTGTATGGTCCTTTTGGGTTGCCTTCACCAAAGCAACTTGATTGGAGAAATTAATAAAGAGAGAGAGGTTATTATGATTTATTAATATGTTATAAGAATAATATATTAAAGGAGAAATCATATTTGTTTAATTAATATTGGTCAATAATTAATTAAGAATTAATTTTGTGATCAAGGGTAATTAATTAAACTAGAGGGGCTGAATTGTAATTATGTGATGGTTACAAAATAAGGTAAGGATTATCTTATATATATGGTGAACGAATTTGAGGTGTAAATCCCTTAGAATTCGACTAGGATAAGGTTTTCTAAGACTTATCTTATGGTTGCTTGGTGGGCAAGCAACTAGATAAGGATAAGGACTAAAACCCTAATCTTTACACCTATATAAACCCCCTAGGGCTTAGGAATTCGGCCAACCCTTCCCAAGAGGTCCTAAGGACGAATTCTAACCTCCCTCCTTTCTCTTTATACCTTCTCCACTTGCTTATGGTGTTTGTAAGCCATTAGAGGAGTGACACTTGTGACTCTCAGCTTTCCAAGGTCAATTCAAGGAGGAATTGGATTGTTATTGCTATATAACAATCAAGGTATGTTCTTAAACCTAATTACATGTGAATTTTGATTTCCATATGCTAGAATTAGGGTTTATAGTCTTGGATTCAAAGTATGTACAATAGAGAAACCTAGATCCAAGCTTTAGGGTTTGTATGAGCACATAGGATGTCTTATGACCAAAACCCATCAGTATAACCCTAACATTTATGTGTTTTGTTTCAAAATGGTGATGATTACACGTCACGGAGTAGGAGGATCAGAGTTAGGATCAAGATCAGGATCAGGTTCGAGTTCAGGTTCTGAGCCAGTGGACGAGAGGCTACGTGAGTTTATCACGTCAGAGATCCTGAGAGGTATCCTTGATTCAAACCCGATTATCTTTGGGTCGATCAAGGAAGGGATCATAGAGTTGATGGAGGATCGCCTCAGGGCGTTCAGGAGCGACATGGCGTTCAGCCAGTCAGGATCACGCAGACTATCCTTCAAGGACTTAATGAGGAGTGGTACGCCGGATTTACATGGGGCGCAGGACCCCATTACAGCTAGGAGATGGATTGCAGACATCGAGTCTGCACAGTTGAAGAGATTCTGCCCAGAGGGGTCGAAAGTGTGATATGTTGTAGGTTGTTTGAGGGACAGGTATAAAGATTGGTGGGAGTCGGTTGGTGGCTCTCTGGGAGTCTTGGCTATTAAGGTTATGACTACCCAGATTTTGTAGCCTAGTTTAGGGATGAGTTCGCTCCAGGTGTAGAGCTTCAGCAGTTGGCCCGAGAGTTTCTTGATATGAGGCAGACGACTGAGATAGTGGTGGAGATCACCGCCAAGTTCCGAGAGAGAGCATTGTTGGTGCCTTAGTATGCAAGAGATAAGGAGATGCAGAGGACCCGCTATCACGACATGTTGAGAGCTGATATTCGGGAGCATGCCAGCTTCTCAGCAAGCCTGAACCTGGATTCTATGATTGCCAGGGTGAAGGAGAGGGAGATTGAGTTGGAGAACATTCGAAAGAGGAAGGCGGAGGAGGGACAGGTGGCTGGGGCTTCGCGGAAGAAGCCCAACGGATCTGACGCTAGGTCGAAGTGCCAACAGGGTCGGGGCCACTGCAGAAAGTGCGACAAGGACCATGAGGGGGTGTGAAGATTGGGATCATCAAGCTGCTACAAGTGCGGCAAGACCGGGCACTTTAGCAAGGACTGTACTGCCCCTACTCCCACATTCCAGACATCAGACCTGATTAGCATCGTTCCATGTGAACGGTATCCCAGTACAGGTGTTGTTCAATTCAGATGCCACTCGATCCTTTGTTTCTCTTGCATTTTGAAAGATGTTCCTGGAGTCTTCGGGCATGTTGGATTGCCCTTTAGAGGTCGAGATTGCCGATGATCGATCAGTACGAGCATCAAAGATTTTTAGAGATTCTGTTTTGAGGCTATATGAGGACCGCTACCTAGTAGACCCTGTTCCCATCCCATTGCATGGGAACAAGGTCATTATAGGCATGTATTTATTGACCCCAATGGGGCAGTGATCGACCACGCGCAGTAGTTGGTTCAAATCATGACCCCAAGTGGGGAGAGCTGGTGATTGGGGGCGAGAGGCCACAGTGCAGACTAGCCTTATATTCAGCAGCGAGGGCTAGGCGCTACCTCCAGCAGGGTTGCGTTGGGTATGTCACCTATGTTATGGATACCCAGAAGGCCGGTAGGGCATCAGTGAGCGATATACCGGTGGTGCGAGATTACGCGGAAGTATTTCTAGAGGAGCTTCCTGGGATACTTTCGAAGCAATAGCTGGAGTTCAGGATCGACCTAGTCCCTGGTGTGACTCCAATAGCCAAGGAACCATATCATTTGGATCCTCCCTAGATGTAGGAGTTGTCTACGCAGCTACAGGAGCTACTAGACAAGGGATTTATCAGGCCAAGTAGTTCACTGTGGGGAACCCCGATCCTATTTGTCAAGAAGAAGGATGGGTCACATCGCATGTACATAGATTACCGGGAGCTGACACAAGGTAACGGTGAAGAACCGTTACCCACTCCCGAGGATAGATGATTTGTTCGACCAGCTTCAAGGAGCATCTTGGTTCTCCAAGATTGACCTACGGTCAGGCTACCATCAGATGAGGGTCAGAGATGAGGATATACATAATACTACTTTTCGGAATCGCTATGGCCACTTCGAGTTCGTGGTGATCCCCTTCGGGCTCACCAATGCTCCTACCATGTTCATGGATCTCATGAACCGCATGTGCAGACCAATGTTGGATCGGTCTGTGATAGTTTTTATTGATGATATATTGGTTTAATCCAAGACGCAGGAGCAACACGAGGATCATCTGCGAGAGGTTTTGGATACCCTAAGGAGGGAGAGCTTGTACGCCAAGTTCTCCAAGTGTGAGTTCTAGTTGTGCGAGGTGCAGTTTCTTGGGCACCTTGTCAACCAGAACGGTATTCAGGACGACCCGACCAAAGTGGAGGCCGTGATGAGATGGGAGGTTCCGAAGGCTCCATCTGAGATTCGGAGTTTCCTGGGATTAGCTGGCTATTATCGGACATTCATATAGGATTTCTACAAGATAGCGTGCCCCTGACCCTGTTGACGAAGAAGGTCGTGCTCTTTCGTTGGGGCCCTGAGCAACATGCAGCGTTCGAGACTTTGAGGTAGAGGTTATGCGAGGCACTGATCCTCGCCCTGCCAGAGGGCGTGGAGGATTTTATGGTGTACCGAGACGCATCCATTGCAGGCCTGGGCGCGGTACTGATGCATAGAGGGCATGTTATCACCTACGCTTCGAGGCAGCTGAAGCCTCACGAGGCGAATTACCCAACACATAACCTTGAGTTGGGGGCAATTATCTTCACCCTCAAGATTTGGCGACACTACCTTTATAGGGTCTGATGTACCATTTACACAGACCACAAGAGTTTGAGGTACCTCATGGATTAGCCGAATCTGAACAGGAGGTAGTTTTGGTGGCTAGACGTAGTGAATGATTATGATTATGAGATCATTTACCACTCGAGGAAGGCCAATGTTGTGGCCGACGCGCTTAGCCACAAGGTAGCGCCGATCAGAGATGTTTGTCTGGGGATGACAGTAGTGACTCCACTATTGGAGCAGATCCACAAGGCGTGGATAGAAGGCTTCAAGGAGGAACGTCAGAAGTGCGAGCGGATCATAGGCCAGGTAGCCTCGTTTGACTATGATAGTTGCGGTTTGTTGACCCTATGTGGGAGGGTCTGGGTACCGTACTGGGTTGGAGTACGAAAGATATTGATGGATGAGGCCCACAAGTCTAGGTTCTCCATCCATCCCGGGGCGACAAAGATGTATAGAGATCTTTGACCTGATTAATGGTGGTCCTTCATGAAGCGGGACATTTCCTGTTATGTAGAGAGGTGCTTGACCTACAGGAAGGTCAAGGCTGAGCACTATAGGCCTTATGGCAAGACGTATCCGCTAGACATCCCCATGTGGAAATGGGAAGATGTTACTATGGATTTCATCACCAAGCTTCCCAGGACCGCACATGGAGTGGATTCGATATGGGTCATCGTGGATTGGTTGACCAAGAGTGCCTATTTTATACCGATCCAGGAAAGCATTTCGGCCGAGAAGCTGGCCGACATCTATATTCAGGAGGTTGTGGCCCGACACAGAGTGACAGTCTCCGTGATTCTGATAGGAACGTGCGATTTACTTCCAGGTTCTGGAAGAAGTTTCACGATGAGCTGGGCACTCGTCTGCACTTTAGCACTTCTTTTCACCTGCAAACGGACGGTTAGAGAAAGCAGACCATCCAGACATTGGAGGATATGCTGCAGGCGTGCGTATTAGACATCGGTGGTAGCTGGGATACCTACCTTCCCTTAGCAGAGTTTTCCTATAATAATAGCTACCACGTGAGTATCGGCCGTCCTCCCTTTGAGATGTTGTATGGGAGGAAGTGTAGGACCCCAATATGATGGGGTAAAGTGGGGCAGAGGGTCATCAAGACGACGGAGAGGATTCAACAAGTTCGGAGCAGACTTCAGACTGCTCAGAGTCGGCAGAAAAGTTATGCCGACAAGCACCGATCGGACCTGGAGTTCCAGGTCGGAGATATGGTCCTCCTGAAGCTGTCACCTTGGAAGGGTGTCATCCGATTCAGAAAATGGGGCATGCTAGGCCCCAGGTACATTGGACCTTTCAGGGTTGCAGCCCGGGTAGGCAAGGTGGCGTATAGGCTGACCTACCAGTTGAACTTAGCTAGATTCATAGCACCTCCCACGTCTCCTAGCTACGGAAGTGCCTGGTAAATGATTCAATGGTGGCGCCCTTAGAGGATATTAAGGTGGATGACAACCTGAACTACATCGAGGGGCTAGTAGCTATCCTCGACAGGAAGTCAAAGGATCTAAGGAATAAGAGGGTTGAGCCGGTGAAGGTGCAATGGCAGCATCACAAGGGCTCGAAATGGACCTGGGAGCTAGAGGACGAGATGAGAGAGCACTACCCCAAGCTTTTTTCAGATCCAACAGTAGACTTAAAGGACGAAGTCTAAAATAAGTAGGGAAGAGTTGTAGCTCCCAGTTCCTGGTATGTATTTTAATTCAAGTAATTTTGTATTTTACTCTGGGACTCGGCGAGTTGGAGGCCCAACTCGTCAAATAGACTCGACATTATGCGGGGGTTTTGGTGATCTACTCGACGAGTTGGAGGACCGACTCGATGAGTAGAAGTTGTATGGATGAAACCCTAATATTTAGGGTTTGCACCATATTTAAATAGCTTTCCTTGCCTCAACCCATCCTCCATCGTCCCTTCCAACCCAGAGAAATCCTAACTCGAAACCCTAAGCCATTATTGAGTGTTCTTGAGCCTTTTGGTGCCTTTTGTGTGTATTTAAAGTTGGAAAAGAAGAAGGAAGCTTGGAAGTTCAAGTGGGAGCTAGTAGATCCAGATGTTGTGGCCCATTTCTAGCTTATTTGAGGTATAACGCTGAAACCTCGGCTATTCATTGCTTAGATCTTGATTTGGGTTTATTTTCTACCTTTTTCTAAGCTTTAGAGAAGTTATAGTTAGGGTTGTGTGTAAAAGTGGGTTTGTGCTTCAGATCTGGAGCCATTGAGGGTTCCTATGGCATAAAGGTGCCAACTTTATGGCCATGGGAGACCCATGTTTCATATATACCTCTTTTATGGCTTTTTGAGCCAAAACCCCTCATGCATGGACGTCAGGATTGGAACTTTACGTATAAAAGGGACCCTAGGAGGTCAGATCTATGATTTAGATGTATTAAGACCCACTGAAATCGACTATATAGTTTTGGGCAAAGAGGGACTCAGTGAGTTGTTCTTGGGACTTGGCGATTCGGGTCGTGTTCCCCATCAGATCCTTTCTATTGATGGACCAGATACTAAGATAGAAGAACACTCAGTTGCCTAGGCTCATTAGGGACCTAGAAATCATGGGACTCGTCGAGTGGATGAACAAACTCGATGAGTCCAAGGCAATGTCCCAACCCCATGAAGACGGACTCGACGAGTTCAAGGAGAACTCGGCGAGTCATAGACTAGACATATTCATACGGATGAAGATGAACTCGAAGAGTTCAAGGACAAACTCGGCGAGTCGGTTGAAGATGGTCCTGATGTTATAGTTGAAGGAGAACTCGCCAAACTCTTGCCAGACTCGACGACTAGAGTTGGGGTTGTAGCACTTTGTAAGGATAGGGACTCGACGATTCGAGTCAACTGGATGTTGACTTTGACCAAAGTTGACTTTGACTAGGGTTTGACCTTGACTTTGTCTTGGACTTAAGTTGACCCTTGTAAGAGGGTTATGAGCATGAAATAGTAATCAAGAAAGGTTTTTGTGTAGGGATTGAGGAGTTAAGACAAGTTGATTCCCGTACCAAGGACCGTGCAGACACTGCACGACATTGAGGTGAGTTATCTTCAAATAAAAGTGGGTCTAAGGCGCCAAGGTCGGCCCCCTAGTAAGAGATTTAGTTAATATGATTGTCTTTGTGATAATCATCTGGTATATTGTTATCTGTATGATTATGTGGTAGTATGCTATGATATGTGATAGGAGGGGTAGGATAGACCCCAGTACCAGTCGAAAGGACCGAAGGTGTAGTTAGTACCCAGTTATGCTAGACAGCTTATGTTATGCTATATGTTATGGTATTATGTGTTAGTGAGAGTGGTGAAGTAGTCCCCAGAGACCGGTCGAAAGGACCAAAGGGGTAGGCCAGCACCCAGATATGCTTGGCAAGGTCACCGGTCGAAAGGACCGAATGGGTAGGCCAGCACCCAGATATGCTCGACAAGGTTATCGGTCGAAAGGACCGAACGGGTGGGTCAGGCACCCAGATATGCCTGACAATATATGTGTTATGTAGTGTATGTGGTATGATGGGGGAACTCACTCAGCTTCATTCTTACAATTTTCAGTTTTGTTTCAGGTACCTCTTCAGCGAAGGGGAAGGAGTCGGCGCGGTAGTTGCACATCACATGCACACCAGATTTCCGCACTATGAGATTTTGGGATTGTACTCTAACATTATTATCATTACACGACATGTTTTAAGATATTTGAATTATGGGTTTATGGTTGATATGATATCAACGATATTTTCAGTAAACTGTTCTACAAGTAACATAATTAAAAAAATGGCCTTCAAAATTGGGATGTTACATAATGTGAAATCCCCCATTATTCAAAACCAATTAAAAAATTTTCTTTACAATTTAAAATAATGAGTTGTTTTTGCTGCGGAAAATCCCATTTTAATAAAACATTCTGAGATAACAATATTGTTTCTTAATATTAAAATACAAAGGATGTCATAATTAATATCCAACATAGATTACAACATAAATACTTAAAGACGTTGAAAACTATTAGATGTTCATCTCTTTTTTCACTCGACATCCTAATTAGTTTCCAGTACCCTTAGTTTCACTACCTATGATGCATATAAATGGAGTGGGTCAGGTTTAGGAAAACTTGGTGAGATACATAGTGTTTTCAAGCCGATAATCATTTAATGATATTAAATTATATTAATAATCCTGCAAAACAAACATTTCCAAGAAATATAGATATGTAAATCAAACGCAAATATCTATAAGACAGTCTACACATACATACCAAGTCCAATGGATTCTTACAAATCCTTGTTTAATGATGATATGGGCTTATTTAGTCATAGAAATCATTCATTATCTTATTAATTATTGTTGATATTATATCATTTAATGGACAAAAGGTACTTAATTAGCTTAATATTTCAATTTCAACAATAAAAGACATGCTCGGGTGAAAAAGGAAGAGGATTGAGTGATTGGAAGCTTGGAGATTGAAGACTGAAGAAAGAAGGATGTTGCTGGACAGCTTGACTCATCGTCAGTGTTTTGGCCATATCTCATGAACCGTAACTCCGATTGACGAGATTCAAAATGTTCTGAAAACTAGACAAAATTTCAGATGACTTTCGTGTTTTGAGAAAATGTTGATCCCGGAAAAACTCGACGAGTTGGGCCTAAACTCGACGAGTTTTTTCAGAATGTTCCAGATTCGAAGATGCCTTGCCGTACACGTTGTATACGCGGATTATCGAAAAAACTCGACGAGTTTTTGGTGAAAACTCGTCGAGTTGATGCTGTTTCAGAATTTATATATAGAAAGGCTTCTCATTCGAACCCTAACTTTTTGTGGAGGCTAGTTGCGACTTTTGAAGACTAGAAGGGTTCTTGGAGCTGCTATTTTCGAGATTGCAACATAAGAGAAAATTTAGAAGAGAATCAAAGGCAAATAATCATTCTTCTTTTCTTAATCTTTGTTTTGAACCATGTTTGAATCATTAGATTTTGATTTTAGGTTATTACTTGTTGTAGATATGAGCTAAAAACTTTTTACTTCTGTTTGGATGAGATAATCTTATGAACATGGTTTTATTGAGTGGTTGAATTGATATTAATTTGGTTATTCATCTTGTTAAGCTTATTAAAGATCCTTATGTATTGATGATAAATGTTTTTAGTTAACAAATAAGTGATTGAGTTGCATGAATATCTTCTTGATTACTTAATTCATATAGTTTTATGAATATAAGATTATATGCCTAGGAGTAGTGAATATGAAACTAGGGTTAACTATAAAATATGTAAATCAATGTGTAAGCATGTGTGATGAACATCTATACATGAGTTGATTGAATTGAACAAATTTGATTAACTATTATAATAAGTCTTGCTTGATACGAACTGAACACTAGGAAACTTGTTAATTTAATCACTTGATCACTGTTTGAATTAACTTGTCTACTAAAGGATTGGTAACAATGAACATGAACCCAATCATATTAGGAATCGGTAACCATTGATGTATTAATTCATTGCACTTGCCACGAAATCAACCACAGGAATAAGTGAATCGAATCTAAACAGAAGTCTCTTTTATTATTGAATCTAGTTGTCCTTTCTTATTCTTCTTAGTTGTTAATTGTCTTTGTTTGAGTTTTAAAGTGCTTGTTTAAGTTTCTAGTCTTGAAAAACTAGAGAAAACCCCCCTCTTTTATTAATTGTTTTTAGTTAGGTAATACTAGTATTTAATTTGATTGTTACCGTTCCCTGTGTTCGATACCCTACTTGCTTAAACTAAACTACTATCGATAGGTACACTGCCTGCGTGTGTTTGTTTACATTTGAGTTTGTTAGGATTAAAACTAGTTTGTTTCACACACATCAAATGATTATCTGAAAGAATTACCTTACCTGATGAATCATTTAAGCAACTGTTTGTCTACACATTTAGTGGAGTCCTTGGCCAGTGTAAGTCGTTTTAAAGGAAACTAATGTTCAAAGTATTTGATAAATATGGTATTCCATTTTATCTACGTATGTGGGTTATAAGTCCACACTAGAACGTAATTCACAAGACTATCTAGAGTAATCAAGTATTGTCATCTTACTATGGTAGATGACTCAGACATACCTGCCAGTTTTCTAAATCAGACACACCATTTTTGGTTGTCTAAAAAGAGGAGGATTACTACACTCTGCTTTAATCTCACACGTTACACAACTATGAAACTATTCAATTATTCAGCTTACTTCTAACTAAAACAACCTTTATAAGTCTTAATTTATATTTAAACAAGACTAAAGAAATCGACTTCAAATAAAATTTCCTGATCGTACGATACTATTATAATTTGGTATATAAAAATCAGCACAAAAACACAAATAGCAAATAGATAATATATATATATATATATATATATATATATATATATATATATATATATATATATATATATATATATATATATATATATAATCCTTCGAGAAATAAATACTTTTATTATTATTATCCTCTTGAAAGCAACTATGCACTCACTTATTAAAGATGAAAGACTTTTGGTTAAGTCTGCGCTCCGACTAACACTTCCGCTTTTTCTTTAAAAAAGACAGGTTGTTTAGCAAAAAACCGGAAACTACACAGGCAGAACGTCGAAATCAAAAGATCTATTTCACTAGGCTCTTTGGCACTCCAGAGACTCTCTACTAACACTTAAGAACTACTAAAATCGGGCATCAAGGGTTTGGGAGAGTTTGGAAACAATTTGGAAGAGATTGGTGCAAAAATGATTGAAAAATCGGAAGTATTTATAGGATTTTTCAGGGGGGCGCATCGTGCCATGTATACATATTTGCATCTTGTTGCAAGTCTTGGGGAGGAAGGGTGCAATCTGGTGGAAACACTTGCGGCCTATCTTTGGTGCCACGTGTCGCGATCAGGACAGTCCGAATTTTAAATCTTCTAAAAATCAAAACTTTCGCATTTGAGTTCTGTTTTCAATGTTCTTTATATCACCACTTTCGTATCGATGAGTACTACAACTTTCATTTAGATTTTTTTGTCCAACAAGCAACCAATATTTTATTTGATTTTTATGACACACATAGATGTATCATGTCGAATGCAAAACTTGGAAAAAAAACATAATTTTTTTCATACGAAATCATATTTTTGCGATCTTTACATTGGTGGTTTCGTGTTGACGAATATTGCGGCTTTCGTTAAGGTAATTTGTCCTAATTAGGCTTTTACTTTTAATCTTTATTTTTATCTTTTTGTTATGTTTTTAACTGTATTTTTATATAAATATTATATCGTTATAATATTTATCCGTATAACATAAATACAGTATCATATACAAAGAACATTTTTGTAAACACACAACATGTAAGAATGATTTTTATTTATTTATTTATAATAAAACTTCAAATTAATTTGATAATGTAAATAAGGTTCTATCTATGATATGTCTAACAAAACGTGTGGGCGTTACAATTATCACCCACTTAGGATGATTCAATCCCAGAATCATGCAGCAACAACTAGTTGTGGAAAGCGGTTTTTCATGTCCATTTATGTTTCCTAAGTAAGGTTCAGTCCAAGATTGTGCTTCCAATGCACAAGTACCAAATCGATCATCTTGTAGCGCAACTTTTTCGTTTTTTGTTTTACGATCGACAATCGCTTCAAGCTACTCAACTAACCTCTTGTTCTCATTGATTCTTAATTCTGTAAGTGGAATCATATTAGCTTAGTCTCCCAAGCACTTCCTCAAATAACAGACATGAAAGGTGTAAGGAATACCCTTCAATTCAACCGGCAACTCGAGCTTGTACGCTTGCTTCCAAATCTTTTGAAGTAATTTTAATGGTCCAATAAAACGAGGACTTAACTTCCCATGTTTTTCGAATTTGATAAGACCCTTGCAAGGAGAGGCTTTAAGTAACACCTGGTCATCTACCTTAAAAGTTACAGCTCATCACTTCTGAGCTGCATAACTCTTCTAGCAATTTTGAGCAACTAGCATTCTTTCTCGAATGATTTTCACTTTATCAATGGTTTGTTGAATGATTTCAGGACCGTACAAAGTGTTTTCCCCATCTTCTAACCAAAAAGTTTGTGTACAACACTTTCTCCCATACAATGCTTAATAAGGAGTCATCTTGATGCTTGAGTGATAACTATTGTTGTAGGCAAATTCTGCTAGTGGTAGATGATCATCCAAGTTACCAACGAATTCCAAAGTGCATACCCGCAACATATCTTCCATGTTTGTATAGTTCTTTCACTATTTCCATCCATTTGTAGATGGTAATCAATACTTAAACATAGATTCATACCCATTTCTTTATGCATACTCTTCAGAATCTCGGAGTGAATTGACTATCTCTATCTAATTCAATTGATGAGTGTACACCATGAATCTTGACAATTTCTTTTATGTAGGTTTCTAGAAACTTTTCTATAAACCAGGTCTCTCGTGTGGCTAAGAAGTGTGAACTTTTCTTCAACTGGTCTACTATAACCCAGATCATGTCGTGCCCTTTTCTTGTCTTTGGAAACTTGGTTATGAAGTCCATGGTAATGCAATCCCACTTACCCATGGGTACCACTAGAGGTTCCAAGTCCCCATATGGCTTCTGAAGCTTGGTTATAAAGTCCATGGTAATGTCATCCCACTTACCCATGGGTACCAGTAGAGGTTCCAAGTCCCTATATGGATCCTGCTGTTGTTCTTTCACTCTTGAATAAGTCACACATTCAGCCATGTAAGTTGCCACATCGATCTTCATTGTTGGCCACCAGTAATAGGTTTCAGGGTCCAAATACATATTGGTGCTTCCTAGGTGTATAAAATACCTCGTTTTATGTTTCCTAGGTCCATATGGCTTCCGTTAGTATGGGCCTATACTATCTTCTACACCTATTCGTACCTGTCCTAAAGTTCCAAAATTTCTCCTATGTGGCCACTAACATACTTCCTATCATATAATTGTATGCCTATCCATATACACCAAGTTAGTTCCTACACATCCCTAGGATTTCCCTTCTACTCATATGTCGGAAAAGTATTTTCTAATGTCGATAAGTCGCCCCATGACTGCAATTCGTATATAATCAAGCATAAGATAGACATTCAAATAGATGTCTCTACCATAAGGCCTTTATCGGACAAGAATGGACAATAAATATGAATCAAGAATTTTAAGTCTATCTAGTCCAAATTACATAAAACTCTAAAGAATTCACTCGACATCTTTTTAATATTATCTAAACCTTAAAAAGCACATCATACGAATATGAAGGTATCTTTCCCAAGCAAGCATTCTAGCATGCAACCTTTAGCAGATCCTTAGTCTAAATTATAGAAGTCATATCATGTTATAGCATAACCAACATATCAAACATGTATATATATTGTGTTAAGCGTTTCAAACCCAAAAAATAATAGGGGTACAACAAAGTACAAATACACTGCTTTAATGCACTGAAAAGTAGTACAAGGCAAGCAGGGTCGAACCACAGAGACACGGGATAAAAGTATATACCTCTTTGTGCAAGGTACTTTGGTCACAAAGGGGGGTTTTGTTTGCAAAATTAAAATAAGAAAATAACAATCTACTATAAAAGCATGCACAAAATAAAATAAACTTGTAAACAATTTGATTGGATGATACTAGTTCTAGTTCTCAATGTTGTTGTTCAACTTGATTATGACTTGATGTAATTCATGATTGATATTCTAAGTTGGTACTGAAAGATATTAACACGCTCTAATACCTCTCGCTTGTCAAATTATCTAACCAAAACACGCTCTTTGACTAGACCTAGCTTTACTATTCAACCTAAACACGCTCTTAGATTGTATTGAAAAACTGCATTAAATTTTGTACAAGCCTCCCAACAATGTCCATTTCTTCTCATATGCTCGGAAGTGTGAAAACATGTGATATTTGTTTTACAATAAGAAAACTTATTGTTTGTTACCATTCATTAACTTTATAGAATGATTAGGTACCCTAAAAGTTAATTAACTGCACAAAAATTCAATTCATGAAAGTGGCCAATCAAACAAAAATCAAATTCAAGGATTCTAGTTTAAGCAAAAACATAATCGCTAAAACGGAATCACAAATCAAACATCAAATCATATGCTTCAAGTCAAGCAATCAACATGTTTTGAACAATAACTAAAAACTAGGGTTTCTTAGCCACACATGGCTAAGAACAAATCAAACAAGAATAAAGATGGAATTGAAATGTTTAATGCTTACTAAAATGAAATTAAAAGTGTTTGCAATGATTTGGTCTTCTCAAAAGCTCCAATAAATCTCCCAAAATTGCCCAAGATCGCTAGAACTGCTCCCAAAAACCATCTCTGCTTCTAATGGCAACGTCTTTGCTTGTTTTATTAATGCTCACGTGTTTGCCATAAGGCCATGCGATTTTAGCATGGACATGCCTTTTGCCCATGTGTTTTTGGCATGACCATTTGTCTTGACCATGTGTTTTTGGAATGGCTCATGCTTTTTGCTA
Organism: Lactuca serriola; assembly: GCF_051521515.1. NCBI lineage: Eukaryota > Viridiplantae > Streptophyta > Magnoliopsida > Asterales > Asteraceae > Lactuca > Lactuca serriola. The sequence goes on along the minus strand of NC_136416.1, from coordinate 162,167,196 downwards.
AAAGACCAATAAGTCTTTATTGTTGCCTCCATCTTCAGTCTAGCTTCACCACGAGTCATGTTGCTTAAATATAAGATGATAAAGGATAAACATGACCTGTGTCAGTGTGAAATGATTCGTGTTTTGAATGTAGTCCTTTGCTACGATAATAATGCATAATGACTCGGGTTCCGTCATCTTGTTCTCTTCCATGGCATGACCGGTACATCTTCTTTTCATGCTCCAAAGCTCCATGAATCCAAGCTCCAAGTTCCATGCTCCAAAATGCCTGTAAAATAAATCAAAAATGGGGAAGTACCAGACATTCTTAATGAAATATGAAATGGCCCAAATAATTAACTAAATGCAAGAATTATGAAGTAGAATACTATGAAAGGACGTAAATAGACATGCAAAATAGGTGCATAAAATGCACCTATCAAACCTCCCCAAGCTTAGATCTTTCTTGTCCTAAAAAAAAGAACAAAATTAAGAATCACCCTAGAGAAGACGATAGGTGACTAAAAGGAAACTAAGATGAAAAGAACGGAAAGAACTAATAGGACTTAAAGGGAACTACGAGTGAATGCATGCAGTAAAAGAAAAACTAATGAAAATAACATATGTACAAAATTGCTTAAGAAGAATGAACCGAAGAAGAAAAAAATCAAAAACACAAATAATCTTTTTATACTATTTTTTTATACGATCAGACTTTACATCGATGGGGCTCCAATCACTAATACCTAGGCGACCATCCTGCTACCTTTCATGTATCATAGACTCCCATAGTGAGGAAGACCACGAAACGGTGTAACCCAATAGTCCAACCATAGTTTTATTTAAACTTTATACCTTAATTAGCTTTGTGAGCAAAAATAACACAGTCTGGGATCTCATGTCCTTAAGACTAGATAGTCAAGAATCATAATCGACGCATCCTTAAGAACCCGTCACGGCAAATCAGCTTTCGCTGAAGCAGTGAGCCCACCCGAAAGTGGCCAAACTCCTATGCTTTCACTTTTTTGAGAACCACAAGTATCATATCACACAGTTCTTCATTCGCCAGATTTGACTTGAGATGACTTCTGATTTGATTGAACTTGGATATGTATATTCGTTTTGAGCTTGAGTTCTTCAATCAACTTTGTGAATTTCCTAAAGTTTCTTCGATTGAGTGCTTGAAATTTTGATTTGGGTACTGGATATGACAGTTGTACCATTTCTTCATTCTTGACTGTGTGGATCTGATACTTAAGCTCTCTGTTATCGTGAAGATAACGTGTGCCAACAAATAGGTCCATGTTCTGTGGGTCTAGAGTTGTCGATAAAGATTTTTTTTAACATTAAAAAACAAATCATCCAAAGCTTTTATTGCCGCTCACAAAAACGTTTCAGTATGCTATTTTTTATTATCTTTAGTTGGGGTTTTGAATTACGGTGTTTTGGTCTCCTAGTTATGACAACTGATTCAACACTTCCAGTAACGATCCGATCACTTCGGATTTTTTTTCATTTTCCCACTTTGCAGAGCTATCATATGTAAAGATTGTCCTTATCTCGTATTAGTTGTTTTTTTAAAGATGCAAATAGATAAAAATGCTAAAAACAGAAAAAAAATTGAAATTTTTATAAATGCAAACTAAGAAATTGTTAAAAACAAAATCTTTTTGTAATTTTTTTTATTAAAAAACGTGAAATGCAAAGAAATTGAGAAAAAGTTTTTGAATGCTTTGAAATAGATGCACCAAAAATGAAAATAAGAAAAGTAAAATCTTTTTGGATTTTTTTAATTTTTTTTAATGAAATGCATGTGGAAACTAGAACCTAATGTACAAAGACCCCTCCCCAAGCTTAAGATTAAGCATCATCCTCGATGCTTGGAGAGGATAGTACAACCTACTAATACACAAATGTATAACTATATAGCACATATGAACAAATTTTCAACAATTCTCGTCAAACAATCTTAAGATTAATGCATAAGACTTGAGATATGGAAGGAATGTACCAGTCAAATGCTTGAATTTGTGATGTGTGCTTAATTTTTCACTTCATCTTCAACCTCAAGAAAAGTTTGAAACATCAATGGTGAAATGCACAATTGGAGATGCAAGCTTCTAATCTACTTTACAAAATACCTCCCCAAGCTTCCTCTTGAAACCCTTGGAGCTTTAATCTCGAAAAAATATTGAAAAAAAATCAGAGCTTTTATGTTGAGAGACGGGAGACAAAAATCGACAATGGGGTTTAAAGAGAGGGGAGAGCATGGTCACGAGGTTTTTGGAACAAGAGAGACAAAAATTATGTTTTTTTATATAGGGAAAAAAGCATGGTATTAGAACAGACCATGTGTTTTTCAAGTTAGACCATGTAATTTTTTTTGGATGAAATACCTCGATCTAACACATGGTCTTGGTAGAGACCATGCGTGTTTGGCATGACCATGTGTTCATGAGGTTTTGCCCATGAGTTTCTAAGCATGGCCTACACCAAGCCCATGCATTTTTAGCATGGGCGTGTATCTTTAGCAATTGACCGTGAGTTTTTATGAGTACCTCGTGCACAATGTTTTTTTTTGTTCAAAAATTGCGATTGAATGGCATGGGTGAACCCAGACCGTGCGTTTTTCAGTACAGTCCATGCGTTTTTAGCATGGCCCCTGAGTTTTGGCTTTAGCCCATGCGTTTTTAACAACTGGCCATGCAATTTTTTTTTCTTTTGAAACCTCGAAAGCCACACATGGGTAGAAAATTAGGCGGTGTGTTTTATGCCTAGCCCATGCGTTTTTTGTACATGCTCATGCGTTTTCTTCTGTTAACCTCAAAAAATCACATTGTTTTTTTTAAACATTACTCCCTCTCAATCTTTTAGATTTTTTTGGAACTCTAAAATGACTCAAAAACATTGCAACACAACAAAATAAACTAAATAAAAGAAGAATGGAAAGAAAATACTCCTCGGGTTTCCTCTTGGTTAGCCGCCCTTGTTTCATGTATTCGACTCGACTTGTCCCTTGGAATATGATATTCTTTGAATATTGGGGCTTTCCAACTCAGTGAACTTCTTACTACTTCCTCAAATTGGACACTTATCTTGTATCTGGCTTTCTTTTTGCTTGGGAGCCATATTGGACTTAGACCCTTGATGACAACAATCATCCAACCAAACACTTTCTTGTACTTGTCTAGTAAGGTGACCAACTCTTCTTTCTTTGATACGGATGTCAAGTAAATGGCCGGTTGGGTGTCTTCCTTCTTGGGATACGTATCCTTTGAAGGGCTCGACAGATTTATCATTTCCGACTCTCGTGGTTGGTCTATTAGTGAAAGGAGTTTGTCATTGATAGTGGGTGGCTCACCCTCTCTTTTGTCAACCTCCAAAACCTCCTCTACAGCTTCAATGACAACCTTATCAATTTTTACTTCTTCTTTGACAACATTCTCCACATCTACTTCTTCCACCTCTTCCCCTGTAACATCCAAAAATTTTAAGCCAAATTTAAACTTTTTCAACCATAAAACCAAATAGTGTTTTACAAAATGTTTTCAAAATAACATTCATCAGAGTGCCCCAATAATGAAATCATAAGGATGTGGAGCGGTACGGTCACGCCTTTGCCTTTCCATGATCTCCTAAAGTACCTGCAACAATAAACTGAAACTGTAAGCCCAAGGGCTTAGTGAGCTACCCCACCCCCCCAAAAAAATACCAATACCACACTGATAATACCATATCAATAACAGATAATTAACAACATACATACTAGGCCTTCGACCTGAATGGACCGCCCTGCAGGGCCTACAGTCTATCTGGATGTATCCCGAACCTTTGGTATTACTAGACCGCCATACGGGCCTACAGTCTATCCGGACCTATAGTCTATCCGGACCGCTCATAGGGTATGTTGGCCTTCAACACAAAACAGGACCGCCTTAACCCAAACATCAAGCAAATAACCATGTGTGCATAACTAACATATACTAGCATAACATATATCAGATATAACTATATCACAGATCATCGATCATAGCAATCTCTCATAACCAGAGCACCGACCTAACCAGGTCACTAACATACCAATCCTAAGGGATCATAAGAGCATAATAACATATTGTCTATCCTGATACTGATCTAACCGATCATAACCACATGTAGCATACTATATCCAAGATAAAAACTAGAAGGGTCGGCCTTGGTGCCTTAGACCCTATTGATATAGTGAGGATAACTCACCTTGCTAGCAGCTCGGAATGATACTTTCCACACCTCCATATATAGCTCCAACCACCTCGCCTGTACCCATAAGTTGTCCACTCAATAATCACTCAAATTACCAAAATGCCCTTGGGAGGTACAAGATACCCCATAGCCAAAGTCAAGTCACCGGTCAATGGTCAACAGTCCATGTTGACCTATTTGCTGAAAATAACTTTCTCTGCCTCGAGTCTCCGCTGATTCCAGAATTTCTCGACTCGACTCGCCGAGTCTAAGAGCAGACTTGCCGAGTCGATACGCGATCTTGTGCTTGGAACTCAAACTGACTCGTCGGGTCATCTCCCAGACCTCGCCGAGTCCATGCGGGACCGATTTGGACAAAACCCTAACCGACTCACCGAGTCATCTCCTAGACTCACTGAGTCCAAATGCATACTCTCATGTTCAAGCGATTCTGAGCTATCCCTTTGATCCAATCAGTAGATCTAAGTCCTTAGAGTGTATTAGCAATGTAAAGTTGCTACCTTTACGTATTTGCATGCCTCGAATTCCATATCTAAGCTTGAAATGGGACTTTACTCAAAACAAGGGTTCCTTCATGTCCCTATTAAGAACTTTATGAACTTAGGGCTCAAAAGAGGTTCAGATCTGGAGTTTCAACTTCAGATCTAGCTCCCATACCATAATCCCTTCATGAATAGCTAAAGAAAGCCCTAATATTCACATATGAGAGATTCTAGAAGAAAAGAGGTCAAGGTAACAACTTGTTACCTCTAAAACGTGCCCAAGCTGAAGTAGACTCTGGATCCACATGAAAACCTTGATGCTAGCCTCTTGATCTACAAGTTTCCTTCACAAAATCACTTCCCAAAGCTCCAAAACACTCTCCAAGCTCACACTCACGGAAATTAGGGTTTCTGGCTCTCAAGGGGTGATAGAGGACGATGGGAGGCGCTAATGGTCCAATATATAGGGTGCAAAAACCCTGAAATTTAGGTTTTCCTTTGCCATCCCCTAATCGTCGAGTCCTTCTTGCCGACTCGACGAGTCTCTTACTAAATGATGTGTCCTGACCCGCTTCTACTCGATGAGTCATAGCGTTAACTCGTCGAGTAGACCTTAAAACTTGAAAACAATAAGAATTAATAATGATACCCGACAGTTGGGATGTTACATCCCCGTCTTCAAATTGTAATCTTGGGTCATCAAAACTTTTTCCATCATTCAAGGTCATGGAAAAAACAGTATGCCTTGGGTCCTCTTCGGTTTGCGATGGTAATTCGCCTTGAATTTTCAATATACTCACAGATTGAGTAAGTTGTGCAATTTGTTGCTCTAATCTTTTGAGTCTAACTTTTGTTATTTCCTAGAAGATTTGGGTAGTAGTGGCAATGCTTTTCACAATGTCTTCCAATGACGTGCTCAAAATTTCAGTTTGTTGGGGAGGTGGAGGATATGGTTGTTGGAACAATGGAGTTGGTTGGTATCAGTCATTTCCCCAACCGTTGTATGGGTATTGGCATTGGTTGTTTCCCCAAGCTTGGTTGTTTTCCCACCATTGATCATGTTGAGGTTGATCATAAGTCTATTGGCTTGGCCAGTAGTAGCTTCCCCTTTCTTGCACTTCTTCCCATTCTCCTTGTAAATACGGACACATATTAGTTTGATGTCCAATTTGAGTGCAAAAATCGCAAGGAATATGTGTAGGTTGCACACTTTAGTCATTTCCAATCATCATAACTAACTGAGCTAGCTTAGAAAGTTGGTCTTCAATGTAAGGAGTATTCATCAATAAGCGACACATTTAGTTTATATATATATATATATATATATATATATATATATATATATATATATATATATATATATATATATACCTGCTTACAAAATCTTGGCATAAACAGTTAGTAAAACTGTGTCCCCGACAACGGCGCCAATTTGTTAAGCGTGACAATCCCAACAAATAATATGGGTACAACAGACTCCAAATACACTGCTTTAATGCACTAAAAAGTAGTGCAAGGCAAGCAAGGTCGAACCACAGAGACACGGAATAATAGTCTATACCTCTTTGCGCAAGGTACTTTGGTCACAAAGGGGGGTTTTGTTTGAAAAAGTAAAATAATAAAATAACAATCTACTTTAAAATCATGCACAAAATGACATAAACTTGTAAACAATTTGATTGGATGATACTAGTTCTAGTTCTCAATGTTATTGTTCAACAGACTCCAAATACACTACTTTAATGCACTAAAAAGTAGTGCAAGGCAAGCAGGGTCGAACCACAGAGACACAGAATAATAGTCTATACCTCTTTGCGCAAGGTACTTTGGTCACAAAGGGGGGTTTTGTTTGCAAAATTAAAATAAGAAAATAACAATCTACTATAAAAGCATGCACAAAATAAAATAAACTTGTAAACAATTTGATTGGATGATACTAGTTCTAGTTCTCAATGTTGTTGTTCAACTTGATTATGACTTGATGTAATTCATGATTGATATTCTAAGTTGGTACTGAAAGATATTAACACGCTCTAATACCTCTCGCTTGTCAAATTATCTAACCAAAACACGCTCTTTGACTAGACCTAGCTTTACTATTCAACCTAAACACGCTCTTAGATTGTATTGAAAAACTGCATTAAATTTTGTACAAGCTTCCCAATAATGTTCATTTCTTCTCATATGCTTGGAAGTGTGAAAACATGTGATATATGTTTTACAATAAGAAAACTTATTGTTTGTTACAAATCATTAACTTTACAGAACGATTAGGTGCCCTAAAAGTTAATTAACCGCACAAAAATTCAATTCATGAAAGTGGCCAACCAAATTCAAGGATTCTAGTTTAAGAAAAACTATAATCACTATAACAGAATCACAAATCAAACATCAAATCATATGCTTCAAGTCAAGCAATCAACATGTTTTGAACAAGAACTAGAAACTAGGGTTTCTTAGCCACACATGGCTAAGAACAAATCAAACAAGAATAAAGATGGAATTGAAATGTTTAATGCTTACTAAAATGAAATTAAAAGTGTTTGCAATGATTTGGTCTTCTCAAAAGCTCCAAGAAATCTCCCAAAATTGCCCAAGATCGCTAGAACTGCTCCCAAAAATTGTCTCTGCTTCTAATGGCAGCGTCTTCGCTTGTTTTATTAATGCTCACATACTTGCCATAAGGTCATGCGATTTTAGCATGGCCATGCCTTTTGCCCATGTGTTTTTGGCATGGCCATTTGTCTTGACCATGTGTTTTTGGCATGGCCCATGCTTTTTGCTAAAAGACCAATCAGTCTTTTCTGTTGCCTCCATCTTCAGTCTAGCTTCACCACGAGTCATGTTGCTCAGCTATAAGATGATAAAGGACAAACACGACTCGTGTCTGTGAGACATGAACCGTCTTTCAAATGTAGTCCTTTGCTATGATAATAATACATAATGACTCGGGTTCCGTCTTCTTGTTCTCTTCCATGGCATGACCGGTACATCTTCTTTTCATGCTCAAAGCTCAATGCTCCGTGCTCCATGCATCCAAGCTCCAAGTTCCATGCCCCAAAATGCCTGCAAAATAAATCAAAAATGGTGAAGTACCAGACATTCTTAATGAAATATTCAATTGCCCAAATAATTAACTAAATGCAAAAATTATGAAGTAGAATGCTATGAACGGACGTAAATAGACATGCAAAATAGGTACATAAAGTGCACCTATCATTATGGGATTAGTTACTTGATCTTCGTCTGATTGCACGCATCACATCCCTTTTCTCTTTTATATAAACTTTATAGTAAACAAATTTCCAAAAATCTCTTAGTCCTCAGGTTGAGTTTAGATGCACCCAATGTTAGTTTGAATTCCTCAAACCAAGGCTATGACACCAACTTGTAACGTCCTAGATTTCAAACCATTTTTTATTTTTAATTCAAAGATAGTCATTCCAATCTTATTCTCGAGATAGAAAAACAACCACTTGTTCAAGTTTGACAAACCATAATAAAAACCATTGTCATGAAATAATAAAATCAAATATACGGAAGCCTCCAAAAAATATAGCAATTGATGCAATGCAATTGAGCCGCGCCCTTTCCTATGTCGCCAGAATGACCTGAAACATTTTAAACTTAAATCAATAAGAAAAAGCTAAGTGTGTAACACCCAAAGTTTTGAAGGCCAAGAAAGGAAAGAAAACCATAATGTTAAGGGGCGACTCGGCGAGTCCAAGGAGGAACTCGGCGAGTCCGAGCGGGATCCGGGTCGAGGAGTAAGTGACCGACTCGACGAGTCGGCCAAGGTGACTCGGCGAGTCTGGTCTGTGCGTGGAAAACCCTAAATTCGGGACTTGGAGCCTATATAAACGTCTTAATCTTCTTCCTAGGGTTCCTTACTGCCTCTTAAGCCCTGGATATCAAACCCTAGCCGCCATATCCTCTATTTGAGCCATTTATTGCCTTCAAGAGTGCTTTTAGCTTGGAGGAGGAAGAAGAATCTTGAGAGTGCAAGAAGGGGCTGTAGATCCGGGATTGGGAAGACATTTCTGAGCTTTTGGAGGTATAAACTAGTTCCTGGACCCTTTTTGCATCTAGTTTTATGTGTGTGTTGGGTTGAAGATTCGTTCAAGGATTACGTCATTGGGCTCGGCTATTAGTCCATTTGTTTTGTGCTCCGGTTTGGGCCTGTCCAACCGAGAGCCCGTTAGGTTTATTATATAAGTATATGCTTGCATGCATATTAGGTCAACGATCTAGAAGACGATAGCATTACGATAGCATTACAGTTCTCTCTTTCTTTATCGTTCCTGTAAACCTACTAATCCTCTACAGTTGATGTTCTTAATCGAGCTCTTCTGAGGGTTTATTTTTAATCATTCGACTCGTTTGATTCATTCTTGACTTGTTCTTTATTTTCGTGTTCTTGCTATTTAATATTTATTCACCTATTTAAGATCTAATCGATCTTCAAGATTAAGTTTTAATCTCATCAATTGGTATCAGAGCAGGAGGCTGTGTAATCGATACATATCTTTTCTGTGAAAAGGTTTCAATTAGGGTTTTTCCGCAATTACTGATATTTATTGAGCCGTCATCTCATTATTGACGTATCTTGATATTTATTGTTTTGCCCTAATCTGGTTTATTACAAGTCTGATCTTTAAACAGGTTTTTCGATCATAATGGACGAGTCGCAATCAAATCCCATCAATATTTCCAACAGCATCGGTTCAACCACAAAGATTCCAATCCTATATACCCATGATTATGAGGTCTGGGCGCATCACTTCGAAGACTACGTTATAGGATCTGAGGATAATGGATACCTCATATGGGAAGCAATCATTAATGGACCTTTTTCTCATTCTGCGACGTCAAGGATTATTAAAACTCAAAAGGAGTATAATGATCTGCTGAAGGATGTCAAAGATATTGCGCAAGATGAAAAGGATAAATTCCAGTGTAATATCAAGGCGTTAAGATTGATAAGATTCGCCCTTCAGTCCGACACCTTCAGGTTGGTCAGCTCATGCACGACGGAAAAGGAAGTTTGGGATAGACTTCGCGAACTGTACTCTACAGACAAGGATCTTGAACATTCTATCCAAACCTTGCTCTTATCTGAGTTTGGAGAATTCAGGCAAGGAGCCGAAGAAACCGTGACCCAGACGTTCGATCGCTTCAATCATCTTCTCAGCAGGATGATCAAACATGACATCGAAAGGAAGCTTATCGAGCAGAAGGTTACGTTCTTAAATGGTCTAAGGTCAGAATGGAGAGCAGTGGTGTCAACAGTTAAAGCCCATGAGCAGTTTAAATCATACTCTTTGGCGAAACTGGTGGGTATTCTAAAGTCCCAGGAGAAGATTGTGTTGCAAGGAAAAGAACGTTGTTTCAAGCCTAGGTTCACTGGCCCTCCTGTCAAAAAGTAAAGCTGTGATGGAGGATGAAGACCTCAACTTGGAGGAGTATGACCTCACATCTGAGGATTATGCTATGATGGTGTCTAACCCCAAGAGGTTCATTAAGAAGAGATTCCCCAGCAACAAAAATCGAAACTGGCAGGGGAGTTATAGTTCAGAAAAAGTTAACAATGAACCGAAGGTTGAAGAGCCCAAGAAGGAACCGAAGGCAGATGGTGATTCTGGAGTAAGCTGTTACTACTGTGGTGGGAAAAACCACTATGCTAAAGATTGTGTCCTCAAAAAGATGGCTGAAAAAGATGAGGAAAAGGATGAGGAAGCTGTGCTGCAGAAAAGGCTTGATGAGATGAGAAAGAAGAAATCTACCGCTAACCCTTCCATGAATGCTCTAATTGTGCAGGGTTCGGTTGCTGATGACGAGTTCGGTAGCGTGGAAGTTTGGTCAACCGACTCCGAAGACGATGAAGTGAGGAAGCCTTCTCATGGAAAGGCTTGTGTGGCTAAAGAGGAGAGCAGTGGAGGCAGGTGCTTCATGGTGTCCGATGTATCTCAGTTGAGGGGATACAACACTGATGGTGGAAGCAATGAACCGAAGGAACAACAGGATATGTGCTTTACGGCCAAACCGCTCAGCCAGCAGTTCAATGAGCTCGATGAACTGATCAAGAAGGTACAATCGGTTTTCGTTACATTTAAAGTACCACAATCCTCATATGAGAAAGAACTAAAAAATGTTAATACAAGAATTTCTCATCTAGATAATAGTTTAACTCAAACTCGAGTCACCAATTCTAACTTAACTGATCAATTAAGAAGGGTGTCTTCGAAGAGTGAGGAGCGGCGCATGTGGATCGAGTTGAAGGAGTCTGAATTAGTTAAAATAAAAGACGAAAACATTTATTTACAAAGAGACAATTTAAAGTTGTTAAAACAGCGGAATGTTTTTTGTTTAATTGCAAAACGTCTTTATTCTAATATTACTCAGCTTCACTTGGACTGTGAAATAGGCCAAAAGATCCATCGCATGATTTTACCTTTCCTTGAGTTTAAGGAGGATGAAATCGATGCTGAAGCCTATAATTGTGAGAGTGTGATATCATCTGATGATGTCAATCCGACCTACACGTATGGACTGGACAAAATTGAGTCCTTCATTAAATCCAAGGACCACAAGGACATGCTTAAAAACCTTTTGGATGAAAATGATAGACTTAAACTGAGAACCGAAACCATACAAAAATTTGACTCTTTAAACGCCAACTTAAGCTCATAAAACAAAATTGATGTTGAAAATGCATCTGAGCTTAACGAGGACGACAACATGAGTGAAATTTCTGTAGAGGACACGGTTGACTGCTTAGAATTTGTAAAAAGCGAACCTGAAAACCACAAGAATCTAATTTCTGAAAATTCAGTGGAGTTCGCTCGATTGTCCCAACAAAAGTCCCCGATCTTAGCAGAGAAAGCGGTTGTATATCAAAAGGTCAGGACCACTCCAAATCAAGTGTACAAGGTCACTGGAGTAACCGAACATCAGACCGCTGAACTCACAGCTATTGTAAACGAAGACAATGATGATGGCTGTGATAAGTACTTCTGGTCAGCTCCAATAGATAATGCAAATGAAACCGTAGGCTTATCAGAAAGAACCTCATGGATGAGTAAAGGTAGGTACATACCAGAACCCTTGAATAAGCCAGATAATTTCGATGAGCCAAGTACTAGTGGTACGAAAGACGTTCCTCAAGAGAATGGAAGTTTGGCAAAAGAAGATATTCCCTCTAGTTCCTCAGTTCAAAGTGAATCTCCTACAGTTCAAAGTGAACCAGCCAAGGAGAAACCGAAAATGAAAGCCAATATTCATCATCAACCGAAGCAGATGAGGAATAAGAAACGTGAAAGGAACCAGAGATACAGGAAGAATCTCTCAGAAAGGAAACAATTCTGGCAATCCCAGAATGCATATTTCTCACATCAAGACAAGAATCTAAAGTTTGAGAACAATCCTGTCAAAAAGCGTGAGAGCCACAACAACCGAAAGCCAAGGTTCGGTTCAGAAGAGAACAACAACCGAAAACCAAGGTTCGGTTCAGAAGAGAATATCAACCGAAAGCATAGGTTCGGTTCAGAGAACTGCTCCAACCGAAAGCAAAGGTTCGTTTCTGAAGTCAAAAGAGATCAAAACTCTAAGGTCAGTCCCACCAATGATCAAAAGCAAAAGGGTCACCTAGAGTCTCCAGCCAAGAAGTCATCTCAACCTAAGCCCACTCCTTCTCATTCATCTAATTCTTCCAATTCATCTCCACTTTGCTCTAAAGCTCATTCTGTTCGTTCTCAAAAATCTCATTCGTCAGCTGAACAAAAAGGCAAACAGAAAGTTAATGCATCCAAACCAGAGTCTAAACCGAACGCACCTAATCCTAATAAAATCAAAGTTTTTACCATTAAAAAGAAAGATGAAACAACACTTATAAAACGAACATATCTTGTTGACATCTCTCTTACTATTCCTGTTCCTATGAAAAGCTCACGTGGGCCCAAGAAACTTTGGGTTCCTAAATCTGCTTAATTTTTGCAGGTTATAAGTGACGAGCAGTTCGACGAAGAATGGTACATAGATAGTGGCTGCTCGCGTCACATGACAGGAAGGAAAGAAGAGCTCAGGGAATACAGGTCTCTCTCAAATGGTGGCAACGTCAAGTTTGGAAACAATTCTTTCGGCACCATAAAGGGATACGGAATGATAACTAATGGTGATTTTACAATAAGGAAGGTGGCTTATGTGGAAGGACTACAACACAACCTCATCAGTGTATCTCAGCTTGTTGGAGGTACAGGTCTCAAAGTCTCATTCGACGATGAAGGTTCTGAAATTATTGAGAAGAAGACGAACAAAGTAATTCTCAAATTGGAGCGAAAGGGTGAAATGTTTCCTCTAAACCTTAAACCCATCAAAGGAAACCCAGCTATATGCTTGTTATCAAAGGCTCAATCTGACGAAAGTTGGTTGTGGCATCGAAGACTCTCTCATCTCAACTTTAAAGATATCAACAAACTTGTCACTGGAGGTCATGTTCGAGGCCTTCCATTGCTCAAGTTCGACAGAGATCATTTGTGTGCTGCATGCGAAATGGGGAAGCAGAGTCGTCAAAGTCATCCATCTGTAATTAACACAAAAGTTGTTGAACCACTCGAATTACTTCATATTGATTTGTGTGGTCCATCATCTATCGAAAGCATCGGTGGTAGCAAGTATATTCTTGTTATTGTTGATGACTTTTCACGATTTACATGTGTGTTCTTTCTAAAGCTCAAATCTAAAGCGACTCATAAGCTGAAAGTGTTCATCAAGCAGATTGAAGTACAGCTCAAGAAGGTCGTTCGCAACATCCGAAGCGACAATGGTCTGGAATTCAAGAACAGGGAATTTGAATAATTTCTAGCAGAAAAGGGAATAAGTCACAACTTCTCAGCTCCCTACACACCTCAACAGAACGGAATTGTCGAAAGACGAAACCGATCTTTGTGTGAAGCTGCCCGAACTATGCTAAGTTTCGCTTCCTTACCTCTTTATTTTTGGGCTGATGCAATTTCTGCTGCTTGTTTTACACAGAATAGGTCTTATCTCAACAAACGATTCACGCTCACACCGTACGAGATTCTCAACAACAGAAATCCCAATGTGAAATTTTTCCATGTGTTCGGCTCACGGTGTTTCATCTTTAACTCTAAAGAACACCGCAACAAGTTCGATGTCAAAGCCGACGAGGGAATCTTTCTGGGCTACTCTCTCACTTCATGCCTCCATTGATGAGCGCCTCACTAAGCTTCAAGAGGATCTCGCAGCTGAAAACTCATTGATGGACGTTCTGGCAAGCAAAACCACCGCCCTCAAGGTCAAGAGCACTCAACTTTCAAACTCACAGCAACAGCTTGAAGCTCTTCGATCCGAAAGGGAGGTCATAAAAACATGTGTTTCGGATGTACACGCTGCACTATCTAACATCCTGGAAGCACATGATCCGATTCTCAACCATTCGGTGAGGCGAACCCTTGCTGAAAAACTTTCTCCTGCCATGGACCTTCTCAGCAAAATCGAAGGCTTACCTAGTTTTGTGTCCAATCCGAAACAAGGGGGAGAAGGGATGAAGTCTGGATCGAAACCACCTCCTTCCTCCAAAGCTACTCACACTACCGAACCACCTCCGACTGGTCAAACTTCGGGTTCGGGTGTGAAGGATAAAGGGAAGAACATAGCTGAGGAAGAAGATGAAGATGAAGATAAAGAAACCATTGCGGACATGTTGAAACGTAAAAACAGTCGCAATGTTGATGATGATATCAATCGTGTGGCGCGAGAGGCTGAAGAAGCCGAACGCAAGAAGAAAGAAGCCCACGATCTCCTTGAGAGCAGGAAGACTCTCTTCCCTACCTGGACTCAGGAGCGAATGATTAAGGAGGCCATAGATACTCCCAGCATCCTATGGCTCGAGCCGGTGATCTCCTTCGACTGCTTTAATTCTGTCGATTCGCAGTTCGACATGCCTTCTCAAATATTTTTGAAGTCCCTCATCTGAACCCTGAGGTTGATAGGGAACTGATCGATTTCTATCTGAAGGCTGCTCGTCCTCAGTATCTAACATGGAGCGCCCAGAAGATAGTGAACGTTCGGGTTTTGAAGCCTTACACCGAAGGAATATTCATCAATGTTCGGTTCAAGGTGATTCGAGGGTCTGCAAAAACTGAACATCTTATATCCCTGGCAGATCTACCGAACCTAAATCCTCATGATTGGATCGTTTTGCATAACATCCTCTTGACGAATGAAGCTGAATATGGTCCGATTATAGACCATCTCAAGAGGATGATTGTCTGTTACATCATGGAGGTAGCCCTAATGGATCAGGAGGTAGCCACTGTCTTCAAGAAGAAACCGAAGATAGCTCCTGTGGGATCGGCCAGTGATCTCAATCAGATGAAAATGGGCAAGATCGACCCGAGACGCAATTCGGTCATGTTCACTAGAGCAGAAGGACAGAAATGTCTCTTTGC
This sequence comes from Lactuca serriola, assembly GCF_051521515.1. Lineage (NCBI taxonomy): Eukaryota > Viridiplantae > Streptophyta > Magnoliopsida > Asterales > Asteraceae > Lactuca > Lactuca serriola. Next base: position 162,152,024 of record NC_136416.1, on the reverse strand, counting down.
TTTAGCTGACAAACATCTTTACACCACTGCTTGTCTAGAGCACGTGTTGTCGATCATCCAAAGGTGTAAAGAGAATGCAGCGGATGATGTTAAATACTTCAACGACATGATCCAATGGTACATCAGGTTTAGACAGACGATACTGGCTCTTATCTCTCGTCTGTTTAATACCGTGAAGAAGAAAGTACCTGCCACCGCTGCTGGCCCAAGTAACAAGTGAAGGTCTCTCTCCAATTGACGCAAAGGGGGAGATTGTTGGGTTGAAGATTCGTTCAAGGATTACGTCATTGGGTTCGGCTATTAGTCCATATGTTTTGTGCTCCGGTTTGGGCCTGTCCAACCGAGAGCCCGTTAGGTTTATTATATAAGTATATGCTTGCATGCATATTACGTCAACGATCTAGAAGACGATAGCATTACGATAGCATTACAGTTTTCTCTTTCTTTATCGTTCCTGTAAACCTACTAATCCTCTACAGTTGATGTTCTTAATCGAGCTCTTCTGAGGGTTTATTTTTAATCATTCGACTCGTTTGATTCATTCTTGACTTGTTCTTTATTTTCGTGTTCTTGCTGTTTAATATTTATTCACCTGTTTAAGATCTAATCGATCTTCAAGATTAAGTTTTAATCTCATCAGTGTGGTTGTTGGCTCTTTAGCCATAATGATATTATCTTGAGTTAGGAGCCGGATCTGGAGTTGCTACTTCAGATCCAAGTGTGTTATGGTCTGGAGAAGCATAAAGTATCAGCCCTTGAGTCGATTTTGAAGCCCCTTGGCCTTAAACCCTAGTTTATGGTGCTTTTTGCCTAGATCTCCCTCTCTACACGTAAAGTTTGCAACTTTACGTGGGGGATAGGCTTGGGAAGGGTAGATCTACAGTTTGGAGTCCATGCATGACTCAAAAGCCCTCTACATGTATGTAGATCTGAATGGACTCAGCGAGTCCTTCGAGTGGACTCGGCGAGTAGCTTGAAGATAAGGAGGAACTCGATGAGTAGGATGAACAGCTCGTCGAGTCGGATGAAGATGGGCATGAACTCGACGAGTTGGATGAACAACTCGGCGAGTTGGATGAAGATTGTCGTGTGCTCGGCGAGTCTGTTCTTAGACTCGGCGAGTCTGTTCTTAGACTCGACGAGTCAGGTCGCGTAGTCCCAAACCCCTCGAGTTAAGACTCGAGTCAGCGAGTCGAGCAAGGACTCAGTGAATTGGTCAGGAGAGGATTCGGGAATATGTAGACTCGGCGAGTCAAGTCGCGATTGGAAGGACTTTGAGCATAAGAACTCGGCGAGTCGGTAAGTGGACTCGACGAGTAGGGTTGACCTGGAAGGTTAACTTTGACCAGGACTTTGACTTTGACAAGAGTTGACTTAGTTGAACTTTGAAGGTCAGTTAGACTAAATTTTATGTTGATATTGGTAGCTCGGGGAGCTAGTGGAGCAGCAGTTCGGAGTCAGTGGTCAGTAGCGGTCAAAGGGATTAGCAGTAGCTGTTCAACAATATCAGGTGAGTTTCCCTTTGTATGAATGGGTCTACGGCCACAATGCCGGCCCATGTAGTTATGAGTAGAAGACCCGGGGGTTAGCCCTAGGCACAGTATGCTAGTATGATACTCGGGACGAGGTCCAATGATAGAGGGCGGGTGCCCAAGGGATGGTTTAAATGATAGTTTATACTTGTTGTCTGTATGATACTTGTATGTGCCTGGTAGGGAGGTGAGTGTGGGCGAGGTCCCGTATCTCACCAATAGTAGAGTGTGGATGGTATTCCACATCTCAGTAGCAGCAGAGCAGGGGCGAGGCCCCAGTCAGGAAGGGAGTGAGCGTGGGCTGGGCCCATATCTCACTACCAGTAGGAGCATGGATGGGGTTTCGTGACTCATCAGTAGCAGGTCAGGGGCGGGGCCCAGAGATAGGCGAGGCCTTAGGACAAGATCCGTTAGTATGTGTTTAGCTTATGTGAGATGTTTATGTGTTATTATATGTTAGTGGGCGAGGCCCTATGACAGGCGAGGCCTATGTGAAACAGATCTGTATCCGAGCGGGGCTCGAAGCCAGGCGGGGCCTGGAGCGGCGGGGCCGTTGTAGCGGGCGAGGCCCGAGGTAGGGGCGAGTCCCAGAATAGCGGGCGCAACCCAGTATGTGAAGTATGTGGTTATGCATGGTATGTGGTAGGGTGGGGGACTCACTAAGCTTCGTGCTTACGGTTTTCAGTTTTGGTTTCAGGTACTTCCGGTAGCGGATGATGGAGCTCGGGATGATCGCATGGCACACACCATAGCTTAGACAGCCTGGGAATGTTTACTATGATAATGAATATGTATTTTGGAAACTAATACTTTTGTTTATGTTTGAAAACGATGAATTTGCTTAACGTAGTGTTTTATTAAATGAAATTTTTAGTCTTGAATTTTGGGACGTTACAAGTTGGTATCAGAGCCTTGATTTGAGGTATTCGGACATGCTCTCGAGCGTGTCTGAACTCAAACTGAGGGGTGGTATAGAAGTTTTCAAAATGAAAAGATAGTTTTGTAAAAGAGAGTTTTGGGAAAGAAAACAGTTTTAGAAAGGCAAAAATAATTCAGAAAGAAAAGAACTTTGAAAAGAGAAAAAGGGTGTGGTGCATGCAATCAACCGAGCTCAAGTAAGTACCCCAAAATACCCATACAAGTTTATGTTATGATTATCAGTTAATAGAACAGTATGCTAGATTAGGACTAAGGATCTAGGAATGATGCCTTATGTGCCTATTATATGTGTTTGAGCTGCATGATAGTGCTGATTAGACAGTAGTAGGATAGCCTGTTTAGGTTATGCCTGAGTTTATGTGTTTGTGTTGCATGTTAGTTCAGATTCTTGCTGTTTGGATATGATTGCTTGAGTATGTTGTGGTTAGATTTTCCCCTTGTCTGAATGCTGCCTGCTTTGTGCATTGTGGGATTCTGAGTGATGGGAGTTAGCCATTAGGTGGATACGTGACGTCACATGTGATCAGGGTTGAATAATCTCAGAGTGCTGGATTTGGCCCTATTGCGCAACTCTTGTTTGAGTCCAACCGTTGTAGGGACGAGTCTTTTACTTGAAGGATTATCTGAGCCTCGTCACATGTGATGGTATCCAGGTGATGGCTAATTGGCATCACAAAGAGACCTTCAGCAGCTGAGGACTGGTTGAGTTGAGTCAGAGGTTTCTCTAGGGTAAGCCTAGGATGAGATAGTGCTGGGAGCAGCAGTAGTGGATAAGGGACCTGGTGGAGCCAAAGCAATTCCTGAGGAAAGTACAGATAGATGTGGAAGGTAGTATGGGCCCGTACTACTGAAAGAAGAGGATCCGTACTTGATTCGGGAAGGGCCAAGACAAGACCGGGAACCTAGTAGGGGGTGTGTTTGGTCTCGCAGCAGTGATGAGTTTTCTGATAGTGGTTGTGTTATATGTTTTAGCATGGTGACGTTGCGAGAGAGACCAGCGGGCGGATCAGGCGCCGGAGAGGGATCAGGCGCGGGTTTAGGGGCCGAGCAGCTCGAGGAGCGAATGAGAGAGTTGATATCTGCCGAGCTTGTGCGCAGTATGCTAGATCAGACTCCTGTGATCTTTGGCACGGTCAAGGAGGGCATACTGGAGATTTTGGATGAGAGGCTGGGAGCCTTCCATACCGAGATGATGGCTTTGCTGGGAGCGCGTACCTTGACATTTCGAGAGTTTAGGGCCTGCGGGGCGCCAGATTATCATGGGGCTAGGAACCCCATTGCTAGCAGCAGATGGTTGGCTGATGTTGCCAACGCTTTTCATATGAGAAAGTGTCCCGAGGGGAACAAGGTTAGACTCGCCTCCTGTCTTCTGAAGGACAAAGCGAGGGACTGGTGGGAGGAGATTGGTCATGCTCTGGGGGATGATGCCACGTTGGACGCGATGACTTGGAGCGATTTCTCGGCCAGGTTCAGGGCGGAGTTTTCGCCGATTATTGAGGTGCAGCAGCTGGCACGAGAGTTTCAGGATTTGACGCAGACCACTAAGACTGTGGCGGAGATCACCGCCAAGTTCAGGGAGAGGGCTCTTCTTGTACCGCAGTATGTCGCGGATGAGGAGATGAAGAAGGCTCGGTACCATGAGATGTTGAGGGATGACATCAGGGAGTTCGTGAGCAGATCCAATTGTAAGACGCTGGAAGATATGATTTCTCGGGCTAGAGAAAGGGAAATTGATTTGGAGCAAATCCGGAAGAGGAAGCCGGATGAGGTTCAGGTAGTTGCGGGTTCGGGCAAAAGGCCCAAGGGATCGGATTCGAGATCGAGGGATCATCAGGACCGCAGTCGGTGCAGAAAGTGTGGCGGGGCGCACGGGGGCGCGTGTAGGAGTGGTAGCGGTGGTGAGTCTGGCTGCTTCAAGTGCGGTCGGACTGGTCATTTCAGCAGGGATTGTACTATTACCGCCGCGCAGGGATCAGACTTGATATGTTTTCACTGCAACCAGCGGGTCCACAAGAAGGCCCAGTGTCCCAGTTTGTTTTCAGCAGGACGGGTGATGGCACCCGCCCCTGCAACTTTGAGGATCACAGATGGCCGTCAGGGCCGGGTAGAGGCACCTGCGGCAGGGAGCAGGGCTTTTCAGATGACGACCTTGGAGACGCGAGCAACGCCGGACGTTGCAGGTATGCAATTTCCCATTTTTAGTTCTTTTATTTGTGCATGATTTTATTGTTATGGTTCTGCATCATTATCGGTAAAAGTGTTTTATTTTGAGTGGTTGATTGTGATCGAGTTATATGCCATCTGCATACCTTGGATATTTGTATGGTAGTTAGGGGATGTGCTCTATTGAAGAAGGTTTCGAAGGATGCAGTAACTGTAGCATGCTTGGGAGAGATTTGGTACGTCTCGCTAGTTCGGAGTGGTGCAGTGATTGTGATGGATTGGCTAAATCCCTAGCTATGGCGGGCTTGGGTTCCTCAGTAGATGGGTTATGGAATCGTAGCAAAGATCGGGATCTCTTTTGAGTATTGAGCATCAAGGGGTAAGCGGGATCGAAGTGGGGGAGAACCCTCCGAGTGTGCCCAGGTAGGAGCACGCAGACCTAGAGTGAGTATGTGACCTCCGAGAAGGAAAAGAAGTAGTTCAGTGTTTGATGGATTGAGAATTCCGGGTTGGGAGTTTGAGAAACTCCCCATCAGTTAGTGCGTGTGATGGAAATGGTTAGTGTGTAATTGGGAATTCGGGTTGTGGTCGCCCGAAGGACTCGAGGGAGTTGGAATGAGGATCTAGAGAGCTTATGACACGTGGGTGCCTTTGTTCTAGCAGTCAGTAGTGGAAGTGTTGTAAGACTACGGGGCAGCCGTAGCATTCACTAGCAGTTAGCAATGGATGGTGATGTAAGACTACGGGTAAGTCGTAGCATTCCTTAGTAGCTTCGTTAGCGGAGTTGGGGCGAGGCCCTTATCTCCTAGTGATCTGATAGGGATCAGGGATGGGTAGTGGATGAGAATGATAGGGAGTTTGCCTGTATAGCCCTAGAGAGGTGAGACCTTGGGAGAGGCCGCTCCAGGATATAGTTGGGTGAGACCCGTGGGCGAGGCCCGTATGAGACTAGCAGTGTAGGTGAGACCTGAGAGCAGGGTTGTTTAGTAGTATGGTTGGGTGGGACCCGTGGGCGAGGCCCGTGAGTTTTAACAGCACAGGTGGGACCTGGTAGGGACCTTAGTGTCAAGTTAGGGGATCGAGAATCCCAGGTTTGTAGTGCCTGAATGGCAGAGTAGATTGAGCAATTATAGGTGATCGAAGTTCTTTGGAAGTCGCTGGGAGCGACTAGTGGTGGTGTTGGGACTAGCTACCGGTAGGAGCCGGTAATCCAGTCATTGATAGGTTGGTAGGGACCAGGGTGGTCTCAGTTCATCCTGAAGTCATAAAAGGAACAACAGAATTGTCAGGCAGTGGTAGTGCGAGCATGCAGCGCATGTTGGAATTCAGTTAGTTGATCATGGGGTGCTCTGCACCAAACCATAGTAGAAAGAAATGCCCAGTGGATACTGGCGATAATGACCCGTACTGGTAAGAGGGGGTGATGGAGTTGGTGAAGGATAGGGCCTTCACAGTGATAGAAGGAATAGTTGGTTATGGGGTTTTGCCTTGGGAAGGCAAGGAATTATGCAAGGAAAGAAGGGGGGGTGAACCCCTATATGTCAGTGCAGTACTCGGTGAGTACCAGGCGGATTATCGGTTGAGTAAGTCGTGTTTCCAGAATGTTCAGGGTCAGGGTTGACCCAAGATGAATATCTGCAAGGTTTGATGCTAGTCAGAATGATCGGGCGGTAGGCCAGCGAAGGAAGGCAGCTAGTGTTGGAATAATTGGTTGGGTATTGCAGGCAGATCGCAGGCGGTGGGCCATAGCAAACTTCGAGGACGAAGTTTAGTTTAAGTGGGGGAGAGTTGTAACACCCAAAGTTTTGAAGGCCAAGAAAGGAAAGAAAACCCTAATGTTAAGGGGCGACTCGGCGAGTCCGAGTGGGATCCGGGTCGAGGAGTAAGTGACCGACTCGGCGAGTCGGCCAAGGTGACTCGGCGAGTCTGGTCTGTGCGTGGAAAACCCTAAATTCGGGACTTGGAGCCTATATAAACGTCTTAATCTTCTTCCTAGGGTTCCTTATTGCCTCTTAAGCCCTGGATATCAAACCCTAGCCGCCATATCCTCTATTTGAGCCATTTATTGCCTTCAAGAGTGCTTTTAGCTTGGAGGAAGAAGAAGAATCTTGAGAGTGCAAGAAGGGGGTTGTAGATCCGGGATTGGGAAGACATTTCTGAGCTTTTGGAGGTATAAACTAGTTCCTGGACCCTTTTTGCATCTAGTTTTATGTGTGGTTGTTGGCTCTTTAGCCATAATGATATTATCTTGAGTTAGGAGCCGGATCTGGAGTTGCTAATTCAGATCCAAGTGTGTTATGGTCTGGAGAAGCATAAAGTATCAGCCCTTGAGTCGATTTTTGAAGCCCCTTGGCCTTAAACCCTAGTTTATGGTGCTTTTTGCCTAGATCTCCCTCTCTACACGTAAAGTTTGCAACTTTACGTGGGGGATAGGCTTGGGAAGGATAGATCTACAGTTTGGAGTCCATGAATGACTCAAAAGTCCTCTGCATGTATGTAGATCTGAATGGACTCGGCGAGTCCTTCGAGTGGACTCGGCGAGTAGCTTGAAGATAAGGAGGAACTCGACGAGTAGGATGAACAGCTCGTCGAGTCGGATGAAGATGGGCATGAAATCGACGAGTTGGATGAACAACTCGGCGAGTTGGATGAAGATTGTCGTGTGCTCGGCGAGTCTGTTCTTAGACTCGGCGAGTCAGGTCACGTAGTCCCAAACCCCTCGAGTTAAGACTTTAGTCAGCGAGTCGAGTAAGGACTCAGTGAGTTGGTCAGGACAGGATTCGGGAATCTGTAGACTCAGCGAGTCAAGTCGCGATTGGAAGGACTTTGAGCATAAGAACTCGGCGAGTCAGTAAGTGGACTCGGCGAGTAGGGTTGACCTGGAAGGTTGACTTTGACCAGGACTTTGACTTTGACAAGAGTTGACTTAGTTGACCTTTGAAGGTCAGTTAGACTAAGTGTTATGTTGATATTGGTAGCTCGGGGAGCTAGTGGAGCAGCAGTTCGGAGTCAGTGGTCAGGTAGCGGTCAAAGGGATTAGCATCAGCTGTTCAGCAGTATCAGGTGAGTTTCCCTTTGTATGAATGGGTCTACGACCACAATGCCGGCCCATGTATTTATGAGTAGAAGACCCGGGGGTTAGCCCTAGGCACAGTATGCTAGTATGATACTCGGGACGAGGTCCAATGATAGAGGGCGGGTGCCCAAGGGATGGTTTAAATGATAGTTTATACTTGTTGTCTGTGTGATACTTGTATGTGCCTGGTAGGGAGGTGAGTGTGGGCGAGGTCCCGTATCTCACCAATAGCAGAGTGTGGATGGTGTTCCACATCTCAGTAGCAGCAGAGCAGGGGCGAGGCCCCAGTCAGGAAGGGAGTGAGCGTGGGCTGGGCCCGTATCTCACTACCAGTAGGAGCATGGACGGGGTTCCGTTACTCATCAGTAGCAGGTCAGGGGCGGGGCCCAGAGATAGGCGAGGCCTTAGGACAAGATCCGTTAGTATGTGTTTAGCTTATGTGAGATGTTTATGTGCTATTATATGTTAGTGGGCGAGGCCCTGTGACAGGCGAGGCCTACGTGAAACAGATCTGTATCCGAGCGGGGCTCGAAGCCAGGCGGGGCCTGGAGCGGCGGGGCCGTTGTAGCGGGGGAGGCCCGAGGTAGGGGCAAGGCCCAGGATAGCGGGCGCGGCCCAGTATGTGCAGTATATGGTTATGCATGGTATGTGGTAGGGTGGGGAACTCACTAAGCTTCGTGCTTACGATTTTCAGTTTTGGTTTCAGGTACTTCCGGTAGCGGATGATGGAGCTCGGGATGATCGCATGGCACACACCATAGCTTAGATAGCCTGGGAATGTTTACTCTGATAATGAATATGTATTTTGGAAACTAATACTTTGTTTATGTTTGAAAACGATGAATTTGCTTAACGTAATGTTTTATTAAATGAATTTTTTAGTCTTGAATTTTGGGACGTTACAAAGTGAGTTCCCCAAAATACCACATACACATGTGAATGTTATGATACCATTATAGTCTTACATGCACTTCCGTTGCTATAGTACCAATGCATTCTTTCTTACTAGGATCCCAAAATAGTCTTTCATGCAATTGTTATGGTTCCACCATTATATTTCATACAAGTGATATGGTGCCACCATAGTCTTTTATATAAGTGTTATGGTATCATCGTAGTCTTTCATATGAGTGTTATGATACTACCATAGTCTTTCATGTAAAATTCACAAAGACAATCTAGCATACTATGACACCTAGTGTCCTATGTAGTATAGTGAGAAGATTCATCCTGTAAAAAAAATCCAGATAATCACAACCGCACATGAATATTCTCAAGGTCGGTCTCATGAACCACCTAGACACCAAATAAAGGTCAAACCCTAGTCTCTAACCCGAAACCCTAAAGTTTGACCCAAGGTCAAACTTACTCGAAGTCAAAAAGTCAACATGTTGGTCAAAAGGCATCCAACGCCCCTTTTTGGGCGCCCACACCTCATGCCCACTAAAGACAAAATAGTCGACTTGCCAGATAAATATAACACGAATCAGAAAAACTCGGAGGCACACCACCAGAAGGTGTGCCACATCCTAGCAGATCTCATGTTTATTTTCGACTAAAACCATCAAGTCAAAGGCTCCAACTCTCATATCTGATTCCCATTTGTGTCTTAATGGATAAGGTTTCCAACTTTACCATTTGAGACACTCCAAACAACTAAGATCTAAAACCCTAAATTATGAAATGTCCAAAAACTCACTATTCTTAATGTATGGAGTAAATAGAGTTCTTGTATGCACTCTTTACTCCATCAAATGATCAGATATAAACTTAAACATGAATCAAAGCTCATGGAGTTCTTTAAACTCCATGTAACAAGCCATAACGGGACTAAAACCCATCAAAATGGACCAATAATACCACTAACTCCTAGAACCATGGATGAAATACAATTAATCTTGGATCGTTAGGACTTACTAAGGTCCGGAAATGATAAGAAGGTTGATCACTTCAAATGCAAAGCTTTCTAGAGCAATCTTTCTTGATTCCTTCACTTAGATCACCAACGGATTACCAAAAGAGTATTAGATTGGATTTAGGAGAGAGGATGAGCTCTAAACATTTCAATGGATGCTAGGATTTCATTAGAGGTGCTCTTGGGGAGGTGAGGTTGAAAATGGCGAAACCCTAAGGGTTCATGCTCTTAAATAGGCCCAAATCACAAGAAAATGACACCAACCCATGGGCATGGCCACCCCACATCCGTATACGACAAAATGGTCGCGCCTAAATAAACAGAGGTGCCCCGCGTCTCCAGGCTAAATCCTAAAAAAATTGCCATTATTTCATTCGTGCCTCCTACTTTGTTCATTGCTTCTACTTTTTCTTGGACTTTAAAACCACAAATCAAATAATGGAAAAGCACAATCAAAACCCGAGTGTTATAGATTGGAAAGTAGGTTGAGGGAGTGTTTTGAACCCGTTGTGGTTTGCTTGCCATTAACAGCCAATTAGAAGGTAGGTAGTCGGAAAAAAAAAGTAGGGATCAACTTGTTTGAGGTAGGCGGCTCTGATACCATAAAAAGGTGAATTAGAGAACAATAATATTAATTTGTAATGTGTGTTTTTACAGAAAGATACATGATGCTCAAATAACTAAATAACTAACAACTATACAAGGTAAGGAGAAATACTAAGAGCTACATAAGGAATTATCTTAAGAAGTTACAACAACCTTTGACTAACATGAATATTCTAAAAAACTAATTTAATTAAATATTGTTTTTGGGTTTGGTCGTTATAGTTCTACCATCGGGATATGGTCTACATCCATGGGGAGAAACAAACGACTTGTATTATTAATTAAGCATTCAAAAAAGAAAAAAAAAAAAATTGAGGTTATAAATCACTTACAAGTGACCAAAATGAAGTAACATAAGCTTTGTCTTCAAAGACATCGCTAAAGAAAATGGCTACTTGTCCGTTGCTCAGGTAGCCATACCAAGTGGACATTTAAGTGAAAAATTGCAACTTCAAGTGGCAAATTTGGTATGATTCACAAAACTCAAATAATAGTTACTTAAAGTAGCCGAAAAGTGTCTAGCATGTGGTGATTTTAAGCTATCCAGAATTCTTCTGATGATTTTCCAAATATTCGAACGGTTATGTATACGAAACATTGTACAACAAGTTGAGTGTGTTTAGGTTGGATGTATTTTTACCATGTTTTATACATATTAGCATCACATTGTGTATATATTCAGTACATGTTCATGCATTTCATAACATCTAGGAATTTTGCTCAAATTTGTGGTGCGGGTTATTATTCAAAAGTGGGAGTGTCACGCTGTCACACTATCAATAATATTATTGATTCAACACTTCTGGACAAATGCAATGTAATTTTCAATTTGTATATGATATAGTAAAGTGCAGTAGGTCTCATTCTTTATTGTTGTTAATTTTCAATGTAGGTAAGTTCATTGTTTCTTTAAACAATCTGCCATGCCCGTTCATCATTAATTCAACCTGTGGTAAAAAAATGTGGTTTGCATGATATCATAAAACTCTTTTGGCATGGATTTGCATTTACATGTGGGGTTGATCCATTTAAAACATTTTAAAGATTTACCCCAATAACGTGTCGAAAATATTTCGGCGTATGAGCTATTTCACTAGTATGAAAAAGAAAAGTATACGCGGGTAAATATGGTTTCATTAAAAGTGTATTTCGTTGAGTGATAGAGTTTCTATATGATTGTCATATACTCATATGTGCAAAAAGAATGTTCGCATGAATCAAATTCTAGAAAGAGGGTGAGTGATTTGAAGTGTTGAATTTTGCAAGCATATAAAAATACAATTTGTAAGAAGCTGTTGTGAATTATATGACGAAAGTGAAACAATTAGGAGTATGTATACGGGAGTAAATGTATGTTCGTTATGTAAAATATCTTATCACTTTTATGCTTTAATATGCTTTAGCTAAAAGTGTATAATCATATCTCGAGTCTTAGAATAACCTTTTGGATGGATATACAAGTTAAATTATTTTAGTGAAATACTGAAATCACAAATAACGAAGTTAATAGTTGATGATTTGAGACAAATATGTACTAGATAAGATAAAAAGTTTATAAAAGTATAATTACTAAAAAATTAAAAATACTTAACCCATAAAATAATATAAATTTATTGTAGTTCTTTATAATTTTTTCCTTCAATTTACATCATAAATAGAAGGGAAAATGACTTATATGAGTAACTATGTTTCAAAATCTTTCAAAAAATATAATTCAGGTTTGGTGTATTCAAAAAAACATCATCCAAGTAATGCATTTGTACAAAAAAACACAAACAAAATACATTCTTTGTTCAAATATAACCGGCAATTACCGGTAAAAAATAAATAAAGGAAAAAAAAAAACAGAGAAAATGACTCAAAGGGGTAACTATGTTTCAAAATCGTTCAAAAAACATCATCCAAGTTTTGTATGTTCAAAAAACATAATCCAAGTAAACTTTTTGTACAAAAAACACCAACAAACTATATCTTTTGTTTAGATATTACCCACTGATAACTGGCTCTTACAGGTTAAACGATGACTCGGATTAATTATTATGACATGGCATAATAATTATTGACAAAACAATAAATGATATATTCCTCTTTTAAAAATCGATTTAGGGTTTTTTCATGAACAAATGACTTCTTCTTCTCCTATAATTGTTCTTCTTTTTCTAAGGTGATGATCTCGAACTCAAGTGCAAAACCCTAATTCTTGACTTAAGGCAAAAAGGGCTCCTTTACCCCTGCCTCAATGGGCCTCCCTCCCCCTAAGGCCTAAATCCATAAAAGCCCAAAAAGGCATCCAAACCCAACTACAAGGCCTCTAAGGCCCAAGATGGCCCAAGAAGCCTAACATGGTCTTAAGCCCAAAAAATGACCTGCTATAATCAGGTGGGCCCGAGGCCTAACTTAAACAAGTCCATGCATGCGCCAAGCATATGTTGAAGCCTCTGGGATCCGGATGTCGAGCTAGTACGCCCAGCGTACTTGGCTAGGGTCAAGAACTGCCAATCTTCCAAAGGCCATAACTTCTTCATTCTAAGTCTAATTCAGTGATTCTTTATATCCACGAGAGCTAATTTAGGCATCAGGCATCTATACCAATGGTTATGGCCTTCAGATTGTGATTCTTAGTGTTACCTTAATGCTAAATTAGATTTTGTCATTCCAAGGTCCAACCAAGGGTTATGGCCTTTGGAAACGAAATCGCAATCTAATTTGGGCCCTGGTATAACTCTCTAATGCCTAAATTAGATTGTGATTCTTAGTGTTACCTAAATTCTATGTATGCTATCTCTTTTTTGCCTTACCTTACTTTGCCTTGGATATCATGTATTTGGGGTATTTATAGGTTGCTCGTTGTTAGAAGAGTTTATAGTCTTGAACGGTCCTTCATTTATTATCCGGTCTATAGACAGACACGTCTCTTGTCCTTTCCTTGTTATTTTATTATTTCGTACCATTTCTTTTGCATTTTTCCTGGAATATAGTTCCGATACTTGTATATGATGTATTCGAATTTATATTCATTCATAACAAGTTGTGGTGTCTGTAACACCTATTTGGTGATGGATAATGTAGGTTGTGGGGATTGAGTGTTCGGTTTGTGTTGGGGCCCAATGACATATCAACAAGTATCAGTTTGAGCCTTTATGAAGTTTGGGTTTATGTTAGAAATGTTTTAAGGCAAGGAGAGTTGATAGAAGTGTAGAACTTCTCGTTTCATTCTCGTGGATATAAAGAATGGCGAAATCGGACTATGAAGAAGTTATGGCCTTCAGAAGATTGGAAGTTCTTGACCCTAGCTGAGTACGTTGGGAGTACACTAGGAGTACGTCGGGCGTACTGGCTCGACATCCAAATCGTAGAGGCTTCAACATATGTTGGGGGTATGAATGGACTTGTTTAAGTTAGGCCTCGGGCCCACTTGATTGTAGCATGACATTTTTTGGGCTTAAGACCATGTTGGGGGTTCATGGGCCATATTGGGCCTTAGAGGCCTTGTAGTTAGGCTTTGATGCCTTTTTGGGCTTTAATGGATTTGGGCCTTAGTGGGAAGGAGGCCCATTGAGGTAGGGGTAAATGAGCCCTTTTTGCCTTAATTCAAGAATTAGGGTTTTGGACTTAAGTTCGAGATCATCACTTTAGAAGAAGAAGAGCAATCATAGGAGAAGAAGAAGTCATTCATTCATGAAGAAACCCTAAACTGATTTTTAAAGGAGGAATATATCATTTACTATTTTGTCAATAATTATTATGTCATGTCATAATAGTTAAGTCAAGTCATCATTTAACATGTAAGAGTCAGTTACTAGTGGGTAATATTTGAACAAAACATATAGTTGATGTTTTTTGTACAAAAAGTTTACTTGGACGATGTTTTTTGAACATACTAAACTTGGATGATGTTTTTTGAACGATTTTGAAACATAGTTACCCCTTTAAGTCATTTCCTCTTGCTTTTTTTTCTTTACTTATTTTTTACCAGTATTTTCCCATTACCACAAGGTCAAATTTGAACACAAAATGTACTTTGTTAGTGTTTTTCGTACAAATGCATTGCTTGGATGATGTTTTTTAGACACACCAAACTTAAATGACATTTTTTTAAACGATTTTGAAACATAGTTACCCATATAAGTCATTTTCCCTAAATAGAAAACATGTTCTACACACAAATTTCACGAATGCAAGGGTATTTTGATATTTTAGAATTTAGAAAGGAGTATCTAATGTAAATGGATAAAGTGGTTGCAACCAGAAAACAATTATTGGTGCCACCCTTGTTCAAAACAAATACGAGGGTATTTTAGTCTTTTAGAATACGCCTCGATTATTTCCAATCACAATAATTAAAAATTGAAAATGAATTGAAAATCAAGAATAGGGGGAAAGGGGGCAGAACCTCCAAATTAGGGTTCATATCACGACCGATAGGAAAAAAGCAAACGTAAACCCTAACCCCAGAAGACCAGAGATTCAACACGCGAAATCCATCTCGATTTGCGTTTCACAGACGCAGACAAGAAATCGACAGGAACATAAGGGGGAAATCTAGAGATTAGAGGCTCAATCAACTGTTTGTTGGTGATCTTCATCCATCGTCAACACCCTTTTGTTTGTTCTTTTCATTTCCAAGAATTTGATCGGTCATGCGAGGCGGCAAAGGAGGAGCTGCGGCGTCTAAGGCGGCACTTCCGGTGACCGTCGGATCGGGATCGGGAACAGAAATTAGGTTTAGAGGGGTGAGAAAGAGACCATGGGGTCGATTCGTTGCAGAAATTAGAGATCCATTGAAGAAGGCCAGGGTTTGGCTTGGTACCTTCGATTCGGCGGAGGATGCTGCTCGTGCTTACGACGCCGCAGCTCGGACCCTCCGTGGAGCTAAAGCGAAGACGAATTTCCCCTTAACGATTGCGTCAACGGCGCAACATCAACAAAACCTTAACGATCGCCATCCTTTCTTTGACTCTCCGGAGCACGAAATTATCGTACCTCAGAGGCCGACTTGTAGCGGTATGAGTAGCACCGTGGAGTCTTTCAGTGGCCCAAGACCGCTGACGACGGCGGATGTTGTATTACCTCGTGTACATCACCCTCAGAAGCAACCAGCGGCCACCGATAGTTGTTGCGATTACTGCGATTCTTCTTCATCTGTTGTGGTTGATGAAGAAGATGCTGGGGATATTGCTTCTTCTTCGTTTCAGAAAACCATGCTGCCCTTCGATTTAAACATGCCACCTCCGGTTGATGACGTCCCCTTTGATTCTCCCATAGGCGATGACCTTCACTGCACAGAGCTTCGTCTTTGAGGATGAACATCTATTTGATGTCTCAATTTTTTTATATTTTTCTGCAGAAAAATGTCTTCTCTTACATTTGACATGGTTAAGCCTTCATTAAGATATATAAGTGAGCCTTATCTGATGAATGAATATGATGTTGTGAGCAAGCTGTTCTTGATTTCTTAAGTAAGCTTATAAAATCTGATAACTCTCTTGATGTCAAATGTTTCTTCTTGTCATTCTGCTTAATCTAAAAATGGAGGATTGATTTCTCAAAGTAACTATCGATTTGTTTCCTTTGACTTTGCTCTATACTTATATACTTGATTTAATCTCTGTTCTTGCTAGTTCTTGTGTTACAAACTGTAGTTATCTCCATGCTATATGCTCTTTCTATTGGTTTACATTCTATATAGTGTTGTTTGTTTTCCCACTTGATTGGCTCGAAATTGAGTAGATGGTTTTGAAGAAGAGAAATTTGAAATGTCGTGGAATATTTTGGTAATCCTTTCGTTTTCATTCTTTAAAAGACTTGAGAACAAGGTGTTTGAGGGATCTTGATAAATGCATCTTGTTTGTGACATCAATGTTGTTTATGACACCCATGGGAGGAGAAGAAGATCGAGGTGATTACCATATATGACATCAATGGGGATTACAAAGACTCGAGGATGAGTCTTTTTGTATAGGAGGTGGTTATGTCGGAAACTGCCATCAAGCAAGACAAGTAGGGTGTAATGAAATGTCCTAAATGTGTTGTCACCCCTCACCTCTTTTGCGAATATAGGAGGTTTATTAGGGATATTATTTCCTTTTTAAGCCATTTTTTTCTTATTTTTTAAGAAGTTTATGGTATTCAAATATATTATATAGATTATAAGTATCGTTAAATATATTTAGAGTTGATTATTGACTTTGAGTGTTAATTTTGAAGATGGAACTTTATTTTGGGTTGATTTTGGTTGTGTATTTTCCATGATTGTAAAGTTGATCTAATGTAGCTAGAACTTAGAATTTATTCTATGACAATATTTGTTCTACTTTAAAATTTATCATTTATTAATATCCAATATAATTTTGTTTAATAGAGGAAACTCCACTTAAAAACTAAAATAATATATGTGAATCGTGTTAAATAAAGCATGTTTGATAAGAGTTTTAAACATAACCCCGTTAAGGCATTGACCATATAAAAAAATCTTACATCACATATTAACTATCTTTTTTAAAAATAATAAAATATGATCATGAATTTTGAAAAAAAATGAAAATGTTTTATAATTTTTGAAGGTGCTATCTTGGATGTTAATGTTGAAGCTGGTATTTTCCAAAATATATTATTATCTTCAAAATGGTACCTTCTATTTAAGGTGATGTTTTCATTCTCAAACACGACTTCAACAATTTCCTTCGACAATCCTATGGATAAGTTTAATCACATGTTGATTTTCTTTAGCACAAACAAAAGTATGTTTTCTCTGTTTTTTATAGTATGAAAACCTTTTTTTTTTTGGAAAATCATGAACATATTAATCTTAGAAATTAGTTGAAAAACTTTGAACATAAAATCATGCTATATTTCCATGTTTGATGTTGATGAAATTTTTGGAAAATGATGAACATGTTCGAAAAGTAGGAACATGTTTAAATTGTTTTATAGTCAAACATTCACATTAACGTAATACCATTTATTTTGGAAAAAAAATTACATATATGATTTATTAGCATGTTACTTCTAAGACCCAATCAGATAGTCCCAACAAATGTCTTAGACATCAACGTTGTTACGACAGATTCATTAAAGTATAAAGTATTTTTAAATTTTAATATTTAAGAACGGGTTCTGGCGGTTACCCGACGTGTAACTACTCCTAAAAAAGGGAAACCGGAACTGAAATCGGTCCTTTCCGGTTCCTACTTTTAGAAACTGGAACCGGAACCAGTGACTTTGATTCCTATTCCGGAACCAACGGTTCTGAGGTGGTTCCTGTTCCAAAAGCGGGTACCCGCTATCCGTGGTCACTCGTAGTCTCCGTATTGTAACACCCGTTTTTCTCGGTATATATTTTGAATGGTTTAAAGTTTTGAATTTATCAGATTCCGGTATTTAGAGTTGGAGGTATGACAAGTTCGTTTCGATCGTGGCGAGCCTGCCATATGTCTAGGTGTGGGGTGTCATAAGTAAGGCGTGACGCGCCTGGCCAGTTGGGCCAAAACCCTAAGCCTCGAGATTTGGGTCTATTTAATGACATTAATCCATAATGTTTTGTCATTCCCTTAGCCTCCAACACTAGAGAGCCTCCATTAAAACCCTAATCTGTAAAGTCCCAAACTCCCAGGTTAAAATTTTCATTTATAAAATAATAAAAACATTCATTATTCAGAAAATCGAGTTAAAGAAGACAATGTGGAAACTTGAATCATAAATCTGTTGATGTGTGTGTACAGTCCTGCCTTCGTAATCCGATAAGTACCTGAAAAATATTTAATCCACAACTGTAAGAACAAGGCTTAGAGAGTTCCCCAAAAATAACTCATACATCACAACATAACAATCATCTATGGGTTATCAGCAACCCTATGGACTATCAGCAGTCCCAGTGGGCTAACAACACGCCATGTGGATTAACAACACGCCACCCGGGTTATCAGCAACCATGGGTACTATCAGCAGTCTCATGGACTTTCAGCAGTCCAGGAGTTATCGAAAACTCAGTTCTCATATAGCAAAAATCAATAGATAAGACCCAACTGGTTAACATGCACATACTATCACACATGGAAGTATAGTGAGAGGACTCACCTCATAAGTAGCAGCTAAACATCACAACTCTCACCAAGCAAGGGCTGATCCTACATGACACCTAACAGCAATAAAGAGTACTCGCTCGGCCTACACTCCAAAACCCTTGGTTTGACCAAAAGTCAACCCATTCCAAAAGTCAATGGTCAAAGTCAAAGTCAACAATCAATAATGTCAACCATCAAGCCTCACATCGTGAACAGTCCTTGGTCATGTTGTGAGGGCACACCCGACCTGATTCCAACTCGACTTACTCTAACTCAGCCAACTCGGTCACGGACAATCCATTAGATAAACCTCACAGCGTGAATATTCCTCTGTCACGTCGTGAGTACAAAAGGCACAAATGATGCAAGTTCTTTCATGGTCACGTCGTGACACCCTTAGTGTCACATTGTGACTATAGTCTGAATCAACATTTTCATTATTTGAGTCCTTAATCCATTAAGTCATTAACTCCAACCTTCTAGAAGGCTTTATCCATTCCAAAGCACCATAAAAATCATTGTTTTTAAGACATGCATCTCCAATGCATGTCTTAAACACAAGCTAGGTTAAAATGACCAAAATAAGATCCTAACTTCAAGCATGGTGCCCAAAAGATCATGAAAGATCAAATCCATGGACCAAAAATACTCTTGCAACAAAGTAGAATGATAAAGTTACAAATTTATCACATCCCACAATGCAATCTTCATTAAATGGACCAAACAAGCTTAGAATCCAGATCTAGCAACTGATAAGCATAAAGGTGGAAACTTGAATCATACCTAAGGTCCATAAGATAGTTGGAAGCTGAGATCTTCTTAAGCAAGGCTTCAAAACTCCATCTTAAAAGAGCTTATTTCCAAAATCCACAAAGAAATCCAAAAATGGATGAAATAGGAAAGGGGAGGCTCAAAGTGGTAAAAAGGATGCTAGGGTTTCTCTCAAGGGGTTCTAGATATGATGGAGGCTAAGAAAATACCCCTAAACATGAATCCTTAACTTTAAATACCTTGAAAACTCCAAAAATTGTGTGGTCTTGGGCTACACAGTTTTCACCTCGTGACATCCTGCTTGTCACCTCGTGAGGGCTCTCATGTTGTGACAACATTCTTTTCACCTCGTGAGAACGGTTATACCCAAAATTCCACTCCAACTTCAAATAATCATAAGTTTTTCATTGTAACTTCGTTTTGACGGTCTTTATATGCACATAAAGGTATGAATGAGTCCCACAACCATATATAATTACTTTGGCTTAATACATGTTGAACTAAAACCATAATTCATGCAAGGAGCCTAATATATAACTTTTCCCATTTTACCCTTTTTCTTCAAAGCACAATTCGATGGCTTTAATCACTTAACCTAACATTATAAACATCCGATAGGGTCTAAACTTTATTACCTTGAATCCCAAGACCTTTAATCGATCCATTTATGGGTTGCTATCCCGATAATAAAAACATCTAAAAACTAGGTGTTACATAATTTCTTTCTCTATTTCTCTCTTGTGTTCTTGAGCCTTTTGTTCTTTGTTTGGTGAAGCTTGAGGATGAGGTAGATCATTGTGGTGTTTTGGTGTTTGATTTAGAAGAAGATCCAACACCCACTTATGCTTTTGGACCTTTTTAAGTCAGAAAGTCTCCTCCTTTATGCATTTTTCCTATAGATCTAGGTTGTGGGAGCTTGTTGATGGGTTTTGAGCACTACATCATTCCTATGGTGTACATGCAACCCTAATAGCTCTGGATCTAGTTTGTCTAATGAACATACAATTGATTATCTAAATAAATAAACCCTAGATCTAACATATCATGAACTGAAATAAGGGTTTAGTAATTACCTTTGATTGTTATATAGCAATAACAATCAATTCCTTGCTTTGATTGACTTCAGAAAGCTTAGTACCTCAAGTGTTGCACCTCTAATGGAGTCACAAACACCACTAAGCAATTGGATGAAAGAGAGAAGAGAGGGGAGGCACCAAAAATAGCTGGAAACCCTAAAGGAACACTTAGCCACGTTTTTGGGGCATAGGGGTCATGTATATACATGTAGGCTATTAGGGTTTGCAACTAGGAAACCCTAATCTGACTGCTTAGGCCCTAAGAAGCCCATGGACTCCTTTAACATATCCCTTGGACGAATTCCTTATGGGCTTCCTATAGAATTCGTCCAACCTATATATTATTAGGTGATCCATAGCCCAATTGTAATTATCTTATAATTACAACTCCAGTCCCCTAAGTTTAATTAATCTCTTTTAGCCACAAAATTAATTATTGACTAATATTAATTAAACATTATGATTTCACCTTTAATATATTATTCTCATAATATATTAATAAATCATAATTAATCATTTCTCTCCTTAATTCATCCTACATATTGCTATGGTGAAGGCAACCCAAAAGGACAATGCTCATAACTGGGTCAAGTACATACCAAAATAGTTATGGACTTAGACACTAATCCAACACTTGTATGGTCATTTTTTGTCCCTTTTAACATTGTTATTAGAGTTTTGGGGAACTCCAAGACCTCTACCTAGTTTTGGAGCTTTAAAAGTGTTAAAGATCCAACCTTTTTCATGATCCATCCATGGATCTATTAGTTTGATGGATTTTGGTCACTCTTATGTAGTTTTAATTGGTCCCTTTGATGTTACTTTTTAGAGTTTGAAGAGCTCTAGAGCTTAGGATTAATGTTTAGGATCAAATCTAGACATTTGGTGGAGTAAAGAGTGCATGCATGGGCTCTCTTTGATCCATGCATGAAGAAATGACCATTTTATTCACTTTTACAACTTAGGGTTTGAGATATCGATTGTTTAAGCCATAAAGATGGATAAAGTTGAAAACTTTGTCCATTAAGACATTAAGAAGTTCCATATCTGAGAATTAGGGGTCCTGACTTTTTGGAATAAATATTTAATAGAAAGGTGGTTAAGCTAGGTGCACACCTCACCTATTTGGGTGCCCGACGTGCCTTTTTAAGGCATTTCCCAAGTAATTTGTTTTTTTGGGTGTGACGTGTCTGTTTGACTTTCTGGATGTTGACTTTGACTTTTGACATTGACCATTGACTTTTTGACAAGTTTGACTTTTGGTCAAACTTTGAGCTTAAGACTGAGGTTTGACATCTAACTTTAATTAGGTGGTTCGTGTTGTTGATCCCTTCGAGTTGTGAGTGTGTGTTGGTTCATCTTTTGATTCAGGTGAATTTACTCATTATACTTTGTGTGACATTATATGTCCAGTGTGGTAGATTGGTTTAGTACTGTTATCTGGTATGCTTTGATTCTAGGGGATGATGGTTATAGCCTACAAGCCCACTATAATGGAAGTTGTAAGTTCAACATGTCTTTGGGATGATGAATATGTGCCTATAGGTCCACTGAGGTGTTGACTATGAGCTGATTATGGCTGGAAGTTCTACAAGTCTTTGGGATGATTGTTTTGTGCATATGGGCCCTCTAAGGTGTAGATTATGAGCCTTGTTTGTATGCATTGTGTATGTAATGTTGATATGTATTATTTTGGGAACACACTAAGCGGATTGAATGTTTTTTAGGTATTTATATTGTCGGAATGAAGGACCCTGTTTGACTGTACCGCACGAGCATCACTATGATTTTGTTACATACTTTCGCTAATTTTACGTTACTACCTTGTTTTGGAAACTACAACTACAATGTTGAACAAATAAGTTTTTATATTACTTTTGGAATGAAGTTTGATTTTATACTTTATTCTGAAAATAATAAATTTTGGCTTGAAATTTTGGACGTCATACATACAGTCGCACACCAACTCATTTTAAGATGTGTTGACATTGAGTTATTTCTAGAGTTGTGTCATGCTAATGGAACCATTGTTTGTATCAATGGAATACTTTCTATACTGCTCGACCAGAAGGATTTGGTGCCGACATTGTTCTAAACTCGGTAACAAAATACTTTGGTATTTGGTGGCCACAATGTATTTTAGGTCCTTGTTGGTTGGATTAACGAGTCTACTAAAACAATTTCTCGAGTTTGTAATTAGCTTCATGTTTTAGGTAGTGCCTTCGGTTTTGCAAGTGCCTTATGGTTGTCATATTGTTGTTTTAACATGCTTTGAATAGGTTTTATATTTGAAATATGGTTATACAATATCTTTGACTTGCTCGATTTATGACTGTCTTAATGATGTAATATTAGTTTTGACGTTATAATATTACATCATCACATGTTTAATCATTCATAGTATAAAAACTCTACGTATTTCGTTGGAAATAACATCTTTAAACCCTTTGTGCATTCAGAAAACTCAAACAAATGTGATGGGTTTTTAACGAAAAAGAAAACTTGTGTATCATCGGAAGTTTACCAGCAAGCCGGATAAATAAGCCAAATAAAAAAAAGTTGGAATAATTCTAGTTTTTTTTTTCTCAAAAATAAATAAATTTAAGGGAAAACTGCAATAAAGTCCCTACATATTGGCCGCATAATCGATTTAGTCCCTATATATTTTTTTTATTCAATTAAGTCTCAAATACCGGTAATCGTATTCAATTTAACCCTTTGACCCGATCAACAGTTCATCCAAGTTTCAAAAATTACATTTTTGGCCCAGATTTCAAAATTTATTACAAATTTGGTCCAAAATTTACACTTTTGGCCTAGATTTTAAATTTTGTTACAAATTTGGTCCAAACTTTACCCTTTTGCCCAAATTTTAGAATTTTATTATGAATTCATCCTAACTTTAGTTTTTTTACAACTTTTTTTTCTCAAAGAATTGTTTCTAATATGTTTTTTCTTTATAAAATCATACTTATACAAAAAAAAAACGTATTTTCACTTAAAAATTTTATATTTTCTATATAAAAACTTTTTTTTATATGAATATCTAGTTATAAAAATAAATATTTAATAAGTATATAAATATATACAAATCCTTTTTTATAAAAAAAAATGTATACAAACACCTATTTTATCTATATTTTTTTTTATAAAATCGTGTTTGTTTATATTTTTTTATAAAAACTTATTTTAATAACTTTTTATATAATACTTGTTCGTATATATTTTATCAAATGTATACAAACACGATTTTATAAAATATATACAAACACGTATTATATAAAAAATTATTTAAACACGTTTTTATAAAATGTATACAATCACGATTTTATAAAATGTATACAAACACGTATTATATAAAAAATTACTCAAACACATTTTTATAAAAAAAAAAAAAACAAACACGATTTTGTAAAAAAAAATATAGATACACACCTATATATATATATATATATATATATATATATATATATATATATATATATATATATATATATATATATATAAGGTGATAGGTGTTTGTATACATTTTTTTTGTAAAATAAGTTTTTGTATACATTTTTTTATAAAAACGAATTTGTATATATTTATATACTTAATAAATATATATTTTTGTAACTAGATATTTCATATACAAAAAAAAATTAAAAAATGTTTTTATATAGAAAATATAAGATTTTTTATGTTAAAATACGTTTTTTTGTATTAATATGATTTTATAAAGAAAAAACATATTAGAAAAAAAAAATTTGAGAAAAAAAGTTGTATAATTAACCTTACGCTAAAAGCCGAATAACAAAAATCACCAAATTAGTGAATTGCCACTCCATCATGTTAATACCTATTAAGTTGGAAGATCAATAATAATATCGTAACTACGGGGGACTAATATGTGTGGTCCTCCCTATGATGTTTGACTGTTTGTCAACACATATATCGTTTATGTTCAATATAGTAAGCCGCAAATTGAGGTGATTTTTAGTTTATAGTTAAAAGTCATTTTGAATATGAATAATGATTGTCATAATACAATGGAACAAAAATATATCTGATTATTTGAAAATTATAGTAATGTTTCTGCAATATGCTCCTATGCATAGTGTTTGAATATTATTCCCAAAATTGCTGTTATTTGATATGAGAATGCAATCTACTTTTTATATAAAGTTTAAAAAAACACTATTTTCATCATACTTAATTTCAATAAACATTACTGTTTATCTTTGTCTAATTTCAATACTTCTCTTTTTTCTTTATTATTTACTCAAACCAAACACCCTGCCTAATTTTCGGCCCAATTTTCTGGTTCTATTACTATGGTGGTTTTTTTAGAGAAGTTGATTTTGTATTCTAAATATATGCATAATAAAGCCACGTAGATGAAAATATCGATTTATTAACTTAAGAATAAAATTATGTGAGTTATATTATAACCAGTCAAATAGATAGAATAAATTAAAGTGACTCAACCCAAAGCATATATATTAAAAAGGTAAAAAAGCTGAATCACATAAATTAAGTAATGATAGCAAATATATAAATGTATAATATAGATTAATAAGCTACTATTATGAGTTGAACAGCTGGTGCATCATAAGAAATGTTCGACAATTGACGCTGTTTTTGTACACGTCTCGTTTTATGTATGGGTTTGTGAGGAGTTAGCAACGGACTATGGACTTGTTTGTCCATTTTTTATAAGGTTGAAATAAATTAATTTTAAAACATATCGATCGAGTCATAGTAGACAAAATTTTATAACATCTTGAAAAAGGTTGGGTACATTTCTTCATTCGTTATTGCAAGTTTCGTATAAAATGATGTAGTAATTATGATTATAAAATATTTATAAAAATAATAATCAAAATTTAAGAGCTATATGCATATTTATGTAATCACTTTTAATCAAAATTTAAGAGCTATATGCTTATTTATGTAATCAATGCATGGTATTAGGGTTTATCATCACCAAATGAAAGTAAATGGTTATTAGCCCATATTCATAACAGAAACACACATAATCAAAGAGTAAATTGAGTTAAACATGGTGAAAACTAAAAAACCGAAGAATTAATGATGTTCTTCACATAGATCTCTCTATCCCTTGTTCTCAAATCGAAATCTGATCTTCGTAGGGTTTCTGAGAAGTATTTAGTCACTTTAGGTTGCAGGTATATGCAGCTCTCTGAACCATGTCTCAAAATGCGACCTAAAAATCGATATATATATATTATATATATATATATATATATATATATATATATATATATATATAGTTGTCATATAATAGGTTCCACGACGTGGTAGAAAGGCTCGCCATGACGTGGGAGACACTTTAAACGTGTATGCTTCAAGTCTTCTATGCAGATAATCGGGAAGGTTCCATGCTTCCACGTCGTGGACCAATGAATGTCACGTCATGGGATCGTCTTTTGCATGTTGATACATATTTTATATGCTAGTTTTTAATTTATTTATCTTATCTAATCTAACTAGCTAAAACACAATAAGCTGTGTACCTAGTCGCATAATAGAATAGTGAGGTAAGTAGGGTGTCGAACACTTGGGGCACGAGAATGATTTTAGACTAAATAAATCTACTAAAAGTTAACTAATTTTAAGCAAACAAGAAAGGATTGGGGGTTTGTTCTGATTGTTTCAAGTTCTACAAACTTATTAACAACCAACTTTTGAAATAGCAAACAAGTATTAAACTAAAGACAAAGCAGAAAACGGTTTTGGAAACAAGATTTAAAAAGGACTTTCGTTTAGATTTGATTCACTTATTCCCTATTTGTGATTTTCGGATAGTCAAATGGTTTTAATTTTTGTTTACGTTTGAATTACTAATCATTTAATTTAATGAGATTATTTATGATGAGTTTTATACAAACAATCATATGTGTGCATGCAACCCTAGATACGGATCTCTGTTTTCACTATTAGACATACAACACTATGAACACAAAAGGAAACCTAGCATGCATCTACTATTTTTGAAATTGACATAGGAGAATAGAATACATACCTTTTGTTGTTATATAGCAATAACAACTAATTCCTTGAGTTTCCTTAGTTCTTGAAAGCAAGTACCACAAGTGTAGTACCTTTAATGGCTCACAAACACACTTTGAGTGAGAGGATGAATATGAGAGAGAGGAGGAAAGGTACTAAGCTCAAAAATTCGGCCCTAGCAGGGTTTTCCTAAGGGGTGGTCGAATTCTAGTGCCTTAGGGTGCTATTTATACTTGAGGCTAGCTAGGGTTTCAAGGTGGAAACCCTAATCCCTTAGCTTAGGGCCTAAGCAAGTCCATGGACTCCTTTCCTTAAGCCCTTGGACGAAAACTCCTAGATCCTTCTAGGATTTTCGTTCAAGCCTTAATAAAGGTGATCCAATAGCCCAAAGTCTCAACTATCAAATAATTACAAAACAACCCATGTACTTTTAATTAATTCCTTTAATCCTTAAATTAATTCCTAATTAATTTCTGATTAAATACTAATTAATAATATGATTCCAAATTAATATATTATTCATATAATATATTAAATAATCATATTTATACCCCAATTTATTATTCTTAACAATAAACCAGCCTCTCTCCTCAACAGTCATCTTGTTTAATCACCAGTGTGAAGGCAACCCGTAAGGACCATGCTCACAATCGGGTCAAGTACATACCAAAATAGTTATGGACTTAGACACTAATCCAACAGTCTTCCACTTGGATAAATCTAATAACTATTCTGCGTATGACTTCAGAACCTGATCAGCAATCATAGCTTTCAAAAGTCGTTGTCAACTCTGATCTTATCAGAAGCGTGTCCTTTAGATAAGGGATCATGTATTCCTCCATTCTAGATATCATATAGACATGAGACATGGATTATAATCATTCTCTGTGACAACAGTCAAATTCAAGTCAAAGTAAAAGTCAACAAGTCAAAGTCAAGTCAACAAGTCAAACCGGTCAACCTTGTATAATACTTGTATGATTAAAAGTTATTCTATGAAAACGTATATTTGTATGTCAAGAATTTGAGTGTCTTGGTAATCTATGTGTTTATCAATGTGAAACCCCAAGAAGGGAGTTAAACACATCAAAACACGACTATGAACCCTTTTGGGGACTTAAAATAATCATAAACGAAGTATAACGGGGTCCACGGACCTTGCATTGCAAGATTATTCGATGAAAATGGCTAAAAGTGAATCTCTCTCAAATGTCTCCCAATCTCTCCCAAATCTCTCTCAAACTTTTTATAGTCAAACGGGTCATCCCGGCCCTTAACTTGGTCAAAAATCACTCAAAACGAGAAGTTATATTGAAAAACGGCTAATTAGGGCCGAAACCCTCTTAGGAACCGAACCCTCTTAGAGGGAACCTCTCAGGCCGAAACCCTCTTAAGAACCAAAGCTGTCAGATGCGAACATGTAAGAAGCGAAATTGCCCTCTCGGACCAAATCTTGCGAACCGAACCCTTCGGGCCTGAACCTCCACCTTCGGTCCCTCCTTGAGCCACTTTCGGTCCTCAGCCTTAAGCACCGAACCCCTCGCAGGTTCGCTTCCTTCTTCCGGTTTTCGTCTACTTTCGCCTCCTAAGCCCGTTTTTGACGGGATTTTTTCACCAAATTCATATTTTTACCATTTTAAACTCCAAAAACTCATATTTTATTTATTTCTCAAGGATTTATTAATTAAAAATCATTATTTCATGAATAGAAATATCTGAGGATATTTTACCCCACAAGTGGGTCAAGTGTGCCCACTTGCCTCCATGTGTCACTTCCCTATTAACCCAACCATATCCACATCACACAAACCAAGGCAAACATCACTTCAATCTTGTAAGTTTCTCCAGCAACATTTATATAAAGAAATCCCCGGAGGATTTCTTGATTCACTTTGATAAATCCTTCACTTACACACTTCTCAAACCAACTCAAGAAAACTCTTTTCTCTCTACTTCCCACCACTATGTGCTGGTGTTCTTGAGCTACTAATTCACTTTTGGTAAGTATTTCATCTAAAATCAAGTTTTATTCCATGTTTCCATAACATCATTGAATCATCTACACCCGTTTTAACACCAAACAAATCATTCTTAGGATCATCAAAACTTTCACGTGTTCATCAAGTGTTCTTGACTTGATACTCCTCGCCTTCGACCTTCCACTCTTCCAAGAATCACTCAAGGTGAGTTCATACCCCTACATTTTCTAGTTTTCTTTAGTTTTCAGGGGGGAATACAAGTTAAAACACCAAAATATATTTGAAACTTAACTTGACAGCTTACAACAGAAAAGTTGTGACCTGTTCACGATCTGTTTTACCCAACTTAAACTTAATATTTTTCAAAACTGTTCAATATGAAAATAGTTCAGGTTTATACCTTTAAAATGACTACTTGCATATCTCCATGTGATTTTTCTACAATTTTTGGTGATTTTTACAAAACTATCTATCACCGCAGCAACGAAATCGGACCAGGTTGTGAAAATGAACATTTTCACAATGGTTTGAGACACCAAAAATTATAAGAAAATTTGAGAACATAGTAGAATCTTTTTCCAAACTCTCCGAGTTTACGGATTTAGTTTTCGACTTACGATGATTTTTCTATAAATAATCTAAAACAATGGCAGTTAAGAGTTAAATTGTCAAAACAAGTTTAAGAGTTATTCACACCTTGTAACATGCTGAGCAAGGTGTGTAAGATTTTATACTTAGCATTTTCAATGTCATTTTATTGAAATACAAGGTCAAGCATAACAAGGTTTCATTTACAACATAAGACATTTTGATAAAACTATAATAGGTATAGTTTGGACACCTCATTTAACAAAGCAAGTATTTTATTACAAACTACGTGAACATGTTAATGAATAAATTTGTGAGACATTCATCTTCGGAGTACTATTTAGTACAACAGAAAAGTCTTGTAGTCATAGTCATAATCTCTTGTAGTGAGAGTGTGATAGTTGTATATAGATCTATATTGGGTTTGACAACCCGCACCTAAGCTGCTTGCAACAGCTAGACCGGAAGGTCTGGGGTGACAAGTGTCATAACATTCTGACGCTTGAAGAACGTTGAGTAAAAGGTCTACGAGTCATAGTATGGTTATAACAACTCACATGGGGAATTAACAAACACACAGTTCACAGAAATTTAAAGACTTCACAAAAAGGAGGTTTATTTAAATATAAAACCACATATACGAATGATGATTTACTTACATATACTAAGTCTTGGTTCAGTTAGAACTACAATAAACCTTTTACAAAATATTGGATTTTCTGGAAACAAACTTGTAACAAACTTTAAGGAACAACATTTATTTTTCATTCATAAATTGTTTATGAACTCACCAGCTTTATGCTGATACTCTCTTTTCAAATCAACTTGTATTCTCAGGTAATCAGTAATACATGTAATCGCAAGATTTCTGAAGTCAAGACACTAAGGCGTAGTTTTTGCTATATTTTATCATCATATGTAATTTAATTGGAAAACATGTATTTTTGGAACATGTATTTTGGAAAACAATGTAATCTTTTTAAGTTATATTTATGATGGTTGTGTTTACTTTCTTCACTATGGTTATGATACTGAACATGACGTCCTCCGCCCCCAAACGTTTCTGCCGTTCCGGTTTGGGGGTGTGACATTCTTTCAGTCTATGTGTTGTTTCCTGATTTCCGATTTACGATGACTAACAACAGACTACAATTGAACGCATCAACTTAGTCCCGACTTGGCCAAGCGCTTAGGGTGTCATCACTAAATCATCGAGGGCCCCACAGATATCGCTTTTATCCCACTTTGGGTAAAAGGAACGGATAAACTTCGACTCTAATGCTCGCTTGTATCTACTCATCAAATCACACACAACATTATGTTTTATAACACCAAGTTACCGATGCGTTTACATATTATCTATGTGCAACCGACTTGCAGAATACAACTCACACATCTCGGTTTTAAGAATATAAGATATTATCGTCTCACCAATCACTCGTGATAAAATCCATGAAGTGATCCAAGTGAGCGTGGGTTTAATCCAATACTCTAATTTTATAGCAGCACTCATGAACCCTATACCAAACTTTTTGCTATGTCTAAAACACTTTAGACAATCTATAGTTAGATTCATGACAGTCTTCATTCATACCTACTTCCAAAGTATGAACGACTGTGGAGAGTTTGAATAATCTTATTATTCGGGAAGTCAAAACATGCAAAGTAAAACACAAGAATAATACTAATCCCATATGGCCCCAAACTTTGGGTATAAATAAAACATTTTATTTAATCACCATATTGATTACTCATTATTTGTTGTTTCGGGTAATCAACTTCTTACTTGAATTATAACAACAGTTGTCCCATGCTCTTAGCATGCACACTATGTTTACCTATGGTCCTTACTTTGTGAAATAGTATAATTGAATAACATTTTCAATCACCCTCATTTCACAATTCCTAATCCATTAGTGTAAGAATACAAAATTCTTGCAACTACTAGAATATGTTAGATTCTAACATTTTATGCAACGGTCATTTCGTAATGTCATGGCACAAAAGTCACCAAGACTCGGCCAATGAAATTACAAAATGCTCTATTGGAGATTGTTACAAAACAATTCCATAGTCATGAAGTCTCATATTCAAAGTACATTGCTTTGAACATCCTTCTTGCATAAAAGTTTCTAATCTAGACTCGATATCTAACTCCCAATATGGAAACATTTCCATATTTTCCATATGACAACTCATTATAAATAAAATATTATCTATTCATAATAATGTCAATATGGTCCATCCATGACTATACTTCTAACTGTCCACAAGCGACCAATCATTGGCGAACCTTAGATTGTCCTTGACAGTTGTTTAATTATTTTAGTCAAATCCGGTTCTATTCCCTTTTTCCCTCTAAATGCCCTAGGCATTTGGAAAATTTTAGAATGGTCGAATATTACAACATATGCAATTGATCCTATACTCGAAGCGTATGGGATACAATTCATAATGAAAAAAAACGTGATACTTTACCAGTTTCTTACTATAATATCGTCATAATATTTCTATTTGCTGTGTTCTCAAAATTCGAACTATGAAGTGGGATGACGTAATCATAATCGAACTTCGAGAATGCAAATAATAAATACACCTTTGACTAAATTCAATTAAAATTTCTCTATCTAAGTTTTTAGATTGGAAATGAAGTATAACATTCTCTCCCTTAATTATAGAAAAAACAACTTTTCAACCCCTGCAACTTTGCAAAGTGAAACTTTTGTTTTTCTATAATTAATATTGCCAACTTGCAATACTTAAATAATAATCATGCTCCCACTAACATGATGATTATATCCATTCCAGCATAGCATTTATGCTCCCACTAGCTTTGACACGTATACAGAAATCATCTAAACTTCTAGAAAACAATACTTATTGACTTCCAAAGTTCATCCTTTCTAACACGATATGCTTCGATAAGCCTTTATCTAAGCTTCTCAAACTTATACACCTTCCCTTAGATAGCTCATATGTGTGTCTAAACTATTTTGAGAACTTATATTACTAAGTCCCAAATGTTCGGACTAATTGCCAAATCTCATAATTCGAACTATGAAGAGGGATGTCGTAATCATAATCGAATTTGAGAATGCAATCTACACAGTTGCTATCTTCTTAAAATCTTTCTTAGTGAAAGCGTTTCCTCACAATCAATTTTCATGAAGGAGAGAAACCTTATGACACTTAGATTTTTTATAGTGTATGTGTTCCTATCCATGTGAATTCGTCATAACCATAATCATAAGATAATGTTCATGACAAATTCAAACTCTTATGGACAAAACTTGTTCATTCTTAATTTCTTGTCGTCAAGGGTCCCACCATTGCTTCCAAGTTATCTAGTAGCTTACCTATGCCAGCCAATGTACTTTCATTGAAAAATGTGTTTGCCCTTATGCAACCTATTGAGAACTCATAGAACTCATATGCATAATCACTCAACTGGATTGACACATAAATAAAATTTTGTCAACACGATAGGTTACATTCCTCAAGTCGTGTGCTAGTGTTTAATCGGTTTACTTCTTGATTTGTTCTTGAACCTTTTTCAAGATTTTTAGACTCTCACTGACCTCTTGACATATTAGATTCTCTTATCAAGAAACATGTCTTGACAAAGCAAATATCTAAGAGTTAGTGTGTCTATATCAAGAGAAAACCTACATGCAATTTGGTGCTAATTGGTCTTTGTCTTATTCAAGACATCACAAATTACCAATATATGCAAGTGTAAGAACATTCCTACTTAAGATTAAGTCACTCAAGTCACAATCTTGGAGTATGACTCTAAGAATTGATTTTGGAACGAAGTATGACTTATCTTTTTGATTTAACAATTTCAACAATTTCCGATTCCTCTTCTTAGCCATACTAGTGCACTAAGATGTCCTTAGAGGATCAATTGTGATATGGTTCTTAATCATTAAGATGATCATAAAACCCGATACCAAAGTACTCTCCTTTCTTCTTAGATTGGAGAAACTTTTATCTTTCTGCCTAATTGATTCTTCTTATTCATTCTTCCATTCATTGAAACATTTCAATGATTCAATATTACACTTAATCTTGTAAGTATAACCACATTTACTAGACTTTTAGTAAATTAAGATGAATAGTCTTATTGTTATTTGTGGTGGACTTGACTAGTGCACAACATTGTGTTCTAGTGTAACGCCTGTGTTTCCGGGCTTGCCATTTGTAGCAATGTAATAGTCTAGGTTAACCTTTGTAACCCGTTTTGAAATAATAAAAGTGTATTATTTGAGTATTATGTGTTTTGTGTTTAATTGCTTAATTATGTAGTGTGATTAATTAAGAATAAAAATAAGCGTCAAAATTAAAGTTTGAGGTAAGCCCGATATCTTTTCATAAAGTTGTAGTGGTCGAAACAAGGATTCCGAAGATATAAGGAATGCCGAAATCCGAGTTATAACGAAGAAGTTATGACCTGTCGAAGTTTCACGATAGAACCAGCACGACCCAGCGCGACGTAGATAGTGAATTTAAGGTAGATAGATATCTATCCTTAGTGATCTAAATGAGAATTGAAGATCTCATCGATAGCAGTGCAACGACGGAAAGACGGACGGAATCGGAGTTCAGATGAAGGAGTTATGAATTTCGAACGGAGTTTTCCTGTCCCGGCCTACTAAAGATAATATATAAGTAATATACTTATAATATATTAAAAATAAAGTCAAAATTAGCCAATGGAGTCTAAACGAGAGTTGTAGAGCATAATCTCACCTTTGCGGCGATATAAAGAACGTCGAAAACGGAGTTCGTATGCGAAAGTTATGAATTTCTGAAGTTCGGGGCGCTAAACCCCAAAACTGTCAGAGACCACGACGTGGCAAGCAGTGCCACGACGTGGCAAGTGTCCTGTCACCTCCGGAAGGCCCCCAAATGCAACTTGGGATGACGCATGCAGTGACGACCAAGCCCACGACGTGGAACAAGGTTGCCACGACGTGGCAAGGGCCAAATTTGCCCTATAAATAGATTTGAAGGGCCAGCCGTTTAGGGTTGCTATTTTCTCTCTTCTCTCTCCCGTTTTGCATCGATTTGCATGCCAGAAATACCACGAAGCCCCGGTATTGTTCCCGAGCCCCGAGGCAAGTCCAGAGATCCCGAAGATCCCGAGAAGTGCGGTTCCCAAGCCGAAGCTCTGCCCGCGAGAAGTTCGATTTTTGTGAAGATCTTTCAGATCTGCTGAGGATTACTACTTCTGCAAGTCGTAGTATTGTCCAATCATCTTCTGATCAAGTGAGTGTATACTACCTTTCATAAACACAATAATAATACAAGTTTGGTTCGAGTGTATTAAGTATATTGTTGTTTATAAGTGTGAGTGTGTAGTTACCTTCTTCTAACACATAAATATTAAGTATTTTCTATAAAATACGTGCTATGTGTATAGTATATTGTTGTTTATATGTGTGAATGTGTATTCACTCTCTTGTATCCCATAGATATGATTTATTCTCTATGAGATATGTGTTATGTGTGTGTGTGTGCCTCATCTGTTATGTGGATTATGTGTTGATTAAAGCATGCTATACAGGTTTTCAAAACTATGTATAAAAATGTATATTTTATCTACTAA
This sequence comes from Lactuca serriola, assembly GCF_051521515.1. Taxonomy (NCBI): domain Eukaryota; kingdom Viridiplantae; phylum Streptophyta; class Magnoliopsida; order Asterales; family Asteraceae; genus Lactuca; species Lactuca serriola. Next base: position 162,117,690 of record NC_136416.1, on the reverse strand, counting down.
TATTTTGGGTAGAACATGGGTAGATAGTTGGTGTGTAATAAACAGATGAGAGGCCTCGTTGTTGTTTGATTTAGTCATCTAGCGGAGTTTAGATGATGACCACTGGCTATTCTAGACAGTCTTGTGGAAACATTAGCAGGTTCGCCACCTGTAGGTGTTAATGAACTTGGGTGTTCATTCGCTGTACTCCATCCCCCTCATGGTTGCCTTATTTGACTTATATTGCTGAGGAACCCCCGAAGCATGTGTTGTCGCCCCGATGAAATATTCTTAGACTAGGTCCCTTGTGTTAGTTGTTTTAGGGACATAAAGTGAGAATAACGGGAATGGGTAATTGGGTTATTGTTGGTTGGTGAAAATTTAATATGATTATTTATTGTGGGTTGAAAACCCTATATGCTCACCAGGCTCCCAAGCCTGAGCCACTCAGTTTTAATTGTATTACAGGAAGTGGCGCAAGGGTATGAGATGGATGAACCATCAGTTGTTTTGATTACAAGTCTGCATATGTTTATATTTGTTGAATGACTTGTAATGTATTCGTTTATGCTTATTGGTCTGTATCGGAACATGACACCCCGAGTTTTGATTATAATGAAAATACATTTCTTTTATGAAATGCTTTGGTAAACATTGTTTTATCATGTTTTGTTTTTGGGAACAAATTCCGCAACTCTTTCAAATCAAAAGGATTTACTCTGAAAATATTTTAAAAACATAAATGAAAATCGGTCTTTTCTGGCCGAGATTTTGGGGATGTCACAGTTGGTATCAGAGCATTAGTTTAAGCGAACTAGGAATTTGTAGGATTTCTAGACTTAAACTTAGAATGCTAAGTGAAGTTTTGAGATGTGTGTCCGTTGTGTTTTAGACACGAGCACTGGTTTATTTTAGGAAAGTTGCCTAAAATGCTTTATGTGCTAAATGTTATATGTTGCCATATATGATATTATTTGTTCGGATCTATGGTCTGTTGCCGACCGGATCTAGAAACCTTATGTGTGTAGGATTCTAAGCGTACGTCTACGATATTAGAACTAGCATGTAAACGTTTCGGAGTGATAAGGATGATTTGAATATCAATCGTGATTAAGGATCTAATTTCATCTTATTTGGTGTGTAGATCAAAATGTTGAGAACAAGAAGTGGAGTTGGAAATGCTGACGAAAACAGGAATCAACCACCAGTGATTGAACAAGTACTTGTCGTAGGAGCAGCACCTGAGCCAATAACCATGGCTGGTGTGCAAATGATGATTCAGACGATGTTGGGTCGTCAGATGGATGAAACTAGACGGTTGCTTCAACAGAATCGTGAAGAACTGTCAATTCATGTGGAGGAGCCTGAATTAAATGAAGGGCACTCGGAAGGGGGAAACTTTAGTGGGTCTATTGGTCAAGCCAACCCACCGATAGTTAGGCAAGATAACCATGATGGAAGGAATGATGGAATGGGATGCAAGTACAAGGACTTTCTAACTTGCAAACCATCGACCTTCAATGGAATGGAGGATCCGATTGGGGTTATGGATTGGATCTCCGAAATGGAGTTAGCCTTTATGACGTGTGGCTACAGAGGCAAGTTGCAGACTATCTATGCCGTGCGACAATTCTGAGGTGGAGCCGTTCGTTGGTGGAACGCTCTAGGGAAGACGTTGAGCCCTAATGAGCCACTGCAATTGTCATGGGCAGAGTTCTTAGTGCAGTTCAAGCGCAGATTCTGCTCGGCTCAAAATTTGTTGGAGTTGGAGAACAAGTTCCTGACATTGACGAAAGGCAGCATGTCAATTGATGAATACACCAATAGCTTCACTGATAAGATGGAGTTTGCCTTGCGTATCGTCCCAGACGAGTTGACAAAGGTGGACCGGTATGCGAAGGGACTCCCATGGGAGTATGAGGTGCCAGTACGTCAGGCACATACTCTAGAGGCAGCTATCTGGGCTGCCAAGTCTGTTGAGAACATGATTAAGGGGAGAACCACCGACAAGGTTGAGGTTGGTGAGAAAAGAAAGTTTGAGGGAAAATCTGGTTCCGGTAAGAAAAGCAAATTTTCGAAATCTGATTCGAAAAAAGTTTGGTGGAGGAAAAGGAGGCGAAGCGAAGTAGTGTGATAAGTGTAAGAAGAAGCACTTTGGGAAATGTAGCGAGGATGTAACCTGCTACAAGTGTGGAAAGGTTGGACATTTTGCCAATGAGTGTCCGAACAACAAAAGGATGTGTTTTGGTTGTAATGAAGAGGGGCACATTTTGAAAGACTGTCCAAAGAAGAAGGAGGCAGCTAGGCCCAACATTCCACCAAAGCCGAAGGCGAGAGCCTTCCAGATGACACTTGAGGCTGCTAAAGATGAAGCTGATGTCGCTTCAGGTACCTTTCTCGTAAATGAATTACCTGCTCAAATTTTGTTTGATTCTGGAGCCAACTACTCCTTTATTTCGCATGAGTTTGGTAGAGAGCTAGCTTTGCCTGTTGATAGACTAGATGATGCTTTATTAGTCGAAGTAGCTAGTGGCAAGTTTGTACCTGTTAGCCATCGTATAAAAAACATTTTAATCGACCTTAATGGGAATAAGTTTCACGAGAAATTATTGCCCATCGATCTTAATGGTTTCGACATCCTGTTGGGAATGGATTGGCTTAGCGCCCATGATGCCGAAATTTTGTGCAAGAAGAAGATAGTTAAAGTAAACCCGCCTGGGAAAGATTCGTTTATGGTGTATGGGGACAAACGCAGAGTGAATTCTGGAATCATTTCTCTAATAAAAGCCATAAAGTGTTTGACCAAGGGATGTACATCATATTTAGCATTCGTGATTGATGCTAAGAAAGAAAAGAAGGTGATGCAGTGTATTCCAGTGGTGTGTGATTATCCGGAAGTATTTCCCGAAGATCTTCCTGGATTACCACCTGATAGACAAGTGGAGTTCAGAATAGACTTGTTACCAGGAACCACGCCAATAGCAAAAACACCTTATCGATTAGTACCGACGGAGATGAAGGAACTGATGATGCAACTTCAAGAGTTATTGGACAAAGGTTTCATTAGACCTAGTTCATCGCCCTGGGGAGCTCCGGTGTTATTTATGAAGAAGAAAGATGGAAGTATGAGAATGTGCATCGATTACAGAGAGCTGAACAAGGCAACAATAAAGAATAGATATCCGTTGGCGAGGATTGATGACCTGTTTGATCAATTGCAAGGTTCGAGCTATTTCTCGAAGATCGATCTTAGGTCAGGATATCATCAGTTGAAAGTAAGAGAACAAGATATTGAGAAAACTGCATTCAGAACTAGATATTGACACTTCGAGTTCTTGGTTATGTCGTTTGGACTAACCAATGCTCCGGCAGTGTTCATGGATTTGATGAATAGGGTTTGTAACCCGTTCTTTGATAAATCTGTGATAGTGTTCATAGACGACATTTTGATTTACTCGAAAAGCCAAGAGAAGCATGGCAGACACTTGCGAGAAGTGTTAGAAGTTTTGAAGCAGGAGAAGCTGTATGCGAAGTTCTCCAAATGTGATTTTTGGATTCGTGAAGTCCAATTCTTGGGTCACGTGGTCAACCAAGAAGGGATAATGGTTGATCCAGCGAAGATCGAAGCTGTGATGAAATGGGAACAACCGAAAAGTCCCATGGAGATTCGAAGCTTTTTAGGATTAGCCGGATATTACCGCAGGTTTATCCAAGGCTTTTCTTCGATTGCTACTCCATTGACAGCTTTGACCCACAAAGGAGCTACTTATGCTTGGAATGATAAGCATAAAGAAGCATTCGAGAAGCTAAAGAAGAAGCTATGCGAGGCTGTAACAGCCCGAAATCTCAGGTATTATTAAATTATGTTTTTGGGTGGTTTAAGAGGGGACTCGGCGAGTTGGAGCCTAGACTCGCCGAGCAGGATCGCAGACTTGGTCGCGGGATCGCGACTGGACTCGACGAGTCCAGGTATGGACTCGGCGAGTCGACGCTGTTTAGCGGAAACCCTAACCGTTCAGGGTTGGGACGTATAAAAAGGACTCATTGGCCGTCATTGTTCGTTTTAGCCTTCTGAGAAGAACCCTAAATCGATTGTGTGCATCTGGAGCAAGGATCTTAGGCCATTGTTGGTTATAGAAGAGTGGTTGTGCAAGGAAGAGAAGGGATTGGCTAAAGGAGCAGCAAGGGGTCACATTCTGAGGATTGGGAATACAGAGAATACATCATCCAGGTAAGAATTCGTGTATGCTCTACTATATTGATGTATTTATGAATTTAGGGTTTATAGAACCCATTTGGTGACTAGATGAATTAGTGCCTTGTTACCCAACGACTATAATCTTGTAGTAGGACCTTTAGAGGTCCAGAAGGTCCCATGCATGTGTATTTCGGGACGAGACCTATCTCAGGAAGCAGTTTGATCGACTGCATGGCGTGGACTCGCCGAGTCCGATGAACAGACTCGGCGAGTAGCTTGAAGATTTACTGGGACTCGCCGAGTTGTTCTTCAGACTCGGCGAGTGGAGTCGGGGTGGCCCCGCGATTCTTCCAGGAGTAACTCGTCGGGTCGAGGAGGGTACTCGACGAGTAGATAAGGAATCTCAGAAAGTTGGAGGACGTCTAGACTCGCCGAGTCGCCATGGTACTCGCCGAGTCCGGTCGAGTTGACAGTTGACCGTTGACCAGAGTTGACCTAAGTCTGACTTCTTAGGGATAGTCACACTTAGAAGATATAAGTATTAATGAGATATGTAATGTTATAGGGAGGTTGTAGCTCGTCGGTTGTGCACGAGTCATTTCAGGATTTGCTAGCGTTCAGCTTTTACGAGGTGAGTCTTCTCACTATACTGTACCCGGAAGGGTTTGACTGTGTGACCGGAAGGTCGGATATGATATGTGATATGTATGCTATATGTGGTAAGTTATTTGTTATATGTGCTATGTATGATATGTGGGCCGGAAGGCAATATGTTATGGGCCGGAAGGCGATTATATTATGGGCCGGAAGGCGTTGTATTGAGGACCGGAAGGTCAGGGCCTGGAAAGGCGTATGTGCGTAAGTGTATATTGGGGAACTCACTAAGCATTTATGCTTACAGTTGTTATGTATGTGTTTCAGGTACTAGCGAGAACCGTGGGAAGGCGCCGGCGTGATCGATACACACTGAAGACTGCTTTTATGATCTTGGGGTTTTGAATATTTGTGTTTGACAGAATACTTAAACTATTTATGCCTTGTTTTAAATGGAAATAATTATGTTTTAGGAATGAAAAATTTGTTTGAAAATTTTGCGTTGTTACAATTGGTATCAGAGCCTTGGTTTGAGAGATTCGGGTGCACCTTCGGGGGTAACTGAACTCAAACCGAGGATTTGAGGAAACTCTTCAAATAAAGGCATAAACTTTTGTAAATGGTTTTGTGGTAAGCAAGAAAGAAGCAGTGTGTACGATCAGTCAGCGCCCGAACGGTAAAGATCCCCAAAATACCTTACAATATTATATGATGTGAATTGTTATGCATGCTAGAAGACTAGGTATTCATGATAGGACTAGAGTGGCCTGATTTGTGATGCCTTAGTCTAGGGAAGTTTGCTTATATGAGATGCTTTGCTAGTATGCGGGTAGATAGTGCATATCAGAAGTAGAGTACTCACTATCCGAAGTTTGGGGAGGAGGACTTGGGATGAACACTGATGCGGTGTGGTCGGTAGTATTGGGCCCGTACTACCGAGGACACCGGGTCAGTGGGAGACCCAAGTAAGAATCCCTGGATATCGGGGACGGGGTAGGGTTGCGTTATCGAGTGCAATTACACTTGATGGAGTCTCTGATAGTTTTATGTTGTATTTCAGAGACATCATGGTTAGACCACGCCACGGAGCGAGTACGAGCGGTGTGAGTGACGAAGATATTCGTCAAATGATTCACGAGGAGGTGGCGGCGGCGATCCGGGCTGAGATCCCGGAGATGTTTGGGTCTATCAAGACCACCCTGATGGAGACATTCGATGAGCGGTACGCCGCGTTGACTGAGGCTGCAACCGCTGCAGCTACCGCAGCTGTGGCCGCTGCTAGGCCACAGGGGGGTGACTCGTTGCTGTTCCGAGAGTTCAGCAACACGAAGCCACCAGAGTTCGATGGGACGCAGGATCCGATTGCTGCGATGAGGTGGATCGCAGATATAGAGGGGTGCTTCTACACTTGTTCATGCCCGGAGCACCTGAGGGTACGGTTCGCTTTGAACCAGCTCCGTCTGGGAGCAAAGGACTGGTGGAAGTTCGTGACGGCGAACTTCACTTTGGCAGAGACTGCGGCAGTGACATGGGAGGGGTTCACTACCATGTTCAGGGATGAGTACGTTCCTCCGGTGGAGCGGGAACGATTGGTTCAGGAGTTCTTAACCCTCAAGCAAGGTACTGATTCGGTGGCGGCGATCACGCGGAAGTTCCATGAGAGGGCGATGTTTTGCCCCGAGCTGGTGGCCACAGAGCAGGCTCGGATGAGCCGGTACTTGGGTGTTCTGAGGAGGGAGATCCGGGAGTTTGTGTCAAACTCCACTTACCATACTTTTACTGAGCTTCAGGCGAATGCCAGGAAGCGTGAGATCGAGTTAGAGACTCAGGCCAGGGAGGAGGCCGAGTCTCAGCAGGCAGACCGGCGGCCGGCTCAGTCTCAGCCGGCAGCCAAGCGGATCAAGTCCGCCGATTCGAGGACGGGAGGTTCGAAGAACCGCATTTGCGTAAAGTGCGGCAAGGGTCACGATGGGGCGTGTCGAGCCGGTGCTTGCTACAAGTGTGGCAAGGAGGGGCACATTGCTAGGGAGTGTCCCAAGGGATTTACGGTTTGCTTTCATTGCAACCAGACCGGCCATCGGAAGGCCGAATGCCCTCAGCTTCGTCAGGGATCTGCACCTGCTGCCAGGACTACTGAGACTCGACCGGTGAAGGTCGAGGCCCCGAGGGCTCGTGGGAGAGCCTTTCAGCTGACTGCGGAGGAGGTCCGCGCTGCGCCCGATGTTGTGGCAGGTATGTCGTAATTCATGTATTTATTTTAATGTCGAGATGTTATGCTTATGTTATTATATGCGTAGGTACTTTCCTTGTGAACTCTGTGCCTGCCTTAGTGTTATTTGACTCGGGTGCTAGTAGGTCCTTTGTGTCCTTAGCCTTTAGTCAGCATATCAGCGCTAGTCGTGAGTCGTTGAGTCGACCTTTGAGAGTTTCTATAGCCGACGAGAAAGTGATTTGTGCCACGGAGGTCCTTCGGGGATGTGTACTAGAGATTTTCGGGATTGAATTCCCGATTGACCTGATTTCTATTGCGATGGGTGACGTCTGTGTTATCGTGGGCATGGACTGGTTGAGCCGATTCGGCGCTGTCATCGACTGTGAGCGTCAGTTGGTGACCATACGAGACCATAGTGGGGGAGTTCTTTCGGTGTACGGTGAGGGTACCCGTTCAGGATCAGCTTTTTTTTCGGCCGCTAGGGCGAGGCAGTGCCTACAGCAGGGCTATAAGGGTTTTGTGGCGTATGTGTTGGATACGCGGGAGATCGCCGAGAGACCGAAATCAGTTGAGGAAGTTCCGGTGGTGCGCGAGTTTTCAGATGTTTTTCCCGAGGAATTGCCGGGAGTACCTCCTGTGAGACAAGTAGAGTTTGGTATCGATCTGATTCCGGGGGCTGCGCCCATTGCTAAGGTGCCTTATCGTCTTGCACCTCCAGAGATGCAAGAGTTGTCCTCGCAGCTCCAGGAGTTGCTGGGGAAGGGATTCATTCGGCCGAGCAGTTCGCCATGGGGAGCACCTATTCTGTTCGTCAAGAAGAAGGATGGTTCACACCGGATGTGCATTGATTACCGGGAGTTGAACAAGTTGACAGTCAAGAACCGTTATCCGTTGCCAAGGATCGATGACTTATTCGATCAGTTTCAGGGAGCATCTTGGTTTTCCAAGATCGATCTGAGGTCAGGGTACCATCAGGTGAGAGTGCGGGACGAGGATGTCCAGAAGACAGCGTTTAGAACGCGATATGGGCATTATGAGTTTGTGGTGATGCCTTTCGGGCTCACCAATGCCCCGGCTGTGTTCATGGATCTCATGAACAGGGTATGCAGGCCGATGTTGGATCGGTCAGTGATTGTATTTATCGACGACATTCTGGTGTATTCGAGATCTAGAGAGCAGCATGAGGAGCATTTGAGGGAGGTCCTTGAAGTATTGAGGTCGGAGAAGCTTTATGCAAAGTTCTCCAAATGTGACTTCTGGTTGCGGGAGGTCCAATTTCTAGGACATGTGGTTAATCAGAAAGGGATATTGGTCGATCCGGCCAAGGTTGAGGTGGTGATGAATTGGGAAGTGCCGAAGTCACCCTCTGAGATCAGAAGTTTCCTTGGGTTGGCAGGGTATTATCGGAGATTCATCAAGGATTTCTCCAAGATCGCAGTGCCACTCACCAGATTGACCCGGAAGGGTGTTGCATTCTCATGGGGGCCCGAGCAGCAGAACTCCTTTGAGACACTTCGCCAGAGGTTGTGCGAAGCCCCGGTATTAGCTCTCCCAGAAGGGATGGAAGATTTTGTGGTATATTGCGACGCATCGATTTCGGGACTGGGTGCAGTGTTGATGCAGAGGGGTCATATGATAGCTTATGCGTCGAGGCAGCTGAAGCCTCATGAGGCGAGATATCCCACGCACGACTTAGAGTTGGGGGCAGTAGTGTTCGCCCTCAAGATTTGGCGTCACTACCTATATGGGGTTCGATGTACGATATACACGGACCATAAGAGTTTGAAGCATTTGATGGATCAGCGCAACCTAAATATGCGTCAGAGGAGGTGGTTGGATGTGGTCAAGGATTATGATTGTGAGATCCTGTACCACCCAGGCAAGGCTAATGTGGTAGCCGATGCATTGAGCCGCAGGGCGGAGAGCACTCCATTGCGAGACGTATGCTTGAGACTGACTGTGATGACTCCTGTATTGGATGATATTCGTAGGGCACAGACTGAAGCTGTGCGACCAGAAATGCAGAAGAAAGAGCGGGTTGTGGGGTTAATCTCAGAGTTTGTCAAGGAGAGTCGAGGGCTTATGACGTTTCAGGGTCGGATTTGGGTACCGTTCGTGGGCGGTACGCGTATTACTTTGATGGAAGAGGCTCATAGATCGAAATTCTCGATCCATCCCGGTGCCACAAAGATGTATTTGGATTTAAGGAAGGAATATTGGTGGCCCTGTATGAAGAGGGACGTAGCATGGTTCGTTGAGAGGTGCTTGACCTGCCGTAGGGTTAAGGCCGAACACCAGAGACTGCATGGCAAGTTGCAGCCATTGGAGATCCCCGAGTGGAAGTGGGAACAGATCACTATGGATTTTATCACCAAATTGCCAAGGACTGCTAGGGGAGTTGACGCAATTTGGGTGATTGTGGATAGGTTGACGAAGAGTGCACACTTCCTTGCCATCAGTGAGAGTTCTTCAGCGGAAAAGTTGGCGGAGATATATGTGAAAGAGGTGGTATCTCGGCACGGGGTGCCGATCTCGATTGTGTCAGACCGTGATGTGCACTTCACTTCCAGATTCTGGAAGAAATTCCATGAGGAGCTGGGTACTAAATTGCATTTTAGTACCGCATACCATCCCCAGACAGACGGTCAGAGCGAGCGGACAATTCAGACGCTGGAGGACATGCTCCGGGCGTGTGTGTTAGACTTCGGGGGTAGTTGGGATGCGTATTTACCCTTAGCAGAGTTTTCCTACAACAACAGCCATCATTCGAGCATTGGTATGCCACCTTTTGAGCTGTTGTATGGTAGGAGGTGTCGGACCCCCATTTGCTGGGGAGAAGTGGGACAGAGAGTGATGGGCAGCACGGAGATCGTGCTCCAGACGACATAGCAGATTCAGCAAGTGAGACAAAGGTTATTGACCGCCCAGAGCCGACAAAAGAGTTATGCAGACAGGCGCCGATCCGAGCTTGAGTTTCAAGTCGGCGACTTCGTTCTCCTGAAGGTCTCTCCTTGGAAAGGAGTGATTCGATTCAGGAAGAGAGGCAAGTTGGGGCCCCGGTATACTGGGCCATTTCGTGTGATTGCAAGGATAGGTCGGGTAGCCTACCGGTTGGAGTTGCCAGCGGAGTTGGGTCAGATCCATGACACTTTTCATGTGTCGCAGTTGAGGAAGTGCATAGCCGATGAGTCGGCAGTGGTTCCATTGGAGGATATTCAGGTGGATGCGAGCCTGAATTACGCGGAGAGACCAGTGGCTATCAGGGATCGGAAGATCAAGGTTCTGAGGAACAAGGAGGTACCTCTGGTGTTGATTCAATGGCAACACCGTAAGGGATCGGAAATGACTTGGGAGCCGGAACGTGAGATGCGGGAGCAACATCCGGAACTATTTTCAGAATGAGACTTCGAGGGCGAAGTCTAATCCTAGTGGGGGAGAGTTGTAACAGCCCGAAATCTCAGGTATTATTAAATTATGTTTTTGGGTGGTTTAAGAGGGGACTCGGCGAGTTGGAGCCTAGACTCGCCGAGCAGGATCGCAGACTTGGTCGCGGGATCGCGACTGGACTCGACGAGTCCAGGTATGGACTCGGCGAGTCGACGCTGTTTAGCGGAAACCCTAACCGTTCAGGGTTGGGACGTATAAAAAGGACTCATTGGCCGTCATTGTTCGTTTTAGCCTTCTGAGAAGAACCCTAAATCGATTGTGTGCATCTGGAGCAAGGATCTTAGGCCATTGTTGGTTATAGAAGAGTGGTTGTGCAAGGAAGAGAAGGGATTGGCTAAAGGAGCAGCAAGGGGTCACATTCTGAGGATTGGGAATACAGAGAATACATCATCCAGGTAAGAATTCGTGTATGCTCTACTATATTGATGTATTTATGAATTTAGGGTTTATAGAACCCATTTGGTGACTAGATGAATTAGTGCCTTGTTACCCAACGACTATAATCTTGTAGTAGGACCTTTAGAGGTCCAGAAGGTCCCATGCATGTGTATTTCGGGACGAGACCTATCTCAGGAAGCAGTTTGATCGACTGCATGGCGTGGACTCGCCGAGTCCGATGAACAGACTCGGCGAGTAGCTTGAAGATTTACTGGGACTCGCCGAGTTGTTCTTCAGACTCGGCGAGTGGAGTCGGGGTGGCCCCGCGATTCTTCCAGGAGTAACTCGTCGGGTCGAGGAGGGTACTCGACGAGTAGATAAGGAATCTCAGAAAGTTGGAGGACGTCTAGACTCGCCGAGTCGCCATGGTACTCGCCGAGTCCGGTCGAGTTGACAGTTGACCGTTGACCAGAGTTGACCTAAGTCTGACTTCTTAGGGATAGTCACACTTAGAAGATATAAGTATTAATGAGATATGTAATGTTATAGGGAGGTTGTAGCTCGTCGGTTGTGCACGAGTCATTTCGGGATTTGCTAGCGTTCAGCTTTTACGAGGTGAGTCTTCTCACTATACTGTACCCGGAAGGGTTTGACTGTGTGACCGGAAGGTCGGATATGATATGTGATATGTATGCTATATGTGGTAAGTTATTTGTTATATGTGTTATGTATGATATGTGGGCCGGAAGGCAATATGTTATGGGCCGGAAGGCGATTATATTATGGGCCGGAAGGTGTTGTATTGAGGACCGGAAGGTCAGGGCCTGGAAAGGCGTATGTGCGTAAGTGTATATTGGGGAACTCACTAAGCATTTATGCTTACAGTTGTTATGTATGTGTTTCAGGTACTAGCGAGAACCGTGGGAAGGCGCCGGCGTGATCGATACACACTGAAGACTGCTTTTATGATCTTGGGGTTTTGAATATTTGTATTTGACAGAATACTTAAACTATTTATGCCTTGTTTTAAATGGAAATAATTATGTTTTAGGAATGAAAAATTTGTTTGAAAATTTTGCGTTGTTACAGAGGCACCGATACTTTCTCTACCCGGTGGAGTTGAAGACTTCGCTGTTTATAGCGATGCGTCTGGTGTTGGATTGGGTTGTGTTTTGACCCAAAGAGAAAAGGTGATCGCATATGCGTCTCGACAGCTGAAAGAGCATGAAAAGAATTACCCGACTCATGATTTGGAGTTGGCGGCGGTAGTTTTCGCTCTGAAAATATGGAGGCATTACCTCTATGGCACGAAGTGCAAACTTTTCACTGATCATAAGAGTCTCCAATATCTCTTTAATCAGAAGGAATTGAATATGAGGCAACGACGCTGGCTAGAATTACATAAAGACTACGACTGTGAGATACTTTACCACCCCGGTAAAGCTAATGTTGTTGCTGATGCTCTCAGTCGGAAAGCCAATCTTGAAAGGAGAAGGCCAAGAGCGTTGAGAATTGAAGTTGTCTCGACCATTGTGGAATGTATAAAGAAAGCTCAAGAGGAAGCTTCTGAGAAAAATGACCGAAAGGAGGAACGTTTGGGTAAAACGTTGGTGTTTGATACTAACGGTCATGGACTGAAGGTATTCCAAGATCGTATTTGGGTACCTAAGTCAGGAGGAATTAGGGATCTTCTGATGGAAGAAGCTCACAAAACCATGTACTCGATTCATCCTGGTAGCACTAAAATGTATAGGGACCTGAAACCCTACTACTGGTGGCCGACGATGAAGCTTGATGTTGCAAAGTATGTGGCTAAGTGTGTGACTTGTGCGAGAGTCAAGACACAACATCAGAAACCTTACGGGAGTTTAGAACCATTGCATGTGCCTATGGGTAAGTGGGAAGACATTGCTATGGACTTTGTCACTAAACTGCCCAGAACAAAGAATGGTCACGACATGATTTGGGTGGTCGTTGATCGATTCACTAAGAGTGCGCATTTCATAGCGGCCAAGGAGAAATGGTCTATGGAAAAGCTTGCGAATTCTTACGTGAGGGAAATTGTGAGGCTTCACGGTGTTCCGTTAACGATTGTATCGGATCGTGATAGCCGTTTCACCTCAAGGTTTTGGAAAAGTCTACAAGAGGAAATGGGTACCAAGTTATGTTTAAGCACAGCTTACCATCCGAAGACTGATGGTCAGAGTGAAAGAATGATACAAACACTTGAAGATATGCTGAGAGCATGTACCTTGGAATTCCTAGGTAATTGGGATGAACATTTACCTTTGGTAGAATTTTCCTATAATAATAGTTTCCACTCGAGCATTAAGATGGCACCTTATCAAGCTTTGTACGGACAGAAGTGTCGTACGCCGTCTTGTTGGCTTGAGGCTGGGGAAAAGCAGTTTATGGGACCAGAGATGGTTCATCAAACTGCTGAAAAGTTGAAAATAATTAGGGAAAGAATGTTAGCAGCTCAAGATCGTCAAAAGAGCTATGCTGACAAGAAGCGAAGACCGATGACTTTTGAGATTGGAGATTCGGTTTTGCTTAAAGTCTCGCCGTGGAAGGGACTTATAAGATTTGGTAAAAGGGGAAAGTTGAGTCCAAGGTTTATTGGACCGTTTAAAGTTCTTTAGAGGATTGGGAACCAAGCTTACAAGCTCGAATTACCCGAAGAACTGAATGGAATTCACAACACTTTTCATGTGTGTTATTTGAGGAAGTTCACGGGAGAAGTTCCCGATATAATTCCAATTTCTGAATTGAGAATTGATGAGAACAAAAGGTTGATTGAAGAACCAGAGGCAATTGTTGACCGAAAGACTAAGAAGTTGCGATGCAAAATGGTTGGGTTAGTGCTTGTCCGATGGAAACACACGAATGGGCCGAATCTCACCTGGGAGACGGAGAGTGACATGTTAAGTCGCTATCCGCATTTGTTTGTTGATGTGTGATTCCGGGGACGGAATCATTCTAAGGTGGAGAGAATTGTAACGCCTGTGTTTCCGGGCTTGCCATTTGTAGCAATGTAATAGTCTATGTTAACCTTTGTAACCCGTTTTGAAATAATAAAAGTGTATTATTTGAGTATTATGTGTTTTGTGTTTAATTACTTAATTATGTGGTGTGATTAATTAAGAATAAAAATAAGCGTCAAAATTAAAGTTTGAGATAAGCCCGATATCTTTTCATAAAGTTGTAGTGGTCGAAACAAGGATTCCGGAGATATAAGGAATGTCGAAATCCGAGTTATAACGAAGAAGTTATGACCTGTCGAAGTTTCACGACAGAACCAGCACGACCCAGCGCGACCCAACGCGACGTAGATAGTGAATTTAAGGTAGATAGATATCTATCCTTAGTGATCTAAATGAGAATTGAAGATCTCATCGATATCAGTGTAACGACGGAAAGACGGACGGAATAGGAGTTCAGATGAAGGAGTTATGAATTTCGAACGGAGTTTTCCTGTCCCGGCCTAGTAAAGATAATATATAAGTAATATACTTATAATATATTAAAAATAAAGTCAAAATTAGCCAATGGAGTTTAAACGAGAGTTGTAGAGCATAATCTCACCTTCGCGGCGATATAAAGAACGTCGAAAACGGAGTTCGTATGCGAAAGTTATGAATTTCTGAAGTTCGGGGCGCGAAACCCCAAAACTGTCAGAGACCACGACGTGGCAAGCAGTGCCACGACGTGGCAAGTGTCCTGTCACCTCCGGAAGGCCCCCAAATGCAACTTGGGATGACGCATGCAGTGACGACCAAGCCCACGACGTGGAACAAGGTTGCCACGACGTGGCAAGGGCCAAATTTGCCCTATAAATAGATTTGAAGGGCCAGCCGTTTAGGGTTGCTATTTTCTCTCTTCTCTCTCCCGTTTTGCATCGATTTGCGTGCCAGAAATACCCCGAAGCCCCGGTATTGTTCCCGAGCCCCGAGGCAAGTCCCGAGAAGTGCGGTTCCCGAGCCGAAGCTCTGCCCGCGAGAAGTTCGATTTTTGTGAAGATCTTTCAGATCTGTTGAGGATTACTACTTCTGCAAGTCGTAGTGTTGTCCGATCATCTTCTGATCAAGTGAGTGTATACTACCTTTCATAAACACAATAATAATACAAGTTTAGTTCGAGTGTATTAAGTATATTGTTGTTTATAAGTGTGAGTGTGTAGTTATCTTCTTCTAACACATAAATATTAAGTATTTTCTATAAAATACGTGCTATGTGTATAGTATATTGTTGTTTATATGTGTTAATGTGTATTCACTCTCTTCTATCCCATAGATATGATTTATTCTCTATGAGATATGTGTTATGTGTGTGTGTGCCTCATCTGTTATGTGGATTATGTGTTGATTAAAGCATGCTATACAAGTTTTCAAAACTATGTATAAAAATGTATATTTTATCTACTAATATGTTGGGTAGAACATGGGTAGATAGTTGGTGTGTAATAAACAGATGAGAGGCCTCGTTGTTGTTTGATTTAGTCATCTAGCGGAGTTTAGATGACGACCACTGGCTATTCTAGACAGTCTTGTGGAAACATTAGCAGGTTCGCCACCTGTAGGTGTTAATGAACTTGGGTGTTCATTCGTTGTACTCCATCCCCCTCATGGTTGCCTTATTTGACTTATATTGCTGAGGAACCCCCGAAGTATGTGTTGTCGCCCCGATGAAATATTCTTAGACTAGGTCCCTTGTGTTAGTTGTTTTAGGGACATAAAGTGAGAATAACGGGAATGGGTAATTGGGTTATTGTTGGTTGGTGAAAATTAAATATGATTATTTATTGTGGGTTGAAAACCCTATATGCTCACCATGCTCCCAATCCTGAGCCACTCAGTTTTAATTGTATTACAGGAAGTGGCGCAAGGGCATGAGATGGATGAACCATCAGTTGTTTTGATTACAAGTCTGCATATGTTTATATTTGTTGAATGACTTGTAATGTATTCGTTTATGCTTATTGGTCTGTATCGGAACATGACACCCCGAGTTTTGATTATAATGAAAATACATTTCTTTTATGAAATGCTTTGGTAAACATTGTTTTATCATGTTTTGTTTTTTGGGAACAAATTCCGCAACTCTTTCAAATCAAAAGGATTTACTCTGAAAATATTTTAAAAGCATAAATGAAAATCGGTCTTTTCTGGCCGAGATTTTGGGGATGTCACATCTAGTCCTTTAGTCCTTCACTTAACTCACATACTTGTGTGATCAAGGAATTAGTCTTAATTTCCTAAGTACCAAGATTTCCATACATCACACAATACAAGTTGTATGATTCCAAGTTTCTATCCAATTGAAACTTGGGTGATGGGAATCTTTCATTACTTAGAAAAATTATGACACTACCATAAATAACATAACTAGGAATCACATCCATTTATAGAAATACACAAACATCAATTTTTCACAACGATTTCATTGCAAGGATAAATAAGACAAACCAAAATTTTATTTTATTCATAAAGCAACAGAAAACACGTCCTTACAATGCAAAATCAACTGAAAAACTATGTAATCAAATATTCCTAACAAATCTATCATAACCTCCTAAGCTCAAAATTTGATCTTCGAATCCATGCGATCGTGATCCATTTCTTCGTGATCCGACTCATCTTGCTCTTCCATCAAGCTTCCTCTCTTTTCTCTGATCCTGCAAAACATTCAAATGTAATCTTATCATATTATGTATTAAGAATCGATGAATAGGAACTTAATGGATTTATATATTGGAATTTACGTGAAGTAGAGCCATACTTCTTGACTCTCCCATCTCTTAGATTCTTCAGGTCCTCTGGGCAGCTTCGTAGCCAACGCCCTTTCTCTTGGCAACATAAACATGTGGCTTCTCCTGGAGCGACCATGGAAGCATGGTTGGTTGAATTACCAGACAAATATGCTCCATTACTTTTCCAAATCATTTTTGATTCGGCAGCAATAAGCATGTAAGTTAGGTCAATGAGGGTCACATCAAGATCCATCATATAATACTCTCTTATGAAGTTATCATATGATTTAGGGAGTGACTGAAGAACCCAGTCAACAATCATCTCCTCACAGATAACGACTCCCAACATTCTTAACCTATCAATGTGTGACTTCATCTCTAAGACGTGTGCACACATTGACTTTCCATCTTCATGTTTCATCACCAAAAGGGCTTGAGTGAGCTTGAACTTTATAAGCCTTTGAACTTGTGGGTTAGGGAGAACAATAGGAGGAGGTGGAGGAAGTGAAGCATGATTTCTTGTTCCTCGATCGAATCGTGGAATATCATCTTCATATGGAAGGCTTGTTCCACGGGATTTAGGAAGACCAGAGTTGTCATATTTTGACATCTACAAAACGGGAGAAAATTCAAGTTAGTTGATTAATTGAGTCCTTAAGAAAACACCCAAATGAGATATTAAGGCTAGGACCCAACACAACACTCTACAACTTGGGAGAGGGATGTCGTAACCCAAATTGCAGAACATTTGAAGGTAAGTGAATGACGATTCACTAATTTTCCACCATGAAAAACAAAAAAGAGATTAAGTTTTAAATGTGTTGAAAACTCCTAGATCCTTTGAGATTCATTGAACTTTTCAATGACATGTTTAAATCTCGATATGCCCCTCGTTTTGTGACTGGGATGCCGAGGATCACAAAACATGGTGTGAATAACCATGCAAATATACACGATGCTCCAAATGTTACAGTCACCTAATCGATGTGCCGGTTAGCCACACACGCTCCATCGATCTATGACAAACACTGAATCACCCTTTGCAACCTTTTCTTAGAGCCCATTTAGTGTGCCGGTTATCCACACACACTCCACCAACGTCTTCGCAAGGGTACAAAGTGTAATTTCATGGAATTGCATCAAATTCACTTTTGCTTAAAGTAACTAAGATTGGGAATTTTGTAAAATACATTTAGTTACTTTATAATCCATTATAATTTTAATGGAAAGGGTTTGCCATATCCTACCCGTTCGGCTAACGACCCTCCACCAATCAAGGAAGCGGTGGGTGAGAGTGGACACCCATTAAATGGCCATTTTATAGGCCATAACCTTATACCCCCCTTATAGATCGACTTCGTCAATGAGGCCTACTAACGGTAAGACTAGCAATTTAAGTTATACATATATAATATTAGTCTTTTAGTGTTATATATAGTATAATGGTGCATTTTACACTTTTAAAATACTATGTTGTCTAATTCAATAAGTTACACTTTTAACTTAATTAAATATAAATCATATCACTATAGATTTATTAACTTTCTTTTAATTATACACTTAATTAATTTAATAAAACCATAATGTTGTAATTTGAACTTTTCAAAACTAGGGTTTTTATCAAATTTAAAATTTTTCAAAAATTAAAACCTTTTAATTTTAAAATATTAAATATTTAAACTTTGATTTAATAATTATCTCAATTAAACAATTAATTTAAATTATTAAATCTTGGAGGATAATCTATTAGATTAAACAATTAATTTCAACATAATCCCTTTATCCCCTAAAAATCAAAAATTGGGATGAGATAATTCAAAAGATCTTTAATTATCTATTTAAACAATTAAGGGATAATTACAAGATATGGCATTATCCAAATCCCTAAAATTTGGGAATCTTATCATGGGGACAAGGCAAATTTCAAAATCCAAGGGTTAGACAACCCTAATTTTGAAATCTTGGTGGCTAAGGAAAAGGGTTTGGGAAACCCAAATACAATTCAAAAACTAGGGTTTTGTAACCCTAATTTCGAAAATCTAAGCCCTAGGGGTTTATTAGCCATAAAACCTAATTTTTCAAATTCATACATTTGTATTAAATCTAATTGAAAACAAAAAAAACAATGGCTCTAATACCACTGATGAGTTTTATACAAACAATCCTATGTCTGCATGCAACCCTAGATACAGATCTATGTTTTCACTATTAGACATACAACACTATGAACACAAAAGGAAACCTAGCATGCATCTACTATTTTCGAAATTGACATAGGAGAATAGAATACATACCTTTTGTTGTTATATAGTAATAAGAACTAATTCCTTGAGTTTCCTAAGCTCTTGAATGCAAGTACCACAAGTGTAGTACCTCTAATGGCTCACAAACACACTTTGAGTGAAAGGATGAATACGAGAGAGAGAGGAGGAAAGGTACTAAGCTCCAAAATTCGGCCCTAGTAGGGTTTTCCCAAGGGTGGTCGAATTCTAGTGCCTTAGGGTGCTATTTATACTTGTGGCTAGCTAGGGTTTCAAGGTGGAAACCCTAATCCCTTAGCTTAGGGCCTAAGCAAGTCCATGAACTCCTTTCCTTAAGCCCTTGGAAGAAAACTCCTAGATCCTTCTAGGATTTTCTTTCAAGCCTTAATAAAGGTGATCCAATAGCTCAAAGTCTCAACTATCAAATAATTACAAAACAGCCCCTGTACTTTTAATTAATTCCTTTAATCCCAAAATTAATTCCTAATTAAATGCTAATTAATAATATGATTCAAAATTAATATATTATTCATATAATATATTAACAAATCATATTTATACCCCAATTATTATTCTTAACAATAAACCAACCTCTCTCCTCAACAGTCATCCTGTCTAGTTACCAATGTGAAGGAAACGCAAAAGGACCATGCTCACAATCGGGTCAAGTACATACCAAAATAGTTATGGACTTAGACACTAATCGAACAATCTATTCAATGATCAAGTGGACAAACAATCAAGTAAAATAGTGTTTAGTTTGGATTATGCAAGACTTGAAGTATAAACTGATATTAATGTTAGTAAATACTAAGCTCTATATATGAATTTTCATCATATAATAGCTCACACATTAAATTTACCAACTTTTCTATTTAACCCTAGAGTTTTGTTCAAAATACTAATCCTACAACTTTACATTCATAAAATCATAAGATTCAAGCACATCAAGATAGATAGTTTATCTAATCCTAACAATACTCAACAATAAATAGAAAAGATCAACACTTTAATGCATAAGGATATTTATCAAGCTTAACATAATAAATAAACCACTAGATTGAATCTAAAATCAATAAATCAACACATAGGTTCAAAGATCATCTACTATAAACGAAATTTAGGGCTTTTAGCCCATAACTATAGCAAAAAAACAATATAAAACTAAGCAAACTTTGAACCATGTGATTAGAACAAAGCAAACTGAGCTAATAGCTGTGAGTGTGCCTTCAATCTCTTCAAAATAAGCTCTCTAATCGAATTCTGGTCTCCACGGGCTCCTAGAGGTGTCTTTATGTAACACCCGCAAATTCGGGGCAAGGCAAATAAGTTATTATACACCATAATAATGACTTATAAATAGGATATTATTTAGGATGAATTATCTTAACCAAGTTATAGTATTTATGACAAGGATTTCACACATATAAAGAACGCTAAAATTCGACTTCATATGAAGAAGTTATGCTTCTTCGAAGTTTCGCGATTAAAACGACACGACTATGTGTATCGTCAAAAGTAATTTTTTATAAATTACTTTTTAGCCTAAGAGGTCTAAACAAAAGTCATGGTATTCATTAAACCGAGAGTGTGCATATAGAGAACGTCTAAATCTGACTTCATTAGAGGAAGTTATGATTTTTCTAAGATTCAACTTAGCAATATACAACTTAACAATTGAATTTTAGATTGGATGATTTTTAGCCGAAACAATCTAAACGAGAATTAAATATCTCGTTAATAGGAATTCAACAGTATAAAACAGTCGAGAACGAACACCGGATGAGAAAGTTATGCATTTTGTACGGGCTTTAGCAGTCTAAGGTAGTGTTTGTTTTTTGTCTGCAGATCTGTGTGGCCTCTTTTGTCTGTGCCGCACAGACCACGCGCATACATTAGCTTTTGCAGACTGTTTGTTTTTTTGAAGACTGCAGACCTAAAAATGTCTGCACGCCCTCTTCTTGGCGCATGTGTGGACCAGAGTCTTCTAACATCTTCAGACATCTTCTAGCCTAAAAAAACATATATATATATATATATATATATATATATATATATATATATATATATATATATATATATATATTTCAGTTTTTTTTTTAATTTATATTTTTTCTAACTTTATTAATGATAAACAATTTGAAAAAAAATAACAAAACTTATGAAAAAACATTCGACGATACAAACATGATACTTTTGACAAATTTATAAATAAAGATTTATTACAATAATAGTCGTTGAAGTTGTTTATATAAATATGAAAAAAATATCATAATATATTCTTATATTTTTTTGCCAAATTTTGTAAAACATTATTTAATACAGTATCGTCAATTTCTTGAGAAAATATTTATGGCACTTTTCTAACGGATTTAATTGAAAAAATCAAAATTTATTTCCATCAATTTATGTATCAAATTCTTTGATCACTAATTATAATGTATAGTTGTAACTTTGCAACCAAATTTATTGGTTTTTATCAAATATATACGTCAATTCATACCATTTTTATTTTTATTTTTTATACAATAATATATAAATGTTGATCTAGATTCGTTAATTTCATATAACAAAGTCATAAAAATATTTAAATAATCACTTAGAAGTTTAAAAAACCAGTTTATTTAGATTTCAGTTTATTTTAGTAGCCCGCAGATGTTAAAAAAACAAGCAGTCTTCTTTTTTCAGACTGCAAACGTTTGGTCCACCTCTTCTACTGCAGAGGTCTACAGATGTAGTCCGCAAACTGCAAACATTTTGCTTCAGAAGAAACAAACAACACCTAAGTCTATGTAAAATAAATAAAGTCAAAAGCAACCGACAAAATCTAAAGGAAAGTTGTAGATCCCCTCGACAGCTATGTGTGGATATAAAGTACTTCAAAATCTATGTGGAACACATATCTTCTAGAAGGGGGCGACGTGGCTCCAACCAAAAACGAACACATATCAGCTATAAAGAGGGTTGACTAGATCAGTAGCAACGCACATCTGGTCTGGGCATGGTGCACAATATGATTTTTGGCCCTATAAATACCTGCTCACCTCCTGATCATTCCTCGCCCATTTACAACCGATTCTCTCGACTTTTGCTCTGCCTTAGCCCTATTCTCCCTTAGTTCCAGTATACCGACAAACCCATGCAACCCCTGACTTCCCGACAAGTAGTAGCTTTTGAGTAAAAGCTTTGCCAGTGTAATTTCCGGACTTTTGTCTAGGGAATCTCTGTAAGTTAAATTACACTCTAACTTTATTTTAGTGTAATTTATATTTAAATTCATAGTCGTTGTTATGAATTTATAAATAATGTGAGCGATTCCAACATCATACTACCGATTGATCTACTTACGGGGATGATGCCTATGCTGGATTTAGTAAGGTGTTTAAAGTGAGATTTTCAAACAGTATACTCTTTATACCAAACGGACTATACCTCCGATATGATCCTACCTAGTTATCCCTTATCAGCTATAGATCAGTAAACATTGGAATTAATGCAAAATCTAGACTATAATTATCATAGTCACCATAATCATGAAACTAGACTAAGACTTAGAACTATGTACATCTAGGTCTTTTGGAAAAGTGTTAAGGGAAAGCCATGCCCTAACCTCGAGTCGTCTACTATTATCAGGTGAATGCATGGTTACTTTCAAACTTACACATGTATATAATTATCCTAAATGCTTAATTTCTATGTGTGTTGTCCTTGCAGTGTTTAATGTAGTTGTACAATATGATTGTTACTTGATTTAAGCGTATATTTATCCTACTTAATAATATGATTGGGTAGTGAAAGGTTGTACGAAATAACAAATGAGATATCCTGAAAAGGCTGTGTAAGATAGTGGTTGTGATAGGTTAGTGAAAGTCATATGAAATAGTAAGTCATGTCTGGCGTGTCTATCTCAAGTATTATTGTTCTGCCGTGCTAAACCAAAGTACTAGTATACTATCGTGCCTTCCATGACTATCCAAAGTACTAAGGTACTGTCGTGTTGCCGTGTTTACCCAAAGTATTATCATATCGTTGTGCCAAATCAAATAGGGAATATAGGTGTCTGATGATAAAGGTCCTTTAAGTGAGATCCCTCGAGATCATCATACTAGGATTAGAAAGTGAGGATAACGGTAATGGGGTAGTTGGGGTATTCGAATGCTGATAAATATATATAATCAAAGATTATAATATGGTGGGTTGAAAACCCTATGTGCTCACCAGGTTTTCCAACATGGACCACTCAATTTCTTGTATCACAAGTAACACTACAAAGGTACTGATAAATCATATAATTATCTGCCGAGAGATTAAAGGATTTCGTAGGGTGTTATAATATTGATTGTAAGGCCCGTTTATGCTTATAATTTGTATCAGTTATGATATCCCAAGATTTTTTTTATAATCAATAAAAAACATTTCTTCAGAAATACTTTTATAGGACCAATTCTGCATTTATAAACGAACTCTGATTTACATAAGCATAAATAAAAAAGTTTTTAAATGACAGTAAATTTGGGGATGTCACAGTTGGTATGAGAGCATTAGTTTAAGAGAACTAGGAGTTTTAGGAAAATTCTATACTTAAACTTAGAATACTAAGAAATGACCATGAGATAAGTGTCTATTATAATTTAGGTAATACACCTAAATTGACACAAGCACTAGTTCACTTTAGGATAAGATGTCTAATTTGCTTTATATGCTACATGACTTATGCATGTTATGTCTATAAGATGCCATATGATGCCTTAGGTTACCTATCTAATTGATATTATTAGGTTTAGGGTCTGTTGCCGACCTAGGATTAGGAAATTTTAATGTGTTTAGGTTTCTAAATGTTTAACTACGGTATTAGAACTGACATATAACTTTTCGGAGTGATAAGGAGAATTATGCATCTATGCCTTCTCTATCTTAAATTTCTCGTTCTGAACGACTACTTTGGTATACAAAACGTCATGGTGAGGGCACGTAGTGGATTAGGAATTGATAACGAAAATCATTATCCTAAGCCCCATGTGATAAGCGTACACCTAAAATTATGCAGATAACTGACCATGTTACAATGGCAATGATTAGAACCATGTTAGCTGAACAGAGGGAGGAAATGAGACAGTTCGTTCAAAAGAACGGAAGAGAACCCTATGTTCTTGTTGTACAACCCAAACTGAATGAAGGTCAGTCGGAGGAAGGAAACTATAGCAGAACCATGAGTCAAGCTGAGCCATAAGTAATTAGGAGGAACAACTCGAATAAAGGGGTTGATAGGAACAAATGTAAGTATAAGGACTTTATGAGTTGCAAACCCTCATCCTTTACCGGAGAAGAAGACCCGATGGGAGTTATGGACTGGATTTCAGAGATAGAGCAAACTTTCATTACCTGCAGTTGCATAGGAAAGTAGCAAACCACATATACGGTAAGACAATTTAAGGGATCAATTTTTTGTTGATGGAGCACATTGGGAAAGATAATGAGCCCAAATGATGCATTGCAGATGACATGGAAAGAGTTCCTAATGCATTTCAAATGAAAGTATTGTTCTTCTTAGAACATACTAGAACTGGAGAACCAATTCCTAAATTTGAAGAATGGGAGTTCGATTGTGGAGGAGTACACTAATGCTTTCACCGATAAAATGGAGTTCACCCTATGTATTTTCGCAAATGAACTATCCAAGATCGATAGGTACACCAAGGGGCTACCATGGGAGTACGTTGTGCCGGTTAAGCAATCACCTACTTTTAAGCAGTCGTCTAGGCTGTAAAGTTTGTGGAAGGTATGATCAAGCAGAGAGCCGCCAACAAGATTGAAGTTGGTGAGAAAAGGAAAAGTGAAGGAATCTCAAAGTCTAATAAGAAAAGTAAAATCTCAAGGGCTGACCCCAACGACAAGAAGTTTGTGGTAGTAATGAAGCAAAATGGTGCAATAAATGCAAGAAAAAGCATGTTGGGCAATATAAAAGAGAAGTGACATGCTACAAGTGTGGAATACCAGGTCACTATTTTGACTAGTGTCGGTATGAAGGAAGGGTGTGTTTCGAATGTAAGGAGGAAGACATTTCATGAAGGACTGTCCAAAGAAGAAAGAAGCTGCCGGGCCAAATATCCCGCCAAAGCCAAAAGCAAAGGCATATTTTATGGGGCTTGATAAGGAAACAAGAGGGAAAGAATTTGGAGTTGCTTTTCTAGAGTACTTGAGAGAAGGAGACAAATGATTAGTATTAAGTTGTGTGGCCTGATTTTAATAGGCATACATCATAAATAAATCTTGTAATTGTTTTCGAAGATAATGCAATTTCCTAAACTACGTTATGTGCTTTCTGTGCAAATTCCCTTTTGTGATAACTTAGTAGACTGCAGGATATTGGGGACGAGTATGAGTAGGTGTGAAAAGTAGTATAGGCCTATACTATCGGAAGCATAGGACTTGCACTTGGATCAGGGAAAGTCACAAGGTTACTAATACTCTAATATTTGAACCATTTTGTTCATTTCCATCATTACCTTTGTTTTGGTAGTAAATATAGATATTCCGCCCTTAGTGGTCATATCGAATCGAGTATGACTAATCTAGAAAGTGATTTCGACATAGCGGCTTGATGGGTTTTAGGCATAAGAACAATCTTATGTGCTCATACAAACCCTAATGCTTGGATCTAGGTTTCTATATTGTACATGCAATGAATCCAAGACTTGCAAACCCTAATCTAGCATACATAATTTCGAAATTAGCCAATTTCATCAGATCTAGATGCTTACCACTTCAAATAGTGGCTCGAATCTTCTTCTCTCGAGCTTAGAGTCACAATTGTAACTCCTCTAATGGATCACAAACACCACAAGAAAGAAGGAAACTTTAGAAAGGAGGGAGGATGCTAATTTTCGGCCCTAGGGTTTCTCTTAGAAGAAAGTGGCCGAAATTTGGAGCCTTGGGGTCTTATTTATAGTGCAGACTACTAGGGTTTCAGTCTAAACCCTAATAGACAATTTAGCCACCAAGCAGCCCAAGGAACCTTCTGGAATAAGGCCATTGGACGAAAATATGATGATCTTTCATCATAATTTCGTTCCCCCTTAGTCCATTAGGTTTCCCAGCCCAAAATTCAACTATCACACATTTGACAGTTTATGCCCCTTTATTTAATTAATCTCTTCTAGTCACCAAATTAATTCATGACTAATAATAATTAAATAAATATGATTTCTCCCTTAATATATTATTCTTATAATATATTAATAAACCATAATATCTTCTCTCTCTCTCTCTCTCTCTCTCTCCTTAAATTACCTTGTCAAGTTACTTTGGTGAAGGCAACCCAAAAGGATCATGCACAACCGGGTCAAGTACATACCAAATATAGTTATGGACTTAGACACTAATCCAACACGGCTGAATTTAGAAAAAGATAAATCAAAGAGATCAATAGAAGTATCACGATCGCCGCTAAAATTAAGCAACCTATAGTTAGAAGTGATACATGCTAGAATGTGATTACATCACATTAGAACATGAAGGAAGGTATCCTTCCTATTAGAGTCTGACTCAAAGAGACCAATGTATAACAATTGCATCATGCGATGAGAGGTCATTAGAACATGACCCATCAGTCTGTTACGGTAGTCGAAGTAAGGATCTTAATTTAGGTTAAGTCTATCCTAGATGGAACAGGAGCATCCAATTTAGAAGAAAGAGTAGGTGCAACACCGTCAACGGTCCAAAAAGTCTAAGAGTTGGAAACTCGAAGTACATAAGAGTTACAATTACCACCTAGGATGGAAAAGAAACGTGCGGAGTCATTATACAAGTCCTATTTTGTTGACGATTATGGGACGCAATCATCATAAGGAGAATATAATTGTAACATCCATAAATTCGGGCTAGGTAAATAAGTTAATATACACCGTAATAATGACTTTTAAATATGCGATTATTTAGGATGAATAATCTTAACCAAGTTATAGTATGTGTGACACGGATTCCATAGATATAAAGAACGTTGAAATCTGACTTCGTATAAAGAAGTTATGCTTCTTAGAAGTTTCACGATTAAACCGACATGACTCTGTGTATTATCAAAAGTAATTTTTTGATAAATTACTTTTTAGCCTAAGGGATCTAAATGGAATTCATAGTAGTTGTTAAACTGAGAGTGTGTATATAGAGAATGTCTAAATATGACTTTATTAGATGAAGTTATGAATTTTCTAAGATTAAGCTTATCAGTATACAACTTAAAAATCGAATTTTAGATCAGCCAATTTTTAGCCGAAACAATCTAAATGAGAATTCGAACAACATTCATTTTTGCATTCCTACCACCTATTCCCTTTTATTTACCCCATTTTGTTTCAATAGTTATTGTCAAATTCCAAGTGACACAACTATAAAACGAAAATTCTACATATAATAATTGTCCTAAAAATATACCTAATTTTTTTTTGCAACATCTTTATATTTTTGTGGGACTTTTTCTCTTTTTTCATTTCTTTTTATTTTTTTCAATATTTTAATTTCAACTTTCACATATAAACAAACAAATAATACCAACTTTTTCTATTAATACTATAGTTCGTGACTTTCTAAGATTGGAGTACTCGAAATCTCTTAGGTTATTAATGGAACCCATGACTTTCGATGAAACTCATGTAACAATTTTCTTCCCATCCATTCAAACTTCTATAATTAGGTAGATAGATATAAATATCCCATGGGGGAAAATTCACCGAGTCTTAAAGGCCACAAATTGGCTCCACTCATGAACCGTTACTTATTTATTATATAACTAAACTCAAAGTGCAGAAATTAAACGGATAATACTTGGAACTTGAATCACTTTATTTTAATAGAAATGTCCCACGAGATAAATCATCACCGATAGGCTTTTTATCAAGTCTAGATATTGACAAAGCAAAACAAATTATTTCCCTCAAACAACACAAATTCGTGTTTTTGTCTCATGATTCCACTAGAACTAGGAAGCCACAAATATACTATAACAAATTAGCTTAACTATATTTTAGAGTTCGCATCAAACTTTCGACATAACACTAGCAAACTTACTCCTAACGCAATAATATCAAAACAAAAAAAAAATTTAAATTTCTAGATTCTCTATTTTAGACAATTTTCTAAATCTAAATATATATATATATATATATATATATATATATATATATATATATATATATATATATATATAATTTTGGTATTCTTTTTTTTCGACCCCCTACTCCACACTTTTTTCATACAATGTCCCTACTATTTGAATATAAAATAAAGAACATAAAAGCTAAAAGGGAGAAAAATGAACAGACTCTCCCAGTGTAGTAGTGGTGAGATCGAAATCGAATGTATTCCACATCATGGGCCAAGGTATTCCACGTCATGGAAACTGTAATCACGACCAAAAATGTTTTTTGATTAAAAATGCAACTTCATCACCCCACACTTGTAGGTTGTTTTCCATCACAGGAACTAACGTTACAAAGATTAAGAACGAGTGAAAAATCACGAAAAAACAAACAAATGAAAAAGGAATTAAACACATAAAAAGAAAAAAGAAAATTAAAGCAATAAACCAAACTGTGGGTTGCCTCCCGAAAGTGCTTCTTTTTTAAGAGACATGAGCCAGACTCTTTCTCGCTTTACATTGTGGCGGCTATCTCAAGGATCACATCCTTCCCTTTGTTGTGTGTATCGAATACTATTGGATTAAGGTGTCTAAGCTCATAACTAAAATAATATATACTTGTAATTATAAGCAAAATCCTTTTTGAGTTGTCCTAATAACGAGAACTGGATTAGAATGGCATTTGAGAGAGAGCATAAATTTATTATTTTATTATATGATTAGTAAATTGTAATAAATGATTTTGTTGATATATTATATAATTAATCTATTAATTGGAAATAGATACTTGATTTGTTAATTTATTATGTGATTAATAAATTAATATGAGACCAAATGTTAAATAATTGATTTGTTAATTTATATGATTAATAAATTAATATGAAATAAATTAGAATTGATTAATTATTAATTAGAATTAATCTAGAATTAATTCAAGATTACTTAGAATTAATTAAAGGTGCCGGGGATGAATTGTAATTATTGATAATTGAGCAAGGAAAGGCAATTCTAGAGGGTTCTATAGGGTGGACAGTTTTTGTGGGGCTTTTAGGGTTTCTAGAAGCCTCCTGGAGCTTATAAGGGTAGTTGGCTTGAATAGATAAAATATGAATATTTTATCACTCAAATCAGGGTTTATCCTTGAGACCCCCTACCTATAGATATCTTCCTTTAGGCATCAAATTTAATGGCTCTCACTTCCTAAAGGGTCGTAAACGAAAATTTACTCTCCTCCTCTCTCTTCACTTGTCTTCTAGTTCTAAGGTTTGGGTGTGAGCCATTAGAGGCATTATCATTTTGATAATAAGCTTTCCAAGACCAATAACTACAATAGATTGAAGTGATTTGTTTACTACAACAAATCAAAGGTATTAACCCTAATTCTTATATTTTGATTATACTAGGTTTCAATTAGGGTTCATGTTAGTTTTATTGTTCACTGTATGTTACATTCAAAGTGTTATGACATAGATCATTTAGGTTGCATGTTCCCTTAAGTGTTAAGTGAAATTCTACAAGCACATAGTTTTTGTAGTCTATAAAACCCATCAAATACTCCTTCATAATGCTTGATTCGATGCCTATTTACCTTGAATGTTGTTCCATCCTCTTTAATCAACTCAATTGCTTCGTGTGGTAACACCTCCTTCACCATGAGCGGTCCATACCATTGGGTTTTATGTATAGCTAAAATGTATTTAAATAATGCTTAAAAATATGTATAAATATAGCAGTATCAATTTTTTTAAACAATTGTAATTAATTTCTTTAGATTACAAACAATTGAATATACTTTTATTATTTTGGATTAAAGCAATCATATATTGTATAATTAATTTTTAACTAGCCCTTACCATGATGAGAGAATGCGAGGTTAGCCAAGAAGAAAATCAGGGTCGGTTCTAAGGATTCAAATGCCCAGGACAAGGCAGATAAAAAAGGCTCTTATGCCTTTCTAATAAACAATTTTACAGTTAACATAATCTAGTAACAATAGAGTAATAGAGTAATATTTCACTATCCACTAAACCAAGAACCACCAACATCATCAATAGAGTAATATTTCACTAACTCAACCATACCACCATATCCTTTTCTGCCACTCTTGAAAACAACCTTCATATCCTTGGTATTTTCTTATTCCATACTATAGAATGCCATGATATGATTAACAAGTCTTCTATTGACCCCATGTTTTTCGTTTCATGATTAAGTTCTTAATTATTTGTCTCAAATCTAATTACTCAACTGAAATAAATCACATCTTCAACTGAAACAAGCAAAATATTTGTGCAGTCCATCTTAGTTCCTTTTTTCTAATTACCAATTCAACTTCCTCTTTGATTTCATATTCTTTAATTTTATTTTGATTTTTGAAACCTTGCATACATCATGTTGTTTGATATCTTGAAAATGTTTTGGCTTACTCCGTTGAAAGATATTAAAGGAAGAAATAGGTTTTGTCACAACTAGAAATTTTGTGTCATGTAATCTATACACTCAAGTTAATGTTGAATCAAAAACTTAAGAGCATGTGTGATACCTATTATTATGACATCAAAAACTTCAATCACATACATCGTACAAGTACTACAAATGGTCATCAAACAATTGGAAACCCTAGAAGTTCTTGTTTAGGTCCATTTTGGACTAGGACTCCCTTATTGGACCCAAAGGGACCAATAAGCTTCCAATTTGACTATCATGGGCTTAGAACCCTAATTGGGCTCTAATCGGAACCACAATAATTTATTTCAACATTTTGGGCCATTTTGGGCCTAGAATGAAATGAATTAAAAGCTTTGATCCATGAATAACCTAAACTAGTCCAACAAAAATGTAAAAATCATACTATATTCTTTTAGGTTAAAACTCACCCAAACTAACTCTAATATTGGGCTTAGGGGCAAAAAGCCCAAATTTTCCTTTTTCCTTCAAGATTCTCGGCCCAAGGCCCAAGTCCAAGAAGAAATGGAGAAGTGTTGACTATTTGCATGCCACCTCACTTATATCCAACATGTTTCCATGCACCTCCCATACTTCTAGGAACATATCACTTCAAAGATCACTTCTTCTTTCTCCCTCTCTCACTCTCGGCCGAAACACACACACACATACTCAAATCTCTCACAAATTCTCTCTAGAATACTCAAGAACACATCCTTCCTCTCCACTCAAAAATCTCGAAAATTAGGAGGCTTTCAAGAGGATATTTCCACAAACTCTTCATCTAAGGTAAGGTTATGCTTGGATCTATGACTTAGATTCTTTGTTTTATCAAATTCTCTTCCTAATCCATGCAAAAATCGTGATCTTGCATCCTAGAACCACCTCAAATTCGAGATCTTCAAGAAAAGGGTGCTAAGGCCAAAAATCACCAAGTTTTCTTCCATCTTTTCTTCAAAAACCGAAACTACACCCTAAGGTGAGCTTCATACTCCCTATTTTTCTATTTTACAAGTTTTGTGGTGGGGGAGAATACAAGTGAAAGTGTAGATCTATATGTGTTTTGTATGCCTTGTATGATTTCTATGCTTATATGTGTGTTTTTGTGTGTTTATAATGTTGGATCTAGCCATAAACCCTTAAAAATCGAGATATACTTTATGTTAAATGATACTAGCATCAAATATATTTCTACATACAAAGTGTTCCAAGACAAATAGCTAAATGGCTCAATAACATTTTCTTTGGGCTAAAAACTCAATTTTTGGACATAAAATGTTAAAAATATATAGTTAAAGGGCCCAAAATGAAATATTTCGAATTCTGATGGGTGAGATGAGTCAAAACAGTTTCCATAATGTATTTTTCTCAAAATATACTCTTTTGGAGGATTAAAAACATAAATTTCAAGCTTAATGGGCTAAAAATAACATTTTCGGCCCAATAGGGCCCAATATGCGAAATTTTCTGTCTTGAAGGGCCAAAACTGTGTTTTTCTGTAAAACAGTGGACTATTAGTGTTCCAAGACCTTTTCTAAGGTTTAAAATGCTTTTTAAATTTAAAAAGGACCAAAGTTGCAAAAAATTTCCAATTTGGGCCAAAATTGTAAAAATTGCAAAAAAGAGGGGTTATAACCGAGAAAACTATATTTTCAGGGACTCAAACTGTTTTCAACCTGAAATATGCTGAAAAATATCAATTTCAATAAGTTTTGGTGTTAAAATGTCAAGAAAAATGGTTTAAGGACCAAACCGGAAATTTATTTAATTAAAGGGTTGAAAAAGTAAACTTACAAAATAAAGAGGGGCTGAAAACAGAAAATTTTCAAGGCTAATTCAATACACCCATTGTGATCAAATATTGGCACCGCGACTACCGACGAAATACAATACACAACAATACCAAAAATCGTTGTTAAACGAATTGATTCGGTCTCGAATCAATAACAACCCGAAACTACTAACACGGCGATAACTCGATTCGCACAAGTAACATTTGGGAATTTAATACACATGTGAGAGTGCACAGACGTCGACGCACCATCTTTGGGCCCCAAAGTGTAAAATCTTGTTTGTTGGGCCTAGCTAGCCCAATGACCTGATCTTAAGGCCCGAAGACTTCTACCTTACGAGTTGTTGGGTCTTACATGATCTAACACAGCGTAAAAGGACTTTCAAAGGCTTTTATACTATTGGTCCCCAAGGGTCCTTTGGTACTGCTAGTAAAGTCGGTTATTTTAATGCGAGGCGGGTCAAGGGCCCCTCGTACTCTTTTTTTTTTTTTTTATCCCCAACCGGCTAATGGAGTTACCGAGGTCTTCGTGCCCTCTTTCTCCTCGGATGTGGGATTACTCGAAGTCAGGGCGGTTGGATTACGTGAATAGTACGAACGACGCCTACGAGATCGTTAGTATAGTTGTAAACTGGTCGTTTGCGTAATGCTTGTTTATAGCAATTCACCATGCGCAATAATCCGACGTCGCCTGGAATCAATGACTTCACACGCCGCGATAGTTTTATTTTCAACTTCATGGAATTCAAAGAATTAGGAAAACATCGGGTTTTCCTAGGGTTTTACAATACATACAGTTTCGAAATGTACACAAGCATAATGAACATTTTTTTTACAACTATAGAAACAAACAAGCATACTTATGGATCTTCACAAACTTCTTTTTACTCAAAAACTCTTTTCAGAAAATATCGGATTTTCTGGTGGTTTTCAAAATAATACAAAATGTTGCTTTTCAAATACCGCTTATGAACTCACCAACATTTCATATGTTGACGTTTTTCAAAATACTTGTATTCTCAGGTAACAAGTGAACCAAAGGAAAATGTACTCAGTGATGGCTTGCAGTTTGTTTATTTATGAACCGAACAATTTATTTTTGGGAATGTAATGTTTAAACAATGTACTCAATGTAAACTTTATCGGTTGTACTATATTAATGCATGGTGACGAATGATGTTACGTTTCATATATATTCAATGTTATGGTATTCAATTAAGTCACGACAGCCCTCGGACGTTTCCGCCGTCTGGTTCGGGGGTGTGACAGGTTTACATAATCTACTATCTCTTTGAAATGGGTTTTTATGTCCTTGGATACTTTCTCAGACATTCAAGTAAGCAATTGACAATTATAAACTAATAACCCTCATTCCTTAATTTATAATAATCTATTACAATATCTGTATTACTGATTAGCATGACCAAGAATCAAGAATGAAGAATCATTGATAAAGTGATAACAGGATAATCGACCATCACCTGCCTCGATGAGTTGCTGACATTTTGTGGGTGTCTCGCACGCTGAGGCCTGATGCCCTGATCGGTTGATTTGTTGATTGCTGTCGCTGGAGGCGGGACGCCTGAGGCTGTGATTGATTTTTTTTTAACGACATCGAACACAATGTGATGTATTGATCGTTGCTGGCTTCGATTTGACGCTGCTTCTTCCAATGATTCTGGATTGCTTCTTCCTATGATGCTGCTTCTTTCGATACATCATACATATTATTAAAAAAAATTGGGCTCCTTAAAATTATGGGCCCTGTTCCATTACCCATCTTGCACATGCCCTAAACCAGGCCTGAAGAAAATGAAAAGAGAATGTGAAGTTAGCCTTTATTACAGACATGACCTTGTATAAGAGAAAGTAAAGATGAAGTATTAGAATAGTGAAATAGTAAAGAAGTAGGAAAAACTATATTCATTTGTTGTGCATTTACCATTAAGTCGATTGTTAGACTTTGTTCTTTTCTTATTGATAACTTATACTGTTTTGATGTATGTTTTTTTGTCTAGTATATGCTCTAACTGTATCTATACAATATTTACATGACTTGTCTCTTCATCCAACTTTATTGTATCCTTTTTTTCACATTTAGATACATACTATTATGTATTCTTTATCTTATTCTCTATGTTTGGATAACATTTTCATATTGCATCACATTTTTGAGGTGTAGACACGTGAATAAGTCAATTTTATTTTTTAATCTTACTCTTTTCATGTATGTATTCCCTTTCTTGGGTTAATGTTTCATATTGCAAGAGATTAATTAATACGGACGCTCGAACATGACAAACTCTGTTTTTTCTTTTTATATCGGAGGTAGTTGTTGAAAGTTGTCTTCCTACCAACGGTCGAGGCTGCCTTTTTCTTACCTTCTATCTTCCTTATTTTTATGGGATTAGGGTATTGTTACTGTAATTTTTAGTTAGTTTTAAGAAGTATCCATTTATTTGATTGGATACGACATACAATGTTGTAAATCAACCAGGGACAGATCTTAGTGGAGCCATGGGTAGACTGTTCTATCCCCTAAATTTTTAGTCGCTGTAGAAATTTTTTAATAAAATTTTCGGTGCAGTGCAATTTTCTTGACGTGCTTCCCCAAAAATTTATGTTTGTTACCCCTGATATTTTGCTCTTTGATTTGCAATGAGATCAACCTGTTTGTTTTTTTTTTTGGGGCGATTAAGTCGATTTTACCATCTATCAACAACTTGTATACCTATTTCAATGAACCAAATGAATTTCTTTTATTTCTAAAGACAAGGTGACCAAATCACAGTAACTCCTATTTCAAATCCAAATATTTTCATGTATGTTGGATCCAACTGATTAGAAGACAAAATGCATGATGAATCCTTGACCTAGGTCAACATGAATTCGACAATTCCAACTCCACAAACCTAGTTTTGAGCCATGGGTACGAGTTTTTGTTAATGTTACAATTTTAACCATGTTTGGTTCCTATGTCGGTTTACTTTACGGATATGAGGCCCAGTCATTTGGGTATTTTTGTCAAACCCCCGAAGACTTGTTCATTTGGATTTCGGCATCATTGAAGACTATTGTTAGATGAAGATTTATATTTGGTTTTTAATTTTTTTTTAATGAAACCCAAATTTTAATTGGATTAACTTAATCTTCTTTGAGAAATCAATAATTGATTCGAGTATATAATATCATTTGGATCTTGACAAATGACAAGTAACTTTAAACTTATTAAATAACAAATCAATGATTGTCGTTTTTCTCAAAACAAAAACAATGAAACATATACAATAACCGTTGACAAATGCTTTGTTTTGAAAAAATATATATATATAAATAAAAAATACACCGCAGCTTAAGTTGGCAAGTGGCAACCCAGACAGCTGTATATATGTTTCATCACAAATTGCGAGCTGCGACCTCAGATGAACCTAATCCATACAAAATGGAAACTTTGCTCCTTCCCTTCCACGAGATTCAAGCATTATATCACATGTCTCCCCTTTGCCACAACTCCCTATCTCACATGTGTCCTCACACTTTATATTTTTTTTCTTTTCCTGAAAACACTTGCTTTAAATCAACCTACTAGGTATTTTCCCCATAAATTAATACTAAAGTGAAAACAAAATTATAGATTGCTTCCTTCAATCTACAAAATATCCCAACAACTATTACAAATGTTATATGGCTGGTCCTTATAGTTTTAAAATTTAATATGATTGGTCTATATGTATAACACCATTAGAAGTTAAAGGTTAAATCATAGTGAGATGACTGATTTATCCCTTTTTATTTTTTTTGACTTATGTCTAACCTATTAGATTTCCTGCAATGAACAATGTTGTAGGTTTCCTTTGGAATTTAAGAAAATTATCTTTTCTATTTGAGTTTTCTACCAGAAAAAAGATGGTAGCCGAGAAAAATGAGATGGCTGCCGGAAACAATATTGGTGAAGATGATGAAGTTTAAATAATAATAAAATAAAATAAACATTACAATGAAACCCTTGGAAAGTGTAATTAAGATGGTCATTGAGACATATTAAAAAAACTATATATAAAAATCTAATTTTTTTAAAGAAAAAGTTAATTATCAAGGTGAAACAGTTTTTTCTATAGAAAATAAATATCTACTATATTTTCAATTAAAATAACACAATTATAATTTGAGGAAACTGTTAAAATATTTGATTAGTATACCTACTTTTATTATGTGCAATTTTAAAAAATATTGGTAGCTCTAATTTAAAAGAAAAAAATCGTCTAAACTCGACACCCTCTAAGCTTGGCCCAAGACCGTTATTTTCATTAGCTTCTATCTACAACCTTAAAACATTGATAATGAAATTCAGATTGAGAAAAAGAATTAAAAAAACATACCTTGTAACTTTTTTATTATTAATCGCCTAGAAGTTTTAATGTAGAAATCACATTTTGGTGGTGTTGCGGTGCGTCCAATAAGGTTGGGTTCAAGTTATCCGCTTTGCAAAATTTTCATCAAAGATACGCGTGATTTGCATGCATATATATCAAAATGAATATGTTAAATTTGATGAGTATAGAATGAAATAGATGAAATACATGAATAGTTAAACAGAAATTTTTGAATATAAAAATAACTGTAAACATTAATTGGAGCTATGTTTTAACCGCACACATTATTAGCAACATTTCACATAGAAATAAATGAAAAATCTTGTTTCCATTGATTGGATAACTGATTTGTTATACTGAATTAATAATTCTCAAAGTATATTCAAAAAATTCATAAATTCAATGAAAATGAAAAACAAATTGAGCAACTAATATCAACTGAGGCTTCCTACTAACTGAAATATATAGGATCAATTAAATAACATATCCAAAATTGAATATGAATTAAAAATTGAATAAATCTTTAACACAAAAGAATTGAAAATCGAGTTTGAATTCCAAAGATCCTAAAATAGAAAATGTATTATAAAATGAATGTCATTGTAAAATCGAGTTTGAATTCTTAGAAATTAATTAACTAATTTTAAATTATATACATGAAAACATATTAAAATTTAAAAACATAAAGAAACAAATTAATAAGACATTAATTACTTTCTATAACATGTAAATTAGAATAGTTGATTAAGAAAATAAAAAATTACTACAAAATAATAAGTGAAAATTGATTTTTAGGAATTAACTAGAAAATTACATGTTTTAAAATGCATGAGAATGTGACAAATGACAAAAATTATTTTTATTTATTAGAGTAGATGTGTCTGTAAAGAAATTCAATTTATAATTACTTATGTAACTAATTGTAAGACCCATGTATTACATTAGTTAATTTTAAAAAAAAATTATATATAAAAATCTAAATATTTGAAAGCTTTAAATTTATAAAAAAATAAAAAAATTAATGAATTATTAAAATTGAAATGTTTTTTTATATTTTAAATTTAAATAAATAAACAAAAGGTATTAATAAACTTCAATTTGAGAATTTTAAAATTAGAAGGTAATTCATTAGTGAACTTAATATCAATTTATTATTATATTTATTTTTATTGTAATTATTATATTAAAATATTATATAAAATTTAATAAAATAAGACATGTGGAAAAAAAATAGTTCAAAATAACAAAAAAAATGACATTTACCAAATTGAATGATAATGTGACATGTGACAAAAAAAACCCTTCATTTATTAGGGTAAGATGTATATAATAAAATCATTAAGGTATTTAACAATTTTAAATCGATTGCTATTTTATAAAGGAAAATTAAATGATTTTAATATTTTTTCAATATTATTATAAATCTAATCTCAAATTGTCGATGTTTTTTTGATTTATGCCCATATTGAAATAAAAAACTAAAGAAAAATAGTAATTTGTCATATGAAACATTTAAAATTCTATGAAATAAAATTAGAGATACCGATGTTTTGACCTGTCGCTAAAAGCGGATAAATACAAATAATGATAATCAAGTGTCATTTTGTTATTCTTTCTAAAAAGCCGTCATTTAATTTATTTTTGCTAATTAAGTGGTAAAAAGCTCTTTAATTTTAAAAAAAGAATCATTAAAAAGAATATGATCCATCTTAATTGTAGAATATAATCTATTTTTTATAAAGAATAAAATAACTTGGGCCATAATACCATATTATTCTAAAAAAATAATTTGATAAATATCTGGTGATTTATATTAATTTTCATGTTTTAGTGATTAGATTAAATTTATAATAAAGTTCGCTGCCATATAAAACTTTATTTTCAAGTTTCAGGGGGGCTAAATGCAATTAAAAAATTATTGAAGCATAAACTGAGAGCATTTAAAATCAAGGGTTATCTCGTTAAAATGTTTCCCGTCACCTGTATAAAATTATAGATATCAATTCAATCATCCACAGTCCCACGCGACTGTCTCCGACATCTTCGTTTCTTCGATCACGATGGCCATGGATGACGGAAGGGTAGCTCTTCTCGCAGCAAAAAGGAGAGGATTCACTCGCAGCGCCTCGCACGCTTCCGATGAACTCCAGAGTTTCCGATCATGGCTCCGGTGGATGTGTGTCGATCAGTCTAATGGTTGGACTGCTTCGCTCTCGTGGTTCGTCTTCATCATCTTCACCTTCGTCGTCCCTAGCTTTTCTCATTTCTACCTCGCTTGCAGCGATTGTGATAATCGGCATGCTAGGCCCTATGATAGCCTTGTTCAATTGTCTCTGAGTGGTATCGCTACGCTGTCATTTATTTCGCTCTCGCAATTCGTGAGGATCTATGGACTTCGTAGGTTTCTGTTCTTTGATAAGCTTTGTGATGAAAGCGAGATCGTTCGAAGGGGGTATACAGAACATCTCCATGTAAGCACTCTGTTTCTCATTGGTTTTATGTCGTTTTGTTCGATTAAGTTTTGGATCTCTGGTTATGACTTGATTTGAATGTATATCTACATTAACTTGAATTAATCTATGAAATGCGAATGAAAATGATTAGTGATGAGTTATTGATTGTTGTTTTATTATTTTTCTTCTTCAGCGTCATCGCGTTTTAGGATCATTCTGGTGCGATTAGTTAAATTTTGAATATCTGGTTAGGGCTTGATTAGAACAGATTTCAGCTTTTACCTGAATTACGGAATGAATTAAACGAAAAGGATGATCGGCGCTCAGAAATTCATCGCCATTTTATTATTTTCAAGTTCATTGTCATGCCATAAGTTTTATGATTCATTGATTTCATTCCACTGCACAAATCATACTAGTCTCCTAGTGGATTATGATTTATGAAGATCTTAATCCTTGGTTATTGGGAGCTTCCTGTTACATTTGTTGATTCTTCCATGATTGATTAAATTTGGATCTTTGGCTATGACTTGATTCAAATCAACTTCTGCTTTAAAGTGAAACGGTGAATGAATGAAACAATTGGTATTAAGAAACCTCTTGCCATTTTGTCATTCCTATTCACAATCATCACAAATTAGGATCATTCTACTGCCATTCATTTCATTTTGATTTACATATAGCTATGAAGATCAAATCCTATATTTAACAAGCATCCCTTACATCTAAAATGCAGAGATCTCTCAAAATCCTCTCCATCTTCGTTGTCCCATGTTTTGCAGCCGAGAGTGCATACAAGATCTGGTGGTATACTTCAGGTGCAACAGCCATTCCCTTTTTAGGGAATGTTATAGTGAGCGACTCAGTAGCATGCATCATGGAACTCTGCTCATGGCTCTACAGAACAGTGGTGTTTTTCCTAGTCTGTGTTCTCTTTCGCCTCATCTGTTGCCTTCAAATCCTTCGTCTACAAGATTTTGCACAAGTCTTTCAAGTTGATTCAGATGTCGAATCTGTATTACGAGAACATTTAAGGATCAGAAGGCACTTGAAAATCATAAGCCATCGTTATCGTGCTTTCATAACATTTGCCCTCATCATCGTCACAGTCAGCCAGTTCGCTGCACTTCTTGATACCACCCGCAAGAAGGCTGACCTCAGCATTTTCAAATCCGGTGAACTTGGGGTAATAATAATAATCTTTTTTTTTTTCTTTTTTTTTTTTTTTTTTTAAATCTGAATGCTTGATGTTTAAGTCATGTCTTTTTATGGTTTTTGCTTGTTATATTATTGTAGTTGGTGTCTGTAAGCTTGCTTGCGGGGTTAATGATATTGCTAAGGAGTGCAGCAAGGATCACACACAAGGCACAAGGGGTGACGTGTCTAGCTGCAAAGTGGCACGTGTGTGCAACAATTGACATCTTTGAGTCACCGGAGGCGGATACAGAAACCCCAACTGCGGGTGGTGTTTTTGGGAACAATGGTAATGGGCTCCCTTTTGAACCACCGTCGTCTGACTTTGATGATGTTGGTAGTGAAGAAGATGAGTTGGACAACACAAAAATCATACCTGCGTATGCTTATAGCACAATCTCTTTCCAAAAAAGGCAAGCCTTAGGTACGCTTCTAAATGCCTCTCTATAATCATGTCACATCATCGATATATAAAACTTTATGTTTTTATAAAACTACCCTCACAGGTTTATAAAATGAGTTCCACCTACTTATTAATCTATAGTTTTTTATATGGGTTAATGTTATCTGTTTGTTTTTATTTATTTATAAAACATCCTTGTTTTTAAAAAGGGACGATAAATATTAATGGTATTTTGTATAAAAACTGCTTATCTTCTCATAATACTTTTTTTTTTTTTTTAATAATGGTTTTTATGGAAAATAAATATTATTATTATTATCCCTTTTTGTATTTAACCGTTATAAAAAAGTATTTTTATTTCGGATCAAGATTAGTGTTTATAAGAAAATGAAAATAAAATCTTATAATAAAAGATATTCAGAAAAAGGATCATTTTATGATCATAGAACATTTAAAAAGTTAGAAAGTTACACAAGCTTTTTGAACCAATTTTGCAACTGTTGGTTGTGAGATTTAAAAAATTTGGAATTTTTTCCACCACAAAAAAACCTATAAGAAATTTTCTAGTTCGAAATTGTTCTTGAAACTTCAAAATACAGAATATTATGAAAATTAAATTTTTAAGTTTTGTGTGAAGTTGGTGGTCATTTTTGTGATTAGGCAAAAGAAAATGGTCAATTGTCAAATCAAAAAGATTTTTTTTTGAATATCCCTCTTTTTAAAGCTAATAATAAGAATAGATATTTTTGATAAAACATATTCAATATTGGTTTATTTT
Organism: Lactuca serriola; assembly: GCF_051521515.1. NCBI lineage: Eukaryota > Viridiplantae > Streptophyta > Magnoliopsida > Asterales > Asteraceae > Lactuca > Lactuca serriola. The sequence goes on along the minus strand of NC_136416.1, from coordinate 162,076,301 downwards.
GTTTTGCATAGACGAGATCTTCTTAATGGTGTATATTATTAAAAATAATATTAATATTATTTTGTTATGTATTACAAGAAATTAAAAAAAGAGAGTGGTGTTAGTATAAAGTATAATATTTATGACTTGAAAATGATAAATGATGGGGACTCTTTGGATGATACTTCAATTCTTATCAATAAGGAGATGGCAACATTAATTAAACCATTGATAAGTTGAAAGTTTGTGAATGGGTAAAATCAAGAGATTTATTTATTAATATATAAATTTTTTTGGCATATATATGCAGTGACGTATTTTGAGAACAACACAGCAGGGATAACCGTTTTTGGGTTTATGCTGGATAGGAGTTCGCTACATACCATAGCCATGATAGAAATGTCCCTCGTCTTGTGGTTGCTTGGAAAAACCATTAATGAAATTTCTTGAAAACCATATCTCATATATCCGCCACAAAACAAAAAAAATAACAAATGCATGCTTTCGGAAAACTTGTTATCTTCTAGTTTTGCCAAACAGACTGAACCAGTCTGGTTCAGCCTCAGTTTCATCATGTGCACCAAACGCTACTTGAATGTGTAGAAAGGGGTGGAGAAACTCCAAAAAAGGGAAGGTGTATGGAGAGCCATTTATATGCTTTGTTAATTATTTGTCTTTCTTTCATTCTTTTGTTATTTATTTCATTGCTGCGTTTGGTCACAGAGTAAACTAGTATGTAACATAAATGCAGTTGGTGATATACATGTCATATCCAATTGCTCAGCTCTATGTGTGGTTTTGTTGAAATCGGACTAAATATATCATGATATATTTATTAAGAAGAGATTAATGTTGTTTTTATGATTTGCTTGTATATGATCTCAATGGGTTTTATGGAGTTACGAGGTTTAAATGATTATTCCAATGGAACCCATCATTAGAATGGAATGAAAGGATTTCTAAATTAAGTTATGTCTCAAATGTGTTTTATTCAATAAAATGATTCATGAAAATGAAACTATTAAGTGTTTGGAAAATATGGAAATGGAAGAAACAACAATTAAGCTTACAATCACCATACAACTGGATCTAGGCATCTTGATACCATTATTGAGATTTGAATCATGTAAGGAGGAATGAAATTATGTTAATGCAGGTTGGAATTAGAACGTATTACGTGTTTAAAAATAATGTAAGAGAATCATGGATGATCACTTATCTATAAGAAAGCAAGCTAGAGATAACCATAGTCATTGAAGACTTAGTCTTAATGTGAATTGAGTAATGTCTTGGTTAGTTCACTCTTGAACTCATGAAACCATTAAGTTAAGTAATGGTTAAAACTTGAATGAAATGTGATCTAATAATTATAAAATAAGTTCTTAAAACTTAATACATCCCTTAGAGTCTTTTGGAAAAGTTATAGGGGGTTTCGGGTGCATCGAGACAATGTAGGATGCTTAAGTTAGATCTTAAGGACGATTTTGTCTCACTAGGCAACACACATGCCCTGTGTCCGCCAAGGCAAAATCTACAAGGTGAGTAAATTTGAGTACATGTCCATATCAAATATTTTGATGAAAATTTTGGTATTATTTATGCAATATAAATATATTGTTTGCTATATGGCCTCTGTGACATGCTTTTGCATTGAATGAAAATCTTATTTTGGAAATGTTTTGCTTAAAATGCAAATATTAGTTTATCTCTTGTTTGGGCATCTTACCTGTGTATATCATGTTTGGATGAGTTTGTACACTTTGAATGATTAATTTCCTAAAGCGTGAAGGTTATAATACCCTGGAGCAACCTACCTTGTGGTCATGAAGGAAGAAATTCTTGGCATTTTAAGCATAACGCTTATGGATGGAATTTGTGTTGGAATAGTGTCTAAGGCTGCAACTATATTAGGCAAGTATTTGACCCGGTTGTGCATGGTCCTTTTAGGTTGCCTTCACCATAGCAACTTGATAGGATGATTTATTAAGAGAGAATAAATATTATTAATATATTATGAGAATAATATAAAGAATAATAATATTGTTATTTGATTAATATAAGTCATAGAATTAATTGAAATTAATTTGGTAACTTAAAGAGATTAATTAAATAAGAGGGTATAAAGTGTCAATAGTTTGATAGTTAAACTTTAGACTGTAAATCCATATTGATAGGGATTAGACGGATTCTAGAAGCCAGGGATAGATTCAAATCGTCCAAGGTTATCTAAGGAATGGATTTGGATAGCTTTAAGAGAAGATTATCCAATTAGGGTTTAAGTTGTAACCCTTAAGGAGTCTACAAGTATAAATAGACCCTATGGCAAAGGGAAATCGGCACTTGATCTAAAGTAGAGAAGCCCTGGCCGATTTCCTCCCCTCTCCTCTCTCCCAAATCATCCTCCTTGCTATTTGGTGTTTGTAAGCCATTAGAGGAGTGACAATTGTGACTCTAGAAGCTCCAAGACAACAAGATCAACAAGGGATTCAAAGGTATGATTCTAGATCTGTTTTAACATTGTTCTTATACCTAAATAGTTATTAGAAGTCTTGGATTCAAAGCATGTTTAATTAGAAAGCCTAGATCCAAGCATTAGGGTTTTGCATGCGCACATAGGAAAGTTCTTATGGCTAAAACCCATCAATTTGCAACTCAATTCCATGAGAAACATGTTGATTGTTACATGTTTTTCCTAAATATTATGTTTAGGATTTGTTCCTTAGTCGTGACCTTTGTGGTGTTGACTTCACATATTAAGTCAACGGTAACAGGTTGAAGCAAATAACTTCTACTAGGAAATAACCTTATACCACTTGGATCCCTAGTATATAAGAGACCTTATTTGAGAGTATAGGACTTGGGTTGAGAATTAGATGCATGTGCATGTGCATTGTTTTTATTATACAATTCCTTTTAACACTTAAATATATATTATGTTGAGAAATGACATGGAATGATCTTGAGACTTTTGAGAAATGTTTTGAATTGGCTTTGATGAAGAAGAAAGTGTTGGAGGCGATTGTTTTGACTGTGACTTGGGCACCGTGGAGATATTGGAATGATGTAATCTATCATATCGTCACTTTTCTAAGAAGCACTATATTTTGACAAAATTGTTCAACTTCTTTCGAAGGTTTGTCAATATGTACAATAAAATGAAAATTGAATGAATTTTGTGGTTACAAAATTGATTCTTAATATCCCTATGTAATTTTGTTCATTTCTAGCTCCTTACTAGTTATTTCTAATAAAAATTAAAAAGTTGGTTGATAATTTTTTTTTTCACTCTAAGTAATTGGTTAATAAAACAATAAGACAACAATTTCATGTTTGTTACAAAAAAAAACATATGTGATTTTGTATGTGAATTGTGATATACATGCACCATAACACTCTATAAGTTATAAACATATCTCAAAAAAGTGAAAAGAAAACTAAAAATGATAATATTCAAAACCTTTGAGAAAACATACAAGTCAATTATTGTAACTTTGAATATAAATGAATAAGCATTCACAAACATAAGAGATCTATATTTCTTTTGTTAATTGAATCATTTGAACATAGAAACTTGTATATGATTGGTGGTTTAATAAATATATGAATTATTTCCAAACAATTTCTATATGGCAGATGAATGTTTGGTTCATTTTAAAAATCTCTCATGCGGATATCCATATGAATAAGGAACTCAATAATTAGATGCACAATTTGTCCTAAACTAAATATAACTACTTGTGGAAGTTATGCCATAGTGAGTCAATCAATTGGGAAGGTCAAACAAAACATGTTTGGTATGAATTACATGTAGGGTCGATGGTGTTTAATCGGAGAAAACCAGAAATTGGGCAATTTTTAAATAAAGTTAATTTATTTATTTAAGATACTGTTTTATATTTATATCTTTTAAATAATAATAAAAAAAATCTGTAAATTCAAGATCACTCAAAGGTTTGGCGCCTCGCACGACAAGCAAGGGGCAAAAGGGCAAACAAAATATCTCGACTGCAGTTTTCAACTTAGCAACGTCGGCGAGATCTGGAAATTTGGGGATTTTGGTAGATTCTCAAGTGCTGTATTTAAAAACCCTGATCTGGAGTCTATTAGAGAATCTGTAATCTGTGTATTCATAACTTTTGATTAAAATGGAGATTGATTCAGCATCGATTAGTCGGTGCTCTGCAGAACACCAGAAGATCTACAAAGACTGGTTCAGTGTCGCCGATTCAGGTTTCATTTCTCGTTCTCTATCTTCTTCGTTTCGTTTAACTGTTTTTTATGCTTTTTGATCTTAATTTGTACTATTTTTAATTCCAGATGGCGATGGACGCCTCACTGGTGGTGATGCCACGAATTTCTTTGTCATGTCCAATTTATCTCGACCAGATCTCAAGCAGGTTTTGATCTTCATCTCTATTAACTTTTTTTTTTCGTTCAATGGAACTGTGGATTATTATAAACCCTAGGTTCTACATAAACCCCTCTTTAATCCGAGCTTGAAAAGAACAGTGGGATGAATTCATTTAGCTATCTCGCCATGTCTAAGGGTTTTACGTCCTCAAGTTTTGATCATTAATTTGATTGCTAAGTGTGCTCATAAGGGCACCGATATTAGCTTGTAGTTCTCTTTCTGCTGTTCTATCTTTGAATCTCGATTTGTTCTAACTATTTCTCTTCGCCTGTTCATACTACTTCTTAAGGTATGGGCAATTGCAGATTCTAGACGACAAGGCTTTCTTGGTTTCAAAGAGTTTATTACTGCAATGCAGGTAGTTTTTTTAGCTTTGTCTTCTTTAATTCTCTTCTATCCACCATTTTTGTATACATGACTGATGACCCTTTTCGGTGTGTGTGGTGATTGAAGTTGATTTCTATGGCACAAGCAGGACACACATTAAGTGGCGACCTCTTAAATTCTGATGGTAAGCTGTGTAACCACATCTTCTTTTCTTTACACTTTTAACATGTAAATATGTAATACTTTAACCTTTGATTACCTTTCTTGTGTTCATGTCATCTTACAATGCAGTTGATTATGAAAATTTGAAACCACCTGTGATGGATGGTCTGGATGTCTTACTAGCTGTATGTATACCTTTCTCTCACCTCAGCTGTATGCATACCACTATGAGCCTAAAAACTAAATATTTTTCTTGAAAATTAACTTGTTTGTTAATGTATGCAGAAGAAAAAGCGTCCAAAAAGTGATCCTGAAACGAATGGTAATCCTGAGGTGCAGACGTCTTCATCATCTAGTTGGTTTACTTCTTCAAAATCTGCAAAGAAAGTATGCTTTTCTGTTCTTCTTCTCATTTTATTTACTTTCTACTTCTTAAACAAACAAGTCACCATTAAAGTATATGTTTTAAATATTATGTTTTCATCTCATCTTATTTATGCATTATCAGGTTCCTTTAACTGCTGTTACATCAATCATCGATGGCTTGAAGAAGCTGTACATTCAGAAGCTGAAACCTTTAGAAGTCACATATCAATTTAATGATTTTGTTTCTCCTTTATTGGTAATTAATACCAACCCATAATCCCATATATTATAAACCATCATGTGAACTATCAACCTTTTCCATATTTCCTTTTTATATAGTTTTTTCAGAAACTTACCATGTTCATATGTTTTTGTAGACAAACAGTGATTTTGATGCCAAACCAATGGTGATGCTTTTAGGTCAATACTCAACAGGGAAAACAACCTTCATCAAGCATTTGCTTAGAAGTAGCTATCCAGGTAAGTCTCCCCCCCCCCCCCCCCCCCCCCCCCCTTTGTTATATGACTTAAGTTTGACCATCTTTCGAACAGGAGCTCATATTGGACCTGAGCCTACTACAGATAGATTTGTTGTTGTTATGGTATGCTTTATATCTTCATTTTACTTTTTTTGATATGATTCTTAATTGCAGTTTGATATGGGTGTCTAGAAATCTTGAAAAATATATTGCTATTTTATAACCTTAATGCCATACTTTATACACCATTTATTAAAAATATCATTTTTCTTTTTCCACAGAATGGACCAGATGAAAGAAGTATTCCAGGAAACACTGTTGCTGTTCAAGCAGACATGCCATACAGTGGTTTAACCAATTTTGGAACTGCTTTTTTGTCAAAATTCGAGTGTTCTCAAATGCCACATCCCGTTAGTTTTCAATTTCATCTCAGAAAAAAAAATTATTTTTATTTATTTAGCTTTTAAGCTTTTTGACATGTGTTATGTATTTTGTGAATAAAAAGCTTCTGGAGCATATTACATTTGTGGACACTCCTGGAGTTTTATCAGGTGAAAAGCAACGCACACAGAGAAGCTATGACTTTACAGGTGTCACGTCGTGGTTCGCTTCAAAGTGTGATCTAATCTTGCTTCTGTTTGATCCTCATAAACTTGATATCAGTGATGAATTCAAACGTGTCATTTCATCTCTTAGAGGAAATGATGATAAGATACGTGTAGTTTTGAATAAAGCCGATCAAGTCGATACCCAACAAGTATGAAATCATTTAAAAAAAAATCTAAATATTATACTTGTTCATGTTTAATTTATTTATTAATTTATTGTAGCTTATGAGGGTGTATGGAGCTCTTATGTGGTCCCTTGGTAAAGTTCTTAATACTCCAGAGGTTATGCGTGTATACATTGGGTAATCTTTCTACATATAAAAGCACGCTGAGTGTAAAATGACCGTTTTACCCTTTTGTGTGATTGATCTTTTTTTTTTGTTAGTTCCTTCAATGACAAACCTATAAATCGAGTGACTGCTGGCCCGATTGGAACAGAACTATTTGAGAAAGAGCAAGATGATCTTTTAGCCGACTTAAAAGACATTCCTAAGAAGGCTTGTGATCGTAGGGTGAGTTTATTTATTATTTTTTATAAATAGATTTTGGAACGCAAGAGAATTTTTTATTCTATATATTTTCCATTTTTTGATGTTGTTTACGTACAGATCAATGAGTTTGTGAAACGTGCTCGAGCTGCAAAGATTCATGCGTTCATTATTAGCCATCTTAAAAAAGAAATGCCTGCCATGATGGGGAAGGCTAAAACTCAACAAAAACTCATCGATAACCTTGAAGACGTTTTTGCAAAGGTTCTTTCTTCTGTGACTGTGACTGTGACTGTGTACTGTGTACTGTATATTGATGGGGTTTTGTGAACAGGTACAAAGGGAGCATCATTTACCGGCGGGAGATTTCCCATATGTAGAAAGTTTCAGGGAGAGATTGAGTGGGTACAATTTGGACAAATTTGAGAAATTGAAGCCTAAAATGATCCAGACTGTTGATGATATGTTGGGATATGATATTCCCGACCTTTTGAAGAATTTTAGGAATCCCTATGATTAAGATTTGTGAATGTTTTATAAATTATGTAACGTAGTGTGTGATTTCTACTTGTTTATGTATTAATGGATAGAATTGAGTTTTGTTTTGTGATTAATGAGTAAAATGATTGGTGATATCAACAAAAAGGGTTTGTAAAAGAATATACGGGTTGAAATAATTGAAATATATTTTATGGAAAGGCAGAAATTATATTAGATGACTAGAAAGAGCTAGACAAAATTAAATGGAAAAACTAGCAAACCCAATTGAGATTACAATTGATGTGTCTGTTACTAATCCACAAGAAACAATATCATCAATGATAGTTAAATTAATGATATATTGATCTAAGAGGTTAAACTCGGTGGATGGAAAACCAACAAATTATTGTTCTTGTTTCGTATTTCAGATACACGAGTATCACAATGCAAATTTAATGATTTACAAATAGTAAGAATTTTTTAGAGCATCAACCGACTTTTAATAGAAGAACCTAACAATGAGATAGAACAAGCTAACAACACTAATCATGCCAATCCAAGCTAGCAATCTTTGCTTTAATAAAGAGGTTCACTGAATCTCATCGTCATCTCTATGGGACTCTTCAAGTTCTTGAATCCCAAATTGTTTCTAGTTTCGAAACGAGCAACACATTACCGCTTGAGCAAAAGCTCTATTATTTATTTATTTATTTTTGTGAGTCCAAAGGGATATCAAAAGAGAAATTGTTGAAACAAACTCAAATGGGAAAAATCAACACCAAAACGTGTAGCATAGATTTTGAGAAGCTGCAAAAGAACGAATATAACAATTAGACAATGTAAATACCAGATGAATGAGTTTCAGATGAGTTCCAAATCTGAAAAAAGAAAAATTAAATGCATAGTGGGGGTGGACAAGCACAAAACTATTGTTTCAATCATGATACAATTATTATTACCTATCAAAAAATGTAATAGTTATAAGATATCGTTTTATGCCCACTATATAATAGTAAGTGTCAAATCTGTAATAATTGTGTAGTGTGCATGACATGATGAATAATTGCATCAACTACATGTTTTATGGGGGTTTTTGGGAGTGTTTTTTGAACTCTAAAAGTGTTTTTAGATAAAGTGCTTATTGGCTTATAGTGGTGGTAAAATGAGTTTTTTAAAAAGTGTTTGGATTAGCTTTTACGGTGAAAAAACCAATAAATCGATAAGTTAAAAAGTGTTTGGCTTAAAAAATGTTTTTTGAAGTTATTTTGGTTAAAAAGCCATAAACAATTTCCAAAAAACAAATTTTACATGCTTATTAAAAAATATTTTTTTGAAGCTAATTAAAAAACTATTCTAAAAAGTGTTTTTGAGTTTTCCAAACAATTTTTTTGATTTATTAGCTTTTTAAAAAGCCAATAAACCAATAAGTTGTTTTGAAAAGCAATCCCAAACACCCCCTTATATGTAATAATATAAAATTAGGTATATGTCTAGTATAAGTATTTGACTATATAAAATTTTACATGTAAAATTTGTTTGTTGGAAATTGTTTAATAAGCATGTAAAATTTGTTTTTTTGGAAATTGTTTATGGCTTTTTAACCAAAATAACTTCAAAAAACATTTTTTAAGCCAAACACTTTTTAACTTATACTAGACATATAAAAAATATTTTTTTTGAAGCTAATTAAAAAACTATTCTAAAAAGTGTTTTTGAGTTTTCCAAACAATTTTTTTGATTTATTAGCTTTTCAAAAAGTCAATAAACCAATAAGTTGTTTTGAAAAGCAATCCCAAACACCCCCTTATATGTAATAATACAATAGTTAGTCCATTGTTTGTCATTTGTAAAATACTGCCTATATAAGGATCATTGATCATATAAAATAAAACAAAACGAAAATTTGTTAAATGAATTTACTCTTTTATTTGTCTATTGAAGTTTTTAACTTTTGAATATCAGAACATATATCCTAAAAATATCATCCAATAACTCGACAAGCAGATGAATATCATACAACTCAAAGATCACATCATTAGTAGGGGTGATACAAAAAATTTAAGAATATATGTTATGGTATTTAGAAGTTAAAAACTTTAACAAACAAATAAGAGTAAAAAAAGAAAGGACGGGGTACGGTAATACTATTACTTAAATTTTTATCTTTTAGACTTAATCCTAGTTGTATATTAATATCAAATTTTATTTTTCCTTCAATTAAATTTCCTTTTCCTTTAACAATAATATTTTCTTGATTATTAATTATACGATCATCTCTAATTTCTAATTCTATTGGTGTGTCTAAATCGCTAAAAGTACTTTTTAAAATTATTTGAATAGTTGATATATGAATATAAGCGATTTTTGTTCTATCTGTTTCTTTAATATTAGATAATCTATTTCTAATTTGTTGTTTATTTAATATAGGTATAATAATATTTCCTTGAGTTGATTCCATAGGTATTGGTTCTTCTCCTATAATTTTTCCATAATTCCACGTTGAAAGGATAAATGTCTTCAATAATGGCTTTTTACGTCATTGCTTACGTCATTCCTCCCGTCTCCGAAAAAGCAGATATTTTTTAATTCGTGTGTTAGTCTTCCATGAATAGTGTTGCTTCTTATCTGGGTTGCTTTATGATGGCTTCCGTTCACTTGTTAGTGTGTCTGCTATACGGTTGTTGGGACTTTTGATATACTTGAGGTATGGGTGAAATTGATGTAATTGTAATTGCCAACGGATTAAACGTCCACGACAATAATCTTCTTGTAATTTATATCGCCAAAAGCCAAGTAGATATTTGGAATCTGTGCGTAGCTCGAATCTGGTTTGGAGTAGGTCGACTTTCCATTTTTTCAATGTTTTGAGACATGCTAGTGTTTCTAGTTCATGTGTGCTGTAATTTTGCTCCGTTTGGGAAAATGTTCCCGATATATACTTGAGTGTCGGTAGGATAATTATTAAGTGTCGGTTGTATTATTTGTGATGTAACATAAAGTGTGTAACCCTCAATAGTCTAGAAGGCTATAATGTAAATATGTATGTCGTATTGCAATCAAACGATTGCAACAATAATTGTAACCGACTCTCTTGAGCCTATAAATAGGGCCTTTGCCCATATGAAATAAACACGTTAAGTTTGAGTGTTTAAGACTTGAGTTGATCTCAATTGTCTTCTCTGTTGAAATAGTTGTTCTATTTCTGAATAGCAGAGCCCTATCCAAATTATCCACATAATCATCCAATCATTCAACATAATCCATCATCAATATAATCCACCGCATCATTCATGTATAATCTTCTCTCAATGAGTTATATCTAAAATTATGTTTTTCAGATACTGTAAAATTTGATTTTCTTATAGCATCTTTATTAATATTATTTTTATTAATTAGAACATCAAAAGTGTATCCCGATTCATTTTCTTCGTTATTAATAATGATTGGTGTATTTTCTATTTCTTGAGACATATTTAATAAATTATTCTTGTTATTTTATTTTCAAGATTTTTTATTTGTTAATATTTAAACTTCAAAAACTTATGATTATAATTTTTAGAAACAAAATGATAATTTATTTATTTATTATATTTTTTTCAAAGTTACGATTTATAAATTCTAATAAGATGTTGATGGTGGGGTTTTTTAATACTATTATATTTATGATGCAGTCAGAGAATTAAAAACTTTTTTGACATATGAAATGTGTTTCTAACTTCTTGGTACATAGTCATAATTGTAAAAAAACTTCTACGGACATATGTTTAAATTGTAGGTGGATAATAATATTTGATTTTAATAATGAGTTTATAACTTATAACGATGAATGTTTGTAACGATGAATATTTATAAGAATATATATGGTGATGCATGACGAACATATATTCATATGAATGAAAGATTTAATATTCAAAATAATAGTAAGAATGTTACTTAGCTCTGATACCAAATTTAAAATAACATGATGATGGATTAATTGCTCTGATACCAAATTTAATAACATGACGGAATTAAGAAAGATTAGGATAAGATTATACCTGAATGATGCAGTGGATTATATTGACGATGAATTATGTTGAATAATTGGATGATTATGTGGATAATTTGGATAGAACTCTGCTATTCAGAAATATAACAACTATTTCAACAGAGAAGACAATTGAGATCAACTCAAGTCTTAAACACTCAAACTTAACTTGTTTATTTCATATGGGCAAATGCCCTATTTATAGGCTCAAGAGAGCTGGTTACAATTATTGTTGCAATCGTTTGATTGCAATACGACATACATATTTACATTATAGGCCCCTAGACTATTGAGGGTTACACACTTTATGTTACATCACAAATAATACAACAGACACTTAATAATTATCCTACCGACAAATACAAATAATTCTACCAACACTTTACATAATTAAAAATATAATAATCCCTTCCACATTGAAAAGACAGGTGTCTTCAATAATGGCTTTTTACGTCATTGCTTACGTTATTAGGTGTCTTCAATAATGGCATTTTACGTCATTGCTTACGGTATTCCTCCTGTTAATCTTCAATAATGGCTTTTTATGTCATTGCTTGCGTCATTCCTCCCGCCTCCGAAAAAGCTGATATTTTTTAATTCTTGTGTTAGTCTTCCATGAATAGTGTTGCTTCTTATCTGGGTTGCTTTATGATGGCTTCCATTCACTTGTTAGTGTGTCGGCTATATGGTTGTTGGCACTTTTGATATACTTGAGGTATGGGTGAAATTGACGTAATTGTAATTGCCAAACTTAAAGTGTGTAACCCTCAATAGTCTAGGGGGTTACAATGTAAATATGTATGTTGTATTGCAATCAGACGATTGCAACAATAATTGTAACCGACTCTCTTGAGCCTATAAATAGGGCCTTTGCCCATATGAAATAAACAAGTTAAGTTTGAGTGTTTAAGACTTGAGTTGATCTCAACTTTCTTCTCTGTTGAAATAGTTTTTCTATTTTTGAATAGCAGAGTTCTATCCAAATTATCCACATAACCATCTAATTATTCAACATAATCCATCATCAATATAATCCACCGCATCATTCAGGTATAATCTTCTCTTAATCTTTATTAATTCCGTCATGTCTTTAAATTTGGTATGAGAGTAACTAATCCGTCATCATGTTATTTTAAATTTGGTATCAGAGCTAAGTAACGTTCTTACTATTATTTTGAATATTAAATCTTTCGTTCATATGAATATATGTTCATCATGCATCATCATATATATTCTTATAAATATTCATCGTTACAAACATTCATCGTTATAAGTTATTATCATAAACTCATTATTAAAATCAAATACTACTATCCACCTACAATTTAAACATATGTCGGGAGAAGGTTTTTTACAATTATGACTATGTACCAAGAAGTTAGAAACACATTTCTATGTCAAAGAGGTTTTTAATTCTCTAACTGCATCATAAATATAATAATATTAAAAAACCCCACCATCAACATCTTATTAGAATTTATAAATCGTAACTTTGAAAGAGAAAATAAATTATCATTTTGTTTCTAAAAATTAGAATCATGAGTTTTTCAAGTTTAAATATTAACAAATAAAAAATCTTGAAGATAAAATAACAAGAATAATTTATTAAATATGTCTCAAGAAATAGAAAATACACCAATCATTATTAATAACGAAGAAAATGAAGTGGGATACACTTTTGATGCTCAAGAGGGCTGGTTACAATTATTGTTGCAATCGTTTGATTGCAATACGACATACATATTTACATTATAGCCCCCTAGACTATTGAGGGTTACACGCTTTATGTTACATCACAAATAATACAACGGACACTTAATAATTATGCTACCGACACTTCTATTTAATTACGTAAAAATAACAATCCCTTCCACGTTGAAAGGACACGTGTCTTAAATAAAGGATTGTTACTTTTACGTAATTAAATAGAAGTGTCGGTAGGATAATTATTAAGTGTCGGTTGTATTATTTGAGATGTAACATAAAGTGTGTAACCGTCAATAGTCTCGGGAATTATAATGTAAATATGTATGTCGTATTGCAATCGAACGATTGCAACCGGCTCTCTTGAGCCTATGAATAGGGCCTTTGCCCATATGAAATAAACAAGTTAAGTTTGAGTGTTTAAGACTTGAGTTGATCTCAATTGTCTTCTCTGTTGAAATAGTTGTTCTATTTCTAAATAGCAGAGCCCTATTCAAATTATCCACATAATCATCCAATCATTCTACATAATCCATCATCTATATAATCCACCGCATCATTCATGTATAATCTTCTCTCAATGAGTTATAACTAAAATTATGTTTTTCAGATAGTGTAAAATTTGATTTTCTTATAGCATCTTTATTAATATTATTTTTATTAATTAGAGCATCAAAGGTGTATCCCGATTCATTTTCTTCGTTATTAATAATGATTGGTGTATTTTCTATTTCTTGAGACATATTTAATAAATTATTCTTGTTATTTTATTTTCAAGATTTTTTATTTGTTAATATTTAAACTTGAAAAACTTATGATTATAATTTTTAGAAACAAAATGATAATTTATTTAGTTATTATAATTTTTTTCAAAGTTACGATTTATAAATTCTAATAGGATATTGATGGTGGGGTTTTTTAATACTATTATATTTATGATGCAGTCAGAGAATTAAAATCTTTTTTGACATATGAAATGTGTTACTAACTTCTTGGTACATAGTCATAGTTGTAAAAAAAACTTCTACGGACATATGTTTAAATTGTAGGTGGATAATAATATTTGATTTTAATAATGAGTTTATAACTTATAACGATGAATGTTTGTAACGATGAATATTTATAAGAATATATATGATGATGCATGATGAACATATATTCATATGAATGAAAGATTTAATATTCAAAATAATAGTAAGAACGTTACTTAGCTCTGATACCAAATTCAAAATAACATGATGACGGATTAATTGCTCTGATACCAAATTTAACAACATGACGGTATTAAGAAAGATTAAGATAAGATTATACCTTAAAATCTAGGGTTTGAAATTTAAGTTGTCTAAATTAAAACTTTTAATCACAAATATAAATTTCAAAACTTGAGGGCAAGTTTTAAACATTTAAAACATGGAGGATTAAATAACAAATAATTCCAATTAACAATTAATATCCTAATTATCTATATTTGATTTTATTCAAGATTTCTTTGAAGGATAATTACCAAAATAATTAAAATAATTAATTAATTATCATATAAGGAAATTAAATATTTTATTAGATGATAAATACCTTTAACTAGATCAAGATAATAGTCATATATATATCAAAAAATCGGATTTAGATTGATCAATTATGATTAAGATAAGTTTCCATAAGATAATTATGAAAAAATCCTGAATCTGGCTATTCCTGACGCCTGGACTCGCCGAGTGCACAAAGGGACTCGCCGAGTCAGGCCTACTCGCCGAGTCCACTTTGGAACTCGCCGAGTCCATGACTCAGAAACCAAAAAATCGAATTTTGCAGGTTTGTTTCAGTTAATCAAGCAACAATTTAAAGAAAACCAAGCTAGGCTCTGATACCACTGATGGGTTTTAGCCATAAGGACTTTCCTATGTGCGCATGCAAAACCCTATTGCTTGGATCTAGGCTTTCTAATTAAACATGCTTTGAATCCAAGACTTCTAATGCCTAATTAGGTTAAATAACAACATTGAAACAGATGTAGAACCATACCTTTGAGTTCCTTGTTGATCATGTGGTCTTGGAGCTTCTAGAGTCACAAATGTCACTCCTCTAATGGCTTACAAACACCAATAGCAAGAAAGATGATTTAGGAGAGATGAGAGGGGAGGAAATCGGCCAGGGTTCTCTTACTTTAGGTGAGGTGCCGGTTTCCTTATGCCATAGGGTCTATTTATACTTGTAGACTCCTTAAGGGTTACAACCTAAACCCTAATTGGATAATCTTCTCTTAAGGCTATCCAAATCCTTTCCTTAGATAAGCCTTGGACGAATTTAGCTATCCATTAGCTTCTAGAATTCGTCCCATCTCTATCTATAAGGATTTACAGTCTAAAGCTTAACTATCAAACAATTGACAGTTTATACCCCTTTATTTAATTAATCTCTTTAAGTCACCAAATTAATTCCAATTAATTCTATGACTTATATTAATAAAATAACAATATATTATTCTTTATATTATTCTCATAATATATTAATAATATTTACTCTCTCATAATAAATCATCCTATCAAGTTGCTATGGTGAAGGCAACCCAAAAGGACCATGCACAACCGGGTCAAATATTTGCCTAATATAGTTGCAGCCTTAGACACTATTCCAATATATTCATCGTTACAATAATTCATCGTTATAAGTTGTTATCATAAACTCATTATTAAAATCAAATACTACTATCCACCTACAATTTAAACATATGTCGGTAGAAGAGTTTTTACAATTATGACTATGTACCAAGAAGTTAGAAACACATTTCATATGTCAAAGAGGTTTTTAATTCTCTAACTGCATCATAAATATAATAGTATTAGAAAACCCCACCATCAACATCTTATTAGAATTGATAAATCGTAACTTTGAAAGAAAAAATAAATTATCATTTTGTTTCTAAAAATTATAATCATGAGTTTTTCAAGTTTAAATATTAACAAATAAAAAATCTTGAAGATAAAATAACAAGAATAATTTATTAAATATGTCTCAGGAAAAAGAAAATACACCAATCATTATTATTAACGAAGAAAATGAAGTGGGATACACTTTTGATGCTCAAGAGAGCCGGTTACAATTATTGTTGCAATCGTTTGATTGCAATACGACATATATATTTACATTATAGCCCCTAGACTATTGAGGGTTACACACTTGATGTTACATCACAAATAATACAACCGACACTTAATAATTATCCTACCGATACTTCTATTTAATTACGTAAAAATAACAATCCCTTCCACGTTGAAAGGACACGTGTCTTAAATAAAGGATTGTTATTTTTACGTAATTAAATAGAAGTGTCGGTAGGATAATTATTAAGTGTCGGTTGTATTATTTGTGATGTAACATAAAGTGTGTAACCCTCAATAGTTTAGGGGGCTATAATGTAAATATGTACGTCGTAGTGCAATCAAACGATTGCAACAATAATTGTAACCGACTCTCTTGATCCTATGAATAGGGTCTTTGCCCATATGAAATAAACAAGTTAAGTTTGAGTGTTTAAGACTTGAGTTGATCACAATTGTCTTCTCTGTTGAAATAGTTGTTTTATTTCTGAATAGCAGATCCTTATCCAAATTATCCACATAATCATCAAATCATTCAACATAATCCATCATCAATATAATCCAACACATCATTCATGTATAATCTTCTCTCAATGAGTTATATCTAAAATTATGTTTTTCAGATAGTGTAAAATTTGATTTTCTTATAGCATCTTTATTAATATTATTTTTATTAATTAGAGCATCAAAAGAGTATCCCGATTCGTTTTCTTCGTTATTAATAATGATTGGTGTATTTTCTATTTCTTGAGACATATTAAATAAATTATTCTTGTTATTTTATTTTCATGATTTTTTATTTGTTAATATTTAAACTTGAAAAACTTATGATTATAATTTTTAGAAACAAAATGATAATTTATTTTTTTATTATATTTTTTTTTTCAAAGTTACGATTTATAAATTCTAATAGGATGTTGATGGTGGGGTTTTTTAATACTATTATATTTATGATGCAGTCAGAGAATTAAAAACTTTTTTGACATATGAAATGTGTTTCTAACTTCTTGGTACATAATCATAATTGTAAAAAAACTTCTACCGACATATGTTTAAATTGTAGGTGGATAATAATATTTGATTTTAATAATGAGTTTATAACTTATAACGATGAATGTTTGTAACGATGAATATTTATAAGAATATATATGATGATGCATGATGAACATATATCATATGAATGAAAGATTTAATATTCAAAATAGTAGTAAGAACGTTACTTAGCTCTGATACCAAATTCAAAATAACATGGTGACGGATTAATGGCTCTGATACCAAATTTAACAACATGACGGAATTAAGAAAGATTAAGATAAGATTATACCTGAATGATGTGGTGGATTATATTGATGATGGATTATGTTGAATAATTGGATGATTATGTGGATAATTTGGATAGAACTCTGCTATTCAGAAATAGAACAACTATTTCAACAGAGAAGACAATTGAGATCAACTCAAGTCTTAAACACTCAAACTTAACTTGTTTATTTCATATGGGCAAATGCCCTATTTATAGGCTCAAGAGAGCCGGTTACAATTATTGTTGCAATCGTTTGATTGCAATACGACATACATATTTACATTATAGCCCCCTAGACTATTGAGGGTTACACACTTTATGTTACATCACAAATAATACAACATACACTTAATAATTATCCTACCGACAAATACAAATAATTCTACCAACACTTTACATAATTAAAAATATAATAATCCCTTCCACATTGAAAAGACAGGTGTCTTCAATAATGGCTTTTTATGTCATTGCTTACATCATTAGGTGTCTTCAATAATGGCTTTTTACATCATTGCTTACATTATTCCTCTCGTTAATCTTCAATAATGGCTTTTTATGTCATTGCTTGCGTCATTCCTCCCGCCTCCGAAAAAGCTGATATTTTTTAATTCTTGTGTTAGTCTTCCATGAATAGTGTTGCTTCTTATCTAGCTTGCTTTATGATGGCTTCCATTCACTTGTTACCGTGTCTGCTATATGGTTGTTGGCACTTTTGATATACTTGAGGTATGGGTGAAATCGATGTAATTGTACTTGCCAAACTTAAAGTGTGTAACCCTCAATAGTCTAGGGGGTTACAATGTAAATATGTATGTTGTATTGCAATCAGACGATTGCAACAATAATTGTAACCGACTCTCTTGAGCCTATAAACAGGGCCTTTGCCCATATGAAATAAACAAGTTAAGTTTGAGTGTTTAAGACTTGAGTTGATCTCAACTTTCTTCTCTGTTGAAATAGTTTTTCTATTTTCAAATAGTAGAGTTCTATCCAAATTATCCACATAACCATCTAATTATTCAACATAATCCATCATCAATATAATCCACCGCATCATTCAGGTATAATCTTCTCTTAATCTTTATTAATTCCGTCATGTCTTTAAATTTGGTATGAGAGCAAGTAATCCGTCATCATGTTATTTTAAAGTTGGTATCAGAGCAAAGTAACGTTCTTACTAATATGCTGAATATTAAATCTTTCGTTCATATGCATATATGTTCATCATGCATCATCATATATATTCTTATATATATATATATATATATATATATATATATATATATATATATATATATATATATTCATCGTTACAAACATTCATCGTTATAAGTTATTATCATAAACTCATTATTAAAATCAAATACTACTATCCACCTACAATTTAAACATATGTCGGTAGAATGTTTTTTACAATTATGATTATGTACCAAGAAGTTAGAAACACATTTCATATGTCAAAGAGGTTTTTAATTCTCTAACTGCATCATAAATATAATAGTATTAAAAAACCCACCATCAACATCTTATTAGAATTTATAAATCGTAACTTTGAAAGAAAAAATAAATTATCATTTTGTTTCTAAAAATTATAATCATGAGTTTTTCAAGTTTAAATATTAACAAATAAAAAATCTTGAAGATAAAATAACAAGAATAATTTATTAAATATGTCTCAAGAAATAGAAAATACACCAATCATTATTAATAACGAAGAAAATGAAGTGGGATACACTTTTGATGCTCAAGAGAGCCGGTTACAATTATTGTTGCAATCGTTTGATTGCAATACGACATACATATTTACATTATAGCCCCCTAGACTATTGAGGGTTACACACTTTATGTTACATCACAAATAATACAACCGACACTTAATAATTATCCTACCTACACTTCTATTTAATTACGTAAAAATAACAATCCCTTCCACGTTGAAAGGACACGTCTCTTAAATAAAGGTTTGTTATTTTTACGTAATTAAATAGAAGTGTCGGTGGGATAATTATTAAGTGTCGGTTGTATTATTTGAGATGTCACATAAAGTGTGTAACCGTCAATAGTCTCGGGAATTATAATGTAAATATGTATGTCGTATTGCAATCGAACGATTGCAACAATAATTGTAACCGACTCTCTTGAGCCTATGAATAGGGCATTTGCCCATATGAAATAAACAAGTTAAGTTTGAGTGTTTAAGACTTGAGTTGATCTCAATTGTCTTCTTTGTTGAAATAGTTATTCTATTTCTGAATAGCATAGCCCTATCCAAATTATCCACATAATCATCCAATCATTCAACATAATCCATCATCAATATAATCCAACGCACCATTCATGTATAATCTTCTCTCAATGACTTATATCTAAAATTATGTTTTTCAGATAGTGTAAAATTTAATTTTCTTATAGCATCTTTATTAATATTATTTTTATTAATTAGAGCATCAAAAGTGTATCCCGATTCATTTTCTTCGTTATTAATAATGATTGGTGTATTTTCTATTTCTTGAGACATATTTAATAAATTATTCTTGTTATTTTATTTTCAAGATTTTTTATTTGTTAATATTTAAACTTGAAAAACTTATGATTATA
This sequence comes from Lactuca serriola, assembly GCF_051521515.1. Lineage (NCBI taxonomy): Eukaryota > Viridiplantae > Streptophyta > Magnoliopsida > Asterales > Asteraceae > Lactuca > Lactuca serriola. The sequence goes on along the minus strand of NC_136416.1, from coordinate 162,056,274 downwards.
ATTTTTAGAAACAAAATGATAATTTATTTATTTATTATATTTTTTTTTTCAAAGTTACGATTTATAAATTCTAATAAGATGTTGACGGTGGGGTTTTTTAATACTATTGTATTTATGATGCAGTCAGAGAATTAAAAACTTTTTTGACATATGAAATGTGTTTCTAACTTCTTGGTACATAGTCATAATTGTAAAAAAAACTTCTACCGACATATGTTTAAATTGTAGGTGGATAATAATATTTGATTTTAATAATGAGTTTATAACTTATAACGATGAATGTTTGTAACGATGAATATTTATAAGAATATATATGATGATGCATGATGAACATATATCATATGAATGAAAGATTTAATATTCAAAATAATAGTAAGAACGTTACTTAGCTCTGATACCAAATTCAAAATAACATGATGACGGATTAATTGCTCTGATACCAAATTTAATAACATGACGGAATTAAGAAAGATTAAGATAAGATTATACCTGAATGATGTGGTGGATTATATTGATGATGGATTATGTTGAATAATTGGATGATTATGTGGATAATTTGGATAGAACTCTGCTATTCAGAAATAGAACAACTATTTCAACAGAGAAGAAAATTGAGATCAACTCAAGTCTTAAACACTCAAATTTAACTTGTTTATTTCATATGGGCAAAGACCCTATTTATAGGCTCAAGAGAGCTGGTTACAATTATTGTTGCAATCGTTTGATTGCAATACGACAAACATATTTACATTATAGCCCCCTAGACTATTAAGGGTTACACACTTTATGTTACATTACAAATAATACAACCGATACTTAATAATTATCCTACCGACAAATACAAATAATTCTACCAACACTTTACATAATTAAAAATATAATAAGCCCTTCCACATTGAAAAGACAGGTGTCTTCAATAATGGCTTTTTACGTCATTGCTTACGTCATTAGGTGTCTTCAATAATGGATTTTTACGTCATTGCTTACGGTATTCCTCCCGTTAATCTTCAATAATGGCTTTTTATGTCATTGCTTGCGTCATTCCTCCCGCCTCAGAAAAAGCAGATATTTTTTAATTCATGGGTTAGTCTTCAATGAATTGTGTTGCTTCTTATCTAGGTTGCTTTATGATGGCTTCCATTCTCTTGTTAGTGTGTCTGCTATATGGGTTTTGGCACTTTTGATATACTTGAGGTATGGGTGAAATTGATGTAATTGTAATTGCCAAACTTAAAGTGTGTAACCCTCAATAGTCTAGGGGGCTATAATATAAATATGTATGTTGTATTGCAATCAAACGATTGCAACAATAATTGTAACCGGCTCTCTTGAGCCTATAAATAGGGCCTTTGCCCAAATGAAATAAACAAGTTAAGTTTGAGTGTTTAAGACTTGAGTTGATCTCAATTGTCTTCTCTGTTGAAATAGTTGTTCTATTTCTAAATAGCAGAGTTCTATCCAAATTATCCACATAACCATCTAATTATTCAACATAATCCATCATCAATATAATCCAGCGCATCATTTATGTATAATCTTCTCTTAATCTTTATTAATTCCGTCATGTCTTTAAATTTGGTATGAGAGCAATTAATCCGTCGTCATGTTATTTTAAATTTGGTATCACAGCTAAGTAACGTTCTTACTATTATTTTGAATATTAAGTCTTTCGTTCATATGAATATATGTTCATCATGCATCATCATATATATTCTTATAAATATTTATCGTTACAAACATTCGTCGTTATAAGTTATTATCATAAACTCATTATTAAAATTAAATACTACTATCCACCTACAATTTAAACATATGTCGGTAGAAGGTTTTTTATAATTATGACTATGTACCAAGAAGTTAGAAACATATTTGATTTGTCAAAGAGGTTTTTAATTCTCTAACTGCATCATAAATATAATAGTATTAGAAAACCCCACCATCAACATCTTATTAGAATTTATAAATCGTAACTTTTAAAGAAAAAATAAATCATCATTTTGTTTCTAAAAATTATAATCATGAGTTCTTCATGTTTAAATATTAACAAATAAAAAATCTTGAAGATAAAATAACAAGAATAATTTATTAAATATGTCTCAAGAAAAAGAAAATACACAAATCCTGATTAATAACGAAGAAAATGAAGTGGGATACACTTTTGATGCTCAAGAGAGTCGGTTACAATTATTGTTGCAATCATTTGATTGCAATACGACATACATATTTACATTATAGCCCACTAGACTATTGAGGGTTACACAGTTGATGTTACATCACAAATAATACAACCGACACTTAATAATTATCCTACCGACACTTCTATTTAATTACGTAAAAATAACAATCCCTTCCACGTTGAAAGGACACGTGTCTTAAATAAAGGATTGTTATTTTTACGTAATTCAATAGAAGTGTCGGTAGGATAATTATTAAGTGTCGGTTGTATTATTTGTGATGTAACATAAAGTGTGTAACCCTCAATAGTTTAGGGGGCTATAATGTAAATATGTATGTCGTATTGCAATCAAACGATTGCAACAATAATTGTAACCGACTCTCTTGATCCTTTGAATAGGGCCTTTGCCCATATGAAATAAACAGGTTAAGTTTGAGTGTTTAAGACTTGAGTTGATCTCAATTGTTTTCTCTGTTGAAATAGTTGTTCTATTTCTGAATAGCAGAGCCCTATCCAAATTATCCACACAATCATCCAATCATTCAACATAATCCATCATCAATATAATCCACCGCATCATTAATGTATAATCTTCTCTTAATGAGTAATATCTAAAATTATGTTTTTCTGATAGTGTAAAATTTGATTTTCTTATAGCATCTTTATTAATATTATTTTTAATAATTAGAGCATCAAATGTGTATCCCGATTCATTTTCTTCGTTATTAATAATGATTGGTGTATTTTCTATTTCTTGAGACATATTTAATAATTTATTCTTGTTATTTTATTTTCAAGATTTTTTATTTGTTAATATTTAAACTTGAAAAACTTATGATTATAATTTTTAGAAACAAAATGATAATTTATTTATTTATTATATTTTTTTTCAAAGTTATGATTTATAAATTCTAATAGGATGTTGATGGTGGGGTTTTTTAATACTATTATATTTATGATGCAGTCAGAGAATTAAAAACTTTTTGACATATGAAATGCGTTTCTAACTGTCACACCCCAAAACCGGAACGGCGGAAACGTTCTTCTATCTCTGCGTGAGATAGTATTCGTGGAACACCTAATAGTTCAAGGAATCTCTAAGACTGTGGTTTATTCTAGCGTGGAAAGTGCATGTTCCTGCATAACCCTTCGACTAACGCCAGGGCTGGTGTCAAGCCTATGATCTCTTCGGGATATGGGTCATGAGGCTTAACGCAACTACTTTCGTACTTGGCGAAGTATTCTTGGCTGCGAAGGTTATCCTGTGGTTCTCGGTATCCTAGTGTTCAATTCGGAAAGTGTAATTCATCGTCAACAGGGCGACGACGATTTCCTCCTTGCGAGAGGGTGGAGGATGATAAGCACCACTTGTCTATAACTGGGTGGACGAGGTGCATGAGTAGTGCGGGCATCTACTGCAACTACTCTTCCGAAGGTTCTGAGTTTTCTCGGTCTAGGTCAAAGCTCGTGGGTATAGAGTCTTCATCACTCGGAACTTTACTGGCTCAACTCGCAGTGATTCTCTTGACTCCGACTCCTATGTTATGGAATAGGGTGAGAGTGTTTTGCGAAGAGGTCCGTGGTAGAGCTCATGCTTGGCTTAACCGCCAATACTTGATGTATGCCAACAGTATACCTGGTTATAGTGGTCAGCCTTATGAGTTCTATTCTCTGGGTTCACGAACCTGATGTGCGAGGTGCGAAGGGTCTCTCGGGGGATTCTACGGAGTATGCTTCGGATGGTGGTCGTCTTCTTAGAGTATCTGCAGTGCCTTTCGCTTCGGTGTTTATCTGACTACGAGGGGTCGGTCACAGTGTACGGTACCCTCCCTTGGGTACTTCGGAAGGTTTGAGATAAGGGGAACGATTGACGGATCGCATTATGTTTGATTATTTGAGTTAGGTTTAGGTTCGGAAGAACCTTTATTTGCCGACATGGCTATGGAGAAAGTTCTTTTACACAACACTAAGAATGTACACATGGTTGCACGAAGTCAAACCATGATCAATAGAGTCGTCGAAGTTGGCACACTCCGACATGATGTAAAGTGAAGATCGATAGAGTCATGTGCCGAACAGGCACACAAGTTCTAGGCGTCTCGGGTTTCGTCCTATGTATCACTACCGCGGATACTTGGACCGATAGAGTCGACGCAGAACTACAGAGAGTCCTAAGTGTTTCCGAATAGAGTATCTTTTCATGAACGGATTCTCACGAGGCATTTCTATAATCGCCTCACATATACTAGTCATGTATATTTAAGGTGGGGAGGACTGTTGACTGAGCGACCCCGCCCTAAATCCACAACCAAACGAGAAACAGGAAATGAGGCGGCATTCGCTCACTCTAGGTCTGTCCATCTTAAATATACATGGTCGTAACGTATATGTTTAGCCATTATAGTTTTACCTAATGAATTTTAAATTTTATAGCAGTGCTGCGACTTTTGCCTTACTAGGAAGAATTTACATTTGAATTAGTCTTTTATTGTTCTTAGATTTGTTATTCGAGATCGAGAGACGTACCAAAATCTAATGAGTTCCTTGCCGCTTCTCCCTAAGCAGTAGTGTCAGGCTCCTTCTGTGTCTTTGTCTTTCCCTCCGGTTGGGCAGTCCTTCTTGAAGTGTCCCACTTCACCGCATAGGTGGCAAACTGCACGTGTCGCCACATTGGTGGTTGATGTAATACGCTCCACCGGAGTTCTGCATACGCGAGCAGTATGTCCCTTCATGTTGCACCTAGCACAATAGAGTTCCCGACAGGCACCATGATGATGGTAGCTGCACTTGTTGCAGTGGGGAAGGTCTCCTAGGTATGGTCTTCTTGAGGTCGGGAGGGAAGGATTGACAGGGGTATGGTCTGCCTCAGCTCGTTGCCCTTCGGAAGGTCCTTGAGCCGAGGTACTTCCCTCCTCAATCTTGAGTTTTCTCTTTAGTGGGTTCAGTGAAGGTTCTTGGATGAATGGGTATGAAAGTGTTGTTTGTTGTTGTCCGTTGCCAGGATTGGAAATCCCGACAGGGCCCTTGCTAACATTGGCGGTGTTAGCATTCAGGTGAGCCATGACAGCTGCTATGGCTGCTGAGACTGCAGCTTGGAACGTAGCTTCATCAAATAAGAGTGTAGGTTTCTTTCTTGTGGATTGGTTACGCTTCTTCAGTGGCATGGCTTTTTTTTCTACATGGAAAGGAATAGAAGATAATGAGAGACGATGGTTAACCCTGGACATTTCTGTCCTGAATGTAGTAGGCATAAACTTTTCCCGTGCCTTGGGTACTGATCGTCTGAGTGTCGACCTACATCCCTATGATGTAGTCCTGGTAATCGAAGTGGGTGTATGAGTATCGGAAAAAGGCCATAAGATACGAGTCGTTCCTACTAAGTTACCTTTATACTGGAAGAGGTTTCACTCTCCGGCCTGGAGAGATTTGAGAACGGCTCGGAACGAAACTGCGGAAAGAGAGGCTCACAAGGGCAGATGGCTAAAATTCTCTCAATAGAGATGCGGGGATCCAACCTAATCGTGTATCTAGCAACGGGAAACAACGATTTACCTAACACATAGTGTGAGTAGTGTAACCACTAACTCACTAAATTGTATCATTTTAAGGGTGAATTATCGTGACGAATACGAGGAAAAGACAATTCCCGGGTTCCATATACTGGCTCCCTCGGTCTTCCCCGTATCTTTGACTGGAATCGACGTTGGTTTCCTTCGGGTAGTTTCCTAGGGTTCTCTTCTCGTATGGACATATTGAATTTCTACTCCGCCTTCCTTCTGATTCCGACTCTGGGTGTCACCGCTTCATGATGGATGACTGGAATCTCGGAAGTTTAGGCAAATTTCTCACCAATGTCCCTAAAAGAATACGGGCACTTGGTGCATTCAATAGTCTCGACCCAGTTCATTTATTTCCGAACAGGAAATCTTCTCGATGAACCTCCTCGGGGTCGGAATCAACTCTTCTGTCAAGCACTGAAGTGGGTTTTTCTACAGGGTTCGCGCGAGAATGGAAATGTCTAAATAATCCTAAGAGATTATTAACATTTTACTGTATGATCCATATCGAGTCCTGCTACGATTACACAGGGTATACAAATCATATATAGCTTAGATCCGATAGGCCTTCGAATTTGTGATACTACTCTAGAACCACATCCCAACGAGGAAAAGGAAATAGGGCGAAACCACACATTCTTAGCCTATGGGATCCTTATTATATATAACCTTGGGAGTATACCCTCTGTAGTTGTAGGTATATCAATAAGGATCTTTTTAGTTATTCACGCAAGGTTGTTTATGTGTCCTAAAATACCCGTATGGTATTTTAATTCTTGTTTGATTCTTATCTTCTGATTATGATTCTGGGATTAGTGTGAATCTTTTAGCGTTCTAAAATACTCCTATAGTATTTTAACTTTATGTATGGCTCTAGCAAATCCTAGTTGGTAAGTTTCAGACCTGTTGTACACCACTATCACTCCCGAGCACACGTTCATCGCATCTCGGATAAATGTAGTTGATTAGGTTACATTTATCCCAGCTTACGATTACATAACTGCCCAGGTTTGACTGTAGTGCTCAACATCCGATGACTCTTATTATTGTTCTTCTTGTGATACTTTTGTTCGAGTGTTTAGGTTTTGGATGTTATTATACTTTGGTAAAATATGGTTATATTTTAAAGTATAATTCTTGGTCAGAGTGTTTTATCCCATTGCGTTTATAGGTTGTATATCTTTTATGAATTGATATACTTAGCTCACTATAAACAATGCTCTGATACCAATCTGTCACACCCCAAAACCGGAACGGCGGAAACGTTCTGGGGTGGATGATGTCATGTCAAGTATCACAACACATGCATATAATAATCAAAGTACAACAAAACATTGCATAAATAGTAATAGTTTTACATGGTTACATTACAATACACAAAAGTAATACAAGTAATACAGACAGATATATATATATATATATATATATATATATATATATATATATATATATATATATATATATATATATATATATATATATATATATATATATGTATATATGTACAGCGAGGCACCAAGCCATCTTCATCAACAGCTCCGAGATGTACCTGTCTAATGCTAACCTGAGAATACAAGTTATTTGAAAAACGAGTATCAGCATTTTTACAAATGCTGGTGAGTTCATAAGCATTTAGTGACGTTTTCATTCAAATAACTTTAATAAAAGTAGTAGTTTAAGTGTTTACTGTGTATTAGAGTTCTTTCCAGAAAATCCTATATTGTCTTTAATAGAGCAGCCTTCTACCAAGACTGGTCAGTGTTATGTGATAAAAGTAGTTTTCCCTAAGTTGCTATCATTATCAAAATACTGAATTTGATTATTGAGGAAAGCAAACGACATCAGGGAATATCATATGCCTCAGCAGTGAGGACTGCTGACTAAGGCAAGGAACCATAGACTCCAGGAAAGTATCAAACGAACGACACGCCTGGTTCAGTCTAACAAGTGGAGACACAGACCCCAGAAGGTACCAAATGAAAGGTACAACTAGTAAGGTCTAAAACAGTGAACACAGTGAATACAGTGGATTCTTTGAATACAGTGGATACAGACCCCAGACAACATCAAATGAAAGATACGTCTTGTAAGGTCAAAACAGAGGAGACAGACCCCAGACAGTATCAAATGAAAGATATGTCTTGTAAGGTCAAAACAGAGGAGACAGACCCCAGACAGTATCAAATGAAAGATACGTCTTGTAAGGTCAAAACAGAGTGATTCTGAAAATGAGTTACCAACATACAGTGTAAATTGATGGTGAAATACCATTACCTTAAAGCCAATGAATTATAAGGTAACCCGGGATACTCGTAACCATACTGAATAGAGTACCAGACGCCCTATAAGCGTCTAAGATGTGACATTTGTCACCCGTTGGCTTGGTAGGCCGAGACTGTAGCTAGCAGTCTGGGTGCGGGGTTGTCAATCCCGTATAGATCTATACACACAATGTCCACTCTCCCTACAGGAGACTCTGGTTACCAACTAGACGACGGAGGAGGCCGTGTCCTGAAGATGCATCCCAAATAGTGGGTAGAGACTTCCAACTAGTGCGTTTCTAATGTAAGTGCTGAACTAGAGGTAGAGACTCTTAACTGAATTGACTGAAGTAAACCCGTATGTCCATGCTTGTGTACATAATATATAACTAATGAATCAAACGACCTTTGGATGGACATCCGATCCCACCAGACCACATCTCAACGAAGAAAAGGAAATAGGGCGGACAAGCCTTCCTAAGTCCTTCAACCATTATTTATATGCATCTATACAAGCACATACATACATCCAAGGTTCTAAAAAGCTCGCCATGGCGCACCATGGCTCCAAGGCTTGCACCTGCCGCCAAGCTTTGCCAAAACGCCGCCGTAAATCATATATGTGTATAAAAATGAATAATAGTTGAAGATACATATAAAAATATTAATTATATAGAAAATTGCCGCCTTAAGTAACGCCTTACAGACGCTGTGACTCGCCAAGGCTCGGAAAAACTTGAGGCTTGACATTGCCGCCAAGTCACGCCTTACGTTATTTAGAACCTTGCATACATCTAACTACGCTTGAGTGGGTATCAAGTAAAAGTGATTCTCGTGAAGTAGGAGTGTCTAACAAGTGAAGTAAGAGCGGTCGCAAGTGAAGTAGGAGTGTCTAACAAGTGAAGTAAGAGCGTATCAAGTATAAGTGAAGTAAAGGCGATATCAAGTATAAGTGAAGTAGAATCATATCACTAAGTAAGAGAGTGAATAAGTATAAGCGTTCATCAGGTATAAGTGTATCACGAAAGAAATGCGTTATCAAGTAGGAGTTTACAATAAGTGAAAGCGAAGCAGCGATAACTAACAAGTATAAGTATTTGACGTGAAAGAGAAATTTGAAGAAAACCTTTATATTTAGGAAAAACCGCATTTTGTATTCTTTGGTAAAATTAGTGTGAAAACCTTTAGAAATCTTTGGAAGCTTTATAAATCGGTTTGAAATGATTTTGAATAAAACAATATAAGTAAGAGTTTGAAACAATTGAAAGCCATTATAGTGTCCTACTCAGTAAAACAGTGTACAGTGGTAAAATCTTGTGCATGCGGGTTATCAATCACATGTGATTGATATGATAACTGGAATGTTTAACTTGTATTCCCCCCTATAAAACATGTAAAAACATTGAAAAGGTTCATTCAGGGGTATGAACTCACCTGGTGTAAGTAGGTCCGACGAAGGTGCCGTTTGGGCGTTCGGTGTCACGCAAGGACTTGAACACACACAATGACCTATTTAACATATGATAACATATGTTCACATACAATTAGCATATTTAATACTAATTAAACAAATATACGTGCTCACAGGAGCGGAAAACACTTTGGTTAAGTGTTTGGGTGTCCCGGGTAGCGTTTAAGGGTGTGAATGGCTAAGGAATGGAGCTTGCTATCCAAGAGTACACTCCCAATGTTGTGTTTACGGCCCAAGGACATCTCACCATGAGTTTACGGCCGTAAACTCATGGTGATGGGTTCTAGGGTGTTTAAGGCTTCTAGCTTGTTCATGGGATTTTTCTAAGTACTTTTCATAAAAGGCATGAGTGGTTTTAAGGCTTATAAGGGAACCTTATAGGAGTTTACGACCGTAAACTCTCAATCTTAGAGTTAAGTGAAGTTTTAAGCCCCTATTACCTTTCTAGCAATTTCTAATGGAGTGTGATGCCATTTTGGGGGATTAAAACCATCATTTGGATGTGTTTTGGGGAGTTTACGGCCTAGAAACTTGCTTGGGCCGTAAACTCCTTTTTATCCCTCCATTTCTTGTGTTTAAGCCCTTAATTCAATCCTAGTATTTTATGGTCAATGTCTAAGGCCATTTGGGGGACAAAAACCAACATTTTGGCTTGGTTTGGGGAGTTTACGGCCTTGACACATGTCTGGGCCGTAAACTCCTATTAATCCTCCAATTCTTAATGTTTAAGTGATCTAAACCCAAGAGAATAAGCCCCTAATTTATGTGTTAAATCCTAGGGTGGTGTAGGAGTGTTTTGGAGGCATTTTGACTTAGTTTAGAGGTGTTTACGGCCTTGGCATATGCCTGGGCCGTAAACTCTCTTTTAGGCCTCAAAATGATTGTTTTAAATGTGCAAACACTCCTAGGCTAATTCCCATATTTAGTTCCAAGCTTTTGGGGACTTTTGGGGGTCATTTTGGCCTCATTTTAGGTGTTTACGGCCTAAGGAGGAGCTTAGGTCGTAAACTCCTTTTCAACAGCTTCTAGGTTCGATTTCTAAGCTATAAACATGAATCAATATGTTTAGAATAGGCTAGGGTAAGCGGACTTACAATTTGGAAGCGTTTGGTTGTGGATTCGAGGCGAAAACGGGTCTAGAGAGAGTATAGAGAGAGAGGGTGGAAAAGCTCCAAATGGAGTCCACTCACCCTTTTATAGGGTTTTGAGTCGGGGCTAAATGGAATTCTACCCAATACTGCCGTTAAACGGGGCTTTTGGTCGCACCCGATTTAGTGGTCGTAATAATAAAAACTAACTTTTCCAACTAAATGGAAATGTGTAATACGAGTTTTTATTTTCTTTTATCACGACTTAACGGCATGTTAAATGTAAACAAATGGAATGTTTACTAAATTGACGCCCTCTAATTAACGGAACTTTTATACAGTGGAATATTCCGTTAACGGTAACGGGGAAATGTAACGGGACAACTTGGGTTGTCACATCATCCCCCCGTTAGAGGGAATTTCGTCCCGAAATTCAAGTCTAAGCAAGGAAGTAGGTATGAATGGCCAAGTAGAGGTAAGATAGTACTTCCTATACGGTTGTCCTCGCATTCCCAAGTGAACTCCAGTCTGTGTTTGTCATTCCGACAGACCTTCACGTACGGGATGCGGATTCCGTCTAGTGTAGCTAGTGGGTTCCAACTGGTGTATCTACAAGGTTAGGGTTCTCAATGGATTATATCAAGATGAGTGAGGCATGAAGAGTGTTGTCGGGAAATCACGTATCAAGTCTAAGGAGTGGATCGATCAGGTGTGAAGCTTGCGGGGTATCCGAAGGTAGTAGCGGCCTGAAAAGGGTTGGACCAAATCTCCATAAGGATTCTCATATGGTCCTAAGCTCTCAGAATGGGTAGAGCTTTTCAGTACTAAGTACATAGTGTACTTCTATGGCAAGATCATCACTGGTGTGATCGCCATTCCGAAGTTCCTAACGTTCTCACTCGTACTGTGTGTGTAGTCCTTCAGGTTGGTTCTTAGAAATCTCAAGTGCTCTTTGGTTTCGCGTTTCCTGTCAACTGGCTGATAGAGACTTTCTAGATCGTCGAGTGGGTTGCGTGACTATGGTTATCGATTTGCTATAGAGGGTCTATCCCAAACTCGTGCAAAATGGACCTGCACTAACGATGCTTGAGATACGAAAACCCTGAGGGTCGTGGAGATAGGGTTTCACTAGACGAGTGTTGGACTATCTTGGGAGGTGGTTCTTCTATCTCAGCGTGAGATAGTATTCATGGAACACCTAATAGTTCAAGGAATCTCTAAGACTGTGGTTTATTCTAGCGTGGAAAGTGCATGTTCCAGCATAACCCTTCGACTAACACCAGGGCTGGTGTCAAGCCTATGATCTCTTTGGGATATGGGTCAAGAGGCTTAACGTAACTACTTTCGTACATGGCCAAGTATTCTTGGCTGCGAAGGTTATCCTGTGGTTCTCGGTATCCTAGTGTTCAATTCGGAAAGTGTAATTCATCGTCAACAGGGCGACGACGATTTCCTCCTTGCGAGAGGGTGGAGGATGATAAGCACCACTTGTCTATAACTGGGTGGACGAGGTGCATGAGTAGTGCGAGCATCTACTGCAACTACTCTTCCGAAGGTTCTGAGTTTTCTCGGTCTAGGTCAAAGCTAGTGGGTATAGAGTCTTCATCACTCGGAAATTTACTGGCTCAACTCGCAGTGATTCTCTTGACTCCGACTCCTATGTTATGGAATAGGGTGAGAGTGTTTTGCGAAGAGGTCCGTGGTAGAGCTCATGCTTGGCTTAACCGCCAATACTTGATGTATGCCAACAGTATACCTGGTTATAGTGGTCAGCCTTATGAGTTCTATTCTCTGGGTTCACGAACCTGATGTGCGAGGTGCGAAGGGTCTCTCGGGGGATTCTACGGAGTATGCTTCGGATGGTGGTCGTCTTCTTAGAGTATCTGCAGTTCCTTTCGCTTCGGTGTTTATCTGACTACGAGGGGTCGGTCACAGTGTACGGTACCCTCCCTTGGGTACTTCGGAAGGTTTGAGATAAGGGGAACGATTGACGGATCGCATTATGTTTGATTATTTGAGTTAGGTTTAGGTTCGGAAGAACCTTTATTTGCCGACATGGCTATGGAGAAAGTTCTTTTACACAACACTAAGAATGTACACATGGTTGCACGAAGTCAAACCATGATCAATAGAGTCGTCGAAGTTGGCACACTCCGACATGATGTAAAGTGAAGATCGATAGAGTCATGTGCCGAACAGGCACACAAGTTCTAGGCGTCTCGGGTTTCGTCCTATGTATCACTACCGCGGATACTTGGACCGATAGAGTCGACGCAGAACTACAGAGAGTCCTAAGTGTTTCCGAATAGAGTATCTTTTCATGAACGGATTCTCACGAGGCATTTCTATAATCGCCTCACATATACTAGTCATGTATATTTAAGGTGGGGAGGACTGTTGACTGAGCGACCCCGCCCTAAATCCACAACCAAACGAGGAACAGGAAATGAGGCGGCATTCGCTCACTCCAGGTCTGTCCATCTTAAATATACATGGCCGTAACGTATATGTTTAGCCATTATAGTTTTACCTAATGAATTTTAAATTTTATAACAGTGCTGCGACTTTTGCCTTACTGGGAAGAATTTACATTTGAATTAGTCTTTTATTGTTCTTAGCTTAGTTATCCGAGATTGAGAGACGTACCAAAATCTAATGAGTTCCTTGCCGCTTCTCCCTAAGCAGTAGTGTCATGCTCCTTCTGTGTCTTTGTCTTTCCCTCCGGTTGGGCAGTCCTTCTTGAAGTGTCCCACTTCACCGCATAGGTGGCAAACTGCACGTGTCGCCACATTGGTGGTTGATGTAATACGCTCCACCGGAGTTCTGCATACGCGAGCAGTATGTCCCTTCATGTTGCACCTAGCACAATAGAGTTCCCGGCAGGCACCATGATGATGGTAGCTGCACTTGCTGCAGTGGGGAAGGTCTCCTAGGTATGGTCTTCTTGAGGTCGGGAGGGAAGGATTGCATTGGCGGTGTTAGCATTCAGGTGAGCCATGACAGCTGCTACGGCTGCTGAGACTGCAGCTTGGAACGTAGCTTCATCGAATAAGAGTGTAGGTTTCTTGCTTGTGGATTGGTTACGCTTCTTCAGTGGCATGGCTTTTTTTTCTACATGGAAAGGAATAGAAGATAATGAGAGACGATGGTTAACCCTGGACATTTTTGTCCTGAACGTAGTAGGCATAAACTTTTCCCGTGCCTTGGGTACTGATCGTCTGAGTGTCGACCTACATCCCTATGATGTAGTCCTGGTAATCGAAGTGGGTGTATGAGTATCGGAAAAAGGCCATAAGATACGAGTCGTTCCTACTAAGTTACCTTTATACTGGAAAAGGTTTCACTCTCCCGCCTGGAGAGATTTGAGAACGGATCGGAACGAAACTGCGGAAAGAGAGGCTCACAAGGGCAGATGGCTAAAATTCTCTCAATAGAGATGCGGGGATCCGACCTAATCGTGTATCTAGCAACGGGAAACGACGATTTACCTAACACATAGCGTGAGTAGTGTAACCACTAACTCACTAAATTGTATCATTTTAAGGGTGAATTATCGTGACGAATACGAGGAAAAGACAATTCCCGGGTTCCATATACTGGCTCCCTCGGTCTTCCCCGTATCTTTGACTGGAACCGACGTTGGTTTCCTTCGGGTAGTTTCCTAGGGTTCTCTTCTCGTATGGACATATTGAATTTCTACTCCGCCTTCCTTCTGATTCCGACTCTGGGTGTCACCGCTTCATGATGGATGACTGGAATCTCGGAAGTTTAGGCAAATTTCTCACCAATGTCCTTAAAAGAATACGGGCACTTGGTGCATTCAATAGTCTCGACCCAGTTCATTTATTTCCGAACAGGAAATCTTCTCGATGAACCTCCTCGGGGTCGGAATCAACTCTTCTGTCAAGCACTGAAGTGGGTTTTTCTACAGGGTTCGCGCGAGAATGGAAATGTCTAAATAATCCTAAGAGATTATTAACATTTTACTGTATGATCCATATCGAGTCCTGCTACGATTACACAGGGTATACAAATCATATATAGCTTAGATCCGATAGGCCTTCGAATTTGTGATACTACTCTAGAACCACATCCCAACGAGGAAAAGGAAATAGGGCGAAACCACACATTCTTAGCCTATGGGATCCTTATTATATATAACCTTGGGAGTATACCCTCTGTAGTTGTAGGTATATCAATAAGGATCTTTTTAGTTATTCACGCAAGGTTGTTTATGTGTCCTAAAATACCCGTATGGTATTTTAATTCTTGTTTGATTCTTATCTTCTGATTATGATTCTGGGATTAGTGTGAATCTTTTAGCGTTCTAAAATACTCCTATAGTATTTTAACTTTATGTATGGCCCTAAGCCATCTTCATCAACAGCTTCAAGATTTTTTATTTGTTAATATTTAAACTTGAAAAACTTATGATTATAATTTTTAGAAACAAAATGATAATTTATTTATTTATTATATTTTTTTTTCAAAGTTACGATTTATAAATTCTAATAAGATGTTGATGGTGGGGTTTTTTAATACTATTATATTTATGATGCAGTCAGAGAATTAAAAACTTTTTTGACATATGAAATGTGTTTCTAACTTCTTGGTACATAGTCATAATTGTAAAAAAACTTCTACCGACATATGTTTAAATTGTAGGTGGATAATAATATTTGATTTTAATAATGAGTTTATAACTTATAACGATGAATGTCTGTAACGATGAATATTTATAAGAATATATATGATGATGCATGATGAACATATATTCATATGAATGAAAGATTTAATATTCAAAATAATAGTAAGAACGTTACTTAGCTCTTATACCAAATTTAAAATAACATGATGATGGATTAATTGCTCTGATACCAAATTTAACAACATGACGGAATTAAGAAAGATTAAGATAAGATTATACCTAAATGATGCGGTGGATTATATTGATGATGGATTATGTTGAATATTTGGATGATTATGTGGATAATTTGGATAGAACTCTACTATTCAGAAATAGAACAACTATTTCAACATAGAAGACAATTGAGATCAACTCAAGTCTCAAACACTCAAACTTAACTTGTTTATTTCATATATGCGAAAACCCTATTTATAGGCTCAAGAGAGCCGGTTACAATTATTGTTGCAATCGTTTGATTGCAATACGACATACATATTTACATTATAGCCCCCTAGACTATTGAGGGTTTCACACTTTATGTTACATCACAAATAATACAACCGACACTTAATAATTATCCTACCGACAAATACAAATAATTCTACCAACACTTTACATAATTAAAAATATAATAATCCCTTCCACATTGAAAAGACAGGTGTCTTCAATAATGGCTTTTTACGTCATTGATTACGTCATTAGGTGTCTTCAATAATGTCTTCAATAATGGCTTTTTACGTCATTGCTTACGTTATTCCTCCCGTTAATCTTCAATAATGGCTTTTTATGGCATTGCTTGCGTGATTCCTCCCGCCTCCAAAAAAGCAGATATTTTTTAATTCTTGTGTTAGTCTTCCATGAATAGTGTTGCTTCTTATCTGGGTTGCTTTATGATGGCTTCCATTCTCTTGTTAGTGTGTCTGCTATATGGTTGTTGGCACTTTTGATATACTTGAGGTATGGGTGAGATTGATGTAATTGTAATTGCCAAACTTAAAGTGTGTAACCCTCAATAGTCTAGGGGGCTATAATATAAATATGTATGTCGTATTGCAATCAAACGATTGCAACAATAATTGTAACCGGCTCTCTTGAGCCTATGAATCGGGCCTTTGCCCATATGAAATAAACAATTTAAGTTTGAGTGTTTAAGACTTGAGTTGATCTCAATTGTCTTCTCTGTTGAAATAGTTGTTCTATTTCTGAATAGCAGAGTTCTATCCAAATTATCCACATAACCATCCAATTATTCAACATAATCCATCATCAAGATAATCCACCGCATTATTCAGGTATAATATTCTCTTAATCTTTATTAATTCCGTCATCGCTTTAAATTTGGTATGAAAGCAATTAATCTGTCATCATGTTATTTTAAATTTGGTATCAGAGCTAAGTAACGTTCTTACTATTATTTTGAATATTAAATCTTCCGTTCATATGAATATATGTTCATCATGCATCATCATATATATTCTTATAAATATTCATCGTTACAAACATTCATCGTTATAAGTTATTATCATAAACTCATTATTAAAATCAAATACTACTATCCACCTACAATTTAAACATATGTCGGTAGAAGGTTTTTTACAATTATGACTATGTACCAAGAAGTTAGAAACACATTTCATATGTCAAAGAGGTTTTTAGTTCTCTAACTTCATCATAAATATAATAGTATTAAAAAACCCCACCATCAACATCTTATTAGAATTTATAAATCGTAACTTTGGAAGAAAAAATAAATTATCATTTTTAAAAATTATAATCATGAGTTTTTCAAGTTTAAATATTAACGAAGAAAAAATCTTGAAGACAAAATAACAAGAATAATTTATTAAATATGTCTCAAGAAATAAAATATACACCCATCATTATTAATAACGAAGAAAATGAACTGGGATACTCTTTTGATGCTCAAGAGAGCCGGTTACAATTATTGTTGCAATCGTTTGATTGCAATACGACATACATATTTACATTATAGCCCCCTAAACTATTGTGGGTTACACACATTATGTTACATCACAAATAATACAACGGACACTTAATGATTATCCTACCGAGACTTCTATTTAATTACGTAAAAATAACAATCCCTTCCACGTTGAAAGGACATGTGTCTTAAATTAAGGATTGTTATTTTTACGTAATTAAATAGAAGTGTCGGTAGGATAATTATTAAGTGTCGGTTGTATTATTTGTGATGTAACATAAAGTGTGTAACCCTCAATAGTCTAGGGGGCTATAATGTAAATATGTATGTCGTATTGCAATCAAACGATTGCAACAATAATTGTAACCGGCTCTCTTGAGCCTATAAATAGGGCCTTTGCCCATATGAAAGTGTTTAAGACTTGAGTTGATCTCAATTGTCTTCTCTGTTGAAATAGTTGTTCTATTTCTAAATAGCAGAGCCCTATCCAAATTATCCACATAATCATCCAATCATTCAACATAATCCAGCATCAATATAATCCACGACATCATTCATGTATAATCTTCTCTCAATGAGTTATATTTAAAATTATGTTTTTCAGATAGTGTAAAATTTAATTTTCTTATAGCATCTTTATTAATATTATTTTTATTAATTAGAGCATCAAAAGTGTATCCCGATTCATTTTCTTCGTTATTAATAATGATTGGTGTATGTTCTATTTCTTGAGACATATTTATAAATTATTCTTGTTATTTTATTTTCAAGATTTTTTATTTGTTAATATTTAAATTTGAAAAACTTATGATTATAATTTTTAGAAACAAAATGATAATTTATTTATTTATTATATTTTTTTTCAAAGTTACGATTTATAAATTCTAATAAGATGTTGATGGTGGGGTTTTTTAATACTATTATATTTATGATGCAGTTAGAGAATTAAAAACTTTTTTGACATATGAAATGTGTTTCTAACAGTCATAATTGTAAAAAAAACTTCTACCGACATATGTTTAAATTGTAGGTGGATAATAATATTTGATTTTAATAATGAGTTTATAACTTATAACGATGAATGTTTGTAACGATTAATATTCATATGAATGAAAGATTTAACATTCAAAATAATAGTAAGAACGTTACTTAGCTCTGATACCAAATTCAAAATAACATGATGACGGATTAATTGCTCTGATATCAAATTTAACAACATGACGGAATTAAGAAAGATTAAGATAAGATTATACCTGAATGATGCAGTGGATTATATTGATGATGGATTACGTTGAATAATTGGATGGTTATGTGGATAATTTGGATAGAACTCTGCTATTCAGAAATAGAACGACTATTTCAACAGAGAAGACAATTGAGATCAACTCAAGTCTTAAACACTCAAACTTAACTTGTTTATTTCATATGGGCAAAGACCCTATTTATAGGCTCAAGAGAGTCGGTTACAATTATTGTTGCAATCGTTTGATTGCAATACGATATACATATTTACATTATAGCCCCCTAGACTATTGAGGGTTACACACTTTGTGTTACATCAAAAATAATACAACCGACACTTAATAATTATCCTACCGACAAATACAAATAATTCTACCAACACTTTACATAATTAAAAATAAAATAATCCCTTCCACATTGAAAAGACAGGTGTCTACAATAATGGCTTTTTACTTCATTGCTTACGTCATTAGGTGTCTTCAATAATGGCTTTTTACGTCATTGCTTACGTTATTCCTCCCGTTAATCTTCAATAATGGCTTTCTATGTCATTGCTTACGTCATTCCTCCCGCCTCCGAAAAAGCAGATATTTTTTAATTCTTGTGTTAGTCTTCCATGAATAGTGTTGCTTCTTATCTGGGTTGCTTTATGATGGCTTCCATTCACTTGTTAGTGTGTCTGCTATGTGGTTGTTGGCACTTTTGATATACTTGAGGTATGGGTGAAATTGATGTAATTGTAATTGCCAAACTTAAAGTGTGTAGCCCTCAATAGTCTATGGGGCTATAATGTAAATATGTATGTCGTATTGCAATCAAACGATTACAACAATAATTGTAACCGGCTCTCTTGAGCCTATAAATAGGGCCTTTGCCCATATGAAATAAACAAGTTAAGTTTGAGTGTTTAAGACTTGAGTTGATCTCAATTGTCTTCTCTGTTGAAATAGTTGTTATATTTCTGAATAGCAGAGTTCTATCCAAATTATCCACATAACCATCCAATTATTCAACATAATCCATCATCAATATAATCCACCGCATCATTCATGTATAATCTTCTCTTAATCTTTATTAATTCCGTCATGTCTTTAAATTTGGTATGAGAGCAATTAATCCTTCATCATGTTATTTTAAATTTGGTATCAGAGCTAAGTAACGTTCTTCCTATTATTTTGAATATTAAATCTTTCGTTCATATGAATATATGTTCATCATGCATCATCATATATATATTCTTATAAATATTCATCGTTACAAACATTCATCGTTATAAGTTATTATCATAAACTCATTATTAAAATCAAATACTACTATCCACCTACAATTTAAACATATGTCGGTAGAAGGTTTTTTACAATTATGACTATGTACCAAGAAGTTAGAAACGCATTTCATATGTCAATGAGGTTTTTAATTCTCTAACTGCATCATAAATATAATAGTATTAAAAAACCCCACCATCAACATCTTATTAGAATTTATAAATCGTAACTTTGAAAGAAAAAATAAATTATCATTTTGTTTCTAAAAGTTATGATCATGAGTTTTTCAAGTTTAAATATTAACAAATAAAAAATCTTGAAGATAAATAACAAGAATAATTTATTAAATATGTCTCAAGAAATAGAAAATACGCCAATCATTATTAATAACGAAGAAAATGAAGTGGGATACACTTTTGATGCTCAAGAGAGCCGATTACAATTATTGTTGCATTCGTTTGATTGCAATACGATATACATATTTACATTATAGCCCCTAGACTATTGAGGGTTACACACTTTATGTTACATCACAAATAATACAATCGACACTTAATAATTATCCTACCGACACTTCTATTTAATTACGTAAAAATAACAATCCTTTCCACGTTGAAAGGACATGTGTCTTAAATAAAGGATTGTTATTTTTACGTAATTAAATAGAAGTGTTGGTAGGATAATTATTAAGTGTCGGTTGTATTATTTGTGATGTAACATAAAGTGTGTAACCCTCAATAGTCTAGGGGCTATAATGTACATATGTATGTCGTATTCCAATCAAATGATTGCAACAATAATTGTAACCGGCTCTCTTGAGCCTATAAATAGGGCCTTTGCCCATATGAAATAAACAAGTTAAGTTTGAATGTTTAAGACTTGAGTTGATCTCAATTGTCTTCTCTGTTGAAATAGTTGTTCTATTTCTGAATAGCAGAGCCCTATCAAAATTATTCACATAATCATCCAATCATTCAACATAATCCAGCATCAATATAATCCACCGCATCATTCATTTATAATCTTCTCTCAATGAGTTATATCTAAAATTATGTTTTTCAGATAGTATAAAATTTAATTTTCTTATAGCATCTTTATTAATAATATTTTTATTAATTAGAGCATCAAAAGTGTATCCCGATTCATTTTCTTCGTTATTAATAATGATTGGTGTGTGTTCTATTTCTTGAGACGTATTTATAAATTATTCTTGTTATTTTATTTTCAAGATTTTTTATTTGTTAATATTTAAATTTGAAAAACTTATGATTATAATTTTTAGAAACAAAATGATAAGTTTTTTTCTCAAAGTTATGATTTATAAATTCTAATAAGATGTTGATGGTGGGGTTTTTAATACTATTATATTTATGATGCAGTCAGAGAATTAAAAACTTTTTTGACATATGAAATGTATTTCTAACTTCTTGGTACGTAGTCATAATTGTAAAAAAACTTCTACCGACATATGTTTAAATTGTAGGTGGATAATAATATTTGATTTTAATAATGAGTTTATAACTTATAACGATGAATGTTTGTAACGATGAATATTTATAAGAATATATATGATGATGCATGATGAACATATATTCATATGAATGAAAGATTTAATATTCAAAATAATAGTAAGAACGTTACTTAACTCTGATACCAAATTTAAAATAACATGATGACGGATTAATTGCTCTGATACCAAATTTGAAGACATGGCAGAATTAATAAAGATTAAGAGAAGATTATACCTGAATGATGCGGTGGATTATATTGATGATAGATTATGTTGAATGATTGAATGATTATGTGGATAATTTGGATAGGGCTCTGCTATTCAGAAATAGAACAACTATTTCAACAGAGAAGACAATTGAGATCAACTCAAGTCTTAAACACTCAAACTTAACTTGTTTATTTCATATGGGCAAATGCCCTATTTATAGACTCAAGAGAGCCGGTTACAATTATTGTTGCAATCATTTGATTGCAATACGACAAACATATATTTACATTTTAGACCCCTAGACTATTGAGGGTCACACACTTTATGTTACATCACAAATAATACAACCGATACTTAATAATTATCCTACGGACACTTTACATAATTAAAAATATAATAATCCCTTCCACATTGAAAAGACAGGTGTCTTCAATAATGGCTTTTTACGTCATTGCTTACGTCATTAGGTGTCTTCAATAATGTGTTCAATCATGGCTTTTTACGTCATTGCTTACGTTATTCCTCCCGTTAATTTTCCATGAATGGTGTTTCTTCTGTGTTTTCTGAACAGTGACTGCAATGGTGTCTTGGTGCATGCATAATATGTTTACAAAGTTGTTTTTTGATATCAGCATGTAATTCAGCTAATTATTGAGAAAACTTTTCGAAAGGTTGTTCGAAGGTTTCAATTGATTTCATTGCTTCCGGAGTGATTTCACTGTCTGTTAACGAATAGATGATGAAAGTTTTACTAGCGTAATTCACTCTGATTCTTGACTTTTGATCTTTACTGTTGCCTATGCGTGATGATGCTAAATAGACACCGGCGAGTGCAAAAATTAGATGATCCTGTGTTGGTGATTCCAAATTTAAAATAACATGATGATGGATTAATTGCTCTGATACCAAATTTAAAATAACATGATGACGGATTAATTGCTCTGATACCAAATTTGAAGACATGACGGAATTAATAAAGATTAAGAGAAGATTATACCTGAATGATGCGGTGGATTATATTGATGATAAATTATGTTGAATGATTGGATGATTATGTGGATAATTTGGATAGGGCTCTGCTATTCAGAAATAGAACAACTATTTCAACAGAGAAGACAATTGAGATCAACTCAAGTCTTAAACACTCAAACTTAACTTGTTTATTTCATATGGGCAAAGGCCTTATTTATAGGCTCAAGAGAGCAGGTTACAATTATTGTTGCAATCGTTTGATTGCAATACAACATACATATTTACATTATAGGCCCCTAGACTATTGAGGGTTACACACTTTATGTTACATCATAAATAATACAACCGACACTTAATAATTATCTTACCGACACTATTTTAATACAAACGACAAATACAAATAATTCTACCGACACTTTACATAATTAAAAATATAATAATCCCTTCCACAATTAAAAGACATGTGTCTTCAATAATATCTTCAATAATGGCTTTTCACGTCATTGCTTACGTCATTAGGTGTCTTCAGTAATGTCTTAAATAATGGCTTTTTACGTCATTGCTTACGTTATTCCTCCCGTTAATCTTCCATGAATGGTGTTCCTTCTGTGTTTTCTGAACAGTGACTGCAATGGTGTCTTGGTGCATGCATAATATGTTTACAAAGTTGTTTTTTGATATCAGCAGGCAATTCAGCTAATTGATGAGAAAACTTTTCGAAAGGTTGTTCGAAGGTTTCAATTGCTTTCATTGCTTCCGTAGGGATTTCACTGTCTGTTAATGAATAGATGATGAAAGTTTTACTGGCCTAATTCACTCTGATTCTTGACTTTTGATCTTTACCGTTGCCTATGCGTGATGATGCTAAATAGACACCGGCGAGTGCAAAAATTAGATGATCCTATGTTGGTGATTCTCGTGGTAGATCATCTTTTGTTGGTTTTGAGCCGTTGCTTATTCCCATGTTTGCGAAAGTAATATTTGGGACAATTAGTTGAGAGTCTTCATCAAAAATTGGATAGCTAGAATGCATTTTAATGAATAATCCTCTTTCCTGTTTTGCAAATCGTATTTTATAATTTATGATGATAGTTTGCATAGCAGAAGGGAACTCGCCGATGCAGTGTAAATTGGTGCCTTCTAGATAGATGGTGTCGATGAATCCATGAATAAAATAATCCCATAAAGTCATAGGATCTGATAAGTCAACTAAGAAAACTGCTTTAGGACCTGGGCGTCTGGTTACTGGGTAAAAGCCCATCAAAGAATGGACTTCGGTGTATGAAATGAGGTTGTCCCATAATTCAGCAAATTTTTTGGCAGATGGTTTTTTCATTGCTTCTTTTTCTTTAGTTGATAGAATGGATTCAAGGGCAATTTTTGCATTTAATTGGTTAAGGGATATTGGGATGGATACAGGTTTTTGTGGTGTGAAGTTGGATATAGGTTTTTGTGGTGTTAGGAGAACTGTTTTTGAACATTCGACGTTATCTTTTATTACTGCTTTGTATGCTTCGTTGTATGCGCTTTCTGCTTCATTTTTCGTTCTGTAACTTTTGTGAAAGATATTTTTTTTCCAAGAATATATGAACTGGCGACTTCCCAATCGTCATATACTCCTTTGTTTTCTCCGTTGAAAAATACGTACAATTTCTTCATATTTTTATGATCTGTTGTAGTGGTGGATACTCCTCCTGGTTTGGCGTCATGGTTTGTTTTTCTGTTTCGAGTGCTATTTGTGGTTGACTTTCATCGGATGATATTTCTTGAATTTCTTCTTTTGGTTGCTTTGTTGTTGAGCTGCTGGCTGCTTCTTCTTTAGATGCTGGATAAGATGATAGAGTTTGTATTGTTTGTTGTAGTTGCTCTTTTTCACGTTTGACTACTTCAAGTTGTCTGATTAATGATGCTTCTTGCTCCTCTTTTTGTCTGAACTGGTGTTTGACTTGCTTCATGATGGCTTCCATTTCAATATTTCTGCTGAATGAATATTTGCGCATTTTGGGTACCTGAATAATTGCTGAATGATGTTTGCTTTTAATGATGATATGAGAATTTTCATATCAATGTACGCTTTGGTGATATTTTCATATCACTGTATACTTTATCATTGTTTACTTTGGATGGTATTTTCATACCAATATATGCTTTAGCAATGTATACTTTGGATAGGTTAGATATGAGGTTTCCGTCATGTTCTAAACCCAATAATGTTGTCTTCATAGGACTTATTTATCTGAATCAGAATCAGTATCAGTTGTATATGCATAAATATCTATATCTGAATCTATTCTTGAATCTTCTATAGGTTCATACCCGAGATCATATGCAATTTTTAATAAGTTTGTTTCTTTTTCTTTATTAGTCTTTTTTGGACATTCGTAGGCTTTGTGTCCGTCTTCTTGACATATCCAACATTTACAATCTTTTTTATTAAATGGACAGTAATTTGTGTTAGATTGATATTTTTTCTTATATCGTTTTCTGTCTCGAAAATATTTTCTTTCACCTTGTTTATAATATTGTTTATATTTAGGTTTATAAATTTGTTTTTTCCAATTTTTCTTTTTATATTTTTGTTTTTTATTATCTTTACAACCATATTGATTAACTTTACCGGATAAGGTATCACAGCATAAATCAATTCTTGCATCTTGTGTTGTTTTTTTCTCTAAACATTTTTTCTGCATCCATGCTTTTAATCTACTTATCCTTGCTCCTAAGGTATCTGCAATTTTATTTTGTTGTAATGCTTCTTGGAAATCTTTTATTACACTTTGACTTACTAATGATGGTAATTTTTGGTAAAACATGTCTAATGCTATCTTTTTTCTAGTAAAATCTAGATTATAATAATGTTCAGAATACTCGCATATAAATGGGTCTAAATAACACATGTTACAAATTCGTAAGTTAGTTAGATGCCATAATGATTCTAATTGAAAAGCTTCTTGAGATGTTTTATCTTCTATTTGTTTTCCTATGAATTCTTGAATAAGCCGATTTAATACATTTTTAAATGTTTCCATAGCGTCAGTGGTTGCTATCATCATCGTCTCTGTTTCATCGAGAGATGAAAGGAAACGATATGTATTGCCCTGTGTTTTATGTATAATATAATTAAGAAATTTTTTTGGATGTAGATTTCTTAATTCTTCAGTTAGTTGAATTTGAATTCCTATTTTATTACTCCATTCTTGAATTTTTGCTTCGGGATTTTGCTCACAATCAATAAAAAGAATATCTGAATTTGTTGGAAAAGTAAATAGTTTAGGTATATATTTTGGAGGTATTTTTTCCCATTTGTTTTGTTTATTTTTGACCATTCCTTGTCTATATAAAAAATTTTCTTCTAACGAAGGTGGTCCATAAATATATTGACTTTGATAATTATCTTCAACATATGATTGTTTTCGTTTTAATCCAAAATTATTTTGCGATTCTTTACATGGTTTTGAATAAGGGTTTTCATCATCGGATGAAAAATCGTATATCACTTCTGCATCGTTATTATTTTCTATTTATGTGCTATTTTCTTGAATTTCGGATGGAATTTCTAGTGCTGCGAATAATTTAGTTAATGTATCTACTTTTTCTTGTAAAGTTTCCATATTAATAAATTTTTAGTTTCTTTTTATTAGCGGAGTAGTTATTATCGGTTGAAAATTAGTTTCATTTAAAATTCTATTATTAGTCATATTTGGTGATTCAAGTGATAATAAAGGTGTAAATAGTTTATCTATATAAATTCTATCTTCTGTTTTAAATGTAATACTATGATGAGAATTTGTTAATGCATAATTTATTTGATATGTAATAGTAAATGGATGATTCCCTTTTAACATAAAATTTTGTCTTAATAATTTATATCGTACGGTAATACTATTACTTAAATTTTTATCTTTTAGACTTAATCCTAGTTGTATATTAATATCAAATTTTATTTTTCCTTCAATTAAATTTCCTTTTCCTTGTGCAATAATACTTTCTTGATTATTAATTAGACGGTCATCTCTAATTTCTAATTCTATTGGTGTGTCTAAATCGCTAAAAGTACTTTTTAAAATTATTTGAATAGTTGATATATGAATATAAGCGATTTTTGTTCTATCTGGTTCTTTAATATTAGATAATCTATTTCTAATTTGTTGTTTATTTAATATAGGTATAATAATATTTCCTTGAGTTGACTCCATAGGTATTGGTTATTCTCCTAGAATTTTTCCATAATATATAATATTTTTTCTAGAAAAGAAATTTTTCAATGAGTTATATCTAAAATTATGTTTTTCAGATAGTGTAAAATTTGATTTTCTTATAGCATCTATATTAATATTTTTATTAATTAGAGCATCAAAAGTGTATCTCGATTCATTTTCTTCGTTATTAATAGTGATTGGTGTATTTTCTATTTCTTGAGACATATTTAATAAATTATTATTGTTATTTTATCTTCAAGATTTTTTATTTGTTAATATTTAAACTTGGAAAACTCATGATTATAATTTTTAGAAACAAAATGATAATTTTTTTTTTCAAAGTTACGATTTATAAATTCTAATAAGATGTTGATGGTGGGGTTTTTTTAATACTATTATATTTATGATGCAGTCAGAGAATTAAAAACTTTTTTGACATATGAAATGTATTTCTAACTTCTTGGTACATAGTCATAATTGTAAAAAAACTTCTACCGACATATGTTTAAATTGTAGGTGGATAATAATATTTGATTTTAATAATGAGTTTATGATAATAACTTATAACGATGAATATTTATAATAATATATATGATGATGCATGATGAACATATATTCATATGAATGAAAGATTTAATGTTCAAAATAATAGTAAGAACGTTACTTAACTCTGATACCAAATTTAAAATAACATGATGACGGATTAATTGCTCTGATACCAAATTTAAAATAACATGATGATGGATTAATTGCTCTGATACCAAATTTGAAGACATGACGGAATTAATAAAGATTAAGAGAAGATTATACCTGAATGATGCGGTGGATTATATTGATGATGAATTATGTTGAATGATTGGATGATTATGTGGATAATTTGGATAGAGCTCTGCTATTCAAAAATAGAACAACTATTTCACCGGTTACAATTATTGTTGCAATCGTTTGATTGCAATACAACATACATATTTACATTATAGCCCTCTAGACTATTGAGGGTTACACACTTTATGTTACATCACAAATAATACAACCGACACTTAATAATTATCCTACCGATAAATACAAATAATTCTACCGACACATTACATAATTAAAAATATAATAATCCGGGGGGGGGGGGGGGGGGGGGGGGGGGACACATGAATAATGGTGACACAAGAAATCTAAGTAATGACACCGTAGTAAAAAAATATTAAAAAAAAAAAGCCCCTGTTTACAACTATAATTTGATCTAAACTTATTTTGGCTTGTTACTTAAGATGTCCAACTAATATACTTTACAACATCGAAACGATATGGAAAATTCCAATAAAATTAATTACGATTTATTTATCTAGAATGAAAAAGTAAAAATTGTAAAATATGTGTTACGAGACAAACTGGGCATATGTACCAAGATGAAAGATAAATCCACAATAACTTTTCATATTGTAAACGAAAATTGTTTTGAGTCTGATGTGAAATTCGTACAAAGTTTAGTGGCTATTTTGAAAATTAAACATACATGATTTAAATAAGCCTAAGGCGACCACCAGCACTTGCTCTCTTCTTCAACAGGCGGACTGCAAAAGATCTTACAAGTTATATACCCATCGGCGACGAGTTATCTCTGCGAAGAACCAACCTCCCTAATCCCTATAGACCTCATTTGTTTTGGTTGCTTTATAGGTGTAAAATCTCTGGTATGATCCCTTAAATTCATATACTTAAACGTTGCAGCTGCCCAATTCGTTTAAATGTTGTAAAATTCACTTTTAGTTCGTATAACTGTTATACACATTTCATTTGATAATCATATGAACACGGCCATCGTCTATTGTGGGTTATTCGATGGTTGTTCTTTCATGCTTTGCACTATTCGGCAGATAGAAACAGAAACCCCAAATGAACACCAGGTGTTCGATGAAATTCCCAAAAGAAACATCTTTCATTTTTTTTTTAATCCCTGTTAACAAATGTTCATTTTAAAGGAGAAAGTCGTTCTGTTTTTTGGTTTATTCAATTGCATTTCAAGAAATTGCTGTAAAATCACATGTTCATCTTAAACAGCGACGATGTTACCACAACGGATGAAGAAGGGTATCATGGATAACCCGAAGAAACTTGCAACCTTGATTGATCTTGTTAACTTGCCTTCGACACTTAGGGAATTTGTTGGACAATCTCAAAGTTCTAGATTAGGTTGTTTTCGGCGTGTTTGGTCCTACATAAAAGACAACAATCTCCAGGTATTACTTACTAATCTTCTTAATTTCCAACACTTTCTTTTGTCTTTTCCTTTTAATTTCATAAATAGTTAAATATGTCATATATGATTACAAAAACTATTACTAGATTAATGTTACTACTGTTGTTTCTTGCTATTAAAGATTGGAATTTTTTTATTTGTGTGGTTTGATTTGTAATCATTAACCAAATTGTTGAGTTAATTTTTTTTTTCTTATGATGGTATTTTTGTAATTTAGGATCCAAAGAACAAGAACATAGTCCATTGTGATGAAAAACTGAAGAGTATTCTATTGGGAAAAACTCAGGTGGAGCTAGAGGAACTTCCTATGTTGATCAAGCTGCATTTTCCTAAGAACCAAAAGTGATTAATGTACTAAAGATGATTAAAAAAATAGTACTATTAAAATAATAGTAACCAAGTTTTATAGTATATGTTTACCCCAAAACTTTTTTTAAGAAATTTTGCTACTAAAGTTTCCTTTCTGCTCAATTTTTATGAAATCGTGTTAAAACTATATAACCTGCTTGACTGATGACGAGGCAATGATATGATAATGATCAGACAAATAGTTTAAATATTATTAAGGGGGTGTTTGGGATTGCTTATTTGAAGTGCTTATTGACTTAAATAAGGAGTTTTTGACACATGAGTTTTTAGCGTTTTAGTGTTTGGATAAAAAGATTTCATAAGCATTTATTGACTTAAATAAAGAGTTAATAAATTGGTTATTATACATATAAGCTTTAAAGGATACTACTTTCTCATCAAAATCATTTATCTCATCAAAATCATTTTACAACTCAAATATTTTTTCTTAAAATCTCTTATTCATCATCTTTATCGGGCATGTTTGATGCCCTGTTTGAAACGACCATAAATGTCAATCTGGAGGCGGAACAGAAGATCGTTGAACTACGACAACAAAATGCGGATAATGCATGCCCGAGGAAGAGAAGATACATACAAAAATATCGTGAGGTGGCTAATGAATGACTCATGCATGATTACTTTGTTGAGGACGCCACGTTTCAAGGATATTATTTCAGTTGTCGGTTCTGTATGCATAAAACTCTGCTTTTGCGTATCATCAACGACATCATGGCAGCATGTCCATTTTTTCAGCAAAAACGGGATGCTAGAGGTACAATTGGTTTTTCTCCTATACAAAAATGCACCGTTGCAGCTTGTCAATTAGTGCATGCCATTTGCTCTGATGCACTAGATGAGAATCTTAGGATGTCCGAATGTACTGCATGAACTAGCCTTCACAAATTTTGCAAGTATGTAATGAGATTATATGGTCCACGATATTTACGCAAACCTACTTGTAGTGATATCCAACAGTTGTATGTTCATCATTCAAATGTGTACAACTTTCCTGGAATGTTTGGAAGCCAAGATTGCCTCCACTGGGCATAGGGTGGTTGTTCGAATGCCTATAAAGGGCAATACATCCGAGACGATCATGGTTATCCAACCATCATAATTGACGAGGTGGCCTCACAAGATTTGTGGATATGCCATGCATTCTTTGGCTCTACTGACTCCCTCAATGACATTAATATTTTTAACATGTCTTTCTTATTTGACGACATATATAAAGGGACTGCACCAGATTCTTCCTTTCAAGTATCTGGAACATCGTATAGGAACGAGTATTATCTTGTCGACATGATCTATCTGGAGCATGCTTGTTTTGTGACATCATTATCTTGTCCAAATGATCGCAAAAGGTTGAAGTTTAAGAGAGCTCAAGAGAAGGCGAGAAAGGATGTCGAGCAAACATTTGGGGCTTTAAAAAAACGTTGACATATTCTTAAATATCCCGTGCCTTATTTGGAGAAGAAAATTAGTGAGATGATGTATACTTATATCATATTGTATAATATGATTATCGAAGACGAATGAAATTCAATATGTGAGTATAACGAAAACGAGATCGTTCCACCGACACAAGCTTTTGAGGTTGGAAGCCCGGAGTACTCGGTGAGGAGAGCAATAATTCATGATGTTGAGACGCATCATGTTCTTTGTAGGGACTTGACGGAACATATTTGGAACGTCGACCATATCGATCTTAACGCGGAACCGGGCGACGATTTGGAAGGTCAATTTTCTGATGAAGATGTCCTTTAGATCTATCTAGGTTTGGTAATTTTAGTTTCTAGGTTTTTTATTTTAAACTCTTAAGTGTTTTTTTTTGTACTTTTTGTTGAATTTTAATGAAATTGTAGTTTTATATTAAGTTAGTTTAATTGATTATTTTTAATATAAATTAATTAAAAAAAATTGCAAGTGTGGCAAATATGATGTGACGCTGATGTGGACCTTGACAAGTGTGGCACCACACCCACTAATCTTATTTGAAAGGGGAACCTTAAACCCTAAACCATATGACACCTCTAGAATGTAAATAGCATAAAATTCCACCCAATTATAGCATTCTACTTGCAGTTTATTTCATGAAATTATTAGAAAGGGGAAACCTTAAACCCTAAACCATGACACCTCAAGAATGTAAATAGCACCTAATTCCACCCAATTATAGCATTCTACTTTCAATTTATTTCCTACTGAGACTATAAAAATCGACAAAATTGCTATTGTCATCGAAACAATAATATCACAAGAAGAAAAAATAAAAGTAAAATGCCATAACAAACAAACAAATAAAAATAAATTGCTATTTCTCACATTCAATAAAAATAACAATTTCATTGTTCAATTATCATCATCCCCTTCACTTTTCCTCTCAAAGCTCACACTTCTAAGACTCTTTCTATACTGAGGAGATGTTAACCTCCTTTCTAATGGCGTTTTCCTCTTACTTACAACAAACCGATTCACCCCTTTTCTCATTGGCATAATCGATGGAAAATCTTCATCAGGAATTTGACTTAATTCAGAAATATCCTTAATCTGTGCAACACGTCTGAACCACCTTTCTGCCTTAGCCTCTTCAGACATATCCAACGGATCAGATTCAATCACTGCTGACCCCTCCAAACTTCTTAACTTGTTACCTGATGAACCGGTATTATTTGTAATCGTATCTTCACTTACTAGGGTTTTGTTCCCAATTGATGACCTGGAATCCACGTCATCAGTTCCTGTTTCTTTCACACATGTGTTACTGTTATCATCTTTCTTGGCAAAATAGTTTGGTGGAAATGGGACGAAAGGAACATAGGTGCTAGAACTTGGTTGGTGTCGTTTAGGAGAAAAGGGTATTTCTGTCTTTTTGTTTTCTTCATGAGAAACAGAAGTTTTTGGGTCTGTGACATTGTGCAAAATTTTCATCTTTTTGAACCATGTTTCTACTTTTTCTTCTTTATCAGGGTCTTGAGTCTGCTTGCTCTGAAGATAATTGGAATTGTTGCTGTCTATGGTGACAGGAGAGGGAGCATTTCTGTCATTTTGTCCTCTTTCGATTGTCTTGGTATATCTTGAGTTATCAACTGGTCTGAGCTCCTCACATTCAAGGCATTTAGTATTTCTTGCAAAGTTCATGAAGTTGCATCTGCTCAAAAAGAAAAACTCTATCTGTTCACATGTGTAAATCAAGAATTCCTGTATAATGAATCAAAACATGAAGTGTAACTTACTTTGGGCATATCCAATCACCTTTCTTCATGGTAATATTTGGTCCGAGATTTCTTGGAATTTGTTCTTGATACTGCTCTGGTGATCCAACTTTACAGCTTATATTAGCCATTTCTTGTAACAAGTTTCTGACAAATGATACAGTAGCTTCCTTAATGTTTCTTTCAGGATAAATGATAGGATTGCTTGCATAACTTACTATGCACTTCATCAAGTCTACTGGTCTTGCTTGGAATGATCCCCCTGCCTTCAATTTGATATAACAAATAAGATCACAAGCAATTTGTTATGACTGAATGACGAACACGACAAACACTATCAGGAGGGAACCTGTAAGAAAGACCTAATTCTTCTCTCGGTTTCATGGGCATCTTTGAACAGAAATGGATAGCAATCAGTGATAAGCACCTCGATGTCCTCTCTTCGAAGCCACCTGAAAGATGATTCGAATGAACAATTAAGATGTCGAAATTGTTCTCGGTTTCATTTTTGCAATTTGCATGGGAGCAAATGAAGTAGAAATCTAGGGTTTATAATTCCATGAGATTGGTATGATATGATGTATAAAGATATGATATTTAAAAAAATAGAAAGAAGTTCGAATTACAAACCCTAAGATTAAAGGTCTATCACGAGCAAAGGCCAAACAGGAATTCGCAGCAGCGACAAACTCCATTGATAATTTCTCATTCGCAACAATTTCATCCTCGATGTTACTGCTCCAGTTAAAGTAACCTAAAATGGATAGAGATTCAAGTAGGCGGTGCCACTCCGGCCATGGATGAGACAGTGAGACTTGGTAGTCATTAGCGGGAATATGATTGTAATCTTGCCAGGTATTATCAGTCGCTCTGGAGTAAAAACTATGCGCGAAATTGATCGGAATAAGTGAATTGGTGCGAGAGAAATGTAGGAGGTGGTTGGGGGCAGCGTACAGGGTTGCAACCGGGAAGGCCGGAGAATGACGACGAGCCAGGCCGAAGATAGCGAAAGGGCAGTGATGAAGGAGAGATTTCGGATTGGTTAAGTGATAGAGCAGTCTTGACGAAGCTCTAACCATTTTCTCGGCGGACTGGGAACAGCCGGCGACTACCATCGATGGAAATGATGGGCCGGAGGAGAGTATCTGGTAGTTAACCTAACACAGGTCACAGACTCACAGGGTATCCACCCGGAGTACCGGAAAACCCGATATTTATTCTTTACCACCGGGTCAGAGGCCCAATTTGCTTCGTCAAAAGCCCAATAAAAGTTGTTCTTAGCCCTAATTCTATATTTATAATTATATCCGAAGTAAATTGGGAAAACGACTTAGGAGGGTAAGTACCTTTTATCTGTGTTTACATATTGACAATTTCTTTTTTTTTTTTACATAATAAAGCAACTAACTTGTTTTACCTGTTTAAATTACACCAATATTACCGGCTAATACATGTTTTAACTGGTAATTCAAAGGGAAAATGACTTTGTAACATCCGGATATCTAGGCATGGAAATTTGAATATTTTATTATGGGATATGAAGAGACTCGGCGATTTGATGCCTCAACTCGTCGAGTAGGATCGCGACTTGGTGACCTGTTTAATGAAGGGACTCGACGAGTCGGGTATCTGGACTCGCCAAGTCAGTGTTGTTAAGGAAAACCCTAATTGTCAGGGTTTGAGACCTATTTAAAGGACCTTATAGCCCTCTTGTGCGGCTACCAGTCCAGAGAGAGGTGGCCTAGAGAGCAAGAGCAAAGAGTGAGAGAAATAAAGCCATTTTAAGCATTCTTGGTGTGATTTTGCAAGGGAGAAGTCATTTCCAGCAAAGGGAGGTCAAGGGAGTTGTTGATTCCGAGTTCCTGAGCTCGTATCTTCATTTTAGAGGTATCAAATTGATTTCCCTATTCTGTTTTAGTTGGGATTGGTGATTTTAGAGTTTTTACACCTTCCTATGGCTTGTAGTGATGAGTATAGGGTCCCTTTGTGTGAGAGATCCTAGATCTAGACCCATAGAGGTCCATAGGGCCTCATTGTGTATGATTTATGTTGGTTCATTGAGAGAATGAGACTTTGATGTCATTCTTGGAGCCATTTCTCCAAGGAAAGCCTTGTGAGCTTTGCATGTATGTCAAGCCTCGACCTTTATGTGGTTATTGGTCGTAGGGAAGCCATATCTATGGATTAGAGGAACAGATCTGACCTCAGAAGGTCTTTTCAGTGTTGCCATGGAGGGAACTCGCCGAGTCCATATGGGGACTCGACGAGTCGAGTCGGGTTGCCCCGCGATTCGTGACTAGTGGTAACCCGTTGAGTGAAAGGTTAACTCGACGAGTCGAGTGAGGCTTTTGAGGATTCAGAGGACACGAATGGACTCGCCGAGTCACTCGAGTGCACGAGTCTGGTTAGAGTTGACCGTTGACTTGAGTTGACTTATGTTGGCTTTGGGGTTTTGGTCAACATAAGTAATAGAGATCGTAAAGGGATAAAATGGTCTTTTACCCACTACCCGATTGGAGAGGGAAAGAGGAGTTCTCGGTTTAATTAGAGATATTTGCCTTATGTGTTAGGCGGTGGCGAGTTCGAGATTCAAGTGTAAGGATAACTGCTTGTTGCTTTCAGGTGAGTCTTCTCACTATACTTTACCTTGAGTAGGTAACCAAAGTTATGAGACAGAGTATCTTGTATGTTATGTATGTTATGTGTTGTACTGTATTATTTCTATGTGATTTATGTTGTGCATGTTCCTGAGTTTACAGAGTTAGGACTGGAAGGTCCACAGAGTTAGGACCAGAGGGTCCACATAGTTAGGTCCAGAGGGCCCACAGAGTTATAGCCTCGAGTGGCTAGTATGTGTTATATGTGGTATTTTGGGGAACTCACTAAGCTCCGTGCTTACCGTGTTATGTGTTATGTGTTTCAGGTTTTCTCAAGATCACGGGACGGCACCGACTCGATTGTACACACCAAAGGAAGAGTTATGTTTTAGAGGATCCTGGATTATTGTTTATTTGATCTTGGAGTTATGTTTTGTAATTTAAATAAAATGAGATTTTTATGAAAAGTGTTTTAAGAATTAAGCGAATTTAAATGAAAATTTTAGTCTTGAAAATTACGGTGTTACAGACTTAGGAGGGCAACTACCTCTTATCCGTGTTCACATATTGGCAACTTCTTATTTTTTGTACATAAGAAAGCAACTAACTTGTTTTAATTGTGTAACATCCCAAAAATCATGACCAAAAGTTTCGTTTTTAATTTAATACTAAAATCATAATTGTCAAACCATTAATTTAATACTCCGACATCGGGCCTCGCCCGGCATCAGGCCCCGCCTGGCATCGAGCCCCGCTTGGTATACAAATTTGTCTGTCTTAGGCTCCGCCTGTCTCCAGGCCCCGCCTGCTAAACACATATAATCATATAACATGATAACACATAAAGAAACATACTCTAATGTATCCATGTCCTAAGAAACATACTCTGCTAATAATGAGATACGGAACTTCGTCCGTACTCAGCTAGTTCCAGCCAGGGCTTCAACAGTGCAAGGTGAGTCTCCTCACTGTGTGAAGGGGTCTAAGGCCACAATGGCAGCCCATGTAGTCTATGAGTAGGAAGACCCGGGGGTTAGCCCTAGGCATTGTATGCTAGTATGTTAATCCAGACCAAGGTTTGATGACGGGCGGGTGCCCGAGGAATGTTTGCATGTTAGATTATACTTGTTGTCTGTGTGATACTTGTATGTGCTTGGTAGAGAGGTGAGTGTGGGCGAGGTCCTGTATCTCATCACTAGCTGAGTACGGATGATGTTCCGTATCTCATTATTAGCAGAGTATGTTTCTTAGGACAGGGATACAGTAGAGTATGTTTCTTTGTGTGTTAGCATGTTATATGATTGTATGTGTTTAGCGGAGGGGGGGGGGGCGGAGACAGGCGGGGCCTAAGAGAGACAGATATGTATACCGAGCGGGGCTCGATGGCAGGCGGGGCCTGATGCAGGGCGGGGCCCGATGCTGGAGTATTAAATTAATGGTTTGACAATTATGCTTTTAGTATTAAATTAAAAACGAAATTTTTGGTCATGATTTTTGGGATGTTACACAGTTAAAACAAGTTAGTTGCTTTCTTATGTACAAAAAATAAAAAGTTGCCAATATGTGAACACGGATAAGAGGTAGTTACTCTCCTAAGTCATTTTCCTTTTGACTTACCGGTTAAAACAGGTATTAGCCGGTAATATCGGTGTAATATAAACAGTTAAAACAAGTTAGTTGCTTTATTATGTACAAAAAAGAAGAAGTTGCCAATATGTGAACACGGATAAGAGGTAGTTACCTTCCTAAGTCATTTTTCTGAAGTAAATTGGGTTAATGCTATTTTAGCCCAATGAACTATCTTGGTTTAATTTTTTTTCCTAGTAGCATAAACTTCACAATATGTTAAAAAAAAGTCTCATAACATGTGATAACCTGTTTTCGTTAAATATTTAAAACAAGACAAAATTTCATAAATGGTACTACTTCAATTTTCTTTATTTTGAATATATTCTTTATAAAACAATTTTTGCATGGATAGTTTTTTTGAGCAAATCTTGCATGAAAATGATATGATTAACTTTGTTAACAGACTATATGTGAAACTCGTATACTATACGGGTTAAAGAAAATGTTAAATATCCAGGTGAAATGCCCCTGTAAAGAAACTTATCGATTCTTCCACAAAAAGAAATCTCTTCTAGATTTTCAATTAAATAACACAATTAGAATTTGAGGAAATTGTTAAAAAATTTGATCAGTGTAGTTACTTCGATTATACGCAATTCTAAAAAACATTGGTAGCTCTAATTTAAAAGAAAAAAAACCCGTTCAAACCCGACACCCTCTAAGCTTGTCTCAAGACCTTATTTTCATTAGCTTTTATCTACAACCTAGGCATGGCAGTCGATTGAGTTCGGTTTGGCGGGTTAGAAAACATAAACTCAACCAAACCCATGTAATATATGGGTTAGTGGGTTGGCGGGTTGGAAACCTCAACCCAACTCTATATAACCCATTTAAGTATTTGAGTTTACAGGTTCACATGTTAGTGTGTCGAACCCAACCCACATAACTCATTTAATAAATAAGCAATACATTTTCCAAATGAAATTTTTTAACATAAAGTCATAAAGTGGTAGAGCGAGTGAGAATGGTCAATTTGTGTGTAAATGACTTTAATCCCTTTATGTAGGGTCGGAGCACAACACATGGGCGAGTGAGCGAGAGTGGTCGATTTGTGTGTTTTTTGACTTTTCTACCGTCGGTTGGTGGTGTGTGAGATGAGTAGCCGATGAGTCGATGACAGGTGGGATAGTAGGCGAACGGTGAATTGACAATGTGCAGGTGGCGGGGTAAGGACGTGAGGAGCGGCAGACGACTAGTGCTCTGGTGGATGCGTTCTTTGTCGTGACTCGTGCGTATGAGTTTTTTGTTTTTTGATTAGGGCACCGCAAAAAACTAACCACACAATTATACGAATACAGAAGGCAAAGGAATACAATGATACAAAATATCACAGAATGAAATAAGATTTCACTAATAATTAAATATATCTATTATTTTTAAATGTAATATATATATATATATATATATATATATATATATATATATATATATATATATATATATATATATAGGTTGGTGGGTCAAAAATCTCAACCCAAATTCATTTATTTTCCGGTTAGGTCAGCGACGTAGTTTAAAATATCTCATCACCTGATGCTCCGTTTTTTTTATCGATTTTCAACATGTACTTTCAAAACAATCCTAGAGTCGTTGTTGATGTAGAAAGTTCAACTAAACTAAAGTTCATCCGCCAACTGGTAGAGTCAATGTTTTTTATTGCGAGACTGATTATGATGAGACCGATTCTGATTATGATACCGAAGAAGACACTGAAGGATACGAGGAAGATTCTGATTAAAATAGTTTTTATGTAATGCGTATTTGTAGTATAAACTTTATTTGGATTCCTAGTTTAAATATAAATGTTTATTCCTATGTTATGTGTATTTGTAATATCCCGTCGATTTCACAGTCATCACAACCACTACCACATCCAACACAAGTAAAACAAAATTATTTAATTTCAATAAATATATGTTGATTTGGTAATTTTTGTTTGTGGTGATTATTTGCTAAAAGCTTTGGTAATCGGTTTTCTGTCCCAAGTGCAAGAAATAACAATGTACTTTTGTTTTTTTTTATTTGTCTTTTTTTAAAAAATGGTAATGTACTTTGGCATCAATAAATGCATGTTGATTTGGTAATTGTGCTTTTGTCCTAAGTACAAGAAATATCAATGTACTTTTGGTATTTCTTGTATTTTAAGTGCAAGAAAATAACAATGTACTTTGATATTTCTTGTATTTAAGGTTCTTTATCACAAATAAAGTAAATTATTTAATTTCAAAGTCTCATGTATCTATATAATGATCAATAAATGCATGCTGATTTGGTAATTGTGTTTATGTTTTAAGTCCAACAAATAAAAATGTACTTTGGTTTTTTGTCCTAGTTTAAAAATAGCAATGTACTTTGGCTTCATTTAATGCATGTTGATTTGGTAATTTTGGTTTGTGGTGATTATTTGCTAAAAGCTTTGGTAATTGAGTTTTTTTCCCCATTGCAAGAAATAGCAATGTACATTGGTTTTTTGTTTTAGTTTAAAAATAACAATGTACTTTGGCATCGATAAATGCGTGTTGATTTGGTAATTGTGTTTTTGTCCCAAGTGCAAGAAATAGCAACGTGCTTTTGGTATTTCTTGTATTTAAGTGCAAAAATAGCAATATACTTTGGTAGTTTTTGTTTATGTTTGATAATTTAACTTATAAGTTTATATATGTTGTGATTTATTATGTAGTTGAAAAATCTTTGGGCAATGCTCAACGACCCGACATGTAGTGAGGAACTTTATACGGGGAAAGATCAATGAGGAAACGATGGGAACGGAGACGATGGTTCGTTGGATAATTAATTTGTGTTTTGTATGTTATATTTGTCGTGACACTTTGCTACTTGTTAGAATTGTAAAGCTTTGGTTTTTTATTTTGGTATGAAATTAATTATAACACTATTTGGTATCTAATAAGATGTTATTATGTAATTTTTTTTTTCTGGATTTAATGCTGTTATGTATCGACTTTTTTGCACCCAATTAAAAAAATAAAAATGAAAAATGATATTACCTACGACAAATATTTTTACCGGCGACATTTTGAGCAATAGTGACAAAATAGTAACAACGACTTTTTACTGGCGATGCGTGTCGCCGCTATTAGCTTTACCGACGACTCTTCTAGGCTTTAGCGGCGACTTTTGTCGGCGCTAATTCCCTTTTTTGTTGCAGTAGGTGTCAAAAAACTATAAGTTGATTAGCTCTTTTTAGTGTTTGATAAAATGATAAAAAAAATGATTTATAGAGATGTTGGAAAGCTATAAGTTATAAAGAGTTTTGATAAGTTAGGTGTTACGTTAATGACTTATAAAAAATGACTTATCTTTAGTTCGACATCGCTATAAGCTTTTTTAAAAATTAATCTATCAAAACACTTATTTTAACTTATACCGGTATGGATCCGATAAGGCTTAACAGTGTTGTACCCTGATTACCGGTGATATCCGATGTGGCTTAATTCACCGCCAATGAACACTGATCCATGACTTTAGTTTTACCGCCGGTTAAATACCGGGGGTGGGTTTCTACCGACTGCAAAAAATTGAAATTGTGATCGTTTAGGGGAAGTGAACGTTGTCAAACGGTTGCCAACGGCTATACGCCACATTGAAAAAAAATTTACTTATATAGAATTCATTTTTCCAAAATTTAAACACACTATACACTCTCTACAAACATTTTTCATTGAAAATATCTTTCAACAATCCAAACTCTTCCAAACAAAATGCTCCAAACCAAAATGTTAACAACTCTTTCGCACTTTTCGGCTACGATCTGTCATCACCACCACCTTACCAACCACAAATGGATGGTGTTCCTAGCTATTATTCACAATTCCAAATGCCCCAACAATTCCATTTCCAATCTCAACCCCAAACCCAACCATCTCAAACCCAATTTCCATCCCAACCGCCTTTCATACCTTCAACCAAAATTGTTTCTGATTCCAAACACGAAGAACAACAATAACAACCTCAACAACAAAAGAAAGGGAAGGTCGATCCGAGAAGATGGACACAAAAAAAAAAAGTTGAGTTAGCAAAGACATAAGTTGACATATCTAAAGATGGTGGCACGAGAAAGAGTCAAAATCATGATCAATTTTGGTTACGCGGAGCAATTTTGTAAAGGAATGGGTCGAGATCTAGATTATCGGACCTCCGACCAATGTAACTTGAAATGGAATCTTATGAACACACTCGTGACATATTGGAATAGAATTTACACAAACTTTGAAAAACAATGGGTTAGCGGAGAAAGTAAAACGAGTTTGTTGAAAAAAAACACATGTTACATTCCAATATGATATGCTAAAGCGTTTTAAGTTTATTGATGTGTGGGAAGTTGTCAAAAGAAACATTAGGTGGAGGGAACTTGCAACACATGAAGAAATTGCAAATCCATCAAAAAGAAACCGAACATCTTCATATTCGAGCTTACAACAAGTCTCATTGGATGATCACGTAGGCGTTAATCTTAATGATGATAACGACGACATTGAAAAAATACGTCCGCCTCCTCCCCCTATAAGATATAGGAAGGGACAAAACAAAAGTTCGAGCAATAGAAAAAGGGAAAGCGACATCTTCAAATTCGTCAGTCGGAACCGAGCGGTCAACTAGATCGAAATAAATGATGACTCAAATGGCAAGACTGAATTCAACTTTGGAGAAGCATATGACTGATATCGTCCGACTCACATAATATTTGTTGTTAATGCAAGATGTGAGACACCTCGACCCCGAAGATGCTAAAGCGGTGAAACAGTCGATTCGAAAAAAAAAGCTAAACCGCAAATGAAATTTTGATGTTATGTTTTTTTTTCTAGTTCTTATTTTTATTTTTTAGTTCACGTTTTTTTAGTTTTTTAATATAATTTTTAATTTCATGTTATTTTTTATTTTTTGGATTTCTAAAATGTAATTTTTAATTTTAGTATGGTTTTTACAAAAGTTCTTATTTTTTATTGAAATTTAAAAAAAAAACTCGTTGGTAAACCATTTATCAAACCTAGTCTATAGGTGAAAATTGTAAAATCTATAAAAATTGATGTGGCGTATAAGTAACATGTATAAGTGACATCTTTTTACCATTGGTAAAAAGATACCATACCCCTTAGTGTAATAAGTTAAAAAACTCTTTTTTAAAAGGGTTAATGACTTAGGAGGGTAATAAAGTTTTCAGTTTGTTCGTATTAGGTCACTAAAGTTTTTTTTTTGTGCGTATTAGACCAATATGGTTGTTATTACCGTTTAGAAATAGTCATTTTATCGGTTTTAACCGGTAAAAATGACTATTTTTAAACGGTAATAACAACCATATTGGTCTAATACGCACAAAAAAAACCTTAGTGACCTAATACGGACAAACTGAAAACCTTATTACATTCCTAAGTCATTAACCCTAATTATTTAGAAAACATGCTTACTAATCAATGTGACTGATTTGTTTGACTGAAAATAGTTGCTTACATTTAAACTTATCTCACAACCCTTCCAGAACTTCTAAGTCCAAAAACTCATATGATTGACGATCTTCATTACATAAATATGCAACATTTTATCAATAACTTCTTTTTTGTC
Organism: Lactuca serriola; assembly: GCF_051521515.1. NCBI lineage: Eukaryota > Viridiplantae > Streptophyta > Magnoliopsida > Asterales > Asteraceae > Lactuca > Lactuca serriola. The sequence goes on along the minus strand of NC_136416.1, from coordinate 162,014,074 downwards.
ATTTAAATGTTTACATGAACACATCCATATGTACAAAAACAATCTCACTTTGATACCTCTCATCAATGTCTACATTTGATAACGAATGGAAATGTAAAACCAACAGGGACTTGTAGAGGATGTCTATTATCAATTATTTTATAAAAAAGCAAAACCACAACATGAACTAAGAAACTAAAGTTGCAAAATGATTAAAAAAATCAACACATAAACAAACACATACAGACTATATACAACACATAAACAGAAGTTTATAAAGCCTGAAACTTAATGACAGGAAAAGTAAAAAACTAAAAGGAGACTTTATAGAAAGAAATATCACCCTTACTTACCCAAATGGTTGAAGACATCAACAAGAAGATCAATCTGACCATAGAATCAACATGTTGTCTGATCATGACTTCAGTAGATGAACTACTGAAACGTAAGAATTGCAATTGAACTCTATTAGCATTTGAAAAAGGAATTAGGGTTCCACAGAAGACGACAAAGGGTTAAAAAAAATTTTGGACCATTTCTCGATTTGTGTGTGTCATCCTTGCGCAGGGGCCATGCTAATCTTCTCTGCATCGTTCCAATTTTATCGGATGTCCCCAAATGGACAACTATAGATGAAGAGTTTCGCCATATAGAGGAGTAGCAGGTTATATGGGACGACGCGAGTTCTAAACGAAGTAGTTTACTGTTGATGGTCATATATTTTCAATGTCTTTAAAATTAGGGTTAATGACTTAGGAGGGTAATAAGGTTTCCATTTTTTCCGTATTAGGTCACTAAGGTTTTTTTTGTGCGTATTAGACCAATATGGTTGTTATTACCGTTTAGAAATAGTCATTTTTACCGGTAAAACCGGTAAAAATGACTATTTCTAAACGGTAATAACAACCATATTGGTCTAATACGCACAAAAAAAAACCTTAGTGACCTAATACGGAAAACTAAAAACCTTTTTACCCTCCTAAGTCATTATCCCTTTTTAAAACTTAGCCAAAGAATGAAGTTCATATTCTAATAATAACATGATATTGTAACATGAATAATTATAGAGTCAAAAAATATCAAATAGAAACAGTTTCCGATGAGTATGTTTTAAAATTACTAAGAAAAAAAATATTTCTTACCACATAAACATAAACATGCCATGGATTTTATTTTTTTGCAGAAATATAATACTAAAATGGAATAAAGTCATTTGGAATTCTCAAAAACTATTTTCACTTCACATAACTGGATTCCCGACTTTTCAATCTCAAAACCAAATTCAATGATCAGTTTCGCCTTCCGGAAGTTATTTGTGTGGATCTTGAACCCACATCTGACATCTCCTTTGTTCTTCTTACTTGAACCTCCCATGGGCCATTGGGGTGAATCCAATTACACATTCTGTAGTGGGAGCCTTCTTCGACAGTTGCCACAGTGGAGGAAGGAAAAGAGAACTTATGCCAGGGAGATGGTTGTGGTGGGTGGCAGCTGGGAACGGAGTGGCGACAGTGATGGCCAATACTACGCTTCAACAGCATCTTATCATGAAAGAGATGATACATTTCCTGGTAGAAATAATTACGCTGCGTAATTTCCGTTACCTTTTTTACTTTTAAGCAAAGAATCTTATCCTCTTCTTTGACCAAACAAGTGGCTTTTATTTCTCCACCTGTTCCCATATCTTCTTTAACTTACACTTCGAGGGTTATTCAATTCATCACATTGATCAAGTTTTTCTGCCAACTGTTTCGTATGAATTTTCTCCAACAAGATTTAATTTTATATAAGGGAATGGCGTCTTCTTCAACTTCATGCATTCCTAAGAGCTTTAAGTATGATGTGTTTTTGAGTTTTAGAGGTGAAGACACTCGTACCAATTTCACCGATCATCTTTATTCAGCTCTTCAGCAGAAAAGCATTTATACTTACAGGGATGACGAGAGAATCAAGAAAGGGAAAAGGATCAGCGATGAGCTCCTCGGATCTATTGAAGACTCAAAATTCTATATCATTGTTTTCTCCAGGAACTATGCGTCTTCTTCTTGGTGTTTGGATGAGCTTGTGAAGATAATGGAGTGTCACAAGACGACTATACATACTGCTTATCCCGTATTTTATGATGTGGAACCCACAGAAGTCCGCAAGCAGATCGGGGCAGTTGGAGAAGCCTTTGCCAAACATGAAAAAGAAGAGGGTGCTGGGAAATGGAGAGAGGCTTTGAAAGAAGCAGCCAATCTCGCAGGGTGGGAATTAAAGAAAACCGATGATGGGTAATTAATTCCTTTCACATATCTCTACAATATTCTTTTATTTTGTTTCTTTCTAACTACGTTTTAGAAGTGTTACATGGCATCTTGTGTGTATATGGTGAAATTCTAGCACCAATACGAGTCTTGTGGAAAGATTAAACAGGAAATATGATTATATGTTATAGATCTCAAAGTAATTGTTTTCATCATAAACAATTAAATCTGGGTAAACTAATTAACTCTTATTCAAATACAGGCATGAAGCTAAACTCATCAAAAGAATTGTTGAAGAGATTTCATTAGAGTTACGTTCCATCAATTTCAGCGTTGATGAAAAACTAGTTGGCATAGAGACTCGGATCAATGAGATTACATCATCTTTAGGAACTGGTTCTGATGATGTTCGCATGATTGGGATCTGGGGTATAGGAGGTGGTGGAAAGACAACTTTGGCCAGAGCTGTTTTTAATAAAATTTATTTCGAGTTTGAATGCAAAAGCTTCATTGAGAATGTTCGGGAAGTTTCGAAAGCTTCTTTGTCCGGTTTGAAGTTGTTGCAAAAGCAAGTCCTTTCACATGTCCTAAATGATCAATGCATCAACATAAGTAGTATTTATGAAGGGAAAAACATGATGAAGAAGATGATGCGTAATAGAAAGGTTCTTCTTGTTCTAGATGATGTGGACCATATAGACCAGCTTGAGGCGTTAGCTGGTGATCTTAATTGGTTCAAGCCGGGAAGTAGAATTATCATTACAACAAGAGATAAGCAAGTGCTCGTAGCACATAGGCTGAAGTTGATTCATACTGTCAATCTGTTATCAAATAAGGAAGCGATTTGCCTCTTCAGTAGGTATGCATTTGGGAAAGAGATTCCAATTCAAGAGTACGAAGAACTATCAGGACAAGTTGTATGTTATGCTGCTGGTCTTCCCTTAACAATCAAAGTTTTGGGTTCGTTTCTCTGTGGTAAAAATAAGAGTGAATGGATAGATGCCCTAGAAAGACTAAAAACAATTCCGTTAAATGAAACTCTGAAAATATTGGAATTAAGCTATATCGGCCTAGAGGAAGATTACAAGGAAATATTTCTACATGTTGCATGCATATTAAAAGGTGAGCTGAAAGGCTATGCAATCCAAGTGCTTGAAAGTTGTGGATTTCATGCTAAAAATGGTTTAAGGGTTCTTGAGCAAAAATCTCTCATAATTATTGATGATAATTATGATGATGAGCGTGTCAGCATGCATGACCATTTTGAAGAAATGGGCAAGAATATTGTCCGTCGTTCGCACCCGGATATGCCTAACAAACATAGCAGATTGTGGGATAGCAAGGAAATTGAAGATATATTGGCTAATGACTTGGTAAGGATCAAAGTTTATTTGTAAATTGGAGAAACTAACACATTTTAATTTGTTGCAACACAAGTTTTTTGATAATTACTACTTATTGGTTATAGGGTACTGAAGCAACAAGATGTATAAAATTCCACAAGGGGGGACTCGATCCGGAAACCATTATGAAAGGTCTTAGAAAGATGAAGGAACTGAGGTTTCTTGATGTGGCTTTGCGAGATTTTTACTCGATTCAAGAAACGAATAATGAACTCATGCCAAACTTTCTAAATGCTTTAGGATTTCTGTGTTGTAATTGGAAATCTAATGAAACTCCATACTTTCCAAATGCTTTACAATATCTGCGTTGGGACGAGTACTGTTTTAGGTATTTACCCAAAACATTTCAAGCAAATGAACTTGTGTCACTTGAGATTGCTGAAAGCGATATCATACAACTCTGGGAAGGGAGAGAAAGAAAGGTAAAATTGTGGTTGATTCTTGTTTTACATGATTCTCTAAATGCTACACTACTATTGATGTGTTATTAAAACAATATTCATTTTCTTGTTTTGCTTATTATGCTAGGTTCTTGACAAGCTCAGATTCCTTGACCTTAGTTATTCTATGTTGAAGACCTTTGACCTTGGGCTTACTCCAAATCTCGAGAGGTTAACTCTTAAAGGATGCAGTCATTTGGGAGCACTTTACATGCCCGTTGAATGTGTAAAGCTTAGATATCTCAAGCTTGATGGTTCAAAGCTGAGAACACTTGACCTTGGGTTGGCTCCAAATCTTGAGTTGTTAGATCTATACGATTGTTATAATTTGGTAGAACTTCATGCACCCAATGGATTCTTAAACCTCAAATACCTCAACCTCAGAGGGTCAAAGTTGAAGACCCTTGATCTGAGATTGGCTCCGAATCTTGAGACGTTGTTTCTTTTTAGCTGCAACGATTTGGTAGAGCTTCACATGCCACGTAGGTGTCTAAATCTCAGATCCCTATTACTCAATAATTCAAAGTTGAAAACCCTTAACATTGGTCTGACTCCAAATCTCGAAGTTTTAAGTCTTACAAGCTGTTACGATTTGGAAGAACTACACATGTCAGATGCATGTCAAAAGCTCACATCTCTCTTCATTAGCCGTTCAAAGTTGAGGACTCTTAACCTAGGGTTGTCTCCGAATATCACAGCTTTGCATCTTCAGGAATGTGGTGATTTGGTAGAACTTCACATACCTCGTATTTGTCTAAATCTCAGATCGATAGTACTCTATAACTCAAAGTTGAGGACCCTTGACCTTACGCTGACTCCAAACCTCAAGTCTTTATATCTCCCAAATTGTTTTCATTTGGAACAACTTCACGCTTCCATTGGATGGCTTAAAAATGTTGTCGACTTAGAGTTAAATGGTTGTTTGGGGTTTACATCCTTTTCTTTTCACATAAAAAATCACAATTCTGGCAGAGGGAATGAATCACTTGAGGTTCGTATTGCAGCTCGGTTACATTTCACCCTAGAAAGATGCCCATTTCACCCCGACAATAAATTGCCAAAGTTTGAGTTTGCATGTTTTCGTAAAGAAGAGCTACCCTCATTGACTAGAAACCTTGAGAAGCTTATTTCTATGGGATCGTGTGCGTGCACTAAACTTGAAACTTTTTCAAGAAGCATCTGTGGGTTACAACGTTAATGGATGCTTCTATTTAAAGACAGTATTCCAGATGTGCCCAAATGAGTTTATTGTCCTCGAGTTAAAAAACCTGCCATGACGTTGCAGATCCAGAAGGTGGCATTTCTTTTCCATGCATTATACAACGTCATGTCATTAATATATGGCGTTAGGTTTGATATGAATATAATACATGTAATCATCGATGGAAGTGGAACAGAAATACACCGAGGTTCTGAAGCATGTGCATGAAAGTACTGCAAAAAATGTCAAAATCATTGGATCTATTAGTTTATTTTTGGCTGACTGTTGTGCGTGATCCATCTTGCTCTGTTTATTTTGACCAGTATACGGTTTCTCTTATTCAGATTTAATATTTACTTGTTCATGCTGTTATGAGTCTCCTATCTTCCGATCGAGCTAAGTCCTGGATGGAGATCACCATGTGAAAATCTATCCGCAATCAATTATTGTGGAGGAAGACAAGAGCCCAAGTTTATTGCTGAAGAGCACAACACTACTAGAAACATGGGTTTTAGAGACTGACAAATCCGTCGCTAAATAACGTTTGCGACGGATCAACGACAAACTTACTCTATAGTCAATTAAAGTGTGGCTAATGACTTACCGAGTGATTTAGCGACGGATAAGTTTTTTCTTGCGAATAAATTAGCAACGGAATATCCATCGCAAATTAGTCACTTTACATGGTTGTTTAGGACATTGGCGACAAAACTTAATAACAATATTCCGTCTCTTATCCCTCACAAGCCTCTATACTTGTTTTTTAATTCCGTCACTAATCCCTCACAAATTTAAGATGTGATTTTTCTTTCTTTCTGTGGCTAACCCCATGCAAATATATAATATTAGATTTTTTTTATGAATCTAAAACAAAAATAATACCAAAAACATCAAATAATTATGCAATCCCAAAACAAACATTAATATTTAAATACCAAAAACATTCAAACAATTATACAATCCAAAACCAAACATTAACATTGAAATACCAAAAACATCCCATAGTTATACAATCAAAAACCAAACATTATTGTAAAAATAGTAAAATACCAAAAACATATAACTATCTAAGTTTTACCAAAACATCCAAAAACAACAAAACATCGAAGTAAAATTAATGTATCATATTTTACATTTCCACATGCATCTTCTCCAATACTTGATATTTTGTGTCCGAAAGAAGGATCATAATGGAATTGGATTCCAATTCCTATTTAATCCCATGGAATTAAGCGAACCAAGTTCTACTTACTTTTTACTGCAATGTAAGGATACTTGGTTGCTTGATTTCTTCCTGATTTTTGCTAGATTTGGGGTCCTTGATGTCTACTCATTTGAAATCAAATGCGGGACTGGAATGGAATTGAATTCTGGTTCCGACAAAAAAGTAAATAATAATATATGAAAGAAAATACCATGTTTGCAGATTGGTCTTTAGAAATTGTCTTCTTTTCTGCGATTTGATTCTTTGAATATTTGTGTTGAGTATTACGGACCATAACCACACCAAAATTAACAACAGTTTTAGCATTTATTAAAAAAAAGGCAATAATTTTAATTAGGAAGGAAATTACAGAACTAACCTTCATGGTTTCTATATCTTGCCATAGGTCATTTTCTGATTGCATGCAATTGTCTTTATCAACACTACCACCCAAGAACTCTGAAAGTTGATATAAATTAAAATTATGCAAATATATTTAAAGCTTTTATCCATGAAAATTTTTGATTTACAAATACCACCCAACAAGATGTTTAATTATAGTGACTTTTTTTATGAAAATATTTGGGTTTTCAAAAATTACATACATAAAATTTGGTTATATTGAAAATTTTCATTCCATTCTATATGATGTTTGGAAAAAAAAATAACTCGTTTCAGGAATTCCTAAAAAGTAACAAAATGGAAGGAATCTCATTCCATCTTTGGTAAAAAAAAACAACATTTTTTCATTCTTATGGAATGAACTATTCCATTCCTTTTATGGTTCATGCATACCAAACACTACTTAAGAGAAAAGAAATTAAGTAAAGAAGTTACTTGTTCTAGTTGGCGTCGGCCTTCTCCTTAACTTCTTGTAATTTTTTTATTATTGACTTGAGCCACAAGACTTTATGACTTGATAAATATTTATTTGTAAACATGCTTTTTGGAGAGAAAATTAGCTTACATCAAGGACTTGCAACACTGTGTGTGAAAAGTGTAAAACTTTCTTCCCCTGTTAGCTTCTGTGTTGGCGGTTCTCAAAACACAAGGTGCATTACAAGTAATGGAAGGAATTGGCGTATCTCCTTTGCCAAATTACCATATTACCCTTTTTATCCCAAAACTCGAGAGATAAGATTGTGGGCTAAAATTAACCCAAAAATTAAAAAAAGCAAAATCCCAAAGGTAAATCCTTTTTTAGGATTCAAAGGAGGTGCCTCGATCTCTTGTCTATGCAAAAGGCAAAAATGCCCTCCATATTGGAAAAAATTAATAAATAAAAAGATGCAAGAAATGAATACCATTTTTCGAATTGTTGAGTCTTTGAGATCTTGAAAAAATGTCCTGTTTTTTCAATCACTTGAGGAATGTCCTATTTGGTGATAATAACTGCAATTACCTGCTGATTATTATTACAATAATAATTAAAAGAAGTTTTACCCATAATCTAAAGATAAAGTTACAATAACTTTCAAGGAATAAATGTTTACTCACTGTTATCGAGTAAGAATGTTCCTTAATCAAATATATTACACGCTCTAGCTCGTTTGCTACCAAATATTCAAGAATAGTCAAACACTGGTCAACACTTAGAGAATTCACAATTAACTTAAAGGAACATCATTTATATATGAGTTTACATATGGACCAATCTAAACTTGTACACAAGGCGCCAATTTTTCCAAGTATCATTAACACGCTTCCAAATTATAGACATTATCATCTGGTATTCATGACTGCATATACATAATGAAAGGTATGACTCTTTTGAACCAAAAAGAATTTAATTTTTCATTATTTAACAAAAAAAAAGAAGTGTTTTACTATTTTCTTGGAGTGAGTGCAATATCAGTAAGAAGAGATTCATGAGGTCCCCAAGTCTTATTATTAGTAGCATCAAGAACTAACGAAAACAAAGATTAAAATGTTAATAACGTGAGGTAAATGATTAAAAAAAACAAAAAGGGAAAAGGGAAATAAAGAAAGAAAGTTACCTTATGTTCCATTGAATGAACTTTAAGAACTTTCTTGTTAACTCTACTCTTTTACTGTATGGAATCAATTATAAGATCAAACATCATGAGGGCATAAAAAATTAATTACAATCTATTGGATTAGAAATTGAACTTACATGTCCCAGACAGTTTGATCAAAGGTCATTTTCATTGTCCCCTAGAAACATGCAAACACTCTTCAACCGAAACTATTCATGCAAATCAAAAGACAACTTATCAAAACTATTCATGGAAATTCAATAAGAAATGCAAAAACGAGTCCATTAAGAACAATTATAGAGCTCATACTCATATCATAGTGTACCACTAACCAAGCAAATTGTATTATAAATTATGATTACAATAATTTATAAGAAAAATACCAAAGAGGCATATACTATGAATGTTTGGAACATCAATATATAGCTTTATCTAACAATGATTTCTTAAAATACATAAATATTTGATACCTTTCCTTGGAATACATTTCCTCCCATTATCCACTACATGAATGCTTGATTCCATAACTACACTTATAAGTGGATCCTAAAACAAGGAACCGAACTCTTGAGATATCACACAACATGAACAAATCTCTAACTCAATAGCTATATCCTTGACATAAAACTCAAACATTGATCTTACAAAGAAGATAGGAATAGAGAATAGAAGAGCATTGGAAAAAAAATATACCGATAATAGGTATAGACGACATTATGGAAATCATGATTGTTGTCGTTTTGAAACTGAGCCCCTTGTCAAATGTCTACACCCAATACCAAATTCATATTAGTTCATATCAAAAACATAATCCATATGATAATTTATATAATCCAAAATATTACAATCATCAGGAGGTAGAAATTAGGGTTTAGATAATAATCAATATGAAAATTATCATTGACTAAACATTAAAAAAAATCATAGAAATTCATCCAGAGAGACCGAGGGCTTTAAACTCTAATAGAAAAAAAAATGTCTGTAAACAATGAGAAAACCCTAGGAAAAACAAAATTAAGGAGTTAAGGAAGGTAGAGCTTAGAAAAACGAGTTGTGATTTGTGCTAAAAATGAAAGAGAAGTATACGGAAATAAAACTTACACACTACTAGAAACCAGTATGGGAAGCTGATGAAGACTAATTTAGGTTTGCTTGACTTTACGATAGAGGATATCCAAATGATCGAATGGCGTTGGCATGGAAATGGCGAGTCATCGACGAAGGTAGACGGGCATGATAAAAGCCAATGAGGATATGATTTCTATGGTTTTCCTATACATCAAAGAGGGGTGATGCAGGTGGACGGTGGTGGAGGTGATTTTCCAAGTGGAGGAGAGATTTGAGTCGACGAAGGTTTGATTAGGGCTTGGGAGAAAATCGTGTAGAGTTTGGTCAGAGGGTAGGAAAATAAAAGCGGGGAATGAAAATAAAACGAGGGAACGAAAAAAGAAAGAAAAGCGGGGAATAAAAAAAGGTGTCTTCGATTTTTTGCGACCGATTGGCGAGGGCAACAAAAAAGAGTCGTGTAATTTTTAGAAATCGAACGTTGTTCCCTCGCTAAGAGGTTTTAATTTTGCAACGGATTATCGAGGGAAAGCTTTTTTCAATAAATTCTTACCAATCCGTCTTAGATCGCTCGGTAATACCTCTCTAAAATTCTATAAGGATTTTGGTTGAAATATTTGTGTGTTTCGTCACTGATCCCTTAGTAAGCCATTACTGAATACCTACGAATAGAATCTGTCGCTAAAGGTCAGGTTGCTAGTTGTGCAAACACTCAACTAAGGAAGCAATTTGATGTCTAAATTGCTACTCAAATTATTATGTTGAATTTCAATAGATTTTTCGTTTATTAAAAGTTCATTAAATTTATATCATTCTATTACATTTAATAATTGTAAGTTCAAAACGTTAATAACTATAAAAACCAAAGAGTTTCTAGCCCAGCAGTATCAGATTTTGCCTTCTTTTATTGAGATCGAAAGTTCAAGTCTCGTCACCAAGAGCGTGCCTTCACCAAATTGGAAGATAAGAACGATGATATAACCAAACCGAGTGAGCCATTGGTCCTTCACCAAAAGTATGTCATATTTCAATACCATTATGGGTGGCACTTGGATTACATAGGTGTTTTAGGATTTGCATCCTTGATACATGTAATTTGTTCTAAAAGTTGAGAACCATGATCATATATGGAGATCTAGGGAAGCATTGTGAAATGGTTTTAGGCTTAGAACTACAAAAGGAGTCTTGTACTATATTAAATGTACTTTGTATTTGTTAGACGTATATTTTATATATCCTTTTAGTTATGTTGTATTGGATTGATTTCTTTGTAAAGGTACATATGGCTCGTATAGTCTAGCTACCCTAACTTTCCTGTTATTTCTTGTATCTTTTATATTTATATGGTGAGAAGGCAATCAAAGTTTTTATGGGAAAATAGATTATTAACATGGTGTTAGACCTTTTGTTCTAAACCCTACCCCTACCGATCCTTCTGGCTTTTCTCTTCCGGTAGATATCTTCCCCTATCTCTCTTCTTCTATTATTTTCTTCTCAATAGCCAATGACAAGATATATGGAATCACCAACATCAAATCCTATTTTCCCCTTATTTTGGATTCACAAAATTGCAAAAATGGTCCTTGTGGTATGCAAATTTTTGGGGTTTTAGTCCAAACAGTGACTTTTTTGGTTTCGTAGTCCTTTTGGGCTACTTTCATTTTAGAATTGGTCCATGATAATCTTGAAAAGACTATTTTGCCCTTTTAATTTGTTTTTTCCATTTACTTAAATATTTTTTCTTTTATTTAATTATAAATGTTAAATCAAATCAAAAATGGGACCCACCTGCCCCCTCTCTCTCTCTCTCTCTCTCTCGTGAAATCAAGAACATACCATTTATTATTGCATCTTCACATCCCCACCACTCATCTCCCCTTCTTCGCTCATCTGCTCATCTTCTCTGATTTCCAGTAGGGAAGACACCCAAATCACCGATGATACTACACGCAAATCTTGATTTACGGTGGTGCTACAAACAGAATGAAAGCTTCATCCCTACTGACTCACGATTCCACCCTTCTTGCTTCCACCGCCGCTCCTACTACCGCTGACCGGCCATACTCCTTTCGTTCATTTGGTGCAGGAGAATGAAAGCAAACGACACCACCACCATCATTTTTGTCTTTGTTGTTTCTCCTAATCTATTGGTATCGCCGGAATCAATTGAAGTCACAAACAAATTAGAGGCTTTCAGAGGATTTCATCATTTGTGCTTAGATGTTTCTCCTTCCCCCATTAAAACTCGGGAGGAAAAGGAAGCTAGATATGATTTCTTCTCCTCTCTACTGATTAGTTTTATATCCTTTCTTCTTCCAGTGTTTATTTTTTTCTTTATTTTTTCTGAAAATGGTCTAATAGATGGATTTGGGTGGGTCGATGGTTGATTAGTTGAAGGTGATGGATTTGTATTTCAATTACTCTTTTTTCGAATTTGATCTGTAAGATGGATATAGGTTTTAAGTTGAATCTGATGAGTGTATGTGATTTCAAAAAAACAAAAACCTAGAAAATCTAATGTGTTTTTCTTGTTGCTATTTCTCTTACGATTTTTGTTTAGTTTTTGCAATTGATGGTTCGGAAACTGCATTTTGTTGCTTATGTCAAATCGTGTGATCTCAGGAGCAACTCCAAGAGGATGGATTATAGCGTTGGTGATGATTTTGAAGACGCCGGAACAAGGACCTCTCTTTCTTCAATCGCTGATGCATTTGAGGAAATTTCGAATCTGATTATAGCAGGAAGAAATGGTGATTTTGCTGTTTTGAAATTTCGGATCTGATTATTGTATCTTTAAATGTTATTAAAAGAAAATCATGTTTGGAGATAGGTTTTAATGTAGGTGTGATGGATTTCCCTTTTGATTTTATGTTATTTGGGTATTATATGTTTGTTGAATCTGAACCCAGATCTTCATACAGTTCATCCCACTATCTGGGTTTGTATTATCGTATTAATTGGAGAGAGAGAGAGAGAGAGAGAGAGGTGGGCCCTTTTTTATTTTTTTAATTGTTAAAATAAATAAATAAATATTAAATTTCAAGAATAATGAAAGAAAAATGAAAAATAAATACGCCAAGGGTATTATAGTCATTTCAATTTTCAGAGGGACCATTTTCACATACAAACCACTCCAAAAGGACTACGAAACCAAAAAAGTCACCGTTTAGATTAAAACCCCAAAAAATTGCATACCACATGAACCATTTTTGCAATTTTGTCTTTTGGATTTAGATCGGTTGAACTACGACTCGTGGAGAGAGCTTTTTAAAACCCATTACATTGGGTATTCCGTCTTTGATCATCTCGATGGCACAAATCACAAACCTACTGATGAAGAATGCTGCAAAGTGGATTGTATTGTCAAACAATGGTTATATGGTACGTTATATCAAACCCTTCTCCAAGTGAACTTGAAAAAGGACTCTACTGCTCATGAGGTTTGGCAAACCATTGAAGATCTTTTCCAAGAAAATAAAAAAGCAAAAGCGTTGGAACTTGATAACGAGCTTCGCTATATAGTTATCGGTGACTCCACTATCATGGCGTATTGTTCTCGCACCAAAGCTATTTCCGACTTGCTCACCAACATCAAGGCCCTTGTTACGGAAAGAAATCTTGTCACCTATGCTAACGGACTGTCCCCTAAGTACGATGTTATTGCTACTACCCTTCGCCACCGATCTCCATTCCAGTCGTTTATAGAGATGTGATCCATCCTCACCCTTGAAGAACCATACATGATTCAAAATCAAAATCGATTGGTTCATGTTCCTCACTCTGACTTATCTTCTTCCCCTACTGTTCTTAATGCCAATCATAATTTCCGGGATCAAAATTCAAATCGTGGAAATTTTAATTCTCATACCGGTCACAACAGTAGGAGAGGAGGTGGACGCAGTGGCGGAGGCAATGCATAAGAAGTGGGGTGCATGATCCCCACCTAGATGTGAGTTACAACCAGAATAGATTTAGAAATAAATAAATAAATATTATTGTTATATTTGTAATGGTTGGTCCCCACATAAGTGTTTGGTTGTACCCAGTAGATTTTGAATCCATCTCCTTCCGTTCTCAGCTTCTTTTTTTTCTTTGTCTTTCTTAACAGTTGTGAAGTTTGGGAAGAGTTAATGACAATTAATGGACTATGTATATATATGTAACAGGCATCTCTAATATTGTGTGCAGTGTGTATCATTAATAAAAGACTGCACTACTGCACAAAAGATCATCTTCTTCCATGTTCTTTCGTGTTTCAAAGTTGTATGCATATTAGATGTTGTTTCTTGGGTTTAATCCCATCGGTTAGAAGTTCTACGGTCAATGGTTGACTAGTCAACGGTCAAGGTTCGAGTGTGCACCCCAGTTAACTTCCTGGTTGGATCCGCCACTGGGTGGACAACGTGGTAACAGAGGTGGTAGAGGCGATGGCCGGAAGCAACCTGGCGGAGCTGTTTTTCCTCCGGTGACTAATGGCAGCAGATGGGGAACCTGCTTTTTTCAGACGGCGATGTTTCCTTCTTCGACTCTACAACAACGAAATAATATTCATGCTGGTCTTCTTCCAGCACCAAGTCAAATGACCCAATGCCCAGTCAAAGTCAGCAAAAACGACAACATCGGCCATGGGCTTTTCCTGTTCTAGTAGCTCAACAACCTTTTTTCTGTCCCATCAGCCCAACAGCAACAAGCATTATTTTCTGGGCAGCCCAATGCTTCATAGTGGTTTAATTTTCCTGCTACAACCAATCAAGCTATGAATCTTCCGCAAAATTTTAGTACCATGAATTTCCAAGACCGTGGCAATGCTGATTGGTACATGGATACCGGTAAAATAACACATCTTCATGCTGACTCGGGTATTCTAAAGTCTTTTAGGGATAAGTGCAATAAATTTTCAGTTATAGTAGGAAATGGATCTCATATTCATGTCACTCACACAAGTACAAACACTCTTAGCCAAAATACTTACCGCACTTTATCATTAAAAAATGTTCTTATTACACCTTAGATTATTAAAAATCTTATCTCTGTACGACAATTTACTCATGATAATAAATGCACTATTGAATTTGACGAGATTAGATTTTCTGTGAAGGATTACCGGACCCACCAAATCCTCCTTCGATGTGACAACATGGGCGATCTATATCCCGTGACAACCCCATCTCCTCAAGCGTTTCTATATATTAGCTCTTCTATTTGGCATCAAAGACGTGATCATCTCGGATCTCAACTCTTTAGTCATTTAGTTTCCAAAAAAATTATTGCATGTAATAAAAAGGATTCACCTTTACTTTGTCATGCGTGTCAACTTGGCAAGCATGTTCATTTGTCTTTTAATTTATCTCAAACTATTGCTAGTTATCCTTTTCATGTTATTCATTTGGATGTTTGAACTTCTCCATTACAAATTCACAGTGGTATTAAATATTATGTCATATTCCTTGATCCATTCTCTCACTTTGTTTGGGTTTATTCGTTATGATAAAAATATGAGGTGTTGTAACGTCCTGGAAATCCAAGGTATATTTTTTTCATTTTTAAAACAGTAAATCATACAAACGAGTTGTTCCAAAACCGATCAAAATGAATATATCATTTAAACATCAGAGTAATATCAATAATTGATAATGCGGAAAACTCTGTGGGATGTTCTACAGTCACGCCGAGCCCTTCCCTTTCGAATCGAAGTACCTGAAACGATAAATATGAAACCGTAGGCACAAAGCTTAGTGAGTTCCCCAAAATACCACAAACCAAAACATACAAGTGTCATGGGCTACCCCCATGGTCTTTGCTTGCAATTCCGGGGACAAATCCTGGTCTTACATACAAGTGTCAGGGACAGATCCTGGTCTTTCACACAACTGCTAGGGGCCAGATCCTGGTCTTTCATACAATTGTCAGAGGCCAAATCCTAGTCTTTCGTACAATTATCAAGGGCCAAATCCTGGTCTTTCATCCAAGCATCACATAGACAACTAGCATTCCACATAACAAGTAATGGGTTGGCATTGGTGCCTTTGACCCATTGATATAGAGAGAAAACTCACCTCACAGTCTGAAAGAATAACTGCACCGATGATTACTCTAAAAGTTATCTCTATCAGTCACCTATACAATTAACAGGAACCAAAATCTCAAACAATAAATCAAATTAACCAAAATACCCTTAGGTCAAACTTGGTCAACCCTGGTCAAAGTCAAAGTCAACGGTCAAGGTACAAAAGTCAATATTTCTTCCCATCGGAGTATGCCCTACGTACCAAGAGAGTACGCCCAACGTACTCTAATGTTGACCAAAAGTGGGGCGCTGACCGCGTACGTGGATCGTACCACCAGGTACGCCCAGTGTACTCAGCCCAATCCCAAAACTCCATTAAGAGCTTATTCCATTAAGCCCGCACGTCCAAAAGTTAAATCCAAGCCCAAAATGATGTATTAAGTCATAAAGTTTCCAACTTTATGACTTTGCATGGCTACAAAGTGCTTAATGTCCAAAACCCTAAGTTCTTAACCCAATAAGACATCACAATTCTTGTATGGAGAGGATAGAAGGGCCAAGATACATTTTTATGGTTCATAATAGCTCCATAATGGATAAAGTTTCCAACTTTATCCAGTAAAATGGTCCCAACATACAAGATCTAGTCTTTAAGTCTCAAAGGGACCCAAAAGTGCATCTTTTTCAACTTAATTTATTAAGTACAGGTCTCCAACCTTCAGATCTAAATCAAAATGATGTTTAGATAGATAAAGTTTCCAACTTTATCCATAACAAGGTCACAAAATTTCAAGATCTAAACTATATGCACTTAAAGTGACCAAAAGCTCATAACACCAAAAACTAGCTAGATCTAACAATTTCATCTTCAAGATTCAAACTTTATACCTCTAAAAGAAAGATCAAGGTAAACAAAGTCTGGATCTACAAGCTCTAATGCAACCAACACTTATTTAATGAGTTCCTTCTTCTCCAAGGTGAACCAAGAACACTCCAAAGCACTTAAAAGTACATTCTTTTTGCTCAAAAGGATCAATCTAGGGTTAGGGTTACAAGAGAGGGTGTTAAAGAGGTGGATGTTGAGAATGGAATGAGTTTAGGGGGAGTTAAGGAGCTTAAATCGTGCTCGAACCACGAAAATAGGGTTTGGGCACTGATCACGTACGTCCAACATACTCAATTTACACCCAACGTACTAGGGATGCCCTAGTATGCCCAGCATATGCAGCTCAACCCAAAACCACCCTAACTTCGAACGGTTATAACTTCTTCATGCCAACTTCGTTTTCGAAGATCTTTATATCCATGGAAAGGTATTCAAGAGCTCTACAATATTACCTAAATATCTTAGACTAAAAAAATTCTTGAACAAAAATCCATATTTCATGCAAGAACCCGACCTATGACTTTTTCTGTTTTACCCTTTGACTCCAAAACACAATTCAAAGGTTTATATCTCATAACCATCATTACCTCCTTCCAAAAGATCTAAACATCACCTCTTTAAGGCCCAAAAGCCTTTACGCAATCTACTTTCGGCCCTCGGCCCTGAATCACAGTATGATCCCAAACAAGATGTTACATGTGTTTTCCAAATTTGTACAATTTCGTTCCTATGTAAAAACTCAATTCACAACCGAAATTAAAACCTTTCAATGTGACAACGGAAAAGAATTTGAAAACCATCACTTTCATCAACTATATGACACCCACGACATTCACATGCGTTTTTCTTGCCCTTGCACTGTTGGATTTAGTGTCTAAGCCCATAACTACAATTGGTATGTACTTGACCCGAGAGTAGCATGGTCCTTTTGGGTTGCCTTCATCAATGCAAATTGATAGGATGGATTTTTGAGAATAAGGTTAGTTGTGATTTGTTAATATATTACAAGTATAATATCTTAATATGAAATCATATTATTTAATTAGTATTGATCAAGAATTAATTTGGTGATCAAAAGAGACTAATTAAATATACGGAGACTGATTTGGTAAATCTGTGACTCTTGTAGTGTTGGCCAATGATCCATGGTTATTTCGGTGGGCTAAGCCAACATGGATAGTCCATGGATGTTAACCCATGGAGCCTAAGTAAGATGAAGAGTCATGGTGCATTATGGTTTACATGGATGTAACCCTAGCACTTGCCACACTATAAATAGACACCCCTAGAAGCCAAAATCGGTTACACCTATCATTCTTAGAGTTTGATATTGATTTTTAGCTAAGAATGTAACAGCCCAGAATTCCAGGTATCGTTATATTTATGATTTTTGGGTGTTTTAAGAGGGGACTCGGCGAGTTGGAGCTCAGACTCGCCGAGTAGGATCGCGGATCTGGTCGCGGGTTCGCGACTGGACTCGACGAGTCCGGATATGGACTCGGCGAGTCTGCGCTGTTTAGCGAAACCCTAACCGTCCAGGTTTGGGACATATATAAGGGGTCTTATGGCCGTCATTGTTCATCCTAGTCCTCTGATAGAAACCCTTATTCGATTGTGAGCATCTGGAGCAAGGTAGAAGACCATTATTGATCTTGGAAGCGTTATTTTGCAAGGAGGAGGAGGCTTGGTTAAGGGAACAACAAGAGAAGCCACATTCTGAGGAGTTGGGGACACAGAGCAACGTTATTCAGGTAATATTTTCGAGTTGCATTCTTCTATGTTGATGTGTATATGGATTTAGGGTTTATTGAACCCTTTTGTGGCTAGATTGAGTGTTTCCTTAGTCCCCCAAGCGATTGGAACCCTATATTGGGACCCTTAGAAGTCCAGAATGTCCCATGCCTGAGCATTTCGGGAATCAATGGAGGTTTTGGATTGGAATCCTTATGCCTTAGGTCAAAATGTAAATTATGAGTCTTGGGGTGTATTATAAGCACCGAAATGAGGGCTTTACGTGATGAACCAGTTTAGGAAGGCCATACCTGTGAATTGTCGGAGCAGATCTGACCTTAGGAAGCAGTTTGAGCGGTTGCATGGCATGGACTCGCCGAGTCCGATGAACAGACTCGGCGAGTAGCTTGAAGATTAACTGGGACTCGCCGAGTTGTTCTTCAGACTCGGCGAGTTGAGTCGGGGTGGCCCTGCGATTCTTCCAGGAGGAACTCGTCGAGTTAAGGGGGTACTCGATGAGTAGAAAGGGAATCTTAGAGAATTGGTGAGAACGTGTAGACTCGCCGAGTCGCCCTAGCACTCGCCGAGTCCGGTCAAAGTTGACCGTTGACCAGAGTGGACCTGTGTTGACTTCTTAGGGATAGTCAACATTAGAGATATAAAGTGTTAACTAGGGACATTATGATGTTATAGGAGGATTAGAGCTCTGAGAATCGGGCACGAGGGATTCCCAGGTTGTGAGATATCGAGACACGCGAGGTGAGTCTTCTCACTATACTTTACCTTGAGTAGGTAACCAGAGTTATATGATAGAGTATTTGTATGCTATGTATGTTATGTGTTGCACTGCATTCTTCTATGTGATTTATGCTATGCTTGTTACAGAGTTAGAACCTGAGGGTTCACAGAGTATGGGTGCACGGACCCACAGAGTTATAGCCTCGAGTGGCTAATATGTATTATATGGTATTTTGGGGAACTCACTAAGCTTTATGCTTACAGTGTTGGTGTTATTTGTTTCAGGTACTAGTGAGGATCGCGGGAAGGCGCCGGCCTGATCAGTGCACACACGCGGGATTTTTATATTATGTGATCTTGGGGTTTTTTATATATGTTATGAAATGAATTACAAACAATGATGTTTTTATGAATATTAAATGAAGTTTGTCCTTATTAAATGCGAAAAATTATTTTTAAATTCTTAGTGTTACAATTTGGTATCAGAGCCTTGGTTTGAGGGATTCGAGTACACCTTCGGGCGTATTTGGACTCAAACTGAGGATTGAGATGTAATTTTCAAAAGATTAAAAGATTTTTAAAAGACGCAGAGCAAGAGATGTGTGTACGATCAGCCCGCGCCCGAACGGTGATTTCCCAAAATACCCTTACATTATGTGATATTAATATTGATATGTTGTACCTGCATGCTAGAGTAGGCTAGGCATTGCTACTAGGAATAGATTGGCCTGATTTGTGATGCCTTAGTCTAGGGAGAGGTGAGCTGCTATGAGATGCTTGAGAGTGAGTAGGTAGCAGCGAGGGACTTATGATAGATATATTAGAGAGTGGTCTACGCATGATAGAGTACTTGAGACCTGGAATCCGAAGAGGAGGACTTGGAGTGTATTATGGTGCGGTGCGGACAGTAGTATTGGGCCCGTACTACTGGAAGCACCGGAGCGGGGTGCAGCCCAAGTAAGAATCTTTGGAATGCCAAGAATCAAGGAGGAAAGAGTTGACGAGTGTGATTGTGTTCGTGGGGATTCTAAATTTATTGTATGTCGTATTTCAGCGGTAGATCATGGTGAGGACACGTTTCACATCCGAGAGCAGTGGTACCAGTGAGGAGGATATCCGCCGGATCATCCAGGAGGAGGTAGTTGCGGCCATCAGGGCCGAGATTCCGGAGATGTTTGGGTCCATAAAGACCACACTGATTGAGACGTTCGACGAGCGTTATGCTGCTCTTACTGAGGCTGCTGCTGCAGCGGCTACCGCAGCGGTGACTGCTACAAGGCCGCAGGGTGGGGACACGTTACTATTCTGGGAATTCAGCAACACAAAACCACCAGAGTTCGATGGGACCCCGGGTCCGGTGGCAGCGATGAGGTGGATATCTGATATTGAGGGGTGCTTCTTCACTTGCTCGTCTCCTGAGCATTTGAAGGTCCGATTCGCGCTGAACCAGCTTCGCTTGGGAGCGAAGGACTGGTGGAAGTTTGCAACGGCGCATTATACGCCTGCCGAGCTTTCTGCGGTGACCTGGGAGAGGTTCACCACCATGTTTTGAGATGAGTACGTTCCCCAGGTGGAGAGGGAGCGTTTAGCACAGGAGTTTCTGACCCTCAAGCAGGGTACTGAGTCTGTTACAGCAATCACGAGGATGTTCCACGAGAGGGCGATGTTCTGCCCTGAGCACGTGCCCACTGAGCAGGCACGTATGAGCCGCTACTTGAGTGTCTTGAGGCGGGATATTCGGGAGTTCGCTGCAAACTCCTCGTACCGGACATTTGCCGAGCTTCAGGCAAATGCCCGGAAGAGGGAGATCGAGCTTGAGACTCAGGCCAGGGAGGAGGCGGAGTCTCAGGGGAGGGATCGACGACCGGCACAGTCGCAGCCGGCCGCCAAGCGGGCCAAGCCTGTTGATCCCAGACCAGGGAGCCAGAAGGGCCGCACTTGCGGAAAGTGCGGCAAGGGGCATGACGGAGTTTGCCGAGCGGGGTCTTGCTACAAATGTGGCAAGGAGGGGCACATGGCCAAGGACTGCCCCAAGGGATTTGCAGTGTGCTTTCACTGCAACCAGACTGGACACCGGAAGGCTGAGTGTCCGCAGCTGCGCAGAGCACCTCAGGGATCTGCTCCTGCCGCCATCAGAGCTACAGAGAGTCGGCCTATGAAGACCGAGGCACCGAGAGCTCGAGGGAGAGCCTTCCAGCTGACTGCGGAGGAAGTCCGCGCTGCGCCCGATGTGGTGACGGGTACGTTTCCTTTCATGTATTTATATTGATGTTGAAATATTATGCTTATATTAGGTTATGCGTAGGTACCTTCCTTGTGAATTCTGTGCCTGCTTTAGTGTTACTTGACTCGGGTGCGAGTCGGTCTTTTGTATCTCTGGCCTTTAGTCAGCATATCAGTGCTAGTCGTGAGGCATTGAGTCGGCCTCTAAGAGTTTCCATAGCTGATGATAGAGTGATTTGTGCCACGGGGGTTTTCCGGGGATGTGTGTTAGAGATTTTTGGGGTTGAGTTTCCGATTGACCTAATTCCTATCGCGATGGGTGATGTCTGTGTCATTGTGGGCATGGACTGGTTGAGCCGATTCAGCGCAGTCATCGACTGCGAGCGTCAGCTGGTGACTATACGAGACCCTAGTGAGGGAGTTCTTTCGGTGTACGGCGAGGGTACGCGTTCGGGATCAGCCTTTTGTTCGGCCGCCAGAGCGAGGCAGTGTCTACAGCAGGGCTGTAAGGGTTTTGTGGCGTATGTGATGGATACGCGAGCGACTTCCGAGAGACCGAGTTCAGTTGAGGAGGTACCGGTGGTGCGTGAGTTTCCAGATGTTTTTCCCGAGGAGCTGCCGGGAGTACCTCCTGTGAGGCAAGTGGAGTTTGGTATTGATTTGATTCCGGGAGCCGCGCCTATCGCTAAGGTGCCTTGTCGTCTTGCACCCCCAGAGATGCAAGAGTTATCCTCGCAGCTTCAGGAGTTGCTGGGGAAGGGATTCATTCGGCTGAGTAGCTCACCGTGGGGAGCACCTATTCTGTTCGTCAAGAAGAAAGATGGTTCACACCGGATGTGCATTGATTACCGGGAGTTGAACAAGTTGACGGTCAAGAACCGTTACCCATTACCGAGGATCGACGATTTATTTGATCAGTTGCAGGGAGCATCTTGGTTTTCCAAGATCGACTTGAGGTCGGGATATCATCAAGTGAAAGTGCGGGATGAGGACGTACAGAAGACAGCATTCAGGACGCGATATGGGCATTATGAGTTTGTGGTGATGCCTTTTGGGCTCACCAACGCCCCTGCTGTATTCATGGATCTCATGAACAGGGTATGTAGGCCGATGCTGGATCGGTCAGTGATTGTATTTATCGATGATATTTTGGTGTATTCGAGATCTAGAGAGCAGCATGAGGAACATTTGAGGGAGGTCCTTGGGGTTTTGAGATCGGAGAAGCTTTATGCAAAGTTCTCCAAGTGTGACTTCTGGTTGCGGGAGGTCCAATTCCTAGGACATGTTGTTAATCAGGAAGGGATATTGGTCGATCCGGCCAAGGTTGACGCAGTGATGAGTTGGGAGGTGCCGAAGTCACCCTCTGAGATCAGGAGTTTCCTTGGATTGGCAGGGTATTATCGGAGATTTATTAAGGACTTCTCCAGAATTGCAGTGCCACTTACTAGATTGACCCGAAAGGGGGTTGCATTCTCATGGGGACCCGAGCAGCAAACCTCTTTTGAGACACTTCGCCAGAGATTGTGCGAAGCCCCGGTGTTAGCTCTCCCAGAAGGGATGGAGGATTTTGTAGTTTATTGTGATGCATCTATTTCGGGGTTGGGTGCAGTTCTGATGCAAAGAGGGCATGTAATAGCATATGCATCGAGGCAGCTGAAGCCTCACGAGACGAGATATCCCACACATGATCTAGAGCTGGGGCAGTAGTGTTCGCCCTCAAGATTTGGCGTCATTACTTGTATGGAGTTCGTTGCACGATATACACTGACCATAAGAGTTTGAAGTACTTGATGGACCAGCCCAACCTAAACATGCGTCAGAGGAGGTGGTTGGATGTGGTCAAGGATTATGATTGCGAGATCCTGTACCACCCGGGCAAAGCTAATGTGGTAGTAGATGCGTTGAGCCGTAAGGGGGAGAGCACTCCACTACGAAATGTATGTTTGAGGTTGACCGTGATAGCTCCAGTACTGGATGCCATTCGTGGAGCACAGTCTGAGGCTATGCAACCGGAGATGCAGAAGAGGGAACGGGTCGTTGGTTTGGTTTCAGAGTTCGTTACTGATGATCGAGGGTTGATGACCTTTCAGGGTCGGATTTGGGTACCGTTTGTGGGCGGTACGCGTACTACTTTGATGGAGGAGGCACATCGATCGAAATTCTCGATCCATCCCGGGGCTACAAAGATGTATTTGGATTTGAGGAGAGAATATTGGTGGCCCTGCATGAAGAGGGACGTCGCGTGGTTTGTCGAGAGGTGCTTAACCTGCCGTAGGGTTAAGGCCGAGCACCAGAGACCACATGGCAAGTTGCAGCCATTGGAGGTTCCCGAGTGGAAGTGGGAACAGATCACTATGGATTTCATCACCAAATTGCCGAGGACTGACAGAGGAGTTGATGCAATTTGGGTGATTGTAGACAGACTGATGAAGAGCGCTCACTTCCTTGCCATTAGTGAGAGTTCTTCAGCAGAGAAATTGGCGGAGGTGTATGTGAGAGAAGTAGTATCTCGGCATGGGGTGCCGATCTCGATTGTTTCAGATCGTGATGTGCGTTTCACTTCTAGGTTCTAGAAGAAATTTCATGAGGAGTTGGGTACTAGATTGCATTTTAGTACCGCATATCATCCCCAGACAGACGGTCAGAGTGAGCGGACGATTCAGACGCTCGAGGACATGCTTCGGGCGTGTGTGCTGGATTTTGGGGGTAGCTGGGATGCGTATTTGCCCTTGGCGGAGTTTTCCTACAACAACAGCCATCATTCGAGCATCGGTATGCCGCCCTTTGAGCTGTTGTATGGTAGGAGATGTCGGACCCCCATTTGTTGGGGAGAGGTGGGACAGAGAGTGATGGGCAGTACAGAGATCGTGCTTCAGACGACAGAGCAGATTCAGCAGGTTAGACAGAGGTTATTGACCGCCCAGAGCCGACAGAAAAGTTATGCAGACAGACGCCGGTCTGAGCTTGATTTTCAGGTCGGCGACTTCGTACTCCTGAAGGTCTCTCCTTGGAAAGGAGTGATTCGATTCAGGAAGAGGGGCAAGTTGGGGCCCCAGTATATTGGGCCTTTTCGTGTGATTGCGAGGGTAGGCCGGGTGGCCTACCGTTTGGAGTTGCCAGCGGAATTGAGTCAGATCCACGACACTTGTCATGTGTCGCAATTGAGAAAGTGTATAGCCGATGGGTCGGCAGTGGTTCCATTAGAGGACATTCAGGTGGATGCGAGCCTGAATTATGCCGAGAGACCAGTGGCCATCAGAGATCGGAAGATCAAGGTTCTGAGGAATAAGGAGATACCTCTGGTGTTAGTTCAGTGGCAGCACCGGAAGGGATCGGAAATGACCTGGGAGCCGGAGCGTGAGATGCGGGAGCAGCATCCGGAGCTATTTTCAGAGTGAGACTTCGAGGGCAAAGTCTAGTCCTAGTGGGGGAGAGTTGTAACAGCCCGGAATTCCAGGTATCGTTATATTTATGATTTTTGAGTGTTTTAAGAGGGGACTCGGCGAGTCTGCGCTGTTTAGCGAAACCCTAACCGTCCAGGTTTGGGACATATATAAGGGGTCTTATGGCCGTCATTGTTCATCCTAGTCCTCTGAGAGAAACCCTAATTCGATTGTGAGCATCTGGAGCAAGGTAGAAGACCATTATTGATCTTGGAAGCGTTATTTTGCAAGGAGGAGGAGGCTTGGTTAAGGGAACAACAAGAGAAGCCACATTCTGAGGAGTTGGGGACACAGAGCAACGTTATTCAGGTAATATTTTCGAGTTGCATTCTTCTATGTTGATGTGTATATGGATTTAGGGTTTATTGAACCCTTTTGTGGCTAGATTGAGTGTTTCCTTAGTCCCCGAAGCGATTGGAACCCTATATTGGGACCCTTAGAAGTCCAGAATGTCCCATGCCTGAGCATTTCGGGAATCAATGGAGGTTTTGGATTGGAATCCTTATGCCTTAGGTCAAAATGTAAATTATGAGTCTTGGGGTGTATTATGAGCACCGAAATGAGGGCTTTACGTGATGAACCAGTTTAGGAAGGCCAGACCTGTGAATTGTCGGAGCAGATCTGACCTTAGGAAGCAGTTTGAGCGGTTGCATGGCATGGACTCGCCGAGTCCGATGAACAGACTCGGCGAGTAGCTTGAAGATTAACTGGGACTCGCTGAGTTGTTCTTCAGACTCGGCGAGTTGAGTCAGGGTGGCCCTGCGATTCTTCCAGGAGGAACTCGTCGAGTCAAGGGGGTACTCGATGAGTAGAAAGGGAATCTTAGAGAATTGGTGAGAACGTGTAGACTCGCCGAGTCGCCCTAGCACTCGCCGAGTCCGGTCAAAGTTGACCGTTGACCAGAGTGGACCTGTGTTGACTTCTTAGGGATAGTCAACATTAGAGATATAAAGTGTTAACTAGGGACATTATGATGTTATAGGAGGATTAGAGCTCTGAGAATCGGGCACGAGGGATTCCCAGGTTGTGAGATATCGAGACACGCGAGGTGAGTCTTCTCACTATACTTTACCTTGAGTAGGTAACCAGAGTTATATGATAGAGTATTTGTATGCTATGTATGTTATGTGTTGCACTGCATTCTTCTATGTGATTTATGCTATGCTTGTTACGGAGTTAGAACCTGAGGGTTCACAGAGTATGGGTGCACGGACCCACAGAGTTATAGCCTCGAGTGGCTAATATGTATTATATGGTATTTTGGGGAACTCACTAAGCTTTATGCTTACAGTGTTGGTGTTATTTGTTTCAGGTACTAGTGAGGATCGCGGGAAGGCGCCGGCCTGATCAGTGCACACACGCGGGATTTTTATATTATGTGATCTTGGGGTTTTTTATATATGTTATGAAATGAATTACAAACAATGATGTTTTTATGAATATTAAATGAAGTTTGTCCTTATTAAATGCGAAAAATTATTTTTAAATTCTTAGTGTTACAAAGAAACTTATTCTCTCAACCCTCATTTTTCACTTGGTGTATGTGACACATTAGAGGCATCACATTTGAGGTGCTAAAGCTTTTGAAGGCCAAGAACTACAAGTCCTACTAAGAGGTAAGTTATCTAACTAGTTGTCCTGTTCAATTGTTAAAACTGTATGCTGGTTAGGATAATGCTTTGGAAAATCAAATTGCATGTATAATTAGAGAGAACATAGATCCAAAGCATTTAGGGTTGCATGTGCACCATAAGGTTGTCAGAGTGCTCAAAACCCATCAGTGGTATTAGAGCTTAGGATTGTTTTCTGTTATACTTGATGCTTATTGGTTTTCAAACTTGAAAAAATCGATTTTCTGGCTTCTGTCTGGTGAACTCGCCGAGTCCACTGGCTAACTCGATGAGTCCACTCAGTAACAGACCAACTCGACGAGTCATGTTCATGCACTCGCCGAGTTGATGGCCTTGGGTGTTGGATTTTGAGTTTTTGGCCAGAACTGGATTATGATCACTACCCCAAACTGTTTTTTTGAAACATAAAATCTGTTTTCTTGATATGGTAGTAATCATGCTTATCTAATTAAAAGATAATTGTCAAAATTTCAAGATTTGTATTAGTTTATATGATTTGGCTAATTCCTTGCAAATTGTTGATATGAATTATCTTGTCTTATGAGTTTAACTAGATCATGGATGAATTATTTGATTATTGTGTTAATTAAAATATTGATCTAAATGCCTTTAATGAACTCCATAACTTGTCCTAAAGTTATGGAAAATGAAAAGTTTTTCTTTAAAAAGTTATTAAACTCATAA
Source organism: Lactuca serriola (assembly GCF_051521515.1). Lineage (NCBI taxonomy): Eukaryota > Viridiplantae > Streptophyta > Magnoliopsida > Asterales > Asteraceae > Lactuca > Lactuca serriola. The sequence goes on along the minus strand of NC_136416.1, from coordinate 161,987,196 downwards.
GTTATGGAAATGAAAAGTTTTGAAGAGTTTCAAAACTTTCCCTCAAGTTTTGGAATTTGTAAAGTCACACTTATGAATACTTTAATTCCAAACCCTAGAATTTTAAAAGTTTAAAATTTAACTCTTATAATATTATAATATTAAAGTTTAATAATTATATATATGTATAAGACAAGTCAGTCTTACCATTAGTAGACCTTAGTCACGAAGCCAGTCTACAAAGGGGTATAAGGTTAATGCCTATAAAATGGTGGTTTAATGGGTGTCCACTCTCACCCAGCGCTTCCTTGACTGGTGGAGGATCGTTAGCCAAATGGGTAGGATAGGACATTAATTCTCATTAAAAGTATAATGAAAATTATAAAGTAACTAAATGTTTTATTAAATTCCTAATCTTAGTTACTTTAGGAAAAATGTGAAATTGATGCTAATCCATGAAATTGCACTTGGCACCTTGCCAAGTCGTTAATGGAGCATGTTTAGTTAACCGACACATTAACTTGGACTAGTAAGGGTGACAAAGGGTAGCCTGATGTTTGTCATAGATCAATGGAGCATGTGTGGTTAACCGGCACATTGATTAGGTGATAAATGACATCGAGTGTACCAAGCACATTTGTATGGTTATTCACACATTGTTTGTGATACTCGGTATCCCATTCACAAAATTGAAGGGTATAATTGAGATTTAAACATGTCATTGAAAAGTTCAATGAATCTCAAAGGAATCTAATAATTTCAATCCAATTAAAACTTAATAATTAATTTTGTTTTTCATGGTGAAAATTGGTAAATCGTCATTTACCTAACTTCAAATATTTTGCAATTGGATTACGGCATCCCTCTTCCAAATTGTAAAATATTGTGTTGGGTCCCAGGCTTAATATTTCATTTGGGTGTTATATTAAGGACTCTTATCTAATCTAAACTTTGTCTTTCTTTTTCAGATGTCTTCCAACACTGCTTCTGGCTCAAACCTACTGGATCTTTCTCCCTAATGAACTTATGTGGGAGAGTTATCTTCGATGGTTCCAACTTTAATGATTGGATCAGGAACATCAGGATGGTTACTCGTTACGAGGACAAGGAATATGTCCTCGACAAAGAGCTTAAGGAAATTGATGAGTCTTCTGCTACTCCTGAGGAGATCGCTGAGTTTAGGACTCATGAGAATGATTTTACCAAGGTGTCTTATATCATGTTGGCCACTATGAAAACTGAACTCCAAAAGTCATATGAGGACTTCTACCCCTTTGAGATGCACCAAGACCTAATGGAAAGATACCATCAAATTGCTCATCAAGAGAGGTATGAAATCATCGCCTCCATGATAATAACAAAGATGAAGGATGGAGAACCCATCACGACCCACTTGCAGAAAATGCAAAGGTTTGTGGACCGCTCTCTGAAGTTGAATGTGCACTTCGATGAGGAGTTGGCCATATATATCATTCTACACTCCTTACCTCCATGTTATGATCAGTCCCGTATGACCTATCATATGAACAAGGAGGAGGTCACTCTTTTCAAGATTTAAGGACTTTTGAGAACTACTGAAAGTAGTCTCAAAGGTAAATATGTTGTTTCTGCTCCTACTGCTACTGCCCCTGTCTTGGCAATTGGACATGGGAAAGGAATGAAGAGGAAGGCTCCCTATAAGAGCCACAAGGGAAAGTCTCTTGATGGATCCTCTTCAAGTGGAACCAAAGTTGGTTCTGCTGCTCCTTCTACCATTCCAAAGGAAGCAGAGTGTTTCTATTGTCATGAAAAATGGTACTGGAAATGAAGATACCCCAAATACTTGCAGGATGTCAAAGATGGGAAGGTTAAAACCACCCATGCAGGTATTTATACTATTCTATCTAATAACTCATCACATTCTTGTTCTTGGGTCCTTGATACATGTTGTGGATTTCACATTTGTTCTGATTTGTAGGGACTAAAAAGAAGTAAGGATGTGGAGCACGGGAAGATGAACTTGATCATGGGGGATAGGAAGGTTTCACCTGTCACCAAGATTGGAGTTTATTCTTTATTGCTTAGTAGTGGGTTAGAATTAGACTTGAATAATTGTTGCTACTCATCTGAAATGGCAAGAAATATTATTTCCTTTCATGGGTTGTACAAACAAGGTTTTAGTTTTTCATTTGATAATGAAATTGGTGCTATTAATGCTTTTTATAATGATATTTTTTATTTTAATGCATTGCCTTGTAATGGTGTATATGAAACTGTGATGGTTGTAGACAATTTAGGAAATAATGTGTTGCACATTGATATTGGATTAGTGTATAATCCCGTAACCATATTTGGTAAGTACTTGACCCGGTTGTGCATGGTCCTTTTGAGTTGCCTTCACCAAAGCAACTTGACTGGATAAATAATAGAGAAAGGGTTATTATGGTTTATTAATATATTATAAGAATAACATATTAAAAGAGAAATCATATTTATTTAATTAACATTGGTCAAGAATTAATTTTGTGATCAAAATAAGTTAATTGAACTTAGGGGACTGAACTTTAATTATGTAATAGTTACAAAGTTAGGCAAGGAAGCCCTATAGGATAGGGTGGACGAAGGCCTTAGAATTCGTCCAAGATAAGGGTTCTAGAATTATCCTTTGGGCTGCTTGGTGGCTAAGCAACCAGATAAGGATAAGGACTGAAACCCTAATTCCCACACCTATATAAAGGACCCTTGGCATTAGAAATTCGGCCACTTGATCCTTAGAGTTCCTAGATCCGAATTTTTACCTCCCCCCTCTCTCTCTTGCATCTTCAATTGCTTGTGGTGTTTGTGAGCCATTAGAGGTACTACACTTGTGGTACTTGCTTTTAAAGACAAGAAGATTCAAGAAACAAGTTGTTACTACAATATAATAACAAGAGGTATGTAATCCATTCTTCCTTATGATTTTCGAAATTACTAGGAGCATGCTAGGTTTCTTTTTGTGTTCATAATGTTGTATGACTAATAGTGAAAAACATAGATTTGTATCTAGGGTTGCATGCACACATAGGGTTGTTTGTATAAACCCATCAGTGGTATCAGAGCGTTAGGTTTTGTTTTCAATTAGTTTTATACAAAAGTATGAATTTGACATATTAGAGTTTATAGCAAATAAACCCTAAAGGCATGATTTTCGAAATTAGGGTTCGTAAACCCTAGATTTTGAAATTTGATAGGGTTTCCCAAACCCTTTCCTTAGCCTCCAAGATTTCAAATTTTTGGGTTATCCAACCCTAGGGTTTCGAAATTGCCTCCTCCCCGAGATAAGATCCCTAAATTTTAAGGATTTGGATAATTCCATATCTTGTAATTATCCCTTTAATTGTTTAATATGGTAATTAAATATTTTTGAATTATCCCATCCCAATTTTCGATTTTTAGGGGATTTAAGGGATTAGGTTAAATTAATTGTTTAATTTAATAAATAATCATTTAAGATTTGATAATTCAAATTAATTTTTTAATTTTGGGATAATTATTAAATCAAAGTTTTAATATTTAAAATTTTGAATTAAAAGGTTTTAAATTTTATAAATTTTAAATTTGATTAAAACCCTAGCATTTTGAAATGTTTAAAATACAGCCTATACTATTATAATATTACAAGATTAATATGTATATATGTATAACTTAAAATGCTAGTCTTACCGTTAGTAGGCCTCATTCACGAAGCTGATCTATAAGGGGGTATAAGGTTATGACCTATAAAATGGCCGTTTATTGGGTGTCCACTTTCACCCACCGCTTCCTTGATTGGTGGAGGGTCGTTAGCCGAACGGGTAGGATAGGACAAAACCTTTCATCATTAAAAGTATAATCAATTATAAAAGTAACTAAATGTTTTTCAAACAATTCCCAATCTTAGTTACTTTAGGAAAAAGTGAATTGATGTAATTCCACGAAATTATACTTTGTACCTTTGCTAAGACGTTAGTGGAGCGTGTGTGGTTAACCGGCACACTAATTGGGCTAGAAGCAAAGGTAGCAAAGGGTGACTCATTGTTTGTCATAGTTCGATGGAGCGTGTGTGGCTAACCGATACACGAATAGGTGACTGTAACAATGAGGGCACCATGTACATTTGCATGGTTATTCACACCCGCTTTGTGATCCTCGGCATCCCAGTCACAAACTAGAAGGGCATATCGAGATTTAAACATGCCATTGAAAAGTTCAATAAATCTCAAAAAGAATCTAGGAGTTTTCAATACATTTAAAACTTAATCTCTTTTTCGTTTTTCATGGTGGAGAATTAGTGAATTGTCATTCACTTACCTTCAAATTATTTTCATGTTAGATTACGACATCCCTATTCTAATTTGTAAATAATGTTGTTGGTTCCTAGCCCTAATTTCTCAGTGGGTGTTTAATTGGGGATTCATTTCTAATCAAACTTTGTTCTTTTCTATTTTAGATGTCGAACGTCAACAACAATGCTTCCAGCTCGAACTCCTCCGGCTCGTTCTCACTCATGAACTTGTGTGGGAGAGTGATATTAGATGGGTCCAACTTCAATGATTGGATCCGTAACATCCGAATGGTCACTTGCTGTGAGGACAAAGAGTATGTCCTTGATGAGAAGCAGAAGGAAATCAACGTCAATACTTCCTCTCCCGATGAGATCATTGCCTTTGAGGCCCACGAGCGTGATGCCACGAAAGTCCATTGCATCATGCTAGCAACCATGACTGCTAAACTCCAAAAGTCCTATGAGGACATGTACCCCTATGAAATGCATCAAGACTTGTTGGACCGGTACCACCAAAGCACTAGGCAAGAAAGGTAAGAGATCATAACTTCGATGATCACTGCTAAAATGGGTAATGGAGAGTCCCTTACCGCGCATCTGCAAAAGATGCAGAGATATGTTGATCGCCTACTGAAGTTAAATGTTAACTTCGATGAAGAGCTGGAAATCGGCATCATCCTTCACTCCTTGCCTCCCTGCTATAATCAGTTATGCATGACCTACCACATGAATAAGGAAGAGGTCACCTTGAGCAATCTTCAAGGCTTGTTAAGGACTGTTGAGAGAAATCTCAAGGATAAGTCTGTTGCATCGACTCCTATTCCCGCTGCTGCCCCTGTCTTGGCAATAGGGAAAGGGAAGGGTAAGAAGAGGAAGACTCCCTCAAAGAGCCACCACAAAGGAAAGTCCCAAGATGGTACCTCTTCTAGTGGAACCAAAGTTGGTTCTGCTAAACCCAACTCTAACCCTAAGGAGGCAGAGTGCCACTACTACCACAAGATAAGGCATTGGAAGAGAAGTTGCCCAAAATATTTACAAGCTATCAAGGATAGGAAGATCAAGCCGTCCTTCGCAGGTATTTACACTATTAAATCTAATGATTCATCGCATGCTATTTATTGGGTTCTTGATATAGGATGTGGTTTTTACATATGTTCTGATTTGCAAGGACTAAGAAGAATTAGGGATGTGGAGCATGGAAGGATAAATCTAATCATGGGAAACAGAAGATTGTTGCCTGTCACCAAGATTGGAGTTTATTCCTTAGTGCTTAGTAATGGATTAGGTTTAGATTTAAACAATTGTTGCTATTCGCCAGATATGGCAAGAAACATCATTTCATTTCATGGTTTATATAGACAAGGTTTTAGATATTCATTTGATAATGAAAAGGGTTCTATTTATGCTTATCTTAATAGTGTTTTATATTTTGAAGCATTGCCTTGTAATGGAATATATGAAACTGTGATGGTTGTAGATAACTTAGGAAATGATGTGTTGTTTATCGATTCTTCCAATAGTTTAGATAAAGCATGCTTGTGGCATTACCGTCTTGGACATGTCAACAAGAAACACAAAGCCAACTCCAAAAGGATGGAGTGTTGGAGTCATTCGACCTTAGGGACGATGACGTGTGCGAGTCTTGTTTACTTGGAAAGATGACCAAGTGGCACTTGTGAAAGGGGTGAAGGTTTATTGGATCTCATACACACCGATGTGTGTGGGCCCTTTAGATCCACCACAAGGGATGCGAGCCACTTCTATGTGACTTTCACCGATGATTATAGCCGATATGGGTATATCTACTTAATCAGGCACAAGTCAGAAACCTTTGAAAAGTTCAAAGAGTTTAAACAAGAAGTGGAGAATCAGTTGGGCAGGAAAATCAAGATGCTTCGATCTGATCGAGGTGGAGAGTACCTAAGTCTTGAATCCATGACTACCTCAAGGAATGCGGAATAGTTTCACAATTGACGCCACCTAGGACACCAAAGTTGAATGGTGTGGCTGAGAGGTAAAATCGAACCTTGCTAGACATGGTTCGTTCCATGATGAGTCATGCTTCACTACCTATCTCATTCTGGGGGTATGCCTTAGAGAATGCCGCCCATATCCTTAACTTAGTCCCTACGAAGAAGGTTGCCAAAAAACCTCACGAGATGTGGACATGGAAGGCTCCCTTGTTAGCACATATCAAGGGTTGGGGTTGCGAGGATTTCGTAAGACGAGAGACTCACGACGAGCTTGAACCTCGTAGTGAGCGGTGTATTTTCATCGGCTACCCACATAAGTCCTTTGGATATCTCTTCTATAGACCGAGTGATAATGTTGTCTTCGTTGCGAGGAGAGGGGTTTTCCAAGAGATAGAACTCATAAGCAAAAGGGACAGTGGGAGGCAAATCGATCTTAAAGAGATTCAAGATTCGAACGATGAAGGAACCTCTAACACTGGCGTTCAACCCAAGAAGGAAACTCTAGTTGAACCGATTGACGAATCATTGCCTCTTAGACGTTCCAGTAGAGTTAGTGTTTCACCCATGTTGTATGGTTTTCATATAACAAGCGAGGGTGATACATATATTAGTGATAGTACACTAATAAATTTGGACGAACCTAACAGCTACAGGGAAGCCATGGCAGGACCGGAGTCTGCAAAGTGGAAAGAGACGATGGACAATAGGATTCATTCCATGTACGATAACCAAGTTTGGAGCTTGGTTGATCATGTACCAGGTCATAAGACAATCGGGTGCAAATGGATCTTCAAGAAGAAGACCGAAATGGATGGGAATGTGCACACTTATAAGGTGCGATTGGTTGCGAAAGGCTTTACTCAAACTCCCAAAGTTGACTATGATGAGACCTTCTCACCAGTTGCGAAGATAAAGTCTATTAGGGTGATGCTGGCCATTGTTGCATTTCATTATTATGAAATATGGCAAATGGATGTCAAACCCGCTTTCCTTAATGGGAAGTTGGCTGAGGATGTTTACATGGCTCATGTAACGACCCAATTTTCACGTCCAAAAATTTTGTTTTAAAAACAATACTTTAGAAAACGTTAATAATTTAAAACATTGTTTGGTCAAACCACATCACAACGTAAACCATGTCTAAAAGCCAAATCATACAACCAATCGAAATATCAGAGTATAAATCCCAGAGAAATCTAGTAAATGCGGAAACCAGTGTGTGTGCATGATGTGTCGCTACCGCACCAGCTCCTTCCCCTTTGATGAAGAGGTACCTGAACCAAAACTATAAACTGTAAGCACAAAGCTTAGTGAGTTCCCCCATCGTACCACATACCATACAAACACATAACATACATACTGCCAGGCTATTCTGGGGTGCCTGACTACCCGGTACAACCATTCTGGGGTGCCGACTACCCGTGCGGCCATTCTGGGGTGCCGTCCTACCCGTGTCAAGCCATTCTGGGGTGCCGACTACCCGTGTCAAGCTATTTTGGGGCGCTGACTACCCATCGGTCCTAACAACCGATCCTCGGGGACTATTTCACCCCTACTGCTACTTACACATATATCATACATAACAGACATATCTGGGGTATCTGGGCTACCCTTCGGTCCTAACAACCGAACTCGGGGACTGGTCCCCTCCTACTACCTCTATCGCATATAACATAACAAGCCAGCATACAAACATATCATCACATACGGTCAGACATTTCTGGGGTGTCTACACTACCCTTCGGTCCTGACAACCGATCTCTATTTATATAACATATCATGCTAGCATATAACATATCAGGTAGTAGCAACCTAGATGATATCACAAAGACAATCATCTAATCATACGACTCCTATTGGTGGGCCGGCATTGTGGCCGTAGACCCACTGCTACTGGAAGGTAACTCACCTTGAAGTAGCTGCTGATCTAATCGGGAACCGATTGTCTACTGCTGCTGCTGCTGCTCCGGAAATCCTCCTGCTATAATTCCCACAACATACTCAATCAAACACTGCTAACTGTCCTTTGGGTAAAATGACCATTTTACCCCTGATCATGCCCTAAGTCAAAGTCAGAGTACACTTTCAGTTGACCAGACTCGCCGAGTTGGCTCGCCAACTCGCCGAGTCCGTGTCCAATCAACTGACCTGGATTCCATTTCTACTCGTCGAGTTAGGCGTTGACTCGATGAGTTCTCCTTCCAAACTGATGTTCAAGTCTTTCATCCTACTCATCGAGTTGTATGAACAACTCAGCGAGTTCATCTTCATCCGATGAATACTTATGCTGCGACTCGCCGAGTCTGATCTTGATCTAAGGAGATTGTCTTGAACTCGCCGAGTCAGGGCAATGACTCGCCGAGTTCCTTCATGGATGAGTTCGGCTTCCAACTCACTGAGTCACACCCTGTGACTCACTACTCTACTCGACACAACGAAAAGGGGACAAACTCGGAGACCCGCGAGCAGACTCGCCGAGTCATATGAACGACTCGCCGAGTTGCTACCATGCAGTCTCTAAATGGTCGATTTTGCTTGAATCCAACTTATGCTATCCACAGATCTGGGCTCCTAGGGCCTGGTTTACACGTAAAGTTTCCAACTTTATGTGTAGATCACCACCAATAAAGGTTCTAAGGCTTAAAGTGCAACAAAAGGGGTAGATCTAGGGCTTGTGTGCAATATGACTCCATAAAGGCAATAGATCCAAGCTCCAGGGACTGAATAGGGTCTAGGTCTAAAGCCTAGCAACTTGAATCAACTAACAATGCACAACCAAGCTTGGGACATGGTTCAAGGAGGTCTTTAACGGAGTAATAAGCATAGAAACAGAGGGAAAACGAGTTATACCTCCAAGAACTACTGAGAGAACACGAAGATGCTTGGCTTCCTTCCCTTCCTCTTGATCTACTCCACTTCCTTCTCAAATTCTTCAAGAAAACACACTAAAAAGCCTCAAACTCAAAAGAACAAGTGCTAGAACGTATGGAGAGCTTATGAGGGTGAATGGGGCGGAGTTGGGGCGCAAATGGTCGTTTAAATAGGGTGCAAACCCTTGGAAATTAGGGTTTCATCAGACAGCGTGGACTCGCCAAGTCCATAATATGGACTCGCCGAGTCGCCAACTTAACCGCGCCCCAAGTCTCGTCTCTACTCGGCGAGTCGGGCCTCCAACTCGCCGAGTCCACGACCAAAAATACAAAATACTCAGATATATCTTACGTACCAGGAACCAGGTGCTACAAATCTCCCCCACTTATTTTAGACTTCGTCCTCGAAGTCTGTTGCTCGATCCTGAAACAGCTCGGAGTAATGCTCCATCATCTCTTCCACCGGCTCCCAAGTCCACTTCGATCCCTTCCGGTGCTGCCATTGCACCTTCACGAGTTCCACTTGTTTGTTCCTAAAATCCTTCGACTTCCTGTCGAGGACTGCGACTGGGCGCTCAATGTAATTCAGGTTGTCATCAATCTGAATATCATCTAATGGTACCACTGCTGAATCGTCCACTAGGCACTTCCGCAGCTAAGAAACATGGAAAGTGCTGTGGATCTGGCTGAGCTCGACTGGTAGATCCAGCCTATACGCCACCTTGCCCATCGGGGCTACAACCCTGAACGGCTCAATGAACCTCGGGCCCAACTTGCCCTGCTTCCTGAATCGAATGACGCCCTTCCAAGGCGACACCTTCAGGAGAACCATATCCCCAACCTGGAACTCCAGGTCGGATCGACGCTTGTCGGCGTAACTTTTCTGCCGACTCTGAGCAGTCTGAAGCCTTCTCCGAACCTGCTGGATCCTCGCGGTTGTCCTAAGCACCACCTCGGTGCTCCCCATGACTCTCTGGCCAACTTCACCCCAGCATATCGGGGTCCTGCACCTCCAACCGTACAACATCTCAAATGGGGTACGGTCAATACTCGCGTGGTAGCTGTTATTGTATGAGAACTCGGCCAAGGGAAGATAGGTATCCCAGCTACCACCGAAATCTAACACACATGCCCGCAACATATCCTCCAAAGTCTGGATGGTCCGCTCGCTCTGACCATCCGTCTGCGGGTGGAAGGCGGTGCTAAAATGAAAACGAGTGCCCAACTCGTCGTGAAATCTCTTCAAAAACCTGGAAGTAAAATGTGCATCCCTGTCCGAGATAACCGATACTGGCACCCCGTGCCACGCCACGATCTCCCTGATATAGATGTCGGCCAATTTCTCGGCCGATATACTTTCCTGAATTGGGATAAAGTGGGCACTCTTGGTTAATCAATCCACGATGACCCAAATCGAATCTACTCCACGCGCGCTCCTGGGAAGCTTCGTGATATCTTCCCATTTCCACAACGGGATGTCCAACGGCTGCATCTTCCCATGCGGTCTCTGATGTTCGGCCTTGACCTTCTTGCAAGTCAAGCACCGCTCGACGTACCATGCCACATCCTGCTTCATGCAGGGCCACCAATAATCTAGACGAAGATCCCTATACATCTTCGTTGCCCCAAGATGAATAGAGAATCTGGACTTGTGCGCCTCCTCCATCAAAATCTGGCGCACGCCTCCGTGATAAGGCACCCACACCCTGCGGTGTAGTGTCAATAGTCCTCGGCTATCATAATCAAAGGAGGAAACCTAACCCACCACACGCTCGCTCTTCCGATGTTCCTCCGTGATAGCCTCCTGTTGAGCCTCCCGAATTCGCTCCAACAGGGGAGTCACTACGGTCATCCTCATGCAAACGTCCCTGATCGGCGCCGCCTTGCGGCTAAGCGCATCGGCCACCACCTTGGCCTTCCCCGGGTGGTAGAGGATCTCGCAATCATAATCCTTCACCACGTCCAACCACCGACGCTGCCTCATGTTCAGATTCGGCTGTTCCATGAGGTACCTCAAACTCTTGTGGTCCGTGTAGATGGTACATCGAACCCCGTAGAGGTAATGCCGCCAAATCTTGAGGGCAAAAACCACCGCCCCCAATTCCAGATCATGCGTCGGGTAGTTTGCCTCGTGAGGCTTGAGCTGCCTCGAAGCGTAGGCAATGACATGCCCCCTCTGCATCAGTACCGCACTCAACCCTGAAATGGACGCGTCACAATAAACCACAAAATCCTCTACGCCCTCTGGCAGGGCTAAGATCAGCGCCTCGCACAATCTGTGTCTCAGTGTCTCAAACGCAGCCTGCTGCTCGGGTCCCCACCGAAAGACTACGATTTTCTTCATCAGCCGCGTTAGGGGCACGACTATCTTGGAGAAATCCTGAATGTACCTCCGATAGTAGCCTGCTAATCCCAGGAAACTCCGAATCTCAGATGGAGACTTCGGAACCTCCCATCTCATCACGGCCTCGACCTTGGCCAGATCGACCAGAATCCCGTTCTGGTTGACAAGGTGTCCGAGAAATTACACCTCGCGCAACCAAAACTCACACTTGGAGAACTTGGCATACAAGCTCTCCCTCCTCAGGGTCTCCAAAACCTCTCTCAGATGCTCCTCATGCTCTTCCTAAGTCTTGGAATAAACCAAGATGTCATCGATAAAGACTATCACAGACCGATCCAGCATCGGTCTGCATACACGGTTCATGAGGTCCATGAACGCGGCAGGAACATTGGTGAGCCCAAACGGCATCACCACGAACTCATAGTGGCCATAGCGCGTCCGAAACGCGGTATTCTGCGTATCCTCCTCCCTGACCCTCATCTGATGATAACCCGAACGCAAATCAATCTTGGAGAACCAAGATGCTCCCTGAAGCTGGTCAAAGAGGTCATCAATCCTTGGGAGTGGGTAACGGTTCTTCACCGTTACCTTGTTCAGCTCCCGGTAATCTATACACATCCGGTGCGACCCATCCTTCTTCTTTACAAACAGAATCGGGGCTCCCCAGGGTGAACTGCTCGGTCGAATGAATCCTTTGTCTAACAGCTCCTGCAGCTGTGTAGACAACTCCTGCATCTCAGGAGGAGCCAACCGATACGGTGCCTTGGCTATTGGAGCCGCACCAGGAACGAGGTCAATCCTGAACTCCACCTGTCGCTCTGGAGGTATCCCAGGAAGCTTCTCTGGGAAAACATCTGCAAAATCTCGCACCACCGGAACCTCGCTCACTGTCGCCTTACCCACCTCCCGGGTATCCATCACGTACGCGACATATCCTGCGCATCCCTGCTGAAGGTAGCGTCTCGCCCTCACTGCTGAACATACTGCGGGTCCACACTGCAGCCTCTCGCCATGAATCACTAACTCTCCCCCACCTGGGGTCTTGACTCGCACTAGCTGCTGCGCGCAATCTATCACTGCCCCATTAAGGCTCAACCAATCCATGCCTATAATCACCTTGTTCCCACGTAGCGGAATGGGAACCAGGTTTACTAAGTAGCGCTCCTCAAACAAACGCAATACGCAATCCCGAAACACCATCGATGCTCGCACTGATCGATCATCAGCAATCTCTACCTCCAAAGGGCAATCCAACATGCCCAAAGACTCAGTGAACTTCTTGCTAAGCGCAAGAGAAACAAACGATCGGGTAGCACCCGAGTCGAACAACACCTGAACTAGGATACCGTTCACATGGAATGATCCTAACACATATATATACCGAGCACATATCAATATCATAACCTCATAAAATAAAAATAGAGGGAAAGAATCATACCCATCACCACATCGGGTGCGGCGCAAGCCTCCTCGGTAGTCAGCTGAAATGCCCGGCTCCTCACTACCGGAGCCTCCGCCTTGCCCTGCCGGCCATCCGTGATCCGCAGGGTCGCTGGAGCTGGCGCCTTCACTGGCGCTGAAACTGTCAACTGGGGGCAATTGGCCTTCTTGTGGCCCCTCTGGTTACAGTGGAAACACAGTAACTCAGACGTCTGAATAACTGCTGCCGGAGCAGTGCAATCCCTGCTATAGTGCCCAGACTTGCTGCACTGGTAGCATCCTGATGATCCCAACCTGCACGCCCCCTCGTGCGGCCTGCCGCATTTCCTGCAGCGGCTCGGTCCTGACTGGCCTTTCGGCCTACCATCTGATCCCTTGGGCTTCTTCCCCAAAGCCCCTCTTGTTTGTCCCTCCTCTGACTTCCGTTTCCGGATATGCTCCATATCTATCTCCCTTTCCCTCGCCCTGGGAATCATGGGGTCCAAGGTGGGGCAAGCTGAAAAACTAACGTGCTCCCGAATATCAGCCCGGAGTGTTGGGCTGAAGTTCTGTTTTATGTTGCGTCTTTTGGGCTCGTAGATTAGCCTTTTATTCTCCGGTTTGGGCCTGTCCAACTGAGAGCCTTTTATGTATAGTATATAAGTTATCGCTTGCATGCATATTAGGTTAAGATTCAAGATTTCAGTTTGTACATTCAAGAGTTCTACGATATTGCTTTCTTGTAATCTCCCAATCCTTTACAGTTGATGTTCTTAATCGAGCTCTTCTAAGGATTTTATTTAATCATTCAACACGATTGATTCAAGCTGTTGTGTTCTTAATATTGTTCTCTGGTTTGCTATTATTATTGCGTTCTTGCTGTTTCTTATACTTATACTTGTTCAAGATCTAATCGATCTTCATAGATTAAAAGTTGTTTTAATCCCATCAATTGGTATCAGAGCAGGAGACTGTGTAATCGATACACATCTTTTCTGTGAAAAAGATTTCCATTAGGGTTTTTCCGCAATCATCGATATTTATTGAGCCGTCGTCTTAATTGACGTATCTTAGTATTTATTGTTTTGCCCTAATCTGCTTTATTACAAGTCTGATCTTTGAACAGGTTATTACGATCATAATGGACGCGACGCAATCAAACCCTATTAATATTTCCAACAGCATTGGTTCGACGACAAAGATTCCAATCTTATACACCCATGACTATGAAGTATGGGCACATCATTTTGAAGATTACGTGATTGGATCGGAGGACAATGGTTTTCTCATATGGGAAGCCATTATCAATGGACCGTTTTCTCATTCCGCGACATCCAGAGTTATTAAGACGCAAAAAGAATACAACGATCTGCTTAAGGACGTGACGAATATTGCGCAAGATGAAAAAGACAAATTCCAGTGCAATATTAAGGCACTAAGGTTGATCAGATTCGCCCTTCAGTCCGACACATTTAGACTGGTCAGCTCATGCACTACGGCGAAGGAAGTGTGGGATAGACTTCGCGAACTGTATTCCACAGACGAAGATCTTGAACATTCTATCCAAACTTTGCTTCTATCTGAGTTTGGAGAATTCAGGCAAGGGGCTGAAGAAACTGTGACCCAGACGTTTGATCGCTTCAATCATCTTCTCAGCAAGATGATCAAACACGACATTGAAAGGAAGCTCATCGAGCAAAAGGTTACTTTCTTGAACGGACTGCGATCTGAATGGAGAGCAGTTGTTTCCACCGTCAAAGCCCATGAACAGTTTAAATCATACTCTTTGGCAAAACTGGTGGGTATTCTAAAGTCCCAAGAGAAGATTGTGGTTCAAGAGAAAAATGTTGTCTCCAGTCTTGGTTCGTTGGCCCTCCTATCTAAAAGTAAAGCTGTGATGGAGGATGAAGAGCTCAATTTAGAAGAATATGACCTCTCAACTGAGGATTATGCCATGATGGTATCCAATCCTAAGAGGTTCATAAAGAAGAGATTCCCCAACAACAAAAACCGAAACTGGCAGGGGAGTTACAGCTCTGAAAAGGCGAACAATGAACCGAAGGCTGAGGAGTCCAAGAAGGAACCGAAGGCAGATGGCGATTCTGGAGTAAGCTGTTTTTACTGTGGTGGCAAGAACCACTATGCTAAGGACTGTGTTCTTAAAAAGATGGCTGAAAAGGATGACGGAAAGGATGAGGAAGCCGTGCTGCAGAAGAGATTGGATGAGTTGAGAAAGAAAAAGTCTACCGCTAACCCTTCTATTAATGCTCTTATTGTGCAGGGTTCGGTTAATGACGATGAGTTCGGTAGCACCGAAGTTTGGTCTACTGACTCAGAAGACGAAGAAGTGAGGAAGCCTACTCATGGAAAGGCTTATATGGCTAAGGAGGAAAGAAGTGGTGGAAAATGCTTCATGGTGTCAAGCGCATCTCAGATGAGGGGATACAATACCGATGGAGGAAGCAATGGACCGAACGTGCAGGAAGATATGTGCTTCACGGCCAAACCACTCAGCCAACAGTTCAATGAGCTTGAAGAACTGATAAAGAAGGTACAATCTGTTTTTATTTCATCTAAAGTACCATCATCCTCATATGAGAAAGAACTAAAAAACGTTAACACAAGAATTTCTCATTTAGATAGTAGCTTAACTCAAACTCGAGTCACCAATTCTAACCTGACTGATCAATTAAGCAGGGTGGCGTTGAAGAGTGAGGAGCGGCGTATGTGGATTGAGTTAAAAGAGTCGGAATTAATTAAAGTCAAAGACGAAAACATTTATTTGCAGAGAGACAATTTGAAATTGTTAAAACAACGAAATGTTTTTTGTTTAATAGCTAAACGTTTATATTCCAATATTACTCAGCTTCACTTGGACTGTGAGATAGGCAAAAAGATCCACCGTATGATTTTACCATTCCTAGAATTTAAGGAGGATGAAATCGATGCCGAAGCTTACAATTGTGAGAGTGTGATTTTGTCTGATGATGTCAACCCAACTTATCAAATTGGACTGGACAAAATTGAGTCCTTCATTAAATCCAAAGACCATAAGGACATGCTCAAAAATCTTTTGGACGAAAATGACAGACTTAAACTGAGAACCGAAACCATACAAAAGTTTGACTCTCTAAATGCCAAAGTAAGCTCAGAAAATAAAATCGATGTTGAAAATGCATCTGAGCTTAACGAGGACGAAAACATGAGTGAAATTTCTGTAGAGGATACGGTTGACTGCTTAGAATTTGTTAAAAGCGAAACTAAAAACCACAAAAATCTTATTTCTGAAAATTCAGTGGAATTCGCTAGATTGTCCCAACAAAAGTCCCCAAAATTAGTAGAAAAAGCTGTTGTGTATCAAAAAGTCAGAACCACTCCGAATCAAGTATACAAAGTGACTGGAGTAACCGAACATCAAACAGCTGAACTCACGACTATTGTTAACGAAGACAATGCTGATGGTTGTGATGAGTTCTTCTGGGAAGCTCCTATTGACAATGGAAACGAAACCGTTGGCCTATCTGAAAGAACCTCTTGGATGAAGAAAGGGAGATACATATCTGAACCCTTGAACAAGCCTGATAATTTCAGTGAACCAAGCACAAGTGGTACAAAAGATACTCCTCAAGAGGTTGATCGTTCAGCAAAAGAAGACATTCCTTCAACGCCAACAGCTCGAAGTGAAACTTCATCAGATACTCCTTCCACTTCCTCAGGGCAAACTGAATCTTCTTCGAACATTCCCTCTGCACCCTCAGCTCAAAGAAAAACTCCTAAAGTTCAAAAGGAACCAACAAAGGTGACATCAAAAGCGAAAGCGAACGTTCATCATCAACCTAAACAGATGAGGGATAAAAAGATAGAAAGGAACCTAAGATACAGGAAAAACCTTTCTGAAAGAAAACAATTCTGGCACTCCCAGAATGCATACTATTCACACAAAGACAAGAATCTGAAGTATGAAAACAATCTTGTAAGAAAGCCTGATAATTCCAACAACCGAAACCAAAGGTTCGGTTCGCAAGAAGATACCAACCGAAAGCCAAGGTTCGGTTCGCATGAAAATACCAACCGAAAGCAAAGGTTCGGTTCTGAAAAGGATTTCAACCGAAACCAAAGGTTCGGTTCCAAGAACAACTCCAACCGAACTCAGAGGTTCGGCTCTGAAGTCAGACGAGAACAAGACTCAAAGGTTAACCCCACCAATGATCAAAAGCAAAAGGGTCACCTAGAGTCATCAGCAAGGAAGACATCACCATCCAAATCCAAATCCTCTCTTCCTAATTCTTCTCGTTTATCTCCATCTTGCTCTAACGCTAATTCCGTTGATTCTCAAAAACCTCGTCCATCTGCTGAACAGAAGGGAAAGCAGAAGGTCGATGAATCCAAACCTGAGTCCAAAGCGAACAAACCCAATCCTAACAAAATAAAAGTATTCACCATTAAAAAGAAAGATGAAACAACTTTAATTAAAAGAACATATCTTGTTGACATCTCTCTAACTATTCCTGTTCCCATGAAAACCTCACATGGACCCAAGAAACTTTGGGTTCCTAAATCTGCTTAATTTTTGCAGGTTATAAATGACGAGCAGTTTGACGAAGAATGGTACATCGACAGTGGCTGCTCGCGTCACATGACAGGAAGGAAAGAGGAACTCAGGGAATACAGATCTCTTGCAAATGGTGGCAACGTTAAGTTTGGAAATAACTCTTTCGGCACCATAAAGGGATATGGGATGATAACGAATGGTGATTTTACCATAAGGAAGGTGGCCTATGTGGATGGACTTCAACACAACCTCATCAGTGTATCTCAGCTTGTTGGAGGTACAGGTCTCAAAGTTTCATTCGATGATGAAGGTTCTGAAATCATAGAGAAAAAGACAAAGAAAGTGATTCTGAAGTCAGAGCGAAAGGGTGAAATGTTTCCGCTGAACATGAAACCCATCAAAGGAAACCCAGCAATATGTCTGCTATCAAAAGCTCAATCCGACAAAAGCTGGTTGTGGCACAGAAGACTCTCTCATCTCAATTTCAAAGATATCAACCGACTTGTCACTAGAGGTCATGTTAGGGGTCTTCCATTGCTCAAGTTTGACAGAGAGCATTTATGTGCTGCATGTGAAATGGGAAAGCAGAGTCGTCAAAGTCACCCATCCATAATTAACACAAAAGTTGTTGAACCACTCGAATTGCTTCATATCGATTTGTGTGGTCCTTCATCTATTGAAAGCATCGGTGGTAGCAAGTACATTCTTGTTGTCGTTGATGACTTCTCTAGATTTACATGGGTGTTCTTTCTAAAGCTCAAATCTGAAGCGACTCAAAAGCTGAAAGTGTTTATCAAGCAAATTGAAGTCCAGCTCAAGAAGGTCGTTCGCAACATCAGGAGCGACAATGGTCTCGAATTCAAGAACAGGGAGTTTGAAGTGTTTCTTGCAGAAAAGGGAATTAGCCATAATTTCTCAGCTCCCTACACACCACAACAGAACGGAATAGTCGAAAGACGAAACCGATCTCTGTGTGAAGCTGCCCGAACTATGTTAAGTTTCGCTTCCTTACCTCTTTATTTTTGGGCTGACGCTATTTCTACTGCTTGTTATACACAAAACAGGTCCTATCTCAACAAGCGATTCACACTCACACCATATGAGATATTAAACAACAGGAAGCCCAATGTGAAATTTTTCCACGTTTTTGGCTCAAGGTGTTTCATCTTTAACTCTAAAGAACACCGCAACAAGTTTGATGTCAAAGCCGACGAGGGAATCTTTCTGGGTTACTCACTCACTTCAAAGGCGTACAGGGTCCTAAACAAACGATCAAGAAGGATTGAAGAGACATACTATGTGACCTTCGACGATAGCTATGTCAAGAAGCTACAGGCCATAGATGACACTGCCAGGGAAATCTTTCCTCAAACTGGTCAAGTCACAGTCTCAATCGCCAATATGTACGAGAATTTTCTGGATCTCTTTGACGAACCGGAAAAAGCTTCTCTCTCAGAAGCAGGTGCAGCCGACAACAAAATAGATCATATGAAGCAGATTGTCGAAGATGCTGCAAGAAGAATGCATGAAGGAGAATCGCCTACTGATGAATCTCCAACCAACAATGCTTCAGTCGAGGGGGAGCCAAGTTCTCTTGTCGAGGGGGAGCCTAGCTCACAAGTCCAGGGGGAGCCAAGCTCTACTACTTCAACCGAAGGTCCTTCATCAAGCGAAGGTAACTCTCCAACCGAAGATGCCCCTCCAAACGAAGGTGCTTCAATGCCTGAAAATCCAGCACCACAAGAAACCCCTGAACCTCATGTTTGTCAAGACTCATCAATTGAGGGGGAGCATGATGATATGACGCTTGATTTTGATAGCCAATCTGAGCCTGAAGAGATGATCAACGCTGAACTAGATCCAACCTTCGATCCGAATTACCCTCCTCTTACAAAATGGACCAGAGATCATCCTATCTCTCAAGTAGTTGGTGATGTATCTGAAAAGGTTCTGACCCGATCTCAACTGAAGGCAAAACAGACATCCTTATTCTCAAAGGTTGAGTTTTGTATGTTTAACTCATTTGTATCAAAAGTTGAACCAAAGACAGTGAACACTGCCCTCGATCAATCTGATTGGGTTCAAGCAATGCAAGACGAACTAAACGAGTTTGAAAGGAACAAAGTCTGGCGCCTCATTCCAACTCCTCCGGATGCTTCAGTTGTTGGTCTCAAATGGGTTTTTAGAAACAAAATGGACAAGGAAGGTAATGTCATAAGGAACAAGGCTCGTCTGGTTGTCAAAGGATACTGTCAGGAGGAAGGGATAGATTACGAAGAGACGTTCGCTCCAGTAGCTAGGCTAGAATCGGTCAGAATATTTCTGGCCTATGTTGCTCACAAAAACTTTGAGGTCTTCCAAATGGACGTCAAGTGCGCATTTCTCAATGGAGAACTTGAAGAAACTGTGTATGTGGAGCAACCTCCTGGGTTCGTAAACGAAAAGTATCCAAATCATTGCTACATTGTGGATAAAGCTGTGTACGGCCTCAAACAAGCTCCGAGAGCCTGGTATGAAACGCTTACAAAATTTTTAAAGATGTCCAAATTCAAACAAGGTTCGGTTGACCCAACCTTCTTTCGCAAAAAGGAAGGTAACCACCTTATGATAGTTCAAATTTATGTCGATGACATCATCTTTGGCTCTACGAATCCCAGCTTAACAGCTGAATTCAGAAAGTTGATGGAGACTAAGTTTGAAATGAGCTCAATGGGTCCTATTAATTTTTTCCTTGGTTTAAATATAAGACAGGGACCCGAAGGCATCTTTATCAATCAGGAAGCTTACACAAAGACTCTCCTAGCAAAGTTTGGCATGATGGGAGACTCAAAAGTCAAAGTCCCAATGGCATTCGGCACCAAACTTACCCCTTCACTGGATAAACCGGCTGTCGACATCACGCTCTATTGTCAAATGATAGGCTCACTGATGTATCTAACTACTAGCAGGCCTGATATCATGTTTTCTGTATGTTATTGTGCTCGATTTCAGGCTAATCCACGCGAACCTCACATGCTGGCAGTGAAGAACATCCTACGCTATCTCAAGCGAACCGCCTCCTTAGGTCTATGGTATCCATCCAACTCTGGCTTCTTCGTTCAAGCCTATTCTGATGCTGACCTTGGAGGATGTGGACTCGACCGCAAAAGCACAACTGGTGGCTGTCAATTTCTTGATGGGAAGTTGGTCAGCTGGCAATCCAAGAAACAAACATGTGTGTCGCTGTCTACTGCTGAAGCGGAATACATTGCCGCTGCATCCTGCACATCACAAGTGATTTGGATCCAGAGTCAACTTCGAGACTATGGACTCAATATGAAGAAGATCCCTCTATATTGTGACTCTGAAAGTGCAATTAGGATCTATCATAACCCGGTGCAACACTCTAAAACCAAACACATAGCACTGAGGTATCACTTCATCAAAGATCATGTGGAAGATGGAAATGTCGAAGTTCACTTCGTAAGAACCACTGATCAACTGGCTGACGTCTTCACCAAAGCTCTTCTAGAAGCATCATTCAATAAAATTTTGCAAGGGCTAGGTATGATGGAATCAGAGTCAGTTCCTCACACTACCTCTCGATCTCAAACGTAAGAAGCGAATCCAACCGAACGTTCGGGTTCGGTTCAACCATTTCACTCGCTCATTACTTCAAAGGTAGTTTCTCCTTGTTGTATATTTCTGGTGCAAAATTTGTTTTTCTTTATGTAAAAAGTTTTTTTTATTGCATATCTAAACTCCTTGGTTTCTTAAAAAATTTTCCAAAACCGAAACCTCCAGAAGGTTCGGGTTCGGTTTTCCAAAATTTTAGTGAACCGAAACCAACCGAAGGTTCGGGTTCGGTTTTTCAAAATTTTTTCTGAACCGAAACCAACCGAAGGTTCGGGTTCGGTTTCTCAAAATTTTTCTGAACCGAAACCAACCGAAGGTTCGGGTTCGGTTTTTCAAAATTTTCCTCAACCGAAACCAACCGAACGCTCGGGTTCGGTTTTTCCATTTTTTTTGCAAAGTTTTTTTTAATCGTATTTTTTTCTTTTCTTTTAACTCTTTTATAATTTTTTTTATGTCTTATTTTTTTTACTTTTAATTTTTTTTTCTCTCAATTTCAAAAACTCCAAAAATATTTTAATTTTTTTTGTGTGCTCCTTCGTTTATGGGGATATATTTCATGACTTACTTAAGTGTCCCTAGAAGCATGCTGCTGTATGTGTCCCAAGCCTCATAAGATTTTGAATAATAGCCTTCATGACCTGGTATACACAAACCTTGTCTTCCCAATAATGCTAACTCATTTATTCTAATCATGAGCTACCTCACTATTTTCTCACATGAGTTCAGAGTCTCCTGCTTGGTCCTTATGTTCGCAGCAGAGGTACTATGTCTTCTTTCACCATCCCCATTATACTTCTCCATAAGATTCACATCATCACTGTAACCCTTGAGACTCTCAGCAACTACCACTGAGGTTTATGGTTACACAACATCTGTGTTTATGATCTTAGCATCGTGCCACTACGAGCTGAGTGAAACCCAAAACTCAACACCAACGAATTGACGGTGACCAATTAACTTGATCAAGTTTTCACCAATGAATTAACGAATGTACCTTCATGAAATCTCATTTTTTTTGCGTGGTTCCAATGAAATTGTTACACACCATGACATTTCTTCCCAAGGGATCCAGTTTTAAATTTTTATCTGAGATTTCATATTAATCCAAGCCACTACAACATTAACTCAAACCTACTTGTTCAACAGACTACACTGGTCTCACAAGTACTTTGTTCACGTTCGTTCTTATATCAGGAATTGAATTGTTGAATCAAAGCGAAACCACCCTTAATTTGCCTTATTTAAAGAAGCCTTTCAACATTTATTGATAAATGTTTGATCGTAATTCAACGGGATTCCACACTAACACTTTGAGGTCTCTCTTGACCTTGAAGGAAGAGATTCGTGCCCGGGATCATCAGTTTCGTGTCATCATTGACATCACAGATTATCCTACACAGAGTTGCTTTATTTCTTTAATTTTTTTTACACTCTTTGCACGAAAATCCTAGATTTTCAAAAATTCCGTTACTAATTATTTTACAGGCTGGATAATTAATGGATGGTTCATAATGAAGTTGTGGTTACCAATAATTCACGTGGGCATTTTATTCAAAAGATGGCGTTTAAAAAGGGATAAGTTCAAAAGGTTGCTGACGGGGCGGGAGTTCAAAGGATAGAAATTCAAACGACGGTACAAAAGGAGGGCGCGTGAATTTGAAGCGGCCGCGCTTTTTCTGACACTATTGGACGCGTGTGCAGTATTGAAGCGTCATCCATCTGGCATTAATGGCGCGTGTGGAAATGGAAACGGTTCCTCTCTCTGAACCGGCGCTTATTGGGCGGCGTGATCCTAGGAATCTGACACTCTCTCTCCTACGTGATCATCGCACGTCCCAACTGTCACCAATCAGTCAATCAAAAACCCTTCCGTATTTCAATAAGAGATTTGAAACGATCTTTCTCTCTCCTATCACCTACTATAAAAAGCCATCAACACCACCTTTTACCTCTTTACTGCCCCCATAATTCCCAAAGCAAAATTACTCCCAAAACTCTCTCCCGGTCATCTTCTTCTCCACACCTGCAACAATGGCTGAATCTTCATTCGTTCATGCCACTTCTCAAATTCTTCCCATCAGACCTCAACAATGCCTTGTCATTGATCTGAACCCACTAGCCTATGATCCCTACATGTCGCCGGTTATCGAATGCCTCAAGTACTCCCAGCTTGCTCCGGCATTGTCCAGAATTGAAACGGTGCCAATGGTGGCTCTATCTCAGGTCTATGCGACGGCCTACTACGACAAGGGCGTCGACAGGATATTTTTCGAAGTGGCGGAACACAAAACGTCGATTTCTCGTCCCCGCTTCTGCACCATGCTTGGGTTTGCTGCAGACCCATCGCGTATTAACCCGGAGACGATTCCGGTTGGAATGTTATACAACATGTTCTACAACATGGGCTACACGGAAGTTCTTACCTCCGTCGCCAGGTTCAAGAAGTCATGCCTACCGCCCCTGTGGAATGGGTTATTTACAGTTCTCTTCAAGGGACTGTCTGAGAGGAGCTCAGGATCGGACGGGGCCAGTCGTCTTTTCCTGTCAATCATGTATGGGGTGTACAACGGGATCAACCTCGATTATGGGTTTGTCCTTTGGCAACAACTGATTCAGAGCCTTTCTTCCACTTCTCGACACTCTGAAGTGTCGCTGGCCCGATTCTGGATCTTGATCACAAGATGGGCCATGGACAGGTTTGAGGTCCCAACTGCTGACGGTGCACCGATGTCTTCTGTTGGTACGTTCCATACCAAGAAGATCATCGTATCCGATGCATCGAAATTCTCCTTCATTGGCTCTATCCCGGAGTCGATGTATGGTAGTGTGCCATCAGACAGCAGTATGATCAAGGCGATCAAGGAGTTAGGGCCATCTGGTCCGAGGGAACTGACACCGGACATGCTGCGATCAATTCATGATGCCGACAAACCGGTGGCCAGGGGTAAGAAGGCAGACAAGGGGAAGAAACCATCCAAAGCCCCAAAACCTTCTCCCAAGAAGCGCAAACAACCGAAGGCTGCTTCGTCACCACAACCGAAAAGGAGGAAGACCCAACAAAAGCGAAAGCTAGTCCTTCCCTCCTCATCAAGTGAATCCGAAGGTGAGAGTTCGGACTCTGAGGGATCACAAGGAGACGAATCTCCACAAAGAGGCCACACACCCCCTCGGTCCCCAACCCCGGAGATGGAACTTCACCAATCCCCAGTTCCTTCCCCTCCACCCACAATTCCTATTTCCATTCCCACCATAAACCCTACTATACCACCAACCTCATTCCCTATACCACCACCCATATTCACCACAACAACCGAAACACCACCTGTTACCGAAACCCCACCTGTAACCGAACCTCCACAAACTGAAACCCATACACCACCACCACCCGAAACTCATCCCCCACCCACTCAACCTGAACCAACTAAACCAATAACACCCCCAGCTTCACCACTACCTCAATCTCCAGAAGACGCCTCCGACGACGATGATCAATACCTTGGTGGTGATCACATGAACTATGATTCGGTCTATTATAGTCCGTTTCAAGTTCAAAGTGATGAGGAGGATGATGCTCCAGTGACAAAGAAGCATCTTCGCGAGCTTAACGAGAAGGTTGCTCAACTTCTCGCCTCCTCTTCCAACCAGCAGTCCTCTTTATCTGAAGCCGCACTTCAGAAGATAGTTGATGCCTTCTCCAAGGCTCAACATGATTCAATGGCCTCAGCAACTGCTGCGATAGACGCCTCCACCCGAGCTTGTGAGGCTGCGACCGAAAAAGTCGATAAACTATTCCATGACGCTACAATCCTGCTGCAGTCTATGCAGGAAAGCGCCGAAGCCACCAAAACAACTCTGGAACCACTTGTTAATCAATTGGCCCAGTTTGTAAAGACGGAGTTATCCTCGTTCGCTACCCTCAGACAAAACCTTAGCGACGACAACTCGGCACTCCGTGCCTCGATCGATGCCCGCTTGGCAAAGCTACAAGAGGATCTTGCGGCTGAAAATTCACTGATGGACGTCCTGGCGAGTAAGACTACTGCCCTCAAGGTCAAGAGCACCCAACTTTCCAACTCCGAACAACAATTGGAGGCTCTTCGATCCGAGAGGGAAATCATCAAGACGTGTGTTTCGGATGTCCACGCCGCTCTATCCAACATCCTGGAAGCACACGACCCCATCCTCAATCACTCAGTGAGGCGTACTCTCGCTGAGAAACTCTCTCCGGCCATGGACCTCTTGAGTAAAATTGAAGGCCTACCCAGTTTCGTGTCCATTCCGAAACAAGGGGGAGATGAGAAGAAAGGATCGAAACCCCCTCCTTCCTCCAAAGCTACTCACACAACCGAACCACCCCCAACTGGTCATGCCTCGGGTTCGGGTGTGAAGAACAAAGGCAAAAACATAGCAGAGGGAGGAGATGACAATGAAGATGAAGATGAAGACAAGGAGACTATTGCGGACATGTTAAAGAGAAAGAACAGTCGCAATACTGATGACGATGTCAGTCGTGTGGCACGTGAAGCTGAAGAAGCCGAACATAAACAAAAAGAAGCCAACGATCTCCTTGAGAGCCAAAAGCTGCTCTTCCCTGCCTGGACCAGGGATCGTCTGATAAAAGAAGCCATAGAGACTCCAAGCATACTATGGCTCGAGCCGGTGATATCGTTCGACTGCAACAACTCGGTCGATTCGCAATTTGATATGCCGCTGACTCGAAAGGCGTTCATCTTCCACGCCTTCTCCAACATTTTCGAAGTCCCGCATCCGAACGATGAGCTTGACAGGGAGCTCATTGACTTCTACCTGGAGGCCGCTCGCCCTCAATACCTTACATGGAGCGCCCAGAAGATTGTCAATGTTCGGGTGATGAAGCCGTTTGCCGTGGGGAGATTCACAAACGTCAAGTTCAAGCTTATCCGAGGATCTGCAAGAACTGCTCACATGATCTCTCTGGCGGATCTGCCCAATCTGAACCCTCATGATTGGATAGTCTTGTACAACATCTTGCTGACAAACGAAGCCGAATATGGTCCCATCTTAGACAATGTCAAAAGGATGCTGGCATGCTATATCATGGAGGTGGCCCTAATGGATCAGGAGGTTGCCACAGTGTTTAAGAAGAAACCGAAAGTCAAGCCTGTGGGATCGGCCAGTGATCTAAACACGATGAAAATGGGCAAGATAGATTCGAGGCGAAACTCTGTGATGTTCACCAGAGCCGAAGGACAGAAATGTCTGTTCGCGTTAGCTGACAAGCACCTCTACACCACTACCTGCTTGGAACACGTCCTATCAATCGTCAAGCGGTGTAAGGACAATTCGGCTGATGACATCAAGTACTTTGAAGATATGATCAATTGGTACATCCGGTTTAGACAGACCATCCTTTCCATAACCAAGTGTCTGTTTAGTACCGTGAAGAAGAAGGTACCAGCTTCAGCCGCCGGCCCAAGTAAGAAGTGAAGGTCTCGCTCCAAATTGACGCAAAGGGGGAGATTGTTGGGCTGAAGTTCTGTTTTATGTTGCGTCTTTTGGGCTCGTAGATTAGCCTTTTATTCTCCGGTTTGGGCCTGTCCAACTGAGAGCCTTTTATGTATAGTATATAAGTTATCGCTTGCATGCATATTAGGTTAAGATTCAAGATTTCAGTTTGTACATTCAAGAGTTCTACGATATTGCTTTCTTGTAATCTCCCAATCCTTTACAGTTGATGTTCTTAATCGAGCTCTTCTAAGGATTTTATTTAATCATTCAACACGATTGATTCAAGCTGTTGTGTTCTTAATATTGTTCTCTGGTTTGCTATTATTATTGCGTTCTTGCTGTTTCTTATACTTATACTTGTTCAAGATCTAATCGATCTTCATAGATTAAAAGTTGTTTTAATCCCATCACGGAGCATGTCATGATAGCGGGTCCTCCTCATGTCCTCATCGCCCGCATACTGGGGCACCAACAGTGCCCTCTCCCGGAACTTGGCGGTGATCTCCGCCACGGTCTCCGTCGTCCGCCTCATCTTTAAAAACTCTATGGCCAGCTGCTAGAGCTCGACAACCGGCGCAAATGCCGCCCTGAACCTGGTCACGAAGTCCGACAAGGTCATAGCCTCGATAGCTGAGGCTCCCAACGAGTCACCCACTGACTCCCACCAATCTCGAGCTCGGTCTCGTAAACACCCTGCTGCGTACCTCACCTTCGACCCCTCGGGGCAGAAGCTAGTCAACTGTGCAGACTCGATGTCTGTAATCCATCGCCTGGCAGTAATGGGGTCCTTCACCCCTTGGAAATCTAACGCACCACTGCCCCTGAAGTCCTTAAAGGACAGCGTGCGCGATCCCGACTGGCCAGATGCCATGTCGCTCCTGAATGCCCTGAGGCGATCCTCCATCAACTCGATGATCCCTTCCTTGATCGACCCGAAGATAATGGGGGTCGACTCAAGGATGCATCTGGTAATCTCTAACGTGATGAACTCACGTAGCCCCTCGTCTACCGGCTCGGAACCCGATCCCGAACCCGATCCCTCCCCTGAACTGCCCACTACGGGCCTCGATCGTAGTACCACCATTCTGCAATATAGAAATAATAATTGTTAGTGATACTACTACTTCTTGAGGGATCACATATACCACAAGTTCCCTGGTCTCATCTTGGCCTCCCTTGGTTCGGGTATGGATCCTCTGCTTCCAGTAGTACGGGCCCATACTACCTTCCACATCTATCCGTACCTTCTTCAAGGACTGCCTCGACTCCACCAGATCCCTTTCACTATGGCTGATCACTGCTATACTCATCCTAGGCTTGCCCTAGGGAAATCTCTGACTCTAGTCTATCCAGTCCTCAGCTGCTGCAGGCCTCCTTGTAATGCCAATTAGCCACTACCCGAATACCATCACATGTGATGAGGCTCAGATAATCCTTCGAGTACCCGACTTGTCCCTACAACGGTTGGACTCAAACAAGAGCTACGCAGTAGGATCAAATCCGGCACTCTAAGATTATTCAACCCTGATCACATGTGACGTGACGTATTTGCCTAATGGCTAACTCCTCATTATTCAGAGTCCCACAAAGCACGAAGCAAGCAGCATTCAGACAAGGGTAACAATCTAAATCAACGCTATCTGCTTACAGGAGCTGTACTAGCATACAATGCTAAGCTCATATTACCAGAAATAACCTAATCAGGCTATCCTACTCGTTGCCTACTTAATACTAGCATGCAATTCTCATACAACTGAAACACATAAAGCAGATACATAAGGCATCACTCCTAGATCCTTAGTCCTAGTCTAGCATGATGTTCTACAAAAGCTGATAAACATAACATAAACTTATATGGGTACTTTGGGGAATACTTACTTGAGCTCGGCCGGTCGTGCACATCACACACTTCGTTCTTCCTTAAAACTCTTTTCTCAATTTTTTTTAGAAAACATTTTCTTTTAAAAAGTCTTTTCAATCCCTCGATTTGAGTTTAGGCACCCCCGAAGGTGTGTCTGAATCCCTCAAACCAAGGCTCTGATACCAACTTGTAACGACCCAATTTTCACGTCCAAAAATTTCGTTTTAGAAAGAGGTACCTGAACCAAAACTGTAAACTGTAAGCACAAAGCTTAATGAGTTCCCCCATCATACCACGTACCATATAAACACATAACATACATACTGCCATGCTATTCTGGGTGCCTGACTACCCGGTACGGCCATTCTGGGGTGCCGACTACCCGTGCGGCCATTCTGGGGTGCCGTCCTACCCGTGTCAAGCCATTCTGGGGTGCTGACTACCCGTGTCAAGCTATTCTGGGGCGCTGACTACCCATCGGTCCTAACAACCGATCCTCGGGGACTATTTCACCCCTACTGCTACTTACACATATATCATACATAACAGACATATCTGGGGTATCTGGGCTACCCTTCGGTCCTAACAACCGAACTCGGGGACTGGTCCCCTCCTACTACCTCTATCGCATATAACATAACAAGCCAGCATACAAACATATCATCACGTACGGTCAGACATTTCTGGGGTGTCTGCACTACCCTTCGGTCCTGACAACCGATCTCTATTTATATAACATATCATGCTAGCATATAACATATCAGGTAGTAGCAACCTAGATGATATCACAAAGACAATCATCTAATCATACGACTCCTATTGGTGGGCCGGCATTGTGGCCGTAGACCCACCGCTACTGGAAGGTAACTCACCTCGAAGTAGCTGCTGATCTGATCGGGAACCGACTGTCTACTGCTGCTCCGGAAATCCTCTGGTTGTAATTCCCACAACATACTCAATCAAACACTGCTAATTGTCCTTTGGGTAAAATGACCATTTTACCCCTGATCATGCCCTAAGTCAAAGTCAGAGTCAACTTTCAGTTAACCCGACTCGCCGAGTTGGCTCGCCAACTCGCCGAGTCCCTGTCCAATCGACTGACCTGGATTCCGTTTCTACTCGTCGAGTTAGGCGTTGACTCACGAGTTCTCCTTCCAAACTGATGTTCAAGTCTTTCATCCTACTCACTGAGTTATATGAACAACTCGGCGAGTTCATCTTCATCCGATGAATACTTATGCTGCGACTCGCCGAGTTGTATGAACAACTCGCCGAGTCTGATCTTGATCTAAGGAGATTGTCTTGAACTCGCCGAGTCAGGGCAATGACTCGCCGAGTTCCTTCATGGATGAGTTCGGCTTCCAACTCACTGAGTCACACCCCGTGACTCACTACTCTACACGACACAACGAAAAGGGGACAAACTCGGAGACCCGCGAGCAGACTCGCTGAGTCATATGAACGACTCGCCGAGTTGCTACCATGCAGTCTCTAAATGGTCGATTTTGCTTGAATCCAGCTTATGCTATCCACAGATCTGGGCTCCTAGGGCTTGGTTTACACGTAAAGTTTCCAACTTTACGTGTAGATCACCACCAATAAAGGTTCTAAGGCTTAAAGTGCAACAAAAGGGGTAGATCTAGGGCTTGTGTGCAATATGACTCCATAAAGGCAGTAGATGCAAGCTCCAGGGACTGAATAGGGTCTAGGTCTAAAGCCTAGCAACTTGAATCAACTAACAATGCACAACCAAGCTTGGGACATGGTTCAAGGAGGTCTTTAATGGAGTAATAAGCATATAAACAGAAGGAAAACGAGTTATACCTCCAAGAAACTACTGAGAGAACAAGAAGATGCTTGGCTTCCTTCCCTTCCTCTTGATCTACTCCACTTCCTTCTCAAATTCTTCAAGAAAACACACTAAAAAGCCTCAAACTCACAAGAACAAGAGCTAGAACGTATGGAGAGCTTCTGAGGGTGAATGGGGCGGAGTTGGGGGCGCAAATGGTCGTTTAAATAGGGTGCAAACCCTTGGAAATTAGGGTTTCATCAGATAGCACGGACTCGCCGAGTCCATAATATGGACTCGTCGAGTCGCCAACTTAACCGCGCCCCAAGTCTCGTCTCTACTCGGCGAGTCGGGCCTCCAACTCGCCGAGTCCACGGCCAAAAATACAAAATACTCAGATATATCTTATGTACCAGGAACCAGGTGCTACAGCTCAGCCAGAGGGTTTTGTCAATGCAAATCATCCCAATAGAGTGTGTAAGCTTGAAATGTCCATTTATGGACTAAAGCAAGCGTCTTGCAGATGGAATCTTTGTTTCGATGAGAAAGTCAAAGAGTTTGGTTTTCTGCGAAGCGAGGATGAATCATGTGTATATATCAAATCCAGTGGGACTATAGTAAGCTTCCTCGTATTGTATGTAGATGACATACTGCTCACAGGAAACGACATCCCGATGCTGCAGGAAGTAAAATCCTAGCTTGGGAAGTGCTTCGCTATGAAAGACCTCGGAGAGGCTGCCTATATCTTGGGAATAAGGATAGTGAGAAATAGGAGTAAACGACTAATAGGACTTAGTCATAATACTTACTTGGACAAGGTACTAAAACGTTTTAGTATGGAGAATTCCAAGAAAGGGGAGTTACCGATCCAAAGTAATGCCAAGTTGAGTAAGACTCAAAGTCCGAATACCGAAGTCGAAATAGCAGAGATGAGGAGAGTACCCTACGCTTCTGTAGTTGGCTCGATCATGTATGTTATGACTTGTACTCGCCCTAATGTGGCCTTCGCTTTGAGCATGGTCATCAGATATCAAGGGAACCCTAGCAAAGCACATTGGACCGCAGTCAAGAACATTCTTAAGTATCTTCAGAGGACCAAGGAATGGTTTCTAGTCCTCGATGGGAGTGATGACTTAAAGGTGCGAGGGTACAGTTGATGGATTTTGAGCATTCTAACACTTCCTAAGTGTACATGCAACCCTAATAAACCTTCGATCTATGTTTGTCTAAGATTCATGCAAAATTGATTTCCAAGGTTCATGATCCTATCTAGCATACATGGGGAACATTTTAACTTAAATGAAAGATAGAATAGCATACCTTGTTGTTGATTTTGATTCCTTGAAACCTTGTGAGCCTAGCACCCCATGTGTGATGCCTCAAATGCTTCACACAACACCAAATGCTATGGAGTAAACTTGGAGAGAATTTATAACACACTAAAATCGGCTCTAGCCCTCTTGTTCTACTTAGTGTAACCGATTTTGGGAGATGTCACATGGTTTATATAGTGTGTTGCATTAGGTAAACCCTAATGTAACATGACTCTTTATTTCCATGATCCATGGATTAACTCCATGGAGCATCCTATGGGTGGAACCCAACTTGATAATCCATGGAGCCTCTTAGCCCACTATATAAGTTATGGATGATTTACATAATCAACCCATATATATTTAATTAGTTATCTTTTGATCACTTAATTAATACTAAATTAATTCTTGATCAACCTAATTAAATAATATTATTAATATATTAGAGCTTATAATATATTAATAAACCATAAATGTTATTTCTCTCATTTAGTTTATCCAATGCATGGTGCCATGTAACCCAAATGGACCATGCCGGGTAGGGTCAAGTACGTACCAGAAATAGTTATGGACTTAGACACCTTATCCAACAATCTTCCACTTGGATAAGTCTAATAACTATAACTGTAGGTATGACTTCAGGAACCGATCGACAATCGTAGCTCTTTCAAGGTCTCTCGGAACTGAGAAGATGATGATACACCATTTCAGATAAGTGATCATATAATCCTCTGTTCTAGATATCAGTCGGACAAATACATGGAACAATGTCTTACTTATTGCCCAGCAGTTTGTTTCCCGATTTTCGATTTGTTTGACTAAGAACTTAATTGAACACATCAACTTAGTTCTAACCGGGCCCGGTACATATGTCAAAACAAAATCATCGAGGGGCCCAAATATCAGCTTCTAATCCAAGAAGGAACAGATAAACTTCGACTCATATATTTGCTCTACTACTTGTTGAATTATACACAAAAGCACGTTTTATAACATCGAGTTACCAATGCATTTTCGTACAATCAATGCATAACCAAATCATAGGCAACAAATAATATCTCTAGGTTTGAAGACTTATATGATGTTACCGTCTCACAATCACTCGAGATAAATTCCATGAAGTGATACCAGTGAGCGTTGGTTGATTCCAATACTCAGAACTTATGAGTACTCATGAAGTGTTGTCCTAAACTTGACACCTAAAACCAACTTCATGACAGTCTTAGTTCATATCTACTTCCAACATATGACCGACTATGGAAATTTGAATAATATGTAAAACAAAACGTAATATTCTGGAAGTCAAAACATGCAAAAGAAATTCTAGTAAACGATTGACAGAAGATAGCAACACTTTACTCATAAATAAAAACAACTTTTATTCATCATCAAATGTCAATTACACTTTACAAATTTCCAAAGTTATCTAACTACTAAAACTAATATCATCCTTTAGCCCTATGCTCCGAGCATGCTGAAGATGTTTAACCCGACTCAGTCCTTTTGTGAGGGGATCTGCTAGGTTCTCATCTGATGATACCCTCTTTGCCACGAGGATCCCTTCGTCTATGTGATGTCTGATAAAGTGATATTTTCTGTCGATGTGTCTGGATCTCCCGTGATCCCTTGGTTCTTTGGCTAAGGCAACAACACTTTCACTATCACAGAAATTTCCATAGGCTCCTTTATGGCTGGTACAACTCCAAGGTCTCCAATGAAGTTCTTCAGCCATATTGCCTCCTTTATTGCCTCGCTCGCTGCTATATACTCTGATTCACAAGTGGAATCAGCCACTGTCTCCTGCTTGGAACTCTTCCAAGTGATTGCTCCTCCGTTTAGGGTAAAGACCCAGCCCGAATGAGAATAGAAATTATCCTTATCAGTCTGGAAGCCAGCATCACTATACCCTACAACTCTCAAGTCATCACTCCCACCGAGGGTAAGGACCCAGTCCTTAGTCCTCCGTAGGTACTTGAGGATATTCTTTACCGCAGTGCAGTATGCCTTGCCAGGGTTCCCCTGATACCTGCTAACCATGCTCAAAGCAAAGGCTACATCAGGTCGAGTACAAGTCATAGCAAACATGATCGATCCTATAGCCGAAGCATAAGGTACTCGACTCATTTCTGCTATCTCAGCCTCTGTACCCGGGCATTGAGTCTTACTCAATCTGGCGTTACACTGAATAGGTAACTATCCTTTCTTGGAGTCCTGCATGCTGAATCTCTTCAGCACCTTATCCAAGTAGGTACTCTAACTAAGTCCAGTTAGTCTTTTACTCTGGTCTCTCAAGATCCTTATCCCTAGAATATAGGCAGCTTCTCCTAGGTCCTTCATAGGGAAACACTTCCCAAGCTAGGACTTAACTTCCTGCAGAGTTGGGATGTCATTTCCTATGAGTAGTATGTCATCCACATACAATACCAAAAAGCTAACTATACTCCCACTATCCTTGACATATACACAAGATTCATCTTCGCTCCTAGAAAAGCCAAACTCTTTGACTTTCTCATTAAAGCAAAGATTCCATCTGCAAGGTTCTTGCTTTAATCCATAAATGGATTACTCAAGCTTACACACTCTATTAGGGTACTATGTATTGACAAAACCCTCTGGCTGACTCATGTAAACATCCTCAACCAACTTTCCATTAAGGAAATCAATTTTGACATCCATTTTCCATATTTCATATTCATGAAATGCAGCTATGGCTAACATAACCCTAATACACTTAATCTTGGCTACTGGAGAAAAGGTCTCATCGTAATCAACTCCCGGAGTTTGAGAGAAGCCCTTTGCAACCAATTGTGCCTTATAAGTGTGTACATTACCATCCATGTCGGTCCTATTCTTGAAGATCCATTTGCCCCCCTACAGTCTTACGACCTGGTACATTCTCAACCAAGTTCCAAACTTGATTGTCATACATGGATTGTATCTCGCTGTCCATTTCCTCTTTCCACTTGGCTGACTCAGGGCCTGACATGGCTTCCGCGTAACTGTTAGGTTCATCCAGCCCTACTAGGGTCTCATCACTAATAAGTGTATCACCTTCCGCGATAATATGGAATCCATAGTAATGCTCAGGTGCATTCCTAACTCTCGTGGAACTCCTTAGAGGTACAGACTCATCAATTGGCTCAACAGGAGTTTCCTCCTCATGTTGAGTGCTAGGGTTTGAAGTTCCTTCACCACTTGACTCTTGAATTTCTTCAAGGTCAACTTGCCTCCCACTGTTTCCTTGGCTTATGAACTCTCTTTCTCGAAAGACAGTCATCCTAGCTACAAAGACCACATTCTCACTAGGTTTGTAGAAGAGGTAACCAAAGGATTTATGTGGGTAGCCGATGAAAATACACCTCTCACTTCGAGGTTCGAGTTTATCATGAGTATCGCGTCTCATGAAAGCCTCGCAACCCCAAATCTTGATGTGGTCTAGTTTGGGTACTTTACCAGTCCACATATCATGAAAAGTTTTGGCAACTTTCTTTGTAGGGACTAGATTAAGGATATGGGCGGTAGTCTCTAAGGCATACCCCCAAAATGAGATTGGTAGCGAAGCTCGACTCATCATGGAACGAACCATATCCAATAAGGTTTGATTACGCCTCTCAGCCACACCATTCAACTGCGGTGTACTGGGAGGTGTCAATTGTGAGATAATCCCACATTCCCTAAGATAGTCGAGGAACTCTGAATTAAGATACTCAACATCTCGATCGGATTGAAGCATCTTAATGTTCCTACCCAATTGATTCTTGACTTCCTATTTAAACTCTTTAAACCTTTCAAGAGTATCTGACTTATGCTTGATTAAGTAGACATATCCATATCTACTGTAATCATCAGTAAAAGTCAAATAATAACGATTAGAATCCCTTGTGGCATGTTTGAAGGGTCCACACACATCCGTGTGTACGAGATCCAACAAACCTTCACCCCTCTCACAAGTACCAGTGAAGGGAGACTTTGTCATTTTTCCAAGTAAGCATGATTCGCAACTATCATCTGACTTTAGGTCAAATGATTCCAAGACTCCATCCATTTGGAGTTGGCCTATGCATTTATTGCTTATATGTCCAAAACGACAATGCCATAATGATGCTTTATCCAAGTTATTATCATTAACAGAATCAATACACAGCACATTATTTCCTAAGTTATCTACAACAGATACAGTTTCATACACACCATCACAAGGTAATGCTTTAAAATAAAAAACATTATTAAAGAAAGCATTAATCGAACCAACTTCATTATCAAATGAAAAGGTAAAACCTTGTTTATACAATGCATGAAAGGAAATAATATTTCTTGCCATTTATGGAGAGTAACAACATTTATTCAAATCTACACTAAACCCACTACTTAGCAATAAAGTATAAACTCCAATCTTGGTGACAGGTAAAGCTTTCTTATTCCCCATGATCAAGTTTATTCTTCCATGCTCCACATTCTCACTTCTTCTTAGTCCCTGCAAATCATAACATATATGAATACCGCAACCGGTATCAAGGACCCAAGAGTTAGAATAAGGTGAGTTATTAGATAAGATAATGTAAATACCTGCATGGTTGGGTTTAACTTACCCATCCTTCACATCTTGCTGGTACTTTAGGCAGTTCCGCTTCCAATGTGCGTTTTCATGGCAATAGAAGCATTCAGCCTCTTTTGGGTCAGCAAAAGCAGTGACAAAACCTTTCTTGGTTCCATTTGAAGAGGAGCCTTCAAGGGTCTTACCCTTGGTACCCTTCAAGGGGCTCTTCCTCTTCTTACCCTTCCTTTTCCCAATTGCCAAGACAGGGGCGGAGTTGGTAGGAGTAGGAGAAACAACCGACTTACCTTTAAGATCACTTTTCGCGGTCTTTAGGAGTCCTTGAAGTCTGCTGAGTGTGACCTCTTCCTTATTCATGTGATATGTCATGCGGAATTGATCATAGCACGAGGGTAAGGGGTGCAAAATGATATCTATTGCAAGCTCCTCGGGGAATTTCACATTAAGCTTTAGCAGACGGTCCATAAATCTTTGCATTTTCTGCATGTGGCCCGTGATGGGTTCACCATCCTTCATTCGGGTTGTTATCATGGAGGAGATGATTTCATACCTCTCTTTTCGGGCACTTTGATGGTATCTTTCCATCAAGTCTTGGTGCATTTCAAAAGGGTAGAAGTCCTCATAGGACTTTTGGAGTTCTGCTGTCATGGTGGCCATCATGATGCATGCCACTTTGGTGGCATCCCTTTCATGTGCCCGGAAGTCAGCGATCTCCTGGGGAATTGCAGTGGTCTCATCAATCTCTTTAAGCTCCTTATCGAGGACATATTCCTTGTCCTCTTAGCAGGTAATCATCCTGATGTTTCTGATCCATTCATTGAAGTTGGATCCATCAAAAGTGACTTTCCCACACAAGTTCATAAGGGTAAAGGAGCCATTAGGATTAGAGCCATAAGCAGCATTGTTTGAAGATATCTGAGTAAGAAGAAAGACAAGATTAGTTTAGATATTAATTTAGTCCTTAATAAAGCACCAAAATGTATTATTAAGGCTAGGAACCAATCACAATATATTATACTTAGAAGAGGTATGCCGTAATCTAAGTAATAACATATTTGAAAGGAAGGTGAATGATGATTCACCAATTTCCACCAAAAACGAAATATTAATATATTAAGTTTTAATTTGGTTCTTAGAAATTCCTAGATTCTTTTGAGATTCAATGAACTTTTCAAATGCATGTTTCAATTTCGAGTGTGCCTTCCAAGTTTTGTGACTGGGATATCGAGGATCACAAAACGAGGTGTGAAGTAACCATGCAAATCACTTGGTACCCTCAATGTTTATTACTCAATCGATGTGCCGGTTAACCACACGCACTCCACCGACCTATAATAAACTTTAAGTCACCCTTTACTTACCTTGTTAAGTTCAAGTTAGTGTGCCGGTTAACCACACACGCTCCACTAACGACTTAAACAAAGTGTAAAGTGTAATTTCATGGATTAACACCTTATTCACATTTTCCTAAAGTAACTAAGATTGAGAATTTAATTAAAACATTTAGTTACTTTATAATTATCATTATACTTTTAATGATAATTTATAAGTCCTTGTCCTACCCGTTCGACTAACGACCCTACACCGATCAAGGAAGCGGTGGGTGAGAGTGGACACCCATTAAGTTGCCATTTTATAGGCAACAACCTTATACCCCCCTTATAGACCGGCTTCGTGAATGAGGCGTACTAGCGGTAAGACAACTTGATCTTATATATATATATATATATATATATATATATATATATATATATATATATATATATATATATATATATATATATATATATTATTAACTCATAATATTATAAAGTATAAGGGTTGAATTTTAACTTTTAAAATTCTAAGGGTTGGAACTTAAGTTTTAATCATGACTTTACTTGTTCCAAAACTTGAGGGCAAGTTTTGTAAACTTTCAAAACTTTTCATTTCTTATAACTTATTAATTAATTGAGTATTAAAAATTAAGACTCTTCATTTTTATAACCCTTGTGTTCTTTTAATGGTTTTTATTAAAGTGTGACCTTTGGTTTTCCATAACTTGAGGACAAGTTATGGACTCCATTAAAACACATAATGATCATGAATTAAACTACCAAGTAGGTTACAAACAATTTCTATGGTCATCTAATCTTTATAAGTTCAAGAACATGAATATGAACATTTCAAGAATCATAAATTACTCTTAAAACTTATAATTTTTGATAATTGCCATTGTAAATGGATTAGCATAAACATTACACAATCTAAAACAAGTTTTAAAGCACCAAAACAGTTTAGGGTAATGTTTCTAGTCCATTTCCAGCAACAAAAGTCGAAAATCTGATGTCAGGGCCTCCTACTCGTCGAGTGCATGAACCTACTCGACGAGTAGGATGATTTTTCACTTGGACTCTTCGAGTCCC
Source organism: Lactuca serriola (assembly GCF_051521515.1). Classification (NCBI taxonomy): domain Eukaryota; kingdom Viridiplantae; phylum Streptophyta; class Magnoliopsida; order Asterales; family Asteraceae; genus Lactuca; species Lactuca serriola. Next base: position 161,948,752 of record NC_136416.1, on the reverse strand, counting down.
CCCATGGACTCGGCGAGTCCACTGTTCAGACAGCTAGCAGTTTTGATTTTTAACACATTTTTGCACAAATAACAAACAAACAAGCCTAGGCTCTGATACCACTGATGGGTTTTGAGCATTCTAACACTTCCTAAGTGTACATGCAACCCTAATAAACCTTGGATCTATGTTTGTCTAAGATTCATGCAAAATTGATTTCCAAGGTTCATGATCCTATCTAGCATACATGGGGAACATTTTAACTTAAATGAAAGATAGAATAACATACTTTGTTGTTGATTTTGATTCCTTGAAACCATGTGAGCCTAGCACCCCAAGTGTGATGCCTCAAATGCTTCACACAACACCAAATTCTATGGAGTAAACTTGGAGAGAATGTATAACACACTAAAATCAGCTCTAGCCCTCTTGTTCTACTTAGTGTAACCGATTTTGGGAGATGTCACATGGTTTATATAGTGTGTTGCACTAGGTAAACCCTAATGTAACATGACTCTTCATTTCCATGATCCATGGATTAACTCCATGGAGCAGCCTATGGGTGGAACCCAACTTGATAATCCATGGAGCCTCTTATCCCACTATATAAGTTATGGATGATTTACATAATCAACCCATGTATTTAATTAGTGATCTTTTGATCACTTAATTAATACTAAATTAATTCTTGATCAAACTAATTAAATAATATTATTAATATATTAGAACTTATAATATATTAATAAACCATAAGTGTTATTTCTCTCATTTAGTTTATCCAATGCATGGTACCATGCAACCCAAATGGACCATGCTGGGTCGGGTCAAGTACATACCAGAAATAGTTATGGACTTAGACACCTTATCCAACAACAGTGACACCGGTTTTCAGACCGACAGGGACAACTACCGTTCGCAGTCGGGCTGGGTCTTTACCCTTAATGGAGGAGTAGTGACTTGGAAAAGTTCCAAGAAAGAGACCATAGCTGATTCAACGTGCGAATCAGAGTACATTGCAACAAGCGAAGCGTCAAAAAAGGCAATATGGCTGAAGAATTTCATTAGAGACCTTAGAGTTGTGCCAGCCATACAGGAACCTATGAAAATTTTCTATGATAATAAAGGAGCGGTTTCCTTGTCCAATGAACCGAGAGATCATGGTAGATATCGACATATCGACAGAGAATATCACTTTATTCGACATCGGGTAGAGGAAGGACTCCTCGTAGTGAAGAGGGTATCGTCGGAGGATAACCCAACAGGTCCGCTTACGAAGGGACTGAGTAGGGTTAAGCACTTGCAGCATGCTAAGAGCATTGGGCTGAAGGATGATATTAGTTTAGATTAGATAGGTTTGAAACATCTAATAGATAAATGTAATTAACACTCGATGATTAAATAAATGAGTGTTATTTATTAGTAAAGTTACTGTCTTATGTTAATTGTTTACCTATTGTTTCATTTTGCATGTTTTGACTTCCTGAATAATAAATTTATTCAAGCGGTCCACAGTTGTTCATATGTTGGAAGTAGGTATGAATGAAGACTGCCATGAGTTGGTGTGTAGATTGTCTAAAGTGTATTAGACATAGCAAAAGTTTGCTACAACGTTCATGAGTGCTTATGAACAAGTTTTGAGCATTGGAATACACCCACGCTTGCTGGAATCACTTCATGGAATTTATCACGAGTGATCGCAGGACGATAATATCATATGGTCTTAAAACCTAGATATATGATTTATTGTTTGCTGATTGGTTGTGCATTGATAATGCGAAAACGCATCAGTAACTTGATGTTATAAAACACATTGTTGTGTATGATTTAATTAGTGAATAGTAAATACATATAAGTTGAAGTTTATCTGCTCCTTTTATCCTAAGAGGGTAAAAGCGATATCAGGGCCCCTCGATGAATTGGTTTGACTTATATGCCGGGCCCGGTCAGGACTGAATTGATGTGTTCAATTAAGTTCTATGTCAAATGAATCTAAGATCGAGAAACAAATTGTTGGGCAATAAGTATGACTATGTTCCATGTGATTGTCCACATGATATCTAGAACAGAGGATTATATGATCCCTTACCTAAAGGATAGGTTATTGATAAGATCAAAGCTTGACAACGTATTTGATAGCTACAATTGCTAATTGGATTCTACTTGCATTTATAGTTACTAGACTTATGCAAGTGGGAGACTGTTGGATTAGTGTCTAAGCCCGTAACCATATTTGGTAAGTACTTGACCCGGTTGTGCATGGTTCTTTTGGATTGCCTTCACCAAAGCAACTTGACTGGATAAATAATAGAGAAAGAGGTTATTATGGTTTATTAATATATTATAAGAATAATATATTAAAAGAGAAATCATATTTATTTAATTAACATTGGTTAAGAATTAATTAAGAATTCATTTTGTGATCAAAAGAAGTTAATTGAACTTAAGGGACTGAACTGTAATTATGTAATAGTTACAAAGTTGGGCAAGGAAGCGCTATAGGATAGGGTGGACGAATTCAAGGGGTTAAAGGCCTTAGAATTCATCCAAGATAAGGGATCTAGAATTATCCTTTGGGCTGCTTGGTGGCTAAGCAACTGGATAAGGATAAGGACTGAAACCCTAATTCCCACACCTATATAAAGGACCCTTGGCATTAGAAATTCGGCCACTTTATCCTTAGAGTTCCTAGAGCCGAATTTTTACCTCTCCCCACTCTCTCTTGCATCTTCAGTTGTTTGTGGTGTTTGTGAGCCATTAGAGGTACTACACTTATGGTACTTGCTTTCAAAGACAAGAAGATTCCAGAAACAAGTTGTTATTACAATATAATAACAAGAGGTATGTAATCCACTCTTTCTTATGATTTTCGAAATTACTAGGAGCATGCTAGGTTTTTTTTTGTGTTCAGAATGTTGTATGACTTATAGTGAAAAACATAGATCTGTATCTAGGGTTTCATGCACATATAGGATTGTTTGTATAAACCCATCAATTGATTCTTCCAATGATTTGGATAAGGCATGCTTGTGGCATTGTCGTCTTGGACATGTCAGCAAGAAGCGCATAGGCCAACTCCAAAAGGCTGTAGACTTGGAGTCATTCGATTTAAGGTCGGATGACACTTGCGAATCTTGTTTACTTGGAAAGATGACCAAGTCACCCTTCACTGGTACTTATGAAAGGGGTGAAGGTTTGTTGGATCTCATACACTCTAATGTGTGTGGACCTTTCAGAACCACCACAAGGGATGCTAACCGCTTCTATGTGACTTTTATTGATGATTACAACAAATATGGCTATATCTACTTAATCAAACATAATTCAGAAACCTTTGAAAGATTCAAAGAGTTTAAACAAGAAGTGGAGAAGCATGTGTTTAGGAAGATAAAGATGCTCTGATCTGATCGGGGTGGTGAGTATCTTAGTATCGAGTTCCAAGACTATCTTAAGGAATGTGGGATTGTTTCACAATTCACGCCACCTAGGACACCACAGCTTAATGGTGTGGCTGAAAGGCACAATCGAACCTTGTTGGACATGGCTCATTTCATGATGAGTCGAGCTTTATTACATATCTCATTATGGGGGTATTCCTTAGAGACTGCCGCTCATATCCTTAATCTAGTCCCAACTAAGAAGGTTGCCAAAACACCTAACGAGATGTGGACAGGGAAAGTTCCCTCATTAACACACATCAAGGTTTGGGGTTGCGAGGCTTCCGTGAAACGTGAGACCCACGACAAGCTCGAACCTCGTAGTGAGCGGTGTATTTTCATCGCCCATCTCAACGTATCTATGTCTCAACTCCATTCGTCGAACCTGATTCTGGCAATAACATGCCCACTAATGACCCTATCTCCTCCACCCCCTAATCGAATCCATCCGCCTCAACCAATTCCCTAGCTACTGAAACATCATCCTTGGCCTAAGCTTCTCCCACCATACATCCTCCAAACCCTCACCCCATGATCACTTGTATTATACATGATATTACAAAACCAATAAATAAACTAAATCATCTCATTGACTCCTCGTCCTCTACTCTTCCTTGCACATACTCCCAAGTCTTCCAAGATCCAAACTTGTTAAATGTTATGACTAAAGGATATAATGCACTTGTTTCTAATGGAGCTTGATTGGTTACTTGTTCCTCGGCCCCCAATGTTAATGTTTTTAATTGTATTTGGTTGTTTAAAAAGAAATATAACGTAGATGGGTCCTTAGCTCGGTACAAGGCACGTCTTGTAGCAAACGGTTGTAGCCAACGACCAGGTATTGATTGTGACAAGACCTTTAGTCAAGTTGTCAAACTAGCCACCATTTCAGAATGTTCTGAGCTTAACTACATCTCAGCATTGGCCCGTTCATCAGTTGAATGTAAGGAATGCATTTCTTCATGACCATCTTCAAGAGACTGTCTATATGCACCAACTTCCTGGATTTCGATACCGTACCCTCCCGGATCATGTGTGTCTCCTTCAGCGGTCCCTCTATGGTTTGAAGCAGGCTCCTCGGGCATGCTACCATAGGTTTGATCACTTCATCACCATTTATGGATTTATGAATAGCAAATCAGATACCTCTCTTTTTATATACAGACAGGTTACTCATATTGCTTACTTGTTACTATATATCGATGATAATGTCTTGAATGCATTATCCTTGAGCCTCCTTCAGTAGGTTACTTATTCTCTTCGTTTAGAGTTTATCAAAACAAATCTTGGCTCTCTTAACTACTTTCTTGGTATTGCGTTCACCAGAGACAGTTGTAACACCCCGTTTATTTATTTAATAAATAAATAAATTAATGAATGAATAGTAGCCCTAAAATAAATAATTACATGTAAAAGGATGGTCTCCCAGAGCGAATTATCATAATCTGGAAGTTGAAGGTTAAAAGTCTTGTTCCGGACTGATTTTCTAAGTATTTATGAAGGCGAGGACTAAATGGTAAATTTTGAACCTTAATTGAAAAGAATTTGTCAAGCAAGGGGCTGTTTTGTAAATCTTGGACTTAATTAGTAAAGATTTTCAGGGACAGGGTTTAAAAGGTAAATATAGGATTTACTTTGTAATAATTTATGGCAATAGGGGCTAAAGGGGTAATTGTCGGACTTGAGTTGAAGAAGATTATATGGGGAGGGGCCAATTGTGTCATTATGGCAAAAAGTTTAAGAGGTATCGGGTATTTAAGGCATATGAAACCCTAACCCTAGAAGACTATTTCCAGCCGCAACCTTATACCTCCCACCTCCGGCGCCACCTCCTTCTCATTCACCCCAGCCGCCGCCCGATGTCTCTCTCTTTTTCCAATCAGATGGAGTCCCGAACGACGCCACCTGCTGCCTCACCATCGAGATGCCATCATTGATTGGCTGCCGGCGAAGACACATCTCGCTAGTGTTTCATTGCCGCTCCCTCGCACTCCAACAATTCAAGATGGAGGCGTCGCTAGCCGGCGGTCAATGGTGCTTCAGTCCACGGTGGTCTCTACTCATCCTCCTCACCCGTTCTCCCGTTGCTATTTCCCATTCGTGACCGCTAGCCACTACGTTTAGCCACTGTTATGGCCGCTATGGTTACTGTTGCCGTCACCGCGCACCACCAGTGGGTGGTTGCATCGAGATTCCAATTTGCAAGTCGTGTGTGGGTAAATTATTGGTTGGAAGAAACAAGAGGACCACCATGGCAGACAACCATGGTGGCTGTCGCCGGGAACGCTCTTTCTACCGCCACAAGCCACCGTGAAAGGTGGTTGTGGGCGAGTTGTGGTGTTTGTGTTCATTGGTTGTGATGTCATGAGGCTACATGAGCATTCTTGGCTGGAGATCTGATGTTAGACCCCACAACCACCACCGTGAGGTGGTGGCTGCCGCCATTCGCCACCACCGGCCGCCACTAGTTCGAGAAATGTCATCCAACAGCTGGGGTTGTGTCTGCAGGACTTCAGCAGTGTGAGGTGAGTTACCTTCCAATAGCGGTGGGTCTACGGCCACAATGCCTGCCTACCAATAGGAGTTGTATGTTAGATGATTGTCTTTGTGATATTCATCTAGGTTTGCTACTGCCTGATATGTTTATGTGCTAGCATGATATGTTATATGTGATAGTGGTAGTAGGAGGGGAATAGTCCCCAAGTTCGGTTGTTAGGACCGAAGGGTAGGTCGGGCACCGCATAATTGCCTGACAGTATGTTTATGCTATGATATTATGTGGTAGTAGTAGGAGGTGAAAGAGTCCTCATATCTTGGTCTTAAGGACCGAAGGGTAGGTCGGGCACCCCAGATATGCCTGACAATATGATTATGTTATGATGTGTGTGGTAGTAGTAGTAGTAAGGGTGAAATAGTCCCTGAAGTTCGGTTGTTAGGACCGAAGGGTAGGTCAGCACCCCATAATGGCTTGACACAGGTAGGTCAGCACCTCAGAATGGCTTGACACGGGTAGGTCGGCACCCCAGAATGGCTCGACGGTATGTATGCCATGTGATTGTATGACATGTGGTATGATGAGGGAACTCACTAAGCTTTGTGCTTATGGTTTTCAGTTTTGGTTTCAGGTACTTCATTTTTAAAGGAAAGGAGTCGACTCGATCGCAGCTCATCACACTATGGTTTTCCGCACATGAGATCTTTGGGATTATATTATGATATTGTTTTATGATGACATGTTTTGATTATTTATACTTTGGTTTTGGCATGCCATGATATTATGGATGTTTTATTATACTGTTGGTTTTATAATAATGTATTTAAAAATGAAATTTTTGGTCTGTATTTTTTGGGATGTTACAAGTTGGTATCAGAGCCTTGGTTTGAGGGATTCGGGCACCCTCCCGGGTGTGTCTGAACTCAAACTAAGGGCTTGGTATGAAAATTTTCAAAAGTAAAATCATTTTATAAAAAGAACTTTGAAAATGATTTGAAAAGAGAAAAAGGATCTTTGAAAAGAACAAGGCGTGTGATGCGCGCAATCAGTCGAGCTCAAGTAAGCTTTCCCCAAGATACTCATACATGTTATGATATGTTATGTTATGATATGATTATGAGAATTTCATGATAGATTAGGGCTAAGGATCTAGGAGGATGCCTTATATGCCTATTGTATGTGCTTGTAGACTTGCATGCTAGTACTGATCAATCAGTGATATGATAGCCTATTTAGGTTATGCCTGATTGTATGAGCCTTTGAACTGCATGTATAGATTCCAGATTAGAGGATAGAATGATTTGATTGGAATATGATGGTTAGAGTTTCCATTGTCTGAATGCTGCTTGCTTTGTGCTTTGTGGGACTTTTAGTAATGTGAGCTAACTATTAAGTGAATATGCTAAGTCACGTGTGGCACCGACTGGATAATCTTAGAGTGATAGATTTGAACCTATTGCGCAGCTCTTGTTTGAGTCCAACCATTCTAGGGATGAGTCTTTTACATGAAGGATTATCTGATCTCTGTTGCATGTGACTATATTCATGAGGTAGCTAGTTGACATTACTGGGAATCTTTCAGCAGATGAGGATTGGGTGAGTTCCGTGTAACGCCTGTAGATCCGGGCTAGTCAATTTAGAGATAATAGGGGTCGAAAACGACTTTTCAACAAAATATTATTTAGAATAAATAATTGTGACATCCCCATTTTCACGGCCAGAAAAGACCGATTTTGTTTATACTTTATAAAAATCAGAGTTCTTCTTTTAATAAAAATGTTGCGGAATTTGTTCCCAGAAAAACACGATAAATACGTTATTAAAACATTTTCAAAGAAACGTATTTTATTCATTTTAAAACGTTTGGGATGTCATTCGTTAATACATAAACATAAGCATAAACATAACTTACATTTATTTACACTAGTGATCTACATCTCTTTAAATCTCTCAGTGTAATGTGACTTCATATCAACACCTGTGATATAAATAAACTGAGTGGGTCAGGTTGGGAAACCTGGTGAGTACATAGGGTTTTCAACCCACAATAATATAATTATTATGTTTAAACAATCAAACAATCAACCCAATTACCCATCCCCATTATCTTCTTTACTCTTAAGGATTTATCCTAAGAGTCATCTATCCTGCATTCGTTTATTCCGAAGTCCCTTACTTCTAGGGTTATAGGACTGACACTAACTCCATAGCTGCCAATGTTCGTTCGTAAAGCACTAATTCCATAGCTGCTATAGTCTACTCATCGGGTACTAAATCCATAGCTACCAGTGTTCATCTAATAGGTACTAAGTCCATAGCTACCAATTCCTAATAGGTACTAAATCCATAGCTACCAGCGTCTAACTAATAGGTACTAAGTCCATAGCTACCAATTCCTAACAGGTACTAAATCCATAGCTACCAACGTCTAACAGGTACTAAGTCCATAGCTACCAATTCCTAACAGGTACTAAATCCATAGCTACTAGCGTCTAACTAATAGGTACTAAGTCCATAGCTACCAATTCCTAACAGGTACTAAATCCATAGCTACCAATATATACTCTCATCATCTTATATCTCTCGTCATTCATCTACCCATGTCATACCCAACATATTCGTATATATAAAATACGTATACAGTTTAAATCATTTAAAACATGTATAAAACGTTCATCCAGCATAGACAACAAGTATTCAGATAATATGCACACATAGCACGTAGTTTATATAAAATACTTCATATCTATGTGTAAGATGAAAGAGACTATGCACTCACCTGAAAGGTGGTGACTTAGTACTCGAACAGCGCTTCGATACTCTCAAAACAATTTCCTTCGATAAAACCTAGTACCAATACCACTAGGGTTTAGTCTAACGATAACCGCGACAAATTAATTAGTCTGACTATTATTATTATTATATAAGCGTTAATAACACTCAATACAACTTATAATAATAGCCCAAATAATTATTTTAAGGACCTAATAACATTCCTATAATTATTTGAAAGCTATATTAAAAATTGCATAAGCATAGCACACTTACAGCGAATTTTATCGAAAACCGGAACTTTTTTGGAGCAGCGTTTCGAAAACGAAAGACACTTTTTCTCGGGACTCCGGGAGCCTCGGGGCTTCCCTCGGGAGATAAGGGGTTTTCCTAGGGTTTAGGGGGGTTTAGAGCACTTAGAGAGAGAAACTAGTGAGAGAAGAAGATTTTGGTGTGAAAATTTGTGAAAAGCTCGGACCCTTCGCATGCCTTTTATAGGCGCCTGACTTCGGACTACGCTGGGCGTAGCCTTCGGTTACGCTGGGCGTAACTCCGGATAAGACTGTCAGCCTCGGTCTAGCTGTCTCGCACTCATCTCGGAAGGATCAGACCGAAGTTACGCGGGGCGTAACTTCTTCGTACGCGGGGTGTAATAGCGAGGGTGGCGTGTCACTCATCCGAAGCGGGTACCGAGTCAGCGATGGAGGGTCTAGATTGTGCCACGTCATCGATTCTTCATCAGGTCTCGCAATATCATGCTTCAACTTTAAAAATTCGTAACTTTCCCGTACGAGCTCCGTTTTTGACATTCTTTATATCCACGCAAAGGTGGGAACGTACTCTACAACTTTCATTTAGACTCCGTCGGCTAATTTTGACTCGATTTTAAATTTTATATTATAATCAGGCCGGGACAGGATTGGTCCGTTAAATTCTCATAACTTCTTCATCCGATGTTCGTTTTCGCTCATCTTTTTCTCGTTACGCTACTCTTAACGAGATCTTCGATTCTCGTTTAGGTCGTGTCAGCTAAAAACCGCTCGATCTATTATTCGAATTTCGGGCTGTACACTGCTAATCCGAAACTTCGAAAAATCATAACTTCTTCATACGAAGTCAAATTTGGGCGTTCTTTTTATCGATGTTCTTAGTTTATCCTATTCTACGACTTTCGTTTAGATTGCTAAGGCTAAATCTCTCTCTATCGTAAATTCACTATTTACACTTCCCGGTATCGTGTCGGTTCCGTCGCGAAACTTCAACGGGTCATAACTTCTTCGTTATAACTCGGATTTCGGTGTTCTTTATATGTACGGAAGCCTTGTAACATATTCTAAAACTTGGATAAGATTATTTAGAATAAATAGTGAATTTTTGTCGAAAAGTCGTTTTCGACCCCTATTGCTTCTAAATTGACTAGCCCGGATCTACGGACGTTACAATAATCTTAACCAAGTTTTATAATGTGTCTCAAGGGTTCCGTACATATAAAGAACGCCGAAATCCGAGTTATAACGAAGAAGTTATGGCCCGTCGAAGTTTTACGGCAAAACCGGCACGGCACCGGGAGACGTAAATAGTGAATTTTTGATAAAGTAATTTTTAGCCATATCGATCCAAATAAAAGTTATAGTATATGTTAAACCAAGAACATACAAAAAAAGAACGCCCAAATCTGACTTTGTATAAGGAAGTTATGAATTTTCTAAGATTTGGCAAAGCAGTGCACGACCCGAAACTCGAATTTTAGTTCAAGCGGTTTTTGGCCTACGCGACCTAAATAAGAATTGAAGATCTCATTAATAGGAACTCAACGGTAAAAAGACAGACGAAAACAGAGTCCGTATGTAGAAGTTATAAATTTTACGCAGACATTTAACAGTATAATCTCCTCGTACTGTTAAATTTAAGATCAGTCGAGAATTAGCCGACGAAGTCAAAATGAAAGTTGTAGATCTTATTTTTACCTACACGTTGATATAAAGAACGTCAAAAACGGAGGTCGTATGTGAAGGTTACGGATTTTAGAAGTCGGAAGTGTGTTGTGCGAAAATGGGTGATGCGGCACAATCTTGGCCATTGCTTTCTCCCCAAATCTTGTCACTAGATGGTGACATGTGGCGCCAAGTTCAGCCAATTTTCACCCTATAAATAGAACATCTCACTCCCTTATTTTCTTCACACCTTTCTCATTCTTTCTTCTCTTTACTCTCTCTTTAGAACCTCTATCTAGCCCCGAAACCCCCCGAAAAGCCTAGGGAACCTCCCTAGCACGAGGCGGAAGCCCCAGAGTGCTCGAAGGCTCCGAGAAGAAGAGCTTTTCGGCTCGGGAATGCTGCTCCAAGCAAATCCCGATTTTCTATAAAACCCATTGTAAGTGAGTTACGCCTATGCTATTTTTAATATAGTTTTTATTTAATTATAGTAACGTTATTAGAAACTTATAATAAGTACTTTTGCTATTATTATGGGTTATAGAAGTATTTTTTAACGCTTATATAATAGTAATAATAGCTAGACTATTAATTAGTCTCGACAAATAATAGACTAAACTCTAGTGGTAATAATACTAGGTTTCGTAGAAGGAAATTATTTTTAAGAAACGAAGCGCTGTCTGAGTTCGGAATCACCACCTTTTCAAGTGAGTGCATAGTCCCTTTCAAGAACATGATTTTAATACAAGTATTGATTGAAGTAACTAATTATATGTTTATGTGCGAGTTAATTGACGTAGCCTGAAATACGTGTTAAAGAACATACGTGATTAAATATGATGATTTAGGATAAAGAGTAAACCTAAATTAATTATGAGGAATATTGGGTAGTGTTTTCTTACGAGTACGAGTGAATTATACTCAGAGAATAAAACCTTAGTATATGTCATTGATCTAGGAGCATGGATTAGACATAGTCATTGTCCCTAGTCCGAGAGTATGGATTTGGCATAATCATTCATCATTAATCCGAGAGTATGGATTAGTCATTCGTCCCTAGTCCGAGAGTATGGATTAGGTAAAGTCGTTCATTTCTGATCGTGGAGTATGGATTAGGTAAAACAGCTAATCTTAGGTCCGAGAGTATGGATAGTCTCGTTATGAGGATCGACGGGGTGGAATAAGAGTTGTTTATATATATATATATATATATATATATATATATATATATATATATATATATATATATATATATGGTGAAATTGTATATTTTGTGAGTATTAAACTATATATATGGTATAACATTGTGGGAATGAAATCCCTATGTACTCACCAGGTTTCCCAACCTGAACCACTCAGTTTATTTATATCACAGGTGTTGATATGAAGTCACATTACACTGAGAGATTAAGGAGATATAAATCACTAGTGATAATGAATGTAAGTTCTGTTTATGCTTATGTTTATGTATTGACAATGACATCCCAAATGTTTAAAAATGAATAAAAATACTTTTCTTTGGAAGTGCTTTGATAACGTATTTATCATGTTTTACTGGGAACAAATTCCGCAACATTTTTATTAAAAGAGGTACTATGATTTTTTTAAAGCATAAACAAAATCGGTCTTTTCTGGCCGTGAAAATGGGGATGTCACATTCGGGAACCTAGGAAAGCCGAGGATATGTTTCAGTAGGTTAGTAGTGAGGCTCAGTGAGAATTGGGTGTACCAGTTGAGGAAGTGACTTGGAGGATCCGGGAGGATTGCTGAGGAAAGTATGGATAAGTGTGGAAGGTAGTATTGGGCCCGTACTACTGAAAGCACAAGATCCATACTCGAATCAATGAGAGTCTTAGAGAATCTGAGAAGCTTCGGAGAGGAGTTAGTGACCCAGTTTAGGGACAGAGGATGTTCCAGTGTTGCAGCTTAGCCATGAGCAAGTGAACTAGTGAGCGTGGCAGGGTGTCAGACCCTGAAGGATATGATTTCCAAGAAGTTGAAGATGCGGGATCGATTTGGAGCACCCTGGAAAGAGAGGGTTGTGCCAGGTACGTATAGTAGAGGGTCTCGGGAAGAGACCCATGACTCCTGATCAACGGGTGAAAGGCCAGCAGGGCCGGGGTAAGTGCAGCACGTACGGGAAAGTGCACAAGGGAGTTTGTCACTCCAAGGGTTTAGGCTGCTACATGTATGGCAGGGTTAGTCATGTCAGCTGAAGGTGATCAATATTCTTCCACATGTTCACGGATATGTTATCTTCTGCCATTACAAAGTGGATATTGGGAATTTGTATTACCTTGGAATGGTGAATGAGTTTAGACAGGACGGATCTCAGGTCGGTCTTATGTTATTTTCTGGGTCATCAAGGATTGTCATATGCCATTCTGCCTGCTGAAAAGTCCTTGATGAACCCACAGAGGGGCATATCTTGCTGAGTGGGTTCCACGTGTACCGTTATCATTCCGGATCTTTATCGGGATCTGTGCAGGGTATTATTTAGAGGATACTCGGTCAAGGTTAGAGTGATAGTTCTCTAGTGAAGTCGGCGTTTAAGGGTTCTATCATTGTTCAGGAGTGGTCGAAAATTGTCTATGAATGAACTTTGGGGTTCAAGGCACTACCGTTGCTAGGACAGAACTGGTAGCATGAAGATAATGGAGTCAGTTGCGGGTGCTAGATGCATAAGTGCTTGGTCATCGGATGTTCAAGAGAATTGTATTTTCGCATGGACTATGTACCGATAGAGTTCAATGGTGCTGCGAGATTGGAAGTGGGAACGAGGACTCGTCAGCCAGAGTGAAGATTAGAGCCTCTAGTTGTCAGCATGGGAGGTGGATTAAGGTGTCATATTGGACTAGATTTCAAGAGTACTCATCAAGATTTTCGAGTATGGGCGATCTTAAGGTTTAACCGGTGATTAATCGCTAGCATTGGTGAGCACAGGTTGTCATCAGTGGTATATTAGAAAGCGAGAAGGATTGGGAATCCTTCAGTTCTCGTGTGCAGTGAAGACTTAGTCGAATCTAAGTAGGGGAGACACTTTTTTAAGTTCTCGAAATGTGAGTTCTGGTTGCGCTAAGTGCAATCTCTTGGGCACCTTGTCAACCAGAAGGGTATTCGGGTCGATCCGTCCAAGATAAAGGTCGTGATACAGTGGGAGATTCCGAGGTCTCTATTTGAGATTCGGAGTTTCCTGGGTCTAGAAGGTTATTACCGAAGATTTATACGGAACTTCTCCGAGATTGCGGTTCCTTTGACTCGACTTACTAAGAATCGGTGGCCTTTCGCTGGGGGCCTAAGCAGCAGGCAGCCTTCGAGACTCTCAGATAGCGGTTGTGTGAGGCACCGATTCTCACCCTGCCAGAGAGTGTAGATGATTTTGTGATTTACTGTGACGCTCTGATAACGGGCATAGGTGCGGTACTAATACAGTAGGGTCACATGATAGCAGGTTTCGGGAACCAGATTAGAGTTCCGGTTAGGACTCAAGTTCAGTGGTGTGTTAGGTCGAGTGCGTGTTCGACCCAGTATGGAAAGTGTTGTAAGACTGCGGGGTAGCCGTAGCATTCACTAGCGGTCAGATAGTGATAGAGTGTCGTGAGACTGCGGGTGTTGCCGTAGCATTCACTAGGTTGGTAGATGTCATGAGCGTGTTGTTAGAACGCGGAAGGAACAGTAGTACCCACCAGTTTGGGTGTAGCAGTGAAGACATGGAGATTCACGAATTGGATTTCGGAATTACCCAAACGGATTTGATCTAGTTGCACCAGTGATAAGGATGTAGGAGCGCCACTTCAACTATGAAAGCAAGGAAGTAGTGGATTGCTTAAGGTCGTTTGTGATATTAATCTACCCTTAGTCATGTAGCAATCACTTTTAGCCTTGAATTTGGTGACATCAGGATTCGATGCATGGGACCGATCAGTTAGATAAAAAATTTGTTAGAGTCACAGTGGCATGATAACTAGTGGCAACTAGTTCCAGAGAAGGATTTCGTTAAGAAGTCGTGTGAGGCGACTAAGTGGTGAGTCCTTTGGCTCTGCAACCTGTCCGGAATCCGGTATTTCAGATGATGAGCGAATGAATTGAGACCAGGCAGGTCTCGGTAGATTTTAGAAGCATCCATGTGTCAACATACTGCTTCAGGAAGTTCAGTGTTTGGGTAGTGTTAGTATTTGTGTTTTAGGTTGTAAGTATAGATGGAATAGCTGGTTGATTGGGAAGTGACAAGCCACTCACAGCGGGATCAATTGAACCTTGGCCAAGTATAAGTGATCTATAGGGATAATTATGTTTGTGATCCTGTTTTATAGTGGGAACCTCGAGCTATTAGAATTTGAGTAGTCCGTTGAGGGATAAACATATTAGATTCAAAGATAATGATTTAGTAGGAGTGGGTTGTCAAGGAATTAGGTCATCTCGAGACAACAGATTTTAGGGCTTTGTGAAGATTGGTCACGGCTACCCTAAGAAGGATAGGGTGTACCCAGGATGGTGACCATATTACTCGAGTGGTATGGGGCATAAGAAATGGTAAGGAATGATTTCGAGGACGAAATCTAATTTAAGCGGGGGAGAGTTGTAACACCCCTTTTATTTATTTAATAAATAAATTAATTAATGAACGAATAATAGTCCTAAAATAAATAATTACATGTAAAAGGATGGTCTCCTAGAGATAATTGTCATAATCTGGAAGTTGAGGGTTAAAAGTGTAGTTCCGGACTGATTTTGTAAGTATTTATGAAGGCAGGGACTAAAAGGTAAATTCTGAACCTTAATTGAAAAGAATTTGTCAAGCAAGGGGCTGTTTTGTAAATCTTGGACTTAATTAGTAAAGATTTTCAGGGACATGGTTTAAAAGGTAAATATGGGATTTACTTTGTAATAACTTATGGGAATAGGGGCTAAAGGGATAAATGTCGGACCTGAGTTGAAGAAGATTCTATGGGGAGGGGCCAATTGTGTCATTATAGCAAAAATTTTAAGAGGTATCGGGTATTTAAGGCATATGAAACCCTAACCCTAGAAGACTATTTCCGGCCGCCACCCGATGTCTCTCTCGTTTTCCGATCAGATGGAGTCCCGAACGCCGCCGCCTGCTACCTCACCATCGAGATGCCATCATGGCTTGGCTACCGGCGAAGACACGTCTCACTACTGTTTCATTGCTGCCCCCTCGCACTCCAACAGTTGAAGACGGAGGCGCTGCAAGCCGGCGGTCAATGGTGCTTCAGTCCACGGTGGTCTCTACTCATCCTCCTTACCCGTTCTCCCGTTCTCCCGTTGCTATTTCCCATTCGTGACCGCTAGCCACTACGTTTAGCCACTTTTATGGCCGCTATGGTTACTGTTGCCGTCATCGCGCACCACCAGTGGGTGGTTGCATCCATATTCCAATTTGCAAGTCGTGTGTGTGTAAATTATTGGTTGGAAGAAACAAGAGGACCACCATAGCAGCCAACCATGGTGGCTGTCGCCGGGAACGCTCTTTCTGCCGCCACAAGCCACCGTGAAAGGTGGTTGTGGGCGAGTTGTGGTGTTTGTGTTCATTGGTTGTGATGTCATGAGGCTACATGAGCATTATTGGCTGGAGATCTGATGTTAGACCCCACAACCACCACCGTGAGGTGGTGGCTGCCGCCATTCGCCACCACCAGCCGCCACTAGTTCGAGAACTGTCATCCAACAGCTGGGGTTGTGTCTGCAGGACTTCAGCAGTGTGAGGTGAGTTACCTTCCAGTAGCGGTGGGTCTACGGCCACAATGCCGATCCACCAGTAGGAGTTATATGTTAGATGATTGTCTTTGTGATATTCATCTAGGTTTGCTACTACCTGATATGTTTATGTGCTAGCATGATATGTTATATGTGATAGTGGTAGTAGGAGAAGAATAGTCCCCAAGTTCGGTTGTTAGGACCGAAGGCTAGAACGGGCACCCCATAATTGTCTACTATATATTTATGCTATAATATTATGTGGTAGTAGTAGGAGGTGAAATAGTCCTCGTATCTCAGTCTTAAGGACCGAAGGGTAGGTCGGGCACCCCAGATATGCCTGACAATATGATTATGCTATGATATGTGTGGTAGTAGTAGTAGGGGTGAAATAGGCCCCGGAGTTCGGTTGTTAGGACCGAAGGGTAGGTCAGCACCCCCGAATGGCTTGACACGGGTAGGTCAGCACCCCAGAATGGCTTGACACGGGTAGGTCGGCACCCGAGAATGGCCGGACCGGGTAGGTCGGGCATCCCAGAATTGTCCGACGGTATGTATGCTATGTGATTGTATGACATGTGGTATGATGAGAGAACTCACTAAACTTTGTGCTTATGGTTTTCAGTTTTGGTTTCAGGTACTTCATTTTAAAGGAAAAGAGCCGGCTCGATCGCAACGCATCACACTATGGTTTTCCGCACATGAGATCTTTGGGATTATACTCTGATATTGTTTTATGAGAACATGTTTTGATTATTTCTACTTTGGTTTTGGCATGCCATGATATTATGGATGTTTTATTATATTGTTGGTTTTATAATAATATATTTAAAAATGAAATTTTTGGTTTGTATTTTTGGGATGTTAAAACAGTCAACGCATGTTTTTATCTCAACAAACATATGCCACCGAGATTCATGAGTGGGCCAAAATGCTCAACTAGAAACCTGCTCACACATCGCCTGACACTTCAACTAAGTTTGATGGCACTGGACCTCCTGTATCTGACCCGACTCTAGATCGGAGTCTTGCTGGCGCTCTTCGGTATCTCACCTTCACGAGACCTGACATTTCGTATGTTGTGCAACAGGTGTGTTTATTCATACATGATCCTCGAGAGCCACACTTCACAGATCTCAAGCGTATTTTAAGATATATATATATATATATATATATATATATATATATATATATATATATATATATATATATATATATATATATATATATATATATATATATATATGGTACTCTTGACCACGACTTGCAGATCTATGCTTCTCCTTCCTATGGTCTGGTTGCTTGTTCTGATGCTGACTGGGCCTACCACTAGACGATCTACTTCTGGTTATTGTGTCTTTCTTGGTCAAAATCTTATTACATCGTCGTCCAAGCGTCAAGACTCAATCTATCGGTCCGGTACCGAAGCTGAGTATCGGGGAGTCGCGAATGCTGTTGCTGAGACATGTTGGCTTTGCAACTTACTTCATGAGCTATACTATCCACCACTGTCCGTAAGTCTAGTCTACTGTGATAATGTTAGTGCGATATATTTATCCTCAAATCATGTTCAACATCAACACACTAAACATACTGGGATTGATATTCACTTTGTTTGTGACAAGGTTGCTATGAGTCAGATTCATGTTCTTCATGTTCCATCGTCATCTCAATATGCTGATATATTCACTAAAAGGCTTACGTCATCTTTATTTCCTGATTTTAGATCTAGTTTGAACATCCGTGCTCAATCTCTGATTCCGACGACGGGGGGCTGTTAGATGTATATTTTATATATGCATTTAGTTATGTTGTGTTGATTGATTTCTTTGTAAAGGCCCACATGGCTCGTAGATACCCTAACTTTCCTATTATTTCTTGTATCTTTTATATTTATACGGGGTGAGAAGACAATCAAAGCTTTTATGGGAAAATGGATTATTAACACCATTAATCATATTTGTGGACTATTATGACTCGAAACTATCTTAAAATATGTTTTTTACCAACTTCAAATTTATATAGAATTGATACAAATAAATGGGCATCAGTAAATACTTTTGCCCATGGCATCGTAAATTAATGAATTGGTCATGATATTACGATATATGATACCTTGTAATATAAACCTTTCTACGGTTTACAAACACCTTTTTAACTTAAGCATTAGCTCATCAGAAATACTTACCACTAACCATATATCTCGATACTTTATCGTCACGTATGACTAAAATTTGATATACCTACCGTTTTATTTCATTATATCCTTCTTGTTATTTGATTATTTAAATATATATTTTTAATTATTTAAAATGTAAAGAGTTAGAAAAAGAAAAAAACCGTGGCCACTAACAACCACTACCGACCATGAATTAAACTTTAGTCCCATCAACCACAGCAACGGAACACGTGTACGGTGGAGATTTAAGTTAGACAAGAAAACCTACCTCTGCTCGCCTGTTATATATCTTCCTCTTGCGCCAACCTCTTCAGTTGCAGCCCTCAATCTCTCATCTGACTCACTCGATCTGTGTTGTAGACTGCCAAGGAAAACAATATCAACGATCCAGTAGCCCTTTGCTTTGTTGCCTCGTAAACCCGAGATCAGAAACGGTAAGTTTAATCTTGTGATTTGTGATTTCAATTTATGAGCTTTTCAAAAATGCATGTTTGGTCCCATGTCTTTGGTTAAAAAGGGACGACTTAAATTGGTGTTTAAAAAGAACAACACAAGATTAAAATATATGGGAATGAACCTTTTGTGAACGTCCCTTGTTAAGAATGACTAATTGCTGTTTCCTTTTATTTAGGAGAAAGTGAAGTCTAGGAAGCTCTTTTGGCTGAATCATTGTTGGACATTTGAATTTGTGGGGAAGTGGACGAGTATGCTTTTCTGTTTTGATTTTTTCAATTATGAGCTTATGGCGTGGAAGAAGAGAAAGAAGCGTATTTGTTTTCTTTTCATCAACTTGGATAAGATGGGATTTGATCTTGATTATCTTGGGTTGATTATTGGAATGGATGATCTCGGAATTATTTTTGTGGATGTGGACGAGGATCTTCAAGGTATTATCTCATTCCTTTAACTTAATTGCAACTTAATATTGTTATTTAGTTATTTGCAAAACAAACTAATTGAAGAATTTATAACATAAATAGGATACATTAATTTAATTGCAACTTAATATTGTTATTTAGTTATTTGGAAAGCAAACTAATTGAAGAATTTATAACATTTCATTATTATTTCACAAGGTTTATACCAAAGCTATGATTATATAGGGGTGTTTGCCTAAGCGTTTTTTAAACAACTTATTAGCTTATTAGAGGTTCTAACATTTTTATAAGTTAAAAAAGTGTTTTGATGAAAAATAATTTATTCTGGTAGGGATCTCTAATAAGTCATTTTTTTATAAGTTATTCTATATTATTTATTAGCTTTTATATATATATATATATATATATATATATATATATATATATATATATATATATATATATATATATATATATATATATAAGAACTTGCAAACCATCCGTCCACAGTTGTAAAACTTCGCATTTTGGATTGCAGATGTAGATATGCATGATGCATCAATAATCATATACACTGCGGATGTAGATATGCATCATCATTGCATATATATGAATATTTAAAAAAAAACTTCGTCAAATCATTTTGAGCCTAGATATCGCTTAGACATTGCATTCGTTAATATTTTTGGTTTTGATTTTAAAAAATGACGTTTGGATAGGTAGTTATCTTGAGTTTTTGAAAACCATTTCTTATTTTGAAAACCATTTTTTAAGGTTTTAAACGATATAATTCATGGCTAAATGCAAAAATTAACAATATTTTTTTTTATTATCACATTTTATTTTCATTCTTCCTTAAATAAAGTTAATGATCTAATTTCTTTAGGTAAATTTGATTCCATGAAGGCATCCAACTCTACACCAGTAGCCGATCACAATGAAAATCGGGTCAAGAGAGCAAACTTTTACGAAAACACCCGAACTAAACCACAAATCCTACATAATAACCTTATGGGGAGAAAATGGTCAATTTTATTGTTGAGGCGGTTATAGGGGAAAAGACAGACCCCATTACCATCACTTTAGTATAAGGCTAAGTATTGAAAACACTTCAGTAAAATCATATGTGTTATGTGATAGCTTTATCGGGGATTGATGGAGTGGGGAAAACCATAATGATGTAAAAAGACGTCCCTATTGTTATTACATTAGCTCTGCACGACAGCCTTATTGAGGATGGATGAAGTGGGGAAGACCACAATGATGTGGAATTTGTAAAATAAAAAATATACTAAATTTTATTGTTGAGACGGTTATAAAGTAAAAAATGGATCCATTGCCATTTTTGAAATCAATGTGATTGTTATTTATGATTTTAATTGTAAATTTCAATAAGAGAATTTACTTATAAGGCCTGTTTTTATTAATTTTATTCATAAATTGAGGGAATTATCTCTGCCTTGTAGGGGTCATTCTAAATTCTTAAACAATTTCAGAATCCTCGATTAATCTATAATCTACTTTCATCCTGGTAAACACATGTGGCACAACTGAGTTTAAATAAACATCCAACTACATAGAAAGAAAACCTCAAACTTAGTTGTTTTTGTCATAGTCTTTAATATGTTAACTTTTCATTTGCTCTGTAATTTACCACAAATGTGGCACAAATTAATGATTTGCAAAAAAAATCAAACAAATTGAGAAAAAAAAAAACAAATATGTTAGAAGCCTCAAATGAAATTAATAACAAAAGTATAGACTTGTAAACGAGTCAAAATAGAAACATGCATTTCATTTCAATTTTCATATTATTTCTCTAAATAAAGCATTTGTTTCTAAAATATTAATATTAAAAACACTTTTCAAAGTTAATAAGAATTAACGTTAATTATCAACATGTAAAATATTCATTTTCTCTCAACTTAAAACCATGCAAATTTATAACATGATACTTATACCTGAAAGGGCAGTTGCTCCATCGCTCCAACATATATCCAGGATTTACGTAAGGCCACTATGTGATCTGTAAATGCAAAAAAACACATAATTTGTCATCTTAGTATATCAATCTTCTTATCCAATGGTGTAAAGTGTCAAGTGTTGTTTTCATTTTGACTTAATGGTCTTACCTTGTAACGGTTCAATAGATTTGTACACCCGGGGTTTAACATCTTTTCCCTTGCATATCTTTAAAAACAAAAAAAAAAATAAGATTAAAATTAAAACTTTCAAAAGAAAAACATGTATTTATCGCTAATATCAAATTTCCTTACTTAGACTCCAAAAACACCATCGGTTGCCAAGAGTGTTGTAAGATTTACAATCTTATCAAATTTACAGTTAAAGCAAAGGAAAACCCTACCAAAACATACTTAAGCATCTATATTTTATAAACCATCCTTTGTAATTTCAATCAAAACAATCTAAATTTATTTTATAACATAGCCATAAACCTCACAAAATAAATTTATTTATTTCTTCCCTAAATCCTTCAACCAATGAACCGATTAACATGCATGTGAAGTAGAGTAAGATGTCAAACGCAATACAAACCAACTGTCAAATCCAACTGAAAAAACGAAGATGAAAATAGAAAAACTTACATTAGCCATCTTGGATGAAGAAATTAAAACCATTAAACAAAATCCAAATCGACTGGTAAAAAGATTACACTAATATAAATTATTAACTTTGAAGAGAACTTATAGCATTACATGCATAACAGTAAACAATTTACTGTTATGAGTGAACTTGTTGCCACCATCATTTTGATCTGACCATGCCGAGTTGTTGGCAGTGAAAGAAATGATATGTATTAGCTCATGAAAAACTAATCTAGCTATTTTTGCGGCGGGTTTTAGTAAAATAATTGAAGCTATAAAGAACTAACATACAACTTGAAGAGAAAATGCACGAATGATGTATGTTTGTTTCCATGTTTCCTACGAAAAGCAACCTAGAATCAAACTTATCAAAGCAGAGTTCAAGAAAGCAATAAAGTTGTTACCAGGATACCTAGATTCATTACAAAGTAATAGGTTACATGCTTATCTTTGTAACCATACGTTTGGCTTTGTCAAGTCGGGTTGGATGAGTGAGTCAGACAATTGAAGGAAGGTGGCAGTACTCCTAGCAACTCATCCTCTGCATAAATCTCATCACATCCAATTGTTTTTTTTCCTCCAAAGATCCTACATATATGTATAAGCATTTGTTACCACCAGCAAAATGAAATATTATATCAAATAATTAAGTATAAACCGTAACTCTAACCAGATGAAAGCATAGAAACTAAAATAGAAGGTGCATTAAATTGGGGAAGAAAGCAAGACACCCTAAGTTTCTTTAATTGAAATTTTGGTGGGTCTATGTGTGTCAATCGCCATTTGTTGTCGCCTCATTCTCCGGCCTCCATCAATAACTTCTTTGAAGATTATGTCATTTTACTATGGGGTCTGCTATTGATGCACTTCCTTTGCTTTGACCTGAAATAGCTGCTGCTTAAAAGGCCTGAGGCCGATGACGGGAAGAACAATGCCACCTTAGAACAGGAAACACAGAAGTACATATGAGTAGTGGTTGCTATCGTTGGCACAAATCAAGAGAATGGTGTGGATGGCGGTGGTATACAATCTATGGTTTCTGCAGGCGATGATTGTCGGGTTTTGGTGAGATGCTTTAATGGTGCGCCGATGGTGGTGTCGATCTTAACAGGTAAGCCAAACAAAAACCCTAGAAAATCAGAAAGAAGTAGGAAAAACCCTTGTTGATGGATCGTTGAAACCATAGCAGTCGCGAAGCAGGGGGTATTGAATAAAAGGCACAGGCGGTGAAAAGAAGATTCGTGTGAAACATATGTGAAGCGGTGGAAGATTTGTGGAAGTCATTCATTTATAGGGTAACGGAAAAATTCCACATACATACATGTGTCCACAACACTTATTTGCAACTGCCGAAGGAAAACAAAAAGAAAAAAGAAAAAACATAAGTGGTCTAATAGGAACAAATCACTGTTCCTAAGAGTACCTCTCTCTCTCTCTCTCTCTCTCTCTCTCTCTCTCTCTCTCTCTCTCTCTCTCTCTCTCTCTCTCTCTCTCTCTCTCTCTCTCTCTCTCTCTCTCTCTCTCTCTCTATATATATATATATATATATATATATATATATATATATATATATATATATATATATATATATATATATATATATATATATACCATCTTATAAAGAGTTTATAAGGCTATATGGAGTGGACTACAAACTCACCGGAAAAGTGACGCCACCTATGCGCCACGTCACCTTCACCACCAACCCACTCCACTATGGAAATGGTCACCACTAACAACATTCACTTTTATATTATTTTTTTATTTTTTTACCATTTTGTTAAATAAATAAAATATTAAATAAATAACATATTTTATAAATAACATTTTTTATATTAATTAAAACCATATTATATAATTTAAAACACAGAAAATTAAAACTAAAATACTAAAAAAACATAATCTATATTTAGAAAATTAAACCTAAATTATTAAAAAACATCAAATCTAGTTGCGATATTGGTCGAGAACTTCTTGTTGAATTTTCATAAAGACCCTTAAATTTTCCGGGTCGAGATTGGGTTGCGGCACTGTGTTTACGATTTGAAGATTGGTGAGTGCCAATTGTCGCCGGCGTTGCTCCTCCGTTGAATCAAATTTTTTTTCTAAAAAATGTAGAGTTTTTTCGATTTTCTCCGCTAACACGTCCTCGTTGGTTGATTTTCCGCTAGACGAAGCCCCCTTTCTCGCTTTGTCCCTACCCGGTGGTCGACGAAGATGGACGTCCGATGGACCCTCACCCTCGGTGGCGTCGAACTCATCATTGAGGTCGAGGTTAGCACCGATCTCCGACTCGGACATTCTCGGCCTTTTATTGGAACCGGTGGTAGATCCCGAATGCGCCGTTTCCGGATAAATGACCCATTTTGGGCCATTGCGACAAACTTCCCACGCTTTTTGGTTGCCAAAAGGTTTACCATTGTTGGTAATTTTGTATTGGTGCAACGCCGTTGACAAAATGTTGAAATCGTTGCTACCACTTCGATGCATATTTTTTAAATTGTCAAATACGCCGTTAAATTTGGTACACGTTGCTCTAAGATCGTGCCATTTAGCATTGACTGAATCATATGTCCGGCTCGTTTGCCTTCCCAATAACGCGTGGAAGTGGTCTAAAATACGATTCCAAAAGCTATGTCCCGATTGCGCGTTGGCGAAATCCCCGTCTTGTGATATGGCAATCCAAGCTTTAGCTAAAGTCGCCTCCTCCTCCTCGGTCCATCGGGTGTTTTTCTTCTTTGTTGAATCTTTGGATTTTTTTTGCCTTCTACGACTTGGTTGTGTTTCTTGAACCCGTTCGTCGTCGTCTTCATCGTCAAGGTTTACGGGTTGAGATTGCGATAATGGAACTTGAGATGGTTGTGAACTTGGTTGTGGCTGTTGGAAAGTTTGAGGCTGAAAACACGGAGGAGGTTGTTGTTGAAAGGGTTGAAATTGGGTTTGAACAAATTGTGGTTGTGGTTGGTTTTGGTAGTAGTGTAGGTGGTATGAAAGATTGGTAAATAAAGGTTGTTGTTGAACGGGGGATGATAACAATTGCATATAGCCAATGTTTGCTAACGGATCATTTGGAGTATTTGGGGTGTTTGGGGTGGGTGGGTTATTTTGGTTTGGATCCACGGAGGAAAGTGTATTTTTTGAATGAGAGTATATTTGTTTGTGTTCAAAATTTGGTGTGTGTTTGAAAGGTAAAATATATGTTGATATATATAGAGAGTTGGTAGTAATTAATTAATTAATTAATTTTTTTTTTACAAACGGTAATAAAGCAACGGTCAAAAAGGAATAGTCAATCAAATCAAACGTCTTCACCCGTCTTTAGCTCCACGGAACTCCCACCAGAAGGTGGGGCGGTGTTCACGCGTGAAGGGGGCTGACACGTCAGCTCCCACGCGTCTTTTCCTTCCCACTCCTGATAGCCTAATTGTGGACCCTTTACATTTTAAGACAATGTCTTAAAAATCAAGGAAACAAAATCTGGACCACTGAATCTGTATTGGACGGTGAGGATTATTTTGCTTGTAATCCAAAATGCTTATATCCAATCACAATAGAGTGTTTACCATGTACAAGTATTTAGACATTACATACAATCAATTAAAGCTTCGTTTACTCTTCCTGAGTAAGATGCGGACTTGAGCAACTTTAGGCGGCATTCTATGTGTTGAAAATCATGGATTATTCAATTTTTTTTGAAATCTTGTTCCACATTTTCTCTCACTCACTTCTTCTAGCCTCATCCCGATGGCTTCTCTCAACGACGATGACAACCCACCATCTTTTTTGCTAGATTTCTCGACAACATTCAGCTTCATCACTGTTTCCCTCTTCATTTTTCTATTTGGGTTCCGATCTCTACCGTTGTCACCATCAGAACGCCACAAAGCATAGATCTATGAACACACACTAAAAAATCACAGATATGTTCTTTTCTCCCGCCTTCAAGGCTCATCTGCATCATCGTGATCTTCATTTGCCGATCTCTTCCTTCAGCACCGATCTCTTATCCATAAACACATTGTTCTCTCTGGAAGACCCTAACCATTGTCAGCCGCCACCACACCACGCTCATTATTCTCTCTAAAAAAACCCTATGGTTTCTCAATCAGGGATGAAGATTACTAGAAGGTGCTAGAATAGACGTGGAGTATTGAAAATCGAAGGGATAATGTTTTTTTTTCTTCTTCCTCTTCTTATTTGACTGGGGTGAAGATTCTAGGAAGGTGCAGCTCCATCAAACTCGATGTAAGATCCTTTCTTCTTATTATTCTTTAATCTATGGTACGTCCTTTCCCACCATCAAATACACATTTTCTGGGAAATTGATTAATTGGTTTTTGTTTGATTTCTGTATTCAGACCAACACTGAACTTTCACCATTAAACACAAGAAACATCACTGCACAACCAGAGAAAACCATAGACACTGTTCTTAATGCTTTTTTTTTTCCTGAAAAGCTCACACTCTCTATCCATCGCACTTCTTCTATCATTCTACAACAGCCACTACTAGAATGAACCACCACCGGTGCACTACCTCTATCTCTCCCAAATGTTCCTTTATCAATAGGAAAGTCATTTACTCTGGTGCCAGTGCTTCAAATTACTTTAAGGTAACTTTTATGTGTTTCACAATTCAAATTTTAAAAGTTGTGTCTGACATTTGTTTTTTTTTTTTGTTATTTGTTTGCATCTGTTTGTGAAGGTTTTGAACAAATCAGTAAGAAGAACATGGTAAGATTCTCCTAATTTTGTGTTTATATGTTTGTATCTTGAGTTAGGTTTCAATTGCATATATTCTTTGATTAGTTGGAATGGTAGGAATCGATGGTTTAGTTCTTTACAGTACTTAATTTTCAACTTATTGCTTTTTTTAGGGATTTTTTTTGTAAAATAACCAAAACAAGATTTGTTTGAGTTTTCTTTAGATACATGCACAAAGTTTGTTTATAAAATTACTGAAACTTTTGGGGATATAAATGCAGGTCCCACCAACATCAATGGAATGTTTTGCCTCTAATAAACAAGCTATTAGAATGGTTCTATTTCAACATATTGACCAATTTGGAGAATCATTTATGCCCAGGTTATTGATGCGCAAGTAAGAATCAAGTACTTGATTGTTTACGACTGATTTACCCTTATTCTCACATTTTATTGCACTCTTTAATACCATCTTTAGCCTCATACTTTATCTTACACTGATCCATTTTATTGACAAATATATCTTGAGCGAACCAAATTAAAGTCAAAATGAAAATCCTTTTTTTGGTTCCCAAAAGATCATGATGGACTTTTGACCTTTGGAAAATACTACTATTTTCACTGTATTATGGAATCATTTGCTCTTACAGAACTGTATTTGTAACATAAATTGAGCATACATATGTAACTTGAATAAAAATTATTGATTTTGATTTTACTTTTCACAGGAAAATTGAATTCTCTAATAGCATGATGGACTTGCACATGGTAGATATTTTGTTGGTTCGATGGTTTATCTTTGTTCAAGGTAAAAATCCTTACTGAGTTCTATTAAGAATCATCTTGGTTTTGAAGTTAATTTTTGTTCACATAAATGAATGACTTTGACTTTTGTGTCCCTATAAAAGAGACAAAGGTTCACTAGACCTTTCAATAGTATGATCATCTAGATGACAAAGAACCAAAGAGGCTCAGAAATAGAGGTCTGCACTTTATCCTTATTTGTTCCAAGCCTTTAAATCATAGTTCAAGGTTTTACATCAAAAATATTTGCCTATTAACGTCAGATATAGATTTTTTGATATGTAATTATTAACTTGCAGATAAACACTTGAGGATAACTGGTGATTTCAAGCAAACATGTTGACAAAGGAAAGAAATAAAGAAAAGAAATAAGAAAAAATAGAATGAAACTAACATAAGGCGATGAATGGAATAGTGACAGTGTACTTACATTCATATTTTTTGGCTTTTAAGCTGGCGACTTCTATTAGAATTTTGGTTTGTAGCTTTATCAGATGCTGGTCAAGTTGATCCTACAGCTCTGGTGTAATTTTCTATGTTTTGAAAATATGTTCTATACCGTTTAACAGATCTGATCACATTTTAGGAGTAAGATGCTATATGCAAAAATCAACATTTTTTTTTCATTTATTTAATCAGTTTTGTCCCACCTGGCATCTAGAAACGTTTCAGGCTAAATATGATTGTATTTGAAAGTACATTGCTATTTCTTGCAACCCATTTATAGCAATGTACTTTCAAAGTATTAAGGTTTTATACAAAAAAAAATTAAAATATATTTTATTTATGGTTGAAATGAGAGTAAGATTCTATACATATGACAAACCAAGGAAAGTCTATTTCCTTTTCATGAACTTAATAAAAGGAAAGTCTACATTGGTAAAAGAATAAGGTATATTTCTATTTCCTGTAGTTTGTAGCAAGTCTTTTTCTTTTTTCTTGCATTCTTTGTCATGATTATATGATATTTTAGCCGAGGATGGCTGATGGTGGAAGTCTCTATATCCTTATTTTGTCAAATATCAGACACTTGATGTGTGTTGTTTTTTCTACAAATAATCAAAAGGCCCGTCTGGAAGAGTGATGGATCTCCCCTGTTGAAGCTTGGGATGCCCACAGTAGAAACTTTAAGCAAATCTATTTCCAGGTGTAGCTTAAACAATATGGCGTAAGAAAGACATTGAGATTCTGAACATGGGAATTCATGATTTGTTTGCATTAATATCATTATATTTATTCTTTTATAACTTTCATATTTTTATTCCTTTATTTTTAAGTTTTGTTATAATATTCATTTATTTAAGAAGACAAGATACAAGTTATAAGGCATTAAGTACAGCTGTGAAATTTATAGATTTTTTAAATCCAAAAGGGTAGTAAATTGAAACCCAAATTCCCAACCCTTAGCAAATTTGATAGGATAACGTGAATTAAGGAAAGAAACATATATTAAAATTATAGTATACTATGAAATATGGAAACGTAGAAAACTAAAAAAAAAAGATGTGATCACATTATCTTTTTTATGCATTATGTATTTGACAACAGAAAAGAAACAATATTTGTTAAAATTTTAAAGTTGTACAAAAGTTTGACGTTTAGTATTACAAACCCAAGAAAAGCTTCAATTAAAGAAAAATAAAAGATGGCATGTAGCTTTGGTTTTGCTATTGGGAAAAAATGGTGAACTTGGATCCTTTAATTGTTAGAAAAACGTCAAAAACCATTATGTTGTCAAAGGTGGAAATAAATTAATCTAAATCACTCTAACTTATATTGCCGATTTAGCGAGTCGTGTAACTTTTTGTTATCACTATTTGTTGATCAGATTCTAATCGTGTTTAAAAAACATTTTTTTGACAAAAAAGAGCAGCACATGTTGTTTTACCCAAGAAAATAATGTACATATAGTCTTCACAAAAAATAGCAATGTACAGTCAGCGATTGAAAGAAAACTATTTGAAACACGTCGAAAGGAATCTAACTGTTGTCACGAAACTATTCACGTAAACGAAAATAAAGGCCAACTAAATACTTTCATTTAAACCTAAACAAACAACAAACTTATACCTTCAAGCCAAAACAACAATGGCTAGAGAAACGAAACGCTTTGACGCATGCCAAAAGGAAAGCAATCGCCGCCTAGAAACTATTTTTTAAAAATGAAATAAATTGCCGCCGCCGCTTTGCGCGGGTCCACTACTAGTATATATATATATATATATATATATATATATATATATATATATATATATATATATATATATATATATATATATATATATATATATATATATATATATATATATATATATACACTAGGTTATAACCCGTGAGAAACACGGTTATTAAATTAGTTAAACTTTTATTGTAAAAACTTAAAATTATTAGTCAATTCTTTCAAATAAATTATTTTAAATAAATTATTAAATAAGAGATATTTTTTTAGTTATATAAAATTATAACTGTTGATTTATATAAACACATGAAATTATATAACCTTATAATATATATTAATTTTAATTTATTTTTATTCTAATGTTATCAATTTAATGTAATTATTAGAGTGTTAAATTTAAAATTTAAAATTTAAAATACATAACTAATAGATTTAAAATTTAAAATTTAAAATAGATAATTAATAGATTGACATGTGATTTTCGATTCTTTAATAAAATTTGTTAACAATTAGAGTTAATAATAACTAGAAAGGTTATCCCTGCTATGTGGGGGCCAGAAGTTTTCAATGTTGTTTCCGAATCGATAAATATAACAGACGTAGAAAGTGGAATGATGAAAAGTCCGGGCTTTGCCACAGACCGTCTTTTTTTTTTTTTTTTTTTTCATATTTTTATGAAAAAATATAAAAGTTTTGACTGTAAGAACCAGAAGTGTCAAAATGGCTAAAGAATTAAAGGGCTAGGAATTAGCAACTTTTTCGAAAAGGGATCAAAGTTGTCAAACCATTAAAATTTTGTGACCAAAATTTAAATATTAAAAGGTTCATAAAAAGTATAAAATTATTGATTGCAATGACCAAAAGTGTCAAAATGACCAAAGAATGAGGAGCAAAGTTGCCAAAAAATGGCAAGTTTACTATTCCTAAGATTCATTTCTTTAAATATATATATATATATATATATATATATATATATATATATATATATATATATATATTAATTTGTTTTTTTATTAAAATCAAAACTAAACTGATTTTGCAATTTAATTTAGAAAATTCAAACCATCTAGTTATTTTGTTTTGGTTTTGAATTTTTTTTTTTTTTTTGTATTTTTATTTTTAAAGGTTTATTTCTATTTTCATCCATGTCTTTATGCAAAATTGTTGCTAAAAATTTAACAAAAATAGATAATGTTCTAAAACATAATACAAGGCCAGACTAATATATATATATATATATATATATATATATATATATATATATATATATATATCATTATCATACATACTTATAAAGCTAGCATTTTTTCTTGAATCTCATGCATTTGAAACCTCCATTCTTTTTTCCTTTCACCACATTCATTTGGAACTCCCATGACTTTTCAATTTCTTTATAATAATAATTATAATTTGTTAATTAGGTTAAATAAATATCAAATCTAAAATATATTCATATGTAAACTAAATTTCAATATTAAAATAATATCTTTAATTCTACTTATAAAATTATGTTTTTTTAACTTTTAACATATTATACTTAATTTATTAGTTTTAATATATTATTGAATGTAAACCATTATCATTTTAAAGGTATAATTTTTGAACAATTTGTATAAAATACTTAAATTATTAATTAAAATATAACATTATAGGCTCAACTTAAATATAAATTTTATTTAACTTAAACAACCCAAAGATTATTTTATAAATAATTAAAAGTTATAAATTGTAGTGTCTTTCTAAGAATGATTGTAAGTTGGTTAATAAGGTTAAATAAATATCAAACCTAAAGTATAATCATAAATAGACTAAATTTCAATTTAAAATAATATTTTTACTTCTATTTATAAAGTTATGTCTTTAAATTTTAACATATTATACTTAATTTATTAGATTTAAAATGTTGTTGCATGTAAACCATTATCAGTTTAAAGCTATAATTTTTGAACATTTTTGACAAAATACTTAAATTGTTAATTTAAGTATAACATTACAGTGTCAACTTAAATATAAATTTCAGTTCCACTAAAAAAACCAAATAATATTTTGTAAATAGTTAAAAGTGATCAATTATAGTGATAAATGCAAAAACTAAATTGTAATATCAGTTTAAATAAAATATTTCCTAAATATATTTATATAATCGTTAAAAATTTTCAAATAAGTAGCTTAAAATAACTTATAATAACAATAGTTTAAAAAATAATGTTTGATGTTTTAAATAATTATAATGATAGAAATTAAAACATTAAGCAAATATATTTTAAAAAATTAGTTAAAAATAACAACTATAAATAATATTAAACCATATATAATATTTAATTTTATTGATGTGTAACTCGCGAGTAGAAGTTATTCAAACGATTAAGATTATGATGTTATAATAGATTTATATATTATCATATATTTCAAAATAGTCAATATATTATATCAAATTAATATACGAATTTTTATATCAAATTTAACAACAACGTTAGTGTTATATTTCAAAAAATATATATTTGTAAAGATATCAACTATATAAGTGTTTCTGCATATTACAATGTCAACTCAAATATAAATTTCAGTTCCATTTAAAAAACTAAAGAATATTTTATAAATAGTTAAAAGTGATAAATTGTAGTGATAAAAGCAAAAACTAAATTGTAATTTCAATTTAACTAAAATATTTCTTAAATATATTTTTATAATCGTTAAAAGTTTCCAAATAACTAGCTTAAAATAACTTATAATAACAATAGTTAAAAACAACTCTATATAAATAATTATATTGTTAGCTGTAAAATAAAAAAACAATGTTTGATGTTTTAAATAATTATAATGATAGAAATTAAAACATTAAGTAAATAAATTAAAAAAAATTAATTAACAATATAAAGAACTATAAATAACATCAAATCGTATATTATATTTAATTTTATTCATGTGTAACTCGCGGTCAGAAGTTATTTAAACGATTGAGATTAAGAAGTTATTATAAATGTATATATTATCATATAATTCAAAATAATCAATATATTATATCAATTTAGTATATACAAATTATTATATAGGTGTTTCTGCGCAACGCGCAGGCATTCGCCTAGTATATTTATAAAGGAACCATTTTTCTTTCACCACATTCATTTGAAACTCCCATCATTTTTTCTTTCACTACATTCATTTGAAACCCCCATGACTTTTCAATTTCTTTCAAATAATAATATTAAAATAACTAAATTTCAATATTAAAATAATATATTTACTACTACTTATAAAGTTATGTTTTTTAATTTTTAAAATACTATATATTATTTATTAGTTTTAATATATTGTTGGATGTAAACCATTATCATTTTAAAGATATAATTTTGGAAAAATTTGTATAAAATACTTAAATTATTAATTTAAATATAATATTACAGGGTCAACAAAAATATAAATTTTAGTTTAACTTAAACAACCCAAAAAATATTATCTAAATAGTTAAAAGTGATAAATTGAAGTGTATTTACAATAATGATTATAAGTTGGTTAATAAGGTCAAATAAATATCAAATCTAAAGTGTAATCATAAATAAACTAAATTTCAATTTTGAAATAATATAATATACTTCTACTTATAAAGTTATGTCTTTAATTTTTAACATATTATACTTAATTTCTTAGATTTAATATGTTGTTATATATAAATTATTATCAGTTTAAAGCTACAACTTTTGAACAGTTTGGACAAAATACTTAAATTGTTAACTTAAATATAACATTACAATGTCAACTTAAATATAAATTTTAGTTCTACTTAAAAAACTGAAGAATATTTTATAAACAGTTAAAAGTGATAAATTGTAGTGATAATTGCAAAAATTAAATTGTAATATCAATTAAACTAAATTTTTTCTTAAAGATATTTTTATAATCGTTAAAAGTTTCCAAATAAGTACCTTAAAATAACTTACAATAACAATAGTTAAAAATAACTCTATATAAATGATTATACTGTTACCAATAAAATCAAAAAATAATGTTTGGTGTTTTAAATAATAATAATGATAGAAAATAAAATATTAAACAAATAAATTTTAAAAAATTAAATAACAATAGCCATAAATCTAAATAACATTAAACCATATATTATATTTAATTTTATTTATGTGTAACTCGCGGGTAGAAGTCATTTAAACGATTGAGATTATGAAGTTATAACAGATGTATATATTATCATATAATTCCAAATAATAAATATATTATATCAATTTAGTATACAAATTTAACAACAACGTTATTGTTATATTAAAAAAAAACATATATTTGTAAAGATTTTAACTTTATGGGTGTTTCTGCGCAACGTGCGGGCATTCGCCTAGTATATATATATATATATATATATATATATATATATATATTTGTAAAGATTTTAACTATATGAGTGTTTCTGCGCAACGCGCGGGCATTCGCCTAGTATATATATATATATATATATATATATATATATATATATATATATATATATATATATATATATATATATATATATATATATATGAAAGTTAGGAATAGTAAACTTCCTAAGTGTTTGGCAAGATTGGTCCCTAAGGTTTTGTATATTTGCTCCTTTTTTGTCAATTTTTTTGTAACTTTTAGTCCTCCAACTTATGTTGGTTTTAAAAAACTACTTAGACTTTTCACCTTTATGCTTTTGTTCACAAACAGCGCTTTCACTTTCGTTTAATTTTTTCATAACCCTCGCCTTTTGTTACATATTATTAGTATTTAGTCTTTTGGCAGAAATGATCCCTCGCTATTATTATTATTATTATTATTATTATTATTATTATTATTATTGTTAGACAAAATTACACGATTGGTCCCTATGGTTTACCAGATTTAACACATCGATGACAACGATAGAAACCGAAATCACTCTTTTACTCTTAATCCTATTTTTTTTATTAATTTTTATTTCTTTTTTTGGTTTTAAATTAATTTTTTATTTATTAAAAGATACTCACCCAATACCATAAAACCACCCACCAGTTGCCATCACCACCACCACCACCACCGCCAAAATTACATAAATGGTCCATATGGTTTACTCGTCGTCACAAATTCAGTCCCTAATACCTTAAAAGACCAAATTACCCTCACATTAACGGATAAAAAACAACGGTCTATATTTTCCAGATTGGTTTTCCGGCCGCTGCCATACATGGCAATAAAGTTCAATTTGTGAGACCATTTCTTTATTTTCCTCTTTTATTGCAAGAAATAATGATTTAGATTTCTTTACTTATGTAATTAGATGACATTATTTATCTTCATTTACTAGATTATCTCAATGCAATTCAACATGCTACTTTACTTTACAAAGCAATACTTTCCGACCCCGGCAACGCCGGGGAATCTTTTCTAGTTATTACTTTGATTATTAACTAGAAAAGTTACCCCCTCTACACGGGGGCTAAAAGCTTTCAATATTGTTTCCGAATCGATAAATATGACAGACGTAGAAAGTGCAATGATGAAAAGCCCGGACTTTGCCTCGGACGTTTTTTTTCATGTTTTTATGAAAAAATGTAAAAGTTTTGACTGCAGGGATCAGAAGTTTCAAAGGTTAAAGAATTAAAGGGGTATGAATTAGCAAACTTTTAGAAAAGAGATCAAAGTTGTCAAACTGTTAAAGTTTTGTGGCCAAAGTTTAAATATTAAAAGGTTCATAAAAAGTGTAAAAATATTGATTGCAAGGACCAAAAATGTCAAAATAGGTAAGGAATGAGGAGCAAAGTGCAGGGACCATTTCTGCCAAAAAAATGGGCAGTTTAGTATTCCTAGGCTTCATATATATATATATATATATATATATATATATATATATATATATATATATATATATATATATATATATATATATATATATATATATATATATATATATATATATATATATATATAGGTTCAAGTTCATTTGAGACCATTCTAATTTTGTGAGACCGTGAGACCAAATCTAAAAATAATTTTAAAATCCAAAATAAATGGAAAAATCCAAAAATTCTTTTTTTAAATGTTATTTTCGGAACTTGAATTAACTAAAAAAAATATAAAAAAAACAAAAAAAAATAAAAAAAAAATCCGTTTTTTTTTTTTGAAAAATACGTGAAATATTCTAAATAGAATATTTCACTGACATATTCTAAAAAATAATTTTAAAATGCAAAATAAATGGAAAAATCTAAAAATTCTTTTTTTAAATATTATTTTCGGAACTTGAATTAACTAAAAAAAATAAAAAAAAAATTAAAAAAAATAAAAAAAAATTCTATTTTTTTTGAAAAATACGTGAAATATTCTAAATAGAATATTACACTGTACATATTCTAAAAATAATTTTAAAATGCAAAATAAATGGAAAAATCAAAAAATTCTTTTTTTAAATATTATTTTCGGAACATGAATTAACTAAAAAAAAATTAAAAAAAAAATAAACAAATGCGTCTCACGGTCTCACAAAATATAAGTGGTCTCAAATGAACCTAACCCTATATATATATATATATATATATATATATATATATATATATATATATATATATATATACATATATATAGGGGAGGGAGGGTTCAATTTAGAAAAAAAAGTTGAGAATGGAGGAATCATTCTCAGCCAATCATTTATTTTTGCCGCAAAAGCCTCCAACGTACCAGCGGAAATGAGAAAGGAATGCACATGTGTTTTCCAACAAAACATATTTCCTTAAACTATGCTAATCGTTACCTTAATATATATACAAAAATATAGTTTTTTTCGGTTTTTTTTTTTAGAAGCTATTTTTATCAAAAAATGATTTTAAATATACCAAAATTCATGATTTTTTATTCTCTACAAATAGACATCCATATTGATATAGTTTTAAGATAAAATAAAAAATTTATTTTTTTTTATATTTTTAGTTATCGTTATTCATAAGTGAATAAAAATGCATCAGGTTTTATTATAGTATATTTGTTATTCACTTATGAATAAAAAGTATGATTTTTTTTTTTACAATTTAAGTATCATTCTTATATGAATATAACATATAATAAACATGGTATATTCATATTTTAATATTGGACGATGCATTCACTTGTGAATATTAACATAGTATATTACTTGTGAATATTAGATGGTATATTCACTTATGAGTATTAAATGATATTTCATATGTGAATATTACATAGTATATTCATTTGTGATATTAGATGATATATTCACTTATGAATATTACACAGTATATTCACATATAAATATTACAAGGTATATTCACTTGTGAATATATTTAGTTATGAATATTTGAAGGTATTTTGACAAATATATATAATTTTTATATGTTATTCACATATGAATAACATACAGACTTGCATATTTGTTTTGTGTTTTTAATAATCATATACTTATTCAGGTGAGAAAACATATTCATATGTGAATATAACGTGGTAATTTAGTTTATGCATTTCATCAAACAGTTGGAGTGCATACAAGTTAACTATTTTAAAAATGTTAAAAACATCAATTTATCAATTCCAAATCATCATATACTTCCAATTTCGACTTCAGATGCGACATCCTATGTTTGATCAATTTCTCATTTTGATTTTGATTTTCGAAAATCCGATTGAGAACCTGTGAGTACCGATTCTGAGTCCTTCAATGTCGAGTGTGACTGCGAGTCCAGAACTCCGATTCCAATTTCATGAACAGTGAAGAAATTCTGGTTTAGTTGAAGAAATCTGGATGATTATTGAAGGTTGGAGGAAAAGTTTTGATGATGAACGAACTGTTATCGAATTATCTATAGCTACGTATTTGAGATTGAATGTTATTAACATATTTACACGTTTGTCACAGTGTCTTTTTATGTTTAGATTAAATGAGTGGCTGAGAATGATTCCCCCATTCTCAACCTTTTTTATTTTGTCAATTGAACCCACCTCTCTCTCTCTCTCTCTCTCTCTCTATATATATATATATATATATATATATATATATATATATATATATATATATATATATATATATATATATATATATATATATATATATAGAGAGAGAGAGAGAGAGAGAGAAACCATAAATGCATAATGCTTTCTTATCAAAATCATTAGAGGATTATCATTTTTGTGAATACTTTATGTAGCCTATTTGAACATAAATCTTTCAAATGTGCTTTAGGTTATCTTTCAAATAAGAAAAACATTTTATATATATTATTTCAACCATGATAATTCCATTTCATGAGGTATGTCGGTTGTATCGTGATTGACGAAAACATGAATTTTGGTGGTTAATAAGGGTTTGCAAAAAACTAAACCGTACAAAAAATAGAAAATTCAAAACCAAAATGAAAACCATTTTGAAAACCAACACTTTGGTTTTTGGTTTTTAGAAAATCGATTTTTTTTGTTCAATTTGATTTTTGTAACAACATTAACCTAATCTCATAAAGATGAGATAAGGGGGAGGTAGGATGGTCGGCAACCCCTACCATATGATAGAAGATCGCTTTCGTACAACACATCCGACAAAAAAAGAATGTTAAAAAAAAGACATAATTTTTCCTTTAGTTTTTAAATAAAGGATTACTACTAATTGTAGTACAAGACAGTATCTATAACGACCCAAAATTTTCTCATCTAATTATCTACAGATTATCAGAGTTTTCTACAAATTGCGGAATTCTATAACTCTAAAATGTTACATCCCAAACTATATTCGAGTTACAATAAAATCATAAACAAAATTTTAAAGCAATAAGGAAAAATCAAAAGTAAACTACTTATAGTTAAAGTTCTTGTGGTCTTACTTCCTATTCTACAACAACTACTATCTACACCTGCAATACATATCTACACCTGCAATACATGAAAGAAATCTACAACATCAGACCACCACACCATAGTCTTTATAACTTATTCCAATTTCATGTGAACATACTCCATTACTCTTGTTCTTTCTTTCATTACTCATACTTTATATCAACTCATGTCTTCTCATCTCTTCTCACACTCGTCTCAAACTCTATCTCAGCCTCTTCCCGGCTCCTCTTATTCCTTATTCTCACATCGTCTCTTTCCTATTGTTCTATTTTATCTATATCTCTTCTCATTCCCTTCTCTATTACATCTCATTCTCTTCTCAATCCAGGGCATACTTTCTCCTATCTCTTCATCTCATCTCACATTTACTTCCATCTCTTCTTGCTTTCTTGCCTTCTATCACTCCAATCTATTTTAGACCTAGTCGGTCTAATAATCTATGATAGCTTCACCTATCATATAGGGGACAACACAATTCTAATTTACTGAAGTACAACCATTCAGGCTAAGTCCCCTCACTTTGATCTCACACAGATCCATTAACAGCTACTCTGTTATTGAATCCCTCACGCATTACATCAACTTTCTCTAAAGAAACTTCTTATCTTGTTTCACTCATGGAACCTTTTTCAAACTTATCGAATCATATGTCATTTATTCTTGCAAGAATGATCTATCTACATTCTCGAAGGAATCATCTATCTCATTCCCGAAGGAATCATCTTTTTGCCTTCTTATAATCATTCATGTCAATGTTATGATCTCGCCATAGTCTTACACATCATACGTCCTATCTCAATCTATCGCATCATCTCTTTAACAAATCTCTACTACAACTCTCGTACTTAACATATTTAAGTACTTAATCTAAATCTTTATCTACTAACTCATAGGTATTTCACACAATACCCTTGACATCTATCCATATATCATTATTCTATCTCCATCTCATCTATGATGGTAATCCGACACAATACCATAGATATCTAACCACCTTTACATACTCTATCTCAATCACATCTACATACTCTATTCTTAACCACACATACATACTATATTCTCAACCACACATTCGTACTTTATCTTCCATCACACATACATACTCTAAACATACATACATACTTCTTTTCATGATTATACACATATAATCATAATCTATTTTTATCTAATATCTTGGAGGTATTCACATTCTATCTACATCTAACATATCTCGGTATTTACACAATACCTCTAACATGTACTCATAATTACATAATCATTTATAAGGTTATAATTCCTATAACAATGCATTTATCTTCATCTAATGAGTATTGGGTATTTAACAAAATACTACAAGCGTATAAACATATATACATATTAACATAAACATATAAGAATTCATACATAATGTGATAGAGTGAATTAAAACTCACCTTGTTAGTTAGTGAAAACTAACTACCCTTGACTTTGATTCTTCAATTGATGCTTCTCGACCCTTCTTCTTTGCTCAAGATGTGACATCCCTATTTTCAAGGCTAGAAAAGACCGATTATGTTTATGCTTTATAAAAATCAAAGTACCCTTTTAATAAAAAAGTTGCGTAATTTGTTCCCAGGAAAACATGATAAATATGTTATCGAAGCATTTTTTGAATAAATGTATTTTTATTCATTTTCAAAACATTAGGATGTCATCGTAAATACAGAAACATAAGCATCAACAAAACTTACATTCATTTACACTAGTGATCTGTATCTCTTTTAAATCTCTCAGTGTAAAGTAGCTTCATATCGACACCTATGATGCAAATAAACTTGACTGAGTCAGGTTGGGAAAACCTGGTGAGTACATAGGGTTTTCAACCCACAATAATATAATTATTATGTTTTAACATCAAACAATCAACCCAATTACCCATCCCCATTATCTTCTTTACTCTTAAAGATCTACCCTAAGAATTAACTATCCCTCGTTCATTTATTTCTAAGGATTATCCTAAGGAATAGGCACGAAATCCATCATCGCCAGGGTTTATACAACAGGCACTAAGTCCATAGTCGTTGTCGGAGAGTCTCGAAGGCCTTCTGCTGCTTAAGGCCCCACCATAAATCCACCCCCTTCCTCGTCAGATGAGTGAGGGGTACTGCAATCTTGAAGAAATCCTGTATGAATCTCCGGTAGTACCCATCTAAACCCAAGAAGCTCTTGATATCCGAGGGAGATTTCGGAACCTCCCACTGCATAACCGCCTTGATTTTGGCCGAATCAACCAAAATCCCCTCCTGGTTAACGAGGTGTCCAAGGAACTGAACCTACCGTAACCAAAACTCGCACTTCGATAACTTGGCATACAACCGCTCTCGTCTCAAAACCCCCAATAACTCCTGAAGATGCTCCTCATGCTACTCTCAGATCTGGAGTACACAAAGATATCATCTATAAATACGATAACTGAGCGATTGAGCATCGGTCAGAAGACCCGATTCATCAGGTCCATGAATATCGTCAGCGCATTGGTGAGCCCAAATGGCATCACTACAAACTCGTAATGTCCATAACGAGTCCGAAACGCGGTCTTCTCCACGTCCTCCTCCCTAACCCTGAACTGGTGATACCCAGACCTTAAATCTATCTTGGAGAACCAAGATGCTCCCTGTAACTGATTAAATAGGTCATCTATCCTTGGGAGTGGGTAAAGGTTCTTCACCGTTAACTTGCTCAACTCCCAGTAGTCTATGCACATCTGGTACAAACCATCATTCCTGCAGCTGTGATGACAACTCTTGTATCTCTGGTGGTGCCAATCGGTACGACGCCTTGGAGATAGGGGCCGCACCTGGCACTAGATCGATCCTTAACTCGACCTGCCTCTCTGGAGGCACTCCGAGCAACTCCTCCGGAAACACGTCAGCAAAATCCCTAACCACTTCAACCTCTGATACTGAAACCAGATCCTTGTCCTGCGTATTAACCACATACGCAAGGTAACTCGCACACCCATGCTGAATGTACTGTTGAGCCCTGGCAGCTGACTAAAACCCTGATCCCAATTTGGTTCCCTCTCCATAGACGATCAGTTCTCCCCCACTTGGGGTTCGAACTACCACCCGTTGTCCCTCACAGTCGATCATGGCACCGAAGCGACTAATCCAATCCATACCCACAATCACATACACATCCCCCATGGGAATCAGAATCAAATCTATCGGAAAGGATACCCCAAATATCTCCAACACATAACCTCGATAAACCGAAGAAGCGGAAATCCCGTGTTCGTTGGCGATGGAGACTCGCAACGGACACTGTAATTCTCCTACTAGAAACATGAACTCCCTAATGAAAGACTGAGAAAAAAAAGACCGACTCGCCCCCGAGTCGAATAATAGCAACGCAGGTAAGGAGTTCACTATAAACGTAGCTAACCACATGCACAAACATGTAAGCATACAACAAATATAATTAGCAAGATAAGGGATAGAAACATACCAGCAACCACATCTGGTGCTACCATGGCCTCCTCTGTTGTAAGCTGGAAGGCACGTCCCTGAGCCCTCGGTGGCGGTGCTCTAACCTGACTCCCGTCTGTAATCCTCAGAGTAGCCGGAGTTGGAGCCTGAGTCGGCTTGGCGTCTAGTAGAGGACACTGGTCCTTCATATGGCCCACTTACTCATAATGGTAACAAAGTCTGACTCCAAAAGCTGGAGTCTGTTGCCTGAAATCCCTGACATGATGACCTTGCCTGCCACATTTGTGGCACCACTCCCCGATCAGCAAACCCCAGAATGAGCCTTTTCGCACTTCCCATAAGTGCGGCTTAGCTATCCACCAAGCCTAGTATCAGTGGTCTTAGAACGTTTTGGCACCGGTTGCAACTGTATCGGGGCCTATCTCTACTCCCGTAACTGTAGCTCAATATCCAACTCACGCCGCCTGGCGGCATCCTGTAACTCCAACAGTGTATCACATCGTTGG
This sequence comes from Lactuca serriola, assembly GCF_051521515.1. Lineage (NCBI taxonomy): Eukaryota > Viridiplantae > Streptophyta > Magnoliopsida > Asterales > Asteraceae > Lactuca > Lactuca serriola. Next base: position 161,906,309 of record NC_136416.1, on the reverse strand, counting down.
GTAGCAACAAACTGAAGAAAACTCGGTCTTGAGCATGCTCAGATAACGTATCGTCTGGTCCTGCTCAGAAGCGAACTATGGGAAAAATATCACCCTCTCAGTGAACATACGAGTGATCTCTGTCACCGTCTCCGTAGCTTATCGCAGGTCCAAAAACTCTTGTGACAGCCACTTGCGCTCGACCCGTGGAATGAAGCGAGCGCGAAACATATCCCTGAACTGCTCCCAAGTAACAAAAACTCTCTGATCATCAATATACAATCCATTCATCAACCTCCACCAGTCCTTTGCCCCAGACCTCAGCAAGTTCAAGGCACATCTGACCTTCTGGTCAGCAGGACACGAGCACGTGAAGAAACATTCCTCCACGTCAGACAGCCACCTCATGGCTATGATTGGGTCCTGAGTCCTGTTGAAAGTTGGGGGCTTCGTGTTATCGAAGTCCCGGTACTGAAAACCCCGACTGGCTCCTCCCCCTACCGCTGCTACAGCCGTGGTAGCTGCTGCGGAAGCCATCTCAACAAGAGTTGCATATCTGTCGTCAAAATACTCTATCATGGCGGTCTTAATAGAACCCAAACATCACCGTAATCTTACCCTGGACTATCTGGACCACCTCATGGCGGATGATCTCCGTAACACGATCCTTTGTCAACACTGACCCACCCAGGCTGATACCCTCGGGTGCTGTAAGGTTTTTGAGCATTCTAACACTCCCATGGTGTAGTCATGATTCATACACTAAGCCATTATGCTATAGGCTTTCGAATACCTAATCCTACCCTAAGCCCTTCATCAAACAAGAACAAGAAATAAGGCCAAATCAAACATTCTCAGACTATAAAATATTTATTATGTATAGCCATGATGCATACACTAAGCCACTACAGTAATGATGTCAATCTCATATAAGGAAAACCCTAGGCTATCAGGCATCATAATGAAGGTTTTTGAGCATTCTAACACTCCTATGGTGTACATGCAACCCTAGAAACCTTGGATCTATGTTTACTCTATTATACATGCAAATTTGATTTTTTTCAAGTTTCTCAACCTAACTAGCATGTTATGGGGTACTTGTAACATAAAATCTAGTGGAAGAACATAGCTTTTCTGGTGGTTGATTGCTTGGAACTTCAAGAGCCTAGCACCAATAATGTGGATGCCTCAAGTGGAATCACAAATCACCAGAACACCTTGGAAGACTTTGAGAGAATAGTATGCACACTAGAAATCGGCCCACTCTTGTTCACTCACACACTAGTGCCATTTCATGTGCCAAAGACCTCTTTATATAGTATGGTGGATTAGGGTTACATCCATGTAAACCCTAATACCCATGACCTTTCATTTCCATAGTATCCATGGGTTAAAAACTCCATGGACTATCCATGCGAGCTTAGCCCATCCTAAATGAACTTTGGTCCATTCTATATATATATATATATATATATATATATATATATATATATATATATATATAAGAGTCCATATCTAATTAGTCACTTTTGATCACTAAATTAATTTCAAATCAATTCATGATCAATACTAATTAAATAATATGATTTCATATTAATATATTATAACTTATAATATATTAATAAATCATAAATATACTATTCTCAAAAGATTATCCATACAAATTGTTTCGGTGAAGTGCAACCCAAATGGACCATGTCAGGTCGGGTCAAGTACATACCTAATATAGTTATGGACTTAGACACCTTATCCAACAGTCTCCCACTTGGATAAGTCTGATAACTGTAGTTGCAAGTTTGACTTCAGGAACTGACCAGCAATTGTAGCTCTTAAAACTCTGTTGAACTATGAAATGCCATTATAGATAAGTGATCATATAATCCTTTGTTCTAGATATCAGCCAAACAAATACATGGAACAAAGTCATACTTATTGTCTAGCAGTTTGTTTCCCAATTTTCGATTTGTTTGACATAGAACTAAACTGAACACATCAATTTTGTTTTGACCGGGCCCGACACATAGGTCAAAACAAAATCATCGAGGGGACCGGATATTGCTTTTAATCCTCCAAGGACTAAAAGGAACATATAAACTTTGACTCATATGCTTATACTAACTACTTGTTGAATCATACACAAATGCATGTTTTATAACATCAAGTTACTGATGCGTTTTCGTTCAATCAATGCACAACCAACTCATGGCCAACAACTCATATATCTAGGTTTGAAGACTTATATGATATTACCGTCTCATGATCACTCGAGATAAATTCCATAAAATGTTACAAGTGAGTGTAGGTTGAATCCAATACTCAGAACTTATGAGCACTCATGAATGTCATAGCAACTTTTGCTATGTCTAACAGCTTAGACATCTACAAGCCTAATTCATGACAGTCTTGATTCATACCTACTTCCAAAGTATGACTGACTGTGGAGAGTTTGAATTAAATAATTATTCTGGAAGTCAAAACATGCAAATTTGAAACAATAGTAAACGATTGACACAAGATAGAAACACCTTACGTATAAATAAACAACAACTTGTATTTCATCATCAAATGTCAATTACAATTTACACGTTTCAGAAATAGCTATCCAATCTGTAAAACTAATATCGTCCTTCAGTCCAATGCTCGTCGCATGCTGCAAATCCCTAACCCTATTCAGTCCCTTCGTGAAGGGATCTGCTGGGTTCTCTTCTGACGATACCATTTTTGCCATGAGGAGTCCTTCTTCTATCTTGTGTCTCATGAAGGGATATTTTCCGTCAATGTGTCTGGATCTGCCATGATCTCTCAGTTCCTTGGCTAAGGAAACCACACTATTGATGTCACAGAAAATCTCTATAGGCTCCTTTATAGCTAGTACAACTCCAAGGTCTCCGATGAAGTTCCTCAGCCATATCGCCTCCTTTGCCGCTTCACTCGCTGCTATGTACTCTGATTCACATGTCGAGTCAGCTACTGTCTCCTGCTTGGAACTTTTCCAAGTAATCGCTCCTCCATTCATGGTAAAGACCCAGCCCGAATGAGAGCGGAAATTATCCCTATTAGTCTGAAAGCTAGCATCACTATACCCTACTACTCTCAAGTCATCACTCCCACCAAGGGTAAGAGTCCAATCCTTAGTCCTTCGCAGGTACTTGAGAATGTTCTTTACCGCAGTCCAGTGAGCCTTGCCAGGGTTCCCCTGATATCTGCTGGCCATGCTCAAAGCAAAGGCCACATCAGGGCGGGTACAAGTCATAGCATACATGACCAAGCCAACAGTGAAAGCATATGGTAATAGACTCATCTCAGCTATCTCAGCCTCTGTACTCGGACTCTGAGCCTTGCTCAGTTTGGCATTGCTTTAGATCGGTAAATCACCTTTCTTGGAATTCTGCATGTTGAACCTCTTCAACACCTTGTCCAAGTAGGTGCTCTGAATAAGTCCAATTAGTCTTTTACTCCTTTCTCTCAATATCCTTATCCCTAGGATATATGAAGCCTCTCTAAGTTCCTTCATAGCAAAACACTTCCCAATCCAGGACTTAGTCTCCTGCAAAGTTGGGATGTCATTTTTTATGAGTAGTATGTCATCCACATACAGTACCAAAAAGCTAACTATACTCCCACTAGCTCTGACATATATACGTGACTCATCTTTGCTTCTCGAAAAACCAAACTCTTTGACTTTCTCATCAAAAAAATATTCCAGCTGCAAGATTTTTGTTTCAATCCACAAATGGATTTGTCAAGCTTGCACACTCTATCAGGGTACTTTGCATTGATAAAACCCTATGGCTGACTCATGTAAACATCCTCAGCCAACTTTCCATTAAGGAAAGCGATTTTGACATCCATTTAACATATTTCATAATCATGAAATGCAAAAATCGCTAGCATAACCCTAATATATTTAATCTTCACTACTGGTCAGAAGGTTTCATCATAATTAACTCCCTGAGTTTGAGTGAAGCCCTTTGCAACCAGTCACACCTTATAAGTGTGCACTTTCCCATCCATGTCGGTCTTCTTCTTGAACATTTATTTGCACCTGAATGTCTTACGACCCGGTACATTGTCAACCAAGTTCCAAACTTGATTGTCATACATGGACTGAATCTCGTTATCCATAGCCTCTTTCCATTTGGCTGACTCAGGGCCTCCCATGGCTTCCCTATAGCTATTAGGTTCATCCAAAATTACCAGTGTACTATTACTGAGAAATGTATCACCTTCTGTAGTAATATGGAAACCATAGTAATGCTCTGATAGATTCCTAACTCTAGTGGAACGCCTTAGAGGTATAGACTCATCAGTTGGTTCAACAAGAGTTTCCTCCTCAGGTTGATTGCTAGGGTTTGAGGTTCCTTCACCACTTGACTCTTGAATCTCTTCAAGGTCAATTGCCTCCCACTATTTCCTTGGCTTATAAATTCTCTCTCGCGAAAGGCTCCTCTCCTTGCCACAAATACCACATTATCACTGGGTCTGTAGAAGAGGTAACCAAAAGATTTATGTGGGTAGCCGAAGAAAATACATCGCTCACTTTGAGGTTTGAGCTTGTCATGAGTCTTGCGCCTCACGAAGGACTCGCAACACCAAATCTTGTTGTGGTCTAAATTAGGAACTTTCCCATTCCATATCTCGTGAGGTGTTTTGGCAACCTTCTTGGTAGGGACTAGATTAAGGATATGGGTGGCAGTCTCTAAGGCATACCCCCAAAATGAGATTGGTAACGAAGCTCGACTCATCATGGAACGAACCATGTCTAACAAGGTTCGATTGCGCCTATCAGCCACACCATTAAGCTGTGGTATTCTGGGATGTGTCAACTGTGAAACAATTCTACATTCCTTAAGATAGTCAAGGAACTCTGTACTAAGATACTCTCCTCCTCGATCGGATCGAAGCTTCTTAATGTTCCTGCGCTGATTCTCCACTTCCTGTTTAAACACTTTGAACTTTTCAAAGGTTTCTAACTTATGCTTGATTAAGAAGTCATAACCATATCTACTATAATCATCAGCAAAAGTCACATAAAGCGGTTAGCATCCCTTGTGGCAGTTCTGAAGGGTCCACACGCATCCGTGTGTATGAGGTCCAACAAACATTCACCCCCAGCACAAGTACCAGCGACAGGTGACTTAGTCATTTTTCCTAGTAAACAAGATTCACAACTATCATCTGACCTTAAGTCAAATGCCTCCAATACTCTAGCCTTTTGTAGTTGGCCTATGCGCTTCTTGTTGACATGTCCAAGATGACAATGCCACAAGGATGCCTTATCTAAACTAGTGGAAGAATTGATATACAATACATTATTTCCTAAGTTGTCTACAACCGACACAATTTCATATACACCATCACAAGGTAATGCTTTAAAATAAAGAACATAATTATAAAAAGCATTAATACCACCACATTCATTATCAAATGAAAAAGTAAATCCTTATTTGTACAAACCGTGAAAGGAAATAATATTTCTCGCCATTTCTGATGAGTAGCAACACTTATTCAAATCTAACATTAACCTACTACTTAGCAACAAAGAATAAACTCAAATCTTGGTGACATGTGAAGTTTTTCCTATTCCCCATGATCAAGTTTATCTTTCCGTGCTCCACATCCTTACTTCTTCTTAGGCCCTACAAATCAGAATATATATGAATACCACAACCTGTATCAAGGACCCAAGAATTAGTATGCGGTGAGTTATTAGTCAATATAGTGTAAATACTTACATGGGTTGGTTTGACCTTCCCATCCTTAACATCTTACAGGTACTTAGGGGAGTTTCGTTTCCAGTGCCCCTTATCATGACAATAAAAGCATTCAACTTCCTTTGGGTTGGAAGAAAGAGTGACAAAACCACCTTTGGTTCCACTCGAAGAGGATCCATCAAGAGACTTTCCCATGGTACCCTTCGAAGGGGTCTTCCTCTTTTTCCCTCTACTTTTCCCGATTGTCAGAACAGGGGCGATGTTAGGAATAGGAGTAGTAACAACCAATTTACCTTTGATACCACTTTTGGTGGTCTTCAAAAGTCCTTGAAGGTTGTTGAGTGTGACCTCCTCCTTGTGCATATGATAGGTCATTCGGAACTGATCATAACAAGTAGGTAAGGAGTGCAGTATGATGTCAATAGCCAACTCCTCAGGGAAGTTCACATTCAACTTCAGCAAACGGTCAACAAACCTTTGCATTTTCTGCATGTGGCTTGTGATGGGTTCACCATCCTTCATTCGGGTTGTTATCATGGAAGAGATGATTTCATACCTCTCTTGACGAGCACTCTGATGGTAGCGACCCATCAGGTCCATGTACATCTCAAAAGGGTAAAAGTCATCATAGGACTTCTGGAGTTCAGCTGTCATTGTTGCCAACATGATACATTCCACCTTGGTGGCATCTCTCTCATGAGTCCTGGAGTCATCGATCTTCTGTGGAGTAGAAGTAGACTCATCAATATCTTTCAGCTCCTTGTCAAGGACATATTCCTTGTCCTCGTAACGTGTGACCATCCTGATGTTCCTGATCCAATCATTAAAATTTGAACCATCAAAGATAACTCTCCCACAAAGATTCAAGAGAGAGAAGGAGCCTGTTGGGTTTGAGCTAGAAATAGCATTGTTGGAAGACATCTGAAAAAGAAGAAAGACAAGTTTAGATTAGATATAGAATCCGTAATAAGACACCCAAATGTAATATTAAGGCTAGGACCCAACACAATATTTTATAACTTAGAATAGGGATGCCGTAATCCAAGCTATAAAGTATTTGAATGTAAGTGAATGACGATTCACGAATTTCCACCATGAAAAACTCCTAGATCTTTTGAGATTCATTGAACTTTTCAATGGCATGTTTAAATCTAGATTGAACGCTCTCAAATTTGTGACTGGGATGTCGAGGATCACAAACAAGGTGTGAATAACCATGCAAATTAACTTGGTACCCTTTACTTTTATCACCTAATCGATGTGCCGGTTAACCACACACGCTCCACCGATCTATGATAAACATTAAGTTACCCTTTTCCACTCTTACTAGTCCATGTTAGTGTGCCGGTTAACCACACACGCTCCACCAACGACTTGGTAAGGTACAAAGTGTAATTTCATGGGTTAGCACCAAATTTACATTTTCCTAAAGTAACTAAGATTGAGAATTTATAAAAGGTTTAGTTACTTTATCATTATCATTATACTTTTAATGAGAACTATAGTCCTTGTCCTACCCGTTCGGCTAACGACCCTCCACCAGTCAAGGAAGCGGGGGGTAGGAGTGGACACCCATTAAGCTGCCATTTTATAGGCAACAACCTTATACCCCCCCCCCCCCTTATAGATCGACTTTGTGAATGAGGCCTACTAACGGTAAGACTGACTTGATCTTATACATACATATATATATATATATATATATATATATATATATTATTAACTTATAATACTATAAAGTATAAGGGTTGAATTTTAACTTTTAAAAATCTAGGGTTTGGTATTAAAGTGTGTGTTAGACTTTACAAATTCCAAAACATGAGGGAAAGTTTTGAAACTATTCAAAAACTTTTCATTTCTATAACTTATGAGTTTTAATGGTTTTAAAGAAAAGACTTTTGGAATTCCATAACTTGAGGACAAGTTATGGAGTCCATTAATTGGCATTTAGATCAAGAATTACACTAATAAATAATTTGCAAATAATTCATATGATCTACTAAAACTCATAAGCATGAACATTCATATCAACAATTTAAAGAATCATATAAAAATATATAAAACTTGAAACTTTGAAAATAACCTTTGAAAATGAATTAGCATAATCATTACCACATCAAAAATAGATTTTATAAGTCCAAAACAGTTTAGGGTAATGATTCTAGTCCATTTCCAGCAGCAAAACTCGAAAATCAGCACTCTGGGCCTCCTAGTGCAAGAACCTACTCGACGTGTAGGATGAGTTTTCACTTAGACTCGTCGATTCCCCCCATGGACTCGGCGAGTCCACTGAATAGTGAGTAGATTTCCGACTTTTTTTTCAGCAATTTGCATCAAGTATAATGAAAACAAGCCTTGGCTCTGATACCACTGAAGGGTTTTGAGCATTCTAACACTCCTATGGTGTACATGCAACCCTAGAAACATTGGATCTATGTTTTCTCTATTATACATGCAAATTTGATTTTTCCAAGCTTCTTAACCTAACTAGCATGTTATGGGGTACTTGTAACATAGAATCTAGTGGAAGAACATACCGTTTCTTGTGGATGATTGCTTGGAACTTCAAGAGCCTAGCACCAATAATGTGGATGCCTCAAGTGGAATCACAAATCACCAAAACACCTTGGAAGACTTTAAGAGAATAGTATGCACACTAGAAATTGGCCCACTCTTGTTCACTTACACACTAGTGCCATTTCATGTGCCAAAGACCTCTTTATATAGTATGGTCGATTAGGGTTACATCCATGTAAACCCTAATACCCATGACCTTTCATTTCCATAGGATCCATGGGTTACAAACTCCATGGACTATCCATGCAAGCTTAGCCCATCCTAAATGAAATTTGGCCCATTATATATATATATATATATATATATATATATATATATATATATATATATATATATATATATATATATATAAGAGTCCATATCTAATTAGTCTCTTTTGATCACTAAATCAATTCCATATCAATTCTTGATCAATACTAATTAAATAATATGATTTCATATTAATATATTATAACTTATAATATATTAATAAATCATAAATAAACTATTCTCAAAAGATTATCCATACAAATTGTTTCGATGAAGTGTAACCCAAATGGACGATGCCGGGGTCGGTTCAAGTACATACGAAATATAGTTACAAACTTAGACACCTTATCCAACACATACAATCAGGCAATTCTATCATGCAATTCCTGAAGATCCCTAGCCTAGTACTAGCATGCTGTTCTAACATATTATAATATCATAAAATCAGATAATTATATGGTATTTTGAGGTCTACTTACTAGCTCCGGCTGATCATACATATCGCATCCTCTTTTAGTGTTTTGAAAATCATTTGGAAAAATCTTTTCCTACATTTGAGACTGGATTCACACGAGTATTCCTCCAATTCACTCAAACCAAGGCTTTGATACCAACTTGTAACATTCATGAAATTTACCAAAAATTTAAACTTTTCAAAATCATTCTGAGTGTATAAAAATTATTCAAACAAACGTGTTTCACAAATTGTTTTCAAAACAGTTCCATATCAGAGTTCCTAAAAATCCCAAGTCAGAAAATGTGAGGATGTGTACGTCACGCCTTTGTCTTCCCTCAATCTGCAGAAGTACCTGAAACAAAACTCATAAATGTAAGCTCAAAGGCTTAGTGAGTTACCCCCAAAATTCCCATACACACACCAATATACCTATAATCACAAACAACATACTATGAGTCCAATCATCTTCAGGATGGAATACCCCAGGCCCACAACCATCAGTTTGTAATGCACATATACTACGAGTCCAATCATCCTCGGGATGGAATACTCACGGCCCACAACTATCGGGTTGGAATGCCCAGGTCTATTGGCTCTCGCACGAAGCAGATAAGCCTCAACCACTAATCAAACATGTGCACATATATCATCTAATTCACATAACAGTTTATAAACAAGCAAACCGATCTAACTGGTCATAACATCAAAATAAAATCCTATCTACTAAGATACTGATCTAACGGGTCATAACAACATAATATCATCCTATCTACCAGGATGTTGATCTAACAGATCATACTAGCATAACATATCAGGATAACAATCCAAAAAGGGTCGGCCTTGGTGCCTTAGAACCTTGAGTATAGTGAGGATAACTGTAACACTTGGTTCAGGTGTTGGTTGGAAAGTTGCTAAATTTGGGAGGTTTTATGCATGGACTTGGCGAGTTGGGAGATCAACTCGTCGAGCAGAGTCAAGACATTTTGGACGCGGGTCGGAATTGACTTGGCGAGTCGGAAGGCCCGACTCGGCGAGTGAGAGTTGTTTAGAGAAAACACTAATTTCGGGGTTTGCCCCCTATATAAATGTCATTATACGCCTTTGTAGCCTTCCTTAACATCATACGGCCGCAAAATCTTGGGTGTGTGAAGTAAGAGCATTGGGAGCTTAAACTTTGGGATTGTGGAAGGGATTCCAAGCTTGAAGAAGAGGTATCCAGGGGAAAACACTAGATCTAGCATCTATTTCGTCTTGGGCATCGAATTGAGGTATGAATATGTTATCTTAAGCCTAGATTCTATTTAAGAGTTTATTACCAACTTTGAGGAAATGGAAGCAAGCTTAGATCTGGACCTATCACAAGGATATGGTTCCAGATCTGGACCTTCTTAGGTCCCAAATATCATAAAGTTGCATCTTTTATTAAGCTCATTCCCTCTCCATGCATGAAAACCTTGTTTGAAGGTTAGTTTTGGTGTTATGGCCATGTGAGGCCTTGCATGCATGTAAAGTTTGCAACTTTACGTGTTATCCACACTAGTAGAGTATAGATCTGAAGTTTGGGACCTTGAGTTCCACTGGAAAGGGCCGTAAACATAAGGGACTATGAGGACTCGACGAGTCGTGCAAGTGACTCGACAGTCAAGAGGGTTTTCTCGTTCACGGTCAAGGGTTTACGGTCAAGGGTTCACGGCCAAGGGTTTACGGTCAAGGGTGTTCGGTTGGTGGTTTATGGCCGTGAACGTCAAGGAACTCGACGAGTCTCTCCGGTGACTCGGCGAGTTGACAAGTTAAGCAAGGAACCCGACAAGTGGCTAATTGTACTCGACAAGTTGAGATCAATATGGACTGTTGACCTTGACTATAGACATGGACTTTGACTAGGGTTGACCTAAGGGTATTTATGGGTTTGTGTCAAGTTAATCACCTAATGATTATGGGCGGTTGAGAAGGAGCAGCGTGTGGGATATGTCTGATTTCAGCTTATCATTTCAGCAGTCGAGAGGTGAGTCTTCTCACCATACCAATGGGTCTAAGGCACCAAGGCTGACCCATTTTATGACAGTTGGTATACTTTCTATGTAGAGGTGTGTGATATGTATATATGCATGATAGGCAGTAGAGATAGCCTTGTGGCTCCTGGTAGATACAACCTTAATGGCTAGTGGTAGAGACAACCTATATGGCTGATGGTAGAGATAGCCTTTGTGGCTAATGGTAGAGATAGCTTATATAGCTAATTTATATGTGCTAATGGTAGAGAGAGCTTTAATAGCCATTTGATATGTGATACGTGGTATAGTAGCTTTTATAGATGATTGATATGTGATAACGGTAGAGATAGCTTTTACAGCTAATATGATATGTGTTATGTGGATTGTGTGTGGGGTATGCTCTGGGGGACTCACTAAGCTTTGTGCTTACGGTTTACAGTTTTGGTTTCAGGTTTCATCGATTTGGAAATGAAGGGCTCGGATTTATTGCAGTGCACACACCTATGATTTCCGCAATGAATGATTTGGGACGAACTCTGATAAATGTTTCTAATTAACAATGTTTGGAATGTTTGGAATAAATAGTAATTATGGTTGGGTTATATAAGAAATGAATTTTTTTTACCCCTGATTTTGGGTCGTTACAATAACTCACCTCATAGTTGTCGAATAGAAGTGATAAAATCAAACTCTCGTATCACAACCACAAACTCCACCACCTATATTCATCACAAAGCCACTTCCATAAATCCCGAAATTACTAAAATACCCTCCGAAGTCAAACGGGTCAACCCTTGGTCAAGATCAAAACCAACGGTCAAGGTCAAGAGTCTAGGTTGACCCAACTCGCCAAGTGAAGCTCACTGACTCGTCGACTCCTTCCAGAACTCAAAAGATCGCAAAACCCTAGTTGGATCGTCAAGTTTCCAGACAACTCGTCGAGTCCAGGCATGTCTAAAGGTTGGAAAACCCTAACTAACTCATCGAGTCATCCTACTGACTCGTCGAGTCCATGCAGAAACTAACCAAGGCCATCTTCATCCGACTCGTCGAGTTTTCCATGCAACTAATCGAGTCCCTTCAGTACCATTTTCATTCAGACGTTTTCAGGCTCTTCCAACGCTCCAAATTGTAGATCTATCATCCTAAGGCATGTTTACGACATAAAGTTGCACACTTTACGTGCATGCAAGGTCCTAAGAGTTCAAGATACCAAAACCAAGTCCATAATGAGTTTTAAGGCAAGGTGAGGGGTTCAGATGAGATAAAGTTGATAGCTTTAAGGTTTTGAGACCGGGAGGAGTCCAGATCTGAAGTTGCAACTTCAGATCATGGCTAAATACCCGAAATGACTCACATACAAACCATAAGTGGCCCTAAGTCTAAGCATGGGGAGATTTTAACTAGAGATAAGCCAAGGTAACGACTTGTTATGTTCAAATTGATGCCAAGAAGTAGTAGAGTCGGATTCCCAAGCTCCTATTTGCTCCAATCTTCTAACACTTCACACCTTCTTCACAAAATGTAACAAAATCACTCTTTAAGCCTTATAATCACTCAAGAACAAGGATACTATCGATTAGGGTTTCTTCTGGCCGTCAAGAGATGATAAGGTACAGGTGGCAAGGGCTTAAGGTCCTTTTAAATAGAGTGCAAACCCTAAACTTTAGGGTTTCACCTCACAAATCCTACTTATCGGGTCCGTCCTCCAAATCGTCGAGTAGCCTCAGTAATCCGCATGGGCTAACCCTCCTCTACATGAAGAGTTGGGGCAACCAACTCGCCGAGTGGGACCATAGTCATGTACATAAATCCTTAAAGCTTATACCTGGGAGCCGGGGTGTTACACTTATTATCTCTAAATTGACTAGGCCGAATTTGCAGACGTTATAATTATCTCCCCCTTAGGATGATTATGTCCCAGAATCATCAATGAAACATGGCTTGTATAATAATTCCATATGTTATCTCTTCATCCTAGGTAATAACCGTAACTTCTATGTTTCTTCGAATAAGTATTTAACTCTTGGAGTTATTGACTGCAGATGGTGCTTGATCTTGCACCCGCTCTCTATCTTATGTTAAACTCCAAATTATGACCTTCAAGTCACAACCTCGGTCCTTATTGGAGACTCCTTATTCTTCTTAACAAACTTAAGATAAGTTATTTGATTTCCACAATAGACTGATGGGCCACATTTTAATGACCTTTCATTGTATGTTGCAATGCTTAGACTCGGGTCTCTTAGAGTCCAACTATACCTTCCTTCTTGTTCTAATGTGATATGATCACATCTTAACAAGTAGCATTTCTAGCTACAAGCTTGCTTAACGACTATCGCGATGCTTCTACTGATCACTTTGATTATCTTTTATTTCAATCTTCTAGTTTAAGTCAGATGTAACATCGAACTTTATTCTCTGAACCACGTAGTATACTCATCTTAGTTGTACTCGATTTGATATGACCACTAGGGTCGAAATGACAATCATCTTCTTAATCATTACCGAAATAAGGGTAATGACATACATGAACAAAATGGAATCAATTACTAGCTTCTTGGTAACCTTGTGACTTTCCCTGATCCAAGCGTGAGTCTTTTGCTTCCGGTAGTATAGGCCTCTAATACCATTCACACTTACTGATACTCGTCCCAAGTATTGTCTCGTAGTTTTTCCAAGTCACCATACAAGAAAATCACATAACAACTTAACACACAAGATAACAAAACGAAAGTTTTATATTATTCCTTGAAACGATTACATAGGTGTTCAAGTTCACCATATACTATGACTTTAATAGGCTACACCATATGACAATATCCCCATGGCAAGTTCATAACTTGATCTTTGGATATGAAGTCCTCATCCTCTATTCCTCGCGTTGTTATCTGCTTCGTCGAGGATCATGTGGAATACCCTTGTCCTTAGTGGTGTATCTGGCCTTGCTACCTTGTTTTTCTTTGGGCAGTCTCTAGAAATATGCCCTTCTTTGTTACATCCGTAGCACACCCTCTTGTTGGATGCGTACTTGCTTGCGTAATGCCCTGTCTTTCCACATTCGTAGCAAGTCACCTCATCGCTATATTTCCTGAAGTGTTTCTTTTTACACTTCTCGCACCACTTAGCTTCACCACCTCCTCCTCCCAACTTTGAGAATTTTCTCTCTTTGTTGGACCTTGAAGATCCTTCATACTTCCTCTTCTCGCCAACTTCAGCTTTCTCCAAACCCTTTTCCCTTATTTGGGTCTCGACATTCTTGGCTGCCCAAATGGTGAATTCTAAAGTGGTTGCTTGCTTAACCATTGTACTAAAGTCTGCTGGTAATCTATTGTCAAACTTGTTGAACTTGGAGAGTTTAGTTGGAACTAGGAAGGGAACAAGCTTCATCTTCTCCGTAAAACTTTCAGCATACTTGGTGACACTCATCCTTCCCTTCTTCAGATTTTGTAACTCGTTGTTGATCTCCAGAAGATCCTGCTCAGAGTAATACTGCATTTTCAGTTGTATCAGGAAATCTTCCCAAGACATCTTGCTTGCTTCTCCCATGGGGATCGTGTTAGCTAGTAGCTTTCACCAGCTCAGCACTCCCGACTTTAACTAGGTAACCGCGAGGGCAGTCTTTTGTTTGTTGTTGTACTCGCAACTCTCAAACATTATCTCCATTTCGGAGGTCCAATCCATGACTTCTATCGGTGTTGGTCTTCTAGAAAGACTCGGTGGTTTGGATGCCATGAAATCCCTATACTTGCATCCCCGTCCGTCGTTTCCTCCATCTTGGATATTCCTTCTAACTATTGGTTGTTCATCTTGACCAACGATCCTACTGTAGTTTCCTTCCTCTGACTGTCTATCATTCAGCTCAGGCTATTCAATAGGTATTGTAGGTTCGTCCCTATTTTCATGAAACATTTTCCTCATCTCTTCTCCTTGCTCAGCCAGCATAGCCCGAATCATGGCTTGTACTCTAGCCATTGTGATTGGCTCAGGTGTAGCTGCTGCTACTGGTATTTTCTTAATTACTTGGGGTTGAGGCAATTGATTCCTATTACCGTTCGCATTTCCGACTCCACTTTGGGTTCTTTCCATTTCAATCTATACACCAAATCAGATGTTTGGTGTGTAATCATGAGAATTAAGATGGGAATGATTTTATTTACGATAGATGTATAAATCTCCTTATTATTCCGAAAAGTTATATACCAATTCTAATACCATAATCAAATGTTTAGAAATCTGAACACATAAAATTTCCATATTCGGTCGGCAACAGACCATAGATTTGATCAGATGATAGCAACATAAAACATCACAAGTCATTTATCATATAAAAGCATGTTAGGCATTGTCCCTAAATTTGCAAGTGCTTGTGTCTATTCAGGTGTATTACCTAAAATTTATTAGACACACTCCTCATGATAATTGCTTAGCATTCAAAGTTTAAGTCTAGAAATAAATCCTTATTCCTAATTCGCTTAAACTAATGCTCTGATACTAACTGTAACATCCCTATTTTCACGGCCAAAAAAGACCGATTATGTTTATGGTTTATAAAAATCAGAGTACCCTTTTAATAAAAATGTTGCGGAATTTGTTCCCAGAAAAACATGATAAATATGTTATCAAAGCATTTCCAAAGAAATGTATTTTTATTCATTTTCAAAACATTGGGATGTCATCGTCAATACAGAAACATAAGCATAAACAGATTTACATTCATTTACACTAGTAATCTATATATCTTTTAAATCTCTCAGTGTAAAGTAGCTTCATATCGACACCTGTGATACAAATAAACTTGAGTGGGTCAGGTTGGGAAACCTTGTGAGTACATAGGGTTTTCAACCCACAATAATATAATTATTATGTTTTAACATCAAACAACCAACCGAATTACCCATCCCCATTATCTTCTTTACTCTTAAGGATCTACCTTAAGAATCAGCTATTCCTCGTTCATTCATTCCTAAGGATTATCCTAAGGAATAGGCATGAAGTGCATCTTCGCCAGGGTTTATACAACTGACACTAAGTCCATAGTCGCCAGGGTTTGTACAATAGGCACTAAGTCCATAGTTGCCAGGGTTCATACAGCAAGCACTAAGTCCATAGTTGCCATGGTTTATACGATAGGCACTAAGTCCATAGTCGCCAGGCTTTATACCATAGGCACTAAGTCCATCGTCTCCAAGGTTTATACGATAGGTACTAACTCCATAGTCGTCAGGGTTTATACGATAGACACTAAGTCCATAGTCTCCAGGGTTTATACGATAGAAACTAAGTTCATAGTCGCCAACGTTCCTTTATATCAGCTTTCATACCTCATCATTCATCTACCCATGTTTTACCCAACATATTTGGTATATATAAAATACATATACAGTTTAAATCATTTAAAACATGTATAAAATTGTTCATCAGTATAGATGGCAAGTATACCGAGAATATTCACACATAGCACGTAATTTATATTAAATACTTCATATTTATGTGTAAGATTAAGGTATCTACACACTCACCTGATAAGGTAGTGATTCCGAACTCAGACAACGCTTCGCTTCTTAAAAACAATTTCCTTTGACGAAATTTAGTATTATTACCACTAGAGTTTAGTCTAATATTCATTGTGACTAATTAATAGTCTTAGCACTATTACTATTATATAAGCATTAAACAATACTTCTCAACTAGTATGTACATACAGGGGCCAGACATGAAACACTGGAGGGTAGGACCATTTTGGCATATAGCACTTCTGAAATCCAACAACCCAAGCGGCCTTTCGAAACAGATTCCTCGTACCGTGGCTAGTTAAAAAGATATTATAACGACACTTATATAACTCATAATAATAGCCCAAATATATATTATAAGGTCCTAATAACATTACTATATTTAAATAAAAGCTATATTTAAAGTAGGGTATGCGTATGTCACTTACAATGAGTTTTTCTCAAAAATCGGGCTTCTCTAAAGTAGAGTTTCCGAGCCGAAAAGCTCTTTTTCTCGGAGCCGTCGGGCATTTCGGGGCTTCCTTCTAGTGCTAGGGATTTCCCTAGGCTTGGGGGTGTTTTGGAGGCTAGAGAGAGAGAGAGAGAGAGAGAGAGAGAGAGAGAGAAAGAGATAGTGAATTAGTGAAGAAAGAAGGCTGCACCTCGCACCCTTTTATAGGTGCAGCTCCTCGTCTACGCAAGGCGTACCTGCGGAGGTATGCTGGGCGTACTTCGGTACGCAGGGCGCTCCTTCGAACGCTGGGCGTAAGGCGAATTTCGTACAACACGTGTCCAAAGCAGCTTGGTGCAACGTGACTTCTGTTGGAGTGAGTATACAAGACCGCAGGGCGTACATGACTCGTATGCGGAGCGTACCCTGTACCCTCGCAACAGCTTCGCAAATAATACACTCGACTTCTAAAATTCGTAACTTTCGTATACGAGCTCCGTTTTCAACGTTCTTTATATCCACGCGTAGGTGGGACCGTAACTTTCGTTTAGACTCCGTCGGCTAATTTTGACTTTATTAAGTTATATTTTTAACAGACTGGGACAGGAAAAGTCCGTTAAAAATTCATCACTTCTTCGTTATAACTCGGATTTCGGGGTTCTTTATATGTTCGGAACCCTTGTAACATATGCTATGTGACAACCCAAAATTTATCCCATTATTGTAACCCACTTCTGTTAATAAAATTTAATTTTTATTAAATTTTTCCGTCTACTTCTCGGGTTAAGTAAATCAACTAGGGTTATTGTCATAAATACATACGTGTTGGAAAACGAAAAATCGCGCGAAAAACTCACGATTCCCTCTAAAAGCAACGAGTTCACGGCCAAGGCGAGTTTACGGCCGTAAACTCGTGTACGACCGTAAACTCTGTTTGCGGTCAGTGCCAGGTGGACCCCCCCCCACCCCTGGCCGTAAACTCACCCTATATAAGGGTTGAGTGGCCTCCATTTCAGCCTTTTCACTGTAAAATCCCGTTTATTTATTAAATAAATAAATTAATTAATGAATGGCTCGTAGCCCTAAAACAAATAATTATTTAGCAAAGTGTTGATCTCGAGGAGCTATTTGTCACACTTTTAGAGATTGGGGGCTAAAAGTGTAAATCCGGACTTAATTTGTAAGTATTATTGAAGGCAGGGATTAAATTGTAACTTTTGGGACTTTATTTGAAGTGATTTTGGAGACAAAGGGGCTGTTTTGGAAATATTGTACCTAAGTTGTAATGGATTTTTAATGTTGGGGTTTACTGGGTAAATATAGGATTTGATTGGAAAAGGATCCTATGGGGAGGGTCTAAACTTGTTTATTGAGCAAAGTTTTGAGTGGAGCGGGATTTAAACCCGATGACTCCTTCATTCCCGTTTAAAGCATCGCTACCAAAACCCTAAACCCTCCCGTATGTAGCAGCCGTCATCCCCCGTTATGCCCCTCACCGGAGCCACCGCCACCACCACGTTCCCGATCAGCCAACAACCACCAGACGACCGTCCTTTTTCCCCCATTCTCCTTCTTCAGTCGCTGTCAGTTAAGGCTTCGCCCAATCGCTACTTCGCAGACCGGAGCTACCGCCGCTGTGAGTTCGAGTTCGATCACCACCGTCGTCGTTGAAGACAAAGGAGCCACGAGTCGATACGGGTTGGTCGGGAGATGAAGGATTGTGCTGCTGCGGTTTGTTATTTGGGTCGCCAATCTCCTCTGTCTCTGTTTCTTTCCGCTGTTGCGCCACCATTGTTCTTGGTCGATGTCTCGCCGACGACTCGCTCTAGCCAAAACCACCGAGACCAGTCGAGCCACCACCGTGAATCGTTGCTGCAACTTTTCGTGAGTTCAGGTGGGTGTGGGTTTCTTTTTCGAGCAAAAGACGAAGGGGGTGCGTTTTGCGTTATTGTGCATACAGTGGGGTATTTGATGGCCGACAACAGCGAAGAACTTCCATGGCCGCCACCAGCCGTTGTGGAAGGTGGTTGTGGACGTGTGCTGCCATGTGTTTAGGTGTGTGTATGTTCTATGCAGTTTCATTGGCCGGAAAATTGAGACAAGGCCACTACCACCACCGTGAGGTGGTGGCTGCCACCATGTACCACCACCGACCACCACAAGGGTGGTTGTGGGTGTGTGTTATTTTTAGTATAGTGTGTGTGTGTGTGTGTTATTTCGTGAGTGCATTGTAATTGTAAAAATTGGAATAATGAAAGGAAAATCAAACCACCACCATAGGGTGGTGGCTGCCGCCACCGGCCGCCGTGTCGGGTGGCGGTGTGTTTTCCTTGTGAGTTTGATTTGTTTGGGGGTGCTTGAAACCCTAATGGGCCAAAGTAGCTCAAATGGGCCCAATAAAGCTTAACAGACCCTAATAAAACCCTAATGGGCTCAATGATATTCTAGTGGGCTTGATAGGCCCAATAAAGCCCTAAATAACCTAAAAGTCCAACAAATTAATAATGGGCTAGAATTTGTGTTGGAAAACCCTAATGCCAATAAATCTTAATTTGGGGAATTAATCGGGACTCTCGGGAATTATTTAATAATTTGGAATATTGAATAATAATCATTAGCGGAAATTAATCTAAGCAATATTGGACTTAATGGATTAAGTCCTTAATGGGTTAAGTAGGAAACTTAACCCTAATCATCATTTTATGTGAAACCCTAATTTCACTTGGGTTTAATGTTGGGCCTTTCTATTGGGCCTAAATGATTGAGATAATAATGGACCATCCAAGAGCAAGCAATTGAACTAGAATAATTTAATGGGCCCAGGGTAAGGCCCATGTAAGGGGTTTAGGCCCAATTTGGAAAATTAGGCCATAAATGGGCCATAGTTTGGGCCTTAATAATTACATGATGTTGGGCCTCAGAATAAGACCATGTATAGGCCTCGACCCAATTTGGAAAATTGGGCCATGTGTTGGGCTTTGATTCCTAGTCGACTTTGGGCCTATGGATTGGGCCTTGGGCTTGAATAAGCCAAGCTAGGGGTAATGTAGTAATTACCCAAAGAATGTACTTATGGTTATGTATTGGGACCCAATTATTAATTGGGTGTTATTTTGGTGTTGACAGTTCGGAAATTTGTCAGCCAGCAGCTGGGGTCGAGTCTGCGGGACTTCAGCAAGTATGGGATTGTGTCTTCGGGACTTCAGCAGTGTGAGGTGAGTTACCTTCCAGTAGCGGTGGGTCTACGGCCACAATGTCGGCCCACCAGTAGGAATTGTATGATAGATGTTTGTCTCTGTGATATTCATATAGGGTTGCTACTACCTGTGATATGTTATTGTGCTAGTATGATATGATGCTATGTGCTAGTGACAGTAGGGGGAGATAGTCCCCCAAAATACCGGTCGATAGGGCCGAAAGGGCGGTCATGCCCAGCCATGATAGATAGATTATGTGATATATGTGTTATGTGGTAGTAGTAGGGGTGAAATAGTCCCCAGTATCCGGTCGAGAGGACCGAATGGGAGGCCAGCTCCCAGACATACTAGTTAGTATCCGGTCGAGAGGACCGAAGGGGAGGCCAGCTCCCAGACATGCTTGTCAGTATCCGGTCGGGAGGACCGAAGGGGAGACCAGCACCCAGATATGCTAGTCAGTATCCGGTCGAGAGGACCGAAGGGGAGGCCAGCTCCCAGATAGACTAGTCTGTATCCGGTCGAGAGGACCGAAGGGGTAGGTCGGGCACCCAGATATGCCTGACAATATATGTATGTTATGTGATTGTTTGGTATGAGGTATGATGGGGGAACTCACTAAGCTTTGTGCTTACGGTTTTCAGTTTTGGTTTCAGGTACTTCGTGTTTAAAGGAAAGGAGCCGGCTTGATCGCAGTGCATCACACTATGGTTTTCCGCACATGAGATCTTTGGGATTACACTTTGATATTATTTTATGATAACACGTTTGATTATTTCTACTTTGGTTTTGACATGACATGATATTACAGATGTTTTATTACACTATTGGTTTTATAATGACGTATTTAAAAATGAAATTTTTGGCCTGTATTTTTGGGATGTTACAAGTTGGTATCAGAGCCTTGGTTTGAGGGATTCGGGCACACTCTTGGGTGTGTCTGAACTCAAACTAAGGACTTGGTATGAAAATTTTCAAAAATAAAATCATTTTATAAAAGAAGTTTGAAAAGAGAAAAGAACTTTGAAAAGAACAAGGTGTGTGATGCGTGCAATCAGCCGAGCTCAAGTATGTTTTCCCCAAGATATCCATACATGTTATGAGATGTTATGATATGATATGCTTATGAGAACTGCATGCTAGATTAGGGCTAAGGATCTAGGAGGATGCCTTATATGCCTATTGTATGTGCTTGTAGACTTGCATGCTAGTACTGATCAGTTAGTGATAGGATAGCCTGTTTAGGTTATGCCTGATTGTATGAGCCTTTGAATTTCATGTACAGATTCCTGATTAGAAGATAGAATGATTTGATTGGTATATGATGGTTAGATTTTCCATTGTCTGAATGCTGCTTGCTTTGTGCTTTGTGGACTCTTAGTAACGTGAGTTAGCTATTAAGTGAATATGCTAAGTCACATGTGGCACGGGCTGGATAATCTCAGAGTGATAGATTTAACCCTATTGCGCAGCTCTCGTTTGAGTCTAACCATTATAGGGATGAGTCTGTTACTTGAAGGATTATCTGATCTCTATTGCATGTGGCTATATTCATAAGGTAGCTAGTTGACATTACTGGGAATCTTTCAGCAGCTGAGGACTGGGTGAGTTCGGGAACCTAGGAAAGCCTAGGATATGTTTCAGTGGGTTAGTAGTGAGGCTCAGTTAGACTTGGGTTTACCGGTTGAGGAAGTGACTTGGAGGATCCGGGAGGATGGCTGAGGAAAGTATGGATAGGTGTGGAAGGTAGTATTGGGCCCGTACTACTGAAAGCACAGAATCCATACTCGAATCATCGAGAGTCTTGGAGAATCTAAGAAGCTTCAGGGAAGAGTTTGTGACCCAATTTGGGGACAGAGGATGTTCCAGTTGTTGCAGCTTAGCCATTGGCAAGCGAGCTAGTACGCGTGACAGGGTGTCAGACCCTGAAGGATATGATTTCCAAGAGTTGCAGATGCGAGATTGATTTGGAGCACCCTGGAAAGAGAGGTGCGTGCCAGGTGCTTATAGTAGAGGGTCCCGGGAAGAGACCTATGACTTCTGAACATCAGGTGAAAGGCCAGCAGGGTCTAAGTCAGTGCAGCGCGTATGAGAAAGTACATAAGGGAGTTTGTCACTCCAAGGGTTTAGACTGCTACAGGGTAGCAGGATTGGTCATATCAGCAGAAGGTGACCAGTATTTCCCCAGACGTTGCGAGTATGTCATCTTCTATTGCTACTAGATGGATGTTGGGGATACGTATCGCGTTGGAATTGTGAGTGAGTTTGGATAAGTCAGACCTCGGGTCGGTTTTTCTGCTAGTGTTTGGGTTACCAAGGATCATATATGCCATCCTGCATGCCGAAAAGTCCTTGATGAACCCAAAGAGGGACGCATCTTGCGGAGTGGCTTCCGTGCATACCATTATCATTTTGGATCTTTGTCGGGATCTATGCAGGAGTATTATTTAGAGGATACTCGATCAGGGTTGAAGTGATTGTTCTCCAATGAAGTCAGCGTTCAGAGGTTCTATCATTGTTTAGGTATGGTCGGTAATTATTTATGGATGAACCTTGGAGTTCAAGGCACTACCGTTGCAAGGACAGAACTGGTGACAGGAAGAGGGTAGTGTCAGTCGTGGGTGTTAGATGCATAAGTGGTTGGTCACCGGATGTTCAAGAGAATTGTGTTTTCGCATGGGCTGTGTTCGGTTAGAGTTCAGTGGTACTGCAAGATTGGCAGTGGGAACAAGGATTCGTCAGCTAGAGTGAAGATTAAGGTCTTCAATTGATAGCATGTTAAATGGATTGAGGTGTCAGACTGGATCAGATTTCAAGAGTACTCATCGAGACTTCTGAGGATGGGAGATCTTGAGGTTTAATCGGCGATTAAACGTAAGAATTCGCAGGCACAGGTTGTCATTAGTGGGATATTAGAAAGCGAGAAGGATTGGGAACCCTTCAATTCTCAAGTAATGTGAAGACTTAGTCGAACCTAAGTGGGGGGGAGACTTTTTATAAAGTTCTCCAACTGTGAGTTCTGGTTGCGCAAGGTGCAATCTCTTGGCCACCTTGTCAACCTGAAGGGTATTCTAGTTGATTCGGCCAAGATAGAGGCCGTGATGCAATGGGAGATTCCGAGGTCTCCATCTGAGATTCGGAATTCCCTGGGTATAGTGGGTTATTACCGGAGATTTATACGGGACTTCTCCGAGATTGAGGTTCCTTTGACCCGACTGACCAAGAAGTCGGTGACCTTTCGTTGGAGGCCTGAGCAGCAGGTAGCCTTCGAAACTCTCAGGCAGCGATTGTGCGAGGCACCGATTCTCACCCTGCCAGAGGGTGTAGATGATTTCGTGGTTTACCGTGATGCTTTGATCGCGGGCATGGGTACGGTACTGATACATTGGGGTCACGTGATAACAAGTGTTGGGAACCAGATTTAAGTTCCGGTTAGGACTCAAGTTCAGTTGTGTGTTAGGTCGAGTGCTAGTTCGACCAAGTATGGAAAGTGTTATAAGACTACGGGGGTAGCCGTAGCATTCACTAGAAGTCAGATAGTTTGGGGAGTGTTGTAAGTCTGCGGGTGTAGCCATAGCATTCACTAGCAGCTAGATAGTGATAGAATGTTGTAAGTATGCGGGTGTAGCCGTAGCATTCACTAGGTTGGTAGATGGCATGAGCGTGTTGTTAGAACGCGAAATGAATAGTAGTACCCACCAGTTCGGGTGCGGCAGTGAGGATATGGAAATCCCCATATTGGAGTTCGGTATTACCCAGATGGATTAGATCTGGTTGAGCAAGTGATAAGACTGTAGGAACGTCACTACAGTTATGAGATCAGGGAAGTAATGGACTGCATAAGGGCATTTGTGATGTAAGGCTACCATTGGTTAGGTAGCAATCACTTTTAGTCTTGGATGTGATGATGACAGGATTCGATGCATGGACCCGATCGGTTAGACCAGAAGGTCATTAGAGCCTCAGTGACATGATAACTAGTGACAACTAGTTCCAGAGAAGGATTTCGTTCAGAAGTCATGTGAGGCGACTAAGTAGGGAGTCCTTTGGCTCCGCAGTCGGATGGGAACCCAGTGTTTCAGAGGATTGGCAAGCGAGTCGAGACCCAGGAAGTCTCGGTAGCTTTTGGTAAGCAGCTATGTAACAGCGCATACTGCTTCAGGAAGTTCAGTGCTCGGGCACTTTTAGCATTTGGGCAGTGTTAGTATTTTCATTTCAGGTTGCAAATACAAACGTAATAGCTGGTTGATTGGGAAGTGGTAAGTCACTTGCAATGAGATTATCTGAGTTTTAGCCAAGTATAAGTGATCTGCAAAGATAAGTGGGTCTGTGACCCTGATTTATAATGGGCACCTCGAGTTACCAGAAGCTGAGTAGATAGTTGAGAGATAAGCGGACTAGGTTCGACGATAATGATTCGGTATGAGTGGTCTGTCAGGGATTCAGACCGTCTCAGGACAACAGATTTCGCACAGAATACATGTGATCTTACTGCGGGGAATTCGTTCACCTATGGATTTTAGGGCTCTACGAGGATTGGTCATGGCTACCCTGTGGAGGCTAGGGCGTGCCCAGGTTGATGACTATGTTACTAGAGTGGCTTAGTATGTAAGGATTGGTAAGGAATGATTTCGAGGACGAAATCTAATTTAAGTAGGGGAGAGTTGTAAAACCCCGTTTATTTATTAAATAAATAAATTAATTAATGAATGGCTCGTAGCCCTAAAACAAATAATTATTTAGCAAAGTGTTGATCTCAAGGAGCTATTTGTCACACTTTTAGAGATTGGGGGCTAAAAGTGTAAATCCGGACTTAATTTGTAAGTATTATTGAAGGCAGGGAATAAATTGTAACTTTTAGGACTTTATTTGAAGTGATTTTGGAGACAAAGGGGCTGTTTTGGAAATATTGTACCTAAGTTGTAATGGATTTTTAATGTTGGGGTTTAATGGGTAAATATAGGATTTGATTGGAAAAGGATCCTATGGGGAGGGACTAAACTTGTTTATTGAGCAAAGTTTTGAGTGGAGCGGGATTTAAACCCAATGACTCCTTCATTCCCGTTTAAAGCATCGTTACCAAAACCCTAAACCCTCCCGTATGTAGCAGCCGTCATCCCCCGTTATGCCCCTCACCGGAGCCGCCGCCACCACCACGTTCCCGATCAGCCAACGACCACCAGACGGCTGTCCTTTTTCCCCCATTCTCCTTCTTCAGTCGCTGTCAGTTAAGGCTTCGCCCAATCGCTACTTCGCAGACCGGAGCTACCGCCGCTGTGAGTTCGAGTTCGATCACCACCGCCGTCGTTGAAGACAAAGGAGCCATGAGTCGATGCGGGTTGGTCGGGAGATCAAGGATTGTGCTGCTGCAGTTTGCTATTTGGGTCGCAAATCTCCACTGTCTCTGTTTCTTTCCGCTTTTGCGCCACCATTGTTCTTGGTCGATGTCTCGTCGGCGACTCGCTCTAGCCAAAACCACCGAGACCAGTCGAGCCACCACCGTGAATCGTTGCTGCAACTTTTCGTGAGTTCAGGTGGGTGTGGGTTTCTTTTTCGAGCAAAAGACGAAGGGGGTGCGTTTTGCGTTATTGTGCATACAGTGGGGTGTTTGATGGCCGACAACAGCGAAGAACTTCCATGGCCGCCACCAGCCGTCGTGGAAGGTGGTTGTGGGCGTGTGCTGCCATGTGTTTAGGTGTGTGTATGTTCTATGCAGTTTCATTGGTCGGAAAATTGAGACAAGGCCACCACCACCACCATGTACCACCACCGACTAGGGATGAAAGTGGGTCCAAACCCGGAACCGGTTAACGGGATTTTATAGAACTGGAAACCAGATCGGTATATAGGAACCGGTTCCGGTTTGGTTCCGGGTATGGTTCCGGGTAAAGTGGGTCTAGAACCGGAAAACCCGGAAACTTCAAAGTGGGTAGGTTGGAACCGGATAAAGTGGGTTTAGACTCGGAAAACCCGAAAAAACCGGAATTTTTTGATAATTACTTACAACTTAGTGGGTTGAACTTTGAAAATTTTCATATTGATATCCCCACTTTGGGGGGCTGTAACTTATTGAATACGAAACCACAATTAACAAAATTATAGTCTAAAATCATGTACAAACTCTAAAATACACTCTGGAAAAACCCGCATGTCAATCCGAATTTAAACGAATGAGATATACTTGTGTTAATATTTTCACATAATACAAAGTACAAAAACAAATAGCTGAAAAGTTGAAAGTTTTCAGTTTTGATATCCCGACTTCGGAGGACTGTAAATCATTGAATGTTAAACCAAAAATGACAAAATTATAGTTTAAACTCATGTACAAACTGTAAATTAGAAGTTTGAAAAAACCACATGTCAATCCGACTTCAAACGAATTAGATATGCATGCTTTAAAACTTTCACCGAATACAAAAAAACTAAAAAACTAAAAACTTTCAGCTTTTGTATCTCAACTTTTGAGGACTGTAAGTCAATGAATATAAAACTAAAAATGAAAAATTTATAGTCTAGAATCATGTACAAACTCTAAACTACATGTTGGAAAAAACCGTATGTCAATTGGAGTTGAAACGAATAAGATATGCATCTTGTAAACGTTTCACAAAAAGTGGTTCCGGCCCTAAAAGTGGTTCCGGTTCCAAAAACCGGTTCCGGATTTTAGACCCGGTTTACCCGGACCCAATGGACCCAAACCCGGATTACCCGGAACCCGGATAAAGCCAATTTTTAAACCCGGAACCGGACCCGGTTCTATATATTCCGGTTCTAACGGGTCCGGTTCCGGTTCGGTTCCGGTTTCGGTCCGGTTTTCCGGTTCTAAATCTTATCCCTATGTCTAACAAGGTGGGTTCAGATTGAGATGGAAAGGGACATTGGGTATGCAGTATTATATTGCCGCAAGGTTGGGCATGTAGTGTTCGATGAGAATACTTATTGTTAGAAAATCGTGGGACCATTCTATAAATGAACATATATATTGTTATCATTTAAATCCAAATATTATGGCAAGTGTATAAGATTGTTGATGGACCGATATTCACTTACCATTTGTGGCTTGAGTTCCCGGTTTGACTCAAGATCCTCAAGATCCCTTCCATCTCTCACATTAGGGTTTATCTCCATCTATAAATATATGTGATGAGGAGCAAATCAATGTGGACGATATTAATTCACAAATTCGTTTTTCTTGAGTGCAAAGGGTTCTTAGAGTTGTCTTGAGATCAACTGGAAAACCAAACTTGTTCTTCAGATCCAAAATCTTCAATGGAAGCAGGTACACAATCTCCTTCACCTATTTTCTTTTATCAATTTCGAGAGTTTAAGATCTGGTCTTGAAAGCTTCCGCATATATAGAATAAGTTAATAAACTCCATCAATTGGTATCAGAGTCTTCTCGAATTTGATAATAGAAATCTTCTCTTCTCTTTGTTGCTTGAATATTGCTTTACGTGATTTCTTGACGTGCGATGAGAAAAAATAAGTTGTGTATATATGTTTCTTGTTCATACGATATTTCAAGAACTTGTTTGGTTTAAAGTTTTACTGAACAATACATATTTTTGACTTTTGTATATGCGTCTCTGACATAAGTTATCAATGAGTTTTTTTTTTCTTTTGAATTCATATTTTATTATTAAACAAAGAAAATGTGTGGTCTATCTCCTATTCGTACACAAAACCAGTAAATCAAAATCAATAAATAATGCAAAGCCTTTCATGATTGTGACAAATCAAAAGATTTGTCAGCCTTTAAATATCTCAAATACTATTTTCTTATTGATTTGGAGGTACGATATGTATCTTTTGCTTATTAATAGCTATCATCATATTTTGTTATTTTTAGGCATTGATAAGTGAATTTATTTATTTATTTATTTTATTATTTGAAAGAAACCAATTGGGTTTTTTAGGTGTTTGTTTAATCACGTGGGTTTCAAGAGTGATATTTTCTTTTGATACATTTATTTATGACACTATGACGTAAATAAAATTCAAGGTTCATGATAATTCCGTGCATGTAAAACTAATATTTTTTTTAAGGTATCGACTTCAGATTTTCATTTGAGATATCTTTTGTACCTTGTTGCTTGATGATCAAAATAAATTTATTAGTTCTCTATTGTTAATCATCGTCAAATTTTATTTATATATGTATTCACGGATTCGTATGCTTGGTAGTGGTTATTTGTTCCAACAACAGTTTTAGTTCTACAGTTAATTAATGATGATATATTTTCAATTCATTGTTAATGTGCCATATGCTTCTTATTTTTAAATCATTGATTAGTTGTATGATATTTGACACAATATTGCCAAAATTATGCGTATTAGTTTGATCTTTTGATATGCAAAGTTGATTAAATATGTAATTATTTTCATATTATTTTATATATTTTGGTTATCAATAAATTCAGTTATGACCTTATTTATTACGGTTTATGTGTTTATTGTTGCGGATACCAATCGACCCAAAGGTAGGTTTATATTTTGTCGAATAAACACGCATATGATAATGAATATGCGACAATTATTTTTGGTTACATATCGTTAACAAGTCAATTCAAAGAGGGGCTTGTTAAACGGGATGAATTATTGTCAAATATTATTATTAAATTTTATGGTTTATGTGTTTGTCAATGCGGATATTAATCGACCCAAAGGTAGGTTAATATTTGGTCGGATAAACATACATATATAGTGGTAAATATATGATAATTTTTGGGTTTCATGTGATTAATTAGTCAATCCAAAGAGGGGCTCATTGATTAACATGTTTTATTGTCAATATTTTTACTACTTAAACAAGATATCTCTTAAAAGTTAATATTGTTGTTCAAAGACTTGATATTAATGTTGTGTTGATACCTTGTGATGTCATAATTTGAATTTTATTGATTATAGTTATGGTTTAATGAGCATAAAAACTAATTAATATTTTGTTCTGAAATACAGCAAATGCTAATTGTGGTATAATATCTTCCAACTTGAATCACATTCCAGTTCTCAATGGAACTAACTTTAAGGAATGGAAAGAGAACATTATGTTAGTTCTCGGCTGCATGGATCTTGACCTTGCACTTCGGATTGAGCAACCCATCCTTACTGCCACAAGTTCAGTGGAAAATAAAAGGGATGCTGAAAAATGGGATCGCTCAAATCGCATGAGTCTAATGATCATTAAGCGCGGCGTTCCAGAAGCCTTTAGAGGTGCAAATGAGCAGTCTATTAATGCAAAATATTTTCTTGCTGAAACTGAACAACGTTTTGCAAAAAATGATAAGGCTGAAACAAGTACTTTTTTGCAAAAGATGATTTCAATGAAGTATAAAGGCAAAGGAAACATAAGGAAGCACATCATGGAGATGTTTCATCTTGCTTCAAAACTTAAGGCGTTGAAACTAGAAATTTCTGATGATTTTCTAGTTCATTTGGTATTGCTTTCTCTTCCTACACAATTTAATCAGTTTAAGGTCAGTTACAACTGCCAAAGGGATAAATGGACTCTTAATGAGCTCATTTCCTTTTGTGTGCAAGAAGAAGAAAGGATGAAGCAGGAAACAACTGAAAGTGCTCATTTTACTAGTACCTCTAAAGGTAAGGGCAAAAGAAAGAGAAAAGAAGCTGCTACTAAGGGACCAGTGCAAAAGAAACAACATTTAGGCAATGATCAAAAGAAAAAGGAATCGGGACCTCCTAAATGCTTCTTTTGTCAAGAACCTAGTCACTTGAAGCCGGATTGTCCAAAATACCACGCTTGGCGAGTTAAGAAAGGTATAATCCGTGCTTTGGTCTGTTCTGAGGTTAATTTAGTTTCTGTACCTAGAAATACTTGGTGGATAGATTTTGGTGCTACTACTCACATAAGTGTTTCTATGCAGGGTTGCCTGAACTACCGAAAACCAAATGATGTTGAAAGATATATCTATGTGGGTGATGGCAAGCAGGTTGAAGTCAAAGCAATTGGCACATTTCGTTTATTACTAGATACTGGCTTTTATTTGGATTTTCAAGACACTTGCATTGTACCGTCTTTTAGACGCAATTTGGTTTCTGTTTCTAAATTGGATAAATCTGGTTATTATTGTTCTTTTGGAAATGGTGAATTTAGTTTGTCTTTAAATTCAAATATTATCGGTACTGGTTCTCTAACGTATTTTGATAAGTTATATATGCTTGATATTGTTACTTCATATAATGAAACCTTACACGTGGATTCACATGGTACTAAACGAAAATTAAATAATGAAAATTCAGCAACATTATGGCACAAACGCTTAGGCCATATCTCAAAAATGAGAATTGATAGGCTTGTGTCAGATGGAGTGTTAAGTAACCTCAACTTCACAGATTTAAAAATTTGTGTTGAATGTATTAAGGGGAAACAGACAAAAACCAAAAGATTAGATGCCACTAGGTCTTCAGACGTCTTAGAATTGATACATACAGATATTTGTGGACCATTCCCTTCGGCTTCATGGAATGGTCAACAATATTTTATATCATTCATAGACGATTACTCACGTTATGGGTATCTATATCTTATTCATGAAAAATCTCAGTCACTGGAAGTGTTCAAATCTTTTAAACTTGAAGTTGAGAACCAACTTAATAAAAAGATTAAATGTGTAAGATCTGACCGTGGTGGTGAGTACTATGGCAGATATGACGGATCAGGTGAACAACGTCCAAGACCTTTTGCTAAATTCCTAGAGGAATGTGGAATCGTCCCACAATACACAATGCCAGGTTCGCCTAGCATGAATGGTGTATCTGAAAGACGCAACAGAACTCTTAAGGATATGGTAAGGAGTATGATAAGTCATTCTACTTTACCAGAGCCACTCTGGGGTGAAGCACTTAAGACTGCAGCTTACATTCTTAATAGAGTACCAACTAAAGCAGCTGTTAAAACACCTTATGAGCTTTGGACAGGGAAAAAGCCTTGTTTAACTCATCTTCGTATCTGGGGATGTCCAGCTGAGGCAAGGCCTTATAGGCCGAATGAAAAGAAATTGGACTCCAAAACCGTTAGCAGCTACTTCATTGGCTATTCTGAACGATCCAGGGGTTATAAGTTTTATGATCCTGCAACAAAATCAATTTTTGAAACAGGAACTGCAACGTTTTTTGAGGATGTTGAGTTTGGGGGGAGAAATAAGGTTAGATACATTGTCTTTGAGGAGGAATCAATCTCGATTCCTACTGTTACTTTTGACAATACACAAATTAATGTGCCTGTCAGAGAAGAAGTAATTCAGGAACCTCAACAAGACAATGTTATTCACTCTCCTGTTCATAATGAACAACCTCAACAACCTCAACTTAGGAGATCCACTAGAGAAAGGAGAAGTGCAATCCCTTCGGATTTCCATGTATATCTCCAAGAAAATGAAGAACCAGATGGAATGATTGAAAATGATCCAATCAACTTCTCTCAGGCCATGCAAAGTTCAAATTCTCAAAAGTGGATTGATGCCATGAACGAGGAGTATAAGTCCATGCAAGACAATAAAGTTTGGGATCTTGTTCCATTACCTGAAGGTACGAAGCCTATTGGTTGCAAATGGATTTTTAAGACCAAAAGGGATTCAAAAGGTAATGTGGAAAGACATAAGGCACGTCTTGTAGCTAAGGGCTATACTCAAAAGGAAGGAATTGATTTTAAAGATACATTTTCTCCAGTTTCAACAAAAGACTCTTTTAGGTTGATCATGGCACTAGTTGCACATTACAATCTTGAGTTACATCAGATGGATGTTAAGACAGCATTTCTCAATGGTGACATTAATGAAACTATATATATGGTGCAACCAGAAAACTTCGTATCGAAAGAATCAAAGGAAATGGTTTGCAAACTAAATAAATCTATCTATGGACTCAAGCAAGCCTCCCGCCAGTGGTACCACAAGTTTCATCAGATCATTGTCTCATTTGGTTTTAAGGCAAATATAGTAGATGATTGTGTATATCACAAGTTCAATGGGAGTAAATATATTTTTCTGGTCTTGTATGTTGATGATATATTACTTGCCACCAATGATTTAGGGGTCTTATATGAGACCAAGAAATTTCTTTCGAAGCATTTTGAAATGAAAGATCTTGGGGAAGCCTCATTTGTATTAGGAATCCAAATTCAACGAGACAGATCTCGTGGAATTCTAGGATTATCACAAAAGAGCTATATTGAAAAGATCCTTGAAAGTGTGTACATGTCCCGACATATCTTTCATAGTAGGGATGTTGGGGAGATATCTAAGCAACCCAGGTATGGACCATTGGAAAGCAGCCAAACGGGTTTTAAGATATCTACAGAGAACAAAAGACTACATGCTCACATATAGGAAATCAAATGTTTTGGAGATCATTGGGTATTCTGATTCTGATTTTGCTGGATGCCAAGACAGTTATCGATCCACATCAGGCTACATTTACTTATTAGCAGGAGGAGCTATTTCATGGAAGAGTGCTAAACAAACTTTGGTAACTTTTTCCACCATGGCGGCAAAATTTGTAGCATGTTTTGAGGCATCAGATCATGCAATATGGCTGCGGAACTTAGTCACGGGGCTGCGTATTATTGGTATTGAAAGACCACTAAAGTTGTATTGTGACAATAAGTCAGCAGTGTTGTATTCCAATAACAACAGAAGTTCCACAAAGTCAAGGCATATTGACATTAAGTATCTTATTGTAAAAGAAAGAGTGCAAAATGGAAAAATCGCAATAGAGCACATCGGGACAAACTCCATGATAGCGGATCCGCTCACGAAGGGATTACCTCCCAAGGTCTTTCATGAGCATACTACACACATGGGTGTGATAAATATTGATGATATTTTGTTTTAGTGGGAGTTTTACAATTTATTTTTGGGTGCTTTATTTTGGTTTAAGAACAATTATGTTTTTCTGTACAGACTTAAGAATTCGGTAAATTTCATTATTATTTGCACTTACTTGAAGTTTGATCTCACTTCAAGTTAAAGAGGAACTCGTCGGAAATCAATTTTGATTTTGTGACCACGCATCATGTTTAATCTATGTCGTTAGTTATACTTATATATGTGACCATTGATGGTTTAGTTACGTAAATTGTAACAAAGACCGCATTGATCCTATACAGTTATGATTAATGGAGAAGATTGTTTAAGGGTACCAATATCATGATATCATACATTAAAACGCTAATATGGTTATATGTACATTTATATATTCATGGTCCAGTGGGAGATTGTTAGAAAATCATGGGACCATTCTATAAATGAACATATATATTGTTATCATTTAAATCCAAATATTATGGCAAGTGTATAAGATTGTTGATGGACCGATATTCACTTACCATTTGTGGCTTGAGTTCCCGGTTTGACTCAAGATCCTCAAGATCCCTTCCATCTCTCACATTAGGGTTTATCTCCATCTATAAATATATGTGATGAGGAGCAAATCAATGTGGACGATATTAATTCACAAATTCGTTTTTCTTGAGTGCAAAGGGTTCTTAGAGTTGTCTTGAGATCAACTGGAAAACCAAGCTTGTTCTTCAGATCCAAAATCTTCAATCGAAGCAGGTACACAATCTCCTTCACCTATTTTCTTTTATCCAATTCGAGAGTTTAAGATCTGGTCTTGAAAGCTTCCGCATATATAGAATAAGTTAATAAACTCCATCAATAATGTAACATCCCGAAATATCAAGAGTAGAGTGAAGGGCTAAAAGAGTAAATGGGGAAAGAGCAACTCGGTGAGTCCATGTGTGGACTCGGCGAGTAGAGTCGCGACTGGGTCGCGTGTTAAGTAGCCGACTCGGCGAGTCAATGAGATGGACTTGGCGAGTAGGCGCTGAGCGGAGTAAACCCTAATTCTCGGGGTTGAGCCCTATTTAAAGATCATTATGTCTCATTCTCAGCCTCTCTATCAACCCTTGAGTCCCAGAAACCCTAATTTCGAGGAGAAACACCATGGTTGAGCAAATTGGAGCTTGGAGAGGTGATTGTTGAAGAGATCCTAGAAAAGAAGAGGTTTGGAGCAAGGGGCTTTGCTTGGAATTGAGTTTCATTGCAGTTGGGGCGTCCTCTTGGAGGTAATATCTCGTTTTTGAGCTGCTATTTCTTTAATGCATCATTTTGGGGGTGTTAGAGACCATATCCTTGGATGTATTGGAGTCTAGAGGTTAGATCTGAGGTTGCTACCTCAGATCTGGAAGGGAGAAGGATCAGAGAGCATGAAAGTCCCTGTTTGTGAGTGATTGATGGAGCTATTTTGTCCCAAACCCAAACCCTAGAGTGAAAATGAATAGATCTCTTTGGATTCACGTAAAGTTTGCCACTTTATGTGATGGATGAGTGGTAGGAGGCTAGATCTATGTTTTGGAGCAATTGCATGGCCTGGAATGCTTCTGAATGGATTCAGACCGGTGGTACTCGGCGAGTCACATGAGTGTACTCGACGAGTTGCTTGAAGATGAGCTGGGACTCGGCGAGTTGGAAGAACAACTCGGCGAGTTGGATGAAGATGGCCCGGAACTCGGCGAGTTGTATGAACAACTCGGCGAGTAGGTTGATGATAGTCTTGGACTCGGCGAGTCTATTCTTGGACTCGGCGAGTCTTGTCGAAGAGTCCTGATATTCCGTGGATGAGTCGAGAATCGGTGAGTCAAGGGATGACTCGGTGAGTTGTGTGCGAGTGGACTCAGAGTTGTTGGACTCGGCGAGTCTCGGGGTGACTCGGCGAGTTAGGTCGCGAATTGAGTGAAGTACTGATTATGGGAACTCGGCGAGTCATAGGGTTGACTCGGCGAGTAGGGTCAGTCAGGGGTTGACTTTGACCAAGAATTGACCGTTGACTTTTAGGGTTTGGTCAGCGATGTGGCCTTTGGGCCAAGAGAGGGGTAGAATAGTCTTTTACCCTTAAGAGGGTGCATTGAGAGGATTGATTCTAGTCTCGAGAGTTATAGTCATGAGAGTTTTTGCCTTACGTGTTAGGCGGTGGCGAGTTCGAGATTCAAGTGTGGAGATATCTGCTTTCTGCTTGCCAGGTGAGTCTTCTCACTATACTTTACCTTGAGTAGGTAACCAGAGTTATGTGACAGAGTATTTGTATGCTATGTATGTTATGTGTTGTACTGCATATTTCTATGTGATTTATGCTGTGCATGTTTGCAGAGTTGGAACCGAAGGGTTCCTAGAGTTAGAACCGGAAGGTTCACAGAGTTAGAACCTGAGGGTTCACAGAGTTTGGGTGCACGGACCCATAGAGTTATAGCCTCGAGTGGCTTATATGTGTTATGTGTGTGGTATTTTGGGGAACTCACTAAGCTTCGTGCTTACAGTGTTTGTGTGATGTTTTGCAGGTTTCTTTCGGTATCACGGGACGGCACCGGCTTGATTGTACACACCAGAGAAAGAGTTATGTTTTGGAGGATCCTGGTTTTCTATGCAAGTGAAAATGGAGTTATGTTTTGTAATCCGATTATGAATGAGATTCTAAACAAGTGTTTCTAAGAATAAAATGATTATTTTAAATGAAAAATTGTTTTGAAATTTTCGGTGTTACAAGTTGGTATCAGAGCCTTGGTTTGAGGGATTCGGATGCGCCTTCGGGTAAATCTGGACTCAAACTGAGGAAGTAAGAAAAGTTTTTAAAGAAATAATTTTCTAAAAGTGAATAAGAGTCAAAGAGAAAGCAAGAAAGAGCAGTGTGTACAATCAGCCAGAGCCCGAACGGTGATTTCCCAAAATACCCTTACTTTTGTGTTATGAGATATTTATGATGCACTTTATGAGATATTATTGCATGCTAGAGACAGGATAGGTATTCCATATATTAGGACTAGAGTGGCCTGATTTGTGATGCCTTAGCCTAGGAATTGCTGTGATATGCGATGTGCTTTTGAGTATGTGATGAGTGAGAATATTTGATTGGAATCCTTTAGGGGATTTGAGTAGAGGAGTAATCTAGGGGAGATACCTAGATGAGTAATGTGGTATTTGGAGAAAGAATAGTTAGAGACCGCGAGGAGAAGAGTTGCAGAGTTCGGTGGTACTTCCGAGGATGAGCAGAGCAAGCGGAGTTATCACCCAGAGTGAGTCATATGTATTCTTCGATGCTCGAATGCTGCTTGCTTTGTGCTTTGTGGAACTCTCGATGATGAGAGTCAGCTACCAAGTGAATATGACGATATTCAGGAGGTAGATGGCTGGCATCATTAGGAGCTCTTCAGCAGCTGATAGCAAAGAAGTGGGAGGACAACGGAAGAGCCTAGGGAGTAACCCTAGCCAGATGAGTGCGCTGGCAGAGTAGAGAATTTCGCTGGGGAGCGAGCACGCGCGATGGGATTGGTGAAAGAGCAGGTAGAGCAGCTACTTAGGAGCTTTGGGATGGTCCGTGTGGAAAGTATGGGTAGATGTGGCAGGTAGTATGGGCCCGTACTACTGAAAGCAGAGGACCCATACTTGATACAGGGAGTATTCTGAAGGTTCTAAGGAGCGGATTGAGGAGTGATGTTATGGTTCGAGTACCATACATCGGAGCGGATTGAGGAGTGATGTTATGGTTCGAGTACCATACATCGGAGCGGATTGAGGAGTGATGTTATGGTCCGGGTACCATACATCGGAGCGGATTGAGGAGTGATGTTATGGTCCGGGTACCATACATCGGAGCGGATTGAGGAGTGATGTTATGGTTCGGGTACCATACATCGGAGCGGATTGGGGAGTGATGTTATGGTTAGGGTACCATACACCGGAGCATATTGAGAAGAGATGTCATGGAATGAGTACCATGGTTCGTAGTGAATGATGCTTGAGGTTCTCCGGTTATCCGGTCACAATTGATGAAGTAGAGATTGGACGCTATGGGTTTTAGGCCTGTAGGCCATGATTGAGTTTGGAGAGGCGTCCCTCGAGAGGGAAGTCGAGAGCCTATCAGAGTATTTTGGTAAGGAGTTAGAGGGAGAGGAGAATTTCGGTCTGAGTTGAGCAATCAGTCGATAGAGGAGAGGTCACCTTCTATGTGAGTGGTGCTATTTATGTTCGTGTGCGGAACATGAGAGGCCTGATGTTTTAGTTTTGGGGTTTGGGGGTAAACCCCGCAGGTCGTTATTGATGATGATTTCTCCCAGAGTATCAGGTAGCATGTGTGCCGCGAGGCAGTGATTTATCATGAGCAGATAGTCAGTTGGAACTGAGATAGTCGAGGACCACACTACACCTATTTGAGTATAGTAGGATGTATTGTAGTGGTATCAGTGGGGAGTTCAGTCGAGTTTAGCAGTGCAGAGAGTTTTCTATCTATGTTGGGTGTTGAATATGGGATTGGGTCCCTGTTCTTGGGATGATCCCGGTGTTGGAGCGATGTTTGATGAGTTGAGGTGAGGGGTACGATGATTTTGTGGTTCGGTCTATGAGCCAGGGATGTTATTGAGCAGTTGAGTTGTTTGGTACTAGATTGGTACGAGATTTGGAACGACTAGAGGCAGTCGTGGCGAGAAGTTCTTGAGGAGTTCATCTGAGGATCAGAGTTATGAGATCGATTAATTTCCTTAAAGGGGATTATCGGATGTTGCGTAGCACTTTCCAGGGGCAGGTGCGTTATTGCTGGTGGAAATAGTTCGTGAGGATGATGAGGTGTCAGATAGTGATGGTTCGAACCCTAAGTGGGGGAGAACCGGGTGGTTTATTGAGAGAACCAGAGATTTGTGCAAGAGCGGTTAGGGGTTGGATGCAGAACCTGCGGCTTGAATCATGAGATCAGGGTCATTGGTGATTAAGGAAAGGTGCAGGGCGAGATAATGCATGTGATATATGTCTAAGAGGAGGATGGGTGTCTCCACGGCGGGTGGTCATTGATCAGGAATCTGATGGTGGTCAGAGTCGTCTCGAGTGGAAGGATCGTAATGATGGTATGGGCAGTTGAGAACTTCTGGGTTGAGATATGGGTAGCCGATTATCGAGTAGCCAATTCCCTGGCTAGGATGTGTATTCTTGCTTGAATTTTGAGCAGTAGTGGAAAGGGTTTCGGAGGATCATCAGTGTGTTCTGAAGGGTTAGCGCCTTCCTTGTATTCCAATTGAGTGTTTGGATGCACTGAAGTTGCGCATCGTGTGATATCAGAAATTATTATGGGATTCAAAGGAGATGTATTGTCGTGAGTGTATGGTATTGGGAGTAAGGGAATCAGTGGTTGTGGCAGGATCTTGTGATGTTCTGTTGGGATATTCCGAGGTATCCGGGTATGATACCTTTATTTCGGAGTTACTCGTGAATCTTGAGTTGAAACAATTTGTGGTGTATCAGGTATCTACAGATCTAGTGGGAGCCCTTCGAGTATGGGCATCCAGGGAGATTATTAAGAGAGTGGAGCTTCGCAAGGGTGGGCATTTTGATATGTCGATTACTTTCAGAGTCTGGAATGTGTATTCGAGTCGAGTATGGGTAGCCGCTTGTGATAGTCTGCGGAGCATGAGCTAGTGGAGTTAGAGAGTGTCGTGATACTGCGGGGAGCCGTAGTACTCACTAGTCAGAGGGTGTTGTGATACTGCGGGGAGCCGTAGTACTCACTAGTCAGAGGGTGTTGTGATACTGCGGGGAGCCGTAGTACTCACTAGTCAGAGGGTGTTGTGATAATGCGGGGAGCCGTAGTACTCACTAGTCAGAGGGTATTGTGATACTGCGGGGAGCCGTAGTACTCACTAGTCAGAGGGTGTTGTGATACTGCGGGGAGCCGTAGTACTCACTAGTTAGAGGGTGTTGTGATACTGCAGGGAGCCGTAGTACTCGCTAGATGGCAAGAGAATGTGATGATGGAATGATCTCCGATCAGCGTATGATGTGGAAGAGTTTTGGGCTTGAGTAGCCCTAGTATTGAGTTTTGGAGCCTGGGTGTTGACCCAGGGGTGATACTGGGGTCTCCGTCTCTGCCAGGAGATGCGGCGAGATGCGCAACAGAAACCAGAGATTAGAGTTGAGACGATCCTCGGTTGGATTGTATTTTCTCGCATGAGGAAAAGAGAATTTTGTGACTTGCGTGCCCCTAGGCCGGGATAGTGGCCACGGGGAGGAAGTTAGCGGGATATTTGGATCATGATATGGGTGACCTTTGGAGGCTCAGCTGTGGAGCCAAAAGCTGACCTGGTGCTCAGTCTCGAGGAGAGATATGAGAAATGAGCTAGAGCTTATCATGATGATGTCTGAGGACACTTTAGAGCGAGCGAGCGATTCAGACGCTCGAAGACATGCTTCGGACATGTGTATTAGATCTCGGAGGGAGTTGCGACACGTATTTATCTTTGGTTGAGTTATCCTATATCAACAGCCATCATTAGTGCACTAGTATGCCACCCTTTGAGATGTTGTATGGGAGAAGGTGTCGGACCCTCATTTGCTGGGGAGAGGTAGCGCATGGACCCGAGAGTCCTTGCGAGCAGATCCAGAGCATGTGCGATACATGGAGTAGTGACAAGGTTGATAAGTGTATTTCCCTGGGTAAGGGAAGAGAAAAGTATGTAACCCCGAGGGGGGGGGGGGAAAGTGTTAGTTCACGGAAGTGAAAGTAGTAGTGAGAATGGAAGATTTGGAGTATGGTGGTTGAACACTGTGTCCGTGACAGTGGTATGGAATGACATAATGATGGGATGTCTGTTGAGGACGTGGAAGGGATTCCGTGGGTGTAGAGCCAAGAGTCTCAGGTTGGATGCAGAGATGGAGTCTGGGACTCCTAGCTTGATTCTGATCAAGGGTTGCGTGCGTTGTGGTGGTTCTTCCTGGGGATGTTAGAAATGTCGTCAGTGTGACGGGTTTTTCTTAAACCGAGGGTGCGAAGGTTGGTGTAGCATGTGTGTGTGATTGCAAGAAGAGGACTCGTGGGAGTTGCTCTGGGATTGAAGAGTGTGTCTTTCTGTCACCATGGAATGGATAGAGTGGGATTCGGATCGGGGATCCGGTGGTTCGTGATTATATCTAGCTCGTAGGGGGTCGAGCGATTGTTGAGATTTGGAGCAGTGATGCATCTCGGGTAATTCTCGATTGTTGAGTGTGATTATCAGAGGGTACAACCGGTGCCCAGTTCGAGACGGTGGTCAGGACACCGTAAGGAAAGGGAAAGTGTGTTCGAGTTTCGATGGGTATGCCTTGTGAGACCTGGTCCGATTAAGGCTAGGTGGCACGTGTGGGAGTATTTCTGGAGTTGAGTTGCTGTAGGCTTCGAGGACGAAGCCTAATTTTAGTGGGGGAGAATTGTAACATCTCGAAATATCAAGAGTAGAGTGAAGGGCTAAAAGAGTAAATGGGGAAAGAGCAACTCGGCGAGTCCATGTGTGGACTCGGCGAGTAGAGTCGCGACTGGGTCGCGTGTTAAGTAGCCGACTCGGCGAGTCAATGAGATGGACTCGGCGAGTAGGCGCTGAGTGGAGAAAACCCTAATTCTCGGGGTTGAGCCCTATTTAAAGATCATTATGTCTCCTTCTCAGCCTCTCTATCACCCCTTGAGTCCCAGAAACCCTAATTTCGAGGAGAAACACCATGGTTGAGCAAATTGGAGCTTGGAGAGGTGATTGTTGAAGAGATCCTAGAAAAGAAGAGGTTTGGAGCAAGGGGCTTTGCTTGGAATTGAGTTTCATTGCAGTTGGGGCGTCCTCTTGGAGGTAATATCTCGTTTTTGAGCTGCTATTTCTTTAATGCATCATTTTGGGGGTGTTAGAGACCATATCCTTGGATGTATTGGAGTCTAGAGGTTAGATCTGAGGTTGCTACCTCAGATCTGGAAGGGAAAAGGATCAGAGAGCATGAAAGTCCCTGTTTGTGAGTGATTGATGGAGCTATTTTGTCCCAAACCCAAACCCTAGAGTGAAAATGCATAGATCTCTTTGGATTCACGTAAAGTTTGCCACTTTACGTGATGGATGAGTGGTAGGAGGCTAGATCTATGTTTTGGAGCAATTGCATGGCCTGGAATGCTTCTGAATGGATTCAGACCGGTGGTACTCGGCGAGTCACATGAGTGTACTCGACGAGTTGCTTGAAGATGAGCTGGGACTCGGCGAGTTGGAAGAACAACTCGGCGAGTTGGATGAAGATGGCATGGAACTCGGCGAGTTGTATGAACAACTCGGCGAGTAGGTTGATGATAGTCTTGGACTCGGCGAGTCTGTTCTTGGACTCGGCGAGTCTTGTCGAAGAGTCCCGATATTCGCTGGATGAGTCGAGAATCGGTGAGTCAAGGGATGACTCGGTGAGTTGTGTGCGAGTGGACTCAGAGTTGTTGGACTCGGCGAGTCTCGGGGTGACTCGGTGAGTTAGGTCGCGGATTGAGTGAAGTACTGATTATGGGAACTCGGCGAGTCATAGGGTTGACTCGGCGAGTAGGGTCAGTCAGGGGTTGACTTTGACCAAGAATTGACCGTTGACTTTTAGGGTTTGGTCAGCGATGTGGCCTTTGGGCCAAGAGAGGGGTAGAATAGTCTTTTACCCTTAAGAGGGTGCATTGAGAGGATTGATTCTAGTCTCGAGAGTTATAGTCATGAGAGTTTTTGCCTTACGTGTTAGGCGGTGGCGAGTTCGAGATTCAAGTGTGGAGATATCTGCTTTCTGCTTGCCAGGTGAGTCTTCTCACTATACTTTACCTTGAGTAGGTAACTAGAGTTATGTGACAGAGTATTTGTATGCTATGTATGTTATGTGTTGTACTGCATATTTCTATGTGATTTATGCTGTGCATGTTTGCAGAGTTGGAACCGATGGGTTCCTAGAGTTAGAACCAGAAGGTTCACAGAGTTAGAACCTGAGGGTTCACAGAGTTTGGGTGCACGGACCCATAGAGTTATAGCCTCGAGTGGCTTATATGTGTTATGTGTGTGGTATTTTGGGAAACTCACTAAGCTTCGTGCTTACAGTGTTTGTGTGATGTTTTGCAGGTTTCTTTCGGTATCACGGGACGGCACTGGCTTGATTGTACACACCAGAGAAAGAGTTATGTTTTGGAGGATCCTGGTTTTCTATGCAAGTGAAAATGGAGTTATGTTTTGTAATCCGATTATGAATGAGATTCTAAACAAGTGTTTCTAAGAATAAAATGATTATTTTAAATGAAAAATTGTTTTGAAATTTTTGGTGTTACAAATAACAATTTAGTGTGCTCAGTGTGCTCAATTTTTGCTTAAATAGGAAATGGTTAGTTTAATTTTATTTAACATTGTATTATTAATAGTATTTAAAATGAATTTGATCATAAAATGAAACATTCTACTATTGATATTAACCATGTAGTTTTATGTGCTATGAATAAGTAAAGACAATTAAATTTTTTTGGGCCTTCAACATGTGAAGGTGGAAAAATAGAATGTGAAGAGTAGTGTTATATTTTTTGAACTCAACTATTTAAATTTTTTACAATTTTTGAAAATTTACCTGTAACTCGATTTCTATTGCTACAGGGGCAAAAGGGAAGAAGAGAGTGATTCGCTTATAAATGTGTGTTTAAATATATCGTATTAGTAATCCTATATTTATGGCAGACAATGGAAAACAAGAGAAATCATATGTTGAAAAGCCTCTAAAGATCTAAATTCCATCAACTCTAAAAAAGAAACTTGTCGATGTCGTCAAGAAGATTATGTAGGAAGTTGTAATCATCGTTTGGGTTGTCTTAAGAACAAGATTGCTTATTTTTTTTTACTCATATCATTAAGTGTAAATTTGGATTAGTACAGAGTTGGGATTTAGATTTCCAGTTACTTACTTATGGTATTATAATCGCTTAAATTACTTTGTAGAATCTTTGGGTATACCAAGTTTTATACCGGATTTTGTTTGTGTTTTATGTGCTTTATATGTGCATGTTGGTGTAGCATTTTTTTACAAGTTTTTTTAAGAAATGCCTGTGGATCGTGCTTAGCACAACCCATACACCTACCTATTATGATAGAAATGAATTGATATCTTTACATATTTAAACTTTCATTTCTATATTGTGTACTGGGCTCTCTAGATGGTAAAGCAAGAAGAGAATAACCGACTTCTTTTAATCTTTCTTCATGACGAGTTGGAGAGAAAATTTTCAGTCATTTAGAAATTCAAATGATGAGGTATATTTTACTCTCAACATATTACGATATTTTGTTTAAGCATAGTTATAATTATATATGTTTTGTTTAGGATAACAATCCAAGTCAAAGTTATGAAAATGAAGATATATCAGAATTCTCATAAAGTATCACATCTTATTTTTATAGTTAATTATATAAGTTTTATATTTTTATATTCGAAGAATTTCGTATATACCCCTTTATAATTATTTATTGGAATTTATATCAGTAT
The DNA here is from genome assembly GCF_051521515.1 of Lactuca serriola. NCBI lineage: Eukaryota > Viridiplantae > Streptophyta > Magnoliopsida > Asterales > Asteraceae > Lactuca > Lactuca serriola. The sequence goes on along the minus strand of NC_136416.1, from coordinate 161,862,878 downwards.
AATTTTAACAAAATTTAGAATATTCATATTAAAAATTGGAATACCCATAACACCCGTACTTTTATTTTTTCTTCAAATTCGTTGAGGAAACTTTAGCCAACAACATATATAAACGAAATCTTTGTCAAACACCTACCATAGTTATCTATTAGGAACATGAAAATTTACAAACGTAATCTAACCTTTCTCATAAAAATCATATAAAATGGGGATTTGATTTCCCACTCATCTTTGTTTTATTATATAAAATAGGTAATCAATTCAATATGAAATGGGGATTTGATTTCCCACATTGATTTTTTTTTAAAGAGAATGGTGCTTTTTTTTTTTTTTTTTTAAACCCCGTATAAATTCAAACAAAAATGGCCTTTCCTAGTTCCTTCTCGAGAATACCACTTTTTCAATCACTCCTCGTTGGCATTACCAGACAACCATCTTCTTGAAAGGGTTAGTCAACTCAACCAAATTCACATAAACTTTTAGGCAACAAAGATCCGAATAGGAGATCCTTCAAGCATTAACCTTCAATGGCCTCTTCTTCGATTGCATCCATTCAGAAAAGCTTTACATATGATGTATTTTTGAGTTTTAGAGGTGAAGACACACGCACCAATTTCATTGATCATCTTTATGAAGCTCTTAAGCAGCAAGGCATTTATACTTACAAGGATGATGAGGCAATTAGAAAAGGGAAAAGGATCAGTGATGAGCTCATCAGTTCCATTAAAGACTCAAAATTCTATATCATTGTTTTCTCCAAGAACTATGCATCTTCAGCTTGGTGCTTGGATGAGCTTGTGATGATAATGGGGTGTCACAAGACGACTGAGCATACTGCATACCCCATCTTCTATGATGTGGAACCGACAGAGGTCCGGAAACAAAGCGGGGCAGTCGGAAAAGCTTTTGTTAAACATGAAAATGATGAAGCTGCTGGGAAATGGAAAGAGGCTCTAAAAGAAACCGCAGATCTGGCTGGATGGGAGTTGAAGAACACTGCAAATGGGTAATTCCTTACTTCATCGATCATATCTTTGTATAATTATTCTTTAATTTTGATCACAAGATCCCGTTTTGGTCGATATAGTTTGGACCGGGTTGTTATACCTGACCCGATTTTGACCTGCCGGGACCCCTTTTTTCTTATCAATTTTAACCAAACTTACGACTTACGAATAATTCCTAATCATGTCCATTGCAACTCAGTTTCCAATTTCAATTTTCTAATAATTTCTCAAAAGAGGTCTCTGTTTATATTGTTTTCCATAATTCAACCTTAAGGAAAAAATAAGTTATTTGAGCTTATCTATTAGTTTAATTTCCAATCTGCACGGTTATCACTATTCTATTATCATATCTCTACAATATTCCTTCATTTTGTTTGTTAGTAATCTATGTCCCAAAAGGTCATCCAAGATATCTCATGTTGTTGTATGGTTATGTTATTATTTCATATACTTTGTATTTTGTTATAGTTCACGTGGGATTTTGAGCAAACTAACTGAATCTTCTTTAATATATAGGCATGAAGCCAAACTCATCCAAAAAGTTATTGAAGAAATTTCACTACAGTTACGTTCCATTGATTTCAATGCTGATGAAAAACTAATAGGCATGGAGACCAGGGTAAAGGATGCTGTATCATCTTTAGAAATTGGTACCGATGATGTTCGTGTAATCGGTATCAAGGGGATGGGAGGTGTTGGGAAGACAACTTTGGCTAGAGTGGTTTTTGATCAAATATCCTTTCAGTTTGAAGCTAAAAGCTTTGTTGAGAATGTCAGGGAAAATTCAAATACTTCTTTGTGTGGTTTGAAATCATTGCAAAATCAAGTCCTTAAAGATGTCTTATTTGATCAAGGCAATGTGAATAGTGTGCATGATGGGAAAATCATGATGAAGAAGATGCGTAATAAAAAGACTCTTCTTGTTCTAGATGATGTGGACCATATAGACCAGCTTGAGGCGTTAGCTGGTGATCTTAATTGGTTCAAACCGGGAAGTAGAATTATCATTACAACAAGAGATGAGCAGGTGCTCGTGGCACACCGGGTGAAGTTGATTCTTGATGTCAATTTGTTATCAGAGGAGGAAGCGATTTGCCTCTTCAGTAGGTATGCATTTGGGGGAGAGATTCCAATTCAAGGGTATGAAGATCTATCGGAACAAGTTGTACGGTATGCTGCTGGTCTTCCCTTAACGATAAAAGTTTTGGGTTCATTTCTTTGTGGTAAAAATGAGAGTGAATGGATAGATGCACTAGAAAGATTGAAAACAATTCCGTTAAAGGAAACTCTTCAGAAATTGGAATTAAGCTACATCAGTCTAGAGGAAGATTACAAGGAAATATTCCTAAATGTTGCATGCTTACTGAAACGGTGGTCGAAACCCGTGGTAATTGAAGCGCTTGAAAGTTGTGGATTTCATGCCACAAATGGTTTAAAAGTTCTTGAGCAAAAATCTCTTATAACTATTACTAGAAAACCTTTTGAGTTTGTGCACATGCATGACCATATTGAAGAAATGGGCAGAAATATTGTTCGTCGTTTGCACCCAGATAAGCCTCAGAAACACAGCCGATTGTAGATTGATGATGAAATTAAAGATATATTGGCTAATGACTTGGTAAGGTCAAGTTTATTTGTAAGTTTTATGAAACTAGCCTATTATGCATTTCTTATGACACAAGTTTCATGGTGACTGCTTTTGCATTACAGGGTACTAAAGCAACAAGATACATACAATTCCAGTTAATGGGAGGCAATTTTGAAATGGTTATGAAGGGTCTTAGAAAGATGAAGGAACTTAGATTTCTTCACATATCTCGGAATACAAGATATAATTTTGCGGAAGAAAGGAAATATGCTAATGTCAGCCAATACTTTCCAAATGCTTTACAATATCTTTGTTGTAAGGAGTATCCTTTCAAGTCTTTACCCCCAACATTTCAAGCAAATAATCTTGTTGCCCTTAAGATGGCTCAAAGCGAAATAGTACAACTTTGGGAAGGGGGAGAAAGAAAGGTAGAATTATGGTTGATTGATTATTTTACACGATTCATCATGATGCTATACATCCATTGCTTTGTAATTTAACCAATATTGATCTTGTTCATTTGTTTATGTTAGGTTCTTAACAAGCTCAAGAGTCTTGACCTCGGTCATTCAAAGTTGACGACCCTTGATCTTGAGCTTAGTCCAAATCTCGAGACGTTATCTCTAAGTGGATGTCGTGACTTGGTACAACTTCACATGCTCAATGGATGTCGTCAGCTCAAATCCATCGACCTCAGTTATTCAAAGTTGACGACACTTGATCTTGGGTCTAGTCCAAATCTCGAGGTGTTGTCTCTAAATGGATGTTATGACTTGGTTCAACTTCACATGCTTAATGGATGTCGAAAGCTCAAAGCCATCGACCTCAGTGAGTCAAAGTTGAAGACAATCGACCTTCGCCCAGCTGTGAACCTCGAGCTCTTACATCTTAAAGGCTGCAATGCTTTGGTAAAACTTTGCTTACCAAATGGATGTCTAAAGCTCATATCTGTTAACCTCAGTGGTTCTAAATTGAAGACCATTGACCTTCATTCATGTGTGAATCTCAAGTTGTTAGATCTTGAAGACTGCAATGCTTTGGTAGAACTTCACATGCCTGGTAGATGTCTGAATCTCAGATCCCTGACACTCACTAATTCACAGTTGAGGAACGTAGACATTGGGTGGACTCCGAATCTGGAGGATTTAGATCTTAACAATTCTTATGATTTGGAAGACCTTCACATGGCTGATAAATGTCTAAAGCTCACATCCCTCAACATTAGTCATTCAAAGTTGAAAACCCTTGACCTTGGGTTGACTCCAAATCTGAAGAAGTTAGATCTAAAAGAATGTAAGAATCTGGTACAGCTTCATGTTCCCATTGGATGTCTAGAAAATCTTGTCTACTTGAACTTAAGAGGCTGTTTGGGGTTTACATCTTTTATGGTTGACAAAAGGAATGTTGCTTCTAGTAGAAGGGATGAATCACTTGAGATTGGTCCTTCAGCTGAGTCACATCTGATTGCCAAGTCCCTTGAAAGATGTCCACTTCACCCGGACAATACTTTGCGACAGTTTCAGTTTGAATGCTTTTACATTGATGATCCCTCAGTGACTAGAAATCTTGAGAAGCTTATTTCTGAAGGTCTGTGTGCTTGCACAAACCTTGAGACACTTTCAGAAAGCATTTTTGGGTTACGATGTTTAAGAATGCTTAAACTCGAAGGCTATCCGGAGGCTCCTAAGGACCTTGACCGGGTAGAATGTCTAGAAGAGCTAAGTTTTTCTAGGACAAATATGAAACATCTTCCGGATAGCATTTGTATGTTGAAACATCTGGAAATTCTTCAACTTAAAGATTGTTGGAGTCTTGAGAAGTTACCCGAGGATCTTGGTCGATTAGAATATTTAGAGACTCTATATTTGTCGAATGCAAAGATCGAACATCTTCCAGATAGCATTTGTATGTTGAAACATCTGAGAACACTCACTCTATTTCGTTGTTGTTCACTTAAGACATTACCAAAGGATCTTGGCAAATTAGAACATTTGGCATGGCTAAATCTGTCATCCTTGATCATCAAACATCTTCCGGATACCATTTGTATGTTGAAATATCTGGAATGTCTCAGACTTGATGATTGCAAATTACTTGAGAAATTACCGGAGGATCTTGACCAATTAGAACGTTTAGAGCAGCTAGACCTAGGGGAGTGTAAGATTTTACAAGATATCCCAATCGGCATCTGTAAGATGAAATGTTTAAAATGGTTAAATGTAGCAGGTACAAGCATAAGTCGTCTTCCGCATGACATTTGTTTTTTGAAAGGCATGCGTATTTCAGGATCGAGAGACCTTCTTCAATCCTGTGGTTTTACATCCGAGATACAAACCTTCGAACATACTTGCTTCGTAGATGTGTGAATATCACAAGCCAGGAGTCTGTTAGTGTTAGTATCCCACATCATGACCCTGTATGTCTCTATTTATGTTGGAGTCTACCCAATATTCGTAAGGGCTCTTTTGGAGCGAAAACATGACTACACAAATATCAATGTTTGTGGGGGAGTGTTAGTGTTCCACATGATTCGGTATGTCTTTCTATATGTTGGAGTCTATCATCTCTCCACGAGGACTCTTTTTGAGGGTATATGATTTTGAGATGCTCCCATGGCCTAGGAAAATCCGATTCACAAAGAACTATTCTAATAGGTACTTTCTTTGTTTTTTTATTGATGATTTGAATTTTGAAATCAATGACTACAATTAATTCTCTTAGCAAAATTCAGTAATTGTACTTAAAAAAAAATACTAGTACTATTATGCATAAAAAGAATTACTGAATTTTGAATTTAGAGACTTATATTTGAGTTAAAACCATCAATGTCTTGGCAGATCCAAATACAATGTCAGAATTGATCAAGAATTAAGTAAAAAAAATCATAGAAACACATGTGGATTTCATGCAAATTGTACTTAACAAGTAAAGCTTGTATTCCCTTCTTTTTCCCATTTTTTGCATCATTATTGTATTTGTGTTGCTATCGATCCTAACATTTAAATAAATCATTTATTGCAATTTGGAATTTGATGTCAGGAAGCAATTGGAACACATGCGAGGACCTTGATGAAAATGGTGGGAACTTTGATATGACTTTTTAAATGGTCCTGTTAATAATATGTTAAGGAACAGTTTTTGCGTAATTTAAAAACATAAACAAGCTTGTATTCCCTTCTTTTTCCCATTTTTTGCATCATTATTGTATTTGTGTTGCTAATGATATGACTCATCCATGATTCATCGTTTGATTATATTTCAAAGCGATTATTTTGTTAGAAAAATGAGCTAAGAGTTCTTATTACTTCTAGGGCCATGTCAGTAAAGGGGACAAAATGCTGATGGTGCAGGGCAAATTGTTAGGATCCATTATATATATATATATATATATATATATATATATATATATATATATATATATATATATATATATATATATATATATATATATATATATATATATATATATATATATATATATATATATATATATATATATATATATATCACCACCTTCTTTTACTTAAAAAATTACTGTGAAGGGATTCATCTTTTATTTTTGTTTCGGACCTTAAATCAACTTGAATCGGTGTCCCTTCGGGGACATCCGATAAAACTGGAACGATATAGATGTTGAATCGGTTCTATCTGTTTGAACCCATAACTTCATTTAATTTTTTTGGGGGAAAGAGAGAATTTCAATATAGAGTATATAAATAATAAATATCAGTAGGATGGACATAGATTGTTGTCTAATTGCATATATGTAACATCTCAAACATAAGAGATCATCCAGGTTCTTCCATTAGTGACATTATTAGACATTTAAGGCGTTGTTTGATTTTTTTTTTGAGGTAAAATATATGCAGTCTGTGGACCACATCTACAGACCTCTGCTGTAGAAGAGGTGGACCAAACGTCTGTAGTTTGAAAGAAGAAGATTGTTTTTTAACATCTACAGACTGCTAGAATTAAATAAAAATTAATTAAACTGGTTAAAAAAAAACTTAAAAGAATTTTTCAATAATTTTGTGACTTTATTATAGATAAATAAAAATGAAGATCAACTTTTATGTATTATTATATAAAAGTGAAAATAAAATTGTACTAATTAACATATATATTTGATAAAAACCAATCAACTTTGGTCGCAAAATTATACATAAACATTGTAATTAGAGATAAAAAAATTTAGGACATAAAATGGATGAAAATAAACTTTGAACTTGAGTAAAAAATTTCAAAATTTTCATTTTACTTTTTCAATTAAATCTATTAAAAATTGGTCATAAATATTTTTCTCAAGAAATAAATGATACTACATTAGATAATGTTTTATAAAATTTGGCACAAAATTTATAAGACAATATTAGGATTTTTTCGTATCTATATAAATAACTCCAACGACCATTATTGCAATTAAATCTTTATTTATAAATTTATCACAAAGGTCATAATTATGTCGTCAAACCTTTTTCCTTAAAGTATTGTAACTTTTTTTTTTTTCAAATTGTTTATCATACATAAAGTTGGAATAAATCTAAGTTTAAAAAAAAAAAAGATATATGTGTTTTTTAGTCTAGAAGATGTTTTAAAACTCTGGTCTACATCTGTGCCGAGGACGCAAATACATTTTTAGGTCTATAGTCTTGAAAGAAAAAAAAACAGTTTGCGAAGTCTAATGTCTACGCGTGGTCTGCATGGTGCATACAGAAGAAGCCAAGTATAACATCCAAAAAATTTCAAACAATTAAATTTATTTCAAAACAACCCATTTACTAATAAAGGTGTTTACAAAAGCATTGTTTCCAAAACATTATTTAAAAACCAGTGTCTCCCAAGATCAATGACATAAAATCAGGATGTGTGCGGTCACGCCTTCGCCTTTCCACGGTCCTCTAAAGTACTTGAAACCATAAACCAAAACTGTAAGCACGAACCTTAGTGAGTTCCCCTAAAATACCACCACATAAACATAACAAATAACATATATAACAACATGTCGGGTCCAATCAACCATCGGGCTGGAATACCCCAACCCCAATCAACCTCCGAGTCCAGTCATCCTCGGGATGGAATATCCCAGGTTGGAATGCCATTGCACTATGGGTCCAGTCAACCATCGGTTGAAATACCCCAGGCCCAATCAACCTCTGGGTCCAGTCATCCTCAGGATGGAATACCCCAGGTTGGAATGCCACTATACAACGGGTCCAGTCAACCATCAGGTTGGAATACCCTCGGGCCCAATGGCCCCGGTCTGTTGGCTCATGTACATAGAAGTAAAGCCTCAACCACCAATCAAAATATATGCACATATAACAAATAAACATAAAATCAATCAACAGACAATCAAGCAGATCTACGTATCACTAAACATAACATCATCCTATATATCATGATATAGATCTAACAGATCAATACAACACGATAACATACAATCACATAAAAGAATATCCAATCCAATGGGCCGGCCGTGGTGTCTTCGACCCGTAAGTATAGTGAGGAAAACTCACCTTTCGATCTGATTAATAGCTGATGGGGTCCTAACTCTAAATCTGGGCTCTAAGTGTCACCTATCCATCCAAATGACCAATTCTCAAACACAATACAACATACCCAAAATACCCCTTGGTCACAATTGGTCAAAATCTGGTAAAAGTCAAAATTCCAAAAATTCAACCGAGTCAACCCAGCTGAGTACGCCCAACATACACGTTAGTTGACCAGGTATAGTCCTGTTGGCCACGTAAGAGCAACATACACCTTGTACACCCAGCGTACACAGCTGGCTGCCAAACCAAATCATTAAGAGGTTAATCCTTAAGCTCTTAAGCCCATTTTCCAGATCCAAACCCAAAATGATATCCTTGACCATAAAGTTTCCCACATTATAGTCTTACATGGTTCCGGGTAAAGTGGGTCTAGAACCGGAAAACCCGGAAACTTCAAAGTGGGTAGGTTGGAACCGGATAAAGTGGGTTTAGACCCGGAAAACCCGAAAAAACCGGAATTTTTTGGTAATTACTTACAACTTAGTGGGTTGAACTTTGAAAATTTTTATATTGATATCCCCACTTTGGGGGGCTGTAACTTATTGAATACGAAACCACAATTAACAAAATTATAGTCTAAAATCATGTACAAACTCTAAAATACACTTTGGAAAAACCCGCATGTCAATCCGAATTTAAACGAATGAGATATACTTGTGTTAATATTTTCACATAATACAAAGTACAAAAACAAATAGCTGAAAAGTTGAAAGTTTTCAGTTTTGATATCCCAACTTCGGAGGACTGTAAATCATTGAATGTTAAACCAAAAATGACAAAATTATAGTTTAAACTCATGTACAAACTGTAAACTAGAAGTTGGAAAAAACCACATGTCAATCCGACTTCAAACGAATTAGATATGCATGCTTTAAAACTTTCACCGAATACAAAAAAACTAAAAAACTAAAAACTTTCAGCTTTGGTATCTCAACTTTTGAGGACTGTAAGTCAATGAATATAAAACTAAAAATGAAAAATTTATAGTCTAGAATCATGTACAAACTCTAAACTACATGTTGGAAAAAACCGTATGTCAATTGGAGTTGAAACAAATAAGATATGCATCTTGTAAACGTTTCACAAAAAGTGGTTCCGGCCCTAAAAGTGGTTCCGGTTCCAAAAACCGGTTCCGGATTTTAGACCCGGTTTACCCGGACCCAATGGACCCAAACCCGGATTACCCGGAACCCGGATAAAGCCAATTTTTAAACCCGGAACCGGACCCAGTTCTATATATTCCGGTTCTAACGGGTCCGGTTCCGGTTCGGTTCCGGTTCCGGTCCGGTTTTCCAGTTCTAAATCTCATCCCTACCACCGACCACCACAAGGGTGGTTGTGGGTGTGTGTTATTTTTAGTATAGTGTATGTGTGTATGTTATTTCGTGAGTGCATTGTAATTGTAAAAATTGGAATAATGAAAGGAAAATCAAACCACCACCATAGGGTGGTGGCTGCCGCCACCGGCCGCCGTGTCGGGTGGCGGTGTGTTTTCCTTGTGAGTTTGATTCGTTTGGGGGTGCTTGAAACCCTAATGGGCCAAAGTAGCTCAAATGGGCCCAATAAAGCTTAACGGACCCTAATAAAACCCTAATGGGCTCAATGATATTCTAGTGGGCTTGATAGGCCCAATAAAGCCCTAAATAATCTAAAAGTCCAACAAATTAATAATGGGCTAGTATTTGTGTTGGAAACCCTAATGCCAATAAATCTTAATTTGGGGAATTAATCGGGACTCTCTGGAATTATATAATAATTTGGAATATTGAATAATAATCATTAGCGGAAATTAATCTAAGCAATATTGGACGTAATGGATTATGACCTTAATGGGTTAAGTAGGAAACTTAACCCTAATCATCATTTTATGTGAAACCCTAATTTCACTTGGGTTTAGTGTTGGGCCTTTCTATTGGGCCTAAATGATTGAGATAATAATGGACCATCCAAGAGCAAGCAATTGAACTAGAATAATTTAATGGGCCTAGGGTAAGGCCCATGTAAGGGGTTTAGGCCCAATTTGGAAAATTAGGCCATAGATGGGCCATAGTTTGGGCCTTAATAATTACATGATGTTGGGCCTCAGAATAAGACAATGTATAGGCCTAGGCCCAATTTGGAAAATTGGGCCATGTGTTGGGCTTTGATTCCTAGTCGACTTTGGGCCTATGGATTGGGCCTTGGGCTTGAATAAGCCAAGCTAGGGGTAATGTAGTAATTACCCAAAGAATGTACTTATGGTTATGTATTGGGACCCAATTATTAATTGGGTGTTATTTTGGTGTTGACAGTTCGGAAATTTGTCAGCCAGCAGCTGGGGTCGAGTCTGCGGGACTTCAGCAAGTATGGGATTGTGTCTTCGGGACTTCAGCAGTGTGAGGTGAGTTACCTTCCAGTAGCGGTGGGTCTACGGCCACAATGTCGGCCCACCAGTAGGAATTGTATGATAGATGTTTGTCTCTGTGATATTCATATAGGGTTGCTACTACCTGTGATATGTTATTGTGCTAGTATGATATGATGCTATGTGCTAGTGACAGTAGGGGGAGATAGTCCCCCAAAATACCGGTCGATAGGGCCGAAAGGGCGGTCATGCCCAGCCATGATAGATAGATTATGTGATATATGTGTTATGTGGTAGTAGTAGGGGTGAAATAGTCCCCAGTATCCGGTCGAGAGGACCGAATGGGAGGCCAGCTCCCAGACATACTAGTTAGTATCCGGTCGAGAGGACCGAAGGGGAGGCCAGCTCCCAGACATGCTTGTCAGTATCCGGTCGGGAGGACCGAAGGGGAGACCAGCACCCAGGTATGCTAGTCAGTATCCGGTCGAGAGGACCGAAGGGGAGGCCAGCTCCCAGATAGACTAGTCTGTATCCGGTCGAGAGGACCGAAGGGGTAGGTCGGGCACCCAGATATGCCTGACAATATATGTATGTTATGTGATTGTTTGGTATGAGGTATGATGGGGGAACTCACTAAGCTTTGTGCTTACGGTTTTCAGTTTTGGTTTCAGGTACTTCGTGTTTAAAGGAAAGGAGCCGGCTTGATCGCAGTGCATCACACTATGGTTTTCCGCACATGAGATCTTTGGGATTACACTTTGATATTATTTTATGATAACACGTTTGATTATTTCTACTTTGGTTTTGACATGACATGATATTACAGATGTTTTATTACACTATTGGTTTTATAATGACGTATTTAAAAATGAAATTTTTGGCCTGTATTTTTGGGATGTTACATTCACACTCTAAGAAGCTTTCTCTCTCTACTCTCTCTCTCTCTCTCTCTACAATTCCGAGTTTGATCAAGAACCATCAAGAATGTAAGTGATTCATCACCTTTCTTGTGTTTTAATCCCTTCTAAGTGATGAATCCATGTTTTCATTCCATATAATTTCATCTTTGCTAGATATCCTCTCTCACCAAGAACACAAGAACACACACTATGTTTGGTGGCTAAAAACCTTATTCCAAGCCTCTCTCCGTAAGTAACAACCCTCCATGCTTAATGTTTTTTGGAAACCACTGATTTTTGACCTACATCGACCCAAATCATAAACTCGGAATGGGTTTACGGCCATACACCCTTCAATAGCCACAATCTCCATTTTAGGTCGATTATTGGCCTTTAAACCCTACTTTGAGCTTTGCACAAGGCTTAGAATAATTCCAAGAGGCTAGAAAGGACCCTTTGGAGGCATTACCTTTATTGTACGAATTATTAAACGATTACGAGTGTGAAATATGAGGCAACGAAGATGGGTCGAATTATTAAACGATTACGAGTGTGAAATCAAGTACCACCCGGGCAAGGCCAACGTGGTAGCTGACACATTGAGCCGGAAGGAGTACTCTAATCGTCGTGTGAAAACACTCTCAATAACCATCCAATCCCACTTAACCACTCATATTGGAGTAGCCCAATCAGAGGCCATAAAGACGGAAAACAGAGCAAGCAAAGCATTACGCGGACTGGAGAAGAATCTAGAGGTAAAAGAGGACGGAGTATACTACTTCATGAACCGTATTTGGGTCCCTAAACTCGGAGGATTTAGGGAGGTAGTTATGAAGGAAGCCCACAAGACGCGATACTCCATCCATCCCGGTTCGGACAAGATGTATTTAGATGTTAAATAATACTATTAGTGGCCTAACATGAAGGCAGAGATTGCCACCTATGTCGGTAAGTGCCATACTTGTGCCAAGGTAAAGGTGGAGTACCAGAAGCCCTCGGGGTTATTACAGCAACCGGTGATCCCTGAGTGGAAATGGGAAGGGATTTCTATGGATTTTGTGACCAAGCTGCCCAAGACGCCGGATGGACTAGACACCATATGGGTAATAGTCGACCGCCTAACGAAATCCGCTCATTTCCTGCCAATAAAAGAATCCTACAAGATGGAAAGGATGACGCGTTTATACATTCGAGAAATCGTGAGACTCCATGGAGTACCAGTGTCTATTATCTCGGATAGAGACAGTAGGTTCACTTCGCGTTTTTGGCAATCACTCCAGAAAGCACTTGGAACCCATCTCGACATGAGCACCGCTTACCACCCACAAACGGATGGTCAAAGCGAACGAACCATTCAAACGTTCGAAGACATGCTTCGCGCATGTGTGATAGACTTTGGGAAGTCTTGGGATACCCACTTACCTTTAGTCGAATTCTCGTATAACAACAGTTACCATTCGAGCATCAAGGTCGCTCCTTTCGAAGCACTGTACGGGCGTAAGTGTAGATCACCGTTATGTTGGGCTGAGGTGGGCGACACCCAGCTAGAAAAGGCACTCACATCGGACAAGGCACTAACGGGACCGGAGATCATTCGTGAAACCACGGAAAAGATAGTTCAAATCAGAGCTCGATTACAAGCATCGTACGACCGACAAAAGAGCTACGCCGATAAACGGCGAAAGCCCTTAGAGTTTCAGGTCGGGGATCGAGTACTGTTAAAAGTCTCACCTTGGAAGGGAGTCATTTGTTTCGGAAAACGGGGAAAACTGAACCCACGATACATTGGATTCTTCGAGATCGTCGCCCGAATAGGTCCAGTGGCGTATAAACTGCAACTACTCGCAGAGCTAAACAGTGTGCACCCCGTGTTCCATGTCTCTAATCTAAAGAAGTGTCTATCGGATGAAACACTCGTCATTCCCCTTGACGAGATTGAAATCAACGAGAATCTCCTGTTCGTTGAAGAACCGGTTGAAATCATGGACAGGGAGGTGAAGCGTACTAAGCAAAGTCGCATCCCGATCGTGAAAGTACGGTGGAACGCGAAGCATGGGCCAGAATTCACATGGGAACGCGAAGATCAAATGAAGCAAAAGTATCCTCACCTATTCTAGCATTCTCAAATCTAGCTTTCAAACAGAATTTCCGGACGAAATTCCCTCTAACTGGGGGATGATGTCACAACTAGAAATTTTGTGCCTTGTAACTACAACAATTAAGTAAAATTATGAATCAAAGACTTAAGAGCATGTATGATGCTTACTTTATGACAACAAAAATTCAATCAAATACACCATGCAAGCATTTCAAGTAGTCAATAGGCAATTGGAAACCCTATAAGTTCTTGTTTAAGTCCACTTTTGGACTAGGACTTCCTTATTGGGCCCAATGGACCAATAAGCTTCCAATTTGACCATCTTGGGTTTAGAACTCTTAAATGGGCTCTAATTGGACCCATTTCCATTTAATTCAATATTTTGGGCCATATTGGGCCTAGAATGAAATAGATTAATTATATGAACCATTTTGGACCATAATTAACCTAATCTAGCCTAATAAAGCATAAAAATCACACTTATATTTTTATAGGGCCAAAAATCATTCAACCTAACTAGAACATGGGCTTAAGGGCAAAAAGCCCAAAAACCTCCCCTCACTCTCCCCATTCTCGGCCCAAGCCCAAGAGAAAGAGGAGTTGACTTGTGAGTGACACCTCACCATTATCCATGGGACACCCATGCATGAGAACTCAAACATCTATGCACTCACATACTTCCAAGCTTAGCCATTCCTTTCTCCTTCTCTCTCTCTTTCTCTCGGCTGATTTCAAGCACACACACACACACACACATTTCACTCATCTTTTTCTCTCAAGAAACTCTCTCATTTCTCCTCCAAAATTTCCAGATCTAAGGAGCTTTCAAGGAGATATCTCCACAAATTCTTCACCTAAGGTAAGATCAAGTTAGGATCTATGATTTTGGTACTTTGTTTTATCAAAATCTTCTTCTAATCCATGTAAAAACCTTGATCACTCTCCTAGAAACTCTCTAAGTTCGAGATCTTCCAAGGAGAGGTACTAAGGCCAAACTTTCTTCTCACTTCTTCTAAAGGCCGAAACCACACCCAAAGGTGAGCTTCATACCCCCTATTTTTCGGTTTTTATAAGTTTTGTGGGGGGGGGGGGAGAATACAAGCAAATATGTAGATCTATGAGTATATGTATGCTTTGTGTGATTTCTATGTTTATATATATGTTCTTATGTGATTGTGGTGTTGGATCTAGTCAAAAAGACCCTAAAACCGAGATCTACATTAAGTTGTATGAAATAAGTATAAATTATATTATTACACACAAATCATTTCTAGAAAAATAACCAAGTTGGTTAATATGAACATCTTTGGGCTTAAAACCCATTTTTGGGCTCAAAATGCTAAATATATAAAACTAAAGGGCCCAAAATGACAAAATAGAAATTCTGAAGGTTGAGATGAGTCAAAACAATTTTAAAAATGTATTTTCTGAAAATTTACTCTTTTGAAGGATTAAAAGGTGAATTTTTAAACATATTGGGCCAAAAATGAACTTTTCGGCCCAATATAGCCCAAATTGCGAGATTTTTAATTTAGAGGGGCTGAAACTGCACTTTTCTGTAAAACAGGGGACTACTAGTGTACCAAGTCCATTTCAAGGGTTAAAAATACTTTTCAAATTTAAGAGGGACCAAAAATGCAAAAATTTTCCATTTTGGGTCAAAATTGTAAAAATTGCGAAATTAGAGGTTTCAACCTAGAAAACTTCATTTTGAGGGACTAAAACAGTTTTTTTTAAAGTAAATTTGAGCTGAAAATTTCCTTTTCAACAAGTTTTGATACTAAAGTGTCAAGAAAAATGGCTTAAGGACTAAAATGGAAATTCTTTTATATAAAGGGTGAAAAGTGTAAATTTATACAAGAAAAGGGCTTCAAAAAGAAAAATTCTAAGGTTTTAAACAATATATCCTTTATGACAAAATACTAGTACCACGATTACCGACAAAATATAATACACCTTCAACACCAAAAATCGTTACCAAACGAATTGATTCGGTCTCGAATCAATAACGAATCAAAAATCTATTCACGACGATACTATAATACACATGCTGAAATTACGGGAAGTCAATACACACGTAGGAATTCATCAAACGTCGATACACCATCTTTGGGCCCGAAAGTTTCAAATCGCGCTTGCTGGGCCTAGCTAGCCCAATGACATGATCTTTAAGCCCGAAGGAAACGCGCTTACATGATATTGGGTCTTATACGACCTGATACCGTGTAAAAGGACTTTCAATAGCTTTTGCGCTGTTGGGCCCCAAGGGTCCTTTGGTACTGCTAGCAAAGTCGAGAATTCACAAATGCGAGTCGGGCTAAGGGCCTTTCGCATTCACGATAGCCTTTAACGACTCGTGGAATTAACGGGGGCTTCGCACCCTCTTTTCTTCTTAGGTTGTGTAGCTATGGGAAGTCAGGGTGGTTGGATTAGGTGAGTAGTACAGACGACGCCTAAGGGTTCGTTTGTATAGTCGTAAGCTAGCCATTTTCATTAATGCGTGATTACAACAACTCACCACCCTTAATTAATCCAATGTCACCTGGAATTAGCAAATACACACGTCACAACGGTATAACCAAATATAAAACGCGTAATTTAAAGTATTAGGAAAACATCGGGTTTTCCTAGGGGTTTCAACACTTACACCTACGTGATGCATACCAAGTATAACAATTTTTCACACTTATAGAAATAAACAAGCATACTTACGGATCTTCACACTTTTTCTTACTTACAATAATCTTTTAAGAAAATATCGGATTTTCTGGTGGTTTTTCAAAATAATACAAAACATCATGTTTCAAACATTACTTATGAACTCACCAACATTTCATATGTTGACGTTTTTCAAAATACTTGTATTCTCAGGTAAAAGGTAAATCGCAGGAAAAATGTACCCAGTGATGTCTTGTTGTTTGTTTAACTAGTATCGAACAATCTACTTTTTGGGAATGTAATGTTATGAAACAATGTACTAAATGTAAACGCTACCAGTTGTATTAATTCAATGCTTGGTGATGAATGATGTTATGTTTCATGTATATTCATTGTGATGTTATTCAATTGAGTCACAATAGCCCTCGGACGTTTCTGCCGTCTGGTTCGGGGGTGTGACATATAAACACTAAGGGGCCGAAGTGCTCTGAACTAAAAGTATACTTTAAAATATAAGTATTTTGGAAGAAGTATACAAGTATACCTATATACCAGAAACAGTAACCACGAGTAGAACAAAACAAAAGTAATTGGATGTTGGACACTGAGGTTAAACCTGGGCGGTTATGTAATCATGTCTAGGGTCAATATAGCATGATCAACTATATTCATTTGAGACATGACCAACATGTGCTTGGGAGTGACTGTGGTGTGCAGCAGGCCTAAAACTTACCAAATATCCATACAACATGACATCGGTACAACAAAACATAAAATACTATAGGAGTATTTTGCTAGAGTCAAATTCTTTGTAAAGATTCACTTCCAAGTGTTGCTACTCATTCTTCTTGCGATAAATTCTTTGCATTAGTAGTTTTTCCTTGTTTATCGCTTAGTAGAACACTCTAGCTGTCATACTGAGATATTTCTTGCTTCATATCTCTTGATTCAATTCAGAGGACTTACCATCCTCTTCTTCCTGATCATTTATAGAGCAA
The DNA here is from genome assembly GCF_051521515.1 of Lactuca serriola. Lineage (NCBI taxonomy): Eukaryota > Viridiplantae > Streptophyta > Magnoliopsida > Asterales > Asteraceae > Lactuca > Lactuca serriola. The sequence goes on along the minus strand of NC_136416.1, from coordinate 161,845,731 downwards.
AATGCCTCCAAAGAAGAGACCCAGCGCAAAGAACAACAATCCCCCGTCGCCACCTCCTCAATTCGATCCCGTTATGTTTCAGGCAACCGTTAATGCCGCTGTGGCTGCCGCAATGTCACAGATGAATCCTGGCGGTTCTGGTGGGTCGGGAGATGGTACCCATCTCCAAAATCAGGAAGGTAGCCAGGGACACCAAAAGGAGTGTTCCTATAAAGACTTCATGAACGCAAAACCCACATCTTTCGACGGCACTGGAGGTGTTATTGCCTTGACTCGATGGTTCGAGAAGATCGAGTCTATCTTCGAAATCTATTCCTGTTCGGAAGCCAACAAGGTGAAATTCGCCGCCTGCACTTTCACCAACAGAGCATTGACCTGGTGGAATAGTCGGGTCAAATCCCTAACCCTGCCAGTAGCAAATGCTATGGGTTGGGAGAGCTTGAAAGAGCTCATGCTTGCTGAGTACTGCCCACGGAGCGAAATGCAGAAATTGGAGCATGAACTCTGGATACTAAAGATGAAGGGTTCTGATATTGTTGCCTATACTTCAAGGTTTGAAGACCTAGCACTTCTTTGCCCGGGAATGGTCACCCCGGAAAGCAAGAAGATAGAGAGATACATTTGGGGATTGACGCCCCCAACTCAAGGGAATGTCTTGGTTGCCAGGCCAATCACTTTCGATAGCGCCAAGTGCCTGGCGTAGACCCTCATAGATCATGGAGTTGATCTTGATGCAACGACAGCCACTCCTGAACCAGCAAAGGAGAGTGGTGAGAATAAAAACAAATTCTGGAACAAGCGAAAGGGTCAGAGTTCGCAAGGGTCCTCCAAGAAATAACAAACTATGGCAGTCCACGCTACCACTACTCCTGTCGCTGCTCCTGCAACTCAAGCACCTACCAGTGGATATACTGGTACCCTCCCTTGGTGTAGCAAGTGCAGTTATCATCACCGTATCCCCGGCCCATGTCGTGAAATGCTCTGCAACAACTATGGCAAGAAGGGTCACACTGCCCGAAGCTGCAGAACACCAGCCCAACCAACCAATCAGACATCTGGAGCAGGTGTCGGTCAAGCCTGTTATGGCTGTGGCAAGGTCGGGCATTACAAGAGAAACTGCCCCAAAGCAACAACAACTAGCAACACCGGGATGGTTCTAACGATGGGGCAAGAGGAGGCAGTCGCTGACCCTACCGTTGTTACGGGTACGTTCCTCCTTGACAACTCTTATGCATGCATTCTTTTCGATTCTGGTGCGGAAAGAAGTTTTGTTAGCCATTCATTCAAACATCTTCTCAAGCATAAACCCTAATTATTAACCGGAACATTTACCGTCGAAATGGCTAACGGTGAGAAAGAGAGCACTAACGATATATTTCGCAGCTGTACCCTTACCCTAAATGATCATTCATTTCCGATCGACCTCATGCCAGTTTCCATAAAAAGCTTCGATGTCATCATTGGCATGGATTGGTTGATCCCCAATCGTGCTGATATCCTTTGTTTCGAAAAAGTCGTCCGCCTTAATCATCCCTCTGGAGAAATCCTTGTGATCTATGGTGATAAACTCAGTTCAAACCTTCGCATTATCTCGTGCATCAAAGCCCAAAAACTTCTGCGAAATGAGGGTCATGCATTCCTAGCCCATGTGATTAATGAGAAACAGGAAGTTAAGGACCTCGAGAGCATCCCCGAAGTCTGCAATTTTCCTGATGTCTTTCTAGAAGAACTTCCGGGAATTCCTCCCGAGCGCCAAGTCGAGTTTCGCACCAACTTAATTCCCGGAGCTACCCCCTTAGCTAACTCCCCATATCGCTTAGCGCCGGCAGAAATGCAAGAATTGTCCAGCCAACTCAATGAGCTACTCAGCAAAGGATTCATCAGACCGAGTTCCTCACCCTGAGGAGCCCCGATTTTATTTTTGAAAAAGAAGGATGGATCTTTTCGGATGTGCATTGACTACCGCAAACTGAACAAACTCACCATCAAAAACCGTTATCCTCTTCCTCGGATCGATGATCTTTTCGACCAGCTTCAAGGAGCCATCTTTTTCTCCAAAATAGACCTCAGATCAGGGTACCATCATCTACGAGACCACAAGGGTGATGTTCCTAAAATAGCATTCCGAACTCGATATGGTCACTACGAATTCGTAGTAATGCCCTTCGGTCTAACCAACGTACCGGAAATATTCATGGACCTAATGAATCGGGTGTGCTGTCCTTTCTTGGACAAGTTTGTTATCGTGTTTATCGACGATATACTTGTTTATTCCAGAAGCGAGGAAGATCACAAACAACATTTGAGATTAATGCTGGAAACTCTAAGGACAGAGAGGTTATACGCTAAATTCTCCAAGTGCGAATTCTGGATTCGAAAAGTAACCTTCCTAGGTCACGTGGTATGTGAGGAAGGCATACACGTGGACCCTCCAAAATCAAAGCGATAGAGAATTGGTCAGCACCGAAGACACCCACGGAAATTCGTCAATTCTTGGGTCTTGCTGGCTATTATCGTAGATTCATCCAGAATTGCCAAACCCTTAACCACTCTGACTCAAAAATGTGTACCCTTTTGTTGGAATGAAAAGCAAGACACTGCATTCCAAACATTGAAGCGATCCTTTGTGCAACGCACCTATCCTGTCTCTGCCCGAAGGGACGGAGGACTTTGTTGTCTACTTCGATGCATCCAACCATGGATTAGGCTGGGTGCTTATGCAGCGAGGAAAGGTTATTGCTTATGCCTCGAGGCAGCTGAAAGCACATGAAGTTAATTATACAACTCACGACCTAGAGTTGGGAGCAGTGGTCTTCGCACTGAAGATTTGGAGACATTACCTCTATGGAACCAAATGCACGATCTTCACTGACCATAAAAGCCTGCAACACATCTTCGACCAGAAAGACTTAAACAGGAGACAACGGCGATGGGTAGAACTACTCAGTGACTATGAGTGCGAAATCCACTACCATCCCGGCAAGGCCAATGTGGTAGCAGATGCCCTTAGCCGGAAAGAATGTTCAGGTCGTAAAGTGAAGATACTAATTATGACCATCCATTCCCACTTAGCCGCACAAATCAGAGAGGCTCAGCAGGAAGCCCTAAAACCAGAGAACATAGCAGACGAAGCCTTAAGGGGTATGGAGAAAAACTTAGAGATCAAGGGAGATGGAGTCTATTATTTCATGAACCGTATCTGGACCCCAAAGTTCGGTGGATATAGAGAGGTTGTCATGGACGAAGCTCACAAGACTAGATACTCCGTTCAACCAGGATTGGATAAGATGTACCTTGATCTCAAGAAACTATATTGGTAGCCAAACATGAAAGCCGAGATTGCTACCTTCGTGGGCAAGTGTCTGACTTGCGCCAAGGTGAAGGTTGAATATTAGAAGCCCTCAGGTTTGCTGCAGCAGCCCGATATACCTGAGTGGAAGTGGGAGAGGATTACCATGGATTTCATCACCAAATTATCCAAATCTCCGAGTGGGTACGACACCATTTGGGTAATAGTCGATCGGTTGACGAAATCTGGTCACTTTCTGCCAATCAAATAAACTTTCAATATGGAAAGACTCAAACGAATCTACATCCAAGAGATAGTTCGACTACACAGTGTGCCTGTATCCATTATCTCCGATCGAGATAGCAGGTTCACTTCTAGATTTTGGCAGTCCCTGCAGAAGGCTCTTGGAGCTAAGCTGGACATGAGCACATCATATCATCCTCAGACAGATGGACAGAGTGAGAGAACCATCCAAACCGTGGAAGATATGTTGAGAGTCTGCGTCATCGATTTCGGCGTGTCATGGGACACTCATTTGCCCTTGGTTGAATTCTCCAACAACAATAGTTATCATACCAGCATCAAGGCTACGCCATTTGAAGCCCTCTATGGTCGTAAGTGCAGGTCCCCTCTGTGCTGGGATGCGGTGGGCGACATGCAGCTAGCCAAGGGACAAGTCCCCAACAACGCTCTCACTGGTCCAGAGATTATCCGTGAAACCACTGAAAAGATCATGCAAATCCAGGAATGACTAAAAGCTTCACGAGATCGACAAAAGAGCTACGCCGATAAGCGACAAAAACCCTTGGAGTTCCAGGTCGGAGACCACGTCCTATTGAAGGTATCGCCCTGGAAAGGCATGATACGCTTTGGAAAGCGTGGAAAGCTAAATCCAAGATATATAGGACCCTTTGAGATCCTTGCTAGGATCGGTCCCTAGCCTACAAACTCCGTTTACCACAAGAGCGTAACAATATTCACCCTGTCTTCCACGTTTCAAATCTTAAGAAGTGCTTATCTGACGAAACCCTTGTGGTCCTTCTTGACGAAATTGAAATCAACGAAAATCTGAACGTCGTGGAAGAACCAATCGAAATCATGGACCGGGAGGTCAAACGAACAAAGCAAAGCCACATCCCGATAGTGAAGGTTCGCTGGAATGCCAAGCGGGGACCTGAATTCACTTGGGAACGCGAAGATTCAATGAAATAGAAATATCCACATCTCTTTCCAAATCCATAATTTGTATCTTATTTTCGAATTTCGGGACGAAATTCCCTCTAACGGGGGGATGATGTGACAACCCAAAATTTATTCCGTTATTGTAACCCACTTCTGTTAATAAAATTTAATTTTTATTAAAATTTTCCGTCAACTTCTTGGGTTAAGTTAATTAACTAGGGTTATTGTCATAAATACATACGTGTCGGAAAACGAAAAACTCACGATTCCCTCGAAAAGCCACGAGTTCACGGCCAAGGCGAGTTTACGGCCATAAACTCGTGTACGGCCGTAAACTCTATTTGAGGTCAGTGCCAGGTGGACCCCCACCCCTGGTCGTAAACTCACCCTATATAAGGGCTGAGTGGCCTCCATTTCAACCTTTTCACACTCTAAGAAGCTTTCTCTCTCTACTCTCTCTCTACAATTCCGAGTTTGATCAAGAACCATCAAGAATGTAAGTGATTCATCACCTTTATTGTGTTTTAATCCCTTCTAAGTGATGAATCCATGTTTTCATTCCATATAGTTTCATCTTTGCTAGATATCCTCTCTCACCAAGAACACCAATAACACACACTAGTGTTTGGTGGCTAAAAACCGTTTTCCAAGCCTCTCTCAGTAAGTAACATCCCTCCATGCTTAATGTTTATTGGAAACCACTGATTTTTTACCTAGAATCGACCCAAATCATAAATTCGGAATGGTTTTACGGCCGTACACCCTTCAATGGTCGTAAACTCCATTTTAGGTTGATTATTGGCCTTTAAACCCTACTTTGAGCTTTGCACAAGGTTTAGAATAATTCCAAGAGGCTAGAAAGGACCCTGAAACACCGAAAATCCCACATTTCGTCCAGTGTTTACGGTCATAAACCCTTAGACCACAAACCCATGGGTCGTAAACCCATGGACAACAAACCCAATTCATGGCCGTAAACAGCACATTCGTGGGAAAAAGCCTGTTTTCCTCGATCCAACCAATTCCCGATGACATTCCTTAGCCAAAAACCAAGTGTTTATCTAACACCTATCTAACGAAATCGCTAATTTAAATACACATATGTATTATTTGATATTAGGATCCCGTTAAGTGCAACATACACCAACTCAAGGGTCGCCCAATTCAATCCTCTGCATCCAACCGACTGTGAGTTCATACCCCTACACTTTTCCGAGTTTTTCATGTTTTCTGGGGGGATACAAGCTAAACATAAAGGTTTTCATAACCTAAAAACTGATGCAATTACAACGATTTTCTATCAAACATTTAGATATAATTACCCCTTTTGTAATATGCGGAGCATAAGGGATGTTTTCTAATCATAATTGCATAGTTTTCAAAACAATACATGAACGTAACTAACCATTCAAAACTATAATGGGTATATTTTGGGATTTCATTACCAGTCTTACAGATTCAAACTTCGTGCAAAAGGAAACATATAAACTATGTCAGATTTAGTTGATCCATTACTACAAATACAAAACTAGAGTATTTGCCTAATAATTATTTTGTGTATAATTATTTGTACTCTGCACTGTTACAAACGATTTCGAACTCGAGAACGACCGAACAACACGTAAACTAGTTAATACAAGATTGTGAGACTTATCTTCGTTATTCCCCTCGGGGTACCAATAAATCCTCTCCGGTAGTATAACCAGAGTCTCCTGAAGGGAGAGCGTGAAATTTGTGAATAGATCTATTCGGGACCGACAATCCCACACCTGAACTGCTAGCTACAGTTAGACGGGCACACCTGGGGTGACAAATTTTGGAAATCGTACGACGACTGAAGAAACGTCAAGGAGGTCACCGGTCATATTAGTATGGTTATACGACTCACAATATGTAGAAACTAACCTTTATTTACGGGATTTCTTTCTTCTAAGGTTTTATTTTAAGTAATAAAACTACTTATCTACTTACTGGAGGGTATTCCAGGGACACAACTTTTGGTTTTATTTTAAGTAATAGAACTACTATACTCACTGGTGATAGCCAGGGTTTTCTAACAGATCTTACATACTGGTGGTAACCACGGTTTTCGAACGGAACGATACTTTTCATACAGAAAAATCAATAAACATGTTAGAAAATATGGGATTTTCTTGGTAAACCTACATTCATATTCAAAGCTTGATAACAATGGTTTCCAATACAAACGACCTTTTACTTATATTGAAAAGAAACCGTCTATAAAATTCAGTGACTAGTTTTCATTACAAAAACATGCTTATGAACTCACCAGCTTTATGCTGATACATTTTTAAAACCGCTTGTATTCTCAGGGCAACGATAGACAGGTACCATCGCCAGCTTTTGGAGAAGACGGAGCATTTTGGAGTCTCATCTTTATCTTTTGTTTATATCGGAGTATACAAACTATGTTCTCAAACACAGATGTAAATATTCATATTGTAATGTAATGGTTATGTTTACTTTGATTGCTATGATACGACTGTTTTGATACTACGTATGACGTCACCCACCCTCAGATGTTTTTGCTGTTGTTTTTCTGACGGTTCGGGGGTGTGACATACTACAACTTAGTTAAGATTATTTATTATAAATAATCTTCTATCAAAAAGTCATTTTCGATACTTAATGTCTCTAAGTTGACTAGCATGGATCTGTGGGCATTACACAAGACATATTCATCCAACATATCAATTTTCTTAAAATTTGTCTTAACCTATTATGAACTTATATACTCTATGTCAAAATAATCATTTAGTTAATCATAATTCTAACATCTCATTTTCTACTTCTAAATTTATTCCACCCAATGAATTAATCATCCCATACTACCTAATTCATTACACTCTAATCTATTCGTAAATTCCCCACTCTAATTAGTTAGAGTTTGAAACCCTAACTTTACATATATGGAGTTCACCTTTGAAATCACCTATAAAGCTTGTTCAAAGCTTTTAGATATTCTCATCAACATCATAATCAAGCTATAGGTTGATCAATTCAACCATTTTAACCAATCTAGCAATTTCACTAATTAAGCTCAAAACTTAATCTAGAGGAGAAATCTTTATCTTAAGAGTGCAAGGATGTTAATCTTTGTTATCCTCTTTCTCTAGCTTGTCTTGGCACTCTCTTAGCTTCTAAATCGCCATTCTCTAACTCCAATTCGATTTGGGGAGAAAATGGATCGAAAAGGAGGCTAAAACATATATAAACTTGTTTCTTGACTACGAAACCACATCGTGGTGAAGTGCATGCTCAACACCCTGTGTTATGTGTTGTGGTGCCTTTCCCACAAAGCAACTTACTTTCACCACCGCACCATGGTACCCCGTAATGCCATGCCGCGGGAAAGTACGTTTCCATCCACTTACGACAAGACTTCTTGTCTGATTTTGTGACAACCCATAGTCTACATCCTTAGCCACTGTCGACAACCAACGTGAAAACACGATAATACAAACCTGTAAACGCCAAAATTTCAACCATCACTCTCATTAACGTCAAACCATAGGCTAAAAAATAAGTGCACAAAATGTCGCATCACTTTTTGAGCATGTTAATATATTTAGATTCTAAACGGTACCACAATTCCAGAAATATAAATTTGGCGGGAATCTGACACAGTATGAGCGAGATATGTCATTTATAGTAAATAAATGTTTGACGTACTTAAGAAGTTACATCGTCAAATACAACAGAGAGATTGGTCGGTTTTTGGAAAAGTCGCCAACTAGAAAAATGTAGTGCTATTTAAAGTAGGAATTATGGAGCAGATAACACCTAAGATGGAAGTCATATGATGGAGATATGATTTTTAACGATAATAAAAACTAGTCGAAAAACAAAAGTCAAAACTAGCCAAAACGATCAAAAGGAAAGTTGTAGAGAGTGAAGAGATCTACAAGAATATATAAAAGTCGTAGGAAATGGAGTTTGTATGTGAGAGGTACAAATTTTTAAAGTTTAATTATTCCATCACTCGCGCTCACGCGCATTGCACCGCTCGAACTAACACACGATTTCATCAAGATACAGGATGACATGGCACACTGAGGAGACGATACATGGCATCATTGTACGGTTTGCACGCAATTGCACAACGCACACCCAAAAAACAGCTATAAGTAGCAAGATTCGGCAGACCATTTTCCTCACCCCTCTTACCCATTCTCTCTTTATATCGATTCTTGTGCCACTATCCCGAATGTCTCTCGAAGTACTAGATTGTGGATTCCTACCCTACATCAATGGTTACATAACTCTTAGGTGAGTTTACGACCCCATTTTCAACTCTTATCGGGGGGGGGGGGGGGGGGGTAATACATGTCTAAAATACAACTTTACGTAGTTATCACTACTTATAGTAAGATATTTATGTCCATAGCATTAGGATAATATTATGACCGACTGTAACTCTACCCAAACTCTTTATCTAATATAATGCCTAGTTGTTATCTTGAACCATTATGATAGATAAGAAGATACCTAGTTTTCGTGTTGGCCAATTACCAGGAAACGCTGAAACTCGTTATTATAGCCGCATTTGGATAAACTTAGTACCTAGCGTTACTTTGGCCAAGTTCTCGACTACGCTAAACTATATATATATATATATATATATATATATATATATATATATATATATATATTAAATAATATAATAATAATAATAATAATAATAATAATAATAATAGTAATAATAAGTATAAGTATACCGTATAAAATACAACGTAGAATAACAACACGAATGACCACGGGAGGCCCCCATGATAAGGGTTAGATAAGACACAATTCATTAACACACTGATAGATATTCAACTTGCACCCAGCCTATAATCATTAATTCTTAAGTGAGCGAGAGAGATATGTATAGATCTATACGAGATTGACACTCCCACTTGTGGTTGCTAGCTACAATCCGACGACAAGTTGAAGCAGACATGACTTTCTAAACATAGTGACATCCGATGAAGCGTCCTAGTATTTTCGAGATCAACAATTATAGCTAGATTATAGGAACTCATCGTAACTTTTTCAAACTAAAACTAGCTATCATAAATTAATAATAAGAATTAATTAAGCAGTGATAGTACACACAAACTCGAAGAAGTGAGTTTAGGTCAACCAACTTCTAGTTGTCTTAGACTCTCACTAGGAACCTGCCTATGGAAGTAGTAATAGTACACACAAACTCGGAGTAAATGGTTTAGAAACCCATGTCCATATATAGAGAGCAATCATCGTCACTATTACAACGATATTACAAGTCTTTTGTGAAAAAATTCTTATATTTTTTTTCCAAGAGATATTAGAAAGGAGCAAAAAGGATTTGAATAAGGTCCCTTTAATTGAGAATAAAACTCCATTGCTAACTCCTTTATAAATGTTTTGTTCAATGTTTCAAATAAAAGTTTTTATATATGATAGATGACAAATTTGCGTTTTGGTGGCCCAAGACGTTACGAGGCGTGGGGAGACGTCCAACCTATCCAACCCGCACAACCCAGTTTTAACTGTTCAAAAAAAAAGATGTATGAACGAAGTGAATTCTCCTTTTTAATATACAACGATGTTTTCTACCTTTTATCTCATGAAATTTGCAACAATTCCCATTTGGGATGTTCAATAAAATTTAAAGGATTATACTTTGAAGTTTTTTTTTTTTTTTTTTTGAAATATACCTGTCTATATAAAAGTAATTACATAAATGCAACCAAAGATGTCTTGATTGCATGTTGTGCAACTATTAGATTTGTCTTCTCAGATGGGTGAAATGAATCCCAAAATACATATTTATTTGCAACTTTACATGTAAATGGGTTATATCTGTTGCATAAGTAACTCATCTCAAATCTTCCTGTCGCACAACATGCTCTCTCTCCATCATCAAACCCTGCAGATAGCAACATCAAATTCACCAACAATGTCAAAGTTAGTATTCTTATTCCACAAACAATATTCATCTTTCTTTGTTCATAAACAAACAAATAATGCATATACATATTTTTCAAATTATTTGCTGATCATGAAGACTTATCAAAAGAGTGTGGATTCTCTCCAATCCATTACATCCTTTTAAATCACATCTTTTTTACTATAGTAACCATATAAATTATGTAATTAGACTACTTGTAATATAATTATGTGTTTTGTTTAAATGTGCATAGTGGTCAAGATTATTAAACAATATTATATTTCTAAATAAGCTTGAAAAATCAAATTTTAATTTAGTTTTATCCTATTAATCTCTATTTAGTAATAGTATAATATCACGAGTAAAATAATAAAATATAGAATATCATTATACAAATAATAAACTAGAATACATAAAATTTAAAATTGAAGTATAAGGAAGATTTAACATCCAATTTGGTGTAAATAAATAGTATACCATCATATTTGGTGTTTTGCTATTTATGAACATTAAAATGGTGCATAAAAAACAGTATTTGGGGTTAATTGGGATGGAGATGCCCAAAAGCTATATACGGCTGATAATGCATATAAATATAGGTTAATGTCGAAAATGGGTGGAGAAGTTTTTGTTGTACAAAACACCATTGTTTTACAAAATATTGTAAGAAGGTGAGCAACTGAAATGTCTTGTACGCAATATACCATTATTTTAATGGTATTTTGCGAATGTTTAGTTCTAGATATTGTTTACTTTCTATAATACTTTATTAAAATAACACGGTGTTTTGTACAAAAAGAAAAAAGTTTGTTACCTACTTATGACATTAACTCAATAAATAAATGTCATATTATTAATTTGCTCGTTATAAAAGCATCATAATTAAACATACCAAAAGAGCGTGGATTCTTGATGACATCTGATAGAATGTAATATATATCCGAATAGACCAATTGTATACCAGCCAACTCCTTATTTAGCTTCTTGACCAAATGCTTCAACTTCAGATTAAACTCCTTAGCCACACGATTATATAGTTGTACACATTTCGTCCCTGAAAAGTAATTTTCAGTGCGTTCTAGTGGCAAACAACCCATAGGAGGAAGCCCATTTAGAGATATTTTTCGAGCTCCTAAATTATATAAATCTTTGACAAAATTTCTGGCTATATCTTCAAGAAATTTCTCATATTCTTCAATGGAATAGACTCTTGATCTAATTGGAAGTGCGAAATAGTTTTCTAGGAAATCATTGGTTCCAAGGCTTATCAAATAAAGTGCTTCACTCAATACTTTGCTAGCTTTTGCATCTCCCAAGTGAGCTTTCAAATTGGTTTGGTATTCCTTGAAGTATTCCAGCTCCTTCCATAGTGGTATTACAGACTGCAGTTACATTCGAATCTAAGTCAAAGATTAAATTGTAAACTGGAAAATAGGTCATTAATTTGATATACCTTCCTAAGATAGAAGATATTGCAATTTTAATTTGGGGGGGGGGGGGGGGGGGGGGGGGGGGGGTATAGCAATAAAATGATAAATACATCCTTTACGCATGAGTCATGACCAACCCGTTTATTTTGCCCAAGGGTGTGCAAAAAACCGGAAAATCGAACCAAAAACGAAAAAAAATCAGCTATGTTAAAAACCAGCAGAATGGATTTCTGATTCTGAAAAACTGAAAATTTCATAATGGAATGGAATTCATAAAGTGCAGGGAATCAATCTTTCCAACCCCTCCTATTCCTAACCCACATACCATATATACCTCACATAAAAAAAAATATCGTTTAAATCCCTCTTAGGTGTGATAAAATAACAAAACTGAATAACCGAACTTAACCGAATGATGTTTGGTTTATTTGGTTCGGATTATTTGGTTATTTGGTTAATTCGGTTTCGTTAACCGAATAAAGGTACCTTATTTGGTATGAATTTTATTTATTTTTCATTATTTTGGTTAAAATGAAGAAGCCAAATAAGCTATTTATATATATATATATATATATATATATATATATATATATATATATATATATATATATATATATTAACATTTTATATTTAAATTGATATGTAGTTACCAAAAGTTATATTCTTAACTCATTATTTAACTATTAACCATTATAAATTTATAATTTTTTATATATTGTATTAAAAAACAACTAATTAGACAAAATGTCATTTAATTAACCTTCCATCAATCCTTTTCTTTTCATATACCACTAAAATTATATTAACCTACCTCTAACTTATATGATTATATCGATATTTCAAGACAACATATAATAGAAGACCGAATATAATATTGTATGTATTAGTGTAATTTTTTTTTTTATTTGGTGAAAGTTTAGTAAGTTTTTTTTTTTGTTTTAGTTTAATAGTTATTGTTATATGAAGAATTTTATTCAGTTTATCCGGTAAACGGAACCGAATAATCCGTAACCGAATTAACCAAAACCGATTAGACCGAACCTTATTTGGTTTGGTTATGGTTAGTTTTAAGATGTAAAAAAACCGATTAAACCGAAAATCGAAAAAACCGACCGAATAACACCTCTCAACCCTAGATATTTGGAAATTGAATCCTCTCAACCCACACATTTTTAAAAAAATAGTACATTTAGAAATTTAAAGTTAAGTAAGTAAAACTAAATATAAAATTAACATTTCATTAAAAAAACCACACTACGACAAACATTAATTAAAATCTTAAAACGACAATTAAAATAAAATTAGAAATTCTACAACTTCCAACAATAAATCATTTCCAGTTCCCGTTTATAAGCGAACAACACATCTGACATCCATCTACTCAAATGGTCATGCGGCTAAAGAAAGAACCACAAATATATTTTCCATTCGTGTTTCCTTAAACAAGCATAACTACTCCTCCAAGATTAGTATAATTTTTGCGTCTTCATTTCCATGATACACAACTTATCCTATTGATATGTATACGAGGATGGAGATACCGATTTCTTCCCTTTTCATTGTAGTCGTTGCGTTTCTTCAACCAGAATCTATTCAACCTCTACGTTAAATTTAGATGGAAATTGTGCATCTGAAGAGGATGTGTATTGTTGGAGTAAGATGCTTTGGTCCTTTTCGATGAAGGATGGAGAGTATCACCCATTGCACCCACGGTTTAACATTTCGGATGTGTTTTCAAAATGTTTCATGTCGCCTCCTAAGGAAAAGTTTTCATTTTTTTAGAGTTTTTTTTATACTTACTTTGTGTTGCCTTTAAAATAGAGAATTCCAATCTTCCAATTGCTCGTGGTTTCATCTTGTAGTTGAAGATGCAATTAAACTTGTTCAAATTCTTCCACTCTGAGTTCACTTGATGCATAGTATGATCCGAACCCCCAAGTTGAATTTTGAAGTTATCAAGTACTCGATTACCAAAATGAATCAAGTTGTTGTTGATTTCCACGTTCCATTTTATATATTTTTTACATTGAGTAAAACTTTTAGACAATTGATTCGATTTGACAACATATTGGGGTTATTCGTCGATTGATTCTTGGATTTGAGGGATAGGTTGGGTTTTATCGTTTGATTTGGTTGAATTGACATTCTAGACATCACAAAGTTGGGTTTTGGGATTGGATTGTGGGTGTAATATCCTATTCTCGGTTGCGTGATTTTGTTTGTTTAACTTCAAAAATGATTGGACCTTGGACAATTTGGACTTGGATTTGCTTTTGGGCTTGTTCAACCTGGTAAGGCGTGGTGCACCCTTATAAAGTGTGGGGCGCCCAGGCCTATGGGTTGCCTGAGTTTTTAGGGTTTGTAGGTTATTTAAGGACACTTAAGTCTCTAGGGTTAGATCATTCTCAGCCTCTATCGACCCTAGAGAATGTTTCCAGCAAACCCTAGTCATCTTCTCCCATATTTGAGCTTAGAATCCTCTTTGAGAACTTATTTTTATCATTTTGGTGGTTAAAGCTAATAGAAGAAGGCTCCATCTTGGTGTGTAGAAGCAAAGGAGCATTGTAGATCCATAAAGCTTACTTATCTTCTAAACTTTTGTGAGTATAAATCTCCCAACTTTCCTTCTCATATGATAGATCTAATTATTGATTCATTTTTATGCTTTTAGTCCCATCTTGTTGGTAAGCTTGGACCTGAGATGACTCCAACTCCTTCTAATTAGCGACTCGATCAAGCCTAGAAACTCAATTGTTTTATCACGTAGAGGGTGCGGGGCACCCTTATGGGGGGTGGTGCGTTTTTTGACCGGAATATGATATTTTATTGACTTTTGACTAAGTTTGACTTTGGGTTTATGGTTTTAGGTCTTAGGTTATGGTTGACCTTGAGTTATACGTTTAGATGGTTATTGTATCAGTCTTCAGCCGCTGCAAGCTATAGTGATTGTGTGATTGTAAGGTTGATCTTGAGATACTTAAATTTGATTATATGAATGTCGTATAGGACATTAACAATATTTGGGTAGATATTGTTGGTAGTGAGGATAGTGCGGAATTTGAGTTTCAAGAATCAAATTTGGAAAATTTAGCGAACTCCTTCTTCTACCACGACTTTTTCTTTCACTTATAACATGTTTTTTTTTTGGATTTGCCATTGGTAAAATCCATTTGAATGGAATATTAAAGATCGGAATGAAATAAAGAATTGTTTTAATTGAATCGGAGAGAATTAAAATGAAATTGAAGAGAGTTGTTAAGGTTGATGTGGTTTCTGAAGTGGTTGATGGTAATATATACGGGTAATAAATTGTGTAAAACATATGTTTTTATTGTTTATTAACGGTCACAAAAGTAGATAACCAAAAAGATGTTTGGGTGCTTCAAGGCTAAAACTCTCTCCATTTTTTGATACCACAATAGTTGTGATGGTGTTCCTCGCGATACCATCGAGTCACCATACCAACCCAAAGGCCATTTCACACGGTTCCGTCCACCCTAATAAAAATTAAGGCGATGAATTTTTATTTATTGTAAATATATATAGTTTTAGTTTTAGTTTTATTAATTTAATAAATATATAATAAGACTATTTTGGTCTTTTATTAAAAGAGGAACCACATTAGATTTGTGCTCACCAAACATCGAATTTAATAGATCCCCTTCCATCGAAATCCATGAACGGTTTCAAGAAGCGATTTTAGTTACCAAAAACTATTAATCCAAAACAAAACCAACAACCAAAACTATAAAACACCAAACTCAAACGGTTCTTGGGGCTCAAAAACCAAATTATTATGGTTTAATTTAAATTTTAGGCAAAATCCGATTGAACCCGACCCATAGCAAGCCAACTTTGCCCACTTGACCCGTTAGACATAAGAAATTGAACAAATTAAGCAACAAAAAAGTTGAAAACTTACAAGTATTGCAGCAGTAAGATTATCATAACCTGTTCCAGCAGAAGCAAAGCTGACCCCTTTTGCAAAATCTACCATATTATAATTCGGATCCAAATAAGCCGGCACAATAGACCGGATCCCAAAAGCCTCCGATATGAAATCAGTAGCAATCCGACCGTTACAAAACCGGCCAGTGGGCCGGCTGCCATAGAAATCACGACCATAAGGTTGAAAGTTGCTTCTCAGAACTGTTGCCACGTGGTTATTGTTCCCAGCATCAACAGTAGAGTCTCCAAATACAATAATCGATGATACTTTCGCATGAATCATGATCAATTGAGCTAAAAACTGACCAAATAACAGCAAATGTATAGCCTGCATCTCTGCCATAAGTTTAAAACCGATTTGCACGAAATATCATATAAATTCAAGATTTTTAGAGATGGAAAGGTTGCATTAATGGCAGAAATTTATGGTTTGTTGATACAATGACAAATTAATGTCGTCATTATGTGATTAATGACAGGAGGGATTCGAGAGGGAGGAAAGAGGACAAATGTACAACTCGATCGATCACTGGTTTTGTGGGCGTTTTTTTGATTTCAAGAAAGGAGAGATGTGGAGGGTGGCAAGCACTTCGCATGTTTCACCTTAAACTTGTTCTAGAAGTTGGTGAGGAATCAATATAATAATATTATTGTAACGGAAGATATTGGTTTCATTAAACGTCTTTGTTGCTAGCTGATGTAGCAAGTTTTTATAAAAGGTTAAAAAATAATGTGTGGTAAATATAGTGAATGATATTTACATATGTAAACACAAGAAATCAATGAACAATTTTTTTATGAGATATTAATTCTTTTGGGAAAGATGAATAAGGTTATGAAAGTTTGTAAATTATGAATAGGCTGTCGAACTAAAAAAAGGTTAAGGGTCATCTAACTTTATATGTTTTGCACAAAATTTTCACTAATGGCTAAAATAACAATGAAGTGTAATGTGGGGTTGTTTAGACTAAGAGTGTTTTTTTGTACTTCAAAGTGTTTTTTTTTTTTTTTAGAAAGTGATTATTGGTTTATGGTTTTTTCTAAAAACAGCTTTAAAAAAGTATTTAGATTAGCTTTTAGGATGACAAAAGCTAAAAAATCAATAAGTTATTTTTTTTAAATGTATTTGGCATAGTTTTTACCTGTAAAATGACTAAAAAGGATATGGATTCGTATCTAGAATGATTTACTAGTTTACATATAATATTTTATAGTCAACAATTTTATTACACAAAATTTTTGTTTTTTTTAAACTTTTTTTTTTACAAAATACATAATATAATTTTTTTAAAACATTTTTACCATTGATAATATTAAAATTATGTTCATACAAAAGTAGAATAAAAATTCTAAATAATTCATAAAAAATATCATATGTTACATCAAATTACATTCATCTCCGGAATTCCATTATATCTTGTGCAATAATATCTCGTATCGTTGTCATATACGAGTTATCATTACTCATGCGATGTGTACTTGGACCTTCTTCGTCACCTTTACTACTAGTACGATTGTGTGTGAGATTGTAGGATTTTTGTTGTGCCCTATTAAATGTTTCATCAAACCTATCAGCATTTCTAATATAGTTATGGATGTCTCTTAATAACGCTCACCTAGCTTTCCACATTCTAAAAGTCTGCTCAATGGTATTTCACAATGATGAATGGTAATAGTTAAATTTCTCTTTCGGTCCACGAGGTTCACGCATAGCAGCAGTATGTCCACGTCGAAAATCCGATATATGATAACGAATATTAGTTCCTTTATAGGGAGCAAGATACCCTCTGGTATTTGGGTATCTGACATCAATAACGTAATATTTATCTGTAAAGAAAACAAATATTTGTTATCCGTTTCAAACAAGTATTAAAAACATAAAACTCGTGTAACTAAAAATTTATACTAACTACCTGTTGGAAATGGAAAATGAAGATCCGGTCTATGTAAGGCTTCATTGAAAATTCTTGTGCCATGTGCAGTTCCCTCCCATCCGGCCCACACAAATGTAAAACATATGTTAAAATCACAAACAATCATTATATTTTGTGTTCCATATCCCTTTCAACCAATGTATTTCGCTTCCTCATGCTGTCGAACTAATGCCCACGTGTGTCTCATCTATAGCGTCAATGCAATCCTACAAATACAAAAAGATATCATAAATAAATCATTTGGTGAAGTAACGGAACATTAGATAATACCTTGAACATTGGATAATACTAAGGATTGTTTAATATATATTTGGGAACTTCATCATTATAGTTGGTGGTTGGCCTGATGATGCCGGCACTCATCTTAACGGCACTCATCTTAAGCACGGCTGCCAAAACTATATGGAAATGCCTATGAATCATTTCCCTGAAATGATCAAAAAATTCTTGCACAAATCTATTGCTACATCCATGGGCCAAAGTCATCAAGAACATTACTACCGACTCATCAATAAATATATTTTGTGTTTGTTATAGTCTGTAATTTGTAGCAAGATCTATGCATAATTATCTAAAAACTAGTACATGCAGTCTAAACATCTCATAACATCATCTAGGATGACCATTTAATACTTCATTAATAAATATGTTCCCTGTGCGGTCTGAAGTGTGACATGACCTACGTATGTTACAAGCTAGTATTATCCTTTTCAGAGCTAGCCCACATAACATTTCGAATTCTCTATCCTCTTTCACCCAACATTCCTCATTATCGTCAGATGAATTAGAGTTATCACTATCCATCCTACATAATTCAAAATAATATTGTCAAACAATAACAAATAATATAAAATGTCAATTACATAACGACAAATTATAACACATAATATAAAATGTCGATTCACAATGAAAAACAATAACACATAATATAAAATGTCAATTACATAACGTCAACAGCTGACACATAAAAAGATAACACATAATGTCAAAAATAAAATGTCACACCCCCGAACCGTCGGGAAAACAACGGCGGAAACGTCCGGGGGCGGCGACGTCATACGTAGTATCACAACAATCGTATCATAGCAAGCATAGTAAACACAACCATTACATTACAATATGAATATTTACATCTGTTTGAAAACAAAGTAGGTACATAGTATTATATAACAAAAGATAAAGACGAGACTCCAAAAATGCCCCGTCTTCTCCAAAAGTTGGTTAAGTGCCTGTCTATCGTTGTTTTGAGAATACAAGCGGTTTTGAAAAACATATCAGCATAAAGCTGGTGAGTTCATAAGCATGTTTTTGTATTGGAAAGTATAAATAGTTTCTTTCCATTATAGGTAAATACCGTTTGTATCGAAAACCGTTGTTAACAAGTTCTGAAATATGTACGCATGCTTACCAAGAAAATCCAATATTTTCTAACATGTTTGTTGGTTTTTGAATGACAGGTATGTTCTGTTTGAAAATCCTGGTTACCACCAGTATGGAATATATGATCGTTCGGAAAACCCTGTACCACCAGTATGTATAGTAGTTTTTATTACTTAAAATAAAACTATAGAAGAAAGAAATCATGTAAACAATGATTAGTTTATACTTATTGTGAGTCTTATAACCATGCTAATATGACTGATGACCTCCTTGACGTTCTTCAGGCGTCGCACGATTTCAAAATTTGTCACCCCAGGCGTGCCCGCCTAACTGTAGCTAACAGTTCAGGTGTGGGATTGTCGGTCCCAAATAGATCTATTCATAAATTTCACGCTCTCCCTCCAGGAGACTCTGGTTATACTACCGATGAGGATTTATTGGTACCCCGAGGGGTAAAACGAAGATAGTCTCACAATCATGTATTAACTAGTTTACGTGTTTGTTCGGTTGTTCTTGAGTTCGAATTTGTTTGTAACGGTATAGAGTATAAATAATTATACAAAAAATAATTATTTAGCATGATACTCTAGTTTTGTATTCGTAGTAATGGATCAACTAAATCTGACATAGTTTATATGTTTGACTTTGCATGAAGTTGAATCTGTATGACTTGTAATGAAATCCCAAACTATACCTATTATAGTTTGAATGGTTGTTACGTTCGGATATGGTTTTGAAAATTATGCAATTATGAATTGAAAGCATCCCTTATGCTCCGCATAATACAAGAGGGATAATTGTATCTAAACGTTTGATAGGAAATCATTATAATTGCCTCAGTTTTTAAGTTATGAAAACCTTTATGTTTAGCTTGTATTCCCCCCTGAAAACATGAAAAACTCGGAAAAGTGTAGGGGTATGAACTCACTGTTTAACGTAGGATGCGCGTATACGATCGATATGAATGCGGTGTGTCAACAGATGTTCTGAACGCAAATGGACCCTATTAATCATATGGTAACAGATATATGTATTAGATTAGGGTATTTCATGACTAATCATGACGGGAAACCATCCTAAGGTCTTAGAATTGTTTGAACTAAGTGTTCTATGTTCCACACGTAGTGATCCTTGTAAGTTTAAGGCCACATATGAGCATTAGAGTGGGTGTATGGCCATAAAGGTGAGTGTGTGGCCAGGGAGTGTGGTCAGACTTGTGTGTGCGGATGCACACAGGAATGTGCAGTTGTACAGAGGGTGTGTGCGGTCGTACACTCCTTGTTTGATCCCGAAATGTCGATTTTGAGGTATTTCAAGTTCCAAACCATGTTTTAATTCGAATATAGGGGCCATACTCTCACTTTGTAGGGTATTTGAGTGTGTGCGGCCACCTTATGAAGGTGTGCAGCTGCACTCCTTCAAAGGATGAAGAACATGAAGAACACTATGGGTTTTAGGCTTAGATTCAAGTGTCTTACCACTATAACAAGCTGGATGATGAAGTAGTTCACGTTTTTGAGTCCTTAATGATGTTCTTGGATGAAGTTTGTAGAGAGAGAAAGTAATGTGCAGCCAAAAGAGGGGAAGAATGAATGAAGGGGGGTCTCCTCCAACACATAGGGTCAGGTGTGAGGCTAGAAGGTGTGTACAGCTGGGCTGTGCAGCTGGCTGGCCGCACACACCTTCCTTGGTGTGTTTGGCCCGATTTTGCGATGCTACACACTTTCTAACCCTTCTTAAGACTCATATCTATGATATTCCAAGCCTAAAGCACTCATACGGACCCAAAATTTCGCTAAGAGATGATAAGTTCGAGATAAATATTGATATACGAATCAATTGCACATGATAAAAGTTTCGAGTTGTCACATCATCCCCCCGTTAGAGGGAATTTCATCCCGAAATTCAGAAATGTGGATACAATTCATGGATTTGGAAAAAGATGAGGGTACTTCTGTTTCATTGAATCCTCGCGCTCCCAAGTGAATTCGGGTCCCCGCTTAGCATTCCAGCGAACCTTCACTATCGGGATGCGACTTTGTTTCGTTCGTTTGACCTCTCAATCCATGATTTCGATTGGTTCTACCTGCTGAGTTGGGGAAGATCCATGATACCTTTCATGTCTCGTAGTTGAGGAAATCTATTGTCGACGAGTCGGCAGTGGTGCCGTTAGAGGACATTTAGGTGGATGCGAGCTTGAACTACGCGGAGAGACTGGTTGCGATTATGGATCGGAAGATCAAGGTTCTGAGGAACAAGGAAGTGCCTCTGGTACAGGTTCAGTGGCAGCATCGGAAGGGATCCGAGTTGACCTGGGAATCGGAGCGGGAGATGCGGGAGCAGCATCCAGAGCTATTTCAGGAATGAGACTTCGAGGGCGAAGTCGGATTCTAGTGGGGGAGAATTGTAACATTCGGGATTTCAGGTATATTAATTATTCTTTTTTATTTTGAGTTTTGTGGAAGGACTCGGCGAGTTGGTGCGTAGACTCGCCGAGTTGAGACGCGATTTTTCACCCGGATTGATGCCCCGACTCGGCGAGTCGCCTTGGTGGACTCGCGCGAGTCTTCGTTGTTTAATGAAACCCTAATTTCTCGGGTTTGAGGCCTATTTAAAGGGCCTTATGGCCGTCATTTGCACTCATCAGTCCCCAGAGTGAAATCCTAGAGCATTTGAGTGATTCAAGTGAGGGAAGGAGCCATTGTTGATCTTGGAGTTATTGTCTAGCAAGGGAAGAGGAGATCTAGCCAAGAGGAAGCAAGAGAGGGGTGGATTCTTGAAGAACTAAGGTCCAGGACATCACAACTGAGGTACCATTTCGAATTCTTCCTTGTTATTGTGATGTTCATATAGATTTAGGGCTTTTGAACCCATTTGTGGCTAGATCTAGTATCCTCATGGTCCCTTGGCGAGTTATGGCTCTGAATCTAGACCCATAGAGGTCTAGAGCACCTCTTTGCCCAAGCTTTATATGCATCCATGGAGGTTTTGGGTTGGGATCAATGTATTTGAGGCTAAAACACCATTAATGAGCTATTTGATGCTTAATGAGCACCAAGACTTGGACTTTACGTGGTCAATAAGCTTAAGGGGACTGGATCTATGAGTTAGTAGAGTGGATCTGACCTCAAAAGGTCGATTGGGGTTGTGCATGGAATGCACTCGCCGAGTCCAATCCCAGACTCGGCGAGTTGGTGCGGGTTGTTTAGTGATTACGAACCAGGGACTGAGTAACCGAGTCGGGTGAGTGACTCGGTGAGTCGGAAGAGATTCAGAGGGATCGGGTTCCCGTAGGGACTCGGCGAGTTGGGTCAACCGTTGACCGTTGACCGTTGACCAGAGTTGACTAGTTTGACTTCATAGTGTTAGTCAGCCTGGGTCAAGGTGGTATTAAGTAGAGATATGCTTGTGTTGTAGGAGGACGATAGCTTAGGAGATCGAGCACTAATAGTTACGAGATTTACGAGTTACCGAGATACGCGAGGTGAGTCTTCTCACTATTCATTACCTTGAGTAGGTATTTCGAGTTGACCAGAGGGTCTCATGTGCTATGTATGAGTTTATGTGTTGTCTTAGAGATTTCATGCTATGTGTTATTTGTATGCTGTATGGTTATATAGACCGGGCTGGAGGGTCCAACGATTCTGACCGGGCCGGAGGGCCCAACGAGCTATGACTGGACCGGAGGGTCCGACGAGCTGCGAGACTGGAGGGCCCCGCTGAGACATCTTGACCGGAGGGTCGGGTTTAGCCTTGAGTGGCGTAATTGTGATATGTGGTATTTTAGGGAACTCACTAAGCATTTATGCTTACAGTTGTTGTGTTTGATGTCTCAGGTACCAGCGAGGACCGTGGGAAGGCGAAGGCTTGACTTGTACACACCCACACCGATGGAGTTCATGTTAGAGAGATCTTGAGATTTGTTTTGAAAACACTGTTGTTATGGATTTGAGATTTTGATATGTTATACATTTTGTGGTTTGAAAATGAAAAATTAAATTGGAAATTTTACGTTGTTACATCAAGTCTTCTGTTGTCAAATATTATGTTTTTGAATCTAGTTTTTGAATAAAAACCCAACAGATACTAAGAATATTAAGTGTCGTTATATTAAAAGAAATGTTACATAAGAACGCTCTTGCCTATTTATCATGACCAATATTGTCTCGCCTATCACGTTGTGTCAGAATTACACGTTATAGCTTAGCTAAATTTTCTTTGATATCAGACATTGCATACACATAACATGTCTACGAAAACAAAACTTCTACCACTCAATTCTTTTACCCTTAGATTCTAAGGTCATAAACAAATTCCAACGACAATAGCCATGATACGAATATGGAAAGACATGACTAACGATAATGTGCATGTAATAGGTCATATTAGATATGAAGGCTACACTCCGAAAATCCGTTAGACATCATTCCCCCTCATTAAAAACTAGGACCTCAATTTGGAACTCTATCATGTGCAAATCATATGATAAGGGAATGGTATGTTGGTTTATCGTTGATGGCAACTCCTAAGCACATTGTGCATAGTAATTCATTTTTAGAAGAACATAGAAATATCCAAATATTCAAATGGTTCTTCATTTTTATTAACAATTTAGTTTCTTATTATTAGTTTGCTAAATATCCCACCTAACCTATGATTTTTTTTAATATCTCCTATCCTCTATTTGTTAGGTATTTTTGTGATTTGCCTTTATTTAATTTTGTTAATCTAAACTAGTTTTTTTTTTTTTTTTTTTTTTTTTTTTTTTTTTTTTAGAGAATGGAAAGCTTTTGTGTAGATAATATTTGGTATAAAAAAAAAGATCTTTGCCCGCCTTTTCTATTTTTCCCCTTCTCCTTTCTTTCTTCCCAAGCACAAGAACCCTAAAACCCCTATCATTCTTGACAAAAATTTCTCACAAATCAAAAGCCATATCTCCTTGTTCTCTATTTGAAATATGGTGGTCGGTAGAATTACCTCCCGGATTGCAAGAACCGTCGTTACTCGGTACCAAATTTCTTCGATCCTCCACGGCCGACCTGATAATCGTTACACGATTCCAATAATCGGAAACCATTTTCCTGGCTCACAGAACAAGGTAATCATCTACAACTTGAAATCATTTCCAAGGATATATGTATTCATTTGTTTTTACTGTTACGTTTTACATCAGCTAGGGTTTTTATCAGGGTTTAAGGGGCTGTGCGTTGTGTGCGAGGACTTTTAGGGGCTGATTTTCATTTGATAAGGATTTTGATATATGCTTATTGTAGTTTCTGAATCCTAGCACGTATTTGCCAAAGTTTATGCTTAGAAACATATGCATTTGCTCATAGGTTCAAATTAATAAAATGGCGATGAATAGAGATCGATATAGTCTAGTCAGCCAGCTTTAGCTTTTAGAGTTGTAGTGTTAGGGTTTATCGTGTCGTATCTATCAGTCTGTTAAAATTACATCGATTTCTATTTCATAAATTGAAACAATTCTTATTTTAAAATTTTCAACAATCCAAAAAGTACTAGTTTAGTAGTTAAGCCCATCTGACTTTTACTTTAACCCTGTTTTTCATGATGTTTTTGAATGAAGTTACTCTCTAGTCTCTGGTGTCCTATATGGTTTTGTTCTTGGTGTGTTTCATATTTGAACTTGGGCATGAAAATGCATGTTTTATCATCAGCCTCTTCACAGGACAGAGGCTGCTGAAACTTACAATTACAACAATGGATGCATAATTTACAAAATCATAAAGCATTATATATTCTGATTAACAACTTGATCTTCTTACACCAAGGTGTATTGATATTGTTGTATTTCTATTTTTATGTTTTGGTAACTTTTGAAACTTTTGCCTACCCTTTTGTGTAACTTTTCAAAAATCTTAAAAAACTTTTGTGATTGTTGGTTTAATTGTTGCAGGTGATAACAGGTCAAATATCTCGAATACATAATTCTGTTCTTAGTTCATCAGCCTTCCAAAGATTTGGGTTCTCATCATCTGCATCTACACAACCCAATGAAAAGGGAACTTCTGAAAATGGAAAAGAAAATACAAATGATGAAAATTTGGGTCAAAAAGAAGGTTCTGATGATTTGACAATGGAGGATTTGATTGGACTTGTAACTGAGAAGGAAGAACTTTTGAAGACAAAGCAAGAAGAGATTAAAGTTTTGGAAGATAAACTTCTTCGAAGCTATGCAGATATGGAAAACGTTATGGCAAGGACAAAAAGAGAGGCTGAAAACTCAAAAAAATTTGCAATTCAGGTTAGGGTTTAATGCATTCTAATCACATAATATAGCAATGGAAACAAAAATAGATAAACCCTAAAAACCATGATCACATTAGTACATTACTAAACAATTAGCCATTCAAAGTTTAAAAACAAAATTACAATTTTGTTATCCATATAACATGATAACTTCAAAGTTTAGACTATATTTTGGTTTTTTCCGGATTAAACCTCAACTTTGTTTTTTCCCCAAAAAAGACCTTGCATTTTTTACATTTATTCCGATTCGGTCCTTTTAGTAGGTTTACCAGTAATTTTCTGGTTTTAGACAGTTTTTTTCCTGAAAAAAACCCTTAGATTTTTACTCTTTTTTTTTTTCCGAATAAACCCTCAACTTTTTTTCTCTGAAAAAAGGGTTAATCTCATAAAAGAACTTATATTTTGTGTTTTTTTTTTTCGGATTAAAACTCAAATTTATTTTTGCCTGAAAAAGAACTTGTATTTTTTCCAATCTTACCCTTCTAGTAATTTTTTTTCCAAAAAAAATTGTAAAATGTGAGGTTTTTTCGAGAAAAACTAAAAAAGTTGAGGGTTCTTTCGAAAAAAATGAAAATATATAAGGTTTTTTCAGGCAAAAAATAAACTTAGGGTTTAATCCGGAAAAAAAACAAAGTATAAGGGCTTTTATTAGATTAAGTGATTAACCCCTGAAAAAATTGTTAAATGTGAGTTTTTTTTTGGAAAAATAAAAAAAAATCTGAGGGTTTTTTTGAAAAAAAAGTTGAGGGTTTTTTTGAAAAAAAATGTTGAGGGTTTTTCCGGTAAAATAAAGTCTAAAACCAAAATATTACACTTAAACTTGCTAAAAGGGACAAATTAACAAAATGGAAAAATGCAATGTCATTTTTAGAAAAAAAATAAAGTTGATGTTCAATCTAGAAAACACCCAAAATATATAGGTCTTTTATGACATTATTATTAACCCACCAAGTACTTGTCCATATTTTAAACGGGTTGAGTTATAGTAAAAAAAAAAAAATTCAACTCTAACCCAATCCGTTTTAATTTTTGGTTAGGTTAATTTTTGCAAGCTTTTTTCTTGCTATTTATGTTGGATATTCTATGTTGCAGAATTTTGCAAAAAGTTTACTAGATGTTGCAGATAATCTAGATAGAGCATCATCAGTTGTAAAAGAGAGTTTTGCAAAGCTTGATACATCTGGAGACGCTGCTGGAGGAGCTGTTCCACTTCTGAAAACACTTCTAGAAGGAGTCGAAATGACCGAAAAACAGCTATCAGAGGTAACATAATCTTTCAAACATAGTTTCATCAAACAACATTTGATTGAGATAACATTTGTTTTTTTCTTTAGGTTTTCAAGAAATTTGGAGTGGAGAAATATGATCCAACAAACGAAGAGTTTGATCCAAATAGACATAATGCAGTGTTCCAAGTACCCGATCCTACCAAGGCCCCTGATACTGTTGCAGTTGTGCTCAAAGTATGTGATGATTGAAATCCCATCACCAAAACAAAATTTAAAAAAAAATGTTTTAATTTTTATTATCAATAAAATTTAACCTAAATTGCTTCGATTTTTGTAGGCGGGATACACGTTGCATGATCGCATCATTCGACCTGCTGAAGTCGGTGTCACCATAAAAGTTGACTAGAAATAACACCCATGTTTGACCTTGATATTAATTATATCTTTTGAACCTTTTGATTTACTTCATTTTTTGTATCGGATGTAATAAAATATGGATATGCATTAAAGGCTGTTGAAACTTATATTTGAGAACAAACACACCTTGGGGGTTATTTGATTTAAACCTAAAGATGTCACACACAGAGAGGGATTATCTACAAACATAGTCAACAAAGATTAATTTACATGAATCCTAAAGTACACACACTTAATGACAAGTTTCATCATCTTCACATCTTCACAATCATGTTCTTAATGGAGTTCTTAAGTTATTCAGCGTGCAAAACCCCTCTGAGCAGCCTTAACCCAGTCAGCCACTTTGTTCTCACCACCTAAATCATGGTCTTCGTCATGCTCTTCCATTTCCATTGGCTGGTGGTTCAAGTCTTCGGTTGATGGCTCATTCTGAGACTGAGATTGATGTTAATGAGATAATTATACAGAATAACTGTGTTTGTTGTTGAAAATAGTAAGTAAAAGATAATGTAAATTAGTTTGGCTTCATTACCTGAGATTTAGCTGAAAGGACATCATCAAAGTTCCTTTCGTTTTCATTATCAGTTTCTGATGTTTCTTGAGCAATAGGTTGATGTGTCTTGCTTTCTTCTTTAACATCATTATCAGTCCTTTCAGATTCCTTTTTCTTCTCCAACACTACAATCTGTACAAGTAATTATTGAACTTAGTACACACTTATTTTACCAAATGCTCACCTTTCTGGATTGATACTAAATACTGATAATATGTTTGTAAAAATTAATAACGATGAAGCAAATAGGTAGTTTGAATTTGAATCTATGGCACTGAAAGTAGCAAGAACACAGAGTAATTCAAGGTAATTACTTATTTTGATGATTTGGATCAATAAAGGGTAAAATTGAGGCAAAGTTAATGTTTCTCCTAATTTAGTAATTTAATTTCGAAACGTAACTCATGAATTTGAAGTAAAACGAATAAACAGAGAGAAATCTGAGAGTGACTTATCTAAAAGTAAAATCCCAATCAGTTCGATAAAACCTAACGGAACGTTAAAAACCCCAAACTTAATATGCGGAACTTGAGCTTACCGGAGCATACCGCAGCTTCCGCCGCGGTCTTTCTTCTGCTCCAGACTCCGTTTCTTCGCCGGACGGAGCTGAGGAAACAGGAGTCCAACGGCGAATTCGTACAGTAGAGGCGTTGTTGTTGCTGTTGCTAGAATTGTTGTTACTGTGGTTGTAAGTGATGGAAGAAGACGATGATGAGACATGGACCCACTGCTTTTGCCACCTTCTCACCGGTCCGGTGAACACCGGCGCAGAGCCGTACCGGGAAGATGGTCGACCGGTACGCGAGCCGATTCCTTCCATAGAGCAGAGACAGAGATTGGACTGGGTACTGAGAGTACAACTGTTGTCGAGTACTTTGAGTATTCGATCTTCAATGAGGACCAAGGAGCCATGTCTACGGTGAAACGACGCCGTACGTCGGTTTTCGGGGTTTAGCTGGGGGTGGATGGCACGTGTGGGTTAAAGGGTCAATTTTTCAATTTGTACCCCCTACTTTTTAACACTTTTAATTATATACTTCTTCTTTTCCATTTTTCTATAAATTTATATACACACATGTGTGAAAATTCAAACATTGTAGGGATTTTTACATTCATATCCTTATAAACTTTAAAAATTACTTTAATATCCTTATAAACTTTAAAATTACTTATATATCCTTTTAAAACTATAAAAATTATGTTAATATCCAAATCCATATTTTAATTAAGATTATATCAATTTTTTAATAAATTATTTATCTAATATTCAAAAATATATTTTACTTTACCAAAATACCCCTATCTATATTTTCAGTCGAACGAGCCCTCTTCTTCATTATTTCCTCCCATGATTCAGCACCTCCTTTACAATCTCCCACACTTTTTTCTCCCTTACAACCCTATAACTTAAACAACGTGAACGGAGCATGTTTACTCTCATAACCAAAGTATTAAACATGTTATATTGGGGAGCCCAGATGATAGGCGGTTAGATTTTGGCTTCAAAAGCAGGAAGACGAGGGGGTGGCTGGAATCAGAGTGGTGACGGTGCTCAGCACCGGAATTTGGATCGGCGATTGTTTAATCAGAGGGATGTTGGGTTTTACTCTTGGATTTTTTATGCAGGAGTAATCTAGGTTGGCTGATACAGAGCAAAAGTTTGCAAAATTTAGATCTTCCATATAGCTCTCAAGGAACCTAATCACTAGTGCTATATTGAATTGACCACTAGGTGGCCACTTGATATTTTTTTACTATAGATAAGAATGGAGATTTGGAAGTACCAATAGATCAATCTAGTCTTGTTGCAGAGCATATAGTTTGAGTTTTGGCACCATAAATCAAAATCGTAGCCATAGGGTAAAAAATCAAAACTGATTTACTACATTTACGTGTAGTTCCCACTGGATGCCATAGCTAAAATTAGGAAAAGATAGAATATATATCAAACTGCATCACCGACACTAGATAGCGAAGAAGACGGCTCGTTTGATTGAAAAGATAGGCAGGGGTATTTTAGTAAACTAAAATATAACTTTGAATATTAGATAAATAAAATACTAAAAAATTAATATAATCTTAATTCAATAATAGATCTGGATATTAATGTAATTTTAATAGTTTTAAAAGGATATATAAGTAATTTTAAAGTTTATAAGGATATTGAAGTAATTTTTAGAGTTTATAAGGATATGAATGTAAAAATCCCAATATTGTATGGCATTAAGAAAAACTAGGTGAAGATACAGAAAAAGGACTTAAAGCATCGGTAAGCAAAAACCTATATAGTAAGTAGTTTGGATGCTAGAATTTTAAACACTAGCATTTAAAAAAAATTGAGCTATAAATACCTCTCTTCATTAAGATATAATGTCATATCAGAATAGATGCACAAACATTATTACACTCACATGTAGGGATACACAACATTGAAGGATACGTATAAAAATTGTCGTTAAAAATCAAAAAAGAAATCTAGTAAGTGAAAACATCATTAGTGTACTTTGAACCGAGTAGCAAGATATGTGATTAAGGGGTTGTTTTATAGTTGTTATTGATTTAATCTAATTGAGTTAAGGTTTGATAGAGTCAAACTCAATTTTTAATCGGATCCAATAAGAGACCTATTGTAGGCTATATGACCA
Source organism: Lactuca serriola (assembly GCF_051521515.1). Taxonomy (NCBI): domain Eukaryota; kingdom Viridiplantae; phylum Streptophyta; class Magnoliopsida; order Asterales; family Asteraceae; genus Lactuca; species Lactuca serriola. The sequence goes on along the minus strand of NC_136416.1, from coordinate 161,815,516 downwards.
AATTAATAAGAGACCTATTGTAGGCTATATGACCGAATTAGAAACTGCTGATTGTGATATCAAATAATACTTAGTCAAACTCAATAAAAGACATATCAAACAATTCTAGATTATTGATATATAACATAATCACTAAATTAATTACCGATGTTTAATTCTTTATTACTACTTTAAATAGATTATTGATATATAACCTTGATTTTGATTTTGAACTATCAAAATATCTAATTCGTGTTTTAAATATAATTGAGTTTGTTATTCAAGTTAACTCGTAAACATTATAATTCGTGGTTCAAATCTAATTGACTTTGTTATTCAATTCAGCTGCGAATTGAAAGTGTTAACAAGAAACCAATTAAGGGACTACATGGTAAGGCGTGACGTATAGTGATCTAAAAGGAAATGAATGTAGAATTCAAAGTCTTAATGGGTGTAAACGAGCCGAGTCGAGTCGATTATTGCCCTGAAGCTCGACTCTGTTAAAATACTCGAGCTCGAAGCTCAACTCAAACTCGCTTTGAGCCTAAATTTGAATCTCAGACTCGGCTCGTTAAATATTCGATACCGACAAGTTCGGCTCGACTCGAGTAAGCTAAATTAAAATCATTAAAGTTTAATAAAAAATTAAAAATATTTCACAAACTAATACATTATCCAAACTAGCAAATAATTCACAATAACTATTTAATGTAAATATAGCATCAACAATCTATATCATTGACTTTATTTATATCCAAAATATCAAAAAAAAAAAAAAAAAAAAAAAAAAACTAAAACAAAAAAAAACAAAAAAAAACCATTCTGCCATCATTTTTTTTTTCAAAAACAATGATAAAATTGCAAAAATAGTCATTGTAGTTTGTCAAAAATTGCTACTTGGATACAATTTTTTTGGACTAGCACCGTTGGTCCCAAATTTTTATTTTTTTTTTACACAATTTTTGACTAGTACTATATATATATATATATATATATATATATATATATATATATATATATATATATATATATATATATATATATATATATATATATATATATATATATATATATATATATATATATATATATATATATATATATATATATATATATGGGAAAAGTGAATATGTGGGTGTATGTATGTAATGTTAGGTATAGAACTATCAAAATTGACTTCATTTTGTTTAAACAACAAAATTTTCTTTCATTGTTAGCTTTTTCCTATTTTCTTTAAATTCATATTATATCTGATTTTGTGATTCATCCTCAATATCTATCTATTTTGAATGTGTTTTTATCATATATCTAGTAGGTTTCGTAACTTTTTTTAATACCTATCATATGTGTACTTGTATGTTTTTTTTTTTTTTTTTATCATGGATTATAGAAAGAAGTTTAGTGGGTTTTTTAATGAATAATTTCAATCTTTTAAAGTAGTTTTATGTTTTAAATTTCAATTTCGAAACCTACAAGTAGTTGGTAAAATATTCTTATACATGGTTTGTGGTGCATAATTAAACTTATAAAATTCCATAAAACTATATACAAGGCTTAGCATAAGCTCTAATAGAGGATGTAAGAAAGATGGTACAAAGATTTGATTGCATTTAGTTAAAACTACGTAGCTTTTTATGGTTCTATATTTAACATTAGGTACATGACAGTCACATATTCCCTAAGCCATATATATATATATATATATATATATATATATATATATATATATATATATATATAGTATTTCGCCAGAAACCACTCCCATTGTCAAAAACCATCGTCACTGCTAGAAATCACCACTATGGAAACCATCGTCGCTGTCGCTGGAAACCTCCACTACGTCTCTGAATTCACCTTCGTTGTCAAGCTTTTTGATGATCTACAAGACGACATGGACCTCTTCGTCGGAACGCCTTTGATCTGAAAACCCTTGTCGAAATGTCGCCCTCGTCTTCGATGACGTTGAGCTCCATTCTTCAACGACGTCGTTTTGATATTTCAAATCTGTTCGTCGTCGATTTTCAAATCTACATCGATATGGAAGATACAGAAAACCCTAGCAACGACCGTTGTTACTCGACTTCACCGGTGTCACCCATTTCGCCACCGTCGTCGTTTTCTGAAACCCTAGCTCCGCCTTCGATTTGCATAGGCGGTTTGAACTTGAAGTTTCTAAAGTAAAACCCTTTTTGAAATCTATGTTTTTGATTAAGGATTTAGGTTTATTGAAATATTTTTTGGGAATTGAAACTGTAGATTTTATAAATGGAGTTTGTTTATGTGACATTCCTATTTTCACGGTCAGAAAAGACTTTTTTATTTATGCTTATTTTAAAACAGAGTATTCTTTATATTGTGGAATTTGTCCCATAAAAGTATTTCCGAATAAATGTTTTCCATTGATTATTAAAACTTGGGATGTCATAACCGATACAAGAAACAAAAGCATAAACATAGTCATTATAGGCCTTACAATTTCTTTTATACTATGGCATATCATTCCTCGAATCTCTCATCATGTCTGAACATCATTATCTTTGTATTGCTTCCTATGATACAAAGAAACTAAGTATAACAAGTCACAACTTATCATTTCACACAACCTTTTACTAACTAATATTTTCTTTGATACTATGCACAACAGTACATTAGTATTTTAGGTAAGTACAACAATACGATAATACTTTGGTGACAACACAATAGGTCACAACTTATCATTTCATCCAACCTAGAAAAATTGGATGCCATGTATTATTTGGAATCGGTGTTGACTCTGTTATTTGCTAAGTGTATGTTTTCAAAGTTATATAAGATTAGGAATGCATAGCCCTAGCATGATGGATTTTGCATCATTTCATGTTCCTTGTTTGGTTGTGGAATTAGGGTAAAAACTTTATTTGACATTCTATGTGATCTTGTTTGTGTATAACTTGCATGCATAAGGCAACCATCGATGTTGATTGATGTTTCTGGTTCTGTGAGGATTGAGAAATCCTAGAAGAGTCTAGGATATGTGTGTGCTATGTTGTATGAGTTATGTTTCTAAGTATAGTATGGTGAATTGGAGGAATCAGGCCTGACCTTGAGGAAGGTATATGTAGGTGTGGAAAGTAGTATTGGGCCCATACTACTCGAAGCACAAGACCTGTACCTAAGATGAGTGCAGAGCTGGAAACTCCAAGGAGACCAGTGAGGAGAAGTCCCCTTAAATCTCTTTATCGATTGTTTTCTATGTTGTATTTTCAGTTTGAGGAAGGTTATGACTACGCGAGGAGGTTCAGGTTCAGGATCGGGCTCTGGTTCGGGTTCAGGTTCAGCCGTTGAGCCAATTAATGAGAGGCTGCATGAGCTCATCATAATCGAGGTTACTCGTGGCATCCTTGACGCTACCCTAGTGATTTTCGGTACTGTGAAGGAGGGGATTATAGAGAGCATACAAGAGCGGATCCAGTCATTTCAAGCCGAGATTTCCGTAGGATAGATTAGGGATCGAACTCCCTCATTCTGGGAGTTCAAGGCATGCGGAGCACCTGAGTTCTTTGGGGTTAAGGACCCCATTACTAGCCGATGTTGGATCACTAACATGGAGAATGATCAACGGATGAGCTTTTTCCCCGAGGCGGAAAAGGTGGGATTCACGTCCTGTTTGCTGAGGGACGCAACACAGGACTGGTGGGAGGAGGTCACCAGGGCGGTTGTGACGACAGTTGTTATAGTGATGACTTGGGAGGATTTTGTGCATAGGTTTTATCAGGAGTTTGCACCGGCTATTGAGGTGCAGCAGCTGGTGAAGGAGTTCAAGGACCTTCAGCAGACTACAACCACTGTAGTTGAGATCACCACCAAGTTCAAGGAGAGGGCATTGTTGGTTTTGTAGTACGATGTGGATGAGGAAGATGAGATATCATGTTATGCCGAGGGACGATATCAGGGAGTTTGTGAGCTTTTCAGGATGCAAGACCCTAAATGATATGATTGAGAAGGCATGTGAGCAGGAGATTGAGTTGGAGCTCCGGACGAAGTGGAAGCCAGAGCAGGTGCAGATAACAATGGGCCAGGACAAGAAGCCCAAGACCACCAATACCCACAACAGAGGCTAGTAGGGCGGGCTCCCGATGTTTCAATTATGATCAGGAAGGTTACGTAAGCAGGAATTGCCCCAAGAGAGCTCTGATTTGTTTCTACTGCAACCAGACCGTCCATGAAATGCCGATTGTCTGAGACTGAGTGGAGGAGCAGTGGTGGCGAGGACAAGAAGCCCAAGACCACCAATACTCATAGCAGAGGCCAGTAGGGCGGGATTTGGATGTTTCAGTTATGACCAGGTAGGTTACTTAAGCAGGAATTGCCCCAAGAGAGCTCTGATTTGTTTCCACAGCAACCAGACCGGCCATAAAATGTCGATTGTCCGAGATTGACTGGAGGAGCGGTGGTGGCGCCTGTGCCTGCCACTTTGAGGATTACTGATGGCCGCTAGGGCAAGGTGGAGGCTCCTACGGTGAAGAGCAGGTCTTTTCAGTTGACCATCAATGAGGCCCATCCAGCGCCATATGTAGTTGCTAGTATGTGACTTAACTATATCTTTTATTGTTTCCTTGTTATGCTTATATTTGCTATGATCTTGTATATGGACCTTTTTGGTCAATGGGTTTTCTTCTCATGTTTTGTTTGATTTGAGGGCTACCCGATCCTTTGTATCTATTGCGCTCAGCAAGAAGTTTCGATACACTCTTCGGCCGTGCACAGGAGTGTGCATCTGTACACTCCTCATTTGTGCCCAAAATGTCGATTTTGAGGTGTTCTTGTGCTAATACCAAGTCCTACTAGTGAATGAAGGCCAAACTCTTGACTTTGGAGAGCTTTAAGGTGTGTACGGCCACCTTATGAAGGTGCGCGGCCATACACCTTCATGTGATGAAGAACATGATGAACTTTGGTGGTTAAGGGCTTACATCAATGGGTCCTTCATGTATGATAAGCTAGGTGATGGAAAACTCACGTTTTTGAGGCCTTGAGAGCGTTCTTGGATGAAGTTCTTAGAGAGAGAAAGTAGAGTGTAGCCAAATGAAAGGAATGAGTGAAGGGGTCACCCTATATAAATAGGGATGAGTGTGCGGCTGGAGGATGTGTGTGTGGCTGCACACTCGGGTGTGTGGCCGCACACTCGTGTCTGTGGCCACACACTTATGTGTGTGCGGTTGGGAAGAGTGTGTGTGGCCGCACACCCATGTGTTTGGCCACACACTCCATATGTTGGAGTGTTTGGATCAATTACAAGGTGTAGAACTCATATACACTCATCCCAAGACCCATATCTTGATTTCACTAGGCTTGGAACACCCGAATAGAATCTAAAAAAAGGCTAAAAGATAGCGAAAACAAGTCTAACTTTGATGGAAAAGAATGTCGACACACGATATAAATTATAGGTTGTCACATCATCCCTCTGTTAGAGGAAATTTCATCCCGAAATTCAAGGATAAGAATATAACTCGTGGTCTTGGAAAAGATGGAGGTACTTAGGGTTCATGGGACTCTCGTGCTCCCAAAGTGAGTCCAAGTTCCTCTTTGACATTCCAGCGGACCTTCACTATCAGGATGTGATGTTATTTCTTTCGCTTGAATCCTCGATCCGTGAGCTCGGATGATTCTCTCACAAAGTGTAGACTCTTGTCTAACTCGAGGCTGTCGAGGGGAAATCGTAGGCATCTCATCGTACGGACACTCATTTTGGTTCGACACGAGGATGGAGGAATGGACTTTGTTGAGTTCTCGGGGTATCTAGAGTTTATATGCTTACGGGACCGATCCCAGCAAGGATCTTGGACCGTCCCACGTATCCTGATTTTATCTTTCAACGCAATCTGAAGCGTATCAAGCCTTTTCCAGGGTAAGACCTGCAAAAGACACGTCCAACAATCTGGAACTCCAATGGTTTTGTCTCTCATCAGCGTAGCCCTTTCATATGATCCTTTCAGTCGTCTTACGGATGGTTTTAGGACTCGTGCGAGTGTTGTCGGGGACTTGACTCTTGACTACTTGCGTGTCGCCCACCTTAGCCCAGCACAAAGGGGATCTGTACTTACGACCATAGAGGGCTTCTAACGGAGCAACCTTGATACTGGGAAGGTCATCGTCGTTTGCAATAAGTTCAATTAAAGGTAGATGAGTGTCCCACGATGCATCTTCAATCGTACAAATCGCCTTCTTACTCTGTCCATCTCTCTGTGGATGATACTCTTCACATGAATACTTTCAGGTTTTGAAGAGAAATGAATTCTCTGAAGTTCGCATCTAGTTTGTCATCACGAGTGATGGGAGTTTTGCGTTTGAACGTTTTAAAACAAAAGGGTTCCTACTAGATCTTCTTATGATTGCTTGGTGTATACAAGTCATGTATAAACACAACTGACTCTGATGTATACACTAGGCTACCATAATTTACCCATTAGGGCATCAACTCTTAAAAGTGAGTTGTGATCTAATTTGGATGGGAAAGAAATCACGATTATAAATAATTATTGAAGTTTTCAAAACATACCAATACATAGCAGGTTTCTTTGATGCTTCCTCATTCCCTGAGGTTAGACTCCTCCTGTTTCCTCATTGTTCTTCTCTGTTGGGTAGTCTCTTTTGAGATGTCCCATTTCGCCACATACACAACACACTTGGACTATGCTAGCATCAGTAGTGGAAGTGATGTTTTGGGTTGGGGTCTTCGCGAAGCGAGCTTCCTTGCCATCCTTAGCCCTTGGACAATTTCTTTTGAAATACCCTACACTACCACATAGGTAACAGGTTGCATTATCCCCAACATTGGTATTTAGAGTGACGAACTCGACTAGGGCCCTACATCTTCTAGAGGTGTGCCCCTTCCTGTTGCATTCGGTGCAATGCAACACTCGGCAGACTCCACGATGATGGAAGTTGCATTTGCTGTAGTGTGGGAGATTTCCCAAGTAGGGTGTGGTTGGGGTTGAAACAACAGGGCTGACTGGGGTATTGACTTCCCCAATTCGTTGCCTTTCAGTAGGTCCTTGGGTTGAACAATTTCCTTTGAACTTTCATTTCAAGGGGTTAGGTTGAGGATCAAAGGTGTCCTTTCCAGTAGGCACTTGTTATTGAGGTTGGTTTACACCAAGGTTTGTCCTGCCATTAACACTTCTACTCGCATTTGTCTTGTTAGCATTAAGAACAGCTAGGGCGGCTGCTACGGTTGCGGTGACAGTAGCTTGGAACGTAGCTGAGTCCATCTGGAGGATTGGGGCCTTACCGGTGGGTTGGTTCTTCTTCTTCGGAGGCATGATCTGCTATATGTCAAGAAAAGAGTTTGTGAGCAGCAATGGTTGCCTCTGGATGTATCCTAAATGTTTATCTATGCACTGAGATTTCTCGTTTTTGATTCGACCCACATCCCCATGATGTGGTCCTAGCAAGAATAGAAAATGATTTGAACGCAATAAAGTTAACATATAATAACTTACGAACTCCTTGCTGTTCAGCTCATTGTGCTGGTTGGATAACTCTCACATTTTTGTCGGCTCTAGACGATATGGAGATTTAGCTATAAGGATAGTTCCGGGGATCAAGTTGATACGGGATTTGTGACATCCCCAAAATCACGGCCAGAAAAGACCGATTTTTGTTTATGCTTATGAAAATCAGAGTACTTCATTTTATAAAAAGGTTGCGGAATTTGTTCCCAGAAAAAAAAACATGGTAAATACGTTATTAAAACATTTTCGAGGAAACGTATTTATTTCATTTTAAAACGTTTGGGATGTCATCGTTAATACCGAAACATAAGCATAAACAGAACTTACAATGATTTACACTAGTGATCTACATCTCTTGAAATCTCTCAGTATAATGTCACTTCACTTCGTCACCTGTGATATACATAAACTGAGTGGGTCAGGTTGGGAAACCTGGTGAGTACATAGGGTTTTCAACCCACAATAATATAATTATTATGTTCAATCAAAGAATCAACCCAATTACCCATCCCCGTTATCTTCTTTACTTTTAAGGATTTAACCTAAGAGTCGTCTATCGTGCATTCGTTTATTCCGAAGTCCTTTACTTCCAGGGTCATAGGACTGACACTAAATCCATAGCTGCCAATGTTCGTTCGTAAAGCACTAATTCCATAGCTGCTATATCTTACTCATCGGGTACTAAATCCATAGATACCAGTGCTCAACAGGTAATAAGTCCATAGCTACCAATTCCTACAGGTACTAAATCCATAGCTACCAGTGTCTAACTAATAGGTACTAAGTCCATAGCTACCAACTCCTAACATGTACTAAATCCATAGCTACCAACGTCTGACAGGTACTAAGTCCATATCTACCGGTGTTTGTCCCATAGGCACTAAGTCTATAGCTGCCAATGTATACTCACATTATCTTCTATCTCTCATCATTCATCTACCCATCTCATACCCAACATATTCGTAAAAATACATATACAGTTTAAATTCTTTAAAATATGTATAAAACGTTCATCCAACATAGACAGCAAGTATTCAGATAATATGCACACATAGCACGTAGTTTATATTAAATACTTCATATCTATGTGTAAGATGAAAGGGACTATGCACTCACCTGATAGGTGGTGACTCAACACTCGTACAACACTTCGATACTCTCAAAACAATTTCCTTCGATAAAACCTAGTATCAACACCACTAGGGTTTAGTCTAACGATAACCGCGACTAATTAATAGTATAGCTATTATTATTATTATATAAGCATTAAATAACACTCAATATAACTCATAATAATAGCCTAAACAATTATTTTAAGGTCCTAATAATGTTACTATAATTAATTAGAAGCTATATTAAAACTTGCGTAGGCGTAGCTCACTTACAACGGGTTTTTTCGCAAAACCGGGCTTCACTGGAGCAGCGTTTCCCAAGCCGAAAGGCTCTTTTCTCGGAGCCGTTGGGCACTCCGGGGCTTCCGCCTCATGCTAGGGAGTTACCCTAGGCTTTAGGTGGTTAGGGAGGCTTAGAGAGAGAGTTTAGAAAGAGAAAGAAGGTTTGGGAGGTGTGAAGAGAAGGCTAGACCCAACACCTCTATTTATAGTGCAAAAACCTGATGGAATCGCCGAGTCTGAGTCATGACTCGCCGAGTTGGTGCATGTGGTGGCCTTCTGGTGGTGCCACGTGTCCAATTCTGGTGGTGCCACGTCACCCCCTATTGCGTATCAGCCCTCAAACTTAGAAAAATCATAACTTTCGCATACGAGCTCCTTTTTCGACGTTCTTTATATACACGCGTAGGTAAAATCAAGATCTACAACTTTTGTTTAGACTCCATCGGCTAATTCTCGACCGATCTCAAATTTAACAATAGGAGGCGTTTAGACTGTTAAATGACCGAGAAGAATTCATAACTCCTTCATACGGACTCCGTTTCGTCTGTCTTTTTACCGTTGGTTCCTATTAACGAGATCTTCAAATCTCATTTAGGTCGTGTAAGCCAAAAACCGCTCGAACTAAAATTCGAGTTTCGGGCCGTACACTGCTAAGCCGAATCTTAGAAAAATCATAACTTCCTCATACGAAGTCAGATTTGGGCGTTCTTTTTATCGACGCTTTTAGTTTAACATATTCTATGACTTTCGTTTATATTGCTAAGGATAAATCTCGCTCTATCGTAAATTCACTATTTACGCTTCCCGGTGTCGTACCGGTTTTGCCGTAAAACTTCGACGGACCATAACTTCTTCGTTATAACTCGGATTTTGGCGTTCTTTATATGTACGGAAACCTTGTGACATATTCCACAACTTGGTTAAGATTATTTATTATAAATATTCTTTGGTCAAAAAGTCGTTTTCGACCCCTATTGCCTCTAAATTGACTAGCCCGGATCTACGGGCGTTACAGGATTCAACTTGACACTCGAAAGAAATCCCTTGAATGTCTTTGGGGAAGACATCAGGAAAGTTTCAGACTTCGGAGATGCTCTCGAGGCCTTTAACTTTTTGCATCTTTTCGACAACAAGAGCCAGGAATGCATAACATTCCTTCCGCAGATGCTCCTAGGCTTAACGCAGGAAATGATACGAAGTTTTGAAAAATCTTATCACTGAGACCAGTGAGGATTTCATTGAAGGAAGATTGAGACGAATCATTTCCTCGAAGCAAAGGATATCAGCACGATTTGAGGCTTAACCATTTCGATATCGAAGCTGATACGAAACTGACGGGGAAAAGGAATAATCGTCTAAGCACATCTTATGATTCATGTTTTGAGGACAAAATAGTGATGAGACCTTGAAAAAGTTTCTCAAGTTGAATGCTACCGTTCCAAGGTATACTTTTGACAATGATAATCTTTTACTGAAATATAATAGCTGCCACCACTGTCGATATTAAGATTCCATAGAGTTTGGAAAATTTTGACCTAGGAGTAGGTCTACAACATACCAACACCCCAAATTCTGGTATGTTATTTAGATAATTATTTTTCAAGTTTTCAAGAGGAACTCGACGAGTCTGTAGCCTGACTCGTCGAGTAGAGACGGGATTTTAAGCACGTTTAAGTTGGCGACTCGGTGAGTCCATATTCTGGACTCGATGAGTCCGCCAGTCTGGATGAAACCCTAATTTCAAGGGTTTACACCCTATTTAATCAACTTTTTGGGACCCCAAGTCAACCCCCATTTCTCCCAGAGCATCCTTCTCGAAACCTTAGAACTCTCTTAGCATTTTGTGTGATTTGGTGTGATTCTTTGAAGATCTTGAAAGAAGAAGGAAGGTAGATCAAGAGGAGAAGAAGGAGATCCAAGATCTTTGTGGATTTTCAGAGTATAGTAAGGTATAACTCGACCGTTTTCTGTTTCTATGCTTTAATCCCTATTGGAATACCATTAAAGCTATTCTTGAACCATTTCTTGGCTTGGTAGTAGCATAGAGGACACATTGAGATGAATAGCCTTAGGATCTAGCTATGCTTGAGTTCCAGAAGCCTAGATTTAATACCTTTATGGATCCATATTGCATGAAAGCCCTAGATCTATTCTTATAGTGTGTTTTGAGCCTTAAAACCTTCATTTGGTGTTTATTTACACGTAAAGTTGGAAACTTTACATGTTAAACAAGCCCTTAAATCCTAGATCTACAAATAGAATGAACTGGATTCAAGCAGAATCGAGTATATAGTGATTGCATGTATACGAATCGGCGAGTCGTTCTTCAGAGTCGAGTCACGAGTCCCCTGTTTTCCCCTTTTCGAGTTATGTCGAGTGGAACTAGTGAGTAAGAGATGGACTCAGTGAGCTAGAGGTTAGACTCATTCATGGAAGGACTCAGCGAGTCCATTCCCTAACTCGGCGAGTCCAAGGCAATCTTCATGCCTCAAGAGCAGACTTGACGAGTTGTTCATACAACTCGGTGAGTCACAGTCAGAGTGTTCATGTATTGAAGGAGAACTCGACGAGTTGATCATATAACTCGGCGAGTCGGATGCAAATTGACTGAGTGTTAGCATCGAAGAGGAACTCTTCGAGTCTATGCCAAAGTCGACGAGTAGTAGCGAGCAGAAGCAAGAAAGTGAGAGTAAGGAATCGACGAGTTGGTGACCCAACTCGACGAGTCAGGTCAACTAAATGTTGACTTTGACCAATAGGTTGACTTTGACCAGGGGTAAGATAGTCATTTTACCCTCGGTATTATTATCAGTATTTGATCGAGGGTACTTATGGAAATTGTAGCCGGGGTGAAACCGGAGTCGCAACAGACAAATTCCGGAGCAGTTCTTTCATTAGCTAGGCTACGAGGTGAGTTTCCTTCCAGTAGGAATGGGTCTAAGGCCACAATACCGGCCCATTTAATTAGTAGTAGTTTTCGGACCTCAGTCCGATGCAGTAGTTAGAATGTTTGATGCCTTCGTGGCTCAGACAAGTTTTGTGTGTGATGTGTTTCGGGTACGGCCAGACTCAGTATGCAACCTATGTTGTTATGCTAGTTGCTATGTGTATGCTATGCTATGTTCAGTAGTTCCGGACTTCGGTCCGATGCAGTTAGTTCTGGGCTTCGGTCCGAGGCAGTTAGTTCCGGAATTCAGTCCAATGCAGAGGGCAGGGCCCTGGTTAGTTCCGGACTTCGGTCCGATGCAGTTTCCGGGCTTCGGTCGGATGCAGTGGGCGGTGTGACATCCCTATTTTCACGGCCAGAAAAGACCGAATTTGTTTATGTTTTTTAAAAATCAGAGTCCTTCTTTAAATAAAAATTTTGCGGAATTTGTTCCCAGAAAAACACGATAAATACGTTATTAAAACATTTTTGAAGAAACGTATTTTATTCATTTCAAAATGTTTGGGATGTCATCGTTAATACAGAAACATAAGCATAAACATAACTTACATTTATTTACACTAGTGATCTCCATCTCTTTAAATCCCTCAGTGTAATGTGACTTCATATCAATACCTGTGATATAAATAAACTGAGTGGGTCAGGTTGGGAACCCTAGTGAGTACATAGGGTTTTCAACCCACAATAATATAATTATTATGTTTAAACACTCAAACAATCAACCCAATTACCCATCCCCATTAACTTTTTTACTCTTAAGGATTTAACCTAAGAGTCATCTATCCTTCATTTGTTTATTCCGAAGTCCCTTACTTCCAGGGTCATAGGACTGACACTAAATCCATAGCTGCCAATGTTCGTTCGTAAAGCACTAATTCCATAGCTGCTATAGTCTACTTATCGGGTACTAAATCCATAGCTACCAGTGTTCATCTAATTGGTACTAAGTCCATAGCTACCGATTCCTAACAGGTACTAAATCCATAGCTACCAACGTCTAACAGGTACTAAATCCATAGCTACTGGTGTTTGTTCAATAGGCACTAATTCTATAGCTGCCAATGTATACTCTCATCATCTTATATCTCTCGTCATTCATATACCCATGTTATACCCAACATATTCGTATATATAAAATACGCATACAGTTTAAATCATTTAAAACATGTATAAAACGTTCATCCAGCATAGACAGCAAATATTCAGATAATATGCACACATAGCACGTAGTTTATGTAAAATACTTCATATCTATGTGTAAGATGAAAGGGAACTATGCACTCACCTGATAAGGTGATGACTTGGTACTCGGACATCACTTCGTTACTGTTAAAACAATTTCCCTTGGACAAAACCTAGTATCATTACCACTAGAGTTTAGTCTAACGTTAACTGCGACTAATTAATAGTCTAGATATTATTATTATTATATAAGCGTTAAGAAGCAATCTTATATAACTCATAATAATATCCCAAAAACTCATTTTAATTTTCTAATAACGTTACTATATTAAAACATAAGCTATACAAAAGATAGGGTAGGCATAACTCACATTAGACTCCAAATTATGACCTTCAAGTCACAATGTCAATGCTCCGTTGATACGAACTTAAGATAAGTTCTTTCATTACTACAATGGAACGATGTGTCATATTTTAATGACCTATCATCGTGTGATGCATTGCTTGGACTCAGGTCGTTTAGAGTCAAATTCCGGAACAGACTATACCTTCCTTCATATTCTAATCACATCTTAAAGGGTAGCATTTCAAGCAACCATCGCGATACTTCTACTGATCGCTTTGATTAATTCTTCTGGCTTAAGTCGGTGCTGCATCGAACTTGGTTCTCTGAACCACGTAACATACTCATCGTAGCCGGACTCAATTTGATATGACCACTAGGGTCGGAATATCAACAATCTTCTTAGTCATTACCGAAACGATAGTAACAACACACTTGAATAAATCGAAATCAATTACTACTTTCTTGGTAACCTTGTGACTTTCCCTGATCCAAGCGCGAGTCCTGTGCTTCCGGTAGTATATGCATCTACTACCTTTCACACCTACTCATACTCGTCCCAAGTATTGTCTCGCAGTTTTCCCAAGTCACCATACAAGAAAACCACATAACAGTTTAACACATCAGATAACAAAACGAAGGTTTTATTATTTCTTGAAACTATTACATAGGTGTTCAAGTTCACCCTAGACTATGCCTCTAATAGGCTACATCATACGATGCTATGGCTACTGCATAACTTGATCTTCGCATATGAAGTCCTCATCCTTGATTCCTCGCACGGTTTTCTGCTTCGTCGAGGATCATGTGGAACGCCCGTGGTCTCGGTGGCATTTCTGGTCTTGCTGCTTTATTTTTCCCCGAGCAATCCCTAGAAATATGCCCTTCCTTGTTACATCCATAACACACCTTCTTGTTGGACGCACACTTGCTGGCGTAATGCCATGTCTTTCCACATTTGTAGCAAGTCACCTCCTCACTACATTTCCTGAAGTGCTTCTTTTTACACTTCTCGCACCACTTGGTTTCACCTCCTCCTCCTTCTTTAGTCTTTGAGAATTTGCTTTCCTTGTTGTACCTCGAAGATCCTTCAAACTTCCGCTTCTCTCCTGCCTTATCTTTTTCTAGACCCTTTTCTCTTATCTGGGCCTCTACGTTCTTAGCTGTCCTAACAGCTGTTTTCAAGGTAATTGCCATTTTGACCATTGGGCCAAAGTCAGTGGGCAGTCCGTTAGCAAACCTATCAATCTTGGAGAGTTCAGTAGGTACCAAGTAGGGGAATAGCTTCATCTTCTCGGTGAATGCGGTGGCATACTCATCAACACTCATCTTCCCTTTCTTTAGGTTCTGAAACTCGTTGTTTAGGTCTATCAGATCTATCTCCAAACAGTACTACATTTTCAACTGTTCCAAGAACTCTTCCCATGACATCCTTAAGGCTTCTCCTTGTGGCATCGTATCTGCCAATAGCTTTCACCAACTCAAAACTCCAGTTTTCAGTTGTCTTACAGCGAAGACAGTCTTCTATTTCTCGCTACAGTCGCAGCTCTCAAACACCATTTCCATCTCGGAGATCCAATCCATAATCTCAACAGGCTTTGGGCTTCCTGAGAGGCTTGGTGGTTTCGCACCCAAGAAATTCTTGTACATTCGCCCATCCTTGTCGTTTCTCCTCTCCAGGCCATCCCTTTGATCACCTTGAGTCCCCACTTGACTCACTTGGTGGCTGTAGTTCCCTTCCTCCGATTGCACGGGAATCAGCTCGGGTTGCAGTGGGCATAGTAGGTTCGTCCTTATTCGACATCCACCTCATTTCTTCCCTTTGTTCAGCTAGCATAGCCCGAATCATGGCTTGAACTCCAGCCATGGTGACTGGCTCAGGTGCAACTTCTTCTACAACAGGTATGTGCTGAACCACTAGGGGTTGGTTCCTATTCTCATTTGCATTCACGTTTCCGCTACGGGTCCTTTCCATCTTGATCTATACACTGAATAGGGTGAATCTAGACCTTTACTTAGGATTGACGTTTAAATCATCCTTATCACTCCGAAACGTTTATATGCTAGTTTTAATATCGTAGTAGTACGTTTAGAATCCTAAACACATAAGGTTTCTAGATCCGGTCGGCAACAGACCATAGATCCGAACAAATAACAGCATATCAGGCACAAGCATTTAGCACATAAAAGCATTTTAGGCACAATCCCTAAAATAATCTAGTGCTCACACCTCACAATCATCACTTAGCATTCTAAGTTTAAGTCTAGAAATAAATCCATATTCCTAGTTCGCTTCAACTAATGCTCTGATACCAACTGTGACATCCCCATTTTCACGGCCATAAAAGATCGAATTTGTTTATGCTTTTTAAAAATCAGAGTTCTTCTTTAAATAAAAATGTTGCGGAATTTGTTCTCAGAAATACACGATAAGTACGTTATTAAAACATATTCAAAGAAACGTATTTTATTCATTTCAAAACGTTTGGGATGTCATCGTTAATACAGAAACATAAGCATAAACAGAACTTACATTTATTTACACTAGTGATCTACATCTCTTTAAATCTCTCAGTGTAATGTGACTTCATATCAACACCTGTGATATAAATAAACTGAGTGGGTCAGGTTGGGAAACCTAGTGAGTACATAGGGTTTTCAACCCACAATAATATAATTATTATGTTTAAACACTCAAACAATCAACCCAATTACCCATCCCCATTAACTTTTTTACTCTTAAGGATTTAACCTAAGAGTCATCTATCCTTCATTTGTTTATTCCGAAGTCCCTTACTTCCAGGGTCATAGGACTGACACTAAATCCATAGCTGCCAATGTTCGTTCGTAAAGCACTAATTCCATAGCTGCTATAGTCTACTCATCGGTTACTAAATCCATAGCTACCAGTGTTCATCTAATTGGTACTAAGTCCATAGCTACCGATTCCTAACAGGTACTAAATCCATAGCTACCAACGTCTAACATGTACTAAATCCATAGCTACCGATGTTTGTCCAATAGGCACTAAGTCTATAGCTGCCAATGTATACTCTCATCATCTTATATCTCTCGTCATTCATCTACCCATGTTATACCCAACATATTCGTATATATAAAATACGTATACAGTTTAAATCATTTAAAACATGTATAAAACGTTCATCCAGCATAGACAGCAAATATTCAGATAATATGCACACATAGCACGTAGTTTATATAAAATACTTCATATCTATGTGTAAGATGAAAGGGAACTATGCACTCACCTGATAAGGTGATGACTTGG
Organism: Lactuca serriola; assembly: GCF_051521515.1. Lineage (NCBI taxonomy): Eukaryota > Viridiplantae > Streptophyta > Magnoliopsida > Asterales > Asteraceae > Lactuca > Lactuca serriola. Next base: position 161,798,886 of record NC_136416.1, on the reverse strand, counting down.
TACTCGGACATCACTTCGTTACTGTTAAAACAATTTCCCTTGGACAAAACCTAGTATCATTACCACTAGAGTTTAGTCTAACGTTAACTGCGACTAATTAATAGTCTAGATATTATTATTATTATTATATAAGCGTTAAGAAACACTCTTATATAACTCATAATAATATCCCAAAAAATCATTTTAATTTCCTAATAACGTTACTATATTAAAACATAAGCTTACAGCAGGGTTTTTTGCAAAACTGGGCTTCGCTGGAGCAGCGTTTCCGAGTTGAAAGGCTCCTCCTCTCGGAGCTTCCCGATGCTCCGGGACTTGTTTCTAACACCTTGGAGGTGCTAGGGAAAAACCTTGAAGGTTTGGGGGTATTTTGGAGGAAAGAAGTGGAGAGTTGTGAAGAAAATGGGAGATTTTTGCCTCTATTTATAGGCTGCCAACGCCAAGTACGCCGAGCGTACTCAAAAATTAAGCTAAGCGTAATGGTTACGCTGAGGGTACTCAAAATTACGCTGGGCGTAATGTGCCACGTGTCACCATCTGGTGGCTAGTTGATGTGCACAAAAGTACCCACTAATTTTAATATTTATAACCTAACAAACTTAGACTATCTATGCACTTATAGGCAGTGTACCTAGTCAGATTACAGTATAGCTTAGGTAAGTCGGGTGTCGATCACAGGGAACGGTGGATTAATTTAATATATTTGATTATAGGTTACAGGTTACGCGAAAATAATAAATAAAATGATTTAATAAATCTCAAACTAGCAACTCTCGATAAACTAACAGGACAACACATCTCTTCAGGTACTTTGGTTTAGATAAATTACACTTTAAAAACATAGACAATTGCATACACAAATTCATTTATTCATGTTCACCGATTCCTAAAATGATTAGATTCGCGTTCACTATAACTAATCCTTTAGCAAACAAGTCAATTCAAACAGTGATCAGTTGATTAAACTAACATGTTTCCTAGTGTTCAGTTCGTATCAAGCAAGACTTGTAAATATAGTTAATTTAAACATTTAATTAACCTCTTGTTGATGGTCATCAAACAAGGCTCACACATTAACTTACTTATTCCCAAGTTAATCCTAGTTTCACATTCGTTATTTCTAGTCTTATAATCTCGATGGTCATCAAAATCATAAGAGATAAGCAATCAAGCATATGTTCATACAACTCAATTTACTTAACAATTAACAGAAAATAATCATCATTAATACATAAGGATCTTTTAACAAGCTTGGAAAGATAAATTAAACACAAACAAACTATTCAATATAGCAATTAGTCTAATAATCAAAGCTTCATTCAATCATAAACGCAAAGTAAAAGGTTTTTACACCCAAATCAGAAACTAAATACATAATAGTAACACAATGGAATGCTAAACATGGTCACGTTAACAACCCATATGATTACCGACATGTATCCGCTCTCCAATCCTTCCGATCTCCGCTCCCGTTAGCTTAACGTCCTTCCGTCCGCCTTCTAGACCCTCAAAACGGCTTAACAGAAGTTAATTGTCGACTAAATTAGGTTAGAAGTCGAATCCCCCCTCCTGCTTAGCTGAAAATCGACATTTATAGTCTTTGTAGCCGACCTAAGTACGCTGGGCGTACTTAGGTTTACGCGGCGCGTACTCAAGATAACTATGCGATCAAGTATATCCGATGCAAGCAGGTACGCGGGGCGTACTCGCTACCTCAGCACCCTTTTCTTTCTTTTAGCTTCTAAGCCCTGTTTCCGCTTCAGTCTTTTCTTTTGTGCTTTATTGACAACAAATAGCTGCAAAACATAATTCAAAGTATTATGAGTACTCTTTAGTTCTAAAATAAAATAAATAAGGCCAAAATATTAAGATAAAGTACATAAAAATATATATAAAAATACACATATCAAAATACCCCACACTTAGCCTTTGCTTGCCCCCAAGCAAATTTACTTTTATTTTACTAATATCGCACTAAACAATCCATTTAAAACTCAGCCATTATGCCAAGACCTCAACGCATGCATTTGTGTCTAAAATTTTCCTAAGTACCCCCCCATACTTTAAATACTCACAATCTTCATAAACACTCACCCACTTTTTCCGAACAATGCTCATTTTATGCAACCCTCCGAATCCATCCGCAGAAAACCTCCTAACCTCAAGGTATTTTTAGTTGAGCAACCTAAGCATACATAATCTAGAATTACAATTTATGATACCACTATGGAGCTTTTTAGGAATTCTTCACTTTCTTAACAATTTGATCTTTTATTTCTTTGAATTCACCACCTTATTTGATTTGATTTCTTGGTATCTTCAACTTTTTGAATTTCTTGGAATTTTGATCTTTTGATCTTCACTTTATTTGCTCCAAAATTCTTCAAACTTTTTCGTAATTCTCTCTTCTTATTTTATTTTATTTTTTTACATGTACCTCTCTTTTTTCACTCAAAACCTACATGCTTAAGCAGAGGCGCTCAACCTCAACCTTTATTGGTTAATGATAATAATTTTCCTGGATACATTTCAGGTTTAGGCTGCTAAACATATTGCATCCTTCAAACCAAGCGGGGTTATGTTTTTGCTCCATGATTTCACTAAAATAAGGGAAGCCACAAATGCACTATAACGTATATTGGCTCAACTAAACATTTGAGTTCTCATCGGATCATTCCATACAATATTAGCAAAATTTTAAATTATCACTAGATTTTTCTAAATTAAACTATTATTTCAAGTTTTCTTTTAAATTTTTAAATTTCCCTAAATCTAGCAATTTCCAACTATTATTTCATTTTTATAATTTACTTTTACCGACCCCCTACCCCACACTTATTTCATACAATGCCCTCATTGTATGCTAAAACAAATTAAGAACATAAAAAGGGAGAAAAAGGAACAGACTCCCCTGGGTAGTTGTGGCGAGATCGAATGGGGCTGCTACAGGTTGCTTCAAATATTGCTGTAAAACTGAAAACTGGAACTACTGCTTCTGAATTTGCCGAAAAATAAAATCAAGACCGCCATCTTCGAAAATGTGGTACAAAATATTGCAATTAGATGCAATGTATAATAACCATGACGTAGGAAAGTGTCAATCACGTCATGGCAGTCGGAACGATATTTCTTCCTTGCGTCGAAATACAACTCTAATAAAGACGCACCCCACACTTATGACAAATTGTGGGTCTTGACTATAATCTTCGAACTCTCACATGGCTCCTTCTAGCAACAGTCGGACCTAGCTGCTGAACTTACTGCCAGCTTCCTAAGGGCGAAAATTCTGCATAAATCTAAACAACCAAAGAGCATCAACATGGAAAACAAACTAAATCAAACTAAATCAAAGTTTAATTACATACCAAAAACTAAAAACTAAACTAAACTAAAAATAACACAAAACAAATAAAACAAAATAAAAAGGATCACTCGTCATCTCCATCATCATGTGGCTGTGTCCCAGAAGTACCGGCCCCATCAAATCGTGACTGGAATGGTGGTGGAAAGGGAACCGAATACTGAAATCCCTGGTGGGCAAAGAATGCATTCAATGCATTCCCTTGCCACCGCTGTTGCGCGTCCACATGTGCAACATACTCGCTAAGACGGTCAATGCCCTGAGCCAGGTAGCGCATATCAATCTCCCGCTCAGGTCCCTGCTGCGCTCCCCGAGGAGCAGGTCTACGCCGCGGGACCCGTCTCGGCTGTGGCTCGGCGACACCCTCCTCATTCACCACATCATCTGCTCGAACCCTGAAAACACCATCACCACCCCGCTCTAATACGCGCATCGACTCCAATAGCTGAAGACTCATCGGCCTCATGTCGTGAAACACCATCGATCTCGTGATCTCACGTGTCATCAACTGGTATGATCGAGCTAACCGTGTGATAAAATGCCCTCAACATATCGGGCTATCTCCCCGAAGTCCCCTGGCCCTCCGTCCCAAGTATGCAGCTAACGCGACGGGAAGGTTCAGGTGCCTCCCTGGAGTAACTAGTGCCCATAGGAAATACAGGTCCGTCGAAGGCACTCTCTCACTATTCTTGTGATGCGTAAGAGACATAGAAATCAACCGGTGCAACATTCGGTATGTAGTGGACCGAATCATCCCCCCTCGAGCGGTAGATGGTGTATAAACTCCTCCCGTAATCTTGGCCCAAAAGGTGTTCTCGTTATAGTCTTCTGGCCGATCCGTGAGACAGTCAGCAAGAAATGTCGGGAAGTGGACACTCCTCGTCTCATCGGCTGTGTAAATACCCACCCGAGTAGCAAGCTCTATCACGCTGCATTCCCGGATCACTCCTCCCAGTCTGAAAGCAAAGGCCGTCCTGTCATCGAGTGGCTTCCTAGGATCATAGGAAAATGTAGCGTAGAACTCCAGCAAAAACTCCCGATACACAGGCTCCTGGATCCTGAACAAACGCGCCCATCCCTGACACACAAACAATTCCACACCACTTGCGTCCGAGTGTGTGTATTGCAAAAATTCCTGGATCAATGCAGCAAGTCCAGTCCTGGTAGCCAACTCCCAGTCAAATGAGGGTGCAATATCAATCTCCTTTGTGAGAAGCAAGCTCAAGTTGGTGACATAACGCGCCCGGGTAGCATCGTTCAGCGTTTGCGGAAATTGTAAAAAACGATGATCGGTCACATCCTCGGGAGGGTTGGTTCTTTGTGTCCTTCGAGCCATAATCTGCACATTTTAACACACAACCAAACCAAATATGACAGCATTAATAAATTTTAAACCAAAAAAAAATGGAGCTGGATAGGGCCATTACGCTGGGCGTACATCCAGCGTACGCTGGGCGTACGTCCAGATGCACAAATCTGTGTCGGTTCCAGTAGTTCGTTTGCTTATGCTAAAATCATAACCCAACTGTAAGCAATACACTCAGCAGGGAAAACACATGGCATATCTAAATTTTTAGCTTGCGTGGTCCAAAGGCATAAAAAAAAAAACGGAACTACCCAAAAGTACCCAAATAATAAACCATCGTTCCTTATCCATTCAAGATTAGCAAACAATTTACAAGGAACCTTCATAGGGGCAGTTAATCGGAGTTTTCAGGACATACGCTTGGCGTACGTCCCCAAGCTTCAATCGATGGGTGTGGGACGGAATTAAGATGAAATTAGGTCCAAGGGTTTAGTGTATTAACCGAAATCGGTCCATTCCAGCCCTAATCAACACATACATTTGCGAAATCGGTCCTAATTCAAGAACCCCATAAACCCTAGATTTCGAACCAAGGCTAAATGCAGCTTATTTCTTCGATTAAAACACAAATACATGATATTGAGTAACCAAAAAGCTTACTTGTGTGTTGAATTTGACAAGAAAAGAAGCACAATCGTAGGTCTTGGAATGAAATCGCCGTCACAGTTCGTGTGCGAGAGTAGAAGAGGGAAAAGAATAAAGAAGAAGTCAAAGGGTCAAGATGTATACCTGGTCGCCGATATACGCGGGGCGTAACTCAAGGGTACGCGGGGCGTACCTAAACCCCCTGAAATATTCATCCGCGATTCGGGTCTTATTACGCATGGCGTAATTAAACACACGCGGGGCGTAATGAGATTTTCCTTTCTTCTTTTAATTGAATTTCCTTTTCTTTTTAATCATTTCATCTAGGGACTTAAAACTTTTTTATTTTTTTCATTTTAATTTCTTTAGCTAATGATGACTTCACGATGAGTGATAAAAAAAAAAAAATTGAGATGTCATAATCACTTATCTTTGTCAAGATCAAACAATCAATGGTTGATCAAAAACCTTTGCATGCAAGAATTGGTTTGCGAAAATACCCACTTTCGGGACCCGTTAGAATATTTCCTTTGTTTTCCTTGCACCTTTAGCTAAAAGCGGAACAAGAAGTGACCTAACTAGTCAAGAACAGCAAGAGCTCGGTCTTCCACTTAACCACCACAATACGCCTTGCTATACTACGCCTCATGGATTGAGTTGGGCAAATCAACAAAGTAGTAGGCTAAGCAGGTCAAGAATTCCCTAGTCGCTTTCATTCCCGAAACCCATGCAAAAAGTAAAGTCAAGCAATGTGTACAATCCCAAATTCCTGCAACATAAGAACAAGAACCTTCCCGACAAGTGAAATGATATCATCGAAAATCAAACACAAAAATATAAACTAACTACAAACTAACTAAAAACAAATAACGAATAATCAAATAAAATAAATTAATGACAAGCCGTTCCCCGGCAACGGCGCCAAAAACTTGATGTGCACAAAAGTACCCACTAATTTTAATATTTATAACCTAACAAACTTAGACTATCTATGCACTTATAGGCAGTGTACCTAGTCAGATTACAGTATAGCTTAGGTAAGTCGGGTGTCGATCACAGGGAACGGTGGATTAATTTAATATATTTGATTATAGGTTACAGGTTACGCGAAAATAATAAATAAAATGATTTAATAAATCTCAAACTAGCAACTCTCGATAAACTAACAGGAAAGCACATCTCTTCAGGTACTTTGGTTTAGATAAATTACACTTTAAAAACATAGACAATTGCATACACAAATTCATTTATTCATGTTCACCGATTCCTAAAATGATTAGATTCGCGTTCACTATAACTAATCCTTTAGCAAACAAGTCAATTCAAACAGTGATCAGTTGATTAAACTAACATGTTTCCTAGTGTTCAGTTCGTATCAAGCAAGACTTGTAATTATAGTTAATTTAAACATTTAATTAACCTCTTGTTGATGGTCATCAAACAAGGCTCACACATTAACTTACTTATTCCCAAGTTAATCCTAGTTTCACATTCGTTATTTCTAGTCTTATAATCTCGATGGTCATCAAAATCATAAGAGATAAGCAATCAAGCATATGTTCATACAACTCAATTTACTTAACAATTAACAGAAAATAATCATCATTAATACATAAGGATCTTTTAACAAGCTTGGAAAGATAAATTAAACACAAACAAACTATTCAATATAGCAATTAGTCTAATAATCAAAGCTTCATTCAATCATAAATGCAAAGTAAAAGGTTTTTACACCCAAATCAGAAACTAAATACATAATAGTAACACAATGGAATGCTAAACATGGTCACGTTAACAACCCATATGATTACCGACATGTATCCGCTCTCCGCTCCCGTTAGCTTAACGTCCTTCCGTCCGCCTTCTAGACCCTCAAAACGGCTTAACAGAAGTTAATTGTCGACTAAATTAGGTTAGAAGTCGAATCCCCCCTCCTGCTTAGCTGAAAATCGACATTTATAGTCTTTGTAGCCGACCTAAGTACGCTGGGCGTACTTAGGTTTACGCGGCGCGTACTCAAGATAACTATGAGATCAAGTATATCCGATGCAAGCAGGTATGCGGGGCGTAACACAAGGGTACGCGGGGCGTACTCGCTACCTCAGCACCCTTTTCTTTCTTTTAGCTTCTAAGCCCTGTTTCCGCTTCACTCTTTTCTTTTGTGCTTTATTGACAACAAATAGCTGCAAAACATAATTCAAAGTATTATGAGTACTCTTTAGTTCTAAAATAAAATAAATAAGGCCAAAATATTAAGATAAAGTACATAAAAATATATATAAAAATACACATATCACTAGCCTTGGGGAGGAAGCAACGGCTGTGATCACGCCACGTCACCCAAACTCGCACAACACCCTCCCGACTTAGAAAAATCATAACTTTCGCATACGAACTCCGTTTTTGACGTTCTTTATATCCACACGAAGGTGGGAACGTACTCTACAACTTTCATTTAGACTCCGTTGGCTAATTTTGGCTCGATTTTAAATTTTATATTATTAACAGGCCGGGATAGGATTGGTCCGTTAAATTCTCATAATTTCTTCATCCGATATCCGTTTTCGCCCATCTTTTTCTCGTTATGCTAATCTTAATGAGATATTCGATTCTCATTTAGGTCGTGTCGGCTAAAAATCACCCAATCTAACCTTCGAATTTCGGGCTGTACACTGCTAATCCAAAACTTCGAAAAATCATAACTTCTTCATACGAAGTCACATTTGGGCGTTCTTTTTATCGATGTTCTTAGTCTAACATATTATACGAATTTCATTTAGATCGCTAAGGCTAAATCTCGCTCTATCGTAAATTCATTATTTACGCTCCCCGGTGCCGTGTCGGTTCCGTTGCGAAATTTCGACGGGTCATAACTTCTTCGTTATAACTCAGATTTCGGCGTTCTTTATATGTATGGAAACCTTGTAAAATGTTCTAAAACTTGGTTAAGATTATTTATTCTAAATAATCTTTTGTCGAAAAGTCGTTTTCGACCCTTAATTCCTCTAAATTGACTAGCCCGGATCTACGAGCGTTACAGGCTGGGCCCAGTAGTTGTTTATATGTTTGTATGGTATGTGGTAGTTTGGGGAGCTCACTAAGCTTTATGCTTATAGTTTCAGTTTTGGTTTCAGGTACTTCCGCAAGTAAAGGGAAAAGCTCGGGATGATGACACCTCACACACCATAACTTCAGCTTTATTCCTGGGAGTTTTGTTCAGATATGTAGACATGATTTGATGCAGTCTTTGATACGACACTTTTATTATGGCTTTTGAGATACCCGACGTATGGTTTTTATTATATGACATTCAGTGTTATGACTTTTATTATTATCTAAAAACAAAAATTTTGGGTCATATTTTTGGGATGTTTCATTTAACTTTTTGCGTCTTATCGACAACAAGAGCCAGGAATGCATAGCATTCCTTCCGCATATGCTCCTAAGCTTGACGCAGGAAATGATACGAAGGTTCGAAAAATCTTATCACTGAGACCAGTGAGGATTTCGTTGAAGGGAAGATTGAGACAAATCACTTCCTCGAAGCAAAGGATATCAACACGATTTGAGGCTTAACCATTTCGTGCCGATTAGGATATTGAATCTGATATGAAATTGATGGGGAAAAGGAATAATCGTCTAAGCACATCTTATGATTCATGTTTTGAGAACAAAACAGTGATGAGACCTTGATAAATTTTTTCAATTTGAATGCTACCGTTCCAAGGTATACTTTTGAAAATGATAATCTTTGACTGAAATATAATAGTTGCCACCACTGTCGATATTAAGATTCCACAGAGTTTGGAAAAATTTGACCTAGGAGTGGGTCTACAACATACCAACAGAGGAACAATTTGACAACATAAAGAACTAGTGAATACTGCAAGACAAGAATGTCTACAGAGAAAGGAGCTACCTAGAACATAAATAGGAAAGATATTCTATAAACCAAGAGGACGGACAAGTAGAATATTTCCTACTGGCTATGGGCATTCCTTGGGAAGAACCTTAAGTTAGCCAGTTGGTGCTCCATGCCAAACAGGCGACTCTCGTATACTGATTGGCGTGCTTTGAGCTCTATGACCTCAGCTCGAGTTGCAGCTAGCTCTTGCTGCTGAGCTTCGTTGTCTCTCAAAATCCTCCCATAAGCAACCTCGAGATTGCGAATACGGTTTGTGTTGGCATCCAAGTCTGCCTCGAGTTCCACAGTTCGTTGAATGGCCGCCAAGTTCATTTCGAAATTGCGGGCCACTCGACGGACTATGATTGGAAAGGCTTTATCTGCGGAGCCTCCTCCATCCACATTGTAGAAGCGGCAATCCCCATTGTAGGGGCGGGGTTGGCCTTGTTCATGACTCCACCTATCCAGGCTTCTAACCCACATAGGCGTTGGGCCATCGAGTACAAACTGAGGGTTGGGATTTGGTATTGGGGCCACTGGGGGTAAGTTCTCAACTTCTGGTTCCGAGTCAGTCTCTTCAGGAAATGGTTCGGTAATGTCATCGTCAAAAGGGATTTCATGGTTTCCTTCTGGCTATGGTTTGATCCATCCACCCTCTCCTTGGTTGGGAAAGTACGGATCGCCAGGAAGATGGAATCCAGCCATGCTATCTATGCGAGGTGAGGGTAAAGGAATAGTTAATAGGCATCGAATCTAATAATACTTCCAATGTATTATAGCTACATAATTGATTCTTGAAAGATGGATCCTTGGGTAAGCTTTCAACTTAGTCGTTATAGCATCCTAAAATAATCCTATAGTATTTTAATCCTTATGTTTGGCTCTAGAGCTCCTATAATATCTAGGTAAGTTTTAGACTTGTTGTAACACCATAGTCACTCCCAAGCACATATTGGTCATGTCTCGACTGAATATAGTTGATCATGCTATATTCACCCTAGACATTATTACATAACTGCCCAGGTTTAACCGCGATGTCCAACATCCAAATACTTTTGTTTTGTTCTACTTACGACACAAATTATGATACTCGGGTATGCTTATATAAAAATACTTGTATTTTTGAAAGTATACTTTTAGTTTAGAGCACTTAGGGCCCTTAGTATTTATAGTTGTATACCATGTAAGTTTCGGTATATTTAGTTCGCTATAAACATGGGCTCTGATACCAATCTGTCACACCCCCAAACCGGAACGGCGGAAACGTTTGGGGGTGGCTGACGTCATGCGTAGTATCACAACAATTGTGTCATAGCAAGCATAGTAAACTCAACTAGACATTGAATACATATATGAAAAAGGTTTACATTGTTTAATACATAGTTTTGTTCACATTAAAAGTAAAATAGTAAAGATGCGACTCTAATGCTCCGACTTCTCCGAACTCCTGGAAGTACATGTCTACTAATTCCCTGATAATACAAGCCGTTTTGAAGAATATCGGCATAAAGCTGGTGCGTTCATAAGCGTTTAGTTTTTGGTGGAAGAATGTTCTTTGATCCTTTTGAAAAGTGTTCCTTAAGAAAATCCTATGTTTTCTTATGAAAAGCGTTTTTGAAAGCCCATTCCGTCCATGACTTCCAGATTCGTACAAGATATGTACAATCGAAGGAGTCGTGGAATGAATATGAATATTCGTTGGTTGTAAAACAGTCCGTTTTGAATATTCGGTTTATCCCGGGAAAATCCTATATTTTCCCTAAAGGTTGATGGTTTGATTATCCGTTTTAAGTTGAGGTTTGCAAGTATCTACCATACTCGTGTTGATAAAAGCAGTTTTCTTTTAAAAACCCTGGTTACACCCAGAGAGGTATATTGGCTTTAAAAACTAAATAAAAGAAAACAGTGATGAACTAAGTCCTAAAGATATTATTATTAATACCCTCCAGTAATTAAATCGTTTATTACTTTGAGATTAGTTCACTTGATTCATTATTACAAAAGTAAATCTCTGCTACCTAGGTTTTGAGTTTCATGACCATAACTACTGGATATAGCCCGCAACGGCCTGTATCCTTAATGACTTTGTCACCCGTAGACCTGTCGGTCCGACTGTAGCTAGCAGTGAGGTGCAGGATTGTCAGTCCCATATAGATCTATACACAACAGTCACGCTCTCCCTACAAGAGACTCTGGTCACAAGTGCTAGTCCTACACTCCGATTATGTGGGAGTGTTACCAAGGACGTGTATCAAACTTAGCCTAACAAATTTACAAGTAATAATACAGAAAATCCTGTTTATGATTTGCATGAATCCTTTATAAAATAATACATTTTACTACATGATTCACAAGTTCATTGTTCTAGTTTTGAAAACTGTTTCTACGTGTTGATTTCTTAATCGGTTGGTAAAACTGTTTTCCGTGTTAAAAGCATACTGAAAATATGATTATCTTAAACAAAATAATATATTTTCCACACAAGTTTCCTTGTACTTTTGCTTGTATCCCCCCCCCCCTGAAAACATGAAAAACTCGGAAAAAGCGTAAGGGTATGAACTCACCTTTGACGTGGGATCTGGGTGTTTGATCGGTTATGAATGCTGAGTGTCAACCGATGTTTCGTACGGAAGTGGATCCTATTAACATGCGATAACACATATGTGTGTTAGAATTAGGGTGTTTCATAGCTAAACATGACGGGAAACCACCCTAAAGACTTGGAAATGCTTATCGGGACCCTATATGATCAAACAAGGGAGGTATATGGTCATTAGGGTGTGTGTGCAGCCAAGCTGTGTGTGCGGTTACATTCAGGAGTGTGCGGCCGTATAGGGGGTGTGTGCGGCCGTACACTCCTCATTTGTGCCTGAAATGTCGATTTTGAGGTGTTCTTGTGCTAATACCAATTCCTACTAGTGAATGAAGGCCAAACTCTTCACTTTGGAGAGCTTTAAGGTGTGTACGGCCACCTTATGAAGGTGTGCAGCCGTACACCTTCATGTGATGAAGAACATGATGAACTTTGGTGGTTAAGGGCTTAGATCAATGGGTCCTTCATGTATGATAAGCTAGGTGATGGAAAACTCATGTTTTTGAGGCCTTGAGAGCGTTCTTGGATGAAGTTCTTAGAGAGAGAAAGTAGAGTGCAGCCAAATGAAAGGAATGAGTGAAAGGATCATCCTATATAAATAGGGATGAGTGTGCGGCTGGAGGATGGGTGTGTGGTAGCAAACTCGGGTGTGTGCCCGCACACTCGGGTGTGTGGCCGCACTCTCATGTGTGTGGCCGCACACTCGTGTGTGTGCGGTTGGGAGGAGCGTGTATGGTCGCACACCCATGTGTGCGGCCACACACTCCATATGTTGGAGTGTTTGGCTCAATTGCAAGGTGTAGAACTCATATACACTCATCCCAAGACCCACATCTTGATTTTAATAGGCTTAGAACACCCGAATAGAATCTAAACAAGGCTAAAAGGTAGCGAAAACGAGTCTAAATTTGATGGAAAAGAATGTCGAAACACGATATAATTTCCGGGTTGTCACAAAAACTGCTCCTACTTTTACTATCACGTCTTAGATAAACTAAGGAAAATTAAAAAAGCAACTACCAAATGAAAAAGTAAAACTTGATAGCTGTGAACTGCTTTTGAACCGATCTCATAGTCACGTGCTAATCCAAATATTTTGGATGATAAATTTGTAAGCCCCCTCAACTAATTTCAATACTAAAAACCTTTTTTTTATATTATAAAATTTGTGGAAGTACATACCCTAAATCTGATTAATTGGTTTCAAACTTAACAGTTGTCAATTACTTCCATATCTGTATCTCATATGATTGACGTAGATATTGAAAAGACTGTATCTGAATGAATTACTGCTACACTTCAAACTGATAACTGAGGTGGAACTTCAAACCGATAACTGAGGTTGAGTGGAGTAATTAATTATTAATGTAGGTTGTATATATTCAGTTGATGAATTGATTTTATTGCCGAGTAGTAGGTTTTGTTCATGCTTTATTGTTCTTGAAACTGAATGTTTGGTCCAAAATAAAAATGTTTCTGTAAATTTTTTATTGTAGACTTTGCAGTCAGTGTCTTCCAGGTATATCTCATACACCCTCATAACTTCATACTTAATAGTTTTTGAACTTTCGTTGAAGAATTCCACTTTGTAATTCTCATTTAGTTTCAAATAACGAAATAAAACAAGGTACACAGCGCCAACGGAAAATCTAATTCCATCTAGTTATAATAACATACTAAATACTACAAATTCGTATGTATAGAAAAGTTATAATAAAATGGTCCATATAGATTATATATATTAATCTTGGAAAATAATAGTGAAAAAAAACACCAAATATCTTTTAAGTTTCGCATGCTGAATTATGTTTATCAAAATATTAAACGACTTCAATATAATATACGATGTGACTTTCAACATAATATACGGTATCTAGGAATATTATTTCATTTATTATAATAACATATAATATTGTTTCTAGGTTTTATTTCTAAAATACAATTAATTTTTTTTAAATAACCATTTGTTCCGGAATGGGTTATTCCAGACCTGGAAATCGGCCCAAGCCTAATATTGTAACCCAATAGTGTGTGTGTCTATATATATATATATATATATATATATATATATATATATATATATATATATATATATATATATATATATATATATATATATAGGTCCCACACACAAAAAATCTGAAATACGCGTTCTGGAATTAGTAGAGCTGAAGCACCATCTACCCACATTTCGGACCAAGTTTTCAGCATTGATTCGTCAAACCAAGTAAGTTCTATACTTTAATTTACTTTGCATTTGATTTTCTTAAACAAATTACGTATTTCAGAATGGTCCGGAACACGAGGAACAACTCCGGAATATCATTTTTTTTGAATCTTTTTTTTTTCGTTGTATGTGTATGAATGTTATGTAAGTACTTTATAATGTATTTTTGATCGGTTGTTTTAGTCCGAAATTAGGTATTGTAGGGGTGCTGGAATGGTAATCTAGATCCGGAATATGATGAACGTTATCCGGAACCTGATGATCTATTCCGGAATGATGATCTGGAATACTTATAATATACAATATTTTCTATGTATTGTTTAATAACTCATGTTAGTCCAAAGATGGGTTAGCGTGGATGTTGTTAAAAAAAGTGGGTTTTACGGACGAAGAAGTTGTATTCCATTTATAGAAGCTTTTGGAATTGCGCTCGATAAAGGTAAAATCGAAAAAAAAAAATTATAATTCTAAAAACACAAATTATATATATATATATATATATATATATATATATATATATATATATATATATATATATATATATATATATATATATATATATTGGATACCCATCGGGCCGGTTTTGGGTATGGGTATCGGTACCCGACAGGTAGAACCATCTCCATCCCCATTCCCGCTTTTTGCATTCGGGTAATAACCATCTCCTGTCAACTCGGGTTAGGGTTTCGGGTACCCATCGGGTACATGTTTTTTTACCATCTCTATTTATAAGACCGTGTCGTACTAACATGGGATACACTAACACCCCTTAGAACCAAATGCTCGATAAGGATAAAAAAGTAAAAAAGTATGTGTTGGGCCACTGGACGTGGGACAACAATTCTAATGAAATTTAATTATATGTGGAGCATAAGATCATTAATTATATGTGGAGTACAAGATCTAATTATATGTGGAGTAGAAGATCAGGTCCGGTTCATAGGTTTTCCATGCCTTGTGCAAAGAAATTTAATGTTGTACTTATTGTATTGATAAACAAAAAATTGTAAAACAAAAAGAAAAGCTATTTTCTTATAAATAAACTATATCCATAAAAACAATGCTCCTAAATATATTATGCATACATGATGGCATAACAAATTAGGTTTCAAATACAAAAATTTAAGGTGCAATGATGTTTGAAAAGTCTAATATTGAGTAATTAAATGTGTTTGTCTAATTAACTATTATTAATTTTGTGGTACAGTGAAGGTGCCAAAACTATACAAATATAGAGCACATTGGCACATGAACAACTAAAACACCAACAAAACAACAAAAAAAAGTCAACTAAGAGATTTGAGAATAACTGCCAACAATAACAACAAACTTTTAGGAAAACTACTTTGCCATACCACTTACAGAAATGAACTTTATAAAAACACAATTAGACTAAAAAAATCAAGAAACCTAAGTTTATTGATATTAAACTAAATTTCAATGCATCCACCTTCAACTCTTGAGATTAACATTAGCCAAACCATAACCTGTGTGTTTTTTTTTGTTTTTCAATCTGATAATACAGGCCACAATAATTCTTGCAACTTAAAATACTTGTAGTGTTAAGCATCCACAAATATGAAGTGATTATTATATGGATCAATTTACACCAAAAGAAACTCCAATTAGTAAAACTAAATCAATGAGTATATTCAACTTATGTGAAATATTATAAAGAAATGTAGAGATATAAAATGATTGGAGGCCTAAAACCCAATTACAAAAAGTCCAAGGAACGGGGAAAGTATACAAGCTATTTTACAAAACAAAGCTGTTGAAATATGTCCTTGGTATCAAACTAGACATTAATTCTCAAAAATGGGTAAGGTTTGTATATTGTGTATTTCTATTGGGTGTGTTGTGTATTTGTCATGTAGGTTTACAGGTTTATGCGCGGGTCTTTGGGTTGCTCCATGGAGCTGTTTACCCGAAGTATTTAACATGTAGTTCAACTTCATTTGTGTGCATTCACTCAGTTTACAATCCGTATACAACTCTCTCAACTCTCTCGTATTAGGGTTTCTCTTGTATTAGGGTTTCTCTATGTTAGGGTTATATAAACTTAGAGATTCTTCTTCTGTATGATTGTTCTTGAGGTTTATGCAATCATCTGAATGTGAGTGTGAATGTAGAGAGGTTTCAGTTGTAAGTTGATGTTTGATCGAACTGGTTTATAGTGAATAAACTGCTCAAGTTGGGAATTGTTCGTGTTTTTACTTTCTTGACATGGTATCAGAGCTTTAGACTCCGTTTTCTTCTTCTTCGATGTTTATCGGTGATTTTCTTCTCCGAACGTCGTTATAAAAGGTTGTTTCTAACTCCTTTCTTATTTTTCTGTTGTTTTCTTCACAGTTTATGTTCAATCTAGAGGATGATTCTTGAAATCTCTGGATCATCTACATAAACTGCTTTGTTTCTTATTGATCATTTTGTTTTAGGGTTTCTTCTTTACTGTCGTTCTCATCAGAACGATTATTTGTCTTTAAGATTCTGGTACTGTGAGTTTCTTTGTGGTTTCTTATAGGATTGGTTCACGTGATGCTTATGATGCTCACTTGCTCTTGAACATCTGTTTGAACTTCCTTCGGTCGATTAATCCGTTTTTCTGAAATAACTCTCTAAGGGTCAGATTTCATCACCGATAAACCCTAAGTAGGGAACGGACAAATAGAGTCGATCCTTTAAGGCTTCATCCTAATAGCACTGTGAGAAATTTCTTTTTTCTCTTCTTATCTTTTTTTTATATTATGATTGGGAGATCCTGGTTGTCTTGTGTACACCAGTTATTGTTCTTTGTTTCCATTCTTGTTGTTAATGTGTTTTCTTAACTTTATATTGATTGTCTTGGGCCCCAATAAACGTGGTGACCATCTGGACTTAAAGTCAATACATGAGTCATTGTCTGATTTCTTCGTTGGTACCTGTTAGTTATTTGTTTGCCTAATTATTGTTTGTGGTTAATTTGTCCTTATGGCTGGTTCTTCTTACCACTTCTTCTGGCAGTTCTAATGCTCCTAACTTAACAATTTATGTTGTAGATTCTGAGTTTCATCAGCTTAATAAGGAACAATACATCAAGTTTTTACAACTTATAAATGATAAGCAAGTTAATGAGGAAGCATCTGCTAGTGCTAATATGGTAGGTACTTGTTTATTTCAAGCTTTTAATTCTTCTATTAATTGTCAAAAGTGGATTGTTAATTCAGGATCCAATCAACATATGATTGCTTCTAAATCACTTCTTCATGATACTATGGATGTGTCTAAATTGAATCTTCTTGTTAGTCATCCTAATGGTACTTCAGCTAAAATTGAGAAGATTGGTAATATGAACATATTTAATTCCTTAACTTGTTTGATGTTTTTGCTGTTCCAGACTTTAATGTAAACTTGTTATCTGTTCATAAAGTCTGTAAAGACAGTAATTGTGAGGTCATTTTTAATGAACATAGTTTTAAAATTCAGGGTTTACAATCAAAGGAGATGGTGGGGAATGGTAGAGAATCTGTAGGTCTTTATTACATGAATAGTGTGCCTTTGGGTAATCTTTTTAGGATTAATAATCCCTCATCCATTTGTTGTGTTTCTAAACTTACATGGCATAACAAACTTGGCCATCCTTCTGATCAAGCTTTAGGCTCTTTAAAACATAAACTTAATTTTAAAATTGATATTCTTCCTCCTTGTGATATGTGTCATAAAGCTAAACAAACCAGAGAGCCCTTTCTTGTTAGTCAACATGTCACTTCACATCTTGGTGAGTTAATTCATCTAGATGTATGGAGCCCTTATAAAGCGACCACTATAGAAGGATTTAGATATTTATTGACCATTGTGGATGATTGTACTAGAGTTACTTGGGTTTATTTGTTGAGGTCAAAGGATGAAGTTTATGATTATGTTCTTGTGTTTTCCAATATTATTTTAAATCAGTTTCAAGTTAAAATTAAAACAATTAGGTCAGATTATGGAGCAGAGTTTTTAAAAAAAAAATAAGATGAAACAATTATTTGAATCTAAAGGAATTGTTCATCAAACCTCATATGTTCACACTCCACAACAAAATGGAGTTATGGAAAGAAAGCATAGGCACATTTTATATGTTTCTAGGTCATTAATCTTTCAATGTGGTTTACCTCTTAAGTACTGGGGAGAAGCTGTTTTAACTTATGTTTTCTTAATCAATAGAACACCTACATCTGTTTTGAAAGGTGGTTCTCCTTATGAACTTGTTTATAAATCTTCTCCTACCTTTGATAAACTTAGGGTTTTTAGATTTTGCAACAAAATTGAATAATTTGGATAAATTTTTTGAAAGGGCTGATAAATGTATATTTATTGGTTATTCATGTCGCATCTAGTAAAATTAGATTCAATAATAGATTAAATTGTACCTATGTGCAAATGATTTCTCTATGTAAACTTGTTGCAATAGATTATTGAAATTCAAAAATGACATTGCTATATGAGTACATATATGCATACTTTGAGAATCACGTTTGTAATAAACTCTTAGAAACTCAAACATAATTCAAAATGGGACATTTCTCTTGTTCGAGCCGGAGATACTAAATGGGGTTCACATTTTAAAACAATTGTAGGTTTGTTGAATTTGTTTGTAGAAGTTGATGTAGTCCTTAAATATGTCAAAGAGGAGGGGTCTACTTTATCTAACCGTAATCAAGCAAATGGTATTTTGTCATATTTCAAAACATTTGATTTCGTATTTCTATTACACTTGATGTTGGAAATTTTATGCCTCACCAATACTTTGTCAAAGCATCTTAAAAAAAAGATCAAGATATTTTGGAAGCGGCTTCGTTAGTAAAAGGGACAGAAAAAGCATTCCTAGTTTTAAGAAAAGATGGGTTTCCACAAATTTGAAGAAGGTGTGTGCTTTTTTTGAAAAGCATAGTATTGGAGCTGTGGACATGTCACAATGTTATGTTACCCCGCGAAAGCGTAGGACCAATAAGACTAATCAACATCATTTGGAAGTTGTGATTTTTAACACAGTTTTAGATCTGCAAATTCAAGAATTTTGGGATAGATTTAGTGAAGTTGACACGGAGTTGATGGAGAACATGGCGGCTTTGAGTCCTTGTGACTCATTTTCTAGTTTTGATAAAACCGCAACCGTTGAACGGTGTTTTTCTGCAATGAAGTTTTTGAAGATTGATTTGCGTAATAGAATAAGTGACGATTTTATGAATGGTGCTTTGATTTTTAGTGTAGAAAAAGAAGCACTAGAGAACGTAGACTGAAAATATAATTATTCGCTTTCGTAAAATGAAAGAGCGGAGAGATGAACTTTAAAACATAACTTTGTTATAGAAGTTGAACTTTATATCTAATAAAATTACAGTTTTTATTTTTTTTCTTATTGCATATTACACGATTTTTTTTCTCAGGATACCCTTTTACATTAACCCTAGCTCCGCCACTAATGTGATATTTAGGGAGTCATTGAACACATTGAAACCCTCTTCAACAACTTAATTTTCATAAAAAATTATGATTAGTACTCTTTTTGTGTGATAGAATATTTATAGATGATGTTGTTGTTCAAGTGTGATTAATAGATATGTTAGAATTGATGTATAGGTGATAATGAGGTTTATATTTGTTACTTGTTGGTACAAGATAAAGATCTATTCTTTAAAGTTGTGTTGGTTTTAGGGTAAATCCTAAAAATGATTATTTGTCCAATAATCAATAAAAGCCCAAACTCATTATTTTTTACATTTTCTTTAATTTTTTTTTTTTAATTTTGATAATTACAATACATTTTTGTTAATATTTTTAACAGAATATAATTTTTACTCTTTCCATTTTCATGCAAAAATGTTTACGATTGTACAAACACTTAAAATTATGGTGCAATTTTCATTTTTTAGTGCTAGCGGCACAACTGCTCGTTTGCCATCCGAAACTATATATTGACCAATTATATTTTGATACTAATATATAGTTTTAGGGGGAATAAAATTCCAATATATGTATCATATAACCCTAAGACGTATAGGTGATGTTTTTTTGTCTGTAGATCTTCTTGATTTCTTATGTCTACGCCTCTGTGCCATGCAGACCACGCACAGACACTAGACTTTGCAAACTGTTTTTTTTGTAGAAGATTATAAACCTAAAAATGTATATTCATCATCGGCACAGATATGAACTAGAGTTTTCAAACCTCTTCAAACATCTTGTAGCCTAAAAGAAACATATATCTTTGTTTTTTTTTTTTTTTTTTTTTTTTTTTTTTTTTTTTTATAACTTTGATTTAATCCAACTTTATGTATGATAAAAAATTTGGAAAAAAATTACAATAGTTAAAGGAAAAAGGTTTGACGACACAATCATAACATTTGTAACAAATTTATAAATAAAGATTTAATTACAACAATGGTTATATATATATATATATATATATATATATATATATATATATATATATACACACACACACACACACACAAGAAAAAAATCATAATATTGTTTTATAGTTTTTGTGTCCTATTTTATAAAACATTATCGAATGTAGTATTATTTATTTCTTGAGAAAAAAATTTATGATCAATTTTTAATTGATTTAATTTAAAAAGTAAAATGAAAATTTTGAAATTTTTTTTATTTAAAATCAAAGTTTATTTTCATCCATTTTATGTTTTCAATTCTTTTATCTATAATTATAATGTTTAGATGTAACTTTATGATCAAAATTTGTTGGTTTTTATCAAATATATACATTAATTAGTACCATTTTATTTTCACTTTTTATATAATAATACATAAAATTTGATCAACATTTTTATTTATCTATAATAAATTCATAAAATTATTGAAAAACTCTTTTAAGTTTTTTTTTTTAAAACCCAGTTTAATTATATTTTATCTAATTATAGATGTCTATAGATGTTAAAAAATAAAAAATCTTCTTTTTTCAGACTACAGACGTTTGATCCACCTCTTCTACTGCAGTGGTTTGCAGATGTGGTCCGCAGACTGCATATATTTTGCCTCAAAAAAAATCAAACACCACCTTAAAGGTCTATTAATGTCACTAATGGATGAACCCGGATAACCTCTGATGTTTGAGATGTTACATATATGCAATTTGTTGACAATAATCTATGATCATCATATTGATATCTATTTCTAGATATGTTTGAGTTCAATATGACATTTATATACTCTCAAGTTATTTTGAAATGCTTAAATACATGGATACAAAAAAAAAAATTATTTATATACTCTATATTGAAATTCACTCTCTCCCAAATAAAAATTAAATGAAATTATAGGTTAAATTAAATAGGATCGATTCAAGTTGATTTAAGGTCCAAGACAAAAATAAAAGATGAAGTCCTTCACAATATTTTTTTTAAGTAAAGGAAGGTGGTCACTTAATACCAAATACTTTATTTTTCTATAATAATATAAGTAGATATATATAAAAAATGGACCTTAAAAATATGAAGGCTCTGGGCCATCATCTACTGCCCCCTGATACGCCCTGCAAGTACTACGAACTCTTGCTCTTTTTTCTAAGAAAATAATCGCGTTGCATATAATCAAACGATGAATCATGGATGAGGGCAACAAGTTGAGTTCTATAATAAAATAATGTGAAAATGGTATTTGGCAAAGATAGGAAAAACAACAATTTTTCTTTTAAAATAAAAAAGAAAAAAAGAATTCTACCTATGATTTATCTTTTCTATTTATCTATTTAAGAAGTGTTGTTGATGTCATACTAGAAGCCATCTTCTCAAAACGAGCGTGTATTCTAAATTTTTAATTCGTTTGTAATAAATAGTGCACGGTCAATTAAGGTAATCATTTTATCATATTTATAATATCACTTGTTTGAGACATACATGACATACAACATTTGTAATTTGTATATTGATATTGTATAATAAGCTTAATCATGTTTGAACTTGTCTTTTGCTCGTATTTGAAGTAGTATTACATGGCTTTAGCTAGAAGCTGATATCGATGGCTATTTCAACCCCCTGTTCCAGCTTTAGACATTTTTCTAAAATTTGTAATTTTCAAATAAGCTTATTATTTAAGCATATTCAGTAGCTTAGTATAACACCAGTAGACACTCACATATATTATTTCATGAAAAAAAATCAGTAAATGATGAAAGTAATAGTCTGACTCAAAAGTCAAACATCCTTTGTTTAATGAATCTATACTAATTTCCAACAAATTTGTGTAAATAAAAACTTGTTTATGGTTTTAAATTACGCAAAAACTGTTCCTTAACATATTATTAACATGACCATTTAAAAAGTCATATCAAAGTTCCCACCATTTTCATCAAGGTCCTCGCATGTGTTCCAATTGCTTCCTGACATCAAATTCCAAATTGCAATAAATGATTTTATTTAAATGTTAGGATCGATAGCAATACAAATACAATAATGATGCAAAAAATGGGAAAAAGAAGGGAATACAAGCTTTACTTGTTAAGTACAATTTGCATGAAATCCACATGTGTTTCTATGATTTTTTTTACTTAATTCTTGATCAATTCTGACATTGTATTTGGATCTGCCAAGACATTGATGGTTTTAACTCAAATATAAGTCTCTAAATTCAAAATTCAGTAATTCTTTTTATGCATAATAGTACTAGTATTTTTTTTTAAGTACAATTACTGAATTTTGCTAAGAGAATTAATTGTAGTCATTGATTTCAAAATTCAAATCATCAATAAAAAAACAAAGAAAGTACCTATTAGAATAGTTCTTTGTGAATCGGATTTTCCTAGGCCATGGGAGCATCTCAAAATCATATACCCTCAAAAAGAGTCCTCGTGGAGAGATGATAGACTCCAACATATAGAAAGACATACCGAATCATGTGGAACACTAACACTCCCCCACAAACATTGATATTTGTGTAGTCATGTTTTCGCTCCAAAAGAGCCCTTACGAATATTGGGTAGACTCCAACATAAATAGAGACATACAGGGTCATGATGTGGGATACTAACACTAACAGACTCCTGGCTTGTGATATTCACACATCTACGAAGCAAGTATGTTCGAAGGTTTGTATCTCGGATGTAAAACCACAGGATTGAAGAAGGTCTCTCGATCCTGAAATACGCATGCCTTTCAAAAAACAAATGTCATGCGGAAGACGACTTATGCTTGTACCTGCTACATTTAACCATTTTAAACATTTCATCTTACAGATGCCGATTGGGATATCTTGTAAAATCTTACACTCCCCTAGGTCTAGCTGCTCTAAACGTTCTAATTGGTCAAGATCCTCCGGTAATTTCTCAAGTAATTTGCAATCATCAAGTCTGAGACATTCCAGATATTTCAACATACAAATGGTATCCGGAAGATGTTTGATGATCAAGGATGACAGATTTAGCCATGCCAAATGTTCTAATTTGCCAAGATCCTTTGGTAATGTCTTAAGTGAACAACAACGAAATAGAGTGAGTGTTCTCAGATGTTTCAACATACAAATGCTATCTGGAAGATGTTCGATCTTTGCATTCGACAAATATAGAGTCTCTAAATATTCTAATCGACCAAGATCCTCGGGTAACTTCTCAAGACTCCAACAATCTTTAAGTTGAAGAATTTCCAGATGTTTCAACATACAAATGCTATCCGGAAGATGTTTCATATTTGTCCTAGAAAAACTTAGCTCTTCTAGACATTCTACCCGGTCAAGGTCCTTAGGAGCCTCCGGATAGCCTTCGAGTTTAAGCATTCTTAAACATCGTAACCCAAAAATGCTTTCTGAAAGTGTCTCAAGGTTTGTGCAAGCACACAGACCTTCAGAAATAAGCTTCTCAAGATTTCTAGTCACTGAGGGATCATCAATGTAAAAGCATTCAAACTGAAACTGTCGCAAAGTATTGTCCGGGTGAAGTGGACATCTTTCAAGGGACTTGGCAATCAGATGTGACTCAGCTGAAGGACCAATCTCAAGTGATTCATCCCTTCTACTAGAAGCAACATTCCTTTTGTCAACCATAAAAGATGTAAACCCCAAACAGCCTCTTAAGTTCAAGTAGACAAGATTTTCTAGACATCCAATGGGAACATGAAGCTGTACCAGATTCTTACATTCTTTTAGATCTAACTTCTTCAGATTTGGAGTCAACCCAAGGTCAAGGGTTTTCAACTTTGAATGACTAATGTTGAGGGATGTGAGCTTTAGACATTTATCAGCCATGTGAAGGTCTTCCAAATCATAAGAATTGTTAAGATCTAAATCCTCCAGATTCGGAGTCCACCCAATGTCTACGTTCCTCAACTGTGAATTAGTGAGTGTCAGGGATCTGAGATTCAGACATCTACCAGGCATGTGAAGTTCTACCAAAGCATTGCAGTCTTCAAGATCTAACAACTTGAGATTCACACATGAATGAAGGTCAATGGTCTTCAATTTAGAACCACTGAGGTTAACAGATATGAGCTTTAGACATCCATTTGGTAAGCAAAGTTTTACCAAAGCATTGCAGCCTTTAAGATGTAAGAGCTCGAGGTTCACAGCTGGGCGAAGGTCGATTGTCTTCAACTTTGACTCACTGAGGTCGATGGCTTTGAGCTTTCGACATCCATTAAGCATGTGAAGTTGAACCAAGTCATAACATCCATTTAGAGACAACACCTCGAGATTTGGACTAGACCCAAGATCAAGTGTCGTCAACTTTGAATAACTGAGGTCGATGGATTTGAGCTGACGACATCCATTGAGCATGTGAAGTTGTACCAAGTCACGACATCCACTTAGAGATAACGTCTCGAGATTTGGACTAAGCTCAAGATCAAGGGTCGTCAACTTTGAATGACCGAGGTCAAGACTCTTGAGCTTGTTAAGAACCTAACATAAACAAATGAACAAGATCAATATTGGTTAAATTACAAAGCAATGGATGTATAGCATCATGATGAATCTTGTAAAATAATCAATCAACCATAATTCTACCTTTCTTTCTCCCCCTTCCCAAAGTTGTACTATTTCACTTTGAGCCATCTTAAGGGCAACAAGATTATTTGCTTGAAATGTTGGGGGTAAAGACTTGAAAGGATACGCCTTACAACAAAGATATTGTAAAGCATTTGGAAAGTATTGGCTGACATTAGCATATTTCCTTTCTTCCGCAAAATTATATCTTGTATTCCGAGATATGTGAAGAAATCTAAGTTCCTTCATCTTTCTAAGACCCTTCATAACCATTTCAAAATTGCCTCCCATTAACTGGAATTGTATGTATCTTGTTGCTTTAGTACCCTGTAATGCAAAAGCAGTCACCATGAAACTTGTGTCATAAGAAATGCATAATAGGCTAGTTTCATAAAACTTACAAATAAACTTGACCTTACCAAGTCATTAGCCAATATATCTTTAATTTCATCATCAATCCACAATCGGTTGTGTTTCTGAGGCTTATCTGGGTGCAAACGACGAACAATATTTCTGCCCATTTCTTCAATATGGTCATGCATGTGCACAAACTCAAAAGGTTTTCTAGTAATAGTTATAAGAGATTTTTGCTCAAGAACTTTTAAACCATTTGTGGCATGAAATCCACAACTTTCAAGCGCTTCAATTACCACGGGTTTCGACCACCGTTTCAGTAAGCATGCAACATTTAGGAATATTTCCTTGTAATCTTCCTCTAGACTGATGTAGCTTAATTCCAATTTCTGAAGAGTTTCCTTTAACGGAATTGTTTTCAATCTTTCTAGTGCATCTATCCATTCACTCTCATTTTTACCACAAAGAAATGAACCCAAAACTTTTATCGTTAAGGGAAGACCAGCAGCATACCGTACAACTTGTTCCGATAGATCTTCATACCCTTGAATTGGAATCTCTCCCCCAAATGCATACCTACTGAAGAGGCAAATCGCTTCCTCCTCTGATAACAAATTGACATAAAGAATCAACTTCACCCGGTGTGCCACGAGCACCTGCTCATCTCTTGTTGTAATGATAATTCTACTTCCCGGTTTGAACCAATTAAGATCACCAGCTAACGCCTCAAGCTGGTCTATATGGTCCACATCATCTAGAACAAGAAGAGTCTTTTTATTACGCATCTTCTTCATCATGATTTTCCCATCATGCACACTATTCACATTGCCTTGATCAAATAAGACATCTTTAAGGACTTGATTTTGCAATGATTTCAAACCATACAAAGAAGTATTTGAATTTTCCCTGACATTCTCAACAAAGCTTTTAGCTTCAAACCGAAAGGATATTTGATCAAAAACCACTCTAGCCAAAGTTGTCTTCCCAACACCTCCCATCCCCTTGATACCGATTACACGAACATCATCGGTACCAATTTCTAAAGATGATACAACATCCTTTACCCTGGTCTCCATGCCTATTAGTTTTTCATCAGCATTGAAATCAATGGAACGTAACTGTAGTGAAATTTCTTCAATAACTTTTTGGATGAGTTTGGCTTCATGCCTATATATTAAAGAAGATTCAGTTAGTTTGCTCAAAATCCCACGTGAACTATAACAAAATACAAAGTATATGAAATAATAACATAACCATACAACAACATGAGATGTCTTGGATGACCTTTTCGGACATATATAGATTACTAACAAACAAAATGAAGGAATATTGCTGAGATATGATAATAGAATAGTGATAACCGTGCAGATTGGAAATTAAACTAATAGATAAGCTCAAAGAACTTCTTTTTTCCTAAAGGTTGAATTATGGAAAACAAAATAAACAGAGACCTCTTTTGAGAAATTATTAGAAAATTGAAATTGGAAACTGAGTTGCAATGGACATGATTAGGAATTATTCGTAAGTCGTAAGTTTGGTTAAAATTGATAAGAAAAAAGGGGTCCCGGCAGGTCAAAATCGGGTCAGGTATAACAACCCGGTCCAAACTATATCGACCAAAACGGGATCTTGTGATCAAAATTAAAGAATAATTATACAAAGATATGATCGATGAAGTAAGGAATTACCCATTTGCAGTGTTCTTCAACTCCCATCCAGCCAGATCTGCGGCTTCTTTTAGAACCTCTTTCCATTTCCCAGCAGCTCCATCATTTTCATGTTTAGCAAAAGCTTTTCCGACTGCCCCGCTTTGTTTCCGGACCTCTGTCGGTTCCACATCATAGAAGATGGGGTATGCAGTATGCTCACTCGTCTTGTGACACTCCATTATCATCACAAGCTCATCCAAGCACCAAGCTGAAGATGCATAGTTCTTGGAGAAAACAATGATATAGAATTTTGAGTCTTTAATGGAACTGATGAGCTCATCACTGATCCTTTTCCCTTTTCTAATTGCCTCATCATCCTTGTAAGTATAAATGCCTTGCTGCTGAAGAGCTTCATAAAGATGATCGATGAAATTGGTGCGTGTGTCTTCACCTCTAAAACTCAAAAATACATCATATGTAAAGCTTTTCTGAATGGATGCAATCGAAGAAGAGGCCATTGAAGGTTAATGCTTGAAGGATCTCCTATTCGGATCTTTGTTGCCTAAAAGTTTATGTGAATTTGGTTGAGTTGACTAACCCTTTCAAGAAGATGGTTGTCTGGTAATGCCAACGAGGAGTGATTGAAAAAGTGGTATTCTCGAGAAGGAACTAGGAAAGGCCATTTTTGTTTGAATTTATACGGGGTTTAAAAAAAAAAAAAAAGCACCATTCTCTTTAAAAGAAAATCAATGTGGGAAATCAAATCCCCATTTCATATTGAATTGATTACCTATTTTATATAATAAAACAAAGATGAGTGGGAAATCAAATCCCCATTTTATATGATTTTTATGAGAAAGGTTAGATTACGCTTTGTAAATTTTCATGTTCCTAATAGATAATTATGGTAGGTGTTTGACAAAGATTTCGTTTATATATGTTGTTGGCTAAAGTTTTCTCAACGAATTTGAAGAAAAAATAAAAGTAGGGGTGTTATGGGTATTCCAATTTTTAATATGAATATTCTAAATTTTGTTAAAATTATACTGATATAAATTCCAATAAATAATTATAAATGATATATACGAAATTCTTCCAATATAAAAATATAAAACTTATATAATTAACTATAAAAATAAGATGTGATACTTTATGAGAATTCTGATATATCTTCATTTTCATAACTTTTACTTGGATTGTTATCCTAAACAAAACATATATAATTAACTATGCTTAAACAAAATATCGTAATATGTTGAGAGTAAAATATACCTCATCATTTGAATTTCTAAATGACTGAAAATTTTCTCTCCAACTCGTCATGAAGAAAGATTAAAAGAAGTCGGTTATTCTCTTATTGCTTTACCATCTAGAGAGCCCAGTACACAGTATAGAAATGAAAGTTTAAATATGTAAAGATATCAATTCATTTCTATCATAATAGGTAGGTGTATGGGTTGTGCTAAGCACGATCCACAGACATTTCTTAAAAAAACTTGTAAAAAAATGCTACACCAACATGCACATATAAAGCACATAAAACACAAACAAAATCCGGTATAAAACTTGGTATACCCAAAGATTCTACAAAGTAATTTAAGCGATTATAATACCATAAGTAAGTAACTGGAAATCTAAATCCCAACTCTGTACTAATCCAAATTTACACTTAATGATATGAGTAAAAAAAATAAGCAATCTTGTTCTTAAGACAACCCAAACGATGATTACAACTTCCTACATAATCTTCTTGACGACATCGACAAGTTTCTTTTTTAGAGTTGATGGAATTTAGATCTTTAGAGGCTTTTCAACATATGAATTCTCTTGTTTTCCATTGTCTGCCATAAATATAGGATTACTAATACGATATATTTAAACACACATTTATAAGCGAATCACTCTCTTCTTCACTTTTGCCCCTGTAGCAACACACAGATAGAAATCGAGTTACAGGTAAATTTTCAAAAATTGTAAAAAGTTTAAATAGTTGAGTTCAAAAAATATAACACTGCTCTTCACATTCTATTTTTCCACCTTCACATGTTGAAGGCCCAAAAAAATTTAATTGTCTTTACTTATTCATAGCACATAAAACTACATGGTTAATATCAAAATGCAATTTGACTTGACATTTTAAGTTAATATAAGATCCATTATCTAAAAAATATGTGGTAAAAGCCATCCTACAATAATAGAATGTTTCATTTTATGATCAAATTCATTTTAAATACTATTAATAATACAATGTTAAATAAAATTAAACTAACCATTTCCTATTTAAGCAAAAATTGAGCACACTGAGCACACTAAATTGTTGGCTCATAAGTATTCTCATGGAACACTACATGCCCAACCTTGCGGCAGTATAATACTGCATACCCAATGTCCCTTTCCATCTCAATCTGAACCCACCTTGTAAGACATATGTTTAGATACTCTATTGATAGTGTTTATATTAGAGGGTATCTAAATGTAACTATCTAACCTATATATAGGATTGTAATCTACGCTTCAAATATACAATCAATTACCCTTTACATGGTTTAACTTGGTATATGAGCCAAGTAAACCCTACCTTACAACTCTAAACCCTAACTGCAGAAAAGCCTCTTACGGCTTCATTTGGTGCTCAACTCCAATCATCAGTGATCAACTCAAACTTGCATGGCTACCATTACTGCCTTCTCTACTGCAGAAAAGACATCACATAACTCCCATAAATTTGCTTTCACTCTCTCTCCCACCAACTATGGGTACTGGAAAGCAATGCTTGAACCCTTTCTCAGCACCAACAATTTACTTGGTTATGTAGATGGCACGATACCCTTTCCAGCACAGAAAGTGGGAACTGGAGACGCAATCACGGATAACCCTAGTTATCCCTGGTGGATAGCCAATGATGCACATGTCCAGATGATTATCATATCCACCATCTCTGAAGCTTTGTTTCAACACGTCCAAGGAGCAACCTCTAAAGAACTGTGGCTAGCCCTTGAACGGGCATACTCACCAAATACTGCCTCTCATGAATAGACACTAAAAATCCAGCTTTTTAAAATTGCCATGAAAGGCGATGAATCTCCACAGGGCTTAAGAATATGCCACAGCCCTTGCCAACATCGGTGAACCAATGAAGGATAAAGATCTTGTTATGCTCGTAATATCGAGACTTCGGGAAGAATACAATGGTTTGAAGTCGACTCTCTTAGCTCGTCACCCACCAATCAGCTTCAACGAATTACATGGTCTTCTAAGTGATCATGATTACATGATCAACAAACCCATTACAACTACCGTCACTGCATCACCACAGGTGTTTGCTACTTCTACTAGAAATGCCATTCAAAGTCTTCAACAATTGGCATCTCAGTTAGGCTTTCAATTGAATCCTATTGCCTCCCAACAACCTTCTCCACAAGCTTTCTATGCCTCGTGACTACCCAACAACAATCGAGGTAGTCGTCGTGGCAACACCCGCAACAATAATTCTCGCAATCAATCTCAAAATCAAAATCGGGGGCGTGATAATAATGGAAACAGTGGTTCTGGTTCTAGACAATTTGCATGGGCTTCTACTCAAAATACAGTTTATGGTCATTGTAATCGTTGTGGTATCGGTCATCTACCCTCTCACTATCCAAATCAGAAAAATTCTGCCCCAACACGACAACCTTCTCAAGCCAATTTTGCTGCATTTTCTTATCACGGCTCAAATTTAGGTGCAACCTGGTTTCCTAATACTGGTGCTAACACCCAAACTACACGTTGATTTGTCTAACCTTGATTTTTTAGAGACTTATCATGGCTTTGACTCTCTCCATGTTGGTGATGGTAAACCTCTTCCTATTTTTCACATTGGTTCTACCAAAATTTACTCTCCTCACAAAACCTTCACTCTTTCTAATATTCTTCATGTTCCGACAATTAAAAATAATCTTATGTCTGTTCAACAATTATGTCATGAAAATAATGTTTTCTTTGAATTTCATTCTTCTTTTTTTGTTGTGAAGGACGAAACAACTCACAATACTCTTCTCACGGGTCCAAGTGATAATGGTCTCTATTCCATACGCCTTCCTCAACTCAAGTCTATTTCTAAGATTGCTTTCACTACCACCAAAGCTTCTTCAACCATTTGGCATCAACGTCTTGGTCATCCACATCAATGTGTTTTTAGTTCTATTATTTCTAGTTGTTCTTTACCAGTTTCTACAAAACAATGTTCTTCATTATGTTCATCTTGTCAATTGGGAAAATCTTCCAAATTATCATTATCTTGTTCCAACTTTCAAAGTAATAATATTTTAGATTTGATATATTGTGATGTTTGGGGACCTGCACCTGTTTTATCTTCTGATGGTTATTGCTTCTTTATGTTATGTGTTGATCATCATACTCGTTATATGTGGTTTTATCCGTTAGCTCACAAATTCGATGTTTACTCCACCTTCAAAAACTTTGTCACGTTAGTTGAAAGACAGTTTAATTCCAAGCTCAAAATTGTTCAAACTGATTTGGGGGGGGGGGGGGGGGGGGTTCGCAATATATCTCTTTTTTTCACCTCTCTTGGAATTACCCATCGACGTTCATGTCCATACACTAGTGAGCAAAATGGCATTGTTGATCGTCATCATCGTCACGTTGTTGGAACTAGTCTAGCCCTTCTTGCACAAGCAAACCTTCTACAACGTTTTTGGCATTTTGCCTTTGTAACTTCTGTCTATCTCATTAATTGTCTACCATCATGTATCTCTTCAAATAAGTCGCCTTTTCAACATGTTTTCAATAGAAAACCCGATTACTCATTCCTTCGGGTTTTTGGTTGTCAATGCTTCCCACACCTCCGACCATATAACCAACACAAAATGGATTTTTGCTCCACTTCGTGTGCCTTCATGGGATATAGTCCTCTTCATCACGGGTATCGATGCTTTGACCTGTCACGGACCGTATTTACATCGTTCGTCATGTCCGATTCAATGAAGAGGTCTTTCCTTTTCATTCTCCTTCACCATCACCATCCAACCCCAATACATCACCCATTTATGTCTCCACTTTTCCCACTCATGTTGCAAGCACACCAAAGCTCTATCCTGAAGCACCCACTACCAATGAAAACGACACTCCTACACCTACATCTCCTACCTCACCACCTCCCCCTCCCCCTCCACCACCACCATCCTCACCCCCATCCCTACCCCCACCCCCACGCTCTCAGCCTTCTAACCTTCACCAAAATCCCAAGTGCAAAACCCATTATATCCCCTCTACATACACTGCCACTGTACCTTCCTCCCCTCTTACCAAACCCACTTCATTTTCTATTGCCAACAAGTTTCCAGAATGGCATAAAACGATGCTTGATGAATTCCAGGTGTTGGATTAATGTTTAAGTCCATAACTATAATTGGTAAGACTTGACTCGACCCGGCATGGTCCATTTAGGTTGCATGGCATCATGCACTTGGATAGACTATAATGAGAGAAATAAGACACTTATGGTTATTAATATATTATAAGTTCTAGTATATTAATAATAAGAATAATAAGATTATTTAATTAGTATTGATCAAGAATTAATCTAGGATTAATTAAGTGATCAAAAGAAGACTAATTAAATATATGGGTTGATTGTACAAATCATCCATACTTGTATAGTGGGCTAATGCTCCATGGATTATCTAGTTGGGCCAAACCCATATGATGCTCCATGATGTATTTGAACCCATGGATCCAAGGAAATGGAAAGTCATGACAATTAGGGTTTACCCTAATTGTAACACTATATAAAGATCTTATTCTTGACAAAATCGATCACTAGTATCATTCTAGAGAGGGCTAACCGATTTCATGAAGTGTAGAATTCTCTCAAGTTATTCCAAGTGTATTTGGTGTTGTGTGAACCATTTGAGGTGTCACAATTGGGGCACTAGGCACTCAAGCTTCATGAAGACTTTCTACATCAAAGAGGTATGTATTCTATCTTGTTATATTCATTGTTTTGTATGCTAGATTAGGATAATACCTTGGATGTTCATATTTGCATGTATAATAGAGAAAACATAGATCCAAGGTATTTAGGGTTGCATGTACACTTAGTAGTGTTAGAATGCTCATAACCCAACAGTGGTATCAGAGCCACGGGTTGTTTTCTGTTATATTGATGCAAATATTTTATTTTCAAAGTTGAAAAAAAAAAGAAAAAAAAAACATGAAGTTTGTCAAATTTTAAGATAATTGCTTGTTCTTGTGAAAAATTAGTTATTTGTAAAATTTGAATAAATTTGTTATATGAGTTGAATTAGGTCAAATTTAGTAAAAGATAAAATGATATGATTATTTTATTAGTTTTAAAAGTTTGATCTAAAGAGTTTTATTTTTTAAAACCTCTATAAGTTATGGATATGAAAAGGTTTTTAAAAAAAATTGATTCAAAGTTTGTATGGAGTTACAAAATTTGGTGTTAATGTTTTAAAAAATTCCATAACTTAAGAATAAGTTATGGATCACCAAAAGTTTTTGTGTTACCTTGTTTTATGAGTGAATTTAGATTAATGAAAAAATATGTGATAGTTGGTTTTAATCCAAATTAATCTAAAAGAAGTTCATAAAATGTGTTTATGTAACTTAAAAGTCACATTTATGAATCTTAAAACTCATAAAAGTTGCCATAGGTTACAAAATGAAGAGTCTTTTTCCTCATTAAATTGTTTTATGACTCCATAACTTGTCCTTAAGTTATGGAGGTTCAAGAGTCTCTTCATTAAATAATTAATAAAAAAATGTAACCTTAATTAGTTCCATAAGTTATAAAATAAAGAAAAG
Source organism: Lactuca serriola (assembly GCF_051521515.1). Taxonomy (NCBI): domain Eukaryota; kingdom Viridiplantae; phylum Streptophyta; class Magnoliopsida; order Asterales; family Asteraceae; genus Lactuca; species Lactuca serriola. Next base: position 161,765,066 of record NC_136416.1, on the reverse strand, counting down.
GAACATTCTTTTATTAGTTTAAAGTCTTCCATAACTTGTCCTCAAGTTATAGAACTTGAAGAGTTTTTGGATTAAAACTACTTTAAACACATAAGTTATGGAATTAATTAGTTTTGAATAATTTCAAAACTTTCCCTCAAGTTTTGGAATTTGAAAAGTGTTCACTTATGAATACTTTAATTCCAAGTTAGTCCTTTAGAATTTTAAAAGTTAAAATTCAACCCTTATACTTTATAATATTATAAGTTAATAATATTTATATATATGTATAAGAGTAAAGTCAGTCTTACCGTTAGTAGGCCTCATTCACGAAGCCGGTCTATAAGGGGGGTATAAGGTTACTGCCTATAAAATGGCAATTTAATGGGTGTCCACTCTCACCCATCGCTTCCTTGACCAGTGGAGGGTCGTTAGCCGAACAGGTTTGACAGGACTATAATTCTCCCTTCATTAAAAGTATTAATGATAAATACTAAGTAACTAAACTCTTAATAATACCCAATCTTAGTTACTTAGGAAAATGTGAATAAGGTGCTAATCCATGAAATTACACTTTGCACTTTGTTTAAGTCGGTTAGTGGAGCGTGTGTGGTTAACCGGCACACTAACTCGTATTTAACAAGGTAGGCAAAGGGTAACTTAATGTTTATCATAGTATCGATGGAGCATGTGTGGTTAACCGACACATCGATTGAGGGGTAAACACTTAAGGGTATCAAGTAATTTGCATGGTTACTTCACACCTTGTTTTGTGATCCTCGACATCCCAGTCACAAAACCTGAAGGGCACACTCGAGATTGAAACATGCCATTGAACAGTTCAATGAATCTCAAAGATCTAGGAGTTTCAAAACCAATTAAAACCTAATTATTATTTCGTTTTTCATGGTGGAAATTGGTGAATCGTCATTCACCTACCTTCAAATATTTTATAGCTTGGATTACAGCATCCCTCTTCTAAGTTTTTAAATAGTTTGTTGGGTCCTAGCCTTAATATTTCAGATTGGGTGTCATATTAAGGACTTTAGATCAACTATCTTGAATATCTCCCAAAACATGTCTGGTTTAGACATTTATGATCTTCACAAATCTGTTGAAACAAGCTTTCCTAAATGAAGATGATGTCCCTTGGAAATCATACTTCTTTCACCTCCTCAAATTATTCTCCCTAACCCATAAGTTCAAAGTCACTCAAGCCCTATTGGCAAGGCAAGGTCTAGGTGTGATCACATCTTGGAGATGTAGTCACATATTGACAAGCCGGGAGAGAAGGGTGTCAAAGTCTTGAGAAAGTTGGTGGTTCAACTACTTTCTAAGTCACATAGTGAGTTCTTTTGGAACACCTATGAAACAGACTATGACAAGACCCTTAATGATCTTATCTATTTGCTAAGATCAACTTCTTAAAACTTTATGGACATTGACAATGATGACATTGGATATCTAGTAAAGCTCTATCTTCCCAGTGGAAAGGGATCGGCCATAGTCAACTCGGTTGACCAAATGGTAAAGAGAAAAACTAAGTCTGTGATAGTCCCGTGTACCATTATCAAAGGGTCCATATGTTTATATTGCCAAAGGAATGGTCATTAGTTGCGAAGCTGCCAAATTTACCTAAGGATGTTAAAGTCAATAAGTTTGACTCTACTTCAGGTAAAGTCTACTATCTAACTCTGCTAAGTTTCTATTCTGAGATTCTTGATACATGATGTGACTGGGTCACATGGTGATGTTTTAAGAATCAAAGAAAAGTGAAGAAACTTAAAGAAAGAATATGCTGAATCTGATCGCATAGATGGATTTCTATCGCGTAGTTTGAAGATCGGATTCTTGAGCTACTTCTTAGGAGTTATTAGATATTGCTTAGGAATAGATAACAACAAGTTTTCATATGGATTGTAAGGATAAGTTTTTCCGCATAGTTTTAAAATAAAAGAAAATTTTTGATTTTATTTATTTTAAAATATCCTTACAATGGCATTTGAGGAAAAATTGTTGCTTATATGATTCCATTAATAGCAAGAGTGGAAATATGAAATTGATTCCTTCATTTGTGGTAATGTCTAAATTTACCAAATAAGGAAAGATTCTCATCACCCAAGTCTTAATTGGACCGGAACTTGGAATCATGCAAGTTGTATAGCATGATGAATGAGAACTTTCAAGTATTGGAAAATTAAGACTAATTACTTGTTCACATGGATGTGTGAGTCAAGTAAAGGACTAAGGGATCGAGTACACATTCTTGTGCACTGGTCAAGTCCACTACAAAAAAAATCAATAAGATTATTCGTCATAATTTACTAAAGTTCAGTAAATATGGTTATACTTACAAGCTTAAGTGTAACTCTGAGATATTGGAAAAGGTTCCAATGTATGGCAGAGTGAATAAGAAGAATCAAATTAGGCAGAAGGATAAAAGTTTCTCAAATCTGAAAAGATGGGAGAGTACTTTAGTATCAGTTTTGTGATCATCTTAATGATTAAGAAACCATATCAAAATTAGTTCTCTAAGGAAAGAAGAGGAACTTGAATTGTTGAAGTGGTTAAATCAAGAAGATGAGTCATACTTCGTTCCAATACAAGTCTTAGAGTTATACTCCAAGATTGTAATTTGAGTGGCATGTCTTAGAGAAGGTTTAAAAACACTTGTCAAATGTAAGAGTAAAAGTTTCCTACTCTTGTACATTTGAAATTGGTAAGTTGTGATGTTTTAGATAAAACAAAGACCAACTAAGGCCAATTGTGTGAAGTGTTTGTCTTGATTAGAATCCGCACTATCTCTTGGATGTTTGACAAGGGATTCTTATAGGTCAAGAGGACAGTGGGAGTCTTAAAGGTCTTGAAAGTCTCAAGAACTAATCAAGAATAAAACCTGAAGTTCTTCACTAGCACACGACTTGAGGTTTATAACCTATCATGTTGACATATTCTGTGCCCATTCCAGTTAAAGTTGGCTTTGCATATGAGTTCTTAGAGTTCTCAATTGGTTGCGTAACAACTTGGAAGCAATGACATGCCCTTGAGCTGCCAGGTGGCAAGAAATCAAGATTGAGTTTAGTCCATATGAGTTTGGATTTGTCATTATCCTTGTCTTGTGACTATGGTTTTGACAATTCACATGGATAAGAACACATACACCAGTAAATCTAAGTGTCATAAGGTTTCTCTCCGATTCATGAAAATGATGGTGAGGAAACTCTTTCACTAAGTAGATTTTAGCTAGATAGCAATTGTAATATTTGCATTCTCAAAGTCGTTAGTGGAGCGTGTGTGGTTTATCGGCACACTAACCTGGACTTGTGAGAAGTGGAAAAGGTCTAAACAATCGAGACTATGATTACGACATCCCTTTTCATAGTTCTTAAAATTGTTCAGACACACAAGTGTGCTATCTAAGGCAAGGTGTATGTTTTTGATAAAGTTTTATCAAAACAATCTAGTATCAGAAATCTGATCTTTGGTAAGAAAGTCAGTTGATTTCTGAGTACATGTCAAAGCTAGTGGGAGCATAAGTGTTATGCTCATAATCATCATGTTAGTGAGAGCATGATAATTATGATAAAGATTGCAAGTTAGCAATGTTAATTATAGAAAACAAAGTTTCAATTGGGAAAGAGTTGTTTTGCTATAATTAAGGGAGAAAAAATTATACTTCATCTCAAATCTAAAAGCTTAGATTGAGGTTTTAATCGTATTTAGTCAAGGATATATATATATATATATATATATATATATATATATATATATATATATATATATGAATTTCATGTTGGAATGGCTCAGCATAAGGATATGGGTCCATTATTTGCGTTCTAAAATTCGATTATGATTACGGCATCCCTTTTCATAATCTGAATTATGAGAACTTGGCAAATTGAAATGGAAATAGTATAGCAAAAGACTGGTTTAATCTTTATGTGAGACATCATGAATCGTGTCCCATATGCCTCGGATATAGGATCGATTACATGTGCTATATACATCCTTTCTAAAATTTTCCAAATGCCTGGGGCATTAAGAAGGGAAAATGTTTAGAACTGGATATGACTAAAAGGATTAAACAATTGTCGAGGACAATCTAAGGTTTACCAAAGATTGGTTGCTCAAGGACAGTTGGAAGTATAGTGATAATTCTGGAAGGACCATATTGACATAATCTGTAACGAGGCAACTCTTGTTCAAAAGTGATAGTCAAAATGGAATCTGGAAATGTTTCAAAGTTAGAATTTTCAATCTGTTTAAGATTAGGAAACTTAATGCAAGAAGGATGTTTCTAAGGAGATGATCTCCTTTGGAATGCTCTGTAATGGTTGTTGTCAAGTCTTTCTGACTTTGTGCATAATCATTACAAGAGGATCAATGCATATAAGTTTAGAATCTAACAGATTTCAGTAAATGGCATGAGTTTGGAATTCTTGAATTTGCAGTAAGGATTTGGGATTGTGAAAAAGGATCATTGGAGTTATGTTTAGTTAATCTATTTCACAAAGTAAAGATCATAGACATACATAGTATGCATACTTGGTGTATGGCATGACTAGTGTTTAGAAAACATAGTGTACATGCTTGGAGCATGGGACAACTATTGTTTTAAATTCAAGAATAAAGTTGATAGCTGAAACAGTATACAATGAATAATATGTAATCACATGGTGATAAATAAAAGGTGTTTTATTTATATTTATAATTTCTGAGACCATATTGGATTCGATTATTATTGTGTTTCATTTTGCATGTTTTGACTTCCAGAATAAACTAGGTTATTCTTCCAGAATGACTAAGTTATTCAAACTATCCACAGTCGGTCATATGTTGGAAGTGGATATGAATTAAGACTGTCATGGGTTAGCTTGTAGAGGTCTAAGGTGTTGGACAAAGAGCTACAACACTCATGAGTGCTCATAAGTTCTGAGTATTGGATCCAACCCACGCTCATTGGAATCACTTCATGGATTTTATCACGAGTGATCATGAGACGATAATATCTTATATTCTTCAAACCTAGAGATATGAGTTGTTACTATGAGTTGGTTGTACATTGATTGCACGAAAACGCATTCGGTAACTCGGTGCTATAAAATGTGCCTTTGTGTATGATTCAACAAGTAGTAGAACAAGCCATATGAGTCGAAGTTTATCCATTCCTTTTACCTTCGGGATAAAAGTGATATCTGTGGGCCCCTCGATGATTTGATGATGACAAATGGAAGTGCTCAGCCGGGCCAGGACTTATTTGATTTGTTCAATTAGTCAGTCGTCATAAATCGGAAATCGGGAAACAACAAATGGACAAAGAGAATGATTATAATCCATGTCTCAGTCCATATGATATCTAGAATGGAGGAATATATGATCCCTTATCTAATGGACAAGTCATTGACAAAGATCAGAGTTCATCTACAAGGTCAAAGTTCGACAGAAGCTTTTGAGAGCTACGATTGCCGGTCGGTTCTTGAAGTCATACGTAATAATAGTTTTAGACTTATCCAAGTGGGAGACTATTGGATTAATGTCTAAGTCCATAACTATAATTTGTAAGACTTGACCCGACCCGGCATGGTCCATTTGGGTTGCATGGCATCATGCATGGATAGACTATAATGAGAGAAATAAGACACTTATGGTTATTAATATATTATAAGTTCTAGTATATTAATAATAAGAATAATAAGATTATTTAATTAGTATTGATCAAGAATTAATCTAGGATTAATTAAATGATCAAAAGAAGACTAATTAAATATATGGGTTGATTGTACAAATCATCCATACTTGTATAGTGGGCTAATGCTCCATGGATTATCTAGTTGGGCCAAACCCATATGATGCTCCATGGATGCTCCATGGTGTATTTGAACCCATGGATCCAAGGAAATGGAAAGTCAAGACAATTAGGGTTTACCCTAATTGTAACATTATATAAAGATCTTATTCTTGACAAAATCGATCACTAGTATCATTCTAGAGGGGGCTAACCGATTTCATGAATTGTAGAATTCTCTCAAGTTATTCCAAGTGTATTTGGTGTTGTGTGAACCATTTGAGGTGTCACACTTGGGGCACTAGGCACTCAAGCTTCATGAAGACTTTCTACATCAAAGAGGTATGTATTCTATCTTGTTATATTCATTGTTTTGTATGCTAGATTAGGATAATACCTTGGATGTTCATATTTGCATGTATAATAGAGAAAACATAGATCCAAGGTATTTAGGGTTGCATGTACACTTAGGAGTGTTAGAATGCTCATAACCCAACACCAGGCACTTCAAAAAATGGAACCCGGTCGCTTGTTCCTCCCATGCACAATTTAATTGAATGAAATGGGTGTACAAATTAAAGAAAGATTCACAGGGAAAAGTTTCTCGCTAAAAAGCACGACGTGTCGCTAAGGGGTTCAAACTACAACCGGGCGTTGACTACCACGAGACTTTTATTCCGATAGTCAAAGCCACTATTATTTGAGTGATTCTTTCCCTAGTCGTGACCAACAAATGGCCCTTACGACAGTTGGATGTCCAAAACGCATTGTTGCACGGTGATCTCAATGAAACAGTTTATATCCGACAGCCACCAGGTTTTGTTGATCCTAGAAAGCCCGATCATGTACGCCTTCTTCACAAATCTCTTTATAGACTCAAGCAAGCCCCACGAGCATGGTTCACTCAATTATCGACGACTCTTCATCGTCTTCTATTTTTGGGATCCAAAACAAACCCCTCTCTCTTCATTCTCAAAACAGGCCATGTTATTGTTTATGTTCTTGTTTACGTGGATGATATTATTGTCACAGGTAATGACACTACGGCTATCAATCAAATCATTCATCAATTGGGATCTACCTTTGCCATTAAAGATCTTGGAAAACTTTATTACTTCTTGGGTATTGAAGTTGTTCCCCATGGCCATAACATTCTTTTGTCCCAACGCAAGTATATTTTGGACATACTTCAACGCTCCGGTCTAACAGATTGTAAGCCGGTATCATCTCCCATGAGCACTACTCAAATCTTGACTCCCGATGATAGTCCATACCTCTCCAACTCTATTGCCTATCGACAAACTGTTGGAGCACTTTAGTATGTTACACTTTCTAGACCTGACATTGCCTTTGCTGTCAATAAGCTATGTCAGTTCATGCATGCTCCCACTGAGAACCATTGGCCTGTTGTCAAAAGGATATTGTGCTATCTTAAAGGCACTGCTAATTTTGGTTTATTTCTTCGTCACAACTCGGACTCCTCTCTTCAAGCCTTCACTGATAGTTGTTGGCAACCTACTGATGGCTCAAAAATTAACGCCTTCTCTGATTCTGATTGGGCTGGCTTCCCGGTCGATCGACGTTCCATGGGAGGATTTGCTATCTATCTGGGGTCCAACTTGATCTCCTTGAATGCTCGCAAACAACGAACTGTTTCAAGGTCCTCTACGGAGTTCGAGTACAAGGCTCTGGCAGACACTGTTACTGAGTTGCTTTGGCTAAGGGCTCTCCTACATGAATTGGGAGTTTCTACAAAATTCTCTCCTACGCTATGGTGTGACAACCTTGGAGCCACATATCTCTTTGCAAATCTGGTTTTTCATGCTCGAACAAAACATGTTGAAGTTTATTTTCATTTTGTTTGTGAACAAGTTGCCCGAGGTCAATTAGAAGTCCAATTTATATCTACCAATGATCAGATTGCTTATGTGTTCACTAAGCCTTTATCTTCTCAAAGAATTCTCTTTTTACGGTCCAAGCTGCAGGTCGTTCCCCGCCCTTAGCTTGCGGGGGAATGTTAGACATATGTTTAGATAGTCTATTGATAGTGTTTATATTATATGGGTATCTAAATGTAGCTATCTAGCCTATATATAGGATTGTAATCTACGCTTCAACTATACAATCAATTACCCTTTACATGGTTTAACTCACCTAAACACGTAAGCATCATTAAGGAAAACTTTTTATATTATTTGATTAGTAAAGGATATACCATTAATACACAAAATTATAAAAATGATAAGTAAAGCAACATCAGTTCCTGTGGCCACTTTCTTGCACAATCATCAAACATTTGAGTATACAAACATGATATTTCGCCCTTAGAGATAAGTATTAGGGTATGTTTATTTTTCCCTTTGAGGTTTTTACCTTTTTAAATGAATTTCAAAAAGCATCATGAAGGTTTACAATACAACCCTCCTAATATAACATATCATAGGTGGTGATATCAGGTTGTATGGGAACAAAAGAAGACTTTAAAAGGATAGTATAAAAAGAAAATATAGTTTACGCACATTCTCTAAGAAAAGTCCCTATTGGAAACACTAGGTATTTACTGATTCAAAGGTGCCCGTGAATACACACTTTTTCCATCTTAATTCTCTCTTCTTCAAACTTCATTTCCCTGGACAAAGACAAAAGAAAATAGTCACAACATTGTGGAACACCAACCAATACTCCTTTAGGGTAACTTTAACCTACACTTCCAGTTATAAATCATCAATTTTAGAACTCAACCTAATCCTAACATTCTATTCAAGTGTAAAAGCCACATAATTGTAGTGGATATTACTAATATTCTCGTGACATTTCACAAACAAGTGGCATGTGACAATAGTCAATTCGGGTCAAGTCAGAGTCAAACAAAGTCAACAAGTCAAACCGGACGACTCAATTAGCCCTTGTATATTAGGGTTTACATTGTGTATTTTATTGACAACCCGCTATTTTAATGAGAAAACATCAATTGGAAAATTCGTATGTTTGAATTTCCATAACCATGATAATTCTAAACATTGATCCAAAGCGATAAAACACTATTACACACTCGTCGGGAGTGTGTAGGACACTAAAACATGGCTTAATGGGGTCTACGGACCTTGCATTGCGAAGCCGGACACTCAAAAATGTCACAAACAAAACCTACCTCAATCGTATTCACTCTATCTCTATCTATTTCAAATCTCTCCCAAATCTCTCTCAAAAGTTCCCGTAACTTTTCATAGTTTTTCGGGCCATCCTGACCCTTAACCGGGTCAAAAACGGCTTGAAATGGGGTAAAAACGAGAAAAACAACCTTAAGGAGCCGAAACTCCTCTTAGGGCCGAACCCTCTTAGCAGCCGAAACCCCTGGGGCCGAACCCTCTTAGCAGTTGAAACCCTAGGACCGAGACCCCACCAGCCAAAACCGAGACCTCTGGAACCGAGAGCCAGCCGAAACCGAGACCCTGAGAGCTGAACCTACCGAGGACCGAAACCCGCCTGAACCGAACGTCGCACTTTCGGCTCCCTTCGCACCTTCGGTTCCTTCTTTCCCGTCTGTCAGTCCATCTCCTACTTTCGGTCCCCATGTGCAACCAAGCCTCCCTTCGGTTCTAAGCTCCTTAGGAGCCGAACCCTCGCGACTTCAGCCAAAAATTCGGATTTTTGCCCGATTTTCAATATTTTTAGCATTTTAAGCCCGTTTTTCATCATTTTAAAGCGGGATTTTCACCAAAAACTTTACTTTAACATATTAAGACCCATATGTCTTAATTATTCACGTTTTAATGCAAATCTTATCCAAGATTTAGTGGTTGGGGTAATAAAGGTGGAGTGTTGACTTTCCTTTAGCTTATGACACAAGCAACCAGTCACACCCACTCCTTGACCAGCCACACTCCTTTTACCATGCCTAGGTCATGTCAATTTACTTTTTCATCATTTCCAACCTTTTCCCACATTATTAGAGCTGGAACATCACTCCACACTCCTCACTTCACTCATTTCTCTCATTTTACCAAAAATTAAACACAACTTTCCTTTCACTTTCTCTCTCTAAAAATTCGAGATTCAAGACTGATCATCAAGCTTTCTTACACTCTTGGTAAGTATGATTCATCCTCCTTATGATAATTACACTTCATTTTACTCAAATGATTGATTGCTTACACAAACTCCATCATTATTGTGTTAGAATCTTGAATTTTCAAAGTAATCCTTCAAGTGTTCTTGAGTTGATCACTTCTCTTCTCCAACATCCATCCACCAAAATCATTCAATGTGAGTTCATACCCCTACATTTTCATATTTTCTTAAGTTTTAAGGGGGGAATACAAGTTAAATCACCAAGAACACAACTAAATGCTTCTAACAGCTTTCATCAGAAAAGTTGGACTCCATTCACGGACTGTTTTGGTAAACTAAAACATTTTAGTTTTCAAAACTGTACAAGGTTCAAGTAGTTCAAGTTCTTAGATTTAAAATGTCTACTTTCACATTTCCATACGATTTTTCTAAAATTTATGGTGATTTTTACAAAGTTGTCTATCATTTCAAGAACCAAACTGGACCAGTCTGTGTTTATGGATGTTTTCACCTAAGTTGGAGGTCACTAAAAATCATGGAAAAATTTATGAACAAACTAGACTCAATTTCCAAACTCCCAGAATTTACAGATTCTGATTTGGATCTATTATGAATCTTCTATACATTTTCTAAGAACAGTAATGGAATCTGTTAATAACATAAAAATACTAACAATTTCATTTCACCTTGTAACATGTCGAGCAAGGTGTACATATTTATGTGAATATATGTTATTGCAAATAAATGACATTTTGTCTTGGTATATAGACATACATCAGTTAATAAATGGATATTGATACATATATAAAAGATAACAAATTGTTATAATCAAAGTACGTCCATTTCATACGAACCTTTGAATAAACTATGTTAAATATAGTTTACGTACATTACCACTACTACCCTTGTTTTGATAAACTATAATAGATATAGTTTATGATACATTACATAACACACTCGTACAAAAAGGGTACATTTATACAAAAAGGGATTTTCATCACATTACACGTAAATTCGTTAATGACTTTGTGAGACATTCGCTTCACAATTGTTAATAAGTCTTGTATTGTAACCAGAGTCTCCTGGAGGGAGAGCGTGATAGTTGTATATAGATCTATATTGGGTTTGACAAACCCACACCTTAACTGCATGCAACAGTTAGACCAGCAGGTCTGGGGTGACACATGTCATAACATTTCCGAGGCCTGAAGAACGTCGTTTCAGGCCAACTAGGTCATATCATGGTTATAATAACTCACAGAAAGTATTAACAAACATAAGAATTTACGGGAATTTCATTGAATTCAAACGCGTTTATGTCGATTTAAACTTACATTATTTTCTATAAGTAAGAAAGGTTACTTATACATTTCGGTCTTCAGATATAAGACTACATTACACATTTTAAGGAAAATATCGGATTTTCTAGAACAAACATGACATTTACAAGAGAAAGGCTTTTATCAAGTTTAAAACAAAAGCTTATGAACTCACCAACCTTTGTGTTGACACTTTTCAAACAACTTGTATTCTCAGGAAATCACTAAACAGGTATCAAAGTGCATTTTGAGGATGGGACGTTAAGGCGTCAACATTTCATATTTTGTCAACATATTGTAATTGATTTGGAAACATGTAATTCATACAATGATGTAACTCTTTCAATTATATATATATATATATATATATATATATATATATATATATATATATATATATATATATATATTGTGGTTGTATTTGCTTGAATTACTATTGCCATTGTGGTTATGGTACTATATATGAAGTCATCCACCCCCGGACGTTTCCATCATCCTTGGTTTGGGGGTGTGACATGGAAGGCTTAAAAAGTATGACTAATTGACCCATACACATTACTTGATAAGAACCGGTGTAACAATTGATGCCTTGCGAGTAAGAAAGAGGTGATTTTCCCCTGTGTCAAAACAACCCACAAAATTAAAATCTAGAACAATATAATTTTAGTTTGAATTAAGGAGGAGAAAAAGAAAGAGGGGGAGGAGAAGTCTTGTGAGTAGTGGAGTCGGTCTAGGTTTCTTCATCAAAAAACCAAAAATATTCATAACCGAGGATATGAGAACAACATTACCGACTGAAGCTTGCACATGTAGAAGAAGCGATGGTGGAGAAGTAGAATAGAGAAGCTTCAAATTCGTTTTAGAAAGAGATAGGGTCTGTTTGGCAGGATCTGACTTTTTAAGATCGAGATTTTTAAGAGATCTAAATTTCTAATAGGGTCTGAATTGTTAAGATCTAAAACTTTAACATGCTATTTGGTTGGAACATCTGAATTGTTATGTTAAATGATGAAAATGACCATTTTACCCCTATGTATTATTTTTGCTACATTCAACATTTCTGTTTTATAAAATAACTAAACCAACTTCTTGAATAATTATAAAATAAATACAAATTAAATATAAAACCAAATCAAACAACAAGCCATAAACAATCGAACCATAAATTACAAACAAGAAACTATACAAACCCAGTCAATAATCAGTAAACAAATGAAATGATAAATAATAAATCATAAACAATTGAAAGAATGGTTTTTTTTTAAATGACAAAGATATGATTATGAAAAATAGCAACCACTATGTGTAAAAAAAATCAATACAACATCCAACTTAATAATGGCTCTCAAAAAAAATTTCGCAACATTACATACGAAATACCATTAGATCTAGATTCAAGAGTGAATAATACGAATCCACTATATTTTATGACCGATTATCCACATAATAGCAACCAACTTTAGCAATGATTCTCAATAATAGAAATCAACTATTTCCTGCAGAAAAACAAACACCATGATTCATATTCAAGAATAAATATTAATACCAAATGATATGTTTAATCATTGAATACCTGGTTAGCTCCATGATTAATTTGTTGAAAAAAAATAGAAAACCATGTTGTGATTCCTATGAATACTGCATAAATTGTAATATCTCTAACCTAATTGAACAACAAACACCAACATATACACAAATATTACCTGTAGATAAAAGATTTATGTTAAGGTGACTTATTGATAACATGAACAATTCTAAAATAAATGGAGATAAAGGAACATGTTAAAGTCTCAAACAAATCAACTTGGTCAGCCCCTAATTATCACATATAATCCCCACAAAATCAGTAACAACAATTTTGGTTTCTAAGCCCTAAACAACTGAAATCATATGCAAAATACCCTAGGTTGTTGTTTTGATTTCTCTATAATCTAATTGCAATCAAAATTACCCAAATCAAATTTAAATAGTGCACAATCGACCCCAGCCACACACACACACACATGGAGCAAATGAATATATAACAGAAGGTATTGAAGCATCATTCGGAGAGACAGGGGAAGTTGGCAGGGATGGTGGAGCCGGTGTCACTGGCTGGGCCGACAGCGGCGATGTCGTTGGCAGAGTTTGACGGTATGTTGTCCATGGAAAGCGGATTAAGAAAATCAATTTTAGAAAACGATTACATGACAATGTTGTCGACGAGTTTGATGACGCGGGAGGGAGGGAGGCGCAGACAGCAGCGCTGGAGGAGGCAGAGGTGTTGGTGGAGGCGGCGACCGATGGGTTGTAGGTCGGCGGAGATGGCTTAGGGGAAGCCATATCGTAAAATAGAAAAGAGAGGGGGAAAATGTCTGTGGTAAAATAGGAACACACGTTTCATTTTTCTTTTCAGATACAATCTTAGACCTGAAAAATTAAGAGGCATTTTAAGATTAAGAGGAAAAAAAATAAGATCCAACCAAACACTCTAAATCTGAACTTTTAATAGGTTGCCTCTTAATTTTTCAATTAAGAGACTACCAAATAGCCCCATAGATGATAGATAAAAAGCAAAAGGAAACAGTGGTGGAATAAAGAGTTTAATGGAAATTCCTTAGAAATCATCGGAGCCATATTAGAAAAGGCTCATATTAGAAAAGGCATAAGACTAAGGATATCTTAGATCTAAAAAATTAATAGGCATTTTAAGATTAAGAGGCAAAAAAAATAAGATCCAACCAAACACTCTAAATTCAAACTTTTAACAGGTTGCCTCTTAATTTTTCAATTAAGAGGCTACCAAACAGCCCCATAGATGATATATAAAAAGCAAAAGGAAACAGTGGTAGAATAAAGAGTGTAATGGAAATTTCTTAGAAATCATCAGAGCCATATTAGAAAAGGATCATATTAGAAAAGGCATAAGACTGAGGAGGAGGCACATGTCTTCCCATGCATTGGTGGAGAATAAGGTACATCGTAAAGAATACGTGTGTTTAAGGATGGCAACGAAAATGGGTATACCAAGTTTCGTGTTCCCCATCCCCATACTCGACCCCATACCCATCGGGGATTAAAATTCTATCCCTATCCCCAATGGGGAACGGGGATCCCCAATGGGTAATTGCGTATTTTTCCACATTACAAAGTTTTGAACTTTTATGAAAAATAACACATGGTTATATATTAACCAACAAAACAATAACTAATAGAGATAATATAAAACAATATAATCATCAAGCTTATTCAAACATGAACAATAACATTTAAGTTTACAAATTAAACCGTTTTTTTGCAAAAAAAAAAAAAATCTTCCAAAAATTACACGTTTGATTGTTGAAAAATCTTACTATGGCTACTGACTTACTTTCGCTTATGCATTATGATTTATGGATTGATTAAAAATAAAAACATAAATAATACTATATATATATATATATATATATATATATATATATATATATATATATATATATATATATATATATATATATATATATATATATATATATATATATATATAGGGTACCCATCAGGGTAGGTTTTGGGTACGCGTATGGGTACCCGACAAGTAGAACCATCCACATCCCCATCACCGATTTTTGTATTCGGGTAATACCCATTTCCGGTCAATTCGGGTAAGGGTTTCAGGTACCCATCCGGTACAGGTTTTTTTGCCATCTCTACGCGTGTTCTAATAAGTTGGATTAAATTGACTGGGGTGTACAAGTGATAAGAGTGGTTGAATAGTGCCTCACACGCCAAAAAATAAGTCAAGCGTGAAATGCACGAAGCCTCCTTAAAAACAAAAGTTTTTTGTATATCTCCTATCCTAATAAAACAATATAATTATGCCATGTCGCATCTCCATAAGTATTGTGAGAGTTTTTTCCTGCTCTTTTTTGTAAGTGAAATGCCTAAAATGCCCTTATTCTCGAGTACATGAAACCTAATTAGTCAATATCATCGGTTTATTCCACAAATCACGTATGTGTTTCCTCTAATTTCGCTTTCTTGATTTTGGAAACTAGATAATAATTCAAATTTGAAATCCCAAATCTCACAAACAATTCCAAATCAATGATTTTGGAGGAACCTAGGGTTCTAAAACAAAATCATCTCTATATCAATTCCTATAAACTATGGCTGTATAATTTCTTCTTCAACTAGTAGTAATGAAACCTCACTAATTTCCATTTTTCTTCTCCCCTCTTCCCCTATCCCTAATTTCCCAGGGTACTCTCTGTTATAGTTCTTTAGATACGGCTTCTCTATTGATTTCCTTTATGTTCATCGTCTATGTTTCAATTTTTTGATTGATTTGTTTCCTATAGTCATCATCGAATGGGTTTCTAGGATATCTTCATCATTAATTTTGGTTTTGCAGGTTTACCAGGTAGCTTGGTGACGCAAACTAAAAAAATACTTGGAGTTGTTTCATGATTGTAAGTTTTTTCAATTGGGCTCTTTGCTATAGTTTTTATATATATATATATATATATATATATATATATATATATATATATATATATATATATATAGTTTCTCCATTTATTTGGTTTATGCTCATCGTCTAGGTTTCGATTTGTTTCTGATGGTCATCATAGAATGGGTTTCTAAGTTGGGAAAATGTCACTGTAGTCCCACTAACTTACAAGTTTTGGTTTAAAAGGTCCCTTATTTTATTTTTTGGCTTTAGAGGGGCATAAACTAACATTTAACTGGCTAATTTGGGATTTTGACCCAATTCAACCGGTTTGCTTGCCATGTCATCAACCAAGTAACCTATTGAGTCAACTCAGATGAGTCGGCTCACCACAGAGTTCACTTACTTGGGCACTAAGGGTTAGGTGGTCTCGTACTATATAAATGGATGGTCTCTTGAACAAAACCCTAACACTTTGTTACCACTTCCGGCCAAACACAACCCGACAAACAAAAATAGAATACTCGTGTTCCCTTTCACTGTCTTCCATGGAGCCTATCCCACCACCATCACCAGATACTATAAACTCCAACAACTCGATCCTCTCAAGAGATGGGCTATACTTGAACAATTTGCACACGATTTTCTGCGACTGTGGTGATAAAATAGCCGAGCAAAAAGGTGAGGTGGAGCGCATGAAGGAGGAGATGGGTCGCGATTACCTTCATTCCAGGGTTGATGTCCTGAACATGCAACAAAGGTTCGAGAAGGTTGAGAAGCAGATTAAAGCTATTGCGTTGTTGGTTGTGGGTCTTGTCGTGGTGATGCTCCTGCTACTGATTTTCATCATTCACTTGATAGTCAGCAAGTGATTCTCAAGGAGGTGAATAGTAGTGGTATGATAATCTAGTGTTCGTCGTAATCATCTATTATGTTTAAGGTTTTTATTGTAATATATGTTATTAGGATTGTGTGTGTTCATTTGTGTTTGTGGTAATCGTGTATAATGTTTGTGTTAGTGGTAATCATCTATGATGTTTGTTGTAATATATGTGTCACACCCCAAAACCGGGATCGGCGGAAACGTTCTGGGGCGGAGGACGTCATGTATGCATCACAACAAATGTATAGTAGTAAACAAGCAACAACATCATCCATTTCATTAATAGTATAATTTTAGTTACAAGTGTTTTCTTTCATAGTACAAGACAACATGATAACTGATCAAAATAAAAGACGAGTCTTGACTGCTCCGTCTTCTCTAAACCTTGCATCGGCACCTGTCTATTTGTAACCTGAGAATACAAGTTATTTTGAAAGTGTAGGTCAGCATTTAAGCTGGTGAGTTCATAAGTATTTAATGTCATTGCTTTGATTAGTGGTTATGAAAGACTGGTGAATGATTGATGAAACATTTAGTATAAGTATGAAAACTCTAGAAAATCCCATATTTCCTACTAGTATAAAAGTAGTCTTCTACCAAGACCCGAATGTTTTGAAAGTAGTCTTTTACTAAGACCTGACTGTTTTGAAAGTACGCATCACTTGAAAAGGTGATGGTTTTTCCCTGTTTATTTATTATAAAACTCTAAAAGTAATAATAACTTATGTTGTATCCTTTGGTACTAAGATACACACGGCGTGGAAACTCGCCGTAAACTGATCGGCATCCGTAGATGTGCATTTACCTCTGTTACTAACAGCTGGGTTTAGGAATAGTTAGTCCCTTAAGTAAAGATACACATGGCGTGGAAACTCGCCATAAACTGATCAACCGTAGACATCCGTGGATAAGTCATCATCCTCTGTAGCTAACAGTGGCTTTAGGAATGGTTAGTCCCTCAGGGTATCCTTTGGTACTAGGATATAAAGTCCAGTTCATCTCGTCGATTATGTGATTGCATCACAAGGTAAAGATAAGAAGGTGATCTATATAACAATATCTACACCTATCACCTGTAGTAGTAACTCGTCATATATGATCTATGTAAATGTACTCATATTCATGTAAGCGGAAACTCTGTAAGAGTATCCTTTCATATAGCATGTAGTCTAGACTCATGAATGAACTGACTCTGGTGTAATTTCTTGTAATAGAGATAATGTTTTGTATTCCCTAAACTATTCCTATAATAGTTTACTAGAATGTAACTGATGAGTGTCCAAGTAGGTTTATACACCCTTGTTACCCAAGAGTATCGGAACTAAATTAACTGATGGAACATTTATGACTATATATGTACACATGATATATAACTAATATTTAAACGACCTTCGGAAGAGTACCCGATATCCCACCAGACCACATCCAAATCGAGGAAAAGGAAACATGGTGGATAGCCTTCCTAAGTATTTTAAACATTTCTTATATAACTATACCTATAGAGGCATGCAATTTATAATATAAAAGCATAAAAGAAGTTTTGTAGAACTTTTGAAAAGTTTAATAAATAGGAATTTATGACTTGATGTCAGTTGATAAATCGGTTAGAAAGACCGTTTGACAATACAGTTTAAGTGTGAGAAAACCTTTGTTTGAAAACACAAATGTAACAGACTCAAAAGGGAACCTACAGTTTGTAAGACAGTTTCTAAAGGTGTCTCAACATGTAAAAACGTTTGCGAAAACTATTTGAAGTATCTATGAAAATATTCGTTTATTCTTGTATATGAATGTATCTCCTTGCAATAGTATTTCTAGTATATAAAAATTCGTGATGTTCTCACAAAACTATACTTATTATAGTTTTGTAAAAGTTTGACTCGTTTGTATAATAATCCCTAGTGAAATGCTCGCTTGTTATGAAAGATATAATTTTTGTAGTGCCTAAGATGGACACATATATATATATACAGTATAAGCAGTGTGTTTGATTTATACAATAATAACAACACTTTTCATTTCAAAAGATATGATGTTATCGTGATACATTTTGCATATGAAAGCTTCCTTATAATAGTTATAAATCACATGTGATTCCGTTGATAAAAAGTGTATAACGAAACTTTATATAACATACGATAATCATCGCGTGTTTTACTTGTATTCCCCCCCTTAAAATCATATAAAAACATTTATAAAACATTTAAAAGTGTGGATTATAGGGGTATGAACTCACCTGGAAGTTTGAAGATAGCGAGATGGAAAACCGGGCAGAGTTTCGTCTCGGGAAACGGATTTTTCTCGGGATTCTCGGGAATCTCGGGAGTAAAATCAACCTTCGGGACTTGAGCAAAATGACCAGGGCTTCGGGTTTGAACGGGCACGGAAAACGAGGCAAAACATAAGAGAAACGAGAAGAAATGAGCCCTTTTTCCGGAGACCCTCGCATCTCTATTTATAGTGGTGCTGAACCGCCTCGGTACGCTGGGCGTACGAGGGTACACAGCGCGTACTGGGGCGTCATCGCTTACGTACTTCGGATGGGGCGGGTCGGATGGGACGGCGGGTCGGATAGCTTCGCATAGGGGCGACGTGGACGGACCGAGACCAAGGCCCTCAGGTACGTAGGGCGTACTGGGTTACACGGCGCATACCTCGGATGAGGAAACTGACTCCCCCTTCGGATATTACCGGATTTTTGAATTATTTTTATATATAATTTATTTAATAAACTTCAAAAAATCATATCTTCTTCATACGAACTCCGTTTTTGATGGTCTTTATATCCACGCGTAGGTGAGACTAAGATCTATAACTTTCGTTTAGATTCCGCTGGCAAATTATGAAATAATTTTTATTATTTATTTATTAAAATGACGTGATTAAGGAATTTCTTTAAAAATTCATAACATCTTTATCTGACGTCGGTTTTTGCCATACTTTTTACCGCTGAAATACCATTGACGAGACCTTCAATTCTCGTTTAGGTCATTCCGGCCAAAAGTCACTCGATCTCCGATTCGAGTTTTTACGTAACTTTGTATTGCCGGTTTTGCCGAGAATCTTTGGTCGGTCATAACTTCTTCGTTATAACTCGGATTTTAGGGTTCTTTATATGTATGAAAACCTTGATACGATTCCTTCTACTTTATTTAACCCAAATAAGATTTTAGGAAAGTTAAATTTTGACCTAAATTTGACTTGCGTTCCATCATATCGTCATGAAATATCGGGTTGTCACAATATGTTATTAGGATTGTGGTTGTTTACGGATGTTTTTTTGAAGTCCTGGGAACATGTAACATGCATTTTGATATTATCTTGATGAAATGTAAAGACCTCGAATGCGTTTTGATTTGTTGGGATCAATGTTCTTGATTAAGACTAACGATTTGGACACTTGGTTGGCTTAATTAATGAAAATTAATTGTTGTTGGTACACCAACTGTGACAGATGTTAATGAGGTCAAACATTGGGGTAATTTCGTCAAGGGGTATTTTCGGAATTTATAATTTTTAAGAACTTACTTCCTTACTCGGCTGGGGTATTTTTGTCATTTTCTCTTTATAAGTACTCTACCTCCTTTACTCGGTAGTACATCCCATTTCTTTGTACATGTTCTTGTTTGCATTTTGAAGTTAGCAGCTCTCGGAAATAACGAAGCAAAAATGGTGAAATACTCATGTGGATGTTTGGCCATAATCAGAATGTCTTCCACTCCATCAAACCCTGGAAGACCATTCTATGCTTGCCCCACTAAGGTTTGTTTGACTTTCTTTATCAGGTCACTGTAGCCCTTATTTATTTGTTTTTATCTTTGCATTCTACACTTGTAACTTCTAAATTGATTTTGTTAGGGACCTCGTAATGGTTTTATTTGTTGGGTAGAAGAAGCAGACACTAAGAATATGAGTGTTGAAGCAGTTATGATTGTAGGATTGGCTAGGTCAAAAAAGAAGCTTGAATCGAAGATTTGGAAATTGAAGATGTCTTTAGTTCTAAGTTGGATTATTTTCTTTGGCATAATTGTGTACAAGTTGTAATTCGTATGTAGCAGTTTTTTATGTCCTTGTCAGGGAAATTGTTATGGTTATTTAGATTATCCTTGTAATGACTTTCAATCACTAATGTCAATAATAGACATCAATGCCATGTTCACCTAGAGTAAATGGGACCATATATATCCAGCACTAATGTAAATAATGGACCCCAATACCATGCATGTCCATAAACATAACACACCATCATAAGGACATTGAAACCTTTTGCATACATAACACCATAGTGAGTTCATAACATAGTAATTTATATTAGATTAAAATTAAACAAAAATAGTACATAACATAAAATTGAAACACTTAATCCAACATTTTTATTTAGCATAACCAAAGTGACTACATAACACCACAGTGAGTACATAACATAAAATTGAAACACTTAATCCAACATTGTTTAGCATGACCAAAGTAAGTACAAAACATCAAATTAAAACACTTAACCCGAAATCAGTTGTCATAAACACATTGACTACATAACGACATTGACCACACTTAACCTATTCTAGTTCCATTGGCTTGTCAATAGTGTGGCCTTCCCCATTTTTACCCTTAACTCGTGTACCAATTTTTTTCTTCAAAATTCTTTCCGACTTCTTTCTTGTCTTGACAATTACCTTTTTACCCCTCCCTCCTATATCATCTTTACCATTCTTTGTCTTCCTACCATTGCTTCTTTCCCCAACATTACCATTACTGCCCTTTTTACCCCTCCCCCTTTATCATCTATAACATCATTTGCCTTCTTACCACTGCTTCCTTCCCCAACTTTTCCATTATTGCCCTTATTACCCCTCCCCCCTTTATCATCTATAGCATCATTTGCCTTCTTACCACTGCTTCCTTCCCCAACTTTTCCATTAATGCCCTTATTACCCCTCCCTCCTTCCTCATCTGTCATACATTTTGCCTTCTTAGCACTGCTTCCCTCCCCATCAATAACATATGATCTCTTCCTTTTCCTTACCTTTAGTTTTGTTGGCTTTTCAGATTTAGAACATGTAACCCTGTTATGTCCTACTTGTTTGCATACACTACACATAATCTTTTTCCCAACCTTTGACACAGTATGTTTAGCACCCCTTTCACTTGAATCCTTTCTTTTATTAACTTTAGGTCTACCTGGAATTTTTCTTTTCAATGGTGGCAAAGGTGGAATGAATTCAGTAGGTGGCCACATGTTGCTACCATTCATCCCACACATAGGATACTTGTAGGTGTTCTTATAAATTGCTCCATATTACATTGGATCCACATAATTACCAACACCACTGTTAAGGTATGAGATTGTTGCAACTAAATGCACACATCCATACCTATTTAGTTGCAACACTCGACATGAACAAGTCTTCTTATCTACATCCACAACGTAAGACTCTGCCAAATTCCTTGTTTCAAACTGGTTTAAACCAGTAGGTAAAACCTGCCAATACCTGATTCAATGGTATAAAAGTTAGGGTGTATAGTGGAAAAACTAAATAAAGTATTAATAGAAAAGAAAAAACCTTTGAGCTCCTTTCAACTGATTCAATAGGATTGTAATGGCTGGGCATGGTTTATAATCAGACCATGAACAACCTTGATGGTGAGATTGAATCACCTCTCCATAACATACAACCTAATTTCTTCTAACATTGTGATTATTGGTTTTTTCCTTGCATCTCTAATGACATTGTTGAAGCTTTCAGATAATCCATTTTCAACTGCATCACACATCCTCCCCTCTCTAAAGAAAGCTCTACACCATGATTTTGGGCTTTTTTTCCATAAGGTAGTCAAATGCTGCAGGATTTAGTACTTGTATTTCCTTCATTGCTGCATTGAATAAAGGTTCAGTTGATGCTTTGCAAGCTTTCCAAAACATCCTCTCATAATGCACACCATTGAACCTTTTCCTAAAGTTGGCAACAATATCCCTTGCACACTGTCTGTGTTCAACATTAGGCATTACTTCCTTCACAGCCTCCAATAGCCCCTATACAATTTAAATTCATATGTTAAGAAAATGGATATTTGTTAACAAGAAATATGAAGTATAATAAGTGATTTACCTTATGTTGATCTGACATCAGGGTGATACCACTACCATCATCAACTTCTAGATCATCTTGAAGATTCTCCAAAAACCATTTACAATTTTCTTTATTTTCCACACACACAACTGCCCATGCTATTGGGAAAATATGATTGTTAGCATCTCTTCCTACGACACATATCAATTCTCTACTACATAATCCCTTTAAGAAACAACCATCCAGGTTTATTACTCTTCTACAACTTCCTTTCCATCCTTGTTTCAGCCCCTCAGAGCATATGTAAAACTTACTAAAATATGTCTTCCCATCAGGCATACTGTTGACATCCAATTTGACAGTTGATCCTGGATTGGATCTTCTTATCTCTTCACCATATGACCAAAGCTTGGCATAATGCTTAACTAGTGCACCTTCAATAAGTTCAATTGCATATTTCTTTGCTCTTCTACACTGTCCCATACTCATATCAATTCCAAATTTTTGTTTTACTTCTTTTAGTAGCCTAACACTCATTTTTTGTTTTTGTAAAAATTTGGATGTGAAATGGCTACCAATCCATGCATAGTTTACAATTTACCCCATTTTAAAATTTCTAGCACAATTATGGTCATCTATAAGAGACTTAATCTGAAAAGATTTTTCTTCACTCATCCATGAAGCCCATAATCTAAACTTGCATTGCCCTGAACAACATTTAACTAAAAGCCTCCTACTATCATTTTTTTGTAACACAATTGATATCCTTTAGCAACACCATAATTACACAACATATGTTTTAATTGTTTAGGATTTTCAAATCTCATTCCTAACACAGGTTTTTGTTTTTTCCAATGAACATTTTCATTAAAAGCAGTTACCTCCTCATGAATTGGGTCGTGTTCATCCATCTGATCAAATGGATCTTCATGAGATGGATCCTCTTGAGGTGGAGTGTCTGGAGTTGGCTGCTCCTTGGGGCAGATCTTGTTAAAAAATACATCATTCAAGTTCTTGTTCATGGGGATGCAATCTCCATCTTCAATGTTATCGTCGAAATCACCTTGCACTTGTACTTCATCTAGGTCAATGCCTCCTTCTGTCTCAACATGTAACTCTTCTACTACTTCACCTACACCAGAAAACTTGTCCTCGGGGGTGCATACTTCATCCATCTCATCAACAATCCATTGATGAACATGAACACCAACATGATCCATGTACCCAGAAATTACACAACCAGAATCATACCCTACTTCGATAAACTCCTGGTAGTCTTTCTCAGTTGCTATTATCCTTAGTCCTGTAGGGAACTCAATATTGGGCATGCAAAAGTACACATCAACACATGTCTCGTTTGCGAATCTCTGAATGAACACTAAAAATTTGTTTTTTGTCCATTCCAGCAAAATCCACATCCTCAAACCTTTGTTACACTCCATCTGAGTAACTGATCACTGGATACCTCGTAAACAAACTAGCAAAATGAAGATCTATCTTCATGTAGACGACCATAGAAAAAATCCAGGTTTGATTTTTGGATGAACAGTAGAAGAAAAAGAAGATATTGGTAGATGAAACCGATTAAAGACGAAAATTACTTGGAGAGGAAGGGTTGATGTCATTTATCGATACACTAACACGTGGTATATGATTTAATTTAATGACCTGGCTTTCTTTTAATGACATGTCCAAGAAATAATGTTGATTGGGATTGGGGTCACCGGGTGACCCCTTCACTTTATAAAAAATGACCTAATTAGCCGGTTAAATGTTAGTTTATGCCCTTCTAAAGCCAAAAAATAAAATAAGGGACCTTTTAAACCAAAACTTGTAAGTTAGTGGGGCTACAGTGACATTTTCCCTTCTAAGTTCTCTTTATCTTCAATTTTAGGTTTTGTATGTTTTTATTTTCTTTCATTTGATTGTAACATTGTTTTAGCATGGAATATTCCATCTTTCTTCATGAATTAATTAAAGTGGATGCCATGGAAGGTGTAAATGACACACAACAATCCCAACTCATGTTAGCCAGAGCTATTCCTTATTACTTATTTTTCCTTCTTACTCTTTGTTATAATTATCTTAATTACTTGGAGTGAAAATCATGTATCAACATGTTAATTCTTTGAATTTAAACTCAAATTAGGATTGGAATACCATGAAACATCAAAAAATGGCTTATATCTTTGAAATCAAGCTTCAAAATGTAGTACTTTTTAATGGGATTCGTATTTGTGCAAACGGTTTGTGTTCAATGTGATATTATTATGGGATTTTTATTTATGCAAAGGGTTTGTCTGTGTCTAATGTGAAATCTATTACAGGATTTGTATTTGTACAAAGGGCTTGTGTTCTCAAATGGGTTGGATCCATGGACGTGTAGTGGAACCCACAGAAAGAAATGGATATGTTTGAAGCATAGTGAGACCTAACCATAAGTAGTATAAATGTTCTGCCAATAAAACCATATCATATTAAATAAGGGCTATGGATATCAACCATGATTTAAACTTTTGTTATTACTTGTCATGGATAGATGGAGCTTTAGGTTTGAAGTTTAAATCACTTTATGAAATACAGTGAATTGCCAAATTGTAGTGACCAAATCACGTTTATCTATAAAAATGTATATATTTTTATTAAGTGAGATGGTGTTTTTTTTGGGTTAATTCTCCGTATTGACAAGATATGGTTGGCAATTGAGAATCTAAAAGGGTAAGCGTTCATTATTGCTTATGAATTTTAAGATTTGAATTAAAATGTACAAATTGTTATATGATATCTCCTAATGGTGTCTTATTCACTCCTTTTGAACATTTATTTCCCATATACAAATATTCATCTAATTTTTTACTTTTTAAAAACAGAGAAAAGTTGGGAAGAGTCTATTCGTAATGGCAAATGATATTTTGCCATTAGAGAATCATGAAAAATCCCTTAAAAAGGTGTATGAATCTTTCAAGATTTTATAAACAAAGAATACCACCCTTGGATCCTGAAGAAAACATGACGTATAATTTTTATACATAACTTTTCTGCATTTGGTTACTGTTAATTGTAATGCTCTCATTTTTATTTATGATATTGTACTCTAAAGTGGCGTATAGGAAGGTGTTTGTAGGATTGAGGCATTAGATAAACTAGTTGATAATCATGATGTAAAGTCTCTACTTATTGAGGAAAAGTTGAAAGTGTTGCAAAGTAAGAAAGAAATTGTTGCTTAAAACTTCAAACTAAAGCTATAAAAACTTCAATGTGTTCTTCATCTATATCCTTTAGGCGAGCCTGCACTCTAGATGCATTCCATATATGGTTATTCTACATATTCATATGAACCACTTGTCGGCTGTTGGAGCAATAGTCAAACTCTTCCAATTTGATAATTTGTGAAACTATAAGTTTCAATATGGATTTTGTTAAATTCATTTTGAAACTCTGTTTTATTGATTGTCTTAGATCTGACTGTTGGTTGTTTGAACTTATCAACTTTTATTCATTGTTTTCTTGGTAACATCTACACTTACATGTCGAATACTCATGTCGATTTTATGCAAATAATCGTGATTCATAAGTTTTTTAGCGTAAAATAATTGATTATTTCATCTGATTTCTCAAACCTGTTTAAATAATAAACAAAACAATTATCAATTTCTTTTTAAAAGTTCCTGTTACACTATATCCCATTTTTAGGAATTTATTCTCAAAGTACAATTCTATAATGAGGAATTGATCATCTTTTATTTTAATTTTCTAAATATATGTGTGGTTGTCTATGTGTGTGTACCTGTTTTTATCTATTTTTGTGAATCATGATATCTTTGAAAGTAATGAAATATTTTTTTATTGGACAAACAAAATTATGTTTCCATTTTTATAATATATGTTATTTTATATTTTTACTTTATCAACCGTGGTTTTTTTAACCTAGTAATAATGATATGTCATCTCAAAATGAGGATGAAATTATGTATATTTATGGTTTAATATAGATATTATTTCAGGTGATAATGACTTGAGAGGGTAATGTACTATTGTTTTTGGTTACATTTGGCCACTATTTTTTTTTTCGTGCTCTAATAGCCATTTAACTTGTTGATTCGTGTAAACTTCCCCCTATGACCGATTATAGCTGGTTTCAACAGTTGCATCGGTCTGATGTGGCTTTTTTTTTATCCTAGGTGGCCAATGAGGTGGCATGTAGGCCCCGATTTTGCCTCCCATCCTCATTAAAGTTAAGAGTGAAGTCTCATTTGGTCCTTAAATTCGATTAGGTCACCAAGTCTCATTAACCCCCAATTTTGTCTCCTTCAATCTTCAGTCGGTCTCTATAATGGCTTCATCAGAATGTCCCACTGATCGAAACTTCATTGTAGTGGATTTCCACTACAATGGAATGTTTGCACCCAACCCATTAGTATACCTTCATCCCGACAGGCAATCAGTAGGAGATGTTGACTGTAGTGGATTTGAGTACAAGGAGTTCATGGAATTCCTTTAGAAGCTCACCAGAACTAGAAGTAAAGACATCTACTTCTACCTTCCACAAGAGTCTTTAAGTTAGGGAATTCATACACTGGTTTATGACGGTGATTACAAAGAATTTTTGGATTTGGCTTATGCAAATGAGAGGAGAATGAATGTGTATGTGGACCACTATAATGAACCAATATTTGAATGGATTGAGGAAGAGAAAATGAAGATCAAGACTACAGTTGTGAAGAGGATGAAGACTCAATCTTGTCGGACACTTATTCTATTGACCATGAAGAAGATGATGCTGAATATCCATTCCCAGCCAACAAAACCATGGGTGATAGGTTCTTATACAAACTTTGTATCATACATTAAATGTACATGATCTATATGAAGATGTTGAATATGTTCAACCTCAATACCCCATACATGATGAATAGACAACCATGGAATTAGATGAAACCACTGTTAGGTATGCGATTTTCTAACCTTGATGAGCATAAAAATAGGTTGAGCAACTATACAGTTGCTAATTGATATGATCTCTGGTTTGAAAAAAATGACTCCCAACGGTTGTTAGTTAAATGTTGCAAAAAGAACAAGTCACCTACTTGTCCATTTAGACTTTGAGCCTCTTGGATGAGTAAAGAGAAGACTTTTCAGATAAAATCTTTAGTTAGTGAACATAATTGTAGCATGGTGTTTAAGTTTGGATCTATAGTAACTTATAAGTGGTTAGGCAAACAGTTTATGAGTGAAATTATAGAGAAGCCAAAAATGAGTGTTAGGAAGATGAAAGCTAAAGTTTCAACAACATTCAATATAAATGTGAGTGTGGGGCAATGTAGAAATGCAAAGAAATTTGCATTACAAGAAATCGAAGGAAGTCTAATTGAACATTATGGGAGATTATGGTCATATGGTCATGAAATTCTGAGGACAACCCTGGGTCTACTGTGAGGATGGATGTAGACATCATGCCATATTCCACAACTTTGTTTTCTAAGTACCATGTCTACTTTAAAGCTGTAAGTGATGGTTGGAAGGAAGGGTGCAGGCCTGTGATTGGCCTTGATGGTTTCTTTTTAAAGGGTAGTGTTAGGGGAGAAGTTTTGGAAGATGTAGGGAGGGATGCAAATAACCACATCTACCCTATAGCAAGGGCTGTAGTTGGGGTCGAGAACAAGGCCACGTGGAAGTGGTTCATAGATCTCCTCATGGATGACATTGATGGTGGTCTTGGTACAGGCATTACCCTTCTTTCTGATGGACACAAGGTGAGCATTGGTTCATATTTATACATTTGTTATTATGCATGTTTCACTAAATTTGTTGTCGTTATATGTAGCGGTTGCTAGAAGTAGTAAAAGAATGGTGTCTAGAAGCTGAACACATATAATGTGCCAGGCCCATTGTGGCTAATTTTGCTAAAAGGTTTACCGGTCAACATTTCAGGAAGCTTTTTTGGAGGGCTGTCAAAGCTAGTACTGAACGGAAGTTCAAACATGTAATGGAAAAGATCAAATCTTTAGATATTCAAGCATATGAATACCTCATAGACAGAGATCCTACTACATGGTCTAAGGCTTTTTTTTAAAGAGGGAAGAGATTATGATGCAATTGAGAATGGGGTGAGTGAGAGTTTCAATTCTACTATTAGGCATGCCAGAAGGAAACCAATCATCACTTTGCTAGAGGATGTGACAACCCGAAACTTTTTTCGTTATCTTTAACCGGTTTCCGTTAATAAAATTTGAATTTTAATGAATTTCTGTCAAACTCTTGGTTTAGAAAATCAACTATTTTTATATATATAGTTAAATTCTATACGAGTCGGAAACCAAAATCGGGCGAAGAACCCAAAAAGTCTCAAAAATCTAACAGTTTCGGCCTAAAGTGAGTGTACGGTCGCAAACCTGTGTATAGCCGCACACCCATGTATGGCCGCACACCCGTGTATGGCTGCACACACGTGTACGGTTGGTGTCAGGTGGACCCCACCACCGACCATACCCCCAGCCTATAAATACAGGACCCTCATCGTCATTTGAACACTCTTGACCGAAAACTCTCTCATTCTCTCTCTAGAACTTCTGACCATACACACTAAAAACACCCATTTTCTTCCGAAAACATCGAAAATCGTCATTTGGAACCGATTGGGAGCATCTAGAACACATATTCTTCGAAATCGAACAACCATGTTCTTGAGTGTACCACCGTACACCCTTCAAATCTGCAAAGGGCCGTACACACCTCAATGAAGAGTTCACGGCCGTACACCCTGTTTACATCCGTACACTGCCTATTTAACCGTAAACCCCTGTTCACGGCCGTACACGCCTCTTAAGAAGTGAAAAGCTCGTTTTCTCGATTCAATCAATTCCCGGTAACATTCCTTAACCGAAAACAAGTATTTTTCTAACACTTTATCTAATGAAATCACTAATTATATATATATATATATATATATATATATATATATATGTGTGTGTGTGTGTGTGTATGTATATTGATATTAGGATTCCGTTAAGTGCCATGTACAACAACTCAAAGATCTTCCAGTTCAACATTTACACACATCAAACAGTGAGTTCATACCCCTATACTCTTACGGTTTTTAAATGTTTTCAGGGGGGGGGGGGATACAAGCCAAAAATAAATGATTTTGTGAACTTAAATAAAAGGGTTTTAAAATACTTAAAACCGATACAATATGGATTTCACATTTCATAAAACATTTAAATGTTTTATCCCTTTTGTATTGTGTTGAGCATAAGGGATGTTTTCAATTTACTATCAAATTGCATAGTTTTCCGAATAAATCCACGATTCAAATGCATAATATTCATGCAAACTATAATAGGTATAGTTTGGGGTTTCAATTCAAAGCTTGTACATTTCCTAATATATATAACTATGACAGACTTAGTTTATGTTATACTCGGGTAACAAAGATGCTTTATTTATTAATTATTTAAGTATAATTATTACTCTATAAAGTCTACACTCGGATTTGAATACCAAAGATTAATACAGAACTACTCGTAATTTAGATTATACATGATTGTGAGACTCTACTTTAATATTATACCCTTTGGCGTACTTAATTAAATCCTATCATAGTATAACTAGAGTCTCCTGGAGGGAGAGCGTGAGATTTGTGAATAGATCTATTCGGGACTAACAATCCCACACCTGAACTGCTAGCTACAGTTAGGAAGGCATGCCTGGGGTGACAAATGTCATTTAACCGACACTTGAAGAACGTCGTAAAGGTCACTAGGTCATATTAAGCAGGGTTATACGACTCATAATAGTATAAACTAAACTTTGTTTATGAGATTTCATTCTTCATTAGTTTTATTATAATTAATAGAACTATTATACACTACACTAGAGGATTCCACGGAATAAAATACATGGTTTTAATTTAAATAATAAAACTACAATACATTACTGGTGACAGCCATGGTTTTCATACAAAAGATTTTCATGCAAAACAACATTTTTGAATTCAACAGGTGGTAACCAAGAATATGAATAAATACTTATGGAATAGTAACAAACACCTTTTGTAAGAAAATATAGGATTTTATTAAGGAACCCTCTTACAGTTTTTAATGAATTAATTTAGTTAATTCTATAAGTACTTCGTGAATACAACATGGGTCACATACATAAGGATCTGACAGCCAGTGAAATGTGTGGTCTCCACCTCATTTCCTGTTCCTTGTTTGGTTGTGGGCTTGGGGCATGACCATATAGTCGATTGATTGTTCGATTTGGATTATGTGTGACTTGTATACACTAAGTATTTGTAAAAGGAAACTAGTATGAATCATTTTTATTTATCATTCATCACATAAGAGAATATTGGATTTTCTGGAGAACTACATTATGTTTTAAGGAACCAAGAACTTGTTTTCTAAAACAAAACACTTATGTACTCATCAACTTAATGTTGATACTCTTTTCAAAACCACTTGTATTCTCAGGGAATCAGTAGAAAGGTACTCCTGTAGCTTTTGAGAAGACGGAGCGCTTAGAGTCACGTCTCTTATATTTTTTTATATTTTTATGTACTCAACTATGAAAACAGATGTAAATACTTTTATGTAAGTATTCGATGTAATGTTGTGTTTACTTGCTTACTATGATGCAATTGTTGTGATACTACATATGACGTCATCCACCCCCGAACGTTTCCGCTATTTCGGTTTGGGGTGTGACAAAGTAGATTTGGATATTTGTGATAGAGAGGATATACAGTCAAAGAGTAGAAGGAATTGAATGGGATTTGACTATCTGTCCAAGTATTAGGAAGCTTATACAAGATTTGAAGGTTATATAGAGGTAGCATGTAGTTTTACAATTCAACAAATGGTTTTTTTTTTGTTTTGTGTTATTAGTTATTAATTTGTAGTCATTATTGCCTTATACAGATTGTGGGGAGTTACTCCTTGTGGTTATCAAAAGTATGAAGTTAGGTTCAATGATGTAGCATATGGAGTGGATCTAACTGCAAAGACTTGTGCATGTAGAATATGGCAACTTACAGGGATACCATGCTTACATGGAGTAGCTGCAATCTCTTCCTTGAATCAAGATGCAGAAACATATGTGTCCCAATAATACAGTAAAGATGCTTATGTAAAATGCTATAATTATAGCATTAACCCTCTCAATGGTAGTGATATGTGGCCAGAAGTTCCTTATCGAAAGCCTTTGCCTCCCAAAAGAAGAAGATTACGTAGTAGGCCATCAGTGAAGGAAAAGGGATGCAGTGGATAGAGAGTTGAGTGGACTAGTTAGACATTTTGTGACAAGAAGGGGATCCCTGATAAGGTGTAGTATTTGCAAGGAACCAAGCCATAACAAGAAAAAGTGTCCATCTAAGCAAAAAACAAATACATCAGGTAAATGTCCCAATCATCTTAACATAATACGTGATGTTGATAAGTAATTGAGACTTTAATTTTTTTTGCAGCACCAAGTTCCTCTAGGGGTAGTGGAGCCGGACCAAGTCAACCACCACTAGTAGCAGCAGCCCAACCACCTCAACCACCACCACCGCCACCACCAGCCCAACCACCTCTACCACCACCAACTACAAGGCCTGTCCCAAGAAGGGGCCCAATTGGTAGAAATGGACGGAGGCAATATTCTGTAAGGATTGTCAAAATGGAATTGAGGACGAACATACCTAGGGTTGGGAGCAGTGTAGAGAACCCTGCAGTCCTTGATTAAGATATTATGTAGGTAGTGGGTAGGCACATCTTTTGTTATAAAGTTGTGATGTAAAGACAAAGTACTATGTTTTATTTATGTTTATCTTTTGGGTATGTGGGCACATGGTGGCCCTTCTTTTGTGGTCCCTAGTAGGAATCTTTTGTTCTATCTTTTGTGTATGCAGACAACTAATTACCCTTTATTTAATTTCAAATGTTGATGGAGTATTTCAATGAATCCAACCATCATATTCAATTACTTTCTTGTTATTTCTATGCATTGTTGTCTTAGTGATTCCATTACAGTCAAAGAATGGAATCATATATTGATAGCTTAGCTAATATGACAGTTAATCAATTTTAACTACCAAGGGTAGTTTTGTCATTTTTTACTTTCTAGTCTGTTAGAAGTTATTTAGACATATTGATGTGCAATGTTATTAATTGTACATATGTGTAATAGTTCAGTAGTTGTTCAGAAGAGAAATAAGAAAAAGTTAATTTTCAATCATCCTTTTCTCTAAAACCAATCTTTTGAACATGAACATATATATATTCATTGTTATATGTATGCTACTTTTTAATTCCATTCCAGTGAAAATTACTACATTATGATTCCAGTCAAAATTACTTATTTCTGATTCCAGTCAAAAGCTTAGCTAATATGATAGTTAATCAATTTTAACTACTAAGGGTAGTTTCGTCATTTTCTACTTTCTAGTTTGTTACAAGTTGATTATATGTCTTGATGTGTAATGTTATTAATTGTACATATATGCCTTCATTCCAGTCAAAAATATGACTTTTTGATTCCATTCTAGTCATCAATTACTACTTTGTGATTCCATTCCAGTCAAAATTACTTCATTCCATTCCAACAAGAAGTTAAGATAATATCTTCATTCCATTCAAACATCTTTCAATACATCATTTCAAATCATTTAATCATATACATGATGATCAAAAAAAGAAATACTATGGTAAACTTATATATTTTTTCCTTTATTGCAATGGCAACAAAGTACTTTTCCTTCATTTATTCTATGTCTTCCTTCACCTTCTCTACTTCGGTCTTCAATGCTACTAATTCAACTTTCATTTCCTCCATGACTTCCATTAGGGGCATTTGTACAGGTTCTACATCCAACCATTTCCAATATTTGCATTTACCATTCAACACAAATAACTCATAATGAGATCTCAAATTAGGAAAAAAGAATCAGAAAAGGAAGAAGATTCAAGTTAAATAACTTACCTCATTGCACACCATGAAATGCCTCCCTAGATTCTTTGGTGTTGTTGACGTTAGAATACGTGCAAGGAACCCACAATCACAAGTTTTTGGATCGTTCACTGTCGATTTCTTGCTTGATCGATTGAGGGATGATGAGAAGCTATAAGAGGAAGCCATCGGGGTATTAGGGCACAATAAAGGAACCACATACACCCCTCTTTTAATAACATTAGCCCTATATGCCACATAGGATCAAACTGACACGTAGGATTGACCAGTACACTGAAACCAGAAAAAAGAAATCATAGGGGGAAAATTTACACGAATCAACAAATTAAATGGCTATTAGAACACGAAAAAAAGTTTAGTGACCAAATGTGATCAAAAGCAATAGTATGTTACCCTATCAAGTCATTATCCCTTATTTCAAAGTAGTTTGTCTTTTATAATCACCGAACGACTCAAATCTACCAAAATAATTTTCAATTTACAAATCCCCCCATCATATTACTTATTTAGTTCATTCAAACCCCCTCATCATCTTACTTATTTCATTTTCACCCCTTTTAATATGTAGGAATATCATTTCATTTAAATTATAATAACATACTAAAAATTGTATGTATAGAAAAAATTATAATAAAATGGCCCATACATATTATATATAATAATCTTGGAAGCATGATGAATTATCATTTATCAAAATATTAAAGACTTTAACATAATATACGATATGACTTTCAACATAATATACGATATGTAGGAATATCATTTCATTTATATTATAATAACATCTAATATTTTTTTGGGTTCTTTTTCTAAAATATCATCAATTTTTTAAATAAAAAATAACCTTTTGTTCCAGAATGGGTCATTCCGGACTCGAAAACCGGTCCAAGCCCAATATTTTAGCCTAATAGTGTGTGTGTGTGTGTGTGTGTATATATATATATATATATATATATATATATATATATATATATATAAAATCCAGAATACGCATTTCGGAATTAGCATACCCGAAGCACCGTCTACCCACATTTCGAATCAAAATTCCAGCATAGATTCGTCAAACCAAGTAGGTTTTACACTTTAACTTACTTTGCATTTGATTTTCTTAAACAAATTACGTATTTCGGAATGGTCTGAAACATGAGGAACAACTCTAGAATATCTTTTTTTATCTTTTTGTTGTTGTACGTGTATGAATGTCATGTAAGTACTTTGTAATGTGATTTTGATCGGTTGTTTTAGTCCGGAATTAGGTATTGTAGGCGTTCCGGAATGGTAATGTAGGTCCGGAATACGATGAACGTTGTCTGAAACCTCATGATCTATTCCGGAATGATGATCTGGAATACTTATAATATACAATTTTTTTCTAAGTGTTGTTTAATTACCCATGCTAGTCCAAAGACGAGTTAGCGTGAATGTTGATAAAAAACTGGATTTTACGGACGACGAAGTTGTAATTTACAAAAGTTTTTGGAATTGCGTCCGATAAAGGTAAAATCGAAAAAAAATTATAATTATAATTTATTTTTATAGTAATTTATTAAAATGTTGTGTGGTAACACCAACGCCGAGTGATTGAAAAATTGGTATTCTGCAGAAGGAACTAGGAATGCCACTTTTTTGGATCTTTATCCAAACAAAAATAATTAACTATCGACAAAAATTATATGGTTTATGGTCTAAATTTAAATGTTTCGTGTGTTTTTGGTCCCTAGTTTGAAAAGTCTATAATACGTTTTATATTTATTTTATTTATATTTTTATATAAATTAATATTTTTAGTTAATTTCTCTCTCTCTCTCTCTCTCTATATATATATATATATATATATATATATATATATATATATATATATATCTCATCCACGTTTAAGAACATAAAGAATGACTCGTACTCCCCTCCTTTCTCTATCGAATCGGATCCTTCGGTCATCACCATAACCACCAACAATCACCAATTATGCCGAGAAAAATCAAGCCTTCACACAATCACCATGATATTAATCTTCAACCCACCATGAATGATCACCGCCATCAAGAACCCATCATCCCCATATGCCTTGTTCTTCCATTTATCTTCTGAATAAACTACAACTCAAAAAAAAATATTGAGAATGAAGAATGTTGAAGAATGAGGGGCTGTAATTGAATAGAGAAGTGTCATTTGCGATCGAACAAATAAAAGAAAAAAATAAGGGTTCGAGTTCGAAGAAGGAAAGAAGGAGATGTGGGCGACATTAATGGAGGTGATTGGAGGATCGTTGACTTTAGATCTTCTGTAAGTTGACGATGACAGAGGCAGATCTGGAAATAGACACGCACACTTAGGTTTGGATTGGGGAAAAAATCATCAAAGTTGATTTCATCTTCTCTCAGCCTTGGAATCTGGATCTTGTTGTTTGTTTTGGTTCGAGTTTCACACACAAAAACGATTTAGGTGGTGGTGGAGGGAAGTTCATCGGATCCGAAAAAAAATGATTTTTGGGTTCGAGTTTCATACATAAAAATCAATTCAAGTGGTGGTGAAGATGCAAACATGTTTGATACCCCATTTCTCTGCTATCGAATCGTTAGTCATCTATAGATGCAAACTCCAATCTGGTTCCTGATCTTGTTCCCACTTCTTCCTTCCTTAGATTTCATCGGAGCCATCACTTTGATTTTATGGAAACTGGTTTGAGTTTTGTTATAGATTTTGGTTTAGTTTGGTTTGTTTTACTCTCCATTACCCCTTCCAGCTTGTCTGTGAACCGATAGTTAGTGGGAAGAATTTAGAGTTCATCTTTACAATTTAGACATCAGTCGGTGATGGTCCAGGAGAATGATGTCTAGGAGAGAGAGAGAGATAGAGAGAGAGAGAGAGAGGTGGGTGATATATTTTTTTAATCAAAATAATAAGAAATTAAATAAAAGAAATTAAAAATCAAATAATGAAGGGCATATTTGTCCTTTCATGTGGGGTATGGACCAAAACCACACAAAAAGATCAACAATATACACCAAAACTACACAAAATATTCGAAATTGGATCACCGATGCATCACCAAATCTTTTTGGTCAAAAACCATATAATTTTGACAAACATAGGAACCATTTTTTCAATTTTGTCTTAACTATTACATATGAATATGTTCTTAGATTTTTTTTGTCATTTGTTTCATCTAAAGTGGTTCTTTTAGAATAATATTTATAAATGCGTTATTTTATATCCTTTTTTAAAACTAAAAAGCCTTCATTTTTTGTATTTCCTAAATGCAGATTAAGCATTTTATAACTTATAGGTAGTATGTACAAATGCATATATCATTTACAAAAATGTGTCCCTCTTAAAATGTTCAAGTCGTATACTCGTATTGTATTGTGGACAAAAAGTATAAATTTATAAATATAATTTGAAGGGATGTGTGACTTTGTTCTTATAAAATACCATATATTTCCTTTCGCAAAAACATAAACTATTGTCTTATTATATATTGTATTTGGAAAATGACTCTTGATGGTAACTAACTGTTGCGTTTGTTTTCATTTGGTCAATTTCCTTTTTTTGTACTAAATATACCATTGAACTTGTTTGTGTTCACCATAACCCTTTTGACCGACTTTTGACCTGCGATAGCCTGTTAAATGGTTATGGTGAACACAAACAACAAGTTCGATGGTATATTGAGTACAAAAAAAGGAAAGGGACCAAATGAGAACAAACTCAAACGTTGGTTACCCTTATGAGTTATTTTCCCTTTACTCATTTATAGTAAATCCTACGTCATTTCATGCTGATATTAATCACTTTATGAGATTCATTCTTGCTTCTCTTCAAAACATCACCCACGAAAGAACATTATTCATACATGTACAACTTTGTTATGCACTTGAATATTTATTAGGGGAATCATGAATAAGCTGGTGCATTTCATGACTACATTTACATTTCCAATCAAATGATTTATGTATCATGAATTCTAGACAAGTCTACAAACGAGTGGAATCACAAGTGCTGTGATTTTTGAGTTTACTTAACTTTAAGATTGAATTCATAGGATAAGATACAACATCAATATGTACATTATCATGCAGTTTTTGCAGACACAACACCATAAGATGCCTTGAGGTAAACGTTTATGCTGATAAATATACTTCTCATACACAACAATATCCTTTTGCAGAGAGGTGTTGGCAGCTAACCATAATAAACATTGTATAGACCATGTTTTAACAAAGTTACCCCTCCGAAACGCTCTTCATATACGTTATGGCCAAAGAAGGTTGTAGTCTTTGATAATTTTGCAACTTTAATTTCATTTAACATTTCAAGGAAAATGACTCAGGAGGGTAACCAACTGTTGAGTTTGTTCTCACTTGGCCTTTCTCGTTTTTTTTTATACTCAATATACCATCGAACTTGTTGTGTGTGTTCACCATAACCCTTTGACCGACTATCACAGATCAAAAATAGATGAAGTTATGGTGAACATGGACAACATGTTCGATAGTATATTGAGTACAAAAAAAAGGAAATTGACCAAATAAAAACAAACGCAACAGTTAGTTACCCTCAAGAGTCATTTCCTTATTGTATTAGAGTTAAAGGTTGAATTTCGAATTGTATTTGTGAATATAAAATAGGCAAAGCATGATTTATAATATAGGTCTGTTTAATTATGCATAAAAGTATAGTTTTAATTTATGAAAACGAATATGTAAGCATGATTTTTTACATCCTTGAATACATGAAAACGAATTTAAAAAAAATAAAAAGGAAAAAAAATCTTAAAAACAAGATAAAAATTAATAAGTTATTAAAATTTTGAAAAAAGTACAATTTGTAAAAAAAATCTGTAAAAAGAATTCATAAAAAAACAAACTTGTAAAAAACTAATTTTGTAAAAGAAACTAGGGTTTAAGAAATGTGACATCTCTTATTTACCAAAATCGAAAAAAAAACGTTTATTTATGCTTTGAAAACCATATTATTTTTATTTGCGGAAAATCTCAGTAAAAACATTTTTCAAAAACTTTATTTTTTACTAAAATATCTTGAATAAAGATGTTTCAAAATACAAAAATCTAAGAATGTTATAATCAATATGTAACATTGATACAATCCAAAGACTTAATAGTCCTGCATACTATTGTAGATTGTCTCTAAATCACTTGACATCCTAATCAATTTCCAATAGCTTTAATCATGCTACATGTGATACATATAGTTTGAGTGGGCCAGGTTTGGCAAAACCTGGTGAGACACATAAGGTTTTCAATCTCACAATCTTATTATGATAATAATCTATATTGAATAAACCTGCAAAACCAACTATTAACATCAATATATCATTTAAAATAGATATCCATAAGACAATCTACATCATCACGTTGATTCTCACGTACTGATCCCATACCATTAATCCTTCATATCTAACATGATGAATCACTATAAGAAACAAGTAAACTTTTCTGTTTTGGGGATCCATTGGCACTACAAGTCAATAAAGACAACCATGAGGGGGAGATAGAGTATAAATACTTATGGGAATGGACGCCCTTTATGTTATAAAAATACATCAGTGGATTATAAATCCACATTAACAACGTAATTAATGAGACTTTTTAGATTAGTCTAGTGTTGACTTCTTACTCTAGTAGATA
Source organism: Lactuca serriola (assembly GCF_051521515.1). Classification (NCBI taxonomy): domain Eukaryota; kingdom Viridiplantae; phylum Streptophyta; class Magnoliopsida; order Asterales; family Asteraceae; genus Lactuca; species Lactuca serriola. The sequence goes on along the minus strand of NC_136416.1, from coordinate 161,725,955 downwards.
ACCAACCATACCTAACCGATTGTCTGATACAGACCAACCATTTTTGGTTGTCCAAAAAGAGAAGGAAGACTAGTTTAGTACTCTGGTATGTAACTCGCCATAAATTATAGCTCTACGCTTCGTTCCAATCTCACACACATCCCTAGTATAAAACTACACAAAATCCATCTTAATGGAGCAAACCATTCCTTTCAATTCTTAGTTTGTAACTAGACATGACTATTAAACCCATAATCTATCTTAAACACAAATTTCATGTTTATACAATATTACCGTCATGCTAGGTATAAATAAGCACTCATTCAATTTACTTTGAACTAAGTATTTTACATGATTCTTAGTTTGTAACTAGACATGACTACTATACCTGTAATTAATTTTGAATATGATTCTTAAGTTAGGAAAATACTTATCATAATACATGTATACATTTAGCACAAAGTTCAAAGGGTAAGTATTCGGTATGCATATAATCTTCTTAAGTAATAGTACTTATTTTAAGATAGTCATGTAGTATTACCAAATATTTCTTTTAACATAAATATAATCTTATCTGGTTCGTACAGTGTAAGTATTACAAAATATACATTTAACACATATTCCAAATAATAAGCATATAATTCACATATAAAGTTTCAACTAATATTTTATACTTTTAATAAATACTTGTATTAAATCATGTTCATGAAAGTAACTATGCACTCACTTGATTGAGGCGGATGACTCGCAGAAAAGTCAGTTTCCTGATGTAACGTACTAAAAATGCGAATAAAAAATTTCATTTTACAAAATCATAAACACAAAGCGGTGCATTCAAGCCGGTCCCTTCCTTTTGGAACTGGAAGTACCTAAAAATGTTTAAACCACAAAATCATAAACACAAAGCTTAGTGAGTTCCCCAAAATATCATATACCATACATAAGATAGAGAATGCTATGGGTCATCCATAGTCTTACTATCATTATTGACTATCAGCTAATCATGGTCTTTCCTTGTTAACATAGGAGCCAAATCATGGTCTTATGTACTAGTGCTAAGAGCCACCTCCTGGTTTTCCTTTCAAGCATCACAAAGATAACTAGCAACATATATATAATTGTTGGGGGCTATGAGCTAATCATGGTCTTTCCTTGTTAAAATAGGAGCCAACTCATGGTCTTATGTACTAGTGCTAAGAGCCACCTCTTGGTCATGCATATAATTGCTAGGAGCCACCACCTGGTCTTTCATACATATTCCACGGGCCACCACTTGGTCTTCCATGCAAGTATCACATAGACAAGTAGCATCCTACATAGTATAGTAGGAAGACTCACCTTTCTCTCAAAGTAAGGTAAACCGTAGCTCAATGCCACAAAACAGATGCTACAACCCTCCTAAGAAAACATATAAGTTCCAACCTTAGGCTACACACTAAATCTAACAATCTTGACCAAAAGTCAACCCATATCAAAAAGTCAACGGTCAATGTCAAAGTCAATTGCCAACAATGCCAATAGTTGACCCTCATGTCGTGACCAAACCTTGCTTATGTCATGAGAATGCACTCGAACCGCTTCCAACTCGGCCACACTCCAACTCATCTAACTCAGTAAGGGATAGCCCAACAGCTGACATCATGATGTCGTGAGCATATTCAGACAAATTAATCAAGGAATCCTCCATCGTCACGTCTTGACACTCTCTTGATCATGACATGACCACTGCCTGAATCAAAATCCTAATGGTTTGAGTCCTTAATCCAATAAGTCTTCAAGTCCAACTTTTCCAGAAGCTATAGGGGACTCCAAAGGTCCATAAAAATGAAAAATTTATGGACATGCATGTTCCATGCATTTCTTCAATCCAATCTAGGTCAAAGGCCACGAAGATGACTTAAAACTCATGAAAGGTTCCCAGTTCATGACCAAATCCCAGATCTAAACCAAATAACGCTCAAAAGGATTCAAGGATCCATAAAGTTGACAACTTTATGGAATCCCATCACATCACTTCAACTTGCTCAAACTTGAAGATAAAGGGACAAGGACATAGATCTAGCAACCTAGAAGCATAAATTTTGAACATTAGACATCTACAAAGGTCCAGAATGTGCACACGAGGATGATGATGATGAAGTTTCCTTGCTGTATCAACACTCTAGAACACCTTATTCTTTTTCAAGCTACCAAAGCACCAAAACCACTAAGGATGAGCCAAAACCACCAAGAGGGATTAAGGTTAGGGTTTTCCACTTTTCTATGGTTTAAGGGTGATGGAGTGATATGTGCATAATTAGTTAATTATTTAGTACATATTCTTAATCATTTTTAATTAATTATATGAATAATGTGGACAAAAGGTACTTAAAATGTTTTGAATTTTGTTTTCAGTCCAGAAGATATGCTTGGAAGTAAAAGGAAGCAAGGAGGAGAAATTGAAGATCAAAGAATGAAAATAAGAGACAAAAGACCACCTACTCGGCGAGTAGACAACTCTACTCGTCGAGTACACGAGGATGTTCCAGAAGATAGCTACGATTCCTGATTCAAGACGGATAACTATGCACCTACTCGGCGAGTTGGTCCTGCTACTCGCCGAGTACACCCTGTTTTGAGATATCTATAAAAACTGAATCTTTATCGAATGTGACGACATTCCTGGCAATTTTTGAAGGTCAAGCTGCGATTAAGAGCCCTAGAGGACGCTGAGGAACCCTAAGCTTCAATCTTTTGAAGAATTCAAGAAATTAGGTCAATCCTACCACTTAGATTTAAGAATTGAATATGTTTGATCTAGAAAACCTTGTTTTTATGTTTGTTTCTACTGCAACTATGAACTAAATTCGTTTTTGTTTCTGTTTGGGGAATACCAAGGAACTCCTATGGTTTAATTATTAGTTTTTGTTTGATTGCTTATTGGTGATTTATTAAATTAAGTTTGTTAAAGAACCTTATGCATTAATCACTACTATTTTCTGTTAATTGGAAGACAATTAGGCTGCATGAACATCTCTTAGTTGTTAACCTCATATGTCTATGTGAACACTAAAACATATGCTTAGAAGTAATGCTTATGAAACTAAGATTAATAAGACAATAGGAAGATTAATGTGTGAGCTTGTTTGAGAAACCATCAAACAAGAGGTTAATTGAATTAATAACTTAATTGCCATTACAAATCTTATTTAATCCAAACCATTAATCTAGGGAATTAATTAGTTTAAACACTTGATCACCGCTTAAATTAGTTAATTGTCTAAGGGTTAGGAGTAATGAACATGAACCTAACCATTATAATTGGTAACCAATAGCAATTAATCTATCATAAATACAAATAACCATAGGAGTGAATTGGTTGAACCTAAATAGAAACATCTTTATCAAACTTGGTGAATAGTTGTTGCTTTAGTTATTTAGTTAATTTAGTGTGCCTAAGTTTCTAGTCTTGCAAAACTAGAAGAAACCCCTTTTACTTTTATTAGTTGTTTTAGTTAAAATTAGTTATTAGTTTAATTTCCCGTTCCCTGAGTTCGACACCTTACTTACTAATCTATACCACTAAAAGACAGGTTCACTGCCTTTGTGTGTTAAATTTATTAATTAAAAGTAGGGATAAAACAAGTGCATTTCACACACATCAAGTTTTTGGCGCCGTTGCCGGGGAACGGTTCTAAATAATTAATCTAATTCCTAATTTTTTCGATCCTTTGTGTGAGTTTACTTGCATAGAGTTCATTTATTGCAATTTAGTAATTAGTAATTAGGTTTTTGAATCTGTTTTAGCTTAGTATTAAATTTAGAATTTTTTCAAATTATCACTGATACTCGCCGAGTGCAATCGCACCTACTCGGCGAGTAGCAGTTTATTTAGCAGTAAATTTTAATTTTTTTAGTACATTTTTTTTGGTTCTTTTTATGCTTTTATTCTATTTATTTCAGGACTTTCATGACCAGAGGATCAAACACACCGCTGGTACCCCCGTTTGAAGATCCCGAAACCGCATTGAAAAGAAACAAGGGAAAGGACGTGGATAGTTCAAGTACACCAAAGAAATCACCCTTGTCCAATTTGAAGACTGTTTTTGGGAAAAAGAAGAGCAGCAAATCAGGAGCATCCAGTGCTTCCTTAGTAATCGACGAACCGGCTAAGGAAGATATCGAGTACGAGACCGAAGAAGAAGAGGACCCGACATACGAGCACGAAACCGAATCCGAGGAAGAGTTAGCTGTCACAATGGCTAACATTGATGAAATCCCCATGGGAGAATGGAAGAAGAGGATGCGAGACGACACTGGCCCGGGACTTGTGCAACCCGCAATTCCCGCGATTGCTACCTTCGTGCTAAAGGGTCATATCCTAGCTTTACTTAAGGAAATACCTTTTTATGGAAAAGACCTTGAAGATGCCTACAAACACTTGGATGAAGTCAATGATGTAGCTGATTACTTCAATGTTCCAAATGTGCCCCGCGAGACTCAGCTACTTCGTATGCTTCCAGTGACATTCAAGGGTGCTGCAAAAGACTGGCTTAAATCACTTCCCCCCGGATCAGTCACCACTTGGGCCAAGATGAAAGAAGAATTCATTGATCACTTCTGCCCACCTTCCAAGATAGCCAAGTTGAAGAAGGCCATTGCTAACTTTGAACAACAAGCTGGAGAGTCTCTATATGAAGCTTGGGAAAGGTATAAGAGCTTACTAAGAAACTGCCCACACGATGACCTCAACAGCCAGCAAGAAGTGTCCATCTTCTATGATGGAGTCAATGTCACAACCAGGCAGTTACTAGACTCGCAAGGCCCACTTACAAAGAAGCCGCCCCCGGTGATTAAAGAATTGATTGAAGAATTCTCTAAACACTCTAGAGAATACCATAACCCTAGACACGATGTCACTAGGGGAGCCGCTTATGCTGCTACTGAAGACTTATCTGCGGTCATGGCTATGCTAAAAACCATGGATAGGAGGATGGATAAAATGGATCAAACAATCCATGCTATTCGGGTGGGTTGTGAAAACTACAATGGGCCTCACCTCACTAGAGAATGTGATTTAGATGAAAATGGCAACAAGAAGGCGCAAGTGTGTTACTCAAGTGGAGACCGGTATGATGCAGACTGGCGAAAACAAAAGAAAGATTGGCTCCCTTATGAAGAGTACAAGAAAGCCAAGGAGGAAAGTGTTGGATTGCTGTCTAAGTCCATAACTATATTTGGTATGTACTTGACCCGACCCGGCATGGTCCATTTGGGTTGCACTTCACCGACACAATTTATATGGATAATCTTTTGAGAATAGTATGTTTATGATTAATATTAATATATTATAAGTTCTAATATATTATTATGGAATCATATTATTTAATTAGTATTGATCAAGAATTAATTTATAATTAATTAAGTGATCAAAAGGAACTAATTAAATATGGACTCTTATATATATGGAATGGGCCAAGTTCATTTAGGTTGGGCTAAGCTTTCATGGATAGTCCATGGAGTGTTTAACCCATGGATCCTAGGAAATGAAAGGTCATGGGTATTAGGGTTTAACCCTAATCCTCCATACTATATAAAGATGTCTTTGGTTGGTGAAATTGGCACTAGTGTGGATACACTAAAGAAGGGCTAGCCAATTTCACTAGAGAGAACCAAGTAATCATATTCTCTAAAGTATTCCAAGGTGTCTTGGTGATTTGTGATTCCACTTGAGGCTTCCACACTATTGGGGCTAAGCTCTTAAAGCTTGAAGACATCAAGCTACATCAAGAGGTATGTATTCTATCTTGTTACATTCATAGTTTTGTATGCTAGATTAGGATAATACCTTGGATGTTCTTATTTGCATGTATAATAGAGAAAACATAGATCCAAGGTATTTAGGGTTGCATGTACACTTAGGAAGTGTTAGAATGCTCAAAACCCAACAGTGGTATCAGAGCCACGGGTTGTTTTCTGTTATATTGATGCAAATATTTTATTTTCAAAGTTGAAAAAAAAAACATGAAGTTTGTCAAATTTTAAGATAATTACTTGTTCTTGTGAAAAACTAATTATTTGTAAAATTTGAATAATTTGCTTTATGAGTTGAATTAGGTCAAATTTAATAAAAGATAAAATAATATGATTATTTTATTAGTTTTAAAAGTTTGATCTAAAGAGTTTTATTTTTTGAAACCTCCATAAGTTATGGATATGAAAAGGTTTTAAAAAAAAAAAATTGATTCAAAGTTTTTATGGAGTTACAAAATTTGGTGTTAATGTTTTAAAGGATTCCATAACTTAAGAATAAGTTATGGATCACCAAAAGTTTTTTGTGTTACCTTGTTTTATGAGTGAATTTAGATTAATGAATAAAATTATGTGATAGTTGGTTTTAATCCAAATTAATCTAAGAATTGATTCTAAAATGTGTTTTTGTAACTTGTCCTCAAGTTATATGAAAAGTCACATTTAAGAATCATAAAACTCATAAAAATTGGCAAAGGTTACAAAAATGAAGAGTCTAGTTCTAATTAAATGGTTTTATGACTCCATAACTTGTCCTCAAGTTATGGAGGACCAAGAGTCTCTTCATTTAATAAAATAAAAAAAAATAAAAAAAAGGTGTAACCTTAATTAATTCCATAAGTTATAAAATAAAGAAAAGTTAATTCTTTTATTAGTTTAAAGTCTTCCATAACTTGTCCTCAAGTTATGGAACTTGAAGAGTTTTTGGATTAAAACTACTTTAAACACATAAGTTATGGAATTAATTAGTTTTGAATAGTTTCAAAACTTGCCCTCAAGTTTTGGAATTTGTAAAGTTTTCTCTTATGAATACTTTAATTCCAAGTTAGCCCTTAGAATTTTAAAAGTTAAAATTCAACCCTTATACTTTATAATATTATAAGTTAATAATATATATATGTATAAGAGTAAAGTCAGTCTTACCGCTAGTACGCCTCATTCACGAAGCCGGTCTATAAGGTGGGTATAAGGTTGTTGCCTATAAAATGGCAACTTAATGGGTGTCCACTCTCACCCACCGCTTGCTTGACCGGTGGAGGGTCGTTAGCCGAACGGGTTTGACAAGACTATAATTCTCATTCATTAAAAGTATTAATGATAATACTAAGTAACTAAACTCTTAATAATACCCAATCTTAGTTACTTAGGAAAAATGTGAATAAGGTGCTAACCCATGAAATTACACTTTACACTTTGTCTAAGTCGTTAGTGGAGCGTGTGTGGTTAACCGACACACTAACTTGGACTTAACAAGGTAGGTAAAGGGTGACTTAATATTTATCATAGTATCGATGGAGCGTGTGTGGTTAACCGGCACATCGATTGAGGGGTAATTTATTAAGGGTACCAAGTGATTTGCATGGTTACTTCACACCTTGTTTTGTGATCCTCGGCATCCCAGTCACAAAACCTGAAGGGCACACTCGAGATTGAAACATGCCTTTGAACAATTCAATGAATCTCAAAGATCTAGGAGTTTCAAAACCAATTAAAACCTAATAATACATTTCGTTTATCTTGGTGGAAATTGGTGAATCGTCATTCACCTACCTTCAAATATTTTATAGCTTGGATTACGGCATACCTCTTCTAAGTTATAAAATAGTTTGTTGGGTCCTAGCCTTAATATTTCATATTGGGTGTCATATTAAGGACTTTAAATCAACTATCTTGAATATCTCCCAAAAGTTGTCTGGTTTAGGCACCTATGATCTTCCCAAATCTCTTGAAACAAGGTTTCCTAATGAAGATGATGTCCCATGGATATCATACTTCTTTCTCCTCCTCCAACTATTCTCCCTAACCCACAAGTTCTTGAAATGTTTAAGGTCACTCAAGCCCTATTGGCAAGGCAAGGTCTAGGTGTGATCACATCTTGGAGATGTAGTCACATATTGACAAGCCGGGAGAGTTGGGTGTCAAAGTCTTGAGAAAGTTGGTGGTTCAATCACTTTCTAAGTCACATAGTGAGTTCTTTTGGAACACCTATGAAACAGACTATGACAAGACCCTTAATGATCTTATCTATTTGTTAAGATCAACTTCCTAAAACTTTATGGACATTGACAATGATGACATTGGATATCTAGTAAAGCTCTCTCTTCCCAGTGGAAAGGGATCGGCCATAGTCAACTCGGTTGACCAAATGGTAAAGAGAAAAGCTAAGTCTGTGATAGTCCCGTGTACCTTTATCAAAAGGGTCCATATGTTTATATTGCCAAAGGAAGGGGCATTGGTTGCGAAGCTGCCAGATTTACCTAAGGATGTTAAAGTCAATAAGTTTGACTCTACTTCAGGTAAAGTCCACTATCTAACTCTGTTAAGTTTCTATTCTGAGATTCTTGATACATGATGTGACTGGGTCACATGGTGATGTTTTAAGAATCAAAGAAAAGTGAAGAAACTTAAAGAAAGAATATGCTGAATCTGATGGCGTAGATGGATTTCTATCGCATAGTTTGAAGATCGGATTCTTGAGCTACTTCTTAGGAGTTGTGAGATATTGCTTAGGAATAGGTAACAACAAGTTTTCATATGGATTGTAAGGATAAGTTTTCCGCAAAGTTTAAAATAAAAGAAAATTTTTATTTTATTTATTTTAAAATATCCTTACAATGGCATTTGAGGGAAAATTGTTGCTTATATGATTCCATTAAGAGCAAGAGTGGAAATATAAAATTGATTCTTTCATTTGTGGTAATGTCTAAATTTACCAAATAAGGAAAGATTCTCATCACCCAAGTTACAATGGCATTTGAGGGAAAATTGTTGCTTATATGATTCCATTAAGAGCAAGAGTGGAAATATAAAATTGATTCTTTCATTTGTGGTAATGTCTAAATTTACCAAATAAGGAAAGATTCTCATCACCCAAGTTTCAAGTGGACCGGAACTTGGAATCATGCAAGTTGTATAGCATGATGAATGAGAACTTCCAAGTTTTGGAAAATTAAGACTAATTACTTGTTCACATGGATGTGTGAGTCAAGTAAAGGACTAAGGGATCGAGTACACATTCTTATGCACTGATTAAGTCCACCACAAAAGTTTGATAAGACTATTCGTCATAGTTTACTAAAGCTCAGTAAATATGATTATACTTACATGCTTAAGTGTAACTCTGAGACATTGGAAAAAAGGTTCCAATGTAAGGCAGAGCGAATAAGAAGAATCAGATTAGGCAGAAGGATAAAAGTCTCTCAAATCTGAAAAGATGGGAGAGTACTTTAGTATCAGTTTTGTGATCATCTTAATGATTAAGAAACCATATCACAATTAGTTCTCTAAGGAAATCTTAGTGCATTCTTATGACTAAGAAGAGGGATCTTGAATTGTTGAAATGGTTAAATCAAGAAGATGAGTCATACTTCGTTCCAATACAAGTCTTAGAGTCATACTCCAAGATTGTAACTTGAGTGACATGTCTTAAAGAAGGTGTAAAACACTTGTTAAATGTAAGAGTAAAAGTTTTCTACTCTTGTACATTTGAAATTGGTAAGTTGTGATGTTTTGGATAAAACAAAGACCAACTTAGGCCAAATGTGTGAAGTGTTTGTCTTGATTAGAATCCGCACTATCTCTTGGATGTTTGACAAGGGAGTCTTATAGGTCAAGAGGACAGTGGGAGTCTTAAAGGTCTTGAAAGTCTCAAGAACTAATCAAGAATAAAACCTGAAGTTCTTCTCTAGAACATGACTTGAGGTTTATAACCTATCATGTTGACATATTCTGTGCCCATTCCAGTTAAAGTTGGCTTTGCATATGAGTTCTTAGAGTTCTCAATTGGTTGCACAACAACTTGGAAGCAATGGCAGGCCCTTGAACTGCCAGGTGGCAAGAAATTAAGATTAAGTTCAGTCCATATGAGTTTGGATTTGTCATTATCCTTGTCTTGTGACTATGATTTTGACAATTCACATGGATAAGGACACATACACCATTAAATCTAAGTGTCATAAGGTTTCTCTCCGATTCATGAAAATGATGGTGAGGAAACACTTTCACTAAGTAGATTTTAGCTAGATAGCAATTGTGATATTTGCATTCTCAAAGTCGTTAGTGGAGCGTGTGTGGTTTACCGGCACACTAACCTGGACTTGTGAGAAGTGGCAAAAAGGTCTAACCATTATGATTACGGCATACCTCTTCATAATTGTTTAGACTCACAAGTGTGCTATCTAAGGGAAGGTGTATGATTTTGATAAAGTCTTATCAAAACAATCTAGTATCAGAAATCTGAACTTTGGTAAGAAAGTCAATGAAGTATTGATTTCTAGAAGTCCAGCTGATTTCTGGGTACATGTCAAAGCTAGTGGGAGCATAAGTGTTATGCTAATAATCATCATGTTAGTGGGAGCATGATAATTATGATAAGTATTGCAAGTTAGCAATGTTAATTATAGAAAAACAAAAGTTTCAATTGGGAAAGAGTTGTTTTGCTATAATTAAGGGAGAGGAAATTATACTTCATCTCAAATCTACAAGTTTAGATCGTGAGGTTTAATCATTTAGTCAAGGATATATATGAATTTCATGTTGGAATGGCTCAACATAAGGAAATTCTGTATATGGGTCCATTATTTGCGTTCTAAAATTCGATTATGATTACGGCATCCCTTTTCATAATCTGAATTATGAGAACTTGGCAAATAGAAATGGAAATGTTATAGCAAAAGACTGGTTTAGTCTTTATGTGAGACATCATGAATCGTGTCCCATATGCTTCGGATATAGGATCGATTACATGTGCTATAATCATCCGTTCTAAAATTTTCAAATGCCTGGGGCATTAAGGAGGGAAAAGGTTTAGAACTGGATATGACTAAAAGGATTAAACAATTGTCGAGGACAATCTAAGGTTTACCAAAGGTTGTTTACTCAAGGAAAATTGGAAGTATAGTGATAATTCTGGAAGGACCATATTGACATAATCTGTAAGGAGGCAACTCTTGTTCAGAAGTGATAGTCAAAATGGAATCTGGAAATGTTTCAAAGTTAGAATTTTCAATCTGTGTAAGATTAAGGAAACTTAATGCAAGAAGGATATTTCCAAGGAGTTGATCTCCTTTGGAATACTCTGTAATGATTGTTGCCAAGTCTTTGTGAGTTTGTGCATAATCGTTACAAGAGGATCAATGCATATAAGTTTAGAATCTAACAGATTTCAGTAAATGGCATGAATTTGGAATTCTTGCATTTGCGGTAAGGATTTGCGAATGTGAAAAGAGATTCATTGAAGTTATGTTCAATTGATCTAGTTCACAAAGTAAAGGTCATAGACAAACATAGTATGCATACTTGGTGTATGGTGACTAGTGTTTAAGAAAACATAGTGTACATGCTTGGAGCATGGGACAACTATTGTTTTAAATTCAAGAATAAAGTTGATAGCTGAAACAGTATACAATGAATAATGTGTAATCATATGGTGATAAATAAAAGGTGTTTTATTTATGTTCAAATGGTTGATACCATATTGGATTCAATTATTATTGTGTTTCATTTTGCATGTTTTGACTTCCCGAATAAACTGGGTTATTTTTCCGGAATGACTAAGTTATTCAAACCATCCACAGTCGGTCATATGTTGGAAGTAGATATGAATTAAGACTGTCATGGGTTGGCTTGTAGAGGTCTAAGGTGTTGGACAAAGGGCTACAACACTCATGAGTGCTCATAAGTTCTGAGTATTGGATTCAACCCGCGCTCATTGGAATCACTTCATGGATTTTATCACGAGTGATCATGAGACGATAATATCTTATATTCTTCAAACCTAGAGATATGAGTTGTTACTATGAGTTGATAGTACATTGATTGCACGAAAACGCATACGGTAACTCGGTGTTATAAAACGTGCCTTTGTGTATGATTCAACAAGTAGTAGAACAAGCCATATGAGTCGAAGTTTATCCGTTCCTTTTACCTTCGGGATAAAAGCGATATCTGTGGGCCCCTCGATGATTTGATGATGACAAATGGAAGTGCTCGGCCGGGCCAGGACTGATTTGATTTGTTCAATTAGTCAGTCGTCATAAATCGCAAATCGGGAAACAACTAATGGACAGAGAGAATGATTATAATCCATGTCTCAGTCCATATGATATCTAGAATGGAGGAATATATGATCCCTTATCTAATGGACAAGTCATTGACAAAGGTCAGAGTTCACCGACAAGGTCAGAGTTCGACAGCGGCTTTAAGAGCTACGATTGCCAGTTAGGTTTGAAGTCATACGCAATAATAGTTTTAGACTTATCCAAGTGGGAGACTGTTGGATTGATGTCTAAGTCCATAACTATATTTGGTATGTACTTGACCCGACCCGGCATGGTCCATTTGGGTTGCACTTCACCGACACAATTTATATGGATAATCTTTTGAGAATAGTATGTTTATGATTAATATTAATATATTATAAGTTCTAATATATTATTATGGAATCATATTATTTAATTAGTATTGATCAAGAATTAATTTATAATTAATTAAGTGATCAAAAGGAACTAATTAAATATGGACTCTTATATATATGGAATGGGCCAAGTTCATTTAGGTTGGGCTAAGCTTTCATGGATAGTCCATGGAGTGTTTAACCCATGGATCCTAGGAAATGAAAGGTCATGGGTATTAGGGTTTAACCCTAATCCTCCATACTATATAAAGATGTCTTTGGTTGGTGAAATTGGCACTAGTGTGGATACACTAAAGAAGGGCTAGCCAATTTCACTAGAGAGAACCAAGTAATCATATTCTCTAAAGTATTCCAAGGTGTCTTGGTGATTTGTGATTCCACTTGAGGCTTCCACACTATTGGGGCTAAGCTCTTAAAGCTTGAAGACATCAAGCTACATCAAGAGGTATGTATTCTATCTTGTTACATTCATAGTTTTGTATGCTAGATTAGGATAATACCTTGGATGTTCTTATTTGCATGTATAATAGAGAAAACATAGATCCAAGGTATTTAGGGTTGCATGTACACTTAGGAAGTGTTAGAATGCTCAAAACCCAACAGAAAGGTTTAGGCAAAAGGGGAGAGGGTTCTACCAAAAAGAGGAGCCGATGCAAGAAAGGAAGCCAAGCTTGGAAGAAATGCTCACAAAATTTGTAGCTGCTTCAGAAAAAAGACACAGTGACCTTGATGCTACAATTCAAGAAACAAGGACCATGCTAAGGAACCAGCAAGCATCTATTCACAATATAGAGACACGGCTTGGGCAACTTGCTAAACAAATCAACCAAAGATCACCTTGCGAACTCCCTAGCAAAACTGAAAATAACCCACGAGGCGCACAAATAAACATTGTCACAACAAGAAGTGGGAAGATAATCACTCCCCTGGCACCTATTCAGACTGAGTCATCCAAGAAATCACAGAAGGAGGAGCCAGAAAAGCAAGCAGAAAACCAAGAATTGCACTCTAACAGTCCTACTCGCCGAGTACCATGTATGGACTCGGTGAGTACATCTCAAAATCCCACCGCACAGGTTCCTGAAAAACTCTATCAGCCTCCCATGCCATATCCAACCCAAGCTAAGAAGGAGAAGCAGGAAGAGGAGTATCAGAAGTTTCTAGATCACATCAAGACTCTTCAAATCAACATACCATTCATTGAAGCCGTCATGCAAATGCCCAAATATGCAAAGTTCCTTAAGGAACTTATCACAAATAGAAAGAAGATGGAAGAAGTGAAGAAGGTGGTACTCAACGAAAACTGCTCAGCTGCTATGCTAAATAGGCTACCTAAGAAGAAAGGCGACCCGGGGAGCTTGACCTTACCTTGCCAATTTGGCAACTTGACCATCATTCATGCCTTAGCCGATTCGGGAGCAAGTGTGAATCTAATGCCATATTCGTTCTTTAAGAAGCTAGATCTCCCGGAACCAAGGCCAATTCGCATGGCAATACACTTGGCAAACAAAACAGTCACCTTTCCAAGAGGCATATACGAAGACATACTAGTCAAGGTGGATAAATTTGTCTTTCCTGCTGATTTCATCATTTTAGACATGGAGGCGGATCCACAAGTACCAATCATCCTTGGAAGGCCCTTCCTCAACACGGCCAACGCTATAGTAGACATGAGAGACTCAAAGCTCACCTTGTGGGCCGGGGAAGATTCAGTAACATTCGGGGTGGACCAAGCTATGAAGTATTCTAGGAGCAGTGACGACACGACATTCTCAATCGACATGCTTGATGAACTATTGGAGGAAGACATACCTGAAGATTCCAGCAAGTTTGCAGCTTTAGATGAAGCATTTGATCCAGAAAAAGATTTACTAGAAATTGAAAGACTGTTGGAAGAAGCGGAGTATGAAGAACTAATGAAGCAATCTGACAGCCCTACTCGCCGAGTAGGGACGATCTACTCGCCGAATATATCTGAAGAAAAGTCAGAATTCGTGAATGCAGCCACCAACTCGCCGAGTACCTCACTTGCACTCGGCGAGTCCGTCACTCAGAGCCAAAAATCGGAACTGAAAACCTTACCAGATCATTTGGAGTATGCTTTTCTCGAAGAAGGCAACCAAAAGCCAGTAATTATAGCCTCTGACCTGACCAATTCTGAAAAAGAAGAACTCGTGCAAGTATTGAAGAGGAGGAAACGGGCCATAGCATGGAGCATCACCGACATCAAGGGAATAAGTCCATCCTATTGCTCCCACAAGATCAACCTGGAAGAAGGAGCAAAGCCGGTTGTACAACACCAAAGAAGACTGAACCCGAATATGCAAGAAGTAGTCAAGAAGGAAGTGGTCAAGCTCTTAGATGCGGGAATTATATATTCCATTTCCGACAGTCCATGGGTGAGTCCGGTCCAAGTGGTGCCAAGAAAGGAGGGATGATGGTCATAACCAATGAAAAGAACGAGCTAATTCCGACACGAACGGTAACCGATTGGAGAGTGTGCATCGATTATCGAAAGCTAAACGATGCCACTCGTAAAGACCATTTTCCCTTACCTTTTATTGATCAAATGCTAGAAAGATTATCGGGCCATAGCTATTATTGTTTTCTAGATGGATTTTCGGGGTATTTTCAAATACCCATAGACCCAATGGACCAAGAAAAGACCACATTCACTTGCCCAAGTGGGACTTTTGCTTATAGACGCATGCCTTTTGGGTTATGCAATGCACCCGCGACTTTTCAAAGGTGCATGACAGCTATATTCCACGATATGGTGGAAAAATTCATGGAAGTTTTTATGGACGACTTTTCCGTTTTTGGATCATCTTTCCATGATTGTCTCACTAATCTTGACTTAATCCTTGCTAGGTGTGAAAAAACCGACTTGGTACTCAATTGGGAGAAATGCCATTTTATGGTCAAGGAGGGTATAGTGTTGGGCCACAAGATTTCCAAAATGGGAATTGAAGTGGATAGGGCAAAGATAGACACTATTGCCAAATTACCCCTACCAACCAATGTGAAGGGCATTAGGAGTTTTCTAGGACACGCGGGTTTTTACCGGCGTTTCATAAAAGATTTTTCCAAAATAACTAGACCTCTAACACAACTACTACTAAAAGATGCACCATTTAATTTCACTAAAGAGTGTTTAGAGGCATTTGAATTTTTAAAGGAAAAACTAACTAATGCCCCGATCATTATTGCACCAAATTGGAACTTACCTTTTGAGATTATGTGTGATGCTAGTGACTATGCATTAGGAGCTGTCCTTGGTCAAAGGGTTGATAAGCACTTTCAACCCATATATTATGCTAGCAAGACCCTAAACCCAGCCCAAGAAAATTACACCACCACGGAAAAAGAATTACTAGCTGTGGTGTATGACTTTGACAAATTGCGCCCTTATTTGGTTTTATCTAAAACTACTATTTTTACTGACCACTCGGCTATCAAGTATTTCTTTTCCAAACAGGATGCTAAGCCAAGACTGATACGATGGGTGCTACTTCTTCAAGAATTCGACATAGAAATACGAGACAAGAAGGGAATGGAGAACGTAGCAGCTGATCACTTGTCCAGGCTAGAGAACCCGCAATTGCAAGAAGACAAAGATGGAGACGACTTTCCGGACGAATACATTATGGTGTCAGTGGGAGAAGAGCCATGGTTCGCAGACATTGCTAACTATTTAGCTACAAATTACATCCCGAAGGACTATAGCACTCAACAAAAGAAGAAATTCTTTGCTGAAATCAAATATTACTATTGGGACGACCCATACCTCTTCCGAAGCTGTGCGGATGGCATCATACGAAGATGTGTGTTCGGGAAGGAAAGCCGGAGAATACTAGAACATTGCCATAGCGGGCCCACGGGAGGACATCATGGAGCACACTACACTGCAAAGAAGATCTTTGACATTGGGTTTTATTGGCCTACAATCTTTAAAGATGCAGCCCAATTTGTCAAAGAATGTGATGCTTGTCAAAGAGTGGGAAACATTTCATCTCGAAATGAAATGCCACAACATAGTATCCAAGTGTGCGAGGTGTTTGATGTGTGGGGCATTGACTTCATGGGACCTTTTCCCATGTCCAAAGGGAACAAGTACATACTGGTAGCGGTCGATTATGTATCCAAATGGGCGGAGGCACAAGCGTTACCAACAAATGACGGACGGGTGGTAGTACGATTCTTAAAGAAACTATTTTCACGATTTGGAGTTCCGAAAGCCCTTATTAGTGACCGAGGCACACATTTTGCCAATGATCAATTGGAAAAAGTGCTAAAGAAATATGGGGTTACCCATAAGTTCTCCACATCATATCATCCACAAACTAGTGGACAAACCGAAGTGACCAATCGAGCCTTGAAGCGAATTTTAGAAAAATCGGTGGGAAGCAACCGCAAGGAATGGTCGGATAAGCTAGATGATGCATTATGGGCCTTTCGTACAGCTTTCAAAACACCTATTGGTACTACACAATATAGGTTAGTTTATGGAAAGCAATGCCATTTACCGGTCGAGATCGAGCATAAGGCGTATTGGGCTTTAAAAAGGTGCAACTTTGACATGGAAGAACTAAAGAGCAACCGTTTGATGCAAATGAATTCCCTTGAAGAGCTAAGGAATGATGCATACTCTAGTTCTTAGCTTTATAAAGAAAAGACCAAGAAATGGCATGATAAAAGGATCAAGAATAAGGAAATCCATGAAGGCCAAAAAGTGTTGCTTTTCAATTCACGATTAAAACTTTTCTCGGGCAAACTCAAATCAAGGTGGGATGGTCCTTTTCTGGTCAAGACGGTGTTTCCACATGGGGCTATAGAGTTGTTATCAAGAGACGGCACGCCTTTCAAAGTCAATGGTCATAGAGTAAAAAACTATGAAGAAGGAGTCCCCCGGAATGAAGGATTGGAAGAGTTTCTGCTGGGCGGGAGTGCAACTACATAGAAGGGGAGGAGTCCAGCTAACGACTCCATAAAAAGAAGCGTTTCTCGGGAGGCAACCCGAGTCTCAAGTTTGCATTTTCTTTCCTTTTCTTTATTTTCACATTTTTTTCATTCTTCTTCATCTACTTTTATTCCAATAACTGCTTGAGGACAAGCCATGATTAGAGTGTGGGGTGGATGGTGTAAAAACATGAATTAATACACTAATTTTTCTAAATACACAAAATTTTTCAATCTATGACATATACTCGCCGAGTAGAGTCGTGTACTCGGCGAGTAGATGCTCGGTTCAGTCAGATGTTATTCAAAAGCGCTTCTAATCGGCGAGTAGACCCATTCTACTCGGTGAGTAGCCAATTTAAAACAAGTGAAATATAATCTGTAAAAACTTTTTTTTTCACCATTTCATCCCATTAATCACCGTGCAC
This sequence comes from Lactuca serriola, assembly GCF_051521515.1. Lineage (NCBI taxonomy): Eukaryota > Viridiplantae > Streptophyta > Magnoliopsida > Asterales > Asteraceae > Lactuca > Lactuca serriola. The sequence goes on along the minus strand of NC_136416.1, from coordinate 161,708,165 downwards.
TATCCTCTCAGCCATCTTTCAAGTTGCTTTCAAGATTTATTCAATTTTCTACTCAATTCTCACTATTCAAGCATAAAGGTAACATCTTTACCCTTTAAATTCTTGAAAGGTTTGATTTTTATCACAGATCTGTCCAGATTTGAAGTAATTTCGGATTTGGGGAGTTTTCCTCAACTTCTAGGGTTTTGATTTAATCACAAATTAGATATTGTTAGGAGTATTTTCTTCAAGATCTATGGTTAGATAAGTAATTACAACAAAACCCTATGAAAAATTTGGACTTTTGGACAGTTTACACAGATCCGGTACTCGATCTGTCATGGTGTTCATACTACTCGCCGAGTAGAGTCGTGTACTCGGCGAGTAGGTCACAGTCAGACCCAATATTTTTTGTTTTTAATTACTGGGTGTTGTTTGTTGCTGTGTTCTTGATATGTGTATACAGGTAGCATGGCAAGAAGGGGTCAATCTTCGCGACGGGGAAGCCATGGTGATATGCCATGGCTATCTTTTCAACAAATTACGTCCAAATCATTAAAAACAAGAGCTCTAAACAGACTGGAGGCACTTAGGCAGAAGGAAATTCACCTTCCAAATGCAGTGGATTGGGGATGGATGGGAAATGTTGGTTTGGAAGAAGAACTCACCCCGTACTTGGTAAAGGATTGCAATTTGGGATATGCCAACATCACTTGTGATGGTTGGTTGCAGTTATTTAAAATCCAAGAGCCGGTTTACGCTGAGTTGTGCTGGGAATTCTTTGCTACCATCTCATTTCGAGGTGGTAGTGAGTTCTATAATCCTAACACAATCTCTTTCTCTTTGGGCGGGGAGCTACGACAATGCAGCATGGTGGAGTTCTCATGGAGGTTGGGTGTTTATGACCAAGACATGGTGATGACGGACTATTTTGAAGCCTTCTTGGAAAATTGTTGCAAAGAACTTCCCGAGGAGGTGGTGGCGTCTACATGGTGGAACACAATTGCCAACCGAGTCTACATTCCCTCCACCGCGCAAGAAGGTCACATTCGTTCTCCGATCCACCGACTCATTCACTGGTTTGTGGCTAGTACGATAAACATGCGAAAGGATGGGGACAAAGTCCCCACCCTTGACATCTTTTACTTGTGGAGCATCATCACTCCAGACGTTTTTTGCAACCTTCCTTACTGAATTGCCAAATTTCTTGCTGAGGGGGCGGTCAAAGAGAAGATCAATTCAAAGATAAATGGAGGCATGTTTATTACCCGACTTGCCAAGTCATTTGGGATCTTGGATTTGCCACAAGCTCAAGCACTGACGGTTCTCCACCCTCCACCATTCAACACTGCACTTTATAGGAGGGCACGGATAGTTGAAAAGTTTGGTGATTCCTTCACTATTCCACATGAAGGTGAGCCGGCGGTCCCCGAGGAGCCAGGAAGGCGGGTCCGACAAAGGAGCGAACGGGTGCGGGAGGATCCACCGGTTATTCCGGTGGAGGATAATGATGGTTGGAACCAAGTAGAGTATCGACGCTACTTGGATGATATTGGGCGAGGGGTAAACTACACTAATAAATCTTTCGAGTACCTCTTTCAACAAATGCAAATTGCGCCGAGACCTGGACCTGGCTATCCCTATATCATGAATTGGGATGAGAGGATGCGAAGAAGAGATGGAGAGGGAGGAAGTGGAGCAGGAGGAGCTGGAATGGATGATGAAGATTGAAGAATTTGTTTTGTTTTTTTTATGCTTATGATGTTTTGTTCCAAGACAATTGTTAAACACTTTGGATTTTGTTGGTTGGATTATTAGTGTCACTGTTAGTTTTTTTTTTCAGGGATTGAAGATAGGGAAGCATACTAACTAGTAAGGGTCAAGAAAGGAATGAGAGATTTTTAAGCAATTATGGAGTCTTGTCCTTAGGATTGAGTCCGTAAGAGTCGAGGGTCATAGGGAGTGTTGCTGCTGAAGGAATTCGAGTGAGGGTCAATTTACATTTCCGATTTCAACACCAAAGTCGAGAGAAGCAGCGACTAGAACAATTTTGGAAAAACACTCACTACTCGCCGAGTGCACAAACTCTACTCGGCGAGTACATGCGATATTACACGATCTTATTTTGCATCAAGGACTACTTGCCGAGTCCACGAGCCTACTCGCCGAGTAGCCTGCTACTTTTGGAATTTCAGAATTGCTTTAACCATTTTCACTGCAACATTCATACACTCTTTGTGAGGGATTACTACTGGAGACTTTCTAACGACCTTGTTCTGTGGAATTTTCGAGCTGTCAACCACACGAGACGCATGACACCCGTGCCATGGATGAGCTGTTCCCATGGCTAAAGTCAATTGAAGAAGGAGCTGAAGAGGAGAGTGGCAACCTATCGAATGCTACCCCAGGGGAGTTTGTTCCAATTCTCTCTATATTTGCATTTTTATTTTGCATAATATGCAATGAGGGCATTGCATAAAATAAGTCTGGGGTAGGGGGTTAGTCACATATTAGAAAATTTAGAATCTTAATTTAGGCTAATTTAAAAAAAAAAAAATTGTTGCATACCAAAAATATGACTTAGGGATTTAATTTAGGAAATTTTGGTAAAAGAAAAATTAGGATTCCATGTTAGAATTATGTTGATAATTGCATGAAAACCCAAATGTTTAGTTGAGCCTATATACGTTCTAGTGTATTTGTGGCTTCCTTATTTCAGAGAAATCATGAGACAAAAACACGACCTTGCTCAGCCTGAGGGATGCAATATGTTTAGCAGTCTAAACCTGAAATGTATCCAAGAAAATTGTTATCATTAGCCAATAAAGGTTGAGATTGAGCGCTCCTGCTTAAGCATGTAGGGATTTGAGTGAAAAAAGTGAGGAATACATGTAAAAAAAAGAGTGAATTACAAGAGAAATTGTATGAATTTTGGAGCAATTAAAGTGAAGATCAAAAGATCAAAATTCCAAGAAAATCCAAAAAAAAAAAGTTGAAGATACCCGAAAATCAAGCAATAAAGGTGGTGAATTCAAAGAGATCAAAGCAAATATCAAAGAAGAGATGAATTCAAAAGAGCTCCATAGTGGTATCAAAAAGTTGTAATTCTAGATTATGTATGCTTGGGTTGCTCAATTAAAAATACCTTGAGGGTAAGAGGTTTTCTGCGGATGGATTCCGAGGGTTGCATAAAATGAGCATAGTTTGGGATGAGTGGGCAAGTGTTTATGAGGATTGTGAGTATTTGGAGTATGGGAGGTTTTTAGGAAAAATTTTAGACACAAATGCATGCGTTGCGGTCTTGGCATAATGGCTGGGTTAGATTGGAGTTGTTATATATGATTCTAATATGTTTAAAATTTAGTTTTGCTTGGGGGCAAGCAAAAGTCAAGTGTGAGGTATTTTGATATGTGCATAATTAGTTAATTATTTAGTACATATTCTTAATCATTTTTAATTAATTATATGAATAATGTGGACAAAAGGTACTTAAAATGTTTTGAATTTTGTTTTCAGTCCAGAAGATATGCTTGGAAGTAAAAGGAAGCAAGGAGAAGAAATTGAAGATCAAAGAATGAAAATAAGAGACAAAAAACCACCTACTCGGCGAGTAGACGACTCTACTCGGCGAGTACACGAGGATGTTCCAGAAGATAGCTACGATTCCTGATTCAAGACGGATAACTATGCACCTACTCGGCGAGTTGGTCCTGCTACTCGCCGAGTACACCCTGTTTTGAGATATCTATAAAAACCGAATCTTTATCGAATGTGACGACATTCCTGGCGATTTTTGAAGGTCAAGCTGCGATTAAGAGCCCTAGAGGACGCTGAGGAACCCTAAGCTTCAATCTTTTGAAGAATTCAAGCAATTAGGTCAATCCTACCACTTAGATTTAAGAATTGAATATGTTTGATCTAGAAAACCTTGTTTTTATGTTTGTTTCTACTGCAACTATGAACTAAATTCGTTTTTGTTTCTGTTTGGGGAATACCAAGGAACTCCTATGGTTTAATTATTAGTTTTTGTTTGATTGCTTATTGGTGATTTATTAAATTAAGTTTAAAGAACCTTATGCATTAATCACTACTATTTTCTGTTAATTGGAAGACAATTAGGCTGCATGAACATCTCTTAGTTGTTAACCTCATATGTCTATGTGAACACTAAACCATATGCTTAGAAGTAATGATTATGAAACTAAGATTAATAAGACAATAGGAAGATTAATGTGTGAGCTTGTTTGAGAAACCATCAAACAAGAGGTTAATTGAATTAATAACTTAATTGACCATTACAAATCTTATTTAATCCAAACCATTAATCTAGGGAATTAATTAGTTTAAACACTTGATCACCGCTTAAATTAGTTAATTGTCTAAGGGTTAGGAGTAATGAACATGAACCTAACCATTATAATTGGCAACCAATAGCAATTAATCTATCATAAATACAAATAACCATAGGAGTGAATTGGTTGAACCTAAATAGAAACATCTTTATCAAACTTGGTGAATAGTTGTTGCTTTAGTTATTTAGTTAATTTAGTGTGCCTAAGTTTCTAGTCTTGCAAAACTAGAAGAAACCCCTTTTACTTTTATTAGTTGATTTAGTTAAAATTAGTTATTAGTTTAATTTCCCGTTCCCTGAGTTCGACACCTTACTTACTAATCTATACCACTAAAAGACAGGTTCACTGCCTTTGTGTGTTAAATTTATTAATTAAAAGTAGGGATAAAACAAGTGCATTTCACACACATCATGGAGGTTAATAATGAACCCTAAAATCAAGTTAATGGAATTTAAATACGAAAGAAACCCTAAAAGATCATGGGATTGGGCTGCAGTCTTCCTCATGTCGTGACCACAACCACGATATGTGTTCTTTACCTTTGGTTTTCATGTCATTACCTCTCAATGGTCACGTCGTGACACCAGGTTTTCCCCAAAAACCAAGCTCCTAACTCCTTAATGCCCTAACACTATCCATTCTAGGAAACGGGTGTTAAAACTCTCCCTCACTTAACTTAGATTTTTTCCTCAAAATCATTTCTTTCAACTTACTCTGCCACACCATCCGACCCCGACCGAACTACCTAAAATCAGAGTAGAACCAAGAAATCATCTCATATGGATGACCGCCTCCTAATACTGCTGCCGAAACTCAAACTTAGAAGGATCACATATCTTGATAGAGAAACGAACCCTAACATGTTTCCCTTAACCAATAAAGAGAAATGCAACTACGGCACCCAAAAACTAAAAACCCTAATCCTTGCATGACTTCCAGACAGACGAAACCATTCCAACCACATCCATGCCGACTCCAATCCACAACCTAAATCAAACAAAACCCTTTTGTCCCTGAACATCTCACTGATAACTGATAAACATAACCCTTGACTAACTACTGAATCTAATGACCTCTCACATGGCTGCACCACGAGACTCTGACCAAGAGTCTAGCTGACAAAGGCTATTCTAGCCTATTTAATAACATGGCTTCAATAACCCTCTAGTCTAGAAAAGGGTGACATGACCAACTAACACATGAATAATAACTAGTTCGTTTCCTAATAGATGAATGCTACCGGCCCAGTCATAGTCTTATATCACACCCAACCCAAAGTCGGCCTATGACCTTTGTAACACCTAGTTTTAGAATGTTTCTAATACCAAGATAGCAGGCCATAAATGGATCAAGTAAAGTTCTCAGGCGTCAAGGGAATAGAGTCTAAACCCTTTTAGATGTTGATAATGTTGGGTTGAGTGATTTACCCTCGATTTGTGCTTTGAAGCAAATGGTAAAATGGGAAAAGTAATATTCGGGTTTCTTGCATGAATTATGGTTTTAGCTTGACATGTATTAAGTAAAAAGTAATTACATATAGTTGTGGGGCTCGTCAATACCTTTCTGTGCATATAAAGATCACCAAAAACAAAGTTGAAACAAAGAAGTTATAACTGTTTGAAGCTGGAGTGGAATTGACAAAAAAAACTCATTGTCACGATGTGACAAGCATGCTGTCACGAAGTGAGAGCTATTACGAGGTGAGAAACAGGCTGTCACGAGGTGAACGTTGTGTAGCCCAGACCCATGGAGTTTAGGGGTTTCAACTTATTTAAATGTATGGATTGGTGTTTAGGTTATTTTCTTAGCCTCCATCACATCTATAACTCCTCGGGAGCAACCCTAGCCTCCCTTTTCAAGATTTAAGCTCCTCCCTTTCTCATCTCTCCTCTTTTAGATGTTCTTAATGATATTTTGATGAAGTTTAATATCAATAAGATGTTTTTGGTTGCAAGGAATATTGTTTTAAGTTTGGATCCATCAAATTCACTCCATTTCTAGATTATTATGAGTATAAAGTTCTTATCTTGCTTTTTAGTTCTTTAGATCTCTTTATTTGACTTTTTGGCGCTTCTGGTCCATTTTATGGGTGATCTTGGAGTTGAGTGAACTCCAACATCTTTTGATCAGTTAGGAATGCATCTTGGACCTCATGGACTAGGAGAGTTATGACCTTTAGCCTTCCCTTTTAGCCATGCAAGTTATCTTGGCTGTTTAGGTCATTTTGGTGTATTAAAGTTTAGATCTTGAAAGTTTGAGACATTATTATGATAAATTTTGAAACTTTATCCATTCAAACATCATGTTGATTCAGATTTGAATATTCAAGGCTTGGACTTAATGGCTTAAGTTCAGAAAGATGCATTCTTGGCCCTTATGAGACTTAAAGACTAGATGTTAGTTGTTTGGACAATCCTAATGGATAAAGTTGGAATCTTTATCCATTATGAAGCTATTTAGGAACTAGATATGAGGTTATCTGCCTTGGTATGAATTGCTTAAGCAATTAATGAAGATTTGGCTTTTTGAATAGAAGTCACGATGTGACATAGGATGTGTCATGACGTGACGGTGCCAGAATCACAATTATTTTGTCTTTGCATCCCCATGACGTGACATTGACTTTGACTAAGTTGACAATTGACCTTGTAGACTTTTGACCAGTTTGAACTTTGTTCAAACTTAGAGAAAATTAGGTGTTAATTGAGGATTTATCTGTTTTGGGTGCTAGTCGGTTCGAGGGATTGATAAGTGCAAGGAGTTACAGTGCTAGTGTGCTTCTTCGGTTATCCAAGGTGTGTTTTCTCACTTTAATCGTGGGTCAAAGACACCAATGTCGTCCCACTAGATTGTGTTATATATTCTTGTGTATAGGATGTTGCTATATTCTAGTGATCCGTTAGATTGGTAGATCTTTTATGATTACATGTACTTGCTGGTTATTGTTTATTGTTTTCATATGTCAACACAATACGGTTCAGTTGAGGCTTTACTACTCTGTGTTGTAAGCCAACAAACCCAGGGCAATCCATTCCGATGATTGTAGGCCGAGGCAATCCAATTCGATGGCTGTAGTCCGGAGTAATCCGGTCCGATGAATGTGGACCCAATGTGCATGCTTGTATATGTATTGTTGTGTGGGTTATTTTGGGGGAAATCACTTAACTTTGACTTATAATTGTTGATTTTAATGTTTTTAGGTACATCGGATGATCAGAGCTAGGTGAATGTGTGATTGTACACATCCTCTTGTTGATTTATGTTTTGAGAGATTATTTGATACTATGATTTTATGGATTTGATTTAAAAACATTGGTTGATCATCTTATGATTTTGTGAATAATGTTTTATAAAAACGAAAAATTCTATCATGTTTTTAGGACGTTAGAAGTTGGTATCAGAGCCCTAGTTTGGGAGATTTAGATGAACACTTGTGTGATTCCAGACTCAAATTATGGATCTGCAAAAGATTTTTTGTTCGAATTTTTTTTCTAAATAACTAAAGGAGGGGATTTCATATGTACAATCATTTGAAGCTCAAGTAAAAGTTATTCCCCAAGATACCCACACTTGTTATATATGTATTGGCAATATGTTAGAACTTCATGCTAGTTGTAGGCTAAGGATCTTCATGAATTGCATGATAGAGTTTCTTGATAGCCTAGGGGATTTCGTGTTATGCTATATGAAACGGACATTATTAGTGTATTTTTTTAGTGTATGCATCATGGTTGTACATAACTAAGATTTTATAGGTTGAGAATGTTTGATTTAGCCTTATTTCTTGTTTCTTGTCTGGTTATGGGCTTAGGGTAGAATCCATTATTCGACTGTCTATCGAATCTAGTCTTATGTAAGATTTGCATACATAAGACGACTGTAGAGTTAGTGAACACTTCATGAGTTGGGTGTGGATTGTTAGAAGGCCAACGATAGTGTCAAACTGATAGTTACTCTTGTGTGTGAGAGAGAGAGAGAGAGAGAGAGAGAGTATAAGTAGCATGTGTACCCTAGTGGCTTTGGGCATAATAGCCTAGGAATTCATGGCAATCCTTAGAGAAAAATATGGGTAGGTGTGGAAGGTAGTATCGACCCATACTAGTGAAAGAAGATGACCCACACATGTATCAAGGAAGTCCCGAGTTCCGAGGGATGAGTTGTTGAGAAGTGATGTGTTGAGGTATAATGTGATTATGTGTCGTGTTTCGGTTTAATTTATGTGTGGTATAGCACTAGGGTTAGTTATAACCCGACCTCATGGTGCTACTCTTTTGGTTATGGTTGCTCTGGATGAGGGTGAAGTTGGTGCTTGTTTGGGCCCAAGATACCATATCAGTTTAAGTGTCCAAGACCTTGTTAGAAGTAGTGTCAGTATGAATCGCATGACTCATGTAGGTAGCGAATGTGATGATCAACCCGAGCATTATAGCCTGAGGATGGGTGGTCGAATGATGAATGGGATTTCGTTCTCTATGACAAAGTTATATTCTTCAAGCCTCCCGTATTTGATAGAGAAGGGATCGGATGTGAGTCAGCCGATTTGTTTTTGAAACGAAAAAAGGGAGGGTGTGTCAGCCGATTGATGGAAGAAACTGAGGGTGTTCTCCACCTCAGTTTCTGCCACAAGGAAGTATTGTTTTGTTCATGGCGAGTCGTTTCTGTTTTACAACAAGGTAATATTTGAGGCTTAACTATTATTTTGGTATGGTGACCTAGGTGAAGATCGTGTCGCAAGTCAGATAAGTGAAACGAACTGGATTAAGCTTAGAATCAAAACATGGATTTTAACTATTATTTTGGTATGGTGACCTAAGGAGCAAATTGTTAACAAATTTTCATTAAAGGGGCTAAAAGGAAACATACCAAAAGTGTGAATGTTACAGTTTCAAACCTTATAATTAAAACATGGATTTTAACTGTTAAAACTCCGTAAACCATGGATTAAGCTTCCAAACACTTAATCAAACATTAGTAAAAAGCTAATCAAGAATAATCTTGCATAAGAAGCTAAAACTTCTTTCCAAAAAAAGAAGCTCAAACTTGAAAATCACTAGTAAAGCCCTAAAATGCTTAGAAATGAGGAAGATGACACCTTAATGAGCTTCTACCATTCAAACCTTGTCACAATCCCATTTGATCACCCCTAAAACCCTCTTTATGCTTGAAATCATCGGACCTCCTCTCTCTAGGGTTTGGGGTTCATTTTTGACAAGAATGAGCTCGAAACATGAGTTTATTCTAACTCGAAACCACGTTGTGGTGAAGGATTCACCATGTCATGGTGGCTTAAATGGATCTGTTCTCTTTGTCACGTCGTGTACTCTTCAACATGTTGTAGTGAGGCTAGAAACAACCATTCCCTTTCCTTTATAATGCCATTGAACACCAATTCCATTCCATTCTCCAATCAAAATAACATATTCTTATAACTTCTAAACACATAGTAAACATATATAATACATCTAATAACATTCTATAAATCCAAATATCACCAAAAGGACCAAAATGCCCTTGTCATCAAAATTAAATTCTATATCACAAATGTTTAAAAATCTTGGTTCTTACACATGAAGATTGGATAAAGATTGAGAGAATGAGGGTAAATATGTTAAAGATATGATTCCATGTTATAAAATGTATTTTCTCATAATAATCTCAATTATAATTAATGGAATATAATATACATAGAATACAATTACATGGGCCAAATATCTTTATACAATGTAAAATACAACATAGGCCTAGTACTACATAATGATATGTATGCTAATATATATGTATGCCTATATATATATATATATATATATATATATATATATATATATATATATATATATATATATATATATATATATTGGAGTTTCCCCTCTCTGTATAAAGGCTCTTCTTTTGGAGTTACAATCTTGAACTCTACATATATATCTTATATGGGATCACACATGGCGTCGACAATCCTTTTGGCTTAACACATACTTGTCTATCCTCATTGAGCATTTTTTTCTGAGGGGGAGTGTTAATTGCTGCTTCTTTTTTAGAGATAAAAAGTATGCAGTTTACAAACCACATCTACAAACATTTGCTAAAGAAAATATGGAGCAAACGTTTATAGTCTACAAGAAGAAGATTGTTTATTTTTAAAGTCTACAAGGTGCTAAAATAAACTAAAAATTTAAATAAACTAGTTTTTTAAACTTAAAAGAGTTTTTAACACTCAAATTTAAATAATTCTAGTTTTACAACAATGAAATATAATTCATACAACCACAATAATAAAAAGATAAAATAGGTAAAAATATATATATACAATGATAATGCAATCAAAAGTTTCAACCATTCATACTCCATTCTTATTGATGACATAATAAAAAATATGATCACTAACACTCTCATTTTTTTAAGAAAAATATTAATCACAATAATTATGAACATGTAAAACAATAATAGCCAATATCTTTTTTGAAGTTAAGTAACACATAGGTTGATTTAGGAGTAGTTTAGGATTAGATTAATTTGTCGTTCCAAAAAAAGTAACATGTTATGTCTATAGATATATGTGGAACCCAAGATTGTCTCTCAAAAAGAGCCCTTGTGGAGAGAGGGGAGATCCCAACATATATAGTCACTTATAAGACTGTGTCGCACCGACGTGGGATACACTAACACTCTCCCTTAGAACCGAATACTCGAGAATGATAAAAAAAATATGTGTTGGGCCGTTGGGGTGTGGGACATCGGTTCTAGTGACATTTAAATATATTTAGAGCACAAGATCAGGGACGTTCCATAGGTTTCCCATGCACTGGCAAAGAAACTTACATTGTATTTGATATACGTCTGACCGAGTCGGGTTAAACACTTTTTGCTGACTCGGTCAGCAAAAGTTTTTTGTTAAACAAATTTTGGATGTCTAACTCGGTAAGCAAGATCTAAGCGGAAAAGATGAAGGAAATCGTTTGAGTAAGAAAGAGAGAGAGACGTTTCCAAAAATACCCTTGCCCTACGTTCACGGTGCCTCCTTCCCTATTTATTCACTCTTTTAGTGTCAATTTTCTTCAGCTGCAACGAGAAAAAAGTGCGAGTCGGTGTTTGCCTTCTTGAAAGAGCCATAATAGAGCGGAATCAAAGAATGATGGCCATGAAAAGGAGATGCACATGAACTGTAACATAGGTGTTATGCCTTTTCTAACTGCTTTGTCTTCCATTTAGAGAGTTGTATTTGCAGGTTGGGTGGTTGCACGGTGACTAATTAGAAGGAGATGGAGGATGGGTTAGGGTGATGGCGTGACATCCCCAAATTCATGGTTATTAAAAAAAATTATTTATGCTTATGAAAATCAGAATATCCTTTTTAAAGAATATGATTGCAGAATGTTTTCCCAAAAATACATGATAAATATATTATCAAAGCATTTTCGAAGAAATGCATTTTGTTTATATTAAAAATTTGGGATGTCATTGTCAATAAAGAAACACAATCATAAACAAACCTTACATTCATTTACACTAGTGATTTACATCTCCTTTAATCTCTCAGTGTAATATAGCTTCGTATCGACACCTTTGATACAAATAAACTGAGTGGGTCAGGTTGGGAAACCTGGTGAGTAAATAGGGATTTCAATCCCACAATGTTATATCACACATATATATATATATATATATATATATATATATATATATATATATATATATATATGTATATATATACACACACACAGACACTTGAACTCACAAAATATGCAATTTCATCTTATATAACCAATTCTTATCCTACCCCGTTGATCCTTACAACGCTACGATCCATGCTCTTGGATCTAAAATTAACCTCTTAACTTAATCCATACTCTCAGATCAAGTATGTCTAATCCATACTGTAACACCCCAAATTCAGAAGGCTAATAAAGGAAAGAAAATCCCCAAGCCAAGAGGCTTACACGTCGAGTCCAGGGAGGAACTCGATGAGTGGGAGTGAATTCCATGTCGCGGATTAAGTGGCCGACTCAGCGAGTCGGGGGATTGACTCGGCGAGCCTGGCCTAGGTTGGGAAACCCTAATTTCGGGACTTGGTGCTCAATTTAAGCATCATATTCTCATTCCGTCAACCTCGTCTTTAACACCCAGCCCCCAAACCCTCACCCTCAAAACTCTAGTGCACCTTGTGAGTGTTTAAGCCACCTTTGTGTGATTTTTGTGCACTTGAAGAAGAAGAAGGAGAAGAAGGAAGTTGGAAGTTCAAGAAGGAAGAAGTAGATCCAGAAGATACACTCCAGTGGCTACATTTCTTGGTAATCAAATCTTCATCTTGGCTTTTAATTTATTAGATCTCTTCATAGTCCCTTTTATGAAGATTTTGGTCCATGAATGAGTGTGTGTGGGATTTTGACGTCCCCAAATAAGATCCTTTTAGATCTGAGAGTATTGTGGGTAGTTAAGGCATAAAAGTGGAAGCTTTATGCCATTAGAACTCCCCATGCAAAGTATAAGAGGTTGTTATGTGTGACAACCGTCAAAATTCGAGTTAGTTCTAGATTTGAATAAACTTAGTTACACATATAGGCACTACACGTATTAGACTTAGTAACTAGAAGCTAAGTTATAACCTAGTAGAATCTTGGAAACAGATAGAGACAATGGATAATGTGCTTGGATTTCACATTGGTATGTGAATTCTACAACTACTTAACTGTAGTGACTATCCATATTCGGGCTACTCTTTGACTCGAACAACATTTCATGAATCATATACACACATCATGCACTTGACCTAGAAGTAGAAGTGAGTTCAAAGTCTCATAGAAACTTAAGTCAAACTTGAAGACTAGGACTAGTATACTTGATTCCTCAATTTCGCTTGAATCTCGAAATCACTACATAGAATGCCAATAAATCGATAAAAATAAATTACAAACATTATTTATAACTATAAAAGAGTTATAATACCATAAGATAATTTGATGTCTCAAATATTCAATTTATTTTGATATTCAAAGTTTATTAAACTTCAAAACCCTAAATCCCTAAAACCTAAATTTTATAAAATTTGACATCAAGTATTCTATAAAAATAGTTATGAAACTTATAATATTATCTTAAAACAATTAAATTCAGGGAAATATAATCAAGGAAAATAAAATTTTAAGTCATTAACATTCATCCTTAATTTATATGTCAAAAATCAAGGTTTCATGAATAAAAACTTGATTTTAGTGCACATTTTATATAAAATTTAGATATTTTATAAAATAACTTAAATTTTATAAAACAAAATGAATGAGAAAGGCTTATTATACTCAAAATTTCGGACCCCTCTCTTCCCATATATCTCTCTCTCACTCTCACTCTCCAACACACACACACATCTCTCTTCTTTCTCTCTCTAGAAAACTCTCTCTACCTTCTCTCTAATTTCTTTTCTCCAAACACCACAACCACAGCCTCTTAACCACGAAATTATGGAGATTCATAAGCGTTTTTCAAGCCACAAATAAATTTAAGGTAAAGAACATACATCTCTTGAAGATCCACAACAATGATTTAAGCTATGCATGTGCATTTTACTTCAAAAACCGACTTCTACTTCATAATCTTCTTCAAACTTGTTTTATTTTTGTTAAAATGGTTTTTAGAACATCATGGATGTGTTCTAAAACCATGCATGTATGATAAACAAGGTTGCATGTTCATGATCTTAGTGCAAAAATTGATTTTAAGGACTAAAACATCAAACTCAAGTTAAGAGTTTTTGAGAAACAAAAATTTGTTCATAAATGCATGTATACATTTTGATAAGTTTTAATCTTTTGATCTCTGGAAACATGAATAAAATATGAGTGTATCATGATATATTTAAAACACTTGAATAGATTTACTCAAGGAAATGATGAAAACTCACTTTTCTAACCAATCATCATGCATGCAATCTGCCAGATTTCTTTACCTGACTTTAAGATGTCATATCTCACTCATTTCTTAGCCAAAATTCATGATTCTTTTTCTGGAATATAATATTTTGAGTTAGCTTTCAAACCCATCTGATCTCACTAGAAAATTCCAATATTTCGATTTTTACCAATCTTTACAAAAATGTTGCTCAAACAGCACTTTCCTTATGAACATTTGTTTTGTGTTGCATGTTCAAAGGACTTATTCATCACTAAAAATCATTCAAAAATTATTTTTGAACTCTTAATATCATTTATTAATAGGTACAAAAAGATCTTGATTCAAAAGTCTTAGTAACATGTTGTAAAAATTGTCAAAGCAACATCAATAATCTTTACATAAATCACAAGAACCAAGTTTTCTATATAATTTATTGAGCCTTTAGGCATGGTTTTCAAAATCCAAAAAAAAAAACAATTTTTCATGGTTATTAAATTTTATGAAGATGTATTTTGGAAATTTTCAGCTCAATATATATTTTCTTTATTTTTATATGAAAATAATAAGAAAATAGAGTGTTAAATCATATAAAATAATTACACTAGTAAATAAATTCTGGAAAATTTTTTGGATGATTCTTTAAGTTAATAAACATCTCCCATGAAGTTTCAATGACTTTTGTTACTGTTTAGTATGGTTTTTAATTTTCTTTTTAATTAGCTCTAATAAATCTTAAAACCACTTTAGTGAATGTGAAAATATTATTTCTTATTTTTAGCAGCTTTTAACCTGTATTTAAGACTCATAAAAATATTTTGGGAATTTTTCAACATGTATATCTATTTTTCCATGTTTTTTGTGTCTATAATGGATTAAAAACAGGAAAAATAGTTTTACTCATCCAAAATTAATGAAAGTTTACCAGAACATCATGTTGTACAGTAGGAGGTTACATAAAAAATTTTGATGATTTTTCTCTACTGTATACTATTTTTCTCCTATTTTCTAAGGTTAAATACACTTAAATACACATAAATACCCAAAACCGGATTATACAATATGAAAACCACTTTTGGTATTTTTCCCAGATTACTTACACTGTAAATGATGTTACAAAAATTTTTGATAGTTTATTTTAACTGTTTATTATTTATTCTTCAATTAATGATTATTTAAGGGGATAAAACAAGTAAAAATAGAAATACCCACTGAAAAATATCTTTTATATTTTTCCCAGACTATATATGTATAATAAAAGTTAAATAAAAAGTATGGGTAATTTTGGAATCTATTTTATATTTATTTCAATTTTTATTGGAACAAATGCTCAAAAATCATAAAATATAATTAATCATCTTGGAAATCCATTTTTATATTTTCCTAGCTTAGTAATGTTTAATAACAGTAATATAAAAAGTTTGGGGAATTTTCTTAACTCATTACTATTTTTCATGAATTTATGGTTATTCAAGAAACTAAAATGGTGAAAAATAGTTAGACAAATCAAAAATTCAAGAAAATTTATCTTGAGGTCTTTGACTTCAATTAAAACTGAAATGCAAAATTTGGGATATTTTAGAACTAAATTGATTTAGTTTTGAATATTTAATCATTGGAACGCCTCTTAAAATGTTAAATATTAACATTTCAATAGTGAGAAATTACACTTAAATTGTTATATAACAATTGATTCATTGGAATTTAATTTTAACAGAAAAATGTTTATAACTTATCAATATTAAATTTTGGCACACTATTGGCATAATTCTATTGTAGTAGTAAGTATACTAGTGTTAGATTTCGATTAGAGACTCACTAGCGAATACCATTATTGTAGGAATCGATAGTAGTACGAGTGGAGCATAGTCAAGGCACCATTTGAATCATCTCAATGCATATTGTGAGTATTCACGTACTCCCCTATTTTCAGTTTTTATGTTTTGGGGTGGAAAAGCATGTCCTAAACTATTTATATCCGTTGTATTTATTTAACTCGTATAAACTTGCTTGCTATATTTTGCATATTGTGAGTATTCACGCACTCCCCTATTTTCGGTTTTTAAATGTTTTGGGGTGGAAAAGCATGTCCTAAACTATTTTTATGTTTGTTGTATTTATTTTGACTTGTATGAAACTTGGTTGCTATATTTCGTATGTATGTGTATGTTACTTTAATTCATGAGGACTGTATCGCGGTTAAGTCCCTGGAATCTCTAGACACAACTCATTAACTCTTTTGAGCCTATGGTTATTATGGATAGCGCTATCAGGAGGTAGACAACTCCTCACTCGCACGATTCGCTTGAGTGCATTTTACCATTTTCTACACTATGTTTGCGATACACATAGTAGTCAATAGGGCACGATTCGGTCATTAGGCTTGGGTTGTGAACTCATGAATGGAAACTTGATACACATACTATTCTTTATGCACATACGAAACTTGTATTCCCGTGTTAGCAACGACACTTGTATACTTATTTTAGCAATGAAACTTGAATACTTATTTTAGCAACGAAACTCGTTACTTATTATAGCAATAAACTTGTTTATTAATTATAGCAATGAACTTTGTTTCTCATTACAACAACGGACTTTTATTACTGAAAACTTATATACATGTTTTAGCAATGAAATTGTTTGCTCACTGTAGCAACGAAATTGATTGCTCATTTTAGCAATGAAACTTGTTTACTCATTTGAGTAACGAACTTTATCTTTCATGAGAATATGTATGTTGCATCTTATTCGGGCAATATACTTTATTTCTCATGATGACAATGAACTATGTTTACAAACTTATTTACTCCTTTTAGCAATATACTTTTATTATTGGAAACTTTTATCAAAACCTTGATTTCAACCCATGGAACCAAGATTATTTTGTTTATTTGTGAGTACTCGCCAACTATTTTTATAGTTGACGCTCGTTTTACATGCTTTTTCAGGAATTATCGAGTAAGTGGCACTTAGGGACACTTCACTTTTAGGAGCATTCGCATGTGTTGTATTTCTATTTTCATTGTAATTTCTTGTAAAAGTTGTTCAAACCCATTGTAAATTTGTAATGATTTTTAATACTATGGTTGGTGTTGTCTTTTAACTTTTGCTATGAAACCCTTTATACTGCCACGCCTCGTGTTTCCGCTTTAGCGGGGTGTGACATTATGGACTTTTGAGCAAAAAGGGTCATGCATGAATGAAAAAGCAGTAGCTTTGCGTGTTATTCCGACCCTAGAAGGTTAGATCTGGGTCCTGGATGCTTTGTGCTCGACTGGAATCATCTGAATAGATTTGGACATAGAGGGACTCGATGAGTCACTTATAGGACTCGATGAGTATGACCGTTTTCTTGCCCCAAAACCCTTCTGTTATTGGGTATGAGTTGAGTTGGAAGGGGACATAGTCGGTTTGGGTTCTTAGAGGACCAGAAGATCATCATACTCGACGAGTTCAAGGAGGAACTCGGCAAATCCAAGGCAATCTCCCAACCCAAGAAGACGGACTCAACGAGTTGTTCATATAACCCGGCGAGTCATAGACTGGACATATTCATATGATGAAGATGGACTCGACGAGTTCAAAGGTGAACTCGGTGAGTCAGTTGAATAAGGTTCCCGATGTGTTTGAGGGTGAAGTCGACGAGCTCAAGGAAGACTCGATGATTTGGTTCATAATTTCAGGATCCTAAGCGTTAGGACTCGACGAGTTGGTGGAGCAACTTGGCGAGTCAAGTCAATCTGGAAGTGTTGAGTTTGACCATGGATCGTTGAATTTGAATTTTTCTAGAGTTGACTTCGTTTGACTTCCAGTGCATTTTGGGACTAAGTCTTATGTTTGTATTGTAGCTCGGGGAGCTAGGGGGACAGTAGCTCGGGGGATTGTCAGATAGCAACTAAAGGTGTTTCAGCCAGTCTTCAGTCGTGTGAGGTGAGTCTCCTCACTATGTGAATATGTCTAAGGCCACAATGTCGGCCCATGTAGTTTATGAGTAGGAAGACTCGGGGGTTAGACCTAGGCATTGTATGCTACTATGTTATTTCGGACCAAGGTACGATGTCGGGCAGGTGCCTGAGGAAGGTGGTTATGTGTATGTTATTCCGGACCAAGGTTCGATGCCAGGGTAAGCCCGAGGAATGTTTGCATGTTAGTTTATATTCGTTGTCTATGTGATACTTGTATGTGCCTGGTAGGGAGGTGAGTGTGGGCGAGGTCCCATATCTCATCATTAGCAGAGTATGGACGGGGTTCTGTATCTCATTAGTAGCGGATAGGGGCGAGGCCGGAGATAGGAGAGAGGTGAGTGTGGGCGGGGGCCCGTATCTCACTATCAACAAGAGCGTAGACGGGGTTCCATGACTCACCAGTAACAGGAGAGGGGTGAGGCCTAAGAATAGGATTGCAATAGAATATGTTTAGATTATGTGTTATGTGTTATGTACATGTTTGAGTATGTTTAGCGGGCAAGGCCCAGAGACAGACGGGGCCTAAGAGAGACAGATATGTATACCGAGTGGGGCTCGATGCCAGGCGGAGCCTGATGCCAGACGGGGCCCGATGTAGCGGGCTAGGCCCAGTGTTTGCATTATGAGTTTGTGTATGGTATTTGGTAGATTGGGGAACTCACTAATCTTCGTGCTTACTGTTCAGTTTTGGTTTCAGGTACTTCCTATAGCGGAGGAAAGAGCTCGGGATGTCTACATGGCACACACACCAAGAAGTTTAGTATGGGATGTTTACTCTGATAATAAGAACATGTTTTGAGATGATACTTTGATTTGATATAACTGTTTTCGTTAGGAATGGAATGTTTTGGAAACTATGGTTTATATATTAAATTACAAAAATGAAAATTTTGGCCTATATTTTTGGGATGTTACAAGTTGGTATTATAGCCTTGGTTTGAGGGATCGGGCACACTCTCGGGTGTGTCTGTACTCAAACTAAGGGATTGGTATTAGAAAATTTTCCAAAGAAAATCATTTTTTTAAAACAATCTTTGAGAAAAGAAAAAAGTTGTGAACAGAGAAAAGAACTTTGAAAAGAGAAAAGGGTGTGGTGCATGCAATCAGCCGAGCTCAAGTAAGTTCTCCTAAATTACACATACAAGTTTATGCTATGATATGATTATGTGATCAACATGCTAGTTTAGGGCTAAGGATCTAGGAAGGATGCCTTATATGCCTGTTATATGTGTTATTTGAGTTGCATGCTAGTACGGGTTAAATAGTGGTAGGATAGCCTGATTAGGTTATGCCTAATCATATGAGCTTATATCGCATGCTAGTGCATATTCTTGATATGTGAGTATGATTGCCTTATGTTATGGGTAGACTTACCTTTCTGTCTGAATGCTACTTGCTTTGTGCTTTGTGGTACTCTGAGTGATTAGAGTTAGCCATTAGGTGAATATGTCAAGTCACATGTGATCAGGGTTGAATAATCTCAAAGTGCTAGATTTGGCTCTATTGCAAAGCTCTCGTTTGAGTCTAACCGTTGTAGGTATGAGTCCTTTACTCGAAGGATTATCAGAGCCTCTTCACATGTGATGGTATTCAGGTAGTGACTAATTGGAATTATGAAGATGCTTTCAGTAGTTGAGGACTAGGTGCAGGTTGGAGGTTACCCTAGAACAATCCTAGGATGAGAGTAGTGTTGGGAGTAGTAGTACTAGTAAGGGACTTGGTGGAGTCGAGGAAATCCTTGAGGAAAGTACGAATATATGTGGAAGGCAGTAGGGGCCCATACTACTGGAAGCAGAGGATTTGTACTCGAGTCAAGGAGGGCTGATATAAGACCAGGGAACTTGTATTGAGTGTGAAATTCCTCATTAGTGAGGAGTATTCTGATAAAAGTTATGCTATATTGCAGAATGGTGACGTTGCGTGAGAGACCTATAGGCAGTTCAGGTGTCGGTGATGGATCAGGCTCGTGTTTAGGAACCGAGCAGCTTAGGGAGCATATGAGAGAGTTTATATCAGCTGAGATTACATGCAATATTCTAGACCAGACTCCTGTGATCTTTGGTACAGTCAAGGAGGGTATACTGGAGATTTTGGATGAGAGGCTGGGAGCCTTTCGTGCTGAGATGGTGGCCATGATAGGGGCACGTACGCTGACATTCAGAGAGTTCCGAGCTTGTGGAGCTCCATATTACCATGGGGCTAGGGACCCCATTGCTAGCAGCATGTGGTTGGGCGATGTTGCTAATGCTTTCCGTACGAGCCAGTGTCCCGAGGGGGACAAGGTCCGACTGTCTCCTGTCTTCTGAAGGACAGAGCACGGGACTAGTGAGAGGAGGTTGGTCATGCGATTGGTGATGATGCCGCGTTGGATGCAATGAGATGGAGTGATTTCTCGACCAGGTTCAGGGCCGAGCTTGCACCAGTTAATGAGGTACAATAGTTAGCACATGAGTTTTAGGACCTCCAACAGACTACTGAGACAGTGGCAGAGATCACCGCCAAGTTTAGAGAGAGAGTCATCCTTGTTCCGCAGTATGTGGCTGATGAGGAAATGAAGAAGGCACGGTACCACGAGATGTTGAGGAGCGACATCAGACAGTTTGTGAGTCGGTCCAGCTGCAAGATACTAGAAGATATGATCGCTCGAGACAGAGAAAGGGAGATTGATCTTGAAACTGAAAAGAAGAGGAAGCTAGCAGAGGTTCAGATATCTATAGGATCGGGAAAAAGGCCCAAGACATCTGATTCTAGATTGAGAGGTCATCAGGACCGAGGCCGTTGTGGCAAGTGCGGCAGTACGCATAAGGGTGCGTGTAGGAGTGGCAATGGTGGTGATTCTGGTTGCTTCAAGTGCGGTCGGATTGGTCATTTTAGCAGGGATTGCACTGCTACCACCACCTAGGGTTCAGACCTGATATGTTTCCACTGCAGTCAGAGGGGCCACAAGAAGGCCCAGTGCCCGAGTTTGCTTTCAGCAGGACATGTGATGGCACCAGCCCCTACAACTTTGAGGATCACCGACGGCCGTCAGGGTCGGGCAACGGTGCTTGCGGCAAAGAGCAGGACGTACCAGTTGGTTTCAGAGGAGGTGCGAGAAACCCACGATGTGTCAGGTGTGTATCTTTTTTTTTCTCAGTCAGCTTATGTTATGATTTTATTGTTATGGTTCTACATCGGTATTGGTAAAGGTATTTCGGAATTTTGTGGTCTGCTTGTGATTGAGTTATATGCCATCTGCATACCCTAGGATTTCAGAATGATAGTTAGGGGTCGTTCCCTTTTTAGAGCAGATTACTTAGGATGCAGTAACTGTAGCATACATGTGTGGGACTCGGTAGTGTCTCACTAGTTTCGGGGGAGGAATCATTTGGGAATAGATCTGTTAGATCACCAGCTATGGTAATTGTGGGTTGACCACAGAGTGGCCAGCTATGGTAATTGTGGGTTGATCAAGAAAGAATAGAAAGTTGAGGTTAGAGAAGGAGTGGGCCTGCATAGAGCTGGATAGGTGAGACTTATGGGAGAGGTCGCTCCGAAGTATAGTTTGGGTGAGACCTGTGGGTGAGGCCCGTGTACCTATAGCAATAGGTAGAACCTGGTAGAGACCTTGGGGTTAAGGTAGGGGATTGAGGATCCCATGTCTTCTAGAGCTAGAGTGGCTAGGTTGGTAGAGCAGTTCAGGTAGTCGTTGTATCTTCAGAAGTCGCTGAGAGCGACTGAAGGATTGTTCTTGCGTTTGGTAACCGGTAGGGGACCGGTTCGGGTAATGGTAGATCAGTTGGGGCCAGGGTGGTCTCGTTTCATCCGGAAGGCAGATGAGAGTCAGCATGATTTCAGGAAGGAGTGATGATGAGGGATTTGTGTGTAAAGCAGTCAGCTGATTAGGAGATGCTAAGTCGCTCACGGCGAGATTAAATCATATCAGAGTGATTGATTTGACTATGTTGTGTAGCTCTCGTTTAAGTCTTAACCATTGAAGAGATGGATCCTTACTCTAAGGATTATCTTATTCACACGTTGGGTGGAGCTTTCACTATTAGAGCATCGTAAGTGAATCATTCCGTGAGTGTTGGTGTGATGGCCGACACCAAGAGTGGCTAGGATTGCAGTTTCAGCTGAAAATTTATCCTTGATGGTGTTTGGAAAGGTTTGATGCTCTTGAAAAGTTTTCTTGGAAAGGCCAGTAATAGCGCAGGGTAAAGGGTTGAACCCCTTGGATGTCAATTGTAAGTGCTTAGGTAGTACCAGGAGGATTATCGGGTGAGTAAGAGTGTTGTACTCAAAGGATGGTGGTGATGGGATTGTTCTCAAGATGATATGATCAAGGATTAGACCAAGCATGTAAGGTATGTGATAATAGGAAAAGTCGTGGAAGGTTGCGGAGCTTTTCGTTGGAGCGGACTTCAAGGACAAAGTCTAGTTTAAGTGGGGGAGAGTTGTAACACCCCAAATTCAGAAGGCCAAGAAAGGAAAGAAAACCCTCAAGCCAAGAGGTCTACTCGTCGAGTCCAGGGAGGAACTCGATGAGTGGGAGCGAGTTCTGTGTCGCAGATTAAGTGGCCGACTCGACGAGTCGGGGGACTGACTCAGAAAGTCTATCCTGGGTTGGGAAACCCTAATTTCGGGCCTTAGTGCCCTATTTAAGCATCATATTCTCATTCCCTCAGCCTCATCTTCAACTACCAGACCCCAAACCCTCACCCACGAAACCCTAGTGCACCTTGTGAGTGTTTGAGCCACCTTTGTGTGATTGTTGTACTCTTGAAGAGGAAGAAGGAGAAGAAGGAAGTTGGAGGTTCAAGAAGGAGGAAGTAGATCCAGAAGATACACTCCAGTGGCTGCATTTCTTGGTAATCAAGTCTTCATCTTGGCTTTTAATTTATTAGATCTCTTCATAGTCCCTTTTATGAAGATTTTGGTCCATGAATGAGTGTGTGGGGGATTTGGACATCCCCAAATAAGATCCCTTCAGATATGAGAGTATTGTGGGCACTTAAGTCATAAAGGTGGAAGCTTTATGCCATTAGAACTCCCTATGCAAAGTATAAGAGGTTGTTAAGGCCTTTTGAGCAAAAAGGGCCATGAATGGATGAAAAAGCAGTAGCTTTGCATGTTATTCCAACCCTAGAAGGTTAGATCTGGGTCCTGGATGCTTTGTGCTCGACTGGAATCGTCTGAATAGATTTAGACATAGAGGGACTCGACGAGTCACTTATAAGACTCGATGAGTCAGGCTGTTTCCTTGCTCCAAAACCCTTCTATTATTGGGTATGAGTTGAGTTGGAAAGGGACTCAATCAATTTGGGTTCTTAGAGGACCTGAAGATCATCGTACTTGGCGAGTTCAAGGAGGAAGTCGGCGAGTCCAAGGCAATCTCCTAACCCATGAAGACGGACTCGACGAGTTGTTTATATAACTCGATGAGTCATAGACTGGACACATTCATATGATGAAAATGGACTCGACGAGTTCAAAGGTGAACTCGGCGAGTCAGTTGAATAAGGGTCCCGATGTGTTTGAGGGTGAAGTCGACGAACTCAAGGAAGACTCGACGAGTTGGTTCACGATTTCAGGATCCTGAGCGTTAGGACTCGACGAGTTGATGGAGCAACTCGACGAGTCAAGTCAATCTAGAAGTGTTGACTTTAACCATGGATCATTGATTTTGACTTTGTCCAGAGTTGACTTAGTTTGACTTCCAGAGGGCATTTTGGAACTAAGTGTTATGTTGGTATTGTAGCTCGGGGAGCTAGGGGAACAGTAGCTCGGGGGATTGTTAGATAGCAGCCAGAGGTGTTTCAGCCAGTCTTTAGTTGTGCGAGGTGAGTCTCCTCATTGTGTGAATGGGTCTAAGGCCACAATGCCACTGTTGGATAAGGTGTCTAAGTCCATAACTATTTCTAGTATGTACTTGACACAGTTTGGCATGGTCCATTTGGGTTGCATGGCATCATGCATTTGGATAGACTAAAAGGAGAGAAATAACACTTATGGTTTATTCATATATTATAAGTTCTAATATATTAATAATATTATTAAATTAGTAGTGATCAAGAATTAATTAAGAGATCAAAAGGTGACTAATTAAATATATGGGTTGATTGTGTAAATCATCCATAACTTGTATAGTGGGCAAATGTTTCATGGATTATCAAGTTGGGCTAAAACCCATAGGATACTCCATGGATGCTCCATGGTGTTTATAGAACCCATGGGTCATGGAAATGAAAAGTCATGACAATTAGGGTTTACATGGTCTAACCCTAATTGTAACACACTATATGTGACAACCCAAAATTTCCATTCTGTACGAACTTTATCAAGTCAATAGAAGTTATAACAGTCACAGTAAATTTTCAGACTTTTCTGTATAAGTTTGAGTATTTCGGGATTTACACTTAAGGAGATATCAGTAGAGTGGATGCACTAGGGTTTTGTGCAACACTGTTATTCCAAAACTCTATTATATTAGAGTTCATTGCGGGAATAAAAATATTTTCTGCCAAAAATCCCAGGACTATAAATATTATTCTTAACCAAATTATTTCATTAGTTACATTTTCAACTAGAGAAAAGCCATTTATCTCTCACGGATCTTTGGGTTTTCATCCCAAATCGTGAGTACCTTTCTCTAGTTGTATTATACATCTTATTAAGTGCTTAATAACATATAAATCATAACAAAAACACAAGATTTGTGAGTTTACTGCCCAAGAACACCTTGAGGAGTAAACTCCTTTTAAAGGGTTAAACGATGCCTAGTCCTTTCCCCGTGATATGCAACCACCTTAGGCTTGTATGCTAGTGTTGTTAAGGCTACAAATCATCCAAGAACACCAAGATTTAGGTGTTCACGGACCAAGAAGTTCTTGGACTGTGAACTCCAAATTCAAAGGCCAAAGAGTGCCTTCATTACTCCTAAAGCCTTGGACAATAGCCTTGAATTGTTTCTATTGAAATAAGGGATTGTAAATCATCAAACGACCATCCCCATGGGAGATTACGGTTGTAATCTCTAAGGGAAAAGGTCCTTGGGCCGTGAACATCAAGAAAGGGCACCAAAGTGTGCCTAAGGCCTTAATTAGCCTTAGATAAATGTCTAGAACATATCCTACATGAGCATGGGACTTGAAAGCATAAAAACATCCCTCTTTATATGAGTTTATGGCAGTAAACTCAAAGGGAATTGGCCTTGGGGCCGTAAACTCCCCAAAGGAGTGTATAAGTGCCCTAAACCCTTCCAAGGATTAAACCACCAAGTAGAATTGCTTCTAGGGATCATGTAACACTTCAAAACACCTAATGACATTAGACTTAGTAGTTCACGGCCGTAAACTCAAGGGTTTACGACCGTAAACTCCTTGTGTGGGGTTTATTGGAGAGTAATCTCATGTATGAGGTCACTTGGGACCCTAAACTCACTAGCCTTGTCCCACAACAACGTAGATGCAATCCTTAGGGCTTATAACACTTATATAAAGTGTTTATTATGTTCTAGGATGGCTTACCATTATTAATTAGTAGTTTAAGACTAATTGGATACATATATGTGGTATCATATGTTAACTAGGGTTATAAAGTGTGTTCAAGACTTCACTTGTCACCTAGCGATTCTACATCTTCAGTTCATCCGTACCACTCACTACAGGTGAGTTCATACCCCTTAACCAATGATATAAATGTTTTTAAATGCTTTATGGGGGGAATACAAGTTAAATACATATAGTTATTACATCAATCACAAGTCATTAATAACTACAAAACTAGTGATTTCTTACTGTTCAAAATGTTTATCAAACCGTATTGTTTCAAACTATTTTACAAACTCTTTTACTTATCAAATACTTTTACTTAAACTCTTTTATACTTATTATCAATTGAATGTCTATGTATGTATAGTTATATAAGAAATGTTTAAAAGGCTTAGGAAGGCCTGCCCGCCCTATTTCCTTTTCGCGCTTGAGATGTGGTCTGGTGGGATATCGGGTATCCGTCCGAAGGTCATTTAAATATTAATTATATATCATGTGTACATATATAGTAATAAAGGTCCTTCCAGTTCATTCAGTACCTTTGGGTAGCAAGGGTATACTTCCATGTTCATACGTACCAGTTACATCACTAGTAAGTTACCATAGGGGTAGCATAGGAGGATACTAATACTATAACTAGAACAATGAAACATACAATGAGTCAGTTCATTCATGAGTCAGTTCACGTAGTACTCACAGTACATTACTATACATGCTAGATAAAGAGATAACACACATTACAACTAGTACACACAATACATACTATACATGCTAGATAGAGAGAACATACATTATAGCTAGCACACGCAGAACATTTCAGTACAGACATGCTAGACAGAGAAAGATTACACTTTCAGTTAGCACATTCATTACATATACATTTATGCAGTTATGTGAACTATTGAGCGGGTCATGGCACTTCCTGCCACGACCGTTCTTGTATCCCGAATCTCCTTAATTGGAGAGCGTATGAGTTTGCATATAGATCTATACTGGATTGACTATCCTACACCTTGTTGCTCGCTACAGTGGGAGTTGCAAGTCTACGGGTGCCAATTGTCATTTCTTACGGCGTCTTATATCATCGTTTTACTAGAGTCAGTAGCAGGATACAGGTCGATCACATGTTATTTGGAACACCTTTTTGTGTTAAGGTAGTTAGTACCATGGTAGTCACTTATTACAAATACTACGGTACGATAATAATTTCCCATTACATTCACTTCGTGAATATTCACACGATGCACGGTAATGTAGTAAGTATATTTTTGGTTAATGATAGTCAGAATTGGGAAACACACACTCTAACAAGAGAAATACACACGGACACGAGATGCCTTGGTAAAAGGCTACAGTTAGTAGGAAACATAGAGTTTTCTAGGAGAGTTCAAACATTATACAAAACATTGTACAAAACATCTTACAGAAACAACTTTCAAACGATTTCATACAAACTCAGACATTAATATACTTATTATCTCACCAGCATTAAGTTGATACTCGCTTTCAAAATAACTTGTATTCTCAGTTCACCACTAGACAGGTACAGGTGCCAGTCTTTTGAGAAGATGGAGTTCGTTCAAGACTCATCTTTTATTTTGATATGTATATTTTTGGTGTCTATAACTTTGATAGAACACACATGAATGAAATTATATTATTAATGCAATGGATGATGTTGTTGCTTGTTTACTACTTTTCATCATTGTGATCCTGAACATGACGTCCTCCGCACCAGAATGTTTCCGCCATTCATGGTTTTGGGGTGTGATAGATTGGTATTAGAGGATTGTTTATAGTGAATTGAGTATATCAACCCATATAAGATATACTAACTATAAATACATTGGGATTAAAATACTCTGACCAAGAGTTTATACTTATAAATAATAAAATATTTAATTAAGTATACGTTCCTGCATTCATAATAAAATCAGTGTCACTAGGACAGTACAAAAGAATTACGATTATTGAACAACACAGGTGGACTTAGAGACATATAGTCAAAACTGGGAAG
The DNA here is from genome assembly GCF_051521515.1 of Lactuca serriola. Lineage (NCBI taxonomy): Eukaryota > Viridiplantae > Streptophyta > Magnoliopsida > Asterales > Asteraceae > Lactuca > Lactuca serriola. The sequence goes on along the minus strand of NC_136416.1, from coordinate 161,680,438 downwards.
ATATTGATGGGTTTTAGTCATAAGACATCCTATGTGCTCATACAAACCATAATGCTTGGATCTACGTTTCTCTATTGTACATGCTTTGAATCCAAGACTATAAACCCTAACTCTAGCATATGGAAATCGATATTAACATATAATTAGGTTTAAGATGTTACCTTGATTGTTATGTAGCAATAACAATCCCAATCCCACCTTGAATTGACTTTGGAAGGCTTAGAGTCACAAGTGTCACTCCTTTAATGGTTCACAAACACCATAAGCAAGAGGATGAAAAGGAGAGAGGTTGGAGGCTGCCAAAAACCATGTGAAACCCTGACACAAAGCTTAGCCATGTTTTTGAGCCTTAAGGGGTCTTTATATAGTTGGGCTATTAGGGTTATCTAACAAGGAAACCCTAATTTGGATGCTTAAGCCCTAAGCAACCCATAGACTCCTTTTAATCAAGCCCTTGGACGATTTCCTTATGGGCTTCCCCATAGAATTCATCCAACCCTTGATACAAGGCAATCCATGGCCCAAATTGCAATTATCTTATAATTACAATTCCAGTCCCTTAAGTTTAATTAATCTCTTTTAGTCACAAAACTAATTACCAATTAATTATTGACTAATATTAATTAAACAATATGATTTCTCCTTTAATATATTATTCCCATAATATATTAATAAATCATATTTAATCCTTTCTCTCCATAATTCATCCTATCAAGTTGCTTTGGTGAAGGCAACCCAAAAGGACCATGCACCATCGAGTCAAGTACATACCAAAATAGTTATGGACTTAGACACTAATCCAACAGTCTCCCACTTGGATAAGTCTAATAACTATTATGCGTATGACTTCAGATCCTGATATGCAATTGTAGCTTTCCAAAGCCGCTATCAACTCTGATCCTATCAGATACGTGTGTCCTTAGATAAGAGATCATATATTCCTCCATTCTAGATATCGTCTGAGATATGATTTCTAATCATTCTCTTTGTACTATATCTCGATTTCCGATTTATGACGCCTGACTAATTGAACAAATCAAATTAGCCCTAGCCCGGCCGAGCATTTATGTTTGTCATCACTAAATCATCGAGGGGCCCAAAAGATATTGCTTTTATCCTACCTTGGATAAAAGGAACGGATAAACTTTGATACAATGCTTGCTTGCACTCACTAACCAAATCACACACAACAATATGTTTTATAACACCAAGTTACTAGTGCGTTTACATATTATCAATGTGTAACCGATTAGCAAGATACAACTCACACATCTCGGTTTCAAGAATATAAGATGTTATCGTCTCACCAATCACTCGTGATACAATTCATGGAGTGATCCAAGTGAGCGTGGTTTTAATCCAATGCTTAAATTCATATTCATAAGCACTCATGAACGTTGCAGCAAACATTTGCTTATGTCTAATACTCTTTTAGACAATCCACACACCAATTCACGACAGTCTTCATTCATATCTACTTCCAACATATGAACGATTGTGGCCCGTTCGAATACTTTGATTATTCTTAATAAACTCAATTATTCTGGAAGTCAAAACATGAAAAGTGAAACACAAGAATAATACTAATCCCATATGGCCTCAACCCTTTGAGCATAAATAAAACACCTTTTATTTATCACCATATCGATTACTCATTATTTGTCGTTTCGGGTACTCAACTTCTTACTTGAATTATTACACTTGTCCCATGCTCCTAGCATGCACACAATGTTTACCTATGGTTCTTACTTTGTGAAATAGATCACATTGAACACATTTCCAATCATTCTCATTTCACAACTCCAAATCCTTTTTCATAAGTGAAAGAATATCAAATTCTTGCTACTTATAGAATATGCTAGATTCTAACATCCTATGCAATGATTCTTTCGTAATGTCACTGCACCAAAGTCACAAAGACTATTGCCAATGATATTACAAAGTCCTCTATTGGAGATTGTTACAAGACAATTCCTTAGATACGATGTCTCTTACTCAAAGTACATTCCTTTGAACATCCTTTTGCATAAAGGTTTCTAATCTAGTCATAAATTTTCAATATTTACTTCCCAGTATGGACACGCTTCCATATGTTCCATATGACGACTCATTTCTTAATAGAATCTTATCTATTCATAATAATGTCAATATGGTCCATCCAATACCATGCTTCCAACTACTCACAAGCAACCAATCCTCGTCGAACTTTGGATTGTCCTTTGATAGTTGTTTAATTATTTTAGTCAAAATCAATTCTAGTCCTTTTTCCCTCTAAATGCGCTAGACATTTGGAAAATCTTAGATTGGTCAAACATTAAAGCATTTGCAATCGATCCTATACCCGAAGCGTATGGGACACGACGCACAATGTTTTATTTGCTATGTTCTCAAAATTCGAATTGTGAAAAGGAATTCCGTAATCATAATCGAAGTTTTAAGAACACACTATGTACCTTTGACTAAATTTATTAACATTTCTCAACCTAAGCCTTTAGATTTGAAATAAAGCATAATATTCTCTCCCTTAATTATAGCAAAACAACTATACAACCCTTACGACTTTGCAAGGTATAACTCTTGTTTTCTATAATTAATATTGCCAACTTGCAAAACTTTCCATAATAATCATACAATCATAACTTTTATGCTCCCACTATCATGATGATTATTATAAAACATAACACTTATGCTCCCACTAGCTTCGACATGTATTCATAAACATCTTAACTTTCAGAAAACAATACCTATTGAATTTCTTAAGTTCATGTTTCTAATACTTAATCCTTTGATAATCTTTTATCAAGGCCTCTTAAGCTTATACACCTTTGCTTTAGATAGTTCATATGTGTGTCTAAACTATTAAGGCTAATTGCCAAACCTCACAATTCAAATCATGGAAAGGGATACTGTAACCATGATCGAATTCGAGAATGCAATTTTACAATCACTATCTTTTTAAAATCTTTCTTAGTGAAAGCATTTCCTCACAATCATTTTCATGAAGGAGAAAATCTTATGACACTTAGATTTAAATGGTGTATTTGTTCCTATCCATGTGAATTTGTTAAAACCAAAGTTTACGACAAATTCAAACTCATATGGACTGAACTTTCTTAATCTTGATTTCTTGCCTTATGGTAGCACAGCTGCCCACCATGTCTTCCAAGTAGTTAAGCATCTCACCTTTTTCCTATCAATGTACCTTTCATTGATCAAGGTGCTTTACCTTTTATGCATTCAAAATGAGAACTCATAGAACTCACATGCATAATTAACTCAATTTGAATGGCATAGAAACAAAATAACGTCAACACGATAGGTTGTAAACCTCAATTCATGTGCTAGTGATGATCGATAAGGTTTATTTGATTTGTTCTTGAAACCTTTCAAGACCATTAAGACTCCCACTGACTCCTTGACATATAAGATTCTCTTGTCAATAAACATTTGTTGACAACCAAATATTCAAGAGTTAGTGTAGCTTTTATCAAAACACTTCATAAATTGGTCCTAGTTGGCCTTTGTTTTATCCAATACATCACAACTTTCCACATTTGATGAATGTTATAAACCTTTAATACTTTTCACTCATTGTCACAATCTTAACTTTAAGACTTGTTGTTGGAACGAAGTATGATAGACTTCTTGATTTAACCATTTCTTCAATCCTTGATTCCTCTTCTTAAACATACAATTGTACTAAGACTTACTTAGAGGATCAATTGAGATATGGTTCTTAATCATTAAGACCCATTATAAAGCATAAAAGCTACTCTCCCTTCTTCTTAGAATGGAGAAACTTTTATCTTTCTGCCTACTTGATTCTTCTTATTCGTTCTACTATTGATCTAAACCCTTTAATCAATTCAGAATTACACTTAATCTTGTAAGTGTAATCATATTTACTAAGACTTTAGTAAATCATGACGAATATCTTTGTTACTCTTATGGTGAACTTGATCAACACACAACTTTGTGTACTCGATCTCCTAGTCCTTCACTTGACACTTTGTCAACGAATTTGTCTAATTTCCAAATATGAAATTTCTCATTCATCATGCAACCAAGTTGCGTGATTCCAAATTTTAGTCCAATTGAAATTTGGGCGATGAGAAACTCTCCCTATTTGGTAAATTCTTGACATTTCCATAAATAACATAACTAAGAATCATATCCATTCGTTGTAGAAATATGCAAACATCAATTTTCAAAACAATTTCATTGCAAGGAAGTAAACAAATAAATAAATAAGTCAAACAAAATTTATTTTATTTATAAAAGCAGCGGAAAAACATTTGTCCTTACAATGCAAAATCTATTGAAAACTATGCAAAAGGAAAATTTCTAACAACTCTATCATAACTATCTAAGCTCAAAATCCAATCTTCAAGTCCATGCGATCGAGATCCATCTCTTGTGATTAGATTCATCTTGCTCTCTTATCAAGCTTCCTTTCTTTTCACCGATCCTGCAAAACATTCAAATGCAATCTTATCACATCATGTATTAAGAATCAATGAATAGGAACTTAACAGAGTTAGATAGTGGATTTTACCTGAAGCGTGGTCATACTTTTGACTCTCCCATCTCTTAGATCTCTTAGATAAATAGGGCAACTTCGTCTCCAATGCCCCTTCTCTTGGCAATAAAAGCAATTTGACTCTTTTGGAACAACACATGGAACTACTTCAAACATCGCCTTTCTCTTATGATTAAATTTTTCGATCATTGCATGTCTTTCATTGCCATTGTCTATATCCATAGAGGTCTTGAAGGCAGATTCACCAATCAACTTTGCTTTTCTATTGCGCCAAACCATTGCTGATTCAGCAGCAATAAGCATATAGGTGAGATCCATAAGGGTCACGTCGTGGTTCATCATATAGTACTCTCTTACGAACTCACTATACGAGTTAGGAAGTGACTGAAGAACCCAATCAACAACCATCTCTTCACCGACAACGGATCCCATCATTCTTAACCTATCAATGTGTGACTTCATCCCTAAGACGTGTGCACACACCGACTTTCCTTCTTTATGTTTACTTGCCAAAAGGGCTTGAGTGATATTGAACCTTTCAATTTTACAATCTTGTGGGTTAGGGAGAATAATTGGAGGAGGAGGAGGAAGTGAAGCATGATTTCTTGTTCCTCGATCGAATCGTGGAATATCATCTTCATGTGGAATGCTTGTTCCACGGGATTTGGGAAGACCATAGTTGTCGAACTTTGACATCTACAAAACGGGAGAAAACAAATTCAAGTTAGTTGATCGATTGAGTCCTTAGTAAATCACCCAAATGAGATACTAAGGCTAGAACCCAACACAATACGCTACAACCTAGAAGAGGGATGCCATAATCTAGTTGTAGAATATTTGAAGGTAAGTGAATGACGATTCACTAATTTCCACCATGAAAAACGAAAAAGAAATTTAAGTTTTAAATCTATGAAAACTCCTAGATCCTTTAAGATTCATTGAACATTTCAATGGCAAGTTTAAATCTCGATATGCCCCTCTTGTTTGTGACTGGGATGCCGAGGATCACAAAGCGGGTGTGAATAACCATGCAAACTTACATGGTGCCCTAACATGGTACAATCACCTATTCGATGTGCCGGTAAACCACACACGCTCCACCGAACTATGACAAACATTGAGTCACCCTTTGCTACCTTTGCTTAGAACCATTTAGTGTGCTGGTAAACCACACACGCTCCACTAACGTCTTCGCAAGGGCACAAAGTGTAATTTCATGGAGTTGCATCAATTCACTTTGCCTAAGTAACTAAGATTGGGAATTTGTAAAAACATTTAGTTACTTTGTATTTCATTATACTTATAATGGAAGGTTTCGTCCTATCCTACCCGTTCGGCTAACGACCCTCCACTAGTCAAGAGTGCGGTGGGTAAGAGTGGATACCCATTCAATCGCCATATTATAGGAAATTTCCTTAAACACCCCTTATAGACCAGCTTCGTGAATGAGGCCTACTAACGGTAAGACTGACTTTTACTCATACATATATATAATGTTAGACCTTTAATGTTATATATATAGTATAGGGTGTATTTTACACTTTTAAAATACTAGATGATCAAATTTAACAATTATACTTTTAATTCAATTAAATTGTAAACCTAAACTTTTATGGATTTATTAAACCTCCTTTAATTATACACTTTAATTAATTAATAAAACCATAAGGGTGTAAATTGAACTTTTCAAAACATTACTAGGGTTTTAGAATTTAACATTCCTAATTAAACTCTTAATCAACTTTTAAATTCCAAAACTTGAGGGCAAGTTTTGAAGCATTTCAAAACATTAGGGTTAGAATTTAAATATACATCAAAATTAAACTTTTTAATCAAAATTTAAATTCCAAAACTTGAGGGCAAGTTTTGAAACCTTTTTCAAAACATTAGGGTTTTAGCTATTTAAATTTCAAAACAACAAAACTTTTAGGTTCAAATTTAAACAACAAAACTATAAAACCTAAAGGGGAAAAATTAAAACTTTTTCACAAGATAATTCAAATCTAAATTACAAATAATCAAACTTTATCTAATAAAACAAGTGATTATCTAAATTTTAACAATTATCTTCTATTTAGGTAAGGATAATCACCTAATATTGAAAAAATTCGGATTTTATCACAAAAACATGTTTATGGTAATTATCCAAAGCCAAAACAGGAAGAAAATCGCGAATCTGAGCTGTCAGACCCTTTGACTCGTCGAGTCTGGACTTGGACTCGTCGAGTACAGCTGACTCGGCGAGTTCACCAAGTGACTCGGCGAGTCAAACACTCAGAAGCTCAAAAAATCGATTTTCAGTGCTTATTTCGATCAAATATGCATCAATACAATAGAAACCAATCAAGGCTCTGATACCACTGATGGGTTTTAGTCATAAGACATACTATGTGCTCATACAAACCCTAATGCTTGGATCTAGGTTTCTCTATTGTACATGCTTTGAATCCAAGACTATAAACCCTAACTCTAGCATATGGAAATCGATATTAACATATAATTAGGTTTAAGATGTTACCTTGATTGTTATGTAGCAATAACAATCCCAATCCCACCTTGAATTGACTTTGGAAGGCTTAGAGTCACAAGTGTCACTCCTCTAATGGTTCACAAACACCATAAGCAAGAGGATGAAGAGGAGAGAGGTTGGAGGCTACCAAAAACTGTGTGAAACCCTAACACAAAGCTTAGCCACGTTTTTGAGCCTTAAGGGGTCTTTATATAGTTGGGCTATTAGGGTTATCTAACAAGGAAACCCTAATTTGGATGCTTAAGCCCTAAGCAACCCATGGACTCCTTTTAATCAAGCCCTTGGACGATTTCCTTATGGGCTTCCCCATAGAATTCGTCCAACCCTTGATACAAGGCAATCCATGGCCCAAATTGCAATTATCTTATAATTACAATTCCAGTCCCTTAAGTTTAATTAATCTCTTTTAGTCACAAAACTAATTACCAATTAATTATTGACTAATATTAATTAAACAATATGATTTCTCCTTTAATATATTATTCCCATAATATATTAATAAATCATATTTAATCCTTTCTCTCCATAATTCATCCTATCAAGTTGCTTTGGTGAAGGCAACCCAAAAGGACCATGCACCATCGGGTCAAGTACATACCAAAATAGTTATGGACTTAGACACTAATCCAACAGATATAGCCTGATCAACTATATTATCCGAGGGTTGACTAGCATGTGCCTAAGTGTAGTTGTGTGGTTGCAAAAAGTCTAAAATCTACCAACAATACCACAATGAGAGTACTAGAAGATAACATTAAACTTAAAATACTATAGGAGCATTTTACAATTACTATACGTTACTTATGTGCTAGATTCTTATACCTCCCTTCTCGCATAGATTTAATGGCTGGATTCCACATTCCCGGAGACCCGTACTTTCCACCTAATGGAAATGTTGGATGGCTTGAGGCAGAATCCGATGATGAGCATCAAATCCCTTTGGATTATCATCAAGCAGAAGGCTTCTCGGATGGATCTGACTCTGAGCCCGAAGTCAATAACCTACCTCAAGTAGGTCAAGCCCCAAATAACAACCCCCGACCCGTATTTCAAGGACCCACACCTCTATGGGCAACAAACTTGAATACATGGAGCCATGAACAGGGTCAACCCATTCCCTACAATGGAGACATAAATTTCTACAACCTCACTAATGGAGGTTCTGCTGACAGAGTCCTACCCATCATGGTTCGTAGGATTTCTCGGAACACGATACTGGGTCAATCATCTATCAATCGAATCTTGGAGATTGATGCCAACACTGGTGTTAACACTGTCCGCATTCGCTAACTAGAGTCTGCTCATGAAAGGAGTCTGGTCCATAATGCAGCTCTTCATAGGGAACTCACTGAAGCACGAGCTGAAGTCAGAAAACTTCGAGCTCAGCAAGCAAGGGCTGATAGGCGTATGAGGGACCTAGAACACCTTCTGTGAGGATCAAGGACTCACTCTGGAAGTTCTCGTCGCCGATAGATCCTTATCAACTTCTCTTTTTGGATATAATCTAGTTATGTAAAACTTTGGTCTATTTTCCTATCTTGTAAATCATAGGCCTGTTAGGTCTTGGTGAGGTTGTAATTCTGTCAAAATTTTCCCATTTTGGTTGATATAAGGCCTCTTACTATAGGTCGTTTTTCCCGAACTTTTTACATCAGTAATACCATTAATATTGACAGGTACCTAATCTTATGGGAATTATTATCCAAATATGATCATCTATTAGTTTAGATCTTCATTCAACCGTATTGTTGGGCTATGGGGAGTTAGTCCATGAGTCATTCTCATAAATTCTTCCATTGAATTCTTATCAATGCTTTCATCTTCATAAACGTATAGATCAAAGATGTCGCCTCGTAGAAATCCAAGGAGAAACCCAAATAACGAAACACCACCTCCTCTACCTCCACAACCACCTACTCCTCAGTTCAACACGACAGCTCTAAATGCTGCCGGAGCTGCGGCTGTGGCTTCCGCCATGGCCCAATATCATTCATCTGGTTCCACTGGAGGAGGAACCCCTGTTCAGTCTGTTCAGATGGAAGATCCTGTGCACTCGAGAGAGTGCTCCTATAAGGACTTCACGAACTGCAAGCCATTTTCCTTCAAGGGGACTAGCGGAGTCATTTCCCTTTCGCAATGGTTCGAGAAAACCGAATCGGTTTTCGAAATCTGCTCTTGTCCCAAGGAGAGTAAGGTGAAGTATGCTGCTTGCACCTTTGAAACTAAAGCCCTAACATGGTGGAATGGCCATGTTAAGTCACTAACTCTTATAGTGGCTAATGCGATGGGCTGGGAAACCTTGAAAGACCTCATGATTGAGGAATACTGCCCGAGGGGCGAGATCCAAAAACTGGAAGAAGAGCTTTGGAGCCTAACCATAAAGGGCTCCAACGTAGTCGCCTACACCGCTAGATTCTGCAAACTGGTGGCCCTCTGTCCCAACATGATTCCTTCAGAGGGAAAGAAAAATCGGAAGATACATATGGGGACTGGTGCCCCCATACCAGGGAAATGTTTTGGCATCACACCCCACTACATTTGATAGTGCCAAGCGATTGGCACAGCGGCTCATCGACCATGGGGTTCGTACCACGGCCACAACAACTACCCTGGCCATCTCAGAACCTACAAGAACCACTGATTCCAAGCGGAAGTTTTGTGATGACAAGAAGAAGGCGAAGGCTGCCAAGAAGAGACAGGTCGTGACAGTACATGCTGCGATAACACCTGCCGCTGCTGCTCCGATAAAGCAGTATGCTGGAAGTTTGCCTAAGTGCAACTTCCATCACGACGGCGCCTATCGGGTGATGCAGTGTCTGAACTGCAACGGGAAGGGGCACACAACCCGTTTCTGTAAAACTCCGGCGAGACCAATCAACCAAGCCCCCGGTGCTGGAATGAGCCAAACTTGCTACGGATGTGGCGAGGTAGGCCACTTCAAGAGAAACTGCCCAAAAGCAGGGTTTACCGGTGGAGCGGCAAGCGTTCTGGCCATAAGCCATGAGGAAGCGGTTGCCGACCCCACAGTGTTCACTGGTACGTTCCTCATTGATAACTCTTATGCATGCATTCTATTTGATAGTGGAGCGGAGAGGAGTTTCATGAACCAGGAATTTGCTCACTTACTTAGGCAAAAATCACGAGCACTTAATGAACCGTTCACTGTGGAAATGGCTAATGGAAAGACAGAGAGCACTAGCAGTATATTCGTAGGGTGTACCCTAACTTTAGATAACCATTCATTTTCTATCGATCTTATGCCAGTCTCAATTAAAAGTTTCGACGTCATTATTTGCATGGATTGGTTGAGTCTTCATCAAGCCGATATCATGTGTTACAAAAAGGTTGTTCGCCTTAATCTGCTGTCTGGCGAAACCTTAGTAGTTTATGGCGACAAACCCGACACGAACCTTCGTATCATCTCGAGCATCCAAGCTTGGAAATTCTTACGAAAGGAATGTACAGCATTGCTTGCTCATGTGGTCGATGTGAGTCAAGAAGCGAAGGACGATCAGAACATTCCAGTAGTACGCGACTTTCCCGTCATCTTTCCAGAAGAACTCCCAGGATTACCTCCGCAACGTCAAGTCGAGTTCCTAATCGAATTAGTTATAGGGGCTACCCCAGTAGCCAAATCGCCCTATCGTCTAGCACCTGCAGAGATGCAAGAACTATCCAGTCAACTTAACAAACTACTCAGCAAGGGCTTTATAAGACCAAGCTTCTCACCCTGGGGAGCTCCAGTCTTGTTCATCAAGAAGAAAGACGGATCGTTTCGCATGTGCATCGACTACAGGGAGCTCAACAAACTGACGGTCAAAAATCGTTATCCATTCCTCGTATCGACGATTTGTTTGACCAACTGCAAGGGGCGAGCTTCTTTTCAAAAATTGACTTAAGATCCGGATATCACCAATTACGAGTGCTAGGGGAGGATGCTCCGAAGACAGCCTTCCAAACTCGTTATGGGCACTACGAATTCGTAGTGATGTCGTTCGGATTAACAAACGCGCCCACAGTATTCATGGACTTAATGAATCGGGTGTGTCGTCCTTACTTGGATCAGTTCGTCAACGTTTTCATTGATGACATACTTATATACTCTCGTAGTAAGGAGGAGCATAGTCAACATCTACGACAAGACCTCGAAACTTTACGGATGGAGAAGCTCTACGCGAAGTTCTCGAAGTGCGAATTTTGGATTCGAGGAATCGAATTCTTAGGGCACGTGGTTAGCAAAGAAGGAATACACGTGGACCCTTCCAAAATCAAGGCCATTGAGAACTGGTCAGCACCAAAGACGCCTATAGAAATTCTTCAATTTCTAGGCCTCGCTGGCTACTATCGCAGGTTCATTCAGAACTTCTCCCGCATAGCGAAACCTCTCACAACACTGACCCAGAAGGGCGTGGCCTTTGACTGGGAAGAGAAGCAGGAAAGAGCATTCCAAACGCTCAAACGAGCCTTGTGCACCGCACCAATACTATCCCTTCCCGAAGGAATTTCTGATGTAGTTGACTTCGTAGTCTATTGCGATGCATCAAATCAAGGGCTCGGATGTGTTCTGATGCAGTGGGGTAAGGTCATCGCCTATGCCTCGAGACAGCTAAAGACACATGAAGTCAACTACACAACCCACAATATTGAACTAGGAGCAGTTGTGTTTGCTCTGAAGATCTGGAGACATTACTTGTACGGAATGAAGAGCACTATCTTTACAGACCACAAGATCTTACAACACATCTTCGACCAGAAGGAACTCAACATGAGACAACGACGGTGGATCGAGCTACTCAGTGATTATGAATGCAAAATTCGTTATCATCTCGGTAAAGCCAACGTAGTAGCTAACGCCCTAAGTCGAAAGGAATATTATGGTCGTAGAGTCAAATCATTGACTATGACTATCCATTCCCACTTGTCCACCCAAATTAAGGCAGCTCAGCTTGACGCATTGAAGCCTGAAAATGTGACTGGTGAATCCCTACGAGGGATGGATAAGAACTTGGAGGTTAAGGGTGGCGGAGCTTACTATTTCATGCACCGGATCTGGAACCTAAACCTAGGTGGTTTCAGAGACTTGGTCATGAACGAGGCGCACAACACTCGTTATTCCGTGCACCCGGGATCGGATAAGATGTATCTGGACCTCAAAAAGTTATACCGGTGGCCTAACATGAAAGCAGAGATTGCTACCTTCGTGTGTAAATGCCTTACTTGTGCAAAGGTCAAGGTCGAATACCAGAAACCCTCTGGTGTTTTACAACAGCCGGAGATACCATAATGGAAGTGGGAACGGATAACTATGGATTTCATAACCAAGTTGCCCAAGACGACGGGCTCCATATGGGTCATCGTCGATAGACTGACCAAGTCTGCACACTTCCTACCGATCAAAGAAACAGACAAGATGGAGAAGCTTACAAGGACTTACATTAAGGAGATTGTAAGACTCCACAGTGTTCCCTTATCCATTATCTCGGACAGAGATAGTAGATTCACTTCGAGGTTCTGGCAGTCATTACAAAGTTCCTTACGAACTAGGTTGGACATGAGTACAACCTACCATCCACAGACCGACGGGCAAAGTGAGAGAACTATCCAGACCTTGGAAGATATGTTGCGAGCCTGTGTGATCGACTTCGGGAAAGCATGGGATACTTATTTATCCCTTGTCGAATTTTCCTATAACAACAGTTATCACACGAGCATAAAGGCTGCTCCATTCAAGGCCCTCTATGGCCGAAAGTGTAGATCCCCTCTGTGCTGGGCTGAGGTGGGTGATACCCAGTTAGCTAAAGGACGATTTCCTGAAAGCACTCTCACAGGTCCAGAAATCATACGGGAAACGACGGAGAAGATCGTTCAGATCCATGAACGATTGAAAGCCTCTAGAGACCGACAGAAAAGCTACACTGATAAACGTAGGAAACCATTAGAATTCCAGGTGGGAGACCGCGTTCTATTGAAGGTCTCACCCTGGAAGGGCTTGATACGCTTCGGAAAGCGTGGAAAGCTAAATCCAAGGTACATTGGGCCTTTTAAGATTCTCACAAGAATCGGCCCTATAGCTTACAAACTTAACTTGCCGCGTGAACTCAATAACGTACATCCTACCTTCCACGTCTCGAACTTGAAAAAGTATCTATCCGACGAGACTCTTGTTATTCCACCCGACGAGATCGATATCAAAGAGGGCCTCAACTTCGTGGAGGAACTAGTAGAAATCAAGGACCGAGAGGTCAAGCAAACGAAACAAAGCCGTATCCCGATAGTGAAGGTTCGCTGGAACGCCAAACGAGGACCTGAGTTCACTTGGGAACGAGAGGATCAGATGAAACTAAAATATCCTCATCTTTTCGATTAGTTATTTGTAACTTCTTATTTGCTTAAATTATAATTTCGGGACGAAATTCCTTCTAACGGGGGGATGATGTGACAACCTGATATTTCCATTTTGTACGAACTTTATCAAGTCAATAGAAGTTATAACAGTCACAGTAAATTTTCAGACTTTTCCGTATAAGTTTGAGTATTTCGGGATTTACACTTAAGGAGATATCAGTAGAGTGGATGCACTAGGGTTTTGTGCAACACTGTTATTCCAAAACTCTATTATATTAGAGTTCATTGCGGGAATAAAAATATTTTCTGCCAAAAATCCTAGGACTAAAATATGATTCTTAACCAAATTATTTCATTAGTTACATTTTCAACTAGAGAAAAGCCATTTCTCTCTCACGGATCTTCGGGTTTTCATTCCAAATCAAGAGTACCTTTCTCTAGTTGTATTATACATCTTATTAAGTGCTTAATAACATAGAAATCATAACAAAAACAACAGATTTGTGAGTTTACTTCCCAAGAACACCTTGGGGAGTAAACTCCTTTTCAAGGGTTAAACGATGCCTAGTCCTTTCCCCGTGATATTTAACCACCTTAGGCTTGTATGCTGGTGTTGTTAAGGCTATAAATCATCCAAGAACACCAAGATTTAGGTGTTCACGGCCCAAGAAGTTCTTGGACCATGAACTCCAAATTCAAAGGCCAAAGAGTGCCTTAATCACTCCTAAAGCCTTGGACAATAGCCTTGAATTGTTTCTAGTGAATTAAGGGACTTTAAATCATCAAATGCCCATCCCCATGGGAGATTACGGCCGTAATCTCTAAAGGAAAAGGTCCTTGGGCCGTGAACATCAAGAAAGGGCACCAAAGTGTGCCTAAGGCCTTAATTAGCCTTAGATAAATGTCTAGAACATATCCTACATGAGCATGGGACTTGAAAGCATAAAAACATCCCTCTTTATATGAGTTTATGGCAGTAAACTCAAAGGGAATTGGCCTTGGGGCCGTAAACTCCCCAAAGGAGTGTATAAGTGCCCTAAACCCTTCCAAGGATTAAACCACCAAGTAGAATTGCTTCTAGGGATCATGTAACACTTCAAAACACCTAATGACATTAGACTTAGTAGTTCACGGCCGTAAACTCAAGGTTTTACAACCGTAAACTCCTTGTCTGGGGTTTATTGGAGAGTAATCTCATGTATGAGGTCACTTGGGACCCTAAACTCACTAGCCTTGTCCCACAACAACTTAGATGCAATCCTTAGGGCTTATAATACTTATATAAAGTGTTTATTATGTTCCACAATGTCTTAACATTATTAATTAGTAGTTTAAGACTAATTGGATACATATATGTGGTATCATATGTTAACTAGGGTTATAAAGTGTGTTCAAGACTTCACTTGTCACCTAGCGATTCTACATCTTCAGTTCATCCGTACCACTCACTACAGGTGAGTTCATACCCCTTAACCAATGATATAAATGTTTTTAAATGCTTTATGGGGGAAATACAAGTTAAATACACATAGTTATTACATCAATCACAAGTGATTAATAACTATAAAACTAGTGATTTCTTACTGTTCAAACTGTTTATCAAACCGTATTGTTTCAAACTATTTTACAAACTCTTTTACTTATCAAATACTTTTACTTAAACTCTTTTATAATTATTATCAATTGAATGTCTATGTATGTATAGTTATATAAGAAATGTTTAAAAGGCTTAGGAAGGCCTGCCCGCCCTATTTCCTTTTCGCGCTTGAGATGTGGTCTGGTGGGATATCGGGTATCCGTCCGAAGGTCATTTAAATATTAATTATATATCATGTGTACATATATAGTAATAAAGGTCCTTCCAGTTCATTCAGTACCTTTAGGTAGCAAGGGTATACTTCCATGTTCATACGTACCAGTTACATCACTAGTAAGTTACCATAGGGGTAGCATAGGAGGATACTAATACTATAACTAGAACAATGAAACATACAATGAGTCAGTTCATTCATGAGTCAGTTCACGTAGTACTCACAGTACATTACTATACATGCTAGATAAAGAGATAACACACATTACAGCTAGTACACATAGTACATACTATACATGCTAGATAGAGAGAACATACATTACAGCTAGCATACGCAGAACATTTCAGTGCACACAGGCTAGACAGAGAAAGATTACACTTTCAGTTAGCACATTCATTACATATACATTTATGCAGTTATTTGAACCATTGAGTGGGTTATGGCACTTCCTGCCACGATCGTTCTTGTATCCCGAATCTCCTTAATTAGAGAGCGTATGAGTTTGCATATACATCTATACTGGATTGACTATCCTACACCTTGTTGCTCGCTACAGTGGGACTTGCAAGTCTACGGGTGCCAAATGTCATTTCTTACGGCGTCTTACATCGTCATTTGACTAGAGTCGGTAGCAGAATACAGGTCGATCACATGTTATTTAGAACACCTTTTTGTGTTAAGGTAGTTAGTACCACGGTAGTCACTTATTACAAATACTATGGTACAATAATATTTTCCCATTACATTCACTTCGTGAATATTCACACGATGCACGGTAATGTAGTAACTATATTTTTGGTTAATGATAGTCAGAATTGGGAAACACACACTCTAACAAGAGACATACACACGGAAACGAGATGCCTTGGTAGAAGGCTACAGTTTGTAGGAAACATAGAGTTTTCTAGAAGAGTTCAAACATTATACAAAACATTGTACAAAACATCTTACAGAAACAACTTTCAAATGATTTCATACAAACTCAGACATTAATATACTTATGATTTCACCAGCATTAAGTTGATACTCGCTTTCAAAATAACTTGTATTCTCAGGTCACCACTAGACAGGTACAGGTGCCAGTCTTTTGAGAAGATGGAGTTCGTTCACGACTCATCTTTTATTTTGATATGTATATTTTTGGTGTCTATAACTTTGACAGAACACACATGTATGAAATTATATTATTAATTCAATGGATGACGTTGTTGCTTGTTTACTACTTTTCATCGTTGTGATACTGAACATGACATCCTCCGCCCCAGAATGTTTCCGACGTTCATGGTTTTGGGGTGTGACACTATATAAGGATCATAATGTTCACCAAAATCGGACTTAAGTAAGAGTGAGAGGGCATAGTTGACTTCTAAGTGTGTGACATTTCTCTTAAGTCATTCCAAAAGCATTTGGTGTTGTGTGAGAAATTTGAGGCATCACACTTGGGGTGCTAGGCTCACAAGGCTTTCAAGGAATCCAAATTACTATAAGATATGTATTTCTAGCTAGCTTTTATGTTTAAAATGCCTCCCCATGTATGCTAGATAGGATTAAGAACCTTGGAAATCAAATTTTGCATGTATTTTAGACAAACATAGATCCAAGGTTACTAGGGTTGCATGTACACCTTAGGAGTGTTAGAATGCTCAAAACCTTACAATAGTATCAAAGACTAGGCTTGTTTGTTTGATACTTGATGAAAAATAGTGGAAAAAAGTCAAAATTCTTACTGTCTGCATAGGGGACTCGCCGAGTCCATGGGGGGACTTGATGAGTCCAGGCGAATCTGCAACCAACTCGACGAGTCAGTTCTTGCACTCGACAAGTTGATCAAGCAGAGTGCATATTTTCAACATTTGCTGCTAGAAATGGACTAGAAACATTACCCTAAACTGTTTTGGTGTTTTAAAAGTTGTTTTAGATGGTGTAATGGCTGTTCTAATCCATGTACAATGACTAATATCAAAATTCCATATTTATATGTGTTCATATGTTCTTGAAATTTTGATATGAATATTCATGTTCTTATGAGTTCTTACAAGATCATAGGAATTATGTGCTATTGATTGGTAGTTAATTCATGATCATGATGTGTTTTAATGGAGTCCATAACTTGTCCTCAAGTTATGGATAACAAAAAGTCACTTTGTAATAAATTCATTAAAAGAACACATAAGTTACAAAAAATGAAGAGTCTTCATTTTTAATAAACAATAACTCATAAGTTATGACTTGAAAAGTTACAAAAACTTGCCCTTAAGTTTTGGAACATGTAAATTCATCTAGTAAACTTTAGTTCCAACCCTTAGAATTTTAAAAGCTAAAATTCAACCATTATACTTTATAATATTATAAGTTAATAATAATAATAATAATAATAATATATATATATATATATATATATATATATATATATATATATATATGTATGTATGTATAAGATCAAGTTGTTTTACCGTTAGTAGGCATCATTCACGAAGCCGGTCTATAAGGGGGTATAAGGTTGTTGCCTATAAAATGGCAGCTTAACGGGTGTCCACTCTTACCCATCGTTTCCTTGACTGGTGGAGGGTCGTTAGCCGAACGGGTAGGACAATGACTTAAAAAATTATCATTAAAAGTATAATGATTATTATAAAGTAATAAATGTTTTTTAAATTCCCAATCTTAGTTACTTTAGGAAAATGTGAATAAGGTGCTAACCTATAAAATTACACTTTGCACTTTGATTAAGTCGTTAGTGGAGCGTGTGTGGTTAACTGGCACACTAACTTGGACTTAACAAGGTAGGCAAAGGGTGACTTAAAGTTTTTCATAGGTCGATGGAGAGCGTGTGGTTAACTAGCACATCGATTGAGTGGAAAACATTAAGGGTACAAAGCAATTTGCATGGTTACTTCACACCTTGTTTTGTGATCCTAGGCATCCCAGTCACATAACATGA
Organism: Lactuca serriola; assembly: GCF_051521515.1. Taxonomy (NCBI): domain Eukaryota; kingdom Viridiplantae; phylum Streptophyta; class Magnoliopsida; order Asterales; family Asteraceae; genus Lactuca; species Lactuca serriola. The sequence goes on along the minus strand of NC_136416.1, from coordinate 161,662,271 downwards.
AGGGCACACTCGATATTGAAACATGTCATTGAAAAGTTCAATGAATCTCAAAAGAATCTAGGAATTTCTGAAAACCAATTAAAACCTAATAATTTATGTTTCATGGTGGAAATTAGTGAATCGTCATTCACCTACCTTTCAAATATGTTATGGCTTAGATTACGGTATCCCTCTTCTAAGTTATAATATATTGTGATTGGGTCCTAGCCTTAATATTACATTTGGGTGTTTTATTAAGGAATATCTTTATATCTAATATAAACTTGCTTTCTTCTTTTCAGATGTCTTCCAACAATGCTGCTTCGGGCTCAAACCCTACCGGCTCCTTCTCTCTCATGAACCTTTATGGGAGAGTCATCTTTGATGGATCCAACTTTATGGATTGGATTAGGAACATCAGGATGGTCACTCAGTATGAGGACAAGGAATATGTCCTTGACAAGGAGCTTAAGGTACCCGAGCAGTCTGCTTCTCCTGAGGAGGTCGCTGAATATGAGGCACATGAAAGAGATGCTACAAAAGTGGCATGCATCATGTTGGCCACTATGACAGCCGAGCTCCAAAATTCCTATGAGGACTATTACCCTTTTGAGATGCACCAGGACTTGATGGCCTACTACCATTAGAGTGCTCGATAAGAGAGGTATGACATCATCTGCTCCGTGATAACAACCTGAATGAAGGATGGTGAACCCATCACCGGCCACTTGCATAAAATGAAAAAGTATGTGGACCGGTTGCTGAAACTTAATGTGAACTTCCCCGAGGAGTTCGCAATAGATATCATTTTGCACTCCTTACCCTCATGTTATGATCAATTCCGCATGACATACCACATGAACAAGGAGGAAGTTACCCTCAACAAACTTCAAGGACTCCTAAAGACTGTTGAAACTGGTCTCAGAGGTAAGTTGGTTGTTACCACTTCTACTCCTACTCCAAACTCCCCCTATCCTGGAAATCTTGAAAAGTAGAAGGAAAAAGAGGAAGAACCCTTCGAAGGGTACCAAGGTTAAGACCCTTGAAGGTGTTGGATAAGGTGTCTAAGTTCATAACTTATTTGGTATATACTTGACCCGACCCGGCATGGTCCATTTGGGTTGCACTTCACCCGAACAATTTATATGGATAATCTTATGAGAATAGTATGTTTATGATTTATTAATATATTATAAGTTATAATATATTAATATGAAGTCATGTTATTTAATTAGTTTTAGTCTTAAATTAATTATGAATTAATTTAGTGATTAAAAGGAAGACTAATTAAACATGGGCTATTGCATTTTATATAATGTGGGCTTAAACTCATTAGGAATGAGCTAAGCATGCATGGGGGTCCATGGATGATCCATGGAGCTTTTAACCCATGGATCCTTGGAAAGGAAAAGACATGGGTTATTAGGGTTTGCCCTAATCCTCCACACTATATAAAGATGCACATATTGCAAGAAATGGAAACTAGTTGTGTGAGACTTTGTGGTGGCCGATTTCTACATAACATGTTATTCTCTCAAAAAATTTCCAAGTTTGTGGTGATTTGCGATTCCACTTGAGGCATTCACATTATTGGTGATAGGCTCTCAAACTCCAAGCAAACAATTACTATCAAAAGGTATGTCATTCTTCTAGTGTTTTATGATTCTAGTTCTTCATGCCATGCTAGTTAGGATGTAAACCCTGAAAATTATTATTTGCATGTATTTTAGAAAAAACATAGATCCAAGGTTTATTACGGTTGAATGTACACTTAGGAGTGTTAGAATGCTCAAAACCCAACAATGGTATCAGAGCCTAGGCTTGTTTTCTTAAATACTTGATGTAAATTGCTGAAAAAATGTCGAAAATCTGCATTCTGCACAGCTGACTCGCCGAGTCCATGCATATATTCAACCAACTCGTCGAGTCAGTTCATGCACTTGACGAGTTGGCAGGCCTGAGTGCAGATTTTTGAGTTTTGGTGGTGGAATTGGTCTAGAATCATTACCTTAAACTGTTTTGAACTTATAAAACCTGTTTTTGATGTGGTAATGATGATGGTGGACCAATTTCAAAGTTATAATCAAAGTTTCAAGTTTATATATGCTTATATTGATTCTTGAAAGTTGTTGATTATGAATGTTCATGAACTTATGAGTTTTGATAGATCATAGGAATTGTTTGCAAATTGTTTGATAGAATAATTCTTGATCTTTATGACATTAAATGAACTCCATAACTTGTACTCAAGTTATGGAATTCCAAAAGTTTTTCTTTTAAATGTTTTTTAAGAAGTCATAAGTTACACTTTTGAAGAGTTTTTCCTAATAAATGTTTTTATGAACTCCATAACTTGTCCTTAAGTTATGGATTTCCAAGAGACTCTTCATTAAAAGTTTTAAACACTTAATTAAAACTCATAAGTTATGAATATCCAAAAGTTTATGAATTGTTCAAAACTTGCCCTCAAGTTTTGGAATTTGTAAAGTCCCACACAAACTTTAATTCCAAACCCTTAGAGTTTTAAAAGTTAAAATTCAACCCTTATACTATTATAAGATTAAGGGTTAATATTTATATATATGTATAATATCAATTCGTTTTACCATTAGTAGGCCTCATTCACGAAGCCGGTCTATAAGGGGGGGTATAAGGTTGTTGCCTATAAAATGGCAGCTTAATGGGTGTCCACTCTCACCCACCGCTTCCTTGATCGGTGGAGGGTCGTTAGCCGAACGGGTAGGACAATGACTTTAAATTCTCATTAAAAGTATAATGATTATTATAAAGTAACTAAATTTTTTTTTTTAATTCCCAATCTTAGTTACTTTAGGAAAAATGTGAACATGGTGCTAGCCCATGGAATTCACACTTTGTACCTTACCAAGTCGTTGGTGGAGCGTGTGTGGTTAACCGGCACACTAACTTGGACTAGTAAGGATCACGAAGGGTGACTTAATGTTTGTCATAGATCAATGGAGCGTGTGTGGTTAACCGGCACATGGATTAGGTGATAATATTAAGGGTACCAAGTGAATTGGTATGGTTATTCACACCTTGTTTTGTGATCCTCGGCATCCCAGTCACAAAATTTGAGAGGGCACACTCGAGATTGAAACATGCCATTGAAAAGTTCAATGAATCTCAAAAGATATGGGAATTTCAAATCCAATTAAAACCTAATAAATTATTTCGTCTTTCATGGTGGAAATTGGTGAATCGTCATTCGCCTACCTTCAAATATTTTATAGCTTGGATTACGGCATCCCTCTTCCAAGTTATAAAATACTGTGTTGGGTCCTAGCCTTAAAATTTCATATTGGGTGTTATATTAAGGATTTTGAATCAACTAACTTGATTTTCTCCCATTATAGATGTCTGGTTCTGACAACTATGATCTTCCTAAATCTCTTGGAACAAACTTTCCTCTTAAAGATGATGTCCCTCGACGTCATGCTTCACTTCCTCCACATCCTCCAATTATTCTCCCTAACCCACAAGTTTAAGGTCACTCAAGCCCTATTCGCAAGCATAGTCTATGTGTGCTCACATCTTGGAGATAAAGTCAGATATTGACAATCCGGGAGAGTTGGGTGTCAAAGTCTTGTGAAATTTGGATGTTTAATCACTTTCTTGGTAACATAGTGAGTCCCTTTGGGACTACTATGAGACAGACTATGACATGACCCTTAGTGATCTTATCTATTTGCTTGGTGCTGCGGAATTAGCAATGATTTGGAACACTAGTAAAGCAAATCTTGTTAGAAGATCAACTTCCCAAACCTTAAATGGACATTGACAATGGTAGCATTGGATATCTAGAAAAGGATTTCTCTTCCCAATGGAAAGGGATCGACCATAGTCAACTCGGTTGACCAAATGGTAAAGAGAAAGGCTAAGTCTGACATAGTCTCATGTGCCATTACCAAAGGGTCCATATGTTTTAATTGCCAAAGGAAGGGACAATGATTACAAAACTGCCATATTTACCTGAAAGATCATAAGATTGATCAAGTCAATAAGTTTGACTCTACTTCAGTTAAAGTTAACTATTTAACTCTATTAAGTTCCTATTTGGAGATTCTTATTACATAATGTGAATGGGTCACATTTTGATGATTTTTAAGAATCAAAGAAAAGATAGGAAGCTTAAAGGAAGTATATGTTGATTCTGATTGCGAAGATGGGTTTCGATCGCATTGTTCAGTGATCAGAATTTTGAGTTGTTTCTTGAGAGTTATGATATATTACTTAGGAATAGAAAACAACAAGGTTTTCATATGGACTGTAAGGGTAAGTTTTTCCGCAAAGTTCTAAAATAAAAAAAAAGGTTTTAATTTTATTTATTTTAAAAATATCCTTACAATGGCATTTGTGAAAAAATGTTGGTTATATGTTTCCAGTAATAGCAATATTGGAAAGTGGATTTGATTCTTTCGTTTGTGGTAATGTCTGAATTTACCAAATGAGGAAAGGTTCTCATCACCCAAGGTTCAATTGGACCGAAACTTGGAATCATACAAGTTGTATTGTATGATGGATGAGAATTTTCATCTTTGTAAAATTAAGACTAATTCCTTATGTGAACAAGGATAGGACTAAAGGGATCGAGTACACATGCTTGTGCACTGGTCAAGTCCACCACAAAGATTGATAAGACTATTCGTCATGATTTGTTAAAGCTTAGTAAATATGGTTATACTTACAAGTTTAAGTATAATTCTGAAGCATTGAAAAGTATTCAATGTGTGACAGAACGAATGGGAAAGAATCAAATTAGATAGAAAGATAAAAGTTTCTCAAATCTGAAAAGATGGGAGAGTACTTTGGTATCGTGTTTTATGATCATCTTAATCATTAAAATAGCATATCACAAATTCATACTCTAAGGACATCTTAGTGCATTGTTATGACTAAGAAGAGGGGTCATGAATTGTTGGAATGGTTAAAATCAAGAAAATGAGTCATACTTCATTCCAAAACAACTCTGAGATTCATACTCCAAGATTGTAACATTGAGTGACATAAAGTAAGGTTCAAAACACTTATCAAATGTAGTGTAAAATGTTTTCTACTCTTGTACATTTGAAATTGGTAAGTTGTGATGTCTTGGATGAGATAAAGACCAACTAAGACCAATTGTGTGAAGTGTTAGTCTTGATAAGAATCCGCACTATCCCTTGAATATTTGTTTTGTCAGGGAATGGTTCTTGACTAGGGAAACTTATATGTCAAGAGGACAGTGGGAGCCTTAAAGATCCGGAAAGGATTTCAAGATTTAATCATGAGTAAAACCTGAGTTTTATCACTAGCACACGACTTAAGGTTTGCAACTGACATAATTCTTGTTTCTGTGTCTGTTCCTATTAAGTTGACTATGCATGTGAGTTTTGTTAGTTCTAAACTGTATGCATAACAGCTTGGAAGCATTGGTGGGCCTTGTGCTACCAGGTGACAAGAAATTAAGATTGAACAAGTTCAATCCATGTAAGGCTGAATTTGTCACTAATCTTGTCTTGTGATTATGGTTTTGACAAATTCACATGGATAGAAACTCATACACTATAAAATCTAAGTGTCATAAGGTTTCTCTCCGATTCATGAAAATGATGGTGAGGAAATGCTTTCACTAAGAAGATTTTAAGTAGATAGCAATTATGATGTTTGCATTTTCAAAAGTTGTTAGTGGAGCGTGTGTGGTTAATCGGCACACTAACATGGACTTGAGAAAGATAGAAAAGATCTAAACAATTGAGACTATGATTACGGCAACGCTTTTCATAGTTCTTGAAATTGTTTAGACACACATGTGAGCTATCTACAGAAGGGTGTATGAATCTAAATTTTAGAAGTCCAACCAATTTCTGAATACATGTCAAAGCTAGTGGGAGCATAAGTGTTATGCTAATAATCATCATGTTCGTGGGAGCATGATAATTATGATTATTATTGTTGCAAGCTAGTAATTTTAATTATAGAAAAACAAAAGTTTCAATTCGTGAAGTTGCAGGGGTTGAAATTTTTTTTTTGCTATAATTAAGGGAGAGGAAATTATACTTCAATTCGATTCTAAAAGCTTAGATTGAGATTTTAATCATCTTTAGTCAAGGATATATATATATATATGTATTTTATGTTGGAATAGTTCAACTTAAAGAAATTCCATATATATTGCGTTATCAAAATTCGATTATGATTACGACATCCCTCTTCATAGTTAAATTTTGAAAACATGGCAAATAAAAAATATTGTAGCAAAAGACTGCTCTAGTATCATGTCTTTATGTGAGACATCATGAATCGTGTCCCGTATGCTTCAGATATAGGATCGATTCATGTGCTATAATATTCATCATTTCTAAATTTTCCAAATGCTTAGGGCATTAAGAAGGGAAAAGTCTAGAACGGGATATGACTAAAGTGATTAAGAAATTGTCGAGGATAGTCTGAGGTTCGCCAAATATTGTTTGCTCAGGGACAGTTGGAAGTATTATATAAATTGTTGGAAAGGACCATATTGACATATTCTAAAAAGTGGTAACTCTTGTTCAGAAGTGATAGTCAAAATGGGACTATGGAAATGTATCCATAGGTGGAAGTTATTCAATCTGTGTAAGATTATAAAACCTTAATGCAAGAAGGATGTTCAAAGCAATGTACTTTGAATATGATACTTCGTTTCCATAGAGTTGATCTTCTTTGGAATACTCTGTAATGACTATTGACAAGTTTTGTGACTATGTTCATTATCATTACAAGAGGAACATTGCATAAAAGTTTAGAATATAACAGATTTTTGGTAAATGGTAGGAATTAGGAATTCTTACATTTACAATAAGGATTTGGGATTGCGAAATGAGCATCATTGGAGTCATGTTCAATTGATCTATTTCACAAAAGTAAAGATCATAGACAAACATAGTGTGCATACTTGGAGTATGGCACAACTATTGTTTAGAAAACAAAGTGTACATGCTAGGAGCATGGGACAACTGTTGTTTTATTTAAGTATTAAGTTGATTATTTGAAAAATTATACAATGAATAATGTGTAATCAATATGGTGATAACTAAAAGGTGGTTCTATTTATATTAAAAAGGGTTCTGAGACCATATTGGATTCGATAATTATTGTGTTTCACTTTGCATGTTTTGACTTCCAGAATAGCTAGGTTATTCTTTCAGAATAACTAAGTTATTTAAACACTCCACATTCATTCATATGTTGGAAGTAGGTATGAATTTAGACTGTCATGAATCGAGTTTGTAGATGGCTAAATGTGTTTAGACATAGCAATGGTTGCTACAACATTCATGAGTGCTCATAAGCTATGAGTATTGGAATTAACCCACGCTCACTTGTATCACTTCATGGAATTTATCTCGAGTGATCATGAGACGATAATATCATATAAGTCTTCAAACCTAGATATATGAGTTGTTACCTATGAGTTGGTTGTGCATTGATTGCACGTAAACGCATCAGTAACCTGATGTTATAAAACGTGCCTTTGTGTACAATTCAACAAGTAGTAGAACAAGCATATGAGTCGAAGTTTATCTGTTCCTTCTAGAAATAGAAGCGATATCTGGGCCCCTCGATGATTTTGTGTTGACCCATGTACTGGGCCCGGTCAGAACCTAATTGATGTGTTCAATTTAGTTCTTTGTCAAACAAATCGGAAATCGGGAAACAAACTGCTGGATAATAAGTACGACGTTGTTCCAAGTATTTGTCCGGCTGATATCATGAGAACAGAGGATTATATGATCACTTATCTAAAATGGCGCTTCATAGTTCAACAGAGTTTTCTAGAGCTACGATTGCTGGTTGGTTCCTGAAGTAACATACGTAAATACAGTTATTAGACTTATCCAAGTGGGAGACTGTTGGATAAGGTGTCTAAGTCCATAACTTATTTGGTATATACTTGACCCGACCCGGCATGGTCCATTTGGGTTGCACTTCACTCGAACAATTTATATGGATAATCTTATGAGAATAGTATGTTTATGATTTATTAATATATTATAAGTTATAATATATTAATATGAAGTCATGTTATTTAATTAGTTTTAGTCTTAATTAATTTAGTGATTAAAAGGAAGACTAATTAAACATGGGCTATCGCATTTTATATAATGTGGGCTTAAACTCATTAGGAATGAGCTAAGCATGCATGGGGGTCCATGGATGATCCATGGAGCTTTTAACCCATGGATCCTTGGAAAGGAAAAGACATGGGTTATTAGGGTTTGCCCTAATCCTCCACACTATATAAAGATGCACATATTGCAAGAAATGGCAACTAGTTGTGTGAGACTTTGTGGTGGCCGATTTCTACATAGCATATTATTCTCTCAAGGTTTTTCCAAGTTTGTGGTGATTTGTGATTCCACTTGAGGCATTCACATTATTTGTGCTAGGCTCTCAAACTCCAAGCAATCAATTACTACCAAAAGGTATGTCATTCTTCTAGTGTTTTATGATTCTAGTTCTTCATGCCATGCTAGTTAGGATGTAAACCTTGGAAATTATTATTTGCATGTATTTTAGAGAAAACATAAATCCAAGGTTTATTAGGTTGTATGTACACTTAAGAGTGTTAGAATGCTCAAAACCCAACAGAAGGCTCCCCTTCAAGTGGGAAGAAGAAAGGTTTTGTCACTCCTTCTTCTGACCCAAAAGAGGCTGAATGCTTCTATTGCCATGAAAAGTCGCATTGGAAGTGGAACTGCCCAAAGTACCAACAAGATATTAAGGATGGAAAAGTGAAACCCACCCATGCAGGTATTTACACAATATTGTCTAATAACTCACCCTATTCTAACTCTTCGGTCCTTGATACAGGTTGTGGAATTCACATATGTACTGATTTGCAGGAACTAAGAAGAAGTGAGAATGTGGAGCATGGAAAGATAAACTTGATCATGAGGAATAGGAAAGCTTCACCTGTCACCAAGATTGGAGATTATTCTTTGTTTCTAAGTAGTGGGTTTACATTAGATTTGAATAAATGTTGTTACTCGCCTGAAATGGCAAGAAATATTATTTCCTTTCATGCTTTGTACAAACAAGGTTTTACCTTTTCTTTTGATAATGAAGTTGGTGGAATAAATGTTTTCTTTAATAATGTTCTTTATTTTAAAGCATTACCTTGTGATGGTGTGTATGAAGCTGTGTCTGTTGAAGATAACCTAGGAAATAATGTGTATTGATTCATCTAATAATAATAACTTGGATAAAGCATCATTATGGCATTGTCGTCTTGGACATGTAAGCAACAAACGCATAGGTCAACTCCAAAAGGATGGAATATTGGAGTCATTTGACCTAAATTCAGATGATAGTTGTGAATCATATTTACTTGGAAAAATGACAAAGTCACCCTTTACTGGTTCTTGTGCAAGGGGTGAAGGTTTGTTGGATCTAGTGCACACAGATGTGTGTGGACCCTTCAAAACTGCCACAAGGGATGCTAATCGTTATTATGTGACTTTTACAGATGATTATAGTAGATATTGATATGTGTAATTAATCATGCATAATTCAGAGACTTTTGAAAGGTTTAAAGAGTTTAAACAAGAAGTCGAGAATCAATTGGGCAGGAACATTAAGATGCTTTGATCCGATCGAGGTGGTGAGTATCTTAGTACAGAATTCCTCGACTATCTTAAGGAATGTGGGATTGTCTCACAATTGACACCTCCCAAGACACCACAGTTGAATGGTGTGGCTGATAGGCGTAATCGAACCTTGTTGAACATGGTTTGTTACATGATGATTCGAGCTTCGCTACCAATCTCATTCTGGGGGTATGCCTTAGAGACTGCCACCCATATCCTTAACTTAGTCCCTACAAAGAAAGTTACCAAAACTCCTCATGAGATGTGGACTGAAAATGTTCCTAATCTAGACCACATCAAGATTTGGGGTTGCGAGGCTTTCGTGAGGCGTGAGTGTCACGATAAGCTCAAACCTCGAAGTGAGAGGTGTATTTTTCATCGGCTACCCACATAAATCCTTTGGTTACCTCTTCTACAGACCTAGTGAGAATGTGGCCTTTGTAGGAAGGATGGGTGGAGAGAGAGAGAGAGAGAGAGAGAGAGAGAGAGAAAGAGAGTTCATAAGCCAAGGAAACAGTGGGAGGAAAATTGACCTTGGAGAAATTTAAGAGTCAAGTGGTAAAGGAAATTCAAACCCTAGTAGTCAACCTGAGGAAGAAAATCATGTTGATCCAATTGACGATTTTGTACCTCTGAGGCGTTCCACAAGGATTAGGAATGCAACTTAGCACTACTATGGTTTTCATATTACTGCGGAAGGTGAGACACTTATCAGTGATGAGACACTGGTAAGTCTTGATGAACCTAACAGCTATGCGGAAGCCATGGCAGGCCCCAAGTCTGCTAAATGGAAAGAGGTAATGGACAACGAGATACAGTCCATGTATGAAAATCAAGTTTGGAACTTGGTTGACAATGTACTAGGTCACAAGACAGTTGGGTGCAAATGGATCTTTAAGAAGAAGACCGACATGGATGGTAATGTACACACTTATAAGGCACGGCTGGTTGCAAAGGGCTTTGCTCAAACTCTGGGAGTTGATTATGATGAGACCTTTTCACCGGTAGCATAGATTAAGTCTATTAGGATCCTGATAGCCATTGTTGAATTTCATGATTATGAAATATGGCAAATGGATGTCAAAACTGCCTTCCTTAACGGAAGTTTGGCTGAAGATGTTTACATGTGTCAGCCAGAGGGTTTTGTCAGTATAGAATACCCTAATAGAGTGTGTAAGCTTGATGAATCCATCTATGGATTGAAACAAGCACCTCGCAGATGGAATCTTTGTTTCAATGAGAAAGTCAAAGAGTTTGGCTTTTCGAGGAGTGAAGATGAATCGTGTGTATATGTCAAGGCTAGTAGGAGTATATTTATCTTTTTGGTACTGTATGTGGATGACATACTACTCATAGGAAATGACATCCCAACCTTGCAGGAAGTGAAGTCCTGGCTTGGGAAGTGTTTCGCTATGAAAGACCTAGGTGAAGCTGCCTATATTCTAGGGATAAGGATTCTAAGAGACCGGAGTAAATGACTAATTGGACTTAGTCAGAGTACCTACTTGGATAAGGTGTTGAAGAGGTTCAACATGCATGATTCCAAGAAAGGAGAGTTACCTATCCAGAGTAACGCCAAATTTAGTAAGACTCAAAGCCTGAGTACCGAGGCTGAGATAGCAGAAATGAGTTGAGTACCTTATGCTTCAGATGTAGGCTCGATCATGTATGCTCTGACTTGTACTCGTCCTAATGTGACTTTCACATGTAGCATGGTCAACAGATATCAGGTGAACCCTGGCAAGGCTTATTGGACTGCGGTGAAGAACATTCTCAAGTACCTTCGGAGGACTAAGGATTGGGTCCTTACCCTCGGTGGGAGTGATGACTTGAGAGTTGTAGGGTATAGTGATGCTAGCTACAGACTGATAGGGATAATTTCCGCTCACAGTCGGGCTGGGTCTTTACCTTAAATGGAGGAGAAATTACTTGGAAAAGTTCCAAGTAGGAGACAGTGGCTGATTCTATTGGATTAGTGTCTAAGTCCATAACTATAGTGGTATGTACTTGACCCGATGGTGCATGGTCCTTTTGGGTTGCCTTCAACAAAGCAACTTGATAGGATGAATTATGGAGAGAAAGGATTAAATATGATTTATTAATATATTATGAGAACAAATAATAAAGGAGAAATCATATTATTTAATTAATATTAGTCAAGAATTAATTGATAATTAAGTTTGTGGCTAAAAGAGATTAAATAAACTTAAGGGACTGGAATTGTAATTATAAGATAATTGCAATTGGGCTATGAATTACCTTATATTATAAGGTTGGACGAATTCTATGGGGAAACCCATTAGAAATCGTCCAAGAGTTATTAAAAAGGGGTTCATGGCTTGCTTAGGGCCTAAGCATCCAAATTAGGGTTTCCTTGTTAGATAACCCTAATAGCCTCACTATTTAAAGAACCCTTATGCCCCAAAAACGTGGTGAACTTGTTCTCTAGGGTTTCCACATGTTTTGGGCAGCCTCATTCTCTTCTCTTCTTCATCCTCTTGCTCTTGGTGTTTGTGAACCATTAGAGGAGTGACATTTGTGACTCTAAGCTTTCTAAAGTCATTACAAGAAGGATTTGGGATTGTTATTGCTACATAACAATCAAGGTATGATCTAAACCCTAATTCATATGTTATATTGATTATTATATACTAGATCTAGGGTTTATAGTCTTGGATGAATTGCATGTACAATATAGAAACCTAGATCCAAGCATTAGGGTTTGCATGAGCACATAGGATGTTCTTTTGGCCAAAACCCATCAGTGGTATCAGAGCCAAGATTGGTTTCTATTGTATTGATGCATATTTGATTGAAATCAGCACTTAAAATCGAAATTTTTTGCTTCTGAGTGTTTGACTCGCCGAGTCACTTGGTGCACTCGCCAAGTCAGATGTACTTGACGAGTCCAGGTCTAGACTCGACGAGTCAAAGCGTCTGACAGCTCATGTTCGCAATTTTCTTCCTGTTTTGGCTTTGGATAATTATCATAAACATGTTTTTGTTATAAAATCCGATTTTATACATATTTATGAGTATATCCTTAATTAAACAAAAGATAATTACGAATTTATTAGATAATAACTTCCTTATACGATAAAGTTTGATTATTTGTATTAATTGGGTAACTTATTTTGCAAGAAATTGAAATTAGGTCAAATATAATAATGATGAAATTAATTGTTTAATTTATATTATTTGGTATTTGATCATTGTGTTATGAAAAGTTTCAATTTTTCCCTTTAGGTTTTATAGTTTAAATTTGAACTTAATAGTTTTGTTTTTGAAATTTAAATAGTTAAAACCTTAATGTTTTGAAAAAGGTTACAAAACTTGCCCTCAAGTTTTGGAATTTAAATTTTGATTAAAAAGTTTGCTTTTGTAATATTTAAATTCTAAACGTTTTTAAATGTTTCAAAAACTTGCCCTCAAGTTTTGGAATTTAAAAGTTGATTAAAAGTTTAATTTAGAAATTTTCAATTCTAAAACCCTAGTATTAGTTTTGAAAAGTTCAAATCACACCCTTATGGTTTTATTAATTAATTAAAGTGTATAATTAAAAGAGATTTAATAAATCCATAAGTTTTGGTTTACAAGTTAATTGAATTAAAAGTATAATTGTTGAATTAGACCATCTAGTATTCTAAAAGTGTAAAATACATCCTATACTATATATAACATTAAAAATCTAACATTATATATATGTACGAGTAAAAGTCAGTCTTACCGTTAGTAGGCCTCATTCACGAAGCTGGTCTATAAGGGGTGTTTAAGGAAATTGCCTATAAAATGGCAATTGAATGGGTATCCACTCTTACCCACCGCACTCTTGACTAGTGGAGGATCGTTAGCCGAACGGGTAGGATAGGACAGAAACCTTCCATTATAAGTATAATGAAGTATAAAAGTAACTAAATGCTTTCATAAAATTCCCAATCTTAGTTACTTTAGGCAAAAGTTAATTTATGCAATTCCATGAAATTACGCTTTGTGCCCTTGCGAAGATGTTAGTGGAGCGTGTGTGGTTAACCGGCACACTAAATGGTTCTAAGCAAAAGTTGCAAAGGGTGACTCAATGTTTGTCATAGTTCGGTGGAGCGTGTGTGGTTAACCGGCACATCGAATAGGTGACTGTAACATGTGGGGGCACCATGTAAGTTTGCATGGTTATTCACACCCGCTTTGTGATCCTCGGCATCCCAGTCACAAACTAGAGGGGCATATCGAGATTTAAACATGCTATTGAAATGTTCAATGAATCTCAAAGGATCTAGCAGTTTTCATAGATTTAAAACTTAAATTTCTTTTTCATTTTTCATGGTGGAAATTGGTAAATCGTCATTTACCTACCTTCAAATATTCTGCAACTAGATTATGGCATCCCTTTTCTAGGTTGTAGCGTATTGTGTTGGGTCCTAGCCTTAATATCTCATTTGGGTGATTTATTAAGGACTCAATCGTTCAACCAACTTGAATTTGTTTTCTCATGTTCTGTAGATGTCAAAGTACGACAACTATGGTCTTCCCAAATCCCGTGGAACAAGCATTCCACATGAAGATGATATTTCACGATTCGATCAAGGAACAAGAAATCATGCTTCACTTTCTCATCCCCCTCCCATTGTTCTCCCTAACCCACAAGATCGAAGAATTGAAAGGTTCAATGTCACTAAAGCCCTATTGGAAATGAAACATGAAGATGGTAAACCCGTGTGTGCCCACGTTCTAGGAATGAAATCACACATCGACAGGTTCATAATGTTGGGTGCATCATTCGCTGATGAGTTGGCTATTGGTTGGGTTCTACAGTCACTCCCTGAATCATATAATGAGTTCAAAAGAAAGTATTATATGATGGATCATGACGCAAACCTCATTGACCTAACTTACATGCTCATTGCTGCTGAATCAGAGATGATTTGGCAAAGCAATGGAGCGTATTTGTTGGGAAAGTCAACCAACCATGCTTCCGAGGACCTTCTAGGAGAACCGACCTGCGTTTGCTGCCAAGAGAAAGGGCGTTGGATATGAGTCTGCCCTAAGATCCTGAAGAGCCCAGAAGATGGGAGAGTCAAAGAGTATGGTTGTGCTTCAGGTAAAATCCACTATCTAACTCTGTCAAGTACCTATTCATTGATTCTTAATACATAATGTGATAATATTGCATTTGAATGTTTTGCAGGATCAGTGAAAAGAGAGGAAGCTTGATGGAAAAGCAAGATGAGTCTAATCACAAAGAAATGGATCTCGATCGCATGGACTTGAAGATTAGATTTTGAGCTTAGAAAGTTATGATAGAGTTGTTAGGAATATTCAATTACATAGTCTTTCAGTTGATTTTGCATTGTAAGGACAAATGTTTTCCGCTGCCTTTATGAATAAAATAAATTTTGATTTGACTCATTTATTTATATATTTATTTCCTTGAAATAAAAATCGTTATGAAAAAATTGATGTTTGCATATTTCTACAACGAATGGATATGATTCTTATTATGATAATTGTGAAATGTCAAGAATTTTCCAAATAAGGAGAGTTTCTCATCGCCCAAGTTTCAATTGGACAGAAATTTGGAATCACGCAACTTGGTTGCATGATGAATGAGAAATTCCATATTTGGAAATTAGACTAATTCGTTGGCAAAGTGTCAAGTGAAGGACTAGGAGATCGAGTACACAAAGTTGTGTGTTGATCAAGTCCACCACAAGAGTAACAAAGATATTCGTCATGATTTACTAAGGTTAAGTAAATATGATTACACTTATGAGATTAAGTGTAATTCTTAGTTGATTGAAAAAGTTCAAATAGCAGAACAAATAAGAAGAATCAAGTAGGCAGAAAGATAAAAGTTTCTCTATTATAAGAAGAAGGGAGAGTACCTTTTATTATGTTTTATGATAGATCTTAATGATTCAGAACCATGTCTCAATTGATCCTCTAAGTGAGTCTCTGTGCAATTGTATGTCTAAGAAGAAGAATCGAGAATTAAAGAAATGGTTGAATCAAGAAGTCAATCATACTTCGTTCCAAAACAAGTCTTAAAGTTAAGATTGTGACATTGAGTGACAAGTCTTAAGAAGGTTTATAACATTCATCAAATGTAGAATTTGGAAAAAGGTTTTCTTATTCTTGCACATTTGAAATTGGAAAGTTAGGATGTCTTGGATAAGACAAAGACCAACTAGGACCAATTTTATGAAGTGTTTTGTCTTGATAAAAGCTACACTAACTCTTGAATATTTGTTTGTCAAGAAATGTTTATTAACAAGAGAATCTTATATGTCAAGGAGTCAGTGGGAGTCTTAATGATCTTGAAAAGTTTCAAGAACTAATCAAGAATAAACCTTATCGATCATCACTAGCACACGAGTTGAGGTTTACAACCTATCGTGTTGACATCATCTTGTTTTATGTACCGTTCCAATTGAGTTAATTATGCATGTGAGCCCTATGAATTCTCATTTGAATGTATAAAAGGCAAGGACCTTGATCAATGAAAATTACATTGATAAGAAAGGATGATCTACTTAACTACTTGGAAGACATGGTGGGCAGCCGTGTTACCATAAGGCAAGAAATCAAGATTGAGAAAGTTCGGTCCATATGAGTTTGAATTTTTCGTAAACTTTGTTTTGACAAATTCACATGGATAGGAACACATACACCATTGAATTCTAAGTGTCATAAGATTTTCTCCTTCATGAAAATGACTGTGAGGAAATGCTTTCACTAAGAAAGATTTTAAGAAGATAGTGATTGTGAAATTGTATTCTCGAATTCGATTATGGTTACGGTATCCCTTTCCATGATCCGAATTGTGAGATTTGGAAATTGGTCTTAATTGTTTAGACACACATATGAGCTATCTAAAGGAAAGGTGTATAACCTTGATAATAGATTATCAAAGCATTAGGTATTAGAAACATGAACTTAAAAGAAATTCAATTAGCATTGTTTTTCTGAAAGTTAAGTTGTTTCTGAATACATGTCAAAGATAGTGGGAGCATAAGCGTTATGTTTAAAATAATCATCATGATAGTGGGAGCATAAATGTTATGATTGTATGATTATTATGGAAAGTGTTGCAAGTTAGCAATATTAATTATAGAAAACAAGAGTCATACTTTGCAAAGTAGTAAGGATGTAAAGTTGTTTTTCTATAATTAAGGGAGAGAATATTATGCTTCATTTCAAATCTAAAGGCTTAGGTTGTGGAATGTTAATATTTTGGTCAAAGATACATAGTGTGTTCTTAAATTTCGATTAAGATTACGGTATTCCTCTTCACAATTCAAATTATAAGAACGTAGCACATAAAATATTACGGCAGAAGATTGATAAAGTATTAAATCTTCATTTAAGACATTATGCATCATGTCCCATACGCTTCGGGTATAGGATCGATTGCAAATGCTATAATATTTTACCATTATAAAATTTTCCAAATGTCTAGCGCATTAAGAGGGAAAAGGACAAGAATCCGTTTTGACTAAGATAATTAAACAACTATCAAAGGACGATCTAAAGTTCGCTAAGGATTGGTCGCTTGTGAGTAGTTGGAAGTATGCCATTGGATGGAACATATCGACATTGTTATGAATAGATAAGATTCTATTAAGAATGAGTTGTGATATGGTAAGTATAGAAAGGTTTCCATATTGGGAGTTAGATATTGAGAATCTATGTCTAGATTAGAAACTTTATGCAAAAGGATGTTCAAAGAAATGTACTTTGAGTGAGAGACATCACATCTATGGAATTGTCTTGTAAAAATTTCCAATAGAGAGCTTTGTAATTCATTGGCAATAGTCATTGTGACCTTAGTACAGTGACATTACAAAAGGATCATTGCATAAAATGTTAGAATCTAACATATTCTATAAGTGGAAAGAATTTGATATTCTATCACTTGTGGAAAGGATTAGGAGTTGTGAAATGAGTATGATTGGTAATGTGTTCATTTGATCTATTTCACAAAGTAAGAACCATAGGTAAACATTGTGTGCATGCTAAGATCATGGGACAAGTGTGGTAATAATTCAAGTAAGAAGTTGATTACCCGAAATGACAAATAATGAGTAATCGATATGGTGATAAATAAAAGGTGTTTTATTTATACTCAAAGGTTTGAGGCCATATGGGATTAGTATTATCCTTGTGTTTCACCTTGCATGTTTTGACTTCCCAAATAATTAAATTGGTTTAGAATAATCAAATTATTCGAACGGACCACAGTCGTTCATATGTTGGAAGTAGGTATGAATGAATACTGTCGTGAATTGGTGTGTGGATTGTCTAAAGAGCATTAGACATAAGCAAATGTTTGCTGCAATGTTCATGAGTGCTTATGAATATGATTTGAGCATTGGATTAAACCCACGCTCACTTGGATCACTTCATGGATTTTATCACGAGTGATTGGTGAGACGATAACATCTTATATTCTTGAAACTGAGATGTGTGAGTTGTATCTTGCGAGTCGGTTGCACATTGATAATATGTAAACACACCAGTAACTTGGTGTTATAAAACATATTGTTGTGTGTGATTCGGTGAGTGAGTGCAAGCGAGCATTGAGTCAAAGTTTATTCGTTCCTTTAATCCAAAGTAGGATTAAAAGCGATATCTGTGGGCCCCTCGATGATTTAGTGATGACACATGAGCGCTTGGCCAAGCCGGGACTAATTTGATGTGTTCAATTGTAGTCTGTTGTCAGTCGTCATAAATCTGAATTCGGGAAATAACACATAGACAGAGAGAATGATTTAGATCCATGTCTCAGTCTATACGATAATATCTAGAATGGAGGAATATATGATCCCTTATCTAAAGGACACGCGTATCTGATAAGATCAGAGTTGACGGCGGCTTTAGAAAGCTACGATTGCATATCAGGATCTAAAGTCATACGCAGAATAGTTATTTGACTTATCAAGTGGGAGACTGTTGGATTAGTGTCTAAGTCCATAACTATATTGGTATGTACTTGACCCGATGGTGCATGGTCCTTTTGGGTTGCCTTCACCAAAGCAACTTGATAGGATGAATTATGGAGAGAAAGGATTAAATATGATTTATTAATATATTATGAGAACAATATATTAAAGGAGAAATCATATTGTTTAATTAATATTAGTCAAGAATTAATTGATAATTAAGTTTGTGGCTAAAAGAGATTAATTAAACTTAAGGGACTGGAATTGTAATTATAAGATAATTGCAATTGGGCTATGAATTACCTTATATTATAAGGTTGGACGAATTCTATGGGGAAACCCATTAGAAATCGTCCAAGGGTTATTAAAAAGGGGTTCATGGGTTGCTTAGGGCCTAAGCATCCAAATTAGGGTTTTCTTGTTAGATAACCCTAATAGCCTCACTATTTAAAGAACCCTTATGCCCCAAAAACGTGGTGAACTTGTTCTCTAGGGTTTTCACACGTTTTGGGCAGCCTCCTTCTCTTCTCTTCTTCATCCTCTTGCTCTTGGTGTTTGTGAACCATTAGAGGAGTGACATTTGTGACTCGAAGATTTCTAAAGTCATTACAATAAGGATTTGGGATTGTTATTGCTACATAACAATCAAGGTATGACCTAAACCATAATTCATATGTTATATTGATTATCATATACTAGATCTAGGGTTTATAGTCTTGGATGAATTGCATGTACAATAGAGAAACCTAGATCCAAGCATTAGGGTTTGCATGAGCACATAAGATGTTCTTTTGGCTAAAACCCATCAGATTCAACTTGCGAATCGGAGTATATATTAGCAAGTGAGGCAGCAAAGGAGGCAATATGACTGAAGAACTTCACTGGAGATCTTGGAGTAGTACTAGCTGTAAAGGAGCCTATGGAAATTTTTTGTGATAGTGAAAGTGTCGTTTCCTTAGCGAAAGAACCAATGGATCATGGAAGATCCAGAAACATCGATAGAAAATACCATTTCATCAAAAATCGAATAGAAGAAGGACTGGTCGTGGCAAAGAGGGTATCATCGGATGAGAAATCGACAGACCCCTCATGAAGGGACTGGGTAGGGTTAAGCATCTTCAGCATGCAAGGCACATAGGGCTGAAGGATGATATTAGTTTTAGTAGTTAGATAGCTCTGAAAATTTTCAAGTGTAATTGATATTTGATGATGAATAAAGGTGTGTTTATTTATGAGTAAAGTGTTGCTATCTTTTGTCAATCTTTTACTATTATTTCTTTTGCATGTTTTGACTTCCAGAATATTTATGTTGTGTATTACATATTATTCAAATTCTCCACAGTCGGTCATATGTCGGAAGTAGATATGAATCAAGACTGTCATGAGTTTGGCTTGTAGCAAAGTGGTGCTACAACACTTCATGAGTACTCAAAAGTTCTGAGTATTGGACTCAACCCACGCTCACTAGTATCACTTCATGAAATTTATCTCGAGTGATCGTGAGACGGTAATATCATATAAGTCTTCAAACCTAGAGATATGACTTGTTGCCTATGAGTTGGTTGTACATTGATTGTACGAAACCGCATTGGTAACTCGATGTTATAAAACGTACTTTTGTATGTGACTCAACAAGTAGTAGAAAAAGAATATGAGTCAAATTTTATCTGTTCCTTCTTGGATTAGAAGTGATATATGGTCCCCTCGATGATTTTGTGTTGACCTATGTATCGGGCCCAGTCAGAACTAAATTAATGTGTTCAATTAAGTTCTTTGTCAAACAAATCGGAAATCAGGAAACAAACTGTTGGACAATAAGTAATACATTGTTCCATATATTTGTCCGACTGATATCTAGAATAGAGGATTATATGATCACTTATCTTAAATGGCGTATCATCATCATCTCAGTTCCAAGAGACCTTGAAAGAGCTACGATTGTTGATCGGTTCCTGAAGTCATACTTGCAATTATAGTTATTAGACTCATCTAAGTAGGAGACTGTTGGATAAGGTGTCTAAGTCCATAACTATTTCTAGTATGTACTTGACCCGGTTTGGCATGGTCCATTTGGGTTGCATGGCATCATGCATTTGGATAGACTAAAATGAGAGAAATAACACTTATGGTTTATTAATATATTATAAGTTCAAATAGATAAATAATATTATTTAATTAGTATTGATCAAGAATTAATATAGAATTAATTAAGAGATCAAAAGGTGACTAATTAAATTTATGGGTTGATTGTTTAAATCATCCATAACTTGTATAGTAGGCTAATGTTTCATGGATTATCAAGTTGGGCTAAAACCCATAGGATGGTCCATGGTGTTTATAGAACCCATGGGTCATGGAAATGAAAAGTCATGACAATTAGGGTTTACATGGTGTAACCCTAATTCTAACACACTATATAAGGATCATCATGTTCACCAAAATCAGACTTAAGCAAGAGTGAGAGGGTATAGCCGATTTCTAAGTGTGTAACATTTCTATCAAGTCATTCCAAAAGCATTTGGTGTTGTGTGAGACATTTGAGGCATCACACTTGGGGTGCTAGGCTCACAAGGTTTTCAAGGAATCCAATTTACTATAAGGTATGTATTTCTAGCTAGATTTTATGTTTAAAGTGCCCATGTATGCTAGATAGGATTAAGAACCTTGGAAATCAAATTTTGCATGTATTTTAGACAAACATAGATCCAAGGTTACTAGGGTTTCATGTACACCTTAGGAGTGTTAGAATGCTCAAAACCCTACAGATGGCCCATGTACTTTATGAGCAGGAAGACCCGGGGGTTAGCTTTAGGCATTGTATGATAGTATGTTATTTCGGACCAAGGCCCAATATCGGTGGGTGCCCGAGGAAGGTGGTTATGTGAATGTTATTCCGGACCAAGGTCCGATGTCGCGGTAAGCCCGATGAATGTTTGCATGTTAGTTTATACTTATTATCTGTGTGATACTTGTATGTTCCTGGTAGGGAGGTGAGTGTGGGCGAGGTCCCGTATCTCATCACTAGCAGAGTATGGACGGGGTTCCGTATCTCATTAGTAGTGGAAAGGGGCGAGGCCCACGATAGGAGAGAGGTGAGTGTGGGCAGGGGCCCGTATCTCACTATCAAAAAGAGTGTAGACGGGGTTCCATGAATCACCAGTAGCAGGACAGGGGTAAGGCCTAAGAACAGGATTGCAGTAGAATATGTTTAGATTATGTGTTATGTGTTATGTACATGTTTGAGTATGTTTAGCGGGCGGGGCCCAGAGACAGGCGGGGCTTAAGATAAACATATATGTATACCGAACGAGGCTCGATGCCAGGCAGGGCCTGATGCTGGATTCATCCGATGCTGGACGGGGCCCGATGCAGTGGGCTAGGCCCAATGTTTGCAGTATGAGTTTGTGTATGGTATGTGGTAGATTGGGGAACTCACTAAGCTTCGTACTTATAGTTCAGTTTTGGTTTTAGGTACTTCCGGTAGCGGAGGGAAGAGCTCGGGATGACTGCATGGCACACACACCAAGAAGTTTAGCCTGGGATGTTTACTCTGATAATAAGAACATGTTTTGAGATGATACTGTGATTTGATATAATTGTTTTTGTTATGAATGGAATGTTTTGGGAACTATGGTTTATAAATTAAATTAACAAAAATGAAATTTTTAGCCTGTATTTTTGGGATGTTACACATACTCTCGGATCGATAACTATACTCATTCCATACTCTTGGACTAGGGACAACTGGCCATGTCTTAATCCATGCTCCTGGATTAATGACAAGTAACTATGTCCTCTCCATACTCTCGGACTAAGGACAAATGACTAAGTGTAATCCATGCTCTCAAATCAATGACAAGTGTTAAAGTTTTACCCTCCGTGTATATCTCACCCGTACTTGTAAGAATATACTACCCGATATTCCTTTTAATTAATTTAGGTTTATTCTGTATCCTAAATCATCATATATTATCATATATGCTCTTAACACATATTTCAGGCAATATCAAATATTTCACATACAAACATACATTTAACACTTTAATCAATACTTGTATTAAAATCATGTTCATGAAAGGGACTATGCACTAAGATGTAAACTCTTTAACATGTATTTAACTATTTGACAAATAAATAATACTTTAATTACTACTTGTATTAAAATCATGTTCATGAAAGGGACTATGCACTCACACATAAACTCTTTAACATATATTTAACTCTTTAATAGATATATAATACTTTAAGTACTACTTGTATTAAAATCATATTCATGAAATAGATTATGCACTCACTTGTTAAAGTGATGACTCGAATCCGGACAGCGCTTCGCTTCTAACAATCATTTCCTTCGACGAAACCTAGTATTATTACCATTAAATTTTAGTCTAATATTTATAGCGACTATTTACGAGCGAAATTGTTTTATAAGTGTTAAACAATACTTTTCAATCACTATGTACAAATATGGGCCAGACATGAAACACCAGAGGACAAGACCATTTTGGCATTTTAGCACTTCTGAAATCCAACAACCCTATGCGGCCCTTCAAACCAGATTCCCCATACCGCGAGTAGTTAAAAGATATTATAATAACACTTTGTATATTATACTTTAATTTATATATATATATATATATATATATATATATATATATATATATATATATATATATATATATATATATATATATATAGTTTATAAGTTCATAATAACGATAATAAATTTAAACCTAAGTTACACTTAAAGTAGAGTAAGCATAACTCATTTAGTGGGAGGTTTGACTAAGAACCGGGCTTTGCAGGGGCAGAACTTCCGAGCCGAAAAGCTCTTTTTCTCGGAGCCTTCTGGCGCTCCGAGGTTTTCCTCTAGCACTTATAAGTTACTAGGGCTTTGGGGGATGTTTAGAGAGAGGTTAGATAGGGAAAGAGGGGTTATGGTGTGAAGAAGAATGGTATCCCTCGCATCCCTTTTATAGGCCAGACTCCTCGGTTACAGTGGGCGTACCCTCGCAGGTACATTGGGTGTTCCTTGGTATGCAGGGCATACCGGCGTACACTACGCGTATGAGGGGCACATGTTGTGTTTCGGATGGGGCAACGTGGTTGATCCTGAGTTGTGTGTTGCGAGACCGCAGGGCGTACATGATATGTACGTGGGGCATACCCTGTACCCTCGCAACAGCCTCATCAATCTTCTAAATTCCGTAACTTTTGCATACGAGCTCTGTTTTCAACGTTCTTTATATCTATGCGTAGGTGGAGATGGACTTTACAACTTCGTTTAGACTTCGTCGGCTAATTTTGAATTTATTTTTTAGAGTTATATTTTAATATACATGTACAAGTAAAGACCGTTAAAGGTTCATAACTTTGTCATTCGACGTCCGTTTCGTCTATATTTTTATCGTTGAGCTCCTATTAATGATATCTTCGATTCTCATTTAGGTTGTGTTAGCTAAAAATCGGTCGATCTGAAATTCAAATTCCGGGTTGCATATTGTTATGTCAAATCTTAGAAAAATCATAGCTTCTTCATACGAAGTCAGATTTGGGCGTTCTTTTTATGCACGCTCTCGGTTTAACATATACTAAAACTTTTGTTTAGATCCCTAATACTAAAAAGTATTTTATCATAAACTCACTTTTTACGATTCCCGGTGTCGTGCCTGTTTTGCCGTAAAACTTCGACACGTCATAACTTCTTCGTTATAACTCGGATTTCAGCGTTCTTTATATGTACAAAACACTTGTGACATTTACTATAACTTAGTTAAGATTGTTTATTCTAAATAATATTTTATTAAAAAGTCATTTTTAACGCTTATTATCTCTATATTGACTAGCCCGAATACGCGGACGTTACAGAGGGTGACGACGAAGATTATATAGGGTGGGACTGACTCTTTAGGTTTATGGAAATGTGAGAATTAACATCCAACAACTCTTTATGTGAGGGTTGGGCTTTTAGTTCGTACGGGTTCCTTTCTATGAACTTTATATTGAAAATCAGATAATACAATATAAATCAACCTTCCTATAATACAAATACTTAACCATTTTTCTATTATAAAACCTAAATTTCAAGAATTATATATTAAAGTTTAATCATACAATATATAAATCAACATTCCTATAATACAAATACTTAACCAATTTTTATTTGGATTTTTAAATGATTTGTGTGTAATTCACATTTTGTATGAAATTTTGTATGTTTTTATAACTCTTCATCAACTTCATACATCACTATATAAAGCAGCAGGGTAAAATAGTCAATTTTCATCGGTCATCACATTCAGTCAGATGTACAATCAAACAACATGGTTTCTTACTCAGTGAGGATTTCTTACCCAGATAGACATTTCCCAATCATCATTTTCTGCATCAGCAACTATCACACGGGACCTTAATGTTGCCCTAATTGTATCGATAAACAAAAAATTGTAAAACAAAAAAACTAGTTTCTTATATAAATAAACTATATCCGTAAAAACGATGCTCCTATATATACTATACATACATGAGGGCATAACAAATTAGGTTTCAAATACAAAAATTTAAGGTACAATGATGTTGGAAAAATCTTATATCGAGTAATTAAATATGTTTGTCCAATTAACTATTATTAACTTTGTGGTATAGTGATGAAGCAAAAGTACATAACATGTGAATGTGCCAAAACTATACAAATATAGAGCACATTAGCACCTGAACAACTAAAACACCAACAAAAAGGCTAAAAAAGTCAATTAAGAGATTTGAGAATGACACCAAAACTGAGAGTAGAACCAACTATGACAACAGACTTTTGGGAAAACTATTTTGTTATACCACTTATGGAAATGAACTTTATAAAAACACAAGTAGACTAAAAAATCAAGCAACATAATTTTATTGATTTTAAACTAAATTTGAATGCATCCACCTTCAACTCTTGAGAATAACATTAGCCAAACCATAACCTTTGTTTTTTTTGTTTTTCAATCTGATAATACAGACCGCAATAATTCTTATAACTTAAAACACTTGTAGTGTTAAGCATTCAAAAATATGAAAGGGTTTATTATACATATCAATTTACACCAAAAGAAACTCCAATCAGTGAAACCGAATCAATGAGTATCTTCAACTTATGTGAACTATTATAAAAAAAATGTAGAGATATAAAACGATTGAAGGCCTAAAACCCAATTACAAAAACTCCAAGGCACTAGGAAAGTATACAAACTATTTTACAAAACAAAGCACCAAAGGTTACACATCAAACAATCTACCATAAACTTTCTAATAAAGTTTTTTAACACTCTAACCCTATTAAAAAAATTGTTCTATTATGAGAGCAACCAACAAAACCCATATATATATATATATATATATATATATATATATATATATATATATATATATATATTCAAACAAACAATTACTCTAATGACCATTTAACTGAGAGACAGAGAAAGGGTGAGATGATGAGGCTTCCAAATTCTGGTGAGCTCATGAGAGAGACAACAGAGATATATAAGACTGAACATAAACCCTTGAAAGTTGAGTTGAGATTTTTCGCATCAAAAAATATTATGTGGTTGCAACTTCTAAATTGTCTAAGATTGTTACAACGTATCACGGCTTGAATCGTGATTATCAGCGAAAATTGATGTGGAGTTAGGGATAATAAGAGAAAGCTATCCGATTTTCATATAACAATATATTAAGATGGCAGGTTAAGAAGGAAATTATGAGGACTGAAATCTTTTTAGGTTGAGAGTAAGCGAAGAAAGAGCACCGTGAGTTTTATTTGTTGAAACTTGGGATCAACGGGTATCTCTAAAGTGCTATTGATTGAAACGCCTTGTCTTCTTCAACAACAATTATTCGGATGCTTTGTTACTTTGGAGACTGAAGAGTCACGCTTCCAAATGGACTTCAATTTGTCGCCTAATGTTTAGGTATAGAACTAACGACTGCCTTTTTTTCATTTACACTAGACTCACTTTAGCGGTAGTGTATCAAGACTTTAAGTGGACCAAATAAGATATAACTATAAAAGGCTTATAAAATCTGATGTCCCATGAAAGTTTGTTGATGTAGGCCATGGCTCAGCTCGACCTAGCCTTAGGTCGGCCCTGCCTAAGATTCTCTAATAAAAACATTATGGAGAGATGAGACTCCAACATATATAGACACTAATAAGACCATATCGATATGGGATACACTAACAATGTCATGCTCTTGTAAAAGTTGTAAGCACCCAAATTTTAAAGATTCAAGATTTTTACATTTGTTGAAGAATGTTTCCTCCTTTATTCGGTGTATCCAAATGAGAAACATGAGAAACTCATATATAATTGAATATAACAAACTATCCTAAAATCTCTGGATACTCTTTGATCTTTTCTTAACCTAGTTTTTAGGGTAAACTTCAACATTTTATTCTTGTTTGACCATGTGCCCTTTGACTGGCCTATACTCTTTAGATAAGTCTCCATTCTTGTATTTCAGAAAGATAAGAAACACAATGGAAGTAAATCCAAATTTCTTTCCTTCAACTTACTTGAATAGAATTCAAATAAAAATGCACGTCAAAGAGTAGGTCAACTTTGAGATACCATGGAGGCCCTTGATCATTTGCCATCATCTGAGATAACTTTTTTTTTTCATTTACACAAAGTAGTAAGTGGATCTATTTGAATGTAGGTAAGTGAATCATTTCTATGCTTCATATAGAACCCTAAATGCTCCTCAATGTGTGTAAATGAGGAGTACTCGTAAATGTGAGGGAAATCGGTTTTGTCTCTCATATAAACTTTATTAACATGTGGACGAGCACACGTGGATTCATCATTGCCGATTCACATGCTACATATGATTTGTAACTTGTTAACATAGTTAAATTGGTGATAATCCCTTATTGAATCCCTTATTTAAAAGTTTAAGCATCCACAACACTAAAAAAATAGTGACCTTTTAAAACCAAACTTAAAAGTTACTAGTGAACGATGAAAAAAAAATGTCTTTTTTTCTTACATTAAAGAAAATCTTTTTTAAAATTAAAAAAAAAAAAAAAAAAAAAAAAAAAAAAAAAAGATCTTACCCTATAAATTATCTTTGCTATAAATCTAACTTATTCTCTCTTGTACAATAGATGAAAGACCTTAGAGTTTGTTGTTTGGTGATCAAATAGTTGTAGGTGAGAGGAGACCTAATTAATTGGAGTGGTTATCAAAAAGTTAGGGTGTTTGAGATTTCATCTCAAAACAACTTATAGACTTATTGATTTTTAAAAAGTCAATAAATCAAAAAAATATTTGGTAAAAAGAAAATGACTTTTAAAACAACTTCTCATTAACCCTTTAAAAATGAGTTTTTAAGAGGTGTTTGAAATTACTTTTGAACATCAAAAGTCCTTTTTGTAAAATAACTTTTTGTAAAATTACTTTTTGCAAAATAAGTTCTTTAAAATGTGTTTCGATTAACAAAAAGACTTTTAGTTTAACTTTTACATCTAAAACAACAAAAAGTCAGGTTTTTATGACTTTTAGAAACTCCTCCTTTTCTTCTATGTCAAAAGTCATTTTCAAAAGAACTTTTAAGTTATCCAAACACCTTTTGTGTTTTTTGTTTTTTTTTTGTTTTTTTTCGTTTTTTGAATTTTTGAAAAAATTAAAAGATAAAAGTTATTCTAAAAGGAATCTCAAACACCCTTAAGAAGTTAGAAGGGTAAATTCCACGAATGGTCCCTATGGTTTAGGGTAATTTGAATGTTTGGTCCCTAACAACTTATTTTAACTCAGACCGTCCCTATTGTTTCTTTTTGTTGCGCGTTTAGTCCATGATCGACTTAGAAAGAGAAAGACAATTATATCATTTTTACTTTTCTTTTTATTATATATTATTTTCATGATAAAAGATGATGTGAAATTGGGCCACCACTACCGCTTATTATCTCTTTCAATTTTTTTTTTCTTACCGGATTCTCTGTTACCCTTTTACCCCACTGGAAATCGTTGACCGCCTTTTCTTACCGGATTCTCCGTTACCCTCTACGGGGAAAATACCGATAATAGCAAAAAAAATAAGGGGTAATTTCAAAATTTAGACATGAAAATGGATATTTCCGGGTATAGACATGCATTCCGCGGAATCTACTGTAGCTTCGCAGAATGGCAAAATCGTAATTAAATCAATGTAAAGAAAACTCGAGATCCATTCCGCGGAGCTATAGTAGATTCCGTGGAGCTCCGCGGAATGTATCTTGAGTTTTTTTTTTCGTATCGATTCTTCGGAGTTTATATTCAATACGCAACTAATTATTTTCAAAAAGAGATTATCATACTATCATAATCTTTTCTTGAAAATAATTAGTTGGTGAATAAATATAAACCCCGAAGAATCGAAACCGAAAAAAAAAAAAAAAAAAAAAAAAAAAAAAAAAAAAAAAAAAAAAAAAAAAACTCAAGATCCATTCATTCTTGAGTTTATATATATATATATATATATATATATATATATATATATATATATATATATATATATATATATATATATATATATATATATATAACGTTAATTTAATAACGATTTTGCCATTCCGTGGAACTACAATAGATTCCGCGAAGATAGCTCTGCGGAATGCATGTCTATACCTAGAAATATCCATTTTCATGTCTAAATTTTGAAATTACCCCGAAGAATCGAACCCGAAAAAAAAAAAAAAAAAAAAAAAAAAAAAAAAAAACCTCAAAATTCATTCCTCGGAGCTACCTCCACGGAATCTACTGTAGCTCGGCGGAATGGCAAAATCATAATTAAATCAACGTATCCACGGAATGGATCTTGAGTTTTTTTTTTTTCCGGGTTTGATTCTTCGGGGTTTATATTTATTCACCAACTAATTATTTTCAAGAAAAGATTATGATAGTATGATAATCTTTTTTTGAAAATAATTAGTTGGGTAATGAATAAAAACTCCGAAAAATCGATGCGGAAAAAAAAAAAAAAAAAAAAAAAAACTCAAGATCCATTCCTCGGAGCTACCTCCGCGGAATCTACTGTAGCTCCGCGGAATGGATCTTGAGTTTTTTTTTTTTTACGTTGATTTAATTACGATTTTGTCATTCTGCGGAGGTAGCTCCGCGGAATGCATGTTTATACCCGGAAATGTTCATTTTCATGTCTAAATTTTGAAACTACCTTGAAGAATCACAACTGAAAAAAAAATAAAAAAATAAAAAATAAATAAATAAACTCAAGATCCATTCCTTGGAGCTACCTCCGCAGAGCTCCGCAGAATCTACTGTAGCTCCGCGGAATGGCAAAATCGTAATTAAATCAACGTAAAAAAAAAAAAAAAAAAAAAAAAAAAAAAAAAAAACTCAAGATCCATTCCTCGAAGCTCCGCGGAGGTAGCTCCAAGGAATGGATCTTGAGTTTTGTTTTGTTTTTTTTTTTTTCCGTATTCGATTCTTCGAGGTTTATATTTATTCACCAACTAATTATTTTCAAGAAGAAAGATTATGATAGTATGATAATATTTTTTTGAAAATAATTAGTTGGGTAATGAATATAAATTCCGAAGAACTGATGCAAAAAAAAAAAAAAAACTCAAGATCAATTCTTCGGAGCTACCTCCGCGGAATCTACTGTAGTTCCGCGGAATAGATCTTGAGTTTTTTTTTTTTTTTACGTTGATTTAATTACGATTTTGCCATTCAGCGGAGCTACAGTAGATTCTGCGGAGGTAGCTCCGCGGAATGCATGTCTTACACCCGGAAATATCCATTTTTATATCTAAATTTTAAAATTACCCTGCATTTTCTTTTATTATTATTATTATTATTATTATTACTATTATTATTATTATTATTATTATTATTATTATTATTATTATTATTATTTTTGGCTATTATCGGTATT
This sequence comes from Lactuca serriola, assembly GCF_051521515.1. Taxonomy (NCBI): domain Eukaryota; kingdom Viridiplantae; phylum Streptophyta; class Magnoliopsida; order Asterales; family Asteraceae; genus Lactuca; species Lactuca serriola. The sequence goes on along the minus strand of NC_136416.1, from coordinate 161,631,814 downwards.
TTCCCTTCTTATAATACATTAACGCAATGCCTAAAACACACACTTCATCCATCGATTTGTTCATCCGTTCTAAACACAAACTTCCCTTACGTCTCGTTCCCAAGTTTAACAAAAGAAAAGAAGAGAAGAGAAAAGAAAGTCACGAGAGAAAAGAAAGGAAAACAAAATTTTCTTTTGTGTTCCCGAGTTAGAGAAAAAGTGGAAGGAAAATGAATCATTTTGTTCTTTCTTTTCAAATCCTCCAAAATCGGAAGGAAAGTTAGGAGGGAAAGTAATCCTTCCATTTCCCTCCACTTTCTTCCAATTCTCTACTTCGGTGAAATTCGGAACACCAATTTCTTCTATTTTCTTCTCATTTTCATCTATTTCTTTCCTTTCTCTCGTTCGGAACGGGCTGTTATCGATTTCCTTGACAGTAATGGGATAAGCGATGGTCAATAATCCTCATCCCGGTCGCAGCGGCGTTGACAGGTGGGTTGTGGTGATGGAAGCCTGCCGACGATAGAAGAGAGAAAAGAGAAAGATGCATCTTCGGTTTGATTCAGTAGGTTCTTCAAAGATAAAATAGAGAGAAGCAAAAAAAGGTGAAGGGTACGATAAAAATCCATATTACAGTGGAAGATGCATTTAGGTTTTGAGATCGATTTAAGATTTGCACAAATCAAGAAAAAATTTCAGTCCCAACGTCCCTATAATATCTTGTTTTTTTTTTTTTTTTTTTTTTTTTGTCACTCTATCTCTTGTTTTGTTGAAGAATGGCATGAGATCCACCGTCACTCTGCCGAAGTCTACCAGCACCGCCACTCCCCACCTTAAACTTCAATCGTCCCTCTTTCAACGTCTGATTCCACCCACGATATCTGATCTAAATCCACCATCTTCGACTCCATATGTTATCGGTAAACCACTTTAATTGCTATGGTTTGTTTATTCCAGAGAATCTCAGAAGTTTCAACCCCAATTTAAAGAGACATGAGTTTCTGTTTGGGATACACAGATGAGATCAGACAAGTAACTGAAGTAAGCGAGGGGTAGGATTTGAGGTAGTTACGACTACTTAACTTTTGGTTTAATAATTCCTTCATGTTGTTAGTGTACATTTTGATTTAAGGATTTTTAATCAGGTTTGATTTCATCCTAAGATAATTGTATTGATTTTTTTTCCTAATCTTGTGGATTGGAGAAGATGAACCCAGAGAACATTGATGGGTTGCTTTGATATTTGATTCTGATGTTGGTTTTTTTGTTAGTAAATTGTATTAGTGTTTTCATTTAATCGATTATATCTGGGTTCTTTTTGTAATTAGATTGTATATGAGTTTCATAAATTTCATGTTTACTTGTCATGAATTGCTCTGGTAAGATAAAGGACCGATGAGTTGCAGGTTGGAGGGAAGATTGTTTTACCAGAGAAGGATTCAGGTTAAGGGGTGGGATTGAGTGGTCCGGTGAGGTATTTCTAACAAAGATATAGGAAGGAGTTAGGAAGGGAGTAGTTGAGTGACCCATCTCTTTTTATTAATAAATATAAATAATTATTTAAATAATGAAAAATAAAAAAAAGAAATGGAAAAGGGTAGTATAAGCGCCCAACAAAAAAGAAACAATAAACGAGTTAAAAAAAGTTTTTAGGGACCAAATTCTTTCAAACTATAGAAACCATTCATGTAATTTTCAAAATTTAATGTTGTAAAATTCAATATTAAATTAAAATACCCTTAGCAATCACAAATACTTTTTTAAAAAACAATTTATTTGACTTTTTTCCATCATAAAATTTTATCCAAACATTTTTTTAAAAACACTTTTTCAAACCAACATAAATCATTTATTGTGTCTAAAAATTGATCAAAATAAAATCCCAAACATCCTTTTAGAATAATACAGATAGCAAATGCACTTTATCAATATGCTGATACTTATCTATTTAATGATTGATTCAGCTAGTAAACACTCACATATATTCTTCTATACAAATTCATGAAAAAGTCAGTAAATTTAATGAACGTAACACTCTGACTGAAAAGTCAAACATCTTTTGAATCCATACCAATGTTGAACAATTTTGTGTACATAAATACATTTTATGGTCTTAAATTATTCAAAAAATGTTCATGAACATACTATTAACATGATCATTTAAAAATTCACATCGAAGTTCCCACCATTTTCATCAAAGACTTTCTGAAGAAGTCAACTCTGTTGACTAAGCACCACGAATCAACTCATAGTGACTTGAAACATTCCTCCAATCTCCATGTACTTTGATTAGTTCAACCCCCACTCAAAACCTTGTGATATTCTTCCATCTCTACCAATTACCTTTACAAAGTCGTTGGGCAAATTACCTCTTAGGTTTGTTCTGGAATATAAGACGCATAATTATTCAGACCTTTAAACCAACTAATCCTCTGAGCAAGATGATTATGCATGTACCTTTTACATTTAACTCTTTTAAATATTTCAACTTACAGTTACAGATGCTGATTGGGATATCGTAAAAGTTTACACTCCTTTAAGCTAAGCATTTGCAGTTTGATGAAAGTCAATAGTTTTTTTCAAAAGTCGAGCATGTTTTGTTAAATGAATTCATTCTAATTTGCAATTTGGAACATATATGTTTCAGTAAATAAAAACTTGTTTGTAATCGTACAGCACTTAACACCATTATTCAAAAAACTATATCAAAATCCGACACTTTTTGATCAAGACTACAATTTGTATTTATGAAAAAGTCAACGCTGTTAAGCACGCACCATGAATTAACTCGCAATGACTTGAATCCTTCGTCCTATATATCTCGTTGTAATTTGACTTATTTAATTCCCACTCAAAACCTTGTGATGTTTCTTCTCTACACAATTTTGTATTGCTTCCTGGACATAAAACTCCAAATTGCAAGTAATGATTTAAATATTAGGATCGATCCTGACACAAATACAATAATAATGAAGAAAATGGGAAAAAGAAGGGAATACAAGTTTTACTTGATAAGTACTATTTGCATGAAATCCACATCTGTTTCTAGGATTTATTTGGATTTAATTTTGATCAATTCTAACATTGTATTTGGATCTGCCAAGACATGCATTGATGGTTTTAAGTCGAATAAGACTCTAAACTCAACACAAACGGTGAATAAGCTACCCTATAAAACCAAGCATATACAACTATAATAGAGATTCTTCATTTATGCGTACTACTAGTATTTTGTTTGAGTATAATTACTGAGTTTTGCCAAGAGAAATAATTATAGTCACTGATTTCAAAATTCAAATCAAAATAAGATGATCAATAGAAAACAAAGAAAGTACCTATTAGAATAGTTCTTTGTGAATTACTAGGCCTTCAGAGCATCTCAAAATCATATTCCCTCCAAAAGATCCCTTACAAAGAGACAATATACTCTATACATAGTCACTGGTTTTCTCTCCAGAAGAGCCCTTATGGAGATAGGGTAGACTCCATCATAAATAGTGACACTAATGACTAATAGACTCTTGGCTTGTGGTATTCACACATCTACGAAGCAGGTATCTTTGTCGTGTATGGTTTTTATCTCGGATGTAAAACCACAAGATTGAAGAAGGTCTCTCGATCCTAAAATACACACGCCTTTCAACAAACAAATGTCACGCGGAAGACGACTTATGCTTGTACCTGCTACATCTAACCATTTTAAACATTTCATCTTACAGATGCTGCCGATTGGGATATCTTGTAAAATCTTACACTCCCCTAGGTCTAGCTGCTCTAAACGTTCTAATTGGTCAAGACCCTCCGGTAATTTCTCAAGTAATGAACAATCATCAAGAACAAGTTTTTTCAGATGTTTCAACATACAAATGGTATCCGGAAGATGTTTGATGATTGAGGATGACAGATATAGCCCTGCCAAACGTTCTAATTTGCCAAGATCCTTTGGTAATGTCTTAAGTGAACAACAACGTAAAAGAGTGAGCTTTCTCAGACGTTTCAGCATACAGATGCTATAAGGAAGATGTTCAATCTTTGCATACGACAAATATAGTGTCTTTAAACATTTTAGTTGGCCAAGATCCTCGGGTAACGTTTCAAGATAGAAACAATCACTAAGCTCAAGAAAAACCAGATGTTTCAACATACAAATGCTATCGGGAAGACGTTTAATCTTTGCAGATGACAAAGTAAGACTTTGTAAACATTTTAATCGGCCAAGATCCTCGGGTAACTTCTCAAGACTCCAACAATCTTTAAGTCGAAGAATTTCCAGATGTTTCATCATACAAATGCTATCCGGAAGATGTTTCATATTTGTCATAGAAAAACATAGCTCTTTTAGACATTCTACCTGGTCAAGGTCCTTGGGAGCCTCCAGATAGCCTTCCAATTTAAGCTTTCTTAAACGCCGTAACCCACAAATGCTTCCTGATAATGTCATGGGGTTTGTGCAAGCACATAGACCAAAAGAAAGAAGCTTCGCAAGATTCCCAGTCAATGTGGGATCATCTTTGTAAAAACATTCAAACTGAAACTTTCGCAAAGTATTATCGGGGTGAAGTGGGCATGTTTCTTGGGACTTGGCAAACAGATGTAACTCGGCTAAAGGGCCAACCTTGATTGATTCATACCTTCTACTAGAAGCATCTTTCCTTTCGTCAAACAGAAAAGATGTAAACCTCAAACAGCCAGTTAAGTCCAAGTAGACAAGATCTTCTAGACATCCAATGGGAACATGAAGTTTTACCAGATTCTTACATTCTTTTAGATCTAATTTCTTCAGATTTGGAGTCAACCCAAGGTCAAGGGTTTTCAACTTTGAACGACTAATGTTGAGGGATGTGAGCTTTAGACATTTATCGGCCATGTGAAGGTCTTCCAAATCATAACAGTTGTTAAGATCTAAATACTCCAGATTTGGAGTCTGTCCAATGTGTAGGGTCCTCAACTGTGAACTAGTGAGTGTCAGGGATACGAGATTCAGACATTTACCAGGCATGTGAAGTTCTACCAAAGCGTTGCAGTCTTGAAGATGTAAGAGCTCGAGGTTCACAGCTGGGCGAAGGTCGATTGTCTTCAACTTTGAATTGCTAAGGTCGATGGATTTGAGCTTTCGACATCCATTGAGCGTGTCAAGTTGTACCAAGTCACGACATCCTCTTAGAGACAACACCTCGAGATTTGGACTAGACCCAAGATCAAGGGTCGTCAACTCTGAATAACTGAGGTCAAGAATCTTGAGCTTGTTAAGAACCTAACATAAACAAATGAACAAGATCAATATTGGTTTAATTACAAAGCAATGGATGTATAGCATCATGTAAAACAAACAATCAACCATAATTAATCTACCTTTCTCTCTCCCCCTTCCCAAAGTTGTTTGATATTGCTCCATTCCATCTTAAGTGTAACAAGATCATTAGCTTGAAATGTGTTGGGTAAAGACCAGAAAGGGTACCGGTACCAACGCAGATATTGCAAAGCATTTGGAAAGTATTGGCTGACATTATCATATGTCCTTTCTTCCGCAAAATTATATCTTGTATTCTGAGATATGTGAACAAATCTAAGTTCCTTCATCTTTCTAAGACCCTTCATAACCATTTCAAAATTGCCTCCCATTAACTGGAATTGTATGTATCTTGTTGCTTTAGTACCCTGTAATGCAAAAGCAGTCACCATGAAACTTGTGTCATAAGAAATGCATAATAGGCTAGTTTCATATAAATTACAAATAAACTTGACCTTACCAAGTCATTAGCCAATATATCTTTAATTTCATCATCAATCCACAATCGGCTGTGTTTCTCAGGCTTATCTGGGTGCAAACGACGAACAATATTTCTGCCCATTTCTTCAATATGGTCATGCATGCTGCCACGCTCATCAACAATAGTTATGAGAGATTTTTGCTCAAGAACTTTTAAACCATTTGTTGCATGAAATCCACAACTTTCAAGCACATCAATTGCCGTATGTTTTGACCACCGTTTCAGAAAGCATGCAATATTTAGGAATATTTCTTTGTAATCCTCCTCCAGATTGTTATAGCTTAATTCTAATATTTGAAGAGTTTCCTTTAACGAAATTGTTTTTAATCTTTCTAGTGCATCTATCCATTCACTCTTATTTTTACCACAAAGAAATGAACCCAAAATTTTCATCGTTAAGGGAAGACCAGCAGCATACCGTACAACTTGTTCCGATAGCTCTTCATACCCTTGAATTGGAATCTCTCCCCCAAATGCATACCTACTGAAGAGCCCAATCGCTTCCTTTCTCGATAACAGATTGACATTAAGAATCAACTTCACCCGGTGTGCCACGAGCACCTGCTCATCTCTTGTTGTAATGATAATTCTACTTCCAGGTTTGAACCAATTAAGATTACCAGCTAATGCCTCAAGCTGGTCTATATGGTCCACATCATCTAGAACAAGAAGAGTCTTTTTATTACGCATCTTCTTCTTCATCATGATTTTCCCATCATGAACACTACTCACATTGATGCCTTGATCAAATAAGGCATCTTTAAGGACTTGATTTTGCAACAATTTCAAACCAGACGAAGAAGTGTTTGAATTTTCCCTAACATTCTCAACGAAGCTTTTAGCTTCAAACCGAAAGGATATTTGATCAAAAACCGCTCTGGCCAAAGTTGTCTTCCCAGCACCTCCCATCCCCTTGATACCGATTACACGAACATCATCGGTACCAATTTCTAAAGATGATACAACATCCTTTACCCTGGTCTCCATGCCTACTAGTTTTTCATCAGCATTGAAATCAATGGAACGTAACTGTAGTGAAATTTCTTCAATAATTTTTTGGATGAGTTTGGCTTCATGCCTATATATTAAAGAAGATTCAGTTAGTTTGCTCAAAATCCCACGTAACCATAGAACATAAGATGTCTTGGATGACCTTTTCGGACATATATAGATTACTAACAAACAAAATGAAGGAATATTGCAGAGATATAATAATAGAATAGTGATAACCGGGCAGATTGGAAATTAAACTAATAGATAAGCTCAAATAACTTCTTTTTTCCTTAGGGTTGAATTATGAAAAAAAAAAAAAAAAACAGAAACCTCTTTTGTGAAATTATTAGAAAATTGAAATTGGAAACTGAGTAACAATGGACATGATTAGGAATTATTCGTAAGTCGTAAGTTTGGTTAAAATTGATAAGAAAAAAGGGGTCCCGGCAGGTCAAAATCGGGTCAGGTATAACAACCCGGTCCAAACTATATCGACCAAAATGGGATCTTGTGATCAAAATTAAAGAATAATTATAAAAAGATATGATCGATGAAGGAAGGAATTACCCATTTGCAGTGTTCTTCAACTCCCATCCAGCCAGATCTGCGGCTTCTTTTAGAGTCTCTTTCCATTTCCCAGCAGCCTCATCATTTTCATGTTTAGCAAAAGCTTTTCCGACTGCCCCGCTTTGTTTCCGGACCTCTGTCGGTTCCACATCATAGAAGATGGGGTATGCAGTATGCTCAGTCGTCTTGTGACACCCCATTATCATCACAAGCTCATCCAAGCACCAAGCTGAAGATGCATAGTTCTTCGAGAAAACAATTATATAGAATTTTGAGTCTTTAATGGAACTGATGAGCTCATCACTGATCCTTTTCCCTTTTCTAATTGCCTCATCATCCTTGTAAGTATAAATGCCTTGCTGCTGAAGAGCATTGTAAAGATGATCAATGAAATTGGTGCGTGTGTCTTCACCTCTAAAACTCAAAAATACATCATATGTAAAGCTTTTCTGAATGGATGCAATCGAAGAAGAGGCCATTGAAGGTTAAGGCTTGAAGGATCTCCTATTCAGATCTTTGTTGCGTAAAGTTTATGTGAAATTTGGATGAGGTGACTAACCCTACCAAGAAGATAGTTGTGTGGTAATGCCAACGCCGAGATGTTGAAAAAGTGGTATTCTGGATAAAGGAACTAGGAAGGCCACTTTTTTGTAACTTCATCAGGACAAAATTAATTACATCGACCACGGGGAAATTGAGTTTTTTTTTAATATCATTAATTATTTATTTTTGAAAAATAACACTTGCTTCGGAATAGATCATTCGGGACTAGGGATAGCACAAAAACTCGAACCGACGGGGAAACCCGAAACCTAATTATTTCGGATCGGGTAACAGGTTGTTATCAGGTTCGGGGCAGGAAGTGGGTTATCCCCGCCCCGATTATATATATATATATATATATATATATATATATATATATATATATATATATATATATATATATATATATATATATATATATATATATATATATATATATATATATATATATATATATATATATATATATATAGAGGGTTAGGATTAAATGTGAATGATATATATTGTGTGAGTGTATGATAAGTTTTGGACCATTAGATTTAAATGTGTATGTAGCTAAGATTATATGGTATACCATAATTACAATGGAACACAACATACATAAACATATATTTATAATAAGAAATTAAAAATAATTATTATAAAGACATAATTTATATTTTGTTTAATTCTCAATAAGGAATGTATTGAATGAATTTTTGTAACCGATTGCAACCACATTTAATTTTTGTAAAAAGAGAAGTTTAATATTATCTGTGCGTTCTTTAAAAATACGATATAATATATTCTGCATATTTAAATTCTTTAAGAATAATTTCATCATTTAGCATGATTAAATTTTTTAATACCATCAATTGGAGTATATTCTTTTAGAATGAGTGCTACCTTCGTTATTGTATTTCAATTTTGTTTATTATTGTTTGTGTATTCTTTATGAATATGGTATAGTACAACATATATTATCGAAAATAATACTTTGAATAAAAAAGTCTGTAACATGATTACTTTGTTATAATTGAAGAATTCTTTGAGAATTCAATAACTCTTGAAGAATACAAGACCTAAAATTCTTTATGTTTCAACTTTTTTGGATCAACATCCATTAACAGTGACCACAACTAATATTCTTTAAGAATAATATTAACATTCTAGGAAAAAAAATTAACTGCAAATGGTTTGAAGAATAATTTAACATGGTCTATACAATCAAAAACAGTAGTTAATAAATAACAAAAAAGTAATTAGTATTCTTGCATGCTTGTAACCGAAACCATGATTTAAGGAAAATATACGACTTCATTTTTTGGTTAGTAAATAATTATATTTAAACTTCCAAAATTACCTTTTACTTATTTAATTAATCATTTATTGTTTTTCTAAATTCTCATTGGTTCACACATTCACACAATAATTAAGGTTTATATATGAACCTAACTCTATAAATAGAATAATTAAATGGTTAGTGGAGTGTTGTAACACCCCGTTTTAAATAGAATAATTAAATGGTTAGTAGAGTGTTGGTTTCGGGGTGCCCAATGATATACTTTTGATTTCTGAGGGATTAAAAGTGTAAATCCTGGACTTAAGTTGAAATGAATTATCATGGAAGGGCCATTTAGTAACAATTGGATATAAATTGAAAGAATTTGAAGGCTTAGGGGATTGATTGGTAATTTCGGGACTTGATTTGTAAGGATTTTCAGAAGGAGGGGTTAAATGGAAATTTATGGGTCTTAATTAAGAATAATTTGTAGAGGAGGGTTTGTTTTGTAAATGTTGGACTGGTATTGAAAAGAATTATGGGAGCAAGGGTTTAAAGGGTAAATTAAGGATTTGTTTTGTAAGAAAAGGGAGGAGGATGGACTATTTCCGTCAATATGGATCCTTGTTTTTATGGAACGGATACAACTGCTCCATCATTCACACCCTGACCCTAAATCATAAGCACCCATCACCCCTTCCCCTTATACCTCCCGTTCCCTCTTCCAGCCGCTGCACTACTCGTTAACCTCGGTTCTCCGCAACCTCCTCCGAGCTTCTCTGATGTTCCAACCTCCAACTGACTGTCGTCGCTGCTTCACCCTCCAAACGTCACAGTCGCTGCTGGTGACATCGTAGGCAGCCAAGGGAGAGTCGTCAAAGACCATTGGTGCCACCTCCTTGCCGTGTTTTTCTTTTTCATTTCCATTTCTATTCCGGCATGGTTGCACCGCCGTTGTGCCCAATCGTGAGGAGCGAAGCCACCGCCGCCATTGGTTGAAGACCACCATTTCGCTATTGTATTCGCTGCCACCAGCTATCACCGCTCCTATGGTGGCTGAGGAAGAAAAAGACCAACGTTGGGATGCCGGGAGTAAAGAGGGACAACCCTTGCTGTCGTTGTTGCCCGCCTCTTGGGTTTCCGCTGCCGCCTCACGCCACCAGGTGGGTGGCTGGGGTCATTTTGTGAACAGATAGGGTGTACGTGATCTTCTAGCCGGAACTCGCAAGAGTTGCCACCTCTGACCACCGCCTGTAGCCATGGGTGGTTGTGTGGGTGTGTGTGTATTAGTGTATGTAGTTATATTAGTATGTGTGTGTGTTTTGGATAGTGTTGTAACTTGTAAATGGTGCTGAAATAATAATAGGAAATCCATAACCACCACCATGAGGTGGTGGCTGCCGCTTCCTGCTGCCACCGGCCGCCGTGCTGAGTGGTGTGTGCTTGCTTCGTTAAGTTTGATACGTTTAGGGTGCTTGAAACCCTAATGGGCCTTGTAAACCCTAGTGGACTCTAATGAACCCCAATAAAACCTTAATGGGTTTAATGATATTTTAGTGGGCCTTATAGGCCCAATAAAGCCCTAATTGACCTAAAAGCCCACCCATTTGATTAATAGGCTAGTATTTGGTTGGAAACCCTAATGCCAATAAAACTCAATTTTTGGGAATTAATCGGGTCATTCACGAGAATTATTTAAGCTTGAAATATCAAATAATAATCATTGGCAAACTAACTTAAGGCAATAATGGACTTAATGGATTACGTCCTTAAAGGGTTAAGTAAGAAACACTTTACCCTAATCATCATTTCATTTGGAAACCCTAATTTTGGGATTATGAGCTTGGACTTATCGGGACCCACATTTGGGTCATTGGGATGGAATTGTGTATTAAACCTAATCCTAACATATAACTTATTTACTAAAGTAAGGGACTTAATGTATTAAGTCCTTAATGGGTTAAGTGAGAAACAATTAACCCTAATTGTCACTTTATATGAAACCCTAATTTCTTTTGGGCCTTCTATTGGGCTTTGGTAATTGGATTATAAATGGGCCATCCAAGAATAATCATAAGGACTAGAATATGTTGATAGGCTTAGGGTAAGGCCCATATGAGGGTATGGGCCCAATTTGGAAAATTGGGCCATATGTTGTACTTTGGAGCATTACTTGACTTTTGGGTCTTTGGAGTGTGAGTTGGATCGTGGACCTGGAACCAATTATTTATTGGGTATTGTTTGATGTTGACAGTTCGGGAAGCTGTCAACCAGCAGCTAGAGTTTTATCTGCGGGACTTCAGCAGTGCCATGTGAGTTATCATCACTATATTAACAGGGTCTACGACACCAAGGCCGGCCCTTTATGATTTACATCCTGGTTTAGGATGGTTGCTATGTTATTGATATGCTAGATTACATCCTGGTTTAGGATGGTTGCTATCTTATTGATATGATAGATTACATCATGGTTTAAGATGGTTGCTATGTTATTGATATGCTAGATTTCATCCTGGTTTAGGATGGTTTCTATGTTAGATTTTGGATAGATCGGTATCCTGGTTATAGTATGCTTTGTATGCTGTTATGATTTGTTAGATCGGCATCCTGGTAGATAGGATGTTGTTATGTTATTATGATTGTTATATCGATATCCTGGTATATAGGATGATGCTATGTTAGTGACCTGTTTAGGTCGGTATCCTGGTTATAGGATGTTGCTATGATTGGTGATCTGTTAGATTGGTATGACTGTTATGTATGCAAGTGTATGATATTTGTGTACACGTGCTTGTTTGATTTGGGGTTGGGTTGAGGCAGTCCTGCTTTGTGTGGGAGGCTAACATACCCAGGGCGGTTCGGATAACCTGAAGGCCCTGTAAAGGGATTCAGTCAGACCGAAGGCCCGACGAGCAGTCCGGATAGGCTGTAGGCCCTGCGAGGCAGTCCAGACGCGCCGAAGGCTCGGAGAACAGTCCATATAGACCGAAGGCCTGTGACGCGGTCCAGTCAGGCTAACGACTTATTATGCATGCTGTTTAATATTGGTTATATGATATGGTTATGTTGTATGGTGTTGGTATTTTGGGGTAACTCACTAAGCTCTCGGGCTTACAGTTTCAGTTTATTGTTTCAGGTACATCAGATGATCGCAGAAAGGCAAAGGCGTGATTGTACAAATCCTCATATTTTATAGTCTTATGAATTGATTCTGGGGATAGTCTAATGTCTAAACTATTTTGAAAAACAAACTATAATAACTTCATGGTTTTGAAATGTATTAAAAAGTTTTAATTTGGCTCAAATTTAATGGGTGTTTCAAGTTGGTATCAGAGCCTTGGTTTGAGTGAATTAAAGGAACATTCGTGTGAATCCAATCTCAAATCAAGGAAAGATTTTCGAAATGATTTTAAATGATTTTCAAAATAAGTAAAAGATGATGTGAAGTGTACGATCAGCCGGAGCCAGTAAGTTGACCCCAAAATATGATACTGATATTTGATATTGTGATATGCTAGAACAGCATGCTAGTACTAGGCTAGGGATCTTCAGGAATTGCATGATAGAATTGTGTGATTACATGATGCCTGTTAGCCTAGGGTTTCCTTATATGAGATTGACATCATTACTATAGATGTTTAGTGTATGCATCACGACTATACATAACTAAGATCTTATAGCCCAAGAATGTTTGATTCGGCCTTATGCTCTGTTCTTATTGATTGGGGCTTAGGGTAAGATTGGATATTCAAAAGTCTATAGGGTCCAGCATTATGTATGGCTAGCATACACTAGTGTTGTGGGGTTGGTGGAAGTTTCATGGATGGGTGGGTTGTGTAAGGCCGGGAGGCCAGTTATGTGATATTTAGCATTCCTCCAGGAGTGAGGATTGAGCGCTCGCTATGATTACATATATTTTTAGGGCGTTGTGATGATACTTGAGACAAATATGGGTAGGTGTGGAAGGTACTATGGGCCCGTACTGCTGATAGCACATGACCCATACGCGTAGCAAGGAAGACACAACCCCTAGGGTTTAGTTTGGAATTGGTTCTTTGTCATTATATGGGTTATCAGAGATCTTCCTGGTGTCTTACCAGAATGGTGGTTACGAGACGTCTAGAGACCAGATCCAGGTTAGGATCGGGAGCTGCCTGCCAGGATAGGCCAGCATTGTCAAAGGACCGTGTCAGTGAGATCATCCGGGAGGAGGTGATCGAGTTTGTCTGGGGACAGTTAACGGAGATGTGTGGGTCTATTAAGACCTCCATGGTTGAGTATTTCGACGAACGCTATGCAGCCATTGTTGAGACGGCTGCCGCAACAGCTTCAACAGTTGTAACGTCGGTAGGGGAGGAGCTGGTCGAGCTTTCCAGTACCGGGACTCGTTACTGGGGCATATTTTGATGAGCAGAAGAGGCTAGTACATGAGTTTCTAGATTTTAGGCTCAGGGGTTTGCTCAAGGCCGGAATGAGAGTCGTGAGGACTCCGGAAAGGAGTGATGACTAGGTTCAGTTGGGGTTTCGCAGCTGGAAGTAGAATGATTAATTGGTGGATTGGAATATCGTTTTATAGGGTAAGGATTATTCCCTTTCACTTTATGAGCCCGAAGGACTGAGCAGGCTAGTGACCCTAGGATCAGGCTGTATTCCAGCTCGGGGTCAGCTAGTCGTAGGGGTTGGCGACAATATTTCAGCATTGGTGAACGCGGGTGTGTTGATGTGGCATAAGTATCTTGTGAGATCCGATTCACCTTGGATCTCTTGCATCAAACGGTAAGGATTGATTGTGCGATTCTTTGCACTTTCGGGATCGGAGATTATGTCTTGGGAGCAGTTGTAGCCCAGTTTAGGATAGAGGTTGTTTCAGCTACTGCAGTTCAGCTGTGGATGATCGAGCTGGCGAGTGAGTCAGGGTGCGAGACCCTGAATGATATGATTTCTAGAGCCGAGAGCGGGAGATTTTTTGGAGCACTTTGGGGAAGAAGGGTATTATGTGGGAGGCCTGCGGATAGGATCCCACAGGATGGGTATTCTGTTGGATTAGTGTCTAAGTCTATAACTATTTTGGTATGTACTTGACCCGATGGTGCATGGTCCTTTTGGGTTGCCTTCACCAAGGCAACTTGCTAAGATGAATTATGGAGAGAAAGGATTAATTATGATTTATTAATATATTATGAGAATAATATATTAAAGGAGAAATCATATTGTTTAATTAGTATTAGTCAAGAATTAATTGATAATTAGTTTTGTGGCTAAAAGAGATTAATTAAACTTAAGGGACTGGAATTGTAGTTATAAGATAATTGCATTTCGGCTATGGATCACCTTGGAATAATAGGTTGGACAAATTCTATGGGGAAACCCATTAGAAATCGTCCAAGGGATATTCTAAAAGGGTCCATGGGCTGCTTAGGGCTTAAGCAATCAAATTAGGGTTTCCTAGTTGAAAACCCTAATAGCCTACATGTATATATAGTACCCTTAAGCCCCAAAAACGTGGCTAACAATTCATCTAGGTTTTCAAACCAGATCTTCACAAGACTTAACTGATCACTGCCACTTCTCAGCGTTTATGTCATCCGTCGAACCCCGATCAATCAAAGAAGCATTACTAGAGCCCGACTGGATTGCTGCGATGCAGGAAGAGCTAGCAGAATTCGAACGAAACAGTGTGTGGCAACTCATACCAAAACCGCAAGGTCACACCATTGTTGCCACCAGATGGGTGTACAAGAACAAGCTCGATGAAGTCGGATCCGTAGTCAGAAACAAGGCAAGGCTAGTTGTAAAGGGCTACAGTCAACTTGAAGATGTTGACTATGATGAAACGTATGCTCCGGTAGCTCAAATGGAAACCATCTGAATCTTTCTAGCATATGCAGCCTACAAAAACGTCAAAGTTCATCAAATGGATGTTAAGAGTGCTTTTCTAAATGTCGAATTAAAGGAAGAGGTCTATCTTCAGCAACCTCCTGGTTTCGAAAGTATTGAATTCCCTGACCACTGCTATAAACTTAAGAAGGTAGTCTACAGTCTGAAGCAAGCCCCAAGAGCGTGGTACGAGACTCTTTCTGAATTCCTTGTCTCGTCAGGATATAAAAGAGGAGTAATTGATCCCACTTTATTTAGAAAAGCAAATGGTGATCACCTTATGCTAGTACAAATATATGTGGATAATATCATCTTCAGATCCACAGATCAGAGGATGATGGATGATTTTGCTAAGCTCATGAGTAACACATTTTCAGATGATCTTGAATAGAGAGATTAACTTCTTTCTAGGACTTCAAATTAAATAGATTCCTCAAGGGATCTTCATCCATCAAGAAAAATATACCTCTGAGCTGCTAAAGAAATACTCAATGGATAACTACTCTTCAGCTAAGGTCCCCATGGCCTTTGGTTATAAGATTTATGTTGATCCCTCAGGAGAACCTGTTGATCACAAAACTTATAGAGGCATCATTGGCTCTCTCATGTATCTCACTGCCAATCGACCAGATATAGTTTTTGCAACGGGTGTATGTGCAAGGTATCAGGCTGATCCAAAAGTATCTCATATGACCGCAGCCAAACAAATACTACCGTACCTTAAAGGAAGCAAGTCTCTTGGCCTATGGTATCCTGCATGCAACGAATTTAGTCTGCAAGCGTTTACCGATGCGGATCATGCCGGATGCAAACTTGATCGAAAGAGTACATACGGTGGATGTCAATTTTTGGGAGGAAGACTTGTCAGCTGGTCCTCAAGGAAACAGAGTTGTGTTTCATTGTCTACCGCAGAAGCTGAATACGTGGCCGCAACCAGCTGTTGTTCTCAGGTGTTATGGATGAAAACACAACTGTTAGACTACGGATACAGAATGTTGCGGATACCAATTTACTATGATTCTGAAAGTGCTATAGCGATTTCCCACAATCCTATCCATCACTCGAAGACCAAGCATATTGAACTATGGTATCATTTCATCAAACACCACATTATGAAAGGTAACATTGAACTCATCTTTGTCTCTATTGCGGTTCTAAATAAAAGTTATTTATAATGTATGGTTTGGCATATCCTGTGTACCGCAGTCCATGTACTGCAACCACATATTATACTTATCTTTTATTGGTCCCTCATGTTTGTTATTACTAATCTATCTTACAAGTGCTCTTCTCAATTTCTTCTGCTATGATCATCAACAATGGCAAAGGATCCATCCACAATGATGTGTCCATCCGCAGTCTCATTTTTTTTTCAGATTAAAAAAAAAACAAAAAAAGATTCTTTTTCAAACCTTTAAAAAAAACAACAAAAACAACCTTTTAAAATTTTAAAAAACAAAAATAGTATGCTATTTAATGATAATTCATTAAATAAAACATTAAATAAAAACATTCTTTGAAGAAACTGTCACATTCTCCTTTTCTAAAACAATGTGTCGGATCTATTTTAGGTATGATGACAAAAAGATCGTTTTCCACAAACACAACCTTAATCTGTCCTTTCCTTATACCCAGCATGTCCCATCCGTTCCAACTTCTTCTCCCTATCCACATGATATCCAGACGTGATAACGCACGTCTGACTCTTCATTAAATGCACACCCCATTTGGAAAATCTCCCAAATCTTTTTAAAATCGTTTCATCATGTGTGGCTGAGATTTAATCCCAATTTCAAAGATTCCCTCCAAACAACCTTTTGCTCTTATCCCCGTTTTACCTAGGGTAAAATCCAGTTACCGTTCATCACCTCTCCTATATAAACTCTTCTTCTTCCCCATTACCACTTTACGCTTTCTGAACCTTGAACCTTCAAAGATCTCAGTGCATTCACAAATTCCTGTATCCTTCTTGCTTTCTCAAAATTTCTACAATGGTGAAATCAGGTGTTTCAAAGAAACACTCAAAAGCTTCTGGATCAGTAAACCCAACTGGTTCAGATTCTCCCACAATCGCATCGAGTAACTTCAGATCCATATTCGAAGAACACCCTTCTTACAATGCTCCCACAAAACTCATCATCAAATATCTGAAAAATCACCTTTTGTTTGGTCCCTTTGATGCATTCACAGATGTTATTCCACTCTCAACCCTATACAAATGTGCCTTCTCCGCATATTGCCCAATCGATAACCCTCAAGAGGTTCATCTGAACCTGATCAATGATTCCTTGGTTATCTTGACCAAAGAAAAATTTCTCAACGCCATTAACCTGCTTGTCCATCCCTCTATTAAGTTTTTCTCTCCTTCCATGGCGGACATCACTACAGCTCTATATCAGATGGGTTACCAGAAAAGGATCAAAGGTATTGGCGAATTCAAAAAGAACTAATTGCTTGCGGTCTGACAATTTGTATGCCATTTCATTATCCGCAGGCTATCCGGCAGAACCGGAGGAACGGATAACATAGGTCTCAAGCTTTTGGAATTATTATGGAGCATCTTCACCGGCCGAGATGTAAACTACGGAAAAATTCTTTGGGATGATTTTCTACAATATATTCCCAAAGAAAGTCCGAAGCAGAACCCAACTGAACTTACTTTTGCTAGATTCCGGTCTCTTTACATATCAGACCTACATGCGGATGCTGGAATAGACATAGGGAGTGACATCAAATTCTTTGTCACAAAGGATCTCAAAAGGTACACTCCTTCTTTTGATCAAACTATTTTTGGCCCAATCCGTAGACTTCCCACTCATATTCTTTCTACCCTCGGTCTTGAGACTGCTGATGTCTCAGACCACATTGAGGCTACAGAGGGTATTGGCCCATACCTTCCTACCCCGCCTCTTCCATCCGATGCTCTAAACCCTGAAGGTACCACAATCCCTTCTTCTACCACTCTTTCTAATGTCTCTCAAAGACGAAAGCACAAAGTTTCCTCTCTCCATGGTCCCCGAAACACAAATAAATCAGAAACTTCCAAAAAGGATGCACCCAAACCCTCCAAGAAAATGAAGACCCCACCTGTAATCATTACTGAGGAACCAAGTCATCATGACTCCAGCAGTCCCTCTGAAGAGGATAACCAACCCATATCAATCCTCAAGAAATGAAAACCTGATCCTTCTAGCTAAATGCATGCCCGGACCGATACCTCAGCCTCTCAACAGGCTCTGGTAGTCCTTGGAATGCCTGCGCATCCATTTGATACTACCATCCTTTTCCTTTCAGACTCAGAAAGTGAGTTTGATTCACAACAAAGAGGAGACTCCCCCCATTGTTATCCCAAGAGGATGATACTGGTTCTCACCCTAAAGTCTCTAGGGCCTCCCGACTACATATTTTTTCTCCTGAGGAGTTGAACTTTATCCTGTTGAGCGTCACCCAAACACTACAAACACCTTCCCAACTGCAGGGAACTTCTTCTGCCCATGCCAGAACTGAGCCAAGGCCATACTTGACCACGGGTCAAGGAGACCAAGGAGGCTCAGGAAATCCTACTCTGCTTACATTAGTAACAAGTGGTTTAGGAACAGTGAGCACAATTGTACAAGGATCCGTGAACCCAAGGGACACCTTGGTGTTGTCACAACTAGAAATTTTGTGTCATGTAATCTATACACTCAAGTTAATGTGAATCAAAACTTAAGAGCATGTGTGATACCTACTATTATCACATCAAAAACTTCAATCAAATACATCCTACAAGTGCTACAAATGGTCATCAAACAATTAGAAACCCTAGAAGTTCTTGTTTAGATCCACTTTGGACTAGGACTTCCTTATTGGACCCAAATGGACCAATAAGCTTCCAATTTGACTATCATGGGCATAGAACCCTAATTGGGCTCTATTTGGACCCACATTAATTTATTTCAACATTTTGGGCCATATTGGGCCTAGAATGAAATGAATTAAAAGCTATGATCCATGAATAACCTAAACTAGTCCAACAAATATGTAAAAATCATATTATATTCTTTTATGTTAAAACTCACCCAAACTAACTCTAATATTGGGCTTAGGGGCAAAAAGCCCAAATTTTCCTTTTCCTTCAAGATTCTCAGCCCAAGGCCCAAGTCCAAGAAGAAGTGGTGAGGAGTTGACTTTGGGTTGCCACCTCATTATTGTCTTTTGGATTTCCATGCAACATATCACATACCTCCATGCAAGTATCACTTCAAAGATCACTTCTTCTTTCCTCTTTCCCCCTCTCGGCCGAATCCCAAACACACACATAAACATTTCACTCATCTTTTCTCTCAAGGAGCTCTCTCCATTTCTTTCCAAATTTTCGAAGATCTAAGAGGAATTCAAGGGAGTTCTTCCACAAAAATCATCATCTAAGGTAAGGTTTTGCTTGGATCTATGACTTATATTCTTTGTTTTATCAAAAACCTCTTCCTAATCCATGCAAAAATCGTGATCTTGCACCCTAGAAAACTCCATAAACTCGAAAACTTCATCAAGGGGTGCTAAGGCCAAAAATCACTTCATTTCTTCCATCCTTTCTTCAAAAACCGAATCAACACCCAAGGTGAGCTTCATACCCCCTATTTTCCGTTTTTATGAGTTTTGTGGGGGGGGGGGGGGGGGGGAATACAAGTGAAAGTGTAGATCTATATATGTTTTGTATGCCTTGTATGATTTCCATGCTTATATGTGTGTTTTTGTGTGTTATAATGTTGGATCTAGCCATAAAACCCCTCAAGACCGAGATATATCTTATGTTAAATGATACTAGCATCAAGTATATTCCTACATACAAAGTGTTCCAAGAAAAATAGCTAAATGGCTTAGTAACATTTTCTTTGGGCTAAAAACTAAATTTTTGGACATAAAATGCTAAAAATATAAAGTTAAAGGGCCCAAATTGAAATATTTCGAAATCTGATGGGGGAGATGAGCCAAAACAGTTTCCATAATGTATTTTCTGAAAAAATGCTTGTTGGAGGATTAAAAACATAAATTTCAAGCTTAATGGGCTAAAAATGACATTTTCGGCCCAATAAGGCCCATTATGCGAAATTTTCTGTTTTGGAGGGCCAAAACTGTGTTTTTCTGTAAAACAGTGGACTATTAGTGTTCCAAGTCCTTTTCCAAGGTTTAAAATGCTTTTTAAATTTAAAAAGGACCAAAGTTGCAAAATTTTTCCAATTTGGGCCAAAATTGTCAAAATTGCGAAAAAGAGGGGTTATAACCGAGAAAACTGCATTTTCAGGGACTTAAACTGTTTTCAATGAAAAATATGCTGAAAAATATTAATTTAAATAATTTTTGGTGTTAAAATGTCAAGAAAAATGATTTAAGGACCAAACCGGAAAGTTATTTAATTAAAGAGTTGAAAAATGTAAATTTTACAAACAATGAGGGGCTGAAAACAGAAAACTTCCAAGGCTAATTCAATACACGCAATTTGATCAAATAATGGCACTGCGACTATCGACGAAATACAATACACAACAATACCAAAAGTCGTTGCTAAACGAATTGGTTCGGTCTCGAACCAATAAAAACCCGAAACTACTAACGCGACGATATCTCGATTCATACAAGTAACGTTTGGGAATTCAATATACATGCGAGTGTGCACAGACGTCTACGCACCATCTTTGGGCCCCAAAGTGTAAAATCTTGCTTGTTGGGCCTAGCTAGCCCAATGACCTGATCTTAAGGCCCGAAGACTTCTATCTTACGAGGTGTTGGGTTTTACCGATCTAACACAATGTAAAAGGACTTTCAATGGCTTGTATACTATCGGCCCCAAGGGTCCTTTGGTATTGCTAGTAAAGTCGATATTTCATGCGAGGCGGGTCAGGGACCCCTCGTACTTTTTTTATCCCCAACCGGTTAATGGAGTCATCGGGGCCTTCGTGTCCTCTTTCTCTTCGGATGTGGGACTACACGTAGTCAGGGCGGTTGGATAACGTGATTAGTACGGACGACGCCTACGGGATCGTTAGTATAGCTATAAACTGGTCGTTTGTGTAATGCGTGTTTGTAGCGATTAATCATGCTCAAAAATAATCCAACGTCGCCTGGGATTGATACTTCACGTATTGCAATGGTCTCAATGTAAATTCATGGAATTCAAAGAATTAGGAAAACATCGGGTTTTCCTAGGGTTTTTCAATACATACGGATTCGAAATGTATACAAGTTTAATGAACAATTTTTTTTACAAGTATAGAAACAAACAAGCATACCTATAGATCTTCACAAACGTTTTCAAAAGCTTTTCTTTTCAGAAAATATCGGATTTTCTGGTGGTTTTCAAACGACACGAAACATTGTTTATCAAATACCGCTTATGAACTCACCAACATTTCACATGTTGACGTTTTTCAAAATACTTGTATTCTCAGGTAACCAATGAACCAAAGGAAAATGTACTCAGTGATGGCTTGTAGTTTACTTGTTAACGAACCGAACAATTTATTTTTGGGAATGTAATGTTCGAGACAATGTACTTCATGTAAACTTTATTGGTTGTATTATATTAATGCATGGTGACGAATGTTGTTACGTTTCATATATATTCAATGTTATGGTATTCAATTGAGTCACATTAGCCCCCGGACGTTTCCGCCGTCTGGTTCGGGGGTGTGACAGGTGTGAACTCAAGGAATTGACGGTGATGATTCAAGTGATTCTTGGAGAAAGTTTCAACCATCTACCGAAGCTGAAGCCAAAAAGTATGCTGCTTTCCGAAGGGCTTTCCAAGCCCGTAAAGATCAACAAGTCAAGCAGCAGCAACAAAAAGAACAAGAAATACAAGCCGTGGCCAAGTATTGGGCAAATGCTACTAGCAATGCCAATACCGTAGCCACCATCCTTAAAGTTCAAGACCGGATGACTCAGATGGCTGAAACTCTACAAAAGCATCAAGAAAAAGTTGTTGCCCAACAAACATCCAAAGTTCCTCATACTCCGGTTTTTGAAGGATCACAAGACGAAGGACCCGAAATCGAACTCAACTCTGCTCCCACCTTCGGTCTTGATGATGATGACCTTCAAGAGGTAAACAAACCCTCTCCTTCTGATGACGACCTAATGATGTTTGATGAAGGTGAAGAATCCAGTGGTTCTCATCACTCCACCTCTAAACCCAAAAAGAAGAAGAAGAATGTTGTGACCAGGAAAGAATTCTTAAATCTCCAAGCCAAGGTCAATCAAATCCTGGCTGCGTTCAAGCCAACTCAACCGTAACCCGATGATATTCCTGGACCGCAGTCGTTGATTGAAAGGATTGAGCGACTGGAAGCGCATGAGAGAATGGCTGCGGAGCGCATCTCTTTGAAAGTTGAAATGGGGATCAGGTCCCTTGACAATAATCGCCAAGCTGGCCACAAGGAATTTCTGGCTACTGCTAAACGCCTCATCACTGAGGTAACCGCAGTCAAGACAAATCTTCAGGCAACCATTACAGATCAAGTCTCCAATTCTACAAAACTGATTATTGAGACTCACACAGCTTATGAGTCTGCAATCTTTGTTCTTCACTCTACTATCAACCGGCTGCAACGTTCTTTAACTTCAAACTTCCATGGTCCTGAGATTCTTCATCTCATTAAGGACATTCACAAGCTTCTCTTCAATCCCTCTATCCCCAACAATCAACAACTGGCCGAAGCTGTCAATGACAAATTCCAAGAAGTATGTGCCAAAGTTGATGGACTTCGCAAATGGCTTGAGGAGTCTCCAGGTCTGGACTCCTCAAGAGGGGGAAGTGAAAAAGAAGTCCACTCTGACCAATCAATCTCACAACATCAAACTCCCCCTTTTTCCACATAAAAAATCCCTACACCGTAACCTACACCGCAACATCAAACTCCCCCTATTCCTACTGGAAAAATTCCCACACCACAGCCTTCACCGCAACCATCCTATCACACTCCACCTCACAACTCCCCACCACACATTGAAATCACCCCGGAAAAACCAAAGACTCCCCCACATTTTAAAAACCTTGCGGAGTATATGTCATCTCCAAGCTCAACCGACTCCCATACCACCTCCCAAAGGAAAAGAGACTGGAAGGCAGCCAAACTTGCAGAAGAAGTCTGGAGACTATGTGGCTTCGACACTGTCATGGACGAATCCCTGATCAACTCTTGGGTCAATCCCCACCGAATGTTGCAGGATGACGATTACACTATCCACCTCACCTATGCAGAACCTCCTCCAGATAGATATTGGGATGTCCCAATCTCTCCCAATGCCAAATACTTCACTGTATTTGAGCAGTTCGACCGAAGCCTTCCCGGTGCTAAAAGACTGCCTATGGAATTTGAGAGACTTAGTTAATTATATGTTAAGCATGCCTCTCCCATAGAGCACATATGGTCCAATGACAGACCATCTGCAGTCATAAACTACAAGGTTCGAAAGTTCATGAAGGCAGAGTTCTTCCGGTATACCCTCACCCGAAGGGGACATGACTATGTTCGCTCCCAAGCGGACTTCCCCTACATGAATCCGGAAGAAGTTTTTCTCATCGCTAAGGTGTTTCAGAATAAGGCAGAGAAACACCCGAAGATGAAGATTACACTTGATAGGGCCAACAACTTCTTGAAAGAAATTGTCTATGATTTTGTCAAGATTGATGCGGACATCCATCCCATCATTTCCATGAAGATTGATCTACCACCGCTCGACCCCGCACCAATGCCCACCGAAGGCTTTGAAGACAGATCTTTAGGTGCAACCAACATCCCTGATCTTGGCATCATTTTCAAAAGGAAGACCAACAATGTCAAATATTTTATTCCTATAAATGCCATGCATCGGCTCACCAGGAAGCAGCTTGACATCTGCCGAATCGCAGTAGAAAAATCCAAATTCACTACCGCAGAGGTCAAGTTGAAATTTTGAGAAGAATCACCTGGTTGGAGAACGTCAGGAAGTTTTGGTGGATTTTGATCAAGTATCTTCATCTTGATAAATGATATGAACTTAAAGAGGTCACTTAGGGGGAAATTGTTGAATCATAAAAGTGACCATCTTGAACTTTTTGCTACCGCAGTCAGCACCGCACCCGCAGTTAAGTCTCTCTTACAAGCCACCGCAGTCGAAGCCAGACCAAACCACAATCTCTCTTTATTATTCAGTCTATTTTGTCTTATTTCAATTCTCTCTATTGTCCAATATGCCTTGCATGGCTACTCTTAGAGAGTAAATCTGATGTAACTTTTGAGTCTCTATAAATAGAGCTCATTCTCGTTGTAACAGATACGCATCTACCACTTTCTAATACACTTCTCTGGATTTATCTTTTTTTATCTCTTTCTTACTCGCTCATACTACTTACTCTTTCATAGCTGATTACAATCTCTCTTCGGAGCAAGTCTTTGTGACTTAATCACTAAGTTTGATCACCCTTATTAACTTGGTTTGAATGCATTCCTCGTTATGAATCAACTTATGTGTATAATTGATATAACAATTGTTGTCATTTTTATTTCTTTATTTTCCGCAACTAACTCTCTAGCCATCTAACTTAAATATTATTGTTGAGCTCTTAGATCCTTCGAGATTAACTATTCCGCATTATACTTGTTCTAACTTTTGTTCAAGTGTGTCTCAAAGTTTTTCTCTCAACATCTCATTTGTACCACCACCTTGCTTTGACCATTACTTCCATGGAGAATGGATCCAAAACATCAAAATGCTCTCAAGAGGCCTTGGATAATTACCGAGAGTTACATGACTGATGGTTATTTCAAGTTTAAAACCCATATTCCAGCTTTAGACATTTTGCTGAAATTTGTAATTTTCAAATAATCTTATTATTTAAGCATATTCAGTAGCTTAGTATAACACCAGTAAACACTCACATATATTGTTCCATACAATTTCATGAATAAAATCAGTAAATGATGAAAGTTATAGTCAGACTCAAAAGTCAAACATCTTTTGTTCATACCAATTCCCAACAAATTTTTGTAAACAAAAACTTGTTTATGATTTTAAGTTAGGGTAAATAGCACAAAAGACATTAAGTTTACACGAAAATTCTCATTTGACTATGTGTTGTTTTTATCTCAAATTTAACACTGTATTTTCATTTTTTTTACAATTGTGACCAGTTGACCAGTCAATCAAGTTACCGATGTAACATTATGATGTGTCAGTTTTGATGACGTGTCAAAATTGAATTTTTTTTCACATGAGACACTAAGTTTTTACCTTTTTTTTTACACTAAGTTGAATTTTTTCTTTCAATTTTGACACTCTATTTTTTGTCCAAATCGAACATTATTTTTCTCCAATTTAGTTCAATGTTCACCATTTTCCATTTAAAACCCTATAAATATTTTTTTAATACATTTTAAACCGTATAGATACTTTTTTTTCATTTAAAACCCATATTTTTGTATAAATACAAGGGTTTTTTTTTACATTCAAACCATAACTTTATGTATAAATATGTATTAGTTATATAAAAACCGTATTTTATATTAAATACACAACTTTAAAACGAGTTTGGAGATTTTGACGCGTGTAGTCGATCAAAGTAAGAGGTCAGGTTAATCTGTGAAATTTTTACATCTTATTCAAAACTTATGGTTAGTGTGATTCTCATAATATAACTGATGCATATTTCACAGGTTAGTAACCTGTGAAATTTTTACATCTTATTCAAAACTTATGATTAGTGTGATTCTCATAATATAACTGATGCATATTTATGCATAACATTATCTTTTGAAAGTAAAAAAAAAGACTTTGTATTTATATAAAATGTGGTTTTTAAACGAAAAAATGTATTTATATGATTAAAAATGTAATAAAAAATATATTTATGCGGTTTCAAATGAAAAATTATTAACATTGAACAAAATTGGAAAAAATGATGTTCAATTTGGAATAAAAAAAATAGAATGTCAAAATTGCAAAAATAAATAAATAAATAAACTTAATGTCAAAATCAGAAAAAAGTGAAAACTTAGTGTCTTTTGTGGGAAAAAATTTCAATTTTAACCCGTTCGCATGTCATGTTAACATGCCACGTCATTAAAACTGATATGTTATCATGTCACATCAACAACTTGATTGACACGTCGTCATATCACATCAACGGGTAACCTGATTGATCAGTCAAATTGTCAGAAATGTAAAAAAAAATTGGATAACCGAGTGTTAAATTTGATTAAAAAAAAAAGCACACTGTCAAATTAGACTTTTGGAGTAAACTTAATGTGTTTTATGCTATTTACCCTTTAAATTATCCAAAAACTGTTCCTTCACATATTATTAACATGACCATTTAAAAATTCATATCAAAGTTCCCACCAATTTCATCAAAACTTTCTACAGAAGTCGTTGTAATTTGACTTATTCAATTCCCACTCAAAACCCTGTGATGTTTCCTTCTCTACCCAATAGCTTCACAAAGTCTTCGCATGTGTTCCAATTGCTTTCTGGACATCAAATTCCAAATTGCAAGAAATGATTTAAATGTTAGGATCAATAGCAACACAAATACAATAATGATGCAAAAAAATGGGAAATAGAAGGGAATACAAGTTTTGCTTGTTAAGTACAATTTGCATGAAATCCACATCTGTTGCTCGGATTTTTTTGATTAAGTTCTTGATAAATTCTGACATTGTATTTGGATCTGTGAAGACATTGATGGTTTTAACTCAGTAAGACTCTAAATTTAACACAAACGGTGAATAAGCCACTCTATAAAACCAAGCTAAAACTATAACAGGGATTTTTCTTTTATGCAAGTACTAGTATTTTTTTAAAGTATAATTACTGAATTTTGCTAAGAGAATTAATTATTGTCACTGATTTTAAAATTCAAATCAAAATAAGATGATCAAATAGAAAGCAAAAAAAAGTACCTATCAGAATGGTTCTTTGTGAATTCCTAGGCCTTTGGAGCATCACAAAATCATATACCCTCCAAAAGAGCTATATATACTCCATATATAGTCCTGATTTTCTCTCTAGAAGAGCCCTTATGGATGTAGGGTAGACTCCATCATAAATAGAGACATAATAGACTGTTATTCACACATCTACAAAGAAGGTATCTTCGTACGAGACGGTTTGTATCTCGGATGTAAAACCACAGGATTCAAGAAGGCCTCTCGACCCTGAAATACGCAGACCTTTCATAAAACAAATGTCCTGTGGAAGATGACTTATGCATGTACCTTCTACCCCTAAACTTTCTAAACGTTTTATCTTACAGATGCTGATTGGAAAATCTCGTAAAAGCTTGCACATCCTTAGGGATAGTCTCTGTAAACATTCTAATCGGTCAAGATCCTCTGGTAATTTCTCAAGTAATGAACAATGAATCAGATTGAGCTGTTTCAAATCTTTCAACATACAAATAGAATCCGGAAGATGCTTGATCAATGAGGATGACAGATATAGCGTCTCTAAACATTCTAGTTGGCCAAGATCCTTTGGTAATGTCTTAAGTGAAGAACAATGAAGAGCGAGTGTTCTCAGATTTTTCAACATACAGATGCTATCTGGAAGATGTTCAATCTTTGCATGCAACAAATATAGCGTCTCTAAACATTCTAGTTGGCCAAGATCCTCGGGCAACTTCTCAAGAAAGGAACAATCACGAAGCTCAAGAAATACCAGATGTTTCAACATACAAATGCTATCAGGAAGATGTTTAATCTTTGTATCTGATAAAGTCAGATTTGTTAAACATTCTAATTGGCCAATATCCTCAGGTAACTTCTCAAGACTCCAACAATGTTTAAGTTGAAGAACTTCCAGATGTTTCAACATACAAATGCTATCAGGAAGATGTTTAATCTTTGTATCTGATAAAGTCAGATTTTTTAAACATTCTAATTGGCCAATATCCTCAGGTAACTTCTCAAGACTCCAACAATGTTTAAGTTGAAGAACTTCCAGATGTTTCAACATACAAATGCTATCCGGAAGATGTTTCATATTTGTCATAGAAAAACTTAGCTCTTCTAGACATTCTTCGTGGTCAAGTTCCTTGGGAGCCTCCGGATAGGCTTCGAGTTTAAGTTTAAGCTTTCTTAAACATCGTAACCCAAAAATGCTTTCTGAAAGTGTCTCAAGGTTAGTGCAGGCACACAGACCTTCATAAATAAGCTGCTTAAGATTTCTAGTCACACGGTCCTTGGGATCATCAATGTAAAAGCATTCAAACTGAAACTGCTGCAAAGTATTGTCCGGGTGAAGTGGACATCTTTCAAGGGACTTGGCAATCAGATGTGACTCAGCTGAAGGATCAATCTCAAGTGATTCATCCTTTCTACTAGAAGCAACATTCCTTTTGTCAAACATAAAATATGTAAACCCCAAACAGCCTCTTAAGTTCAAGTAGACAAGATTTTCTAGACATCCAATGGGAACATGAAGTTGTACCAAATTCTTACATTCTTTTAGATATAACTTCTTCAGATTTGGAGTCAACCCAAGGTCAAGGGTTTTCAACTTTGAATGACTAATGTTGAGGGATGTGAGCTTTTGACATTTATCGGCCATGTGAAGGTCTTCCAAATCATAACAGCTGTTAAGATCTAAATCCTCTAGATTCGGAGTCCACCCAATGTCTAGGGTCCTCAACTGTGAATTAGTGAGTGTCAAGGATCTGAGATTCAGACATTTACCAGGCATGTGAAGTTCTACCAAAGCATTGCAGTCTTTAAGATGTAAGAGCTCGAGGTTCACAGCTGGGCGAAGGTCGATTGTCTTCAACTTTGACTCACTGAGGTTGATGGACTTGAGATTTGGATATCCATTGAGCATGTGAAGTTGTACCAAGTGACGGCATCCTCTTAGAGACAACGCCTCGAGATTTGGACTAGACCCAAGATCAAGGGTCGTCAACTTTGAATAACTGAGGTCAAGAATCTTGAGCTTGTTAAGAACCTAACATAAACAAATGAACAAGATCAATATTGGTTTAATTACAAAGCAATGGATGTATGGCATCATGTAAAACAATCAATTAACCATAATTCTACCTTTCTTTCTCCCCCTTCCCAAAGTTGTTTGATATTGCTCCATTCCATCTTAAGTGTAACAAGATCATTAGCTTGAAATGTGTTGGGTAAAGACCAGAAAGGGTACCAGGACCACTGCAGATATTGTAAAGCATTTGGAAAGTATTGGCTGACATTATCATATTTCCTTTCTTCCGCAAAATTATTCTCAAATATGTGAAGAAATCTAAGTTCCTTCATCTTTCTAAGACCCTTCATAACCATTTCAAAATTGCCTCCCATTAACTGGAATTGTATGTATCTTGTTGCTTTAGTACCCTGTAATGCAAAAGCAGTCACCATGAAACTTGTGTCATAAGAAATGCATAATAGGCTAGTTTCATATAAATTACAAATAAACTTGACCTTACCAAGTCATTAGCCAATATATCTTTAATTTCATCATCAATCCACAATCGGCTGTGTTTCTCAGGCTTATCTGGGTGCAAACGACGAACAATATTTCTGCCCATTTCTTCAATATGGTCATGCATGTGCACAAACTCAAAAGGTTTTCTAGTAATAGTTATAAGAGATTTTTGCTCAAGAACTTTTAAACCATTTGTGGCATGAAATCCACAACTTTCAAGCGCTTCGATTGCCAACCTTTTCCACCACCCTTTCAGTAAGCATGCAACATTGAGGAATATTTCTTTGTAATCTTCCTCTAGATTGATGTAGCTTAATTCCAATTTCTGAAGAGTTTCCTTTAACGGAATTGTTTTCAATCTTTCTAGTGCATCTATCCATTCACTCTTATTTTTACCACAAAGAAATGAACCCAAAACTTTTATCGTTAAGGGAAGACCAGCAGCATACCGTACAACTTGTTCCGATAGCTCTTCATACCCTTGAATTGGAATATCTCCCCCAAATGCGTACCTACTGAAGAGCCCAATCGCTTCCTTATTTGATAACAGATTGACATCAAGAATCAACTTCACCCGGTGTGCCACGAGCACCTGCTCATCTCTTGTTGTAATGATAATTCTACTTCCCGACTTGAACCAATTAAGATCACCAGCTAACGCCTCAAGCTGGTCAATATGGTCCACATCATCTAGAACAAGAAGAGTCTTTTTATTACGCATCTTCTTCTTCATCATGATTTTCCCATCATGAACACTACTCACATTGATGCCTTGATCAAATAAGGCATCTTTAAGGACTTGATTTTGCAACGATTTCAAACCAGACAAAGAAGTATTTGAATTTTCCCTAACATTCTCAACAAAGCTTTTAGCTTCAAACCGAAAGGATATTTAATTTGATCAAAAACCGCTCTGGCCAAAGTTGTCTTCCCAGCACCTCCCATCCCCTTGATACCGATTACACGAACATCATCAGTACCAATTTCTAAAGATGATACAGCATCCTTTACCCTGGTCTCCATGCCTATTAGTTTTTCATCAGCATTGAAATCAATGGAACGTAACTGTAGTGAAATTTCTTCAATAATTTTTTGGATAAGTTTGGCTTCATGCCTATATATTAAAGAAGATTCAGTTAGTTTGCTCAAAATCCCACGTGAACTATAATAAAATATACATGAAATAATAACATAACCATACAACATGAGATGTCTTGGATGACTAACAAACAAAATGAAGGAATATTGCAGAGATATGATAATAGAATAGTGATAACCGTGCAGACTGGAAATTAAACTAATAGATATGCTCAAATAACTTCTTTTTTCCTTAGTGTTGAATTATGGAAGAAAAAAAACAGAGACCTCTTTTGTGAAATTATTAGAATATTGAAATTGGAAACTGAGTTGCAATGGACATTATTAGGAATTATTCGTAAGTCGTAAGTTTGGTTAAAATTGATAAGAAAAAAGGGGTCCCGGCAGGTCAAAATCGGGTCAGGTATAACAACCGGGTCCAAACTATATCGACCAAAATTGGATCTTGTGATCAAAATTAAAGATTAATTATACAAAGATATGATGATCGATGAAGGAAGGATTACCCATTTGCAGTGTTCTTCAACTCCCATCCAGCCAGATCTGCCGCTTCTTTTAGAACCTCTTTCCATTTCCCAGCAGCTTCATCATTTTCATGTTTAGCAAAAGCTTTTCCCACTGCCCCGCTTTGTTTCCGGACCTCTGTCGGTTCCACATCATAGAAGATGGGGTATGCAGTATGCTCACTCGTCTTGTGACACTCCATTATCATCACAAGCTCATCCAAGCACCAAGCTGAAGATGCATAGTTCTTGGAGAAAACAATGATATAGAATTTTGAGTCTTTAATGGAACTGATGAGCTCATCATTGATCCTTTTCCCTTTTCTAATTGCCTCATCATCCTTGTAAGTATAAATGCCTTGCTGCTGAAGAGCATTATAAAGATGATCGATGAAATTGGTGCGTGTGTCTTCACCTCTAAAACTCAAAAATACATCATATGTAAAGCTTTTCTGAATGGATGCAATCGAAGAAGAGGCCATTGAAGGTTAAGGCTTGAAGGATCTCCTATTTCAGATCTTTGTTGTGTAAAGTTTATGTGAAATTTGGAAGAGGTGACTAACCCTATCAAGAAGATTGGTTGTTTGATAATGCCAACGCTGGTGATTGAAAAAGTAGTATTGTGGAGAAGGAACTGGGAAGGCCACTTTTTTTTGAACTTTATAAGTGTTCTTAAAAAAAACCCACCGTTCTTAAATTTAAAAAAAAATGTCATTTCATTCGAACAAAAACAAAAGCTATAATGATTATGTTTGCTTTTAATAAATTAGTAAAAAAAAAAAAGTATAATGGATATAATAATTTTGTTTATTTTATTTTTTCATTTTAAGATAAATTAAATTAAAATTTTTATTATTAGCTATTGATGAGTGGGAAATCAAATCCCCGTTTCATATGAAATCAATTACACATTTTATATAATAAAATAAAGATGAGTGGGAAATTTTTATGAGAAGGTTTAGATTACGTTTGTAAATTTTTAAAATCATGGTGGGCGTTCAACAAAGACTTCGTTTATACATGTTGGTTAAAGTTTTCTCAATGAATTGGAAGAAAAAAAATAAAAGTAGGGGTGTTATGGGTATTCCAAATTTTTTTATGAGTATTTTACATATTGTTAAAGTTATACCAATACAAATTCCAATAAATAATTATAAAGGGGTATATACAAAATTCTTCTGATATAAAAATGCAAAACTTATATAATTAACTATAAAAATTAGATGTGATACCTTATTGGTGGAGATTTCAGATATATCTTCATTTTCATAACTTTTACTTGGATTTTCATCCTAAACAAAACATATATAATTAACTATGCTTAAACAAAATATCGTGATATGTTGAGAGTAAAATATACCTCATCATTTGAATTTCTAAATGACCGGAAATTTTCTCTCCAACTTGTCGTGAAGAAAGATTAAAAGAAGTCCACTATTCTCTTCCTGCTTTACCATCTAGAGAGCCTAGTACGTAGTCTAGAAACAAAAGTTTAAATATGTAAGAATATCAATTCGTTCATATCATAATATATAAGAATATGTCATCTAAAAAAGAGAATGAAACTATGTATATTTACTCTTTGATATAGATATTATTTCAAAGTAGTTTGTCTCTTATAATCACCGAAGGAATCAAATCTACCAAAATAAATCCCCTCTCGTGGGCTTGAGGGCTGGGGTTTCACAGCGGGACATGCTGCTTTAAAAGCAGCCACATGCAAAATCACAAAACATGAGAGATCGTGCCTGGAAAATCAACACGTGTTCATACCATTTGTATTTGATACGTTTGGTTTCCTCGCACTGGATGCGGTAGAGCTTCTTAAAAGAGTACAATGAATCATGCATAGTAATGTTATATCCCCTAGATTTTCGGATGTAGTTTTTAAAAGAACTAGATTATAACCCGCGTTAAACGCGGGAAACACATATCACTTGTAGTAAGGAGCACCCAAGATTTATATTGGTTCTATTCGGTGTTGTTTTAATACAAGTTTTTTACTCTTTCATTTGTTTAACCCCCATCCATCTATTGAACCTCCTTTGCATCCTCACTCAAGATGCAAAAGCACTAAATATTAGTGTTTATTTGCGACACCAGAAAAATAACATAAACAGTTAAGAAGGTATACAATTGACAAAGTAAAATAACCTAAACAATAGAATGTACATCAATAATTTTGAAAATGGAAAAAATGAAGTTAGTGTCCATCTAAAAAATCACTACATGAATGGTCAGGTTACTAATTATAATCTTCCTAAATTCAAAAAGAAAGAAAGTAAGTTGCCATTAACATGCATATTAATTCAAAAGTAGCAATAAGATCACCCCCACCCCACAAAAAAAAAACCTCAACCATAGTAACATACACATTAAAACATTAACATAAGCACACCATGTTTAATAAAAGGGAAGAAAATGACATTATTTAAAAGAAAAAATACGTATCGACAATCATGTTTTAACTTTTTAGCATATTTAGAATACGGTTAAAATAATCAATTTCAACATTTTCAACAACTTAGAGTTAAATTGCTAAACAAATTCCATTTTCCTTCTAATAGCATCATACTTTTAAAGTACATTGTTAGAATTGGGTAAAACAATGTCATTTTATTCAAAGTATAATTGTTATTTTAAGATTATCTTACAAAATTAAAAAAATAATAATAATAAAATAAAAAAAAAAACTTATTTTTGTTTTATAGCAAGAAACAGTAAAATTCGATGTATTTTTTTTCAAAACAATAGCAACATGAACCATTCACATCAATTATAAGTTTATAACAATGAATTTTCAAAGTATTCCGGGTCATGCTAAGTGGGATTCATCACAGAGATATAGCTAAAGAAGAAAGTGGTATAATAACATATGATGCCATAATAAAGAAAAAATGAAAGTACAATTAGTATAAAAGAAAATGGTAAAATTGTCATTAACCATAATTAAGACTATTCAAGGAAAGAACATTTGTTCATTTGATACAATATATCATCGGATGACTGTGTCATGAAATCTAGTACCTCATGATTCCTAAAAGTAAAAACAGAAAGAAGCAAATCTCATGGCCACAAACTCTACAAATATATCAACACCATCTTTAATAGTCATCACTTTCTTCCCGTTGCGATCTTTTACATCCTCTACACAACACAAGAAAATACACATTCACCATCTTTAATCATTACATTTTACTTACTACTCTTGAAATGTAAAACATTTTTATATTGAAATATATGTATAATGAGGGTATTTTAGTCGACATGAAATTAAATAATATTGAATTGAAATGTAGGCTTAAATTTAATTACATCCATTTGGCAACCAAAAACGCATGAAATTCCACCTACCCTTAGAAATGTTGAAATCCATCCTCTATGAAAATCGTAGCGGTGACATAACTGAATTCTATCGATTTGGCAACAAAAACCAACCATGAAATGGAATCCATCATTCCCATTCCATTGGATTATGCCGGTAATCAACGAACCAAACATGTGCATGCCTGATCCAAGACAAAAAAGTAACATCTTAAAACAAATTATAACATCTCTCCAAATACCACATAACAATTAGTAATATCGACCCATATACCTAATATCTACAACAATTTAGTCATAGTAGAACGGTGTAAATGCATAATCCTTAAATAATCATATTGCTTGCACATCTGGTAAAAAGAGTAGAAATGAAAGCATATTGCTTAAGTAATTACATGCAAAGTCACCATGTATAACATGAGTTCATACTGATTTGTATTACCATTTGAATCCCTACTGAGTACTATACAGAAGATTTTATGTCAAAGTTGGAACCACCAACTATAAGGCTCATTTCCTCTTATATTTGTATGAATTTTGACCCATTTCAAGTGTTCCCTAGTGTGATTATAAAAACATAGTAAAAGAAGAGACTTTTACTACCTGAGATAAAATAAATGTAAAAGTCTTTGGGATTACAACAATTGCTTTGAAGTTGTCTGGAGCAACGTTTGGACTTTTGTCATGCTTCTTTTTTAATGATGTTGCCTGCTAGTCCTACTTGTGGAATACAACGACCTACAATTAAACCGAAATCATGATTAGATAAAATAAGAAAAATATTGATTTTAAGAAATTTACAAAGGATAATTCTACAGTGTTTTTTGAGTTTCCAAGAAGCTCATTATAAACAAAAATAGTCAAAGAAGTCATGGATTAAAAATTCGAATATATACTGCCTTTTATAAAATTATCTTTCTTATTTTCAACTTTAAGTTAATTTACATGTCAAAGTGAGACAATAGTAATATAACAAATATAAAAGAAACAAATATCACTCCAGTTTAAGTTAATTAACCTATATATTACGTATAATTAAGGTATGGAAATCAATAATTCTATCATAGAATACAAACCTGTTCTTGGTTCTTACATGCAGGTTTTCCGATTTTCCTTGAAATCAAATCGAAAACCGAAGGACCGAAATTCATTATATTAAAGAACCATCATCGGACCTACTAACGGTATGTGGTTTGGTTCGTCCCCGGTCCAGGATTGATTCTGAGTGCTTAATGCTTCATATTGTAAACACTTTTATTACCTTCTTGCTTTTCCATCACCAACCCAACAATGGACCACATGTTGGCCAATATAAACCCACAGAATATGATTGAACCCAAAATCATCCAAGCAAAAAGAAAATTAAATTATAGTAATTTAATATAAAAATATGATACTACATGGAATTAATATCATTTGTAACACCGTAAATTTCAAAACAATTTTTCGCAATTTATAAAAGCATAATTCATTTAATTTTTATAAAAACATCAATGTTTGAAACTCAAATCCATGACATATAATAATCCCAAGATCTCATAGCATAAAAATCACGTGTGTGTACTGACCAAGCCGGCGCCTTCCCACGGTCATCACTAGTACCTGAAACAAATAACACAAAACACTGTAAGCACAAAGCTTAGTGAGTTTCCCAAAATACCATACATAACACATATTAGCCACTCGAGGCTATAACTCTGTGGGTCCGTGCACCCAAACTCTGTGAACCCTCAGGTTCTAACTCTAATAACATGCATAATATAAATCACATAGAAATAATGCAGTGCAACACATAACATACATAGCATACAAATACTCTATCACATAACTCTAGTTACCTACTCAAGGTAAAGTATAGTGAGAAGACTCACCTCGCATATCTTGGTAATTCGCAAATCCCTGAAATCACTCTCCCGAGCTATAGTCCTCCTATAACACAATATATCTCTAATTAACACTTTCACAACTAATGAAACGCCCCAAAAATACGACCCAAAAATTTCATTTTTTTAATATAACCAAAAACCATAATCTGAGTGTCATGTCATAAAAACCATACGTGATGTATCCCAAACATAATAAAAACACTGTGCGGAAAACTGTATCATATCCATGTCATATCAAAATCAAAAACTAAATCAACTCCCAGGATAAAAGCTGAAGCTGTGGTGTGTGCGATGCCATCATCCCGAGCTCTTCCCTCTGCTAGCGGAAGTACTTGAAACCCAAAACTGAAACTGTAAGCACGAAGCTTAGTGAGCTCCCCCAAATTACCACATACCATACAGTAACATATCAAGCACATACTGGGGCCTCGCCCCCTCCATCGGACCGAAGTCCGAAGCTGACTAACTGGGACCTTGTCCCCTACATCGAACCGAAGTCCGAAGCTGACATCGGACCGAAGTCCGAAGCTGACATCGGACCGAAGTCCAAAGCTGACTGGGACCTTGTCCCCTACATCAAACCGAAGTCCGAAGCAGACTGATCATAGCATAAACATATCACTAACATGAACACACATAATCCTGTCTGAGCCACGAAGGCATCAAACATACTAACTACTGCATCGAATCAAAATCCGGATACTACTGCTAGCTAAACGGGCCGACATTGTGGCCTTAGACCCGTTCCTACTGAAAGGAAACTCACCTCGTGAACTGGCTGCTGAGTGAATAGCTCTGAGGGCTAACTGCTGCTGCTCCGGTATCTCCCCGGCTACAAGTCCATAAGCACATTCAATCAAATACTAAACACTGCACTGGGTAAAATGACTCTTTTACCCTTGGTCAAAGTCAACTCTCAGTCAAGGTCAACTCTCGGTCAAAGTCAACCCACAGTTGACCTGACTCGCCGAGTTGGGCCGCCAACTCGTCGAGTCCTTATTCTCACTCCTCGACTCTACTCGCTGCTACTCGTCGAGTATGGCATCGACTCGACGGGTACTCTCCCCATCCAAGAATTCAGACAATCTTCATCCGACTCGCCGAGTCCTATGAACAACTCGACGAGTTGTTCTTGAGCTTAAGAAGATTGCCTTGGACTCGCCGAGTTGTATGAACAACTCGCCGAGTCCCCCCATTACTGAGTCTACCCTCAAACTTGCTGAGTCCACTCCACTACTCACTGGTCCCACTCGACACCGCTCAAAAAGGAAGAAATCGGGGACTCGCGACTCGACTCGCTGAGTCGTTCTTCCGACTCGCCGAGTCACCGCCATGCAACTATTCTACACTCGATTCTGCTCGAATCCAATACATACAAATGATAAATCTGAGTCCAATAAGCTAATTTACCACGTAAAGTTTCCAACTTTACGTGTACAAACACATGAACAAGGGAATAAAGGCTAAAAGATGCTTAAAAGGGGTAGATCTAGGGTTAAAATGCAAAATAGCTCCATAAAGGCAATAGATCTGGGCTCTACAACTCCTAAATGAACAGATCTAAGGATATCTCGGCATAATAGAGCTTCCATATCAACATAAGGCTTGAGAAAAGCACCAACAAGATCTAGAAAGGGTTTTAAAGCATAAAAGGGAAGGAAATCTGAAGAATACCTCAAAGAGCTCCTGCTTTCCCTTGAATCCCTGCTCTGCAATCCTTCTCCTTGCTCCTTTCTTCTTCTCCTTCTTCAAGCCTTCACAATTGCACACAAAATCACTTAGAATCACTCAAGAACGAATTAGGGTTTTCTCACAGCTTTTGAGGGTGAAGGAGGGGAGATTGGGGGCTATAAGGTGGCTTAAATAGTGGGCAACCCAGGGATTTAGGGTTTCTCCCAGACGGACAGACTCGCCGAGTCGCCAGCTAACACGTGCTCGAAATCCCGACCCTACTCGGCGAGTCAGGCTATGAACTCGTCGAGTCCCTCTTGCAAAAATTCAAAATAAATACCAAGGAATTATCATACCGGAGACGGGTCGTTACAACTAAGGTTGACTAACTCTATCACGTCAACATAGCTCAACTCTGGTCAATGGTCAACGGTCAATCTTTGATCGGACTCGGCGAGTACACTCGAGCGACTCGGCGAGTCTATGCGTGTCCACGGACTCCCTTGGATCCTCTCTCGACACGTCGAGTATTTTCCTAACTCGACGGGTTCCACCTGGCATGAGTTGCGGGGCCACCGCGACTCAACTCGCCGAGTCTTAAGAACAACTCGGCGAGTTCCTATTTGAGTCAGTCCACCCGTCATCCCACTCTGACTCCCCCTGACTCACTGAGTCAATCCCTTAACTCGGCAAGACCACTCGCTGAGTGGTTCTGGGCAATCTTCATGCTACTCGCCGAGTCTGTTCTTCAGACTCGGCGAGTCCATGCCATGCATCAACTCAAACTCACTTCTGAGGTCAGATCCGTTCCATACAATCATAGATCTGGCCTTCCCAAGCATGATAATCACGTAAAGTCCAAACCTTGGGGCTTAAATAACAACTATTTGCTCATAAATGATGTTTTAGCCCCATGTCTCATAACCCTAGGTCAATACCCTCATGAACCCTCAAAAAGCTTAAGGAATACAGCTCTTCTGGACCTCTATGGGTCTCATCTCAAGCCTCATCACAAATAGGGACGAAATGGACATCAAATCTAACCAACAAAGGGGTCAAGAAACCCTAAACCCCCATGTTTAACATAATAACAGAGAAGGAAACCAAGATATACCTCCAAGATGATGTTCTGAACTCCAAAATCGAAGGATGTCCACTCCACTTGCCTCCTCTAAGCTGAAAACTCCTTAGCCTTGCCAAACCAAGCTTCAAATGTCAACAATGGCCTCTTATCTCTCCTAAAACGCTCAAATCTCTTTAGGGTCTCTCTCTAGGAGTTGGTGGCCGCAAATGACGGCCATAAGCCCCCTTAAATAGGTCTCAAACCCTGGAAATTAGGGTTTCATTAAACAGCGTGGACTCGTCGAGTCCACTCTTGGAGTCGCCGAGTCCGGACGCGAACCCGTGTCCATATCCGCGATCATACTCGGCGAGTTTGGGCTCCAACTCGCCTAGTCTCCTCACAAAAGCCAAAAAGAACACAATTAACTAATACCTGGGAATCCGAACTGTTACAATTCTCCCCCACTAGAACTAGACTTCGCCCTCGAAGTCTCGCTCTACAAATAACTCCGGATGCTGCTCACGCATCTCACGCTCCGGTTCCCAAGTCATTTCAGACCCCTTCCGATGTTGCCACTGAACCAAAACCAAGGGTATCTCCTTGTTCCTCAGAACCTTGACCTTCCGATCTCTGATTGCCACTGGTCTCTCAGCATAATTCAGGCTCGCATCCACTGCTGACTCATCGGCTATGCACTTTTGCAATTACGACACATGGAAAGTGTCGTGAATCTGTCCCAACTCTGCTGGCAAATCCAAACGATAGGCTACCCTGCCTACCCTCGCGACTACCCGGAATGGACCAATATATCGGGGCCCCAATTTGCCCCTCTTCCTGAATCGAATCACTCATTTCCAAGGAGAGACCTTCAGGAGCACCAAGTCGCCGACCTGAAACTCAAGCTCTGACCGGCGTCTGTCCGCATAACTCTTCTGGCGACTCTGAGCGGTCAACAACCTCTGTCTGACCTGCTGGATCTACTCTGCCGTCTGAATCACGATCTCTGTATTGCCCATCACACGCTGTCTAACCTCTCCCCAGCAAATGGGGGTCCGACACCTCCTCCCATACAACAGCTCAAAGGGCGGCATACCAATGCTCGAATGATGGTTGTTGTTGTAGGAAAACTCTGACAAGGGCAAGTACGTATCCCAACTTCCCCTGAAATCCAACACACATGCCCGAAGCATATCCTTGAGCACCTGAATCGTCCGCTCACTCTGTTCGTCTGTCTGGGGGTAATATGCAGTACTAAAATGCAGTCTAGTACCCAACTCCTCGTGAAACTTCTTCCAGAATCTAGAAGTGAAACGCACATCACGGTCTGAAACGATCAAGATCGGCACTCCGTGCCGTGACACCACTTCCTTCACATATACCTCTGCCAATTTCTCAGCTGAAGAACTCTCGCTGATAGCAAGGAAGTGAACGCTCTTCGTCAACCTGTTCACAATCACCCAAATTGCATCGACTCCCCTGGCAGTCCTTAGCAATTTGGTGATAAAATCCATGGTGATTTGTTCCCACTTCCACTCGGGAACCTCCAACGGCTGCAACTTACCATGCGGTCTCTGGTGCTCGGCCTTAACCCTACGGCAAGTCAAGCACCTCTCAACAAACCACGCAACATCCCTCTTCATACAGGGCCACCAATACTCTTTCCTCAGGTCCAAATACATCTTAGTGGCTCCAGGATGAATCGAGAATTTCGACCGCTGAGCCTCTTCCATCAAAATGGTATGCGTTCCTCCCACAAACGGCACCCAGACACGCCCCTGGAATGTCATAAGTCCCCGACCATCGGTAACAAACTCTGAAATCAATCCAACAACTCGCTCTTTCTTCTGCATCTCAGGCTGCACAGCCTCGGCCTGTGCCCCACGAATGGCGTCCAACACTGGAGCTATCACGGTCAACCTCAAACATACATCCCGCAGTGGGGTGCTCTCCGCCCTGCGGCTCAGTGCATCGGCTACAACATTAGCCTTGCCTGGGTGGTACAGGATCTCACAATCATAATCCTTGACCACATCCAACCATCTCCTCTGACGCATGTTTAGGTTGGGCTGATCCATCAAATACTTCAAACTCTTATGGTTCGTGTATATCGTACACCGAACCCCATACAGATAGTGACGCCAAAATTTGAGGGCGAACACCACTGCCCCCAGTCCCAAAATCGATGCATCACAGAAGACAACAAAGTCCTCCATCCCTTCCAGGAGGGCCAACACTGGGGCTTCGCATAGCCTTTGGCGAAGCGTCTCAAAGGAGGCCTGCTGCTCGGGACCCCATGAAAAAGCGACACCCTTTCAGGTCAACCTGGTGAGTGGCACTGCGATCTTGGAGAAGTCCCTGATAAATCTCCGATAATAACCCGCCAACCCTAAGAAACTCCTGATCTCGGAGGGTGACCTCGGCACTTCCCAACTCATCACTGCCTCGACTTTGGCCAGGTCGACCAATATCA
This sequence comes from Lactuca serriola, assembly GCF_051521515.1. Lineage (NCBI taxonomy): Eukaryota > Viridiplantae > Streptophyta > Magnoliopsida > Asterales > Asteraceae > Lactuca > Lactuca serriola. The sequence continues at coordinate 161,590,372 of NC_136416.1, read as the reverse complement.
CAATCATAATCCTTGACCACATCCAACCATCTCCTCTGACGCATGTTTAGGTTGGGCTGATCCATCAAATACTTCAAACTCTTATGGTTCGTGTATATCGTACACCGAACCCCATACAGATAGTGACGCCAAAATTTGAGGGCGAACACCACTGCCCCCAGTCCCAAAATCGATGCATCACAGAAGACAACAAAGTCCTCCATCCCTTCCAGGAGGGCCAACACTGGGGCTTCGCATAGCCTTTGGCGAAGCGTCTCAAAGGAGGCCTGCTGCTCGGGACCCCATGAAAAAGCGACACCCTTTCAGGTCAACCTGGTGAGTGGCACTGCGATCTTGGAGAAGTCCCTGATAAATCTCCGATAATAACCCGCCAACCCTAAGAAACTCCTGATCTCGGAGGGTGACCTCGGCACTTCCCAACTCATCACTGCCTCGACTTTGGCCGGGTCGACCAATATCCCTTTCTGATTAACGAGATATCCTAGGAACTGGACCTCTCATAACCAGAAATCACACTTGGAGAATTTGGCATAAAGCCTCTCCGATCTCAGAACTCCGAGGATCTCCCGCAAATGCTCCTCATGCTGCTCTCCAGATCTCGAATATACCAAAATGTCGTCGATGAATACAATCACCGACCGATCCAACATCAGCCTGCACACTCGGTTCATGAGATCCATGAACACTACGGGGGCATTGGTGAGCCCGAAAGGCATCACCACAAACTCGTAATGCCCATAACGCGTCCTAAATGTTGTCTTCTAGACGTCCTTATCTCAAAACCTCACCTGATGATATCCAGACCTCAAATCAATCTTGGAGAACCAAGATGCTCCCTGTAACCGGTCGAACAAATCATCGATCCTTGGCAACGGATAACGGTTCTTGACCGTCAGCTTGTTCAACTCCCGGTAATCAATGCACATCCGGTGTGAACCATCCTTCTTCTTGACAAAAAGGATAGGCGCTCCCCATGGCGAGTTGCTCGGCCGAATAAACCCCTTTCCCAACAGCTCCTGAAGCTGCGAGGATAACTCTTGCATCTCTGGAGGTGCAAGGCGATAAGGCACCTTGGCGATAGGCGCGGCTCCCGGAACCAAATCGATACTGAACTCCACTTGCCTCACGGGAGGCTCACCAGGCAACTCCTCTGGAAATACATCCGGAAACTCGCGCACTATTGGAACCTCCTCAACTGACCTCGGCCTCTCTGAATCAACCCTCGAGTCCATCACATATGCCACAAAACCCTTACAACCCTGCTGTAGACACTGCCTCGCCCTAGCGGCCGAACAAAACGCTGACCCAGAACGGGTACCCTCATCGTACACTGTAAGAACTCCCCCACTAGGGTCTCGTATAGTCACCGACTGTTGCTCGCAATAGATAACTGCACTGAATCTGCTCAACCAGTCCATGCCCACAATGACACAGACATCGCCCATTACAATAGGAACCAGATCAATCGGGAACTCGACTCCGAAGATCTCGAATACGCACTCGCGGATTACCTCCGTGGCATATATCACTCTCTCGTCAGCTATGGAAACTCTCAGAGGACAACTCAACGCCTCACAACTAAGACTGATATGCTGACTAAAAGCCAAAGACACAAAAGACAGACTCGCAACCGAGTCAAATAACACCAAGGCAGGTACAGAATTCACAAGAAAAGTACCTACGCATAACATAATATAAGCATGATATCTCAATATCAAAATAAATACACGAAAGAATACATACCAGCCACGACATCGGGCGATGCGCGGACCTCCTCCGCGGTCAACTGAAAAGCTCTCCCTCGTGCTCTCGGCGCCTCGGTCTTCACTGGCCGACTTTCGGTAGCTCTGATGGCGGCAGGGGCAGATCCCTGAGCTGATCCTCGCAATTGCGGACACTCTGCCTTCCGGTGTTCGGTCTGGTTGCAGTGAAAACACACTGCAAACCCCTTGGGGCAGTCCATGGCCATGTGCCCCTCCTTGCCACACTTGTAGCAAGATCCAGCCCTGCAAACTCCATCATGACCATTGCCACACTTCCCACAAGTGCGGCCCTTCTGGCTCCCCGATTTGGGATCAGCAGGCCTGGCCCGCTTGGCTGTCGGCTGAGATTGTGCCGGTCGCCGATCCCTCCCCTGAGACTCCGCCTCCTCCCTAGCCTGAGTCTCCAGCTCAATCTCCCTCTTCCGGGCATTTTCCTGAAGCTCGGAAAATGTCCGGTACGAGGAGTTCGCCACGAACTCCCGGATGTCTTGTCTCAAAATACTCAAATATTGGCTCATATGTGCCTGCTCAGTAGACACGTGCTCAGGGCAGAACATCGTCCTCTCGTGGAACATCTTGGTAATCACCGTAACAGACTCAGTACCCTGCTTGAGGGTCAGAAACTCCTGGGCCAAACGCTCCCTCTCCACCTGGGGAACGTACTCGTCTCGGAACATGGCAGTGAACCTCTCCCAGGTCACTGCCGTAAGCTCAGCAGGCGTAAAGTGTGCCGTCACAAGCTTCCACCAATCCTTCGCTCCCAAGCGAAGCTGGTTTAACGCAAACCAAACTCTCAGAGCTCAGGAGATGAGCAAGTGAAGAAGCACCCATCTATGTCTGAAATCCATCTCATAGCCGCCACCGGGTCCTGTGTCCCATCAAACTCTGGTGGCTTCGTGTTGCTGAACTCCCTGAATAACAACGAGTCACCACCCTGCGGCCTCGTGGCAGCAATAGCTACTGTGGCTGCCGCAACAGCAGCCTCAGAAAGAGCGGCGTAACGCTCGTCAAAAGTCTCAATCAACGTGGTCTTAATAGACCCAAACACCTCCGGTATCTCTGCCCTGATGGCCGCAGCCACCTCCTCATGGATGATATGGTGGATCTCCTCATCACTGGTCCCACTGCTCTCTGGCGCTTTACGTGTCCTCACCATGATCTCCCACTGAAAAACAACATACGATACATCAGAGACCTCCTCGGGTATAACCACACTCGATAACTCCACCCTACTTACTCCTTAGTGCCCTAAGGATTCTTACTTGGTCTGTACACCAATCCGGTACCTCCAGTAGTACGGGCCCAATACTACCGTCAATACCGCATCGGCATTCATTCCAAGTCCTCCTCCTTGAGCCCCAAAACCCAAGTACTCTACCCTCTCTCTATCATGTGCTACTCACTAGCAAATCCCTCATAAGCATCTCACTGCTATCCATGTCACTCTCTAGCATCCCTAGCAGCAAAACCCCTAGACTAAGGCATCATAATTCATTTAATTTTTATAAAAACATCAAGGTTTGAAGCTCAAATCCATAACATATAATAATCTCAAGATCTCATAGCATAAAAATCCCGTGTGTGTACTGATCAAGCCGGCGCCTTCCCACAGTCATCACTAGTACCTGAAACAAATAACACCAAACACTGTAAGCACAAAGCTTAGTGAGTTTTCCAAAATACCATACATAACACATATTAGCCACTCGAGGCTATAACTATAGGTCCGTGCACCCAAACTCTGTGAACCCTCAGGTTCTAACTTTGATAACATGCATAGCATAAATCACATAGAAATAATGCACTGCAACACATAACATACATAGCATACAAATACTCTATCACATAACTCTAGTTACCTACTCAAGGTAAAATATAGTGAAAAGACTCACCTCGCGTATCTTGGTAATTCGCAAATCCCTGAAATCACTCTCCCGAGCTATAGTCCTCCTATAACACAATATATCTCTAATTAACACTTTCACAACTAAGGTTGACTAACTCTATCAAGTCAACATAGGTCAACTCTGGTCAATGGTCAACGGTCAATCTTTGACCGGACTCAGCGAGTGCACTCGAGCGACTCGGCGAGTCTATGTGTGTCCACGGACTCCCTTGGATCCTCTCTCGACACGTCGAGTATTTTCCTAACTCGACGAGTTCCACCTGGCATGAGTTGCGGGGCCATCGCGACTCAACTCACCGAGTCTCAAGAACAACTCGGCGAGTTCCAGTTTGACTCAGTCCACCCATCATCCCACTCTGACTCTCCCTGACTCACTGAGTCAATCCCTTTACTCGGCAAGACCACTCGCTGAGTGGTTCCGGGCAATCTTCATGCTACTCGCCGAGTCTGTTCTTCAGACTCGGCGAGTCCATGCCATGCATCAACTCAAACTCACTTCTGAGGTCAGATCCGCTCCATACAATCATAGATCTGGCCTTCCCAAGCATGATAATCACGTAAAGTCCAAACCTTGGGGCTCAAATAACAACTATTTGCTCATAAATGATGTTTTAGCCCCATGTATCATAACCCTAGGTCAATACCCTCATGAACCCTCAAAAAGCTTAAGGAATACAGCTCTTCTGGACCTCTATGGGTCTCATCTCAAGCCTCATCACAAATAGGGACGAAATGGACATCAAATCTAACCAAAAAAGAGGTCAAGAAACCCTAAACCCCCATGTTTAACATAATAACAGAGAAGGAAACCAAGATATACCTCCAAGATGATGTTCTGAACTCCAAAATCGAAGGATGTCCACTCCACTTGCCTCCTCTTAGCTGAAAACTCCTTAGCCTTGCCAAACCAAGCTTCAAATGTCAATAATGGCCTCTTATCTCTCCCAAAACGCTCAAATCTCTTTAGGGTCTCTCTCTAGGGGTCGGTGGCCGCAAATGACGGCCATAAGCCCCCTTAAATAGGTCTCAAACCCTGGAAATTTGGGTTTCATTAAATAGCGTGGACTCGCCGAGTCCACTCTTGGACTCGCTGAGTCCGGACGCGAACCCGCGTCCATATCCGGGATCATACTCGGCGAGTTTGGGCTCCAACTCGCCGAGTCTCCTCACAAAAGCCAAAAAGAACAAAATTAACTAATACCTGGAAATCCGGGCTGTTACATCATTTACCCAACATACTTTGATTAAAAATAACCATTTTGACCCTTGGTCATACAGAAATAGCCACACACACACACACACAGATGGTGTCAATGATGTAAGAACATAGGAAAACTCTACTGAAAATTGAAGGAATGGTTTCAAATTTACATTAGGTATGAATGTTAAGTGCAATTTTTTTCACATGGAAATCCAAATATGAATACCACAAGGATTTAATTGCATTATAATTGGTATAAATACATATTGTAATTAATCAACTATTCTTTCATTTACTGTTAGTCAATTGAAAAAATAATTATAAAGAAAGAGCAGTGGATTGACTTTTAGAAAGAAAAGGATTCTTTTGAACAACAACTTGACTTTAAGAAAGAAGTGTCTAATGAAAGAAAACTTGAGATTCTGTAATCAATTGTTGAGAACAATGGAGAAATAATAATAATGTTGAAAATGTGAAATGTTAAAATGTATGAAATGAAATCAATACATGGAGAATTTGGCTTTGGTGTTTTCAAATACTTGTTCAGCAATAACTGCTCCATTTCCATTTGCCTTTTTAATCTCCATATGAGCCTTTTGATAAATCCAGTGCCTCTTAATGCATCTGCAATGAAATCATCAAACCCAATTGCAAGTGCTGCTTATGCTTTTGCCCCATAAACCAACCTTTGCATTCACATAAATAAACTAAATAACGGATCTTTTTTTGGATTTTAGGGGTAAAATGGTCATTTACACTCTTTGTTAAAGCAGAACATAAAAGGTTGTAGTGTTGTAACTTTACTCTCAATTTTAGACAAAAGGCAAAGATGTCATTTGGATTAGAGAGGAAAATGCACCTTGATTCTTGAAAGATGAATGTCACCGAAGCATATAGGACAGGGCTCACAAGAGGCATAAATCTCACAATAAGAGAGCTCAATTTGGTTGAGTTTTTTACGTGCCTGGAATACATGGTGTAAAAATAATAATTAGTAAAAAACTACCTAGCAATGATAAAAAAAAATACTAAATTCACCCACTGTGAAAGTCTGACCTTTGAAAGTAATATTTATCAGCCACACATTAATAAAAGAGGGTTATTCAATAAATGACTTAAAGGGTATATTTGTCATTTTGTAAAAATTGAAATTTCAGCGGTATAATCACAAGACACAAGACTAATCACAAGTATTTTGATATGAGTGATATTGATTTAAAGAAGATAAGGAATGCTGGAGCCTGTCATTTTAATTATGCGTATTTGTCCAAGGGGTATTTTGGTCACATTGTGGATGGTATTCTTTTCATTAAGCTTATCCGCTTCATGTCGTTATTCCGGACGCTCATACAGGGACATTTTCATCAGAATTTTAATAGAATTCTTTTATATTCTATTGCATTTTCTAGTTATATTCCTGGTTTTTGGAAATTAAAGATCACTGCTTATTCCCTTTGGTTTGCTTCTCTACTAATTTCGGAATCAAGCTTCTAGTCCAAAGCATGAAACCTATGACAATGAGCCAGAGACCTTGGAAGGGTATGCTAATGGACCTTATGAAGCTTTTCTAGTAGCCAATGCCCATAATGGTAGTGATAAAAGATATAAGAATTACTCTTTCTTCTTTGGAAATCTACCATTTTTCCATGTGCAGCTACAATTGCAGCTTCTCGGGCCTGCATCCAAATTTAACGATCAAACAAGCAATAATGGAATAAAAAGGGTACCCAAATAATCCTTCTTGAACTGAAAGTGAAACACATTAAGATTACAACATGATGTCTGTCGCTTTGCAAGTGACGACGTCGTTCTAGAAGCTTGTTGATTGTGTGTTGCCATCGACATCACTCAATACATCAAGAAACCCAGAAAAGAAAAGAACGAAGAAAGGAACCCTAGAAACAAAACCCTAAAATTCAACGGCGCTTTGTGAATGCCCCAAGCTTCATCATCAAAAGGAGGATCATGACTGGAGAAATCAATCCATTGAGGAGCGTTAATGTCTTCATAAAGTATGTCCTTTTCGAACTGTGAATCCTTCCAATCGATCACAGCTACATCCATTGATGGATTAGAGAAAGAAAGAGAAAAAGAAGAAGAAAATGACTTCATGTCGATATACACTCTTGATTATAATGAAATTAGGATTCGGAATGAAAAGTAAGAAGGAAGTTACCGTGCGTATTTTGGTCTATATGTCAGCAAAACGTATTTTGGTCTAAGATGATGTCATCAAAATAATCCAAAGGTGGAGATCAAAGAGTGAAATATAATCAAGGGTCTTTGTTTCTTCATTTTAGAATTTAAGGTTCTCTTTTAATAATATTTAGAGATAATCAAGGATTAAGATATAAATAATACAAAACCAATTTCACATAATTTATATATTGTAAATGAAAGTGATATATATAAACCTAATGTACTTGTTGGAGATCAGCAATACTGTGGAAATCAGACAGTGGTATTGTTGGGGAAGAGTTGCTGGGTAAAACATTAGTAACAGACCTTGTAGGTTTTTTCTTTCTCGAAGCATTTGAAATGTCACTCATTTCAATATGTTTGATAAGTTTTACGTGCTTGGCTATATATATATATATATATATATATATATATATATATATATATATATATATATATATATATATATATATATATATATATTGATATTGATGATTTCTAGCACTTTAAATAAGTGAATTGGATATTTGAAGGGTTTAAATTAGGTAAAAAAAAAAAAAATTTGTATATAACTAAATAAAGGTATGTTACCGTAAATCACATGGACTAATGGAATAACAATCATTTTAGTTATGGTAGAGTATAAACTTGAAACAAAATCATACAACAATGTTAAAAAAATAAAGACCAAACATGCAAATTACCTCACATGGACTAATAATGTAATTTATTCTCTGTTTTATTTACATACTTGGTTGATTATACTTTATAACATCCTGAAATAGCAAAAAAGATAAAATTATAAGTATTTTGGTCATTTTACTTATACTTAAAGGTTTCATTTTTGACAGAGTTCGACAAAATGACCAATCATGCAAAGCTTTGAAACCATAAGAATCAAGCATGTGATGGTTTTCATAGTTATCCTCAACATGATATATTTTTCAAACCATATGGACCAATCGTGAATATTATAAATAGTTTATAAATAAAAAAAAATAAAATTGGTATACTTGATTAAAAAAAGATTGCTTTATTGTAGGGTTTAATATTGAAGCGATATATGAATTTTATTGTTATTTGTTAATTGGTATTACAAATATTAAAAATTTGTAAAACACTCGAACAACTATCATTTGCACCATGTTTTATTAATTATTAAAGTGTATTATTTTATTTTAAATATGAATATAATATCACTGTTATCATTTGCACCATGTCTATTGGAGGCTTTTTCAAACTGCATAAAAAAAAAATTTCATCAAAAAATCAAAAAAAATTCATTGAAAAGATAAAATACCTGCAAAAATAGATCAACAGACTCGTGGTCATTTAGTGAAAAAGCCACATCATCCCTTTTCTTCTGCACAAACTCAACATTCTGCTCCACCTAAATTCAAGAAATAGCAACAATGAAGAATGTTTTCATATTTCAATGACATTGCTATATTTAGGTATATATGTTTTTATAAGCTCTATTTATTACAAAAATCTGACATATTTTTCAAAATACCTGATCCATAAGTCGCTTCACTACACACATCAAACTTTCAACTGTAGTTCTTTCATAAAACTTTTTTAGTCTGATGAGTGGAATTGTAGCTAACTCAGGAACAGAAATGTGAAAACTCCATTGAAGAAAGTGAGCTGAAAGCAGTTCAACAGCTGTATAAACACATTGGTCCAAGAAGTTTTGTGATTTCAACCAAAATTTCGGAAGCTACAACAAACAAATAAACTTGTTACAATACAAAAAAACATGAAGATACTGTAACAAATTATTAAAGTAATAACGAACAACTAACCTTTAAATTTGATGCTAACTTAACAGATTTTCTTGATTTACTACCCTCTTTGTTGACTTTATATTCAAGCATGTCTAAGATCAATGAAGCAACAGGGATAAAAATCCCACAAGAATTCGAGAGTTTGTTTAACCACTGAATGCATCTTGTTCTCAAAGGAATATATCTTGATCTAGGAAAGAGATTGGAGATTCCATTTATAAGCTCTATTATCAAGTGCAACAATGGCTGAATATCAGATTCATTTGCATTTGTTGAAATGAAAAGAACTCAAATCTCAATGCACTGAGCATATTGCCAACTGTATATCTTCTTGATTGCTTCCTGTGAACAAAAAAAAAACAAGAATTGTAAACATTCCGGATTGGAATTCAAGATTCCATTCCTTCGACAGATTCCATACCTTATTCTCCTTCTGCTTTGCATGTCGCGGTATATAAGCAAGTTGCTGAATTGAAACAAGTGCCTTGTTACAAGACTTTTCAACATCAAGAGAGCATAAATTGACAAAATTGTCCCTCAAATACTCAATATGTTTTGCATCAACAGTTTCCATACTCCTGCATCGGGCAATATAGGCATTGCATGTTTTAATAAAACATGTGTCAAAGTGATTAGATCCAAACACAGAAATCACATCTTGAATCACAAGGAAAGAATTAGCAGAAAGTGTCCCCCTCCTGTTGCCCATAAATGAACTATAATCTGCATAATACATACAAAAATCAGAACCTATGGAAAAGTTTATTTACTCAAAAAGAAACATTTAAGTTTAGTTACCAAATTACCTGAATAACCCTGTTCAGCAAAGAAGGGAAAAGCAGCAAAAAAATATAAAGGCTCTCAATCGAGTAATTGAGAAAGCCAAAATATCCAAATCAGTGACCTGTTTTAAGGTCTGTTACCGTAAATCCCACAAAAATCTATTTTTGAAAAGTGAAAAAGTACAATTAGAAAACTCAAGAAAAACCCATTCGGTTATAGAATCAAAATCGTCAACGATCATAATTACAGGACTTACAGGCAAGATTCTATCGTCCTAGGAAGAACACATAGTAGTGGGGAAGAAGACTAATCTTGGATCGATTTGATGTATGAAATCGATTGGGTAACCCTTTCTGATGTCGATTGAAAGAAGCATTAGGTTTAGAGAAAAAGGGAGGGAGAAAAGTAAGAAGATGCATGATTGAAGTAAAATTAGGTTACAATTGAAAAAGAGAGAATGAGGATAGACGACGAAGGAAAGAAAAATAACCGTGTAAAGGTTCATGAGCATGAGCATGTGTCAGCAAACAAACAATCTAAGGGTTAGAAATTAAGGATTGAAATGTAACGAAGGTCCTGATTTCTTAAGATTAGAATTTAAGGGCTCTCTTTTAATAATATTTAGAAATTAGATTTATCATTCAAAAAGGCTTAGCGGCACAACTTATTGTCCGTTTTTCATCTCACTTACTGTACGATGACAATTAAAAAGATAAAAAAAAATAAACCCAAAAAAAAATTAAGAATATATTTGAATTTACAAATCCCCCCATCATCTTACTTGTTTAGTTCTTTCTCACCCCTTTTAATATGTAGGAATATCATTCCATTTAAATTATAATAACATACTAAAAATCCTATGTATAGAAAAGTTATAATAAAATGGTCCATACGGATTATATATAATAATCTTGGAAAATAATAGTGAAAAAAACTACAAAATATCTTTTAATTATCGCATGATGAATTATCATTTATCAAAATATTAAACGACTTCAACATAATATATGATATGACTTTCAACATAATATATGATATGTAGGAATATCATTTCATTTATATTATAATGACATCTAATATTTTTTGGTTTTTTTTACTAAAATATAATCAATTTTCTTTTTTTTTAAAAAATAACCCTTTGTTCCAGAATAGGTCATTTCGGACCCGAAAACTAGCCCTAGCCCAATAGTGTGTGTGTGTGTATAGGTCCCACACAAAAAAAATCCGGAATATACGTTTAAGCACCATCTACCTATATTTCAGACCAAATTTTCAGCATGGATTCATCAAACCAAGTTGTAAGTACTTTGTAATATGTTTCTGATCGGTTGTTTTAGTCTGAAATTAAGTATTGTAGGGGTTCCGGGATGGTATTCTATTTTATATAGACCTCACTTACTGTACGTCGATTTACTGTTAGGAATTTTTAGTAGTAATCACTCTCAAATAAGATTTCTTGATTCGATTTACTGTTATTAGTTGCGACAGAAAAGGCGATAAGCCTAACACATAGGGTGAGTAGTGTAATCACCAACTCACTAGGTTATATTAATTATTAGTTGTTAGCATGACGCATCAGGTACTCTACCACCTCGCATGTCTCACGAGTGGTTTCCTCTGTTCTCTATCATACTCTTGGTGGTAGTGATTTGTTATCTCCTGGTATCTATATGGTGTCCTTGATCTTCGTAGGCATGTTGAATCTCCGCTCTGTCATGCTTAGGGTTTTAACACTGATCCCCATTACTTCATAATGGGGAGTTTGAACCTAAATGTTTGAGTGAGCTTCTCATATGTGTTCTTGATAGGTTAAAGGTCCTTGATGATTTCTCTAGTTCCTTATTACTCGTCTGTTTCCTTCTTAGAATCCTCCTTATGAATCTCTTCTTGATCTTCCTTGACTCCTCTATTGTTGTTGTAAAGGAGTGGTTACATCTATCTATGAGGTTTGTGCGAGAATGGGAATATCTAAAGAATCTATATGATTAATAAAACATTTTTATTTAAAAATATTTTTTTATGAGGATGATCCTTACCGGTCTTCCTATAATCACGTAGTGTATACAGATTATATATAATCCAGATCAAACAGGCCTTCGAATAAGTGATCCTACTCTAAAACCACAACCAGACAAGGAACAGGAAGTAGAGTGAAAATCACAAATTTTAAGTCTATAAAATCTCAACTATATATAACCTTAATGTATACACTCAAGAATTGTAGGCCTACCAGTAAGGGTCTTTAGTTTTCACATAAGTTATTTATAGTACCTAAAATATTCCTATAGTATTTTAGTTTCATGTTTGATTCTAGAGTTTTCTTGGTATAAGAATTTGGTAAACTTTTAGACTTGTTGTTATTGTATAGTATCATAAAATACTCCTATAGTATTTTAACTTTGTGTTTTGTTCTAGATATCCGTTGTATATTGGCTTTTGGTAAGTTTTAGGCTCGCTGCAACACTACCATCACTCCCAAATGCATGTTGTTCGTATCTCAAATAAATATAGTTGATCATGCTATATTTATCCCAGATATGATTACATAATTGTCTAGGTTTGACTGTAGTGTCCAACATCTAAATACTTTTGTTTTGTTCTTCTTGTAATACTTCTTCTAGTATATGTATATGTATATATGTGTATACTTTCATAAAAGTATAAATCTTGGTCAGAGTGTTTTTATCACATTGTATTTGTAGTTATATATCTTTTATGGGTTGATATACTGAGTTCACTATAAACAATGCTCTGATACCAATCTGTCACACCCCCAAACTTGAACGGCGGAAACATTCGGGGCCCGACGACATCATGTACAGTATCACAACCATTGTATAATAGTAATCAAAGCAAGAACAACCATTGTATTCATAATATAAAATTGACATTGTGTTTAAAGCATTGATTGATTTACATTAAAACTATAGCCAAAAGATAAGACGTAATACTAATATGCTCCGTCTTCATAACGCCCAAGAGAGTACCTGCTACTAACTTTCCTGAGAATACAAGTGGTTTGAAAAGAGAGTATCAACATTTAAGTTGGTGAGTTCATAAGTGATTTTGTTATAAAAAGTATGTTCTTTGTTCTTTGGAAAAGTTCGCATGTTCCTCAAGAAAATCCTATATTTTCTTAATGAGTAAGATGACCATACATGTTCCTTCTATGATTACTTAGTTTATACTAATTATATATAAACTAATATCGTATTTGTAAAACATTGTTTTCAGTAATTAATCGTATTTGTTTTCAGCAAGTTAAATCATGAACTGTTACTATGAACTGAACTGTGATCTAATATGAACCATGACCGAAAACTACATGTATAATTACCATACTTAGTTTAACGATACCTAGTTTTATTTAAATATAAAACTAGCTGAAATTGTGTTTACCCTAAAAAGCTCATTACAACGATACCACCCTCCTATGATTAGCTAGTACATATGAGTTGTATATGACCGAGATCAAACAGACAGTTAAATGGGTGAATCTGCCCTAAGCCCACAACCAAAAAAGGAACAGGAAGTAAGGCGGACATCACAAATTCCACTGTCTACCGGACATCAATTTTATCTAACATTATTGTATATACTGAGTCATCATATAGTTAATATCCTTTAAGATTGTTTAAGGAAAGTATATTAATACGTAAATATATCATTGTTTTCTCCTTGTGATTTCTCATAACCATACTTGATGACCTAAGATGGCCTGAAACGACGTTCTTCAGGCGTTGGAATCGGTATGACATTTGTCACCACAGGTCTGCCGACCTAGCTATTGCAAGCAGCTCTGGTACGGGATTGTCAGTCCCGTATAGATATATACACAAACTCATGCTCTCCCTCCGGGAGACTTTGGTTATAAGTCAGGAATTTAATGGGTACTTAGATAAGTACATGAAGGCGTCTCACAAATTGTTTCAACGAATTTACTAGTAATAAAGCAGAAAATCTTTTTGTAAATAACAAGTAGTTTTGAAAAAAGATCCTTTTATTCCATAAACTATACCTATTATAGCTTATAAGTTTATTTCCATGTTTTTAACATGGACTTCGTAAAATAGTTCATAAGTTCCATAAACTGTACCCATTATAGTTTATACGTGTGTAATTTACGTAACATGAGCCTATTATATTTTAACAACCTGGAGAGTTTATAAGTTTGGTAACAAAAAGATTTAGTTAGTATTTTTGCGTACAATGTTTATAATATATATATAAAAGAGCGAAATAAACAATTTGTATTTTAAACACAATATTACTTGTGTTTTTACTTGTATTCCCCCCTAAAAACATAGAAAATTTCGGAATAGTATAGGGGTATGAAATCACCTGATAAATGGTGATTTGGGCAGTGTTTCATTTCTATAGATGATCTTTCTCGAAGAAACCGTGAGTTTCTGATGAAAAACCGGGCTATATGCGGGTAGAGTTTCAACAGGAAAATATTATTTTCTCAAGGACTTCGGGGCTTCGGGCTTTCTTCGGGTGTTAGGGGTGTTCTCGAGGCTTCGGGGTGGTTTAGAGTGGTTAGAGAGGGCTTTAGGGTGAAAGAATAAGAAATTTTGTAACATAAATCTGGAGACCTCACATTCCTTTTATAGTTGGCTGAAACCTCGAAGTACGTTGGGCATAACTTTGGTACGATGGGCGTACTCGTTACGCTGGGCGTACAAGCGACATGGCGCGTGTTCGGTATTTGAGCTTCGAACGTGGCTGATATGTGTCAATAAGAGAAGGAAGGACGACATGGCCGACTCCGGACCTTGTTTCTGAGTACGCTGGGCGTACATACGAACTACGTTGGGCGTACGGCTTCGATTACACCTCGTATTTTGTGCCCAGAACATCAAAATTTCATATCTTTTGCATATAAGCTCCGTTTTTGACGCTCTTTATATCCACGCATATGTAAGATTATACTCTATAACTTTCATTTAGACTCCATCGGCTAAGTTTGACTTTATTTTTAATGTTATATTTTTAACGGGCCGGGACAGGAAAAGTCCATTAAAAATTCATAAAATTTTCATTCGACATCTGTTTTTGTCTGTCTTTTTACCATTTCACTACTATTGACGAGATCTTCAATTGTTGTTTAGGTTGTGTTGCCTAAAAATAGCTCGATCTTTAGTTTGATTTTTGGGATGTACAATGCTGTCTCGAATCTTAAAAAAATCATAACTTCCTCATACGAAGTCAGATTTAGACGTTCTTTTTATGTAAACTCTTGGTTCAACGTATTCTGTGAATTTCATTTAGATTGTTCAGGCTAAAAAGCATTTTATTGAAAACTCACTCTTTACGCTACATAGTGTTTTGCCGGTTTTGTCACGGATCTTCGATAGGTCATATCTTCTTCGTTATAGCTCATATTTCTATGTTCTTTATATCTTCGGCAACCGTGTTACGATCTCTACCACTTTATTCATTCAAATCAGGTTTATTTAACATTTTTAAGGTTAATTTTCTTTATTACTTTAAAACGAGTCACAATTTGACCTAAACTATTATATTGACTTAAAATATCAGGTTGTTACAAAAAGCCACCAATAACCATCATTGTTTAAAAAAAGAACTATTGTTTCAAAAGTATTATTCAAAATAAGAGATTTCCCAAGATCCCATAACACAAAATAGGAAGATGTGCACGATGATGTCTTCGCTTTCCTACGATCATCAGAAGTACCTAAAATAATAAATTGAAACTGTAAGCCAAATCTTAGTGAGTTCCCCCAAAGTACCATCACACAAGATATAAAATACATAGGTTACCGTATTGGGTCCACAACCTCCCGGTTGGATTACCCTGGCCCACAACCTGCCGGTTGGATTGCCTGGCATACCACATATTGGGTCCACAACATCCTGGTAGGATTATCCTTGGCCCACAATCTCTCGGTTGGAATGCCCTGGTCCACAACCTCCTGGTTGGATTCCACCAGTCTGTTAACTGACAGCACAACACAGTAGTCTCAAATCCAATGTAATATGTCGACATATAACAAATAATGTACATGTTCAACAAGCATATAAGTATACCGTCATTAATCACAGGTAGTCCTACAGATCTACCAGTCTAACAGATATCCATAACTATCAGGTAATCGAATAGATCTATCACATGTTCAACATATCTTAACTCGGTATCTAACAGGATATCAATCCATTGGGACGGCCTTAGTGCCTTCGACCTGTAATTACTGTTAGGATAACTCACCTCTCAGTCTGCAAGATGTCTGGCAGATCACAACTCCAAATAACAAGCCAACCGATCACCTAAACACAAAACAATGTCTGATCTCAAATACCACTCAATTGACCTAAAATACCCTCAGGTTATACTTGGTTAAAACTCAAAATAAATAAACCATCCGACTCAACCCAGCCGAGCCAACCCAGTCGAGTATGTTGGGCGTACTCCTCAGTACGTTGGGCATACTCGCTTGTTAACCAAAAGACATGGCTTTGACCGCGTACGCATTGCGTACCATTTGGTACACCCAGCGTATGCACATGGTTAATCTCTTTTCTCATGAAGAGATTAATACATCAAGACCTTACGTCGAAAGTATGATACAAGCCCCAAAAGACGTATTTGACCATAAAGTTTGCAACTTTATGGTCTTGCATGTCCAAAAAGCGCTCAATACTAAAAACCTTAATTACTTAACCCATTAAGACCTTGTAGAACATGCATGGAAGGGAAGAAATGATCAAGACCACATTTTTATGCTTATAAACAACTCTAGACGTTTGAAAGGACAACTTAAATGGATTGGAATAACTCATACTCAAAATACCAAATTAATGGGACCAAGAGAACCCATATTCTTGGCTAACTTAGATCTATGTGTAACTTCATCACGTTTAAATAATTTTACCACCAGTTGATGCCCAAAGGTGATGAGATCCTGGATCCAAAGACTTCTACTTCTCTAAGCTAACCTTCTCTTCTTCCTTTATCCTTCAAGGTGACCAAAACACAAATACAAAGCTCAATAATGCTCAAAAGTGTATTAGGGGTTTGCAAATGACGAAATGAGGGTTGGAGGCTGGCGAGGGAGTGAGCACCTGAAGGTTAATGATGTTTATATAGGGTCCAAACCCTAAAAATTAGGGTTTGTGGCTCACCCATGTATGCCCTACGTACGCTGGGAGTACGCCCTGTGTACTTGAGCCTGCCACCATAATTACAAAAATGCCATTATGGACCATTTTGCAATCTTTCTCATGCACAAGGGCTAAAATGCAATATTTCTTTATATATAGGGTTAGAATTAAAAATACCTCATCAACGAGATGTTACAATTCTCTCCCACTTGAACTAGACTAAGTCCTCGAAGTCCCCTACTGTGAACAAATACGGGTAATGCTCCCCCACCTTGTTACGTAGAACCTTTCACACCCCCAAACCAGAACGGCGGAAACGTTCGGGGGCGGAGGACGTCATATTCAGTATCATAACAGTTCATAGAAAGGAAAGTACACACCACCATACATATATAAGGGTTTTAAAAATGTTTACATAATGGTATTCATTACATGTTCAAAAGATAAATACATAAACATCTTTTCAAAAGAAATAATTAACGCCAGCGCGTTAATCCCCAAAAGTTGATTTCCAACCTGCTTAGCGGTTCCCTGAGAATACAAGTTATTTCAAAGAGAAAGTGTCAACAATTAAGTTGGTGAGTTCATAAGTGGTTTGGAAAAATTGAATGTCATTCCAAAATGAGTGTATGTTTTCCAAGAAAATCCCTTATTTTCTTATAAAAGTATGAAATGCATGAGAGTAATTGTGTTGAAAAATGCGGATAGTTGAACCAAGAAAATCCCTTATTTTCCTATTAGTTGTTTGGTTTGTATACAGGAAAATCCCATATTTTCCTAAAGTAATAGTTTGTCTAGTGTCCAAGACTAAAAACCGAAATCAAAGCACATACTTTAGAAGATTGAAGCATAGATTTATATAATAAAACCTATAAGGAGATTTCAGTTTGTTAGATAAAGAATAGTTTTAATAGCTATTCATTCATCATTCAGAAGTACTATAATAATTGTATATCCGATGAGTTTTATAACCATATTGAACATAATATATCTGTAGCGACGTTCTTCAGGCGTCGTAGCGTTATGACAAACTGTCACCCCAAAGGACGGACTGTAGCTAACAGTCAGGGTGCGGGATCATGACTTCCCGTATAGATCTATACACATTTGACACGTTCTCCTAACGGGAGACTCTGGTTATAGACAGGACTTGTAGTATTACCTTTTAACAAGAAGGTAGTATTTGAAGATATACACGTCTCATGGATTCTCAACTAAGTCTGTATTAAAGTAGTAGTTTTGTTTACAAAGTTTATCCTTTTCCACCATATTTGACACAACATAAATCATAAGTTCTTAGAATGTATAAAACTGTTTAGCAACGAAAGATACTTTGAAATTACTAAATACTTTATATAAATCTAGTGCATGCAAAGTATGTCAAGAGTTTTCCATAGTAGTAATGAATCACAAGTGATTCATTTGATAAAAACGAGTAAAGTGAAACTTTATGAAATAAATGATAATAACCGTATGTTTACTTGTATTCCTCCCCTAAAAGAGTATAAAAAGCATTTAAAGTGTATTTGTAGGGGTATGAACTCACTTGATAGATTGAAGAAGGTGTGACGAAAACCGAGCAGAACTTTGACTTGAAAAGGCAGATTTTCTCGGGATTCTTGGGAATCTCGGGAGCGTAAAACTTCCTTCAGGGCTTGAGTATGAGAACCGGGGCTTCGGGATAAATATTGCACGGAAAGAGAGGCAAAACGCAAGAAAAACGAGAGAAAATGAGTAAGTTTCCCTAGAACCCTCGCATCCCTTTTATAGGGGCTGAGAGGCCTCGGTACGCTGGGCGTATGGGTGTACGCGGGGCGTACTCATGTGTCATGCGTGACCGAGTCCTCGACTGCCTCGGCTTCGGATGGGACGGGGCATAGCCTCGCATAGGGGCGACGTGGACGAACCGGAGCCTAGCCCTTGAGTACGCTGGGCATACGGGGGTACGCTGGGCGTAACTCGGATGGACCCGGTGACTCCCCCTTCGGATAATACCAAATTTTGAATTAAATTTATATATTAATTATTTATCAAACTTCAAAAATTCATATCTCCTTCATACAAACTCCGTTTTCGACGTTCTTTATATCCACGCGTAGGTGAAACTATGATCTACAACTTTCGTTTAGATTCCGTTGGCAAATTCCGAAATTATTTTTATTATTTATTTTTAAAAGGTCGGGGTAAGAAAAGTTCGTTAATAATTCATAACTTTTTCATACGGTGTCAGTTTTGGGCGTTCTTTTTAAGTACATTTACAGTTTAAAGATATCTATGACTTTCATTTAGACAACTAAGGTCAAAAAGTATTTTATTGAAACTTCGCGTTTTTACGTAACTTCGCATTGCCGGTTTTCGTCGGAAAACTTAGAATGGTCATAACTTCTTCATTATAACTCGGATTTTAGTGTTCTTTATATGTTTGGAAACCTTAAGACGATATCTACTACATAGTGCACTCCAAACAGAGCTTTTGAATATTTCATTTTTCGATGATATTCTAATTACTTTTCAAAGAGGTTACAAGACTCAATTTTTAATGACCTGAAATAACGGGTTGTTACATCATCCCCCCGTTAGAGGGAATTTCGTCCCCAAATTTTAATACAAAAGAAAAGTTTTAGGGGCTGAGGAAGAGATGCGGATACTTCTGTTGCATTTGATCTTCTCGTTCCCACGTGAACTCAAGTCTCCTCTTAGCATTCAATCGGACCTTTACTATTGGAATGCGACTCTGTTTAGTTCGTTTAACTTCCCTATCCATGATCTCGACGGGTTCTTCCACAAAGTTAAGATTTTCATTTAGTTCGATTTCATCGAGTGGAATTACAAGTGTTTCGTCGGACAAACACTTTTTCAGGTTCGATACGTGGAATACTGGATGTACTTTGTTAAGCTCGATTGGAAGTTGGAGTTTGTAAGCCACTGGACCAATTCTTGAAATGATTTCGAAGGGTCCAATGTACCTAGGATTTAGCTTCCCTCGCTTTCCAAAGCGTATCATGCCCCTCCAGGGCGAGACCTTTAGCAGTACACGGTCACCAATCTGAAATTCCAAGGGTTTTCGTCTTTTGTCGACATAACTCTTTTGCCTATCCCTTGAGGATTTCAGTCGCTCTCGTATTTGCATGATCTTTTCAGTCGTTTCTCTGACGATCTCTGGACCAGTGAGGGTGCTATCAGGGACTAGACCTTTTGCCAAGTGCGTGTCGTCCACTTCCGTCCAGCACAGAGGTGATCTGCACTTACGGCCGTAAAGGGCTTCAAATGGAGCAGTCTTGATACTAGTATGATAACTATTATTATAAGAGAACTCGAACAAAGGTAAGTGAGCATCCCATGCTTTACCAAAGTCGATTACACATGCTCGCAACATGTCTTCCAAGGTTTGGATCGTCCTCTCACTCTGTTCGTCAGTTTGTGGGTGATAGGCTGTACTCATATCCAACCTTGTTCCCATGGATTTTTGCAATGATTGCCAGAATTTGGAAGTGAATATGCTGTCTCTGTCTGAGATGATAGACATTTGCACTCCATGAAGTCGTACGATCTCTCGGATGTAGGTTCTCGATAGTTTTTCCATCTTATTAGTTTCCTTGATCGGTAAGAAATGAGCGGACTTGGTTAGTCTGTCGACAATCACCCAAATAGTATCTTGGCCACCTTGAGTTTTGGGTAGTTTTGTTATGAAGTCCATGGAAATCTGCTCCCATTTCCACTCAGGTATTTCAGGTTGTTGGAGTAGACCTGAGGGTTTCTGGTGTTCTATTTTTATCTTGGCGCAAGTCAAGCACTTGCTCACATAGGTAGCAATCTATGCTTTCATTTTTGGCCACTAGTAGAGTTGCTTGAGATCTAGATACATCTTATCTGACCCTGGGTGCACGGAGTATGGAGTCTTGTGTGCTTCGCTCATAACTACCTCTCTGAATCCACCAAACTTGGGTGTCCAGATTCGGTTCATGAGGTAGCATACTCCGTCACTCTTGATTTCTAAGTTCTTGTCCATTCCCCTAAGGGTCTCACCTGTCACATTTTCGGGTTTCAAGGCCTCTATTTGAGCTTCCTTGACTTGTGCTGACAGGTACGAATGGATCGACATGGCTAATGACTTCACTCTTCGGCCAGAGTACTCCTTACGACTAAGGGCGTCGGCCACGACGTTTGCCTTTCTCGGATGATAGCGAACCTCACATTCGTAGTCGTTGAGCAATTCGACCCAACGTCGCTGTCTCATGTTTAACTCCTTCTGGTCGAAGATTCTTTGAAGGCTCTTGTGGTCTGTAAAGATGGTGCACTTGGTACCGTATAGGTAGTGCCTCCAGATTTTAAGAGCGAAGACCACCGCTCCAAGTTCTAGGTCATGAGTGGTGTAGTTGACTTCATGCATTTTCAGTTGTCGTGAGGCATATGTAATAACATTTCCCCTCTGCATTAGTACACAACCCAGCCCTTGCTTCGAAGCGTCGCAATACACCACAAAATCTTCGGTCCCTTCTGGAAGAGAAAGGATGGGTGCACTGCAAAGGGCCTGTTTCAAAGTCTGAAATGCAGCATCTTGCTTTTCTCCCTAGTTTTAGGTCACACCCTTCTGGGTTAAAGCGGTAAGAGGCTTTGCGATGCTGGAGAAGTTCTGAATGAACCTTCGATAATAACCAGCAAGACCTAGAAATTGGGGAATCTCTATTGGTGTAGTTGGTGCAAACCAACTTTTGATAGCCTTGATTTTTGATGGGTCCACGTGGATTCCTTCCTTGCTGACCACGTGACCGAGGAAGTCCACCTTTCTAATCCAAAACTCGCATTTTGAGAATTTTGCATAAAGTCTCTCAGTTCGTAACGTCTCTAAGACTTGTCTCAGATGTTGACTATGCTCTTCTTTATTCTTTGAATAAATGAGTATGTCGTCTATGAATACTATCACAAATTTATCCAAGAATGGACGACATACCCGATTCATTAGATCCATGAATACGGTCGGGCATTGGTTAGTCCGAACAACATCACTACGAACTCGTAATGTCCGTATCTCGTTCGGAAGGCCGTCTTGGGAACATCACTCTCTAGGACTCGCAGCTGGTGATATCCCGATCTCAGATCGATCTTGGAAAAGTAGTTGACTCCTTGGAGTTGGTCGAATAAGTCGTCGATTCGGGGTAGGGGGTATCAGTTCTTGATGGTAAGTTTGTTGAGTTCTTGGTAGTCGATGCACATCCTGAATGATCCATCCTTCTTTTTCACGAATAACACAGGTGCTCCCCATGGCGAGAAGCTCGGCCTGATGAATCCTTTTCCAAGTAGCTCATTCAGTTGGCTGGATAGCTCCTGCATCTCCGCCGGGGCTAATCGATAGGGCGCTTTGGCTACTGGGGTAGCTCCGGGAACTAGATCGATTCTGAACTCGACTAGTCTCGCGGGTGGTATTCCCGGAAGGTCCTCGGGAAAATCGCATACGTCGGGCACATTCTTGACGTCTTGGACTTCGCGTTTCACATCTACGACATGTGCCAAAAACGCGTGATACTCCTTGCATAGGCACTTCTGAGCTTGGATACTTGAGATGATACGAAGAGTGGTACTGGGTTTGTCGCCCAAGACAATGAAAGTTTCGCCGGTTGGCAGATTAAGGCGAACGGCCTTATCGTAACATAAAATGTCCGTATGATGAGAACTCAGCCAATCCATGCCAATGATGACATCGAAGCTCTTAATCGAGACTGGCATGAGGTTGATTGGAAAGGGATTATCATTTAGAGTTAGGGTACAGTTTAAGTATATCTCCTTAGTGCCTTCGGTTTTCCCGTTGTCCATTTCTACTATGAATGGTTCACTTAATGATTGTGGTATTGGTTTTAGTAGGCCTTTAAAGTCGTGACTCACAAAACTCCTTTCCGCTCCCCTATCAAACAAAATGCATGCATACGAGTTATCGAGAAGAAACGTACCTGTAACAACAGTGGGGTCTGCAACAGCTTCATCTTGTCCCATTGCGAAAACTCGGCCCCTTCCGCTGGTATTCCTGTTGTTTGCCTTCGGGCAGTCCCTGCGGTAGTGTCCCGCGTCTCCGCACTCAAAGCAGGCGCGACTTACTCCGATATTAGCAGTGGGGGCGGATTGTTAGGTTGGCTCTTTGCAGTAGCGGGCTGTATGCCCCTTCTTATTGCACCTAGTGCATTGAAGATCACGGCACAGACCGTGGTGGTGGAAGTTGCATTGGTTGCATTTCGGAAGTTTCCCATTGTATGAGCTTGTGGGGGCAGTGTTGGTAGGTACAGTAATAGCGTGGGTCGCTACTACTTGTTTTTTCTTGGGGTTCTCCTGAAGGGTTTGTCCCCTCCTCTTGTTCCAAGGCCTACTCTGGCCCTGTGCCTCCTTAGATGGATTTGCGGTAGCTGCAATGGTACCCTGTTTTACCCCGTGGTCGATGAGTCGCTGAGCCAGACGTTTAGCGCCGTTGTAGGTAATAGGGTTGGAAGCTAGGACATGCCCTTGAATCTGGGGTGACAACCCCCAAATGTACCTTTCAACCTTCTTTGATTATGGGTTGACCATGGTAGGGCACAATGCAGCAAGGTCGTTGAACCTAGTTGTGTAAGCGACTAGATCAGACCCAGTCATCTTCAGATTCCAGAGCTCCTGCTCAAGCTTTTGCACTTCGCCCCTTGGGCAGTATTCTTCTAGTAATAGAACCTTCAGATCCTCCCAACTCATAGCGTTGGCGACAGTGAGCGTCACCGAATTCACATGGCTTTTCCACCAAGTGAGGACTCGATCTATGAAGGTGCAAGTAGCGAACTTAACCTTGCTTGTTTCTTGGCATGAGCAGATCTCGAAGACTGTTTCGGTCTTTTCGAACCATTGCATTAGTGCAATGACTCCTCCAATGCCGTTAAAAGTCTTTGGCTTTGAGTTGGAAAACTCCTTGTAAGTACATTCCCTTACTTGACCATGGCCAGTGCCCCGATTGGAATGATTCGTGCTGCTTCCTATACCTCCATTTGCATTGGAGTTTATTTGCGATAGAGCTGCTATTACTGCTGCTGTGATAGCAGCCTGGACCATGGCCAGATCATACGGTGGTGGTGGAGGTGGTGGTGTCGTGCCCGGTCTGGGTCTTAGGTTTGGACGATGAGGCATCGCGCTGCCAAAAGAAAATGAGAGATTATAAGTTTTGGTGGTTGAGAGTTGAATGATATTGAGTTAACTTCCTTTAATAGTTCAAGAATTTGGATTGACCAACACAGGGTTTTGAGCTTGATTTACAAATGAAGTTTGAATAGATATACTTACGAATTGAATGAACTACACATAATTAAAACATGAAAGAGGTATGCCCTATATATATTAAACATATAGTTGTGTTACATCCGAGTTTAGACAAAAGTTTTTGACCTTTCTAAAGGTCTCCGATTATAGAAAGTTTAAAGAAAATAGTACTTTTATCCGAAGTCCTAATTTATAACAAAATTTGAGAGTCGGGCAAGTACTACTTGCGGAGTGGCTTGCGCTTGGAGCTTGACTCCGTGTCGGACTGCTTTGACTCCATGAGGTGCCTATCAAACGCGGCTTCTTGTTCCCTTATCTCCGCTATTGCTGCGATCGCTGCATTCTTTTGTTCTTGGAGGGCATTAGTGCGGTCTAGGCCATACCCTTGCAACTTGTCCAAACGGCGGATGTCAGAAGTGTACACTTGCACTTCGACATTGACCTCGCGAATCCGGTTGGCTTGAACTCCGGATTGATAGCACTGGTTGGCTAATTTGCCAACCATGACCCGGAGTGCTCGGTCTGCCGAACCCCCGCCTCTGACATCATAGAAGTCTCGGCACATGCCGTAGGGAGGGAGTAAGATCTGTTGTTGGCTCCAATGGTGGAGGTGACTCCCCCACACAGGAGTGGGTCCTTGGAAGTTCCTCACATGGGCAGGAGGTTGTGGGACCGGTGGATTGATAGTCTCTAGCTTCGAATCTGTACCAGAGTCATCTCCTTCCTCCAACTCTATAGGCTCTTCGTCTTCTTCAGGATCTTCTTCGATCCATCCTCCATTACCTTGGTTGGGGTAGTAAGGGTCATTGGGGTGATGGAATCCAGCCATTGAGTCTGTACGAGAATAGGGTTAAGAATTTACTATAAGCTAGAGCACATGAAATTTACCCTTAAGTTTAATGGTTGCTGATACTCAAATACTCCCTTAGTATTATTTAATGATATGCTTTTGGTAAGTTTTAAATTTGTTGTCCACTGCAGACACTCCTTGGCATACGTTAGTCGGCTCTCGGACAAATATAGTTGATCAGGCTATATTCTTCCCAGTTCCGATTATATGTCCCAAGGCGTACCTACACTGCACAACTTATTTATAATACTTCTAAAATGATCCGATTATGAAACTGTTATTAGTATGAATGAGTGCATGCCTACTTTATAAAAACTAAATAAATTTAATTTCAAAAGTATGACTCCTCTCAGAGTGTTTTTGCCCAGTTGATTTTATAGTTGTATACCAAAAAGAAATGGTTTTGATATACTTAATTCCCTATAAACAATGCTCTGATACCAATCTATCACACCCCCAAACCAGAACGGCGGAAACGTTCGGGGGCGGAGGACGTCATATTCAGTATCATAACAGTTCATAGAAACGAATGTACACACCACCATACATATATAAGGGTTTTAAAAATGTTTACATAATGGTATTCAGTACATGTTCAAAAGATAAATACATAAACATCTTTTCAAAAGAAATAATTAACGCCAGCGCGTTAATCCCCAAAAGTTGATTTCCAACCTGCTTAGCGGTTCCCTGAGAATACAAGTTATTTCAAAGAGAAAGTGTCAACAATTAAGTTGGTGAGTTCATAAGTGGTTTGGAAAAATTGAATGTCATTCCAAAATGAGTGTATGTTTTCCAAGAAAATCCCTTATTTTCTTATAAAAGTATGAAATGCATGAGAGTAATTGTGTTGAAAAATGCGGATAGTTGAACCAAGAAAATCCCTTATTTTCCTATTAGTTGTTTGGTTTGTATACAGGAAAATCCCATATTTTCCTAAAGTAATAGTTTGTCTAGTGTCCAAGACTAAAAAGCGAAAGCAAACCACATGCTTTAGAAGATTGAAGCATAGATTTATATAATAAAACCTATAAGGAGATTTCAGTTTGTTAGATAAAGAATAGTTTTAATAGCTATTCATTCATCATTTAGAAGTACTATAATAATTGTATATCCGATGAGTTTTATAACCATATTGAACATAATATATCTGTAGCGACGTTCTTCAGGCATCGTAGCGTTATGACAAACTGTCACCCCAAAGGACGGACTGTAGCTAACAGTCAGGGTGCGGGATCATGACTTCCCGTATAGATCTATACACATTTGACACGTTCTCCTAACGGGAGACTCTGGTTATAGACAGGACTTGTAGTATTACCTTTTAACAAGAAGGTAGTATTTGAAGATATACACGTCTCATGGATTCTCAACTAAGTCTGTATTAAAGTAGTAGTTTTGTTTACAAAGTTTATCCTTTTCCACCATATTTGACACAACATAAATCATAAGTTCTTAGAATGTATAAAACTGTTTAGCAACGAAAGATACTTTGAAATTACTAAATACTTTGTATAAATCTAGTGCATGCAAAGTATGTCAAGAGTTTTCCATAGTAGTAATGAATCACAAGTGATTCATTTGATAAAAACGAGTAAAGTGAAACTTTATGAAATAAATGATAATAACCGTATGTTTACTTGTATTCCTCCCCTAAAAGAGTATAAAAAGCATTTAAAAACGTATTTAAAGTGTGTTTGTAGGGGTATCAACTCACTTGATAGATCAAAGAAGGTGTGACGAAAACCGAGCAGAACTTTGACTTGAAAAGGCGGATTTTCTCGGATTCTCGGGAATCTTGGGAGCGTAAAACTTCCTTCGGGGCTTGAGTATGAGAATCGGGGCTTCGGGATAAATATTGCACGGAAAACGAGGCAAAACATAAGAAAAACGAGAGAAAATGAGGAAATTTCCCCGGAACCCTCGCATCCCTTTTATAGGGGCTGAGAGGCCTCGGTACGCTGGGCGTACGGGTGTACCCGGGGCGTACTCGTGCGTCATGCGTGACCGAGTCCTCGACTGCCTCCGCTTCGGATGGGACGGGGCATAGCCTCGCATAGGGGCGACGTGGACGAACCGGAGCCTAGCCCTTGAGTACACTGGGCGTACGGGGGTACGTTGGGCGTAACTCGGATGGACCCGGTGACTCCCGCTTCGGTTAATACCGAATTTTGAATTAAATTTATATATTAATTATTTATCAAACTTCAAAAATTCATATCTCCTTCATACGAACTCTGTTTTCAACGTTGTTTATATCTACGCGTAGGTAAGACTATGATCTACAACTTTCGTTTAGATTCCGTTGGCAAATTCCGAAATTATTTTTATTATTTATTTTTAAAAGGTCGGGGTAAGACAAGTTCGTTAATAATTCATAACTTTTTCATACGGTGTCAGTTTTGGGCGTTCTTTTTATGTACGTTTGTAGTTTAAAGATATCTATGACTTTCATTTAGACACCTAAGGTCAAAAAGTATTTTATTGAAACTTCGCGTTTTTACGTAACTTCGCATTGCCGGTTTTCGTCGAAAAACTTAGAATGGTCATAACTTCTTTGTTATAACTCGGATTTTATTGTTCTTTATATGTTTGGAAACCTTAAGACGATATCTACTACATAGTGCACTCCAAAAAGAGCTTTTGAATATTTCATTTTTCGATGATATTCTAATTACTTTTCAAAGAGGTTACAAGACTCGATTTTTAATGACCTGAAATAACGGGTTGTTACAGAGCCTTCATCTTCTGATACAAGATCGCCACCGACCTCCCAATGTAATTAAGGTGATCATCAACCTGAACGTCCTCTAAAGGAACAACCACTGAATCATCAACTACACAGTTCCAAAGTTTAGATATATGGAAGGTGTTATAGATCTGGCTAAGCTCCTTAGGCAAATCCAATATGTATGATACCTTGCCAACCATGGATATCACCCAAAATGGCACAATATATCGGGGCCCCAACTTTCCCCTCTTCCTTTAGCGTATTACACCCTTCCAGGGTAATACCTTCAATGAAACCATATCTGTGACTTGGAACTCCAACTCGGATCATCAATTGTCAGCATAACTCTTCTGCCGACTCTGAGCTATTTGAAGTCTCTATCTGATCTGTTGGATAAGCTGTATCGCCTGAAAGACTACTTCGGTCCTTTCCATGACCTTATGTCCAATCTCTCCCCAACACACTGGGGTGTGACACTTCCTCTATAGATGAGCTTGAAAGGCAGTGTACCGATATTATAGTGGTAGCTGATATTGTACGAGAACTCAGCTAAATAAAGGTAGGTGTCCAAAATCCCACCAAAATCAATGACACAGGCTCTCAACATGTACCTAAGTGTCTGAATGGTCCGCTCACTCTGACCGTCCGTCTGCGGATGATAAGTCGTCCTAAGATGAAGTGTTGTACCCAGTTCCTCATGGAACTTCTGTCAGAAACAAGATGTGCCTACCATATTGATCAGATAAGATAGAGACTAGAATACCATGTCGAGCAACGATCTCGAGCACGTACAAGTTGGCCAATTTCTCGGCTAATGAGCTCTTGCAGATAGCTAATAAATTGACGTTCTTGGTCAATTGATCCACTATGATCCAAATTAATTATGCCTCTTAGCCATCCGAGGTAGCTTGTTAACGAAATCCATAGTAATATGTTTCCACTTCCACATGGGAACTCTATTGGATGCAACTTGCCATGCGGTCTCAGGAGTTCGGCCTTGACCATTCAACATGTCAAGCACCTCTCGACATACCAAGTTATCTTCCTCTTCATGTACGACCACCAGTAGCTAAGTCTCAAATACCTGTACATCTTGGTGGCCTCAGGGTGTATCGAAAACCTGGACTTGTGCGCCTCCTCCAGCACAGTCTTTCTAATGCCACTGAAATTTGGCACCTAAAACCGTCCATATCGGGTCAATAAATCGTGGCTGTCAGTAGTAAACCTGTCAATCTTACCTCTAAGTCTCTCTTACTTCAAATTTCCTCCTTGACTCCCTCGGCTTTAGTCTCTCTGATAAAATCCAACAATGTCGAATCAATCGAAATCCTCATACACAGACCTCCAATCGCAGAACTAGCTGCCTTGCGGCTCAAAGCTTCAGCCACCACATTGGATTTCAGGGATGATATCGGATCTCATAGTCATGATCCTTTACCACATCAAGCCACATACAATGTCTCATGTTCAGATTCGTTTGCTTCATAAGATATCGCAAACTCTTGTGATCCGTGTAGATAGTACATCATACCCCATAAAAGTAGTGCCGCCAAATCTTGAGAGAAAATACTACTGCCCCCAATCCAGATCATGAGTCAGATAATGGAGCTCATGCGACTTTAGCTGCCGTGAAGCATAAGTAATAACTATCCCACGTTGCATATGCATTGCGCCTAAACCTATGATAGATGCACCACAAAGCATGAAAAAATCCTCAACACCCTCAGGGAGGGTCAACCTTGGGGTTTCACACAATCTCCGTC
Organism: Lactuca serriola; assembly: GCF_051521515.1. Lineage (NCBI taxonomy): Eukaryota > Viridiplantae > Streptophyta > Magnoliopsida > Asterales > Asteraceae > Lactuca > Lactuca serriola. Next base: position 161,561,022 of record NC_136416.1, on the reverse strand, counting down.
TCATAGTCTCAAATCCCACCTGCTGCTTAGGACCCCATTAAATATTCATGCCCTTCCTCGTCAGACGGATAAGGGGTACTGCAATGTTGGGGAAATCCTAAATAAATCTCTGATATTATCCTACTAAACTCAAGAAACTCTTGATCTCCGAGGAAGACTTCAGAACCTCCCACTGCATCACGGCCTAAGTCCTAGGTGGATCGACCAAAATCCCTTTTGGTTAATGAGACATCGTAGGAATTGGACCTCTCATAACCAAAACTCAGACTTCTAGAACTTAGCATACAATCGTTATCACCTCAACACTCCTATAAGCTCTTAAAGGTTCTCCTCATGCTACTCCCTGGTCTTGGAATACACCAATATATCATCAATAAAAACAATGATTGATCTATCAAGCATCGACTTGCATACCCAATTCATCAAATCCATGAAAGATGCATGCATATTGGAGAGCCCAAATGGCATCACCACAAACTCGTAATGACTATAACGATTCTGGAATGCGATCTTCTCCACATCCTCTTCTCTGAACCACATCAAATGATACCCTTACCTCAAGTCGATCTTGGAGAACCAAGATGCACCATGAAATTGATCGAAGAGGTCATCAATCTGCGGTTTTTCACCGTAAACTTGTTCAAATCCCGGTAATCAATGCACATCCGGTGTTAACCATCCTTCTTCTTGATAAACAAAATCGGTGCTCCCTACGGCGAATTGCTCCGTCTGATAAATTGCTTGACCAAGAGTTCTTGAAGCTGAGAGGACAACTCTTGCATCTCAGGTGGTGCCAAATGGTACGACTCCTTAGAAATAGGGGCCGCACCCAGAATCAAGTCAACCTTGAACTTGACCTACCTCTCCGGAGGCACACCACGAAACTCCTATGGGAACACATAAGCAAATTCTCTAACCACTTGCACATCTAAAATCGAAACCTGCTTCTTAACTTGGGTATCAACCACATAATTATGATAACCCATACATTTGTGCTAAATATACTGTTGAGCTCTGGCAACAGAACAAAAGGCCGATCCTAATCTGGTACCCTCTCTATAAACAACCAAATCTCCCCCAATTAGGATTCAAACTATCACCTATTGACCTTAGCAATTGATCATAGCCCCAAATTTGCTCACCTAATCCATCCCTAAGATCACACACACGTCTCCCATGGGGATTGGGATCAAATCAATTGAGTAAGGTACCACAAAATTCTCCAAAACACAATCCCAGAAAACACCTGATGTAAGAATCTCATGTTCGTTAGCGATAGAAACCTGCAACGGACACTTCAACTCTCCAAGGGTCATATAAAATCCCTACTAAAAGACTGGGATACAAAGGACCGACTTGCACCCGAGTCGACTAACACAAGAGAAGGAAAAGAGTTCACTAAGAAGATACCTACCAGAAACATAAACATATGCATACCATAACATAACTGGCAAAAAAGTAAATAGAAGCATACTAGTAACAAAGTCCGATGCCACCCTGGCCTCCTCTATAGTGAGCTGGAAAGCACGACCTCGAGCCCTCGGGGGCTCCACCATACCCTGGCGTCCATCTGTAATCACGTGACCCTAATGATTACAATGATAGCAGATCCTACTACTCAGTGAAGGAGCCTACTGATGACAGTCCTTCACAAAATGTCCCTCTCGACCACAATTCCGGCATGCAGATGAAGAAGACCGACAAACACCTTCATGAACCTTGTCAAACTATGTGACTAAAGTACCCCTACAACGCTTCATTGGACATTGTAGAAATGAATAAGATATTTATCACCCGTTTCGATTGATTGGTCGAGGTTGTAGCTAACAACCACAGGTGGGGATGTGAACGCGCATAGATCTATACATACGTATCTCACTTCGAAGATTAATGGTTATAGTCGTGTGGGTCTTCTAAGTATTTTTGAACTTAGGTAATGAATAATGTCTCACTCATAAGGCCCTTAACTAATTTTTATCATGAAAAGTCGTGTATGCTCGATAAGAAATTCATAAAAGTGTATAATACTCTCTCAAATAAGTAGGAAATCCCATGGTAGTGTACACAAGTAGATAAATGATTTCAAAATATGAGTTTGATAACTTATATATATATATATATATATATATATATATATATATATATATATATATATATATATATATGATGTGAACTTGAAATACTACAAAGGTGGTAAGTTTTATGACATAAGTTTTATAACATATTTTGTCATAAAATCAAAATATATTTGTAGTAGAATAATATGTTGTCTTGACTAGTTGCATTATTTAAAAATAACTATAACATATATACATAGAACATACTTATCACTAGTTTATCTATAAATGAAGTATTATTTACCAAAATAATATTTATAAACTAGTTTTTAAATCGGTAAGTGTTTATCACGAACAATAAATATATACAACACATGTATTCTTCCCCAAAGCATACAAATATTAAAAAGGGGTCATACACTTACCCTTGATGCGTGAACGAAGTTCGTGGTGTGAAACTTGTCGTGGAAATTGCTATGTGACGTTCCTTGCTCTTAAAACGAACCATCGGGTCCATTTATATTACCTAATAAGCCAAGGGTAGTTTTGGTATTAATTATTAAGTATAGGGTGGTCCTTGTTATAATAAACAAGTTCTAGGGATCAATTTGTTAAATTCATCCCCAAAGGACTAATATTGTAATATATTTCCGAAACAGGGGCTGAAGTGAATATTTTTAAACCCAAGTTTGAGAATGGGATCAGTTCTGAGGATAATTGTCCATTGATGGGCAGTTTCTGATTAAATGAAAGAAAGTTTGGCCTCGTTAAGAACTATTTCTAAGGGAGGGACCTTTTCCGTACAAATCAGCAAACTTAAGGGTTACATTTGATTATTTTGCTTTTTCGTTCATAACATGACTTACAGCGAGGAATGAAAACGAAACCCATATACCAAGCTTCATCGTCGACTGGTCAATTTCAGACTCCACCAAATCAAGACAATTAAAACAAGAATGATGGTGATTGGTTACTCACAGTGGTGGTGAGGATGATTTGTGGTGGTCAAAATATCAATACAAGTGGCGGTAGTGGAGTAAGTCGGCGATGACATGAGGATGGTGGAGCTCAGACGGCCTATCTGTTGAAAATAATTAAGAGTTTATTTATTTATTTCTGCACGCTTTATTTTTCTAAAAGAATAAATCAAAGGCGTATGGAAGGTGGTTCCTGGTTTTTGGCCATTAGTTCCTGTTATTATGCTACTTTTCCTTTTAAATAGATAGGCAAATGTGACGTTGTAATGATATTCTCTATGTTATTTTTCTCTCTGAATAAACGTATAAGCATTTGCCTCATTGTCTCTCTTCTTTATCTGTCAATTTCACCATCACAAGAAGTAAAACAGCCATTTTACAAACAATATTTGGTATCAGAGCATTCCTGGTGTATGCCAAAATATCAATCTTGTGAGGAGATGACTATTGGCATCAGTGGCAAAAATGGAAACGGTGAGAAGGACGGACAAGTAACACTTCATTATCACATGTTGAACAGGTCGAATTATAGTGCCTTAGCCTATTGTCCTAAAATATTTCTTCAGCCCATTAGCCCAAATTATAGGTGGTCCACCTCGACCCAAGCCACTATTCCATGGAAATGGCCCAAACTGAGGCCCAACAACAAAAAGCCCACTCTGACTGACTACACAGGGCGTACTCATTTGTACGCAAAGTGTACAGGTTGCATGGCTTGTACGTTGTGCGTACGGGATTGTACGCTAAGCGTACTCCTCTGTTAAGACATAATCTCAAAAAGAGCTTAACCACTTAAGACCTAAAGCTCCAGACACATATATGAGTCCATTAAAGCATCTTAACCCATAAAGTCGATTACTTGGTGGCTTGCAAACCACCAAATGGGTCCAAACTTGGAATATGACAATCTACTTTTATGAAAATGGCCAAAACTCATGCATAAACTCTCCAAGACCTTCAAGATAACAACTTTCTGACTTAGGGACTCAAATAGCACCAAGGGTGGCAACCCTAAGCCTAGGAATCGGTTTTGAGCAATAAAGCTTCATCCTTGGGACCAAAAAGGTCCAAAAACTCAACATAAGAGATCTAAGCACTCATGGATTAAGTTCAAGACTTCATACCTTGAAAAGGTCTGAAATGAAGCAACAATCCCAAATCTACAACTTCTCATTTGTACCACCACCTTGCTTTGACCTCTACATCTGTGGAGAGTGGATCCAAAACATCAAAATGCTCTCAAGAGGCCTTGGAGAATTACCAAGCGTTACATGACCGATGGTTATTTCAAGTTTAAAACCCCTGTTCCAGCTTTAGACATTTTGCTGGAATTTGTAATTTTCAAATAATCTTATTATTTAAGCATATTCATTAGCTTAGTATAATACCAGTAAACACCCACATAGTTTACTCACATATATTGTTCCATACAATTTCATGAATAAAATCAGTAAATGACGAAAGTTATAGTCCAACTCAAAAGTCAAACATCTTTAGTTTAATGAATCCATACCGATTCCCAACAAATTTTTGTAAACAAAAACTTGTTTATGATTTTAAGTTAGGGTAAATAGCACAAAAGACATTAAGTTTGCACTAAAATTCTCATTTGACACTATGTTGTTTTTGTCTCAAATTTGACACTGTATTTTCAAAAAAAAAATACAATTCTGGCCACTTGACCAGTCAATCAAGTTACCGATGTGACATTATGATGTGTCAGTTTTGATGACGTGTAATGCTGACTTGTCAAAATTGAATTTTTTTTCCACATGAAACACTAAGTTTTTACTTTTTTTGACACTAAGTTGAATTTTTTCTTTCAATTTTGACACTCTATTTTTTGTTCCAAATCGAACATTATTTTTTTTTTCCAATTTTGTTTGATGTTCACCATTTTCCATTTAAAATCCTATAAATATTTTTTTAATACATTTTAAAACTTATAGATACAATTTTTTTTCATTTAAAACCCATATTTTTGTATAAATACAAGGGTTTTTTTACATTCAAACCATAACTTTATGTATAAATATGTATTAGTTATATAAAAACCGTATTTTATATTAAATACACAACTTTAAAATGAATTTGGAGGTTTTGAGGCGTGTAGTCGATCACGGTACAAAAGTCATGTTAGTAACGTGTGAAATTTTTACATCTTATTCAAAACTTATGGTTACTATGATTCTCATATTATAATTGATGCATATTTATCCATAACATTATCTTTTGAATGTAAAAAAAAAGACTTTGTATTTATATAAAATGTGGTTGTTAAACGAAAAAATGTATTTATATGATTAAAAATGTAATAAAATATATTTTTATGCGGTTTCAAATGAAAAATTGTCAACATTGAACAAAATTGGAAAAAATGATGTTCGATTTGGAATAAAAAAATAGAATGTCAAAATTGCAAAAATAAATAAATAAACTTAATGTCAAAATTAGAAAAAAATGAAAACTTAGTGTCTTTTGTGGGAAAAAATTTCAATTTTAACCTGTTCGCGTGTCATGTTAACATGTCACGTCATTAAAACTAATATGTCATCATGTCACATCAACAACTTGATTGACACGTCGTCATGTCACATCAACAGGTAACCTGATTGACCAGCCAAATTGTCATAACTTTAAAAAAATTGGATAACCCAGTGTTAAATTTGATAAAAAAAAAACACACTGTCCAATTAGAATTTTGGAGTAAACTTAATGTCTTTTATGCTATTTACTCTTTAAATTATGCAAAAACTGTTCCTTCACATATTATTAACATGACCATTTAAAAATTCATATCAAAGTTCCCACCAATTTCATCAAAACTTTCTACAGAAGTTGTAATTTGACTTATTCAATTCCCACTCAAAACCCTGTGATGTTTCCTTCTCTACCCAATAGCTTCACAAAGTCTTCGCATGTGTTACAATTGCTTTCTGGACATCAAATTCCAAATTGCAAGAAATGATTTAAATGTTAGGATCAATAGCAACACAAATACAATAATGATGCAAAAAAATGGGAAATAGAAGGGAATACAAGTTTTACTTGTTAAGTACAATTTGCATGAAATCCACATCTGTTGCTCGGATTTTTTTGATTAAGTTCTTGATAAATTCTGACATTGTATTTGGATCTGTCAAGACATTGATGATTTTAACTCAGTAAGACTCTAAATTTAACACAAACAGTGAATAAGCCACTATATAAAACCAAGCTAAAACTATAACAGGGATTTTTCTTTTATGCAAGTACTAGTATATTTTTTAAAGTATAATTACTGAATTTTGCTAAGAAAATGAATTATTGTCATTGATTTCAAAATTCAAATCAAAATAAGATGATCAAATAGAAAGCAAAAAAAGTACCTATCAGAATGGTTCTTTGTGAATTCCTAGGTCTTCAGAGCATCACAAAATCATATACCCTCCAAAAGAGCTATATATACTCCATATATAGTCCTGATTTTCTCTCCAGAAGAGCCCTTATGGATCTAGGGTAGAGTACTCCATCATAGATAGAGACAAATATCAATCATGTCGCACTGATTTGGGACTCTAATACACTGTTATTCACACATCTACAAAGCAGGTATCTTCGTACGAGACGGTTTGTATCTCGGATGTAAAACCACAGGATTCAAGAAGGCCTCTCGACCCTGAAATACGCAGACCTTTCATAAAACAAATGTCCTGTGGAAGATGACTTATGCATGTAACTTCTACCCCTAAAATTTCTAAACGTTTTATCTTACAGATGCTGATTGGAAAATCTCGTAAAAGCTTGCACTTCCTTAGGGATAGTCTCCGTAAACATTCTAATTGGTCAAGATCCTCTGGTAATTTCTCAAGCGATGAACAATGAATCAGATCGAGCTGTTTCAAATCTTTCAACATACAAATAGAATCCGGAAGATGCTTGATCACTGAGTATGACAGATATAGCGTCTCTAAACATTCTAGTTGGCCAAGATCCTTTGGTAATGTCTTAAGTGAAGAACAATGAACAGCGAGTGTTCTCAGATGTTTCAACATACAGATGCTATCTGGAAGATGTTCAATCTTTGCATGCAACAAATATAGCGTCTCTAAACATTCTAGTTGGCCAAGATCCTCGGGCAACTTCTCAAGAAAGGAACAATCACGAAGCTCAAGAAATACCAGATGTTTCAACATACAAATGCTATCAGGAAGATGTTTAATCTTTGTATCTGATAAAGTCAGATTTTTTAAACATTCTAATCGGCCAATATCCTCAGGTAACTTCTCAAGACTCCAACAATGTTTAAGTTGAAGAACTTCCAGATGTTTCAACATACAAATGCTATCCGGAAGATGTTTCATATTTGTCATAGAAAAACTTAGCTCTTCTAGACATTCTTCGTGGTCAAGTTTCTTGGGAGCCTCCGGATACGCTTCGAGTTTAAGCTTTCTTAAACATCGTGACCCACAAGTGCTTTCTGAAAGTGTCTCAAGGTTAGTGCAAGCACACAGACCTTCATAAATAAGCTGCTTAAGATTTCTAGTCACACGGTCCTTGGGATCATCAATGTAAAAGCATTCAAACTGAAACTGTCACAAAGTATTGTCCGGGTGAAGTGAACATCTTTCAAGGGACTTGGCAATCAGATGTGACTCAGCTGAAGGATCAATCTCAAGTGATTCATCCTTTCTACTAGAAGCAACATTCCTTTTGTCAAACATAAAAGATGTAAACCCCAAACAGCCTCTTAAGTTCAAGTAGACAAGATTTTCTAGACATCCAATGGGAACATGAAGTTGTAACAAATTCTTACATTCTTTTAGATCTAACTTCTTCAGATTTGGAGTCAACCCAAGGTCAAGGGTTTTCAACTTTGAATGACTAATGTTGAGGGATGTGAGCTTTTGACATTTATCGGCCATGTGAAGGTCTTCCAAATCATAACAGCTGTTAAGATCTAAATCCTCCAGATTCGGAGTCCACCCAATGTCTAGGGTCCTCAACTATGAATTAGTGAGTGTCAAGGATCTGAGATTCAGACATTTACCAGGCATGTGAAGTTCTACCAAAGCATTGCAGTCTTTAAGATGTAAGAGCTCGAGGTTCACAGCTGGGCGAAGGTCGATTGTCTTCAACTTTGACTCACTGAGGTTACTGGTGCGTTTACATTGATAATATGTAAATGTACCAGTAACTTGGTGTTATAAAACATATTGTTGTGTGTGATTCAGTAAGTGAGTGCAAGCGAGCATTGAGTCGAAGTTTATCCGTTCCTTTTATCCAAGGTAGGATAAAAACGATATCTTTGGTCCCCTCGATGATTTAGTGATGGCACATAAGTGCATGGCCAAACCGAGACTAATTTGATGTAATCAATTGTAGTCTGTTGTCAGTCTTCATAAATCAAAAGTCGGGAAACAGTATAGAGAGAATGATTTAAATCCATGTCTCAGTCTATACGATATCTAGAATTGAGGAATATACGATCCCTTATCTAAAGGACATGCTTCTGATAAGATCAGAGTTGACAGCGGCTTTGGAAATCTATGATTGCAGATCAGGATCTGAAGTCATACGCAGAATAGTTATTAGACTTATCCAAGTGGGAGACTGTTGGATTAGTGTCTAGTCCATAACTATTTTGGTATGTACTTGACCCGATGGTTCATGGTCCTTTTGGGTTGCCTTCACCAAAGCAACTTGATAGGGTGAATTATGGAGAGAGAGGATTAATTATGATTTATTAATATATTATGAGAATAATATATTAAAGGAGAAATCATATTGTTTAATTAATATTAGTCAAGAATTAATTGATAATTAATTTTGTGGCTAAAAGAGATTAATTAAACTTAAGTGACTGGAACTGTAATTATAAGATAATTGCATTTGGGCTATGGATTACTTAATAATATATAATTTGGACGAATTCTATGGGGAAGCCCATTAGAAATCGTCCAACGGATATCCCAAAGGAATCTGTGGGCTGCTTAGGGCTTAAGCAGTCAGATTAGGGTTTCCTAGTTTAAAACCCTAATAGCCTACATGTATATATAGTACCCTTAAGCCCCAAAAACGTGGCTAAGAGTTCCACTAGGGTTTTTGGACGATTTGGGTAGCCTCCCCTCTCCTTATTCTCCATCCTCTTGCTCTTGGTGTTTGTAAGCCATTAGAGGAGTGGCACTTGTGACTCTGAGCTTTCTAAAGTCATTACAAGGAGGATTTGAGATTGTTATTGCTACATAACAATCAAGGTAAGATCTAAACCCCATTCATAAGTTAATATGATTAATTGTATGCTAGATCTAGGGTTTAAAGTCTTGGATGAATTGCATGTACAATAGAGAAACCTAGATCCAAGCATTAGGGTTTGCATGAGCACATAGGATGTTCTTATGGCCAAAATTCATCAATATTATATATATATATATATGGGAGGGTTCAATTGAGAAAAAAAATTGTTGAGAATGGGGGAATGATTCTCAGTCACTCATTTATTTTTGCTACAAAAGCCTCCGTCGTACCAGCGGAAATGGAAAATGAATAGAAATGTGTTTTCCAACAAAACATATTTCCTTAAACTATGCTAATCATTACCTTAATATATACAAAAACATAGTTTTTTTGTTTTTTTTTTTAATTTTTACGAAGCTATTTTTATCGGAAAAATGATTTTAAATATACCAAAATTCATTATTTTACAAATAGACATCCATATTGATATAATTTTAAGATAAAATAATTTTTTTTTATATTTTTAGCTATCGTTATTCATAAGTGAATAAAAATGCATCAGGTTTTATTACAGTACATTCGTTATTCACTTAAGAATAAAAAGTATGATTATTTTTTTTTTTACAATTGAAGTATCATTCATATATGAATATAGTATATAATAAACATAGTATATTCATATTAAAATATTGGATGATGCATTCACTTGTGAATATTAGATGATATATTCACTTATGAATATTAAATGATATTTTCATATGTGAATATTACATAGTATTACATGGTATATTACATGTAAATATTACATAGTATATTCACTTGTGAATATTAGATGATTAATTCACTTATGAATATTACACAATATATTCACATATGAATATTACAAGGTATATTCACTTATGAATATTAGAAGGTATTTTCACAAATATATATAATTTTTATATGTTATTCACATATGAATAACATACAGACTTGCATATTTATTTTGTGTTTTTAATAATCATATACTGATTCAGGTGAGAAAACATATTCATATGTGAATATAACGTGGGAATTTAGTTTATGCATTTCATCAAACAGTTGGAGTGCATACAAGTTAACTATTTTAAAAATGTTAAAAACATCAAGTTATCAATTCCAAATCATCATATACTTCCGATTTCGACTTCAGATGTGACATCCTATGTCTGATTGATTTCTTATTTTGATTTTGATTTCCAAAAATCCGATCGGGAACCTGTGAGTACCGATTCTGAGTCCTTCAATGTCGACTGTGACTGCGAGTCCAAAACTCTGATTCCAATTTCATGAATAGCGAAGAAATTCCGATTCCAACTGATTTCGTTTGCGAATCTGGGAAATTCCAATTCCAAATCCGTTATGAACTTTAACAAATGCTTGCAAGCTACGAACATTCGGAGTATTCAACAAAGAAATCGATGAAATTGATGAATTTGGGTTGCGAATCTGTCTTGAACGGCAAACATCCCGGCCACAAATATCGATGATTGATTAACACTGGATGACATTGATGACGGTTTAGTTGAAGAAATCTGGATGATCGTTGAAGGTTGGAGGAGAAATTTTGATGATGAACGAACTGTTATCGAATTCTCTATAGTTACGTATTTGAGATTGAAGGTTATTAACATATTTTCAAGTTTGCCACCGTGTCTTTTTATGCTTAGATTAAATGAGTGATTGAGAATGATTCCCTCGTTCTTAACATTTTTTATTTTCTTAATTAAACCCACCTCTCTCTTTATATATATATATATATATATATATATATATATATATATATATATATATATATATATATATATATATTAATTTGAAAATGTCCTTTGGTAAAGACAGGAAAAACAATAATTTTTTTACATTAAAAAGAAAAGAAAGATACCTACCCTATGATTTACTTTTCTATAAGTAAAAAGGGAAAATGACTTAAAAAGGTAACCAAGTTTAAAAAGTGTACAAAAAAGGTTATCCGGTTTCCAAATGTTCAAAAAATACCATTGTTGTTTTTTTAGTACAAAAAATATCATTAATGTTATTATTTGTACACAGAATACCAACAAAATACACATGTGTTCAACTAAAACATTGTGGTAACCAGGTACTTCAGGTAAATGGGATGAGAAGAGTGTAATCAGCTAGTGCTTGTTTGATGAGATTGTTTAATTTTTGTTGAAATTGTTGGAAAAGATCTTACTTCCACCGTATGATCCGCCGAACAAGATTACAGGTGACGCTTCGGCTGACAAATTTCTCTTCAAATCGGTGATGAGAAGAGCGTAATCAGCAAGTGCTTGTTCGGCTGTTAGATAGGCTAAAGTAGAAGCGTTCTTGTATGCCTCTTTCTGGCTTCCATATGGCATCGATTCACCATAATATCGATGCTAGATCAAATCACGCAGCTTTTGATAAAATTGTATTATTAAAGGTCTGCAAGTGAAGAAACTAATGTAGAGTAGAGTGATTAGGGCTTTTACTTCGGGGAAGATGACCATGGCACCAAAACGAGGGGCGAGTTCCCAAACGAAGTCGGTGTTGGCAGCGAACCATTCGATGTCGCCTTCGTTGCCGCAATAAAGGAAGATTGGACCCAAACGATTAGGGCCTGCGCCCACCCAGTGATCGGAGTTGATGAGATAATGTTGTTGGAACTTGGGAAGACCATTGAAGCTGAAATGATCAAGAGTCTGATCAAAGTATCGTGTCTCGTAAGTGTACTTCGGCTGAACAAGAATGTTTTGGGTTTTGAGAAGCCGTGGGGATTTGCCGAGAAATGGAGGTGGCCAGCGAGATTCCGGTGTTGATGAAAGTAGGCAGATGATTAGGAGGAAGAATAAGAAAAAGGGTTTTGCCATAGCGGTGGAGGGTGGCGATGAAGAACAATAGTGGCCGAAGTGAAGTGGAGGGTTCTTTATAAAAAGTAGCTAAATTTCCATTACATTCAAAGAATGGAAAATGACTTAAAAAGGTAACGAAGTTTCAAAAATATACAAAAAAAGACCATTGTTTTTTTTTGTACACAAGATACCATTTTACCGGCTATTGTAGGTTACCCACAAGGTTTTATTTGAACACATGTGTACTTCATTGGTATTTTGTGTATAAAAAATATACTTTAATGGTATTTTGAGTATTAAAAATAAAACAATGGTATTTTTTGTACATTTTTTAAACTTCATTACCTTTTTAAGTCATTTTCCCAAGTAAAAAAATAATAATAGAATAATACACATATCAAGTGTTCTTTATCAATAAGTGCTCTTTATCAGTATGGAATATGCTGGTATTTATCTATTTAATGATCGATGCACATTTGTTGATGTCACACCGGAAGCCATCTTCTCAAAATGAGTGTGTTCTAAATTTTTAATTCCTCTACCTTTCCTTTATAATTAGTGCACAGTCAATTAAGGTAATCCTTTTAACATATTTATAATCACTTGTTTGAGCCATACTTGACATACAACACTTGTAATTTGTATATTGATGATATCTACCCTAATAAATAAAAATGATTTTGCCATATGTTATCCTCTTATTCAATTGGTCACATTTAATTTTGTTATAATTTTGAGATATATTTATTTCTACTTGTCATGTAGTTCACTTTTCATTTCCAATATATCATTAATTTAGTTTCCATTAATTAAAGTACCATAATAACTATTAATTAATTTTAAATTTCAATTTCAGTTTCAAATAAATTTATAATTTAAACCTTTCTATTTAATATTTTATTATAATTAACATGTTTATTTGTTTAGTACACGGGTGTAACAACTAAACACATAATTTTAATTAATTTATTTTTTGCATGTTTTTATTCATAATTTTTACTTATTTTAGATTTCAAATTCAAATAATTTTTCCATTTAATAATTCTTATTTAAAATTTTATTTTAATCAACCCGTATAGCATACGGGTCTCACAACTAGTTTTATAATAAGCTTAATTATGTTTGAACTTGTTTTTTGCTGGTATTTGAAGTATATTACATGGCTTCAGCTAGAAGCTGATTGATCGATGGCTATTTCAATCCATGTTCCAGCTTTAGACATTTTTCTTAAATATGTAATTTTCAAATAATGTTATTATTTGAGCATATTTAATAGCTTAGTATAACACCAGTAGACACTCACATATATTATTTCATGAAAAAAATCAGTAAATGATGAAAGTAATAGTCTGACTCAAAAGTCAAACACTTTTCGTTTAATGAATCCATACTAATTTCCAACAATTTTGTGTCAATAAAAACTTGTTTATGGTTTTAAATTACTCAAAAACTGTTCCATAACATATTATTCACATGACCTTTTAAAAATTCATATCAAAGTTCCCACCATTTTCATCAAGACTGAAACGACCCAAAAATACGACCCAAAAATTTTCATTTTTCAATATAATCAAAACCATAATATGAGTATCATAACATAAAAACATACGCGATGTATCCCAATCATAATAAAATACTGTGCGGAAAACTGTATCATACTACATCAAATCCAAAACAACTAAAACCATCCCCAGGATAAAAGCTAAGCTGTGGTGTGTGCGATGTTGTCACCCCGAGCTCTTCCCTTTGCTTGCGGAAGTACCTGAAACCAGAACTGAAACTGTAAGCACGAAGCTTAGTGAGCTCCCCCAAAATACCACATACCATACAATAACATTTAACACATATTGGGCCTTGCCCACTGCATCGGGGCGAAGCCCGGAAACTGCATCGGACCGAAGTCCGGAACTGACTGGGACCTTGTCCCCTGCATCGGACCAAAGTCCGGAACTAACTGCATTGGACCGAAGTCCGGAACTAACTGGGACCTTGTCCCCTGCATCGGACCGAAGTCCGGAACTAACTGCATCGGACCGAAGTCCGGAACTAACTGGGACCTTGTCCCCTGCATCGGACCGGAGTCCGGAACTAACTGACTGAACATATCATAGCATATCAACTAGCATGAACACATATACTGCATACTGCATCGAGCCGTAGCCCGGAACACATAACACGTAACACATAAAACATAGCACATAAATCCTGCCTGAGCCACGAAGGCATCAAACATACTAGCTGCTACATCAGACCGAAGTCCGGAAACTACTGCTAATTGGACGGGCCGGCATTGTGGCCTTAGACCCGTCCCTACTTGAAGGAAACTCACCTCGTAAGCTGGCTGCTGAGTGTGTGGCTCGGAAAGCTAACGGCTGCTGCTCTTGAATCTCCTCGGCTACAAGTCCATAAGCACACTCAATCAAATACTAAACACTGCACTTGGGGTAAAATGACTCTTTTACCCTTGGTCAAAGTCAACTCTCTTTGGGCTGACTCGCCGAGTCCTACTCTCACTTCTCAGTTCTACACGCTGCTACTCGTCGAGTGTGGCATCGACTCGACGAGTACCCTCTTGATCCAAGAACTCAGACAATCTTCATCCGACTCGCCGAGCCGTATGAACAAACTCGACGAGTTGTTCATGATCCTAAGAAGATTGCCCTGGACTCGCCGAGTTGTATGAACAACTCGCCGAGTCCCCCCATCACTGAGTCTACCCTCAACTCGCTGAGTCCACTCTCTAACTCACTGGATTCACTCGACACTGATCAAAATGAAGGACTCGGAAACTCGCGACCCAACTCGCCGAGTCGTTCTTCCCGACTCGCCGAGTTGCCGCCATGCAACTGATTTTTACTCGATTTTGTTTGAATCCAACACATACAATTGATAGATCTGAGTCCAATAAGCTGATTTACCACGTAAAGTTTCCAACTTTACGTGCACAACCTCATGAATAAGGGAAATAAGGCTAAAAGATGCATAAAATGGGTAGATCTATGATTGATATGCAAAGTAACTCCAAAAAGACAGTAGATATGGGCTCTACAACACCCCATCATTCAGATCTAAAGATATCTCGACTTATTAAGACATTCATGCAAACATAAGGCTTGGAACAAGCATCAACTAGCTCTTAGGAGAGCCCTAATGGAAGTTTAAAGCATATAACAAGAGGGAACTCCGAAAATACCTCAAATAACTCAGATTTGCCCTTGGATCTTTGCACTACAACTCTTTTCCTTGCTTCTTTCTTCTTCTCCTTCTTCACACCTTCACAAAATGGCACCAAAAATACTTATAAGCCCTCAAGGGAGGATTAGGGTTTTCTCACTGTGTTCTCAGGGTGAGGGAGGCGAGAATGGGGTTATAAGGTGGTTTAAATAGTGGGCAACCCGGGGATTTAGGGTTTCACCCAGACGGATGGACTCGCCGAGTCCCCGGCTCACGCGTGCTCACAGTCGCGACCCTACTCGGCGAGTCAGGCTATGAACTCGCCGAGTCCCTCTTGCAAAACTTACAACAATTACCAATGAACTAACATACCGGGAACGGGTCGTTACAAAGACTTTCTAAAGAAGTCAACTCTGTTCACTAAAAACCATGAATTAGTGAAGTCGCAATGACTTGAATCCTTCAACCTATCCCATTGTAATTTGACTTATTAAATTCCCACTCAAAAGCTAGTGATGTTTCCTTCTCTACCCAAAAGCTTCACAAAGTCCTCGCATGTGTTCCAATTGCTTCCTGGACATCAAATTCCAAATTGCAAGAAATGATTTAAATGTTAGGATCGATAGCAACACAAATACAATACTGATGCAAAAATGGGAAAAAGAAGGGAATACAAGTTTTACTTGTGAATTACAATTTGCATGAAATCCACATCTGCTTGTAAGATTTTTTTTTAAAATTCTTGATCAATTCTGACATTGTATTTGGATCTGCCAAGACATTGATGGTTTTAACTCAAATATAAGACTCTAAATTCAACACAAACGATGAATAAGATACTCTATAAAAACCATGCTTAATTAAATCTATAACATGGATTCTTCTTTTATGCATAATAGTACTAGTATTTTTTTTAAATACAATTACTGAATTTTGCTAAGAGAATTAGTTATAGTCATTGATTCAAAATGCAAATCATCAATAGAAAACAAAGAAAGTACCTATTAGAATAGTTCATTGTGAATCGGATTTTCCTAGGCCATGGGAGCATCTCAAAATCATATACCCTAAAAAAATCCTCATGGAGAGATGATAACTCCAACATATAGAGAGACATATCGAACCATGTGGAACACTAACACTGCCCCCACAAACATTGATATTTATGTAGTCATGTTTTTGCTCCCAAAGGGCCCTTAGAAAGATTGGGTAGACTCCAACATAAATAGAGACATAGAGGATCATGATGTGGGACACTAATACTAATAGACTCTTTCCTCGTGGTATTCACACATAGACGAAGCAGGTATCTTTGTTGCGTATGGTTTGTATCTCGGATGTGAAACCAAAAGACTGAAGAAGGTCTCTCGATCCTGAAATACACACGCCTTTCAACAAACAAATGTCATGCGGAAGGCGACTTATGCTTGTACCTGCTACATCTAATGATTTTAAACATTTCATTTTACAGATGCCGATTGGGATATCTTGTAAAATCTTACACTCCCTTAGGTCTAGCCACTCTAAACGTTCTAATCGGTCAAGGTCCTCCGGTAATTTCTCAAGTAATTTACAATCATCAAGTCCGAGACATTTCAGATAGTTCAACATACAAATGGTATCCGGAAGATGTTTGATCTTTGAGGATGACAAAACTAGCTTTACTAAACGTTCTAATTTGCCAAGATCCTTTGGTAATGTCTTAAGTGAAGAACAACAAAGAAGAGTGAGTGTTTTCAGACGTTTCAACATACAGATGCTATCTGGAAGACGTTCAATCTTTGCATACAACAAATATAGCGTCTCTAAACATTGTAGTTGGCCAAGGTCCTCGAGCAACTTTTCAAGAAAGGAACAATCACTAAGCTCAAGATATACCAAATGTTTCAACATACAAATGCTATCCGGGAGATGTTTCATATTTGTCATATAAAAACATAGCTCTTCTAGACATTCTAACTGGTCAAGGTCCTTGGGAGCCTCCGGATAGGCTTCGAGTTTAAGCTTTCTTAAACGCTGTAACCCACAAATGCTTTCTGAAAGTGTCTCAAGGTTTGTGCAAGCACACAGACCTTCAGAAATAAGCTTCTCAAGATTCCCAGTCACTGAGGGATCATCTTTGTAAAAACATTCAAACTGAAACTTTCGCAAAGTCTTGTCGGGGTGAAGTGGGCATCTCTCTATGGATTCCGCAATCAGATGTAACTCAGCTAAAGGACCATCCTCGATTGATTCATACCTTCTACTAGAAGTAGCATTCCTTTCGTCAAACATAAAAGATGTAAACCCCAAAGAGCCACTTAAGTTCAAGTAGACAAGATTTTCTAGACATCCAAAGGGAACATGAAGCTGTACCAGATTCTTACATTCTTTTAGATCTAACTTCTTTAGATTTGGAGTCAACCCAAGGTCAAGGGTTTTCAGCTTTGAATAACTAATGTTGAGGGATGTGAGCTTTGGGCATTTATCGGCCATATGAAGGTCTTCCAAATCATTATAGTTGTTAAGATCTAAATCCTTCAGATTTGGAGTCCGCCCAATGTGTAGGGTCCTCAACTGTGAATTAGTGAGTGTCAAGGATCTGAGATTCAGACATTTACCAGGCATGTGAAGTTCTACCAAAGCGTCGCAGCCTTTAAGATGTAAAAGCTCGAGATTCACACATGAATGAAGGTCAATGGTCTTCAACTTTGAATGACTGAGGTCGATGGACTTGAGCTTTGGACATCCATTGAGCATGTGAAGTTGTACCAAGTCACGACATCTTCTTAGAGACAAGGCCTCGAGATTTGGACTAGACCCAAGATCAAGGGTCGTCAACTTTGAATAACTGAGGTCAAGAATCTTGAGCTTGTTAAGAACCTAACATAAACAAATGAACAAGATCAATATTGCTTTAATTACAAAGCAATGGATGTATAGCATCATGTAAAACAATCAATCAACTATAAATAATCTACCTTTCTTTCTGCCCCTTCCCAAAGTTGTTTGATATTACTACTTTCCATCTTAAGCGTAACAAGATTATTAGCTTGAAATGTGTTGGGTAAACACCAGAAAGGGTACTGGTACCAATGCAGATATTGTAAAGCATTTGGAAAGTATTGGCTGACATTATCATATTTCTTTTCTTCTGCAAAATTATATATTGTATTCTGAGATATGTGAAGAAATCTAAGTTCCTTCATCTTTCTAGTGCATCTATCCATTCACTCTTATTTTTACCACAAAGAAATGAACCCACAACTTTTATCGTTAAGGGAAGACCAGAAGCATAGCATATAACTTCTCCTGATAGCTTTTCATACCCTTGAATTGGAATCTCTCCCCCAAATGCATACCTACTGAAGAGCCCAATCGCCTCCTCCTCTGATAACAGATTGACATCAAGAATCAACTTCACCCGGTGTGCCACGAGCACCTGCTCATCTCTTGTTGTAATGATAATTCTACTTCCCGGTTTTAACCAATTAAGATCACCAGCTAATGCCTCAAGCTGGTCTATATGGTCCACATCATCTAGAACAACAAGAACCTTTCTATTACACATCTTCTTCTTCATCATGATTTTCCCATCATGCACACTACTCACATTGATGCCTTGATCAAATAAGACATCTTTAAGGACTTGATTTTGCAACGATTTCAAACCAGACAAAGAAGTATTTGAATTTTCCCTAACATTCTCAACAAAGCTTTTAGCTTCAAACCGAAAGGATATTTGATCAAAAACCGCTCTGGCCAAAGTTGTCTTCCCAGCACCTCCCATCCCCTTGATACCGATTACACGAACATCATCAGTACCAATTTCTAAAGATGATACAGCATCCTTTACCCTGGTCTCCATGCCTATTAGTTTTTCATCAGCATTGAAATCAATGGAACGTAACTGTAGTGAAATTTCTTCAATAAATTTTTGGACAAGTTTGGCTTCATGCCTATATATTAAAGAAGATTCAGTTAGTTTGCTCAAAATCCCACGTGAACTATAATAAAATATACATGAAATAATAACATAACCATACAACATGAGATGTCTTGGATGACTAACAAACAAAATCAAGGAATATTGCAGAGATATGATAATAGAATAGTGATAACCGTGCAGACTGGAAATTAAACTAATAGATAAGCTCAAATAACTTCTTTTTTCCTTAGTGTTGAATTATGGAAAAAAAAAACAGAGACCTCTTTTGTGAAATTATTAGAATATTGAAATTGTAAACTGAGTTGCAATGGACATTATTAGGAATTATTCGTAAGTCGTAAGTTTGGTTAAAATTGATAAGAAAAAAGGGGTCCCGGCAGGTCAAAATTGGGTCAGGTATAACAACCGGGTCCAAACTATATCGACCAAAATTGGATCTTGTGATCAAAATTAAAGATTAATTATACAAAGATATGATGATCGATGAAGGAAGGATTACCCATTTGCAGTGTTCTTCAACTCCCATCCAGCCAGATCTGCCGCTTCTTTTAGAACCTCTTTCCATTTCCCAGCAGCTTCATCATTTTCATGTTTAGCAAAAGCTTTTCCCACTGCCCCGCTTTGTTTCCGGACCTCTGTCGGATCCCATTACATCCCTCCGGATCCCATTATTCACTTACTCGAGCATTTTGATTAAAGGCCAAAGCAAAGAGCCTCCCGAACCGCTCCTTAAGAGGAATATCCAAGCACCAAACATCATTCTAGAACCTCGTTTGAGTCTCACCCCCCACCACTCTAAACATGTAATTAGAATGAATACAACCATTCTCATGGAGGTGATTAATGGATCCTACAATCTTTTGCCAAACACCCCCTCCAATTTCTATTCTCGAATCTTCCGAAAAACCACCACCTTCCCCATGACAAAATTTGACAATTTTAACCCGAAGAGCTCCCTTGTCATTAAGAAACCGCCACTTCCATTTATAAAGAAGGCCGAGGTTAAAACATCCAAACTAGTAACCTCAAGACCTACAAGTTTCTTATTTAAAAAGTAAAAATTTACTATAGGGGTTTATAGTTTCATGGGATAATGACTTAGGAGGGTAATAACGTTTCTAGTTTGTCCATATTAGGTCCCCAACGTATTTTTTGTGTATATTACACCATTAAGGTTGTTATAACCGTTTATAAATAATCATTTTACCGGCTTCTTCCTGTTAAAAGGACTATTTGTAAACGGTTATAATAACCTTAATGGTGTAATACGCACAAAAAATACGTTAGGGACTTAAAATGGACAAACAGGAAACGTTATTACCCTCCTAAGTCATTATCCCAAGATTAAAAGAAGCCCGCTATTCTCTTCCTGCTTTGCCATCTAGAGAGCCTAGTACGTAGTCTAGAAACAAAAGTTTAAATATGTAAGGATATCAATTCGTTCATATCATAATATACAAGAATATGTCATCTAAAAAAGAGAATGAAACTATGTATATTTACTCTTTGATATAGATATTATTTCAAAGTAATTTGTCTCTTATAATCACCGAAGGAATCAAAACTACCAAAATAAATCCTCTCTCGTGGGCTTGAGGGCTGGGGGTTTCACAGCGGGACATGCTGCTTTAAAAGCAGCCACAGGCAAAGTCACAAAACATGAGAGATCGTGCATGGAAAATCAACACGTGTTCATACCATTTGCATTTGATATGTTTGGTTTCCTCGCACCGGATGCGGTAGAGCTTCTTAAAAGAGTACAACGAATCATACATAGTAATGTTATATCCCCTATATTTTCGGATGTAGTCTTTAAAAGAATTTGTTTTACCATTCAAAAAGGCTTAGCGACACAACTTATTGCCCGTTTTCCATCCCACTCATTGTACGATGACAATTAAAAAGATGACAAAAAAATAAAATAAACCCAAAAAAAAAAAATTAAGAATATATTTGAATTTACAAATCCCCCCATCATCTTACTTGTTTAGTTCATTCTCACCCCTTTTAATATGTAGGAATATCATTTCATTTAAATTATAATAACATACTAAAAATCCTATGTATAGCAAAGTTATAATAAAATGGTCCATACGGATTATATATAATAATCTTGGAAAATAATAGTGAAAAAAATTACAAAATATCTTTTAATTATCGCATGATGAATTATTCGTTTATTAAAATATTAAAGACTTCAACATAATATATGATATGACTTTCAACATAATATATGATATGTAGGAATATCATTTCATTTATATTATAATGACATCTAATATTTTTTGGGTTTTTTTTACTAAAATATAATCAATTTTTTTTTAAAAAAAATAACCCTTTTGTTCCGAAATATGTCATTTCGGACCCGAAAACTAGCCCTAGCCCAATAGTGTGTGTGTATAGGTCCCACACAAAAAAAAATCTGGAATATACGTTTAAGCACCATCTACCCATATTTCAGACCAAATTTTCAGCATGGATTCATCAAACCAAGTTGTAAGTACTTTGTAATGTGTTTCTGATCGGTTGTTTTAGTCTGAAATTAAGTATTGTAGGGGTTCCGGAATGGTAATGTAGGTCCGAAATACGATGAATGTTATTCGGAACCTGATGATCTATTCCGGAATGATGATCATGAATACTTATAATATACAATTTTTTTCTTAGTATTTTTTAATAACTCATGTTAATCCAAAGACGAGTTAATGTGGATGTTGTTAAAAAAAAGTGGGTTTTACGAACAACGAAGTTCTATTCCATTTAGAGAAGCTTTTGGAATTGAGTCCGATAAAGGTAAAATCGACAAAACATAATTTTATAATTCTAATTTATTTTTACGGTAATGTATTAAAAGCTCTTGGATTGATTTTTTTTTTGGCAAACAAACGACGATGCTGAGTTTCAAAATAAGATAAAACAAACCAACAAAGACACCCATATAATTAAGAAAGGAATCAGAAAGTGTGTTAAAACATAAATTGGAAGAAGATACGACTCCGAAAAATGACACCGAAGCAAGTGCAGACTGATATGTGTATTTTTATATATATTTTTATGCACTTTATCTTAATATTTTGGCCTTATTTACTCTATTTTAGAACTAAAAAGTACTCATAATACTTTAAATTATGTTTTGCAGCTATTTGTTGTCGATAAAGCACAAAAGAAAAGACTGAAGTGGAAACCGGGTTTAGAAGCTAAAAGAAAGAAAAGAATGCTGAGGTAGCGGGTACGCCCCGCGTACCTTAAGGTTACGCCCCGCGTACCTGCTTGTGCCAGATATACTTGATCGCGTGATTATCTTGAGTACGCGCTGCGTAATCCTAAGTACGCCCAGCGTACTTAGGTCGGCCACAAAGATTATAAATATCGATTTTTAGCTAACCAGGAGGGGGGATTCGACTTCTAACATAATTTAGTCGACAATTAACTTCCGTTAAGCCGTTTTGAGGGTCTAGAAGGCGGCCGGAAGGCCGTTAAGCTAACGGGAGCGGAGATCGGAAGGATTGGAGAGCGGATACATGTTGATTATCATATGGTTTGCTGACGTGACCATGTTTAGCATTCCATTGTGGTACTTTTCTGTATTTAGTTTCTGATTTGGGTGTAAAAACCTTTTACTTTGTGTTTATGATTGAATGAAGCTTTGATTATTAGACTAATTGCTATATTAAATAGTTTATTTGTGTTTAATTTATCTTGCCAAGCTTGTTTAAAGATCCTCATGTGTTAATGATGATTATTTTCTGTTAATTGTTAAGTGAATTGAGTTGCTTGAACATCTGCTCGATTGCTTGTCTCTTATGATTTTTGATGACCATCGAGATTATAAGACTAGAAATAACGAATGTGAAACTAGGATTAACTTGAGAATAAGTAAGTTAATGTGTGAGCCTTGTTTGATGACCATCAACAATAGGTTAAATTGAATTAGTAATTTGATTAATTATATTTACAAGTCTTGCTTGATACGAACTGAACACTAGGAAACATGTTAGTTTAATCAACTGATCACTGTTTGAATTGACTTGTTTGCTAAAGGATTAGTTATAGTGAACGCGAATCTAATCATTTTAGGAATCGGTGAACATGAATAAATGAATTTGTGTATGCAATTGTCTATGTTTTTAAAGTGTAATTTATCTAAACCAAAGTACCTGAAGAGATGTGCTTTCCTTGTTAGTTTATCGAGAGTTGTTAATTGCTAGTTTGAAATTTATTAAACCATTTTATTTATTATTTTCGTGTAACCTGTAACCTATAATCAAATATATTAAATTAATCCACCGTTCCCTGTGATCAACACCCGACTTACCTAAGCTATACTGTAATCTGACTAGGTACACTGCCTATAAGTGCAAAGATAGTCTAAGTTTGTTAGGTTATAAATATTAAAATTAGTGGGTACTTTTGTGCACATCACAGACAAACCAATTATGATAGACTAGTTGCAATTATGATTTTATTTTTGTTATTGATATGTTTCAGGAAGTTGTTGTTGTTGTTGTTATTATTATTATTATTATTAAATACTTTTATGCACATTGATTTTTAACTAATATATTAATATAATTTAGGTGTATTCTATTTTCAGTCTCCAACATCCAGTGACTCGAACAATCAGAATGAGTTGCCTATAGAATATGCTATAGCACGTCTTGAAGACAAGCAACGACGTCTTGTTGATGTGATTGCATTAGACATGATTCGTGATTATTAATGTGCTAAACAACGAATGGTAATACTAAATATCCCATTACTACCTTCACCGGCTGGGGACCGGAGAAAAGTAGCATTGGATAAGATGTAAATGCTCCTTATTACCATGTCTGAAGATATATGGCAATTTGTGAACACAATGGACATCATCGACGGAACATGTAGGACAACTCCAACAATAGAAGATCAAGTTGAATTGACTGATAATGATTTCGAACTAGCTGAGACCTACATGGGATTGTTTGAAAACCATATAGACACAGTTAGTTTGCATCGGATGCAACTTCCCAGTTATCGGCCACAAATGTCATCTAATTTTAAATATGAATATTGTAATGTCTTTTCAAACTGAATTTTATAAAATGAACGGTATGATTATCTAAAATGACAATTATCCTTTTTCTTTTACATTATTACAAAAAGCGTTATTTAACCTATTACATACTTAGATTGGTTTCCACAAATCAGGAAACTGTAAGGGATACATATTTTGTTCCCTGTCAATAAAATCTTCTCCAATTCTAACAACATCTGTTAGACGGTACCGTTCTGCACACAACTTATTGATCTCCTTATTTGCATTTTTAATCCATTTCTTAGCTTGTTTCACTTCTTTCATCGCTTCTACAACCCATTTTTCTTTTTCTTTTACTTGTTCCACTAGATCGTGTGCATGTTGATTTATTGTGCGACTTTTTTTAGAGTCCCTTTCATTTGCTTCTTCAGCAGCCTTCATAGCTTGGAAAACATCATCAAACATTTTATCCGAGAGTGTGAAATTTGGGCCTTTCAGAAACGGGTTATTATATGAACAAACATAACAATCTTCTTATTCACAATGCCAAACACCATCATGAGATTAACTCATTCCAATTTTATTTCAACATTGAGGTTTCATGCTAGGTGCATTTTAAGGTCAAAAAGCAAGTTTCTGAAATAGCCATGCTAGAAAGTGACTCCGGATCCAGAATGGGATTCCGGAATAAGGGCCCGAAAGACTGTCAGGAATCTATGACATTTACTGTTCAGAATGACTACACATAATGGCAGGAATATTTGACTTTTAGTTTTCAGAATGACTACTCATGTGTCAGGAATCTAGGACAATAATTTTGTTCTGGAAATGGGGTTTTGAAATACCAATTCTGAAATGTTGCTCCGGAATGTGTTTCTGTAATAGTGTCAGGAACCATAACCTTAGTAAATGACATTATATAAAGGAATTCAATCGTCCAAATTACCTTGTTAAATTTACTACTAAAAATTCATTTCTTATAATCCAAAGAAATGGCATACTGCGATTGTGACTCTGAAGGGATTATAAGGACATCAACTACTAGAAATAACCATGGACGGCTTTTTTACGCTTGTCCTAAAGAGGTATGTCGTTATCCTTTTATTATTTTTCTTTGAATTAATATTAATTTCCACAATATACGTCATGTGTTTGATCTTTAATTTTCAGAGACCACAGTCTATGTTTATTTGTTGGGTTGACAAAACAAAAGACAATAATTTGGTGATAATCAGTACCTTATTTCGATCGACAAAGAAACTTTAATGTTTTGTTATTTGTTAGTATTACAATGGTACATGTAAATTATGTTTTTTCTTTCTTTCTAATATGTAACAAATATTAGGGAAATAATAATATTTTTCATTACACACTACAAATCAATTACAAACATAAATAATTGTAATTAGATTGGCAATAAAACTGCAATCAAAGGGTCTGGTATTTCTCATGCATTTGGAAGGGGGAAGAAGGTGCATAGTTTATGTCTAGTAGGAAGTTTGAAACATGTCAGCCCGATAATATATCTGAACCATATTCATGGATGTTTGAATGACGTGATGCCGCAACAGCATGACCGCAAGCTATACCTAAAATGTGCCATTTCCCACATGAACATGTATGACAGTTCAGATCAACAATGCAAGTTTTTTTAAAATCAAAAACTCGATAAATGTCGGACGGGAGCGGTGACAAGATCGCTGGCAGGATCTTTGTTGATTTCCACCGAACAGACTTTTGCATCCATTTATGAAGCAACATTTCCGCATACGGGGTGAGTAGGGTAGTTAAACTTGCTGAAAAGTAAATATGATCAAATGAGGTTCTTGTAAAAGTATTTAAATAAATTTAATATTTCACCCGGCATTTTACTTGCCATTAATCTGCATTCATTGAAAGTCCGTTGAACATAGTCAAGAATTGCCTCGGTAATCATTAGTATCAGTACATTACGTTGATTTATCGATAACACAACAACATTCAAGAACATCAATGTTAACTAGATTCCAACAGATGTTAGGAAAATAGGCACTTGCCCATTTCACATGACCGATGTTGGCAAGCATTTCACGAGCATCATGGGTCAGCCGACGAAAGTTTTCTTCAAAATTAAACACAATATAAGAGTTGGATGTCATCCAGAACAAAGTTTGTAATGTTCTTCTAGAGACGCCTCTTGTGTACATATACCTTAACACACTTTTAGAAGTATCCAATGATAAAAATCAGGGAATACATGCTTTATACAAGAACTAACGACATCGTCCATATTTGTTATGAACGATACTTCCCTACCCTGTCTCAGAGCTTCTCTTAACTTCATAAGGAACCAGGTACAAAATTAGAGATTATTTTCCACGGCCAGACCAAATGCTATTAGGAGGGTCTAGTTGTTCCCATCGATAGCAACCGCTACAAACATTGTTTTTAGGCAATCCCTTCTAAGAGGGACGGTACCTATGAAGATGACAGGCAAGAAGCATCCTAAAATGCATGGATCTGTATATGTCTATAGGGAGACATCCTTTCTACCTTAAGTTTCTTAAATGATGAAATGGGGGTAAGTCTTTAGCAATATTTATAAACCGAGTGTCGTCTGAACTAAGTTATCTTAGGTCAGTGGGTATCATGTTCCAACTTTCAAAAAGCTTTGTAAACAATTCATAACAGAGGTCTATATAAAATAAACTTATGAATTTTTAGTAGTAATCACTCTCAAATAGGATTTCTTGATTCGATTTACTGTTATTAGTTGCGACAGAAAAGGCGATAAGCCTAACACATAGGGTGAGTAGTGTAATCACCAACTCACTAGGTTATATTAATTATTAGTTGTTAGTATGACGCATCAGGTACTCTACCACCTTGCATGTCTCACGAGTGGTTTCCTCTGTTCTCTATCCTACTCTTGGTGGTAATGATTTGTTATCTCCTCGTATCTATATGGTGTCCTTGATCTTCGTAGGCATGTTGAATCTCCGCTCTGTCATGCTTAAGGTTTTAACACTGATCCCCATTACTTCATAATGGCGATTTTGAACCTAAATGTTTGAGTGAGCTTCTCATATGTGTTCTTGATAGGTTAAAGGTCCTTGATGATTTCTCTAGTTCCTTATTACTCGTCTATTTCCTTCTTAGAATCCTCCTTATGAATCTCTTCTTGATCATCCTTGACTCCTCTATTGTTGTTGTAAAGGAGTAGTTACATCTATCTATGAGGTTTGTGCGAGAATGGGAATATCTAAAGAATCTATATGATTAATAAAACATTTTTATTTAAAAATAAATTTTTACGAGGATGATCCTTACCGGTCTTCCTATAATCACGTAGTGTATATAGATTATATATAATCCAGATCAAACAGGCCTTCGAATAAGTGATCCTACTCTAAAACCACAACCAGACAAGGAACAGGAAGTAGAGTGAAAATCACAAATTTTAAGTCTATAAAATCTCAACTATATATAAACTTAATGTATACACTCAACAATTGTAGGCCTACCAGTAAGGGTCTTTTAGTTTTCACATAAGTTATTTATAGTACCTAAAATATTCCTGTAGTATTTTAGTTGCATGTTTGATTCTAGAGTTTTCTTGGTATAAGAATTTGGTAAACTTTTAGACTTGTTGTTATTGTATAGTATCATAAAATACTCCTATAGCATTTTAACTTTGTGTTTTGTTCTAGATATCCTTCGTATATTGGCTTTTGGTAAGTTTTAGGCTCGCTGCAACACTACCATCACTCCCAAACGCATGTTGTTCGTATCTCAAATAAATATAGTTGATCATGCTATATTTATCCCAGATATGATTACATAATTGTCTAGGTTTGACTGTAGTGTCCAACATCTAAATACTTTTGTTTTGTTCTTCTTGTAATACTTCTTCTAGTATATGTATATATATATATATATATACGTATGTATACTTTAATACAAGTATAATTCTTGGTCTGAGTGTTTTTATCCCATTGTATTTGTAGTTATATATCTTTTATGGGTTGATATATTGAGTTCACTATAAACAATGCTCTGATACCAATCTGTCACACCCCCAAACCTGAACGGCGGAAACATTCGGGGCCCGAGGACATCATGCACATTATCACAACCATTGTATAATAGTAATCAAAGCAAGAACAACCATTGTATTCATAATATAAAATTGACATTGTGTTTAAAGCATTGATTGATTTACATTAAAACTATAGCCAAAAGATAAGACGTAATACAAATATGCTCTGTCTTCATAACGCCCAAGAGAGTACCTGCTACTAACTTTCCTGAGAATACAAGTGGTTTGAAAAGAGAGTATCAACATTTAAGTTGGTGAGTTCATAAGTGATTTTGTTATAAAAAGTATGTTCTTTGTTCTTTGGAAAAGTTCGCATGTTCCTCAAGAAAATCCTATATTTTCTTAATGAGTAAGATGACCATACATGTTCCTTCTATGATTACTTAGTTTATACTAATTATATATATAAACTAATATCGTATTTGTAAAACATTGTTTTCAATAATTAATCGTTTTTGTTTTCAGCAAGTTAAATCATGAACTGTTTACTATGAACTGAATTGTGAACTGAACTATGAACTGAACTGTGATCTAATATGAACCATGACCGAAAACTATATGTATAATTACCATACTTAGTTTAACGATACCTAGTTTTATTTAAATATAAAACTAGCTGAAATTGTGTTTACCCTGAAAGC
This sequence comes from Lactuca serriola, assembly GCF_051521515.1. Lineage (NCBI taxonomy): Eukaryota > Viridiplantae > Streptophyta > Magnoliopsida > Asterales > Asteraceae > Lactuca > Lactuca serriola. Next base: position 161,532,082 of record NC_136416.1, on the reverse strand, counting down.
TCAATACAACGATACTACCCTCCTATGATTAGCTAGTACATATGAGTTGTATATGACCGAGATCAAACAGACAGTTGAATGGGTGAATCTGCCCTAAGCCCACAACCAAAAAAGGAACAGGAAGTAAGGCGGACATCACAAATTCCACTGTCTACCGGACTTCAATTTATCTAACACTATTGTATATACTGAGTAATCATATAGTTAATATCCTTTAAGATTGTTTAAGGAAAGTATATTAATACGTAAATATATCATTGTTTTCTCCTTGTGAGTTCTCATAACCATACTTGATGACCTAAGATGGCCTAAAACGACGTTCTTCAGGCGTTGGAATCGGTATGACATTTGTCACCACAGGTCTGCCGACCTAGTGTTGCAAGCAGCTCTGGTGCGGGATTGTCAGTCCCGTATAGATCTATACACAAACTCATGCTCTCCCTCCGGGAGACTCTAGTTATAAGTCAAGAATTTAATGGGTACTTAGATAAGTACATGAAGGCGTCTCACAAATTGTTTCAACGAATTTACTAGTAATAAAGCAGAAAATCTTTTTGTAAATAACAAGTAGTTTTGAAAAAAGATCCTTTTATTCCATAAACTGTACCTATTATAGCTTATAAGTTTATTTCCATGTTTTTAACCTGGACTTCGTAAAATAGTTCATAAGTTCCATAAACTGTACCCATTATAGTTTATACGTGTGTAATTTACGTAACATGAGCCTATTGTATTTTAACAACCTGGAGAGTTTATAAGTTTGGTAACAAAAAAATTTAGTTAGTATTTTTGCGTACAATGTTTATAATATATATAAAAGAGCGAAATAAACAATTTGTATTTTAAACACAATATTACTTGTGTTTTTACTTGTATTCCCCCCTAAAAACATAGAAAATTTTGGAATAGTATAGGGGTATGAAATCACCTGATAAATGGTGATTTGGGCAGTGTTTCGTTTCTATAAATGATCTTTCTCGAAGAAACCATGAGTTTCTGATGAAAAACCGGGATCTATGCGGGTAGAGTTTCAACAGGAAAATATTATTTTCTCAAGGACTTCGGGGTTTCGGGCTTTCTTCGGGTGTTAGGGGTGTTCTCAAGGCTTCGGGGTGGTTTAGAGTGGTTAGAGAGGGGTTTAGGGTGAAAGAATAAGAAAATTTGTAACATAAATCCAAAGACCTCACATTCCTTTTATAGTTGGCTGAAACCTCAAAGTACGTTGGGCATAACTTCGGTACGATGGGCGTACTCGTTACGCTGGGCGTACAAGCTACATGGCGCGTGTTCGGTATTTGAGCTTCGAACGTGGCTGATATGTGTCAATATGAGAAGGAAGGGCAACATGGCCGACTCCGGACCTTGTTTCTGAGTACGATGGGCGTACATACGAAGTACGTTGGGCGTACGGCTTCGACCCGACCTCGTATTTTGTGCCCAGAACATCAAATTTACATATCTTTTGCATATAAGCTCCGTTTTTTACGCTCTTTATATCCACGCATATGTGAGATTATACTCTATAACTTCCATTTAGACTCCGTCGGCTAAGTTTGACTTTATTTTTAATGTTATATTTTTAACGGGCCGGGACAGGAAAAGTCCGTTAAAAATTCATAAAATTTTCATTCGACATCTGTTTTTGTCTGTTTTTTTACCATTGCACTACTATTGACAAGATCTTCAATTGTTGTTTAGGCTGTGTTGCCTAAAAATAGCTCAATCTTTAGTTTGATTTTTGGGATGTACACTGTTGTGTCGAATCTTAGAAATATCATAACTTCCTCATACAAAGTCATATTTAGACGTTCTTTTTATGTAAACTCTTGGTTTAATGTATTCTACGAATTTCATTTAGATTGTTAAGGCTAAAAAGCATTTTATTGAAAACTCACTCTTTACGCTACATAGTGTTTTGCCGGTTTTGTCACGGATCTTCGATAGGTCATATCTTCTTCGTTATAGCTCATATTTCTATGTTCTTTATATTTTTGGAAACCGTGTTACGATCTCTACCACTTTATTCATTCAAATCAAGTTTATTTAACATTTTTTAAGGTTAATTTTCTTTATTACTTTAAAACAAGTCACAATTTGACCTAAACTAATATATTGACTTAAAATATCGGGTTGTTACAAAAAGCCACCAATAACCATCATTGTTTACAAAAAGAACTGTTGTTTCAAAAGTATTATTCAAAATCAGAGATTTCACAAGATCCCATAACACAAAACAGGAAGATGTGCATGATCATGTCTTCACTTTCCTGCGATCATCAGAAGTACCTAAAATAATAAATTGAAACTGTAAGCCAAATCTTAGTGAGTTCCCCCAAAGTACCATCACACAAGATATAAAATACATAGGTTAGCGTATTGGGTCCACAACCTCCCAGTTGGATTACCCTGGCCCACAACCTGCCGGTTGGATTGTCTGGCATACCACATATTGGGTCCACAACATCCTGGTTGGATTATCCTTGGCCCACAATCTATCGGTTGGAATGCCCTGGCCCACAACCTCCTGGTTGGATTCCACCAGTCTGTTAACTGACAGCACAACACAGTAGTCTCAACTCCAATGTAATATGTCGACATATAACAAATAATGTACATGTTCAACAAGCATATAAGTATACCGTCATTAATCACAGGTAGTCCTACAGATCTACCAGTCTAACAGATATCAATAACTATCAGGTAATCGAACGGGTCTATCACATGTTCAACATATCTTAACTCGGTATCTAACAGGATATCAATCCATTGGGACGGCCTTAGTGCCTTTGACCCGTAATTACTGTGAGGATAACTCACCTCTTAGTCTACAAGATGTCTGGCAGATCACAACTCCAAATAACAAGCCAACGGATCACCTAAACATAAAACAATGACTGATCTCAAATACCACTCAATTGACCTAAAATACCCTCAGGTTATACTTGGTTAAAAGTCAAAGTCAATAAACCATCCGACTCAACCCAGCCGAGCCAACCCAGTCGAGTATGTTGGGCGTACTCCTCAGTACGTTGGACATACTCGCTTGTTGACCAAAAGACAGGGCTTTGACCGCGTACGTGTTGCGTACCATTTGGTACGCCCAACGTACGCACATGGTTAATCTCTTTTCTCATGAAGAGATTAATACATCAAGACCTTACGTCGAAAGTATGATACAAGCCCCAAAAGACGTATTTGACCATAAAGTTGCAACTTTATGGTCTTGCATGTCCAAAAAGCGCTCAATACTAAAAACCTTAATTACTTAACCTATTAAGACCTTGTAGAACACGCATGGAAGGGAAGAAATGATCAAGACCACATTTTTATGCATATAAACAACTCTAGACGTTTGAAAGGACAACTTAAATGGATTGGAATAACTCATATTCAAAATACCAAATTAATGGGACCAAGAGAACCCATATTCTTGGCTAACTTAGATCTATGCATAACTTCATCACGTTTAAATCTTTTTACCACCATTTGATGCCCAAAGGTGATGAGATCCTGGATCCAAAGACTTCTACTTCTCTAAGCTAACCTTCTCTTCTTCCTTTCTCCTTCAAGGTGACCAAAACACAAATACAAAGCTCAATAATGCTCAAAAGTGTATTAAGGGTTTGCAAATGACGAAATGAGGGTTGGAGGCTGGCGAGGGAATGAGCACCTGAAGGTTAATGATGTTTATATAGGGTCCAAACCCTAAAAACTAGGGTTTGTGGCTCACCCATGTACGCCCTACGTACGCTGGGAGTATGCCCTATGTACTTGAGCCTGCCACCATAATTACAAAAATGCCATTATGGACCATTTTGCAATCTTTCTCATGCACAAGGGCTAAAATGCAATATTTCTTCATATATAGGGTTAGAATTAAAAATACCTCATCAACGAGATGTTACAATTCTCCCCCACTTGAACTAGACTAAGTCCTCAAAGTCCCCTACTGTGAACAAATACGGGTAATGCTCCCCCACCTTGTTACGTAGAGCCTTCATCTTCTGATACAAGATCGCCACCGACCTCCCAATGTAATTCAGGTGATCATCAACCTGAACATCCTCTAAAGGAACAACCACTGAATCATCAACTACACACTTCCGAAGTTGAGATACATGGAAGGTGTTATAGATCTGGCTAAGCTCCTTAGGCAAATACAATATGTATGATACCTTGCCAACCATGGATATCACCCAAAATGGCCCAATATATCGGAGCCCCAACTTTCCCCTCTTCCTTTAGCATATTACACCCTTCCGGGGCAATACCTTCAATGAAACCATATCTCTGACTTGGAACTCCAACTCGGATCATCAATTGTCAACATAACTTTTCTACCGACTCTGAGCTATTTGAAGTCTCTATCTGATCTGTTGGATAAGCTCTATCGCCTGAAAGACTACTTCGGTCCTTTCCATGACCTTATGTCCAACCTCTCCCCAACACACTGGGGTGCGACACTTCCTCTATAGATAAGCTTGAAAGGCGGTGTACCGATATTACAGTGGTAGCTGATATTGTACGAGAACCCAGCTAAATAAAGGTAGTTGTCCAAAATCCCACCAAAATCAATGACACAGGCTCTCAACATGTACTTAAGTGTCTGAATGGTCCGCTCACTCTGACCGTCCGTCTGCGGATGATAAGTCGTCCTGAGATGAAGTATTGTACCTAGTTCCTCATGGAACTTCTGCCAGAAACAAGATGTGAACCTACCATATTAATCAGATAAGATGGAGACTAGAATACCATGTCGAGCAACGATCTCGAGCACGTACAAGTTGGCCAATTTCTCGGCTAATGAGCTCTTGTAGATAGCTAATAAATCGATGTTCTTGGTCAACTGGTCTACTATCATCCAAATTAATTATGCCTCTTAGCCATCCGAGGTAGCTTGTTAATGAAATCCATAGTAATATGTTCCCACTTCCACATGGGAACTCCATTGGATGCAACTTGCCATGCGGTCTCAGGTGTTCGGCCTTGACCATTCAACATGTCAAGCACCTCTCGACATACCAAGCTATCTTCCTCTTCATGTACGACCACCAGTAGCTAAGTCTCAAATCCCTGTACTTCTTGGTGGCCTCGGGGTGTATCGAAAACCTGGACTTGTGTGCCTCCTCCAGTATAGTCTTTCTAATGCCACTGAAATTTGGCACCTAAAACTGTCCATATCGGGTCAATAAACCGTAGCAGTCAGTAGCAAACCTGTCAATCTTACCTCTAAGTCTCTCTTAATTCAAATTTCCTCCTTGACTCCCTCGGCCTTAGTTTCTCTGATAAAACCCAACAATGTCGAATCAATCGAAATCCTCATACACAGACCTCCAATCGCAGAACTAGCCGCCTTGCGGCTCAAAGCTTCATCCACCACATTGGATTTCAGGGATGATATCGGATCTCATAGTCATGATCCTTTACCACATCAAGCCACATACACTGTCTCATGTTCAGATTCGGTTGGTTCATAAGATATCGCAAACTCTTGTGATCCGTGTAGATAGTACATCATACCCCATACAAGTAGTGCCGCCAAGTCTTGAGAGAAAATACTACTGCCCCCAATCCAGATCATGAGTCAGATAATGGCCCTCATGCGGCTTTAGCTGTCGTGAAGCATAAGTAATAACTATCCCACGTTGCATATGCATTGCGCCTAAACCTGTGATAGATGCACCACAAAGCACGACAAAATCCTCAACACCCTCGGGGAGGGTCAACATTGGGGTTTCACACAATCTCCGTCTCATAGTCTCAAATGCCACCTGCTGCTTAGGGCCCCATTAAATATTCATGCCCTTCCTCGTCAGACGGATGAGGGGTACTGCAATGTTGGAGAAATCCTAAATAAATCTCTGATATTATCCTACTAAACTCAAGAAACTCATGATCTTAGAGGAAGACTTCAGAACCTCCCACTGCATCACGGCCTAAGTCCTGGCTGGATCAACTAAAATCCTATTTTGGTTAACGAGACATCGTAGGAATTGGACCTCTCGTAACCAAAACTCACACTTCTAGAACTTGGCATACAATCATTATCACCTTAACACTCCTATAAGCTCTTAAAGGTTCTCCTCATGCTGCTCCCTAGTCTTGGAATACACCAATATATCATCAATAAAAACAATGATTGATCTATCAAGCATCGACTTGCATACCCAATTCATCAAATTCATGAAAGCTGCATGCATATTGGAGAGCCCAAATGGCATCACCACGAACTCGTAATGACTATAACGAGTCTGGAATGCGGTCTTCTCCACATCCTCCTCTCTGAACCTCATCAGATGATACCTTGACCTAAAGTCGATCTTGGAGAACCAAGATGCACCATGAAATTGATCGAAGAGGTCATCAATCTGCGGTTTTTCACCGTAAACTTGTTCAACTCCCGGTAATCAATGCACATCCGGTGTTAACCATCCTTCTTCTTGATGAACAAAATCGGTGCTCCCTACGGCGAATTGCTCCGTCTGATAAATTGCTTGACCAAGAGTTCTTGAAGCTAAGAGGACAACTCTTGCATCTCAGGTGGTGCCAAATGGTACGACTCCTTAGAAATAGGGGCCGCACCCAGAATCAAGTCAATCCTGAACTTGACCTACCTCTCCGGAGGCACACCAGGAAACTCCTATGGGAACACATAAGCAAATTCTCTAACCACTTGCACATCTGAAATCGAAACCTGCTTCTTAACTTGGGTATCAACCACATAAGTATGATAACCCATACATTTGTGCTGAATATACTGTTGAGCTCTGGCAACAGAACAAAAGGTTGATCCCAATCTGGTACCCTCTCTATAAATAACCAAATCTCCCCCAATTAGGATTCAAACTATCACCTGTTGACCCTAGCAATCGATCATAGCCCTAAATTTGCTTACCTAATCCATCCCTAAGATCACACACACGTCTCCCATGGGGATTGGGATCAAATCAATTGAGTAAGGTACCATAAAATTCTCCAAAACACAATCCCAGAAAACACTTGATGTAAAAATCTCATGTTCGTTAGCGATAGAAACCCGCAACGGACACTCCAACTCTCCAAGGGTCATATAAAACCCCTACTAAAAGACTGGGATACAAAGGACCGACTTGCACCCGAGTCGACTAACACAAGAGAAGGAAAAGAGTTCACTAAGAAGATACCTACCAGAAACATAAACATATGCATACCATAACATAACTGGCAAAAAAATAAATAGAAGCATACCAGTAATGAAGTCTGATGCCACCCTGGCCTCCTCTACAGTGAGCTGGAAAGCACGACCTCGAGCCCTCGGGGGCTCCACCCTACCCCGACGTCCATCTGTAATCACGTGACCCTAATGATTACAATGATAGCAGATCCTACTACTCAGTGAAGGAGCCTACTGATGACAGTCCTTAACAAAATGTCCCTCTCGACCGTAATTCCGGCATGCAGATGAAGAAGACCGACAAACACCTTCATGAACCTTGTCGAACTATGTGACTGAAGTCCCCCTACAACGCTTCATTGGACATTGTAGAAATGAATAAGATATTTATCACCCGCTTCGATTGATTGGTCGAGGTTGTAGCTAACAACCACAGGTGGGGATGTGAACGCGCATAGATCTATACATACGTATCTCAACTTCGAAGATTAATGGTTATAGTGGTGTGGGTCTTCTAAGTATTTTTGAACTTAGGTAATGAATAATGTCTCACTCATAAGGCCCTTAACTAAGTTTTATCATGAAAAGCCGTGTATGCTCGATAAGAAAATTCATAAAAGTGTATAATACTCTCTCAAATAAGTAGGAAATCCCATGGTAGTGTACACAAGTACATAAATGATTTCAAGATATGAGTTTGATAACTCATATATATATATATATATATATATATATATATATATATATATATATATATATATATATATGGGCTTAGGGAATATGTGGCTGTTATGTACCTAATATTAGGTATAGAACCATCAATAACTACATAGTTTTAACAAAATGCAATCAAATCTCTCTACCATCTTTCTTATATTCACTATTAGGGTAGATGATAGACTCTGTACATATTTTTATGGAGGTTTAAATATTTTATTTTACACCACAAACCATGTATAAAAATACATTATCAACTACCTATAAATCTTCATATTCAAATTTAATATAGAAAATTATGGTGAAAAATTAAAATTGTTCATTAAAAACCCAATAAACTTCTTCTCATAACACATCAAAAAGGACCATGCAAGTATATATATGGTAGGTGTCAAAGAAAGCGATAAAGCCTACTAGAGGTCTAATAAAAACAACTCATTCGAAATACATAGATGTTGGAGATAAATTATGAAATCAGGAATAATATGAGCTTAAAAGTAATAGGAAGAAGCTAACAAAGAAAAAAATTATGTTTTTTTAATCAAAATGAATTCAATTTTGATGGTTCTATACCTAATATTACATACATGACAGCCATATATTCACTTTTCCCTATATATATATATATATATATATATATATATATATATATATATATATATATATATATATATATATATATATATATGAATGATGTGAACTTGAAATACTACAAAGGTGGTAAGTTTTATAACATATTTTGTCATAAAATCAAAATATATTTGTAGTAGAATAATATGTTGTCTTGACTAGTTGCATTATTTAAAAATAACTATAACATATATACATAGAACATACTTATCACTAGTTTATCTATAAATGAAGTAATATTTACCAAAATAATATTTATAAACTAGTTTTGAAATCGGTAAGTGTTTATCACGAACAATAAATATATACAACACATGTATTCTTCCCCAAAGCATACAAATATTAAAAAGGGGGTCATACACTTACCCTTGATGCGTGAACGAAGTTCGTGGTGTGAAACTTGTCGTGGAAATTGCTATGTGATGTTCCTTGCTCTTAAAACGAACCACCGGGTCCATTTATATTACCTAATAAGCCAAGGGTAGTTTTGGTATTAATTATTAAGTATAGGGTGGTCCTTGTTATAATAAATAAGTTCTAGGGATCAATTTGTTAAAATCATCCCCAAAGGACTAATATTGTAATATATTTCCGAAATAGGGGGCTGAAGTGAATATTTTTAAACCCAAGTTTGAGAATGGGATCAGTTCTGAGGATAATTGTCCATTGATGGGTTGTTTCTGATTAAATGAAAGAAAGTTTGGCCTCGTTAAGAACTATTTCTAAGGGAGGGACCTTTTTCGTACAAATCAGCAAACTTAAGGGTTACATTTAATTATTTTGCTTTTTCGTTCATAACATAACTTACAGCGAGGAATGAAAACGAAACCCATATACCAAGCTTCATCGTCGACTGGTCAATTTCAGACTCCACCAAATCAAGACAATTAAAACAAGAATGATGGTGATTGGTTACTCACAGTGGTGGTGAGGATGATTTGTGGTGGTCAAAATATCAATACAAGTGAAGGTAGTGGAGTAAGTCGGCGATGACATGAGGGTGGTGGAGCTCCGGCGGCCTATATGTTGAAAATAATTCAGAGTTTATTTATTTATTTCTGCACATTTTATTTTTCTAAAAGAATAAATCAAAGGCGTATGGAAGGTGGTTCCTGGTTTTTGGCCATTAGTTCCTGTTATTATGCCACTTTTCCTTTTAAATAGATAGGCAAATGTGACGTTGTAATGATATTCTCTATGTTATTTTTCTCTCTGAATAAACGTATAAGCATTTGCCTCATTGCCTCTCTTCTTTATCTGTCAATTTCACCATCACAAGAAGTAAAACAGCCATTCTACAAACAATATTTGGTATCAGAGCATTCCTGGTGTATGCCAAAATATCAATCTTGTGAGGAGATGACTATTGGCAGCAGTGGCAAAAATGGAAACAGTGAGAAGGACGGACAAGTAACACTTCATTATCCCATGTTGAACAGGTCGAATTATAGTGCCTTAGCCTATTGTCCTAAAATATTTCTTCAGCCCATTAGCCCAAATTCTAGGTGGTCCACCTCGACCCAAGCCACTATTCCATGGAAATGGCCCAAACTGAGGCCCAACAACAAAAAACCCACTCTGACTGAGTACACAGGGCGTACTCATTTGTATGCAAAGTGTACAGGTTGCATGACTTGTACGTTGTGCGTACGGGATTGTACGCTCAACGTACTCCTCTGTTAAGACATAATCTCAAAAAGAGCTTAACCACTTAAGACCTAAAGCTCCAAACACATATATGAGTCCATTAAAGCATCTTAACCCATAAAGTCGATTACTTGGTGGCTTGCAAGCCACCAAATGGGTCCAAGCTTGGAATATGACAATCTACTTTTATGAAAATGGCCAAAACTCATGCATAAACTCTCCAAGACCTTCAAGATAACAACTTTCTGACTTAGGGACTCAAATAGCACCCAGGGTGACAACCTTAAGCCTATGAATCGATTTTGAGCAATAAAGCTTCATCCTTGGGACCAAAAAGGTCCAAAAACTCAGCATAAGAGATTTAAGCACTCATGGATTAAGTTCAAGACTTTATACCTTGAAAAGGTCTTAAATGAAGCAACAATCCCAAATCTACAACTTCTCATTTGTACCACCACCTTGCTTTGACCTCTACATCTGTGGAGAATGGATCCAAAACATCAAAATGCTCTCAAGAGGCCTTGGAGAATTACCGAGCGTTACATGACCGATGGCTATTTCAAGTTTAAAACCTCTGTTCCAGCTTTAGACATTTTGCTGGAATTTGTAATTTTCAAATAATCTTATTATTTAAGCATATTCATTAGCTTAGTATAATACCAGTAAACACTCACATAGTTTACTCACATATATTGTTCCATACAATTTCATGAATAAAATCAGTAAATGACGAAAGTTATAGTTCAACTCAAAAGTCAAACATCTTTCGTTTAATGAATCCATACTAATTCCCAACAAATTTTTGTAAACAAAAACTTGTTTATGATTTTAAGTTAGGGTAAATAGCACAAAAGACATTAAGTTTGCACTAAAATTCTCATTTGACACTATATTGTTTTTGTCTCAAATTTGACACTGTATTTTCAAAAAAAATTTACAATTCTGGCCACTTGACCAGTCAATCAAGTTACCGATGTGACATTATGATGTGTCAGTTTTGATGACGTGTCATGCTGACGTGTCAAAATTGAATTTTTTTTTCCACATGAGACACTAAGTTTTTACTTTTTTTTGGCACTAAGTTGAATTTTTTTCTTTCAATTTTGACACTCTATTTTTTGTTCCAAATCGAACATTATTTTTTTTTCCAATTTTGTTCAATGTTTATAATTTTCCATTTAAAATCCTATAAATATTTTTTTAATACATTTTAAACCGTATAGATACATTTTTTTTTCATTTAAAACCCATATTTTTGTATAAATACAAGGTTTTTTTTACATTCAAACCATAACTTTATGTATAAATATGTATTAGTTATATAAAAACCGTATTTTATATTAAATACACAACTTTAAAATGAATTTGAAGGTTTTGAGGCGTGTAGTCGATCATGGTACAGAAGTCATGTTAGTAACGTGTGAAATTTTTACATCTTATTCAAAACTTATGGTTAGTATGATTCTCATATTATAATTGATGCATATTTATGCATAACATTATCTTTTGGAAGTAAAAAAAAGACTTTGTATTTATATAAAATGTGGTTTTTAAACGAAAAAATGTATTTATATGATTAAAAATGTAATAAAAAATATATTTATGCGGTTTCAAATGAAAAATTGTCAACATTGAACAAAATTGGAAAAAATGATGTTCGATTTGGAATAAAAAAATAGAATGTCAAAATTGCAAAAATAAATAAATAAACTTAATGTCAAAATCAGAAAAAAGTGAAAAGTTAGTGTGTTTTGTGGGAAAAAAATTCAATTTTAACCCGTTCGCATGTCATCTTAACATGCCACGTCATTAAAACTAATATGTCATCATGTCACATCAACAACTTGATTGACACGTCGTCATGTCACATCAACAGGTAACCTGATTGACCAGTCAAATTATCAGAATTGTAAAAAAATTGGATAACCCAGTGTTAAATTTGATAAAAAAAAAAAAAAGCACACTGTCAAATTAGAATTTTGGAATAAACTTAATGTCTTTTATGATATTTACCTTTTAAATTATGCAAAAAATGTTCCTTCACATATTATTAACATGACCGTTTAAAAATTCATATCAAAGTTCCCACCAATTTCATCAAAACTTTCTACAAAAGTCGTTGTAATTTGACTTATTCAATTCCCACTCAAAACCCTGTGATGTTTCCTTCTCTACCCAATAGCTTCACAAAGTCTTCGCATGTGTTACAATTGGTTTTTGGACATCAAATTCCAAATTGCAAGAAATGATTTAAATGTTAGGATCAATAGCAACACAAATACAATAATGATGCAAAAAAAAATGGGAAATAGAAGGGAATACAAGTTTTACTTGTTAAGTACAATTTGCATGAAATCCACATCTGTTGCTCGGATTTTTTTGATTAAGTTCTTGATAAATTCTGACATTGTATTTGGATCTGTCAAGACATTGATGGTTTTAACTCGGTAAGATTCTAAATTTAACACAAACAGTGAATAAGCCACTCTATAAAACCAAGCTAAAACTATAACAGGGATTTTTCTTTTATGCAAGTACTAGTATGTTTTTTAAAGTATAATTACTGAATTTTGCTAAGAGAATTAATTATTGTCACTGATTTCAAAATTCGAATCAAAATAAGATGATCAAATAGAAAGCAAAAAAAAGTACCTATCAGAATGGTTCTTTGTGAATTCCTAGGCCTTCGGAGCATCACAAAAGCATATACCCTCCAAAAGAGCTATATATAATCCATATATAGTCCTGATTTTCTCTCCAGAAGAGCCCTTATGGATCTAGGGTAGAGTACTCCATCATAGATAGAGACATATATCAATCATGTCGCACTGATTTGGGACTCTAATACACTGTTATTCACACATCTACAAAGCAGGTATCTTCGTACGAGACGGTTTGTATCTCGGATGTAAAACCACAGGATTCAAGAAGGCCTCTCGACCCTGAAATACGCAGACCTTTCATAAAACAAATGTCCTGTGGAAGATGACTTATGCATGTACCTTCTACCCCTAAACTTTCTAAACGTTTTATCTTACAGATGCTGATTGGAAAATCTCGTAAAAGCTTGCACTTCCTTAGGGATAGTCTCTGTAGACATTCTAATCGGTCAAGATCCTCTGGTAATTTCTCAAGTAATGAACAATGAATCAGATCGAGCTGTTTCAAATCTTTCAACATACAAATAGAATCCGGAAGATGCTTGATCACTGAGTATGACAGATATAGCGTCTCTAAACATTCTAGTTGGCCAAGATCCTTTGGTAATGTCTTAAGTGAAGAACAATGAACAGCGAGTGTTCTCAGTTGTTTCAACATACAGATGCTATCTGGAAGATGTTCAATCTTTGCATACAACAAATATAGCGTCTCTAAACATTCTAGTTGGCCAAGATCCTCGGGCAACTTCTCAAGAAAGGAACAATCACGAAGCTCAAGAAATACCAGATGTTTCAACATACAAATGCTATCAGGAAGATGTTTAATCTTTGTATCTAACAAAGTCAGATTTTTTAAACATTCTAATCGACCAATATCCTCAGGTAACTTCTCAAGACTCCAACAATGTTTAAGTTGAAGAACTTCCAGATGTTTCAACATACAAATGCTATCCAGAAGACGTTTCATATTTGTCCTAGAAAAACTTAGCACTTCTAGACATTCTTCGTGGTCAAGTTCCTTGGGAGCCTCCGGATAGGCTTCGAGTTTAAGCTTTCTTAAACATCGTAACCCACAAATGCTTTCTGAAAGTGTCTCAAGGTTAGTGCAAGCACACAGACCTTCATAAATAAGCTTCTTAAGATTTCTAGTCACACAGTCCTTGGGATCATCAATGTAAAAGCATTCAAACTGAAACTGTCGCAAAGTATTGTCTGGGTGAAGTGGACATGTTTCAAGGGACTTGGCAATCAGATGTGACTCAGCTGAAGGATCAATCTCAAGTGATTCATCCTTTCTACTAGAAGCAACATTCCTTTTGTCAAACATAAAAGATGTAAACCTCAAACAGCGAGTTAAGTCCAAGTGGACAAGATCTTCTAGACATCCAATGGGAACATGAAGTTGTACCAAATTCTTACATTCTGTTAGATCTAAATTCATTAGATTTGGAGTCAACCCAAGGTCAAGGGTTTTCAACTTTGAATGACTAATGTTGAGGGATGTGAGCTTTTGACATTTATCGGCCATGTGAAGGTCTTCCAAATCATAACAGTGGTTAAGATTTAAATACACTAGATTCGGAGTCCACCCAATGTCAAGGGTCCTCAACTGTGAATTAGTGAGTGTCAAGGATCTGAGATTCAGACATTTACCAGGCATGTGAAGTTCTACCAAAGCATTGCACTCATTAAGATCTAACAACTCGAGATTCACACATGAATGAAGGTCAATGGTCTTCAACTTTGACTCACTGAGGTTGATGGACTTGAGATTTGGATATCCATTGAGCATGTGAAGTTGTACCAAGTGACGACATCCTCTTAGAGACAACGCCTCGAGATTTGGACTAGACCCAAGATCAAGGGTCGTCAACTTTGAATAACGGAGGTCAAGAATCTTGAGCTTGTTAAGAACCTAACATAAACAAATGAACAAGATCAATATTGGTTTAATTACAAAGCAATGGATGTATGGCATCATGTAAAACAATCAATTAACCATAATTCTACCTTTCTTTCTCCCCCTTCCCAAAGTTGTTTGATATTGCTCCATTCCATCTTAAGTGTAACAAGATTATTAGCTTGAAATGTGTTGGGTAAAGACCAGAAAGGGTACCTGGACCAATGCAGATATTGTAAAGCATTTGGAAAGTATTGGCTGACATTATCATATTTCCTTTCTTCCGCAAAATTAGATCTTGTATTCCGAGATATGTGAAGAAATCTAAGTTCCCTCATCTTTCTAAGACCCTTCATAACCATTTCAAAATTGCCTCCCATTAACTGGAATTGTATGTATCTTGTTGCTTTAGTACCCTGTAATGCAAAAGCAGTCACCATGAAACTTGTGTCATAAGAAATGCATAATAGGCTAGTTTAATAAAAATTACAAATAAACTTGACCTTACCAAGTCATTAGCCAATATATCTTTAATTTCATCATCAATCCACAATCGGCTGTGTTTCTGAGGCTTATCTGGGTGCAAACGACGAACAATATTTCTGCCCATTTCTTCAATATGGTCATGCATGCCCACAACCTCATAATATTTACCAGTAATAGTTATAAGAGATTTTTGCTCAAGAACTCTTAAACCATTTGTTGCATGAAATCCACAACTTTCAAGCGCTTCGATTACCACGGGTTTCGACCACCCTTTCAGTAAGCATGCAACATTGAGGAATATTTCTTTGTAATCTTCCTCTAGATTGATGTAGCTTAATTCCAATTTCTGAAGAGTTTCCTTTAACGGAATTGTTTTCAATCTTTCTAGTGCATCTATCCATTCACTCTTATTTTTACCACAAAGAAATGAACCCAAAACTTTTATCGTTAAGGGAAGACCAGCAGCATACCGTACAACTTGTTCCGATAGCTCTTCATACCCTTGAATTGGAATCTCTCCCCCAAATGCATACCTACTGAAGAGCCCAATCGCTTCCTTATTTGATAACAGATTGACATCAAGAATCAACTTCACCCGGTGTGCCACGAGCACCTGCTCATCTCTTGTTGTAATGATAATTCTACTTCCCGGTTTGAACCAATTAAGATCACCAGCTAACGCCTCAAGCTGGTCTATATGGTCCACATCATCTAGAACAAGAAGAGTCTTTTTATTACGCATCTTCTTCATCATGATTTTCCCATCATGCACACTACTCACATTGATGCCTTGATCAAATAAGGCATCTTTAAGGACTTGATTTTGCAACGATTTCAAACCAGACAAAGAAGTATTTGAATTTTCCCTAACATTCTCAACAAAGCTTTTAGCTTCAAACCGAAAGGATATTTGATCAAAAACCGCTCTGGCCAAAGTTGTCTTCCCAGCACCTCCCATCCCCTTGATACCGATTACACGAACATCATCAGTACCAATTTCTAAAGATGATACAGCATCCTTTACCCTGGTCTCCATGCCTATTAGTTTTTCATCAGCATTGAAATCAATGGAACGTAACTGTAGTGAAATTTCTTCAATAATTTTTTGGATAAGTTTGGCTTCATGCCTATATATTAAAGAAGATTCAGTTAGTTTGCTCAAAATCCCACGTGAACTATAATAAAATATACATGAAATAATAACATAACCATACAACATGAGATGTCTTGGATGACTAACAAACAAAATCAAGGAATATTGCAGAGATATGATAATAGAATAGTGATAACCGTGCAGACTGGAAATTAAACTAATAGATATGCTCAAATAACTTCTTTTTTCCTTAGTGTTGAATTATGGAAAAAAAAAACAGAGACCTCTTTTGTGAAATTATTAGAATATTGAAATTGGAAACTGAGTTGCAATGGACATTATTAGGAATTATTCGTAAGTTGTAAGTTTGGTTAAAATTGATAAGAAAAAAGGGTCCCGGCAGGTCAAAATCGGGTCAGGTATAACAACCGGGTCCAAACTATATCGACCAAAATTGGATCTTGTGATCAAAATTAAAGATTAATTATACAAAGATATGATGATCGATGAAGGAAGGATTACCCATTTGCAGTGTTCTTCAACTCCCATCCAGCCAGATCTGCCGCTTCTTTTAGAACCTCTTTCCATTTCCCAGCAGCTTCATCATTTTCATGTTTAGCAAAAGCTTTTCCCACTGCCCCGCTTTGATTCCGGACCTCTGTCGGTTCCACATCATAGAAGATGGGGTATGCAGTATGCTCAGTCGTCTTGTGACACTCCATTATCAT
This sequence comes from Lactuca serriola, assembly GCF_051521515.1. Classification (NCBI taxonomy): domain Eukaryota; kingdom Viridiplantae; phylum Streptophyta; class Magnoliopsida; order Asterales; family Asteraceae; genus Lactuca; species Lactuca serriola. The sequence continues at coordinate 161,515,068 of NC_136416.1, read as the reverse complement.
CACAAGCTCATCCAAGCACCAAGCTGAAGATGCATAGTTCTTGGAGAAAACAATGATATAGAATTTTGAGTCTTTAATGGAACTGATGAGCTCATCATTGATCCTTTTCCCTTTTCTAATTGCCTCATCATCCTTGTAAGTATAAATGCCTTGCTGCTGAAGAGCATTATAAAGATGATCGATGAAATTGGTGCGTGTGTCTTCACCTCTAAAACTCAAAAATACATCATATGTAAAGCTTTTCTGAATGGATGCAATCGAAGAAGAGGCCATTGAAGGTTAAGGCTTGAAGGATCTCCTATTCAGATCTTTGTTGCGTAAAGTTTATGTGAAATTTGGACGAGGTGACTAACCCTATCAAGAAGATGGTTGTTTAGTAATGCCAACGCTGAGTGATTGAAAAAGTAGTATTCTGGAGAAGGAACTAGGAAGGCCACTTTTTTTGAACTTTATAATTTCATTCAAACAAAAACAAAAGCTATAATGATTATGTTTTCTTTTAATAAATTAGTAAAATAAAAACGTATAATGGATATAATAATTTTGTATATATTTTTTTTTATTTTAAGATAAATTAAATTAAAATTTTTATTATTAGCTATTGACTAGTGGGAAATCAAATCCCCATATGAAATCAATTACCCATTTTATATAATAAAATAAAGATGAGTGGGAAATCAAATCCCATGAGAAAGTTTAGATTACGTTTGTAAATTTTCATAATCATGGTGGGTCTTTGACAAAGACTTCGTTTATACATGGTTAAAGTTTTCTTAACGAAGTGGAAGAAAAAATAAAAGTAAGGGTGTTATGGGTATTCCGAATTTTGTTATGAGTATTTTACATTTTGTTAAAATTATACCGATACAAATTTCAATAAATAATTATAAAGGGGTATATACGAAATTCTTCCGATATAAAAATACAAAACTTATATAATTAACTTTAAAAATTAGATGTGATACCTTATCGGTGGAGATTTCTGATATTTCTTCATTTTCATAATTTTGACTTGGATTTTCATTCTAAACAAAACATATATAATTAACTATACTTAAACAAAATATCATAATATGTTGAGAGTAAAATATACCTCATCACTTCAATTCATTCATATCATAATATATAAGAATATGTCATCTCAAAAAAATGAAATTATGTATATTTACTGTTTGATATATATATATATATATATATATATATATATATATATATATATATATATATATATATATATATATATATATATATATATATATATATTATTTCAAAGTAGTTTGTCTCTTATAATTACCGGAATCACATCTACCAAAATAAATTTCAATTTACAAATTCCCCAAGCATCTTACTTATTTAGTTCATTCTCACCCCTTTTAATATGTAGGAATATCATTTCATTAAAATTATAATAACATACTAAAAAAAATCGTATGTATAGAAAAGTTATAATAAAATGGTCCATACAGATTATATATAATAATCTTGGAAAAAAATAGTGAAAAAAAACACCAAATATCTTTTAAGTTTCGCATGATGAATTATCGTTTATCGAAATATTAAACGACTTCAACATAATATACGATATGACTTTCAACATAATATACGATATATAATATACGATATGTAGGAATATCATTTCATTTATATTATAATGACATCTAATATTTTTTGGGTTTTTTTTACTAAAATATAATCAATCTTCTTCTAAAAAAAAATAATCCTTTGTTCCCGAATAGATCATTCTGGACCCGAAAACCAGCTCAAGCCCAATAATATATATATATATATATATATATATATATATATATATATATATATATATATATATATATATATATATATATATATATATAGGTCCCACACACAAAATATCTGGAATACATGTTTCGGAATTAGTAGATCCGAAGTACCATCTACCTACATTTCGGACCAAGTTTTCAGCATGGATTCGTCAAACCGAGTAAGTTCCACACTTTAACTTACTTTGCATTTGATTTTCTTAAACAAATTACGTATTTCGGAATGGTCCGGAACACGAAGAATAACTCCAGAATATCTTTTTTTTATCTTTTTGTCATTGTACGTGTATGAATGTTATGTAAGTCCTTTGTAATGTGTTACTGATTAGTTGTTTTAGTCCGAAATTAGGTATTATAGGGGTTCTGGAATGGTAATGTAGGTCCGGAATACGATGAACGTTGTCCGAAACCTAATAATCTATTCCGGAATGATGATCTGGAATACTTATAATATACAATTTTTTTTCTAAGTACTGTTTAATAACCCATATTAGTCCAAGGACGAGTTAGCGTGGATGTTGTTAAAAAAAAGGGTTTTACGAACGACGAAGTTGTATTCCATTTACAAAAGTTTTTGGAATTGCGCCCGATAAAGGTAGAATCGAAAAAAAAAATATAATTTTAATTTATTTTTATGGTAATGTATTAAAATGTTTTGGGATTTTTTTTAGCAGATAGACGACCATGTTGATATTCAAAATAAGATAAAACAAATGAACCAACAAAGGCACCCATAAAATTAAGAAAAAAATCAAAAAGTGTGTTAAAACTTAAATTGAAAGCAGATAAGATTCTGAAAGATGGCACCGGAGCAAGTGCAGACAAACCTGTTATGATAGACTAGTTGCAATTATGTTTTTTTTTTTTTTTTGTTGTGGATATGTTTTAGGAAGTGTTTATGGTTATTATTAAATACTTTTATGCACATTGGTTTTTAAATAGTATATTATGATAATTTATGTATATTCTATTTTCAGTCTCCAATATCTAGTGACTCGAAAAATCAGGATGAGTTGTCTATAGAGTATTTTATCCCATTTCTTGAAGACGAGCAATGACGTCTTTTTGATACGACTGCATTAAAAATGATTCATAATTATCAATGTGCTAAACAACGAATGGTAATACTAGAAATCTCATTAATGTCTTCACCTGAGGACCGGAGAAAAGTAGCATTGTATAACTTGCAAATGCTCCTTATTACCATGTTTGAAGATATATGACAAATTGTGAACACAATGGGCATCATCGAAGAAACATGTAGGACAACTCTAACAATAGAAGATCGAGTCGAATTGACTGATACTGGTTCCGAACTAACTGAGACTTACATGGAATTGTTTGAAAATCATATAGACACGGCTAGTTTGCATCGAATGCAAGTTCCCAGTTATCGGCCACAAGTGTAATCTAATTTTAAATATGGATATTATATGTCTTTCCAAACTGAATTTTGTGAAACGAATGGTATGATTATCTAAAATGGCAATTATCCTTCTTCATTAACATTATTACAAAAGGCATTAATACATACTTAGATTGATTTCTAAAAATCAGGAAACTGTAAGGGATATATATTTTGTTCTCGATCAATAAAATATGCTCTAATTCTAATGAAATCTGTTAGACAGTCCTATTCTGCACGCAACTTATTGATCTCCTTATTGTGTGCATGTTGATTTGTTGTGCGACTTCTTTCAGAGTCCCTTTCGTTTGCTTCTCCAGCAGCCTTCATAGCTTGGAAAACGTCATCATACATTTTATCCGAAAGTGGGAAATTTGGGCCTTTCGGAAACGAGTTATTATCTGAACAAACATAACAATCTCCTTCTCCACAATGCCAAACACCATCATGAGATGAACTCGTTCCAATTTTATTTCAACGCAGAGGATTCATGCTAGGTGCATTTTAAGGTCGAAAAACAAGTGTCCGAAATAGCCATTCCGGAAAGTTGTTGCGGGTCCGGAATGGGGTTCCGGAATAAGGGCCCGAAAGACTATCAGGAATCTATGACATTTACTGTTCAGAATGACTACACATAATGTCAAGAATCTCTGAATTTTACCGTTCGGAATGACAACTCATGTTTCAGGAATCTATAACAATTATTGTCTGGAATTAGGGTCTGAAATATCAATTCCGAAATTTGGCTCTGGAATGTGTTTCTGGAATAGTGTCAGTAACTATAACCCTAGTAAATGCCATTATATAAATGAATTCAAGCGTCCAAACACTTTTACCTTGGTTTACTACTAAAAATTCATTTCTCATAATCCAAAGAAACGGCATATTGCGATTGTAATGATGAAGGTATTATAAGGACATTAACTACTAGAAATTTCCCTGGACGAATTTTTTATGATTATCCTAAAGAGGTATGTCGGTTATCCTTTTATTATTTTTCTTTGAATTAATATTAATTTACACAATATACGTCATGTGTTTGATCTTAGATTTTCAGGGACCACAGTCTGGGTTTATCTGTTGAGTTGAAAAAGCAAAAGACAATAATTTGGTGATAGTCAGTGATCGAAGAAGAATCTTGAAACCCAAAATATGCACTTGAAGATAGTGTTAATTTGTACTTGGATTTTCTTTTTTGGAATCATTGTGTATAAGTTGTAAGCTCTATGTTCATCAACTAAGTTTCCATTTTGTAATGCTTATTAATCTTTTTAATATGTAATGTTTTCTTGTTTGTTAGTATTACTATGGTACTTATAAATTATGTTTTTTTCTATCTTTGGAATATGTAAGAAATATTAGGACAATAATAATAGTTTTTATTACACAATGCAAATCAATTACAAACATAAATAATTGTAATTACATTGGCAATAAAGATGTAATCAAAGGGTATGGTATTTCCCATTCATTTGGAGGGGGAAGAGGGTGCACGGTTTGTGTCTGGTAGGCAGTCTGAAATATTTCATCCCGGTAATATATCTGAACCATAAGGTAATTCATGGATGTTCGAATGACGTGATGTCATAATAGCATGACCACAAGCTATACCCAAACAACGCCATTTCCCACATGAACATGTATGACAGTTCAGATCAACAACATAATTTTTTTAAAATCAAAAACTCGATAAATGTCGGATGGGAGCGGAGACAAGATCTCTGGCGGGATCTTTGTTGCTTGCCACCGAACAGACTTTTGCATCCTTTTATGAAGAACCATGTCAGAATACGGGGTGAGTACGGTAGTCAAACTCGATGAAAAGTAAATATGATCGAATAAGGTTCTTGTAAAAGTATTCAAATAAATTTAATATTTCATCTGGTATTTTACCTGCCATAAATTTGCTTTCATCGAAAGCCCGTTGAATGTAGCCACGAATTGTCTCGGTAAGCATTATTATCGGTACATTTTGTTGATTTACCAATAACACAAAAAAATTCGAGAAAATCAACATTGACTACATTCCAACAGATGTTAGGAAAATAGGCTATTGCATGTTGGCCGTTTCGCATTTCCAATGTTGGCAAGCATTTAACGAGCATCATGGGTCAGCCGACAAAAATTTTCTTCAAAATCAAACATAGTATATGAGTTAGATGTCATCTAGAACAAAGTTTGTAATGTTCTGCCAGAGACGGCTCTTATACGCATATACTTGAATACACTTTTAGAAGTATACCCATGATAAAAATAAGGAAAGACATGTTCTATGCAAGAACTAACGACATCGTCCATATATTTTATGAACGATACTTCCCTACCTTGTCTTAAAGCTTCTCTTAACCTCATAAGGAACCAGGTACAATAGTAGAGATTATTTTCCACGGCCAGACCAAATGCTATAGGGAGGGTCTGGTTGTTCCTGTTGATAGCAACCGCTACAAACATTGTTTTTAGGTAATCCACTCTAAGAGGGATACTACCTATGAAGATGACATGTAAGAAGAAACATATAAATGCTTGGATCTGTATTTTTTTGGGAACAAAAAATGAATTAATTTAGATGTAGAAACATTATATATTTAAAAGAAATAATAGAAAAGTGCAAAAAAAATATAACACACATATAATAGCCACAAAACAAGCTTCGAAACGATCCATCAAATCAGTTTTAATATGAGTATAAGTTTCCATGTTGGTTCGCCTAAGGTTGTGAAGGTAAACACGTAGGTTGTTAAATCTTTTTTCGTGTTGACTTTTTGAGAAACTCATTTTAATGTAGTATTATAAGAGATAATATATATATATATATATATATATATATATATATATATATATATATATATATATAGAGAGAGAGAGAGAGAGATAGAGAGGTTCAGGTATTTTATCTAATTATTGTGTGATTGTATTCATAAATGTGGGCCAATCAAAATTAAATAAAAAATTAAATAATTAAATAAATAAACAAGTGTATTTTAGTAATTTGATAAATAGCTTCCACAAATAGTCCCTATAATCATGCTAGCATTCACTTTTAACCTAATTTTTTTTCTTATATACAGACGAATGGAATATAGTGAGAGGGAAACACGAATGCAATAAGGGGGTGCAAAGGGTCGCATTTGGTTGATCGATTGGTGAGGAGTCACTGTTATGGTCGTCGGTAACATAAACAAATGGAGAGTTCCATCAACCAACGCCCAAAGAAGATTGACACCACCGTCATTTGTTGTTGTCGCCGCCACCATCGTTTGTTGTTGCCGCCGATCTCCAGCCGCCATTCGTTGTTATGGCCGTCGGTAAAACATCTCCACCCTCAAATTTTTGTTTATTTGTATCATCCTTCGATTGAAGACTCGAACGATTCCCATTGAATTTTTTTGGGGGCTCAGTCAACCTTCGAATTTGATTGCAATCAGGGAAGAAGACAGAGTACTGTGCAAACATTAATCCCTTTTATTTAAATCTAACCCTCAAATATGATGTAATTGTGTATTTGTTCCAAATCTTGATATCTCCTTTGAAGTTTCTTCAATGAGGCAGTAGGTCCACTTTTTACAATCTGAGATTCCTAGAATTCTTTGAGAGATGTTGTTAGATCTTTATTTTCTTGTTCTAAATACACCATTTTATAACTCATCTCTTTGGATTGGGAATCGTTTGTGGCTAAAGATTCTTAATTCAGATTAAGTTCTTATTTCCACAACCTTGGTGGTTGATTTTGATTTTGATTGAAATCACTTTATTCCACCTGATTTAAACTTTTTTTCTGCATTTGATCGATACGATTAGGTTCTTATTTAGTCCCATGTGTTTCATTTGTTTGGCTTTTGTGTTTCAGTTGTATCATTGTATGGTTGATGATTGCGTTTGATTTACAATATAATTGAATAATACCCACTGATTCATCTGTATAGTAGCAGCGAAACCTAGCTCTAGTATCACCCTCCAGCAACGGCGCCCACCTTTGAGAGCCTCTCGGTATGTTTGAACTCATAAAACCAATCTTATATTCTCCGAATTTCTGCAATCGCACGTAGATAAAAGGGAAAAAATGTTTTTTGGGTTTTGTATGGCTCGTTGTGATTAGGAAAAAACAATTGTGTTGAATTTCTTAATGCTAAAATTTAAAAGAAAAAAAAAACATATTTTCTATGTTTTTGTTTCTTGTTCCTACTGCCGCCAGGTTCTCTTTATTCCATTTATTCTACTAGATTAATGCTTTATGAGTTTGATATTCTTATTATTTTTTCAAATTTATATCTAATTGACAAACTTTAAGTTATGGGAAGATAGAGTGACAAACTAAATGACTTCAAACAGAATATATATTTTATATAATTGTTATTGTTTATTCTTCAGTAAACAAAAGTAGTTACTCCTCCTCCAAGGATTTGTGTATGTTGTTTTAATTAGATTGCTTGTGTTAAGTTTGGATGGTTGGTCATCTGTAAGAGGCGTCCAAGTTGTCACAAATTTTACTCCTCCTTTTTGTGTATGATTCATATAAATGTCAATCAACTTATGAAACTACTTTCTAGTAATCCCTTAGTGGTTTGTGTATTTTATACAATTCCAATTCTATCGGAATGGAAACACGTATTCTAATTCTGTTTGAATGGAATATGGATATTTTCTCATTGATTATACATGTTCTACAATTTTTGGTTATTTATTTTGATGCAATTAACAAGTCCGCATATTTTTCCAACAGAATATAGTTTTTTATTTATCATTTGCTAATGCGTTCTTGGATACTAAACTACAATTGGATTGTTTTCATAAAAGTTGATGCTTGAAGAACGGACAACAGAATTGAAAGTGTTTCTTAGCAACATTATTCTTTTAGAATGAATTAGTGTATTTGTTAGATTTTGATGTTTTCTTCCCGATTTGAAAGTTTTTTAGTTTTATTCTTTAACAATAAATGTAATTCTTATTGTTACATGTATTCTATAAGAATTAATGTAATTTTTGTTTTAATTCTTCAATTGCTGGTTCGAGAATTTTTTATTCTACAAGAAATTTTTAAAGTCATAATCAAAAAATATGTTCAAGAATATTTTTATTGTTTTATGGTTCTAGAATATTTTTATTTTTGAACATACTCAAACATATTCTGTCAGAATGTCCGGATTATAAACCTTATAATTCGTAAAATCGGATTTTTAAAATTAATAGAATCTATGGTCCCTTAAAATATGCAAATTTCCTTTATTAAATCTATATTAGTTGACTAAAATACCCTTCTAGTTAAATTAGATGGTATTCTTCAATTGTATTTAATTTAATAATATGTATTAATCACTTTCTTAAAATAAATAAACTGATTGACCCACATTTATGCATATAATAACACAATAATTACTTTAAATATAATAACCTAAGCCTATATATATATATATATATATATATATATATATATATATATATATATATATATATATATATATATATATATATATATATATAGGGTGAGGTTCAATAGAGAACCATAATTAACCAAGGAACCAATCGTGAGCATCAGAAATCATAACGATCAACGGCCAATAAAATAGATGTACACTTTTACATTGGATGCACACACACCGGATTATACCAAAAAATTCACCATTTACAAAAAAAAAAAAAAAAAACCCACCATTTTTTTCGTTTAAAAATTTTTTTAGGCCATGTTTTTTATCAAAAAAAAAACCGAATATACCGTTGTTCATGATTTTTTGTCCTCTTTCCATAGAGATCCATGATGATATATAAAAAACGAACTTTTTTTTTTTCGAAAAAAACTCACTTTATTTTCTTTAATGAAAAAAGTTAAGGTCTATTTTTTATAGAAAAAAATTAATAAATATATCAAAATTCATATTTTTTATACTTTTTAAACATAGATTCATATTCATGTAAATAAAAAAAAAAAATGATATTTCAGTTTAGATTCACATTGTGAACTTGTTCAGATTCATATTGTAAACATGTTCAGATTCACATTGTGAACCTCCTCAGATTCACAGTGTGTATAATAATAAATCAGATTCACGGTGTGAATCTGAACTGATCGGAGCTTTTTCACATTGTGAATGTTAAATTTTGAAATATTTACAGTTTAGATTTACAATGTGAATCTACACTGATCGAGGGTTTTTTTTTGTGAACCTTCTCAGATTCACAATATGAATCTGAACTGTTCTAGATTTTTCATATTGTGAATGTTAAAAATTGAAATATTTACAGTTTAGATTCACAGTGTGAATCTACACTGTTCGAGGTTTTTTTTAATCGGTGTTGATATTTATTAATAGAGTACAAAAAATTAATATTTTTGGTATAATTATTTTTTTTTTATAAAAAAAGCTTAAATATTGAAAAAAAAAATAAGAAAATTAAGTGGGTTTTTTCGAAAAAAAAAAAAAAATTTATATATCATCATGGATCTCTATGGAAAGAGGACAAAAAATCGTGAACAACAGTATATTCGAATTTTTTTTTCGATAAAAAACTTGGCCTAAAAAAATTTTAAATGAAAAAAAGGAAGTGAGTTTTGTTATAATCTGGTACATTTGCATCCATTATAAAAATTTACAACCCTTCCTTTTGCCTTTGATTGCTTTAAATTCCGACGCTTTGGATTGATTCCTTGGTTCCTTGAATAATATTGGTTCTCTATTGAACTTTTCCTATATATATATATATATATATATATATATATATATATATATATATATATATATATATATATATATATATATATATATATATATATATATATATATATATATATATATATATATATAGGGTTAGGTTCATTTGAGACCACTTATATTTTGTGAGACCGTGAGACGCATTTGTTTATTTATTTTTTATTTTTTTTATTTTTTTTTATTTTTTTTTAGTTAATTCATGTTCCGAAAATAATATTTAAAAAAAGAATTTTTTGATTTTTCCATTTATTTTGCATTTTAAAATTATTTTTAGAATATGTACAGTGTAATATTCTATTTAGAATATTTCACGTATTTTTCAAAAAAAATAGAATTTTTTTTTAATTTTTTAAAATTTTTTTTTTAGTTAATTAAGTTCCGAAAATAATATTTAAAAAAAGAATTTTTAGATTTTTCCATTTATTTTGCATTTTAAAATTATTTTTTAGAATATGTCAGTGAAATATTCTATTTAGAATATTTCACGTATTTTTCAAAAAAAAAAACGGATTTTTTTTATTTTTTTTATATTTGTTTTATATTTTTTTTAGTTAATTCAAGTTCCGAAAATAACATTTAAAATTTTTTTTTTTGGATTTTTCCATTTATTTTGCATTTTAAAATTATTTTTAGATTTGGTCTCACGGTCTCACAAAATTAGAATGGTCTCAAATGAACCTGAACCTATATATATATATATATATATATATATATATATATATATATATATATATATATATATATATATATATATATATATATATATATATATATATATATATATATATATATATATATAAATAAGTCTCACCTTATGAAGAGTAAAGTTGGTGGCTTTTTGGCATATTTGGTCCAGATGTTTACATATTTTCGTATTTTATCCTTCTGTTTTTAGGATTTTTCGTTTTACTCCTCATTTTTTTTCGTTTTCTACCCTCACTATTATTATTATTATTATTATTATATTAATTCAATCCCTCTACCACTAACATGGAGTTTGGCTGTTGCTTACAGATTTTGTAATGCAATCAGATTAGGATTGGTGTCCCCTTCTTCCAAACTGCTTCTAGTTCCCGTTATCTTCCCGATTGTTCTAATTTTTAACCTGATTTCTTCTGCTTCATGTACCTTCATTTCTCACTATTCTCCCAACCAATCATCAGGTGCTCAGAAAGTCACAGAAGGTTCCTATCGATCTACTGACACCGGTTCTCATCTTTGCTCTGCTTCTCTACATGCTCCGTTGATGAGTTCGTCAGCATCTGCACACCTTCTCTCAGGAGGACGCGATGGAAAACTGGTGTATAGGCAGACATCTCTACTTCTCTTTGTCGATGATTCTCACAAAATCAGTCCCCTTTTCGCGTTTGATGTTCTTCCCTCTAATTTGAAATTGACGATGCTTCACATAAGATATTCTTCTGCTACTATCAGTGGTGTCCAAGACAGGCCTAAAATTGGTCTACAAGTAGAATTGAAGATGTCTGTTTATCTGAAGGAAGAAGGAATCAAAATTTTAGGGAAATCGAATAAATTATTCAACATCAGCAAATAGAGAGAACGAGGAATTTGCCTTCAATTGCCCTGTACGTAACTAATCTCCATTTTTTGGATTTATAGAGTAATTGTCGACTATTTTAAATTTAATATTGATTTTTATTGGATTCACAGGAAACTAAAAACATCTGTCAAGCATACATGCGATGATGAAGAACCTCAGATGGTGCACACATATTTTTCTCACTCTTTCTTTCTTTTTATGCTTTTGCTTATTATTGGTTTTATCTATGATATGAGGTACGAAATAAGAATCTCCAAGAGAACATTATATCTCTAATTTTCAGTTCATATGTTCTTTACTTCTTATATTGACTGTGTTTGTGTTAACTCTTCTTAGTCTTTACTTGCAGTTGGATAAACAAAAGGAATGGACAACGGAAGAACCACGGGTGGTTTAATGTAAATAGTTATGCATAAGACAAGTTATTAAAAGCATTAACTCAACCTCTAATGTGTAAAATGATGATAATTCCCTTGGTGTTTGGATCAGATGTGGTAAGAAATCAGTAAAAGTTACAAGTCTATGTTGGTTATAACAAAATTGAATGATTTGATTTGAGGGGATTAAAGAGAAAGTAGGAAGAATGTTCGCACAGATGTGTGAAGATTTTGTGAATCCTTTCCAAATAAATATGGAAGAGGTATGAAAATGATTCATACATACATACATACATATTTGATTTGGTTTTATAATAAATCCAGTAAGAATTTGTTTTTATTATTCCAGGAGGACTGCTGCTTCACAATGAGTGGTTGAGTACTGGATGTTTACCCAACACCTCTCCACAGATGTTCAACAACCTATGATTTTTGTAGCTTACTACCAAGATGTCACTGTTATTTTGGATAAGGTATATCTTTAGGTATTTTCTGTGATCTTCTATTGATTTTCGTGTTGTTTCTACTGTGCACTTGATTATGAAGTTATAAGCACATATTTGTGGATTATTCCTTCAACAAAAAATTCAGAAAACAATCAACTCACTTTTTAGGAACATCTTAACCAAAACAATTTATTATTTGATTAGTCAGAAGGATTATATGTCATTTTTTATAGATTGTGTACAATTGGTAAAAGTGTGTCAAGTTTTAACCTTAAAAAATGCACATACATCCATATTATTTTTTGTATAACATTTTCGTTATTTTCTATAGCTCATAATCATCAATCTGTCAAGAATGAATCTTATTTTCAGTAATGCCCACATATATCATATTACTTCTCATTTTTTTAGTGAAGTTTTCTTTCTTGCGGTATACAAGAAGTATTTAATACATGCTAGATTATGTTTAACTTTTTAACGACTCGTTGTTAAATGATATTAGGATGTTAAAAAAACTAGCAAGATTGGACCCACAAATGTTTGAAGATTGGCAAATAAATTGGAAGAGGCAAGGTATATATATTATTGATGTTGTGGATATAAAATGAGTTTTAATTTGTTATTTAAATGGGATATGATGATAATGGGTTTCCTTTGTCTAAGAAGAAATGATGCCTCACACTTACTAACTGAGCAAGATCTTTAACATATAACCTACCCACAACAAAATGGGTTGCGAAACCGAACTTTTAAGCCTTCAATCGGTTTATTTTATCCATTTTGTAGTAGTAATTACAAATTTTTGTTTTCCTTATTTTTATAGATATAAGGAGGCTCTCAATGAGGAAATTTTAAACTGGGTATGCTATAGAAACCATGTTTGACGGAAGCAAACAAAGGATTGAACATTAGTTTGTGGAGGTAAGTCAAACCTCATGTACTGTTCTTTTACTTACTTTAGTTGTATTTATGAAATTTACAGTTTGATTAACACTTTTTTGTATTTCATTTTGGTTGAGGAGTGATGGAATAAGTATTTTTGCATAAACAATGTTGTAGTTTGGGGATTATAAATGCAACATCTGTTTTTTTTTCTTTCGAGTATATGAACTGTTTCAACAAAATGACCATTTTACCCCTTTTTTCATCTATGTTTCCTTAATATTTCATCGAATTCATGTAATCTTGATTTCTGTAATTGTGAAGGATAGAAGAAAAAGAATAACACTAAAGGCGTAAAATCCAACTTTTGGACTTATATACCATTTTGTTGAATAGCTATAACAGAGCCAAACAAAAGTATATTTTGTAATCTTAATTATACATTATTAAATGAATTGTAATATAAACGGTGATACATGACATTTTATTCAAACTTTTGTTTATTTTATACATACATGTTTGAAAAAACATTCCTCTGCTCCCATGCAATGCGGTGTTGTTTTTTTTTCAGGTAAAAGTGGTTGTAGCATCAACCTAAGTTTTTGAATCATGGTAAGACAAAAATAGAAGTTCAGACCAAAATAACCCTATAAATGGATGATTTGGTATCACTGACAACTCAATTTCTATTTAGATATTTCTAAAAGTCTTACCATTTACAATAGTGAAAACCGCTTGCATAACATTGCTACACTTAGATAGAGTTTTGAAAGTACACTGCTATAACCATAATAGAAAAAACTTAAAGTAGGACGCTATAATAAAAAATCAATAAAAGGAGGCTGCTATTTTGCACCTTTTGATTTTATACTAGTACTGCTTATTTTTGAATTTATTATCAAATTATGCATGCAGAAATTGGTAAGAAATCCAATTTGTTTCATAAAGTTGTAAAAGGTGCCACTCTAATTTTTTTAGAAAGACAATTACATTCATAAGTCATAACACTAACTGAATATCATAAACTTTATAATACTACCATATGCAGTTAAGATAATGGAATGGCTAATTAATATTACGACCAAAAGTAATAACCTCCATGTAAGCTCATTAAAATCTCCAAGACGGACAACTACACTGCAACATACACCGGTGAGAATTTAAACTTTCTACCCTCACTATTTATAGACAAAATGCAAGCTTTTCTATTTTTTTTTTTTTTTGCCTTATTGACTGTAAAAGTCAAATCTGTCCCTAACTCCGGAACATATTACTAGCATTTATGAAGGCCCTCCGCCAACCTACAGTGCAAAACTTTTTGATTTTTGGTAGGCTAAAGATGGACCGATTGAGGTTAGAAGGCATGTGTCTACACGTTATGGGTACCCAAGGTTATTTCGGCGATGTATTGACAAAAATCGTTCATTTGTAAGGGTGCCAGTTGGGTATCTTCAACATCTTCATGTATTTAGCATATATCTATCTATATTAAGTGCTTTATATGTTAAGCTCATTAACTTAAAAACAAAAGATTCATTTGTTTTTGTATATGTATTTATGGAATTTTTCATGATATGTAATTTTTTCCATTATTTGTAGTATATATTATAATGTCGTTAACTTTATGACAAATATCACTCTTCTGCAAAACTGGTAAATGAAAGTTGGAATTCAAATCCCTTTGATTTTGTGTGACTGAAAATTTTGAGACGGTAGCTTTCCGGTCAAAATTTCACACCTGGCATCAATCAACCGAGGTGGCAGTCTCTACTTTCAGAGTTCGTTTATTGGGATATTGTAATCTTGGAGTTATTAGTGTTGTATTGTATCTACAACCGGCGGCATACTACAATATATTTGACTATTATGTATTTGTAAATGGGCGAATTGTAGACAATCGCAACATACTTTACTGCGTAGCTACCAAATGAAGCAATGCGCTATACTTTCACACAAAAAAGACACCTTCCAACCCCTGCAATGCGGGGAACACCTTTCTAGTTACGAATTACTTGATCGAAGGTAAGGTTCTAACTACATATGGAAACACACACACACACACACACACACACACACACACACACACACATATATATATATATATATATATATATATATATATATATATATATATATATATATATATATATATATATATATATATGAGACGTATATAAAAAAACCTAAGGTTATAATCCGAAGTAGAAACTCCGGAATAGGTACTCTGGAACAAAGACCACATCTCCAGAATGCTATGTTCCGGAGCAAGTAGTCATTTTACCAAAAAAAAAGTTGGTTATTTTTGTTAAAATTTATACACCCCAAAAATCATAAAAATTTAAAACTTTCAACAAACCACCATTGACCATCATTGTTTACAAAAAGAACTATCATTTCAAAAGTATAATTCAAAATCTTAGTTTTCTCAAGATCCCATAACACAAAACAGAAAAATGTGCACGATCATGCATTCGCTTTCTAGCGATCATCAGAAGTACCTGAAACAATAAACTGAAACTGTAATCCAAAGTTAGTGAGTTCTCCCAAAGTACCATCACACAACATATAAAATACATAGGTTAGCATGTTGGGTCCATAACCTCCCGGTTGGATTACCCTTGGCCCACAACCTCCCGGTTAGAATGCCCTAGCCTACAATCTCCTGGTTGGATTGCCCCACTCTCTTGACTGACAGCACAAAGAAGTAGTCTTAACCCCAATGTAACATGTCGACATATAACAGGTAATATACATGTTCAACAGATAGATAAGTATACAGCCAGTAATCACATATACAAATCTACCAGTCTAATACATATCCATAATTATCAAGTAATCGAATAGCTCTATCACATGCTCAACATATCATAACTCAGTATCGAACAGGATATCAATCCATTGGTTCAGCCTTGGTGCCTTCGACCCGCAAGTACAATGAGGATAACTCACCTCTTAGTCTGCAAGATGTCTGACAGATCACAACTCCAAATAACAGCCCAACCGGTCACCTAAACACCAAAATAATGACTGATCTCAAATACCATTCAATTTACCTAAAATACCCTCAGGCCAGACTTGTTCAAAATTCAAAGTCAATAAACTAGCCGAGTACACTGGGTGTACTCCTCTGTACATGGGGCGTACTCACTTATTGACCAGAAGACAAAGCTTTGACCACGTACGCGCAACGTACCATTTGGTATGCCCAGCGTATGCACCTGGTCAACCTCTTTTCTCATTAAGAGCTTAATACATCAAGTCGGTACGTCCAAAGTATGATCCAATCCCCAATAGACGTATTTGACCATAAATTTTCCAACTTTATGGTCTTGCATGGCCAAAAAGTGCTCAATACTAAAAACCTTAATTTATAACCCATTAAGACCTTGTAGCACATGCATAGAAGGGAAGAAATGATCAAGACCACATTTTTATGCTTCTAAACACCTAAGACGTCAGAGAGGACAACTTAAATGGATTGGAGTAGCTCATACTCAAAATACCAAATTAATAGGACCAAAAGAACACAAACTTCATGGCTAACTTAGATCTACGCATAGCTTCATCAAGTCTAAATCTTTTTACCTCCAATTGCTGCCAAAAGGTGATGAGTTCCTGGATCCAAATATTTCTACTTCTTTAAGCTAACCTTTTCTTCTTCCTTTCTCCTTCAAGGTGACGAAAACACACACACACACACAAAGCTCAATAATGCTCAAAAGTGGATTAAGGTTTGCAAATGACGAGATGAGGGTTGGAGGCTAGTGAGGGAATGAGAACTTGAAGGTTAATGATGTTTATATAGGGTCCAAACCCTAAAAATTAGGGTTTGTGGCTCACCCACGTACGCCTTGTGTAAGATGGGAGTACGCCCCGCGTACGTGAGCCTACGACCATAATTACAAAAATGCAATTATGGGCCATTTTGCAATCTTTCTCATATACAAGGGCCAAAATGAAATATTTCTGTATATATAGGGTTAAAATTGAAAACACCTCATCAATGGGATGTTACAATTCTCCCTCACTTGAACTCTTTGTCCTCGAAGTCTGTTGTTGTGAACAACTCTGGGTAATGCTCCTTCATTTCAAACTCGGGTTCCCACCTCCATTCGGAACCCTTCCGATGTTGCCCCTAAACTTTAACTAATGTTACCATCTTTTTGCACAGAACCTTTGTCTTCTGAGCCAAGACCGTCGTCGGCCTCTCAATGTAATTCAACTGATCATCAACGTGAACATCCTCCAAAGGAACGATCGCTGAATCATCAACTACATACTTCCAAAGTTGAGACACATGGAAGGTATTATGGATTTGACTAATCTCCTAAGTAAAATCCAATATGTACGCTACCTTGCCAACCCTAGTTATCAACCAAAATAGCCCAATATATCGAGGACCCAACTTGCCCCTCTTTCTGAAGCATATTACACCCTTCAATGGTAATACCTTCAGTAAAAACCATATCTCCAACCTGGAACTCCAACTTCGATTGTGGCTTGTCGACATAACTCTTCTGCCGACTTTGAGCTGTCTGAAGTCTCTATCTGATCTATTGGATAAGCTATTTCGTCTAAAGGACTACTTCGTTCCTTCCCATGACCCTATGGCCAATCTCTCCCCAACACACTAAGGTGCGACATATCCTCCCATAGAGGAGCTTGAAAGGCGGTGCACCGATACTAGAGTGGTAGTTGTTGTTGTTGTACGAGAACTTATCTAAAGGAAGGTAGGAGTCCCAAATCCCACCAAAATCAATGACATGGGGTCTCAACATGTCCTCAACTGTCTAAAAGGTCCGCTCACTCTGACCGTCCATTTGTGGATGATAAGCAGTGCTGAGATGAAATCTCGTACCTAGTTCCTCATGGAACTTCCGCTATAAATGAGATGTGAACCTAACATCTCGATCAGATACAATGGAGACTAGAATACCATGCCGAGAAATGATCTTGCACACATACAAGTTAGCCAATTTCTTGGCTGATGAGCTTTCGCTGATAGCTAAGAAATAGGTACTCTTGGTTAAATGATCTACCATCACCCAAATTGCATCATGGCCCTTAGCCACCTGAGGTATCTTGGTAATGAAATCCATAGTAATATGTTCCCACTTACACATGGGAACCTCCAGTGGCTGCAACTTGCCATACAGTCTCTGGTGTTCGACCTTGACCATACGACAGGTCAAGCACCTCTCGACATACCAAGCTATATTCCTTTTCATTCACGACCACCAGTAGATAAGTCTCAAATCCCAATATATCCTAGTGGCCACGGGGTGTATCAAAAACCCAAACTTGTGCGCCTGCTCCAACACAATCTGTCTGACCCTACCGAAATTCGGCACCCAAACTCGTCCATACCGGGTCAATAATCCGCGGTTGTCAGTAGTGAACATGTCAATCTCGCCCCTGAGTCTCTCCTGCTTCCAATTTTCCTCATTGACTCCCTCGTCCTGAACCTGTCTGATCAAATCCAACAATGGTGAATCAACCAAAATCCTCATACACAAACCTCTAGTCGTAGAACTAGCTGCCTTGCGGCTCAAAGCATCAGCCACCATATTGGATTTCACGGGATGATATAGGATATCACAGTCATAATACTTGACCACATCAAGCTACATAAGCTATCTCATGTTCAGGTTCGGCTGGTCCACAAGATATCACAAACTCTTGAGAGCTTGCTTCCTGGCAGAGCATTTAGTAATGCTAGTAGCCTAGTGAGGGCTGGCTATCTGGGGACATTTTAAGGTAGGGCCTACTGGGCTTGTTTCTCATGAGATTGGGTAAGGGAATCCGAAATGGGCTCATAAACCAGGTGGGCGGTGTGGGGCGTCAGAGGCTGTTCCCCCATAGCCAACTCATAGCGAGCTGAAGTTCAATGCAGATCTTTTTAGTTATTAAGTTATAGCAGCACTCAGCAACATCCAACAGCTCCAGTCCTTCTGGTTTGCACTAAAATGGCTTAAGTAGCCTTCGAGGAGTCCGTTTATTCTCTCTGTATGAGCTTTCAAAGATGTGTAGATAGTACACCGGACCCCATACAAGTAGTGCCGAAAAATATTGATAGCAAATACTACTGCCCCCAACTCCAGATCATTAGTCGAATAACAGACCTCATGCGGCTTCAGCTGTCGTGAAGCATAAGCAATAAGTCTCCCACGCTGCACATGCACTGCACCTAAACTTGTGATGGATGCGTCACAAAACACCACAAAATCCTCAACACCCTCGGGAAGGATCGACATTGAATCCTCACACAATCTCTGTATTACGATCTCAAATGCCACCTACTGCTTAGGGCCCTATCAAAAATCCACTCCCTTCCTCGTCAGACGACTGAGGGGTACTGCAATCTTGGAGAATTCCCGAATAAATCTTCGATATTATCCTGATAAACCCATCAAACTCCTCATCTCCAATAGAGACTTCAGAATCTCTCACTGCATCACGACCTCAATCTTGGCCGGATCAACCAAAATCTTGTTTTGGTTAACGAGATGTCCTTGGAACTAGACCTCTCGTAACCAAAACCCACATTTCGAGATCTTGATATACAACCGTTCTCTCCTCAACACTCCTAAAATCTCTTGAAGGTGCTCCTCATGCTGCTTCGTGGTCTTGGAATACACCAAGATATCATCAATAAAAACAATGACTAATCGATCAAACATCAACCTGCATACCCAATTCATCAAATCCATGAAATTTGTAGGTTCATTGGTGAGCCTAAATGGCATCACCACGAACTCATAATGACCATAACGAGTCTGGAACGCGGTATTCTCCACACCCCCCTCTCTGACCCTCATCTGATGATACCCTGACCTCAAGTCGATCTTGGAGAACCAAGATGTACCCTGCAACTGATCAAACAGGTCATAAATCTGCGGAAGGGGATAACGGTTCTTCACTGTCAATTTGTTCCACTCACGATAATCAATGTACTTCTGGTGTGTCAAAACTCAAATGGGGGAAATGGTAACCTTTTCAAAAAAAACAAAAGTCATGTTTTTTAAAAACAATTTTCTTAAGTAAAAGTGGAGAGTGCAATGCATGCGATTGGCCGAGCTCAAGTAAGTGTTTCCCAAAATTAAACCATTCTTATGAATCGCAACTAGTATGTTATTATGCAAAATGCATGCTAGAGTAGGGCTAAGGATACCTTCAAGAGTTATGTGACAAAAATTGCCTGATTTGTGTGATGCCTTTTAGCCTATGAAAATCTTATGTTATATATTTCTTGGAATCGTTATTTGCTATATGTATGCTTTCAAAGTTATATGAGCGTTGTTGTGATTCTCCAGTTCTGCAAGGTGAGTTTTCTCATTATACTCATGGGTCGAAGGCACCAATGTCGACTCACTAGATTGTGTTACATATCCTTGTGTATAGGATGTTACTATGATGTAGTGATTTTTTAGAATGGTAGATTTGTATGATTACCTGTACATGATGGTTTTTGTTTATTGTTTGCGTATGTCGACATATTGCAGTTGGTTTAAGGCTTTACTGCTTTATGTTGTAATCCAACAAACCCAAGACACTCTAGTCCGATGAGTGTAGGTTGGGGCAATCCAATCTAATGACTGTGGGTCGGGGCAATCCAGTTCGATGAACGTGGGCCAGGGAAATCCAGTCTAATGACTGTAGACCCAAGGGTAATCCAGGATGATAACCGTGGACCTAGTTTACATGTTTATATATTGTTGTGTGGGGTATTTTTGGGGAACTCACTAAGCTTTGGATTATAGTTATTGATTTCAATGTTTTCAGGTACATCAGATGATCGGGGTAAGGCAGAGGCGTGATCGTACATATCATCCGGTTGATTTATGTTTTGAGAGATTATTTGATACTATGATTTTATGGGTTTGATTTGAAAACAATGGTTGATCATCTTATGGTTTTGTGAAAAATGGTTTATAAAAATGAAATTTTTTAACATATTTTTTTTGACATTACAACCTTCCCCAATCCTATGGACGATGTGGCCCTCCCACAGTCTCACAACCATTGCTACAATGGTCTAACTCATCCTAGTGAAATTATAGAAATTAGGAGTAATGTTTAAAGCATAGTCTAGTAACTTAGGGTTTTAAACACAAATATACTTTCCCTATTAGAACCATAGAAGGTCGAAAAAGTCTGCATGAGCTATTTTATTCATCAACTAATATTGGAAATCTTAGTGGAAATCCTCTAACATGTAACCGTTAATCCTATGTGAGCGAGGAAGTTATGTATAGATCTATGAGGGTTACCACCCCACCCATGGTTGCTAGCTACAACTCAACGGTTTTACGGGTGATGAACTTGCCCATTTTTCAAACGAGGAAGTTGTGTGTAGATCTATGTGGGTTGATACCCCCACCCGTGGTTGCTAGCTACAACCCAACGGTTTTCGGGTGACGAACTTGCCCAGTTTATTCTGTTCTAACGTCGATGAAGCGTGTGGAAATCTATCACAAGGTGCGATACTTATAGCACCATTTAGGGGTAGTGGTGTCGTATAGTAGTGGTATGGACTCATGGTAGCACAAATTTATAAGCATTATACTTTGTTGATATACAAATATTAATATTAAGTATAAGTTTCCCAAACACTTATACTCTAAGTATAAGGAACTTGTAGGTATTCTACTTATTCATTAAGTAAACAATTAAACCTAGCACACATACTCGTATAAAATTGAAATAAGGTTTATACGTAGCAACCTTCGTTTGTATGGGATTACAAATACTTATATTCATAGTATATGAAACTTATAAGTATACTACTTATTTAATAAGTAAACCTTATACCTAGAATATATACACTATATGTTAGAAACAAGTATGAGTCAAAATGATATTTTCAAACTATGTTCTATACTTTTCGAACATGGAAAAAGTACGATTTTTACTTAGAGTCAAAACTTGTGGACTCACCAAATTTATGTTGACATATTTTTAAACGCATGTGTTTTCAGGAATTTGATAAGTTGATTGTTACTCGAATAGGGGAAGTTTTACTATTATCTTTTATGTTCGTATGGAAAATATATATGTTAACACGTGTGCAATAGTTCGGACACTATGTGATAAATACTAGGAAACAAGAATAACGTAACTTTTTGTCATCAATAAAGGTATGTAGTTTATAAAACTTTTTTGTACTGTTCAATATATGTTATATAACTGTGATACAAGGAATGACATTACACTGCTTGGTGTTTCCACCGCCGACTGAGGGTGTGACAATGTAGGTGCTTAGGAATGAATGAGTTGTCCTTGTAGAAGGAAGTTGTTGGATAAGGAGCTCGTTATAGTTAGTGGTTCCTTTCGGGATGCCGGTGAATAGATCAAGAGGTGTTGGGTCACTCAGGTTAAGTATCGCTTGTTGATGGAAGCTGTCAGCTCGATATCTATAGTCTAGGTTTGGCAGTTGTTGATCATTTAATTAGTTTCAGAGTTTGGTATGTTTAGTCCCTCATGGGCTTTGTCCATTAGTGTATTGGATCAACGGATTAGTTGTCAATGCACTCTCGATCATTGGTCTTTTCATTCTTCGTTAATAGAAGAGGTTCTTCGAAAGTTTAGAGTTGTATCATTTGGAGTTCAATGGATGTGTCAACCTATTGTCAAAACATGTACTTTGTACATTTTGGTTTCTAGGTATAGGTACCCACAATGGTTGGTTGCTAAATTATTGTTCATAACAGGCTCGGGTTGGTAGATGTCCTTGGTCATTGGAATTTCAGATGTCAGGGCAACATTGTTTAGTTTTTTGGTTGCAACTTTGGATCTACACAGAATAAAATATTGGCATGTGATTTCGACAAGGCTGGTATTTGGATTGATACGACCATGGTTTTAACAGTATTGCTGGATTTTATCGAACTGGTTACGCATTGGTGGGATCTGTTCCATTTCAATCAAGGTGTGGGATCCTGTTTCGGTCATTTATGAGGATGTTTCTATTAATGAATGAGGTTTGTCATTTCGTTAAATCTACTGGTACCTCCCCCTTTGGGTAAGGGTGTGAGGAAAAAGGAATGCAGTAGATCCAGGGTTGGTTATGGGTTCTCTTGAGAGTGTATATTGTGGTAAGTTCATCATATATTGTCGTGAGGGGGTATATATGGAGTGAACGAGATAGAAAATGAGCACTTGGTTCGAATTATATTGGAATAGGAGTATAACAACCTATCCCATTGTCAGGTTATGTATGATCATGTTTTCGTTTGATTTTGGTGTTGATTGCAACCTGTTCAGTGAAAGGAATTGGGCATTATAGAAGGGTATGACTCATGGGATGTTTGGTTGGTGTTGAAAGAGATTGATAGGGCTCCTACAAGTCCATGGGTTGATAGAGCCACTATGATACTGATTATGAATCTTCAGTTCAATGATGGAATGGCAACAAGATTGATATAGTATCGTGAGCCTATAGTTTTACTGGTGAAAAGGTGTCATAATGTATCATGAACCAGCAGTTGTATGATTCATATGGGTGGGACCTGGTAGTCTTTTGATTAAGACTCTGAGGTCTCGAATCGTAAGTCTTATTGGCATGTTTGGGTATTAGTTCAATGATTGGGAGTCAGGTGACTCAAAGACTAGCTAGTTTGGATCATGTGGACAGTTAAAGGTTGTTGGGAGCAATAGTTGTGCATCAGAACTCTCCTGCGGAGTTTTTTCATTATGAACCATGTTTCCATGCGGGCTATTTATCAGTAGTTTGGTTACCAATGTTGAGCATCGATTTTGGAATCTCGAGTCATGAAGTTCATTGAAAATGTCTCGAGTGATTTGTCAGGTGGAGGTACACCTGAGCTGATAAGGGATTTGGATGCAATGTGAGAATCTTGGATTGACCATCCTTATGCTCATGGGATAAATGGGTTTTGTTATGTGTAACATCCGGATTTCCAAGTATCATAATTCAAGTATTTCTTTTGAGTTAAGAAGAGGGACTCAACGAGTTGGCGCCTAAACTCATCGAGTATGATCGCGACTGATGACTTGGATTAATGAATGGACTCGACGAGCCGGTGAGGCGACTCGATGAGTCCGCGCTGTTGGCAAAAACCCTAAATCTTTGGGCCTAAGCCCTATTTGAAGGCATTTATGGCCTTCATTAGCGGCTACCTTCCTAGAAGAGAGAACCCTAGCGAGCTTGAGTGTGTTGAGTGAGAGGAAGAGCGATCTTGAGCTTTTTGGTGTCATTTTGCAAGGAAGGAGGAGAGTTCCAGCAAGAGGGATCAAGGAGGGTTGTTGTTCTTAGTCATTCAAGCAAGGAGCTTAGGAATGGCAATGGGGCGGGTTCGGGGCGGGGCATGGTTTCCCAAACCCGCCCCGATATCTTTCGGGTATCTTATCGGGGCGCCCCATTGGGTTCGGGTTTTCCCGTCGGGTTTCGGGTATCTTATCGGGTTTACAACAATTCATAATGAAATCTTTATTCCGTTTTAGTGTACCCCGATGTCTTATAAAAAATACGTGTTCTAGCCTCCCTTTTAAATTAAAAATATAATAAATCACTTTAATAAAATTAACTCGACGTTATATTAAAAATTATTTGATTTAATTTTAGTGTATTATATCAAAACATAAAAAATAATCATTCACACTAGATTGTTAATAATTAAAAAGATTGTCCACAGTAAGTATTTTATCTTTGAATGCGTACAACTTATATATATATATATATATATATATATATATATATATATATATATATATATATATATATAATCGGGGCGGGTCGGGGCGAGGCGATGATACCCCACTCCCTGCCCCGAACCCGATAACGACCTGTTACCCGACCCAAAATAATCGGGTTTCGGGTTTCCCCGTCGGGTTCGGGTTTTTTTGCCATCCCTAAAGGAGCTTCATTCTGAGGTACAAATCGACCCACTTTCCTTCCTTATTATGTAGGGGGTTAGGGCTTGAATAACTTCCTCTTTGGGGTTTTGAATGCCTCAAACCCCTCTTGCTAGTTTGTGTTATAGATCTGGACCCTTCTAGGTCCAGAGAGCCGAGAATATGAAGCTTTAGTTGAGTAAACCTTTGAGTTTGAAGCTAAGAGGCATTTATGGGGTTTTTATGGTATATTATGCAAAATACACCATGCATGAATGCCAAGTTCAGACCTTTACGTGACTTTTGGGTGTTAGAAGGTCAGATTTATAAGTTAGAGAAACAGATCTAACCTCAGAAGGTCATTTGAGCATTTTCATGGAGGAAACTCACCGAGTCCATAGAAGGACTCGACGAGTCGGATCGGGTTGCTCCATGTTTCGTGATCAGTGGTAACCTGTTGAGTGAAAGGCCAACTCGACGAGTCGAGTGAGGCCTTAGGAGGATTCAGAGGACACGCATGGACTTGCCGAGTCACCTGAGTGCACTCGACGAGTCTGGTCAAACTTGGGTCATTGACTTTCGTTGACTTTTAGGGTTTGGTCAACATTTGGACATTTGGACCATTGGAGGGGTAAAATGGACTTTTCCCTTCTGTGAGATTATAGTAAGGGTTTAGTCCAGCTTCTTGAGGGCTAATATTAATTAGGGATAATTATTATGTGATAGGCCGGAGCTAGACCCAGGAGTAGAGATCACGATCCCGATTTCTAGATTTTCATTCATTACCTTACGAGGTGAGTCTTCTCACTATACTTACCTTGTATGGTAAACCTTATGTGTGACAAGAGGGTCTTATGTGCACGAACTGTGTAATGAGATATCCTGCTATTTACTTGTGTTATGCTTTATGAGTATTATATTGTGATACTGAGTTGAGGGACTAGAGGGTCCATATGAGTTGTGGGACCAGAGGGTCCCACTGAGACACATCGACCAGATGGTCTAACTGAGTTATAGTCTAGAGTGACTATTGTGTTGTGGGTGGTATTTTGGGGAACTCACTAAGCTTTTATGCTTACCGTGTTATGTGTTATGTGTTTCAGGTAGTTCCGAGGATCGCGGCAAGGCACCGACATGATTGTACACACTGGCAGAAGATTGTTTTTATGATCCTGGGATTGTGTTTTCCTTTTGTTGACATTTGAGAAATAAGTGTTTTGAGAATTATGATACAAGTTTTATTGTGTTAAAAATGAAAATTTTAGTTGAAAAATTATGTTGTTAAAAGTTGGTCTCAGAGCCTTGGTTTGAGGGATTCGGATACACCCTCGGGTATGTTTGGACTCAAACTAGGGATTTGAGAAGGATTTTCAAAAAAAGAGATAAATTTTCTAAAAATGAGCAAGAGTGTAAGACAAGTCGAGCCGGAGCAGTGTGTACAATCAGCCAGAGCCGAGCAGTGATTTCCCAAAATACCCTCATTTGTGTTATGAGATATTTTATGTGATATGATGCATGCTAGAGAGTAGGCTAGGTAATTCATATATTAAGACTAAGGTGGCCTGATTTGTGATGCTTTAGCCTACGAATTTCTGCTATTAGTGTTTAGCTTGAGTATGAGTACCTAGCAGGTACGAGCCAATGAGAGAACTTCTGTGAAAGTAGATTGTGAGGCATAGAGTACTTGTAAATTGGGATCTGAGGAGGAGGACTTGTGGTGAACATTAATGCGGTGTGGAAGGTAGTATTGGGCCCGTACTACTGGAAGCACCGGATCAGTGAGCGGCCAAAGTAAGAATCCTAGGGATGCTAAGGAACAAGTAGGGTCTGGTGATCAAGTGTAAGTATGCTCAAGCAAGTCTCTAATGATATTGTGTTGTGTTTCAGAGACATCATAATGGGGACTCGCGACAACCATGGGAGGAGTGGGAGTAGCGATGAGGAGATACGGAGGATGATCCATGAGGAGGTGGCTGCAGCTATCCGAGCAGAGATTCCGGAAATGTTTGGGTCTATCAAGACCACCTTGATTCAGACATTTGACGAGCGTTATGTCGCTATCGCTGAGGCTGCTGCTGCCGCGGCCACTGCAGCCATCGCCGCTGCCAGGCCACAGGGAGGTGACTCGTTGCTATTCCAAGAGTTCTACAACACGAAGCCACCAAATATTGATGGGACGCAAGATTTGATTGCGGCTATGAGGTGGATATCTGATTTCGAGGGTTGTTTTTACACGTGCTCCTGTCCCGACCATTTGAGATTTTTGTTTGCATTGAACCAGCTTCGCTTGGGAGCGAAGGACTGGTGGAAGTTCTCGACAGCTGGCTTTACCACTGCAGATCATGTCGTAGTGACATTGGAGAGATTTGTTCAGATGTTTCGAGACAAGTATGTTCCCCTGGTGGAGAGGGAACGTTTGGTGCAGGAGTTTGTCTCTCAGGCAGAAGACAGAGTCAGTCACTGAGATCTCGAGGATGTTCCATGAGAGGGCGATGTTTTGCCCTGAACATGTGTCCACTCAGCAGGCATGTGTGAGCCGATATCTGAGCATACTGAGGAGGGATATACGAGAGTTCTTGGAAAACTCGTCATACCGTACATTAGCTGAGCTTCAGGCCAATTCCAAGAGGAGGGAGATCGAGCTTGAGTTACAGACCAGGGAGGATGAAGAGGAGTCCCGGGGGAGAGACCAGAGGCCAGTGCAGTCGCAGCTGGCGACGAAGTGGGCTAAGCTTGCTGATTCCAGCGTTGGGGGGCAGAAGGGCCGCACTTGTGGCAAGTGCGACAAGAGTCACGAGGGTTCTTGCCGAGCGGGGATCTGCTACAAATGCGGCAAGGAGGGGCACATGGCGAAGGATTGCCCCAAGGGATTTTCGGTTTGCTTTCATTGCAACCAGACCGGCCACCGAAAGGCTCAGTGCCCCCAGCTAGTGCAGGGACCAACGCAGGGATCTGCACCTACCTCTGCGCGTGCTTCTGAGAGCCGGCCAGTGAAGGCCAAGATGTCGAGGGCTAGCGGGAGAGCCTTTTAGTTGACAGCGGAGGAGGTCCGCGCAACGCCCGATGTCGTGGCTGGTATGTATTCTTTATTTATGTATGTTGAGTTTGAAATGTTATGCTTATATTGTGACGTGTCTAGGCACTTTCCTTGTGAATTCTATACCTGATTTGGTGTTATCTGACTCGGGTGCGAGTCGATCTTTCGTGTCATTAGCCTTTAGTCAACACATCAGTATCCGACGAGAGGCGTTGAGTCGCCCTTTACGAGTTTCCGTAGTTGACGAGCGAGCGGTTGATGCTACTGGTGTGATTCGAGGATGTGTACTCAAGATTTTCGGTGTTGATTTCCCGATAGATCTGGTACCGATTGCGATGGGGGATGTCTGTGTCATCATAGGCATGGACTGGTTTTGGATGTTAGAAGGTCAGATCTACAAGTCAGCTCGGACCCTCTCTGATGTTGCCACTAGACCTGAACCAAGGGCACCTCTTTGTTCCTCAGAACCTTGATCTTATGATCCAAGATCGTGATCGGCTTTCCAATGTAATTCAGGCTTGCATCCACCGGAATATCCTTTAGTGGTACCACTGCCGTCTAATCGACCACACACTTCCTCAACTAGGATACATGGAAGGTGTTTTGGATCTAACTCAACTCCTCAGGTAGCTCCAAACGGTATGCTACCTTGCCTACTCTCGCGGTCACCCTGAATGGACCAATGTATCGGGGCCCCAGCTTTCCCCTCTTCCTGAATCGGATCACTCCTTTCCAAGGAGATACTTTCAGGAGCACAAAGTCTCCAACCTGGAACTCAAGCTCTGACCTGCTGTATCTGCTCAGTTGTCTTCAGCACTATCTTCGTGCTTCCCATCACTCGATGCCCTACCTCTCCCCAACAAATGGGGGTCCGACACCTCCTCCCATATAAAATTTCAAAGGGATGCATCCCAATATTCAAATGGTGGCTGTTGTTCTACGAAAATTCAGCCAAAGGTAGGTATGTGTCCCAACTTCCACCGAAGTCCATAACACATGCTCGAATCATGTCCTCGAGTGTCTGAATCGTCCGCTCACTCTGTCCGTCTGTCTAAGGGTGGTAGGCGGTGTTGAAGTGCACTCTCGTACCCAACTCCTCATGGAACTTTTTCCAGAACCTGGAAGTGAAACGTACATCTCGGTCTAACACAATCGAGATCGGCACTCCATGTCGCGACACCACCTCTCTCACATATACCTCTGCCAGTCTCTCCGCAGAAGAACTCTCACTGATTGCAAGGAAGTGAGCGCTCTTCGTCAACCGATCCACAATCACCCAAATTGCATCGACACCCCTCACGGTCCTTGACAATTTGGTGATGAAATCCATAGAAATCTGTTCCCACTTCCACTGGGGAACCTCTAACGGCTTCAACTTGTCGTGCAGACGCTGGTGTTCGGCCTTGACCCGGCAACAAGTCAAGCATCTTTCTACAACCCACGCAACATCCCTCTTCATACAGGGCCACCAGTAATCTCTCTTCAGATCCAAATACATCTTAATGGCTCTGGGATGGATCGAGAATCTCGACCTGTGCGCCTCCTCCATCAATATGCTAAGTGCCCCGCCCATAAACGACACCTAAACCCGACCTTGAAAGGTCATAAGCCCTCGGCTATTAGTAACAAACTCGGACACCTGCCCAATCACCCGCTCTCTCTTGCGGTTCTACAGCCTCATAGCCTCTGCCTGGGCCTCTCAGATGGTATCCAATATCGGAGTCATCACCGTCATCCTCATGCATATATCTCGAATCGGGGCACTCTCCGCCCTGCGGCTTAGAGCATCGGCTCCCACGTTAGCCTTGCCCGGGTGGTATAGGATCTCATAGTCATAGTCCTTTACCAGATCCAACCATCTCCTCTGGCGCATATTCAGGTTGGGCTGATCCATCAGATACTTCAAACTCTTGTGGTCAGTGTATATGGTACACCGAACCCCATACAAATAATGGCGCCACATCTTGAGGGCGAACACCACTGCCCCCGACTCCAAATCATGGGTAGGATACCTCGTCTCATGAGGCTTTAGCTGCCTCGATGCGTATGTTATCACGTGCCCTCTCTGCATAACCACCGTACCCAACCCTGATATCGACACATCACAATATACCATGAAATCCTCCATTCCATCTGGAAGGGCTAACACCAGGGCTTCGCGTAATCTCTGGTGAAGAGTCTCAAACGAGTTCTGCTGCTCGGGACCCCAAATAAAAACAACACCTTTTCGGGTCAACCAGGTGAGGGGAACGACAATCTTGTACAAATCCCTGATCAATCTCCGATAGTAGCCGACCAATCCTAGAAAACTCCTGATCTCGGTGGGGGATCTCAGCACCTCCCAACTCATAACAGCCTCAATCTTGGCCGGATCGACCAATATCCCATTCTGATTAACGAAATGTCCCAAAAACTGGACCTCTCGTAACCAGAAATCACACTTGGAGAATTTGGCATAAAGCCTCTCCGATCTCAATACCCCAAGAATCTCTCTCAGGTACTCAGGAAACTCACCAAGTCCATGGAAGGACGCGACGAGTCGGATCGGGTTGTGTGACATCTCCATTTTCACGGCCAGAAAAGACCGATTTTGTTTATGCTTTATGAAAATCAGAGTACCTCTTTTAATAAAAATGTTGCAGAATTTATTCCCAGAAAAACGCGATAAATACGTTATCAAAGCATTTCCGAAGAAACGTATTTTATTCATTTTAAAACATTTGGTATGTCATCGTTAATACAGAAACATAAGCATAAACAGAACTTACATTCATTTACACTAGTGATCTATATCTCCTTAATCTCTCAGTGTAATGTCACTTCATATCGACACATGTGATATAAATAAACTGAGTGGGTCAGGTTGGGAAACCTGGTGAGTACATAAGGTTCTCAACCCACAATAATATAATTATTATGTTTAAACAATCAAACAATCAACCCAATTACCCATCCCCATTATCTTCTTTAGTCTTAAGGATCTACCCTAAGAATCAGCTATTCCTCATTCATTCATTCCTAAGGATCATCCTAAGGAATTGGCATGAAGTCCATCGTTGACACGGTTTACACAATGGGCACTAAGTCTGTATAGTCGCCAGGGCTTAGGCACTAAGTCTGCATAGTCGCCAGGGTTTAGGCACTAAGTCTGCATAGTCGCCAGGGTTTAGGCACCAAGTCTGCATGATCACCAAGGTTTAGGTATCAAGTCTGCATGATCACCAAGGTTTAGGCATCAAGTATGCATGATCACCAAGGTTTAGGCACCAAGTCTGCATGGACGCCAGGGTTTAGAGTACACCGGGTGAACACATCGTTCACAACACCTACAGGTTGCGAGCATGCTAGTGTTCCACTGGACTGTCTAGAATAGTCCGTGGTTGTCATCCATACTCTGCTGAATGACGGAGCCATCATTTGGGAAACACTTCTTACATCGTCCACCTCTCACCCTCACCTCGTGGTCTATAACACCTCTCAACTCATCATCCAACTCATATTCCATCTATTACATCTACCCATGTTTTACCCCAACATTATCGTAGATATAAAATACATATATAGTTTAAATCATTTAAAACATGTATAAAATCATTCATCTAGCATAGACAGCAAGTAATCAGATAATATGCACACATAGCACATAATTTATATAAAATATTTCATATCTATGTGTAAGATGAAAGTAACTATGCACTCACAACACGTAATTTATATTAAATACTTCATATCTATGTGTAAGATGAAAGTAACTATGCACTCACAACACGTAATTTATATTAAATACTTCATATCTATATGTAAGATGAAAGTAACCATGCACTCACCTGAGAAGGTGGTGACTCGGTACTCGGACAGAGCTTCGTTTACTTTAAAATAATTTCCTTCGATGAAACCTAGTGTTATTACCACTAGATTTAAGTCTAATATTTACCGTGACTAATTATTAGTCTTATTATTATTATATAAGCGTTTAAACAATACTTTCCAACCACTATGTACAGACAGGGGCTAGACATAAAACACCAGAGGGCAGGACCATTTTGGCATATAGCACTTCTGAAATCCAACAACCCTATGTGGCCTTTTAAACGAGATTCCCCGTACCGCGAGTAGTTAAAAAGATATTATAACGACACTTATATAATAATAGCTCAAATATTTATTATAAGTTCATAATAACAATACTAATTTTAAATATAAGCTATATTAAAATAGGGTAAGTGTGACATCCCCATTTTTACGGCCAGAAAAGACCGATTTTGTTTATGCTTTGTTTTATAAAATCAGAGTAATCTTTTAAAGATAACGGTTGCGGAATTTGTTCCCAAAACAAGACATGATAATAACTTATCAAAACATTTCTCAAAGGGAATGTATTTTTCATTTAATAATAAAACCTCGGGATGTCATGTTCCGATACAGACATATAAGCATAAACAGAACTTACATTTAATTACATAATTGATTTATATCTCCTTTAAATCTCTCTGTGAAATATGTCTTCGTATTAATACCTGTGATACAAAGAAAACTGAGTGGGTCAGGCTTGGGAGCCTGGTGAGCATATAGGGTTTTCATCCCACAATGTTATATCATATTTTTATAAATATAGAACATTCAAACTTGCACAATTTCACCATATAAAGGCAACTCTTAACCCACCCCATCGATCCTCACAATGACACGATCTAAACTCTCGTATCTAATATTTTCCTCTTTACCTGATCCCTACTCATGGATCTAAAACTATTCTTTTCACCTGATCCATACCTCACGGATCTAAAACTACCTGATCCATACTCACGGATCTAAAACTACCTGATCCATACTCATGGATCTAAAACTACCTCCTGATCTGATCCATACTCCCGGATCAATAGTTGTACC
Organism: Lactuca serriola; assembly: GCF_051521515.1. Taxonomy (NCBI): domain Eukaryota; kingdom Viridiplantae; phylum Streptophyta; class Magnoliopsida; order Asterales; family Asteraceae; genus Lactuca; species Lactuca serriola. Next base: position 161,482,114 of record NC_136416.1, on the reverse strand, counting down.
CAATCCATACTCCCGGAATAAGGACAATTATCTATACCCTAATCCTGATCTGATCCATACTCCCGGATCAATAATTGTACCCAATCCATACTCCCGGACTAAGGACAATTATCTATACCCTAATCCTGATCTGATCCATACTCCCGGATCAATAATTGTACCCAATCCATACTCCCGGACTAAGGACAATTAACTTAGTCTTAATCCATACTCCCGGACTAATAGCAAGTTTATCTCTTTACCTGATCCATACTCACGGATCTAAAACTAACCTCTTGATCTGATCCCTACTCACGGATCTAAAAACTAACCTCTTGATCTGATCCATACTCACGGATCTCATCTACCCATGTCCTACCCAACATATTCGTAGATATAAAATACACATATAGTTTCACTCATTAAAAATCTATATAGTTCATCCATTCCACCAATACCTCAAATAAACAACAATATATATAAACACATAGCACGTATTTCGTAGCGAATACTTCATACTTATGTGTTAAAAGAAAGTAACCACACACTCACACATATAAACAACAATATACTTAATACACTCAAACCATACTTGTATTATTATCGTGTTTATGAAAGGTAGTATACACTCACTTGATCAGAAGATGATCGGACAACACTACGACTTGCAGAAGTAGAAATCCTCAGCAGATCTGGAAGATCTCTACAAAAATCGAACTTCTCGCGGGCAGAGCTTCGACTCGGGAACCGCACTTCTCGGGATCTTCGGGATCTCGGGACTTGCCTCGGGGCTCGAGAATAATACCGGGGCTTCGGGGTATTTCTGGCACGCAAAACGATGCAAAACGGGAGAGAGAAGAGAAGAAATTGGCAAAATAGCCGGCTGCCTTCGGATTCCTTTTATAGAGGCTGGAGCCTCGGAGTACGCGGGGCGTACTGGCCTCCGAAACCGTCACTACATGCGTCATCCGAAGTGTTGACACTCTTCGGAGTACGCGGGGCGTACGTCGGATCAGACCGCTGACTCGTCTTCGGATAAGGCCGGATTTTTCAATTAAAAATAAATACAATTTATTTATCAAACTTCAGAAATTCATATCTTCTTCATACGAACTCCGTTTTCGACGTTCTTTATATCCACGCGAAGGTGAGACTACGCTCTACAACTTTCGTTTAGACTCCGTCGGCTAATTTCGACTTTATTTTTATTATTTATTTTTAATAGGCCGCGACAGAAAAACTTCGTTATAAATTCATAACTTCTTCGTTTGACGTCCGTTCTCGCCTAACTTTTCGTCGTTTTGCTACTAACAACAGGATCTTCGATTCTCGTTTAGATCGCTAAGGCTAAATATCGCTCCAACGTAAATTCACTTCTTACGTCGCGCTGTGTCGTGTCGGTTCTGTCGCGAAACTTCGACAGGTCATAACTTCTTCGTTATAACTCGGATTTTGGTGTTCTTTATATGCACTGAAACCTCGTGACATATACTACAACTTGGTTAAGATTAATCCTTCTAGATAATCTTCCATCAAAAAGTCATTTTTGACGCTTATTGTCTCTAAATTGACTAGCCCTGATCTACGGGCGTTACAGTAAGCATAACTTACTTAATGGGGGTTTTAGCTAGGAGTCGGGCTCTGCAGGGGCAGAACTTCATCGCTGAATCTTTCAAAGAAAGATTCGTGCAACGCTTCAGCGCTCACCTTACTATACTTGTACTAACCTAATGTCGAAAGAACTCAACATTAGTCTTATAATGACCGCATCGTCGATACCTTTCTAATGATATATACATATGTATATATATGTGTACGTATATATGATTTATACTTTATTTTAATACGTAAATACGCTATTATAATTTTTAACTCGTTCATACGAACTCCGTTTTTGACGTTATTTATATCCACGTGTAGGTGGAGACGTACTCTACAACTTTCGTTTAGACTCCGTCGGCTAATTTTGACTTTATTTTTAAAGTTATATTTTTAACAGGCCGGGACATGATTGGTCCGTTAAAATCTCATAACTTCTTCATCTGATGTCCATTTTCATTTGTCTTTTAATCGTTACACTTTTAATCGGCTAAAAACCGCTCGATCTAATACTCGAACTTCGGGCTGTACACCGCTAAGCTGAAACTTCGAAAAATCATATCTTCCTCATACGAAGGCAGATTTGGGTGTTCTTTTTATGGACGCTCTTAGGTTAGCATATTCTATGACAATCATTTAGATTACTAAGGCTAAAATTCGCTCTATCATAAATTCACTATTTACGTCTTCCCGGTGTCGTGCCGAGTCTGGTCAAAGTTAGGCCATTGACTGGAGTTGACTTTCGTTGACTTTTAGGGTTTGGTCAACATTTGGACATTTGGACCATTGGTGGGGTAAAATGGTCTTTTCCCCTTCTGTGAGATTATAGTAAGGGTTTAGTCCAGCTTCTTGAGGGCTAATATTAATTAGGGATAATTATTATGTGATATGCAGGAGCTAGACCCAGGAGTAGAGATCACGATCCTGATTTCGAGATTTTCATTCATTAGCTTACGAGGTGAGTCTTCTCACGATACTTACCTTATGTGGTAAACCTTAGGTGTGACCAGAGGGTCTTATGTGCATGAACTGTGTAATGAGATATCCTGCTATTTACTTGTGTTATGATTTATGAGTATTATATTGTGATGCTGAGTTGAGGGACTGGAGGGTCCATATGAGTTGTGGGACCAGAGGGTCCCACTGAGACACATCGACCAGAGGTCTAACTGAGTTATAGTCCAGAGTGACTATTGTACTGTGGGTGGTATTTTGGGGAACTCACTAAGCTTTTATGCTTACCGTGTTATGTGTTATGTGTTTCAGGTAGTTCCGAGGATCGCGGCAAGGCACCGACATGATTGTACACACTGGCAGAATATTGTTTTTATGATCATGAGATTGTGTTTTCCTTTTGTTGACATATGAGAAATAAGTGTTTTGAGAATTATGATACAAGTTTTATTGTGTTAAAAATGAAAATTTTGGTTGAAAAATTACGTTGTTAAAAGGTGGTCTCAGAGCCTTGGTTTGAGGGATTCGGATACACCCTCGAGTGTGTTTGGACTCAAACTAGGGATTTGAGAAGGATTTACAAAAAAAGAGATAAATTTTCTAAAAATGAGCAAGAGTCTATGACAACCTGAAATTTCCATTCTGAACAAACCATTTGAAGCCAATAGAAGTAGAACAGTTACAGTGAAAACTCAGATTTCGAGTATAAGTTTGGCAGTTTTCAGGATTTTACACTTAAGGAGATATTAGGAGAGTGGATGCACTAGGGTTTTGTGCAACACTGTTATTCCAATACTCTAGGACATTAGAGTTCGTTCTAGGAATAAAAATATTTTCTGCCAAAAATATCTCAGGACTATAAATAGAATTCTGAACCAAATTGGTTCATTTGTTGAATTCCATTTAGAGAAAAGTCAAAATTCTCTCTCACGGATCTTCGGGTTTTTATCCCAAATTGTGAGTACTTCGATCTAGTTATGTTATATAGCTTAGATTGTGTCTAGAAACATCAACTTCATAACAAAACAACTAGACTCGGGAGTTTACCGCCCAAGAACGTTCTTGGGGAGTAAACTCCAATATATGGCTTAAATGCTACTTAGTCCTTTCCCCGTGATTTGTAACTACCTTAGACTTGTATGCTAGTGTGTATATGACTAGAAAACATCAAAATCGGATTAAGACCCCAAGATTTGGGAGTTTACCGCCTAAGAACACTTGGGGAGTAAACTCCATTTTAAGGTTCTAAAGGGTTCCAATGACCCTCAAAGCCTTAGAACTCAAACTAGAAGCCTTCATTACATATTTAGGACACCAAAATCAATTAGAAACAATGATGAAAGTGAGTTCACGGCCAAGGAGCTTCTTGGGCCATGAACTCCATGTTTAACTGCCAAAATGCTTAGAAACACCTCCTAAGGCTTAGGCTTAAATTAGGAAAAGTACCCTAAAGTGTTTAAAGCCTAGAAAACATAAGGAATCACATGTGTTAAGGAGTTTATGGCCAAGACAAGCTCTTGGGCTGTAAACCCCTATAAAGGGGTCAAATGACACCCTAACTCCTTCCTTATGCCTAGAACCCAACCTAGATCTTAACCTTGAAATGTTAGAGACTTGAAAACACCATAAACACCCTCCCAAGGGAGTTTACGGCCGTAAACTCCAAGGGAATATGGTCCCAGGTCCGTAAACTCCTTAAAGGAGTTAATAGGAAGCCCAAACACTTGATTTAGCCTTGAAACACTTCACCACTAGAGTTGTAGTAATTCTAAGCTTCATTTAGTGACCCTAAGGAGAGTTTACGACCATGAGTTTACTCCCCTGGGCCGTAAACTCCAAAACATATGGTCATTAGACCTTAAACTCCCATTAGAGGCCTTGCACTCCTTTGTTGCAACCCATTAGCCTCCTAGCACTTGACCAAAAGTGTTTTCCTCGCGTTAAAATGTTTATACTTGTATAATTAGTGTTTTAATCACTAATTAATTATATACATATGTCTTCATATGTAATTAGGATCATTGTGTGTGTCTAAAGTCTTCACTTGACATCAAGCACTTGTCCGATCCTTCCTTACGATAACAGTCCGTTCAATTCCAATCAGTTACTGCAGGTGAGTTCATACCCCTTAAATAATGTTTTAAACTATTTTTAAATGTTTTATGGGGGGGGGATACAAGTAGAATCATGCTAGTTATTATATCAATCACATGTGATTAATAAGTAGAATTATGCTAGTTATTATATCAATCACATGTGATTAATATGCAACATTCAAATGATTTACTACAGATTAACCATTTTACCAAACAGTTTCCTTCAAATGATTTTTATAAACATTTTATATGTTTTAAACTCCTTATTACACTGTACATTTTACTCTGTATATTACATTTCAAACTCATTTACAATTGTGTTTCAAACAAATGTTTCCTTATACTTAAACTGTTTTATCAAACCTATGCCTTAAAACTGTTTTATAGATTGACATCAAGTCGATCTTTTCTGAAGATAATAATTCTGTTCAAATGTTTTACAAAACTTATTTATGCTTTTATATTATAAATTGCATGCCTCTATATGTATAGTTATATAAGAAATGTTTAAAAGACTTAGGAAGGCTATCCACCCTATTTCCTTTTCGCGCTTGAGATGTGGTCTGGTGGGATATCGGGTACTCGTCCGAAAGTCGTTTAAATATTAGTTATATATCATGTGTACATATATAGTCATAAAAGGTCCTTCCAGTTCATCCCATGCCCTTGGGTAGCAAGGGTATACATCCATGTTCATACGTACCAGTTAGATTACTAGTAAACTACCATATGGGTAGTTTAGGAAGATACTAGAACGCGATATCATACTATGATTCAGTTCATTCATGAGTCAATACTTACTACTAGAAGAATATATACAACTATACTAGAAAAGAACATATTCAACTATACTAGACAAGAACATATACAACTATACTAGAGAAGAACATATACAACTATACTAGAGAAGAACATATACAACTATACTAGAAAGAGAACATATACAACGATACTAGAACGATTACATTCCTATACTTGCTAGGTAGGGAGCACGTAGATTACAGCTAGAACAGTTCATTACATTACATATACATGAATACGTTAATAATTGTGATCCACTGTATCGGAGCATGCCTTAAATGTCATGGCCCGAGTTGTAGCCAGAATTCTCTTGGAGGGAGAGCGTGAGTTTGCGTATAGATCTATACTGGATTGACTATCCTACACCTTGCTGCTAGCTACAGCCGGACCTGCAAGTCTGCGGGTGCCAAACGTCATTCCGTTATTACGACCATTCTTATGTCGTTGTTACCAGTCGATAGTATGGTGCAATTAATCACATGATGCCTTAATATAAATCCGGTTTAAGGTAGTTAGTACAGCAATAGTTCCTATAATACAACACTACAGTACTACGTTTATTTTCCCTTTACATATATTTAGTGATATTTTCACTTAAACATTTAATGTAAAAACTATATTTTATAAATGATAGTTATACTTGGGAAAATTACACACTTTTACAAGAGACAAACATTGAGAACAGTTAGGTCTTGGTAGAATACGCACTTTATATAATAGTAGGAAATCATAGGGATTTCTAGGGTTTTTCAAACGTTTACAGTTGTTTTACAAACATTTTCATACTTACAGATCATATACATTTTCAATACTTACAATTCATTTACTTACAAATTCTTACATACAAATTAAGACACTAAATACTTATGATCTCACCAGCTTCAAAGCTGATACTCGCTTTCAAAATTACTTGTATCCTCAGGTCATCATAGACAGGTACCGATGTAAGGAGAAAGGAAGATGGAGCTTGTTCAAGACTCATCTTTCATTTTGATATATGCTTTAGTGTTTATCAAAATTTGACAGAACACCTTTGTATAATAATTATATTATTAATGCAATGGATGATGTTGTTGCTTGTTTACTACTCTACATTGTTGTGATATTATACATGACGTCCTCCGCCCCAGAACGTTTCCGCCGTTCTTGGTTTTGGGGTGTGACAGATTGGTATCAGAGCATTGTTTATAGTGAATTAAGTATATCAACCCATAAAAGATATACTAACTATAAATACATAAGGGATTAAAAATACTCTGACCAAGAGTTTATACTTTAAATAATAAAATATTTAAGTAAGTATACGTGCTGCATTCATACTAAAATCAGTGTCACTAGGACAGTACAAAAGAATTACGATTGTTGGGCAACACAAGTGGACTTAGAGACATATGGTCAAAACTGGGAAGATATAGCCTGATCACCTATATTATCTGAGGGTTGACTTGCATGTGCCTAAGTGTAATTGTGTGGTTGCAACAATGCTAAAATCTTACCAACCCTACCACAATGAGAACAGTAGAACATAACATTAAAATTAAAATACTATAGGAGTATTTGGTGTTACTATAAGTACTTTATACTTGAGAACTAAAACAGGATCTTCATTACTAAGTTGATAGTTGCTAAGTGGATACACTAAGGCTATATGTAATTAGGATGTTATAGACTTAGAATCTGTGGAAATTTTACTTCACCCCTATTATGTGTGAATACGGAGTTAAGGTCACTTATTCGAAGGTCTATCCTGTTTAGATTACACATAGCTGGTATGCACTTCACAAATAGCGATGTAACTAATGAAGATTTTCTAAATAATTATCTAGATAGTTCGTCTAATAAATTATTCTCTTACCCTAAATTCTCGCATAGAAAACATAGTTGGACTCCATCCCCTCGGCAACCAGTATCTTCCGAACGTAGTCATAGCTGGTTGGTTTGGAGAAGAACTAGAGAACGATCATCCTATCCCCTTGAATGATCACCATGATGAAGACCTTTCGTATGATGCTAACTCCGAACCAGAGATTGAGAACCTACCCCGAGCAGCTCCCTTTCCAATTCCTAACCCTCGTCTGGCTTTTCATGGCGCGACCCCTGAGTGAGTGGAATGCTTGGAAACATGGAGCCAAGGACAAGATCAGCCCATGCCATTTAATGGATACCGAAGCTTTTACGACTTGAGCAATGGGGGCTCAGCAGATAGAGTCTTGCCAATTTGGTCTGCAGAGTGGCCCGAAATGAGATTCAAGGCAGGACAGCCCTACATCAGATTACCGAAGTTGTCGCTGATGCGAGAATGCATACCCTCCGCACCATTCGTCTAGAAGATGCTCACGAGAGATCAGAGCGAAACCATGAAACCCTGCTGCAAGCACTGGCTGAATCACGAGCTGAAGTCATAGAGCTCCGAGTACGCCAGAGGGTGTATGAAAGACACCTACTTGACTTGGAACATCAACTGGCTGAACTAAGAGTTCACCAGAAGGATGACCGTCGCCGGTGGTAGACACTTTACTTTATTTTCCTTATAAAAAGGAATCGTGTTTTTCTGTCTATGCCCGATGTGGCATTTTCTATGAAATTATCTTGTACCGTAAGTACTTTAGTTAGGTCTTTATGCTGTCAAGAACTATCTTCTCTGGATATGATGTAAGACCTTTACAAGGTCATTTTCCCGAATCTTTACGTCGTGAATATCAAAGATATTGACAGCCGACTAACTTCTGTGTCATTCTTTATTCAAGTACTCTTATCATACCCTCATTGGAGTCTATCTGAAACCTGCTTTAGTCAAGTCATTGGACTATAGCAAGTTAGATCCGGAGACCTTTCCAAGTCTCTTTCAGTGGTTGGATCTTGTTATTCGCCAACCCACGATACCTCGGCTCGAACGACAAACGTCTTGAGACCATTCTACGAACTTACTTCTACTCATTACTAGGACTGCATCATAGGGATGTAGGTCAAACCTTCACGATCATACTTCCATTCCGTACTAGGACTGCATCATAGGGATGTAGGTCAAACTTTCGAGAACATAGTCGTACTCTTTACATGAACAATCTAAGTACATCAAGGGTCAACCAGAATCGCTCCCAAAACCCTTATCTTTCGTGTTACAGAATAATGTCGTCATCCGGAAGCAATCAGTCGATCAGTGAAACCTCCGCTTTTTCCTATGGACGCCGCTACCTTTCAAACAACAGTTACAGCTGCCGTGGTGGCTGCCGTAACCGCGGTCCTTGCGAACCGTGGCGCTATCAGCACAGTCAATGCTGCTGATGGGAATGAAGTTTCCAATCGTGGTATCCATCCAGGAAGTCGCCAAAAAGTGACAGTCACAGGCTCGCAAAGCCGAAAAGCAGAGAACAAGAAACGAAAGCGTCAAGCCCGGAAAGAACGCAAGAGATCCCAAAAGCTGGCTATACAACAGTAGCAAGTGGAAACCCCTGCCGTTCTCGTACCGAGCAGGCCATACTAGGGAAAACTCCCGAAGTGTGATAAGTGTAGTTTCCATCATCATGGGGCTTGCCATGAGATGCAATGTTGCAATTGCCTAAACATAGGGCACCATGCTCGTGGCTGTGGAGAACCGACATGACCCATCACTCAAGTCCCTTTCATCGGGATTGACCCTACACACAAGATTAGTTATAACGCCGAACGATTTAAGAAGCATTTTTCAAAGTGGAGTAACGAGGAAGGCACTCGTGTCCACATAGCACTGGCTAAACACCGAAATCCTGTCACCAAAGCTAGTACTAGCCAGTCATGCCACCAATGCGGGGAGATAGGGCACTTCAAGAAAGATTGCCCGATAGCAAAGAACTTTGGCGCAGATGGGAGAATTCTTAGGATCACAGCTACAGAAGAGCCTACTCTGGAACCCCTCGTTAATGTAATTTAGGAGTGTTGTTGTAACAGACTTATAAACTATCCAGAACTAGTGCAACTAGAGTCTTACTTTTGCGAGATCTTGTCAGTATAGAGATTCTCGTGCTACGTATACTTGTCTTTTGTAGTATACCTTATTCGCAGCAATGGTCTTGTTGTAAGTCTAAAGTATTGTAACTCTGTTGATGGTTGCACGGTTGTGTTTTGTCTGTAAACGTCTTATGATCAAATCTGATGTCTTTAAGTTTCAGTATGATTTCGACATTATCATACGAATCGATTCAATTTGATCCTCACAAAAACAGCTTCATGCGTACGTCTCCTTTTCAGTAAACGCCTTTTCCAGCGAAACCATCATATCAGAACACCTAAGTACTCATGCCAGGAGTACCTCTTAGTTATTTTTCCAAAGAAACCCCCGAAGTACCACTCGTGCAGTACGTCAAGTTTAATCCAAGGATTCATGCGATTGATCTATCACTAAGGAAGGTATACATAAGAGTGATATATAATCAAGCTTCTACAGGTTTAGAATTGATGATTCCACTTTAACTTCTTTTTTCCCGATGGGATGTGAGCTTAAAGAAGAATCAGTTATTCGACTACCTTTTCAATCTTAATTATATGCGACTCGTATACCCGAAATTGTGATTGTGAAACCATGTATGAATTCTAATATGAACACAGGACAGAGAATTGCTTAAGTCTACGAGTAATCATATCATCATGTGAACAAACTTAGACCCCAGTACGATTCACGTAAACAGATCACCCTATAGTTTAAACAGCTACGGAGATACAAGAACAGTCCGGACAACTTAGCGAACTACACAGAAATAGAATTAGAAGACTAGGTTTCTCACCCTAGAGAACCCCGATCATATTCTTCCAGAGATCGACGGATCGCATTGTATGTTCCTCGGTTATCGAGGACTCCGTCAAGATTTTCATTAGAAATCGTTATCTCTGCCTCGCATAGACGAAATGGTTGAGCAAACGCAAGGAAAGAAACTACTTCCAGAAATGGATCTGGGATCCGAATATCACCAGTTCGAGTGTTAGGGAAGGATGTTCGGAAGACTATCTTCCGAACTCGATGCGAACACTTTGAGTCCGTAGTGATACCTTTCGGATAGGACCAATAAGCCCATAGTTTTCATGAGCTAAATGAATAGGGTACGTCTTTCTTACTTGGATCAATTCGTCATTTCTCCATGTAATGACTTACTTATCTACCCTCGTAGTAAGAAGAAAACCCATGGAAACATTTCCTACAGAGGAACTTTAGCGAAGTTCTCTAGGCACGAGTTTTGAAATTGAAGAGTCAAATTTCTATGACACACTGTTGTAATGTGGGAAATTTTGAGTACTCTTTCGATTTGTCAAAGTCGTTGAGTATTTGTCGACACCAGAGACGCCGACAGTTATTCGCCAAACTCTAGGTCTTACCGACCTACCATCTTAGTTCATTCAGAACTCCTCGCAAATTACAGAAACCCGTACGACTTTGACCCAGCAAGGGGTGGCCTTTGACTGGGAAGTTAAGCAAGAAAAGGAACCTTTGGAATTTCAAGTGAGTGACCAAGTTCTTTGGAAGAGCTCACTCTGGGAATGGCTTAATACGATTCGTATCGCGTGGAAAGCTAAATCCAATATAGTTAGGACCTCCAAGATTCTTATCAGGATCAGTCCTGTGCCTCGCACAAACTAGACCTACTCCGCGAACTCAGTAACGTACATCCTAGTCTTCGCGTCTCGATCGTGAAACAATACCTTTCCGATGGGACTCTTGTAAGTCCACTCGTCGAGATCCTCACCTTCGTATTAGGACCGTAGTGACCCTCGACCGAGAGGTCAAGCGGACGAAGCAACGCCGTCGCCAGTTAGTGAAGGTTCGTTGGAATGCCAACCGAGAACCCGATTTCACTTAGGTGCGCTAGAACCAATCGATTAGGAAGTTTCCTCCTCACGACTCGATCATTCGTGCATACTTCCTTGCCTAAATTCTAATTTCGGGACGAAATTCCCTTCAACAGGGGGATGATGTGACAACCTGAAATTTCCATTCTGAACAAACCATTTGAAGCCAATAGAAGTAGAATAGTTACAGTGAAAACTCAGATTTCGAGTATAAGTTTGGCAGTTTTCAGGATTTTACACTTAAGGAGATATTAGGAGAATGGATGCACTAGGGTTTTGTGCAACATTGTTATTCCAATACTCTAGGACATTAGAGTTCGTTCCAGGAATAAAAATATTTTCTGCCAAAAATATCTCAGGACTATAAAGAGAATTCTGAACCAAATTGGTTCATTTGTTGAATTCCATTTAGAGAAAAGTCAAAATTCTCTCTCACGGATCTTCGAGTTTTTATCCCAAATTTTGAGTACTTCGATCTAGTTATGTTATATAGCTTAGATTGTGTTTAGAAACATCAATTTCATAACAAAACAACTAGACTCGGGAGTTTACCGCCCAAGAACGTTCTTGGGGAGTAAACTCCAATATATGGCTTAAATGCTACTTAGTCCTTTCCCCGTGATTTGTAACTACCTTAGACTTGTATGCTAGTGTGTATATGACTAGAAAACATCAAAATCGGATTAAGACCCCAAGATTTGGGATTTTACCGCCCAAGAACACTTGGGGAGTAAACTCCATTTTAAGGTTCTAAAGGGTTCCAATGACCCTCAAAGCCTTAGAACTCAAACTAGAAGCCTTAATTACATATTTAGGACACAAAAATCAATTAGAAACAATGATGAAAGTGAGTTCACGGCCAAGGAGCTTCTTGGGTCGTGAACTCCATGTTTAAGTGCCAAAATGCTTTGAAACACTTCCTAAGGCTTAGGCGTAAATTAGGACAAGTACCCTAAAGTGTTTAAAGCCTAGAAAACATAAGGAATCACATGTGTTAAGGAGTTTACGGCCAAGACAAGCTCTTGGGCCGTAAACCCCTATAAAGGGGTCAAATGACACCCTAACTCCTTCCTTATGCCTAGAACCCAACATAGATCTTAACCTTGAAATGTTAGAGACTTGAAAACACCATAAACACCCTTACAAGGGAGTTTACGGCCGTAAACTCCAATAGAATATGTTCCCAGGGCCGTAAACTCCTTAAAGGAGTTAATAGGAAGCCCAAACACTTGATTTAGCCTTGAAACAATTCACCACTAGAGTTGTAGTAATTCTAAGCTTCATTTAGTGACCCTAAGGAGAGTTTACGGCCAGGAGTTTACTCCCCTGGGCCGTAAACTCCAAAACATATGGTCATTAGACCTTAAACTCCCATTAGAGGCCTTGCACTCCTTTGTTGCAACCCATTAGCCTCCTAGCACTTGACCAAAAATGTTTTCCTCGCGTTAAAATGTTTATACTTGTATAATTAGTGTTTTAATCACTAATTAATTATATACATATGTCTTCATATGTAATTAGGATCATTGTGTGTGTCTAAAGTCTTCACTTGACACCAAGCACTTGTCCGATCCTTCCTTACGATAACAGTCCGTTCAATTCCAGTCACTTACTGCAGGTGAGTTCATACCCCTTAAATAATGTTTTAAACTATTTTTAAATGTTTTATGGGGGGGATACAAGTAGAATCATACTAGTTATTATATCAATCACATGTGATTAAAGTATAATTATGCTAGTTATTATATCAATCACATGTGATTAATATGCAACATTCAAATGATTTACTACACATTAACCATTTTACCAAACAGTTTCCTTCAAATGATTTTTATAAACATTTTATATGTTTTAAACTCCTTATTACACTATACATTTTACTCTGTATATTAGAGTTCAAACTCATTTACAATTGTGTTTCAAACAAATGTTTCCTTATACTTAAACTATTTTATCAAACCTATGCCTTCAAACTGTTTTATAGATTGACATCAAGTCGATCTTTTCTGAAGATAATAATTATGTTCAAATGTTTTACAAAACTTATTTATGCTTTTATATTATAAATTGCATGCCTCTATATATATATTTATATAAGAAATGTTTAAAAGACTTAGGAAGGCTATCCACCCTATTTCCTTTTCGCGCTTGAGACGTGGTCTGGTGGGATATCGAGTACTCGTTCGAAAGTCATTTAAATATTAGTTATATATCATGTGTACATATATAGTCATAAAAGGTCCTTCCAGTTCATCCCATGCCCTTGGGTAGCAAGGGTATACATCCATGTTCATACGTACCAGTTAGATTACTAGTAAACTACCATATGGGTAGTTTAGGAAGATACTAGAACTATTACTAGAACGCAATATCATACTATGAGTCAGTTCATTCATGAGTCAATACTTACTACTAGAAGAATATATACAACTATACTAGAGAAGAACATATACAACTATACTAGACAAGAACATATACAACTATACTAGAGAAGAACATATACAACTATACTAGAGAAAAACATATACAACTATACTAGAAAGAGAACATATACAACGATACTAGAACGATTACATTACTATACTTGCTAGGTAGGGAGCACATACATTACAACTAGAACAGTTCATTACATTACATATACATGAATATGTTAATAATTGTGATCCACTGTATCGGAGCATGCCTTAAATGTCATGGCCCGAGTTGTAGCCAGAATTCTCTTGGAGGGAGAGCGTGAGTTTGCATATAGATCTATATTGGATTGACTATCCTACACCTTGCTGCTAGCTACAGCCAGACCTGCAGGTCTTCGGGTTCCAAACGTCATTCCGTTATTACGACCATTCTTATGTCGTTGTTACCAGTCGATAGTATGGTGCAATTAATCACATGATGCCTTAATATAAATCCAGTTTAAGGTAGTTAGTACAGCAGTAGTTCCTATAATACAACACTACAGTACTACGTTTATTTTCCCGTTACATATATTTAGTGATCTTTTCACTTTAACATTTAATGTAAAAACTATATTTTATAAATGATAGTTATACTTTGGAAAATTACACACTTTTACAAGAGACAAACATTGAGAATAGTTAGGTCTTGGTAGAATACACACTTTATATAATAGTAGGAAATCATAGGGATTTCTAGGGTTTTTCAAACGTTTACAGTTGTTTTACAAACATTTTCATACTTACAGTTCATATACATTTTCAATACTTACAAATTCTTACACACAAATTAAGACACTAAATACTTATGATCTCACCAGCTTCAAAGCTGATACTCGCTTTCAAAGTTACTTGTATCCTCAGGTCATCATAGACAGGTACCGATGCAAGGAGAAAGGAAGATGGAGCTTGTTCAAGACTCATCTTTCATTTTGATATATGCTTTAGTGTTTATCAAAATTTGACAGAACACCTTTGTATAATAATTATATTATTAATGCAATGGATGATGTTGTTGCTTGTTTACTACTTTACATTGTTGTGATATTATACATGACGTCCTCCGCCCCAGAACGTTTCCGTCGTTCTTGGTTTTGGGGTGTGACAGAGTCTAAGAGAAGTCGAGCTGGAGCAGTGTGTACAATCAGCCAGAGCCGAGCGGTGATTTCCCAAAATACCCTCATTTTGTGTTATGAGATATTTTATGTGATATGATGCATGCTAGAGAGTAGGCTAGGTGATTAATAGATTAGGACTAGGGTGGCCTGATTTGTGATGCCTTAGCCTAGGGATTTCTGCTATTAGTGTTTAGCTTGAGTATGAGTACCTAGCAGGTACGAGCCAATGAGAGAACTTCTGTGAAAGTAGATTGTGAGGCATAGACTACTTGTAAATTGGGATCCGAGGAGGAGGACTTGGGGTGAACACTAATGCGGTGTGGAAGGTAGTATTGAGCCCGTACTACTGGAAGCACCGGATCAGTGAGCGGCCCAAGTAAGCATCCTAGGGATGCTAAGGAACAAGTAGGGTCAGGTGATCGAGTGTAAGTATGCTCGAGCAAGTCTCTGATGATATTGTGTTGTGTTTCAAAGACATCATGGTGGGGACTCGCCACAACCCTGGGAGGAGTGGGAGTACCGATGAGGAGATACGGAGGATGATCCACGAGGAGGTGGTTGCAGCTGTCACACCCCAAAACCAGAATGGCGGAAACGTTCTGGGGTGGAGGATGTCATGTATAGCATCACAACCAATGTATAATAGCAATCATAGCAACGCAACCATTACATTAAATACTTAAATAAAAATGTTTACATCGATTTAGAAATTGTCTGAAACTTGTTTGGATTTCATCATACAGAATATATATAGAATATAAACATTAAACTCTTATTGCTCCAACTCCTCAAAAACCCAGTAGGTATCTGTCTACTGATTTCCTGAGAATACAAGCAGTTTAAAATATCAGCATAAAGCTGGTGAGTTCATAAGCAGTAGTTTGTAATCCAAACTGTAGCTAGCAGTTCGGGTGTGGGATTGTCAGTCCCGAATAGATCTATTCACAAATCTTACGCTCTCCCTCCAGGAGACTATGGTTATACTATGATAGGATTTATCCATGTACACCTAAGGGTACCAGTGTTCTAAAAGGCGCACCATGGCGCGCGCCAAGGCGCGCCATGGCGTGAGGCATGGCTCCGCCGTTACGAAAAGCCTCATAACGTTGAGGAGATACGGAGGATGATCCACGAGGAGGTGGCTGCAGCTGTCACACCCTAAAACCAGAATGGCGGAAACGTTCTGGGGTGGAGGATGTCATGTATAGCATCACAACCAATGTATAATAGCAATCATATCAACGCAACCATTACATTGAATACTTAAATAAAAATGTTTACATCAATTTAGTAATTGTCTGAAACTTGTTTGGATTTCATCATACAGAATATATATAGAATATAAACATTAAACTCTTATTGCTCCAACTCCTCAAAAACCCAGCATGTACCTGTCTACTGATTTCCTGAGAATACAAGCAGTTTAAAATATCAGCATAAAGTTGGTGAGTTCATAAGCAGTAGTTTGTAATCCAAACTGTAGCCAGCAGTTCGGGTGTGGGATTGTCAGTCTCGAATAGATCTATTCACAAATCTTACGCTCTCCCTCCAGGAGACTATGGTTATACTATGATAGGATTTATCCATGTACACCTAAGGGTACCAGTGTTCTAAAAGGTGCGCCATGGCGCGTTATGGTGTGTTATGGCGCGTGTTTTTTCGTTTGAGACATGTTTTTTTTCTCTTTGTTATGTCTTTTCTAATCGGAGATACAGGTATTGTGGTTTTCGTTAAATTTTTGTTACTAGTTATTGATCTAACACTTATAAAAAGTAGTTATATTTAATATAAATTTATATTTATGTGGTAATATAATTTTAAATTAATACAAAATCGCCGCCTTACATCACGCCTTGAAAAACGCCATGGCTCGCCATGGCTCGTTAAGATTGAGGCTTGACCATGCCGCCACGCCACGCCTCACGCCATTTAGAACCTTGAAGGGTACAGTAGTGAAGTAGCACCTCACAGTATCATACAATCTAGTTTACATGTAGTGTAGTAGCGTTCTACCGTAGTGAAAATCCGAATGTATATCGTTCGTAGAGATAATTATAGTTATGAAAAACGTGATAGAGTAGTGGTGCAAACTGTAAACTATTCATGTTCTTAATGCATACGTTTAGTAGCGAAAGTTTTTTATGCTTGTTATGTTTAGAAAATCCCAAACTATACCGATTATAGTTTGCATGAGTAACGTAGTGAATAGCGAATCCGGAAAACTATGAAATTTCAGTGAAAAACGACCCTTATGCTCAACATAGTACAAAAGGGTTAAAGTATGAGAATTTCATGAGTTTTGAAAACATTTATGTTTAGCTTGTATCCCCCCCCCCTGAAAACATTAAAAATACGGAAAAATGTAGGGGTATGAACTCACCTCGGGTGATTTGAATGAAGGATCGATACGGAATGCGGGATGTTCAAGTGAAGCCTTGAACAAGATTTGATCGTTTTTGAAGCTTTGGAAGGTTCAAAGTTGGAGAAACTTGAGAGGAAATGATGTTGTGTGCTGCCAAGGTGTTAAAATAATGAAAGGAAGGGGGTTACCCTTTATATAAGGGTAAAGGTGCTGCCCAAAAGTGAGTGTGCTTCCAAGGGAGTGGGTGTGCGGCCGCACACCCGTGTGTACGGCCGTACACTCCTCCAAGAGGTGTGTATGGCCCAATTTTTCACTATTCAACACTCCCACTCATTCCTAAACTCAACCTTGGTTATATATACAAGCTTAGAACACTTAAATGACCCCTTGAATAGCACTAGAAATCGACGAAACAAGTTGAATATTGATTGATTTGATTAATTGTACAAGATTGAAATTTCGGGTTATCACATCATCCCCTCGTTAAAGGGAATTTCGTCCCGAAATTCAAGGATAAAGTACAATCATGAACTTGGAAAGAGAAGGGGGTAGTTATGCTTCATTGAATCCTCACGCTCCTAAGTAAATTCAGGACCCCGCTTGGCATTCCAGCGGACCTTCACTATCGGGATGCGAATCTGTTTTGTACGCTTGACTTCCCGATCCATGATTTCAACAGGTTCTTCCACCAAGTGTAGACCGTCGTCTAATTCGATCTCGTCGAGAGGAATCACAAGTGTCTCATCGACAGACACTTCTTTAGGTTCGACACGTGGAAGACATGATGGATGTTGTTGAGCTCTCGAGGTAACTGGAGTTTGTATGCTATGGGACCGATCCTAGCAAGGATCTCGAATGGTCCAACGTGCCTTGGGTTTAGCTTTCCACATTTTTCGAAATGTATCATGCCTTTCCAGGGCGAGACCTTCAGAAGGACGCGGTCACCGACCTGGAATTCCAAGGGTTTTCGTCTCTTATCGGCGTAGCTCTTTTGACTATCCCGAGATGCTTTCAGTCGCTCTCTGATTTAAACGATCTTTTCTGTTGTCTCTCGGATGATTTCAGGACCCGTGAGAGTGCTGTCAGGGACTTGAACCTTGACTAACTGTGTGTCACCTACTTCAGCCCTGCATAGAGAGGATCTGCACTTGCGGCCGTAGAGGGCTTCAAACGACACAGTCTTGATGCTAGTATGGTAGTTTTTGTTGTAGGAAAATTCGACCAAAGGAAGATGAGTGTCCCACGACGCGCCGAAGTCGATGATGCAGGTTCTCAACATATCTTCCAATGTCTGAATTGTTCTCTCACTTTGTCCATCAGTCTGAGGATGATAAGCAGTGCTCATGTCCAACTTAGTTCCAAGTGCCTTCTGAAGCGATTGCCAGAACCTTGAGGTGAACCTGCTATCTCGGTCAGAGATAATGGATACAGGTACCCCATGAAGGCGAACTATTTCTTGCATGTAGATCCGTGTAAGTCTCTTCATCTTGAAGTTTTCTTTGATTGGCAGGAAGTGGGCGGATTTAGTCAACCGATCGACAATCACCCAGATGGCGTCGTGCCCACTCGGGGATCTAGGTAACTTGGTGATAAAATCCATCACTATCATTTCCCACTTCCACTCAGGTATTTCTGGCTACTGAAGTAAACCCGAGGGCTTATGATATTCCACCTTCACCTTGGCACAAGTCAAGCACTTGCCCACAAAGGTTGCAATCTACGCTTTCATGTTTGGCCACCAATAGAGCTGTTTGAGATCCAGATACATCTTATCTGAACCGGGGTGAACGGAGTATTTCGTCTTGTGAGCCTCATTCATGACAACCTCTCTGTACCCACCGAACTTTGGGATCCAGATCTAGTTCATGAAATAGTACACTCCGTCTCCCTTAACCTCTAAATTCTTGTCTATTCCCCTCAATGCTTCATCTGTCACTTTTTATGGTTTCAAGGCTTCCTGTTGAGCCTCCCTGATTTGTGCGGATAGATGGGAATGAACGGTCATTGTCAATGCCTTCACCTTTCGCCCGGAGTATTCTTTTCAGCTGAGGGCATCTGCTACCACATTTGCCTTGCCGGGATGGTAGCGAATTTCGCACTCATAGTCACTGAGTAGCTCTACCCATCGTCGCTATCTCATGTTTAACTCTTTCTGATCAAGGATGTGTTGCAAGCTCTTATGGTCGGTGAAGATAGTGCACTTGGTTCCATAGAGATAGTGACTCCAGATTTTCAATGCAAAGACAACTGCTCCCAACTCTAGATCGTGAGTTGTGTAATTGACCTCGTGTGTCTTCAACTGCCTCTAGGCATAGGCGATGACCTTTCCTCGCTGCATGAGCACACAGCCTAGGCCCTGATTGGATGCATCGCAATAGACCACGAAGTCTTCCGTCCCTTTGGGCAGGAACAAGATAGGTGTGCTACACAGGGCCTGCTTCAATGTTTGAAATGCATTGTCTTGCCTGACTCCCCAACTAAAGGTTACACCTTTCTGTGTCAGGGTAGTTAAGGGCTTAGCGATTCTGGAGAAGTTCTGAATAAACCTGCGATAATAGCCCGCGAGGCCCAAGAGTTGCCGGATTTCTATGGGTGTTTTAGGTGCAGACCAATTCTCTATCGCTTTGATCTTGGAAGGGTCTACGTGAATACCTTCCTTGCTAACCACGTGCCCAAGGAAATTTACCTTCCTGATCCAAAACTTGCACTTCGAAAACTTCGCGTATAGCTTTTCTGCCCTTAATGTTTCCAACACCTGTCTCAAAGTGGTGTTTATGATCACTCTCACTCTGTGAATAGACAAGTATGTCATCGATGAACACAATCACGAACTTGTCTAGGAAAGGGCGGCACACTCGATTCATCAGGTCCATGAATACGGACGGTGCATTGGTCAGACCAAAGGCCATTGCTACAAATTTGTAGTGTCCATAGCGAGTTCGGAATGTTGTCTTAGGCACATCATTCTCGTGGACTCGCAAATGATGGTAACCTGATATTAGATCTATCTTTGAGAAATAACTGGCTCCCTGAAGTTGGTCAAAGAGATCGTCGATTCTGGGTAAGGGATATCGGTTCTTGATGGTCAGCTTATTCAGCTCTCGGTAGTCAATGCACATCCGAAAGGATCCATCTTTCTTTTTCACGAATAAGATTGGAGCTCCCCAGGGTGAGGAGCTCGGCCTTATGAATCCTTTGCTGATCAGCTCATTGAGCTGGCTGGATAATTCTTGCATCTCTACTGGCACTAAACGGTAGGGATACTTAGCTACAGGAGTAGCTCCGGGGATTAAGTCGATACAAAACTCGGCTTGACATTCGGGAGGAATTCCTAGGAGATCTTCAGGAAAAACATCAGGAAAGTTGCAAACTTCGGGGATGCTCTCGAGGTTTTTAACTTTGTGCGTCCCATCAACAACATGATCTAGAAACACATAGCATTCCTTCCGTAGGTACTTCTGAGCTTTGATGCACAAGATGATACGAAGGTTCGAACTAAGTTTGTCACCATAAATCATGAGGGCTTCGCCAGAGGGAAGGTTGAGGCGAATAGCTTTTTCGAAACAAAGGATATCAGCACGATTGGGGATTAACCAATCCATACCGATAATGACATCGAAACTCTTGATAGATACAGGCATAAGATCGATAGGGAAGGAATGATCGCCTAAGGTAAGAGTACATCCTAGGAATATGTCGTTCACGCTCTTTTTCTCTCTGTTAGCCATCTCGACGGTGAACGTTTCGGTTAAAGGTTGGGATTTACATTTGATTAGATGTTTGAATGCATGACTAACAAAACTCCTTTCCGCACTAGAATCGAAAAGAATGCATGCATGAGAGTTGTCAAGGAGGAACATACCCGTAACAACGGTAGGATCAGCGACCGCTTCATTCTGGCCCATTCCCAAAACTCTCCCTGTATTGCCACCAGTCGTTGCCTTGGGGCAATTTCTCCTGAAATGCCCAACCTCTCCACATCTATAACAAGCTTGACCAGCACCTGCTCCCGCAGTCTGGTTGGTGGGTTGGGCTGGCACCTTGCAGTATCGAGCTGTGTGACCCTTCTTCCCATAGCTGTTGCAGCTCAACTCATGGTAGGGTCCGTGATGATGGAAGTTGCACTTGTTGCACAAAGGTAATTTCCCAGCATAAACACCGGTAGGAGTTTGGGTGGTTGGAACAGTAGCTGGGGCAGCAGTAGGAGCAGTAACAACATGAATTGCCACTGTTTGTTGTTTCTTGGAGGGCCCCTACGAAGACTAACCCTTGCGTTTGTTCCATGATTTCTTCTTTTTCCCACCACTTCCCTTCTGTGGCTCAAAAACAGTTGCCACTTCGTCTATATCAATCCCATTATCGATCAGAATTTGTGTCAGATCCTTGGCGCTCTCAAATGTAGTCGAACTAGTAGCCAAGACATTTCCCTTGGTGGGTTGTGTCAGCCGCCAGATGTACCTCTCGATTTTCTTGCTTTCCGGGGTGACCATTCCCGGACAGAGAAGTGCCAGATCACATAATCTAGTAGTGTAAGCAGCAATGTTAGAATCCTTCATCTTCAAGTTCCAAAGTTCGTGCTCCAACTTTGCACCTCGCCCCTCGGGCAGTATTCAGTCAGCATGAGATCCTTCAGTCTTTCCCAACCCATGACATTAGCTACTGGCAGGGTTAGGGTTTTGACTTGACCATTCCACCAGGTCAAAGCTCTGTCAGTGAAGGTACAGGTGGCGAACTTCACCTTGTTGGCTTTGGAACAAGCGCAAATTTCGAAGATGGATTCGATCTTCTCGAACCATCGATTCAGAGTGATGACTCCTCCGTTTCCGTCGAAGGACTTGGGTTTCACGGTCATGAAGTCCTTGTAGGAACATTCCTTTTGTTGTCCCTGACTTTCGTCTTGTCTTTGTGGGTCGGTTCCACCTCTAGCCCCTCCAGAGTTCACTTGTGCCATTGCTGCCGTCACGGCGGCTGTAACTGTTGCCTGAAACATGACGGGGTCGAACTGAGGGGGTGGTGGTGGTGGCAGAGTGTTGTCGTTTCTTCTGATGGGTCTTGGTCGAGGAGGCATCTTTATATAGAAACAATCATGAAGAAGAGGATGGTAAGTCCTCAAGATATATCAAAATAATATATATCTCATCCTGATAATGATAGTGTTCTACCCTGCGATAAGCACAAAAAGTTTACAAATGTAACTAGGTTATCGCTACAAAATAGATAGGTAGTAACACTAAGAATGAATCTCCTCACTGAATTTGGCTCTTGCGAGATACTCCTATAGTATTTTCTAGTGAATGTTGTTGGTAAGTTTTAGGCCTATTGTTACACCACCGTCACTCCCAAGCACATGTTGGTCATGTTTTGACTGAATATAGTTGATCAGGCTATATTCACCCGATACCTGATTACATAATTGCCCAGGTTTGACCGTAGTGTCCCAACATCCAAATAATTTTTGTGTTGTTCCACTAATGACACGAATTTTGTTAGGTATGCATGCTCGTATACTTTTATAAAAATACTTATATTTTTGAAAGTATATTTTTAGTGTAGAGCACTTAGGCCCCTTTAGTGTTTCTAGTTGTATACCATGTAAGGTTCGGTATACTAGTTCGCTATAAACAAGGGCTTAGATACCAATCTGTCACACCCCAAAACCAGAATGGTGGAAACGTTCTGGGGTGGAGGACGTCATGTATAGCATCACAACCACTGTATAATAGCAATCATAGCAATGCAACCATTACATTGAATACTTAAATAAAAATGTTTACATCAATTTGGAAATTGTCTGAAACTTGTTTGGATTTCATCATACATAATACATATAGAATATAAACATTACACTCTTATTGCTCCAACTCCTCAAAAACCCAGCAGGTGCCTATTTACTGATATCCTGAGAATACAAGCAGTTTAAAATATCAGCAGAAAGTTGGTGACTTCATAAGCAGTAGTTTGTAATGAAACTTATTGATGAGATAGCAGAAATGTTTGTATAGTTTTAAGAAAATTCGATATTTTCTTTAATGAAAATGTAGTGTTATCAGTTCTACAGTAAACCATGAATATCTGTATGTTTCCACGAAAATCCGATATTTTCTTTAGTGAAAATGTAGTGTTATCAGTTCTGTAGTAAATCATGAATATCTGTATGTTTCCAAGAAAATCCGATATTTTCTTTAGTGAAAATGTAGCGTTATCGATTTCGTATAAAACCATGAATGTTCGTTACTGAAAAATGTAGTGATATGCGCAAATACTACCTCATATGACTAGCTAAAGCTAATCATGAAGTATAAGTATTTTGTATGTGAAGCCATTGCATAATTGGTTCTATTTGAAAACCCTGACATTGTCCAGTATACGTAGTGTGTTTTAGTTCTATTTAGTATAAATAAAATCGTTGAAGAGTGTCAGATTGTAAACTAAAGGTGATTTATACATAATGTGAGTCGTATAACCATACTTGATATGACTAGAGACTTTCCAACGTTCTTCAGGTGTCGAGTTAAATGACATTTGTCACCCTGGGCATGCCTGCCCAACTGTAGCAAGCAGTTCGGGAGTGGGATTGTCAGTCACGAATAGATCTATTCACAAATCTTATGCTCTCCCTCCAGGAGACTATGGTTATACTATGATAGGATTTATCCATGTACACCTAAGGGTACAGTAGTAAAGTAGCACCTCACAGTATCATACAATCTAGTTTACATGTAGTGTAGTAGCGTTTTACCGTAGTGAAAATCCGAATGTATATCGTTCGTAGAGATAATTATAGTTATGAAAAACGTGATAGAGTAGTGGTGCAAACTGTAAACTATTCATGTTCTTAGTGCATACGTTTAGTAGTGAAAGTTTTTTATGCTTGTTATGTTTAGAAAATCCCAAACTATACCGATTATAGTTTGCATGAGTAACGTAGTGAATAGCGAATCCGGAAAACTATGAAATTTTAGTGAAAAACGACCCTTATGCTCAACACAGTATAAAAGGGTTAAAGTATGAGAATTTCATGAGTTTTGAAAACATTTATGTTTAGCTTGTATCCCCCCCCCCCCTGAAAACATTAAAAATACGGAAAAATGTAGGGGTATGAACTCACCTCGGGTGATTTGAATGAAGGATCGATACGGAATGCGGGATGTTCAAGTGAGTCCTTGAACAAGATTTGATCGTTTTTGAAGCTTTGGAAGGTTTCAAAGTTGGAGAAACTTGAGAGGAAATGATGTTGTGTGCTGCCAAGGTGCTAAAATAATGAAAGGAATGGGGATACCCTTTATATAGGGGTAAAGGTGCTACCCAAAAGTGAGTGTGCTGCCAAGGGAGTGGGTGTGTGGCCGCACACTCGTCTATACGGCCGTACACTCCTCCAATAGGTGTGTATGGTGCAATTTTTCACTATTCAACACTCCGAATCATTCCTAAACTCAACCTTGGTTATATATACAAGCTTAGAACACTTAAATGACCCCTTGAATAGCACTAGAAATCGACGAAACAAGTTGAATATTGATTGATTTGATTAATTGTACAAGATTGAAATTCCAGGTTATCACATCATCCCCTCGTTAAAGGGAACTTCGTCCCGAAATTCCATGCGAGCTATTTATCAGTAGTTTGGTTACCAATGTTGAGCATCGATTTTGGAAACTCGAGTCATGAAGTTCAATTAAAATGTCTCGAGTGATTTGTCAGGTGGAGGTACACCTGAGCTGATAAGGGATTTGGATGCAATGTAAGAATTCTTGGATTGACCATCCTTATGCTCATGGGATAAATGGGTTTTGTTATGTGTAACATCCGGATTTCCAAGTATCATAATTCAAGTATTTCTTTTGAGTTAAGAAGAGGGACTCGACGAGTTGGCGCCTAAACTCGTCGAGTATGATCGCGACTGATGACTTGGATTAATGAATGGACTCGACAAGCCGGTGAGGCGACTCGATGAGTCCGCGTTGTTGGCAAAAACCCTAAATATTTGGGCCTGAGCCCTATTTGAAGGCATTTATGGCCTTCATTAGCGGCTACCTTCCTATAAGAGAGAACCCTAGCGAGCTTGAGTGTGTTGAGTGAGAGGAAGAGCGATCTTGAGCTTTTTGGTGTCATTTTGCAAGGAAGGAGGAGAGTTCCAGCAAGAGGGATCATGGAGGGTTGTTGTTCTGAGTCATTCAAGCAAGGAGCTTCATTCTGAGGTACAAATCGACCCCCTTTCCTTCCTTATTGTGTAGGGGGTTAGGGCTTGAATCACTTCCTCTTTGGGGTTTTGAATGCCTCAAACCCCTCTTGCTAGTTTGTGTTATAGATCTGGACCCTTCTAGGTCCAGAGAGCCGAGAATATGAAGCTTTAGTTGAGTAAACCTTTGAGTTTGAAGCTAAGAGGCATTTATGGGGTTTTTATGGTATATTATGCAAAATACACCATGCATGAATGCCAAGTTCAGACCTTTACGTGACTTTTGGGTGTTAGAAGGTCATATCTATAAGTTAGAGAAACAGACCTGACCTCAGAAGGTCATTTGAGAATTTCCATGGAGGAAACTCACCGAGTCCATAGAAGGACTCGACGAGTCGAATCGGGTTGCTCCATGTTTCGTGATCAGTGGTAACCTGTCGAGTGAAAGGCCAACTCGACGAGTCAAGTGAGGTCTTAGGAGGATTCAGAGGACACCGCATGGACTCGCCGAGTCACCCGAGTGCACTCAACGAGTCTGGTCAAAGTTGGGTCGTTGACTGGAGTTGACTTTCGTTGACTTTTAGGGTTTGGTCAACATTTGGACAGTTGGACCATTGGAGGGGTAAAATGGACTTTTTCCCTTCTGTGAGATTATAGTAAGGGTTTAGTCCAGCTTCTTGAGGGCTAATATTAATTAGGGATAATTATTATGTGATAGGCCGGAGCTAGACCCGGGAGTAGAGATCACGATCCCGATTTTGAGATTTTCATTCATTACCTTACGAGGTGAGTCTTCTCACTATACTTACCTTGTGTGGTAAACCTTATGTGTAACCAGAGGGTCTTATGTGATTGAGTGTAAGTATGCTCGAGCAAGTCTCTGATGATATTGTGTTGTGTTTCAGAGACATCATGGTGGGGACTCGCCACAACCATGGGAGGAGTGGGAGTAGCGATGAGGAGATACGAAGGATGAACCACGAGGAGGTGGCTGCAGCTATCCGACCAGAGATTCCGGAGATGTTTGGGTCTATCAAGACCACCTTGATTCAGACATTTGACGAGCGTTATGTCGCTATCACTGAGGCTGCTGCCGCCGCAGCCACTGCAGCCCTCGCCACTGCCAGACCACAGGGAGGTGACTTGTTGCTATTCCGAGAGTTCTGCAACACGAAGCCACCAAATTTTGATGGGACGCAAGATCTGATTGCGGCTATGAGGTGGATATCTGATATCGAGGGGTGTTTTTACACGTGCTCCTGTCCCGACCATTTGAGAGTTTTGTTTGCATTGACTCAGCTTCGCTTGGGAGCGAAGGACTGGTGGAAGTTCTCGACAGTTGGCTTTACCATTGCAGATCATGTCGTAGTGACATGGGAGAGATTTGTTCAGATGTTTCGAGACGAGTATGTTCCCCCGGTGGAGAGGGAACGTTTGGCGCAGGAGTTTGTCTCTCAGGCAGAAGACAGAGTCAGTCACTGAAATCTCGAGGATGTTCCATGAGAGGGCGATGTTTTGCCCTAAACATGTGTCCACTCAACAGGCACGTGTGAGCCGATATCTGAGCATACTGAGGAGGGATATACGAGAGTTCGTGGAAAACTCGTCATACCATACATTAGCCGAGCTTTAGGACAATTCCAGGAGGAGGGAGATCGAGCTTGAGTTACAGACCAGGGAGGATGAGGAGGAGTCCCGAGGGAGGGACCGGAGGCCAGTGCAGTCACAGCCGGCGATGAAGTGGGCTAAGCCTACTGATTCCAGAGTTGGGGGCCAGAAGGGTCGCACTTGTGGCAAGTGCGGAAAGAGTCACGAGGGTTCTTACCGAGTGGGGATCTGCTACAAATGCGGCAAGGAGGGGCACATGGCGAAGGATTGCCCCAAGGGATTTTCGGTTTGCTTTCATTGCAACCAGACCGGCCACCGGAAGGCTCAGTGCCCCCAGCTAGTGCAGGGACCAACGCAGGGATCTGCACCTACCTTTGCGCGTGCTTCTGATAGCCGGCCAGTGAAGGCCGAGACGCCGAGGGCTCGTAGGAGAGCCTTTCTGTTGACAGCGGAGGAGGTCCACGTAGCGCCCAATGTTGTGGCTGGTATGTATTCTTTTTTTTACGTATGCTGAGTTTTAAATTCTATGCTTATATTGTGACGTGTCTAGGTACTTTCCTTGTGAATTCTATACCTGCTTTGGTGTTATCTGACTCGGGTGCAAGTCGATCTTTCGTGTCATTAGCCTTTAGTCAGCACATCAGTATCCGACGAGAGGCGTTGAGTCGCCCTTTATGAGTTTCCATAGTTGACGAGCGAGTGGTTGATGCTACTGGTGTGATTCAAGGATGTGTACTCGAGATTTTCGGTGTTGAGTTCCTGGTAGATCTAGTACCGATTGCGATGGGGGATGTCTGTGTCATCATAGGCATGGACTGGTTTTGGGTGTTAGAAGGTCAGATCTACAAGTCAGCTCGGACCCTCTCCGATGTTGCCACTGGACCTGAACCAGGGGCACCTCTTTGTTCCTCAGAACCTTGATCTTATAATCCAAGATCGCGATCGGCTTTCCAATGTAATTCAGGCTCGCATCCACCAGAATATCCTCTAGTGGTACCACTGCCGTCTCATCGGCCACATACTTCCTCAACTGGGATACATGGAAGGTGTTTTGGATCTAACTCAACTCCTCAGGTAACTCCAAACGGGATGCTACCTTGCCCACTCTCGCGGTCACCCTGAATGGACCAATGTATCGAGGCCCCAGCTTTCCCCTCTTCTTGAATCGGATCACTCCTTTCCAAGGAGATACTTTTAGGAGCACAAAGTCTCCAAACTGGAACTCGAGCTCAGACTGTCGCCTATCCGCGTAACTCTTATGGCGGCTCTGGGCTGCCAGTAACCTCTGTCTGACCTGCTATATCTGCTTAGTTTTCTTCAGCACTATCTTCGTGCTTCCCTTCACTCGATGCCCTACCTCTCCCCAACAAATGGGGCTCCGACACCTCCTCCCATATAAAAGCTCAAAGGGAGGCATCCCAGTATTTGAATGGTGGCTGTTGTTCTACGAAAATTCAGCCAAAGGTAGGTATGTGTCCCAACTTCCACCGAAGTCCATAACACATGCTCGAAGCATGTCCTTAAGTGTCTGAATCGTCCGCTCACCCTGTCCGTCTGTCTGGGGGTGGTATGCGGTGTTGAAGGGCACTCTCGTACCCAACTCCTCATGGAACTTCTTCCAGAACCTGGAAGTGAAACGTACATCTCGGTCTAACACAATCGAGATCAGCATTCCATGTCGCAACACCACCTCTCTCACATATACCTCTGCCAGTCTCTCCGCAGAAGAACTCTCACTGATTGCAAGGAAGTGAGCGCTCTTCGTCAACCGATCCACAATCACCCAAATTGCATCGACACCCCTCACGGTCCTCGGCAATTTGGTGATGAAATCCATAGAAATATGTTCCCACTTCCACTGAGGAACCTCTAACGGCTTCAACTTGTCGTGCAGACGCTGGTGTTCGTCCTTGACCCGGCGGCAGGTCAAGCACCTTTCTACAACCCACGCAACATCCCTCTTCATACAGGGCCACCGATAATCTCTCTTCAGATCCAAATACATCTTAGTGGCTTCGGGATGGATCAAGAATCTCGACCTGTGCGCCTCCTCCATCAAAATGCTAAGTGCCCCGCCCATAATCGATACCTAAACCCGACCTTGAAAGGTCATAAGCCCTTGGCTATCAGTAACAAACTCGCTGCCCAATCACCCGCTCTCTCTTGCGGTTCTACAGCCTCACAGCCTCTGCCTGGGCCTCTCAGATGGTATCCAATATCGGAGTCATCACCGTCATCCTCATGCATATATCCCGAATCGGGGTACTCTCCGCCCTGCGGCTCAGAGCATCGGCTCCCACGTTAGCCTTGCCCGGGTGGTATAGGATCTCACAGTCATAGTCCTTTACCAGATCCAACCATCTCCTCTGGCGTATATTCAGGTTGGGTTGATCCATCAGATACTTCAAACTCTTGTGGTCTTATGTGCACGAAAGTACCCACTAATTTTAATATTTATAACCTAACAAACTTAAACTAACTATGCACTTATAGGCAGTGTACCTAGTTAGATTACAGTATAGCTTGGGTAAGTCGAGTGTCGATTACAGGGAACGGTGTTACTAATTAATCTACTTGCTATCATATTAACCTATTTATTAACAAGTTTAGGAAGGGTTTTATCTAATTTTACAAGATCAGACGAACTTAACTCAAATTCAATCAATAAATAAAAACACTCTTGTCTAGTTCGAATCCACTTCCTCCTTATGGCTAGCTAATGATTATGGATTATCAAGTTGGTTTTAATTGTATTAGTAATTTAAGTCTAACTTTACCGATAATTAACAAATTCATGTCAAACTATGTATGGTCACACACAATTAAACACAGAACCAATTATGAATATGAATATGCTATGTAAGATTTATTATGTAAACGCAATTATAGTCACAATCCACGTTCTCTGGCACAACTAAGTTTATTTACTCTAATTACTAACTAAGATTGGTCAATCCTAGCTCTAACAATTTAATGTTCACTAAATCATTAGGTAAACAAGTTCATGCAGTTAATGGTCACTAAGCTACACAGAACATGAAATTAAGCAACTAAAGAAACATACACAAGCATGCTAGGTAACTATAAATCAAACACAAGCAATTTACCAACTAAATAAATCCATAAAAATTAAGCTATTCATAAGTTGGAAGCTTCATCTAGCTAAACAAGAGTAGCTAAATTCAACTGCTCATAATAGCAACTAACACACTAACACAAATCAAAGTATAATGAAACATGTTCCTAAGTAATAAGTAAACTAAATTATGGACCTTCACTCTTTTGGTGTTGAAACCTCTTTCCAGGACTTTTCTTATGCTAACAATCGCCTTCCGGAGTCCCTTTTTCTAGCCAAAAGTCTCTCTAATTCGTAATGACCAAGAGTGCTTAAATATCCTTAAAAATCCCACGCCACGTCGTGATCCTCAAGTTATCCGTATCGGGCAAGGACTCTTTCTTTACGCGATCTTTATCTTCTAGAATACTCATGCCACGTCGTGGGTATCCATGCCACGTCGTGGTTTTAGTAATTTCCATGGATTTCTTCATCTCTTGTGTTTCAAGTCTCCCATGTTCTATAAATTGTCGCTTTTGGTCCCTTTCTTCGAAAATACTTCTAATTGACTGAAAATAACAATTTAAAGTCATAAGTATCATTATTCTAAACATATTATCAACTTATTAATAAAAATGTACTTAAATATTGCCAAAAAATAGGTATAAATATGGCAATATCAAAATACCCCACACTTAGGCTTTGCTTGCCGTCAATCAAATGTAAACTTAACCCTTTATTACTAACATCACATAGAACAATCCAATTCCAACTCAGCCATTATGCCAAGACCTCAACGCATGCATTTGTGTCTAAATTTTGCCTAAAGTACCCCCATACTTTAAATACTCACAATCTTCATAAACACTCGCCCACTTCTTTCGAACAATGCTCATTTTATGCAACCCTCCGAATCCATCCGCAGAAATCTCACTTAACCTCAAAGTATTTTTGGTTGAGCAACCCAAGAATACATAATCTAGAATTACAATTTATGATACCACTATGGAGCTCTTTTGAATTTTTCACTTCTCGATAATTTAATCTTTGATTTCTTTGAATTCACCACCTTGTTTGATTTGATTTCTGGTATCTTCAACTTTTTGAATTTCTTCGGAATTTTGATCTTTTGATCTTCACTTTAGTTGCTCCAAAATTCTTCAAACTTTTCTTGCAATTCTTTCTCTCTTTTTTTTACATGTACCTCTCTTTTTTCACTCAAAACCTACATGCTTAAGCAGGGGCGCTCAACTTCAACCTTTATTGGTTAAGACATAGCTTTCCTAGATATATTTCAGGTTTAGGCTGCTAAACATATTGTATCTCTCAAACCAAGCGGGGTTATGTTTTTGTTCCATGATTTCACTAAAATAAGGGAGGCCATAAATGCACTATAACGTGTATTGGCTCAACTAAACATTTGAACTTTTATCAGATCATCCCATACTAGCAACTACAGTTCAAATTATTATTACCAGATTTAATTATTAAAGATTTCAATTTTCAAATTTTCTAATAATTTACTTTTTCTACCCCTACCCCACACTTATTTCATACAATGCCCTCATTGTATGCATAGAATAAATCAAAATTAAGAAAAAGGGAGAAAAAAGAACAAACTCCCCTGGGATAGTGGTGTGAACATCTCCAAAAGTGTGGAAAACGTGCATCTTGAATATGGACTCTGAGAAATAGAAACTTGGATCCTGAACTCGCGAGATAAGGAGTGTACCGGAAAAACATGAAATCGAGCCTTCAATCGTCTAAAAATGTGGTGGAAATCTTCAAAATAGAACGAACAATGTGGGAAAGCATACGCCACATTGTATAGTAGTGAAAATGAGCCAAAATAATCTCCAGAATAATGACAAGAAGAATGGTATCAACCCATGGAATAATAATATGTCAAGGGCCTTGATCTTGTGAAGAACGCCAATTCACGACGTGAGATAAGAAAAGTCACGACGTGAAGTCGCAATCACGCGTGTTTTGGGAACCCCTGAGAACTGACTCACGACGTGAGTAACAAGAGTTCACGTCGTGAAAACTGGGTAGACAGACAAACATTTAGCCAAATCTTCTTTTAATGTGCACAATTCAACCCAATGTCTTAATGTATTAAGACTCTTCTACATTCACCAGTTTTTGACTCTTTCACTGACTATCCACTCTCTTGACTCACCCCACACTTATTTTAAAATATGGGTCTCGACTCTCGACTTTAAACACTCCCGGCTAAAGACGTACGCACTTATATCTCGATATCCTTTCTAGGCGCTCTTAGCAATTTCTGAGAAATAACAACCAAAGAAGAATAAAAGTAACATAATATCTTAAAAGTTCTTACAATCCCAACAAAATAAAATAAAACACAATAAAAACAAACCAAAACAAACCAAACAAAATAAAAATAAACAAACAATCAATCATCCTCCTCCTCATCATTCGCTCCGCTCGTGCCCGCTCCGTCACCTCCACGTCCGCCATACTCCGTCCATCTCGGGCAAATTGGGTAATGATACCCCAAATGAGGTGGCTGATCCACTCCAAGGTGTCGGACAACATTCTCCATAGTACCTTCGATCCAATTGACACTCAAAGATAACTGGTCAAAATAACCAGCCATGTTACTCCCAAAAGGTGCTCCTACCATAGATGCGGGTGGATGTATTGGCTGCCCGCGTTCTCCCCGTCCTCTCACGTTCCTACGCCTCGGCCGTGGTTGTGGTTCAGGTTGGTTGGCCGGCTCCTCAACATCATCATCATCATCTCGAACAATTCCCCAATGTGTCCCATAGTTTTTGACCACCCTCATTGTTTCCAGATACCTCATAGTAAACTCATTCGCTTCAATACATGTTAGAGAACGAATGATGTCAGGAACAAGGAGGCCATAAGATCGGGCAATCGTGTAACAAAATTCCCTCCACAAATGGGGCTTCTAGGACGATCACTTGTCGCATAATCCGCCAAATACCGGGCCAAGAAATATGGAATATTGCAGCAAACACCCGGTTGTAAGATGCACCACAAAAAGAACAATTTACTTTTAGTAACTTTATCACCGTGACGTTTGTGATGGATGGAGAAAGTGATTAAGCGATGGATGAGGCGGTGTATCGGGCTTTTGATGCTACTCTCGAAGATACACCGAAATTAAACACTCCAACGGCAATGTTGCTCCAAAACTCCGGCCCCGAGACCCCATCCGCATACACCTGCGTGGCGTCCCTCAAAATAAAATAAAATCATGAGTGATGGTCTCATGAGCTTCATACAGCCCCATACGGCGAGAAAACTCCACTAAACTGCACTCCCGATACTCCCCGCCTAAACGAAAGACCAAAGCTCGGGGAAAAGTGGGATCTCTGACATTGTCATGGAATGTCACCGTGGAAAAAAACTCCACGCAAAGCTCCTTATAAACACGCTCCTGGATGTTAAACAAGTTAAACCACCCCTTGCATGTAAATTGAAATCCGTCCCCCAAAAAGATTTTTGTTAGGTATTGGGACATCCTATCAACCAAGCCAACCTCCCTCAACCTTGCCCACTGAAGAGTGGGAGCAACAGCAAACTCCCAGTTGTAAAGCCATCCCAACCGAGTATTCCATCTTGTGTAAACATCCCGGCGTGTAGTGGTTGGAAATTCGTAAAATGGGTGTAAACTCGCAATCCCAAGAGGTAAGTCTCTTCTAGGTGCCATTTCTGCAAAAACAAGGAACAAACACAGCCAAAACAACAACCCGATAGTTTAGACATAAAAGGAACAAAGAGACTGCATAGCCCATAATTCACGTCGTGAATTCTTAAAAATTCACGGCGTGAGTTCGTAGTCAGATTCGAATTTTCGTCTGGTTTCTGTACAAATTGACCATGATAGTGCTGGGGGTTTACTCCTATGACATTTTCAACCAATAGTCAACTACATTCCAAGGGTAATTCACGATTCTTAGGGCATATTTTATACATTTTAACATATGAACAAACCCTAGCCCTAAATTCAACTATTAGAACAAAAATTAAACATAGCAATGAAGAAATATTACCTTTGATGGAAGTATTATGTAAGCACAAAGAAAAATAGAGGAGTTGTCGGCCAAAATCGGAGCAATGGGGGCCAAGGGGGGACCAGATCTCGTTTTCACTTCGTGAGGAATAAACAAAGAGAAAGGGTCAACTGGTTCTCATCCCTTTAAGCTGTGGTCCTGTGTTATTCAAAATTCACGTCGTGAGTTTAGTCTGGGCTAAATTTTGGACCATGCACTCACGGATTGGTCTTGGGCCACTTATAAAATGGGCTAAACTATATTATTGACTTATTATCCGGTTTATTCACGATTCACGTCGTGAATTCTTAAGGATTCACGCCGTGAGTTTTGTCTGGAATTAAAAATTCATACTAAATCAAATTTGACTTTCAATTAAATTCTCAATTATTTCTACTTTCATTTTAGGGTCCCCACATTCAGTGTTTAATTATGTCATAATCGAGTTGGATGATATGATCTATGTTTTTAAAACTAAAACGCAAAAAGAAAAGAAAAAAATTGCAAACCAAACTCGGGTTGCCTCCCGAGAAGCGCTTCTTTTTCTTGGAGTCTTGAGCTGGACTCCGTGCATCCTACGTTGAACCGTCTGAAGAATCCACCACTAGGATCTTTTGTTCCTTGAAACGCCTCTTGTAAGCTTGAAATCGTCTTTTGTACGCCTTCTTCGAATTCTCCTTTTTAGCTTTGACCTCTTCTTCATCAAGCTTGTGTTTGGTCCCTTTAGTTTCCTCCCTGCACTCCATAGCATCCTTCTCCTCTTTCACTACTGGCTTTGTCACCTTTGAAGTAACCTCCTCTTCATCACTTGTCATCTCATCTTCCTTGCTTACCCATGAAGTTGGACTCTTGTAAGCAATGACTTCAACCAAATATGGAACATATGCTCTTGGTTTTGTTCTTTTGACCTAATGAACTGTCTTGATCTCTTCCTCCATAAGCTTTTCTAGTTCTTCTAATTCATTGTCTTCATTAATTGTGAACACCTCTTCTTGAACATGATTCCTTTGGAAGCCATCTTCTATCCCAAAAATTTCTTCTTCATCACCCACCCTCAAGGTGAGCTTGGACCCGCGAATATCAACAAGAGCTCCAGCAGTGTTAAGCAATGGACGACCAAGGATAATTGGAACATCGGGGTCTTCCTTCATATCCAACACTACAAAATCTATTGGTAAAACAAATTTTCCAATTTTTACTAAAATATCCTCCACAATCCCTCGGGGCTGTGTCACTGAACGGTTCGCCATGTGAATAGTCATTCTTGTAGCCTTCATCTTCTGAATTTCCAACTTCTGATAAAATGAATAAGGCATCAAATTAATTCTAGCCCCAGAATCGGCTAAAGCATTAACCTTCATTTTGTTACCAAATTCACACGGAAGAGTGAGGTGTCCAGGATCCCCCATCTTCTCAGGTATCTCTCCCAACATAGTTTTTGAGCTTTGCTCACTTAGAATCACCTTAGAATGCTTCTTTAATTGGTTACGGGTGTCTATTAAGGCTTGCAGTAATCTTTGATACTCGGGAATTTTGGATAAGGACTCGACAAAGGGAGTATTAATCGGGATTCCCTTCACGTGTTTAACAAACTCTAGATTCTCTCTTTCCAGTGGACTAAGGGCAGCTCGGGATGGAAACGGAAAAGGCAGCTGATACATTGGAACGAGATTAGGCACTTTTTGTTCAGACAAGGGCCACGTCGTGGCCAGACAAGCGCCACGTCGTGGCGCAGCTGTTTCAGCAACCCCTTCACTTTCGAACTTTGGCTTCCTTGGTTTTGGATCGGGCTGTTGTGGTTCTTCTTCTAATGCCTCCAGGAACTCAGAGATGGCCTCTTCTTCAGTATCTATGGCCATTACATGATATTGGGTCTTCATTTTAGGATTCTTCGGGGACAGCTTCTCATGAACCAGAGTGGCTAGTTGACCAAGTTGTACTTCAAGGTTATTGATGGAGGCTTGCTGATTCTTTATTAAAGTTTGTTGTTCATTAATAGCAGAATCAGTAGCATCGTGTCTCTTTTCCGAAGCTTCCATAAACTTCATCAACATGGTCTCTAGATTAGGTTTCTTCTCAGCTGGTGGCTGCTCCTTTTGATAGAAGCCTCGACCTGTCTGCCTATACTTCTCTTCTTTTTGCTTCTTATACTCTTCATATGGCAGCCACTCATTCTTTGGTTTCCTCCAGTCTTCATCAAACTTATCTCCACTCGAGTAGCACACTTGAGCTTTTCTGTTCCTAAACTCATCTAAATGGCAGTCCTTGGTCAAGTGTGGATCACTACACCTCTCGCAACCCACTCTTATGGCATGAATTGAGTGGTCCATTTGTGTCGATCTACGGTCCATATTATTTAGCATAGCCATCATGGCTGCTATTTCTTCAGTTTGGGCCCCTCCACCGCCTTTGATTCCATCTTGCCTAGGGTTGTGGTATTCGCGAGAGTGCTTCGCAAATTCTTCAATCAGCTCCTTGACCTCCCTTGGGTTTTTCTTTGTCAAAGGTCCTTGAGAGTCAAGGAGTTGTCTTGTCATAACGTTGACCCCATCATAGAAGACTGACATATCTTGTTGCACATTTAGATCACGTTGAGGGCAATTTCTGAGCAAGCCCTTGTACTGTTCCCATGCTTCGTATAATGACTCCCCCAGCTGTTGCTCAAAGTTGGCTATTGCCTTCTTAAGTTTAGCTATCTTGGATGGTGGGCAAAACTGGTCCAGGAATTGCTCACGCATTTGAGCCCAAGTGGTGATTGTACCCGGTTGAAGTGATTTTAACCACTCTTTAGCAGCTCCCTTGAAAGTAATGGGAAGCATCCTAAGCAAGACGGTGTTTCTGTTGACGTTTGGGACATTGAAGTAATCCGCAATGTCATTGACTTCATCTAGATGCTTAAAAGCATCCTCATGATCTTTCCCAAAAAATGGGATATCCTTCAGTGCAGTCAAGATGTGCCCCTTCAGCTCAAATGTGGCAGTGGCAGGTATTGCGGGTTGGACTAAACCGGGACCCACATCTTCTCGGATCCACTTCTTGTAGGCTCCCATGGACATCTCTTCAATTGCTGCCATCTCGTTCCTTGGCTCATTCTCGGGTTCGCTCGTATGTTCTTCAAATTCGGGCTCGGTATCGTATTCGGATTTGGTTTGGACGGTTATTTGATCCAAGTGTTCAAAATTGCTCTTGTACCTTGAGGATGAACTTGACTCTCCTGTCTTCTTTCCCAACTTTCTTGAAAATGCTGACTTTAATTCTTGCAGTGGCATTTTCTTATCTGTCTTCTTGTGAAGTGCAGCTTCGGGATCTTCTATTGGTGGCACCAAGGTGTGGTAGATCCTCTAGTCATGAACTCCTGTAACTCGATAAAATAAAAACGTGAAACTGAACTAAAATAAGAAAATACTTAAAAACTAAAAACTATAGCTCTCACGTCGTGAGTTTATACAGCTCACGTCGTGAATTCTGTGACAGAAACAAAAATAAAAAAATTTGCTAAAATAATATGCTACTGATATGTGCATATTTAGTGTATATTTAGTATAGTTTTTATTCATATATTAGCTAAATTATCGCATATTATGGAAAAAAGGTACTTAAAAGTGTTAAATTATGTTTTTCAGTCCAAAGATGAAGCTCGGAAGCAAGAGAAGCGGTTAGGAGCTCGAGAGTGGAATGAAGAAGGAAAAAACACTAAAAAAAAGCTTCTACTCGTCGAGTCAGATAGCTACTCGACGAGTCCGGTCGAGGAATCAGAAGGATAATGACTCGGGATCCCAGATAGTTATCGCAATACGGGGAATGTGAGAGGGACTCGACGAGTCACCACTTGACTCGACGAGTCGGACCGCTTATTTAAAGATAATTCCACAGATCGATGAGGAGGAGTTCTGGGACGATTCAGAGAGGTTTTGCTGCGATTGAGAAGCCAGAGGACCCTTAGAGATCATTAAAGCAAGCTAGAGTTCAATTCCGAAGGAGCATTGAGGCAAAATTTATCATACTTCTTAAATCTTTGTGTTTAGCTACTATGTTTGAACATTTAGATTCTGTTTGTTTGCTGAATTTTATTTCAATGATGAGCTAAACCCTTTAAACTTCTATTTGGGGATACGAAATTGTTAGTATGGTTTGATTGATTGGTAGGATTAATTCTATGTTGGTTAATTTAGTTATTTTAGCTTGCTAAAGAACCTTGTGTGTGAATGATAATTGATTTTCTGTTAATAGGGAGATAATTAATTATCATGAACATCTATTAGTTATCAATCTCATATGCTTAGTGAACACTTTTTGTCATATGTCTAGTGTAGTGAACATGAAACTAGGATTGATAAGAAAATCAAGTAAATTTATGTGCAAGCTTGTGAGATGACCATTAAACAAGAAGTTAATTAAAAGGATAAATTAATTAGCTATTGCAAGTCTAACTTAACCCGAATATTATATCTAGTAAATTTAATTGAAATAGACAACTGGCCATTGTTTAAATTAATTTATTTGCTAAGGATTAATGAAGTGAATACGGAATTAATCAATTGAATCGGTAACTATCAAAAGAATTAATCCATTGCACTTTTACCTTGAAATCAACCATAGGATCAATTAAGTTGAACTAAATAGAAGTACTTTTCCGTTATTGAATCTAGTCAAAGTCTTTATTTTCTAGCTTAAATTAATAATAATTAGTAAGTTTCTAGTCTTGTAAAGCTAGAGAACAACTCCTGCTTTTTAATTAACTTAGATTAAATTAGTTTTTAGTTTAATTTGCCGTTCCCTGTGTTCGATACCCTGCTTATTTAGCTATACCACAATTGATAGGTTCACTGCCTTTTGTGTGTTATTTGATAATTAAAAGTAGGTTTAAAACTAGTTGGTTTCACACACATCACTACTAAGCTAATAAACAAAAATAAATAACTAATTAACTTTTTGCAGATTTTATCCCACCAAAGGGTCGATTAATCTAATGCAACTAAATAAACTAATAAACGCGCCGCTCCCCGGCAACGGCACCAAAAACTTGATGTGCATGAAAGTACCCACTAATTTTAATATTTATAACCTAACAAACTTAAACTAACTATGCACTTATAGGCAGTGTACCTAGTCAGATTACAATATAGCTTGGGTAAGTCGGGTATCGATCAGAGGGAACGGTGTTACTAATTAATCTACTTGCTATCAAATTAACCTAATTATTAACAAGTTTATAAAGGGTTTTATCTGATTTTACAAGATCAGACGAACTTAACTCAAATTCAATCAATAAGTAAAAACACTCTTGTCTAGTTCGAATCCACTTCCTCCTTATGGCTAGCTAATGATTATGGATTATCAAGTTGGTTTTAATTGTATTATTAATTTAAGTCTAACTTTACCAATAATTAACAAATTTATGTCAAACTATGTATGGTCACACACAATTAAACACAGAACCAATTATGAATATGAATATGCTATGTAAGATTTATTATGTAAACGCAATTATAGTCACAATCCACGTTCTCTGGCACAACTAAGTTTATTTACTCTAATTACTAACTAAGATTGGTTAATCCTAGCTCTAACAATTTAATGTTCACTAAATCATTAGGTAAACAAGTTCATGCAGTTAATGGTCACTAAGCTACACAGAACATGAAATTAAGCAACTAAAGAAACATACACAAACATGCTAGGTAACTATAAATCAAACACAAGCAATTTACCAACTAAATAAATCCATAAAAATTAAGCTATTCATAAGTTGGAAGCTTCATCTAGCTAAACAAGAGTAGCTAAATTCAGCTGCTCATAATAGCAACTAACACACTAACACAAATCAAAGTATAATGAAACATGTTCCTAAGTAATAAGTAAACTAAATTATGGACCTTCACTCTTTTGGTGTTGAAACCTCTTTCCAGGACTTTTCTTCTGCTAACAATCGCCTTCTGGAATCCCTTTTTCTAGCCAAAATTCTCTCTAATTCGTAATGACCAAGAGTGCTTAAATATCCTTAAAAATCCCGCGCCACGTCGTGATCCTCAAGTTATCCGTATCAGGCAAGGACTCTTTCTTTACGCGATCTTTATCTTCTAGAATACTCATGCCACGTCGTGGGTATCCATGCCACGTCGTGGGTTTAGTAATTTCCGTGGATTTCTTCATCTCTTGTGTTTCAAGTCTCCCATGTTCTATAAATTGTCGCTTTTGGTCCCTCTCTTCGAAAATACTTCTAATTGACTGAAAATAACAATTTAAAGTCATAAGTATCATTATTCTAAACATATTATCAACTTATTAATAAAAATGTACTTAAATATTGCCTAAAAATAAGTATAAATATGGCAATATCATGGTCAGTGTATATGGTACATCGAACCCCATACAAATAATGGCGCCACATCTTGAGGGCGAACACCACTGCCCCCAACTCCAGATCATGGGTAGGATACCTCATCTCATGAGGCTTTAGTTGCCTCGATGCGTATGTTATCACGTGATCTCTCTGCATAACCATCGCACCCAACCCTGATATC
Organism: Lactuca serriola; assembly: GCF_051521515.1. Taxonomy (NCBI): domain Eukaryota; kingdom Viridiplantae; phylum Streptophyta; class Magnoliopsida; order Asterales; family Asteraceae; genus Lactuca; species Lactuca serriola. The sequence goes on along the minus strand of NC_136416.1, from coordinate 161,441,520 downwards.
GACACATCACAATATACCACGAAATCCTCCATTCCCTCTGGAAGGGCTAACACCAGGGCCTCGCATAATCTCTGGCGAAGAGTCTCAAACGAGTTCTGCTGCTCGAGACCCTAAATAAAAACGCCTTTTCGGGTCAACCAGGTGAGGGGAACGACAATCTTGGAGAAATCCCTGATCAATCTCCGATAGTAGCCGACCAATCCCAGAAAACTCCTGATCTCGGTGGGGGATCTCAGCACCTCCCAACTCATAACAGCCTCAATCTTGGCCGGATCGACCAATATCCCATTCTGATTAACGAGATGTCCCAAAAACTGGACCTCTCGTAACCAGAAATCACACTTGGAGAATTTGGCATAAAGCCTCTCCGATCTCAATACCCCAAGAATCTCTCTCAGGTACTCAGGAAACTCACCAAGTCCATAGAAGGACTCGACGAGTCGGATTGGTTTGCTCTGCGTTTCGTTATCAGTGGTAACCCATCAAGTGAAAGGCCAACTCGACGAGTCGAGTGAGGCCTTAGGAGGATTCAGAGGACACGCATGGACTCGCCGAGTCTGGTCAAAGTTAGGCCATTGAGTGGAGTTGACTTTCGTTGACTTTTAGGGTTTGGTCAACATTTGGACATTTGGACCATTGGTGGGGTAAAATGGTCTTTTCCCCTTCTGTGAGATTATAGTAAGGGTTTAGTCCAGCTTCTTGAGGGCTAATATTAATTAGGGATAATTATTATGTGATATGCAGGAGCTAGACTCGGGAGTAGAGATCACGATCCCGATTTCGAGATTTTCATTCATTAGCTTACGAGGTGAGTCTTCTCACGATACTTACCTTATGTGGTAAACCTTAGGTGTGACCAGAGGGTCTTATGTGCATGAACTGTGTAATGAGATATCCTGCTATTTACTTGTGTTATGCTTTATGAGTATTTTATTGTGATGCTGAGTTGAGGGACTGGAGGGTCCATATGAGTTGTGGGACCAGAGGGTCCCACTGAGACACATCGACCAGAGGGTCTAACTGAGTTATAGTGTAGAGTGACTATTGTGCTTTGGGTGGTATTTTGGGGAACTCACTAAGCTGTTATGCTTACCGTGTTATGTGTTATGTGTTTCAGGTAGTTCTGAGGATCGCAGCAAGGCACCGGCATGATTGTACATACCAGTAGAAGATTGTTTTTATGATTCTGGGATTGTGTTTTCCTTTTGTTGACATTTGAGAAATAAGTGTTTTGAGAATTATGATACATGTTTTATTGTGTTAAAAATGAAAATTTTGGTTGAAAAATTACGTTGTTACATTATGTTAGGAAGCTAAAGTTGGTGTTGGGCTCTATTAAGTCATGTTAGGTCATAAAGTCAGGAACTTTACGACTCTAGACGTCTATTAGGCTTGAACTTGAAGATTTAGACATTTGGTCTTAAAGGAATAAGACCTAAAAATGCAGTTTTGGGTTTTAGCACCGTACGTTGGGTGTATTGGGGTAGTATGCGGGGCGTACATACCAAAGTGCCATAATGGGCCATATTTGGGCCTTGGGTCTTTGGGGTTTTGGGTCATGAGTTGTTGGGTCGGATGTAGGAAGGGTAAAATAGAGTTTTACTCATTGATATGATAGAGTATGAAATGGACCTTGGACTATGGGATATTGCCTTAATTATTGATTAGGAATAATTTGGATGTGTTCAATGTGAAGAGCCCGGTAGCAGCAACGTGTGTGGTTTGGTTATCTCTAGACTAAGATGAGTTTGATCACTATACTGTAGGATACTAGGGTTGTATGTGCTTGTTGTTTGTGTGACTCTTGATGTATGCTTGTATACCTATATGATGTATGTATGTGGGGTGAAATAGACTCGTACAGGTGAAATATACCGATTGAGTGGAAAATAGACTCGGGGGTTAAATAGACTCAGTACAGCCTTGAGTTGTCATGTAAGTTGAAATAGACTCGGGGGTGAAATAGACGCGAAGGTGAAACAGACATGGTTCAGCCTTGAGCTGACATATATGTATGGTATGCAATATTTTGGGGAACTCACTAAGCTTTGTGCTTACGGTTTCATAGTTATGGTTTCAGGTACTTCCAGTTCGAAATGTAAGGACCCGACGTGACTTCACAGCATCCTCCAAAGTTTATTCTGCATTTGATTAATCTTGATTTTTACTTTGATGTTTAAATACTATTTTTCCACATCAAATGATTTTGGAATGGAATGTTATATTAATTAGTGTTATTAAAATGAAAGTTTTACTCTAAATTTTTGGGACATTACACCTTTATACCTGAAATCACCCATTTCTACAAGCCTTTTGCAAGAAAGAACATGATTTAATGGCATATGTAATAAATTATAACTTTGATTACTTCCAACATTGAAAGAACCATTAGCACAAGAATGATTTCTTCTGGAAATCGATTAATACCACTTTCAACAACATGATTAACAACAAGCAATTATACTATGTTAGGATGCATACAATAACAAAACTAAGAAAATATTTGACATCACTATCATCAAGAATCTACATAATTATGTTTGATTTAAGACATTAAAAAGATAAACGTATTTGATTACCGTATAACCTGGACTTCGAATCAACTAACGTAATCTCCCCACAAAAATTGATATCATAGATTATATCTACACCAAAACATATGTAGTTTGGAGCAATTATTGCATAAATCCCTCGATTCATTCCTGTTCTTTTCCATTAGAAATATATACTCTAAAAAATTCTTTATAAGTACTCATCTTTTTAGTATCCAAGGGCTTTATTAGTTTATGCAACAAAAATGGCAATACAAATGCCCTTATATAAACAGCCTCAAACATAACTGTGATCCATAGGTACTCCATGATATACTTTTTCAATGAAAATTATACGAGTGTCAGATTTCGGACAAGATTTTTGCAAATCAAGATCAACTCCAAAATAATCATAAATATTTGAGAATACGGGGTACTTTGAAAATGATATTTATTATTAAAAAATTTTAAATATATATTAAATATTTTATTTATAAAAAGGATATTTATTATTAAAATATATATATATATATATATATATATATATATATATATATATATATATATATTAAATATTTTATTTATAATGGTTAGATTACTTAATTTTTATTATTTAATTTAAAAAGAAAATGAGAAAACCCATATTAAGTATTAACTATTAATATCCTATCCATTGGGTGCCTATTGCTATCTTCAACAGAGCTTAAAATAACTAGGCAGCAATGGAGCTCTGCATTTCGGCTCCTCCAACGTTATCCTATGTGAAGTCTTGTGTTGTTTCTCCACCAATCTCTTCAATTTCTCTCTGCAACTTCTTGAGACCCACCAAACAATTCACTTCTCTTAGAATATCGCGTTCTTCTCCTCACTTCCTCCATTTCCCGAGAAAGATATCAATCTGCGCGAGGGCTGTCGCGCCACCGGCCGTTACCGACACCGTCAAAGACCCTCTGCCCGCTGATCTCATCGTTCAAGAAATCCAGGAACCGAATTGCAGGGTGAGCTCTTCTAGTTTCTTGTAATGTTCAATGTACTTACAATTTCCATTCTTAACTGCCTGGATCCTGTTTTATCTTCTTTCTTTCCTTCCTTTAATCAAGTTAAGGTTTTTTTGTATTGCATAAGAATTTCTTTCTTTTATTAAATTGGATAAAAACCACCATTCTTTCGCTTTCATTAGCAACTCTATATATGCACTTAAAATGTTTGTTAAAAGTCCTCACTGACATTATATTACTACTTCTGCTATTTTGAAACAAACGCTGCAACTATACTAATGTTGGTGTAAAAAACAAGACGAAATATGCTTATGTTCTTGTCAATTCCCTTCTGAATTATAATCTTCAAAATCTGCAGATTCTGTTGAAAGTGGAAGTTCCACCTATCGTATGTGATGATTGTTACAAAAGGGTGATAAATGAGTTTATGAAGAAGGCCAAGGTGCAATTAGATTTCATCATCTCTCGACCTCAACCATTCTTTCATTCAAATTTTATTTTGCATTCTAAAATTTCTTGTTTTCTTCCCATTTTGTTCAGGTTCCTGGATTTCGCCCTGGAAAGAAAGTTCCAGAAAGTATTCTCATAAGTTATATTGGAAAAGATGGTGTCAGAAAAGCAATCGTTGAATCTATTCTCAAAAGAACTCTTCCACATGCCATGTCATCAGTATGTAATCTCTACCTAAAAATAGCAATATATTTTCATTAACTTAAAACCACAAAGCAGTCAACTTTGAAGTTTGACCATATTGATTCACACAGGTAGATGGACGAGCTTTGAAGGACTCAATCCGCATTACATCCACATTTCCTGAAATGGAAAAGACGTATTCTTCTTTAAACATCCTAAAGTATGTCAAAGATTTTACCTTTTTAAGTAAATTCATTATATATTTACATGGGTTTTTGATCTTGATATGTTTTCTGTGCATAGATACGATATTATTGTGGATATAGCACCTGAAGTGAAATGGGTTCCAGAAGATGGTTACAAGAATTTGAAGATAGTGGTTGAGCTTGACAATGAAATAGATGCTAAAACAGCTTGTGAAAGAGAATTAAAAAGGCGTTACAAGTCTTTAAGTACAATGAGAATAGTCACAAATAGAGGACTACAGGTTATTTTGTAGTAATTTTCAACTAATCTTTTCTAATTTTAGTTAAACTATCCAAGATTTTGTTATATAATAAATTGGGTATATACAAATGGCTTCCATAGATTGGTGATGTTGCTGTTTTGGATATATCTGCAACAACAGTGGAACAAGAAGGGTCAGAAGTGAAAAATGTTCCAGCTGCAGAGAGTAAAGGTATGATTGAATGGAATCACAAGGGAATGGAATTAAATTGAATGGAATGGAATGGGTCATTACATTCCATTATAATGTTTGGTTGGATTTGCAGGTTTCCAATTTGATACAGAAGATGGAGATAGAGTTATTCCAGGTTTTCTTGATGCAATAATTGGAGTTCAAGGAGGTGAAACAAAATCTTTCCCACTTACATTTCCAGATTCATGGAAACAAGAAGATCTACGTGGCCTTCCTTGTCAATTTACAGTAAGCCCCCTCCTGTTACAAATTCTGTTAATAATCTACACAAATATTAATTTTCTTGCAAATGTATCAATAGGTTGAATGTAAAGAACTCTTCTATAGAGAATTACCAGAGATGAATGACTCCATTGCTGATAAGCTTCTTCCTGGAAGCACTACTATCGATCAGGTTATTAACTTTGTCTATTCATCATGTTTTGACTTTTTACACAATTTGATTCGTGTTTTTGACTAAATGTTGTTTAATTATGTTTTTTTAGGTTAGGGAGTCATTGTTGGAGAGGTGTGTGGAACTTGAGCAAACAGCTAAAGATCAAGCAACAGATAATGCTATACTTGATCAGCTTCGAAAGGTACTTAGACAGGGGTAAAATGGTAATTTTCCATGGATTTAATGGATGCTCAGTTAAGCTATGCAATAAAGAATCGCTTTAGAGTTTAGATACCGCTTGTGCAACAAATGAAACATCTAGATGAAAATTGTACCTTTTGACAAACCACAGGGACTACAGTTGTAATTTACTTTTTCTTTTTTCTTTTTTGTTTAATCAAAATAATTTATTGAAACTTGTGTACAGATGATTCAAGTTGAAATCCCACAATCTTTGTTTGAAGAACAAGGAAGACAGCTTTATGGAGCTAGACTATTACAAATACAGGTTTAACAACAAATAATATATGTTACACATTTGATTAAATTTGAGATTTTTAATTTTTATAAAGTTTTTAATTAAATATTTAATTTTTTAGGCAAACATGAAACTAAATGAAGAACAGTTGGCTATGCTTTCAAGCCCAAAAGCTGTGAGAGAGTACTTGGAAAATCAAAGGGAGAATATAGAAAATGTAATCAAGCAGAATCTTGCTGTGGGAGACATTTTTAAACGCGAAAATCTAGAGGTACATTTAAAAAAAAAACAATTGTGAAATCATATTATTTTTACATTTACTAAAAAAAAAATATTTTTTACAGTTTTCAACAGATGAGCTTGTGAAAGAGGTTGAGAACTCTGTTGCTGAGTTCAAAAAACACGCGCAAGAGTATGATGAAGAGAGCATTCAAGAGCAGGTATATTCAGAGGTTATCAAACAAGCTCTTAATATCTTCTATTTTACCTTTTTTTTGTTGATAAGTTATATCGGGTTTTGTTTCATTGAATGTTGTTAGGTGCAAGAGGTGCTAGAGGGAGCAAAAGTGCTTGAATGGTTGAGAGAGAACGCAGATATTCAATATATAATCAAATGATAAATATAGAGACACATTTTTGTTGAGTTTAAGCTTAGTTTAAGTTGAATTGATTGTTGCCTAGCCAATTAAAAAAAAAAAGTAATTACAAGAAAATCATGTACTTTGACCACTTTTTAAAAAAAATTGTTTTTTTGCTTTAAAACCGTGTATACTTGTATACGTATACATTAATATAAACACTTATTACCAGTTACCAGATATGTATGCTAGACAATTGATCGCTAGCCTAAGAGAATCTATCCCATTATCTAAAAGATGTTACAGTTACAAAATGTCATGCAAGATTCTAGAACGTTTATGAAGCAAGCATCTCATGCAAGTTCGGATCATTCGGACCTGCTCCAAAGCCGCTCCCTCCCCTTCTAGTAGCCACCATGCTGAAGACACAAACAAAAAAGTTACAAACATATAGATAGTGTTATCCTCCCATTATTTATCTATTTATGAGCAGTGGCAAGTCTAGAACATAACATCACGTGATTCACTATTTAAATGAAATCTATAGAAAGTGAACAAAAAAAAAAGTAAAAAATAAAAAAATACTAGTTGCGGGTCTGGATAAGGTAGAATCGTATAAGAAAAAAAAGAGTTAATGTTCTTATATTATTACTCAATGCGGTCTTATATCTTGATGTATTTTCGCAATTGTATCGTTACTAATATTTTCTAAAATATTTTTGAAATATATGAAATCAAATTATCACCTAAAAATTGATCACCCATTTTATTGTATACATAATTCTTTAGCAACTTAATTGCTGAAAATGTACATTCAATTTATTTTTATTTTATTTTTTAATTTAACTTATATTTGGCTATTCATATTGAATTATACCTTAAAAAAATTTGGCCTTTTAAAATATAGAATATAGGCTACATATTTATATTTTACCAAAAAATATGAAGTTCACTACAAATACATAAGGTAGGTCACATATTTAATTCGATATAACTTGTTACAAGAAGAAAAAAAAAAGATGGGTCAAGTGACCCACATTGCTTAGATATAGTCTCGCCATTGTGTATGAGTTCCTTAGAATCCTTGTGACCCTTTCCAATCCATAGCTAATCGTACTTGTTTCAAGAATTGGCCCAAAGTTTCTAAGTTGCCCCTTACAGCCACTACCAAACGTTTAATCATACATGTATATGCATACACACATACCAATCTTCCTAGATTCTCTAGGATTTCGCTTTGATATCATGTCAGATGAAACTTTCTTCAATATGAACAAGTCGCCTTATGAATCTACCGTTGTACATAGTTAAGAATAAGATAGACATTTAGATAATTGACCCTACCCTAAGGTAACAACCAAACAATGATCATGTAATAAGACCAAATCATAAACTCTAAAGATATTTGATTCTAACTGCATACAACCCTAAAGCATTCACTTAACAACTTATCAATATTAACATAGATTTCAAGTAGCACATAGCGATCAACACATAAGACAAACAAGGCATCTCTCATAGACAGACAATCTAGCATGTAAATCTTGAGTACATCCTTAGCTTATTTTCTAACATGCATATCAATCAGTCGTATAAATAGCATACAAAACAAATATGGGTGTATTGGGAATCACTTTCCTTCTCGAGCTTCAGTTGACTGTACTTATCGCATCATTCCTTCTTTTATAAAAAAAACTTTCCTAAAAAGCTTTTATAAAAAATCCCTCGAGCCTTAGTTTGAGTTTGGACACACACTCGTGTTCATCCAAATCCTTCAAACCGAGACTCTGATACCAACTTGTATCGTACCAAATTTTCAACCAATTTTTTTTGGAATATAAATTAAACAACCCAAATCCATTTTCTTAAACATAAACATAATTATCCATTAAGTTTAAACATCATAAACAAATCATAGAGTCAAGCGTAAGTCTCAAAAACATAATATAGATACGAGTATAGTTACATCGCGCCCTTTCCCTTCTCACTCGAACAACGTGGTTGTAAAAAATTAAATATGACGAGTAAGCACAAAACTTCATGAGTTCCCCAATACATCACATATTCAATTACACATACAATGCATACAACAAAAGACTTACGATCTCGTTATAAAGCCCCCATCATCTCATACATGTAAGCTTGTGGTCCAACATTGTACTGCCATCATCTTATCATCTTATTGGGCATGTAAGCTCTTGCCGCTTCCCATCAAACCTTTAGGCTTTCGCCATCATCCTATCTGATATGTAGGATCACGGTCTAATTTCCTTCCACCATCATCTCATAAGAAAACATATGATCCTATCATATGACCTTCCAGCTACCATACCAAATGACTACTTTAGTATAAATGGTCACATAAACCTTAATAACACATCCATACAATAATAATATACAAGCATTCTACCACAAAAAGGACATATATTGTTATGCATGTATAGTGAGAAAACTCACATGAAGCTAGAAATCCAGGTCTCACACTCAAGTCTCCACAAGTGAATAAACTAGAACAAACCACTAAAGTTCAATATTAGATGAATCTCAGTAACCATTACCAATAGAGATAAACCTCAGTCTAAAACTCCATGTACATCAAAGTTTTACCAAAAGTCAAATTGGTCAAATGATCAATGGTTAACACACCGCAACCAACTCATGGTCGTGTCGTGACAACTACAATCCAAAATAGTTGTGATACTTCCTACGCTTCTGTAACACCTCAAATATTAGACCAATATTTTCCAAAAAGCATAGTTTCACAACAAAATTATCGAATACATGATCATCTTAAAATAACAAGTATCATAATTATCAGAGTTCATAAACATGTCCCAGTAGTAAATTTCCAGTGCGTGTGTACAATCAAATATTCGCCTTCCTGCGGTCTTATGAAATATGTAACACTCGATGGTTCCAAGGTATTATTTATTTATTTAATCATTTATTTTATTATCAAATCATGTAAGTTATGTTGGGCTTAGAGGATTTGGGCCTCTATATGTGGGCTTAAATTAGGTCGTATGTTGGGCGTAATCCTGGTGTATGCGGGGCGTAGAGGGATCACAAGGAAATGCGAAGGCATGCACGTACATGCAACGTACAAGGTTGTACGTGGGCAGCTCAAAACCCTAATTTCTAGGGTTTAAGCCCTATATAATGTGATTAAGTCCCATGACTTAGATTTCTAGTATGTTGCTGTTATGAGTACTGTGATTATGATGCTAGCTTATTTTGGCAAATCCATGATTAAATTTTATGAATTTGAAGGTGATTAGCAAAAAACCCTAATTAGGTGATTTGCTAGATAAGTGAAATCAAGCTCATATCTTAATAGATTAAGACATATGGATGATATATTCGTGAAGCTGAATTAGTTTAAATGATGTTGAAGAATCAACAAAGTTATGAACAAGTGTGGTAAACCCTAGCTAAATGAAATGTTAAGATACTTGAAAGTAAGATTATGTCTTGATGGATTAAGATATATAGACGACTTATTCATGAAAACTAATTGATTTTAGCTATAAAAATTGGGATGGAAATATTTGTATGATTAATCGAGTTATCATGCTAAATGTGGATTGAAAATCAAGCTCTTTATTGAATGGTGTTATTAAGAGGTTAATATATTATTTGAATAAGATTTAAAATAATATCGAACAAATGGTACCAAATTAAGGATAAGAGCCAAAGTGATATTTAATTTTCACTAACTAATAAGATGAGTTTTATGGAGCTTTATAAATAGACATACATGACTTAATGAACTGAGAACTATGTTTTATGACACTCTATGCAAGAGTAAGTATTGATTACGTTTATATGATTTTCAAAAGATGAAACTATGATAAATGATATGTTAATGATCTAAACATTATGAGGATATATTCATATGAACTCTTTTTAAAAAGTATATCAGTGAGTGAATGCTAAGTATTTTGAAACGGATTAAAAGGGAAAAAGTATGTTACAAGCTTTATGATTATGTTTGAATAAATGAATAACAAGCTAGCCACAGTTTTCTCGTGGGGGATGAGCAATAGCAAGACTCTATTTCTATGGTACCTCCTGTTGCTAAGTAGATGTATAGAAAATAGATGATGTGATAAAATGATTTTTTCGTCTACCGTGATAAGTTATAAAGGCTCGTACAATGCGACTAAGTCTTACCGAACCCCATATTCAACATAGTGTTGTGAGTTTGGTTCTATTGGACCTCAAATTCAGCACGTAGTCGTGACTTAAAGAAATAATAAAAGACCCGAGATGGCCTGTAAGTTTGTATGGTGTGAGGACAGGTATTACATAGTCAATGAATTCTTTTAAGTTTTATGAAAGTTAAAAAAGCTTATGAAAGTTTTATAAAAGTTATGAAAGCTTATGAAAGTTTATAAAAGTTATGAAAGCGTATGAAAGTTTTAAGAATTATTTTGAAATCTTTTGAAAGTTTATGAAAACTTATGAAAGGTTATGAAAGTGAAGTATATCAAGTGTTTTGAAGCTTACAAAAGTGTATGAGAGTGAAAAGTTTTATCGAAAGTTGAAAATGTTTTGGGTCTAAATCCATAGGACTCACGATATATTATTGTCTTACGTATTTTTTTTAAATATCATGCATTTGTAACACCCGGATTCCCAGGTATGATGTTTTGTTCTTTATTTTTTTTGGGTGTTGAGGGGAGACTCGGCGAGTTGGCGTCTAGACTCGCCGAGTATGGTCGCGGATTTGTATGCGAGTTCACAGCTGGACTCGACGAGTTCATGAGTGGACCCGGCGAGTCCATGCTGTTTAATGAAACCCTAATTTCCAGGGTTTGAGACCTATTTAAAGGGCCTTATGGCCGTCATTTGCGACCACCAACCCCCAGAGAGAAACCCTAAAGAGATCTAAAGCGTTTGTGAGGAAGGAGAGGCCAATCTTGAACTTTTGTGGGTGTTTTTGCAAGAAGGAAGTGTTCAAGGCAAGAGGAGGCTGAAGGAGGTGCGATTTTGGTGGTCTTTGAGCTCATAGAGACTGCATTGAGGTATTATTCTTGGACCTTCTTCAGTTTTTGGTGTTGATTCTTAGTGTTAAGGTTTTCTAACCCTTTTAGAGGTTGATTAAGTGGAGTAGTTGGTCCCTTCTCGAGTTTGTGTGCTGGATCTGAACCTAAAGAGGTCCGGAGACCTTAACCCTTGGAGCTTTATGAGTCATTTTGGGAGTCTTGAGCTTGATATGTCATTTTTGGGGCTAAATCACTATTTTGGACCATTTAGATGTTATATGTGTGTCAAGGTCCGAACTTTACGTGATTATCATGCTTGGGGAGGCCAGATCTATGATTGTATGGAACAGATCTGACCTCAGAAGTTGTTTTGAGTTTGTGCATGGCATGAACTCGCCGAGTCCGAAGAACAGACTCGACGAGTAGTATGAAGGTTGCCCATTAATCACTCAGTGAATGGACTTGTCGAGTTGGGGGAAATGACTCGGTGAGTCAGGGAGAGTCAGGGATCTGAGTTTAAGCTGGAACTCGCCGAGTTGTTCTTGAGACTCGGCGAGTTGAGTCGGGGTGGCCCCGCGATTCATGCCAGGTGGAACTCGTCGAGTCAAGGGGAGTACTCGACGTGCCAAGAGAGGATCTAAGAGAATCAGTGGACACGTGTAGACTCGCCGAGTCGCCCTGGTGTACTTGACGAGTCGGGTCAAAGTTTGACCATTGACCTTGTTAACTTTTAGGGTTGAGTACAGTTGTATTTATGAGAGTATTACTTTATGTGATTAGGCGGAGGCTAGATCACACTCCTTACGAGTCAGAGATTTACCGAGACATCGAGGTGAGTCTTCTCACTATACATTACCTAGACTAGTATTATGCGATGACCATAGGGTCTTATGTGTTATGTATGAGATTTTATGCTATGTGATGTTTGTATGTTGTATGATGATATAGACCGGACCAGAGGGTCCAACGAGCTATGACCGGACCAGAGGGTCCAACGAGCTACGAGACTGGAGGGTCCCGCTGAGACACATCGACCGGAGGGTCGTATTATAGCCTCGGGTGGCGTATGTGCTGTATGTGGTATGTTGGGGAACTCACTAAGCAATTATACTTACAGATGTTGTGTTATGTGTTTCAGGTACTAGTGATGAGCGCGGGAAGGCGCCGACATGATTCGTACACACACGCATTAGAGTTTTTGTAGAGATTCTGGGCAGATGTTTTGTGACATAACATTTGATACAATGTGTTTGACATTATTTTATGAATGAATGAATGTTTTAAAAATGAAAAATTATTTTGAAAATTTACGTTGTTACAAGTTGGTATCAGAGTCTTGGTTTGAGGGATTCAGATGCATCTTCGGGCGTATCTGAACTCAAACTGAGGATTTGAGGAAATTTTTTGATAATAAAGTAAAACTTTTGAAAAGAGTAAAAAGAGTTTGAGATAAACAGAGCAGAGTCGTGTGTACGATCAGCCAGCGCCCGAACGGTGAATCCCCAAAAGCACCCTTACATTATGTATTATGAGATATGCTATGTTACATTATGCATGCTAGAGTAGGCTAGGTGTTCATATTAGGACTAGAGTGGCCTAATTTGTGATGCCTTAGCCTAGGAGATTTTTGCTGCTGAGATGCTTTAAGAACGAGTTAGGAGCTCATGAGAGGGCTATCAGGGGGTAGCCAATGCATAATGTGAGTAGAGTACTCGTAATCCAGGATCCAAGGAGGAGGACTTGGGGTGAATGCTGATGCGGTGTGGTCAGTAGTATTGGGCCCGTACTACTGAAGACACCGGATCAGTGGGCATTCCAAGTAAGAATCTTTTAGGCAGCGGAGGACGAGTAGGTTTGCGTCATCGAGTGTGAGTATGCTCGATCGAGTATCTGATATTTATTGTTGTATTTCAAAGGCATTATGGTTGGGAATCGACACACACCTGAGATCAGTGGTGTCAGCGACGAGGAGATCCGTCGATTGATTCATGAGGAGGTGGCTGCTGTCATCCGGGCTGAGATTCCTGAGATGTTTGGGGACATCAAGACCACACTGATTGAGACTTTTGATGAGCGGTACGCAACGTTGACTAAGGCTGCTACAGCTGCAGCTACTGCTGTTGTCGCTGCTGCCAGACCTCAGGGAGGTGACTCGTTGTTGTTCCTGGAGTTCAGCAACACGAAGCCACCAGAGTTCGACGGGACGCAGGACCCGATTGCTGCTATGAGATGGATTTCTGACATCGAGGGATGTTTCTATACGTGTTCTTGTCCAGAGCACTTGAGGGTTCGGTTCACCTTGAACCAGCTCCGCCTGGGAGCAAAAGATTGGTGGAAGTTCGTGACGGCGAACTTCACTTTAACTAAGATTTCCGAGGTGACCTGGGAGAGTTTCACCACTATGTTTCGAGAGGAGTATGTTACCCCTGTGGAGAGGGAACGGTTGATTCAGGAGTTCTTGACCCTCAAGCAGGGTACTGATTCTGTGGCAGTCATCACCAGGAAGTTCCATGAGAGGGCGATGTTTTGCCCTGAGCAGGTGTCGACTGAGCAGGCTCGTATGAGCCGTTATCTGAGTGTGCTGAGGAGGGATATTCGGGATTTCGTGGCGAACTCTACTTACCGGACATTTGCTGAGCTCCAGGAAAATGCCCGGAAGAGGGAGATCGAGCTGGAGACTCAGGCCAGGGAGGAGGCCGAGTCTCAGAGGATGGATCGGCGGCCAGCTCAGTCTCAGCCGGCAGCCAAGCGGGCTAGACTCGCTGATTTGAGATCTGGGGGCACGAAGGGCCGCACTTGTGGGAAGTGCGGTAAGAGTCATGAAGGGTCGTGCAGGGCTGGGGTGTGCTACAAGTACGGGAAGGAGGGGCATATCGCAAGAGATTGCCCCAAGGGATTTTCGGTTTGCTTTCATTGCAACTAGACCGGCCATCGGAAGGCCGAGTGCCCGCAGCTTCTTCAGGGATCATCGCAGGGATCTGCGCCTGCCGTCAGGGCTACCGGGGTTCGGCCGGTGAAGGTCGAGGCCCCGAAGGCTCGTGGGAGAGCATTTCAGTTGACCGCGGAGGAGGTCCCCGCGGCGCCAGATGTTGTGGCTGGTATGTATTCTCTTTTTGTCTTTTATTCGAGTTGAGTTTTATGCTTATATGATGTTATGCGTATGTACTTTTCTTGTGAGTTCTGTGCCTGCATTAGTATTATTTGACTCGGGTGCGATTCGGTCGTTTGTTTCCATAGCATTTAGTCAGCATATTAGTGTCCGTCGAAAGGCATTGGATCAACCTCTGTGAGTTTCCATAGCTGATGAGTGAGCAATGTATGCTTCGGATGTGTCCTTGAGATCTTCGGTGTGGAGTTCCCGATAGATCTGGTTCCGATTGCGATGAGGGACGTGTGTGTTATAGTGGGTATGGATTGGATGAGCCAATATGGAGCTGTGATAGACTGCGAGCGTCAATTGGTGACGATTCGAGACCCTAGTGGGGGAGTTCTTATGGTGTACGGCGAGGGTACACGTGCGGGGTCAGCATTTTGTTCGGCCGCCAGAGCGAGACAGAGTCTACAGCAAGGCTGTAGGGGTTTTGTGGCATATGTGATGGATGCGAGGGTTGATTTAGAGAGACCGAAGTCAATTGATGAGGTCCCGATAGTGTGTGAGTTTCCGGATGTATTTCCAGAGGAGTTGTCGGGTGTGCCTCCGGAGAGCGCAGGTAGAGTTCGGTATTGAGTTGGTTCCGGGAGTTGTGCCTATCGCCAAGGCGCCTTATCGCCTTGCGCCTCCGAAGATGCAGGAGTTATCATCGCAGCTCCAGGAGCTGCTAAGGAAGGGATTTATCAGGCCGAGCAGTTCGCCATGGGGGCGCCTATTCTTTTTGTCAAGAAGAAGGATGGTTCGCACCGGATGTGCATTGATTATCGAGAGTTGAATAAGCTAACGGTTAAGAACCGTTACCCTTTGCTGAGGATCGATGATTTGTTCGATCAATTTCAGGGAGCATCTTGGTTCTCCAAGATCGATTTGAGGTCTGGTTATCATCAGGTGAGGGTGCGGGAGGAGGACGTCTAGAAGACAGCATTCCGGACTCGTTATGGGCATTACGAGTTCGTGGTAATGCCTTTCGGACTCACCAACGCACCGGCGGTGTTCATGGATCTCATGATCAGGGTGTGCAGACTGATGTTGGATCGCTCGGTGATCGTGTTCATCGAGGACATATTGGTGTATTCGAGATCCCGAGAGCAGCATGAGGAGCATTTGAGGGAGATCCTCGGAGTTCTGAGATCGGAGAGGCTTTATGCTAAGTTCTCCAAGTGTGAGTTCTGACTACGAGAGGTTCAGTTTCTGGGGCACCTCGTTAACCAGAATGGGATATTGGTCGATCCGACCAAGATCGAGGCGGTCATGAGGTGGGAGGTGCCGACATCACCCACCGAGATCAGGAGTTTTTTGGGTTTGGCCGGCTATTATCGGAGATTTATTAAGGATTTCTCCAAGATCGCTGAACCACTCACCAAGTTGACCCGGAAGGGCGTTGCATTTTCTTGGGGTTCGGAGCAGTAGACCTCGTTCGAGACACTTCGCCAGAGATTATGCGAAGCCCCAGTGTTAGCCCTTCTGGAAGGGATGGAAGATTTTATGGTATATTGTGATGCATCGATATCCGGATTGGGAGCGGTGCTTATGCAGAGGGGGGCATGTGATTGCATATGCATCAAGGCATCTTAATCCTCATGAGTCGAGATATCCCACTCATGATTTGGAGTTGGGAGCGGTAGTGTTCGCTCTCAAAATGTGGCGACATTATCTGTATGGGGTTCGGTGTACGATATACACGGAGCACAAGAGCTTGAAGTATTTGATGGACCAGCCCAACCTGAATATGCGCTAGAGGAGGTGGTTGGACGTGGTCAAGGATTATGATTGTGAGATCCTGTAACACCCGGGCAAGGCTAATGTTGTAGCCGATGCTTTGAGCCGTAGGGCGGAGGGCGTCGCATTTCGAGATGTCTGTTTGAGAATGACAGTGATGACCCCGGTGTTGGATGCTATTCTTGGGGCTCAGGTTGAGGCTGTGAAGCCAGAAAGCTAGAAGAGAGAGCGAGTTGTCGGGTTAGTTTCGGACTTAGTTACCGATAGTCGGCGGCTGATGACATTTCAGGGTCAGATTTGGGTACCGTCCGTGGGCGGCACGCGTATTTTGATGGAAGAGGCTTATCGATCGAAATTCTCGATCCATGCCGGGGCCATTAAGATGTATTTGGACCAGAAAAAGGATTATTGGTGGCCCTGTATGAAGAGGGATGTCACATGGTTTGCAGAGAGGTGCTTGACCTGTCACAGAGTGAAGGCCGAGCACCAGCGCCCACATGGTAAGCTGCAGCCACTAGAAATTCCCGAATGGAAATGGGAATAGATTACCATGGCTTTCATCACCAAATTGCCGAGAACCGTGAGGGGTGTTGATGCAATTTGGGTGATTGTGGACAGATTGACGAAGAGTGCTCACTTCCTGGCCATCAGTGAGAGCTCTTCCGCGGAGAAGTTGGCAGAGATGTACGTGAGAGAGGTGGTATCGCGGCATGGAGTGTCGATCTCGATTGTCTCAGATCGAGATGTACGTTTCACTTCCAGATTCTGGAAGAAGTTTAATGAGGAATTGGGTACGAAACTGCATTTTATTACCACATACCACCCACAGACTGATGGGCAGAGTGAGCGGACGATTCAGACGCTCGAGGACATGCTCCGGGCATGTGTGTTGGATTTTGGCGGGAGTTGGGACACGTATTTGCCCTTGGTGGAGTTTCTTATAACAACAGCCATCATTCGAGCATTGGCATGCCGCCATTTGAGCTGTTGTATGGGAGGAGGTGTCGAACCCTATTTGCTGGGGAGAAGTAGGGCAGCGTGTGATGGGCAGCACCAAGATTGTGCTTCAGATGACAGAGCAGATCCAGCAGGTCAGGCAGAGGTTGTTGATCGCTCAGAGTCGTCAGAAGAGTTATGCGGACAGACGTCGGTCCGAGCTCGAGTTTCAGGTCGGCGACTTCGTGCTCCTGAAGGTCTCTCCTTGGAAAGGAGTGATCCGATTCAGGAAGAGGGGAAAGTTGGGGCTCCGATATATTGGTCCTTTCAGGGTGATCGCTAGGGTAGGCAGGGTAGCCTATCTTTTGGAGTTGCCAGCAGAGTTGGGTCAAATTCATGGCACTTTCCACGTGTCGCAGTTGCGAAAGTGTATAGCCGACGAGTCGACAATGGTGCCATTAGAAGATATTCGGGTGGATGCGAGCCTGAATTATGCTGAGAGACCAGTGGCGATCAGGGATCAGAAGATCAAGGTTCTGAGGAACAAGGAAGTGCCTCTGGTGCAAGTCCAGTGGCAGCATCGGAAAGGGTAAGAGTTGACTTGGGAACCGGAGCGTGAGATGCAGGAGCAGCATTCGGAGTTGTTTGCAGAGTGAGACTTCGAGGACGAAGTCTGGTTCTAGTGGGGGAGAATTGTAACACCCGGATTCCCAGGTATGATGTGTTGTTCTTTATTTTTTTTGGGTGTTGAGGGGAGACTCGGCGAGTTGGCGTCTAGACTCGCCGAGTATGGTCGCGGATTTGTATGCGAGTTCACAGCTGGACTCGACGAGTTCATGAGTGGACCCGGCGAGTCCATGCTGTTTAATGAAACCCTAATTTCCAGGGTTTGAGACCTATTTAAAGGGCCTTATGGCCGTCATTTGCGACCACCAACCCCCAGAGAGAAACCCTAAAGAGATCTAAAGCGTTTGTGAGGAAGGAGAGGCCAATCTTGAACTTTTGTGGGTGTTTTTGCAAGAAAGAAGTGTTCAGGGCAAGAGGAGGCTGAAGGAGGTGCGATTTTGGTGGTCTTTGAGCTCATAGAGACTGCATTGAGGTATTATTCTTGGACCTTCTTCAGTTTTTGGTGTTGATTCTTAGTGTTAAGGTTTTCTAACCCTTTTAGAGGTTGATTAAGTGGAGTAGTTGGTCCCTTCTCGAGTTTGTGTGCTGGATCTGAACCTAAAGAGGTCCGGAGACCTTAACCCTTGGAGCTTTATGAGTCATTTTGGGAGTCTTGAGCTTGATATGTCATTTTTGGGGCTAAATCACTATTTTGGACCATTTAGATGTTATATGTGTGTCAAGGTCCGAACTTTACGTGATTATCATGCTTGGGGAGGCCAGATCTATGATTGTATGGAACAGATCTGACCTCAGAAGTTGTTTTGAGTTTGTGCATGGCATGAACTCGCCGAGTCCGAAGAACAGACTCGACGAGTAGTATGAAGGTTGCCCGTTAATCACTCAGTGAATGGACTTGTCGAGTTGGGGGAAATGACTCGGTGAGTCAGGGAGAGTCAGGGATCTGAGTTTAAGCTGGAACTCGCCGAGTTGTTCTTGAGACTCGGCGAGTTGAGTCGGGGTGGCCCCGCGATTCATGCCAGGTGGAACTCGTCGAGTCAAGGGGAGTACTCGACGTGCCAAGAGAGGATCTAAGAGAATCAGTGGACACGTGTAGACTCGCCGAGTCGCCCTGGTGTACTTGACGAGTCGGGTCAAAGTTTGACCATTGACCTTGTTAACTTTTAGGGTTGAGTACAGTTGTATTTATGAGAGTATTACTTTATGTGATTAGGCGGAGGCTAGATCACACTCCTTACGAGTCAGAGATTTACCGAGACATCGAGGTGAGTCTTCTCACTATACATTACCTAGACTAGTACTATGCGATGACCATAGGGTCTTATGTGTTATGTATGAGATTTTATGCTATGTGATGTTTGTATGTTGTATGATGATATAGACCGGACCGGAGGGTCCAACGAGCTATGACCGGACCAGAGGGTCCAACGAGCTACGGGACTGGAGGGTCCCGCTGAGACACATCGACCGGAGGGTCGTATTATAGCCTCGGGTGGCGTATGTGCTGTATGTGGTATGTTGGGGAACTCACTAAGCAATTATACTTACAGATGTTGTGTTATGTGTTTCAGGTACTAGTGATGAGCGCGGGAAGGCGCCGACATGATTCATACACACACGCATTAGAGTTTTTGTAGAGATTATGGGCAGATGTTTTGTGACATAACATTTGATACAATGTGTTTGACATTATTTTATGAATGAATGAATGTTTTAAAAATGAAAAATTATTTTGAAAATTTACGTTGTTACAGCATTCCAAGTTCATATAAGAAATGTTAGAACAATGTGATTGTACCGATAAGAATGAGCTTTTAAACGATAGAAACTATAAATAGTTTATGTAATGTATAAATATTAAGTGCTTTACTATGGTTGTATCGATTATACACCCGATATATGTTTTTTTTTCTTTTAACTAACAAGTAAATTGTTTTGGTTTTTATGAAACCGCGTTCAGATGATTATGATTTAAATTATAAAAATGTTTTCAAAGCTATAGTATTTTATTATGTAAAAAATGATGGGTATTAATCAAAATACACAAAAAAAACATAAATATAATACTAAAACAAAATTGTAACGCCTCGTTTATTTAAATAAATTAATAAAATGTAATTCCTAGAAAAGTTTGTAAAGAATTTTGGAGATTAAGGGTGGTTTGGTAAATTCTGGATTCGATTTGAAATAAAATCTTGAGGGAAGGGGCTAAAGTGTAAGTTTCGGATGTAATTTGAAAACAATTTTAGAAATGGGGGCTGCTTGGTAATTTTTAGGACCTAAATTGAAAGGACTTGGGAGTGGTAGGGTCATCTTCAGTTGTTGTTGTTGCTTCCATTAGCGAAGTCTCAACCCTTCTTCTCCATTTCTCCGGTGTGGCGTCGTAGTCACGACTGTCGCCGCCCGTAGGGCTTTTTCTTGTTGCTTCGACCTACAGCCACCGCCCCGAGGAAGGTTGCAGTGGACTTTTCAGTTTCTGGGTCGCATGTATGTGTGTAATCTGATGATGTTGTTCGTTTTGTTGGTGTTTTGTGTGGCCAGAAAACCTAGAGGGCCACTGCCACCACCGTGAGGTGGTGGCTATCGCCAAGCGCCACCTCCGACCGCCATGACGTGGCTGTGTGTGTATAGTTAGTGTGTGTGTTATTTTGGATAAAAGCCTTGTAACTGTAATTAGCATTGAACAATGAAAATAATACTAATTACCACCACCGTAAGGTGGTGGCCACCGCCACGAGCCGCCATTGACCACCACTACCCGAGGTGGTAGTGGGTGGTGCCCCACAAGCAAAACCCCTAATGGGCTTAAGGATTAGTTTTGGGCCTATTGGGCCATGTGTAAGTGGAAAACCCTAATTGTGAGTATTTGGGCCTTGGACTTATTTGGACCCACTTTTGATCAATTTGGATTGGATTGTGTAATAAGTCCAATTATCACATACCACTTATCTAGTAGAGTAAATGACTTAATGGATTGAGTCCTTAATGGGTTAAGTGAGAAACATTTAACCCTAATTGTCATTTTATGTGAAACCTTAGTCTCACTTAGACCTTGAGTTGGGCTTTCTATTGGGCTTTGATGATTGGGATGATAATGGGTCATCTAAGAACAAGCAATTGGGCTTAGAATAATTTAATGGGCCTAGAGTAAGACCCATGTGAGGGTTTGGGCCTAATTTTGAAAATTGGGCCATAGTTTGGGCCTTGATGGTTATATGTTATTGGGCCATTAGAATGCCAAATGTTGGACTGAACTAAATGAAATGTTGGACTAGACTAAATGGTTGGGCCTTTGATCAAGACCATGTAGAGACTTGGGCCCAATTAGGAAAATTGGGCCATAGATTGGCCATAGTTGGGACTTGGTCCATTATTAGACTTTTGGGCCTTTTATTGGGCCTTGAGCTTGAATGGGGTAAAGCCGTCTTTTACCCCAAGCATGGACTTTTGGGTGTTATTTTGATATT
The DNA here is from genome assembly GCF_051521515.1 of Lactuca serriola. Classification (NCBI taxonomy): domain Eukaryota; kingdom Viridiplantae; phylum Streptophyta; class Magnoliopsida; order Asterales; family Asteraceae; genus Lactuca; species Lactuca serriola. Next base: position 161,420,338 of record NC_136416.1, on the reverse strand, counting down.
GACAGACCGGGAATCTGTCATCCAACAGCTATGGTTTTATCAGTGGAACTTCAACATGTGAGGTGAGTTTCCTTCCAGTAGGAGCGGGTCTACGATCATAATGCCGACCCGTTTAGATGATAGTAGTTCCAGACCGTGGTCCGATGCCGGGGTAGTCCCGAGAAGTAGTTTTGTATGCTTGATGTCTTTTGTGATTCATGCATGTATATGTGAGTATGTTATATGTTTACGATCATGTTTATGCTATGTTCATTTTATTCCGAAATTCGGTCCGATGCAGCGGGCAATGCCCTAGTTATTCCGGACTTCGTTCCGATGTAGTGGGTGAGGCCCTAGTTAGTCCAAACTTCGGTCCGATGCAACGGGCAAGGACCTAGTTATTCCGGACTTCGGTCCGATGCAGTGGGCAAGGCCCTAATTATTCTGGACTTCGGTCCGATGTAGTGGGTGAGGCCCTAGTTAGTCCAGACTGCGATCCGATGCAGTGGGCGAGGGCCTAGTTATTCCGAACTTCGGTCCGATGCAGTGGGCGAGGCCCTAATTATTCCGGACTTCGGTCCGATGCAGTGGGCAAGGCCCAGTATTTGCTTTATATGTTATTGTATGATATGTGGTAGTTTGGGGGAGCTCACTAAGCTTCGTGCTTACAGTTTCAGTTTTGGTTTCAGGTACTTAGTTTTCAAAAGAGGAGCTCGGGAAGATTGCAATGCACACACCATTTGTTCAGCCTGGGATGTTTATACTCTGATATTTTGACAATTGTTACGATATTTTAAGATACACTGTTTATGGTTTTTATATGATGTTTGATGACTATGGTTTTATTATTAAATTAAAACGAAATTTTTAGACTGTATTTCTGGGATGTTTCAAAAATATAGTCTTAGATAAATACAAGGTATTAAGATGAAACACCATCACGAGTTTTGATTCATTAGAGTATTAAATGGATGAATCTCATGGCCGCTTAATAAATAAAATTCACTATCAACTTCATCCTTCTACAAAACATTGCCTCTTTTTCTTCAAAACTGATTCACTAGCAGTTTTTAATGTTTCAGTCTGCTTAACCATGTTTTTGTAAAAACCGTCTACTTCGTTTCAGTCCATAAATAAACACTAAATTGATGCTAGTTGAACCACTTTCTTTTAAAGGTGGCAATTGTGTCGTGTTGTGACAGGTTCGTGTTGTGTCGAAACACTAAACAGGTTGAAAGTGTTTGACCATAACCCAACTCATTTAATTAACGTGTCGTGTCGTGTCAACCCGTTTATTTTCGTATCGAATTCGTGTCGGGTTTCGTGTTAGAGGTATACATTGAAATATTTCGTGTCAAGTGAGGTTAAAAGATTAAGCATTTTAAAAAATTAGGAGTTTGGTAGGCGGAAAGGAAAAACTAATAGTTTAGATGAAGTTATAGCAAGTTCAAACGACAAAATTAAAAGAGTATGAGTTGAGGAGGTGGACAAGATCATGAGGATGAGAGAGTGATTAAAATGACTAAATAGTTTGGGAGAGAATAAAAAAACTGAAATGATGTCTTGATCTAGATGAATAAGTCATTTCAACATTACAAAATAACTCGATCTAAATGTTTTCTTTTACTTATTGTTTTAGTTTTGTATCTTTCTATTTTATTTAAAGCGTTTAAAAACCTTGCATATAAATAAACAAACCATTTTTCAAGTCATATTCGAGTTGAAATTCTTAACCCTAACCTTACCTATTTAGTTTTCGTGTCGTGTCGTGTCAACCCATTTATTTAAACGAATTGAGATATCTTATCCAAACTCGTTTATGTCGTGTCGGGTTGCGTATCCTATCAATTTTTGTCACCTCTGCTTTCTTTCCCATGTCCCAATCCAACCGATTTGACCGACCGATTCAATCCATTTTTAAGATATTACATGATAGTCTAAAAAACGCATTGTATTACTTAATATGATTTTTTCTATGAAAACATATATTGATTCGGTCTGAAATAAGTAGAGACACATTTAAACATTAAGGTTTTTTTATTTGAGGAATTCATATTATCATTTTGTGAATTTAGGAATTTTTATACTTGCCTTGCTTCTACTTGAAGGCGCAAACACATAAAAAGTTTGATCTTGGTTTTATGTTCTTCAACTTTGAAATACGAATAAGCTACAAATATAAAGTCAGTTTTTGTTTTAAGTAATATTTTTAAGCGTAAAATAACAATCGTAGGTTATCATTTGCTTAAAACTATAGGCAAAACCACAAAACTATTGGGATGAGAATAATTATAGTACAATACACCAATTTAAATACATAAAAGTTGGCGGACAAAAAACTTATGCTATTTTGTATAGAATAAAGATAACGGTCTTAAAATAAGGAACAAATTAATTAATAATATTATTTTTAGTAAAAGATATATATTACCAAAAAAAATATACTGTTATTGCAGCTATTCAAACCCAAAATTAATGGAAAGAAATCAAAGAATCCCAATTCATTGCAATTATTTAAATTTTTTTTAAAAGAAGTAAAAACCAATTTAGGACAACTTTTATTGCTCAACGACTGTATTTTTGACACGCTCCATTTCTTTCGTTTTTTCTCTCTTTCGTTTCGAACAAAAAAAGAAAAGAAAAGAGAGGGAGACCAGAAGAACTCTGCAGGCAAAACCTCACGAAAACCCTAATCCAGTGTCCGATTGCTGTAAGTGTTTTTATTTTTTGCTTCATCATCGGTACAAATAAGCTAGTTTGTTGCTCAATTTTGATTTAATTGTGCATTTTGAGTACATTCTGTTCGTTTTTTTTTTTTTTTTTTTTTTTTTTTTTTTTTTTTTGTTTCTGCTTGAATTCGGTGCTCTTTTTGAGATCTGTGACGTTTGAAGTTCGTAAAAACGCTTGATTCGTTGGAAATGTAGCGTTGTTTAGTGTTACATTGACGTACATTTTTGTGTAGCCACGACATGTTCAGAGAAGGGAATTGTGTATGTGTGTTGTTTCAAGGTTCTGGTTCTTGTATGAGGAATGTGAACATATTTTTCGAAGTGGTAATAGTAATTACAAGATTGGGTCACGATCGAGTTTTTGGAGTTGGTAACATCAATGCCGAATGTAGGGTTTTATAGATTTTGTTCATACATGCCTATATCTGGGTTGGTTGTTTAATTTTCTTGCCGATGCAATGTATTTTATGAAATTTAAATACACAAGTCACTTTTATTGTCTGAATTTAGTTATAGCTTGAACCTAATAGTTAAACTTTTGTTATATTCTGATCGAAAAACATGATATTGCATTCAAGTGGTACCAATTGAAACAAACTCGCTTATTACTTTTAGCAATGTTTTCTCATTAGTTGTCATGCACATTCATAGTAGCTGTCTTATTAAAGCTTTGTTAGTCCAGTTTGCAGGGATACCAAATGGCAGGGGTTGATGCTCAAAATCCTCTTCTTGGAGAAACAACTTGTGGCTCTTTGCTGCTTCAGTTGCAGGTAAAATACATTTGAGCTACTTGCTAATTTCATCTTTAATCATTTATTAGTTTCACTACCTTTCACAAAAGCTTCTCTGATAAAGGGTTTGATATCTTAATTGATTGGGTAAGTGGATTCTTTGTGGTAATGCAGAAAATTTGGGATGAAGTAGGTGAAAGTGATGTGGAAAGAGATAAGATGCTTCTTCAATTAGAGCAAGAATGCTTGAATGTGTATAAGAGAAAAGTGGAACAAGCTGCAAAATCAAGGGCACACCTTCTTCAAGCACTTGCAGATGCTAAACTTGAACTCTCCACTCTTCTTGCATCCCTTGGAGAGAAATCATTCATTGGCATTGTAAGTAACAGACTATATCCCATTTTGGAACTCATTTTTTTTCTTCTGTTATAGTATTTATGGTTTTTTGTTCTTTTGTGGATTAATTTGCAGCCTGTGAAGACTTCTGGAAGCATTAAGGAACAACTAGCTGCCATTGCACCAGCTCTAGAACAATTATGGAAGCAGAAAGAGGAGAGAGTAAAGAAGTATGCAAATGTCCTGACACAAATACAAAAGATCCGTGGAGAAATTTCAGGGACTAATGAACAAACAGGAAGCTTTACAGTTGATGAATCCGACTTATCTGTAAAAAAGTTAGATGAATTTCATGATCATCTTCAAGAACTTGAGAAAGAAAAGGTAAGCAATAAGCACTTCACCTCATCTCTAAAAGAGGTGAAAATTTTGACACATTTGCCTAAAACTGTGATGACTAATGTCAAACTCATGTTTTGCAGAGTGAGAGATTGAACAAGGTTCTTGAATTTGTGAACATCATACATGATATTTGTGGTGTTCTTGGGATTGATTTTTATGCTACAGTCACAGAAGTTCACCCTAGTTTGAATGACACCACTGATACTCAATCTAAAAGCATAAGTAATGACACACTTGCCAGGCTGGCAAAGACTGTTTTATCATTAAAAGAAGCCAAGAAGCAAAGGTTACAAAAGGTAAACACACTTTCACACCTTCACTTCTTATAGCCTTTTACATACTAAAAAAGGGTAAAAATATCTCAATGATTTGAGGTGACAAATTTCTTGTCTTTTCAGCTTCAAGATTTGGCAGCTGAGCTAAATAAACTTTGGAATTTGATGGATACATCTGAAGAAGAAAGGAGCTTGTTTGATCATGTTACATGTAAAATATCCTCTACAGTTGATGAAGTGACTCTCCCTGGGGCTCTTGCTCTTGATTTAATTGAACAGGTACTCAAAATTTAATGTTACAAAATTCAGCCCCATTTTTGGAACATGGATCAAAATGTTAGAAAAACTTCAAATAAGTGCCAAACTGTAAGGCAACTTTTTGGGACCAAAATTGCAAAAATCAGCTAAAATCATTGACCATTTTTTAAATAGGGACCAAAATGTTACAAAAACTTGAATTAAGGGCCAAAATTGCAAAAATTAGCTAAACTTAGGGATCATTTTTGAAATACAGATCAAAAAGTCACAAAACCCCGACTTTAGGGGCAAAATTACAAAAACCAGGTAAACTTAGGGACCAAAATGTTACAAAAACCTCATGTAAGGGCCAAAATTGCAAAACTAGCTGAACATAGGGTTCATTTTTGAAATACAGTTCAAAAAGTTACAAAATTCTGAATTTAGGGACAAAATTGCAAAAACCAGCTAAACTTAGGGACCACAATGTTACAAAAACCTCATGTAAGGGCCGAAATTGCAAAACTAGCCGAACTTAGGGATCATTTTTGAAATACAGTTCAAAAAGTTACAAAACCCTGAATTTAGGGACAAAATTGTAAAAACCAGCTAAACTTAGGGACCAAAATGTTACAAAAACCTCATGTAAGGGCCAAAATTGCAAAACTAGCTAAACTTAAGGGCTGTTTCTGGAACAAGCACAAAAATTGTATAAAACCATCTAAACTCAGGGACCATTTTTGTAATTTACGTTAGATATATTATATAAATTCTTGATGTTACATTGTTACAATGTTAAGGCTGAGGTGGAAGTTGAAAGATTGGATGAATTAAAAGGTAGCAGAATGAAAGAAATCGCTTTAAAGAAGCAAGGGGAGCTTGAAGAGATATTTGCACGTGCACACATAGAGATTGACACACAGTCTGCAAGGGAGAAAATTTTGGGTTTAATTGATTCTGGACACGTGGAGCCTTCTGATTTGGTAGCTGACATGGATGCTCAAATCATTAAAGCAAAAGAAGAAGCCCTCAGCAGAAAAGATATTTTGGATAAAGTTGAAAAGTGGATGTCAGCTTGCGAAGAAGAGAGCTGGCTCGAGGATTACAATAGGGTCAGTTTTATAAATTAAATAATTTTATTTTACATTTTTAATTTTTAATTTTTAATTTCATTGTGACAGGATGATAACAGGTATAGTGGAAGCAGAGGGGCCCATTTGAATCTTAAACGAGCTGAAAAGGCCAGAATTTTGGTTAGCAAAATCCCAGGTAACAAAATTCCAGAATTTTAGTCCTACTAAAGTAACCAAGGGCAGATTCGTAATTTGTATTGTATTGGTGCAGGTCTTGTTGACACATTGGTTGCTAAAACTCGAACATGGGAAGAAGAACATGGATTTACTTTTGCTTATGATGGTGTTCCACTACTTGCCATGTTGGACGAATATGCAGTGCTGAGGCATGATAGAGAAGAAGAAAAAAGAAGGATGAGGGTTAGTTTTGTAATTTCACTTAATGTTTGTAGGGCTAAAACTTATTTAAATAGATAAATGTATTTGTATGTAACAGGATCAGAAGAAATTCCATGAACAACTGAACACAGAGCAAGAAGCCATGTTTGGTTCAAAGCCAAGCCCTGCACGCCCGCTAAGTAGCACGAAGAAGGTGGTGGGCCCGGGGTCACGAGGTCTTAATAGACGGTTGTCTTTGAATCAAAATGGGGGCGGGGGTAAATCGGTAAATAGAGATGTCAAAAGGGATGTCCCGAGGCCCGTAGCACCTTTGAACTATGTTGCTATATCAAAAGAGGATCCTGGTCTATTTACACCTTGAAGGTTGTTTAAATAAGTGAAATAGGAATATATATTAAAAAAAAATTATATATACATGATTTAATCTGGGTATATTTATGATGTAAGTTATTGGGGGGTTTATGTGGTTGATGCTTTAATATTCGTTCATAGTTCTGATTAGCAAAGACAATGGTGTCCATTGGATTTTTGTAGTGATGATATCAAATTTTTTAGATGAAAAAACCAAATCAATTAATATTTATATCATAATATCATTATGCCAAAAATTAATCTTTTTTAACGACATCAACTGCGCCCGTGGCATGAACTTTTCTTCTGGTTCGGTGATTTTGTCCATCTTTATCGTTATATTGTTTCAACATATGAAAATTCGTCGTAGAGACTAGATACTATATCTAATATACTAAAATATCATGAATTTTATCAACTAAACATTAAATATTATATATGTCATCGTTTAATTGGATAAGAACAAATAATAAGACACAATTCAATTTCTAAGGGTAGAAAAATTAAAAGTTAAAAATTTAGTATAAACACTCTTTGATAAGATGGTTTCGATATGACATCAACAACACTGCATCGATCATTAAATAGATAATTAGATAAATTGTTAAATACCAGTATATTGATCAAGAACACTTGTCATCTGAATTATTCTATTATTTTTTTATTTATAGAAAAGGATTCTTTTTTTTTTTTAATGTAAAAAAATTATTGTTTTTCCCATCTTTGTGAGAGGCCACTTTCACATTATTTTATTACAAAATTCAACTCGTGGCCCTCGTCCATGATTTATCATTTGGTTATCTTCAACATATGCAATTATTTTGTCAGAAAAAGAAGCAATATAAGAGTTCTTATTAGAGTAAATTACATGAATGGTCTCCATGGTTTAGGGTAAATTGTACGTTTAATCCCTAAATTTTTCATGAAACATCCTTAAAATACGAACCAAAATTTTTATTTTTAAATTCATTACCAAAACATAAAACTCATCACCATAGTATAAAAACCATAAAACATGTACCGTATATCCCAAAACACCATGTCAAATAATGTAATCAAAACATATAATAAAAACAACAGAGTGATCTCCCAAGCCAAAGACTTTGGTGTGTGTCATGCTATCAACCCGAGCCCTTCCCTTTGCTAGTTGAAGTACCTAAAACCAAAACTGAAAACTGTCAGCACGAAGCTTAGTGAGCTTCCCCAAACTACCACATACCATACACATAACATATATCAATCCATAACTCCGGGACTACTCCCAACTGCATCGGGACGAATACCGACATCGGCTTACCTGGCATCAGACTCCTGCCCGGCATCAGGCTCACCCCGGCATCCGATCGCATCGGGCATCGAGGTCACCCCGGCATCGGGCTTGCCCCGACATCGGGTTTATGCCGGCACATACATATCATAGCATATAACATAACATGTAACATGAACACATAATTTGCATCGGGCTTGCCCTGGCATCGAACTGAAGCCCATAACATATATCATACAACCTATAAACTAGCATACATCGGGTTAAAGCCTGGAATACATAACACACAACAATAACATGCATGAATCACAAAGACATCAAGCATACATAGCTACTTCTCGGGACCGCCCCGGCATCGGACCGAGGTCCGGAAACATATAAACTGCAACGGCTACCCCCGGCATCGGGTTTACCCCGACATACTATACTACTTAAACGAGCCGACATTGGTGCCTTAGACCCGTTCCTACTGAAGGAAAACTCACCTCGTGTGACTGACTGCTGAAACTATGAGTGAGGAAATCTCCGTTTGCTGCTCCGACGACTCTCCTGCTATAATTTCCATAAGGGCACTTAGTAAAAACCTGATAACTATTCTTAGGGTAAAATGACCATTTTACCCCTGGCCAAAGTCAACATCGTGGTCAAAGTCAACCTCCAGTTGACTTGACTCGCCGAGTTGGTCCATCAACTTATCGAGTCCCTAGTCATTCAAATGATACAACCCCCGACTCTACTTGTTGAGTCTAGCATGAACTCGACGAGTTCTCCTTCAATCATAACATCAGGCTATCTTCAACCGACTCACCGAGTTCTTCCTTGAACTCGTCGAGTTCATCTTCATCGTATGAATGTGTCCAGTTTATGACTCGCCGAGTTATATGAACAACTCGTCGAGTCTGTCTTCATGGGTTGGGAGATTGCCTTGGACTCGCCAAGTTTGTTCATACACTCGCCGAGTCCCATGATTTCTAGGTCCATAATCACGTCCATCTTGTTGAGTCCCCTTTCTAGGCTCAACCAGATTCTTCAGAAACAGAAAAGGTTGGGGAACCAATACCCGACTCGTCGAGTCCCAGAACGACTCGACGAGTCCCCCAAAGTCCATGTCTATAAACTCGATTTTTGTTGGGCTCATCTCATCCAAAGGGTAGATTTGACCTCCTAGGGTCGATATAACACGTAAAGTCACGAACTTTATGTCCATGCATGGGTCTTTAAGCTCAAAAGACCCAAAAATGAGGTCTACAAGATGCATGGGGCGCTCATGGCCATAAAGTTGGCACCTTTATGCCATGAGAACCCTCCAAGGTTCAAGATATAAACCTTTACTCTACATTACACTCTAAAACCCGGAAATGGCTTAGAAATGCCCCAAATATCACAACATTCAAGCCAGGAAGGAGATTTAAATGAATAACAGCCAATGTATGAGCTTTATACCTTTAAGAAGACAGAACTAAGCACTTATCTCTGGATCTCCAACCTTCCTTCTGAAACTCCAATCTTTTGCTTCCTTTTTCAAGCTTTAGATTACAAAATGGAAAGAACTTGCTCAAAATTACACAAGACTAAGTAGGTTTTCGAGAGTGAGTTGTGGAGGTGATGGGGGCTGGGGTGGAGACCCATAATGATGCTTAATTAGGGTGCAAACTCTAAAGGTTAGGGTTTGCCCCTGACTGGCCTACTCGTCGAGTCAAGGCTTCGACTCGCCGAGTAGATCACTTAATACTCGCGTCCAAGTCTGGCATCTACTCGACGAGTTAGGGATTCTACTCGTCGAGTAGCTTTTATAAAATGAACATATAACTACTCAAAACCGTACCGGGAACGTGGCGTTACAACTCTCCCCCATTTATCTTAGACTTCGTCCTCGAAGTCTACTGAATTTGAAAACAACTATGGGTAGTGCTCCCTCATCTCCTCTTCAGGTTCACACGTCCACTTCGAACCCTTACGGTGCTGCCACTGCACCTTCACTAGCTCGACCCATTTGTTCCTCAGCTCCTTCACCTTGCGATCTAAGATCGCCTCTGGTTTCTCTATGTAATTTAGGCTGTCATCAACCTGAATATCCTCCATGGGTACCACTGCTGTATTATCCACCAAGCACTTGTGCAACTGGGAAATGTGGAACATGCTGTGAATCTGACTGAGCTCCGCTGGAAGGTCTAACCGGTAAGCAACCGGACCCACCCGGGCCAAAACCCTAAACGGACCAATGAATCTGACACCCTTCTAGGGTGACACCTTCAGGAGGACCATGTCGCCCACCTGAAACTCCAAATCCGAACGCCGCTTATCGGCGTAGCTCTTCTGTCGGCTCTGAGCAGTCTGAAGCCTGCTCCGAACCTGCTGGATCTGCTCCGTAGTATTGAGTACTACCTCCGTAATCCCCATGACCCTCTGACTGACCTCGCCCCAACAGATTGGGGTCCTACACTTCCTCCCATAAAGCATCTCGAAGGGAGGCCGATCTATACTGGAGTGGTAGCTGTTGTTATATGAAAATTACGCCAACGGAAGATACGTATCTCAACTGGCACCGAAATCTAGCACACATGCTCGAAGCATGTATTTGAGAGTCTGAATCGTCCTCTCGTTCTGCCCGTCCGTCTGGGGGTGGAAAACAATGCTGAAATGGAGATGAGTACCCATCTCGTCGTGAAACCGCTTCCAAAATCTGGAAGTGAAACGGACATCTCGGTCTGACACCACCGAGACAGGCACTCCATGACGTGCTACTATCTCTCGCACATAAATCTCGGTCAGCCTCTCGACCTAGATGCTCTTCGGGATCGGTATGAAATAGGCGCTCTTGGTTAACTGATCCATGATGACCCATATCGAATCGACCCCACGCGCGGTCTTGGGAAGCTTAGTGATAAAATCCATAGTAATATCCTCCCACTTCCACACGAGGATGTCCAATGGATGCATTTTGCCATGTGGCCTCTGGTGCTCCGCCTTGACCTTCTTGCAGGTCAGGCACCTCTCTACGTACCACGCAACGTATCGCTTCATGCCAGGCAACCAGTAGTCTGGGCGAAGATCCTGATACATCTTCGTCGCTCCTGGATGGATGGAGAACCTAGACTTGTGGGCCTCATCCATCAATACTTGCCGTACTCCTCCCCAGTACGGCACCCAGAATCTCCCATGCAGGGTCAACAATCCTCGGATGCCATAGTCAAAAGAGGCCACCTGAACTGTAATCCTCTCGCACTTCCGGCGCTCCTCCTTCAGACCCTCAACTTGTGCCTCACGGATCTGCTCCATCAGTGGAGTAATCACTATCATCCTCAGACAGATATCTCAGATCGGAGCCGCTACTGCCTTGCGGCTCAGGGCGTCGACCACTATGTTGGCCTTGCCCGGGTGGTAAAGGATCTCACAGTCGTGTCCTTAACCACGTCTATGTTGGATAAGGTGTCTAAGTCCATAACTTATTTGGTATATACTTGACCCGACCCGGCATGGTCCATTTGGGTTACACTTCACCCGAACAATTTATGTGGATAATATTGTGAGAATAGTATGTTTATGATTTATTAATATATTATAAGTTATAATATATTAATATGAAGCCATGTTATTTAAATAGTTTTAGTCTTAAATTAATTATGAATTAATTTAGTGATTAAAAGGAAGACTAATTAAATCATGGGCTAGTATATTTATATGGTGTGGGCTAATACTCATTTGTTAATGGGCTAAGCTTATATGGAAGTCCATGGATGATCCATGGAGCTTTTAACCCATGGATCATTGGAAAGGAAAATACATGGGTTATTAGGGTTTCACCCTAATCATGCACACTATATAAAGAAGCTTATGATGCATGAAATGTGACACTAGTTGTGTGAGAACTAAGGGTGGCCGATTTCTCTATAAGCATATCATTCTCTTAAGGTTTTTCCAAGTTTGTGGTGATTTGTGATTCCACTTGAGGCATTCACATTATTGGAGCTAGGCTCTCAAACTCCAAGCAATCAATCACTATAAAAGGTATGTCTTTCTACTAGTAATTTTATGTTTTATAATCCTTATGCTATGCTAGTTAGGAAGAAACCTTGGAAATTATTATTTGCATGTATTCTAGAGAAAACATAGATCCAAGGTTATTAGGGTTGCATGCACACCTTAGGAGTGTTAGAATGCTCAAAACCCAACAGTGGTATCAGAGCCTAGGTTTGTTTGTTTGATACTTCATGCAAATTGTTGAAAATTGAAGTTTTTGTGTTGTCTGCTCAGCAGACTCGCCGAGTCCATGAAGGGACTCGACGAGTCCAAGACAAAATTCATCCAACTCGGTGAGCTGGTTCATGCACTCGACGAGTTGGACCCCCAGACAACATATCTTCGAGTTTTGGTGCTTGAATTGGTCTAGGATCATTACCTTAAACTGTTTTGGACTTATAAAACCTGTTTTTGATTTGGTAATGATTATGGTGAACTAATTTCAAGGCTATTATCAAAATTCCAAGTGTTATATGTGTTCACATGATTCTTGAAATTGTTGATATGGATGTTCATGTTCTTATGAGTTTTGTTAGACCATAGGAATTATTTGCAAATTGTTTGTTAGTTAATTCTTGATCATAATGTGTTTTAATGGAATTCATAATTTGTCCTCAAGTTATGGAATTCCAAAAGTTTTTCTTTTAAATGTTTTTTTTAAGAAGTCATAGGTTACATTTTCTTGAAGAGTTTTCCCATAAATGATTTTATGGACTCCATAACTTGTCCTCAAGTTATGGATTTCCAAGAGTCTCTTCATTAAAAAGTTTTAAACACTTAAGTAAAACTCATAAGTTATGAATATTCAAAAGTTTTTGAATTGTTCAAAACTTGCCCTCAAGTTTTGGAATTTGTAAAGTCTCACACAGACTTTGATTCCATACCTTAGAAGTTTTAAAAGTTAAAATTCTACCCTAATACTATTATAAGATTAATGGTTAATATTTATATATATGTATAAGAACCAGTCGTTCTACCGTTAGTAGGCCTCATTCACGAAGCCGGTCTATAAGGGGGGTATAAGGTTGTTGCCTATAAAATGGCGACTTAATGGGTGTCCACTCTCACCCACCACTTCCTTGATCGGTGGAGGGTCGTTAGCCGAACGGGTAGGACAATGACTTTAAATTCTCATTAAAAGTATAATGATAATTATAAAGTAACTAAATCCTTTTAATTCCCAATCTTAGTTACTTTAGGAAAAATCTAAAATTGGTGCTAGCCCGTGGAATTCACACTTTGTACCTTACCAAGTCGTTGGTGGAGCGCGTGTGGCTTACCGACACACTAACTTGGACTAGTAAGGATCACGAAGGGTGACTTAATGTTTATCATAGATCGGTGGAGCGAGTGTGGTTTACCGGCACATTGATTAGGTGATAATATTAAGGGTACCATGTGAATTGGTATGGTTATTAACACCTTGTTTTGTGATCCTCGGCATCCCAGTCACAAAATTTGAGAGGGCACACTCAATATTGAAACATGCCATTGAAAAGTTCAATGAATCTCAAAAGATCTAGGAGTTTCAAATCCAATTAAAACCTAATAAATTATTTCGTTTTTCGTGGTGGAAATTGGTGAATCATCATTCACCTACCTTTCAAATATATTATTACTTAGATTACGACATACCTCTTCTAAGTATAATATATTGTGATTGGGTCATAGCCTTAATATTTCAAATTGGGTGTTATATTAAGGACTTACAAAATCAACTAACTTGATTTTCTCCCATTATAGATGTCTGGTTCAGACAACTATGATCTTCCCAAATCTCTTGAAGATGGTGTCCCTCAACATCAGGCTTCACTTCCTCCACCTCCTCTAATTATTTTCCCTAACCCACAAGTTCTTGAAAAGTTTAAGGTCACTCAAGCCCTATTGGCAAGAAAGGTCTATGTGTGATCACATCTTGTAGATGAAGTCACGTATTAACAAGCCAGGAGAGTTGGGTGTCAAAGTCTTGTGAAAGTTGGATGTTCAATCACTTTCTTAGTAACGTAGTGAGTCCCTTTGGAACTACTATAAGACAAACTATGACATGACCCTTAATAATATTATCTATTTGCTTGGTGTTGCGGAATCAGCAATGATTTGAAACACTAGTAAAGCAAATTTGATTAGAAGATCAACTTCCCAAACCTTAAATGGACATTGACAATGGTAGCATTGGATATCTAGAAAAGGATTTCTCTTCCCAATGGAAAGGGATCAGCCATAGTCAACTCGGTTGACTAGATGGTAAAGAGAAAGGCTAAGTCTGAGATGGTTTCATGTGCCATTACCAAAGGGTAAAGTCCACTGTCTAACTCTATTAAGTTTCTGTTTGGAGATTCTTATTACATAATGTGAATGGGTCACATATTGATGTTTTTAAGAATCAAAGAAAAGATAGGAAGTTTAAAGGAAGTATATGCTGATTCTGATTGCCAAGATGGATTTCGATCGCATGGTTTGGTAATCAGATTTTTGAGTTGTTGCTTAAAGAGTTATGATATATTGCTTAGGAATAGATAACAACAAGCTTTTCATATGGATTGTAAGGATAAGTTTTTCTGCAAAGTTTTAAAATGAAAGAAAAAAAAGTTTTAATTTTATTTATTTTAAAAAATACTTACAATGGCATTTGTGAAAAATTGTTGCTTATATGATTCCAGTAATAGCAATATTGGAAAGTGGATTTGATTCTCTCATTTGTGGTAGTGTCTAAATTTTACAAATAAGGAAATACTCTCATCACCCAAGTTTCAATTGGACCGAAACTTGGAATCATGCAAGTTGTATAGTATGATGGATGAGAATTTTCATCTTTGGAAATTAAGACTAGTTCCTTATGTGAACAAGGATAGGACTAAAGGGATCGAGTACACATGCTTGTGCACTGGTCAAGTCCACCACAAAGATTGACAAGACTATTCGTCATGATTTGCTAAAGCTTAGTAAACATGGTTATACTTACAAGTTTAAGTATAATTCTGAAGCATTGGAAAGTTTTCAATGTGCGTCAGAACGAATGGGAAAGAGTCAAATTAGACAGAAAGATAAACGTTTCTCATATCTGAAAAGATGGGAGAGTACTTTAGTATTGTGTTTTATGATCATCTTAATGATTAAGATACCATATCACAATTAATTCTCTAAGGACATCTTAGTGCATTGTTATGGCTAAGAAAAGGAGTCATGAATTGTTGGAATGGTTAAAATCAAGAAGATGAATCATACTTCGTTCCAAAACAAAGTCTTAGAGTCGTACTCCAAGATTGTAATTTGAGTGACACATATCTTAAAGAAGGTTTTAACACTTGTCAAATGTAAGAGTAAAATGTTTTCTGCTCTTGTACATTTAAAATTGGTAAGTTGTGATGTCTTGGATTAGACAAAGACCAACTAAGACTAATTGTGTGAAGTGTTAATCTTGATAAGTATCTGCACTATTCCATGAATATCTGTTTTGTCAAGAAATGGTTCTTGACTAGGGAAACTTATATGTCAAGAGGACAGTGGGAATCTTAATGATCCTGAAAGAGTTTCAAGATCTAATCAAGAGTGAAACCTGTGTTTTATCACTAGCACATGACTTGAGGTTTGTAACCTATCATGTTGACATAATTCTTGTGCCAATTAAATTAACTATGCATATGTGCCTTCTGTTAGTACTAAACTGTGTGCATAACAGCTTGGAAGCATTGGTGGGCCTTGTGCTACCAAGTGCCAAAGAAATTTAGATTTAAAAGGTTCAATCCATGTGAGGCTGATTTTGTCACTAACCTTGTCTTTTGATTATGGTTTTGACAAATTCACATGGATAGGAACTCATACACTATAAAATCTAAGTGTCATAAGGTTTCTCTCCGGTTCATGAAAATGATGGTGAAGAAACGCTTTCACAAAGTAGATTTTAAGTAGATAGCAATTGTGATATTTTCATTTTCAAAAGTTGTTAGTGGAGCATGTGTGGTTAACCGGCACACTAACATGGACTTGTAAGAAATGGAAAAGGTCTAAACAATTAAGACTATGATTATGGCATTCCTTTTCATAGTTCTGGAAGTTGTTTAGACACACATGTAAGTTATCTGAAGAAAGGTGTATGAGTCTAAATTTTAGAAGTCCAGCTGATTTCTGGAAATATGTCAAAGCTAGTGAGAGCATAAGTGTTATGCTGATAATCATCATGTTAGTGGGAACAAGATTATTATAGTATTGCAAGTAAGGAATGTTAATTATAGAAAAACAAAATTTTCAATTCGTGAAGTTGCAGGGGTTGAAAAAGTTGTTTTTCTATAATTAAGGGAGAGAAAATCATACTTCATTTCAATTCTAGATGCTTAGATTGAGATTTTAATCATCTCTTGTCAAGGATATATATATATATATATATATATATATATATATATATATATATATATATATATATATATATATATATGAATTTTATGTCTGAATGGTTCAACTTAAGGAAATTCTATATATATTGCATTCTCAAAATTCGATTATGATTACGAAATCTCTCTTCATAGTCAAATTCTGAGAACGCAACAAATAAAAATATTGTAGCAAAAGACTGGTCTAGTATCATGTCTTTATGTCAAACCTCGTGAATTGTGTCTTATATGCTTCAGATATAAGATCGATTGCATGTGCTATAATATTCATCCTTTCTAAATTTTCCAAATGCTCTGGGCATTAAGAGGGGAAAAGTCTAGAATTGGATATGCCTAAAACGATTA
The DNA here is from genome assembly GCF_051521515.1 of Lactuca serriola. Classification (NCBI taxonomy): domain Eukaryota; kingdom Viridiplantae; phylum Streptophyta; class Magnoliopsida; order Asterales; family Asteraceae; genus Lactuca; species Lactuca serriola. The sequence goes on along the minus strand of NC_136416.1, from coordinate 161,403,806 downwards.
AACAGTTGCCGAGGACAATCTAAGGTTTACCAAAGATTGGTTACTCAGGGACAGTTGGAAGTATAGTGTTAATTTTGGCAGGACCATATTGACATTTTCTGAAAAGAGGCAACTCTTGTTCAGGAGTGATAGTCAAAATGGAATCTGGAAATGTTTCCATAGGTGGAAGTTATTCGTTCAATCTCCGTGAGATTAGAAAACTTAATGCAAGAAGGATGTTCAAAGAAGTGTACTTTGAATATGAGACTTCGTTTCCATAGAGTTGATCTTCTTTGGAATACTCTGTAATGACTAGTGACAAAGGTTTTGGTGACTTTGTGCATAATCATTATGAGAGGATCAGTGCATATAAGTTTAAAGTCTAACAGATATTAGTAAATGGTAGGAATTAGGAATTCTTACATTTACAATAAGGATTTGAGATTGTGAAATGAGCATCATTGGAATCATGTTCAATTGATCTATTTCACAAAGTAAGGATCATAGACAAACATAGTGTGCATACTTGAAGTATGGCATAACTATTGTTTAGAAAAAAAAGTGAGCATGGAACAACTATTGTTTTATTCAAGTATTAAGTTGATTATTTGAAACATTATACAATGAATAATGTGTAATCAATATGGTGATAAATAAAAGGTGGTTCTATTTATATTCAAAAGGGTTCTGAGACCATATTAGATTCGATTATTATTGTGTTTCACTTTGAATGTTTTGACTTCCACAATAGCTAGGCTATTCTTTCCGAATGACTAATTTATTTAAACACTCCACAGTCGTTCATATGTTGGAAGTAGGTATGAATTAAGACTGTCATGAATCGAGGTTGTAGATGGCTAAATGTGTTTAGACATAGCAATGGTTGCTATAACATTCATGAGTGCTCATAAGTTATGAGTATTGGAATAAACCCACGCTCACTTGTATCACTTCATGGAATTTATCTCGAGTGATCGTGAGACGGTAATATCATATAAGTCTTCAAACCTAGAGATATGAGTTGTTTCCTATGAGTTGGTTGTGCATTGATTGCACGAAAACGCATCAGTAACTTGATGTTATAAAACGTGCCTTTGTGTACAATTCAACGAGTAGTATGACAAGCATATGAGTCGAAGTTTATCTGTTCCTTCTAGAAATAGAAGCGATATTTGGGCCCCTCGATGATTTTGTGTTGACCTATGTAACGGGCCCGGTCAGAATTAAATTGATGTGTTCAATTAAGTTCTTTGTCAAACAAATCGGAAATCATGAAAGAAACTGCTGGACAATAAGTACGACGTTGTTCCATGTATTTGTCCGGATGATATCATGAGAACTGAGGATTACATGATCACTTATCTAAAATGGCGCTTCATAGTTCAACAGAGTTTTCGAGAGCTACGGTTGTCGGTTGGTTCCTAAAGTAATATAGGCAAATACAGTTATTAGACTTATCCAAGTGGGAGCTGTTGGATAAGGTGTCTAAGTCCATAACTTATTTGGTATATACTTGACCCGACCCGGCATGGTCCATTTGGGTTGCACTTCACCCGAACAATTTATGTGGATAATCTTGTGAGAATAGTATGTTTATGATTTATTAATATATTATAAGTTATAATATATTAATATGAAGCCATGTTATTTAATTAGTTTTAGTCTTAAATTAATTATGAATTAATTTAGTGATTAAAAGGAAGACTAATTAAATCATGGGCTAGTATATTTATATGGTGTGGGCTAATACTCATTTGTTAATGGGCTAAGCTTATATGGAAGTCCATGGATGATCCATGGAGCTTTTAACCTATGGATCCTTGGAAAGGAAAAGACATGGGTTATTAAGGTTTCACCCTAATCATGCACACTATATAAAGAAGCTTATGATGCATGAAATGTGACACTAGTTGTGTGAGAACTAAGGGTGGCCGATTTCTCTATAAGCATATCATTCTCTCAAGGTTTTTCCAAGTTTGTGGTGATTTGTGATTCCACTTGAGGCATTCACATTATTGGTGCTAGGCTCTCAAACTCCAAGCAATCAATCACTATAAAAGGTATGTCTTTCTACTATTAATTTTATGTTTTATAATCCTTATGCTATGCTAGTTAGGAAGAAACCTTGGAAATTATTATTTGCATGTATTCTAGAGAAAACATAGATCCAAGGTTATAAGGGTTGCATGCACACCTTAGGAGTGTTAGAATGCTTAAAACCCAACAATCTAACCACCGACGTTGCCGCATGTTCAGATTTGGCTGATCCATGAGGTACCTCAAACTCTTGTGGTCCGTGTAAATAGATACAATGGAACCCATAGAGGTAATGCCGCAAAATCTTGAGGGCGAACACCACCGCCCCCAGCTCTAAATCATGTGTCGAATAGTTAGCCTCGTAAGGCTTCAACTGTCGCGAGGCATAAGGTATCACATGCCCCCGCTGCATAAACACTGCTCCTATACCTGTGATTAAAGAGTTACAGTAGACTACGAAGTTATCTACTCCCTCTGGCAAGGTGAGAATTGGCACCTCGCACAATCGCTGTATGAGCGTGTCGAAGGCGGTCTGCTGCTCAGGACCCCAACGAAACACCACCGACTTCTTGGTTAGTCGGGTAAATGGAACTGCTATCTTGGAGAAGTCCTGGATAAATCTCCTATAATACCCTGCCAAACCTAGGAAGCTCTGAATCTTGGATGGAGACCTTGGGACCTCTCCTTGCATCACGACCTCTATCTTAGCCGGATCTTTTGGATTAGATGTCTAAGTCCATAACTATTATTGGTATGTATTCGACCCGAGAGTAGCATGGTCCATTTGGGTTGCATGACATCAGAACAATTGGATAGACAAATGAGAGAAAGGATACTTATGATTTGTTAATGTATTATAAGTTCTAATATATTAATATGAAATCATATTATTTAATTAGTATTGATCAAGAATTAATTTGGAATTAATTTTGTGATCAAAAGAGACTAATTAAATATATGGGGATTGATTATGTAAATCATTCATTCTTATATATGTGGGCTTATGATCCATAGGTCTTCATGTTGGGCTAAACTCATGGAGTTATCCATGGATACTCCATGGAGGTTTTAACCCATGGAGCATGAAGAATATGGAAGGTCATGTACATCGTGTAACCCTAATAAGCCACACTATATAAAGGACCCCATAGTTCAAGAAATTGGCACTTGTGACACATACATGAGGGCTAGCCGATGTTGTGTGAACCATTTGAGGTGCAACACTTGGGGCACTAAGCTCTTAAATGTTCAAGACTTCAATCTCCATTAAAAGTTATGTCATCTAACTAGAACTTTGTAGTATAGTTGCTTCATAACATGCTAGTTAGGATGATGCTTTGGAATTTTATATGTATGCATGTATAATAGAGAAAACATAGATACAAAGCACATAGGGTTGCATGTACACCATAGGAGTGTTAGAATGCTCAAAACCCAACAGTGGTATCATAGCCTAGGGTTATTTTCAATTATACTTAATGCTACTTGCTTTTTAAGGCTGGAAATCGAAGTTTTTTGTTGTCTGGACAGCTGACTAGACGAGTCCAGGGAGTGACTCGATGAGTCCATGCCTAAAAAGTGCCTAAAATCATCCAACTCGTCGAGTTGGTTGATGCACTCGATGAGTAGGACCCCAGACAACATATTTTCGAGTTTTAAGGCTGGAATTGGTCTAAAATCATTACCCTAGCTGTTTTTGAACTTATAAACCTGTTTTTTATGTGGTAATGATCATTCTAATCCAATTCAAGAGATAATTATCAAAAGTTTCATGTTTTGTATTAGTTTAATACTTAGGCTAATTACATGAAAAATTGTTTGATTTGAATTGTCTTGTTCATATGAGTTTAATCTTGATCATGAATGTTGCTAGGCATGTTTGTTAGTTTATTTGATGATCTTAATGCTTTTAGTGGATTCCATAACTTGTCCTCAAGTTATGGAAAACCAAAAGTTTTTCTTTAAAAGAATTATTAAAGAGTCTTAGGTTATGAACTTGAAGAGTCTTTTCCCATAAATTGTTTTATGACCTCTATAACTTGTCCTAAAGTTATGGATTTTCAAGAGTCTTCTCATTTAAACCTACATTAAACTCATATGTTATGGATTCCAAAAGTTTTTTGAATTATTCAAAACTTGCCCTCAAGTTTTGGAATTTGTAAAGTTACACTTTTGAATACTTTAATTCAAAATTCTAGAGTTTTAAAAGTTAAAATTCAACCATTATAATATTAATAGTTAATAGTTATATATATGTATAAGAAAAAAGTCAGTCTTACCATTAGTAGGCCTCATTCACGAAGCCAGTCTATAAGGGGGTATAAGGTTACTACCTATAAAATGACAGTTTAATGGGCGTCCACTCTCACCCACCGCTTACTTGACTGGTGGAAGGTCGTTAGCCGAACGGGTTTGACAGGACTATAAATCTCCCTTTCATTAAAAGTATAATGATAAATACTAAGTAACTAAACACTTATAAATTCCCAATCTTAGTTACATAGGAAAATGTGAATTTGGTGTTAACCCATGAAATTACACTGTGTACCTTACCAAGTCGTTGGTGGAGCATGTGTGGGTACCCGACACACTAACGTGGACTAGTAAGAGTGGCAAATGGTGACTTAATGTTTATCATAGATCGGTGGAGCGCATGTGGGTAACCGACACATCGATTAGGTGATAAAAATTAAGGGCACCAAGTCAATTTGCATGGTTATTCACATCTTGTTTGTGATCTTCGGCATCCCAGTCACAAACTTGAGAGGGCACAATCGAGATTTAAACATGTCATTTAATAGTTCAATGAATCTCAAAAGATCTAGGAGTTTCAAACCAATTAAAACCTAATACCTATTTCGTTTTTCATGGTGGAAATTGGTGAATCGTCATTCGCCTACCTTCAAATATTTTATAGCTTGGATTACGACATCCCTCTTCCAAGTTATAAAATATTGTGTTGGGTCATAGCCTTAATATTTCATATTGGGTGTTATATTGAGGACTTAAATCAACTAACTTGAATATCTCCCATTGTAGATGTTTGGTTCAGACAACTATGATCTTCCCAAATCTCTTGGAACAAGCTTTACTAATGAAGATGATGTCCCGTGATTGCATCATGGAAATCATACTTCACTTCCTCCACCTCCACCAATTATTCTCCGTAACCCATAAGTTCTTGAAAAGTTCGAGGTCACTCAAGCCCTATTGGCAAGCAAAGTCTATGTGTGCTCACATCTTGGAGATGAAGTCACAATATTGACAAGCCGAGAGAATTGGGTGTCAGAGTCTTGAGGAAGTTGGTTGTTGACTAGGTTCTTCAATCACTTTCTAAGTCACATAGTGAGTTCCTTTAGGACAACTATATGACAGACCATGACTTGACCCTTAATGATCTTACCTATTTTCTTGGTGCTGCTGAATCAGCAATGATTTGGAGCACTAGTAAAGCAAATTTGATTGGAAGATCGACTTCCCAAACTTCCATGGACATTGAAAATGGTAACATTGGAAATCTAGAAAAGCTTTCTCTTCCCAATGGAAAGGGGTCGGCCATAGTCAACTCAGTTGACCAAATGGTAAAGAGAAAGGCTAAATCTGAGATAGTCTCATGTACCATTCCCAAAGAATCAATATTTTTCTATTTCCAAAGGAAGGGGCATTGGTTGCAAAGCTTCCATATTTACTTGAAAGGTCATAAGGATGCTAAAGTCAAAAAGTTTGACTCTACTTCGGGTAAAGTCCACTATCTAACTCTATTAAGTTCCTATTTGGAGATTCTTATTACGTGATATGACTAGGTCACATTTTGATGTTTTGAGAATCAAAGAAAATAGAGGAAGCTTAAAGGAAAAATATGATGATTCTAATCGCGAAGATGGATTTCGATCTCATGGTTCGGTGATCAGAATTTTGAGCTGTTGCTTAAGAGTTGTGATAGATTTCCTACGAATAAATAATGACGTTGTTTTCATATGCATTTGCATTTTAAGGATAAGCTTTTTTTTTCTGCAAGTTTTAAAATAAAAGGAAAGTTTTTTTATTTTATTTAGTTTAAATATCCTAACAATGACATTTGTGAAAAATTGTTGTTTATATGATTCCATTGATACCAATATTGAAAAATGGATTTGATTCTTTCGTTTGTGGTAGTGTCATAATTGACCAAATAAGGAAAAATTTTCATCACCCAAGTTTCAATTGGATAGAAACTTGGAATCATGCAACTTGTATTGTATGTTGATTGAGAATTTTTATCTTTGGGAAACTAAGACTAATTCCTTGATCACATGTATATGTGAGTCGAGTGAAGGACTAGGAGATTGTGTACTCTTGGTTGTACGCTGATCAGGTCCACCACAAAGATCGATAAGGCTATTCTTCATGATTTACTAAAAGTTAGTAAATATGGTTACACTTACAAATTTAAGTGTAATTCTGAAACATTGGAAAAGTTTCAATGTATGGTAGGACGGATGAGAAGAATCAAATTAGGCAGAAAGATAAAAGTTTTTCCAATCTGAAAAGATGGGAGAGTACTTGAGTATCTTGTTTTATGATTATCTTAGTGATTATGAAATCATATCACAATTGATTCTCTAAGGACATCTTAGTGCATTTGTTTGACTAAGAAGAGGAATCGTGAATTGTTGAAATGGTTAAATCAAAAGATAAATCATACTTCGTTCCAAAATTGAATCTTAGAGTAATACTCCAAGATTGTAACTTGAGTGACATAATATTAAGAAGGTTTAAAACACTTGTCAAATGTAAAATGAGATGTTTCTTACCCTTATACATTTGAAATTGGTAAGTTGTGATGTTTTGGATAAAACAAAGACCAACTATAACCAATTGAGTGAAGTGTTTATCTTGATAAGAACCCATACTAACTCTTGAATATTTGTTTTGTCAAGGAATGGTTCATGACAAGATAATCTTATATGTCAATGTGACAACCCGATATTTCAAGTCAATGTAATGACCTAAGTCAAGTATTGTAATCTACTTTTGATATAATAAAAATAGCATCAAAAATGAAATGTTCAAAAGTCCCCATTGGGATACATAAAATAATAGATATCGTGACAAGGTTTTCATAGATATAAAGAACACTCAAATCCAAGTTATAACAAAGAAGTTATGACCAATCAAAGATCCGCGTCAAAACTGGTAAAACACTGTTAAGTGTAAAAACTGAAATCTCAATAAAATACTTTTTAGCCTTAGGTATCTAAAAGAAAGTCTTAGATTATACTAACCCATGAACATACATAAAAAGAACGTCAAAATCTGACTTCGTATGAGGAAGTTATGATTTTTCTTAGTTTCAGAATAACAGTAGACAACTAAAAACTCGAAATAAAGATCGAGTGATTTTTAAAGATGCAACCTAAATGAGAAATGAATATCTCAACAATAGTAGTACAACAGTAAAAAGACAGACGAAAATGGACGTCGGATGAAGAAGTTATGAATTTTTAACGGTCTTTTTCAGTCCCAGCCTGTTAAAAATATAATATTAAAAATAGAATCAAAATTAACTGACGAAGTCTAAATGAGAGTTGTAGAGCATACTCTCACCTACGCGTGGATATAAAGAATGTCAAAAACGGAGCTAGTACGCGAACACTATGGATTTTTAAAGATCGGGGCACAAACTTCAAGGTTGGTCCGAAGGGAACACCCTGCGTTCCTAGGGAACGCCCCGCGTTTGCAACCCAGAGCCAGTCCCATCACCCATCGAGTTCGAAGTTCGTATGTAATGACGCATGAAGGCTCCAAACGCGCTGCGTATAAGAGAGCACCCCGCGTTCGAGGTTCATCCCAACCCTATATAAAGGATGCGAGGCTTTTGGGTGTAGTTGAGCCATTTGTGGGCCTAGTGTTTGAATTTAGCCATGGTTATTTACTGATTTTAGCTTTGGGTTTGGATCTGTGTTTGGAGCTGATTCGCAGCAGCTGCAGCATTCGAAGGATTTGGTTATCTTTGAGGTGATTTTCCTTACTATGTTTAGCGGGTCGAAGGCAACAATACCAACCCATGGTTTGTTATGCTTAGTATGCTTGTTGTCTGCATGACTATTGCATGTGTTATGTGTATACCGCGTGATGCTCGATGCTGGGCAGGGCCTGATGCCAGGCGGGGCCTAATGAGTATATTATATGCTAGTTATTTGTATGTGTTCTAAAGATTACCGGGTATAACCCGATGTCGGGTGGGGCCTAATGACCATTTTGTATGCTATGTATCTTCGTGATTATTGCATGTGTTTTGTATTAATATGCTTATTTGTCTATATGTTCATGTTTTTTACATGTATACTGGGTGGGGGCCGATCTATTACTGAGCGGGGCTCGATGTCGGACGAGGTCCGATGTCGGGCGGGGCCCGATGACAGGGTGGGACCCATTATGTGTTTATTTGTATATGTATGGTATGTGGTATGTTGGGGAACTCACTAAGCTTTGTGCTTACGGTTCTCAGTTTATGTTTCAGGTACTTCCAGTTCGAAAGGGAAGGGTCCGACTTGATCGCAACACATACATCCGTGTTTTCCGTGATGTGTGATTTTGGGAATGAACTCTGATAATTTTTTTATTTGGAATGCTTTTAAATATTTGGCTAAAACTACCTTAGTGTTTTGGTTATGATAAAAATGAAATTCTATTCTTCATCAACATCTTCCAGAAGGTATAAAACCTAAACCTTGTTGATCCTTTTGTTAGATCTAGCTTGTGGTGATTTTGGTATGAGTTTTGTCCCTTAACCTTGGATCTTGGGAGTTGCAGCAACTCCAGACCTCATGAGGAGTGTCTCTCAATATTTATGAGCTTTGTGAACCATAAAAATGGGAACTTGGACACTCCCATTTTTATGAGTGTGTTTTGGACCTAAGGCTTGATTTATGCTCTTTTAAGCCAAGAAAAAGCTTAAAGTCGATGACTTTATTAGTTAAGACATCCCTTAGATTAAGACATGTTATTTGGACGTTTAGTCTGTAGGTATTAAGGATATAAAAGTGGATTTTGGCAACAGTGGAGTTACGTAGGGCGTAACCTTGGGGTACGTACTGCGTAACATGGCCCTGCCTCGTTTTCTGTGGGAATGCTCTAGCACGAAATGGACCTTTGATCATGGTTTATTACCATTAATTGTAATTATGGGTTTGTTATGCATTTGATTAGTGTGAGGAGTTTTCGTATCAGCAGCTTGCGTGTGTGTATTTTATTGGACAACTAATCGAGGTGTGTCTTCTCACTCTACTATAGGATGTTAGATTGTCTGTGTGACTTCTACATGTATGAGGGTTAGGCACGTTTGTATGTAGGCTAGGCCCGTTGGGTGAGACTTGTTTGTATGATCTGTGAGGCCCATATAAATGTTAGGCTAGGCCCGTTGGGTGAGGCCCATATGAATGATAGGCGGGGCCCGTGGGTGAAACCCGTGTATGATGGGCGAGGCCCGATTGGATATATTTGGTATTTTGGGGAAAAAATCATTAAACTTTGTGCTTACAATTGTGTTTAAATGATTTTCAGGTACTTCCGGTTCGAAAGGGAAGAACCCAACATGATCGCGTTGCACACCCCATAGTTCTATTCCACACCATGTTTTGATTTGATTGGATGTTTTGAGATCACATGAGTATTATACTCCGATTTACTTTCATTTGGAACAATTGGTTGATTGTTTTGGATATTTAAAAATAAAACTTTTACCTTACTTTCTGGGACGTTACAAAAATTGTAAAACATAAGGACTTTTATGTTAATAACCCAAAAAATAAAGATTTTTTTGGAGTAACACCACATCCCCACATCGGGAGTTTGTGAAGTTTGGGATTGTAGGTTGAAGAGATGAGCAAGGCTTGTTGTATTTGAAAAGGAAACGAAACCATCATTATTTCATCGCACATCGGTAGTTTGTGAAATATGAGATTATTATTGGGTTATAAAAAATAGAGAAGCCTTCTAAAATCTCCAAAATATACAACCTTTATTAACTTCTTCAAAATTAAGGCATCAAATTAAAAATTAATTAAGAAAGTAAAAACTTTCTAACTATAATATTATTTTTTTGGGAATACATAATGCCCGCAATGTATCCCATGATCTGTCGTCGGAAATAACCCACTATCCTACTAATGAAATGACATTGTATTTTTTTCAATACAAACTAAATAAAGTATTTCTGAAAGTTCTTTTTAGAAAGGGTAAATTACACGAATGGTCTATGTGGTTCAGGGCAATCTACACGTTTGGTCCCTAACATTTTTTTAACTCGGACGGTCTATATGGTGTATTTTTGTTGCACGTTGGATCCCTGATAGACCTAAAATGACTATATTACCCTTATTTTATTTTTTTTCTTTTATTTTTCTAATTTATTATTATATAAAGTAAATATTAAAGAATTTTAAAAAAAAAATCCTAAACCATCGCAACATATTTTCTCATACTTCCTTATTCCCTCTTACACATTTTCTCCCACACCGGCATCTCCTGTTCCTTCAAGGTTTGTCCATCGACATTCCTGTTGGAATAGTGTCTAAGGCTGCAACTATATTAGGCAAGTATTTGACCCGGTTGTGCATGGTCCTTTTGGGTTGCCTTCACCATAGCAACTTGACAGGATGATTTATAATGAGAGAATAAATATTATTAATATATTATGAGAATAATATAAGGAATAATAATATTATTATTTGATTAATATAAGTCATAAATTAATCAGGAATTAATTTGGTGACTTAAAGAGATTAGTTGAATAAAGGGGCATAAACTGTCAATTGAATGATAGTTGTACTTTGGGCTATAATCCCTTAAGGATAAAGGGGGACGGTTTTGAGGGCTTTGGATAGACCTTAAAATCGTCCAAGGCTTATCATTAGGGTATTGGATTGCTTAGGGTTTAAGTTATCCAATTAGGGTTTAAGGATGAAACCCTAGGAGCCTCACTAGTATAAATAGACCCTAGGGGTGAAGGGAAATCGGAACTCTTGTCTCAAAAGAAACCCTGGCCGATTTCTTCCTCCTCTCTCCTCTCTCTATAATCATCCTCTTGCTAGTTGGTGTTTGTAAGCCGTTAGAGGAGTGACAATTGTGACTCTAAAGCTCCAAGGACAAGAAGCTCAAGCAAGTAATTGAAGGTAATCTCCTAATTCTGATTTCTAATTGTTTTATAATCTATTAGCCATTAGAAGTCTTGGATTCAATGTATGTTCAATTAGAGAAACCTAGATCCAAGCATTAGGGTTTGCATGTGCACATAGGAATGTTCATATGGCTAAAATCCATCAGTGGTATCAGAGCCTAGATTGGTTTCTATTGAATTGATACATTGGTTGCTTGTTTGATGCTTGCTAAATTCGAATTTTATGATTCTGTCTGATGGACTCGGTGAGTCCCATAGTGGACTCGGCGAGTAGGCTCGACTCGGCGAGTCCACTAGGGTACTCGGCGAGTCCAAGCATCAGAAAGAGCAAATGTCGGGATTTCTTGTTGTTTATCTTTGAGATACTTGCCTTTATCATATTAGATCAATATAAATCCGATTTTATGATATATATGAGTATATTCTTGATCTAATTGAAGATATTTATCAATTAATAAAATATTTATTTCCTTATATGATAATTGATTAATTATTTTGATTAAATTGGAAAATTGTTTTGCGAGAAATTATTAAATAAATCAAATATGGATAATTATGTGATTAAATGTTAATTTATATTATTTGTTATTTGATCCCCTATGTTTTGAAAAGGTTAAAACTTTCCCTCAAGTTTTGAAATTTATGCTTTGTGATTAAAAGTTTAATTTAGATAATTTAAATTTCAAACCCTAGAATTTTACAAGTTTAAAATTCAACCCTATACTAATATAATTTTACAAGACTAATATATATATATATATATATATATATATATATATATATATATATATATATATATATATATGTATGTATAACTAAAATGCTAGTCTTACCGTTAGTAGGTCTCATTCACGAAGCCGATCTATAAGGTGGGTATAAGGTTGCGGCCTATAAAATGACGCTTAATGGGTGTACACTCACACCCACCGCTTGCTTGATCGGTGGAGGGTCGTTAGCCGAACGGGTAGAATAGGGCAACCTCATCTTCTCATTAAAAGTATAATATGAAATACAAAGTAACTACATGTTTTTCAAAATTCTCAATCTTAGTTACTTTAGGAAAAGTGAATTGATGCAATCTCATGAAATTACACTTTGCATCCTTGCTAAGAAGTTAGTGGAGCGTGTGTCGTTTACCGGCACACTAATTGGTTCTAAGCAAAGGTGGAAAAGGGTGATTCATTGTTTATCATAGTTCGATGGAGCGTGTGTGGTTTACCGGCACATCGAATAAGTGATTGTTACAATGATGGCACCATGTGAATTTGCATGGTAATTCACACCCACTTTGTGATCCTCGGTATCCCAGTCACAAACGAGAGGGGCATATCGAGATTTAAACATGCCATTGAAAAGTTTTAATGAATCTCATCCAAAACTAGGAATTCTCAATACATTTAGAACTTAAAGTTATGTTTTCATGGTGGAGAATTAGTGAATCGTCATTCACTTACTTTCAAATTGTTTGCATGTTGGATTACGGCATCCCTTTTGTAATATGTAAATATTGTTGTTGGATCCTAGCCCTAATTTTTCTTATTGGGTGATAATTAGGAATTCAAATTCTAATCTATCTTTGTCCTTTCTATTTGTAGATGTCGAACGCAAACAACGCTGCTGCTAGTTCATTCACATTGATGAGCCTTTGCCAAAAGGTGACTTTCGATGGAACGAACTTTAGCGAATGGATAAGATACATTCGCACGATTGCTCGCTACGAGGACAAGGAGTATGTCCTCGATGAGAAGCTCGAGAAGATCAACCCAGAAATCGCTACTCCGGCTGAAATGACTGCTTTTGAGACTCATGAACGTGATGCGACGAAGGTTCATTGCATCATGATAGCCACTATGAACTCCGAATTCCATAAGTCCTATGAGGACATGTATCCGTACGAAATGCACCAAGACTTATTGGAGAGATACCATCATAACGCGAGGCAGGAACGTTACGAGATCTTCACTAACATGATCTCCGCTAAGATGGGTCATGGAGAATCTCTAACCATGCACCTGCAAAAGATGCAAAGGTATGTCGATCGTCTGAATGTCGACTTTGGGGAAGATTTGGCTATCGACATGGTGCTTCACTCCTTACCTCCATGTTACAATCAATTTAGGATGACCTACCACATAAACAAGGATGAGGTCACCTTAAGTAAGCTCCAAGGTCTCCTAAGGGTTGATGAGAGCAACCTCAAGGACAAGTCTGTTGCACCAACTCCCAATCCACCCGCTGCTCCTATTTTGGCTATTGGGCAAGGAAGAGGAAAGAAGAGGAAGGCTTCGTCTAAGAACCATCACAAGGTTAAGTCCCGAGATGGTGCCTCTTCTAGTGGGACCAAAGTTGATCCTGCTAAACCTTGCCCTAACCCAAAGGAGGCAGAGTGCCACCACTGCCACAAAATAGGACATTGGAAGAGAAGCTGCCCGGAATACTTGCAAGCTATCAAGGAAGGAAAGATCAAGCCATCTTTTGCGGGTATTTATACAATTAAATCTAATAATTCATCTCATGCTATTTCTTGGGTTCTTGATACCGGGTGTGGTTACCACATTTGTTCTGAATTGCAGGGACTAAGAAGAAATAGGGATGTGGAGCATGGAAGGATAAATCTAATCATGGGGAACAGAAGATCGTCGCCTGTGACCAAGATTGGAGTGTATTCTTTAGTGCTTAGTAATGGTTTATGTTTAGATTTGAACAATTGTTGCTATTCGCCAGAAATGGCAAGAAACATCATTTCATTTCATGGTTTGTTTAGACAAGGATTTAGATTTTCTTTTAATAATGAGAATGGTTCTATTTGTGCTTATCTAAATGGTGTCTTATATTTTGAAGCAATACCATGTAATGGAATTTATGAAACTGTTATAATTGTAGATAACTTAGGAAATGATGTTTTATGCATGGATTCTTCCAATGGTATGGATCGAGCATCCTTGTGGCATTGTCGTCTTGGACATGTCAACAAGAAGCGCATAGCCCAACTCCAAAAGGATGGAGTGTTGGAGTCATTCAACCTTAGGGAAGATGACACATGCGAGTCTTGTTTGCTTGGAAAGATGACTAAGTCACCCTTCACTAGCACATGTGAAAGGGGTGAGGGTTTATTGGACCTAATACATACCGATGTATGTGGACCGTTTAGATCAACCACTAAGGATGGGAACCGCTTCTATGTGACTTTTATCGATGACTATAGTAGATATGGGTATATTTACTTAATCAAGCAAAATTCAGAAACGTTTGAAAAGTTCAAAGAGTTCAAAAATGAAGTGGAGAATCAATTGGGCAGGAAAATCAAGATGCTTCGATCCGATCGAGGAGGAGAGTACCTAAGTCTTGAATTCCACGACTATCTCAAGGAGTGTGGAATAGTTTCACAATTGATGCCACCTAGGACACCACAGTTGAATGGTGTGGCAGAAAGGCGTAATCGAACCTTGTTAGACATGGTCTGCTCTATGATGAGTCGTGCTTCACTACCTATCTCATTATAGGGGTATGCCTTAGAGACTGCCGCCCATAACCTTAATCGAGTCCCTACTAAGAAGGTTGCCAAAACACCTCACGAGATGTGGACAGGGAAAGCTCCCTCGTTAGCACATATCAAGGTTTGGGGTTGCGAGGCTTTGTAAGACGAGATGCTCACGACAAGCTCGAACCTCGTAGTGAGCGATGTATTTTCATCAGCTACCCGCAGAAATCCTTTGGATATCTCTTCTATAGACCGAAGGACAATGTTGTCTTCGTTGCGAGGAGAGGAGTTTTCCGAGAGCGAGAACTCATAGGCTAAGGAGACAATGGGAGGCAAATCGAGCTTGAAGAGATTCAAGAATCAATAGATGAAGGAACCTCTACCGCTGGCACTCAACCCGAGGAGGAAACTCCGGTTGAAACGATTAACGTGTCATTACCTCTTAGACGTTCCGAAAGAGTTAGAGTTCAACCCCAGTTGTATGGTTTTCATATTACTACCGAAGGGGACAAGTATATTAGTGATAGTACACTAATAAATTTAGATGAACCTAATAGCTATAAGGAAGCCATGGCAGGCCCGGAGTCTTCAAAATGGAAAGAGGCAATGGACAGCGAGATCCAGTCCATGTATGACAACCAAGTTTGGAATTTGGTTGATAATGTGCCCGGACGTAAGACCGTTGGGTGAAAATGGATATTCAAGAAGAAGACCGACATGGATGGAAATGTACACACGTATAAGGCGCGATTGGTTGCGAAGGGCTTTACTCAAACTCCCGGAGTTGACTATGATGAGACCTTCTCACCAGTTGCGAAGATAAAATCTATTAGAGTGATGCTAGCGATTGTCGCATTTCATAATTATGAGATTTGGCAAATGGATGTCAAGACCGCTTTCCTTAATGGGAAGTTGGCTGAGGATGTTTACATGGATCAGCCAGAGGGTTTTGTTGATCCGAAGCATCCGAATAGAGGGTGTAAGCTTGAGAAGTCCATTTATGGACTTAAGCAAGCGTCTCGCAAATGGAATCTTTGCTTCGATGAGAAAGTCAAAGAGTTTGGATTTATACGAAGCGAAGATCAATCATGTGTATATGTCAAAGCCAGTGGGAGTATAGTAAGCTTCCTCATTTTGTATGTCGATGACATACTACTCATAGGAAACGACGTCCCGACTCTGCAGGAGGTTAAGTCCTGGCTCGGGAAGTGCTTCGCTATGAAGGACCTCGGAGAGGCTTCCTATATTCTGGGAATAAGGATAGTAAGAGAACGAAGTAAGAGACTAATAGGACTTAGTCAGAACACTTACTTAGATAAAGTACTGAAACGTTTTAGTATGGAAAACTCGAAGAAGGGAGAATTACCGATACAAAGTAATGCCAAGTTGAGTAAGACTCAAAGTCCGAGTACCGAAGCTGAAATAGCACAAATGAGCCGAGTACCATACGCTTCCGCAGTTGGCTCAATCATGTATGCTATGACTTGTACTCGCCCTGATGTAGCCTTTGCTTTGAGCATGGTTAGTAGATATCAAGGGAACCCTGGCAGAGCCCATTGGATTGCAGTCAAGAATATCCTTAAGTACCTTCGGAGGACGAAGGAATGGTTTTTAGTCCTCGGAGGGAGTGATGATGTAACGCCTGTGTTTCTGTGCTTGCCATTTTTATCAATGTAATAGTCTAGGTTAACCCTTGTAACCCAAATTTGAAATAATAAGAATGTATTATTTGTGAATTATGTGGTTTATGTGTTTATTTTCTTAATTATTATAATTTAATTGAATTAAGAATAAAATAAGCGCCAAAATTTAATTATGAGATATGCTCGATATCTTTTGATAATGTTGTAGTAGTTGAAACGAGGTTTCCGAATATATATAGAACGCCCGAATCCGACTTCGTATGAGGAAGTTATGATTTCCTGAAGTTTCGACTGGGCAGGATGCAGCCCGAATACTCGATTTGAGATCAAGCGGTTTTTAGCCGAAACAATCTAAACAAGAATCGAAGATCTCGTTGTTAGTAGCGAAAAGATGAAAAGTTAGGCGAGAACGTACGTCGGACGAAGGAGTTATGAATTTATAAGGAAGTTTTCTGTCCCGGCCTCCTAAAATTAAATAATAAAAATAAATTCAAAATTAGCCGACGGTGTCTAAACGAAAGTCGTAGAGCGTAGTCTCACCTACGCGTGGATATAAAGAATGTCGAAAACGGAGTTCGTATGAAGGAGATATGAATTTTCAAAGTTTATTAAATATTTAATATTTAAATTTTAATTGAAATTTTCGGTATTATCCGGAGGGGAGTCACCGGAATCACCCGAAGTACGCCCAGCGTACCACTCGAGTACTCGGAGTCGTAAGCGATGACGTATAAGGGCCGATGACACAAGGGATGACGGCAACCGGAGGATTACGCCCTGCGTAACCCTCGTACGCCCAGCGTACGCGTAAGGATCAACCTTATAAAAGGGCATACGAAGGCAGCTCTTTTCTTTTTTAAAATTTCTTCCTTCTCTCTCTAGTCTTTGCCTCGTTTTGTGTGCCGGTTATACCCTGAAGCCCCGATAATATTTCCGAGCCCCGAAGCAAGATCCGAAGCCCTGAGGATCCCGAAGAGCGTTATTCCCGAGCCGAAGCTCTGCCCGCGAGAAGCCCGGTTTTTGTGAAGATCTTCCAGATCTGCGGAGAAATATTACTTCTGCAAGCCGTAATGCTGCCCGATCATCTTCTGATCAAGTGAGTGTATAGTCCCTTTTCCATACGCGATATCATACAAGTAATCGTTGAATGTATTTACGAATACGAGATGTGAGTGTGTAGTCATTTTCATTCCAACGCAATATTATGAAGTATTCTATATAAAATACGTGCTACGTGTATATATTTTGTTGTTATATATGTGAATGTATATTCACTCTCTTCTATCTCATAGATCTGATTTATTCTCTATGAAATACGTGTTATGTGTGCCTCATCTGTTATGTGGAATATGTATTGATTAAAGCATGCTATACAGGTTTTTAAACTATGTATAAAAATGTATATTTTTATCTACTAATATGTTGGGTAGAACATGGGTAGATAGTTGGTGTGTAATAAACAGATGAGAGGCCTCGGTGTTATTGGTGTTATTCTAGTCATTCAGCAGAGTATGGATGATGACCACGGACTATTCTAGACTGTCCTGTGGAACACTAGCAGGCTCATAACCTGTAGGTGTTGTGAACGACGTGTTCACCGGTGTACTCTATCCCCCTCATGGTTGCCTTTAGGATATTTATTGCTAAGGAAGCCCCTTTGCAGTAATGTCCGTCCTGATGAAAATCCTAGATTAGGTCCCTTATAATAGGTGTTGTTTTAGGGACGTAAAGTGAGGATAACGGGAATGGGTAATCGGGTTTGTTGTTGATTGTTGAAATTAAATATAATTATTGTGGGTTGAAAACCCTATATGCTCACCAGGCCCCAAGCATGACCCACTCAGTTTATTTGTATTACAGGAAGTGGCGCAAGAGCTTAAGATGGGCGAATCATTAAGTTGTTTTGTTTACAAGTCTGTATATGTATATATTTGTTGAATGACTTGTAATGTTATCGTTTATGCTTTATGATCTGTATCGGAACATGACATCCCGACTTTTGATTATGAAATGAAATCATATTTCTTTATGAAATGTTTTGATAAATATCTATTTTATCATGTTTTGTTTTTGGGAACAAATTCCGCATCTCTTTTAAAATTAAAAGAATTTACTCTGAAAATGTTTAAAAAGCATAAATGAAATCGGTCTTTTCTGGCCGAGATTTTGGGGATGTCACAGATGACTTGAAGGTGTGAGGGTATAGTGACGCCAGTTTTCAGACCGACAGGGACAACTACCGTTCGCAGTCGGGCTGGGTCTTTACCCTGAATGGAGGAGCAGTTAATTGGAAAAGTTCCAAACAAGAAACCGTAGCTGATTCTATGTGCGAATCAGAGTACATTGCAGCGAGCGAAACGTCAAAGGAGACAATATGGTTGTAGAACTTCATCGGTGACCTTGGAGTTGTACCTGCCATAAAGGAGCCCATGGAAAATTTCTGTGATAATGAAGGAGCGGTTGCCTTGACCAAGGAACCGAGGGATTATGGTAGATCTAGACATATCGACAGAAAATATCACTTTATTAGACATCGTGTAGAAGAAGGACAACTCGTGGTTAAGAGGATATCATCATAAGATAACCCAGCGGATCCGCTTACGAAGGGACTGAGTAGGGTTAAGCACTTGCAGCATGCTAGGAGTATTGGGCTGAAGGATGATATTAGTATAGATTAGATAGTATTAGAAACGTGTAATAGATAAATGTAATTAACATTTGATGATTAAATAAAGGAGTATTATTTATGAGTAATGTTACTGTCTTATGTTAATTGTTTAGCTATTGTTTCACTTTGCATGTTTTGACTTCTAGAATAATTGAGTTTATTAAGAATAATCAAATTATTCAAAATGTCCACAATTGTTCATATGTTGGAAGTAGATATGAATGAAGATTGTCATGAATTGGTGTGTAGATTGTCTAAATGGTATTAGACATAGCAAAAGGTTACTGCAACGTTCATGAGTGCTTATGAACTAGTTTTGAGCATTGGAACAAACCCGCGCTTGCTGGAATCACCTTATGGAATATGATAAAAAGGGTGATCGCAAGACGATAATATCAAATGGTCTTAAAACCTAGATATATGGTTTGTTATTTGTTAATTGGTTGTACATTGATAATGCGAAACCGCATCAGTAACTTGATGTTATAAAACGCATTGTTGTGTATAGTTGATTAATGAATAAGTAAATGCATATAAGTCGAAGTTTATCTGTTACTTTTATCCTAAGAGGGTAAAAGAAATATCTCGGCCGCTTGATGATTTGATTTGACTTATGTGCCGGGCCCGGTCAGAACTGAATTTATGTGTTCGATTAAGTTCTATGTCGAATAAATTTGAGATCGAGAAACCAATTGCTGGACATATTGGCTCCATAGAATTGTCAACATGATATCTAAACAGAGGACTGTATGATCCCTTATCTAAAGGACAAGATTGATAAGATCAGAGTTTGACAAGCGTCTTTGAGAGCTACGATTGCTAATCGGATTATACTTGTATATATAGTTACTAGACTTATCCAAGTGGGAGACTGTTGGAATAGTGTCTAAGGCTGCAACTATATTAGGCAAGTATTTGACCTGGTTGTGCATGGTCCTTTTGGGTTGCCTTCACCATAGCAACTTGACAGGATGATTTATAATGAGAGAAGAAATATTATTAATATATTATGAGAATAATATGAGGAATAATAATATTGTTATTTGATTAATATAAGTCATAAATTAATCAGGAATTAATTTGGTGACTTAAAGAGATTAATTGAATAAAGGGGAATAAACTGTCAATTGAATGATAGTTGTACTTTGGGCTATAATCCCTTAAGGATAAAGGGGGGCGGTTTTGAGGGCTTTGGATAGACCTTAAAATCATCCAAGGCTTATCATTAGGGTATTGGATTGCTTAGGGCTTAAGTTATCCAATTAGGGTTTAAGGATGAAACCCTAGGAGCCTCACTAGTATAAATAGACCCTAGGGGTGAAGGGAAATCGGAACTCTTGTCTCAAAAGAAACCCTGGCCGATTTCTTCCTCCTCTCTCCTCTCTCTATAATCATCCTCTTGCTAGTTGGTGTTTGTAAGCCATTAGAGGAGTGACAATTGTGACTCTAAAGCTCCAAGGACAAGAAGATCAAGCAAGTGATTCAAGGTAATCTCCTAATTCTGATTTCTTATTGTTTTATAATCTATTAGCCATTAGAAGTCTTGGATTCAATGTATGTTCAGTTAGAGAAACCTAGATTCAAGCATTAGGGTTTGCATGTGCACAAAGGAATGTTCATATGGCTAAAACCCATCAGTTCCTTCATCGACCATCTCTACCGGTGTCCAATGATGGTGGTCTTTCTCTCTTGACGACGTTCATCAAAGAAGGCGGAGGTGAAGTATGCTCTCGAACGTCGCCCTTTTTCCCTTGTCAATGCCCTAAACCAACCGCATATCACCCATTACTTTGATTTCAAGTTTTTTATAGTTTGAGGTTTCATTTTGAGTTTCAGACTTGATTATGAGTTTGATTTCAGTTTGAGATCCAATTTTTAGGTTAATATTTGAATTCAGCTTCATCGATTTAGTTCTGGAAATCGATTTGCATAGGTGGTGGATTTAGTTCTGGAAATCGATTTTGTTTCAGATGGGTTTCATTACCATTGATTTTCTTCTCTTACATGGAACTGGATTTTTGGGTTTCAAACATCTATTTCTCATCATCGAACTTGTTTTCCCTTTTTTTTTGTCTTCTTGAATCAATAGGAGGTCTCCTTCCCCTTTCTTCTTTTCTGTTCTGAATCGAAACTCCAGCTCAGCAATAACCACGAGAACATGGGATCGAGATGAAAGGGTGGATAATGGTGATAGGGTGAAAGATGGTGGAAAGGAAGGTGTTATGGGGTCTTCGATGATGGCTATGGATTGGGTTGTGTTTTGGCTAGAATCTGGCTAGAATCAATAAACAGAAATGGTGTTAAGGTGGATGAAGGTTGTTTAGGGAGGTGGGAATGGAGAAGGAGAAGGGTTGTATTGGGTGGTTAGTGGTAGTAGAGAGTGACTGGCATAGGTGGTTATTGAGTGGAAGAAGGGTGAAGATGATGGTGTTTGGGGGTGATGAAGATGGTGGGTTCTCAGTGAGATTGGCGGAGGTATAAGGTGAAGAAGGGTGGTACAAGGTGGTTTAGGTGTGGGGTTGAGATGATGATCGGAGGTGAAGATAACGGGGAGAAGATTGATGTTTAAAGGGATAGGGTGGGCCGTATTTGTATTATCTTTTATATAAAATTGCAAAATTGGTCCCCATGGCATGCATTTTTTTGGGGTTTTAGTCAAAACCATGACTTTTTTGGTTTCATGGTTTTTGGGCTAGTTTCATTACGATTTTGGTCCCTCGATAATCTGAAATGACTGTAATACCCTTCTCATATTTTTTATGCTTTTTCTATTTAATTTAAATGAAAAAAAAAACAATCTCACTCTCTCACTCTCTCTCTCTGTCTCTCTGTCTCTCTCTCTCTCCCCCTACACCTGATTTGTGACCCCATCTGCAAAAACGAACCATGTGTCTTCTTCACCATTTTCTTTTTACCATTGTTGGATCATTCTAGCTTCAAATGGAATATGGTTCAAACGAAATAGATTAATAAGTTACGACCAAACAATCACCCACATCATCTTCTTCTTCGCTAGTACGACTCAAAAATAAAGAAAACCCGAATATATTTTCCCTCTTCCTCTCTCATACACTATCTCATCTCACTTCCATCCTTGGTCCTTTAATACTTCGATGCCGGCAAAAGCTTAGTCATTAATGATCAACAAGGGAGGAGTCGGTTACAGTTTTGTTTCTCAATCAGGCTTATCACCTCCTTAGGCTTTTGTACCTCGTGAAATCAACAATCAAAAACACCCATATTAAAAAAAAAACTTTCATTTTTATCAATACCTATATATAAAAAGATTCAATTGTTGTAAATAGGTTTCATTTTAGTAAAATTTGTTGAAATCTTTTAGTATATCAACAAAATGAGGCACCATAATAAATTTCTTTGGTTTGTAACGAACTCCTGTTGGAAGTATTTCCCATGTTTTTCTATTGATTCTTTGGTGAGATGTACTCAATTGGCTACCTTTAAATCTTTAGGATTTTCTCTTCCATGGCGAATACCTGGTTAGGACAAAATCTTCATGCACTCTGATGACGTGCCTAAGTCGGCACGGAAAAGTCGCGCCTGGTAAAGATGTCTGGCGCCCCGGCCGAGCTAGGAGAAACGGGCTCAGTGCCCGCCAGCGCCCCTAAGAGCAGGGTGCCCTGGAGAAAGGCTCGCGCCCTCCAGAGACGCTCCCAATGCCAAGACAAAGGATACGGTCAAGCGACAAGGCAGAGGGTCAGAGCATTACCGCCAGAGTTAATGGCAGTATCCTGACATAAAGAGGCGCACAACCCTCCAATCAACGCCTCTGACCTTGTCCCTAAAATCGATCCTGTCCCGTACGGACGAGCAGGATCTCTAAGTATAAAAGGGCGTATTCAGACCCCTAAAGGTAAGCCATCTTCTCTAAGAGCAATCTCTACAGCAAACACCTAGAAACCCTATCTAACTTGACCGTCGGAGCGTTATTCCGGGAGCCTCCTCCTGGGAAACGGCTGACGACTGTTCTTTCGTGTGACCTTGCAGATATCTTCCAGCATCGTATCATAGAAGGAGTCAAGCGGAAGGTGAAGGTCGCATCATTTGGCACCATCCGTTTTGTGTGACGAAGAACGAAACAAAAACCACTGTTTCATCAAAATCCATGGCGTTTAGCGGCGGCGACGGGGTCGAAGGAATCCAGAATAGCCCTATATGCCCCATGACATCGTTGGATGACATACCGCCACCCATAGCGGCCACTGGAGAACCAACGGGGGAAGGGAGCATTGTGCTAACTGCAACACCCCCGACAACCCGACAACTAGCTCAGCCACCTCTGCCGCTGTTGACAACAAACACGGAGGCCACCACCCAACCACCGTTCCAGCAACTGAGGCCGCCTATAGGGACGGTGCCACTAGCCATACCTTTCCCGACGCCGTAAACATTCCAGCCAACAACGACGCAACTCTCTGTCAATCAAACGTCACCCTTTTTTACCCCGATGACACAACGCCAACTCCCCTTTTTTCCAGCCCCGATGACTGCAAGCCAAACACCAAACACCCAACTACCAACCCACGTGCCACCACAAAGCCAGATATCGACGAGCACACCTATAACGCTCCCACCACTCGCCCAAACCATGGTCGTACCACCATTGTTTCCTAACCTTTCGACAGGCACATGGGGCTAGCCTATAGTGACCACCAACGCAAGTCAGCAGCAGCCCGCACTAACGCAACCCCTGATCCAACCTCAACTCATGCATTCGGGGTACTCGTTGCAGTTACCGTTTCAGCAGCAAGCTTTATATGGCACTAAACCAGGATACCAGACGCTCTACGGTCAGCTCGGGACACAGCCGTATAGTGCACCCCACCAGTACAATTTACAAGGCACGCTAACCATCCCCAACCAGGATTGCCTGTCACGGAGTGTTACATCTCCGTTTGCCAAGGAGCTACTAGATTACGAGATCCCAAACACAGCAAAGCTCCCCAACTTAAAAACTTATAATGACACCACCGACCCAGATAGTCACATCGATACATATGAGTGGATAATGACGTCATTAAAGCTGGACGAGCGCTTCTAGTGTACATATTTCCCGACAACGCTAGATGGAAATGCAGGCACGTGGTTCAAGACGTTGCACCCAGGTAGCATTTACAATTTTGGCCAGCTCAAGTACTGTTTCTCACAAACTTCAAGCAACTGCGAAAGTACAAAGGAGATTCCCATTCCATCATTGGGTGCAAACAAAAGGAAGGGGAAAGCATAAGGGAATACTTCACACGGTTTACAAATGCCACGTTGGATGTGCCGGGTTATGACGAGGGCCTCATAGCAGGAGCTTTCACATGGGGAATCCTGACCGGTCCTCTGTCACAAAAGCTAATGGGTAAAAAGCCTCAGATAAGAGCTGAATTGAAGGAGACGAGGGTGGAAAGATATCTAAGACAGGAAGAAGGCGAAGCAAGCATACTTAAACGCCATGAACCAATCGTTCCAACCAAACCCACATAGAAACATCAGGGGGAAGCAGACACTTTGGGCGAGGAAAGAGACTGCTGGGCCGCTTCAGGCCGTTCGTCAGAGACGACAGACGAAGTCGCCGACCAGACGTGTATGTGGTCGCAGATAAACAGCAAGAGAAAGCACCAAAAGGACGATACTGCGAGTATCACAAAAGCAAAACACATGACACTACCAAATGCTCGGTCCTTAAAAAAGAAATGGAGGAGAAAAAACTCAAGGGGGACCTCATGGAGATAACACGTAGCCTGCGTGCCAAGTTTGATGCAGAAAACTCCAAGGGAACTCCGAAAGAAGGTACCCAGATTAAGGAAATATTCATGATACGAGGAAATAGAAGCATACATGAGGGAACCGCACACCAGGAGGGCCCCGCGCCCATGGCACAAGCACTTACATTCTCGGCACAAGACCCCAGGCCCGAAGGTTGGACATGTGATAACCCTATTATAATACAAACCTCTATCAAAGACGTGGTCATACACAGGGTGTATATCGACACAGGTAGCTCCACAGACATCATTTACGAGCATTGTTCCTGCCTCCTCCCAGATAGGTGGAAGGATGGTCTAAGACCTACAGCGGGAAGACTGGTCAAATTCACAGGACACAGTCTATGGCCACTAGGCACGATCTCTCTCCCTCTGACACTGACCGGTCATGACAAGCAGTGAAGGAAAACGGTCCTGGTCGATTTCATTGTGATCCGGCATTCAGCAGAGCATAATATCATCTTGGGAAGGCCAACTTTGATCAAACTAGGCGCAATTCCATCTACGATGCACGGGATAGTGAAGTTCAACATTAGCAGAGGGCCGGCTACAATCTTAGCCACACCGTTGAGACGGCTACAATGCTTCAAGATTATGCAACCAACTAAGATAACAAGAGAAACCAAAAAAAGCAAGGGGCGAGTTGGCATACACGAAAGAAGTGGTCAGTGAAGAACAACCTGACCAGGTGATCAGCGTCGGCCACAATCTTCCAGGACGCACCAGGAAGGCACTCGTCGATCTGCTCAGACGATACAAACACATATTTGCGTGGGATCCTATAGACATGGTGGGAGTAAACCGGGAAATCATTGAACACAAGCTCATGATTAAACCGGGTACAAGAGAAGTTAAGCAGAAAAGAGAATCCATGGGGGAGATCGCAATAGAGTAATCAACGAAGAGGTAGCCAAACTGAAAAAGGCGAGGATCTTGAGAGAAGCAGTTTTCCCAACTTGGATAGCCAACCCTGTCATGGTACGAAAGCATGATGGATCATGGCGCATGTGCATCGACTTCTCTGATCTTAACAAGGCATGCCCCAAGGATTGCTACCCCATCCCGGAAATTGACCAGAAGGTAGAATCACTACAATTTCAAGTTAAAATGCTTCCTGGATGCGTACAAAGGGTATCATCAAATCTTGATGAATAAGGAAGATGAAGAGAAAACAACTTTCTACACGGACCATGGCACATTTTGCTACACCAAAATGTCATTCGGTCTAAAAAACGCGGGGGCAACATACCAACGGCTGGTCGACTCCATGTTCTCAAGCCAGACCGGAAGAAACATTGAAGTATATGTCGACGATATGGTCATTAAAAGCGAGGACGAAGAAAAGATGTTGTAGGATGTTGAGGAAACTTTCAAAACGTTGGAGAAGGCAATGATGAAGTTAAACCCATACAAATGCACGTTCGGGGTGGAAGAGGGCCAGTTCCTAGGATACTACGTTACCAGACAAGGCATCCATCCCAGCCCAACAAAAGTGGACGAGTTCATGGAAACACCACCCCCAAATACTCTAAGGGACGCATAAGGCCTGAATGGTAAAATCACGACACTCAGTAGGTTCATTTCGAAGTCAGCTGAAAAGGCTATGTCGCTATTCAACACGCTGAAAGGCTGTATCAAGAAAAGTAATTTTCAGTGGACAACGGCAGCAGAGGAGGCACTCTAAGGCATCAATGAAGCCTTACACAAGCTACCCACACTAGCCAATCCCATTCGTAGCGAAATATTGCAGGTATACCTCTCAACTTCAACCGAGGCCATATCCTCTATACTAGTGGTGGAAAGAGAAGGGGAACAGAAGCTGATATACTTCGTGAGCAGAGCATTACAAGTCCCTGAGCTTAATTATCCCGCCCTAGAAAAGCTGGTGCTAGCGCTGATTTATGCTACAAGACGGTTAACTCGGTATTTTCAAGCCCACCAAATAGAGATCCTGACGAATTATCCGGTCAAACAAATCATGCTCAATCCCGAAACGTCCGGAATACTTGCAAAGTGGGCAATCGAGCTAGGCGAACACGATATTAGCTATCGGCCAAGAGCAAGTATCAAAGGGCAGGCGCTGGTAGCTTTCTTACTCGAAGAACCAGGGGAAGGGGACGCATCCAAAGAAAGGATCATGGCGGTAAAAGAGGAGTCAGAAGGAAACAGAGGCTGGACGATGTACACCGACGGGGCATCCAGTAGGGAGGGCTCGGGGCGGGGTTAATTTTGACTAGCCCAGAAGGAGAAGAAGTTACGTATGCCCTCCGTTTCGATTTCCACACCTTAAATAATGAGGCGGGGTATGAAGCACTGCTAGCTGGCCTACGCTTGGCCAAGCAAATGGGGGCGGAGGCCGTAGCTGCACTGACAGATTCAAGGCTAGCTGCCAACCAGGTTAATGGAAGTTTCGAAACAAGAGACAAGAGAATGGAAAAGTACGTTAAGACGATACGACAGCTCACCATGTCTTTCAAAGAGTTTACTATCAAGCAAATCCCAAGGAGCGAGAACAGAAGGGCGAATGCCCTAAGCAAATTGGCGTCAACATGCTTTGACCACTTATTGAAGAAGGTCCTGGTCGAAGTGCTTAAGGAAATAAGCATAGAGGAGCGGCATGTAAACACACTATCGGTGGCGCGACCCATGTGGATGACCTCGCTGATAGACTACTTACAGCGAGGCATCCTACCTGATGATCATGACGAAGCCAGAAGAATACGCATAAAGGCACCTTCATATGCTCTGATTAATGGGGAATTATACCGGAAAGGGTTCACGACCCCATGGCTAAAATGTGTGGACGAGATCAAAGGGAGAGAGGCATTACGAGAAGCACATGCAGGCCAAGCAGGCGCACACGAAGGCGCACGAGCCTTAATGGGAAAGGTGCTCCGGAAGGGAATCTACTGGCCCACTACGCATCAAGACGTAGCTGGGTTGACAAAAGCATGTGAGGAGTGCCAAGTGTTCTCCCCGGCACAAGCGCATCCACCAGCGCTTTTATCTAATATATCCATCCCCTAGCCATTTTATCAGTGGAGAATAGACATTGTAGGACCATTCCCGGAAGCACCAGGAAGGTTAAAGTATATGGTTGTAGCAGTAGACTATTTTACAAAATGGATCGAGGCAGAACCGCTAGCATGCATAATGGGAAGGCACATGATCAAGTTTGTCTGGAAAAATATCATGACTAGATTTGGCACACCTAAAACATTGATGAGCGACAATGGGCTTCAGTTGCTGAAAACCCGTTCAAGGAATGGTGCGCTAGCAAAGGGATAAAGCAGTGGTTCACATCGGTGGCACACCTGCAAGCGAACAGACAGATAGAGATATCCAACAGAACCATTGTGAATGGAATCATGAAACGAATAGGGAAGGCCAAAGGAAACTGGGTGGAAGAGATACCAATGACGATGTGGTCATATAGGACTACTCCGCGAACAGGCACGCGGGAGACACCATTCAGCCTGACATACGGAACGGAGGCGATGCTTCCAATGGAAGTGATGATAGGCACACTGAGGACAAGCCATACTGATGAAGATGCCAATTCCCAGGACCTAAGGTTGAATCTAGATATCCTTGAGGAGAAGCGAGATAGGGCAAGCCTATGCCAGGCAGCATACAAACGTGGAACGGAAAGATACTAGAATCAAAGATTCGAGGAAAGAGCATTTAGAGTGGGACAGTATGTGTTAAGGAAGAACGAGGCAAGTCGGGCTCAACCTCAGGGTAAACTGGTACCCGTATGGGAGGGTCCATATAAGGTGATCGAAGCAAACCAGAATAGTGCGTACATGTTAGAAACAATGGAAGGAAAGCAGATTCCAAGAATGTGGAACACAAGGAATTTGAGGAAATTCTACTTCGAAGAGAAAGCTCCCACAAACGGAAAGGCTGGAGTAAGTTCCGATGCGCGATCCAAGCACCAAAACGTAAGAAGTCGGGATCAATGTTTAAGTGCATGAGCACTAAATAAAGTTCTAATATTTGATGTGTAAAACTTTGTACTTAGCGTGCAAACCTAGTCAGTTAAAATGACGAAATATGTACTTAGTGTACTGAACTCTTAACGATTAACGTGCGTAATGCTCAGTGCATTTAAGTCTTAAATTTCAAGCGCACAATGCTTAGCACATTCAATGACAATACTTAGTGTATTAAATATTCAGTATGTTAGAACGCAATACGTCCGGCCTTAATACTCAACGTATTAAACCTTGCATGGACGCTCAGTGCGTCAAATCAATTGAGGTGTCATCCTCATATCCAATATAAGGTTAAACGCTTAGTGTGTGGCCCTGCAACATTGACAAATCTAGCAACTAATGACATATAGAACAAAAACACATCACAATTACGTTGCATGTACCATCAAATGTCACGGCAGGGGAAATATCACCAGCACAGAAAAACCAAAAATAACCACACAGTAGTCTAGGACATAAACATTAAAACAACAAACAACACAAGGAAGGAAGAGTCTTAACACCCCAGAAGGGCAGCACATAAAACAACAAACCTACACCATACCATCGCCACCACCTCTACCACCCTCAGCATTTACGCCACTACCTCCACGAACGACAACATTTTCCACATCTTCAGCATCCTTGACAACAAGTTCATCAACACGACCTGGCTCACCAACAGTATCATTCTCGCTGAAACATACATGGGCATCCAAACGACCGCCACCACCACCTCCACCACTATTTTCATCAATGACAACTTCACCACCAGTCGTAACATTCTTGCCATGATCAACTCCACTGCTATCATTCACCACATCCTCAGGAGTACCATCAGAACCTGAAAAAGAGCAAAGATCACGAACACCCTGCACATCTAATTCACCCAATCCCAACAGCGAAGCATGATCCATACTAGTAAACGCTAAGAGAGCATCGTTCACACTTGTGACAGGGCCAGTAACAAGGGTATCCAAAAGGTCTTGATAACCAGCATTAACCAAAGCTGCACGCACAAACTCTGCTCCGGCAACAAAGGCGGCATGGCGAATGAGACTCACCGCCCCTGTAAACTCGGGATGCTTGATCAGTTTATCCACCACTCGTACAAGCCCCACTTGCAATAACCAATTTAGATCACACTGCACAGCATCCACACTTGATTGTAGATCAACAACTACTATATCACGATCAGCTGCATCACGTTCAAGGCTTTCGACCTAAATCATTAAACCATCATTAACCTGAGAAAGAGAGTCAACCTTGGCTTCCAAACCAGACTTGATTTCCTCCATCGCAGCCTTTTCAGAAGCCAGAAGTTGATACCTTTGCTATGCGTGCTGCAGCTCGCCAGTAAGCTCCAAAATACGCTGCTCTAACTCAGTAACACGGTTCCCACAGCCAGCATGCACGATTTCCATCTCATTAAGTGTCTGAATACGCTGGGACCCAGCAACAATATAGAACATGGCTTGCGCAGCAACGCAAGTCATGTTATGGGACATCGTCGGACTACCCATAGCTTCCATATCGGGAGCACTGGCAGGAGGAAAGGCATGCTGGGCAAACTCTAAATGTTGGAACAAACAGAAAGGTGAGATTCATTGTGAAGGTTCCAAGAGGGGACAAAAAGAGAGGGTCCTAAAGAACCCCTACCTAAGTCCTTATTGGGAGAAACAGGAGCGGGACCTGAATCATGGAGATCCCTGGGAGGAGAAGAACTGACAGAAGCAAAGGGAATAACCGGTACATGAACTACAGGCTGCTTATGCGCCCCACCAATCCCTTCAGACTGTTGAGCGTCATCATCAGGGATAACAACAAAGGATGCCGGTGACGAAGAGATCAAACTCAAAAGGCGCGAAAAGCTACGTCTGGTTTGAACTCGCTTAGCAACATTGAATGCACCACTCACTATTTCACCCATAGCTAGAATAGCTTTCAGCTTGGCTTGTAGCCGCCGGGCATCAGCAATAATACCATCTTTTCTATCTTCTTCAGCCCCGGTAGAAGCAATTTGAATACCACCTAAAGGCATGACTGAGGAAAGAGGGCGAAATGCAAGGGGATCCACTCCGGCAGTTGATGAATCCTCGTTGGAACAGGCATAGCAGCAGTAAGAGCAAGTTGGTCCAAACATCGGGGGGGGGGGGGGGGGGGGGAAGACGATCGAACAAATCCACTTCCCGATACTCAAACTTACCCCTGTAGCGTTTTCGAAGCACCTCATCCATGGACAAGGGAGACTCATTACCTGGAAATTTTAGGGCATCAAGGGAAATCAAAAAGTAAAAAAAACCTTTAACGAAGTCCGAACACTGATGAACAAAGTAAGAACACAGACACTTACCATCTACGACGAAGAAGAAAACTGCCATTTTCCCGTGACGCCTCCAAGAAGGGCTCATTCCTACGCCGGAGAGAAGGGCCTCAGAATAATCCTCAGGGGACACCTGGGGTTTCTTGAGAAAATCAGCCACGCCCTGATTATGGGAAAAAAAAGTTTGGGAGTAGTATCAACAAAAGTGTTGGCACGATAGCATCCGCTTCCAACCAAGCCTTGATTAACCCAAAACCACTTATCTTGGCAGTTTTTGGGCGTTCGGCCGTCAGGCACTAGGGTATGTCCTCCTCGACGAACGGAAAACGTGAACTTATCACCAGTACAACAAAAGCGAAAGAAATACTTAAACACAAAATAGGCAGGAAGATAACCGTTAGCCCAACACATCATCTCAAAAACAACAACCTTGTTTACAATGGTGGGTGTCAGCATTTGAACGCTGCAACTGTCTTTCTGGAACACCCCCTGTTGGAAATCAGTCAAGGGGAGATGAAGGCCGGCATCTAGGGTTTTCTGGTAGATTCCAACTTTTCTAGGAGGAGGGGAAAGGATAGAGGAACCTGGTGAAGGAAACTCCACACCATCAAGAGAAGTAATGCCATAAGTGGTTTCGAGATACGAATACTCAGAAGCAGTGGGCACGATGCCTGGGGGACTCGCCATGAAAAAAGAGGAAAGAAAATGGAATTGAGGAAGAAGGATAGACAAAAAGAGGAAACGTAGATAAGAAGGTATGATAAGTGTTCTTATAAGAAAATGGAAAGAGCGGGATGTTCAAAATGTCTGACACGCTGACGTAACCGCCAACCATCATGAGCGGTCACGTCGCCATTAAAACCGAAATGACGAACTAACAGGGAAGCAACAGGTGTAAAGTAATCAAGCCCAGAACATCGTATCTAGCAGTACAACGCTACGACTACTAGACTGGGGGACTTGATGACATGCCTAAGTCGGCACAGAAAAGTCGTGCCTGGTAAAGATGCCTGGTGCCCCGGCCGAGCCAGGAGAAATGGGCTCAGCGCCTACCAGCGCCCTTGAGAGCAGGGCGCCCCGGCGAAAGGCTCGCGCCCGCCAGAGACGCTCCCAATGCCAAGACAAAGGATACGGTCAAGCGACAAGGCAGAGGGTTAGAGCATTACTGTCGGAGCCAATAGCAGTATCCTGACATAAAGAGGCGCACAACCCTCCAATCAGCGCCTCTGACCTTGTCCCCTAAAAGCGATCCTGTCCCGTACGGACGAGCGGGATCGCTAAGTATAAAAGGGCGCATTCAGGAGCCCTAAAGGTAAGCCGTCTTCTCTAAGAGCAATCTCTATAGCAAACACCTAGAAACCCTATCTAACTTGACCGTGGGAGCGTTATTCCGGGAGCCTCCTCCCGGGAAACGCCTGACGGCTGTTCTTTCGTGTGACCTTGCAGATATCTTCCAGCATCGTATCAGAGAAGGAGTCAAGCGGAAGGTGAAGGTCGCATCACACTCCAGGTGCTCGACCTTATGTCTAGCTTAGTCTTCGGTCTAATTCCTCTGTTAATTGGTTCATTCTTGTCTAGGCTTCTAAATATTCCAGTGGATGGAAACAAGATAAGCAAGGAGAAGAGTCGATGTATTTTTTGCTTGTGAGTGTGTATTTGTGATGATGGGTGTTTCCCGGTTGTTCATCGTGCATAACAGATGTTGTGAAGATGGTTCAAGGTTCCCTCTATTCTTTGTTTCTTATTTTACCTGGCGTTGTGAATCAACGGGGTGGGTGCGAAGGCCACCAGTGCATAGTAGACATTGAATGATAGAGGAGTAGCAGGTGAGAATCATTCGGGGATAAACATACCCAAAATCATTTGTTTCTTGTTTTTCCCCTACCTCTGTTCTTTGAAATGAAAACACACATTTGTTGTATGTCTCTGTCTGTTTTTAATTTGAAATGTGCGGAGTGAGAGAGAGAGAGAGAGAGAGAGAGAGAGAGACTTTATTATTGTTTAATTGTTAAAATAAATAAATATGTAACAACCCAATTTTCATGACCAAAAATTTCGTTTTAAAAACATCACTTTTAGAGGATATAAAAGGACTAAAACATTGTCTGATCAAAATATCACACCAGTGAACCGTGTCTAAAAACCAAGTCATACATTTAATTAAAATATCAGAGTACAAATCCCAGTGAAGCTCGTAAATGCGGAAATCGGAGAGTGTGTGCGTGACGTGCCGCTACCGCGCCGGCTCCTTTCCCCTAGCTGAGGAGATACCTGAAACCAAAACTGAAAACTGTAAGCACAAAGCTTAGTGAGTTCCCCCATAATACCACATACCATGCAACAAATAACAACCATTATTCAGCTAGGAGTTACGGGCCTTGCCCACACTCGGGAAGATATGGGCCCTGCCCACACTTCGCTAGCCGGGAGATACGGGCCTCGCCCACACTCGTGAAGATACGGGCCCTGCCCACACTTCGCTATCTGGGAGATACGGGCCTAGC
Source organism: Lactuca serriola (assembly GCF_051521515.1). Classification (NCBI taxonomy): domain Eukaryota; kingdom Viridiplantae; phylum Streptophyta; class Magnoliopsida; order Asterales; family Asteraceae; genus Lactuca; species Lactuca serriola. The sequence continues at coordinate 161,370,263 of NC_136416.1, read as the reverse complement.
CCACACTCCGACCTTGGCGAGATATGGGCCCTGCCCACACTCAACCACTAACCCATACATACGAGTATCACGCAGACAACAAGTATAAGCAATTCTATCATATTAACACATATACCGTACTTAACTACAACAGAGATACGGGCTCGGCCCACACTCTAGTACTAGCGTCTCGTCTACACGGGTCGGCCTTGGTGCCCTAGACCTGTTCCTACTGGGAAGGAAACTCACCTTGAAATAGCTGCTGGTCTGTGTGGGAACTGATCACCTACCACTGCTGCTGCTGCTCCGGAAACCCTCCGGCTGCAATTCCCACAATATACTCAATCAAACACTGCTCACTGACCTTTGGGTAAAATGACCATTTTACCCCTGACCTTGCCATAAGTCAAAGTCAGAGTCAACTTTCAGTTGACCTCGACTCGCCGAGTTGGCTTTCCGACTCGCCGAGTCCCTACGCAAACGACTGCCCTGAATCCCGATCCTACCCGTCGAGTTAGGCGACGACTCGACGGGTTCGCCTTCAAGACCAATATTCAAGTCCTTCATCCTACTCGCCGAGTTGTATGAACAACTCGTCGAGTCCATCTTCATCCGAAGAACACCCATGCTAAGACTCGCCGAGTTGTATGAACAACTCGTCGAGTCTGTTCTTAATCTAAGGAGATTGCCTTGAACTCGCCGAGTCGGGGCATCGACTCGCCGAGTACCTCCATAGATGGGTTAAGCTTCCGACTCACTGAGTCACACCCTGTGACTCACTACTCACTCGACACTACAAAAAGGGGGACAAACTCGAAGACTCGCGAGCAGACTCGCCGAGTCACATGAACGACTCGCCGAGTCGTTGCCATGCACTCCTTAAATATACCTATTTGCTCGATTCCAGTCCATGCCATTCATAGATCTGGACTTCTAGGACACGAATCACACGTAAAGTTTCCAACTTTACGTGTGGATATTCACCAATATGGATTTTAGGGCTCAAAATGTCTCAAAAGGGTAGATCTAGGGCTAACAAGCCACATGGGGCCAAAAAGCTAACAGATCTGAGCTCCTGGAGCTCAATCTTGCCTAGATCCAAAGGCCAAACGCCTTATTACGACATATAATGCACATACAAACTTGGGGAATTGACCAAGAAGGACCCAAATGAAGTTTTAAGCATAGAATCAAGGGGAAAACGGGTTATACCTCAAAGGAACTGCTGGAAGGACACAAATAATGCTTGGATAGCTTCCCTTCTTCTGGATCTACTTCCTTCCTCTTTCAAAGCCTTCAAAAACACACCCACTAACCTCAAACTCCCAAAGAATAGCTTAGAACGAGAGATACAGGGCTTTAAGGGTCAATGGGGGCCGGCTTGGGGCTGATAAGTCCTTTAAATAGGGTGCAAACCCCTGAAACTTAGGGTTTCATCCAACAGCTGTGACTCGCCGAGTCCAGGATATGGACTCGCCGAGTCACCAACTTAAACGTGTCCCGGGTCCCGCATCCACTCGGCGAGTCGGACCTATGACTCGCCGAGTCCAAGGCAAGAAGAAAGGAAATACTCAAATAACATTTACGTACCAGGAACCGGGTGCTACAAATCTCCCCCACTTATTTTAGACTTCGTCCTCGAAGTCTGCTGCTCGATCCTGAAACATCTCGGGATAATGCTCCATCATCTCGTCTACCGGCTCCCAAGTCCACTCCGAACCCTTGCGGTGCTGCCATTGCACCTTCACTAGCTCCACCCTCTTGTTCCTCAAATCCTTCGACTTCCTGTCGAGGATTGCGACTGGGCGCTCAATGTAGTTCAGACTGTCATCAACCTGAATATCCTCCAAAGGTACTACTGTAGAATCGTCCACTAGGCACTTTCGCAACTGCGAAACATGGAAAGTGTTGTGGATCTGGCTAAGCTCGGCTGGCAGATCCAGCCTATATGCTACCTTGCCCACCCGGGCTACGACCCTGAACGGTCCGATGAATCGCGGGCCCAACTTGCCCCGCTTCCTGAATCGGATGACGCCTTTCCACGGCGACACCTTAAGGAGAACCATATCCCCGACCTGGAACTCTAAGTCGGATCGACGCTTGTCGGCATAACTTTTCTGCCGACTCTGAGCAGTCTGAAGCCTGCTTCGGACCTGCTGGATCCTCTCAGTCGTCTTGAGCACCACTTCGGTGCTCCCCATGACTCTCTGGCCAACCTCACCCCAGCATATCGGGGTCCTACACCTCCGTCTGTACAACATCTCGAAGGGAGGGCAGTCGATACTCGCGTGATAGCTGTTGTTGTAGGAGAACTCGTCCAGGGGAAGATAGGTATCCCAGCTACCACCGAAATCTAGCACGCACGCCCGCAGCATATCCTCCAGAGTCTGGAAGGTCCGCTCGCTCTGCCCATCCGTCTGCGGGTGAAAGGCAGTGCTAAAATGCAGACGAGTGCCCAACTCGTCATGGAATCTCTTCCAAAACCTGGAAGTGAAACGCACATCCCTGTCCGAGATCACCGATACTGGCACCCCATGCCGTGCCACAATCTCCTTGATATAGATGTCGGCCAATTTCTCGGCCGATATGCTCTCCTGAATCGGAATAAAGTGAGCACTCTTGGTCAATCTATCCACGATGACCCAAATCGAATCCACTCCACGTGCGGTCCTGGGAAGCTTCGTGATAAAATCCATCGTGATATCTTCCCATTTCCACAGTGGAACATCCAACGGCTGCATCTTGCCATGCGGTCTCTGATGTTCGGCCTTGACCTTCCTGCAGGTCAAACATCGCTCGACATACCATGCCACATCCCGCTTCATGCAGGGCCACCAATAGTCTAGACGAAGATCCCTATACATCTTCGTCGCCCCGGGATGAATAGAGAATCGGGATTTGTGCGCCTCCTCCATCAAAATCTGGCGCACGCCTCCGTGATACGGCACCCACACCCTATGGTGTAGTGTCAATAACCCTCGGCTATCATAATCGAAGGAGGAAACCTGACCTACTACACGCTCGCTCTTTCGATGCTCCTCCTTGATAGCTTCCTGTTGAGCCTCTCGAATCTGCTCCAGCAGGGGAGTCACCACGGTCATCCGCATGCAAACGTTCCTGATCGGCGCCGCCTTGCGGCTAAGCGCATCGGCCACCACATTGGCCTTCCCCGGGTGGTAAAGGATCTCGCAATCATAATCCTTCACCACATCCAACCACCGACGCTGCCTCATGTTCAGATTTGGCTGATCCATGAGGCACCTCAAACTCTTGTGGTCCGTGTAGATGGTACACTGAACCCCATAGAGGTAATGTCGCCAAATCTTGAGGGAAAATACCACCGCCCCCAACTCCAAATCGTGCGTCGGGTAGTTCGCCTCGTGAGGCTTGAGCTGCCTCGAAGCGTAAGCAATGACATGCCCCCTTTGCATCAGCACCGCGCCCAACCCAGAAATGGACGCATCACAATAAACCACAAAATCCTCTACGCCCTCTGGCAGGGCTAAGATCGGCGCCTCACACAATCTCTGTCTCAGCGTCTCAAATGCAGCCTGCTGCTCGGGTCCCCACCGAAAGACCGCGGCTTTCTTCGTCAGCCGCGTCAGGGGCACGGCTATCTTGGAGAAATCTTGGATAAATCTCCGATAGTAGCCTGCCAATCCCAGGAAACTCCGAATCTCAGATGGAGACTTCGGAACCTCCCATCTCATCACGGCCTCGACCTTGGCCGGATCGACCAGAATCCCGTTCTGGTTGACGAGGTGTCCCAGAAATTGCACCTCGCGCAACCAAAACTCACACTTGGAGAACTTGGCATACAAGCTCTCCCTCCTCAGGGTCTCTAACACCTCTCTCAGATGCTCCTCATGTTCCTCCCGGGTCTTGGAATAAACCAAGATATCATCGATAAAGACTATCACAGACCGGTCCAGCATCGGTCTGCATACACGGTTCATGAGGTCCATGAACGCGGCAGGAGCATTGGTGAGCCCAAACGGCATCACCACGAACTCATAATGGCCATAGCGCGTCCGAAACGCGGTCTTCTGCATATCCTCCTCCCTGACCCTCATCTGATGATAACCCGAACGCAAATCAATCTTGGAGAACCAAGATGCGCCCTGAAGCTGGTCAAAGAGGTCATCAATCCTCGGAAGCGGGTAACGGTTCTTCACCGTTACCTTGTTCAGCTCCCGATAATCTATACACATCCGATGCGACCCGTCCTTCTTCTTCACAAACAGAATCGGGGCTCCCCAGGGCGAACTGCTCGGACGAATGAACCCCTTGTCTAGCAGCTCCTGCAGCTGCGTAGACAACTCCTGCATCTCGGGAGGAGCCAACCGATACGGTGCCTTGGCTATAGGAGCCGCACCAGGAACAAGGTCGATCCTGAACTCCACCTGTCGCTCCGGAGGTATCCCAGGAAGCTCCTCTGGGAAGACGTCTACAAAGTCCCGAACCACCGGAACCTCGCTCATCGATGCATTACCCGCCTTTCGGGTATCCATCACATACGCGACATAACCTGCGCATCCCTGCTGGAGATAGCGCCTAGCCCTCGCTGCTGAACATACAGCGGGTCTACACTGCGGCCTTTCTCCATGAATTACCAACTCTCCCCCACTTGGGGTCCTGACCCGCACTAGCTGCTGCGCGCAATCTATCACCGCCCCATTAGGGCTCAACCAATCCATGCCAATAATCACCTTGTTCCCACGCAACGGTATGGGAACCAAGTCTACCAAGTAACGCTCCTCGAACAACCGCAGAACGCAATCTCGGAACACCATCGATGCTCGCACCGAACGATCATCAGCAATCTCTACCTCTAACGGACAATCTAACTCTCCTGAAGTCTCATGAAACCTCCTGCTAAGCGCAAGAGAAACAAACGATCGGGATGCACCCGAATCAAACAATACCTGAGCTGGGATGCCGTTCACATGGAACGATCCTAAAGCATACAGAGCACATATCAATATCATAACATCATAAAAATAAGATAGAGGGAAAGAATCATACCCGTCACCACATCGGGTGCGGCGCGTGCCTCCTCGGTAGTCAGCTGAAATGCCCGGCTCCTCACCACTGGAGCCTCTACCTTGCCCTGCCGACCATCCGTGATCCGCAGGGTCGCTGGAGCTGGCGCCTTCACTGGCGCTGAAACTGTCAACTGGGGGCAATTGGCCTTCTTGTGGCCCCTCTGATTGCAGTGAAAACACAGCAACTCCGATGTCTGAATAGCTGAAACTGGAGCAGTACAATCCCTGCTAAAGTGCCCTGCCTTGCCGCACTTGTAGCAGCCTACTGAACCCATCCTACATGCCCCCACATGCGACCTGCCGCATTTCCCGCAGCGGCTCGGTCCTGACTGACCTTTCGGCCTACCATCTGATCCCTTGGGCTTCTTCCCCGAAACCCCTCCTGCCTGACCCTCCTCTAGTTTCCGTTTCCGGATGTGCTCCAAATCTATCTCCCTCTCCCTTGCCCTGGCAATCATGGAGTCCAGGGTAGGGCAAGCCGAAAAGCTAACATGCTCCCGGATGTCAGCTCGTAGCATATCATGGTAACGAGTCCTCCTCATGTCCTCGTCACCGGCATACTGGGGCACCAACAAAGCCCTCTCCCTGAACTTGGTGGTGATCTCTGCCATAGTCTCTGTCGTCTGCCTCATGTCAAGAAACTCCCTGGCCAGCTGCTGAAGCTCGACCGCCGGCGCGAACTCTGCCCTGAACCTGGTCACAAAGTCCGACCAGGTCATAGACTCGATAGCTGAGGCTCCCAACGAGTCACCCACTGACTCCCACCAATCCCGGGCTCGGTCCCGTAGACATCCCGCTGCATACCTCACCTTCGACCCCTCGGGGCAGAAGCTAGTCAACTGGGCAGACTCGATGTCTGCAATCCATCGCCTGGCAACAATGGGGTCTTTCACCCCATGGAAATCCGGCGCACCGCTGCCCCTGAAGTCCTTGAAGGACAGCGTGCGAGATCCTGACTGGCTAGATGCCATATCACTCCTGAATGCCCGAAGGCGATCCTCCATCAACTCCATGATCCCTTCCTTGATCGACCCAAAGATAATGGGAGTCGACTCAAGGATACCCCTGGTGATCTCTAACGCGATGAACTCGCGTAGCCCCTCATCAATTGGCTCGGAACCTGATCCCGAACCTGACCCCTCTCCTGAGCTGCCATCTACCGGCCTCGATCGGAGTACCACCATTCTGCAATACATCACAACAATCATTAGTGATACTGATACTCCCTGAGGGATCACATCTACTTACAAGTTCCCTGGTCTTATCTTGGCCATCCTTGGTTCGGGTACAGATCCTCTGCTTTCAGTAGTACGGGCCCATACTACCTTCCACATCTATCCGTACCTTCTTCAAGGATTGCCTCGACTCCACCAGATCCCCTTCACTACTGCTGATCATTGCTATACTCATCCTAGGCTTGCCCTAGGGAAATCTCTAGTTCCACTCTAACCAGTCCTCAGCTGCTACAGGCCTCCTTGTAATGCCAGTTAGCCATTACCCGAATACCATCACATGTGACGAGGCCCAAATAATTCTTCGAGTATCCGACTCGTCCCTACAACGGTTGGACTCAAACAAGAGCTGCGCAGTAGGATCAAATCCGGCACTCTAAGATTATTCAACCCTAGTCACACGTGGCGTGACGCATTCGCCTAATGGCTAACTCCTATTATTCCGAGTCCCACGAAGCACGAAGCAAGCAGCATTCAGATAAGGGGTAACAATCTCAACTAACTCTATCACCTTCAGGAACTGAGCTAGCATAAAGTGCTAAGCTCATACTACCAGGCATAACCTAATCAGGCTATCCTACTTACTGTCTACCCGATAACTAGCATGCAATTTCCATACAACCAAAACACAATAGCAGGCACATAAGGCATCATTCCTAGATCCTTAGTCCTATTCTAGCATATTGTTCTACGAAAGTTGATAAACATAACATAAACTTGTATGGGTACTTTGGGGAATACTTACTCGAGCTCGGCCGGTCGCACACATCACACACTTCGTTCTTTCTCAAAATTCTTTTCTCAATTTTCGAAAACATTTTCTTTTAGAAACTCTTTTAATCCCTCGATTTGAGTTCAGACACCCCCGAAGGTGTGTCCGAATCCCTCAAACCAGGGCTCTGATACCAACTTGTAACAACCCAATTTTCATGACCAAAAATTTCGTTTTAAAAACATCACCTTTAGAGGATATAAAAGGACTAAAACATTGTCTGATCAAAATATCACACCAGTGAACCGTGTCTAAAAACCAAGTCATACATTTAATTAAAATATCAGAGTACAAATCCCAGTGAAGCTCGTAAATGCGGAAATCGGAGAGTGTGTGCGTGACGTGCCGCTACCGCGCCGGCTCCTTTCCCCTAGCTGAGGAGATACCTGAAACCAAAACTGAAAACTGTAAGCACAAAGCTTAGTGAGTTCCCCCATAATACCACATACCATGCAACAAATAACAACCATTATTCAGCTAGGAGTTACGGGCCTTGCCCACACTCGGGAAGATACGGGCCCTGCCCACACTTTGCTAGCCGGGAGATACGGGCCTCGCCCACACTCGTGAAGATACGGGCCCTGCCCACACTTCGCTATCTGGGAGATACGGGCCTAGCCCACACTCCGACCTTGGCGAGATACGGGCCCTGCCCACACTCAACCACTAACCCATACATACGAGTATCACGCAGACAACAAGTATAAGCAATTCTATCATATTAACACATATACCGTACTTAACTACAACAGAGATACGGGCTCGGCCCACACTCTAGTACTAGCGTCTCGTCTACACGGGTCGGCCTTGGTGCCCTAGACCCGTTCCTACTGGGAAGGAAACTCACCTCGAAATAGCTGCTGGTCTGTGTGGGAACTGATCACCTACCACTGCTGCTGCTGCTCCGGAAACCCTCCGGCTGCAATTCCCACAATATACTCAATCAAACACTGCTCACTGACCTTTGAGTAAAATGACCATTTTACCCCTGACCTTGCCATAAGTCAAAGTCAGAGTCAACTTTCAGTTGACCTCGACTCGCCGAGTTGGCTTTCCGACTCGCCGAGTCCCTACGCAAACGACTGCCCTGAATCCCGATCCTACCCGTCGAGTTAGGCGACGACTCGACGGGTTCGCCTTCAAGACCAATATTCAAGTCCTTCATCCTACTCGCCGAGTTGTATGAACAACTCGTCGAGTCCATCTTCATCCGAAGAACACCCATGCTAAGACTCGCCGAGTTGTATGAACAACTCGTCGAGTCTGTTCTTGATCTAAGGAGATTGCCTTGAACTCGCCGAGTCGGGGCATCGACTCGCCGAGTACCTCCATAGATGGGTTAAGCTTCCGACTCACTGAGTCACACCCTGTGACTCACTACTCACTCGACACTACAAAAAGGGGGACAAACTCGAAGACTCGCGAGCAGACTCGCCGAGTCACATGAACGACTCGCCGAGTCGTTGCCATGCACTCCTTAAATATACCTATTTGCTCGATTCCAGTCCATGCCATTCATAGATCTGGACTTCTAGGACACGAATCACACGTAAAGTTTCCAACTTTACGTGTGGATATTCACCAATATGGATTTTAGGGCTCAAAATGTCTCAAAAGGGTAGATCTAGGGCTAACAAGCCACATGGGGCCAAAAAGCTAACAGATCTGAGCTCCTGGAGCTCAATCTTGCCTAGATCCAAAGGCCAAACGCCTTATTACGACATATAATGCACATACAAACTTAGGGAATTGACCAAGAAGGACCCAAATGAAGTTTTAAGCATAGAATCAAGGGGAAAATGGGTTATACCTCAAAGGAACTGCTGGAAGGACACAAATAATGCTTGGATGGCTTCCCTTCTTCTGGATCTACTTCCTTCCTCTTTCAAAGCCTTCAAAAACACACCCACTAACCTCAAACTCCCAAAGAATAGCTTAGAACGAGAGATACAGGGCTTTAAGGGTCAATGGGGGCCGGCTTGGGGCTGATAAGTCCTTTAAATAGGGTGCAAACCCCTGAAACTTAGGGTTTCATCCAACAGCTGTGACTCGCCGAGTCCAGGATATGGACTCGCCGAGTCACCAACTTAAACGTGTCCCGGGTCCCGCATCCACTCGGCGAGTCGGACCTATGACTCGCCGAGTCCAAGGCAAGAAGAAAGGAAATACTCAAATAACATTTACGTACCAGGAACCGGGTGCTACAAAATAAATATTAAATTTAAAAAAATGAAAGAAAAATGAAAAATAAATACCCCAAGGGTATTATAGTCATTTCAATTTTTGGAGGGACTATTTTCACATACAAACTAGTCCAAAAGGACCACGAAGCCAAAAAAAATCGTTGTTTGGACTAAAACCCCAAAAAATGCATACCACAAGGACTATTTTTGCAATTTTATCTATCTTTTATCATAAAAACAAAAATAATAAAAAGTAAAGTCAAAATAATATCGTTTTGTTTTTCTACGTTGACCAGGACCAGCATGCAATAAAAGCGACAAAATTGCAAAAATGGTCCCTGTGGTTGTCAAAATTCTGTGTTTTTGATCCAAAACAAAATGTTGGTGCATCACTGATCCAATTTTGGATACCTTGTGTGGTTTTGGTCCCTATAATTAACATTTTGTGTGCTTTTGGTCAACACCCAACCTTAAATGACTAATATGCCCTTTAAATAATTATTTTCTAACTTTTTTATTATTTTCTTATCTTATAATTAAAAGAAAAACCAAAAAAAAAAAAAAAAAATCAAACCCACCCACTCCCATCTTACCCTACCTTCCTCCCCCTCTCTCTCGGCAGTTCTCCCTATCTTTGTCTTTCTTCCATCAACACACAAAACATTACTATCATTGCACCACCACCATGGATTCTCACCACCAGCAACCTAAACACAATCGATCGTCACCACCATCTACCGCCGCCTTACCATCTCCTCCATCGCCACCCCTTTCCCATTCCAACTAAAACCCTAAAATCGGTACAATTGAAACTAATAACGTTTGGAGAAAAAAAATTGACAGAAGAAAATTAAAGCAAACAATCAGAATACATCAAGGATTTATTGATAGGCGGTGGTGCTGCTCCACCTGGTTTCCGTCTCTTCATTATCGTCATACACCACCGAAGGCTCCATCTCTGGTAGGTGATTCGATTTGGGCTTAAAGTCTCTCGCCATCTCTTTTGACTCAATTCGTTTAGCACGTCACTCACTTGGCAACAATTTCTGGTGGGTGGATTTGGGTTTGAGCACCCTTTGGTTCAATCTGAGCATGTTTTTCTAATGAGGGAGATGTATGGGTGAAATTGGGGTTTTCTGACAGGCATATATATATATATATATATATATATATATATATATATATATATATATATATATATATATATATATATATATATATATATATATATATAAGATAGAGAGAGATAGAGAGAGAGATGTGGGGGAAATATGGGTTTTAGGATCTAAGAATCAGAGGTTTCATCGATTTAAAGAAGGAGATGCGGAGGTAAGGGTAGGGAAGTGGATGTGGTTACTGGCAGATGGTGATGGAAAATGGTGATGGCTAAAAAATGGTGGTGACAGGCGACCTGTATCGACTACTCAGTCACCACCATTGTCCCTTCCTTCCACCGAAGCTAGAGTGCAAAGCAAAGTCATCGCCACTTCTTCCCTGATGTACAATGATGTACATATCGGTGGCGTCTGGCGGTGTTGGCAGATGGTGGTGGTAGTCGGGGTGTTTTTAAATGTGTTTTTCAGATTGAGAAAAAAAGAGGTGGAGGAGATGAGTAGAACCACCGGTGAGAGAGAGAGAGAGAGAGAGAGAGATTCTTTAATTTTTAATTACTTAAAATCATTAAAATTCATATAAAAATAAGAAAAACAAATTTAAAGGGTATAATTGTCATTTTAAGTGGATAGGGGTCAAAATCACTAAAAGATCCAATTTTGGACCAGTGATGCATCAACATTTCGTTTTTGACCAATAACATATAATTTTGATAACCACAGGGACCATTTTTGCAATTTTGTCCATAAAAGCAAACCATAACAATGATCCGGATGAAAAAAAAAAACATAATTTACCCTAAACCACAGGGACAATTAATGTAATTTTACTCTTTTAAAAACACCGTAGAATTTCCTGAAACTTCCAACCATTATACATTCAGCGTTATATCCAAGTTTCTCATAAAGTTTAGCTGTAAAAAGATCTGAGTAGGATCCTTCAATTATACCTTCAATGGCCTCTTCTTCAACAGCATCTATTCACAAAAGCTTTAAATACGATGTATTTTTGAGTTTTAGAGGCGAAGACACCCGCACCAACTTCGTTGATCATCTTTATAATGCTCTACAGCAACAAAGCATTTATACTTACAAGGATGGCGAGGCAATTAAAAAAGGGAATTTAATTAGTGCTGAGTTGATCGGATCCATTGAAGGCTCACGATTCTATATCATTGTTTTCTCCAGAAACTACGCATCTTCATCTTGGTGCTTGGATGAGCTTGTGAAGATAATGGAGTGTCACAAGATGACTGATCATACCGCTTATCCCGTCTTCTATGATGTGGAACCGACGGAAGTCCGCAATCAAATCGGGACAGTTGGAGAAGCTTTTGTTAAACATGAAAACGATGAGGCTGCTGGGAAATGGAAAGAGGCACTAAAAGAAGCAGCAAATCTAGCTGGATGGGAGTTGAAGAACACTGCAAATGGGTAATTCCTTCTTTCATTTCTTCCTTCCTTCATCATATCTTTGTATAATTCTTTAATTTTGATCACTAGATGCCATTTTGGTCGATATAGCCTGGTCCGGGTGGTTCTCCTTGACCTAATTTTGGCCTGTCGGAACCCCTTTTTTTCTTATCGATTTTAGGCAAGTTCCATTTCTTAAAAATCCAACTCACAGTAGTTGTATCCTCCCAAAATCACGACTAATTAAAAAGAAAGCTTAATTATCTAGTAGTTTAATTTCCGATATGTACGGTTATCACTATTTTTTTTTATCACATCTCTGCAATGTTTCTTCATTTTATCATATCTGATGTTTTATGATTATGTTATTTATTATTTCATATACTTTGTATGTTATTATTGTTCTTGTTGGATTTTTAGCAAGCAAACTTAATCTTCTTTAACATATAGGCATGAAGCCAAATTCATCCAAAAAATTGTTGAAGAGATTTCACTACAGCTACGTTCCAGCGATTTCGACATTGATGAAAAGCTAGTAGGCATGGAGACCCGAGTAAAGGATGTTCTATCATTAATGGAAACTGGTGTTGATGATGTCCGCATGATTGGGATCAAGGGGATGGGAGGTGGTGGGAAGACAACTTTGGCCAGAGCTGTTTTTGATCAAATATCCTATCTGTTCGAAGGTAAAAGCTTCATTGAGAATGTTAGGGAAGTTTCAAGTACTTCTTTGTCTGGATTGAAATCATTGCAAAATCAAGTCCTTAAAGATGTCTCATTCGCGCAAGGTATCAACATAAGTAATGTTCATGATGGGAAAAGAATGATAAAGAGGATGATGCGTGGTATAAAGGTTCTTGTTGTTCTAGATGATGTGGATCATATAGACCAGCTTGCGGCGTTAGCCGGTATGCCTAATTGGTTTAGTCCAAGAAGTAGAATTATCATCACTACAAGAGACGAGCAGGTGCTTGTAGCACACAGGGTGAAGTTGATTGTTGATGTCAATTTGCTATCTTACAATGAAGCAATTTGCCTCTTCAGTAGGTATGCATTTGGGACAGAGATTCCAATTCAAGGGTATGGAGAGCTATCTGGAAAAGTTGTACGCTATGCTAATGGTCTTCCCTTAACAATAACAGTTTTGGGTTCGTTTCTTTGTGGTAAAAATGTAAGTGAGTGGATAGATGCTCTAAAAAGACTAGAAACGATTCCGTTAAATGAAACTCTTCAAAAATTGGAATTAAGCTACGTCACTCTAGAGGAAGATTACAAGGAAATATTCCTAAATGTTGCATGCATACTGAAAGGGTGGTCGAAAGAGTTGGCAATCGAAGCACTTGAAAGTTGTGGATTTCATGCTACAAATGGTTTAAAAATTCTTGAGCAAAAATCACTTATAACTATTAGTAAACCTTATGAGTTTGTGGGCATGCATGACCATATTGAAGAAATGGGCAGGAATATTGTTCGTCGTTTGCACCCAAATAGCCGACTGTGGATTAAAGAGGAAATTAAAGATATATTGGCTAATGACTTGGTAAGATCAAGTTGATTTGTTAGTTTTTTGAAACAAGCATATTTTTCATTTGTTATGACTCAAGTTTCATGGTGACTACTTTTGCATTACAGGGTACTAACGCAACAAGATATATACGATTCGACATAGGGAATGTCAATTTGGAAATTGTTATGAAAGGTCTTAGAAAGATGAAGGAACTTAGATTTCTGCATGTGGCTCCACCGCATATACAAGAAGATTTTGTTGAGAGACATAGGAATCATGATAATGTCAACCAACACTTACCAAATGCTTTACAATATCTACCAAATGCTTTACAATATCTGCATTGGTACAAGTACCCTTTGTCGTCTTTCCCCAACACATTTCTAGGAAATAATCTTGTTGCACTTAAGATGGTTAAGAGCAAAATCGTGCAACTTTGGGAAGGGGGAGAAAGAAAGGTAGAATTATGGATGATTAATTTTTTACATGATTCATCATTATCACCATACATCAACTGCTTTGTTATTACACCAATATTCATCTTTTTTTTGTGTGTGTGAGTATGTCAGGTTCTTAACAAGCTCAAAATTCTTGACCTTAGTCGTTCAAATTTGATGACCCTTGATCTTCGCTCAGCTGTGAACCTGGAGCTGTTACGTCTTGATGGCTGCAATTCTTTGGTAGAATTTCACTTGCCCGGTAGATGTCTGAATCTCAAATCCCTGACACTCACTTATTCAAAGTTGAGGACCCTGGACATTGGACAGACTCCAAATCTGAAGCATTTAGATCTTAAAGGCTGTTATTATTTAGTAGAATTTCGCTTACCAAATCCATGTCTAGAGCTCATATCTGTTAACCTCAGTGGTTCGAACTTGAGGACCATTGACCTTCATTCATGTGTGAATCTCAAGTTGTTAGATCTTAAATACTGCTCTGCTTTGGTAGAACTTCACATGCCTGGTAAATATCTAAATCTCAGATCCCTGACACTCACTTATTCAAAGTTGAGGACCCTACACATTGGGCAGACTCCGAATCTGGAGGATTTAGATCTTAACAACTGTTATGATTTGGAAGACTTTCATATGGCCGATAAATGCCCAAAGCTCACATCCCTCAACATTAGTTATTCAAAGTTGAAAACCCTTGACCTTGGGCTGGCTCCAAATCTCAAGAACTTAAATCTTGAAGAATGTAATAATCTGGTACAACTTCATGTTCCCTTTGGATGTCTAGAAAATCTTGTTTACTTGGTCTTAAGTGGCTGTTTGAGGTATACATCTTTTCTGTTTGACAAAAGGAATGCTGCTTCTAGTAGCAGGGATGAATCAATTGAGGTTGGTCCTTTAGCTGAGTTACATCTGATTGCCAAGTCCCTTAAAGAATGTCCGCTTCACCCCGACAATACTTTGCGAAAGTTTCAATTTCAATGTTTTTACAAAGATGATCCCTCATCGACTGGAAATGTTGAGAAGCTTCTTTCTTTTGGTCTATGTGCTTGCACAAACCTTGAGACATTCTCAGAAAGCATTTGTGGGTTACGGCGTTTAAGAAAGCTTAAACTCGAATGCTATCCGGAGGCTCCCAAAGATCTTGACCAGTTAGAATGTCTAGAAGAGCTAAGTATTTCTACAACAGATATGAAACATCTTCCAGATAGCATTTGTATGTTGAAACATCTGGAAATTCTTCAACTTAAAGATTGTTGGAGTCTTGAGAAGTTACCTGAGGATCTTGGCCGATTAGAATGTTTAAAAATGCTGACTTTGTCAGATACAAAGATTAAACATCTTCCTGATAGCATTTGTATGTTGAAACATCTGGTATTTCTTGAGCTTAGTGATTGTTTCTATCTTGAAACGTTACCCGAGGATCTTGGCCAACTAGAATGTTTAGAGACGCTAGATTTGTCGTATGCAAAGATCGAACGTCTTCCAGATAGCATATGTATGTTGAAACATCTGAAAAACCTCGTTCTTGCACGTTGTTCTTTACTTAAGACGTTACCAAAGGATCTTGGCGAATTAGAATGTTTGTTAGAGCTAAACATGTCATCCTCAATGATCAAACATCTTCCGGATACTATTTGTATGTTGAAAGATTTGGAACATCTCAATCTTAATCATTGTTTGTTACTTGAGAAATTAC
Organism: Lactuca serriola; assembly: GCF_051521515.1. Classification (NCBI taxonomy): domain Eukaryota; kingdom Viridiplantae; phylum Streptophyta; class Magnoliopsida; order Asterales; family Asteraceae; genus Lactuca; species Lactuca serriola. Next base: position 161,354,869 of record NC_136416.1, on the reverse strand, counting down.
CAGATGATCTTGACCGATTAGAAAGTTTACGGAGCCTAACCCTAAGGAAGTGCAAGCTTTTACGAGATATTCCAATCAGCATCTGTAAGATGAAACGTTTAGAAAGGCTAGATGTAACCGGTACATGCATAAGCAATCTTCCGCATGACATTTGTTTGTTGAAACGCCTGCATATTTTAGGGTCGAGAGGCCTTCTTGAATCCTCTGGTTTCACATCCAAGATACAAACTGTCCAGTACGAAGATACCTGCTTTGTAGATGTGTGAATAGCAGTCGATTAGTGTCGACATGATCCGGTATGTCTCTATTTATGATGGAGTCTACCCTATCTCCATAAGGGCTCTCTTTTGGAGAGAAAATCAGGACTATATATAGAGTATATATCATCTCTCTATAAGGGCTCTTTTGGAGGGTATATGAATTTGAGATGCTCCAAGAATTCACAAACAACTATTCTGATATAGGTACTTTCGATGTTTTCTATTGATCATCTTATTTTGATTTGAATTTTGAAATCAATGGCTATGGTTAATTCTCTTAGCAAAATTCAGTAAATATACTTAAAAAAAATACTAGTATGTAGTATGCATAAAAGAAGAATCCATGTCATACTTTTAAGCTTGGTTTTATAGAGTGCTTATTCATCGTTTGTGTTGAACTTAGAGTGCCATTCGAGTTAAAACCATCAAAGTCTTGGCAGATCCAAATACAATGTAAGAGTTGATCAAGAATTATAAAAAAAATAAAATAAATAATCTTAGAAACAGATGTGGATTTCATGCAAATTGTACTTAACAAGTACAACTTGTATTCCCTTCTTTTTCCCATTTTCTGCATTTAAATTGTATTTGTGTTACTATTGATCCTAACATTTTCCCTTCTTTTTCCCATTTACTGCATCTAAATACTAGTATGTAGTACAATTTGGAGTTTGATGTCCAGTAAGCAATTGGAACCACATGCAAGGACTTTGTAAAGCTGTTGGGTAGAGAAGGAAACAGGATGAAGGATGAAGGATTCAAGTCGTTGCAAGTTAATTAATTCATGGTTCTTAGTGAACAGAGTTGAGTGGGAACTTTGATAAATTTTTAAATGGTATTGTTAATAATATGTTAAGGAACTGTTTTTGCGTAATTAACAACCATAAACAAGTTTTTATTTACACAACCATAATATATATGGGATTGTCTACTGGTGTTACACTAAGCTACTGAATATGCTTAAATAATAAGATTATTTGAAAATTACAAATTTCAGCAAAAAGTCTAAAGCTGGAACAGGGGGTTGAAATGGCCATCGATGAGCTTCTAACTGAAGCCTTGTAATACTACTTCAATTACGAGCAAAAGACAGGTTCAAACATAATTAAACTTGTTATACAATATCAATATATAAATTAGAAATGTTGTATGTCATGAATGGCTCAAATAAGCGATATTATAAATATGATAAAATGACTACCTTAATTGACTCTAAATATGATAAAATGACTACCTTAATTGACTCCGCACTAAGTATGAGAAATTATGCACTAAGTATGAGAAATTAAATATTCTTTTACTTTTTGTTCATACCAATCATTCTACCTATTTAAATAATGACATGTGTCATATTAGTATATTAAAATATCATTAAATTTTATTAAATAAGCATTAAATTTGACATATGTCTTCATTTAAATGGATAAGATGATTGATAGGAACAAAAAGCAAGAGAATATTTAATATATTTTTTTTTCTTTTTCTGTTGTATTTGAAATTTGTTATAGTTTCCTTCTTTTCTTTCTAGAGGTGGATCTATTCTTAGAAAAAAGAAAGGGTATACTGTTATGAACGGGTTTATAATAACATATTCAATAACATAAAAACCACCAAATGATTCTAATATTGATGTGAAAGACTCTATAATACCCAAATGATTATAAATGAAGATAGTATAGCTGATTCGAGATAGCCAATCTCCTAATAGGAATGAATTCCAATTTTCACACAAAAGATAGATATCTCGAGATAGCCAATCTCCTAATAGGAATGAATTCCAATTTTCACACAAAAGATAGATATCTCACTCCCTGTCCACTACTCTCTTTAATTTGATGATTTCTCATATTACCCTTAACTAACTTATTTGCCTAATATAAAGGTATTAACATATATGACACCACCAAAAGTTTAGGAATCTCCTTTTTTTTTAAGTATAAAGAAAAATTATATTTTTTAATGAAAATATAGATGATAGTTCTCAATTTCAGAAGGGTCGCTGTAGTGATCTAAATATCAAAATCCAATAATAGACCTAAAATCTTAATTATCGTAATCCAAATAAACCTAAAATTTTAATAATATTTGACTGTATCAAAAAATTTATAAAATCGAAAAAAAAAAAACCAAAATAAGTATCAAATAGGTAGTCCTGAAAACCTTTAAATTGATTTGATGATGACAATAACTATACTTTTATCACCAAACCCAACAAAATCTACGTTGTTACTAGTTGTTACATCCAACTTCAAGCTATATTGGAATTTTTTCCAAATGTTTTGAAAACAAGTTAGTCTAGTTTATCTTTCAGAACCTTGACAACCTCTATATGTCAAGTTGTCATATATATATATATATATATATATATATATATATATATATATATATATATATATATATATATATATATATGGGTGAGATCCGTTAAAAACTCATTAAGGGCATGATCGTCATCTTACCGATCCTGTACATTTGAAATTAGTAAGTTGTGATGTTTTGGATAAAACAAAGACCAACTTAGACCAATTGTGAGAAGTGTTTAACTTGATAAGAATCCGCACTAACTCTTGAATATTTGTTTTGTCAAGGAATGGTTCTTGACAAAGAGAATCTTATATGTCAAGAGGACAGTGGGAGTCTTAAAAAATCTTGAAATAGTTTCAAGAACTAATCAAGAGTTTTGTTAATCACTAGCCCACGACTTGAGGTCTATAACCTATCGTGCTGACATATTCTTATTTCTGTGTCTATTCCAGTAAAGGTTGACTATGCTTGTGAGTTCCATGAGTTCTCAAAATTGTTTGCATAACAACCCAGAAGCAATGGTAGGCATTGTGCTACCAGGTGGCAAGAAATTAAGATTGAACAAGTTCAGTCCATATGAGTTTGGATTTGTCACTAACCTTGTCTTGTGATTATGGTTATGACAAATTCACATGGATAGGAACACTTACACCATAAGATCTAAGTGTCATAAGGTTTCTCTTCGATTCATGGAAATGATGGTAAGGAAACACTTTCACTAAGTAGATTTTAAGTAGATAGCAGTTGTGATATTTGCATTCTCATGTCGTTAGTGGAACGTGTGTGGTTAACCGGCACACTAACTAGTGAGAATGGCAAAAGGTCTAGACAAACATGTGAGCTATCTAAGGAAAGGTGTATGATTTTGATAAAGTCTTATCAAAGCAATCTCGTATCAGAAATCTGAACTTTGGTAAGAAAGTCAATAAAGTATTAATTTCTAGAAGTCCAGTTGATCTCTAGATACATGTCAAAGCTAGTGGGAGCATAAGTGTTATGCTAGTAAGATAATAATCATTATGCTAGTGGGAGTATGATTATTATGTTAAGTGTTGCAAGTAAGCAATGTTAATTATAGAAAACAAAAGTTTCAATTTGCTTTGAATTAAGGGAGAGGATTTTATACTTCATTCCAATTCTACAAGCTTAGATTGAGATCTTAATCAACTTTAGTCAAGGATATATATATATATATATATATATATATATATATATATATATATATATATATATATATATATATATATGAATGTTATGTTGGAATGGTTCAACATAAGGAAATTCTGTATATGTTGCGTTCTCAAAATTCGATTATGATTACGTCATACCTCTTCATAGTTCGAATTATGAGAACATGGAAAATAAATTTTTTTATAGCATGAACCGTGTCCCATATGCTTCGGATATAAGATCGATTGCATGTGCTATAATATTCATCCATTCTAAATTTTCCTAATGCTTAGGGCATTAAAAAGGGAAAAAGGATTAGAACTGGATATGACTAAAATGATTAAGCAATTGTCAAGGAAAATCTGAGGTTTACCGAAGATTGGTTACTCATGGACAATTGGAAGTATAGGGTAAGGACCATATTGACATGTTTTGAAAAAAGGCAACTCTTGTTCAAAAGTGATGGTCAAAATGGGAATATGGAATTGTTTCCATAGGTGGAAGTTATTCTTTGAATCTGCGTAAGATTAGAGAACTTAATGCAAGAAAGATGTTCAAAGGAATGTACTTTGAATTTGAGACTTCATTTCCATGGAATTGCTTTCCATTGGAAATACTTTGTAATGTCTATTGCCAAGTCTTTGTGACTTGTGTGCATAGTCATTACAAGAGGATCATTGCATATAAGTTTAGAATCTAACAGATTACGATAAATGACAAGAATTTGGTGTTCTTACATTTATTGTAAAGGATTTGGGATTGTGAAATGAGCATCATTGAGATGTTGTCAATCGATCTGTTTCACAAAGAAAGGACCACGTGTAAACATAGTGCGCATACTTGGAGTATGGCATAGCTATTGTTTGGACGAACATAGTGTGCATGCTTGGAGCATGGCATGACTATTCTTTCAATTCAAGTATCAAGTTGATTAATCGAAACATAAATAATGAGTAATCCATATGGTGCTTAAATAAAAGGTGTTTTTATTTACACTCAAAGTGTTGGGGCCATATAAGATTAGTATTATTCTTGTGTTTCACTTTGCGTGTTTTGACTTCCAGAATAATTATGTTAGGGTATATATCATATTATTCAAACCATCCACAGTCAGTCATATGTTGGAAGTATATATGAATTAAGACTGTAATGAATTTGGCTTGTATGATTTGTCTAAAGTGCTTTAGACAATGAAATGGTTGCTACAACATTCACGAGTACTCATAAGGGCTGAGTATTGGATTCAACCCACGCTCACTTGCATCACTTCATGGAATTTATCTCGAGTGATCGTAAGACGGTAATATCATATAAATCTTCAAACCTAGAGATATGAGTTGTTGACTGTGAGCTGGTTATTCATTGATTGTACAAAAATGCATTGGTAACTCGATGTTATAAAACGTGCCTTTGTGAATAATTCAACAAGTAGTTAGTACAAGCATATCAGTCGAAGTTTATCTGTTCCTTCTAGAAATAGAAGCGATATCTGGGCCCCTTGATGATTTGGTTTTGACCTATGTACCGGGCCCGGTCAAAACCTAATTGATGCGTTCAATTTAGTTTTATGTCAAAACAAATCAGAGATCGAGAAACAAATGTTGGACAATAAGTAAGACCATGTTCCATGTGTTTGTCCGGCTGATATCATGAGAACAGAGGAATATATGATCACTTATCTTAAATGGCGTATCATCATCATCTCAGTTCCGAGAGACTTTGAAAGAGCTACGATTGCTAGTCGGATCTTGAAGTCGTATTTGCAAATATAGTTATCAGACTTATCCAAGTTGGAGACTGTTGTATATAGTGTCTAAGTCCATAACTTTATTTGGTATGTACTTGACCCGACCCGGCATGGTCCATTTGGGTTGCATGGCATTGCAATACTTGGATTGACAAAATGAGAGAATAAGGCACTTATGATTATTAATATTGTAACACCGTAAAAATTTCAACAATTTTTCGCATTTCATAAAAACATATTTTCATTAATAATTAATAAAAAGTCATCGTATAGTTGTCAAATCATAACAATTCAATCCCAAGATCACATCATATAAAAACTCCGCTACGTGTGTGTACGAATCATGCCGACGCCTTCCCGTGATCATCGTTGATACTTGAAACACATAACACATAACACTGTAAGAATAAATGCTTAGTGAGTTCCCTAAAATACCACATACTGCACATATGCCTTTCCAGGCCCTAGGATCTTCCGATCCAAGTGTCTCAGGGGATTTCCATCTCGAAACTCTGTTGACCTTCCGGTCCATAACATCTTGACCTTCCGGTCCATATCATCATACTCATATCATAACATATCACATATAGCATACATCACATATACATCATGCACATAAGACCTTCCGGTCACACATAATTACCCCATCGGGCAAGGCATAGTGAGAAGACTCACCTCAGACGTCTCAGTAATGCTCTGACTCGGAAGAAATACGATCTAGCCCCCCTCCTAAACACATAAAATAAATGCTCTCATAAATATAACTCTCGGGACTAGACTCCATCCTCTCTTGGCATCCTCAGAAGGGTAAAAGACCATTTTACCCCTCTCTTGGCCCAAAGGCCCCATTGCTGGCCAATCCCTAAAGTCAACAAAAGTCAATGGTCAAACTTTGACCCGACTCGTCGAGTGCACTAGGGCGACTCGGCGAGTCCACACGTGTCCACTATATCTTACTAGCCTTATTGGCACGTCGAGTCCTTCTCCTTGCTCGACGAGTCACACCTGGCATGAATCGTGGGGCCACCCCGACTCAACTCGCTGAGTCTCAAGATCAACTCGGCGATTTCCACCTTGAACTCTAGTCCTCTAATCCCTCTCTGACTTAGTAAGTCATACCCCCAACTCAGTAAGTTCACTCACTGAGTGATTTATGAGAAACCCTAACCCTACTCGCCGAGTCTGCCCTTGGACTCGGCGAGTTCATGCCATGCATAAACTCGAATGACCTTCTGAGGTCAGATCTACTTCTTTGATCCATAGATCTGACCTTCCCAAGCATGATAAACACGTAAAGCTCGAATCTTGACACTCATGGAACAACTAGGAGGTTTCACTTGGTGATTTAGCCCCAAAAATAACATCCTAAGCTCAACACCTCCATGGTTCATCATAAAGCAAACTGAGATAAGCTCTTCAGACCACTATGGGTCCAGATTTGAAGTCTTAATGCGAATAGGGGCCATATTCCCACCATTTCTTCCATTAAAGGACATTAAAACTCTACATCTATGGATTCCTTCAACAAAACAGATAAAGGAGCGATATAATACCTCAAAGATGAAGTCTTTAGCTCGGAATCCACAAATGCACCACCTCCTTGGTCTCCTCTAAGCTGGAAACACCTCCTTTTTGCAAGAATAGCTCACAAAGATCAAGAAATGGCTCCTTTCCTCTCATAATCGCTCTAGCTCTTTTAAGGTTTCACTCTGGGGTTTGGTAGCCGAAAATGACGGCCCTAAGAGCCTTTAAATAGGTCCCAAACCCGGGAAATTAGGGTTTCATTAAACAGCGCGGACTCGCCGAGTCCACTCATGAACTCGCCGAGTCCGGTCATTAATCCGGATAAGAATCGCGACCCTACTCGGCGAGTCTGAGCACCAACTCGCCAAGTCCTTCCACAAACTTCAAAATAAAAGGATAAATAATATACCTGGGAATCCGGATGTTACAAATATATTATAAGTTATAATATATTAATAATAGTATTATTTAATTAGTCATGATCAAGTATTAATTTAAGTATTAATTTGGTGATCAAGTTGAAACTAATTAAATATGTGGGGTTGATTATGACAATCATCTAAACTTTTATGGTGGATTAAATGATCCATGGTTTATGGGTTATGGATATAACCATATGGAGCTCTATGGATAGTCCATGGGAGTTACAAACCCATGGGTCATGAGAATGGAAGAGTCATGACAATTATGAGTCTTCATGATGAAACCCTAATTGTGGCACTACTATAAAAGGACCCCATGGCTAGGAAAATTGGCACACATAGTATTGTTGTGAGGGCATAGCCGATTTTGGTGTGTAGAAACATTCTCTCTAGTTATTCCAAGGTTGTAGTGTTGTGTGAAGCATTTGAGGCACACCATTTTGGGTGCTAGGCTCACAAAGTCTTGAAGGAATCCAAACAACAACAAGGTATGTATTTCTACTAGTTTTTATGTAGTATGTATTCCCTATGCCATGCTAGTTAGGAAATAACCTTGAAATAGAAATTTGCATGTATATAGAGAAAACATAGATTCAAGGTTATTAGGGTTGCATGTACACTTAGGAAGTGTTATAATGCTCAAAACCCATCACTTACACCCTTTATACCAGATAGTATCCTCTCCTTCTACTATTCATTCTCTCTTACCTCCTCCTTCTAACCTACCTGTTCAAAAATCATAGAAATGCAAGCACCCATGTTGGGTTTACTATATGATCGAACAACGATAGGGGTTCCAATGTCCAATTTTAGATCAGATGGATATGAAAGTAGGTCCGATGGAATTCCCTTCTCTCAAATCCCTTGTTGAAAGCAGGTCAGTCACTAATACTTCAACATTTTGCTCTCAACTCCATGTCTACCGTCAGCTCTAGTTCTCCTTTGTCTCACCGGAAATTGATTTGTTGGTTTGATTTTGTACAATCCATATGTTCTATCTCAATTGCCATCATCCTTTTGTTTCCTATTAATCGGAGGGGAGGGTTTCGTTTCTGTTTTGGGTAATATATGTCGGAGTTGTGGCAATTGAAAGGGGGTTTATGAAAGTGAAACATATAGTGTCACCTCTTCAGTTGACGATTCATTCATGATTATATATGGAAAATCGATTGCATTTTGAGAGGGAATAGTTGATTATTGTGATAAACTTAATCATAGATTTTAGGCATATCGGTTGTGCTCTTTTAATCGGATTTCGATGATTGATGGAAGGATACTAGTTTTCAATTTGAAAATCTCCAATGGTTTCGATGGAGATGCTCTTAGAAAGTTTCGATCTTGAAAGATTTCGATGGAATTTGTTTCCATGAACTACATCCATCGATTGGGGTAATGGTGGTTTAATTTATATGATTATCGAGTTATTATTGCTTTTACCAGTTAAAAATATCAAATAAGAATCTGGGATATTTCAAAACTGATGTCAACAATTGAGAATAATTTTACTGGGTGGGGAGGAGCCATGGTCGATGAAGTTGGTGGTGATGTTTTGGTATGTTTTCAAGTTATTGGTGTGTGTGTGTGTTTTGTTGAGTTACGGGTATGTGTGTGTGTGTGTTTGACTTACAGGGGAAGGGAAGAAGACGATGAACAGGAAGTGGGTTTTAAAGGTTTTCCGGTGAGTGTGTGTGTGAGAAAGAGAGAGATAGGGAGGGTATTGTGGTGGGTGGGCCGTTATTTTGTTTTTCTTTTATTTTTAAATTAGCAAATTATTAAAATAAATATAAAAATGCAGAAAAGAAAATAGAAGGGCAAAATTGTCATTTCAAGTTTACTAGGGACCAAAACCACAGAAAATACTTGATTTTGGACCATTTATGCAAGTCGGAAACTTTTTGGACTCTATCCACAGTTTTTGACAAACCACAGGGACCAATTTTGCAGTTTTGTCTTTTAAAAAAAAACTGCAACTTTTTCAAAAAAGCTGCAATGTTTTTTATAAAACTGCATTTTTTAAAGTAAAATTTTAAAAATCAATACATTAAATAAAAACTGGAATATTAAAAAAAAAAAAAAAAAAAAAAAAAAAAAAAAAAAAACTGTAACATTTTTAACAAAAAAATCAACGTTTTAGGTGTATATATGTATATTTTTCAAGTACATATATACATCTTTCTTATACTATAATATTCGTAAGTAATTATATAAAAAATTCATTTTTATTTAATAATCTATAAACACAATAGTACAAGTATTTTATTCGATACAAAATAAAATATAAAAAAACCAAAAATTATTACAAAATTTCAAAGCGTTTTTATGTCTTCGTGTTCCATATTTTCTTTAATTTATTATTTTTCATCTCTTCAATGTTTTCCACAAATTCTTCCAAATCTACAAGAATTTTTTTTGATTAATGTAAGAAAACTCATAAAAATACATGTGTGCATATAGACGTAATTTATATGTAAATTACATATGTATCACATGTAACTCATATGTGATTCACTTGTGATTTACATGTGAATTACATGTAATGAACATGTGAATCACATGTAATTCATATGTGAATCACTTGTGATTTACTTGTGAATTACATGTGATTCACTTGTGATTTATATGTGAATCACATGTAATTCATATGTGATTCACTTGTGATATATTGCTAAAATGAAACAAATTAAAATAAACTATATGGTTAGAAAAAATAAATAATTAAGATGATTTACATGTGAATTATATGTGATTCACATGTAAATCACAAATGATTCACATGTAGCACAAGTGATTCACATAAGCCACAAGTGATGCACATGTGAATCACAAGTGATTCACATGTGAATCACAAGTGATTCACATGTAAATCACAAGTGATTTATGAAGCTCAATATAGAAGCAATTAAAATAAATTATATGGTTAGAAAAAATAAATAATTAACATGATTTACATGTGAATTACATGTGATTCACATGTAAATCACAAATGATTCACATGTGTTACAAGTGATTCACATGTAAATCTCTTTATTCATCATCATTTTTCTATATAAACTTTTTGATATTATGTGAGAATTACCTAAAATCCAAAAAATCTGCAATTGTAGAAAGCTCTCACAACTACAGCTTGATAGGAACATGAATGGAAAAATCTGAATGATATTTGTGACACATCATACATACATTCAAATGGTTCTTTAAGACATATACTTTAGGTTGGTTAACCAGATAAGCATCCTGGATTGCATGGTCCTGCATTAAGAACATAAATGATACGATGTTAACATTCATGGTAACATTCTATAAAAATGAACAATGTTCATGCTTTCATGCAAGTCATGTGAAAACATGATATGAAGTCTTAACTTTGAAAGCTTAAAACTAAATTACCACACCAAATCCATGTGAATCAGAGAATCGTACCTATTTTTATGGCGTTTCAACCACTTTTTGGAAGATTGATACTGGATCTCTGGAGCTGTTTCTCATCAGGCTTACAAGTTACAACCAAAAGTTATATATAAAGACATTGTAATCTAATCAAATTGCCATTGGCCAAGATAAGAAGTTTTATTACTGGACAACTTTGTGGATGATATGATATAACTACCACTATTTGCTAACTTCAGATAACAATTGTTTAGTTCTTTTATATGATATAGAACTCATCAAATTTAGAAAATAATTTAGATATTTAATCTACTCAACTGTCAGTTGTAACAAGTTCTTCATTCTTTTGTTTTATAACAAAGATGTAAAATAATGCAAAATGAATTTTAATATCTTTAACATTATGTTATTGAAGTGTGTTATGAATTTAATAGGATGGATATACCTTAGATTTGGGTTTCTTTCAAACACGATTGATATTGCCTACTCTATAGACATGTCTTCAGGGAACTCCTCCCTTAATTTATTAGTCTGCAATACATAAAGCAGCATGTCAAGAGACCAATAAGGAAAGAAAACAAAAGGTTTAAATATTTAGAAATAAATTTGATTAATGATAACAGTTGTGATAGAAGAAATTGCCTCTTCCAATATGGTCTCGAATGTTTTTCCAAACTGTGAGACTAATTCTTGAGGACTTTGATTCCTATCAATATCAAACAGTTCATAGCTAAAGAGTACAAAAAAAAAATTTAAGGAGTACATCAATAACAGGAAATTGTTAAAATAAATTATAATTTATTGGTTAAAAGTACATGAACTTCTTATAGGTGTTCCAGAAATTTAAATTTGGTAAACAATTTGCATCTTGAATTAAGTTAGGTCTCGAATGTTTTTCCAAACTGTGAGACTAATTCTTGAGGACTTTGATTCCTATTCATATCAAACAGTGCATAGCTAAAGAGTACAAAAAGAAAATTTAAGGAGTACGTCAGTAATAGGAAATTGTTAAAATAAAATATAATTTATTGGTTAAAAGTACATGAACTTCTTATAGGTGTTCCAGAACATTAAATTTGGTAAACAATTTGCATCTTGAATTAAGTTAGGTCTTGAATGTTTTTCCAAACTGTGAGACTAATTCTTGAGGACTTTGATTCCTATCCATATCAAACAGTGCGTAGCTAAAGAGTACAAAAAGAAATTTTAAGGAGTACCTCAGTAATAGGAAATTGTTAAAATAAATTATAATTTATTGGTTAAAAGTACATGAACTTCTTATAGGTGTTCCAGAACATTAAATTTGGTAAACAGTTTGCATCTTGAATTAAGTCATCTTTGGAGAAAACACAAATTGATCATTATCTTTTTTTTTGTTTCTATGTTCAAGAATATAAAGTAATATAACTTGAGCTCATAACTTATTTTCAAGATATGATGACATTTGCTTTTCTGGTGTTGGAAGGTATTACAGTAATTATATCGCATTCAAGTATATAAATAGGAAGTAAAGCTGAGTGTTAATCTGTTATTTCGGTGACGTTTCACAGCTCGTGAAGAGCTTTCCTTCTGTTGAAATGGTGTTTGGAAAGGGACAAAAATTGTCACTAACCCCCGAGAAATACTAGTTCAGAGTAAGCAGTTATTCCAATATTTAGAAAATTAAATTCATTTAACATCAATGGTGTCTGTTTGCTAAATATTCTGATGATTTTAACAATGATCTAACACAAAAAATTGGTTGTTAAGTCGTTGAGGACTTTAATCAAATAGTTGGTGTATGATCAGAAAATCGGTTATTAACTTAGAAAGATAACATACAAATCATTAAAACCAGGAAAAACTCAAGAACACAAAGATAGGAAACGTATTCTATCATATTAAACACCAAGATAGACAACAAATTCTAGCAAAATAATCAATGAGATAAGCAACAAATTCTAGCGTAATAATACCTGAACACAAAGATAGGATTTGGCGATCTCGGGACCGATACCTTGCCAGGGAAGAGAGTGGTGCAGATCAAAATAGATCCAGAAGAATACTTCCAATTTATGATGAATCGATACCTAAATGAATTTCCACGGTCATATGCTTGACTTTCTGATCCCAGGAGTTGATCAATGATGACAAATTGATGCTTACAAAAACTTGATAAATCATTCTTGATCGATCTCGATGAATCGATAATCATGAATCGGGCGATTTAGGGCTTCAAGTATCGTAATCTAAAGTGAACACGAACATTGTCGATCTATAGGTTCATAAATTCTTCACCGATGATCTGGATATGAAAGATTGTTGATTGGTAGCTGACGTTCATTGTCGACAGACGTAGAGCTGGACCGATTGAGGGAGGATGGAGAAGAGAAGAGATATGGTGGAGACGTGGGATATATATATATATATATATATATATATATATATATATATATATATATATATATATATATATATATATATATATATATATCAATCTGATAATGAATGGTGATCTGGAGATGTATGTGTATGAGTCAATTTCTATTACCCTAAAATGCCCCTAATTCCATTTAATTTTGATGCCACCGTCCCTTTATTTTTCCACTTATTTACAAAAATGTCACAATGCATCTTGGTCATCTCTTTTTTTGATCCAATGTTCCACTTTTAGGTCTTAGGTTCTCAGGAAACTATGAGTTCTTAAATGATCCTTCCTCTCTCTCTCTCTCTCTATATATATATATATATATATATATATATATATATATATATATATATATATATATATATATATATATATAGAGAGAGAGAGAGAGAGAGAGAGAGAGAAAAAAAAATTAAGATCATGTATGAGGACTCAAAATTTGGTGACGAACGCGAGGAGAAATCTTAACCTCTTATTAAGAAGGGAAAATGACATATAGGCCCTATAATGTTTATAGAGTTTACCTATTTAGTCACTTAACTTATTTTTTAGCCTAATAAGGGAACAAACTCATTTTTGTCGGGTCTATTAGGTCATTTTGGTAGAATTGAAGGGGTAAACCGGTTACCCCTTGCCACATAAGCACTTCTTATGACCCCACTTCACTTGCCCCATAATATTTTCCTCATTCTTCCCTCCTTCCCTCCATTTCCACTGTATCGCCTACCATAGAAGACCAGCTGAAAGAAATTCTCACTACAAAACCTTCCATCTTCTACAACTTTCATCACTTCAACTTTCAACCCATAAAACTCAACCCCAAATTCCTTTTTTCTCACTACACCTGCGGAGCCATGTTCAAAGTGATGAGCATGAGGAAAGGTCGCCGTGGATACGATCAATTAATCAGCGAACCCACCACCGATGATCTATTATCAGAACCTCAAATGATCAGATCCACAACGTCGCCTCCGAATTTCTTCAGCGATTTTCTGGTGAAGATTGTGCCAGAACCGAAAGTCCCAAATTTCATATAAAAGGAAGCAAAGAAACTGAGCAAACTTGATCCCCTTTTTAGCTTATTCGAGAAGAGGAGCCGGAAGAAGAAGGCGACAGCTAAACCAGAGTTCGCAAGATACATGCAATACCTCAAGGAAGGAGTTAGTTGGAATCCTAATTCAACTATGCCTGTAATCGCCTACCATAGAAGACCATCTGTAGCATGCCCTACAACTTCTTTTCACCACCACACCTTTTCAAATCATCTTCTTTCCTCATAACCCCGTTGGTCATAAATTAAACCCATCAGTAACATACGGAAACGAGGTTTTCACACGGGTATGTTGGATAAATTCAGAAAAAAGATGGTTTTAGGAGGAAGGGCATTTTGGGAAGTTTTTTAATTAATTATTTTTGTTCCAGTTTTATATGAGTCAAATACTTATTGTTTTAGTATAAGTAGAGGACGTATGTAGCTTTGTTAATTAATTCGAGAACAAGTTTTGTATTCTCGTTTCTAAGAAAGCTTGGTAATTAAGCAATTTTCCAAAAAAACTTTTATCCCCTATTTTTGCTTCTTATCCCCTGTTCGGTGCACAAGGTGCAATCTCCTGTGATAGTGTGATTATATCACTTGGTATTGGAGAATGGACTTGGAAATTGAAAAGGAGGAAATGATAGATTTTCTGTGATAAAACAAGATAGATTTTTTGTGATAAAACAAGAGAGGCTGATGGGTTTGTGTCCGGATCTATGGTAACAAAGAAATGGTCAAAATGTGATATTACTTTCCAATGGCTGATGTGGCAATTTTTGACTATTTGTTAATAAAACCAGGGAAAAGAGGTGAAGATGGCTAAATAAACAGGTTCCCACTACTTCGTTCCCTTATTAGGCCAAAAAATAAATTAAGTGGCTAAATAGGTAAACCCTAAAAACATTATAGGGCCTATATGTCATTTTCCCTATTAAGAAAATTGAATAGTTAAGATTTATTCAAAAATATTGAAAAATCATTAAATTTGGCGGTGGCACTTATGTAATCAACGCCATTAGTTGGAATTTCGAAATTTTGAAAAATCCTTTTTGTTAAGAAAAAGGATGGTTCAACTATCAATGCACATCCAGCGTTGAACCATCCTTTTTCTTAACCAAAAGGATTGACGCTCCCCACAACAAGCTACTCGGTCTGATAAACCCTTCCCCAACAGCTCCTAGAGTTGTGAGGATAACTCCTGCATCTCTGGTGGAGGTGATAAGGTGCCTTGGCGATGGGCGCCACTCTCGGAACCAAATCAATTCGGAACTCCACTTGCCTCTCAGGAGGCACACCCGGTAACTCCTCGGAAAAAACATCCGGAAACTCACACACTATCGGAACCTCAGCGATAGAACCCGACCTCTGTGTAGCAATCCACGTATCCATCACATACGCCAAAAAGCCCCTACAACACTGCTATAAACTTTGTCTCGCTTTGGCAGCAGAGTAGAAAGCTGACCCAGATCTGGTACCCTCGCCATACACTTAAGCACTCCCCCACTAGGGTCTCGTATGGTCACCATCTCACGCTCGCAGTCGATCACAGCTCCAAACCGTCTCAACCAGTCCATGCCCACAATGAAACAGACATCACCCATCGCGATCGGCACCAGATCTATCGGAAACCCAGCACCAAAGATCTCAAGCACACATCCCCAGATCATATCAGTAGCAAACACCGCATGCTCATTGGCTACAGAAACTCTCAGAGGTCGACTCAATGCCTCACGTCGAATACTGAAGTGACGACAAAAAGCTAGTGACACGAAAGATCGCCTCGCACCCGAGTCAAATAACACCAAAGTAGGTACAGAACTCACAAGAAAAGTATCGGCCATGACATTCGGTGCTGCGCGGACCTCCTTCACTGTCAGCTGAAAGGCTCTCCTGCGAACCCTCGGTGTCTCGACCTTTGCTGGTCAACTTTCAGTAGCATGCAAAGCTACATGTGCAGAACCCTGAGCTGATCCTAGAATGAGCTGAGGGCACTTGGCCTTCTGATGGCCAGTCTAATTGCATTTAAAGAAAACTGCAAACCCCTTGGGGCAATCCTTCGCCATATGCTCCTCTTTGCCGCACTTGTTTGTTGGATTAATATCTAAGTCCATAACTATAATTTGTAAGACTTGACCCGACCCGGGATGGTCCATTTGGGTTGCATGGCATCATGCACTTGGATAGACTAAAATGAGAGAAATAACACTTAAGGTTTATTAATATATTATAAGTTCTAACATATTAATAAGATTATTTAATTAGTATTGATCAAAGAATTAATTTAGAATTAATTAAGTGATCAAAAGAAGACTAATTAAATATATGGGTTGATTGTGTAAATCATCCATTCTTATATACTGGGCTAATGCTCCATGGATTATCAAGTTGGGCTAAAACCCATAAGATGCTCCATGGTGTATTTGAACCCATGGATCCAAGGAAATGGAAAGGCATGACAATTAGGATTTACCCTAATTGTAACACACTATATAATGATCTCTTTCTTGGGAAAATCGGCCACTAGTGAAACAAGTGAGGGCAAACGGATTTCATGAAGTGTGTATTTTCTATCTAAGTTATTCCAAATGCATTTGATGTTGTGTGAACCATTTGAGGTGTCACACTTGGGGCACTATGTGACATCCCCAATTTCACGGCCAGAAAAGACCGATTTGTTTATGCTTTGTTTTATAAATCAGAGTGATCGTTTAAAGAAAACGGTTGCGAAATTTGTTCCCAAAATAAAATATGATAACCATTTATCAAAACATTTCTCGAAAAGAATGTATTTTCATTAAATAATAAAGACTCAGGATGTCATGTTCGTTACAGATCAAAAGCATAAACAATATAAAATAGACCTTACAATAGTTATTCAACTACTGATCTATAATCCAAAATCACTCGTCAAGTCCTCCAACTTATACCCTTGTGCCCTTACCTGTAAAGAAAAGAAAACTGAGTGGGTCAGGCTTGGGAGCCTGGTGAGCATATAGGGTTTTCAACCCACAATAATATAATTATTATATGTAATCAGCAAACAATCAACCCAATTACCCATCCCCATTATCTTCTTAAGGTTTTACCCTAAGAACCAACTATCCTTCATTCATTTATTCATAAGGAACTTGGCACGAATTCTTCCATTGCTGCCAAAGCTTATTTATTAAGTACTAAATCCATAGTTTATCAGACGCTAACTCCATAGTCGTCAGGGTTTACTCAAGCGACGCTAACTCCATAGTCACCAAGGTTCACTTAAAAAGCGCTAACTCCATAGTCGCCAAGGTTTACTCAACATGCGCTAACTCCATAGTCGCCAAGGTTTACAAAAAAAAGCGCTAACTCCATAGTCGCCAAAGTTTACTTAACAAGCGCTAACTCCATAGTCGCCAAGATTCATCAGATAGGCACGAAGTCACATCGTCGCCAAGGTTTATACAATAGGTGCTAACTCCATAGTCACTAACTATTCCATCTACCTATGTTCTACCCAACAATTTTGTAGATATAAATACTTACACAGTTTAAATCATTTAACACCTGTATAAAACTCCAATTTCCATGCCCATCTCAAATAGACAAATAACATATAAACACATAACACGTATTTCATAGCAAATACTTCATATTTATGTGTTAGAAGAAAGTAACTACACACTCACACATATAAACAACAATATACTTAATACACTCAAACCATACTTGTATTATTATCGTGTTTATGAAAGGTAGTATACACTCACTTGATTAGAAGACGATCGGACAGTACTACGGCTTGCAGAAGTAGAAATCCTCAGCAGATCTGGAAGATCTCTACAAAAATCGAACTTCTTGCGGGCAGAGCTTCGACTCGGGAACCGCACTTCTCGGGATCTTCGGGATCTCGGGACTTGCCTCGGGGCTCGAGAACAATACCGGGGCTTCGGGGTATTTCTGGCACGCAAATCGATGCAAAACGGGAGAGAGAAAAGAGAAAATAGCAAAAGAATTCGATTGCCCTCGCATCCTATTTATAGGAGGCTGGAGCCTCGGAGTACGCGGGGCGTACTGGTCCGAATGCGTCATGGCGTTCGTCATCTGAAGCCACTTGCTGCGAATGTCGACACTTCGGAGTACACGGGACGTACTCGAGTACGCGGCGCGTACCTCGGATCAGACCGGTGACTCCTTCGGATAATGCTTCCGAATTTCCTTTTAAATTTAAATACAAAATGATTAATAAACTTCGGAAATTCATATCTTCTTCATACGAACTCCGTTTTCGACGTTCTTTATATCCACGCGAAGGTGAGACTACGCTCTACAACTTTCGTTTAGACTCCGTCGGCTAATTTTGACTTTTATTTTTATTATTTATTTTTAATAGGCCGCGACAGAAAACTTCGTTATAAATTCATAACTTCTTCGTTTGACGTCCGTTTTTACTTTTTATCACTTCGATACCAACAACGAGATCTTCGATTCTCGTTTAGATTGCTAAGGCTAAATATCGCTCTAACGTAAATTCACTTTTTACGTCGCGCTGTGTCGTGCCGGTTCTGTCGCGAAACTTCGACAGGTCATAACTTCTTTGTTATAACTCGGATTTTGGCGTTCTTTATATGCACGGAAACCTTGTAACATATACTACAACTTAGTTAGGATTATTCATCCTAAATAATCTTCTATCAAAAAGTCATTTTTGACTCTTATTGTCTCTAAATTGACTAGCCCTGATCTACGGGCGTTACACACTAGGCTCTCAAGCTACATGGTATCAAGCACCAACAAAGAGGTATGTAATTCTACTAGATTTTATATTATTTGTACTTTATATTATACTAGTTAGAAAAATACCTTGGAAATTCATATTTGCATGTATAATAGAGAAAACATAGATCCAAGGTATTTAGGGTTGCATGTACACTTAGGAGTGTTAAAATGCTCAAAACCCAACAGTGGTATCAGAGCGATGGGTTGTTTTCACTTATACTTGATGCAAATAGCTTAAAAATCGAATTTTTGTGTTGTCTGGACAGGGGACTCGACGAGTCCAAGACAAAATGCATCCAACTCGCCGAGTTTGTTCATGCACTCGACGAGTTGGACCCCCAAACAGCATATCTTCGAGTTTTGGTGCTGGAATTGGTCTAGAATCGTTACCTATGATTGTTTTGGACCTATAAAACCTGTTTTTAATGTCGTAATGATTATGTTAAACCAATTTCAATGCTATAATCAAAGTTTCAAGTTTATATGTGTTTATGTTATTCTTGAAAATTGTTGATTATGAATGTTCATGCTTATGAGTTTTGTTAGATCATAGGAGTTATGTGCAAATTGTTTGTTAGTATAATTCATGATATTTATGAAAATTATATGCAGTTCATAACTTGTCCTCAAGTTATGAATTTCCAAGAGTTTTATGTTTCCTTGATTTATGAGTTAGTTTAGATTGATAAAAGGAATTTGTGTTTTTGTTGATTTCAATCCATATTAATCTAATAGAAGTTCATAAAATATGTTTTTGTAACTTATCTTCAAGTTATGTGAAAAGTCATATTTATGAATCTTAAAAACTCATAAAAGTGTTGTAGGTTACATAAAAATAAAGAGTTTTTCCATTAAATTGTTTAATGACTCCATAACTTGTCTTCAAGTTATGGATGTTGAAAAGCCACTTCTTTAAAAGTGTTATTAAAGAATAAGGGGTAACATTAAAGTGAAGAGTCTTCATTTTAATGAACCATTAAACTCATAAGTTATGAATTGAAGAGTCTTGAAATAGTTTCAAAACTTGCCCTCAAGTTTTGGAATTTGTAAAGTTACTCCTCATGTATACTTTAATTCCAAAATGAACCTTAGAATTTTAAAAGTTTAAAATTCAACCCTTATACTATTATTATTTTTTTAATTATATAGATATGTATAAGATAAAGTTGTCACACCCGAAAACCGATAACGGCGGAATACGTTTCAGGGTGGAGGACGTCATGTACAGTACCATCACAATTGCATAATAGTAAAAACAAGAAACATACAACCACTTCATTTACATAGTGAGTTTAATTACAAGTGTGTTCTGTAAAGTTTCAATAGACACCAAAAGTAATACAAAAATAAGAGATGGATCTTGTATGCTCCATCTTCTCAAAAATGTTGCACCTGTACCTGTCTATCTTTGACCTGAGGATACAAGTTATTTTGAAAAACGAGTATCAGCATAAAGCTGGTGAGTTCATAAGAATTTAGTGTGGTTAATGTATAAAATGTATTAGAACATATGGCGTGAAACGCTGCAATGTACATTTATAATTAGTAGAAAACCCTAGAAAATCCTATATTTTCCAGAAAATACATCGTAAGTGAAAAACTCTAAGTTACTTGTAAGTTTTATTATTGAAAACTGTTTGTGGTAAAAGTGTGGTACTAAATCTCCAGTATGTAGTGTAGATAGAGGAAAAGTTATGCATGTTGACAGTAATAGTGGTGCGAACTTCCATTAGTAATAGATACTTATCTACTTCGGGATATTAACTGAGACTTTAGTCTTAGTATTTTAGTGTGAATATAGTGTATTCCTTTTATGTGACCAATAGTGTGAGTAATAGAGGATCCCATGACCTTCCCGGTCATACACAGTGTAGTGAAGTAGTGCCATCCCTGGGCCTGCTCGGCTCGGACTGAAGTTAACAGTCGGGATATAATAGTGTCTGCCCCGTATAGATCTATACATGCAGCGTCGCCTTCCTTCCGGAAAGCTCTGGTCACAGTATGTAGCGCGTAGAGTATCTTGTAGAGAGTTAGTGTGTTATCTTCCGGATTAGTGCTTTCTCTTGTAGTATAGTGTAGTAGTCTTTTATGTAGTTCATAGTGTGTTCCCTTATTCGTGTATCGTTTTGTAATAGTATGAATTATAGTATGTATAGTAGTAGCGGTAACGAGTAGTAGTGGCCTTAACTATACCTATTATAGTTAACTTTAGTGTGTATGGTTCTTGGCGATTAAGTAATATAGGAATTGAACGAGATGAAAATGCTCGTACCTAACACCAATATACATGATATATAACTAAGAAATCAACGACAGTTGGACGGATAACAAATACCCTAAGCCCACAATCAAACAAGAACAGGAAATAAGGTGAGCTATCGGTCCTAAGTCCTTCAAGTCTTACTTATATAAATATATTAGTGTAGATACATTTTATAAGAAAAGTAATCTAATAAAAATCTTAACCAAAGAAAGCATTTTAGAAAATAGTTTATTTATCCAAAGTAGTTTTGAAAACGTAAAGTTCTTTTATAAAGCATAGTGATAAATCACATGTGATTTGAACTACGAGTAGTAAATCACATGTGATTCACTTTCATAAAAATGTATATTTGACTTGTATCCCCCCCCCCCCCTAAAACATATGAAAACATTAGAAAGGTTCATTAAGGGGTATGAACTCACCTGAAATCGAGTAAATCGGGTGAAAGTGTCGGTTGAGCGTTTGGTGTCAATTAAGGACTTGTACACCTTTTAAGTCCCTATTAACATATGATATATATATATATATATATATATATATATATATATATATATATATATATATGTTTTACAAGAAATTAGCCACTTATACTTTTATTTAAAGACTTTTAAATATTCTAAATTGATTCAAAGTCTTAGGGATTAAGAGTGGTTCTCGGGGATTGTACACAACCAAAAGGGGTACTAAGGGGGGTCCAAGAGCTTAATCCCTTGGATTTTACGGCCCAAAGGCCACTCCTTGGGAGTTTACGGCCGTAAGCCTCATGGCTTGGCTGTGAACTCTTGTTCACTCCCCAATTTTGATGTTAAAGTCCTTAAATCAATCCCATAGATTTTCTAGTGAAGGTCTAGGGCTAATTTGGGGGTTTAAACCCTCATTTGGTGAGGTTAGGGGGAGTTTACGGTCTTAGCTTATGCTTGGGCCGTAAACTCTAAATTACCCCTCAAAATATAATGTTTAATGGTCCCAAACTCGAAATGGAATTTCCTAAAATCATATCTCAAGCCTAAACATGCATTGGAAGGGTTTTTGGGGCATTTTTACATGGAAAAAGGGTGTTTACGGCCTAGGCATGTGCTTGGGCTGTAAACCCTCTTTAATGCCCTAAATGTTATGGTTTTGATGCTCAAACACTCCTAGGCAAAATCCCTAACTAGTATCCAAGCTTAAAAGAAGGAAATTTGGGACTTTTAGCCAACTTTTGGGTGTTCACGGCCTAAGGAGCTTCTTAGGCCATAAACTCCTTGTTCATGTCCCAATCATATGATTTTTGAGCTATTATCACAATGATGCATGTTTAGAACAAGTTAGGGAGGAAAATCTTACGTTTGAGAGCCGAAATTTGTGGTTTTGGAGCCTAAAACGAGTCTAGAGAGAGAAAGTAGTGAGAGAGAGAGAGTGTGTTTGAGTGGTAAAAGAGTTCAAGGAGGTGTTTACCTTCCTTATATATGCCTCGGGTATTGCACCCGGTACACGACTACCCGATGCTAAAGTTTAACGGGGTTTAAACTTTTTACCCGAGTTAAGTGGTTGAAAAATAATATAACTTTATTTCGTTAAATGGAACTAACATTAACGAGTTATATTTATTTTTACTAAACTGATAATCCCATGAAATATAAACAAATAATTAAATATTCACTTATTTTACGACTCCAAATTACGGAACTTTTATTAATGACATATTCTGTTAGCGGAAACGGAATTATATAACGGACTTAACGTTGGGTTGTCGCAAAAGTCAATGTTACCGTTAGTAGGATTCATTCACGAAGCTGGTCTATAAGGGGGTATAAGGTTACTGCCTATAAAATGGCAGTTTAATGGGTGTCCACTCTCACCCACCGCTTCCTTGACTGGTGGAGGGACGTTAGTCGAACGGGTAAGAAAGGACTATAATTCTCCCTTCATTAAAAGTATAATTATAAATACTAAGTAACTAAACACTTATAAATTCCCAATATTAGTTACTTAGGAAAATGTGAAATAGGTGTTAACCCATGAAATTATACTTTGTACCTTACCAAGTCGTTAGTGGAGCGTGTGTGGTTAACCGGCACACTAACAAGGACTAGTAAGAGTGGCAAAGGGTAACTTGACTTTATTATAGATCGGTGGAGTGTGTGTGGTTAACCGACACATTGATTAGGTGATAAAGTTAAGGGTACCAAGTCAATTTGCATGGTTATTCACACCTTGTTTGTGATCTTCGGCATCCCAGTCACAAACTTGAGAGGGCACAATCGAGATTCAAACATGCCATTGAAAGTTCAATGTATCTCAAAAGATCTAGGAGTTTCAAATCCAATTTAAACTTAATTACATTTCGTTTTTCATGGTGGAAATTGGTAAATCGTCATTTACCTACCTTTAACTATTTTATAACTTGGATCATGGTATCCCTCTTCCAGTTATAAATAGGTTGTTGGGTCCTAGCCTTAATATTTCATATTGGGTGTTATGTTAAGGACTTTAAATCAACTAACTTGAATTTCTCTCTTATAGATGTCTCCTTCAGACAACTATGGTCTTCCCAAATCTTTAGGAACAAGCTTCCTAATGAAGATGATATCCCAAATGGCAACCAAGGTGAAAGATCAATCCCTTTGTTGTGCATTAGTGGGACTGAAAATCATACTTCATTTCCTCCACCTCCTCCAATAATTCTCCCTATCCCACAAGTTTCAAGACTTGATAAGTTCTAAGTCACTCAATCCCTATTGGCAAACAAAGTCTATATGTGCTTAGGTCTTGGAGAATAAGTCACATATTGACAAGCCGGGAGTGTTGGGTGTCAACGTCTTGAGGAAAGTTGGCTATTGACTGGGTTCCTTAGTCACTTCCTGATAACAGACTACGACATGACCCTTAATGATCTTACATATTTGCTTGATGATGTTGAATCAGCAATGATTTGGAGCATTGGTAAAGCAAATTAGATTGGAAGATCTACTTCCCAAACCTATTTGGACATTGACATTGGTGACATTGGAAGTCCAGAAAACTTTCTCTTCCCAATTGAAAGGGATCGGCCATGGTCAAGTCGTTTGACCTAATGGTAAAGAGGAAGGTTAAATCTGTGATAGTCCCGTGTACCATTTCCAAAGATTCCATATGTTTCCTCTTGCCAATATGAGCGGCATTGGTTGCGAAGCTGCCGAATTTACCTGAAACCTCATAAGGATGTTAAAGTCAAAAGTTTGACTCTACTTCAAGTAAAGTCCGTTATGTAACTCTATTAAGTATCTTTTGTAGTTTCTTAATACATGATGTAATGTAATTACATTTTGATGTTATTGAAGAATAAAAGGAAGCTTAAAGAAAAGGTGTGCTGATTCTGATCGCATGGTTTGATGACCAGAATTTACCACTACATAAGAGTTATGAGATATTGCTCAGGAATAGATAACAACAAAGTTTTCATATGAATTTGCATTGTAAGGATAAGTTTTTCCGCATGTTTTAAACTAAAAGAAAAAAATTTTGATTTTATTTATTCTAAGTATCCTTACAAAGGCATTTATGAAAAATTGTTGCTTATATGTTTCCATTGATAAGCAATATTGGAAAATGAATTTGATTCTATCGTTTGTGGTAGTGTCATAATTTATCATATAAGGAAAGATTCTCATCACCCAAGTTTCAGTTGGATAGAAACTTGGAATCATGCAAGTTGTATTTTGTGATGAATGAGAATTTTAATCTTTGGTAAATTAAGACTAATTCCTTGTTCACATTCGCATGTGAGTCAAGCAAAGGGCTAAAAGATCGGGTACATTTGGTTGTGTGTTGGTCAGGTCCACCACAAAGGTTGATAAGCTTATTCGTTATGATTTACTAAATTTTAGTAAATATGATTATGCTTACAAGTTTAAGTGTAATTCTGAAACATTGGAAAAGTTTTAATGTATGGCAGAATGAATAAGAAGAGTCAAATATGGCAGAAAGATAAAAGTTTCTCCAATCTGAAGAGATGGGAGAGTACTTGAGTATCTTAATTTTATGATTATCTTGGTGATTAAGAAACCATATGACAATTGATTCTCTAAGGACACCTTAGTGTATTTTGTTGGCTAAGGAGAGGAATCGTGAATTATGGAAATGGTTAAATAAAAAGATAAATCATACTTCGTTCCAAGATCAATTCTTTGAGTCATACTCCAAGGTTAAGCCTTGAGTGACATAATCTTTAGGAAGTTCACAACATTTGTCAAATGTAGAGTAAGATGCTTCCTATTCTTGTACATTTGAGATTGGTAAGTTGTGATGTTTTGGATAAAACAAAGACCAACTAAGACCAATAGTGAGCAGTGTTTAACTTGATAAGAATCCGCACTAACTCTTGAATATTTGTTTTGTCAAGGAATGGTTCTTGACAAAGAGAATCTTATATGTCAAGAGGACAGTGGGAGTATTGAGATAGTTCCAAGAACTAATCAAGAGTTTTGTTAATCACTAGCCCACGACTTGAGGTTTGTAACCTATCGTGTTGACATATTCTTATTTCTGTGTCTATTCCAGTAAAAGTTGACTATGCTTGTGAGTTTTATGAGTTCTCAATTGTTTGCATAACATCCAGGAAGCAATGGTGGCCATTGTGCTACCGTTTGGCAAGAAATTAAGATTGAACAAGTTCAGTTCATATGAGTTTGGATTTGTCACTAACCTTGTCTTGTGATTATGGTTATGACAAATTCACATGGATAGGAATACTTACACCATAAAAATGTAAGTGTCATAAGGTTTCTCTTCGATTCATGAAAATTATGATAAGGAAACTCTTTCACTAAGTAGATTTCAAGTAGATAGCAGTTATGATATTTGCATTCTCATGTTGTTAGTGGAGCGTGTGTGGTTAACCGGCACACTAACTAGTGAGAATGGAAAAAGGTCTAGACAAACATGTGAGCTATCTAAGGAAAGGTGTATGATTTTGATAAAGTCTTATCAAAGCAATCTTGTATAAGAAATCTGAACTTTGGTAAGAAAGTCAATAAAGTATTGATTTCTAGAAGTCCAGTTGATCTCTGGATCCATGTCAAGGATAGTGGGAGCATATGTGTTATGATACTAAGATAATAATCATTATGCTAGTGGGAGCATGATCATTATGTTAAGTGTTGCAAGTTAGAAATATTAATTATAGAAAACAAAAGTTTCAATTCGCCTTGAAAAAGTTGTTTTGCTAAAATTAAGGGAGAGGACTTTATACTTCATTCCAATTCTACAAGCTTAGATTGAGATTTTAATCTACTTTAGTCAAGGATATATAAGAATGTTATGTTGGAATGGTTCAACATAAGGAAATTCTATATATGTTGTGTTCTCAAAATTCGATTATGATTACGGCATACCTCTTCATAGTTCGAATTGTGAGAATATGGCAAATAAAAATTTTTATAGCATGAATTGTGTCCCATATGCTTCGGATATAGGATCGATTGCATGTGCTATAATATTCATCCATTCTAAATTTTCCTAATGCTTAGGACATTAAGAAGGGAAAAGGGATTAGAACTGGACATGACTAAAATGATTAAGCAAATTGTCGAGGACAATCTGAGGTTTACCAAAGATTGGTTGCTCATGGACAATTAGAAGTATAGAGTTAGGACCATATTGACATATTTTGAAAAGAAGCAATTCTTGTTCAAAAGTGATGGTCAAAATGGGAATATGGAATTGTTTCCATAGGTGGAAAGTATTCTTTGAATCTGTGTAAGATTAGAGAACTTAATGCAAGAAGGATGTTCAAAGGAATGTACTTTGAATTTGAGACTTCATGGAATTGCTTTCCATTGGAATACTCTGTGATGTCTGTTGTCAAGTCTTAGTGACTTCTGTGCATAGTCATTTCGAGGGGATCTTTGCATATAAGTTTAGAATCTAACAGACTGTAGTAAATGGCATGAGTTTGGTATTCTTACATTTACAATAAGGATTTGGGATTGTGAAATGAGCATCATTGAAATGTTGTCAATCGATCAGTTTCACAAAGAGAGGACCACATGTAAACATAGTGTGCATACTATGAGTATGGCATAGCTATTGTTTGGACGAACATAGTGAGCATGCTTGGCGCATGGCATGACTATTGTTTCAATTCAAATATTAAGTTGATTAATTGAAACATAAATAATGAGTAATCAATATGGTGCTTAGATAAAAGTTGTTTTTATTTACACCCAAGTGTTAGGGCCATATAGGATTAGTATTATTCTTGTGTTTCACTTTGCATGTTTTGACTTCCCGAATAACTAAGTTATTCAAACCATCCTCAGTCAGTCATATGTTGGAAGTAGATATGAATCAAGACTGTCATGAATTTGGCTTGTATGATTTGTCTAATGGTTGCTGCAACATTCATGAGTACTCATAAGGCCTGAGTATTGGATTCAGCCCACGCTCTTTTGGATTCACTTCATGGATTTAATCACGAGTGAATCATGAGACGATAATATCTTATATTCTTTAAACCTAGAGATATGAGTTGTTGACTACGAGTTGGTTATACATTGATTGCACGTAAACGCATTGGTAACTCGATGTTATAAAACGTGCCTTTGTGTATGATTCAACAAGTAGTCAGTACAAGCATATGAGTTGAAGTTTATCCATTCCTCTTACCCTCAAAGGGATAAAAGCAATATTTGTGGGCCCCTTGATGATTTAGTGATGACAAAAATGTAAGTGCTCGGCCGGTCGTTGACTGATTTGATTTGTTCAAACTAGTCAGTCGTCATAAATCAGACATCGGGAAACAACAAATGGACAGAGAGAATGATTATAATCCATGTCTCAGTCCATATGATATCTAGAATGGAGGAATATATGATCACTTATCTAATGGACAAGTCAGTGACAAAGGTTAGAGTTCATCGACAAGATCAGAAGGTCGACAGAAGCTTTTGAGAGCTACGATTGCTAGTCGGGTTATGAAGTCATACTTGCAATACTAGTTTTAGACTTATCTAAGTGGGAGACTGTTGGATTAATGTCTAAGTCCATAACCATAATTGGTAAGACTTGACCCGACCCGGCATGGTCCATTTGGGTTGCATGGCATCATGCACTTTGATAAACTAAAATGAGAGAAATAACACTTAAGGTTTATTAATATATTATAAGTTCTAATATATTAATAAGATTATTTAATTAGTATTGATCAAAGAATTAATTTAGAATTAATTAAGTGATCAAAAGAAGACTAATTAAATATATGGGTTGATTGTGTAAATCATCCATTCTTATATACTGGGATAATGCTCCATGGATTATCAAGTTGGGCTAAAACCCATAAGATGCTCCATGGTGTATTTGAACCCATGGATCCAAGGAAATGGAAAGGCATGACAATTAGGGTTTACCCTAATTGTAACACACTATATAATGATCTCTTTCTTGGGAAAATCGGCCACTAGTGAAACAAGTGAGGGCAAACCGATTTCATGAAGTGTGTATTTTCTCTCTAAGTTATTCCAAATGCATTTGATGTTGTGTGAACCATTTGAGGTGTCACACTTGGGGCAGTAGGCTCTCAAGCTACATGGTATCAAGAACCAACAAAGAGGTATGTAATTCTACTAGATTTTATATTATTTGTACTTTATATTATGCTAGTTAGAACAATACCTTGGAAATTCATATTTGCATGTATAATAGAGAAAACATAGATCCAAGGTATTTAGAGTTGCATGTACACTTAGGAGTGTTAAAATGCTCAAAAGCCAACACTTATAGCAAATCCTGCCCGACACTTCCCCTCATGAATCTTGCCACACTTCCCACTAGTGCGTCCCTTCTGGCCTCCTGATCTCGAATAAGCGGGCTTAGCCCACTTGGCTGCCGGTTGTGACTGTGCCGGCCTTCGGTCTCTACCCTAAGACTCTGCCTCCTCCCTGACCTGAGTCTCCAGCTCAATCTCCTTCCTCTTGGCATTTGCCTGAAGCTCGGTAAATGTACGATAAGATGAGTTCACCACGAACTCTCGAATATCCCTCCTCAGAATGCTCAAATACCGGATCATGCATGCCTTCTCAGTAGACACGTGCTCAAAGCAGAATAACGCCCTCTCGTTAAACATCCTCGTAATATCTGTCACTGACTCTGTCTTCTTCTTGAGAGACAGAAACTCATGGGCCAGTCATTCCCTCTCCACCGGGGGAACATACTCATCTCGGAACATCAGTGTAACCTCTCCTATGTCACCGCAGTATGCTCTGCAGGAATAAAAGTGGTTGTCACAAACTTCCACCAGTCCTTCGCTCCCAAGCGAAGCTGGTTCAGCGTGAACAGAACACTCAAATGCTTTGGGCATGAACAAGTGTAAAAAACCCCCTCGATATCAGGGATCCATCTCATCGCATCAATCGGATCCTGAGTCCCATCAAACTCTGGTGGCTTCGTGTTGTTGAACTCCCGATACAACAATGAGTCACCTCCCTGTGGCCTGGCAGCAGCGACAACTACAGCAGCCGCCTCAGTAACAACGGCATATCGCTAATCAAATGTCTCAAGGTGGTCTTAATAGACCCAAACATCTCCGAAATAGCCTCTCGTATGGTTGCAGCCACCTCATCATGAATCATCTTGCGAATCTCATCATCGCTAACCCCATTACTCTTTGGGTTGTGGCATGTACCCACCATGATGTCTCTAAAATACAACACAAATTATCAGAGACTCGCTCGAGTATACTCACACTCGATCATTTGTCCCTACTTGCTCCTTAACATTCTAAGGATTCTTAATTGGACTTCCTACAGATCCGGTGCTTTCAGTAGTACGGACCCAATACTACCTTCCACACCAACCTATAGTCACCCCAAGTCCTCCTCCTAGGATCCCAATTCACAAGTACTCTATCTCTCACGAATATCAGACTACTCTCTCAGTAGACCCCTCTCAAGCTCATATAGGTGTCTCTCCTAGATTTTCTCTCAACTCAAAAACTCTCTCTAGGTGATTCCTGCTAAATACTTTTACTTAGATCATACTCAAAAGCACATCACAGATAGCAGCAACTCCAAGGCTAAGGCATCACAAATCAGGCAACTCTAGTCCTAAATTATGAAATAACTAGCCTACCCTTTAGCATGCATAATAATATCTCATAAATATCTCATAACACAAAAGGTAAAGGTATTTTGGGAAATCACCGTTCGAGCTCTGGCTAATTGTACACACTGCTCCAACTCGTTTTCTCTTAAACTCTTTCTCATTTTAGAAAAATGATCTCTTTTGAAATTTTTTCTCAACTCCTCAGTTTGAGTCCAAACACACCTGCATCCAAATCCCTCAAACCAAGGCTTTGATACCAACTTGTAACACAGTAAATTTTCAAACATTTTTTTTTTCATTTTAAAACACAATAAAACTCATGTCACGTTTTCTAAAAAACCACAAGTATCAATTTATCAAACACATATTCCAAAATAGTTTATCACAAATCCAGGATCCTCTAAAAACATATCTCCAACTCAGGTGTGTGTACAATCAACCCTGTGCCTTCCCGTGATACTGAGAGGTACCTGAAACACAGAACACATAACACATAACACGGTTAGCACAAAGCTTACTGAGTTCCCCAAAATACCACACACAAATCAGTAGCCACTCGAGGCTATAACTCAGTAAGACCCTCTGGTCAATGTGTCTCAGTGGGACCCTCCAGTCCCACAACTTAGATGGACCTTCCGGTCCTAACTCAGATGGACCCTTCGGTCCTAACTTAGTAAGCTCAGAATAATACATAACATAAATCACATAGACATAATGCAGGATATCACAATACTCAATATAATCACATAAGACTCTCTGGTCACACAACTCAGATTACCACACTAGGTAAGTATAGTGAGAAGTCTCACCTCGTAAGCTAGCAAGTAATAACCTCGTACACGAATCTCGTACTAGCCTCTGCCTAACACAATAGATAATAATATCTAGTTAACACTTAAACCACGACTCGAAATAAACTAGGTTATTGTCTCTCTCAAACTCTTGAAATGGGTAAAAGACCATTTTACCCCTCCATGGTTCCTATTCTCCCAGCCTTGACCAAACCTTAAAGTCAACAGAAGTTAACACTCGAGTCAACTGTCCATGTTGACCTGACTCGCCGAGTGCATCTATGTGACTCGCCGAGTCCCCTTTATTCCTCCACGACATAGCGAAAACCCAATTTAACTCATCGAGTTGTCTCGTCAACTCGCCGAGTTACCCATGTAAAGACTCATCGGGGAAAACCCTAGTCGATTAGCCGAGTCAGCTCTTTGACTCGTCGAGTCCATTAAGTAGGTTTCTCATTCAGACGTTTCTAAGGCAGAAAGTAACCCCAAACTCTAGATCTAACCTCCCAAGGCTCGATTATCACATAAATCCACAAGCTTTACGTCCATGCATGGCACTTAGGGCTTGAAATGCCAAAAACATGATCTGTTAAGGGTTTTTCACTTAAAAGCTCTATTATGGCTGAACAAAGCAAGGACCTTTGGACTCTAGGGACCTCACAAGGTCCAGATCTGAAGTCCAAATCTCTAGATGAACTCAATACACTCAAAGTCCCAATATTAGATGGAAAGAACTTTAAACTCCATAAACATGAGATCTAGCCAACATAATGAGAAAGGTGTGGACTTTTTACCTTTAACAACAACTCTGGACGAAATAGCAACGGATCTAATAGCCCCTTCTCGTTTCTTGCTTGAAATCCTTCCCTTCTCTTCAAAAGATGCACCAAAACACTCAATATTAGCTCAAATACTCTCTCTTGGCTCAATGGCCAATTAGGGTTTCACACAGGGGAGTTGGGCAGCTGGTGAGGCAGAAATGAGGACATAAGTTTCCTGAAGGGGGTGTTTGTTTTATCTTTTAAAACATCTTTTAACTTTTAGGAAAAGATAAAAATGCAAAAGATGTTTGGTAATCTTGTAAAAGCTACTTTTTTATATAAGGAAAATGACCTTTTTGGAAAAGTCAGAGAAACCTGACTTTTTGCAACTTTTCGTAAAAGGACTTTTTCCCTTTCAAAATCTTATCCAAACACCCCCTAAATAGGTCCCAAACCTGGGGATTCAGGGTTTCATCTCGCAGCACCTACTCGACGAGTTAGCTCCCTAACTCGTCGAGTCGGTTATTAGACCCATGTGGTCAATCAGTCTCTACTCGACGAGTTGAGGCTCCAACTCGTCGAGTTGCTCAATAATTCGCAAAAATAAATAAATAAATAATATACATGGGAGTCCGAATGTTACATTTAGACTGTAAATTCCTGAACTTATAATATTTTACTCCCAAGGCTAACACTAATAAACTATTATGGATTGAGGGCTTCAATTAAATAATAATATGAAATATAGTTCACATCTCGGGGTTCGTTTATTTATTTTATTTAATCTTATTTATTTAATTCAAATGGAATGTTACAATGTGGCTGCCAATTAGGGGTTTTTTCATGTAGAGGATGTAGTTGGAGGTTTTCTTGTAGAGAAAGCCTGAGTTGTGTTGGACGAACGAAGAAGGGTTGGAGGTGTTGGAGGTGGGTGAAGACGAAGGCCCTAGGGTTTCTTTCTTGCCAATTCAAAGATTAGCGTCGACAGAATAAGGTGGAAGCATTAGTAGAAGGAACAAAGGAGACAGAAAGAGGATTAAACAGGCGTGGGTTTTAATTTTTGGGGATTCCATTTCCCCCTGACTATTAAAATGCCCGTTTCATTAAAAAAAATTATAAAACGACATGCTTAGATGACACATATTTTATAATAAGCGCCCTCCGTGTTTTTTTAAACCAATTTTAGGGCAGGCAAAAATGCGCGTCCTAAATCCTTCAAATTTCTGGAGAGATGACATTATTTTTAGGTCGTACACTTTTGCATATCATAAATCAATGTGTGTCATAAATCGTGTGTCATTATAACAAAATGAGAGAGGTGAAATTGTTTCATTGAATTGAACTGAGTACATCTTCTACCATCTATATACATCTCGTGTGAATCACAAATCAAACAGATAAAATTGTAATAACATATTCTAACTAATCGAGCAAACAAAATTACTAAACTACTCTTGTTGAGTTAATTTATTGAAAATCCCTTATTATTCTCTAATATTTTTCAATCAAATTATTTAAACAAATCAAATAAATGAGTTATTTTGGTAGTTAATAGAGTCCAAAATTATTTTAATTAATAGTGTTCTTATACTTTAGTTTAACTTTTGTTATTTTGATCGTAAAAAGAGTTGAAGAAGGATGAAGATTTGAATTGCAATTTTGACTAAAGGGTTGTTTAATAGTTGCCGACTGGGGTAGAGCTGACTGAGTTAGAAATTCTGACTGAGTCCACATCCGACTGAGTTTATGATGTTTGGTTATTTCTCTGACTGAGTGTGTTGAATGATGAAAATGACCATATTATCCTTATGTTGTCTCAAGTGTTGGATAAAATAATTATAAAATACAAACTATCACATAAAATCCAAATTAAACATACATCATTTAAAATTCAAATACAAATTGTCATACAAAATGAAAAAAAAAATACATAATATTTTGCATATAAATTTAAGGTTAACCATCTGAAAGTAATTATTTAGCAATTTGGCCACGCAAAGTAGTCACATAGTCAACGACTTCTGAACCTGATTATATGTATTGTATGTTTTGACCCTCACTTCCTCCACCTTGTATTTCCTTATAAATTTATGGACCACAACACAACCAATGACTATGTCTCTTTGCACTGGAAAAAAGGATAAGGAGCTATTTGTTTTAAGATTGAAAATTTCGCTTTCAATATACCATAAACACGTTCAATAACATTTCTAAGTTGTGTATGAGCATGATTGAACCTTTCTTCCTTAGTTAAAGTTCTGTTTATTTGAAAATTGGCTCTGATATCGTTCATAAACATACAAAAGATTTCGTTCATACAACACAATGACAAAGAAAGTTGTGTCGGTCGCTTTTTTTTTCCTTTATAACATATCAGTCAATCAATTTTTTGAGTTAGTTACTAACAATCAATGGACCAGGTAAGCTGTTGGGTCAGTCACAACTAACCGAGTCAGCTCTTTTATGAGTTTACCAAACGAGCTGAATGGACCGAGTCAGCCCAAAATTGCTAACCGAACACAGTCAGCCTTACATCAAATAGCCCCTAAAACTTACCAAAAAAAACATTTAAGACTTAGGGGCTGTTTGGTAGCCTCTTAATTGAAAAATTAAGAGACAACCTCTTAAAAGTTCAAATTTAGAGCGTTTGGTTGGATCTTATTTTTTTGCCTCTTAATCTTAAAATGTCTCTTAATCTTTCAGATATAAGATTGTATCTGAAAAGAAAAATGAAAGGCGCGTTCCTATTTTACCCTAGACATGTTCCTCCTCTTTTTTATTTCACGATACGACTTCCCCCAAGCCATCTCCGACGACCTGCAACCCACTGGTCACCGCCTCCACCGCCTATCCTCCGATCCGGTCACCACCGCCATCCCCTTTGCATCCAGCTCTGTCAAAACTCGAAGACAACATCATCATGTAAGGTTTATCCTAAAATCGATTTTATGTAATCGATTTAAGAACTCTGTTTCTTCCTTCCTTCGTCGGCGAAGCTAGACCCATAACCTCCTCCCATAGTCGATGCCTCTTCCACCATAGTTGTGTTCGCTTCCGTCTTCCCCACAACCACCGCCCTGGAGCAATCAATTTCTAGGTTTGACATCTGCAATCAATTTCCAGGTTTGACGTTCGTTTCTCTATAAATCAGATGTTTTGAAATAAATTCTGATATCTTGCGTTATTGATTATGTGAATAACATCATGATTTTGATTTTGGATTCAAAGTTTCTGATTCTTTTAGTGCTCTCTTTGATTGAATTGATTATGTAAATATCATTAATAACATAATGTTGTTAATTTCATCATAAAATCCATCAGATGCTTTGCACTCAAAGCCGTCAACAGAATTGATGAACATCTGCTCTGAATATGAAGCAATTAGGAGCTTGTGTTTGGCCATTTAAAAAGGTGCGAGAAATGTTCTTTTTTCTGTTATTTTATGAACATCTGCTCTGGGATTTTTTTTTTCTTTTTTGTGTTATTTTATGCAAGGTTGGTTGCAGATAATGAGTTTGCTTCTTTTTCCTCTTTTGTTTGTTGTGAATTTATAAATTTAAACTTATGATTGATTATATTGTGGCTTGGGAATCTGAGACTGACAGCTGAATATGGAACACTTGCAAGTACATATATGCTAAAAGATCATTATGGATTTCAAGGGTTTGATGTTCATTTCTAGCATCCTACTTTCAAGGAAAGATCATTTATTATGTTTTGATGGTAAATGGCAGGTTTTTAGTGTTTTCAAGAAGTTGAAGGATAGTTGATGATTTTTTAGATTTGTATAGATTGTTTATATTATTATTTTTTATAATTATTTTAGAAGTTTTTAACTCAATTATTTTGATAATTTTGTAACACAAATATTGAATTTAAAAATAATAATAATAAAAAGAAAGGTAAAATGATCATTTTATAATTCAGGACAACAATTCATGGGTTCCAACCAAACGGTATGTAAAAAATGCAGATCCTCTTAGAAATTCAGACATCTTAAAATTTCAGATCTTAAAAATTCAGATCCTTCCAGACAAGTCTCTATATTGATTTTCTCTAAGTCTGGGGACCAGAGCCGTAAATTACCATATGTAGGTTTTCTCTAAGTCAGGGGACCACAGCCGTAAATTACTTCGAATTTGCGATACGCGTCGAGGTCATCAATCTTGTTATTGCTTAGAGTAAGCAACGCCAGTATCGATCAAAACCCTTGTCGTCCGCTTCCCATTGAGATCGTTGAACGTAAAAATGGCGAACGAGAACGAACCAGCGAAGCTACTGTTACCTTACCTTCAAAGAGCCGATGAATTGCAAAAGCACGAGCCTCTCGTCGCCTACTACTGTATGGATTCTTCTTCATCATCTCACAATTTTACTCTAAACCCTAATATTCTCTCAACCTTCTCGATTTCAGTAATTAAATTGTGGTTTATTGGGAAATTTTGATTTTCAGGTCGATTATATGCGATGGAACGGGGTTTGAAGATCCCTTCGAGTGAACGTACCAAAACCACTAGTTCCCTACTCGTTTCCCTCATGAAACAACTTGAAAAGGTCCGAATTCTTCTTTAAGACGCGTATTTCTTTCGAAGTTAACGGTTTAAGACTTGATTCTAGGGATCTCTCAAGTCGATAGTACGTTGTTGATGACTTAATTTTGAATAGTCATTATGTACTTTGTACGCTGTATTAAGTTTCAGATGAATGTGTTCTTGAGACATTGAAGTAATATTCTCTGAGTATCAAAATCTTCTGTGTCCTTCATCTAGTTTGCTTCTTCATTTACAGGATAAGAAGTCATTGCAGTTAGGGCCTGATGATCATCTTCATCTTGAAGGATTTGCTTCAAATGTCTTCGCAAAGGCCGATAAACAAGATAGAGCTGGGAGAGCTGATCTGTATGAATTTTTCTTCTTCTTATGAATTATGATACATCAATGTTAACACTAGTTTGCTGTTAGAAACTAAAGATTATACACGCTACATATGAGATTTTGTGCTCAATAAGGCTTCAAGATAACACATAGATGCAAACAAATGCTGCAATTAGTGTTGATTTTGATTAGAATACTAATACATGTTCGTAAACCTGTTACAGAAATACAGCAAAGACATTTTATGCTGCAAGCATTTTCTTTGAAATCCTTAACCAGTTTAGTGAAGTCCAGCCTGATGTGAGTCAAGTTTCTATTATCATCGGTTTATCACCATTGCCATTTTTACTTGCTTTCTTATTCTTGATGATTGAGAAATGACAACAAAAAAAAAGGATATAAATGTTGATGAATCATAAACTCATAATTGGTTTATTAAATAGCTTGAGCAGAAACAGAAGTATGCAGCATGGAAAGCAGCAGATATAAGGAAAGCTATTAAAGAAGGAAGGAAGCCTATACCCGGTCCCCCTGGTGGTGAAAAAGATCTCTCAGATACATCAGGCAGTGGATATGTAAGTCATTCTTGCAAAATTCAAAGGAATTGGAATTGGAATTTGGGATTCCATTCCATCGACGGAATTCAATTCCATTCTTACTTTTTCTTAACTGAATGATCAAAATATCCTCATTATATGTTTTACTGAAATAAAAAAAAAATCAATTATTGGCAGGACATGGAACCAACCACCAGACATGCAACAGAATCTCATCCTTCATCCCAATTATACGACAGAAGTGATTCCCAAAAGTTCACAAATACTTTTGCATCACCGCCACATGAGCCTCCACCACCGCCACATGCAACCATGCCGCCACCACCTTCAAACACTCAACCACCACCACCACCGCCCTCAAACTTTCCTCCGCCATCTTCAACCATCCAACCACCCTCAAATTTCCCTGCACCATCTTCCACCGCCCCGCCGCCGCCGCCCACGTACTCCTCCGACGACTATCCATCCAACAATTTCCATTCCCAGAACACAGGAGGAGATAATTCAAATCCAACTTATTCTCATCAGAATTATCACCACCAGCCCTCATCTTTCCCACAAGAACCCCAACATCAAAATTACCAACATGACCCTTCGTACACATTCCCAAATTTCCAATCTTACCCTAGTTTTTCCGAAACTGCCCTTCCAGCAGTAGCCCCAGGTCATTACCCCTCATCATACTACCAGGGGGGGTCTGATGCATCAGCAGCAGCTACAGCTACAGGTGGTCAGTACAAAGTGAGTGGTGGAAATGGGGGGGTTCCGGTACATGGAGGTGCAGGGAGCTCTGGTGGACAGGCGGCGGCGTATGAGTATGACAGCAGCAGTTATCAGCCTCCGGCTGATAAAATTGCAGAGGCACATAAGGCGGCAAGGTTTGCTGTTGGAGCATTGGCGTTTGATGATGTTTTTGTTGCTGTAGATTACCTTAAAAAGTCTCTTGAATTGCTTACTAATCCAAATGCTACTGTTTGATGGATTCATGATTCATGAGAATCAGAATCTGTTTGGAATTTGGATTTCATCCTTTTGGTTTTATTCGGTTTGTTTTGCTTTTGTGAAGAGGTTCTACCTGACAAGTTTATGCTGTAGAAAGTTTAGATTTGATATATTTTTTTTTTGTTAAAAAAACATTGTTTCCTACTCCATGTGGGTTTATGATGTATGCAAATTGTGTTGCTAAGAGAATGTTTTTGTATGTTATAACAAGATTACTACTATGTCATACTTTGAATCGAATTCTTAACTCTTTAGTAGAGTAGTTGATAAGACCACAACAAACTCAAATATCAAACGTCTGGCTTATTGCAAAATCTGATTCACCCATTGGGGATTGATAAACATTTTACACAATGCCAATCTTGCCACTTGTCTCTTGAAAATGATTTTGGGATATAGTGTAGACATTTTAAGTGATACTCTTTTTCACATGCATCACATACGAGTGTTGTATCCACTTTGGTAATTGTAGTTTTGCAAGTTTGACAAGTCAAAGGCTTGTTCATGTAGTCCCTTGAAGGATGAGTCCATTTCTGGTGCTCTGTTATCTGTGGTTGTAATATTTTCTCAACAAATTTACTAATTTCTTTGTGGGTAATTGGTGCTCTATCATCTGCAAATGATGGAAAATTTGGATGAAAAAACTTAAAAATAGAGAAAGTAGAAACGTAGTATTAAAGATTGGTATTCTTTGAGGGTGTCTAGAATCTAGATGTGTATTTTGAAAGCGATTATGTGATAATGAGTAAGCATAATCGAATAATCGGTTGTAATAACATATATTGCTGAAAAATGTGGACCTGACAATTTGATACACGACACGAACACGATACGAGTTTTCTGTGTATGTGTTTTAGAAATTCGTGTTTATTCGTGTCTGACATGTATTTTTAATTCGTGTTTTGTGTCTTACATGTGTCAAACACGAATTTACCTGTTTAGACACGTATAAGACACGATACAAATTCGTGTTGACACGTGACACGTACAAACACGTATAAACACATATATACACATATATACTTTAGGGTTAAATTTTATATTTATAATATATTAGGGACCAATTTGGAAAAAGTCAATCATTCGTTTATATCCCTAGCTTAAAAAAAGTCATTAAAACCTTTTTATTCGTGTTTTTTCGTGTAACACGGCTAAAAAACGTGTCTATTCGTGTCGTGTGACGTGTCACATTAATTTTTTACGTGTAGCGTTTGTGTTTGATACCCCAAACACGTTTTATAATTCGTGTCATGTCCGTGTTTAACAAATTCGTGTCGTGTAAATTCGTGTCTGACATAAATACACGACACGTAGAACACGGATTGCCAGGTCTACCCGAATGCCGCGTTGGATGATATGGATTCAATAATTGATGGATTTGAATAGTTGATGAGGTTTCGAACTCTGCTATTTAGAAATTTAAAATTTGAACAAAGATAAAAATTTGAGAGTACTCAAGCCTTACACACAAATAACTTTGCTTTATTTATTACGGGCAAAGCTCTGTTTATAGACCCTTAAAGAGTCGGTTACACAGGAAACATTTACATTATTGCAATCGTATGATTGAATAGGACAAACTATAATTTACACCAAAAGGAAAAGAAATGCAAAAAATAATTCATATGATGATAAATGAGATGTTGAACCTGAATACTGCGTTGGATGATGTAACATTCATAAAATTTAAAATTTTCAAACCAATCCCAAAATCATCATTGTTTACATTGTAGTTTTCAAAACATGATTAACATCAGAGTTTTTCCCAAAATCACAACATAACAGGAGGAGGTTCACGATCAAGTCTTTGCCTTCCCACGATCTCAGAGGTACCTGAAACATAACCCAAAACTGTAAGCCCAAAGTTTAGTGAGTTTCCCCCAAAGTACCAACACAACAAACACATATACAATAACGACATACTATGGGCCCAATCAACTATCGGGTTGGAATGCCAACGTAATATGGGTCCAATCATCCTCGGGGTGGAATACCCTCGGGCCCATTCAACCATCGGGTTGGAATGCCTTGGCCTGTTGGCTACGCACAAAGCAATGAAGTCTCAGTCGCCGACCAAACATGTACACATAATATAGATAATCATATAATAGTCTACAGCTAAACAAACAGATCTATAGATCACTAATCATAGCATTATCCTATATACTAGGATACCGACCTAACAGGTCACTACATCATAAAACATGCATAACAGGGTATCAAATTCAACGGGCCGACCTTGGTGCCTTAGACCCATTAGTACAGTGAGGAAAACTCATCTCACAACTCTAATAAGGTCCAACTTCGAATCTCAACCCACAACTCAAAAGCCGACAACCACTAATTGACCAATTCCATCAAGGCCCAAAATACCCCAAAAGTCAAACATGGTCAACTTAAGGTCAACTGGTCAAAATCCTTAAACCCATTGAGTCAACTCAGTCGAGTCAACCCAACCGAGTCAACCCAGCCGAGTCAACTCGCAACCAACTGAACCAGGCGAGTACGTGGGGCGTACACCGAAGGTACATGCAACATATAGAAGCTTCGCATTGACTGAAAAACGGAGACGTTGACCAGGTACGCGGGGCGTACCCCCTTCTACGCGGGGCGTACCCTCGTAGAGTCCAAAACTTCAATAAGTTCTTAATGGCTTAAGCATTTAAGCCAAAACTTAAGATCCATGGTCCAAATGCACCTTAGAGTCATAAATTCTCCAACTTTATGATTGTAGACGCCCAAAAAGTCCTTAATATATAGTCTTAATCCATTAAGACCTTCCATAAGAAAAATGGAGCCAAGCTAGCTAAAGGGATCTCATTTTTATGGCTTGGAACCCTTCCTAGGGTCTGAAAGGACAACCCAAAACTCCCAACACCAAGCATGCACAACAATGGGACATTTAGGGACAAAAGAACATCATAAAGCTACAAAGATGAGATCTAAGCAAACCAAGCATAAATGTAACAACTTTTTACCTTCTGGAGTTTCGCAAGAAGATGATGATCCAAGATCTACAAGCTTTTTTTTTCCTCTCTAGACTCTTTGATGCACTTTCTTCTCCTTTAAGCATACAAATAACACACTTTAAGCTTAAAACACTCACTTATGGGATTAGGGTTCTTCAAGGATGACATAAAGGCTTGGAGGCTGAAAGGGTGAGGCTAAATGGTCCATAACGATGTTTAAATAATCCTCAAACCCTAAAAATTAGGGTTTCACCCAGACAGTAGTACCCCAACGTACATATGTGTATGCCTAGCATACTAGGGCGTCCCCTAGTACGGCTAGCGTACCCACATGTACGCCCATCGTACAACTCCTGCTCCCAAAATTACCATTTTGCCACTAGGGCTTCTTAGGGCTACATTTTTATAATCCAAGGACCAAAAATGACATAATTAAAACCAAGGGATGAGTTTCAAAGTACTTGAAACCCGGGATGTTACAGCTGATACGGATTCGATAATATATGGATATGAATAGTCGATGATGCTTCGAACTCGGCTATTCAGAAATTTAAAATTTCAACAGAGATAAAACTTTGAGAGTACTCAAGTCTTACACACAAATAACTTTGCGTTATTCATTACGGGAAAAACCCTATTTATAGACTCTTAAAGATTCAATTATACAAAAAACATTTACATTAAAGGAAAAGAAATGCAAAAAACAATTCAAATGGTGATAGATAATATGGCGAACCTGAATGATGCATTGGATGATACGGATTCAATAATAGATGGATTTGAATAGTCGATGATGCTTTGAACTCTGCTATTTAGAAATTTAAAATTTCAACAGAGATAAAAATTTGGGAGTACTCAAGTCTGACGCACAAATAACTTTGCTTTATTCATTACGGGCAAAGCCCTATACATAGACTCTTAAAGAGTCGGTTACACACGAAATGTAAAGGGTTTATGGTTTGAAACTGAAGACCTTTTTGCGGGTAATTGAGGGTGCATATGAATGCTGCCGGGAAAAAGGAATCACAGAGCTGCTATAACATCCCGGAATAGCAAGAGTAAAGTTGAAGGGCTAAAAGAGTAAATTGAAAAAGGGAACTCGGCGAGTCCATGGGTGGACTCGGCGAGTAGGGTCGCGATTTGGTCGCGTGTTAAGTGGCCGACTCGGCGAGTCCAAGGCTGGACTCGGCGAGTAGGCGCTGAGTGGAGAAAACCCTAATTCTCGGGGTTGAGCCCTATATAAAGAACATAACATCCATTCCCCCAGCCTCCTTACTCATCCTCAAGTCCAGAAACCCTAACCTTCGTGTGTGAGTGGATCAAGTGCATTTGGAAGCTTGGAGAAGCAATTGTTGAGGAAATCTTGAAGGGTAAGAGGCTTGGAGCAAGGGGCTTTACTTGGATTCGAGTTTCATTGCAGTTGGGGCGTTCTTTTGAGGTAATATCTCGTTCTTGGGCTGTTACTCATATGGATTCATCATTTTGGGGTTTATGGGGAGCTTATCTTTTGATGTATTGGAGTTTAGAGGTTAGATCTGAGGTTGCTACCTTAGATCTGGAATGGAGAAGGGTTGGAATGCATGAAAGTCCCTGTTGATGAGTGATTGAAGGAGCCATCATGTCCCAAACCCTAGCCCTAAAGTGTAAAAGGCCTAAATCTCTTTGGATTCACGTAAAGTTTGCCACTTTACGTGATAGATGGGTGGTAGGAGGCTAGATCTATGTTTTGGATCAATTGCATGGCTTGGAATGCTTCTGTATGGATTCAGACCGACGGTACTCGGCGAGTCACAAGGGTAGACTCGACGAGTTGCTTGAAGATGAACTGGAACTCGACGAGTTGGAAGAACAACTCGGCGAGTTGGATGAAGATGGCCTGGAACTCGGCGAGTTGTATGAACAACTCGACGAGTAGGTTGAAGATAGCCTTAGACTCGGCGAGTCTGTTCTTGGACTCGGCGAGTCTTGTCGAAGAGTCCCAATATTTTCTGGATGAGTCGAGAATCGGTGAGTCAAGGGATGACTCGATGAGTTGGGTGCGAGTGGACTCAGAGTTGTTGGACTCGGCGAGTCTCGGGGTGACTCGGCGAGTTAGGTCGCGGATTGAGGGAAGTTCTGAGCTTGGGGACTCGGCGAGTCATCGGGTTGACTCGGTGAGTAGAGTCAGTCAGGGGTTGACTTTGACTTGCCTTGACCAAGGGTTGACCAGTTATTTTCTAGGGGCATTTTGGTAATTGTTGGATATTGTTTTGAGTTCAGTGTTTTGGTGATTGGCGAGTGGTGGAGATCTTATTAGTGGTCAGAGCAGCTTGGGTTTATCTGTTTAGTCGGCAGTTGCGAGGTGAGTTATCCTCACTATATCAACAGG
Source organism: Lactuca serriola (assembly GCF_051521515.1). Lineage (NCBI taxonomy): Eukaryota > Viridiplantae > Streptophyta > Magnoliopsida > Asterales > Asteraceae > Lactuca > Lactuca serriola. Next base: position 161,311,212 of record NC_136416.1, on the reverse strand, counting down.
GTCTAAGGCACAAAGGCCGGCCCTTTATCGGATTGAGATCTGAGTACTTGTTGTTATGTTATTGCCGTGATATGATTGCATCCTGGTAGTTAGGATGGTACGTGTTAGAGACCTGGTAGAGGTCGGTATCCTGTTATGTAGGGTGAGGCTATGCTAGTGACCGGTTAGGTCGGTGTCCTGGTTAGGATGATGATATGCTATGTGATCTGTTGATCGGTTTGTTGACGGTGAATTGTTATATGTTTTTATGTTTGTGTGCACATGGTTGTTTGTACTGGAGTTGGGTTGAGGCGGGTCCTGCTTTGTGCTGTAGGCCAAGATACCCAGGGCGGACCGGTTGTCCCGAAGGCCCAGCGAGCGGTCCAGATAGGCTGTAGGCCCCAAGAGGGCGGACCAGACGTGCCGAGGCTCGGAGAGTGGACCAGGCCGACTGAAGGCCCGGTATGGGCGGACCAGTCATACTATAGACTCAAAGAGTGGACCAGGTAGATTGAAGGCCCGGTGCGGGCGGACCAATCACACTGTAGACTCGATGTATATGGATAGACTCGGAGGGTGGACCAGGTGGACTGTTGGCCGGTGCGGCGGACCAGTCACACAGTAGACCCGAAGTGCATGGCTGTTCTGTGATCGGATATGATATGGCATGTTATGCGTGTATGGTATATGTGGTTGGTATTTTGGGGATATGTCACTAAGCTTTCGGGCTTACAGTTGTGGTTTTATGTTTTTCAGGTTCTTCAGGAGACCGTGGCAAGGCGAAGGCGTGATCGTACCGCTCCTCATGTTTATAAGTGATGTGAGTCTGGGAATATTTTAAATAAATTGTATTGAAAACCTTTTTGTAATAACTTTAATGGAATCGGGTTGTTTTTGAAAATTTAAAATTGGTTGGAATTTTTTGGTTGTTACAAGTTGGTATCAGAGCCTTGGTTTGAGTGAATTGGAGGAACACTCGTGTGACTCCAGTCTCAAATCGAGGAAAGTTTTCAAAAGTGAATTTAAAATGGTTTTCGAAATGAGTAAAGGAAGACGCGGAGGTACGATCAGCCGAAGCCAGTAAGTAACCCCAAAATACCGTACATGATATTTGTTTTATGAGCTTTGTTAGAACAGCATGCTAGTGCTAGGCTAGGGATCTTCAGGATTTCATGATAATGTTGCCTGATTTGTGATGCCTGTAGCCTAGGGTTTCCTTGTGGGAGATTTCCAGAGTTCCACTAGTGATGAGGGTTGAGCACTTGTTTGTATGTTTTCTCTAGGGCGTTGTGGTAGTACTTCATACAAATATGGGTAGGTGTGGAAGGTAGTATGGGCCCGTACTACTGAAAGCACAGGACCCATACGCGTATCAGGGAACCCATGACCTCTAGGGTTGGGTTGAGAGTTGGTTCCCGGTTGTGGGAAGTGTCTAAGATTTTGTGATGTTTTTAGTATGGAGATTCCGAGGCATGCTGGGAGTGGATCCGGGTCAGGATCGGGAGCAGGAGAGGGAGTTCAGGGCGGGTCTGTGCCGCCCAAGGTTATTGGTCAGATGAGCTCGTGCGAGTTGGATGCGAGGATTCGTGAGATCCTGCATGATCAGGTTGCTGCATTGTTCCGGGCTGAGTTGCCGGAACTGTTTGGGTCGATCAAGACCGCCATGGTTGAGTATTTTGATGAGCGCTATGCAGCTCTCATAGAGATGGCTGCCGCGGCGGCTACAACGGCAGGGGGAGGAGCTGGTCGGGGCTTTCAGTATCGGGACTTCGATAATACGAAGCCTCCCACCTTCGATGGAGTTCAGGACCCGATTGCTGCTATGAGATGGTTATCGGACGTGGAGGGGTGTTTCTTCACGTGTTCATGCCCTGCTGAGCAGAGGGTGAGGTGTGCTCTGAACCTGTTGAGGCTCGGGGCGAAGGATTGGTGGAGATTGACCACGGGGTCATATTCGGATGCGCAGAGGGCTGCGGTTTCATGGGATCAGTTCAGAGAGATGTTCAACACTCGTTATGTTCCGCAAGTTGAGAGGGAGAGATTGGCTCAGGAGTTCCTTGAGCTGAAGCAAGATTCGGAGTCAGTGACTGAGATCACCAGGATGTTCACTGAGAGGGCGATGTTTTGCCCTGAGTTCGGTTCGGAGCAGGCTCAGATGTCTCGATATTTGAGTATGCTCAATAGGGACATCAGACAGTTTGTGTCTACGCAGAGGTGCGAGACCTTGTTGGAGTTGTAGGAGGCCGCACGGCGGCGTGAGTTAGAGATTGAGTTGCAGTTGTGTGAGCTGAGGCAGGCTCCGGTGCAGTCGCAACCGGTGCCAAAACGGTCCAAGACCGTTGATTCTAGAGTGGGGGATCTGAGTAGCCACACTTATGGGAAGTGTGGAAGGAGTCACACCGGAGTTTGTAGGTCCGGTGGTGCATGCCGCAAGTGCGGAAAGGAGGGGCACTATGCGAGGGATTGTAGGCAGTCAGCGCCGGTTCGGGATTTGAGGATTTGTTATCATTGTCATCAGGTTGGACATTTGAGGGTCAACTGTCCACAGCTTGCTGCAGGACCGGTGCAGGCTCCAGCACCGACGACTTTGAGGATCGCAGGTGGAGGTCAGGGTGGAGCGGAGCCCCCAAGGGCTCAGGGTCGTGCTTTTCAACTTGTAGCAGAGGAGGTCAGGGCAGTGCCAGATGCAGCTGCGGGTATGTTTCTTTCTTGATGTCTTGTTATCTTGTGTTTATTGTGGAGTATTGTTTATGTGCTGGTATCTTTGTGTGGTTTTCGATGCGGTATTCGTAGTTTTGAGGGTTGTGGTTTGGTTATGGGTTATTGTATTGGGAATTTCGTTGGTTATCGTTCATGAGGGTTATTAATGGAAACCTGACATTGGTTTGAAGGCCGAGTAGCATCTGCTTTTGAGGAGTGGCTAGCTGTAGATTGAGTTTCTTTCGAGTGGGATAATCAGTGTTGATATGGGATTTTGCTAAGGTTGTTAGTGCTCGTGGGAAGCGGTCCGCGTGTAAGTGTTGGTTTTGTGCAGGGTTGTTTTGGGTGGTCGGTATGGCGACCGGTGTTTGATATTCAGTGCTACAAGTGGGGGAGAATTGGAAAATTCTCCGGAAGATCGATGAGCATTTGAGGGTGCTTAGCTGTTTGGGATTCAGCAGTGATCTGTCAGCCCAGAGTGTAGGCTGGTATGAGTAAGTGTCGGGCATGCGGGGCGGGATACATACCTAGGGCATTTGACTGTAGAGGGCTTGGGATCAGGTCGGGATCGATTGTGTTTGATGGAGTTAGAGTGCGGAACCCCTAGAGGGCTAGAACGGTATGCATGGGAGGATTTCCCGGAGAGATAGCTCGGAATGATGAATGCTAGTTAAGCGGTCCGGATAGACTGAAGGCCGGTAGGCGTACCAGTCAGGCCGAAGGCTTGGAGGACGGTCCAGCCAGACTGAAGGCACTGGGAGCGGTCCAGATTGGCTGCAGGTTCTGAGAGTGGTCTAGATTGGCTGAAGGCCTGGTGAGGCGGTCCAACCATGATGAAGACTCTGCAGGTATTGTTGGATCGGTTCGAGGATATGGATTGTGTATGGTGCGGTGTGATAGCCTTAGAAGGTCTGGCCCTGGGTAGTGATCTTGATTAGTGGAGTTTGTGCATGGGCTTGAGAGTCCCTACGGTCAGAGTCAGAGCATGCGTGATGGATGGTTAGCGGTTACGCTATGAAGGAGTGGTGTAGCGATGGGTGAGCACCGTGGCACTTGTCGGAGTGACAAGGCGGCCAAGTGAATTTCCTTGGTAAAGGAAAGAGAGAGGAGTGTAACTCCGAGAAGGAGTGCAAGTTCACGGGAGTGAAAGCGGCAAAGCAGAGTTATGATTAGAGTGATCTGAGAATGGTTTTTGAGCAGCGTGTTTGCGGCAGTGGAATGGAAGCACATCCCGTTTGGGATGTCTGCTGAGGTCGCGGAAGGAATTCCGCGGGTGTAGCGCCAAGAGGCTCGGAAGGGATGCAGGGAGGGAGTCTTGGGCTCTCAGTGTGATTCTGATCAGGGAATTGTGTATGTAGTAGTGGTTCATCCTGGGGGATGTTGGAGATGTCGTCAGTGTGACGGGTTTTCCTAACCCGAGAGTGCGAGGGCTGGTGCAGCATGTGCGTGTGATTGCAAGAAGAGGACTCGCGGGAGTTGCTCTGAGATTGTAGAATGGGTCTTTCGGTCAGCATGGGATGGATAGAGTGGGATTCGGATCAGGGATCCGGTGGTTCATGGTTTTTCTAGCTCATATGGGTCGAGTGATGGTTGTGATTTGGAGCAATGTTGCATCATGAGTAGTACTCAGTTGTTAAGTGGAGTTATCAGAGGGTGAAGCCGGTGGCCGACTCGAGACGGTGGTCAAGGCACCGTAAGGAAGGGGAAAATGAGTTTCTGGTTCTGTGGTTGTATTTGAGGAATCTGATTAGGTTAATGTCAGGTGGTGCATGGCAGGAGTATTTCTAAGAGTTGAGTTGTTGCAGGCTTCGAGGACGAAGCCTAATGTAAGTGGGGGAGAATTGTAACATCCCGAAATAGGAAGAGTAAAGTTGAAGGGCTAAAAGAGTAAATTGAAAAAGGGAACTCGGCGAGTCCATGGGTGGACTCGGCGAGTAGGGTCGTGATTTGGTCGCGTGTTAAGTGGCCGACTCGGCGAGTCCAAGGCTGGACTCGGCGAGTAGGCGCTGAGTGGAGAAAACCCTAATTCTCGGGGTTGAGCCCTATATAAAGAACATAACATCCATTCCCCCAGCCTCCTTACTCATCCTCAAGTCTAGAAACCCTAACCTTCGTGTGTGAGTGGATCAAGTGCATTTGGAAGCTTGGAGAAGCAATTGTTGAGGAAATCTTGAAGGGTAAGAGGCTTGGAGCAAGGGGCTTTGCTTGGATTCGAGTTTCATTGCAGTTGGGGCGTTCTTTTGAGGTAATATCTCGTTCTTGGGCTGTTACTCATATGGATTCATCATTTTGGGGTTTATGGGGAGCTTATCTTTGGATGTATTGGAGTTTAGAGGTTATATCTGAGGTTGCTACCTCAGATCTGGAATGGAGAAGGGTTGGAATGCATGAAAGTCCCTGTTGATGAGTGATTGAAGGAGCCATCATGTCCCAAACCCTAGCCCTAAAGTGTAAAAGTCCTAGATCTCTTTGGATTCACGTAAAGTTTGCTACTTTACGTGATGGATGGGTGGTAGGAGGCTAGATCTATGTTTTGGATCAATTGCATGGCCTGGAATGCTTCTGTATGGATTCAGACCGGTGGTACTCGGCGAGTCACATGGGTAGACTCGACGAGTTGCTTGAAGATGAACTAGAACTCGACGAGTTGGATGAAGATGGCCTGGAACTCGGCGAGTTGTATGAACAACTCGACGAGTAGGTTGAAGATAGCCTTAGACTCGGCGAGTCTATTCTTGGACTCGACGAGTCTTGTCGAAGAGTCCCAATATTTTCTGGATGAGTCGAGAATCGGTGAGTCAAGGGATGACTCGGTGAGTTGGGTGCGAGTGGACTCAGAGTTGTTGGACTCGGCGAGTCTCGGGGTGATTCGGCGAGTTAGGTCGCAGATTGAGGGAAGTTCTGAGCTTGGGGACTCGGCGAGTCATCGGGTTGACTCGGCGAGTAGAGTCAGTCAGGGGTTGACTTTGACTTGCCTTGACCAAGGGTTGACCAGTTATTTTCTAGGGTAATTTTAGTAATTATTGGATATTGTTTTGAGTTCAGTGTTTTGGTGATTGGCGAGTGGCGGAGATCTTATTAGTGGTCAGAGCAGCTTGGGTTTATCTGTTTAGTCGGCAGTTGCGAGGTGAGTTATCCTCACTATATCAATAGGGTCTAAGGCACAAAGGCCGACCCTTTATCGGATTGAGATCTGAGTACTTGTTGTTATGTTATTGCTGTGATATGATTGCATCCTGGTAGTTAGGATGGTACGTGTTAGAGACCTGGTAGAGGTCGGTATCCTATTATGTAGGGTGAGGCTATGCTAGTGACCGGTTAGGTCGGTGTCCTGGTTAGGATGATGATATGCTATGTGATCTGTTGATCGGTTTGTTGACGGTGAATTGTTATATGTTTGTATATTTATGTGCACATGGTTGTTTGTACTGGAGTTGGGTTGAGGCGGGTCCTGCTTTGTGCTGTAGGCCAAGATACCCAGGGCGGACCGGTTGTCCCGAAGGCCCAGTGAGCGGTCCGGATAAGCTGTAGGCCCCAAGAGGGCGGACCAGACGTGCCGAGGCTCGGAGAGTGGACCAGGCCGACTGAAGGCCCGGTATGGGCGGACCAGTCATACTGTAGACCCGAAGTGCATGGCTGTTCTGTGATCGGATATGATATGGCATGTTATGCATGTATGATATATGTGGTTGGTATTTTGGGGATATCTCACTAAGCTTTCGGGCTTACAGTTGTGGTTTTATGTTTTTCAGGTTCTTCAGGAGACCGTGGCAAGGCGAAGGCGTGATCGTACCGCTCCTCATGTTTATAAGTGATGTGATTCTGGGAATATTTTAAATAAATTGTATTGAAATCCTTTTTGTAATAACTTTAATGGAATCGGGTTGTTTTTGAAAATTTAAAATTTGTTGGAATTTTTCGGTTGTTACAGCTGCAAGTTCGCATATGACCATTTCTCGGTTGGATAAGATTGAAAGTTGAAACACCACTTTCTATTTTTTTAATAAAAATTAAAAACTAATAAGGATAAATTACTAATATAAAAATAAGAAATATGTTCTAAACATTAAATATTATTAAAAATAGTAGAAGTAAATTGTGGAACCAAAAACTTTAAAATGTATAAAAAAAATCGCGATAAGGCCGGAGGATGTATCAGCGGGACAGGTGAAAGATACGAGAACTGCACCAGGAACACCACATACTGTGTGCAGTTTAGACAGTGCGGGAAAGGGTAGGGAAGAGTATCTTGCTTTCTCTCTCCTCATGTGATTGGTTAGCTTTATTTTATGTATTTTATTGGTATAATATTTTCAAAAATAAAATAAAAAATATTTTTTCAAAATAAAAAAAATGAGAGAAAGTGAAAGGTGATTATTTTCTGGCTTTTGGTGAATAGAAATTGAGTGAGTGAAAAACTGCCGTGACATAGAAAAAGTGAGTGGTAAGGAGCGAATACACCCTCAAGTCTAAAAGAAAACAAGATAATTATTTTTAAATTACAATTTTTCTTATAAACAAAAAATATTACAAAAGTCTTATATTTCAAAGTTAGCATCTTCCTTTACTTATTTTATGAAAGCGCTCTATCCCTCGTTCAATCTTAACATCCATAATGAAATTTTTTTAACATTACAATTCAAATCCTTGTTCATAAAATCAACACCTATTATATTATGCAAGTCAGTATTTAAGACCTTCATTGCGGAAAAAACATCTTTCAACGCTTGCGTTTGCGACGAGCAAACCAAAGTCAACTTTAATAACCTATAAACCAAAGGAAAAAGAATGATGTTTCCCAATTTTCATCATCAAATGAGCAAGGTCTGCAATGCCCTTCAATTTATAAAATCTCTCATCATCAATCAAATAGTGATAATGCATTTCAAGTTGATCATCAAGATATAGCCTTTCCGAATCATTAAAAATCAATTTTGTACAAGTCACTTAGTTTCACCAACTTTGTACTGCCACCCTCTCTAGCTTGTCCTCTTCGACGTTTCTCAATCCATACCCCTTACAACTATCCCTTCGGTTTAACAAATTTGGTTCCCGTCCGCCCAAATCGTTTGCCGTTTCTTATGTCATTGTTAACCAATCAACCGACAAATGGAGCTGGAGAAAGCGGTGGTTCAGGATGAGTTGTCAGCTCTTCAGCACCCCGATTTGCTCGACTGTTTTGGTAAGTATGGTGGGAAATATGTTCCTAAAACCCTAATGTTCGCTCTCTCCGAGCTTGAATCAGCTTTTAAAGCCCTAGCTACCGATCATGAGTTTCAGGTATTGAATGCGAGTTGCTTTATCCTGTTTCTATAAATGCCAAAATTTTACAGATTGATATACCCAATGTTGTTTGGATGTGAATTTCTATGTTTGAAAGCAATAAGATTGTGTACTTATGCATTGTTTTATCAATTGAAACATCTCTGTAGTTTTTTTATTAGTAATTGATACAAAAGATGCCCTATTGTATAGTCAGAGTTAAATAATTCTTCGAGAAATATTTATAACTAAACTTGTTTGTTTGGAATGAATGCCGTGGTGTTAATTTTTTTGGCAAATAAGTAGTGTTAAAAAATTTGGCAAATAAGTAGAGTTAAACACGGTTTAACTGTTTTCTCATTTCATTCAACAAAGTGTTGTTTATCTCATTTTCACTTAATGATCCATTAAACATTGAGAATTCAATATATAGCCTTTTTCATAATTGGGTATACTAAAATTGAAATCATGATCATACCATCTTTTGTTTCTTGATCAAAATGCCTTTTTATAGGTGCCAACTATAGTCATGGAGCCATACAACAATTTTCACTACTAGAAAAACAGCCTTTTACGACGCTCATTGCGCGTCGTAAAAGGCTCAGACGACGCGCAAATGCGCGTCAAGGAAGGCCCTGTCATAAAGAGAGACGACGCGCATTTACGACGCTCATTTACGACGCGCAATTACGACGCGCGTTTACGACACGCAATGCGTATCAAGGAAGGCCCTGTCATAAAGGAAGACGACACGCATTCGCGTGTCGTAACCTTACGACGCGCGTGTTAATGACACGCAATGCGTATCAAGAAAGCCCCTGTCAAGAAAGGCCATGTCATAAATGAAGATGACACACATTTTTGCGTATCATAATTTTAAATGTTTAAAAAAAAATATTATTTATAGATTTACTTATTTTCAAGTTAAATTTGTATTTAATGTTTCATAATAGAAAATAAAATATGATATACAAAAAATAGAATCCATTGCATAAATTTAATGTTATACAATTATATTTCTTACAATATATAAATTTGCATCTAATCTACTATGTACATCAAATTCCAACTAAGTAAAGTTTCATCTTGCCTTTCATAATTTTTTAAGACTAATGCACCAAACAACTGATTATATGGATAAGCAGTTGTACATTGGCCCATCTCACTTAATAATTACTTAGCCAAATTCAACTCACTTTCCAAGAGTTTTCTCATGTACAACAAGGCCAGTTCCAGTTCCTTCCAAACCTACACAAAGTATCACATCCAATTAGTAAGTAAATATAAGCATATTTTGCAGGGGTAAAATGGTAATTTGTGTAATTTTATAACCAAACACAAATTACCAGGCAAATACATAAGAACAGGAGAATCTTTTAGAGGCCTGTTACAGGCAACAGGGAAAAACCATGTTGAGATCATGTTTGGAGATGATATCATCAAATGAAGGCCTATTGTGCATGTCAGCATCCCAACATTTTTGTACCAGACATAGTAATCTTGGTGGTGCACTTGATTCAGTCCCTGCAAGACCAGGTCTTAACCCTTTAAGGAGAACAATATATATATATATATATATATATATATATATATATATATAATATATTCCATTTCCATGCCAAATTTATTGAACATATTGTTTTATCACATATGTTGTTTAGGTTAAGAAACCAATTGAAGCAAAAGGAGGAGCACAATGCCAAAAAATAATAGGAAATTGACAAACTAACCAAATTTCAAAAAAAAAAAAAACATATATACAGTACATGACGTTGTTTGTGGAAAAGGCTTTAGGAAGTTACCTTTACAAATGAGAGAACATGTTTAGCATGTATTTCTTGCCACTTTGTAAGATCCTGCTGAACATTTGAGATCGTAGGAATATCAGATATTTGTTAGTCATCTGCAAATCATAAACATAAACTACTCCAATTATAACCATCAAACAAATTAGAACTTTGAACAGGTTTTGAAATATAGATAAGCATGAAAAATATCATAAATATGTAACATGTCTATATAAGCACACTTCTGCCAATTCGTCCCTAAATACTTAATGCTCGATACCATTTCCCACGTTTCAATCCAATCAAAAAGTGGCCCACATAAACGTGAAGCAGTTGCTTTAAGCACAGGGACATTTTTGTAAAGATCATAGAAACCAATGACAACTGTAACAATGGAGATTATGACATACAGAGCTCTTGCTAAAGGGCACATCCATGGTCGATAAATATGGCAAAAAACAGGGTAAGATTGGGAGAAAATTACCCATGATGGAAGTCCAGCTTCTAGAAGAGTCAATAATCTCAAATCAGATACGATTATTTCCTTTAATTCAAAAGGGAGATCATGGTTGTTAAACTTGAATAAAAGTAACACATCTTTTGACTCACTGGGTTCAGCTGTTTCATCACAATCTGTTAACGAGGGCATTTTGGTAATTACGGTTCTTCTGTTACTTATGTTTGTGTAAATATTCACCTCGACATCAATTCCTGCTCAATTTGTTAGTTTTCTTCTCTTATAAGGTGGAGGGGTATGAATTTCTTCACTTGTTTCATTTTCTAAAGTTTCTACCTTTTTATCAAGATTTTCCCCTTGTAAGGTTTTTTCAACATCTTTTGTACAAGGGTAGTCTTGGAATTCTTTTGGGGCGTCATAAAACTCATCTCATGTATATATAAATCATATCAGTTAACCTGATTTTCTTGATCTAACAAGAAAATAAGAGACCATAAAAAGAAAAGGAAAAACAGGACAAGGGTAAAAAGGTAATTATACCTAGCATAGAGTTGAGATGCTCTTCCAAGATTGATTGTTCATTAGGTGTTCCTGGAAACCATGAATTTATGCATTTAACTGATTGAGCTATGCTATCGAATTCCCATCTTTTCATGTATTTAGCCTCTATAGCAAGAGATGTATCAGTCTGTTAATAAGTGACAGATATTGAGGGATTATAAATTATAAATTATATATATTTATATAAAGGAATAAGGAAAGAAATGGAAATACCTGAAGTGCATTTAAGTAATTGATACCACGAACATCTTTCCACTCAACTTGAAAGACAATGAATCCGTATAAAGTTCTGTGTAATTTGCTATTTGCAAGAAGGGAGCTTCTGAGTTTCTTTACAGGTAATAAACCCCTAAAAACATAGACATGGCATTATGCCACACCAAGCTATGCAATCAAAACTGTATTGAAGATGCTACCAGAAGAAGAACCTGAAATCGTATGCCAATAATATCTACTGAAACCTTCTCCCTACCTGCATCTCCTCATAGAAGAGACCATAAAAAGAACCTGATAACGCTTAGAACAACATAAGAGAGGAAGAACCTGGAAACGCCTGATCATAAAGATCTGATCTTTGAGATTGAAACTATCGACAGATCAAATCTAAATTACAGAGCGTATATGAACCTGCAAACCTTTGTGGATTAAGATTTTCCATGACGACTTTATAATCATTAACCATCGATCAAAGAAACAAATCCTCCAAATCAAAATATCAAAATATAGAATATAACTAAAGATTTGTGAAGGGATTACGACCCGTTTTAGATAAACATCAGCCATAAAATAATATTCCTGTTGGTCGAGCATTCACAGCAAGGAGACCTCTGCGAGGTGGCCCTGTTGGTCTTCCACCACCAAATGATCTTCCTTGACCTCGACCACCACCACCACCACGAGCCCTACCTCTCCCTCTATCTCTAATCTTCTTCAAATAGATTTTGGTGCGAGACTGGATCAGCTGCTGATGCAATCGTATACGAATCGACAAAATCAAGCAATTGAAAGAACTGTTATAGGATCGCTGGTGATCTAGGGTTCGAGCATGAGAAAAAAATAGGGTTCGAGCATGAGAAAGAACTGTTATAGAGATGTAGCAAGGTACGGGGTGAGATCTAGGGTTTGAGCATGAGAAAGAACTGTTATAGGATCGCTGGTGATTGGATTTCATTGGAGGGTGGAGATGCAGAAGAGAGAACACGCAGTAGAGAAAGGCGGGGCAAAAAGCCCTAGCTCCGATTGGATTCCGGCATCGACGAGGCCTTTGACGCCGGTTTTTGTTTGGTCGAAAACTTTGAGCTCTGATTGTCGATCGTAGCTTGAGCCCGCTCAAGCAATGGTGGCAGCCATTTTTGTGAAGATGATCATGTTATATATGCGAAGGTATTCTCTAGAAAGGTGAGTGAGCATCCTTGCAATTGTGGCCCTATGAACGTAAAGTGTTTGATTTCTTGTGAGAAATGAAGCGATAGAGATCGATCTATGGAGGATGTGGGTCGTTCTTTGAGGGATGAAAAAACCCTAGTTTCTTAGACTTTTTGAGTACGGGGTTTTCTAAATTTTAGATTCCCGCGAGGTATTAAGGATGGAACACGATGTTTGATGAGATCGATAAGGAGGTCAGGAGTGGCGGGGAAGCGGATCAGAGAGGAGAGAGAAGGAGGGAGCGAGAGGGGAGAAGATGAAAGATAGAAAGAAGGTAGAAGACGACTTTTCAAAATTTTGGGGATTTTGTTTCCCACCTCGACTAAACGCGCCTTTTCATTAAAATTATAAAGCGAAAAATATAGAGGACGCACCTTTAAAATAAAGCGCCCTCCGTGTTTTTAATTTCTTTTCGTGAGACACTAATTTAAGGGCACTTAGTAATGCGCGACCTAAATTCTTAAAATTTTTGAAGAGATGACTCTTTTTTAATGTCGCTCTCTAATGCGTAACATAAATCAAAGAGCGTCGTGTTTTGTGCGTCGTAAAAGGCTGTTTTTCTAATAGTATTTGTCCGTAACACTCTCTTCTTCTATATTGACCTTAATTGCGTTCAAGTGGTAAACCAATTTGGTGCTAAATGAATTAGAGTATTCAACATATATTTGTGGGAATAGAAGGCAAGTTCATTGTTCCCAAGAAAAACTTCAAAATGTAGTGATAAAGCATAAAATTCACCATTGTTTTTTTAATAAATTCTTGCAAATTTTTACATATTCTCCATCTATGGGAGCCAACAAGCATTACTGTTAGCTGACTCAAGAGTCTTGGTTAAATCCGGCGAGCCTGTTATAATCGAGGTTATTTTTCAACATAATTTTTTTAAAAAGTGTTATTTATGTCATTTTTTGTAATAAAAGAAGATAAAGTACATTGCTATTTGTTGACATGTGTTAAAATGCTCATGCTTTTTAGAATTTTATGACATAGTATTTCATTTACATTTTTATAAGTTTGATTATATCTGATTTTGGTTAAAGAACGATGAGCTTGTGGACTGAATTGTGAATGTAAGAGTAAAGTAGAAAGTAAAAATTATAGAAGTTTGATTATTAACTGTTAGAAGGCAATTTACAGCCTAACAATCCAATAATTTGGCTTTCTTTTTCATTCAAAGGTGTGTTTAACCACGTATATGAAGAAATTTTTACTTTGGGTTTTGGTAGTGAATTTTAGCCTTTTCTAGGCTTTACAATCATATTAACATTTTATCATTTTGTTTTCCCAGTAATTCGATGTTGAAAGCATGAATCATTACATATCAAACATGTCGTGAAACCTATAACAGCCCTGGAAGCACGGATGGTGGTGGAAAAATTCTCAAACGAGGCACAGAGACCGCAAAGAAACCAATGAGTTTTGTCACTTTCCTCCACCCCTTGACCAATGGCGGCAAGTTGATCACAAATGGACTTGAATTTTCGGCCAAATTATGAAACGCTGGAGAAACCCTTGGTAAGATGGCGTAGTTGATCACGAAGACTTTGGGCACGCTCTAAGTAGGAGTTGCCGTAGGCGGCTTCAAGGCTACCCAAATGTCACAAGCTGTTGGGAGGCCCACAATCTTAGAAAAAGCTTCTTCTGTAAGAGAAGCTTGAAGAAGAATAACAACCCTTTGATCGGTGGAGACCCATTCTGCCAAGGCCGGAGTCAAGGTCGGCTTGTTATCAACCAAAATAGAGGGCGGTGGGGACGGAACGGAGCCGTCAACATGACCAAGAAGTTGCTGGTATTGTAAAAGAGGGATCAGTTGACTCTTCCACAGAAGGTAATTTGATGAAGATAGGCAAATGGGGATGAGATGCAAAATGGTGTTCAGAGAGAGAGAGAGAGAGAGAGAGAGAGAGAGAGAGAGAGAGAGAGAGAGAGAGAGAGAGAGAGAGAGAGAGGAATCATTGGAGTTAGACATGATGATGAAGCTGGAGGGTGAGGAAAGTTGATGGGTAGGAGAGGAAGAAGAAGGGAGGGACGGTTTTAGAGGGAGGGAAAAAGAAGGTTGGGAGTTACAAGGCTTGATATCATATGAAAGTTCATGAAAACTCTCTATATAGGTAAATAAATTACATGTACACCCTTCTAACTAATAAATAAATACATAATAGTACAACAACTATATCCTCCTTAATAAATGAAAGTTTTTTTGTCACATGTCAATCTCTCATGATTTTTGATACTTGTCATTTTGTGGTATTTTTAAAATAAATATTATCCACTTGTCAATTTTTGGTTTGTTTTAATTTTTAAAATTAAAGTCATATGCCTATATATGTAAAGTGTTAAAATATCATATATATGATCTTAAATTGCAATAAATACGTTTCTTTTTTTCTTATTTTAAAGTTGTACATTAAAAAATATTTTTTATTTACACTTTAATGTTTAATATCTTTTTAAATCAACCCGTGTAACAACACGGGTTTTACACATAGTTTATAAATATTTAAGAGAGAAATCTTTTTCTTTCCCAACTACTTACCATGAAACAATGGTTTCCTCCTTCCTTACCTTGGAACCTATTTCACGCTTTTAACAATGGACATGGAGGCCTAGCTTCAGCATTTAAAAACCTCCAATGCAATAACGGATGTTGAATGATTTCCAATAATATTGTTTGGTCGGGATATCAATATTTTACAAAGTCCATCCATTCATCTTCTTCACCAAGATTGTATCCAGAAGTTGGAGAAAAATAATAAAGCAGAATAGTTCATATTTAACTGTTCAACTGTTTGGGGAGAAGCGCCGGAAATAACAAAAAAAGATCTTTCTCTCTTTCACCATTTGGAAAAAAAAATGGAACCTTCCGTTTGAAATATTTATAAATTAAAACCAGGGGTATAATTGTCAATCTTTTGATTTTTCGGTGGAAGGAATAAAAGCCTCGGTGGAAAAATCGGGACCCATTCACAATTTATCATGCATATATCCGTTCTTATTTAACTGATACTCGTTATTCGGATATTACAATTTGATATGTTTAGATCCACTTTTTTATTTTATCCTTTCACTTAATAGAAAATTAGTTTTCCAATTATACCCCTTTTGTTAAATTAGAAAAAAATATGAAGAGAGAAAAGAATCTGAAATGGCTTTTGTTAAGGACATTTTGGTTATATTGTTGATATCATTTTTCTCATTTTCTGATTTTATTTGTTTCATTCGGTTCATAAGGTCTTTGATTATATTGTTGTTTTAGTCTGTTCATGATGTGATGATCATATAGTTGATTTCATGTGTTTCAATTTTTTTTATAAGTTGTTGATTATATTGCTAATTTCATTTGTCTCATCTGCTGATTTCATTTGATTACTGAATAAGGTTTTTATGTTTTGAATCAAACTGTCATTATATTGAAATTGATTCAAACTTTTGTCATCAAATTGGAATGGACTCAAACCGTTACTGTTAAATGCTACAAGCTGATTGGAAAGTATATTGGTATATGATTGTTGATTCCATTTGTATCTGATTGGAATGGATTCTAAAAGTTTTACTGTTAAAAAAACGTAAATATTAAGGTGATAATGAAAATTGGTGTTCAACGTTATATAAAGAAAAATTAGACAAAAAAAAAATTGATATTTTTACATAAGAAAAAAAAAGCAATTGATAAATTAAGAAGAAAAACAAACAATTCTTATATTAGGAGATTATATATTGTATTTATCTTCTTACCATAATCCTTCATAAATTTCCACCTAATATATTTCTCCAGCTGTGATCATTATATACGAATCCCTATAAAAAAGGATCTTATAAGCTATCACATTTAACGTTCAAATCTTGTCTCGGAAATAAGTAAATTGAAATTGAAAGATATCCGGAAATTTATAACACAATACTATTTGAACCATGATATCTTCTATTTTAAATGAGATTTCAAATTGGATATCTTCTATTTTAAATGAGATTTCAAATTGATTATCTTCCTCATTATCATTATATTGACAGTATATATACCCCTAACTTTTTTTTTATAAACGATTTACAAAGAATTTCTGTCACATATCCTCCGCAGAAACCCTAAGCAAGAAAATTTCAATCTCCCAAATTGTCGAATAAAGGTATATCCTTCTTTCTTAAATTGTTTTCTGCAAAGTTATGTTTGCATATGTATCTGTTTGTGTGTGTGATAAAGGTTTATGTCCATTAACAAATTTTAATGCATGGTTACTAAGTAAACTAAAACGTAAAGCACAATGATTGTTTGTTTTTATTCAAGTAAATGCTTTTATCATTTATAAATGACCAACTTTTATCATCAGTTAATTTATTGGTTTTTTTAATCATGTGTAAACGCTTTTATCATTTATAAATTGCCTGGTTATTGTATTTTAGATTATTAGAGCCACCTACATACAAAAAAAATGGACTTAATTGAAAGTAGTAGTGCAAGATTTCAATCGATACTACTAATCCTTAACCACTAAATATAAAGCTCAATCATATAACAAAACTTGGAACCAAGTTGATGTTGCCTACCATGGGTAAAATATTTTTTAAATTTTATTAATAGGAGCTTATGTTTTTATTTTTAAAAAGTATGGACTTACTAACACAATGTCAAATGTTATATACAAAGACATTAATGTAACACAATAAAATTTATAAAATATTTGACCTGTGTTTCCCACGGCTTGCAACCAATTTTATTAATATAGTAAATAAAACAAAATTGTCTATTCCTTTGATTTTTTTTTTTATTATATCATATATTATTCACTCTAAACCTATGATTTTGAATTGTACTTGTTTTGCCTATTTTAACCGTTCTATATTACTTGGTTGAGTCGGATGTGTTAACAATGATTAGTTTTTTCACAAACGATAACATGACTCAAAGCATATTTGTTTATCGTAACAACGCTTCGTCCTCCATTGTTTACTCTGAAAATGACAATTTCTTTCATAACTTTGATTTTCATGCTATTGTTGATCTCCAACAAGTAGTTGATGTTTCTATACTTAAATTTCATTTATGAAATATATATTATATCAATTAGTTTTTGGATTACTTTTACCCTCATATTTCATTTTACTTTTTTATTATATAACTAGATTATCACCCGCGTTAAACGCGGGGAACACATATAAAAAACATACAAATATCTACATAACTCTTAAAATGAATTTATTAAATTCTTGAATAGATATATTAAAAACAATTAATATCATAAAACAAAATAAAACATGACTTAAGGATCAAAACTATAAATAAAAAAATCAAAATATTCAATCATAAACTAATATAAAATATTAAAATATTTTTATGAGAGAAAACAACGGTTTTCGAATGAAATTTGAAATAAGTAAAATCACATATTTTTACTTGGCATAGTAATTAATAACATCTAATTTAACCCACAAATTCTGAATGAAAACTCAAATAGTCCACGAACGATCCCCACTTATAGAAAAATATCTCAATTTTCCATCAAACTTGATAAGCCTCGATGTATAAGAGTTGATACAATTAGTAATAGAAGGTACATATATCAATAAATATTCTTCTGAATATACATCGAATCGCAAAATGTTATAGTTAGACAATAAAAAGCAAACCACACCTCCATTTATAATCGCCTCATCCGAAACAAGATAAACAGAAGATGATAATCAGATATTACGAAGCTCCCTCCATTCTCATGTATTAGAGGTAAACAATTCTAGGTGGAAGTAATCATAGTCCACCTCATCCTTAAGCAAATCAATACAAATAAAATAACATATAAGTAATAAAATAATATAAAATAATATACCTAAAGTATAATACAGATAAAGTCTTACGATGACAGTGTGTATGATAATCAAATGATCTTGAAATACAACGACTTCCAACTCATAACCACCATAGCAAACTTTACCGCAGTGTATTTAGAGATTGGAAACGGTAACGATTTGCAATCTAAAGTCGTTGCTTTACGAAAAAAATAAAAACTTTTTTGGATATTCATCTCCATAATCACATTCACCAACAATCTATCCGCAAAAGGAAGATGTTAAGATTGTACACGAATTTGGTATACAACTAATGTCAAAACTTTTCTCAACACATGACGGAACAAACTGACGCTTTACAGTTCCCCATGGTTTTTTTTGTTGAACTATAACTCCTAAAACCATATTATTTCTCCGCTTGTAGAAATCAAGAACATGCTTGTTTTATGTTAGTTTTTTAAAATATTTTACTTGTACAACGTAAACTAAGAAGTGTCTATAATTATATTCTTGAAAGAATTTCAATAATCATATCATAGTCCAATGATGAGAATAGTAAAACAAAAAAACAATCAGCAAAAAAAAAGCATCCTAAATGTAGAAATAAATTCTAAATGTAGAAATAAAATCATATGTTACATGTTTAATGTTATTTTTTTTTTCCAATTCATCAATGATTGTATTACTACCAGTAAACTTTAAGATTTCATAACCATCAACTTTTTTCTTAAAATTATCATTTGATATTTGAATTATGAACACCAATTTTTTATCCAAAAGTACATTCAAAGTAAATGGATAAATCTACATGTTACCCTCCTAAAAAAAGGAAGGTTATAAAAATAGATAGACAAAAAGTAAAAATTAGTTTTATGTAAATGATGTTAATATCGATAACCTCATTAAAATTTTGAAGCACCTCTTGTACAATTTTTTCAACAAGTATCTTGACATCTCGATCAAATAAAGTAAGTGACACCAAACCGGTAAAGTCTTGGTACTCTAATGGTGATTTTGAAACTAAATCCGTTGATATAAACAAATTCAGTAATATAAAATTAGAAAATTGAACCGAAGGTTATAATAATATTTATAAAAGAATTATTGAAAACCTTGGAACAACATATATGTCTTTGTTCATTCAAGTTGAAGTGTAACAATAAAAAACTTCTTTATCCTGATTTTGATCCTCATTCATTAAAACGACTTTTATGGTTTTCTCTTGACATTTAGTACAAGCCAAATATTCTCAATTCCACATCAATTCACATATGTTTAATCGTACTGGCAATAATCAATGTTTTATCCTGAAAAATGTTGATGTAAGTTTAAATCTCTAATAATTATTAAAAAAGAACCTTAAATTCTAAAATGAAGAAATAAGGACCCTTGGTTACATTTCACACCTTTGGTCTCCATCTTCGGATCGTTTTGCTGACATCATCCTAAATGAAAATATGCACGCCCACTTCCGTCTTACATTTCATTCCTAGGTCTTCCTCTCCACACAATCAGCCAAATCGAATTGATCCTATGTGTTCTTCCTCTCCAGCTTGTCCCCACCGCCACTGTCTCCAGCGCATCCTCTTCGACATTTCTCAATCGAATCGATCCTATGTGCTATTTGGCTTCTACTAAATGTTAAGAGAAAGCCATAAAAGTCAATTTAATGAATGAAGACCAAAATCATGATAAAGAAGTTTTTTATTGTTACACTTCAACTTGCACAAACAAAGACATATATGTTGTTCCAAGGTTTTCAATAATTTTTTTATAAATATTATTATAATATTCGGTTAAATTTTCTAATTTAATATTACTGAATTTGTTTATATCAATGGTTTTAATTTCAAAATCACCATTAGAGTACAAGACTTTACCAGTTTGGTATCACTTTATTTGATCGAGACGTGAAGATAGTTCTTGGAAAAACTGCACAAGAGTTGCTTCAAAATTTGAATGAGGTTATCGATATTAATATCATTTACATAAAACTAATTTTTACTTTTTGTCTATCTATTTTTATAACCGTTCATTTTTTTAGTAGGGTAACATGGAGATTTATCCATCTACTTTAAATGTACTTTTGGATAAAAAATTGGCGTTCATAATTCAAATTTCAAATGATGATTTGAAGAAAAAAGTTGATGGTTATGACATCTTAAAGTTCATTGCTGGTAATACAATCATTGTTGAATTGGAAAAAAAATTTAACATCAAACTGGTAACATATGAATTTATTTCTACATTTAGAATTTATTTCTACATTTAGGATGCTCTTTTTGCTGATTATTTTTTTGTTTTACAGTTTTTATCATTGGAATATGATATGATTATTGAAATTCTTTCAAGAATATCATTACAGACTTTTCATAGTTTACATTGTACAAATAAATATTTTAAAAAACTAACATACAACAAGCATTTTCTTGATTTCTACAAGCGGAGAAATAATGTGGTTTTGGGAGTTATAGTTTAACAAAAAAAACCATGGGGAACTACAGAGCGTCGGTTTGTTTCATCATATGTTGAGAAAAGTTTTGACAGTAGTTGTATACCAAATTCTTGTAGAATTTTAGCATCTTCCTTGTGTGGACTTATTGTTGGTGAATGTGATAATGGAGATGAATATCCAGAAATTTATTTATTTATTTGTAAAGCAACGACTTTAGATTGCAAATTGTTACTGTTTCCAATCTCTAAATACACCACGGTAAAGTTTGCTATCGTGGTTATGAGTTGCAAGCCGTTTTATTTTAAGATCATTCGATTATCATACGCACTGTCATCGTAAGACTTATATGTATTATACTTTAGGTATATTATTTTATATTATTTTATTACTTATATGTTATTTTCTTTGTAGTGATCTGCTTAAGGATGAGGTGATCTATGATTACTTCCACCTAGAATTGTTTGTCTCTAATACATGGGAATGGAGGGAGCTTCGTAATACCTGATTATCATCTTCTGTTTATCTTGTTTCGGATGAGGCAATTTTAAGTGGAGGTGCAGTTTACTTTTTATTGTCTAACTATGACATTTTCCGATTCGATGTATATTCGGAAGAATATTTAGTGAGATATTTGCGCCTTCTATTACTAATGATATCAACTCTTGTACATCGAGGCTTATAAAGTTTCATGGAAAATTGGGATATTTTTCTATAAGTGGAGATCGTTCGTGGACTATTTGGGTTTTCATACAGAATCGTTGGGTTAAATTAGATGTTACCAATTACATTGCCGGTGAAAATGAATGGTGGAATTATCGAAACAATCTCCTTTATTTCTTTAAAGGAAATACGATTCAATATGTCGTTCCGGTACATCATTTGCATGAAGTATTTTCATTTTGTTCAGATTTTGAGATAGTTACTATGCCAAGTAGAAATATGTGATTGTATTTATTTCAAATTTCATTTGAAAACCGTTGCTTTTTCTCTTGAAGATATTTTAATATTTTATATTAGTTTATGATTAAATATTTTGATTTTTTTATTTATAGTTTTATTCTTCAAGTCATGTTCCCCACGTTTAACGCGGGTCATAATCTAGTTAAGAATCATACAAACCATAGCATGCAAATAGGAATTACATCTATATCATTTAAAAATGAACTTAACGTGCTTAACTCTATTCTCTATCTCTTAACTTCTATCTTTTATCTATCATCTTTTCTCCTTAATTGCAACCTGGGGTACGTGACATTAAAAAAAGATATGTAAAACAAAAATGTCCTGTGAGCTACGCGAGTTTGTGGCCCAATACATTAAATTATATTTTCATTAAAAACATTTTCATCTTTGCAAAACATATTTTAAATAGACATTTTCGACAATTCATTCCATATCAAAAAGTTTCATTAGTCATAACATAATTCAAAAGACATTTCTTTTCACATTTCATTCATTCTTTCATTAAAGGCTAATTTTGGTGTTAAACCGTAGCCATTTTTATACTTATGCTCTACGTCCGGTAAAGGAATCACTCCCAAGTCTATACCAAGGTGGAAAGAACAAATCAATCCACCAAGACATCATTTCCATTAGGACATTTATCTCGCGCAGGGGAGGCGTCACTCCGATAGATTCCTCTAGATCCCGTTACGGGGACATCATGGCTCGAGAAATAATTGTTGTCATTACTTTCCAATTCTTATCATAACTTTCCATTGCTTATCATTACTTTCTATGCTTTACCCATTTCGTCTTGTCATTATTTTCTATTTTCTTATCGTTACTTGCCATGTTTTAAACATTCCATACATCATCATATTTTCCTTCCATGCTTTACACATTCCAAACATCATCATATTTTCCTTCCATGCTTTACATATTCCATGCATTAATATCAAAGTACCAGTTTAAAAAGTAAAGCACATATATTTCAAAAAGTTCCAAACACATTATCAAAACATTTGTTCTTTCAAAACATTCATTACTTTCAAAAAATATTTACCTTCAAGGCATTCTTTCAAAATATTCTTTACTTTAAAAAACGTTCTTGCCTTCAAGGCATTCTTTCACAACATTATTTTGAGACACATTTAACACTTTAAAAGAAAGATATACATGATCAAGATTGATCTAGGTTTACAGTTTAATAAAAACATATCATAATAAGTTGGTTAACAAAAAACACGATGGATACTTCATCACACCCTTCTTTTATCCGTCATACTTGTACCTACAATCATAAAAACATGAAAAGATAAGCTTGAAAGCTTGGTGAATAACAATTAACCTTACCATGATAAACTTAATTCATAATTGCATACCGCAACATCTGGGGTATTTATTAACTAGACTCTTCTTCTTCTCAAATATATCAAATCATAACAATTCTTTGTATTTATAATTTTTTTTATCTCATTAAAAACTTATTCATAGTATATAATCTATTTATCTCTTATAGATCCATCTTGAAACTCACCATAATTTCAACAATCATTCATTTGATAATCTCATTTGAAATCACATTCATAACATGTAATCTAATTATATCTTATAGATCCATCATGAAACTCATCATAATCTCAACAATCATTCATATGATAATCTCATTTGAAATCTCATTCACAATACATGATCTAATTATCTCTTATAGTTCCATCATACAACTAATCATAATCTTAACAATTATTTCTTATCGCAATGATATCATACATAACATCACCCAATCATCTGTCATGGATATATTGTGTATACTATCACATAGGACATAAACCACGTAGTTCATATCTAACTATTAAATAACTTATAACAAAATAAAGTTCATTTCATATCAATAATATCTTAAGTGAGTTAAAAGTTACTCACCTTTTTTTAAGGCCTATGTGGATGGTACTCCAAACTTCCAACTTTCTTCTCCAAAGTTTTCCTTTGATTCCCCGATCAATTAAATTCATATACATCAATGATTAAGTCAATTATATGACTTGACTTGTATAGATCAATTCTTTTTTATGAAATCATTCCACCACCTCAACAGTTATCAAGAATACAAACATGTATCAAATATTCGATACTCATAGAAGGTTCATATTACCTATTATGAATATTACATAGACCATATCTTATCACTTGAGGTCTTAATTCATTAAGTCACACCTTTCACCTATGAACCCTAAGTCCAATGGATTTAGTTTCTCATATAAATCTCCAAGTTACACATATAAAATTCATAATCATTAGATAAACTATAATTAAGCTTTATAACATCAACCACTAACTCAATTTCATTATTCAAGATCATATCCCTTTATCTAGGGTTTCATAATTAGCCTCATCATCATGCCTTAAATCAAGATTAAATGCACTAGAAGTGGAAATTGTTACCTTAATCCGCAAAATTTAAGTTTTAATCTTGAAGTCTCACTAAGAATCGAACTCCTAATGGTTTAATATGTGAAATCGCACCTTAGTGTGTGTTTTGAGAGTGTTTGGTCTAAATAATTTGTTCATAGATCGTTGTTTTATCTGATTTCCATCCTCATGTCGTGACATTCCATTGGTCATGTCATGAGCACCTTTCATGACATCTCCTCTATACAACAAAACCTAATATGTCGCTAATAATATAAAGTAATCTACTTTCTCATGGCGTGACTTATATCGTTCCAGGTCGTGACACTTTTAAAGTAGAATGTCATCACTACTTATTTACTTAACTCATTTTATCGTTCTCTGTCACGTCGTTACGTTTATGTTGTCACCTCGTGAAGCTTGATCTTCACATTTTTCTCACTCAAATGTTTTACAAATCATAATGCTACACTATGTAAACTTTTTACACATTAATATTCGTTTTAAGCAAATAAAACATAATATTTATCTCTACCTAAACATAATCATAAATCAAGTTGAAATTCACAAAAATAGGTATTACATCCGACTAGGATTCTTTCACGTCCATGTTGTCTACATTCCAACCAGGTCTCCACATCTGCACTTGTAATGACCCAAAAATTATGAGGTAAAAATTTCATTTTCAACCAAAACATTAATTATCTCTAAGTCAACATTCAATATTCCTATTCTGAATATTCAAAAGTACTTTACAAAAAAACAATTATCAGAGTACAATCCCAAAATCATCATAATGCGAAAACATGGGTGGATGCGTTGCGATCAAGTCGGGCCCTTACCTTTCGAACTGAAAGTACCTGAAACCGTGACCTTAACCCCGCCCGGCATCGGACCCCGTCCGGTATCGGGCCCGCCCAGCATCGAGCCCCGCTCGGTAAACAAATCTGTCAGTCATCAGGCCCCTCCTGACATCGGGCCCCTCTTAGTATACATAAAGACACATATGATATATAATCATACAAACACATGCGATAATCACAAAGACAAGAGCATACAATACCGTCATTGGGCCCTGCCCGACATCGGGCCTTGTCCAGTAAGCATATCAACACATAACACACGCAATAACCACAAAGATAAATAGCATACAAAATGGTCATCGGGCCCCGCCTGGCATCGGGCGTTTCCCGGTAAACGCATACACACATAACACATGAAATGATCTCAAGGATAGTTAACATACAAGATAGCCATCGGGCCCCCGCCCGGTAAACATGTAAAAACATAACCTATGCAAAAGTCACGTATACATCTAGCATCTTAAGCATAACAATCATGGTCCGAAGTTGGTGCATTTGACCTGCTAAACACAGAGAGGAAAATCACCTTAGTCCGCTGATAGCGAAATAAATGCTCGAGTCGTTGAACCGAATAACGTCGCGCCAACTATCAATAAATACAATCTTAATAAAATAATTAACCCGATAATCCAAAATCTGAGGCCCACTCCACAAACCAACTTCCTAAAGGGTAAAAGACCATTTTTACACTTTTCTTACTTGTTCCATAACCAAGGTCCAACTCAAATGCACAAAAGCCCAAAATGGCAACCCAAGGCCTAAATCAAAAGCAACAAAAGCGCATTATGGCCCAATAACCCAATTGGGCCCCAAAACCATCATGGACATACTTCCAAGAAAACTCTAAGTCCATTCATGGCCCAAAGTTAGACGTCCAATGACCCAATAAGGCCCAAACCTTAAAAAGGCCCAAAATGACATATTGGGGAGTACGCCCCGCATACTCGCCATCGAAGCACAAAGTACAAGACCATGATGCACAAAATCATCATTACGCTGAGCATACACTTGTGTACACCCAACATACTCCTCCAGTGTCCAAAAATCCAAAATAAGCTCTTAATGGTTAAGACAATGACTTCCCAACTTGGATTTGACCCTATTGAGATGTCTTAACACATAAAGTTGGAAAATTTACTCCTTTGGAAGGCTTAATGGGACCAAAACCTTAATACAATTCATAATAATCACCCGAACTCATGCATGCACCACAATAACTCATCAAGATGACATTATTATGAACAAGGGATCTCCTAAAGGCCAAGATCCAACATTCTAAGCTCTTGGAGTAGCTCATACTCACAACAATGAATCTAAGGACCAAAAGAACCCCAAAATACTCCTTAAACTAGATATAACACATAGAGTCATCAAGATAGAAACTCTATACCTCTAAAACGTAGATCAAGATGCAACAAGCCTGGATCCAAAAGCTTCAAGCAATCCCACACTTCTCCAAGAAGTTCCGTCTTCTTCTATGAACACCAAAAAGCATGAAATACCACCGAAAGCTCCAAAAACCACTAAAATGGGGGCTAGGGTTTGTTTCTAGGGTTTAGAGGGATGGAGGCTGAAGATAATATGGTTTGGTGGTGAGTTAAGGAGCTTAAATAGGGTCCAACACCCTAATTAGGGTTTGGGTCTTACTGAAGTTTGTCCAGCGTACTCCATAAGGCATGCACGATCATATCCATAGTACACCCATCGTACGCTAATGTACGCCCCGCGTACTGGCCTTTTCACTAGTATGCAACGCGTACACTTGTGTATGCCACGCGTACCCGGTTAAACCCTAAAATCACCAAACTTTAGAAGGCCATAAATTCTTTGTTATAAGTACGTTTCTGCCGATCCTTATATCCACGAAAAGGAAATGAGAAAATTTACGCTCTTATCAACTCATACATGCCTTTAAACTTCCCGAACTAAAATCCAATTTCCATAAAAGCCCCAAACTGACACTTTACCGATATACCCCTTGCCTCCAAAACACAAACCGAACTCCCGGATCATCTAAATCACATTAACCACACCCCAATGGGTCTTAATTTCTTACTCAAAGGCACTAAGCCCGATGATACCCGGTCTTCGGTCACCACCCCGTATTAGAAAACGATTCGGAATAGGGTATCACAACTCTCCCACAATTAAATTAGATTTCGTCCTCAAAATCGCTCCTTACTACCCCCCCCCCCCCCCATGAATACCAGTGCTCTGATCAAAACCTTCTAGTGTTGAACGAAACACTGAACCCATAACTGAAGATCCAACGTGATACTGCTAAAATCATGAAATTCCATCACTTTCCTAACCTTTACACTGGTGGAACCAATCCGCAACATAATCGCACGAGTCTCGATCAAAAGCCAACGTGGTACATAACTCATAACCAGAGATCCAAGGATTTACACTTGCATTTCACCTGAAATCTTCTGATCTACTGCATCCATTCACTAAACGGGGATATAAAATCTCCAAACCAATGTTGAGACTACCAGTCTCACACCTGGTCCAGCCACCAAGTTCCTGAGAGTCCAACAGGTAAGGCTATCCGAGCCTATGCACCACACTATGCCACTCCCTGGCCATATAATCATCCTACTACAACCATAATCTAATTCCTTGACCTAATGGTCCCTACCAAGTGTCACCTGTATTGCCATAATCACACATGCCTCACCCACAGGTCTCACCCAGTCCATACTAGTGAGTCACGCCCATGGGTCTCACCCCATCGAGGGCTACACAGGCCCAACCTCGCCTCGGACACCAATTGTCCTCCTTTCATAATAAGGAGATATTCTACGAAAATATTGTTCGCCTTACCCAAGGCACGAACTAATCCTCTTTCTATGACAATACCAACGACCACCCCAATGATGGTCTACCTCAATCTGGCGAATGTTACGATCCCATTGCGGACTTACAAAAATTCCCACAACTGCCTGATATCCTTGTGAATGCTACGGCCACCCCGTAGTCATACAACACTTCCATACTATTTGACAACCCAATGAATGGTACGACCACCCCCACAATCTTATGAAACGACTACCCCACCATGGTCATAGCCCATGGTCTCATCACACCTCTACCATACCAACCACAATAATATGGAGTTGATCTCGCATCTGACTATACCCCAACAAGTGTTCGGGTCATTCTGCGAACCCCAAATCCTTCATCATACAAGAACAAGTAGAGAGACTCTAACATCACCCTCGACCTAATTCCATCCACATACCCGTCGTGTGTCACTACTGATGTGCAACGAAACACGAATATCCTTTCTTGTGCAATCCCTTAGACCGAAAGATTCTCCCCCACATGGGTTCGATTGCGCTCTTCCAATACCCAAGATTCGATGGATTTCCAATCCATATCATAACCTTACGACTCAAACTATCAACAACTTGAGCTTACAAATGCTAGCGTTCCACTACTAGGTAATTTTGATGATTGCACAAACCTTAAAATCCAGATGAATATTCCACAAAATATCAACAAGTGCGATAATCCCGATAACTTCCCATGGTACCGCACCAAAACCTTAAGTCCTTTATGCTGGTGACAAAGACTATAACCGTTGACCGGAACCGGCGAATCTTCACTCCAACTTCCCGTTCCCAGAAGGACCTTTGCATTCTGACCATCTTCAACCTTCACGATTATAAAATTCCTTTGGCACATCCAATGACCAAACAAACCATATGAATGCCACCACCATCTCCTTGCTACCGCTCCTTTCCTAACAATGGTAGTGATTGAACTCAAAGGTTCTTCCATAGATGAATGATGATCCTACTTGAACAAATGCCAATACAACTGAACTCTGATTTCTTTAGAGAACTAACTAATTATTCCTACCATAGACCTTCTAAACGATACCTCTGAATTGACCGTTGTCATAGAACTAGAACAACAATCGAACAAACTAAAACCCACTCAGCAAGATACAACCCACTAATGACTCTTGGCATGCAAAATGACATACAACAATTCTATTGGATTAGGTTTCTAAGCCCATAACTATAATTGGTATGTACTTGACCCGAGAGTAGCATGGTCCATTTCGGGTTGCATTCACCAGGGCAATTTGATAGGATGGATATTTGAGAAAGAGGTTATTTGTGATTTATTAATATATTATAAGTATAATATATTAATTGAGAAATAATATTATTTAATTAGTATTGATCAAGAATTAATTTGGAATTAATTTAGTGATCAAAAGAGACTAATTAAATTAACGGGGACTGATTATGTATTGATCAAGAAAAAGGTGCTTATATGCCAAGGTGAACAGGCATTTTTGGCCTTCGTTCCTTGTAAACATGACAGAATTCCGTTTCAGGTCGATCCTTCCCATCTGCATCATGTTCAAATCACTAGTAGAGCCGACAGGAGAAATAGTGGGCTTTTTCTTGAAGATACTAGCGATCTCCTGATCCATCTTGGCAACTTCCATAATGTAGCATACGAGCATCCTCTTGAAGTGATCAATAATTGGACCATACTCAACTTCATTGGTGAGGAGGATGTTGTGCAACATAATCCAGTCATGTGGATTTAGGTTGGGAAGATCAGCAAGTGATACGGCATGTTCGGTTTTAGCAGAACCCCTTAGCACTTTGAACCGAACATTCATGAAGTTCCCCTCACGAAACGGTTTGAGGACCCGAACGTTGACGATCTTCTGAGCGCTCCAAGTTTGATACTGTGGTTGAGCAGACTTCAGATAGAATTCGACGAGTTCCCTATCAACTTTTGGATGAGGATGAGGGACATCAACAATGCTATCAAAGGCATGGAAGATGAAGGGTTTTCGGGTCAGTGGCATGTCGAACTGAGAATCGACAGAATTGATTCGATCCAATGAAATCACTGGTTCGAGCCACATAATGCTGAGAGTTTCAATAGCCTCTTTTAAAAGCTTCTCAAGAGTCCATGGAGGAAAAAGAGCTTTCCTACTCTCAAGAAGGTCATGAGCCTCCTTCATTTTTCTTTCGTTCGCCTCAAACTCTCTGGAAACCCAAGCGCTCATGTCAGCATCTTTATCCCGGCCTTGTTTCTTTAAGAGATCTGTGATAGTCTCTTTATCATCATCATCATCACTATCTTCAAAAATCTTCTTTCCTTTGTCTTTGACACCCGAACCTGAGGCTTGACCTGCTAAAGGAGGTTCGGTTGCTTTAGTTGCTGTAGAAGTGGGAGGCGGTTGAGACACATCTTCTCCCCCTCGTTTTGGATAGGACACGAACTCAAGGAGCCCTTCAATTTTGCTTAAGAGAGCAAGGGCAGGAGCAAGTTTCTCTGCGAGAGTGCGCCTCACTGAGTAATTCAGGATCGGATCATGTGCTTCAAGGATGTTGGAAAGGGCAGCGTGGACATCCGAAACACATGAAGAAATAACCTCTCGCTCAGATCGAAGAGATTCGACTTCCTTTTGAGAATGGAAAAGATGAAGACTCTTGACCTTGAGAGCAATGGTCTTACGAGCGAGAGCGTCCATCACTGAGTTTTCTGTAGCGAGGTCTTCATGCAGCTTAGTCAGACGCTCCTCAATAGTCGCCTTAAACAATTTGTTGTATTCAATGAGAGATTGACGAAGACTGGCAAATGACTGCAGTTCGGAGGCAACTGAGGTGGCCAGCTTATTAACAAGAGAGTGAAGCCTCTCTGCTTTGGAGTCAGCAGTTCCCTGTAAAGACTGCAAAAGAGAAGTAGCGTCAACAAATAGTTTTTCGACTTTTTCGGTCGCAGTAGCACACGCCTTGGTAGAGGCGTCGATAGCGGCAGTGGCAGAGTTGATAGAGGCTTCATGAGCCTTTGTAAATGTATCAACAATCCTCTGAATAACAGCCTCTGAGATAGTAAATTGTGAGGAAGAAGAGGAGGAAGCAATGAGAGAATCGATTTTCTCATGAAGCTCCTTGAGATGCTTCTTGGTTACTAGAGCGTCATCGTCATCATCACTTTGCATTTGATACGAACTGTAATAGACCGAGTCAAATGTCATGTCCTCTCCTCTAAGAAAAGGTTCGTCATTATCTGCTGAGTGAGCAGGAGATGAGGGTGAGGGTGAGGGTGGAGGCTCGGCTGTGGAAGTGGGTTCGGGTACAGATGTATGTTCGGTAGTGGGAGTGGTTTCGGGTGCTGTGGTAGGAGCCCCCGTATCAGATACGTTTGTTCTAACTCCAACGGTGGTTGTTGTGATAGCTTCAGTGAAAATGGGAGGTGGTACAGGGATAGAGGTGGGTGGTATTTGAGTAGTGGAGGTTATGGGGGGAATGGAAATAGAGATGGAGATTGGGGGAGGAGAGACAGGTCTAGTGGAAACATGTACCTTAGGGGTAGGCGAACGTGGAGGAGTATTACCTCGTAGGGACTCTTCGGAGTCTGAACTCTCTTCCTCAGATTCACTAGAGGAGGAGGCAAGAATAAGCTTTCGCCTAGGTTGAGTCTTCCTCTTCTTTGGTGGAGGAGATTGAGCTACTTTGGAAGGTTTGCGCTTCTTCGGAGAAGGACCTTTCGCTCCTTTGACAACCTTCTTGTCTTTTCCCTTGTCATGCTTCTTTCCCCTGGGAGCAGGCCTATCAGCATCATGGATTGATTGAATCATGTCAGGAGTGAGCTCTCTAGGACCTGAGCCACGAAACTCCTTGTAAGTTCTGATGATGCGGCTGTCGCTTGGAACACTCCCATACATTGACTCAGGGACTGAGCCAACAAACTGAAATTTAAAGGAATCAGAGACGATTATCTTCGTAGTGTGGAAAGTGCCTATCGAAGAGAGTGGAGAATCAGCAACAATAGGAACGTGATACTTGTCCATCACCCACTTTGTGACCAGCGTCCAGAATCTGGCATAGGAGATCTCTGAATGGCGAGAGGTAGATGCTAGACTCTGAATCAGCTGCTGCCATAAAACCGACCCATAATCAAGGTTGATGCCGTGGTACAACCCATAAAGAATGGTCATAAACAGACGACTCGCCCTGTCTGAACCTGCACTTCGTTCCGATAGCCCCTTGAACAAAATGGTGAAGAAGTCGTTCCACTGAGGAGGTAAGCAAGATTTCTTGAATTTGGTGACCGTCGTCAGAATTTCAGTGTATCCCATGTTATAAAACATGGAAAACAACTGTCCCACTGGGATGGATTCAGGGTTAACCCTAGATTCATCGGGTTCAAACCCTAAAAGCGAACATAATCGTTGTTTGGAGATGGAGGCCTTGTGATCAAGAATGTCGAAGAAGATTCGATCGACAGACTTGTCATAGTGGGTTGTGGAGAAGATTTGTGAGAGACACTCCATTGGAAACATGAATGCATCGTAAACTTGTGGAGTGAGATCGATAATCAGGCTTTGTTGGGGACGGATTGGCAGAATGTGAGAAGTAGCATGAACTGAAGATGAGTCCGCCATTGAAGAGAAGAATTTGGGAGAGATGATGAACAGTAGAAGAAACAAAGCTTTTCTTGCTCTCTGAATATTTGGTGTAGTAAAGAGGTAAATTATGGTAGAAGTTACCTTTTATACCGTGGTGAGAAGAGAGAGAAAAATCTGTTCCCAAATCTTCAAGGGAAATGCGAAGAGTTTCCTTAGGTGATTGACGCGTGACAGTATAGAGCCCCGATGATTATGCAGGAGAGAGAAAGACTGTCCCGTTTCACATGCCTTCCCATCAGGCGCGTTTGAAATGTCAAAAATAGTTCCTCTTCACACGCCTTCCCATCAAGCGCCGTTTGAAATATCAAAGCGATTAGACTTTCGGCTGAGTCAGCAACTTATCCCTTTAGAGTGAGCTGTCGTCATAGAGCAAAATAACCACGTGTAACATTGTGAGCCACATCTATTTTATGACCTCAAATCCCATAGCTAAAAAATAGCTTGTAAGTAATGAAACCAGATTTATGGAAAATCAAAAAAGATTTCCGTGCATAGAGTGTAAAAGAAAAAGAAACAAAGCAACACATATGTGGGAAATTGTGATGTCAATAAAGACACGAAACAAGGAATCCCGGGCACGAATCTCTTCCTTCAAAGTCAAGAGAGACCTTAAAGTGTTTGTGTGGTTTCCCATTGAATTACGATCAGACACTTATTAAGAAGTGTTGAAAGGCATCTTTTAATAAGGCTAATTTGGGAGGCTTTCGATTCAGTGCAGAATTCCTGATCTTGACATAAGACAGAAATCGACTGAAGTACTTGTGAGACCAATGTAGTCTGTTGAACAAGTAGGTGTAAAGAGATTGTCAGTGGCATGCTGAGAATACTTTTAGGTGAAATCTCAAAAAAATGAAACTGGAGGGAAGAAATGTTATGGGATTAAACAATTTCATAAGAATCACACAAAGAGAAAATTCAGAGATTTCAAGGTACAGCCCCATGGGTGAATTCGTTAATTCTTTAGTGAAAACTAGAGCAAATTTAATTGTTCACCGTCAATGCATAGCAGGTATTGAATTGTGGGTTTCACTTAGCACGTAGTGGCACGAAGCTAAGATCACAAACACAGAAATTGTGTAACCATAAACCTCAGTGGTAATTTCTGAGAGTCTCAAGGGTTACGTGTATGAAGCGAATATGGTGGAGAAAAGTATTGGAGATGGTGTAAAGAAACCAAAGTACCTCTGCTGTTAAAATAAAGACCAAGCAGAAAACTCTTATCTCATGTGAGAAGAGAGTAAGGTAGCTCATGATTAGAATAAATATAAAAGCCTAATTGGGAAGACAAGGTTTGTATATACCAAGTCAGTAAGGCTATTATTCAGAATCAGGTGAGGCTTTGGACAACATACAGCAGCATGCTTCTAGGGACACTTAACTATTAAAAAATGTGAGAACAATAATTTCCCCATCGATTATCCACAAATGATAAAAATAAAAAAAAATTAACGAACACAAACAAAAAAAAAATGTTTTTGGAGTTTTTGATTGAAAGAGAAAAACAAACAAAAATATTTTTGGAGTTTTTGATTCAAAAAAAAATTGGAACCGAACCCGAAATAGACCGAACGCTCGGTTCATTTCGGTTAAAAAAAATAACTTTGGAAAAGAAAGAAAAAAAAACTTGGAAAAAAAAGAGACATAATTGAGAAATAAGGGTACAAAAAGTTTACAACCAAAGAAATTACCTTTAAGTGATATACGAAGATAAGAGAATAGGACCGAACCCGAGCGCTCGTTTCATTTCGGCACGCACGTGAACCGAACCCGAATGTTCGGTTCATTTCGCTTCCAACTTTTAGTTTTGAGAAGTAGTTTTTGGTACTGACTCCGATTCCATCATACCTAGCCCTTGTAGAATTTTATTAAAACTTGCTTCAGGAAGAGCTTTGGTGAAGATGTCAGCCAGTTGATCAGTAGTTCGAACAAAATGAATCTCTACGTTTCCGTCTTCTATGTGATCTTTAATGAAGTGATACCTCAATGCAATGTGTTTGGTTTTGGAATGTTGCACTGGGTTATGACAGATCCTAGTTGCACTTTCTGAGTCACACACTACTAGAAAAACAGCCTTTTACGACGCTCATTGCGCGTCGTAAAAGGCTCAGACGACGCGCAAATGCGTGTCAAGGAAGGCCCTGTCATAAAGAGAGACGACGCGCATTTACGACGCTCATTTACGACGCGCAATTACGACGCGCGTTTACGACACGCAATGCGTATCAAGGAAGGCCCTGTCATAAAGGAAGATGACACGCATTCGCGTGTCGTAACCTTACGACGCGCGTGTTAATGACACGCAATGCGTATCAAGAAAGCCCCTGTCAAGAAAGGCCATGTCATAAATGAAGATGACACACATTTTTGCGTATCGTAAATTTAAATGTTTAAAAAAAATAAATTTATATATTTATTAATTTTCAAATTAAATTTGCATTTAATTTCTCATAATAGAAATAAAATAGCATATACAAAAAATACAATCCATTGCATAATATAAAATAAAATTTCATACTCAAATCATAAAAGGTAAGATGAAAAACAAAATCAAAGATATAGTTACACCAAATTCAGAAAACAATTACCCTAGCTACATTTGTTCTATTTTCTATCCCACTCCAATCCACTTCCCTAGCTGCATGTGCTATCAAACTCCATCTAATTGTCCTTGCACAACCGAACAAACAAACATGACTATCAAAGATATAGTTATGTGAATTTCAGAAAAAATACCCACCTGAACATTTGTAGAGTCTATATCTATTCGTAGTCGTCTGGTACTTCAGCAAACATGTATTACCTTTGAGGATGAAAAACATTAAGGTTGGATCCATGGAAACTAGAAATCAAATTTTCAACTTATGAGAGAAATTAAAAGGTAGAAATTGAAGCTTACCTACCTGTTGTAGCATCCACATAATACTCCCACATCCATTTCATATAACATTTTTTACACAACTTCATTTGACCACCATTTGTACATATATTAAATTCTCAAAGCTCTGTTTTAATTTGCTTTTTAAATTGCATGAAACATTGAAACCCATGTTAAGCCTTTATATCATATAAAAATTAAATAACAGATTGTAGTTGAAACCCATGAAAAATGCTAATTCTTGAAAATTCATTACTCCAAACCTGTTTAGACTGATCATTACAACCACCTAGAATGCTCCACACAGCTCCAAAAGGTGGCAGCAAGCTCCACACAGCTCCAAAAGCATGGGAAAAAATTTGAGACCAACAAACACAACAACTAAGCAAAACACAGAGCAGGGGTAAAATGGTCAAAAAGGCAGAAAACACTTCAAAGTTCAAATAGCAACCGTAGCAGGTTAATGATGTAGCTATAAAATTAGCAATTAGATACCTAAGAAAGAAATCACAAGTTTCCCCAAGTTTCCCCTGTTCCAACAATTAATAAAATCAATAATTCACAAATTAGGTTAATGATGTAGCTAATTTTTTATACTCACAAGAGAATAAGGGAATAAGTGATGCAATCGATTTCTACATGACAGAGTCAGAAAGAAGACCGGGTGTGTTGTTGTTCTTATAACATGCCTTGCTTCAGAACCCACACCATGTACTATCTCTGGTTCACTTTCCTGCAATATAAATCCAACATGAACAGATTATCAATAACAACTGATGATATATAAGAATTTTATGAATGATATATAAGAAAAGTTATGATAAGGGAAAAGGAACTTGCACTCACTCTTTCATCATCATGTTCTACCTTGTCGCATCTCAAGCATCTCTCTCCCGAGCCAGTCAACTGAACTAGATAAATAATTCAAGCCAGTAACAACTCTGGAACTGCCAACTCCGCCATGTCCAAGGTTGGTAGAAGCCATTTAACACCTGATGAATAGCACAAAGGTGGCAACGACTGTTTCTTTAGTAACTTCCAGGAAGTTTTTTATAAATGTCAACCAAGGGTATAATGGACCAAACTTGAAATAAATTTATATTTATCCCTGACATGACGTTGAAGTTTTCAACCTCGAGTGTCAATACCAAGCATATCCCTGGAACTTTGTGCTGTTGGATCGATGTATATCAGGAGCTGTAAAATCAAAAATAAAAAACATTAAATATGAGTAAATGCAAATTGTAACTTACCAATAGACATTAAATATGAGTAAATAAAAAATCAAGAACATCATCAACCAATAGTTTGATACCAATAAATTCATCACGATTAGCAAGGCTTCTAGCAAGGCTAATTGCTCATTCACTATAATCTATTCCAGTGAGATCAGAGAACCTATTTATACTAACATCAAAAGTAATAAAGAATGATTTATCAATTATCATCGTACCAAAAGGAGGAATAAGTGTTATTATGTATAATACTATACCCCTGTTTAGCAAGCTCTTGAAGAAGTAGCCCATTGCCTGTTCCAACATCAAGAACACTCCATCTTGCTAAATCTTTATCCTCTTGACTAACAGACTCAGAGTCATCAATTTTATGTTGAATTTGTAAATGTCTTTGTGAAATGTCAGCACATAGTCCTTTTTTCCATGAAGCAACCATTTCCATGACATCTGCCCCAAACCTTTAGAAAGAATTTAAAAAGTCATACAAAAAAGCATCTTGTCAAAGAAGGTATATGTCATAGTCAATTAGATATGCATACCAAACTTCACCAGCATCCCCATGTTCACGAAAATTTGTCAATTCATGTGCATATGTTGCATCCCAGTAACTTTGATACCCTAGATGATTACCTTGGTTAAAGCTTTAATTTACTAAACCTTCAATTGGAACTGAAGAAGCATAGGGCACTACCCTTGCTGTTGTAATTGATGATTGGGACCCATTTTGCCTAGCAATAACAGATCACAGATGTGACCATTATTGCAACTAAATGAGCTTCAATTCCATTCCATATCTTCAATTCCAACTCTCAAACGCTAAATGGTAATTTTCTCCAGCACTAGCAACTTCAGGGTAAGATTGACAAGTTGATTTAGTTAATGAAGAATCATGATCTTGAAACTGAATTTCAACTAAACAACACATGGGTGTCTTCAAAGTCAAGATCAAGAACTAAAGACGATGGAATTTTCTAAAAAAGAAAAACATTAAGAACAAGAACAAAGGCAAAAGGATTGGATGTTTAAGAATCATAACCCTAATTTGTTTACTAATCACAGATAAAAATGCCCAGATTGGGAAGGAAAATAAACATGCAGGTTCCAAAAATCAAGAAACCCGAACAATTTATGAAGATCTTATAAAATCAAAGAGCTAAATCCAGATAAATTCTAACACTGAAAGAAGAACAAGAAAGGGGTTTGAAAGATTAAAGATGAAAAAACATGAAAGCAGAAATTATACTCTATGGAGGAGAGACTTACATAAAGTCGCAGGAGAAGAAGTGTTTATGCAATCAGAGTAGTTTTAGGGTTTCCTTCGGTTACTCCCTTCATGTCTCCGACAATCTCCATCTATGGAGGAGAGAGATGAGAGAAAACACGGTGGAGGGGGAGAGACGAGAAGGTGGATGCAAGCGCTTTCCAGAACCAGAATCCAATGTTGGAGAAGATGCAGCAGATGCAAGCGCTGTTGTGGTGCGATGTTGGAATGGTGGAGTCCGAGAGAAAAAACAAATTATGATGGGTAGCTATCATTGTTGGTGATGTTCGATTCATCAGAAGCCCTAGTTCTTCGCTCAATCGTCTATTTTGTGAAAGAAGACATTACCATTGCAAATGCGTTATGTTTGATTAGGGTTTACACAGAGAAGGAAGTGAAAGTCGATCGCAGAGGAAGGGGTTGCAGAGAGAAGGAAGGGAGAGAATGAAATCGATTTGGCGGGTGTAGAGAGTACACAGGGAGGATGGCGGGTGTTCAAAATTTTGGGGGATTTCATTTTCCCTCGGACACGCGCGTTTCTTAAAAAAAATATAAAACGACATTCACAGATGACGCACAAGTGCCTTCCGTGTTTTTAATATTTTTACATCAGACACTAATTTAAAGGCACTCAGTAATGCGCGACATAAATCCTTAAAATTTTTGAAGAGATGACACTTTTTTAATGTCACTCTCTAATGCGTAACATAAATCAAAGAGCGTCGTGTTTTGCGCGTCGTAAAAGGCTGTTTTTCTAGTAGTGACAATATAGTGAGATCTTTTTCATATTGAGTCCATAATCCCGAAGTTGGCTTTGGATCCAAATCACTTGAGATGTGCAAGAAGCGGCTGCAATATATTCTGCTTCGGCTGTAGACAGTGAAACACATGTTTGTTTCTTAGATTGCCAGCTCACCAACTATCCGTCGAGGAATTGACATCCTCATGTAGTGCTTTTCCTATCTAAACCACATCCTCCAAGGTCTGCATCTGAGTAGGCTTGAACAAAGAAACCTGAGTTTGATGGATACCAAAGACCAAGGGAAGTGGTTCGCTTCAGATACCAGAGTATGTTTTTCACTGCTAGCATGTGTGGTTCACGAGGATTCGCCTAAAACCTAGCACAATAACACACAAAAAACATTATATCGGGTCTGCTAGCTGTGAGGTACATCAGGGAACCAATTATTTGGCGGTATAGCGTTATATCGACTGCCGGTTTTTCCAAGGATGGTGTGAGCTTGGTGCCGAATGTGACAACCCGATATTTCAACTCTTTGTAATGGCCTAAAAAGTCAAGTATTGTAACCACTTTTGAGTTAATGAAATTAACTTTGATATTAAAATGTCCAAAAAGTTTCTATTTAATTACCTACTATGTTTAATGTCATTAAACCGTGATCGTATGTAAAAAGAATGCCCAAATCCGGCTTCGTATATTGAAGTTAAGATTTTTCCAAGTTCGGCTTAGCAACAGACAGCTAAAAACTCGAATCGGAGATCGAGCGACTTTTGGCCGGAATGACCTAAACGAGAATCGAAGGTCTCGACAATGGTATTTCAGCGATAAAAAGTTTGGCAAAAACTAACGTCAGATAAAAAAGTTATGAATTTATAACGAAATTCTCTTAAACACTTTATTTTAAAAATAAATAATAAAAATAATTTCGAAATTTGCCGACGAAATCTAAACGAAAGTTGTAGAGCGTAGTCTCACCTACGCGTGGATATAAAGAACATCAAAAACGGAATTCGGATGAAGAAGATATGAATTTTAGAAGTTTATTAATTAAATTAAATATAAATTTAATTATAAACTCTTGGTAATATCCGAAGAGGAGTCATCAGATAGGGCCGAGTTACGCCCTGCGTAAGCTCGTACACCCCGCGTACTCAAGGCCAAGGCCACGGATCGTCCACGTCTCGGTCTATGCGAAGCTAGCCTTGTCCCATCTGAAGTCCGAGGCAGTCGAGGATTCGGTCATGCGTGACGTACGCGTACGCCCTGCGTACCCTCTTACGCCCTGCGTACCCTCGTACGCCTCGCGTACCGAGGCGGTTCCCAGCCCCTATAAAAGGGATGCGAGGGTTCCGAAGAAAGGGCTCCAATTCTCTCCTTTCTCTTGCGTTCTTGCCTCGTTTTCCGTGCCCTTGCTAACCCGAAGCCCCAGTCATTTTGCTCAAGTCCCGAAGGTCGTTTTTACTCCCGAGATTCCTGAGAATCTCGAGAAAAATCCGTTTCCCAAGAAGAAATTCTGCCCGGTTTTCCTCTCGTTTTCTGCAAACTTTCAAGTGAGTTCATACCCTTATAATTCACACTTTTAAATGTTTTATAAATACTTTTATATGCTTTTAAGGGGGGAGTACAAGTAAAACACACGATTATTATCGTGTGTTATATATATAAAGTTTCATTATACATTTTATCAACGGAAATCATATGTGATTTATAACTATTATAGGGAAACTTTTGTATGCAAAATATATCACGATAACATCATATTCTTGGAAATGAAAAATGTGGTTATATATGCATATATGTTTATATTGGTACTATATAACTTATAACTTTTTCATAGCAAGTGAGCATTCTTACTAAGGATTACTATACAAACGAGACCCACTTTTAGAAAACTATAATAGGTATAGTTTTACGAGAATATTACGAACATTTACATACTAGAAACACTATTTCAAGAAGTTTACTTTCACATACAAGAACTAATGGACATTTTCATACGTAAATCAGTTTTATACTAAATTTTGTGAGACATTAACTTCACGTACGTTCGAGTACGCATTTCAAGTCATGTATTATATACCAGAATCCCTTGGAGGGGGAGCATGGTGTTTGTGTATAGATCTATACGGGCTTGACAACCCACGCCCTGACTGTTAGCTACAGTCCACCATTTGGGGTGACAAATGTCAGAACATTCCAAGGCCTGAAGAACGTTGTGTATAGGCATTTCTAGTCAATAGCATGGTTATAAAACTCACATGGAGTATTGAAAACACATTGATTTATGGGGTTTTCGGAAGTATTGGAAATTTTATACTTACATCCATTTTTAGAAGCAAACATTGGTCTTGAGAGAAGGCTACTTTTATACTAGTAGAAAATATAGGATTTTTCTAGAATCAAACAAACAAGAACAAAACATTTCATTTCATACAAACATTGTCATTTAATACTTATGAAACTCACCAGCTTAAATGCCGATCTACTCTGTCAAAATTACTTGTATGTCCCAGGGATTCAGTAAATACAGGTAACAATATGCTTTTGAAGAAGGGACGCTGCGGCGCCAGTTTAATCTCATATTTTGGCATCATATTGTAATTGGTTTTGAACATGTAACTTTTGACAAATGTAAACTTTCAATTATATATATGATGGTTGTATTGCTTTCTTTACTATGTATTCATTTGTTACGTTACCACATGAAGTCATCCGCCCCTGAACGTTTCCGCCGTTCCGGTTTTGAGGTGTGACAGATTGGTATCAGAGCAATGTTTATAGTGAACTAAGTATATCGAACCACATAAGATATACAAACTATAAATGCTTAAGGGACTAATACTCTCTGACAAAACAATTTTCTTTTATTTTACGCTTAAGCAGCATTATGTTTTACTTAAATTGTAGTTCATTTAAGTACAAATACATGCATACAACAAATTATTTTCAGGATATCTAACTATACAACAAGTATTTAGACAAGTTGACACTACCATTAAGACTCGATATATGTAATCAGATTTGGGACGAATATAGCGTGATCAACTATATTTGCCCAAGATCGGACAAATGTATATCGAGGAATGCTCGTAGTAAGCAACAAGTCAAAACTTACCAAAAACATCACGAGGATCAAACACAAGAATTTAAATACTATAGGAGTATTTGCTACATAAACTAGTTTAACTTACATGTTTAATCTTGCATGTTTCAACTTTATTCAATTCATATAACCCTATTTCTCGTACAGTCAAATGGCTGGATTTTACCACCTCGGCGACCCCTACTTTCCCAACCAAGGCAACGGAGGATGGGTCGAAGATGATCCCGAGGAGGACGAGGAACCCATAGAAGTGGATGATGACTCCGGTACCGACTCAGAGCCGGAAGTGATCAACCCACCACCCATACAACCTCCCGTCTTCGTAAGGAACTTTCAAGGACCGACTCCCGTCTGGGGAAGTCACCTCCACCATTGGAGCCAACAACAAAACCTACGCCCTCCTTACGGCATGTGTCGGGACTTCTACGATGTCCGCGGCGGAGGTTCAGCTGATCGGGCACTCCCAGTAATGGTGGGCAAACTAGCCAATCAGTCCTATCAATCCGGAGTTCAAGCTAGCCGGATTCGGGATGTCAACATGGAAGTACAGGTTCACACTTCCGACATCCGTAGGCTGGACAGAATGCAAGACAATGCTCAACTCCAAACTGAGGCATTCCAAGCGCAAATGATTGCAGCCCTCGCCGAATTGAGGGAACAGCAAACCGCCTTGGATAGGCGTCTAATGGAGTCAAAGCAATCGGATGCGGAGTCAAGCTCCAAGTGCAACCTACGTCACAAGTAGTGCTTGTCAAAATCTCAAATTTTGTTATAAGTTAGGACCTCGGCTAAAAGTCTTTAAATTTCTTGAACTTTGTAACCGGAGACCCTTATAGGGGTCAAATTTTCATGATCGTTGTATCAACTATTATATTAATATAAGTGGCACTATTATTACTACGTTGAGTATTTCATTCAAACCTTGAAAAGTCATCGAGAAACCAAATGTTTGTTTCATATTTTCGGTCTTACAAATAACTTTCATTCTTCTATTTTAAGACTCATACTATCATCTGTTGTTAAACTATAGCAATTTAGTTCATGAGACACATACATTTTCTATGCCATGAGATTCTTATCTTTATCTTTTCAACCTATAGTTGAAGGATGCCTCCGCGTAGGAACCCGAGACGAAACAACGGTGGGGAAGCACCTATACCACCACCACCTCCACCTCCTCAATTTGATGCTGCCATGTTCCAAGCAGCAGTCACAGCAGCTGTGGCGG
The DNA here is from genome assembly GCF_051521515.1 of Lactuca serriola. Lineage (NCBI taxonomy): Eukaryota > Viridiplantae > Streptophyta > Magnoliopsida > Asterales > Asteraceae > Lactuca > Lactuca serriola. The sequence continues at coordinate 161,268,697 of NC_136416.1, read as the reverse complement.
CTGCCATGTCGCAAATCAATACCCCTATTTCCACAGGTTCGGGGATTGGCACGCCTCCTTCCAACCATGGCGAAAGTCATGGACAACCTCGGGTGTGCACCTATAAAGACTTTATGAATGCCAAACTCTGGATGTTTAATGGAACTAGTGGTGTGATGATATTGAGGCAGTGGATTGAAAGGACAAAGTCCGTCTTCGAAATCTGCTCCTGTCCCGAACACAGCAAAGTTAAGTTTGCCACCTTCACACTTACTGATAGAGCTCTGACATGGTGGAATGGCCATGTTAAGGTACTTACTTTGACAGTGGCAAATTTCGTTAGCTGGGAAATCTTAAAAATCATGCTGATGAGAGAATACTGTCCACAAGGAGAGATTCAAAAACTTGAAAACGAACTCTGGACTCTAGGAATGGTTGGTACTGACATAGCAACCTACACTAACCGATTCTGCGATCTGGCAATCCTTTGCCCAGATATGATTGCTACCGAGAGCAAGAAAATAGAGAGGTACATCTGGGGACTAACGCTCCAAATACGGTCAAGAGTGTTAGCTTCCAAACCTGACACCTTTAAAAGTCCTAAGGAACTGGCACAATCTCTTGTTGACTACAGAGGTCATCAAAACTCAACCGTTTCTGCACCAGAACCACAGAAGGGAAACAACAACAACAACAACAGGAAGAGAGTATGGAATAAAAGGAAGGGTGGGTCTTCCCAAGAATCCACGAAGAAACAACTAGTTTCAGTAAATGATGCCACTGTACCTACTACCGTTCCTACAAATACCTACCCAACAAAGCCTTATGTAGGTAACCTTCCAAAGTGCACCAAATGCACTTACCACCACCATGGACCTTGTCGGGAAATGCAGTGCGCCAACTGCAACAGAAAGGGACACACTGTCTGTTTCTGCAAGGATCCCGCAAAGCCGATCACTCAAGTTCCCAATGCTGGTGTAGGCCAGACTTGCTACGGTTGTGGCGAGGCGGGCCACTACAAGAGGAACTGCCCAAAGGCAGCAGGCACCGGCGGTGTGGGAAGAGTTTTGGCTATAGGCCACGATGAAGCTATAGCTGATCCAACTGTAGTTGCTGGTACGTTCCTTCTCGATAATTCATATGCATGCATACTATTCGATAGTGGAGCGGAGAGAAGCTTCGTGAGTCAGAACTTTATTCACTTACTTAAACGTACACCTAGCAAGTTAGAACAATCATTCACTATAGAAAGGCAAACGGTTTAACGGAAAACACTAACTACATATACATGGGTTGTACATTAACTTTAGATGGCCATTCTTTCCCAATCAACCTCATGCCTGTCCTAATTAAAAGTTTCGACATCATAGTCGGCATGGATTGGTTAAGTCTTCTTCGCGCCGACATCATGTGCTTTGAGAAAGCAGTTCGTCTTAATCTCCCTAACGGCGAGACATTAGTGATTTACGGCGACAAATCAAGTACAAACCTTCGTATCATTTCGTGCATCCAGGCTCGAAAGTGTTTACGGAAGGAGTGTCAAGCATTCCTTGCTCACATCGTCGATACAAGTCAGGAACAGAAAGACATCAAGAACATTCCAGAAGTGCACGACTTTCCCGATATCTTTCCAGAAGAATTACCAGGATTACCACCACAACGCCAAGTCAAATTTAGAATCGACTTAGTTCCAGGGGCTACCCCAATAGCGAAATCGCCTTATCGTCTGGCACCAGCAGAGATGCAAGAACTTTCCATTCAGCTTAACGAACTCCATCAAAAAGGATTTATTAGACCAAGTTTTTCACCTTGGGGAGCACCGGTCTTGTTCGTAAAGAAGAAAGATGGATCGTTCCGTATGTGCATTGATTACAGAGAACTGAACAAACTTACTGTCAAAAATCGTTATCCTCTACCCCGCATTGACGACCTATTTGATCAACTTCAAGGAGCAAACTACTTCTCAAAGATAGACCTACGATCCGGATATCACCAATTACGAGTACTAGAGGAGGATATTCCCAAGACAGCTTTCCGAACCCGTTACGGACACTATGAGTTTGTAGTAATGCCGTTCGGATTAACCAACGCTCCATCAGTATTCATGGACCTAATGAATAGGGTGTGCCGTCCTTACTTGGATCAGTTCGTCATCGTATTCATCGATGATATACTTATCTACTCCCAAAGTAAGGAAGAGCATAGTCAGCACCTACGAAAAGTCTTAGAAACCTTACGACCGGAGAAGCTCTATGCGAAGTTCTCTAAATGTGAATTTTGGGTTCGAAGAGTCGAATTTTTGGGCCACGTTGTTAGCGAAAAGGGGATACACGTGGACCCCTCCAAAATTAAGGCCATCGAGAACTGGTCGGCACCAAAGACACCTACAGAAATTCGTCAATTTCTAGGTATCGCTGGCTACTATCGCAAATTCATAAAGAACTTCTCTAGCATTGCAAAACCTCTTACTACATTAACCCAGAAGGGTGTGGCCTTTGACTGGGAAGCAAAACAAGAGAAGGCGTTCCAAACACTGAAACAGGCCTTGTGCACCGCACCGATACTATCCCTCCCCGAAGGGATAGAAGACTTCGTAGTGTATTGCGATGCATCAAACCAAGGACTTGGTTGTGTTCTTATGCAGAGAGGGAAGGTTATTGCTTATGCCTCCCGACAACTTAAGACACACGAAGTGAACTATACGACACACGATCTTGAGTTAGGAGCAGTGGTATTTGCTCTAAAGATCTGGAGACACTACTTATACGGAACGAAGAGTACTATATTCACCGATCACAAGAGTCTTCAACACATTTTTTATCAGAAGGAGCTCAACATGCGACAACGACGATGGGTTGAGTTACTAAATGACTACGAATGTGAAATTCGTTATCATCCTGGCAAGGCCAACGTGGTAGCTGACACCCTCAGTCGAAAAGAATACACCGGTCGGAGGGTCAAATCCCTGACTATGACTATCCATTCCCACTTATCCACACAAATCAAGGAGGCACAAATGGAAGCTTTACAACCTGAAAATGTGGCGGGTGAATCCCTGAGGGGAATGGAAAAGAATCTAGAAATCAAGGGTGGCGGAGCTTATTATCTCATGGACCGAATCTGGACACCGAAACATGGTGGTTTCAGAGACGTAGTCATGATTGAAGCACACAACACGAGGTATTCCGTTCACCCAGGTTCAGATAAAATGTATCTGGATCTTAAGAAACTGTACTGGTGGCCTAACATGAAAGCAAAAATTGCTACCTTCGTAAGTAAACGCCTTACTTGCGCTAAGGATAAGGTCGAGTATCAAAAACCATCAGGATTACTACAACAACCGGAGATACCAGAATGGAAATGGGAACGGATTACTATGGACTTCATAACCAAGTTGCCCAAGACGACGGGTGGACTCGATACCATATGGGTCATCGTCGACAGATTGACCAAATCCGCGCATTTCCTACCCATCAAGGAGACTGACAAAATGGAAAAGCTTACAAGAACTTACATAAAGGAAGTAGTGCGACTGCATGGTGTTCCGATATCCATTATCTCCGATAGAGATAGTAGATTCACTTCAAGATTCTAGCAGTCACTACAAAGTTCCCTGGGGACTAGGCTAGACATGAGTACAGCCTACCACCCACAAACAGACGGGCAAAGTGAGAGAACGATACAAACTTTAGAAGATATGCTGAGAGCCTGTGTGATTGACTTTGGAAAGGCATGGGATATCCATTTACCCCTTGTCGAATTTTCATACAACAATAGTTATCATACAAGCATAAAGACTGCTCCGTTTGAAGCCCTCTATGGTCGAAAGTGTAGGTCCCCTCTGTGCTGGACTGAAGTTGGCGACACCCAGTTAGCTAAAGGACGAGTTCCTGAAAGTACTCTCACCGGTCCGGAAATCATACGAGAAACAATAGAGATGATCGTTCAAATTCGTGAACGATTGAAAGCCTCTAGAGACCGACAGAAAAGCTACGCTGACCAAAGGAGGAAACCTTTGGAATTCCAGGTAGGAGACCACGTTTTATTGAAGGTCTCACCATGGAAGGGTTTAATACGCTTTGGAAAGCGTGGGAAACTAAATCCAAGATACGTAGGGCCGTTCGAGATTCTTGCTAGAATCGGCCCTGTGGCTTACAAACTTAACCTACCGCGTGAACTTAGTAACATACATCCAACCTTCCATGTCTCGAACTTGAAAAAGTGTTTGTCCGATGAGACTCTTGTTATTCCACTCGACGAGATCGAGATCAACGAGAGCCTCAACTTTGTGGAAGAACCGGTAGAAATCATGGACCGAGAGGTCAAACAAACGAAACAAAGTCGCATACCCATCGTGAAGGTTCGCTGGAACGCCAAGCGGGGACCTGGATTCACATGGAAACGCGAAGATCAGATGAAACAAAAGTACCCTCATCTTTTTCTCTGATCCACTAGTATCTTTACTATAAATTTCGGGACGAAATTCCCTCTAACGGGGGGATGATGTGACAACCCGATATTTCAACTCTTTGTAATGGCCTAAAAAGTCAAGTATTGTAACCATTTTTGAGTTAACGAAATTAACTTTGATATTAAAATGTCCAAAAAGTTTCTATTTAATTACCTACTATGTTTAATGTCATTAAACCGTGATCGTACGTAAAAAGAATGCCCAAATCCGACTTCGTATATTGAAGTTAAGATTTTTCCAAGTTCGGCTAAGCAACAGACAGCTAAAAACTCAAATCGGAGATCAAGCGACTTTTGGCCGGAATGACCTAAACGAGAATCGAAGGTCTCGACAATGGTATTTCAGCGGTAAAAAGTCTGGCAAAAACTGACATCAGATAAAGAAGTTATGAATTTATAACGAAATTCTCTTAAACACGTCATTTTAAAAATAAATAATAAAAATAATTTCGAAATTTGCCGACGGAATCTAAACGAAAGTTGTAGAGCGTAGTCTCACCTACGCGTGGATATAATGAACATCAAAAACGGAATTCGTATGAAGAAGATATGAATTTTAGAAGTTTATTATCTAAATTAAATATAAATTTAATTATAAAATCTTGGTAATAACCAAAGAGGAGTCATCAGATAGGGCCGAGGTATGCCCTGCGTAAGCTCGTACGCCCCGCGTACTCAAGGCCAAGGTCTCGAATCGTCCACGTCTCGGTCTATGCGAAGCTAGCCTTGTCCCATCCGAAGTCCGAGGCAGTCGAGGATTCGGTCATGCGTGACTTACGCGTACGCCCCGCGTACCGAGGCAGTTCCCAGCCCCTATAAAAGGGATGCGAGGGTTCCGAAGAAAGGGCTCCAATTCTCTCCTTTCTCTTGCGTTCTTGCCTCGTTTTCCGTGCCCGTGCTAACCCGAAGCCCCAGTCGTTTTGCTCAAGTCCCGAAGGTCGTTTTTACTCCCGAGATTCCCGAGAATCCCGAGAAAAATCCGTTTCCCGAGAAGAAATTCTGCCCGGTTTTCCTCTCGTTTTCTGCAAACTTTCAAGTGAGTTCATACCCTTATAATTCACACTTTTAAATGTTTTATAAATACTTTTATATGCTTTTAAGGGGGGAATACAAGTAAAACACACGATTATTATCGTGTGTTATATATATAAAGTTTCATTATACATTTTATCAACGGAAATCATATGTGATTTATAACTATTATAGGGAAACTTTTGTATGCAAAATATATCACGATAACATCATATTCTTGGAAATGAAAAATGTGGTTATATATGCATATATGTTTATATTGGTACTATATAACTTATAACTTTTTCATAGCAAGTGAGCATTCTTACTAAGGATTACTATACAAACGAGACCCACTTTTAGAAAACTATAATAGGTATAGTTTTACGAGAATATTACGAACTTTTACATACTAGAAACACTATTTCAAGAAGTTTACTTTCACATACAAGAACTAATGGACATTTTCATACGTAAATCAGTTTTATACTAAATTTTGTGAGACATTAACTTCACGTACGTTCGAGTACGCATTTCAAGTCATGTATTATATACCAGAATCCCTTGGAGGGGGAGCATGGTGTTTGTGTATAGATCTATACGGGCTTGACAACCCACGCCCTGACTGTTAGCTACAGTCCACCATTTGGGGTGACAAATGTCAGAACATTCCAAGGCCTGAAGAACGTTGTGTATAGGCATTTCTAGTCAATAGCATGGTTATCAAACTCACATGGAGTATTGAAAACACATTGATTTACAGGGTTTTTCGGAAGTATTGGAAATTTTATACTTACATCCATTTTTAGAAGCAAACATTGGTCTTGAGAGAAGGCTACTTTTATACTAGTAGAAAATATAGGATTTTCTAGAATCAAACAAACAAGAACAAAACATTTCATTTCATACAAACATTGTCATTTAATACTTATGAAACTCACCAGGTTAAATGCTGATCTACTCTTTCAAAATTACTTGTATGTCCCAGGGATTCAGTAAATACAGGTAACAATATGCTTTTGAAGAAGGGACGCTGCGGCGCCAGTTTAATCTCATATTTTGGCATCATATTGTAATTGGTTTTGAACATGTAACTTTTGACAAATGTAAACTTTCAATTATATATATGATGGTTGTAATGCTTTCTTTACTATGTATTCATTGTCATCCGCCCCCGAACGTTTCCGCCGTTCCGGTTTTGGGGTGTGACACCGAACGCCATTGGAACTTTGACCTTTGAATCTCCCATCATGCCGAATTTAGCAAGAAGAGTTTTGGTATATGTTTCTTGGTTGATAAAGATGCCTTCGGGTCCTTGTCTAATGTTTAAACCAAGGAAAAAGTTAATCGGACCCATTGAGCTCATTTTAAATTTAGTCTCCATCAGCTTTCTGAATTCAGCTGTTAAGCTAGGATTCGTTGAGCCAAAGATGATATCATCGACATAGATTTGAACTATCATAAGGTGGTTACCTTCCTTCTTTCGAAAGAAGGTTGGGTCAACCGAACCTTGTTTGAATTTGGACATCTTTAAGAACTTAGTTAGTGTTTCATACCATGCCCTAGGCGCTTGTTTCAGACCATAAACTGCCTTGTCTAGAATGTAGCAGTGATTTGGATGCTTTTCCTTCACAAAACTTGGAGGTTGCTCCACGTAAACCGTTTCTTCATGTTCTCCATTCAGAAATGCGCATTTCACATCCATTTGGAAGACCTCGAAGTTCTTGTGTGCAGCATAGGCAAGAAATATTCGAACAGATTCCAGCCTTGCTACCGGAGCAAATGTTTGTTCATAATCAATTCTTTCTTCCTGGCAGTATCCTTTCACCACAAGACGAGCTTTATTTCGAATCACATCACCCTCCTTATCCATTTTGTTTCTGAATACCCATTTGAGACCAACGACTGAGGCGTCTTTTGGTGTTGGAATAAGGCGCCAGACTTTATTTCTTTCAAACTCATTGAGTTCATCTTGCATTGCCTGGACCCAATCAGAATGATCAAGTGCAATATTGACTGTCTTTGGCTCAACTTTGGATACGAAGGAATTATACATGCAGAACTCTACTTTGGAGAATAGGGAGGTTTGCTTTGCCTTCACTTGGGATCGGGTTAGGACTTTTTCAGATACATTACCCACTATCTGAGATACAGGATGATCTCTTGTCCATTTAGTGAGCGGAGGAAAGTTTGGATCATAGGATGGATCCAATTCGGCGTTGACCATTTCTTCCAACTCAGATTGACTATCGTCATCATAGAACATATCGGAATTCTCCCCCTCGACTGATGATGAATCATTTGGATTTTCAGGTTGGTTTGGACCTTCGGGTGCAACAGAACTCTCAGGTGTAGCCGAGCTTTCGGGTGCTACAGGGATAGAATTCTCCCCCCTGAAAATGTGAGTTCGGTTGATTTGAAGAAAATAGATTCTCCCCCTCAACTGAGGTACCGTGCTGAGGAGGTTCATTTCGAACTTGTTCTCCTTCTCCCATTTGTTTGGTTGCATCTTCGACAATCTGCTTCAGACGATCGATTTTGGTGTCTGCCGCCTTGGCTTCTGAGAGAGTGGCTTTCTCAGGTTCATCGAATAGGTCTACTAGCTGATCAAATAAATTAGCAATCGTGGTTGTGACTTGACCTATTTGAGAGAAAATCTCTCCAATTGCTTCTTCAGTAGTCTTTAGTTTCTTGATGTAGCTGTCATCGAAAGTCACATAATAGGTTTCTTCAATCTTTCTAGAACGCTTATTTAAAATCCGGTATGCTTTTGAAGTAAGAGAATATCCTAGAAAAATTCCTTCGTCAGCTTTAACATCAAACTTGTTACGATGTTCTTTGGAGTTGAAGATGAAGCACCTTGAACCGAATACATGGAAGAATTTTACATTCGGCTTCCTATTATTGATGATCTCATAAGGAGTGAGAGAGAAACGTTTGTTGAGATATGACCTATTCTGCGTAAAACATGCTGCAGCAATAGCATCAGCCCAGAAATATAAGGGAAGAGAAGCAAAACTTAGCATAGTTCGGGCCGCCTCACACAAGGATCGATTTCGCCTTTCGACAATACCATTCTGTTGAGGTGTATAAGGGGCTGAGAAGTTATGACTGGTTCCTTTTTCTGCCAAAAAGTCTTCGAATTCTTTGTTCTTGAATTCCAGTCCATTGTCGCTCCTAATGTTTCGAACGACTTTTCTCAGTTGCATTTCAACCTGCTTGATAAACATCTTTAGCTTAGGAGTAGCCTTAGATTTGTGCTTCAGAAAGAATACCCATGTAAAACGTGAGAAATCATCAACAATAACAAGAATATACTTGCTACCGCCAATGCTTTCGATTGATGATGGACCACACAAGTCGATGCGAAGCAACTCAAGTGGTTCAACAATTTTTGTGTTTATAATTGATGGGTGACTTTGACGACTTTGTTTCCCCATTTTTCATGCATCACACAAGTGTTCTCTATCAAACTTGAGCAAGGGAAGACCCCGAACATGACCTCCGGTGACAAGCTTGTCGATGTCTTTAAAGTTGAGATGTGAGAGCCTTCGGTGCCACAACCAGCTTTCGTCAGAATGAGCTTTGGACAAAAGACATATGGCTGAATTTCCTATGATTGGTCTGAGATTCAGAGGAAACATTTCGCCTTTTCGATTTGATTTGAGAATGACCTTGTTGGAGTTCTTCTCTATAATCTCTGAACCTTCGTCGTCGAATGAAACTTTGAGACCGGTACTTCCCACCAGTTGAGATACACTGATGAGATTATGTTGCAACCCTTCTACGTACGCCATCGTTCTTATTGTGAAGTCTCCATTGGTTATCATCCCATAACCCTTTATAGTTCTATAGGAGTTGTTACCGAACTTGACATTGCCACCATTTTGAAGTGATCGAAACTCCCTTAGCTCTTCCTTTCTTCCTGTCATGTGACGTGAGCAGCCACTGTCAATGTACCATTCTTTGTCAAACTGCTCGTCGCTAATAACCTGCAAAAATTAAGCAGATTTAGGAACCCAAAGTTTCTTGGGTCCACGTGAGCCTTTCAGAGGAACATGAATAGTAAGAGAAACATCAATAATATATGTTCGTTTTACTAAGGTTGTTTCATCTTTTCTTTTAACAGTAAACACTTTGATTTTGTTAGAATTAGCTGCATGTGTTTTGGATTCAGATTCTGGTGTTTGGACATTAGTCTGTTGTCGGTCTTCCTTGGCTAAGGAAATCTTCCTTTTTCCCTTCAAGTTCATTGATGATCTTGAATTTTGTGTAGGAACTGAATTGGGTTTAGAAGAGGATTGAGAATGAGAAGAATTAGAGAAAGAGAATTTAGAATGAGAGTCTTTCCTGACTTGAGGTTCGAAATGACCCTTTCGTTTATGGTCATTAGAGGGACCGAACCTGGACCTTTGGTAGCCGCTTGATGATGAGCCGAAGTTGGATTTTTGAGTGTTGTTGGTTGGTGGTTCGAACCTTGGTCTTTTATTATAAAAACTTGATGGACTGAAATCAGGTCTTTGCTTGTTGTTATTTGGCGGACCGAACTTGGCTCTTCGGTTGTTGTTGCTTTCGGGACCGAACCTATCCTTTCTGTTCTGTTCTTCGTGTGGCCCGAAAGTCTTTCTCTCTGACTTAGAATCTTTATCATGGTAAGAGAAGTGAGGATTTTGAGAGTGCCAAAACTGCTTTCGCTCTGAGAGATTTTTCTTGTATCTCAGGTTTCTCTGCTGCTTTTGATTTTTCACCTATTCTGGTTGTCTGTGGATATTAGCTTTTTGTTTCTGCTTCTTGGCAGCCGGTTCACTCTTCATAGATGAGGTTTCACTTGTAGAGGTGACTTGTTCTACAGGAATTTCTTTTGTGCCACTTGTACTTGGTACGTCAAAGTTGGTAGGCTTATTCAGCGGTTCTGGCACATATCTTCCTTTGGTCTTCCAGGATGTTCTCTCCGACAAACCAACCGTTTCATCTGCATTGTCTATAGGAGCTGACCATAAAAACTCATCACAGCCATCTGCGTTATCTTCGTTCACAATGGCAGTGAGTTCAGCTGTTTGATGTTCGGTTACTCCTGTGACCTTATACACCTGATTGGGAGTAGTCCTAACTTTCTGAAACACAACAGCCTTTTCTTTAAGGACTGGGGACTTAGATTTGGACACGCGAGCGAATTCAACAGAATTTTCGGAAATCAGGTTTTTGTGGTTTTCAGGTTCGCTCTTGACAAGTTCAGAACAGTCGACTTCATCCTCTACAGAAATTTCACTCATATCATCGTCCTCATTAAGTTCAGATGCGTTTTCAACATCAATTTTGTTTTCTGAACTTAAATTGGTACTCAATGAGTCGAATTTTTGTATGGTTTCGGTCTTGAGTTTCAGCTTATCATTTTCATCCAAAAGATTTTTAAGCATGTCCTTATGGTCTTTAGACTTTATAAAAGATTCTATTTTGTCCAGACCATACATATAAGTAGGATTCACATCATCAGAAGATACAACACTTCCACAGTTGTATGCTTCATCATCGATTTCATCCTCCTTAAACTCAAGGAAGGGTAGAATCATGCGATGTATCTTCTGCCCTATTTCACAATTCAGATGCAGTTGAGTAATGTTAGCATAAAGCCTTTTAGCGATTAAAGAAAAAACATTCCTTTGTTTTAACAATTTCAAATTGTCTCTTTGCAAATAAATGTTTTCATCTCTAGACTTAATTAGCTCCAACTCCTTCTGCTCAATCCACATCCTTCGCTCCTCACTCTTGGATGACACCCTGCTTATTTGGTCAGTCAGATTAGAATTTGTGACCCGTGTTTGAGTTAAACAACTATCTAGATTTGAAATTCTTGAATTCAAGTTATTTAATTCCTTTTGATATGATTTTTGTGGAATTTTAAACGAAATAATAACAGATTGTACCTTCTTGATCAGTTTATCAAGTTCACTGATCTGCACACTGAGAGGTTTTGCTGTGAAGCATAAGTCCTCTCGCTCCTTGGCCTCTTCATTTCTGCCATCAGTATTATATCCCCTCATCTGAGATACATTGGTCACCATCAGACATCTTCCACTGGTTTCACCATCTTTTGCAACATAAGCCTTTCCATGCGAAGGCTTTCTCACCTCATCATCCTCTGAGTCGGTCAACCACACCTGTACGCCACCGAACTCGTCATCCTCTGTTGAACCCTGCACAATAAGAGCATTCATAGAAGAATTAGTAGCAGCCTTCTTCCTTTTTATCTCTTCCAGTCTTTTCATAAGACTTGCTTCTTCATCTTTCTCTTCGTCTTTCTCTGCCATCTTCTTCAGCACACAATCCTTTGCGTAGTGATTCTTTCCCCCACAGTAGAAGCAACTAACACCAGAGTCACCTTCACCCTTTGCTTCTTTTTTCGACTCCTCAACCTTCGGTTCATCTTTCACTCTTTCGGAACTATAGCTTCCTTGCCAATTACGATTTTTGTTGGAAGGAAACTTTTTCTTGATAAATCTTCTAGGATTTGACACCATTAAAGCATAGTCTTCGGCTGTCAGATCGTGATCTCCCAGATTAAGATCCTCTTCATCTTCTTCTACACTTTTACCCTTGGACAGAAGCGCCAGAGACCCTAGACTGGAAACCACGCTTTTCTCTTGCAACACTATCTTTTCTTGGGATTTTAGAATTCCCACCAGTTTCGCCAGCGAGTACGATTTGAACAGCTCGTGTGCTTTAACTGTTGACACAACAGCTCTCCATTCGGATCTTACACCATTCAGAAAAGTGACCTTCTGTTCAATAAGCTTCCTTTCAATATCATGTTTGATCATCTTGCTGAGAAGATGATTGAAGCGATTAAACGTCTGTGTAACAGACTCATCAGGATTTTGCTTGAACTCTCCAAATTCAGACAGAAGCAAGGTCTGAATTGAGTGCTCCAGATCTTCATCTGTGGAATACAGCTCTCGCAGCCGATCCCAGATTTCTTTAGCTGTACTGCAGGAACTCACCAATCTAAACGTGTCAGATTGAAGAGCGAATCGAATTAGTCTCAATGCCTTGATATTGCACTGAAACTTCTCCTTTTCGTCCTAAGCGACATCTTTCAACAAATCATTATACTCCTTTTGAGTTTTAATAATTCTGGATGTTCCTGAATGAGCAAATGGTCCAGACACAATGGCTTCCCATATCAGATACCCATTATCTTCAGATCCAATGACGTAGTCTTCGAAATGATGCGCCCAAACCTCGTAATCTTGAGTGTAGAGAATTGGAATCTTAGTGGTAGATCCTATACTGTTTGAGATGTTGATAGGATTGGATTGAGAATCGTCCATGCTTGATCGTTTAACCTGTTGTAAGATCAGACTTGTAATACGTAATATTAGGGCAAGATGAATAAATAATGAGATACGTCAATTATGGAGTGACGGCTCAATAAATATCAATAAATGCGGAATAAACCCTAATCACTTCTTTCACAGAAGAGATGTGTATGAATTACACAGCCTCCTGCTTTGATACCAATTGAAGAGTTAAGAAACTCTTTGATCGTTTATATCTTTTAACAGGTTAATCTCTAAAGTGAAAACAGCAATATAAAACACAAGAATGAATCAGAGTATGTCGAATGATTCAATTGATTCAATCCTCAGCAGAGCTCGATAAAGAACTTCCACTGTAGAGGATATTAGGGTTACAAAAGATAAATGTAAAATAACTTTCAAATCTTACGTACTAAGATGCATGCAAGCACCTATAAATACAAAACCCTAGAAAATAACTCTCGGATGGATAGGCCCAATCCGGAGACTAAATGGACTAAATATCGAGCCCAAGACGCAACACCTTTCGGACCTAACACTGATACATGTGGTTTGGACTATTGATCCATGATGGACTAAGTTTATGTAAGTTTCAATGAAGCGTTAGTCCATAAGAGTTATTGGATCATAAGCCTAAGTGTAAGAATTAGGTTTGCATATGACTCTTAGAATTCTACACTATATATGTATTCCCTAAGCCTAAAATCGGATCTATGCCAAAGAAAGGAAGACCTAGCCGATTTTTGTGTCTTCAACCCTCCCTCTCAAGTCCTCCATTTGTTCATGGTGTGTTGTGAACCGTTTGAGGCATCACACTTGAGGTGCTAAGCTCTTGAAAGGCCAAATTCAACAAGCTACAACAAGAGGTAATATCCAAACTAGTTTTTATGGTTCAAATATAAAATGTATGGTAGTTATAGGCTTCATGCTTTGGATAATTTTATTGCATGTATAACTAGAGAAAACTTAGATCCAAAGCATTAGGGTTGTATGTGCACCATATGAGTGTTATAGTACATAAAACCCATCAGCGGGATCAAAGCCATGGGTGTTTTATGTTATATTGATGCATTGGTAATTTTTCAAAGAAAAAAAACGTTTTTTGGAATCTGCATGATCACCACGATGTGGTCAATGTTACCACGACGTGGTGGCCGGTCAGTGGGCATATTTTTCAGTTTTTTGGCCATATTTGGATTATGATCATTACTACAAACTGTTTGACTGTTGAAATCGTTTTGTGAGAAGGTAATAATTTCCCTCATCCAAGTTAAAAGACAAATATCAAATCTTAAGATAATAACTTGATTATTTGTATTATTGGATTTGAATTGCTTCGCTTTATGAGCTAAATTAGGTCAAATTGGTAAATTATGAATTATATGATAATTTTATTAGTTATATTTGATGTAAATGGTTCTTGAATAGTTTCATAACTTGTCCTCAAGTTATGAAATATGAAAAGTCTCATTTAATGAACATTAAACTCATAAGTTATGGAAACCTAAAGTTTTGAAAAGTTTCAAAACTTGCCCTCAAGTTTTGGAATTTGAAAAGTTTAATTAAAATGTTTTAATTTGAAATATTGAATTCTAAAACCCTAGTAATTTGAAAAGGTTCATAAAATGCACCTCTTGGTTTTATAACTTAAAACTTAATTAAAAAGCTTTAATTCTGAAATCTTAAATGTAGAACGTTGATGCTTTGAATAGTTCAAATTACATCCTTATGGATTTTATTAAATTAATTAACTGTTTAATTAAAAGAGAGAATTAATAAATCCATAATGACATGGTTTAAGTTTAATTGAATTAAAAGTTTAATTTATTAATAGATTAAACCACTTAGTATTTTTAAAGTTTAAAATACACCCTTATACTATATAAAATTGAAAGTTTAATATATTATATATGTATAAGTTAAAAGTCAGTCTTACCATTAGTAGGCCTCATTCACGAAGCCGACCTATAAGGGGGTATAAGGAAATTGCCTATAAAATGGCGATTGAATGGGTGTCCACTCTCACCCACCGCTCCCTTGACTAGTGGAGGGTTATTAGCCGAACGAGTTTGATAGGACATTTAAATCCTCATTAAAAGTATAATGAAATATAAACTAACTAAACCTTTTATAAATTCCCAATCTTAGTTACTGTCACACCCCAAAACCAAGAACGGCGGAAACGTTCTGGGGCGGAGGACGTCATGTAAGGTAATCACAACACAGTAAATGTAAATAGGCAAACAACATCATCCATTGCATTAAATATATAAATTTAATACATGTGTGTTCTGTAAAATTTTAGACACCAAAAATATAACGTAAATCAAAATAACAAAATGATGAGTCTTGAGTACGCTCCATCATCTCAAAAGCTGGCATCGGTACCTGTCTACTGATGACCTGAGAATACAAGTTATTTTGAAAGAGTTTATCAGCATTAAGCTGGTGAGTTCATAAGTATTTTAGTGTCAATGTTCATTGTCAAAAACGTTTGAACTTGTCCCAATGTATAAGTTTGTAAAAATGTAAATAAATGTTTAAAAGTATTTGCAAAAGTTTGAATCTCTCAGAAAATCCTATATTTTCTATAATAGTAACCTTCTACCAAGGCTTAACTGTTTTGTAAACTCGTCTGTTGTAAAAGTGTGTGATTACCCAAATATAACTATCATTTGATAAAATATAGTTTGTACATTAATGCTTAAGTGAGATTATCACCAAAATATGTAATGGGTAAATCATTGTAGTACTGTAGTTTTGTATAATAAGAACTATTGTTGTACTGATTACTACAACCTTAAACCGGATTTATATTAAGGTATAATGTGATAATTGCACCATACTATCGACTGATAACAACGACATAAAGGACGGTCGTAATAACGGAATGACGTTTGGCACCCGCAGACCTGCAGGTCCGGCTGTAGCTAGCAGCAAGGTGTAGGATAGTCAATCCAGTATAGATCTATACGCAAACTCAACGCTCTCCCTCCAAGAGAATTCTGGCTACAACTCGGGCCATGACATTTAAGGCATGCTCCGATACAGTGGATCACATTTGTTATCGTATTCTTGCATGTGTGATGAAATGTTTCTTGTTCTAGTATAGTTGTATATGTTCTCGTAGTATAGTTGTATATATTCTCTTCCTAGTATAGACTCATGAATGAACTGACTCATTGATCTAGCAGTTGTAATAGTATGATTCTGTGTTACCCCGATGGTAACTTGTTAACAGTGCGTTTAGTACATATGATTATGGAAGTACTTTCATGTCTATATATGTATATTTGATATATAATTAATATGGAAACGACCTTCGGATGGTCACCCAAAATCCTATCAGACCACATCCAAATCGAGGAAAAGGAAACAAGGTGGATAGCCTTCCTAAGTCCTTTAAACATTATTTATACGTCTATACATATATGGGCATGCAATTTGTAATATAAAAGCATAAATAAGTATTTATAAGGCATTTGAAACATAAGTATTATTTTTAAAGAAAGATTGACTTGAGGTCAATCTATAAAACCATTTGAAGGTGTAGATTTGATTAAAACAGTTTAAGTATAAGGAACATTTGCTTAAATCACAGTTGTAGTGTAAATTCGAAAAGTAAATGGGTTTGGAAAACATTTAGAAGTAAAACAGTTTGATAGATAGTTTGAATAGTGATAAAACCACTGATTTCCCTAGTTATTAATCACATGTGATTAGTATAATCACAGGTGATTGAAACAATAACTATAAGTATTTAACTTGCATTCCCCCCCCCCTTTTGAAAGCATATAAAAGCATTTAGAATATTTAACAGGTTGATTAAGGGGTATGAAACTCACTTGATTGATTGAAGAAAGCGAGATGGAAAACCGGGCAGAGTTTCGTCTCGGAAAACGGATTTTTCTCGGGATTCTCGGGAATCTCGGGAGAAAAATCGACCCTCGGGACTTGAGCAAAAAAGACCAGAGCTTCGGGTTATAACGGGCACGGAAAACGAGACAAAGTTGTGAGAGAGAGGAGAGAAATGAGCAACATTTTCGGAAAGCCTCGCATCCTATTTATAGGAAGGCTGAACCGCCTCCGAACGCGGGGCGTACGCTCGTACGCAGCGCGTACGCGTACGTCATGCATGACCGAAGCCTCGACTGCCTCGGTTCGGATGGGACGGGTTGCTGGGTACGCGGGTCGGATGGGACGGCGGGTCGGACGGGACAGCGGGTCGGACGGGTCGGAGCTTCGGACGGGTCGGACGGGTTAGAACTCTTCGGATAGTGCGACGTGGACGATCCGAGACCCTCGATCTCAGTACGCGGGGCGTACGAAGGTACGCAGGGCGTACTTCGGTCCAATCCGATGACTCCCCTTCGGATATTACCGGGAATTTATAATTAAATTTATATTTATTATAAATAAACTTCAAAAATTCATATCTCCCTCATACGAACTCCGTTTTTGACGTTCTTTATATCCTCGCGAAGGTGAGACCATGATCTACGACTTTCGTTTAGATTCCGTTGGCTAATTCCGAAATTATTTTTATTATTTATTTATTAAAATGACGTGATTAAGGAATTTCTTCAAAATTTCATAACTTCCTCATCCGGAGTCAGATTTGGACGTTCTTTTTATGTACGCAAACCTTGATATGATTCCTATTACTTTATTTCATCCGAATAAGATTTTAGGAAGGTTACATTTTGACCTAAATTTGATCGGTTTTACATTACATTGACCCGAAATATCGGGTTGTCACAGTTACTTAGGAAAAATGTGAATTTGATGCTAATTCATGAAATTGCACATTGCACCTTATTGGTCAGTTAGTGGAGCGTGTGTGGTTAACCGACACACTAATATGGACTAATAAAGGATGACAATGGGTAAGTCGTAGTTTGTCATAGATCAATGGAGCATGTGTGGTTAATCGACACATTGATTAGGTGATAAATGACTTCGAGAGTACCAGGCTAATTTGCATGGTTATTCACACCTTGTTTGTGATCCTCGGTATCCTAGTCACAAACTTGAAAGGCATAATCGAGATTAAACATGCCATTGAAAAGTTAAATGAATATCAAAGAATCTAGGAATTTCAATTCATATAAAACCTAATGCTCTTTTTCGTTTTTCATGGTGGAAATTGGTAAATGGTCATTTACATACCTTCAAATATTTTACAATTGGATTACGACATCCCTCTTCCGAATTGTAGAATATTGTATTGGGTCCTAGCCTTGATATATCATTTGGGTGCTATATTAAGGACTTAAATCAACTAACTTGAATTTCTCCCCTTATAGATGTCTAATTCTCACAACTATGGTCTTCCCGAATCTTTTGGAAAAAGCTTTCCTCATGAAGATGATGTTCCACGCTTCGATCATGAAAATGGAAATCATTCTTCACTTCCTCCACCTCCTCCAATTATTCTCCCTGACCCACGTGTTCGTCGACTTGAAAAGTTCAAGGTCACTCAAGCCCTATTGGCAAGCAAAAATGAAGATGGAAAGTTTGTATGTGCTCACGTCTTGGACATAAAATTGCATATTGACAGGCTGGGAATGTTGGGTGCCGTGTTCCCAAGGAAGTTGGCTGTTGACTTGGTTCTTCATTCACTTCCTAATTCATATGGTCAGTTTGTTAAAGAGTACTATATGACAGATTACGACGTCACCCTTATCGATCTTACTTATTTGCTTATTACTGCTGCATCAGCAATGATTTGGCACACTGATAAAGCAAACTTGATTGGAAGATCTATTTCCCAAATTTCCATGGACATTGACAATGGCGACATTGGAAGTCCATAAAAGTATTATCTTCCCAATGGAAAGAAATCGGCCAAGGTCAAACCGTTTGACCAAATGGTAAAGAGAAAGGCTAAGTATGTGATTGTCACGTGTACCATTCCAGGAGAGTCTGTTAGTTTCTATTGCCAAGAAAAGGGACATTGGAAGTGAAGCTGCCCTGACTACCTGAGAGATCTAAGAAATGGTAGAATCAAATTGTATGGTTCTACTTCAGGTATGCTCAATTATCTAACTCTATTAAGTTCCTACTTATACATTCTTAATAACATGATGTGATAAGATTACATTTTGATGTTTTATAGAATCAAAGAGAAAGAAGGAAGCTTAAAGGAAATAGCATGCCGAGTCTGATCATGAAGAAGTGGATTCCGATCGCATGGTTCGATGATCCGATTTTTGAGCTGCTGGTTAAGAGTTATGATAGTGTATTTGCATTGTAAGGACAAGTTTTCCGCATTTTATAAATAAAAGAATTTTTTTGATTTTGTCTTATTTTATATTTCCTTGCAATAACATATGTGAAAATTGATGTTTGTATGTTTTTATTTTTAGCAATATGGATTTGATTCTTTCGTTTGTGGTAGTGTCTAAATTTACCAAATAAGGAAAGATTCTCATTACCAAGTTTCAATTGGATAGAAACTTGGAATCATGCAACTTATATTGTATGATGAATGAGAACCTTCATCTTTGGAAAATTAAGACTAATTCCTTGTTCACATATAGATATGAGTGAAGTAAGGACTAGGGGATCTAGTACACACTGTTGTGCACTGAGCAGAGGGCAACCATGAATTGGGAGCAGTTCTTTGTAGATGTTTCGTTCTAGATATGTTCCGCCGGTGGAACAGGAGAGGTTGGCCCAAGAGTACTTAGATTTGAGACAAAGGGACTGATTTCGTAACGGAGATCACAAAGATGTTTACGGAGAGAGCCATATTGTAACGCCCGTAGATCCGGGCTATTCAATTTAGAGACAATAGGGGTCGAAAACGACTTTTCGACAAAATATTATTTAGATTAAATAATCTAAACCAAGTTTTAGATTATGTCTCAAGGGTTCCGTACATATAAAAAACGCCGAAATCCGAGTTATAACGAAGAAGTTATGACCCGTCGAAGTTTTTCGGCAAACCCAGCACGGCACCGGGAGACGTAAATAGTGAATTAACGATAGATGACTTTTTAGCCTTAGAAATCTAAACAAAACTTGTAGTATACGTTAAACTAAAAACATACAAAAATAGAACGCCCAAATCTGACTTCTTATGACGAAGTTATGAATTTTCTAAGATTTGGCAAAGCAGTGCATGGCCCGAAACTCGAATTTTAGATCGAGCGGTTTTTGGCCTATGCGACCTAAATAAGAGTTGAAGATCTCATTAATATAAACTCAACGGTAAAAAGACAGACAAAAACGAAGTCCGTATGAACGAATTACGAATTTTTCGCAGTCACTTAACAGTATAATCTCCTCCTACTGTTAAATTTAAGATCGGTCAAGAACTAGCCAACGGAGTCAAAATAAAACTTGTAGATCTTATTTTTACCTACGCGCAGATATAAAGAATGTTGAAAACAGAGCTCGTATGCAAAAGTTATGAATTTTTGAAAATCGGCTGATTTCCAACTTGTGTGCGATGCTACGTGTCAGCACCAAGCTCTAGCTTGGAGCCCAAGCCAGTTCACGATGTGAATTTATGGTTCATGACATAAATTAACCTCCAGCCAGCCTATAAATGAAGATCAAGGGCTGCCAAGTTACTCACACCTTCCAAGCCATCTCTCTCTCTCTCTCTAGAACTTCTCTCTAGGCTCTAACCCCCCCCCCCCTAAAGCCTAGGTAAACCCCCCTAGCACCCGAAGGAAGCCCCGAGACTACCGAAGCCCCGATAAGAGATCCTTTTGGCTTGGGAACGCTGCTCCAACGAAGCCCAATTTTAGCTTGGGAACGCTGTTTTAATATAGTAATGTTAATAGGACCTTATAATAAGTATTTGGGCTATTATTATGAGTTTTATAAGTATCGTTATAATATCTATTAACCACTCACGGTACGGGGAATCTGGTTTAAAGGGCCGCATAGGGTTGTTGGATTTCAGAAGTGCTATATGCAAAATGGTCCTGCCTTTCGGTGTTTTATGTCTAGCCCCTGTCTATACATAGTGGTTGGAAAATATTGTTTAAACTCTTATATAATAATAATAATAATAATAATAATAATAATAATAATAATAATAATAATAATAATAATAATAATAATAATAATAATGCTAAGACTAATAATTAGTCACGGTAAATATTAGACTAAAATCTAGTGGTAATAATACTAGGTTTCGTCGAAGGGAATTATATTGTTAAGAAGCGAAGTGTTGTCCGAGTTTGGAATCATCACTTTAACAAGTCAGTGCATAGTTACTTTCGTCTTACACATAGATATGAAGTATTTAATATAAATTACATGCTATGTGTGCATCTTATCTGTATACTTGCTATCTATGCTGAATGAACAATTTTATACATGTTTTAAATGATTTAAACTGTATATATATTTTATATCTACAAAATATGATGGGTAAAACATGGGTAGATGAAATATGAGTCAGATGATGAGATGAGAGGTAGAATATACCATGAGGTAAGGGTGAGAGGTGGACGATGTGAAAAGCCTATTACCCAAATGTTGCCCCGTCATCTAGCAGAGTATGGATGAAAACCACGGACTATTCTAGACAGTCCAGTGGAACACTAGTAGGCTCACAACCTGTAGGTGTTGTGAACGATGTTGTAACAACCCGTCATTTTAGGTCCTTGAAATTCGAGTCTTGTAACCTCTTTGAAAAAGTAATTGGAATATCATCGAAAAATGAAGTATTCAAAGGCTCTGTTTGGAGTACGCTATGTAATAGATATCGTCTTAAGGTTTCCAAGCATATAAAGAACACTAAAATCCGAGTTATAATGAAGAAGTTATGACCATTCTAAGTTTTCCGACAAAAACGGGCAATACGAAGTTACGTAAAAACTTGAATCGGAGATCGAGCGACTTTTGGCTGGAATGACCTAAACGAGAATCGAAGGTCTCGACAATGGTATTTCAGCGGTAAAAAGTCTGGCAAAAACCGACGTCAGATAAAGAAGTTATGAATTTTTAAAGAAATTCCTTAATCACGTCATTTTAATAAATAAATAATAAAAATAATTTCATAATTTGCCAACAGAGTCTAAACGAAAGTTATAGATCTTAGTCTCACCTACGCGGGGATATAAAGAACGTCGAAAACGGAGTTCGTATGAAGGAGATATGAATTTTAGAAGTTTATTTAAAATAAATATAAATTTAAATACAAACCCTTAGTAATATCCGAAGACGAGTCAGCAGATAGGACCGAGGTACGCCCTGCGTACCCTCGTACGCCCCGCGTACTCAAATCAAGGGCTCAGGATTGTCCACGTCGCTTCGATGTTTCTTCTGAGGATGCGGTAAGCCATGACGTCTTGTACGCCCTGCGTACGAGCGTACGCCCCGCGTACGAGCATACGCCCCGCGTACGCGAGGCCTCTCAGCCCCTATAAAAGGGATGCGAGGGTCTCCGGAAAACTTGCTCATTTCTTCTCATTTCTCTTGCGTTTGCCTCGTTTTTCGTGCCCGTTCAAACCCGAAGCCCTGGTCATTTTGCTCAAGTCCCGAAGGTCGATTTTACTCCCGAGATTCCCTAGAAAAATCCATTTCCCGAGACGAAACTCTGCCCGGTTTTCCATCTCGCTATCTTCAAACTTCC
This sequence comes from Lactuca serriola, assembly GCF_051521515.1. Lineage (NCBI taxonomy): Eukaryota > Viridiplantae > Streptophyta > Magnoliopsida > Asterales > Asteraceae > Lactuca > Lactuca serriola. The sequence goes on along the minus strand of NC_136416.1, from coordinate 161,246,323 downwards.
AAGTGAGTTCATACCCCTACAAACACATTTTAAATATGTTTTTTTAAATGCTTTTTATACTCTTTTAGGGGGGGGGGGGGGGGGAATACAAGTAAACACACGACTAAAATCGTGTGAAACATCGATCTTTTGATATACTTTTCATACTGTTGTTTTAACTATCTTATGAAGTTATTATCATGCAAAACACCTCACAACACAGCTTTACCCTCTTGGGATACAATATGTTTTATAAATAGAAATATGTTTTATTTATATGTTTACATACAAATACATCATATCAAGGGTAACATTCTTTACTAAACCGTTTTATACATTCAAAGAACTTATGATTTATGCTTTGTCAAAAATTGTGAAAAAGGATAAACTTTGCATACAAAACTACTACTTTAATACAGACTTAGTTGAGAATTCGTGAGACGTGTACATATTCAAATACTGCCTTTTGTTAGAAGGTATCGCTACAAGTCCTGTCTATAACCAGAGTTTCCCGTTCGGAGAACGTGTCAAATGTGTATAGATCTATACGGGAAGTCATGATCCCGCGCCCTGACTGTTAGCTACAGTCTGTCCTTTGGGGTGACAGTTTGTCATAACGCTATGATGCCTGAAGAATGTCGCTACAGGCATATTATGTTTAGTATGGTTATAAAACTCACCGGATATACAATTATTATGGTATTATGCTTTTATGAATGAGTAGCTATTAAAACTATTCTTCATCTAACAAGTGCGATCTTCGTATAGCTTTATTATATAAAACTATGCCACAACTTTTAAGCACGTCGGTTGCTTGCGATTTTCGGTCTTAGAGGCTGCCAATTATGTTAGGAAAATAAGGGTTTTTCCTGGATACAAACCAAACAACTAATAGGAAAATAAGGGATTTTCCTGGTGCAATTACTTACAACTTATAACACGAACATTCATATGCATTTCATACTTTTATAAGAAAATAAGGGTTTTTCTTGGAAAACACAACAATTCATATCTCAACCATTAGGGAAAATATGGGATTTTCTAGATCTAATACATTCATTTTCAACACAACAAATCATAACTCTTTACATTTGAGACACTGCGTTTTCTGGAAAACATACACGAACTTTCGAATGGCGTACATTTTCTCAAAACACTACTCATGAACTCACCAACTTAATTGTTGACACTTTTTCTTTTGAAATAACTTGTATTCTCAGGGAACCGCTAAGCAGATTTGGAAATAAACTTTTGGAGATTAACGTGCTGACGTTAATTACTTCTTCTGAATGATGTATATGTATTTAACTTTTGAACATGTAACGAATACAATTATGTAAACATTTTGGAAACTTTAATATATATGGTGGTGTGTACTTTCCTTTCTATGAACTGTTATGATACTGAATATGACGTCCTCCGCCCCCGAACGTTTCCGTCGTTCCGGTTTGGGGGTGTGACAGATTGGTATCAGAGATTTGTTTATAGGTAATTAAGTATATCAAGACCATTTCTTTTTGGTATACAACTATAAACTCAACTGGGCCAAAACACTCTGAGAAGAGTCATACTTTTAAAATTAAATTTATTTAGTTTTTGTAAAGTGGGCATGCATTCATTTCATATTAATAAACATGGTCAGTATCATAATTAAAACAATATAGAAGTATTATAAATAAGTTGTGCAGTGCAGGTATGCCTTGGGACATGTAATCGGAACTGGGAAGAATATAGCCTGATCAACTATATTTGTCCAAGAGCTAACTAACGTATGCCAAGGAGTGTCTGCAATGGACAACAAATTTAAAACTTACCAAAAGCATATCGTTAAAGAATACTAAGGGAGTATTCGAGTGCCTTCAACCCTTAAACTTAAAGAGTAAATTCCATGTGCTTTAGCTTATAGTCAATTCTTAACCCTATTCTCGTATAGACTCAAATGACTGGATTCCATCACCCCGGTGACCCCTACTACCCCAACCAAGGTAATGGAGAAGGGATAGAGAATGATCCTGAAGAAGGAATGCAAGAAGAATCAGACTAAGATCCAGAGAACAATAACCTACCCTTAACGGCTCCAATTCAAAATCCTAATCCTCGACCGGAATTTCATGGCTCGACGCCCCTTTGGGCAACTTACCTGGATAGGTGGTGCCGCGAACAGGATCAACCTCTCCCATTCAACGGAGACCGAAGCTTCTACAACCTAAGCGAGGGAGGCTCAGCAGACAGAGCCCTTCCTATATTGGTTCGTCGGATTTCTCGCATTGGTGAGCAAGGACGGTCGACCATCCATCGAACTGAGGAAAATGATGCGAACATTGGAGTCAACACAGTTCGCATCCGACAGTTAGGATTAGCTCACGGGAGAATCGTAAATCGAAATGAAGCGTTACAGAGAGAGCTAACAGCAACTCAAACCGAAGTGATAGAACTTCGGGCACGCCAGGCAAGACATGAACTACGTATGCTCGAGATGGAGCGTCAGTTGGCAGAATCTAAGGCCCATGTAGCCAGCTCGCGTAACAAATAATACCTGTCTGACTTCCAAATTTTTGTCATAGCATAAGACCTCGGATAAAGTCCTTACTTTTCTTAACCTTGTAACCAGAGACCTTTAGATAGGTCAAAATTTTCCTAACTACAAAATGTAACGCACCATGTTTTATAATATATGATGTATTTCCTTTATTTAAACCCTTTACATACCCCTCAAATTCATGAGTTTATCTACTCTCCTTATGAGTCGAACTCAAAACCCTATTCAGGGAACAATGTCTCCTCGTAGATCAGCACGTAGAAACGCAACCCCACTACCAACTCCTCAATATGACCCCAACATAGTGCAATCTGTTATTGTTGCGGCAGTAACAGCTGCACTGTCTCAAGCAAACTTTAGCGGCACAGCAATGGCTGGAAATAATCAACTTACCAACGCAACCCCATTCCTACATTTGGACATCGCCACTTTGCAAGCTACAGTTATAGCCACAGTGACAGCCATTATAGCGTACGATAACTCTGTCAACTCAAGCAGGGAAGGAAACGATATCAAAAATCCTAATCAAAGAAACAATCGAAGCCACCTACCAGTAGCTACCTACAAGAATACCGCAAGGTGCGAACACAAGAACATGAAACGAAAAACCTGGAGCAAGAGGGGAGGCAAATCAACTCAAAGAAACGCCAAAAAGCTATCAACAAACCATACCCCTACACCCAAAAGGTCGTACAATGGCAACCAGCCTAAGTGCAACCGATGCAACTTTCATCATCACGGATCCTGCCGTGAAATGTATTGCGTTAGGTGCAATAGAAAGGGACACACCGTCCGTTACTGCAGAGAACTAGCCCAACCAACTGCTCTAGCCACAAATATAGGAGTAGACCGTGCTTGTTATGAGTGCGGAGTATCGGGACTCTTCCGGAGGGACTGCCTGGAGTCAAGCATCATGAATGCTGGTGGAGAAGGCCAAGTATTCGCAATGGGCCAAGAGGAGGCTATTGCAGACCCCACGGTTATTCTGGGTACATTTCTCCTTGATAACTTATTTGCATACATTCCATTGATAGTAGGAACGCAGAAGAGTTTCGTGAGTCACAAGTTTAAAAATCTACTCGAACAAACACCCTAATCATTAAACAAAACTTTCATAGTAGTAATAATAGAGATAGACTAAAAAGCACTGAAAACACATACGTAGAATGCCTTATCCCACTAACGAACGTCTTACAATGAGAAGTATCGACATTGGCATTCGACGTGGATTGGTGTTGCCCTACCCATACCAGTTCCATGTGTTATAAAGGACCCTTTCACTTTAACCATCGACTAACGAAACTCGATCGATTTATAATGACAAACCCCACACAAACCCCAATTGGTTTCTAGTTTCAAAACCCCGAAGTACTCATATGAGGAATCTTTACAACCTTCCCGTAGTATCCCCCAATAAATCATTTAGAAATATCACGCATGCAACAAGTCAAATCCAAGCCTAGAAACTAGTAGTGAATTCAACCATGAACTTCAAAATGTAGCTACCCTAATGCATCGAGTGAATATGCTAACATTTAGAAGAACATAAGTAATTAAACCCAAAACCACACGATCCCGATCAGTCGAAGTGATAGGCGGAGTAATGAAGGTCCGCTGAAACACGCACATTAGGATCTCGATTCATAAAGGAACAAGTGGCAACTCCTGCAGAACGCCTTAGGAAGGAATTTCCAAGGTGGGGTATTGCGGAAGGCACTCGTGTCCACTTAACACTGGCTAAACACCTCACTCCCGCCACTAAGGCTAGCACTAGCCAGTCATGCCGCCAAGGCGAGGAGATAAGGGCACCTCAAGAAGGATTGCCCTATCACAAAGAATTCTGGCATAGACGGTAGGATTCTCAGGACCACAGTTGCAGGAGAACCTACTCCGAGCCCACATTAATGTAATATAGGCGTTCCGTTGTAACAGACTTATAAACCATCCAAAACTAGTGCAACCAGAGCCTTGTCTTTTGCGGGATCCCGTCAGTATAGGGATACTCATGCTGCGTATACTTGCCTTTGTAGTATACCTTATTCGCAGCAATAGTCTTGTAGTAGTCTAAAGTACTGTAACTCTATTGATGGTTGCACAGTTGTGTTTTGTCGGTAAACGTCTTATGTTCAAATCTAATGTCTTTAAGTTTCCTTATGATTCCAACATTATCATACGACTTGATTCAATTTGATTCTCACAAAAACAGTTTCATACGTACATCTCTTTCTTCGAAATCGCCTTTCCAGCGAAACCGTCATATCAGAACACCAATTACTCATGAATGGAGTACCTCATAATTCTTTTCCTTTCCGAAGAAGCCCCTGAAGTGCCACTCGTACAGTACGTCAAGTTCAAATCCAAAGATCCATACGGTTGATCTGTCATTGATGAATGTATACGTAGGGGTGATATATAATCAAGGTTCTACAGGTTTAGTATTGACGATTCCACTTTAACTTCTTTTTCCTTGATGGGATGTGAGCTTAAAGAAGAATCTGTTATTCGACTACCTTCTCAATCTTAATTATATACAACTCGTATACACGAGATTATGATCGTTGAACCATGTATGAATTTCTAATATGAACTTCAGGACGGAGACTGCCTAAGACTATGAGTGATCGTGCTACCATAAAAATAAACATAGAAGCGCAACACATGCCCCTTTCTGTCGATTGGTTCAAGAGAGACAGATAGAACAAAAAAAAATACCCATCTTTTTTTTCCTTAGTTCGGGAGTAATTATACTTTCTTTTAGATCTTCATGACATCTAATCCACTTCCAAGATTTTGACATCATAATCAGTATGAATTGGTTGTGTTCTCATGCAAAAGGAAAGGTCACTGCCTATACCTCAAGACAACTTAGGACACAGGAAGTTAACTATACAACACATGATCTTGAGTCAGGAGCATCGGTAATTACTTCGAAGATCTGGAGACACTACTTGTAGAGTACAAGATGTACTACTCTCACAGTCCACAAAAACATTCAACATACGTTCGACCAAGAAGGGTTGTCATGACAGTGAAGTCAAACGAAGGAAGCAAAGTCGTATCCCGATAGTGAAAGGTTCGCTGGAATGCCAAGCGAGGAACCGAGTTCAATTAAGAACATGAGGAGCAAATAAAACTTATATCCATAGCATGAACTCTAATTTCGGGATGAAATTCCCTCTAACGGGGGGATGATGTAACAACCCGTCATTTCAGGTCCTTGAAATTCGAGTCTTGTAACCTCTTTGAAAAAGTAATTGGAATATCATCGAAAAATGAAGTATTCAAAGGCTCTGTTTGGAGTACGTTATGTAATAGATATCGTCTTAAGGTTTCCAAGCATATAAAGAACACTAAAATCCGAGTTATAACGAAGAAGTTATGACCATTCCGAGTTTTCCGACTAAAACCGGCAATACGAAGTTACGTAAAAACTCGAATCGGAGATCGAGCGACTTTTGGCTGGAATGACCTAAACGAGAATCGAAGGTCTCGACAATGGTATTTCAGCGGTAAAAAGTCTGGCAAAAACCGACGTCAGATAAAGAAGTTATGAATTTTTAAAGAAATTCCTTAATCACGTCATTTTAATAAATAAATAATAAAAATAATTTCATAATTTGCCAACGGAGTCTAAACGAAAGTTATAGATCTTAGTCTCACCTACGCGGGGATATAAAGAACGTCGAAAACGGAGTTCGTATGAAGGAGATATGATTTTAGAAGTTTATTTAAAATAAATATAAATTTAAATATAAACCCTTAGTAATATCCGAAGACGAGTCAGCAGATAGGACCGAGGTACGCCCTGCGTACCCTCGTACGCCCCGCGTACTCAAATCAAGGGCTCAGGATTGTCCACGTCGCTTCGATGTTTCTTCTGAGGATGCGGTAAGCCATGACGTCTTGTACGCCCTGCGTACGAGCGTACGCCCCGCGTACGAGCATACGCCCCGCGTACGCGAGGCCTCTCAGCCCCTATAAAAGGGATGCGAGGGTCTCCGGAAAACTTGCTCATTTCTTCTCATTTCTCTTGCGTTTGCCTCGTTTTTCGTGCCCGTTCAAACCCGAAGCCCTGGTCATTTTGCTCAAGTCCCGAAGGTCGATTTTACTCCCGAGATTCCCTAGAAAAATCCGTTTTCCGAGACGAAACTCTGCCCGGTTTTCCATCTCGCTATCTTCAAACTTCCAAGTGAGTTCATACCCCTACAAACACATTTTAAATATGTTTTTTTAAATGCTTTTTATACTCTTTTAGGGGGGGGGGGAATACAAGTAAACACACGACTAAAATCGTGTGAAACATCGATCTTTTGATATACTTTTCATACTGTTGTTTTAACTATCTTATGAAGTTATTATCATGCAAAACACCTCACAACACAGCTTTACCCTCTTGGGATACAATATGTTTTATAAATAGAAATATGTTTTATTTATATGTTTACATACAAATACATCATATCAAGGGTAACATTCTTTACTAAACCGTTTTATACATTCAAAGAACTTATGATTTATGCTTTGTCAAAAATTGTGAAAAAGGATAAACTTTGCATACAAAACTACTACTTTAATACAGACTTAGTTGAGAATTCGTGAGACGTGTACATATTCAAATACTGCCTTTTGTTAGAAGGTATCGCTACAAGTCCTGTCTATAACCAGAGTCTCCCGTTCGGAGAACGTGTCAAATGTGTATAGATCTATACGGGAAGTCATGATCCCGCGCCCTGACTGTTAGCTACAGTCTGTCCTTTGGGGTGACAGTTTGTCATAACGCTACGATGCCTGAAGAATGTCGCTACAGGCATATTATGTTTAGTATGGTTATAAAACTCACCGGATATACAATTATTATGGTATTATGCTTTTATGAATGAGTAGCTATTAAAACTATTCTTCATCTAACAAGTGCGATCTTCGTATAGCTTTATTATATAAAACTATGCCACAACTTTTAAGAACGTCGGTTGCTTGCGATTTTCGGTCTTAGAGGCTGCCAATTATGTTAGGAAAATAAGGGTTTTTCCTGGATACAAACCAAACAACTAATAGGAAAATAAGGGATTTTCCTGGTGCAATTACTTACAACTTATAACACGAACATTCATATGCATTTCATACTTTTATAAGAAAATAAGGGTTTTTCTTGGAAAACACAACAATTCATATTTCAACCATTAGGGAAAATATGGGATTTTCTGGATCTAATACATTCATTTTCAACACAACAAATCATAACTCTTTACATTTGAGACACTGCGTTTTCTGGAAAACATACACGAACTTTCGAATGGCGTACATTTTCTCAAAACACTACTCATGAACTCACCAACTTAATTGTTGACACTTTTTCTTTTGAAATAACTTGTATTCTCAGGGAACCACTAAGCAGATTTGGAAATAAACTTTTGGAGATTAACGTGCTGACGTTAATTACTTCTTCTGAATGATGTTTATGTATTTAACTTTTGAACATGTAACGAATACAATTATGTACACATTTTGGAAACTTTAATATATATGGTGGTGTGTACTTTCCTTTCTATGAACTGTTATGATACTGAATATGACGTCCTCCGCCCCCGAACGTTTCCGCCGTTCTGGTTTGGGGGTGTGACAGATGTATTCACGAGTGTACTCTAAAAACCCATTGACATGTATTGCGAGTGGATTCTCGAAAACGATACTGTCAATAAATGAAGTAACACTAGCAGCTATGGATTTAGTGCCTGCTGAGTAAACCCTGGCAACTATGGATTTAGTGTCTACTGAGTAAACCCTGGCAGCTATGGATTTAGTGCATGTTGAGTAAACCCTGGAAATGATGGATTTTGTGCCTATTCCTTAGGATAACCCTTAGGAATGAATGAACGAGGAATAGCAGATTCTTAGGGTAGAATAAAGAGGATAATGTGGATGGGTAATTAGGTTGATTGTTTGATGCTTAAACAGAATAACTATATTATTGTGGGTCGAAAACCCTATGTACACACCAGGCCTCCCAACCTGACCCACTCAATTTAATTGTATCACAAGTGTCGATGTGAGGTTGCATTACACTGAGAGATTAAGGATATAAAAATCACTAGTGATAATGAATGTAAGTTCTGTTTATGCTTATGTTTTTGTATTGACGATGACATCCCAAATGTTTTAAAATGAATAAAAATACATTTCTTTGGAAATGATTAATAATGTATTTATCAACCTGACCCACTCAGTTTATCTATATCATAGGTGTCGATGTAAGGTTGCATTACACTGAGAGATTAAGGAGATAAAAATCACTAGTGATAATGAATGTGAGTTCTATTTGTGCTTATGTTTCTGTCTTGACGATGACATCCCAAATGTTTAAAATGAATAAAAATACATTTCTTTGGAAATGATTGATAATGTAATTATCATGTTTTTCTGGGAACAAATTCCGCAACACTTTTCTTTAAAAGGTTACTCTAATTTTCAAAATAAAGCATAAACAAATCGGTGTTTTCTGGCCATGAAAATGGGGATGTCACAGTTGGTATCGAAGCATTAGTTTAAGAGAACTAGGAATTTGTAGGAAATTTGTAGACTTAAACTTAGAATGCTAAGTGATGATCGTGAGGAATGTGTCTGATATATTTTAGGTAGTACACCTGTATAGACACAAGCACTGTCTTATTTAGGGGAAAATGCCTAACATGATTTTATGTGCTAAATGATTTATGATATGCATTATCGGATCTTTGGTCTGTTGCCGACCGGATCTGGAAACTTTATGTGTTCAGATTTCTAAACGTTTAATTACTGTATTAGAACTGGCATGTAACTTTTCGTAGTGATAGGGAGAATTACACGTCGATCGTAAATAAAATCTTATCTATCTAAATTCTCTTCACTTTACACCGGACGTCTACATTCGATGTATAGATTGACATGATGAACACTCAAAGCGGATTCGGAGATAGTAACCCACAGCCTAAGCCACAAGTGATTGAGCGTACACCAGAAGTAGCAGTTGGACCCGAGCCAATCAGGATGGTAGGAGTACAGACAATGGTGCGGACGATGTTGGATCAACATATGGGAGAAACAAGGTGCTTACTTCAACAAAGTAAGGATAAACTTACGGTGCCAGTATGCCAGGCACCAACTCTTGAGGCAGCCATCGGGGTTGAGATTGGCAAGAAGAGGAAATTTGAGGGATCTTCAAGGTCCAACAGGAAAGACTTATTTTCATAGTCTGGAGGAGGAAGAGGTGAAACAAAAGGGTGTAACAGGAGATACCCTAAGGAAGTGACGTGTTTCAAATACGGGAAGATTGGTAATTATGCCCATAAATGCTCAACCAAGGAAGAAGTTTGCTTTAAGTGTAGTGAAGAGGGACACTTCAAGCAAGATTGCCCGATGAGAGATACAAAGCCTAGTGTACCGTTGAAACACTATGGGAGGTGCTACGAAGAAGTGACTTTCTTCAAGTGTGGGAAGACTGGGCATTATGCCAATGTTTGTACATCCAACAAGAGGTTATGTTACGGATCTAGGGACAAGGGGAATATTTCGAAAGATTGCCCGAAGAAAAATGAAGCAACAAGAGCAAATGCACCTCTAAAGCGAAGAAGTATCCTTGACGAAGCAACTGACAATGCAATGAATCAGAAGTGAGGATTGATATCCGAATATCAAGTTATGAAGTAGCCATAGTATCGTAGGGGTAGCCTATTAGAGGCATAGTCCAGGGTAAACATGAGCACCTATGTAATCTTTTCAAGGAATAATATAAAAACCTTCGTTTTGCTACCTGATGTGTTAAGTTGTTGCGTGATTTTCTTTTATGGTGACTTGGAAAACTGCGAGACAATACTTGGGACGAGTATGAGTAGGTGTGAATAGTAGTAGAGGCCTATACTACCGGAAGCACATGACCCACACTTGGATTAGGGAAAGTCACAAGGTTACCAAGAAGTTATAGTAATTGATACCATTTTATTCAAGTATGTCGTTACCATTGTTTCGGTAATGACTAAGAAGATGATTCTTATTCCGACCCTAGTGGTCATATCAAATTGAGTTCGACTACGCCAAGTATATTACGTGGTTCAGAGAACCAAGATTGATGTAGCATCTGACTTAAGCCACATGATTAAAGTAAAATCGAAGCGATCAATAATAGTATCATGATCATTGTAAGAGCTTGTAGCTAGAAGTGATACATGTTAGAATGTGATTATATCACATTAGAGCATGAAGGAAGTTGTCTTCAAGTCTGTAATTTGACTCTAAAATACCTGAGTCCAAGCAATACATCATACGATGAAAGGTCATTAGAACATGACCCATCGGTCTATTATGATAATAGAGGGAAGAAACTTATCTCAAGTTTATTAAAGAAAGAGTCTCCATTAAAGATCAAGATCGTGACATGAAGATCATGATTGGAAGTCTAACATGAGATAGAGAGTGGGTCCAAGATCGGACACCGCCTGCAGTCAGGAAGTCTTAGAGTTAGATACTCGTTTGAAGAAACATCAAAGTTACGGTTATTACTTAGGATGAAGAGATAATGTATGGAGTCATCATGTGAGCCCTGTTTTGTTGATGATTCAGGGACGTAATCATCCTAAGAGTGAGATAATTGTAACATCCGTAGATCCGGGCTAGTCAATTTAGAGATAATAGGGGTCGAAAATGACTTTTCGAAAAAGATTATTTAGCATAAATAATCTTAACCAAGTTGTATAATATGTCTCAAGGGTTCCATACATATAAAGAACGCCGAAATCTGAGTTATAACGAAGAAGTTATGACCCGTCGAAGTTTTTTGGCAAAACCGGCACGGCACCGGGAGACGTAAATAGTGAATTTACGATAAAGGACTTTTTAGTCTTAGAAATCTAAACAAAACTTGTAGTATAAGTTAAACCAAAAACATACAAAAATAGAACGCCCAAATCTGACTTCATATGAGGAAGTTATGAATTTTCTAAGATTTGGCAAAGCAGTGCACGACCCAAAACTCGGATTTTAGATCGAGCGGCTTTTGGCCTACGACCTAAATGAGAGTTGAAGATCTCATTAATAAAAACTCAACGGTAAAAAGACAGACGAAAACGGAGTCTGTATGAATGAATTACGAATTTTTCACAGTCACTTAACAATCTAATCTCCTCCTACTGTTAAATTTAAGATCGGTCAAGAATTAGCCAACGGAGTCAAAATGAAAGTTCTAGACCTTATTTTTACCTATGCATGGATATAAAGAACTTTGAAAAACGGAGCTCGTATGCGAAAGTTGTGAATTTTTGAAAATCGGCTGATTTCCACCCTGTGTGCGATACAACGTATCAGCACCAGGCTCTAGCTTGGAGCCCAAGCCAGTTCACGATGTGAATTGACCTCCAGCCAACCTATAAATAGAGATCAAGGGTTTCTGAGTTACTCACACCTTCCAAGCCATCTCTCTCTCTCTCTAGAACTTCTCTCTAGCCTCTACCCCCTTAAAGCCTAGGTAAACCCCCCTAGCACCCGAAGGAAGCCCCGAGAAAAGAGCCTTTTGGCTCGGGAACACTGCTCCAGCGAAGCCTGGTTTTGAGATAAACCCGTTGTAAGTGAGCTACGCCTACCCTATCGTTAGTATATCTTCTATTTTAATATAGTAATGTTATTAAGACCTTATAATAAGTATTTGGGCTATTATTACGAGTTATATAAGTGTCGTTATAATATCTTTTAACCACTCGCGGTACGGGGAATCTGATTTAAAGGGCCGCAAAGGGTTGTTGGATTTCAGAAGTGCTCTATGCAAAATGGTCCTGCCCTTCGGTGTTTTATATCTGGCCCTGTCTGTACATAGTGGTTGGAAAATATTGTTTAAACTCTTATATAATAATAATAATAATAATAATAATAATAATAATAATAATAATAATAATAATAATAATAATAATAATAATAATAATTACTCGCGGTAAATATTAGACTAAAATCTAGTGGTAATAATACTAGGTTTCGTCGAAGGGAATTATATTGTTAAGAAGCGAAGTGTTGTCCGAGTTTGGAATCATCACTTTAACAAGTGAGTGCATAGTTTCTTTCATCTTACACATAGATATGAAGTATTTAATATAAATTATGTGCTATGTGTGCATCTTATCTGTATACTTGCTATCTATGCTGGATGAACAATTTTATATATGTTTTAAATGATTTAAAATGTATATATATTTTATATCTACAAAATATGTTGGGTAAAACATGGGTAGATGAAATATGAGTCGGATGATGAGATGAGAGGTAGAATAGACCATGAGGTAAGGGTGAGAGGTGGACGATGTGAGAAGCCTTTTTACCCAAATGCTGGCCCTATCATCTAGCAGAGTATGGATGACAACCACGGACTATTCTAGACAGTCCAGTGGAACACTAGCAGGCTCGCAACCTGTAGGTGTTGTGAACGATGTGTTCAACGGTATACTCTAAAAACCCATTGACGTGTATTCCGAGTGGACTCTCAAAAACGATACTGTCAATAAACGAAATAACCGTGGAAACTATGGATTTAGTGCCTGCTGAGTAAACCGTGACAACTATGGATTTAGTGTCCGCTGAGTAAACCCTGATAGCTATGGATTTAGTGTCTGTTGAGTAAACCCTGGCAACGATGGATTTCGTGCCTATTACTTAGGATAACCCTTAGGAATAAATGAACGAGGAATAGCTTATTCTTAGGGTAGAATAAAGAAGATAATGGGGATGGGTAATTAGGTTGATTGTTTGATGCTTAAACAGAATAACTATAATATTGTGGGTTGAAAACCCTATGTACTCACTAGGTTTCCCAACCTGACCCACTCAGTTTAATTGTATCACAGGTGTCGATGTGAGGTTGCATTACACTGAGAGATTAAGGATATAAAAATCACTAGTGATAATGAATGTAAGTTCTGTTTATGCTTATGTTTCTGTATTGACGATGACATCCCAAATGTTTTAAAATGAATAAAAATACATTTCTTTGGAAATGATTGATAATGTATTTATCATGTTTTTCTAGGAACAAATTCCGCAACACTTTTCTTTAAAAGGTTACTCTGATGTTCAAAATAAATCATAAACAAATCGGTGTTTTCTGGCCGTGAAAATGGGGATGTCACATATATTTTGCCCTGAGTTTGCTGCTTCTGAGCAAGCTCAGATAACCCAATACTTGAGCTTGCTCAAGACGGACATCCGACAGTTTGTATCTATACAACGTTATGGTTCATTGGTTGAGTTATAGGAGGCCACTAGGCAGTGAGAGATTGAGATGGAGCTCCAGAAGAGGGGTCAAAGGCCGACCCCGATGCAGTCACTGCCTGCGTCGAAGCGATTCAAGGCCTCAGATGGTAGATATAGGATTCATTGGGGTCGCACTTCGATCAGAGAGTCATTGGGACCGCACTTGCGGGAATTGCAACAAGTTTCATGATGGAGCTTGTCGATCTTCTTTAGGATGCTACAAATGTGGCAAGCAGGGCCACATTGTGAGGGACTACTGACAGCAGGCCCCAGTATCCGACATTAGGATTTTCTATCACCGTGATCAGGTGGGCCACATAAATGACCAATGCTCGTTGTTTGCTTCTAGGTTGGCGCAGGCTCCAGTACCGGCTACTCTGAGGATCACAGATGGAAGTCAGGGCAGGGCAGAACCCCATCGGGCTTGAGGTCGTGCTTTTCAGCTCACGACGGAGTAGGCCAAGAGGAACCATATGTTGTGATCGGTATGTTTCTATTTTTTCTGTTGATTATATTTTATAGTATGCTCATGTATATGCTCCTACTAGGTACGTGTTGGGTTTTATGTACTATAACACTCCTAAGGTGCACATACAACCCTAATTCTTTGGAGCTAAGTTTTCTCTAGTTATACATGCAACAAAAAATATCCAAAGCATGAAGCCTACAACTAGTATACAATTTGATATTTGAATCATAAAAAACTAATTAGAAGGTTACCTCTTGTTGTAGCTTATTGAATTTGGCCTTTTAGGATCTTAGCACCCTAAGTGTGATGCCTCAAATGGTTCACAACACACCATGAACAATTAGATGAATATGAGAGACAGGTTTTGGAGACACAAAATCGGATAGGTCTTCCTTTTAACTCATAGGTCCAACTTTAGGCTTAGGGGAATACATATATAGTGTAGAATTCCAAGAGTCATATGAAAACCCTAATTCTTACACTTAGGCTTATGTTCCAATAACTCATATGGACTAACTCTTCATGGAAACTTACATAAACTTAGTCCATCATGGATCAATTGCCCAAACCATATGTATCACTCATTTACATAATCAGTCCCTATTAATTTAATTAGTCTCTTTTGATCACTAAATTAATTCCAAATTAATTGTTGATCAATACTAATTAAATAATATGATTTCTCAATTAATATATTATACTTATAATATATTAATAAATCACAAATAATCTCTTTCGCAAATATCCATCCTATCAAATTGCCCTAGTGAATGCAACCCGAAATGGACCATACTACTATCGGGTCAAGTACATACCAGTTATAGTTATGGGCTTAGACACCTTGTCTCCCACTTAGATAAGTCTAATAACTATAACTACCAATGTGACTTCATAACTCGATTAGCAATGGTAGCTCTTAAAAGCCGTTGTCGAACTCTGACACGTCCATTAGATAAGGGATCATATATTCCTCCATTCTAGATATCGTATGGACTGAGACATAGATTATAATCATTATCTCTGTCCATATGTTGTTTCCCAATTTCTGATTTATGACGACTGACTAATTGAACAAATCAAATCATTCCAGGCTTGGCCAAGCGCTTAGGGTTGTCATCACTAAATCACCGAGAGGCTAGGATAAAAGGAACGGATAAACTTCGACTCATGCTTTCTCTATCTACTCATCAAATCACACAAAATGATATGTTTTATAACACCAAGTTACTAGTGCGTTTACACATCATCAATGTGCAACCGACTTGTAAACTGCAACTATATGTCTCCATTTCAAGAATATAAGATATTATCGTCTCACAATCACTCGTGATAAAATCCATAAAGTGATTCAGATGAGCGTGGGTTTAATCCAATACTCAAATCTTATTACAGGAGTACTCATGAACACTGCAGCAAACTTGTGCTATGTTAAAAACACTTAGACAATCTTCAGTCGGATTCATGACAATCTTACCTCAATAACTACTTCCAAAGTATGATCGACTGTGGATAGTTTGAATAATCTTATTATTTTGGAAGTCAAAACATGCAAAGTGAAACACAAGAATAATCGAATCCAATATGGTCTCACAATTTTTGAATATAAATAAAACATCTTTTATTTAATCACCATATTGATTACACATTCTTCATTGTATACTGTTTCGATTAATCAACTTAATACTTGAATTAAAACAATTGTTATCCCATGCTCCAAGCATGCACACTATGTTTACCTATGGTCATTTCTTTGTGAAATAGATAAATTGAAAAACATTTCCAATGAAGCTTGTTTCACAATTCCAAATCTTTATCACAAGTGTAAGAATTCCAAATTCTTGCCACTATAAGAATGTGTTAGATTATAAACTATCATGTAATGTACCTTTTGGTACCAAAGTCACAGAGACTTTGCCAATGATATTACAAAACTTTCCACTGGAGATTGATAACAAAACAATTCCAAGGAAGTGAAGTCTCAATTTTAAAGTACATTCCTTTGAACATCCTTCTTTCACAAAAGTTTCTAACTTTCACATAGATTCTTAATATCCATCTCCCACTATGGAAACATTTCCATATTTTCCATATGACAAGATATTCTTAATAGAGTCCTATATGTCAATATGTTCCATCCAATACTATACTTCCAACTGTCCATAAGCAACCAATCTTTGGCGAACCTTAGATTGTCCTTGACAGTTGTTTAACTACTGTAGTCATATCTGGTTCCAGTCCTTTTTCCCTCTTAATTCCCTAGGCATTTGGAAAATTTGAACATGTGAATATTATAGCATATGCAATTGATCCTATACCCAAAGCATATGGGATACGATTCGTAATGTTATACATAAAGACATAATACTTGACTAATCCCTTGCTATAATATTTCCATATAGAATTTTCAATGTTGAACCATTTCAAGATGATAATCATATATACTCATGACTAATTTTGATTAATACTTCAATCTAAACTTTTAGATTCAAAATAAAGTATAAGTATCCTCTGCCTTACTATAGTGAAACAATTTTTCCAAATTCTGCAACTTTGCAATTTAAAACTTTGTTTCCTAAAATAGCATTGCTAACTTGCAACACTTAACATAATAATCATGCTCCCACTATCATGATAATTATATTTTTTTACCAGCATAACACTTATGCTCTCACTAGCTTTGACATGTACCCAGAAATCAGTTGGACTTCTAGGAATCAATACTTATAGAATTTCTTTCCATAGTTCATATTTCTGATACAAGATGCTTTGATAAGCCTTTATCTAAGCTCATACACCTTTTATAAGAAAGCTCATATGTGTGTCTAAATTATTTCAGAACTTACAGTAGTAAGTCCTGAATGTTCAAACTTTAATTGCCACTTCTCACAATTCGAAATATGAAGAGGGATGTCGTAATCATAATCGAATTTGAGAATACAATTAACACAACTGCTATCTCCTTAAAATCTACTTAGTGGAAGCGTTTCCTCATAATCATTTTCATGAATTGGAGAGAAACCTTATGTCACTTAGATTTTATGGTGTATGTGTTCCTATCCATGTGAATTTGTCATTTCCAACCATTACCATAATATAAGGTCTCTGGTAAACTCAAACTCATATGGACTGAACTTCTTCAATCTTAATTTCTTACCACTTGGCAGCACAAGGGCCTACCATGTCTTCCAAGTTGTTGAGCAGATCACCCTTACTGATCAATGAACTTTCACTAATCAAGGTGCTTTTCCTTATGCAAACAATTGAGAACTCATAGAATTCACATGCATAGTCAACTTTATTTGGAATGGGCATAGAAACAAGATATGTCAACACGATAGGTTACAAAACTCAAGTTGTGTGCTAGTGATTAACAATAGGTTTTTGTAACACCGTAAATTTTCAAACAATTTTTTTCATTTTTAATTCCATAAAACACATGTCATTTTAAATAAACACCATTTAATAGTCAACAAAGTTTTCAAAACATTATCAAAATCCAGGATCCCCATTCGTGACTCTTTTCTCTGGTGTGTACAATCGAGCCGCCGCCTTCCCGCGATCCTGATAAGAACCTGAAACACATAACACGGTAAGCACGAAGCTTAGTGAGTTCCACAAAATACCACATAAAAACATATTAGCCACTCGAGACTATAACTCTATTTGACCCTCTGGTCAATGTGTCTCAGTGGGACCCTCCATTCCCATAACTCTGTGGACCCTCTGGTCCTAACTCTGTGGACCTTCCGGACCTAACTCTATAAACTCTGTAACATATATAACATAAATCACATAGAAATAATGCAGTGTATCACATCATATAAATGGAATACAAAATACTCTGTCACATAACTCTAATTACCACTCTATGTAAAGTATAGTGAAAAGACTCACCTTGGATGATGATCAGCCCCTATAAACATTGCTGCTACGCCCCGGCCCCTAACTCTGTGCCAAACCCATAATTATCCCAATTAGAAACTCGTCCTAAACTCTCACTCATTGGGTCTAAAGGTAGACCACCAACCAGCCCATCAATGACCTATACCCATTGGGCCCACCAAGGCACAATAATAAATTGGCCCACACAAGGCCCAATTACCAAACTACAAGGCAAGCCCAACTCAAGGGCCCAAAGCACATATATATGATTCTCTGATCCAAGGCTCTATTGCGTGAAGCCCGAACCCCAGGCCCAACACTCAAGGCCCAACACATCACTTAGCCCAAATGCCCACAGAAGGGTTACGCGGGGCGTACCTCCCTTGGTACGCATGGCGTACCCAATCATGCACAAATCTGATCGGGCGCCTCATCCCAGTACGCGGGGCGTACTAGAATTACGTTGGGCGTACTCTCAGTTTTTCTTAAACTAATTTCTGGGTCTTAACCCGTTAAGACCTTAACTCATCTATTGGATCTGGACTTCCTAACATTTCCTACTCCATAAAGCTAACGACTTTAAGCCTTTGCATGGCTGAAGAAGTCACAAGCACACAAAACATTTATTCTCTTTACCTAATAAGCTCTTATCTCATGCATAACTTGGTTCCAACACCCAAGGTCCCATTTTTATGACATAACACCACTAATAAGCTCAAAAGGGGAGGGTCTTAGTCTCCGGAGTTGTCACACCCCAAAACCAAGAACGGCGGAAACGTTCTGGGGCGGAGGACGTCATGTATAATATCACAACGATGTAAAGTAGTAAACAAGCAACAACATCATCCATTGCATTTATAATATAATTATTATACAAATGTGTTCTGTCAAATTTTGATAAACACTAAAGCATAAATCAAAATGAAAGATGAGTCTTGAACAAGCTCCATCTTCCTTTCCCTTGCATTGGTACCTGTCTATGATGACCTGAGGATACAAGTAATTTTGAAAGCGAGTATCAGCTTTGAAGCTGGTGAGATCATAAGTATTTTAGTGTCTTAATTTGTATGTAAGGATTTGTAAGTTTGTGAACGGTAAGTATGGAAAATGTATATGAATGGTAAGTATTGAAAATGTATATGAATTGTAAATGTAAAATGTATATGAATTGTAAATGTAAAATATTTGTAAAACAATTGTAAACGTTTGAAAAACCCTAGAAATCCCTATGATTCCTACTATTATATAAAGCGTGTCTTCTACCAAGACTTAACTGTTCTAAATGTTCGTTTCTTGTAAAAGTGCGTAATTTTCCCAAGTGTAACTATCATTATCAAAATATAGTTTTTACATTAAATGTTTAAGTGAAATGATCACTAAATATATGAAAAGGGAAAATAAATGTAGTACTGTAGTGTTGTATTATAGGAACTACTGCTGTACTAACTACCTTAAACCGGATTTATATTAAGGCATCATGTGATTAATTGCACCATACTATCGAATGGTAACAACGACATACGAATGGTCGTAATAACGGAATGACGTTTGGCACCCGCAGACCTGCAGGTCCGGCTGTAGCTAGCAGCAAGGTGTAGGATAGTCAATCCAGTATAGATCTATACGCAAACTCACGCTCTCCCTCCAAGAGAATTCTGGCTACAACTCGGGCCATGACATTTAAGGCATGCTCCGATACAGTGGATCACAATAATTAACGTATTCATATATATATATATATATATATATATATATATATATATATATATATATATATATATATATATATATATATATGTAATGAACTGTTCTAGCTGTAATGTACGTGCTCTCTACCTAGCAAGTATAATAATGTACTGTAATGTTCTAGAAAGTATTGACTAATGAATGAACTGACTCATTGTATGATATGGCGTTCTAGTAATAGTTCTATCATCTTCCTAAACTACCCATATGGTAGTTTACTAGTAATCTAACTGGTACGTATGGGCATGGATGTATACCCTTGCTACCCAAGGGCATAGGATGAACTGGAAGGGCCTTTTATGACTATATATGTACACATGATATATAATTAATATTTAAACGACCTTCGGACAGGTACCTGATATCCCACAAGACCACATCCAAATCGAGAAAAAGGAAATAGGGTGGATAGCCTTCCTAAGTCTTTTAAACATTTCTTATATAACTATACATATAGAGGCATGTAATTTATAATATAAAAGCATAAATAAGTTTTGTAAAACATTTGAACATAATTATTATCTTCAAAAAAGATCGACTTGATGTCAATCTATAAAACAATTTGAAGGCATGGGTTTGATAAAACAGTTTAGTATAAAGAATCATTTGTTTGAAACACAATTGTAAATAAGTTTGAAATGTAATATAAAGAGTAAAATGTATAGTGTAATAAGGAGTTTAAAACATATAAAATGTTTATAAAAATCATTTGAAGGAAACTGTTTGGTAAAACGGCTAATGTGTAGTAAATCATATGAATGTTGCATATTAGTCACATGTGATTGATATAATAATTAGCATAATTCTACTTGTATCCCCCCCCCCATAAAACATTTAAAAATAGTTTAAAACATTGA
This sequence comes from Lactuca serriola, assembly GCF_051521515.1. Lineage (NCBI taxonomy): Eukaryota > Viridiplantae > Streptophyta > Magnoliopsida > Asterales > Asteraceae > Lactuca > Lactuca serriola. Next base: position 161,225,589 of record NC_136416.1, on the reverse strand, counting down.
TTAAGGGGTATGAACTCACCTGCAGTAAGTGACTGGAATTGAACGGACTGTTATCGTAAGGAAGGATCGGACAAGTGCTTGGTGTCAAGTGAAAACTTTAGACACACACAATGATCCTAATTACATATGAAGACATATGTATATAAATAATTAGTGATTAAAACACTAATTATACAAGTATAAACATTTTAACGCGAGGAAAACACTTTTGGTCAAGTGCTAGGAGGCTAATGGGTTGCAACAAAGGAGTGCAAGGCTTCTAATTGGAGTTTAAGGTCTAATGGCCATATGTTTTGGAGTTTACGGCCCAGGGGAGTAAACTCCTGGTCGTAAACTCTCACTTAGGTCACAAAATGAAGCTTAACTTCAATACAACTTATGTGGTGAAGGGCTTCTAGTCTTAAACAAGTGTTTGGGCCTCTTTTTAACTCCATTTAGGAGTTCACGGCCTTGGGACCATAATCCCTTGGAGTTTACGGCCGTAAACTCCCTTGGGAGGGTGTTTATGGTGTTTTCAAGTCTCTAACATTCCAAGGTTATGATCTATGTTGGGTTCTAGGCATAAGGAAGGAGTTAGGGTGTCATTTAACCCCTTTATAGGGGTTTACGGCCCAAGAACTTGTATTGGCCGTAAACTCCTTAATACTTGTGATTCCTTATGTTTTCTAGGCATTAAACACTTTAGGGTACATGTCTAAAATCAAGTCTAAGCCTTAAGTGCCTTAAAAGCACCATTTTGAGCATGCTTTTTGGAGTTTACGGCCTAAGATACTCTTGGGCCGTGAACTCTCAAACTTGGGTGATTCTTGCTTGATTTCATGTCCCTAATACACTCCTATACAAGTCCAAGGCAGTAGTCTATCACGGGGGACAATCTAGGCTTGGTTTCGGGAGTTTACCGCCCAAGAACACCTTGGGGAGTAAACTCCTAAATCGAATGATTTAGCTATGTAATCTATGTTATGAACACATTAAAAGCTTTCTAACACTACTAGAAAGAGTTACTCACAATTTGGGATAAAAACCCGAAGATCCGTGAGAGAGAATTTTGACTTTTCTCTAAATGGAATTCAACTAATGAACCAATTTGGTTCAGAATTCTATTTATAGTCCTGAGATATTTTTGGCAGAAAATATTTTTATTCCTGAAACGAATTCTAATGTCCTAGAGTATTGGAATAACAGTGTTGCACAAAACCCTAGTGCATCCACTTTCCTAATATCTCCTTAAGTGTAAAATCCTGAAAACTGCCAAACTTATACTCGAAATCTAAGTTTTCACTGTAACTGCTCTACTTCTATTGGCTTCAGATGGTTTGTTCAGAATGGAAATTTCGGGTTGTCACAGGAGTTCAGGATCTCATGAAGTCTCCACCTTTTTGGGACAAAACCCTAAAATACCCCCATTAACATACTTAAAACAAAAGAGAGGTAAAGTTTGAAGCTTTATACCTCAAGAAGAAGCTCCCATCTCAGATATGCTCGGGTCTAGAAGCTTGGACTCCAACTCCTTCTTCTTCAAGGCTTCCATTTCTCCTCAGGATCACACAAAACTCTCAAAATCTCTTAAATACACATACAATCTCCAAGAATGAAGGACTAGGGTTTTGGAGAGTTTGCTCTCTGAGAAAGGTGGACAGGAATGAGGCCATCTCATTCTTTATATAGGGTCACTTAAAATATTAGGGTTTTCCTTCTGTGCCTAGTATGCCCAACGTACCATCTGGTACGCCCAGCGTACTAGGTGGCTCTTGCTTAAAGAACACACGCATTTGTACGCTAAGCGTACGCATACGTACACCCAACGTACTTCGCTGCCACACTTCTCCACTTTAGGGACTCATCTTGCCAAATCTTCAAACTTCCATAGCTTCTTTGATATAACTCCGATTCTAAAGATCCTCATACCTACGGGAAGGTGATGAGATGCCTTACGATTCCAACAACTCGCCACAACCTGAGACTTCCTCATGCCCGACTCGTGGCCCACGAACCCTAATCATGGACAATCTGAATCAGGATGTTACAATTCTCCCCCACTTAATTAGATTTCGCCCTCGAAATCGCTTCTTATCAACACTTGGATTGAAACCAATAACCCAAGAAGCACCAATAAAAAGGACCTCATATCCCACCACTATCTTTCCATGGATGCCTGAGTCCAAACAGGAACTCCCAAATCCAGAACCAAAATCGAACCCCTTTCTGACCTTCCCAAAATCGGAAACTCTAGTCGCCTGGCCCGCCGCCAGACCGCCCACTCATGATATCACCATGATAGTCGCCCCTTGAACCTCAAACCCTGACAACTCACCGCTCCTCTGATTTCACAAGAAAAAAATCAACAATCGGCTATCGATCACTCATACCAATGTACCAAACAATCTGGATCACGCCCCAAAGAATGGAAGGGTTCACATCTCACCAGGGCTCATCCACTAAACTGCTATACTAACCAATCCGAACAGTGAATTCTCAACACTCTGCCCTCAGACACAAGAGAATAATCATGCTCGCTCAAAAGTGTCCCTAGACATAAAAATAACCGTAAGCCTTAGCTCCATTCACATACCCCTTTTTAACATTGTGCACCAGGTCTGAACTCGACCTAACCGTTGAGCCTCCAAGGTCCATTGCATTATCTTAACCGTCTAAGTGGTTCCCTTCTCACAATAACTACCTCGGCCCATTGTGACACACAATTCATGAAGGTCGCCTTACCCCAAGTGAATGCTACACTCCCTACTGAAGGTCGAGTCAGCCCCGACCTACGTTGTTCACTGCTCATAGTTCTATGCATCTCGCGGTACTTCCTGTACCCGAGTACTGACCTACACAGGTCTAAGACATAAGATGATAAACAATACCCCTCAATATGGAATCCATCTATGAATCTGAAATCTCATTCCACCTACTCAATACACCACTAGAATCAAACTCAACTCGAGAGTCTGGTCTGGCACAAAATTGGAACCACTCGTCCCCACGAACACTCAACTCGTGACCCATGACCCGCAACCCACGCGTACCTCACTGATCCACTTCCTTTGGTCACTAAAACCACCACTCAAATCAGAATATAATGACTTCCGACAATCATGGAGACCCCAGTCTCGTCCCTGGTTCGACCCCAGGCTTCCACAACTCAAATATTAGGGCTACCCAAGCCTAAAACTCTTCTGCGTCAAGCTCTGATCAGAGAGTACTTCATCGCAACATTCTCTTGCTGACCAGTGGGTACTACGACTCCCCACAGTATCACGATGACCTCTCACTGAATAGCGAATACTATGGCTCCCCGTAGCATCACCACAATCACTCACTGAGTAGTGAGTCTTACGGCTCCCTGTAGCATCACCACAACCTCTCACTGAATAGTGAGTACTACAGCCCCGTAGCATCACCACAACCCCTCACTGAATAGTGAGTACTACGGCTCCCCGTAGCACTACCACAACCTTTCTGCATTGACTCATTGAAACTGCAGCTCCCCGCAGTCTCACCGCACTTACTCTTACCACTTTACAATCTCATCCTCAGGTTGACATCACACTGCGATCATTAACTCATGCTTTGCGGCCCAGCATAGATAGGTACACACACCCATCCAGGCTAAGCAACACTACTTCTGACGACCACCGTCGTGACAAAACCTCTTTTCCTCGCTGCAATTCACATTCTCAAATAAATCCCTTTGATGTCAATTAGCTGAAGGGCCTCCACCGAAACCATAGACACTCGATACACCACTTGTCCTCTCAAGCTCAAAACTCAAAATAATCCGAGATTTAGGACATTAAACTCGGATTACTCGGAATACTCCATCTCCCAAATTAAAACACGGAGAAATTGCCAATGACTCAGAACACGAAGATGACAATTCCTCCTCTATTGCTGAAAACTCATGCAAGAATACTCATAACAACCCTGAAGTTGGTTGCCCAATCAACTTCTTTCCTTCCCATATTGCATATAATAGCCCATACTCTGAACTAGAAACTCTCAACCACCGAACTAACCTCACAAGCCAACCACCTCAAATTCACCATTTTAACCTTGAAGGATTCCTAACCACCACAAGGTCTCCGACCAACGGCCACTTGCCATGGAGACACCCATCCTTTCTCAAACACATACCACATGTACTATCTCACTCTGCACCTCTCCTTGACCAACAATAACCCTGGTCTCAGGAATCCGCACCGCATGCCTCTCTATCCAGTTCTCTAACTGCTCTTGAACAAATCTATGATCTCCTCAAAAGTACCCGGTTTTCCCCCACTCAATGTTCGAACCATCACCAATTGGTCCGCCAACAATCTAACCCACATACTACTTTTACCAATAATATCACACTTGACTCTTGGATGTGTCACGTAATCGATTTAATGATCTTCCCGATGGAAACCAAGAAACTCCACATATCCCAACTTTGACCAAAAATCTCAGAATCCTCCCAGCGTGACTGCCTCTATTCATCTCGAAGCCTCAAACCGACACACCGTCGGGTACCCTACTACTTCAAATTAGATCTAACTCTCGGTCCGAAAATGATGCACAATCACACACCTCGACTCTGACTCCTCGACCATTTTCCCAAATCAAAAATACTCATAAAAGCAGTAGACCTCACTCTCATTGTCGATACACAACGTAGACCACGGGGGCCACCGCCCCGATATACTCATCTTAGTCACCAGGGAACCGCAAAAAAATAATACATCACCCTCATATAAAGCACCTATTTGTTCTTATCCATCTTAGTCCCACTAATGACTCTCTCATGGGATAAGATTACCTCGCAGCAAACATACTGCCCAAATACTCTGATGAAAAGACCATAACCCCTTGCTACCCCACCGCATCTACCTCCAACTCTGAAACCGGAAGCTCAATATCCCTCCTGCTTCTCACAGAAAATAGCAAAACTCTGGTCACAGAAAGTGGCATCTCTGCTATCGGCCGACTGCTCATCTCAGACCATAATCCTTTGAAAAACACCACCTCTACTTATCCTTGAGTCTTGCGACTCCAAATGAAATCTCACCAAAAATTCCTCGGGAACTAACTTGATTTCCCTCCCAAGGTATGGTCCATTGAAATTCATTCAAATTGGCCCTCTGGCCCCATACCCTTTCATATCTGATCTCAGTGTAACAAAACATAACAGAATAATGGGTAGAACCAGTAACACTAACCACCCACCATGGTCATGGTACTCGAATCATGTGGCCACCTCTCGATCTGCTATGAATCATGGTACCTGAACCATGTTATCTCTTCTCAATCCACTACAAATCATGGTACTCGAACCATGACATCACCTCTCAATCTGCTACAAATCATGGTACTCGAACCATGAAATCACCTCTCGATCTGCTACAAATCATGGTACTCGAACCGTGAAATCACCTCTCGATCTGCTACCAATAATGGTACTCGAACCATGACATCACTTCTCAATTTGCTACCAGTCATGGTACTCGAACCATGACTTCACCTCTTAATCTGCTACTTAAAATCTCCAGAATACTCCCTGCATCAACTATGGGTCCTCTGCTTTCAGTAGTACGGGCCCATACTACCTGCCACATCTACACATATTTTCCACATGGACCATCCCAGATTTCCTAAGTAGCTGCTCAACTTTATCGTTCGTCCATCCCGTTACATGTGTTCGCTCCCTAGTGAAAAGCTCTACCCTGTCAGTGCACTCATCTGACCACGATCACCCCTAGGCTCTTCCTAGGTGCTCACACTTCTCTGCCATTAGCGGCTGAAGAACTCCTAATGATGCCAGCCGTCTACCTCCTGAATATCGTCATATTCACTTAGTAGCTGACTCCCATCATCGAGAGTTCCACAAAGCATGAAGCAAGCGGCATTCGGGCATCGAATAAACTCTATCAACATGTATCACCACTCTAAGTTACAACTCCGCTTGCTACACTCGTACTCAAAAGATATCACCGAGCTCAAGCAACTCCACCCCTCGCGGGTATCCGACTATCTTCTCAGTAGGCTTCTCAACTACTCATCTAGGTATCTCTCCTAGATTACTCCTCTACTCAGATCACTCTCTAAAAAGGATTCCTGCTGGATACTCATACTCCACACATACTAAAAAGCAAATAATAGATAACAGTAACTCCTAGGCTAAGGCATCACAAATCAAGCCACTCTAGCCCTAAAATATAAAGCACCTAGCCTAATCTCTAGCATGCTTAACATATCACATATCATTCATAACACACAACGTAAGGGTATTTTGGGAATTCACCGTTCGGGCGCTGGCTAATTGTACACACTACTCGTTTCCTCTTTCTCTTAAAATTCTCTTACTCATTTTTAGAAAAACCGTTCCTTTTGAAAACTTTTCTCAAATCCTCAGTTTGAGTACAGACATACCCAATGGTGTATCCGAATCCCTCAAACCAAGTCTCTGATACCAACTTGTAACACCGTAAATTTTCAAACAATTTTTCTCATTTTTAATTCCATAAAACACATGTCATTTTAAATAAACACCATTTAATAGTCAACAAAGTTTTCAAAACATTATCAAAATCCAGGATCCCCATTCGTGACTCTTTTCTCTGGTGTGTACAATCGAGCCGCCACCTTCCCGCGATACTGATAAGTGTTGGATTAATGTCTAAGTCCATAACTATATTTGGTATGTACTTGACCCGACCCGACATGGTCCATTTGGGTTGCACTTCACCGACACAATTTATATGGATAATCTTTTGAGAATAGTATGTTTATGATTAATATTAATATATTATAAATTCTAATATATTAATATGGAATCATATTATTTAATTCGTATTGATCAAGAATTAATTTATAACTAATTAAGTGATCAAAAGGAACTAATTAAATATGGACTCTTATATATATATATATATATATATATATATATATATATATATATATATATATATATATATATATATATATATATATATATATATATATATATGGAATGGGCCAAGTTCATTTAGGGTGGGCTAAGATTTCATGGATAGTCCATGGAGTGTTTAACCCATGGATCCTAGGAAATGAAAGGTCATGGGTATTAGGGTTTAACCCTAATCCTCCACACTATATAAAGATGTCCTTGGTTGGTGAAATTGGCACTAGTGTGGTACACTAAGAAGGGCTAGCCAATTTCACTAGAGAGAACCAAGTATCCATATTCTCTAAAGTCTTCCAAGGTGTTTTGGTGATTTGTGATTCCATTTGAGGCTTCCACACTATTGGGGCTAAGCTCTTAAAGCTTGAAGACATTAATCTACATCAAATGGTATGTCTAACTAGTACTTTGTAGTATAAGAACTTCATAATATGCTAGTTAGGATTAAAGCCTTGGAAAGTTCTTATTTGCATGTATTATAGAGAAAACATAGATCCAAGGTTTATAGGGTTGCATGTACGCCATAGGAGTGTTAGAATGCTCATAACCCAATAATAAGAACCTGAAACACATAACACATAACATGGTAAGCACGAAGCTTAGTGAGTTCCCCAAAATACCACATACAACACATATTAGCCACTCGAGGCTATAACTCTATTTGACCCTCTGGTCAATGTGTCTCAGTGGGACCCTCCAGTCCCATAACTCTGTGGACCCTCTGGTCTTAACTCTGTAACATACATAGCATAAATCACATAGAAATAATGTTGTGTATCACATCATATAAATGGCATACAAAATACTCTGTCACATAACTGTAATTACCACTCTAGGTAAAGTATAGTGAAAAGACTCACCTTGGATGATGATCAGCCCCTATAAACATTTCTGCTACGCCTCGACCCCCAACTCTGTCCCAAACCCAGAATTATCCTAATTAGAAAATTGTCCCAAACTCTCACTCATTGGGTCTAAAGGTAGACCACCAACCAACCCATCAATGACCTATACCCATTGGGCCCACCAAGGCACAATAATAAATTGGCCCACACAAGGCCCAATTCCCAAACTACAAGGCAAACCCAACTCAAGGGCCCAAAGCACATACATATGATTCTCTGATCCAAGGCTCTATTGCGTGAAGCCCGAACCCCAGGCCCAACACTCAAGGCCCAACACATCACTTAGCCCAAAAGCCCACAGAAGGGTTACGCAGGGTGTACCTCCCTTGGTATGCTCGGCGTACCAATCATGCATAAATCTGATCGGGGACCTCAGCCCAGTACGCGGGGCGTACTAGAATTATGTTGGGCGTACTCTCAGTTTTTCTTAAACAAATTTATGGGTCTTAACCTGTTAAGACCTTAACTCATCTCTTGGATCTGGACTTCCTAACATCTCCTACTCCATAAAGCTAACGACTTTAAGCCTTTGCATGGCTGAAGAAGTCACAAGCACACAAAACACTTATTCTCTTTACCCAATAAACTCTTATCTCATGCATAACTTGGTTCCAACACCCAAGGTCCCATTTTTATGACATAACACCACTAATAAGCTCAAAAGGGGAGTGTCGTAGTCTCTGGAGTTTAGGATCTCATCAAGTCTCCACCTTTTTGGGACAAAACCCTTAAATACCCCATTAACATACTTAAAACAAAAGAGAGGTAAAGTTTGAAGCTTTATACCTCAAGAAGAAGCTCCCATCTCATATATGCTCAGATATAGAAGCTTGGACTCCAACTCCTTCTTCTTCAAGGCTTCCATTTATCCTCAAGAGCACACAAAACTCTCAAAAGCTCTTAAATACACATACAATCTCCAAGAATGAAGGACTAGGGTTTTAGAGGGTTTGCTCTTTGAGAAAGGTGGCCAGGAATGAGGCCATCTCATTCTTTATATAAGGTCACTTAAAATATTAGGGTTTTCCTTCTGTGCCTAGTACGCCCAACATACTAGGTGGCTCTTGCTTAATGAACACGCACATTTGTATGCTAAGCGTACGCATACGTATGCCCAACGTACTTCGCCGCCACACTTCTCCACTTTAGGGACTCATCTTGCCAAATCTTCAAACTTCCATAGCTTCTTTGATATAACTCCGATTCCAAAGATCCTCATACCTACGGGAAGGTTATGAGATGCCTTACAGTTCCAGCAACTCTCCACAACCCGAGACTTCCTAATGCCCGGCTCGTGGCCCACGAACCCTAATCATGGACAATCCGAATCCGGATGTTACAGTTTTATTCTTGATTAGCTCTTGAAATTTTTCAAGATCTTTAAGACTCCCACTGACTTCTTGACATATAAGATTATCTTATCATGATACATTCCTTGACAAACAAATATTCAAGAGTTAGTGTAGGTTCTTATCAAGAATGACACTTCATGTAATTCGTCTTACTTGGTCTTTGTCTTATCCAAGACATCACAACTACCAATTACAAATGTGCAAGATCAAGAACCATTTCTACTCCACATTTTTGAGGTGTTATAAACCTACTTAAGACATGTCACTCAAGTCACAATCTTGGAGTATGACTCATCCTTTTGATCTAACCATTTCAACAATTCTCAATTCCTCTTCTTATTCATGTAAATGCACTAAGGTTTACTTAGAGGATCAATTGTGATATGGTTTTTCATAATCATTAAGATGATCATGAAACATGATACTAAGGTAGTCTCATTTCCTTTCAGATTGGAGAAACTTTTATCTTTCTGCCTAATTTGATTCTTCTTATTCGTTCTGCTATACATTGAAGCTTTTCAATGATTCAGAATTATACTTAATCTTGTAAGCAAAATCATATTCACTAATCTTTTAATAAATCATGATGAATATTCTTATCGTTCTTTGTGGTGGACCTGGCCAGTACACAACAAAGAGTACTAGATCCCCTAGTCCTTCACTTGACTCACATATACATGTGAACAAGGAATTAGTCTTAATTTCCTAAAGACGAAAGTTCTCATTCATCATACAATGCAAGTTGCATGATTCCAATTTTTTGTCCAATTTAAACTGGGGCGATGAGAATCTTTCCTTATTTGGTAAATTTTCGACACTACCATAAACGAAAGAATCAAATCCATTTTTCTGTATTGCTAACAATAGAAACATACAAACATCAATTTTGACAAAAGCCATTGTAAGGAAATATAAAATAAGAGAAAATCAAAATTTTCTTTAATCATAACAATTGTGGAAAAACTTGTCCCTACAATGCAAATGTATATATACATATATATATATATATATATATATATATATATATATATGAAAACTATGATACTAAATATTTCTAAGCAATCTATCATAACTCTTAAGCAGCAGCTCAAAATCCGATCATCGAACCATGCGATCGAAATCCATCTCTTCGCGATCAGACTCAGTTCACTCTTCCTTTAAGCTTCCTTTGATTCTACAAAACATCAAAATGTAATCTTATCACATCATGTATTAAGAATATACAAATAGGAACTTAATAGATTTAGATAGTGGACTTACCTAAAGTAGAATTATACAATTTGATTTTACCCTCTCTTAGATCTTTCAGGTAGTCAGCGAAGCTTTGCTTCCAATGTCCATTCACATGGAAATAGAAACAAGTGGACTCTTTGGCATTTGCACATGGAAATATCTTAGAACTGGCTATTCTCTTATGGTCAAATCTTTTGACCATAGCCAAATCCCTTCCCATAGGAGAAGGGATCTTTTCTGGACTATCTATGGCATTGCCAATGTCCATGGCAACTTGGGAAGTTGATCTTCCAATCAAATTTGCTTGACCAGTATGCCAAATCATTGTTGATTCAGCAGCAATTAGGAAATAGGTAAGATTGATAAGGGTCACGTCGTGAAATTTCATATAGTAGTCTTAAAAAAACTGACTATACGCCTCGAAAAGTGACTAAAGAACCCAATCAATAGCCAACTTCATTAGGAAAATGACTTCCAACATTCTCATCCTATCAATGTGTGACTTCATATCCAATACATGTGCACACACAGACCTTCCATCTTGGTGTTTGCTAGCCAATAGGGCTTGAGTGACCTTGAACTATTCAAGTCGACAAACATGTGGGTCAGGGAGAATAATTAGAGGAGGTGAAGGAAGTGAAGTATGATATTGAGGAATATCATCTTCATGTGGAAAGCTTTTTCCAAAAGATTCATGAAGACCATAGTTGTCTAAACTAGACATCTACAAGGGAGAAATTCAAGTTAGTTGATTTAAGTCCTTAATATAACACCTAAAATGAAATATTAAGGCTAGGACCCAACACAACATTCTACAATTCGGAAGAGGCATGAAGCCGACAACTAGTATACAATTTGATATTTGAATCACAAAAAACTACTTAGAAGGTTACCTCTTATTGTAACTTACTGAATTTGGCTTTTTAAGAGCTTAGCACCCTATGTGTGATGCCTCAAACGATTCAAATCACACCATGAACAATTCGATGAATATGAGAGAGAGGTTTTTGAGACACAAAGTCGGCTAGGTTTTCCTTTTAACTCATAGGTATGATTTTAGGCTTAGGGGAATACATATATAGTGTAGAATTCCAAGAGTCATATGAAAACCCTAATTCTTACACTTAGGATTATGATCCAATAACTCATATGGACTAACTCTTCATGGAAACATACATAAACTTAGTCCATCATGGATCAATAGCCCAAACCATATGTATCACTGATTTACATAATCAGTCTGTGTTAATTTAATTAGTCCCTTTTGATCACTAATTAATTCCAAATTAACTCTTGATCAATGCTAATTAAATAATATGATTTCTCAATTAATATATTATACTTATAATATATTAATAAATCACAAATAACCTCTTTCTCAAATATCCATCCTATCAAATTGCCCCGGTGAATGCAACCCAAAATGGACCATGCTACTACCGGTTCAAGTACATACCAAGTATAGTTATGGGCTTAGACACCTAATCCAACAGTACGCTCTTAGTGAAAATTTTGCCTGCGATTGTGTTATTTGACTTGGGTGTGAGTCGGTCCTTTGTATCTCGATCATTCAGTAGGGAGTTCCATATGCCTATTGAGGAGTTAGAGTGTCCATTGCGGGTTTTTATCGCCAACGAACATGGGGTTTCTGCATCCAGTGTGTATCAGGGTTGTGTATTGGAAATCTTCGTGTAATGCTTGGTCTAGGTATAAAACATTTCTCAATGGTTTAAGGTTTTTGGGTTAGAACGCGACGAGTTGGGGAGCTCCAACTCTTTGTGTAGAAATATTTTTGGCCGTGAGTTTTAATGATCCAACTTGACAAGTTGGGGAGTCCCAACTTGACAAGTTGGCGGTAGAGGAGAAAACCTTAATTTTAGGGTGTTGCACCCTATATAAAGGACTTAAACCCTTTTGGATGGCCTCCTTACTAGCCTCCCTGTCTAGAAAACCCTATATTCATGTTTTATCTTGCAAGCTTGTGTGTGGTGAGCTTAGAGAGTTTTTTTTTGGCAATTCTTGAAAGGAACTTGGAAGTGGGAAGCATTTAGCTTGGAGAGAGGACCTTAGATCCAGAAACTCTTCTTCAAAGGCATCATTTTTTAGGTATAAATTTGAAACCTTTTTATGTATTCATCTAGATCTCCTTGTTTGAAGTTTAAGCATGATTTTGGGATTTTGATTCAGTTGTCTAAGAAGATGAGGATTCCAGGGGTAGATAAATTAGATATGACCCCTTCATGACCTCTCTTGACTTAAAGTTGCAAACCTTATTGGTTCCTATGTCCCATTCATGCAATAAGTCTCTTATTAAGTCATTAATGAGTCTTAGAGTACGTTTTTAGCATGCATGGACGTAAAGTTGGAAACTTTACATGATTTGCCAACCTTGGGACATCAGATATGTGTTTTAGGACGTGGTTGTGGGAGTTTAAGGGCTTAATGGTTCAAGACCATCTTTAAAGAGCCTAGGGTTTAAGTTTGGCGCATTTTGGATGGTTCTTGAGGGTAAAACTAGAAACTTTACCTAGGAATGTCAACAGGACCAAACACAAGCGGAAATAGCTGCCCCAGCTCCAGCCCCCGAAATCGGTTGTTGCCCCCGCTTCCTGTCCCACCCTGGCTCCCCCGTTTACATAGCCCTCGGTCTCGCCCCCGGTTACCTCCATCGCCTCCAGTCCCGCCACCGTTCCCCCCGGTTTATAGGCTTAAAATTCGGTTTTTTTTTTTGCTAAACAACTACTTTGGTTTAGGCTAAAAAGCCTATTTTTAATAACTTTAAAATTTTAAAACATAATCTTTTAGAAACTAAAAAATTAAAAATCCAACATTACGAATCCAACATTACAAAACAACAATTCCAACAATCTTAAAAACATAAAATATGACAAATCCAATATTACAAATATAAAATACTTACATATCCAAAAATATATGATCAATTCACTACCTTTTCAATATCCATTAATTGGAAACGGGAAAGTGAAATCTAACCTAAACCTAAAATTAGAAAATCTATTTTGCATATGTATTTTATATTAAATATATATTTTTTACATAAATGTACAACCGGGGCTCCCGCGGGAGTACGGGACGGAAATACCAACTCCCGACCCCGGTCCCGAAAATAAGTGGGGTTTAATTATGCCCCCACTCCCGCTCCTGCTCCCGGTTTTTTTAAAAATTTAGTCCTATACGGGATCAGGGTCCCACGGGGTTTTTGACATCCCTAATTTTACACTTCTAGACATCATTTTGGAAGAGATGTGAGGTTTGGGGGTCCTTGGATTCGCTGGAAACAGCTTAATGCATTAAGAGGTTGGATTTTTGGCCAACTCAGCGAGTTCATTAGTGAACTCCATGAGTTGATGGGATTTTTTGTGATCTCTTCAGACAATAACGAAACTCGACGAGTTGAAGAAACAACTCGGCGAGTTGGGTCAAATCAGGACATTGACTTTGATATTTGACCATTTTGACCTTTAAGAGGTTTTGGGGAATTTCGAGTCGTATTTAAGAAAATTTTCTGTTATAGGGTTGTGTAGAGCGGATATTGGAGTCCCGACCCAGTCAGCTTCCTTGCAGTATTGACGTGAGTCTTCTCACCACGCTCATGGGTTGAAGGCACCAAGGCCGACCCATTAATTGATATGAGATAATTAGTATTTGAATGTGTAATGGTTTTCTATTTGATTTACGTATGTTTTTATGTGAAGACCACGGGAGGAGCCCATGGAACTTGGCAAGACCATGAGAGGAGCCTATGGCACGGGGATATAAGACCATGGGGGTAGTCCATGGCATTTTATTGAAGACCATGGAGGGAGTCCATGGCAAACTTGTATGTATATGTATGAGCAGGACATTATGTGATTATATGATTTGTATGATTGGGAAAATCACTAAGCTTGTGCTTATAGTTTTATTGAATGTTTCAGGTACTTCTGTTGATAAGGGCAAGGGCCCGACTTGATGATGTGGCGTGCATTCTCCTGTGTTTTCACATTTAGCTTTTGTACTCTGAATTCAAAACATATTATGAATATGTATTGGGATTTTTGTACTTTCTATGGAAAACGTTTATGAAATTAAAAGTTTAAATATTTTCTGAGAATTGGATTGTTACAAGTTGGGTTGTTAAAAGTTTAAAAAATTTTCTGAAAATTTTATGTCGATAATTGGCCTGACCTATTGCTGCCTAAACCTACTCTGGCTTTCGCTTCGTGTGGAGCTCTAACTCAATCTCCTGCTCCCGGCCCTTCTCCACCATCTCATTTAGGGTCTTGCACCCTACTCATGAGGCGAATTACCCCACCCATGACTTGGAATTGAGGGTGGTGGTGTTTGCCCTCAAGATTTGGAGACATTATTTGTATGGGGTCTGATGCACCATTTTCACCAATCACAAGAGTTTGAAGTATCTGATGGATCAACAGAATCTGAACATGCGACAGAGGAGCTAGATGGGTGTAGTAAAAGATTATGATTGCAAGATTTTGTATCATCCCGGGAAGGCCAATGTGGTGGCTGATGCCTTGAGCCGTAAAGTGGAAAGTGCTCTAATCCGAGATCTTTGCATGAGGATGATGGTGATTTCACCTTTATTTGATATGATCAAGGAGGCTCAGAGGGTGGAACTAAAGAAGGAGAACTGGAAGGTTGAGCGGATTCAGGAGCAGATTCCACAATTTGTTCGGTACATTCGGGGCTTATTAACTTAGGGTGGCAAAGTTTGGGTTCAGGCATCCGGGGATGTGAGGCAAAGGATCTTGGAGGACGCTCACAAGTCCAAATTTTCTATTCATCCGGGGGCCACCAAGATGTATCGGGACCTGAGATTAAGTTATTGGTGGCTCTGCATGAAGCGGTAGGTTGCGTGGTTTGTCGAGTACTGTTTGACCTGTAGGAAGGTCAAGGCCGGACATCAGAGGCCTCACGGTAAGATGAAGCCGCTACCCATTCCCATGTGGAAATGGGAAGAGATCTCTATGGATTTTATCACAAAGCTACCTAAGAACGCGGGGTATGGATTCCATTTGGGTTATTGTGGACAGGTTGACCAAGAGTGCGCATTTTATTCCGATTTCTGAGAGCATCTCCGCTGAGAAATTAGCAGATATCTATGTGCGAGAGGCAGTGGTTAGGCACGGGGTGCCAGTAGCGGTGGTCTCGGACTGTGATGTTCATTTCACCTCCAGGTTTTGAAGGAAGTGTCATGACGAGTTAGGAACTCAGTTGCATTTCAGCACCATTTACCACCCCCCAGACCGACGGTCAGAGTGAGCGGATGATTCAGACTCTCGAGGATATGCTTAGGGCATGTGTATTGGATTTTGGAGGGAGTTGGAATACTTACCTTCCACTAGTTGAGTTTTCATACAACAATAGTTTTCACGCTAGCATTGACCGACCCCCGTTCAATGCGTTGTATGGTCGGTGGTGTAGGACTCCAGTTTGTTGGGGGGAGGGAGGTTAGGCATCGAGTTATAGAAAGCACCGAAGTGGTGCTTAAGACGACCGAGCTGATCCAGCAGGTCCAAGATCGGCTTCAGACAACATAGAGCAAACAGAAGAGTTATACGAATAGACGCAGATCGGACTTGGAGTTCCAGGTTGGGGACACGGTACTCCTAAAGGTGTCACCCTGGAAGGGTGTTATCCGGTTTAGGAGAAGGAGAAAGTTGGTTGCCAGATATATTGGTCCGTTTCGGATTCTTGCCTGGGTGGGCAGGTTTGCGTATCAACTGGACTTGCTTGAGGAGCTTGGTCAGGTCCACAGTACTTTTCACGTCTCGCAGCTACGGAAGTGTGTGGATGACGAGTCGATGGTTGTATCGCTATATGACATTCAAATTGATGAGGGTCTGAATTATGTAGAGAATCCCATTGTGATTCTGGAAAAAGAAATGAAAGCCATTCGGAACATGGAAGTGAAGTTGGTAAAGGTGCGATGGCAGCACCGAAGAGGCTCTGAATGGACCTGGGAGCCGGAGGATGAGATAAGGAGGCACTATCCGGACGACCGGACCTTTTTGCATCAGTAGACTTCGAGGAAGAAGTCTAGTTTAATTGTGGGAGATTTGTAATGTTTGGTCCAGGTATAATACATTTCTCAATAGTTTAAGGTTTTTAGGTTGGAACTCGACGAGTTGGAGTGCTCCAACTCATCATGTAGAAATTTTTTTGGTCGTGGGTTTTAATGATCCAACTCGACGAGTTGGCGATAGGGGAGAAAACCCTAATTTTAGGGTGTTGCACCCAATATAAAGGACTTAAACCCTTTTGGCTGGCCTCCTTACCAGCCTCCCTGTCCAAAAAACCCAAGATTCATGTTTTATTTGGAAAGCTTGTGTGTGGTGAGTTTAGAGAGTTGTTTTTGGCGATTCTTGAAAGGAACTTGGAAGTAGGAAGCATCTAGCTTGGAGGAATGACCTTTGTAACGCCTGGTTCCTGGTATATATTTAAACTCATGTAATGTTCCAATTTACTCTGGGACTCGACGAGTTAGAGACCCAACTCGTCGAGTAGATTCGACTTTTGATCGAGGGTTTAAGTGACCTACTCGACGAGTCAGGAGACCGAATCGACGAGTAGGAGATGTCTGGACAAAACCCTAATATTTAGGGTTTGCACCCTATTTAAACAATTTAACTCATCCCAAACCAGCCTCCATCGCCCCTCTCACTTCCAGAAGACCCTAACTCGAAACCCTAACCATTTATTGAGTGTTCTTGAGCTTGTGGTGCCCTTTTTGTGTGTGTTTGAAGTTGGAGAAGAGGAAGGAAGCTTGGAAGTTCAAGTAGAAGCAAGGAGATCCAGACGTTTTACTTCATTCTCAGCTCATTCAAGGTAAAAAGCAAGAACCTTGACCATTTATCTCTTAGATTTTGATTTGGGACTATTTCTAACCTTTTTATGAGTATAGAGAAGCAAAAATCGGATTTTATGGGTATGCGTAGAGTTGCACTTCAAATCTAGGGCTATTGGGGGTCTTTAGAGCATAAAGGTGCCAACTTTGTTGCCATAAACACCCCATGCATCTTGTAGACCTCTTTTTATGGCTTTTTGAGCCAAAGGCCCCATGCATGTGCATCAAGTTTGAAGCTTTACGTATAAAATGGACCCTAGGAGGCCAGATCTATGGTTTTGATATGTTAAGACCCATTATAATTGATTGTATAGTTTTGGACAAAGAGGGACTTGGCGAGTCGGGACGCTTTTTCCCCCAAAACGTCTTCTGGAAATGGTTTTGGTTGAGTGGAAGGAACACTCAGCCTGCTAGGGGTTTGTCTTGGACCTGGAAACCATAGGACTCGACGAGTGTATGAACAGACTCGGCGAGTCCAAGGCAATCTCCCAACCCATGCAGATGGACTCGACGAGTTGTTCATAGAACTCGGCGAGTCATAGACTGGACACATTCATATGATGAAGATGAACTCGACGAGTTCAAGGATGAACGCGGCGAGTCGGTTGAAGACGGTCCCGATGTCAAGGCTGAAGGTGAACTCATCGAGTTCTTGCTAGACTCGATGAGTAGGCTGAAGGTGAACGACATCGATGTGAGTTACCTTCCGGTACGAGTAGGTCTACGGCCACAATGTCGGCCCACTAGTAGGAGTTGTTCGTTAGATGATTGTCTTTGTGATAGTTATCTGATGTGGTTATCTGATATCTTTTATGTGCTAGGATGCTATGGCATATGTGTTAGTAGTGGTAGGGGTGATATAGCCGTAGTTACCGGTTGAAAGATACTGAAGGGGTAGATAGTACCCATGCATGCCAAGCAGTATGATCATGATTTGTTATAATGCGATCAGTATGCTTATGATATGTTATTATGTGATAGTGGTAGGGGTGAAATAGTCCCCCGTTACCGGTTAAAAGATACCGAAGGGGAGGTTAGCTCCCGGTTACTGGTTGAAAGATACCGAAAGGGAGGTTAGTTTCGGGTTACCGGTTGAAAGATACCGAAAGGGAGCACAACTCCCAGTTATGCCAAATAGATATTGGTTGAAAGATATCGAGGGATACACATTATGTGGTATGTGGTATGATGGGGGAACTCACTAAGCTTCGTGCTTACAGTGTTCAGTTTTGTTTCAGGTACCTCTTCAGCGAAGGGGAAGGAGCCAGCGCGGTAGCTACACATCACACTTGCATAGGATTCTGCATTTTGAGATCCATGGGATTGTACTCTGATATTATTACTATTTTTTTATGGCGTGACCTTGAGACCTAAGATTATGTTTTTATGAAATGATGTAACTCGATGATGTTTTTTATAAATGTTTTCCAATTTATTATATCAAAATGAAATTTTTGGTCTTGAAAATTGGGACATTACAACCTTAGATCCATAAACTCTTCTTCAAAGGAAACATTTTTGAGGTATAAATTTGACACCTTTTTATGTATTCATCTAGATCTCCTTGTTTGAAGTTTAAGCATGATTTTGAGATTTTGGTTGAGTTGTCCAAGAAAATGACGATTCCAGGGGTAGATAAGTTAGATCCGACCTCTCATGACTTAAAGTTGCAAACCTTATTGGTTCCTATGTCCCATTCATACAATAAGTCTCTTATTAAGTCATTAATGACTCTTAGAGTATGTTTCTAGCATGCATGGACGTAAAGTTGGAAAGTTTACGTGATTTGCCAACCTTGGGACATCATATATGTGTTTTGAGACATGGTTGTGGGAGTTTAAGGGCTTAATGGGTCAAGACCTTCTTTAAAAAACCTAGGGTTTGAGTTTGGCGCATTTTGGATGGTTCTTAAGGGTAAAAATCGAAACTTTACCCTTCTAAGCATCATTTTCGAAGAGATTTGAGGTTTGGGGGTCCTTGGATTCGTTGGAAACAGCTTAATGCATTAAGAGGTTGGATTTGTGGCCAACTCAGAGAGTTCATTAGTGAACTCCACGAGTTGATGGAATTTTTCGCGATCTGTTCAAACAATAAGGAAACTCAACGAGTTGAAGAAACAACTCGACGAGTTGGTTCAACTCAGGACGTTAACATTGACCTTTGACCTTGGTCTTTGACCATGTTTGACCTTTAAGAGGTTTTGGGGCATTTTGAGTTGTATTTAATTTTTTTTTTCTGGTATAGGGTTGTGTAGAGCGGATATTGGAGTCCCAACCCAATCAGCTTCCGTTCAGTATTGACGTGAGTCTTCTCACCACGCTCATGGGTCGAAGGAACCAAGTCCGGACCATTAATTTATATGAGATGATTAGTATTGGAATGTGTAATGGTTTTCTATTTGATTTACGTATGGTTTTATATGAAGACCATGGGAGGAGCCTATGGCACGAGGATATAAGACCATAGTGTTGGATTAGGTGTCTAAGCTCATAATTGTATTTGGTATGTGTAGCATGGTCCATTTCGGGTTGCCTTCACCAGAACAATTTGATAGTTAGATATCTGAGAAAGAGGTTATTTGTGTTTTATTAATGTATTATAAAATAATATATTAATTGAGAAATCATATTATTTAATTAATATTGATCAGGAAATTAATTTGAAATTAATTTAGTGATCAAAAGAGACTAATTAAATTAACAGTAACTGATTATGTAAATCAGTGATACATATGGTTTGGGCTAATGATCCATGATTGATTTGTAATGGACTAAGCTTATGAGCTAGCCCATGAAGTGTTAGTCAAAATCAAAGTGTTGGATCATAAGCTTAAGTGTAAGAATTAGGGTTACATATGACTCTTGGAATTCTACACTATAAATGTATACCCTAAGCCTTAAAATCGACCACCCTTGTATTCCAAGAAGAGGATAACCAATTTTGTGTCTCCAAAATCTCTCTCATATTCATCTAATTGTTTATTGGTGTTTGTGACTTGTTTTAGGCATCACACTTGAGGTGCTAAGCTCTCTTAAGGCCAAGATTCTACAAGCTACTACACAAGGTAATCTTCTAACTAGTTTTTATGATTCATATATCACCTTTGCATGCTAGTTAGGCTTAATGCTTTGGAAAATGAATATTTCATGTATAATTAGAGAAAACTTAGATCCAAAGCATTAGGGTTGTATGTGCACCATAAGAATATTAGAGTACATAAACCCCAACAGTGGTATCAGAGCCTAGGGTGTTTTCTATTATATTGATGCAATTGTTTGATTTTTAAAGCTGAAAATTGACATTTTTGGCCATTGACTGCTGTACTCAACGAGTCCTATGATTGGACTCGATGAGTTGGATAATCTGGTGATGAACTCAACGAGTCCATTGCCTGACTCGACGAGGTGGCTCATCATATAGCAGTTTTTCCTAGTCTTTTGGCTTGTTTTGGATTAGGATCATTACCACAAACTGTTTTGGTTCATAAAATTCGATTTTACTAATATGGGAATTATTATCCCCATCCAATAACATGATGTTTGTCAAATTTTAAGATAATTATTGGATTTTGTGAAAAACTAATTATTTGTAGAATTTGAAATAATCTTGCTATATGACTAGTATTAGGTCAAATTGGTAAATGATAAATTATATGAAAATTGTATTAGTTAAATTTGATCTAAATGTTTCTTGAAAAGTTTCATAACTTTTCCTCAAGTTGTGGAATATGAAAAGTCTCATTCATGAAACATTAACCTTTTTAAGTTATAGAATTACAAAGGTCTTGAAGAGGCTCATAACTTGTCCTCAAGTTATGGAACTTGGAAAGTCTCATTTATGTAACATAAATTCTAAAACTCAAGAGTTTTTGAAGAGTTTCAAAACTTGCCCTCAAGTTTCGGAATTTGAAAAGTCTCATTTATGAAACTTTAATTCCAAACCCTAGAATTTTAAAAGGTTAAAATTCAACCTTATACTATTATAATATTAAAGTTTAATACTTATATACATGTATAAGACAAGTCATTCTTACCGTTAGTAGGCCTCATTCACGAAGCTAGTCTATAAGGGGTGTTTAAGGAAGCGGCCTATAATATGACCACCATTGGGTATCCACTCTTACCCACCGCACTCTTGACAAGTGGAGGGTCATTATCCAAACGGGTAGGATAGGACATTAATACTCATTAATAGGTATAATGATATTATAAAGTGTCACACCCCAAAACCGAGAACGGAGGAATATGTTCTGGGGTGGAGGACGTCATGTACAATATCATTACAGTTGCATAATAGTAAAAACAAGAAACAACAACCATTTCATTAATATAGTGATAATAATTACAAATGTGTTCTGTAAAGTTTAATAGACAACAAAAGTATAACAAAATAAAAGATGGGTCTTGTATGTGCTCCATCTTCTCCAAAAGTTGCACCAATACCTGTCTATCTTTGAGAGGATACAAGTTATTTTGAAAACGAGTATCAGCATAAAGGTGGTGACTTCATAAGATTTTAGTGTCGTTTTTATGTAAAAGAGTTTTACGAACATGTAATATAAAAACTGAAACTTATGTTTATGAGTAGTAGAAATCCTTAGAAAATCCTATATTTTCCCGAAATGTACATTTGCAAGTCAAATCCTTTGAGTGTGTAAAAGTATTATCTTTGAAACCTTCAGTTGTAAAAGTAAAGTAATAGATCTCATGTGAGTAACATAGCTGAAGAAATGTTATGCCTGCTAACAGTAGTAGTGGTGTAACTTTAGTTAGTAATAGATCTTTAATTTCTTCGGGATATTAGCTTAGACTTTAAGTCTTAGTGTATTTATTTGGATATAGGTGTAATCCCTCATGTGACCAACTGTATGATAGTAGAGTGCCCGATGACCTTCCCAGTCATGCGTAGTGAAGTGATGTAGTGTCATCCCTGGGCCTAGTCGGCTCAGACTGTAGTTAACAGTCGGGATGTAATAGCGTCAGTTCCGTATAGATCTATACATGTAGTGTTGCTTTCCTTTCGGGAAGCCCTGGTCACATGGTGTAAGCGCGGTAGAGTGCCTTATAGAGGGATAGTGTGTTATACTGTGTATTAGTGCATTCTCTTGTGCTTTAGTATGGTAGACTTTTAGTATAGTAGGTAGAGTGTTCTGTTATACTTGTATTATCTTGTATTATTAACAGTTAGGGTGAGTATAGTAGTAGTAGAGGTAACGAGCAGTAGCCTTAACTATACCTATTATAGTTAACTAGAGTGTGTGAATTCCTGCCTTTGATCAACAAAGGTAATGTATAAAATGAAAACTTTCATATCTAACACAAATATATATGATATATAACTAAGAAATCAACGACAGTCGGACGGACAACCAGTACCCTAAGACCACATCAAACAAGAACAGGAAATAAGGCGAGCTATTGGTCCTAAGTCCTTCAAGTCTTACTTATATAAATATACTAGTGTAGATATATTTTTTTAAAAGAAAGTAGATTAAACATGATTTTGAAAATATTTTAGCAACAATTTAACCTTAAAAACGCATTTGATAATTAGTTGAAAACAGTTTTCTTGATAAGTATCTAAAAGTGTAGAGAGTTCCCCTTTTGATGATGAAATGTAAATCACATATGATTTGATAATACAAACACGTAGTATTATACTTGTATCCCCCCTAAAACACGTAAAAACATTTAAAAAGGTTCATTAAGGGGTATGAACTCACCTGAAATGAGTTGACCGGGTGGAAGTGTCGGATGAGCGTTTAGTGTCAAGTAAAGACTTTTACACCCTTTAAGACCCTAGTATCATATGATGACATATGTTTACAAGTAATTAGTGATTTAGCCTCTAATTATACACATACAGACATCCTAAGGGGATTAAGGTCTTATGATTGAGTGCTAGAAGGCTAATGGGTTGCAAGGAAAGAGTATAAGACCTCACCATGGAGTTTACTCTTCCAAAACTCACCTTAAGTGAGTTTACGGTTGGGAGACCACATCCCCCATGATTTTACGGCCGTAAACTCATGGGAGGAGTGTAATTGAGTGTTTTCAAGCCTCTTGTGGTTCTATAAATGATTCTAAGGCAATATACAAGGCTATAGGGGTGTTTAAGGTTAAAGGAGGGTACTCCCTTGGAGTTTACGGTCCAAGGACCACTCCTTGGGAGTTTACGGCCGTAAACCCCATGGTTTACGGTAGTAAACTCTTGGACACCTTCAACTCTTTGATTTCAAGGTCCTTGACTCATTTCTAACAAGTTCTAGTGAGGGTGTAAGGCTTTTTAGGGGTTTAAAGCTTTATTTGGCATGTTTTAGGGGAGTTTACGGTCTAAGCATATGCTTGGGCCGTAAACTCTATTTTACCCTTCAAATGTTGATGTTTAGGCGTTCCAAGTATGAATTAGCAAGTCCCTAAGCCATATCTTAAGCCTAAATGTGGTTTGGAAGTGTTTTGGGCTTGTTTTGCAAGCTTAGAGGGTGTTTACGGTCTAAGCATGTGCTTGGACCGTAAACCCTTTTACAAGCCCTAAAACTTGTTGATTCAAGGTTCAAACACTTCTAGGTTAGGTCCAAAACTAGTTTCTAAGCTTAAAGGGGAGAAATTTGGCACTTTTGGCAACATTTTAGGGGTTTAAGGCCTAAGGATGTTCTTAGGCCGTAAAGTCCTCTTTTTCAGCCTTCATGAACGATTTTTGGGTTAAAACACAAATCAATGATGTCTAGAACAAGTTAGGGTAAGAGAACTTACGTTTTGGAGGCGGAAACTTGCGGTTTTTTGATGAAATCGGACTCGAGGAGAGAGAGTAGAGAGAGAAAGTGGGTCTAGTGTGGTAAAAGGTTTCTATGGAGTGCCCACCCACCTTTATATAGGACTTGGGTGTTGTACCCGGTATACGACTACCCGATACTTATATTTAACAAGGTTTAAAATTTTTACCCGGTTAAACGGTCGTAATAAAAATAAAAATAAACTTTTTCCAACTAAATAGAAAGATAATTTACGGTTTTTATACTTATTTTATTACGACAATAATAACGTAAAGAGAAAATAAAATAAAAACATATATTTATTTGTCGACTCCAAATTTACGGAACTTTTATAAAATAGAGTATTTTATTAACGGAAACGGGGTATAATGACGGAATAAATTTTGGGTTGTCACATAAAGTAACTAAACTTTTATAAATTCCCAATCTTAGTTACTTTAGGAAAAATGTGAAAATTGTGCTAGTCCATGGAAATTGCACTTTACACCTTGCTAAGTCGTTAGTGGAGCGTGTGTGGTTTACCGGCACACTAATTTGGGACTAACAACGGTACCAAAGGGTAGCTTGATGTTAATCATGGATCAATGGAGCATGTGTGATTAACCGACACATTGATCAAGTGATATGTAACATCAAGAGTACTAAGCACATTTGCACGGTTATTCACACCTTGTTTGTGATCCTCGGTATCTCAGTCACAAACTTGAAGGGCATAATCGAGATTAAAACATGTCATTGAAAAGATTCAATGAATCTCAAAGAATATAGAAATTTAAATTCATTTAAAACCTAATCTTTATTTTCGTTTTTCATGGTGGAAATTGGTAAACAGTCATTTACCTACCTTCAAATATTTTACAATTGGATTACGGCATCCCTCTTTCGAATTATAGAATATTGTGTTGGATCCTAGCCTTAATATTTCATTTGGGGTTTATATTAAGGATCCTTATCTAATCTATATTTTGTTTTTTTTCTTAGATGTCTACTTCAAACATTGCTTCAAACCCAAACTCTTCTGTCTCTTTCTCCCTCGTGAACTTATGTGGGAGGGTCATCTTTGATGGATCAAACTTCAATGATTAGATTCGAAACATCTGCATGGCTATTCGCTACGAGGACAAAGAATTTGTCCTTGATAAAGAGCTAAAGGAGATTGATGAAAACACTACTACTCCTGAACAGATTGCTAAGTATAAGACTCATGAGAGGATGCGACAAAAGTGTTATGTATCATGATTGCTACCATGACCGCTGAACTTCAAAAGTCTTATGAGGACTTTTGTCCTTATTAAATGCACCAAGATTTGATGGAAAGGTACCATCAAAGTGCTCGACATGAAAGGTATGAAATCATTGCCTCCATGATCACAACCAAAATGAAGGATGGAGAGTCCATCACGGCCCACTTGCAAAAGATGCAAAGGTCTATGGACAGCTTGCTGAAGCTGAATGTCAACTTCGATGAAGAGTTGTCCATTGACATTATCCTACACTCTTTGCCTTCGTGTTATGATCAGTTTCATATGACTTATCATGTGAACAAGGAAGAGGTCACTCTTAGCAAGCTTCAAGGTCTTTTGAGAACTGTTGAAAGCAATTTGAAAGGCAAATATGTTGTACCTACTCCTACTGCTGCTGCCCCTATCTTGGCAATTGGACATGGGAAGGGAAAGAAGAGGAAGGCTTCTTCTAAGAGCCACAAGGGAAAATCCCATGATGGATCCTCTTCTAGTGGGACCAAAGTTGGTTCTGCTAAACCCTCTTCAAATCCAAAGGAAGCAGAGTGCTTCCATTGTCATGAAAAGGGCACCGGAAACGAAGTTGCCCCAAATACTTGCAGGACATAAACGATGGGAAGATCAAGCCCACCTTTGCAATTATTTAAATTATTCTATCTAATAACTCATCACATGCTAATTCTTGGTTCCTTGATACATGATGTGGTTTTCACATTTGTTCTGATTTGCAGGGTCTAAAAAGAAGTAGGGATGTGGAGCACGGGAAGATGAACTTGATCATGGGGGATAGGAAAAGGTGCTTGTCACCAAGATTGGAATTTATTCTTTATTGCTAAGTAGTGGGTTAAATTTAGAATTGAATAATTGTTCCTACTCGTCTGATATGGCGAGAAATATTATTTCCTTTCATGGTTTGTATGAACAAGGTTTTACTTTTTCATTTAATAATGAGATTGGTAGTATTAATGCTTTTTATAATGGTAAATTTTATTTTGAAGCATTGCCTTGTAATGGTATATATGAAACTGTGATGGCTGCAGATAACTTAGAAAATAATGTGTTGCATATCAATTCTTCCAATGGTTTGGATAAAGCATGCTTATGGCATTGTCGTCTTGGACATGTTAACAAGAAGCACATGGCCTAACTCACAAAGGATGGAGTGTTGGAGTCATTTGACTTAAAGTCGGATGACACATGTGAATCTTGTTTGTTTGGAAAGATGACCAAGTCACCCTTCACTAGTACTTGTGAAAGAGGTGATGGTTTGTTGGATCTCATACACAGTGATGTGTGTGGACCCTTCAGATCCTTCACAAGGGATCCTAACTGCTTCTATGTGACTTTTACTGATGATCACAGTAGATATGGGTATATCTACTTAATCAAGCATAAGTCATAAACCTTTGAAAAGTTCAAAGAATTTAGACAAGGAGTGGAGAATCAATTGGGCAGGAAGATAAAGATGCCCCGGTCCGATCGAGGTGGTGAGTATCTTAGTATCGAGTTCCATGACTATCTTAAGGAATGTGGAATTGTTTCACAATTGACGCCACCTAGGACACCACAACTTAATGGTGTGGCTAAGAGGCACAATTGAACCTTGTTGGACATGGTTCGTTCCATGATGAGTCGAGATTTGTTACCTATATCATTCTGGGGGTATGCCTTAGAGCCTGCCGCCAATATCCTTAATCTAGTCCCAACTAAAAAGGTTGCCAAAACACCTCACGAAATGTGGACAAGGAAGGTTCCCTCATTAGCGCATATCAAGGTTTGAGGTTGCAAGGCTTTCGTAAGATGAGAAACTCACGACAAACTCAAACCTCGTAGTAAGCGCTGTTTTTTCATCGGCTACCCACAAAAATCCTTTGGATATCTCTTTTATAGACCGAGTGACAATGTTGTTTTCGTTGCAAGGAGAGGGGTTTTCCACAAAAGAGAACTCATATGCCAAGAGGACAGTGGGAGGCAAATTGACCTTGAAGAGCTTCAAGATTTAAGTGGTGAAGGAACCTCAAACACTAGCGCTCAACCCGAGGAAGAAACTCCAGTTGAACCAGTTGACGAGTCCTTACCTCTGAGACGTTCCAGTAGAGTTAGAATGGCACCTGATTTTTATGGTTTCCATATTACTACTGAAGGTGATACATTTATGAGTGATAGTACACTGGTAAATTTGGATGAGCCTAACAACTACAACGAAGCCATGGCAGGCCCTGAGTCTGCAAAATGGAAAGAGGCAATGGACAACGAGATTCATTCCATGTATGACAATAAAGTTTGGAACTTGGTTGATAATGTACCATGTCGTAAGACGGTTAGGTGCAAATTCATCTTCAAGAAGAAGACCGACATGGATGGGAGAGTACACACTTATAAGGCACGATTGGTTGCGAAGGGCTTTACTCAAACTCCTGGAGTTGACTATGACGAGACCATCTCACCAGTAGAAAAGATTAAATCAATAAGGGTTATGCTAGCCATAGTTGCATTTCATGATTATGAAATATGGCAAATGGATGTCAAAATCGATTTCCTTAATGGGAAGTTGGTTGAAGATGTTTACATGAATCAGCCAGAGGGTTTTGTAGATGCAAAATACCCTAATAAAGTGTGTAAGCTTGAGAAATCCATTTATGGTTTAAAGCAAGCATCTTGCAGATGGAATCTTTGTTTTGATGAGAAAGTCAAAGAGTCTGGATTTTCGAGAAGCGGGGATGAGTCCTGTGTATATGTCAAAGCTATTGGTAGAATAGTTAGCTTTCTTGTATTGTATGTAGATGACATACTGCTCGTAGGAAACGACATCCCAACCTTGCAGGAAGTTAAGTCCTGGATTGGGAAGTGTTTTGCTATGAAGGACCTTGGGGAAGCTACTTACATTCTAGGGATAAGGATATTGAGAAATTGGAGTAAAAGACTAATAGGACTTATTCAAAGTACCTACTTGGACAAGATGTTGAAACGTTTCAGCATGGAGAACTCCAAGAAAGAAGAATTGCCTATCCAGAGCAATACCAAACTGAGTAAGACTCAGAGTCCAAGTACAGATGCCGAAATAGCAGAAATGAGTCGAATACCATATGCTTCCGCCATTGGCTCGAGCATGTTTGTTATCACATGTGCTCGCCCTGATGTGGCCTTTGCTTTGAGCATGGTCAGTAGGTATCAAGGGAATCCTGGTAAAGCTCACTAGACTGTGGTAAAGAACATTCTTAAGTACCTACGAAAGACTAAGGATTGGGTCCTTACCCTCGGTGGGAGTGATGACTTGAGAGTGACAGGGTATAGTGACGCCAACTTTCAGACCGACAAAGATAATTTCTGCTCTCGGTCGGGCTGGGTATTTAC
The DNA here is from genome assembly GCF_051521515.1 of Lactuca serriola. Taxonomy (NCBI): domain Eukaryota; kingdom Viridiplantae; phylum Streptophyta; class Magnoliopsida; order Asterales; family Asteraceae; genus Lactuca; species Lactuca serriola. Next base: position 161,196,945 of record NC_136416.1, on the reverse strand, counting down.
CTTAAATGGAGGAGTAGTGACTTGGAAAAGTTCCAAACAAGAGACTGTAGCTGATTTAACATGTGAATTAGAGTACATAGCAGCAAGTGAAGCATCGAAGGAGGCAATATGGATATAGAACTTCATCGGAGACCTTGGAGTTGTACCGGCTGTAAAGGAACCTATGAAGATTTTCTGTGACAACGAGGGTGCGGTTGCCTTAGCTAAGGAACCAAGGGATCATGGAAGATACAAGCACATTGATAGAAAATATCACTTTATAAGACATCGAGTATACGAAGGACTCATCGTAATGAAGGGGGTATCGTCAGAGGAGAACCCAGAAGATCCCCTTACGAAGGGACTGAGTAGGGTTAAGCACTTGCAGCACGCTAGGAGTATCGGGCTAAAGGACGATATTAGTTTTAATGATTATATATATATATATATATATATATATATATATATATATATATATATATATATATATATATATATATATAGAAACTTGTAATAGCTAAAATGTAATTGACATTTGATGATTGAATAAAAGGAGTTTTATTTATAAGTAAAGTTACTATCATGTGTCAATTGTTTAATATTGTTTCATTTTGCAAGTTTTGACTTCTAGTTTAATAAGATTATTCAAACCATCCACAGTCGATCATACTTTGGAAGTCGGTTATGAAAGTAGATTGTCATGAATGGGTTTTTGTAAGATCGTCTAAGGTGTTAGACATTGCAAAAGTTTGCTACAAACATTCATGAGTGCTCTTGAAATAAGATTTGAGTATTGGACTAAACCCACACTCACATGAATCACTTCATGGAATTTATCACGAGTGATTGTGAGATGATAATATCGTATAGTCTTCAAACCAAGATATATGAGTTGTTAATTATAAGTTGGTTGTACACTGATAGTGCGAAAACGCATCAGTAACTTGATGTTATAAAATGTGTTGTTGTGTATGATTTAACGAGTAGTTAGTACAAGCATATAAGCCGAAGTTTATCTGTTCCTTTTATCCTAAGAGGATTAAAAGCGATATAATGGGCCCCTCGATGATTTTGTTTTGACTTATATGTCGGGCCCGGTCAAGACTCAATTGATGTGTTCAATTAAGTTCTATGTCAAACAAATCAGACATCGGGAAACAAACTGCAGGAAAATAAGTAGGAATATGTTCCATGTATTTGTCCGCACGATATCTTGAAGAACAGAGGATTATATGATCCCTTATCTAATGGACGCGTCAGAGTTCGGCAACGGCTTTTTGAGAGCTACGATTGCTAATCGGATTTTGAAGTTGAATTGTTAATTATAGTTATTACACTTATCCAAGTGGGAGACTGTTGGATTAGGTGTCTAAGCCCATAACTGTATTTGGTATGTACTTGACCCGATAGTAGCATAGTCCATTTCGGGTTGCCTTCACTAGAACAATCTGATAGTTGGATATTTGAGAAAGTGGTTATTTGTGTTTTATTGATATATTATAAGAATAATATATTAATAGAGAAATCATACTGTTTAATTAATATTGATCAAGAAATTAATTTGGAATTAATTAGTGATCAAAAGAGACTAATTAAATTAACAGTGACTGATTATGTAAATCAGTGATACATATGGTTTGGGCTAATGATCCATGATTGATTTGTAATAGACTAAGCTTTTGAGATAGTCCATGAAGTGTTAGTCAAAATCAAAGTGTTGGATCATAAGCTTAAGTGTAAGAATTAGGGTTACATATGACTCTTGGAATTCTACACTATAAATGTATACCATAAGCCCTAAAATCGACCACCCTTGTATTCCAAGAAGAGGATAACCGATTTTTTGTCTCTAAAACCTCTCTCATATTCATCTAATTGTTTATTGGTGTTTTTGACTTGTTTGAGGCATCACACTTGAGGTGTTAAGCTCTCTTAAGGCCAAGATTCTACAAGCTACTACACAAGGTAATCTTTTAACTAATTTTTATGATTCATACATCACCTTTTCATGCTAGTTAGGCTTCATGCGTTGGAAAATGAATATTGCATGTATAATTAAAGAAAACTTAGATCCAAAGCATTAGGTTTGTACGTGCAACATAGGAATGTTAGAGTACATAAAACCCAACACATAGGGGTATTCCATGACATTCTATTGAAGACCATGGAGGGAGTCCTTGGAAAACTTGTATGTATATGTATGAGCATGACATTATGTGATTATATGATTTGTATGATTAGGAAACTCACTAATCTCGTGCTTACAGTTTTATTGAATGTTTCAGGTACTTTTGTTGATAAGGGCAAGGGTCCGGCCTAATGACATGACTTGCATTCTCTAGTGTTTTCATATTTAGCTTTTGTACTCTGAATTCAAAACATATTATGGATATGTATTGGGATTTTTGTACTTTCTATGGATAATGTTTATGAAATTAAAAGTTTAAAATTATTCTAAAAATTGGACTGTTACACTTCGTGGTGCCTTATCTGATTGATTTGATCCTTATCCCCATGGTGGGATGTATGTGTGATAGTAGGTATAGACTGGCTGAGCAGGTTTGGTGCCATTATTGATTGTGAGGGCTAGAGAGTAGTAGTTCAAACCCTAAGTGGGGGAGAACTGGTTATCTATGGAGAGGGCTCCAAGATTGGTTTAGGGTTTTGTTCAGCAGCCAAGGCTCGATAGTATATTCAACATGGGTATGCATGTTATCTGGCATATTTGATTGATACTCGGGTTGGGGAGCGAACTTCAGTTTCAGAGGTACCAGTTGTCATGGAGTTTGTTGATTTTTTCCCAGAAGAGTTACCCGGTTTGCCTCCCGAGAGGCAGGTTGAGTTCAGGATTGATCTAGTGTCAGTCGCGACTCGGATTTCCAAAGCGTCGTACCGCTTGGTACCACCTGAGACGCAGGAGTTGTCCTCTCAGCTTCAGGAGCTGTTACGAAAGCAGTTCATCAGACCGATCGGTTCTCCGTGGGGAGCGTTGATACTGTTCGTCAAGAAGAATGATGGTTCACACTGGATGTGCATTGATTACTAGGAGTTGAACAAGTTAACGGTGAAGAACCGTTATCCCCTTCCGCTGATTGATGACCTCTTTGATCAATTGCAATGTGCATCTTGGTTCTCCAAGATCGGTCTGAGGTTTGGGTATCATCAGGTGAGAGCAAGAAAGGAGGGTGTGGAGAACACCGCGTTCCGGACTCGTTATGGGCATTACAAGTTTATGGTGATGCCATTTGGGCTCACCAATGTGCTTTCTGTGTTTATGGATTTGATGAATTGGGTGTGCAGGCTGATGCTCGACCGATCTGTCATTGTGTTTATTAATGATATCTTGGTATGTTTCAATACCAGAGAGCAGCATAAGGAGCACTTTCGAGAGCTTCTAGGATTTTTGAAGCGAAAACGAATTTATGCCAAGTTCTCGAAGTGTGAATTTTGTTACGAGAGGCCTAGTTCTTGGGGAACCTTGTTAACCAAGATGGGATTTTGGTCGATCCGGCCAAGATTGAGGCTGTGATGCTGTCACATCCCCGAACCAGACGGCAGAAACGTCCGAGGGCTATTGTGACTCAATTGAATACCATCACAATGAATATACATGAAACATAACATCATACAATACCAAGCATTGGAATATTACAACTGGTAGCGTTTACATTCAGTACATTGATCCATAATATTACATGCTCAAAAGTAAATTGTTCGGTACTAATTAAGATAACAACAAGACGTTACTAAGTACATTTTTCCTTTTAGATTTACCTGTTACCTGAGAATACAAGTATTTTGAAAAACGTCAACATATGAAATGTTGGTGAGTTCATAAGTAATGTTTGAAATATAGTGGTTTGTATTGCTTTGAAAATCACCAGAAAATCCGATATTTTCTGAAAAGAACTTAGTATAAAAAGTGTGAAGATCCGTAAGTATGCTTGTTTGTTTCTATAAATGTAAAAGTACGGTTTGTAAAACTCGGCATGTAACTCGTAGGTGTATTGATTGAAAACCCTAGGAAAACCCGATGTTTTCCTAATACTTTGCATCAACTGATTTATGTCTTGTTATTTTGTTACGACAGGTGTATTCGTTGAGTCCCGGTGACGTTGGATTAATTATGGATTGTGAATTGTTATAAACACACATTAATGACTAGTTTACAACCATACAAACGATCCCTTAGGCGTCGCTCGCACTATTCACTTAATCCAAACACCCGGACTTCATGTAGCCCCACAACCGAGGAGGAAAAGAGGGTGCGAAGCCCCGATATTTTCCGTAAGTCGTTCAAGGTTATCGTGAATGCGAAGGGCCCTTAGCCCGACTCGCATTTGGTGAATTCTCGACTTTACTAGCAGCACCAGAGGGCCCTTGGGGTCCAACAGCACAAAGCCTGTAAAAGTCCTTTTACACGAAATTAGGTCATATAAGACCCAACTACATGTAAGCGAGTTTCCTTCGGGCCTAAAGATCATGTCATTGGGCTAGCTAGGCCCAACAAACACGATTTGAAACTTTTGGGCCCAAAGACGGTGTATCGACGTCTGGTGTATTCTCACGTGTGTATTGACCTCCCGAAATTTCCGCGTGTGTATTGAAGTTTCGTCGTGTTAGTAATTTCGGATTCATTATTGATTCGAGACCGAATCAATTCGTTTGATAACGATTTTTGGTGTTGAAGGTGTATTATAATTTGCCGATAGTCGAGGTGCTAGTATTTCATCATGACGGATTTATTGTTTAAAACATTAGGATGTTTCATTATTGCAGCCCCTTTCTTTTGGATAATTTACACATTTAACCCTTTGTATAAAATAAATTTCTATTTTAGTCCTCAAACCATTTTTCTTGACACTTTAGTATCAAAACTTGTAGAAAAATTATTTTTCAGCCCAAAGTTATTTGAAAAACAGTTTTAGTCCACCAAATGCAATTTTTCTCGGTTGAAACCCTTATGTTCGTAGTTTTTACACGTTTGGCCCAAAATAGAAAATTTTTGCATTTTTGGTCCCTTTTAAATATAAAAAGCATTTTTAACCCTTGAAATGGACTTGGAGCATTAGTAGTCCCTTGTTTTACAGAAAATCACAGTTTCAGCCCCTCTAAATTGAAAATCTCGCGTATTGGGCTTTATTAGGCTGAAAAATTCATTTTTGGCCCATTATGCTTAAAATTTTCACATTTAATCCTTCAAAGAGAATATTTCCAGAAAAATACCTTATTGAAACTGTTTTGACTCATTTCATCCATCAGAATTTGTATTTTGTCATTTTGGGCCCTTTAACCTTATATTTTAAACATTTTGAGTCTACAAATGGGATTTTTAGCCCAATGAGTTCATATTAACCAACTTGGTTATTTTTCTAGAAATGATTTGTGTGTAATAATATGTTTAACACTTGTTTCATACATCCTAATGCAAATCTCGATTTTAAGGACTTTTTGACTAGTTTCAACACCATAATCACATAAGAACATGTAAACAAACATAGAAATCATACAAAGCATACATATACTCATAGATCTACACATTTGCTTGTATTCCCCCCCCCACAAAACTTATAAAAACCGAAAAATAGGGGGTATGAAGCTCACCTTTGGGTGTGGTTTCGGTTTTGGAGGAGAATGGAAGAAGTTTGATGTTGTTTTCGGCCCTAGCAACTTCTTGAGGAGATTTTCGGACTTAGATGGTTCTAGGGAGTTAGACCATAAATTTTTATGAGTTAAGATGAGAGGTTTGATAAATCAAGGAACCTAGATCATAGATTTAAGTATAAATTTACCTTGGATGGTAGTCCTTGTGAAAAATCTCCTTGGAATGACCTTAAATCTCGAAAATTTAGAAGAAGGAGGGAGGAAATGTTCTTCAAAACTTAGAGAGGATGAAATGAATTTTTGTGAGTGTATGTGTGTGTGTTCGGCCGAGAATGAGAGAGAGGGAGAAGAAGAGAGATCTTGAAGTGATGTATGCATGGATATATGGGACAAGATGCATGGAAGACCCTTGAATAATTGTGAGGTGGCAACAAAGGTCAACTCTTCTGTTTCTTTGGGCTTGGGCCGAGATTGGAGAGGGGAGAAGAGATTTTTGGGCTTTATTGCCCCTAAGCCCATATAGGAGTTAAGTTGAATGATTGTTGGTCCTATAAAATATAAGTGTGATTTTTATACTTTGTTGGGCTAGTTTAGGTTCATTATGGTTCATAATATTTAATTTATTTCATTCTAGGCCCAATATGGCCCAAAATGTTGAAATAAATGAATGTGGACCCAATTAGAGCCCATTTAAAGGTTCTAATCCCATGATAGTCAAATTGGAAGCTTATTGGTCCATTGAGTCCAATAAGGAAGTCCTAGCCCAAAATGGACCTAACAAGAACTTCTAGGGTTTACAATTGCTTGTTGACTATTTGTAGTACTTGTATGGTGTATTGGATTGAAGTTTTGTTGTCATAGAGTAAGCATCATACATGCTCTTAATTTTTTTGATTCTACATTTTACTTGAGTGTAGTGATTACAAGACACAAAATTTCTAGTTGTGACATCATCCCCCCGTTAGAGGGAATTTCGTCCCGAAATTCTGTTTGAAAGCTAGATTTGAGAATGTTAGAATAGGTGAGGGTACTTTTGCTTCATTTGGTCTTTGCGTTCCCATGTGAATTCTGGCCCACGCTTCGCGTTCCACCGTACTTTCACGATCGGGATGCGACTTTGCTTAGTACGCTTCACCTCCCTGTCCATGATTTCAACCGGTTCTTCAACGAACAGGAGATTCTCGTTAATTTCGATCTCGTCAAGGGGAGTGACGAGTATTTCATCCGATAGACACTTCTTTAGATTAGAGACATGGAACACGGGGTGTACACTGTTTAGTTCTGCGGGTAGTTGCAGTTTATACGCCACTGGACCTATTCGGGCGACGATCTCGAAAGGTCCAATGTATCGTGGGTTCAGTTTTTCCCGTTTTCCAAAACGAATAACTCCTTTCCAGGGTGAGACTTTCAACAGTACTCGATCCCCGACCTGAAATTCTAAGGGCTTTCGCCGTTTATCGACGTAGCTCTTTTGTCGGTCGCGCGATGCTTGTAATCGAGCTCTGATTTGAACAATCTTTTCCGTGATTTCACGAATGATCTCTGGTCCCGTTAGTGCCTTATCCGATGTATGTGTTTTTGCTAGTTGGGTATCACCCACCTCCGCCCAACATAACGGTGATCTACACTTACGCCCGTATAGTGCTTCGAAATGAGCGACCTTGATGCTCGAATGGTAACTGTTGATATATGAGAATTCGACTAAGGGTAAGTGGGTATCCCAAGACTTCCCAAAGTCTATCACACATGCGCGGAGCATGTCTTCGAGCGTTTGAATGGTTTGTTCACTTTGACCATCCGTTTGTGGATGATAAGCGGTGCTCATGTCGAGATGAGTTCCCAGTGCCTTCTAGAGAGATTGCCAAAAACGTGAAGTGAACCTACTGTCCCTATCCGAGATAATAGACACTGGTACTCCGTGGAGTCTCATGATTTCTCGAATGTATAAATGCGTCAATCTTTCCATCTTGTAGGATTCCTTTATGGGCAGGAAATTGGTAGATTTCGTCAGTCGGTCGACTATTACCCATATGGTGTCTAGTCCATTCAACGTCTTGGGTAGCTTGGTCACGAAATCCATAGAAATCCCCTCCCATTTCCACTCAGGGATTACCGGTTGCTGTAATAACCCTGAGGGCTTCTGGTACTCCACCTTTACCTTGGCACACGTAAAGCACTTACTAACATAGGTGGCAATTTCCGCCTTCATGTTGGGCCACCAATAGTGTTGTTTAATATCCAAATACATATTGTCTGAGCCGGGATGAACGGAGTATTGCGTCTTATGGGCTTCCTTCATAACTACCTCCCTAAATCCTCCGAGTTTAGGGACCCAAAGACGGTTCATGAAATAGCATACTCCATTCTCCTTTGCTTCTAAGTTCTTCTCCATTTCGCGCAATGCTTCGCTTGCTCTATTTTCCGTCTTCATGGCCTCTGACTGGGCTACTACAATTTGTGTGGCTAGGTGAGATTGAATGGTTATTGAGAGAGTTTTCGTACGACGATTAGAGTACTCCTTCCGACTTAATGCGTCAGCTACCACGTTGGCCTTGCCTGGGTGGTACTTGATCTCACACTCATAATCGTTTAGTAATTCAACCCATCTCCGTTGCCTCATGTTCAACTCCTTCTGGTTCAAGATGTGCTGGAGACTCTTGTGGTCCGTGAAGATGGTGCACTTCGTACCGTAAAGATAATGCCTCCAAATTTTTAGGGCAAAGACCACGGCTCCCAATTCTAGGTCATGGGTCGTATAATTCACTTCGTGCGTCTTTAGTTGGCGGGATGCGTAAGCTATCACCCTTCTACGCTGCATGACAACGCAACCTAAGCCCTAAATTTGACGCGTCACAGAAGACCACGAAATCTTCCATTCCCTCCGGTAGCGATAATACTGGGGCACTACAGAGAGCTTGTTTCAGGGTTCGGAATGCGACTTCTTGTTTGTCCGTCCATTTGAATGGTACGCCCTTTTGTGTAAGCGAGGTAAGTGGCTTGGCGATCTTAGAGAAGTTTTGAATGAATCTCCTATAGTAGCCTGCTAGACCCTAGAATTGATGAATTTCCGTGGGTGTTGTCGGGATTGCCCATCCTTCAACAGCTTTGACCTTAGAGGGATCCACATGAATTCCATCTTGGCTAACTACATGACCTAGGAAGTTCACACTCTGGAGCCAGAACTCACACTTGGAGAGTTTTGCATATAGCTTTTCCGATCGCAGAGTTTCTAGGATTTGTCGGAGATGTTGGCCATGCTCTTCTTCGCTTCGGGAATAGACGAGAATGTCATCAATGAAGACGATGACAAAGTTGTCGAGGAATGGTCGACAGATCCGGTTCATCAGGTCCATAAATGCAGCAGGGGCATTTGTTCGACCGAAGGGCATTACGACAAATTCATAATGTCCGTAGCGAGTTCGGAAAGCGGTTTTTGGAATATCCTCTTCCTGGACTTTGAGTTGGTGGTATCCGGACCGTAGATCTATTTTAGAAAAATAACTAGCTCCTTGGAGCTGGTCAAATAGATCATCGATTCGTGGGAGTGGGTAGCGATTTTTAACAGTGAGTTTATTTAACTCTCTGTAATCGATGCACATTCTAAAAGATCCGTCCTTCTTTTTGACAAAGAGGACTGGAGCTCCCCATGGCGAGTAACTAGGGCGGATGAATCCCTTGTCCAAGAGTTCACTGAGTTGGCTGGACAATTCCTGCATTTCAGCAGGAGCTAGCCGATAGGGTGATTTAGTGAGAGGAGTTGCTCCTAGAACGAGGTCAATTCGGAACTCCACTTGTCTCTCTGGGGGTACTCCTGGAAGATCTTCAGGAAACACGTCTGGGAACTCGCATGCTATGGGAATCGCTTGAACGTTAACCACTTCCTTGATTTTATCCACTATGTGAGCCAGGAACGCCAAATTGTTCTTTCGTAGATGTTTTTGTGCCTTGATGCACGAGACGAGGCGAAGGTTCATGCTAGGTTTGTCTCCATAAATTACTAGGGTTTCGTGATTAGGAAGGCGAAGGCGAACGGCCTTCTCGTGACACATAATTTCAGCATGGTGGGGACTTAACCAGTCCATGCCAATAATCACATCGAAACTCCTAATTGTTACAGGCATTAAGTCAATTCGAAAGACGTGTTGATTGAGGGTTAGGGTACATCCGATGTAGATTTCCCCGGTGGATTCGGTTTTCCCATTGGCCATTTCCACCGTAAAGGTTTCATTTAGCTTCTGGGGCTGTTGCTTTAATAAATGTTTAAACTTATTGCTTACAAAACTTCGCTCCGCTCCGGTGTCAAATAGGATGCATGCATAAGTGTGGTTTAGGGGAAACGTACCGGTAACAACAGCGGGGTCCTGAATCGCCTCTCCCTGACCCATGGTCAGCATTCTTCCTGTTCCTCCATTTCCTGGATTGCTGTTGTTAGGGCAGTCTCGGCGGAAATGTCCGGTCCTCCCACACCCATAACAGGTGTGGCTAGGCCCTGCATTGTGGCCACCAGTAGTGATGTTGTTGTTGTTGCGATTGTTGTTGTTGTTGTTGTTTCCTTGTTGTTGGTTCTGGGGAGGGTAGGTCCTGCAGTACTTCGCCGTGTGTCCCCTTCGGTTACAACTGGTGCACTGCAATTCCTTGCATTCTCCATTGTGATGGAAACCGCACTTGTTGCACTTGGGAAGATTACCGGAATAAGGTCTGGGAGCATTTGAAGCAGCTGAGGCTGGAGCATGTGGTGTGGCTGGAACCGGTGTGGTGGCAGCATTAACTGCCACTGTCTGCTGCTTCTTAGAGGTCTCAGGGTACATAGCATAGTTCCTAATGACCTACTAAGATAAGTCTATCCCTAACCGCGATGAGCTGCGTCTGGAGGTGGTGCCGAGGATGTGGATGCTCCCTGAAGACGAGCCACTAGTCGTTCTGCGTCCTGGAGTCGAGACTCCCACCTTACCTGCCTCATGTGAAACTCCCGAAGGACGTCACGTGTCTCCTGTTCCGCACGCTCGACCCTAGTCCACAGCTGGCGTACCTAATCAGCAGTGCCCTGAGCAAGATCGCCGGTGTTCCGTAATCGTCTCACCATGACCGGTAGGGCTCGGTCGGCCGGTCCTCCGTCCCTCAGGTCAAAGAACTTGCACAACATGCCGAACGGGGGTCGCTGTCCCTGCTGTCTGCTCCATCTCCAAAGATCTATACCCCAAGGAGGGGTAGGACCAGTGGGGCCCACACGGTAAGCGGGCACCCTGATCGGGTAAGGGGGTTGATGACTTCGAAATCTGCGTCTGAATCACCCCCTTCACTGTCAGCGGGTTCCTCTCCGAAGTTCTCTTCGTCTTCTTCGGGTTCGGCAGGCTCGCCTTCGTCTCCAGCCTCCGGTTCCCCGTCAGATTCCTCTTCGGGGTCTTCCTCAGGCTCTTCCTCAGGCTCTTCCTCTAACCATCCGTTATTCCCCTGATTAGGGAAATAAGGGTCTCCAGGGTGATGAAAACCAGCCATGCTGTCTGCGCGAGTATGTAAATATGCTAACATTATTCGTAGGATGCTACCACTATTGTACAGACTAAGCAAGCGTTCTCTTTTTGGTGATAAAGGGGTATACTTTTAGGTTCCCTAGTTATCTCGATCTCATCAGAACGTGTGTTAGTTATACTTTGGAGAGAATGTAGTTGATCAGGCTACATCCACTCCTTGGTAACACTAAGAACAGTCCTGAATTAACCGAGATACTAGCACTATTTTGTTTGGTTCGGTGTTATGTTCCTTATCCGTAATGCAAGCAAAGGTGTTTTATTGTTGTATTTTACTTGTTTTGTTCAGAGTTATGTTAGTCCCTCTTTTGGTTTATAGTTGCATATCAATGTATGGTTAGATATGCTAGTTCACTATAAACAGAGCTCTGATACCAACCTGTCACACCCCCGAACCAGACGGCAGAAACGTCTGAGGGCTATTGTGACTCAATTGAATACCATCACAAAGAATATACATGAAACATAACATCATACAATACCAAGCATTGGAATATTACAACTGGTAGCGTTTACATTCAGTACATTGATCCATAATATTACATGCTCAAAAGTAAATTGTTCGGTACTAATTAAGACAACAGCAAGACGTTACTAAGTACATTTTTCCTTTTAGATTTACCTGTTACCTGAGAATACAAGTATTTTGAAAAACGTCAACATATGAAATGTTGGTGAGTTCATAAGTAATGTTTGAAATATAGTGGTTTGTATTGCTTTGAAAATCACCAGAAAATCCGATATTTTCTGAAAAGAACTTAGTATAAAAAGTGTGAAGATCCGTAAGTATGCTTGTTTGTTTCTATAAATGTAAAAGTACGGTTTGTAAAACTCGGTATGTAACTCATAGGTGTATTCATTGAAAACCCTAGGAAAACCCGATGTTTTCCTAATACTTTGCATCAAATGATTTATGTCTTGTTATTTCGTTACGACAGGTGTATTCGTTGAGTCCCGGTGACGTTGGATTAATTATGGATTGTGAATTGTTATAAACACACATTAATGACTAGTTTACAACCATACAAACGATCCCTTAGGCGTCGCTCGCACTATTCACTTAATCCAAACACCCGGACTTCATGTAGCCCCACAACCGAGGAGGAAAAGAGGGTGCGAAGCCCCGATATTTTCCGTAAGTCGTTCAAGGTTATCGTGAATGCAAAGGGCCCTTAGCCCGACTCGCATTTGGTGAATTCTCGACTTTACTAGCAGCACCAGAGGGCCCTTGGGGTCCAACAGCACAAAGCCTGTAAAAGTCCTTTTACACGAAATTAGGTCATATAAGACCCAACTACATGTAAGCGAGTTTCCTTCGGGCCTAAAGATCATGTCATTGGGCTAGCTAGGCCCAACAAACACGATTTGAAACTTTTGGGCCCAAAGACGGTGTATCGACGTCTGGTGTATTCTCACGTGTGTATTGACTTCCCGAAATTTCCACGTATGTATTGAAGTTTCGTCGTGTTAGTAATTTCGGATTCAATATTGATTCGAGACCGAATCAATTCGTTTGATAACGATTTTTGGTGTTGAAGGTGTATTATAATTTGCCGATAGTCGAGGTGCTAGTATTTCATCATGACGGATTTATTGTTTAAAACATTAGGATGTTTCATTATTGCAGTCCCTTTCTTTTGGATAATTTACACATTTAACCCTTTATATAAAATAAATTTCTATTTTAGTCCTCAAACCATTTTTCTTGACACTTTAGTATCAAAACTTGTAGAAAAATTATTTTTCAGCCCAAAGTTATTTGAAAAACAGTTTTAGTCCACCAAATGCAATTTTTCTCGACTGAAACCCTTATGTTCGCAGTTTTTACACTTTTGGCCCAGAATAGAAATTTTTTGCATTTTTGGTCCCTTTTAAATATGAAAAGCATTTTTAACCCTTGAAATGGACTTGGAGCATTAGTAGTCCCCTGTTTTACAGAAAATCACAGTTTCAGCCCCTCTAATTTGAAAATCTCGCGTATTGGGCTTTATTGGGCCGAAAAATTCATTTTTGGCCCATTATGCTTAAAAATTTCACATTTAATCCTTCAAAGAGAATATTTCCAGAAAAATACCTTATTGAAACTGTTTTGACTCATTTCATCCATCAGAATTTGTATTTTGTCATTTTGGGCCCTTTAACCTTATATTTTCAACATTTTGAGTCTAAAAATGGGATTTTTAGCCCAATGAGTTCATATTAACCAACTTGGTTATTTTTCTAGAAATGATTTGTGTGTAATAATATGTTTAACACTTGTTTCATACATCCTAATGCAAATCTCGATTTTAAGGACTTTTTGACTAGTTTCAACACCATAATCACATAAGAACATGTAAACAAACATATAAATCATACAAAGCATACATATACTCATAGATCTACACATTTGCTTGTATTCCCCCCCCCCCCACAAAACTTACAAAAACCGAAAAATAGGGGGTATGAAGCTCACCTTTGGGTGTGGTTTCGGTTTTGGAGGAGAATGGAAGAAGTTTGATGTTGTTTTCGGCCCTAGCAACTTCTTGAGGAGATTTTCGGACTTAGATGGTTCTAGGGAGTTAGACCATAAATTTTTATGAGTTAAGATGAGAGGTTTGATAAATCAAGGAACCTAGATCATAGATTTAAGTATAAATTTACCTTGGATGGTAGTCCTTGTGAAAAATCTCCTTGGAATGACCTTAAATCTCGAAAATTTAGAAGAAGGAGGGAGGAAATGTTCTTCAAAACTTAGAGAGGATGAAATGAATTTTTGTGAGTGTATGTGTGTGTGTTCGGCCGAGAATGAGAGAGAGGGAGAAGAAGAGAGATCTTGAAGTGATGTATGCATGGATATATGGGACAAGATGCATGGAAGACCCTTGAATAATTGTGAGGTGGCAACAAAGGTCAACTCTTCCTTTTCTTTGGGCTTGGGCCGAGATTGGAGAGGGGAGAAGAGATTTTTGGGCTTTATTGCCCCTAAGCCCATATAGGAGTTAAGTTGAATGATTGTTGGTCCTATAAAATATAAGTGTGATTTTTATACTTTGTTGGGCTAGTTTAGGTTAATTATGGTTCATAATATTTAATTTATTTCATTCTAGGCCCAATATGGCCCAAAATGTTGAAATAAATGAATGTGGATCCAATTAGAGCCCATTTAAAGGTTCTAATCCCATGATAGTCAAATTGGAAGCTTATTGGTCCATTGAGTCCAATAAGGAAGTCCTAGCCCAAAATGGACCTAACAAGAACTTCTAGGGTTTCCTATTGCTTGTTGACTATTTGTAGTACTTGTATGGTGTATTGGATTGAAGTTTTGTTGTCATAGAGTAGGCATCATACATGTTCTTAAGTTTTTTGATTCTACATTTTACTTGAGTGTAGTGATTACAAGACACAAAATTTCTAGTTGTGACAAATGCAGTGGGAGGTTTCGAAATCTCCCTCAGAGATCAGGGGTCTCTTGGTCTTGGTAGGGTACTATTGAAGATTTATTCAGGATTTCTTTAAGAGTGTGGTACCACTCACTCGTCTGACGAGGAAGGGAGTGGATTTCCGATGGGGCACTGAGCAACAGTCGACATTTGAGACTCTTAAGTAAAGGTTATGTGAGTCCTCGGTTTTGACCCTTCTAGAGGGCGTCGAGGATTTTGTGGTATTTTGTGATGCATTTATCACCGGTTTGGGGGCGGTCCTTATGCTTTGTGGACGCATGATCGCTTATGCTTTGTGGAAGCTAAAGCCGAATGAGACATGATATCCCATGTATGACCTGGAGTTGGGGGTAATGGCATTTGCCCTCAAGATTTTGAGACATTATTTTTATGGGGTCCATTGTACTGTCTACATGGATCACAAGATTTTAAGATATCTTATGGATCTGCTAAACCTGAACACGAGGCAACGCAGGTGGCTGGACGTGGTCAAGGATTATGACTACGACATCCTTTACCATCCGGGTAAAGCAAATATGGTAGCAGATGCTTTGAGCCACAAGTAGGTTGGATCTTCGGTTAGGGAGGTGTGTATAAGGATATCAGTTGATTCTCCTCTTTTGGGATTGATCAGAGAGGCACAGGCAGAGGGAATTCCAAAGAAGAATTGGAAACAGGAGAGGATCAGAGGCAAGATCGACAGGTTTGTCACCGATAGTCGAGTGTTGTTGACTCAATAAGGTCGAGTTTGGATCCCCGTTTCTCGAGGGTTCAAACAGACTGTGTTGGAGGAGGCTCACAAGTCTCGTTTTTCTATACACCCTAGAGCCCCCAAGATGTATCAGGATCTGAGATTGAGTTACTGGTGGTCGTGTATGAAGAGGGAAACAGCCTGGTACGTTTAGAGGTGCTTGAACTGTAGGATGGTCAAGGCCGAGCATCAGAGGTCGCATGGGAAGATACATCCTTTAGAGTTTCCCATATGGAAGTGGGAAAAAATCACCATGGATTTTATCACCAAGATTCCAAAGACGGCCAAGGTTTTTGATGCTATATGGTTCATCATGGATCGATTGACCAAGAGTGCCTGCTTTTTGGCCATCTGGGAGAGCTCTTCGGCCGAAAAGTTGGTTGGTGTTTATGTCCGATAGATTTTTGCTCATCATTGGGTTCCAATTTCCACTGTTTCTGACCGAGATATTCGGTTCACGTCTCAATTATGGTAGAAGTTCCACGAGGAACTGGGCACGAGGTTACATTTTAGCATCGCTTATCATCCGCAGATCAACGATCAAAGTAAGCAGACCATACAGGCCCTTGAGGATATGTTGCGAGCATGCGCCATTTATTTCGGTGGGAGTTGGGACTCCTACCTACCTATTGAAGAGTTCTCCTACAACAATAGTTATCACTCCATCATTGGTGCCCTACCTTTTGAGCTCTTGTATGGTCGAAGATGTTGTACCCCAATATGTTGGGGAGAGGTCGGTGATAGGATCATGGGAAGGACCGAAGTAGTCCTTCAGACCACAAAGTTTATTCAATAGATCAGGAAGAGGCTGTAGATCGCTCAGAGTCGGCAGAAGAGCTATGCCGACCGACTCTGATCTGAGTTGGAGTTTCAGGTCGGCGATATGGTATTACTGAAGGTCTCACCTTGGAAAGCTATGATACGCTTCACGAAGATGGGGAAATTGGGTCCCCAGTTAATTAGACCTTTCCGTGTGATCGCCAGGATAGACAGGGTGGCCTATCGGTTGGATTTTCCATGTGAGCTCAGTCAGATCCATAACACTTTCCATGTCTCTCAGTTGCGGAAGTGTGTGTGGGACAGCGAGACAATGGTTTCATTGGATGATATCCAGGTCTATGAGCGCCTGAATTATATCAAGAGGCCGGTAGCTATTTTGGAAAGAAATATGAAGGCCCTACGCAACAAGGAGATACCTTTGGTAAAGGTTCAATGGTAGCATCAAAGAGGCTCCGAGTGGACCTAGGAGCTGGAGGCTAAAATGAGGAAGCATTACCCCAAGTTATTCGTTGCAACAGACTTTGGGGACGAAGTCTAAGTGAAGTGGGGGAGAATTGTAACATCTTGATGATGAGGTGCTTCTAATTTTAACCCTATAATTTAATTATATTGCAATTTGGACCCTAAGTAAAAGAAAGAGTGCAATGAGGGCCCTAGTGGCATTTTTGAAACATCCCAAAAATACACACCAATTTTTTTTTAAATCATTAGTAAAACCATAAATCATCCATCATCATGAAAAAAATCAAGAATCATGTATCTCAAACATCATGTCAAATAATGTATCAAACCATAAGAGAAAATATTAGAGTCTAAACAATCCCAAGCTGAAACTGTGGTGTGTGCCATGCGATCATCCCGAGTCCATTCCCTTGCTAGTGGAAGTACCTGAAACCAAAACTGAAAACTATAAGCATGAAGCTTAATGAGTCTCCCCAAACTACCACATACCATACACATAACATATAACATAACCTTGGGACACCGCCCAACTACATCGGGACGAACCCGGCATCGGGCCCCGCCGGCATCGGCTTACCCGGCATCGGGCCCCGCCGGCATCCGACCGCATCGGGCAGCGGACCCCGTCCGATATCGGAATTTCCCCAGCATACATACAACATAACATAACAATTAACATATGCATATAACATGAGCATATAAACATTCATCGGGCTTTCCTCGACATCGGACCGAAGCCCGGAACACATAACACATAACATGCAAGAATCACAAAGACATCAAGCATATATAACATTCCTCAAGACCGCCCCGACATCGGATCGTAATCTCCCAACTCGGCGAGTTCATGTACTACTTAGACTCGTGGTCAACCGATTCAACCCGTCGAGTCCCTTCCCATACTCGTCGAGTTCTTCTTGTCATATAATCGGGACACAATGACCTTAACTCTTCGAGTCCCTCCTTCGACTTGTCGAGTTCTTCAGCTTCCAAGTCCTAATCTTTCCCAACTCACTGGGCCATCTCCTCGATTCAATGGTTTCACTCAAAACCAGAGAATGGTTAGGGGTTCGCGACCCGACTCGCCGAGTCCAAGAACAACTCATCGGGTCCTCCATATTACAAATCCATTTAGACGATTCTAATCTAGTCTAATGCTTCAAACTTGTATATTTGGACTCCTTAGACTAGTATTACACATAAAGTTGCTAACTTTACTTGAATTCATGGTTTTATGAAGCTAAAACACCCATTACAAGCTAAAAAGAATGTCTAAGTCATGGAATAGGGCAATGGCTGAATAAAGGTGGCAACTTTGAGCTTCTAAAGCTCAAGAGTGCCCATATCTGAAGTCCTTTCATTCCAAAGAGTTCAAATATCGGAATAACCTTGGAAATGGCCTAAGAGTGACAATATACAAGCTCAAATGAAAACCTAAGTGAATAGAAGCCAAGGTATAAGCTTTATACCTCTATCAAGACAGAAATGAGTCCTTAGCTCTGGATCTTCTACCTTCCTTCTACAACTCCAAGCCCTTGCTTCCTTCTTTTAGCTTTAAATCACAAAAATGGCAAATAAATAGTTCAAGATCACTCAAGGTTGATTAGGGTTTCGAGATTATGGTTTGGAGGTGATGGAGGCTGGGATGGAGGCCAAATATGATTCTTAAATAGGGTGCAAGCCCTAAAGATTAGGGTTTCATCCAGAATGTCCTACTTGTCGAGTCAGGATTTCAACTCGTTGAGTAGCTCACTTAAAACCTGCGCATATTCTGCCTTCTACTCGACGAGTTAGGGCCACCAACTCGTCGAGTATCCCTTTCCAAAATGAATAAATAATAAAGTTAAATGCATACCAGGAACCAGATGTTATAATTTTTGTAATTTTGGTTTTGGGGGAGTACGTCATGCGTACGTGTTTACACTGAGCGTACTAGGGCACGACCTAGTACATTGGGAGTACATCCGTACGCAAGGCGTATGTGCTAGACATGCAAACCCTAATTTTTAGGGTTTGGCTCATATTTAAACCCCATTATAGCCTCATTTCCCCTCACTTCTTCAGCCTCCATCCTTTTTAAATGTTTTTGCAACCCTAATCCACCTTGTGAAGCATTTCTAAGCTTGAGTGTATGTGTGTGTGTGTGTGTTTTGTGCTTTTAAAGAAGATTGAAGGAAATATAGAACATCTTGGAGGAGTAAAGCTCTTTAGATCCATAATCACACCTCTTTTTGGCATCATTTGGAGGTATAAAGTCCTAAGCTTGGTGAAGTTTCATTTAGATCTTGTGTTGGGTTGACTTTTGGTCCTTTTTGTCCCAAATGTGGAGATTCGTGAACATAGCATGTTCTTGACCCATTAAGCTGTCCTTTCAGACCTTAGGAAGGTGTAACATCCCAAAAATACGAGCCAAAAATTTCATTTTTAAAACATATTCTTAGCGAACCTTAGAAATAAAACGTTCACTGATCATATCATTTCATAAAAGTTAACGCATGTCTTGAAAAACATTTCATAAAAACATAATAAAGTCAGAGTACAATTTCCCAGGAGGATCTCATAGTGCGGAATACAAGGCGTGTGTGTGATGGGCCGCTACCGCGCCAGCTCCTTCCCTTTCGAAGAACAGGTACCTGAAACCAAAACTGAAAACTGTAAGCACGAAGCTTAGTGAGTTCCCCCAACATACCACATACCATACAATCACTTAACATACAAATATTGTCAGGCATATCTGGGTGCCCGACCTACCCCTTCGGTCCTCTCGACCGGATACTGTCTAGTATATCTGGGAGCTGGCCTCCCCTTCGGTCCTCTCAACCGGATACTGATAAGTATATCTGGGAGCTTGCCTCCCCTTCGGTCCTCTCGACCGGATACTAACTAGCATATATGGGTGCTGGTCTCCCCTTCGGTCCTCTCGACCGGATACTAACTAGCATATCTGGGTGCTGGTCTCCCCTTCAGTCCTCTCGACCGGATACTGGGGACTATTTCACACCTACCACTACCACATAACACATATATCTCATAAACTATCTAGCATGGCTGGGCATGACCGCCCCTTCGGCCCTATCGACCGGTGTTCTGGGGGACTATCTCCCCTACTGTCACTAGCACATAGCATCATATCATACTAGCACAATAACATATCACAGGTAGTAGCAAACCTAGATGAATATCACAGAGACAAACATCTATCATACAATCCTACTGGTGGGCCGACATTGTGGCCATAGACCCACCGTTATTGGAAGGTAACTCACCTTAAAGTAGCTGTTGATCTGCGTGGGAACTGACTGTCTCCTGCTGCTGCTGCCCCATAAATCCTCCGGCTATAATCCCCACAAAACACTCAGTCAAATGCTGCTAATCGACCTCAGGGTAAAGTGACCATTTACCCCTAACTAAGCCAAGAGTCAAAGTCAAAGTCAACTTCTAGTCGACCCGACTCGCCGAGTTGGCCTGCCAACTCGCCGAGTCCCTATCCCTTTATCTGACCATTGTCCCGTCTCTACTCGTCGAGTTTGGCATCGAATCGATGAGTTTTCCTTCTAAACTGATGTCCAAACGTCCTTCATCCTACTCGCCGAGTTGTATGAACAACTCGTCGAGTTTGTCTTCATCCGAAGAGCACTCTATGCTGAGACTCGTCGAGTTGTATGAACAACTCTCCGAGTCTGTTCTTGAGGCAAGAAGATTGCCTTGGACTTGCCGAGTCAAGGCATTAACTCGCCGAGTTTCTTCATGGGTGAGTCTGGCTTCCGACTCACTGAGTCACACCCCATGACTCACTACTCCACTCCGCAAACACGAAAAGGGGGAGAACTTGGGGACTCGCGACTCGACTCGCCGAGTCCGATGAACGACTCGCCGAGTCTTTCGCATGCAAACACTATATACTCGATTTTGCTCGAATCCAGCTCATGCCATACATAGATCTAGGTTTCTAGAGCCTGATTAACACGTAAAGTTTCCAACTTTACGTGTAAATAAACACCAATGAAGGTTTTAGGGCTCAAAATGCACTAAAAGAGTAGATCTAGGGCTTTCATGCAATATGGCTCCATAAAGTCAGGAGATCTGAGCTCCTGGAGCTCAATCATGCCTAGATCTAAGGGTTAATCAACTTATTACAAACCCTAATTCGTAATCAAGCTTGGAAATGGCTCAAGGAAGACTTTAATGGAGCTATAAGGGACTATAAGCATGAAAACAGGGGGAAACTAAGTTATACCTCAAGGAAATCACTGAGATAACACAAGGATGCCTAGCCTCTTTCTTCTCTTCTTGATCTACTCTTCTTTCTTCTAAAAAATCTTCAAGAAACACACCAAGGCACTTCAATCTCACAAGGAATAAGGGTTTGAACGATGTTGGGAGCTTTGAGGGTGAAAGGGGTGAGGTTGGGGCGCATAAGGTTGGTTTAAATAAGGTGCAAACCCTCTAAATTTAGGGTTTCATCAGACAGCAGGGACTCACCGAGTTGCTAACTTAAACGTGTTCCAAGTCCCATCTCTACTCGGCGAGTCGGGCCTACAACTCGCCGAGTCCAAAGCTAAAAATGCAAAACACTTAGATAAATTTTACATACCAGGAACCAGGTGCTACAGAAGGGTCTTAAGTCATAAAAATGGGGTCTAAATGGTTGGTTTTGCTCCATGCATTCTTTAGAAGGTCTTAATGGATTAAGAAGTTGATTTAAGCACTTAACGGACATGCAAAGTCATAAAGTTGAAAACTTTATGACTCTTGAGGGTATTTTAGCATTTGATCTAAAAGATGGACGTGAGAGCTTAAGCCATTAAGCTCTTAATGAGAGTTTGGGAAATCTAGGAGTACGCATCACGTACGGTCAACCACCCCGATGGTGGTCAACGCTTGAGTACGCCCCACGTACATTTGGAGTACACCGTGCGTATGCTCACTATGTCGACTCGGCTGGGTTGACTTAGTTGACTTGACTAATTTGACTTTGACTTTGACTTTGACCAAATTTGGGTATTATGGGATTGTGATTGAGGATTGGTCATTTGGTTGGATAGGCGATGGTTAGAGCTGAGATTCAGAGTCGAGACCTTATCAACTTTTGTCTAGACTGTGAGGTAAGTTTTTTCTCACTGTACTTATGGGTCGAAGGCACCAAGGCTGGCCCATTAGGTTAGATATCCTGTTATGTGATAGTACATTATCATGTTGTAGTGATCTGTTAGATTTGTATCCTGTTATATAGGATGATGCTATGCATATTGATTTGTAGATCTGCTTGATTGTTTGTTGACTGATTATATGTTTATTTGTTATATGTTCATATGTTTTGGTTGGTGGTAGAGGCTTTATTGTTATGTGCATGGGCCAACAGACCGTAACCTAATGGTTGATTGGGCCCGATGGTATTCCATCCCAAGGATGATTGGACCCGTTGTATATTGGCATTCCAGCCTGATGGTTGACTGGGCCTAGAGTATTCCAACCTAATGGTTTATTGGACCCATTGTATATTGACATTCCTCCTAGGGTATTTCATCCCGAAGACGACTGGACCCGGAGGGTGACTGGTCCTGGGGTATTCCAACCCAATGGTTGATTGGACCTGACATACTGTTGTATTTGTTATCTGTTTATATGTTGATACTTTGGGGGAAATCACTAAGCTTTGGCTTATGGTTTTTAGTTATTGTTTCAGGTACTTTAGATGATCGCAGGAAGGCAAAGGTGTGACCATACACATCCTCTGTTTTATATACTTTTGATTTATGAGTGACTCTGATATTGAACAATACTTTGAAAACAATGATTTTGTAAACATTCTATGATTTGGGGTAGTTTAAAAAGTTTAAATTTATTGTAATTTTTATGGATGTTACAATATGACATTATAATGAAAAATACTTCACAAAATTTTTTTTCCTTACAACTTAGCTTGGCTTTTTTTTTTTCCATAGCAAACAAGCAACGAAAATAAATATTCCATAGCACAATTCCGTAGGAAAATATCTATCAATTCTACTTCCACAACAAAACAACTATGGAATTTTATTCCTTTGAAAATTTTTGTTGCAGATTAACCATTATATTCAATTCCATAGTAGAATTATAACGAACAATATTTTCATAAAAAAGTTCATTGCAACTTTGCAATGAATGTTTTTTCAATAGATATATCGGTAGCAATATACCAACAGATTTCGAGTCGGTAACAGTTTCTGTAGTAATTCCCATGTTCGCTACCGAAAATTAATTTCTTAGAAAATGCGGTAGCAAATTAGCTATGGAACGCCATTCTATAGCATGATTCATTGTAGGATAATAATGGAAATACATTCCATAGCAACATTCCCTAGTAATGTCGGTTTTTTCTTGTAGTGGATGCGCTGAATAACTTAAAAGTTCACTCAAACTCCAAGGACAAGAAGATTGTGACCAAAAAGCTCATAAAATGACCCACAACAAGATCTTGATAAGTAACGAGCAAGGTTGAAACTTTATACTTCCATATGGTCAGAAATGCGATGAAGATGTTGAATCTAAGCTAGAACCAATCACACAAACCACAAGATGGATTCCTTCTTCCTTCAATCTTCACAAAGATGGTTTCACACAGTCAAAACACACACAAAGAGGCCAGGGTTTAGTTGGGGGTCGGTTTTAGAGATAGAGACTACCAAATGAGGCAACCGTAAGAGTTAGTGCCTTTAAACATAGCACAATCCCATAATCTAGGGTTTTGAACCCTAACCATTACTAGATCGTGGCCAAGGCCTTGCCACGTCATGATGATTCGCAGATGCACGTTTTTTTAGCCGATTCGCCATGTCGTGGTCATTCCATCACCACATCGTGGCTAAGCTAAACTGCCAAAAACTTATATTTAAAGAAATTAAACCTGAAAGAGAAACCGGATGTTACAATATATTTCCAAAGTATTTTTTTGGTGTTATTTGAGGTTTTTAGTGATGGAAGAATGGTGCCAACATATAATGTATAACAATTGATGATGGTACGAGTTGAAATTTTTGAAAGTTATTTGGGTAACCTGAACAGAAAACAAAATAGAGGAAAAAAAGTCATTTTTGCATGGATTTAACAAAATAAATAATCAACGATTAACGGTTATAAATCTAAAAAAGAAAAAATTATGTATTGTACCAATGATTCAAAATTAAAGTTTTTTTGGACCTCATCTTATCGTTTATAATTTTTCGCAAATCAAAAGGACTAATTTTGACAATATAACCTACTTATTGTGTCGACTTGAATAAATTGCAATCAATAATGGAAGGAAATAATTAACGAAAGCAATTGGTTGACAACGTGGAAGTCTTGCTACGCTAGGACGGTGAATACGACGTCGTTGCAAGGTTTGAAGAATGAATCTTTATCTACCGAGTCATAGAGTTGTATATCTCGTCATTTAAATTTATATTTAAAGTTAAATGTAGACGACGCGACGATAGCGCAAGACAAGCTCGCCGGTTAATGGTGGCGCCGTGTGTCTGATACAATAATCATCATCTCTAGATTCCTCTTTTAGATCAGTTTAATCGATTTACAGCTCCAATTTCGATCACACAATCCGAATCACTAATCCATTGAGGTAAATCTTGTTAGGTTTCGTATGATTTCGCCGTTTCTTTGGAGTTTCAACGGCTATGCATTTATCTATCACGATTCAACTCGTGGGATTCATCGACCTTGATAACTTATTCATTCATGGAAACGGATATGCATAATTTCCAGGAATCGATTGTTTTCATCGATGCCCTAATTTTTGAGAATTTCAAATTTCTATTGCGATCATGTTAATTTCGTCAAATCTACAAAGTTATCTTCCATATGAATGACATAGATGGTTTAATTTGACAGCGCCTGACGTTTTCATTGCGACTTTAAACCATGTTTGGGAATTTCGCTGCCCTAATTCGTGATACTCTAGTTTTACACAACTGTACAGTTTATAAAGTGGATCGTATGATTGTCACCGGTGACTGACGTGTTTGTGGTTTTTATTCCTTGTGTTTCAGACAAATGGCTTCTTCATCGGATCCATGGACGAGGGAATATAATGAAGCCTCTAAGCTTGCTGATGATATCACCAGCATGATATCAGAGAGGAGTTCCTTTGGGTCAGGCCCAGAAGCACAGCGCCATTCATCTGCTATTCGGAGAAAAATCACCATACTTGGAACCAGACTTGATAGCTTACAGTCTCTTCTCACAAAGCTTCCTGCTAAACAACCCTTGTAAGTAGAAGTCATTAAGCCAGTTATTAAGTTTTGCTCAATGAAATGAGACATTTCTGAATTTGTTTTGATTTATTGGATTGCAGGACAGAGAAAGAAATGAACAGACGCAGAGATATGCTTGGAAATTTGAGAACAAAGGTAACACAGATGGCCACCACATTGAACATGTCAAACTTTGCTAATAGGGACAGCTTGCTTGGGCCAGATATTAAGCCAGCTGATGCCATGAGCAGAATTGCTGGTTTGGATAACTCTGGTGTTGTTGGGCTTCAAAGACAAATCATGAGAGGCAAGATATTGTGTTCTAAATTCTAATTATTATTTACAACCCTTTTTAATTTTGGAAATTTATTCCCACTTCAAACAATTAAGACATGGGTTCTTGAGTTTCTATGGTAATCAATTGGAATCTGTTTATGCAGAACAAGATGAAGGCTTAGAGAAACTGGAAGAGACAGTGATAAGCACCAAACATATTGCTTTAGCTGTCAATGAAGAACTTGACCTGCACACTAGACTCATTGTATGCCCTTCTTTCTTTTTCTTTCTTTTTTTTACTTAGTGTTTGGTATTCAATTGAGCCTCTGATGGTGATCTATTTATGTTACACAGGATGATCTGGATGAACATGTAGAAGTTACAGATTCTCGACTCAAGGTAAACTCTTTTATGTAAAACTGTGTATAAAAAGCTTTCAATACTTTAAAATCTTTTTACAATTTATATTTGGGAAAAAAAAACAGAGAGTGCAGAAGAATTTGGCGATTCTAAATAAACGAACAAAGGGTGGTTGCTCATGCTTGTGCCTACTGTTGTCAGTGATTGGAATTGCTGTCTTGGTTGTGGCTCTTTATATGATCATAAAATACTTGTGATCTCATTTGCCAACTGTATGTAGCTTTCTTTTGTGTGAGGTGATCTGAGTGCTTTGTTTGTGTGATAATATTTCTTTCTATTTTTTTTTTCTTGTTTAAATTAAACAAAGTATATGTCGGTTTCTTGAAAGTTTGTTGTCTACAGATGTTTGTGCTATGCTACCGAAGAACAAAGTTCGAGTTGCTAAATGTTTGCTTGTTGCACCATATATTGATATAATGTGATATTTAAAATGTTTGCTTGTCGCTAAATGACCATTTTACCCCTATTCCAACCGAATATATTTATCAGTTATAAAGTGAGGAGTTTGGAAGGAAAAGGGAGTAAAAACAAATAGATAAAGGGTTGATGTCTTAATACATTAAGTCTCATAAAGTCATTAGGTCCAGAGTAAGTGGATAGGAAATAACCATGTATACCCTTTCAGATTAACTGCTTAATCCATTAAGCACATCAAGTAAAAAAGAAACAACCTCTTAGTTAGAGAGCAAATTGTGTAGAATGCCAATTTAGTTTGATCTTGCTGCAAATATATGTTATGTATAATTGCAACTTACATTATCTTTTACCTATAAAGGCAACATATTTATATTTTGCTATTAATTTGGGCATTGTATTTTATTGATTACTTATTGCTATTGTTGGTAAAAAAAATATAAGTATGCTGCTATTTTGAGTAAAAAATTGTAATGGAAGTTATTATCATGTGTAAAGAAAATGTAAGTACATTGTTATTATGAGTTATTCTTGTGTAAAGAAAATTTAAGTACATTGCTATTATGAGTTACATATTAATATTATACAGACAAAAGATAAAAAAGCACCTTGCAATTGCATACACTAGTAAAACGGGCGAAGCACTTTGTTCTTTTTTTGTTTTTTGTTTTTTTGTTTTTTTTTTCAAATTTGTCATTTAGTTGGAACACAAAATGTCAAAATATGACAACCATGAGAATCATAATATACACAAAAGTGATTAAGTGAATAAAGTTTGTATGCTCTTTTTGGTACGCAAACTTGAAAAAGTGCAAAGTTTGTATGTCATTTTCGGTTTATAAACTTGAAAAGTGAATGACTACAAGAACAATTGTGTTGGTGATTTTAGATTATAGGTAATTAATATGTACACAATGTTGAATAGAATTTTAGGCTTTGAACATAATATAAATAAGATGTGGAGTGAATACTTATGTGGATAAGCTTGATGATTGATAAATATTGGGGGTTAAGAGACAACGTCCCGTGCAGGATCTAGGGGTTTTCTCCCTAGGGCGGTCCCATTAAATGGATCTTAGGATTGCAAGTGGAACGCTAGAAGGTGGAAAACATGTTCAAACACCGAAAATGACATATAACTATTGATGTCCTTGCGATGAGAATCTAGTGGTTGAGGTGCAAAATTCCATAATGAAGATCCAATGTTCAAAACTTGGCATGACCAAAATATTGACAGTGCTCTGTGATTTACCTGAAAATAATGGATCTTGAGAAATCCTTGATTTACCCTAAGATAATGGATCTCGAGACAATTTCAACATGAAGCGGCCAGACAAATTGATTGTAAATGTCTAAACCACCCAAAAATTGCTCTTAACCGCTATTTGTGATGTTTATCAATTTTGGGTGTACCATTTTTCAGACTCCTTAATCACTTACAAACTAGTTTAGTCCATGACTTTCTTTTTTCCTTGAACAATTTTAAATTTTTAGATGTCAAATGTTTTGATTAAAACATTGTACCTCTTTTGTAAAACCCAAAAGTTCTACAACAAGTTGTTTGCTTAAGCAATCTATGCTGATCTCCTTGTAGTAACTTTTTTTTTTTTTTTTTTTTTGCAATTAAGTTAGTAAAAACTGAAACTTTTTAAACAAGGGTAAATGTAACTATATTCTTGTCATTCAAGAATGACTAACTATTGTTTTTTCCATTCAAGTATAACTAGCCTTTTCTTTTTCATCTTAATGCAACATATTCATACTCAATTAAGTGACAAAAATTGTTTATCGACTAAAATGAAGAAAAACGAGGCATTAGAAACATAAACTTTGTTTAAAATGATGAATTATAAGAAAGAAAGAAAAATACATACATAAAAATTTCAACAGTTAGTGAATATTTTCCATATTCACCAACTTTCTTCATCCATAGGACCCCTCATTCTCCTTCACTCAAAATTGGAACAATGAGAGGATTCATTTGTGCAAGATAAACAATTGCCCACCTGCAATAACCCACAAAACATATTCATGTTCCAAATTCAACATGTCATAAGTTTTAAAAAGATCCATGTTCTAAATTCACATATATCGTCAATAATCATCAATACTTTTGATATGAAGCTTCAGTAAATTATCAAGAAAACAAACTTACATCATCCAACAGCATACAGTTGCAGTAATCACCAATGTAAGGTGGAATCTGCACATTAAATATTCATATTCATGGCATGAACATCATAAGTTACTAAGATACAATCAAATTTTAGTGAGCTAATTTAGTCAATACTGCAATTTTCAATAAGCATAAGCCTAAAAGGAAAATTTCACATTAGTGTGTGTGTAGATATGGCGACAAAAGTAAAGATTGAGAAGTAAAATGGAAGGAGGCATACAGGTTAGCGGAAGGGCCTTTGTTGCAGCAAATTCGAGCGCAAAGGCAAGCAATGATTCCGATAGCTAGAAAACTCAGAGTTGTAAGGATAAACCCCATCGCATGCGATTGATCTTGCAATTTCAAATTAAATAAATATCAAGTCCAAATCGAAATCTATATTCCCAAGGATCTAACTGAATTAAAACAAGAAAATGTACAAACAATTATGTGTGTAAAGTGATTCTCGGAAACTTATAACAAACCCGATCTCCGGTGACCGGCGAATGGCGATCGTTCGAGGTGGAGGCTCGTCGATCCGGCCCTGAGAAAAGAATTTAACCCGATCCACTCACTTCCAAAATTCAACAGCGTAATGGATATCAGAAAGAAATGTTGTAAATTTAAGGGTGGTTTTGCAAAAGGGCTAAAGTTAGAGGTCTCGTAGTTAAATGTAGAGGCGGGATTTGAGAGGTGGAATCTGATGTGTAGCTCGTCAAAGAAAGAGAATATACGCCATTGATGTTGAGGATTTGTGTGGAGATCTCTTGGCGTTTCTTTCTCATCCGCAACACTAGCAGTTAGAAAATATCTTAGAACATTTTTATATTTGTAATGGTTTTATAGCCATTGATGAACATATTATGCCATTGATGAATTAGAGTTAACCTCTTTTCACAAAATCATTAATATTAGGGATATGCAAAAAACCGCACAAACCGCCCACACCGCACCAAACCGCACCGCATGCAGTTTAGAATTTCGCGGTGCAGTTTGCGGTTCGTAATTTTGTCAAACCGCACTACGTGGTGCGGTTTGCGGTTTATAGTTACCAAACCGCGGTTCAAACCGCACCGCATCGTATTATTAAAAATTATATATATATATATATAGGGTTAGGTTATTTTGTTTTCACTATCTATTGTGTGCCCGTATGACTGATTCTGGACCAATCATTTTAGTTATTTTAAGAAAGTAATTAATGCATATTACATGTTGAAGATATAATAGGTATTAATTACATCTTCAGCATTTAATATGCATTAATTACTTTCTTAAAATAACTAAAATGATTGGTCCAGAATCAATCATACGGGCACACAATAGATAGTGAAAACATTTGAATCTAACTCTCTCTCTTTCTCTCTCTCTCTCTCTCTCTCTCTATATATATATATATATATATATATATATATATATATATATATATATATATATATATATATATATATTTCCAATCACTGAATACTTTATATTGTCAAATAACTTTTTTCTATATCATGATGGTTAAATATGGTAATTGAAGACTAAAAAGACTATGATATCAAACTTCGTAGGTCACAACTTAGCAAGACATTTTGTGGGTTTTTTTGTTTGCAATATCTCTGCCTTTTAAAGATATGCAATATAATTAATAAATTTTGAAAGTGTTTAAATAGAATGAATAACAACAAAAGTTATAAATTGAAACAACTTATCAAACCGCATAAACTGCACACAAACCGCACAAACCGCCCGCATAAAACCGCACCGCATAATGCGGTTTAGAGCTTTCGCGGTGCGGTTTGCGGTTTCCAAAAAACTCAAACCGCATGTGCGGTGCGGTTTGCGGTTTTAACTTTAAACCGCACCAAACCGCACCGCGAACACCCCTAATTAATATAATGAGTTGAATTACTTTTTAAATTTTCATGATTTTGGATTTTTTGTTTTAAATATTTTAGGTTTTTATAAATAAAAAAACAGCTACTGAGAGCTTGACACGTGTTGGGGTACGTTTGGGAGAACACCAATTTCAATTATTTACCATATTGCCCTTCACCATTTTATATTTTCTCCCCCATCTATCCTACATTTACCCAATCAACCTCTTCAAAAAAACAGTCATTTTCCTCCTTTAATCACAACCATCTAATTTGACAAATAAACAACAAAGATTTACCCTTATAGTCTTCACACACACATACACACACACACACACACACACTCTCTCTCCCTCTCTCTCTCTCTCTCTCTATATATATATATATATATATATATATATATATATATATATATATATATATATATATATATATATATCGATCATCGACATCAAGGGGTTGATAGAACTGATGTCGATCCCAATGGGTTTAGTTAGATTTGGTATTGTTATCCCTACTCAAAATTTTATAGAGAATAACTGTTTGATTTAAATGGTATATGTTTTTAATATTATCAAATAATATTCTTTAATATAAAAATTGTTTATAATGCACTTGACACTTGGTGCTATTCATTTTATAGCATATGAGGAGATTCATAAGCTTTTAGTTTATCGTAGGTATAAACGAATGGCCTCCATTACTCCTGCTGATGTTTTATTAGCAGGTTTTTGTAAGAAATTGCATGACTTTAGGGACTAACAAAGAGGCTTGTGTAACAGCCGATAATTCCCAAGACCATAATTTAATTTAGAATTCTTTAATTTTTTTTGAGTTGGGCTTTAAATCATTGGATATTTTCTTATTGGGCTTAGGGTGTGCAATACACGGGGAGTACCACCCTATGTACGCTGGGCGTACTGAGGTGGATTGATCGCGGGTACCATGCACGTACGCGTTGTGTACAAATGAGTACGTGCAACATACGTGTCCAGTCCCTAAAACCCTAATATTTAGGGTTTGAGCACTATTTAAAGAACATTATGACCTAAGGATCTTCTTTATTAGCCTCCATCTTGTCTCTAATGTAACGCCCCGATCCTCAGGTATTAATTAATTAAGAATTTTTGGATAAAGCTCTACTCGACGAGTTGGTCAACCTACTCGTCGAGTAGCAGCGGGGTGAGAACGCATGTTTAGTGACCTAGGCGAGTCCATTATTGGGACTCGGCGAGTAGGATCTGGCAGATGAAACCCTAAATCCTAGGGTTTGCACCCCTATTTAAAGGAGCCTCAGCCTCCTTTGGGACTCCTTACAGTCTTTGAGAGCCCTTGAAACCCTAATCTGTGTGTGTGTGCCTTGGTGTGGGTTTGAAGCTTGGAAAAGAGGATCTTGGAGGAAGGAAGCTAAGAGTGCAAAGGAAATTGAAGCAAGAAAGGCGTGGGAAGTGGGCTTTGCCTCAGCTAGCACTGTTCGAAGGTATCAAAGTACCATTCTTACTTCCTTTTCTTCCCTGTGGTTGATTCTAGGGCTTTTTATGGATTTTCAAGTTGGGATGTTGAGCTATAGGCTAGATCTGAAGTTGTAACTTCAGATCTGGACCTTCCTTGGATGGCTTTTCCTTTGGATAGGCATGCGTGTGTACCCGTCGAGTTGCAAGGAGGAAACTCGATGGGTGGCCCTTAAGGATTGATCGGGATTCGAAGGAACTCGACGAGTCACTCCGATGACTCAGCGAGTTGGAATATGCCCCATGGACTCGGCGAGTGGCCAAGTGCACTCGGCGAGTTGAGGTCAACATGGACTGTTGACCTTGACTAAGGACTCTGACCTTGATCAGGAATTACTAAGGGGTTATGGGGTGTCTCATAATAGTAAGAACTTATGAGTATATTGTGCTATGGTTATAGGTGGTGGAGCTGGTGTCAAGTGATCCGATAGTTAGAGTTTGCATTTCAATCGACATCTGCTAGGTGAGTTATCCTCACTATATCGACAGGGTCTACAGCACCAAGGCCGACCCTTTATGATTTACATCCTGATTAAGGATGGTTGGTTGTTATTGCCATGCTAGATTTCATCCTAGTTTAGGATGGGTGTTATGTTATTGCTTTGTTAGAAACCATCCTGTTTAGGATGGTTGTTATACTAGAGATCGGTTAGATCAGTTGTTATGGTATGCTATGATTTTGATCTGTTAGATCGGAATCAGGATAGATAGTATGTTATGCTTTTATGATCCGTAAGGATTGGTATGTTAGTGACCTGTTAGGTCGATACTCTATTTACGAGTGAAACTCTATGATTGATGGTCAATGAGATAGATATGTTTGCTATGTGTATATGCCAATATATGATAGTATGCGTACATGGTTAATTGCTTGTTGGTTGGGATGAGGCGGTCCTGCTTTGTGCTGAAGGCTAACACACCCTCTGAGCGGTCCGGGGAGACTGTAGGCCCACGCGGCGGACCAGTCATGCCAAAGGCTCGGGATAGATTAAGATAAACTGTAGGCCTAGTAGAGCGGACCAGTCCGGCCGATGGCCCAGTATGTATGTTGTTTGATTGATCGTTATGGCTATGGCTTCTGCCAGTATGGTATTTGTATTTTGGGGGTAGCTCACTAAGCCCTCGGGCTTACAGTTTTTAGTTTATTGTTTCAGGTACTTTAGAAGAGCGAGGGAAGGCGAAGGCATGACCGTACCGCTCCTTATCCTCATGATCTATTTTGGGACACTTTGATGATAAATGAATTGGAAATGTTTTGTAAAAACAATTACTATTTGACTCTTTTGTTAGTATTAAAAGTTTAAATTTGGCGTAAATTTTATGGGTGTTACAAGTTGGTATTAGAGCCTTGGTTTGAGTGAATTGGAGGAACACTCGTGTGAATCCAGTCTCAAACCAAGGAGATTTTCGGAAAATAAGTTTTTAAAATGCTTTTCAAAATAAAGGATGGAGGATGCAGAGGGTACGATCATCCGGAGCCTATAAGTAAGCCCCAAAATACCATACAGTTATTTGATATTCTGATATGTTAGAACAGCATGCTAGTGCTAGGCTAGGTATTTTCAGGAATCGCATGATAGATTGGCCTGATTGTATGATACCTATTAGCCTAGGGTTTCTTGTATATGGGATTGACATCATAACTGTAGATGTTTAGTGTATGCACCATGGCTGTGGATAGTCAAGATCTTATAGCCTGAGAATGTCCAATTCGACCTTAGTGTAGGATCGGATATTTCAAAGTCTATCGGGTCCAGCGCTATGTGCAGCCAGTGTACACTAGCGCTGCAGGGGATGATGGAAGTTTCATGGATGTGTGGGTGGTGCGGAACTGCAGGATTAATTACTAGTTAGGCGATGTCCCCTGTTAGTGAGGGTTTGAGCGCATATTATGTTAAATACAGTTTAGGTTGTTGTGGTGATACTTGAGACAAATATGGGTAGGTGTGGAAGGTAGTAGGGGCCCATACTATTGAAAGCACAGGACCCATACACGTATCAAGGAAGTCACAACCCCTAGGGATTGAGGGTAATTGGTCTTCCGTCATTATATGATATGTTTGAGACATTGAGTGTGTTTGCGAGTATGGTGGTGACGAGACGTGTTGCTTCGGGGTCCGGATTAGGATCAGGGTCAGGAGACGGAGGAATGGAGGTGTCGGTAGCACCTGAGCCCGTGGTTCAGATAGGGACTGAGGAGTTGGATGCCCGGATTCGGGAGATCATGCACGATGAGATTGCTGTTGCATTTCGAGCGCAGCTGCCAGAGATGTTTGGGTCGATTAAGACCACGATGGTCGAGTATTTTGATGAGCGGTATGCCGCTCTAGCAGAGACTGCTGCCGCTGCAGCCACTTCGGCTGTAACCGCTGCAGGGGTTGGAGGAGGAGGAGCCGGCAGGGCTTTCCAGTACCAGGACTTAGACAATACGAAACCCCCAGCATTTGATGGTACACAGGATGCCATTCGGGCTATGAGGTGGTTATCTGACATGGAGGGATGTTTCTTCACATGTTCATGCCCTGCTGACCAAAAGGTCAGGTGTGCCCTGAACCTGCTGAGGCTTGGGGCGAAGGACTGGTGGAGGCTGACGATTGGGTTGTATACTGATAATCAGAGGGCTGCTATTACCTGGGAGCAGTTCCGGGATATGTTTCGCACCCGCTACGTTCCGCGCGTGGAACGGGAGCGGCTTGCTCAGGAGTTTTTGACCTTGAGACAGGATGAGGAGTCTGTGATGGAGATTACCTGTATGTTCACGGAGAGGGCTATGTTTTGCCTGGAGTTTGCTTCAGAGCAATCTTAGATGACTCATTATCTGAGTATGCTCAAGACGGATATTCGACAGTTTGTGTCTACTCAGCGATGTGATACCCTCCTGGACCTACAGGAAGCCACGCGGCGGCGTGAGTTGGATATAGAGCTGCAGTTGAAGGAGTAGTGTCAGGCACCGACACAGTCTCAGCCGGCGCCTAAGCGGTCTAAAACCGCTGATACACGGTCCAGGGGTCATCAGAGCCGCACTTGTGGAAAGTGTGGCAAGGCTCATTCAAGGTTTGTCGAGCAGGAGGTGGGTGTCACAAATGTGGCAAGGAGGGGCACTATGCCAGGGACTACCGTCAGTCCGCCCCTCCAGCAGATATGAGGATTTTTTACCATTGTCATCAGGTTGGTCATGTGAAGACCAACTGTCTGCAGCTCGCCGCCAAGCCGACGTAGGGTTCCGCGTGCAGCTACTGTGAGGATTGGAGATGGGAGGTCAGTCAAGATGGAGCCTCCGAAGGCTCAGGGTCGCGCCTTCCAGCTCACGGCCGAGGAGGCCAAGGCAGCACCGGATGTGGTTGCTGGTACGTTCTTAGTAAATTCTTTTTCTTCTTTGGTTTTATTTGACTCGGGGGCGAGTCGGTCGTTCGTATCTCATACCTTCTCTAGAGGGTTCAGTGTGCTGATAGATGATCTTGCGTGTCTGTTGCGAGTTTCGATCGCCAACGAGCACAGGGTTTTTGCTTCTTCGGTCTACCGAGGACGTGAGTTGGAGATTGTTGGGGTGTCTTTCCTGATAGATTTGGTTCCTATCCCCATGAGGGATGTATGCGTGATTGTAGGAATGGATTGGCTTAGCCGTTTTGGCGCCATGATCGACTGTGAGGGACAGCGGGTGGTGGTTCTAACCACAAGTGGGGGAGAACTGGTGGTATATGGTGAGGGCACCAGGTCGGGATCAGGGTTCTGTTCGGCGGCCAGGGCTCGATAGTATATTCAACACGGGTGTGCCAGTTATTTGGCGTATGTGGTAGATACATGGGTTAGAGAGCAGCTCTCAGTTTCAGAGGTCCCTGTGGTTAGAGAGTTTGCTGATGTATTTCCGGAGGAGTTATCCTCAGTGCCTCTGGTGAGGCAGGTTGAGTTTAGGATTGATCTAGTGTCAGGTGCGGGCCAAGAGTCTACAAAGTGGAAAGAGGCGATGAACATCGTGATTCAATCCTTGTATGACAATCAAGTTTGGAACTTGGTTGACAATGTACCAAGTCATAAGACAATCGGGTGCAAATGGATCTTTAAGAAGAAAACGGATATGGATGGGAAAGTACACACTTATAAGGCGTGATTGGTTGTGAAGGGCTTTACTCAAACTCCTGGAGTTGACTATGATGAGACCTTCTCATTAGTAGCTAAGATCAAGTCTATAAGGGTTATGCTAGCCATAGCTGCATTTCATGATTATGAAATATGGCAGATGGATGTCATAACCGCTTTCTTTAATGGGAAGTTGGCTGAGGATGTTTACATGATTCAGCCAGAGGGTTTTGTAGATGCGAAGTACCCTAATAGAGTGTGTAAGATTGAGAAATCCATTTATGGATTGAAGCAAGCATCTCGTAGATGGAATCTTTGTTTCGATGAGAAAGTCAAAGAGTTTGGTTTTTCGAGAAGCGAGGATGAGTCTTGCGTATATGTTAAAGCTAGTGGGAGTATAGTTAGCTTTTTGGTGTTGTATGTGGATGACGAACTACTCACAGGAAACAACGTTCCAACCCTACAGGAAGTTAAGTCCTGGCTTAGGAAGTGTTTCGCTATGAAGGACCTCAGAGAAGCTGCTTACATTCTGGGGATAAGGATTTTGAGAAATAGGAGTAAAAGAATAATAGGACTTAGTCAAAGTACCTACTTAGACAAGGTGTTGAAACGTTTCAACATGGAGAATTCCAAGAAAGGAGAATTGCCTATCCAGAGCAATACCAAACTGAGTAAGACTCAGAGTCTGAGTATCAATGTCGAGATAGCAGAGATGAGTCGAACGCCATATGCTTCCGCTGTTGGCTCGATCATGTATGCTATGACATGTACTCGCCTTGATGTGGCTTTTGCTTTGAGCATGGTTAGTCGATATTGAGGGAATCCTGGTAGAGCTCGCTGGATAGAAGTAAAGAACATTCTTAAGTACCTACGAAGGACTAAGGACTGGGTCCTTACCCTATGTGGGAGTGATGACTTAAGAGTGATAAGGTATAGTGACGCCAGTTTACAGACCGACCGCGATAATTTCCACTCTCAGTCGGGCTGGGTATTTACCCTGAATGGAGGAGCAGTGACTTGGAAAAGTTCCAAGCAGGAGACCGTAGCTTATTCAACGTGCAAATCAGAGTACATAGCAGCGAGCGAAGCGTCGAAGGAGGCAATATGGATAAAGAACTTCATTGTAGACCTTGGAGTTGTACCAGCTATAAAGGAGCCTATGGAGATTTTCTTTGATAACGAGGGTGCGGTTACCTTAACCAAGGAACCAAGGGATCATGGCATATCCAGACACATCGAAATAAAATATCACTTCATAAGACATCGGGTAGAAGAAGGACTCCTCGTAATGAAGAAGGTATATTTATAAGAGAACCCGACAAATCCCCTTACGAAGGGACTGAGTAGGCAGCATTCTATGAGCATTGGCCTGAGGGACTATATTAGTTTTAGTGAATATATAGATAGTTAGAAACTTGTAATAAATAAATGTAATTGACATTTGATGATTAAGTAATAAGAGTTTTATTTATGAGTAAAGTTTACTATATTTTGTCAATTGTTTATTTTGTGTTTCACCTTTGCATGTTTTACTTCCTGAATAATAAGATTATTCGAATTATCCACAGTCGATCATACTTTGGAAGTAAGCTACGACGATAGACTGTCATGAATTGGATTGTAGATTGTCTAAGTGTTTATACATAACAAAGGTCTGCTACAACATTCATGAGTGCTCTTGAAATAAGATTTGAGTATTGGATTAAACTCATGCTCATATGAATCACTTCATGGAATTCATCATGAGTGGTTGTGAGACGATAATATCATATAATCTTCAAACTAAGATATACGAGTTGTTGATTGCAAGTTGATTGTACATTGATGGTACGTAAACGCAGTGACGCATCCTTTATATGGCTAGGGGGCCATGACCCCCTATTTTTTTGACCTCCTTAATACTAGATTATATATAAAAGTTTGGTTTTATTTGTTGACTAACCATATGTCCCAAGTTAATGATATACGTATTTTTATATGTAATGTTAAAATAACTAACTTTTAAAGATAAACACAAGGTTGCAAGTTGCATAGAATTAGCTAGATTATTATAAACCTTTGCTACTTTTAGTGTGATTTGATATTTGTTAGTTCCTAGGCTCATATTTATTTTAAAAAAATAATGTTATATATTTTTAAGAAAATTAAGTTAGTGAAACAATCTGCTAATGTCAATAATATACGATAACTAATTTTGTAAAGTATAGTTAGAATAATTAGTTATATTTAAATATAATTATTAAATTGTTATTCTATTTTACTATTTTGTTAAGTATTAGCAAATCATATTACATATTCAACATTAAAATGATAAAACAATCAAAATTGGTTTCAGCCCTTCCGGTTAAAGGGTCCGTGTTCCGCCCCTGAAATTAAGGATGCAAGACAAATGTTTGATGAGACTAAAATGTTGTATTAAAATTAAGTAGGATGCTACAATATGTCAATTTATGAAAGTACATTCCTATGTCGTGATTTAGCAAAAAACCTTTTGCTTTGGTATACCGACTGTTCAAACCCGTGCCAATGGCGCGGATGACCTTTATCTAGTTAATATTATGTCACGTCTCACTCTATTACTTCTCCATTGTAAAATAACTTATAATAACTAATATATGCAATTAAGGACATTCAATTATATATACAATTAAGTCATAACACTCTTAACTACAATGATTTTTTAGTCGGGGTAAATATGCTACCAAAATGATTTTACCTGTTATGATGTCTTCTCTCAACTTTTCGATGTCAAGCCTCAATTTCTGATTTCGGTAATTACATTGACATCTTCCACTTGTGTGGTTTTTTTAAATTTCGTTTTTTTTCTTTTGCAAGTTACAAGCGATGGAATTAACAACATTGTACGACTATAATTTGGTTTCAATAAGAGCCCAACAAGCAGGTATATATGTAATTAAACTTTATAATGTAAAAGATGATAATATTATATAAATTGGACATCAGATTATGACTCTTTCATGAAAAAGCTTCTTTATTGACTTTTACTTATAGCTTTTAAGATTTGGATTTGATGATTAGATTGTCGAAAATGAATGATATTACGAATGAGAAAAATAAGTGAATGATATGCTGTTAAAATGTAACAAGTTTGATCATGGATAATATTTTCTCGATGAAATGCTTGAACAAGATTTTATTACTAATTTCTTTAACTGCTCTACATACGAAGAAGCTAATACAATAATTTAATCAGTATACTTTGTTGAATGGTTTTTAATCCAATTTTTATAAAAAATTATAATTGTTGTAGTTTTTTTCGACTTTGTTGAGGTATATGTAATCAATGGCACTTAAAACACCATACTTTTCTGTCAGTTTATTGATAAAAGTAAGGCTAATGGTCTACCAAACAAGTTATTCTATTTATCTTCCATGTTTTCAAATTCAATTTCCAGAGTTTAGTGATTTTGCGATTCTTTGTTGTTCGATTCTAGCTGCATGATTGGATCTAACATGCACTATTATCTGACCTTTGCTTCAATTAACTTGCATGTGTTATTTGATGGTGTTTTATGCGTGTTTAACTATATAAACATACTTCATGAAAATTGGTAAGGCCTTTGTCTAAATAAATAAATGTTGTAATTTATTTATTTATATACAAGTTTAAATTTTAGTTGTGATAATAAATTTTAATTTGGGTGATTGTGTTCGGATTGAAACCAAAACCACCCCGGCTCCTGTTGTTGATAATAATGCCAAAAGTAACCACGTGAGTGAGATTAGTAATCCTGTTTTGGTCCAATGATAAAATGGTCATTTAAAAATAAAATTTACTATGTTTTTTCTGTTAATGATTTTAGGACGTGATGTACATGAACATGAAGCATTGGATCCAAATGATTACACGTTTGAGCTGGAGTGGAAAGATGTATTTCAGATGAATCAAAATGAGCTTGAGTCAGAGATAAGAAAAGTTTATAGGGATCCAACTCTTGATCCCAGAAGAAAGGATTATCTCATTCATAACATAGAACCCTATGGTCAAGTGTGTTTCATTCTATTTTTACTCTTGATTTATATTTTCTTTGATTTTTTGTTATTAATCTGTTAAAGTTTTCTTGGTGAGCTTTATGTTAAAAATACAATGCCAAAATTAGTTATATTTTCAAAGCACTCACCAATTCATGCAAACATTCGTTCATTTTATTATGCTGCTTTGTAATACAAAAATAATCATAATGGAATGGAATCACAAAGGTCTGGAATGGAATCATGGATCATTTAAAAGAATCTGACCCGTACAACGCATTAGGACTGTTCATTATTCGGATAAAACCGAATTGTCCAATTGGACAAAATGGATTGGACAATTTGGTTTGGATATTCAGATTTTTGGATTGGTTTTCAACAAAACCGAATTACTATTTTGGATTTCGGATTGGTTTTGTTTTATACAATATGAACCGAATAATCCAAAAAAACCGAATAACAATGTAGTATTTATTTATTTTTAATATAACTATAACTATTTATTATGTTTATAATTTATTTTTTCAAATAACTTTAAAAAGTTTCATCTAATAAAAAACATTAATATGCATTTTCTCTTAAAAGATCTTTATCTACTAAATATTAAACTATAATATACATTCTTAGTAGTTTATAAATTTTAAATCACAACTAAATATTTTTTTTGCTTCTTCTATAAAAATTGGATAATATTATAATTATATGTCATTTAAAAATGTTTTAGTTTTTGAAAACCGAAATATAAAAACCGATCCAACCGAATTGTAATTGAATCGGATTTGAATTTAGTTTGGATTATTCGGATCTATATTTTGAAAACCGAAATCAATTTGGATTTACTTAATTGGATCGGATCGAATCGATCCATCCAAACGAACACCCCTACAACGCACAAACCTCATCACATAGTTAGTTATCATATGAGGTCAAAAATTCTCAATTTTAAATTTCATTGGCCCTTATTACTTATACTCTCCCACCATGATTTAATTCTTATCTTATTAATCGTGGTAACTTTTTGAAATTTAAATTTCTAGACCCTTATAATAAGAAAATGTGTATCTTTGTGCAAGTTAAATAGGATAAATTTGATAACTTTGAAAATTTACTAACTTCATCCCTTAAAATCAGTAAAGTAAATCGATTTTGTTTGGCAAGGTTATAAATATTATTTTACAATACAATAGCTATATATTTAAAGCATTTACTGTCGTTTTAAATTTACCCTTTCAACCGTCATTATTTCGTTTTCTTGAAGTTGTTGCGGTTGTAGGATATCTTCATTCTAATCAATGGAAGAACGACAGAGGAATTCCCATTATCCAAAGGTGTCAGGCAGGGTGACCTGCTCTCTCCGTTCCTTTTTATAGCAGTTATGGAGGGCCTTAGTGTTGCGATGCGATCAACGTGTGAACTAGGTATCTTCCAAGGTGTTAAACTACCAAATGGAGGCCCTTTGATCTGACACCTACTATACGTAGATGATGCCTTATTTCTCGGGGAGTGGTCGAGGAAAAACATCAATAATCTAGCTTGAATCCTTCACCGCTTCCACATTGCATCATGGCTAAAAGTAAATTTCAACAAATCTAAAGTCTTCAGAGTTGGATCGGACATGCAGGAAGTCTCAAACTGAGCCAGTCCTCTTGGATGTGAACCTTCCTCCTCCCTTTCACATACCTAGGAGCTCTGGTTGGAGCCAACATGGACTTAAAGAAGAACTAGAAACTGATCATAGAAAGATTTCAAGCCAAACTTTCAAAATGGAAATAAAAAACCCTCTCCTTCGGTGGTAGATTGACACTTATTCAATCAGTCCTTGGCAACCTTCCAACATACTGCTTGTCACCGTTTGTAGCACCTGATGGTGTAATCCAAACTCTTGAGAAAATGAGGAACATGTTTCTATGGGGTACTTCGGAAGAAAAGAAGACAATACATTGGATCTTGTAGGATAAGGTGACTGCACCCAAGGAATTGGGTGGTTTAGGTGTTGGTACGATCAAAGCCCTTAATATCTCCCTAATAATGAAGTGGTGGTGGAAGTTGAGAACTGAACCCCATCATCTTTGAGCGGAATCCATCTCAAGCCGGTATAACCTCAAGTCGAAACCTGATAATTTTTACTCAAAGAGATCATTAACAGGAGTGTGGAATAACATTGTTGGAATAAGAAATGCTCTTATGAAAAAAGATATACATGTTACATATGTGCTATCTAAACAACCCGCAACTAATGGAGCAACCTGGAGGTGTGGACTTACCCGAATGGAACATACACAATATGCACCCTCAAACAGAGATGGGGTTACCCCCTACTAATGACAAATTTTGTTGTCTAAAAGAAATCCCATTAAAAGTCAATTGTTTTATATGGAGGGAAAAAATGTGGAGGATCCCAGTCGCATTAGAGCTCTCAAAAAGAGGGGTATATCTGGAAACATTAACTTGCCTCATGTGCAATGAATATGAAGAAGTCACTGATCACGTCCTTGTGGATTGCCCTTATTCTAGGATGGTCTTTGAAGGAGTATTAAAA
The DNA here is from genome assembly GCF_051521515.1 of Lactuca serriola. Classification (NCBI taxonomy): domain Eukaryota; kingdom Viridiplantae; phylum Streptophyta; class Magnoliopsida; order Asterales; family Asteraceae; genus Lactuca; species Lactuca serriola. The sequence continues at coordinate 161,154,944 of NC_136416.1, read as the reverse complement.
TGGTGTAATGTGAATACAAAATCTTTTCACACAGTGAAGGACGTTGTGGACTTTGTTTCTCAGTGGGGGTTGTGCTGAAAATAGAGAAAGCTACTCTTGACAATCTACTATGGAACAATATGGAGTATTTGGAAATCAAGGAATGAAAGAGTTTTCAAGAAACACCGATTACCACCAGATAAAGTCAATGATATTGTCAAGTCAGTGACTTATCTCTAGGTGAAAAACAGGGGAAAAATAAGCGGTTGAATTGGGCAACATGGTCCCAATGCCCATTATCTTATTGAATCATCCACTTTAAGTTTTCTTATCTTTGTTTTCTTTTTCTACTTTTTTTATTCTCCTTTTTACCGTTGATTCTTGTATGCCACTAACTGTGGCTTGATTATTTTTCTCCTGTCTATTAATATATTTTATTTGCCGGTTCCAAAAAAAAGGTAATTCAATGGATTTTTATTAAATGATTTGTGTAATGGTTTGTGTGTTTTCTACATTCATAAATTGTTTTTTTCTATAGTGATGTAAATATGATAACTCTCTTTTCGTTTTTTTGATTTTGTAAATTGTATGGGTGTTTACAAATTCAATGGTTCTTAAGTTAATGATGTGTGTAACTGCTTGTGTGTTTTATGCATTCATAAAACAATGTGTGTAACAGGTTGTGTGTTTTCTGCATTTATAAACCAATTTTTTTCTTCTAAACTAATGTAAATATGATAACTTACAACGTAATACTTTTGATTAAGAATAATTGTTGCTTAATTACATGTTTGATCTAGATACATTAAGTCCATATCTTAGCATTATTTGTTTAAGAGTTGGGACATTTTTTTGTCGTGTTACTGTTTGGTAAATTAATCTAGTGTGGCACTTTGGCATTGTATGATTAGAATGTGCTTGTTGTTCTTGTCCGATTTATTTACATTATTAGTTTTTAGCATCAGTTGTTTAGTGCATTTATTTCTATCGTTTACTTGGTTTAGTTGCTTTCTGGCCAAAAGTTATAATTACAAATATTTGTTGTCTATCGAGTTAGTACAAATACTGTATCTGGGTCTTTTGTAAAGTGGGTGTTTATGTGGTTCATGTTGCTTGTGAACTTCTAAGTACAATTTCTTACAAGTATGACAATTTTTAGATGATCTTATGCTAAAGTTAGTATGAAAAATGGTGTTGTATGCTAGTTTTGCTTTCTATCGTCTATACAAGATAACTAATTTAAACGATATTACTACCAAATTTGTATGATTATATTTCATGTTTTACGTACTTGGTTAAATTGTGGCCTTTTCTTTATGTTGAATTAAGTGTTGGAATTTGTCTTACTTCTTCGTATGTTGTAATAATTGTATGTTTGTGTTGAAATGAGTCCAAAATTAAGTTGCATGCTATTTAATCCAATAATTTTCAATACTATTTTGTTCAAATATGCAATCAGAACTCTTATCATTTCTCTATTATTTTGTGTGTGTGTGTGTGTATATATATATATATATATATATATATATATATATATATATATATATATATATATATATATATTTGAACCTAGCTCTATATAGGGTTAGGTTATTTTGTTTCTAATAACTATTGTGCGCCGGAATGCACAGACCTGGACCATCGGATGGAATACAATCAATGGTCATGATCAGAGGGTCTATGATAGTACAATAGGGTAACATGTACCATATAATCATACAAATTTCAGCATAAGGACATTTTAGTCAATTGAGACAAATTTAAAAAAAGGAGAAATCGAGATTTATGGGATAATTAATGATTTTGATCTAAAAAATATGATTTTTTTTTTTTCAAATTAATTCAATTTCAAATGTAATTTGTAAACATAAACCGATTTTATTCTATCAGAATGACAGAAAGTCAACAATAAACTAGTAAATATATTTGCGGTTTTTATTCTTGCAAAATATGGTTTCATTCAAGATACTTTCTATATTAAACATGTTTAAAGAATTATACAACATATTATCAAGAATAACATTTTCTAAGGAATACAGATTTTATTCTTTAAGAATCACTATTACATTCATCCGTAAAGAATAAGACTATAAACAATTGTTACATGCATTCTAAAAAAATCATGACAAATAATGGTTCGAGGATTACATTTATTCTTAAAGATTAAAACTAAAAATAGTTAGAAAAGAAAAAAAACATCAAAATATAACAAAAACATTAATCCATTCCGAAAGAATAGTATTGTTAAGAAACCATTTATAAATTCTGACAGAATACATTCTGCTATAATGAACTATTGTTCTCCATGTTTTCTTCATTTTCCACATTAATAACAACCTCTTCAAAACCTAAATTCACAAAGAAAACATAATCAACTTTCAGATATTAAAAATTTTAGTGCATTAAATAGAATAAAACAATAAATTCTGATAGAATGTGATATAACTATAATTTCTTCAAACCAACATCAACAATCATCCCTAAACTTGCAATGTAATTTATTCTGAGAGAATGTAATATTTAGGATGTCATTCTATAAGAATCGAGACCAATAACAAGAATGTATACCATTTCTTTTATGACATAATTGGTTACAAGATTCTATTCTAACAAAATTAGAATTCGATATTCCATTCTAGTAAAATGTTGTAAGGTACATATGTACCCTGTTTTGCTGGAAGGGGGTCAACAACTGCATTAAGATATTTGATGTATACCTTCAAAATGTATAAAAATCGTTCTTTATATTTATATGTATATGAAAATTGAATTAAAGTAAAAGAGTGATGAAGAGTAAATAGAAATGGACAAAAATTTCTTTCAGCCATTTCAGCGAACAGTTGGCAGGCAAGGATTGCTACACAAATAATGAAAGAAAAAAAAACTAGAAATACCAATAATCTTGCAAAATTGATAGGTTAGATGAAGCTTACATGTAATCGATGCTAGGCGACTGCTAGCTCGAGGTCTCTCCAGAATCGCCAATAACAGTGAAAAGGGAGTGGTAACGATTGTTGTAGATGGCAGGTGGTTTGAGTTGTTGTTGATCGGTAAGAATGGTGAGGAAAAAGTGGTTCTTGGTGGTGTTCGACGGACAACAGCAGCAACACCACCACCCCTCAGTGGTGGTTTTTCACAGTAGTGAAACACAAAGAAAAAGGAACATGACTCTAGCTGAGTCTTCATGGTTGATCGATTACGAAAAAGGAATCAAAAAAAGTTTATATATACGGCGGTGGTGCTTGATACCTGCTGTAGTGACAGTAACACTCCAACTGAGTGTTTGGAATTGTTAAGAATTGAAGAAATTAAAAGATGGAGGTCGGCGAAGAGAGGAAGTGGGTAGCAGTGATGGTGATGGTGTTGATGCCAATGATGAACATGTTTGACCACACACATGACTAGGTCAAATATATTTTCTTTATTTCCTTAATTGCAAGATTTCAATTAAATGATTTCCTTAATTAAAAGTACAAAAGGTCAAAAATACCCTTTAATGATTTATTGTTTCTTGAATTCTCATTGGTTCATTTAGGCACACAATAGTTGCTAGAAACATTTGAACCTAGCTTTCTCTCTCTCTCTCTCTCTCTCTATATATATATATATATATATATATATATATATATATATATATATATATATATATTGGTTATGTTCTCCTATGTTGACACATTCTCAATATGATTAATTCATAGTATCCTACTTTCTTGGTTCATTGTATTTCAATATTGTGTGTTTGTAGTTTATTGTTTTGTGGGAAAATTTCATACATATCCTTAGAAATTTTTAATATTACTTTTATATCCTTATAAAAATTAAAATTAAGTATATATCCGTTTCAAATTATAAAACTCATACTCATATCCAATGTCATAATTTTTTTAGAATTAAGTCAATTTAAGATTAAAAAACCTATTTAAAATTCAAAATTTTATATCATATTACTAAAATACCCGCTCAAATTAAAGATTAGGATTAAACCTGATTAAACTTTAAAAACCTTCAATTTACTTCTATACTCTTCTTCTCCGGGATGTACATTTTCTCTTCTTCTCCACACCGCTTCTTTTTATTCCAAGGTACAAAACTTGCACTTCTTTCCCCTTTTCATTGCAAGTTGCATAAATTATCTTCCATATTTCGTGGTTTACTAGAATAAGCAGAAAGCAGTAGAAAGAAAGATCTAGGGCATTCACAATGCGTTGAACTCCATAGATTTCAATAGATTTTCACATCATTTTTCTACATTCTATACAACTTAATCAATTTTTTCCTACAATGCATTGAACTCTACAAAGTTCAATAGAAAGTTATAAAAGCTAATTGATAGTATGTATTTAAGATCAGAAAACTTTCCTTTTTTCCCATTGAAGAGTTCAATGATCATTGAACTCCAAATCCATTGAATGCCGATGTGACATCTCACTTTGGTAGAGTTTCATCCATTGAATGACAACTAGACTTGCCACCTCATTTAACCCTCCTATTGAACTCACCATTTTAAGAATGTAACAAAGGATGAAATTGCCAAAGCCATATCTTCAATCGAAATAATTAAGAGGCCATTGATTGTATTCGACAAAGGGGCAACCATAGCTAAAGCTGAAGATGAACTCAAGAACCTAGTTGAAAAAACTAGAATCCCATTCTTGCCAACTCCAGAAGTTTGTTACCCGATTCCCATGACCCAGCTATAACAGTTGCTCGATCACTTGCAACTGGTAAATGTGATGACACCATAATTATAGGTGCTAGATTGCACTTTGCAGAGCCTCCAAAGTGGTCGAAAGATGTTAAATTTTAATTTCATCTTAATTGACATAGATGAAGAAGAGATTAAACTTTGAAACCCCTATTTAGGTCTAATTGGGGACGCAAAAGGATTCTTAAAGTATTGAATAATGAGATCAAAGAAGACACGTTTTTTTGGGCCGAACTCGTCCTTGGATTGAAGCTAGACCTGGCAATTTCAAACACAAAGACACGAATCTGTAAGAGACACGACACGACACGAATACATCTTAAAAATTGAGATACAACATATTTCTCATCGTGTAATCGTATCGTGTCAAATTCGTGGCTGACATGTTTTCATGACACGGATACACGAATTGTCAGGTCTAATTGAAGCCATAACCAATAAGGTTACAAAAAATGTGTCAAGAATGGAGGTACAGTCATCCAAAGATGTTGTCCACTTTCATTTCTTTACTCCAATAAGGATCATCAGAGATGATAATCTCTTTAGCTTGTGATGAAGAGGGAAAATAACAAGTCTGTATATTGCGATGAAAAGAAATAATAAGCTTGAGAATATGAGAAAAGTGTCGTCCAGAGAGAATAAGAGGGTAAAGTTTTTTTAAATTTAATTACGGTTAATCTTAATTTTTTTATTTAAGAGGGTATTTTAGTAATATGATATAAAAATTTGAATTTTAAATAATTTTTTAATATTAAATTGATTTGATCCTAATAAAATTAAAATTATGAGATTGTATATAAATGTGATTTTTATAATTTCAAAAGGATATATATGTATTTTTAATTTTTATAAGGAGATAGAAGTAATATTATAAGTTTTTAAGGATATAAAAGAAATTTTCCCTTGTTTTTATTAACTCTTATGTATAATTTCCATAACCATTAAAAAACATGGACCCTTTATGTAAACTAGTTTTCCATATACGAAATTCTTGTTTGGTTAGTACTAAAAAAGAAAAAAAGAAGAGAAAGGGAAATAATTTAATTCCATTTCCATTCCATCGATTCTCTTTTTAGGAAATGGGGAGGATAATCTGCCGAGAAAAAAAAAAGCGGAGAATTGATTCCGAACTTCACGATCTTAACTTCGAACCTGGTGTGCTACCTATTTTCGTTCACGATTATCTTATCTCCATAGAAATCGATTTATTTATCACTACTGCTTCTCGAATTCACGCTGCAGAAGAGATCGACAGCTTCAATAGCGATTTCTTTGTGGTCGATTGTGCAAACCCAATTTCTAATCTGGTTCAAATCGGAGGAGGCACACGGTCAATGTCTGATCGAAATTGACATATATTGATCATTTTTTAATTTAAACAAAACCATTTTGGTTATTTCTGTTTCTTTGCAATCTTCTGAATTCGACTGCTTACATTTTTGCTTCAGTACTGATGGATGTTGCCACTTGAGGTGCTCTTGAAACAGGAAATCATGTTGGTAGATTAATACTCTAGATTAGGCTGTACAATATTAATTAGGTTGAACAATATTGGTTTTGATTGTTCTTGTTGTATGATGTCGTTACTAATTGTGGATCAATGGTGTAATTTTGTTAGTGGGATAAAGAACAAACAGTTGTGTACATCAATTTGTATCTTGTTCTAACTTTTTATTATATGCGAAACAAGAAATTACGGTCGCCAAGAAAAATCAAAATTAGATGCAAAACCCGCTACTGAAATTGAAATTGAAATGATTTTCAAGAACATTTCTCCGGTGAATTCTCTAATCGAATCAATTCTTTTTCTTTTATTTTCATTCTCTATTGCAATTCTATCTTTTAGTACCAAACACCCCCTTACTGTGGTAGTTTTTTGTATATTCATTTTTATATTTCATTATATATTATATCATATTTTTTTCATTTATTTACACAAAAAATGTCTCACGTGTCTTAAAAAAATGATTCATATATTTTTTTTTATTCAACCGTTATAAAGTTACTTCAAAATCATAACTCTTTAAATTAATAACTTTATAAATAATTAATTAGTTATTATGATTTTTAATGTGATATAATAATAAAAAAGGAAAGTTTTGATTGTAGGCCACAAACGATAGGACACCATGCGACGAAGATCAGGTAACGTGTATATATATGTACCACAAAATTTGACTCTTTATCTTTTTGAAAAAGTTCATGCATAACTACGCAAGAAAATCATTTTATTATGGATACCTACACCGCTAGCTGTGGTGGTGGTGGTGGTGGTGGAGGAGGAGGAGGAGGAGGTGGACCGTTATTGCTTGGAATACGTCACAACTCACCACCGCAGCATCACTTTATCAACTATACTTTTCAAATAATCGGCAAAAAGTTTAAACTCCTGTAGCACTTTCACGTCTGCACCACCGTCGATCAACGGCGGAAAAAACAACCAAAAGCTCGTCACCACCACAAACCCCACCGTTAACAGCCGTGAAACAATCTCCGGCAATTCAAATTTTCCTGCTAACGCTCTCTTCACCAATAGTTCCACGACGACACATATACCATGGAGCACAAAAAACGACGTCATTTCCCATGTTGGAATCACACGCATCACGTAGTAAAACAGTAATTCATGCATCAGACCGGAGACCACGAAGGTGGCGATCAACGCCGGAAGTGAAGCCCATTCCTTGCCGGAAAACACAGACTTCACGGGTTTGTATACTGTGTGACGCAGGATGTTTGTTACCATGAGGTTCCATCTCCGTCCCCAAAAATCCTGCAGTGATGTCGCCAAGTACGGCTCGTCCGATGGCGGCTCAAGCTCCACTCCGACCACCGCCCATATCACGGCGTTAGAAACAAAGACCAGAATATCAACCAGTAGAAAAACTAGTGCACAGTAGATGCCTAATATAATATGTTGATTCAGTTTTTCTTTGTTTTTATACACAAAACTGATCAGTATGGGGGAAATTAAGGTCTCTATCCATAAATTGAACGGCGATTTCTTTTTGAGTTTGAAGGAATCTGATCTCAATTTGACTGGTAGAGAAGCGATGGTGATAAAGCGGATGAAGGATTTAGAGGGATAAAGTGGGCCTTGATCGAAAGCAAAGAGGAGGAGCTTGAAATTGGCGAGCCAGGTAATGAAGAGGGTGGCAACGGCGGTGGTGAAGGCGGAGGAGAAGAGGAGGGGTACAATTGCTAGAAGGCAGAAGATGGGTATGAGGGAGATGAGCCTGTAAATACCTTTGGGAAGCTTTGAAGATATGAAATAAGAGTAAGATAGAGCAGCAACAGTGGTGGAGAAGAAGATCAAAGTATTGGTATCACCTTCTGCCATTGATGAACACAAGAAACGCACCCAATAAAAGGTGACAATAATAAACTACTAAAATCAGCAAGAGTCATGTTTTTATCGGGAAAACTTTTATTTGTATCCAATTACCCATACCACAATCACTTTTATCAATAAATTATCATAGCTATCACCTCCAATAAATTCATCTTTTAAGGTGTTAGGCTGGTGGGACCACGGACTCGCATGCCGAGCTTCGTTTGGTCGGCGGAAATTTTCTGCACCAATGAAAAACAAAAAAATGGTCCTTCATTGTCAATTTTATGTGTTTTTGGTTAAAAACGAAAAATTGATATACTATTGGTCCAAAATTAGATATTTCTATTGTTTTTGGTCCCTATCTACTTAAAAAGACCATTATGTCCTTATAATTTGTTTTTCCATTTTTTATTATCTATTTTTATTCAAAATAAAAAAAAAACCCACCACCATTCCCCCCTCTCTCTTTCTCTCTCTCTCTCTCTCTCTCTCTATATATATATATATATATATATATATATATATATATATATATATATATAGATCCGTTAAGAAATTTTTTTTGGTAGGAAGGTAAGAAGTTTTTTTCCTATATATTTTTTTGACGAACAAAAGAAATGAATCGCTAGATGATTCATTTGTAAGAAGATTCACAAGAAAAAATTCCCAAAAAAACATCTTTACGATTCATTATTAAGTAAATTAAGAAAAAAAATTCACTTTTGTGACAATTTTAGTGAATAACAACAAAATCATTGTATAAATGAATCATCGAGATGTTTTTTTGAGAATTTTTTCTTGTGAATCATCTTACAAATGAATCATCTAATGATTCATTTGTAGAAAAAAAACTTCTTACCTTCCTACCAAAAATTTACTTCTTATTTGATCTTGACTATATATATATATATATATATATATATATATATATATATATATATATATATATATATATATATATATATATATATATATATATATATATATATATATGGGATAGAGAATATACATTACAGCCCCACCTAAGCTTAGGTACTAAACCTCTAAAATATGTCGTTTTATCATACTAAATATACCCGGTTTGGTTTCACTTGGTAAATATACCATCCTCCATAACATTTCTTTCTTTCATTATCGTTTTACCCATCTCTGTTTTCTTTCTTCAATTATCATTTATTGCTTCACCCAAGTGAATATTACTAAACCCTAAACCTAAACCCTAAACCCCAAATTTAAACCCTAAACACTAAACCTAAACCCTAAACCTAAAATCTAAACCATAAACCCTAAACCTAAAACCTAAACCCTAAACCTAAACCATAAACCTTAAACATAAACCCTAAACCCTAAACCTTACTGTGTCGATCTTGAATTTACATCTTGAAATATTAATCGTGAATCCTTTAACCGTAATCTTTATATAATAAAACAATTTATTTTCAAAAGGTTTAGTACCTAAGCTTAGGTGGAGCTGTAATGTATATTCCCTTTTCCCATATATATATATATATATATATATATATATATATATATATATATATACATATCTTCATCTGGGTTCTTTAACTTCGTCTTCTTAAACACACACACACACATACACAAACTACACAAAATTATGAAGATCCTCATCGATTGAGAAAAAGAAATACGAATGGGAACAGCATCAAGGTCGATCGATGGTCCAGTGGTCCATCTCTTGTGCTCTTCTGTCTCAGAAGGATGCCAAGGAAGAGGGCTCGGTGTGGCTAAGGGTTTCGAAGGGAAGAAGGCCAGAAAAGAATTCAGACGAGAAGCACGACTTTGCAGGTGGTTCAGTGGTGTTTACTTTGATGAGAGAAGAAGAGATGTGCGAGAGGTGAGGTTGTTGTCTCGATGGCTCACTAAAGCACCACTACAGTGGAAAGTGAACCGGGTGGTGATGGCTGAAGATAACGACGACAACAACTAGGGTGGTGGCATCGGGTGGTGATGGCAGAGCTGTGATGGCAGTGGGTGGCTCCGCCGCTTCCTTTCTCTTCTGTTAGGTAGCTTGACGAGGAACAAATAGCAGCAGCGGTGTTGGGGTGTTTGATGGTGGTGGATCATGACAGGGGGAGGCAGAGGAGTTGCCACAGTCGACTGTGGTGGCTTTCTTCGTCGGAGAAGTGAGAAACAAGGGAGAGAGATGAGTTGGAGATGAAAGGGAGGTCGGGGAAGGGAATTTGACGACATCAGCTGTGGTGGGTGGTGGTGGTTTGCATTGGCGATGGGTGGCAGTCGACTTTTGGTTTTCTTGCTTGCTCTAGCGATTCACGACGAGGAAGGGGAAGTAGCGGCCGGTGGGAGGTGTTGGTTGTTTATGGTGGAGCAAGGTGGCCAAAAGGATCATTGAGGTGGGCCGTAGAGTGGTGTAGCTTCTTCCTGCTCGTTTTCCAGCACTACAATGGAAGAGATGAGGGGTCGGTATTTGAAGAGATGGGTAAAAAGATCATGAGAGAAAGAGAGAGGGGGGTTTATTTTGTTTTTGTTTTTAATTTTATTATAAGAATAAGAAAATAAATAAAAGAAATTAAAATATAATTATTTAAGAGCATATTAGTCATTTTAGGTGGGATGTGAACCGAAAACACAAGAAAATACAACCATAGGGACCAAAACCACACAAGGTATCTAAAATTGGACGAGTGGTACATCAATATTTTGTTTTGGACCAAAACTACTGAATTTTGCCAAACATATGGACTATTTTTGCAATTTTGTCAAAAGAAAAGGTGATTGGAGGAATTGAACTTCTTTTGCACTTCACAATTGGTCAAATGACTATTTTTCATTTAAAAAAAAGATTCAAAAAATCTCATTTTTTTAACATATATAAATACCTTTACATACCATATTTCACCCCACTTCACATTTTTTTTTACTCAAACAATATACTTCCTCCGTCCTAAAATTATTATCAACAGACAAAAAACACACAGATTAAGGAAAACATTAATTATTATTAACTTTATACAATAAAATAAAAGTTTTGTCTTTATTTTGCATTTAATGTTTTATTAAATGCTTAGTTGGTTAAGTAATAACGAGGGAGTATTTTGGTAAAAATGTTATTTATTTTTAGCAGTAGACTATTATTTTGGGACAAACTAAAAAGAAAAGATTGACTATAATTTTGAGACGGATGGAGTAATTTTTATGAAAAAATGACTTCTTCTTCCAACCCAAAAGCTCAAAAAAAATACCAAAAGAAACACCAAAAACACAAATTCAATCTCATATTTTTCACGAAATTTGGTTCAAAGTCAAAGTGATCGACCTATTTATTCACCTCTAAATTTACACTTTGATGGTGTTTACTACCCATTTCAAGCCCGAAATCAACATCAATACCAAAACCAACCTCAATTTCAAAGATAATTTTAATTTCAAAACCAACTACAAATAAACTTTTCATCCCAAGTCTCATCCCAAATGGAAAATGACTTTAACCCATTTGATGATCTTTCTGACTCCCCAATGAATTTCAAAACCCAATTCCAAACCCAAGGGGAACCCGAAGTCGTCCCTAAAACAGAATCGGAACCGAAGAAAATCAACCACAATTAAAAAAAAAAAAAAAAAAAAGTGGAAGGGCGGCTCCAAAAAATGGACATTGGCGGAAGAAAAAGCGTTAGCTCATGTGTGGGTGGATATTTCTGAAGATCCGATGCTCAGAAACAACCAAGATTGTCCAATTTTTTCCAAAAAATTACATGGTGTTTTCTCATGGCGATGAATCTTGGAGAGTACCAGAAAAAAATACCAAATTTATTCGAAGTGGAGAAATATGAACAAAATGGTGACGGAGTTTAATGGGGTGTTTTCGAGTGTCAAACGACAATGGCAAAGTGGTGCAAACGACGAAACTATTTTCTAAACAGCTCTTGAAGTGTACCATAATAAAAAATGTGCCAATTTCAAATTTCTACATGTTTGAAATATTTTGAAATTGTAAAAAAGATGGCAAGAGGTTGACGTTTCTGTAACCTTTATGGGTGCTTCTTCTAAAAGAACCAAATATCCAAATCGATGCATACTCAATCGTCCGATGTGAATGTCGGGATTTACCTCAATGAGGAAGAGTCTTTTAAGCTTCCAAGAGTCACTCATTCCATGAGAAGAGACCGGGGCAAGTAAAATGGAAAAGCGGTGGCAAGTGGTTTGAGTGATATCGACCAACTAACAACAAAAATGGACAACTTAAAGTCGTCCTTGGAACAATATTTGACGGTCACACAAGAGAAAGAAAAAACCGCGCCATGGCGATCTTAACAAGAGACACTTGCGCTCTCACCGAACTTGAAAAAGAAATGACGGTAAAAGCAAAAGAGGAGGTCGCGAAAAAAATACAACATCCAGGTTTTGTTATTTAAATTTCTATGTTGTTTTTTGTGGTTTCTAGGTTCGTGATTTGAAATTCTATTTTTTCTTGTTGTAATTTATTTTCTAGTTTAATAAAATTTTAGTAGTTAAAAAAATAGTATGTTCGAAATTTTTATGTGTAAGAATGGGTCAAAACCAGAAGCCTTGAGGATGAACTCCATATAGTGGGAAAAGGCTATGGATGACAAGTTGAATAGACTGCAGCACATTAAGATGTTTAAAGTTAAGGATGAGATAGATGGCGGTAAAACTTGCAATGGAAGATTGACTGTCAAAGAAATACAACAGAAGGGAAAGGACGATTCTCTAGTTGCAAAGATGACTACAATTACTTCTATGATGAATGCAGTGGCCTCTGAAAATCTCCATCTAGAGCACCTAGATGTGAATATAATTAATCTCCTTTATGATAACTTGGAAGGATACATCTTGAAGGCACGGACAAAAAGTGCTCTTACAGCTGGTAAGAAAAATATGGTGTTCAAGAAGAAAGAAAACATGTATGGCATGAAGCAAACTTCTAAGAAGTAGTACTTAAAGTTTGATAACTTCATGAAGAGGAGTGGGTTTAAAAGACGTGAGGTTGATCACGGTTGTTACTTGAAAAAGTTAAGCTCCTCATACATCAACCTCGTATTAAATATTGATATGTGTTGATTGCTGGTTCCAACACGTAGAAGATCAATGAGCTTAAGAAGTGGTTGACCAGAGAGTTCAAGAGAATGAACCAAGGGGCTACTAAGCTAAAGAAAGTCCTTTGTATGGAGAACATAGCAGATGAATGTATTAAGGTGTTTACCACTGAAAAGTTGAAGCGAAGCATGGCTTCAGCTGCCCTTCCAAGATTTTAAGGATAAGAGTTGGCGTAGAGAGGGAAAGAGATTGAGAGAATGATGAAGACTTTGAATGGCAGATGAAGTTGTTCAAGCCTTCAAGTGGGAGATTGTTGAGGTATGAAGTCTTGTCCGACATGGATCACTTAGAATGAAGTGGAGCACTTGGATGAAGCATTTGGAGCACTTAGAACTCAATGGAGCACTTGGGGTTCATGGAGCATGTGACAAAGGAACATATCATCTGAGAAAGGAATGGATCGTCAGACAAAGGAATGGATAAGGTGCCAAAGGAAGAGATCGTACAGAAGGGGGTTTAGAGCACCAGGAAGAGGTTTGGAACACTTAGGAGTGATGCGGAGCAACAAGGGTACCTTCTTGCGCCATCTACTGAAGCCTTGGGCCAAGAAGTATGTTGTTGCACCAATGGCACTCCTTCTTGCGCCAAGATACTGTTGGATTAGTGTCTAAGCCCATAACTATAATTGGTATGTATTTGACCCGATTTGGCATGGTCCATTTAGGTTGCACTTCACCGGAACAATATATATGGATAGTCTTTTGAGAATAGTATGTTTATGATTTATATTAATATATTATAAGTTCTAATATATTAATATGGAATCATATTATTTAATTAGTATTGATCAATAATTAATTTAGAATTAATTTAGTGATCAAAAGGAACTAACTAAATATGGACTCTTATATATATATATATATATATATATATATATATATATATATATATATATATAGTATGGGCCAAGTTCATTTAGGTTGGACTAAGCTTGCATGGATAGTCCATGGAGTTTTTAACCCATGGATCCTATGGAAATGAAAGGGCATGAGTATTAGGGTTTACATGGATGAAACCCTAATCCTCCATACTATATAAGGAGGTCTTTGGCACAAGAAACGGCACTAGTGTGTGTGTAAACAAGAGTGGGCAAATTTCTAGTGTGTTTACTATTCTCTCAAGTTTTCCAAGGTGGTTTTGGTGACTTGTGATTCCACTTGAGGCTTCCACACTATTGGGGTTAAGCTCTTAAAGTTCAAGACTTCAAGCTTCTTTAAAAGGTATGTCTTCTAGCTTGTTTATATTACCCAAGTATCAAAGATTGTATGCTAGTTAGGGTAATACCTTAGAAAGTTCAAGTTTGCATGTATAATAGAGAAAACATAGATCCAAGATATTTAGGGTTGAATGTACACCATATGAGTGTTAGAATGCTCAAAACCCTTCAATGGTATTAGAGCCTAGGCTTGTTTTTAATTATACTTGATGCAAATTGCTAAAAAATGCTGAAAAATTCGATTTTCTGTTGTTCTGGACAATGGACTCGCCGAGTCCACTGATGGACTCGCCGAGTTCATGCATAAAGTCATCCAACTCGTCGAGTTGGTTCACGCACTCGACGAGTTGGACCCCCAAACAGCATATTTTTGAGGTTTTTTTACTGGAATTGGACTAGGAACATTACCTTAAGCTGTTTTTGAACTTGTAAACCTGTTTTTGATGTGGTAACGTTCATGCTAATCCAATTTCATAGATAATTGTCAATAGATTCATGTTTTGTATTAGTTTAATGGTTAGGCTAATTACATGAAAAGTGTTTGATTTAAATTATCTTGTTATTATGAGTTGATTTAGATTACTAGAAAAGTTATGTGATAATATGTTTTCAATCCAAATTAATCTAAAAGTTGTTCATAATATGTATTTTTGTAACTTGTCCTCAAGTTATATGAAAAGTCACATTTATGATTATTAAAACTCGTAAGATTTCCATAAGTTATGAAAATGGAGAGCCTCATTTTTAAATGTTTTAAAGTCTTCCATAACGTGTCCTCAAGTTATGGAATTTGAAGAGTTTTTTCATTAAAACTACTTTAAACTCATAAGTTATGGAATTGAATAGTTTTTGAATTGTTCAAAACTTGCCCTCAAGTTTTGGAATTTGTAAAGTTTCACACACTTTAATTCCAAACCCTAGAATTTTAAAAGTTAAAATTCAACCCTTATACTTTATAGTATTATAAGTTAATATATATATATATACATATATATATATATATACATATATATATATATATATATATATATATATATATATATATATATATATATATATATATAAGATCAAGTCAGTCTTACCGTTAGTAGGCCTCATTCATGAAGTCGGTCTATAAGGGGGGGTATAAGGTTGTTGCCTATAAAATGGCAACTTAATGGGTGTCCACTCTCACCCACCGCTTCCTTGACTGGTGGAGGGTTGTTAGCCGAACGGGTAGGACAAGGACTATAATTTTCACTCCCTTCACCTCCTCTAATTATTCTCCCTAACCTGCAAGTTCTTGAATAGTTCAAGGTCACTCAAGCCCTATTGGCAAGCAATGTCTATGTGTGGTCACATCTTGGAGGTGAAGTCACATATTGACAATCTGGGAGAGTTGGGTGTCAAAGTCTTCAGAAAGTTGGTTGTGCAATCACTTTCTAAGTTACATAGTGAGTTTCTTTGGGACTACTATGTAACAGGCTATGACATGACCCTTGATGATCTTATCTATTTGTTTGGTGTTGTTGAATCAAAAATGATTTGGAGCTCTGGTAAAGCAAATTTGATTAGTAGATCAACTTCCCAAACTACAATGGACATTTTCAATTGGTGACATTAGATATCCAGAAAAGCTTTCTCTTCCCAATGGAAAGGGATCGACCATAGTCAACTCGGTTGACCAAATGGTAAAGAGAAAGGCAAGTCTGAGATAGTCCAATGTACCATTCCTAAAGGGTCCATATGGTTCTATTGCCAAAGGAAGGGGCATTGGTTGCGAAGCTGCCCTAACTACCTAAAAGATCTGAGAGAAGGTCTAGTCAAAAAGTTTGACTCTGCTTTAGGTAAGTCTACTATCTAACTCAATTAAGTTCCTATTTAGAGATTCTTAATACATTTTGATGTATGGCAGGATCAAGCAAAGGGAAGGAAACTTAAAGAAGAGTATGTTGAATCTGATCGCGAAGATGGATTTCAATCGCATGGTTCGATGATCGGATTCTTGAGCTACTACTTAGGAGTTATGATAGATTGCTAGAAAATATTTAATAGCATAGTTTTCATTTAAGTTGCATTGTAAGGAAAAGGTTTTTCCGCATTTTATAAATAAATAAAATTTTGTTTTATTTTATTATATCTCCTTGCAATGGCATTTATGAAAAACTGATGTTTGTATGTTTCTAGCAATAATGGAAATATGAATTTGATTCTTTCTTTTGTGGTAGTGTCTAAAATTGACCAAACAAGGAAAGATTCTCATCATCTAAGTTTTCCATTGGACCGAAACTTGGAATCATGCAAGTTGTATAGTATGATGAATGAGAACTTTCAACTTTGGAAAATTAATACTAATTCCTTGTTCACATGTATATGTGAGTCAAGTGAAGGACAAAGGGATCGGGTACACTTGGTTGTGCGATGGTCAGGTCCACCATAAAGATCGATAAGGTTATTCGTCATGATTTACTAAAAGTTAGTAAATATGGTTACACTTACAAGTTTAAGTGTAATTCTGGTACATTGGAAAGTTTTTTGTGTATGGCAGGACGAATGAGAAGAATTAAATTACACAGAAAGATAAAAGTTTCTCAAATCTGAAAAGATGGGAGAGTACTTTAGTATCATATTTTGTGATCATCTTAATGATTTAGAAATCATATCACAGTTAGTCCTCTAAGGACATCTTAGTGCATTCTTATGACTAAGAAGAGGAATCTTGAATTGTTGAAATGGTTAAATCAAGAAGACGAGTCATACTTCGTTCCAAAACAATTCTTAGGGTCACACTCCAAGATTGTAACTTCAGTGACATATCTTAAAGAAAGGTTTATAACACTTGTCAAATGTAATAGTAAAATGTGACCTACTCTTGTACATTTGAAATTGGTAAGTTGTGATGTTTTAGATAAAACAAAGACCAACTAAGGCCAATTGTGTGAAGTGTTTGTCTTGACAAAGAATCCGCACTATCTCTTGAATATTTGGCAAGTGAGTCTTATATGTCAAGAGGACAGTGGGAGTCTTAAAGATCTTGAAAAAGCTTCAAGATCTAATCAAGAATAAAAACCTTTAGTTTATCACTAGCACACGACGTGAGGTTTATAACCTATCGTGTTGACATATTCCTATTTCTGTGCCCAATCCAGTTAATGTTGGCTTTGCATATGAGCTCTGAGAGTTCTCAATTGGTTGCATAACAACTTGGAAGCAATGGTAGGCCCTTGTACTGCCAGGTGGCAAGAAGTTAAGACTGCACAAGCTCAATCCATATGAGTTTGGATTTGTCACTAACCTTGTCTTGTGATTATGGTTTTGAAAAATTCACATGGATAGGAAAACATACACCATAAAATCTAAGTGTCATAAGGTTTCTCTCTGATTCATGAAAATGATGGTGAGGAAACGATTTCACTAAGTAGATTTTTGGTAGATAGAAAGTGTGATATTTGCATTCTAAAGTCGTCAGTGGAGCGTGTGTGGTTAACCGGCACACTAACATGGACTTGTGAGGAATGAAAAAGATCTAAACAATTGAGACTGTGATTACGACATCCCTTTTCATAGTTCTGAAATTTTTTAGACACACATGTGTGCTATCTAAGGAAAGGTGTATGATTGTGATAAAGTTTTTTCAAAGCATCTCGTATCAGAAATCTGAACTTTGGTAAGAAAGTCAATAAAGTATTGATTTCTAGAAGTCCATCTGATTTCAGAGTACATGTCAAAGCTAGTGGGAGCATAAGTGTTATGCTAATAATCATCATGTTAGTGGTAGCATGATAATTGTGATAAGTGTTGCAAGTTAACAATATTAATTATAGAAAACAAAAGTTTCAATTGGAAATAAGTTGGTTTGTTATAATTAAGGGAGGAAATTATACTTCATTTCAAATCCAAAAGTTTAGATCATGAAATTTTAATCAAATTTAGTCAAGAATATATATGAATGTTATGTTGGAATGGTTCAACATAAGGAAATTCTATATATGGTAACATTATTTGTGTTCTAAAAATCGATTGTGATTATGACATCCCTTTTTCATAATCTGAACTATGAGAACATGGCAAATTGAAATAGAAATATTATAGCAAAAGACTGGTCTAGTATGATGTCTTTATGTGAGACATCATGAATCGTGTCCCATATGCTTCGGATATAGGATCGATTGCATGTGCTATAATATTCTTCTGTTCTAATTTTTTTCAAAACTCCTAGAGCATTAAGAGGGAAAAAGTACTAGAACTGGATATGACTAATTTGATTTAGCAATTGTCGAGGACAATCTAAGGTTTATCAAAGATTGGTTGCTCAGGGAAAGTTGGAAGTATAGTGTTAATTTTGGAAGAACCGAACATATTCTGTAAAGAGGTATCTCTTGTTCAGGAGTGATAGTCAAAATGGGAATATGGAAATGTTCCCATAGGCGGAAGTTATTCACTAAATCTGTGTAAGATTAAGAAACTTAATGCAAGAATGATGTTCAAAGAAATGTACTTTGAATATGAGAGTTTGTTTCCATGGATTTGATCTCCATTGGAATACTCTGTAATGTCTGTTGACAAGTCTTTGTGACTTTGTGCATAATAATTACAAGAGGATCAATGCATATAAGTTTAGAATCTAACAGATTTAGGTAAATGGTAGGAATTTGGAATTCTTGCATTTGCGGTAAGAATTTGGGATTGTGAAATGAGAATCATTGGAATTATGTTCAATCGTTCTATTTCACAAAGTAAAGATCATAGGCAAACTTAGTGTGCATACTTGGTGTATGGCATAACTAATGTTTAGACAAACATAATGTGCATACTTGGTGTATGACATGACTAGTGTTTAGCAAACATAGTATACATGCTTGGAGCATGGGACAACTATTGTCTTAATTCAAGTATAAAGTTGATAGTTTGAAACAATATGCAATGAATAATGTGTAATCAATATGGTGATAAATAAAAGGTGTTCTATTTATATTCATAAGTTCTGAGACCATATTGGATTTGATTATTCTTGTGTTTCACTTTGCATGTTTTGAATTCTAGAATAACTAGGTCGTTCTTCCTGAATGACTAAGTTATTCAAACCATCCACATTTGGTCATATGTTGGAAGTAGATATGAATCAAGACTGTCATGAAGCTGGTTTGTAGATGTCCAAGGTAGTGAACATGGCAAGAGTTGCTGCAACATTCATGAGTGCTCATAAGTTATGAGCATTGGATTAAACCCATGCTCATTTAACTCGCTTCATGAATTTTATCACGAATGATCATGAGACGATACTATCTTATATTCTTCAAACCTAGAGATATGAGTTGTTACCTATGAGTTGGTTATACATTGATTGTACGAAAACGCATTGGTAACTCGATGTTATAAAATGTGCCTTTGTGTATGATTCAACATGTAGTAGAACAAGCATATGAGTCGAACACTATCGCTCCCAATTCAAGGTCATAGGTGGTGTAATTAACTTCGTGTGTTTTAAGCTGTCTCGATGCGTAGGCGATGACTTTTCCTCTCTGCATGAGCACGCATCCGAGGCCTTGATTTGAAGCATCGCAGTATACCACGAAGTCATCAGTTCCTTCGGGAAGAGACAAAACTGGTGCGCTGCACAGGGCTTGTTTTAACGTCTGGAAGACGGTTTCTTGTTTATCTCCCCACTTAAATACCACACCTTTTTGAGTCAGGGTAGTGAGTGGTTTGGCGATCTTCGAGAAGTTTTGTATGAATCTTCGGTAGTAGCCGGCGAGCCCTAAAAATTGTCGAATCTCCGTCGGCGTTGTAGGTGCTGACCAGTTTTTAATAGCTTGGATTTTTGCGGGATCCACATGTATCCCCTTCTCGCTAACCACATGGCCAAGAAAATTCACTTCTCTAATCCAGAATTCGCATTTAGAGAATTTGGCGTAAAGCTTCTCGGCTCTCAGTGTTTCCAAGATCAGCCGGAGGTGTTGACGGTGCTCTTCCTCGCTTCGGGAGTAGATTAAAATATCGTCGATGAACACAATCACGAATTTGTCTAAGTAGGGTCGACACACTCGATTCATCAGGTCCATAAATACTGCCGGCGCGTTCGTTAATCCGAAGGGCATTACCACAAACTCGTAGTGCCCGTAACGAGTTCTGAACGCAGTCTTGGGAATATCTTCTTCTTGTACTCGCAGTTGATGGTAACCCGACCTCAAGTCGATTTTTGAAAAGTAGCTTGCTCCTTGGAGTTGGTCAAAGAGATCATCGATTCGGGGTAAGGGATATCGGTTCTTGATAGTGAGTTTGTTTAGCTCCCGGTAGTCTATGCACATGCGAAACGATCCGTCTTTCTTCTTTACAAACAAGACCGGTGCTCCCCAGGGTGAGAAGCTTGGCCTGATAAATCCTTTGCTTAACAGTTCATTTAACTGGCTGGAAAGTTCTTGCATTTCTGCCGGTGCTAAACGGTATGGAGCCTTAGCGACGGGGGTAGCTCCTGGGATTAAGTCGATCCGGAATTCGACTTGTCGTGCGGAGGGTACACCTGAAAGATCTTCGGGGAATACATCGGGATAGTTGCACACCTCGGGAATGTCGTTGATATCCTTCACCTCTCGTTTCGTATCTACTATGTGGGCTAGAAATGAGTGGTACTCCTTTCGGAGGTACTTTTGGGCTCTGACGCAAGAGATGACTTGCAAATTTGAACTGGGTTTGTCGCCATAGATGAAGAGGGTTTCGCCATTCGGAAAATTAAGGCGAACGGCCCTTTCGTAACATAGAATGTCGGTACAATGTGAACTTAACCAATCCATACCGATGATTATGTCAAAGCATTTTATTGTGACCGGCATCAGGTCTACTTTAAACGAATGGTTGTCTAGAGTGAGGGTACACCCTGAGTATATAACATTAGTGTGCTCTTCTTTCCCATTAGCCATTTCTACTATGTATGTATCTTTTAATGATTGAGGGGTTTGTTTTAGTAATTGTTTGAATTCATGGCTCACAAAACTCCTCTCTGCTCCACTATCAAATAGTATGCATGCATATGTGTTATTGAGGAGAAACGTACCAGAAACCACCGAGGGATCCTTGACCGCTTCTCCGTGTCCCATTGTCAGGACTCTCCCTACACCATCACCATTAAGGGTTTGTGCCTTGGGGCAGTTTCTCCTGAAATGTCCTGCTTCACCACATTCATAGCAGGTTTGGCTTGCCCCCGCATTGGCAACTTGGTTGCTTGGTCGTGCTGGCGCTCTACAGAAACGAGCGGTATGCCCTTTCTTGTCGCAGTTTTTGCAGTGCAATTCCCGACAAGCGCCCTTGTGATGGTAGTTGCACTTGTTGCACTTGGGGAGATTTCCAGCATATGGCTTCGGCGGCGCTGGAGCAGGAGCAATAGTGGCTGCACGGACAGCAACTGTCCGTTGCTTCTTTGCGGGGTCCCGCACCGGTTGTTTCTTTTTAATGTTCCAGAACTTCCTCTTGTTGTTTCCTCCTTTCGTTTGGTTGGTGGCGGCGACCATAGTGCCACGGCTGGCCCTATGATCGATAAGTTGTTGTGCCAATTCCTTGGCACTTTCAAAGGTAGTAGGTTTCGAGGCCAGAACACTGTCATGAATCTGGGATGACAGCCCCCAAAGGTATCGCTCTACCTTCTTCTCCTCCGGAGTGACCATTGCAGGGCAAAGGAGTGCTAGGTCGTTGAATCGGGCTGTATAAGCTTCGAGATCCATCCCCGACATCTTGAGATTCCATAGTTCCTCCTCGAGCTTTTGTATTTCTCCCCTCGGGTAATACTCTTTTAGCATCAACGCTTTTAAGTTCTCCCAGCCGATGGAGTTAGCCACTGCAGGCGTAAGTGACTTAACTCGGCCATTCCACCAAGTAAGAGCTTTTCTTGTGAAAGTGAATGCTGCATACTTGACTTTGCTTGCCTCGGGGCAAGCACAGATTTCGAAGACTGCTTCGGTCCTTTCGAACCATTGCATCAGCGCTATGACGCCCCCGCTCCCGTCGAAAGGATCGGGTTTGCCATTAGTGAAGTCTTTGTATGAACACTCCTTGGTGCGCCCCGTACTGTCTCCTTGATTCGAGTTAGTATTCCCGGATCCAGAACCGCCGGAACCGTTTGTACCTATTTGTGACATTGCTGCCACCACGGCTGCTGTTACTGCAGCCTGAAACATTACCGGATCAAACTCCGGAGGTGGCGGCGGAGTGGGCGGTGCTGAGTTTCCGGAAGGCCTTGGTCTTCTCCTTGGCGGCATGGTTCTGACATAAGAATATAAAAAGAAAGACTTGTCGGTAAAACTTCAACGGTGAAACGAGTCGAGCGTTACTTGTTTCATCTCAATTGTATTCTGTCCGAGTTCATTAATTTAGAAGGCAATTAATTGTCAAGTTTATGCAATTAAACTTATGAACTAATTAGTGTTGACTCCAGCAGAGCCAAGTGCTTGGTTTGTGTCAGCATCAAAAGAAATAAAATACAAACCACATTCATTGATAATTTGCTAGTACATAATATTCTTAGGAATTTGACCTCATAAAGGTCTATATTACATTAATATAAAGATCAAGTTTTGGTAGTACAAAACTCCCTTTGACTAGTGGAATCACTTAGTCGCAAGGTCAACCTATTCGCAACAAAGAGTAGCTCCAACGCATACTCGAAATCCTAGATTTATAACAAAATATAAGTAGCGCGAAAACTACTTGTGGCGTGAAGCATCTGATCCATGGTGGCCCTGGGATGAGGTCGAGGCTCCCTGAAGCTCCGCAATCCGGCGCTCAGCCGCGATCACTCTCTCCTCGAGAGCTGCGTGCCTCACCTGGTACTCCCTTACCTCCGCTCGAGCGGCAGTAAGGTCCTCGATGAGTCGGTCCAATGGATAGAAGTCCCTCTCCAAATCCCAGGTGCGTGCATCGGCGGCTGCCGTAAAAGCGCTGAGATTTCGAATCTGGTCTGCCATTTCCCTACTCTGGTTTCCCAAGTTCGTGATGTGCTGGGTCATAACGGGGAGAGCTCTGTCAGCCGGTCCCCCGTGACTGAGGTCATAATAACCTCGTTGGTCGCCATAGGGTGACCTCTGGTGCTGTTGCTGACTCCACCTCTCGATCATGGTTGCCCAACGGGGCTCAGTCCCATTGTGCCCCCAGCGGTTTGCAGGCACCCTAGCAATGTAAGGAGGGTTGAAGACTTCCTCCTCTGGCTCTTCTTCACTTTCCTCCTCATCCATGTCCACCTCGTCGTCTTCCTCTTCTTCTTCTTCTTCTTCATCTACCTCCTCTTCTTCTTCCTCGGGCTCTTCTTTGGGATCCTCTTCGGGATCCTCTTCAATCAGCTCTTCGGGCTCTTCCTCAATCCAGCCGGCATTCCCCTGGTTGGGAAAGTATGGGTCTCCTGGTAGGTGAAATCCTGCCATGACGTCTGCGCGAGAATAGAGGGGTAAGAAGCGGATAGCGGTAGATATTAATAATATTGTGACATAGCAACATACAAATACTCCTATAGTATTTTAAATGTTTAGATTTGGTTCTTATAGCACTCTTTGTAGGGTGAAGTTAGGTTGTTAGACTTGTTGCCCTCCTACGGCTATCCCCCGGTATGAGTAAGTCACTTTCCGAACTAATATAGTTGATCAGGCTATATCCTTCCCAAAACTGATTACTCATACCAAGGCATATTCGTAGCGTTCAACTCTTCTTCTTTTAGTTTATGTTCTTCTAGTTATGACACTACGCGCGTATGCAATGCATGTAGGTATACTTTTAAACAGAACTTATTTGTTTTCGAAAAGTATAACCGGTTAGAATGTTTTAAAATCAGAGACTCTTAGTCCCAAATGTGTTTATAGTTTGTATATCCTATGTTGTTTGATATACTTAATTCACTATAAACCGTGCTCTGATACCAATCTGTCACACCCCTGAACCAAGGATGGCGGAAACGTCCAGGGATGGAGGACTTCATGTGTAGTATCATAACAACAATGGTAATAGTGATGAAAGTAAACACAACCAACATATATATAATTGAAAAAGCTACATCATTGTATGTATTACATGTTTCAAATTCAATTACAATATGTTGACAAAATGTAATAAGTTTGACGCCTCGACGTCCCATCCTCAAAAGTACTTTATTACCTGTTTAGTGATTTCCTGAGAATACAAGCAGTTTGAAAAAGTGTCAACACAACGGTTGGTGAGTTCACAAGTTTTTGTATATCTTTATGAAAAAGCTCGTCAAGTAATGGCCTAGTTATTCCAGAAAAATCCGATATTTTTCTTAAAATGAATAATGTAGTTTTGTATCCAAAGACTGTAATGTATGAGTAATCTTCCTTATTTACCAAAAATAATGTATGTTTATTTCAATTTAAACGCGTAAGATATTAGTGAAACTCTCGAAATTTCTTAAATTTGTTAATATTTTCTGTGCGTGTAGTTCTAAATCTTAGGACCAAGAAAGTAACAAGTATTGTCCATACTTCAAGTTATAAACGTGGTATCACATGATGTGTAGTCATAAATACCAAAACCGAAAACGTACAGTAATGCCCGTACTTATTGAGATAAATGTGATTTCAAAATCGTCATAAAACTCGTTTAAGTTTTATAAAAGTCCCGTAAACTTTATGTATTGTTATATCCTTATGTGAGTCGCTATAATCATACTATGACTAATGAACCTGCCACGACGTTTCTCAGGCGTCGTAAAACTGAAATGACATTTGTCACCCGTAGACCTGCATGTCCAATTGTAGCTAGCAGCAAGGTGTGGGGTGTCAAACCCAATATAGATCTATATACAACTATCACGTTCTCCCTCCGGGAGACTCTGATTATAACTAACAGGATTTTATATCCCGCACTCGGACGTACGGAAAGAGGATGTCTCACAATTTAGGTTAACAAGTTTTCAAGTTGTATGCGGGAGTGTAAAATTCTTCTGTATGAATGTACCCTTCTCGTACGTGTGTGTTATGTGATGTATCATAAACTATACCTATTATAGTTTATCCAAAATGTTTGTAATATGTAAGAACTCTTTTATGAAAAAGCGAAAGGATTATGAAATCCATTAAACTATGCTTTTTATAGTTTAGATATGTATGCGTGTTCTAAATGATTGAGTAATCTTATCGTGGATGACATATTTTCAGTTTATGATGATAAAATTTACAACGTATCACATTCAATACTTAGAACTTGACATTATACACTTTGCTCAACATAATACAAAGTGTTATAAAGATTACAAGCTGTTAACAAATTTTCAGCCTTTCTACACTGTTTTTGAAAATTCATAGAAAAATCATACGAAGTCGAAAACTAAATACGTAAATTTTGGGAGTTCCCAAAATGTGTCTAGTTTACTCATAATTTTTACCATGATTTTTAATGACCTGCAACTTAGGTAAAAAAGTCCATTATCACAGACTGGTCCGGATTGGTGTTTGAAATGATAGGCAGTTTTGTAAAAATCACCACAAATTGTAGAAAAATCGTATGGAGATGTGCAAGTAGTAATTTTAAAGCTAAGAAGTGGAACTACATGCACCTAAAACAGTTTTGAAAACTAAAATGTTTAAGGTGTCCAAAACAGTCCGTGAATGGAGTCCAACTTTTCTGATGAAAGCTGTTAGAAGGATTTAGATATATTCTTGGTGTTTTGGCTTGTATTCCCCCCCTAAAAACTTGAGAAAACATGAAAATACAGGGGTATGAACTCACCTTGTGTGATTTCAGTAGATAAGTGTTGAAGAAGAGAAGTGTTCAACCCAAGAACACTAGAAGAATCGCTTGAAGATTCGAAGCTCTAACACAAATATAATGGAATTTGTGTAAGATATCCATGATTTGAGTGGAAATAATTGAGATAATCATAAAGGAAATGGATTATGCTTACCAAAGGTGGAGGAAACTCTCAAGATTAGCCCTTGAATCTCGGATTTCTAGAGAGAGAGAGTGAGAGAGAAAGGAGTTTTGATCTTCTTGTGAAATGAGAACAAATGAGAGAAAATGAGGAGAGAGGGTGAATATCCAGCTCTCAAGGCATGGAGATGGCTTGTGAGGGAGGTAAAAAGTACAAGGTATGGTAGGGAGGAGTGTGGGTTGTCATGGAGTGGGTGTGGGGGTTGCTTGCGTCATAACTAAGGTAAGGTCAACACTCTTCTTTTTGTACTTTACCAACCCCTTTTTAAATAAGATTTTATCCTTAAAATGTGATTAAATCATTAATTTAGGGGTCTTATAATTAAAAATAAAGTTTTGGGTGAAAATCCCATGTTAAAATAATTAAAAATGGGTTTAAAACGCAAAAATACGCAAAAACGGGCGAAAAATGTAATTTCCAGCGGGTTTCTTCGGACCTAGGCCGAAGTCCGGTCAGGCGGAGCTTGGTTCGGATGCGGGTGGCTGGTCTCGGAAGCGAAGGCGCGAGCCAGAAGAAGGGGCGAGGCGAGGGTCTGGTCCGAGGCTCGGTCCGAAAGGAGGCAGTCCGACGCGAAGGCAAGGTTCGGTCCGAGGTCAGGCTAGAACCGAAGGTACTGTTGTGAACAGTAATGAACAGTACTTTCGGTTCGGATTTTCCCTTCCATGCTGGTTCGGTTCGGACCTTCCTTCAGTGCTGGGTTCGGTTCTGATGAACAGTACTTTCGGTTCGAACCCTCATGAATAGTGCTTTCGGTTCGGTTCATGAATAGTACTTTCGGTTCGGAGGGTTCGTTTCCTTAAGTCCGTTTTTCGCGTAGACTTCCGTTCTTGGGCTATTTTCGCCAAATTCGAGGGTCGGGATGCCCCGAGTGATTATAGAAAGTTGGGAGAGATTTCGAGAGAGATTTGAGAGAGATTCCTCGTTCTCAGAGGGATTTGGGAGAGATTTGACGTACTTGGAGAGATTTCGCATACGAAGAGATACGTGAGAGAGATTTCACATACTTAGAGAGATTTGGGAGAGATTTGACATACTTGGAGAGATTTGGGAGAGATTTGACATACTTGGAGAGATTTCACATACAAAGAGATATGTGGGAGAGATTTCACATACTTAGAGAGGTTTGGGAGAGATTTGACATACTTGGAGAGATTTCACATACAAAGAGATATGTGAGAGAGATTTCACATACTTAGAGAGATTTGGGAGAGATTTGACATACTTGGAGAGATTTCACATACAAAGAGATATGTGAGAGAGATTTCACATACTTAGAGAGATTTGGGAGAGATTTGACATACTTGGAGAGATTTGGGAGAGATTTGACATACTTGGAGAGATTTCACATACAAAGAGATATGTGAGAGAGATTTCACATACTTAGAGAGATTTGGGAGAGATTTAACATACTTGGAGAGATTTGGGAGAGATTTGACATACTTGGAGAGATTTCACATACAAAGAGATATGCGAGAGAGATTTCACATACTTAGAGAGATTTGGGAGAGATTTGACATACTTGGAGAGATTTCACATACTGTGAGATAGAGTGAAAACGATTGAGAGTGTTTTCGTGTGTGATGAATGAGAGTGTCCGGCTTCGCAATGCAAGGTCCTTAGACCCCGTTGTGCCATGTTTTAGGATCTTACGCACTCCCTATGAGTATGCAACATTGTATATATATATATATATATATATATATATATATATATATATATATATATATATATATATATATATATATATATTTTTTTGTTCATTGTTTAGCACTAATGCTAAGGAAATTTAAACACATGAACTTTCCAAGTGGTGTTTTCTCATTAAAATAGTGAGTTATACAGTATTTACATAATATACACCCTATCATACAAGGTTTTAATTGAGTTGACCGGTTTGACTCGTTGACCTTGACCGGCTTAGACTTGACCCGATTTTGACTATTGTCACAGTGGGCCCCTCGATGATTTAGTGATGACACCCCGAAGTGCTTGGCCAAGCCTGGACTGATTTGATTTGTTCAATTAGTCGTTCGTCATAAATCGGAAATTGGGAAACAACAAATGGACAGAGAGAATGACTATAATCCATGTCTCATTCCATATGATATCTAGAATCGAGGAATATATGATCCCTTATCTAATGGACAATTCATTGATTAAGGTCATAGTTCGACAACGACTTTAAGAGCTACGATTGCTAGTCAGGTTTTGAAGTCATACGCAATAATAGTTTTAGACTTATCCAAGTGGGAGACTGTTGGATTAGTTTCTAAGCCCATAACTATAATTGGTATGTACTTGACCCGATTTAGCATGGTCCATTTGGGTTGCACTTCACCGGAACAATTTATATGGATAGTCTTTTGAGAATAGTATGTTTATGATTTATATTAATATATTATAAGTTCTAATATATTAATATGGAATCATATTATTTAATTAGTATTTATCAATAATTAATTTAGAATTAATTTAGTGATGTAAAGGAACTAATTAAATATGGACTCTTATATATATAGTATGGGCCAAGTTCATTTAGGTTGGGCTAAGCTTGCATGGATAGTCCATGGAGTTTTTAACCCATGGATCCTATGGAAATTAAAGGGAATGGGTATTAGGGTTTACATCTATGAAACCCTAAACCTCTATACTATATAAAGAGGTCTTTGGCACAAGAAATGGCACTAGTGTGTGTGTAAACAAGAGTGGGCCAACTTCTAGTGTGCTTACTATTCTATCAAGTTTTGCAAGGTGGTTTTGGTGATTTGTGATTCCACTTGAGGCTTCTACACTATTGGGGATAAGCTCTTAAAGCTCAAGACTTCAAGCTTCTTTAAAAGGTATGTCTTCTAGCTTGTTTATATTACCCAAGTATCAAAGATTGTATGCTGGTTAGGGTAATACCTTGGAAAGTTCAAGCTTGCATGTATAATAGAGAAAACATAGATCCAAGGTATTTAGGGTTGCATGTACACCATAGGAGTGTTAGAATGATCAAAACCCTTCAGATACCCCCTCTTGCGCCATGGGATACTCTTTTTGCGCCATGAAGTATGTTGTTGCACCAAGAAAGGCCTTGTTGTGTCATGCATGTTTTGTTGTGCCATGGTGGTGGTGTTGCCCCAATGTTGATGTTCTTGCGGCACACTTGATTCCTGTTGTTCCATCCTTGCACATGTTGTTCCATCATGGTGCAAGATGGGTCATTTTGGTTCCTTGATGATCCATGGTATCCATGATGAGCCAAGTATGCTATGAAGCCCTTTATGATGCTCAAGATCATTTAAGGATGCTCAGAAGTTGGTATTGCTCAAGGATTACACCATGTTGTGCCACCATGATGGTTGTTGGTCCATTAGTGTTCATGATGCGCCACTTGTACATCTTGATGCTCCACTATGGAAGAAGGTGCTCCATCATGTGTGATGATGATGCTCATGGGTTATATGACATGGAAGAATGTTCCAGAAGACATTGCACGGCGAGATATGATCGGTTGTCGCCATTAATGGGCCTATGGGACAATAGGCTTAGCCCATTAGGGTTTTAGGTCTGATCCCTCAAGTATAAATAGACTCACATCTCCATCACTATATGTGTGCAAAAATTTCAAGAGAGTAATCACTATGAGGTTAAGAGCACTCCTTTGGAGCAGTTAGTAAGCAAGATAGATTCTTTTGTTTTGAGAGCTCAAGTGAGGTGTATTCTTTGAGTGTGATTGTAATTGTTCTTGGAGGTTAATAAAATCATCCCTCTCTCTCTCTCTCTCTCGCTCGTTCGCCCGTGTACGTAGGTCACGTTGACCGAACCACATTAAATATTGTGTTCGCTTGATTTACATTTTCAGAAAAAAAAAATTCGCAAGGTCACCGAAGTTTGTTTTGATATTTCTCTGAAGTGCTTAACTTGTTTTGTTCTCATCCAGCAAACTAGTATCACAGCTATGGTCGAAGACGGGAAAGTTTAGATTGACAAATTCAATGGGCACAATTTTTAGAAAATGCAAACCAAAGACTACCTTTACCAGAAGAACTTACATGAACCATTGTCCAAAAGTAAACCTAAAGAAATGAAGTAGGAGGATTAGGATTTGTTATATTGGAAGGCACTTGGTGTGGTGAGATTATCCTTGGAAAAGAATGTTGCATACAACATTGTCAATGTGAAGACTACTCATGAGTTGATCAATGCACTATCTAACATGTATGAAAAACCTTCAGCAGCGAACAAGGTTCACTTGATTCGACAATTGGTAAATCTGAGGATGAAGGAGGGTGGCTTAGTGACTGGTCATGTTAATGAATTTAATTTAATCATATCAAGGTTGATGTCGGTTGATATTAAATTTGAAGATGAAGTCATGGCATTGCTACTATTATCATATTTGTCTGATTGTTGGTCCGGTATAGTGATAGCCATTAGCAGCTCAGCTGGGGGCACGAAGCTGGCATTCAAAGGCATTTACGATTTAATCCTTGGTGAGGATGTACACAAACGGAGTGTTGGATAAGCCTCCAATAGTCTTCTGAGTGTTAAAGATAGAGAAAGGGGGTCCAACAGAGGATGTGGGGGTAGTGGAAGATTGAGGTCGAGAAGGAGAAGTGAACAGAACAACAGGAGGGATGTGACCTGTTGGAGCTGCAAAGAGAGTGGTCATGTCAAAAGTCATTGCCCAATGCTCATGGCATATAAAGTCCATATGGAGATGAATATGGTAGGAGATTTTAAAGGTGATGCGCTCATTTGTTCAGTTGAAAACTCAATGAATCATAGGTCTTGGATTCTCGTGTGTCATTTCACGTTATTCATTCCAAATAAGTGATGAAGAAGTTCAAGCATTGCCAAGGGAAGGCCAGGATGGAAGATAACAAGTGTTCGGATATCATGGGTGTCGGATATGTTTTTCTCAAGACGACTCTGGGTACGGATCATACTTTGAAGAATGTCAAGTTCATTCCAGATCTAAAGAGGATGTTGATATTAGTTAGATAACTTGATAATGAAGGTCATCATGTTACATTTGGTGATCACAAGTGGAAAATGAAGAAGGGAAACTTGATCATTGCTAAGGGTCAGAAACATGGTACACTATACATGGTGGAAGTTTCTGATGATGAGGCACATGTTGTTGAAGAAGTGGGGGCATCTACTCTATGCCACAAAATACTTGTTCATAAGAGTAAGGAGGAAATGAGGAAGCCTATATCCGGTGGGAGGATGCCAGATTCAAAGAATGTGACAGATGCTTCTAAGCCATGTTCTATTGGCAGATAGAAGAAAGTCAGTTTTGTGAAGATATGAAATTTGCCTAAGTTTGGGAAGTCGGGTTCAATTCATTTTGGTGTTTACAGCCCAATTTCAGATTCTTTAGTGGGAGGATCCCAGAATCATGCAAGACCTATATTTCGTCAAAGGATAGGCAGATGTTCAAGAAGCAGTGGGAGCTCTGATAAACCTGGAAATTGTGGGAGCTCTGGTGATAATGGTTATAAGGGTGGAGATATAGGTGTTTCAAAGATCAAACCACATATTATCTAGAGGACCACGAAGCAAAGTACTCCAGTGATGTACTCTCCATCAACCAATGACACGTTGATGTTTGAGAATGGGTCAAAACCAGAAGCCTTGAGGATGAACTCCATACAGTGGGAAAAGACTATGGATGGCAAGTTGAGAGGACTGCAAAACAGTAAGATGTTTCAAGTTAAGGATCAGATAGATGGCGATAAAAATTGAAATGGAAGATTGGTGGTCAAAGGAATACAACAGAAGGGAGAGGATGATTTTCCAGTTGCGAAGATGACTACAATTACTTCTATGATGAATGTAGTGGCCTTTGAAAATATCCAACTAGAGAACCTAGATGTGAATACAGCTGATCTCTTTTAGGATAACTTGGACGGATACATCTTGAAGGCATGGCCAGAAAGTGCTCTTATAGCTGGTAAGAAAAATTTGGTGTTCAAGAAGAAAGAAAACATGTATCGCATGAAGAAAACTTCTAAGTAGTGGTACTTAAAGTTTGATAACTTTATGAAGAGGATTTGGTTTAAAAGACATGAGGTTGATCACGGTTGTTACTTGAAAAAGTTAAGCTCCTCATACACCATCCTTGTATTAAATATTGATGACGTGTTGATTGCTGGGTCCAACACGCAGAAGATCAATGAGCTTAAGATGTGGCTAACCAGAGTGTTCAAGATAATGAACCAAGGGCCTACTAAGATAAAGAAAGTCCTTAGTATGGAGAACTCAGTAGATGAATTTACTAAAGTGTTTACCACTGAAAAGTTGAAGCCAAGAATGGCTTCAGCTGCCCTTCCAAGATTTTGAGGATGGGGGTTGGCTTAGAGAGGGAGACGGAGAGAGATTGAGAGAATGAATAATACTTTGAATGGAAGATGAAGTTGTTTAAGCCTTCAAGTGGGAGATTGTTGAGGTTTGAAGTCGTGTCCAACATGGAGCACTTTGAAAGAAGTGGAGCACTTGGATGAAGCATTTGGAGCACTTAGAACTCAATGGAGCACTTGGTGTTCATGGAGCATATGACAAAGGAACAAATCGTATGAAAAACGAATGGATCTTCTAACAAAGGAATGGATTTTCTGACAAAGGAATGGATCAAGTGCCAAAGGAACGGATCATATGGAAGGCGGTTTGGAGCACTTGGAAGAGGTTTGGATCACTTGGGAGTGATATGGAGCAACAAGGGTACCTTGTTGCGCCATGTGCTGAAGCCTTGGGCCAAGAAGTATGTTGTTGTGCCAAGAGAACTCCTTCTTGCGCCAAGATACTCCCTCTTGCGCCATGGGGTATCCCTCTTGCCCCATGGGATACTCCTATTGCGCCATGAAGTATGTTGTTGCGCCAAGCATTTTTTTGTTGTGCCACGCATGTTATTGTTGGGCCATGGTAGTGTTGTTGCCCCAATCTTGATGTTCTTGTGTGACACTTGATGCATGTTGCGCCATCCTTGAACATGTTGTGCCATCATGGTGCAAGATGGGCCATTTTGGTTCCTTGATGAGCCATGGTATACCTGATGAGCTAAGTATGATATGAAGTCCTTTATGATGCTCAAAATCATTCAAGGATGTTCAGAAGTTTGTATT
Source organism: Lactuca serriola (assembly GCF_051521515.1). NCBI lineage: Eukaryota > Viridiplantae > Streptophyta > Magnoliopsida > Asterales > Asteraceae > Lactuca > Lactuca serriola. Next base: position 161,121,602 of record NC_136416.1, on the reverse strand, counting down.
GCTCAAGGATTACACCATTTTGTGCCATCATGATGGTTGTTGGGCCATTAGTGTTCGTGATGCACCACTTGTACATCATGATGCCCCACTATGGCAGAAGGTGGTCCATCATGTGTGATGATGATGCTCATTGGTTGTATGACATGGAAGAATGTTCCAGAAGATGTTCCATAGCGGGATGTGATTGGTTGTCACCATTAATGGGCCTATAGGCCAATAGGATTGGCCATTAGGGTTTTAGGTTTGATCCCTCAAGTATAAGTAGACTCATATCTCTATCAATATATTTGTGCATAAATTTTAAGAGATTAATCACTGTGAGGTTAAGAGCACTCCTTTGGAACAGTTAGTAGGCAAGAGAGATTCTTTTGTTTTTAGAGCTCAAGTGTAACACTTGAAACCTGGTATCTTTCATTATCGCCCATTGTGTATTTTAAAATTTGCATTTTGACCCTTGTGTAGTATGCGAGGCGTACCACATGGTGTGCTTGGCATACAAGCTATGAAGCGAGTATGTGGGGCGTACCAAATGGTACACTTAGCATACTCATGCGAGGAGGGAACGGGCATCCGGACGTGTAGGCGGAGTGCACGTATACGTACGTGGAGCATACGTGCCAATTAATGAAAACCATAATTTCTGGGTTGGACACTATATAACACATTTATGGCTCATGAAACTCTCATTTCTCAGCCTCCACCGACCTTAAAGCCTTATACACGAAACCTTAAACCTCTGCTTTGTGTTTTGAGCTCATTACGTCCATTTTGGTGTGTTTTGGTCCATAATCAAGAAGAATGAGCTTAGTGTAAGATGTTTGATCAAGGAAGAGCTTGTGGATCCTAGTTCTCTACTTCATTTCCAACTTACTTGATGTAACAAGCTATGATCTTGTTCATGTATGACTTAGACCTATATATATATATATATATATATATATATATATATATATATATATATATATATGAGGTTTGGACCCATTTTGGCCCCATGAATGAGATATAGTGGTTTGATATGACTCTAGGAGCTTGGAGTTGCCATTCTTTGTAACGCCCGGTTCCTGTTAGGAATTTTAAATAAGAATTCTCATTTTTGCAAAGGGACTCGACGAGTTGGAGGCCCCAAACTCGTCGAGTAGAAATGGAAATTTGGACGCAGGCTAAAACCTACTCAACGATTTGGGGAGCCCCAATTCGACGAGTAGCACTGCCAGAGTGAAACCCTAATTTTTAGGATTTGCACCCTATTTAAGGACCTTAATGCCTCATTGTGGCCTCCCTCATCACCTCCCTCAGTCTAGCAAACCCTAATTCGTGATCTTGAGCCTTGCGAGTGTGTGTGAGTGAAAAATGAGTGATTAGTATTTCCTTGAAGGAGTGGAAGCTAGAAGTGCTTAGTTGAAGGAAGAAGCTTTAGATCCAGAAGTAGAACTTCATTTTCGACTCATTTGAAGTATAAAGTTGATACCTTGTTTTTCTATGGCTTAGATCCCCTTTTAGGGTTGTATTTTACCATTTTTGGAACCATTCATGGATGCAAGCATGTTTTGGAATCATGACTTCAGATCCAAATTCTTTGAGGGATTCCATGGAATAAAGGTGCCAACTTTATGGCCATGGGAGTCCCATGCATCATATGAACAACTTTTTAGGGCTTTTTGAGCTAAATAACCCATGCATGCATGTAAAGTTAGAAACTTTAAGTGATATATCGACCCTAGGAAACCAGATCTATGTTTTGGATGCATTAAGCCCAACTAAAAACGACTATACGGATTTAGACTATGGGGGACTCGACGAGTTGTTTATACAACTCGACGAGTTCCGTCGTGGTCATGTTTGGGCTTGAAGATTGAAGGAGAAATTGATGAGTTTAAGGAGGATTTTGGTGAGTTATGAGCAAAATGTCCCGACTCTGTATGAAGGAGAACTCGACGAGTTCAAGGAGGAACTCGGCAAGTTATGAGTAAAAGGTCCCGACTACGTTATAAGGAAGAACTCGATAAGTAAGATCGAGGTTCCAGAGTTTTATAAATCATGGAACTCGATGAGTTCATGAAAGAACTCGACGAGTAGGATCGAGATTTTAGTGTTTTATGGATTATGTGACTCGACGAGTTGATGGACCAACTCGGCGAGTTGAGCCAACCAAGATGTTGTCTTTACCAAGATGTTGACTTTACCTTTGACCATTGACCAGAGTTGACCCTTAAAGGGGTATGAGTATGAAAGGGTAATCAAAGGAGATTGTTATGTGTAGGAGTTTGAGAGGATTTGATCCCAACACCGAGGAAATTCAGCTATTACGCGACATTGAGGTGAGTTACCTTCCAGTAGAAGTGGGTCGATGGCAACAATGCCCGTCCACTAGTAAGAGTTATGGTAGAGATGATTGTCTTTGTGATAATTATCCGGTATGTCACTATTTCTTATGCTTTATGTCCTAGTATGATATTATGTGATAGTGGTAGGAGGGTTAGGATAGACCCCAGTACCGGCCAATAGGGCCGAAGGGGTATGCCAGCACCCGGACAAGCTAGGCAGTAGGGGTGAAATAGTCCCTGGTACCGTCGAAAGGACTGAAGGGGTAGGCCATCACCATGATATGCTAGGCGAGGTACCGGTCGACAGGACCGAAGGGGTAGGCCAGCACCCTGATATGCTAGGCGAGGTACCGGTCGATAGGACTGAAGGGGTAGGCCAGCATCCTAATATGTTAGGCATTTACCGGTCGAAAGAGACCGAAGGGGTAGTCTAGTACCCGAATATGTTAGATAGTATGTATATTATATGGTATGTGGTATGATGGGGGAACTCACTAAGATTCATGGTTACGGTTTACAGTTTTGGTTTCAGGTACTTCGTTTTCAAAGGAAAGGAGTCAGCTCGATCGCAACGCATCACACTATGTTTTCCACACATGAGATCTTTGGATCATACTCTGATATTGGTTCATATTTTGATTGTTGACATACTGGTTTTGAAATGGGATGATATTATGGATGTTTTTAGACTATTGGTTTTTATAACAAATTATTTAAAAATGAAATTTTTTGTCTTAAATTTTGGGATGTTACAAGTTGGTATTAGAGCCTTGGTTTGAGGGATTCGGACATACCTTCAGGGGTGTCTGGACTCAAATCGAGGGTTTAAAAGATTTTTACAAGAAAATAATTTTTCTAAAATTTGAAATAAATAGTTTTTTATAAAGAACAAGGAGTGTGATGCGTACAATCAGCCGAACTCAAGTAAGTTTTCCCCAAGATACCTATACATGTTATGATATGAATTAAGAATATGTGAACTGCGTGCTAGATTAGGGCTAAGGATCTAGGAAGGATACCTTATATGCCTATTATATGTTCTTGTAGACCTGCATGCTAGTACTGATCAGTCAGTGATAGGATGACCTATTTAGGTTATGCCAAATTGTATGAGCTTTAGAATCTCATGCCAGTATAGATTCCTAATAAGAGGATCGAATGGTTTGATTGGAGTATGTTGGTTAGATTTTCTATTGCCTGAATGTTGCTTGCTTTGCACTTTGTGAGACTCTTAGTGATGTGAGTTTGCTACTAAGTGAATATGCTAAGTCGTATGGGACACAGGCCAGATAATCTCAGAGTGATGGACTTAACCCTATTACACACCTCTTGTATGAGTCCAACCGTTCTAGGGATGGGTCTTTTACTCGAAGGATTATCTGATCTCTGTTGCATGTGGATATATTCATGAGGTAGCTAGTTGACATAATTGGGAAGCTTTCAGCACCTGAGGACTGGGTGGGTTCGAGAACCCAGGAAAGTCTAGGATATGCTTTAGTGGATTAGTAGTAAGGTTTAGTGAGACTTGGGTGCAACAGTTTGAGGAAGTGACTTGGAGGATTCGGGAGGATTGCTGAGGAAAGTATGGATAGGTGTGGAAGGTAGTATTGGGCCCGTACTACTGAGAGCACAAGATCCATACTCGAATCGGTGAGAGTAAGGTGCGAGTACTGAGTTGATTAGCAAGCGGATGCAGGATTTCATCTCGCCGAATATTATCCACAATACTTTGGAGTAGGCCCCTGTGATTTTCGGTTCAGTCAAGGAGGAGATCTTGGAGTTATTGGATAGTCGCCTAAGGGCCTATTGGGCCGAGATCGTTACGGGGTAATTGCGGGCTCAACTGGAGCCCAATGTTTATGGATCTCTGAGATCCTTCAGGAAGGAGGAACCTACTGTTAGCTCTGGTCATTTAGGATTGAAGGTGGGTTATACACCTTGTCTTTAGGAGAGTCTACCACATGATTGGGTCACTGTGGAGGTTTTGCGAGCCCTACGAGAGGAGTTACCTGACATCATTGGGTGTGTCACTAATAGAGTGGTCGCCAGAATCGAGGGGCGGACCTCATTAATATAGGCGGTTGATGGGGCGGTCAAGGTAACTTAGGAGAAGAAGATTGGTTTGGATGGATAGCTAGGGAAGAGGAAGCGGGGACATGGTCTGGGTCGATGAATTGAGAAGTTGGGTGCGGCGGCAGCAAGTGTTAGAGACCTGAGGGGTTGTGGTGGTTGCACGAAGGACGAAGGGATACAAAAGGATGTTCGCAACAGGTCTCAGTGCGGCAGGTGCGGTTGGAAGGGTCACCTCCGCCGAGAATGCACATTGGAAGTAGAGTTGTGTCACCGTTGTCATCAGCCAGGTCATTTTAGGGTGAATTGCCCCCGCATTGTGGTTAAGGCTGCTCAGGATTCATCGCAGGTACTTCTGCAGGGAGTCAAGATTAAGCCACAATAGATCGCCGATACGTAATTTGAACCCTCCTTATGTAATGATAGTATTATGGAATTACTCTTGATTAGTAATTGTATCTACTTTGGATACTCACTGAGTTTTGAGTAAGTGTATCCTGCTTGTGTTTGGATTATTTTTCAAGAAATGCCATATGTCAATTGCATACCGTGAATTATAAGTAGTTAGTGAAAGATCATTCCCTTTTGTTGGTTCGGGTTGTTCAGTATTTTCTCCGTTCTTAGTAGAGATCGGTCAGAGGTATTACGTAGAAGGTCTGGAGTTAGCTTCTTCAGGGCTAGTCCCCCTATATCGATGGGGCATAGTGGTTTAATCATCTGTTCTAGTACGATCGGCTATGGCCTATGGGAGAACTCCTGGGTTCTAACACTACCATCGCTAGGAGAGGAGTGGTAGCAGATGGATACGAGTGTAGTCGCATGGGTTGTTTGCCCATTGGATGTTTCAAGGAAATTGTATTTTTCGCATGGTTCGGGTTCAATTAGAGTTTGGTGGTTATGCAAGGATTCGTCGGCCAGAGTAAAGGTTAAGGATTCTAGTCACCAGCATGGGAACCCAAGGAGTTGGTATAATATCATGAAATGAGGATTGAGGTATCAGACTGGACCAGATTTTAAGGGTACTCTTCAAGATTTCAAACAATGGGCAATCGTAGGGTTTAACTAACGATTGATCGCTAGCATTGGTAAGCACAGGTTGTCATCAGTGGATTATCAGAAAGCAAGAAGGATTGAGAATCCTTCAATTCTCACGTGATGTGAAGACTTAGTCGGATCTAAGTGGGGGAGAATCGATCAGGTATCCAAGAGTAGAAATAGTTGTGAAACTAAGCTGACTTTCACACCCCATTAGGGAGAAAGGCGGTCGAGTGGCCGCCGGGATTGAGCATTGTGAGAGTTGGGAGTTTGGAAAACATTCCAACAATTGGTTCACGATTTCTCTTGCCATCAGATAGCAAGCCTTGGGAAAATAAATTAGGGGTCTAGTTAGGACTTGAGTTCAATGAAGAGTTAGGTCGAGTATGTGTTTGACTTAGGGTGAGCATAGATGGATTGGTGGTAAGACCATGGTCAGCGGTGGAGTCAGCATGGAAAGTGATATAAGACTGCAGGTGTAGCCGTAGCATTCACAAGGTTCTCAGATAGTGATGGAAGTGTTATAAATCTACAGGTGTATCCGTAACATTCACAAGGTTCTCAGATAGTGTTGGAAGTGTTGTAAGACTGCGGGTGTAGTCATAGCATTCACAAGGTTCTCAGATAGTGTTGGAAGTGTTGTAAGTCTGCGCGTGTAGCCGTAGCATTCACAAGGTTGTCAGATAGTGTTAGAGTGTTGTAAGACTGCGGGTGTAGTCGTAGCATTCATAAGATTTCCAGATAGTGTTAGAAGTGTTGTAAGTTTGCAGGTGTAGCCGTAGCATTCACAAGGTTGTCAGGTAGCGTTAGAGTGTTGTAAGCCTGCGAAGGTAGTCGTAGCTTTCACTAATATGATAGATAGTATGGGAGTGAAGTTAGATCACGAGAAGAACAGTAGTACCCATCAGATTGAGTGCAGCAGTGGAAGCATGGAAATCCACGGATTGGGTTGTAGAATTACTCAGATGGGTTAGATCTGGTTGAGCCAGTGATAAGACCGTAGGGTCACCACTACAGTCATGAGAACAAGGAAGTAATGGACCGCATGAGGTCAGGTTGTGATATAAGGCTACCTTTAGTCATGTAGCAATCACTTTCAGCCTTGTATTTGGTGACATCGGAATTCGACGTATGGAATCGATTGATTGGATCAGGAGGTCGTTAGAGCCATAGTGGCAAGATAACTAATGGCAACTATTGACAAATGAGGATTTTCTTCGAAAGTCGCTTAGGGCGACTGTATGGGAGCCTTTAGCTCAGTAACCTAGTGGGAACTCGGTATTTTAGATGACGGGTGGATGAGTCGAGGCCACAAAGGTCTTGGTGGATTTTGGAAAGCAGCTGGGAGACAGCTCACTGTTTCAGGCAGTTCAATGATTCATGCAGTTCAGTGTTTCAGGCAAAGCAGCGTTTTGGGCAGTATTTGTGTTTTTAGGATTTTATGTACGGACGGAGTAACTGATTGATTGGGATGCGATAAGTCACTCACAGTGGGATTAAGTAATCTCAGGGTAGTTGATTTGACTATGTTGTGCAACTCTCATATGAGTCTACCCGTTGCAGGGATGAATCTTCTACTCGAAGGATTGTCTGATCTTTTCGTCAGGTGTAAGATTTATGTAGCTGATTATAGACAACGACTTGTTCCCTTTACAACAATAGTGTGATGGGCGATAGTTCGGTCTTAGGGGTCTGACAGGGAGCCAGACCAATGAGCCCTTAGGGTTTAGATTTCAAGGAAAGTAGGGTTGGTTCTACTAGAGAGATCAAAGAGTCATTCTTCACTAAGTTTGAAGAATTACTCTAAGGATAGTTTTAGTAGATCGGGAAGGACCGATATATGAACAGAGTGGGAAGGGTCGTGATTGTTTTGCTAGTAATTGGGGGATCGATGGAGAGTTGTTCAGCACGGGCGAGCCGTCGGGAAGCCGGGTTACGATAAGTTTCAGGACACAGAAGGTAGAAGTAGCTTAAAAGGGTTGAAGTTTTAGGTGATATATCCTGGATAGAAGTTTTGGGTGCCTTGGGAGGGCCATTGATCGTGCACAGTGATGGTTGTACCCTCAATATGGCAGGCGTCAGTTCTCGTAAGGAAAGTCAGTGGGTTCATTGCAAACCAAGGGAGCCGCATGCTTATCGCGTGAGTCATTTTTGGGGATAGGTGATTGTGGCAGACTTCAAGGACAAAGTCTAAAATAAGTGGGGGAGAATTGTAATGCTCCAGTTCCTGGTAGGTATTTTAAATAAGAATTCTCCTTTTTGCAAAGGGACTCGATGAGTTGGAGACCCCAAACTCGCCGAGTAGAAATGGGAATTTGGACGCGGGTTAAGAAACATACTCGATGAGTTGGAGAGCCCCAACTCGGCGAGTAGGACTGCCAGAGTGAAACCTTAATTTTCAGGGTTTGCACCCTATTTAAGGACCTTAATGCCTCATTGTGGCCTCCCTCATTGCCTCCCTCAGTCCATCAAACCCTAATTTATGATCTTGAGCCTTGTGAGTGTGTATGAGTGAAAAACGAGTGATTCTTTGGTATTTTCTTGAACGAGTGGAATCTATGTAACACCGTAAAATTTAAAACCAATTTTTCATTTCAAAACACAAATAAACATATGTCACATTTCCTCAAAATCACTAGTAAGAAATTATCAATACATTTTTTTTATTTTAAAATTGTTTATCACAAATCCAGGATCCTCTAAACATAACTCTTTCTCTCGTGTGTACAATCGAGCCAATGCCTTCCCGATATCATGAAAAGTACCTGAAACACATATCACATAACACATTAAGCATAAAGCTTAGTGAGTTCCCCAAAATACCACACACATCTCAGTAGCCTCTCATGGCTATACTCAGATAAGACCCTCCGGTCAATGTGTCTCAGTGGGACCTTCCGGTCCCAAAACTCGGGTGGACCCTCCGGTCCTAACTCAGGAAGCTCATAATAATAATACTCAGCATAAATCACAAAGACATAATGCAAAATATCACAATACCTAGATAAGCACATAAGACAACTCAGTCACACAAAGATACCACACATAGTAAGTAAAGTGAGAAGACTCACCTCGAAAGCTAACAAGTAATAATCTCGCACACGGAAATCTCGAACTAGCCTCCGCCTATCACATAGGTTAAATATCTCTAATGAATACTCTATTCATACTCAATACCAAAAGGTTGCCCTCTCTTTCTCTTTCTAACTATTGGATTGGGTAAAAAGACCATTTTACCCCTCCAGGGTCTCCATTACACATGTATGACCAAACCCTAAAGTCAACAGAAGTCAAACTCAAGTCAATAGTCCATGTTTGACCCGAATCGCCGAGTGCATCTATGTGACTCATCGAGTCCCCTTGTTTCTTCTGTCATATCACGAAATTCCACCTTGACTCGTCGAGTTGTCTTGCCAACTCGCCGAGTCACCCATGTCCAGACTCATCATGGAAAAACCCCAGCCGACCCGTCGAGCCAGCTCATCGACTCGACGAGTCCCTTCAATTTGATTTCTCATCCAGACGATTCATGGAAGCTCTACTACTCTAAACACTAGATCTAGCACCCCAAGACTCCATTTTCATGTAAAGCTTCAATATTTACGTTCATGCATGGTAGTTTTGCTCCAACATACCAAAACATGCTCTCATAATGTGTTAAGCACAATATCCTTCATATGGGTGAATAAAGTTGGGACCTTTGGACTCTAGGGACCTCACAAGGTCCAAATCTAAGGTCTAAACCTCAAGACAACTCTGTAAGATCGAAATCCCAAATAAAGGTGGCATAAACCCTAACCTTCCAAAATCAAGAGATCTAACCATAAGAACGATAAAGGTATGGAATTTTCACCTTTTACAGAAGCTCTTGGATGAAAAGAAATAGATGTAACAGCCTCTTCTCGTTTATTGCTTGAATTCCTTCTCTTCCCCTCCAAAGATGCACCAAAATACTCAATATAAGCTCAACATTCTCTCTTTTAGCTCAAAAAGGCGAGTAGGGTTTCTCTCAGTGAAGTTGGGCAACTCATGAGCCGCAAATGAGGCTATAAGTTCCCTTATATAGGCCCCAAACCCAGGGATTTAGGGTTTCACTACACAACACCTACTCAGCGAGTCGGCTCTCCGACTCGTTGAGTCCACTCATTAAACCCACGCAGTCAACTCGACTCCACTCGACGATTTGGACTCATAACTTGTCGATACACTCAATAAACCCCCAAATAAACACACCATTAATATACCTAGGATTCCGGATGTTACAATTCTCCCCCATTTGAATTAGATTTCGCCCTCGAAAACGCTCATTATCAACACATAGATTAAACCCAATAACCTGCGAAACACCACTGAGAGGATCTCATACCACACAACTATCTTCCTCCAAGGACACCTGAACCCAAACAGGAGCTCCCAATCCCGAATAAGCACAGACTCCTCCGCCGCTACGATACCCGATCTGAATCTCCAGAACCTGGAAAACTCTAGTGGTCTGTCTCCCTGCCAGACCGCCCTCGCACGATATCACTATGCTTATCGCTCCGAGAATAACAGACCCAGATAACTCACCGCCCCTCTGATTCTCTTGCTACGACTGCTAGAATCGAGCCACTGGCCAATAATTGGCTACCAATCACTCATACCAGATATACTAATCGATCTAGTCCATACTCCAAAGGAACGAAAGGGGTCACATTCCACCAGGGACTCATCAACTGTACTACTATCAGAACCCATCTGAATAATGAACTCTCAACAACCTGTCCTCAGACACAAGAAAATGATCATGCTCGCTCGGAAGTATCTGTTGATATCTATAATCATAAGCCCTAGCTTCCTTTCAAATATTCCATTCAACACTCGAGCACCAGGTCAACTCCTGACCCAACAGTTGAACCTTCAAAGGTTACCCAAAGCATACCCAAAACATCTCACTGGCTTCCTTCTCACAATAACTATCTCGGCCCACTCTATCATACAAGTTATGAAGTCCGCTTTACCCCAAGCGAATACTAAAATCTCAACTGAAGTTGTCTCATCCTCGACCTCTGTCATCTACTACTCATTAATTCCATGCGTCTCTCGGTCCTTCCCATTCCAACGAACTGACCCACTCAATTCTAAGACGTCAGATGACAAACAATGCCCCTCCAAAATGAGACCCATTTCTGAATCCGAAATCTCATTTCGCCTACTCAATACACCATTAGAGTCAAAGTCAAACTTGAGAGTCTGATCTGGCACATAATTGGAACCACTCGTCCCAATGAAGCACTCAACCCATGACCCATGACCCGATATCCACGCGTACATCGCTTCTCCAATCCTTTCCAACTGCGATAACCACACCTTAACTCAACCTATAACGATTCCCAACCAGTATGGAGACCCTAGTCTCGCCCCTGGTCCAACCACCAAGTTCCCGAAAACTCAAATAATAAGGCTACCCAAGCCTAAAAACTCTTCTGCATCATACTTTGACTAGCAAATAGGACGTCTCCTCGTAGTATCATAACATTCCCTTTCACTAACCCGAGAAGGCTACGGCTCCCTACAGGCCTACGTCACTCTCTCACTGATTCATGAATACTATGGCTCTCCGCAGTATCACAACACTCTCTTGCTGACCGGTGAATACTATGGCTCCCCGCAGTATCACAACACTATCTTGCTAACTCACAATGGGCTCACTCCATGGTTTTCCCTGATAATCCAAAGTGATTACTCCCACTCGGATCCACTCACCTTCTTATCACCCCATAATCTCACTCTCGAGTCATCACCCCACTGAGTTCACTATCGAATACTCCATGGTCCAACATAGATAGGTACTGTAACGTCCTAAAATTCAAGACTAAAAATTTCTTTTATAAAACATTACTTAAAACAAAATTATCAATCCATAACATAATCAGGGACACACCCGCTATCTGGGCCTCGACCCCTACCTCGGGCCTCGCCCGCTACAACGGCCCTGCCGCTCCAGGCCCCGCCTGGCTTCGAGCCCCGCTCGGACACAGATCTGTTTCGCTTAGGCCTCGCCTGTCACTGGGCCTCGCCCGCCAATATATACTAACACATAACATATCACAACACATAAACTAAACATATACTGTCGAATCTTATTCTAAAGGCCTCGCCTATCTTAGGCCTTGCCCATGACCTGCAACTGATGAGTCATGGAACCCCGTCCATGCTCATACTGATAGTGAGATATGGGCCCGACCCACACTCACTCTTTCCCTAACCTGGGCCTCGCTCTTACTCTGCTACTAATGAGATATGGAACACCGTCCATACTCTGCTGCTGGTGAGATACGGGACCTCGCCCACACTCACCTTCCTACCAGGCACATACATGTATCACACAGACAACAAGTATAACTATCATGCAAACCATTCCTTGGGCACCCGCCCGCTACACTTGACCTCGTCCTGAATATCATACTAGCATACTGTGCCTAGGGCTAACCCCCGGGTCTTCCTACTCATAACTACATGGGACGGCATTGTGGTCGTAGACCCATTCACACAAGGGGAAACTAACATGCACTTGCTGAACTTATTGATAACCCCTCTAGCTGCTGCCCAGCAACTCTCTGAACTCCTGCTCCACTAGCTCCCCCAGCTACCAATATCAATGCAACACTTAGTCTAAGTGTCCCCCGAAAGTCAACTAAGTCAACTCTGGTCAAAGTCAAAGTCCTGGTCAAAGTCAACCTTCCAGGTCAACCCTACTCGCCGAGTCTGCCTACTGACTCACCGATTTCATATGCTCAGAGTCCTTTCATTTGTGACTCGACTCGCCGAGTCAGCCCATGACTCGCCGAGTCCACCGATTTCCGAGTCCTGTCCTGTCCAACTCACTGAGTCTCCACTCGACTCATTGATTCGAGTCTTACCTCGAAGGGTTCGGGGTTTCGCAACCTGACTCGCGGAGTCCAAGAACAGACTTGCCGAGTCCAAGGCAAACCTCAACAGACTCGCCGAGTTGCTGATCCAACTCGTCGAGTTCCTCCTAATCTTCATGCTACTCGTCGAGTCCACTCGAAGGACTCGCTGAGTCTATTCAGTCTTTCATACATTTAGAAGCTTTTTGAGTCATGCAGGGACTCCAAACTGTAGATCCATTCTTCCAAGGCCTATTCCTCATGTAAAGTTGCAAACTTTACGTGAAGCTAAGGAGATCTAGGCCCAAAACATTCCATACTCGGGTTTAAGACAACCATGCTTCACCTATACCCTCAAGACTGATACTTTATGACTCTCTAGGCCAGAATACACTTAGATCTGAAGTAGCAACTTCAGATCTGGACTTCTAACTCCACTTGGCTCTAGAATATGGCATAAAGCTCCAAATCTCATGACAAAAAGGAAACTATGAGTAAAGGAGTGAAGGTAATGACTTCTTACCTTCAAATTCTTTGAAAAGCCACACCAACTCTGGATCCAAGGCTTCCTCTTGCACCACTATGAACTTCCTTCTCTTCCAAGCTTCAAATCACAACTCCAAGGCTAGATCTTTGCTCAAAAACGGATATGGCGGCTAGGTTCGATGTCTTGGATGAGAGGAGGTGTAAAGGAACCCTAAGGAAAAGAATGAGGTGCTTAAATAGTGCATAAAGCCCCGGATTTAGGGTTTCCCTCTTCAGACCGAACTCGTCGAGTCCATACTCCGACTCGCCGAGTCGGTCACTTAATCCTCGACCCGGATCCCGCTCGGACTCGTCAAGTTCCTCCTTGGGCTCGACGAGTTGACCCCCACCCCCCTTGACTTAGGGTTTTCTTTCCTTTCTTGGTCTTTCTGATTTTCGGGTGTTACAGGTACACACACCCACCCGGGTTAAGCGTCACCACTCCTGACGACAACTGTCATGAACAAACACTTTTCTCGCTGTAATTTACACTCTTGGATACTCCCGTTTGATAACAATAGCCGAAGGGCTCCTGTTGGAACCATAGTCAGTTGATGCTCCACTTTCCATCTCATAACTCAAGTCTTAAAAGGATATGAAATTCAGGGCATCATACTCAGATACCTCGGTACACCATCACAGAACCTCACAATTTCTTGCCTCAACCACTGATCTCCTACTTACGACACCATACTCAGATACCGTAATGCATCTTTTCAAAATCTCACAACAGATCTTCCTCTCACACAACTCGTAACTTCGTAATAATCCAGCTCTCAATTTGAAATACGGATGAATCGTCAATGAATCAGAACATTTTGATGTTAATCCGAGACTCCCCCCTCTATTGCTCAAAACCCATGCAGAAATACTCATAAAGACCCTGAAGTTGGTTGCCCAATCAACTTTTTCCCTTTCCAAAGTGAATATAACAACCCATACGTTGAGCCCGAAGTTCTCAACCGCCGAAATTATCCTTTCGAGCCAACCACCTCGAATTTACCACTACAACCTTGAAGAATTTCTAACCACCACAAGGTCTATGACCAACGGCCACCTGCCGTTGAGACACTCGTCCTTTCCTGAACATTTATAACATGCATTATCTCGCTCTGCACCTCGCCTCGACCACCAATAAACCCTGGTCTCATGCATTTGTACCGTAGGTCTCTATATCCAGTTCTCTAACCGCCCTTGAACAAATCTCTGACCCTTTCAATAAAATATTCAGATCTCCCCCACTTAGGGTTCGAACCATCACCATAGGCATACCAACAATCTACTCCATAGACTGTTTCACCAGGTATATCACACTTGACTCTTGAAACGAACCACACAATCATTCAATGATCTTCCCGATGGAAACCAAGCAACTCCAAATATCCCGCATCTCAGACAAAACCTCAAAATCCTCCCAACGTGACTGCCTCTAGTCATCTTGAATGTCTCAGACCAACACACCGCCAGATACCCCGACTGTTCTGAAACAGTCCTGACTCTCAATCTGGAAATAATGCATTATCATGCACCTCGTATCTTATTCCTTGACTAGCCTCCCATCACGAGAAATTATAAAAGCAAGAGACCTCACTCTCACAGTCGATACACAACGTAGACAACGAGGGCCACCGCCCTGATGTACTCCTCCTGATCGCCTCGAATTGCTGCTAAAAACATGCCTCATACACAAAGACACCTTTCTAGTATCTCCCATCTCAGTCTCACTAATGACTCTCTCATGGTATAAGAAATACCTTGCAGCAACATACTGCCCAAATACTCTGATGGAAAGGTTGCAACCCTGTGCTACCCCACGGGGCTTGCCTCCGAACTCTGAAACCGGAACTTGCTATCTCTTTTGCTTCTCCCACGAAATGAGGACAACACAACTTTTTTCACAGAAGGTGATGTCTCATCTATCGGTCGAGTGCTCAACTCAGTCCGCGATCCTCTAATAAGCATCAGCTCTACTCATTCTTGTGTCTTGCAAATCTAACTGGCACCTCCAAAAATTTCTCAAAAACTAACCTGATTTCCCTCTCAAGGTATGCTCCATTGAAACTCATTCGACTTGGCCCTTTGGCCCCACACTCTATCATATCTGCTCTTAGTCTGATCAATCACAACGGAAAAACTGATAAACTCCGAAGCACTAATCGCCACGAACCATGGCACCTGAACCATGTTATCACCTCTCGATTTACCACGAATCATGGCACCTGAACCATGTTATCACCTTTCAATATGTCACGAATCATGGTACCCAAACCATGTTATCACCTCTCAATCTGCCACGAATCATGGTACCCGAACCATGTTATCACCTCTCAATCTGCCGCGAATCATGGTACCTGAACCATGTTATCACCTCTGAATCTGTCATGAATCATGGTACCAGAACCATGTTATCACCTCTCAATTTGCTACTTAGAACCTCTGGAATTCTCCCTATTTCGAGTACGGGTCCTCTGCTTTTAGTAGTATGGGCCCATACTACCTGTCACATCTACCCATACTTTCCACACGGATCGTCACATATTTCCTAAGTAGCAGCTCAACCATTCTCGATCACCAATCCCGATATACTCATTTGCTACCCAGTGAATACTCTCATCTATCAACATGCTCTTTTAACTACAGACACTCCCTAGGCTCTTCCTAGGTTCTCACACTTCTCTGTCATCAGCTGCTAAAGAACTCCTTATGATGCCAACCTTCTACCTCCTGAATATCGTCATATTCACTTGGTAGATGACTCCCATCATGAAGAGTTCCGCAAAGCATAGAGCAAGCAGCATTTGGGCGTTGAATAATCTCCATCAACACGTAAAACCACTCTAGGTTACAACTCTATTTGCTCTACTTGCTCTCAAAAGGCATCACTGAACTAAGGCTACCTCGCCTCTCATGGTATCTAATTACTCTTCTCAGCAGACTCCTCAATGCTCATCTAGGCATCTCTCCTAGATTATCTCTCGACTCAGAGCTCCCTCTCTAAGTGATTCATGCTAGATACTCTTACTCATCACATACTCAAGGTACATAACAGATAACGAAAATCCCTAGGCTAAGGCATCACAAATCAGGCAACTATAGCTCTAATATATGAAATACCTAGCCTATCTTCTAGTATGCATCACTAATATCTCAATAATAACTCATAAAACAAATAAATAAGGGTATCTTAGGAAATCACCGTTCGGGCTCTGGCTGATTGTATACACTTCTTCTTCTCTTTTTTCTCTTAAAACTCTTAATCGTTTCAGAAAATCTTTTCTTTTGAAAACTTTTCTCAAATCCTTAGTTTGAGTCCAGACACACTCGAAGGTGCATCCGAATCTCTCAAACTAAGGCTCTGATACCAACTTGTAACACCGTAAAATTTAAAACCAATTTTTCATTTCAAAACACAAATAAACATATGTCACATTTCCTCAAAATCACTAGTAACAAATTATCAACACATTTTTTATTTAAATTTGTTTATCATAAATCTAGGATCCTCCAAACATAACTCTTTCTCTCGTGTGTACAATCGAGCCGATGCCTTCCCGATATCATGAAAAGTACCTAAAACACATATCACATAACACATTAAGCATAAAGCTTAGTGAGTTCCCCAAAATACCACACACATCTCAGTAGCCTCTCATGGCTATACTCAGATAAGACCCTCCGGTCAATGTGTCTCAGTGGGACCCTCTGGTCCCATAACTCGGGTGGACCCTCCGGTCCTAACTCAGGAAGCTCATAATGATAATACTCAACATAAATCACAAAGACATAATGCAGAATATCACAATACACAGATAAGCACATAAGACATCTCAGTCGCATAAAGATACCACACATGGCAAGTATAGTGAGAAGACTCACCTCGAAAGCTAACAAGTAATAATCTCGCACACAGAAATCTCGAACTAGCCTCCGCTTATCACATAGGATAAATATCTCTAATGAATACTCTATTCATACTCAATACCAAAAGGTTACCCTCTCTTTCTCTTTCTAACTCTTGGATTGGGTAAAAGACCATTTTACCCCTCCAAGGTCTCCATTACTCATGTATGACCAAACCAAAGTCAACAAAAGTCAAACTCGAGTCAACAGACCATGTTTGACCCGACTCGCCGAGTGCATCTATGTGACTCATCGAGTCCCCTTGTTTCTTCTGTCATATCGTGAAAGTCCACCTTGACTCGTTGAGTTTTCTCGCCAATTCGCCGAGCCACCCATGTCTAGACTCGTCGGGGAAAAACCCCATCTGACTCGTCGAGCAACTCATAGACTCGGCGAGTCCCTTCAATTTGATTTCTCATTCAAATGATTCAAGGCAGCTCTACTACTCCAAACACTAGATCTAGCACCCCAAGACTCCATTGTCATGTAATGCTTTAATCTTTCTGTTCATGCATGGTAGTTTTGCTCCAACATACCAAAACATGCTCTCACAATGTGTTAAGCACAATATCCTTCATATGGGTGAATAAAGTTGGGACCTTTGGACTCTAGGGACCTCACAAGGTCCAGATCTGAGGTCTAAACCTCAAGACAACTCTATAAGCACGAAATCCGAAATAAAGGTGGCATAAACCCTAACCTTCCAAAATCAAGAGATCTAACCATAAGAATGATAAAGGTATGAAATTTTCACCTTTTACAAAAGCTCTTGGATGACAAGCAATAGATCTAACAGCCTCTTTTCGTTCCTTGCTTGAATTCCTTCTCTTCCCCTTCAAAGATGCACCAAAATACTCAATATAAGCTCAACATTCTCTCTTTTAGTTCAAAAAGGCGACTAAGGTTTCTCTCAATGAAGTTGGGCAACTCATGAGCTGCAAATGAGGCTATAAGTTCCCTTATATAGGCCCCAAACCCGGGGATTTAGGGTTTCACTACACAACTGATGGGTTTTGAGCATTCTAACACTTCCTAAGTGTACATGCAACCCTAATAACCTTGGACCTATGTTTGTCTAATGATCATGCAAAGTTGAATTCCAAGGTTATATTCCTATCTAGCATACATGGGGAACAATTTTTAACTTGAATGAAAGATAAAATAACTTACCTTGTTGTTGCTTATGTTCCTTGAACCCTTGTGAGCCTAGCACCCCAAGTGTGATGCCTCAAATGCTTCACACAACACCAAATGCTCTTGGAAAGACTTTTGAGAGAATACACACTTCTTGAAATCGGCCTAGCCCTCTTGTTTCATATGTGTAGCCGATTTTGGTGGAGTATGAGACTCTTATATAGTGTTGACACATCTAGGGTTACACCATGTAAACCCTAATGTGTCATGACTCTTCATTTCCATGACCCATGGGTTTGTAACTCCCATGGAGCATCCTATGGGTGGAACCCAACTTGATAATCCATGGAGCCTCTTAGCCCACTGTACAAGATATGGATGATTTACATAATCAACCCATATATTTAATTAGTTATCTTTTGATCACTTAATTAATTCTAAATTAATTCTTGATCAAACTAATCAAATAATATTATTAATATATTAGAACTTATAATATATTAATAATCTCCAAGTGTTATTTCTCTCATTTAGTCTATCCAATTGCATGGTGCCATGCAACCCAAACGGACCATGCCGGGTCGGGTCAAGTACTTACCAGAAATAGTTATGGACTTAGACACCTTATCCAACAGTCTCCCACGTGGATAAGTCTAATAACTATAACTCTAGTACTTCAGGAACCGACCGGTAATCGTAACTCTTTCAAGGTCTCTCGGAACTGAGAAGATGATGATACGCCATTTAAGATAAGTGATCATATACTCCTCTGTTCTAGATATCAGCCGGACAAATACATGGAACAATGTCTAACTTATTGTCCAACAATTTGTTTCCTGATATCCGATTTGTTTGACAAAGAACTTAATTGAACACATCAACTTAGTTCTGACCGGGACCGGTACATAGGTCAAAAAAAAGTCATCGAGGGGCCCAGATATCAGCTTCTAATCCAAGAAGGAACAGATAAACTTCGACTCATATGTTTGTTCTACCACTCATTGAATTATACACAAAAGCACGTTTTATAACATCGAGTTACCAATGCGTTTTCGTACAATCAATGCATAACCAACTCATAAGTAACAAATCATGTCTCTAGGTTTGAAGACTTATATGATATTACTGTCTCACGATCACTCGAGATAAATTCCATGAAGTGATTCCAGTGAGCGTGGGTTGAGTCCAATGCTCAGAACTTATGAGAACTCATGATTGTTGTAGCCATGTCCAAAACCTTAGACCTCTGCAACCAATCACGACAGTCTTGATTCATACCTACTTCCGACATATGACCGACTGTGGAGGTTTGAATAATATGATACACCAAACATAATTATTCTGGAAGTCAAAACATGCAAAAGAAATATAGTAAATGATCGACAAGAGATAGCAACACTTTACTCATAAATAAAACACCTTTTATTCATCATCTAATGTCAATTACACTTTACAAATTTCTAGGTTATCTAACTACTAAATCTAATATCATCCTTCAGCCCTATGCTCCGAGCATGCTGGAGATGCTTAACCCGAGTCAGTCCCTTCGTGAGGGGATCTGCTGGATTCTCATCCGATGATACCCTCTTTGCCACGAGGAGTCCTTCTTCTATTCGATGTCTGATAAAATGGAATTTTATGTCGATGTGTCTAGATCTCCCATGATCCCTTGGTTCCTTGGCTAAGGCAACAACGCTTTCACTATCACAGAAAATTTCCATTGGCTCTTTAATAGCTGGTACAACTCCAAGGTCTCCAATGAAGTTCTTCAGCCATATCGCCTCCTTTGCTGCCTCGCTAGCTGCAATATACTCTGATTCACAAGTTGAATCAGCCACTGTCTCTTGCTTGGAAATCTTCCAAGAAATTGCTCCTCCGTTTAGGGTAAAGACCCAGCTTGACTGAGAGCGGAAATTATCCCTATCAGTCTGAAAGCTAGCATCAATATACCCTACAACCCTCAAGTCATCACTCCCACCAAGGGTAAGGACCCAGTCCTTAGTCCTCTGTAGGTACTTGAGGATATTCTTTACCGCAGTCCAGGGTTCCCCTGATACCTGCTAACCATGCTCAGGGCAAAGGCTACATCAGGTCGAGTACACGTCATAGAATACATGATCGATCCTACACCCGAAGCATAAGGTATTCGACTCATTTCTGCTATCTTAGCCTCAGTGCTAGGGCTTTGTGTCTTACTCAGTCTGGCATTACTCTGGATGGGTAACTCTCCTTTCTTGGAGTCCTTTATGCTGAATCTCTTCAACACCTTATCCAAGTAGGTACTCTGACTAAGTCCAATTAGTCTTTTACTTCGATCTCTTAAGCTCCTTGTCGAATAGAAGAAGGACTGATGGGTTTTGAGCATTCTAACACTTCCTAAGTGTACATGAAACCCTAATAACCTTGGACCTATGTTTGTCTAATTATCATGCAAAGTTGAATTCCAAGGTTATATTCCTATCTAGCATACATGGGGAACAATTTTTAACTTGAATGAAAGATAGAATAACTTACCTTGTTGTTGCTTATGTTCCTTGAAACCTTGTGAGCCTAGCACCCCAAGTGTGATGCCTCAAATGCTTCACACAACACCAAATGCTCTTGGAAAGACTTTTGAGAGAATACACACTTCTTAAAATCGGCCTAGCCCTCTTGTTTCATATGTGTAGCCGATTTTGGTGGAGTATGAGACTTTTATATAGTGTTGACACATCTAGGGTTACACCATGTAAACCCTAATGTGTCATGACTCTTCATTTCCATGACCCATGGGTTTGTAACTCCCATGGAGCATCCATGGAGCATCCTATGGGTGGAACCCAACTTGATAATCCATGGAGCCTCTTAGCCCACTATACAAGATATGGATGATTTACATAATCAACTCATATATTTAATTAGTTATCTTTTGATCACTTAATTAATTCTAAATTAATTCTTGATCAAACTAATCAAATAATATTATTAATATATTAGAACTTATAATATATTAATAATCTCCAAGTGTTATTTCTCTCATTTAGTCTATCCAATTGCATGGTGCCATGCAACCCAAATGGACCATGTCAGGTCAGGTCAAGTACTTACCAGAAATAGTTATGGACTTAGACACCTTATCCAACAACAACACCTACTCGGCGATTCTGCTCTCCGACTCGTCAAGTCCGCTCATTAAACCCACGCAGTCAACTCGAATCTACTCGACGAGTTGGCTCACAACTCGTCGAGTCTCTCAATAAACCCCAAAATAAACACACCATTAATATACCTAGGATTCCGGATGTTACAATCTAGAAGTGCTTGGTTGAAGGAAGAAGCTTTGGATCTAGAAGTAGAACTTCATTTTCGGCTCATTCGAGGTATAAAGTTGATACATTGGCTTTCTATGGCTTAGATCTCCATTTAGGGTTGTACTTTACCATTTTTGGAATCATTCATGGATGCAAGCATGTTTTGGAATCATGACTTCAGATCCAAAATCTTTGAGGGACTCCATGGCATAAATGTGCCAACTTTATGGCCATAGGAGTCCCATGCATCATATGAACCACTTTTTAGGGCTTTTTGAACTAAATAACCCATGCATGCACATAAAGTTAGAAACTTTATGTGATATATCGACCCTAGGAAACCAGATCTATGTTTTGGATGCATTAAGCCCGACTAAAAACGACTGTATGGATTTAAACTATAGGGGACTCGACGAGTTGTTCATACAAATCGATGAGTTGGGTCATGGTCCCCCAACCTTTTCTGTTACTGGGTAAACTCGTTGAGTCTAGGAGATGACTCAGCAAGTTGGACATGTTTGGGCTTGAAGATTGAAGTAGAACTCGACGAGTTCAAGGAGGAACTCGGCGAGTTATGAGCAAAATGTCTCGACTCTGTATGAAGGAGAACTCGACGATTTCAAGGAGGAACTCGACGATTTCAAGGAGGAACTCGACGAGTTATGAGTACAAGGTTTCGACTACGTTATAAGGAAGAACTCGATGAGTTCGTGAAAGAACTCGACGAGTAGTATCGAGGTTCCAAAGTTTTATGAATCATGGAACTCGATGAGTTCATGAAAGAACTTGACGAGTAGGATCGAGATTTTAGTGTTTTATGGATTATGGGACTCGACGAGTTGATGGACCAACTCGGCGAGTTGAGCCAACCATGATGTTGAATTTGACCAGGATGTTGACTTTTACTTTGACCATTGACCAGAGTTAACCCTTAAAGGGGTATGGGTATGAAAGGATAATTAAAGGAGATTGTTATGTGTATGAGTTTAAGAGGATTTGATCCCAGGACCGAGGACAGTTCAGCTATTACGCTACATTGAGGTGAGTTACATTCCAGTAGAAGTGGGTCGAAAGCACCAATGTCAGCCCACTAGTAAGAGTTATGGTAGAAATGCTTGTCTTTGTGATAAATATCCGGTATGTCACTATCTATTATGCCTTATGTGCTAGTATGTTATGATATTATGTGATAGTGGTAGGAGGGGTAAGATAGACCCCAGTATCGGTCGATAGGGTCGAAGAGGTATGCCAGCACCCAGATAAGCTAAGCAGTATATGATTTATATGTTTATGCACTAGGATGCTATGTGGTAGAAGTAGGGGGTGAAATAGTCCCCAAAACCGGTCGAAAGGACCGAAAGGGTAGGCCAGCACCCTGATATGCTAGGTGAGGTACCGGTCGACTGGACCGAAGGGGTAGGCCAGCACCTTAATATGCTAGGTGAGGTACCGGTCGACATGACTGAAGGGGTAGGCAAGCACCCTGATATGTTAGACAGTTACCGGTTGAAGAGACCGAAGGGGTAGTCCAGTACTCGGATATGTTAGACGGTGTGTATATTGTATGGTATGTGGTATTATGAGGGAACTCACTAAGCTTCGTGCTTACGGTTTACAGTTTTGGTTTCAGGTACTGCGTTTTCAAAGGAAAGGAGTCGGCTCGACCGCAGCGTATCACACTATGTTTTCCGCATATGAGATCTTTGGGATCATACTCTGATATTGATTTATGATGACATGTTTTGATTATTGACATACTGGTTTTGACATGGGATGATATTATGGATGTTTTTATACTATTGATTTTATAACAGCTTATTTAAAAATGCAATTTTTGGTCTTAAGTTTTGGTATGTTACACTCTTGGTGTTTCTGAGTGATAGAACATCAGCCTCCGGCGAGTCTTCTGGTCTTTTGCTGCGGCGGAGATCTGACATCACAATCAGAGAGACGCGTTAGAGCCGTCCTAGGGACTGTGCCCCGGGAGCGGACTCCGACGATCAAGTTAGATCGGCTAGAAGATCTGAGATGGTTCTCCATAGCTGGAGGGAACCATCTTGGTGCTGGTGGTGGCTGACGGCGGCGGGTGGCGGCTGAGCCACCCGGCTGAAGTATAGTGACGGCTGAGCCATGGGGAAGTCTAGTGGTGGCTGAACCACTTGGGGAGAGTCCAGGGAAAGGGGTCCTCCTCCAAGGAGGAGAAACTATTCATTATATAGGGGACAATTAGGTCAGGCCTTGGGCCAGCCTAATTCAGGCCCAACTAGCAAGGAGCTGGGCAAGGCCGCCCGGAGGCGCCGGGCGGGGCTGGCGGGCGCGCAACAAGAGAGGATGGCAAGGGAGTGCTAGACGAGGGAGTGCCAGGCGAGGGAGCGCCTGGCCGAGCCGGCAGGAGAATCCCCAATAGGGCTGGCAAGGGAGTCCCCAGCAAGGCTGGCAAGGGAACGCAAGGCTGGCAAGGGAACGCAAGGCAGGGCTGGCAGGAGCGCGCCAGGCCAGGCTAGCGCGCTAGAGCAGTCTAGGTCACGCCAGTGGACCATATCTCATCAAGTCCCCCCAGTCTGGTGTTATTGGTACGCGGCCAATGACATCGGATTGGACTTAGTCAGATAAACCAACAGGGGAGTCCCCAACGGGGGTGGAAAGGGAGTCCCCAGCAGGGACTGGCAAGGGAATGCCAGGCAGGGCTGGCAGGGGCGCGCCAGGCCAAGCTGGCGTGCTAGAGCGGTCTAGGCCACACTAGTGGACCATTCCTCATCACTGAGGTTCAATGTCCATAAAGTTGGCACCTTTAGGGTTTAGAATCACCCATGCATGAGATTGTGTCCATTTGTTGTAAGTAGAATGCTATATCTTGAAGTTGGATCCTTTTGGGGCATGCAAAGTCAGCAAGTCAGTGACTTTATGGGTCTAGACGTCTATTAGGACTTAGATATGTGGTTTGGACTTCTGGACTTAAGCATTAAGTTCTTAATGAGAATTATGGCTTAATAGGTGAGTACGCTGGGTGTACAAGTCTGTACACATGGCGTACAATCCATATAGCATGTACGCTTAACGTGTAATTGAGTACACCCCGCATACTCAGTCAGATGGGTTTTTGCACTTTGGACTTCGTATTGGGCCTTTCTTTTGGACTTAGGTGTTTGGGTTCTTGTTGGGCCATCTGAGAAGAAGTGTTTTGGACTAGGAAAATTATTGGGCTTTAGGTTAAGGCACATGTAAGGGTTTGAGCCCAATTTGGAAAATTGCGCCAAGTATGGGCCTCGAATGGATAGATGGATTTTGGGCCTTTTTGGATTATAGGTTTGGGCCTAAGCCTTGGCCCAAACTAGGTCAGCGGTAAAAGGTCTTTCTACCCTAATTATGGACTTATAGCTATGGATTTGGAATCCACTTATTGATTGGATGTTGTTTGGTATTGATAGCTCGGGGATTTGTCAGTTTGCAGCAGCAGCGAGTGTAGGGTCTTCTATATGTCAATTGAGGTGAGTTTCTTCACTGGATTTAGCGGGTCTAAGGCACCAATGTCAACCCTTATTGTTTATGTTAGGGTGCTAGGCTTTCGCGTGACCCTTTCATGTGTTATTGTGCTGCTATGTATACCAGGCGGGGCTCTATGTCGGGCGAGGCCCGATGACTGAATCGTATGCTATTTTTTATTGATCATTGTATGTGTTAGCATGATTATTTGATATATATGGTATGCGTATAGTGGGTGGGGCACGATGTCAGGAGGGGCCTAAGAATAACAGATTTGTATACGGAGCGGGGCCCGAAGGAAGACGGGGGCCCAATATATGATTTACGATGTATGATATGGGGTAGCTTGGGGAACTCTAAGCTTTGTGCTTACGGTTTCAATTTATGTTTCAGGTATTTCTGGTTCTAAGGGGAAGAGCTTGGGTTGACTGCATTGCACACACCACATGGATTCCGCTTTTGTGTTATACTATGATTTGGGATGATGTTGATACACTTATTTTATTTGGATATCTATTAATGATGTTTTGGAATATTGTTTTATAAAATTAAAAATGAAATTTTTTGGTCATATTTTTGGGACGTTACATCAAGTGAGGTGTAACCTTTGAGTGTGATTGTAACTGTTCTTGGAAGTTGATCATAAAATACTCTCTCTCTCTCTCTCTCTCTCTCTCTCTCTCTCTCTCTCTCTCGTTTGCCCGCGGACATAGGTCACCTTGACCGAACCACGTTAAATATTGTGTTCACTTCATTTACATTTTCAGAAGTTTTATTTCCACAAGGTCACTAAAGTTTGTTGTGATATTTGTCTGAAGTGCTTAACTTGTTTTGTTCTCATCCAACACTTATTGGTAGCCAAACAAATTGGTACCAACTATACTTGGTACAATATTTGTGGCAAATTTTTTGTACCATATAGAAACAAAACAAGGTTTAGTAAAAAAATGAAATGGTACCTACCAATTTCACCCCAAATAGAAACAACTTATTGCTTTTATATTAGAAAATTCATTTTTTTTCTTACTAGTCCTATTAATTTATAACGTATTAACTTCTAGTTTTTTGAACCAAATAAATTAATGCAAATATTTTTTAACTTAATGCTTTTTATAACCATAAATCAATAAAAAGTTATCAAATAATGTTTATCAAGTTAATTAAACAATTCCTAACACCTCTCATTAGTGTCTTTTATTTTGTTGTAAGTTCTTTATATATATATATATATATATATATATATATATATATATATATATATATATATATATATATATATATATATATATATATAGAGAGAGAGAGAGAGAGAGAGTAAATTACTGGAACCGTCCCTGTGGTTTGGTCAAAATTGCACGTTTGGTCCCTAACTTTTTTTTGCACTCGGATCGTCCGTATGGTTTGATTTTGTTGCGTTTTTCGTCCCTTACATACATAAAGTTAGGGACCAAACATGCAACTTTTACCAAACCATAGGGACGAAAAGCGCAACAAAATCAAACCACAGGGACGATCCGAGTGCAAAAAAAAGTTAGGGACCAAACGTGCAATTTTGACCAAACCACAGGGACGATTTCAGTAATTTACTCATATATATATATATATATATATATATATATATATATATATATATATATATATATATATATATATATATATTGTTAAATATTTTAGCTTTTTAATGTACGCTTGCAATAATATCTTTTTTTGGCATGTAATTATTTGTAGATATAATATTTGATGTGAAGCAGAAAAGATTCCCCACGTTGCGGAGGTTGTAGGGTATTCATTTGTAAATTATGTTGTTCCTGTTAGAATCATGCATCTGGAACCCAATTGCAATTGCAGATCGAATCTTCATATACCCCTATACTTCTCCTGATTTGAAGTTTTGTCCCGACTGTTGCTCATACTTTGAACTTAAAGTCAACAGTAATATAGATGTCAAGTGTTTACCATAATCACGACTTAAGGTAAAAAGATCACACCACATATACTTGATAGGGATACAAATTTATAGTATTACCTATGCAAAAAACAGTACCAACAACATCAACTGCAAGTATACAATGTTTAGTTCTAATAGATACTCTGTTTTACCCAAAAAAAATAATGCAATATTATAAAGATAAACGGTATCTTGTTTACCATAGTCATACTCGTTGACGGTGCATAGTAAAATATGGAACTTGTGTGTAGCGTCTCATTTTTCACAATAATTTTTTTTAATTTTATTAACGTAAAACTTCCCACTTATAAATCCGTTATTAGAAAAAAAAATCGTTGATTTCAAAATACATTTATTGAAAATCAGAGTAATATAAGAAACGCGGAATCCTCAATGTAGCTGATGAGCGTGTACAGTCCCACATTCGCCTTCCTATGAAACCTAAAAAACATAAACAACTGGGTAAGCACAAAGCTTAGTGAGTTTTCCCCCAAAATACCCCATACAATAAACATGCAAGCATGCATAACAGCCCAAAATCATCAGATTGGAATGCACATGCCCAATCAGTCTGTGGACTGGAGTGCCAACATGCAACAACTCCAATCAGCCATCGGGATGGAATACCCAGGGTTTGTTGGCCTACCACCTCAACCAAACCGCTCTTCCCGAGCCTCCGAGCCTACAACTTACATTCGGCCCACACCGGGTATCTTGGCCTACAGCATAAAGCAGGACCGCCTCAACCTGCTACTACCATATGTCGACATATAAATAAGCAGTTATCAAGTACGCACATAATACAAGTAAACAACAATCATACAACTCACTACCGCCTACTAGTCATCACATTGCACACTGTCTCGCTACTAGCTAACCTCCATGAAATGTGTAACCATAATTAAATATAGGTGAGATAACCGCCCGAATAGATGATCCTACTCTAAAGACACAACCAAACAATGAACATGCAAGAAAGCCTAGATCAAGAGTCCTCAAACTATCCTAC
The DNA here is from genome assembly GCF_051521515.1 of Lactuca serriola. Classification (NCBI taxonomy): domain Eukaryota; kingdom Viridiplantae; phylum Streptophyta; class Magnoliopsida; order Asterales; family Asteraceae; genus Lactuca; species Lactuca serriola. The sequence continues at coordinate 161,093,994 of NC_136416.1, read as the reverse complement.
ATGACTACATATAACCCCTAAGACACTCCACTAGATGATGACCAACAAGTACAGGTAGACATACAAATCTACAAATCACTACCGCATAGCAACATCCTATATGCTAGGATATCGATATAACAAATCACTACAACATAGCAACATCCTATATACCAGGATGCATATCTAACAGAATACTACAACACAACAACATCCTATATACCAGGATACAGATCTAACATATCACTACAACACAATAACATACTAAATACCAACAATCCATGGAATGCATAACCATATATACTCAGAGGTGAGATAAACACCCGGACGGGTGATCCTACTCTAGAGTCACAACCAAACAAGGAACATGCAAGAAAGCTTAGATCAAGATTCGTCAATCTATCCTACATGAATTGGTGCCTTTGACCCACGGGTATAATGGGCAAAACTCACTTGAATCGAAGAACCTTGAAACACTGCGACACGCTCCCGTCTGCACTTCTTGCTCCCACGAATCCGATAATAATCACAACTAGGTAAAACCTTAATCAACAATCCAAAACCCTCAAGACGATGAAATCGGATATGCAAAATCGAGGAACTAATGGTGCATTGTTGGTGGAGTTCCATGAGAATCGGTGAAGAAGAGCAACAAAATCGCCAACCACAAATCCTCGATCGAAGGTTTTGAGGGGTCGTCTGATCAGGAAAGCAAGCAAAAGAGGACGAATGTACAAAGAGCATGAACAATCAACAATCGGAACAGAACATGAAGACACCACGTTCATGTACTTTAAATCATTATAATACATGGAATAATACATTAAGCAAACTTAATTAAAGGGGATGTTCTATTTAATGTTATTGGTTTCCATCTGTATTACTTTTAGTCTCTAGTAATTTTTAATTTTTATATTTAAAATCTTAAACAATAAAATTCTATAAATTGACGATGTTTTTCCCCTATCAAATATGGAGTTTTTCTTTTTACAGAAGTAGTGTATTTTAAAAAGATATTTTCCAAAATGGTGTGCTTTTAAAAATATTTACCATTTAAGTTAAATTTTATATGAAATTAAAATTAGAAAGTAAAATAAAAAAGAAGGAAAATTGAATTATCAAGGTAATTACCTTTTTGTTCACATTTGGTTAACTTTTTTTATACACATCTAGATAACGAACTTATTGGAAGTGTTCACATATGATCATTATAACATGTTGTAACTTGCTACAGCAGGTCATAATGGTCATATAATAACACTTGCAACAACTTCGTTACCTATATGTAAAAAAACGAAGTTATTCAGAGATAAACAAAATAAAAGGATAATTACTCTGATAAGTCAATCATACATACTTATAAAACTATCATTTTTTCTTGGATCTCATGCATTTGAAACCCCCATAAAAATTTGTCAACACCTCATGCATTTGAAACCCCCACACCCTTTCACCTTCAAAGTTATTAATCACACATAATCTCATTCCAAGAAAATCACACACTCTATAAGTTCAACACCTCATGCATTTCAAACCCCCACGCCTTTTCACCTTCATTATATATGTAGTTATATTATTACATTTTTCTTACAAAAAGTCGTCATTTGGTTGAATATATTATGATTCAAAAGTTTTCATATAGTTGAAATATTCACGATCCAAATATGATGATATGAAGAAATAGGTTATGTCGCATCGATGGTAATTGTAATATTATTTTTTCTTTCAACCAAAACAAATGAAGCTTTTCTATTATTTCTTTATATTCAATTTCTCATTTGACCTTTATATGTGATTTGTATGTATTACTCAATCTTGAATGTGACTCTCCAAACATCAATGTTTTGCTTGGAATATCTTTCTCATTCTTCTTTTTCAAAAAAAACATTTTCATTGTAGGTTAGTAAAGAATTGTCATCAAATTTCTATAGTTGAATGGTGTTCAATAAAGAAAGAAGATTCAGAAAATGAATATAGTTTTTTTTTGTTTGAGTAAAAGTAGACGAATGTTAGTTTTTTCTTTTGATTTAAGTGCATATTTATATAACATTTTTATTTATATATTCAACCCCCAAATGTTCTTATTTATTTGATTGTAGTTTTTCTATTTTGATTATGTTTATTTTGTATTATTTTTTTTGTTGGGTTATCCTACACAACATAGTTACAAGACAATATTTAAAAGATAACATAATTTTTAACATTTGATATGTAATTATGATGATTTATCATGATATGTTCTTCATATGAAATTAATTTATCCATATTACAACGACAAGAATTACATATAACATTTACGAAAATATATATTATATGTGATTTGTTTAACATTTATATGCACCTATGTATGTTATAAATTTATAATTAAATATCTTTATGTTTAATAATTGAAGGGATTAAAATGATGCATCAAAACCAATTATTTAGACGAATATAATAATAATAATAATAATAATAATAATAATAATAATAATAATAATAATAATAAATACACATTTCCAAGTACTGTATTCAATTGAAACTCACACTACAACTCAAGAGTTTTCTAATTTATGTATATTTATTAGTTACAACTCAAGAGTTTTTAACTTATAATTATTAATTAATAATCACTAATAACTTTTTATTTTCCTTTATTTTATAAGGTTGTAAAGTTTTGCTCATTAAAAACATTAATGTATTTTAAGAGATTTGTGATTTAAATATGAAAAGTTAATATAAATGTTATAATAAATGTTTTAGTGTTTTTATGTTATTAAAAGTTGTAGTGTTTATTTTTCATATTTTTTTATTATTCGTTGTATATATATCTTTTTTAATACAAATGTTATAATAGATGTTTTTGTATTTTTATGTTACTAAAAGTTGTAGTTCATATTTTTTATTATTCATTTGAAACTCACACTACAACTCAAGAGTTTTTCAATTTATGTATATTTATTAGTTACAACTCAAGAGTTTTTAACTTATGATTATTAATTAGTAATAATTAATAACTTTTTATTTTCCTTTCTTTTATAAGGTTGTAAAGTTTTGCTCATTAAAAACATTAATGTATTTGAAGAGATTTGTGATTTAAATATGAAAAGTTAATATAAATGTTATAGTGTTTTTATGTTATTAAAAGTTGTAGTGTTTATTTTTCATATTTTTTATTATTCGTTGTATATATATCTTTTTTAATACAAATGTTATAATAGATGTTTTTTGTATTTTTATGTTACTAAAAGTTGTAGTTCATATTTTTGTTCATACATTTTGTTACCCGTTATATATAATTTACACAATTTTAAACAGTTTATAAAATTATCAAATAATTGTATATATCATAATGAATTAAAAATTAAAACTATAATCATCAAATCATCCTACTATATTATAAAGGAAATATTTTTTCTTTCACCGCATTTATTTGAAACTCCCAACTTTTCATATTTCCATACAATATACTTAATTTATTAACTTAAATATGTTTTTAGGTGTAAACATTATCATAAATGGAAGAATTTGTGATTTATCAATATGATATACTTAATTTGTTAACTTCAATATATAGTTAAATAAATAACCTACATTAATATATCAAATAAGCTTAAAAATTTAGTGTAAAATTTAAAACCTAAAGTAAAATATCAAATAATGTTTAAAAAAAATCAATTTATATATTTTTAACATAGTTAAAAGGAAAACATTAAATATAATAATAATAAAAGAACCTAAATTGATTAATCGAATTAACTAAAAGGTGAAAACTTTATTCTAACAATATATTTTTAACCTGCGCTGCGCAACGCGTGGGGATTCATCTAGTTTCTCTATAAATATCCATCAACATGTTTGGTTTTAAAACTAGTTAATAGTCTTTTTTGTTAAAACAATTTTTAAAATGAAAAACGTTTTAGATTTACCGAGGTTTTACTAAATAAATTGATGTATTATAAAACTTGATCTTAACGTTTTCTTAAAATATTAAAAAAATGCAGTAAACAACATACACAATCATATTAGTTACAAACTCCTTAAAATTAATTCACGAGCCACCATAATTAATTTGGCCAAACCTAGGGACAAAAATTAAAATTTGGCCCAAAAGGATTTCGATAAAAAAAAAAATTATATTCAAAATATTCTTATCAAATTCATTGCTGCTGCTGCCATCTAGGCACCGTCATAGGATGTCATCCTCCATTATTAGGGTGGGGTGGTGCTAACATCAACATGACAAAAGAGGGAGAGACTAAGGGAGGAGGGACTCATTTCATCCCAACCCATTGAACATATTGTTACATCAATTTTTCTTTTTCATTTTTCTCAACCTACAACATACAGAAATCCTATCATTCTCAACTCATTCAATTAAAAAATGCAAAACAACTTAGGTACAAATCTTAAAACACATGGTATAAGAGAAAATGAGAGAGAGAAAGTAGAGAGAGATGATAGAGCGGGTTAGTAAAACCAATTAAACAATCCGCTGAAGAGGGTGCATACCGACGGTAACTCTATTGTTAATTAAGATTTTACCTTGACTGTTTTGTATTTTTTTTAATTGAATGGGTTGAGTGGATTGAAAAAGATATGGTTTTCGTGTGTTATGGGTTGGGAAAAATAAAGAAAAATGAAAGAAAAAAGGCGATGTGGCAGTGAGTTCGGTGGGTTGGGAGGGAATGACTCCTTCCTCCCTAAGATCGTTGTTAGGTTATGGGGTGGTCATATTCAATCCATTCAAAAAGTGTTGTCAACTCAGTGTCATGTCAGCTCCACTAAAAGTTCATCATCAAACCACTAGCCTTTGAAAATGGTTATCACTCCGCAATTAAATAAAAAACATAATTTAAAACTTAAATAAATATTTTACATTAATTAACAAATAAATTTAAATCCTAAATTACTTAAAAAAACATAAAAAAAATTACTAAAAAATATATATATAAAAATATACCAAATAAAACATTATATGACTTAGAAAACATAAAAATTTAAAACCTATAAAAACATAGAAAACATAAAAAGTTATCAATTTTAATGAAAATATATGTTTGTTTATACGTAAAAAAATGTGTGAAGTGTATGTATGTATAGAGATTTTAATTTTAATTTAAAAGATTTTTTTTATTCCTTTCCAACGGCCGGAAACATTCAAATGGTTAATTTTTTTCCGTATGCCCATTGGTTGTCTCCATGCCTTCTAGCAACCACATCACAGTCAAGCCACCAGACACTAGGGCGGTGTTTCCGCGTACTTGGTTGTCCACCTCAGCTCTTACGTGTCCTTTTCAGCCCCACTGCGGATAGCCTTAGTCTTGGTTTTGTTGGGCTTCATCTGATGGCCTTGCTTGGTGTTGGTATGTTGATGTGGCTACTTTTATTAGCCTAGTAGCTTGGGGCTATGATGCTGCCAATGTTGTTAGGTCAAGGCAGTCGAGGCATAGGTTTTGATCCCATCTTGTCATCTGACCTTATGCTTATAGGGTTTTCGTGTTTTGTGTTTTTCTTATCTCATTATTTCAGTAAGTTTATGAATACAATAAGAATACAATTACAGCAGAATTAAACATATCTAGTAAAACATATGTACAAAATCGGCCAATCAGAATACATGCATTTTACCAAAAATAACGATCATAATTTAAGCAAGCAAAACAAGTATAAATAAGAAAGAACAATGTATATACAAATATCATCCTATGATGATTTTGTTATTGAATCATGCATGTGACTAAGTAATAACAATGACAATACTTTTCTATAAAGTAATCTTAAATCATTAAAATGTTTAGAAAATCCAAAATTTCAAATTAAACTTATTTTGACTACTAACAAAAATATAAATAACACGATCAATAACAGCCAAGAGAATTTAATTGATTAATCATATAGTATAATAGTATCCCTGTAAATATGTTGTGTATCCCTTCATTCCAAAAACAGCTAATGAATCAATATTGGAGAAGAAAAGAGAATTTTGAAATTTTAATTATCCCAAAGTTGGATCAATTCAAACTAATATGATCAACGATTAACCATGGGTTGTTTAATTAAATTACCCAAGTGTGTCAATTTTAAGGTTAGATGAGAGCATATATTAAGGCCGCTAGATTTGGAGCGAGAAATGAGTGAGGGAAAGGTTCCCGCACTTCAGAACACCATATCGGGACTACAGGAAAGGTGGTGTGGGAAAAGGGTAAGGGGAGGATATCCCCAGGGATGTCAAAAAACCCTCGTGGGACCCCGATCCCGTACGGGACTAAATTTAAAAAAAAAAAAAAAACGGGAGCGGTGGCAAAATTAAACCCCGCTTATTTTCGGGACCGGGGCCGAGAGTTGGTATTTCCGTCCCGTACTCCCGCGGGGGCCCCGGTTGTACATTTATGTAAAAAATATATATTTAATATAAAATACATATACAAAATAGATTTTCTAATTTTAGGTGTAGGTTAGGTTTCACTTTCCCGTTTCCAGTTAATAGATATTGAAAAGGTAGTGAATTGATCATATATTTTTGGATATATATATATATATATATATATATATATATATATATATATATATATAAGTATTTTATATTTGTAATATTGGATTTGTCATATTTTATATTTTTAAAATTGTTGGAATTGTCGTTTTGTAATGTTGAATTCGTAATATTGGATTTTTAATTTTTTTAGTTTCTAAAAGATTATGTTTTAAACTTTTAAAGTTATTAAAAATAATCTTTTTAGCCCAAACCAAAGTAGTTGTTTAGCAAAAAGAAAATGAATTTTAAGCCTATAAACCGAGGGAACCGGGGGAACGGGGGCGGGACCGTGGGCTATGTAAACGGGGGAGCCGGGGGAGGAACCAGGAGCTGGGGCAACAACTAATTTCGGGGGCGGGAGCGGGGGCAGCTATTTCCGCTCCCGTTTGGTCCCGTTGACATCCCTAGATATCCCTGACTCTTTCATCTCGTGTGATTGATTAGCCAGTTTTTTCAGTTTTTTAATATATATATATATATATATATATATATATATATTAAAAAAATTATAAAAACATACATTAAAATTCATGGTTTTTAATTCCCTACAAAACGAGTATCATATTTGTATATAATATTTAAAAAAAAATAAAGATAATAAAAGATAATGAAAAATGATCATTTCCTGCCTTTTAGTGAGAAAAAAAAGTAAGAAAAATTGATGTAACACTCAAAAAATAAAAGATATTCTTAGAGGCTAGAACATACTCTACGGTTTAAGGCTATAGGGAGTGGAGGTGTTAAGCCCATTCGCTAAGAGCAACTCCAACCATAAATTACTAAATTAGTGATTTGTTAACACTAAAATGGTGTTTGCATTCAAACCAATAACTAAAGTTGTGATTTTTAGAGGCCAAGTAGTTTGGCCTTCATATTTGGTGTGTGAAGTCACCCCCAAACACTAAAAATTGTGTTTTTTAAAGATTGATTGGAATGAGAACACCATTTTATTGGCTTTTATAATTGTGTTTTAATGGTTGGTTTGAGTTGGTCTAATGAGTGTTAAGCTTTCCAAACACCACCCCTAGCATGTGCTAAGGGATGTGCTAAAAACAACTCGTTACATGCATAACGAGAGGAGAGAGAGAAAGTTTTGCTTTGATTGACTGCTCATCTTTTAACCAAAACATACTATTGGTTGTTTTTTGTTTTTTTTTTCTTTTTCAAAATAAAACATATTTCAATTCACACACTACCTCTTTCTATTTTTTTACAACTTGGATGCTTCCACCATTGACCACAACGCTTGCTTCACCCCGGTCGACGCCTCCGGCTGACTCCACTGCCGTCGCACACCACGTATCATCACAGGTACATGCTAATACCTTGTAAAGTTTCAATTTTGTTTCTCATTTTTATTGTTTCTATACAAACATGTATCAATGTGTGTATTAACCGGTTTGCAAAATCATTGAATCGGAATCGTGAAATGAATTCAAATTGTTTCCGGTACAATTATGAACTGATTTGGTATTGGTTAATCATAATTCAAAATTTTGGTGTTTCCCTAGTTTTTTAGTAACAATCGTGTATCATCTTTTTGTAAGTTGTTTGAGTCTTTAAATCTAAAATTAAAGCGCACTGATTTCGAATGGAGTAATAGTATTTGGTTCCATTTGATACTTTTTGGAATGTGATATCTTGTACTGTGCATATAGGCTTCACGGTAACATAGCTTTTGGTTCCATTTGATTCTTTTTTATTCCATTTAAATTCCATTTGAATGTTATTAAATTTGTGAAAGGATATGGATATCTATTCGTGGTTCAAGACAAGACAAGACAAGATAAACATGTGATTTTGTAATGTGACATAGATGGTTCATATTGAAATATACTAGATATTTTTCAGGTAGTATAACTCCTTCTACCGGTCACTAAGATAAAATATTGGCATATAACTACTTTTTCAATAGATTTAATCCATCATCATTGAAGGAATTAACACACTATCACTAAATTTACAAAATGATTTGCATGATGAAGACACCGATAGATTCAATGAGTTGCTTAATGAATTGTATTTGGCATATCAAAGGTGACCCATAAACAAGAAAGAACATGTATCTTCAGTGATCACTAAACTTGTGAACCAATTTGATACTACTTTTGAGCCAATGATTCGACGACCAAAAGGAAGACCTTCAAAAGAAAAGGATAAATAACTTCCACAACTTGAGATCCTTCAAGATTTAAGTTGGTGGAATCATCACAAAGACACAACAAAGTGGATGGTGAAAACAACTTAATCTCTAATTTGGATGGTCCTTTTTGAGCCTGCTATAGTTATTTTTTTAACGGCTAGTTCTTCATATTTTTTACTTGAATGACTGTTTGGATTTCTATTTAGACGATTGTTTGATCATATTTTTTTTGGTAAAAAATTGATGATATCACTAAGTTTTGATTTTAAGTATTGTCAAGTAGAATATATATATATATATATATATATATATATATATATATATATATATATATATATATATATATACACACACACACACACATACATTGTTCTAAAAGGCGCGTCAAGGCGTGAGGTGTGGCTTCGCCGTTACGAAAAGTTTCATAACGTTGTTGTTAGGCGTGGCGTGTGACAATGCGTGATATGGCACGTTATGGCTTGTTATGGCGCGTGTTTTTTCGTTTGAGATAGTTTTTTGCTCTTTGTTATGTCTTTTCTAATTGGGGATACAACTATTGTGTTTTTTGTTAACTTTTTGTTATTAGTTATTGATATAACACTTCTAAAAAATAGTTATATTTAATACAAATTTATATTTATGTGGTAATATAATTATAAATTAATACAAAATCGCCGCCTTACATCACGCTTTGAAAAACGTCATGGCTCGTTAAGCTTGAGGCTTGACCTTGCCGCCACACCTCACGCTATATATATATATATATATATATATATATATATATATATATATATATATATATATATATATATATATATATATATATATATATATATATATATATATATGAGTGACAAAAAAATCTAGAGGAAAAAGTATATTTTTTTAAGTGATAGGGGGAAAATGTAAAGATTGGTAAAATAGATAAAATTGTAAAATTAAATTTTTGGAAAAAAAAAATGCTCTACGTGGCAGACATAAATATATTTATATAATCAATGGTAAAGTGTAAAGTAAAATAAAACGCATAAAATTGTCTATACATAAAAAAATGTGTTGTCAATCCATTTCAATCGTTTAGCATTTTGAAACATTTTGCATATCTACCATTTTATAAAACAAACTCATTAATTAACTAATTAGACTTTATAAACTAATTTATTTAGTTTAATGAATAAACTTAGTTATTTATTTAGCTTTTCTAAAATAATTTTAATTACAAATTACTTATTTATTTTATTTGGTAAATAATAAATTTATCTCTTATAAATATATATTATTTATTTCATTCAATTTAAATGATTTTGTGTGTGGACCATAAGTTCATTTATAATTAGTAGTACAATAAATTCCTCTTTTCTTGCACACTATATCCATCAATTACATGTTTAGAATAAGTTTGGATCCATTATAAACACTTAAATTCATTAAAAAGATGTTGGGAGTGTCGGAATCAGATTTGGCAAAGTAGGATGTTATAAAACCTAACCTATTTTTTTACAAATATGTTCTGATTAGGTGTTATAGTTGGAACGGGAGGGCATAAAGACAATTGAAGGAAATTTAGAGGGTATTTGTTTTAACTTTTAAAATGACTTTTACTTTTATCTTTTAGAAAAAGTCAAAAAAAATTTTGTTTAAGTGAAAAGGATTTTTGGAATTGACTTTTCCAATAGAATAAATTGAGCATTTTTGAAAAGTCACGATTATATGATTTTTTCCAACTTTTCAAATATAAAAATATTAAATTACCAATATACCCCCCATCTATCCTCATCAATTCTTCATTCACAGCATATGATTCCCTACTATCTCCTAAAAGTTAACACAAACACTTTAACTTTTGACTTTTTCCCTTCAAAAGCTAATCCAAGCACATTTTAAAAAACAACTTTATAAAAAATCCTTTTACAAAAAGTCCTACAAAAAAGGACTTTTACCCCACTAAAGCTAAGCCAAACACCTTCTTAACTATGTCTCTTGAATAGCTACAAATATCTTGTACCATATACGAATGAATCAATTTCTTAAGAGGAAAATCACTTCCTAATCTTAAAACATGAGAGAACATTCTCATCTCATCTTTCCACCATATTAGGGGAGACAATGGTCGTATCTCCATAATTTTTGCAAGAATTCAACTAAAAAAACAAAGTTTATACATACATGTCCACCTAAATGTATATTACCTATGTGTATACTACTTTAAGATTAATCAGTAGCCTTAATTCATTCTACATTAAGTAAAAAAGAAAACTTGTATAGCTTCCCATATTATTCCAAAGAAACGTAAACCAAAACTCCTGATATTAAGATTCTACCTAACAACAATATGTACACATTATTGCAACAAAGTGTCACTATTTTCTACCATCGACATAACCCCATTATCATCAATCGACAACTTGGATATCTCAACACCCGTGAAGTTATCACGATCCCCATTCACCGAAGATGATTCCGGTGATGCTTCCGGAATCTCCAAAACCGATGCCGGAGATGATTCCAATTCCAATTCCAATTCCGATTCCGACTTATCACGAGATCGTTGCAGACTCCAGTACATAATGCTGGCTGTCAGCATAAGTATCATCTTCTGATTCACCTATCAAGCAACAAACACATTCTCATTTTTTCACATTTTTTTATGCATTGATGGTTTGTACTGTACAACTCACTAATTAAACTTACCTCCATGATGTCTTCAGGCAGCAAGAAAATCGAGCACCCTAGCTTTCGGGCAACACTGATTATGTAAGTTGCATTCAACTTCTTTTCCTCATCTATTTATAGACAAAAAAAAAAAAAAAAAAAAAAAAAGATGACAATTTTCGAATCTTAATAATTTTTTTTTTTGGAATTATATATATAAAAAGATTAATACATACCACTTGCACCCTTGGTTACAAGGTTCCAGTTGACAACCCTGGGCTCTACTGCACTCAAAAGCTGAAGGAAAAATATGCCACTTGAGAGCTGTTTATCCTGTTATAAAAAGTTACTAATTATTGTCTGTATATAACATGGTTTTTCAATATGATTAAAAGAAAAAGACAAAATACATTAATGGAATTAATCCAACCTTAAAACTCTCTATTTGAGATGTTCTTCCTGTGTTTTTCACTTTTTTGTTTGCCCACTTCAAAATATCCCCATCTGTTATCTCCTTCCCTTGTGAATGTGATCTCAAGTTCTTCAAAAGTTGAAGCATGTGAAATCTCATTAATTGCCATAAGAAAGCTGAAAAGAGCATAAAAGAGATATTAGTATACCCTTTAAAAAAGTATACTTTTTCTCACAATCATAGTCAAAGTTGACAAAGTCAAAGTCAAAGTCAAACAATGAATGGCATGAAAAGATTGTGTGTTGTTACCAAGTATGAGTTTCTTATTCCCTTGAACGAAATCATTTCCAGCTAAATTCACAAGTGAAAATTTCAATTGAGTTCCAATCTTAATGACTTGATTGCAATTTTCGACTTTTCTAAATGGCATCTTAATAGGGGGTTTTGATGATTGCTTCCAGTTAACTGATCCTGGAGAAACTTTGTCTAAAACTTCCAAAAGTACCCATCTGTATCAACAATATGTATTAAGTTGCTTAAAGAAACAATCTTTATTGCCTAAAATCAGTAGCAAAACCAGAAAATCTATGAAAAAAAAAGTTTAGAAAGTGATTAAATCAATAAAAGTATATATGAAAGTTATGAAGAAAATTAAACTCACCCGTTTCTGACATCTTCAAACAAGTTGTTGACATAAGAAGAAATTCCAAAACTATTGATCCAAAGTCTAAAGCACCTTTCATCTCTAGACATTTGCACATCATCTGTCATCATTTCAGCAAAAGAAATCTTTTTGTTATCAGTTGATAGGCCATTCCTGCAAAGAAAAAGATCACAATCAATCTTGAATTTAGAATTTGTGAAATCGATTACTAATGATTTAGAGGGTGTTTGGATTATGTGTTTTGAGTGTGATAATCATAAGTAAAAGTATCTGGATAATTTCTTTCAAATGTGCACATTTAAACACCCTTTGAAAGATGTAAGAAAATAAGGTAAAGGGTCATCTTTTAACCTTTGGTGGAATATTTGTGCAACAAATGCAAGATTAAGATTCGATGAGCCTTCAACTATGTCCTTTGGAGTCAAGTATCTTTTGCAATCCATTTTTTCCGCATGGTGAAGTACCAAATCTGCCCTTTGGACAGGATCCTTAGCATCAAGAGTGGCTGGATTTCCATGTTCAGGGGCAAGAACATTGAGCAGATATGCATACGCTTCTCCATCCTGTAAAAATGTAACAAAATGACTCTATTAACAAAAGGCTCAAAGGATTATAAACTCAATGGATAACAGTAATGACCATTTTACCCTTCTTATAAACTATAAATGTACATGGTATTATAACAATATCTTTAAAACTCAACAAAGAATGAGAAACTACCTTAAGATCAGATGAGAAATTTGTTACAGGTTTCTTGTAACCTGCTTTTTTAAGATGAAAGTTCATCCATTTTAGTAACAGTTTTTCGGGTGCTAATCCCATAAGCTCCTCCACATCCTGCAAAAACAATTTATAACAACAACATTCATTTACATAAATAAAAACTAATCACATAAACCACATTTAGGCAATTGTATAATATAAAAATGGAGCATGAAACTGGTATCAAAATTAAAGTGAAAAACATACATTGTTGTCCTCCACAAGTTCCACAAGCTGTGGTGTCTTCCTAAGGTTAAGATCTGCAAGGAGTTGGATCTGAAAATGCCACAATTTGCAATAAGCAAAAGTTACAAGAGGAAGTAAATATTTTAATACACTAAAAACAAGATTTTTTTTTTTTAAATACGATAACTTCACCTTTATGATTTGAGAGATTAGACCAAGTACCAAATGAGGCTGCAAAACAAGATTTGTAAACATTAGGTTATAAGCAATAAATCCGCATTTGTCACACAAGAGGGATAAGCATTCAAAGGCTATTTTGGAAGATAAGGATTAGGAGGGCATTCACGTCTTTTCACAGACTAGAGACCAAAAGCAATTTTTGTCTTATTGACATCAGTCTTAGTCCAATAAAGTACAACCTGTTTTGTTCAATACTATGTAACAAATAGGCCCTAGAAGCTTTAGGCTATGTTTGGCTTACTAGCTGAACAGCTAATTATTAAATAAAAAAGCTAGCTGATAAAAAATGGTTTTTGGTAAAACCAGCTAAAATGACATAAAAGGGTATTTCAAAGGATGTGTTTCTATAATTAATTAAGGGGTATATTTGGATAATTGGAAAAATTTTAAAAAGCTCCTAAAAAGCTAATCTAAGTAGCTTTTAAAAAAGCTACTTTTTGGTTTGCCAAACATGACAATTAAAAAAAGCTCGAAAAATAAGCTAGCTTATCAGCTAACAAACAGAGTCATAATGATGAATGTAAGTCCAAATTACTTACTCTTCCCTCAATGAGATCCTGTGTGCCAATATTGACCACTGTGCATCCTATAGCCTTAGCAGAATTGAGGCAAAGAGTATGATTTTCATTTCTTTCCCAAGGGTTCAGTATTCTCTTTGTGTTGATAGCTCTTTCATCTATTGTATTCGGAACAGCTACATTGATAAGTTTACTGCATTATAGTTATACCATAATAAATACATAAGTACAAACATCCATTATTGCAACAAAGAGTGGACCTATGTTCTATGCTTGCACGTCTCAAACTTTTTCTTTTATAGTTTATAATAAAAAATAAAAAAAAGATGAAACACATAAAAACACACAACATACCTTCATCTTCTTTTATGTAGTGATTAAAGTCATTAAAAAAACACTACACACATTCACATTTTATCGATTTACTTGCAAAACGATAAAATGATGAAAGTATAACGGTCTTTTGAATGTTCAAACAGAGTATAATGGTGTAATCACTAAATCGATAAAATGGTTGAAGTATAAGTGTTTTTCTGCATTTTTTTTCCAAAAATAAAATAGAAAATGATAAAACAGACCGTGGTTAAATACCATAGAAGAACTCCATCTCTAGCAAGCTCAAACAAGGCATTTGTAGCAGGATCTATGGGAAGAAACTGCTTCATAAATGGATCATCCCTAAGATAGCTATTGATATGAGCAACATAAGATTTCTTTTCTGATTCATCAATTGTGTGAAGTAGTGTTGTGGTTGTTGCATTAAGAAAGGAAGATGAGTTCTTTGAGTCACCCGATTTGTTCACAACTTTTGATTGCAGAGTTACATAAGCCTGTCATACAATGCAATCAACAATTAACTATTGATAAAGAATTCACTAAAGAGAATATATGAAAAGCTAATAACTAATTACCCTGAGAAATTCTTCAAATTCCACTTTGTTACTAGTATCAGAACCAGATGATTGTAACACATCCCTGATTTCATCCTCTGTAAACATGTCATTGAAAGGCTTCAATTTCAGAAACAAAGCTGGCAAATCCTCAACAAGAACTTGCCCATTTTGATTCTTCAATGCTATAAACTACACACGAAAGGATCATCATTCATCAAGAAGTTTGAGTTTCCATTAGCGAGAGAAATTAAGATCAACTGAGAGGAGGTTAACAATTAACATTAATCACCTTGGATTTGAGGCTATGAAGTTGAACTTGAGTAAACTGGCTTTGTAGCCAATGATCAGAAATAAGAACTCCTTCAAATCTAGACATCGCTCCTTCTTCCCCAAATTTTACAAACCCCGAAGCCAATTAAATTCGATTGCCCCTCTTAACGTCCTTCTCCGATTATTTAATCACCGAACTGATACTCAGATAGCGATAGCAAATCAAGCTAAGTCTTCAATACCCAAAATTCAAGTACAAAAAATTCCCATTAACATCAAAGTCAAAACAACACGTCAAATCAATAGAATAAACAGTACTATATGAATTATTTGAAGAAGCAAACGTGCTTAAGGCAAAATATGTTATGGTAGGTGGTCGACAGTCGGTGGGTATTCAGAAAATTAAACAGAAAACAGATTCAAACCCAATAATCTCAATATGGAATAGACGCAAAAGTGCAACACATATACAAACCTGCAAAAAACCAGCGGTGATTGGTGATGACTGTTTGATTACGTGATTTTGAGAGGCAAGAACAGTTTACAGAAGTTATGAATTAGATACGAGTGCGTAATTTTGCTTCAGAAAAGAGTAAATAGTAAAAGGGTAGGAGCGTATGGGGAACGAAAAACACCATTTTGCCATGAATGAGGCATGGAGGGAGATGATGAGAGAGCCAGTTAAGAAACGGCTGTCTGGGCGCTATGCTTATTTTTTGTTTTCGATTTTTATATTTTAATTTTAATTTTTGTGAATTTAATGAAGGTTGTCCCCACTCGCGCGTGGATAGAAGATGCGTACACGCGTCTTGATTCAGTGAAATACTAGACAAACTAATTTACACCTATAAAATCAACGTCATCAACTTTGCCTCATTCATATGCGGATGAGACTGAATAAAAAACGATATTGTATTTGCATCCATGTTTTAAATAATAAATACTTATTGAAAGATTATAATTTGTTGCATATTTTTATTTATTATACGTTTTTGTTGCGTTTATTCACCTAAAACTATTGTGTCAATGTATATTTTTTTTAATAAATTTTATATTTAATGATTATTTATTTATTAAAGAATATGTTTAATAAATAGATAGGTAGGAAGAGAGATGGAGAATAAGTAGCTTTCACTCCATCTTTATTCCATACATCTACAAGTATTAGCTAGTAGACTTCTATGTGTCCAAACACTTGTACACAACATATTTAATCATATTTAATCATACCATGTGATTAAGTAGCTAGTTACATTCTATAAAATATTATTTTCATTAAATAATAATTTTTCAATATTATTTTCACAAAATACTAATTTCTCCAAATGAAAATACAAGAGTTTGATATATTTATTAATAATCAGATTCTTAAAAAATAATCAACAAGTGACAACTTTCTAAAGGTGTGACCCTATAGGATTATATGTTATGGACAAACATCATTCTAAAATGATTCTTGAATATATAGATCCAACACTTCCACTTCACGAAATTAGGTTGCCACCCAGAAAAATAAAATACCCCTAAGTTGACTAACGGGTCTCAAGACAATGAGCCCAATCAACATTTGAATAACCAAGCACAAATGGAGCTAAGGAATGAGTGGATGACAAGATAACAGAAATTGTGCCATTCACATACTGAAATATCCTTTTAACGGCCTTAAAGTGATTTGTCATTGGAGCATGTAAAAAACTAACTCACTTGATTAACTGTAGATCCCATCCGATTGGAGGTTGGCCATGTGTTTCTTGTTTCTATGGCCAAGACGACAATGACACAAACACGATTTATCCAATACACTTTTGGATGAATCGACATTTAAGATTATATTATCATTCTTACTCACGCAAACAACATTTTCATATATCTCATTATAAGGACTAGCTTTAAAGTAAAAACAACCATGCTTGTAAACCAAAATCCTTCCATTATAATTATCAAATGCAAAACATAAATCATCCTTAAACAATAGTATATAAAATGAAATAATGTTTCGTACCATTTCTGGCAAGTAGCAACAATCTAATAAATTAATTAACACACCACTAGTCAACATGAGTTCGTAGTCCCTATACCTTATAATAGCAATAATATATGTTTCCTATTATTAGGTTGAGCTCCTCATGCTTTAGCTTCCTACTTTTCCTTAGACCTTGCATATCAGTGTAAATATGAGTACAACACCCTGTATAAAGGACCTAAGAATTAGAAGTAATATTATTATGGAGTACAATCATAAAGATACCTGAGGTTCCAGACTCCTTGACTTTATTCTTCTTTAAATCCTCAAGGTATTTTAGGCATTTACATTTCCAATGCCCCATTTGTTGGAAGTAGAAACAAATGGGATCATTCGGGTCACTGGTGGGAGCTATCTCATAATCAAATTTTTTTCTTGATGCCTTAGTTAGACAGTTTAACCTTGGCTTTTCCCTTTCCTTTAGGATGAGAAATTTTCTTCCTTTTAGCGCCACCATGACCAATGACCAAGATAGGAGTGGTGGAGCCCGAGACACGAGTTTTTATCATACTCGCTTAGGCGGTTTTTAGCATGTCGTGTAGCTCCATCAACATCTTATCCAAGTTATTCATGTTGTAGTTCATAACTGTAACATCTCAAATTCACAGTAAAAATTTTCATTTTTCAATTAAGTAAAACCATTATTTCAATCAAAAACCCAAGTGATAAGAAACCAAGTATCAAATACAAATATCCCAAAATCAGTGTATCATAAACTCTCCAAAACAAATCACCGAAGGATGTGTACGATCATACATTCACCTTGCCCTGGTCATCCGAAGTACCTGAAACATAACAATTAAACTGTAAGCCAAAGCTTAGCGAGTTTCCCCAAAATACCACCATACACAACAACTAATAGTATTCATGTTGGGTCCACAGTCATTAGACTCGATTACCCTTAATCCCACAACATGAGTCTGGCTTTCCTTTCAGGCCCACAGCTCATGTCTAGATTTCTCTCGAGCCCATAACATAAGTCTGGCTTGCCTCTTGGCCCACAACTTATGTATGGCTTGCTCTTGGTTTTGTTGGGCTCCGCACAAAGCAGTAATTCCTCAACCTAACCGCACTATGTCGACATATGCAACAAACAAAACATATATCAACAAACATATAATCATAAAGATCTAACAGATCACTACAACATAATGACTTCATATACATATGTAACCTAGTTGGCCAACATTGGTGCCTTCGACCCACAAGTACAATGAGGAAAACTCACCTCACAGTATGAAGAGATGGTTGAACGAATCACTACTCCGAATACTGCCTCTACTGATCACATATACATATAACAAGGACTCAAGCTTCAATATACTACTTAAAATACACCAAATGACCTAAAGTCAGCATTGGTCAAAGCCAACGGTAAACGTCAAAGTCAACTCCAACTGGTCGCTATGTCGTGGCCTTCCTTGGCCACGTCGTGGTCACAATCGCCAAAACAGACAACCTTAGCCCAGTCACCACACCGCGGCAGCCTAGGCCACGTCGTGGCCATTGGGCTCCCAATAGCTTAATTGATTAAGTCGGTTTCTTTAATCCTAAGGGTGTAACACCGTAAATTTTAAAATAATTTTTCGCAGTATAAAAAGAACATTTCCCATTTAATTTCATAAAAACATTAAGTTTCAAATTCCAATCAGTATCATACAAATCCCAAGATCACAAAAATATATCAAAGTCCCCTGCGTGTGTACAGATCAAGCCGGCGCCTTCCCACGGTCATCGCTAGTACCTGAAACCACAACACTAACACTGTAAGCATGAAGCTTAGTGAGTTCCCCAAAATACCATACATAAAAACACATATTAGCCACTCGAGGCTATAACTCTATGGGTCCATGCACCCAACTCTGTGAACCCTCAGGTTCTAACTCTAGGAACCTTCCGGTTCCAACTCTGTAACATGCACCGCATAATTCACATAGAAATAATGCAGTATAACACATAGCATACACATATCATACATACACTAACACATATCTCTGATTACCTACTCAAGGTAAAGTATAGTGAGAAGACTCACCTCGCGAATATCAAAAGCTAGCAAATCCCGAAGTCACTCGTGCTCGATCCGCCGAGCTACAATCTCCCTATAACATCATACATCTCTTATTAACACTTTTATCTACTAAGTTTGACTATTCCTAAGAAGTCAAACATAGGTCAACTCTGGTCAACGGTCAACGGTCAACTTGACCGGACTCGGCGAGTGCACAAGGGCAACTCGGCGAGTCTAGACGTATCCGCCGACTCCATAGGATTCCCTTCTAACTCGTCGAGTGCCTCCCCTGACTCGACGAGTTCCACCTGGGAGAGTCGCGAGGCCACCCCGACTCAACTCGCCGAGTTTCAAGAACAACTCGGCGAGTCCCAGCTTGACTCGACCATCTGCCAAAACCTTTCTAACTCTCTGCGACTCACTGAGTCGCCCATAACTCGGTCAGGACTACACACTGGGTGTCCTCAAAGACAATCTTCAAGCGACTCGTCGAGTCTGTTCATCAGACTCGGCGAGTCCATGCCATGCACCAGCTAAAACTGGCCTTAGCGGTCAGATCCGTTCCATCCATTCATAGATCTGGCCTTCCCAAGCTTATTTGTCACGTAAAGTCTCAGTCTTGGTTGCCATGCAATGCGTACAAGGCTTATTTTGGGGAAACAACCTCTAATATGACCACCCTAGCTTCTAACTCAAAAGGATGGACATAAAGCTAGTCATATGGGGTCTCCTGGACCTGCTAAAGCCCAGATCTAGGTTCCATATCTCCATGGAACCTTTCATACTTCCAATTTAAGCCAAGAAATACAAGAAGAAACCCTAGATTTGACACATCAACACAAAACACGAAGTTTGGCTCTGAAAGTTACCTCAAGAAGACTCCCTTGATGAATTAGCAACAGATCCACGCTCCCCAACTCCTCAAGATTGATCCTCTCCCTCCTTTCTTGCAATATCACACAAAATGGTGAACAAATGGCCTCCAAATACACTCACAAGGGCTCACAGACGAATGGGGGCTCTTAGGGTTCAAGGTGGCCGCAAATGAGGGCCATAAGGTCCTTTAAATAGGGCTTAGGACCGGGAAATTAGGGTTTCATTAAACAGCGCAGACTCGCCGAGTCCATATCCTGGACTCGCCGAGTCCAGACGAATCCCGCGTCCAAAAATCGTGACCCTACTCGGCGAGTCTGGGCTCCAACTCACCGAGTCCCCTCTCAAAACACAGAATAATCAAATCAATAAAGATACCTGGAAATCCGGGCTGTTACAAAGGGCTCCAAAGCCCATATCTCGTCTATTCTAAGGTCTAAGTGGATAAAGTTTCCAACTTTATCCCTGTAGACTCTCTAGGAGATAGAGATCTCATTTCCTAGTTTTAGAAAAGGCAAAACATAACTTGGCTTAATTCATTAAGCACTAAATCATGAAGGCTTCTAGATACACACTTCCAGAAACGTTTCTTACATTACATAACATCATAAAAACCCTTACTTTCCAGACATGCATGTCCAATGCATATATTGGACTTTACTAGGTCAAAATTAGGGTTTTTGGCGAAAACTCCCATGCATGATACTAAAACTCAATATTACTCCAGATCTAAAGTATTAAAGGCCCTAAATGGCATGTAGATTCATAAAGTTGAAAACTTTATGAGATATCACTACTTAGTAATCAAGGACATGAATATTGAAGGACAAAATTCAAGATCTAACCACTTATCATGATAAAAATTGAATCTTGGACACTTACAATGGTCCAGAAGGTTGCTAAAACAAAGGATGATGGCTTGCTTACAGATTCTAAGCTCACTTGTTCTTCTTTCTTCATTCAATGGCTTTAAAGAGCACTAAAACAATGTTTAAACAAAGGAGGAGGGGATCAGGGTTTCCAAAATCTCAAAGAGGTTGATGAAGGTTGAGGATGAGCAAACCCTAGCCTCATTATTCCTTTAAATATGGAGAAAATCTTGGAAATAGGGTTTTGCCATTTCCCAGCTACCACGCCGTGGCAACCTTAAATGAGCCCAAGATTTTCTTGAAGTGCCACGTCGTGGCGCCTTCCTTACGCTGTGGCAACCTTAAAATTCTTAAAAAGAATATTGGAAATTGAATTACCTCGGGATCCGGATGTTACAATAACGAATTGTCGGTATAAACCAATAAGCGAGTTAAGTACCATATCAATGGCTAACTCCTTGTTAAATTGGACACTAAGATTCTCCAGTCTGTCTATGTATGATTTCATCTTCTAAATATGCGTACACACAGATGTTGATATGCTCCTTCTTGAAGTTTGCATACCATGAGGAACTTCACCATCTTGATTCATTCATTACTTGCATTCTCCTTAAATCTTTCCTTGAGCTAGTAATTTATGTCATACGCCCCAACATTCTTAATGCTATTTTGCAGCTCAGAGGAAATTGTTGCTAACATAAGGCAAGCAACCTTATTTGACTCATCATAGCTCTTGTCATCAGCAACCACCTATTTTTCGGTAGCATCATCAACAAGATCGGGGATATCCTCATCAAGAACATACTATTTAATATTGTACCTTAGGGTAATCCTCGAGGTGTGGATCCGATCAAGAAATTGGGTCCTATGAGTTTCTTCCTTGATAGTATGGAGAGTAGTGAGAAGTTTAAGTGATGTAGTGGGGGAGTGGGAGGAAGATTTGTATTATTATTTGGAACAGACATCTATAAAAGAAAGTTGTAGTTAGTTTGATTAATCCTTAAAAATAATTATCCAAAAAACAAAATTATTTAACAAGTTTAGAATCCATATTTCACTTTATGATATGAAGAGGGATGCCAATAGTCACAACATGGTAGGCAACACTATTTACCAATTCCAATCACTATGAAATTCTTAGATCTTTGAGATCCATTGACAAGGTTCAAATGCATGTTAATCTCATTTATACTCATCTCAGACCATGATAGGGATACCATGGATCATAGATTAGATGGTGGATTAACCATGTAAAACACGTGATCCCCGACTCAATATACACTTGAGTATCGCGAGTGCCACATCACTTTCAACTATACCCTCAATTTGACGTGCCAACAAACCACACATGCTCCGTCGATAGATTATAAAGAAAATGTGCATTTTTCGTGGGTAGCATGTGATTCACTTTTTTATTATACTAAAACAAGATTATGTTTTAAAATTTGAAGTTAATACTTTTAACTTGAAACATCGTCATATCAAAACATTTTGTTAACTCCACTCAAAGCGCAAAAGGCGACGAGGGTTGTAAGCATTGAGTTTTTAAACACAGACCTCATTTGGAATAAAAGAGACCTACTTAAAGCGTTTTTGTTAGCATTAGAGCGGGTGAGACTAGTCGGGTAAGACTAACAATGTATTTAATTTTATGTTATACACACACACACACACACACATATATATATATATTAAAACTTGAACCATTCAAACTATATGTGTTTATTAATGCAAATTAAACATGTGAAAATGCAATGTTAATAATTAATATAAACAAATATTAAATTTTACAATCACTGTCAGAAATAATTTTCAAATAAAAGATGTATAACCAATATTTGAAAAATCTTCATATTTGCGTTTCTTGCTAAACAAGTTAGGAAACTTTCCAAACAAGTTGGTGTTGCAAAATTGTTGCTTAATTAGAATCTTATGCAACAATTTTCCATAAAACGTTGCATTAGGTGTACAAAACACGGGTTCAAAGGCAACCTTTTTTCAGAACATGTTGCATTAGGATCTGATTAAGAGACATCACCTATTGTAGCACTTTTTCCTGATGCAACACTTTCCTAGTAAACCCTAGTTTCCAATTTTGGGTTCAAGGTTATGGCCATTAAACGCTAGCTTAGGGTACAAGTAATCAAAACAACCATAGGAAACAAAAAATAAAATTTCTCACCTTCTAAACCTAAATTTTTAAAAACGATAACATGCAAACAAGATTTTACACAAATTAAATTGGATCTAATAGTGCAAATAAGTATGAACTAAGGATTTGATACCACCAAAAGGTTTTGAACATATTATAATTCTAGTCATATGTCCAAACTAAAACCTACAAGAATATTATGCTCATATAATTATTGAAACTACAAGAAATATGAGAATTACATACCGCTAAAGATTTGTTTGCTTCCAATCTTATTTTATCCACTTTAATTGGATGCCAATGATCCAAACCAGAATCCCTCTAATGGAATCGCACCTAAGTTCACCAACCAAGCACTAAGACAACACCATAGAGAGGGGAGGAAATTGCCAAATATAAACCCTAATAGGAGTGTGTTGCATCACCAACGAGGGAGGTAAGGGGAAATTGTGGCACGAATTTAGGAGCAAGGAATCGTCTCAAGGTTTGATCCCTAGAAGGATTTGATCCCTAGCTCCTTCTTTATAGTTATCTAGTAAATTGGTGCAAAATTAATTTTTTTTACTGAAATCTCCCATGGGTTGTTCCAATTAATTATACATTTTAATTAATTAACATCCAGTACATACAATTAATTAATTTCTAATTAATTCCAAGTTAGCTTCTAACTAATTTATCATAAGATGAAAAATTAATAAAATAATTTCTCCCAATCTTCTTTTGTCATTTAATTGTTTAATTGGTGTGACATCCCCAAAATCACGGCCAGAAAAGACCGATTTTGTTTATGCTTTGTTTAAAAATCAGAGTAACATTTTAAATAAAAGTGTTGCGGAATTTGTCCCAAAACAAAATATGATAGAGATTTATCAAAAGCATTTCCGTAGAAATGTATTTCATTAAAAAGACTCGGGATGTCATGTTCGATACAGATCATAAGCATAAACAATACAACATAGGCCTTACTACATTATTCCGTATTTACAGGCCTAAAATCCATTAATCTCTCATCCTAAGACATCACATATATGCTCATGCGCCACTACCTATAATACAAGAAACTGAGTGGGTCAGGCTTGGGAGCCTGGTGAGCATATAGGGTTTTCAACCCATAATAAATAAGTTTATTAATTTCCTCAACCAACAATAACCCGATTACCCGTTCCCGTTATCCTCACATTACGTCCCTAAGCATCTATCATAAGGGACTTATCCTAAGGATTATCATCGGGACGGACACTACTGCTAAGGGGATTCCTCATCAATAAATGTACCTAAGGCAACCATGTGGGGGATGGAGTACATCTGGTGTCTGGTCAGCACACAGTTCAAATAAACACCTACAAGTTGCGAGCCTGCTAGTGTTCCACTGGACTGTCTAGAATAGTCCGTGGTCGTCATCTATACTCCGCTAGATAACTGGATCATCAATAACATCTATAACGAGGCCTCTCATTATTTCATTTTATCACACGGCAACTAATACATCTACCCATGTTTTACCCCAACATTTTCGTAGATATAAAATAAATATACAGTTTAAATCATTTGAAAACATGTATAAAAATGTTCATCCAGCACAGATAGCAAGTATTCAGGTAATATGCACACATAGCACGTAATTTATATAAAATACTTTATATCTATGTGTAAGTTGAAAGTAACTATGCATTCACTTGAAAAGGTGGTGAATCCGAACTCAGACAGCGCTTCGCTTCTTAAAAATAATTTCCTTCGACGAAACCTAGTATTATTATCACTAGAGTTTAGTCTATTATTCGCCGAGACTAATTAATAGTCTGGCTATTATTACTATTATATAAGCGTCAAACAATACTAATATAGCTCATAATAATAGCCCAAGTACTTATTATAAGTTCCTAATAACGTTACTATAATTAAATAAACGATATATTAAAAATAGCGTAGGCGTAGCTCACTTACAGCGGGTTTTATAGAAAACCGGGCTTTTCTTGGAGCAGCGTTCCCGAGCCGAAAAGCTCTTCTTCTCGGAGCCTTCGAGCACTCCGGGGCTTCCACCTCGTGCTAGGGAGGTTCCCTAGGCTTTTCGGGAGGTTTCGGGGCTAGAGAGAGGTTCTAGAGAGAGAGTAAAGAGAAGAAAGAATGAGAAAGTGTGAAGAAAATGAGGGTGGGAGAGGTTCTATTTATAGGGTAAAAATTGGCTGAACTTGGTGCCACATGTCACCATCTAGTGGCAAGACTTGGGGAGAAAACAATGGCCAAGATTGTGCCACATCACCCATTTTCGCACAGCACACTTCCGACTTCTAAAATCCGTAACTTTCACATACGACCTCCGTTTTTGACGTTCTTTATATCCACGCGTAGGTAAAAATAATATCTACAACTTTCATTTTTACTCCGTTGGCTAGTTCTCGACCGATCTTAAATTTAATAATACAAGGAGATTATACTATTAAACGTCCGCGTAAAATTCATAACTTCTACATACGGACTCTGTTTTCTTCTGTCTTTTTACCGTTGACTTCCTATTAATGAGATCTTCAACTCTCATTTAGGTCGCGTAAGTCAAAAACCGCTCGAGCTAAAAGTCGAGTTTCGGGTCGTGCACTGCTAAGCCGAATCTTAGAAAAATCATAACTTCCTCATACGAAGTCAGATTTGGGCGTTCTTTTTATGGATGTTCTAGATTTAACATATACTACAACTTTAGTTTAGATCACTAAGGCTAAAAATTCCTCCATCGTAAATTCACTATTTACGTCTCCCGGTGTCGTGCCGGTTTTGCCGTAAAACTTCGGCGGGTCATAACTTCCACGTTATAACTCAGATTTCGGCGTTCTTTATATCCTCGGAATCCTTGTTTCGACCACTAAGACTTTATCTAGAGATATAAGAATTATCTCACACTTTAATTTTGACATTTATTTTTATCTTTTATTTATTAAATATTTATAAATACATAATAAGCATAAAAATTCACATAATTCACGTAATACTCAAATATTTCATCTTTATTAAAAAAAGTTACAATAGTTGACCTATACTATTACATCGTCAAAAATGCTTAGTCCTGAAAACCGGGCGTTACAATTCTCTCCCCCTTAGGATGATTCCGTCCCGGAATCATGCATCAACAAACAGATGTGGATAGCGACTCATCATGTCATCCTCTGTTTCCGAAGTGAGATTCGGCCCATTCGAATGTTTCCATCGGACTAGCACTAAGTCGACCATCTTGCGTCGTAACTTCTTAGTCTTACGGTCAATAATTGCCTCAGGCTCTTCGATCAGCCTCTTATTCTCATCCATCCTTAACTCTGAGATTGGAATTATGTCGGAAACATCTCCCGTGAATTTCCTCAAATAACACACATGGAAGGTGTTATGAATACCATCAAGTTCTTTGGGCAATTCCAGCTTGTAAGCTTGGTTCCCAATCTTCTGAAGAACTTTGAACGGTCCAATAAACCTTGGACTTAGCTTTCCTCATTTCCCGAATCTTATAAGTCCCTTACACGGTGAGACTTTTAGCAAAACCGAATCCCCAACTTCGAAGGTCATCGGTCGTCTTTTCTTGTCAATATAGCTCTTCTGACGATCCTGAGCTGCTAACATCCTTTCCTTAATCACCTTTAGTTTCTCAGCAGTCTCATGGACTATCTCGGGGCCCATAAACTACTTTTCTCCGGCTTCAAGCCAACAAGACGGCATACGACACTTCTGTCCATACAAGGCTTGATAAGGTGCCATCTTGATGCTCGAGTGGAAACTGTTGTTGTACGAAAATTCTACCAGAGGTAAGTGCTCGTCCCAGTTCCCTTGGAACTCGAGGGTACATGCTCTCAACATATCTTCCAGTGTTTAAATCGTTCTTTCGCTCTGGCTATCAGTTTGCGGATGGTAAGCAGTACTCAAACACAACTTTGTACCCAACTCCTCTTGTAGACTCCTCCAAAACCTCGACGTGAAACGACTATCCCGATCTGATACAATCGTAAGAGGAACACCGTGAAGTCTTGAAATTTCCTTCACGTAAGCATTTGCGAGCTTATCCATAGACCACTTCTCGTTGGCTGCTATGAAGTGTGCACTCTTGGTGAAACGGTCCACGACCACCCAAATCATGTCGTGTCCGTTCTTTTTCCTGGGTAGTTTAGTCACAAAATCCATGGTGATGTCTTCCCATTTACCCATGGGTACAGGTAAAGGTTCTAAACTCCCATATGGTTTCTGATGTTGTGCCTTAACTCTTGCACATGTTACACACTCGGCCACGTACTTCGCAACATCGAGCTTCATCGTCGGCCACCAGTAGTAAGGTTTTAGGTCCCTATACATTTTAGTGCTATTGGGATGAATCGAGTACATTGTCTTGTGTGCTTCTTCCATCAGAAGATCTCTTAACACCTATATATATACTAAACCGTGCACTCTCTTCTGTTCATCAAAAACTACTCCTCACCCCTAACACCTATATATATATATATATATATATATATATATATATATATATATATATATACTAGGGAATATGGGCTTGGTGTACATGGGTCGTAAATGGGTTTACGGTCGTAAACCTGTTTACGGCTGTAAACACAGCCGTAAACACGTATACGGCCGTAAACACCAAATTGTTTACGGTCCAAGACACAAAAATACATTTTTCAAGAAAAGTAAAGTATAAACCATATTTTTGACCCAACAATCTCCCCCCTTGGTTTATAACTTTCTTTTCTTAATTGAACCAACAAGCTCCCCCTAAAAAGTAGCTGGCTTTTCTTGTTAATCTTCATTGGGAGATCGGTTTCAACATTTATCTTCAAATTCTTCACAACTTCAAGATGTACTTGATGAATCTTCAATGAATGACTTCATCTTGAGCACTTGAGCTTTTCTTCAAGATTTGGAATTGAACGCACATTGGGTGAGGAGGCTTCTTGAAAAGATTCTTGAAAGATAGCGCTTTCAGCTTGAGAATCTTTAGAGAGAACATCAGAGAGAACAAATCTTCTGGATCACTTCAGCAGGTTCATAGATAACATCAGACTGATTGAGGAAGCTTCAATGCAATCCGTCACATAATCTTCAATTTCAGCTTCACCTTGCTTCTGGGGTAGAAAGATTGAATGTTGAAAGAATAATCTTCATTTCTTGATCCTTCGAATGAGAATTTTTCGATGATCACAGATGAAGCTTTGGCTCAGAAATTTTCGACACAAACTCCATGAGTTTCATCTTCACCTGAATTCACTTTTCAAGACAAAACAAAACTAAAAGAAAACTTAGAGCAAAAAGTAAAACAAGAATAACAGTATTTTTGATTTTGAATTTTTTTTATTTATGTTTGTTTTTTTTATTTTTTAATTCTCCCCCTTTTATTTAAATTAGAAGAACACTATGAACAAACTTAACAAAAACAAAAATAATAGCTAACTTTAAGAGTGATTTGGGATCAAAGTTTTTTAGACAGCCTTTCTCCGTTTATCAGTACCTCTCCCTTCATGAATAGATATGGTCAATCGCCGGTATTGTGGTCCACTTAAACACGAGAGATTGTGACAAAATTAGGACATACTATAAGTGACAAGACAATGTGATCCTAAGTTCCTATATAATATTCCTTAAGGACCATTCAGCTGACGACGACCAAAGATATTGTTGTCCACCTAAATTGAGCAGCGAGATCTACAGTGTTCAATTTTAATTGTACTAGAACGTGTTTCCCGCTTCCTGATATGGCCCAGCCATCAAGGACTTCCAGAATACTCCTTACACCGGGTGAGCAGACAATTATTAAGAGAGAAGATAGATTTAGAATGCATATGTTGTACATTCAGGTCGGATCTCTTCCAATCACACAAAGGATGAAACATATGACTAACTGAAGTTTCAGAGGGATTGAGAAGAGAACATTGCATATACTGTGTACAAGGTCGGATTTTGAGTCACATAGAGGAGACAATATATGGCTAACAGATGGAAAGAATTGCATAGATATAAGATGCAGAGAGATATAGTTGCATATGTTACAGTCTAGTATCTCTCGATCACGCAAATGAGGCAACATATGACTAACAGACAGAAAGAAAGAAAATAACCTTCTACATACCTAATTTATCGGAATTCCCCAGTCACACCATCCAACCAGAATTAAGGACAGAATTCGCACATCGAGGAAAATTGAATCCACAGTTCTAGATACGGGTTCTTTAGTGTGACCAGTAGATTCCTGTCTATATCTCCCTGCTCAACCTATCCGAGTGTCGTATTGTCAGGCTAAATGGATCTATCTAGGTCAAGATTTTTCAAGTCTCTAGATTCAATAAGTTCATCTATGCCTAGTCAAGTCCATTTTAATCTTTCATGCCTACCAGTGCATCGAACACAGATCCTAGACAATTCAGATTCAGTCCCTTACACAGATTCAGATTGCCTGTTATCACATGATTATATCAATTCCCAAAACATCTCCTGCAAGCACATTGCATTAACACCATATTTTTTTGATTTTCTGATTTTGTAATGTTTTTGGATTATTTTTTTTAATTTTTTAATTTTTGTTTTGTTTTTATTTCTTGTAACAGCCCGGAATCTCAGGTATTGTTAAAATTATGTTTTTGGGGGTGTTTTAAGAGGGGACTCGGCGAGTTGGAGCCTAGACTCGCCGAGTAGGATCGCAGACCTGGTCGCGGATTCGCGACTGGACTCGACGAGTCCGGATATGGACTCGGCGAGTCTGCGTTGTTTAGCGAAAACCCTAACCGTTCAGGTTTGGGACGTATAAAAGGGACTTATTGGTCGTCATTGTTCATTTTAGCCTTCTGAGAGGAACCCTAAATCGATTGTGTGCATCTGGAGCAAGGTTAAAGGCCATTGGTGATTTTGAAGGAGTTGTTATGCAAGGAAGAGAAGGGCTTGGCTAAAGGAACAGCAAGGGAGTCACGTTCTGAGGATTGGGGACACAGAGAGTACATCATCCAGGTAAGAATTCGAGTATACTCTGCTATGTTGATGTGTTTATGGAATTAGGGTTTATGGAACCCTTTTGTGACTAGTTTGAACGTTACCCTAGTCCCCCAAACGATTGTAACCCTGTATTGGGACCTTTGGAGGTCCAGAATGTCCCATGCTTGTGCATTTCGGGAATTGATGAAGGTTTTGGATTGGAATCCTTATGCCTTAGGTCAATATGTAAATTATAAGTCTTGGGGTGTATCATGAGCACCGAAATGAGGACCTTACGTGATGGATCAGTATAGGAAGGCCATACCTATGAATGGTCGGAGCAGTTCTGACCTTAGAAAGCAGTTTGGGCGGTTGCATGGCATGGACTCGCCGAGTCCGATGAACAGACTCGGCGAGTAGCTTGAAGATTAACTGGAACTCGTCGAGTTGTTCTTCAGACTCGGCGAGTTGAGTCGGGGTGGCCCCGCGATTCTTCCAGGAGTAACTCGTCGGGTCAAGGAGGATACTCAACGAGTAGAAGGGGAATCTTAGAGAATTGGAGAACGTCTAGACTCGCCGAGTCCGGTCAAGTTGACCGTTGACCGTTGACCGTTGACCAGAGTTGACCTATGTGTGACTTCTTAGGGGCAGTTAAACTTCGAAGATAAAAGTGTTAATAAGAGATATATGATGTTATAGGGAGGTTGTAGCTCGGCGGATCGAGTACGAGTGACTTCGGGATTTGTTAGCTTTCGACATTTGCGAGGTGAGTCTTCTCACTATACTGTACCCGGAAGGGTTGACTGTGTGACCGGAAGGTCAGATATGATATGTGATATGTATGCTATATGTGGTAAGTTATTTGTTATATGTGCTATGTATGTCATGGACCGGAAGGCAATTATATTATGGGCCGGAAGGCAATATGTTATGGGCCGGAAGGCAATACGTTGTGTAATGGACCGGAAGGTCGGCGTGGGAAGGGCCGGAAGGTTTACCCAGCAGGGACGGAAGTCCCCTGAGACACATGGACCGGAAGGTCAGGGCCTGTAAAGGCGTATGTGCGTAAGTTGTATATTGGGGAACTCACTAAGCATTTATGCTTACAGTTGTTATGTATGTGTTTCAGGTACTAGCGAGGATCGTGGGAAGGCGCCGGCGTGATCTGTACACACTGAAGGATGTTTTTATGATCTTGGGATTTAGACAATTTGTATTTGACATGACACTTAAATTATTTACGCCTTGTTTTGAATGAAGGTACTTTATTTTTAAAATGAAAAATTTGTTTGAAAATTTGCGTTGTTACAATTGGTATCAGAGCCTTGGTTTGAGGGATTCGGGTGCACCTTCGGGCGTAACTGAACTCAAACCGAGGATTTGAGGAAAACTTTTACAAATAAAGGCATAAACTTTTATGAATGATTTTGTGGTAAACAAGAAAGAAGCAGTGTGTACGATCAGTTAGCGCCCGAACGGTAAAGATCCCCAAAATACCTTACAATATTATATGATATGAATTGTTATGCATGCTAGAAGACTAGGTATTCATGATAGGACTAGAGTGGCCTGAATTGTGATACCTTCGTCTAGGGAAGTTTGCCGATATGAGATGCTTTGCTAGTGTACAAGTAGATAGTGCATAACAGAAGTAGAGTACTCACTATCCGGGGTTTGGGGAGGAAGACTTGGGATGAATGTTGATGCGGTGTGGTCGGTAGTATTGGGCCCGTACTACCGAAGACACCGGGTCAGTGGGAGACCCAAGTAAGAATCCCTGAATATCGGAGACTGAGTGGGGTTGCGTTATCGAGTGCGACTATACTCGATGGAGTCTCTGATAGTTTTATGTTGTATTTCAGAGACATCATGGTTAGGCCACGCCACGGAGCGAGTTCGAGCGGTGTGAGTGACGAGGAGATTCATCAGATGATTCACGAGGAGGTAGCTGCGGCGATCCGGGCTGAGATCCCGGAGATGTTTGGGTCTATTAAGACCACCCTGATGGAGACGTTTGAGGAGCGGTACGCCGCATTGACTGAAGCTGCAGCCGCTGCAGCTACCGCAGCTGTGGCCGCTGCCAGGCCACAGGGGGGTGACTCGTTGCTGTTCCGGGAGTTCAGCAACATGAAGCCACCTGAGTTCAATGGGACGCAGGATCCGATTGCTGCGATGAGGTGGATCGCGGATATAGAGGGGTGCTTCTACACTTGTTCATGCCTGGAGCACCTGAGGGTACGGTTCACTTTGAACCAGCTCCGTCTGGGAGCGAAGGATTGGTGGAAGTTCGTGACGGCGAACTTCACTTTGGCAGAGATTACAGCAGTGACATGGGAGGGGTTTACTGCTTTGTTCAGGGACGAGTACGTTCCCCCGGTGGAGAGGGAACGATTGGTTCAGGAGTTCTTAACCCTTAAGCAGGGTACTGATTCTGCTGCGGTGATCACGCGGAAGTTTCATGAGAGGGCGATGTTCTGCCCCGAGTTGGTGTCCACTGATCAGGCTCGGATGAGCCGGTACTTGGGTGTGTTGAGGAGGGATATCCGGGAGTTTGTGTCAAACTCCACCTACCATACTTTTGCTGAGCTTCAGGCGAATTCCAGGAAGCGCGAGATCGAGTTGGAGACCCAGGCCAGGGAGGAGGCCGAGTCTCAGCGGGTGGACCGGCGACCGGCTTAGTCCCAGCCGGCAGCCAAGCGGATAAAGTCCGCCGATTCGAGGACAGGAGGTTCGAAGGGCCACACTTGCGGAAAGTGCGGCAAGGGTCATGATGGGGCATGTCGATCTGGTGCTTGCTACAAGTGTGGCAAGGAGGGGCACATTTCTAGGGAGTGCCCCAAGGGGTTTACGGTTTGCTTTCATTGCAACCAGACAGGCCATCGGAAGGCCGAGTGACCTCAGCTTCTTCAGGGATCTGCACCTGCTGCCAGAGCTACTGCGACTCGACCGGTGAAGGCCGAGGCCCCGAGGGCTCGGGGAAGAGCCTTTCAGCTGACTGCGGAGGAATTCCGCGCTGCGCCCGATGTTGTGGCAGGTATGCTGTAATTCATGTAATTATTTTAATGTCGAGATGTTATGCTTATGTTATTATACGTGTAGGTACTTTCCTTGTGAACTCTGTGCCTGCCTTAGTGTTATTTGACTCGGGTGCGAGTAGGTCCTTTGTATCTTTAGCCTTTAGTCAGCATATCAGCGTTAGTCGTGAGTCGTTGAGCCGACCTTTGAGAGTTTCTATAGCTGACGAGAGAGTGATTTGTGCCACGGAGGTTCTTCGGGGATGCATGCTAGAGATTTTCGGGGTTGAGTTCCCGATTGACCTGATTCCTATTGCGATGGGTGACGTCTGTGTCATCGTGAGCATGGACTGGTTGAGCCGATTCGGCGCTATCATCAACTGTGAGCGTCAGCTGGTGACTATTCGAGACCATAGTGGGGGAGTCCTTTCGGTGTACGGCGAGGGTACCCGTTCGGGATCAACTTTTTGTTCGGCCGCTAGAGCGAGGCAGTGTCTACAATAGGGCTGTAAGGGTTTTGTGGCGTATGTGATGGATACGCGGGAGGTTTCCGAGAGACCGAGGTCAGTTGAGGAGGTCCTAGTGGTGCGTGAGTTTCCAGATGTTTTCCCCGAGGAGCTGCCGGGAGTACCTCCTGTGAGGCAAGTAGAGTTTGGTATCGACCTGGTTCCGGGGGCCGCGCCTATTGCTAAGGTGCCTTATCGTCTTGCACCTCCAGAGATGCAAGAGTTGTCCTCACAGCTCCAGGAGTTGCTGGGGAAGGGATTCATTCGGCCGAGCAGCTCGCCGTGGGGAGCACCTATTCTGTTCGTCAAGAAGAAGGATGGTTCACACCGGATGTGCATTGATTACCGGGAGTTGAACAAGTTGACGGTCAAGAACCGTTACCCGTTACCAAGGATCGATGATTTATTCGATCAGTTGTAGGGAGCATATTGGTTTTCCAAGATCGATCTGAGGTCAGGGTACCATCAGGTGAGAGTGCGGGATGAGGACGTCCAGAAGACAGCGTTTAGGACGCGATATGGGCATTATGAGTTTGTGGTGATGCCTTTTGGGCTCACCAATGCCCCGGCGGTGTTCATGGATCTCATGAACAGGGTTTGCAGGCCGATGTTGGATCGGTCAGTGATTGTATTTATCGACGACATTCTAGTGTATTCGAGATCTAGAGAGCAGCATGAGGAGCATTTGAGGGAGGTCCTTGAGGTATTGAGGTCGGAGAAACTTTATGCAAAGTTCTCCAAATGTGACTTCTGGTTGCGGGAGGTCCAATTTCTAGGACATGTTGTTAATCAGGAGGGGATATTGGTCGATCCGGCCAAGGTTGAGGCGGTGATGAGTTGGGAGGTGCCGAAGTCACCCTCTGAGATCAGGAGCTTCCTTGGGTTGGCAGGGTATTATCGGAGATTCATTAAGGATTTCTCCAAGATCGCAGTGTCGCTCACCAGATTGACCCGGAAGGGTGTTGCATTCTCATGGGGGCCCGAGCAGCAGACCTCCTTTGAGACACTTCGCCAGAGGTTGTGCGAAGCCCCGGTATTAGCTCTCCCGGAAGGGATGGAAGATTTTGTAGTATATTGTGACGCATCGATTTCGGGACTGGGTGCAGTGTTGATGCAGAGGGGTCATGTGATAGCTTATGCGTCGAGGCAGCTGAAGCCTCATGAGGCGAGATATCCCACGCATGATTTAGAGTTGGGGGCAGTAGTGTTCGCTCTCAAGATTTGGCGTCACTACCTGTATAGGGTTCGATGTACGATATATACGGACCATAAGAGCTTGAAGTACTTGATGGATCAGCCCAACCTAAATATGCGTCAGAGGAGGTGGTTGGATGTGGTCAAGGATTATGATTGTGAGATCCTGTACCACCCAGGCAAGGCTAATGTGGTAGCCGATGCATTGAGCCGCAGGGCGGAAAGCACTCCATTGCGAGTTGTATGTTTGAGATTGACTGTGATGACTCCAGTATTGGATGCTATTCGTGGGGCACAGGCCGAGGTTGTGCGACCAGAGATGCAGAAGAAAGAGCGGGTCGTTGGGTTAATTTCAGAGTTCGTTAAGGATGGACGAGGGCTTCTGACGTTTCAGGGTCGGATTTGGGTACTGTTCGTGGGCGGTACGCGTAATTCTTTGATGGAAGAGGCTCATAGGTCGAAATTCTCGATCCATCCCGGTGCTACGAAGATGTATTTGGATTTGAGGAAAGAGTATTGGTGGCCCTGTATGAAGAGGGACGTCGCATGGTTCGTTGAGAGGTGCTTGACCTGCCGTAGGGTTAAGGCCGAGCACCAGAGACCGCATGGCAAGTTGCAGCCATTGGAGGTTCCCGAGTGGAAGTGGGAACAGATCACTATGGATTTCATTACCAAATTACCGAGGACTGCCAGAGGAGTTGATGCCATTTGGGTGATTGTGGATAGGTTGACGAAGAGTGCACACTTCCTTGCCATCAGTGAGAGTTCTTCAGCGGAGAAGTTAGCGGAGATATATGTGAGAGAAGTGGTATCTCGGCATGGGGTGCCGATCTCGATTGTTTCAGACCGTGATGTGCGCTTCACTTCCAGGTTCTGGAAGAAATTCCATGAGGAGCTGGGTACTAAATTGCATTTTAGTACCGCATACCATCCCCAGACAGACGGTCAGAGCGAGCGGACGATTCAGACACTGGAGGACATGCTTCGAGCGTGTGTGTTAGACTTCGGGGGTAGCTGGGATGCGTATTTACCCTTGGCAGAGTTTTCCTACAACAACAACCATCATTCGAGCATTGGTATGCCACCTTTTGAGCTGTTGTATGGTAGGAGGTGTCGGACCCCCATTTGCTGGGGAGAAGTGGGACAGAGAGTGATGGGCAGCACGGAGATCGTGCTCCAGACGACAGAGCAGATTCAGCAAGTTAGACAGAGGTTATTGACCGCCCAGAGCCGACAGAAGATATGCAGACAGGCGCCGATCCGAGCTTGAGTTTCAAGTCGGCGACTTCGTTCTCCTGAAGGTCTCTCCTTGGAAAGGGGTGATTCGATTCAGGAAGAGGGGCAAGTTGGGGCCCCGGTATATTGGGCCATTTCGTGTGATTGCAAGGATAGGCCGGGTAGCCTATCGTTTGGAGTTGCCAGCGGAGTTGGGGCAAATCCACGACACTTTTCATGTGTCGCAATTGAGGAAGTGCATAGCCGATGAGTCGGCAGTGGTTCCATTAGAGGATATTCAGGTGGATGCGAGCCTGAATTATGCTGAGAGACCAGTGGCCATCAGGGATCGGAAGATCAAGGTTCTGAGGAACAAGGAGGTACCTCTGGTGTTGGTTCAGTGGCAACACCAGAAGGGATCGGAAATGACTTGGGAGCCGGAACGTGAGATGCAGGAGCAGCACCCGGAACTATTTTCAGAGTGAGACTTCGAGGGCGAAGTCTAATCCTAGTGGGGGAGAATTGTAACAGCCCGGAATCTCAGGTATTGTTAAAATTATGTTTTTGGGGGTGTTTTAAGAGGGGACTCGGCGAGTTGGAGCCTAGACTCGCCGAGTAGGATCGCAGACCTGGTCGCGGGTTCGCGACTGGACTCGACGAGTCCAGATATGGACTCGACGAGTCCGGCGAGTCTGTGCTGTTTAGCGAAAACCCTAACCGTTCAGGTTTGGGACGTATAAAAGGGACTTATTGGCCATCATTGTTCATTTTAGCCTTCTGAGAGGAACCCTAAATCGATTGTGTGCATCTGGAGCAAGGTTAAAGGCCATTGGTGATTTTGAAGGAGTTGTTGTGCAAGGAAGAGAAGGGCTTGGCTAAAGGAACAGCAAGGGAGTCACGTTCTGAGGATTGGGGACACAGAGAGTACATCATCCAGGTAAGAATTCGAGTATACTCTGCTATGTTGATGTGTTTATGGAATTAGGGTTTATGGAACCCTTTTGTGACTAGTTTGAACGTTACCCTAGTCCCCCAAACGATTGTAACCCTGTATTGGGACCTTTGGAGGTCCAGAATGTCCCATGCCTGTGCATTTCGGGAATTGATGAAGGTTTTGGATTGGAATCCTTATGCCTTAGGTCAATATGTAAATTATAAGTCTTGGGGTGTATCATGAGCACCGAAATGAGGACCTTACGTGATGGATCAGTCTAGGAAGGCTAGACCCATGAATGGTCGGAGCAGTTCTGACCTTAGAAAGCAGTTTGGGCGGTTGCATGGCATGGACTCGCCGAGTCCGATGAACAGACTCGGCGAGTAGCTTGAAGATTAACTGGAACTCGTCGAGTTGTTCTTCAGACTCGGCGAGTTGAGTCGGGGTGGCCCCGCGATTCTTCCAGGAGTAACTCTTCGGGTCAAGGAGGATACTCGACGAGTAGAAGGGGAATCTTAGAGAATTGGAGAACGTCTAGACTCGCCGAGTCGCCATGGCACTCGCCGAGTCCGGTCAAGTTGACCGTTGACCGTTGAACAGAGTTGACCTATGTGTGACTTCTTAGGGGCAGTTAAACTTAGAAGATAAAAGTGTTAATAAGAGATATATGATGTTATAGGGAGGTTGTAGCTCGGCGGATCGAGTATGAGTGACTTCGGGATTTGTTAGCTTTCGACATTTGCGAGGTGAGTCTTCTCACTATACTGTACCCGGAAGGGTTGACTGTGTGACCGGAAGGTCAGATATGATATGTGATATGTATGCTATATGTGGTAAGTTATTTGTTATATGTGCTATGTATGTCATGGGCCGGAAGGCGATTATATTATGGGCCGGAAGGCAATACGTTGTGTAATGGACCGGAAGGTCGGCGTGGGAAGGGCCGAAAGGTTTACCCAGCAGGGACGGAAGTCCCCTGAGACACATGGACCGGAAGGTCAGGGCCTGGAAAGGCGTATGTGCGTAAGTTGTATATTGGGGAACTCACTAAGCATTTATGCTTACAGTTGTTATGTATGTGTTTCAGGTACTAGCGAGGACCGTGGGAAGGCGCCGGCGTGATCTGTACACACTGAAGGATGTTTTTATGATCTTGGGATTTAGACAATTTGTATTTGACATGACACTTAAATTATTTACGCCTTGTTTTGAATGAAGGTACTTTATTTTTAAAATGAAAAATTTGTTTGAAAATTTGCGTTGTTACATTTCTCCCCCTAAATTTGTGCATAGGAGAGAAACGAAAGTAAATGCGCAAATTTAAACTATCCTAAAACAAAAATTAGTCTTTAAAGCGAATCAACTTAAGAAAAACTCAGGAATATAGAGAAGAAAATGCAAACCATAAGTCACCGATTGAATTTGCATCCAGATGGTCTGAGAATAGCACGCGTAATCTCAGAACAGATCCAAAAATTCTTCACATCGTTAAGCACTAACCCCATGAGTGATCCCTTCCTTTCTTCCCTTCCCGCAAAAGGACACATACTCTCAAGCAAAGGTCAAAATGTTGCACAGTTGAGAGATGTCCCCTATCATGTGCTTGGAACAGCCACTACCAACGAACCGAAGTCTGATGATATGCCTCCATAGCTGCTCCGACACAGATCGGGATCAGTTGGTCTTTGGAACCCAGCCCATTTTGAAACTGGGTCGACCTTTTTCATCAATACAGGGTACTCTCTCCCATGACATATCCTGCTTATCACAAACAGAAGACGATGAAATATTAGAGTCATTATAATATTTGGGAGTTTTCACCTTTGGTACCCATCTATATTCGGGTTTAACCCATTTCTTGTTCCATCCGATGGGTTCCTCGGCACTTGATTTGGAACTTGACGTCGGATGACGAGATGACTTTGACCTAACCGATCTTGGCTTCACAGGAGCATCTCTTAGACTAGACTTCTGGGCCAACATTCCCTTCTTGTTCTTGGGAGTTGGATGCTTAGCCTTGGGAGTTGGATGCTTGGCCTTAGGAGTTGAATTCTTGGCCTTCATGGCATTCCAGTCGGCATTGTCTGAACATGACCTTGATGGGTTTCTTTTGAAAAATCTCCCTCTTGGCGCGTTCTTCCAGCCTTGTGCATAGTAGGGAGCATCTCTTAGACTAGACTTCTACACCAACATTCCCTTCTTGTTCTTGGCTTCAGAGGAGCATCTCTTAGACTAGACTTCTGGGCCAGCATTCCCTTCTTGTTCTTGGGAGTTGGATGCTTGGCCTTGGGAGTTGAATTCTTGGCCTTCATGGCATTCTAGTCGGCATTGTCTGAACATGACCTTGATGGGTTTCTTTTGAAAAATCTCCCTCTTGGCGCGTTCTGCCAGCCTTGTGCATAGTAAGGAACGTATGCGCGATTAGGACAATTTCTGGCAATGTGTCCAGGTGTTCCACAGTGAAAACATGTCTTTTTCTTCACTGTGAAGTTGTTTCTTCCTGCCCCTGGTGGCGTATTCATGCCTTGTCTCATATTGATCCCACATGCACACTTGCAACAAGCACTCTGTTACACTGGAATTGGAGGCCTATATTTCTCAATGGCAGGTTTGTTAGGAGTAACAGAATTTGAAGCAACAGATTCTGAGTTCAAGGAGTCATTGGTTTGTTCAGTAATGTTCTCCTTGTTCTCATCTTCTGCTACTTTACCTGCACATGAAGTAGAAACATTAGTATATTCTACCTCAATACCTCCTGACACAAACCCAGCTGGTTTGCCATATCGAAGATGTGCCTCCCTGTTAATTTCTTCCTGAGTCATAGGGATGGATGTGTAGTTATGATTGAAAGGTGGAGGAACACTATCATACCCTAGACCCTTGTTTTGATTATCTTTAAATTTTAATTGGGTTTCAAATAAGGACTCGACTGTCTGACTTAACGCAGTATAATTTTTGAAACTGACATCTATTTTTCCACACTTAATTTTCAATGTGTCAAGTTCTTCAGTTACAGCAGCAAGTTGTCTCTTAATATAGTTATAATTTTCACACTTGTTGCTATACTCTTCCTGAAGTTTCCTAAAGTCCTTGGTTTTTGCTTCTAATTCAGCCTTCAGGGGTTTCTGTCATTTCCTGAGTTGATATCCTTCATATCTCAGGTCCTCAACTTCTCTTTTTAATAAATCAATTTGTTCCCGAAGAAATTTAATCGTAGTTTCACAAGCTGGAGTACATGTAACTTCAGTGACCGGAATGTTTTCAGAACTCATTGTTTTTCTACACTTTAAAGCATGAAGTTCTTCAATTACATCAGCAAGACTAAGATGATTGAGATCTTTTGTCTTCTTGATGATAGCCACGTTCATATCCCACGATTTCGGAAGTGAATTCAGTAGCCTTTTGTTTATCTCAAACTTAGACAAGAAGATTCCAACTATATTAATCTAAGTAGTAAGTGTAGTAAATCGCTGCAACTGAGTTTCGATGGTTTCTCCAGGGATATAATCGAAAATGTTGAAATTTTGTCTTAACATATCCTGACGACTCTCTTTCATGTTTTCAACTCCCTCGTAGACCTTAAAATCAATTAAAAAGCACAACTAGAAGCCAAAATCAAACTTAAAAGTCAAAGTCAACCTTAAAAGTCAAATTTAAAAAGTTAAACTCAAAAGTCAAACTTGAAAATTCAAACTTAAAAGTCAAACCGAAAAGCTAAATTTGAAAATTTAAAAGTCAAACGAGAAAGTCAAAGTTTAAAATCAAAGGTTAAACCTGAAAGTCAAAGTCAAAATTTTAAATAAAAAATCAAAAATAAAAGTTAAAAATAAATTTTTTTAATTATTATTATTATTATTATTATTATTTTATTTTAACTTTTTATTTTGGATGAAAAAGGAATTTAAAATTAAAGAAAATTGAGTATTGGGCTAAAAGTGTGAAATTTGCGAAACTTGGAAGCGACGGGGAGAGGTTAAGTTTAAAATTTCGAAAGGAATGCACAAGGGTTTGGCTAGCTGAGATGGTTAGGCACTTGGTGGAGCACTCTGAGGTCCCAGGTTTGATCCCCAGCAACCTCAATTCGCGTGGATAATTTTTTTTAATGAAGCGCTGATGCGAAGCTGAGACCTGGTGCGATGATGAGCTGCGAGGCCGTAAACCATCGAGGCCGAGGCCGCAAACTCCGGACCGTGAACCTCGGGCTGTGAACTCTGAAACCCTAGCCGCCGGCCGCAAACTCCGCCACACCCTCGCAGGTTTCGACCAAAAACACCGATTTTTCGACTTTGAAGCTCCAAAACTCGATCAAAAACCATTTTTTATGAAAAACAAACCCCCCTTAATTTTTATAGATCTATCCAAAAACGCAAAAATCTTTCGAAAATAAGATCAAATAATGCTCCAAATCTGAAAAAATTGACTGATACAACCAAGCTCTGATACCAATTGTAAGTCCCTAAAATGTCTGTGTATCAATCAGATCCGTTTGATGGTGTGGAATCCCA
The DNA here is from genome assembly GCF_051521515.1 of Lactuca serriola. NCBI lineage: Eukaryota > Viridiplantae > Streptophyta > Magnoliopsida > Asterales > Asteraceae > Lactuca > Lactuca serriola. Next base: position 161,052,535 of record NC_136416.1, on the reverse strand, counting down.
ATCAAACGGATGATGTCAGATAAAATAGAAGAGAAGAAGATGAAGAAGAATATGATGAATCTATGTATGAATTGATTAGAATGAAGATCCAGATACAAAAGATTCACACACACAAAAATTCTCTCTAGACAGTTCACTCTCTTATGTTCATCAAAAACTATTCCTCACCCCTAACACCTATATATATACTAGGGAATGTGGGCTTGGTGAACATGGGTCGTAAACCTGTTTACGGCCGTAAACACATATACGGCCGTAAACACCAAATTGTTTACGGTCCAAGACACAAAAATACATTTTTCAAGAAAAGTAAAGTATAAACCATATGTTTGACCCAACACTTAGGCACTATTTCCAACAAGTTAGACTTAGGTCAAGGGCCATTGTGAGATTCTCTTTTGTTCGTTTTTGTATGATTAGGGTTTGGGAATTTGAAGCGCGATCTAATGCCTGATGGATTTATCTAAGCTTTATAGGGCCAGAGTTGCATTCTAGTTATAGTGCTTTTGATTTAAGTAGTTGGTAAATGTTGGGGAGGGATGATAGCTTCATTTTATTTACTTCTTTTTATAGTTTATTTTAGTACATTCATTCGCATTTTAGTTAACTTCCATGCATATTTTCCCTTTTGTTATTTTTATGACCATTTCGGGGTACTTTCTAGTTTCTTGAGCATTATTGCAGATTTTCTTGGAAACTAGCGGAGCGGCACTCTTGGGAGGCGATTGGGCTTGAAAGGAATTGGGGATTTCGTGCTTGATGGATATGAAGGTGACTCATGAGGTGGACCTGTCAATTGCTTGAAGGCTTGGAAGAATTGAGCTTTAAATTTGAAAGACGCGGGAGAATTCTTGAGTGTGCAAGATCAATGTTTGGGAGTTTGCAGAAGTTTAGAATGATGTGGATAGACAAATTGGGCTTTAATTGAAGAAATATTGAAGAAAAATGGGTTAGGAGTTGATTGGATTCGAACTAGGCCAATGGATTAGCTGTGGGGGCCCAAAACTTGAAGAAGCCCAAAATCACCCGTCAGAGCCCGCGGCCTGCGTAGGATTCCCCGCGGCCTGCGTGGGTTCCTGACTAGGGCAATTTTGGGATTTTACTTAGAGCTCTATTTTGGGAAGTTTGGTGTGCCTCTTTAGCCTTATCTTGAAGGTCCGATTTTGAGACTTTCTCTCTGGAGTTTGGAGCATTTTTGGAGGCCAAGAACACTTGAAGAATATCTTCTTTTCATCTCTTGAATCTTGTCAAATGTTTGGTACAATCTCATCTAACTTTGTTCATTTGAGTTTAGCCATGCTTGGCTAAGCAAATCTTGGTTGACTTTTTGTTGAATCCTTTGAACTTTTGTTCAATGTTGAAGAATCCATGAACTTGTTCTTAAATCTTTATGGAAATGTTTTGTGTTTTACCATATTATCACTACTAGTATGTTTTTATTCATGAGTTTAAATGTGTTTGTGGTGATTAGTTGGCTAATTTCTTGATTAAGTAAATGATCCTCAAATTAGCAAGCAACAAATGATTTTTGTGTTGTTTTTGCTTCACACAATCATAAAAACATTTCCTCCAACATGGTGGTGAAAGCATTTGACCCCTCTTGGATTTGGTGACTTTTTGGTTCTTAATGCTAGTTGACTTTCACTAATTACATGCTATTTGGAATTAGTGACTTTGACTAAGGAAATTGTTATGAGCTTCTCTAGCCATTTCAACAATTAAGAAAAGTCTAGGTAATCTCAAGCTCCTTGGATTGCTATAGCCAAATTAAGAATTTAAATCAAAGTATTGCACCATTGGATTCTAATGATATGTTCATCAAAAGTCAAAGTGAGGAAACTTTAAGTCAACCATCTCTCCTTTATTGATTTTGCATCAAACTCTTATTTTTGTTGCATTTTTCTATTTAAATCATAGTTAACTCTAGTTTGTTTCAAGTATTTCAAAACACCAAAACCCCTCATTTTATTTTTATTGTCATTTTACAAGTATTTTTACAAAGAGATTTTTCATAGAGTTATAAATTGAACCAATCTCCGTGGATTCGATCCCTTTACCACTATACACTATCTTAGTGTGTAATATTTAAGGTTATTATTTGTGTTGGCCTCGACAACCACCAAGGGATGATGATTGGGTTCCTTCAGGTTAGTGGGATGACAAATGTGTGCCTACAGGCCCATTGAGGAGTTGGTCGTGAGTCTTCAGTACCGATGTGGAATTATGGAAAGAGCGGTATTGTGTTGTGAGCCTATAGTTCCAATAGATGGATGGTGTCACGACGTATCGTAAACCTATGTGTGTGCGACTTATGCAAGTGGAACCCGATAGGTTTATGTCCATTATGCTTTCATGAGATGGTTACAAGTGTTGGAGTACTGGTTCTGGGTTTAAAAGTGGTGAGTTCTATATAATAAACTTGGTTGATTTTTCAGATTTATGAGCGCCTGAACTAGGTGGAGAGACCAGTTACGATGTGAGTTTGTGAGTCTTATGGGTATGCCTTCAAAAGGTGTTGTCTTGAAAAAGAGTCAAGATGGTGTACCGAAAGTTTTTTTGGGCATGTTTCGAAATATAGATTCCTTTGAATTGTTATGGATGGGTTGTTCTAGGTACTTGCTTCATAATGGGTTGGCAGTGTTCTCCATTGAAGTAATTGGTCAACATTTTATGTCAGGAAGGTGATCGCTAGATTTTAGGTGTTAGTTCAGAGGTTTCGAACAAATGAGATACCAATTCAAGAAGTATTCGCAAGAGTTGGTTATGTTGTTGGATTTGCGGTCCCTATAGTATGAGTCGTGAAGCAAAGGTAGTTGGATTTAAAGGTGCAGTCGTAGCACCATAAGGGTTTCAAATGGACATGGAAACCTGAGGAGAAGATATAAGAGCATTATCCAGAATTATTTGCAGATGCGAATTTCAAGGACGAAATCTAAATGAAATGAGGGAGGGGGGAGAGAGAGAGAGAGAGAGAGAGAGAGAGAGAGAGAGAATTGTAGCATCTGGTTGTTCGGGTAATGTTTATTTCCAAACTTATCTATTTCTAATAAATGAAAAAGAGAATTTGGTGATACGCAACGCGTACATAATTATGCATGACGCGTAAATGCCATGTGTGGACATGATGTGTGGCTGCAAGAAGCCTAAAACCTTACACCTCGGGCCTTAGGTCCTATTTAATGCCTTTATCTTCTAAGTTTTTGTGCATTCATCAGCCTCCATATTTAGAAATAAAACCTTATCCCCCTTGAGTGTTCTTGGTACTTTTGTGTGTGTCTTGGAGCAATTTGGTGATATTCTTAGGAGAAGAATCTTGTGGAAGAGAAAAAATAATAGATCCAAAAGTTATGCATCTTTCTCATTGATTATGGACCATTGAACGTGTCAAAGATCCTTGCTTTATTGATTTCCATGCATAAATCTAAGCTTAGGATGAGATTTGGTTACCTATAAGTCCCATTCTTGATGTATTTAGAGTTTGGAAGGAATCTAGAGCTGTATTTTTTATCTTGAATGACTTTTAGACCTTTTTGGAGGAAAAGCAAGTGTACAAGCTTCCTCTTTGAGCCATGCAAAGGATTTTGTTGGTCACATTTTGAATTAAGGTTATAGTTTGGAGAAGATTAGGCCTTGGAAATGGATAAAATTTGAAACTTTATCCGTTAAGTCATTTAGAAGATCCAAATCTTAGTATTTGAACCCTTCGCATGTGGAACCGTTATCTAATGACCGTTGACTTTAACTACGTTAACTGTTGACCATTAACTTTTTGACTATTTTGACTTTTGGTCTTTGGGATGATGGCTTTGACACACTGAGGTGTTGACTATGAGCTTTGTATATACGGTGTGATATATGGTATATTAGAAAATTCACTAGACTTTATGTTTATAGTTGTGGATTAAATGTTTTTTAAGTAGTTCCGCTGTCAACACGCTCATCGTTGATAATTTTATGAAATAAATTTCCTCTGTTTTATGGTTTTATGATGATTCTGATACACTGTTTTGTCAATTTGGTTTTGTGGTATTAAACAAATGATATTTATATATTTCATGAAAAATGAATGTTTTACTTACGTTTTTAAAAAAAGAAAAATCTAGTTTGAAATTTGGGACATTACACAACTGACCAACACACAGATAGCTGGTAGAAGGGTACCCACCCAAAAAACCGAGATGTAATTCCGAACATAAGTAATGTGAAGTTGGGCCTATGTCCAATAGACACTCAAAACACTTTAGTAGATTAATCTTCAATGAGTAAAACAAACAACCTTACTAAGCTATGATTATAAGCCTTGGATTAGCATACTTAGAGGTGTATCACCCCAATACGACGGACTGTGGTCCGAAAACATAAAAAGCATCAGTCTAACAACCTAGCGACCGGCCATTGGCATGACATAAAATAGACAATCCGACTTTTAGGAGAAAGAAAAATTGTTAAGTCACCAGATGATATAAAGAAGAAACTGAAAAAGCATGAGACAACTGTCATTACCCGAAACCAAGGTTTCGGAAAACAGGGCTACACATCTTGAATGAATCAAACAAAACAAATCGAAACAAAAATCGGTTGTTTGCACTTTGCACCTCTTGTATAAAGCATAACCTAGCAGCAACCACCCACAAAGACAATCAACACCTTGCATCAAACTATCCAAAAATTTCCTAAAACAAAGAATACCCACTTAAAAGAAACCATAAATCTCCAAGAACCAAATTCCATTATAGCCATCAAAAAACTTCCCAATTAGGATTTGGGCCAGTCTTTCTGGATGTCAAAAGTGTAGTTAAGCTCCAAGTAACACTTGTTATCATCATCAACAAACTAAACAAACAAAAACAATAAAACAATTAATAAATACACAATCAAAATAATTAAATACAACTATTTAATTATTTTTACCTTTGTTTTTGCAGAATAAGATCCTCTAGCAAACATCCCCGAAGGGGTAACCTCTTCGGGCATGACATGTGTGTAAGGCTCAGCTTGTGGGCTGAAAGTCCCGAGCATTTCTTTTGAGCTATCAACTACATCAAAAAATCAAATCCCAACATGGTTATTTATGATAACAACTAAAATGACGAAAATACCCTTGGAATTTTGAAAGACGAGGGAGGTATTTACCCTTGATCCCGGTTTTCCACACGGTGTTGGTGTATTTAAGCCCACAAACTATGTCGTTGCTGACCTTGATTGAGAATTTTAGATTGTATTTGCTTCCTTCTTTTAAGGTGAACCAAAGGCCTTTTTGGTTCCCAGATTCGGGGATTTGAAGGACAATATCGTCTCTTCCAGCAGAGATTATGGTAAGGCTTAGAATTTTCACATCAGGTTCTTGAACTTCTAGTAAAAAAACACCAATGAACATATTAGCAATCGAGTTTATGTAGCTTTAATTGCATAATTATCAAATAAAGAAAAAAAATTACCTTCGGCCTGACTGACATCAACGCTTCCAAGCAACTGCTCTTTCCACCTCCTCAAACTCTCATCATCCTGAGCCACCAATACGTAATCAAAAAAGAAATCCAAAATAGTAAAATTACTAAAAAGCCCTAAAAAAAGGTGACTGTGTTAAAAAATGAAGGACCTTATCCTTTTCGAGGTGTTCTTTGATGCTAATTTTGGGACCCAAGTGTATTTGGGTTTCTTCATCGTCTTCGGTTGCATAACAAGAGGATTCGGATGCATCGTCGCGAACTGCAGATCCAGATGGTGGTGCTTCATGCTTCTCGTCTTTACCATCGGTATCACCCATGTTGGCTCACAATCTGATGATTAAAAAAAGGAATTTTAATTTTAATTTTAATGTTTAAGATAATGCGAGAAGGGTAAAGAGGGAAATTCAGATAATAATTTTGAAAAAACGCCGATCTTTTGAATACCCGCAAGAAGAGTTATCTACAGATGGAGGAATTTAAACAAAAAGATTGAAATTTACAAGGGCACTCCAAGATTCTGCAATCGAATGAAATTTGAGTAATGAGATGAGATATATAGGAGGAATTACAAGTAATTTACAAAAATGGGTCGATTTATATTTATATAGATATTATATTAATAAATGATCAAATGGGTTCAGTTGGATCGAACCCTTATGCAAATTGGAATTCCAAAAGCAACATCAGGATAAAAAAAAATGTTTTCGTTTTATTTATATTACAAAATGCTACGAAAAGAAATTCATTTTGACCATTTAGTTACCTATATGTGAATATAAAGAAAATATCATAAATTGTAGGTGGGTGGGATACCTTTTTTTTAATAAAATAGAACCCTACAAGTACCAAATAACACCTTTTAACTTTTAAAAAGCGTGAAAAAAAAAGAGGAAAATTCAAACAATAATTCAAAGGTAATTCCAATATCCAAGCTAATACCGACAAACATGATTTATGCAATGAATTGAAGCAAAAAATATTGAAAGAAAGAACAAAAATGAGAGGGGCAATGTAGGGCGTTTTACAATATCCTAAATTGCTTATTAGAAAAATGATCAGTGTTGTAATAAGATTTTGTAATCATGTTTATTATAATATTAATATTAATAATGGGTTAACATGGACCAATTGATATCAAATAGTCAAGAAAAATAATTGTTTTCACCAACCCACTAATGAGTGATGACCCATTGCCACATATAGTAAAGAGTAAAATCCAATAATGATCCTCCGAAAAGAACACTAATCTTATTTAAAAATATAATGAATTGAAGCTTCCATTTACGAAAGAATCTGCCAAAATATGAGAGAAATTAAAAAAAGAAAAGACCAGAATCTGCAATCCCATGAAATATGTGAATCATGCATGTCATGAACAGCGAAAACCAGAAATAAGAGGCACCCATACAAGAATTTGGACCAAGAATAAGAATTACACAAAAGGAAAACAGAGTTAAATCGTGGGTTTCGTGAAATAATTATTAAGATGCAACTCCTGATGAAAAAAAACTCATGAGGTAATGATGGATTTAGATACCAGAGAACCCTAAACTAACGAAAAAAGCAAGAACAATGAAGAGGGATATCGAATCAATGATCGAAAAAAGCATTCTCGTATTTTAATTTTAACCATCCACAGAATTTACTACAAATGCGAAGAAATGAGCAGATTAATCTCACACAATCAAAGATTCTCCCAAAAATCGATTAAAACGGAACCAAATTTAGGGTAACGAGCAAAGGATCTGCATTCAATGTTGAAAACACTAAAATAGATACAAAAAAACAGAATTAAATTGTGGGTTGATGAGAATTGTGGCGTACCTTTCTCTCAGGATCAAATGTAATGATGGGTTACAATAAAGAACCCTTGACTAACTTAAAAAAATCATGATGAATCTGTTGAGAGGATAGCATCCAGCGGAAGGAATTGGGACAGAATTGGGTGATTTTGGGGAATAATTGTTCGGTTGAAGAGAGAGAGAGAAAAGGGTAAAAACTTGGTTAATTTAACGGAAAGGGAATGTGGGAAATGGTCGTGTGGTTATCCAAATATGGCGACAATCAATCAGTTGGATCGGGCAAGAAATATGGCCTGGCCACTCGGACGATTGCGATTTTGTAGTGTGATATTCCTTTCACGTTTTTCCTTTTTTTCAGATTTTTGGTCATGATGTGAAGGAGGAATTAAAAAGAAAAACATAAATAATAAATAATTTTTTGTAATAATATAATAATCTTCACATAATTTTAAAGTAAGACCATTCGGTGCACCTAATACCGTATAATTGTGAGCATGGTGCGGTTTTTGACTACAACTGAACCAAAAACCGCAACTTCAGTTTTTTGAAGTTTAGAAACCGCACCGTTCGGTTTTATGTGGTTCAGTTTTTTTTTTTTTTTTTTTTTTGTTGTTTTTTGTCAATTATTTTGTTTGGGTTTTGTTTTGCTTTTTTAATAAAACTCAGCAACTTAATGAGTTACTTTGACTCAAATAAGGAGTGTTAATCATTTCTTGAGAAACTTTATATAGAGATAAGGAGCGTTAGATTGACTCTCTTATATGAAACGTGAGAATGATGAATGTTTTATCTCAAAGGCGATCAGGAATACTCTTTTAAGGCTGACAAAATTAAAGCCCAAATGATATTTTGGAGATGAACCGATACCACCACCTCTTGGTTTGAAATCAAAGAACATAACCACTTATCCAACATCTGAATATAATACGAATTAAATATAACTAGTAGGTGAACCTCAGGATAGTTTTTTCCTTATAGGACAATGTACATTGAAAAAACCCAATGATAACATTCTACTTTTGATATTTTTCTTATTAGGAGATTATACTAACTATTTTTTATTCCAAAATATAACAGATAAAATTATTGTGTGGATGAAACTGTTAAAGTTTGACATTGCATATGATAAATCATTCCATGGACACATGAAAATTTGCCACTTGGAGAAACGAAAAGAATATAGCAATATACCATCCTGGAAGGTTAGCTTGCAATCTCCACCTTCTGTTTACCAGCAACAGACGACTTTGCATTGACATCTTTATTCGAAAAAATCAATTTTTTCCTCTTTCTTTGCCTCTTCCTTCATAAAAACACATCACATTTTATCTATTATATTATATACATATATTAATTTCCAATATTTGTTCTTTTGAAAAAAGTATTTGAACGTTAGCCTGCAGAAAAAAAAAAGATGGAAAATTCAAGGTGGTACTTTGATTGCATTGAAGACGAGAATAAAATTCGATAAAGAAACAGTAACTTACAATGTTAAGCCACGAATAAAGTTCACGTATTTGAGAATAAACTGTACTAAACGTTTAGATGTCATTTATGGGGTTGTGATAGTGATTGATTAGGTCACACTCAAGTAGGCGATTGCTTGGCCTAGATGGCTTCCCTGTACAAGCATCATCACTGAAGATAACGAACATGAGGTGAAATTGGGGGAGTTTCGGCATGGGTCAGCGGTGGTTTTGAGCAAGAGCAGGATGAAATTGCAAGTTGGTGAAGGGTTTTCAATTTACGCAGTAGAGGTGGGTGGGAAAAATGGCGAGTATCGGTGGAAACCTAATCGACACATACTTCATCATCTCCGATTGCGTTATTTGCAATTGGGTGACACGAAATATTCCACGTCCGTTCCAATGAAGAACAAAATCTCCAACAATGAAAACCAATTTAAGAAGAAATAGAGATAATAGGAAGACGATGAAGTGTGGGCGAAAGAAGAGGGACTGGTGATTTTTTTGGGGGCTATTGAAATCGTTTTGCTTCTCGATTTGTTGGTAAAGTACAGCGATAAGAGGAATGAAGACGGTGAAAAAACTGTGTATATTTCATTGGAGGCGGTGGCTATGAAGAAAAATGGGGATCAAATTTCTAATACCCACAAAATAGTGTGGCCAAACTTTAAAGTTCATGAAATATACTGTTACCAACTGCAATGGAAATTAATATATGTATATAATATTTATGAAGGCGATAATATCAATTAAAGTATTAATAAAAATGATACTATCATCACTAGTATTCTTCATATTTAAATGTTAAAAAATATAATAAACATTATTTGTTCTTATAAGTATTACCATATGTATGCTTAAAAATATATAATCATCTTCTGATAAGATAGATATTTATATTTATAGATTTTTAATTGTCATGAGTTCTTAGTCCTTACAAATATCAATACTTAATATATATATATATATATATATATATATATATATATATATATATATATATATATATATATAGGGAGAGGATCAAATGAGAACACCTAAAAGGTTGAGAACGCGAGAACAGTTGTAGACCAATCATTTTTAGAGGGCATAAATGGAATTTTACCATCTAAGTAAATTATGATTTCCTAAATTTTAGTGATTATGATGACAATTACCCAAAATATCTCATTTTTTAGATCCTATTCTTTTAATGAACCAATAATTAATAAAATCATGATTTAATTTTTATCTAAAAAAACGTTTTTTTTTTCATTTTTTTTTTTCATTTTTATGTTTCGTTTTTAGCAAATCAAATATAATGAATAATTTATCGGTTTACCTCATTTATTTTTTTTAAAAAAATATCTTCATAAATAATGATTTATACATTTCATTTTAAAATGAATAAAATTATAAATTATAAATGAATTAACTCAGATGTATTTATGAATACACTTGTAAAATCATAAATGAATAAAACCCGAAAAAAAGATTATAAAATCAGCTAAAATGATACTCATATATAAATAAATAAAACACATTTATATTCATATAAGAATATAATTATAATAGTAAATGAATAAGTTACAATATATATATATATATATATATATATATATATATATATATATATTTGATACAGAGCCTGATACTACAATTACAATCATAAATGAATAAAACATCTTTGCGCTCCTTCCGAAATCTATTGGTGTCAATATTTCATTTGGTAAATCTCCTACCTCCCACTATATGCATGTTTATTCATTAGATCTGCAAAAATGTTAAAGAAACAATTATGTATAATTAAATAGTAATTCACACATGAATACACTGATATTCACAAATGAACACGGTCTATTCATAAATAAATACAAAATAAAAATAGTGTAAAAATTATCATTTCTTATTCTTCGTTCTCTGCCAAGAATAACCACCAGGATGGGGTTGTGTTTCCGGTGAAATCAAAAGGTGCAACCGCCTCTTGGCTCTTTCCCCTCACCTGCATTGTCGTGGCTGTTTTCCTTGCTCCTCTCGAACCAGCCTCATGGAGTATTCATTAATGATTAACTGCAAATGAGACATCTGACATTGTATTCACACCAATTGCAACTAAATATGTAAACAAGCAGCCAAAAAAGAAACAATCAAAATAACAGTATATGATTTACTTGGTACTTAATTACCATATCAACAACAGTTTGGCTAGATAAGAACTCAAATACGCCGTCACTTGCAAGAACAAAGAATGGATGATTATGAGTGAGTTGAGTTACAGAACCTATTCAAACATGCTTTATCTGGCCCTAATATGAACTCGAGAAGTTGCCTCAAATTCACAAACCTAGACTCCAGTTTGCAGAAGCTCGTTCTTACAAAGTAAAAGTCTAACAAAGCGTACAAAGAAAATGTCCTAAGTTTACAACTCAGAAGAACTTGTTTATTCAATCTAATAACTGGATATACTTGTGAAGCACATAGAGCATAAAAATTATCACTCATAAACAGCCAAGATGTAAAGATACTAACTCATTGCAAAGCACACGAACACGAATTACAAAATGCCTACGGAATCTCAAATGCAAACTACAGATAAGTAAGCACACAAACGCGTTCAAAAGTGAACAGTTATAGAAAAGGCAGATTTGGGGGAAACTGATTAATTTTACCCATTAAAGCTTCAGAGCCAAGACCAACAACAGATCCGATGAAACGGCGGAGGTTACAGACCCATAGCATCGAAGAAGCCGGCGGAATCTTCCAGCATAACAAGCGGATCGTAAGAAGAATTTGAACAACTGAAACTAAAAACCTTAACAACGAAATTAAAGAGATGGAAAATAAGTATATGTTGAAGTTGATAGTACCTAATTCGATGATGTGAGTGTGCGACAACAGGGGGAAGAAGGAATTGTGCTACGATCAGAATGAAGCTAGATACGGAAGGAAGCTACAACTTGCGTGTGTGTATATGCGATAACAGGGGAAACACCATCTGCAATTAGTGATTGGATGCAAAGATCGGAAGCCTCGGGGAAGGGAAGTATCGATCGTGACTTAAGAAGGTATGGAGGAAAGCGATTTTTGGCAGAATCGAAGATGGAGAGGGTGGGGGTGTGCGGCCAATTTTTTCAAAATAATTAGATTAGGGTTTTCTTAGTTAAGTAGAGAGAGAGAGAGAGAGAAAGAGAGAGAGATTATAGGAATTTTTATTTAAATAAATTATATGGATTTCCTATTGTACCCTTCTTGCCATTTCAAAGTTACATATCTAGCACATCAGTTTTATAAATGTTCATAAAAGGTTCAGTTAATAATAGCCATAGATCTAATTATTTACAAGGTTGTGATCTGTTCTCGCGTTCTCAACCTTTTTGGTGTTCTCATTTGATCCTACTCCTATATATATATATATATATATATATATATATATATATATATATATATATATATTTAGTGCGGTTTGTTTTTTTGCGGTTTTGCAAGACTAGAAACCGCACCGCACCGCACCGAACATTTTCAGTTTTTGCAAAACTAAAAACCGCACCGTCGGTTTTCATTTCGGTTTCGGTTTATGCGGTTTTTTCAGTGCTTTCGGTTTGCAGTTTGGCTTTTGCTCACCCCTACCACATAACAGAGTATATGACATGTCATCGCGGTATGCGATAAACACCACACCGACCCGCTTTGTTCCACCGAGGTATGATTTCACCGCATGATATTTTTCTTTTGAACATTGGAATCGATCATTGAAGCCAAAGGTTTTTAAAAAAAATGTTTAAACTTTCCTATAAATTAACACTCTTATTTCTCATTTTAAATCATAAAACAAACACCAAACACTTTATATACTTTACAATAATTTTATTTCAAAATGTCTTCATCTTCGTCCACTTCGTCAGATACATTGGCGTTGCGGGAAGTGAGGTTTATCGAAGACGTCATGTGCACAACACTTGTTTATTTACAAGAAAATGAAGGCGAAAGTTTACGCCCAAAAACAAGAAATCCTTCTTTACGGAGAAATCATGAATTCAGGCACAACCAAATGGTGAACGACTACTTTGTTGGTGAAGAAGTTAATGGGATTTATAGGTTACAAAATCATATTTTGGCGAAAAAACTTAAACCTTAAGTTTGCATGCAACCTAAATGATCTATGTTTTAACTATTGAATGCAATAGTCAATTGAACATCAAGAACTCTAAAAGAACCATAGTATTTTCGAAAATAGAAAAAAGGGTTTAGAAAACATACCTCTTGATTATACTAGTAGATAATCAAAACAAAATCCTTCTTATAGTCATATGGAAGCTAGCACCAAAAATCTCATGCCTCTGATGGTTCACACTCAACCTTAGCAACAAGGAGACTTAAAGAGATATGAGAGGGGATAAGGAATTTCGGATTTCTCTTGGGATAATAAGATGGCCAAAATTATGAATCCCACGGAGGCTTTATATAGGTGACTATGGGAACTAGGATAATGCATGTTTCCTTAGATAAACTTTACCTATTTTCCTTGATCGCTAAGGCATCCAAGGCTCCACTAACACCAAAGGAAACCCTAAAACCCTTCTAGAATTTGTCCCCCCTCTTAGGGAGGTTCTAGAATTGGTCAATGTTCAGCTTTTGAACATTGTTACCTTTAGTCCTTCCACTTTTAATTATTCCAGTTAATATCAAAACTAATTCTAATTAATTTCTGATTAAATAAGACTATTTCTAATTAACATATTGTTCTCATAATATATTAATAAATTATGTATTTTGATTTCTAATTAATTTATTAATCACATAATAAATTAATAAATCAGTCTCTCTCTCTTTAAAAGTCATCATATTCAATTACTAGGTTTGAGGGCAACCCAAAAGGACTTTGATAATAATTCAAGTATATACTAATTCAGTTATTGGTTTAGACACCTAATACAACAATCTCCCACTTGGATAAGTCTATAACTGTTATTACCAATATAACTTCTAAATTAGACAGCAAAGAGTGCTTCCATAGCAACTGTCGAACTCTGAACTAAACAAACATTGGTCCTAAGACAAGTGATCAAATATTCCTCCGTTCTACTAGATATCATACATATATGAGACATGGGTTAGAATCAATGTCATTTCCAAGTTTTGTTTCCTGATTTCTTGATTTGTGATGACAACATAAGACTTCAAATTGAAAAACATCAATTAAGTCATGGTTGGGACCATCACTATAACTCTTGTGATGACGACATAGGACTTAACTGAACACATCAATTAAGTCCTGGTGGGCCCAACACTATAAGTCAACAACAAATCATTGAGGGGCCCAAAGATGTCGTTGTTCCTATTATGGAAAAAGGAACAAATAAATTTGCCGCATATGCTTGTATCCTTTACTCACCAAATCATACATGACACTGAATTTTATAAGATCGTGTTACTGATGTGTTTTCGCAACACCAATGCCTAACCAACTTGTAAATTACAATTCATATATCTCCATTCTAAGAATATAAGATATTCTCGTCTCAAAATTACTCATGATTTAATCCATGAAGTAATTCTCTTAGTGTGGGTTTATCTAATACTTAAATCTCCATTTCTAAGTACTTATGAATGTTGTAGCAATATAATTGCTATGTTTGACCTTATTAGACAATCTACAAACCAATTCATGACATTCTTAATTCACTACTTACTTCCCAAAGTATAAGTAACTGTGGAATTTGAATAATTAAATTATTCGGGAAGTAAAACATGCAAAATAAAACACAAGAATAAATAATTGCTAAAGGCAATAAACAAACTCATAAATAATCTCTATCATTTAATCACCAAAAGTCAATTACATTTATTTTGTTACAAGTTTCAAACTACTCACTAACTACTAAAACTAATATCATCTGTCAAACGAATGCTCCTAGCATGCTGATTATGCTTGACCCTACTTAGTGCCTTTGTCAAAGGATCTGCAAGATTCTTGTCTGATGATATCATCTTCACAATGAGGTGACCTTCTTCTACTCTATGTCTGATGTAATGGTACTTTTTGTCGATATGTCTTTACTTGCCATGGTCTCTCGGTTCTTTAGTCAAAGCAACCACACCTTCATTGTCGCAGAAAAGTTCCATTGGATCTTGAATGGTTGGAACTACTCCAAGATCTCCGATAAAAATTTTCAACCAAGTTGCTTCCTTTGATGCTTCACTTGACGCTATGTACTCTGATTCGCATGTAGAATCAGCCATCGTGTACTGCTTGGAACTTTTCCAAGTAACTGCTCCACCATTTAATGTGAACACCCAACCATATTGAGAACGAAAGTTGTATCTGTCTATTTGAAAGCTTGCGTCACTATACATAGTCACTCTTAATGTATAACTGCCTCCAAAGACTATAATCATATCCTTTGTCCTTTGCAGATACTTGGGAATGTTCTTTACTGATGTCCAACGAGCTGTACTAGGATTTCCCTGATAGTAATTGAACATGCTTAAAGCAAAGGACACATCAGGGCGAGTACATGTCATAGCGTACATGATCGATCCTACTGCCAAAGCATAAGGGACTCGACTCATATCAACTATATCTTCATCTTTATTAGGGCTTTGAGTCTTACTCAATTTGGTATTGCTTTGAATAGGTAGCTTTCTTTTCATGGAATTTTCCATACTGAATTGTTTTAATATATTATCCAAGTATGTTCTTTGACTAAGTCCAATTAGTCTTTTCTTTCTATCTTTCAAAATTCTTATCCCGAGAATATAGGCTACCTCTCCTAGACCCTTCATAGAGATACACTTTCCAAGCCAAGATTTTACTTCTTGCAAGGTTGGAACATCGTTTCCTATAAGTAGTATGTCATTTCCTATAAGTAGTATGTCATCAACATATAATACTAGAAAGGTTACTATACTCCCACTAGCTTTGACATACACATAGGACTCATACTCACTCCTAGAAAAACCGAACTCTATGACTTTCTCATGGAAGCAAAGATTCCAGCTACGAGACGCATGTTTCAATCCATAGATGGATTTTTAAAGCTTACAAACTCTATTGGGAAACTTTGCATCAACAAAACCCTCTGGCTGACTCATGTAAACATCTTCAACTAACTTCCTATCAAGGAAAGCAATTTTGACATCTATCTGCCAAATTTCATAATCATGAAAGGCAGCTATGGCGAGCATTATCCTAATAGATTTAATCTTGGCCACTGGTGAGAAGGTCTCATCA
Organism: Lactuca serriola; assembly: GCF_051521515.1. NCBI lineage: Eukaryota > Viridiplantae > Streptophyta > Magnoliopsida > Asterales > Asteraceae > Lactuca > Lactuca serriola. Next base: position 161,036,607 of record NC_136416.1, on the reverse strand, counting down.
TAGTCAATCCCTGGGGGGTTTGAGTAAATCCCTTCGTAACCAATCGTGCTTTGAATGTGTGCACATTTCCATCCATGTCGGTCTTCTTCTTGAAGACCCTTTTGCAACAAACTGTCTTTCGACCAGGTTCTTGATCAACCATATTCCAAACTTGGTTGTCATACATGGACTTGATCTCACTGTCCATTGCATCTTTCCACTTGTGTCACACCCCAAAACCAAGAACGGCGGAAACATTCTGGGGCGGAGGACGTCATGTATAGTATCACAACACAGTAAATGTAAATAAGCAAACAACATCATCCATTGCATTAAATATATAATTTTAATACAAGTGTGTTATGTACAGTTATAGACACCAAAAATAATGAAACACAAAATAAAATGAGATGAGTCTTGAATGCACTCCATCTTCTCAAAAGCTGGCCTCGGTACCTGTCTACTGATGACCTGAGAATACAAGTTATTTTGAAAGAGTTTATCAGCATTAAGCTGGTGAGTTCATAGGTATTTTAGTGTCAATGTTTCTTGTAAAAATGTTTGAACCTGTCTCAAAGTATAAGTTGTAAAAAAAAATGTAAGTAAATGTTTGAAAGTGTTTGTAAAAGTTTGAATCACTCAGAAAATCCTATATTTTCTATAAAAGTAACCTTCTACCAAGGCTAGACTGTTTTGTAAACTTTTCTGTTGTAAAAGTGTGTGATTACCCAAATATAACTATCATCTGTTAAAAATATAGTTTGTACATTAATGCTTAAGTGAGGTTATCACTAAAATATGTAATGGGTAAATCATTGTAGTACTGTAGCTTTGTATAATAAGACTACTGTTGTACTAAATACTACTACCTTAAACCGGATTTATATTAAGGTATATTGTGATTAATTGCACCATGCTATCGACTGGTAATCAACGACATAATGAATGGTCGTAATAAAGAAATGACGTTTGGCACCCGCAGACCTGCAGGTCCGGCTGTAGCTAGCAGCAAGGTGTAGGATAGTCAATGCAGTATAGATCTATACGCAAACTCACGCTCTCCCTCCAAGAGAATTTTGGCTACAACTCGGGCCATGACATTTAAGGCATGCTCCAACACAGTGGATCACAATTATTACGTATTTATGTATATGTATTGTTTCTCGTATATCTGTATATGTATTGTTTCTCGTATGTCTGTATATGTATTGTTTCTCGTATATCTGTATATGTATTGTTTCTCGTATATCTGTATATGTATTGTTTCTAGTATATCTGTATATGTACTTGTTTCTAGTATATCTGTATATGTATTGTTTCTAGTATATCTGTATATGTACTTGTTTCTAGTATATCTGTATATGTATTGTTTCTAGTATATCTGTATATGTATGATCCTGTGTTACCCCGATGGTAACCAGCTAATGATGAACTGATGAGTATGAATATGGAAGTACTTTTATGTCTATAAATGTATATATGATATATAAGTAATATTGAAACGACCTTCGGATGGTCACCCGAAATCCCACCAGACCACATCTCAAGGCGCGAAAAGGAAATAGGGCGGATGGCCTTCCTAAGTCCTTTAAACATTATTTATACATCTATACATATATGGGCATGCAATTGAATATATAAAAGCGTAAATAAGTTTTCATAAAACATTTGAAGCATAAGTATAATTTCAAGAGAAGATCGACTTGATGTCGATCTATAAAACATTTTGAAGGCATAAGTTGATAAAACAGTTTAAGTATAAGAAACATTTGTTGAATCACGGTCTATAAATAAGTGTGGATAGTAAAACAGTTTGTAAAACATTTCAAAGTGAAGTAGTTTGAAAAACAGTTTGAACAGTGGTAAAAATCGTTGTTTTCCTAGTTATTAATCACATGTGATTTAATACAATCACATGTGATTGAAGCAATAACTATAAGTATTTGACTTGTATTCCCCCCCCCCCATAAAGTATTTAAAACTCTAAAAATCATTTCAAAGGTTGATTCAATGGGTATGAACTCACTTGTGGTGAGTCGTTTGAATTGCAGTGTCGGACACCGTGCTAGGTGGCAAACGGAGACTGGTTTACACGCACGAGCCTAGTTATCATATAATAAGCATATATATAACTAATTAGACATATAATAACTTAAATAAATAAGTTAAGACACTTAGAAAACATTTAAACACTTTTATGAGTGTTTAAGGTTCAAATGGTTGCATTTAAGTTGCTACGGGACAAGGCAAAAGGGTTTGAAACATCAAAGGGCCTTGTATAGGAGTTCACCACCCAACAAACCCCACACCTTGGAGTTTACGGCCGTAAACTCATAGGTTTATGGCCGTGAACTCCTCAAAGGGTGGTTTTGGGTGTTTTGTGGTGCTATCTTGATCCTAGAACACTCCTAGCTTTATTGGAATAACACATGAAGTAGTTTAAGGCTCTAGAACACTCCATATGGGAGTTTACGGCCTAAAGTCATTCACCCTAGAGTTTACGGCCGTAAACTCTTGGATTTTAATTGTTTTGAGGCACTTAAACATCAAGGATGGCTTCCATGAATTTATCTAAGGCTAATGGGGACAAGAGGCACACTTTGGTGCCTTCACTTGGAGTTTACGGCCCAAGACATGTTCCTTGGCCGTAAACTCCTTTCAAGGAGTGATTATTTTCTGTTCTACTCTCCATTCTAGTCCCAAGGGTTCAAGGTAAATTGTCTTAAGGCCTTAAGTGTGCTTGGAGTGATTTTTGCCCTACAAAAAGGGGTTTACGGCCCAAGAGGAGTTCTTGGCCGTAAACTCCTACTAATTTATGGTTTTGAAGGGTTTTTGATGTTCTAAATAAGCACAAGCAATTGAGGATTAAAGTCCTTAAGCATTTGGGGGAGTTTAGGGCACTAATTTCCCTTGAAAAGGGGTTTACGGCCCAAGGGAGTTCCTTGGCCGTAAACTCCAAGAACTTGTGTTTCTTGGTTGCTTTTTGATCCATAAAGGTCATACCCTAACTCCTAAACAAGTTGTCTAACAAGGAATCGGGACTAGGAAGCCAAAATGTTCCATTTTGGAGTTTACTCCCCAAGAACGTTCTTGGGCGGTAAACTCCCGGATCTTGTAATCTAAGCATGCAATTGATGTTAATAAACACCTAACAAGTATTGAATCACATATAGAAAAGTAAACTCACAATATGGGATGAAAACCCGAAGATCCGTCAGAGAGAATATGGCTTTTCTCTATTTGGAATTGTGAATAATGAATTAATTTAATTCAGAAAACTATTTATAGTCCTGGAATATTTTGGCAGAAAATATTTTTATTCCTGATGTTGGACTGTAGCATTATGAAACTTGAAATGCCCAAGTTTCACAAAACCAGGAGTATCCACTCTCCTGATATCATCTAAAACATAAACCCTAATGTACACAAACTTGTTCGGAAAAGCTTGAAAATCACAGAAACTGAACTAGCTTCTATTGAATAGATGATGTTCGTACAAATGGAAATTTCGGGTTGTCACATCATCCCCTGTTAGAGGGAATTTCGTCCCGAAATTAGAATTTAAGCAAATAAAAGTTACAAACAATTAAGCGAAAAGATGAGGGTATTTCAACTTCATCTGATCCTCACGTTCCCAAGTGAATTCCGGTCCTCGCTTGGCATTCCAGCGAACCTTCACGATAGGGATACGGCTTTGTTTCGTCTGTTTGACCTCACGGTCCATGATCTCTACAGGTTCTTCCACGAAGTTGAGGCTCTCGTTGATCTCGATCTCGTCGAGTGGGATTACGAGAGTCTCGTCGGACAGACACTTTTTCAGGTTAGATACGTGGAATGTAGAATGTACGTTACGAAGTGTGTCGGGTAGATCAAGTTTGTAAGCTACGGGGCCGACTCTGGCAAGAATCTCGAAAGGCCCTATGTACCTCGGATTAAGCTTCCCACGCTAGCCGAAGCGTATCAAGCCTTTCCAGGGTGAGACTTTGAGAAGGACTCGGTCTCCTACCTGAAATTCCAAAGGTTTTCTTCGTTTATCGGTGTAGCTCTTCTGTCGGTCTCTAGAGGCCTTCAATCGTTCACGGATTTGAACGATCTTCTCTGTCGTTTCCCGAATGATTTCTGGACCAGTGAGAGTACTGTCGGAAGCTTGCCCTCTAGCTAATTGGGTATCACCAACCTCAGCCCAGCACAGAGGGGATCTGCACTTGCGGCCGTAGAGAGCTTCGAATGAAGCAGCCTTGATGCTCGTGTGATAACTGTTATTATAGGAAAATTCGACAAGGGGTAAATGAGTATCCCATGCCTTCCCAAAATCAATCACACAGGCTCGCAACATATCTTCCAATGTTTGGATGGTCCTCTCACTCTGTCCGTCGGTCTGTGGATGGTAGGCTGTGCTCATGTCCAGCCTTGTTCCTGGGGAATGTTGTAGGGATTGCCAAAATCTTGAGGTGAACCTACTATCTCTATCGGAGATAATGGAAATAGGTACACCATGCAACCGTACGATTTCCCTAATGTATGTTCTCGTAAGTTTCTCCATCTTGTCGGTTTCTTTGATAGGCAGGAAGTGTGCAGACTTGGTCAATCTATCAACGATGACCCATATGGTGTCAAGTCCACCCGTCGTCTTGGGCAACTTGGTTATGAAATCCATAGTGATCCGCTCCCACTTCCATTCCGGGATCTCTGGTTGTTGCAGTAAACCAGAGGGCTTCTGGTACTCGACCTTAACCTTTGCGCAAGTAAGGCATTTACTTACGAAGGTAGCAATCTCTGCTTTCATATTAGGCCACCAGTATAGCTTTTTAAGATCCAGATACATCTTATCTGAACCTGGGTGGACGGAATACCGAGTGTTGTGCGCCTCGGTCATGACCAAGTCTCGGAAACCACCGTGTTTCGGTGTCCAGATCCGGTTCATGAAATATAACGCTCCGTCACCCTTGGCTTCAAAGTTCTTGTCCATTCCCCTAAGGGATGCACTCGACACATTTTCAGGTTTCATGGCCTCAAGTTGAGCCGCCTGAATTTGCTTAGCTAGGTGTAAATGGATGGTTATTGATAATGACTTGACCTTGCAACCAGAATATTCTTTCCGACTTAGGGCGTCTGCTACTACGTTGGCTTTACCCGGATGATAACTAATATCGCATTCGTAGTCACTGAGTAGCTCGACCCACCGTCGTTGTCTCATATTGAGCTCCTTCTGATCGAAAATGTGTTGTAAACTCTTGTGGTCGGTAAAGATAGTGCTCTTCGTTCCATACAAGTAATGTCTCAAGATCTTCAGAGCAAACACTACTGCTCCTAGTTCGAGATCGTGGGTCGTGTAGTTAACCTCATGTGTCTTCAACTGTCTCGAGGCGTAGGCGATGACCTTACCTCGCTGCATCAGAACACATCCGAGTCCTTGATTGGATGCATCGCAATAGACTATGAAGTCTTCTATTCCTTCTGGAAGGGATAGTATCGACGCAGTGCACAAGGCTCGTTTGAGCGTTTGGAACGCTCTTTCTTGCTTCTCTTCCCAGTCAAAGGCCACGCCTTTCTGGGTCAGGGTCGTAAGAGGCTATGCTATTCGTGAGAAGTTCTGAATGAACCTGCGATAGTAGCCAGCGAGACCTAGAAATTGACGAATTTCTGTAGGCGTCTTTGGTGCTGACCAGTTCTCAATGGCTTTTATTTTGGATGGGTCCACGTGGATTCCCTCTTCGCTTACCACGTGTCCTAAGAATTCGACTCTTCGGATCCAAAATTCACATTTCGAGAACTTCGCATAAAGTTTCTCCTTTCGTAATGTCTCTAGAATTTGTCGCAGATGATCACCATGCTCTTTCTTACTTCGGGAGTAGATCAGGATGTCGTCAATGAAAACGATGACGAACTGATCTAAGTAAGGTCGGCATACTCTATTCATCAGATCCATGAAGACTGCGGGCGCATTGGTCAATCCGAATGGCATCACCACGAACTCGTAGTGTCCGTAACGAGTTCGGAAGGCTGTCTTTGGCACATCCTCCTCGAGCACTCGTAACTGGTGATATCCGGATCTCAGATCAATATTGGAAAAATAGCTCGCCCCTTGCAGTTGGTCGAATAGATCATCTATGCGCGGTAGAGGATAACGATTTTTGATCGTCAATTTGTTGAGTTCTCTATAGTCAATATACATACGGAATGATCCGTCTTTCTTCTTAACGAACAAGACCGATGCTCCCCAAGGTGAGAAACTTGGCCTTATAAAGCCCTTGCTGAGCAGTTCGTTAAGTTGACCAGAGAGTTCTTGCATCTCGGCTGGTGCTAAACGGTAGGGAGACTTAGCTACTGGGGTAGCTCCTGGGACTAAGTCGATTCTGAACTCGACTTGTCGTTGTGGAGGTAATCCGGGTAGCTCTTCTGGGAAAATGTCGGGGAAGTCGCTCACTACTGGGAGGTCCTTTAGTTCTTTCGTTTCTAGGTTCGTGTCGACGACGTGAGCAAGAAATGCGTGGTATTCCTTGCGCAGATATTTTTGTGCCTGAATACTAGATATTATGCGAAGACTCACACCCGGTTTGTCGCCGTAGACTATAAGGGTTTCGTTAGATGGGAGGTTTAAACGGACTGCTTTCTCGTAGCACATGATTTCAGCGCGATGAAGACTTAACCAATCCATGCCGATAATAACGTCGAAACTTTTTATTGAGACCGGCATAAGGTCGATTGGGAATGAATGGTTATCTAAGGTTAGAAGACAACCTAAGTATATGCTATTAGTACTTTCAGTTTTCCCATTGGCCATTTCTACTGTGAATTGTTCATTAAGTGCGTGTGGTTGTTGCTTAAGCATGCGAGCAAATTTGTGGTTTACGAAGCTTCGCTCCGCTCCACTATCGAGCAGAATGCATGCATAGGAGTTATCAAGGAGGAACGTACCAGTCACCACTGTCGGGTTAGCGACCGCTTCCCCGTGGCCTATTGCTAGTACCCTCCCTGCTCCTCCAGTATTCCTCGCCTTAGGGCAGTCCCTTTTAAAGTGGCCTGGTTCGCCACATCCATAGCAAGTTGGGCTCGCGCCTGAGCCAGGAACTTGGGAGATCGGTTGCGTCGGGAACTTACAGAATCGGACAGTGTGTCCTTTCCTGTGGCAGTTAGTACACTGCATTTCACGGCAGGCGCCGTTATGGTGGAAGTTGCATTTGTTGCACTTCGGCAAACTTCCAGAATACTGCTTCCCCAGAGCAGTAACAGCAGTAGGGGATACCGCAGCATGTACTGCCACGATGTGCTGTTTCTTTGAAGCTCGATGCTTCTTCTTCTCATCCCAAAACTTCCGCTTGTTGCCAGCGGGTTTGGAAGGTTCTGGGATGGCTTGGGTGGTTGTGGATGCAGGGGTCTTGACTCCATGGTCAATGAGTCTTTGTGCCAATCGCTTGGCACTGTCGAAGGTAGCAGGGTTGGATGCTAAGACATTCCCCTGGTACGGAGGCACTAGCCCCCATACATACCGTTCAATCTTTTTCCCTTCAGTGGGAACCATATTGGGGCATAGGGCCACCAGTTCGCTAAATCGGGCAGTGTAAGCGATCACATTGGTGCCCTTCATGGTCAGATTCCAGAGTTCGTGCTCTAACTTCTGGACTTCGCCCCTCGGGCAATACTCCTCAGTCATGAGGTCCTTCATCGTTTCCCAGCCCATGCTGTTAGCCACAAAAAGAGTTAGGGCTTTGACGTGGCCGTTCCACCACGTTAGGGCTTTATCCTCGAAGGTGCATGCGGCATATTTCACTTTGAATGCTGCAGGGCACGAACAGATTTCGAAGACTGATTCAGTCTTCTCGAACCATTGCGAGAGAGCAATGACTCCGCCGGTGCCATAGAAAGGCTTCGGCTTGCAATTTGTAAAATCCTTGTAAGAGCACTCTCTCGAGCACACAGGGATTTCAACTGGGATAGATTCAACAGGGGTTCCACCTCTGCTAGCATCGGATGAGTGATACTGAGCCATGGCAGTAGCCACTGCTGCAGCTACGGCAGCATTCAGAGTTGCAGTATCGATGACCATAGGTGGAGGAGGCGGTGGAGATGCAGGATTATTCCTAGTCCTGGGAGATTTCTGAGGAGGCATCCTTCAGCTATAAGTTTATAAAGACAAGAAGGATGATAAGAATCAATTTGTAAGCAACGTGAGAGTGACCCATGGACTAACTAACCATAGCCCAACAGTTTGAATGAGTGTTTGAAATCATAATAAGAATTATTAGTAGGAATACACAAGTGTACAAATTTTTCCCACAGATTCGATAGATTTCAATAGTACGGGTATTACTGATGTAATAAGTTCAAGGAAAATCGACCTAACAGTAGGTCTTACATCATACCATAAGGACAAGACTGACAGTCCTAGATTCCTAATTAGAGTATCGAAAGTTAGGAATATTTTACAGACAAGTGCTACTTAGAGCACATATGTTCAAGGCTATCCCTAAATCAAAAGATAGAGATGTACTATACATCATCTAATGGCGATGGGAATTCCTCGGGCGAGCCCTGAGGTCGGACATTTGGCGAAACACCTCTTGAAGGTGTCGGTCCTGAGTTCTCTGACGAGCTCGAAGTTCTAAGGCTTCAGCACAGGAGGCAGCCAGCTGTTGCTGCAGAGTTTCATTAGTTCTCCGGGTCCGTTCCATGTCTTCTTCAAGATGGCGGATGCGGACTGTATTGACGCCTGAATTGGCATCAATCTCCATGACCCGGTCGATGGCTGCTCGACCTTGCTCGCCATTACGAGCTATTCTGCGGATGATCACCGGCAGAGCTCTGTCAGCAGAGCCACCATCGCTGATGTTGTAGAAGGTTCGGTCCCCAAAGTATGGCAAGGGTTGACCCTGTTCATCACTCCAGCGATTCAGATTGTTTGCCCACATGGGTGTAGGACCTGGAAACGCTGGTCGAGGGTTGTTGTTCGGGGCTTGACCTACAAGCGGTAGGTTGTTGACTTCAGGCTCGGAGTCAGATCCATCAGAAAAGCCCTCTGCGAGGTGATCATCCAAAGGGATTGGATGCTCATCTTCGGGCTCTTCATCGATCCACCCCGCATTGCCTTCATTGGGAAAGTACGGGTCGCCATGATGGAATCCAGCCATTTAGATCTACGCGAGAAGAGAGGTATAAGAATATAGTATACGTGTAACTAGTAGCACAAAATACTCCTATAGTATTTTAAGTTTTAAGTTCTACTGATCTTCTTGTGGTATTGTTGGTAAGTTTTTAGACTTGTTAACATATCACAACCATTCTAGGGCATATGCTAATCACTCCTAGGACCAGCATAGTTGATCAGGCTATGCCATTCCCAGGACTGACCATACATCCCCGAGCTCACCTGTGATATTCAACAATCGTAATACTTTTGTTCTTGTCATTGTGACACTGATTTTAGTATGAATGCAGACTAGTATACTTAATTAAATATTTTATTATTTAAAGTATAGACTCTTGGTCAGAGTGTTTTAGTCCCTTTTGGGTTTATAGATTAGTATATCTTTTATGGGTTGATATACTTGATTCACTATAAACAATGCTCTGATACCAATCTGTCACACCCCAAAACCAAGAACGGCGAAAACGTTCTGGGGCGGAGGACGTCATGTATAGTATCACAACACAGTAAATGTAAATAAGCAAACAACATCATCCATTGCATTAAATATATAATTTTAATACAAGTGTGTTCTGTACAGTTATAGACACCAAAAATAATGAAACACAAAATAAAATGAGATGAGTCTTGAATGCACTCCATCTTCTCAAAAGCTGGCCTCGGTACCTGTCTACTGATGACCTGAGAATACAAGTTATTTTGAAAGAGTTTATCAGCATTAAGCTGGTGAGTTCATAGGTATTTTAGTGTCAATGTTTCTTGTAAAAATGTTTGAACCTGTCTCAAAGTATAAGTTGTAAAAAAATGTAAGTAAATGTTTGAAAGTGTTTGTAAAAGTTTGAATCACTCAGAAAATCCTATATTTTCTATAAAAGTAACCTTCTACCAAGGCTAGACTGTTTTGTAAACTTTTCTGTTGTAAAAGTGTGTGATTACCCAAATATAACTATCATCTGTTAAAAATATAGTTTGTACATTAATGCTTAAGTGAGGTTATCACTAAAATATGTAATGGGTAAATCATTGTAGTACTGTAGCTTTGTATAATAAGACTACTGTTGTACTAAATACTACTACCTTAAACCGGATTTATATTAAGGTATATTGTGATTAATTGCACCATGCTATCGACTGGTAATCAACGACATAATGAATGGTCGTAATAAAGAAATGACGTTTGGCACCCGCAGACCTGCAGGTTCGGCTGTAGCTAGCAGCAAGGTGTAGGATAGTCAATCCAGCATAGATCTATACGCAAACTCACGCTCTCCCTCCAAGAGAATTCTGGCTACAACTCGGGCCATGACATTTAAGGCATGCTCCGACACAGTGGATCACAATTATTACGTATTTATGTATATGTATTGTTTCTCGTATGTCTGTATATGTATTGTTTCTCATATATCTGTATATGTATTGTTTCTCGTATATCTGTATATGTATTGTTTCTAGTATATCTGTATATGTACTTGTTTCTAGTATATCTGTATATGTATTGTTTCTAGTATATCTGTATATGTACTTGTTTCTAGTATATCTGTATATGTATTGTTTCTAGTATATCTGTATATGTATGATCCTGTGTTACCCCGATGGTAACCAGCTAATGATGAACTGATGAGTATGAATATGGAAGTACTTTTATGTCTATAAATGTATATATAATATATAAGTAATATTGAAACGACCTTCGGATGGTCACCCGAAATCCCACCAGACCACATCTCAAGGCGCGAAAAGGAAATAGGGCGGATGGCCTTCCTAAGTCCTTTAAACATTATTTATACATCTATACATATATGGGCATGCAATTGAATATATAAAAGCGTAAATAAGTTTTCATAAAACATTTGAAGCATAAGTATAATTTCAAGAGAAGATCGACTTGATGTCGATCTATAAAACATTTTGAAGGCATAAGTTGATAAAACAGTTTAAGTATAAGAAACATTTGTTGAATCACAGTCTATAAATAAGTGTGGATAGTAAAACAGTTTGTAAAACATTTCAAAGTGAAGTAGTTTGAAAAACAGTTTGAACAGTGGTAAAAATCGTTGTTTTCCTAGTTATTAATCACATGTGATTTAATGCAATCACATGTGATTGAAGCAATAACTATAAGTATTTGACTTGTATTCCCCCCCCCCCCCCATAAAGTATTTAAAACTCTAAAAATCATTTCAAAGGTTGATTCAAGGGGTATGAACTCACTTGTGGTGATTCGTTTGAATTGCAGTGTTGGACACCGTGCTAGGTGGCAAACGGAGACTGGTTTACACGCACGAGCCTAGTTATCATATAATAAGCATATATATAACTAATTAGACATATAATAACTTAAATAAATAAGTTAAGACACTTAGAAAACATTTAAACACTTTTATGAGTGTTTAAGGTTCAAATGGTTGCATCTAAGTTGCTACGGGACAAGGCAAAAGGGTTTGAAACATCAAAGGGCCTTGTATAGGAGTTCACCACCCAACAAACCCCACACCTTGGAGTTTACAGCCGTAAACTCATAGGTTTATGGCCGTGAACTCCTCAAAGGGTGGTTTTAGGTGTTTTGTGGTGCTATCTTGATCCTAGAACACTCCTAGCTTTATTGGAATAACACATGAAGTAGTTTAAGGCTCTAGAACACTCCATATGGGAGTTTACGGCCTAAAGTCATTCACCCTAGAGTTTACGGCCGTAAACTCTTGGATTTTAATTGTTTTGAGGCACTTAAACATCAAGGATGGCTTCCATGAATTTATCTAAGGCTAATGGGGACAAGAGGCACACTTTGGTGCCTTCACTTGGAGTTTACGGCCCAAGACATGTTCCTTGGCCGTAAACTCCTTTCAAGGAGTGATTATTTTGTGTTCTACTCTCCATTCTAGTCCCAAGGGTTCAAGGTAAATTGTCTTAAGGCCTTAGGTGTGCTTGGAGTGATTTTTGCCCTACAAAAAGGGGTTTACGGCCCAAGAGGAGTTCTTAGCCGTAAACTCCTACTAATTTATGGTTTTGAAGGGTTTTTGATGTTCTAAATAAGCACAAGCAATTGAGGATTAAAGTCCTTAAGCATTTGGGGGAGTTTAGGGCACTAATTACCCTTGAAAAGGGGTTTACGGCCCAAGGGAGTTCCTTGGCCGTAAACTCCAAGAACTTGTGTTTCTTGGTTGCTTTTTGATCCATAAAGGTCATACCCTAACTCCTAAACAAGTTGTCTAACAAGGAATCGGGACTAGGAAGCCAAAATGTTCCATTTTGGAGTTTACTCCCCAAGAACGTTCTTGGGCGGTAAACTCCCGGATCTTGTAATCTAAGCATGAAATTGATGTTAATAAACACCTAACAAGTATTGAATCACATATAGAAAAGTAAACTCACAATATGGGATGAAAACCCGAAGATCCGTCAGAGAGAATATGGCTTTTCTCTATTTGGAATTGTGAATAATGAATTAATTTAATTCAAAAAACTATTTATAGTCCTGGAATATTTTGGCAGAAAATATTTTTATTCCTGATGTTGGACTGTAACATTATGAAACTTGAAATGCCCAAGTTTCACAAAACCAGGAGTATCCACTCTCCTGATATCATCTAAAACATAAACCCTAATGTACACAAACTTGTTCGGAAAAGCTTGAAAATCACAGAAACTGAACTAGCTTCTATTGAACAGATGATGTTCGTACAAATGGAAATTTCGGGTTGTCACAACTTGGTAGCCTTAGGTTCTGTCATCGCTTCCTTGTAGTTAGAAGGATCATCCAAATTTACCAGTGATTGATCACGAATAAAGAGGTAATGAATTGTTGGTGGCATGCTAACTCTACTGGAACGACGAAGAGGTAATGAATTGTCAACTGGCTCAAATGGAATTTCTTCCTCTGGTTGAGTGCTAGTGTCTTATAAGGTTCCTTCATTGGTTGACTTTTAAATCTCTTGAAGATCAATTGTACTCCCATTGTCCTCTTTGTATATGAGCTCTCCACTGTCCGCTTTGTATATGACCTCTCTCTCGCAAAAGACTCCTCTTCGTGCTACAAAGACCACGTTTTCACTAGGTCTATATAACAAGTAGCCAAAAGACTTTTGTGGGTAGTCAATGAAAATATACTTCTCACTTTTGGCTTTTAGCTTGTCATGAGTCTCTTGTCTAACGAAAGCTTCATTACCCTAGACTTTGATATGTGATGACGAGGGAACTTTCTTTGTCCACATCTCGTGAGGTGTTTTGACAACCTTCTTAGTAGGGAAAAGATTGAGGATATGGGCTGTTGTCTCTAAGGAATACCTCTAGAATGAGATAGGATGAGTGGCTTCACTCATCATGGAACGAACCATGTCCAATAAGATCTGATTGTGTCTCTCAAACACACCATTAAGTTGTAGTGTTCTAGGAGAATTCAATTGTGAAACTATTCCACATTCCTTGAAGTAGTCGTGGGACTAGGTACTAAGATACTCTCATCCTCTATTATATCGGAGTATCTCGAAATGTGGAATCAAGAAAATTGTCGATGAGAGTGTATAGTCAAACCTTCGCGTTCCTGTGATCATCGAAAGTACCTGAAACACATTTAAATCCACAATCATAATTGTGAAGCTTAGCGAGTTCCTTAAATTATCACATACAATACAACATAAATAAACAACCATGGGGACTATCAACAATCTTAATGGGCTAACAACACACCCTGTGGGCTAACAACAACCCTGGGGACTATCAGCAGTCCCAACGGGCTAACAGCACGCCCTGGAGCCATCAGCAGCTCAATAACACATAACAATAATCAACAAATAAGACCCAGTTGGCTAACATGCATACACACACTATAGCATAAGTAATATAGTGAGAAGACTCACCTTGCAGAGAGCAGCTAGACACAATAGCTCTCACACAGAGAAGACAGGTATAGTGAGACACCTTACAACAATTAAGAAGTATCATCTCAGTTTACACCCTATAACCCTAAATTTGACCAAAACGTCAATGATGGTTAAAGTCAACGGTCAAAGTCAACCCTAGCTGATCGTCATGTCGTGGCCACCTATTTGTTATGCCGTGAAAACGTTAGGACAAAACAGTCGTGAAGCTGACCATCGTCACGTCGTGACAACCAGCCCGTTACGTCGTGAGGATTGCTCTAGACAACTTTATGCTGTAAGCTTTTGATCCTTCAATCTAAGCACCCAAACTTCCCAAAACGTTTTCTCTATCCCAAAGCACCATAAAAAATTTTGCTTTTTAGATATGCATGTCTAATGCATGCCGTGGACACAAACTAGGTCAAAATGAATGAAAAATGAGATCTAATATCATGCATGGACTCATAACTCACTAATTCTCTAGATATGGGACAAGGGATTGTTGGAATAGTGCCTAAGGCTGCAATTATATTAGGCAAGTATTTGACCCGGTTGTGCATGGTCCTTTTGGGTTGCCTTCACCATAGCAACTTGACAGGATGATTTATAATGAGAGAAGAAATATTATTAATATATTATGAGAATAATATAAGGAATAATAATATTGTTATTTGATTAATATAAGTCATAAATTAATTAGGAATTAATTTGGTGACTTAAAGAGATTAATTGAATAAAGGGGCATAAACTATCAATTGTATGATAGTTGTATTTTGAGAAGTGATCCTTAATGGATAAGGGGTGGACGATTTTAGGGTTTGGAAGGACCTAGAAATCGTCCAAGGCTTATCAATAAGGAGATTGGATTCCTTAGGGCCTAAGTTATCCAATTAGGGTTTAAGGGTGAAACCCTAGGAGGCTCACTAGTATAAATAGACCCTTAGGGCTAAGAAAATCGGTACCCTTGGTATTGGAGAATCCATGGCCGACTTTTCTCAGCCTCCTCTCTCTCTCTCTAATCATCCTCTTGCTAATTTGGTGTTTGTAAGCCATTAGAGGAGTGACATTTGTGACTCTAAGTTTCAAGGACAAGAAGATTCAAGCAAGTAATTCAAGGTAATCCTTCAGATCTGATTTCATGTGTTATGATATGAATGTTTTCATTAGATCTATCAATTAAAGTCTTGGATACATTGCATGTTCAATTAGAGAAACCTAGATCCAAGCATTAGGGTTTGTATGTGCACATAGGAATGTTCTTATGGCTCAAACCCATCAGTGGTATCAGAGCCTTGATTGGTTTCTATTGAATTGATGCATTGGTTGCTTGATTGTTGATTGCAAAATTCGTTTTTGTCCTTCTGACTGATGAACTCGGCGAGTACCACTATGTACTCGGCGAGTAGGCCTCAACTCGGCGAGTACATTGTGGTACTCGGCGAGTTCGAGCGTCAGAAGGAGCTAGTTTCGGGATTTCTTGCTATTTATCTTATGGAAACTTGCCTTTATCTTAATGGGTCAATATAAATCCGATTTTAACATATATTTGAGTATATCCTTGACCTAATTGAAGATATTTACCAATAAATTGAATAATAATTTCCTTATGTGATAATTGATTGATTATTTTAATTAAATTGGTAAATTTTTTTGCAAGAAACAATTAAATAAATCAAATATGGATAATTATGTGATTAAATGGTTAATCTAAATTATTTGTTATTTGATCCCTTATGTTTTGAAAAGTTTAAAACTTGTCCTCAAGTTTTGAAATTTATGTTTTGTGATTAAAAGTTTAATTTAGACAATTTAAATTTCAAACCCTAGAATTTTACAAGTTTAAAATTCAACCCTATACTAATATAATATTACAAGATTAATATATATATATATATATATATATATATATATATATATATATATATATAATTAAAATGCTAGTCTTACCGTTAGTAGGCCTCATTCACGAAGCCGGTCTATAAGGTGGGTATAAGGTTGCTGCCTATAAAATGGCGCTTAATGGGTGTACACTCACACCCACCGCTTGCTTGATCGGTGGAGGGTCGTTAGCCGAACGGGTAGGATAGGGCAACTCTATCTCCTCATTAAAAGTATAATATTAAATACAAAGTAACTACATGTTTTTCAAATTCCTAATCCTAGTTACTTTAGGAAAAGTGAATTGATGCAATCCCATGAAATTACACTTTTCACCCTTGCTAAGAAGTTAGTGGAGCGTGTGTGGTTTACCGGCACACTAATTGGTTCTAAGTAAAGGTGGCAAAGGGTGATTCATTGTTTATCATAGTTCGGTGGAGCGTGTGTGGTTTACCGGCACATCGAATTGGTTATTGTTACAATGAAGGCACTGTGTAGATTTGCATAGTTATTCACACCCACTTTGTGATCCTCGGCATCCCAGTCACAAACGAGAGGGGCATATCGAGATTTAAACATGTCATTGAAAAGTTCAATGAATCTCATCGAAACCTAGGAATTCTCAAAACATTTAGAACTTAAAGTTAGGTTTTCATGGCGGAGAATTAGTGAATCGTCATTCACTTACCTTCAAATTGTTTGTATGTTGGATTACAGCATCCCTTTTCTAATATGTAAATAATGTTGTTGGATCCTAGCCCTAATTTTTCTTATTGGGTGATAATTAGGGATTTTAAATTCTAATCAATCTTTGTCCTTTCTATTTGTAGATGTTGAACGCGAACAACGCTGCTGCTAGCTCGTTCACATTGATGAGCCTTTTCCAAAAGGTGACTTTCGATGGAACAAACTTTAGCGAATGGATAAGATACATTCACATGATTGCTCGCTACGAGGACAAGGAGTATGTCCTTGACGAGAAGCTTGAGAAGATCAACCCAAAAATTGCTACTCCGACTGAAATGACTGTTTTTGAGACTCATGAACGTGATGCGATGAAGGTTCATTGCATCATGATAGCCACAATGAACGCCGAATTCCAAAAGTCCTATGAGGACATGTATCCGTACGAAATACACCAAGACTTGTTGGAGAGATACCATCAAAACGCGAGGCAGGAGCGTTACGGGATCTTCACTAACATGATCTCCGCTAAAATAGGACATGGGGAATCTCTAACCGTACACTTGCAAAAGATGCAAAGGTATGTCGATCGTCTTCACAAGTTGAATGTCGACTTTGGGGAGGACTTGGCTATCGACATGGTCCTTCACTCCTTGCCTCCGTGTTACAACCAATTTAGGATGACCTACCACATGAACAAGGAAGAGGTCACCCTAAGTAAGCTCCAAGGTCTCCTTAGGGTTGTTGAGAGCAACCTCAAGGACAAGTCTGTTGCACCCACTCCCAATCCACCCGCTGCTCCTGTTTTGGCCATTGGGCAGGGAAGGGGCAAGAAGAGGAAGGCTCCGTCTAAGAGCCACCGCAAGGGAAAGTCCCGAGATGGTTCCTCTTCTAGTGGGACCAAAGTTGATCCAGCCAAGCCCAACCCTAACCCAAAGGAGGCAGAGTGCCACCATTGCCACAAAATAGGGCATTGGAAAAGAAGCTGCCCAAAATACCTACAAGCCATCAGGGAAGGAAAGATCAAGCCGTCTTTCGCAGGTATATACACAATTAAATCTAATGATTCATCTCATGCTATTTCTTGGGCCCTCGATACCGGGTGTGGTTACCACATTTGTTCTGAACTGCAGGGACTAAGAAGACATAGGGATGTGGAGCGTGGAAGAATAATCTAATCATGGGGAACAGAATATCGTCGCCTGTGACCAAGATTGGAGTGTATTCTTTAGTGCTTAGTAATGGATTATGTTTAGATTTGAATAATTGTTGCTACTCGCCAGAAATGGCAAGAAACATCATTTCGTTTAATGGTTTGTTTAGACAAGGATTTAGATTTTCTTTTAATAATGAGAATGGTTCAATTTATTCTTATCTAAATGGTGTCTTATATTTTGAAGCAATGCCATGTAATGGAATTTATGAAACTGTTATGATTGTAGATAACCTAGGAAATGATGTTTTATGCATGGATTCTTCCAATAGTATGGATAGAGCATCCTTGTGGCATTGTCGTCTTGGACATGTCAACAAGAAGCGCATAGCCCAACTCCAAAAGGATGGAGTGTTGGAGTCATTCGACCTTAGGGAAGATGACACATGCGAATCTTGTTTACTTGGAAAGATGACCAAGTCGCCCTTCACTAGCACATGTGAAAGGGGTGAGGGTTTATTGGATCTCATACATACCGATGTATGTGGACCCTTTAGATCAACCGCAAAGGATGGGAACCGCTTCTATGTGACTTTTACCGATGACTATAGTAGATATGGGTATATCTACTTAATCAAGCAAAAGTCAGAAACGTTTGAAAAGTTCAAAGAGTTCAAGAATGAAGTGGAGAATCAATTGGGCAGGAAAATCAAGATGATTCGATCCGATCGAGGAGGAGAGTACCTAAGTCTTGAATTCCACGACTACTTAAAGAGTGTGGAATAGTTTCACAATTGACGCCACCTAGGACACCGCAGTTAAATAGTGTGGCAGAAAGGCGTAATCGAACCTTGTTAGACATGGTCTGTTCTATGATGAGTCGTGCTTCACTACCTATCTCATTTTGGGGGTATGCCTTCGAGACTGCCACCCATATCCTTAACCGAGTCCCTACTAAGAAGGTTGCCAAAACACCTCACAAAATGTGGACAATGAAAGCTCCCTCGTTAGCACATATCAAGGTTTGGGGTTGCAAGGCTTTAGTAAGACGAGATACTCACGACAAGCTCGAACCTCGTAGTGAGCGATGTATTTTCATCGGCTACCCGCAGAAATCCTTTGGATATCTCTTCTATAGACCGAAGGACAATGTTGTCTTCGTTGCGAGAAGAGAGGTTTTCCGAGAGCGAGAACTCATAAGCCAAGGAGACAGTGGGAGGCAAATCGAGCTTGAAGAGATTCAAGAATTGATTGATGAGAGAACCTCTACCGCTGGCGCTCAACCCAAGGAGGAAACTCCGGTTGAACCAATTAACGAGTCCTTACCTCTTAGACGTTCCGAAAGAGTTAGAGTTCAACCCCAGTTTTATGGTTTTCATATTACTACCAAAGGGGACACGTATATTAGTGACGGTACACTAATAAATCTAGATGAACCTAATAGCTATAAGGAAGCCATGGTAGGCCCGGAATCTGCAAAATGGAAAGAGGCAATGGACAGCGAGATCCAATCCATGTATAACAACCGATTTTGGAATTTGGTTGATAATGTGCCCGGACGTAAGACCGTTGGGTGCAAATGGATCTTCAAGAAGAAGACCGACGTGGATGGAAATGTACACACATATAAGGCGCGATTGGTTGCGAAGGGCTTTACTCAAACTCCCGGAGTTGACTATGATGAGACCTTCTCACCAGTTGTGAAGATAAAGTCTATTAGAGTGATGCTAGCTATTACTGCATTTCATGATTATGAGATTTGGCAAATGGATGTCAAGACCGCTTTCCTTAATGGGAAGTTGGCTGAGGATGTTTACATGGCTCAGCCAGAGGGTTTTGTTGATCCGAAGCATCCAAATAGAGTGTGTAAGCTTGAGAAGTCCATTTATGGACTTAAACAAGCGTCTCGCAGATGGAATCTTTGCTTCGATGAGAAAGTCAAAGAGTTTGGATTTGTAAAAAGCGAAGATGAATCATGTGTATATGTCAAAGCCAGTAGGAGTATAGTCAGCTTCCTCGTTCTGTATGTCGATGACATACTACTCATAGGAAACGACGTCCCGACACTGCAGGAGGTTAAGTCCTGGCTCGGGAAGTGCTTCGCTATGAAGGACCTCGGAGAGGCTTCCTATATCTTGGGTATAAGGATAGTGAGAGAACAAAGTAAGAGACTAATAGGACTTAGTCAGAACACTTACTTAGATAAAGTGCTAAAACGTTTTAGTATGGAGAATTCGAAGAAGGGAGAATTACCGATACAAAGTAATGCCAAGTTGAGTAAGACTCAAAGTCCGAGTACCGAAGCCGAAATAGCAGAAATGAGCCGAGTACCATACACTTTCGCATTTGGCTCAATCATGTATGCTATGACTTGTACTCGCCCTAATGTAGCCTTTGCTTTGAGCATGGTTAGTAGATATCTCACTAAGCTTTCGGGCTTATAGTTGTGGTTTAATGTTTTTCATGTTCTTCAGGAGACCGTGGCAAGGCGAATGCGTGATCATACCGCTCCTCATGTTTATGTTGTGATGTAATTCTGGGAATACTCTAAATAAATTGTATTGAAAACCTTTTTGTAATAATTTAATGAAAACGGGTTGTTTTTGAAAAGTTTAAATTGGTTGGAATTTTTCGGTCGTTACAAATTGGTATCAGAGCCTTGGTTTGAGTGAATTGGAGGAACACTCGTGTGACTCCAGTCTCAAATCGAGGAGAGTTTTCAAATGAGAATTTAAAATGGTTTTCAAAATGAGTAAAGGAGGACGCGGAGGTACAATCAGCCGGAGCCAGTAAGTAACCCCAAAATGCCATACATGATATTTGTTTTTGAGCTTTGTTAGAACCGCATGCTAGTGCTAGGCTAGGGATCTTCAGGATTTCATGATAATGTTGTCTGATTTGTGATGCCTGTAGCCTAGGGTTTCCTTGTGGGAGATTTCCAGTGTTCCTCTAGTGGTGAGGGTTGAGCGATTGTTATGTATGTTTTCACTAGGGTGTTGTGGTAGTACTTCATACAAATATGGGTAGGTGTGGAAGGTAGTATGGGCCCGTACTACTGAAAGCACAAGACCCATACGCGTATCAAGGAAACCATGACCTCTAGGGGTGGATTGAGAGTTGGTTCCCGGGATAGTGGGAAGAATTTGAGATTTTGTGGTGTTTTTCAGTATGGAGATTCCGAGGCATGCTGGGAGTGGGTCCGGGTCAGGATCGGGAGCAGGAGAGGGAGTTTCGGGTGGGTCGGTACTGCCCGAGGTTATTGGTCAGATGAGCACATGCGAGTTGGATGTGAGGATTCGTGAGATCCTACGTGATGAGATTGTTGCGTTGTTCCGGCCTGAGTTTACAGAACTGTTTGGGTCGATCAAGACCGCCATGGTTGAGTATTTTGATGAGCGCTATGCAGCTCTCACAGAGACGGCTACCGCGGCGGCTACAGCGGCTGTAGCAGTGGCAGGGGGAGGAGCTGGTCGGGGTTTTCAGTATCAGGACTTCGATAATACGAAGCCTCCCACCTTTGACGAAGTTCAGGACCCAATTGGTGCTATAAGGTGGTTATCGGATGTGGAGGGGTGTTTCTTCACGTGTTCATGCCTTGCTGATTAGAGGGTAAGGTGTGCTCTGAACCTGTTGAGGCTCGGGGCGAAGGATTGGTGGAGATTGACCACGGGGTCATATTCGGATGCGCAGAGGGGTGCAGTTTCATGGGATCAATTTAGAGAGATGTTCAGCACTCGTTATGTTCCGCGGGTTGAGAGATAGAGAGAGATTGGCTCAGGAGTTTCTGGAGCTGAAGCAGGGTTCGGAGTCGGTGACTAAGATCACCAGGATGTTCATAGAGAGGGCGATGTTCTGCCCTGAGTTTGCTTCGGAGCAGGCTCAGATGTCTCGATATCTGATCATGCTTAAGAGGGATATTAGACAGTTTGTGTCTATGCAGAGGTGCAAGACTTTGTTGGAGTTGCAGGAGGCCGCCAGGCGGCGCGAGTTAGAGATTGAGTTGCAGTTACGTGAGCTGAGGAAGGCTCCGGTGCAGTCGCAGCCGGCGCCAAAACGGTCCAAGACCGTTGATTCTAGAGTGGGAGACCTGAGTAGCCACACGTGTGGGAAGTGTAGGAGGAGCCACACCGGAGTTTGTAGGTCCGGTGGTGCATGCCGCAATTGCGGAAAGGAAGGGCATTATGCGAGGGATTGTCGGCAGTCAGCGCCGGTTCGGGATTTGAGGATTTGTTATCATTGTCATCAGGTTGGACATTTGAGGGTCAACTGTCAATAGCTCGCTGGAGGACCGGTGCAAGCTCCAGCACCAGCCACTTTGAGGATCACAGGTGGAGGCCAGGGTGGAGCGGAGCCCCCAAGGGCTCAGGGTCGTGCTTTTCAACTTACAGCAGAGGAGGTCAGAGCAGTGCCGGATGCAGCTGCGGGTATGTTTCTTTCTTGATGTCTTGTTTATCTTATGGTTATTGTGGAGTATTGTGTATCTGCTAGTCTCATTGTGCGGTTTTCGGTGCGGTATTCGTTGTTTTGAGGGCTGTGGTTTGGTTATGGGTTATTGTTTGGGAATTTCGTTGGTTATCATTCATGGGGGTTATTAGTGGAAATCCGACGTCTGATTTGAGGGATGGGTAGCATCTACATTATGAGGAATGGTTAGCTGCAGATTGAGTTTCTTTTGAGCTCGGGTCGATCAGCGTTGATATGTGTTTTGTGATGGGTGTTTGCGCTTGCGGGACGCAGTTCACGTGTAAGTGTTGGTTTTGTGCAGGGTTGTTTTGGGAGGTCGGTGATAGCGACCGGTGGTTGATAATCACTGCTATAAGTGGGGGAGAATTGGAAAATTCTCCGGAAGATCGATGAGCATGTGAGGTTGCTTAGCTGTTTGGGATTCAGTAGTGATCTGTCAGCCCAGAGTGTAGGCTAGTATGAGTAAGTGGCAGGTGTGCGGGGCGAGATGCAGACCAAGGGTATTTGATCGTGGAGGGCCTGGGATCAGGTCGGGATCGAGTTTGTATGATGGAGATAGAGTTCGGAACCCCTAGAGGGCTAGAACAGTATGCATGGGAGGATTTTCCGGAGAGATAGCTCGAAATGAGGAATGTTGGTTGAGCGGTCCGGATAGACTGAAGGCCGGTCGGCGTACCAGTCAGGCCGAAGGCTCGGAGAACAGTCCAGCCAGACTGAAGGCACTGGAGGGCGGTCCAGATTGACTGAAGGTTCTGAGAGTGGTCCAGATTGGCTGAAGGCCTGGTGAGGTGGTCCAGTCATGCTGAAGACTCTGCAGGTATTGTTAGATCGGTTCGAGGATATGGATTGTGTATGTGCGGTGTGATAGCATTAGAAGGTCTGGCCCCGGGTATTGATCTTGATTAGTAGAGATAGTGTATGGACTCGAGAGTCCTTGCGAGCAGATTCAGAGCATATGTGTTGCATGGATAGCAGTTATGCTATAAGGGAGTGGTGTAACGTTGGGCGAGCACTGTGGCACTTGTCGTAGTGACAAGGCAGCCAAGTGGATTTCCTTGGCAAGGGAAAGAGAGAGGAATGTAACTCCGAGAGGGAGTGTAAGTCCACGAAAGTGAAAGCAGCAGCGCAGGATTATGATTGGAGTGGTCCAATTGCGGTCATCGATCAGCGTGTTTACGGCAGTGGTATGGGATCACATCCGGTTTGGGATGTCTGCTGAGGTCGCGGAAGGAATTCCGCGGGTGTAGAGCCAAGAGGCTCGGAAAGGATGCAGGGAGGGAGTCTTGGGCTCTCAGTGTGATTCTGATCAGGGAATTGTGTATGTAGTAGTGGTTCATCCTAGGGGATGTTTGGAGATGTCGTCAGTGTGACGGGTTTTCCCAACCCGAGGGTGCTAGAGCTAGTTCAGCATGTGTATGTGATTGCAGGAGGAGAACTCATGAGAGTTGCTCTGAAGAATGTGTCCTTCTGTCAGCGGAATGGATAGAGTTGGACTCGGATCGGGAATCCGGTGGTGTATGGTTATTTTTAGCTCATATGGGTCGAGTGATGGTTGCGATTTGGATCAGTGTTGCATCATGAGTAGTACTCAGTTGTTAAGTGGGGTTATCAGAGGGTAAAGTCGGTGGCCAGCTTGAGACGGTGGTCGGGACACCGTAAGAAAGGAGAAAGTGAGTTCGAGTTTCGATGGTTGTGCCTTGAGGAACCTGGTCTGGTTAATGCCAGGTGGCGCGTTGCGGGAGTATTTCTAGAGTTGAGTTGTCGCAGGCTTCGAGGGCGAAGCCTAATTTAAGTGGGGGAGAATTGTAAAATCCCAGAATATCAAGAGTAAAGTTGAAGGGCTAAAAGAGTAAATTGGTAAGGGGAACTCGGCGAGTCCATGGGTGGACTCGGCGAGTAGGGTCGTGACTTTGGTCGCGTGTTAAGTGGCCGACTCGGCGAGTCAGCGGATGGACTCGGCGAGTAGGCGCTGAGTGGAGAAAACCCTAAATCCGGAGGATGAGCCCTATATAAAGAACATTATACCCTCTCCCCAGCCTTTTTACCCAATGTAGAAGTCCAGAAAGCCCTGAGGCGCAATTTTGAGGGATTAGAGTGCAATTGGAGCTTGGAGAAGTGGTTGTTGAAGAAATCTTGAAGGAGAAGAGACTTGGATCAAAGGGCTTTGCAAGGATCTAGATTAATCTTCTCTTGGAGCTTCCTTTTGAGGTATTATTTCATTGTTTGAGCTGCTATTGTCTAGATTCATCATTTTTGGGGGTGTTTGAGATCATATCTTTTGATGTAGTGGAGTTTAGAGGTTAGATCTGAGGTTGCTACCTCAGATCTGGAATGGAGAAGGGCTGGAATGCATAAAAGTCCCTATTTTTGAGTGATTGAAGGAGCTATCTTGTCCCAAACCCAAACCCTAGAGTGAAAATGCCTAGATCTCCTTAGATTCACGTAAATTTTGCCACTTTACGTGATGGATGGCCTTAGGAAGGGTAGATCTATGGTTTAGATCATCTGCATGGCATGGAAAGCCTCGGTATGGATTTAGACCCGATGGTACTCGGCGAGTCACATGGGTAGACTCGGTGAGTTGTTTGAAGATAAGCTAGAACTCGGCGAGCTGGAAGAACAACTTGGCGAGTTGGATGAAGATGGCCTGGAACTCGGCGAGTTGGAAGAACAACTCGGCGAGTAAGTTGAAGATAGCCTTAGACTCGACGAGTCTGTTCTTGGACTCGGCGAGTCTTGTCGAAGAGTCCCAATCTTTTCTGGTTGAGCCGAGAATCGGTGAGTCAAGGGATGACTCGGTGAGTTGTGTGTGAGTGGACTCAGAGTTGTTGGACTCGGCGAGTCTCGGGGTGACTCGGCGAGTTGAGTCGCAGATTGGGGAAATTTTGAGCATGGGGACTCGGCGAGTCATCGGGTTGACTCGGAGAGTAGAGTCAGTCAGGGGTTGACTTTGACTTTGACCAAGGGTTGACCAGTGATTTCTAGGGGCATTTTGGTAGTTGTTGGATATTGTTTTGAGTTTAGTGCCTTGGTGGTTGTCCAGTGGTGGAGATCGTATTAGTGATCGGAGCAGCTTGGTTTATCCGTTCAGTCGGCAGTTTCGAGGTGAGTTATCCTCACTATATCAACAGGGTCTAAGGCACCAAGGCCGGCCCTTTATTGGATTGAGATCCGGGTATTTGTTGTATGTTATTGCTTTGATATGTTGCATACTGGTAGCTAGGATGGTATATGTTAGAGACCTGGTTGAGATCGGTATCCTGAGATGTAGGGTGATGCTATGCTAGTGACCGGTTAGGTCGGTATCCTGGTTAGGATGATGATATGTTATGTGATCTGTTTGATCGGTTTGTTGACTGTGAATTGCTATATGATTGTATGTTTATGTGCACATGGTTGTTTGGACTGGAGTTGGGTTGAGGTGGGTCCTGCTTTGTGCTGTAGGCCAAGATACCCAGGGCGGACCGGTTGTCCCGAAGGCCCAGCGAGCGGTCCGGATAGGCTGTAGGCCCCAAGAGGGCGGACCAGACGTGCCGAGGCTCGGAGAGTGGACCAGGCCGACTGAAGGCCCAGTGCGGGCGGACCAGTCATACTGTAGACTCAGAGAGTGGACCAGGTGGATTGAAGGCCCGGTGCGGGCGGACCAATCACACTGCAGACTCGATGTATGTGGCTAGATTCGGAGGGTGGACCAGGTGGACTGTTGGCCGGTGCGGCGAACCAGTCACACAGTAGACCCGAAGTGCATGGCTGTTCTGTGATCGGATATGTTATGGCATGTTATGCGTGTATGGTATATGTGGTTGGTATTTTGGGGATATCTCACTAAGCTTTCGGGCTTACAGCTGTGGTTTAATGTTTTTCAGGTTCTTTAGGAGACCGTGGCAAGGCGAAGGCGTGATCGTACCGCTCCTCATGTTTATGTTGTGATGTGATTCTGGGAATACTCTAAATAAATTGTATTGAAAACCTTTTTGTAATAATTTAATGAAAACGGGTTGTTTTTGAAAAGTTTAAATTGGTTGGAATTTTTCGGTCGTTACAAAAAGTATCATTTCATTAGACATCGAGTAGAAGAAGGACACCTCGTGGTTAGGAGGATATCATTAGAAGATAATCCAGCAGATCCGCTTACGAAGGGACTGAGTAGGGTTAAGCATTTGCAGCATGCTAGGAGTATTGGGCTGAGAGATGATATTAGTTTAGATTAGATAGTTTTAGAAACTTGTAATAGATAAATGTGATTAACATTTGATGATTAAATAAAGGAGTATTATTTATAAGTAAAGTTATTGTCTTATGTTAGTTGTTTAACTATTGTTTCTCTTTGCATGTTTTGACTTCCAGAATAATTGAGTTTATTTAGAATAATCGAATTATTCAAACAATCTACAATCGTTCATATGTTGGAAGTAGGTATGAATGAAGATTGTCATGAATTGGTGTGTAGATTGTCTAAATGGTATTAGACATAGCAAAAGTTTGCTGCAACGTTCATGAGTGCTTATGAACTAGTTTTGAGCATTGGAACAAACCCGCGCTTGCTGGAATCACCTTATGGAATGTGATAAAAAGGTTGATCGCAAGACGATAATATCATATGGTCTTAAAAGCTAGATATAGGGTTTGTTATTTGTTAATTGGTTGTACATTGATAATGCGAAACCGCATCAGTAAATTGATGTTATAAAACGCATTGTTGTGTATAACTGATTAATGAATAAGTAAATGCGTATAAGTCAAAGTTTATCTGTTACTTTTATCCTAAGAGGGTAAAAGCGATATATCGGCCGCTCGATGATTTGATTTGACTTATGTACCGGGCTCGGTCAGAACTAAATTGATGTGTTCGACTAAGTTCTATGTCAAATAAATCTGAGATCGAGAAACCAACTACTGGACAATTGGTTCCATAGAATTGTCCGCATAATATCTTATCAGAGGACTGTACGATCCCTTATCTAAAGGACAGGACTGATAAGATCAGAGTTTGACAGCGTCTTTGAGAGCTACGATTGCTAATCGGATTATGCTTGTGTATATAGTTACTAGACTTATCCAAGTGGGAGACTATTGGAATAGTGTCTAAGGCTGCAACTATATTAGGCAAGTATTTGACCCGGTTGTGCATGGTCCTTTTGGGTTGCCTTCACCATAGCAACTTGACAGGATGATTTATAATGAGAGAAGAAATATTATTAATATATTATGAGAATAATATAAGGAATAATAATATTGTTATTTGATTAATATAAGTCATAAATTAATTAGGAATTAATTTGGTGACTTAAAGAGATTAGTTGAATAAAGGGGCATAAACTGTCAATTGTATGATAGTTGTATTTTGAGCAATGATCCTTAATGGATAAGGGGTGGATGGTTTTATGGTTTGGAAGGACCTAGAAATCGTCCAAGGCTTATCAATAAGGAGATTGGATTGCTTAGGGCCTAAGTTATCCAATTAGGGTTTAAGGGTGAAACCCTAGGAGGCTCACTAGTATAAATAGACCCTTAGGGCTAAGAAAATCGGTACCCTTGGTATTGGAGAAACCCTGGCCGACTTTTCTCACCCTCCTATCTCTCTCTCTAATCATCCTCTTGCTAAGTTGGTGTTTGTAAGCCATTAGAGGAGTGACATTTGTGACTCTAAGCTTCAAGGACAAGAAGATTCAAGCAAGCAATTCAAGGTAATCCTTCAGATCCGATTTCATGTGTTATGATATGAATGTTTTCATTAGATCTATCAATCAACGTCTTGGATACATTGCATGTTCAATTAGAGAAACCTAGATCCAAGCATTAAGGTTTGTATGTGCACATAGGAACGTTCTTATGGCTCAAACCCATCAGGGATCACAAAGGAGCCTTGAGAACTCATAAAGTTTCCAACTTTATGAGTTTCTAACACTCAAACCTCCTCAAACATTGAGAAAAGTTGACAAAACTCTAGATCTGACATGCTTGATCTAAGAAGGCATGAACTTGATGACTTACAAAAGTCCTAAGACAGCTCAAGATGATGGGGAAGAGGCTTGCTAGCTGGGATGATGCACCCAAACTCTTTTTTCTTCTTCTAAGCAATAAATCACCAAAAAGGAGCTCACAATCAACAATGAAGGATTAGGATTTTCTTGGGGGATGAAGGGATGTGATGGAGGCTGAGGTTGTGCAAACCCTAACCCTCACTTCCCTTAAATAGTATGCAAAACCTAGAATCAGGGTTAACCACCAGATGGTCGTCACGTCATGACCACCTGCTCGTCACGTCGTGACCCACAAAAATTGATGTGTGCTTCTGCATCGATGGTCACGTCTTGAGGTATCCTTCCTCACGTCGTGATCATATAAAAAAATCCATAATTTTACATCTTTAACTGACTAAAAACATAAATGAATCATTTACCTGAAATATGTGTTACAATTGAATTTTATGTTGCA
The DNA here is from genome assembly GCF_051521515.1 of Lactuca serriola. Lineage (NCBI taxonomy): Eukaryota > Viridiplantae > Streptophyta > Magnoliopsida > Asterales > Asteraceae > Lactuca > Lactuca serriola. Next base: position 161,008,007 of record NC_136416.1, on the reverse strand, counting down.
TTAATTGGCTGGTCAAGAGATCCGACTCTTGAGTTATGTATTACTTTGTTTTTATTATTATTATTATTATTATTATTATTATTATTATTATTATTATTATTATTATTATTACTTTTGTTTGTTTGTGTATTCGTGGCTAAAGATCCTCATAACCTAACAATATTATATATTTGAACTTTACATGAAATGTTTTGCATAGCACCTCAAACGAACATTCAAATTTATTAAAAGATAAAATAGACCACTTGCATTTCATGAGCATATCAATTATAGTATATTAATGAATATCATAATCCCTTTTAACATTTTACAATACCATCTCAACCAATTTTTTACAATAAAAATTATAGCCTAGGTACACAACTAATATATATATATATATATATATATATATATATATATATATATATATATATATATATATATATATATATATATATATATATATATAGACACTAGGTGTGAGACTCGTATATTATACAGGTTGATTAAAACAAAATATTACATTCGAATGAGCAAACGGAGTGTTTATTTATAGGAAGATTAACATGCGAAAATTAACATGCGAAAATTAAATAAATTGAAATTATGTGTTTAGTAGTCAGACCCGTATACTAAACATGTTAATTTTAATAAAATGTTAAATAGGAAGATTTAAACTGTAATTTATTAGAAATTGAAATTGAAATTTGAAATTTAAAATTTTAATTTAATATAGTTATTATGATGAATTTAATTTATGGAAACTAAATTAAGAGTATATTTGAAAATAAAAAATATAGTAAATGACAAGTGACAAGTGGAAAATATATATATATCTCTAAATTACCACAAATTGACATTTGGTAAATTAAATATATATATATATATATATATATATATATATATATATATATATATATATATATATATATATATATATATATATATATATATATATATATATAGGGTTGAGTTATTTGGAAAATAAAACAAACCCTAATAAATAAAACCAGCGAATTAGAAGTTGACAACGCAAAACCATACAACAATACGCAAGATGTGTTCAAAAGGGTATTTCAGTAAAAATGTGGTTTGGAAAATCAGTTACGAATTCGAAAATCCAATTGGTAATCGATATATATATATATATATATATATATATATATATATATATATATATATATATATATATATATATATATATATATAAATTACCACAAATTGACAATTGGCAAATTAAATAATTACATATATATATATATATATATATATATATATATATATATATATATATATATATATATATATAGGTTTGAGATCGGTTGAGAACTCAAAGTTTCCCGATAACCCGAAAACTAAAAATGGAGTGTTGGATCAAAAGTAATTCGTTAAGAACATGATCGTTATCTTACCAATCTCATTTAATGTTTAATTTTTTTGTGTTATTTAATATATTAATATAAATTTCTAAAAATTAACAAAATAACTCAAAATTTCGGATTTATTTAAAAAAAAAATTTCGATTTTTTTTAAAAAATGGAGATTTTTTAATTTTTTTCAAAAAAAATGAAAAAAATTTATTTTTTAAAATCACTACATATTTTTTTCAAAAAAAAAACTGCATTTTTTCTAGAAAAAAACTGTATTTTTTTTTTCAAAAAAACTGTATTTTTTTTTTCAGAAAAACTGCATTTTTTTATAAAAAAAAAGTGCAATTTTTTTCAAAAATGCATTTTTTTTAACAAAAAAATCAACGTTTTGGGTGCATATATGCATATTTTTTCAAATGCATATATGCATATTTCTTATACTATAATATTCGTAAGTAAATTATAAAAAATCTCATTTTTATTAATCAATCTATAAACATAATACAAGTATGTTATTCGATACAAAATAAAATATAAAAAAACTACAAAGATTCACAGTGTTATCATTTCTTCATATCAAGATTTCCATATTTTCTTTAATTTATCACTTTTCACCTCTTCAATATTTTCCAAAAATTCTTCAAAATCTACAGGAAAATAAAAAAAAAATTGATTAATGCAAGAACACGCACATGTATATATCATGTAAGATTAACATGTGATTATATAATGTGATATTCATATGATATTGTATCTTTTAATATTTAAATATGTGAAATTCACAAGAAAATTTTTAAAAATAATTAACGAAGAACACTTACACAAAATGCATGTGTGCATACGTAATTCATATGTGATTCACTTGTGATTTACATGTGAATCACATGTAATTCACTTGTGATTAACATTTGAGTCACATGTAATTGATATGTGATTCACTTGTGATTTACATGTGAATTACATGTGATTAATATGTGAATTACATGTGATTTACATGTGAATCACATATAATTCATATGTGATTAACTTGTGAATCACATGTAATTCATAGGTAATTCACTTGTAATTTACATGTGAATCACAAATTAATCATATGTGAATTAATGTTATTCACATGTGAATCACATGTAATTCATATGTGATTCACTTGTGATTTACACGTGAATCACATGTAATTCATATTTACATGTGAATTACATGTGATTAAAATGTGAATCATATTTGAATTACATGTTATTTACATGTGAATCACATGTAATTCATATGTGATTCACTTGTGATTTACATCACATATAAATTACATGTGAATCACATGTAATTCATATGTAAAGTTTGCAACCAAAATACTTCAATAAAATTATATTTTCATTTATATATTATACTAATGGATTAGTTTATTGGTCACCGAATCAGAAATCAATGATGGAACAGAAAATATCCCAAAGATTAATTAAAATATACCTCTTTCCTCAATGTAAAATGACCAAAGTCCAAACGAAAATGATTATTATACTTTGATGAGGCGTTTAATCTTATAGGAATTCTAATTTTTGGAGCATCAAGGTCAATATCAAGAGCAAATCTACAAATGCAAGAAGAAATACAGGAAATTAGCAAACTTTTTTTTTTGTAATAGTTTTATCAAAGAGCAAGATATTAGTTTCTCATATATATTGTTGAACTTAGTAAAATTCATCAAACTATACCTGCAAAGCAGTTGCTGTTTCATAAGCAACTTTAGGGCTAACAAAATTGTTCCTCTTCATAAATTCTAGAAAATGGAAGGAATTACATTCATTCAAGAATCATCCGTTCCAATGGAATGATACATTCTGCAAGAATTAATACAGGAAATTAGTAAATCTTTTTTTTTTGTAATAGTTTTATCAAAGAGCAAGATATTAGTGTCTCATATATATAGTTGAATTTATTAAAATTCATCTAACTGTACCTGCAAAGCAGTTGCTGTTTCATAAGCAACTTTAGGGCTAACAAAATTGCTCCTCTTCATAAATTCCAGAAAATGGAAGGAATTACATTCATTCAGGAATCGTCCATTCCAATGGCATTATACATTCCATTCCTTCTCCATCATACCAAGGCTAAGCTCTTTGAGGGTTGCATAGATCCTACATGGCATTTTCCTTACAATCTTCGTGATCATGTAGTATACACCCAAATAGGACCCCACTGCAGCCATTGCCAAAGAGGTGTCTTTTGTGCTCTGAAAAAGATAACACAAGCCTCAATGAATATAGTAACCTACCAGGATAATACATGTGACTGCAACTCCAACATCAACTTCTCCATCTTCAAAAATAATATATTTCGTCACCAACTAATATCCGAAACCAGCTCCTAACAAAATGATTCCAAGCACCACAAAAACAGAAACCTGCAAGGTTAAATAAACTTTTCTATAAGATCAATAGATTATAATTTATATGTAATTCACTTGTGATTTACATGTGAATCACATGTAATTCATATGTGAATCACTTGTGATTTACTTGTGAATTACATGTGATTCATATGTAAATTACATATGAATCACATGTAACTCATATGTGATTCACTTGTGATTTACATGTGAATTAAATGTAATTTACATGTGAATCACATGTAATTTATATATGAATCACTTGTGATTTACTTGTGAAGTACATGTGATTAATATGTAAATTACATATGAATCGCATTTAACTCATATGTAATTCACTTGTGATTTACATGTGAATTACGTGTGATTTACATGTAATCACATGTAATTGTGATTTACATGGGAATCCTATTTTCATTTCTTTCTATTACAACATTGCACTTTCAGTTCTTTTCTTATTTAGGCATTATCATACTTTGAAAAATCTACCAAAGTATAACATTGTACTTTCACTTTTTTAAAAGTAAAATACTATAATAGGAAGAAATGAAAGTAAGATGCTATAATAAGCAAATTATGAAAGTACATTGTTAAAAAGAGCTTACTTGTGTCATTCTACCAAACAATGTGGTAGGTGAACTACGATTACGATGTAGAGACTTATAAGGTGAACCACTTGCTTTGATTGTACTTTGCAGTAGGAACAAAAGAGTTGAAGTTGTTGATAGCCAGTATGCTAAATATTTGATGTTGTCTTGAGTCTTCAATAATATGGAATGCCTTTGATTTTACAACACAAAACAAATGCAAGAAGAAACAAGTAGACACAAGATACATCATCCTTTTAAGGGCAATTTGCAAGATATAGCAATGTACTTTACTCTTGTTACCAATATAGACATTGTTCTTTATCTTTTACAAATAGTAGCAATGTAATTATATATTTTTAACCAATAATAGAAATATTTGACTTAATACCTATAAAATACATGTTGTTTCTTACTTTATTAACCATAATATCATTATGTTTATATTTTATATACCTATAATAGCAATATGTAATCTTACAGTTGTAAATTTTACAAGTTTCATATAATATGTTGTTATTATTGGTATAAAAAAGTAAAAGTATGTTGCCATTATAGGTAAATAAATGTAATTATATTGCTATTACGAGTAAGCTAAAGTGCATTCTATAAGTTTTTAGTTACATATTTCTATTATAGGTAAAAAATTGTAAGCATGTTGCAATTATGGGCAAAAGATAAAAAAACCTAAGTACAAATATATTGCAAATTTTCATTCTTTTTGATAAATGAATATTACCTCTATAGAAGATCGGATTGTGTGAATAATTCTATCAAAAATATGTGTATTTTCTGCCTCAAATGTCCTCCATTGAACCAATGTTTTATACACAATACTGATGGGTTTTAGTCATAAGAACATCCTATGTGCTCATACAAACCCTAATGCTTGGATCTAGGTTTCTCTATTGTACATGCAATTCATCCAAGACTTCAAACCCTAGATCTAATATATGATAATCAATATAACATATGAATTAGGGTTTAGATCATACCTTGATTGTTATGTAGCAATAACAATCTCAAATCCTTCTTGTATTGACTTTATAAAGCTTAGAGTCACAAATGTCACTCCTCTAATGGTTCATAAACACCAAGAGCAAGAGGATGAAGAGGAGAAGAGAAGGAGGCTGCCCAAAACGTGTGGAAACCCTAGAGAACAAGCTCACCACGTTTTTGGGGCTTAAGGGTTCTTTAAATAGTGAGGATATTAGGGTTATCTAACAAGGAAACCCTAATTTGGATGCTTAAGCCCTAAGCAACCCATGAACCCCTTTTTAATAAGCCTTGGACGATTTCTAATGGGTTTCCCCATAGAATTCGTCCAACCTTATATTATAAGGTAATCCATAGCCCAATTGCAATTATCTTATAATTACAATTCCAGTCCCTTAAGTTTAATTAATCTCTTTTAGCCACAAACTTAATTCTTATTAATTCTTGACTAATATTAATTAAACAATATGATTTCTCCTTTAATATATTATTCTCGTATTAATAAATCATATTTAATCCTTTCTCTCCATAATTCATCCTATCAAGTTGCTTTGGTGAAGGCAACCCAAAAGGACCATGCATCATCGGGTCAAGTACATACCAAAATAGTTATGGACTTAGACACTAATCCAATAGTCTCCCACTTGGATAAGTCTAATAACTATTCTACGTATGACTTCAGATCCTGATCTGCAATCGTAGCTTTCTAAAGCCGCTGTCAACTCTGATCTTATCAGATACGCGTGTCCTTTAGATAAGGGATCATATATTCCTCCATTCTAGATATCATATAGACAGAGACATGGATCTAAATCATTCCCTCTGTCTATGTGTTGTTTCCCGAATTCAGATTTATGACAACTGACAACAGACTATAATTGAACACATCAATTTAGTCCCGGCTTGGCCAAGCGCTTAGGTGCCATCACTAAATCATCGAGGGGCCCACAGATATCGCTTTTATCCTACTTTGGATAAAAGAAACGGATAAACTTTGACTCAATGCTCGCTTGCACTCACTCACCAAATCACACACAACAATATGTTTTATAACACCAAGTTACTGGTGCATTAACATATTATCAATGTGCAACCGACTCGCAAGATACAACTCACACATCGCGGTTTCAAGAATATAAGTTATTATCGTCTCACCAATCACTCATGATAAAATCCATGAAGTGATCCAAGTGAGCATGGGTTTAATCCAATGCTCAAATCATATTCATAAGCACTCATGAACGTTGCAGCAAACATTTGATTATGTCTAATGCTCTTTAGACAATCCACACACCAATTCACGACAGTCTTCATTCATACTTACTTCCAACATATGAACGATTGTGGCCCGTTCGAATAATTTGACTGTTCTTAACTAATTAAATTATTCAGGAAGTCAAAACATGCAAGGTGAAACACAAGGATAATACTAATCCCATATGGCCTCAAACCTTTGAGTATAAATAAAACACCTTTTATTTATCACCATATCGATTACTCATTATTTGTCGTTTCGGGTAATCAACTTCTTACTTGAATTATTACCACACTTGTCCCATGCTCTTAGCATGCACACAATGTTTACCTACGGTTCTTACTTTGTGAAAAAGATCAAATGAACACATTACCAATCATACTCATTTCATAACTCCCAATCCTTTCTACAAGTGAAAGAATATCAAATTCTTGCCACTTACAGAATATGCTAGATTCTAACATTTTATGCAATGATCCTTTCGTAATATCACTGCACTAAAGTCACAAGGACTATTGCCAATGAAATTACAAAGTCCTCTATTGGAGATTGTTACAAGACAATTCCATAGATGTGATGTCTCTCACTCAAGCTACATTCCTTTGAACATCCTTTTGCATAAAAGTTTCTAATCTAGACATAGATTCTCAATATCTAACTCCCAATATGGAAACCTTTCCATACTTACCATATGAAAACTCATTCTTAATAGAATCTTATCTATTCGTAATAATGTTGATATGTTCCATCCAATACTATACTTCCAACTACTCACAAGCGACCAATCCTCGGCGAACTTTGGATTGTCCTTTGATAGTTGTTTAATTATCATAGTCAAAACCGATTCTTGTCCTTTTCCCTCTAAATGCGCTAGACATTTGAAAAATTTTAGAATGGTCAAATATTATAACATTTTTAATCATTAATATACCCGAAGCGTATGGGACACGATGCATAATGTCTTACATGAAGATTTAATACTTAATCAATCTTCTGCCATAATATTTTATGTGCTACATTCTCACATTTCGAACTATGAAGAGGAATGTCGTAATCATAATCGAAATTTAAGAACACACTATGTATCTTTGACTAAATTTATTAACATTCCACAACCTAAGCTTTTAGATTTGAAATGAAGCATAATATTCTCTCCCTTAATTATAGCAAAACAACTTTACATTCTTACTATTTTGCAAAGTATGACTCTTGTTTTCTATAATTAATATTGCTAACTTGCAATACTTGCCTTAATAATCATACAATCATAACATTTATGCTCCCACTATCATGATGATTATTATAAACATAACACTTATGCTCCCACTAGCTTTGACATATATTCAGAAACCAGCTTAACTTCCAGAAAACAATACTTATTGAATTTCTTAAGTTCATGTTTCTAATACCTAATGCTTTGATAATCCTTTATCTAAGTTTATACACATTTCCTTTAGATAGCTCATATGTGTGTCTAAACACTTAAGACTAATTTCCAAATCTCACAATTCGAATCATGGAAAGGGATACCGTAACCATAATCGAATTCGAGAATCCAATTATCACAATCACTATCTTCTTAAAATCTCTTTTAGTGAAAGTATTTCCTCACAATCATTTTCATGAAGGAGGGAATCTTATGACACTTAGATTTTAATGGTGTATGTGTTCCTATTCATGTGAATTTTTCAAAACCAAAGTTTACGACAAATTCAAACTCATATGGACCGAACTTTTTCAATCTTGATTTCTTGCCTTATCGTAACATGGCTGCCCACCATGTCTTCCAAGTAGTCAAGCAGCTCACTCTTTCCTATCAATGTAATTTTCATTGATCAAGGTGCTTGCCTTTTATGCTTTCAAATGAGAACTCATAGAACTCACATGCATAATTAACTTAATTGGAACGGCACAGAAACAAGATAGTGTCAACACAATAGGTTGTAAACCTCAACTCGTGTGTTAGTGATGATCAATAAGGTTTATTCTTGATTAGTTCTTGAAACTTTTCAAGACCATTAAGACTCCCACTGACTCCTTGACATATAAGATTTTCTTGTCAATAGACATTTCTTGACAAACAAATATTCAAGAGTTAGTGTAGCTTTTATCAAGACAAAACACCATATAAAATTGGTCCTAGTTGGTCTTTGTCTTATCCAAGACATCACAACTTTCCAATTTCAAATGTACGAAAATAAGAAAATCCTTTCCAAATTCGACACTTGATGAATGTTATAAACCTTCTTAAGACTGTTCACTCAATGTCGCAATCTTAACTCTAAGACTTGTTTTGGAACGAAGTATGATTGACTTCTTGATTTAACCATTTCTTCAATTCTTAATTCCTATTCTTAGACATACAATTGTACTAAGATTTACTTAGAGGATCAATTGAGATATGGTTCTTAATCATTAAGACCTATCATAAAACATAATAAAAGGTACTCTCCCTTCTTCTTAGAATAGAGAAACTTTTATCTTTCTGCATACTTGATTCTTCTTATTCGTTCTGCTATTGATTTAAACTCTTTCAATCAATTCAGAATTACACTTAATCTTATAAGTATAATCATATTTACTAAACCTTTAGTAAATCATGACGAATATCTTTGTTACTCTTATGGTGGACTTTGATCAACACACAACTTTGTGTACTCGATCTCCTAGTCCTTCACTTGACACTTTGTCAACGAATTAGTCTAATTTCCAAATATGAAATTTCTCATTCATCATGCAACCAAGTTGCGTGATTCCAAATTTCTGTCCAACTGAAACTTGGGCGATGAGAAACTCTCCTTATTTGGTAAATTTTCGACATTTCCATAATTAAGAATCAAATCCATTATTGCTAATAATAGAAACATTCAAACATCAATTTTTTCATACACGCCATTGCAAGGATAAATAAATAAATCAAAATTTATTTTATTGTGGAAAAAATTGTCCTTACAATTCAATTCATTGAAAAACTATGCTAATACATATTTCTTAGCAATCTAATTCTAAGTAGCAGCTCAAGAATCTAATCTTCAAGTAATGCGATCGAAATCCATTTCTTCACGGTTAGATTCTGCTCACTACTTCCCTTAAGCTTCCTCTCTTTTCTTCGATCCTACAAAACATCAATTGTAATCTTATCACATTATGTATTAAGAATCTAAAATATGAGCTTAAAAGAGTTAGTCAACGGATTTTACCTAAAGCAGAGCCATACATTTTGACTCTCCCATCTCTTAGGTAAATAGGGCAGCTTTGTCTCCAATGCCCCTTCTCTTGGCAATAAAAACAAATTGACTCTTTTGGAACAGGACATGGAACTACTTCAGACATTGCCTTTCTCTTATGATCAAACTTTTCGATCATAGCATGTCTTTCGTTGCCATTGTCTATATCCATAGAGGTCTTGAAGGCAGATTCACCAATCAACTTTGCTTTTCTATTGCACCAAACCATTGCTGATTCAGTAACAATAAGCATATAGGTGAGATCTATAAGGGTCACATCGCAGTTCATCATATAGTACCCTCTTACGAACTCACTATACGAGTTAGGAAGTGACTGAAGAACCCAATCAACAGCCATTTCCTCACAGACAATGGATCCCAACATTCTTAACCTATCAATGTGTGACTTCATCCATAAGACGTGTGCACACACCGACTTTCCCTCTTCATGTTTACTTGCCAAAAGGGCTTGAGTGAGCTTGAACTTTTCAAGCCTTCGAACTTGTGGGTTAGGGAAAATAATTGGAGGAGGTAGAGGAATTGAAGCATGATTTCTTGTTCCTCGATCAAATCGTGGAATATCATCTTCATGTGGAAAGCTTGTTCCACGGGATTTGGGAAGACCATAGTTGTCGTACTTTGACATCTACAAAACGGGAGAAAACAAATTCAAGTTAGTTGATTGATTGAGTCCTTAGTAAATCACCCAAATGAGATACTAAGGCTAGGACCCAACACAATACGCTACAACCTAGAAAAGGGATGTCGTAATCTAGTTGCAGAATATTTGAAGGTAAGTGAATGACGATTCACTAATTTCCACCACGAAAAACGAAAAAAAAATTTAAGTTTTAAATTTTTGAAAACTCCTAGATCCTTTGAGATTCATTGAACATTTCAATGGCATGTTTAAATCTCGATATGCCCCTCTTGTTTGTGACTGGGATGCCGAGGATTACAAAGCGGGTGTGAATAACCATGCAAACCTACACGGTGCCTTCACATGTTACGGTCACCTATTCGATGTGCTGGTAAACCACACACGCTCTACTGAACTATGACAAACATTGAGTCACCCTTTGCTACCTTTGCTTAGAACCATTTAGTGTGCCGGTTAACCACACACGCTCCACTAACGTCTTCGCAAGGGCATAAAGTGTAATTTCATGGAATTGCATCAATTCACTTTTGCCTAAGTAAGTAAGATTGAGAATTTGTAAAACATTTAGTTACTTTTGTACTTCATTATACTTATAATGGAAGGTTTTGTCCTATCCTACCCGTTCGGCTAACGACCCTCCACTAGTCAAGAGTGCGGTGGGTAAGAGTGGATACCCATTTAATGTCATTTTATAGGCAATTTCCTTAAACACCCCTTATAGACCAGCTTCGTGAATGAGACCTACTATCGGTAAGACTGAATTTTACTCATACATATATATAATGTTAGACTTTTAATGTTATATATAGTATAGGGTGTATTTTACACTTTTAAAATCTCCTTTGGTAAATCATGATGAATATCTTTGTTACTCTTGTGGTGGACTTGATCAACACACAACTTTGTGTACTCGATCTCCTAGTCCTTCACTTGACACTTGTTAACGAATTAGTCTAATTTCCAAATATGAAATTTCTCATTCATCATGCAACCAAGTTGCGTGATTCCAAGTTTCTGTCCAACTGAAACTTGGGCGATGAGAAATTCTCCCTATTTGGTAAATTCTTGACTTTTCCACAAATAACATGATTAAGAATCACATCCATTTATTGTAGAAATATGAAAGCATCAATTTTTCATAACGATTTTATTGCAAGGAAATAAATAATAAATGAGTCAAACCAAAATTTATTTTTATTCATAACAGCAGCGGAAAACATTTTGTCATTACAATACAAAATCAACTGAAAAACTATGTAATCAAATATTCCCAACAATTCTATCATAACTTTCTAAGCTCAAAATCTAATCTTCGAATTCATGCGATCGAGATCCATTTCTTCGTGATTAGACTCATCTTGTTCTTTCATCAAGCTTCCTCTCTTTTCACTGATCCTACAAAACATTCAAATGTAATCTTATCACATTATGTATTAAGAATCAACAAATAGGAACTTAATCGAGTTAGATAGTGGATTTTATCTGAAGCATAACCATACTTTTTGACTCTCCCATATTCTAGACACTTCAGGCTCTTAGGGCAGACTTGTATCCAACGCCCTTTCTCTTGGCAGAAAACGCAGGTCGGTTCTCCTAGAACGTCCTCGGAAGCATGGTTGGTTGACTTTCCCAACAAATACGCTCAATTGCTTTGCCAAATCATTTCTAATTCAGCAGGAATGAGCATGTAAGTTAGGTCAATGAGGTTTTCGTCATGATCCATCATATAATATTTTCTTTTGAACTCATTATATGATTCGGAAAGTGACTGCAGAACCCAGTTCACAGCCAACTTATCCGGGAATGACGCACCCAACATTATCAACCTATCGATGTGTGATTTCATTCCTAGAACGTGGGCACACACGGGTTTACCATCTTCATGTTTCATTTCCAATAGGGATTTAGTGACATTGAACCTTTCAATTCTTCGATCTTGTGGGTTAGGGAGAACAACGGGAGGAGGAGGAGGAAGTGAAGCATGATTTCTTGTTCCTCGATCGAATCGTGGAATATCATCTTCATGTGGAATGCTTGTTCCACGGGATTTGGGAAGACCATAGTTGTCGTACTTTGACATCTACAAAATGGGAGAAAACAAATTCAAGTTAGTTGATCGATTGAGTCCTTAATTAAATCACCCAAATGAGATAATAAGGCTAGGACCCAACACAATATTCTACAACTCGGGAGAGGGATGCTGTAACCCAAATTGCAGAACATTTGAAGGTAAGTGAACGACGATTCACTAATTTTCCACCATGAAAAACAAAAAACAGATTAAGTTTTAAATGTATTGAAAACTCCTAGATCCTTTGAGATTCATTGAACTTTTCAATGGCATGTTTAAATCTCGATATGCCCCTCTAGTTTGTGACTGGGATGCCGAGGATCACAAAGCGGGTGTGAATAACCGTGCAAATCTACATGGTGCCCTCACATGTTACAGTCACCTATTCGATGTGCCGGTAAACCACACACGCTCCACCGAACTATGACAAACATTGAGTCACCCTTTGCTACCTTTGCTTAGAACCATTTAGTGTGTCGGTTAACCACACACGCTCCACTAACGTCTTCCCAAGGGTACAAAGTGTAATTTCATGGAATTGCATCAATTCACTTTTGCCTAAAGTAACTAAGATTGGGAATTTTGAAAAAGCATTTAGTTACTTTTGTACTTCATTATACTTATAATGGAAGGTTTCTGTCCTATCCTACCCGTTCGGCTAACGACCCTCCACTAGTCAAGAGTGCGGTGGGTAAGAGTGGATATCCATTCAATCGTCATTTTATAGGCAATTTCTTCCTTAAACACCCCTTATAGACCAGCTTCGTGAATGAGGCCTACTAACGGTAAGACCGACTTTTACTCATACATATATATAATGTTAGACTTTTAATGTTATATATAGTATAGGGTGTATTTTACACTTTTAAAATACTAGGTGGTCTAGTTTAATAATTATACTTTTAATTAAATTGTACACCAAAACTTTATGGATTTACTAAATCTCTTTTAAATATACACTTTAATTAATTAATAAAACCATAAGGGTGTGATTTGAACTTTTCAAAACAATACTAGGGTTTTAGAATTTAACATTCCTAAATTAAACTTTTAATCAACTTTTAAATTCCAAAACTTGAGGGCAAGTTTTGAAACATTTCAAAACATTAGGGTTTCAACTATTTAAATTTCAAAACAAAACTTTTGAGTTCAAATTTAAACTATAAAACCTAAAAGGGAAAAATTGAAACTTTTCATAACACAAGGATCAAATAACAAATAATATAAATTAAACAATTTATTTTATCATTATCTATATTTGACTTAATTTCAATTTCTTGCAAAGTAAGTTACACAATTAATACAATTAATCCTACTTTATCATATAAGGAAGTTATTATCTAATTAATTGGTAATTATCTTTTGTTTAATCAAGGATATACTCATAAATATGTATAAAATCGGATTTTAATGATCTAAAACAGATACGGTAAGTATCCATGAGTAAAACAGCAAGAAATCCCGAAAATAGTTGCATCTGACGCTCGAACTCGCCGAGTACCACACTGTACTCGCCGAGTTGAGGCCTACTCGCCGAGTACACTGTGGTACTCGCCGAGTTCATCAGGCAGATGGGCTAAAAATCGATTTTGCAACTTGAACAAACATACAAGGCATCAATACAATAGAAACCAATCAAGTCTCTGATACCACTGATGGGTTTTAGTCATAAGAACAACCTATGTGCTCATACAAACCCTAATTCTTGGATCTAGGTTTCTCTATTGTACATGCAATTCATCCAAGACTTCAACCCCTAGATCTAATATATGATAATCAATATAACATATGAATTAGGGTTTAGATCATACCTTGATTGTTATGTAGCAATAACAATCTCAAATCCTTCTTATATTGACTTTAGAAAGCTTAGAGTCACAAATGTCACTCCTCTAATGGCTCACAAACACCAAGAGCAAGAGGATGAAGAGGAGAAGAGAAGGAGGCTGCCCAAAATGTAACACCCCAAAAATATCGGTTAAAAATTTCATTTTTAATTTAGGTCAAAACATAAAAACATCATTACAAAACACTCATAATAATAATCCATGTCTGAAAACCGGTAATGCCATAGTAATAATTCAGAGTACATCCCAGAGATCCATAGTGCGGAAGACAAGAGTGTGTGTGATATGTCGCTACCACGCCGGCTCCTTTCCCTTAGCTGAAAAGGTACCTGAAATCAAAACTGAAAACTATAAGCACGAAGCTTAGTGAGCTCCCCCATAATGCCTCATACCATACAAGCATACAACATACAACATGAAGCTAGGAGTTACGGGCCTCGCCCACACTCACGAAGATACGGTCCTTGCCCACACTCCGCTAGCCGAAAGATACGGGCCTCGCCCACACTCTACTATCTGGGAGATACGGGCCTAGCCCACGCTCCACTCACGGAGAGATACGGGCCTTGCCCACACTCATCCGCTAACCCACAATATACAAGTATCACACAGACAACAAGTATAGACAACTCTATCATACTGGCACATATCATAATCAGCTCAACCAAGAGATACGGGCTCGACCCACACTCTAATACTAACGTTTCGTCTATACGGGCCGGCCTTGGTGCCGTAGACCCGTTCCTACTGGAAGGAAACTCACCTCGAAACAGCTGCTGGCCTGTGTGGGAATTGACTGTCTGCTGCTGCTCCGGAAATCCTCCGGCTATAATTCCCACAGAACACTCAATCAAACACCGCTAACTGACCCTTGGGTAAATTGACCATTTTACTCTTGATCAAGTCAAAAGTCAAAGCCAGAGTCAACTTTCAGTTGAACCGACTCGCCGAGTTGGCTCTCCAACTCGCCGAGTCCCTATCCAATCGATTGTCCTGCAACCCGTCTCTACTCGTCGAGTTGGGCGTTGACTCGACGAGTTCTCCTTCTAAACTGATGTCCAAGTCCTTCATCCTACTCGCCGAGGTGTATGAACAACTCGCCGAGTTCATCTTCATCCGATGAACACTTTATGCTGTGACTCGCCGAGTTGTATGAACAACTCGCCGAGTCTGTTCTTGATCCAAGAAGATTGCCTTGAACTCGCCGAGTCAGGGCATTGACTCGTCAAGTTCCTTCATGGGTGAGTTCGGCTTCCAACTCACCGATTCCACCCATGACTCACTACTCTACTCGACACAACTAAAAGGGGACAAACTCGGAGACTCGCGACTCGACTCGCCGAGTCAGATGAGCGACTCGCCGAGTCTGCTTCATGAAAAAGCCATATACGCGATTTTGCTTGAATCCAGTCCATGCCATTCATAGATCTGGGCTCCTAGGGCCTGTTTTACACGTAAAGTTTCCAACTTTACGTGTAGATCATCACCAATGAAGGTTTTAAGGCTCAAAGTGCACCAAAAGGGGTAGATCTAGGACTTTCATGCAATATGATTCCATAAAGGCAGTAGATCCAAGCTCCAGGGACTAAATAGTGCCTAGATCTAAAGGGTAACAACTTAATACAACCCACAATGCACAAACAAGCTTGGGGAATGGCTCAAGAGGGACTTTCATGAAGCTAATAGAGACTACAAGCTTGAAAACAGAGGGGAAACGAGCTATACCTCAAGGGAAAACGTTGAGATGTCACAAAGATGCTTGGCCTCCTTCTCCTCTTCTTGATCTACACTTCTTCCTCCTCAAAAACTTCAAGAACACACAAAAACACTTTAATCTCACAAGGAATGAGGGCAAAACGATGTTGGGAGCTCTGAGGGTGAATGGGGGCGAGCTTGGGGCGGAAATGAGGGTTTAAATAGGGTGCAAACCCTTGAAATTTAGGGTTTCATCAGACAGTTGTGACTCGTCGAGTCGCCAACTTAAACGTGTTCCGGATCCCGTCCCTACTCGGCGAGTCAGACCTGCAACTCGCCGAGTCCAAGGCTAAAAATGAAGAACACTAAGATAAATTTTACGTACCAGAAACCAGGTGCTACATAAAACGTGTGGAAACCCTAGAGAACAAGTTCAACATGCTTTTGGGGGCTTAAGGGTTCTTTAAATAGTGAGACTATTAAGGTTATCTAACAAGGAAACCCTAATTTGGATGCTTAGGCCCTAAGCAACCCATGAACCCCTTTTTAATAAGCCTTGGACGATTTCTAATGGGTTTCCCCAAATTCGTTCAACCTTATATTATAAGGCAATCCATAGCCCAATTTCAATTATCTTATAATTACAATTCCAGTCCCTTAAGTTTAATTAATCTCTTTTAGCCACAAACTTAATTCTTATTAATTCTTGACTAATATTAATTAAACAATATGATTTCTCCTTTAATATATTATTCTCATATTAATAAATCATATTTAGTCCTTTCTCTCCATAATTCATCATATCAAGTTGCTTTGGTGAAGGCAACCCAAAAGGACCATGCACCATCGGGTCAAGTACATACCAAAATAGTTATGGACTTAGACACTAATCCAACAAATAGATGCTGCAACTAGTCTTGTTTTGTCAAATCTCTTATCCCAAAAAACACTTGATTAAAACATCATGGTTTTCCTGATTGTGGGACGAACAAATATGGAATATCAATAATTGGAGAACAGTTTGATAGCAATTTACTTTGAATTCTTATAAATTTATTTTTTTAAATCATGGTTTTTCTGGTTATGCATGCATTCTATATTCATACCTGTTGTTGTCTGTCTGTAAGTGACTTTTGTTTTGTTAAGGATGATGGGGTGTTTTCTAACTACTACAAAAAAAAATTATTCATCATTATAATATTTCTTATGAGGACATTATACTTTGAATCACATTGCTATAATTGAGTAGATTTTTCAAAGATTCCTTTTTACCTTTGTCTTTTCTTGCTCTACATGTGGTGTTTCAAACTCATCCTTCTTTTCATGTCCATTATTTAAACTCTGAAAATGTCATATTAGATCAGTATATATTCTCAAGCTCCCATACATAGGGAAAGGACAAAATGGTCAATTTACCTGTAGTTGCGGTGATTTCTTTTCTGGGGTGGTTATCAGCTCCACCACCACCTTTTGGTTGCGAAGTAATTCATTTTCTAACTCTAATTCTTTGATCTTGTTTTTGAGGGTGAAAGAAAGTGAAACATTAAGTTTCTGAATTAATGACAACTCTTCCATTTCACCTAAATACAATAAGGCCCTTTAAAGTTTTACTCTAGTGTTTTAGTGGTAAATATTGTCTTTCCATGATTTACCCTTCATAATACTTTTGATCCTAACTTCTATGTGCCTGATTCTGTAAAATTCTTTTGGTTTATTGAAATAGAGTCTTATACATGATACATAATTACAACATGTGAACATTAGGTAGATTAGCTTTTTAGCACATTGGACCTTGAAACCCTAGAAATTAAAATCTTAACAAATGGTTAATGTTCCACATGTCACCATATTTACAGAACTTAAGATATGAAACATGTAATTGAGTAGAAAATAAGGTAAAAATGTTAGAAAAAAATATGTTTTTTACTTACGCCTTTGATCAGGATCTTTGTTTATATACATAAAAGCAGGGTCTAAATACTCAATCATGACTCTTAAGCTGAAAGAAAAGATAGCTTGCATATGCCACCAACATGATACAACTACTGAATCTTGTAAGTGCTAATTGTGAATTCCCAAAAAGAATTTTTGTATGTGTAAAATGAAGAACAGCTGGAAATATCATTCCTATTATAGCCATAAGCAACCCTGGACTAACTATTGCAGCTGTCTAAAATTTCTACAGAACTAACTAAACTCAATCCCAAAATTATGCAACCTAAAACATACATAAATATATGTCAAAACAGAAAACAAATCAGATACAATGAGTAAAAATTAACTTGTCTAATGAGATGCAATTTTGGTAGTGAAGAACAGAGAATAGAAGTTCATACAATTAACGTGCAAAACCGTCAATTTCTACGAAGAAAACAAACCTCAATCCCAAAATTCAACCTCGACCGATGGAAAACTCACAAACAAGCAAAAACGAATGATTGAAACAACAAATTATCGCCGGAAAACTTATCGGAAGAGGAGAATTAGTAGCCTTAAAGTATCCAAACCTCCTTTTGTAGTCGACAGGGTTGTCGATCAAATTTTGATATCTTTAATCAACAGGGAAGGGCGAGAGGCAGTGATTGAAGACGACAACTTCAGTTCCTGATATACAAGAGAGCGATGATATTAGGTCATTGTAGTGGAAGACGACAATGAAGAGAAATTTGGTTACTTTTAGTGTAAATAGGAAGGTCTGTAATCTATATGTAATTAATTAGAAGTTAATGGTTAAAAATAATCAGGGAGATTGGAGGATGGAGAGTGAGCTAGAAGAATACTTCCAATTTATGATGAATCGATACCTAAATGAATTTCCATGGTCATATTCTTGACTTTTTGATCCCAGGAGCTGATCAATGATGAAAAATTGATGCTTACAAAAAATTGAGAGATCATTGTTGATTGATCTCGATGAATCGATGATCATGAATCGGGCGATTTAGGGTTTCAAATATCGCAATCGAAGGTGAACACGAACATTGTCAATCTATAGGTTCGTAAATTCTTCACCGATGATCTGGATATGAAAGATTGTTGATTGGTAGCCGACGTTCATTGTCGACGGACATAGAGGTGGACCGATTGAGGGAGGATGGAAACGAGGGGAAGAGATACGGTTAAGAGAGAGAGAGAGAGGGGGGAGAGAGAGAAAGAGAGAGAGAGAGAGAGAGAGAGAGAGAGAGATCTGATAAGGAATGGTGATAGTAGACGTATGTGTACGAGTCACAGTGCATCTTGACCATCCCTTTTTTTGATCCAACGCTCCACTTTTAGTTCTAGGGTTCTCGGGAAACTATGAGTTCTCAAATGATTATTCCTCTCTCTCTCTCTCTCTCTCTCTCTATATATATATATATATATATATATATATATATATATATATATATATATCCTCTTTAATAAATGAAGGTTTTTTTGCCACATGTCAATCTCTTATGAGTTTTGACACTTGTCATTTTGTGGTATTTTTGAATAAATATTTTTTTCATTTGTCATTTTCTTATTTTTTTTATCTTTCTTAGTTAACACATCATATTTACACCTTAATTAATAATTACCTTAATTGAAAATAACCAATAAATTACAATATTACAACTCATATAGTATTTAATATATTTCCTTTTAAATTTCAAATTTAAATAAAATTTTGTTTAAATCTTCATATTTAATTTTTCTTTTGTTCTATCCAACCCGTATAAAATACGGGTCACACAACTAGTATATATATATATATATATATATATATATATATATATATATATATATATATATATATATATATATATATATATATATATATATATATATATATATATATATATATATATATATATATATATATATATATATGGCATTGCAACTCCATAAAAATGGTAAATAACACCATCTAGACACCTCATGCGAAAGCAATCTGTAAATCATTAACAATATTTTGGACAGGTCAAGATTTGAACTCTTGATTTTTTTTGTGAGATTTCACGTCTCTCTACTAGACTCTCATGATAGAAAATTTTCGTCAACTTGAACATATCATAGTATATCAAATCAAGTAAACTAAAATAAAAAGACTAGGTGAAATCAAAACAAAAATTTTGATTTTTAATGATCAAATAAATACTAATGAAGCAAAAATTACTTAAAGGGCAAGTTAATGATTCTTCGTCGCTGAAACATTAGATAAAGCCTAGAAAATTAAACAAGTTATACAGGTTATACGTAAAACGAATATTTACCTTCAATGATAATCAAATAAATACCCGTACCGATATGTCAATATTTAGATGGCTTATTTAATCAACAAAATATTATATAGATCCTTAGCATGTCTAACTTCAATATACGTCCTAAAATACAATCTTTTCAGTGAAATCTATCTTATGAAAATGACAAGTTGACGTTCATAACTACTTGGGCTCAATATAACCTTTTGGTGATTGGACTACAGGGCCAACATCTTCTTTCTTTCTTTCCTTTTTTTTTTTTTTTTTTTTGATCAAATTGCCACCTTTATCATGGCCTTATAGGACATTAGGATGTAATATCATCATAAACTACAAATAATCAAATGCCACTGTTTATGTAAACCCGAAAAAGTAAAAAAAATTATTTCTTTTACGAATTAATCTGTTGCTTTATGATTTTAAGTTTTAGTCCAACGTATTATTTTATTTTTTTGTGAATTTGTCCAAATTTTTTCCAAAACTTTTCTATTTTTCTGAGCTTTTTTCTTTTATATCTCTAACACTTGCGGTTTTTAATATGTTTTTAGCACCTTTTTTTCAGAAAAATATTTTTTACATATTTTTTTTACAAACTCTGTGTTTGCCAAACGGAAACAATGCAGTGTTTTACAAAAACAAATATACATGAAAGTCTATATTTTGGACCTATTAACAAAAAAATAATTAAACATTAAAACCGGCTATTACTTGTAATTAAGCCTATAAACAATAGCAAATTTTGATGATTGTACATATGACGTTTTGTCAAAAAACCAAAATATAAATACATTTTTTTCAATACATAATTATTTTAACCTTAAGTTTTATCTATTTGAATATTAAAAGTGTATTTAAGATTTCATTTTAAACCTCAAAATGCCATAATAAGTTTTATCTATTTGAATATTAAAAGTGTATTTAAGATTTCATTTTAAACCTCAAAATGACTTGTGCCGATGGAAATGAATTTTTAAAAAAATATTTAGATTAGCTTTACCTTTTATACATTGTTTTTATAACAACCATCTTTTACATCTCCATATTTTTTTTCTTTGAAAAAATACTTTCAAAACATTTTTTACAGTTTTGTTTTTTTAGAATTGTTTTTTGCAAAAATTACACTTTTACATGTACGTTTTTATGTGCATGTTTTTTAATCTTCCCGTTTCACAAATTACTTACGTATTCCTTTTCATGCAAAAAGTGTTGCAAAAAAATTGTTCCCCTACAATTTCTTTTACAAACGAAGAGTACGCTCTTGTGTATAGTAAAACATAACCCCCATTGCAAATTATGTTTTGCCTATTACACATACACAAATTTTCCACAGCATCGCTTGGAAACTAAAAAACGTCAATAAAAATCTACACAATCTTTCAAAAAATAACATCTAAAACCAAAATGTAATCTTCATATACAAAACAAGACTTTATATTGTCCAACATTCCACCAAGACCAAGACTCCCGTAAATTTTTGTTTGTGTGGAAAAGACATAAATGCCCTTCTCATTTTCATTTCCGAAAATAACCCTAGAAAGTTTGTCCTGTCCATTATTTAGTTAGGGTATACGATGATATCCTAGCATGAACTTGAAGAGTGATTTTCATCACTACATGGGCCACCAAAAATAGGTCTCATGTAAGCAGTGTCGAATCTTCTCCAATAGGAATGGATCGTGTAAACGGGTCTATCCATTAACATTGATAAATTGTCTTTTGCTCTTGAAAGATTTTCAGAAGCCGATTCTTCTACAGACAACAATGGAAGTGTCATGTCCTCTTTTGGAGATCCCGGATCACCCCTTGTGTTTGTTGTATTTGAATTACTACTAGTAGAAGGAAGTAGATGATCCACCAGCGGTTTTGTTAAAAAACCAAACACCTGAAACACAAAGTCACTTAGGGTAAAACCGTCTTTTTCTCTTTCAACAAATAATAATGTTTAATACTTACAATGGTACTGAAGAGCACGATGACAATAGTGGTGGTGATCATTGTGGCATTCGTGGGGTCCAGTGTCACACCCGAGTGAGTAAACTGTGCAAATAATATATAATAATAGTGTTGAGTTTTAAATTTTAATTTTTTGATTACAAAATAATGACTTTAAAATTTAAATAAGATAAATTTTTAAATAAATATACTTGTTTGAATGCTAAGGCAACAGAAACAGCACCCCTCATTAAACCAGCCCACCAAATTACCATCTAAAAAAATAAATTGTGTTTAAATTAAAATAAGCAAGAAAAAGAAATATATTGGTTAATTTAATTAGTGTGTGTGTGTGTGTGTGTGTTTACCTGGTGTTTTCTTGAGATTTTTGTTGAGTCACCTCCACTTCTGTGCATGTAATTGGAAATAATAGAAAGGGGAAACACAAAAGCAACACGTCCAACCAATATTAACATCATCACAGTGCTGTAAATCCCCATTTTTGTCCAAATACTGTGACATGAATGTTAAGTAATTGAAAGGGTAAAATGGTCAATTACTCACGCATCGAAACATGAGTGTGTGTAGATTGAATTTGTAAAAGGAAAAATAGTGTTTAATTACCTTAACATGCTCATTTTCCACTTCTCATAGTCGAGAGCATCCATTCCCACATAAAGGAAGATAAATGTTTCAGCAATGAAAGACAATGTTGCAAATGCATACCTGAGTTTACTTATTATTTGATTAATTAAACTCTTTTCTTAAAAAAAAAATGAAAAAAATTTAGATGTGAATTTGATCATACATGCCTGGTGGTGATTCTTGAACTTTCAGTCACATTATGCCATGAATAGTGAGACATCAAAACCCCAGCAAAGAAGACTGTTAGAATTCCACTGAGTTCAAATAGCTGCAAAATATAAATTTATTATATCTAACACACTAATTATATAAAAGATTTTTAAAAAATGCATATTAGCAGAAGCTTTTTACCTCTGCCAACATGTAGGACAAATATGCTACAAGAACCATCAAAGCAATTTCTCTGACACTTGAATGCCTGTGAAAGAGATAATTAATGTGTTAAATATGTATAAAAAAAATCATCATATTTGGGTTTTCCTTAATTGATTTAAATGTAAGAAATAAATATCAACCTGCCAACATACAGGCCTCTAAGAATGTATGCTGTCACAAGCCCAGCCTACAGAAAAGATTTAACAAGTCAAAAAGATTGAGAGATTTTTATTAAATTATTCAGATAAAATAAAAATTGGACTTACTGAAACTCCAAGAAGTGTGCTTGTGGTGAATAGATATAAGAAATCTAGAAAGATTCGAAGAGCTGTGTGGCTATTAAGTGTATCTGCATTGATTTTTTGAACAGCATTGAAAAGAACAACAGATGTTGCATCATTCACTACACCTTCTCCAAACACTAGGCTATATAGTAAAGGTGTCTCATCTTGGCTCAAAACCTACATATATAGTTTTGCATCAACAATCATAATCAATTTCATGTTTTGGTATCTGATGCATTCTGACTAACCTGTAATGTGCATACAGTATCTGTTGATGAGAAAATTGTCCCAATACCTAAACCATTGGTAACATAGTTTGTTAGGTTTTAGATGAACAATCATAGCTCAGGGTTTATCAAATAATAAGAATTGATAGATGATCATACTAAGATACTCGCTGATAGTCAAACCATTAAACCCTAATTTTGGAAAAAGCCACCAGCAACCTACACAAGCACCAATTAGTCAATTACTAAATTTCAGAGTTGAAGATAAATGGTAACTGATCATATGAGTGTCGATACACAGAAGTTTAACATAATACCAGCTGCAACTATGGATGTTGATATGAGAACACCTGTGACTCCAAACAACATGATAGGGAAAAAGTTGTGGAAGAACTGTTTCTTCTTCACCTGAAAGCTGTTCATGGTAAGCTTAAAAATTAGGGTTACATGTAGAATAGCGGAGGTAATTGGATAAACCAAATTCACAGGCACCGACCTTACCCAGCATTGAAGATTATCGGTGGAAGTAAGTAGATAAAGAATAATTCTTCACTGAATCTTAACAGACGAGAGCTTTTCCACTTGCTTGTGCATAAGATGATTGTTCCAACAACAAACCCCTATTTGTCATGCCAGTAAGCGATCAAATAAAGACAACTAAATGTTTCAGCGACGTATCGTGATCCCAAATGTTTCGGTTTTTGTACAATTGGTTTTCCTTACATGTAGAACTAGTAACCAGTTAAGCAATAAAATAACAGCTAAATTCGATCGAGAAAT
This sequence comes from Lactuca serriola, assembly GCF_051521515.1. NCBI lineage: Eukaryota > Viridiplantae > Streptophyta > Magnoliopsida > Asterales > Asteraceae > Lactuca > Lactuca serriola. The sequence goes on along the minus strand of NC_136416.1, from coordinate 160,983,470 downwards.
GGAGGAATTGATTATGATGCGGAATTGAGGAGAAAGAGAGAAATCTTACGATGAGGATAGCAGTGATAGACTCGTTCAACCAAGGATACTCTTCAAGCAAGTGTCCGATGACTAAGCATACACAGAGTAGTGCAACGAATAATGTGATCGGAACGACCTGACTATGAGTACTGTCGAGGTTCATCGTCACAGCAGAATACAATGTGGAATTTTCATTCATCGCCTCCATTTTTTTTACCTGTTTCTCGATCTCCGATCAACTCCTTACGTTTTCCGGATTACAAATTAGGGATGCAGAGTAAGTGCGAGGGAGCCTGTTTTCCCGGAGCGGAAAGGGAAACTGAGTGTGGTGGATGCATCAGGAACTGACACGTGCCCGACTGTCGATGTGAATGATACACGTGTGTTTCAGGTATCCCTAACGAATTTTTTTGTCTATTTTATATTACAACCAACATTTTGTCATTTGTTTTACAACAAACATGCGTCAAGTATACAGATCTTCTCACAAAAATAAAATGAGAAGGAAAATAAAGATACGTTATAAAAAAATATCCAAAAGAATAAATCGTAAGAATCGTCCATATGGTCTCATGCTCTACTTTCTTAGAATTGTCTTTATTCATGGTTTCTTATTGTTTTGAAACTTACATGCTTATCACTTGCTCTTTTAGCTTCGTGTTTTGTTTTTTAAGTGTCTCAAATGTCTTAAACGAATGTGATTTTTATATTTTAAGAACTATTACCCTCTCTCTATTTCTCTCCGACACTTCTCTCTCCTACCTCCTTCTATTAATGTAAAAGAATGAGAGAAGTTTTTGTTTGAATTGATTAAAAAACTTGTGTTCAATAATAGTGAAACTTGTGTTCAATAATAGTGAAGAATACATACATATACAGAAGAGAAGAGCAAAACAGACTAACTAACTCATAATATAAGAATGACGAAAATACTCTTCTATCTAACTACCATCTAAAAACAGTTTATAACAACTTTTCTAACTGTAAAAACTAACACCCCCCCCCCCCCCCCCCCCAAAAGCTGGAGGGTAGGGAACTACATGTAGCTTGGAAATAGCTTCACGATGCTGTGAAGATGGTAGATTGTTGGTAAAAACATCAGCACGTTGAGAAGTAGTTGGAACATGTGATAAAGAAATGAGTCCTTCTTGAAGCTTTTGTCTAACAAAATGACAATCGAGCTCGATGTGCTTAGTTCTTTCATGAAAAACAGGGTTGGTAGCAATGTATATGGCGGCCATATTATCACACTTGAGAGGTATTTGAGTTATATTAGGCACTTGAAACTCATGTAAAAGTCTAGACAACCATGCCAACTCAGCACATATTCTCCTCATTGAACGATACTCAGCTTCAGCCGAAGAAAGAGATACTGTAACTTGCTTTTCAGACTTCCAAGAGATCGGACTTCCCCCAAATAGAATGAAATAGCCACTGACTGATCTTCGTGTGATTGGGCATGCTGCCCAATCTGAATCGCAATAAGCTTCAATGTTAAAATTGGAAAGTTTATTAAAAAATAAACCTTGATTAACAGTGCCTTTAATGTATTTCAATACATGTAAAGCAGCATCATAGTGTTGTTGACAAGGAGTTTTGTTAAACTGACTCAAGTGTTGTACAGTGAAGGCGATGTCTGGTCTAATGTGCACTAGAAAGTTCAACTTGCCAATTAGTTGTCTGTACAATGTCGGATCATGAAGGGGATTGTCCATAAGTGGTAAAAGTTTAAGATTGTGAGGCAATGGAGTAGAAACTGGAGCAGTATCTTCCATATAATAGAGGTTAAGTAATTCTTGAGCAAACTTGTGTTGAAGAACAACTAATCCGTCAGCCACCTTGTCAAACTGAAGTCCAAGAAAGTAATTGACTTCCCCCAAGTCTTTTATGCGAAATTGACTCATTTTTAAAGAAGAAATTTCATCTTGATCATCACCTGTTAGTAAAATATCATCCACATACACTGCTAATATAACAATTGAAGTAGCAGTCTTCTTAATGAAAAGAGAATAATCATTGAGAGAATGAGTATATCCTTTTTGATGCAGAAAATGGGATAATTTTGCATACCACTGCCTTGAAGCTTGTTTTAAACCATCGAGGGACTTTTTAAGTTTGCAAACAAGATGATCTGAAGTAGTAGAATAGCCTTGTGGTAATTTCATGTAAACATCTTCATGAAGATCACATGAAGGAAGGCATTATTGATGTCAAGTTGTTGAATTTTCCAATCTTTTTTAACAGCCAAAGAAACTAAACATCGAATAGTATTGAATTTGACTACTGGAGAGAAAGTTTCATGATAGTCAATGCCCTCTTTTTGAGTGAAACCTTTGGCTACTAACCGTGCCTTGTAGCGATCAATAGACCCATCAGCCTTATATTTAAGTTTGTACACCCATCGACATGAAATTGGCTTTTTTCCCTTGGGTAAAGAAACAATATCCCAAGTATGATTTGTTTGTAATGCTTCAAGTTCTTGTTGCATAGCAAATTCCCAATGAGGATTCCCTTTAGCTTGATGATAAAAATCAGGCTCAACTTCATGTTTAGAAACATTGAAGGCAAAAGTGGAAATAGGATAAAGAACAGGAACTTGAGGATCAAGATTGCACATATTTGTTATAGTGTGAAAAAAAATATGTGAAGAATCAACAACATTGTTGCATATATAATCTCGTAAGTGCACAGGTGGGTTATGAGTTCTAGAAGATGTCCTTCTAGGAATATGAGGAGGTTGAGGCTGAGAAGAAGAAATGTTTTCAGTCGGAACAGAAATTGAAGGTGATGAAGATGTAATAGGTGTATCATTGGAGTGTGTAGGAAGAAAAGAATGTGGATTATGTGACACAGTAGAAGATATGGCATGTAATAGAAAAATGTTCTCAAAAAACTTGATATCTCTTGCAATGTGAATAACTTTGGTAGTAATATTGAGAACTTTAAAAGCTTTTTGTCCAATGGGATAGCCAATTAAGACACAAGGATGAGCTCTTGACATAAATTTATCACGACCCATAGTAGAAGTAGTGATGTAGCACAAGCATCCATAGGCTTTTAACTGTGTTAAATCCGGCTGTTTTTGATAAAGAAGTTCAAAAGGAGTTTTGAACTTAAGAGAAGCTGAAGGCATCCGATTAATGAGATGAACAGTTGTTCGGACACATTTAGACCAGTAAGGAAAACCAAGACCAGCTTGATATAATAAAGCTCGTCCAACTTCAAGTATATGCTGATGTTTTCGTTCAACTATTCCATTTTGTTGAGGGGTAAATGGAGTAGATTTTTGATGTAGAATCCCATGTTTGCTATAGAATTCTATGCCTTCATGACTACATCCAAGCTCATAAGCATTATCGGTACGAACAACTTTAATAGTTTTGTTAAGCTGAGTTTGAACGAAAACAACAAATTGTTTGATAATTCCCATTGCATACCCTTTATGTGTAACCATATGCACCCAAGTGTGTTTACTATAGTCGTCAACTATAGTAACAAAAAATTTGAGCCCATCATGAGATATGTACTTGTATGGACCCCAAACATCCACATGAATGAGATCAAAAACAGCTTGAGATTGAGATAAACTAGTTGGAAAGTGCAATTTGTGATGTTTTGCTTTAAAACAAATCATACACGAATTAACATCATCATCATGAGATTTACAACCAGGAATAGAAAGATGATTTAATTTGCTAAGAGAAATATGTCCCAATCGTTTGTGCCATAACAAAATATTAGAAAGTTTTGTAACTACAGTTACAGAATTACAAAAGAGATTGGATACAGAGAAACTGAAAGACAAGGAATTACAAATGGTTTTGTGATAAAAAAACATAAAGATCATTGACATTATTGCTAAAGAGACTAAGAGAGAGTTTATTCCTTGACGAAGGGTCCTGCAATAGGCAATGTTGATCAGTGAAAATGATAAAGGATTGGAGTTGTGAATTCAATTTTGAAATTGAAACAAGATTGTATTTGAAATTGGGAACATACAAGACTCCTTGAAGAATCAAGGAATCGTGTAATTTGACATTTCCAAAAAAAGAAACACATGTATTAGTACCATTAGGTAAACCAATGAAATGAGGATGAGGTAATTGGAATAAAGAAAGAAACAAGGTTTTATTAGAACACATGTGATATGTTGCCCCTGTATCAACGATCCATGAATAAAGTGGTTGTAAAAGAGATGATGATTTGTACACATTAGCAGCAAACTTCTTGAAAGAAAAAGTACCTTCAGATTCCATGGATGCATCCATAAGAGAGGTTTGAGCAGAAAAACTAGAAGAAGATGGATTGATATTGTTGTTTTGAAGAAGAATCATCAATTTTTGATATTGTTCTTGTGAGATGCTAGAATTGGAATCAACAACAACATTCTGAACAGTGGATTTTGGTTCTTCATGTTTGGATTTGCTGAATTTGAAATTTGCAGGGAATCCATGGAGACGATAACACTACGATTTGGTATGACCAGGCTTTTTGCAATGATTGCAAACCAGCAATTTCTTGGACATAGAACTGTTTTCAACATATGCATTCATGGCAATGATGTCGGTATTAATTGGAGTAGAAGTATTAATACCACGTTGTCATTCCTCTTGAAGAATTAATGAGTATGCAGTGGATACAGTAGGAAGAGGCTTAGTCATGAGAATCTGACCACATACAACTTTTTAAGAATCATCAAGGCCCATAAGAAGTTGAATGAGGCGTTGTTCTTCAAGAAATTGATTAATCTTTTATGCAGCTTCACAGGAACATGGAGGAGTTGCTTGAACAAGACGCAATTCTTCCCAAATTCGAGTTAATTTGGTGAAATATGTGGTGAAATCGTCTGAACCTTGAGAAGTCGAATACAGCTGTTGTTGAATTTGGTAAATCAAGGCGTCATCTGGTTGTTCAAACCTTTGGTTCAATTGAAGCCTGTGACATCCCCAAAATCTCGGCCAGAAAAGACCGATTTTTCATTTATGTTTTTAAATATTTTCAGAGTAAATCCTTTTGATTTGAAAGAGTTGCGGAATTTGTTCCCAAAAACAAAACATGATAAAACAATGTTTACCGAAGCATTTCATAAAAGAAATGTATTTTCATTATAATCAAAACTCGGGGTGTCATGTTCCGATACAGACCAATAAGCATAAACGAATACATTACAAGTCATATAACAAATATAAACATATGCAGACTTGTAAACAAAACAACTTGATGGTTCATCCATCTCATGCCCTTCCGCCACTTCCTGTAATACAATTTAAAACTGAGTGGGTCAGGCTTGGGAGCCTGGTGAGCATATAGGGTTTTCAACCCACAATAAATATCATATTTAATTTTCACCAACCAACAATAACCTAATTACCCATTCCCGTTATTCTCACTTTAATGTCCCTAAAACAACTAACATAAGGGACCTAGTCTAAGAATATTTCATCGGGGCGACAACACATGTTTCGGGGGTACCTCAGCAATATATGTCAAATAAGGCAACCATGAGGGGGATGGAGTACAGCAAATGAACACCCAAGTTCATTAACACCTACAGGTGGCGAACCTGCTAATGTTTCCACAAGACTGTCTAGAATAGCCAGTGGTCGTCATCTAAACTCCGCTAGATGACTCAATCAAACAACAACGAGGCCTCTCATCTGTTTATTACACACCAACTGTCTACCCATGTTCTACCCAACATATTAGTAGATAAAAATATACATTTGCATACATAGTTTAAAAACCTGTATAACATGCTTTGATCAACACATATATCACATAACAGATGAGGCACACACACATAACACATATCTCATAGAGAAATAATCAGATCTATAAGATAGAAGAGAGTGAATACACATTCACACATAACACAACCAAATATATACACATAGCACGTATTTTATATAAAATACTTCGTATTATTGTATTAGAAGAAGGTAACTACACACTCTCACTTATAAACAACAATACACTTAATACACTCGGACCAAACTTGTATTATTATCGTGTTTATGAAAGTTAGTATACACTCACTTGATCAGAAGATGATCCGACAGCACTACGGCTTATAGAAGTAGTAATCCTCAGCAGATCTGGAAGATCTTCACAAAAATCGAACTTTTCGCGGGCAGAGCTTCGACTCGGGAACCGCACTTCTCGGGATCTTCGGGATCTCGGGACTTGCTTCGGGACTAGAGTATGATACCGGGGCTTCGGGGTATTTCTGGCACGCAAACGATGCAAAACGGGAGAGAGAAGAGAAGAAATGAACAAAACTCTCGGCTGCCTTCGGATCCCTTTTATAGAGGCTGGAGCCTCGGAGTACGCGGGACGTACTGCAGTACGCAGCGCGTACTGCTTCCGAAATCGTCACTGCATGCGTCATCCAAAGTGTCGACACTATGCTGAGTACGCGGTAGCGTACCCTCGTACGCAGGGCGTACTCCGGATCACACCGGTGACTTGTCTTCGGATAAGACTTCCGATTTTATAATTAAATTTAAATACAAAATGATTAATAAACTTCGGAAATTCATAACTTCTTCATACGAACTCCGTTTTCGACGTTCTTTATATCCACGGAAAGGTGAGACCACGCTCTACAACTTTCGTTTAGATTCCGTCGGCTAATTTTGACTTTATTTTTATTAATTATTTTTAATAGGCTGGGATAGAAACTTTCGTTATAAATTCATAACTTCTTCGTTTGACGTCCGTTCTTGCCTAACTTTTTATCGCTTCGATACCAATAATGAGATCTTCGATTCTCATTTAGATTGCTTCGGCTAAAAACCGCTCGATCTCAAATCGAGTATTTCAGGCTGCATACCGCTAAGTCGGAACTTCGATAAATCATAACTTCCTCATACAAAGTCAGATTTGGGCGTTCTATATATATTCGGAAACCTCGTTTCAATTACTACAACATTAACCAAAGATATTAAGTTTATTTTACACTTAAATTTTGACGCTTATTTTTATTCTTAATTAATCAAACCACATAATTAAGCAATTAAGCACAAAACACACAATACTCAAATAATACAATCTTATTATTTCAAAACGGGTTACAAAGGTTAACCTAGACCATTACATTGCTAAAAAATGGAAAGCCTGGAAACACAGGCGTTACAATTCTCTCCACCTTAGAATGATTCCGTCCCCGGAATCACACATCGACAAACAAATGCGGATAGCGACTCAACATGTCACTCTCCGTCTCCCAGGTGAGATTCGGCCCATTCGCGTGTTTCCATCGGACAAGCACTAACCCAACCATTTTGCGTCGCAACTTCTTAGTCTTTCAGTCAACAATTGCCTTTGGTTCTTCAATCAACCTTTTGTTCTCATCAATTCTCAATTCAGAAATTGGAATTATATCGGGAACTTCTCCCGTGAACTTCCTCAAATAACACACATGAAAGGTGTTGTGAATTCCATTCAGTTCTTCGGGTAATTCGAGCTTGTAAGCTTGGTTCCCAATCCTCTGAAGAACTCTAAACGGTCCAATAAACCTTGGACTCAACTTTCCCCTTTTACCAAATCTTATAAGTCCCTTCCACGGCGAGACTTTAAGCAAAACCGAATCTCCAACCTCAAAAGTCATCGGTCTTCGCTTCTTGTCAGCATAGCTCTTTTGACGATCTTGAGCTGCTAACATTCTTTCCCTAATTATTTTCAACTTTTCAGCAGTTTGATGAACCATCTTCGGTCCCATAAACTGCTTTTCCCCAGCCTCAAGCCAACAAGACGGCGTACGACACTTCTGTCCATACAAAGCTTGATAAGGTGCCATCTTAATGCTCGAGTGAAAACTATTATTATAGGAAAATTCTACCAACGGTAAATGTTCATCCCAATTACCTAGGAATTCCAAGGTACATGCTCTCAGCATATCTTCAAGTGTTTGTATTGTTCTTTCACTCTGACCATCAGTCTGCGGATGGTAAGCTGTGCTTAAACATAACTTGGTACCCATTTCCTCTTGTAGACTTTTCCAAAACCTTGAGGTGAAACGGCTATCACGATCCGATACAATCGTTAACGGAACACTGTGAAGCCTCACAATTTCCTTCACGTAAGAATTCGCAAGCTTTTCCATAGACCATTTCTCCCTGGCCGTTATGAAATGCGCACTCTTAGTGAATCGATCAACGACCACCCAAATCATGTCGTGACCATTCTTTGTTCTGGGCAGTTTAGTGACAAAATCCATAGCAATGTCTTCCCACTTACCCATAGGCACAGGCAATGGTTCTAAACTCCCGTAAGGTTTCTGATGTTGTGTCTTGACTCTCGCACAAGTCACACACTCGGCCACATACTTTGCAACATCAAGCTTCATCGTCGGCCACCAGTAGTAGGGTTTCAGGTCCCTATACATTTTAGTGCTACCCGGATGAATTGAGTACATGGTTTTGTGAGCTTCTTCCATCAGAAGATCCCTAATTCCTCCTGACTTAGGTACCCAAATACGATCTTGGAATACCTTCAGTCCATGACCGTTAGTACCAAACACCAACGTTTTACCCAAACGTTCCTCCTTTCGGTCATTTTTCTCAGAAGCTTCCTCTTGATCTTTCTTTATACTTTCCACAATGGTCGGGACAACTTCAATTCTCAACGCTCTTGGCCTCTTCCTTTCAAGATTGACCTTCCGACTGAGAGCATCAGCAACAACATTAGCTTTACCGGGGTGGTAAAGTATCTCGCAGTCTTAGTCTTTAAGTAATTCTAGCCAGCGTCGTTGCCTCATATTCAATTCTTTCTGATTAAAGAGGTATTGGAGACTCTTATGATCAGTGAAAAGTTTGCACTTCGTGCCATAGAGGTAATGCCTCCATATTTTCAGAGCGAAAACCTCGCTGCCAACTCCAAATCATGAGTCGGGTAATTCTTTTCGTGCTCTTTCAGCTGTCGAGACGCATATGCTATCACATTTTCTCTTTGGGTCAAAACACAACCCAATCCAACACCAGATGCATCGCTATAAACAGCGAAGTCTTCAACTCCATCGGGTAGAGAAAGTATTGGTGCCTCGCATAGCTTCTTTTTTAACTTCTCGAATGCTTCATTATGCTTATCACTCCAAGCATAAGTAGCTCCTTTGTGGGTCAAAGCTGTCAATGGAGTAGCAATCGAAGAAAAGCCTTGGATAAACCTGCGGTAATATCCGGCTAATCCCAAAAAGCTTCGAATCTCCGTGGGACTTTTCGGTTGTTCCCACTTCGTCACAGCTTCGATCTTCGCTGGATCAACCATTATCCCTTCTTGGTTGACCACGTGACCCAAGAATTGGACCTCACGAATCCAAAAATCACATTTGGAGAACTTCGCATAAAGCTCCTCCTTCTTCAAAACTTCTAACACTTCTCGCAAGTGTCTACCATGCTCCTCCTGGCTTTTCGAGTAAATCAGAATGTTGTCTATGAACACTATCACAGATTTATCAAGGAACGGGTTACAAACCCTATTCATCAAATCCATGAACGCTGCTGGAGCATTGGTTAGTCCAAACGACATAACCAAGAACTCGTAGTGTCCATATCTAGTTCTGAATGCAGTTTTCTCGATATCTTGCTCTCTTACTTTCAGCTGATGATATCCTGACCTAAGATTGATCTTCGAGAAATAGCTCGAACCTTGCAATTGATCAAACAGGTCATCAATCCTCGGCAACGGATATCTATTCTTTATTGTTGCCTTGTTCAGCTCTCTGTAATCGATGCACATTCTCATACTTCCATCTTTCTTCTTTACAAATAACACCGGAGCTCCCCAGGGCGATGAACTAGGTCTAATGAAACCTTTGTCCAATAACTCCTGAAGTTGCATCATCAGCTCCTTCATCTCCGTCGGTGCTAATCGATAAGGTGCTTTTGCTATTGGCGTGGTTCCTGGTAACAAGTCTATTCTGAACTCCACTTGTCTATCAGGTGGTAATCCAGGAAGATCCTCGGGGAACACTTCCGTAAAATCACACACCACTGTAATGCTCTGCATCACCTTCTTTTCCATCTTAGCATCAATCACAAATGCTAAATATGATGTACATCCCTTGGTCAAACACTTTCTGGCTTTCATTAGAGAAATGATCCCAGAATTCACTCGCTGTTTGTCCCCATACACCATAAACGAATCTTTTCCAGGCGGGTTTACTTTAACGATCTTTTTCTTGCATAAAATTTCGGCATCATTGGCGCTAAGCCAATCCATTCCCAAGACGATGTCGAAACCATTAAGTTTGATAGGCAATAACGCCTCGTGAAACTTATTCCCATTAAGGTCGATCAAGACGTTTTTCATACGATGGCTAACAGGTACAAACTTGCCACTAGCTACTTCGACTAATAAAGCATTATCTAGTCTATCAATAGGCAAAGCTAGCTTTCTACCAAACTCATGCGAAATAAAGGAGTAGTTGGCTCCAGAATCAAACAATATATGAGCAGGTAATTCGTTTACGAGAAAGGTACCTGAAGCGACATCAGCTTCATCTTTCGCAGCCTCAAGTGTCATCTGGAAGGCTCTCGCCTTCGGCTTTGGTGGAATGTTGGGCTTTGCTACCTCCTTCTTCTTTGGACAATCTTTCAAAATGTGCCCCTCTTCATTACAACCAAAACACATCCTTTTGTTGTTCGGACATTCATTGGCAAAATGTCCAACCTTTCCACACTTGTAGTAGGTCACATCCTCGCTACATTTCCCAAAGTGCTTTTTCTTACACTTATCACACCACTTTGCTTCGCCTCCTTTTCCTCCAAACTTTTTCGAATCAGATTTCGAAAATTTTCCTTTCTTACCGGAACCAGATGTTCCCTCAAACTTTCTTTTCTCACCAACATCAACCTTGTCGGTGGTTCTCCCCTTGATCATGTTCTAAACAGACTTGGCATCCCAGATAGCTGCCTCTAGAGTAAGTGCCTGACGTACTGGCACCTCGTACTCCCATGGGAGTCCCTTCGCATACCGATCCACCTTTGTCAGCTCGTCTGGAACGATACGCAAGGCAAACTCCATCTTATCGGTGAAGTTATTGGTGTATTCATCAACTGACATGCTGCCTTTCGTCAATGTCAGGAACTTGTTCTCCAACTCCAACAAATTTTGAGCCGAATAGAACTTGCGCTTGAACTGCACCAAGAACTCTGCCCATGACAATTGCAGTGGCTCATTAGGGCTTAACGTCTTCCTTAGAGTGTTCCACCAATGGGCGGCTCCTCCTCGGAACTGACGCACTTCATAGATAGTCTGCAACTTACCTCTGCAGCCACAAGTCATGAAGGCTAGCTCTATTTCGGAGATCCAATCCATAACCCCAATCGGATCCTCCTTCACGATAGATATTCAAATCATCCTTATCGCTCCGAAACGTTTACATGCTAGTTCTAATATCGTAGACGTACGCTTAGAATCCTACACACATAAGGTTTCTAGATCCGGTCGGCAACAAACCATAGATCCGAACAAATAATATCATATATGGCAACATATAACATTAAGCACATAAAAGCATTTTAGGCAACTTTCCTAAAATAAACTAGTGCTCGTGTCTAAAACATAACAGACACACATCTCAAAATTCCACTTAGCATTCTAAGTTTAAGTCTAGAAATCCTACAAATTCCTAGTTCGCTTAAACTAATGCTCTGATACCAACTGTGACATCCCCAAAATCTCGGCCAGAAAAGACCGATTCTTCATTTATGCTTTTAAATATTTTCAGAGTAAATCCTTTTGATTTGAAAGAGTTGCGGAATTTGTTCCCAAAAACAAAACATGATAAAACAATGTTTACTGAAGCATTTCATAAAAGAAATGTACTTTCATTATAATCAAAACTCGGGGTGTCATGTTCCGATACAGACCAATAAGCATAAACGAATACATTACAAGTCATATAACAAATATAAACATATGCAGACTTGTAAACAAAACAACTTGATGGTTCATCCATCTCATGCCCTTCCGCCACTTCCTGTAATACAATTTAAAACTGAGTGGGTCAGGCTTGGGAGCCTGGTGAGCATATAGGGTTTTCAACCCACAATAAATATCATATTTAATTTTCACCAACCAACAATAACCCAATTACCCATTCCCGTTATTCTCACTTTAATGTCCCTAAAACAACTAACATAAGGGACCAAGTCTAAGAATATTTCATCGGGGCGACAACACATGCTTCGGGGGTACCTCAGCAATATAAGTCAAATAAGGCAACCATGAGGGGGATGGAGTACAGCAAATGAACACCCAAGTTCATTAACACCTACAGGTGGCGAACCTGCTAATGTTTCCACAAGACTGTCTAGAATAGCCAGTGGTCGTCATCTAAACTCCGCTAGATGACTCAATCAAACAACAACGAGGCCTCTCATCTGTTTATTGCACACCAATTGTCTACCCATGTTCTACCCAACATATTAGTAGATAAAAATATACATTTGCATACATAGTTTAAAAACCTGTATAGCATGCTTTGATCAACACATATATCACATAACAGATGAGGCACACACACACATAACACATATCTCATAGAGAAATAATCAGATCTATAAGATAGAAGAGAGTGAATACACATTCACACATAACACAACCAAATATATACACATAGCACGTATTTTATATAAAATACTTCGTATTATTGTATTCGAAGAAGGTAACTACACACTCTCACTTATAAACAACAATACACTTAATACACTCGGACCAAACTTGTATTATTATCGTGTTTATGAAAGTTAGTATACACTCACTTGATCAGAAGATGATCCGACAGCACTACGGCTTATAGAAGTAGTAATCCTCAGCAGATCTGGAAGATCTTCACAAAAATCGAACTTTTCGCGGGCAGAGCTTCGACTCGGGAACCGCACTTCTCGGGATCTTCGGGATCTCGGGACTTGCTTCGGGACTAGAGTATGATACCGGGGCTTCGGGGTATTTCTGGCATGCAAACGATGCAAAACGGGAGAGAGAAGAGAAGAAATGAACAAAACTCTCGGCTGCCTTCGGATCCCTTTTATAGAGGCTAGAGCCTCGGAGTACGTGGGGCGTACTGCAGTACGCAGCGCGTACTGCTTCCGAAATCGTCACTGCATGCGTCATCCGAAGTGTCGACACTATGCTGAGTACGCGGTAGCGTACCCTCGTACGCAGGGCGTACTCCGGATCACACCGGTGACTCGTCTTCGGATAAGACTTCTGATTTTATAATTAAATTTAAATACAAAATGATTAATAAACTTCGGAAATTCATAACTTCTTCATACGAACTCCGTTTTCGACGTTCTTTATATCCACGGAATGGTGAGACCACGCTCTACAACTTTCGTTTAAATTCCGTCGGCTAATTTTGACTTTATTTTTATTAATTATTTTTAATAGGCCGGGATAGAAACTTTCGTTATAAATTCATAACTTCTTCGTTTGACGTCCGTTCTCGCCTAACTTTTTATCGCTTCGATACCAATAATGAGATCTTCGATTCTCATTTAGATTGCTTCGGCTAAAAACCGCTCGATCTCAAATCGAGTATTTCAGGCTGCATACCGCTAAGTCGGAACTTCGATAAATCATAACTTCCTCATACGAAGTCAGATTTGGGCGTTCTATATATATTCAGAAACCTCGTTTCAATTACTACAATATTAACCAAAGATATTAAGTTTATTTTACACTTAAATTTTGACGCTTATTTTTATTCTTAATTAATCAAACCACATAATTAAGCAATTAAGCACAAAACACACAATACTCAAATAATACAATCTTATTATTTCAAAACGGGTTACAAAGGTTAACCTAGACCATTACATTGCTAAAAAATGGCAAGCCTGGAAACACAGGCGTTACAATTGAAGCCATATTTCTCGAGCAGTATTCAAGAATAACACGCTATCGGCAATGTTTTTGCATAGAGAATTCAAAATCCAACTTATCACCATAGAATCGGCTCGAAACCAGGTAGAATACGAAGAAGAGGTAATTGTTGGTTCATAAATTGTTCCATCAACAAAACCTAATTTGTTCTTGGCAGCTAACGTTATGATCATTGATCGTTTCCAAGAAGCAAAGACAATTCCATTAAAAAGATTGGTAATGAGAATAGAACTCGGATTATCAGAAGAAGCAATGAAAAAAGGATTAGATGAATCGATAGCAGAAGAAATTGAATCAGCCATGGAGAATCGAAACCTAATCTGATACCATGTTAATGTAAAAGAATGAGAGAAGTTTTTGTTTGAATTGATTCGGAAACTTGTGTTCAATAATAGTGAAGAATACATACATATACAGAAGAGAAGAGCAAAACAGACTAACTAACTCATAATATAAGAATGACGAAAATACCCTTCTATCTAACTACCATCTAAAAACAGTTTATAACAACTTTTCTAACTGTAAAAACTAACACCTTCCATGTTCTCTTATATTGAAATATGAAGCAAAAGAACCCCAAAAATGTCGATAAGATGCAATAAAGGGGCACACACAGCCATTCGGGCTTTGTGGAGCAAGAACAACCCAAGAAGATGTTTCTATTATTATACAAATAAGGTAATATCAAATGCACAAAAATCTAACCTAGCCTCTAATTTTGTAAGAAACCCTAACCATTACAAAAATATGTGTAAATTTTAGGGAACTTATTGCAATTTCATTGGTTGGATGGATAACAAGAGGTGTGGTTGTATGAACTCCATGAACAAGCTTGAATAACAAAATCAAAAATTAAAGTTCTACCTTCTATTTGTGGCCATCCTTGTAGACAATTTGTAGCTTTAACAAGGTAGGGTCTTTACATATGTTAGAATGTGTATTATATACCATATTTTTGGGAAGCTAATGAAACTGTTTTTTTTTATTGTTAAATTTGGAAATTTTTGTATGTTGTTGTTAGGATATGAATATAATGACGAATAATATTTCTAACATCTATTTTCTTGATTTTTTTATTTGGTAATTTTAAGGAAAACAAGAAAGAGGGTTTGGGGGAAACCCCTCTTTCACAACATGTTTAATGGAGGGATGCGGCGCATGTCATGTCATAAGTCATGACGAGTTACCGCAATCATCCCAAATCCTAATCTCAGGCCTTGAGTCCTATTTAAAGGCACTAACATTTAGGTTTTCCTTTTTTATCAGCCTCTAACCTCCAAATTCTCATGTGTGTGAAACCTTAGCCTCATTCCTTCTATTTTTTTAGATTTGTTACCTTATGAGTGAAGCTTGAAGAAGAAGTAAGTTATTTTGGTGCCAAGAGAAGCAATATCCAAAGATTTCCTACCTTCAAGACACTTTATTACAGCCAGTAAGTCATCAAGTTCCTAACTTTATGGCTTTTGGTTACTAGATCTAGGATTTTGAGCTTATTTGGTCCCTTATTGTCATGTTTTCTATGGAGTTTGGAAAACTCTATGTACGAGTGTTATTTAAAGTGGTTTTCTGGACCATTGGGGTGGAAACAAAACGTTAACATCCCATTTGAACCATGCATGAAGTTTGTAGCATTTTGGATCTAGGGTTAGTTAGTTATGTTAGCAACATGCATGCAAAAAAATTTGGAAACTTTATCCATTAAGACCATCCATAGAAGGGTTATAGAAAGTATAAGCTTTTGTCTTCAGATATTAAGTGTTTAATAAAGGAATTGGGAATGCCAGAAAAGCGAGACACAGCCAAGGAGGGGTCACGACGCGAAGCTTGAATTTGTCACCCAGTGTTCATGGCGATATCAAGATCTGGGTAGGGATCCAAATGAGTCAAGTCGAGCCCAAGCATGACCAAGCTCAAGCTTGGCTCGCTTAAATTTTATATGGATCAAGCAAGAGCTCGTCTCACTTCGATCCTTATTTACCGTACTTGATATCAGCACGTGAAAAAACATACAACGTTGAGCTCAACTCGTTTTTTCTAACAAGCCTATCAAGCTTAAGCTTCGTTAAGAAGCTTGTTTACAAATTTATTACAAAAAATAAACATTAAATCTACTTAAATTTTAACCAAGGTGCATACATAAAAACTTCAAATTACATGATTTTTAAACTCCAAAATACAATCCTAAAATGTGCTTAAATCATCTAAAAGCAAGTCTTTGTGACAATTGCGACAATCATCACCGGCCACCAATTGTAAAAAGAACTCGGAAAATGATAAGTATTTAAGCACAAGACTTAGAGTCTGAATATATAAGAGAAAATCGTCCAAATTATGTGTAAATCTCATAACTAAGTGCGCAAAAAGTTGCGTTAATTAGTGTGAAAAGTAATATATTAGGAAAGTATGTTACAAGGCGATTTCAAGGATGTAAATTTCGTAAAAATCTAACTTCGATGGGAGGAGTTATGATTTTGTAGGAAATAAAATCAATCGTGTACATAAACTTTACAACGTCAAAATAGTACTAAGAGATTTGTTAAGTTTTGGCTAATGTCATCAAAAGGAAACTCGAAGTATTTCTCGAGGTGAGAACAATAGGACAAAGAACGTCGAGGTCGTATGAAGAACATGTGATTTTTTATAAAATCATTAAATTTTACCCTATTAGGTAAAAAGGTGAAAGTCAAAACTAGCCGAAACAACCTACAGGAAAGTTGTAGTACTAGTTGAGACCATTCTATAGATATAAAGAGGGTAAAGATTAAAACTCGTATTCAAAAGATATGATTTTTACAAAATCATTTTTTATGCGCGCGAGGTGCAAGTCTTGCTCAGCGAACGACAAATTTTTTGGTACATCACATTCATGCATTTACGATTCATGTGACGGTATTGATACTTCTGAAAGGTGTTCTATTTGCTCGTAGCTCCCGTTTGATACCGGATAAAGCAAATCTTGGTTTTCGTTTTCCTTGTGATGGGCCTGGAAGGGGGGGACATGTCAAGTATCAGCTTGGGACCATGTTTTCTTAGGACTATTTTAGATGTACAATTCAATTTCAGTCTGATACCCATATTCGTCGAGATACGAGAGACGTGGACCACCAGGATGGTGACACATGGCAAGTTTTGGATGGACCACGAGGCGCATGCACGATACAAATATTGCACCGCCCACACCAACCCTATAAATAGAAGCCCTCATTCCGTCCAAATCCACACCTTAAACTCTTTTCCTTTCTCTCTGAATCAATTCGGACTCATCTCCTCCTCCCAATATGGCTGGAAGTTTCCGATGCAATAATTTGAGTCTTTCAAATCACATTGTTAAGGTGAGTTTCACGGACCCACTTTTACCATTTTCAAATGTTTTATGGGGGGGGATACATAATATAAAACTATTTTAACGATTTTAGAAAAGATTATTACATATTACTTGTAATATATCTATAGTTTTGAAACTACATGCAAACATTAGGATAATATTATGTCTGGTAGTTACCCTGCCTAAGCTTTAAGAATGGTATTATGCATAGTCGTTCTAATGCCTTAGATTATACTAAAAGATAAAACCTATTTGTTATGTTGACCTATTTCCTAGAATAACCTAATTTCTAAACGTTACGCTGGCTAAATTTTAGGATAAACATTGTACTTAGTTGTTGCTCTGCCCTAATATCCTAAAATATCAAGAATCTAATAACTATAGATATGGTATTATATATATATATATATATATATATATATATATATATATATATATATATATATATATATAAGCTTAGGGAATGTGTGACTGTTATGTACCTAATATTAGGTATAGAACCATCAAAAACCACATCGTTTTAATCAAATTGTAACATCCCAAAAATACAGTCTAAAAATTTCGTTTTAAAATAGTAATAAAACCATATTCATCAATCGTTATATAAGAATCATAAAGAATGTATCTCAAAATATCTTAACAACTTTCAAATATATCAGAGTATAACATCCCAGACTGAACAAATGGTGTGTGCACTGCAATCTTCCCGAGCTCCTCCTTTGAAAACTGAGTACCTGAAACCAAAACTAAAAACCGTAAGCACGAAGCTTAGTGAGCTCCCCCAAACTACCACATACCATATAATAACATATAAAGCATCTACTGGGCCTTGCCCACTGCATCGGACCGAAGTCCGGAAACTAACCAGGGCCTTGCCCTCTGCATCGGACCGAAGTCCGGAAACTACATCGGACCTAAGTCCGGAACTAACCAGGGCCTTGCCCTCTGTATCGGACCGAAGTCCGGAAACTGCATCGGACCGGAGTCCGGAACTAACCAGGGCCTTGCCCTCTGCATCAGACCGAAGTCCGGAACTAACTGCATCAGACCGAAGTCCGGAACTGATTGGGATCTTGCCCTGCATCGGACCGAAGTCCAGAACTGACTGAACATAACATAGCATAAACATATCAACTAGCATGAATACATATACTACATACTGCATCGGAACAGAGTCTGGAACACATAACACAAAACATGCTTGAATCACAAAGACATCGAGCACTCTAACTACTGCATCCGACCGAGGTCCAAAACTAACTGAACATAGCATAACATAATCATAGCATATAATATAAACACATATACTGCATACTGCATCAGACTATAGTCCGGAACACATAACTCATACCATGTCTGTATCACAAAGACACCAAGCATACTGAACTACTGCATTGGACTGAAGTCCGGAACTACTGCTAACTAAACGGGCCGGCATTGTGGCCGTAGACCCGTTCCTACTGGAAGGAAACTCACCTCACACTGCTGAAGTGCCGCAGACACAATCCCACACTGCTGAAGTCCCGCAGACTCCACCCCAGCTGCTGGCTGACAGATTCCCGAACTGTTAACACCAAATAGCACCCAATTAATAATTGGGTTCCAACACATAACTAAAAATATATGCTTTGGATAATTACTACATTACCCCTAGCTTGGCTTACCCAAGCTCAAGGCCCAATCCATAGGCCCAAAGTCAACTAGGGATCAAAGTCCAACATATGGCCCAATTTTCCAAATTGGGCCCAAACCTCTACGTGGACTTCCCTTAAGGCCCAATTGATCAGTCCAGTCCAACATGTATCATTCTAGGTCCCAATATCATACAACCATCTAGGCCCCAACTATGGCCCATCTATGGCCCAATTTTCCAAATTAGTCCCAATCCTTCATATGGGCCTTACCCTAAAGCCCAACTAATTACTCTAGTCCATTTGATTATTCTCGGATGGCCCAACACAAAGCCCAAGTGAAATTAGGGTTTCACATCAAACGATAACTAGGGTTAAGTGTTTCTTACTTAACCCACTAAGGACTTAACACACTAGGGACTTAATCCATTAAGAACTTAATCCATTAAGTCCATTATTGGTTTGATTAATTTCTGCTAATGATTATTATTTAATATATACTTATTAAATAATTCTCGCGTGCTGATAATCTCTCAAATATTAGTATTTTCTCAATTAGCCCATTAAGGACTTAATCCATTAAGTCCTTTAATCTACTAGATAAATGGCATGGAATAGTTTGGGCTTAATTCACAATCCAATCCCAATGGCCCACAAGTGGCCCAATTAGTTTAAGGCCCAAAACTCATAATTAGGGTTTTCCACCCAAACATGGCCCAATAAGCCCAAAACTAATCTCTAGGCCCATTAGGGTTTGCTAGCGGGGCACCACCCACTACCACCTCGGGTAGTGGTGGTCGATGGCGGCTCACGGCGGCGGCCACCACCCTATGGTGGTGGTTATGGTTCTTTTCATTACATCTTTTGCTAATTACAATTACAAGCTTTTAATCCACAAATAAACACATACACTAACTATTCTAACACACACACACACACAACCACCCTAGTGGTGGCCGGCGGTGGCTCGTGGCGGCAGCCACCACCTCACGGTGGTGGTGGTTATGATCTTGGGCCAACGCAACACCAAAAGCACTTCAATCATCAATCTAAACGCACCCGAAAGCCCACTACCGCCGGAGATGGTAGCTAAAGGCGGCATAAGGTGGTGGTGATGAGTTTTCTTCATTTTTCCTGCCCAAGAATATCAATACAATATTAAATCACGAACTAGGCATGCGCACACACTAAATCACGCACACAGCCACCCTCCCACGGTGGCTGGTGGTGGCAAAAGAGTAGAAAACGGTGGCAGGCACCTCCTTGTGGTGGTGGCAGCGGGGGTTTTTGGCTAACTGTCTCGCAAACAACCCTCGAATACTGAGAACGACTTGCATACACGATTATACTCATATTCAGCCACCTCTCGGGTGGCTGTCGTCATCGGAAAAAGGCAAGAACGGTGGCCAAAAGGTCACCGGCGTAGCAGGGACGCATCTGACACCTCACACACACAAAAGGAACGGAGGAGAGGAGATAGAAGGGCGGCAGAGGGTCATACCAGGAGTTCCTCGGTAGTTCGCGGCCCAAGCATGCGAACACAACGCTTCCATCGATCCTCGGCGATCCTCCGGTGCCTGCAACGTCTCCAGCAGCAGCGTCGCAGCAGCTCTCATCGGTGGGGCAGCAGGCGGCGTCCTTGCCTGGTCGGAAAAGCGAGAAGAGGGGAGGTGGCGGCTGGCAACTCACACATGGCGGCTAAGGGTCTCTAGGTTTAGGGTTTTGATATATAACGAGGGGAAAGGCACGGGTTTAAGTCCCGTGTCATTTCCTTAACATTTCAATCATTTTTACACTTTCAGTCCTCCCCTTCCAAACCTTTTCAATTTAAATCCTACAATTTACAAAATAACCCCCAACATCCAAATTCTTATCAATTCAGGTCCCATATTTACCTTATAGCCCCTTGCTTCCTGTTAGGTGCATTTCATGTACCCATTTTGTAGCTTTATTTCATAAAAGTAGATTGCATTTAGGCTTAAACTCATGCATTTTGCATGTTTTTCGGGATTTTTCATGAGGCAACTTCATTCAAATACTTTTGTGATATTTCAGGGAATTTTGGAGGTAGGATATTGTTGGAGGAGGTAAATAAGAGTTACGGACAAAATTTCGGGACTTGCGGAGCACCGAGGAGCAATATATCAAAGAAACGAAGATTTTGGCTTTACAGCCGTTTACACGGCCGTGTAAATGGAAGCCTTGCGTTTACGCGGGCCGTGTAAACGTAGATTTCTGCGCAATATATTTTTGCATTTACGCGGGCCGTGTAAATGACAGTGTTAATTTACACGGGCCGTGTAAACGTAAATGCGGGTTTTAAAGCAGTTTTTCACCATTCTTAAAGGGGGGAACCAACTTTTTACCAAGGTGTCAATTTTGGGAGCAAAGAAGGCGATTTTCTAGAGGATTTTGGAGTTGATTAACACTTGGGAACATTTGATTTCATTTTGTAAGAACTTTAATTTCATTTTCTAGATTTGTGATCTTGTTCTAGTCATGAGTGGCTAGAACCCTAGTTTCTCCAACTTTATGTCTTGACTTTTTAGTTGTGATTTCAATCATGTGATTTGATGTTTACTTCCAATTCCTACCTAGTGAATTTGATTTTGTTTCAACTGAATGTTTGATTCTAATTGTAATTCTTATTGGCCATTTGAATTAGGGTTAGGTCATTCAAGTTATCTAATTGCAAAATCCGTAATTGTTTTGTGAATTGGACTAAGTAACAAACACTAAATTGATTTCCATTGAATGAATTTAGTGTAAATCTTATTCACATACTCTTAAACTCCCAAGCTTGTGAGGAGTATTGGGTGTTGTTGGGAACATTCACATAAATCTTATTGCAACCTTTTGATTTCTATCTAAGAGCTTGTTTAGACTTAAATTAGAAGGTTAGGTTATTTTCAAAGAGCTTGTTTTGAATTTGACAACTTGGTGAATGGGAAGTGTTAGAACTTGTTAACACTTTCAAGTACCAACTTAGGTGAAATTGAGTAGATATTATTTCATCATTGGAATCACATTGTTAAATTGTCTTGCATAGAGTTGGAGTTATCACAAATCCTGAATTTGTTTCATTTAATTGATCATTTAGTTATTGCTTTATCCTCTTGTTTAAATCCTTGCATACCAACCCCCCATTTATGTGACCATTATTGTACCTTCCGCAAAAAGGTATAAACACTTGTCCCGTGTCTCTGTGGATCGACCCTGCTTACCTTGTACTACATTATTAGTTCATAGTAGTAGTGTTTAAGGAGTCATTTGTACCCTTTATTTGTTGGGTTTGACACACCTAACACTTCCGTAATCTCTTCAATTTAAGTCCATAAATTACCAAACGCACCCTGACTTCTATAATTATGACTTTTAACTCCTCGAAACTAACGCCTCGCTCAATTATTATTCATTTTAGGGACTCTATACATTTATTTATTCATTTTATAAACGGGGTGTTACAACTCTCCCCCACTTAAATTAGATTTCGTCCTCGAAATCAATCCTTATCATACCTTACACGCTAACCACTCAAGTAACATGGTCACCATCCTGGGCACACCCTAACCTTCTCAGGGTAGCTGTGACCAATCATCACAAAGCCCTAACATCTGCAGGCGAACTAATCCCTCGCAACAAGCTCTCATGTACTCTGTCTGACGTTTGCTATCTCTAGATGATTTGAATCCCTAACAGACCACTCATATTGAATCATTATAGCTGAACCCCACGGTGGGAGACTAAGAATTACTCAGCAATCTCTTACGCTTATCATACATGAGATCCTCAAATACCATCACTGATGGAGACCCAAAACTGTCTGAATCCCTGATCTGCCTGAAAACATTGAACTGCCTGAAACACTGACTGTCTGAAACACTGAACTGCCTGAACATGGCTGCTTCCCAACATCTACCGAGACCTACTTGGTCTTAATTTTCTGCCAATCATCTGAAATATCGGGTTCCAGCCCAACTGCGGAGCCAAAGGACTCCTACTTAGCCGCCTCGCACGACTTCTGGACGAAATCCTTCTATGGATCTAGCTGCTACTAGTTATCCTGACACTATGGCCCTAACGGCCTTTTACTCTAACTGATTGGTTCCATGCGTCGAATCCTGACGTCACCAAACCCAAAGCTAAACGCGATTGCTACGTCACCAATCGTAGCCTTATGTCATAAATGACCTTAAGCAGTCCACTACTTCCTTGCTCTCATCTCTATAGTGGCGCTTCTACAATCTTATCACTGGCTTAACCAGGTCTCATCCGTCTGGGAAATTCTGAAATCTAATTCGTGGATTTCCATTTCCTCACTGCTACACCCAAACTGGTGGGTACTACTGTTCTTTCCGCATCTGAACAACTCACTCACGCTATCTACCAACCTAGAGAAGGCTGCTGCTACACCCACAGACTCACATCACTCTAGTACTATCTGCTAATCTTGTGAATGTTACGGCTACACCCGTAGACTTACAACACTCTAATACTATCTGACTGCTAGGGAATGCTACGGCTACACCTACAGACTTACAACACTCTGATACTATCTGACTGCTAGTGAATGCTACGGCTACACCCGCAGACTTACAACACTCTAATGCTATATCACTGCTAGTGAATGCTACGGCTACACCCGCAGACTTACAACACTCTGATGCTATCTGACTACTAGTGAATGCTACGACTACACCCGTAGGCTTACAACACTCTAATACTGGATCGAACACGCGTTTGCCCCGCACTCAGCTGAACTCGTGTCCTAAATGGAATCCCAAACCTGATTCCCTAAGGCTTGCTAGTAACATCACGAGAACGCGATCTCCTTATTGGCAAGCTTTTCCGAAATTCCATCTCACACTATCCTCAAACCATACAACCACTTGGGCTATCTTCCTTCCCAATAAGGATGCGAAACTTATCCTAGTCTCAAAACTGCCTCGCTTCTGAATCCTTGGGTGATTCTCCCCCACTTTGATTCAGCTAATGCCCTATAGCACACAAAACTGGAAGAATTCCCAATCCTTCTCACCACCCATGACCAATGTGCTAGAAACCACACTTACCATTGCTAGTGTTTCAACACTAGCTAATCCAAAAGATCACACAACTCTAAAAAATTCGAATAAAGCTCCGGTAATAACCCGCTAAACCCAGGAAGCTCCGAATCTCAATTGGAGACCTCGAAATCTCCCACTGCATCACGGCCTCTAACTTAGCCGGATCGACTAGAATATCCTTCTGATTGACAAGGTGCCCAAGAAATTGCACCGCGCGTAACCAGAACTCACAATTAGAGAACCTTGCGAAAATTCTCTCCCTCCTCAAAGTCTCTAGCACCTCCCTCAGGTGCTTCTCGTGCTACTCCTCAGTCTTGGAATAAACCAAGATGACTTTGTACTCCCTACTCCCACAAGTGCTACACTGAATCTGGTCCTACTAGTCTCTTGAAAGCTAATCTGAAATCTTGGGTCTCCTCTCGAGACCCTTCAATATGAGCAACTGATCTGGTTCCCTCTTACCAATGTGCTCCAAGTCCTTATCCCGTTCTCAAGCTCTAGAAGTCATATCATTCAGGGTCTTGCACCCTGAGATACTCATGATCTCTCCGCTATCATTCTATAGTATGTTCTGATAACTTACCTTCTTCATTTCCTCATCTGCTGCATACCAGTACCATATAAGCTCTTTCCCGAGACTTGGCAGTGATCTCTGCCACAATCTCAGTCTTCTGCTGGAGATCTAACAACTATTGCGCCAACTGTTGCGCCTCAATCGCCTGGTCACGCCCTGCTCAGAATCTGGTCTGGAAGTCATCCCATGACATAACATCAACCACATCATCCATCAACTCACTACCAACCTCTTCCTATCAATCTCGTGCTCTATCCCTCAAGAGACAGGAAGTAAGTCAGATCTTGTCCCCTTTCGAGACAATGCCTGGTACGCAAAGCGTTGGTGACATCTGCCAACCATATACTGCTCACAATGGGGTCCCTAACCCCCATGATAATCTGAAGCCTCACAAACTCTGAATTCCCGAAACATCAACGTACGGGTTTCTATCATGACTGCTATCTCAGTGCAGAATGCACTCGGCCTCTCATCACAAATCTCTATAATGCCCTCCTTGATCACATTGAGGATCACAGGAGTCTGGTCAGTGATACTGCGCAAAATTCTCAGATGAAAATGAACTCTCTCATCTGATCATCAATCTGCCCGGCTCCAGAGTCCGAGCCTAATCCCCTGTCGAGACTAGAACTACCATCTGGTCTACCACGTAGCGTCACTATACTCGACAACATGTCATCACTAACATCACAATACTCATCCAAACTCGAGGGATATCACACACTACAAGTTCCCTAGATTCATCTCAGCCTTCCTTGATTCGAGTACGGATCCTCTGCTTTCAGTAGTACGGGCCCATACTACCTTCCACATCTATCCGTACTTTCCTCAAGAACTGCCTCGACTCCACCAAGTCACTCTACTGCTACTAATCTCTGCTACTACCTTCCTAGGCTTGCCCTAGGGAAATCTCTGACTCCACCCAATCTAGTCCTCAGCTGCTGAAGGCCTCCCTGTAATGCTAATTAGCCATCACCTGAATACCATCACATGTGACGAGGCTCAGATAATCCCTCGAGTAAAAGACTAGTCCCTACAACGGTTAGACTCAAACAAGAGTTGTGCAATAGGGCCAAATCCAACACTCTGAGATTATTCAACCCTGATCACATGTGACGTGACGTATTCACCTAACGGCTAACTCCCATCACTCAGAGTCCTACAAAGCACAAAGCAAGCAGCATTCAGACACAGGAAACTACTCAAGCAAATCTATTCTCATAACGAGAAACTGTAATAGCATACAATGCTAGGCTCATACTATCAGGCATAACCTAAACAGGCTATCCTACTACTGTCTACTCAATAGTAGCATGCAATTCTCATAAAGCTGAAACACATATAGCAGGCACATAAGGCATCCTCCAAGATCCTTAGTCCTATTCTAGCATGTTGTTCTACTGAAACTGAAACTGACAATCATAACATAAACTTGTATGGGTAATTTGGGAGTACTTACTGATGGGTTTTAGGCATAAGAACAATCCTATGTGCTCATACAAACCCTAATGCTTGGATCTAGGTTTCTCTATTGTACATGCTTTGAATCCAAGACTAATAAACTTAGATCTAACATATTATAAACTGAATTAGGGTTTAGAGAATTACCTTTGATTGTTATATTGCAATAACAATCAATTCCTTGCTTGGATTGGCCTTAGAAAGCTTAGTGCCTCAAGTGTTGCACCTCTAATGGAGTCACAAACACCATATACAACTTAGCTGAAGAGGAGAAGAAGAGAGGCTGCCCAAAAACGACTAGAAACCCTAGAGAGTCAGTTCCACACGTTTTTGGGGCCTAAGGGGTCCTTTATATACTTGTGTGGGCTGCTAGGGTTTCAGTCAAAACCCTAATGGACAGCTTAAACTCTAAGCAGCCCATGGAACCTTCTGGATAAGGCTATGGACGAAAATATGATGGGCTTGCATCATAATTTCGTTCACCCCTTATTCCTTTAGCATTCCTTAGCCCAATAACTCAATTATCCAATAATTGCAGTCCAGTCCCCTGAATTTAATTAATCTCTTTTAGCCACAAAATTAATTATCAATTAATTCTTGACTAATATTAATTAAACAATATGACTTCTCCTTTAATATATTATTCTCATAATATATTAATAAATCATATTTAAACCTTTCTCTCCTTAAATCATCCTACATATTGCTATGGTGAAGGCAACCCAAAAGGACCATGCTCATAATCGGGTCAAGTACATACCAAAATAGTTATGGACTTAGACATTAATCCAACAGTCTCCCACTTGGATAAGTCTAGTAACTATTTTCCGTATGACTTCAGAACCTGATCAGCAATCGTAGCTTTCAAAAACCGCTGTCAACTCTGATCTTATCAAATAACGTGTCCTTTAGATAAGGGATTATATATTCCTCCATTCTCAAGATATCGTATAGACAAAAGACATGAATTTCAATCATTCTCTCTATACTGTTTCCCGACTTCCGATTTATGACGACTGATAACAGACTACAATTAAACACATCAACTTAGTCCCGGCTTGGCCAAGCGCTTAGGTGTCATCACTAAATCATCGAGAGGCCCACATATATCGCTTTTATCCCACTTTGAGTAAAAGGAATGGATAAACTTCGACTCAAATGCTCGCTTGCATTTATTGATCGAATCACACACAACAATAAGTTTTATAACACCAAGTTACTGGTGCGTTTACTAATTATCAATGTGCAACCGACCAACAAATAACAACTCACATGTCTCGGTTTCAAGAATATACAATATTATCGTCTCACTAATCACTCGTGATAAAACCATGAAGTGATCCAAGTGAGCGTGGGTTTAATCCAATACTCTAATCTTATCAAAGCACTCATGAACTCTGTAGCAAACTTGTGTTATGTCTAAACACTTCAGACAATCTACAGACAGATTCATGACAGTCTTTATTCATACGTACTCCCAACGTATGACCAACTGTGGATGTTTGAATAACCTAGTTATTCTGGAAGTCAAAAGATGAAAACTGAAACATAACAATAATACTTAATCCTATATGGCCCCAAACTTGTGAGAGTAAATAAAACACTTCTATTTAACCACCATATTGATTACTCATTATTATCGTTTAATGTTTCGGATAGTCAACTCATTACTTGAATTACAACAACAATTGTCCCATGCTCTAAGCATGCACACCTTGTTTCCTATGGTCCATGCTTTGTGAAATAGAACAATTGAAAACTTTTCCAATGATTCTCATTTCACAATTCCTCAATCCCCATTGTTAGTGTAAGAACACAAGTTTCTTGCCACTACTAGAATATGCTAGATTCTAACATTTTACGCAACGATCCTTTCGTAAAGTCACAGCACAAAAGTCACCAAGACTTGGCTAATGAAATTACAAAGTACTTTCTTAGAAATTGTTACAGGACAATTCCATAGACGTGAAGTCTCACATTCAAAGTACATTCCTTTGAATGTCCTTCTTGCATAAAAGTTTCTAATCTAGGCATAGACTCTCAATATCCAACTCCCAATATGGAAACATTTCCACATTTGCCATATGACAACTCTTTCTTAATAGAATCTTATCTATTCATAATAATGTCGATATGGTCCATCCAATACCACACTCCTAACTACTCACAAGCAACCAATCCTCAGTGAACTTTGGATCGTCCTTTGATAGTTGTTTAATTATTTTAGTCAAAACCAATTCTAGTCCTTTTTCCCTCTTAATGCGCTAGACATTTGGAAAAATTTTAGAATGGTAAATATTATAGCATTTGCAATCGATCCTATACCCGAAGCGTATGGGACACGATGCATAATGTCTTACATAAAGATATGATACTTTACCAATCTTTTGCCATAATATTTTATGTGTTATGTTCTCACAATTCGAACTATGAAGAGGGATGTCGTAATCATAATCGAATTTTAAGAACACACAATGTATCCTTTGACTGAAAATGTTAAAATTTCTCAATCTAAGCTTTTAGATTTTGAAAAGAAGTATAATATTCTCTCCCTTAATTATAGCAAAACAACTTTTCAACCCATGCAACTTTGCAAATTGAATCTTTGTTTTTCTATAATTAATGTTGCTAACTTGCAATACTTGCCATAATAATCATACAAGCATAACACTTATGCTCCCACTATCATGATGATTATCATATAAGCATAAAATTTATGCTCCCACTAGCTTTGACATGTATTCAGAAAACAAATGAACTTCCAGAAAACAATGCCTATTGAATTTCTGAAATTCATATTTCTAATACCAGATGCTTCGATAAGCCTTTATCTAAGCTTCTTAAACTTATACACCTTTGCCTTAGATAGCTCATATGTGTGCTTAAACAATTTAGAACTTATGTTACTAAGTTCCAAATGTTCAAACTAATTGCCAAATCTCACAATTCGAACTATGGAAAGGGATGTCGTAACCATAATCGAATTTGAGAATACAATTTTCACAATCGCTATCTTCTTAAAATCTCTCTTAGTGAAAGAATTTCCTCACAGTCATTTTCATGAAGGAGGGAATCTTATGACACTTAGATTTTATGGTGTATGAGTTCTTATCCATGTGAATTTGCCAAAACCAAGGTTTGCGACAAATCCAAACTCATATGGACTGAACTTTCTTAATCTTGATTTCTTGCCCTATGGTAACACGAGTGCCCACCATGTCTTCCAAGTAGTTTAGTAACTTGTCCTTACATATCAATGTACTTTCCATCGACTAAGGCTTTAGTATGCATTCAAATGAGAACTCATAGAACTCACATACACAATTAATTCAATTGGAATGGCACAGAAACAAAATAATGTCAGCACGATAGGTTGTAAACCTCAAGTCGTGTGCTAGTGATGATCGACAAGGTTTAGTCTTGATTTTTTTCGAAACCTTTTCAAAAACATTAAAACTCCCACTGACTCCTTGACATATTAGATTCTCTTGTCAAGAAACATTTCCTGACAAAGCAAATGTTCAAGAGTTAGTGTAGTTCTTATCAAGACAAAACACTTCACATAATTGGTCCTAGTTGGTCTTTGTCTTATCCAAGATAGCACAACTTACCAATTTCAAATGTGCAAAAATAAGAAAACTTTTCCAAGTTCCACATTTGATGAGTGTTATAAACCTACTTAAGACTTTTCACTCAATGTCACAATCTTGACTCTAAGACTTGATATTGGAACGAAGTATGATTGACTTATTGATTTAACCATTTCTACAATACTTGATTCCTCTTCTTAGACATGCAATTGCACTAAGACTCACTTAGAGGATCTATTGAGACATGGTTCTTAATCTTTAAGACTTATCATAACACACAATAAAAGGTACTCTCCCTTCTTCATAGAAAAGAGAAACTTTTATCTTTTTGCCTACTTGATTCTTCTTTATTCGTTCTACTATTCATTGAAACTCTTTCAATCAACTCAGAATTACACTTAATCTTATAAGTATAATCATATTTACTAAACTTTAGTAAATCATGACGAATATCTTTGTCACTCTTGTGGTGGACTTGATCAACGCACAACCTAGTGTACTTGATCTCCTAGTCCTTCAATTGACACTTTGTCAAAGAATTAGTCTAAATTTCCCAAATGTGAAAGTTTTTCATTCATCATACAATACACGTTGCATGATTCCAAGTTTCTGTCCAATTGAAACTTGGGCGATGAGAAACTCTCCCTATTTGGTAAACTTTTGATATTTCCACAAATAATACAATTAAGAATCAAATCCATTATTGCTAATAATAGAAACATTCAAACATCAATTTTTCATACATGCCATCGCAAGGATAAATAAATAAGATAAAATCAAAATTCATTTTATTGCGGAAAAAAATTTGTCCTTACAATGCAATTCAATTGAAAAACTATGTTATTACATATTTCTTAACAATCTATTCTAACTCCAAGTAGTAGCTCAAGAATCAATCCTTCAAGTAATGCGATCAAAATCCATTTCTTCATGATTAGATTCAGCTCACTTCTTTTCTCAAGCTTCCTCTCTTTTCTTTGATCCTACAAAACATCAAAATGTAATCTTATCACATCATGTATTAAGAATCTAGAATAGGAACTCAAAAGAGTTAGATAATGGATTTTACCTGAAGTAGAGCTATACGTCTTGACTCTCCCATCTCTTAGATCTTTCAGGTAGTTAGGGCAGCTTCGTCTTCAATGCCCCTTCTCTTGGCAATAAAAGCAAATGGACTCCTTTGGCACAGCACATCGGACAATCATAGACTTAGTTATTTCTGGACTTCCAATGTTGCCCGTGTCCATTGAAGTTTGGGAGTTTGATTCACTAGACAAATTTGCTTGACCATCACGCCAAATCATTGCTGATTCAACAGCTATAAGCAAATAGGTGAGATCAATTAGGGTCACGTCGTGGTCCATCATATAGTACTCTCTAATGAACTCACCATATGATTCAGGAAGTGATTGAAGAACCCAGTCAACAGCTAACTCGCTTGAAATCTCGACACCCAACATGCTTAACCTATCAATGTGTGACTTCATCTCTAAGACGTGTGCACACACAGGTTTCCCATCTTCGTGTTTACTTGCCAAAAGGGCTTGAGTGAGCTTGAACTTTTCAAGCCTTTGAACTTGTGGGTCAGGGAGAACAATTGGAGGAGGTGGAGGAAGTGAAGCATGACTCTCATTTCCTTGATCGTATCTCGGAACGTCATCTTCATTTGGAAAGCTTGTTCCAAAGGATTTGGGAAGACCATTGTAAGATGTAGCCATCTACAAAACGAGAGAAAATTCAAGTTAAGTTGATTAGAATTCTTGATGCAACACCCAAATGAAACATCAAGATAGGATCCAACACAATACTCTACAACCTAGAAGAGGGATGCCGTAATCTAGTTGCAGAATATTTGAAGGTAGGTAAATGACAATTTACCAATTTCCACCATGAAAAACGAAAAGGAAGCTTAAGTTTTAAATGAATTGAAACTCCTAGATCTTTTGAGATTCATTGAACTTTTCAATGGCATGTTTAATCTCGATTATGCCCTACTATTTGTGACTGGGATGCCGAGGATCACAAACAAGGTGTGAATAACCATACGAATCACGTGGTGCACCCAATGCTACTATCACCTAATCAATGTGTCGGTTAGCCACACACGCTCCATTGATCTATGATAAGCTTCAAGCCACCCTTCGCCACCAATGTCATCCCCAAATTAGTGTGCCGGTTAACCACACACGCTCCACTAACGTTTGACAAGGGTACGAAGTGTAATTCCATGGGTTAGCATACAATTTCACATTTTTCCTAAAGTAACTATGATTTGGGAATTTGAAAAAGCATTTAGTTACTTTGTACTTCATTATACTTATAATGGAAGGTTTCTGTCCTATCCTACCTGTTCGGCTAACAACCCTCCACTAGTCAAGAGTGCGGTGGGTAAGAGTGGATACCCATTCAATCGCCATTTTATAGGCAATTTCCTTAAACACCCCTTATAGACCAGCTTCGTGAATGAGGCCTACTAACGGTAAGACTGACTGTTTACTCATACATATATATATATATATATATATATATATATATATAATATTAGACTTTTAATGTTATATATAGTATAGGGTGTATCTTACACTTTTAAAATACTAGGTGGTTTAACTTAGTAAATTATACTTTTAATTTAATTAAATGTAAACCAAAACTTTATGGATTTATTAAATCACTTTTAATTATACACTTTAATTAATTAACAAAACCATAAGGGTGTGATTTGAACTTTTCAAAATACTAGGGTTTTAGAATTTAACATTTCAAAATTAAACTTTTAATTAACTTTTAAATTCCAAAAACTTGAGGGCAACTTTTGAAACATTTCAAAACATAAGGGATCAAATAACAAATAACATAAATTAAAAAATTAATTTGGTGATTATCTATATTTGACCTAATCTTATTTTAGAATAAGATAATTACCAAATAGTTTAAATAATCCATATTTATCATATAAACAACCAATATTTAAAAGATTTGAAATTATCTATTGTTTTGGCAAGGATAATCACTAATTTAAGATAAAAATCGGATTTTAACTTCAAAAAAAGAATTAGGCATCAAATCCAAGTCAAAACAGCAGCTAAATCCCGAAATACCCTCTGCCTGACGCACAGACTCGCCAAGTCAGACCTGGACTCGCCGAGTAGGGCCAACTCGCCGAGTCCAGATACTGACTCGCCGAGTTGAGTCGGGCAGAGGCAAATAATTTGTTTTTCAGTAAACAAAACAGTTAAGCATCACATACAACTGAAACCAATCAAGGCTCTGATACCACTGATGGGTTTTAGGCATAAGAACAATCCTATGTGCTAATACAAACCCTAATGCTTGGATCTAGGTTTCTCTATTGTACATGCTTTGAATCCAAGACTAATAAACTTAGATCTAACATATTATAAACTGAATTAGGGTTTAGAGAATTACCTTTGATTGTTATATAGCAATAACAATCAATTCCTTGCTTGGATTGGCCTTAGAAAGCTGAGTGCCTCAAGTGTTGCACCTCTGATGGAGTCACAAACACCATATACAACTTAGATGAAAAGGAGAAGAATAGAGGCTGCCCAAAAACGACTAGAAACCCTAGAGAGTCAGTTCCACACGTTTTTGGGGCCTAAGGGGTTCTTTATATACTTGTGTGGGCTGCTAGGGTTTCAGTCAAAACCCTAATGGACAGCTTAAACTCTAAGCAGCCCATGGAACCTTCTGGATAAGGCTATGGACGAAAATATGATGGGCTTGCATCATAATTTTGTTCACCTCTTATTCCTTTAGCATTCCTTAGCCCAATAACTCAATTATCCAATAATTGCAGTCCAGCCCCCTGAATTTAATTAATCTCTTTTAGCCACAAAATTAATTATCAGTTAATTCTTGACTAATATTAATTAAACAATATGATTTCTCCTTTAATATATTATTCTCATAATATATTAATAAATCATATTTAAACCTTTCTCTCCTTAAATCATCCTACATATTGCTATGGTGAAGGCAACCCAAAATGACCATGCTCATAATCAGGTCAAGTACATACCAAAATAGTTATGGACTTAGACACTAATCCAACACTTACTTGAGCTCGGCTGATTGCATACACCACACCCTTTTCTCTTTTCAAAACTCTTTTCGCTTTTTCTAAAACTCTTTTCTTTATACTTTTTCTAAAATTGTTTTCTTTTCTCAAAATTCTTTTGTAACCATGGTTTTTCTCTTGAAAACTCTATACCACTTCCTTAGTTTGAGTTCAGACACACTCGGGAGTGCGCCCGAATCCCTCAAACCAAGGCTCTGATACCAACTTGTAACATCCCAAAAATACAGTCTGAAAATTTCGTTTTAAAATAGTAATAAAACCATATTCATCAATCGTCATATAAGAATCATAAAGAATGTATCTCAAAATATCTTAACAACTGTCAAATATATCAGAGTATAACATCCCAGGGTGAACAAATGGTGTGTGCACTGCAAACTTCCCGAGCTCCTCCTTTGAAAACTGAGTACCTGAAACCAAAACTGAAAACCGTAAGCATGAAGCTTAGTGAGCTTGTAACAACGCAAATTTTCAAACAAATTTTTCATTTAAAAAAAATTATTATTTCCATTCAAACAAGGCATAAATAGTTTTAAGTATTCTGTCAAATACAAATAGTCAAAATCCCAAGATCATAAAAGCATTCTTCAGTGTGTATCGATCACGCCGGCGCCTTCCCACGGTCCTCGCTAGTACCTGAAACACATGCACAACAACTGTAAGAATAAATGCTTAGTGAGTTCCCCAATATACAACTTACGCACATACGCCTTTCTAGGCCCTGACCTTCCGGTCCATGTGTCTTAGGGGACTTCCGTCCCTGCTGGGTAAACCTTCCGGTCCTACCCACGCCGACCTTCCGGTCCATCACACAACATATTGCCTTCCGGCCCATAACATATTGCCTTCCGGCCCATAATATAATCGCCTTCCGGCCCATAACATACATAGCACATATAACAAACAGCTTACCACATATAGCATACATATCACATATCATAGCTGACCTTCCGGTCACACAGTCAAACCCTTCCGGGTACAGTATAGTGAGAAGACTCACCTCGTAAAAGCTGAAAGCTAGCAAATCCTGAAATCACTCGTGCACAATCCGACGAGCTACAACCTCCCTATAACATCACATATCTCTCATTAACATTTATATCTTATGAGTGTGACTATCCCTAAGAAGACAGACTTAGGTCAACTCTGGTCAACGGTCAACGGTCAACGGTCAACTCGACCGGACTCGGCGGGTGCCATGGCGACTCGGCGAGTCTAGACGTCCTCCAACTCTCTGAGATTCCCTATCTACTCGTCGAGTACCCTCCTTGACCCGATGAGTTACTCCTGGAAGAATCTCGGGGCCACCCCGACTCAACTCGCCGAGTCTGAAGAACGGCTCGACGAGTCCCAGTTAATCTTCAAACTACTCGCCGAGTCTGTTCATCGAACTCGGCGAGTCCATGCCATGCAACCGCTCAAACTGCATCCTGGGATAAGTATGGTTTCGAAATACACAAGCATGGGGCCTTCTGGTCCTCTAAGGGTCCTAATACAGGGTTATATTCGTTTGGGCAACAAGGTAATAATCCATCTAATCACCAAATGGGTTCCATAAACCCTAGATCCATGCACACATCAAAATAACAGAAATGATCTGAAATGTTACCTGAATAACGCACTCTCTGTGTCCCCAAACCTCAGAATTCGAATCCCTTGCAGTTCCTTTAGCCAAAACTCTTCTCCTCCTTGCACCACAATTTCTTCAAGTCACCAATGGCCTTCAATCTTCCTCTAGATGCCCACGGCCGCTTAGGGTTCTTCTCAATCGACTAAAAGACGAACAATGACGGCATATAATGCGTTATATACGACCCAAACCTGAACGGTTAGGGTTTTCGCTAAACAGCGTAGACTCGCCGAGTCCATATCCGGACTCGTCGAGTCCAGTCGCGAACCCGCGACCAAGTCTGCGGTCCTACTCGGCGAGTCTAGGCTCCTACTCGCCGAGTCCCCTCTTAACTCACCCCAAAAACATAATTTAACAATACCTGAGATTCCGGGCTGTTACAACTCTCCCCCACTTGGATTAGACTTCGCCCTCGAAGTCTCACTTTGAAAATAGTTCCGGATGCTGCTCCCGTATCTCACGTTCCGGCTCCCAAGTCATTTCCGACCCCTTACGGTGTTGCCACTGAACCAACACCAGAGGTACTTCCTTGTTCCTCAGAACCTTGATCTTCCGATCCCTGATGGCCACTGGTCTCTCGGCATAATTCAGGCTCGCATCCACCTGAATATCCTCCAATGGAACCACTGCCGACTCATCGGCTATGCACTTTCTCAATTGCGACACATGAAAAGTGTCGTGGATCTGTCCCAACTCCGCTGGCAACTCCAACCGATAGGCTACCCAGCCTATCCTTGCAATCACACGAAATGGCCCAATATATCGGGGCCCCAACTTTCCCCTCTTCCTGAATCGAATCACTCCTTTCCAAGGAGAGACCTTCAGGAGAACGAAGTCGCCGACCTGAAATTCAAGCTCGGATCGGCACCTGTCTGCATAACTCTTCTGTCGGCTCTGGGCAGTCAATAACCTCTGTCTAAATTGCTGAATCTGCTCTGACGTCTGAAGCACGATCTCCGTGCTGCCCATCACTCTCTGACCCACCTCTCCCCAGCAAATGGGGGTCCGACACCTCCTACCATACAACAGCTCAAAAGGTGGCATACCAATGCTCGAATGATGGCTGTTGTTGTAGGAAAACTCTGCTAAGGGTAAATATGCATCCCAGCTACCCCCGAAGTCTAACACACACGCTTGAAGCATGTCCTCCAGTGTCTGAATCGTCCGCTCGCTCTGACCGTCTGTTTGGGGATGGTATGCGGTACTAAAATGCAATTTAGTACCCAGCTCCTCATGAAATTTCTTCCAGAACCTGGAAGTGAAACGCACATCACGGTCTGAAACAATCGAGATCGGTACCCCATGCCGAGATACCACCTCTCTCACATATATCTCCGCCAACTTCTCCGCTAAAGAACTCTCACTGATGGCAAGGAAGTGTGCACTCTTCGTCAACCTATCCACAATCACCCAAATTGCATCAACTCCCCTGGCAGTCCTCGGCAATTTGGTGATGAAATCCATAGTGATTTGTTCCCACTTCCACTCGGGGATCTCCAATGGCTGTAACTTGCCATGCGGTCTCTGGTGCTCGGCCTTAACCCTACGGCAGGTCAAGCACCTCTCAACGAACCATGCGACGTCCCTCTTCATACAGGGCCACCAATACTCTTTCCTCAAGTCCAAATACATCTGCATAGCACCGGGATGGATCGAGAATTTCGATCTATGAGCCTCTTCCATCAAAGTAATACGTGTACCGCCCACGAACGGTACCCAAATCCGGCCCTGAAACGTCATAAGCCCTCGACCATCCTTAACGAACTCTGAAATTAACCCCACAACCCGCTCTTTCTTCTGCATTTCTGGTCGCACCGCTTCGGCCTGTGCCCCACGAATAGCATCCAATACAGGAGTCATCACAGTCAGTCTCAAGCATACATCTCGCAATGGAGTGCTCTCCGCCTTGCGGCTCAACGCGTCGGCTACCACATTAGCCTTACCTGGGTGGTACAGGATCTCACAATCATAATCCTTGACCACATCCAGCCACCTCCTCTGACGCATATTTAGGTTGGGCTGATCCATCAAATACTTCAAGCTCTTATGGTCCGTATAGATCGTACATCGAACCCCATACAGGTAGTGACGCCAAATCTTGAGAGCGAACACTACTGCTCCCAACTCTAAATCATGCGTGGGGTATCTCGCCTCATGAGGCTTCAGCTGCCTCGACGCATAAGCTATCACATGACCCCTCTGCATCAACACTGCACCCAGTCCCGAAATCGATGCGTCGCAATATACCACAAAATCTTCCATCCCTTCTGGGAGAGCTAATACCGGGGCTTCGCACAACCTCTGGCGAAGTGTCTCAAAGGAGGTCTGCTGCTCGGGCCCCCATGAGAATGCAACACCCTTCCGGGTCAATCTGGTGAGTGGCACTGCAATCTTGGAGAAATCCTTGATGAATCTCCGATAATACCCTGCCAACCCAAGGAAGCTCCTGATCTCAGAAGGTGACTTCGGCACCTCCCAGCTCATCACCGCCTCAACCTTGGCCGAATCGACCAATATCCCTTTCTGATTGACAACATGTCCTAGAAATTGGACCTCCCGCAGCTAGAAGTCACATTTGGAGAACTTTGCATAAAGCTTCTCCGACCTCAATACCTCGAGGACCTCCCTCAAATGCTCCTCATGCTGCTCTCTAGATCTAGAATACACCAGAATGTCGTCGATAAATACAATCACTGACCGATCCAACATCGGTCTGCATACCCTATTCATGAGATCCATGAACACAGCCGTGGCATTGGTAAGCCCGAAAGGCATCACCACAAACTCATAATGCCCATATCGCGTCCTAAACGTTGTCTTATGGACATCCCCATCCCGTACTCTCACCTGATGGTACCCTGACCTCAGATCGATCTTGGAAAACCAAGACGCTCCTTGCAACTGATCGAATAAATCATCGATCCTCGGTAACGGGTAACGGTTCTTGACCGTCAACTTGTTCAACTCCCGGTAATCAATGCACATCCGGTGTGAACCATCCTTCTTCTTGACGAACAGAATAGGTGCTCCCCACGGCGAGCTGCTCAGCCGAATGAATCCCTTCCCCAGCAACTCCTGGAGCTGCGAGGACAACTCTTGCATCTCTGGAGGTGCAAGACGATAAGGCACCTTAGCAATAGGCGCGGCCCCCGGAACCAGATCGATACCAAACTCTACTTGCCTCACAGGAGGTACTCCCGGCAGCTCCTCGGGGAAAACATCTGGAAACTCGCGCACCACAGGGACCTCCTCAACTGATTTCGGTCTCTCGGAAACCTCCCGCGTATCCATCACATACGCCACAAAACCCTTACAGCCCTGCTGTAGACACTGCCTCGCCCTAGCGGCCGAACAAAAAGCTGATCCCGAACGGGTACCCTCACCGTACACCGAAAGAACTCCCCCACTATGGTCTCGTATAGTCACCAACTGACGCTCACAGTCGATGACAGCGCCGAATCGGCTCAACCAGTCCATGCCCACGATGACACAGACATCACCCATCGCAATAGGAATCAGGTCAATCGGGAATTCAACCCCGAAAATCTCTAGTACACATCCCCGAAGAACCTCCGTGGCACAAATCACTTTCTCGTCAGCTATAGAAACTCTCAAAGGTCGACTCAACGACTCACGACTAACGCCGATATGCTGACTAAAGGCTAAGGACACAAAGGACCTACTCGCACCCGAGTCAAATAACACTAAGGCAGGCACAGAGTTCACAAGGAAAGTACCTACGCATATAATAACATAAGCATGACATCTCGACATTAAAATAAATACATGAATTACAACATACCTGCCACGACATCGGGCGCAGCGCGGATCTCCTCCGCAGTCAGCTGAAAGGCTCTTCCCCGAGCCCTCGGGGCCTCGGCCTTCACCGGTCGAGTCGCAGTAGCTCCGGCAGCAGGTGCAGATCCCTGAAGAAGCTGAGGGCACTCGGCCTTCCTATGGCCTGTCTGGTTGCAATGAAAGCAAACCGTAAATCCCTTGGGACACTCCCTAGCAATGTGCCCCTCCTTGCCACACTTGTAGCAAGCACCAGATCGACACGCCCCCTCATGACCCTTGCCGCACTTTCCGCAAGCGTGGCCCTTCAAACCTCCTTTGCTCGCATCGGCGGACTTTATCCGCTTGGCTGCCGGCTGGAACTGAGCCGGTCGCCGGTCCACCCGCTGAGACTCGGCCTCCTCCCTGGCCTGGGTCTCCAACTCGATCTCGCGCTTCCTGGCATTCGCCTGAAGCTCAGCAAAAGTATGGTAAGTGGAGTTTGACACAAACTCCCGGATATCCCTCCTCAACACTCCCAAGTACCGGCTCATCCGAGCCTGATCAGTGGACACCAGCTCGGGGCAGAACATCGCCCTCTCATGAAACTTTCGCGTGATCACCGCAACAGAATCAGTACCCTGCTTGAGGGTTAAGAACTCCTGAACCAATCGTTCCCTCTCCAC
This sequence comes from Lactuca serriola, assembly GCF_051521515.1. Lineage (NCBI taxonomy): Eukaryota > Viridiplantae > Streptophyta > Magnoliopsida > Asterales > Asteraceae > Lactuca > Lactuca serriola. The sequence goes on along the minus strand of NC_136416.1, from coordinate 160,943,723 downwards.
CGGGGGAACGTACTCATCTCTGAACATGGCAGTAAACCCCTCCCATGTTACTGCTGTAGTCTCTGCCAAAGTGAAGTTCGCCGTCACGAACTTCCACCAGTCATTCGCTCCCAGACGGAGCTGGTTCAATGCGAACCGTACCCTCAGGTGCTCCGGGCATGAACAAGTGTAGAAGCACCCCTCTATATCCGCGATCCACCTCATCGCAGCAATCGGATCCTGCGTCCCATCGAACTCTGGTGGCTTCGTGTTGCTGAACTCTCGGAACAGCAACGAGTCACCCCCCTGTGGCCTAGCAGCGGCCACAGCTGCGGTAGCTGCAGCGGTTGCAGCCTCAGTCAATGCGGCGTACCGCTCATCAAACGTCTCCATCAGGGTGGTCTTAATAGACCCAAACATCTCCGGGATCTCTGTCCGGATCGCCGCCGCTACCTCCTCGTGAATCATCTGACGAATCTCCTCGTCACTCACACTGCTCGAACTCGCTCCGTGGCGCGGTCTAACCATGATATCTCTGAAATACAACATAAAACTATCAGAGACTCCACCGAGTATAATCGCACTCGATAACGCAACCCTACTTAGTCTCCGATATCCAGGGATTCTTACTTGAGCCTCCCACTGACCCGGTGTCTTCGGTAGTACGGGCCCAATACTACCGACCACACCGCATCAGCATTCATCCCAAGTCTTCCTCCCCAAACCCCGGATAGTGAGTACTCTACTTCTGATATGCACTATCTACCCGCACACTAGCAAGCATCTCATATCGGCAAACTTCCCTAGACTAAGGCATCACAAATCAGGCCACTCTAGTCCTATCATGAATACCTAGTCTTCTAGCATGCATAACAATTTATATCATATAACATTGTAAGGTATTTTGGGGATCTTTACCGTTCGGGCGCTGACTGATCGTACACACTGCTTCTTTCTTGCTCAACACAAAACCATTTACAAAACTTTATGCCTTTATTTAAAAAGTTTTCCTCAAATCCTCGGTTTGAGTTCAGTTACTCCCGAAGGTGCACCCGAATCCCTCAAACCAAGGCTCTGATACCAATTGTAACAACGCAAATTTTCAAACAAAATTTTCATTTAAAAAAAATAATTATTTCCATTCAAACAAGGCATAAATAGTTTTAAGTATTCTGTCAAATACAAATAGTCAAAATCCCAAGATCATAAAAGCATTCTTCAGTGTGTATCGATCACGCCGGCGCCTTCCCACGGTCCTCGCTAGTACCTGAACACATGCACAACAACTGTAAGCATAAATGCTTAGTGAGTTCCCCAATATACAACTTACGCACATACGCCTTTCCAGGCCCTGACCTTCCGGTCCATGTGTCTCAGGGGACTTCCGTCCCTGCTGGGTAAACCTTCCGGTCCTACCCACGCCGACCTTCCGGTCCATCACACAACATATTGCCTTCCGGCCCATAACATATTGCCTTCCGGCCCATAATATAATCGCCTTCCGGCCCATAACATACATAGCACATATAACAAACAGCTTACCACATATAGCATACATATCACATATCATAGCTGACCTTCCGGTCACACAGTCAAACCCTTCCGGGTACAGTATAGTGAGAAGACTCACCTCGTAAAAGCTGAAAGCTAGCAAATCCTGAAATCACTCGTGCACAATCCGACGAGCTACAACCTCCCTATAACATCACATATCTCTCATTAACATTTATATCTTATGAGTGTGACTATCCCTAAGAAGACAGACTTAGGTCAACTCTGGTCAACGGTCAACGGTCAACGGTCAACTCGACCGGACTCGGCGAGTGCCATGGCGACTCGGCGAGTCTAGACGTCCTCCAACTCTCTGAGATTCCCTATCTACTCGTCGAGTACCCTCCTTGACCCGATGAGTTACTCCTGGAAGAATCGCGGGGCCACCCCGACTCAACTCGCCGAGTCTGAAGAACGGCTCGACGAGTCCCAGTTAATCTTCAAACTACTCGCCTAGTCTGTTCATCGAACTCGGCGAGTCCATGCCATGCAACCGCTCAAACTACATCCTGGGATAAGTATGGTTCCGAAATACACAAGCATGGGGCCTTCTGGTCCTCTAAGGGTCCTAATACAGGGTTATATTCGTTTGGGTAACAAGGTAATAATCCATCTAATCACCAAATGGGTTCCATAAACCCTAGATCCATGCACACATCAAAATAACAGAAATGATCCGAAATGTTACCTGAATAACGCACTCTCTGTGTCCCCAAACCTCAGAACTCGAATCCCTTGCAGTTCCTTTAGCCAAAACTCTTCTCCTCCTTGCACCACAATTTCTTCAAGTCACCAATGGCCTTCAATCTTGCTCTAGATGCCCACATCCGCTTAGGGTTCTTCTCAATCGACTAAAAGACGAACAATGACGGCATATAATGCGTTATATACGACCCAAACCTGAACGGTTAGGGTGTTCGCTAAACAGCGTAGACTCGCCGAGTCCATATCCGGACTCGTCGAGTCCAGTCGCGAACCCGCGACCAAGTCTGCGGTCCTACTCGGCGAGTCTAGGCTCCTACTCGCCGAGTCCCCTCTTAACTCACCCCAAAAACATAATTTAACAATACCTGAGATTCCGGGCTGTTACAGAGCTCCCCCAAACTACCACATACCATACAATAACATATAAAGCGTCTACTAGGCCTTGTCCACTGCATCGGACCGAAGTCCGGAAACTAACCAGGGCCTTGCCCTCTGCATCGGACCGAAGTCCGGAAACTGCATCGGACCGGAGTCCGGAACTAACCTGGGCCTTGCACTCTGCATCAGACCGAAGTCCGGAACTAACTGCATCGGACCGAAGTCCGGAACTGATTGGGACCTTGTCCCCTGCATCAGACCGAAGTCCGGAACTGACTGAACATAACATAGCATAAACATATCAACTAGCATGAATACATATACTGCATACTGCATCGGAACAGAGTCCGGAACACATAACACAAAACATGCTTGAATCACAAAGACATCGAGCACTCTAACTACTGTATCGGACCGAGGTCCAGAACTAACTGAACATAGCATAACATAATCATAGCATATAATATAAACATATATACTGCATACTGCATCGGACCATAGTCCGGAACACATAACTCATACCATGTCTGTATCACAAAGACACCAAGCATACTGAACTACTGCATTGGACTGAAGTCCGGAACTACTGCTAACTAAACGGGCCGGCATTATGGCCGTAGGCCCGTTCCTACTGGAAGGAAACTCACCTCACACTGCTGAAGTGCCGCAGACACAATCCCACACTACTGAAGTCCCGCAGACTCCACCCCAGCTGCTGGCTGACAGATTCCCGAACTGTTAACACCAAATAGCACCCAATTAATAATTGGGTTCTAACACATAACTAAAAATATATGCTTTGGATAATTACTACATTACCCCTAGCTTGGCTTACCCAAGCCCAAGGCCCAATCCATAGGCCCAAAGTCAACTAGGGATCAAAGTCCAACATATGGCCCAATTTTCCAAATTGGGCCCAAACCTCTACGTGGACTTCCCTTAAGGCCCAATTGATCAGTCCAGTCCAACATGTATCATTCTAGGGCCCAATATCATACAACCATCTAGGCCCCAACTATGGCCCATCTATGGCCCAATTTTCCAAATTAGGCCCAATCCTTCATATGGGCCTTACCCTAAAGCCCAACTAATTACTCTAGTCCATTTGATTATTCTCGGATGGCCCAACACAAAGCCCAAGTGAAATTAGGGTTTCACATCAAACGATAACTAGGGTTAAGTGTTTCTTACTTAACCTACTAAGGACTTAACACACTAGGGACTTAATCCATTAAGGACTTAATCCATTAAGTCCATTATTGGTTTGATTAATTTCTGCTAATGATTATTATTTAATATATACTTATTAAATAATTCTCGCGTGCTGATAATCTCTCAAATATTAGTATTTTCTCAATTAGCCCATTAAGGACTTAATCCATTAAGTCCTTTAATCTACTAGATAAATGGCATGGAATAGTTTGGGCTTAATTCACAATCCAATCCCAATGGCCCACAAGTGGCCCAATTAGTTTAAGGCCCAAAACTCATAATTAGGGTTTTCCACCCAAACATGGCCCAATAAGCCCAAAACTAATCTCTAGGCCCATTAGGGTTTGCTAGCGGGGCACCACCCACTACCACCTCGGGTAGTGGTGGTCGATGGCGGCTCACGGCGGCGGCCACCACCCTATGGTGGTGGTTATGGTTCTTTTCATTACATCTTTTGCTAATTACAATTACAAGCTTTTAATCCACAAATAAACACATACACTAACTATTCTAACACACACACACACAACCACCCTAGTGGTGGCCGGCGGTGGCTCGTGGCGGCAGCCACCACCTCACGGTGGTGGTGGTTATGATCTTGGGCCAACGCAACACCAAAAGCACTTCAATCATCAATCTAAACGCACCCGAAAGCCCACTACCGCCGGAGATGGTAGCTAAAGGCGGCATAAGGTGGTGGTGATGAGTTTTCTTCATTTTTCCTGCCCAAGAATATCAATACAATATTAAATCACAAACTAGGCATGCGCACACACTAAATCACGCACACAGCCACCCTCCCACGGTGGCTGGTGGTGGCAAAAGAGTAGAAAACGGTGGCAGGCACCTCCTTGTGGTGGTGGCAGCGGGGGTTTTTGGCTAACTGTCTCGCAAACAACCCTCGAATACTGAGAACAACTTGCATACACGATTATACTCATATTCAGCCACCTCTCGGGTGGTTGTCGTCATCGGAAAAAGGCAAGAACAGTGGCCAAAAGGTCACCGGCGTAGCAGGGACGCATCTGACACCTCACACACACAAAAGGAACGGAGGAGAGGAGATAGAAGGGCGGCAGAGGGTCATACCAGGAGTTCCTCGGTAGTTCGCGGCCCAAGCATGCGAACACAACGCTTCCATCGATCCTCGGCGATCCTCCAGTGCCTGCAACATCTCCAGCAGCAGCGTCGCAGCAGCTCTCATCGGTGGGGCAGCAGGCGGCGTCCTTGCCTGGTCGGAAAAGCGAGAAGAGGGGAGGTGGCGGCTGGCAACTCACACATGGCGGCTAAGGGTCTCTAGGTTTAGGGTTTTGATATATGACGAGGGGAAAGGCACGGGTTTAAGTCCCGTGTCATTTCCTTAACATTTCAATCATTTTTACACTTTCAGTCCTCCCCTTCCAAACCTTTTCAATTTAAATCCTACAATTTACAAAATAACCCCCAACATCCAAATTCTTATCAATTCAGGTCCCATATTTACCTTATAGCCCCTTGCTTCCGTAATCTCTTCAATTTAAGTCCATAAATTACCAAACGCACCCTGACTTCTATAATTATGACTTTTAACTCCTCGAAACTAACGCCTCGCTCAATTATTATTCATTTTAGGGACTCTATACATTTATTTATTCATTTTATAAACGAGGTGTTACACAAATGCAATCAAATCTCTCTACCATCTTTTTTGCATATTCTATTAGACCTTATGCTAGTCTTTGTATATATTTTTTATAGAGTTTTATAAGTTTAATTTTGCACCACAAATCATGTATAAGAATATTTTACCAACTACATATAAGTCTCCATATTGAAATGTAATACATAAAACTACAGTGAACGATTGAAAGCGCTCATTAAAAAACCTAATAAAGCTCATTACATAACACATCAAAAAAAGAGGACTATGCAAGTATACATAAGGTAGGTGTCAAAGGAAGTTATAAAACTTAGTGGAGGTCTAATAAAAAACCAAATTCAAAATACATACATGTTGGGGATGAATCACGAAATCTATATTCATCTGAGTTCAAAAACACTAGGAAGAAGCTAAAAATGAAATAAAATTGTGTTTTTTTTAATCAAAATGAAGTTAATGTTGATAGTTTTATACCTAATATTACATACATGACAGTCATATATTCACTTTTCCCTATATATATATATATATATATATATATATATATATATATATGTGTGTGTGTGTGTGTGTGTTTAGGTTATTCTATTCTAACTAATTATTGTGCGGATATCGTATGCTATTAGAATTACTAAGGCTAAAGGGAGTTGAGGTGTCAAGGGAGGTGCTAAGGAAAGTGCTAAAGGTGTTACACCACTCCCTACCTTATGCCAAGGAAGGTGCTAAGAAAAAGATGCCATGGGTGTAGCGAGATGAGAGAAAAGAAAGAAAGCATGAAGGTGTGTTATGATTGGTTGATTTGTATTTCTTTATATAATTTAATTTTTTTTCTCCACAATTAAACCTATTAAATTGTCACATTTCCACTCCTTACCTTTTTTGTGCTAGACATGCTAAGCCTACGTGTCATGACAAAAACTTAAAAATCCTATGTGGCAACATGCTAAGAGTGTTACCACTCCCTTTAGCCTAAGAAAATAAGTTGTTTAGCAATGCGAATATGTTCAATCTTACATAACTATTGTCATTAACACACATTCCCACTAATTAAATCGTCTATAAGGTTATTATACACTTATTATTATTATCTCATTTTTGTTAGAATGTTTTTCAGAATGTTTATTGGGTCATATTCTGTCAGAATGAAAATGAGTGAAAAACGATGTGTGAGAACAAAAGTAAATAATAATTAGCAAGAATGCATGAAAATGACGATATTTTTGTAAGGTTGAACGTATTCGCATTGTTAAACAACTTATTTTCTTAGTAATTCTCATAGCATACGATATCCGCACAATAATTAGTTGAAATACTTGAACCTAGTTATATATATATATATATATATATATATATATATATATATATATATATAGAGAGAGAGAGAGAGAGAGAGATTCAAATGTTTCTCACATCTATTGTATGCTAGAACGCACCAATAACAATTTAGTAAAAATTAAATTATTATTTAATCAAATAAAGATAGATATTAAATTATTTCTATAATTATATGTATATTAAATGATATCCATACTTATAATTCTTTTTTTATGGAAACTATTTAAATTCGTCATTAATATCAACAATAATATTCTTTCAGAATGAATTTGTATCTAGAAGAATGAAAGTGTATTCTAGAAAAATAAGAGTGTATTCTAGTAGAATACACTCTCGTTCTTCATATTTCATTCAACTTTATTCTATTTTAAGTGAAGGGTACTGAAACAAAACATGAACCCATACATAAAAACCTAGATATGAATTAATTCTGAAAAAATGTTATTGATGACATTAATAGCGAATTTAATTAGTTTCCATAAAAAGAGAATTATAACTATGGATATCATTTAATATAAATGCAATTATGGAAATGATTTAATATCTATCTTTATTTAATTAAATAATTATTTAATTTTATTAAATTCTTGTTGGTGCATTCTAGCACACAATAAATATAAGAAACACATTAACCTAGCTCTCTCTCTCTCTCTTTCTCTCTCTCTCTCTCTCTCTATATATATATATATATATATATATATATATATATATATATATACACACACACACATCATAATAATTATGAAATAAAACTACATCAAAAGGAAATGTAAGGATAGGCAATGTGCTTAACTATACCATAACCTATCAAAGATATTAATACAAAGATAATTATTATGTATATAGGGTTATGTGTGTGTCTATATATATATATATATATATATATATATATATATATATATATATATATATATATGTGTGTGTGTGTGTGTGTATGTATGTATGTATGTATGTATGTGTGTGTGTGTGAATGATTATGGAAAAGCTAAAGAAAGAATAACAAAGATAATCATACGTAAAAGGTTAAATAAAGTAAGTGTTAAATGAGGTGTATTATTCATCCATAGTTGATTGGTATTCGGCTACCCCGACCCTATAATCGTTAATATTAAGTGAGCGTTAAAGGTATGTATAGATCTATATGGGATTGACTGTAACACTCCAAATCAGGTAGTACTTTGAAACCCTTGAACAAATCTAATTTTAGCATAATTGCCCCTTAAGTATGTTGGGCGTACTTATGAGTACGCTTAGCGTACTATGCAAGGATGATTGCGGAGGAGCAGCACGTGCGTTGGGCGTACCAGAAGTACGTTGGGTGTACGTGCCGAATGTGCAAACCCTAAATTCTGGACTTGAGGCCTATTAAAACGTCCTTAAGCCCCTTGGATGTAACCCTAGACAGACTCCATAGCCTCATTTCGTCCTTCTACTCCAGAGAGAGTTTGTGAGAGCATTTTTGAGCTTAGAGAGTGCATTTATGGCCATTTTAGTGTCCATTCAAGAAGGAGAAGTTGTCAAGTAAGCGTAGAGTGGCATTGGGCTTCAAGAATATGAACCTAGTTCACCTTGATGAGCTTCTGGAGGTATAAAGCTTTGATCTTTCCATCTTATTCATTAGATCTAGTTAGGGTTTTCTAGTTTTGTCCCTTTTGTTGGTTTTGGACCTCCTCTTGTGAGTTGAGCAACTCCAGAGGCTGTAAATGTTAGATCTGAGGTCCTTTGGTCCATTCATATCATAAAAACGAAGTCTTGATGGGTGTTTTGACCTCATGCATGGATTAAGACCCTTAAAAAGGTCTTAATGGGATTGTTGGGAATATATGACACATGCAAAGGCATAAAGCTGCCAACTTTATGCCCTAGGTCGTCTTAATAAGCTTAGATATGACTTTTGGACGTGAGAAAATTAAGTAGTAAGTACTTAATGGAGAAAGTGCTTAATCTGTTAGTACGTTGGGCGTAACCTAGCGTGCGCAGCGCGTAAGGCCCAAGGACTCAGTACGCTGCGCGTACCAGGGTGGTACGCTAAGCGTACGCTCAGCAGTTGGACTTGAATTTGTTTTAGGCCTTTAAGCTTTTGGGTCTCAATTAGTCATTGGGCCTGGTCATGTTTTGGGTTAGTAGGCCAGTTTATCTGTTTTGGACCATTGATGTTATGATTGGGCTTTATTGGGCCATAAGGCCCATTAATGATTCATGGACATGAACTTTGGGCCCATTATCAAAGGAAGAATATTTGGGCCTTATGGAGGGACTTGAAGTTTGGGATTTCCATTGGTTGTGTGAAGTTCTAACATTGGGTAATGTTATCATGGTTCAGCACGGGAGGTTACGGACAGTTAGGAGAGCAGCTTTTGGATTCTTCGATCAGAGGTGGGTCTTCTCACCATACCAATGGGTCTAAGGCACTAAGGTTGGCTCATTTAATGTTATACGGATTGATAGTTGGTTATGTGATATATTATGACATCGCCAATTTCAAGGCCAGAAAAGACCGATTTGTTTATGCTTTGTTTTAAAATCAGAGTAATCTTTTTTAAGGAAAACAGTTGCGGAATTTGTCCTAAAAACAAAATATGATAACCATTTATCAAAACATTTCTCAAAGAGAATGTATTTTCATTAAATAATAAAACCTCGAGATGTCATGTTCTGATACAGACCAAAAACATAAACAATATAAAATAGACCTTACAACAGTTATTTATAAATATTGATCTATAATCCAAATTCTTTCGTCAAGTCCACCAACTTATACATAGTGAGAGGGCCTCGCAGGGGCCAACTCTCTGTTCGGCTGCGAGGGCTAGAAGATTTATGCAACAGGTATGTACGGGATTTTTGGCTTATATATCATATATGAGGGTTGAGACCGCGACGGATATGGGCAGTCTGCCAGTTGTACATGAATTTCGGGATGTCTTTCCCGAAAAGCTGTCAGGGCTGCCTCCAGAGAGGCAGGTGGAGTTTTGTATAGAGTTGGTGTTGGGTGCCGCTCCAATAACAAAGGCACCATATCGGTTGGCACCGCCCGATATGCAGGAGTTATCTACGCAGATTCAGGAGCTGCTAGACCGAGGGTTCATCCGTCCGATCAGTTCCCCGTGGGGAGCATCGATACTATTTGTGAAAAAGAAGGATGGATCACACAGGATGTGCATTGATTACCGGGAGTTGAACAAACTAACGGTGAAGAACCGTTATCCGTTACCGAGGATCGATGACTTTTTCAATCAGTTGCAGGGTGCGTCTTGGTTTTCCAAGATTGATCTTCGGTCGGGGTACCATCAGATGAGGATTCGGGATGAGGATATACCGAAAACAACTTCCAGGACTCGATATGGGCATTATGAGTTTATGGTGATGCCTTTTGGGCTCACCAATTCCCCAGCAGCGTTCATGGATCTTATGAACAGGGTGTGTAGACCGATGCTGATTGGTTGGTGATCGTTTTTATTGATGATATCCTAGTATATTCTAAAACCAGGGAGAAGCATGAGCAACATCTGAGGAAGGTATTGGAGACCCTGAGGGCCAAGAGGTTGTATGCCAAGTTCTCCAAGTGTGATTTTTGGCAGCGATAGGTACAGTTTTTGGGGCACATCATCAACCAGGAGGGCGTTTCAGTTGATCCAGCCAAGGTTGAGGCAGTGATGCTGTGGGAAGTACCGAAGAATGCATCTGAGATCCGTAGACTTTTGGGTTTAGCGGGCTACTATCGGAGATTTATCCAGGATTTCTCCAAAATTGTTGTGTCATTGACCTGCTTGACCAAGAAGAATGTAACATTTCGGTGGGGCACAGATCAGCAATTGTCTTTTGAGACTTTGAGACGGAGGTTATGTGAGGCTCCGATTTTAGTACTACCCGAGGGATTAGATGATTTGTTGTTTCCTTGAGCTTGTGAGACTAAAAGAGTGCTTTTGGTGTATTTTGTTGAAGAAGTTGGAAGGTTGAGAAGCTTGGAACGGGAAGGAGCTTGTAGATCCAGCATCTACAACGTTTAGGCATCCATTTGAAGGTAACAAGTTGTTACCTTGATCATTCTAGCATTAGATCCCCTTTTCTTGGTTTAAGGCCATTTTTAGTATATTTGTGGAGCATTGCAGGTGCTGGGTAAGATCTGGAGTTGTAACTCCATATCTGGAGTCCTTTAAGTCCTTAGAGTTATAAAGTCACTGAACTTATCAAGCATTGGCCCTTCTCTTAGGCTAAAACCCCTCCTTTAGCTTGGTTTTGGCATTTAGGACCTTTCATGTACGTAAAGTTTGCAACTTTACGTGGAAACCATGCCCTAGGAGGTTAGATCTGCAATTTAGAGTTTTGGGGTAGCTTAAAAACGTCTGAATAACTAATAGACTGAAGGGACTCGACGAGTTGCATGGCCAACTCGTCGAGTCGGATGAAGATTGCCTGTATTAGTTATGCATGGACTCAGCAAGTCGGTAAGAAGACTTGACGAGTTAGTTAGGTTTTTCCCGACATTTGGACATCGCATTGACTCGACGAGTTGGCTGGGAACTTGGCGAGTCAACTAGGGTTTTCACGATTTCTCGAGTTCTGGAAGGACTCGACGAGTCAGTGAGCTGCACTCAACGATTTGGGTCAACATGGACTATTGACCTTGGGCGTTGACTTTGACTTTGACCAAGGTTGACCGGTTTGACTTCTGGGGGTATTTTAGTAATTTGGGAATTTATGGAAGTGGATCATTGGTGGATGTAAGTGTTGGAGTTGGAGCTGTATTTGGAGGAGTTTGACATTATCACTCCGAGCTACTTGTGAGGTGAGCTCTTCTCACTATATCAACAGGGTCTAAGACACCAATGCCGGCCCTTTCGGATTTGTATCCGGGTTTATTGCATGATACTAGTTTATAACCCGTGGGAACCATGGTTACAAAAATAAATTAAAATTTTATAGTAAGAACTCAAAATTATTAATCAATTATATAAATAAATTATTAATTAAGAGATTTTTTTAGTTATATAACATTATAATCATTGATTTAAATAAATATGTGAAATTATATCATTTTATAATTTGTATTAATTTTATTTTAATTTTTATTCTAATTTTATTAATTTAATGTAATCAGAGTGGGAAATTAAAATTTGAAATGGAGAATCAATAGGTTGACAAGTGACATGCATTAATTAGGAGGTATAATAGGGTGACACATGACAAAATGAGAATAAAATATGAATTAATTAGGAGGCCTAATAAGATGACACATGTCAAAAGGAGAATAAAACTATTCTTTTATTAGAATAGGGAGATTCTTATTGATTTGCATCCTGGTAGTTAGGATAGTGGTATGCTTAGTGACCTGGTAGTTCGGTTTTGCTGGTATATAAGATAATGTTATGTTAGTGACCGGTTAGTTCGGTATCCTGGTTATAGGATGTTGTTATGATTAGTGATCTGTTGGATCGGTTTGACTGTTATATATGCTAACATATGATATTTATGTGCACATGTTTGTTTGATTTGGGGTTGAGTTGAGGTGGTTCTGCTTTGTGCTGAAGGCCAACATACCCAGGGCGGACCGGATAGACTACGGGTCTGAGAGGGCGTATTAGTCAAGCCGAAGGCCCGACGAGTGGTCCAGATAGGCTAAAGGCCCTGTGAGGCAGTCCAGACGTGCCGAAAGCTCGAAGAGCGGTCCAGATAGGCTGAAGGCCCTGCGAGGCGGTCCAGTCAGGCTGAAGATTCATTATGCATGTTGTTTGTTTATATGATATGATTATGATTGTATGGCGTTGGTATTTTGGGGGAACTCACTAAGCTCCGGGCTTACAATTGTTGATTTTGTTTCAGGTACTTCTGATGATCGCGGGAAGGTGGAGTGTGATCGTACACCTCCTTATGTTTTCATGATTTGATTATGGGATACTCTGACACTAAACTATTTTGAAAACAAGTTTTGTAATTATTGTTGGTTTTTGAATGTTTTAAAAAGTTTAAATTTGGCATGATTTTTATGGGTGTTACAATGTTTGAGTAAACTTGCATGTAATCTCATGCTCTTCGCCCTTTCATTCAATGTTCTATTCATCATATTAACTACTCCATTTTGCTGAGGTATTTCTAGAATGATCTTCTACATCTTGTTTCCATGTTCAACACAAAAATCAATGAATTCTTTGATATTGTATTCGCCCCCATTATTGGATCTAAAACACTTAATTGTCAAGTTAGTTTCATTCTCCACAATTGCTTCCTATTTGTTGAAAGCACTAAAAAAACTCAAACTTCTACTTCAAGAAATATACCCAAACTTTCCTTGTGCGGTCACATAAAAAGTAATATAATATTGGGATCCTCCCATTGAATCAACTGAGGTGGGACCATAAACATTTGAATGAACAAGATCCAATTTCCATGTCTTGGGAGGATGTCCCATATTTGTGAAAGTGACCTTCTTTTATTTTCCAAGAATACATGACTCACAAAAATCCATTGTCATGTTCTTCAGATATGGAAGTCTTCCTTTGGAGGTAAGCATCTTCATTCCCTTCTCACTCATATGCCCAAGTCTTTAGTGTCATAGAGTGGATGCCCCATCTTCTTCAACATAATGTGCCTCATTATCAAAAATTTACACCATGTAATGTGTACCCCACTTCTGATATCAACATTCTTTTCAAGTTCGGAATGAACTTTACATTCTTCAAATTCCACTTCGTACCTAAAGTAGTCTTAAGGACCACGAACCCAACACATGTAATATCAAGGCTCTTGTTGTCTACTAGTCTGACCTTCCCTTCGTACGACCTGAAATTCTGTATTACTTCTCTGGAGTGACTAGCATGGAATGACGCACCATAATTCATGATCTAAGATTCAATTGAGTTTTTAACTGCACAGATAAGAGCATCTCCTTCAAAATCTGATGCAATGTTCATCTCATTCTTGCCTTTGTCTGAAAGAGGCTTCAAACATTAATTCTTGAAGTGACCCTTTTCTTTGCAGTTCCAACATGTGATGTCCTTCCCGTTCTTTGATACACCTCTCTTCCTTGAATTTGATATTCCTCTACCCCCACTCCCTCTGTTGGATTTCCTTCCTCTTTCCTCAGTACTAAGAAGACTTTTAGAGGATTCTCCAGCAATTCGTCTGCTCACATCCTCACCAAGGATTAAGTCGCGAAGGTCTTCGAATGTCAGCTTGACACCTCCAACTGATCTACTGACTACTGTCACTGTTCCTGACCAACTTTCGGACAATGATGACAATAGTAGCAATTCTTGGACTTCATCTTCAAATTTAATCTCAACTGATGTCAACCTTGACAGGATTGAATTAAATTCATTGACATGATCAGTCACTGAGCCACCTTCCTTCATCTTTAGATTTACCAATTATCAAATCAAGTGAACCTTATTCGTTGTTGAAGGTTTCTCGTACATGTTCCATAAGTTGTCTTCTCATTGATAATGTTGTAAGAAACGTTCTTTGCCAATAATAAACGCACCACACCAAGTGCCTCTTGATCTAAGAACTCCCAAACATCCTGCTTCATAAGGAACAACTTATCTTCTGACAAAGGTTCATGTAAATTCTTCTGGTAGAGGTAGTCTTCAATTTTTATCTTCCAGAAACTGAAATCTTTTCCATTAAACTTGTCAATCTTTACTTTCTTGTCTTCGACCATAACTCTAATCCCAGTTTCTTTAGATAAAAACAAAACAAGTTAAGCACTTTAGACAAATATCAAAGAAACTTAGGTAAACTTGAGGAATTAAAACTTCTGAAAAACATAAATAAAAGGAACACAATATTTAACGTGGTTCGTTCAATGTGACCTATGTCCACCGACAAACGAGAGAGAAATAGAGAGAGAGAGGGGGGGGAGAGAGAGAGAGAAAGAGAGAGAAAGAGAGAGAGAGAGAGATGATTTTATTAACTTTCTCACAGAAATTGAGCAATTTATAATGATAGGGATATGAACCTATTTATAGGCAAGTATGGAAAACCTTAATTCTGATAGGTCAGGCCTATCCATAATTAGCCTACTAAAGGGATGCCTTAATTTTCAGCGAATCGTGGAATGCCATGCAGACGCTTTTAGGAACTTCATCATTCAGAGACATTATATTGGTACCATCAATATTCCACCAGCACATCAGGTGTCACTTAGTCGCATATCCTGTCACGTTGGCATATCCTGTCACTTGGTGGCATATCAAGTTACTTGGTGGCGTATCATGTCACTTGGTGGCATATCCTGATTCTAAAGTGGTGCATCTTCTTTATAATGGCGTTCATGAAGCATGGTGCATCATTGATGCTCCATTTTCGTTCCTAATGCTCCACTCCAACTCTAAGTGCTCCATGTTGGACAAGACTTCATACCCTAACAAGTGGTGTTCTTTTTGAAACAACATTTCCACCACATCCATTTGCAGGCATTGTAGCTTCCAGACTGATGCATTATGTATTTCTAAATACTCCTCATAAATTTCATAAAGTGCTTTCTTCACTTCTTCAATGTTCTTTTCAACATTAGAGTATATGGTTGGGAAACCAAATTCTATTAACTTCATTTTGAATCTCGGATCTAACATTGAAGTTATAACTATAACAAGATGGCATCCCCTCCCTAATATTTGTCAAACTTCTCATTCTCAACCTTTTTTTCTTTGGATTTTTGCATTTTGGTTTCTAACACTGCCATTATCACTTGGAATATGATTTTGAAGAGTTGGTTGCTCATCGCCATCCAGATTTATGGGAGCATATCGCTCCTCATTCTCAACCCCTTTCTTTGGATTTGTTGTAAAGACTGCAACTGATTGAGGTGGTGGATCTAATTAATTTCAAAATAGTTTCTAATTAATTTATTAAGCACAATAAATTGGTAAGGTAATGATTCTCCTTAATTCCTGTTCTTTTTAATTCTTCGAATGGGTCATAAGGACAACCCAAAACAACGTTGTTTAGAAGATGTTGTATTTTAAATTTAAGCTGTATATAAGATTGTTTATTTTACGTTTGTCTTGTGATTATTTTGGTAGACCTGACGTCTTAAACATTTTTTAATGGTAAAGATTTAACCGTTTGAGACCTTATTTCGCAAAAATAGTTTTCTTAAATGATTTTCCATTTTACAAAATTTATTTTAAAACTTGTTTTAAAAGAATACTTCAAATAGCTTATACGATGTGTGTTTCATCTAGGACGCGAAAAAAAAAAGAATTTAATGTGCAACTATTAATCATTAGTAATGGTAAAATAAACAATCTTAAATACATTTTTTTTCATAAAGAGTTACGATCTTGTATACATCTTAAATTTAAAATACATTTTAAAATTTTAAAGTATCAAATAGCTCATACATTTTCATGTAGGAACTTATTGATATTTGTTAACATTTCTATAGAAGTAAGAAACTTAAAGTTAATTAGGTTGGTCCAACTCAATACCTTTTTACTTCTTTATAGTGTTTATTTTCCAGCATAAAAAAAATTCTAATGAAGACAACATAGAGATATTAAAGCACCATCATATATCGACTGCTTAATAGTTTGTTTTTTTTTTTTGTTTTTGTTTTTTGTTTTTTTTTTTGAGAAATTCATATAAATATCTAGAATTGGATTTTACTTGAGTTTTCTAAATGACTTATTGTAGGCGTTAAATTAGATCGATGTTGACCGTTAAGTAGCTAGAGTTTTATACTTCTATTAGTTTATAATCTATGTGAATCACTGTTAAAAAATTAATTAAACTTTCATAGTAAAAAAACTCAAAATTATTAATCAATTATTTTAAATAAATTATTAATTAAAAGCTATTTTTTTAGTTATATAAAATTATAATCGTTGATTTAAATAAGTACGTGACCATATAATATGTATTAATTTCTTTTTATTTAATGTTTAATTTAATTTAATATAAATAAAGTGAAAATTTAAATTTTGAAATTTAAAATGGATAATCAATACATCACATTAATTATAAGGCTTAATAAATGACACATGTCAAAAAGTACAATCAACTTATTCTTTTATTAGAATAAACAAGATTATTATTAGAACAAGGATACGAATGGACACAATCTCATGCCCATATTATAATATTTGGTAATCTCCTAAGCAATCGTTAAAACTTAAAAGTAATAAAGGAAGCATATTTTCCATTTAATTATTCCAAATGTTGTTTCTTTCTTTTACGTTGCCTGATTTACAACAAATTGTTAAACTTATGCAAACGTGGTTCGAAAAGTAAGTGGGAGCTTACAGAGATAAATCCATGAGACTCTATTGTTACGCTAATAGAATTACAAACAAAACCCGCATTAACTATGTCTTAGTTTAATATAGAATTATGCTTTTGTAAAAGATATATCAAAAATATTTTAAGCATGAGTTATTACTGAGTTCCAACAACATTTACTAGTTTTGACCTGATGCATACATTTATTCTTTATTAAAAGTTTATAACTATTACCAAAAGTATGAATTTAGCAAACTTTAAAAAACTTGGAAATTTACATATTTTCCAAATATAGAAGGACAATTACTATAACTTCCAACAACTTTCCATTAATAGAAAGTTTATCCTAAGCAGCGTGCGTCTGAACTTTGGTCCTCAAATGGGCCGGAACAAATTCTGTGGGCCCACTGGCCACCGTGTAAAACCACGTGGCATTGGTCTTTGCGTATACGTTAGTTTATGAGACTTTGCTGAGCTGTACTCCAGTTGTCAACCCTCTAGCCAAAGCAGTGGCTCAACCGCTCAAGTCAAGATTTGCACATAATCCGTAAAATATTGTTTCCTGTATTGTTATTCTTGACAAATCAGTTGATAAATTATTATATTATACGTAAAAGAAACATATATTAATTTAATTATAATTTCACAAGACAAGTTGTTTAAAATAACGTCTTTTGCCTCAACTAGCACAAGTTTTATATTCAATTTAAAACTAAATTAAATGACTTTAACTACATAATCATACAATAATTTATAAGTATATAATTATAAACATATTCATTTCAAACATAAACATATATAGTTATGTGATTAGATGATATGATTTAATTATTTGTTAAACGATCCAAACAAAATATATGAAATAAGTAGGTCCGATTTGTGAAAAATTCTGAAATTAATGTTTAATATTTTTCTTTTAGCCAAAAAGTGGTTATTATAATATTCTTTTTGCTCTTGTTAATCATAGTGAAAATAATAGTGAAATTGAAAAGTAGATAAGCATTCTTATTTTAGCATGGCTTAGCGGCTAGTTGTCTTAGCCAAGCCAGGACAGAGCTGGTGAAACTCGGCTTGTGTACGCCAAAATTAAATTTTATATAATTTAATGCGTTTTCTTTTAGCATGAATACAACGTCAATTTGTATCTCCTTCATCATCAACTCCTGTCCATTCTCCTCCCTCTAGTCCTCTTCCTTCTCTCACCACCTGGAAACTTCGATACTTGCTTTCTCAGCGTTCCCGATAAAGCAAGAAGTCGCCGAAGTTCAGTTAACCTCCGGTGTAAAGATGCCGGCAATGTGGAAACTCCGGTGGCTACTTGATATACTGCTATTTGTGTGTTCGGTATCGTTGACGGATGCCCGGGGATCTAGTAACAGAACTAGTAAATGGAATACGTTAAACGGTATAGTATTATTGCAATCACTTCTATGCGATTCTCATTTTCTAACATTGTTCGTGTTTCATTTATTTGATTGCATGTTAAGTTTTATTTTCAGAATTTAATTTCAAATTTTCGAATGTAAAATTGGAGATACATTGTAGTAATGCGTTTCAGTTCTAAGATAGAGATCGAATTTAATAAGGCAACATCAAATCGGTTAAATTTATGGAAATCAGTTGCGAACTTGTGTTCTTCTAAGGGCATTTTTGGATGTGTGCTTCAACTACGAACAGTTTTGAACGTCTAGGTAAAATAATCAAATGGAGGAGGATTGCTTAGATGATTTTACTATTTCTGGTTTTAATCAACTCATTGTACGAAGTAATTATTAGAAGATTAGATGAGTTAGGGTGTGTAATTATAAATTATTGCTGCATCAATCAACACCTAAATGGTCAAATTGACTAAGTTTCGTCATTTGTGCGTATTTTTATTGCATGTTCTTCAACTCTACTTCCCTACCTTTTCAGGAGAACGCCCTTTAGTCATAGCACGTGGTGGGTTTTCAGGAGTATTTCCTGACTCGAGTGTAGATGCTTACGAAATGGCGAAGATGCTTAGTGTTCCCGATGTGATCTTCTGGTGCGATGTGCAGTTAACTAGAGATGCAGCTGGGATCTGCTTTCCGGACCTTGATCTTAATAATGCTTCTACCATTAGCCAAGTCTTTGGTAACAGATCCCAAACATACCCTGTCAATGGAGTACCCACAACAGGATGGTTTCCTGTTGACTTCTCACTCGATGATCTACAAAAAAATGTCTTCTGTAAGTTCAATTTTCACGCTAATTAATACTTCGCGATACCACTGAACTACACAAGATTCCCTTTTTATGTGTCTGATATCTGCAACTTCATGATTTCATGAATAAACTCATGATGATTCCCTTTTGTGCAATGAACAGTAACACAGAACATCTTGTCCCGAACACCATACTATGATGGCTTGTTTCCCATCCTTACTGTAGATGATGTTGCAAATCAGGGAAGATTGTGGTTGAATATCCAGGTGATTATTACTTTGTAAATTAATTTAAAGTGCTAATGGCATACAGGCATAGGCAACAAGTTATGTTTGCTAACCTCTCTTCTGTTTATACTTTTGCAGCATGATGCATTTTTCAGGCAACACAATTTGAGTATGAGAAACTTTGTGATTGATGCTTCTAAAAGAAATCTTGTTAAATACATATCATCACCAGAGGTGGAATTTCTGAAAAGTATCATGACAACATTCAAATCAACCACCACAAAACTAATTTTCAGATTTCTTGAAGTGAACAAGACTGAGCCCTCAACCAATCAAACATATGGTTCACTTTTAAAAAATCTGACATTTATCAAGACATTTGCTTCTGGTGTTTTAGTTCCTAAATCATACATATGGCCTGTGGATAATGACTTCTATTTGCAACCATCTACCTCATTGGTCTTGGATGCCCATAAAGAGGGTTTACAAGTATTTGGTTCAGATTTCATGAATGATGTGCAACTTGCGTATAATTACAGTTATGACCCTGTAGAAGAGTATCTGTATTTTGTCGATAATGGCAGATTCTCTGTGGATGGTGTTCTTTCCGACAACCCAGTGACTCCATCAGCAGCTTTTAGTAAGTTTTGAACCCTTTAAATCTCATGATATGATTCTGCCTTCATATATTGAAAAGGGTTGAATGCAAGAAATAACATTCTATTTTCTACAACCATGCAGGTTGTTTTTCTCATATTGGGAAAAAACATTCTTCAGGAAAGCCTTTAATTATCTCATTTGAAGGAGCAAGTGGGGAGTTTCCAGGGTGTAGTGATTCAGCATACAAAAAAGCTGTTTCAGATGGTGTAGATATAATCGATTGTCCTGTTCAGATGACAAATGATGGAGTAGCTTTTTGTTTAGGTGACATAAACCTTCTTGAAAGGACAACAGTTGCTGAGTCAGATTTTGGTAACCTTTCATCCAGTGCTCCTGAGCTTCAATCTGGAAATGGAATATATACATTCAGCCTCACATGGAGCCAGATCAAGAGCTTAAGACGTAAGTATTGTATTATTCTATTCATCAATAATAGGAAAAGATTCATAAAATGATAAAATCAACATTTATAGTTTTGGTTTTGTCTTTTATATATATGTTTTAGCTGCAATGTTCAACCCATTTGCAAATGAGACATTGTTTCGTAACCCCAAGTTCAAAAATGATGGAAACTTGATGACATTGTCTGAGTTTTTGGACTTTGCAAATAATGCTACTTCTGTATCTGGTGTCCTAATCAACATAAAGGTGTGATTGATTCTCTATTTTCCTCAAAATTTATCTATTTCATTATTTCTAATAACTGACATATTTTTGTTACAAAAACTCCCAGAATGCAGCCTACCTAGCAACAAATCATGGATTAAACGTAACAGATGTTGTGATTGACGTTTTGAATAAATCTAGTTACCAGAACAAAAAGTTATTAATCCAATCTTCTGAGATGAAAGTTCTGAAATTATTCAAGGAAACAAACAAAAACAAAAGGCTTGAGCTTGTTTATGAGGTTAAAGAAAACATCCGTGATGCTGAAAACTCAACCATCTCAGAAATCAGTGATACAGCTAATTCAGTTATCATCGGGAAGCAATCTGTGTACCCTAAATCGAACGGATTTCTTATTAATCAAACTCAAGTTGTGCCAAAGTTTCAAGGGTTTAACCTCTCTGTATATGTCCAAATAATGAGTAATGAGTTTGTATCACAGCCATGGGATGTATTTTCAGACCCTTATGTTGAATTAGCCACATATGTAGAGGGAGCTGGTGTTGATGGTGTTATTACTGGTTTTCCAGCTACCACCTCCAAATATAAAAGTAAGTTTGCTCATTTGATGTTACTTTACTTACTCAGGAATTCATAATCTTTTTTTTTTTTTTGGAAAACTACAGGGAGCAAATGTTTACATTTCAAAGATATCCCAAATTATGCACACTCTATAAAGCCTGGCGAATTGGTCCATCTCATGGCACGTGGGGCAATGCCGCCAGTTGGACCTCCAAATCCGATACTGACCGATGCTGACCTGGCGGATGCCCCTATCACTTCCACAAACAAACCGCATTCGCCTGTTGTCAATGAGTCATCAGCATCACGGAAAGCTTTTATGTGGATAATGCTTCTTTGTTCCATTTCCATATCTTTCTATTGATGTACTAATAAACAAATATTATCACTTCATGTAATCTATAATTAATTTCTTAGTTAAAAGTACAAAATCTAGACACCAAACTCGATATTCAGGTATCTAGACTCTTGAATACAAATAGGGTCTATCTCTACCAACTCTAAATGAATGTTTGTCGTATCAACAACTACTCTACAAGGTACAACTTTTTCTTTGGATATGATACGACAATTTTCATATACACCCTCTTTGGGTGGAAGATTTAACAAGCAGGATTTCGGATACGAATCCAAAATCCTGCTTGTGGTTTTGATGCTGAATGATTGCGAATCATTCAGCATCAATATCAGACGATGGTTGCGACCAAGAAGCTCCGAGACATATCCCATGTCTCCCTCTGAAAGTGCATAACGAACACGTGTAGACGACACCTGTCCTCTTTCTTTCGCATCGTTGAATCCTGTGGCTAATATGCTTTGTTTTTTGTCCATCACGGGGTTTATAATGTATGCCTCTATACCATACTCTTCGCATAATCTTGATAGTTCCGATGCATCACCTGAAGCTCTATAACCAAACCTGTAGTTTTTTCCTATTACGTAAAAAAAATATATAGTTAGTTTAGGAAATATGTGAGAAAATGATGTCACCCTTGAAGAAATGAGGTAAAATTTGTTCTACCTGCCACAACACCACGAACACCAAGCTCTTTGGATAACTTCTCCACAAACTGACGTGGCGTCAAATTGCGAACTTTAGAGAATTCAACTTCAAGCTCTGTGGGGACCACTTCTCCACAACAAGAAGACCAAGATGAAAGCACACGTTTACGGTCACATTTAGCAACCACAGGAGCCCTGTTCAATCACTTCAAATTTTAAACTTTATACCACAACACAATTCATGGTGGGCCCCATTGATTGCACAATACTTGTACTGTATTTGGTGTGCATTTAGACTGAGACTTAGACTGATGTCAATGAGAATAAAAGCTTCGTCCCACACAAAAAGATTCCAAAAAATGGGGAAGGGACTAGCATCTAATCTCATATGTGCAAAAAAAAAAAAAAAAAAAAAGACATAAATACCCTTCGCATCATATACCTAGGTTCCCAGCCAAGAACTTCAGCCATTCCAGTAAATGATAGAAGGAATGGAGTGCCTGCCTTTGATGCTTGGATAGCAAGCTCGCGATGACCTATGTGTAGTGCATCAAACTTTCCCAATGCTACTATGCCTCCTACAATACAATATTAAATTCTTTAAAATAAACAAAACATAACATAGTGTAATGCAATGTAATTATCTGAGGTTTTTTGTTGTTTATATGGTATAAGACGAAATGAAGATGTGACAGTGGGTCAAATTACTAGAAATGTGAAATAAAGGAATACCTGCCACGGAAGATAGTTGTTTGGAGTGAGGGGTGTTTTCGTCTTCCTGTTGACTTTTTGCACACGTAAAGAGATAGATTAACAATAAATAAAAACCCAAAAAAATTCAAGTCTTTAAATACTAGAGGACAATTTCAATTAATTTAAATGAAACTTGGTCAAATAAAATTTTGGGTTATATTTCAACGATAAAAAGTCATACAGCCAACATTTTACAATATAGCTAAAAATAAACAGGTTAAGCAGGTTAAACATTGTCCAAAGCTTATAAATGAGAAATTTTCAATACATTAATATAAAAATTCAAGAAAAGGGATTAAAAAAGAGTTGCATAAAATATATACCTTGTTGCCTGCATATCTGAAGAAGATAAAGAGATAACCCGTCTTGAAGCCCCTTGCACAGTAACTGGTAACCTAATACCCCTGCACAAATACACCAAATTATATTCCCAAAATACCCTTAGAGGCTTAGACTTAGTTTAACAAACCAATAATCCCAATTTCAAGCTCATACAAATTAAAACTTACCCGTTCAGATGGACAAACAACTTCTGATTCGTGAGCATTGTTTGTTTCAATGCTCCAACAAATATTAGACCAATTGTGCTACAATAAACTTGAAATATCTACTGCAAATGTGTTCACCAACACAAAGGCCATGAAAGCTGTTTTAATGCACAAAAGGCTATTACATTAGTAGCCAAACATCTAAAATACTCACAAAAATTTCCAAGATATCTTTTCATCGTGAAAATAATGTGTAAAGATGTATATTTTCATTGGGGAATTTCATCCAACACTTGGAGTTCATAAAATACAGAGGGGTGTCAAATCCTCATATCAGACTCAAAATTGGGGTGAAATAATTCGACTTACTGTTGGTGTTCATGATTTAAAAAAATCATCAAACAAGGATTCACATTAGGCCACGGATTCCATAGAACTCTACGAAGCTCAACACATAAATCAAGTGTTCGATTAACATATAAATCGATTAAGTGTTAAGCAACTACTAATTAAATTTGTTCAACAACCCCCTAACTAACAATTACTGCCCGTAACTAAAGAAACAAACTTTATATTAAGCAATGCTGAAATTTGTCTAGATAGAAGAGGGATGAGATTAATAATGGGTGCGATGAATACGAAGTACTACAGACATCACGAGGGAAAGAACCCAGCTGTGTCTTAACCCTAAGTAAGAACAAAAGAAGAATACTCACCGGAAAAAAGTGGTGGTGGTGGTCGGCGATGGGTTTCCTCCGATTTGGTTCCGCGAGTTCTGGTATGCGACTATGGGCGAAACGAATGACTGCATACATAAAAGTTTGTATCATCAACAACCTCATAGTCTGCTATCTTCTTAGGGTGATTTACATAAACAGTCTATTGACTTTTCTTTTCTTTTCATTTTCGCCCCTTAAAAATCAACTTTATTACTTTTATTCCCTTGTAAAAAAAATTAACAACTTGGTTAAAAACTTGTAGGTTAACACTCTAATTTTTGAAGGGCATGATGGTCCTTAACAAGAAGCTCGCTTTCAATTTTTTTATGTACTCATGTTTTTTACTCGATTTAACAATGTTTTATCTCATTTTCTTTACTAAGCCTAAACATATAGACGTAAAAAAAATAATAAGAAACATATGATTGTGTGTAGTACAACGATAAAAGAAGGTATGGATAAATTGTTTAAAGTATTAGGGAACAATGTATGTACTTAAATGGATTTGTTACTTTGCATCAACTTCAACTGTTTTTTCTTAGAAAAACTGATAAACCTCAGCAAAGCAAGTACAGGAGATGTGCTTTCTATGAACATTAAAACTAAAACAAGTGGGGTTATATAGATGTGTAGCCAAATGACTTATAACGATTTAGGTGGTAGGTTCTTATTTGATTGTTTGTGTGTTGTAACAAATTAAATTATACGGTGGTGTCATATGTGAGTATATTGGCTTCATAAGAGTTCTACATTACAATTCTTGTGTAAATCGACTTGCTTTACCTAATGTAAGATTGAAACAAATGAAGGAATGTGATTTAGAGAAGCAAGGTCTCGATCATTTTGTTGAGATGCTTAAAGATGCTATGGTGACAATGGACTATTAGCAACGACACAACGGGTTCCTCCCACCGCTTATTGTGGCTCCCTGATATCACGAGTTTTGAGGAAGAGGGATCGCCTTTGGCGAGATACTAAACAACACTTTTTAGAATTGCATCACACACCTTTTTCATGGTCAACCCTTGATTGAAACCCCCACAGTTTAAACTTGAGACTTCCCCTATTTGGTGCCCCAAGTGGTACCCGGTGAAACATAATTAGGAAGATGCGACTATTTCAACCTAATTATAAGCAATAAGTGAATCTTGTTATACTTTATAGATAGAACTAAGAACTATACTAAGACTCAAAACAAGTCAAATTGGGTCGAACAAGACAAACAAATCGAAAATTAAAAAAAAAATGTATTCAAATCCATAAAAATTCACATTTTAATTTATTATAAAGAAATTATTGTTATCATAATAATATAACTTTTATAACCATATTTAAAATACTAGTCATTTTTTGAAGTAAAAAACTAGAAACTACCTTTTTCCCCGATTCAAATCCAGAAGCATCATCAACAAATGAATCAAATTTCTTATTTGCTGATATAAATCACCCAAATTTTACCAAACATAACAACAAATACTTGGTTGATTTTAAACATACATTTTTGTTGAATAAACGTAGTCACCCAAATTTTACCAAACATAACAACAGATACTTGGTTGATTTTAAACATACATTTGTGTTGAATAAACGTAGGCCTGACAATCGTGTCGTGTTCGGGTTGGCGTGTATGTCAACCCGAACACAACCCATTTAAATATACAGGCAGGGGCGGCTCAACCATTTTAGGGGCTCTAAGAAAACAAAAAATTTGGGGCCCTTCATGTATCCAAATAGATTTGAACTTAAGACCCTTGGTTTGCTAAACCACCACTTCACCGCTAGACCAAGTTCAAACTTGTCTCTTAACCCAAGAAATACGTATATATATAAATATAATTAACATAATAAGTTTTAAAATTGGAGGCCCTTTAGAATTTGGGGCCCTAATCCCTTGCTTAGTTTTCTAAAGCATAGAGCCGGCCTTGTATACAGGTCACGGGTTGGCGGGTTTGGAACATAAACTCATATATGACCCGCCAACCCATTTATTTATACGGGTTCATAGGTTTGCGGGTTCGTGTGTCAGATTTGGGTTCGTGGGTCCGAATTTTAGACATTTAAGTCTTAAACATCCAAATGAAAATTAAAAAATTATAGAAACATGTTAGAGACTTAGCCTTATAGGTTACGACTTACGAGCTTACACCATCCACCACGAGTCAAAATGTCAAAACAGTCAAATGGTCTATGAATCAATGGTTATATTATATAATACTTATTAAATATTAATACTTGAAACATAAATACATTTAAAAATAAAATAATTTTTTTATTAAGAATATAAACGGGTTGGCGGGTCAACCCGTTTATTTTTTTAGAAACTCATATATGACCCGTTTAATAAACGTGTTGGCGGGTCATATATGAGTTTATGTTCCAAACCCACGGATTTGAGACAAATCCACGATATTTTCCATGTATCGCAATTGAGGAAGTATATAGCCGATGAGTCGGCAGTGGTTCCATTAGGAGACATTCAGGTGGATGCAAGCCTGAATTACACCGGGAGGCCAGTGGTCATCAGAGAACGGAAGATCGAGGTTCGGAGGAATAAGGAGATACCTCTGGTGTTAGTTCAGTGGCAGCACCGGAGGGGATCGGAAATGAACTGTGATCTGGAACGTGATATGTGGGAGCAGCATCCGGGGCTATTTTTCAGAGTGAGACTTCGAGGGCGAAGTCTAGTTCTAGTGGGGGAGAGTTGTAACAGCCCGAAATTTCAAATATTGATATAATTATGATTTGGGGGTGTTTTAAGAGGGGACTCGGCGAGTTGGAGCCTAGACTCGCCGAGTAGGATCGCAGACTTGGTTGCGGGATCGCGACTGGACTCGACGAGTCCAGATATGGACTCGGCGAGTCGACGCTGTTCAGCGGAAACCCTAGCCGTTTGGTTTTGGAACGTATATAAGGCACTTATAGGCCGTCATTGTCCGTTTTTAGTCGACTGGGAAGAACCCTAAACGGCGGTGGGCATCTAGAGCAAGATTAAAGGGTATTATGGCTTTGAAGAAATTGTTGTGCAAGGAGGAGAAGAGTTTTGGCTAAAGGAACAGCAAGGGATTCGAGTTCTACGGTTTGGGGACACAGAGAGTGCGTTATTCAGGTATTATCTCGGATTCTTCTGTGTTGTTGATGTGTGCATGGAATTAGGGTTTATGGAACCCATTTGGTGATTAGATGAATTAGTACATTGTTACCCAAACGACTATAACCCTGTATTAGGACCTTTAGAGGTCCAGAAGGTCCCATGCTTGTGTATTTCGGGACAAAACTTATCTCAGGAAGCAGTTTGATCGACTGCATGGCATGGACTCGCCGAGTCCGATGAACAGACTCGGCGAGTAGATTGGAGATTGACTGGGACTCGTCGAGTTGTTCTTCAGACTCGGCGAGTTGAGTCGGGGTGGCACCGCGATTCTTCCAGGAGGAACTCGTCGAGTAAAAGGGGGATACTCGACGTGTAGAAAGGGTGTCTTAAGGAATCGGTGAGTTAAGGGCGAGTGGACTCAGAGTCGTTGAACTCGGCGAGTCTTGGGGTGACTCGGCGAGTTAGGTCGCGGGTTGAGTGAAGTTCTGAGTATGGGGACTCGGCGAGTCATAGGGTTGACTCGGCGAGTAGGGTCAATCAGGGGTTGACTTTGACCTTGTCTTTGACCAAGGATTTACCAGTGGTTCCAGGGGTATTTTGGTAATTGTTGTTATTGTTTGAGTTCAGTGCATTGGTGACTGTCCAGAGGTGGAGATCGTATCAGTGATCGGAGCAACTTGAGCTATTTGTTCAGTCGGCAGTTTCGAGGTGAGTTATCCTCACTATATCGCTAGGGTTTATGGCACCAAGGCCGACCCTTTTTACCGGATGGAAATCCGGATAGTTGTCATTATATGTTACAGGCCGGAAGGCATTACTATGTGGACCGGAAGGTCATGGCCTGTAAAGGCGTATGTATGCATTTAGTATGTTGACTGATTCATAGGGTAATGTTATGATAGTGACTGGCTAGACCGGTATCTTGTTAGAGTAATGCTATGATATTTGATCTGTTGATCGATTGTTGTCTATGAATTGTTATATGATTGTTTGTTATTTTATATATGCATTTTATGCTTATGGGCCGGAAGGCAATATGTTATGGGCCGGAAGGCGATTATGTTGTGTGATGGACCGGAAGGTCGGCGTGGGTAGGACCGGAAGGTTTACCCAGCAGGGACGGAAGTCCCCTGAGACACATGGACCGGAAGGTCAGGGCCTGGAAAGGCGTATATGTGGTTGGTATTTTGGGGGTATCTCACTAAGCTTTCGGGCTTACAGTTGTGGTTTTATGTTTCAGGTTCTCAAGAGTCTGTGGTAAGGCAAAGGCGTGATCGTACCGTTCCTCGCATTGGTGTTTTATGATACGAACCTGGGAAAATACTTTGTTAAATAATGTATTGAAAACCTTTTTGTAACAACGTTATTAAAATGAGTGGTTTTTGAAAAGTTTTAATTATTTCGAAATTTTGGACGTTACAATGTTTAAAGAGTTCGACCATAACCAGATCTGTTTAATTATCACGCTGGGTCATGTCAACCCGATTTTCATGTCGAGTTCGTGTTGGTTTTCATGGTTAGACCTTGAAATGTGTTGTGTAATGTGAGGTTGAAATTTAAAACACTAAATATGTTGAAAGAGTAGGAGTTTGATTGGTAGGAAAGGAAAAATATAACTAATTAAGGAGACGAAATGGTTAGATTCATAGTAAGTGTGAGTTAAAGAGGCATAGGGGCAAGATCATGAGGAGAAGAGAGTGGTCGAAATGATTGTATACATTGGAGAGAAGAGAAAAAACTGAAAATGAAGTCTTAACATAGGTAGTTAAATTGTTTCCACATTACAAAATGACTTAACCCATAATTTATCTTTTACATATAGTTTTGGTTTTGAATCTTTCTAGTTTATCAAAAGAATTCAAAAAACTTACAAACAAATAAATGAATTATTTTCGAGTTAAAATTCTCAACTTTAACCTTACCTGTTTAATCAAACTCGTTTACTTTGTGTCGAGCTTATATCGAATTAACGTGCCGTGTCAATATTTGTCACCTCTACGTACATAGGTGAATTCGTCAATTAAACATTAAATGTTTTTATTTAAACTCATCGCTCAACTTGCTTATTTTATCCCATTAATATATTTGAGTGACTAACAAGTAACAACCATGAAGATAGAGTATGAATCATTTTGTACAAAAAGTTCCACTCAAAAGCAAAATGTTAAAAGAAACTCTGAACACATACAAAATGAACTTTGAGAATAGCTGGAGGACTATTTGTAAAATTTTTCATTTTTACATTTAGCGATTTGATCTCTTCCGAAAGCCCTCTCACGACCAAAGACAGAATTACAAGAAACATTGGTAGTGGGTATGTCGATTTCATCTCTTCCCTTTCAATCTGCATACACATGTGCATAGATCTTCATCTAAATATATGCTTCACCTGATTTCATTAAATAACATCTTTATACGATGGGTGTCGAAGGAAATTGCACGTTACATGTTCGACGAAATGCCAGTTAGGTATTCATTTTAGCATACATTGATTGTGATCGAAATTACATCGTAACCAAAGGCGTTTGGCTCAGTTATGGAAATAGAGCTTTTGAATCCTTTCATATTGTCTTTCCATGTGCATAAGTGTCTTCAATTTCATCAGTATATCGACATATTGTAATTGCAAGTCCTTGAAGCCGTATTATTAGGTTATTCCCCAGCTTCCAATAAATGAGCTACATTGTAAATTTGTAGTGGTTAATTTCAAATGCAACTTACAGATTGTACATATATGTTAGTTAATCTGTGTTGTTTTTTTTTAAACAGTGTGCATAATAAAAGGCCATATGGTGTTGTGCTTTCCCTCAACGCCTAATAAGCTGTGGATGACTGTGGGTTTGTTTCTTGGTGGTTCATCTCTTTTTGGCGTTGGTTTGTATCTTTCTTATGTCCATATTGCCCCTCAACAAGCTCGAATAAAAGCCCGAAATGATTATGTAAGAGATAGGTTGAAAAAGAAATACGGGTATGACAAATTCACCACCCAGCCAAACAAAGACTAATTTCACTTCATGTCAAAGGAAATGGAATAGGAAGCATGAAAATGACCAAAATACCCTTTCTTTAATTTTGTATGGAACTTGTTGTGTTTAGTATCAATTTACAGGTCGTATCAAAATTGTGCCTTTGATATGAGTACCACATTCTTAAGCACACACCATTGGATTTTGCATTGTTGGATGGAATGGAATGAACTAACAAATGAATGGAATGGCTAAGATAATTGAATAAGCAAAAGATAATGGAATGAGTCATTCCATTCTATGATCATATTTGGTGTTGGCTTGTATGAATGGAATGAATTTTCATATGAATACTTTGTATGGTATATTGGTATGTAAATACAAGTTATAATTTTAATACCATTAAATATATTATTTGATTATAGTTTTATAATTTATTATTTACAAAATTAGAAAAATTAAACATAATAAAAGCTTATGAAAACCAACCGACATTATGATAAAAACAATAAGCTTTAGTTATGCTTAAAAAATAAGTTGTAGTTTAATTAAATGAGGGTTGATGTTTTATAAGGATAATGAATTTTACCCTATGCATTAAGTTAATCATTTTTTTGTATGATGTCACTATTAAACTTTTCTACACCGATCAAAAAATCAATGTTTTAAAATCAGTTTTCTAGTTAAACCAGATTGGTGATCGGTTCCCGGTTCGACTGTCGGTAAACTGTCATATCTATGAATTTAATGTATTTTTTATTTTCCGGCATATATATATATATATATATATATATATATATATATATATATATATATATATATATATATATATATATATATATATATATATATATATATATATATATTTCATGTATTTTTTATTTTCCAAGAATTTGACGTTTATAAGTTCAAAAATTAAAACACATAAAACTAGTAGATCAATCCAATACATTAAAAACCACATGACCATAAATGTTATATCAACCCGAATACATAAAAAGAGACGAAGGATAATACCAAAACAAAATAGAGTTTTAGATGAATACAAATCTATCAAGATCAAACCAAATCATGGTATTGGTATTGAGACATTGGAGTGTTAAATGCATCAATCTTATAATCACTCCGGTGCAATTTACTATCAACTTCATCCTCATAAAAAATAGTCGCTTTCTCATCAAACCTGGTTCAATGTAATCGGTTGAATCAGGTTTTTGTAAGAATCGGCCGTTCTGTTCCGGTCCATAAATAGACTTAAATTTGTGTTAGTTGAACCGCTCTCTTCCCCAGGCTTACGGTCCAACTGATTTGACCCGATTTTTAAAACATTGCAAAAAACATCATTATGACCGACTGTTATAGGTTTAGTCGATCTTTGGTATCCCTACAAGCGCTAGTATGACCGTTATTGTAGGTTTAGCTAGTTTCCGGTGTCCTCGATAGGTCAAACTTTGGTCGTCTTCTGTGGCCAGCATGATTTCTCCAGCAACCCTATTATTCACAAACACATGTGTGGGTGTGTGTGTTTATGGAACACACACCCTTGAATTTTTCTTGGGTTTTACACATGAACACACACACCCTTGAGTTTTCTTTGGTTTTACACATGAACACATGCTTGATTTCTTGGTTTTACATATAAACGCACTCAATTTTTTCTGAGTTACTTCTTTGGTTTTAAACATAACACACTCTAGGTTTTACATATGAACACACACTCAATGAACCAAGATGAAGATGAACGCATGCATATATCTGAAAACATTAAACCAAATGTTCAGGAACTCAAGATCTCTGATTCGAGATGTGTGTTCTTCAAGGATTTTGCAAATTGATTTTGATCATAAACACACATACACACAATACAGACTTTTAGGATGTGTTCTTCAACCCATATAAACACAAAATAAAGCTCATCGCCCTTAGAACTCATTAAATACCATTTGCAACTTCTTTTTCAATAACATGCATCTTTTCATTATTTAAAGCGCTTAGAACTTACAGTGACATGCAGTTTTTAGTGACGTAAAGCGCTTTATATGTTAAGCACTTAAGTTGAACATCTCTAATTGGTTGACTTAATGGATTAGACAAATAAAACAGACAAATACATCAAAACATTGATAGTATCTATTTCATCTCTTTTGTATTTTTTTTAACTTAAATACTTTTTTTAGTAGGAAAAAACCCATCAACAAGGGACCATATAACCCATTTTAATAGAATAGCTCAAAAAAAAATTTAGTAAAAACCTCCTACCGACTCGTCCAAAAGGCTTACCAAATTAAATTTCTTTGTTTTATGCTTAATTTTGCATAATAATATAGAATAATTACGTGTTTGAATCAATAGTTGTAGTACTACTGGTATCGATAAGAAGTAGAGTAAACCTTACATAGACTTAACATTCAAAAACAACATTTTAAAACGTCAAAATTTCAGTTTCAAGGCTTTCACAGGGTAAAAAAAGAAAGATAAAATCTATTAAAACTCAAACTGAATAAAAATAAGCATATTAAAAACAATTTAAGCAGCACCCTTTCCTTTCTTCTTCTGGAGTTTCTTCATGTAAAACTCAAGCTCTTTTCCCTCCAAAATATATCTACAGACATACAAATTACCAATCATCAATTTCGCAAACATTTTTATTTTAAGAAAAAAAATAATAGAAAAAACATACCCATCAGCACGACCACATTGGCCAGGGCGTGATGAAACGGCAGCCAATAAACGACCACTTGAAAATTGCTCTTCAACATGTGGGTCCAGTTTGCGTTCCTCTTGACGCTTCTCTATCTTCCTAGCAACATGATTGCTCTTTTTTGTCTCCTCAGTAGCACCTTCTACTTCCTACAATTAAATCAAAATCACTAAATCTCAAAACCACAATACAAGTAAATATAAAAAATAAAATGAAAAGAAAATAATACCTCTCCATCTTTCTTAGCAGCAGAAGCAGCTGGAGCTTTCTTCTTTCGACCAATGTCAACTCCATAGTGCTGAAGGTACCATTGTTTGAAAGGTGCAGCATCAACTTGAACAATAGCACTCTTCACTAGTGTTTGTGTCCTCACCAATTCATTGTTTGATGCATTGTAAACCACATCCAAGATACGTGTCTTTCTTGTTACAGCTTCACTTCCCCATGAGTAGTTTCCTGTATCTAACCTCAATGCTCGCCACTTCACATTTCCACCACGAACTCTCACCCTTCTAACTGTCTTGTTGCTCGATATTTTAGTGTTTGCAGGCTGTCTTCCAAGCTCATACCTTTAAGAGAAACAACAAGTGTTAAAAAAATCTAAATAGAGTTTGATTTGATGGATGTTAATGAATTTGAATCATAACAGAATGTTTGAAATAAGAAGGATGTATATAAATACTGATAAAAATAAGATTACGAGATAGCATGTGTTGATCGGAAATCAGTTTCGTATTCAAGCGCAAATCGCTTTCCTCAATTCATTGATCCATAGTGTTCGACTTGAATGATAAAATCAATACAAGTTATCATCACAAACTCACAAACTCACAATCACATTATCAGGATCGAAATCAGTAAGCACAAACGAATAAAGAGAGAAATAAAAAGCAAACAGTATCGTGTCTACAGCGAACAGGACCGATGTTTCTAGTATATAACTTGTCTAGAATAGGATAATCATAACATAACTATACAGAAAATATAGACGGCATATGTTAATTTAGAGGAAAACTTACTTTCGCTTCTTTCTCCAGGCCTTCTTCTTGCCACCAGTGGCACGTCTCTTGTGCATCGAATCACGAGAGATACCTGAAACAGTAGAGAAACATCATCAGAATGTTCGTAATCATGATAGCACGAAGATGGAGATTACAAAGCAGTGTATCAAATCCGACGTATGAATTTGAGTTGGCCATTGGCAAAACTTACCCATGTTTGCAGATCAGAAGGATCCTCCTGCGCCTCTGAAGTCGAACTCTTGGGTGACAAAGAGAAAGTTTAGGGTTTCGCAGGGCAATGGCTTAAAAGGGTGAGGCTGATTACTTCTATTCGTATCTACTCAAAACCCTAGTGGCCTCGGTGAAATGTGGAGGCCCAATCACTTGGCCCAAACAAATTTTCTCGGCCCATGGATATTTTTTCATGAAATATTGTAGCAATCAACTATTCTGTTCGCTAAATCATAAGTAAATAAAAAAGGGTTATATTTTATATATATACCATAAAGAAATTGAACTGTAAAATATTATATTTTCATCAGTTAACTATTATACTCTTATTATAATGTTATCTGTATAAAATTTTCTTTCTTTTTTTCATTACATGTGGATAATTCATATATCAATATCAATGCCTCGATTATCCATGTAAATTTGTCATTCTTTTAGAGCATTCGGTGTGAGCAATAAGGTGCAACACCAAGTTGTGTCACCTTACATGTCACATAAGCAAGTGGTGTTATAACACATCAAGTGGGGAAATGGGCAACAAGATATAACACCAACTTTTTGAAAATAAATATGTTTTTTTTTCCGAAATTGGGTTTTTTTTACTTTTTCATTTATTTTCTTTCTTTTTTTTCTTTTTCGTTTTTTTCGTTTTTGCATTTTTTTTAATCACTAACATGAATATATTTTTTATAAAAAGTAACATTAAAAAAAAAAAAGACATAATATTTAAAATCTAAAATTACGATTACAATTAAAAAAAATAATTTTAAACCTAATATTATAACTAAAATATCATTCAGATTACTACTAAAACCATAGTTGTCAAAATCGCGATCCTGATCGTAGGATCGTGCGATCCTACGATCCTACATATGAAAAACGATCTAGATCGTAAAATGATCGTATTTGAGGTAGGATCGTAGGATCGAGATCCGATCCGATCCTACCTTCCTTTGATTTTTTTTTTTTTTTTTTTTTTTTTGC
This sequence comes from Lactuca serriola, assembly GCF_051521515.1. Lineage (NCBI taxonomy): Eukaryota > Viridiplantae > Streptophyta > Magnoliopsida > Asterales > Asteraceae > Lactuca > Lactuca serriola. The sequence goes on along the minus strand of NC_136416.1, from coordinate 160,908,505 downwards.
AAATGGAATTTTTTTACCACTTTATATCTTTTACCATTTACCAATCTACCATTTATCATTTTTTATTGTGACTTATGACTAATATTTTGAAGTTTTTATAACTTTTGAACGAAAAATTAAATGTTTGAAATATTTTTCATTATTAAATATTATAAATTAAAATTATATTCTATTTTGTGGGATCTTAAGATCTCGATCCCGATCTTGCAAACCAAAAAACGATCCTAGGTAGGATCCTGATCTTGACGCCCTTGACTAAAACCACATAACAATCATAATTAACCCAAATATTTCTTCTTAATTTGTTCCTTCGTCGCTTGTAGCAACCCTAGATCAGCAGGCGCTAAACTCTCCTCGCTTGTCCGAAGAATTGACAACTGATATGTCATTAGTTCCCTCTCTTTTTGCTCCTGCTTCTCCCGTGCCTGCCTTTCCAGGAACTCCAAATGACGACGTTTCAAGTCATTTTTTCTTTTATTAATAAATCGTGCTCGTCGAATTTCGCTCTCATTTCCGCCGTATCTTTTGCTCTCGTCTCCACCTCCTTCGCATGTCTTGCAGCGCGCCTCGCTTTGTCGCGTCCGGGCGGTCGTCGTGGTGGGGATATCTCTTGGATATCATCGGGGATCTCATCGTCATCGGTGTTTAGGTCGATGTTAGTCCGTGCGTCCGACACGTCGACCGAGCTAGAATTGCGAGACCTTTTGGATTGAACCTCTGACGATGTAGGCGTTTTATTCCACTTTGGATCCGCTCGCAACAATTCCCATGATTTTTCAAAGTCGAAAACATTACCCATTTCAACCCGATATTGTTCCTTAGCAGATTTGAACAAATCGAAGTCGTTGGTTCCGCTTTGTTGTTGCGCCTCAAGCCGGTTGTAAATATCGTTGAATTTGCTGCACCGCTTAGTTATCATACCCCATTTGCTGCTCAACATGTCATTGTTGTGATACAAATTTTTCTTTAAAATAGCGTGAAACTTGTCGAGCACCGCCCCCTAATAAGCTCCTTTTTTCATTCCATTTCCGCGAAGTTCGTTTTTTGAAGTAGCACACCAAGCCGCCGTCAAAGCGTATTCCTCCTCCGGTGTCCACCATTGTTGAACGTCTGCATTTTCTGTTTCTACCGCTATTGATTTCCCTTTTGATTTTCCTTTCCCTTTCCCTTTCTTGTTCCTACTACCTTCCGCTTCCGCTTCACCCGATTGTTGTGTTGTAGGCAATGGTTTGTTGGTTTGTTGTTGCATCGAAGCAAAAGAAAGAAAAAGATTTTGTTGTAAATTTGGGTTTTGACCAAATTGATTTTGTTGAAAGTAAGGTGAGTTGGGAAACTTGTAGTGGCGGTGAAGCGGGATTGAAAGTTGCGCCTTGGTATGGGATCTGTGGTGAGACTTGAGTCAATAAAAGGTTGAAATAACTTTCATAACTGGCAAACCCGACAGGCGGTGTTGTGTTTGGTTGTGTGTTTGGGTTTGATGATGGGGAGGTGTTTTGGTTTTGCTCCATTTTTTTAGAAAGAAATAAAAATGTAGTTAGAAAGAAATGTAAATGTTTGAAATGAAATGAGTATATATATATATATATATATATATATATATATATATATATATATATATATATATATATATATATATATATTAGATTATGACTCGCGTTAAACAAGGGGAACATAAATTAAATACATATTACATTAATAGGTGACATTGTTTTAGGTGAAATTTTAATAAAAAAATGTTAGTTATATTCATTTTTATAGTTTTTGGACCAAACTTATTAAATAAAATTATTTAATATTTATATTAGAGCAATTTGTTTTTTTTAATACAGTAATTTTTAACATGAATGATCCATGCGATCTTTGTTTTATCACGGCAAAATGTGACTTCTTGATTAAAACATGTTGCGTAGTAGCTTAATGAATTAACTTTGTTCGGTGTACCACCCCCCATGAATTTCATACGATTCTTTTCATATTGCCCTATAAAATCAAAAACAACAATAAGTTGTTATATGTACCAGCAACATTAAATTTTGCAAATAAATTCGATAAACATTAAAGTTAAAGAGCATTGTCATAACTATAAACATCAAATTCAAATGTTTTAATTTGGTCAAGATGGCATAAGCAATTTGATCTAAGGATGGGAAATGTATAAGTGAAACACAATCAAAAGTATTTATTTCTTTAGATGATGAAATAAAGTTTCTCCTTTAGACATAGAACTCAATCTTCCATATTGTAAATGTAAACGTCTTAGTCTTCGCCTCTCTTTAGCATCATTGTAATGAGTTTTATTATTTGAATCTATAAAATTATAGGATATCATTAATATCTAAAAATAATAATATTTTAATGGTAAATATTTACTAATAAATTTATGAATGATTTCACAAGGATTTATTAATAATTGTTTCAGAACGGTTACAAAATTAATAAAAGTTTACAATTTCATAAAAAATTGTAGTTTTCTAATATTTATATTGAAGTTGTAATGAATAACATTGTAACAATGTTGACAAATTCACATTCAAACGAAATAATAGAGTAAAATATTATTAAATTTCTAAATTCATCTGAGTTTAAACCAAAAAGGCAAATAGATGAATAATTTAACATTTCATAAAACCCAACATGTATTCAAATGATCAAAATTCTAACCCAAAAATAAATAGTATGAAACAAAGTCATCAAAAATCAAACCCCAAAACCAAATAGTATGTAAACAAAATATGAGATTAATAATATTCAAATCATTCAACTACTCAAACAAAATCATGAATATCATATATTATTTTTCTTGCTTTGGAATTAACAGTTTTGACTTGCCTTCTCTAGAAGTACGATATGTCATTGATGTTGATGGTCGTTTGTTTAAGGACATTGTTGTCAGATTATCAACGTCGTAAACATCTCCCAACATGCATTTTAATTCTTCATATCCATACACTTTTTTAAAGGATGTCCATTTAGTCAGTGGACTTGTTGCAGTGCATTTATCAAGATTCAAAGCGGGTGTGATGTTATCACCAGTAAACGAAACAACATCCTAAATGTGGAAAATAAATTCATATGTCAATCTAGAAGTTAATAATAATTTAAATTATTTAACATATTAGTTTTAGTTATATTATATTTAAAACCTTCTAATTTAACGTGTCTTGAAATCCGAATTCTGCTAATAAAACGTTAAATAAATCAGATTATGGCGCATATATTTTTAGTACATAGAAATATGTTAGTTGATCAACCGAAATATAAAAAAAATGAAATTTAATAAGTGCATGTTTGTAGCATTCTTCGTAAAAGAATGTTTCATGTTTGAGTTAAATTTTTTTCCAATTCAATAATGATTGTATTATCAACAGTGAAGTTTGAGATTGCATAACCATCAAATTTGTTCTCCAAATTATAATGTAAAACTTGAATTTTGAACACCAACTTTTTATCCAAAAGTACATTCAAAGAAGATGGATAAATCTCCATATTACCCTCTTAAAAATTTTAAAAAAATGGTTATAAAAATTAATAGACAAAAAGTAAAAAATTAGTATTATATAAATGAAGTTAATATCGATAACTTCGTTAAACTTTTAAAGCAACTCTTGTGCGGTTTTTTCTAGAAGTTTCTTTGCATCATGATCAAATAGTAAGTAACACCACATCGGTAAATTCTTGTACTCGAATGATGATTTTGAAACTAAAATCATTAATATAAACAAATTCAGTAAAATAAAATTAAAAAATTTAACTGAAGAGTATAATAATATGTATAAAAAAAATTTAAAAACCTTAAAACAACATATATGTATTTGTTCATGCAAGTTGAAGTGTAATAATAAAAAACTTATTTATATTGCTTTTGGTCCGTTCCACGAGTTTTGTCATCATGCATTAAAATGACTTTTATGGCTTTCTCATAACAAACGTAGGTCAACACACACACACACACACACACACATATATATATATATATATATATATATATATATATATATATATATATATATATATGGATATAATTTTGTTTTTATAACTAAAAGAATGAAACTAATATGCTTAAAGTAGATTAATAATTTTACTAATGACCTCTCAATAAGAATAAAGTAGAAATAAGAGGTAATAAGAATAGAGTAAATACAAGAGATTGGAGAAGAAGAAGGAGAACACGGTAAACAAAGAACTTGGAAAAAAGAATAAAAGAATAAGACCGCTAAAGAAGAAACACTGTAAATCATAGGACTCAATCCAAAATCATAAGAAGAACAACTTCAATGTAATCGCATATATAGGTTGTTTTCCAATAAGGAAATCATTATCTTCCAAAAAAATAGGATCCTAAGATATCATCTTGGAGAATTTTGGTTATTCAAAAAAAAAATATCATTTTTATTGAGTCAAAATTTCAAATTAATTGACTTTCTTAATTAATAAGTTTTAAATTCAAAACCATTATCTCAAATTGATTTCTTTTACGTGGGATATACCAAGAAATAAATTATGAATAATGTTGACTTTAATTTTGACTCTTAAATATTTTACAGATTTAATGGGATCATATTAGCTTTTATAGGTTAATAACTAAATTATTTATATGCTTATTTAATGGGTTTTTTCAAAAAAAAAAAAAAAAAACTAAAATCTAAACAGGTTTGAATTTTGAAGCCAAAAGCTATAAATAATAGAGTTAAATTAGGAACAATATTAATTAGAGAAACCGATATCTAGTAAATAAATAGAATGATATGTGGTAATTGATAATATAGTTGCTGAATTTAAAGATTGTATAATTGAATCTTATTGTGTTTGAATTCTATTTAAAGAAGATAATGTAAGCAATCTGATCTAATGGTGGAAAACATAGGATTGAAATTCAATTAAGGGTCCTGATTGCTTTATTGGTGAATTAAGGGTTCTCTTTTAATAATTTTTAAAGATAACTGAATTATTTATATGTTTATTTAATGATTTTTTTCAAAAATAATAAATAAAAACTAAACAGGTTTAGATTTTGAAGCCAAAAGCTATAAATAAGGGAGTTAAATTAGGAACAACGTTAATTAGAGAAACTGATATATTGTATATAAATAAAATGATATCTTGTAATTGATAATATAATTGTTAAATTTAAAGATTCTATAATTGAATCTTACTGTGTTTGAATTCTATTTAAAGAAGATGATGTAAGCAATTTGATCTAATAGTGGAAAACATAGGATTGAAATTCAATTAAGGGTCATGATTGCTTCATTGGTGAATTAAGGGTTCTCTTTTAATAATATAATATATATATATATATATATATATATATATATATATATATATATATATATATATATATAGAGAGAGAGAGAGAGAGAGAGAGAGTTAAGATCAAATAAGAAGGAAAATTTTGGTAGGAAGGTAAGAAGTTTTTTTTCTACATATTTTTTTAGCAAACAAACAAAATGAATCATCACATGATTCATTTGTAAGATGATTCATAAGAAAAAATTCTCAAAAAAACATGTTGATGATTCATTTATACAATGATTTTGTTGTTATTCACTAAAATTGTCATAAAAATGAATATTTTCTTAATTTACATAAAAATGAATCATAAAAATGTTTTTTTGAAATTTTTTTCTTGTGAATCATCTAGTGATTCATTTATTTTGTTCGTCAAAAAAATATGTACAAAAGAAACTTCTTACCTTCCTACAAAAAAAATTTCTTACCAGATCTCTCTCTCTCTCTCTCTCTCTCTCTCTCTATATATATATATATATATATATATATATATATATATATATATATAGGTAAAAAGGTAAAAAAAAAATTAATTGCTGTGAATTTGACCGTTACAACGGCTCAATTTTTGGCCGATTCATCTCATTTCCGTGGCCACGAGAAGCAACGAGTTGGGGGGCGGTGTTCTCCGAACACCCCGTTACGACGCCGTCGAGCTGCACCACGTCACCGCGTTTCATCTCGTTTGGACCCATACCGTGTGGTCTTATATTATAGCATCATGCATAGCCTGGAGTGAGTAAATGAAAACAAAAACAGGAGATAGAAAATACGACTTAGATAACAATTTTTTTATATAAAGGAATGTTATTCTAATTACACAATGTGTAATAACAATTCAATTCAACACCAGTGAGGCAAAAAGTAAGCATTTCATCTATATCTGTTTATCATCAACAACGATTCATACACGTTTTTAATATTAAGAAAAGTAATGACATTATTATTATTATATATTTATATAACATTTTTAATAAAAAAATCATAAATCTTGGAAAAGCAGCTATAAAAATAGAGGGACAAGTTTCATTAAAGTAGACTATCACGGAATAGAATTGCACAAAGTAGTAAAAACTATTAGTTTATTCATAACGAGTTTAAAACTCGTGTACCATATAGTTGCTAAATTATAAAAACGAATTTTAATTTTTAACATCTTAGCTTTGTATTTGGATGAAAGATTATTTTTGAAGACTTTCCAAAATATAATGCAATAGTAGGAAGAAAAGAAAGTAACCTGCTATTATAAACAAAAAATAAAAGCACACTGGCATATCTTTCATTTAATCCAAGTCACACAAAATAAATAAAGTTCATTGTTATTTCAACAAATCATAAAAGAAAAAAAAAATGTTATTTAGGGGGTGTTTGGCTTATCTTTTGAGAGGTCAAAAGTCATTTTAGGAAAAGATAAAAAGTAAAAGATGTTTGGTAAAAGCACTTTTAGATTTTTGATATAAGAAAAATGAACTTTTTGGAAAAGTCACGAAATCCTGACTTTTTACAACTTTTCCTAAAAATGAAAGTAAGTTGCTATTACTTGGATTAAAATGAAGAATGATAAAATTTCGAAATTAGACTTCAACAGAAAAGTTTAAAACTTGATGATATAATAAAGAAGAAACAAAAGTCACATACAAAATACATACACATGATAACACTCACACACACCATACAATGAAATTGTAATGCTCCATCCAAATAACCCACTTCGACAAGATGATTCCGCACTTCCAATACCAATACTGAATTCCTTAACTCTCCCACTTGAAATACATCACTTCCAATGAAATATCATTAATGGCTTCCCTGCCTTAAAGGCTCATTTTGCACCATTCCCACATCAAAATGGCCATATAAGACCGACTCCAACCCATCTCCATTTTTTCTCCCATAAATGGAGTAAACAGTGTTTCATCTCCAAACCTACTCCATTTTCTACCCCATTTTTTACCCCAAAAAGTATATTTTTGGAATATTCCATTTTTATAACTTATATATATTGTCAAATACACCCCTCTACTAATTAAACTCTATATTTATGATTAATTAATATAAATTAGTATACAACATGATATTATAATATTAAATATTGCATTTAAATTATAATTAGTAGATAAAATAAACTAGAAATGTATAAAATAAAAATGAGAGGGACTAAAATTGACAACCAAACTTCACCTCTATTTTTGGAGATATGAATAGTATTCCCCCATATATGGGGGAATACTATTCATATCTCCAAAAATGGAGGTGGAAATGGGGTAGGGTTGGAGAAGAACGGGGGGAGAAATGGGGGAATAAATGGAGTATGGGGGTGGGTTGGAGATGCCCTAAGGCCCGACTCCAATCTTTTCATCACTTCGAGGATGCAGTAACAAAGCTTGCATGCAACAAGCTTGTCATCTTGACCAAAATTGTGATTAACATCCTATCTACGTATTTTTTAATCATTAATATGATTCAAGAATAATGCAAAATTATATGTAAGAAAGAACTTACTTGTAAAATATACGCTTTAAATCTTTGGACAATCGCTTGTTTGGTTGAGGAAAATTTTTCATTTTTCTATGAAAATTTTGAAAACGAGTTTGGTTGATTCATTTTTCAAAAAGTTTCCAAGAAAATGAAATTTTATGTTTTCCAAGTTGTATGTAAATTAGAAAAGTAATTTTTACAGGTTTTCAAAGTTTTCTAAATTTCTAAAATTGAAAATTAAAACACTACCGGTTTGAACCAAATGCATTTCCTAAAACTTTCGTCTAAAACTGAAAATGAAAACTCAACTTTATTTTCTTAAAACATTTAATAAGAAAAATATAAAAAAATTCACAACCAAACACACTCTAAATATCTCCAACTATATATGTTTTCTCAACACCATTTCATAATGTCAGTTCCACCCTCTACAGTAAATTTATGATACTGAAACAACGGGGCATGATTTTTATTGCTAGTTTGCTGCTTATTATCATTAACCTCAATCGCCACCTCACCCTTCTTTTCATGAATTTATCTACTTTTGCTCAACAAACTGTACACTGTCTTCTGGTTTATCAATTTCATGTTCCTGTGATATTACCAAAACACGAAATACATATAGTTATCAATACATAAAACCAAGATTCAAAATTTATAAAAAAAAAAGAATAAAAAATTGTACCTTCCCGGAAAATATAATATTGACTCTTGAACCGGTCCCAAGGGTGAAACTTTTCCCCATGATAAAACATCAATTGTTCCCTCGAGTTTGTCTGATGCCCCCGCTCTTTGTTGCTTTCACAAAGCAATCATATGGATTCTGAAACAAAAAAATAAATTATGTTACATTACAAGAAAACTTGAAATTTTATGAAAAACATTTGAATATTTATCCAAATACTAAAAACATGCTTGAGTAAATGGTGAAGAAGCATGCATTTGTTTTCTTTGTATTGTTAACCCTTTAGCATTTATAGAAAGAGTTAAACTACATATTTGCCCCTTTTTACCTTCAAGCTTAACAGAAGATAATTCTCAAGTGCATGGATTGGTGGATAAAAATTGCAATTTCAGTAACTTCAAGTGAAAACAAACACTCAAGCTATACTTTCAGTAAATTAGTAGCTACCTGGACAAATCAAATCCAAACATGTAAAATCAAAATCGAACCTGGGAAAGCAAAAGATTCTTAACACTTGCCAAATAATAAAAGTTATGTGTATCAAATCAAATAATATTGAAGACCTAACAAATCAAACGATACCTAGCACTTACCAAATCAAATCAAAAGTTGAGAAACAAAAAAAAGTCGTAGATCAATGGCAAAACATTATGTTTTTCCAACTGATTGTTTCTGAAAATAAAAACAAAAAATATGTTAAATTGTATAAAACCTAATGAGATTTTGAGCATAGTCAGCAATGTCAAATGTCACGTAACGATAGTATGCCGCTTTCGACACTAAAAAAAATCATAAAAATATGTTTGGCTCCTGGATGATCTAGTCTAGGTTACTATATGAAAAAAGGCATCATATAGGTAAAGAGAACTATCAAAGTAAAAACATTAATTTTAAAGTTCCTTACCTTTTTTCTTTGGATAAGACGATTACATATGTAAGTGTAATGGGACAAGGATGTGAGAGATGGAACTATGGATGCATCATCATTTTAGGTTGCCACCACCAAGCTACACCCCAAATTTACATAGCGTTCAAAGGTTTGCCCATTTGGGTTTAAGAGCGAAGCATTGGAATCATTTAGGGTTTGGGGGAGATGAAAAATTGATATACTAACCTAAATTAACCATGATATAACGAAAAAAACAATAAAATCGCAGCTTCATTAGGGTTTGATTACGTTACTGATTTCTTGTCTAGTCCATCGAATTTAGGTGGAGGATTACATTGTTGATTTATTGGAATAAGATCACATGATAATTGGTCTGAAAAACCGAGCGGGAATTTAAAGGAGAAGGGTAAAAGTGGTACTTCATTATGTAAAATAAAGAGCAAGAGGATGTGACACGTGGCCTAGAGGTACACTTTTATTAAAGTAGGAGATTTCATCTCCATTTAACAATCAGAGAGAAAAAAAGTGGGAGAGAACAATTACATGGCAAAGCAAGGTGGAGCAAACGAGGCGGAGCAAGCAATGCAAATGTCCGACATTTTATTAAGATTTGAAAGTTATAAAATAAAAGATGGTATTATCGATATTCTAAATTTTGTTCTATTATTATAATGATTTTAAATTACAATGAATGATTATAAAAATATTTTTAATATTTTTAAAAAAATATAATTTAAGCAAATATGATATTTTATAAATTTATTTTAGCTATATATGATATTTAGATATTAGATAGGACAAATATGATATTTTGTTTTTTATTTAGAGTATATATATATATATATATATATATATATATATATATATATATATATATATATATATATATATATATATGAAATTCCTCCACAAAATAAGAAAAAAAGAAAACAAAATAACCATAATAATTATCTCCATCATATTCTTTCCAAAAATAATAAAAAATCATAAATATTATCCAAATAGCTCTGATTTTTGTAGAGGATCACATGCAAAAACGACGTAGTTTTTGCATATGTTGACTGCGAAAATCTCGTTTTTTTTTTCCTTAACTTTGTATATACATAATTGATCCATATGAACTTCATTTGAGCTATTTTTTTATTGTGTTCTTTATAACAATGGTTATCATAAACATATCACTGTTAAAATAGTAGGTTGGGTGGTATGCCCAAATGTTATGTGGAATCTTTGAAAGTAAGTGAACTGAATGTACTAGGGTTATAGAACCTAGTGGTGTGTGAGTATCAACATGAATGAAAATTGCTTCTTAATAAGGAGTTTTTGGGGAAGGATTTGCCTTTTATAAGGTAACCCAATTAGAATAACTGCTTCCCGAGTATGTCTACCTAGCGTGTGACAATTAGGACCAAGTAATATTGTGTAGTAAGATAAATTGATTGTAGTTGAAACAAGGCCATTCATATATATATATATATATATATATATATATATATATATATATATATATATATATATATATAATCTAGAGTTGGTAGAAGGCTCTATAGTTATTTAAGTTTTCATGGTTATCTAATCCTTTTACAAAAAAATACAATAATGAAAACTTGGAAAATGCATTGGGTTTTATTAGCTACAATACACTTTCTAAAGGTAGCGGTAACAATCATAGATTTACCTAAGTGTACATGTGTAACACCCAGTTCAGGTAATCACTGCATTAAGTTAAATTTGGAAGTCTCACCTGGCTCACGACATGATTTATGCTTGTCACATCATGATGGGTATGTTTGAAAACACACATCATCTTTGGGCTCACGTCGTGATCATATATGGCTCACGACGTAAAGCCGATCTAAGAGGAAAACCCTAATTTTGGGCTTGTGTTCGTATTTAAAGGAAGTGAGGGTTAGGGTTAGCCCACCCTCAACCTCCATCACCTCTCAACACTTCCATTTGAACCCTAGCACTCCACAGTTGATTTTTAGCTCACTTGTGGTAATTTCTAGCAATAGAGAAGAAGAAGAATAGCATCTAGTCGCACTCAAGCCTCTCCATCATTCATTTTCACCCCTTTTGGACCTTTATGAGTTTTCATGATCATACCTTTATCGTTTTATAAGCTTAGATCTATGGTTTTATGCGCTTTCCTTCATGGATTTGATGATATAGTGGTTGAAATCCATAAAGTTGCCAACTTTATGGATCTCCAACGTCCCTTTGATAAAATAAGTGTTAGATCTGAAGTATGGCTGAGTCTTGAGACTTTTGCATGAGATTCGGTGTCATTTCTTCCTTTTGTGCCCTAATTTGTGTTGGGACATGCATGTCTAAAAAGCCATGATTTTTATAATGCTTCGGGGTATATAACACACCTTGGATGTTTTGGTTGCTTATCTAAAAGGATTAAGAATTTTATTTAGTTTTTTTGTCCATAGTGTCCTCACGACATGAGCACATGACCACTAGAGGATGAGATTCCTAGTCTATTATTTCATATTAGGTCACGACGTGACCACTAGAGGGTCGTGATGCGACAAGTGGTTGTAGGAATTTTAAGTGTGGATCGACTTTGACCAAGGGTTTGACCAAGTTTGGCTTAGGGGTATTTTGGGTAATTTGTGTACTAAATTGAGTTTGGGTCACTTCTTATTGTAGAGGTGACCGGTAGAGCTAGCCGTCAAAGTAGTGATCGGTTCAGCTTCATTTCAAACTATAAGATGAGTTTTCCTCACTATACTTGTGGGTTGAAGGCACCAAGACCGGCCCACTGGATTTGATATCCTAGTATATTGATTGATGATATGTTGAGTATATGGTAGATGTGTATGATTACATGATGATTTCTGGAAGGCGTTATATTGGTGGATCTATATGATTACCTGATGTCTACTGATATGCATTAGTTTGGTAAATATGTATGATTACCTGTATTATTGGTTATTGATTTTTATTGTATATGCCGACATGTTTTGGTGGTTGGGTTGAGGCGGTCCTGCTTTGTGCTGAAGTCCAAGACACCTGAAGCGGTCTAGATAGACTGAAGGACCGAGAGGTAGTCCAGTCAGGCCGAAGGCCCGGAGAGCGATCCATATAGGTTATAGGTCCAGTGCGGCGTTCCAGTCATACTGAAGGCTCTGAGAGTGGTCTAGATAGTTTGTAGGCCCGGTGCGGCGGTCCATTCAGGCTAAAGGCTCATGTATGTATGTTGTTATTTGTATGGTTATGTGTGGTACTTTAGGGGGAACTCACTAAGCTTTGGCTTACGATTTCATTTTTTTGTTTCAGGTACTTTAGATGAACGGGGGAAAGCAAAGGCGTGATCGTGCACATCCTTCTGATTTTTATGTTATTGGATTTTGGGATGCTATAACTTATGATTATTACTTTTGGAACAATGTTTTGTAAACAATTGTGGTCACTGGAATGGTTTTGTTGATTGACAAATGAAAAAAGTTACCATGATTTTTGGAATGTTACAAGTTGGTATCTGTCACAACTAGCATTTTTAGCTAGGAAATTCTATTCTCATGTAAACATCATCAATTGTAAGGCTTGTACTCTAAATGAATATCATACTCTATGCTCACTCAATATATTTCTTATAGTCAATAAGGGGTTGGAAACCCTAGAAATCCCGGTTCAAATTCATTATGGGCTATGATTTTCTTATTGGGCCTAATGGGCCAATAAGCTTCCAATTTGACTACATTGGGCTTAAAACCCTTAAATGGGCTCTAAATGGACCCATATTCATAAAACTTAACGTATTGGGCCATATGGACTTAAAATGACTCATGTTACCCGTAATGGGCCTTATTGGGCTATAACAAACCCAATTAACTTGAATAGGCCACAAAACCTATTCTTTTAGGCTAATTGGGCCATGAACTATCTTAAGAGGCCCAATGGGCCGAAAATCTTCTTATTGGGCCTTAACATGTTCAAGCAAGACCAAAAATGGGCCCAAGTAATCCACTTCTTCTCCCTTTGAGCCCATTTCGGCCCAACTAATAAAAAAAGGAAGAGAAAAATTGTGAATTAACGAGGGTAAGACACCTCAAGTTTACCTTGTGGATCTCCATACCAATTATCCACTAAACAGGAACTAAATCCCATACTTCTAAGCAACCATCAAATCACACCTCTCTCCTCTCCCCTTCTTCTTACCCTTCTCGGCCGAGAATCACACTAACACACACAAATCACTTAGATTTTTCTCTTAAGAACTCACAACATCAACCTCTCCTTTCTTCATCAAAATTTCAAAGATCTTGGGCATTTCAAGTAGGATTTTCCACAAGAATCATCATCTTAGGTAAGTTGATGCTTGGATCCATGATCTAGTTTCTTCATTTCATCAAAAATCTCTTCTTAACTCATACAAACTCATGATCATTCTCTTAGAAACCCCTAAGTTCGAGATCCACCCAAGAAGGCTTGCTAGGATCAAAACTCTTCCATTTCTTCTTCAAAACTGTGAGCAACAAGCAAAGGTGAGTTCATACCCCTCTATTTTCGGTTTTACATGTTTTATAGCAGAGAATACAAGTGAAATGTGTAGATCTATGTGTATTTGTATAATATGTGTGATTTCTTGTGTTTATGTGATGATTATGTATTAAAAGGTGATATATTCGAGATTACTAACTATAATGGGAATAATATGTGATCTAAGTCATCTTATACATATTAATATCAAGACAAAAGTGTTATACAAGTTTGAAATGAGCAAAACAAAACACAAATCTTATTTATGGACCATTTTTGACAAATAAGCAAAAAGATGGGTAAAATGATACCATTTTCGGTGTTATAAAGGTTAAAAAGGTCAAATTAGTTAAAATATGAGTTTTTATAAAAATCATGACTTTTAAAGGACTAAAAATGTAAATTTTTGCTTAACGGGCTAAAATTTGGGCTTTTTGGTTTTTAGGCCCATAATTGCAAAAAATGTGATTTTAAGGACAAAAATTTTATATTTATCAAACTATGAGTTTTAAAAACATAAATAACAAGTTCAGAGGCTGAAAATCTAATTATTACAGGGAAGGACTAAAAATGTAAAAAAATTAGATTTTTGGATTTCAATTCTAAAAATTTCAAAAATATGGACTACAATTGTAAATCTTTTTAATTAAAGGTCTGAAACTGTCCAAAACCTTATTTTGGGCTGAAAATAAAATTTTGATAAGTGTTTGGGACTAAATGTCATTTTTCATAAAAAAAGGATTAAAATTGTCATTTTTATTAGAAAATGGACTGAATTGGCCAAACAATTATTTTTGGGACTTTACGTATTGAACAATTTGTTTAAACAAAACTTTAATTTTTTATACTATGCAAAACGGGTAAACACTAAATTAAATGGGCATAATATTTGTAAATTATGCTTAATGGGCCTTCGTGACCCATTAACATAATTATTGGGCCCAACAATAATAATAATACATGGTGATTGGGCTTCTGGTGACCCAATTACATGCTTAATGGACCCTCAATGGCTTTACATGCTATTTGGCCTTAGTGGCCCATCTGCATTGCTAGTAAGGTCGAACTTACTCATGTGCTCGATAACCTAAATTAACATACATGATTAATGGACCACAATTGTTCTTTTTCGTGTTGTTTGGACTTTACTCATACTCATGTAAAAGATAAAGGGAATGTGATAAATACTATTCAACTTCTCGGGGTAATAATTGGGATTAGTGAGGAATATGCGGTCGGCACCAATAAGTGTCGGTCGTAGCCTGTAGTTATAACGAGAGTCTCCTGGAGAGAGGGCGAGAGTTTGTGTATAGATCTATACGGGGGTGACTCCTCCACACCTGAGCTGTTCGCTACAGTTAGACTCGGCCAGTCTATGGTGACAAAATCTTAATCAAAACCGGCGTTTGTAAAAACACAAGACAGACAAAATAGTCATTATCATGCATGGTTATAACGTCTCACATAGAGATCCATTACCACATCACTATTATTTGGAAAATCGACTTCATACATATGGTCGTACTATGAGATTTATACGAATTCACAAAACTATCACACTGTTTTATATCGGAAAATATCGGATTTTCCGGGACTCAACATCATTTTTATATCATACTTCAACTGCTATATGAGAAATACTAATGTTAATAAGCCATATATACTAGTTCTGAAATTACACATATCTATACATTATTGGATCATCACATCGTGTCACAAACAATTTTACTTACAGAAAATATTGGATTTTCTGGGTTTTACCAACAACATGAAACGTTTTATATCAAACATGCTTATGAACTCACCAACATTTCATATATTGACCATTTTAAAAATAACTTGTATTCTCATGTAACATATAAGCAGAAGATGATTATCATGTATGATTAGGACTTCATGTTTTGTAACTTTCAAACAATATACTTGTGAATATGTAATATTTGTTCAATGTACTTGATGTGAACTATGTAAGTTTTACTATGTATTGTTGGTGATGTATGTGTTTGTTTCATGTATATTCATTGTTATGGTATTCAATTGTTAGTCACGCAAGCCCTCAAATGTTTCCGTCGTCCGGTTCGAGGGTGTGACAGTATCAGATCCCTAGTTTGAGAGAATTGGATGAACATTCATGTGAATCCAGACTCAAACTATTGATATGTAAAGTTTTCAAAATGGTTTTCATAAGCAACTAAGGAAGGATGCTATGTGTACGAGCATCTGGAACAAAAGTATACCCCAAGTTACCCAAACTGTTATTTGTTGTTGGTGATTATGATAGAACTGCATGCTAGTGGTAGGCTAGGGATCTTCAGGAGTTGTATGATAGAATTGACTGATGTATGATGCATGATAGCCTAGGAGGACTTCTTGTATGTTAGATGAAATTGACATCATTACTGTAGTTGCTTAGTGTGTGCATCATAGTTGTAGATAACTAAGATTCTATAGCTTGAGGATGTTTGATTTAGCCTTATTTTTCATTCCTTGTTTGGTTGTTGGGTTAATTAGAATCAAGTATTTGAATGTCTATGGAATCCAACATTATGTATAATTATGAGTAAGTGGATGTAGCAGGCCAGCTGATGAATGATTAGCCACTCTCGAGAAAGTAAGGATAGGATGTATGTGTATCATAGTGGTGGGTTTTGTTTTTCAGGAAGTTTTTGATGATCATTTGAGACAAATACGGGTAGGTGTGGAAGTTATTATGGGCCTGTACTATCGGAAGCACATGACTCGTACACATAACAAAGAAGTTACAAACCCCAAGGGTTTAGTTTGTCTGGGATTGTTTGTGATGGTATGAATTATGGAATTTCTAATATGATTTGGTTCATTTTTAGTATGGTTTTCATGAGAGGATTGATTTTTGGATCTAGAGCGAGTGGCCAGGATAGGTCGGGGTTGACTGATGATCAAATACGAGAGATGATTGTCGTTTAGGTGGCTACTGCTATCTGGGGATCTATTACAGAGTTGTTTGGGTCTATTAAAACCTTCATGATTGAGCTATTTGATGATCGTTATGTTGCACTCTCTGAGGTTTTTGTTGATACAGCTACGAAGGTTGTTGCTGCTGTAGGGATCCGGGGGAGAGAGCTTTTCAGTTTTGGGACTTCGGCAATATGAAGCCCTTAGAGTTTGACGGAGTCAAGGACCCGATTATGGCCATGAGGTGGTTGTCTGATGTGGAGGGTTGTTTCTTCACATGTTCATACCCAGATGGCGAAATGGTCAAGTGCGCCCTGAACCTTCTCTGGTAGGGGCGAAGGATTGGTGGAGATTGGTGATTGGCTCGTACACTCCTGAGTAGAGGGTTGTTGTTACTTGTGAACAATTCTCGGAGATGTTCCATACGAGATATGTTCCCTTAGTAGAGAGGGAAAGATTTTTTCAAAATTACTTAGATCTGAGACATTCGAATGAGACGGTGACGGAGATCACTAAGATGTTCACGGAGAGGGATCTTTTCTACCCTGAGTTTGCTCAAGGCAATAATTGAGCATGCTCAAGACGGGTATTTGGCAGTTTATGTCCACCCAACGATATAGTACCCTCATTGAGCTCCAAGAGGCCGCGAGGAGGCGAGATATTGAGATAGTGACATAGACCAGTGAGTAACATAAGGCTCCGGTTTAGTCCCAGCTTGCAACAAAGTGGTTCAAGCCCGTTGATTCACGATCAGGAGGTTCGAGGGCAAAGTTGTGGCAAGTAAGGCAAGGTTCATGATGTGGTTTGTTGATCTTCTTCTTCTGGGTGCCACAAATATGGTTAGTGAACTCTTTGTTTGCTCTTATGCTATTTTACTAGGGTGTGAGTTGGTCTTTTGTATCTCGGTCTTTTAGTATGGGTTTTGATATTGGAGAGTTGGAGTGTCCGTTGTGGGTTTTTATCGCCAACGAATACGAGATTTCCGCATCGAATGTTTATCAATGTTTTGTTTTGGAGTTCTTCGGGGATGTCTTACCTGATTGATCTTATCCCTTTTCCCATGAGTGACGTATGCGTGATAGTATGGATGGATTGGTTGAGCACGTTTGGTGCGATGGTCGACTGTGAGGGTCAGCGGGTGGTAGTTCGAAACCCAAATGAGGGAGAACTAATTATTTATGGAGAGTGAGTTCGTTATCATCGTAAGGTGCATGACTCTCAATAAGATTACTGGGATAGCTGTAACTCCCTAATTTGCCTATGTATCAATCAGATCTGTTTGATGGTGCAGAATCCCAATCAAACGGATGATGTCAGGTCAAATAGAAGAGAAGGAGAAGTAGAATAATATGAATCTATGTATGAATTGATTATGAAAAATCCGGATACAAAAGATTCACACACACAAAATGCTCTCTAGTTTCTCTCTTCTCACGTTTATCAATCTATTCCTCACACCCCTCACCCTATATATATACATGAGAATATGGGCTAACTGAACATGGGCCGTAAATGGGTTTACGACTGTAAACACTGACCGCAAACCCCACCTGACCGTAAAGTAGAATGTAAGCTCATAAAATATTACATAAAAATATAATTGCCCAGAAAAGCAAAGTATAAACCATATTTTGAACCAACAATCTCCCCCTTGGTTTATAACTTTCTTTTCTTAAATGACCCAACAAGCTCCCCCTAAAAAGTAGCTGGCTTTTCTTGTTAATCTTCACTGGGAGATTGGCTTCAGCATTTATCTTCAAATTCTTCACAACTTCAAGATGTACTTGATGAATCTTCAATGAATGACTTCATCTTGAGCACTTGAGCTTTTCTTCAAGATTTGGCATTGAACGCACATTGGGTGAGGAGGCTTCTTGTACTGATTCTTGAAAGATAACACTTTCAGCTTGAGAATCTTCAAAGAGAACATCAGAGAGAACAAATCTTCTAGATCACTTCAGCAGCTTTAAGATAGCAGCTGACTGATTGAGGAGGCTTTAATGCAATCCATCACATAATCTTCAATTTCAGTTTCTCCTTGCTTCTGGGGTTGAAGGATTGAATGTTGGAAGAATAATCTTCATTTCTTGCTCCTTCAAATGAGAATTCTTCGATGCTCACGGATGAAGCCTTGGCTCAGAAATCTTCAACACAAACTCCATGAGTCTTATCTATACCTGAAATCACTTTTCAAGACAAAACAAAACTAAAAGAAAACTTAGCACACAAATTAAAACAAAAACAAAAATATTTTTGGATTTTTTTATATTTTCTGAAAAAGAAATAAAACAAAAATAACACTATTTTGATTTTGAATTTTCTGATTTTTGTTTGTTTGTTTTTTTTATTTTTAATTTTCCCCTTGTATTTAAATTAGAAGAACACTATGAACAAACTTAACAAAAACAAAAATAATAGCTAACTTTAAGAGTGATTTGGGATCAAAGTTGTTAAACAGCCTTATTCCACTTGTCGGTACCTTATCTTCACATCTTCATCTGATCGATCGCCAGTATTGTGGTCCACTTAAACACGAAACATTTGTGACAAGATTTGGACAATTACCAATGACATGATACATGCATATATCTAATTATAACTTTATTATCATGATTGGCCCTAATTCTTAAATAGTTTTTTCTTATGACCATTTAACTGACTACAATCAGGGATATTGTTGTCCTCCTAAATCGAGCAACGAGATCTACAGACAATCTGTATTTGTTCAATTTTAATTGTACTAGAACGTGTTTCCCACTTCCTGATATGCCCCAGCCATCAAAAACTTCCAGAGTACTCCTTACATCAGGTGAGCAGACAATCATTAGGAGAGAGGATAGATTCAGATTGTTATTACTTATAGTTTTAGAAGGATTGAGAAGTAGAAGGTTGCATATGCTGTGTACCAGGTCGGATGTAAGTCACGCAAATGAGACAACATATGGCTAACAGATAAGAAGAATTTCATAGATATTATTTGCAGAGAAATAGAGTTGCATATGTTACAGTCCAGGTCGGATCTCCCGATTACGTAGAGGAGGCAACATATGACTGACAGACAGAGAGAAAGAAAACAATTTTCTACATACCTAATTTATCGGAATTTACCAGTCGCCCCATCCAACCGGAATTAAGGACAAAATCCGCACATCGAGGAAAAGTGAATCCACAGTTCTAGATACAGGTTCTTTAGTGTGACTAGTAGATTCCCATGTATATCTCCCTACTCAACCTATCCGAGCGTCGTGATGTCAGGCTAAACGGATCTAACTAGGTCAAAGTTTGTCAAGTCCTTAAATTCATTAAGTTCAACACTCCCTAGTCAAGTCCATTTAAATTTTTTCATGCCTACTGGCGCATCGAGCACAGAGCATAGACGATTCAACTTAGGTACGTTACGTAGATTCATATTGTTCGTTATCACTTGCTAATTTCACTTCCCAAAACATCTCCTGCAAGCACATTCCATTAACACCATATTTTTGATTTTCTATTTTTTTTTAATTTTCTAGTTTTTGTTTTGTTTTTTTTATTTCTCCCCCTAAATTTGTGCATAGGAGAGAAACGAAAGTAAATGCGCAAATTTAAACTATCCTAAAACAAAAATTAGTCTTTAAAGCGAATCAGCTTAAGAAAAACTCAGAAGTATAGAGAAGAAAATTCAAACTGTAAGTCACCGATTGAATTTGCATCCAGAAGGTCTGAGAACAGCACGCGTAATCTCAGAATAGATCCAAAAATTCTTCACATCGTTAAGTACTATCCCCATGAGTGATCCCTTCCTTTCTTCCCTTCCCGCAAAAGGACACATACTCTCAAGCAAAAGTCTGAATGTTGTACAGTTGAGAGATGTCCCCTATCAAGTGCCTGGAACAGCCACTACCAACAAACTGAAGTCCGATGATATGCCTCCATAGCTGCTCTGACACAGAGCGGGATCAATTGGTCTCTGGAACCCAGTCCATTTCGAAACTGGGTTGACCTTTGTCATCAACGCATGATACTCTCTCCCATGACATATCCTGCTTATCACAAACAGAAGACGCTGAAATATTAGATTCATTAGAAGATTTGGGAGTTTTCACCTTTGGTACCCATATATATTCGGGTTTAACCCATTTCTTGTTCGATCCGATGGGTGCCTCGGCACTTGATTTGGAACTTGAAGTCGTCTGCCTAGATGACTTTGACCTAACCAGTCTTGGCTTCACGGGAGCATCTCTTGAACTAGACTTATGGGCTAGCATTCCCTTCTTGTTCTTGGGAGTTGGATGCTTGGCCTTGGGAGTTGATGTAACGACCCATTTTTCATGTCCAAAAAATTCATTTTTCAATTAATATTTAGTAAAATCATTTGCAAATGAACATTGTCCGATCAAACCATTTCATAAACATATACTATGTTTGAAAACCAAAACATGTAAACTATCAAAATATCAGAGTATGAATCCCAGAACAATCCCATGAATGCGGAAAAACAGTGTGCGTGTATAAGGTGTCGCTACCGCGCCAGCTCCTTCCCCTTCGACGAAGAGGTACCTGAAACCAAAACTGTAAACTGTAAGCACGAAGCTTAGTGAGTTTCCCCATCATACCACATAACATACGATCACATAACATACATACTGCCAGGCTATTCTGGGGTGCCTGACTACCTGGTGCGGCCATTCTGGGGTGCCGACTACCCGTGCGGCCATTCTGGGGTGCCGTCCTACCCGTGTCAAGCCATTCTGGGGTGCTGACTACCCATCGGTCCTAACAAACGATCCTCGGGGACTGTTTCACCCCCTACTGCTACTATCACATATATCATAACATAAACATACTATCGGACATATCTAGGGTGTCTGAAATACCCTTCGATCCTAACAACCGAACTTGGGGACTATTCCCCTCCTACTACCACTATCACATATAACATATCATGCCAGCATATAAACATATCATCACATACTGTCAGACATATCTAGGGAGTCCGACCTACCCTTCGGTCCTAACAACCGAACTCTACTACTATCACATATAACATATCAGGTAGTAGCAAACCTAGATGATATCACAAAGACAATCATCTAACATACGACTCCTACTGGTGGGCCGACATTGTGGCCGTAGACCCACCGCTACTGGAAGGTAACTCACCTCAAAGTAGCTGCTGATTTGAGCGGGAAACTGCCTGTCTACTGCTGCTGCTGCTGCTGTTCCGGAAGTCCTCCGGCTATAATTCCTCCAAAACATTCAGTCAAAGACTGCTAGCTGTACTTAGGGTAAAATGACCATTTTACCGTTGACCAGGTCAAAGTACAAGTCAAAGTTAACTTCCAGTTGACCCGACTCGCCGGGTTGGCTTGCCAACTCGTCGAATCCCTACCCATTCGATTGTCCTCAAATGCGACTCTACTCGTCGAGTTAGGCATTGACTCGACGAGTTCTCCTTCTAACTGATGTCCACAAGTCCTTCATCCTACTCGCCGAGTTGCATGAACAACTCGTCGAGTTCATCTTCATTCGATGAACACTCTATGCTGAGACTCGTCGAGCTGTATGAACAACTCGCTGAGTCTGTTCTTGAGGTAAGAAGATTGCCTTGGACTCGCCGAGTCCCTCCATGGATGGGTCTGGTTTCCGACTCACTGAGTCCACCTGCGACTCACAACTCCACTCAGCAAACACGAAAAAGGGGAAAACTCGGGGACTCGCACCTCAACTCGCCAAGTCCGATGAATGGCTCGCCGGGTTGTTCACATGCAATTACTATATACTCGATTCTGCTTGAATCCAGCTCATACTATACATAGATCTGGGCTCTTAAGGTAGGTTTTACACGTAAAGTTTCCAACTTTACGTGTATACATGCATAGGATGGGGATTTAAGGCTTAATAAAGGCTAAAATGGTAGATCTAGGACATTCAAGCACTTTACTCCCATAAAGGCCATGGATCTGAGCTTCTGGAGCTCAACCCTGCCTAGATCTAGAGGTTAATTAGTTCATTACAACCCCTGATCCACAACCAAGCATGGAGATGGTTCAAGAAGGACTTTAATGGTGCCCTAAGGGACTTTAAGCATAAAAATAGAAGGAAACTGAGTTATACCACAATGAATCTCTGAAATATCACCAAGATATCGGGCCTCCTTCTTCTCCTCTTGATCTATTCTCCTTCTTCTCTCAAAATCTTCAAGAAATCACACCAAAACACTTTAATCTCACTCACAAGAAAAGGGGTTAGGTCGATATAAGGAGCTCTGAGGGTGAATGAGTCGGGCTTGGGGCGCACAAGGTTGCTTTAAATAGGGTGCAAACCCTTGAAATTAGGGTTTCATCCAGACAACGGGGACTCGCCGAGTCGCCAACTTAAGCGTGCCCAATATCCCGGCTCTACTCTGCGAGTCGGGTCTACAACTCGCCGAGTCCAAGGCTAAAAATGTAACTTACTTAGATAGGTCATACATACCAGGAACCAGGTGCTACAGTTGAATTCTTGGCCTTCATGGCATTCCAGTCGGCATTGTCTGAACGTGACCTTGAGGGGTTTCTTTTGAAGTATCTCCCTCTTGGTGCGTTCTGCCAGCCTTGAGCATAGTTGGGAACGTATGCACGATCAGGACAATTTTTTTTAATGTGTCCAGGTGTTCCACAGTGAAAACAAGTCTTTTTCTTCACTGTGAAGTTATTTCTTCCTGCCCCTGGTGGCGTATCCATGCCTTGTCTCTTACTTTTCCCACACGCACAGTTACAACAGGCACTCTGCTTCACTGGAATTGGTGGCCTGTATTTCTCAACAGCAGGTTTGTTAGAAGTAACAGAATTCGAAGCAACAGATTCTGAGTTCAAGGAGTCATTGGTTTGTTCAGTAGTGTTCTCTTTGTTCTCATCTTCTGCTACTTTACCTGCACATGAAGTAGAAACATTAGAATCTTCAACATTAATAGCTCCTACTGACATAAATCCAACTCGTTTGCCATATTGAAGATGTGCCTCCCTGGCAGTTTCTTCCTGAGTCATAGGGATGGATGTGTAGTTATGATTGAAAGGTGGAGGAACACTATCATACCCTAGACCCTTGTTTTGATTATCTTTAAATTTTAATTGGGTTTCAAATAAGGAATCGACTGTCTGACTTGACGTAGTATAATTTTTGAAACTAACGTTTGTTTTTCCACACTTAATTTTCAAAGTGTCAAGTTCTTCAGTTAAAGCAGCAAGTTGTCTCTTAATATAGTCATAATTTTCACACTTGTTGCTATACTCTTCCTGAAGCTTCCTAAAGTCCTTGGTTTTTGCTTCTAATTCAGCCTTCAGGGGTTTCTGTCCTTTCCTAAGTTGATATCCTTCGTATTTTAGGTCCTCAACTTCTCTTTTTAATAAATCAATTTATTCCCGAAGAAATTTAATCGTAGTTTCACAAGCTGGAGTACATGTAACTTCAGTGACCGGAATGTTTTCAGAACTCATTGTTTTTCTACACTTCAAAGCATCAAGTTCTTCAATTACATCAGCAAGACTAAGATGATTGAGATCTTTTGTCTTCTTGATGATAGTCACGTTCATACCCCACGATTTCGGAAGTGAATTCAGTAGCTTTTTGTTTATCTCAAACTTAGACAAGAAGATCCTAGCTATATTCATCTCAGTAGTAAGTGTAGTAAATCGCTGCAACTGAGTTTCGAGGGTTTCTCTAGGGATATAATCGAAAATGTTGAAATTTTGTCTTAACATATCCTGACGACTCTCTTTCATGTTTTCAACTCCTTCGTAGACTTCAAAAACTATTAAAAACACAACTAGAACTTAAAAGTCAAACTTAAATTTAAAAATGCCCTTTGACTATAAACCTCAAAAGTCAATCTTAAAAGTCAAACTTAAAAAGTCAAACTCAAAAGTCAAACTTGAAAAGTCAAACTTAAAAGTCAAACCGAAAAGCTAAATTTGAATATTTAAAAGTTAAATGAGAAAGTCAAAGCTTAAGGTCAAAGGTCAAATTTTCAAAGTCAAAGTAAAAAATTTAAGGTCAAAAGTTAAAAAAAATCTAAATTTTTTTTGGTTGAAAATGGAGCTTAAAAATAAAAGAAATTGATTTTTGGGCAAAAAGTGTAAAATTTGCGAAACTTGGAAGCGGCAAGGAGTGTTTAAGTTTAAAATTTGGGAGGGAAGGAACAAAGTTGTTGCTGGTGGAGTTGGTAAAGCGCCGGGTTGATGAATCAAAGGTCGTGGGTTCGATGCTATTGCTTGCTGCTGCTTAGCCGGCTTCCCTAGCCGTGATCCGAGCCGAGCCGAAATCCGAGCCGAGGCCGCAAAACTCCGGCGACCGTGAACAGTTTCCGGCCGTGAACTCCGAAACCCTAGCCGCCGTCCGCAAACTCCGCCACACCCTCGCAGGTTTCGACCAAAAACACCGATTTTTCGACTTTGAAGCTCCAAAACTCGATCAAAAACCTTTTTTTTATGAAAAGCACGAAGAATAAACCCCCCTTATTTTTCAGAGATCTATCCAAAAACGCAAAAATATTTCGAAAATAAGATCAAAGAATGCTCCAAATCTGACAAAATTGACTGATACAACCAGGCTTTGATACCACTTGTAAGTCCCTAATTTGCCTGTGTATCAATCAG
This sequence comes from Lactuca serriola, assembly GCF_051521515.1. Taxonomy (NCBI): domain Eukaryota; kingdom Viridiplantae; phylum Streptophyta; class Magnoliopsida; order Asterales; family Asteraceae; genus Lactuca; species Lactuca serriola. Next base: position 160,883,124 of record NC_136416.1, on the reverse strand, counting down.
ATCCGTTTGATGGTTCAGAATCTCAATCAAACGGATGATGTCAGGTTAAATAGAAGAGAAGGAGAAGAAGAATAATATGAATCTATGTATGAATTGATTAGAATGAAAATCCGGATACAAAAGATTCACACACACAAAATGCTCTCTAGTTTCTCTCTTCTCACGTTCATCAATTTATTCCTCACACCCCTCACCCCTATATATATACATGATAATATGGGCTAACTGAACATGGGCCGTAAATGGGTTTACGGCCGTAAACAATGACCGCAAGCCCCACCTGACCGTAAACTAGAATGTAAGCTCATAAAATATTACATAAAAATATAATTGCCCAGAAAATCAAAGTATAAACCATATTTTGACCCAACAATAGCGCGCATCTTGGAGTTATAGATGGATTCACCTAACCATAAGAGGAAAATAACGCAAGCCATTAACCAAGTAAACAAAAAGTTCAAGCATTCATAAAACAAGATTGTTTTAGTCAAAAGACAACACCATGTAACAAATATGGAAGAAATAATATGGGTGAGTATCGAGTGGGAACTGATGTGTGCTAAAGGTGCAGGAAGACAGGTCACATGAGTAGAGATTGAACAACACATTCTAAGGTATGTTTTGGTTGCAACCAATTCAGGCTCGTCAATTCGGATTGTCCAAAATATAACTTGTAACCTGATTTAGGCTTTAACCACTTCAACTTTGAGGATCACTGATATGAGCCAAAGGAAGTCGGAATGTAACACCCTGTTCCTAATTGTTTCTTAATTTGGCATTGCGATCCGAAGATCGATTATCGTGAGCCTTAGGTTCTTGGGAAAGAGAGATTTAGACCCATTTGGGTGTGCGATAATGTAAGCTAGATGATCCGGGAGTCCAATTTGTGATTTGGAGCCCAAGAGGTATAACCGTAAAGTGGGAGTTCGAGCTTATTTGAATATTGGGTTGTACTTTTGGAAGTTTTAAGGAAAAGAAGAGTTTATAGGATTTTAGAGCTTCTCGTTACCTTATTGTGGATATAAGGATCGTCGAAAACGGAGCTGAAACGAAGGAGATATGACTGTTCAAAGTTGGAAAGGATATAAGGAAAAACTAAGCCCATGACATGATCAGTTGGAGCTCACGACGTAAGAAGTGATTTAACAGAAATGTTGATTTAAACTGTGTTCACGACATGAGCATTAAGAGCTCACGACGCGAGGAACGTTGTAGCCCAAGCCCACAATCTTTTAGGGTTTCCATCTTATTTTAAAACCCCATAAGCTCCATTTTAGGGTTCCAAACCAGACTCCTTCACCCCTAAAATCAATAAAACCCTAACCTTAGCCTCTCCTTGTTTTCTTGAGCTTTTAGTGGAGTTTTGGAGGTGTAAAGAAGAAGAGGAAGAGCATCTAGTCCATCATTTCTGCATTCAAATCTCACCATCATCCATTTTGACACCTTCTGGACCTGTTGTGAGTTTCAAGTTCATTGGTTTATGTGTCTGTAAGCCTAGACCTAGATTTTGTGTGCTTATTTCTCTAGATTTAAGTTGATATGGTGAAAAATTGAGCTCACGACATGAGTAGTTGGTGCTCATGACATGAGAAGCGATGAAATAGAAATTTTGATTTAAATTGTGCTCAAGACGTGAGCATTAACAGCTCACGGCGTAAGGAACGTTACAGCCCAAACTAACAATCTTTTAGGGTTTCCATCGTATTTAAACCCTATAAGATCCATTTTAGGGTTCCAAACCAACCTCCCTCACCCCTAAACTCGGTAAAACGCTAACCCTAGCCTTTCCTTGTGTTCTTGAGCTTTTGGTGGTGTTTTGGAGGTGTAAAGAAGAAGAGGAAGAGCATCTAGTCTGTCAATTCTGCATTCAAGCCTCACCATCATCCATTTTGACACCTTCTGGACCTGTTGTGGTTTCAAGTTCATTGCTTTATGTGTCCATAACTTAGACCTATATTTTGTGTGCTTGTTTCTCTCGGTTCAAGTTGATGTGGTGATTGGAATCCATAAAGTTGCCAACTTTATGTATCTACAGGCTCCCGTAAGGGTGATAGTTGCTAGATCTATAGTTTGGTAGAGTTTTATGACTCTTGCATAAGATTTGATTTCATATTCTCCCATTTGTGCCCTAGATGTTGTTTGGACATGTAGTGGACATGCATGTCTAAAAAGCCATGATTTTTATGATGTTCTAGAGTGAATAAGACTTTATGGAAGGTTTGGTGGCTTGTCCTAATGGATTAAGAAGTTTTTGAATCAAAGATGGCATTCAGATGAATCTCACAATGTAAGGAGATGTATCTCACGTCATGAGGGTTACCAGGCTCGACTATTTTGTCATATTGTGGCTCACGACGTGAGCCATAGATGGTCACGTCGTGAAGGATTATTGACCTTGACTTTTGTTGACCATTGACTTTTTGACCAAGTTGGACTTTGAATCAAGCTTTAGGATTTTGATTATTGATTGAGATTCTATCTAGTTCTGGTATTAGTGGATTCTCGGGAAGAAGCAGCGTTGAAAAAGAGATTGTATCACGGTTATCAGAATTCTTTGATTCATGTGAGTTTTCCTCACTGTACTTGCGGGTCGAAGGCACCAAGGCCGTCCCATTGGTTTGATATCCTTATATTCACTGATATGCTAAGTATGGAATAGATTTGCATGATTATATGCTAGTTGTCGATATGATAGACTGGTAAAACTGTAGGACTACCTATGATTCTGTCGGCATGATTATCTGTATATGTTTGTATTTTGTCGACATATTATGTTGGGTTGAGGTTGTACTACTTCGTGTTGTAGCCAACAAACCCTGGAGCATTCCAGATATGAGCTTAGGACCGGGTGGTATGCCAGACTCATACTGAGGGCTCAGGTGCATTCCAGATACGATTTGAGGACCCGGTGGTAAGCCAGACTCATACTGAGGACTTGAGGGTATTGGAGCATTCCATATATGAGCTTTTGGGTAAGCCATGACAAACGTATACCGAGGGCTCAGTAGCATTCTAGATACGAGTTGAGGACTAATTAGTATGTCAGACTCATAGTGAGGGTTGGACATTCGTATGCCAGTCTGATGACGAATTGGACTAGGGAGCAAGCCAACCATAAGTTGTGAGCCCGAGGGCAAGCCATTCTTATGTTGTGGGGTGAGGAGCAAGCCAAATATGAGTTGTGGACCCGATAGGCAAGCCATCCTCATACTGTGGGCTCAGGGGTAATCCAATCTTTTAGTTGTGGACCCAATCCATGTTGTTATTTATATATGTTATCTGTTTGTGTGTTGGTATTTTGGGGGAACTAACTAAGCTTCGTGCTTACAATTTTGGTATATGGTTTCAGGTACTTTAGTGGACCGTGGCAAGGCAAAGGCGTAACCCTACACATCCTTTGTTTTCAACTGATTGATCTTGGATTTTAAATAATGTTTTGAAAACAATGGTTTTTTAACACTTCTATTAGTAAAAGGGTTGTTTTGAAAAGTTTTAAATTTGTTGAATTTTTGGGACGTTACACGGAATCCCTAAAGGCTATAGCTAGGGCTTTCCAGCTCACTGTTGAGGAGGCTATAGTTGCACCCGATATGGTGTTGGGTATTCTTCCTTTTTCATATTTTAATGCATTCTCGATAAGTTGTTCTCCCTTGTAAAATTGTGTAGAATAAGAAGTATCTTCTTTGTATGTTTTATGCTTACCCTCTTCAGACTCTAAGGCCAATCGTTCTTTCGTAACTCTTGCTTTTTGCAAGGATTTAAGTAGTCCTAAAGAGTGTTTTGGATCCCCACCGGTTGTGTACAATGTCGATGACATAAAAACTAATGTGTTCCAAGTCTTCAAGAACTGTATTTTGGGGTTCTTTGATGTAAGGTTCTCTATTGGTTTTAAACCATGTCCCATCATGGAGTGAAAAGTGTGATAACCAACTAGTCTAAAAGTAGTTATGGATGGGTTGGGGCGATTTTGTGCCCTAATCGATTGCGAGAAATAGTTAGTACATGTTCAAATTCCAAGTGCAGGAGAACCGGTTGATCACAGTGAGAAAAGAATAGTGGTTCTTATGCAACGAGGGAAAGTTATCTGATATTCTCTGAAACAGTTAAGGCTACATGATTTAAGGCATCTGACTCACGATTTGGAGCTCGGAACCATAGTTTTTACTCTAACAATATAGAGACATTACATATATGGGTTAAAGTGCACGATTTATATTGATCACAAAAGTTTGAAGTGCCTCATCAATCAACGATATTTGAACATCAAACATCATAGATGGTTAGATGTGCTAAAATATTATGATTATGAGATACTTTACAACCCGAGTAAAGCTAATGTAGTAGTTGATGTGCTTAGTAGAAAGAAAGTTGAAATGCCACTACGTGTTATATGTTTGAGGATGTGTGAAGTTACCCTGCTACTAGATATGATCCGGAAGGCGCAAGAGGAGGCAAGTCAGATTGTAAAGTCGTAATGGTAACTTCGACGCATATCAGAATGGGCATGGGAGTTGAAGAGGAAATGTGAGCACATTATCCAGAGTTGTTCGAAGATTGAAATGTTAAGTGCGGAATTGTAATAAGTGTGGGATAGTTGTAACGTCCTATTTATCGTTAGTAATTCAGGAAACGAGTTTATTAATTAATATGAATAATTATATAATTAATGATAAATATTTTAAAGAAATATATTGGTGAATAGAACGAATAAAAGACATTCGATAAGTTATAAATGATTAAATAATAAATAAATAAAATAAAATAAACAATATGAAATCAAAATAACTCCCAAGATCAATACTAATAGATGTTTTTAATTTTAGGGTAGAAAGCATCAATTTTAAAACTTGCAATTGTTAAGAAAATTGTTTTTGGGTAGAAAGTGTCATTATAGGAAAGCTAGGGGATGGAAATGTAAAATTCATTTTTCTTTCTTGAAAACAGATGGAAATGAAGTTGGGCTTCTCCTTGGGCCTACTCCCTCTAATTCAAGAAGTCTTAAAAACCTAACCCTAGTCTCTATAGTTATTTTGTTAGTGGGTGTGGAGTCTTGCGGCTGAAGGAGGAGCGAGAAAGAAAGAAAGCGATGAGAGGTTGGAAAAGATCAAAAAGAAGGGTTGTGGTGGGGGATCGCAGGTGAGGGAGAGAGTTGAGCACATGGTGGTGTTGATTGTATCCAAGTAAGCGCCTTTAATCTATTCAATTTTTTTGTTTTTTTCTTTCTTGGATCGATTTTCATCATCATTGCCACAAACCACCATGGCCACCACAACTGACCACCAATGGCCACCATGATAGGGTGGCAGTGGGTGGTGCCTCATGGTGTTTCCCATGATAATTTATTTCATTGGTTGGGATATTAGGGATGAATTTGAGATATGTTACATTAATAACATTGTACTTTGTGTTGTTGGTGTTTTGACCACCATTGACGACCATAACACCACCATTGGACTACCATCAGGAGGTGGTGTTGTGGGAAACCTGTTTTTTTTTTAACTTTTAGGTCTTATAAGGTGTTTAATGGGTTAATTTGGTAACTTAACCCTAATCGGTGTGAGAATTGACATTTCATGCAAAACCCTAGTTTTAAGTCTTCATTAAGCCATGTATTAAGAGCTCTGACTGAAGTTAGCCAATACAACTTAATAGCCTGTTAAATAACCACTAATTATGATAAAAATGTAAAAGATAAATCTTAATATTTAAGTCCTTAATGGGACATCAAAAGTGGCCTAAAAGATGTCATGACTAAATTCCTAGAATCTATCCTCCAAATTTTATAAATCGTACAAGACTATTGGAATCTCCAAAAATCATTATGTTTATTTTTATTGAAATATTGATGAGTCTATTTTCTCCAAAATTAGAATCACTTTAACAAATTCCTATTCTTTAAGGGGTATAATGGTCAATGTTATCAAACTAGTTTGTGTTGTCATAGATTTCATAAGTTGTCTTTCAAAAATCATAATAAATTTATTAGAACTCCAAATGTCAAAATTCCAGGGCTTGTAGTCAGATATGGATGTATATCTTCCTCCATATAAAGGGCTTGATGAAATTGCTAGCGGATTGGTGCAGTTTATTCAAACATTGTTGAGTGGTACGGAAAGCTACTGAAATTATACAACTTTCGATATGCATAATTAGTTCTACAAAACCCTAATTCGTGTAATGCCAGAAGTTTTAGTAGGGTATAATTTCTATTTAACCATGAGGTTTTCTAAAGACCTGAATTTTAATTTTCCTAAAGTAAGATTTACCACTTTTAAGAGTGAGTTCAAAAAATGATAGCTCAAAGATGTTAACTTGTAGAATCGATATAAAATAAAAAAAAATCGGTTAGATCTTTATATCCCTGGAAAGATAAGAGAGAGAAATAATATCATTTTATCATAATTTAAGAATGGGTTGAAAGTTAAGTAATCATATCCCGAACAAAACACTACAACTAAAGAGAATATAAAGAAGTATAAATACAAGTATGTTAAGAATAATAAAATAAAGTATATGCTAAATAATGATATAGTTTTTTTGTCATGGTTCTCAGAAAGGAAATGATCCATTTAGCTCCAACTAGTTAAGCCTTTTAACTTTAAAAAGGTGAGTTACACTAACTCTCATATTATTTAGGCATTAATTGTTTTATGTTACTATTCACAGATACCCTAATCAGGCAAACTGAATTATGAAATGCAGAATATGGTTTGTTCTCTGGTGAGAAAAACTACACTCTTATATCTTATTTCCCTATTAGCTAGTAAGATGTACTCTACTCATTTAGCTTATGAATTCTATGAGCGTATTGGTCCTATCCGAGGGGTATCACTACGGACTCGAAGTGTCCGCATCGACTTCGGAAGGTAGTCTTCCGGACATCCTGGTCACAACTAGAAATTTTTGGTGCCTTGTAACTATAACACTTATGTCAACTATGAATCAAAAACATGAAAGCATGCATGATGCTTACTCTATAACAATAGAATTTCAATCAAACACTTCATACAAGCACTACAAATAGTCAAGAAATAATTGGAAACCCTAGAAGTCCTTGTTTAAGTCCATTTTGGACTAGGACTTCCTTATTGGGCCCAATGGACCAATAAGCTTCATTGGGAAAATCATGGGCTTAGAGCTCTTGAATGGGCTCTAATTGGACCCACTTTCATTTATTTTAATATTTTGGGCCATATTGGGCCTAGAATGAAACAAAATACCTAAATGGACCTTATTGGGCCATAACTAACCTAATTAGCCATAATAAGCCATAAAAATCATTTCTTGATTTACTTTGGGCCAAAAGCTAACTAAATGAGCCATAATGTGGGCTTAAGCACTCAAGGCCCAATTTTCTTTCTTCCTTCCTCCTTCTCTCGGCCCAACTACACAAAATGGAGAGGAAGAGTTGACTTTTAAAGTTGCCACCTCATTTATACACCACATACTTCCATGCATGGACCAAAATGCATCTAAGATAGTCACCTCAACTCTCTCTCTTCTTCTTCTTGATTCTCGGCCGAGAGGAGACACACACACTCACAAAATTCATTCCAACTCTTTCCAAATTCCCTTAAGAACACTTGCACTCATTCTTCAAAATTTCGAGATCTAGAGCTTTTCAAGGAGTTTCTTCCACAAAAATCATTATTCAAGGTAAGTTAGAGCTTAAATCTATGATCTAACTCTTTTCATCAAAAATCACCTCTTAATTCATTCAAACTCATGATCTTGCACCTTAGAAGCATCCAAGTTCGAGATCCTCAAAGAAAGGTTAGGATCGAATTCTTTTTCATCTTTTCCTTCCGAAACCGAAACCACACCCAAGGTGAGTTACATACCCCCTTCTTTTCGGTTTTTATGAGTTTTATGGGGGAGAATACAAGTAAATGTGTAAATCTATATGTAAATGTATGCTATGTGTGATTTGATGCATGTATGTGTGTGATATCATGTGTTTTGTGATGAATATGTTATCAAAAAGTGTGTAAAAATCGAGATCTAAGGCATGAGAAAGGAAATAAACATATCTTAAGTTATTATACACTAATCAAGTTAAAAAAAATAGTTTATGAGGTTAGGGTGAACATATCCTAACATAAAACACATTTTTGGGCTTAAAATGTCAAAAATACAAAACTTAGGGTACAAACCGACAATTTATAGTTTTTGGAGGGTCAAAAGGCTCCAAACAGTTTCTATAATAATTTTTCTAAACAACAACATTTTTAAGGGACATAAATGTAAATTTTGAACTTAATGGGCTAGATTTGGGCTTTTCGGCCCAATAAGCCTCAAATTGCAAGATTTATAAGTTTGAGGGGCTGAAAATGCAATTTTCTGTAAAACAGGGGATTTGAAGTGTATTAAAACTATTTCAAAGGTCAAAAATGCTTTTCAAATTCAAAAAGGATCAAAAATGTAAAATTTTTCTATTTTGGGCCAAAACTGTAAAAGTTGCGAAACTGGGGGTTTTAACCGAGAAAACATCATTTTGGAAGGGCTAAGGGCTAAGACATTTTCCGGCAAAAATGTCTTTTCAACAAGTTTATGATACAAAAGTGTCAAAATAATGTTGTAAGGACTAAAACGAAATTCTTTTATATAAAGGACTAAAAGTGCTATTTTATAAAAGAAAGGTTGTGAAAAAGTAAAAATCTTACTTTTAAACAAATTAATTCACTAAGACAAAATACAAGATCCATGACTACCGACGAATCGGAAAAACAAATACACTCTTAACAACAAATATCGTTACAAAACGAATTGATTCGGTCTCGAACCAATAACAAAACAAAAATCAATAAACCAAAGTATTTCAATAAACACGCGATAACTATGATGAGTCAACATTCAAACTTTGGGCTTGAAAGTTTCAAATCATGCTTGTTGGGCCTTGCTAGCCCAATAACCTGATCTTTGGGCCCGAAGGGAACGTGCTTACATGTTAATGGGCCTCCTATGACCCAATTTCATGTAAAAGGACTTTCAATAGCTCTGTTGCGCTATTGGGCCCTAATGGTCCATTAGTACTGCTAGTGAGGTCGAGAAGTCAAATGCAAGTTGGGCCAAGTGCCTTTCGCATTCCCGATAGCCTTGAATAACTTATGGAAATAAAGGGGGATTTGTACCCTCCTTTCTCCTCGGTTGACCGGCTTGTGAGAATTCAAGTAAACAGATTCGTGGCGTTAATCAAGATAAGTCAGGGTGGATGGATTATGTGAGTAGTACGGACGACGCCTTAAAACCGTTCGTAATCTGTAGTTATAAACTAGTCATTTTCATTAGTGTGTGATTGTAACAACTCACAAACCCTAATTAATCCAATGTCACCTGGGTAATCAAAAACATTCGTCGTATCAGTATAACAATAAACAAGTCATGTAATTTACGTATTGGGAAAACATCGGGTTTTCCCGGGAAGTTCAACATTTTTACCTATGTGATGTATACAAAGTTCAACAATTATACATGTTTTCAAAATCGACAAGCATATTTACGGATCTTCACACTTTTTATAAACAGATACTCTTTTCAGAAAATATTGGATTTTCTGGGTTTTTCAAACTTCACAAAAATCATTTTTCCATAACATTACTTATGAACTTACCAACATTTCATATGTTGACGTTTTTCCAAAATAACTTGTATTCTCAGGTAATAGGTAAGCCGAAGAATAAGTATCAAGTTATGTCATGGTGTTTTGCTTAGATTATCTATTGAACGGTTTATGTCATGAAATTGTAATGACTAAAACAATGTAATGGATGTAAACAATATCAGTTGTAATATTTCAATGCATGGTGATGAATGATGTTATGATTCATGTATAATCATTGTGATGGTATTCAATTTAAGTCACAAGAGCCCTTGGATGTTTCCGCCGTCCGGTTCGGCGGTGTGACAGGTTGGTATCTGAGCTCTGTTTATAGTGAACTAGCATATCTAACCACACATTGATATGCAACTATAAACCAAAAAGAGGGACTAACACAACTCTGAACAAAACAAGTAAAACATAACAATAAAAACACCCTTGCTTGTATTAGGAAAAAGAACATAATACCGAACCAAACAAGATAATGCTAGTATCTCGGGTAAGCCAGGACTGTTCTTTGTCGTGTCAAGGAGTGGATGTAGCCTGATCAACTACGTTTCCTCCAAGGTACAACTATCACATGTCCTGAGGAAATCGTGATAGATAGGGAACCTAAAAACATACCCCTTTATCCCCAAGAAGAGAACACCAAATTTAGTATATTTAACAACTAAAGCGGCGTAGGTATGATATTAGCATAATTATACACTCTCGCAGACAACATGGCTGGTTTCCATCACCCCGGGGATCCTTATTTCCCAGACCATGGAAATATGGGATGGTTGGACGAAGAACCTGAAGAGGAGCCCGAGGAAGACCCCAAGGAAGAATCTGACCGGGAACCGAAGGCAGAAGTCGAGGGCGAACCTGTTGAACCAGTAGAAGAACAGGAGGAGGAAGAAGATGAAGGAAGCCTCGAGGAGGAACCCAGCGATAACGAAGGGGGTGATTCGGACGCGGAGTCTGAAGTCATCAACCCTCCTTACCCGATTAGGGTGCCCGCTTACCGGGTGGGCCCCACTGGTCCTACACCCCATAGGGTATTGATCTTTGGAGATGGAGTAGGCAGTAGGGACAACGACCTCGATTCGGCATGTCACGCGAGTTCTTTGACCTGAGGGATGGAGGACCGGCCGATCGAGCCCTTCCGGTCACGGTGAGACGATTTCGGAACACCGACGACCTAGCTCAGAGCATTGCCGACCAGGTACGCCAGATGTGGACTAGGGTCTAGCGTGCAGAGCAGGAGACACGAGACGTCCTTCGAGAGTTCCACATGAGGCAGTTGAGGTGGGAGTCTCGACTCCGGGACGCAGAACGACAGGTGGCTCATCTTCAAGGAGCATCCACTTCCTCAGCACCACCCCCGGGCACATCTCACCGTGACTAGGGATAGCAGTATCGGTCTTTAGTACTATGTCATTAGGATCCATGCTATGTACCCCGACTCTATGTTTAAGTGACTACACTACTCATAGATTCGTTATGCTGTCGAACTAGTATCACTTATGTATGCTCTTTCGAGCAAAATTTTCATGTATCAAATGCGGATAAAATTAGTAAAAATTTTATATGTTTTACTTTGATGTTGTAATCTGCTATGTGTTACATATCCATGATTGTGTGCCAAATTGTGAAAGTACCTAAGTTCTTGCCACACACCTAGCTCATAGGATCACACTCTTACAAAAAGCACAGATACTCAACATCTTTCTGTTCCATGGCAGAAAGATGCCTCGACGACCAACCCGCAGAAACCCTGAGCCAAACCCTCCCGAGTTCAACTCTATTGCTTTTCAGGCAGCAGTGTCGGTTGCGGTCACCGCGTCTATGGCCCAAATTCACCAAGGAAACAATGGAGGAGTCAACGGACCAGGCGCCAGAAGCTCAAACAACGGGACGAATCAAGGACCTACCAAAACATGTTCCTACAAAGACTTCACCAACGCCAATCCACGGACTTTTAACGGAACTGGAGGAATGATCACCCTGAAACGATGGATCAAGAAGGTGGAATCGGTATTCGAGATATGCGATTGCCCTGAGGAGATGAAGGTGAAGTTTTCCGCATGCATTTTCGTTGACCAAGCGCTCACTTGGTGGAACGGACACGTGGAAGCCATGACACTCCTCGTAGCCAATTCCATGCCATGGACATAGATGAAAGAAATGTTGATGGCCGAGTATTACCCTCGAGGTGAAATTCAGAAAATGGAATAAGAGCTGTGGAATCTCACTGTCCGAAACGTGGATATAGATGCATACATATCAAGGTTCAATGAACTGTCTCTACTATGCCCTGGCATGATCACCTCAGAAGGAAAGAAGATCGAGCGATTCATCTGGGGACTAACCTCCCCGATCCAAGGAAACGTGACAGCTGCAAATCCCGAAACTTTCGACAGTGCCAAGAGATTGGCCAAGAAGCTGTATGACCACAACAACAAGAAGGGTGAGAAGCCAGTGGAGACTGTAGTTAAGAAGGAAAATGATAGCAAGAAGGGGAAGAACAACAAGAGGAAGGGATGTCAAGGCTCCGAATCGTCCAAGAAGCAGCAAATAGTGACAATTAATGTTGCAACCACTCAAGTTCCATCCACACCACATGCTCCAACCTCAGCTGCTCCAAGTGCTCCTAGACCTTATTCCGGGTAATCTTCCCAAGTGCAACAAGTGCGGTCTCCATCACAATGGAGAATGCAGAGAGATGCAGTGCACCAGTTGCAATCGGAAGGGACACACATCAAGGTATTGCAGGACCTACCCTCCTCAGAACCAACAACAGGGAAACAACAACAACAATAAACCGCAACAACAACAACAACACCAACACTGGCGGCAACAATGCAGGACCTAGCCACACCTGCTACGGATGTGGAAGGACTGAGCATTTCCGTCGAAATTGCCCAACAACAACAATCCTGGAAATGGAGGAACAGGAAGGGTGCTGACCATGGGCCAGGGAGAAGCGATTCAGGATCCTGTTGTTGTTACCGGTACGTTCCTCCTAAACCACTCTTATGCATGCATCCTATTTGATACCGGAGCAGAGCGAAGTTTTGTGAGCAATAAGTTTAAACATTTGTTAAAACAACAACCCCAGAAGCTCAATGAAACCTTTACGGTGGAAATGGCCAACGGGAAAACCGAACCCACTGGGGAAATCTACATCGGATGTACCCTAACTCTAAATCAAGACGTCTTCCGAATAGACTTAATGCCTGTTTCCATTAGGAGTTTTGATGTGATTATTGGCATGGACTGGTTAAGCACCCACCATGCCGAAATTATGTGTCACGAGAAGGCCGTTCGCATTCACCTTCCCGATCACGAAACCCTAGTTATTTACGGAGACAAACCTAGCACGAACCTTCGCCTCATCTCGTGTGTCCAGGCACAGAAGCATCTGCGAAAGAACGATTTGACGTTCCTGGCGCATATAGTGGATAAAACCAAGGAAGAGGTTAGCGTTCGAGACATTCCAGTAGCACGTGAATTACCATACATATTTCCTGAAGATCTTCCTGGAATACCCCCAGAGAGAAAAGTTGATTTCCGAATTGACCTTGTTCCAGGAGCAACCCCCCTCGCTAAATCGCCTTACCGACTAGCTCCTGCTGAGATGCGGGAATTGTCCAGCCAACTCAGTGAACTCCTGGGCAAAGGATTTATCCGACCCAGCTACTCGCCATGGGGAGCTCCGGTTCTCTTTGTCAAAAAGAAGGACGAATCTTTTAGGAGGTGCATCGATTACAGGGAGCTAAACAAGCTCGCTGTCAAAAATCGATATCCACTCCCACGAATCGATGATCTATTTGACCAGCTCGAAGGAGCCAGTTACTTTTCTAAGATAGATCTACGATCTGGGTACCATCAACTCAAGGTCCGGGAAGATGATATTCCCAAAACTGCTTTTCGAACTCGTTATGCACATTATGAATTTGTCGTAATGCCCTTCGGTCTAACGAATGCCCCTGCCGCATTCATGGACCTAATGAATCGAATATGCCGACCATTCCTCGACAACTTTTCTATTGTTTTCATTGACGACATTCTAGTCTATTCCCGAAGCGAAGAAGAGCGTGGCTCCGTAGCGTGAACTTTTTGGGTCATGTTGTTAGTCAGGAAGGAATACATGTGGATCCTTCTAAGGTCAAAGCCATCAAAGAATGGGCAGTTCCGACAACACCCATAAAAATTCGCTAATTCTTAGGCCTAGCAGGTTACTATAGGAGGTTCATTCAGAACTTCTCTAAGATCGCCAAGCCACTTACCTCGCTTACACAAAAGGGTGTACCATTCAAATGGACGGACAAACAAGAAGTTGCATTCCGAACTCTGAAGCAAGCACTCTGTAGTGCCCCGGTACTATCTCTACCAGAGGGAACGGAAGATTTCGTGGCCTACTGTGATGCGTCAAATCAGGGTTTAGGTTGCGTTCTCATGTAGCGTGGAAAAGTGATAGCTTACGTATCCCACCAACTAAAGACACACGAAGTGAATTATACAACGCACGATCTGGAATTGGGAGCAATGGTCTTCGCTCTGAAGATTTGGAGGCATTACCTCTATGGTACGGAGTGCACCATCTTCACGGACCACAAGAGTCTCCAGCACATCTTGAATCAAAAAGAGCTAAATATGAGGCAACGATGATGGATTGAACTATTAAACGATTACGAGTGTGAAATCAAGTACCACCCAGGCAAGGCCAACATGGTAGCTGATGCCTTGAGCCGGAAAGAGTACTCTAATCGTCGTGTGAAAACTCTCTCAATAACCATCCAATCTCACCTAACCACTCAGATCAGGGCAACCCAGTCAGATGCCATGAAGGCGGAAAACAGAACAAGCAAAGCATTACGTGGAATTGAGAAGAATCTCGAGGTGAAAGAGGACGGAGTATACTATTTCATGAACCGTATTTGGGTCCCTAAATTTGGAGGATTTAGGGAGGTATTTATGAATGAAGCTCACAGGACGTGATACTCCATCCATCTAGGTTCGGACAAAATGTACTTGGATATTAAACAACATTATTGGTGGCCTAACATGAAGGCAGAAATTGCCACCTATGTCAGCAAATGCCTTACTTGCGCCAATGTGAAGGTGGAATACCAGAAGCCCTCGGGGTTATTACAACAACCAGTAATTCTCGAGTGGAAATGGGAAGGGATTTCTATGGACTTTGTGACCAAGCTACCCAAGACGTCAGATGGATTAGACATTATATGGGTAATAGTCGACCGACTGACGAAATCCACCCATTTCCTGCTAATAAAAGAATCCTACAAGATGGAGAGGCTGACAAGAATATACATTCGAGAAATCGTGAGGCTTCACAGAGTGCTGGTATCTATCATCTCAGAAAGAGATAGTAGGTTCACTTCAAGTTTTTGGCAATCACTTCAGAAAGCACTGGGAACCCATCTCGACATGAGCACTGCTTACCACCCACAAATGGATGGTCAAAGCGAACGAACCATCCAGACGCTCGAAGACATGCTTCGCGCATGTGTGATAGACATTTGGAAGTCCTGGGATACCCACTTACCCTAAGTTGAATTCTCGTATAAAAACAGTTACCATTCGAGCATCAAAGTCGATCCTTTCGATGCACTATATGGACGTAAGTGTAGATCACCGTTGTGTTGGGCTGAGGTGGGCAACACCCAGTTAGCAAAGGAACTAGCATCAGACAAGACATTAACGGGACCGGTGATTGTCACACCCCAAAACCAAGAACGGCGGAAACGTTCTGGGGCGGAGGACGTCATGTAGGTAATCACAACACAGTAAATGTAAATAGGCAAACAACATCATCCATTTCATTATATAAATTTTAATACATGCGTGTTCTGTACAATTTTAGACACCAAAAATATAACGTAAATCAAAATAACAAAATGATGAGTCTTGAGTACGCTCCATCATCTCAAAAGCTGGCATCGGTACCTGTCTACTGATGACCTGAGAATACAAGTTATTTTGAAAGAGTTTATCAGCATTAAGCTGGTGAGTTCATAAGTATTTTAGTGTCAATGTTCATTGTCAAAAACGTTTGAACTTGTCCCAATGTATAAGTTTGTAAAAATGTAAATAAATGTTTAAAAGTATTTGCAAAAGTTTGAATCTCTCAGAAAATCCTATATTTTCTATAAAAGTAACCTTCTACCAAGGCTTAACTATTTTGTAAACTCGTCTGTTGTAAAAGTGTGTGATTACCCAAGTATAACTATCATTTGATAAAATATAGTTTGTACATTAATGCTTAAGTGAGATTATCACCAAAATATGTAATGGGTAAATCATTGTAGTACTGTAGTTTTGTATAATAAGAACTACTGTTGTACTAATTACTACTACCTTAAACCGGATTTATATTAAGGTATAATGTGATAATTGCACCATACTATCGACTGATAACAACGACATAAAGAACGGTCGTAATAACGGAATGACGTTTGGCACCCGCAGACCTGCAGGTCCGGCTGTAGCTAGCAGCAAGGTGTAGGATAGTCAATCCAGTATAGATCTATACGCAAACTCAACGCTCTCCCTCCAAGAGAATTCTGGCTACAACTCGGGCCATGACATTTAAGGCATGCTCCGATACAGTGGATCACATTTGTTATCGTATTCTTGCATGTGTGATGAAATGTTTCTTGTTCTAGTATAGTTGTATATGTTCTCGTAGTATAGTTGTATATATTCTCTTCCTAGTATAGACTCATGAATGAACTGACTCATTGATCTAGCAGTTGTAATAGTATGATTCTGTGTTACCCCGATGGTAACTTGTTAACAGTGTGTTTAGTACGTATGATTATGGAAGTACTTTTATGTCTATATATGTATATTTGATATATAATTAATATGGAAACGACCTTCGGATGGTCACCCAAAATCCTATCAGACCACATCCAAATCGAGGAAAAGGAAACAAGGTGGATAGCCTTCCTAAGTCTTTTAAACATTACTTATATAACTACACATATACGGGCATGCAATTTATAATAATAAAAAAAAAGCATAAATAAGTATTTATAAGGCATTTGAAACATAAATATTATTTTTAAAGAAAGATTGACTTGATGTCAATCTATAAAACCATTTGAAGGCGTAGATTTGATTAAAACAGATTAAGTATAAGGAACATTTGTTTAAATCACAGTTGCAGTGTAAATTCGAAAAGTAAATGGGTTTGGAAAACATTTAGAAGTAAAACAGTTTGATAGATAGTTTGAATAGTGGTAAAATCACTGGTTTCCCTAGTTATTAATCACATGTGATTAGAGCAATCATATGTGATTGAAACAATAACTATAAGTATTTAACTTGTATTCCCCCCCCCCTTTGAAAGCATATAAACGCATTTAGAATATTTAACAGGTTGATTAAGGGGTATGAAACTCACTTGATTGATTGAAGAAAGCGAGATGGAAAACCGGGCAGAGTTTCGTCTCGGAAAACGGATTTTCCTCGGGATCCTCGGGAATCTCGGGAGTAAAATCGACCCTTGGGAGTTGAGCAAAAAGACCAGAGCTTCGGGTTATAACGGGCACGGAAAACGAGGCAAGGTTGTGAGAGAGAGGAGAGAAATGAGCAACATTTTCGGAAAGCCTCGCATCCTATTTATAGGAAGGCTGAACCGCCTCCGAACGCGGGGCGTACGCTCGTACGCAGCGCGTACGCGTACGTCATGCATGACCGAAGCCTCGACTGCCTCGGTTCGGATGGGACGGGTTGCTGGGTACGCGGGTCGGATGGGACGGCGGGTCGGACGGGACAGCGGGTCGGACGGGTCGGAGCTTCGGACGGGTCGGACGGTTTAGAACTCTTCGGATAGTGCGACGTGGACGATCCGAGACCCTCGATCTTAGTACGCGGGGCGTACGAAGGTACGCAGGGCGTACTTCGGTCCAATCCGATGACTCCCCTTCGGATATTACCGGGAATTTATAATTAAATTCATATTTATTTTAAATAAACTTCAAAAATTCGTATCTCTCTCATACGAACTCCGTTTTTGACGTTCTTTATATCCACGCGAAGGTGAGACCATGATCTACAACTTTCGTTTAGATTCCGCTGGCAAATCCCGAAATTATTTTTATTATTTATTTATTAAAATGACGTGATTAAGGAATTTCTTCAAAAATTCATAACTTCCTCATCCGAGGTCAGATTTGGACGTTCTTTTTATGTACGCAAACCTTGATATGATTCCTATTACTTTATTTAATCCGAATAAGATTTTAGGAAGGTTACATTTTGACCTAAATTTGATCGGTTTTACATTACATTGACTCGAAATATCGGGTTGTCACATCATCCCCCCGTTAGAAGGAATTTCGTCCCGAAATTAGAATTTTAAGCAAGCTAGAATTTACAAATAACTAAGCAAAAAGGTGAGGGTATTTCAGTTTCATCTGATCCTCACGTTCCCAAGTGAATTCCGGTCCTCGCTTGGCATTCCAGCGAACCTTCACGATAGGGATACGGCTTTGCTTTGTCTGCTTGACCTCACGGTCCATGATCTCTATAGGTTCTTCCACGAAGTTGAGGCTCTCATTGATTTCGATCTCGTCGAGTGGGATTACAAGAGTCTCGTCGGATAGACACTTTTTCAAGTTAGATACGTGGAATGTAGAATGTACGTTACGAAGTGCGTCTGGTAGTTCGAGTTTGTAAGCTACGGGGCCGACTCTTGCAAGAATCTCGAAAGGCCCTATGTACCTCGGATTAAGCTTTCCACGCTTGCCGAAGCGTATCAAGCCCTTCCAGGGTGAGGCTTTGAGGAGGACTCGGTCTCCCACCTGAAATTCCAAAGGTTTCCTTCGCTTATCAGCATAGCTCTTCTGTCGGTCTCTAGAGGCTTTCAATCGTTCACGGATCTGAACGATCTTCTCTGTTGTTTCCCGAATGATCTCCGGACCGGTGAGAGTACTGTCGGAAGTTTGCCCCCTGGCTAATTGGGTATCACCCACCTCAGCCCAGCACAGAGGGGATCTACACTTACGACCGTAGAGAGCTTCAAATGGAGCAGCCTTGATGCTCGTGTGATAACTGTTATTATAGGAAAACTCGACAAGGGGTAAATGAGTATCCCATGCCTTCCCAAAGTCAATCATGCAGGCTCGCAACATATCTTCCAGAGTTTGGATGGTCCTCTCACTTTGTCCGTCGGTCTGAGGATGGTAGGCTGTGCTCATGTCCAGCCTTGTTCCTAGGGAATGTTGTAGTGATTGCCAAAATCTTGAGGTGAACCTACTATCTCTATCGGAGATAATGGACATAGGTACACCATGTAGCCGTACGATTTCCCTAATGTATGTTCTCGTAAGTTTCTCCATCTTATCGGTTTCTTTGATAGGCAGGAAGTGTGCAGACTTGGTCAATCTATCAACGATGACCCATATGGTGTCAAGTCCACCCGTTGTCTTGGGCAACTTGGTTATGAAATCCATAGTGATCCGCTCCCACTTCCATTCCGGGATCTCTGGTTGTTGCAATAAACCAGAGGGCTTCTGGTACTCGACCTTAACCTTTGCGCAAGTAAGACATTTACTTACGAAGGTAGCAATTTCTGCTTTCATATTAGGCCACCAGTATAGCTTCTTAAGATCCAGATACATCTTATCTGAACCTGGGTGGACGGAATACCGAGTGTTGTGCGCCTCGGTCATGACCAAGTCTCGGAAACCACCATGTTTCGGTGTCCAGATCCGGTTCATGAAAAATAAAGCTCCGTCACCCTTGGCTTCTAAATTCTTGTCCATTCCTCTAAGGGATTCACTCGACACATTTTCAGATTTCATGGCCTCAAGTTGAGCCGCCTGAATTTGCTTAGTCAGGTGTGAATGGATGGTTATCGATAATGACTTGACTTTGCGACCAGAATATTCCTTCCGACTTAGGGCGTCTGCTACTACGTTGGCTTTACCCGGATGATAACGAATATCGCATTCGTAATCACTGAGTAGCTCGACCCATCGTCGTTGTCTCATGTTGAGCTCCTTCTGATCGAAAATGTGTTGTAGACTCTTGTGGTCGGTAAAGATAGTGCTCTTCGTTCCATACAAGTAATGTCTCCAGATCTTCAAAGCAAACACTACTGCTCCTAGTTCAAGATCGTGGGTCGTGTAGTTAACCTCGTGTGTCTTCAATTGTCTCGAGGCGTAGGCGATGACCTTACCTCGCTGCATCAGAACACATCCGAGCCCTTGATTCGATGCATCGCAATAAACTACGAAGTCTTCTATTCCTTCCGGAAGGGATAGTATTGGTGCGGTGCACAAGGCTCGTTTGAGCGTTTGGAACGCTCTTTCTTGTTTCTCTTCCCAGTCAAAGGCCACACCTTTCTGGGTTAGGGTTGTAAGAGGCTTCGCTATTCGTGAGAAGTTCTGAATGAACCTGCGGTAGTAGCCAGCGAGACCTAGAAATTGACGAATTTCTGTAGGCGTCTTCGGTGCTGACCAGTTCTCAATGGCCTTAATTTTGGATGGGTCCACGTGGATTCCCTCTTCGCTTACCACGTGTCCTAAGAATTCGACTCTTCGGATCCAAAATTCACATTTCGAGAACTTCGCATAAAGTTTCTCTTTTCGTAATGTCCCTAGAACTTGTCGTAGGTGATCGCCATGTTCTTTCTTACTTCGGGAGTAGATTAGGATGTCGTCAATGAAAACGATGACGAACTGATCCAAGTAGGGTCGGCATACTCTATTCATCAGATCCATGAATACTGCGGGCGCATTGGTCAATCCGAATGGCATCACCACGAACTCGTAATGTCCGTAACGAGTTCGGAAGGCGGTCTTCGGCACATCCTCCTCTAGCACTCGTAACTGGTGATATCCGGATCTCAGATCAATCTTAGAAAAATAGTTCGCCCCTTGCAGTTGGTCGAATAGATCATCTATGCGTGGCAGAGGGTAACGATTCTTGACCGTCAGTTTGTTGAGTTCTCTGTAGTCAATACACATACGGAAGGATCCGTCCTTCTTCTTAACAAACAAGACCGGTGCTCCCCAAGGTGAGAAACTTGGCCTTATAAAGCCCTTGCTGAGGAGTTCGTTAAGTTGACCAGAGAGTTCTTGCATCTCGGCTGGTGCTAAACGGTAGGGCGACTTGGCTACTGGGGTAGCTCCTGGGACTAAGTCGATTCTGAACTCGACTTGTCGTTGCGGAGGTAATCCGGGTAGTTCTTCTGGGAAAATGTCGGGGAAGTCGCTCACTACTGGGAGGTTCTTTAGTTCTTTCGTTTCTAGGTTCGTGTCGACAACGTGAGCAAGGAATGCGTGGTATTCCTTACGCAGGTATTTCTGTGCTTGAATACTTGATATGATGCGAAGACTTGCACCGGGTTTGTCGCCATAGACTATAAGAGTTTCGTTAGACGGGAGGTTTAGACGGACTGCTTTCTCGAAGCACATGATGTCGGCACGATGAAGGCTTAACCAGTCCATGCCAATGATGACGTCGAAACTTTTTATTGAGACTGGCATGAGGTCGATTGGAAATGAATGGTTATCTAGAGTTAGGGTACAACCTAAGTATATGCTACTCGTGTTTTCAGTTTTTCCATTAGCCATTTCTACTGTGAATAGTTCTTTGAGTGCGTGCGGTGGTTGATTAAGCATGCGAGCAAATTTATGGTTTATGAAGCTTCGCTCCGCTCCACTATCGAATAGAATGCATGCATAGGAGTTATCGAGGAGGAACGTACCGGTCACCACTGTCGGGTCAGCAACTGCTTCCCCGTGGCCAATAGCTAGTACCCTCCCTGCTCCTCCCGCATTCCTCGCTTTGGGGCAGTCCCTCTTAAAGTGGCCTGCTTCACCACATCCATAGCAGGTTGGGCTCGCGCCAGAGCCAGGGACTTGGTTGATAGGTTGTGCCGGGAACTTACAGAATCGGACGGTGTGTCCTTTCCTGTTGCAGTTAGAGCACTGCAATTCACGGCAGGGGCCGTTGTGGTGGTAGCTGCATTTGGTGCACTTGGGCGAACTTCCAGCATACCGACTCACCGGAGCAGTAGTAGTAGTAGGGGTCACTGCGGCATGAATTGCCACCAGTTGCTGCTTTTTGGCAGCCTGCTGCTTCTTCCTTTCATCCCAGAATTTTCGCTTAGTATCGGCGGGTTTGGAGGGTTCCGGGATGGCTAGGGTGGTTGTGGTTGCAGGGGTTTTGACTCCATGGTCAATGAGTCGTTGTGCCAATCGTTTGGCACTGTCGAAGGTAGCGGGGTTTGACGCTAGCACATTCCCCTGATACGGAGGCACTAGTCCCCATATGTACCTCTCGATCTTCTTCCCCTCGGTGGGAACCATATTGGGGCAGAGGGCCACCAGCTCGCTGAATCGGGCAGTATAAGCGACCACATTGGTGCCCTTCATTGACAGGTTCCAGAGTTCCTGCTCCAGTTTCTGGATCTCGCCCCTCGGGCAGTATTCCTTAGTCATGAGGTCTTTCATTGTTTCCCAGCCCATGTCGTTAGCTACGACGAGAGTTAGGGCTTTGACGTGGCCGTTCCACCACGTTAGGGCTTTACCCTCAAAGGTGCATGCGGCATATTTCACTTTGCACGCAGTAGGGCATGAACAGATTTCGAAGACTGATTCAGTCTTCTCGAACCATTGTGAGAGAGCAATGACTCCGCCGGTGCCATAGAAAGGCTTCGGCTTGCAGTTTGTAAAATCCTTGTAAGAGCACTCCCTTGAGCGCACAGGGATTTCGATCGGAATAGATTCCACAAGGGTTCCACCTCTGCTGGCATCAGAAGAGTGATACTGAGCCATGGCAGTTGCCACTGCTGCAGCTACGACAGCATTCAGGGCTACAGTATCGATGACCGGAGGCGGAGGAGGTGGTGGAGGTGCAGGATTATTCCTATTCCTGGGAGACTTGCGAGGAGGCATCCTTCAGCTAAAAGTTTATAAAGATAAGAAAGATGGTAAGAATCAATTTGTAAGCAACGTGAGAGTGACACATGGACTAACTAACCATAGTCCAACAGTTGAAAGAGTGTTTGAAACCTTAATAAGAAATATTTGAAGGAAAGCATAAGTGTATAGACTTTTCCCAGATAGATAGATCTCAAAAATACTGGTATTACCGATGTAATAAGTTCAGTGAAAATCGACCTAACAGTAGGTCATACATCATACCATATAGAAAAGTTTGACAGTTCTTAGATTTCAAATTTGAGTACGGAAGTTAGAAACATTTTACACACAAGCGCTACTTGGAGCACAGATGTTAAAGGCTATCCTTTAATTAAAAGACGGAGCTGTACTAGACATCAACCAACGGCGATGGGAAAATCCCGGGCGAGTACTGCGGTCGGATACTTGACGAAACACCTCTTGAATGGGTCGATCCTGAGTCCTCTGACAAGCTCGAAGTTCCAATATTTCAGCTCGTGAGGCAGCCAACTGCTACAGCAGGGTTTTATTTGTCCTCCGGGTCCGTTCCATGTCTTCTTCAAGACGGCGGATGCTGACTGTGTTGACACCTGAGTTGGCATCAATCTCTATGACCCGGTCGACGGCTGCTCCACCTTGCTCGACAATACGAGCTATTCTGCGGATAATGACAGGCAGAGCTCGGTCAGTAGAGCCACCATCGCTGACGTTGTAAAAGGTTCGGTCCCCAAAGTATGGTAAGGGTTGTACCTGATCATTTCTCCAGCGGTTCAGGTTGTTTGCCCATATGGGTGTGGGACCTGGAAACGTTGGTCGAGGGTTGTTGTTCGGGGCTTGACCTACAATCGGTAGGTTGTTGACTTCAGGTTCGGAGTCGGACCCATCTGAAAAGCCTTCTGCGAGGTGATCATTCAAAGGGATTGGATGATTAACTTCGGGCTCTTCATCGATCCACCCGACATTGCCTTCATTGGGAAAGTACGGGTCGCCATGATGGATATCTAGCCATCAAGATCTACGCGAGAATAGAGGTATAAAAATATAGTATACGTGTAACTAGTAGCGCAAAATACTCCTATAGTATTTTAAGTTTAAGTTCTATTGATCTTCTTGTGGTATTGTTGGTAAGTTTTTAGACTTGCTAACCTATCACAACCATTCTAAGGCATGTGCTAATCACTCCTAGGGACAGCATAGTTGATCAGGCTATGCCATTCCCAGGACTGACCATACATCCCCGAGCTCACTTGTGATATTTAACAATCGTAATACTTTTGTTCTTGTCATTGTGACACTTATTTTAGTATGAATGCAGACTAGTATACTTAGTTAAATATTTTATTATTTAAAGTATAGACTCTTGGTCAGAGTTTAATCCCTAATGGGTTTATAGTTTAGTATATCTTTTTATGGGTTGATATACTCAATTCACTATAAACAATGCTCTGATACCAATCTGTCACACCCCAAAACCAAGAACGGCGGAAACGTTCTGGGGCGGAGGACGTCATGTAGGTAATCACAACACAGTAAATGTAAATAGGCAAACAACATCATCCATTTCATTATATAAATTTTAATACATGCGTGTTCTGTACAATTTTAGACACCAAAAATATAACGTAAATCAAAATAACAAAATGATGAGTCTTGAGTACGCTCCATCATCTCAAAAGCTGGCATCGGTACCTGTCTACTGATGACCTGAGAATACAAGTTATTTTGAAAGAGTTTATCAGCATTAAGCTGGTGAGTTCATAAGTATTTTAGTGTCAATGTTCATTGTCAAAAACGTTTGAACTTGTCCCAATGTATAAGTTTGTAAAAATGTAAATAAATGTTTAAAAGTATTTGCAAAAGTTTGAATCTCTCAGAAAATCCTATATTTTCTATAAAAGTAACCTTCTACCAAGGCTTAACTATTTTGTAAACTCGTCTGTTGTAAAAGTGTGTGATTACCCAAGTATAACTATCATTTGATAAAATATAGTTTGTACATTAATGCTTAAGTGAGATTATCACCAAAATATGTAATGGGTAAATCATTGTAGTACTGTAGTTTTGTATAATAAGAACTACTGTTGTACTAATTACTACTACCTTAAACCGGATTTATATTAAGGTATAATGTGATAATTGCACCATACTATCGACTGATAACAACGACATAAAGAACGGTCGTAATAACGGAATGACGTTTGGCACCCGCAGACCTGCAGGTCCGGCTGTAGCTAGCAGCAAGGTGTAGGATAGTCAATCCAGTATAGATCTATACGCAAACTCAACGCTCTCCCTCCAAGAGAATTCTGGCTACAACTCGGGCCATGACATTTAAGGCATGCTCCGATACAGTGGATCACATTTGTTATCGTATTCTTGCATGTGTGATGAAATGTTTCTTGTTCTAGTATAGTTGTATATGTTCTCGTAGTATAGTTGTATATATTCTCTTCCTAGTATAGACTCATGAATGAACTGACTCATTGATCTAGCAGTTGTAATAGTATGATTCTGTGTTACCCCGATGGTAACTTGTTAACAGTGTGTTTAGTACGTATGATTATGGAAGTACTTTTATGTCTATATATGTATATTTGATATATAATTAATATGGAAACGACCTTCGGATGGTCACCCAAAATCCTATCAGACCACATCCAAATCGAGGAAAAGGAAACAAGGTGGATAGCCTTCCTAAGTCTTTTAAACATTACTTATATAACTACACATATACGGGCATGCAATTTATAATAATAAAAAAAAAGCATAAATAAGTATTTCTAAGGCATTTGAAACATAAATATTATTTTTAAAGAAAGATTGACTTGATGTCAATCTATAAAACCATTTGAAGGCGTAGATTTGATTAAAACAGATTAAGTATAAGGAACATTTGTTTAAATCACAGTTGCAGTGTAAATTCGAAAAGTAAATGGGTTTGGAAAACATTTAGAAGTAAAACAGTTTGATAGATAGTTTGAATAGTGGTAAAATCACTGGTTTCCCTAGTTATTAATCACATGTGATTAGAGCAATCATATGTGATTGAAACAATAACTATAAGTATTTAACTTGTATTCCCCCCCCCCCTTTGAAAGCATATAAACGCATTTAGAATATTTAACAGGTTGATTAAGGGGTATGAAACTCACTTGATTGATTGAAGAAAGCGAGATGGAAAACCGGGCAGAGTTTCGTCTCGGAAAACGGATTTTCCTCGGGATCCTCGGGAATCTCGGGAGTAAAATCGACCCTTGGGAGTTGAGCAAAAAGACCAGAGCTTCGGGTTATAACGGGCACGGAAAACGAGGCAAGGTTGTGAGAGAGAGGAGAGAAATGAGCAACATTTTCGGAAAGCCTCGCATCCTATTTATAGGAAGGCTGAACCGCCTCCGAACGCGGGGCGTACGCTCGTACGCAGCGCGTACGCGTACGTCATGCATGACCGAAGCCTCGACTGCCTCGGTTCGGATGGGACGGGTTGCTGGGTACGCGGGTCGGATGGGACGGCGGGTCGGACGGGACAGCGGGTCGGACGGGTCGGAGCTTCGGACGGGTCGGACGGTTTAGAACTCTTCGGATAGTGCGACGTGGACGATCCGAGACCCTCGATCTCAGTACGCGGGGCGTACGAAGGTACGCAGGGCGTACTTCGGTCCAATCCGATGACTCCCCTTCGGATATTACCGGGAATTTATAATTAAATTCATATTTATTTTAAATAAACTTCAAAAATTCGTATCTCTCTCATACGAACTCCGTTTTTGACGTTCTTTATATCCACGCGAAGGTGAGACCATGATCTACAACTTTCGTTTAGATTCCGCTGGCAAATCCCGAAATTATTTTTATTATTTATTTATTAAAATGACGTGATTAAGGAATTTCTTCAAAAATTCATAACTTCCTCATCCGAGGTCAGATTTGGACGTTCTTTTTATGTACGCAAACCTTGATATGATTCCTATTACTTTATTTAATCCGAATAAGATTTTAGGAAGGTTACATTTTGACCTAAATTTGATCGGTTTTACATTACATTGACTCGAAATATCGGGTTGTCACAGTGATCATACGTGAAACCACAGAAAAGATAGTTCAAATCATAGCTCGATTACAAGCATCGCGCGGCCGACAAAAGAGCTATGCTGATAGACGGCGAAAGCCATTGGAGTTTCAGGCCGGGGATCGAGTACTGTTAAAAGTTTCACCCTGAAAAGGGGTCATTCATTTTGGCAAACGGGGAAAACTGAACCCACGATACATTGGACCTTTCGAGATCCTTGCCCGAATTGGTCCAGTGGCGTACAGACTGCAGCTACTTGCTGAGCTCAGCAGTGTACACCCCGTGTTCCATGTTTCCAATCTAAAGAAGTGCCTATCCGATGAAACTCTCGTAATTCCCCTTGACGAAATTGAAATCAATGAGAATCTCCTGTTCGTTGAAGAACCAGTCGAAATCATGGACAGGGAGGTGAAGCGTACTAAGCAAAGTCGCATCCCGATCGTGAAAGTACGGTGGAACGCGAAGTGTGGGCCAGAATTCACGTGGGAACGCGAAGACCAAATGAAGCAAAAGTACCCTCATCTATTCTAGCATTATCAAATCTAGCTTTCAAAAGAATTTCGGGACGAAATTCCCTCTAACGGGGGGATGATGTCACAACTAGAAATTTTTGGTGCCTTGTAACTACAACACTTATGTCAACTATGAATCAAAAACATGAAAGCATGCATGATGCTTACTCTATAACAACAAAATTTCAATCAAACACTTCATACAAGCACTACAAATAGTCAACAAATAATTGGAAACCCTAGAAGTCCTTGTTTAAGTCCATTTTGGACTAGGACTTCCTTATTGGGCCCAATGGACCAATAAGCTTCCAATGGGAATATCATGGGCTTAGAGCTCTTGAATGGGCTCTAATTGGACATACTTTCATTTATTTTAATATTTTGGGCCATATTGGGCCTAGAATGAAACAAAATACCTAAATGGACCGTATTGGGCCATAACTAACCTAATTAGCCCTAATAAGCCATAAAAATCATTTCTTGATTTACTTTAGGCCAAAAGCTATCTAATTGAACCATAATGTGGGCTTAAGCACTCAAGGCCCAATTTTCTTTCTTCCTTCCTCCTTCTCTCGGCCCAACTACACAAAATGGAGAGGAAGAGTTGACTTTTAAAGTTGCCACCTCATTTATACACCACATACTTCCATGCATGGACCAAAATGCATCTA
Source organism: Lactuca serriola (assembly GCF_051521515.1). Lineage (NCBI taxonomy): Eukaryota > Viridiplantae > Streptophyta > Magnoliopsida > Asterales > Asteraceae > Lactuca > Lactuca serriola. Next base: position 160,855,348 of record NC_136416.1, on the reverse strand, counting down.
AGATAGTCACCTCAACTCTCTCTCTTCTTCTTCTTGATTCTTGGCCGAGAGGAGACACACACACTCACAAAATTCATTCCAACTCTTTCCAAATTCCCTTAAGAACACTTGCACTCATTCTTCAAAATTTCGAGATCTAGAGCTTTTCAAGGAGTTTCTTCCACAAAAATCATTTTTCAAGGTAAGTTGGAGCTTAAATCTATGATCTAACTCTTTTCATCAAAAATCACCTCTTAATTCATTCAAACTCATGATCTTGCACCTTAGAAGCATCCAAGTTCGAGATCCTCAAAGAAAGGTTGCTAGGATCGAATTCTTCTTCATCTTTTCCTTCCAAAACCGAACCCACACCCAAGGTGAGTTTCATACCCCCTTCTTTTCGGTTTTTATGAGTTTTATGGGGGAGAATACAAGTAAATGTGTAGATCTATGTGTAAATGTATGCTATGTGTGATTTGATGCATGTATGTGTGTGATATCATGTGTTTTGTGATGAATATGTTATCAAAAAGTGTGTAAAAACCGAGATCTAAGGCATAAGAAAGGAAATAAACATATCTTAAGTTATTATACACTAATCAAGTTAACAAAAATAGTTTATGAGGTTAGGATGAACATATCCTAACATAAAACACATTTTTGGGCTTAAAATGACAAAAATACAAAAGTTAGGGTACAAACCGACAATTTATAGTTTATGGAGGGTCAAAAGGTTCCAAACAGTTTCTATAATAATTTTTCTGAACAACAACATTTTTAAGGGACTTAAAATGTAAAATTTGAACTTAGTGGGCTAGATATGGGCTTTTCGGCCCAATTAGCCTCGAATTGCGAGAATTATAAGTTTGAGGGGCTGAAAATGCAATTTTATGTAAAACAGGGGATTTGAAGTGTATTAAAACTATTTCAAAGGTCAAAAATGCTTTTCAAATTCAAAAAGGATCAAAAATGTAAAATTTTTCTATTTTGGGCTAAAACTGTAAAAGTTGCAAAACTGGGGGTTTTAACCGAGAAAACATCATTTTGGAAGGGCTAAAGCTGTTTACAAAATAAATTTGGGTTAAAAATGTCTTTTCAACAAGTTTATGATACAAAAGTGTCAAAATAATGTTGTAAGGACTAAAACGAAATTCTTTTATATAAAGGACTAAAAGTGCTATTTTATAAAAGAAAGGTTGTGAAAAAGTAAAAATCTTACTTTTAAACAAATTAATTCACTAAGACAAAATACAAGATCCATGACTACCGACGAATCGGAAAAACAAATACACTCTCAACAACAAATATCGTTACAAAACGAATTGATTCGGTCTCGAACCAATAACAAAACAAAAATCAATAAACCAAAGTATTTCAATAAACACACGATAACTATGATGAGTCAACATTCAAACTTTGGGCCTGAAAGTTTCAAATCATGCTTGTTGGGCCTTGCTAGCCCAATAACCTGATCTTTGGGCCCGAAGGGAACGCGCTTACATGTTAATGGGCCTCCTATGACCCAATTTCATGTAAAAGGACTTTCAATAGCTCTGTTGCGCTATTGGGCCCTAATGGTCCATTAGTACTGCTAGTGAGGTTGAGAAGTCAAATGCCAGTTGGGCCAAGTGCCTTTCGCATTCCCGATAGCCTTGAATAACTTATGGAAATAAAGGGGGCTTCGTACCCTCCTTTCTCCTCGGTTGCCCGGCTTGTGAGAATTCAAGTAAACAGATTCGTGGCGTTAATCAAGATAAGTCAGGGTGGATGGATTATGTGAGTAGTACGGACGACGCCTTAAGGATCGTTCGTAATCTGTAGTTATAAACTAGTCATTTTCATTAATGCGTGATTGTAACAACTCACAAACCCTAACTAATCCAATGTCACCTGGGTAATCAAAAACATTCGTTGTATCGGTATAACAATAAACAAGTCATGTAATTTACGTATTGGGAAAACATCGGGTTTTCCCGGGAAGTTCAACATTTTTACCTATGTGATGTATACAAAGTTCAACAATTATACATGTTTTCAAAATCGACAAGCATATTTACGGATCTTCACACTTTTTATAAACAGATACTCTTTTCAGAAAATATCGGATTTTCTGGGTTTTTCAAACTTCACAAAAATCATTTTTCCATAACATTACTTATGAAATCACCAACATTTCATATGTTGACGTTTTTCCAAAATAACTTGTATTCTCAGGTAACAGGTAAGCCGAAGAATACGTATCAAGTTATGTCATGGTGTTTTGCTTAGATTATTTATCGCACGGTTTTTGTTATGAAATTGTAATGACTAAAACAATGTAATGGATGTAAACAATATCAGTTGTAATATTTCAATGCATGGTGATGAATGATGTTATGATTCATGTATAATCATTGTGATGGTATTCAATTTAAGTCACAACAGCCCTCGGACGTTTCCGCCGTCCGGTTCGGGGGTGTGACAATCCTTCCCTAACACTCAAACTGGTGATATTCGGATCTCAGGTCCATTTCTGAAAGTCATCTTTTCCTTGCGTTTGCTCAACCAATTCATCTATGCGGGGCAGAGACAACGATTTCTAATGGAAAATCTGGACGGAGTCCTCGATAGCCGAGGAACATACGATGCAATCCGTCGATCTCTGGAAAAATAAGACCGGAGCTCTCCAGGGTGAGAAGCCTAGTCTTCCAATTCTATTTCTGCGTAGTTCGCTAAGTTGTCCGGGCTGTTCTTGTATCTCCGTAGGTGTTTAGACTGAAGGGCGATTTGTTTACAGAAGTCGTACTAGGTTCTAAGTTTGTTCACATGACGATGCGATTACTCGTAGGCTTGGGCAGTTCTCCATCCTGAAGTTCATATTAGAATTCATACATGGTTTTACAATCACAATTTCGTGTATACGAGTCGTATATAATTAAGATTGAAAAGGTAGTCGAATAACCGATTCTTCTTTAAGCTCATATCCCATCGGGGAAAAAGAAGTTAAAGTGGAATCATCAATTTTAAACCTGTAGAACCTTGATTATATATTACCCTTATGTATACATTCCTCGGTGATAGATCAACCGTATGAATCATTGGATTGAACTTGACGTACTGCACGAGTGGTACTTCGGGGATTTCTTCGGAAAAGAAAAGAACTATGGGGTACTCCAGGCATGAGTACTTCGGTGTTCTGAAATGACGGTGTCGCTAAAAAGACGTTTACTGATAAAGAGATGTACATATGAAGCTGCTTTTGTGAGGATCGAATTGGATCGAGTCGTATGATAATGTCAGAATCATATTGAAACTTAAAGACATTAGGTTTGAACATAAGACGTTTACAGACAAAACACAACCGTGCAACCATGAACAAAGTTATAGTACTTTAGATTTACTACAAGACTATTGCTGCGAATAAGATATACTACAAAAGACAAGTATACGCAACACGAGAATCCCTATACAGACAGGATTTTGCATAAGTAAAACTCTAGTTGCACTAGATTTTGATGGGTTATAAGTCTGTTACAACAAAACGCCTAAATCACATTAACGAGGGTCCGACGTAGTTTCTCCTGCAGCTGTGATCCTGAGAATCTTCCCATCAGCACCCGAGTTCTTCGCTATCGGGCAATCCTTCTTGAGGTGTCCAATTTCACCGCATTGGTGACATATCTGGACGACACCAACATTGGTGGTGGAAGTGAAGTGTCGAGTAGGAGTCATGGGGACACGGTTGCTTTCGTTGATCTTCTCTTTTGGACAATTTCTGTAATAGTGCCCTGCCTCACCACAACTATAGCAAACTAGGCTTGCTCCAGTGGTGGAGGTAGTTCTACAGAAACGAGCAATGTGCCCCATCTTGTTGCAATTATTGCATTGCCAGGCTCGGCAAATTCCCTTGTGGTGGTAGTTGCACCGGTCGCACTTCGGGAGTGTTCCTTTATATGGTCTGCTCGGTACTGGGATGGCAGAGTTTTCCACTTATGGTTGTTGCACGACAATTCTCTGAAATTGCTTGCGTTCTACTTGGGCTTGACGTTTTCGTTTCTTGAACTCTGAGTTGTTGTTTTGAGCGGTGGCAACTGTTACTATTTGTTGATTTCTCGGATCGTTAACACGATTGGGATTGTCAACTCCTTTTTCAGTCTTGGTTGCGTTGACAGTGCTGCAATTTGCTAGGACAGCCGTCACAACAGCCATCACGGCAACTGTAACGACGACTTGAAAAGTAGCGGCGTCCATAGGAAAAGTAGAGGTTTCGTTGCTCGGCTGATTGTTTCCGGATGACGACATGATTCTGTAACACGAAAGATAAGGATTTTGTGAGCGATTTTGGTTGACCCTTGATGTACTTAGATTGTTCAAGTAAAGAGTAAGACTATGTTCTCGAAAGGTTGACCTACATCCCTATGATGCAGTCCAAGTACTGAGTGGAAGTGAGTTCGAACACTGGTCTCAAGACGTTTGACGTTCCAGCCGAGGTATTGTTGGTTGGTGAATAATATGATCCAACCACTGAACGAGACTTGGAAATGTCTCCGGAGTTAAATTATTATAGTCAAATGACTTGAATAAAGCATGTTTCAGATAGACTCCAATGAAAGAAGGATAAGAGTACTTAAATAAAGACTGACACAGAAGTTAGACGACTGTCAATATCTTTGATATTCATGACGTACTTGTTCGGGAGAATGACCTTGTAAAAAGGTCTTACATCATATCCAGAGAAGATAGTTCTTGACAGCATAAGGACCTAACCAAAAGTACTTACGGTACAAGATAGTTTCACAAAAAATACCACATCGGGCATAGACAGAAATCGATTCCTTTCTAACAAGGAAAATAAAGTAAGGCATTTACTACTGGCGACGGTCATCCCTCTGGTGAACTCTCAGTTCAGCCAGTTGACGTTCCACATCAAGTAGGTGTCGTTCGTACTCCCTCTGGTTTATGCGGAGCTCTATGACTTCAGCTTGTGATTTAGCCAGTGCTTGTAGTAGGGTTTCATGGTTTCTCTCAGATCTCTCATGAGCATCTTCTAGACGAATGGTGCGGAGGGTATGCATTCTCGCATCGGCGACAACTTCGGTGATCTGATGTAAGGCTGTCCTGCCTTGAATCTCATTTCGGGCCACTCTGTGGACCAAGATTGGCAAGATTCTGTCTTCTGAGCCCCCATTGCTCAGGTCATAAAAACTTCGGTCACCATTAAATGGCATGGGCTGATCTTGTCCTTGGCTCCATGTTTCCAAACATTCTACCCATGGAGGCGTCGGGCCATGAAAAGCCGGACGAGGGTTAGGAATTGGAAAGGGAGCTGCTTGGGGTAGGTTCTCAACCTCGGGTTTTGAGTTAGCACCGTTCGAAAGGTCTTCATCATGGTGATCATTCACGGGGATAGGATGATCATTCTCTGGTTCTTCTCCAAACCAACCAGCAATGACTTCATTCAGAAGATATTGGTTGCCGTGGGGATGGAGTCCAGCCATGTTATCTATGCGATAATTGGGGTAAGAAAATAATTATTAGACGAACGATCTAGATAATTATTTAGAAAATCTTCATTAGTTACATCGCTATTTGTGAAGTGCATACCAATTATATGTAATCGAAACAAGACAGGCCTTCGAATAAGTGACCTTAACTCCAAATTCACACAGAATAGGGGTAAAGTAAAATTTTCACAGATTCTAAGTCTATAACATCCTAATTACATATATCCTTAGTGTATCCACTTAGCAACTATCAACTTAGTAATGAAGATCCCATTTTAGTTTTCAAGTATAAAGTACTTATAGTAACATCAAATACCCCTATAGTATTTTAAGTTTAATGTTATGTTCTACTGTTCTCATTGTGGTATTGTTGGTAAGATTTTAGACTTGTTGCAACCACACAACTACACTTAGGCACTTGCTAGTCAACCCTCTGATAATATAGTTGATCAAGCTATATCTTCCCAGTTTTGACTATATGTCTCTAAGTCCACCTGTGTTGCCCAACAATCGTTATTCTTTTGTACTGTCCTAGTGACACTGATTTTAGTATGAATGCAGGCACGTATACTTAATTAAATATTTTATTATTTAAAGTATAAACTCTTGGTCAGAGTATTTTTAATCCCATTATATGTATATTTTGTATATCTTTTATGGGTTGATATACTTAATTCACTATAAACAATGCTCTGATACCAATCTGTCACACCCCAAAACCAAGAACGGCGGAAATGTTATGGGGCGGAGGACGTCATGTATAATATCACAACAATTAAAAGTAGTAAACAAGCAACAACATCATCCATTGCATTAATAATATAATTTTAATACAAGTGTGTTCCGTCAATATATTATAGACACTAAAGAATAAATCAAAATGAAAGATGCGTCTTGGACGAGCACCATCTTCTCTGAGCCTTGCATCGGTACCTGTCTAAGGTTGACCTGAGGATACAAGTTATTTTGAAAGAGAGTATCAGCTTTAAAGCTGGTGAGATCATAAGTATTTTAGTGTCTTAATTTGTATGTAAGTATTTGTATGTATATGAATTGTAAGTATTAAGAATGTATATGAACTGTAAGTATAAAAATGTATATGAATTGTAAGTATAAAAATGTTTTGTATGATCCTAGGAAGCCCTATGTTTCCTACTAATCGTATCCTTCTACCAAGGCATCTAGTGTATGTGTGTATGGCTCTTGTAAGAGAGTGTATTTTCCCAAATCATACTATTATTAACCAAAATTATAGTTTCTACATTACCGTGCGTCGTGTGAAAATTCACGAAGTGAATGTAATGGGAAAATGAAATAGTACTATGGTGTAGTGTCGAACTACAACCGTACTAATTACCTTAAGTCTAGGGTAATTTTGTGAGCACTGTAGTACTTGTAATAAGTGACTACTTCTGTACTCCTATTACCTTATTTGAGGGATAAGGCATAATGTGATGGCTAGATCCCAGGCTAGACGCTCCCCTGTCAAAGGGATTTTGAGACCTTTACACGCCCATGCATATATGCACGCCGTGACACATCCACATTACTATGATCATGTATACCCGATATAACTATCACAATTGCGTTGTGATTCATCGGTATAGTTAGATCCTGAACTCGTTCCATGCTATAGCACCTAGTGATGTCTGTCCTATCATCGTATATGTAAGTGTACTCATGTAAGTGTGATCATGTAATTGTACTCATGTAAGTGTAATCATGTAAACATATCTATGTAATAGTATAGTTATGTATTGTAATGTTCTACGTGTGCTAGCTGTAATGTGTGTTCTCTCTCTATCTAGCATGTATAGTAATGTACTGTGTGTACTATCTGTAATGTATGTTCTCTCTATCTAGCAAGTATTGACTCATGAATGAACTGACTCATTGTATGATATCGCGTTCTAGTAATAGTTCTAGTATCTTCCTAAACTACCCATATAGTAGCTCACTAGTAATTTAACTGGTACGTATGAACATGGATGTATAATACCCTTGCTACCCAAGGGCATTGGATGAACTGGAAGGACCTTTATGACTATATATGTACATATGATATATAACTAATATTTAAACAATCTTCGGACGGATACCCGCTGTCCCACCAGACCACATCTCAAGCACGAAAAGGAAATAGGGTGGATAGCCTTCCTAAGTCTTTTAAACATTTCTTATATAACTATACATATAGAGGCATGCAATTTATAATATAAAAGCATAAAATAAGTTTTGTAAAACCTTTGATCATAATTATTATCTAAGAACAGATCGACTTGATGTCAATCTATAAAACAGTTTGAAAGCATGGGTTTGATAAAACAGTTTAAGTATAAATAAACATTTATTGGAAACACAATTGTAAATGAGTTTGAAATGGAACATACAGAGTAAAATGTACAATTTAATAAGGAGTTTTAAACATACGAAGTGTTTATAAAAATCATTTAAAGGAAATTGTTTGGTAAAACGGCTAATGAGTAGTCAATCATTTGAATGCTGCTTATCAATCACATGTGATTGATATAATAACTAGCTTGATTCTACTTGTATCCCCCCATAAAACATTTAAAAACAGTTAAAACATTGATTAAGGGGTATGAACTCACCTGTTGTGGGTGATACGGATGAACTGAAGAGGTAGGACTGCTAGGTGTCAAGTGAAGTCTTGAACACACTCTATGATCCTTGTTAACATATAATGTCACACATATGTAACAAATTAGTCTAAAAACAACTAACAAACAAGTCAAGACACCCTAGGACATGCTAGACACCTTTATCAAGTGTAGTTAGCCTCTAGGATTGCATCTAAGTGTTTGTAGGGGAAGCTATTGTGTGTAGGGCTCAAGGAAAACTCTACCATGAGGTTTACGGCCCTAATGATCCTACTAAATGAGTTTACGATCGTAAACTCATGAGTTTATGGCCGTAAGCTCATACTTATGTTACCATTTGATGTTTGATGCTCTATAAGGCCCTAATAAGCATTTCTACTTAATGGCTTGGTCTATGGAAGAGTTTAGGGCATCATATAACTCATTTTAGGAGTTTACGGCCCTGGGACCATATCCCATGGAGATTACGGCCGTAATATCCCTTGGATGGGTGTTCTTTGTGTTTTCAAGTCCCTAAAACAACTAGGAACTAAACTATGCTAGTGTACAAGGCTTTAGAAGAGTTTATAGCACCATTTGGCACTATTGTTTGGAGTTCACGGCCCTGGAACTTCTTGGGACGTGAACACCTTACTATTGGTGTTCTAAGGGTGTTTGCTAGTCCTAAACTCATTAGGGTACATGTCTAAACTAGTCTCTTGGCTTAAGGAAGGCTTTTAGGGTGTTTTGGCACCTAAAAATGGAGTTCACGGCCCAAGAACATCCTTGGCCGTGAACTCACTTCTAGCCTTTGATTCTTAATGATTTTGTGGTCTAAACATGTATTGGTAGCTTCTAGGTTGAGTTCCAAGGCTTGGAGGGACATTGGGCACACTTTGGCCCTTATAAAGGCGTTTATTACCCAAGGTGTTCTTGGGCGGTAAACTCACAGATCTTAGTGTTTTCCTATGATTTCTAGTGTATTAAGCATATAAGAAGCTTTAAAACAACACTAGATAGAAGTAATCACTTTCCGGAACGAAAGTCCGAAGATCCTTGAGAGAGAATTCGACTTTTCTCTAGTTGGAAATGTAACTAATGAATAAATATGGTTTAGAATCCTATATATAGTCCTGGGATTTTTGGCAGAAAATATTTTTATTCATCTAATGAACTCTAATATCATAGAGTTTTGGAATAACTGTGTTGCACAAAACCCTAGTGCACCCACTCTCCTGATATCTCCTTAAGTGTAAATCTTGAAATCCTCAAAAGTCTAGAAATTCTCTGTAACTGTTCTAATCTTCTAATGACTTGATATGGTTTGTACAGAATGGAAATTTCGGGTTGTCACAAAAAGAGAAGAGTTTGTTGCTATTTTCGGCCCTAGCAAGTTTCTTGGAGGAATCTCGAACTTAGAGGGTTCTAATATGATGATTTTTGTGAAGAATCCTCCTTGCAAAGCCCTTGAATCTCGAAATTTTTGAAGGAGAAGTGAAGGAATTTGTAGTGTGTTCTTGAGAGTATTTAAGTGAAATAATTATGTGTGTGTGTGATACTCTCGGCCGAGAGTAATAGAAGAAGAAGAAGAGAGAGAGAAGTGAAAGGATATGCATGGAAACATGTGAAAATTGCTTGGATATCCCATAGGTATTAAGGAGGTGGCTAATCCTCCTTAATTCTCAAATTCTTCTTTTTTTTTTACTACTTGGGTCGAGAGATAGAGAAGAGAGATGGAGATTTGGGCCTTTGGTGCTTAAATCCAAATCATGGGCCCATATTGATTGTTTTTCGGCCCATTGGACTCCTAGGGTGCCTCACGGTCCAATTTGTCATAGAGAATAAACTTTATGGCCCATTTAGGTTAATTGGATTTGTTATGGTCCAATAAGGCCCATTAAAGTATTTTATTTCATTCTAGGCCCAATATGGCCCAAAATGTTAAAATAAATGAAAGTGGGTCCAATTAGAGCCCATTTAAGAGTTTTAAGCCCAAAATAGTCAAATTGGAAGCTTATTGGCCCATTAGGCCCAATAAGGAAATCCTAGTCCATAATGGACTTAAACCGGGATTTCTAGGGTTTCCAATTATTTGTTGACTATTTGCAATGCTTGCATAGAGCATTTGATGGACAATTTGTTGTTATTGAATAAGCATCCTACATGCTTTCACATTGTTGGTTCACATTTGTTATCATTGTTAAATGTTTACAAGGAATCGAATTTCCTGGTTGTGACACACGATCTTACCACTTGGTCTAGGTTGCCACACGGTTAACATCTTCCCGATATAATTCGAATAGCTTCGCTTTTTCTGTTCTATTTTCGGAATTTTGACAATTTTAATCCCAAAAAATCAATTTTTAAAATTTTAAAATTTCATATTCAACCCAGACCTTTGACTTTTAATTTTTGACTATCAGTATTGACTTTTGACCCTAAAAAATTGACTTTCACTTCCAAACTTGACCTTTGACTTTAAACTTTGACTTTCTTGTTTAACATTCAAATTTTCACTTTTAGTTTTTCTGTTTAACTTTTAAGTTAGAAGTTTGAATTTTTTATTTTGACTTTTGAGGTTTATAGTCAAAGGGCGTTTTTGGTAAACAATGAGTTCCGCAAACATCCCAGTCAATGAAGTTTCATGTTCTCAATCTTGTGAAACTATGATTAAATTTCTTCGCGAACAAATTGATTTGCTAAAAAGGGAAAATGAGGACCTTAAATATGAAGGATATACACTTAGGAAAGGTCAAAAACCCTTAAAAGCACAACTAGAGGCTAAAACAAAGGACTTTAGAAAACTTTAAAAAGAATACAATAATAAATGTGTGAATTATGATTATGTTAAGGGACAACTTGCCAATGTAACTGCCGAACTTGACACATTGAAAAACAAATTTGAAAATGCAGATTTTAACTTTAAAAAGTTTGATGTGTCAAGTGAGAAAGTTGAGACTATGATTGAGAAACAATTGAAATTTAAAGATAATCAAACTAAGGGTCTAGGGTATCATAGTGTCCCACCTCCTTTCAATGACAACTATAACCCACCCCTTGAGACCAACGAGGAAGAAATTCCTGCTCAGTTTGGCCCACTCCCTGAACAAGATTCAGTTAATACTTAACAATCTGAGCCAACTGAGAATATTAAGGTGAACGTTTTTGATGGTTCTACTTTATGTGCATGTAAATTAGTAGAGGATGAAAACAATGAGATCATAACTAATTCTATTTCTGCAAATTCTACTTATTGTCAAACTAATGAGTCCTTGAACTTTGAATCTGTTGCTTCTAACTCAGTTGCTTCTAATCAACCTGTTGTTGGTAAATACAGGCCACCAAAACAAGCAAATCAAAGTGTCTGATGTATGTGTGCATGCGGGAACAATAAGAAACGAGGCAAGGGCATGCCACCAGGGGCAGGAAGAAACAATTCCTACATGAAGAAAAAGACATGTTTTCACTGTGGAACGCTTGGACACATTGCCAGAAATTGTCCAAATCGTGCATACGTCCCTACTATGCACAAGGTTGGCAGAATGCGTCAAGAGGGAGATCTTTCAAAAGAAATCCTTCAAGGTCACATTCAAAGAATGGTGACTGGAATGCCAAAAAGGCCAAGAATCCAATTCCCAAGAACAAGAAGGGAATGTCGGACAAGAAGCCAAGTTCAAGAGATGCTGATGTGAAACCAATACCGGTTAGGTCAAAGCTATCTCAGCGGCCCGTTTCAAGTTCAAAAGCAAGTGCTGAGGCATCCATTCGAACGAAAAAGATATGGGTTAAACCCAACTACAGATAGGTACCAAAGGTTTAATCTCCCAAATATTCTAATGATTCTAATTGATGTCGTGTCCATGCTAGCACGACAGAACCGCTTCTGGCTAAGAAACCTGGCGCACCAGCCGAACCAAGCTCAGCGGGCTCAGCGCCCGCTGACTCCCCTAAGAGCAAGGGGTCCCAGTAAAAGGCTCGCGTCCGCCAAAGGCACTCCCAACGTCCCGACAAAAAGCTCGCGCCCGCCAGAGATGCTCCCAGCATCAAGAGAAAAGATACAGTCAGGAGACAAGAGGCATAATCAGACCATTACCGTCAGAGCCAATAAGGGCGCTCTAACGGATAAAGGTGCACGGCCCTCCTATCAACGCCTCTGGCCCTGTCTCCTTAAAGTGATCATGTCGCGTACAGATAGGGCAGGATCTCTAGGTATAAAAGGGTACGCTCTAGAACTTACGAGGTAAGCAATCTTCTCCAGCTATATCCGCTAAAACCCTAAAATACCTTCAAACTTGACCGTCGGAGCGTCTTTCCGAGAGCCTCCTCTCGGGAAACGGGTAACGGCCTCTCTTTCTTGTGATCTTGCAGAGTCTACCCGGAGCCCATCAGGGAGACACGAACTAAGAATCGAGCCAAGGTCGCATCATTTGGCGCCATCCGTTTGTGTAACGAAGAACGTAACTAAAACCACACCTCTGAGAAATCAATGACGTCCGACGGCGACAATGGGCACAAAGGAGCTCAAAACAGCCCAATACGGTCCATGACACCGTTGGACGAAACATAGCCACCAATGAGCGGCCAACAGATATGCCACGGGCGAGGGAAGTTCTACAGTAACCGCAATACCGTCGGAAAGTCGTCCACCGCTCACACCCCCGGGAACAACCGTTGGTACCGCCATGCAATTATCAGTCCAGCAACCAAGATCGACTCAGGTGACGGTGCCTTTAGCCACATCGCTCCAGACGCCACTAACTTTCCAGTCAATGGCTACACAGTCTTCGATACCCCAAATACCACCATTCTTCACGCCGACGATGCAACATCCGCTTCCAATCCCTCCAACGGTACTGCCGTTAAACCAAACACCAAACATCCAATCTTCATCCCAGATGTTACTGCCAAACCAAATGTTGATAGGGACACACTCGATCCTTCCGCTACCACCGCTGGCACAAACCATGATAACCCCCACACCAGTTTTTTATTCTACAGCAGGCACGTGGGGTGAGCCAACCATCACCACCAACAACAGCCGGCAAAAAGCTTCAACGAGTAACCCTCCAGTGCAAACACAAGATTTTCTTCCCGGGTACTCAATTCAACTACCGTTCCAACAGAAACCCTTCTATGTTCCAAGCCCAGGCTATCATGCACTATCAGGTGTTTTTCCTCCTCAATCTCATTCGCAAGGACCATTCGCCATCCCAAACCAATATTTCTTATCTCGAAGTGTCACATCTCCGTTCGCTAAAAAACATTGTTGGACTAAAAAATACCAAATATAGCCAAACTCCCCAACCTCAAAACCTACAATGGCACCATCGACCCAGAGAGTCACATCGATACATATGAGTGGACAATGACGTCGCTAAAGCTTGACAAAAGATTCTGGTGCACGTATTTCCCGACAACGCTTGACGGGAATGCAGGGTCATGGTTTAAAACACTCCGCCCAGGCAGCATCTACAATTTTCCCAACTTAAGTATTTGTTCCTCACCAACTTCATGTAGTTGCGGAAGTACAAAGGAGAGTCTCACTCCATCATAGGTTGCAAGCAAAAAGAGGGCGAGAGTGTGAGGGAGTACTTCACAAGGTTCATAAACGCCACACTGGACGTGCCAGGACACGAAGAAGACCTCATAGCCGAAGCCTTCACGTGGGGACTCTTACCGGGTCCCCTGTCCCAGAAGCTGATGTGCAAGAAACCTCATACGCGAGCCGAACTAAAAGAAAAGGTGGAATGATACTTGAGGTAGGAGGAAGGTGAAGCGACGAAACAAGCATACCTGAATGCCATGATGACAAAATGTCATAGCCCAAACCACACGGAGGCTCAAGTGGGAAATAGGCATTTTGAGCGAGGGAGAAGACCCCAAGGGCATATCATGTCGTTCATCAAGGATGATAGGCGGGGAGCCGTAGGCCGGACGTATGTATGGTCACAGAGAAGCAACAACAAGCGAAGGCGCCCAGGGATCGGTATTGCGAATATCACAAGAGAAAAACGCATGATACCACCAACTACTCCGTTCTCAAGAAAAGAAATGGAAGGGAAACAACTCAAGGGAGATCTAATAGAAATAGTGCGAAGTTTATGCGCTAAGTTCGACTCTGAGAATGCCAAATGCACACCGCAAGAAGGCACCCAACCCAAAGAGATATTAATGATACAAGGCAAAAGAGGTAGAGAGGCGCGCCCGGCCGACCAGGGACACCTGACAATTCCAACACAGTTGCTTACGTTCTCAGCACAAGATCCTAGTTCGGAGGGCTGGAGGGGCGATAATCCACTCATCATTCAAGCCTCCATTAAGAACGTGGTCATACATAGAGTGTACATCGACACGGGGAGCTCGACAGATATAATTTACGAGCACTGCTTTCGTCTCCTCCCGGACAGTTGGAAGGATAACCTGTGACCCACAGCGGGGAGGCGAGTGGGATTCACCGGGCATAGTTTATGGCCTCTTGGCATAATCCACCTACCTCTTACGCTAACCAACCATGATAAGCAGCGAAAGAAAATGGTTTTGATTGACTTTGTGGTGATCCGACACTCGACAGAGCATAATATCATTTTGGGAAGGACGACCCTGCTTAAGTTGAGGGCGGCCTCGTCAACAATGCATGTGATCATGAAGTTTAGCACCATGGACAGCCTGACCATGATTCTTGCTACACCGCCAAAAGAATTGCAATATTTTACGGTCATACAACCAGCAGAAATCACGAGGGAAACCAAGAAAGCGTGGTTTGAATCCACGAAAGAAAAGGAGGTGATCAATGAAGAATATCCTGATCATCCAATCAGTATCAGTCACGGTTTCCCAGATCGCACCAGGCAAGCGCTCATTGACTTGCTCAGGAGGTACAAACATGTGTTCGCATGGACCCCTACATACATGATAGGGGTGGATAGGAAAGTAATCGAGCATAAGCTCATGATCAGGCTGGGCACGGAGGAGGTCAAGCAAAAAAAGAGGCTCCAAGGAGGGGACCGTAACAGGGCGATCAATGCAGAGGTAGCTAAGCTGACGGAAGCCGGAATTGTGAGGGAAGTAGTTTTCCTAACCTGGATCGCTAACCCTGTCATGGTACGGAAGCATGATGGATCATGTCGCATATGCATTGACTTTTCTGACCTAAACAAGGCATGCCCCAAAGGCTGTTATCCCCTCCCAGAAATTAACCAAAAAGTGGAGTCGTTACAGGGTTTCAAGCTCAAGTGCTTATTAGACGCGTATATAGGATACCATCAAATTCTGATGAGCATGGAAGACGAGAAAAAGACAGCTTTCTATACAGACCATGAGACCTTTTGTTATACCAAAATGCCATTTGGATTAAAAAATGTTGGGGCTACGTACCAGTAGCTAGTCGACTCGATATTCTCCAACCAGATTGTGAGAAACATCGAGGTATATGTTGATGATATGGTAATTAAGAGCCCAGACGAGGAAAGAGTGTTGCGGGATGTCAAGGAAACCTTAAACACGCTAGAAAAGGTCAAGATGAAGCTGAACCCGGCCAAATGTACGTTTGGAGTAGAAGAAGGAAAATTCTTGGGGTACTATGTCACCAGACAAGGCATCCAGCCCAACCCAAACAAGGTTGACGAGTTCATGGAAACACCACCTCCAAGCACCCTCAGGGACACACAAGGATTGAAAGGGAAAGTTACAACCCTCAGTAGGTTCATGCCGAAGTCAGCTGACAAAGCCATGCCACTATTCCACATGCTAAAAGGCTGCATTGAGAAAAGAAATTTCCAGTGGATGGCGGCGGCAGAGTCAACTCTCCAGAAGATCAAGGAAGCCCTGCACAGATTACCCACGTTGGCTAGCCCCATCCCAGGCGAAACACTGCAGGTTTACCTTTCGACCTCTAATGAGGCAATATCCTCCGTGTTGGTGGTAGAAAGGGAAGGGGAACATAAACCATTAAATTTTTTCAGCCGGGCGCTGCAAGGCCCCGAACTCAATTACCCTACCTTGGAGAAGCTAGTACTGGCGCTTGTCTATGTTGCACAGTGTCTGAGGCATTATTTTCAAGCACACTAGATTGAAGTCCTCACGAGTTGTCCTATCCAGCAAATATTACTCAAACCAGAAATGTCGAGTCGGATAGCAAAATGGGCGATCGTGTTGGGAGAGCATGACATCAGCTATCACCCGAGGATGAGCATTAAGGGACAAGCGTTAGCAGATTTATTACTCAAGATCCCGGGCGAAGGAGGCTCGTTCGAAAAAAGAATCTGGGCGGTAAGGGAAGTGCCAAATAACAGTCGAGCATGGACATTATGCACTGACGGAGCATCCAATAGAGAGGGCTCAGGCGTGAGCCTAATCTTGATTAGCCCAGAAGGAGAAGAGATCACGTACGCCCATCGTTTCGACTTCCACACCTCAAACAACAAGGTAGAATACAAATCTTTGCTTTTAGGATTTCGTCTCGCAAAACAAATGGGAGCAGAAGTTGTAACGGCCTTAACAGATTCGAGGTTGGCCGCGAACCAGATCAATGGGAGCTTCAAAACACGGGACCCAAGGATGGTGTAACACCCCGAGTTCAGAAGTGCAAGTTCAGGGTTCTTAGTGTAAATAAGGAAGGTCAACTCGGCGAGTCGATGAGTAGACTCGGCGAGTCGAGTCTCGCTTCTGGTCACGTGTTAACGCTGAAGGGAGAAAACCCTAATCCGGGGTTGTGCCCTATATAAAGCACATTATAACCCACCTTCAGCATCTTTTCTACCCATTTGAGATCCAGAAACCCTCATCTCGTGTGTGTGACTCCATTGATGAAGAATTAGAGCTTGGAAGAGAAATTTGGTGTAAGAAGCTTGGGGATTTGGAGGCCATCATCAAGGGGCTTGGGTAGATTTGGAATCTACTTCTATTTGGGCACATTTCAGGGGTAAGGAACCTCCTCCTTAAGCTATTTCATTATTGATTCATGAATGGTGGTTGATTTGGGATTCATTAGCTTGTTTGGGAGCTATCTCGAGTTTGAGGCTTAGATCTGAAGTTGCTACTTTAGATCTAGACTTGTGATGACCCAAAAGGTCATAAAGTTCCTGTCTAAGAGTTATTGGTGAAGCCCTTTGTCTTTAACCCTAGCCCTAGAAGTGTTTTGGGATTATATCTCCTTGCTTTCCCATAAAGTTTGCAACTTTATGTGAGGGTTAGGCTGTAGAAGAGTGGATCTATGGATTGGAGTCCCTGCATGGCTTGAAAAGCCTTTGTATGGAATGAGAAATGAAGAGACTCGGCGAGTAACATGGGTGTGCTCGACGAGTTGTATGATTATGTGCATGGACTTGTTGAGTCTGTTGAAGATTGCCTTGGACTCGGCGAGTCTATGCTTGGATTCCGCGAGTTTGGTCGTGAAGTCCTAACCTTTTCTGGTTGAGCTGTGAATCGGTGAGTCGAGGGATGACTCGGTGAGTTGAGCAGGAAAGGACTCAGAGCTTGTTGGACTCGACGAGTCTTGGGGCGACTCGACGAGTTGATTCGTGGCATGGGAGTTTCTGAGCATAGGAACTCGACGAGTCAACGGATTGAATCGGCGAATAGGGTCAACCAGGAAGGTTGACTTTGACTGAGGACTTTGACTTGGACCAAGGGTTGACCAGTTTGACTTCCAAGGGTATTTTGGTAATTATTGGTGTTTATTGGTTTTGGTTATTTGGTAATGATCAGTGGTGGAGTTCGTGCTGGTGGTTGGAGTAGCATGGTCTTACTTCTTCAAGTTGGCAGTTGCAGGTGAGTTATCCTCACTATATCGACTGGGTCTAAGGCACAAAGGCCGGCCCTTTATCGGATGGGAATTCGGGTAGTTGTTTGTTATGTTATTGCTTTGCTATGTCTGCATCCTGGTAGTTAGGATGGTATACGATAGAGACCTGGTTAAGGTCGGTATCCTGGTATATAGAATGATACTATGTTAGTGACCGGTTAGGTCGGTATTCTGGTTAGGATGTTGTTATGTTATGTGATCTGCTAGATTGGTTGATTAGTTGTGAATTGCTATATGATTATATGTTTCTGTGCACATGGTTGTTGGACTGGGGTTGGGTTGAGGTGGGTCCTGCTTTGTGCTGTAGGCCAACATACCCAGGGTGGACCGGTTAGATCGAAGGCCCAGCGAGCAGTCCGGATGGGCTGAAGGCCCCAATAGGGTGGACCAGGCGTGCCGAGGCTTGGAGAGTGGACCAGACAGACTGAAGGCCTGGTGTGGGCGGACCAGTCATACTGTAGACTCAGAGAGTGGACCAGGTGTACTGAAGGCCCGGTGCGAGCGGACCAGTCATACTGTAGACTCGGAGAGAGAGTGGACCGGGTGGACTGAAGGCCTGGTGCATGCGGACCAGTCACAATGTAGACTCGATATGCATGGCTGTTTTGTTTATGATATGATATGATATGTGTATGGTATTGTGGTTGGTATTTTGGGGGTAACTCACTAAGCTTTCGGGCTTACGGTTTCAGTGTATTGTTTTAGGTACTTCAGGAGACCGTGGCAAGACGAAGGCGTGATCGTACCGCTCCTCATTTTTATGTTGATGTTTTGGGATACTCTGATAATAAAAGAATTGAAAACCTTTTTGTAATAACTTAATGAATATAGGTTGTTTTTGAAAAGTTTAAATTGGTTGTAAGTTTTCACGGTGTTACAGATGGAGCGATATATAAAGATAGTGAAACAACATGTCCAATCTTTCAAGGGGTTCGTGATTAAACAAATACTGCGAAGTGAGAATAGAAGGGCGGATGCATTAAGAAAATTAGCGTCGACATGTTTTGATCACTTGTCAAAGAAGGTCCTGGTAGAGGTACTCAAAGAAAGGAGCATAGATGAACGACAGGTGAGCACCCTCTCAACCGATGGACCCACGTGGATGACCCCATTTGTCGAATACTTGCAATGTGGCGTTATGCCGGACGATCACAACGAGGGCAGGAAGATACGCATAAAAGCACCCTCATACGTGCTAATAAACGGGGAGCTATATCAAAAGGGGTTCACAGTGCCATGGCTGAAGTGCATAGCTAATTCCAAAGGAAAAGAGGCGCTTCAGGAGGCACACATGGGCCAAGTGGGTGCGCATGAGGGCACGCGCGCCTTGAAAGGGAAGGTGCTCTGAATGGGAATTTACTGGCCTACCGCATATCAGGATGCAGCAGAGCTAACCAGGAAATGTGGAGAGTGTCAAGCATTCACGCCTGGTTCGAGCAAATCCTCTAGTACCATTGTCTAACATAAGCCCCTGTCCTTTTTTTCAGTGGGGAATAGATATAGTGGGGCCGTTCCTGGAGGCACTCGGAAAGCTGAAGTACATGGTGGTCGTGGTGGACTATTTCACAAAGTGAATCAAAGCGGAACCTTTAGCATGCATATCCGGAAGACAGGTGATAAAGTTTTTATAGAAAAACATCATGACTAGATTTGATATGCCTGAAATATTGGTAAGCGACAATGACCCTAAAATTTGCTGAGAACCCGTTCAAGGAATGGTGCGCTAGCAAATGAATCTGCCAACGATACACATTGGTGGCGCATCCACAGGCAAATGGTCAGACGGAGTTATCTAACCGGACCATTGTAAATGGGATCAAAAAGCGGTTAGGAAAAGCTAAAGGGAATTGGGCTGAGGAAATTCCAATGGTACTATGGTCATATAGCACCACTCCGCGAACAAGCACACAGGAAACCCCGTTTAGTCTAACATATGGAGTAGATGCAATGTTCTCCTTGGAGATAACGATAGGCACGTTGAGAACAATCAATACTAGTGAGGAGGTCAACTTTAAAGACCTAAGGTTGAATCTGGATATCCTAGAAGAATGGCGAGAAAGGGTAGAGATGTGCCAGGCTGCCTATAAGCGCATAACAGAGAGATATTACAACTAGAGGGTCAAAGAGAAAGCATTTAAAGTGGGAGAGTACATGTTAAGAAGAAATGAGGTGGGTCGATCCCAACCCCAGGGCAAGCTAGGACCAACTTGGGAAGGCCCATACAAGATTGTGGAAGCGAACCAAAACGGGGCGTATATCCTGGAGACAATGGAAGGAAAGCAAATACCAAGAACCTGGAATGCCAGGAACCTAAAAAAGTTTTTCTTTTAGGAGGACCGCAATGTATTGCAAAAAGGGACAGACCCAACTTCTTAGCACCAATAGGATATCGTACTTAGCGTACCAAGTCCCGGTACTTAGCGTACAGGACTCCATGCTTAGCACATCGCAATCCTAATACTCAGTATATTAGAGCTTATAATTGACACATGTAATTGAATATTTAATGCATTGAATTCTAATACTTAGAGTATTAAACCTCATAACAATGCAATCGACTGCTTAGTGCATCGAACTGTTCAATGTGTCAAACCCAACGATGCAACCAGATGCTTAGGGCATTCAATCATAACACTTAATGTATCAAATATCACATTGACAAAGCCAGATGCTTAGTGCATCAAAATAGTCTGCGTATCAAGTTTAAATTAAATGCTTAATGCATCTGGCCTTAGTACTTAGTGTATTAGCCGCCACACCCAAAGTACGCAATCAGGGTTAACATTAAATCCACATACTAAGTAACGATTAAACAAAATACCAAGTCTTACATCGCCAACACAAAAAAAAGCATACATCCAAGGCTGTAGCGAAACAACAAATACAAACATGTCAAACAGAAAAGGAAAATCTTTACGCCCCATAAGGGGTAGCACACGATGCAAGAACATTCTCATCTTTACCATCACCATTTCCACCGCCATCACCATCTCCACTGCCACCATCGCCCACAAAAACAAACACATTACCTTACAGATCCTCGCCGCCCGCATCAACGTCACCAATACCACCACCAACACCTTCAGCTCCATGCTTCTCCGCTTCAGTATTATCTTCACCTAACTGCACAACCTCCTCTTCATTACCTGCCACAACTTCAGGAGTACCCTCAAAACCAGAGAAGTCGCACAATTCACGAATCCCTTGGATGTCTAAATCTCCTAACCCCAAGAACGCCGCATGATCCATAGTGGCAAACAATAGGAGAGCTTCATTCATACTCATAGTAGGACCAGAGGAAGAGGCACCGATAGTTGTATCTCCAAGCCCAACACCCGCCGAGGCATTACGTACAAATTCCGCCCAAGCAACAAAGGCAGAGTGTCGAATATGAATCACAACATTCATGAAGCCCGGATGTTCAATCAGCTTGTCAACAATCCACACAAGACCCACTCGCACCAACCAGTCTAGGTCACGGCGCGATCATGATCAGCAGCATCACGTTCAAGACTTTCATCTTGGATCATCAAACCCTCATTAACCTGGGTGAGAGAGTCAACTTTCACTTCCAAAGCGGATCTGGCATCCTCTGTGATAGTTTTCTCCAAAGCAAGAAGCTGAAACTTCTCTTCAGACAGTTGAAGATCGTCCCCAAGCTCGAAAACATGACGCTCCAATTAAGAAATACGGGAACTACACCTGGCATGCATAGCTTCCATTTCTCCCAGGGATTGAATATGTCGCGCACCAGCAACAAGATAGAAGATCGCCTGCGCCGCAACATAATACATGTTATGCGAAAGGGCAGGACTACCCATAGCATCCATGTCCGCAATGGCATCCGGGGGAAAGGCGTGTCGGGCGAACTCGATGGCATTATAACGAACCGAAAGGCACGACTCGCTGTGAAGGTTCTAAGAGGGAACAAAACTAGGGGGCCTAGAAGAGTCCCCGCCAACAGTGCCACCCAGACAAACAAGAGTCTGATTTGGCTCGTCCAGGTCTCTTGTGGGAGAAACCTTAGCAGGAGCAGGGGAGGTGATATGAACAGATGTAGAAGAAACAACTACAAAAGAAACAATGGGCTGATTATACGCCCCAACAATCCCTATGGACTATTGGTTGTCGTCATCAGGGATCACAACAACACCCGACGGAGCCGAAGCAATGGAATTCAGAAGACAAGAAAAATTGTGCATGGTCTGAACCCGCTTGGCAATGTTCGACACATCGGTGGTTGGCTCGCCCATAGCCATCATGACTTCCCTTTTAGCCTGCATGCACTGGGCGTCAAGGATGATCCCCTCCTTGTTGTCTTCGCTGCTCTCCGCGGAAGAAGGGCGAACACCACCCAATGACATGACAGATGAGATAGGGCGGGCACTCAGAGGGTCCGCCTCAGACGACAAGCCACCCCCAGTTGTTGGAGAGGTAGGCGAAGCGGCGGTCAAGGCAAGCTGGTCTATCCGGTGAGGCGGAGGTAGGATTTTGACCAAGTTTGCCTCCCAATCCTCCAACTTCCCGTGATAGCATTTTCGAAGGACTTCATCCATGGATAGAGGAAATTCAACACCTAAAAGCACAAGAACATAAAACCTTAGCCTCAACTAAGTATATACAAAAAAAAGAGAAGAAAGCGAGAGGGAAAGGAAAAGAGGAAGAAGTAGGCACTCACCGTCAATGACGCAAAAGAAAACCGCTATCTTGCCGCGACGCCTTCATGAAGGGCTCGTCCCTACGCCAGATAGTAGGGCTTCAGAGTAGTATTCAGGAGACACTTGGATATCCTTCAAGAAATCAGCAACTCTCTGATTGTAGGGAAAAAGTTTAGGAATGGTGTCAGCAAAAGCATTCACACGATATCGTCCGCTACTAACCAGGCTCTGGTTCACCCACAACCATTTGTCCTGCCAGTTTTTGGGCGTTCGTCCATCAGGAACCAAAGCATGCCCTCCCCATCGGACAGAGAATGTGCACTTGTCGCCTGTAAGACGGAACCTGAAGAAGCATTTAAACACAAAGTAGTCGAGGAGATAACCATTAGTGCGGCAGATCATCTCAAACACCACCACTTTGTTAACAGCGTTGGGAGTCAACATCTGCAGGCTACAACTGTACCTATGAAGGACCTCTTCTTGGAAATCTGTCAATGGAAGACGAACACAAGCATCTAGGGCTTTTTGATAGATCCCAGTTTTCCCAGGGGGATGAAATAAAAGAACCAGGTGAGGGAAATTCTACACCCTCCAAGGAAGAAAGGCCATAAGCGGTTTCAAGCTGCTCATACTCAGCTGCAGAAGGAAGAATACCAGGAAGATTCGCTATAAAAAGGTTAAGAAAGGAAACAGTATAAAGAAGGAAGAAGACGATAAGAAGATGATGGGTTCAAAGAAAAACCTATGAGCATTCTTATAAGAAAACGGAAAGGGCGGGACACTCAAAATGTTTGAAACAATGACGTAATCGCTAGCCATCATGAGCGGTCACGTCGACATTAAAACTGGAGCGGCATACAAATAAGAAATTGACACACATAGAGCTACCAAGTCCAGAACGCCACAACTAGCGCTGCAACGCTACGGCTACTGGACTGGGGGACTTGATGATGTGCTCATGCTAGCACGATAGAACCGCGCCTGGCCAAGAAACCTGACGCGCCAGCCGAACCAAGCTCAGCAGGCTCAACCTCGCTGACGCCATTAAGAGCAGGGCGTCCTGGCAAAAGGCTTGCACCCACTAGAGGCGCTCCCAACGTCCCGACAAAAAGCTCTCCCCCGCCAGAGACGCTCCCAACGTCAAGACAAAGTATACGGTCATGAGACAAGAGGCAAAATCAGACCATTAACGTCAGAGCCAGTAAGGGCGCTCGAACGGATAAAGGCGCATGACCCTCCAATCAACGCCTCTGGCCCTGCAGGGATTCTATAAGAGATAAGGCATCATATATCAAGCAAGTCTATCATACAGCTCCTGAAGATCTCTATCCTAATATTAGCATGTTTTTCGAATATATCAAAGCATAATCTCAAATAATTGTGTGGTAATTAGGGGTCTAATTATTGGCTCCAGCTGATCGTACACATCGCATCCTCCTTGATTAATTTGAAAACATCTTTTTCCTTAGTTTGAGACTGGATTCACACTAGTGTTTCCTCCAATTCACTAAAAATAAGGCTATGATACCAACTTGTAACATCCCAAAAATTTCAACAATTTTAAACTTTTCAAAACGACCCTTTTACTCATAAAAATGGTTACAAAATTAGTGCCTCCCAAGATAAATGACATAAAATCAGGATGTTTACGTTCATGCCTTTTCCTTGCCACGATTCTCTGAATTCGTGAAACCATAAACCAAAAACAGTAAGTACAAAGCTTAGTGAGTTCCTCCAAAGTACCAACACACATCAGATAACATATACAACAAACAACAAGCATACAGGACCTTCAGCATGACTGGAATGTCCCACCGTCCTACAATCAATCTAGTACTCCCAGAGATCCTTTAGTCTAACTAGAACCCCCACCGGTATTTGGTACGCTCACAAAACCTTCAGCATCACTGGTACACCTCATCGGGCCTTCAACCTATTTGGAATGTTCTCTGGTCCTTCTGCCTGACTGGTATGCCCCACTGGCCTTCAGTCTATCCAGGGTGCCCTGGGTCTGTTGGCCTTCAACACATAGCGGGACCGCCTCAACCCAGCCACACACATGTCAACGTATACATATCCAAATCACATATAAGCCCGGTAAAGCATAACAACATATCGGTATAAACATTATCGGGTTTGTTGATTGATAGCACAAAGCAGAACAATCTCAACCCACCCACACCATGGTGACATATACACATCTAAACATATAACCAGTCAACAGACAATCAAACATATCTTACAGATCACTAAGTATAGCATCAACCTATATACTAGGATACAAATCTAACAGATCACTACAGAATACCAACATGCAATAGACCATGATAACAATCTTATGGGTCGGCCTTGGTGCCTTTGACACAAAAGTACAGTGAGGAAGACTGACCTCGCACAGCCAAATCACAAAAACAATCCATGGCTACCGGCTGCCAGATTCTCGAACTGACAATATCAAAACAACACCCAATCTACATCTGGGTCCCAATCCATATCCATAAATCCATACTCGGGGTAAAAAGACCTTTTTCCCCTAACCTAGCTTAGTCCAAGACTAAGGCCCAAAATCACGATCTAAAAGGCCCAAAAGCCAAATAATCAACCAAGGCCAAAATATTGCCCAATTTTTTCCATGTGGGCCCAAACCCATAAATGGGCCTTACCCTAAAGCCCAACCAATTTACCTAGTCCAAAACACTTGTACTCAGATGACCCATTAAGAAATCAAACACCCAAGCCCAAAAGGAAACCCAAACTCAAAGCCCAAAATGCAAAGACTCGCCTGACTGAGTACGTGGGGCGTACTCAACTGTACACTAAGCATACACGCTATGTGGCTTATGCGTTGTGCATACATACTTATATGCCCAATGTACTCATCCATTAAGCCAAAATCAACATTAAGCTCTTAATGCTTAAGTCCAAAAGTCCAAACCATATATCTTGAAAGTCCCAAATTTTGTCAGATGTATCAATCCGATCCACTTGATGGTGCGGAATCCCAATCAAGTGGATGATTCAAGATCAAATGGAGAAGAAGAAGATGATGATGATGATGAATCTATGATGTATTGATGATAAGATTGATAATCCTACAAGAGATTCACACACACATACTCTTTTTTTCTTTAACTTTCTCTCTCTAGAATATGCTCCACCACTTGTGACTCTTCTCCAGGCCTACCCCTCACCCTTACATCTATATATATGGACAACAAACCCAAGGCCCAAACCCAGTGCTATACCGAGAACACATGGGTTTTCGGTCCAAGCTGCAATTAAACCCAAGGTTGTGTTCGGTCCTAAACCGAAAACTATAATTTCCTAGAAAAGTAAAGTATAAACCATATTTTAGACCCAACAATCTCCCCTTTGGTTTATAGCTTTTTTTTACCCAACAAACTCCCCCTAAAAATGTAGCCTGCTTTTCTTGTCAATATTCATTTGGAGCTTGGCTTCAACTTTTTGTCTTCTATTTCTTCACAACTTCAAGATAAACAACTGAATCTTCTAGGTGAATGACTTCATCTTGAACAGTTGGGTTTTTCTTCAAAATTTGACTTTAAACGCATGTTGGGTGTGGAGTCTTCTTGTATGGATTCTTGAAAATCTGCGCTTTCAGCTTAAGAATCTCCAGAGAGAACAATAGAGAACGAATCTTCTGGATCACTTTAGCAGGTACAAGATAGCAGCAAATTGATTGAAGAGGCTTCAATGCAATCTGTCACGTAATCTTTAAGTACAACTTCACCTTGCTTATGGGGTTGAAAGACTGAATGTTGAAAGAATAATCTTCATTTCTTGTTTCCTTCGAATGAGAATTCTTCAATGATCCCGGATGCGCCTTGAAAAGTAAACGTGGCTAAAAATTCCATGTGGATCATAGAGTTATGAAAACCCTTCTCACCACAGTTGTTCAAGGACCTAGCCTTGGCTCAGAAAATCTCGATACAGTCTCCTTGAGTCTCATCTACATTTGAATTCACGTTTCAAGACAAATGAAATTTGAGATAAGAACAAAATTAAAAACAAACTAAGCACACAATATTTTTGGATTTTTCATATTTTTTGAAAAAGAAATAAAAACAGAAGTAAAAATATTTTTTGGATTTTTAATTTTTCAAAAAAAAATAAAAATCAAATAACAATATTTTTCGTTTTCTGATTTTTTTTAATTTTTAATTCTCCCCTTAAATTTATGCATAGAGGAAAAATATGAACAAATTAAAAAAAAACAAAAATATTTGGGATCAAAGTTGTCAAGCAATTCAATATCGTTTATCAGCACACACCTGCATGTTTAGATCTGGTCAATCACCGGTATTGGGGTCCACTGAAACACAAAGGATATGGACAAATTTGACAGATCATAAGTGACCATACATTGTGATCTTATTCCTAAATGGATCATTTAGCTGACAACGTCCAAGGATATTGTCGTCCACTTAAATTCAGCAGTGAGATCTACAAACAACCTATTAAATGGTTCAATTTTAGATATACTAGAACGTGTTCCTTACTTCTTGACATACCCCGATAATCAAGAACTTCCAAAGAACTCCTTACTTTAGGTGAGTATTCAATCATTAAGAAAGGATTCAGATATAGAAGTGCATATGTTGTATCCCAGGTCGGATGTTTTCCAATCACACAGAGGGAACAACATATGACTAGCATAGATTGAGGGTTATAGAGATAGTAGAGTTCATATGTTGTGTCCCAGGTCGAATCTTCCGATCACGCAGATAGGACAACATATGGCTAACATATAGAAAGAATCACATAGATAAGAAGATGCATAGAAATAGAGTTGCATATGTTGCATTCCAGGTCGGATATGTTCCAATCGCGCAGAGGATGCAACATATGGCTGACAGATAGAAAGCAAGAAAAGAATTTCCTACATACCTACTTTATCAGAACCCCCCAGTTGCCCTATCAGTACCGGAATTAAGTACATGACTCCATACATCGAGTAAATGTTAAGCCACAATTCTAAATACATATGATTTTTAGTGTATCCTGCAGGTTCCCATGTTTATCTCACTGCTCAATCTACCTGAGCATTGTATTGTCAGTCCAAATAGAACTATCTAAGTCCATACTCTCAAGTCCTTTCATTTTCAATCTATGTCTAGTCCTTTTGAATCCTTTGTGTCTACCAGTACTTTGAACACAGAGTCTACACAATTTGGCTTTAGTGCATTACACGAATTTCATATTGCCCTTTAGCATTAGACTTCATATCACTTCCCAAAACAATACCTACTAACAAAAGACTATAAGAAAATAAAAAATTATCTTCAAACGAATTATTGTAAGAAAAACTCAGGAGTATCGAGAAGAAAACTCAAACCATAAGTCATCAATTGAATTTGCATCCATAAGGTCTAAGAACAGCATACATATTTCAGTCTCAGAACAAATCCGAAAATTCTTCACATTGTTACACACAAACCCCATGTGTGATCCTCTCCTTTCTTCCTTTCCCGCAAAGGATACATACTCTTAAACTAAGTTCTGAGTGTTGTACAGTTGAGATATGTCCCCTATCATGTGCTTGGAACAGCCACTACCAACAAACCGAAGTCTGATGATATACCTCCATAGCTGCTCCAGCACAGAGCGAGATCAGTTGGTCTTTGGAACCCAGTCCATTTTGAAACAGGGGTGACCGTTACCGTCTACACAAGGTACTCTCTCCCATGACATGTCTTGCTTATCACAAACAGAAGATGAAGAAATATTAGTGATGCGAACTTAGCTCGATTCTTAGTTCGTGTCTCCCTGATGGGCTCCGGGTAGACTCTGCAAGATCACAAGGAAGAGAGGCCATCATTCGTTTCCTGGGAGGAGGCTCCCACAAAGACTCTCTGACGGTTAAGTTAGAAGGTATTTTAGGGTTTTAGCGGATATAGCTGGAGAAGATTGCTTACCTTGTGAGTTCTAGAGCGTACCCTTTTATACCTAGTGATCCTGCCCTATCCGTATGCGACAAGAAAGCTTTAAGGAGAATTGATTGTTGTATGACTCTTTCACATGTGAACTGGCTATTGAGTGAATACGCTAAGTCTCATGCTACATGGTTTAAATGATATTAAGATAAGAGGTTTGTTCCTGTTGTGCGACTCTTGTATGAGTCCACTCATTGTGGGATTGAATCTTTTAGCCTAAGATTGTTTAAACTGTGGGGCATGTGATTGTATTCATGCGATAGTCATCTAGCACCAATGGAGGGTCACGTGGCAATTTATGTTAGGGTGACTTGTGTGGGGTCAGCCGGCCAATTGCATTATTGGATGAGGAGGTTGTGGTTTCCTTAGAGTGGGTGCAGTTCATAATGGGTCACCTTGAGGAATGGTTAGCCGCTCTTGAGAGAGTAAGGGCAGGGCGAAGGTGCACCTGAGATGTTGGGAGATAGAGATCGAGAGTTTCGTATGAGGATCTGTCTGATTTTGTTGTGTTTTAGTGCCAGTTGGTTACTCTTCTCGAATGTTGCTTGCTTTGTGCTTTTTGGAACTCTTAGGTGATGGGAGTTAGCCACTAAGTGAATACGACAAGTCACATATGACAAGGGTTGAATAATCTCAGAGTGATGGATTTGAAAATGTTGTGTAGCTATTGTCTGAGTCCAACCATTGTAGGGATGAGTCTGTTACTCGAAGAATTATCTAAGCTTTGTTGCATGTGATTGTATTCATGAGGTCGGTAACTAGCATTATGGGGAGTTCTTCAACAGCTAATGGTAGGGTTTGGTCAGGAACCTAGGAAAGCCTCGAGATTTCTTTAGTGGGTTTTGTTGCGCTGGTTAGTGAGTGTTGGTGTATATATTTGAGAAGGTGACTAAGAGGATTCGGGAGGATTCTTGAGGAAAGTATGGATAGGTGTGGAAGGTAGTATTGGGCCCGTACTACTGAAAGCATAGGATCCATACTCGAATCGCAGAAAGTCTTGGAAAATCTAGGAAGCTTATGGAATGAGGATTCTTAGGTATATTCATATATTTTGCATGATGTTTCAATTTGGTGTTGATCACTCAGGGATGGTGTTCAGATTCTGGTTCTGGCTCGGGAGCAAGTACCGAGCCGATCGATGCGTGGACGCGGGAGTTCATCTCATCGGAGATTACTCATGGTATTTTGGAATAGACCCTGGTGGTCTCTGGTTCAGTCAAGGAGGGGATTTTGGAGCCCTTTGATGGTCATCTCGGGGACTTTTGGCCCAAGTTTGCAGTAAGGCAGTTGGGGGTCGTGTGGAGCCCAAAGCTTGTGGATCCCTATAATTCTTCAGGAAGGAGGATCCTATTGATAGTTGTTGTCATTTTGGATCGGAGGGGGGTTTTGCACCATGTTCTCAGGATGGTCGGGGTAACTTAGGAGGAGGAAGTCAGGATTCCTTCGGATGTTGTTACGAGTATGTTATCTTTTGTTTTCTTTTGGGTTGTTATTAGGAATTGGTATTACATTGAAATTTTGCTTGGGTTGGATAAGTCATATCTCGGGTCGGTTCTCTGCTTTTGTCTGTATTATCAAAGATTGTTATATGCCATTCTGCATGCCAAGAGTCTTCAATGAATCTTCATAGGGTTGTATCTTGTTGAGTGGGTTCAGCGTGTTCAGTTGTTGATTCGGGTCTTTGTCGGGATCAATTCAGGGGTGTTGTTTGGAAGATATTTGGTCAAGGTTCAGTGGTTTTATCATCTGTTTTGGTAATGATCGGTGGATGCCTATGGAAAAACTTTTGGGTTCAAGCACTACTGTTGCTAGGAGAGGAGCGGTAGCAGGGAGACGGAGATGTCAGTTGCATGAGTTGTTGGTCATTGGAAATGTCATGGGAATTTTATATCTGTATGGGTTGTAGATGGTTAGAACTCAATGGTTCTTTGAGAATGGAAGTTGGGGTGAAGATTCGTCAGTTTAGGGCAAGGGTTATGGTATCTAGTCGCCAACATAAGAACTCAAGGAATTGTTATGGTATCATGAGAGGTGATTTAGATTATCAGACTAGTTAAGATTTCAAGATTATTCTTCAAGAAACCAAGAGTGGGGCGATCTTTGAGTTTGGCTAGTAATGGAACGCTAGTATTTATTAGCGAATGTCATAGGCGATTCATGCTATATGAGGTTGATGGGTCTGGAATCCATCAGATTAAAGAGATGAGAGAGCTTCGTTGGACCCAAGTGGAGGATAATCGATCAGGATTTCCAGGAATTGGGAAGGGTATGGAACTAGGGTAAGTTTCACATCCTGGCCAGGAGGAGAGATGACCCAAGTGGCCATTTAGATTGAGATTCTGTAAGTGGGAGTTCAAGAAACTTCCAACCATTGGTCGGAGTATTCTCCGTTGTGCATAGCAGGCTTGTGGTTGAGTACAGTTGAGGGCATTGGAGTTCGAGGTATGAACCGTACACTTGATTGGATGCAGTTGGACGCATGTTTCGCCTTAGGATGAGTGGGGTCATGATGGCCAGGGTGTGGTTAGGCCATGGGTGGTAACCATGGTTGCTTAGTAGTGTTGTAAGACTGCGATGGGACCATAGCATTATCCAATTCAAGGTAGACTATCGTTGGAGGTGGTCATGAGCATAAATGGGGGATTAGTTTGTGCCTGGGGTACGCCAGTTAGGATTGTTGAGGAGTAATTCTATATTTTAGGGTGAGGACCATTGGGGTATGAGGCGGAGTTGGACTTGTATAGCTTTAGTTGGGTGGAACCTGTGGGCGAGGCCCGTGTGATTATGGAAACACATGTGGGACCTAGTAGAGACCGTTGAGTCAAGGTTTTGGATCTTGAGTTGCAAGATTAAGTGGATGGTTAATGTGTGACACATAGGGGTTTATAGGCTGGGTAACCTTGTTATTGGATTCTTGTGAACCTGGTGGTTGGACCAGATGTGAGACTGGAAGTCTTAGCTATTATTTGGGAGCCTTTATATCTTGGTCTAGTGAGGGGTTGTCGTGAATCATAAAGTTTGGTGTATCTATATGCCGAGGGCATTAATCAAAGGATTATCTGAGCCTTCGGTCAGGTATGAGTGATCTGCAACAATGTGTGGTCAAAGATTCTGTTTTCTAGACAAAACCTCAAGTTATTAGAAGTTGAGTAGTCAGTGGGGAGTTAAGTGGAACGAATTCAACAATGGTTCAGTATGGGCATTCCGTTAGGGAGTCAAACCATCTCGAGACTTTAGATTTTAGTTTGAGTAGATGTGGTTAGTTTGCAAGGGATTATTTTTGAAGGGTTTTGAGCATTCTAACACTCCTATGGTGTACATGCAGCCCTATAAACCTTGGATCTATGTTTTATCTATGATACATGCAAAATTTCTTTTCCAAGGTTCATATCCTATCTAGCATACATGAGAACTTTTAATCATAAAACTAAACAAGAAAACATACCTTGTAGTAGATTGGATTCCTTGAAAACATTGTGAGCCTAGCACCTCAAGTGTGATGTCTCAAATGTCTCACACAACACCAAATGCACTTGGAATAACTTAGAGAGAAATGAAGAACACTTAGAAATCGACTAGCCCTCACTTTTCTTGCTTAGTCGCCGATTTTGGTGAACAAGGTGATGCTTATATAGTGTGTTACAATTAGGGTTACACCATGTAAACCCTAATTGTCATGACCTTTCATTTCCATAACCCATGGGTTCTATAACCACCATGGAGCATCCTATGGGTTTTAGCCTAACTTGATAATCCATGAAGCATTAGCCCGCTATATAAGTGTGGGTGATTTAGACAATCAACCCATATATTTAATTAGTCTTCTTTTAATCACTTAATTAATTACAAATTAATTCTTGATCAATACTAATTAAATAATACTAATAATATATTAGAACTTATAATATATTAATAAACCTTAAGTGTTATTTCTCTCATTTTAGTTTATCCAAATGCATGATGCCATGCAACCCAAATGCACCTTGCTAATCGGGTCAAGTACATTCCATAAATAGTTATGAACTTAGACACCTAATCCAACAGTCTCCCACCTGGATAAGTCTAATAACTATAACTGCAAGAATGACTTCAGGAACCAATCAGCAATAATAGTTCTTTCAAGGTCTTGCGGAACTGAGATGATGATGATATGCCATTTTAAGATAAGTGATCATATAATCCTCTGTTCTAGATATCAGTCGGAAAAATACATGGAACAATGTCTACTTATTGTCCAGTAGTTTGTTTCCCGATTTCCTAATTTGTTTGACATAGAACTTAATTGAACACATCAACTTAGTTCAGACCAGGCTCGGTACATGGGTCAACACAAAATCATCCAAGGGCCCAGATATCGCTTCTAATCTAAGAAGGAATAGATAAAATTCGACTCATATGCTTGTTCTACTACTTGTTGAATCATGCATAAAGGAACGTTTTATAACATCGAGTTACCAATGCGTTTTCGTACAATCAATGTATAACCAACTCATGGGCAACAACTCATATCTCTATGTTTGAAGACTTATATGATATTACCGTCTCACGATCACTCGAGATAAATTCCATGAAGTGATACCAGTGAGCGTGGGTTGAATCCAATACTCATAACTTATGAGTACTCATGAGTGTTGTAGCCATGTCCAACATCTTAGACCTCTGCAACCAACTCATGACAGTCTTGATTCATACCTACTTCAACCATATGACCGATTGTGGAGAATTCGAATAATATGAACCAACATAAGATAATTATTCTGGAAGTCAAAACATGCAAAATGAAACGATAGTAAACAATCAACAAAATATAGCAACACTTTACTCATAAATAAATACAACTTTTATTCATCATAAAATGTCAATTCCACTTTACACATTTCAAAGCTATCTAACTACTAAAACTAATATCATCGTTTAACCCTATGCTCCTTGCATGCTAAGATGCTTAACCCTGCACAGTCCCTTCATGAGGGGATATGTCGGGTTCTCATCCGATGATACCCTCTTTGCCATGAGGAGTCCTTATTCTATTCGATGTCTAATGAAATGATATTTTCCGTTGATATGTTTGGATCTCCCGTGATCCCTTCGTTCATTTGCTAAGGCAACTGCACTTTAACTATCAGAGAAAATCTCTATCGGATCCTTAATAGCTGGTACAACTCCTAGGTCTCCAATGAAGTTATTTAGCCATATATCCTCCTTTGATGCCTCGCTTGCCGCTATATACTTTGATTCGCAAGTTGAATCAGCTACTATCTCCTGCTTGGAACTTTTCCAAGAAATTGCTCCTCCGTTTAAGGTAAAGACCCAGGCTGATTGAAAGTGGAAATTATCCTAATCAGTATGAAAGCTAGCATCACTATACCCTAATACTCTCAAGTCATCACTCCCACCGAGGGTAAGGACCCAGTCCTTAGTCCTCCGTAGGTAGTTGAGAATGTTCTTTACCACAGTCCAGTGATCCTTTCCAGGGTTCCCCTGATATCTGCTGACGATGCTCAATGCAAAGGCCACATCAGGACAAGTACAAGTCATAGCATACATGATCGAGATTACAACATAAGCATATGGTACTCGACTCATTTCTGGTATCTCAGTTTCTGTACTCGGACTCTAAGTTTTACTCAGTCTGGCGTTACTCTAGATCAGTAACTCTCCTTTCTTGGAATTCTGCATGCTGAATCTATTCACACTTTCTACAAGTAGCTACTTTAACTAAATCCAATTAGTCTTTTACTCTTGTCTCTCAATATCCTTATCACTAGGATATAGACAGCTTCTCCAAGGTCCTTCATAGCGAAACACTTCCCAATCCAGGACTTAACTTCTTGCAGAGTTGGGATGTCATTTCCTATGAGTAGTATGACATCCACATACAATACCAGAAAGATGACTATACTCCCACTAGCCTTGACATATACACAAGATTCATCTTCACTCCTCGAAAAACCGAACTCTTTGACTTTATCATCGAAGCAAAGATTCCATCTACGAGGTGCTTGCTTTAATCCATAAATGGATTTCACAAGCTTACACACCCTATTAGGGGTACTCTGTACTAACAAAACCCTCTGGCTGACTCATGTAAACATCTTCAGCCAACTTTACATTAAGGAAAGCAGTTTTGACATCCATTTGCCATATTTCATAATCATGAAATGCAGCAATGGCTAACATAACCCGAATAGAATTAATATTCGCTACTGGTGAAAATGTCTCATCATAATCAACTCCCGGAGTTTGAGAAAAGCCCTTTGCAACCAGTCGTGCCTTATAAGTGTGTACATTACCATCCATGTTGGTCTTCTTCTTGAAGATCCATTTGCACCCGACTGTCTTGCGACCTGGTACATTTTCAACCAAGTTCCAAACTTGTATTTCATACATGGATTGTATCTCGCTATCCATTGCCTCTTTCCATTTAGCAGCCTCAAGGCCTGCCATGGCTTCCGTGTAGCTGTTAGGTTCATCCAGACTTACCAGTGTGCTATCACTGATAAGTGTATCACTTTTCTTACTAATATGGAATCTATAGTAATGCTCAGGTGCATTCCTAACTCTCGTGGAACGCCTCAGAGGTAAAGACTCTTCTGTCGGATCAACAAGAGTTTCCTCCTCAAGTTGATTGCTAGGGTTTGGGGTTCCTTCACCACTTGACTCTTGAATTTCTTTAAGGTCAATTTTCCTCCCACTGTTTCCTTGGCTGATGAATTCTCTCTCACGAAAGACTCCTCTCCTTGCAACAAAGACCACATTATCACTAGGTCTGTAGAAGAGGTAACCAAAGGATCTATGTGGGTAGCCGATGAAAATACACCTCTCACTTCGAGGTTTAAGCTTATCGTGAGACTCACGCCTCAAGAAAGCCTCACAACTCCAAATCATGATGTGGTCCAGATTGGAAACTTTTCCAGTCCACATCTCATGAGGTGTTTTGGCAACCTTCTTTGTAGGGACTAAATTAAGGATATGGGCGACAGTATCTAAGGCATACCCCCAAAATGAGATTGGTAGTGAAGCTCGACTCATCATGGAACGAACCGTATCCAACAAAGTTCGATTGCACCTCTCAGCCACACCATTAAGCTGTGGTGTCCTGGGAGGTGACAATTGTGAGATAATCCCACATTCCTTAAGATAGTCAAGGAACTTTGTACTAAGGTACTTACCACCTCGATTAGATCGAAACATCTTAATGTTCCTGCCCAACTGATTCTCTATTTCCTGCTTAAACTCTTTGAATCTTTCAAATGTCTCTGACTTATGCTTGATTAAGTAGACATATCCATATCTACTAAAATCATCAGTAAAAGTCACATAGACGCGGTTAGCATCTCTTGTGGCGGTTCTGAAGGGTCCACACACATCAGTGTGAATGAGGTCCAACAAACCCTCACCCCTAGCACAAATACTAGCGAAGGGTGACTTTGTCATTTTCCCAAGCAAAGAAGATTCACAACTATCATCTGACTTTAGGTCAAACGACTCCAAGACTCCATCCTTTTGGAGTTGGCCTATGCGTTTCTTGCTTACATGTCCAAGTCGACAATGCCATAAAGATGATTTATCCAAGCTAGTGGAAGAATCGATACACAATACATTATTTCCTAGATTATGAGCAACCGACACAGTTTCATATATACCATCACAAGGTAATGCTTTAAAATAAAAGACATTATTAAAGAAAGCATTAATACCACCACTATCATTATCAAATGAAAAGGTAAAACCTTGTTTCTACAAACCTTGAAAGGAAATAATATTTCTCGCCATGTCAGACGAGTAACAACATTTATTCAAATCTAATACTAATCCACCACTTAGCAACAAAGAATAAACTCCAATCTTGGTGACAGGTGAAGCTTTCCTATTCCCCATGATTAAGTTTATCTTCCCATGCTCCACATTCTCACTTCTTCTTACTCCCTGCAAATCAATATATATGTGAATACGTCAACCTGTATCAAGGACCCAAGAATTAGAATGGGGTGAATTATTAGTCAGAATAGTGTATGTACCTGCATGGTTGGGTTTAACTTTCCCATCCTTCACATCGTGCTGGTGCTTTGGGCAGTTTCACTTCCAGTGTGACTTTTCATGGCAATAGAAGCATTCTGCCTCTTTAGGTTTAGAAGAAGGAGTGACAAAACCTTTCTTGGTTCCACTTGAAGAGGATTCATCAAGGGTTTTCCCCTTGGTGCCCTTCGAAGGGCTCATCCTCTTCTTTCCTTTTCCTTGCCCGATTGCCAAGACAAGGGTTGCGGTAGGAGTAGGAGTGGTAACAACCGACTTACCTTTAAGACCACTTTTGGCAGTCTTCAAAAGTCCTTGAAGTTTGCTCAGTGTAACTTCTTCCTTGTTCATGTGGTATGTCATACAAAATTGATCATAACATGAAGGTAAGGAGTGCAAAATGATGTCTATTGCCAACTCCGCGGGGAAGTTCACATTCAGTTTCAACAAACGGTCAACATACCTTTGCATTTTCTGCATGTGGCCCGTGATGGGTTCACCATCCTTCATTTGGATTGTTATCATGGAGGAGATGATTTCATATCGCTCTTGGACGAGCACTCTGATGGTAGCGGTCCATCAAATCCTGGTGCATCTCAAAAGGATAGTAGTCCTCATTGGACTTTTAGAGCTCGGTTGTTATAGTGGCCAACATGATACATGCAACTTTGGTAGCATCTTTTTCATGGGCCTGATATTCAGCGATCTCCTCAGGAGTAGCAGACAACTCGAGTTCTTTAAGATCCTTGTTGAGGACATATTCTTTATCCTCATACTAAGTGACCATCCTGATGTTTCTGATCCAATCCATAAAGTTGGATCCATCAAAGATGACTCTTCCATAAAGGTTCATGATAGAGAAGGAGCCGGTAGGGTTTGATCCAGAAGCAGCATTGTTGGAAGACATCTAAAAAAGAAGAAAGACAAGTTTAGATTAGATATAAAGATAGTACTTAATAAAACACCCAAATGTAATATTAAGGCTGGGACCCAACACAATATTTTATAACTTAGAAGAGGGATTCCGTAATCCAAGCTATAAAATATTTGAAGGTAGGTGAATGACGATTCACCAATTTCCACCATGAAAAACGAAATAAATTATTAGGTTTTAATTGGTTTTGAAACTCCTAGATTCTTTGAGATTTATTGAACTTTTCAAAGGCATATTTCAATCTCGAGTGTGCCCTTCAGGTTTTGTGACCGGGATGCCGAGGATCACAAAACAAGGTGTGAAGTAACCATGCAAATTACTTGGTACCCTTAATATTTACCCCTCAATCGATGTGCCGGTTAACCACACGCGCTCCACCGATACTATGATAAATATTAAGTTACCCTTTGCCTACCTTGTTAAGTCCAGGTTAGTTTGCCGGTTAACCACACACGGTCCACTAACGACTTAATCAAAGTGCAAAGCGTAATTTCATGGGTTAGCACCATATTCACATTTTCCTAAAGTAACTAAGATTGGGAATTTATAAAAACATTTAGTTACTTTATATTCATCATACTTTTAATGAAGATTTGAAGTCCATGTCTGACCCGTTTGGCTAACGACCCTCCACCGATCAAGGAAGCGGTGGGTGAGAGTGGACACCCATTAAGCTGCCATTTTATAGGCAACAACCTTATATCCCCTTATAGACCGTCTTCGTGAATGAGGCCTACTAATGGAAAAACGAATTTGTCCTTATACATATATAATCCTCTCTAATAAAAGAAAATGTTTTTGCCACTTGTCATGTTCTCCTTGATTTTGCCACATGTAATTTTCTTAGCATTTTTGACTAATTTGTTTTCCATATGTTATTTTCTTATTTATTCCATTATTATTTTATTGATACATCATTAATTTATTTAAGGCAGTTCATTATTAGAATAATAAGTTAGAATAAATGTGAGTGATAATGCCAAAAACAGTTACTTTCTTCTCTTGATAGGAAATATTTCAAATTTTTTAAACGTTTTGGTCTCTTAAATTTCAAATGGTATCATATGTAACTGAAAAAAAAAAAAAACATTTAATACAAAGTGGTGCATTTCCAATTTATTAATTTTTTGCTTATTGTAGAATCGGTGAATTAAGAAAAAATGAACTTGTATTGAACTTTTGGTTTGTCTTGGTTGTAACTGACTTTGATTTTACATTTTGAATTTTTAAATTTTTAGGTTATTATAATATCATATTCATTTTTATTCGATATTTGTTATGACTTACATTGGCTAATGACTCCCTTAGCTGTGTAGTAAAACAATTGCTTGAACGATTTATTAGGTTGGGTGATTCCTATAAACAATTGTGCTTTAGGATCTAGAGGAATTGCAAACCATGATAATTAATTATAAATTTTAATTGAGGGTGTAATAGATTGGAAATATTAATTATACAATGACAGTAACCTTAGTAATAAGACATCTAATGTTGTATTCAAAAATTTTTTGAAAATCTATAATTCGTAACAATTATTTACAATATGTCATTACTAACTTTTATTAATTTGGGTTCAATTACATTCTTATTTATCAAAGCCTTTGTATATATGTAAAAGTAATACTTTAAAAATTGTTTAATGTTCATAATTTGATATTAAATTTATTTTTTTTAATAAACCCGTGTAATACACGGGTCTTATACCTAGTTATTACTAAACATATAATATTATAAAGTATAAGGGTTGAATTTTAACTTTTTAAAATTCTAGGGGTTGGAACTAAAGTTTTTAAAGTGACTTTACATGCTCCAAAACTTGAGGGCAAGTTTTGTAACTTTCAAAACTTTTCATCTTTCATAACTTATGAGTTAATGGATTAATAAAATAAGAGACCTTTCATTTTATGTAACCTATGTGTTTAATAATGGACTTTAAAAGTGTAAATTTTGGTAATCCATAACTTGAGGACAAATTATGGATTCCATTAAAATACATAATGATCATGAATTAAACTAATAGGAAAGTTACAAATAATTCCTATGATCTTCTAAACTCATGAGTTCATGAACATGCATATCAACAATTTCAAGAATCATAAAATTAACCATATAAAACTTGAAATTTTGATAATTGCTATTGAAAATGGATTAGCATAACCATTACACAATCTAAAACAAGTTTTATAGCACCAAAACAGTTTAGAGTAATTTTTCTAGTCCATTTCCAGCAGCAAAGCTCCAAAAATTGCTCACTGGATGACAAACTCATTGAGTTCATCAAGGAACTCATCGAGTTCATGCAATAACACATAAACTCGACGAGTTTATGGCCAAAAATCGTCGAGTTTTCTGGTCTGGGCAGTTTTTGGCTTTTAAAAAACAAGTTTGCATCAAGTATCAAGTAAACAAGCCTAGGATCTGAGACCACTGAACGGTTTTGAGCATTCTAACACTCCTATGGTGTACATGCAGCCCTATAAACCTTGGATCTATGTTTTATCTATGATACATGCAAAATTTCTTTTCCAAGGTTCATATCCTATCTAGCATACATGAGAACTTTTAATCATAAAACTAAACAAGAAAACATACCTTGTAGTAGATTGGATTCCTTGAAAACATTGTGAGCCTAGCACCTCAAGTGTGATGTCTCAAATGTCTCACACAACACCAAATGCACTTGGAATAACTTAGAGAGAAATGAAGAACACTTAGAAATCGACTAGCCCTCACTTTTCTTGCTTAGTCGCCGATTTTGGTGAACAAGGTGATGCTTATATAGTGTGTTACAATTAGGGTTACACCATGTAAACCCTAATTGTCATGACCTTTCATTTACATGACCCATGGGATCTATAACCACCATGGAGCATACATGGAGCATCCTATGGGTTTTAGCCCAACTTGATAATCCATGAAGCATTAGCCCACTATATAAGTATGGGTGATTTACTCAATCAACCCATATATTTAATTAATCTTCTTTTGATCACTTAATTAATTACAAATTAATTCTTGATCAATACTAATTAAGTAATACTATTAATATATTAGAACTTATAATATATTAACAAACCTTAAGTGTTATTTCACTCATTTTAGTCTATCCAAATGCAAGATGCCATGCAACCCAAATAGACAATGCTAATCGGGTCAAGTACATTCCATAAATAGTTATGAACTTAGACACCTAATCCAACAATTTTCGGGTGGAGAAAGGATTCATTCATCTTCGGGTTGGAGAACCCTTCCAGGTTCGGTTTCGGATGTCTTGGGAAGGCTGTGGTATGCTCGGGGCTGTGGCCGTGTTTCTCAGGTTGTTTGGCGTATCGGGGATAGTAAGGAATGATTTCAAGGACGAAATCTAATTTAAATGGGGGAGAGTTGGAATGCCCTGTTTCGAATTGTTTCCCATTTTGGGTGGTGATCTAGGTTTGGGTATTAAAAAGCTAAGGACCTTTGAAGAAGTGAGATTTAGACTCATTTGGAGGTGGATGGTGTAATTTGGGTAATCCAGGTATTCGACCCGTGTTTTGGAGCAAAATGGTATTTTTGTAATATGACAGCTCGGGCTTTTATGGAAATTGGATATATGTTCGGGAAATGGTAAGGCAGTTATGAGTTGATCAAAGCATAAAGCTTATCGTTACCTTTTCATGGATATATGGATCATCGGAATCAGATTTATAAAGAATAAGTTATGGCCTTCAGAGTGTGTAAGGGTTTAATAGGACACCCTAGTACGCAGGTTGTACCTAGGGAGTACGCAGAGCATACTGATGTGATGGGCATTACATTGGGCATAATATGGTGTATTCTTAGCGTACTGCGAGGGTTGGATCGGGAGTGCGAGACGTCGTACGATGGGCGTATGAGGGGTGAAGTGAAAACCCTAAATTTGATGTTGTAACCTATGTAAGTTCATTAAGTCTTTAGGGTTGGCCTCTTTACCAGCTTCTAAGCCAAAACCCTAGAAAAAGTCCCTTAGCCTCTATGGTTGTGTTTTTGAGCTCATTATGTGCATTTTGGTGTTTTTGGGTCATTTT
Source organism: Lactuca serriola (assembly GCF_051521515.1). NCBI lineage: Eukaryota > Viridiplantae > Streptophyta > Magnoliopsida > Asterales > Asteraceae > Lactuca > Lactuca serriola. The sequence continues at coordinate 160,813,876 of NC_136416.1, read as the reverse complement.
CAAGAACATGGAGTTTAGTGCAAAGTTGTGGATCAAGGAAGTGTTTGTGGTTCTTGATTACATGCTTCATTTCCTGCTTGTATGAGGTAAAAAGCTTTGATATTGTTCATTGTTGGATTAGATCTATTTTGTATGAGTTTTGGTCCCATTTTGGCCCCAAGAATGAGATATAGTTGTTTGGTACCACTCCAGGAGCTATGAGTTGCCACTCTTGGTGTTTATGAGGTTCTAGATGCATAAAGTTGCCTCCTTTAGGGTTTGGAAAATCCCCCATGCATGAGATGGTGTCCATTTAGTGAAAGTATAATGCTTTATCTTGAAGATTGGTTCTTTTGGGGCATGCAAACTCATCAAATCAATGACTTTATGGTTCTAGACACTTGTGTGGACTCAAATATGTGGTTTGGACTTTTGGACTTAGGCATTAAGAGCTTAATGTCGATTTTGGCTTAAAGGATGAGTATGATGGGCATACAAGTCAGTACGTACATCGTACAAGCCACATAGTGTGTACGCTTAGCATACAACTGAGTACGCTCCGCATACCCCGCATACTCAGTCAGGTGGGTCTTTGAATTTTGGGCCTCGAGTTTGGGTTTCCTTTTTGGGCTTAGGTGTTTGAGTTCTTAATGGGTAATCTGAGTACAAGTGTTTTCGACTAGGAAAATTTGTTGTGCTTTAGGGTAAGGCCCATGTATGGGTTTGGGCCCAGTTTGGAAAATTGGTCCATATTTGGGCCTTGGTTGATTATTTGGCTTTTGGGCCTTTTAGATTGTGATTTTGGGCCTTAGTCTTGGACCAAGCTAGGTTAGGGGAAAAAGGTCTTTTTACCCCTAGTATGGATTTATGGATATGGATTGGGATCTAGATGTTGATTAGGTGTTGTTTTGATTTTGTTAGTTCGAGAATCTGGCAGCCGGTAGCCATGGATTGTTTTTGTGATTCGGCAGTACGAGGTGAGTCCTCCTCACTGTACTTTTGGGTCGAAGGCACCAAGGCTGACTCATTAGAATGTTATCCTGGTCTATCACATGTTGGTATTTCTATAGTGATATGTTAGATCTGTATCATGGTATATATGTTGATGCTATGCTTAGTGATCTGTAAGATCAGCCTGATTGTCTGTTGACTGGTTATATGTTTAGTTGTGTATATGTTGTCGTTGTATGGGTGGGTTGAGACTGTACTGCTTTGTGATGTCCCTCAACAAACCCGGTAATGTTTACACCGATATGTTGTAATGGTTTACTAGGATTATATGTGATTTGGATATGTATATATTGACATGTTTTATGCGGTTGGGTTGAGGCGGTCCCGCTATGTGCTGAAAGCCAACAACCGCAGTGCGTCCCGGATAGACTGAAGGCCAGTGGGGTGTACCAGTCAGGCCGAAGGCCTGGAGAACGTTCCAGATAGGCTGAAGGCCCGGTGAGGGGTACCGGTCATGCTGAAGGTTCTGTGAGCGTACTAGATAGATTGTAGGTTGGTGGGGCGTTCTAGTTAGACTGAAGGCTCTATGGGCGTACCAGATAGACTGTAGGTCGGTGGGGCGTTCCAGTCATGCTGAAGGCTCTATATGCATGCTGTTTGTTGTATATGTTATCTGTTGTGTGTTGGTACTTTGGGAGAACTCACTAAGCTTTGTGTTTACAGTTTTTGGTTTATGGTTTCAGGTATTCAGAGAGTCGCGGCAAGGCGAAGGTGTGACCGTACACATCCTGATTTTATGTCATTGATCTTGGGAGGCACTAGTTTTTAAATAATGTTTTGGGAGCATTAATTTTGTAAACATTTTCATGAGTAAGAGGGTCTTTTTGAAAAGTTTAAAATTGTTGAAATTTATGGGATGTTATAGAAGTAGATCTAGGAAGTGGGTGGGAGATGATAGGGGACAACGAAGATTTTTATTGGTGCTGGAACTCTGACGACAAAGACGTTTGATATAGTGGTGTGTTGTGGGATGGGATAAAATCGATCGACAGAGTCTGTTGGCGGGGGAACGGAGGCGATGGATGACAGTGACAGGGATCGACGACCGTTGAAAGAGGAATATGAGATGCTGGTGTAGCGATGCGAGAGAAACGTGCGAGGCAGGGAGAATGAGCCAGAAGGATTTGATTAGGTTTAAAGCTTTTTCGTTTTTTTTTAAACTGTATGTCAAATTGGGCTTAATCACTTTAAGGACTAAATTAGTAATTTTAACCGAAACATAAGGATGATTTTTGTAATTTAAATAAATGGACATGTGTCATTTTATGATTGGTGGTTACCTATTAACCCTAATATGCATTTTCTATATATATATATATATATATATATATATATATATATATATATATATATATATATATATATATATATATATATGGGAGGGTTCAAATGGATAAAAAATGTTGAGAATGAGAGAATGATTCAAATTATTATTATTATTATTATTATTATTATTATTATTATTATTATTATTATAAGATTAAAATAATAAGCTTTTCTTTTTTAACGAAGAGTCTCAATATTTTAGACCAATTTACGAAATAGTCCAAATTAATTTGTTACATGTTTTAACTGTAGAAAATGGCCAGAATATAACATTTTGTCAGTTTTTAAGACTTTTTTGTCAGACGAATATTAATTTTAAGCTAAAACATATAATTATGGAACTTTACTGGAGCTTTATTATATGCATTCACCCCAAAAGAAAAAAATAATTCCAAGGAATTTGATTGTCTTCGCCTAGAAAATCAGAATCCAAAACCTTGGTTGCATTTTTCTTATTGCGTGGAGCTACGTTGCTTTCTCCATAATTCTCTACAGGGCGTGTAGTGGGGACAGTATTCTAGTGGACGGAAACCGCGTGGACGGAAGCCACATCATCCTTTTGCATGATGTTTAAGCCCCTTTCACAACAATTTGAGTTACAAATTTAATCCACATGTGTAACACCCGCAGATTCATGCTAGTCAGTTTAGAGATAATAAGAATTAAAAATGACTTTTTGATAGAAGATTATTTAAAGTAAATAATCTCAACGAAAGTATATAGTATATGTCACAAGGATTCCGTACATATAAAGAACGCTGAAGTCCGACTTATAACGAAGAAGTTATGACTCGTCGAAGTTTTGCGACAAAACCGGCACGGCTCCGCGTATCGTAAAAAGTGAATTTCTAACGAAATAGTTTTTAGCCTTAGTAATCTAAAAGAAAGTTGTAGTATATGTTAAATCGAGAGCGTGCATATAGAGAACGTCCAAATCTGATTTCATTTGAGAAAGTTATGATTTTTCTAATATTTAGCATATCAGTGCATAACCTGAAAATTGAATTTTAGATCGATCGACTTTTAGCCGACACAACCTAAATGAGAATTAAAGATATCGTTAATAGGAGCTCAACGATATAAATACAGTTGAAAACGGACGTCGGATGACAAAGTTATGAATTTTTAACGGACTTTAACTGTCTAAGCCTGTTAAAATATAACTTAAAAAAAATAAAATCAAAATTAGCCAACGGAGTCTAAACTAAAGTTGTAGATCACGTCGCTACCTATGTGTGGATATAAATAACATCGAAAACAGATCTCGTATGCGAAAGTTACAAAATTTGAAGATAATTCATTTTTGGGTTAAGTTCTGGAGCTGACGCGTGGCAGGATCTCAGCCCCACCTTCTTCCGCACGGCTTTACACGAGATGGCAACACCTAGAAAGTTACGCCCAGTGTACCTCTTAGGTACACTCAACATACTAACATTTTGCCCATTACACCCATCCTAATGTTGTGTACGCCCAACGTACGCGGTTGCTGACAGCCTATAAATAGAAGGTGTTTTCACTCATTTTTCTAACATCTTCTCATCCAACTCTCTCCCAAACACCCCCAAAGCCTCATGGATTTTCTCTATCCATTCTTAGGATTTAGTAGTGAGTCCCGGAGTGCCAGAAGGTGAGAAGAAGAGCTTTCGGCTCAGAAGTTCTACCCCTGCAGAGCCTGGCTCCTAGCTAAATCCCCTTGTAAGTGAGTTATAGTTACCCTATTTTAAGTATAGCTTATGTTTAAGTTCATTATCGCTGTTATGAACCTATAAACAATACATGTGCTAAGTATTATAAATTATACAAAATGTTATTATAATACCTTTTAACTGTTCATGGTACGGGGAATCTGGTTTGAAGGGCCGCTTGGGTTATTGGATTTCAGAACGACTTAATTGCTAAAATGGTCCTGCCCTCCGGTGTTTCATGTCTGGCCCCTGTCTATACATAGTAGTTGAAAAGTATTGTTTAACACTTATAAAACAATACCTCTCATAAGTCTAGACTAATAATTAGTCGCAATAAATTATAGACTAAAATCTAGTGGTAATAATAGTAGGTTTCGTTAAAGGAAAATAAAATCGTTAGAAGCGAAGCGTTACCCGAGTTTGGAGTCATCACTTTAACAAGTGAGTGCATAGACCCTTTCATGAACATGATTTTAATACAAGTATTAATAAAAGTATTAAATATATGTTAAAAGTTTATATGTGAGTTATATGCTTATTATCTGGAAATATGTGTTATATGTATATTTGATGATATACGCTATGCGAACCAGGCATGGTTCTATATGTGTTGAGATATATTTACATGAAAATAATAATAGAAGTATTATAAAAGAGAAGATAAATGTATGTTAATACTTAATGATTTGCATAAAATATTACACTAAATTAAGATAGTGTTGTCATAACAGAGTTAATATTGAAAGTTGATTATAAGCATTGTGGGCTTGCTTAGTGATGAAATGAGACTTAAAATAGGTGCTTAGTTCAATTAAGTTTGGATATTGGGTAGTATCTTCTTGAGGGTACGTGTGTGATCGGAATAGAGAGTAGAAACTCTGTTCGAGGAGATTGATGATCGGTGGAGTATGTCCTACGTACAAAAGTACATTCTAAGTACCAAGTATTTTTTAAAGCTTTGTGTCTTAGGTTTTGCTTGTGTTAGAGTATTATTATGTTCTAGGGTACAATTCATACTTATACCAGGGTACTATAATGTGCCAGAAGTACTATCATGTACAAAGTCCTTCTTTTTTACACTATTGCGTGTCGGGGTACGGGAGCATATAAGAGTACTTTATTAGTATTTCCCCATAGTTTTTATTTTGAAGAGCTTTGGAGTCATCATTTCTTTTATGAAGTGATCAGACGAGCTTCATGTGTCAGTGTTTCCTTTCACAAAGTAATTGAGGGAACTTCGTAGACTTCCTAATAGAGTGTGTCAGTAATAGACCACTACCAGGTATGTTTGATGTTGTATTGCCGGATAAGGTGAGTCCGGGGGTAAAATACCTCATGGTGTCAGACCACTGCTAGGAAAATTTTGATTGTAGATAGGGTGAGTCTAGGGGTAGAATACCTAACGATGTCAGACCACTGCTAGGCATAATTATCTAGATAACCACCCCTGGCTTAATTGTCTTGTGGTCTTTTTTTACGAACAGATGTTAATGGTGAAACTTATTCTATTCCCCTTATTTGATGATCCTCATTTGCTGCCAGGGAATTTCCGAAGCAGCGATGTCAGTTTGTTGTTCATATTGATCCTATAGGCTAGATCTTGTGAGATCCTTGTATAGGATCTGTACATGGGAATCAATGAGATGGGATAAATTGATTTAGAGATATGATATATCTGTGTTAATGATAATAGTTGGATTTACAGGTTTGAGATATACATTATTATCACATTTTGGGATTGAAATCCATATGTACTCACCAGGTTTCCCAACATGACCCACTCAGTTTATTTGTATCACAACTATCGATGCAAAGATGCATTACACTGAAATATTAAAGAAGATGTAATTCATTAGTGTAAATGAATGTAAGGTCTATTTATGCTTATGTTTCTATATTGACGATGACATCCTAATTTTGTAATATAAATAAAATACATTTCATTGGAAATGCTTTGATAATATATTTATCATGTTTTTTGGGAACAAATTTTGTAATACTATTCTTCAAAAAAGGATACTATGATTTTAAAATAAGCATAAATAAAAATTTTAAAATGACCGTGAATTTGGGGATGTCACAATATTTTATGCTACGTTTTGATTTTATTGAAATTCTTATCATGTTAGTTGTTTTTTGCCACATATAATATTTCCTCAACCCAGATCGTTAAAATTAAGACGTTAACCAATTACGAATAACTACTTTACCTATATAGTGTCTTTAAATTGCTTTTGTTCTTTTACCTCTATTTTATATTTTTTGTTTATCATTTATTACAATAATAAATAAAATGAAATTGAAACAAGAACAAAAAAAGAACAAAAAAACAACTACAAACAGAGGATGCTCAAGTCAAGGTGGAGATTATTAAATGTAACTAAAGCATTTGGATCATGTTCATGGAGCACTTGGATTAGGTTCATGGAGCATGTGACAAAGGAACAAATCATATGAGAAAGGAATGGAACGTCTGACAAAGGAACATATCAAGTGCCAAAGCAACGGATTGTACAAAAGGTGGTTTAGAGGACCTGGAAGAGGTTTGGAGCACTTGGGAGTGATATGGAGCAACAAGGGAACCTTGTTGCGCCATATGTTGAAGGGATGGGACAAGAAGAATACTTTTGCACCAAGGGCATTCCTTCTTGCGCCATTATACTCCCTCTTGGGTCATGAGGACCCCTCTTGCACCATGAGGTATTCTTGTTGACCCATGGAGTATGCTCTTGCGCCATGCATGTCCTTGTTGTTCCATGTATGTTCCTGTTGCACCAAGGTGGTGTTGTTGCTCCAAACTTGATGTTCTTGTGCCACACTTGAAGCCTGTTGCGCCATCATTATGCAAGTTGGACCATCTTGGTCCTTGATGAGCCAAGTATGATATGAAGTCCTCTATGATGCTCAAGAATGTTCCATAAGATGTTGCATGGAAAAATATGATTGTGTCACACCCCCGAACTAGACAGCGGAAATGTCCGGGGGCTTGTGCGTGACTTCATCTTGAAATATCATTACAGTGAATATAATTGAAACATAACATCATCATCATCACACATGTAATATAACAACATTCATTATTTACATCGAGTATTGTATTTGAATATTACATGCCAAAATAGTAAGAGCATGATGAAACAAAATATAACACAATATCCATTAGTTTGTTTCGTTCATCCTGCTTCAACGGTTTCCTGAGAATACAAGTTATTTTGAAAACGGTCAACATAAAAATGTTGGTGAGTTCATAAGCATGTTTGTGAAAATGATTTGTATAACTTTGAAAACCACCAGAAAGTCCGATATTTTCTGAAAACTGTTTAGTGTGTTTGTGTTAGATCTTGTATTAATGCATGTATGTTATTGTTTATTTGACTAAAAAGGTAAAGAGAATGTAGAGAGAATGTAAGAGCATGTAAAGAGAATGTTCCCAGACAACCCGATGTTGCCTGTAAAAAAAAGGGTCTTCCGTAAACTTCATAACGTTAATTCCTCTAAGCGAGCCATCATAACCATACTAAATAATGACAATTTCGTCTGTCTTAGCATCGTTGGATGCCGGTTATGACTTTGATTATAAGGTTTTCGTCACCCTAGACTGAGTTAGTCTAACTGTAGCGAACAGCTGAGGTGTGGGGTGTCATCCCCGTATAGATCTATACACAAATCCCCGTTCTCCCTCCAAAAGACTCTGGTTATAACTACAGGCTAAGATCGTACACCGAATAGGTGTCAACCGACAAAAACTCGCTAGATCCTTAATCGAATTTATGCGAAGAAAAAGGTATAAACTCATTCCAGGACCAATGATCCATGTAAGTGAACCACTAATGCATCGCTAAACATGTAAATCATTTCAAGACCCAAATGGAATGAGATTATATAACATGGGCCCGAAATATATATATATATATATATATATATATATATATATATATATATATATATATATATATATATATATATATATATATGAAAGGAAAAATAAGGCCCATTTCACATGTAAGGTATTTACAAGCCCAAATAGCACAAATAATATCCAAGGTCTGTCGCACATGTTAATGGGTCAATGAGGCCCAATAAACATATACATGACCTTTCACACATAAAAATGGGCCACTAAGGCCCAACAACCTAGAAAATGATCAAAACTTCCGTTTGTTAATTATTGTTGGTTTTGGTTCAAGTATTCACTAAAATAGCAAAAGAAAGAAGAACACATATAAAACCCATTCCCAGGCCCAATAAACATGTAAGCGGACCACTGAGGCCCACTATACGTGTCTATTATTTCCAAGCTCAAAGGAATATGATTGTCTATCCTGAGCCCAATATACATGTAAACGGACACTAAGGCCCACTAAACATATATATTATTTCCAGGCCCAATAAGGATATGAATATCTATCCCAAGCCCAATATACATGTAAAAGGACACTAAGGCCCACTAAACATGTAGATTACTTCCAGACCCAATAAGGATATGAATATCGTTTTTAACCCGTTTTTTATTATTTTGTTTATTTTAGCTTGATTATTTACAAAGTTGATATAATAAGCCCACCTTTTTGTAAAAATGACGTTCTTGGCCCAATAAGCCAAAAATTTACAATTAAGGCCCAATTTTTGTAAGAATAACACTTTCATCTCCAATTTTGTTAAAAACTTGTGTTGATGACTACTTTGTGATAAAATAACATTTTAAACCCATTTTTGTCAAAAAAAATATCATTTTTGGCTTGATTTTTGTGGAAATACATATTTTTCTGGTTTTGGGCTTTTCCGACCTAGTTTTTTGAAAATTTGTAGAAAAATTATCGTAAGTCGAAATTTGGATCCGTAAACTCTGGAAGTTTGGAAAACTTGTCTACTTTGTTCACAATTTTTATCAAAAATTTTAATGGCCTCAAACTAGTGTGAAATTTCTCACCTTCACAGGTTGGTCCGAAAGTATTTCAAATTTGATAGGCAGTTTTGTAAAATTTACCAAAAATTGTACAAAAATCGTATGAAAACATGAGAGTAGTCATTTTAAAGGTATAAATCTGAAATTTATTCATGTAAAACAGTTTTGAAAAACAATACCATTACGGGGGTCAAAACAGTCCGAGATTGGACCAAAACTTTTCTGTCAAGGGCTGTTTTGTGACTTTTGTTTATAGATCTTTGAACACAACACTCATTTTTGCTATATGAAGTATACAAACCCCAGATCTACAAGTTTACATGTAGTATATGTGATAAAACATACTTTTCTCATGATTCATATGAAGATCCTAGTGATACACTTCAAGTTTATTAACATATTTTTAGATTAGTGAAGTAATCAACACATAATCACCAAATGTTTCAAGAAAACACACATAATCATGCATATATACATAGATCTACACATAAGACTTGTATTCTCCCCCCAAAAACAAGTAAAAACAGAAAACAAGGGGGTATGAACTCACCTTGAGGTTTGGTTCGATTTTGATGAAGAGATATGAGAAGATGATGTTGTTTTTGGCCTAGCTTACTTCCTTGAAAAGATCTTGAAGATGTGGATGGTTATAAGAACATAATCCACAAATATATAGATGTAATAGGAAATCTTTGATGAGATCAAGAAGTTATATCATAGATCTAAGTGGGAACTTACCAAAGTTGGTGATCTGGAAGAAGAATTTCTTGAAGTATCCTCTAATTCTCAAAAATTTAGAGGAGAGTGTAGGAGTGTTCTTGTGAGCTTTCCTTAAGAGATTTGTAAGTAAATTAAGTGTGTGGTGGTGATTTTTGGCTCTATGGCCGAATTTAAGAAGAATAGGAGGGGAAGAGATGAAGCTTGCCTAGATACATGGGAAAATTACATTGTTGTTTGGTGGTTATGGTGCATGGGTGACCACCATGTAACATTGAGGTGGCACTTGCAAAATAAACCACCTTTTCTCCTTTTTTTCTTTTTTTTGTATGCATAATGTGGGTTGGGCCGAGATTTGGGCTAGTAAGAAAGAAATTGAGGAGATTTGAGCCTTTACTTGAATTGTTCGAATTCATGAAGCCCAAAAATAAATTTTCGGCCCATTGGGGCAAATGAAATCTTTTATGGCCCAACAAGGCTCATTAGAGATAAGATGGATTATTTTAGGCCCACATGGCCCAAAATGCTAAATTTTTATAAATGTGGTCTATTTAGAGCCCAATTAGGGTTTGTAGGCCCAAGATATTCAAGTCGAAGGTTTATTGGTCCATTAGGCCCAATAAGATAATTCTAGTTCATATTAAACTTGAACCGGAATTTTTAGAGTTTCAAACTCTTTGTTGAACATGAGAGATGTATTTGAATGAGCATACAATATGATATTTGCGTGAAGTACCAGTTATTATACGGGTTGAATGATTATACGAGAGTAGAATTTCCTAGCAAAAATGCTAGTTGTTACAGATTGGTTGCCTCCATTCATGGACCTATGGGCCAATAGGCTTGGCTCATTAGGGTTTTAGGTATGATACCTCAAGTATATATATAGGGGTGCATGCTAGGTCACTTTATATCTTGAATTCTAGAGTGATAGTAGAATCTATGTGTAATTGTACTGGTAACCTCTTTTTGAGAGCTCTAAAATAAAAGAATACTCCCCTCCTGCCCATGGACGTAGGTCACCTTGACCGAACCATGTTAATACTGTGTCTTGTGTGCTTGTAGTTTTGCTAGTTATCCACTTTACTTCCTAACAATTCATATACTTGATAATTTGAGAGTTTTTGGTAGTTTATGTTTTGCTACTAATCTTAATACTTATGATAAGTTCTCTACAAGAGATGAAAAGTGTTTTACTTGGTTATTCTTATGAAAAGAACGATTATAGATTACTTAGTCTTGATTCAAACTATGTTTTTGTTTCTAGGGATGTGAAGTTTATGAGTCCGTTTTCCCTTTCAAATTAAAATTAACAACTCTTGATAATGCTAATGATTCTTTATAAAGTGTAAACCTGTTTTCCTATGATGATTTAATTCACCTGAATACATTAATGATAGTAATAATCCTAATGAATTAAATGTTAACCACTAGATGGATGGTGATAGAGTAGATCAGAATCTGGATGAGACTTTTAATGATACTACACATGTCAGCAACCAGACTGATGAGGCATATGAACCTTTGTCTGGTAGGACTATGCCTAGTTAACCAGGAGAATTTATGTATGAGGAAAAAAGTGAATCTAATTCTTTACCTTCATTTGGTCAGTCATTGGGGTCCCTTAGTTCTAGGAGAGAGTCACATATGCTAGTAAAATTTAATGATTATATAGTTGAAGGAAAGTATAAATATGGTGTAGAAAGAACTATTAACTATTCTTCTCTTAATATTGAGAATAAACGTCTTGTTTCTAACTTAAACAAAACTATTGAACCTAAAAATTATGAAGAAGCTTCTTTAGATCCTAACCTGATAAAGACCATGAATGATGAAACAGAGGCCCTTTATTATAATTATACAAGGACTATAACAATTTTGCCAAAAAATTATAAACCAATTGGTTGTAAATGGGTGTGTAAAATAAAATATAAACCTAGTGGAGAAGTTGAAAGATATAATGCTAGACTAGTAGCTAAGGGTTATAATCTGAGAGAGGGGGTTGATTATTAAGAAACTTTTTCTCCGGTTGCAAAGATTGTGACTATTCGTATTGATATTTCATTATCTATCAATAACCCTTAGCCTATGTTTCAGTTGGATATTAATAATGCTTTTCTTTATGATGGTCTTTCTAAGGATGCTTTCATGATATTTCCTCAGGGATATCCCACTCAAGGTGACATAAGAGTTTGTAAGCTTGTTAAATCTTTGTATGGGTTAAAACAAGCACCTAAGAAGTGGAATGAAATTGTTTTTAATTCTTTGTTTAGTTTTGGTTTTCAACGGAGGGTTAATTATTATTCTATTTTTGTTAGAAATAAAAATAATTATGTTATTGTTCTCCTGGTTTATGTTGATGATATAATATTAACTTGTAGTGATTGTGGTGAACTTGAAAAGGTTGAAAACATTCCTAAATCCCTGTTTCTTATTAAAGATCTTGGAAAATTAAGTTACTTTCTGGGAATTGAGTTTCTAAACATAACTAATGGTTTATGTCTTAACCAAAGAAAATAATGTATTGAGTTACTACATGAATTTGGGTTATTAGGTTGCAAACCTATTAAAACTCCCTTAGAAGCAAAAAAATTTGCAACTCGTGATAATGATAAGAATGATGAAAAGTTAGAAAATATTACTAAATTTCAAAGATTGGTTGGAAAACTAATTTACCTTACCATAACCAGGCCTGATATATCCTATCGTGTTCAGATACTTAGTTAATTAATGCATAGACCTTTCAAGTCTCATCAATATTGCATTTCGTCTTCTTAGATATCTCAAAAATAGATACTTAGTCAATTAATGCATAGACCTTTCAAGTCTCATAAAGATTGCATTTCGTCTTCTTAGATATATAGGAAAAGGTATATCTATTGTTAAATCTAAACTTTTTAAATTGACTGGATATGTGGATGCCGATTAGGCGAAATGATTGTCTTCTAGAAGGTCTATGACTGGGTACTTGGTTTATGTTGGTGGTTCTCTTGTGTCATGGAAAAACAAGTAACCATCCACTATTTCTCGCTCTTTTATTGAGTTAGAATAATGGGCCTTAGGTTCTGTTGCTTGTAAGATAGTTTGGGTTTTGAAAGTGTTGTTTGATTTAGGAATTAAGAACTTAACATCGGTAAGTGTGTATTTTGATAACGACCCAGCTATCAAACTTGTTCAAAATCCTGTGTTTCATGAAAAGACCAAGCACTTTGAGGTTTATTTACATTTTATTAGAGAAAAATTTTTGAGTGGTGTTTTCAAGATTGTTAAGATTGGTTCATCCAATCAAAATGTAGACCTTTTGAAAAAATCATTAATTTGTTCACAACATGAGTTTCTTTCGAAAAAGATTGGTCTTGTTTATCCTTTTTGTAAAAGCTAAAACTTTAAGAAATGTTAAGTTTAACCGGGGTGTTGAAAATATTAGAGTTTAAAGTTCCAAACTTAACCATTTTTCGTTTAACTTTGTTTTTGTTATTATGGTCTTAGTGCAAGGTTATTATGGAAACATTTGGAGGATGATTTGTTAGGGAAGATTTATGTGAGGGGCATAATTTGGATATTACTTCATTCATCTGGACTACAGAGATAAATATGCCTAATAAACACGCGAATCTTGAGCTTGTTCGGTTGGGTTTTATTCATCTGGACTACAGAGATAAATATGCCTAATAAACACGCGAATCTTGAGCTTGTTCGGTCAGGTTTTAACCCAGATATATATATATATATATATATATATATATATATATATATATATGTGTGTGTGTGTGTGTGTGTGTGTGTGTGTGTGTTTTGTATGGGTGTTTTAACTCATTATTCACATAAAAATACTCACACTCATACGATAGCTCTCACGCCTCTCACCTTCAAAACTTGTATAGATTAGGGTTTATGCTCTCTTTGATTTTCTTCGATAATAACTCTAGTTTAGGTTGAGTTTATATTTTGAGAGTAGTTATAGGATATTTGTAGTGAGGTTTCTTTATAACATACCAAAATTTCAAGGTAAAAATTTTATTTTTAATATAATCAAAACACCTATTTATCTTTTACTCAAAAATTTAGAAGTATTTTGTAATAAAACATTTATCAGAGTACAATCCCAAAATCACAAAGTTGCGGAAAAACATGGATGTATACACTGCAATTAAGTCGGGCCCTTCCCTTTCAAACCGAAAGTACCTGAAACCATAAACAATAAATTGTTAGCACAAAGCTTAGCGAGTTCTCCAAAATACCACATACCAACCATACAATAGAGAATGTTATGAGCCAGCCATAGTCTTGCCATTATGCCATGAGCCATATCATGGTCTTTCCTTGCCAAGCCAGGGGCCAATACCATGGGCCTAACAAACAAGTGCCAAGAGCCACCTCCTGGTCTTACATGCAAGCATCACAAAAAAAACAAGCATACAATCTACAACTAACAATCTACTTAACTGCCAAGGTCAGAACCCTGGTCTTGTATACAAATTTTCTAGGAGCCACCTCCAGGTCTTACATATAATTCCAAGGGACACCCCTTGGTCTTCCAATCATAAATAAGCCAATGGGCCGACATTGATGCCTTCAACCCATAGTACAGTGAGAAGACTCACCTCAGACAGCTGAAACCCAGGGATAAATCTTTGATTGTAGATCCACTAAAATCCCCATGCTGTCAATCATAAAATAACATCCAATCAATAATTGGATCCCGACTCACACTAAGAGTCCAAAATAGGGTAAAAGACCTTTTTACCCATTTCCGAACTTGGCCCAAGGCCAAGGCCCAAACCAATTGTCCAAAAGCCCAAAATGTAAAATAATCACCCAAAGCCCAAACATGGCCCTATTTTCCAAATTGGGCCCAAGACCATTCATGGGCCTTTACACAATAAAGTCCAATAAAATCTCAACAACCTAATAATAGAATTCATATGGCTCAACAACGCCCAAGACAACCAAAGACCAACATGGCCTAAAACCAAGAGCCCAAAACAACCGAAGCCCACTCTGCTAAGTATGCGGGGCGTACTCACCTTATACGCTCAGCGTACATGCTTGATGGCTTGTACATGCAATGTACACGCTTTTACACCCAACATACTCCACCATTTTGACCCACTTCCTATTTTCAGCTCTTAATCGATTAAGACTTCAACCCCAAACCCATATCTGACTTCCTAAAGGTAGTTTATCACGTAAAGTTGCCAACTTTACGCACATGCATGACTTAATGGGGAATTAGAGCTCAAAAGAGCTTAGTAAATGATTTAACACATGCATGAGACCAAAACCACCATAATGTTTGCACCTTTATTCTCAAGAAACCCTTAATGTGTCTGGATCTACAAGGATAAGTTCCAAAACGACCTTAACTCACAATCACTAACCAAAGGGGCCAAAATGACCAAAACAAGCCAAGGATTAGATCTATAAAATGAGATGACAAGCTTTAAACTTTAAACCTCAAAATCCACAAAATGAAAGTGCTAAATCTGGATCTCAAGCCCCCCTCCCAAATAATGAGTCTTCAAGCTTCTTCTTCTACCACCTCAAGATGCACAACACCCACCAAAAGCTTCTCAAGAGCTCCAAAACACCACACAAAGGCTAAGGAATGAATTAGGGTTTTTAAGGGTTGGAGTCTGGTTAAATAAGGAAAAAAAGAGGCTATCTTATGGTTTATATAGGGTACATGCCCTAAAATTAGGGTTTCTAATATGCTCATCTATGCTAAGCATACTCCATGTATGCCCGGTGTACATCGATGAGCTCGCGACCAAACTGCCTTAGTACGCCCATCGTACTCCAACATTCCCAAAGTTGGCAATTCAGCCCCCTAGGGACCAATTTTGCAAACAATACACCCCTAAAGGGTCTAAACCGAAATATACAAAGAAGCAAGTGTTACAACTCTCCCCCACTTAAATTAGATTTTGTCATCGAAATCATTCCTTATCATCCCATTCATTCCTGGCAACCTGAGGAACTCTACCATAACCCCGAGTGTACTATGACCTTCCCAAAGGTAACTGAACCCAATCTTAGCAGAGCTTCAAAAAACTGACGAATAACAAACTCTCTCTTGATCAAACCCCGCATAAATAACCATGCCTAATCTTCCCAGAATCTCAAATCTTGAACTCGTCCGACTCCCCGAAAGACCGCCCATGCTAAACCACTGCTCATTCTATTCCACATGCATTTTGAACTATTCAAAATTCCAACCCTTGATTATCTTGTTGCTTTACTGGCAACAAAATCACTGGCCATTCATTGCTGCAGAACACCTTTACCTAACAGAAGGCTTAGATAATCCTTTGAGTAAAATACCTATCCCCACAATGGTTAGACTCAGACGAGAGTTGTGCAGCAGGGTCAAATCAATTACTCTGAGATTATTTAATCCAAGCTGTGAGTGACTTAGCATATTCACTGAATAACAAGCGACTCCATAGATGAATCCTAAATTACTGATACTGTAACACCGTAAATTTTCAAATTGATCTGACAGAAGAGTCTGTACCTCTGAGGCGTTCCACGAGAGTTAGGAATGCACCTGAGAATTACTATGTTTTACATGTTACTGTGGAAGGTGATACACTTATCAATGATAGAACACTGGTAAGTCTGGATGAACCTAACAGCTACACGGAAGCCATGGCTGGCCCTGAGGCTGCTAAATGGAAAGAGTCTATGAATAGCGAGATACAATCCATGTATGACAATCAAGTTTGGAACTTGGTTGACAATGTACCAGGCCGTAAGACAGTTGACATCAAATGGATCTTCAAAAAGAAGACCGACATGGATGGTAATGTACACACTTATAAGGTGCGACTGTTTGCAAAGGGCTTTTCTCAAACTCCTAGAGTTGATTATGATGAGATCTTTTCACCATTAGCGAAGATTAAGTCGATTACGTTTATGTTAGCCATTGCTGCATTTCATGATTATGAAATATGTCAAATGAATGTCAAAACCGCCATTGCTACATTTCATGATTATGAAATACTTTAAGTCGATGAGACCTTTGCAAAGGATGTTTACATGAGTCAGCCAGAGGGTTTTGTCAGTACAGAGTACCTTAATAGAGTGTGTAAGCTTGAGAAATTCATTTATGGATTGAAACAAGCACCTCACAGATGGAATATTTGTTTCGATGAGAAATTCAAAGAGTTTGGCTTTTCAAGGAGTGAAGATGAATCTTGTGTATATGTCAAGGCTAGTGGGAGTATAGTTAGCTTTTTGGTGCTTTATGTGGATGACATACTACTCATAGGAAATGACATTTCAACTTTGCAGGATGTGAAGGACTGGCTTGGGAAGTGTTTTGCAATGAAGGACCTTGGAGAAGCTGCCTATATCCTAGGTATAAGGATTTTGAGAGACATGAGTAAAAGACTAATTGGACTTAGTCAGAGTACCTACTTGGAGAAGGTGTTGAATAGGTTCAGCATGCAGAATTCCAAGAAAGGAGAGCTGCCGATCCAGAGTAACGCCAGACTGAGTAAGACTCAGAGCCCGAGTATAGAGGATGAGATAGCAGAGATGAGTCGAGTACCGTATGCTTCCGCTATAGGCTCGATCATGTATTCTATGACTTATACTCGTCCTGATATGGCCTTTGCGTTGAGAATGGTCAGTAGATATCAGGGGGATCCTGGCAAGGCTCACTGGACTGTAGTAAAGAAAATTCTCAAGTACCTGCGGAGGACTAAGGATTGGGTCCTTACCCTCGGTGGGAGTGATGACTTGAGAGTATTAAGGTATAGTGATGCTAGCTTCCAGACTGATAGGGATAATTTCTGCTCTAAGTCAGGCTGGGTCTTTACCCTAAACGTAGGAGCAATTTCTTGGAAAAGTTCCAAGCAGGAGACATTGGCTGATTCAACTTGCGAATCAGAATATATAGCAGCAAGTGAGGCAGCAAAGGAGGCTATATGGCTGAAGATCTTCATTCGAGACCTTTGAGTTGTATCAGCTATAAAAGAGCCAATAGAGATTTTTTGTGATAGTGAAAGTGCAATTTCCTTAGCCAAGGAACCAAGGGATCACGAGAGATCCAAACACATCGACAGAAAATACCACCTCATCAGACATCGAATAGAAGAAGGACTCCTCGTGGCAAAGAGGGTATCATCGGATGAGAACCTAGCAGATCCCCTCACGAAGGGACTGGGTAGGGTTAAGCATCTCCATCATGCGAGGCACATAGGGCTGAAGGATGATATTAGTTTTAGTAGTTAGATATCTTTGAAATGTGTAAAGTGTAATTGACATTTGATGATGAATAAAATTTGTTTTTTATTTATGAGTAAAGTGTTGCTATCTTTTGTCAATCGTTTACTATCGTTTCATTTTTTCATGTTTTGACTTCCAGAATAATTATGTTATGATATTTCATATTATTCAAATTCTCCACAGTTGGTCATATGTTGAAAGTAGATATGAATCAAGACTGTTATGTAGTTGGTTGTAGATGTCTAAGATGTTGGACATAGCAAAGTGTTGCTACAACACTCATGAGTGCTCATAAGTTCTGAGTATTGGATTCAACCCACGCTCACTTGTATCACTTCATGAAATTTATCTCAAGTGATCGTGAGATGGTAATATCATATAAGTCTTCAAACCAAGAGATATGAGTTGTTGCCTATTAGTTAGTTATACATTGATTACACGAAAACGCATTGGTAACTCGATGTTATAAAACGTGCCTTTGTGTATGATTCAACAATTAGTAGAACAAGCATATGAGTCGAAGTTTATCTGTTCCTTCTTGGATTATAAGCATATCTGGGCCCCTCGATGATTTTGTGTTGACCCATGTACCGGGCCCGGTCAGAACTAAGTTGATGTGTTCAATTAAGTTCTATGTCAAACAAATTGGAAATCGAGAAATAAACTGTTGGACAATAAGTAAGAAATTGTTCCATGTATTTGTCTGACTGTTATCTAGAACATAGGATTATATGATCACTTATCTTAAAATGGCGTATCATCATCATCTCAGTTCCACAAGACCTTGAAAGAGCTACGATTGCTGATTGGTTCCTGAAGTCATTCTTGTAGTTATAGTTATTAGACTTATCCAAGTGGGAGACTGTTGGATTAGGTGTCTAAGTTCATAACTATTTCTGGAATGTAGTTGACCCGGTTGGCATGGTCCATTTGGGTTGCAAGGCATTTGCAGCACTTGGATAGACTAAATGGGAGAGGAAAGTTAAGGATTATTAATATATTATAAGTACTAATATATTAATAATATTATTTAATTAGTATTGATCAAAGAATTAATTTGGAACTAATTAAGTGATCAAAAAGAGACTAATTAAATATATGGGGTTGATTGTGTAAATCATCTATTCTTGTATAGTGGGCTAATGATCCATGGTTTGTATGGATTGGGCTAAAACCCATAAGGTGCTCCATGGATAATCCATGGAGGTTACAAACCCATGGATCATGGAATATGGAAATCCATGACAATTAGGGTCTACATGGTGTAACCCTACTTGTGCAACAACTATATAAATACCCCTAGACTAGCAAAATCGGTACTACAAGCAAGTATAAGAGGGCTAGCCGAATTTTGAGTGTTAGTGAACTTCTCTCAAGGTTATTCCAAGTGTTGTGGTGTTGTGTGAGACATTTGAGGCATCACACTTGAGGTGCTAGGCTCACAAGGTTCTCAAGGAATCCAAACAACAAAAGGTATGTTCTTTTTCTAGCATTTATGTTTAAAAGTTCCCCATGCTATGCTAGATAGGTTAAGAACCTTGGAAAAACAATTTGCATGTATCTTTGTAAAATATAGATCCAAGGTTTCTAGGGTTGCATGTACACCTTAGGAGTGTTAGAATGCTCAAAACCCTTCATTAACCTCCTGCAAGGTTGGGATGTCATTTCCTATGAGTAGTATGTTATCTACATACAATACCAGAAAGCTCACTATGCTCCCACTAGCTTTGACATATACACAGGACTCATCCTCGCTTCTTGAAAATCCAAACTCTTTGATTTTCTCATCAAAACAAATATTTCATTTGCGGGATTCTTGTTTTAATCCATAAAATGATTTCTCAAGCTTACACACTTTTTAGGGTACTTTGCATTGACAAAACCCTTTGGCTGACTCATGTAAACATCTTCACCCAACTTTCCATTAAGAAAGCAGTTTTGACATCTATTTGCCATATTTCATAGTCATGAAATGCGACTATGGCTAGCATAACCCTTATAGATTTAAGCTTCGCTACTGGTGAGAAGGTCTCATCATAGTCAACTCCATGAGTTTGAGTAAAGCCCTTCATAACCAGTCGCGCCTTATATGTGTGTACTTTCCCATCCATGCCTATCTTCTTAAAGATCCGTTTGCTCCTGACCATCTTACGACCTGGTACATTGTCAACCAAGTTCCAAACTTGATTGTCATACATGGACTGAATCTCGCTGTCCATAGCCTTTTTCCATTTTGTAGACTCGAGACCTACCATGGCTTCTTTGTAGTTGTTAGGTTCATCTAGATTTACCAGTGTGATATCACTAATAAATGTATCACCTTCAGTTGTTATATGAAAACCATATAACACAAGTAGAACACTAACTCTAATGGAATGCCTGAGAGGTAAGTTTCCTCCTCGGGTTGAGTGCTACTGTTTGAGGTTCCTTCACTACTTGACTCTTGAAGCTCTTCAAGGTCAATTTTCCTCCCACTGTCCCCTTGGCATATGAGTTCTCTCTCATGAAAGACTCCTCTCCTCGCGATGAAAACAACATTGTCACTTGGTCTGTAGAAGAGATATCCAAAGGACTTTTGCGGGTAGCCGATGAAAATATATAGCTCACTCCCAGGTTCGAGCTTGTAATGAGTCTCGCATATCACGAAAGCCTCGCAACCCCAAAATTTGATGTGGTCTAACAAGGGAACCTCGATCGGATGACAACATCTTTATCTTCCTGCCCAATTGATTGTCCACTTCTTGCTTAAACTCCTTGAACTTTTCAAAAGTTTCTGACTTATGCTTAATTAAGTAGACATATCCATACCTACTATAATCATGAGTAAAAGTCACATAGAAGCGGTTAGCATCCCCTATGGCGGTTCTGAATGGTCCACACACATCAGTGTGTATGAGATCCAACAGAACTTCACCTCTTTCACAGGTACTAGTGAATAATGACTTGGTCATCTTTCCAAGTAAACAGGATTCGCAAGTTTCATCCGAATTCAAGTAGAATGACTCCAAGACTCCATCATTTTGGAGTTGGGCTATGCGCTTCTTGTTGACATGTCCAAGACTAAAATGCCACAAGCATGCCTTATCCAAATCATTGGAAGAATCAATGTGTAACACATTATTTCCTAAGTTATCTACAACCATCACAGTCTCATATATACCATCGCAAGGTAATGCTTCAAAATAAAATACACCATTGTAATAAGCATTAATACCACCAATTTCATTATTAAAATAAAAGGTAAAACCTTGTCTATACAAACTGTGAAAGGAAATTATATTTCTCTCCATATCGGCCAAGTAACAACAATTATTCAAATCTAAATCTAAACCATTACTAAGCAATAAATATAAACTCCAATCCTGGTTACAGGAGACACTTTCCTATTTCCCATGATTAAGTTTATCTTCCCGTGCTCCACATCCCTACTTCTTTTTAGTCCCTGCAAATCAGAATAAATGTGAAATCCACAACCTGTATCAAGGACCCAAGAATTAGCATGTGACGAGTTATTAGATTGAATAGTGTAAATACCTGAAAATGAGGGATTGATCTTGCCATCCTTTATGTCCTGCAAGTACTTGGGGCAACTTCGTTTCTAGTGCCCTTTTTCATGGTAGTGGAAGCACTATGCATCCTTCGGATTGGAAGAGGGACTAGCAAAACCAACTTTGGTCCCACTTGAAGATAATCCATCAAGAGACTTTCCCTTACGGCTCTTGTAGGGAGCCTTCCTCTTCTTTCCCTTCCCATGTCCGATTTCCAGAACAGGGGCAGAAGTAGTAGTAGGACTAGACACAACCGACTTTCCTTTCAGGTTGCATTCTGCAGTCTTTAGAAGGCCTTGAAGCTTGATAAGAGTGACCTCCTCCTTGTTCATATTATAGGTCATAAGAAACTGATCATAACAAGAAGGTAAAGATTGTAGAATTATATATGTGGCCAACTCTTCATCAAAATTGAAATTCAATTTAAGCTAGCGGTCCACAAATCTCTGCATCTTTTGCAAGTGGGTTGTGATGGGTTCACCATCCTTCATCTTGGTTGTGATCATGGAGGAAATGATCTCATACCTCTCCTACCGAGCACTTTGATGGTACCTTTCTATAAAGTCTTGATACATTTCAAAAGGATAGTAGTCCTCATATGACTTCTGCAGCTCAACAGTCATGGTAGCAATCATTAGACACGATACCTTTGTTACATCCCTCTCATGATTAGTATGTTCAACGATTTGTTCAGGAGTAGCAGTGGTGACATCAATCTCCTTGATCTCATTATCTAGGACATATTCTTTGTCCTCATAGCGAATAGCCATTCGGATGTTTTGAATCTAGTTATTGAAGTTCGAGCCATTGAAAATGACCCTCCCACATAGGTTCATGAGGGAGAAAGAGCCAGAATGGATTGAGTTGGAAGCATTGTTTGGAATAGACATCTGAAAAAGAACAAAGTTTAGGTTAGATGATAATCCTTAATATTACACCCAAATGAAATATTAAGGCTAGGACCCAACAGAATATTCTACAATTGCGAAAAGGGATGTCGTAATCTAATTGTCAAATATTTGAAGGTAGTAAATGAGGATTTACTAATTTCCATCATGAAAAACGAAATAGATTATTAAGTTTTAATTGGATTGAAATTCCTAGATCCTTTGAGATTCATTGAACTTTTCAATGACATGTTTAAATCTCGATTGCAAGATACTGCACCCCCATTAACAATGAACACATATCCTAATTGTGACTTACAATCATCTCGATTTTTTGTGAATGAAGCATCAGTGTAACACTTTACACTTAATCTTTCATCAACGCCTCCAAAGATGTTGAACATTTCCTTAGTTCTATGTAAGTACTTAAGGATGTTCTTCACAGCTATCCAATGCTTCTCCCCTGGATGTGTTTAGAACTTGCTTGTCATGCTCATATCATAGGCAAGATCAGGTATAGTACAATTCATGGCATACATGATGGATCCAACCGCTTAAGCATATGGAACATCTTTCATCTTGTCCAACTCAGGCTTTATGTCAGGACATTGGGACGAACTTAGTACTATGTCATGCGACATAGGTACAAATCCTTTCTTGGAATTTTCCATTTTGAATCGTTTTCAGACTTTTTTAATGTATGTACTTTGGTGTAAACCTGTTAATCATTTTGATCTATCTCTATACATTTTGATTCCAAGAATATATTGAGCCTCATATAGATCCTTCATTGGGAAGCACTTTCCTAACCAATCCTTTACACCTCGTAAAGACATGATGTGATTTCCAATCATGAGTATGTTATCCACATAGTCCTATATGTGGATAACATACTCATGATTGGAAATCACATCATGTCTTTACAAGGTGTAGAGGATTGGTTAGGACTGTGCTTCCCAATGAAGGATCTATGTGAGGCTCAATATATTCTTGGAATCAAAATCTATAGAGATAGATCAAAACGATTAGCAGGTTTAAACCAAAGTACATACATTGACAAAGTCTTAAAATGATTCAAGATGGAAAATTCCAAGAAAGGATTTGTACCTATGTCGCATGACACAGTACTAACTAGTTTTCATGTAAACACAAGATTTATCTTTGTTTATAACAAAACCATACTTTGTGATTTCATCATCAAAATGATGATTCCAATTTCTAGATTCTTTCTTTAACCCATAAATGCATATCTTCAGCTTAAACACTTTACTATGATGCTTTTGGTCGACTAAAGCTTCCATTGTTGATCTTGTGAGCTTTTGTGGTGATTTTGGTACCTTAAAGAAAAAGAATGTGTCCTTGGTGCATACATCCAACAATCAAATCTCCTCCTCATCATCTTGTGCATTTTTTGGACTCTTGTAAGTCCTTAAGCTTCTACCTTTTGTCTTCAAGCACGTTAGATCTAGATTTTTACCCAAATTTCTCCATGTTTCGGATGGTTAGAATGGATAAATTTCATAAAGTTAGCAACTTTATGGGTCCTTGTGGTTTCTTTGTAGTCTTTTTTTCCTAAATTTGAAGAGTTGTGGAGTTTTGGTTCCATACATGAGGTTTTAACTTCATTTTCACCATTTTGATATAACTTGATCTCAATACATGCATTTGAAAACATATCTACAAATCAATGATTTTTATGATGTATTAGGTGTAAGAGAGCTTTCTGCAAAGTATGAATGAGTAGCTTGAAGGAATAAGAGCTTAGTGCATTAGGCTGACGTCAGCAGTTTCCACGATGTGGTGGGTTGGTCACCACGATGTGGCAGCCGACAGTCTTTATGATTGTTTGTCTTAAAGTTATTAGGACGTGGCCAATGGGTGGTCACGACGTGGGGGTCAACTAAGGTTGACTTTGACCATGTTGACTTTTGGTCAACTTGAGGGTTTTAGGGTGTAGACTGGGAGGGTTCTTCTATATTGTTGGATAGGTGTCTTGTAGTACCGATCTTCACTATTGAGAGTTGTGTATAGATTCTATTTTCGGGGTGAGTATTTTCACTATATTACCTATGTCATAGTGGTGTGCATGTTAGATTAACTAAGTCTTATTTGTTGAACTGATATATATGTGCCTCGAGTTGTTGATAACCCCAAGACTATTGTGAGTCCATGGGACTGCTAATAGTCCTTATGATTGCTAATAATCCACATGGCATGCTGTTAGCCCATTGGGACTGCTGATAACCCATAGTTATTTATTAAGTTATGTTGTAAGTGATACTTAGGGGAACTCACTATGCTTTGTGCTTACATTTGTGGATTAAATATGTTTCAAGTACTTTAGATAATCGCAGGACGGTGACAGCTTAACTATAAACACACGCCTGTAGTTTTTTAGATCCCGCAAATTTATGATACTTTGATTTTTGGGATGACTATATTCTGATAATTATGGTTTTCTTGACATGGTTTTATGGAAACAATGTTTATACCTAATTTAAAAATGAAAATTTTGGTGGTGAAATTGGGATGTTACAAAAGACATATTTTCTGGAGCAATAGGTGCACTAGATGGAGCTCTTGTATATGCAGTTGTGTCTGTCGATCAACAAACACAATATTATGGAAAAAGAAAAGGTGAATGTTATCAAAATGTATTAGGAATTTGTGGTTTTGATATGACATTCACCTTTGTATCAACTAGATGGGAGGGCATAACACATGATTCAAGAGTTTTGAAAAAAGTTACATTCAATCCGACTTCCAGATTTCCATTCCCTTCACTAGGTTTATAATCTTTATATAACTTTATCTATATTCTTTATATAACTTTTATTATCTATATTTATATAATAAATGTCACTCACCTACAGATAAGTATTACATTTGTGACGCCACATATACCAACACGCACGGGTTCATGGCTCCGTACCACAGTACTAGGTATTGGTTAGCCGATTTTCGAAGACGACTGGATTTAACCAAAGAAGAAAGGTCCGATCATGCTCATGCACAACTTAGAAATGTTATTGAACGTGTTTATGGTGTATTGAAAGCGAGTTTCCCAATCTTAAAACAGATGACTCCTTATCCTTTTCCGGTGTAAAGAGACATAGTCATTGCTTGTGTCGTGGTCCATAATTTTATAAGGAAATACAATATCGAAGATGAGTTATTTGCAAATTTTGAAGAGAAAGTTATGGTTAATCCTGATGTGCAATGTGGGGGAATTGAGGGACAAAACACACAAGACATAAAATAGGGTTCAAAACTCGTTGAATATATAGCTACCTTGCGTGAACAGCTTGCTAATCAACTACTTTCACCTAGTTTATTTTAGAGTTGTATGCAAATTAGTATGTTATTTTTCAATTTCATTATGTTTCAATTTAGATTTTAATTGATTTATGTTTAATTATTTTGAATGACAATTTGTATTTGGATTTTTAAATGATTATTGTGTAATTTTGATTTTGTATAACAATTTGTATGTTTTTAAAATTATTCAACAACTTCATCCATGACGGTATAGAACAATAGGGTAATATGATTATTTTTCATCATTCAACACAGTCAGTCAGAGATGTAAAATTAAATAACATGGTTTCTTTCACAGCCAAAAAACTTTCTTAAACAACAACTATCAAACAAAACCTTACATAATTCGGCCGATAGTAGTTCTTGCAAATTTTCTTTCTAGTTAGCAATGCAAAATTACGAACATAGGAAGTTTGGGGTGTTAAGGCTAATTGATATGAGGGAGTTTCACGTGTCTTGGGCTGAGGCGGCACGCCTCCCCACGCATGAACACCGCCCCAGGGGTGGGTGGTTTGAGTGTGACGTGAGGCGGAAGACGAATACTTTGATTGGTCAATTCAATTTTAGTTGTTGGAAGCAAAACAAAAAAAATCTTTACAATTTACGTTGCAGGTGTTCTAATGGAGGAAGCCATAGAGAACTCGGAAGGAAGAAGACACATTTTTCAACAATTGAGTTTGGATCAAAAGAGAAACAAATTGTTTTCCTAATATTTTACTCAAAATTGGTTTATAAAATTTACAAATTCTACCTTAGACTTTTATTATTATTATTATTATTATTATTATTATTATTATTATTATCTATGTTTTTTTTAATTAGGTTTTTTATTTAATTTAATATAAAAAAATATATTGTAGAGTGGTGACCATTTCTTATGTTTAGTGGGTTAGTGGTGGGTTGGGTGTGAAACTAATGTGACGCACATATGACAATATTTTTTCAGTAGGGTGAGTGTGACCACTCGGCAAGTCTAATGCCAACATTGAAGATGGAAAAAGAAAGGGAAAATATGGATTTTGGGCTGAGATACCCTCATAACATTTTATAATTTCGCATTTTGCAATGGGTATTATGTAAATTTTTCGGTTTTTTTAAGCAAAATATATGCCATAGCTAGATTTTTAAAAGAGTAAGTTCCGTTATCTAGAAAAAGTTATCAACACAGTTTTTTATCCGTTTATCACTTTATCCCCTGTCTACGTAAAACTTTTATTGTAAGTAATTGGTGTAAAATTTATAACATTTTTACGATAATCATATTATTCATTTACACTAGCAAGTAGATAATAAAAAAGATACAACAATAGAAATGTCATGTTCATTGGTCCAACTTGACGTCTCTTGACAAAAGCATCATGTTTTGGAATATAATCTTATCAAACATTGTAAAAAGTAAACGTTAAATAAATTTGGAACATGTTGCAGATCGCAGACCCATGAACAAGTGATTTGAAAAGATAATATCAACAACAGCATCAAAGGGTCATATCTGTACTGCAACAGAACTTGCGGGGCCTAGTTGTACAGTCTGCAAACTTTAGGGTGAAAAGAGCCGTTCGATCAAGTTGTAAGATCGCACTCAAACGTCACACCTTCGATTGGACTACTCTGCAATGTTTTTGTCACCGCGTGGTATCTCGTCTGCAGAAAGACCGCACTAAACTTTTTTTTATTTAGAAAATGGCCCACAGGTGCTGCTTGGTCTTTTAAACGTTTTTCTAACATCTTTTTAAGTCATGATGATTAAACAAAAGGTTACATTCAAAACATCATTACATAAAACGTCTCCAACAAAAAAAAATGAATATAGCTTATACACAATGGTATGTTAAGGGTAATTTATTAACACTACACTCAAACAAGTAAGATTCAATATACTATTTAGAGTAAATTACATATTAGTCTATCTCTCTATGGTTGCGTTTTATATTTTTAATATCAAATCTTATAATTTTGTAAAAATATCTAAATAGCCTAAATCAATCCATTTCAAAGCCTAAATGAGAAATCAATCACGATGTCCCATAATTTAAACTGTAGTAATTAAATTTTCTTTCTTTAACCACCAACTTCCATCACATATACATAATTTTGACTCTTATAAGATACTTTTGAAAGTTTTTATTTATCTAATGGTTTGATCCCATTCAAATTGAAATGACCATTTTACAAATTTATTTAAAAACAATTTCAATCTTTACCATCTATATTATCGATATCTACCCTAATAAATAAGAATGATTTTGCCACATGTCCTTCTCTCATTCAATTTGCCACATGTCATTTTGTCATAATTTAGAGATATATTTATTTTCCACTTGTCAATTACTTCATTATTCATTTCCACTATATCATTAATTTAGTTTCCATAAATTAAACCTACTATAATAACTATTAATTTCAAATTTGAAATTTCAATTTTAATTTCAAATAAATTTACACTTTAAACATTTGTATTTAACATTTTATTATAATAACTCGTTTAGTATACGGGTCTAACAATTAAACACATAATTTTAATTAATTTATTTTTTGTACGTTTTTTTTCTTCATAATTTTCATTTATTTCATATTTCAAATTCAAAATAAACTTTTTATCAAATCGCTCCTGTTTAACATTATGTTTTAATTAACCCGTATAATATACGGGTTTCACAACTAGTCTTCTTATATTAACAAAAAAAAATAGTTTTTGTTAATTACATGTCATTATACTAGAGTTTTGACACGTGTCAGTACATTAACATTCTAAACTTCTTTTTCTTTTACATTTTAATGTTTTAAAGTATAATGTACCTTCCGTTAATAACATATTAAATCACTTTACATATATAATCAAATTAATAAAAAACATATAAAAAACTTACTTTATATTGTTTTTTTTTAAACCGTCATACTTTGTATCCCTATTCTAATAAATGAATAGTTTTAATCTTCTTTTGTCAAGTGTCACTCTAATACAACTCCTCATTAATATTATGTCATGTGTCATGTAGATAAATTAGGTAACTCATTTCAAAATTTAAATTTACACTTTCATTATATATTAAATTTGAATTTATAATAACTTTAAACATTTGATATATATTTTAATTAATAATTCATTTAAAATAATTTATTAATAGTTATACAGTTTTATTATGAAAATTTAATTAATTTTATAACTTGTGTTTCTTACGGGTTATAAACTAGTATTGTAATAAAATAAATATGGTGATTAACTTGTCTTTTTATATTAATAAAAGATCATTGTAATCTTTTAAACAAAAAGTACAAATTAAAATTTAAGAGTTAACTATATTGTTTGAGAATTTAAAATAATATAATAGAAATCAATATTTCTTCATTTTATGTGATATAAAGCTACAGAATCTATTATTTAATAATTAATTAAAAATATTTGATTAATTTTAGAGCGTGGTTTCAAGGGTTATAACCTAGTTATTAATAAATTGAGGTGGTCCAACTCTCATC
Source organism: Lactuca serriola (assembly GCF_051521515.1). Taxonomy (NCBI): domain Eukaryota; kingdom Viridiplantae; phylum Streptophyta; class Magnoliopsida; order Asterales; family Asteraceae; genus Lactuca; species Lactuca serriola. The sequence goes on along the minus strand of NC_136416.1, from coordinate 160,784,787 downwards.
CCCCACCCTTCTCTTCCCTTATCCGATTAAAATGTCATTTATCTTCTTCTTACCCTTTCCTTTGCACTATTCACTTTCTATATATGAACTAGGCGAATGTCCGCGCATTGCGTAGAAACACCTATATAGTTGAAATCTTTACACATATATGTTTTTTTTAAATATAACAATAGTTTTTAAATTTGATATAATAATTTTTATACTAATTGATATAATATATTCATTATTTTGAATTATGTGATAATATATTCATCTATTATAATTTCATAATCTCAATCGTTTGAATGACTTCTACCCGCGAGTTACACATGAATAAAATTAAATATAATATATGATATAATGTTATTTATAGTTGTTGTTATTATTAATTAGTTTTTTAAAATTTTATTTGCTTAATGTTTTAATTTCTAACATTATAATTATTTAAACATCAAACATTAATTTTTAATTTTAAAGGTAACAATATAATCATTTATTATAGAGTTATTTTTAACTATTGTTATTGTAAGTTATTTTAAGCTACTTGTTTAAAAACTTTTAACGATTATAAAAATATATTTAGGAAATATTTTAGTTAAATCGATATTACATTTTAGTTTTTTGCATTTATCACTACAATTTATCAATTTTAACTATTTACAAAATATTCTTTGGTTTTTAAAGGGAACTGAAATTTATATTTAAGTTAACATTGTAATGTTAAATTTAAGTTAACAATTTAAGTATTTTGTCAAAACTATTCAAAAGTTGTAGCTTTAAACTGACAATGGTTTACATATAACGACATATTAAATCTAATAAATTAAGTATAATATTTTAGAAGTTAAATAAATAACTATATAAGTAGAAGTAAATATATTATTTTAAAATTGAAATTTAGTTTATTTATTATTACACTTTAGGTTTGATATTTGTTTAACCTTATTAACTAACTTATAATCATTATTAGAAAGACGCTACAATTTATCACTTTTAACTATTTATAAAATATTATTTGGGTTGTTTGAGTTAAACTAAAATTTATATTTAAGTTGACCCTGTAATATTATGTTTAAATTAATAATGTAAGTATTTTATACAAATTGTTCCAAAATTGTATCTTTAAAATGATAATAGTTTACATCTAACAATATATTAAAACTAATAAATTAATTATAATATGTTAAAAGTTAAAAAAATAACTTTATAAGTAGAAGTAAATATATTATTTTAATATTGAAATTTAGTTTATATATGATTACATTTTAGGTTTGATATTTATTTAACCTAATTAACCAAATTATAATTTTTATTAGAAAGAAATTGAAAAGTCATGAGAGTTTCAAATGAATGTGGTGAAAGGAAAAATACATAGGAGTTTCAAATGAATGTGGTGAAAGGAAAAATGCTTCCTTTATAAGTATATAATGATTACCTAAGAGAGAGTTTTTTGCATGGTTAATAATTTTTGGTACATTAACCTTCACTGTTTATCTCGCGTTATTTCTTTTTTATTTGATCCATGGTTGGAAAACTTGATGAATTCACCCATCTCAATGTGGATGTACTTCGGTCCAGTTTAAACATTTATGGAATCTCCTCTCGTTCTCACTATGAGACTATTAACATAGTGTTATTGTTATATATTGTATATATAGTTTAATCTATATCTTGGCTCATTGGTATTTGTCTAAGTCTATGTAATTTGTATATATGTTAGTTCATTAATGAGAGAACTTTTTCAAGGGAAAATATCTGAATGGTGCTTTTCTGGATTTCTTGGGATTGTAGGTATTCTTTCCATGAACTAAGGGCCTCTTAGAACACATAGGGTGGCTTTTTTCATCTTTGCATTCTTCTAGTGTTTGAACTGGCTCAAACCAAATATCACTGTATTTTAGGAGTATATGTTTTATTTTAGGAGTATATGTTTTACCTGATGAAACATATAACATGCTTCTAAATCCAACAAGACTTCCTAGAAGTCCGGAATTATAGTTCCTGGTATGGTGTCAGATACATATCCAACATCACAATGATGCTTCCGCCCGCAATCATGTCCAAATTTATATCTTAGAGCAGGTGGTTCAGGAATATGGTCTTTAATAATATATAATTTATGGTCCCTTTGAGAATATCCCTTAAGGTACGAAGCTATTTGTAGAAATTATATTTGTCGAATGTTTTATCTCTTGTAGATCTGTAAGAGAACGATAATGCATGGTAATGAGATTGAAATTTGTTTTCATTTTCAAAATTTAACAAATTCATTTAATATTTTCAATGTTTAAATCTCCAATAATTAATACCTTTTAATTTTCTAAACATTAATTATCAAAGCCTAATCCAATTTGCAAAACAAATAAATGGTTAGGTATTTTTTTTCTATTTAATTGAATTCAATAATGTAGATAGTGATTATCAATTATATTCTAATATATAATTCATAGTGTTATGGGATCGCTAACAACTTTTGTTAATTGACATGTTTGATCCCATTTATGCATTGGATCTTTGTTCCCTTGGTGACATTTTTTACAATAGATTTCTGATCAAATCATCCAATTTGAGGAACATCTGTATTGGTTTATAACTTGGTTATAGAAATTGTGCATACATATCGGCCATCAAAAGATAAAATTAGTGGTTAGTGACCTTTTCCCCACAAGCTTATACAAAGTGATGTGTGAGTGATTTCAAAGAGCACAACATATACTTGTGTTTTATAAGGGGTCTTTATATGTTTTATAATTCTTGTTTTAAAAACATATGTATTGGATCAAGGTGTCTAAGTTAGTAACTAAATTGGTATATATTCTTGTAATTAGAAGCAATGTCCTTGTGTTGTCCTCATAACTAGAACTTAATTAGAATGACATTTATAGAGAAATGATAATTAATAGATTATTATATGGTTAATAATCTAATTGGAAATTATAAGGTAATGATTTGTTAATATATTAATTTGAAATAAATAGTTGATTTATTAATTTATTATATGATTAATAATTAATATGAGATCAATAGTTAAACAATTGATTTGTTAACTTATCAAGTTAATATATTAATATGAAATTAAATAGAATTAATTAGTTATTAATCAAAATTAATCTGAAATTAATTTGGGCTTAATTGGAATTAATTAAAGGTGCAAGGAGTGAATTGTAATTGTTCAATAGTTGAACAAAATAAGCAATTCTAGAACCATCCAAGGGGTGGATGGTTTGGGGAACTTCCTTGGGGTTTTCATAAGCTTCTTGGATGCATATAAGGAAAGGATTTGGATTGAGATTAAATCCATTCAAATCTTGTTTGGTCCCTAAGTTACCTAAACTATAAATAGGATCCCTTATGACCTGAATTTCGTTAATACACTTCCCATAAGCTTAGGAACGAATTTCCTCTTTTCCTCTCTCTTCAATTGCCTTCTAGTTCGAGGGTTTAGGTGTGAACCATTAGAGGCATCATGATTTGGGTGCTAGCTTTCCAAGCTCTTCAAAGGAAGGATATAAGTGATTTGTTTACTACAACAAATCAAAGGTATGTAACCCTATTGTTGTGTTTTTCATTATACTAGGCTTCCAATTAGGGTTCATGTTAGTTTTTGTTGTTCATAGTTGTTTTGGTCAAAAATTACACATGTATTAATCAACCCACTACAAGAAAAAAGGCCTTGTACGATGCTCATTGCGCGTCGTAAAAGGCTCAGACGACGCGCAAATGCGCGTCAAGGAAGGCCCTGTCATAAAGAAAGACGACGCGCATTTACGACGCTCATTTACGACGCGCATTTACGACGCGCGTTTACGACACGCAATGCGTATCAAGGAAGGCCCTGTCATAAAGGAAGACGATACGCATTCACGTGTCGTAACCTTACGACGCGCGTGTTAATGACACGCAATACGTATCAAGAAAGCCACTGTCAAGAAAGGCCATGTCATAAATGAAGATGACACACATTTTTGCGTATCATAATTTTAAATGTTTAAAAAAAATATTATTTATAGATTTTTCTAATTTTCAAATTAAATAAAACATTAAAAATCTCATAATACAAAATAAAATACCATAAATAACAAAGATAGTTCATTTCACTAATATGTCAAATACAAATAACTATTCCAGTAGTGAGTAAATGTTATAAAAAAAATGAACTCATTTATATACAATTGCATTATCTAGCTTCCTATGTGCCAAGAACTCTCTGTACAAAATGTTACCTTTGGTATGCATGTCTAAATACCTACTAACTCCTCCTATTCAAAAGATAGCCACCAATTTTCTCAGCAAAGTGTTGAAAAGGTACCTGCAATACAAAATCATTAACAAACATAATATATTTTAATTTTTTATTGAAGTATATGAAAATTGAAGTAGTTAGTTTAGTTAGCTACCTCATTTTCCTGTTTGATATCATGTGTAAAGAATTGTTACATATACATCCTATACAGAGTAATAAAGTAGGAGGTTATTTCCTGTAGTTTACACATAAAAGAAAGGAAAAAAAACTTACAGGTTCTGTAATATAGACACGTGCCAGGTCCTTTAAAAGGTGAATTGAGTGAAACAAATACATTTGCAGCATTCATGAGATTAATACTTAACCTCCTTCCCATAATTATTCTTTGCATTTCATTGTACAATCTGTTAATCAAATTTATATGTAAAAGGGTCATCAATTTGAACTCACGTTCCAACACCTTCTTTGAATAGATGACTATAATTTCTAGCCACAATTCAACTTATAAAAAGGAAAGGAAACAACAATCTATCTTATAAAAGATTAATAAATAGAGGGCCTGAAATTGCTTAAAGCTCAACAACAGTAATCGCTAATCAATAAGATAATACTTTGTTTTTGTAACTTCTCCAACCATTGGTGGTTGTTGAGTTGACCCGACATCTTGTTGGAAAAATCAGGGCTTCCTTCAACTTCTCTCACTTTGTCCATAAGAAGGGATGATGGGCCTACTTCCTTCAAATCAACATTCAGATTCTTAAACAAAACCTGAAAGGCCACAATAACAATAGTGAATATAGTATATTATCGGAATTGATGTTATAAACTTTTTGATTATGATGTGTATAATATGATGTGTGTGCAGAAGAGTAGGGATCTTGCTGGGTACCATAGTTTTCAGTATAAGTAACCTGAACAGGAAGGGTTTGTCCGCTTGCAGCCCCACCGTATGCATGGTACACATCCACCACACCATGTGTGGCTGCAACTGCAACTGGTTGTGCATACGAATCTTGACTGTTCACCATTGTCCTGCAACCTATATATATATATATATATATATATATATATATATATATATATATATATATATATATATATATTACAACTGCAACTGGTAACATTGTAACTCCTAGGCACCAAGAAGGGTATTTTTGGAAATTGTAAAAGATCAAAAAGGGTATTTCAGGAAAGTGAAAAACCCAAAAGGGTATGTCTGGAAATTGAGATACCTGAACAAGCTCTTCATTTTCAGTAGCACAATTGGGTTTATCTTCATTTTCAATAGCACACTTGCAAAAATTTTAAACTTTTAAAACCCATCTTAGAAGGACTAAAGGTTAGAAAGGAGAAGTAATGAAGCTAGGAGTTGAGAAAAGAGTAATCACAGCAAGGTCTCTAAAACAGACCTGCTGTTCAAAACGGATTTACTCCAAAATCTAAAACAGAAACATAGCTTTAACTAAATTTTATAGAAAACTATGATTGTTCAGGATTCCAGAACTATAAAGAACTCCTTCTAACTCCAAAGGATGAATTAAATATGAATTTTACAAAAAGGTGTATCACTTCTATCTCCAACAAGACAGTCAAGTGAGGTTGGCCAATTCTACCCAACTTGTGAGTAGAATTCGTCCATACCAAAATTCAGAGAAGTAAAGGACATACAAATGAAAGTCTCAGAGTTGGAATTGAATGAAAAGCATTTCCCAAGCTCCGGATATAAAATTCACATTGTGGACAATCACAACACTAGTAAAAGCTGGTGACTGCCCACTGATCTGGAGTCTGGATCAATTCTAACCAATTTATAATTGGAAATAACACCCCATCTGCTCCAGATCTTAAATTCATAATATCAGGAACATATAGAAACTTGGAATCACTCTGGATCCTTTTCCAAGCCTTATAAATGATGAAAACAAAATGACATATCAGAACAGACCCGGATCAGACCTAACAGCAAAGATTCCATTCTTGCACATAGATAAAGTCCTTACCAGTGAAGTTGAGCTGCTTAAGAAAGTTAGCCAACTCAATTTGTGAACTGGTTTGGGGTCCGTTTGAGTTCTATAGCTCAAGGTATGATTTTTACAATATGACTATATATCTGATGGAAAACATAATCATTGGAACTGGGTAAAAGAAGAATAAAAACCAATGAGTGGACAGAAAAAAAAAAGTAAACAGGTAAAAGGAGCTAAACAGAAAGTTATACCAAATGAAAATACAAATGCCATCTACGCCTTACCATTCCTTGAATGTCTGATATACCTCGCGAACCACAAGTTGCTTCCAGCTTATGATCATCAGGTTGAACACTTGTTACTAGCATTGTGATATCAATATGAAAAAGTTTCCACCTCTAAACGAAGGCTGCAAAGATACAAGGTCGAACAAAATTACATTATTACCCTCACGCTAAAAGTAATGGGAATTTAATAGTGATTTATTAAAAGTAAAATTCCAACACTCCACCAATCAGCGGCCTTATCATGGCCCCTCCCTTGTACAATTTCAGGTGTCATACCTTATATTTAGTAAGGAATGGAATATGGGATATGGGAAATATACCTTATATTTAGTAAGGAATTGAATATGGGAAATCATTTCAAAATCTTCAGTGTCTGCAGCCATCACTACAAATTCAGAAAACCCCTATTCAGGTCCCTTGTAACTGTTTAAAAAAAAGAAAAAACAAGAAGTTAGAACCAACATTAAGAACGAAATATCAAAAATAAATATCAAAACAAGTCAGAATAATATTCACAAAGTTGATAAACTTTGGTTAAGAAAAAGAACAAGAAACATAGCCAATTTAGTTAGGCATTGAAACAAACCTGAATAATATCAAGCATTATGCAACTCTGGGAAAAGATAAGAACTTTATGGCCTTCCGGAATAAGATTACCCTGTAATTGAATAAAAAATCACATTGTAAATTTGTACCTGATGTTATGAAACACACATTCAACTGATTAAGATTTTCACTGCTGTTATGAAAAATCTACATTTGTACCTGATGTTAAGAAAAATCACATTGTACATTTGGATGACCTAGAAGCAAAAGTTTTCACTTTATGTAGAACCATGAACTATATAACAGTGTATGGCATGACCAAGAGAAACTTTATGCTGCAAATCCTTCAAGGATGGTTGGCAACAATCATCTTTCATCTCATTATCAGACCGACTTCCAACAGCAGCAGCTGGCAAGGAGCTCATTGATTTCTTCTAATAATGGGCATTGGAGTGAAGGTGAGAATGTAAATAATGATATGAGACTACTGTGACCAAGGGTATGATTGCCATTTTCTAACACAACATACCATTTTCTGTTTTCACCTGGAATTAATTTCCACAAAATAAAAAAAAACATATAAGGTTTTCTCAAGTATCAACTATAAAAAATAAAAACCAATTTCCACTAATCTCGATTGATGTTACTGCTATTCAGATGAAAGAAGAAGAGGAGAGAAGTAAAATAGAGAAAGGAAAAGAAGGAGCTACTGTGGATCTTATGCAAGTGCTTCTTGCCAGCACTAAAGAAGTTAATGAACAAAATGATGGGTTTGTTGATGTGGTGAAGAAAACCAAAGGAAATAATGGAAATTTGTTTTCAAAAGAAGCTACAGGGGGGAAAAACAGTTTTCGAGTCAGGGGCATCAAGGGAATTTCTCGAAAAATGAAGGTTCAGGGGTTTTTGTTGGAAACCGCAAGCAGGGGCAAAAATGGAATTATCTGAAAATTGGAAATTCTGGGGCTTCTGTTGGAATTCGCTATCAAGGGTATAATGGGAATAATCAGGAAAATTTGGAATTTAGTTTTGATAGAGGTGGGAAGACAGGAGGTAAAAATGGGCAGGGGTATTATGGGAATATTCAGCCAATGAAAGGAAAGTCTAATGATTCAAAGATTGAACAGGGGCAAAGTTGGAAAAGTAACAAGGTTATGGGAAAGAACAAGGATGGGGGTGATGTTTCGGAAGTCAAAGGGTTTGTGGGGAATAGTTCTATGAGTCGGCCTGACCAGGAAGCTAAAAAATCAGAAGCAGGGGTAAATTTTAATGGTAACAGGCAGGGCTATATTCCGAAATCTGGGGCTCGATTTCAAAATCAATATTATGGCTTGCTTTTAAAATCGATTTCATTAATTTTATATAAGAAGGGTACAGCTGACCTAATTTTATATAAGAACTCTAGAACTGATACGTACCTTTCTCTTTGATAATTTCTTTTAAGATGACTATTGTTTAGGGCTATCAACAACACCGTCATCTCCGCTACCATAGTGTAATAAACAAAGCACCATTGAAGGCCCTTCATCATCTTCCGCTGCCATTACTTCCTTGAGTGAAAATTTCGAACTCGATGGGAGAGGAAATGAGTCGCCAATAAGAAATCTGAAATCATAAAATCATATGGGAAGAAATCTGTGAAAAGAGTTGAAGTCGTTTGAGATACCGATGTAAATCCTTAGAAATCTCATTCGAGAAGAGAATGGAGAGCCGCTTCTTTTTTTTGGCGCTGAATCGTTTCACCACCGGTCGATCACCACGGAAACAGGAGAATTGGAAGCTTAAAATAAAATAAAACCCTACACATATTTGTAATCTTCAATCGTCGGATCTAGGGCAGAAGTAGATGGACGATGGGAAGTAGAGCAGATGTGAAAATAACCCTCAATCGCTAGTAGGCTATGGAATCGTTAGCTTGTGAAAATTTTGTGAGGCAGTGGATGTGGGTGAGAGGTGGAGACGATGTAGGGTAGATATGAGAGTCATATGGAAATGAATGTAGGAGAAGAAGGCGGGTGTTTAAAAAATTTGGGGATTTCATTTTCCGTCTTAGAGACGCGCGTTTCTTAAAAAAATATAAAACAACATTCACAGAGGACGCACGAGTGCCCTCCGTGTTTTTAATTTTTTTACATGAGACACTATTTAAGGGCACGCAATAATGCGTGACCTAAATCCTTAAATTTTTTGAATAGACGACACTCTTTTAATGTCACTCTCCTCTGCGTAACATAAATCACCGAGTGTCGTGGTTTGCACGTCGTAAAAGGCTATTTTTCTTGTAGTGACCAAATTGAATGAGAGGTTGTGATGTTCGAATTGTGCAAATAGAAAAGAGTAAAGAGATTAACATGATTGTTTACAAGGAAAGCCCTTGATCCTTGCTAGGATCTTTGGCGTAAAGCGTTGGAAGGTGACAATGATCACCTGCTTTAATGATTTTATTAGAATAAAGTGTTGATTACAGAGAGTATTTCAGTAAGAACAAATGAGCAAACTTCTAAAGTGAGCTTAGAGCCAAAATCAGTGTCATGTGTGTGATGTACATGTGTCAATTTATAGTCTACACTAGCTAACAGGATGTCTGATATTTCTGGGATCCTCCATGACCAGCTTCATGAACGTTATTTGACTTGGTATTCCGGTCTTTAGTGTAGTTGAGACAATACTCCGTTGAGAATGAGTCTTCTCTTGACTATTTCTGCATATGTGTTAGTTATAAACAAAATATAACTGTTATAAATGTTAATAAAAATAATAACGGTAATAGTCGGGATCCTAAGGTAGTTGATGATCCTAGATATTTGAGGATCTTGAATATTTTCAGGATCCTGGCCTTAACAATTGGCCCGAAGTTATTCCTGAAAATGTAAGAGTTAATTTTGAAAATTTTAAAGGAATAACTTAAATAAAAGAGATAAAATGAGAGAGAAAAGTAAATTTTCAGAATTAACCCTCAACGGCTAGGTAATTTGAAATTCAACGTGCAGATAACTAGCCGTTAACAGTCAAATAAGCCTCAACTCCTTAGTATAAATAGACGTGATCAGTTCCTTCATTCTTTACTTATCTCGTTCTCCCTTTCTTTACCTGTGCCACTTTTCGAGTACTGACGGTTTATTAGAAGGTAACTATTTCTACGTTTTTATTTCTTCCGTTATGGTTAGAAAAATGGTTGTTTCATGAAAAAACATATTAGCCTTCCCTGATGATGACTTTACCGATCAAGGGATCCTCTCTTATGAGGAGACGTGTTCTTTCGGTGTCGATGATATTGAGTCTCTAAGAATAATTGGAGCCTTTCCTTCCAAAGTTGTTATCAGGCCCTTCGATCTTCTCATTCAACCCGACTTTGTTTCTCCCACTTGGGTGTGCTTTCTTGAGTACCCTTTCTCCTTGGTCTTGAGATATCCGTTTCTCGGGATTGTCTTTGAATTCTTTAGGGTGACTGGGATTTCGTATATCCATGCCATGCCAATCGTCTGGAGGATCCTATATTGGATCGACCAGGTAAATCAATCAAAAGGCCTTGATATAGGCCTTTCTGAATTAGCTTGCGTATATGATCTCACAACCTTTGGGAATTCTCATTTCCTCCTCAAGGTCAAAACCCACAGATCTCCTCTAGTCTTGAAAACCAAGCACATTGATGGAGCTTGGAAAGAAAGATACCTCTTTGTGAGACGTGACTATGTTCCCAAATGGAATCCCCTGTTGGATACTTGGTTCAAAAAGGGTAGGATTCTTTATTATTAATATAAGGATCCTGGAATTCACATATTCATATTTTGTTTTCTCCCTTGTAGCTTTCAAATTCAAAGAGCTCATTCCTGTTATTGAGGATTCTGAAGAGAAGATTAAGAAGTTTTTGGCCTTGTTTGAAGCCGAGAGATCCTTACGATTCGATCAAACCATCCTGCAGGAAATCTCTTCTACCACTGACCTCATGTCGACATGTAATGATCCTTGGTTCTTTTTTCTTGTGATGAAGATCCTTAATAGTTTTTGGTTATATATATTTATATAGGATCCAAAGTTACTCGCTCTAGTGCTTGCTTCACTCTTGTTGATCTTGACATAACCATGTCAAAGGACTAGATAGTCTTGAATAAGGAGAAGAGTTCATCTTCTATTCCTCCCAAAAGATCAACTGTTGACTTGACAGATTTCATCTTCTCTTCCTCCCAAAAAAGGAAAACAGTAGAGTCCACAAGTTTATCTTTGGAGAGCCTTAGAGCTGAGGAAGTGCTCCAAAAGTCGGTGTCTTTCTCCCAAGCTGTAAGTGTTGATTTTATTCATTTTATCTTTCATTTTACTTTTTGCTGACTCACAATGTACATGTCTTAGGTCTCTAATCATGTTTCCGCTGATCTAAGGATCCAGGCAAATAGGACTGAACACGCCCTTCAGGGACAAGATAGGATGTGGAAATCGTCCAATGAGGATCTACTGAGGAGGGTGGATCTGCTCAGCAAGGAGAACGCTGAGAAAGAGGAGGAGCACGTGCACGAGATAGAGGAAGTGATATTTGATGCGAAGGTTAGTGATGCGGTGGCTGTTTGGGAGGCCAATATCTGTTTTGCGGAGGATCTTGAGATTGTAGATTCCTAGGACATGGACGGTTGGCGCGAGGCACTGGCCAAATTGATTGGCAAGCCTGCTACCGCCAACCAGAATCCTGTATTGAGACTGTTTGAAGGAGGGGAGAAGGAGGGTGCGACCGATGATGACCAGACTAAGTTCTAGGCCTGCAAAAACTTAGTTTAAGTAATTTTTGTCTTTATCAATGATGTAAAAACAATTAATCTTCCGGTGGGGTTGGTATGCAACCCTTTTTTGAATGATATGATGGTATTTTTCCTTTTATATATCTCTTTTGACTTCTCTGCATGATTGTTATGATATTAGGATCTTTGAATAATAAGGATCCTAGAAAACTTGGTTCCTGCAAACAATTATGAGACAAATTTTCTTAGCGGATCATTTTTAGCGTGCTTAAATTCTGGTAACCAAATGGTTTTTTCTTAGGATCCTATAAATCGCTTGATGGGTTCTCCAACGAGATAACACATCTCTATTCTAAGTTCTAGATTGTTGAGTGCTTTACAACGATCATAAGCCTCATAATCGTAAACTTTCATTTGTGTTAGCAAGGAAGGAATCCTACTTCACATAGCATAGAGTGTTTCATTAACCTTATCAGTTGGTACAAGATCAAAAGACTTCTCATAAAACTATTCATGGTACAATCCATGAATTATTAGTATACCTAATGTGACTCATCTAGTACAAAATCAATCAATGATTTGTGTCTTTATCCAACTAAGTCTTCCCAGTGGCAGTGTTCTAGGCGGAGATAGATTATGAAACTCTTTCACATTTACTTAGATGATCGATAAGGTTTTGGACTGAGATTCTCACTATGAGTGTCTCGTCCTATTGCCCAGTTGATTCTTAGCTTCACTTTCTAAGAGCTCTGAACACCTGCAAGGTTCAAGACTCATGTTTACACGAAGTTGCTCTTACCATGTATTGTGATTAATTTGAACAGTCCATTAGTGAAAACTAATTCCAACAGATATTCACATCACCTAGTGATGTATTCATCATCTATCTTGAAAAATAAGATTTGCATTTATCACAAGACTCAAGGTCAGATGATATCTGAAATCCGATCTAACTGGACACTTGGTAATGTAGTTCTCATTTATCTATCCAAGACTATGATTCCACAAATACATTTCACCCAAACCATTTGGATGTATTTGAATAAGTACTTATTATGGTCAATCTGAACGATCAAATAGGTAAACTAACATCAATAGATATTCACAATAGTACATATTTTTCAAATATTTGAATCAACTTTGAACTATTGCTACTATACTAATTTCATAGATTTCATGAATTTCTTTTAACATTTTAGAATGCTCTACATTTAAATAAGTCAGAACTACCTCATGAATCACAGTATAAACAATTTCAAGACCATAGAGTAAACATTTGGGAAAAGAGTTGTCTTTTTATCCCATGAATAGTAGCAACGACATTCATGATCAAATTATCTTCTCCATGTTTCGATCTTCCTACTTCATTTTAGTCACTGCATATTCTTGCAAATTTCAGTACTTAATCCTTAGTAAAATACTCAAGGTTTAGAAGTAATGTTCTACTGGAATTATGAATCCATCTATTTGATTGAATACTAAACATGGGAGAAGTAGTTGTCTTTTGATCCTATGGAAAGTAGCAAGGGCTCGTAATCCATGAGCAAATTACCTTCTCCATGTTTTAGTCCTTTCACTTCATATATATATATATATATATATATATATATATATATATATATATATATATATATACATATATATATATATATAATTCTTAGTCCTTTCTTGTTATGGAAACGAATAGCTATCAGAACATGTCTCAAAATAGGCCTTCCTTTGTCATTGGCGTTTGGTCCTAGATTAGGTTTACCAACACTAATCGACTTTTAACCAATTGGCAATTGGCTTTCTTCATCTTGAAACTTCTATTCATGATAGTAAAACATGGGAGTGTTTTAAAGTTTGAGTTTCTATGATTGGCCATGTTAGTTTCAAAATGAAACCTCAACATGCTACAAAACTCCTTCATGGTCATTCCAAGTTGTTCATATCAAAATCAAAATGAATCGGTTATAAGTACATGTCAGCTAGTCGACCAACCCTAGTCAACTCCTAAATCAAGGAAATTCCATTTTACTTCAATATGTCAGTTTACAACGTACATTTGAGCTCTTTCTAATAGTTTAGAGTGCAATGTATGGAGTAACCTCGGGAAGAGCTTTATCAAAGACATGATCTTTCCTTTTGTTTATGACAACTATTCCCAAACTATGAATTCAGACAAGATTTATCATCCTCATAGGTAATCCTTTCAAAGGTTTTATAGTAGTAGATTTTAGTGGATAAGGTTATAAACATTATTCAATATCAATTTCCATTATAGTTTGTTTCATTAATCCTTAGAAAATAATCACCCTAAATAAAATTATTTTAGAAGGATAGGATCCATATTTGGCTTCATGATGTGTAAAGGGATCGGGGTTTAAACACACCATAACGTTATTTAGGTAGGCAAAGCCCATTGCCAATTTCAATCACCACAAAATTCCTAGATCTTTGAGATTCATTGACTGTCAATGACATGTTAATCCCGGATTATGTTTATCTCAAATTCAATGACAGGGTCACCGCGGATCACCGAATAGATGGTGAATCGACCATACAAAATCGTGTGGTCCAGGGCTCAAGTTACGCTTGAGATTTGCGAGTTCCACATCATTCTCTACCTATACTCCCAAATTGACTTGCTGATTAACCACACGAGCTCCATCAACAGGTTATAAAGAGAATGTGCAACTTTTATGGATAACATAAGATTCACATTAAATAGATTGTGAATTAACCAAACAAAATCACATGGTCCCCGACTAAAATTACGCTTGAGATTCGCGAGTTCCATATGATTCTCAACTATACTCTAGATTGATGTGTCGGTTAACCACACGAGCTCCACCAACAGAATATAATAAGACTGTGAAATTTTCATGGATAATATGAGACCCACATTCTATTAATAAAATGGGATTTTGTTTTATACTTGTATTTAGAATACTTTTAGATTGACCATTATCACTATCAAACCCTTTTAGTAACTTCGTTCTCAAAATGCAATTGGGCGGTGAGGGTGGTAAGCGTAAAGCATATTAAATATCGACCTCATTAGGAATCATAGAGACCTCTTTAAACCCCTACATCAGAATGGGTGAGCTTAGTCATGATAAGACTGATAATGTCAATATTTAAACTCGCGAGGGCGAATGTTGTAATTTTCTTATACATATAGTAGATACAATTTTAATATACATAAGGGGTAAATTTAAAACTCTTTAAATTTAGCTGTCTAATATTAATTCTAATTAATTGCGAGGATGCAATATAACAATTAATAAATCATAAGGAGTTAATATTCAAATTTCTAAATCACTATTATAAATAATATTAAATATTTAAAATTCACTATTTAAATGATAAATAAATATTCAAATTCAAAGAACCATATTTAAATAATATTCTTCAAATGTAAAACAATTTAAATTTGGCATTTATCCATATTTAACAAACCTTCAAATTTGAAAGAAGAAAAATTAAGGAAACCCTAAATTCGGCGGGCTCACGTCGTGAGCTACGAATGAAGGTTTTATCAATTACGAATTTTTCAATCATTCTTCTTTCATTCAATTTAAAATAAGTTTTTACTAAAATATGGATCTAGGGTAAATATAATCGACAACCAATGGCTCTAATACCACTATTGGGTTTTCTACACATCAAATACACTCTAAACTAGGTAGCGTAAAAATCAAAATTACGATATACCTGTAACCTATGGATCTATGGTTTCATGCTACTTAAATCTACCTTAGAAAACGTAACACAAAGAAGAAAAACATACCTATTATGTAGCCCTTGATCTCCATGCTTGAGATCTCGATCCTCTATGAAGTTCCATGGATGAGAGGACCCAAACCAAAATCCTTCTAATGGTATCACAGCCAATGACACCAAAGAGTGGAATAAAAATAACTAGGACAAGGGTTAATTTCACAAACCCTAAGAGTGTTAGAAATCATCCCCTAAAGGGAGTGGAAGAAGGGTTAGCGAAACTTCAAGCCAAGGTGAAAGGAAGATTGAAATCCGTAAGGCCCTATTTATAACATTGGATCCCTTTTAGGTTTTGTTCTCCTTCCCATGTGGGATGGGAAGCCAACAACGAAATTCACTCATTTTCCCATGTGGGATGGAGTGATTTTCATCCAACCCTAATTTCATAAGGGTTTTGGAACATTCCTGACTAGGCGACTATCAGTTGATGAATACTCAACCCTTAAATTAATTAAACTATTAATTAATTTCCAAAATGTTTTCCAATTAGTTTCTAATTAATTATTAACCATAATAGTTAATAAACCAATTTCTAATTTATTTATTCTACTTAATTTGGGTCTTCAGGGCAACCCAAAAGGACCCTATTATTATCATAAATATTACCAATAGTTAATGACCTTGGACACTATTTCTAACATAGATTTGTTAAGTTGTTGGAACCCAATTACCACGACCCGGAGTTTGGATGCCAAGAGGTGGCAATTGCGGAAAACCCGAATATTTTGTTGTGAAGTGCCCACGACCTGACAATGTGAGGCCACGACGTGGTGACCTATCCAGACGACGTGGACAACTAACTTTGCCCATGATTTTGACCATGTAAAAATTAAGGAAACCCTAAATTTCGCGGGATATTTTGGGTATTTTAAGCGGTAATGTAAAGCCCCATTTCTGGTATGTGATTTAAATAAAGTATTTTCTTTTGTTGAGGGGTACTCGACGAGTCTGTAGCCCGACTCGACGAGTAGAGACGGGATGATCACGTGATTTAAGTTGGCTACTCGACGAGTCCATACGTTGGGACTCGGCGAGTCTGCCTGTCTGGATGAAGACCTAATTTAAGGGTTTGCACCCTATTTAAACACACTTATACGCCCCAACCTCACATCTATCACTCTCAGAACATTTCCACTGTAAACCCTAGCCCCATTTTTGAGTTTTAGTGTGTTTGTGCTAGCTTGGAAGCTTTGGGAAGAGAAAGAAGGAAAGAAAGTCCATAGGAGAGAAGGGAGATCTAGGAGTTAGCTTTCATCTGTTCTCATTCAGGTAATGAAGTTATGACCTTGTGTATTCCTCCATTAAAATGCTTGTTATGCCTTCTTTGGAGCCTCTTATGATTCAAACTTGAGAGATGGACTCTCTTTTTGATGGAAACTTCAGATTTAGACCCTTATTGCATTCTAGAAGTGTAAAGTTTCAGTCATAATCGTGATTGAGGTCCTTCTTGAGCTTAGAACCCCATTAAGAGCTTAGTTTTCACATTTGAAGCCTTTAAAGCCAAGCATACACGTAAAGTTTGCAACTTTACGTGATAAGCATGCCCTAGAAGCTTGGATTTTTGATTTGGAGCCGCTGCATGGCTCAAATCAGGTTTGTATGGAAAAGGGACTGAATGGACTCGGCGAGTCGCAAGCTTGACTCAGCAAGTCATATGAAGATAGCTGTGGACTCGATGAGTTGGATGAGCAACTCCGTGAGTCCGATGAAGATTGCCTTAGACTCGATGAGTTGTTTGAACAACTCGACGAGTCGGATGAGTTTTCCCAAGAAAAGTAGTGTTTGAGTGAAATAGCTTCATTCTTTCTTAGTTACATGTAAAGTTAGCAACTTTACGTGTTCAGATGGTTCCAGGGGCTCAGATCTACAAGTTAGATGCTCTAGAATGGTTTAGAATTCGATTGTATGGAATCTGTGCGACAGGACTCGGCGAGCTGTTCTTCGGACTCGATGAGTCGAGTCGCGAGTCCCCGTTTTTCTTCGACTTGTGAGTTCAGGGTGAGTCAGGGAGTGGGAAAGGGACTCGGTGAGTTAAAGTCAGAGTTAGTAAAGAAGGAAATCGGCGAGTCTCCGCCCTGACTTGGCGAGTCCGGTCAGCTGGGAGTTGACTTTGACCAAGGAGTTGTCTTTGACTAGGGGTAAAATAGTCATTTTACCCTGAGAGCATTTACTAGTAACTGATCTAGTGTTTTTGGGATTTGTAGGCGGACAGTTCCGGAGCAGCAGTCAGCCACTTTTAGAGTTAGCATCCCAGCAGCCAGCACTACGAGGTGAGTTTCCTCCCAGTAGGAACGGGTCTATGGCCACAATGCCGACCCGTTTAGTTAGCAGTAGTTCCGAACCTTGGTCCGATGCAGTAGTTAGATTGCTTGATGTCTTTGTGATTCAAGCATGTCTTTGTGTTATGTGTTCCGTACTTCGGTCCGATGAAGTATGGAGTATACGTGTTTATGCTAGTTGATATGTGTTTATACTATGCTATGTTCAGTCAGTTCCGAACTTCGGTCCGATGCAGGGGACAAGGTCCCAGTCAGTTCCGGACTTCGGTCCGATGCAGTTAGTTCTAGAATTTGGTCCGATGCAGGGGACAAGGTCTCAGTTAGTTCCAGACTTCGGTCCGATGTAGTTTTCGGGCTTCGGTCCGATGCAGAGGGCAAGGCCCGGTACGTGCTTTATATGTTATTGTATGGTATGTGGTAGTTTGGGGGAGCTCACTAAGCTTTGTGCTTACAATTTTAGTTTTGGTTTCAGGTACTTCCGCAAGAAAAGGGAAGAGCTCGGGATGATGGCATTACACACACCATAGTTTCAGCTTTTGTCCTGGGAGTTTATTTCAGATAGTATGTTATGTTGATACAGTTTTTTTTGTTATGACACATCTATTATAAGTTTTTGGGATTTATGACGTACGATTTCATGATATATTATAAATGGTTGATAACTTTAGTATTATTTAAAAAAAAAATTGTGTCGTATTTTGGGTCGTTACAAGTTGGGATCAGAGCCTTGGTTTGAGGGATTCAGGCACACTTACGGGTATGACTGAACTCAAACTAAGGAAATAGTAAAAAGGTTTTCGAAAGAAAAATGTTTTCAAAGGAATTTTGAAAAAGAGAATTAAAAGGAAAAGAGTTTTGAAAACGAGAAAAAGGTATGGTGCATGCGATCAGCCGAGCTCAAGTAAGTACTCCCAAATTACCCATACAAGTTTACATTATGATTATCTGTTTCAATTTCAGTAGAACAGCATGCTAGAATAGGACTAAGGATCTAGGGAGATGCCTTATGTGCCTGATATATGTGTTTCATCTTTATGAGAATTGCATGCTAGTATTGAGTAGACAACAGTAGGATAGCCTGTTTAGGTTATGCCTGATAGTATGAGCTTAGCATTGTATGCTAGTACCGTTTCTTGTTATGAGGATGGAATTGCTTGAGTAGTTTCTTGTGTTCGAATGTTGCTTTCTTTGTGCTTTGTGGGACTCCGAGTAATGGGAGTTAGCCATTAGGTGAATACATCACATCGCATGTGATCAGGGTTGAATAATCTCAAAGTGTTGGATTTGGCCCTACTGCGCAGCTCTTGTTTGTGTCTAACCGTTGTAGGGACGAGTCTTTTACTCGAAGGATTTGTTGGATTAATGTCTAAGTCCATAACTATATTTGGTATGTACTTGACCCGACCCGGCATGGTCCATTTGGGTTGCACTTCACCGACACAATTTATATGGATAATCTTTTGAGAATAGTATGTTTATGATTAATATTAATATGTTATAAGTTCTAATATATTAATATGGAATCATATTATTTAATTAGTATTGATGAAGAATTAATTTATAATTAATTAAGTGATCAAAAGGAACTAATTAAATATGGATTCTTATATATATGGAATGGGCCAAGTTCATTTAGGTTGGGCTAAGCATTCATGGATAGTCCATGGAGTGTTTAACCCATGGATCCTAGGAAATGAAAGGTCATGGGTATTAGGGTTTAACCCTAATCCTCCATACTATATAAAGATGTCTTTGGTTGGTGAAATTGGCACTAGTGTGGATACACTAAAGAAGGGCTAGCCAATTTCACTAGAGAGAACCAAGTAATCATATTCTCTAAAGTATTCCAAGGTGTCTTGGTGATTTGTGATTCCACTTGAGGCTTCCACACTATTGGGGCTAAGCTCTTAAAGCTTGAAGACATCAAGCTACATCAAGAGGTATGTATTCTATCTTGTTACATTCATAGTTTTTGTATGCTAGATTAGGATAATACCTTGGATGTTCTTATTTGCATGTATAATAGAGAAAACATAGATCCAAGGTATTTAGGGTTGCATGTACACTTAGGAAGTGTTAGAATGCTCAAAACCCAACAGTGGTATCAGAGCCACGGGTTGTTTTCTGTTATATTGATGCAAATATTTTATTTTCAAAGTTGAAAAAAAAAACATGAAGTTTGTCAAATTTTAAGATAATTACTTGTTCTTGTGAAAAACTAATTATTTGTAAAATTTGAATAATTTGCTTTATGAGTTGAATTAGGTCAAATTTAATAAAAGATAAAATAATATGATTATTTTATTAGTTTTAAAAGTTTGATCTAAAGAGTTTTATTTTTTTGAAACCTCCATAAGTTATGGATATGAAAAGGTTTTTAAAAAAAAAATTTGATTCAAAGTTTTTTTGGAGTTACAAAATTTGGTGTTAATGTTTTAAAGGATTCCATAACTTAAGAATAAGTTATGGATCACCAAAAGTTTTTTGTGTTACCTTGTTTTATGAGTGAATTTAGATTAATGAATAAAATTATGTGATAGTTGGTTTTAATCCAAATTAATCTAAGAATTGATTCTAAAATGTGTTTTTGTAACTTGTCCTCAAGTTATATGAAAAGTCACATTTAAGAATCATAAAACTCATAAAAATTGGCAAAGGTTACAAAAATGAAGAGTCTAGTTCTAATTAAATGGTTTTATGACTCCATAACTTGTCCTCAAGTTATGGAGGACCAAGAGTCTCTTCATTTAATAAAATAAAATAAAATAAAATAAAAGGTGTAACCTTAATTAACTCCATAAGTTATAAAATAAAGAAAAGTTAATTCTTTTATTAGTTTAAAGTCTTCCATAACTTGTCCTCAAGTTATGGAATTTGAAGAGTTTTTGGATTAAAACTACTTTAAACACATAAGTTATGGAATTAATTAGTTTTGAATAGTTTCAAAACTTGCCCTCAAGTTTTGGAATTTGTAAAGTTTTCACTTATGAATACTTTAATTCCAAGTTAGCCCTTAGAATTTTAAAAGTTAAAATTCAACCCTTATACTTTATAATATTATAAGTTAATAATATATATATATATATATATATATATATATATATATATATATATATATATATGTATGTATGTATGTATGTATAAGAGTAAAGTCAGTCTTACCGCTAGTACGCCTCATTCACGAAGCCGGTCTATAAGGTGGGTATAAGGTTGTTGCCTATAAAATGGCAACTTAATGGGTGTCCACTCTCACCCACCGCTTGCTTGACTGGTGGAGGGTCGTTAGCCGAACGGGTTTGACAGGACTAGAATTCTCCCTTCATTAAAAGTATTAATGATAATACTAAGTAACTAAACTCTTAATAATACCCAATCTTAGTTACTTAGGAAAAATGTGAATAAGGTGCTAACCCATGAAATTACACTTTACACTTTGTCTAAGTCGTTAGTGGAGCGTGTGTGGTTAACCGGCACACTAACTTGGACTTAACAAGGTAGGTAAAGGGTGACTTAATATTTATCATAGTATCGATGGAGCGTGTGTGGTTAACCGGCACATCGGTTGATGGGCAATTTATTAAGGGTACCAAGTGATTTGCATGGTTACTTCACACCTTGTTTTGTGATCCTCGGCATCCCAGTCACAAAACCTGAAGGGCACACTCGAGATTGAAACATGCCTTTGAAAAGTTCAATGAATCTCAAAGATCTAGGAGTTTCAAAACCAATTAAAACCTAATAATTCATTTCGTTTATCTTGGTGGAAGTTGGTGAATCGTCATTCACCTACCTTCAAATATTTTATAGCTTGGATTACGGCATACCTCTTCTAAGTTATAAAATAGTTTGTTGGGTCCTAGCCTTAATATTTCATATTGGGTGTCATATTAAGGACTTTAAATCAACTATCTTGAATATCTCCCAAAAGATGTCTGTAATAGACACCTATGATCTTCCCAAATCTAGTGAAACAAGGTTTCCTAAATGAAGATGATGTCCTTTGGAAATCATACTTCTTTCACCTCCTCCAATTATTCTCCCCAACCCACAAGTTCATGAAAAGTTTAAGGTCACTCAAGCCCTATTGGCAAGGCAAGGTCTAGGTGTGAACACAGCTTGGAGATGTAGTCACATATTGACAAGCCGGGAGAGTTGGGTGTCAAAGTCTTGAGAAAGTTGGTGGTTCAATCACTTTCTAAGTCACATAGTGAGTTCCTTTGGGACACCTATGAAACAGACTATGACAAGACCCTTAATGATCTTATCTATTTGTTAAGATCAACTTCCTAAAACTTTATGGACATTGACAATGATGACATTGGATATCCAGTAAAGCATTCTCTTCCCAATGGAAAGGGATCGGCCATAGTCAACTCGGTTGACCAAATGGTAAAGAGAAAAGCTAAGTCTGTGATAGTCTCGTGTACCATTATCAAAGGGTCCATATGTTTATATTGCCAAGGGAAGGGGCATTGGTTGCGAAGCTGCCAAATTTACCTAAGGATGTTAAAGTCAATAAGTTTGACTCTACTTCAGGTAAAGACCACTATCTAACTCTGTTAAGTTTCTATTCTGAGATTCCTGATACATGATGTGACTGGGTCACATGGTGATGTTTTAAGAATCAAAGAAAAGTGAAGAAACTTAAAGAAAGAATATGCTGAATCTGATGGCGTAGATGGATTTCTATCGCATAGTTTGAAGATCGGATTCTTGAGCAACTTCTTAGGAGTTATGAGATATTGCTTAGGAATAGATAACAACAAGTTTTCATATGGATTGTAAGGATAAGTTTTTCCGCAAAGTTTTAAAATAAAAGAAAATTTTTTTGATTTTATTTATTTTAAAATATCCTTACAATGGCTTTTGAGGAAAAATTGTTGCTTATATGATTCCATTAAGAGCAAGAGTGGAAATATGAAATTGATTCTTTCATTTGTGGTAATGTCTAGATTTACCAAATAAGGAAAGATTCTCATCACCCAAGTTTCAATTGGACCGGAACTTGGAATCATGCAAGTTGTATAGCATGATGAATGAGAACTTTCAAGTTTTGGAAAATTAAGACTAATTACTCGGCCACATGGATGTGTGAGTCAAGTAAAGGACTAAGGGATCGAGTACACATTCTTGTGCACTGATTAAGTCCACCACAAAAGATTGATAAGACTATTCGTCATAGTTTACTTACAAGCTTAAGTGTAACTCTGAGACATTGGAAAAGGTTCCAATGTATGGCAGGGCGAATAAGAAGAATCAAATTAGGCAGAAGGATAAAAGTTTCTCATATCTGAAAAGATGGGAGAGTACTTTAGTATCAGTTTTGTGATCATCTTAATGATTAAGAAACCATATCAAAATTAGTTCTCTAAGGAAATCTTAGTGCATTCTTATGACTAAGAAGAGGAACTTGAATTGTTGAAATGGTTAAATCAAGAAGATGAGTCATACTTCGTTCCAATACAAGTCTTAGAGTCATACTCCAAGATTGTCATTTGAGTGACATGTCTTAAAGAAGGTTTAAAACACTTGTCAAATGTAAGAGTAAAAGTTTTCTACTCTTGTACATTTGAAATTGGTAAGTTGTGATGTTTTGGATAAAACAAAGACCAACTTAGGCCAATTGGGTAAAGTGTTTTTCTTGATTAGAATCCGCACTATCTCTTGGATGTTTGACAAGGGAGTCTTATATGTCAAGAGGACAGTGGGAGTCTTAAAGGTCTTGAAAGTCTCAAGAAATAATCAAGAATAAAACCTGAAGTTCTTCACTAGCACACGACTTGAGGTTTATAACCTATCGTGTTGACATATCTGTGCCCATTCCAGTTAAAGTTGGCTTTGCATATGAGTTCTTAGAGTTCTCAGTTTGTTGCATAACAACTTGGAAGCAATGGCAGGCCCTTGAGCTGCCAGGTGGCAAGAAGTTAAGATTGAGTTCAATCCATATGGTTTTGGATTTGTCATTATCTTTGTCTTGTGATTATGGTTTGACAAATTCATATGGGTAGGAACTCATACACCATATAAATCTAAGTGTCATAAGGTTTCTCTCCGATTCATGAAAATGATGGTGAGGAAACGCTTTCACTAAGTAGATTTTACGAAGATATCAATTGTGTTATTTGCATTTTCAAAAGTCGTTAGTGGAGCGCGTGTGGTTAACCGGCACACTAACATGGACTTGTGAGAAATGGCAAATGCCTAAGCAATTGAGACCATGATTACGATATCCCTTTTCATGGTTCTTGAAATTGCTTAGACACACAGGTGAGCTATCTACGGAAAGGGTGTATGAATCTAAATTTCAGACTGTCCAGCTGATTTCTGAGTACATGTCAAAGCTAGTGGGAGCATAAGTGTTATGCTAATAATCATCATGTTAGTGGGAGCATGATAATTATGATAAGTATTGCAAGTTAGCAATGTTAATTATAGAAAACAAAAGTTTCAATTGGGAAAAAGTTGTTTTGCTATAATTAAGGGAGAGGAAATTATGCTTCATCTCAAATCTATAAGCTTAGATCGTGAGGTTTTAATCATTTAGTCAAGGATATATATGAATTTCATGTTGGAATGGCTCAACATAAGGAAATTCTGTATATGGGTCCATTACTTGCGTTCTAAAATTCGATTATGATTACGGCATCCCTTTTCATAATCTGAATTATCAGAACTTGGCAAATTGAAATGGAAATATTATAGCAAAAGACTGGTTTAGTCTTTATGTAAGACATCATGAATCGTGTCCCATATGCTTCGGATATAGGATCGATTACATGTGCTATATTCATCCGTTCTAAAATTTTCCAAATGCCTGGGGCATTAAGAAGGGAAAAGGTTTAGAACTGGATATGACTAAAAGGATTAAACAATTGTCGAGGACAATCTAAGGTTTACCAAAGATTGGTTACTCAAGGACAATTGGAAGTATAGTGATAATTCTGGAAGGACCATATTGACATAATCTGTAAGGAGGCAACTCTTGTTCAGAAGTGATAGTCAAAATGGAATCTGGAAATGTTTCAAAGTTAGAATTTTCAATCTGTGTAAGATTAAGGAAACTTAATGCAAGAAGGATATTTCCAAGGAGTTGATCCCCTTTGGAATACTCTGTAATGATTGTTGCCAAGTCTTTGTGACTTTGTGCATAATCGTTACAAGAGGATCAATGCATATAAGTTTAGAATCTAACAGATTTCTGTAAATGGCATGAATTTGGAATTCTTGCATTTGCAGTAAGGATTTGGGAGTGTGAAAAGAGAATCATTGAAGTTATGTTCAATTGATCTAGTTCACAAAGTAAAGATCATAGACAAACATAGTATGCATACTTGGTGTGTGGCATGACTAGTGTTTAAGAAAACATAGTGAACATGCTTGGAGCATGGGACAACTATTGTTTTAAATTCAAGAATAAAGTTGATAGCTGAAACAGTATACAATGAATAATGTGTAATCATATGGTGATAAATAAAAGGTGTTTTATTTATGTTCAAAGGGTTGATACCATATTGGATTCAATTATTATTGTGTTTTATTTTGCATGTTTTGACTTCCCGAATAAACTGGGTTATTCTTCCTGAATGACTAAGCTATTCAAACATCCACAGTCGGTCATATGTTGGAAGTAGATATGAATTAAGACTGTCATGGGTTGGCTTGTAGAGGTCTAAGGTGTTGGACAAAGGGCTACAACACTCATGAGTGCTCATAAGTTCTGAGTATTGGATTCAACCCGCGCTCATTGGAATCACTTCATGGATTTTATCACGAGTGATCATGAGACGATAATATCTTATATTCTTCAAACCTAGAGATATGAGTTGTTACTATGAGTTGGTTGTACATTGATTGCACGAAAACACATTTGGTAACTCGGTGCTATAAAACGTGCCTTTGTGTATGATTCAACAAGTAGTAGAACAAGCCATATGAGTCGAAGTTTATCCATTCCTTTTACCTTCGGGACAAAAGCGATATTTGTGGGCCCCTCGATGATTTGATGATGACAAATGGAAGTGCTCGGCCGGGCCAGGACTGATTTGATTTGTTCAATTAGTCAGTCGTCATAAATCGAAAATCGGGAAACAACAAATGGACAGAGAGAATGATTATAATCCATGTCTCAGTCCATACGATATCTAGAATGGAGGAATATATGATCCCTTATCTAATGGACAAGTTCGTTGACAAGATCAGAGTTCGACAGCAGCTTTAAGAGCTACGATTGCCAGTTAGGTTTGAAGTCATACGCAATAATAGTTTTAGACTTATCCAAGTGGGAGACTGTTGGATTAATGTCTAAGTCCATAACTATATTTGGTATGTACTTGACCCGACCCGGCATGGTCCATTTGGGTTGCACTTCACCGACACAATTTATATGGATAATCTTTTGAGAATAGTATGTTTATGATTAATATTAATATGTTATAAGTTCTAATATATTAATATGGAATCATATTATTTAATTAGTATTGATGAAGAATTAATTTATAATTAATTAAGTGATCAAAAGGAACTAATTAAATATGGATTCTTATATATATGGAATGGGCCAAGTTCATTTAGGTTGGGCTAAGCATTCATGGATAGTCCATGGAGTGTTTAACCCATGGATCCTAGGAAATGAAAGGTCATGGGTATTAGGGTTTAACCCTAATCCTCCATACTATATAAAGATGTCTTTGGTTGGTGAAATTGGCACTAGTGTGGATACACTAAAGAAGGGCTAGCCAATTTCACTAGAGAGAACCAAGTAATCATATTCTCTAAAGTATTCCAAGGTGTCTTGGTGATTTGTGATTCCACTTGAGGCTTCCACACTATTGGGGCTAAGCTCTTAAAGCTTGAAGACATCAAGCTACATCAAGAGGTATGTATTCTATCTTGTTACATTCATAGTTTTTGTATGCTAGATTAGGATAATACCTTGGATGTTCTTATTTGCATGTATAATAGAGAAAACATAGATCCAAGGTATTTAGGGTTGCATGTACACTTAGGAAGTGTTAGAATGCTCAAAACCCAACAGGATTATCCAAGGCTCGTCACATGTGATGGTATTCAGGTGATGACTAATTGGCATTACAAGGAGGTCTTCAGCGGCTGAGGACTGGTTTTGGTTGAGTCAGAGATTTCCATAGGGCAAGCCTAGGATGAGAGTAGCAGAGATCAGTAACAGTAGTAGTGACTTGGTGGAGTCGAGGCAGCTCTTGAGGAAGGTACTGATATATGTGGAAGGTAGTAGGGGTCCATACTACTGGAAGCAGAGGATTTGTACTTAAATCAAGGAAGGCTGAGATGAGACCGGGAAACCTGTAGTAGTAGCGACCCCTCGAGATACATCAGTGTTTCTGACGTTTATCGTAATGTGTTTTCAGAATGATGGTTTTACACCCAAGACCAGCAGGCAGCAGTTCAAATGCCGGGGAGGGATCAGGATCAGGCTCGGGGGCCGAGCAGTTGGATGAGCAGACTAGGGAGTTTTTCACTTCAGAGGTTACCCGTATCATACTTGAGCAGGCTCCGGTGATCTTTGGTTCGATCAAGGAGGGTATCTTAGAGTTGATGGATGAGAAGTTGAGCACGTTCCGTGCTGAGATGGCAGCCGTAATGGGGTCGTGCACACTCACCTTCAGGGAGTTCCGGGCATATGGAGCTCCAGACTATCATGGGGCACGGGACCCCATTGCGAGTACCAGGTGGTTGGCAGACATTGTTGACGCTTTCTGCACGAGCAGATGTCCCGAGGGGGACAAGGTCAGATTAGCATCTTGTCTTCTGAAGGACAGGGCACATGACTGGTGGGAAGAAGTTGGGCATGTCATCGGGCATGACGCATCACTTGATGCCATGACTTGGGCTGATTTTACTACCAGGTTCAGAGCCGAGTTTGCACCGGTTATTGAGGTGCAACAGTTAGCCAGATAGTTCCAGGATCTTACCCAGACTACAGAGTCAGCGGTGGAGATTACCGCCAGGTTCATGGAAAGGGCCCTTCTTGTTCCTCAGTACGCAGCTGATGAGGAAATGAAGAAGGCCCGTTATCATGAGATGCTGCGGAGTGATATCCGCCAGTTGTGAGCCGATCCAGTTGTAAGACATTGGATGATATGATTGCGAGGGCCAGAGAGAGAGAGAGAGAGAGAGAGAGATTGATCTTAAGATGGAAAAGAAGAGGAATCCGGAGGCGGCTTCGGGTACAGGGAGTTCGGGCAAGAAGTCGAAGGTTTCAGATCATAGGTCCAAAGGTCAGCAGAGCCACAGTCGGTGTGGCAAATGTGGGAGATTGCATGATGGGGCGTGCAAGGCAGGGAGTTCCGGCTGCTACAAGTACGGTTGAACTGGGCATATGAGCAGAGATTGTACGGGTTCTACCACCACCACCGCCACCGCAACATTAGATCTGATTTGCTTCCATTGCAATTAGAGGGGACATAAAAAGTCCCAGTGCCCGAGCTTAGCCACAGCAGGGAAGGTTTCGGCACCTGCCCCTGCTACATTGAGGATTACAGACGGTCGTCAGGGCCGGACCGAGGTGCCAGTGGCGAAGAGTAGAGCTTTTCAGATGACAACAAAGGAGGCACGAGCAACTCCTGACGTGGTGACGGATATGTATTTTCCTTTTTATCTCTGCATTTATCATCGATTGTTTCTAATGTTATATGTTTGTGTATAGGGTCGTTCTTAGTGAACGGCATTTCAGCAACAGTGTTATTTGATTCGGGGGCTACCCGATCGTTTGTCTCTCTTGCGCTTAGCAAGAGGTTTAGCAGAGCTCTAGGGGAGCTGGATTGTCTACTTGAGGTGGAGATAGCCGATGATAGGACCGTCAGAGTCGCGAGAGTGCATAAGGCATGCTTGATGTAGTTATTCGATGTGCAGTTTTTAGTAGACCTGGTCCCTATTCCTTTCCGAGGGAACAAGATCATAGTAGGCATGGATTGGCTGAGCCCCAATGAAACAACCCAAAACTACGACCCGAAAATTTCATTTTTAATATAACCAAGAGTCATAAAACTGAGTATCATATGATAAAACCATACGCTACGTATCTCAAACCATACTAAAATACTGTGAGAAAACTGTATCACAACTATATCAAAACAAATCTAAGAAAACTGTATCAACTCCCAGGACAAAAACTGAAGTTATGGTGTGTGCGATGCCATCATCCCGAGCTCTTCCCTTTACTTGCGGAAGTACCTGAAACCAAAAACTGAAACCGTAAGCACGAAGCTTAGTGAGCCCCCCCCCCCCCAAACTAACACATACCACACAATAACAAATAAAGCACATACTGGGCCTTGCCCACTGCATTAGACCGAAGTCCGGAACTAGCTGCATAGGACCAAAGTCCGGAACTGACTGCATCAGACCGAAATCCGGAATTAACTGCATCGGACCGAAATCCGGAACTGACTGCATCGGACCGAAGTCCGGAATTAGCTGCATCGGACCGAAGTCCGGAACTGACTGGGACCTTATCCCCTGCATCGGACCGGAGTCCGGAACTAACTGCATCGGACCGAAGTCCAGAACTGTCTGAACATAGCATAACATAAACACGTATTTGCTAACATAACACATATACTGCATCGGACCGAAGTCTGGAACACATAACACAAAACATGCTTGAATCACAAAGACATCAAGCACTCTAACTACTGCATCGGACTGAAATCCGGAACTACTGCTAACTAAACGGGCCGACATTGTGGCCGTAGACTCGTTCCTACTGGGAAGGAAACTCACCTCGTGAATTGGCTGCTGTGTGTATGGCTCTGGAAGCTATCTGCTGCTGCTCCGGTATCTCCCCGGCTACAATTCCATAAACACACTCAATCAAATACTAATCACTGCATTGGGGTAAAATGACTCTTTTACCCCTGGACAAAGTCAACTCTCCCGGTCAAAGTCAACCTACAGTTGACCTGACTCGCCGAGTTGGGCCGCCAACTCGCCGAGTCTTTATTCTCACTTCTCAACCCTACTCGTGGCTACTCGTCGAGTATGGAATCAACTCGACGAGTTCCCTTTTGATTCTAAAACTCAGGCAATCTGCATCCGACTCGCCGAGTCGTATGAACAACTCGACGAGTGGTTCTTCGAGCTAAGAAGATTGCCTTGGACTCGCCGAGTTGTATGAACAACTCGTCGAGTCCCTCCATTACTGAGTCTGACCTCCAACTCACTGAGTCCACTCTACTACTCACTAGTCCCCACTCGGCATCACTCAAACGGGAAAAATCGGGGACTCACGACTCGACTCGCCGAGTCGTTCTTCCGACTCGCCGAGTCGCTTGCATGCAGCTACTCTAAACTCGATTCTGCTTGAATCCAGCGTATAAAACTTGTAGATCTGGGCTCCCTTAGCTCGATTAGCACGTAAAGATTCTATCTTTACGTGGCCATAAGCATCCATGAAGATTATAAGGCTCAAAAATCATAATAAAGGCTAGATCTAGGGTTCTCATGCAAAGCATCTTCAAAAAGGCAATAGATCCGGGCTCTACAACTCCTAAATGAACAGATCTAGGGATATCTCGACCTATTAAGGCATCCATACAACTATAAGGTTTGGAAAATACATCAAACTAGCCCTAGAAGTGTTCTAATGGAGGTTTAAAGCATAAAACAGAAGGAATCTGAGAAATACCTCAATGAACTCTGATTTTGACCTTGGATCTTTGCTCTACACCTCTTCCCTTTGGTCCTTTCTTCTTTCTCTTCTTCAAACCTTCAAGGATTCACACAAAACATTTTAATCAATCAAGGAATGGTTAAGGGTTTTCTCACAGGCTCTTTGAGGGTGAAGGAGGCGAGTTTGGGGCACATAACATTGCTTAAATAGTGAGCAAACCCGGAGATTTAGGGTTTCTTCCTGGCAGGCAGACTCGCCGAGTCCCGAATATGGACTCGCCGAGTCGCCGACTAACACGTCTCGAAATCCCGTCCCTACTCGACGAGTCGGGCTATAGACTCGCCGAGTCCCTCTTGAAAACTTCTAAATAAAAAACATGGAAGCAACATACCAGAGACGGGTCGTTACAATTCTCCCCCACTTGACTCAGACTTCGTCCTCGAAGTCTGCTACAGCTTAATCTGCAAATAACTCTGGGTAGTGCTCTCTCATCTCCTCCTCAGCCTCCCACGTCCACTTAGACCCCTTCCGGTGCTGCCACTGCACCTTCACTAACTGAATTACCTTGTTCCTCAAGGTTTTTGTCTTCTGGTCCAGAATCGCGACCGGCCTCTCAGTATAATTCAGGCTGCTATCAACCTGAATATCTTCTAAGGGAACAACTACTGACTCGTCCACCAAAACAATTCCTCAACTGAGATACATGGAAAGTGTTGTGGATCTGGCTAAGCTCTGCTGGAAGATCCAGCCGATAAGCAACCTGACCCACTCGGGTCAACACCCTGAAAGGACCAATGAACCTGGGACCTAGCTTGCCCCTCTTCCGAAACCTGATGACACCCTTCCAAGGTGAGACCTTAAGAAGGACCATATCGCCCACCCGGAACTCCAAGTCTGAACGCCTCCTGTCGGCGTAACTCTTCTGCCGACTCTGCGCAGTCTGCAGTTTACTACGAACCTACTGAATCAACTCGATCATCTTGAGCACCACCTCTGTGCTCCCAATGACCCGCTGACCGACCTCGCCCCAACAAATCGGGGTCCTACACTTCCTCCCATAAATCATCTCAAAGGGAGGTCGATCAATGCTCGCATGATAATTGTTGTTATACGAAAATTCCGCTAACGGAAGATACGTATCCCAACTGCCACCGGAGTCTAGGACACATGCCCAGAGCATGTCCTCGAGAGTCTGAATCGTCCTCTCGCTCTGCCCGTCCGTCTGAGGGTGGAAAGCGGTGCTGAAATGGAGACGAGTACCCATCTCGTCGTGAAACCGCTTCCAGAATATGGATGTAAAACGGACGTCTCGGTCTGACACCACCCATACCGGCACTCCATGACGTGCCACTACCTCCCGCACATAAATATCGGCTAAGCTTTCTGCCGATATGCTCTCCTGGATCGGTATGAAATGAGCACTCTTCGTCAACCGATCCACTATTACCCAAATCGAATCTACCCCACGTGCAGTCCTGGGAAGCTTGGTGATAAAATCCATTATGATGTCCTCCCATTTCCACACGGGAATATCTAACGGCTGCATCTTGCCGTGAGGCCTCTGGTGTTCTGCCTTGACCTTCCTGCAGGTCAGGCACCTCTCTACATACCAGGCGACATCCCGTTTCATGCAGGGCCACCAGTAATCGGGTCGAAGATCTCTATACATCTTCGTCGCCCCTGGGTGGATAGAAAATCGAGACTTATGAGCCTCGTCCATCAACACCTGCCGTACTCCGCCCCAGTACGGTACCCATACTCTCCCATGAAGGGTCAACAACCCCCGACTATCATAATCAACCGAAGCTACTCGGCCCACTATCCTCTCACACTTCTGTCTCTCCTCCTTGAGGCCCTCAACCTGAGCCTCCCTGATTCGTTCCAACAACGGAGTAATCACTGTCATCCTCATACATAAGTCTCTGATAGGGGCTACTGACACCTTGCTGCTTAGGGCGTCGGCCACTACGTTGGCCTTCCATGGATGGTAAAGGATTTCACAATCATAATCCTTTAGCACATCCAACAACCTCCTCTGTCTCATGTTCAGATTCGGCTGATCCATTAGGTACCTCAAACTCTTGTGATCCGTGTGGATGGTACAACGGACCCCATAAAGGTAATGTCTCCAGATCTTGAGGGAAAACACCACCGCCCCCAGCTCTAAATCATGGGTAGGATAGTTAGCCTCGTGAGGCTTCAACTGTCTCGAGGCGTAAGCTATCACATGGCCTCGCTGCATCAATACTGCTCCCATACCTGTGATTGAGGCATCACAGTAGACTACAAAATCCTCTACTCCCTCTGGCAGGGTAAGTATCGGAGCCTCGCACAACCTCCGCCTGAGGGTCTTAAATGTTGCCTGATGCTCAGGCCCCCAACGAAACACCACCGACTTCTTGGTCAGACGAGTGATTGGCACTGCTATCTTGGAGAAATCCTGAATGAATCTCCGGTAATA
This sequence comes from Lactuca serriola, assembly GCF_051521515.1. Taxonomy (NCBI): domain Eukaryota; kingdom Viridiplantae; phylum Streptophyta; class Magnoliopsida; order Asterales; family Asteraceae; genus Lactuca; species Lactuca serriola. The sequence continues at coordinate 160,751,890 of NC_136416.1, read as the reverse complement.
CCCTGCCAACCCTAAGAAGCTCCGAATCTCGGATGGAGACTTCGGGACCTCCCACTGCATCACGGCCTCTATCTTGGTCGGATCTACTAAAATGCCTCTCTGGTTGACGAGGTGTCCAAGGAACTGCACCTCGTGCAACCAGAACTCGCACTTGGAGAACTTTGCGAAAAGTCTCTCCTTCCTCAGAACTTCTAGCACCTCTCTCAGGTGCTCCTCATGCTGCTCCTGCGTCTTGGAATATACCAAGATATCATCTATGAATACCATCACAGACCGATCCAGCATCGGCCTGCACACACGGTTCATGAGGTCCATGAACGCGGTTGAAGCATTGGTGAGCCCAAATGGCATCACCACAAACTCATAATGACCATACCTGGTCCTGAAAGCAGTCTTCTGCACATCCTCATCTCTGACTCGCATCTGATGATACCCGGAACGTAAATCGATCTTGGAAAACCAAGACGCTCCCTGAAGCTGGTCAAACAAATCATCTATCCTCGGAAGTGGATAACGGTTCTTCACCGTTAACTTATTCAACTCCCGGTAATCTATACACATACGGTGCGACCCATCCTTTTTCTTCACAAACAAAATCGGAGCTCCCCAAGGAGAACTACTCGGTCTGATGAAACCTTTGTCTAGCAGTTCCTGCAACTGCGTAGACAACTCCTGCATCTCAGGGGGAGCTAACCAATACGGTGCCTTAGCTATCGGCGCCGCACCTGGAATCAGATCAATCCCGAACTCCACCTGTCTCTCTGGAGGTCTCTGGAGGTATCCCAGGCAAATCCTCTGGGAATACATCAGGGTAGTCTCGCACTACCGGAACATCATCTACTGCCACCTTACCCTTCTCCCGGGCATCCAAAACATAAGCTACATATCCGGCGCAACCCTGCTGAAAATAGCGCCTCGCTCTCGCGGCTGAACAAAAAGCTGGTTCGCGTTGTGGCCTCTCGCCCTGAATCACTAACTCTCCCCCACTGGGAGTGCGAACTCTCACTAGCTGCAGCTCACAATCAATCACCGCCCCATTGGGACTCAACCAATCCATGCCTACTATGACCTTATTCCCTCGCAGGGGAATAGGGACCAAGTCCACCGAAAACTGCTCGTCGAACAACTTAAGAGAACATCCTCTATGCACTCTGGCGACCCTCACGGTCCTGTCATCTGCTATCTCGACCTCTAGTGGACAATCCAACTCCCCTGGAGCTCTACTAAATCTCTTGCTAAGCGCTAGCGATACAAACGATCGGGTAGCCCCCGAATCAAATAATACTGTAGCAGAAATGCCGTTCACAGAGAACGACCCTATACAAAACATATAATCATAAGCAATAATCAATCAATAATAATATAGAGATGAAAGGAAGATACATACCCGTCACCACATCAGGAGTTGCTCGTGCCTCCTCTGCTGTCATCTGAAAAGCTCTACTCTTCGCCATTGGCGCCTCGGCTCGGCCCTTCCGGCCATCTGTAATCCTCAAAGTAGCAGGGGCAGGTGCAGCCACCTTCCCTGCTGCAGCTAAACTCGGACACTAGGACTTTTTATGTCCCCTCTGATTACACTGAAAGCAAATCAGATCTGATGTTGCAATGGCGGTAGCAGGGGCCGTACAATCCCTGCTCAAATGCCCAGTCCGACCGCACTTGTAGCAGCCGGAACTCCCTTCCTTGCACACCCCATCGTGCAATCTCCCACACTTGCCACATCGACCGTGGCTCTGCTGACTCCTGGATTTGTGATCTGAAACCTTGGGCTTTTTGCCCAAACTACCTGTACCCGAAACCGCCTCCGGTTTCCTCTTCTTCTCCATCTCAAGGTCAATCTCCCTCTCCCGAGCCCTAGCGATCATGTCATCCAGCGTTTTACAGCTGGACCGGCTCACAAACTGGCGGATATCGCTCCGCAACATCTCATGATAACGGGCCTTCTTCATCTCCTCATCGACTGCATACTGAGGAACGAGAAGAGCCCTCTCCCTGAACTTGGCGGTGATCTCCGCCACGGTCTCTGTAGTCTGGGTGAGGTCCTGAAACTCTATAGCAAACTGCTGCACCTCAATAACTGGTGCAAACTCCACCCTGAACCTGGTAGAGAAATCAGCCCAAGTCATGGCATCTAGCGTTGCATCATCTCCAATGGTATGTCCGACCTCTTCCCACCAATCCCGTGCCCTGTCCTTCAGAAGACAGGACGCCAATCTAACCTTGTCCCCCTCGGGACACCTGCTCGTGCGGAAAGCGTTGGCCACATCCGCTAACCATATAGTACTCGCTATGGGGTCCCGCGCCCCGTGGTAATCTGGAGCTCCACATGCCCTGAACTCCCTGAACGTAAGTGTGCGCGACCCCATCATGGCCGCCACCTCGGCACGGAAGGTGCCCAATCTCTATCCATCAACTCTAGGATACCCTCCTTGATCGAACCGAAGATCACAGGAGTCTGCTCTAGTATGAGACGAGTAATCTCTGAAGAAAGAAACTCTCTGGTCTGCTCATCCATACGCTCGGCCCCCGAGCCTGATCCTGATCCCTCCTCGGCACCGGTACTGCCGTCTGCTAGCCTCGGACGCAAAACCACCATTCTGAAACACATCAAGGCAACATCAGAAAACTGAAATATCTCAAGGGATCATTGATACTACTACTAGCTTCCTGGTCTTGCCTCAACCTTCCTTGATTCGAGTACGGATCCTCTGCTTTCAGTAGTATGGGCCCATACTACCTTCCACATATATCCATACTTTCCTCAAGACTCAAGAACTGCCTTGACTCCACCAAGTCACTACTACTACTACTACTACTACTACTACTGATCTCTGCTACTCTCATCCTAGGCTTGCCCTAGGCAAATCTCGGACTCCCCTCAAACCAGTCCTCAGCTGCTGAAGGCCTCCTTATAATGCTAATTATCCATCACCTGAATACCATCACATGTGATGAGGCTCAGATAATCCTTCGAGTAAAAGGCTCGTACCTACAACGGTTGGACCCAAACAAGAGCTGCGCAATAGGGTCAAATCCAACACTCTGATATTATTCAACCCTGATCACATGTGATGTGACGTATTCACCTAATGGCTAACTCCCATCACTCGGAGTCTCACAAAGCACAAAGCAAGTAGCATTCGGACACAAGAAACTACTCAAGCAATTCTATCCTCATAACGAGAAAACTGTATTAGCATACAATGCTAAAATCATACTATCAGGCATAACCTAAACAGGCTATCCTACTACTGTCTACTCAATACTAGCATGCAATTCTCATAAAGCTGAAACACATATAGCAGGCACGTAAGGCATCCTCCTAGATCCTTAGTCCTATACTAGCATGCTGTTCTACTGAAACTGAAACCGAAACTGGAACTAAAACTGAAACTGAACTAATAAACTTGTATGGGTAATTTGGGAGTACTTACTTCAGCTCGGCTGATCGCATGCACCACACCCTTATCTCGTTTAAAAATTCTTTTCTTTCTAAGTGCTTTTCAAAATTCTTTCGAAAACATTTTCCTTTTAAAAATCTTTTTATCTTTCCCTTAGTTTGAGTTCAGATACACCCAGAAGTGTATCCGAATCCCTCAAACCAACGCTCTGATACCAACTTGAAACAACCCAAAAATACGACCCGAAAATTTCATTTTTAATATAACCAAGAGTCATAAAACTGAGTATCATATGATAAAACCATACGCTACGTATCTCAAAACATACTAAAATACTGTGAGAAAACTGTGTCACAACTGTATCAAAACAAATCTAAGAAAACTGTATCAACTCCCAGTACAAAAACTGAATCTGTGGTGTGTGCGATGCCATCATCCCGAGCTCTTCCCTTTACTTGCGGAAGTACCTGAAACCAAAAACTGAAACCGTAAGCACGAAGCTTAGTGAGCTCCCCCCCAAACTACCACATACCACACAATAATAAATAAAGCACATACTGGGCCTTGCCCACTGTATCGGACCGAAGTCCGGAACTAGCTGCATCGGACCGAAGTCCGGAACTGACTGCATCGGACCGAAGTTCGGAACTAGCTGCATCGGACCGAATTCCGGAACTGACTGGGACCTTGTCCCCTGCATCGGACCGGAGTCCGGAACTAACTGCATCGGACCGAAGTCCGGAACTGTCTGAACATAGCATAACATAAACACGTATTTGCTAACATAACACATATACTGCATCGGACCGAAGTCCGGAACACATAACACAAAACATGCTTGAATCACAAAGACATCAAGCACTCTAACTACCGCATCGGACTGAAATCCGGAACTACTGCTAACTAAACGGGCCGGCATTGTGGCCGTAGACTCGTTCCTACTGGGAAGGAAACTCACCTCGTGAATTGGCTGCTGTGTGTATGGCTCTGGAAGCTATCTGCTGCTGCTCCGGTATCTCCCCGGCTACAATTCCATAAACACACTCAATTAAATACTAATCACTGCATTGGGGTAAAATAACTCTTTTACCCCTGGACAAAGTCAACTCTCCCGGTCAAAGTCAACCTACGGTTGACCTGACTCGCCGAGTTGGGCCGCCAACTCGCCAAGTCTCTATTCTCACTTCTCAACCCTACTCGTGGCTACTTGTCGAGTATGGCATCAACTCGACGAGTTCCCTTTTGATTCTAAAACTCAGGCAATCTGCATCCGACTCACCGAGTCGTATGAACAACTCGACGAGTGGTTCTTCGAGCTAAGAAGATTGCCTTGGACTCGCCGAGTTGTATGAACAACTCGTCGAGTCCCTCCATTACTGAGTCTGACCTCCAACTCATTGAGTCCACTCTACTACTCACTAGTCCCCACTCGGCATCACTCAAAAGGGAAAAATCGGGGACCCGCGACTCGACTCTCCGAGTCGTTCTTCCGACTCGCCGAGTCGCTTGCATGCAGCTACTCTAAACTCGATTATGCTTGAATCCAGCGTATAAAACTTGTAGATCTGGGCTCCCTTAGCTCGATTAGCACGTAAAGATTCTATCTTTACGTGCCCATAAGCATCCATGAAGATTATAAGGCTCAAAAAGCATAATAAAGGTTAGATCTAGGGTTCTCATGCAAAGCATCTTCAAAAAGGCAATAGATCCGGGCTCTACAACTCCTAAATGAACATATCTAGGGATGTCTCGACCTATTAAGGCATCCATACAACTATAAGGTTTGGAAAATACATCAAACTAGCCCTAGAAGTGTTCTAATGGAGGTTTAAAGCATAAAACAGAAGGAATCCGAGAAATACCTCAATGAACTCTGATTTTGACCTTGGATCTTTGCTCTACACCTCTTCCCTTTGGTCCTTTCTTCTTTCTCTTCTTCAAACCTTCAAGGATTCACACAAAACACTTTAATCAATCAAGGAATGGTTAAGGGTTTTCTCACAGGCTCTCTGAGGGTGAAGGAGGCAAGTTTGGGGCACATAACATTGCTTAAATTGTGAGCAAACCAGGGGATTTAGGGTTTCTTCCTGGCAGGCAGACTCGCCGAGTCCCGAATATGGACTCGCCGAGTCGCCGACTAACACGTGCTCGAAATCCCATCCCTACTCGACGAGTCGGGCTATAGACTCGCCGAGTCCCTCTTGAAAACTTCTAAAGAAAAAAACATGGAAGCAGCATACCAGAGACGGGTCGTTACACCCAATGGAACGGTGATTGATTGCGAGTTACAGCTAGTGAGGGTTCGCACTCCCAGCGGGGGAGAGTTAGTGATTTAAAGCGAGAGGCCACAGTGCAGACCGATTCTTTGTTTTGCAGTGAGAGCGAGGCGCTACTTCCAGCAGGGTTGCGCAGGGTTCGTCGCCTACATTTTGGATGCTTGGGAGAAGGGCAAGGCGATAGTCGACGATGTACCGGTAGTGCGAGAATACCCGGATGTATTCCCGGAGGATCTTCCTGGTATACCTTCGGAGAGACAGGTTGAGTTCAGGATAGACCTGGTTCCTGGTGCGGCTCCGATAGCCAAGGCACCGTATCGGTTGGCTCCTCCGGAGATGTAGGTGTTTTCTATGCAGCTGCAAGAGCTGTTAGACAAGGGTTTCATCGGACCGAGTAGTTCACCATGGGGAGCCTCGATCTTGTTCGTGAAGAAGAAGGATGGGTCGCACCGTATGTGCATAGATTACCGAGATTTGAACAAGGTAACGGTGAAGAACCGTTATCCACTCTCGAGGATAGATGACTTGTTCGATCAGCTTCAGGGAGCATCTTGGTTTTCCAAGGTTAATCTGCGCTCCAGTTATCATCTGATGTGGGTCAGGGGTGAGGATGTTCAGAAGACAGCTTTTAGGACCCGTTATGGTCATTATGAGTTCGTAGTGATGTCTTTTGGGCTCACCAATGCTCCAGCCACATTCATGGATCTCATGAATTGCGTATGCAGGCCGATGTTGGATTGGTCTGTGATAGTGTTCATTGATGACATCTTGGTTTACTCCAAGACTCAGGAGCAGCACGAGGAGCACTTGAGAGAAGTATTGGAGACGCTGAGGAGGGAGAGACTTTTTGCGAAGTTCTCCAAGTGTGAGTTCGGGTTGTGCGAGGTGCAGTTCCTCGGTCAGCTTGTCAACCAAAAGGGTATTCTAGTGGATCCGGCCAACATCGAGGCCATGATGCAGTGGGAGGTCCTGAGGTCTCCATCATAGATTCGGAGCTTCCTAGGGGAATTTTCGTATAAAAACAGTTACCACTCTAGCATTAACTGTCCTCCTTTCGAGATGATCTACGAAAGGAAGTGCAAGACCCCGATTTTTTGGGGCGAGGTCGGTCAGCGAGTCATCAGGAGGACCGAGGTGGTGCTCAAGACCACAGAGTTGATTCAGCAGGTTCGTAGTAGACTGCAAACTGCACAGAGTAGGCAGAAGAGTTACACCGACAGGAGGCATTCGGACCTGGAGTTTCAGGTGGGTGATATGGTACTCCAGAAGGTATCACCCTGGAAGGGTGTTATCATGTTTCAGAAGAGGGGCAAGCTGGGCCCCAGGTTCATTGGTCCTTTTAGGGTGTTGGCCCGGGTGGGTCGGGTGGCTTATCGGTTGGATCTTCCGGCAGAGCTTAGCCAAATCCACAACACTTTCCATGTCTCCCAATTGAGAAAGTGTTTGGTGGACGAGTCAGTAGTTGTACCCTTGGAGGACATTCAGGTTGATAGCAGCCTAAATTATATCGAGAGACCAGTTGCGATCTTAGATCGAAAGACGAAGACCTTGAGGAACAAGGTGGTTCAGTTGGTGAAGGTGCAGTGGTAGCACCGAAGGGGTTCAGAGTGGACGTGGGAGTCCAAGGGGGAGATGAGGGAGCATTATCCAGAGTTATTTTCAGATACAGCAGCAGCAATAGACTTCGAGGACGAAGTCTAAGATAAGTAGGGGAGAGTTGTAACGCCCCATTTGGTATGTGATTTAAATGAAGTATTTTCTTTTCTTAAGGGGTACCCGATGAGTCTGTAGCCCGACTCGTCGAGTAAAGATGGGATGATCACACGATTTAAGCTGGCTACTCGATGAGTCCATACGCTGGGACTCGGCGAGTCCGCCTGTCTGGATGAAGCCCTAATTTTAAGGGGTTGCACCCTATTTAAACACACTTATATGCCCCAACCTCACCTCTATCACTCTCAGAACATTTCCCCTATAAACCCTATCCCCATTTTTGAGTTTGAATGTGTTTGTGCTAGCTTGGAAGCTTTGGGAAGAGAAAGAAGGAAAGAAGGTCTATAGGAGAGAATGGAGGTCCATGAGTTAGCTTTCATCTGTTCTCATTCAGGTAATGAAGTTATGATCTTGTGTATTCCTCCATTAAAATGATTGTTATGCCTTCTTTGGAGCCTCTTAAGATTCAAACTTGAGAGATGGACTCTGTTTTTGATGGAAACTTCAGATTTGGACCCTTATTGCATTCTAGAAGTGTAAAGTTTCAGTCATAATCGTGATTGAGGTCCCTCTTGAGCTTACAACCCCATTAAGAGCTTAGTTTTGACATTTGAAGCCTTTAAATCCATGCATGCACGTAAATTTTGCAACTTTATGTGATAAGCATGCCCTAGAAGCTTGGATCTGTGATTTGGAGCCGCTGCATGGCTCAAATCAGGTCTGTATGGAAAATGGTTTGGAGCTGCTGCATGGCTCAAATCAGGTCTATATGGAAAAGGGACTGAATGTACTCGGCGAGTCATATGAAGATAGTCGTGGACTCGACGAGTTGGATGAGAAACTCTGCGAGTCCGATGAAGATTTCCTTAGACTCGACGAGTTGTTTGAACAACTAGGCAAGTCGGATGATTTTTCCTGAGAAAAGTAGTGTTTGAGTGAAATAGCTTCATTCCTTCTTAGTTACACGTAAAGTTAGCAACTTTACGTGTTCAGATGAATCCAGGGGCTCAGATCTACAAGTTAGATGCTCTGGAATGGTTTAGAATTCGATTGTATGGAATCTGTGCGACAGGACTCGGCGAGTTGTTCTTCGGACTCGACGAGCCGAGTCGCGAGTCCCCGTTTTTCTTCGACTTGTGAGTTCAGCGTGAGTCAGTGAGTGGGAAAGGGACTCAGTAAGTTAAAGTCAGAGTTAGTAAAGAAGGGAATCGGCGAGTCTCCGCCCTGACTCAGCGAGTCCGGTCAGCTGGGAGTTGACTTTGACCAAGGAGTTGTCTTTGACTAGGGGTAAAATAGTCATTTTACCCTGAGAGCAGTTACAAGTAACTGATCTAGTGTTTTTGGGATTTGTAGCCGGATAGTTCTGGAGCAGCAGTCAGCCACTTTTAGAGTTAGCATCCCAGCAGCCAGCACTACGAAGTGAGTTTCCTCCCAGTAGGAACGGGTCTATGGCCACAATTCCGGCCCATTTAGTTAGCAGTAGTTCCGAACCTCGGTCTGATGCAGTAGTTAGATTGCTTGATGTCTTTGTGATTCAAGCATGTCTTTGTGTTATGTGTTTCGTACTTCAGTCCAATGAAGTATGGAGTATACGTGTTTATGCTAGTTGATATGTGTTTATACTATGCTATGTTCAGTCAGTTCCGGACTTCGGTCCGATGCAGGGGACAAGGTCCCAGTCAGTTTCGGACTTCGGTCTGATGCAGTTAGTTCCGGACTTTGGTCCGATGCAGGGGAAAAGGTCTCAGTAAGTTCCAGACTTCGGTCCGATGCAGTTTTCGGGCTTCGGTCCGATGCAGAGGGCAAGGCCCTGGTTAGTTTCCGGACTTCGGTCTGATGCAGTGGTCAAGGCCCAATATGTGCTTTATATGTTATTGTATGGTATGTGGTAGTTTGGGGGAGCTCACTAAGCTTTGTGCTTACAGTTTCAGTTTTGGTTTCAGGTACTTCCGCAAGCAAAAGGAAGAGCTCTGGATGATGGCATTGCACACACCACGGTTTTAGCTTTTGTCCTGGGAGTTTATTTCAGATACTATGTTATGTTGATATAGTTCTTTTGTTATGACACATATATTATAACTTTTTGGGATTTATGACGTACGATTTCATGATATATTATAAATGGTTGATAACTTTAGTATTATTTAAACAAAAATTTTTGGGTCGTATTTTGGGTCGTTACAGGTAATTTGAGACTAGGTCATTGGTTGATGTATAGGTGACTTGTAGAGTTAGCAGTTGGAGCTGGGATCTGTTCAGCTATCTTTTCTATGGATTAAGGTGGGCTTCCTCCACTGTACTAATGGATCGAAGGCACCAATGTTGGTCCACTAGATTATGTTAGTAGGATGACAGTTTTCTTCATGACAATTCCATGTTATGTTTGTGTATGCTTGTTGTCTTAGTGAGTTTTGCTAATATGATTGTATGCTTAGTTGTAGAGGTGAACTAGACGCAATAGCGATTGAAAGATACTGGAGGAGGTAAAATAGACCTAGTACCTATTGAAAGATACTGAAGGGGGTAAAATAAACCCAATATCGGTTGAAAGGTATCGAAGGGGGTGAAATAGACCAAGTTATGTTTTGACTGTAATGTATGTATGGTATGTGGTATATTGGGGAGATCACTAAGCTTTATGCTTAAAGTTTTTAGTTTATGTTTTAGGTACTTCCAGCTCAAAAAGGAAGGTCCCGACTTGATCGCACCGCATCCGCCCATGTTTTTCCGCATTATGTGATTTTGAGATTTGTACTCTGATATTATTTCACTATGGTACACTTTTGTTTTTTTTTTGACATGATTACTGGATGTTTTGAAACGAATTAAATATGAAATTCTTGTCTGAAAATTTTGAGATGTTACATCCGTATCAGAGTCAGAAGGAATCACGAGGCTACTAAAGAACAAATAGAAAGGAGGTACGATGTGTTGAGCATTGTGTTTTGATGTTTGACCTTTGTTTGTTGTATATTTCAGTATGTTGCCAATCAGAGGTTCAGGATCGGGACTTGGCAGCACTAACGGTACCGGTTCGGAGATCCGTGGGATCATTGTTTCTGAAGTGGCCGTGGAAATCAGGAAGGTGATTTCGGAGCTGTTTAGGTCGGTTAAGACCGCGTTGATCGAGGAGTTTGATCGGCGCAATGTCATTGTCATGCAAGCACTGCTGCCGCAGCCATCGCCGTTGTAGGACTTCAGAGAGACGAGTCAATGCAGTATCAAGAGTTTAGTAATATGAAGCCTCCGGAGTTCAGGGGCGACAAGGACCCTGTTATCTCTTTAAGATGGATATCTGACGTGGAGGGATGCTTCTATACGTGTTCGTATCTCGTGGACTAGAAAGTAAAATTTGCACTGAAACAGACGACTGAGTCAGTGACGAGGATCACCAAGGTATTCTCAGAGAGAGCCCTCTTCTTCCCAGAGTATGTCACTTCAGAGCAGGTAAAAATGACCTGATATTTGAGTATGATTAAAATGAATACTTGAGAGTTTGTATCAACTCATCCATATCAGACCTTAACCAAGTTGTAGTCGAGCGCAAGGAGAAGGGAGATTTAGTTAGACATCTAGAGGAAGGAGGAGAGGACAGCTTCAAGGCAGTATCAGTCAGCGACCAAGTGGTTCAAGTCTTCCAACTTGAGTTCGGGACCAGTTGAGAGGAAGAGTTTTGAGTTTCTCAAGCGGGGGAAATTTCACAATGGAAGGTGTTGATCTTTTATATGCCGCAGGCGTGGCGAGGACATTTTGGTAGGGATTGCCGGCGGAGTATACGGGTTTGTTTCCATTGCAGCCAGGAGGGTTACATCATAGCTCATTGTCCCTTTCTTATTTTCAACTGAGTGTTGGACCCTACACCTCTAGATTAGCAGTTACCCGATGGACGTCATGGGTCAGCAGGAGTTTTGGGGGTCGAGGTTTGAGTTATTTGTCCTTCGATTTAGTTGTTTACCGCAGTGGTAATATTCATCTGTATTTTCTGTTTATGTTTCGAAGTTCAGTTGTAATCTTAGACGATCGGTTGAATGAAATCGTCTTAAATTAGTTATGGTTTTATTTTGATCTTTTTATCTATGATTGAATTGATTGTTGTCATTGGAGTTTGTGCATGTATGTTAGAGCTCTTGAATATTGTTGGAGGGTTCAGTTCCTATTATGTATCTGGATGTCTGGGGTGGGATCACATAGTGGAGTTCAAGTTGGCCTGGGATTTGGAGCTGTTAGAGTCGAGTAGATTCCAAGTAGGGGAAAGTGGAAACCTCGTAGTAGGAAGACCGTATGCCAACGTTCAGTTATTAGCTAGATTTCTCCAGTTTAAGGCTTCCGCATAATTGTTCAATTTCCTGATTTACGCGTTGGGTCGTCGCCAACTATTTAATTCCCTTCCAATTTGTCTTAGTTTTGATTGTTTTAGTAATTCGTAGGCTATTTTGTTCTTTAGGGATCGAGGGTGTTAGGAACCCAAGTTGAGGGTTATGAGGAGGGCTTCCGTGTCTGTTCTTTTTTGAGTGGGACATGGAAGTCCGAGTCATAGCCAAAAGGCTTGGTAGGATTAGTTAAGTCTTATAGATTCAGGTGTGCTTATGTTAGGCTGCAAGTGTTGTTATTGGTTAGCGTATCGAGGGTAACCCCAAGTGTTGTTATTGATTAGGGGATCGGGGGTAAGCCCAAGTGACGTTATTGGTTAGTGGATTGTGGATAAGCCCAAGTGTTGTTATTGGTTAGCGGATTGGGGGTAAGCTTGAGTGTTGTTAGTGGTTAGCAGGTCGGGTGTAAGACCGGGTGTTATTAATGGATAGCATAGCAGGGTTGTTAGAGCCGAGTAGGAGCATGGTCTAGTTTAGTATGTAATCGCTTGGTTTTCTTTGTGTTGGTGCATTTATATGTGGGGTTAACATGACAATGGTCGGTCAAGAGTTTCATGTTTTATTGTTTAGTAGGATGACGTATGACTGAAAAGGTCTCGGGCCATTCAAATCTATGGATTTTCGATGAACTTAGTTGATGTGATGGTTGGTTTAGCTTTGTCTGTTGGGTTTTTGTTAGAATTGCTCGCTGGTGCATTGGTATGTGAGGTTGTCGGCTATGACATGAGTGGTGGTTTCCTTCTTAGGCTTTTAGATAGGCAACGCAAGATTAGGATGTGTTGCTTGGGTTAGGTCTACGAGTATTGGTCAGCATGGGTAACAAATGGGGTGGATCTGTCCACTTGAAGGTTGTGTAAGACTTTGGGATTTATAGGTTTCAGATAAGGAAGTGATTTCTTTCCATCATCTTTTAAGGAGGTTGTATGAAGACGGTTACTTTAGGTCAGATGGTATCATGAAATTTTTGGGTTGGCAGAATTATCGAAGAGATGGTCGGATGTTTAAAAGAGGTTGAAATAGAAATGATTTAAATATTGGAGTCTCTGCTTGGTTTGGCTTATGAGCCTGGGTTGGAGCCATTGCTGGCGATGTTTTCATATGTTGGTATTCAAGTGATATCATCCTGTGTGGAAGGAGTCGGGTTTGAAGGACCCACAAGGGGTTACTTCGAGAGTGGAAGCGAGAACTAATTTCGAGGATGAAATCTAATTTAAGTAAGGGAGAATTGTAACACCCAATTTCCAGAATGGATTAGGTTTAGGGCATAAAGGAATCAAAAGCTTGATTGTTGGGTAAAACCAGGTTTCATAATGTGACAAGTTAAAATGAAGATGCGTATCCTTAAGGGCTTCTCACGACGGCACAAGAGGATAGTCAGTCGTGAGGATGGTTGCAACCCAAGCCCAAAAATTTTAGGGTTCTCCCTATATTTAAGGATGTTATCTCATGACCTATGGTATTTTCTTCAGCCTCCACTCATTCCAAACGAAACCCAAGCTCCATCTATGAGTTCTTGAGCATTTGGCAGTGTATTGGAGACTTGAAGGTGAAGGGATCATATTTGGAGAATAATTTCAGCTTGCAAGGCTGATTAGAATCTCCTAGAAACTTCTCTAGACCTTTGTGAGTATTCAAGCTTCATGCTTTATGGTTTCTTCTTGCTAGATCTAGAGTTTTATGCTTTATTGTCCATCGATAGATGAGTTAGAGTGTTGGGATTCCATAAAGTTGGCAACTTTATAGGTCCTTAGTGTCCCTTGGTTGTTAGTTGAGCTAGATCTGTAGTTTGGTAAAGTTTGAGCTCTTGCTTGAGGCCTTGACTTCCTTTTTCTTCATAAGTAACCTAATTTGATCTCAAGACTAGAATTGGGCATGCAAGGCCTTAAAGCATCGATTTTTATGGTTTTTAAGGTGTAAAGAAGCCTTCTGGAGGAGATGAGTCCATGGCTTAATGGATTAAGAGCTTAATCCATCAAGTTGCTTTTTAGCCAGTTCTCACAACATGACATGGTGCTTGTCACATTGTGTCGCACCCCAAACTGGGATGGCGGAAACGTTCGGGGATGGATGACTTCATGTATAGTATCATAACAACGAGTATAATAGTGATCAAAGCAAACACAGCCATCATATATATATATATATATATATATATATATATATATATATATATATATATATATATATATATAATCGAAAAGGTTATGTTGTTTCATGAGTTACATGTTTCAAAATCGATTACAATATAATGAAAAAATGATTTGTCTGACGCCATAACGTCCCATCCTCAAAAGCTAGTAATTAACTATTTTAGTGATTACCTGAGAATACAAGTAATTTTGAAAGAGTTTCAAAAATTAAGTTTGTGAGATCATAAGCTTTTGTATGCAGTTTTGAAATCCTTTAATTGTAAAAGTAGTTTTTTTTCCAAAAAAATCTAATATTTTCCTTGTGATATGAGTTGCAGTCTTAAGACCTAAAGATCGGAATGTACAAGTAGTTTTCATAGTTATGATAGTATATGCAGTTTTAAATTACATAAAACCGTATTGAATGAAAAAATCCCCGTAAACTATATGTATAGTTATTTTCACATGTGAGTTATTATAACCATGCTAACGACATAGATGGCATGTTACGACGTTCTTCAGGCGTCGGAATGTTATGACATTTGTCACCCCAGACCTGCCGGTCTAGCTGTTGCAAGCAGCTTAGGTGCGAGATTGTCAGTCCCAGTATAGATCTATACACAAGTATCACACTCTCCCTACAAGAGACTCTAGTTATAATACACTGATATATACGTGAAGACTTTAGCTCACAAATTTGATTCAAAGATTTTACGTGTATTGTGAATGAAAACCCTTTTGTAGTGGAATAAAACATTCCTTAGTAAGATCGTAGTATGAGAGACCCATAAACTATACCTATTATAGTTTATTGCAAATGTTTTGTAGTGATGAAAACCCTTATATGTATGATTATTACCTTTTTATTGAAGTAAAATAGCATGAAATATAATCAACATGTAACTTTATATTATTACACACTTTGCTCAACATGTTACAAAGTGTAAATAAATATATAAACCATTTTTCTAGTTATAACTTTTCTGTTCATGTTTTTACAAAAGTTATAGAAAAATCATCGTAAGTTGAAAACTGAATCCATAAAATCTGAGAGTTATTAAATGAGTCTACTCTGTTCATAATTTGTATTACAGCCTTTAGTGGTCTCAAACTAGTGAGAAGATGTTCGTTTTCATAGACCGGTATGAAATATGTTCTAAAATGATAGGCAGTTTTGTAACAATGCCATAAATTGTAGAAAAATCGTATGAATACGTGCAAGTAGTTCTTAGAAAGTTATAAAACTGAACTATTTGCATATTGTACAGTTTTGAAAAATATTAAGTTTAAGATGGTCAAAACAGTCTGTGAACAGAACCCAACTTTTCTATGAAAAGTTGACTTTTAAGTTTAGCTTATGTTTAAGTGATATAACTTGTATCCCCCCCCCCTAAAACCTAATGAAAACTCGAAAATGTAGGTGCATAAACTCACCTTAGGTGATTTCTTGTAGAGTGAAAGGTTGAGGATGAAGAGTTTCAAGTCAAGAACACTTGAAGATGCTTGGAGATTTTGATGATCCTATGAACGATACTGAGTGAATATGTGTGTAAAAGATTCAATATTGTTATGGAGTTAAGTAGGAATATTAGAAGTTGGAAGAAATACTTACCAAAATGAGGACAATATCCCAAGAACACCTCCAAAAATGTGGCTGAAATGGAGAGAAGATGAGAGATCTTTTGTGGAAAGGAAAGTGAGATTTTGGAGTGAAGTGTAACATCCCAAATTCTAGAAGTATGATTGACGGGCTTAAAGCGTAAATTCGGGAAGCTACTCGACGAGTAGGTGCGACTACTCGTCGATTCGGAGCGGGATTTGGTCGTGAGTTAAGTGGCCAACTCGCCGAGTCGGCGGCTGGACTCGACGAGTTGGTGCTGAGAAGAGAAAATCCTAATCATAGGGTTTGCACCCTATATAAAGGACTTTATGTCCTCCCCTCAGCCTCCTTGTTGCCCTTGAGAGTCAGCAAACCCTAGAAATCGTGTGAGCTTCCATTGTTAAAGACAATTGAGCTTTGGAGGAGGAATTTTGAGAAGGGGACTTGAAGACCAAGAGGCTAGCATCAAGGGATTGGTGTAGATCCATAATCTACTTCATCTTGGACACATTTCAGAGGTAACAAGCTGTTACCTTGACTCTTTTGCATCTAAATCTATTCTTGAATGAGATTTGGGGCCATTTTGGCATGTTAAGGATCTATTTCGGGTTAGAGGTCTAGATCTGAGGTTGCTACTTCAAATCTAGACTTTTCTTGGTCCAGAACCTCATAAAGTATCAGCCCTTGGTTTGTTGGTGAAGCATCCTTGTCTTAAAACTTAGCCTAGAGTGATTTGGGCCTATAGCTCTTTGCTTTCACATAAAGTTTGCAACTTTACGTGAGAGGCATGCCCTAGAAGAGTGGATCTATAGTTTGGAGCCCCTGCATGGCTCGAAAAGCCTCTGAATGGATTGAGAACTGGAGAGACTCGGCGAGTCACATGGGTGTACTCGACGAGTTGTATGAACATGTGCATGGACTGGATGAGTTGGAAGAACAACTCGGCGAGTCTGTTGAAGATTTCCTTGGACTCGGCGAGTCAGGACGCATAACCCCAACCTCTTTTGGTTAAAGCCTTGGATTAAGGTAGTCGGTTGGCGAATCAGTGAGTTGGGCAGGATGGGACTCGGAGACCGTTGGACTCGACGAGTCTTGGGGTGACTCGGCGAGTTGAGTCGTGTTCTAAGAATTTTCAGAGTATAAGGACTCAACAAGTCGAAAGGTTGACTCGGCGAGTAGAGTCAATCAGGAAGTTGACTTTGGCCTGGACTTTGACTTTGACCTTCAAGGGTGTTATGGTAATTGGTTATTGATGTCAATGGTCCATTGATGGCAATTGGTGTTGGAGTTTGGAGCAGTGCTTCGGGTGTATGCTTTCGTGGTTCAGTTCTTCATTTCAGGTGAGTTATCCTCACTGTACTCAAGGGTCTAAGGCACCAAGGCCGGCCCTTTGAATCATTGTTTAGAGTTTGGTATGTTATGTGATGATATGCTTGCTAATATCTTGGTAGATAGGATACTGATATGAGGATATGCTTGTTAGCTTAGCCCTAGAGAAAGGGATAGTTAAGTGATACCTAGTTCTATTGGATCAGCACCCTGGTAGTTGGGTAGTGGTTATGAGTATAGACTTGTAGTTGGTCTTGCCATATGTATGCTAGTAGGAGGTTACCGGCGGGTTATGTATGTTGAGCAGTAGCAGCGGGGTATTCCATCCCGGTAGGATGATAGGGCCCTAGTATGTTGATTCTATACAGTATTATGTAGTAACATGTTATGTGTACATGTTTGCTATAGTAGTTGGGATTCCAACCCGATGGTTGTGGGCTAGGAGTATTCCATCCAGGTAGGATCATCGGGTTGGAATGCCAACTACTATGAGTCCAATCATCCAGGTAGGATGATTGGACTCATAGTAGTTGGCATTCTAACCTGATGGTTGTGGGCCAAGAGTATTCCATCCCGGTAGGATGATTGGACTCATAATAGGTTGGAATTCCAACCCGATGGTTGAGGGGCCTGGGGTATTCCATCCAGAAGGTTGATTGGACCCATAGTATGTTGTTCTTTGTTGTATGCGTATGTTCATGTGTGTATGGGTACTTTGGGGGATCTCACTAAGCTTCCGCGGTTACAGTTGTGGTTTATTGTTTCAGGTGCTTCAGGAGATCGTGGCAAGGCGAATGTGTGATCGTACCGCTCCTCATGTTTTATGATCTATGTGACATGGTTCTGGGGAAATACTCTGATGTTTAAACTATTTTGAAAAAAAATGTATGAACTTAATGGTTTTTGAATGAATTAAAATGTTTTAAATTGTTTGAAATTTCTGGTTGTTACAGAAGTGTGGAAAGATGAAGAAATAATCTCCTGGAAGTGGGTTTTAAATGGAATATAAATAGAATATAATAAGTCAATTGGATTGGTTGGTATGTGTGAAGAAATAGTTATTTGACCAATGGAAAGTGGGGAAGTGACATAGAGGTGGCAAGTAGGGATCCACTTGACCCACTTATGTAATATAAAATCTGTAACGCCCGTACATCCGGGCTAGTCAATTTAGAGATAATAGGGGTCGAAAACGACTTTCCGACAAAAGATTATTTATAGTAAATAATCTTAACCAAGTTGTATAATATGTCTCAGGGGTTCCGTACATATAAATAACACCGAAATCCGAGTTATAACGAAGAAGTTATGGCCCGTCGAAATTTTTCGGCAAAACCGGCACGGCACCGGGAGACGTAAATAGTGAATTTAAGATAGAAGACTTTTTAGCCTTAGGGATCTAAATGAAAGTTGTATAATACGTCTCCACCTACGCGTGGATATAAAGAACGTCAAAAACGGAGTTCGTATGCAAAAGTTATGGCATTCCGAAGATTTAGCTATTAAAAAAACCCTAAACTAGCTAATTCACGACGTAAAATTTATGACGTTCACGACATTCTGTCATATTTCGGAATCTAGAAGCTGCGAGAGGATAAGATCCAATTCACGACGTGAGAATTATGACGGTATGACATTCTGTCATCTAGAAGCTGCGAGAGGATAAGATCCAATTCACGACGTGAGTCTTACGACACTCACGACGTGAGTGTCATAAAAACTTACTATAAATAGCATGCGAGCCATTCCGAAAATCTCACACCTTTCTTCATTTCTTCTCTCTAAACTTTCTCTCTCTAAGGGTTTTAACCCTCCCCTAAGCCTATGTGATCCCCTAGCACTCTAAGGAAGCCCCGAGGCTCCTGGAGTCTCGAGAAAAAAAAGAGTCTTTCAGTTTCAAAACGCTGCTCCAAATAAAGCTCAGTTTTCTTTAAAATCCGCTGTAAGTGAGCTACGCTTATGCAATTTTTAATATAGCTTTCAAATAATTATAGTAATGTTATTAGGTCCTTAAAATAATTATTTGGGCTATTATTATGAGTTATATTGAGTGTTATTTAACGCTTATATAATAATAATAATAGTCAGACTATTAATTTGTCGCGGTTATCGTTAGACTAAACCTAGTGGTATTAATACTAGGTTTTAAAATTGTTTTGAGAATATCGAAGCGTTGTCCGAGTGCTGAGTCACCACCGTATCAAGTGAGTGCATAGTTATTTTCATCTTACACATAGATATGAAGTATTTTATATAAATTAAGTGCTATGTGTACATATTATCTGAATACTTGTTGCCTATGTTGTATATGTATTTTATATCTACGATAATGGTGGGGTAAAACATGGGTAGATGTAATAGATGGAATATGAGTTGGATGATGAGTTGAGAGGTGTTATAGACCATGAGGTGAGGGTGAGAGGTGAACGATGTGAGAAGCCTTTTCCCAAACGATGGCCACGTCATTCAGCAGAGTATGGATGACAACCACGGACTATTCTAGACAGTCTAGTGGAACACTAGCAGGCTCGCAACCTGTAAGTGTTGTGAATGATGTGTTCACTCGGTGTACTCTAAACCCTAACGATCATGCAGACTTGATGCCTAAACCCTGGTGATCATGCAGACTTGGTGCCAAAACCCTGGCGACTATGCAGACTTAGTGCCTAAACCCCAGCGACGATGGACTTCATGCCGATTCCTTATGATGATCCTTAGGAATGTATGAACGAGGAATGGTTGATTCTTAGGGTAAATGCTTAAGAGTAAAGAAGATAATGGGGATGGGTAATTGGGTTGATTGTTTGATTGTTTGAACATAATAAATACATTATTGTAGGTTGAAAACCCTAAGTACTCACCAGGTTTCCCAACCTGACCCACTCAGTTTATTTATGTCACAGGTGTTGTCATGAAGTCACATTACACTGAGAGATTAAAGAGATGTAGATCACTAGTAAGTTCTGTTTATGCTTATGTTTCTGTATTGACGATGACATCCCGAACATTTTAAAATAAATAAAATACGTTTCTTCGAAAATGTTTTGATAACGTATTTATCATGTTTTTCTGGAAACAAATTCCGCAACATTTTTATGAAAAGAAGTACTCTGATTTTTATAAAGCATAAACAAAATTGGTCTTTTCTGGCCGTGAAAATGGGGATGTCACAAAATCTATTTAACTATAGATATTTTCTCATGAAAATGAATGATTTATAATTAATAAATCTTCAAGATGTGGATAAAATATGAGTTTAGGGGTTCTATGATGTGAAAAATATGAGTTGGATGAAAATCCCACGTCAAAAACTCCTAAAACTGACAAAAAATGTAAAACTGCCAAAAAACCGGATTTGGGTGCGAGGGTGCGAAGCTGCTGGCTTCAGATGCGAAGGTGGTGTTCGCATGCGAAAGCCAGAGATTCCTTGCGAGAGAAGGCTTCGTTGCGAGATGTCTGAGGTTCGGTGCGAGAGGCGTGGATGCGAAAGTCCTCGGCTATGAAGGTGAGTCTCGCAATAAATGTGTAGATGCGAAAGTGCCTGGGTAAGGTGTGAAACTCTCCGGTTCGGTCCGAAGGCGAGGTTCGCATCTAGTCTTTCATTCGAGAGGATGCGAAGGTTAAGAGGGTTGGCAGTGAAAGTGCTGATTCACATTTTCTCTTCCCGTTTCCAGTAGTTTTCAACCAATTGAAGTGTTGGGATGGTACGGGTGTTTATGAAAAAGTTGAAAGAGATTTGAGAGAGATTTGGGAAAGAGAGAGAGAGAGAGAGAGAGAGAGAGAGAGGTAGAGATAGATTGTGTTTGTAGTCCGTGTTATGGTTTTGCCCCGTAGTTTTAAGATTATGAACTCCATTACGTCGTGTTATGGGTGTTAGTTACCCTCAAAGGGTACATAGTTTCATTTGTTATGTTTCTCAACCTATTTAGGTTTTAGCTGTTTGAACACGTGAAACTTTCGAGTGATACTTTGTATTAAAATAGCAAGTTGTACATTAGGAAACATAGAGTAAGCCCTAACATACAAGTACTAGCTACGTAGACCGAGTTGACTTGTTGACTTAAATTGACCAAAATTGACGGTTGTCACACATTGTGTCGATTGAAGACATGCAATTATTCTGTCCTAATTTGGTCACGAAGTGACCAGGAGGTTGACACGTCATGAGGAGAAGTTGACCGTTGACCTTTTGACAATTTTGACTTTGAGTCAAACTTGACGGATTGGGGCTGTTGATTAAGATTCTATCATGTTTTGCTGTAGTAGGTTCGTGGGAGCAATCAGTGTAGAAAGGGAGTGTGTCGCATTGTTTTTGGGTTCTTCGTTTCAGGCGAGTTTTCCTCTTTGTACCCGTGGGTCGAAGGCACCAATGTCGACCCACTAGATTTGGTTATGTACCCTTATGTGTAGGAAGTTGCTATGTTGTAGTGATATGCTATATATATATATATATATATATATATATATATATATATATATATATATATATATATATCCTTGTTTGCTAAGATGTAGGAGTAGTAGTATGTTGGCTAGAGTAACAGTAGATTGGCTATCGTCTAGTGGGTTGCCCTAGGGGTTGTATGTAGTCATGTAGGATAGAATGAAAACTCTTGATCTAGGATTTTTTGCCTGTTTCTTGTTTGGTTGTGGCTTTAGAGTAGGATCATATGTTCGTGTATTTATCTCACCTCTGGTTGGATATCGCTATGCATTCCTTTGAGATTTGATGGTAGTAAAGTAGTGTGTTGTGAGGAGCCTAGTAGGCGGTAATGAACTGTTTGACAGGTACATTGATAGTTGCATGTACTTATGTGCCTACTTGATTTCTTGTTTGTTTATATTTCGACATGTCGTGACGGGTGAGGTTTAGGTGGTCTTGCTATGTGTTGTAGGCCAAGATACCAGGTGCATGTCGGCTGTAAGCTGTAGGCGCGGAGGCTCGGGAGGAACAGTTGGGTTGAGGCGGCAGGCCAACACACGTGAGGCAATCCAATCTGATGATTGTGGGCCCAATATGTATGCTTGTATATGTTTTATAGTGTGTGGTATTTTGGGGGATCTCACTAAGCTTTGTGCTTACCCAATTGTTATGTTTTCAGGTACCATCAGTGATTGTGGGAAGGCAAATGGGTGATTTTTAACAAATGTATTTGGAACAAATGGTTTTCTTAACATGAATTTTATAATTATGCAGTTTTACCTTAATTAAATTAAAAGAATGGTTTTGAAAGTGGGACGTTACATGATAAGTGTCCACTAAACGATTAGTGTCTAATTATATATGAGTTTTGCCTCCACAGTATTTCCATAAACTCTTAGGGTGAATGTATTATGATACCTATTTCATTTTCTTTTAATATCATTAAATGTGACATTTATTTAATCATTTTTATATTAAGTTTATTATTGGGTTTTCGATCTGCCAAGTCAGATAACATAACCGACTTGATTGACTATAAATATTTTCTAGGTACGACCATACATTTTATATTAGTCAATCATGTGAAGGGGTCTGGGGGGTATGACTGATATTACACTCCAACAATTAGAGGAAATCATATCAATCTTAACTACATGTGCCCCTTATAAGTTTCATGTCATATTTGATGGTAACATTTAGAATGGTCTTATTCAGGATAATGTTTAAAATACATCAATGCATGACACTAAGCCTACTTAGGAGCCAACATATATCTTAGGTTGAAGGATACACAAACTTATTTCATTTTTCAAGATACACTCAATGACACCAAAGCATGGAGACATCTTGAGGTGGGTTAGTCCAATACTCAATTACCAGTAATATATGTGAATCTTGCATGCAATAAGTTCATCACAAATTCAAAATGGTTGTTTCATAGACATCAATAGCAACCTTTATATACTCGTGTTGGTGGATTAATCAGTTTAATCAAATGATTCAAAAACAATTTTTATATTTAGGGGTATTTAAGGAAGGTTTTGAGTTTTTAGCTTTCTTTCCAAGTCTTTGTATTAGAGTCAAAGTCTTTTAGTTTAGTATAAATAGGATTGTGTTTAAGTAAAATTATATTGAGATTTCCAGTAATAATTTCAAGGTTAACAAGTAATTCATCTGTTCTTGTTATTTATTCTTCTTTATTTAATTCATACCTTAGGAGCCAAGGTAATATCAGGTGGTATTTCTAACACTTGGTATCATAGCGAAGGTTGAAGAGGGATGGTTTGAGAGCCAACTTTCGAAGGGGAGGACCCTTGGGGTGCGGAGCTATCATCATAGCGGAAGAGCAAGTATGTTGAATGATTTAAGATGACATGGTGGTCGATATTAACACCTTGTTTGGCTGCTAATATGGGTCGCAACTGGGACTGTTTACGGAGACGACAGTGTTCCAACCGGTGGTTGTCATGAAGGAGACGGGGAGTATCGTTTGAGATAATGGGGGTGACCGATGATGAACAAAGGTGGTCCATGATTGTTAGTTATGATAAAAAATGGTTTGTTTCGAGACGTTTTCAACAGAAGGTGTTGCTGTCGGGATTTCGCAGGTCTTGACCGGTTTGTTTGTGATAAGGGGATACCGACGTAGGTGCGTGAAAAATAGGCATGAAGGGTCTGTTAAAGTAGGTGGCTTTGGATTCAGTTTATTTGGCGGATTGAAATAAAAACAGTGAAGCAGGTAGCTTTGTTTTCTTAGTCGGTGGAGATGCCTCTTTGAAGAAAGGTGGTCGAAACAAAGGAAGAGATTGGAGAAACTACACGGTGTAAACATTATGGTGTTGGAGTTCAAATCGGGTGGCTTCGGATGTGGCCAAGGAAGAGGTCACTGATCCAGGAAAAGTCAAGATGGTAATGAACATGTCCAACAAGATACTATGGTATACGTCACATGTGTTGTCAACAATCAAAGGGATTGAGAGAAGACCATGGATGTGACCGATGTGAAGGTCGGGTGTCATGAAAAGGTCAAGAATTGAGAAAATTCGAAAAGAAGGTGATTAATCACTACTGTGAAAGTTCAGTACGACCAAACCGATTAAGGAGGTGATTGTTGGATTAATCGGTTTCGTCAAATGATTCAAAAACAGTTTTTGTATCTAGGGGTATTTTAGAAAATTTTAGTGTTTTTAGCTTTCTTTCAAGTCTTTGTATTAGAGTTAAAGTCTTTTAGTTTAGTATAAATAAGACTATGTTTAAGTAAAATTATATTGCGATTTCCAGTAATAATTTCAAGGTTAGCATGTGCTTCGTTAGTGGAATTCTTTTCGCCTTGATAAAAGTGTTCATGTCTTGGGCCAAAAAAGGGAAAATGAATTGTTAACCTAACAAAAACAATCGTTCTCTTCATAATGATAATGACTTTTGTCAACAGTGGAAGAGCTTGCAATTTTTTGATCTTTGTTGTTGATGACGTAATAAATATCATTTTTTAAATAAAGATAACAAAGAAAAGAATCTAAGGCTAACCAGTATGGGGAAGGAAAAGGACGCGTGAAGGCTGATGTGAAACAACCAAGATGCATGAACACCGCCTCAAGGTCCGGTGCTCTGATTGTGGTGTGGGTGGGGAGACGGAAGAAGATGGATGCATTCATTGGTTGAAATTGATTTTAACCGTTTTGGGGGGGGGGGGGACATTTGATAGTTGAAAATTTATAAGGAAAAACAAATCATTCATTTTAATTAACTTTCTCTGTATGTATATACAAATATTTTACACACTTTTTTCACAACAAAACACACACATTTTTTCAAAAAAATCACACAATTTTAAATAAATGGATAATTTGTTCGGTTCCGTTTCTTCTTCATCTGATGACAAGTTGGTATTGCACACACTATTGTCTGCGGCACAAGACATAGTTCGCAAAAGAGGGGAAAGTTCACACGGCGAGAAGAAGCATGGAAAATGGATCAACCAGGATCGAGAGGCGACAAATGAACTTTTGATATGTGATTATTTTGACCCTAATAATTTATATGATCTATCGAATTTTGAAGAACATTTTCGTATTAGTAGAAATTTATTCTTGTGTATAACTAGAGATTTGTAACGTAATTATGAGTTTTTCCAATTAAGATGGGATGGTAGAGGTAAACGTAGTTTTACTACAATACAAAAATGTACGAACGCACTTAGACAATTGGGATATGGCATAGTCGCAGACGCATCATATGAGTATTTGAAAATGTCTAAAAGGATGGATCGAGAATGTACATATCTTTTCCGTGAGTATGTTATAGAGCTTTACCGTGACATATACTTGTGACATCCGACTAAAAGTGATGTTGAACAGTTGTATGTCGCGAATCAAGCTAAACATGATGCTTGGTAGTATTGATTATACACATTGGGAGCGGGCAATTTATCCCAATGTGTGGCATGGTCAATTTAGCAAGGTAATCATGGGGCATCGACTGTTATATTACAGGTAGTTGTTTCACATGACCTATGATTTTGACATGCATTCTTTGGTATGACGGGGTCCAAAAATGACTTGTATGTGCTTCAAGCGTCTCCGTTATGTAACAATATTTTTCACGATAAAGCACCATACATGTCATACGTTGTGAATGGAAATGAATATAATTATAGGTATTACCTAGGTGATAGGATATATCTAGAGTATGCTACAATTTTTAAGTCATATTCATTTTCAGCCGATGAAAAACGAAAATTGTTCAAGTTAGCACATGAATCTGCAAGGAAGGATATGGAACAAGTGTTTGGAGTCCTAAAACAAAAGTGACACATAATCAAACATCCGACTAAAAGTGATGTCGAATAGTTATATGCCACGTATCAAGCTAAACATGGTTTTGCAGGGATGCTTGGTAGTATTGATTGTAAACATTGAGAGTGGGCAAATTGTCCCAATACGTCGCGAGGTGATGATGGGGTCCTGACTGTTACATTAGAAGCGGTTGTTTCATATGACCTATGGTTTTGACATGTATTCTTTGGTATGATGGGGTCCAATAATCACTTGAATGTGCTTCAAGCGTCTCCGTTATTTAACAATATTTTGCATGATAAAGCACCTGACATGTGATACGTTGTGAATGAAAATGAATATAATTATGAGTATTACTTAGGTGATGGTATACATCCAGAGTATGCTACAATTTTTAAGTCATATTCATTTACATCCGATGAAAAATGAAAATTGTTCAAGTTAGCACATGAATCTGCAAGGAAGGATGTGGAACGAGTGTTTTGGAGTCCTAAAACAAAAGTGACACATAATCAAACATCTAACACGAACATGGGATATGAAAAAACTAACGACATTGTTGATTGTTTGTGTTATTTTACATAACATAACAATAAAAGAAGAGGATAGGGCTATTTGTTCATATATCGGGAACGACATACTTAATCCACCTGCAGTAATACAAGTTGGTAACCCGACATAGTTTTTTAGGTTTTTGGAAATACAAAACCGTAAAACACATCACAATATACATCATGATTTAACCGAGCACATATGAGAAAGACAATTCCAAGGGAAAAATGATGATGAAGACGAAGAGGATGAATGCAGTGACAATGAGGCAAATAAGTATGGTGACGACCACGAGTAGTGTTTCTCAATGGTTTTTTATGCTTTAAAATTTTATGTTTTTTAAGTAGTGTATTGTTTTATTTTTTTATGTTTTATGTTTATTTTAGTAATATAGGTTTTAAATTTCTATGTTTTTAATTAATTAAATGTGATTTTATTTTTTTGTGTTTTCAAAAAATTTATTTATGTTTTTATTTAATATAGTGTTACAAAAAATTAAAAAAGTTAAAAAATTAAAAAAAGAATATTATGTAGTGGTAACCATTTTCAATGTTTTATGGTTGGTGGTGAAGCTGACATGCACAGAAGTGACAACACTTTTTCGGTGGGTTAATGGTGACCACTTCGTATTATCGTATAGCCTAATAGAAGTTGAATTTTGTTGATGAATTATAAAACTTAGGCATTTTTTTATAGATGGAAAAACTAACTATTTCAGCAATTTTTATAAGTTTTGCAACTAGAAAGTCATGAAATCGAACGAAAATTATATATATTTTTTGAACTTTTTCTAAAAAGTATATAATGATAAGATTTTTCAAACTAAACATAAAGTGATTTTTTTTCAAATATTTATATCTTAATTACTATACCTGATTATATTGCCACACCACTTGGTTGAAAAACTCCTTGAATTTTCTTTGCATAACATGTCGGTAGCATAATCTACCATTATTTTATTAACAAGAAGACAATTCGAACTTGATTATTGAAAAGAATACCCACCACCCCCCTCAAAATCCAACCACACAATCGCATAATTTTCTTCATTCTTCAAAATCAATACACACTCTCCAATTTTCCTCATTTTCGAGCTCGATTTCTCCAAAGATTTCATTGAATCCAAACACCAACATTCTACAGCAGTTTCTTGGACTCTGGTGATTAAAAAAAAAAGGTAAGAAAGGACTACACTTTCTACTCAATCTTTGATGCTTTTCTGCTTTATCCTTTTCCTGTGCAATCGACTTTTAACAATTCATGGGTTTTTTATTTTATGATTCAAAGGGATCTATATCTACTACCGTTTTAGCTTCTCTTTTTCCCTGTTTTTCCTCTCTTGGATTCTGAGGTTTTGTTCTTTGAGGTAAAGTAGTTAACTTTATTGGAATATGCTTATTGAATCGAGTTTTGTGCTATCCTTTAGTCAAAATAGGGTTTATGTTCATCCAATAACTATTGGGGTCAGTACGTACTTGAGCTCTGACAATATTTCGCGGGTCTCTATATATATGCATGTGTTTACAGTTTAGGTGATCTAAATTAGGGTTTTTGCTTCCCCTTTTTGAGAATTCTGTTTCCCAATTGAGAATCCAGGTTAGATTTTTATGTTGATCATGAAGTTTAATTATTTGAATTGTGTGTTGTTAACTATGATTACATTTTTTTGGTAATTGATTGGCTGCATAATCTGTTGCGTTCTTGAATCATGAATACTTTTGTAGTTTTCTGTTTATCAACATATGCAAAAGGCACACGTCATTGCTCTGTAATTTCATGATCTGAAGAAACAGTTTCTTGATTATTATGTTTCAATGTTTTCCAGGTGTAATTAAATTCATGGAATCTCCACAATCTGTTGTATCACCATTGAAGAACTCATCAATTTACTCCGACCCAAAAAGCCATAATCTCAATCAGTCCCCAAAAAGCCCTGAATTCACATCAAAAAAACCCGACCCATCCCTTGGTGTTCTCGATATCTACGTTCATCAAGCTAGAGACATTCAAAACATCTGTATATACCACAAACAAGATGTTTATGCCAAAATTACCCTCACTACCAACCCCGAAAAATCCGTCACCACAAACACAATAAATGGAGGTGGACAAAATCCCGTTTTCAACGAAAAGGTTTCAATCGATGTCCCCACTCTTGACACTTCAATCAAATGTGAAATATATATGTTAAGCCGAGTCCGGAATTACCTCGAAGATCAATTGCTAGGTTTCACTGTAATCCCACTTTCCGATGTTATCTTCAAGAAAGTCGAGAAGGAGTTCTCGTTATCAACGAATGATATTTTCCACTCGCCTTCCGGTTTCGTTCATCTCTCTTTGTCATACAACGGAGTGTCACCGGATGTGATTGAGATTCCGATTCCGATTCCGTCATGTCCAGATTCCGACACGCTGGTTTCCGATTTGGATAAACTCGAGTTTCCGGATCCAAAAATTGCGAATGAAAACGAGATGATGGTGTCGGAATATATCGGGCTTAGTTCAGAGAGCTTAGTCTCGTCTGATACAGATGATCAGACTAGTTCGGAAAACGGTGCATCGTTTGGGTTCGATCATGGGATCGAAACCAAACCTGAGTCACCTCCAACAAGTGTCTCGACTAATGGGTCTCAATGTGATTCCGTTCCTTTTGTTGCCGATAAACTTGAATCCGGAAATCAAGAATCGGAATCGGAATCGTCTCTTAAAGATGACCCGGTTAAAGATGGGTCGGTTGGTGACGTGGCAAACAAGCCTGTGGGTGTGGTGAATCTTGAGATGGATCAAAAAGTGGTGCAACAAGATTTTGTGGATTTGTACATGAAGAGTATGCAGCAGTTTACGGAGTCGTTGGCGAAGATGAAGCTGCCATTGGACATGGAGAACGAGAAGACGAGTTCGGGAGACTCGAGCTCGGATCAAAACTCGGGAACACCAAATGGGACCCGCCCACGAGTTTTTTATGGGAGCCGGGCGTTCTTTTGAAGTGATAGATGATTTTATGCTCCAGTCATCCGATATCATGAATGCTCGGATGACTGGAGCATAAATGCCGACGCAATTTGGAGGTGATAGTGAGGGATTTAGATGATTATTAGTGTTGTTTATGTATGGAACATCGTGTTTTTCGTCTCATTTTCTTTTGGTTATGTTGTTGATTGTATTTTCTTTAGTTGTTATTTATTTTAAAAACGTTAGTTTTTTCTTCAAGTTTGAGTTTATCTGTCATATATATTTGAATTGAGACTGATATGACACTATTAGGTTATTTTTAGTTGATTTTAGGATCGTCTTGATTAAGATAAGTTTCCGATTTCGATTAGCTCGAAAACTCGACATGTTTATATATTCTATTTATTTACAATATTGCCACGCATTTTGCTTGTAATCACATTTGCTTCAAATGCCTTGTTCTTTCATTTTGATGTTGATTTCAAACCCGATCATTTGAACGTGAGGTTTTCCGGTTGTATTCTATGAATTTCTTGTTCACGGCAGCTTCTCCAATTCGAGGAGTCTTGTGTGATTACCTTTCACATCATACTTGTTGAAGATAGTTGTGTGAGTGTGTTAATCATTTACTTTCTCACTCAATCTTTAGTGTATCTTATTTATATTTCATATGATACTCTTTAATAATGATGACCAAGTAACAATTGTTGGAAATCTAAAATTTGGGGTTTGTGTGAAATGTTTGGTACAAAGAAATGAGATTGATATTGATACAACAGAGATTCCCATATATTCGTTTTCAATTTCAATTTTCTATACAAATACATTCTAAAATTTTGGTAAAAGTATTATATATAAATACATAAACTTGATAAGAGTACACGTATGGGCCAAAGACCTGCATTATTACCGACGTGTAAGCCTCATAACGGCGTTATAACGGGGGAATGTCGCGGAAATGAGATGAAGAAATATGCTTATTGTGAGACGGTGTTCAAAAAATTCCACACTATATTGAAGAAAAAACTGTATTGCAATACGGACATGCTAAGTAACAAATGGAAGCGGTGCACATAATTCAATGATATTTACAATCGGCTTAAGACGCAACAACAAAGCGGAACCAACAACTTTGATTTGTTCAAAACTGCAAAAGAACAATATCGGGTCGAGATGAGACATGTGTTCGAGTTCGAGAAAGCGTGGGAGTTGGTGCGATTTGATCCAAAATGGCTTAAAACCCCTACATCGTCGGAGGTTCAATCCAAAAGGTCTCGAAATTCGAGCTCTGTTGACGTATCGGACTCACGGACTCACACCGCAGACTTGCATTGACCTAAATGGTGACACCGATGAGATCCCGGATGATATCGAGGAGATCTCCCCACCACGACGACTATCCGGACACGACAAATCAAGGCGAGTTGCAAGACATGCAGAGGAGGTTGAGGCGAAAGCAAAAGATGCGATGGAATTAAAGGGAAATTCAATGAGCACAATTTATTACAAAAAGAAAAAAAAATGAGTTGAAACGTCGCCACTTGGAGTTCTCATGGGAGAAGCTGAAGCAAAAATAGAGAGAACTAATGACATAACGGTTATTAATTCTTCGAACTAGCGATGAGAGTTTGGTGCCTCAAGGTCTAGCGGTGCTACAAGTGATGAATGATTAAATTAGGAAGAAGTATTCGGGTTAATTAGGATTAGTAGTAAAATGTTATGGTTTTAGGTTTAATTTAAATGTTATTTGGGTTAATTAGGACTATGAAAAAATATTGTCTTTTAAAATTAATGTTTTTTTTTATTGTAATATTAAATTTAATGTTATAAAAATTATTATAATATGAAAACCATTTTCTTGTTTGATGATATAACATCATTAAATGTAAACATAACGTGACATCAAATTAGTAGTACATCTATTTGTGCACGTCCAATACTCTAAACAAATGAAAAAAAATATAATAATAAAATAATTTTTTATATTTTATTCTTATTATTCGTTTGTCCATGTTAAATAATGAAAACTAGGAAAAGGACGGGTGAAAGTTTAGTGGCAAAAATATAAAGAAGTAAAAATAAAGTGTCGAAATTATAAAGAGGAAAAGTTTGTTGAAACTTTAGTGGCAAAATTAGTAAAAGTAAAGTATAAAAACTATAAAGAGAAAAAGTTTGTTGAAACATTAGTGGCAAAATTATAAAAAAGTAAAAAATAAAGTGGTAAAATTATAAAAGAATAAAGAAAAATGGTTTTAAAGAAGTAAAAGTGAAAGTTTAGGGACAAAAATATGAAGAAGTAAAAATAAAATGGTAAAATTATAAAAATGAAAAGTTTATTGAAACTTTAGTGGTAAAATTAAAAAAAAAGAAAAAATATAGTGTTAGAAGTATAAACATGGAAAGTTTGCTGTTGAAACCTTCCATGTGTTTTAATATATATATATATATATATATATATATATATATATATATATATATATATATATATATATATATATATATAATGTTATATTTAATAAAAATAATAATATTTAAAAATATTTGTCATATTTAACACGAATAAAAGATTAGATATGTTAGATAAGAAGGAAAGTTACAAGATATTTAATTTTTCAACAAATAAATAATAGTGTATAGATACAAATATAACATGATTCAAACCAACATACCCTAATCTTTTCAATGTCACAGAGGTACCTCGACTATTTCATTTGCTCTTGTATACATATGACGTCTGCAAACCCAAGCAATCTGACCATCATCCCTATATCTCACTCTCCACAACCCAAACTTCTCAGCAATATCTTTTCCTGTGGAACATCCCCTTTCCCTCAAAAAATCCACTACCCATTGCTGCGCCGCCTTCATATCTTGCTGAACATTCGTCGACCTCCCTCTACTCCGGCCGGCCACCGCCGCACCTACTGCCCCAAACGCCCCAGCTGTAGCAGCAGCACCGGCAGCCCCCAACATAAGCGGGTTTCCGGCCAGATGCGCAACTTCTTTACTCAAATCCGGTATCATCTCCCCCATTCCTGCAGCTATATGAGCTCCTATTTTTAGGGCAAATGTCAAAAGCTTCATGAACCCTTTCATGTATGGAGCCACAGACATCACAGCTCTGTTATCGATCTGCATCATCTCGCACCCCATTTGATCTTCAACAACATGCATTTCGCCTTTGAATTCGCACAACATGTGAAGCCGGAGAGCAGTCATCCCGGAGATCATGTTCGTGACTAATCTCCTCGAGTAATTCTCAGTTCTAACAAAATAAAACATATTCGGTACTTTTCTTTCTTCTATCTGAACGTTAAAATTTGCTAAGTAGTTAACCTTACGATGGAGCTCCGTCAATAGCCTATGTTCGTAGTATCGTAACCCTTGGATTTCTTGTTTCAAATCCCTAATTTCCTGCTCGATTATCTTAAGTCTATGAATCACTTCTTCTACCCCTTTCGCAATTCCGGCAAACGACGGGTCGATTTTTCCGGTTTCATCGTGAATCGGTTCATCCGAGTTGTTTTCCGTCGGCACTTGTAACTCCATAGCCAGATCGTAAAGGTCATGATACCTCCGATGAAGCACTTCTCTGAAATCATCATCCGATAATAAATCCCGCGCAAAGTCAAACCCAGCTCTGACCACCTGCCGCCCCGAGTCAAACACCGGTGTCCAGGTATGTTGATAATCATACATTCCGTCTGCCGGAACTGAGAGCAAAGCCTGTTTTAACTTCGCGAGTGGGACAAATTGGGTTTTCCGGTGACGTGGGGGTGTGAGATTTTTGACACATTCTGGACGAAGGATGTTTTCAGTCAATGTTACACCATTACAGAGGCTTTGGATTGCTGGGTATATAAGCTCCCGGAAGAGCTTTAGGGTTTCAGTTAGGTTTTTGGTGGAGCAAGCAAGAACATCAAGATAGTACCCTAGTTGTCCTCCAAGCTCCACCCTGATATGAACTCCATTGATGTTTATCAAGATGAGGGATTTTTCTAGACTGTATGTTGCTCCATGATGACTCTTGAGTCCAATGATTTTGTTGTGAAGGTGAACCTGTTTTCAGAAGTACCTTTCTATTATTAGTAAATAAATTGCTATTATAGGTAAGAAATCGTAAGTGCATATCTATTATTTGTAAATAAAACGTAACATATTGCTATTATTGGTAATTTTGTACCTGTAATCTTGGGAAGAACCCTGGAGTAAGAAACATGTGACTCGAATCATGACATTCAAGATGTCTTCCTACAAAAACACAATCAGATGTAATCAACTCCCACTTTGGTGTTCTTGTTCTACTTTCTTCAAGAAGAGAAGGAATCAACAACAAAGATTCTTCTTCATATGGATCTTGTTTGTAGCAAAGTTCAAGCTTTATCATCATCTTCACCAAATCACTTGCATCCAAATTCTCAAAAATCCTTGACCCCATCCCCGGAATTTGACTATGTAAACTTCCTTTCAAAATCTTCTCAAAATCTTTCCTACTCACAAATCCTCCATAGTTTTGTTCATTACAACTCAACTTTCTAACAATCTGACCAATCACTTCTCCACAAAACCATTGGAAATCCAAAATCAAGAACCCTAATTCTTCAAAATATATCACCTCTCCAATACGATGAAGACACATGGCGATTGCCTTTCTTCGTGTCTCCATTTTCTTTATCATTTGATTGTTTCTTGATTGGACTCGTAGAGATGGAACCCTAATTTGGCACAAATCGTTGAATTCTTTCCATTTCATGGAGGGTTTCTCGTGGTTTTCTGACCTCCAATCTGATAGAATTTTTATGAGATCATTACAGAGTTCATAGACTTTTGGGACTTTTTCTAAAACGGTTTTGCTAGTTTTGCGTATGTGATGTGTGAGTTTACTCACTGAGGCAGATGATCTTGCATCAACTGTGAACACTGTTGGATAAAAGTCGACATATCCTTGGAATTTATCTCTCAATCTTTGAAGAACATTCATTGTATTTTGGATATCTGTTGAAAAACAGATTTTAAATATCTTTAAAATTACATTATTAAAGGGGTCTATGAAAGTAAAAGACATCGAAAAAATGATCACCTGTTAATTGATCAACCTTGTCATAGTGTGTTAACACCATAGTCACATTGGGTAGGATCATGCATTGTTGAGATGATGTTCTTGAGTTAGAAACTATGAACCTAAGCCAATATTGAAGCTCTTCTTCTAACTCTAATGGTGTTTTTGGTTCTTTGTTATTTGGTTTATGGAACAAACTTGAAACAATTACAAAACATGAAGCGCTTCCATGGTTTGGAAACATGAGATCATGAAGGGAAAAGAATTCGTGTTGACCTCCTAAGTTCCATATTGAAAACTTTGTATCTTCATCTTTGAATGTTTTTACTTTCATCCCGGATGTTCTAATTGCTTGTTCAACTGGATTTACTAATGTTTTCACGTGTTCGATGTATGGTAGCTTTGAAGAAGAGAAATTTTGTGATATGGAATTGCATAATGTGGTTTTCCCTGCATATACAAAATGAACGGATAAAGTGCTTAATAAATAAATAAATGATTTGTCTTGAGTATGTAGTGAGGGGTTGTATGTTTTTTTATTTAATGGGCATAATAGTTTAAGGAGAAATTAAATATCATCCTACCTTTGTTCTTACAAATCCTCCTACTCAATTAAATCAATACATGTGTCATATTAATATACTAAAATTACATTAAATGTTACACATGTCACTATTTAATTAGATAGGAGGATTTATAGAAACAAAAAGTAGGAGGATATTTAATTTCTCTAGTTTAAGTACTTGATATGGACAATTATTGTTTTGTTTTTCCTTAATTTGAACAGAATGATCGAATAGGTTAAGCAAAAAAAATGGCTTAATGTATTAAGAAATTAACATTTCACTTATTTTTCCATTTTTTTCCCTCTGAACTTTTCACATTGAAATTAAAATGGTTGAATATCGTGAAATTTGTGTTTTTTACTCGATCTGAACAAGCTGACTAAATTGGTTAAGCCAAAAAAATGGCTTAATGTATTAAGATACTAAACTTTTACCTATTCCCCCTTTTTTTTCCTTCACGTTAAAATTGAATTGAAATTGATGAATATTGTGAAATTTGTTTTTCAAATTTGTGTAAATGACAATTTTAACTACTCTTTGTTAATATGGTTTATATATATAATGGTTTAACACACATCGGTAACTCTTTAGCGGCTTTAGGGTTTGAATTTGTGTAAATGACAGATTTACCTTTTTTTTTTTATTAGAAATACATTTGAACACTACTATGCTGACATCCTAAACATGCAGATTCAGGCATTTTATCAACTATATAATGTGCATTTCAAACAATTTGATTCAAGCATTTTATCAACCATATAATGTGCATTCCAAACTGTATAATGAACTTACCAGCAAAATCTTCTCCGCAGATGAAGACTCTACAGCTCTTGGGAACAGTCATAGGCATATCCTTAAGCAAATCAACTTCAACTTCAGGCTCCGATTTTGCATTTTGACCTAATTTCAAATGTATTCCTTCCGCTTTTCCAGAATTCTGAAGTGGGGTTCTCGCAAGATCAATCTCTTCAATCCATGGATTCACCTGTAAAGTCTCCATTATCGTCTTCAACACTAAATCACCATCAACCCCTTTACAACCCTGCAACGATAAACACTTCAAACTAGCATTTCTCTCCAAGTTCTTGAAGATTCTGATTATATCTTGTGGTTTCAAACTTTGATCTTCATATATCCCTAATCTTGTTACACTTTGATTAGTGTTAATCATCTGCAAGATCGCTATCAGTCCATCCCTCCCTATCTTCGTTCTTCTCCCCCCAAATGTAATCGATTTTAGGGTTACGTTTGCTTGAATTTGAAGAGTCGAAAACCTAGTCAATGGACAGAGCAAGTGTTCGACACCGATCCCGCCAAATCGGTTATCATCTACACGCAAGCTTTCCAAACACCGGTTTTTGAAAAGTCCGGCGGCGACGTAAACGACTCCCTTGTCTTTCAAGCAGGTTTTCGAGAGGTTTACTTCTCGTAAACTCCGATTCTGTTCTAGAACCCACCGGAATTCCTTGGCCCACCGCGATTTCAATCGGACGCCGGTTAGGTCCAGAGATTTGACCGTCGTGTTCCACCCTAGAGCACCGGCAACCCTACATGCCCCGGAAGTGCTCAGGCGGTATATTCGTAGCGTTTGGCTCTCAGGTGCGAATTCAACAATTTTTGAGCTATTGTTTCTATTGCGTTCGCTACTCCATAGATGAACTTCCATCGACCTGTTTCTCGCGAGTACTGCTGATATTAATGGGGTGGCGGTGATTGAGTTCGAATCGAAAATGGTTAAGAGCTTCAATGTTGAATTTGCTTCGATCATTTTCGAGAGCTCTTCTGCTCCCTTTGATCCGATTGAATCTTCCCATATCTGCAACTCTTCTAAACAGGAATTCACCTTTAAAGCTGAAGCAATGAGAGTAGCTCCAAACGAACCAATTCTCGATTCCGACAAAATAATCTCTTTAATCGATTCATTTTTCCTCAGCATCTTCGATAATTTCCCCATGCAATCGGCATTTAACCTATTCGATTTGAATGCAAGTTGCTTTACATTTTCAGAACCATCGAGGAGAACCTCGAGACTCGTCATTTCCTCCATCTGCCATTCAACTTGATAAAACTCCACATTTTGCAGCAAATTTTGTTTCGAAGATGTTGATAGGAGTGTGAGGATTTTGGAAAACTGGAAATGGGAATCGCTTGAAATGTTTATATGAATCGAATCTTGAGTTTCTTGATGACAACATGATGTTGGTTGAGAAAGATGGAAAGAGATGCTTTTAAGATTGAGACTTTCAGTTTGAATTGATTGAAAAAGCCATTGAAGATCTTTTAAGCTCTGGTTTGATGTTGATGCCATTGATGATGAAACTGTAGTTGCTTCATGACATAAAAAATCGTAAACCCAAATAAGGTTTTTGTCAATATGATTTCTTTCGGTGGAAAATAGGATTTTACTTTTATTAACTTTAACTTTAATTGTTTGCTTTTTTTTTTTTGAAACTTTGAAAAGCGCATCAATTATTTCTCCCACTCATTATTTTTTTATTTTATTAATATAGGGACGATATAGAAAGACGGATAACGACTTTTTGGTTTTAAAAAGAAAAAGGAAAATGATAAGTAAGTTTTTGTACATAGTAAATTTATTTAATATGAAACCCATGATGTTTTTTTTTTTTTTCTTTTAAATATTTTTTTGCTTTCTTGAAAGCATGTTTTCTTGCAAAGAAATGATACATTCCTTGATGCTTGGATGATGGATTTTTCAAAGCATTGATACCATTCTTGATACAGTTGAATTCTCTTACTATGTAGTTATGACTTGTGAAAACAGAGAAATAAATCAATTTAGAAAGACTATGGTAAGTATGATCAGAACATTGGTAATTGCATTTTATATTTACCATTTCTTAATTAATTGAGGAAAACGCAAATATAGCCAATATTTATATAAAACATTTCAAATAGTAACAAAAAGAAATCCATAAAATAACCTCTAATTTTGCAACAAGTCAACCTAGATTCGATAAAAACTTATCAAATACAATCTCTCAATGTCAAATTACATTACTCAATGTGAAATTGTTCAAAATCTTCACAAAAGGAATAAAAAAAAAGGTAAAAGTTGTTATTGTTGTACGAATCTTCAAAAACCAAATTTCGTTACACAAAACATATATACATAGTGCAAAAATGCATTGTTATGTTGAGAGCGATTTTCAAGAGGAGGAAAAACTTGGTGTAAAAATGAAAAAGGTCTAAAAATGCCTAGACATTGTAGAAATAGAAGAAAATTTTGTAACAAATAAATAAATAAATAAAATCGTATACAAGAATACAAGATATCTATTTGTTTTTCTCTACTTATTTCAAGATAAATGAGATAATGAGTAAAAAATCTTCACTTCCAAAAAGCCCCACCCCATGCCCATAAGTCAGAAAACTGGGCCATGTGCTTGAAATTGAAATGGAGACATAGACATGGACATAGATGCGATTGTTTGCAGGATATTTGACTTTATGGATTAAGCAATAACTTTTCTTTCCTTCCTGCAAGTTATACTGTAAAAAAAATCAGAAGAATCACATATGCATTGATAGACGTAGGGTATGAATTACTCCATTAGCTGGGCCAATTGAGCCAGGTAGAGTCTTTTCATAACACGTTTTGGTCATTTTCTTTGTTAACTTAAGAAAAAAAAAGTTTGGTTCGCGATCTTTAAGCAGGATAATATCGTAACTCTATAGGTATTTGAGAGAACGATGGATATACTTGAAGAAATCGAATAAAAAAGTAGTAAATTACAAATTTCTTTCTCTATTGTTCTTGAAAAGTTATGGACTCATTCAAGATGTTTTAATATTTTCATATGAGGCCCCTAGATTATAGTTTCATTGCTGCGTTTGGTCCTTATGTTGTCTGACTGAACGTTTCGGCCATTAAAGTCCATGTAAAATGTTTATTTTGTTATTTTGTTCTTTCATCTACTTCATTTCTTTTTCTTTCTGCTTCATAATCATTTTCATTGTTCTTTATCTTCAAAGAACCCTAAATTTAAAGAAAATTCTATAAAAAAAACTCAAATTTGAAACCAAAAAATATCAACCAAGCAAAATCAAAATTCGTCAATTAGAATAACTAGGTTAAACATATGATTTTAAACTAATTTCCCAAAATTACTCCATTAGTTGAACACACACACCACATGAGAACAAATAATAGCTCGGCATATAAATGAAGCTTTTAAAAAAGTTAGGATACAAGATGATGAAGATGAACACAAATTGGCTTGTTATTAAGAGTTTTTCTACATATGAGATATGAAAGCGGGGTAACAACCCTTTAAGCCACAAAATGGCAACTCCCATCAACTATCTTCATCTTAGCTTTCATCAACATGGCCAGACGACTTGCATCCCTCCCTTGCAACACCTACCTACATACAATCCTTGATTTTGTAGCGAAAATGGTATAGTGTATCCATGTATTTTGTAACCCCCATATATTATAAATGTTGTGTGGACATAATAAAAACCTATGTTGGTTAGTATTTGTGGTGTTAGTTTATTAGCATTTAATTGTACAAATTATATTGTAAAGTTATTGAAATAGTAAGGAAATTGTGATAAGTCTTTAGAAACACTTCATAAATGTCACCAAAAACCATCATTGGAGAAACTACATGACGTGAATGGGATGGTATATGGTTCAGTGATCACCAGACATGTACTATGTATAGGTATGTTTGTGACACTGTTGTGTGCATTGTGATAATCAAGATTACAATAAAATATATATTGTTTGTATGTATTTATATTGATATATTTTTCATATTATTTGACCCTTTCAAACATACAATGATGGAAGTCTTGACATAAAATTTGAGGTGTCACACCATTTTTCTTATCGTTCCTTTGTCATCTTTACACTAATAATATTTCTAAAAAATTATACTTGTTTATTTAATATTAGACCATATATGTTAATCTAGATTACAATAAAATATATATTGTTTGTATGTATTTAAATTGGTATATTTTTCACATTATTTGGCCCTTCCAAACATACAATGATGGAAGTCTAGTGTCCCTTTGGTACAAAATTTGAGGTGTCACACCACCTTTCCTATCATTCCTTTGTCATCTTTACATTCACAATACTTCTAAAAAATTATACTTTTTTATTTAATATTGGACCATATATGTTAATCTAGATTACAATAAAATATATATTGTTTGTACGTATTTATATTGGTACATTTTTCACATTATTTGGCCCTTCCAAACATACAATGATGGAAGTCTAGTATCCCTTTGGTACAAAATTTGAGGTGTCACACCACTTTTCGTATCGTTCCTTTGTCATCTTTACACTCACAATACTTCTAAAAAATTATACTTGTTTATTTAATATTGAACCATATATGTTAATCTAGATTAAAATAAAATATATAGTGTTTGTATGTATTTATATTGGTACATTTTTCACATCATTTAGTCCTTCCAAACATACAATGATGGAAGTCTGGTATCCCTTTGACACAAAATTTGGGATGTCACACCATTTTCCATATCGTTCTTTTGTTATCTTTACACTCACAACACTTCTAAAAAATTATACTTGTTTATTTAATATTGGACCATATATGTCAGTTATGTCATTTTTATTAAGTTAATGGTAATTATATATAACATTAATTTTGGATTATCTTATGAATACTAAACTTCTGGTCACATACTTTAGAATTTGGTCACATTATTTTGAAGGGTTGTCAAGTTTAGTCCCTTGAAGTTGGTTGGCCAATGATTGGATGCATGTCTTGGACACATGTTATATTCATGTTCTCTTCTAGTTTATTCATCCTTCATCTTCCTTGTACTCTCTTTCTTCTTTGTTCTTCCACTATGCCCAGGTAATCGTGTTTTTTATGTGGTTTTATGCATGTCTATCGTTTAGGGTTTTTAGAGGTTTTATGTGTCAAAATCTGAAAAAGCCTCGATTTCTACCATTCACGGTTCTCTCCCCCCTTTTACTTGACTATCAAATGACAAAAGTGATATGTAAGTTACTTGGGTTTTGGTCGTTCATGTACACTCTTCTTTCAACCTTAATTTCAACGATTCCTTTCTTTCAGATGCAACTATCA
The DNA here is from genome assembly GCF_051521515.1 of Lactuca serriola. Lineage (NCBI taxonomy): Eukaryota > Viridiplantae > Streptophyta > Magnoliopsida > Asterales > Asteraceae > Lactuca > Lactuca serriola. Next base: position 160,711,127 of record NC_136416.1, on the reverse strand, counting down.
ACGAAGCAGATTCCAAAAAACAGTGGGAACCCCTCGCCTCTACCAAAGAAGGTCACGCCAACATCAAAACCATTTGATTAATTGGATTTTTGTTAGGATTCTATCAAGATGTTCTCAATTCCAAAATTGGAAAACAAAAGCAAAGTAATCAATACTCTTTACAAGTTCAGATATATACTCTTTAAATGAACCTTATATTGATTTTCAATTGGTCAATTGGTGCTCATTACTTTTCAGAGGAACTTCCTGATATTTGGAATGAAGAACTATATATGGTTGTTTGTTTAATTGTTCTTTATTCTCTTCTAAATCATATGACGGCACATTTTTCTATGATGCTTGCAATTGGTACAAAATGTCTCTATTGGCACAAAACGTTTCTCTTTCTATAGTTTCAACCATTTAATTATGTTTTACAAATTACACAAACACCTTATATGCCCTCACTTGCCTGTTAGAGTGTATATTTGTTACAAGAGCTTCTGATGAAGCAGGAGAAGTCTTAGATGTTGGACCTGAACTAAAAAACTTCAACATTTGTTGTAAGCTTCTCATTTCTTGGTCCCAAAAAAATTAAAAATGTCAAACTTCTCATTAACCATCCTTCTTATTCTTCAGAATCCAACAAAACAAAAATATATATATTGTATATCAAAAGCTATTACAGCAACCCAAACATATCCACATGAATGTTTCTATAAATTGATATGTTGTTGATCTTTTCAATAATAAGTAAGTTGTTAATGTCAATTTTAATTTGTTTTTTTTTTGCAGATCTGACTAGCAACCACAAAAAAACAACACTCGGTTCCTTTTCATTGATAATCAAAGTGACACCAAATATATCCATATGTATGTATTTGTAAAGTGAAACTTCACTTTAAAAAACAATTACTAACATGTTAATGTCGGGCATGGTTGACTAGCAATCAAAGAAAAATTTATGCTAAATTGTTTTTTTTATTATAATGATAAAGGTACCAATTTTGTGCTTAATTACAAGTAATAAAGGTTTACACTTTTGCAACCCAAGTCTTTGCCATTTTGCCTCCTGTAATGAGCACTGACTTGGGTATTTACTAGGTTTTGTGATTTGGATTGATCAAAGTTGGGGGCAAATTCATGTTAAAATGTCTATAGTTGGATTATGCAATTGATAGTCTGAAATTGGTTTCTGCTGTTGTGGATTTTTATAGAAGTGAGATAGATGCTTCTTTGTGGCAATATGTTACTGATTATCTCATAATATAAGTTGTTGGTTGTAGCAGTGGTTGCACAACACAAAATGCATCAAATGCTACAATGTTTATAAACATTATTCCATCAACTACCTGCTATGTCTCTTGAATATTAGTGTAACACGTCTAATCTCAAGTAGCAGATGGCATTTCGTCCAAAGAAGAATGTGCCTTCTAGGAGTAAGGTTAATCTTTTATTTACATTTCGATTTTGATTTCCTAAAAATGGAAGAAAATGTTTGATGTTAAAATCAATTGCAGAAAATGTGAGTCATGCTTGACACTGATATTCTTTATGTTGCAAGTGTGCATATATTTATGTATGTATGGTTTTACTGGCGTGATGAACATAGTGGACGGATATGCTACTTGGAATCATAATGGACCTAGGGTATCTTGCAACTCCCGCAAATTCGGGCTAGAAGTTTAAAGTATAATAATAATAATACATTTAATCGAATAAATACAATCCTTGAATAGGGTGATCGTGTTTCGTACGCGTTACGAGCTAATAAATAATTATCATTTGCACGATATCTAAACATATATTATTAGTATATAATATTTGCAGAAAACCTTAATATAGAATTTATCGTTAAGCGATAAAATAAAAATTAAAGATAAAATATTATTTAGGATAAATAATCTTAATAAGAGTTGTAGTAGTCGTGAAGACGATCCTATGGATATATAAAGAACACACAAATCTGACTTTGTATGTCAAAGTTATGATTTATCTAAGTTTCGCGTTCAACCGATACGACAATGTGCGTCATAAAAAGTGAACTAGAGATTGGTTTCTTGTTAGCTAAAGTGATGTAAAGGAAATTCGAAGTAGTCATTAACAAGAAATCATGCATTTAAAGAACTCCTAAATCTGACTTGGTATGAGAAAGTTATGATTTTTCGAAGTTTCGAGTGCGACACTATACAACAATGTGTGACACATAAATAGAAATAAAAATCGGTTGATTGTTAGCCAAAATAATCTAAATAAAAGTTTTAGTACTCTTCAATTTGAAATGGCGATATAAATAACTTCAAAAACAGAGCTCGTATGAAGAAGTTATGAATTTTGCAACGTTATTTAAAGTTTAAGCCTCCTTGAACCGAAACACGAAATATAAAATGCAAATTTGTCGACGGAGTCTAAATGAAAGTTGTAGTACTCATCAATAGCTACATATGGATATTAAAAGCATCGAAAACGGAGTTCTTATGCCAAAATTATGAATTTTAGAAAAATAATAAAATTAGACCGACGAGATCTTGCCACATGGCACCTTAGATGGCTGACAAGTGGCACAATCACAAGCCACCCTTCCACCCTACGAAATGGCCCCAAATTTTGACATATGGAAGGACGCGGCGCACCCCTCCTACATTTCTATATATTCACTTTATTTCTTGCTTATTTGGTTGCCAGTCGTCTTCATTTCTCTCATAAGCTCTCCCATTTCCTATTGGTGATTTTAGTGTTATCAACATGTTTCAGTGTAGTTGTTATAACTATTGAGATAGGTTGAGTTCTATTTCACTCACCGAGATTAGATGTAACTTCGCAAAAATACTAAGTACAAATTTTGCTTTTAAATCAACCAAAAACATCAACCATTCATTTCATAACCATCAAAGTATGTCAATGTAGAAAATAGTTATCAGAGTACAATCCAAAATCATAAAATTTAGAACACTGGTGGATACTGTATGATCATGTCGGGCCCTTCCCCTTCTAACCAGAAGTACCTGAAAAATATTTTCAACATAAACCATAATAAAAAAGCTGAACGAGTCCCCCAAAATACCACATACCATACATACAAATACCATGGGCTACCCCCATGGTCTTTTCCCTGAAATGCCATGGGCGGCCCCCATGGTCTCACATTTAGGTGCCATGGGCTACCCCTATGGTATTTCCTTCAAATATCGTAGACTGCCCCCATGGTCTAACATCCAAGTGCCATGGGCTACCCCCGTGGGTTTTCATGCAAATGTCATTGGCTACCCCATAGTCTTTCTGATGGGTTTTAGGTAAAACAAATAAACTAGAAAACAATTCCTAAGTTCACATGCAACCTACTTTGGATCTATGTTTTAACTATTGAACATATAACTTTGAATTGCAAAATAAGGACCATAGAAGAGAGAGGCTATTTTCGAAAATAACAAACTAGGGTTTGGATTTACATACCTTTCAATTGTTGTAGTAAACAATTGACAATTCCCTTGATCCTGATCTTGATCTTCTTGGAAGCTTAGCACCACAAGTGTAATGCCTCTAATGGAATCACACCCAAACTAGCAAGAAGGAAAGTAGAAGAGAGAGAGGGAAGAGGGAGTATGCAAAATTTCGGCCCTTAGGGTTTCTTCAAAAGAAAGAGTGACCAAAATATGAACCAGGAGGCTCCTTATATAGCTGAGGGATCTAGGGTTTAAGGGAAACCCTAGTTATCCTTTGCTTAGGGCCTAAGCAAACCCAAGGGCCTTATCCAAGACCCTATGGACGAAATTATTAGGGTTTCCCCTAAAGATTTCGTCCACCCTCTTCCGAGGGGGTTCTAGAGCCTTCCACTCAACTATTAGATAATTGCAAACTAGTCCCTACACCTTATAATTAATTCTTTTAACCCCAAAATTAATTCTAATTAATTTCTAGTTAAATATTAATTAAACATAATGATTTCTAATTAACATATTAATCTTTTAATATATTAATAAATTAATTTATATTAATTTATTAATCTTATAATAAATTAATATCTCTTCTTTCATAATTTTCTTGTCCGGTTGCTAGGTTTGAGGGCAACCCAAAAGGACTGTGATGCTATCAATTCAAGTACATACCAATTATATTTATAGGCTTAGACACCTAATCCAACAGTCTCCCACTTGGATAAGTCTGTAACTATAATTGCTAGTATGCCTTCTAAACTTGACCAGTAAATTGTAGCTTCCAAAAAGCTGTTGCCGAACTCTGACCCAGTCAGTTACGTGTCCTAAGATAAGTGATCATATAATCCTTCGTTCTACTAGATATCTCTAGACATAAGACATGGAATACATTCAATCTCTTTGTCCAGAATCTATGTTTCTTGATTTCTGATTTGTGATGATATAGGACTTCTAATTGAACACATCAATTTAGTCCTGGCTGGGCCCAACACATAAGTCAACACCAAATCATCGAGGGGCCCACATATATCGCTTTTCCCGTTAGGGCAAAAGGAACGAATAAACATTGACTCATATGCTTGTGTCTTTTACTCATCAAACCATACATGATAATACGTTTTATAACACCAAGTTACTGATACGTTTTCGTATCACCAATGCATAGCCGACTTGCAAATTACAACTCATATATCTCTGTTCCAAGATTATAGATATTAGCGTCTCAGTATTACTCGTGATGAATTCCATGAAGTAATACTCTGAGCGTGGGTTTATCCAATACTCATATCTCACTCTCTGAGTACTCATGAACATTGCAGCAATTCTATTGCTATGTCTATCCTTAGACAATCTGCAATCCAATTCACGAAAGTCTTAATTCACTACTTACTTCCAAAAGTACGAGCGACTGTGGAGTTTGAATAATCTCATTATTTGGGAAGTAAAACATGCAAAAATGAAACACAATAATAAACAATTGACAATGGTAGAACCTAAATTTACAAATAACAATACTTTATTATTTAATCACCAAAAGTCAATTACATTTATTTTGTTACAAGTTTCAAAACTAATCTAACTACTAAAACTAATGTCATCTTTCAGCCCTATGCTCCGAGCATGCTGAATGTGCTTAGCCCTACTCAGACCCTTTGTGAGAGGATCTGCTGGGTTATCTTCAGATGACACCCTCTTCACTATAAGATGGCCTTCTTCTACTCTATGTCTGATGAAATGGTCCTTTCTGTCGATATGTCTAGTTTTACCATGATCTCTCGGTTCCTTTGTCAAGGCAACTGCTCCTTCATTATCGCAGAACAGTTCCATAGGCTCCTGGATGGTTGGAACAACTCTGAGATCCCCGATGAAGTTCCTCAACCAAGCTGCTTCTTTCGACGCTTCACTTGCTGCTATGTACTCTGATTCACAAGTAGAATCAACCACCGTATCTTGCTTGGAACTCTTCCAAGTAACTGCTCCTCCATTTAATAAGAATACCCAGCCTGACTGAGAACGAAAGTTATCTCTATCCGTCTGAAAGCTGGCATCACTGTAACCATCTACTCTCAAAGTATCATTGCCACCAAGTACAAGGACCCAGTCCTTCGTCCTTCGCAAATACTTGAGTATATTCTTTACGGCTATCCAATGAGCTCTACCTGGGTTTCCCTGATAGCGACTGACCATGCTCAAAGCAAATGCCACATCAGGGCAAGTACATGTCATAGCGTACATGATCAATCCGACAACGGAAGCATAAGGTACACGACTCATGTCATTTATTTCCTTATCTGTACTCGGGCATTGAGTCTTACTCAATTTGGTATTGCTCTGGATAGGTAGCTCTCCCTTCTTGGAATTTTCCATACTAAACCTCTTTAGTACCTTATCCAAGTATGTGCTCTGACTAAGTCCAATTAGTCTCTTCTTTCTATCTCTCAATATTCTAATCCCAAGAATATAGGCGGCTTCTCCTAGGTCTTTCATGGCAAAACACTTTCCAAGCCAAGACTTAACTTCATTCAAGGTTGGAACGTCGTTACCAATGAGTAATATGTCATCGACATATAACACCAGAAAAGTTACTATACTCCCACTAGCCTTGATATACACACAAAACTCATCTTCACTTCTAGAGAAACCAAACTCTTTGACTTTCTCATGGAAGCAAAGATTCCAGCTGCGAGATGCTTGTTTCAATCCATAAATGGATTTCTCAAGCTTGCACAATCTATTGGGAAACTTTGCGTCAACAAAACCCTCTGGCTGACTCATGTAAACATCTTCAGCCAACTTCCCGTTAAGGAAAGCAGTCTTGACATCCATATGCCAGATTTCATAGTCATGAAAGGCAGCTATGGCGAGCAATATCCTAATGGATCTAATCTTAGCTACTGGCGAAAAAGTCTCATCATAGTCAACCCCTGGGGTTTGAGTGAAACCTTTTGCAACCAGTCGAGCCTTGAATGTATGCACATTACCATCCATGTCTGTCTTTTCTTGAAGATCCATTTGCACCCAACTGTCTTACGACCTGGTGCACTATCAACCAAATTCCAAACTTGGTTGTAATACATGGACTTAATCTTGCTGTCCATTGCCTCTTTCCACTTGGAAGCCTCTGGGCCTGCCATTGCTTCCTTATAAGTGACTGGTTCATCTAAGTTTACCAATGTTCTGTCACTTATGAATGTGTCACCATCTGAAGTAATATGAAATCCATACAACTCAGGTGGAACACTCACCCTAGTGGATCTTCGAAGAGGTAATGATTTATCAATCGGTTCAACAGGAACTGTTTCCTCTAGTTGAGTGTTAGTGTCATCTAAGGTTCCTTCATTGGTGGACTCTTGAATCTCTTCAAGGTCAATGGTACTCCCACTGTCCTCTTTGAATATGAGCTCTCTTTCCAGAAAGACTCCTCTTCGAGCTACAAACACCACGTTCTCACTAGGTCTGTAGAACAAATATCCAAAAGACTGCTTTGGGTAACCAATGAAAACACATTTCTCACTTCTAGCTGCTAGCTTGTCGTGAGTCTCTCGTCTTACGAAAGCTTCACAACCCCAAACTTTAATATGTGCTAACGAGGGAACTTTCCCTGTCCACATTTCGTGAGGTGTTTTGGCAACCTTCTTTGTAGGGACAAGATTGAGGATGTGGGCGGCTGTCTCTAAGGCATACCCCCAGAAGTGAATAGGAAGTGAGGCACGACTCATCATAGAACGAACCATGTCTAACAAGGTTCGATTACGCCTCTCAGCTACACTATTTAACTGTGGTGTCCTAGGAGGAGTCAATTGTGAGACTATCCCACATTCTTTCAGATAGTCGTTGAACTCGGTACTAAGATACTCCCCGCCTCTATCGGATCTAAGTATCTTTATCTTTCTGCCCAATTGATTTTCGACTTCATGCTTAAACGCTTTGAACTTTTCAAAGGTTTCTAACTTATGTTTGATCAAGTAGATGTAACCATATCTGCTATAATCGTCAGTGAAAGTCACATAGAATCGATTAGCATCCCTTGTGGTTGATCTGAAGGGCCCACACACATATGTGTGTATGAGATCCAACAGACCTTCACCTCTTTCACAAGACCCTGTGAATGGTGATTTTGTCATCTTTCCCAAAAGACAAGACTCACACATATCATCTGATTTTAGGTCAAATGATTCCAACACTCCATCCTTTTGGAGTTGGGCTATGTGTTTCTTGTTAATGTGTCCAAGACGACAATGCCACAAGTATGCCTTGTCTACACTATTAGACAAGTAAATATTAAGTACACTATTTCCTAAGCTATCAACACAAGTCACTGTTTCATACACACCATCACAAGGTAAAGCTTCAAACACAAAAACACCATTCTTATAAACAGAAATTGAACCATTCAAATCATTAAACGAATATTTAAAACCTTGTCTGAACAATGCATGAAATGAAATAATGTTTCTCGTCATCTCAGACGAATAGCAACAATTTATCAAATCTAATCTAACATCATTACTAAGCAAAAGTTGATAAACTCCGATCTTGGCTACTGGTGAAGACTTCTTGTTTCTCATGATCAAGTTTATCCTACCTCGCTCTATCTCCTCACTTTCCCTTAGCCCCTGCAAATCAGAACAGATGTGAAAACTGATGGGTTTTGGCCATTTGAACATTCCTATGTGCACATGCAAACCCTAATGCTTGGATCTAGGTTTCTCTAATTAAACATGCTTTGAATCCAAGACTTCTAATGACTAATTAGATATAAGAACAATACAAAATCAGATTTAGAAGTTTACCTTTGAATCTCTTGTTTTGATCTTGTTGTCTTGGAGCTCTAGAGTCACAATTGTCACCCCTCTAATGGCTTACAAACACCAACTAGCAAGGAGGATGATTTGAGAGAGAGGAGAGGGATTAGAATTCGGCGAGGGTTTCTTTACTTTAGCAGAGGTGCCGATTTCCCTTGCCCTAGGGGTCTATTTATACTTGTAAGGCTCCTAGGGTTTCACCTTTAAACCCTAGTTGGATAATCTTTCCTTAAAGCAATCATAATCCTTACCTAAGATAGCCTTGGACAAATTTGAGGCTATCCCAAGCCCTAGAATCCGTCCACTCTCTATCCAAGAAGGATTTACAGCCCAAAGTGTAACTATCAAACAATTGACAGTTTATACCCTCTTAATTAATTAATCTCTTTAAGTCACCAAATTAATACTAATTGATGTGCACAAAAGTACTCACTAATTTTAATATTTATAACCTAACAAACTTAACTAACTATGCACTTATAGGCAGTGTACCTAGTCAGATTACAGTATAGCTTGGGTAAGTCGGGTGTCGATCACAGGGAATGGTGTTCTAATTAATTTACTTACTATTAAATTAACCTAATTTATTACAAGTTTAATAAGGGGTTTTATCTGGTTTTACAAGATCAGATGAACTTAATTCAAATTCAATAAATAAAAACACACTCTTGTTTAGTTTTGAATCCACTTCTCCCTTATGGCTAGCTAATGATTACGGATTATTAAGTTGGTTTTTAGTTGTATTAGTAATTTAGTTCTATCTTACCAATAACTAATTAATTCATGTCAAACCATGTATGCTCACACATAATTAAACACAGAACTAAATATGAATGTAAATATGCTATGTAAGATTATTTGTATAAACGCAATTATGGTCACAATACACGTTCTCTAGCACAACTAAGCTTTATTTATTCTAATTGCTAACTAAGATCGGTCAATCCTAGCTCTAACAATTCAATGTTCACTAAATTATTAGGTAAACAGGTTCATGCAGTTTAATGGTCACTAAGCTACACAGAACATGCAATCAAGCAATTGGATAAACGAGTAATAGCATGCTAGGCTATACAAATCAAACACAAGCAATTTCTTTACCAACTAAATTTAATCCATAAACATATAACTATTCATAAGTTCAAAGCTTCATCTAGCTAAACAAGAGTAGCTAGATTCAGCTGCTCATCATAGCAGATAAATCAACACAGCTAAAACTAATGAAAGACATGTTCTTATTTTACTAAAAATAAACCTTTACTTCTTTTGGTGTTGAAAACCCTCTTCTAGTACCTTTCTTTCGTTCTTATTCGTCTCCTGGAACTCTTTTTCTTCTGCCAAAAGCTTCCCTTTTCGTAATAATCAGGAGGACTTATATAATCCTCAAAAACTCGCGCCACGTCGTGGCCAGAGGTGCCACGTCGTGGGCTTCAAGCAATCTGTATCCTTCAAGGAAATCCTCCGCGTTGCGATGTTTATCTTCTGGAACACCCGTGCCACGTCGTGGGCTTCATTGCCACGTCGTGAACTGAGTGTTTATCGTGAATTTATTCTTTTCTTGCCTTCCAAGCCTCCCATGTTCCACATTTTGGCATTTTTGGTCCCTTTCTTCGAAAATCCTTTATATTGGCTGAAAATAACAATTTAAAGTCATAAGTATCATTATTCTAAACAAAAATGTACTTAAATATTACCTAAAAATAAGTATAAATATGGCAATATCAAAATACCCCACACTTAGGCTTTGCTTGCCCTTAAGCAAATTCAAACTTAATTCTTAATTACTAGCACCACATAGAACAATCCGAATCTAGTTCAGCCATTATATGCCAAGACCTCAACGCATGCTTTTGTGTCTAAAATTTTCCTAAAGTACCCCCATACTTTAAATACTCACAGTCTTCATAAACACTCGCCCACTTTTTCCGAACAATGCTCATTTTATGCAACCCTCCGAATCCATCCTCAGAAAACCTCCTTATCCTCAAGGTATTTTTAGTTGAGCAACCTAAGCATACATAATCTAGAATTACAATTATCGATACCACTATGGAGCTCTTTTGGAATTCTTCATTTCTTTGACATTTGATCTCTTTGAATTCACCACCTTATTTGATTTGATTTCTGGTATCTTCAACTTTTAAATTTCTTGGAATTTTGATCTTTTGATCTTCACTTTATTTGCTCCAAAATTCTTCACACTTTTCTCGTAATTCTCTCTCTCTTTTTTTTACATGTAACTCATTTTTTTTTCCACTCATAACCTACATGCTTAAGCAGAGGCGCTCAACCTCAACCTTTATTGGCTAATGATAATAATTTTCCTGGATACATTTCAGGTTTAGGCTGCTAAACATATTGCATCCCTCAAACCAAGCGGGGTTGTGTTTTTGTTCCATGATTTCACTAAAATAAGGGAGGCCACAAATGCACTATAACGTGTATTGGCTCAACTAAACATTTGAACTTTCATCGGATCATCCCACATAATACTAGCAGTTATAGCTCTAATTAATATTACTAGATTTAATTATTGAAAATTTTCAAAATTTTCTAGCAATTTACTTTTTCTACCCCTACCCCACACTTATTTGATACAATGTCCTCATTGTATTCATAAAAATAAATAAAAATTAAAGAAAAGGGAGAAAAAAAAGAACAGACTCCCCTGGGATAGTGGCGTGAGCATCTCCAAAAGTGTGGAAAATGTGCAATTGGACTTCCAAAAATAGAAACTTGGTGTAGAACTGGTTGAATACGTAAATAAACCTCGAACATGACTCGAAACTTCAATTCTTGAAAGTGGGTATTTGTAAGGGAAAATGTGGCAATGATAAACTGGGTCACATTGTGGCAGGTAGTTGGCCACGTCGTGATATGGGTTGAAACCGCGAACACCCAAAATGCTGAATTTCTTCAAACTATAAGAGCGCCACGACGTGGCACAAGGATTCCACGTCGTGGAAACTGGGCATCATCAGAAAATGGCTTATTTGTTTTAGTGACTCTAGCAACTTTGACCAATGGCTAACTGGTTTCAGACGCTTCTATGCAAATATATTTCTCAACTACACCCCACACTTATCTTGAATTGTGGGTTTCGACTCACGACTCTAAGCTTCCTTGACTAGACAAACACGACTCGAAAGTTAACCTTTTATGTTCCTTAGAATTCCAATGCTAATCTAAAAAAAATGGACAACCCAAAAGAAAGAAAAAGTAACATCATAGTTTAATAATGTTTTACATCACACACCAAATGCATCATAAAAAAAACTACTTAAAAACAAAACAAAAGAAATAAAATCAATCATCATCTTGATCTTGTGCTCCACTTGGCCCTGCCCCATCATTTTGCGGACGCCATAGCTCCTCCCATGTCGGAAAATAGGGATACTGTGGTGGCATAGAAGGTGGTCGGGTCACACCCAAATGCGAATAAACACCCTCAGTAAGCTGGGTATGGTAAATGGCATGCCCCCGTAGATTATCCAAATACATTCTCAACCGACTCTGAAAAGGGTCGGTGGGCACTCCCTGCACATACGGCGAAGCAGCACGCTCTCGCTCAACTTCACCTCTAACCCGTACATTCCGACGCCGCGGTCTGGCTGGTGGTTGCTGTCCCGGCTGCACCTCCTCCTGCACGTCATCTATCGGCGGTATAACAAAACGACCCCCGATATTCACCACTGCTCGCATCACACCCAAGACTTGAATGGTCAAGTCTGTGTCCAGGAATCGAGTCAGATTCCTCACAAAGTCATGGGTCAAAATATGATATGACCTAGCCAGACGAGTAACCAAATGCCCCCTAGTAATCGGGCTCCCAGGCCTAGAATTGGCCGCTTTCTTCCCCATAAACCTCGTCAACATATAAGGTAAATCACAGCAAACTCCCGGGGTAATAAGAGTCCATAAATAAAATAGATTCTGAATGGGGACCTTATCACCATGATGCTTGTGATTTATTGAAAAGGTGATAAGGCGGTGCAAAAATCGGAAAACAGGATTCCGAATTTGTGACTCACTCGAGTCACGAGTGTTGTACTCATGGTTAGAAATGCCCCACCAGAACTGTACATCCAAAGTACCCTGAGCAAAATCCCGCACACATCCAAGCAAGAACGGAATGAAAAACGGAGATTGCGTCTCGACTTCCGTATAGAGCCCCATACGCCAAGCAAATTCCCGAAGACTACACTCTCGATATACACCACCCAAACGAAACACAAGTGCCCGGTTGTAGGTGAAATCAAGGGTGCGTTCCTCGAAGCATACGGTTGAGAAAAACTCAACCGATAATTCCCGGTACACGGGTTCTTGAATGGCGAATAAATTCCTCCACCCGTGACAAGTGAAAGAAAATTGGTCCCCTTCGTATGTTTTCGACCAATAGCTTGTCAACTCTGCAACCATTCCCACTCCACCAAGCCATCCCCAATCGATAATTGGAGCTATTGCAAACTCCCTATTATATAACCATCCAAGCCGATTCTCGTAGGTAGTTAGCAACGGTCGGGGAATGTTTTGAGGAAACTGGTATAAGGGATGTATGCTTGCTACATCTATCGGGTTTTCCTCCTGTTGAACAGCTCGTCGTGGTCCCATTTCTGCAAACAAAAGCAAACCAAAGCAGCAAACAACCAACACATTAAACAATTTAAACCTGTTCACAGAAGTCACGACGTGGCCAGGCTGCGCCACGTCGTGGGTCGCATCGGTCACAGTTTCAAGATCAGACTATATGCATGTTGGATCTACCAAAATCAATAGTTGGGGTTTGTTCCTATGACCATTTAAGGGATATTTAATCTAAAATTAACCACTATATTCAACCATTTATGTAAATCATATCAACCCTAATCATGAAAACTTGAAATTAGAAGAAGTAACTACAAAATAATGAGTAAAACACATACCAAGTAGATTAATTGGCAAGATCTTTCAAGGAAATTGGAAGTAGAATAAGAAATTGGTTGTGGGGTTATGATGTTCCCGTTCGTGCAGCAGTCTCCAAATGGGGAGTGACAATTATCGGTCAAAGAGTTTTAAGGAATTGGTCCCCCCCCTGATTTTTAAAGGCCACGACGTGGCTGTCTATGCCCACGTCGTGGACCTTAAGTCTGCTTCAGAATCGCGTGTTTTCATTTCGACCCACGACGTGGATGGCTATGCCCACGTCGTGGAAACTGCCAGATGCAAAATTTTAATAAACTCTAACATATTAACTAATTACTTTGCATATCATTCATTATTTAAAGGTCCCCACAGCTTATTCTTTACTAATTACTAGTTATTAGATGATGAGTTGATGTTTTTCCTAAATAAAAGCTAAGAAAGAAAAGAAAGAAAAGAGAAAAAATTTAAAAGAAAAATGCAAACCAAACTCGGGTTGCCTCCCGAGAAGCGCTTCTTTTTCTTGGAGTCTTGAGCTGGACTCCGTGCCTCCTACGTTGAATCTTCGGAAGAGTCTACCACCAGGATCTTTTGTTCCTTGAATCGCCGCTTGTAAGCTTGAACTCTCCTTTTATACGCCTTCTTTGAATTTTCCTTTTTAGCTTTTCCATGTTCTTCAAGCTTGCGTTTTGTGCCCTTCGTTTGTTCCTTGAATTCCATAGCATTCTCCTCCTCTTTCACCACCGGCTTTGTTACTCTTGAAGTGACTTCCTCTTCATCACTTGACATTTCCTCGTCCTCTCCGCTTACCCAAGAAGGCGGGCTCTTGTAAGCTATGACTTCAATCACATACGGAACAGATGCCCTTGGTTTGGTCCTCTTGACTTGATGAACTGCCTTTATCTCTTCTTCCATAAGCTTTTCCAGTTCTTCTAGTTCATTCTCTTCATTAATTGTGAACACCTCTTCTTTATTTTCTTGAAAGTCATCTTTTATCCCAAAGACTTCTTGTTCATCTCCAACCCTCAAAGTGAGCTTGGACTCGCGGATATCAACTAGGGCTCCAGCAGTGTTAAGCAATGGCCTGCCAAGGATTATTGGAACATCCGGATCTTCTTTCATGTCCAAGACTACAAAGTCTATTAGAAAAACAAATTTTCTAATTTTTACCAAAATATCCTCCACAATGCTGCAGGGTTGTGTCACCGAACGATTTGCCATGTGAATCTTCATTTTTGTAGCCTTCATCTTCTGAATCTCCAATTTTTGATAAAATGAAAAAGGCATTAGATTAATGCTAGCCTCAGAATCGGCTAAAGCATTAACCTTCATTTTGTTCCTAAACTCACATGGAAGAGTGAGGCGTCCAGGATCCCCCATCTTTTCTGGTGTTTCTCCCAACACAGCTTTTGAAGTTTGTTCACTTAGAATCACTGTAGACTGCTTCTTTAATTGCCTTCGCGTATCTATCAAGTCTTGCAGTAATTTCTGGTTCTCGGAGGCTTTGAATAAAGACTCGACAAAGGGGGTATTAATTGGGATCCCCTTCACATGCTTTACGAACTCCAAATGCTCCTTCTCCAGTTGACTGAGGGTAGCTCGGGTGGGAAATGGCAGAGGTGGATGATAAGTTGGACTGGGCTCAAAGGATTTTTGATCAGACTTGCGCCACGTCGTGGCCAGAGGAGTGCCACATCATGGCGAGTCTGGTTCAGCACTTTCTCCATTTTCGATCCTTGATTTCTTGGGCTGCTGCGGTTCTTCTTCCAATGCCTCCAGGAACTCAGATATTGCATCTTCTTCAGTATCGATGGCCATTACGTGAGATTGGATCTTTACTTCGGGATTCTTCGGGGACAATTTTGCATGGACTAGAGTGGCTAGTTGACCAAATTGTACTTCAAGGTTATGAATGGAGGCTTGCTGGTTCTTTATCAAAGTTTTTTGTTCCATGATAGCGGAATCAGTGGCATCGTGTCTCTTTTCTGAAGCCTCCATAAACTTCATCAAAATGGTCTCTAGGTCGGGTTTCTTCTCGGCCGGTGACTGCTCCTTTTGATAAAGGCCTCGACCTGTCTGCCTATATTTCTCTTCTTTTTGCTTCTTATACTCTTCATATGGCAGCCACTCCTTCTTCGGTTTCCTCCAGTCCTCATCAAATTCATCCCCACTAGAATAGCACACTTGAGCTCTTCTGTTCCCAAACTCATCTATATTGCAGTCCTTGGTCAAGTGTGGACCACTGCATCTCTCGCACCCCACTCTTATGGCATGTATCGACTGGTCGATTTGTGTTATCCTGCGATCCATGTTATTCAGCATGGCCATGACAGCTGCAATTTCTTCAGTTTGGGCCCCTCCACCGCCTTTGATTCCATCTTGCCTTGGGTTGTGGTATTCGCGAGAGTGTTTCGCGAATTCTTCAATTAGCTCCTTAACCTCCCTTGGATTTTTCTTTGTCAACGGTCCTTGAGAATCAAGGAGTTGTCTTGTCATCACATTGACCCCATCATAAAAGATTGACATCTCTTGTTGCACATTTAGGTCATGTTGATGGCAATTTCTGAGCAAGCCCTTGTACCGCTCCCATGCTTCGTATAGTGACTCCCTCGGCTGTTGCTCAAAGTTGGCTATTGCTTTCTTGAGTTTGGATATCTTGGATGGCGGGCAAAACTGGTCCAGAAATTGCTCACGAATTTGAGCCCAAGTGGTGATTGTACCCGGTGGGAGTGCTTTCAACCACTCCTTAGCAGCTCCTTTGAAAGTGATGGGAAGCATCCTAAGCAAGACTGTGTTTCTGTTGACATTTGGGACATTGAAGTAATCCGCAATGTCATTTACTTCATCTAGATGCTTAAAAGCATCCTCATGATCTTTCCGAAAATTGGGATGTTGTTCAGTGCGGTCAGTATGTGTCCCTTCAGCTCGAATGTGGCAGTGGAAGGTATTGCGGGTTGGACTAAACCGGGACCCATATCTTCTCGGATCCGCTTCTTGTAAGCTCCCATGGACATTTCTTCAATCGCTGCCATCTCGTTCCTTGGCTCGTTCTCGGGTTCACTTGTGTGTTCTTCAAATTCTGGCTCGGTATCGCTTTCGGACTCGGTCTGGACGGGTGTATGATCCAAATGCTCAAGATTGCTCTTGTGCTTCGCTGATGAACTTGACTCTCCTGTCTTCTTTCCCGACTTCCTAGAAAAAGCTGACTTCAGTTCTTGTAAGGGCGTCTTTTTCTTGTGAAGTGCAGAGCCGGGGTCTTCCAGTGGTGGCACCAAGTGTGTGCTTGAGCTTCTGGTCATGAACTCCTGCAACTTGCTAAACTAAAAACGTAAAACTGAACTAAAATAAGAAAAACTAACTTCAAACTAAAACATCTACTGTAATTCTTAACTGTCCACGTCGTGGCCAGAGTGATGCCACGTCGTGAACTCTGAGAATAACAAAAAAAATTATTTTGCTGAAAATTTAACTTTTTGTGGGTTTTTACTCCACAAGAAGGATCGATCAATTTAATGCAAATAAATAAGCTAAAAACTAAGTCGTTCCCCGGCAACGGTGCCAAAAACTTGTTGTGCACAAAAGTACTCACTAATTTTAATATTTATAGCCTAACAAACTTAACTAACCATGCACTTATAGGCAGTGTACCTAGTCAGATTACAGTATAGCTTGGGTAGGTCGGGTGTCGATCACAGGGAACGGTGTTCTAGTTAATTTACTTACTATTAAATTAACCTAATTTATTAACAAGTTTAATAAGGGGTTTTATCTGGTTTTACAAGATCAGATGAACTTAATTCAAATTCAATAAATAAAAACACACTCTTGTTTAGTTTTGAATCCACTTCTCCCTTATGGCTAGCTAATGATTACGGATTATTAAGTTGGTTTTTAGTTGTATTAGTAATTTAGTTCTATCTTACCAATAACTAATTAATTCATGTCAAACCATGTATGTTCACACATAATTAAACACAGAACTAATTATGAATGTAAATATGCTATGTAAGATTTGTTGTATAAACGCAATTATGATCACAATACACGTTCTCTAGCACAGCTAAGCTTTATTTATTCTAATTGCTAACTAAGATTGGTCAATCCTAGCTCTAACAATTCAATGTTCACTAAATTATTAGGTAAACAGGTTCATGCAGTTTAATGGTCACTAAGCTACACAGAACATGCAATCAAGCAATTGGATAAACGAGTAATAGCATGCTAGGCTATACAAATCAAACACAAGCAATTTCTTTACCAACTAAATTTAATCCATAAACATATAACTATTCATAAGTTCAAAGCTTCATCTAGCTAAACAAGAGTAGCGAGATTCAGCTGCTCATCATAGCAGATAAATCAACACAGCTAAAACTAATGAAAGACATGTTCTTATTTTACTAAAAATAAACCTTTACTTCTTTTGGTGTTGAAAACCCTCTTCCAGAACCTTTCTTTCGTTCTTATTCGTCTCCTGGAACTCTTTATCTTCTGCCAAAAGCTTCCCCTTTCGTAATAATCAGGAGGACTTATATAATCCTCAAAAACCCGCGCCACGTCGTGGGCTTCAAGCAATCTGTATCCTTCAAGGAAATCCTCCGCGTCACGATGTTTATCTTCTGGAACACCCGTGCCACATCTTGGGCTTCATTGCCACGTCGTGAACTGAGTGTTTATCGTGAATTTATTCTTTTCTTGCCTTCCAAGCCTCCCATGTTCCACATTTTGGCATTTTTGGTCCCTTTCTTCGAAAATCTTTTATATTCACTGAAAATAACAATTTAAAGTCATAAGTATTATTGTTCTAAACAAAAATGTACTTAAATATTGCCTAAAAATAAGTATAAATATGGCAATATCACTAATTAATCTATGACTTATATTAATCAAATAACAATGTTATTATTCCTTATATTATTCTCATAATATATTAATAATATTTATTCTCTCATAATAAATCATCCTGTCAAGTTGCTATGGTGAAGGCAACCCAAAAGGACCATGCACAATCGGGTCAAATACTTGCCTAATATAGTTGCAGCCTTAGGTGTTGTTTGTTTTTTTGAAGTCAAAATGTTTGCAGTCTGCGGACCACATCTGCAAGCCTCTGCGGCAGAAGAGGTGGACCAAATGTCTGCAGTCTGCAATAAGAAGACTGTTTGTTTTTAACGTCTGCAGCTGTTGAAATAAATTAATTTTTCAAACTTAATTTCATGTCATAAAGATTAAAAATGCATTTTCAACAAAAAGAGAAAGAAAAAAAAACGGGTGATCTTTTTTTTTATTTATTAAAATGAGGTCTGAAGACCTTTGAAGACAGTGGCTCATGTCTGCGCCAGGAAGACCTCGCGCATACGTTTTTTGATCTGCACACTTCCAAAAAACAAACACTCTGCGAGGGCATATGTCTGCGCGTTGTCTGCGTGGCGCAGACAAAAGTGGTTGCGCAGCTCTTCACAAATAAAAATAAACAGCCCCTTAGACACTATTCCAACAGTCTCCCACTTGGATAAGTCTTGTAACTATATGCACAAGTACAATTTGATTTGCAATCGTAGCTCTCAAAGACGCTGTCAAACTCTGATCTAATCAATCTTGTCCTTTAGATAAGGGATCGTACAGTCCTCTTTTAGATATCATGCTGACAATTCTATGGAATTATTAGTCTAGCATTTTGGTTTCTCGATCTCCGATTTATTCGACATAGAACTTAATCGAACATATCAATTCAGTTCTGACCGGGCCCGACACATAAGTCAAATCAAATCATCGAGTGGCCGAGATATCGCTTTTACCCTCTTAGAATAAAAGTTACAGATAAACTTCGACTTCTATGCATTTACTTATTCATTAATCAACTATACACAACAATGCGTTTTATAACATCGAGTTACCAATGCGTTTTCGCATTATCAATGTACAATCAATTAACAAATAACAAACCATATATCTAGGTTTTAAGACTATATGTTATTATCGTCTTGCGATCACCCTTTTATATCATATTCCATAAGGTGATTCCAGCAAGCGCGAATTTGTTCCAATGCTCAAAACCAGTTCATAAGCACTCATGAACGTTGCAGCAACCCTTTGCTATGTCTAATACCATTTAGACAATCTACATACTAATTCATGACAATCTTCATTCATATCTACTTCCAACATATGAACGATTGTGAACAATTTGAATAATTCGATTATTCTTAATAAATTCAATTATTCTGGAAGTCAAAACATGCAAAATGAAACAATAGTTAAACAATTAACATAAGACAGTAACATTACTCATAAATAAAACTCCTTTATTTAATCATCAAATGTTAATTACATTTATCTATTACACGTTTCTACTACTATCTAATCTATGCTAATATCATCCTTCAGCCCAATACTCCTAGCATGCTGCAAGTGCTTAACCCTACTCAGTCCCTTCGTAAGCGGATCTGATGGGTTATCTTCTGATGATATCCTCTTCACTACGAGTTGTACTTCTTCTACACGATGTCTAATAAAGTGATATTTTCTGTCGATATGTCTAGATCTACCATGATCCCTCGGTTCCTTGGTCAAGGCAACTGCTCCTTAATTATCACAAAAAATCTCCATGGGCTCCTTTATGGCGGGTACAACTCCAAGATCACCAATGAAGTTCTTCAACCATATTGCCTCCTTCGACGCTTCGCTCGCTGCAATGTACTCTGATTCGCACGTTGAATCAACTACGGTTTCCTGCTTGGAACTTTTCCAAGTCACTGATCCTCCATTCAGGGTAAAGACCCAGCCCGACTGCGAATGGTAGTTGTCCCTGTCGGTCTGAAAAATGGCGTCACTATACCCTCGCACCTTCAAGTCATCACTCCCTCCGAGGACCAAGAACCATTCCTTCGTCCTCCGAAGGTACTTAAGGATATTCTTAACCGCAACCCAATGAGCTCTGCCAGGATTCCCTTGATATCTGCTAACCATGCTCCAAGTAAAGGCTACATCAGGGCGAGTACAAGTCATAGCATACATGATTGAGCCAACTGCGGAAGCGTATGGTACTCGGCTCATTTCTGCTATTTCAGCTTCGGTACTAGGACTTTGAGTCTTACTCAACTTGGCATTACTTTGTATCAGTAATTCTCCCTTCTTTGAGTTTTCCATACTAAAACGTTTTAGTACCTTCTCTAAGTAAGTGTTCTGACTAAGTCCTATTATTTTCTTACTTCTTTCTCGTACTATCCTTATTCCCAAAATATAGGAAGCCTCTCCGAGGTCCTTCATAGCGAAGCACTTCCCGAGCCAGGACTTAACCTCCTGCAGAGTCGGGATGTCGTTTCCTATGAGTAATATGTCATCGACATATAGAACGAGGAAGCTTACTATACTCCCACTGGCTTTGACATATACACACGATTCATCTTCGCTTCGTACAAATCCAAACTCTTTGACTTTCTCATCGAAGCAAAGATTCCATCTGCGAGACGCTTGCTTAAGTCCATAAATGGACTTCTCAAGCTTACACACTCTATTCGGATGCTTCGGATCCACAAACCCCTCTGGCTGAGCCATGTAAACATCCTCATCCAACTTTCCGTTAAGGAAAGCGGTCTTGACATCCATTTGCCAAATCTCATAATCATGAAATGCGGCAATCGCTAGCATCACTCTAATAGATTTTATCTTCGCAACTGGTGAGAAGGTCTCGTCATAGTCAACTCCGGGAGTTTGAGTAAAGCCCTTCGCGACCAATCGCGCTTTATATGTGTGTACGTTTCCATCCACGTCGGTCTTCTTCTTGAAGATCCATTTGCACCCAACGGTCTTACGTCCGGGGTACATTATCAACCAAATTCCAAACTTGGTTATCATACATGGATTGGATCTCACTATCCATTGCCTCTTTCCATTTCACAGACTCCGGGCCGACCATGGCTTCCTTATAGCTATTAGGTTCATCAAAGTTTATTAGTGTACCATCACTAATATACGTGTCCCCTTCGGTAGTGATATGAAAACCATAAAACTGGGGTTGAACTCTAACTCTTTTGGAACGTCTAAGAGGTAAGGACTCGTTAATCGGTTCAACCGGAGTTTCCTCCTCGAGTTGAGTGCCAGTGGTAGAGGTTCCTTCATCTATCGACTCTTGAATCTCTTCAAGCTCGATTTGCCTCCCACTGTCTCCTTGGCTTATGAGTTATCGTTCTCGAAAAACTCCTCACCTCGCAACGAAGACAACATTGTCCTTCGGTCTATAGAAGAGATATCCAAAGGATTTCTGCGGGTAGCCGATGAAAATACATCGCTCACTACGAGGTTCGAGCTTGTCGTGAGTATCTCGTCTTACGAAAGCCTCGCAACCCCAAACCTTGATATGTGCCAACGAGGGAGCTTTCCCTGTCCACATCTCGTAAGGTGTTTTGGCAACCTTCTTAGTAGGGACTCGGTTAAGGATATGGGCGGAAGTCTTTAAGGCATACCCCCAAAAAGAGATTGATAGTGAAGCACGACTCATCATAGAGCGAACCATGTACAACAAGGTTCGATTACGCCTTTCTGCCACACCATTCAATTGTGGTGTCCTAGGTGGCGTCAATTGTGAAACTATTCCACACTCCTTGAGATAATCGTGGAATTCAAGACTTAGGTACTCTCCTCCTCGATCGGATCGAAGCATCTTGATTTTCCTGTCCAATTGATTCTCTACTTCATTCTTGAACTCTTTGAACTTTTCAAAAGTTTCTGACTTTTGTTTGATTAAATAGATATACCCATATCTACTATAGTCATCGGTAAAAGTCACGTAGAAGCGGTTCCCATCCTTCGTGGTTGATCTAAACGGTCCACATACATCGGTATGTATTAGGTCCAATAGACCCTCGCCTCTTTCACACGTACTTGTGAAGGGTGACTTGGTCATCTTTCCAAGTAAACAAGACTCGTATGTGTCATCTTCCCTAAGGTCGAATGACTCCAACACTCCATCCTTTTGGAGTTGGGCTATGTGCTTCTTGTTGACATGTCCAAGACGACAATGCCACAAGGACGCTCTATCCATACTATTGGAAGAATCTATGTTCAAAACATCATTTCCTAAGTTATCAACAATCATAACAGTTTCATAAATTCCATTACAAGGTATTGCTTCAAAATAAAAGACACCATTTAGATAAGCCAAAATAGAACCATTCTCATTATTAAAAGAAAATCTAAAACCTTGTCTAAACAAACCATGAAATGAAATGATGTTTCTAGCCATTTCTGGCGAATAGCAACAATTGTTCAAATCTAAACTTAAACCATTCCTAAGCACTAAAGAATACACTCCAATCTTGGTCACAGACGACGATCTTCTGTTCCTAATGATTAGATTTATTCTTCCAGCCTCCACATCCCTATTTCTTCTTAGTCTCTGCACATTAGAACAAATATGGTAACCACAACCGGTATCAAGAACCCACGAAATAACATGAGATGAATCGATAGATTTGATTGTGTATATACCTGCGAAAGACGGCTTGATCTTTCCTTCCTTGATGGCTTGCAGGTACTCTGGGCAGCTTCTCTTTCAATGTCCTATCTTGTGGCAGTGGTGGCACTCTGCCTCCTTTGGGTTAGGGCAGGGTTTAGCAGGATCAACTTTGGTCCCACTAGAAGAGGCACCATCTCGGGCTTTAACCTTGCGATAGTTCTTAGACGAAGCCTTCCTCTTCTTTCCCTTTCCTTGTCCAATAGCCAAGACAGGAGCGGCGGTTGGATTGGGAGTTGGTGCAACAGACTTGTCCTTGAAGTTGCTTTTAGCGACCCTCAAGAGACCTTGGAGTTTGCTTAGGGTGACCTCCTCTTTGTTCATGTGGTAGGTCATCCTAAATTGATTGTAGCTTGGAGGAAAAGAGTGAAGCACCATGTTGATCGCCAAGTCTTCCCCAAAGTCAACATTCAACTTGCGAAAACGGTCGACATACCTTTGCATCTTTTGCAGGTGCACGGTAAGAGACTCTTCATGACCCATCTTAGCGGAAATCATGTTAGTGAAAATCTCATAACGCTCTTGTCTCGCGTTTTGGTGGTATCTCTCCAATAAGTCTTGGTGCATCTCGTACGGGTACATGTCCTCATAGGACTTTTGGAATTCGGAGTTCATAGTGGCTATCATGATGCAATGAACTTTCGTTGCATCACGCTCGTGAGTTTCAAAAGTGGTCATTTCAGCCGGAGTAGCGATTTCAGGGTTGATTTTCTCGAGCTTCTCATCGAGGACATACTCCTTATCCTCATAGTGAGCAATAGTGCGAATGTATCTTATCCATTCGCTAAAGTTCGTTCCATCGAAGGTGACCTTTTGACAAAGGCTCATCAACGTGAATGAACTAGCAGCAGCGTTGTTTGCGTTCGACATCTACAATTAGAAAAGACAAAGATAGATTAGAATATGAATCCCTAATTATCACCCAATAAGAAAAATTAGGGCTATGATCCAACAACAATATTTACATATTAGAAAAGGGATGCCGTAATCTAACATGCAAACAACTTGAAGGTAAGTGAATGACGATTCACTAATTCTCCACCATGAAAACCTAACTTTAAGTTCTAAATGAATTTGAGAAGTCCTAGGTTTAGATGAGATTCATTGAAACTTTTCAATGGCATGTTTAAATCTCGATATGCCCCTCTTGTTTGTGACTGGGATACCGAGGATCACAAAGCGGGTGTGAATTACCATGCAAATTCACATGGTGCCTTCATTGTAACGATCACCTATTCGATGTGCCGGTAAACCACACACGCTCCATCGAACTATGATAAACAATAAATCACCCTTTGCCACCTTCGCTTAGAACCAATTAGTGTGCCGATAAACCACACACGCTCCACTAACTTCTTAGCAAGGTGCAAAGTGCAATTTCATGGGATTGCATCAATTCACTTTTCCTAAAGTAACTAAGATTGGGAAATTTTAAAAAATATGTAGTTACTTTGTATTTCATATTATACTTTTAATGAGAGGATGAGGTTGCTCTATCCTACCCGTTCGGCTAACGACCCTCCACAGATCAAGCAAGCGGTGGGTGTGAGTGTACACCCATTAAGCGCCATTTTATAGGCCGCAACCTTATACCCACCTTATATATCGGCTTTGTGAATGAGGCCTACTAACGGTAAGACTAGCATTTTATATATATATATATATATATATATATATATATATATATATATATATATATATATATATATATTAATCTTGTAATATTATATTAGTATAGGGTTGTATTTTAAACTTGTAAAATTCTAGGGTTTGAAATTTGAATTTTCTAAACTAAAAACTTTTAATCACAAAACATAAATTTCAAAACTTGAGGACAAGTTTTAAACATTTAAAACATGGAGAATCAAATAACAAATAATCTTAATTAACAATTAATTCCATAATTATCCATATTTGATTTATTTAAGATTTCTTGCATAATAATTTACCAATTTAATCAAAATAATTAATTAATTATCACATAAGGAAATTAAATATTTTATTAATTGATAAATCTCTTTAATTAGATCAAGATTATAGTCATATATATCAAAAAAATCAGATTAGGGTTGATCTAATATGATAAAGGCAAGTTTCCATAAGATAAATATCAAAAATCCCGAATCTGGCCCTTCCTGACGCTTGGACTCGCCGAGTGTACCATGGGACTCGTCGAGTCCACAATGGGACTCACCGAGTCCATGACTCAGAAACATAAAAATCGAATTTTTCAAGCAAGATTCAAACAAACAAGCAACAATTTAATAGAAACCAATCTAGGCTCGGATACCACTGATGGGTTTTGGTCATATGAACATTCCTATGTGCACATGCAAACCCTAATGCTTGGATCTAGGTTTCTCTAATTAAACATGCTTTGAATCCAAGACTTCTAATGACTAATTAGATATAAGAACAATACAAAATCAGATCTAGAAGTTTACCTTTGAATCTCTTGTTTTGATCTTGTTGTCTTGGAGCTCTAGAGTCACAATTGTCACTCCTCTAATGGCTTACAAACACCAACTAGCAAGGAGGATGATTTGAGAGAGAGGAGAGGGATTAGAATTCGGTGAGGGTTTCTTTGCTTTAGCAGAGGTGCCGATTTCCCTTGCCCTAGGGGTCTATTTATACTTGTAAGGATCCTAGGGTTTCACCCTTAAACCCTAGTTGGATAATCTTTCCTTAAAGCAATCCTAATCCTTACCTAAGATAGCCTTGGACGAATTTGAGGCTATCCCAAGCCCTAGAATCCATCCACCCTCTATCCAAGAAGGATTTACAGCCCAAAGTGTAACTATCAAACAATTGACAGTTTATACCCTCTTATTTAATTAATCTCTTTAAGTCACCAAATTAATACTAATTAATCTATGACTTATATTAATCAAATAACAATATTATTATTCCTTATATTATTCTCATAATATATTAATAATATTTATTCTCTCATAATAAATCATCCTGTCAAGTTGCTATGGTGAAGGCAACCCAAAAGGACCATGCACAATCGAGTCAAATACTTGCCTAATATAGTTGCAGCCTTAGACACTATTCCAACAAAAACCACATCCTGTATCAAGGACCCATGAACGAGGAGATAGTGAGTTATTAGAAGAAATAGTGTAAATACCTGCCGAAGATGGCTTCACTTTGCCATCTTTGATGTCCCGCAGATATTGTGGGCAGGTTCTCTTACAATGCCCTTTTTGATTGCAGTAAAAGCAAACAGCTTCCTTTGGATCAGAGACATGGGGAATGGAAGCACTGGGCTTGGCTTTCGGGCCATTGCTAGATGACCCTACTTGTACCTTTGCCTTCTAGTTTTGCTTAGGAGGACCTTTCCTCTTTTTCCCCTTTTCCTATCCAATAGCTAGAACAGGAGCACTTGCAGGAGTGGAGGCTATACTTTTACTCTTCATCCCTGCTTCAACAGTCTGCAACAAGTTGTGCAATTGGGCCAATGTCTGCTCAGTGTTGTTCAAATGGTAAGTTAAGATAAACTGACCATAACAATCAGGCAACGAGTTCAAGACCATGTCAATGGCCAATTCCTCATCAAAATGAATGTTGAGCTTGACCAAACGCTCTATGT
Source organism: Lactuca serriola (assembly GCF_051521515.1). Taxonomy (NCBI): domain Eukaryota; kingdom Viridiplantae; phylum Streptophyta; class Magnoliopsida; order Asterales; family Asteraceae; genus Lactuca; species Lactuca serriola. Next base: position 160,684,904 of record NC_136416.1, on the reverse strand, counting down.
AGCGTTGCATTCTTTGCACATGAGATACAACCGATTCCCCCTCTTTCATCTTGCAAGCCATGAGTGACTTGACTACTTCAAACTTTTCTTGACGAGCTCGCTTATGGTACTTTTCCATAAGGTCCTTGTTCATCTCAAAAGGCCAGTAGTCCTCATAGTACCTTTGCAGTTCTGGGGACATGGTTGCGACCATGATGCATGCCACTTTGGTAGCATCATCATAGTGCTTCTTGTAGGCAACATACTCTTCGGGAGTGGCTTTGGACTCATCAAGTTCTTTGAGCTCCTTTTCAAGGACATACTCTTTGTCCTCGAATCTAAGCGCCATCTTGATGTTACGCATCCAATCGTTATAGTCTGAGCCATCCATAACGACTTTGGAGCAGATGTTGAGTAAAGAGAAGTTGTGGCTGGAGGATGAGGAAGCAGAAGTGTTTCCAGGAGTAGACATCTGAAAAGAAAGAAAATTTTAGTTAGATTTCAAGACACCTCAATATAATAACCCAAAGATATCATATCAAGGTTAGGATCCAACTATGATAATTTACAACTTAGAAATGGGATGCCGAGATCCAAGTTCAAATCTCATAAAGGTAGGTGAATGACGATTCACCAATTCCACCATTAGACAAAATAAACGAAGTGAAATTTCTAATTCTTTTGAGATACATTATGTAACATACACATTTTGAAATTGTGTATTGTTATTATTAAAAGTGAAAAAAATTGAGTGTTGAGTTCTAACAGATAGTTTTTACTAGAAATGAAGTAAAACTATGTTTAGAATCACTCATAAAATGTTGGAAGTCTTATGAGATTCCGATTAAAAGCCAAATAGTGAAATTTAGCGAAAATATAAAATTTGAAATAAGTGAAATTTTATTATTTAATGTTGCAGAGAATCTCGTTAGAAACATTTAGGTGAAAACCTCGTCGAAATCCGAGTTATAACGAAGAAGTTATGACCAAACGAAGATCCGTGATAAATCCGGAAAATACTTTGTCGCGTAAAAATTTAGTTTTCGATAAACTAATTTTTAGCCTTAGTGATGTAAATGAAAGTTGTAGAACTCGTGAAAATAATCAACTTTCATATAAACAACGCCAAAATCTGACTTCGTAAGGAAGTTATGATTTTTCGAAATTTCAGCTTAGCAGTAGACAGCTAAAAACTCGAATTTTAGATCGAGTGATTTTTAGCCGACTTAAACGATAATTGAAGGTATCGTCATTTGTAGTACAATGGTAAAAAGTCTGACGAAAACGGATGTCGGATGAAGAAGTTATGAATTTTTAACGGATTATCCTGTCCCGGTCTGTTAAAAATAATAATATAAAAATTAAAGTCAAAATTAGCCGACGAAGTCTAAACGAAAGTTGTAGAGCATAACTTTAGCTACGCGTGCATATAAATAACGTCAAAAACGGAGCCCGTATGCGAAAGTTATGGATTTTAGAAGTTTTTGCACAAAAATCGAGAAAATTCGCATAGTCATACTTCGGCCACGTCACCTTCGCTCTATGCGCGCCATGTGTTCGAACTGCTGAGTCATCGAGGCTAGCTGGCGAGGCGTGTCACAACCCTCGCATCCGAAGTGTAGGTCCAACCGCGGTCTGACGCGTGCCTAGGTGACTCCTCGCATACGAGGCGTTGGACCAATCCGAAGCCGACACGTGTTGTGCCGGTGTCCGAGCTTCGCTTAAGACGCGTGTCCCTCCTCCCTCGCTGCCACCTGCCTTCGCTGACTCACCCTTCTCGGCCGAACCCTCGCATCTCCTCCCTATAAATACAAGGCCTGCGAGCCTTGCCGAGGAATTTTAGAAAATTGCCATTTTTGGCCCCCTTTTCCATATTTTGACTATTTTGACATCCCCCGAAGCCCCGGTGTCAATTTTAACACCCGAAACACGCCCCAAAGTGCCGTGAAGCCCGAAAAACTTATCTTTTTGGTTTTGAAGCTCTACCTTTTTAGAGTCCGGTTTTTAGCTAATTCTCCCGGTTTTCAACAAATAAAGCCATATTTGGAGCCAATATGCTGCTCAAATTACTATTTTAACCCCCAATTATTTTAAGGTAAGTTCAATATATAGGAACAATTGTATGTTATGTGTTATATGTGCTATGTGCTTTTCAGTGTTATTATTCTGAGTTATTTTCCCGTGTTATTTTTATTCGCTATTTTTAATAGCAAAGTTATACCATTGACCATGTGATCAGTGAAAGGACTTAGATTCACAGTGGTACTGGTATGTAGCCTCTGGTCATGTAGAACATGTCTCGTAAGAGAATGACTTCTATTCTATGGCATTGACAGAAGGTTAGATAGGAATGGTATGTAGCCTCTGACCATGTAGAGCATGACTCCGTAAGAGAATGAACTATATTCTATGGTATAGGCAAATGGTTAGACAGGGCTATAAGCCTGAAATCTACCAAAATGTTAATAACAAATTATATGTCTTCTGTGCCATTTGGGCCAAAGCTTTATTGATGCATATCAAGTATTGAAATCATTATGTCTCATTGATCGTAAATCTTTGAATCAAATCTTGAGTTGATATTGAAAGTCTGACATATGATACGCATATGCTATTGTTGTTCTTGTTCCCTTTTGCTTCTGTCATAGTGGTATATATAAGGCATAAGATTATATTGTATCTATTTATTGAATTCACTAAGCGTTATCGCTTATCCCTCTCAATATTTAACAATTGCAGGTGATGAGTATCCAATATAGTTTTATACCGCTGAAAGATTTAGAATAGTTAATACTATTTCTATGTATTTTAATGTTCATGTATGTATATGAATAGTAGATTCTTGGGTAGATATGAAATGTAATAAAACTTAGTCGGTTTGTATCCAATCTTTTGTAATCACTTTATCAATATAAAATATTGTTTTATAAATATGCATGTAGCATGTTTTGAGGAAGTAACTTAAGAATAATGTTGGAATAGTATGAAAGTTTGGGTCTTTCATAAATACGAAAGTTGGGGTCTTTCACATTAAAACTATTTAATGACATGTTTTAATCTCGGATTATGCTCTACTATTTGTGACTGGGATACCGAGGATCACAAACTAGATGTGAATAACCATGCAAATGTGCTTGGTAACCTTATTGTCTTTATCATTAACAATTGATGTGCCGGTAAACCACACACGCTCCATCAAAATGATAATTATAAGATACCCATTACTACTCTTTATTAGTGCCTTTTAGTGTGCTGGTTAACCACACACGCTCCACTAACGACCAATAAAGCATAATGTGCAATTTCATGGATTAGCATACTTTTCACATTTTCCCTAAAGTAACTAGAGTTGGGATTTTGAAAAATAATGTTCTAGTACTTTCTTTAATAGCATTATACTTTTAATGAGAAGTAGTTGTCCTATCAAATCCGTTCTGCTAACGACCCCCCACTAATCAAGGAAGCGGTGGGTGAGAGTGGACACCCATTCAACTACCATTTTATAGGCAGTTTCCTTATACCCCCTTATAGATTAGCTTCGTGAATGAGGCATACTAGCGATTTGACTGACCATATTCTTATACATATAGAATATTAGACTTTTAATTATAATATATATATATATATATATATATATATATATATATATATATATATATATATATATAAGGCGTGTTTTAAAAACATTTTAAAACTCCAAGGGTTTATATAAATTTCAAAATTTAAACTATTAAATTTTAAATTTAAATAAACCAATCAATTAGATTTAATATTTATCTATTAATTAACTTTTAATTAATTTATTAAATCTTGTAAGGATTATCTAATCAAATTAATCAATTAATTTAATCCTAATCCTTATCTCTCTAAATTTCGAAAATTAGGGGTAAAGGATAATTATCCAATTAATATAATCAAGTAACAATTATCCAAAACAAGAAACCCTAAAATCTCTAGCATATTTCGAAATTTACAAGGGAGGAGGCTAGGGTTTTCAAAACCCTAACCCTAATTTCGATTAGGGTTCTTTGGAGGCTAGGGTTTTTGAAAACCCTTTGATCCAAAACCCTAAAAATCGAAAAAATGGCCTTTAGGGTTTAATAGCTATAAACCCTAATTTGCAATTCAACAATTATAGCAATTCAATTTAAAACAAACAATGGCTCTGATACCACTGATGGGTTTTAGGTAAAACAAATAAACTAGAAAACAATTCCTAAGTTCACATGCAACCTACTTTGGATCTATGTTTTAACTATTGAACATATAACTTTGAATTGCAAAATAAGAACCCTAGAGGAGAGAGGCTATTTTTGAAAACAACAAACTAGGGTTAGGATTTACATACCTTTCAATTGTTGTAGTAAACAATTGACAATTCCCTTGATCTTGATCTTGATCTTCTTGGAAGCTTAGCACCACAAGTGTAATGCCTCTAATGGAATCACACCCAAACTAGCAAGAAGGAAAGTAGAAGAGAGAGGGAAGAGGGAGTATGCAAAATTTCGGCCCATAGGGTTTCTTCAAAAGAAAGAGTGACCAAAATATGAACCAGGAGGCTCCTTATATAGCTGAGGGATCTAGGGTTTAGGGGAAACCCTAGTTATCCTTTGCTTAGGGCCTAAGCAAACCCAAGGGCCTTATCCAAGCCCCTATGGACGAAATTATTAGGGTTTCCCCTAAAGATTTCGTCCACCCTCTTCCAAGGGGGTTCTAGAGCCTTCCACTCAACTATTAGATAATTGTAAACTAGTCCCTACACCTTATAATTAATTCTTTTAACCCCAAAATTAATTCTAATTAATTTCTAGTTAAATATTAATTAAACATAATGATTTCTAATTAACATATTAATCTTTTAATATATTAATAAATTAATTTATATTAATTTAGTAATCTTATAATAAATTAATATCTCTTCTTTCATAATTTCCTTGTCCGGTTGCTAGGTTTGAGGGCAACCCAAAAGGACTGTGCTGCTATCAATTCAAGTACATACCAATTATATTTATGGGCTTAGACACTTAATCCAACAGTCTCCCACTTGGATAAGTTTGTAACTATAATTGCTAGTATGCCTTCTAAACTTGACCAGTAAATTGTAGCTTCCAAAAAGTTGTTGCCGAACTCTGACCCAGTCAGTTATGTGTCCTAAGATAAGTGATCATATAATCCTGGTCCCTGGCGCGGCTCCGATAGCCAAGGCGCCGTATCGGTTGGCTCATCCTGAGATGCAGGAATTATCTACATAGCTGCAGGAGCTGTTAGACAAGGGATTCATTAGACCGAGCAGTTCACCCTGGGGAGCCCCAATTCTGTTTGGGAAGAAGAAGGACGGGTCGCATCGGATGTGTATAGACTACTGGGAGCTGAACAAGGTAACGGTGAGGAACCGTTACCCACTCCCGATGATCGATGACCTCTTCGACCAGCTTTAGGGAGCATCTTGGTTCTCCAAGATTGATTTGCGATCAGGGTATCATCAGATGAGGGTCAGAGAGGAGGATGTGCAGAAAACTGCTTTTCGTACACGCTATGGTCATTACGAGTTTGTGGTGATGCCTTTCAGGCTCACCAATGCTCCTGCCGTGTTCATGGATCTCATGAATCGCGTGTGCCGGCCGATGTTGGATTGGTCTATGATTGTTTTCATTGACGATATCTTGGTTTATTCCAAGACGCGAGAGCAGCATGAGGAGCACTTGCGTGAGGTTTTGAGTACTTTGAGGAGGGAGAGCTTATATGCTAAGTTCTCCAAGTGTGAGTTCTGGTTGCGCGAGGTGCAGTTTTTGGGGCACCTTGTCAACCAGGACGGGATATCAGTGGATCTGGCCAAGGTGGAGGCCGTGATGAGATGGGAGGTCCCGAGGTCTCCATTCGAGATTCGGAGCTTCCTAGGATTGACAGGCTACTATCGGAGATTTATTCATGACTTTTCCAAGATAGTCGTACCGCTGACCAGGCTGACGAGGAAAGCCGTGGTTTTTCGTTGGGGGCCCGAGCAGCTGGTCGCATTCGAGACGTTGAGACAGAGATTGTGCGAGGCACCAATCCTAGCCCTGCCAGAGGGCATGGGGGATTTTGTTGTGTACTGCGATGCGTCCATCTCAGGTTTGGGCGCAGTGTTGATGCAAAGAGGGCACGTTATTGCTTACGCTTCGAGGCAGCTGAAGCCTCACGAGGCGAACTACCCGACGCATGATAATTGCATGCGTCCAATTAATCATGATATTAATTTTTCAAAAAATCACTTTTAAGGTTCGAATATAAAATCCGGTTTTATATTTTGACGCAGTTCAATTTTAACGATAATATCCAATATCAAGTTTAAGTTTGAGCCATATAGAACCTTATTTATTATTTAATAAAACTTCCTTTTATTATTAATATTATAGAGTTTGAGTAAGCCATAAAATCACCATTTTAGACTATATATATTTACAATTTCAAAATTTGTCGTTATTAACGATTTAATAAAACCGGTTTTTATTTTAAAGTTATAACTTGTTACATCTTATGTTCTCATTTTGTAAATTGAAAAACAAAGTCTGTGTGATGTTTATTTTGTCCAAAAAATAGTTTTGAGTTTGTGAAAATATAATTTATAAACAACACAAAATATTTGCATGAAAAATAAACAACACAAACATACATTTGACATAAACAAACCTTAATCTGGATAACACTTTTGTGAGACAACACAAAAGTGTTAATCCTTTTCAAGGGATAAAGGGACAAAATATTACAATTTGTTCTTCATATTTGATTTTCAAGCTCCCACTTGCAATGACAACCAACTTTGTTACCATTTTATAAAAATTCTATAAAAGCTATGAACTTTTATAAAATCTTCATAAAACCGTAGGTCTCCATGGTTCTTCAAGAAATGACATCCATTTTCAGTTATATTTTTCATAAAATAAATCTAGTCTAAAACTAATCTATTACATAAAAATAACAAAAATAAAAATTAACTACTTTTATTACATACTTTATGAATAACAGAATATTATAAACAATTTTTAACCAAATCACACAAACAACAACACAAATACTCTGAGGTTTTTTTATGCACTCTAAAATACATATAAGCATAAAACAACATTTGTTTTTCTAAGACAACTTTAAGTGCCAAAAAATCATGTAAGTTTTTGTCACATAAAATAACAATTAAGAAGTTGTCAAAGAAAATATGTATGGACTTATTTTTATACAAAAACAAGCTATACATATTCTCCTAAAACTAAGATTTTCAAAAGTTATAAAATCTAACCAAACTTGCAAGGTGGCTCTGATACTAATTGTTGTGTTTTATTTCACAAATAGTTTCAAAAACTAGAAAAATTGGCAAATAGAAGGCTTTATTTTTAAAATAACATAAACTAATTTCACCCACCAAGGATCATCTTGCAAGTATTAGAAAGATAAAAGCACCAACCATAGAAGAGTTAAAGAATAAACAATCTTTATTGTCTTTGGATCCTCAATGGAGGACTAGGAAGTTGATGAAGAATGTCAAACTTTTGAGACACCAACAATAAACCAACTTGAAGAGATGTTAGTTACAACTCTTAAGCTTTAAATCAAAACCAAAAATTGACTTAAAAAGAGCAAGTAACTTGTTCACTTTGGAAGACCAATGAGAGAATGAGAGAAGAAAAACTACGATTTTCTATCTAAAAATGAAGAGATAAAAGCCTTCATAAAACTAAATCATTACCCAAGAGTTCTTAACACTTTAAACACTCTATATCCTAAAGCCTACATGTCTCCAATGCTTTTTAAACCATGCTTACTTTCCCTTATTATATTAAAAAAACCATGCTCGTTTCCTAGAAACTAACTCATATTTTATTTATTATTTGTTTTTGTATAAAAAGAGAAGAGAAGTTTATAAAATTTTTATAATTCTTTATAAGATATAAAATTTAGCTTTTAGCAAAAAGAAAAAAAAATATTTCTAGTCCAAAATATATACATGACTTATTAATTCATACTATAAGGAATAATATTTTACTTGTTATTGTAAAATAATTATTTCCGTGAAATAAATAGTTTCCCAATTTATGATAAGAGTTTATGAATATTTATTAAAATCAATTTCTAATAGACGTATTTTAATATGACCCTTAGGATTATAAATTAATTAGTAATATCATTTTAATTGACTCTTAAACGTATTAGATCTTTCATGTATCATATTCATTCGTAGACCATGAAATACATATTGAACATGTATGAAAAGGATATATCCATAACTCATGTTTAACTCATGTTCAGTGATATTATAATATGTTCAATGATATTATAATGAAGGGATATATGATGTTCCTTTTGGTGGCGACCTCATATAGCCACGACGATGGTGGAGGTAAGGGGTAGAGATGTCGCGACAATGTGATGATGAATGAGAAAAAAAGGAAAACGAAACTCGACTGAAAATTTTAACGATATTAGAAGAAATAACCAGCTATGATGAATTTTAAAACCATGAGGGCCATTCGTATCCATTTTTAAAATATGTACGAGCGATACTAACCAAAAGTGCAATACACTATTATTTGTATCTTTATGCTATCTGGTTATCGTGATACGTAATAACAACCAATATTTTATTTCAAAATAATTCCAAAATCTAGAGTACATACATTTTTTGTTTATTTTAATTTATATAATCTCCCACAATATTTGATCTTAAAACCCTTTTAAGCAAACACCTTATAATGATTTTTTAAGCAAGTTTACTAGAAAACGGAACTACTCTTTAAATTGTTTACTCTTTTGTCAAAGGTTTGGTAAATTGCTCTAAAAGCAAAGTTTAGTAAAATATATAGAATTGCTCTATATATTCTCTTAGAAATTCCACAGAAGAACAAATATTTGAGGTACTAAAAACGAGATTTTTGAATAGTTAAGGGACCTTTTTTGTTAATTCACTGTTAAAATGCCTAAATAATCATGTTCTGTTGTTCTATTTGCCTGAACAAATGAGACAAACTAGTTCCCGTAAGTCAACACACTCAACATCTGAAATGTCAAAAATACCCCTGTTACTTGATACCCCCTTTTCTCTCTCTCCCCCGTAACCTGAAACTGGATCACAATTTTCCGCCATGGATGACCAACATTCTCCTCACTCTCACTCCTCCACCACCGCCACCTCCAATGTCGATGTTACCGGTCATCGCAGACAGGGAGGAGGAGATGTTTTCGGACTCAGATCCGCCGGTGCCGGTGGTGGTGCTAAATACAAGCTAATGTCACCAGCTAAACTCCCTATCTCAAGGTCTAACTCCATCAACGTCCCTCCTGGTCTCAGCCCTACCTCCTTCCTTGAATCGCCTGTCCTCCTGACTAACATGAAGGTATGATTCGTCTGTCTGTCTCGCTTAATTTATTTCGTACATAGGTTTTGCTTACCTTTAATCGATTTGGATTTTTGGATGTAGATTTTGTAAATTCTCCTCCTTTTATAATTCCAGAAAACGAGTTACTTTGGAAAAACGAAAAATCTCGTTCGATTTGAGTAGGTAAATGGTTACGTCAGAGTAGGCTTTAGTGGAGAATTTTGGTGATTTCGTTGATGTGATCTGTTGTGATTGAGATTAGTTTCATCATCTGAGCTTTTTCTAAGTGCGTTTTGTATGATATTCTTATTTAGATGCGCTATTCGTTTCATCAGAACGGTGTGTTTTGTTTGTAGAACTAAATGAATCCTTTTCAAAGTGCTCATTTGAAGAATATATTACATTATCTATGCTTATGTGCTCCTATGGGGCCTTTGTATTCTGATGCTTACAATGATGTTGTTTCCCATTAGTTTCTTCTTTATGCAACTGTTCTTGCCTAGTATCCATAATTTTTAATATAGATTAGCTGTATTCAATAAGCTTTCAGTGTTATTCCTTTACAAAACTGAATATTCCTTTTCCATTGGTGCCCTTTTCCACCTTTCCCTTTATTGTGCCCTAGTTGTTTATGGTAATTTCTAGAGTCATGGAATCGAGACCATTATGAATTGTGTACCCTTTTATTTGAAAGATTAAGACTACACGAATCATGTTTTCAGCTTGTGTGAATAGATTGCTAGAGAATAAGGGGTAATAGTATTTAATAAACAATTATGAAGCTTATTGACAACGAGTCTATAAAATTCCCTTTTTTTGATCTTGTAGGCCGAACCTTCTCCTACCACAGGTTCTTTCTTTAATTCCTCACTGATGCAAAGGTCAATCACCACTGCTGCATTCTCTTTAGATGCAAATTGTTCTTCAAGAAAGCCCTTGGATGATAGTAACTCTGGTTTCTTTGAGTTTAAACCACACACCCAAATTACATCAGTTCCACAAAGTTCTTCTGCAGGATATCAGGTATTGACCTATTATGTACTAAAATTTGTTATAAAAACTTTTCATCTTGTTTCAATTGCACGATTGGAACACGTTTTAACTGGTATTCAATCCTACATGGCATCCTGTTGGAAAAAAAGTGTTCACTTTATGTCCACATGGCACCTCACATGACTAAACCAAGGGACTGTTTCTTTTTTTTCCTCATTAAGTCCTGTATGTGTAATGATGTTTATCCGGATAAAGAGCCATGCATAATACATAGACTCTGTTTCTTTTAATCGAGACTAAATGACCATTGTACCCTTACATTTCACAATACTCATCAATTTTAACATGAGAGGAAAAAGAGAAAGGAAAATAGCTAAAGGGTTTGTGTCTTAATACATTAAGCCAGGTTTTTTTTGGCTTAACCCATTAAGTCATTGTGTACAGATTAAGTAAATAATACTGGTTGCAATTGCATGAAAGGTTTCTACAGGTTCAAATCTTCAAAGAGGAGAACCAAGTGGGCAATATCAAAACCAAAGTGAGCCTCAATCATACGCATCTGCATCTTCATCTGCTTACATGTCTCATGAGGAAACAAACGGATTGGGGAAGCATAAAGATGCGGGACCCACGATCCAAGTTGACAGGTCATCAGATGATGGATACAATTGGAGAAAATACGGACAGAAAGTTGTGAAAGGAAGTGAACATCCAAGAAGCTATTACAAATGTACACATCCAAATTGTGAAGTGAAAAAGATTTTTGAAAGATCTTATACTGGACAAATAACTGAGATTGTGTATAAAGGGACACATGATCATCCTAAACCCCAACCTAGTCGCCGATTTAGTGCTGGTGCTCTTATGTCAATTCAAGAGGAAAATCTTGATAAACTTCAATATGCAAATTATCAACCAGGTTACTTTTTTTTTTTTTTTTTTTTTTTTTTTTTTTTTTTTTCACATTACTAAATATAATTACAAATATCTTCTAATCTCTATTCATATTTTATTATCAAAGGCATGTCTGCAAATAATGTCCAGAATCCCAACTTAGATGACAGTGGAACCCCTGTGCAATCTCCTAAATATGCAAATCAAGAAAACACAGATGGGATTGATGATGAGGATGATCCATATTCCAAAAAAAGGTGATAAAGTTTGTGAGATTTTTTTTTCTATAATGATCGTTGATTTTTATTTTTTTGATTTTGATCAGGCGAACGGATTTTGGTGCACTTGATGTGACTCCAGTGGTGAAGCCTATCCGTGAGCCACGTGTGGTGGTTCAAACCACCAGTGAGGTTGATATATTGGATGATGGATACCGTTGGAGGAAATATGGTCAAAAAGTTGTGAGAGGCAATCCTAACCCTAGGTATGTATTTTTTTCATTTATAGCATCATCTTTTCATTTCTTCCAATTACAACTATTTTGTCACATATAAATATAATTAGGTAGAACTAGTATACAAAAGTCCTGTGGCCAATGTGTGAAACCAAAAAAGTGTAGGGATGAAATCATGAAACATGGCAATATATTGTGGGGGTGTAATATGCAAATTTTCTGTTGGGTAGGGACTATTTTTGTAATTTTTTTAAACATATGGACCATTTCTGTAAAAGAAAACTGCACAAGGACCTTTTCTGTAAATTACAGGGACTATTTTTGTAATTTATTTTCTACACAGGGGCCAAACCTGCCAACATATGAAAATCATAAACATATTGACATTTCTGTAAAAAAAGAAACTTCACAGGGACTTTTTCTGTAAATTACAAAATTATAGAGACTAATCCTTGGTACCCATTTTCTTTAAACCCTTATTAAAAATGTCGTTTTTTTTTTCTTTTTTCTTTTTTCTTTTATCATATCTAATAACTAATTACGAAATTTCAAAAAAAACCCGCATAAAAACTGATAGCGGGTCAACCCGACCCGCCCGTTGACCCGAAACCAATTTGACCCATGATCCAACACATTACACAGGAGTTATTACAAATGCACAAGTGCTGGATGCAATGTAAGAAAACATGTAGAACGCGCGTCACACGATCCTAAAGCAGTTATAACCGCATATGAAGGAAAACACAATCATGATGTTCCGGTTGTTAAAAACAGCAATCATGATGTTGTGGGTCCAGGGAATCCAAGGGCTAGATTAGATGACAACAACAATGCCATCTGTCTTGATCTTGTGGTTGGCAACGGGTTCCCGGACCACCCACAGCCGCCACATGGCGCCACCCTCCACAGCCAAGTACACGTTCAAAATTCAAATTTCAGAAAAGTTGTTCTGTGGAACGATGTGTACACAAATAGAGAGAATGATTTGTGTAGAATGTAGGATTTGGGGATGAGAAAAAGAGAAATGTTGTAACTTGTAACTTGTGATGGGGGTATAGTACTTGTTTGGATTGGGTAACAATGGGAAGAAGAGAAGGGAAGATTGTGTATTGAATAAAATATGTCTGCATATATTTGATGTATGGGAATGTAGGTGTTTTTTTAATCTTTTTAATTTCTTTAATCATGGTGTTCGGGATTTTTGCTTATATGAAACAATTTTTTTTTGTTTGCAAAAGTGCTTATTAGGTTATTCGAGTAAACTATAAACGAGGTTTTTAAAGAAAATAAATTTTCAAAAAAAATATTAAGTTTTTTTTTGGATTTTGAATTCTATATTTCGTAATGTTTAATGTCATCGTTTTTCAATAAAATATAAAATTTTATACATTCATATTGTATAGAGTTGAAATTCTGAACTTGTTCTTGAAATTTTGGAGATTTTTTTATTTTTTATTTTTTCTGAAATCCAAAATGTTACTCTGGAATCCAAAACGTCCTTTCGGAGTTGAGACACGGTGACATTAAATATTACGAAATGTAGTATTTGGAATCCCAAAAAAGAAACAATATAATTTCTTTGAAATTTTTTTTAAAAAAAACTCTGAAAAAAGATGAACAATACTTTAGAATTAGGTATCCAGAAAAAATGGGTTTTTAAAAAACTAAAAAAATATGGTTATTTTTTTTTGAAAACCTTATTTATAATAGTTACTTTACTCAATTTTCCTATTTTTTATATAATAAAATGAAATAATCTAATAAGTTATTTTTTGGTTTTCGAAAAATTCTTTATATATATATATATATATATATATATATATATATATATATATATATATATATATATATATATATATATATATATATATATATATATATATATATATATATGTTTCTAGTAACTATTGTGTGCATGTATGCACCAATGATAATTGAGGAAATAATTAAACCAGTAATAAATAATAAAAGGGTATAAGAGTAATCTACACTATAATTAATTATGGTAAAAGGAAACAAAATCAATTAATCTCCCATTGATTTAGGTTATCGGTTTCACAAACCTATAACACCACCACCGATTCTCCTTCTTTCTTTAAAAATCATCATGTAGAACCACCATCATCTTGTTCTCTCTTCATAGGCCCGGAAACCCTTCTCTCCTTATTTCGACACCACCAGAGCAATAGCACCACCCCACACCACCGTTGAACCACCACCTTTATGAATTGGAGAACAAGGGGTTTTAATAGTGCTTGGCGACAAAACAATATCCCCTAGCTGCGAAATTTCGAGGGTTCGAAAACCCTCTGATAGAAGGTGGTTTTAGAATCGTTTTCCTTTTATTAATATGTCATCGACATTGTTATTGGTTGTTTTATTCTGAAGCTATTTCACTTACAGGATGAGATAGTAAGTGGGTAAAACCTAGATAGCTAATGGATACGTCTCGATCTTTCCCGTTCCCATGAAAGGTTTTTCGATTTTCCCTTGTAATATTTGATTTTCGCTTCTTCTACCTTTTGATTGCTTGCAATTCTTCCTCTGAATGCTACTGATTTACAATTCGTCACATGGATTTTCCATTTGATTTATTCACTGATTTTCGTTTCTTTGATTTTCGATTATCCTTCCTGTTGATTTCCGATTTCATTAGTATACCCACTGTGCTCTCATTCTTCTTTAGTTTTAAATATCCATCATTGAAGTTGATTTTGTAATTCAGAATATGACTTAAATAATGATACATTGTTCTTGATTTGCCATTTGTTCTTGATACTTGATTGTTCTAAATTTATCTTTGATGAAAAGGGTTAAGCTGACATTCTGTTAGAATTTGCATGAAAAAGGTTAAGCTGGGGATTTTTTTTCATATCAGAATGCAACACATGTTCATTCTATGAGAATATAAATATTACATAAAACATGTGTTGCTAGTAATTCTAACAGAATACATTTATACATGCTTTAGAATGTTTATGCATATAGAAGAAAAGACTATGATTTAAGTGCATACTGTAATGTATTATGTTAGAATTTATTTATATAAATGCATTCTGTTAGAACGTATTTGAGAATGTTTGTTAACAAGTATATTTGTTTAACTGGTAATACTAATGAGTAATGTATCTTATTCTTTCAGAATTGCATGGAGAAGGAATTCAATATTGATCATACAAGAGAAATATTTGGAATCGAGTTCAATAACAAGTATATATGTGAAGATCAAGTTGATTATATGGACCATTGAAGAGGATCAAGTGTATTTGTTCAATAACTGTATACTCAAGAATGCTATTTTTTTAAGAATTTTATTCATTTTCGATGATATTCTATTAGAATATGTATAACTATATTAAAATGTATAAGGATATTAGTCTGTAAGAATATGTATGAATTTGTATTTAATTTCGGATGTATATTAAGAATAAAATCATAGACCCAAGTAGGATGTATATGAATAATATCTTATTCTTAAATCTGGTCAATTATCAAATATAACTGCACTAGAAATGTATTCTGCAAGAATAAAATTGAAAATATATTTACTAGTTTATGGTTGGCATTCTGTCATTCTGACAAAATAAAATCGGATTTTTAAATTTGAATTAATTTAAAATATTCAGATTTTTAAAAATAAATGAATTAATCATCCCTAAAAATCCGAAAATTTCCTTTTTTAATACAGGTTAATTGACTAAAATGCCCTTATGCTGAAATTTGTGTGATTATATGGTACATGTTACCCTATTGTAATATTATAGACCCTCAGATTATTACCTTTGATTCTATTCCATTCGGTGGTCCAGATCTGTGCATTTTGGCACACAATAGTTAGTAAAAACAAAATAACTAAGCCTATATATATATATATATATATATATATATATATATATATATATATATATATATATATATAGGCTTAGGTTATTTTGTTTTTACTAAGTATTGTGTGCCAGAATGCACAGATCTGGACCAATGGATGAAATTAATCAATAGACATAATTTGAGAGTGTATGATATTA
This sequence comes from Lactuca serriola, assembly GCF_051521515.1. Taxonomy (NCBI): domain Eukaryota; kingdom Viridiplantae; phylum Streptophyta; class Magnoliopsida; order Asterales; family Asteraceae; genus Lactuca; species Lactuca serriola. Next base: position 160,669,212 of record NC_136416.1, on the reverse strand, counting down.
CAATGGGGTAACATATAGCATATAATCACACAATTTTTAAGCAAAAGGGTATTTTGGACAATTAACTACATTTATAAAAGGAAATTTTCGGATTTTTAGGGATGATTAATTATCATAATTTAAAAAAAAATCTGAATTTTTTAATTAATTCAATTTCAATTTTTTACCGATTTTATTCTGTCAGAATATTTTTTGTTAGAATGATGCTCTTTCAGAATTTTATTCTAATAGAATATTATAGAAGAATAACAAAATTTTTGAATCAGATGTTGAAAAATAACAAGCATTCTAATATATTTTTATACATCCGTACTTAAATACAAATTCATACATATTCTTATAGACTAAAATCTTTATACATTTTAATATAATTATACATATTCTAAAAGAATATCAAGGTCTTCAACGCCTTCTTCCAGCCATTCCTATCACAAATACAATAAAAACTAATAATTGTTAAAAACATGTTACTTGCAATTAACTATCACTTAATATATTATTGTAGAATACATAGAATATGACAGAATACATATAATACATTCTGGCAGAATACATCGATTTTATTCTGGTAGAATACATTCTGATAGAATATATAGAATACATTCAAAGATATTGTATTTACTGCTAGTAATTTTGACAGAATGCATACTACAAGGTTAAATTCTTTAAATTCTCTTTCAGGCATTTCAACAAACACTTATTAGACATTATCATCAAACAAGCCAAAAACCATATTTGATTTACTTGCAATAGTTTACCTATAAACATAATTTCCAGCAACATGATTTAGAATGCATACCACAAGGTTTAAAGAGTAAATTAATTTGTGTTGATGAAAAATAAAAAGGCACAAACAACCTAGAATTGTATTCCAGAAACTAACACACATTTGCAATATCGATTTAGAGATATGAACACCAATTTTCACTTTTTTCGAAACAAACTCCAACTTATGACTGTGAAGTGTAATTTGTATCAGAATATTTCTTCAACCGAATAGAAATAGAACATTAAAGAAATCAAATTTAATAAGATGATGAACACAATCTCGATCTTGAACCAAAATCGAGATAAAGTTTGGACGACTTGATAAAATCAATTTGAAGGGGATAATTACCGAGGTTGGATCCACAGGTACTCCAATGTCAAAGCTATGATCAGCCCATATGCCAGAGACTAATATCTTTCCGTCTCTTCTTGCAGCAACACAAACGGGATCATCCTGCAACATACAACAGGAAGATATCTATAGTTAAATCATCAATAGCTGAAACTGGATAAAGAAAAATGGGATCCAGTAGGCTAATACAAGAAAAAGCACATGAAATACAAGAAAAAAGGGATCCAGATGAATTCCATCTCTCACTGCAATCCAATCGTCGATCTAAATAGAAGAGATCTAGACAACCAATCGCTACACCTTTTACCAAACACCTAGAAACCTAGAAGGCTATTTTTTCCCTCTTGCTGAAAACAATGATGTAACACCGCCATCAGAAACATAAGCGGATCGAACAAATAATATAGTATTACGATCTTAATCTGTCGTCTCACAAACAAAATCAAAACGGATTTAACACACTTTAGCATCTATAAATTGAAATTTACATAAAAGGTGAAGGAGATCGAAGATGAAACATACTTGAGCACCGAAAACTGCAACGGAGGGAAGAGCATCCTAGAGAGAAGAGAAAGTGGAGTCTCCGCCGCCGTAGTCACTGAGAGCCGTATAAGCTCTTTGTATCTGATTTACTAAACCAATCAAGCTCTCCATGGTTTCCATAACTACTGATGATAGTAGCGGTAGATTTCTTTCAAAACAAAATCAAGAAAGTCAAAAACCCTACTAGATGAACTCAGATCCCTATAGAGACGCCAAACTCTGCCTCTTAGCGTATACAAATTCGAGATGAAGAATCGGGATCGGATTGTAGAGATATAAAATCTAGAGAGAGAAGGGGGTTTGAATTTTGAACTAGCTGTGAATTGGTCGTGAAGGAAACGAGAAATCAGAAATGTCTATCACCGTAATTAAGTGATTTATTATTTTTTACCATAATTAGATATACTAAGTTTACCATTATACCCTTTTTGAATTTATTTAATCATTTATTATTTCCTAAATTCCTATTGGTGCATTCAGGCACACAATAGTTGCTAAAAACATTTGAACCTAACTCTCTCTCTCTCTCTCTCTCTCTCTATATATATATATATATATATATATATATATATATATATTCACACACAGACACACATAAAGTATAAAGTATGTATGATAAGATATATATATATATATATATATATATATATATATATATATATATATATATATATATATATTCACACATAGACACACACAAAGTATAGAGTATGTATGATAGGGTTTCTTTAGAGGCAATCAATGGTAAAAATGTACATTGGTTTTTCAAGTATAACAAACATCTACCATAATAAATAAGAATGATTATGTCACATGTCGTTCTCTCATTCAATTAGCCACATGTCATTTTGTCATAATTTTAAGATATATTTATTTTCCACTTGTCAATTACTTTATTTTTCATTTTCCAATATATCATTAATTTAGTTTTCATAAATTAAACTTATCATAATGATTATTAATTTTAAATTTGAATTTCAATTTTAAATAAATTTACCATTTAAACCTTTGTATTAATCATTTTGTTATAATTAACCCATTTAGTGCAAGCATATGACAAAAACACATAATTTTAATTATTTATTTCTCGCATGTTTTTGTTTCTCATAATGTTCACTTATTTCATACTTCAAATTCAAATAAACTTCCCATTTAATTGTTTCTATTTAATATTTTGTTTTAATCAACCCATACAATATACGTGTCTTATAACTAGTTTTCAAATAAATAACAAAACATTTTCTGTAACATCCTAAAAACAGTGATAAAATTTTTCTTTTTTAAAAGTCATTAATTCCATACATCAGATGTCTCAAAGTCAACCATGATATAAAATGTCAAATCATCAAAGGAAAAATAATCATAAATGCAGAATCATGAGGGGGATGCTATGCCATCACGCCGGGCCCCTCGTTTTCATACCGAAAGTATTTGAAACCATAAACACAAATTGTAAGCACAAAGCTTAGTGAGTTTCCCAAAATACCACATACCAAACAAACAATTGGGCCCAACCCTAAGGTATATTCCAACCCAATATACAATAATGGGTCCAACCCTAAGGTTTCTTTCAACCCAAGCATACAATGATGGGCCTAGCCCTGAGGTTTATTTCAACCCAATCATACAACATGCAAGAGTCAAAAAGACAACTAATATCCTACATACACAATCCAGTGAGTCGATATTGGTGTATTCGACCCATAAATACAACGAGAAGACTCACCTATCAAAAAATGCTCAACTGCTACTGCTCTCACTGTTAGAATACCGCTGCTACGCACAACCTATATAGTCATACAAGATAAACCCTTACCTTTTCATCCAAAATAATTGTTTGACCAAAAGTTAACTCGAGTCAAAAGTCAATGGTCAAAGTCCACAGTCAATGTTGACTTTAGTCAAACTTCATGTCATGGCCACCCATGGCCATGCCGTGGCCTTCAAACATCCACACAATCGCGATTTTCCTAGTTGCCATGCCGTGGCGACCTAATGCCACACCGTGGGCACTAGTTTTTCAACAACTTAATGGGTTAAGTTGTTTTCTTTGATTCTAAGAGCTCTAAAGCTCAAATCTGGTCCGAAACAAGGTCTAGAAGGATAAAGTTTAAAACTTTACCCGATAAGACCATCGAAAAGGCTAAAATCTCAAACCCTAGGTTCCAGAAAGGCTAAATAAGACATGACTTCATCCATTAAGCACTTATTCCACAAAGTTTATAACTCATACGCTCCAGAAGGGTTTCTAATACCAAAACCATCATAAAAGTCGGTGATTTATGGACATGCATGTCCAATGCATGTCTTGAAGCCCTAAAGAGTAAAGAACAAGGGTTTTTTTTTTTGATAAAATTTACATGCATGGATCAAAAACTCAACTACACTTCTGATCCAAATCATTAATCATACCAAAAGATCCAGATATTCATAAAGTTGCAAACTTTATGCAATCTCACAACTCCAAATAACTAGAACAAGAAGTTTAAGGGACAAAAATCAAGATCTATCAACCTATCATGATAAAAGTTGAGTCTTGGACACTTACAAAGGTCTAAAAGAGTGCTAAAACCAAGGATGAGGAATTGCTTGCTTAATATTAGCTCACTTCTTCTTATATCTTCCCAAAAGGGGCTTAAATAAAGGAGGAAGGAAATTAGGGTATCTCAGATCTTAAAGAGGTTGCTGGAGGCTAAGGGTGAGCAAACCCTTGCCTCCTCATTCCTTTAAATAGGGAGCAAAACCTAGAAAATAGGGTTTTCCATATGCCAGCTGGCATGTTGTGGCAGCTTAAATGAAACACACGATGTTATCTTGACTTGCCACATCGTGGTGCCTCCTCCACGCCATGGCAAACCCTAAAATTCTAAAATTGAAAACGTAAATTACCTCGGGATTCGGGTGTTACAACTCTCCCCCAATTGATTCAAACTTCGTCCTTGAAGTCCATCTCTACAAATAACTCGGGTTAGTGCTCTCTCATCGCGCCCTCCGGCTCTCACGTTCACTCAGAACCCCTCCGGTGCTGCTACTGCACCTTCACCAGGTTCACCCCATTATTGTGCAGAGTCTTTGTCTTTTTGTCGAGACTCACAATCGTTCTCTCTACATAGTTCAGGTGCTCATCGACATGAATGCTATCTAAATGAATCACTACAGAATCACCGGCTAAACATTTCCGTAACTAAGAGACATGAAAAGTATTGTAGATCTAACTAAGCTCATTAGGAAAATCCAGCCGGTATGCCACCTTTCCCAACCGGGTGATAATCTTGAAGGGAGCAATAAACCGGGGGCTTAGCTTGACCTGCTTCCGAAACCGGATGACACCCTTCCAAGAGGACACCTTTCGAAGCACTCAATCCCCCACCTGGAAATTGAGGTCCGATCGTCGCTGGTCAACATAACTCTTCTGTCGACTTTGCATAATTCGGAACTTATCATGCACCTACTATATGAAGCTAGTGCTCTTGAGTACTACCTCAGTATTCCACATGACCCGATGACCAAACTCACCCCAACAAACCGAGGTCCTACACTTCCTTCCGTACAACATATTAGAAAGTGGTTGATTAATAGTGGCATGATAGCTGTTGTTGTAGGAGAACTTGGTCAGCTGAAAATAAGTATACCAACTCCTGCCAAAATATAGCACACACGCCCTGAGAGTATCTTTGAGTGTCTGAATTTCCTGCTCACTCTATCCATCGGTATGGGGTGGCATGCTGTACTAAAATGCTACTGAGTACCTAACTCCTTATGAAACTTCCTCTAAAATCTGGAGGTGAAACTAACGTCTCGATCCGAAATCACCAAATGCACCCCGTGCTGAACCACCTCCTCCTAAATGTAAACATCAAATAGCTTCTTAGCAGATATACTCTCGAGAATCAGTATGAAATGAGCACTCTTGGTCAACCTATCCACAATGAGCCAAATAGAATATGCCCACGTGCCGTCCTCGACAACTTTGTGATGAAATTCATGGTGATCTCTTCCCATTTCCACATAGGAATAGGAAACGGGTGCATCTTGCCATGGGGTCTCTAATATTTGGCCTAGACTTTTCGGTAAGTCAAGAACCTCTCCACAAACCATGCTATCTCCCTCTTCATACAAGGCCATAAATAATTCAACTTTAGATCCCTATACATCTTCGTGGCCCCTGCGTGGATCGAAAACTTCGACTTATGAGCCTCTTCTAACACTGTCTGCCTAACCCTACCAGTAGTCGGGACCTAAACCCAACCACACTGGGTCAATAAACACCAACCATCTCGGATGAACAATGGAATCTGACCCCTGATTAGTTTTCCTTCTTCAATCCTTCCACACGAGCCTTCTTGATCATGTCTAAAAGAGGAAAAACAATAACCATCCTCAGATATATATCTCTAACAGGTGGCTCACTTCCTTGCGGCTTAGGGCATCGACCGTAACATTTTCCTATTCGAGGTGGTACATGATCTCATAGTTATAATCCTTCATCACATCCAACCATCTCTACTACCTTATGTTTAAATTCGTTTGATCCATCAGGTATCTCAGGCTCTTGTGATCAATGTAGATAGTACACCTAACCCCATACAAATAGTGTCTCCAAATATTGAGGGCAAAAACCACAACCCCTAACTCTAAATCGTGCGTAGGGTAATTCACCTCATGAGGCTTCAGTTGCCTCGAAGTGCAAGCAATCACATGTCCTCTTTACATGAGGATAACTCCCAAACCCGAGATAGGCGCATCACAACAAATTATAAAATCATCCATTCCCTCGGGAAGAGTGAGAATCGGGACCTCGCATAACCTCTGTCTCAATGTTTCAAAAGCTGAATGTTGATCGCGCCCCCACCTAAAAGTAACATTTTTCTTCGTGAAGCAGGTAAATGTCACAGAAATATTGGAGAAATATTAGATAAACCTCCGATAATAACCTGCCAGACCTAGGAAACTTCGAACCTTTGATGGTGTCCTCGGGACCTCCCAATGCATCACGACCTTAATCTTGTACGGATCGATTGATATACCCATCTAGTTGACGATGTGCCTAAAAAACTACACCTCACGCAACCAAATCTCACATTTAAAGAATTGGACATACAACCTTTTGTTGGATTAATGTCTAAGTCCATAACTATATTTGGTATGTACTTGATCCGACCCGACATGGTCCATTTGGGTTGCACTTCATTGACACAATTTATATGGATAGTCTTTGGAGAATAGTATATTTATGATTTATATTAATATATTATAAGTTCTAATATATTAATATATGATCATATTATTTAATTAGTATTGATCAAGAATTAATTTATAATTAATTAAGTGATCAAAAGGAACTAATTAAATATGGACTCTTAGATATATATGTGTAGTGGGCCAAGTTCATTTAGGTTGGGCTAAGTCTTCATGGATAGTCCATGGAGCTTTAACGCATGGATCCTAGGAAATGAAAGGTCATGGTTCTTAGGGTTTAACCCTAATCCTCCACACTATATAAAGGGTCTTATGGTTCATGAAATTAGGCTAGTGGCTAATGTGGATACACTAGAGAGGGCAATAACCGATTTCATAAGTGTGAGCCTAGTATCCATATTCTCTAATGTAGGGTCCGAAAGGTGTTGCATCTTGAGCTCGCTCTTTAGTCCATTTTGTCTTGGGCCTGTCCATCCGTGAGTTATTTCTAGGGTTTAGTATTTGGAAGTAGATTATTTAAAAGATATTTTTCTTTGTCGTTTGTAACCCTAATAGCCTCTACAGCAGAAGTTCTTTATCGAGCTCTGCTGAGGCTTGAATCTAGTGAATCATTCGACATATTTTGATTCATTCTTGTGCTTGATATTACTGTTTAACGTTTCTGTGATTAACCTGTTCAAAGATCTAAACGATCAAAGAGGTTTTTAACTCTTCAATTGGTATCAGAGCAGGAGACTGTGTAATTCATACACATCTCTTCTGTGAAAGAAGTGATTAGGGTTTATTCCGCATTTATTGATATTTATTGAGCCGTCACTCCATAATTGACGTATCTCATTATTTATTCATCTTGCCCTAATATTACGTATTACAAAGTCTGATCTTATAACAGGTTATACGATCAAGCATGGATGATTCTCAATCTAATCCCATTAACATCTCAAACAGTATAGGATCTACAACCAAGATTCCAATTCTCTACACTCAAGATTACGAGGTTTGGACGCACCACTTTGAAGACTATGTCATTGGATCTGAAGACAATGGGTATCTGATATGGGAAGCTATTATATCTGGCCCATTTGCTCATTCTGGAACATCCAGAATCATTAAAACTCAAAAGGAGTATAATGATTTGTTGAAAGATGTGAAAGATGTTGCTCAGGACGAAAAGGAGAAGTTTCAGTGCAACATTAAGGCATTGAGACTAATTTGATTCGCTCTTCAATCTGACACGTTTAGATTGGTGAGTTCTTGCAGTACAGCAAAGGAAATATGGGATCGGCTGCGAGAGCTGTATTCCACAGATGAAGATCTGGAGCACTCAATTCAGACCTTACTTCTATCTGAATTTGGAGAGTTCAAGCAGAATCCTGATGTAGGGGTGAGCAGTTGGACCGGTGGACCGGACCGGACCGTTTTTTTGGACCCCCGGGCCGGTTCTCGGTTCTAAGATTTCTCTCCGGTCCGGTCCGGTTTTTTTCCCGGTTCGGTCTGGTTTTTACTGGGTTTGGAACCGGTTGGACATGATTAAGATTTTTGTGACGTTTTTTAAACACCTATAACTTATTCGTTTTAAGTCAGATTGACCTGCGGTTTTTTCCAACATTTAGTTTACAGTTTGTAGATGAATTTAGACTATAATTTTGTTTATGTTGGTATTATATTCACCATGTTACAATCCTTCAAAGTAGAGCTACCAAAGCTGAAAAAATTTAGCTTTTCAGCAACATTTTGTAATATGTGACATTTTTTAAACACCCATAACTCATTCGTTTTAAGTCGGATTGACCGGCGATTTTTTCCAAAATTTAGTTTACAGTTTGTAGATGATTTTAGACTATAATTTTGTTTATTTTGGTATTATATTCACTGAGTTACAATCCTTTAAAGTAGAGCTATCAAAGCTGAAAAAATTCAGCTTTTCAGCAAGATTTTGTAATCTGTGACGTTTTTTAAACACCCATAACTCATTCGTTTTAAGTCGGGTTGAACTATGTTTTTTTTCTAACATTTAGTCTATATTTTGTAGATGAATTTAGACTATAATTATGTTTATTTTGGTATTATATTAACTGAGTTACAATCCTTCAAAGTAGAGCTATCAAAGCTGAAATATTTCAGCTTTTTAGTATTATTTTATACTATAATTCCGAGTCCGCGTTTAGCACATGTGATAGAGTTGTAAGTGAGTATCAGACTAGTTTATCGATATTGATAGTTGAAGCTTTGTTATGCACCCAAGATTGGGTGATAAAATCTACAAATCCAATAGTTGACAACGTTGATGACATTTTGAACGATGATGATATAGCTTTGGGTAAAAAAATTACAATCTTTATTCTTTTTTTATACAATTATTACTTTTTATTAAATACTAACAATATTTTCATTTGTGTTTATGTAGAGATTACACAAGATTTAAATATGTTACATATGGATGACAATGATATGGGGAAGAGACCAATGGAAGATTAGATTATGAGTTTATGAAGTTTATTAGTTTGATTGATTTTAAAGTTTAAACCATGATTTTTGTTGTTACGGTAATACTTTTGTATGTTTGTCTTAAAATTGTTTAACTTTTGTTGGTAAACTTGATTTATATGTTAGTTGCTTTTATTTGGAAAATTAATTTTTGCAAATTGCAAGTTATAATATTATACATCAATGTAGATTAGTTTGGCATGAAACGGAAACGTATTAATTTTGCAAGTTATAATATTATACATCAATGTGGATTACTTATTATACTATATGCAATTAAAGTTGCACCGGTCCAAACGGGTCCAAAAACCGGAAAACCCGGACGTGGACCCGGACACGGACACAGACACGGACATGATTCATCCGGTCCGGTCCATGGTCCACAAAATTCTCCATAACCGGTCCGGTCCAAGAGCTGGTCCGGTACGGTCCGGTCCTGGCCGGTCCAAATGCTCACCCCTATCCTGATGAGTCTGTTACGCAGACATTTGATCGCTTCAATCATCTTCTCAGCAAGATGATCAAACATGATATTGAAAGGAAGCTCATCGAACAGAAGGTCACTTTTCTGAATGGTCTAAGATTCGAATGGAGAGCTGTTGTGTCAACGGTTAAAGCACACGAGCAGTTCAAATCGTACTCGCTGGCGAAACTGGTGGGGATTCTGAAATCCCAAGAAAAGACAGTGCTGCAAGAGAAAAGCGTGGTTTCAAATCTGGGGTCTCTGGCGCTTCTGTCCAAGGGTAAAAGTGTAGAAGAAGACGAAGAGGATCTAAATCTGAGAGATCACGATCTGACAGCCGAAGACTATGCTATGATGGTGTCAAATCCTATAAGGTTTATCAAGAAAAAGTTCCCTTCCAACAAAAATCGTAATTGGCAGGGAAGCTATAGTTCTAAAAAGGTGAAAGATGAACCAAAGGTTGAGGAATCGAAAAAGGAAGCGAAGGGTGAAGCTGACTCTGGTGTCAGTTGCTTCTACTGTGGTGGGAAGAATCACTACGCAAAAGATTATGTGCTGAAGAGCATGGCAGATAAAGATGAAGAAGCAAGTCTTATGAAACGACTGTAAGAGATAAAAAGATAGAAAGCTGCTACTAATCCCTCTATGAATGCTCTTATTGTGAAGGGTTCGGTAGATAATGATGAGTTCGGTGGCGTGCAGGTGTGGTCGACTGACTCAGAAGACGATGAAGTGAGAAAGCCTTTTCATGGAAAGGCTTATGTTGCAAAAGGTGGTGAAACTGATGGAAGATGTCTTATGGTGACCGATGTATCTTAGATGAGGGGATACAACACTGATGGTGAAAATGAAGAGGCCAAGGAGCGAGAGGACTTATGCTTTACAGTAAAACCTCTCAGTGTGCAAATCAGTGAACTTGATGAACTGATCAAGAAGGTACAATCTGTTTTTGTTTCATTTAAAATTCCACAAAAATCATATGAAAAGGAATTAAATAACTTGAATTCAAGAATTTCAAATCTAGACAGTTGTTTAACGTAAACACGGGTCACGAATTCTAATCTAACTGACCAAATAAGCAGGGTGTCATCCAAGAGTGAGGAGCGAAGGATGTGGATAGAGCAGAAAGAGTTGGAGCTGATTAAGTCTAGGGATGAAAACATTTATTTGCAAAGAGACAATCTCAAATTGTTAAAACAAAGGAATGTTTTTTGTTTGATTGCCAAAAGGATTTATACTAACATTACTCAACTGCATCTAAATTGTGAAATAGGGCAGAAGATACATCGCATGATTCTACCATTCCTTGAGTTTAAGGAGGATGAAATTGATGCCGAAGCATACAACTGTGAAAGTGTTGTATCTTCTGATGATGTCAATCCCACTTACATGTATGGTCTGGACAAAATCGAATCCTTTATAAAGTCCAAGGACCATAAGGACATGCTTAAAAATCTTTTGGACGAAAATGATAAGTTGAAACTCAGGACCGAAACCATACAAAAATTTGATTCATTGAGTACCAATTTGAGTTCAGAAAATAAAATTGATGTTGAAAATGTATCCGAACTTAATGAGGACGATGATATGAGTGAAATGTCTGTAGATGATGAAGTTGACTGTTCCGAGTTCGTCAGGAGCGAACCTGAAAACCACAAAAACCTGATTTCTGAAAATTATGTGGAATTCGATCGTTTGTCCAAAATTAAGTCCTCAGTCCTTAAAGAAAAGGCCGTCGTGTTTCAGAAGGTTAGAACAACTCCCAATCAGGTGTATAAGGTCACAGGAGTAACCGAACATCAGACATCTGAACTCACTGCCATAGTGAACGAAGATAATGCAGATGGCTGTGATGAGTTTTTCTGGTCAGCACCAATAGACAACGCAGATGAAACAGTTGGTCTGTCGGAGCGAACATCCTGGAAGGCCAAAGGTAGATATGTGCCCGAACCTCTGAATAAGCCTACCAACTTTGACGTACCAAGTACCAGTGGCACAAAAGAGATTCCAGTGGAAGAAGTCACCTCCACAAGCGAAACCTCTTCCATGAAGAGTGAACCGGTTGCTAAGAAGCTGAAATAAAAGGCTAATATCCACAGACAACCGAAACAGGTGAAAAATCAAAAGCAGTAGAGAAACCTGAGATACAAGAAAAATCTCCCAGAGCGAAAGCAGTTTTGGCTCTCCTAAAATCCTCACTACATTCACTTTGACAAAAATTTTAAGTCAAAAGGAGAAGAAAACAAGAGTCAAAGGAACTTTGAATCTACGATTCAAAAGGACCAGAGGAAGAATTTCGGGCCACAGGAAGAACAAAACCGAAAGGATAGGTTCGATCCCGAACGCAACAATAACCGAAAAGCTAGTTTCGGTCCGCCAAACAACAACAAACAAAGGCCAGATTTCAGCCCATCAAGCTTTTACAATAAAAGACCCAGTTTTGGGCCACCAACGAATAACGCCAGAAGGTCCAGCTTCGGTTCATCATCAAACGGCAACCGAAGCTCCAGGTTCGGTCCCTCAGATGACCACAACCGAAAGGGTCATTTTGAACCTCAAGTCAGGAAAGATTCTCATTCTAATTTCTTTTCCTATAATTCTTCTCGTTCTCAATCTTCTTCTAAGCTCAATTCTGTTCCTACACTAAATTCAAGACCGTCAAAGGATTTGAAAGGAAAAAGGAATATTTCCTCAGCTAAGGAAGACCGAAAGCAGGCTAAAGTCCAAACACCAGAATCTGAATCCAAAACACCTGCAACTAGTTCTAATAAAATCAAAGTGTTTACTATTAAAAGAAAAGATGAAACAACCTTAATAAAACGAACATATCTCGTTGATGTTTCTCTTACTATTCCTGTTTCTGTGAAAGGCTCACGTGGACCCAAGAAACTTTGGGTTCCTAAATCTGATTAATTTTTGCAGGTTATCAGTGACGAGCAGTTTGACGAAGAATGGTACATTGACAGTGGCTGCTCACGACACATGACAGGAAGGAAGGAAGAGCTAAGAGAGTTTCGATCACTTCAAAATGGTGGCAATGTCAAGTTCGGTAACAACTCCTATGGAAAAATAAAGGGTTATGGGATGATAACCAATGGAGACTTCACAATAAGGAAGGTGGCGTATGTAGAAGGGTTGCAGCATAATCTCATCAGTGTATCTCAACTGGTGGGAGGTACCGGTCTCAAAGTTTCATTCAATGACGAAGGTTCAGAAATTATAGAGAAGAAATCCAACAAGGTCATTCTCAAATCAAATCGAAAAGGCGAAATGTTTCCTCTGAATCTCAGACCAATCAAAGGGAATCCAGCCATATGTATTTTGTCCAAAGCTCATTCAGACGAAAGTTGGTTGTGGCACCGAAGGCTTTCACATCTCAACTTCAAAGACATCAACAAGCTTGTCACCGGCGGTCATGTTCGAGGTCTTCCATTGCTTAAGTTCGATCGAGAACACTTATGTGCTGCATGTGAAATGGGAAAACAAAGTCGTCAAAGTCACCCAACCATCATAAACACCAAAGTTGTTGAACCACTTGAGTTGCTACATATCGACTTATGTGGTCCATCATCAATCGAGAGCATTGGCGGTAACAAGTATATCCTTGTTATTGTTGATGACTTCTCACGTTTTACTTGGGTATTCTTCCTAAAGCACAAATCTGAGGCGACTCCCAAGCTGAAGATCTTTATCAAGCAAGTCGAAGTGCAACTAAGGAAAGTCGTTCGAAACGTCAGGAGCGAAAATGGACTGGAATTCAAGAACAAAGAATTTTAAGATTTCTTGAAAGAAAAAGGCACCAGTCACAATTTCTCAGCCCCTTATACACCTCAACAGAATGGAATTGTCGAAAGGCGAAACCGATCCTTGTGTGAGGCGGCCCGAACCATGCTAAGTTTTGCTTCTCTTCCCTTATATTTCTGGGCTGATGCTATTGCTGCAACATGTTTTATGCAAAATAGGTCTTATCTCAACAAGCGTTTCTCTCTCACTCCTTATGAAATCATCAACAACAGGAAGCCGAATGTCAAATTCTTCCATGTGTTCGGTTCAAGGTGCTTCATCTTCAACTCCAAAGAACATCGCAACAAGTTTGATGTTAAAGCTGACGAAGGAATCTTTCTGGGATATTCTCTTACTACAAAGGCATACAGGGTTTTAAATAAACATTCTAGAAGAATTGAAGAAACCTATTATGTGACGTTCGATGACAATTACGTCAAGAAGCTAAAGTCTACCGAAGAAGCAATTGGAGAGATTTTCTCTCAAACAGGTCAAGTCACAGCCTCCATTGCTAATTTATTTGACCAGTTCGTAGACTTATTTAATGAACCTGAGAAAGCCACTCTCTCGGAAGCCAAGGAAGCAAACAACAAAATCGATCATCTGAAGCAGATTATGGAAGATGCAGCCAAACAAATGGGAGAAGGAGAACCAATTCGAAACGAACCTCCTCAGAGTGGCACTTCGGTTGAGGGGGAGAATCAATTCTCTTCAAATCAACAGGACTCACATATTCAGGGGGAGAATCCAATCTTTGTAGCACCCGAAAGCCCGGCTACACGTGAAAGTCCTGTAGCACCCGAAAGCACGGCTACACCCGAAAGTCCTATAGCACCCGAAAGCACGGCTACACCCGAAAGTCCTGTAGCACCCGAAAGCCCGACTACACCCGAAAGCTCAGTAGCACCCGGAGGTTCAAATCAACCTAAAGATCCAAATGATTCATCATCTGTCAAAGGGGAGAATTCCGATATGTTCTATGATGATGATATTCAATCAGAGTTGGAAGAAATGGTCAATGCTGAATTGGATCCATCCTATGATCCAAACTATCCTCCACTCACCAAATGGACCAGAGATCATCCTGTATCTCAGATAGTGGGTAATGTATCTGAAAAGGTCCTAACCCGATCTCAAGTGAAGGCAAAGCAAACTTCCCTATTCTCCAAAGTAGAGTTCTGCATGTTTAATTCTTTTGTGTCCAAAGTTGAGCCAAAGACCGTCAATATTGCTCTTGATCATTCTGATTGGGTCCAGGCAATGCAAGATGAACTCAATGAGTTTGAAAGAAATAAGGTCTGGCGTCTCATTCTAACACCGAAAGACGCCTCAGTCGTTGGTCTCAAATGGGTATTCAGAAACAAAATGGATAAGGAGGGTAATGTGTTTCGAAATAAAGCTCGTCTTGTGGTAAAAGGATACTGCCAGGAAGAAGGAATTGATTACGAAGAAACATTTGCTCCGGTAGCAAGGCTAGAATCTGTTCGAATATTTCTTGCCTATGCTGCACACAAGAACTTCGAGGTCTACCAATTGGATGTGAAGTGCGCTTTTCTGAATGGGGAACTTGAAGAAACGGTTTACGTGGAGCAACCTCTTAGTTTCGTGAATGAAAAACATCCAAATCACTGCTACATTCTAGATAAGGCAGTTTATGGTCTGAAACAAGCACCTAGGGTATGGTATGAAACACTAACTAAGTTCTTAAAGATGTCTAAATTCAAACAAGGTTCGGTTGACCCAACCTTCTTTCGTAAAAAGGAAGGTAACCACCTTATGATAGTTCAGATCTATGTCGATGATATGATATTTGGCTCAACGAATCCTAGCTTAACAGCTGAATTCAGAAAGCTGATGGAGACTAAATTTGAAATGAGCTCAATGGGTCCGATTAACTTTTTCCTTGGTTTAAACATTAGACAGGGACCCGAAGGCATCTTTATCATCCAGGAAGCATATACAAAGACTCTTCTTGCTAAATTTGGCATGATGGGAGATTCAAAGGTCAAAGTCCCTATGGCGTTCGGCACCAAGCTCACACCATCCTTGGAAAAACCGAAAGTCGACATAACACTATACCGCCAAATGATTGGTTCCCTAATGTACCTCACAGCTAGCAGGCCTGATATAATGTTTTCTGTGTGCTATTGTGCTAGGTTTCAAGCGAATCCTCGTGAACCACACATGCTAGCAGTGAAAAACATACTCCGATATCTGAAGTGAACCACCTCTCTCGGTCTCTGGTATCCCTCAAACTCAGGTTTCTTTGTTCAAGCCTACTCAGATGCAGACCCTGGAGGATGTGGTTTAGACAGAAAAAGCACTACAGGAGGCTGTCAATTCCTTGACGGGAAGTTAGTGAGCTGGCAATCTAAGAAACAAACATGTTTTTCTTTGTCTACTGCCGAAGCAGAGTACATTGCAGCCGCTTCTTGCACATCTCAAGTGATTTGGATCCAAAGCCAACTCCGGGACTATGGACTCAATATGAAAAAGATCCCTCTATACTGTGACTCAGAAAGTGCAATTAGGATCTGTCATAACCCTGTGCAACATTCCAAAACCAAACACATTGCATTGAGGTATCACTTCATTAAAGATCACGTGGAAGAAGGAAACGTAGAGATTCACTTTGTTCGAACTACTGATCAACTGACTGACATCTTCACCAAAGCTCTTCCTGAAGCAAGTTTCAATAAAATTCTACAAGGACTCGGTATGATGGAATCGGAGTCAGTACCAAAAACTCCTTCTCAAAACTAAAAGTTGGAAGCGAAATGAACCGAACGTTCGGTCTATTTCGGGTTCGGTTCGCATGTGTACCAAAATGAACCCAGCGCTCGGGTTCGGTCCTATTGCACTTGTCTTTGCTTATCACTAAAAGGTAGTTTCTTTGGTTGTAAACTTGTTTGTACACTTATTTTCCAATTATTTTTTCTTTTTCAAACAATTTTTTTTAAACTGAAATGAACCGAGCGTTTGGTCTATTTCGGGTTCGGTTCCAAAATTTTTGTTTGTTTGTTTTATTTTTGTTTTTATTTGAATCAAAATTTCATAAACTCCAAAAAGATTTTTTTTTACCTCTGTTCGTTTTTACCATTTGTGGATGATCAAATGGGGCAGGTATCGTTCTCACACCTTTTTAATAGTTAAGTGTCCCTAGAAGCGTGCTGCTGCATGTTGTCCAAAGCCTCAACCGATTCTGAATAAAGCCTTACTAACTTGGTATATACAAACCTTGTCTTCCCAATTAGGCTATTATGTTTATTCTAATCATGAGCTACCTTACTCTCTTCTCATATGAGATAAGAGTTTTCTGCTTAGTCTTTATTTTAATAGCAGAGGTACTTTGGCTTCTTTACACCATCTACAATATTTTTCTCCATCATATTCGCTTCATACACGTAACCCTTGAGACTCTCAGAAATTACCACTAAGGTTTATGGTTACACAATTTCTGTGTTTATGATCTTAGCTTCATGCCACTACGTGCTAAGTGAAACCCACAATTCAATACCTACCATGCATTGACGGTGAACAATTAAATTTGCTCTAGTTTTCACTCATGAATTAACGAATTCACCCAAGTGGTTGTACCATGAAATCTCTAATTTTTCATTTTGTGTGATTCTTATGAAATTGTTAAAAACCATAACATTTCTTCCCTTAGAATCCAGTTTTAATTTTTTTTTTTTGAGATTTCACCTAAAAGTATTTTCAACATGTCACTTAAATTCTCTTCACACCTACTTGTTCAACAGACCACATTGGTCTCACAAGTACTTCAGTCGATTTTTGTCTTATGTCAAGATCAGGAATTCTGAACTGAAGCGAAAGCCTCCCAAATTAGCCTAATTAAAAGATGCCTTTCAACACTTCTTAATTAGTGTCTGATCATAATTCAACGGGAAACCACACAAACACTTTAAGGTCTCTCTTGACTTTGAAGGAAGAGATTCATGCCCGGGATCCACTGTTTCGTGTCTTTATTGACATCATAATTTCCCACATATATCACTTGTTGATCTTCCCAACCTGAATCCACATGATTGGATTATTTTGCATAACATCCTCCTCACCAACGAAGCTGAGTATGGGCCAGTCATCGATCACTTCAAAAGAATGCTTGTATGCTACATTATGGAGGTTGCCAAGATGGATCAGGAGATCGTAAGTATCTTCAAGAAAAAGCCTACTATCTCTCCTGTTGGCTCTGCGAGTGATTTGAATTTGATGCAGATGGGAAGAATCGACCCGAAGCGGAATTTTGTCATGTTCACAAGGAACAAAGGCCAAAAATGCCTGTTCGCCTTGTCAGATAAGCACCTTTACACCACTGCATGCTTGGAACATGTTCTGGGAATCATTCATCGATGCAAGCAAAATTTAGCAGATGACAAGAAGTATTTTGACGACATGATCCAGTGGTACATTTGCTTCAGATAGACCATCCTTGCCCTCATTCCACGTCTGTTTGAAACCACAAAGAATGTTCCTGCAGCTGGACCCAGCAAGCCGAAGTAGTAGTCTCGCTCCAATTGACGCAAAGGGGGAGATTGTAGGGTCCAAAAGGTGTTGCGTCTTGGGCTTGCTCTTTAGTCCATTTTGTCTCCGGATTGGGACTGTCCATCTGTGAGTTATTTCTAGGGTTTAGTATTTATAGATGCTTGCATGCATCTTAGTACGTAAGATTTGGAAGTCGATTATTTAAAAGATATTTTTCTTTGTCGTTTGTAACCCTAATAGCCTCTACAGCGGAAGTTCTTTATCGAGCTCTGCTAAGGCTTGAATCTAGTGAATCATTCGACATATTTTGATTCATTCTTGTGCTTGATATTACTGTTTAACGTTTCTGTGATTAACCTGTTCAAAGATGTAAACGATCAAAGAGTTTCTTAACTCTTCATCTAAAGTCTTCCAAGGTGTTTTGGTGATTTGTGATTCCACTTGAGGCTTCCACACTATTGGGGCTAAGCTATTAAAGCTTGAAGACATCAAGCTACATCAAAAGGTATGTCATCTAACTAGAACTTTGTATATAGGTGCTTCATAATATGCTAGTTAGGATGCAACCTTGGAATATTTAATATTTGCATGTATAATAGAGAAAACATAGATCCAAGGTATTTAGGGTTGCATGTACACTTAGGAGTGTTAGAATGCTCAAAACCCAACAGTGGTATCAGAGACTAGGCTTGTTTTCTTGTTATACTTGCTTAAACTGCTTAAAAATCGAATTTTGGTGCTGTCTTCACAACAGACTCGCCGAGTCCACTGATGGACTCGCTGAGTCCAAGGAAAAAAGCATCTAACTCGCCAAGTTGGTTCATGCACTCGATGAGTTGGACCCCCTGACAGCATATCTTCGAGTTTTAAAGCTGGAATTGGTCTAGAATCATTACCTTAAGCTGTTTTGGACTTATAAAACCAGTTTTTAAAGTGGTAATGATTATATTAAACCAATTTCAAGGTTAAAATCAAAATTTCAAGTTTTATTTATGTTGATGTAATTCTTGAAATTGTTGATATGGATTGTTCATGCTTATGAGTTTTGGGAGATCATAGGAATTATTTACAAAAGTGTTTGCTAGTTAATTCTTGATCTAAATGTATTTTAATGGAGTCCATAATTTTTCCTCAAGTTATGGATTACCAAAAGTTTTTTTGTGTTACCTTGTTTTATGAGTTATTTTAGATTAATGAAAAATATGTGTTAGTTGTTTTCAATCCAAATTAATCTAAAAGTTGTTCATAAAATGTGTTTTTGTAACTTGTCCTCAAGTTATATGAAAAGTCACATTTATGAATCTTAAAACTCATAAAAATGCCTTAGGTTACAAAAAATGAAGAGTCTTTTCTTATAAATAGTTTTTATGGCGCCATAACTTGTCCTCGAGTTATGGATGTCCAAGAGTCTCTTCATTAAAAGTTTTAAAGCTTTAATTAAACTCATAAGTTATGAAAATCCAAGAGTTTTGAATAGTTTCAAAACTTGTCCTCAAGTTTTGGAATTTGAAAAGTTTTCCCTTATGAATACTTTAATTCCAAGTTAAGCCCTTAGAATTTTAAAAGTTAAAATTCAACCCTTATACTTTATAATATTATAAGTTAATAATATTTATATATATGTATAAGAGCAAGTCAGTCTTACCATTAGTAGGCCTCATTCACGAAGCCGGTCTATAAGGGGGGGGGGATAAGGTTACTACCTATAAAACGACAGTTTAATGGGTGTCCACTCTCACCCATCGCTTCCTTGACTGGCGGAGTGTCGTTAGCCGAACAGGTAGGACAAGGACTATAATTCTCCCTTTAATGATAAATACTAAGTAACTAAACTGTTATTAATACCCAATCTTAGTTACTTAGGAAAATGTGAATTTGGTGCTAACCCATGAAATTATACTTTGCACTTTGCTTATCTCGGTTAGTGGAGTGTGTGCGGTTAACCGACACACTAGCTTGATTTAACAAGGTAGGCAAAGGGTAACTTAATATTTATCATAGTATCGGTGGAGCGTGTGTGGTTAACCGGCACATCGATTGAGGGGTAAATATTAAGGGTACTAAGTATATTTGCATGGTTATTCACACCTTGTTTTGTGATCCGCGACATCCCAGTCACAAAACCTGTAGGGCACACTCGAGATTGAAACATGCCATTGAAGAAGTTCAATGAATCTCAAAAGAATCTAGGGGTTTCAAAACCAATTAAAACCTAATAATACATTTCGTTTATCTTGGTGGAAATTGGTGAATCGTCATTCACCTACCTTCAAATATTCTATAGCTTGGATTACGGTATCCCTCTTCCAAGTTATAAAATATTGTGTTGGGTCCTAGCCTTAATATTTCATATTGGGTGTTATATTAAGAAATTTAGATCAACTATCTTGAATATCTCCCAAAAGATGTCTAGTTCAGACATCTATGATCTTCCCAAATCTCTTTGAACTTCACTTCCTCCAACTCCTCCAATTATTCTCCCTCCCTCCACGAGTTCAAGGTCACTCAAGCCCTATTGGCAAGCAAGGTCTATGTGTGGTCGCATCTTGGAGATGAAGTCACATATTGACAAGCCAGGAGAGTTGGGTGTCAAAGTCTTAAGAAAGTTGGATGTTCAATCACTTTCTAAGTCACATAGTGAGTTACCTTTGGGACTACTATGAAATAGATTATGACATGACCCTTAATGATCTTATCTATTTGCTTGGTACTGCTGAATCAACAATGATTTGGAGCGTTGGTAAAGCAAATTTGATTAGTAGATAAACTTTCCAAACCTTCAATGGACATTGACAATGGTTACATTGGATACCCAGTGAAAGCTTTCTCTTCCCAATTGAAAGGGATTGGCCATAGTCAACTCGGTTGACCAAATGGTAAAGAGAAAGGCTAAGTCTGAGATTATCCCATGTACCATTCCCAAAGGGTCCATATGGTTCTATTGCCAAAAGGAAAGGGCATTGGTTGCGAAGCTGCCAAATTTACCTGAAAGATCATAAGGCCGATAAAGTCAATAAATTTGACTCTACTTCAGGTAAACTCCACTATCTAACTCGGTTAGGTTTCTTTTCTGAGATTCTTATTACATGATGTGACTGGGTCACATGTTGATGTTTTAAGAATCAAAGGAAAAGTGAAGGAAACTAAAAGAAAGAGTATGTTGAATTTGATCGCGAAGATGGATTTCTATCGCTTGATTGAAGATCAGATTCTTGAGCAACTCTTAGGAGTTATAACAGATTGCTAGGAAACATGTAATAACATAGTTTTCATTTAAAGTTGCATTTCAAGGAAAAGTTTTTCCGCATTTTATAAATAAATAAAAGTTTGTTTTACTTTATTTTATATCTCCTTGCAATGGCATTTATGAAAACTTGATGTTTGTATGTTTCTAGCAATATTGAAAATATGAATTTGATACTTTCATTTGTGGTAGTGTCTAAATTTACCAAATAAGGAAAGCTTCTCATCACCCAAGTTTTCAGTTGGATAGAAACTTGGAATCATACAAGTTGTATAGTATGATGAACGAGAATTTACAGCTTTGGAAAATTAAGACTAGTTCCTTATTCACATGTATATGTGGGTCAAGTGAAGGACTAAGGGATCAAGTAAACATTCTTGTGCATTGGTCAAGTCCACCATAAAAGATCGATAAGACTATTTGTCATGATTTACTAAAGTTTAGTAAATATGGTTATACTTACAGGCTTAAGTATAATTCTGAAGCATTGAAAAAATTTCAGTGTATGACAGAACAGATGAGAAGAATCAAATTAGGCAGAAGGATAAAAGTTTCTCAAATATGAAAAGATGGGAGAGTACTTTAGTATCATGCTATATGATCATCTTAATGACTAAGAGACCTTATCACAATTTATCCTCTAAGTGCATTCTGATAGCTAAGAAGAGGAGTTATGAATTGTTGAAGTGGTTAAATCAAGAAGATGATTCATACTTCGTTCCAAAAACAATTCTTAGAGTTATACTCTAAGATTATAACTTGAGTGACATGTCTTAAAGAAGGTTTAAAACACTTGTCAAATGCAAGAGTAAAAGTTTTCTACTCTTGTACATTTGAAATTGGTAATTTGTGATGTTTTGGATAAAACAAAGACCAACTAAGGCCAATTGTGTTAAGTGTCTGTCTTGATTAGAATCCACACTATCTCTTGAATATTTTGCAAGAAAGTCTTATAGATCAAGGAGACAGTGGGAGTCTAAAAGATCCTGAAAGGGTTTCAAGAAGTAATCAAGAATAAAACCTGTATTTCATCACTAGCACACGACTAGAGGTTTATAACCTATCATGCTGACATTTCTGTGCCCATTCCAGCTAAGTTGGATATACATTTGAGTTCTACATGTTCTCAATTGTTTGCATAGCTACTTGGAAGCAATGGCAAGCCCTTGAGCTGCCAGGTGGCAAGAAGTTAAGATTGCACAAGTTCAATCCATATGAGTTAGGATTTGTCACTAACTTAGTCTTGTGATTATGGTTTGAAAAATTCACATGGATAAGAACACATACACCATAAAATCTAAGTGTCATAAGGTTTCTTTCCAATTCATTAAAATGATAGTGATGAAATTCTTTCACTAAGTAGATTTTAAGTAGATAGCAATTGTGATATTTGCAGTTCTCAAAGTCGTTAGTAGAGCGTGCGTGGTTAACCGGGACACTAACATGGACTTATGAGAAATGGAAAAGGCCTAAACAATTGAGACTATGATTACGGCATCCCTTTTCATAGTTCTGAAGTTGTTTAGACACACTTGTGATCTATCTAAGATAAGGTGTATGATTTTGATAAAGTCTTATCAAAGCAATCTAATATTAGAAATTTGAACTTTGGTAAGAATGTCAATAAAGTATTGACTTCTAGAGGTCCAGCTGTTTTTTGGATACATGTCAAAGCCAGTGGGAGCATAAGTGTTATGCTAATAATCATCATGTTAGTGGGAGCATGATAATTATGATAAGTATTACAAGTTAGCAATGTTAATTATAGAAAACAAAAGTTTCAATTCGTGAGGTTGCAGGGGTTGAAATAGTTGTTTTGATATAATTAAGGGAGAGGAAATTATAGTTCACTTCAATTCTAAAGAGCTTATATTGAGATTTTAATCACCTTTAGTCAAGAATATATATATATATATATATATATATATATATATATATATATATATATATATATATATATATATATATATATATATATATATATATATGAATTTCATGTTGGATTGGTTCAACTTAAGAAAATTCTATATATTGCATTCTCAAAATTCGATTATGATTACAACATCCCTTTTCATAGTCAAATTTTGCGAATATGGCAAACAAAAATTACTATGGCAAAAGATTGGTCTAGAACCATGTCTTTATGTGAAACATCATGAATTGTGTCCCATTTACTTTGGGTATAAGATCGATTACATGTGCTATAATATTTATCTGTTCTCAATTTTCCAAATGCCTTGGGGCATTAAGGAGGAAAATGTCTAGAATTGGATATGACTAAAGTGATTAAGCAATTGTCGAGGAAAATCTAAGGTTTAGCAAAGATTGGTTGTATACTGTTAATATTGGAAGGACCATATTGACATAGTCTGAAAAGAGGCAACTCTTGTTCAGAAGTGGTAGTCAAAATGGGAATATAGAGTTGTCTTCATAGGTGGAAGCGATCTGTGTAAGGTTAAAGAAACTTAATGCAAGAAGCATGTTCAAAGCAATGTGCTTTGAATCTGAGACATTTTTTTCCATGGAATTGCTCTCCATTGGGATACTCTGTAATGATTGTTGCCAAGTCTTTGTGGGTTTGTGCATAATCATTAGAAGAGGAATAGTGCATATAACTTTAAAATCTAAATAGATTTCGATAAATGATAGGAATTTGGAATTCTTACATTTAAGAAAAGGATTTTGGAGTGTGAAAAGAGAATCATTGAAATTATGTTCAATTGATCTAGTTCATAAAGAAAATGATCATAGACAAACATTGAGTTCATACTTGGTGTATGGCAAAGCTATTGTTTAGAAAAACATAGTGTACATGCTTGGAGCATGGGACAACTAGTGTTTATAATTCAAGTATAAAGTTGATAAAACCGAAACAATGAATAATGAGTAATCAGTATGGTGATAAATAGAAAGTGTTTTATTTATATTCATAGGTTTTGATACCATATTAGATTCATTTATTCTTATGTTTCACTTTGCATGTTTTGACTTCCATAATAACTAGGTTATTCTTCCAGAATGACTAAGTTATTGAAACCATCCACAGTCGGTCATATGTTGGAAGTAGATATGAATCAAGACTGTCATGGGTTGGCTTGTAGAGGTCCAAGTTGGTGGACAAAGTTGTGCTACAACACTCATGAGTGCTCATAAGTTATGAGTATTGGATTCAACCCGCGCTCAATGGAATCACTTCATGGATTTTATCACGAGTGATCATGAGACGATAATATCTTATATTCTTCAAACCTAGAGATATGAGTTGTTACTATGAGTTGGTTATACATTGATTGCACGGAACCGCATTGGTAACTCGATGTTATAAAACGTGCCTTTGTGTATGATTCAACAAGTAGTAGAACAAGCCATATGAGTCGAAGTTTATCCGTTCCTTTTACCTTCGAGATAAAAGCGATATATGTGAGCCCCTCGATGATTTAGTGATGACACTCCGAAGTGCTTGGCCAAGCCAGGACTAATGTGATTTGTTCAATTAGTCGGTCGTCATAAATCGGAAACTGGGAAACAACAAATGGACTGAGAGAATGATTATAATCCATGTCTCAGTCCATATGATATCTAGAATGGAGGAATATATGATCCCTTATCTAATGGACAAGTCATTGACAAGATTAGAGTTCGACAACGGCTTTAAGAGCTACGATTGCCAGTTGGTTTTTGAAGTCATACTCAATAATAGTTTTAGACTTATCCAAGTAGGAGTTTGTTGGATTAATGTCTAAGTCCATAACTATATTTGGTATGTACTTGATCCGACCCGGCATGGTCCATTTGGGTTGCACTTCACCGGCACAATTTATATGGATAGTCTTTGGAGAATAGTATATTTATGATTTATATTAATATATTATAAGTTCTAATATATTAATATATGATCATATTATTTAATTAGTATTGATCAAGAAAAAATTATTAATTAATTAAGTGATCAAAAGGAACTAATTAAATATGGACTCTTAGATATATATGTGTAGTGGGCCAAGTTCATTTAGGTTGGGCTAAGTCTTCATGGATAGTCCATGGAGCTTTAACACATGGATCCTAGGAAATGAAAGGTCATGGTTCTTAGGGTTTAACCCTAATCCTCCACACTATATAAAGGGTCTTATGGTTCATGAAATTAGGCTAGTGGCTAATGTGGATACACTAGAGAGGGCAATAACCGATTTCATAAGTGTGAGCCTAGTATCCATATTCTCTAATGTAGGGTCCGAAAGGTGTTGCGTCTTGAGCTCGCTCTTTAGTCCATTTTGTCTTGGGCCTGTCCATCCGTGAGTTATTTCTAGGGTTTAGTATTTATAGATGCTTGCATGCATCTTAGTACGTAAGATTTGGAAGTCGATTATTTAAAAGATATTTTTCTTTGTCGTTTGTAACCCTAATAGCCTCTACAGCAGAAGTTCTTTATCGAGCTCTGCTGAGGCTTGAATCTAGTGAATCATTCGACATATTTTGATTCATTCTTGTGCTTGATATTACTGTTTAACGTTTCTGTGATTAACCTGTTCAAAGATCTAAACGATCAAAGAGGTTTTTAACTCTTCAATTGGTATCAGAGCAGGAGACTGTGTAATTCATACACATCTCTTCTGTGAAAGAAGTGATTAGGGTTTATTCCGCATTTATTGATATTTATTGAGCCGTCACTCCATAATTGACGTATCTCATTATTTATTCATCTTGCCCTAATATTACGTATTACAAAGTCTGATCTTATAACAGGTTATACGATCAAGCATGGATGATTCTCAATCTAATCCCATTAACATCTCAAACAGTATAGGATCTACAACCAAGATTCCAATTCTCTACACTCAAGATTACGAGGTTTGGACGCACCACTTTGAAGACTATGTCATTGGATCTGAAGACAATGGGTATCTGATATGGGAAGCTATTATATCTGGCCCATTTGCTCATTCTGGAACATCCAGAATCATTAAAACTCAAAAGGAGTATAATGATTTGTTGAAAGATGTGAAAGATGTTGCTCAGGACGAAAAGGAGAAGTTTCAGTGCAACATTAAGGCATTAAGACTAATTCGATTCGCTCTTCAATCTGACACGTTCAGATTGGTGAGTTCTTGCAATACAACAAAGGAAATCTGGGACACGGACACGGACACGGACATGACTCATCCGGTCCGGTCCATGGTCCACAAAATTCTCCATAACCGGTCCGGTCCAAGAGCCGGTCCGGTCCGGTCCGGTCCTGGCCGGTCCAAATGCTCACCCCTATCCTGATGAGTCTGTTACGCAGACATTTGATCGCTTCAATCATCTTCTCAGCAAGATGATCAAACATGATATTGAAAGGAAGCTCATCGAACAGAAGGTCACTTTTCTTAATGGTCTAAGATTCGAATGGAGAGCTGTTGTGTCAACGGTTAAAGCACACGAGCAGTTCAAATCGTACTCGCTGGCAAAACTGGTGGGGATTCTGAAATCCTAAGAAAAGAAAGTGCTGCAAGAGAAAAGCGTGGTTTCAAATCTGGGGTCTCTGGCGCTTCTGTCCAAGGGTAAAAGTGTAGAAGAAGACGAAGAGGATCTAAATATGAGAGATCATGATCTGACAGCCGAAGACTATGCTATGATGGTGTCAAATACTAGAAGGTTTATCAAGAAAAAGTTCCCTTCCAACAAAAATCGTAATTGGCAGGGAAGCTATAGTTCTGAAAAGGTGAAAGATGAACCAAAGGTTGAGGAATCAAAAAAGGAAGCGAAGGGTGAAGCTGACTCTGGTGTCTGTTGCTTCTACTGTGGTGGGAAGAATCACTACGCAAAAGATTATGTGCTGAAGAAGATGGCAGATAAAGATGAAGAGGAAGATGAAGAAGCAAGTCTTATGAAAAGACTGTAAGAGATAAAAAGATAGAAAGCTGCTACTAATCCCTCTATGAATGCTCTTATTGTGAAGGGTTCGGTAGATAATGATGAGTTCGGTGGCGTGCAGGTGTGGTCGACTGATTCAGAAGACGATGAAGTGAGAAAGCCTTCTCATGGAAAGGTTTATGTTGCAAAAGGTGGTGAAACTGATGGAAGATGTCTTATGGTGACCGATGTATCTTAGATGAGGGGATACAACACTGATGGTGAAAATGAAGAGGCCAAGGAGCGAGAGGACTTATGCTTTACAGCAAAACCTCTCAATGTGCAAATCAGTGAACTTGATGAACTGATCAAGAAGGTACAATCTGTTTTTGTTTCATTTAAAATTCCACAAAAATCATATGAAAAGGAATTAAATAACTTGAATTCAAGAATTTCAAATCTAGACAGTTGTTTAACGTAAACACGGGTCACGAATTCTAATCTAACTGACCAAATAAGCAGGGTGTCATCCAAGAGTGAGGAGCGAAGGATGTGGATAGAGCAGAAAGAGTTGGAGCTGATTAAGTCTAGGGATGAAAACATTTATTTGCAAAGAGACAATCTCAAATTGTTAAAACAAAGGAATGTTTTTTGTTTGATTGCCAAAAGGATTTATACTAACATTACTCAACTGCATCTAAATTGTGAAATAGGGCAGAAGATACATCGCATGATTCTACCCTTCCTTGAGTTTAAGGAGGATGAAATTGATGCCGAAGCATACAACTGTGAGAGTGTTGTATCTTCTGATGATGTCAATCCCACTTACATGTATGGTCTGGACAAAATCGAATCCTTTATAAAGTCCAAGGACCATAAGGACATGCTTAAAAATCTTTTGGACGAAAATGATAAGTTGAAACTCAGGACCGAAACCATACAAAAATTTGATTCATTGAGTACCAATTTGAGTTCAGAAAATAAAATTGATGTTGAAAATGTATCCGAACTTAATGAGGACGATGATATGAGTGAAATGTCTGTAGAGGATGAAGTTGACTGTTCCGAGTTCGTCAGGAGCGAACCTGAAAACCACAAAAACCTGATTTCTGAAAATTCTGTGGAATTCGATCGTTTGTCCAAAATTAAGTCCTTAGTCCTTAAAGAAAAGGCCGTCGTGTTTCAGAAGGTTAGAACAACTCCCAATCAGGTGTATAAGGTCACAGGAGTAACCGAACATCAGACATCTGAACTCACTGCCATAGTGAACGAAGATAATGCAGATGGCTGTGATGAGTTTTTCTGGTCAGCACCAATAGACAACGCAGATGAAACAGTTGGTCTGTCGGAGCGAACATCCTGGAAGGCCAAAGGTAGATATGTGCCCGAACCTCTGAATAAGCCTACCAACTTTGACGTACCAAGTACCAGTGGCACAAAAGAGATTCCAGTGGAAGAAGTCACCTCCACAAGCGAAACCTCTTCCATGAAGAGTGAACCGGTTGCTAAGAAGCTGAAACAAAAGGCTAATATCCACAGACAACCGAAACAGGTGAAAAATAAAAAGTAGTAGAGAAACCTGAGATACAAGAAAAATCTCTCAGAGCGAAAGCAGTTTTGGCGCTCCCAAAATCCTCACTACATTCACTTTGACAAAAATTTTAACTCAAAAGGAGAAGAAAACAAGAGTCAAAGGAACTTTGAATCTCCGATTCAAAAGGACCAGAGGAAGACTTTCGGGCCACAGGAAGAACAGAACCGAAAGGATAGGTTCGGTCCTGAACGCAACAATAACCGAAAAGCTAGTTTCGGTCCGCCAAACAACAACAAACAAAGGCCAGATTTCAGCCCATCAAGCTTTTACAATAAAAGACCCAGTCAATAGAATATCTCTCACTGAATAGATTCAAAACACACCCACTATGAACCCTCGAAGCTCTCACCATATGATCGTCATCAATCTCTACCTGTAATGAATAATCTAGAATCCTAGGATCATCACTAAAATTCTTGCTAAGCGCAAGAGATACACAAGACCGGGTAGCACCCGAATCGAACTGGACATGAGTAGTTATACCATTGACTAAGAAATTCCCTATACATGATCAGATAAAACATTAGCAAAAACAAGAAATAGTAAGGGATAAGATAAGAAAACATACCAGTGATCACATCTGGTGCTACTCTCGCCTCCTCAAACGTCCGTTGAAATGCACTGCTCTTCCCCACAGGCACCTCCGCCTTGCCTTGGCGGCTATCGGTGATCTTCAAAGTGGCTGGTGTAGGCGCCGCCACTGTTCCTCCTGCCAGCCTTGGATTATTGGCCTTTTTATGACCGGTCTGATTGCAATGAAAGAAAATTAGTGCACCCTGGGGGAAGTCGCTACTCATATGACTAGTTTGTCCACATCTAAAACAACCCGAATCCACTACTTGACATGCCCTACCGTGCGACTTGCCACACTTGCTGCAATGACTCTGACCCTGATGGCTCCTAGTGTGAGAATCAGAAGTCTTGGGCTTCTTTTTCTGGCCCACCGTTGTTTGTACCTACTCCAAATTGTGATTTTTCTGAAGTCTAACTCAATCTCCCATTCCCAGGCTCTCTTAGTCATGTCCTTCAGGGTATTGCACCCCAAAAATCTCATAAACTCTGATATCATCCCTCAACATGTCATGGTACCTCGTCTTCTGCATCTCCTCATGCGCAGCATACTGTAGAACCCACAAAGACCACTCACGGAACTTGACAGTGATCGCCAACAGTCTCATTAGTCTGGCGAAGTCCTGAAACTCCCTCAACAACTGTTGCACCTTAATCGTTGGTGCAAACTCCTCATTAAATCTCGTAACAAACACTTGCCAAGTCATGGCCACCACTGCCTCAAATCCCAGTGCATGACCGACCTCCTCCCACCAGTCATGGGCTTGGTCTCTCAGAAGGCAGGAGGAAAACCCCACATTCACCCCCTCAAGGTAGAAGCTCATTCTCTAAGCATTCCCCCATGTCAGTGATCCACTGGTGGCTAGCAATGGGGTCCTTAGCCCCAAAGAACTCCGGAGCTCTACAGGCCTTGAACTCCCGAAATGAGGGAGTCCGTGCTCCAATTTTTACCGTAGTGATATCTGACTGAAGGGCCCCAAGTCGCTCATCCAGAAGCTCCATAATGCGCTCCTTGATAGTACCAAAAATCATAAGGGTGGCCTCCATGATACCGCGAGTGACCTCTGATGTGTTAAACTCGCGTAACCGCTCATCCATTGGTTCGACCCCAGCGCCAGGACTGGATCCAGAAGCTCATCCTCGAGTAGACACCATACTCAACTGAAATACAAACATATAAACGATCAACATAATACTGAGGAGACTTCCACTCTACTAGCCCCTTAGAAATTCCAAGATCGTCCTTGCCTTGAAGTATAAATCCTGTTCTTTTAGTAGTACGAGCCTAATACTACCTTACACACCTATCTGTAGTTTCCTCAAGATACATCCCGAATCCTTTAAGTCGCCACACTAAATCCATACACACCATCCCTATGCTAAACAACATACATATCCTACTATGGGATTTCCTAGGCTCTCCTAGGAATTATCAACTCAACCGCCCTACAATACTGAGAACCTCAACCAACACTACTTATTGCCTAATGCATGCAAGTTGTACAAAAAATAGGATCACATAGACTTTTGAATAATGATTCTACCCTAAGTCTACAACCAAACAAGGAACATGAAATAAGGCTAAATCGATCATTCTAGGGCTATATGAACCTAATCATATATAACGTTTAAAGCATACACTTAGCAATTAACTGAGCCGATATCAATTCCAAGTACACATAACATCCAATCCTCCTTGGCTATAAGGCATCACACTAATTAGACAATTCAATCATATGATTCCTGAAGGTATCCTTAGCCCCACTCTAGCATGAAATTCACATATCAGGCATACTAATCATAACACACGAGTATGGATATTGTAGGAACCACTTACTTGAGCTCGGATGATAGCACGCATCACACTCCCTTTTCTTCATAAAATTTTTTAGAAAACTTTGTTTTTTCATTTGAAAGATTACCACTTCCCCATTTTGAGTTCAGACACACCCGAAAGTGTGCCCGTATCCCTCAAACCTAGGTTCGGATACCAACTTTTAACATCCCAAAAACATTTTAAAATTTTTCTTTTTTAAAATTCATTAATTCCATACATTAGATTTCTCCAAGTCAACCATGATACAAAATGTCAAATCATCAGAGTAAAAATAATCATAAGTGTGGAATCATGAGGGGGATGCTATGCCATCACGCCAGGCCCTTCCCTTTCATACTGAAAGTACCTGAAAACATAAACACAAATTGTAAGCATAAAGCTTAGTGAGTTTCCCAAAGTAACACATACAAAACATACAGTTGGGCCCGACCCTAGGGTATTATACAATACTAGGCCTAACCTTGAGGTTAATTTCAACCCAAACATACAATAATAGGCCCAACGCTGGGGTTTATTTCAACCCAATCATAAATCATACATGTAACACCATAAATATTCAAAACAAAATTTTCATTTCAATACACAATAGAATACCTATCACATTTCCTCAAAGTCACAAGTAACAATTTATCAACACATTTTTAATTAAGATTGTTTATCACAAATCCAGGATCTTCCAAACATAACTCCTTCTCTCATGTGTACAATCGAGCCGACGCCTTCCCGATATCATGAAAAGTACCTGAAACACATATTACATAACACGGTAACCACAAAGCTTAGTGAGTTCCCAAAAATACTACGTACATCTCAAATAAGACCCTCCAGTCAATGTGTCTCAATGGAGACCCTCCGGTCGCACAACTCGGGTGGACCCTTCGGTCCTAACTCAGCAAAGCGTAGCATAATCACGAAGCATAATGAATAATATATCACATAGCTCAATGTAAGCACATATAAACAACATATACATTGAATAACGTAACAACATAAGTCACGAAGACAATATGCACAATAACACATTTCACAGTATAACAAATGAGACCCTCCGGTCAATAATGAGGAGCCTCTAGTCCCACAGCTTAGGTTGAACCCTCCGGTACAGAATCTCAATGAAGACCCTCCGCTCATGTAGTAACTACTACTCATATATGTATAGTGAGGAGACTCACCTCGAAGCAAGCAAGCAATTATCCTCGTACTCGAATCTCGAACTAGCCACCGCCTAACACATAGGGTAAATATCTCTAATTAATACTCGACTCTCGACTCTAAGTAAACCAATCATTACTCTCTCTCTCTCTCTCTCTAACTCTTGAAGTCGGTAAAAGACCATTTTACCCCTCCATGGTCTCCCTTACTCATGAATAACCAAACCCTAAGGTTAACATAAATCAAACTCGAGTCAATAGTACATATTTGAACCGAATCGATGAGTGCACTCATGCAACTCGTCGAGTCCCCTCGATTCCTCAGAAGTCTCAAGAAAGTCCAGCTCAACTCGTCGAGTTATCGCATGTTCAAGCTTATCGGGACAAACACTAACCGACTCGTCAAGTCGGCTCATCGACTCGGCGAGTCCATTCTAGCTCATTTATTATTCAGACGAGTCAAATGGAGAAAACCTTCCCAAACTCTAGATGTATACTCTCAAGGCTCGATTATCACATAAAGCCACGAGCTTTACGCCCATGCATGGCACTTAGGGCTTGAAATGCCAAGAACATGCTCTATTAAGGGTTTTCCACTC
Source organism: Lactuca serriola (assembly GCF_051521515.1). Taxonomy (NCBI): domain Eukaryota; kingdom Viridiplantae; phylum Streptophyta; class Magnoliopsida; order Asterales; family Asteraceae; genus Lactuca; species Lactuca serriola. The sequence continues at coordinate 160,636,284 of NC_136416.1, read as the reverse complement.
AAAAGTTCCATCATGGCTAAATAAAGCAGGGACCTTTGGACTGTAGGGACCTCACAAGGTCCAGATCTAAAGTCCAAGTCTCTAAATGAACTCAATATACTTAAAGCCCCAATGTAAGGTGGAAAAAGCCCTAAACTCCAATAGTATGATATCTATCCAACAAAATGAGAAGGGTGAGGACTCTTTACCTTTCCCAGAATCTCTAAATGATAGGATTGTTAGATCCCATTGCATCTCCTCGTCCCTTGCTTGCATCACCCTTCTTTCCTTCCAAAGTTTCACCAAAAAAACTCACAAGATAGCTCAAAAACTCTCCCTTAGCTCCATGTCCGATTAGGGTTTCTCTTAGTGAAGTTGGATAGCTGGTGAGCCGAAAATGAGGCTATAAGTTTCCTTAAATAGGTGCCAAACCCGGGAATTTAGGGTTTCATCACACATCGTCTTCTCGGTGAGTCGACTCTCTGAATCGTCGAGTAGGTTACTAACCCCACGTGGCCAAACACGACTCTACTTGACGAGTTGGACTCACAACTCATCGAGTCACCCAATAAATCTCAAAATAAACACATAATTAATATACCTGGGATTCTGGATGTTACAAGTCTCCCACACTTGAATTAGATTTTGCCCTCGAAATCGCTCCTTAACAACACATAGATCAAACTCATTGACCCGAGAAGCACCACCGAAGGAACCTCATATCTTACAACAATTTCCTGCAAAGATACTTGTACCCACCCAGGAATTCCCAATCCCGAAAAGGACAGACCCCTCTGCCGCTACGATACCCATTTGGCTCTCCAGAAATTGAAAACTCTAGTGGTCTGTCTCCCTGCCAGACTGCCTTTACAAGATATCACTATGCTAATCGCTCCTCAATTAACATACCCATATAACTCACTGCCCCTCTGATTCTCTTGCTGCGACTTATAGAATCAAGTCGTTGACCAATAATTGGCTACCGATCACTCATAACAGATATACTAATCGATCCAGATCGTATTGCAAAGGAACGAAAGGGTCATATCTCACCAGGGACCCATTCGCCGTACTGTTATTAGAACGCAACGGAAACAGTGAACTCTCAACACCCTGTCCTCAGACCTAAGAAAATGATCATGCTCGCTCGGTAGTATTCTATGACATCTGATAGTCATAAGCCCCAACTTCCTATCAAATATCCCTTTCAACACTGAACACTAGGTCAACTCCCGACCCAATAGTTGAACCTCCAAAGGTTACCCATTGCATACCCCAACACGTATTACTGGCTTCCTTCTCACAATAACTATCTCGGCCCATTGTGACACACAAGTCACAAAGTTCTTCTTTACCCCAAACGAATACTACAATCCCAAATGAAAATCGACTCACCCTCGACCTCTGTCGTCTACTACTCATTAGCTCCATGTGCCTCGCGGTACTTCCCATACCAACGAACCGACCTACTCAAGTCTAAGACATCAGATGACCAACAATAACCCTCAAAATGGAGCCTATCTATGAATCCGGAAACTCATTTCGCCTACTTTATACACCACTAGAGCCAACTCAAACTTGAGATTCTGGTCCGACCCAAAGTTGTAACCACTCGTTCTAATGAAACACTCAATTCATGACCCATGTCCCGCAACCCACGCGTACATTACTTTTCCAATTCCTTCTGATTGTGATAAACACACCTCAACTCAGAGTATAACGATTCCCGACCAATATGGAGACCCCAGTCTCGCCCCTAGTCCGAACACCAGGTTCCCGAAAACTCAAATAATAAGGCTACCCAAGCCTAAAAACTGTTCCGCGCCATGATCTGACTAGCGAATAATACGGATCCCCGTAGTATCATAACATTCCCTCTCACTAACCCGTGAAGGCTATGGATCCCCGCGGACCCACGACACTCTCTCATTGACCCATGAATACTACGAATCCCCGCAGTATCACAACACTCTCTCTCACTGACTCGCCATGGGCACACTCCATAGTTTTCCTTTAATAACACAAAGTGATTACTCCCACTCGGATCCACTCACTCTCTTATCACCCCATAATATCATCCTTGAGTCATCACCCCCACTGAGTCCTCTATCGAATACTCCACGGTTCCATATAGACAGGTACACACACCCATCCAAGATAAGCATCACCACTCCTGACGACAACCGTCATGACCAAACACTTTTCTCACCGTGATTCCCATTCTTAGATAATTCCGTTTGATGTCAATTAGATGAAGGGCTCCCGCTGGAACCATAGTTGCTTGATACTCCACCTGCCATCTCATAACTCAAGTCTCAAAGTAATCCGAAATTTAGGGCATCATATTCGGATACCTCGACACACAATCACGGAACTTCACGATGTCTTGTCCCAACCACTGATCTCCTACTCACAACATCATACTCAGATATCGTAATGCACCCTCCCAGAATCTTACAACTGATCTTCCTCTCGCACAACTCGCAACTACGAAACACTCCAACTCTCAATTTGAAACACAGAGGAATCGGCAATGACTTAGAACACGTTGACGATGATCCGAACTCCATCCTCTATTGCTCGAAACCCATGCATGAATACTCAAATCGACTCTGAAGTTGGTCGCCCAATCAACTTCCTCCCTTCCCAAAGTGCATATGACATCCCGTATATTGAGCCATAAATTCACAACCGTCGAAACTATCCTTACGAGCCAACCACCTTGAATCCACCATTAACCCTAGTCTCATGTATCCGTACTGCAAGTCTCCATATCCAATTCTCTATCCGCTCTCGAAAAAATCTATGATCCTCTCAACAAAATACCCGGTTCTCCCCCACTCAGGGTTTGAACCATCACCATTTGGCACACCAAAAATCTCTTCCACAAATTGTTTCACCAGGTACATCCCACTTACTCTTAGAAGTACCACCTAACACTCGATGATCTTCCCGATAGAGACCAAACAACTCCAAATATCCCGAATCTCAGTTAAAATCCTCTAAAACTTCCTAACGTGTCACCCAAAATCTCATACTAACACACTACCAGACATCTCAATTATCCCGTAGTAGCCATGAATCTTAGTATGAAAATAATGAACTATCACACTCCTCATCTTCGACTCCCCAACCAACATCCCGTCATGAGAATTATCATGAGAGCAGAGACCTCCCTCCCACACTTGATATCCATCATAGACAATGAGAGCCACTACCCCGATATACTACTCTTGATCACCCGACACTGCAACTAACATATGCCCTACCATACTCAAATAGGGTATATCCTTGTTCTTGTCCATATCAATCTCTTCTGATAACCCTCTCATGCTATAATGTTTCCTTGCAGCAGACATACTACCCAGATACTCTGGTAAAAGATCGCAACCAATGCTACGCCACAGGGTTTACCTGCAAGCTCAGAAACCGGAAGCTCAATATCTATTCTGTTTTTCACATGAAACGGAAATAGCGCAACTCTGGTCACAGAAAGTGACATCTCCACTATCGGCCGATTGCTCAACTCAGACCGCAATCCTCCATAAAGCACAATCTCTACTCATCCCTGAGTCTTGCGACTCCAACTGGCATCTCACCAGCAAATTTCTCTCGGAAACTAACTCTGTTTCCATCCCAAGGTACACTCTATTTGAGGCTTGCTCGACATGGCCTTCTGGACTCACACTCTATCACCTTAGATCTCTGTCTAAAAAATCACCACAGGACAACTGCAAAAGGTATAAGCACTATCTGCTTCAAATCATGGTACTCAACCCATGTTATCTCCTCTCAATCTGATACAAATCATGGTACCCGAACCATGGTTTGTCCTCTCAGTATGCTACTTAGAACCTCTGGAATTCTCCCTGCTTCGGGTATGGGTCCTCTGCTTTCAGTAGTACGGGCCCATACTACCTTTCACATCTACCCATACTTTCCACATGGATCATCCCAGATTCCCTAAGTAGTTACTTAACTTTCTTGATCACCAATCTCGTTACACACGCTCGCCCTCCAACGCATACTCTTCCCCAAACAGCGTACTCATAGGACTCAAATTACTCACTAGGCTCCCCTAGGTTTTCACACTTCACTGCCATCAGCTGCTGAAGAACTCCTTATGATGCCAGCCATCTACTTCCTAAATATCGTCATATTCACTTGGTAGTTGACTCTCATCATCAAAAGTTTTAAAAAGCACAAAGAAAGCAACATTCGGGCATCGAATAACCTCCACTGACACTAACACACCACTCGAGCACACAACTCCACTTGCTCTATTCACAACTCAAAAGTCATCATTGAACTCAAGCTATCTCACCTCTAATGGTATCTAATTACTCTTCTCTGTAGACTCCTCAAATGCTTATCTAGGTATCTCTCCCATATTATCTCTTGACTCAGAACTCCCTCTCTAAGTGATTCCTTCTAGATACTCTTACTCATCACATACTCAAGAAACATAATAGATAGCAGCAATCCTTAGCTAAGGCATCACAAATTAGGCAACTCTAGCCCTAAAATATGAAATACCTAGCTAATCCTCTAGCATGCATAAATAATATCTCCTAACATCTCATCAGTATCTCATAAAGTAAACAATTTAGGTATTTTGGGAAATTACCGTTCGGGCTCTCGCTGATTGTAGACACTGCTTCTTCTTGTTTTTCTCTTAGAAACTCTTACTCAATTTAGAAAAATCTTTTCTTTTGAAAACTTTTCTCAAATCCTCAGTTTGAGTTCAAACATACCCGAAGGTCTATCTGAGTCCCTCAAACCAAGGCTCTGATAACAACTTGTAACACCGTAAATTTTCAAAACAAAATTTTCATTTCAATACACAATAGAACACCTATCACATTTCCTCAAAGTCACAAGTAACAATTTATCAACACATTTTTAATTAAGATTGTTTATCACAAATCCAGGATCTTCCAAACATAACTCCTTCTCTCATGTGTACAATAGAGCCGACGCCTTCCCAATATCATGAAAAGTACCTGAAACACATATTACATAACACGGTAACCACAAAGCTTAGTGAGTTCCCAAAAATACTACGTACATCTCAAATAAGACCCTCCAGTCAATGTGTCTCAATGGAGACCCTCCGGTCGCACAACTCGGGTGGACCCTTCGGTCCTAACTCAGCAAAGCGTAGCATAATCACGAAGCATAATGAATAATATATCACATAGCTCAATGTAAGCACATATAAACAACATATACATTGAATAACATAACAACATAAGTCACGAAGACAATATGCACAATAACACATTTCACAGTATAACAAATGAGACCCTCCGGTCAATAATGAGGAGCCTCTAGTCCCACAGCTTAGGTTGAACCCTTCGGTACAGAATCTCAATGAAGACCCTCCGGTCATGTAGTAACTACTACTCATATATGTATAGTGAGGAGACTCACCTCGAAGCAAGCAAGCAATTATCCTCGTACTCGAATCTCGAACTAGCCACCGCCTAACACATAGGGTAAATATCTCTAATTAATACTCGACTCTCGACTCTAAGTAAACCAAGCATTACTCTCTCTCTCTCTCTCTAACTCTTGAAGTCGGTAAAAGACCATTTTACCCCTCCATGGTCTCCCTTACTCATGAATAACCAAACCCTAAGGTTAACATAAATCAAACTCGAGTCAATAGTACATATTTGAACCGAATCGATGAGTGCACTCATGAAACTCGTCGAGTCCCCTCGATTCCTCAGAAGTCTCAAGAAAGTCCAGCTCAACTCGTCGAGTTATCGCATGTTCAAGCTTATCGGGACAAACACTAACCGACTCGTCAAGTCGGCTCATCGACTCGGCGAGTCCATTCTAGCTCATTTATTATTCAGACGAGTCAAATGGAGAAAACCTTCCCAAACTCTAGATGTATACTCTCAAGGCTCGATTATCACATAAAGCCACGAGCTTTACGCCCATGCATGGCACTTAGGGCTTGAAATGCCAAGAACATGCTCTATTAAGGGTTTTCCACTCAAAAGCTCCATCATGGCTAAATAAAGCAGGGACCTTTGGACTGTAGGGACCTCACAAGGTCCAGATCTAAAGTCCAAGTCTCTAAATGAACTCAATATACTTAAAGCCCCAATGTAAAGTGGAAAAAGCCCTAAACTCCAATAGTATGATATCTATCCAACAAAATGAGAAGGGTGAGGACTCTTTACCTTTCCCAGAAGCTCTAAATGATAGGATTGTTAGATCCCATAGCATCTCCTCGTCCCTTGCTTGCATCACCCTTCTTTCCTTCCAAAGTTTCACCAAAAAAACTCACAAGATAGCTCAAAAACTCTCCCTTAGCTCCATGTCCGATTAGGGTTTCTCTTAGTGAAGTTGGATAGCTATTGAGCCGAAAATGAGGCTATAAGTTTCCTTAAATAGGCGCCAAACCCGGGAATTTAGGGTTTCATCACACATCGTCTTCTCGGTGAGTCGACTCTCTGAATCATCGAGTAGGTTACTAACCCAACGTGGCCAAACACGACTCTACTTGACGAGTTGGACTCACACGTGGCCAAACACATCGTCTTCTCGGTGAGTCGACTCGCTGACATTGGTGCCTTCGACCCATAAATACAGTGAGAAGACTCAACTCTCAAAAATGATCAACTACTAATGCTCTCACTGTTTGAATATCGTTTCTACGCACTACCTATACAGTCATACCAGATAAAGCCTTAGCTCTTCTTCCAAACTAGAGGTTTGACCAAAAGTCAACTCAAGTCAAAAGCTCACGGTCAATGTTGACTTTATTTAACCGCCACGTTGTGGCCACCTATGGCCATGCCGTATCCCTCAAACATCCAAACAATTGTGATTTTCACAGTCCCTACATCGTAGCGACCTAATGCCACGTTGTGTGCATTGGGTTTTCAACTACTTAATGGGTTAAGCTGTTTTCTTCGATTCTATGAGCTCCAAAGTTCAGATCTAGTCCGAAACAAGGTCTAGAAGGATAAAGTTTCCAACTTTACCCGATAAGACCACCCAAAAGGTCAAAATCTCAAACCCTAGGTTCCAGAAAGGCTATAAGAGATGACTTCATCCATTAAGCACTTATTCCATAAGTCCTTAGCTCATACACTCAAGAAGGGTTTCTAATACGAAAACCATCATAAAGTCGGTGATTTATGGATATGCATGTCTAATGCATGTATTGAAGCCCTAAAGCGTAAAAAATAAGGGTTTTTTTTGATAAAAATCACATGCATGGCTCCAAAATTAAACTACACCTCAGATCTAAATCATTAATCATACCGAAAGATCCAAAGATTCGTAAAATTGCAAATTTTATGAGATCTCACCACTCCAACTAACTAGAACAAGTAGTTTAAGGGACAAAACTCAAGATCTAGCAACCTATTATGATAAAAATCGAGTCTTGGACACTTATAAAGGTTCAGAAGAGTGCTAAAACCAAGGATGAGGACTTGCTTGTTGCATCTAAGCTCACTTCTTCTTCTATCTTTCTTCAAGGACTTCAAAGAACACCAAAAGAGGCTTAAATAAAGTAGGAAGGAAATTAGGGTTTCTCAGATTTTAAAGAGGCTGATGGAGGCTGGGGTGAGCGAACCCTAGCCTTCTCATTTCTTTAAATAGGGAGCGAAACCCAGAAAATAGGGGTTGCCATATGCTAGCTGGCATGTCGTGGCCTTATACCGCCACACCCTGGTGGATTAAATGAAACACACGATCTTATCTTGACTTGCCATGTTGCGTTGCCTCCACCACACCGTGGAAAACCCTAAAATGCCGAAATTGAAAACATAAATTACCTTGGGATTCGGGTGTTACACTTTCAATTTTAAATAAATTATAAACATTTTCAAATAGGTTCGAACTTAGAAGGAACAAATTTAACAAAAAATATTTATTTTATAAATAAAATTTCTTTTATTACATTTGAACACTAAAAATATTTACTAACATTATCAAATTGTAATAAGCTAATAAAAGCCTTAAATAAGAAATGCCAAACATTATTAACTTGGAACTTGGCAATTCTTTAGAGGTAAATGTAGGTCGTATTAATCATGCGGTCATTCTACATAAATATTTATTTAATTTATATAGTTCCTTTACATGACAATAATTTAATACAAAACTACAGAAAAGGTCCCTGTGGTTTACCAAAGGTCACAACTTCAGTCTGTGCTAATATGTTTTTGAAAAACTTGGTGCTTATGGTTTCAAAAACTTACGTGAATGGTCATTGAGCCAGTAAAATGACTTCTTTGTCATTTTTCTATTATTTTTTTCGTTACCAATTTTAACCTAAAAAAATGACAAAGAAATTAAAACACCCCCACTCCTTTCTTCTTGTTCTATCTCTTATTCTTTCTCTTTTAATAAGATGAACACCACCACCATCGAGCCATCATATTCACCATAGCCTTCAATCAACTGTCTCTATCTTAAATCCCCATCTACCCAGAAAAATTAGAAAAAGAACTTGCCCTATTCGTTTCCTTCTTTACAAACCTAAATTATATCAACATTAGCCATATCCATTAGATGCACTTGTTCTTCGTTTCTCTTGCACGCTCGTAAATTGATCCATAGTAGGGTATGGGGCTACACACTTGTGTTGATGTAATTTGGGGTTGTTTCTTTGTAGCTCTAGTTCGATTCTTTGTAGCTTCAGTTTGATTTAAGAAGAAGGGTTCGTGCCAAACCACCTTACTACAATCAGAGACTAGGAAGATCCATCTTGATCCATTTCTTTGATTGAAATCGAAAAACACAAAAAAAGGAAGATAGATAAGAAGAAGAAGAAGAGAAACAGAGATCAAGAGGGAAGTCTAAACACCTATAATTCATAAAAAACCTATTCATCATCATCTCTTTCCACCAACCGAACCACCACAAAATACCCCCACTATCTACATTACTTGCAACGCAGGTAGAAATCCACCTATAATTCCTTACCATTGCTGGAGATTTACCCACTATAAAAGCCTGTAAGAATCATTGAAATAAAGGATTTTTGAATATGTTCTTGCTTGTTTATCCTTGGTAGAGAGAAACATCGAATCCCTGGTCGAATATTTTTCCTTTGCAACTGGTTTCGTTAATGCGTCATCTAATTCTAACTACATACTACATCATAAAGAAAGACAAAGTCTCGGCAGTGAGTCTGAAAACTCTGTCGGCCTTTCCTTTCTACTTTCTCGAAACCTCTGAATTCTTCATAGCATCTCATATAACCATAATTTCGATACCGTTGAAGTATTTATCACCATCTTTGGTACTTCTAAATCAATAAGCAATCACTACTTCAATCTAGTCAACGGTAGAATCGCCAAGCAGTGGGACAACTTCATGGATGACGCCAAAGTTCTATCATCCCACCAATTGAAAATGTAATTTACTCATACATTACTCCTCTAAATGTACTATTTTTTTTTACCAAATGCACTCTAAAGGTACAATATCAATAGTGACACCCCCTATTTTCTTGAATTGAAAAAACTTTTTATTTACGCTTTTGAAAAACAGTGTCATCCCCTATTTTCCAAAACTGAGAAAAACTTTTTCTTTACGCTTTCAAAAAACATAACATCTTTGTTCGCGAAAAATCCCAGTATAATAATTTTTTTTTTTGCAAAAATTGTTTCATTTTAATAAAATATCTTGATTAAAGATTTTGTTAAATACAAAAACTTTAAGGATGTCATAATCAATACACAACATATGTTACAACGTAAAGATCTACTGTCCTGAACACTATTAGATGTGTTCTTTTTAATCACTCAACATCCTATTCTAGTCTCCAACAGTCTTAACACTGCTAGTTGTGATGCATGTAAATGGAGTGGGTCAGGTTAGGAAACCTGGTAAGATACATAGGGTTTTCAATCCCACAATGTTATTATGATAATAACATAGAAAACTAACTGTTATCTAACAACATAGTACAAATGTCTATAAGTCATTTTACCCTTAGTTACTGATCCCATCGATCACATATTAATCCTATAAGAGTGATCTTTTAAGATCTATCCTGAATGATCACTGTAAGCAACGAGTTGACTATAATGCTTCAGGGAATCCTTAGCAGCAAGTGTTATTGAATAAAGGCAACAAAGGGGATAGAGTACACGAATAAACCTACGATCATTTTTCATTGGATTAGTATGATTCAGTAATACCACAAGACTGATTTTAGTCAGCGGTGGCCATCTATACTGTGTTAGATGGCTCATACATACCTAGAAGTGGTTTATTATAGACGTACCCTATTTGACAGTCTAAAAAGGAGGGGGAATACTAATATAATACTCCAGTATACACCCTTACCCCACCAAATCACAAGTGTTAATTATAAGAGCTCTATTATTTGTTCCAATCTCACACACACCCTTAATATGATGCTACTTAATATTCAAACTTAATTGAACTAAGTATCCCCTTTAGGTCTTTGTGTATAGCTAGACAAGATTACAATACCAGTAATAAAAATAAATTTCCTTCCTATGGAATATCTTTACAATAGAGGGTATCACTAACATTCTTTCAACTTAAATTGAAATAAGCATCCTTTATAAGTCTTACTTTATCACTAGACAAGACTATGATGTGTGTAACCAATTTTTGAAACAATTTTCCTGGTTTTACAGTACTTATCATAATATAGTGTATGGTTACACTTTTATTCAACTTAATGGGATCTAAAAATTATTTAGATGTCTTAGTTTAAAACATAAACTAGACTATAATCCATGAAATCAACTTTCAGTAACAACCCTATTCAGATAACACTATCATAAATCAGTGTATATATTTAACACAAAATATCAGGTATTTAGTATGTATTAATCTTTTAAATAACAATGCATTTCTTCATATTATCATGAAATAATAACATATATACACTTAACATACACACACACACACACACACACACACATATATATATATATATATATATATATATATATATATATATATATATAACCATATATGGCTCAAACAATGTATATTATTAAATATAAATTTAACACATATTTCAAAAAAAAATAATAAGCAATTAATTCTCCTTGGTTAAGTCTACCAAGGAATCATCGATTAAACGGAGATGGATTTCTTAGGGGTTGTCATTGGGCCGAAAAGTAGAAAATGCACATTTAAATAGAACAACTTAAGGAACAACTTCAGTGAATGAGTCAAATTCACCATCAGATGATGAGTTGGGAGAAACTTGATCATAATCTTGATTGCTTCGCAACAGTGGAAGGAATGAGATCCTTGATTGTTGATCCAGACCCAGTTGGTCTTGTAGGTCCAGAAGCCTTTGAATGTTTCTTCGACACACCATATTTCACCATTGTTGTAGAAAAAAGTTTTGAAGAACTTGCTTGAAAAGGTTTTTTGCATGAAGGTGAAGAAGAAGGAGTTTGTCTATAAGAGTTCAGAAAGCGTAAAGCTTTCTTGGGGAAGAAAATGAGTTTTTATACCTTCGAATTTCAAAATTAATTAATAATAGTTTAATTACAGCTGTTAAGCAAAAAACCTTTGGTTTTTTTACCATTATCAGTTAAATTTTAATTAAATTAAACAAAATGTTTTTCCTAGAAAAGAGGAACATTTAATGAGTTGCAGGCCCATGATGACACGTCATACAATCGTGGGGTGAAAAAGGTTTGGTCTGGCGAATAAAGTGGGGAAGTGGAACGGATGAGACCCCAATGGTTGCTTGATGTGATTGGTTGAGTGAAAAAGGATTTTGTTAAGGAAAATCAGTTTATTTATCCTTTTTCCAAAATAGACATTATTGAGGAAAGTCTTTTTGAATGATAACTGCAAATTTCGTTATATGCGACAAATTGAATGTAGAAGAATGTTTCAACTTCATTAAGTAGCACACAATGACATTTAATGCGTCTGAGGACTGATGACTTCAGGTTGATTAATACGTCTGGGATAGATGAGAACTGAAGAGAAACTTATTCACAAACGTTAGAAACACAAAGAAATAAAGAGACACGAGTAGTATATAGATCATATATGACTTTAGTATGCAGAGAATACTAAGGAGTAATATATGAAGTATGTACTAAGTTAGTTATTCTAGAAATGGATAATATGAGTAAGATGCTTCAAGAATTTGTTTTGATAAAATAAAAGAAGCAACTTAATCACACTCGAGGACTATGAGGTATTCAATATTTATCCTTTCAAGAAGAACTGTGGGTCTGGGTTCATATTCCCTAATATTTCCAAAAATCCATTATGTTTTATGGAGTCGAGTACCTTGGTGAAAACATCAACTATTTCCCCATGAGTTGGAACAAAGATGAGTTCAATATTACCTTTGAGGATATGGTCTTTGATGACGTGATATTCTAGTTCTATGTGCTTCCTCTTCGAGTGATGAATAGGATTGTGTGAAATGGCTATCACACTCTCTGAATCATAATAGATTAGAACCCTTAACATTCTATATCTGTACTCCAAAAGTTATGTATTCATCCAGAGGACCTGAGAGCAGCAACTGGCTGCGGCCACATATTCAGCCTCTACGGTTAAAAGAGAGACACAATTCTATTTCTTTGAGGACCAACTTACTAATCTTCCACCCAAAAACTGACATCCTCCCGAAGTGCTATTCCTATCAAGTATGCATCCTGCATGGTCTGCGTCAGTGAAAGCCTACAAATTGAAGTCATTATCCGAAGGGTATCATATACCCAATGCCTTACTTCCTTTGAGATACCTGAAGATCTACTTGACTGCGGTCAAGTGAGATACTTTGGGATCGGCTTGGTATCTAGCACACAAACCCGTGGCAAAGACTATATCAGGTCTACTTGCCATGAGGTACATCAGTGAGCCAATCATTCCTTGGTATATCTTATGATAAAATGACTCTCCATTAGGGTCAGCTGAGATCTTATACCCAAAGGCCATAACGACCTTTTCCAAGAGGCAATTTATCCATTGAGAATTTCTTTAACAACTTAGTGGTGTATTTCTCTTGATGGATGAAAATCCCTTGAGTAACTTTTTTGACATGAAGACCTAAAAAGAAGATAATCTCTCTATTCAAGCTCATCTGACACTTGTTTGTCATGAGCTTTGCAAAATCATCCAACATCCCTTGATCTGTTGAGCCGAAGATGATATCATCCACAAATATTTGAATGAGCATCAAGTGTTTATCATTTACTCTTCTAAAAAGAGTGGGGTCTATCACACCTTTTTTGTACCCTGAGTTGATAAGAAACTCTGAGAGAGTCTCATACCACGCTCTAGGTGCTTGCTTTAACCCGTAGACAACTTTCTCCAGCTTGTAACAGTGGTTGGGAAACTCTGAACTTTCAAATCCTGAAGGTTGTTGCAGATACACTTCCTCTTTCAGTTCACCATTAAGGAACATACTCTTCACATCCATTTGATGGACCTTGATGCTCTTGTGTGCTGTATACACTAGAAAAATGCTTATAGATTCCATCTTTGCAACAGGTGCATATGTCTCACATAGTCAACACCCTCTAGTTGACTATACCCTTTTGCAACCAATCGTGCCTTGTTGCGAAGTACTACACCCGATTCATTTAACTTGTTCTTGCAAACCCATCTGGTTCCACATATAGTGTGTCCTTTAGGCTTTGGTATCATCTTCAAGACTTGATTTCTTTCAAACTCAGCCAATTCCTCTTACATTGAAATTATCTAATCAGGCTCTAGAAGAGTTTCTTTTGTGGTTTTGGGTTCAACTGAAGACAGGAAAGCTGCATAATGACAATGATTGGTTAAGTCTATAGAGGAATGAGTTTGAATACCTGCAGATGGATTCCCGATGATCTGGCCTGGTGGGTGATCTTTCATCCAGATATGTAGACGAGATTGCTAATGGTCTACGGCTGCACTTGAGGGAATATCCTCTACCTTAGAGGAGTCTTCAGGTCTATTTAAAGAAGGTAGTTCCCCCTCGGTTTGAGAGCAACCCGCAGATGAGTCTTTGTAACGCTCGGTCTAGGTATGAATTAATTCTATATTTTTTTAAGTATTGGAAGGAACTCGACGAGTAGGAATCCTTCCAGTCACGTATATTGGAGGATCTACTCGACGAGTTGGGGAACCCCAACTCGACGAGTTGACGTTGGAAATGGAAACCCTAATTCTTCGAAAATTATACCCTATTTAAAGGACTTAACCTCTAAGGCTGGCCTCCTTACTAGCCGCATTGCCTAGAGAAAACCCTAGAATTGCCTCCCCCTCTTGTTCATTGAGTTTTGAGTCATTGTTTGAGATCTTTGAAGGAGGTTTTGAAGAGAGAAGTATCAAGCTTGGAGGAGTGAACTTGGATCCAGAAACTCTACATCAAGGACTAGATCTTTGAGGTATAAATTCATAACCTTGACATGTAGCTTATTAGATTTCATCTTTTGAAGTTTAAGCATGATTTTGGGATCTTGGGTTGAGTTGTCCAAAAGAAATAGATTCCACGGGTTGTCAAGCTGGATCTAACCCCTCCATGGTATCTTGAGGCTTAAAGTTGCAAACTTGAATGGCCTCCATGTCCCATTCATGCAATATGCTCATTAGAAAGCCTAATATGGACCCTCAAGAGTGTTACAAGTATGCATGGATGTAATGATAGAAAATTTACTTGATTTCTCCACCTTTGGACATCAGATCTGTGTTTTGGGACGTTGGGATGAGAGTTTAAGGGCTTAATGGGTCAAGATCTTCCTTAAAGGAACTAGAGTTTGGGTTTAGAGCTTATTAGATGATCCTTGGGGGTAAAGTTGGAAACTTTACTCTTCTAGGCATCTCTATGGATGGGGATCTGAGGTTTGGAACCGTTAGATTCAAGAAAAAAGACTTAATACATTAAGTGGGTTGACAGATTGGAGAAATCGACGAGTTCACAGGGGAACTCGGCGAGTTGGGCTGGGGTTACCCCGATTATGTTGGAAAACGAAGGAACTCAACGAGTTGGATCGCAATATCGCGATTTTGACTTGGGGTGGACCCAACGAGTTATATGGTAACTCGACGAGTTAGGTCAACTTGGAGAGTTGACTTTGACTTTGACTTTGACCTTGACCAAGGTTGACTTTTGAGGGTTTGAAGGGTTGAGTTGTATCTAAGGAGTTGTTCATAATTAGGAAAGTGACAGAGCTGATACTCGAAGCTTGGATCTATTTAGCTAAAGTTCGCATTTGAGGTGAGTCTCCTCACTATACCAATGAGTTGAAGGCACCAAGCTCGCCCCATGTTATTTAGTTGGGATGTTTATTGCATACGTGCTATCAGTGTGTTAGGTATTATGTGAAGATCGTGTGGGGGTTCCTATGGTGGTGGACTAAGACCATGCGGGGGTTCCCATGGCATTTGGTGCAAGACCTTGGAGGGTTTCCATGGCAACCTAGTATGTTTGCATGTTTAGCTTGTATGATATTTCCTTGGTTAGCTAAGACCATGTGGGGGTTCCCATGGCATTTGGTGAAGCCCATGTGGGGGTTCCCATGGAAGGTAGTTAAGACCATGTGGGGGTTCCCATTGCATTGGGTTAAGACCACGTGGGGGTTCCAGTGGCACCCGATGTAAGACCTTGGAGGGTTTCCATGGCATCCTTATATGTTTATATGCATGACTTATGTAGCTTATATGGCTAATATGGTTTATGTGATTATGTGGATTGTGTGGGGTATGTTGTGGGGAACTCACTAAGAGTTAGCTTACAATTTGTTGGTCGTTTCAGGTACTTCAGGATCTAAGGGCAACAACCCGACGTGATGGCGCGACATGCACTCTCTGGCGTTTTACTGGGGACACTCTGATATTATGAATAAATTGGCTGATGTTATGGATTTTGAAAAAAAATGTGATTGGAATATTATATTTTATGAAAATTTTTATTGAAAATTTTGGCTGTAACAGTCTTGGACTATTAGGATTGGTTCTATAGCTGGTGATGGAAGTTCCCCCATGACTGAAGACAGGAGTTCTCCCTGAGATGATGATTGTTCCCCCTGAATCGACAATAGGAGTTCCCCCCTAGACTGATGAGTGATAAATTATCCTTAGATCCACTTCGATATCAATATTTTCTGTTTCTTCATCCTTGGAATTTTCAGAAATAGTTGATTGATTGGTCATTTTGTGGATAGGTAACAGAGCAACATCTTCAAGTATTGGAACCTCGATGATTGTGACTTGCAAAGGATTTGAACTTTCCCCTTCAACCGATGAGGTGGAAGTATTGAACAAAGTTTCTTCAGAAAGGGTTGGTCCAGATGCTACTAAGTGTTGTTGTTGTGCTACTAGAGATATCAATATGTATGAAAGATGTGCAGTCTCTGCGGGATCGAAGAAGTCATCATAGTTGACTTCTGTTAGGTTTAATGGACCTGAGGACGGTTGGATATCACTCTCCAAGATGAATTTTGTTTCGGTACGGGGAGCCGTGTTGCGGACATAATAGTCATCGAATTTGACATCAAAACTTTTGACTATTAGTCTTGTTCGCCTTATAAGTACCCTATATGCAACCTTGTTTGTTGATTAACCCAAGAAGAGGCCTTCATCAGACTTCGGTGCAAACTTGTTGAGATGATCCTTGTTGTTGACCACAAAACACATTCAACCAAAAATGTGAAAGAAACGTACATGGGGTTTTCTGTTGTCACGACCTTCATATGGAGTTTTGTTGAGCCGTTTATAGATGGTACTTCGATTTTGAACAAAACAAGCAGTTGCCACTTTTTCAGCCCAAAAGTAGAGAGGTAAGTTGGCAAATTTGAGCATTGATCTATCAGCTTCAACCAACGTTCTATTCCTCCTCTAGACTACTCCATTCTTCTGCGGTGTGTAGGGTGCAGAGAAGTTATGACTGATCCGTTTTGATACTAAAAAGCTATTCAACAGCTGACTAGTAAACTCTATGCCATTATAACTTCTTATTCTTCTAACTAGAAGTTTGATATGAAGCTCTATTTCTTTTATGAAGGTGATCAAGATCTACCGTGTGTCTGATTTGAGTCTTAGAAAAAGGACCCAAGTGAAACGAGTAAAGTCATCAACTATAACTAGAATGTATTTTTTTTGGTGAAGACTGGCTACTGTTGACAGATTGAAGAGATCTATATGAAGGAGCTCTAGAGGTTTAGTAATTGAGGAATCAACGATCACTGGACTTCCCTTGGTTTGTTTACTACACTCACACGCTGGGCACAAAGTGTCGTTGTTGAATTTCAGAATTGGTAATCCTCGGACTAACTCTCCAGTCACCAAGTTGTTGATGTATCTAAATTGAGATGTGCAAGCTTTCGATGCCATAGCTAACTCACCTCGAACACTGCTTTTGACAAGAAACATAGTTGAGGTTTGCCAATGATTAGAGAGATATCCACTGGGTACATTTTCCCTTCGGCTTTGGATTTGATCAGCCATTTATTTCTGTCACTTGTCATGATATAACAATACTCGTTGTTGAACTCTACCCGATGACCAACTTTTCACAATTGACCAACATAGATCAAGTTGTGTTTAATACCGTCGACATAAGCCACTTGTTGGATTGAGAAGCTACCCATAGTTAACACTCCATATCCCCTGATTATCCCATTTGCATTGTTACCGAAGGTGATGTGTCCGCCACCACTAATCGGCCTGAAGTCACGAAGGAATTATAAACTTCCAGTCATGTGCAAGGAGCAGGCATTATCAATTAACCATTCTTCTTCATGGTCCTCCTTGCACATAACCTACATGATCAGTTGGTTAGTTTGGGCACCCAAACTAGTTTGGAGACTGTGGTAATAAGGGAAACATTTTTATGCATGTCAGAGTCATGAAGAGGTTTCTTTTCCAAAGATAGTCCAAGTCCAGGATGTTTTACTCCTTTTTGAGTCCTTTGTGTTGGGATTGTACACATCTCTTTTGTCAGTGGATAAAAACAAAAAGCGAGGTTCTTTTCGTTAATCCACAGTCCATACTTGGTCAACAGTATGAAGAATGTGGTCTTCTTCTTTGGACTGGTCCTTGGGTTGTGTTTTTTAGGAGTGTCCGATGAGTTTGAAAAAGGCTTGTTAAAAGACCTATACTTAGGTTTTGACCTTTTGACTGATTGATGGGTTTTCGAAGAATGTGAAGTGTGTAAAATACCCTTCATTTTTGGTTATTTTAAGGAATTTTGTGAAAGTGACTTGACATCTTTTTGAAAATTTACATTGGTCTTTGGTTTAGTAGATTTTGTCACTGTACATGCCTTTTTGCATGATCCATCGACTGTAGTGTGATTTTGAAAAGCTTTTGCCGTGTACGGTTTTTCGAAATTCCTTTTGTTTAAAAATTTGGCCTGGTTTTTGAAAGTTTTTTTCTTGGATTCAACTTCCTGTTTTTCTCGTCGAGATCTGATATCATTTTTCAGAGCCAATTTCACTTCAACTTTTGGTGAAACAACATCAGAAACATTTAATTGAGGTTTTTTTAAAATTCTTTGATCTAGGTATCGAGCTAGGACTTGAGTCATCAGAACTAGAAAGTTCATGACTCTGGGAGCATTGTCCAAACTCAAAATCATCGATGGGCAGTTCATGCGAAATAGGTTGGAGAGTAGATGTAAACTTGACTGGGGTCTGCGTTAATGAGGACTGGAGTACCACAGAGTAAGTTAAGGACGAATCTTTATTCGGACATGTCTTGGTTTCAGGTTCTTCCATAACAATTTATTCATCCACTACTGAACTGACCTGAGAACTGGGAATAATTATACCGATGACAGGCAAGAAAATGTCTAAGTTTCCTGAGGATTCAATATGAATTTCCTTTTATGACAAAATTGTTGCTAAGTTCATGAAGTCTGCCAAAGTGACATCAAATGTCTTCGGGAAAGGTCTTGTCATTGACTGGATAATGAAAGGCCCGGTCTGGTGGGACATAAGGGCGTTCGACTTCAAACCGAGGAGGAGAGTTCTCTTTAGTAGAGTAACCATTGAACCATACCCAATTATACGCGTTGTCAACAATCCTATTATTCACTAAGTTCTCAATGGCCTCACTTTCATTAAATAGTTTTTCAATTAAACGATTCAAGCGTACAATTTCTTTTCGGGCAAGATCCCGTTGATTCAAAGAAACAACTAACTGGGTTTCACTAAGAATTCTAGCATCTTTTTCTAACAACAAATCTTTTTCTAACATAATGACCTTAAGCTTTTTGTCTTCTAGTCTTCCTCTCACATGGTACAACTCGTGGGTCCCTATGTTCTTTTCATCTAAGGCCTTGTTGTGGTCTTAAAGGACGGCAACACATGTTTCATTAAGACTTTCTAAATGAGGTTCACAATCATGCATGCTATAACCATTAGACTGAATCTTACGACGATGCCAAGGGTCCTTTCCTTTTCCATGTAGCAGTAATTCCTCTGCAGGTTGGTAGATCCATCATCGCCACTTTCTGCTATCATGCATATCTTCCCTATTTTCCTCTTGTTTTCAGGCTATTCATCTTCATCACCAGAGGACCAAACCTGATGATTCCTTCGAACCTGGGCTACACATGCCCTTATCTTTTCTTTCTCCTTATTCTCCATTTCTTGAGCCATTCTGAGATAGAATGCTTTATCCTTTACCACATTTGCTTTACAATCACATGCAAAGTGGTTTTCTTTGTGACAGAACAAAACTCCATCCTTGTTGTCTTCGATGGTAGTACTGGAGTCTTGTGATTTGTTGGTTTGAGGGTTTTCCTTTATCTGAGGGGCATTCTAAGGCTGAGGATTATGGTGAGGATTTTTGGGATATCGTTGGTGGTTGTTATGCAGTTTGAAGTTTCAGTTGAATGGTAATTTAGTGTACTGTTGGTTTTTGCAAAAAGTGTGTTGAGGGAGTCTATTGAACTGTTGACTGACGAGGGCAATGACATTTTGAAAATTTTCCTCATCATCTAGTTCAACATCAACTTCATAGGATTGTAGAGAGTTTTCATATGACGATTGGTATGATGACTCTCCAGGATATGGATACTTAGGAGCTTTGATGGCATACTGAGGAGTTTGAGCCATTAAAGCAGGTGATCCAACCAAGCCTACACATTCTTTTAACACCGTGGACTCTTGAGCCTAAAGTTCACCATATAGTTTGAAGAGTGAAAGAGTCTGAATCTTCCTGTCACCCTGAACTATCATCTTTCTAGTCGTCTAATGTCTTCGTAGACTATTCACGAACTGCAGGTTGGTTTCATGGTTGCTTCAGACAGTGCCAACAATTTATAGTTTAGTGATTATGAGGTTTAACACTTTGAACGAATCGTCAAGACTCTCACTAGGTAGAGCTTTGAAGTTGGTGAATTCGTTGAGGGCGGTAGTGAGTTTCTTGTCTTGAGCTTGTTCATACCCTTGGTATAGATTTTTGAGTACCCCCCAAATCTCCTTGGCAGATTCACAGTTGATGATGATATCGAAGTTGTCTGGAGCAACACTACATGAAATTTCGTAGAAGGTGATTATATCTTTCTCCATTTTTTAGAGATCATCATTGGTGGGTCTATTCATCGCCGCTTGAACACCTCCAAGTCTGAATTGAGCACCATCAGCTGGAATGGGAGTGAGAATAGGGACATGAGATCCTTCTTCATCAGATCTCCACACATCTCTTCCAACTCTCTTCAAATATCTTTCCATTCTCTGAGACCAATGATGATATTCACTTGCAACGAGTATTGGAGCTCTGTTAGAGCCTGCAACACTATTTGAAACATTTAAAGAATAAGTTCGTGCTGTTTTCCTTCCTTTTTTATGAGCTTTGGTGGCATGGAAGGTGTTTTAAATCAGAGTTTTTTGAAAGAGTTTTGTTTTTCTGAAAGGAATTAAAAGGCAACCACTTTAGCTCTGATACCAATTGTTGAGAGAAAATTTTGATAAGAGTTAGTAACAAGATAATAAGTTGTGGAATAAAGTTTATCTCAATGGATCTTGTTTTCTGAATAATAAAAGTTAGATGAGTTAGATTGCGGAAATGTAAGGAAAGTAAATAGCAACAAGTTTATATCAATAAGCATTAAACAATTAGACACTTAGTTGAATCGTAACAAGGTTTGCATGCAAACACAAGTTAGCATATGATGAACAACATAAGTGAAGAGGGAATTAGTTTTAAGTATCAGTTAAGATACATTGAGATATAGAGATGAAAGACCTTATATTTGATAAGCTCTGAATTGGTAAAAATACATGAAGTGGAAAGCTCTATTTATAGAGTCCCAAAAGTTACATGAAAATAATAAAATAACATAAAGTGATTGACTTCGATGACCATGAATTATACACCGGATAATACAATGATTACAAGCAAAGTCAGTAAAATGTAACTTATGACAGTCTTCATGTTCAATTTATCTTCAGGTATCTAACAAGTCTCCGGGTTCAGATGATGACAAAAGCAGTCTCCAGGTAAGTATTCTTTGGTTCACAAAGCATAAAGGTCTTCGGGTCCATCTTAGCTGAAGAGGGTCACTTTCTTGTTTCAACAATGTTACGCAAAATCGATCCTGCTAATTCAATACTGGTTCAATATTTGTCAACTGTTAACCGAAATGTGCAAGTTGGGGTTTTATTGCCTAAAGGGGTTGAAGGCACATCGAAGGCTACGAAAGCTTCGAAGAAACCAAACAAACTTGATCAACATTCATATGTTCCTAAGCATACGGAGGTTATGAAACCAGTTCATGCGAATGTTGAAAAAGAAGTTTCCAAGGAGTTTGTTCCATCGAAGACAGGTATTCTCAAATACACAAAGAAGCCTGCTCATCGACCTCGTCACTCTCCTGAACCACCAATCATTAAAGAAGTTCCCGTTGAGCCCTTATCTTCACCAAAAAAATGTATATGGGTCGATGGGGATAAAGAAAATATGTAAACCCCAAATTAACAAAGGGGGTGTGCGTATTCGTGATGTGCCGGTTCTTGTATCACCTGCCTTGAAGAAACGCAAAGCTCAAGAGAAATGGTTAAGAAGATCAAGAGGAAGAACAAACAAATGGATGATCCACTTGACGAAGTTGTCATCAAAACTGATTTTGATAGTGGAAGTGAAAGAACACCTGTTCATTATGAATATTTTGGATTTGGTTTCGAGAAACCTCAAAGGGACTCTCCGGTTAAGTCGAATTTTGAGGAGAATGGAAGTCTTGGTGGCCATGTACATGTATCTCATACAGATACAATCACCAATTTGGGTGAATCTCCGTCTTCTACCATCCCTACGAAGGGAGTTGTCATACCACACAAGGTCTCGAGAACTGATTCTTTTGCAGAGAAGGTTCGAACCTCAGGCATCTCTGTCCACATATCTAATATGGACACAAATGTCACTATGGGTAAAGGGATGAAGCACAGAGAAGCCCATGGTACATCTTCTCTTGAAACCTCTTTTGTTCATACCACTCTTATTATATCTTTTACCATCGAAACCACCCTCATTGATACTTCAACTTCTTTACCGCCATTCTCATCTCCATTCCCATCTTCTTTACCAGCTTCTACCATCTCTCCAACATTCTGTAACATAATGCAGAACCCTATTACATCTGTTTTCTCTTCTCAATCCACTGAAGATGAAAAGACAGTCCAAGAAGATGAACCTGATGATGACGATGTCATGGTATCCTTTGCAGAAATTTAGTTCGACCCAGAAGAAGATAATATTCCTGATCACACGCTTATTTTAGGAAAACAATTGTTGTTACAAATTTAGGCAGATACAGGAGGTCAAATCTCTGTCTTTGGTGTTGAAGTTGATATAATGCTCAAATCACAGGAGAATTAACTAAAGCTGGCTATGGAGCAGATTGAGAAGAAACATGAAGAGTGTTTAAATCATCATGCTCAAAATTTTTAATACGAGGTTGCTAAACTTCGTGATGTTGCAAAAGAACGTCATGAGATTTTTGTTGAATAAGTGAAGAAGGTCGAGGACTTTGTAAACCTCAAGGTTGCTGAGCTGAAGTCAGAGATGATGACGGAGGTGGAAAAGCTTAAGAAGAATTAATCCATTCTTCATGGCAATGTTGATTTCATTGCTGATGCGATCATGAAGCTCGTGAAGTATCACACTTCGTTCTCAACCAAGCTCGATGCAAAGTTAGATCAACAGATTCTAAAGTGCTTGAAAAGATGGAGGAGTTTTTGGGAAGCTTAAAAGAGTCTATGTCGAAGATTGATATTTATCAACAATCTTCTATCTCCCAGGAATCTATTTCGAAGATGATTTCTTCTCTTGAAATGAATCTCAAGGCAGAACTTGCTCCTCTTCTTAAGTTGGTTCTTCTATTGCCAACGCATGCCCCACCTACGAAACATGTGGTGTAAGGGGAGAAAGAGGTGTTGGACCTTCAAAAGACACTAATTAGGGTAAAGTTGTAGGGAAAGTGATTTCAACTCAAGTTTCAACATCACTTCTAGTTTCATTGGCTACTACTTCTACAACTACAAAAGCGAGGCCAATAACGATAGGGATAGTTATTGGAGAAAGTGCTAGGGGATCAAGTTCGAGTTCAAAGCCACCTCCTTCTAAGGGTGATAAAGGTGATAAAGGAAAGGGAATTGCAAAAGTGATTTCTGAAAAAGATAAAAAGAGAAATGTGGAGAAGGAAATTAAAAGACAAAGACAGATAAACAGCATACTGAGACAACGACAACGTGATCCACCAGGTGTAAACAATGGCGATCCCAGTAAACATTGGTGGTATGAGATAATCGAACAATTCGTTTCATCGAGAAAGATGAATGACTTTGGAAAATTTCCAAAGAAAAGTAATGATATTGAAAATTCTGATTTCAATCAACTGAATTTTCAAATAAATCACATGATGTTTGTTTCTACTCAGTATCAGCTGGTTGATCAGTTCAAAGACAAAAATGAGTGTAACTGATTAAATATGAGATCCGATGCAGTGTTGGGAAAGAAGGAAGAGGAAGTTTGGTCATCGGTCAAGGCTGTTAAAGTTTTGAACATTTCGAGAGAAAGATTGTTCGAAGGTTTATTGCAGAATTATCAATGTGACGAAGATTCTCAGTACTGTTGATGTGTCGAAGCTTCAGGAAAACAACAATGATGATTTCCTCATAGGGTTTTCTTATATCAAAGTTTTCATAGATAATTACTACGATTTCATAGCAGTGATTGATATCGAGCTTGCTATGGCGGTGAATAGGACTTCGAAGGTTCCCCAATCTTTACTTAAAAGAAAAGTTAATCTTAAAGACTATGTTGATGGGGGGATTGTGCATAAGCCTCTGGGAGTTGTTTTCCTTGGAAAGAACAAGAATGGAAAGATGACTAAATTTTTGTTCCAATTTTGTGATGTGGAAAGATATACGTACTCTCAATATACAAGTATTTTAGTTCGTCTCAACAATTACAAGAGGATTACTATTGAAGATAAAGCTAAAATTTGAAAGATGATAATTTGGTATATGGAGGTTCATCGAATACTTCACCAGACCATGAAGATGATGGCATAAGTTTGACACTTCTCACTAATGGGGAGATTGTAAGGTTCGAAGTATATAGTGACATCTTGAAGTATGTTTAGGTCTGGGTAGTGTCGATGTCGAAGTCATGTACTTCGAATGTATGTATTAAGTAAGGAAATTTTAGAGGTCGAAACTTAAATGTTTAGTCCTTACGTATTTTTTGTATGCGTCTATATCACCCTATAAATAGGGTAAGTATAGGAGTCGAGAGTAGCTTTTGAAGCTTTTGTGCTTTTACTCTTTTGTATTCTTCTATACTTTATTAGAAGTAATCAACGAGCCATACATATTTTATTTAAATCAGTGTTCTTAATACTTTTAGCTCTTGATTTCGATCTAAATATTTGATTCAAACTCACTACAGCAACCCATTAGATCTAAGTCATAACATTACTGAATTAACATTCTATTGAACAAAAAGAACCCTAGAAACCCTAGCCTTTTACAAAAATCATAAACAAGTTAGGGGTTACGTACCTTTTGCTTATTCTTGTAAATAATCAATGAATTCCTTATTCAATTGCTCTACGAAACAAGCACCACAAATCTCGTGCATCCGATGGTTCACACCCATACCATAACCACTAAGGAAACTTGTAGAAAGAGGAGAAGGGAGGCAATTTTCGGATATGGTCTTTAGGTATCAAGTGACCGAAATTAAGATGGTTTAAGGCTCTATTTACAGTTGCACTAGGAAACCATGGAAACCCTAATTTGAATATAATACTATTATTTCAAATTTGGTAATTATCCAATCTCGTAATTATCTTTAAGGGATATTCTAGAAACCCTAGAATTATCCTCTAAAACCGTCCACCACCTCTAGGGAAGGTTCTGGAACCCTTTTTTTTTGAACTAGTGAACAATTACAGCTTAGGTCCTTGCACTTTTAATTAATTCAATTAATCCTAAAATTAATTATAATTAATTTCTGATTAATTCTTAATAAAATAATACTATTTCTAATTAATATATTATTCTCATTATATGATAATAAATATTTTATTGATATTTATTAATCATATAATAAATCAATAAATCAGTCTCTCTCTCTCTCTCTCTCTCGCTCTCTCTCTCTCGCTCTCTAAAAGTCATGTTATCCAATTACTAGGTTTGAGGGCAACCCAAAAGGACTTTGCTAATAATTCAAGTATATACCAATTTAGTTATTACCTTAGACACCTAATCCAACATGTATTCCCAAATCTAGATTGAGAATATTCTCATTCCCATTTGGGGTTTTATAATCATATTTTGATTATAAAAAGGGGAGATATTATGAAATGGGTATTCAAAATCAAAAGTTTTTGGATACTAATTTTTGGCAAATGATCATTTATGATTGAAGACTGATATGACCTTGAAGGAAAATTGTTTATGAAGTGATTCAGATTCGATTTTATGAAATGGTTCATTTTTATGAAGGGTTCGATCTTAATGAAGATTTTTGGGGTATGCTTTTAAGCTCAAGGATAAGTGGTTTTCCATAGGGTTTGGATACTTATGGACCTTTAAATTACCTCTTGGTTCTTTTTGCTTTGGATTGTATTGTCTCACATTCTAGAACCTGAATTAGAAGATAATTGAAGACTTGAAGATTTGTTGATTGCTTCCATATTTGTCACACTTGAGGTCTTGTTCGCACAGGTGCTCTTTTTGGAAATTGAAGCCGGGTCATCCATTCCAAGCATTGAGGGGGAGAATGTTAGGTGCAAAGCTCTCCAGTGGATGGTGTATTACGCTTACCTTTTGTGATATGGGTTTTTGGTTAGAGTTTTCCTATATATACTTGTATAATTTTCATGTATAGGTTTGAGAGAGCTCCTATTTTATAGATTTCTAGTCTAGTTTTAGAGAGAGAGAGAGAGAGAGAGAGAGAGAAAGAGTAGTATAGTAAGCATGCACATTCTTCTAAATTTTTTGTACTTTCCCCCATATATATTCAAATTGTGCTTAAACTTTAGATCAAGTCTTATCGATTATGCATTGATTCTTCAATTCTGCATTTGTCATCTTCATTGGGATCCTACATAAGCGAGTCTACAATGACTACTGATAAAAAGACAGAAAGTAATAAATGTAGTCATGCAGATGATTCTAAATTTCCAATACTTGAAAACGACCTGAGCCCATTCAAGCTAAATTTAGGTATTGGTTTCTATTATACAGTAGTGAGCTTCTAGATGGTTCTTTTGGGTGAAAACTTTAGATAAAGAGTTCTCTTCCATGATATTCACCTTATTACGAACATATTGAATTGTAATTAATTCTTAATCTTCCAGGTATGGATGTTGTGAAGTATACCATGGACCTATCTATGTTAACTTATTTATAGATGATATTTTGCAGGTGAAGATGTACTATGTAATGGCTCTAATAATTTTTCTGTAAGATAATCTTTACATATAATGATTTTCAATGTCTATTTCTTTCTACATGTCTATAATTTTATATTTTCATATCCATTTGGATTGATTGGAAACATGAAAATTTTAAGATTATGAATTGACATTAAAAAGTGTTCTTTCTAATTCACTTATGTAAATTGGATATATTTTAGTATATGATAATTAGTTTATTATAATTAATTTAGTTTTACCAAAATATACTTTTTGAATTGTTTATTCATCATTATTTACCTTATTGTTTGATTCTCTTACTTGTTTTAATCTATTTGATGTAGATTACTTTGTATTGGGGTATATGACTAACGGATGACGTTTTGAAAAGATGATCAAATTCAACAACCATCTTACATGAAAAGAAAAAACTATTATAAATGGTTTTTAATACTTGTTATGAGTGTAATTGAACAATTTGGATTAATTATATATGCTTTATGGTTATTTTCAGTTTGGAGATATGTCATAGTATACAATATATATATATATATATATATATATATATATATATATATATATATATATATATATATATATATATGTTGGGTCTATTGGATTGCGTCATGGGCTCGGTCCTTAGCCCAGTTTTGATTGCCGGTATTGGGCCTGTCCAACCGTGCATGTTTTTGTTCTAGGGTTTAGTATATAAGCTTCATGCATGCAGCCTTAGATGTTATCGCTTTTATTGTTTTATTTTCTCTGAGTTTTGTAACTCTAGCTCGCCTCTACAGTGGAAGTTCTTCATCGAGATCTGCTGAGGCGTGACTTTGTTTTGAATCATAAGCATACATTTGATTCTGTTTTGTGTTCATTCTTCTACTACTTTTGACTTGTTTGATTTCCATATTCATACCTGTGAAAGATCTAATCGATCCAGAGATTAATTCTCATCAATTGGTATCAGAGCAGGAGACTGTGTAATTCATACACATCTCTTCTGTCGAATAAGTTATTAGTGTTTTTAACTCTGCATTGATTGATATTAATTGAGCCGTCACTCTATGTTGACGTATCTCATTAATTGTTGATCTAACCCTAACAATATATTACAAGTCTGATCTTTTATAGGTTATCGATCAAAAGTCTTTACAATGTCCATGGATGATTAACAAACCAATCCGATCAACATCTCTAACAGCATAGGGTTTACAACAAGAATACCAATCTTGTATACACAAGACTATGAAGTTTGGACGCATCACTTTGAAGATTACGTGATTGGATCGGAGGATAATGGATACTTAATATGGGAAGAGATTACTGTAGGCCCATTCTCTCACTCAAGCACCTCTAAGATCGTCAAAACTCAGAAAGAGTACAATCAGCTTGTCAACGATGTCAAAGATATTCCTCAGGATGAGAAGGAAAAGTTTCAATGCAACATCAAAGCCCTGAGGATGATAAGGTTTGCGCTGCAGTTGGATACGTTTTTTTTGGTAAGTTCTTGTGCTACAGATAAAGAGATCTGGGATAGATTAAAAGAATTGTATTCCACTGAAGAAGATTTGGAACATTCAATCCAAACTCTCTTGCTGTCCGAATTTGGTGACTTTAAGCAGAAGCCTGAAGAGAAACTTGTTCAAACTTTTGATCGCTTCAATCATCTTTTAAGTAATATGATAGAGCATGGGATTGAAAGGAAAGTTATTGAACAAAAAGTTACTTTCATGAATGGCCTCATACCCGAATGGATGACTGTTGTATCAACAGTTAAAGCTCATGAACAATTCAAGTCATATTGTCTGGCAAAACTAGTGGGTATATTGAAATCCCATGAGAGTGCACTGTCTAAGGAAAGGAATGTGGTTTCGGTCTGGGTTCTTTAGCTCTTTTCTCTAAAGGAAAGAGTTTGGTTGAAGAAGAAGAGGAATTGGATCCTGCCAATTATGATCTAACCAGTGAAGAATATGCCATGATAGTGTCCAGTCCCAGAAAATTTATTAAGAAGAAATTCCCAGCCAACAAGAACCGAAACTAGCAGGGTAGTTACAGTGCCGAAAAGCTCAAGGAGGAACCAAAGATGGGGTCAAAGTCTGAAGTGTTAAAGAAGGAAGCGAAAGTTGGAGGAGACTCAGGATTCGACTGTCATTACTGTGGAGGCAAGAATCATTTTGCAAAAGATTGCATGCTGAGAAAGAAAGAAGAGAAGACAAATGAAGAAGATGACGAACCGAGCCTCCTGAGAAGATTGGAGGAAATCAAGAAAAGAAAGTCTGTTGCTAACAATTCTACCATGAACGCTTTAATTGTGCAGGATACAAACAACAGTGATGAATTTGGTGGTGTGGAAGTCTGGTCCACAAATTCTGAGGATGATGAAGTCACGAAGCCCACTCATGGGAAGGCTATGCTGGCAAAAGAAGAACATGCAACAGGAGGGTGCTTTGAGGTGACCGAAGGTGTATCCCAAATGAGAGGATATATGTAATACTCGTGTTTCTAGCCTAGGCATTTATATTGAGGTGATAGTCTAGGTTAACCTTTGTACTTCATTTTGAAGAAATGAAAATGAATTATGTGAATATTATATAAATTATGTGTTTTATGCTTAATTACTAGGGCTTAATTAATTAAGAATAAAAATAAGTGTCAAAGTTAAAATGTGAGATAAGCCCTATATCTTTACATAAAGTTGTACTGGTCGAAACAAGGATTTTGGGGATATAAAGAATACCAAAATCCGAGTTATAACGAAGAAGTTATGACCTGTCGAACTTTCGCGACAAAACCGGCACGACGCTTAATGTCGTAAAAAGTGAGTTTTTGATAAACTACTTTTTAGCCTTAGTAATCTAAACGAAATTCGTAGTATTCGTTAAACCGAGAAGTTCGATAAAAAGAACGCCCAAATCTGACTTCGTATGAGGAAGTTATGATTTTTCGAAGTTTCAGCTTAGCAGTAGACGACTAAAAACTTGAATTTTAGATCGAGCGATTTTTAGCCGACACAACCTAAATGAGAATCGAAGGTCTCATCATTAGTAGCACAACGGTAAAAAGTCTGACGAAAACGGACGTCAGATGAAGAAGTTATGAATTTTTAACAAATTTCCTGTCCCTGTCTGTTAAAAATAATAATATAAAAAATAAAATCAAAACTAGCTGACGAAGTCTAAACGGAAGTTGTAGAGCGTAATTTTAGTTATGCGTGCATATAAAGAACATCAAAAACGGAGCTCGTATGCGAAAGTTATGAATTTTAGAAGATTTTCGCACAAAATTCGAGAAATTTCCCATAGATAAGCTTCACCCGGAAGTGCCACGTCACCCTTGCCTCGCATGTGCCACGTATCCGAAATCTGCTGAGTCACCGAAGCCACCTGGCGAGACGTGTCGCCTGCCCTCGCATCCGAAGTCCGGTCCACTAGAAGTCCGACGCGTGTGTAGTGACTCATCCGTCCGAGCCTCGCAGTGAGCCACGTTCGAAGCCTCAGACTAGACCGCGGTCCAATTAGGAGGCGACAACGAGCCCCTCACAGGTGCGAGCCATGTGCGAGCCATGCGCAGCCCACGTGCGAGCCTTCCCCTGCGAGCATCGTATCTGCGACGCATGTCTTCTTTCTGACCGTCCGATCAGAAACCTCTCCCCTATAAATAGAAGGGTGCGAGACCTCCCGGGTAACTTTGGAAATTTGCCACTTTTCACCCTAAATCTCATATTTCTTTCATATTAACATCCCCCCGAAGCCCTGGTACTTATTCCAAAGCCCGAAATACTCAACGAAGTGCCCGAGAAGCCCGGAAAATTTATCTTTTCGGTTTCGAAGCCCGACTTTTGTAGAGCCCGATTTCTCAATAAAACTCCCGGTTTTATTAGAAACGATCGTTTTAGGAAACAAATTGCTGCCCGATTATCATCAAATCAAGTGAGTTTATAGTCACCTTCATCTTACACCTAGATATGAAGTATTTTATATGAAATTCGTGCTACGTGTAATTATATTAATTGTTTAACTGAGGTGACTGTTGAATTGATGTTTTATACAAGTTTTAAATTGTATATGTATTTTTATCTACAAATATGTTGGATAAAACATGGGTAAATAGTGATGTGTGATAAAATAAAAGTGATGAGAGGCCTCGATGTGTTTTGAGATCCAGTCATCTAGCGGAGTTTGGATGACGACCACGGACTTTCTAGACAGTCCAGTGGGAAACATTAGCAGGTCCGCAACCTGTAGGTGTTAATGAACTGAGAGTGTTCATTCGCTATACTCCATCCCCCTCATGGTTGCCTTTAGGACATGTATGGCTGAGGAAACCCCTTAGCACTAGTGTCCATCCCGATGATATTCTTTACGCTAGGTCCCTTGTGATAAGTGTTTAGGGACGTAAAGTGAGGATAACGGGAACAGGTAATCAGGGTCATTGTTGATTGATGACCTTAGTAAGTTTATTATTATTGTGGGTTGAAAACCCTATATGCTCACCAGGCTCCCAAGCCTGACACACTCAGCTTTTTATGTTACAGGTAGTGGACCCCGAGTATAGTCGGAGGACGATGAGAGATTTTTGGATTATATGCCAGTAGTTGTAAATAACTGTTGAAAGGCTTATAATGTCTTGTTTATGCTTTTGATCTGTATCGGAACATGACATCCCGAGGTTTTGATACATATAGAAAATATATAACTTCTTAATGAAGGGTTTTGATAAAATCTTATCATATGTTGTTTGGGGACCAATTCCGCAACATATTTTAAAAAGTTTTCTCTGATTTTATTTTAAAAAGCATAAATTAAATCGGTCTTTTCTGGCCGAGAAATTAGGGGATGTCACAGTTGGTATCAGAGCATTAGTTTAAGCGAACTAAGAAATTGTAGAATTTCTAGACTTGAACTTAGAATGTTAAGTGATGATTGTGAGATGAGTGTCTACCATATTTTAGACACGAGCACTAGTTTATTTTAGGAAAGATGCCTAAAATTCCCTTATGTGCTAAATGCTATGTGTTTTCCATGTGTGCCATTATTTGTTCGGATCTATGGTCTGTTGTCGACCGGATCTGGAAACCTTATGTGTGTAGGATTCTAAGCGTATGATTACGAGATTAGAACTAACATGTAAACGTTTCGGAGTGATAAGAGAATTGACATGTCTAACAAGGATAAAGACCTAAATTCGACTTATTCGTTATATAGATTGTAATGGAAAGAAATCGTAGTGGAGCTGCAAATGCAAACGGAAATAGGGATCAACAGCCTCAACCTCAAGTAGTTGAGCAAGTACCTGTTGTAGGAGCTGCACCTGAGCCAATGACGATGGCTGGGGTACAAGCAATGATGCAGATGATGTTAGATCGCCAGATGGAGGAGACAAGGCGATTACTACAACAACATAGGGAAGAGACTACGATGCCTGTTGAACAGCCCGTATTGAATGAAGGGCAATCAGTAGGAGGGAACTATAGTGGGACACTAGGTCAAGCCAACCCACCGATAGTTAGACAAAACAACCAGGATGGAGGAGTTGATGGATGCAGATGCAAATACAAAGATTTCATGGCATCTAAACCGCCGTGTCTATCTGGGAGTCCGACACCGGTGGAAGTCATGAATTGGATCTCCGAGATGGAGACGATGTTTGAAAGTTGCGAGTGTAGCAACAAACAAAAGACCGCACTTGCAGTACTGCTCTGAGCAGGATCTTCTGGAAATCAACAATGAGTTCCAGAATTTAAAGAAAGGAAAGATGAGCGTTACTGAATACGCTGCTAGTTTTATGGAAAAGATGAAGCTTGTTCCTCATCTAGTTCTAAATGAACTCTCTAAGGTCAACAAGTTTGCGCTCGGATTACCAGCGGACTTTGGTCCGATGGTTAAGCAAGCAACCACTTTGAAAGCCGCCATCTGGGCTGCTAAGAATGTTGAGGTTCAGATTAGAGAGAAGGGTCTGGAGAGGGCAGAAGTTGGTGAAAAGAGAAAATTTGAAGGAACTTCAGGTTCCAAAAAGAAAAGAAAATTTTCTATGTCCAAGAAGTTTGGAGGAGGAGGAGGTGAAGCGAAATGGTGTGAGAAGTGTAAGAAAAAGCACTCTAGGAAATGTAGTGAGGAGGTG
This sequence comes from Lactuca serriola, assembly GCF_051521515.1. Taxonomy (NCBI): domain Eukaryota; kingdom Viridiplantae; phylum Streptophyta; class Magnoliopsida; order Asterales; family Asteraceae; genus Lactuca; species Lactuca serriola. The sequence goes on along the minus strand of NC_136416.1, from coordinate 160,603,328 downwards.
ACTTGCTTCAAATGTGGAAAGACTGGGCATTATGCCAACGTGTGTCCGTCCGACAAGAGGGTATGTTTTGAGTGCCATGAAGTAGGGCATATTCTTAAAGACTATCCAAAGAGGAAGGATGCAGCAAAGCCCAATCTACCACCAAAGCCGAAGGCGAGAGCCTTTCAGATGACACTTGAAGCTGCAAAAGAAGAAGTCGATGTCGCTTCAGGTACCTTTCTTGTAAACGAATTGCCTGCCCAAATTTTGTTTGATTCTGGAGCCAATTACTCCTTTATATCGCATGAATTTGGTAGAAAGCTAGCTTTGCCTGTAAATAGGCTAGTTAAAGCCTTATTAGTCGAGATTGCTAGTGGCAAGTTTGTAGCTGTTAGCCATCATATGAAAAACATCCTCATTGACTTGGATGGGAATAAGTTCCACGAGGAATTATTGCCTATCGAGTTAAATGGATTCGACATAGTTTTAGGAATGGATTGGCTTAGCGCCAACGATGCAGAAATATTATGTAGAAAGAAGATAGTAAAAGTAAACCCGCCAGGGAAAGAGTCATTTATGGTGTATGGAGACAAACGCAGAGTAAATTTTGGAATCATTTCCCTAATGAAAGCCAGAAAGTGTTTGGCCAAGGGATGTACGTCATATCTAGCGTTCGTGATCAATGCTAAGATGGAAAAGAAGGAGGTGCAGAATATTCCGGTGGTGTGTGATTATCCGGAAGTCTTCCCCGAAGATCTTCTCGGATTGCCCCCTGATCGACAAGTAGAATTTCGTATCGACTTGTTACCAGGAACGACGTCGATAGAAAAAGCACCATATCGATTAGCACTAACAGAGATGAAAGAACTTATGACACAACTTCAGGAGTTATTGGACAAAGGTTTCATTTGACCTAGTTCATTACCCTGGGGAGCCCCTGTGTTATTTGTAAAGAAGAAAGATGGGAGCATGAGAATGTGCATCAATTACAGAGAGCTAAACAAAGTGACGATAAAGAACAAGTACCCGTTGCCGAGGATCGATGACCTGTTCGACCAGTTACAGGGTTCGAGCTATTTCTCGAAGATCGATCTTAGGTCGGGATACCATCAACTAAAGGTGAGAGAGCAGGATATCGAAAAGACTGCGTTTAGAACGAGATATGGACACTATGAATTTTTGGTTATGTCGTTCGGACTAACCAATGCCCCAACAGCTTTCATGGATTTGATGAATAGGGTTTGTAAACCATTCCTAGATAAATCCGTGATATTATTCATAGACGACATCTTGATTTATTCGAAAAGCAAGCATGAGCATGAAAAGCATCTGCGTGAAGTGCTAGAAGTCCTGAAAAAGGAGAAGCTGTATGCAAAGTTCTCCAAATGTGAATTTTGGATTCAAGAAGTCCAATTTTTAGGTCATGTGGTTAACCAAGAAGGAATAATGGTTGACCCAGCAAAGATTGAAGCTGTGATGAAGTGGGAACAACCAAAAAGTCCTACGGAGATTCGAAGCTTTTTAGGATTAGCTGGATATTACCAAAGGTTTATCCAAGGCTTTTCTTCGATTGCTATTCCATTAACAGCTTTGACCCACAAAGGAGCTACTTATGCTTGGAATGAGAAGCATAAGGAAGCCTTTGAGAAGTTGAAGAAGAGATTGTGTGAAGCACCGATTCTTTCGTTGCCTGAAGGAGTTGATGACTTCGCAGTTTATAGCGATGCATCTGGAGTTGGGTTAGGTTGTGTTCTTACCCAAAAGGATAAAGTGATAGTGTATGCATCGAGGCAATTGAAGGAACATGAAAAGAACTACCCCACTCACGATTTGGAGTTGGCAGTAGTAGTATTCGCCCTAGAGATATGGAGGCATTATCTTTATGGCACAAAGTGTAAACTTTTCACTGATCATAAGAGTCTCCAATATCTCTTGAATCAGAAGGACTTGAACATGAGGCAACGACGCTGGCTAGAGTTACTCAAGGACTACGACTGTGAGATACTTTACTACCCTGGTAAAGAAAATTTTGTTGCTGATGCTCTCAGTCGGAAGGTAAACCTTGAAAAGAAAAGGCCAAGAGCGTTGAGAATTGAAGTTGTCTCGACAATTGTGGAAAGTATAAAGAAAGCTCAAGAGGAAGCTTTAGAGAAAAATGACCGAAAGGAAGAACGTTTGGGCAAAACGTTAGTGTTCGGTACAAACAACCAAGGGTTGAAGGTATTCCAAGATAGGATTTGGGTACCTAAGACGGGCGGAGTAAGAGATCTTCTGATGGAAGAAGCTCATAAGACCATGTACTCGATTCATCCCGGCAGTACAAAAATCTATAGGGATCTAAAACCCTATTATTGGTGGCCGACGATGAAGCTCGATGTTGCTAAGTATGTGGTCGAGTGTGTAACTTGTGCTAGGGTTAAGGCACAACATCAGAAACCGTATGGGAGTTTAGAACCTTTACCCGTACCCATGGGTAAATGGGAAGACATCACCATGGATTTTGTGACTAAACTGCCCAAAACAAGGAACGGTCACGACATGATTTGGGTGGTCGTTGATCGCTGCACCAAGAGTGCACATTTCATAGCTGCCAACGAAAAATGGTCTATGGATAAACTTGTGAATTCTTACGTGAAGGAAATTGTGAGGCTTCACGGTGTTCCGCTAACGATTGTATCCGATCGTGACAGCCGTTATACCTCAAGGTTTTAGAGGAGTCTACAAGAGGAATTGGGTACCAAGTTGTGTTTGAGTACGACTTACCATCCGCAAACCGATGGCCAAAGCGAACGAACGATTCAAACGTTGGAGGATATGCTGAGAGCATGTACCCTAGAATTCCAAGGTAACTGGGATGAACACTTACCTCTAGTAGAATTCTCTTATAATAATAGTTTCCACTCAAGCATTAAGATGGCACCTTATCACACTTTGTATGGGGAAAAGTGTCGAACGCCATCATGTTGGCTGGAAGCTGGGGAAAAGCAGTTTATGGGACCTAAAATAGTCCATCAGACTGCTGAAAAATTGAAAGTGATAAGGGAAAGGATGTTAGCTGCTCAAGATCGACAAAAGAGTTATGCTGACAAGAAAAGACAACTGATAACCTTTGAAGTTGGAGATTCGGTTTTACTTAAAGTCTCGCCGTGGAAGGGACTTATAAGATTTGGGAAACGAGGAAAGTTGAGTCTAAGGTTTATTGGACCATTCAAAGTTCTTCAGAAGATCGAGAATCAAGCTTATAAGCTAGAGTTACCAGATGAACTGGAGGTATTCATAACACCTTTCATGTGTGTTATTTGAGAAAGTTCACGGGAGATGTGCCCGACATAATTCCAATTTCTGAGTTAAGGTTGGATGAAAACAAGAGGTTGATCGAAGAACCTGAGGCAATCGTTGACCGTAAGACTAAGAAGTTGCGACGCAAGATGGTTGATTTAGTTCTTGTGCGTTGGAAACATACGAACGGACCAAATCTCACTTGGGAAACGGAGAGTGAAATGATGAGTCGCTACCCGTATTTGTTTAGTGATATATGATTCTGGGGACGGAATCATCCTAAGGGGGAGAGAATTGTAATACTTGTGTTTCTAGTCTAGGAATTTATATTGAGGTGATAGTCTAGGTTAACCTTTGTAACTCATTTTGAAGAAATGAAAAGGAATTATGTGAATATTATATGAATTATGTGTTTTATGCTTAATTATTAGGGCTTAATTAATTAAGAATAAAAATAAGCGTCAAAATTAAATTATGAGATAAGCCCGATATCTTTCCATAAAGTTGTAGTGGTCGAAACAAGGATTTCGGGGATATAAAGAATACCAAAATCCGAGTTATAACGAAGAAGTTATGACCTGTCGAAGTTTCGCGACAAAACCGGCACGTCGTTAAATGTCGTAAAAAGTGAGTTTTTGATAAACTACTTTTTAGACTTAGTAATCTAAACAAAAGTCGTTGTATTCGTTAAACCGAGAAGTTCGATAAAAAGAACGTCCAAATCTGACTTCGTATGAGGAAGTTATGATTTTTCGAAGTTTTAGCTTAGTAGTAGACGACTAAAAACTCGAATTTTAGATCGAGCGATTTTTAGGCGACACAACCTAAACGAGAATCGAAGGTCTCATCATTAGTAGCACAACGGTAAAAAGTCTGACGAAAACGGACGTCGGATGAAGAAGTTATGAATTTTTAACGGATTTCCTGTCCCGGTCTTTTAAAAATAATAATATAAAAATTAAAGTCAAAATTAGCTGACGAAGTCTAAACGGAAGTTGTAGAGTGTAATTTTAGCTACGCGTGCATATAAAGAACATCAAAAACAGAGCTCGTATGCGAAAGTTATGAATTTTAGAAGATTTTGGCACAAAATTCGAGAAATTTCGCATATATAAGCTTCACCCGGAAGTGCCACGTCACCCTCGCCTCGCATGTGCCACGTATCCGAAATCTGCTGAGTCACCGAAGCCACCTGGCGAGACGTGTCGCCTGCCCTCGCATCCGAAGTCCAGTCCACTAGAAGTCCGACGCGTGTGTAGTGACTCATCCGTTCGAGCCTCGCAGTGAGCCACGTCCGAAGCCTCAGACTAGACCACGGTCCAATTAGGAGGCGACAACGAGCCCCTCGCAGGTGCGAGCCATGCGTAGGCCACGTGCGAGCCTTCTCCTGCGAGCTTCGGATCTGCGACGCGTGTCTTCTTTCTGACCGTCCGATCAGAAGCCTTGCCCCTATAAATAGAAGGGTGCGAGACCTCCCGGGTAACTTTGGAAAAATTTGCCCCTTTTCACCCTAAATCTTATATTTCTTTCATATTAACATCCCCAGAAGCCCCGATACTTATTCAAAAGCCCAGAATACTCCACGAAGTGCCCGAGAAGCCCGGAAAATTTATCTTTTCGGTTTCGAAGCACGACTTTTGCAGAGCTTGGTTTCTCAATAAAACTCCTGGTTTTTTTAGAAACGATCGTTTTAGGAAACGAATTGCTGCCCGATTATCATCAAATCAAGTGAGTGTATAGTAACCTTCATCTTACACCTAGATATGAAGTATTTTATATGAAATACGTGCTACGTGTAATTATATTAATTGTTTAACTGAGGTGACTGTTGAATTGATGTTTTATACAAGTTTTAAACTGTATATGTATTTTTATCTACAAATATGTTGGGTAAAACATGGGTAAATAGTGATGTGTGATAAAATAAAAGTGATGAGAGGCCTCGATGTGTTTTGAGATCCAGTCATCTAGCAGGTAAAACCTGTAGGTGTTAATGAACTGAAAATGTTCATTCGCTGTACTGCATCCCCTCATGGTTGCCTTTAGGACATGTATGGCTGAGGAAACCCCTTAGCACTAGTGTCCATCCCGATGATATTCTTTACGCTAGGTCCCTTGTGATAAGTGTTTAGGGACGTAAAGTGAGGATAACGGGAACGAGTAATCAGGGTTATTGTTGATTGATGAACTTAGTAATTTTATTATTATTGTGGGTGGAAAATCCTATATGATCACGAGGCTCCCAAGCCTGACCCACTCAGCATTTTATGTTACAGGTAGTGGACCCCGAGCATAGTCGGAGGACGACGAGAGATTTTTGGATTATAGGCCAGTAGTTGTAAATAACTGTTGAAAGGCTTATGATGTCTTGTTTATTCTTTTGATCTGTATTGGAACATGACATCCCGAGGTTTTGATATATATGGAAAATATATACCTTCTTAATGAAGGGTTTTGATAAACTCTTATCATATGTTGTTTGGGGACCAATTCCGCAACATCTTTTAAAAATATTTCTCTAATTTTATTTTAAAAAGCATAAATTAAATCGGTCTTTTCTGGCCGAGAAATTAGGGGATGTCACAATTTACAACCGACGGGGAAGTTGAAGACGAAAGGGAGCGAGAGGACAGGTGTTTCGCTGCCAAACCTGTCAGTACTTAGATCAACGAATGTGATGAGTTGATCAAAAAGGTACAAAATATTCTTGCTTCTCTGAAAATACCTGTTCCTAATTATGAAAAGGAATTAAATAGCTTAAAATCTAAATTCTCGAGCATAAGTAGCAGTCTCACCCAAACCCGTGTCACAAATTCTAACCTAACTGATCAAATCAGCAAGATTTCTTCAAAGAGTGAGGAAAGGAGGATGTGGATCGAGCAAAAAGAGAAGGAGTTGATTAGGTCTAAGGATGAATCAATTTATTTGCAAAGAGACAATCTTAAACTTCTTAAAAAGCAAAATGTGTTTTGTTTAATTGCCAAAAGATTCTATTTTAATATCACTCAGTTGCATCTTGATTGTGAAATAGGAAAGAAGATACATCACATGATTTTGCCTTCCTTGAATTAAAGGAGGATGAAATCGATGCTGAAGCCTACAACTGTGAAAGCGTTGTATCTTCTGACGAAGTTTCTCCAGCATATAAAATAGGTCTAGACAAAATTGAATCCTACATAAAGTCCAAAGACCACAAGGACATGCTCAAAAATTTGTTAGACAAAAATGACAGATTAAAATTGAGAACCGAATCTGTACAAAAATTTGACTCTTTGAATGCCAAATTAAGTTCAAAAATTAAAATTGATGTTGAAAACGCATCTGAACTTAATGAGGATGATGATCTAAGTGAAATCTCTATAGAGGATTTGGTGGACTGTTCTGAATTTGTTAAAACCGAACCTAAGTCACGCAAAAACCTAATTTCTGAAAACTCTATTGAGTTTGCTCGCTCCTCTACTGACAAAACCAAAGTTCTCAAAGCTAAAGCTATAGTGTACCAGAAGGTACAAACCACTCCAAATCAAGTCTACATAGTACCATGTGTCACTCCACAAAAAACTGCAGAGTTAACAACTATGGTAGAAGAAGACAATGCTGGTGGATGTGACGAATTTTTCTGGTCGGCCCCAATAGACAACGCTGATGAGACAAAGGGTCTATCTCAGAAAACTTCATGGAGAGTGAAAGGTAGATACATACCTGAACCACTAAATGAGCCAACAAGATATGATGTGCCGAGCACAAGTGGTTCCAAAACATCATTGGGCGAACCTGTGCAAACCTCTAGTGAGACATCATCAGCAAAAAGTGAATGTTGTGCTCACACTTCAAAAGGAAAGGCCAATATTCACAAAAATCCAAAACAGGTAGCTGATAGAAAGCATCAAAGAAATCTAAGATACAAGAAGAATCTCTCCGAAAGAAAACAATTTTGGAAATCTCAAAATCCTCACTTTATAAGGATAGAAAGCAAGAACAAATCGTAAGAGGAATCAAGGAACCAAAAGGAGAGTTTCGGGTCCACGACGGGAATCAAACGAAAAAGTAGTTTCGGTCCTCAGTGCAACACCAACCAAAAGGACGCTTTCGGTCCTTCTATTGAAAGGAGCCGAAAAGGTAGTTTCGGTCCTTCTGCTGAAAGGTGCCGAAAAGGTGGTTTCGGTTCTTCAACTAATAGGAGCCGAAAGGGTGGTTTCGGTCCCTCAACCGAAAGGAACCAAAAGGAGAGTTTTGGTCCCCCTTCCAATAACAACCGAAAGAGCGGTTTCGGTCCTTCACCCAATAACAACCGAAAGAGCGGTTTCGGTCCTTCACTCAATAACAACCAAAAGCGCGGTTTCGGTCCTTCACCCAATAGCAACCGAAATAGCGGTTCCGGTCCCCATCCATACAAGTCCAATCAGAAAACCAGGGGATCCAAAGTAACTTCTAAATCCAACTCTTCCCATTCAAATTCTCGTTCTTCAAATGATTCAAAGGGAAAAAGAAAACTCTTTCCTGAAGATAACAATCTTCCAAAAGAGATTCAAAAGAATGCTGAAATCAACACCACTAATTCCAATAAATCAACCAAAATTAAAGTTTTCACCATAAAAAGAAATGATGAAACAAATTTAGTTAAACGCACATACATGGTTGATATTTCTCTTGTTATTCCCTGTCCTGTAAAAGGATCACAAGGACCCAAGAAACTTTGGGTTCCTAAATCTGCTTAATGTTTTGCAGGTTATTTGTGACGAGCAGTTTGACGAAAAATGGTACATTGACAGTGGCTGCTCACGTCACATGACAGGAAGGAAGGAAGAACTGAGGGAGTTTCGTTCTCTCAAAGATGGTGGCATTGTAAAGTACGGCAACAACTCATTTGGTACTATTAAAGGCTATGGAATGATCACTAATGGCGAGTTCTCTATAAGGAAAGTAGCTTATGTTGAAGGGCTCCAACACAATCTTATAAGTGTATCTCAGCTGGTGGTTGGTACTGGATTGAAGGTATCATTTGACGATGAAGGTTCGGATATTGTCGAGAAGAGAACAAACAACGTTCTGCTGAAGTCAAAGCGAAAGGGGGAAATGCATTCGTTGAACCTCAACCCAATTCGAGGTAAACCAGCAGTGTGCTTACTCACAAAGGCTCACTCTGATGAAAGCTGGTTATGGCATAGAAGACTATCTCATCTGAATTTCAAGGATATCAACAAGTTAATCTTGGGTGATCATGTTCGAGGTCTTCCAGTTCTAAAATTTGATAAAGAACATCTTTGTGCAGCATGTGAAATGGGAAAGCAGAGTAGGCAGAGTCATCCTTTTATTATCAATACTAAGGTGATAGAACCATTGGAGTTACTGCATATCCACCTGTGTGGTCCATCGTCCATTGAAAGTATTGGGGGGAACAAATACATTCGGGTTATTTTGGACGATTTCTCAAGATTTACATGGGTATTCTTCCTGAAGAAAAAGTCTGAAGCCACTCCAAAGCTTAAGCTCTTTATTAAATAGATTGAGACGTAACTAAGAAAGTAGTTCGTAATGTGAGGAGCGACAATGGCTTGGAATTCAAGAACAAAGATTTCGAAGATTTTCTTGCTGAAAAGGGGACGACTCACAATTTCTCAGCCCCTTATACTCCACAGCAGAATGGCATCGTTGAAAGGCAAAATTGATGTCTGTGTGAAGCAGCTCGAACTATGCTATGCTTCGCATCCTTACCTTTGTATTTCTGGGCTGATGCAATCGCAGCTGCATGTTATACTCAAAACAGATCATATTTGAACAAGAGATTCTCCATTACACCTTACGAGATTTTAAACAATCGTAAACCAAATGTGAAATTCTTTCATGTGTTCGGTTCAAGGTGCTTCATCTTCAACTCAAGAGAGAATCGAAATAAGTTTGATGCTAAGGCTGATGAAGAAATTTTCTTAGGCTATTCCTTGAACTCCAAGGCTTATAGGGTTCTCAATAAGCGATCAAAGAAGATTGAAGAAACATACTATGTCACCTTTGACGATAATTATGTCAAGAAGTTGAAATACACAGAAAGTGCAACGCAAGAGATCTTTCCAAACAATGGTCGAGTTACAATCTCTATCTCGAATCTTTTCGAGCAACACATGCTTCTGTTTGATGAGCCTCAAAAGGCGATTGATTCTGAATCAGCTGCAAAAGACAACAAAGTTGATAATCTGAAACAAGTTATCGACGATGCTGCTCAAAAGATGGTTGATGATCAATCCAAAGAAATTGAAAGGCCAGAAGGAAGCGAACCTTCATGTGACCATCCTAATGTCCAGGGGGAGGGTCCAACTCTTCATCATGATCAAGGTTCATCGTTACAGGGGGAGAACTCATCGTCTAATTCTACAAGTTCTACTGAAATTCCAATTTAAGAAAGGAATACCAATACTGGTCCTGAACAGGAGTCATTCTTCGAGGGGGAGAACACCAATGTCAATGATGATGACGTTATGTCTGAGTTAGAAGAAGAAATTAATGCCGAAATGGATCCCACTTATGATCCAAATTACCCTCCTCTTATCAAATGAACTAAAGATCACCCTCAAAGTCAAATTATCGGGGAATCTTCAGAAAAAGTGTTAACTCGTTCTCAAATCAAAGCGAAACAGGCTGCACGCTTTTCTAAAGTCGAGTTTTGTATGTTCAACTCCTTTGTTTCCAAAGTTGAACCGAAGACTGTTAACTCAGCACTTGATCATTCAGACTGGGTTCAAGCCATGCAAGATGAATTAAATGAGTTTGAGAGAAACAAGGTATGGCGTCTTATTCCAACTCCAAAGGATGCTTCGGTTGTCGGTCTCAAATGGGTATTCAGAAACAAGATGGACAAGGAAGGGAATGTCATTCGTAACAAAGCGAGGCTGGTGGTCAAAGGATACTGTCAGGAAGAGGGAATCGATTATGAAGAGACCTTCGCTCCAGTTGCAAGATTAGAGTCTGTTCATATCTTTCTTGCATATGCAGCTCACAAGAACTTTGAAGTCTATCAGATGGACGTCAAATGTGCCTTCCTCAACGGTGAACTTGAAGAAACCGTATATTTTGAGCAACCACCAGGCTTCGTGAACGATAAGTATCCAGATCATTGTTATGTCCTTCACAAAGCTGTATATGGCCTCAAACAGGCTCCCAGAGCATGGTATGAAACTCTCACTCGTTTTGTTAAAAATGTCTAAATTCAAAGAAGGTTCGGTTGACCAAACTTTCTTCCGTAAGCGAGAAGGTAACCACCTTATGATAGTCCAAATTTATGTTGATGACATCATCTTTGGCTCCATGAATCCTAGCTTAACAGCTGAATTCAGTAAATTGATGGAAACTAAATTTGAGATGAGCTCAATGGGTCCAATTAACTTTTTTCTTGGATTGAACATTAGACAGGGACCCGAAGGGATTTTTATTAATCAGGAGGCATACACCAAGACTCTATTAGCTAAATTTGGGATGATGGGAGACTCCAAAGTGAAAGTACCTATGGCCTTTGGAACTAAGCTTACACCCTCATTGGAGAAACCAGCAGCTGATATGACGCTCTATCGGCAAATGATTGGGTCTCTGATGTATCTTACAGCCAGTAGACCTGACATCATGTTCTCAGTCTGTTACTGTGCACGATTTCAAGCCAACCCACGCGAACCTCATTTTCAAGCCGTGAAAAACATCTTTCGCAAGCGAACCTTCTCTCTCGGTCTGTGGTATCCAGCCAACTAAGGATTCTTTGTTCAAGCATTCTCAAATGCTAATTTAGGTGGATGTAGATTAGATCGTAAAAGCACCACTGGAGGATGTCAATTTCTAGATGGTAAATTGGTCAATTGGCAATCGAAGAAACAAACCTGTGTTTCACTATCCACTGCAGAAGTTGAATACATTGTTGCAGCATCATGCACGTCTCAAGTCGTATGGATACAAAGTCAACTTAGGGATTACAGACTAAACATGAAGAAAATCCCACTATATTGCGACTCTGAAAGCGCAATTAGGATTTTTCACAACCCAGTGCAACACTCAAAGACTAAGCATATAGCACTGAGGTACCATTTCATCAAGGATCACGTCGAAGATGGTAATGTAGAAATTCACTTCATCAGAACGACTGATCAACTGGCTGACATATTGACAAAGGCCTTACCTGAAGCGAGCTTCAATAAGATTCTTCAAGGCCTATGAATGATGCAAGCTGAATCTATACCAAAATTGCCTTCGCTTTCATAAAGGTATCAAGCGAAATAGAGCGAACCGAAATGAACAAAAATGAACCGAACGTTCGGTCTATTTCGGGTTTCGGTCCTTCTGAACTCATTCGCTTCTTTTTCTTAACAAGGCATTTTAACTGTATTCTTTTGTAAACTTTTTCATTCCTTCTTTTCCACATATAAAATTCCAAAAAAAAAAAAAAAATTCTCTTTTATTCTCATAAAAATACTTATAAATTCCAAAAATATTTTTTTTAATTAGTCAATTCTCATAAAATACAAAATATTATATATATATATATATATATATATATATATATATATATAAATAAAACGTTTTTATTTTTATTTAAGTGTGTTTCTCGATGGCAAAGCTAAGGCAGGTAAATGGTTTATTAGTTAGGAATCCCTAGAAGCATGCTGCTGTATGTTGACTAAAGCCTCGAAAGATTTTTGAGTGAAGCCTTAATAAAATAATATATACCAATCATGTTTTCCCAATCCAAGCTGTCAAATTCACTGTAATCATGAGCTACCTGACTCTACTCACATTGAGTTTAGAGTTTTCTGCTTGGTCCTTCTTTTCTTTAACGTAGAGGTACATTCGCTTCTTATACCATCTCCATCACATTTTTCTCCATTATAATTCGTTTCACCAATAGAAACCCTGAGACTCTCATCATTAACCACTGAGGTTTATGGTTATACAAAATCTGCGTTCATGATCTTAGTTTCATGTCACTATGTACTAAGTGAAACCCAAAGTTCAACACCACTAATGAATTGATGGTGAATTCTAATATTTAAGATCTTACTTGTTACCTAATGAAATCTCTTTTTTCTTTTGAGTGATCTTTATGAGTTTGTCTTTCACCAAGGCTTCTCTTACCATAAAAGATCCAATTTTTTTTTGAGATTTCCTTACTTCCTTTTGTCACTATAACATTTATCCTACCTACTTGTTCAACAGATCACAATGATCTCACAAGTACTTCATTCAGTTTCGGTCTTATGTCAAGTATCGAAATTATGAATTGAAGCGAAAGCCACCCTTTTTAACCTTCAAAAGATGCCTTTCAATACTTCTCAACAAGTTATTGATCGTTATTTAATGGGAAACCAAGCAAGCACTTTAATGTCTCTCTTGACTTTGAAGGAAGTGATTTATGCCTAGAATCCATAGTTTTATGTCTAATTAAGACATCACAGATTATCCCTTAAATTTTGCTTTATTTCTTTATCTTTTACACCTTATGCACGAATTTTTTTAATTTTCCAAACTCTAGTTCTTTTATGGCTGTTCAATAAAGCATTATAGGCAACGGAGATTCAAACGTATTTTGAAGTGACGATTGGGTTAAAGTGAAAGCTGACTTAGTATCTATCCAAACGGTTTGGCAATTTGAAAAAGTGTATTTTATGGAATGGCGTGTAAAAAGGAAACATCTTTTCTCTTTCCTGCATCATCGTCGTCATGCCAACGGTTCATCCATCAAATCAGGCGCTATTTTTGAGATAATCCAAGATCTCAGCCGGATTTTTTTCTCTTCCTTGTACGTATAAAAGGAATTGGATCGGTACTCTCTCAACCTTTACCGCTTAACCTTCTCTCTCAAAAGAACATAAGCAATTTTCTGCAACTGTTCATCATCTTCTCCAAGCTACTCCAATGGCAGACTCTTCATCCGTTCACGATACTTCCATTCGTCAACCACTTCTCACCATCAAACCTCAACAGAATCTGATCATCGATCTCACCACGTTCATCTACGAGCCATACATGTTGTATGTTGTTGAGTGTCTCAAATACTCGCCTCTCGTCGAAGCGCTGTCTAAAGTCGAAGTTGTACCGATGTCTTACCTTTCCCTTTTCTACTCAACTGCCTTCTACGACTAGGCTAATGAACGGATTCACTTCGAACTCCATGATGAGAAAACCTCCATCTCTAAGCATCGATTCTTTGCCCTAATTGGTCTTTCTCAAGACCAATCTCTGGTAAAACCTGACTCCATTACAACTGGTCAACTGTTTTCTATGTTCTATTAGATGAGGTATACTGAAACCCTAACCACCGTCACAAAGTTCAAGAAGTCCTGCCTTCCTCCTCAACGGAATGGCGTTTTCACGCTGCTGTTCAAGGGACTTTCTGAGCGAAGCGCTGGCTCAGATGGTGCAAGCAAGTCTTTCATGACTGTGTTGTATGGGTTGTACCATGGGATTGAGCTGGATTACAGGTCTATTATCTGGCAGCAATTGGTTTAAAGCTTGGTCTCTTCATCAAGGCATTCTGAGATTTCATGTGGACGATTTTGGTCGATCATCACGAATTGGGCAATGGACCGCCTTCACGTTCCAATAATAGCGGATTCTCTTCTCTCATCCGTTGCTACCTTTCATACTACCAAAATAATTGTCACCGATCCAACCAAGTTCTCGTTTATTGGATCCATTCCTGAAGCAATGCTCGGGCGTATTTCTGCGTCGAGTAATGTTCTCCAACAATACAGGAAGCTTCAAGTGTCAGGACCAAGGGAGCTTATGCCAGCAATGGTTCGCTCTATCGAAGAGCCTGACAAGCCAGCCAAACGGGGAAAGAAGCCTGATACTCAGAAGGATGGACCTGTCTCTAAAACAACCAAGGGGCAGACCCCCAAGAAATGAAAGTCCGACAAGGCTGCAACGTCACAGGCTCCACCGAAGAAACAAAAGAAACCCGCTAGGAGACTTATTCTGCAATCCTCAAGCGATTCAGATTCAGAATATGTCCCTCCTAAGCACAAGAATGCTCCTCCTTCGGAATCTGAGAACGAAAGCTCAGACGATGAGGCTTCGGGCCGAGGTGACACTCCGCCTCGCTCCCCTACCCCATAAATTCCAGTTAGTTCTCACCCGTCTTCACCTCCACCAGTAACCATACTAGTATCCATCCCTCCTATATCTCCCATTCCAACCACTCAACCATTCACTACAATTCCTATCCCCACTCCCATTTTCACAGATACCACTACTACCACTACTACTACAAAACCTCATTTTATTGTTCGCAATCCACCAGTAACCGAACCACCTGTCATAACCGAACCTCCACCTAATTCAAAACCCTTATCTCCCACACAATCCACTGAAACAACCCCTATTTTAGGCGGTGAGGACTTGGAATTTGATTCCACATATTTCAGTCCTTACCGTGTGCAGAGCGATAATGATGACGATGAGCCTGTTACGAAACGTCATCTCAAGGCAATAAATGAGAAGCTTGATCAACTACTCTCATCCTCTACCTCCGGCGCTTATTCTGAAGCTGCATTGAAAGCCTTGTTCTCCTCTGTTATTACAGAACATAGTGCCACATTATCTGTTGCAGTCAAAGCAATTGATGCCTCTACTTCACAATGTCAACATGCCTCTCTTGCTGTTGATGCTTCTACTAAGGAGTGCAAGGAAGCGACCGCAAAAGTCGATAAACTAGTCTCTGAAGCTCACCTGTTTTTAGATTCCTTGCAGGCTACTGCTGCAAAGAACGCTCAAACTGTCAACGCTTCAGTGGAGAACCTTCAACGGTCTCTTCAATCTAAACGCTCAAACCTCAAAGCTGCCCGACAAGCCATTGAAGCTGCCAACGAAACTCTACATGCTAACGTCAATGACCGATTGACTCAGCTGGAGGCGGAGTTAGCTGTAGAGAATCGTATTATGGATGAGCTGGACAGGCACACCGCACAAATCAAATTGCAAATCCACAAGCTGCGTACTGCTCATGCTGAGGTGAATGACCTAAAGTCAGGAAGGGAGGTCATTAGGCGTTCTGCTGCTGATGTTCACTCCATCCTCCTCCATCTCATTGAAGCTCACGATCCTATCATTACCATAACCATCAGACGTCATCTGGCAGACAAGCTCCGACCAACATTGGACATCCTTATTCGCATCGAGGGTGTTCCGGTGACTGGGGTCCAACCGAAACAAGGGGGAGAGAAGGTGACAACTCAACCTCCTTCTGGACCGAAACCATCCACTGAACCGAAGGGGAAGCTTCGGTCAGTAATAAGGATAAAAAGAAGAAGAAGATTGGCGAGGATGACACAGACAATGAGGATGATGTCTATGCCGAGAATCCCAAGAATCCCTTCCAGAAAGTAAAGAACTCTGAAAAGGAAATGGAAGAAAATTTCAAGAAACAACGAGCTGAGCTATAGCAGAAGCAAAAGGACGCGGAGCTCCTAGAGAAGAAAAAGTCCATGTTTCCTGTTTGAACTATAGATTCGCTCCAAAGATGCGCGATTGATGAACCGAGGATTCTCTGGCTTGAGCCAATAATGTCCTTTGGGCTCGAAAACTCCAAGGATGCACAGTTCGATATGCCAATCACTTGAAAGGCATTTATCTTCCATTACTTCAATTCGACTGTTGCTATTCTGTCCCCAGACCCGAAGGTAGACAGGGATCTTCTAGAGTTTTACTTGGAGTTTGCACAGCCCAAGTACCTGAATTGGAGCTCAAAGAAAATTACTACCGTCAAGGTTCTGAAGCCCTATTCAGTGGGGAAGTTTATTAATGTCAAGTTCAAGGTGACTCGAGGAACCGAAGGCTCAGTCCACAACTTCACCCTCGCTGATCTACCGAACCTGAATCCCCATGACTGGATACTCCTCAACAACATTCTTCTGTCAAATCCTAATGAGTACCAACCAATAATTGATCATGTCAAGCGTATGCTTGTTTGCTACATACATGAGGTAGCGAAGATGGACCAGGAGATTGCCTCTACCATACATAAGCGAACAACGATCAAGAACATGGGCATAGCTGGAAATGTTAACACTATGATCAAGGGGAAAATAGATTCAAAGTACCACACCGTTATGTTCATCAGAGGCGAATGTCAAAAATGCCTGTTCGATCTTGTTGACAAACACCTCTTCTCAATGCCTTGCCTGGAGCATATCTTGGAGATCATTCAAAGGTGTGAACAGAACAGTGCTGCTGATAAGAAATTATTCACTGACATGCTGAGGTGGTACATACAGTTTTGACAAACTCTTCTCGCCATAATTCCTCGTCTATTCAAAGTTGTAAAGACGGTGATGCCAACACAGAAGAGATGATCTCTTGCCTCATTTGAGGCAAAGGGGGAGATTGTTGGGTCTATTGGATTGCGTAATGGGCTCGGTCCTTAGCCCAGTTTTGATTTCCGGTATTAAGCTTGTCCAACCGTGCATGTTTTTGTTCTAGGGTTTAGTATATAAGCTGCATGCATGCAACAATTTTACTGAATTTTTAATAAAACATGTGTATGCATCAGTAGAAGAAACATTGTGTTATCGTTAGAAAATTCAAACGTAAGGTTGCATTTGAATGTAAAAAAGGTTGCATATATTGTAATAAAAATCACAATAAAGGTTGCATATATTGTAAAAAAAGTTGCATTTTTTTCTTCTAAAAATATAATAAATGTTTCATTTGATTGTAGAAAATGTTGCATTTATGTGAATAAAACTATTAAAAAAAATTACATTGCAGTATAAAAAGGTTTCCTTTGAACATTAAAAAAGTTGCATTTGCATGTTAAAAAGTTGCATCCTAGAAAGGTTGCATTTGAAGAATACATGCAACTACTTTAGAAAAGGTTGCATTGTTTTTACTAAAAAGGTTGCTTTTTTTTTTTTACTAAAAAGGTTGCTTTAGGCCTAATGCATCTCTATTTGATGCCGCCTCGGGTTAAGGTTGCTTTAGGCCTAATGCAACCTTTTAAAGGATTAATGTAACATTTTCTCAATGTTTTATTAGCTTCATTTTGTTGCAGTGGATTCAAATGACAACAATTGACTAGAAAATATGTCGAGCTAATAACATGTCCAAAGGCCTAATGCATCTCTATTTGATGCCGCCTCGGGTTAAGGTTGCCTTAGGCCTAATGCAACCTTTTAAAGGATTAATGTAACATTTTCTCAATGTTTTATTAGCTTCATTTTGTTGCAGTGGATTCAAATGACAACAATTGACTAGAAAATATGTCGAGCTAATAACATGTCCAAAGGCCTAATGCATCTCTATTTGATGCCGCCTCGGGTTAAGGTTGCCTTAGGCCTAATGCAACCTTTTAAAGGATTAATGTAACATTTTCTCAATGTTTTATTAGCTTCATTTTGTTGCAGTGGATTCAAATGACAACAATTGACTAGAAAATATGTCGAGCTAATAACATGTCCAAAAGCCTTAAAATATATTTGAATGCTTCCATGTAATGATCCATTCGGATTATGAGACCACTTCACAATGTCATATGTTTTGAAGCCTTCAAACCTATAATGTACCATGACAACTCCACAATAGTCTTTATGTTTTTTCTTCTACCATGCCATGTCTTCCAATAAGAAACATTAACATGCATTAAGACTATTTTTAATGTTTTCTTGTATTTGATTCAACAAATAAGCAATGTGTTTATTAATTAAGGCGGTTAATGTAAGAGGCAATAGTTGTATAATGATCCTTATTAACAAAATTGCTAGAATGGTCCTTTTGGTATATTAAAAATTGCCACTTTGGGACAAACATGTTTAGACTAGTACCAGTGGTCTAAAAGTTTCCATTTTGCAATGAGTTTGGTCCATTTTGGTGATGATTTTGCCCTTTGTATTTTCTTTTTCTCATTTTTTATTACATAAATAAAAAAGGAAGAAGAAAGTACTCTCTCTCTCTTTCTCTCAACATCAAAACCATTGTTTTGTTGTTCATCTTTTTTTTTTTCAATTTCTTGTTTTTTTTCTTAGAAAAGTGAAGAACAGATGAATTGGGTCTTTTCCACCTGCAATTTGTGTTCATAGTGAAGGTGGGTGAAGATCTGTAATGTTCGTCGGAGAAATCCTAACAAAACCCTAGCCTCCAGCGCTGCCAACCCTAGATCTATAATGAACTGGGTCTTCTGCATTTTTCTCATCGTAAGCAACACCCTAGCCTCCGGCGCCGCCAACCGGTGGCGGCTATGCCAATTAGTGAGCTTACACAATGGATTTCCACCTCCTGAGAATCAATGAGTACCACCGACAGCACATCAACAACTTCAGATGCAAGCATCGATGATTCCGATAGTGGAAGAGCATTAACCCCCAATCAAACTATCCTTAAAGCATTCGTTGGAGCAACCCACGTATGAGTGGATTTTCTAAATGTGGCTTGATGTCGATTTCTGGATTAAAAGTTTTTTTTTTGCATTCTTTCATCTTTTTGTTCCTAAAAAACTTGTTCTTTTTCCAGATGAAGATATGAAATGGATTTCATCCAATCAGGCCTACATCTACAAAAATCGACTTTAGCTTTAGGGTTCACGTTAGAAATCGATTCAGAATAAAATTGGGTTTTAAAAATCAAATTTCAGTGGATATTTGTTAAAAAGGAAATATAGAGATACAAGTGTGAGTTCGTTAAAGAAGAAGTTGGAATCACAATGGGTTGTTTGTTTTTTTGTTTGTTTGTTTGAGAGATGAGTGGTGATTTTTGTATGTTTCTTATCTTTTACAATGACGGGTCTACAGGTGGAGATTGAGGTGGCAGACGGTGGTGGCGGCGGACTATAGTCGTGGCGAAAGATATTCTTGAGTTTATGAAGATGTTTTTAGGTGTTTATCAAAACAAACCGAGAGAGAGAGAGAGGGGGGGGGAGAGAGAGAGTATTTTTTCTATTTCTATAATAGAAAAATTAAAAAAAAAAAAAGAAAATACAAAGGTCAAAATCGCCATTTTATAAAAAAATGAACCAAAATGGACCAAAATTACAACAAAATAGAAACTTTTGAACCATTGGTGCTAGTCCAAACATGTTTGGCCAAAAGTGACAATTTTCGACATCCCACAAGGACCATTCTTGCACTTTTGTCATATTTTTATTGCCCATTTAAGATATAAAATATTTGTATATTCACTCGTATAATCTTTAATTTCATAAACTTTAAGATCCCTAGTTTGGGATTGATCAAAGTGATACTGTCTTTTTTTAAATGTACCGTACTTTCAAATTGCATTTATAACCTATTATGTTTTAAAATTACTTCCAACAATCTCTCTCTCTCTCTCTCTCTCTCTCTCTCTATATATATATATATATATATATATATATATATATATATATATATATATATATATATATATATATATAGGGTTATGTTCATGTGTTTTTACATTTATTGCGTGCTAGAATGCACCAATAGGAATTTAGTAAATTAAATAATTATTTAATTAAATAAATATAGTTATTAAATGATTTCCGTAATTGTATGTATATTAAACGATATCCATAACTATAATTCGTTTTTTTATGGAAACTAATTAAATTCGTCATTAATGTCAGCAATAACATTCATTCAGAATGATCCGCATCTAGGTTTTCATGTATGAGTTCGTGTTTTGTTTACTGACCTACTCACTTAAAATACAACAAAGTTGCATAAAATATGAAGAATGAGAGTGTATTCTACTAGAATACATTCTCATTCTTCTAGAATAAACTATCATTCTACTTCAATACACTTTCCTTCTCCAAGTTATAGGCAACTTTGTTGTATTTTGAATGAGTAGGTCATGAAACCAAATATGAACCAATACATAAAAAACTAGATACAAATTTACTCTGAAAGAATATTTTTACTAATATTAATGACAAATTTAATTAGTTTCCAGAAAAAATTAATTATAATATGTATATCATTTAATATACATATAATTATTGAATTCATATAATATCTATCTTTGTTTGATTAAATAATAATTTAATTTTTACTAGATTATTTTTGGTCCATTCTAACACACAATAGATGTGAGAAACGTTTGAACACACACACACACACACACACACACACACACACATATATATATATATATATATATATATATATATATATATATATCATACATACTTATAAAGCTAACATTTTTTATTGAATCTTATGCATTTGAAACCCCCTTTTTTAACTTCCTCAAACCATATTCATTTGAAACCCCCCTTTTTAACTAATGCAACTCAAAAGTTTTCTTAATTATGATTTAACACTCAAAAGTTTTATAACTTATATTATGTTTAATTAGCATTTAGTGAAAAGTTTACTATAAAAGACCAATCTTTTGGGAAGATATGCATACAAATCATAGACAAATTTCAAACAGAAAACAAACTTAAAGGTTGTTGTGTTGGGTTCAGTGAAATTTTAAAAAATGCTGCGATTTTTTGATAAAAAAATTCAAAAAAAAGTTTTGTGATGTCTTGGTATTTTTTATAAATATTGTAAGTCCCCAATCTGCCTGTGTGTCAATCTGATCCGTTTGATGGTGCAGAATCCCAGTCAAACGGATGATGTCAAATCAAATAGAAGAGAAGGAGAAGGAGAAGATGATGAATCTTGTATGATTTGATTAGAATAAAGATCCGGATACAAGATTCACACACAACACACACTCTTTTTTCTCTCTCTCTAGGCCATACATTCCTTTTCTGTTCATCACACTCCACTCCTCACCCCTAACACCTATATATGTACAAGGGGAACAAGGGCCGGAGAACTTGGGCCGTAAATGGGTTTACGCCGTAAACCTGTTTACGGCTGTAAACTCAACCGTAAACACGTATACGGCCGTAAGCACCAAGCTGTTTACGGTCCAAGACACAAAAATACGTTTTCCTAGAAAAGTAAAGTATAAACCATATTTTTGACCCAACAATCTCCCCCTTGGTTTATAACTTTTTTTTTCTAAATGACCCAACAAGCTCCCGCTAAAATGTAGCTGGCGTTTCTTGTTAATCTTCATTGAGAGATTGGCTTCAACATTTATCTTCAAATTCTTCACAACTTCAAGATGAACTTGATGAATCTTCAAAGAATGACTTCATCTTGAGCACTTGAGCTTTTCTTCAAGATTTGACTCTGAACACACATTGGGTGAGGAGGCTTAAAGTGCTGATTCTTGAAAGATAGCACATTCAGCTTGAGAATCTTCAAAGAGAACATCAGGGAGAGCAAATCTTCTGTATCACTTCAGTAGGTTTAAGATAGCAGCATACTGATTGAGGAGGCTTCAATGCAATCCGTCACATAATCTTCAATTTCAGCTTCACCTTGCTTCTAGGGTAGAAAAAAATTGAATGTTGAAAGAATAATCTTCACTTCTTGCTCCTTCGAATGAGAATTCTTCGATGATCACGGATGAAGCCTTAGCTCAGAAAGCTTTGACACAAACTCCATGAGTTTCATCTTCACCTAAATTCACTTTTCAAGACAAAACAAAACTAAAAGAAAATTTAGCACACAATATTTTTGGGTTTTTCATATTTTCTAAGAAAAATAAAACAGAAACAAAAATATTTTTGGAATTTTGATTTTATTGAACAAGAAATAAAATAGAGTATAACACTATTTTTTGATTTTGAATTTTCTGATTTTTGTTTGTTTGTTTGTTTTTTTTGTTTTTTTTAATTCTCCCCCTAAATTTGTGCATAGAGGAAAACTATGAACAAATTTAACAAAAAGAAAAATATTTGGGATCAAAGTTGTGAGACAGCCTGAACTTGTTTATCAGTACCTTCACCTTCATGAATAGATCTGGTCAATTGTTGGTATTGTGGTCCACTTAAACATGAAGAATATTGGCAAACTTTTATAAATAAACTATTTTGCTGACGACGACCACGGGTATTGTTGTCCACTTAAATTAAGTAGCGAGATCTACAGACAACTTCTAAATAGTTCGATTATAGTTGCACTAGAACATGTTCCCCACTTCCCGATATACCCTGGTTATCAAGAACTTCCAAAGAACTCCTTACTTTAGGTGAGTAAACAATTATTAAAAAGGAAGTCAGATTTAAAGATAGATGCATATGTTGTGTCCCAGGTCAGATATATTTCATTCACGCAGAGGGGATAACATATGGCTAACTAGGATAGAGGGATTGAGAGGTAGAATGTTGCATATGTTGTGTCCCAGGTCGGATCTTCCGATCACGCAGAAGGGACAACATATGGCTAACAGATAGAAATAGTTTCATAGATAAGTAGATATGTAGAAATAGAGTTGCATATGTTGCATTCCAGGTCGGATCTTCCAATCACGCAGAGGAGGCAACATATGACTGACAGATAGAAAGCAAGAAAATAATTTCCTACAGACCTACTTTATCAGAACCCCCAGTCGCCCTATCAGAACCAGAATTAAGGACATAAGTCCGTACATCAAGGAAAAGTTGAACCACTGTTCTAAAGAAAAAACTATAAGAAAACGAAAAATTGTCTTTGAAAAGAATCAGTTTAAGATAAACTCATGAGTATAGAGAAGAAAACACAAACCATAATTCACCGATTGAATTTGCATCCAGAAGGTCTGAGAACAGCACGCATAAACTCAGAACAGATCCGAAAATTCTTTACGTCATTAAGCACAAACCCCATGTGATCCCTTCTTTTCTTCCCTTCTTTCCTTTCCCGCAAAGGACACACTCTCGAACAAAGTTTTGAGTGTTGTATAGTTGAGAGATGTCCCCTATCATATGCCAGGAGCAGCCACTACCAACAAACAGAAGTCTGATGATATGCCTCCATAGCTGCTCTAACATAGAGCGGGATCAGTTGGTCTTTGGAACCTAGTCCATTTTGAAACTGGGTCGAACTTTTTCACCAATGCAGGGTACTCTCTCCCATGACATATCCTGGTTATCACAAACAAAAGATGTAGAATTATTATAAGCATTAGGAGATTTAGGAGAGTGAGCCTTTGGAACCCATTTGTATTTGGGTTTAACCCATTTCTTTTTCGATCTGATGGGTGGCTCAGTGCTTGCTTTTGATCTTAATTTCGGCCGTTGAGATGACTTTGATTTTGGCTTCACGGGAGCATCTGTTGGATTTGCCTTCTTGGCCGACATTCCCTTCTTGCCTTTGGGATTCGGATTCTTGGCCTTGTGGGTTTGATTCTTGGCCTTCTGCGCATTCCAGTCACCATTGTCTGAACGTAACCTGGAAGGGTTTCTTTTGAAGTATCCCCCACTTGGCGCGTTTTGACATCCTTGTGTGTAGTAGGGAACGTATACACGATTAGGACAATTTCTGGCAATGTTTCCAGGTGTTCCACAGTGAAAACATGTCTTTTTCTTCACTGGGAAGTTGTCACTTCCTGCCCCTGGTGGCATATCCTTGCCTTGTCTCTTATGGTTCCCACAAGCACAATTACAATAGGCACTCTGTTTCACTGGAATTGGTGGCCTATATTTCTCAATAGCAGGTTGATCAGAAGAAGCTGAGTTCGAAGCAACAGATTCAGAGCTCAAGGAGATGTTGGTTTGTTCAATGGTTTTCTCCTTGTTCTCATCTTCTGCTCCTTTACTATCAGACACACTCTCTTCAGCTGCTTGCTTGGATTGATTTAAGGATTGATCTGTAGGGGAAGTAGAAACGTTAGTATTTTCAACATTAATAAATCCTCCTAAAACAAAACCAGATGGCTTTCCATAAACCATGAATGGTTCGTTGGCAATCTCCTCTTTAGACAAATGTTGATACTGATATGTATGATTAAAAGGAGGAGGTACATTATCGTATCCTAAACCCTTTGACTGATTATGTTTAAATTCCATGTAATGGTCTATCATGTTGGCAACTACTTCACTTGATACATCAAACTTTTTAAAATCAAAATTTGCAGTTTCAAATTGCCCTTTTAATGTATCAAGCTCAACAATTAACTAAGCATTCTGTCTCTTGATATAATCATAATGTTCACATTTTTCACTGTAGTCTTGCTGAATTCTCTTAAAGTCCTTTATTTTTGTTTCTAATTCATCCTTCAGGGGTTTCTATCCTTTCCTGAGTTGATATCCTTCATATCTCAGGTCCTCAACTTCTCTTTTTAATAAATCAATTTGTTCCCGAAGAAATTTAATTGTAGCTTCACTAGGTAGTGTACATGAAACTTCACATGATTGAGAACATGAAACTTCATTTACGGAACTCATTGTTTTTCCACACTTCAAAGCGTCAAATCCTTCAATAAAAGCAGCAAGACTAAGACGATTGAGATCTTTTGTTTTCTTGATGACAACTACGTTCATATCCCACGACTTCAGAAGTGAATTTAGCAAGCTTTTGTTTATCTCAGATTTAGTCAAGAAGATCCCAACTGTATTCATCTCAGTAGTAAGTGTAGTAAATCGCTGCAACTGAGCTTCCAGGGATATAATTGAACATGTTGAACTTTTGTCTTAACATCTCTTGACGACTCTCTTTCATGTCTTTATTTCCCTCGTTGACCTTAAAAGTCATTAAAAGCACAACTAGAAGCCAAAATCAAACTTAAAAATCAAACCATTTGACTACAAACCTCAAAAGTCAACCTTAAAAGTCAAATTTAAAAAGTCAAACTCAAAAGTTAAATTTGAAAATTTAAAAGTCAAACGAGAAAGTCAAAGTTTAAAGTCAAAGGTCAAACTTGAAAGTCAAAGTCAATTTTTGAAGACAAAAGTCCAAAATAAAAGTCAAGAATTAAAAATTAAAATTTTGGGTTGAAAATTGAATTTAAAATAAAAAGTAAATTGATTTTGGGGTTAAAAGTGTCAAATTTTCGAAATTAGATGCGAAAGGGAGTGTTTTTGAATTAAATTTGGGAGGAAAAGAACATCCAGCAAGCTGGATCAGATGGCAAGGGCGCTGGAATGATGAGGTGAAGCACCCGAGTTCGATTCCTAGAACCTGCGAGTTGCTTCCTATTTTTTTGAGATGCGCGTGGGAGGAGGAGGTTTGCTGAACGAACACGAGCGAAGTGCGAGGTGCGAGGCCGAGAACTTAGAAGCCGGAAACGTGCGAGACTGTGCCGCAAACTGCTGAGCCGTAAACTGCGTACCGTAAACCCGCGAGACCTCGGACCGTAAACTCCGGGGCCGTAAACTGTTTTCGGACGTAAAATCCTTGGAAACCCTAGCTGCTGGCCGCCACCCCTTCGTTGGTTACGACCAAAAACAACGATTTTTGCCCCTTTTTGCTCCAAAACTCGATCAAAAACTCGTTTTTATCAAAAATGCAAATAACAAACCCCCTTATTTTTCAGAGTTCTATCCAAAAACGCAAAAATCTTTTCAAAATAAGATCAAATATGCTCCAGAGCTGAAAAAATTGACTGATATAGTCCAAGCTCTGATACCAATTGTAAGTCCCCAATTTTCCTATGTATCAATCAGATCCGTTTGATGGTACGGAATCGCAATCAAATGGAGGATGTCAAATCAAATAGAAAAGAAGGAGAACGAGAAGATGATGAATCTTGTATGATTTGATTAGAATAAAGATTCGGATACAAGATTCACACACACCACACACTCTTTTCTCTCTCTAGGCCGTACATTCCTTTTCTGTTCATCACCCTCCACTCCTCACCCCCTAACATATATATATATATATATATATATATATATATATATATATATATATATATATATATATATATATATATATATATATATATATATATATATATATATACAAGGGGAGCAAGGGCCAGAGAACTTGGGCCGTAAATGGGTTTACGGACGTAAACTCAACCGTAAACACGTATACGGCCGTAAACACCAAGTTGTTTACGGTCCAAGACACAAAAATACATTTTCCTAGAAAAGTAAAGTATAAACCATATTTTTGACCCTATATATATATATATATATATATATATATATATATATATATATATTATAATAGAGGTCAAAAACTTCAACCAAAATTCATTTAAAATGTAATATTTCAAATGCTTTTTAATAATGATTGTAAAAAGTTCAACATGTGTTACTTAGTTGATTGATTAATAAAAATATTAATGTTTTGAAACTCTTAATTCTTAAACTTATATTATTTAATTTGTTAGTTAACTAAAATATTTTTCCTACATAAAGATAACATTTTTATGTTTGGTTACGCATATTTGTTTATCTAATTAGAAAACAAGGTGTACATAGAATGACTACTTCAATTTTACATAAGAATCGATACCACTAGAGATGTATGTTGTCTTTAACCGGTGGTAGGAGATCCACATACTCTTTTTAACTATTTATATTAATGCTTAGTAACATCTATTTTATATTCCTATTCACCTTAATTTTTTAGGTACAAATTAAGGAAGAGGATTCTCGGCACACCAACATAAAGTCAAAGTACGTCTTGCAAAATATGTAATTAAAATTAAATATCATATTTACTAATCGACTTATTTTAAAACTCTTGATGACATTTATGTATACTGATATATTTTGTATAACTTCATTCTTAATTTCAATATTTAATATTTGAAAGTTCATATACGAAACCTTGAATGTTTTGGTGTAATATAAATAGTGTAATAGAAAGTTTATTAGTTCAATATTGTTTATTAATAGCTCATTCAAAACAACTTATTTCTTATTTTATGCAAAAAAAATATTATCGGACATAAGAAAAGTAGATTATATTAATGTTATACAAAAACTTATAATATATATTAGATATTATAAAAGTAAATGTAAAGTTTATAAGGTATGGACTATATTAGATAGTATCAAAATATAAATTGATGGATTTTTATGTTAGTTGATAATTCGGTTAATGCCCAAAACATGACTAAAAACATAAATTTCAACATATTTCTATTTTTTCCATAATTATTTTAACCACTTAAATGCATTCTTACGCAACGCGCAAGGTTACGCCTACTATATATAATGTTTCCTGCAACTATTGTGTGTATGAATGGACCAATCACAAATTAGTAAAAATTAAATTATTTATTAAATCAATAAGTGTATTTAGGATCTTTTGTACTTTTAATTAATATAGTCATTTAATGGAATTCCTACAATTAAGGAAAGAGAATAAATTTATATGACCTAGTATCTCTCTTATATCTTCTTCAGGTTTTTGAAACGTTCGTTCCACACTTCCATCGTCGCCTACAAAAACCATTGCTGACGCCCTCTTCCATCTTATCCTCTATGTTGAGATTCATGGTCGGCCCAAGCATTTACGTATACTTCTGTCTAAGTGAAATAATGACAAAAAGAAGGGCACAAGTCTGCCAAAACGTAACCACAATGATGCTAAAAAATAGAAATTGATTCATCTATTTGGAATCTCGATATTCTTGCAAGTAATTAGAGTCGTGTATGCTTGGATTATTGCAGCTTGTGGAAACCAGAAAGAGTAATCCTGGACTTGTTCTCTTTTTATCTAATTTCTGGAAAGTTGTAAATTTCTAAAATTCTTATTTTTGTATTTCAATTAATAAGCAATGAATAGATACATTTATACAGAGGACTAAGAAACTACGTCAGGACACAAGAACTCAAAGAACGCATCCTACCCTTCTTCCTTGAATTTCGATTATTGTTCCACCTGTGTGATATAGTCTCAATTAATGGGGGTATCTAACATCAATTCTCTCGAAATGGAAGATCAAGATCCAATTCTATTATAATGGAATTTCGATTTTATGCAATGGAATCTCAAGTTACTCGTTAGTATTTGAGGGTATACACTCTTTTATTGTAAATTTAGTCACATTCATGTACTTATCAATTACATATGTTGTATGTTTCATGAAATGGAGTATAAAGATGTGAGCATCTGATTTTGCCCGCCAAATATGTGCTAAAATGTTTGAATCAAATACTTCAGCCAATTTTTTTTGGTAATCTTTGAACTGTCATATCTCTCTCGTTCTAGCTTGGATTGATTTGAATTTTTATTTATTTGTTTATTGCATATTCTCTTTTCTGTTAGGCACAAGTTAAGTTTTGAAGTCATTTTAATTAGATTAATAGTGGCTCAGTTACAGTCCTTCGAACATGGGATGTTATAGCTATATTTTCAACACTTTTACCTTGTTCACAAATTTTTGTGATTGTTGAACTGCCATATCTCCCACATACTAGCTTGTAATAAGCTACATTTTTTCCAATGTATTGTCCTATGTGTTAACAACAACGTAGTCTCTAGAATCACTGTAATTAGATTAAGTCGATTATTTGGATCAAGCGACTCGAGGATTACTTGACTAAGTGACTCGAGGATTACATTTTATTAGAATACTTGATATTAAGCATTTGTTTTTGCTCTAGCTAAAAAAAACAATAAGTATATGTAGGATCAATTCTTTCTTTGTTTATATATCTAATCTACATTCTCAATTCATATAAGTAACAAAAAAGGGAAGCTTTTTTTTTCACAAAAAATTAAAAATAAAGAATCCAAAAATTAAAGAGTCCAAATAAGTTTTGTAACAAAATTTAAAGAATCAAATTATTGGTGTGTAGTTTTTTTTTGAAATAATCCATATATTCTTTTAGAATAGACAAGATTTATTATGTCAAAACTACCAAAGTTTGTTTTATTATTTGTCATATAAAAACATTCTCACAGAATGTTATTCTTGCATAATTCGATTTTATGGCAGTTATTTTCATAGAATGCTTGATTTGATGGCAAATTTCTCATAGAATGCGTGAAGGGAACATGATTATCAAAGGCTTGAAGGTTGGATGATGGTGTGTGATGGAGATGAACAATAGTCATCGGGACATGAAGTGTGAGACGGAGATGAACAATAGTTGTCGAATGGATATTATAAGAATTACTAACTCTAAAACAATGTATTCTTATAGAATGTGATTGTAATGTGTTTTTTTTTTGTTTTTTTTTGGACCCTGATTCTTGAACAAAGCTAATAATATATGAGTATTCTTTAAGAATGTTGTTATTCTTCAATAAATGATTCAATAATTTGTTATATTTATAAGTTCACCGAATAAAAATATGTATATATTTATGTTGTTGGACTATATTTTGTAAGAATAAAATCAACAATATCTTTAGTAGTTTATGTTGACATTTTGTCATTCTGTCAGAATAAATTCGGTTACCATATAAAATTACATTATAATTAAAATTGAATTAATTTAAAAAATTCGGATTTTTAAAATTAGGAAAATTAAATATCCCTAAAAATCCGAAAATTTCCTGTTTTAAATATGGTTAATTGTCTAAAATGCCCTTATATTGAAATTTGTGTGATTATATGGTACATGTTATCCCATTGTAATATCATAGACCTTCAGATCATGACCATTAATTCTATTCATCTATTAGTCCAGAATTGTGCTTACGAGCATACAATAGATGTAAGGTATACAATAACATATATATATATATATATATATATATATATATATATATATATATATATATATATATATATATATATATATTGTTTATGCAACCTAAATCTCTAATAACATTCATAAATTTAATTTCACACGCATCATCAGAGTCATCCTCGATATCACTTAATGAATTAGTAATTTTATCTTCATAAATGAGGATTTTGGTTCATCAAACCCAAAGTCAACATCTAGTAACCTCATATCTATCACTATTAGGCGAAAATAAATTATATATTTTTGATGGGTTGGTTACAAAGTAATATGTGGAACCGGTTCAAATACTTCTTTTTTAGAACATAATTTTGGTCCCTAACTAGTTTTTTTTTTTTTAACTCGGACCGTCCCTAAGGATTCATTATGTTGCACGTTTGGTCCCTAACTAATTTAAAATGACGAATATACCATTATCTATTATTTTAATTGTTTTGTTTTTATGAAATTTTTAAATGAAATTGTAAAAGAAAAATATTTAATAAATGTGGGTCCATCATGCTTACCCATTGTCACACCCCCAAACCGGAACGACAGAAAAGTTCGGGGGCGGAGGACGTCATGTACAGTATCACAACAATTGTATAATAGTAATCAAAGCAACAACAACCATTGTATTAATATTATAAAGTTTACATTGTTTTCAAAACATTTCATGATTTACATTAAAACTATAGCAAAAGTTAAGACGTAAAGCTCTGTCTTCGCAACACCTGAGAGGGTACCTGTCTACTACGTTCCTGAGAATACAAGTGGTTTGAAAAAGTGTCAACATTAAATTTGGTGAGTTCATAAGTATTTTTGTTATAGAAAGTATACTCTTTGTTCTTTGGAAAAGTTCGCCTGTTCCTCCAGAAAATCCTATATTTTCTTAATGAGTAATATGACCATACCCGTTCCTTCTGCGACCATTTAGTGAATACAAATTATATATAATACAAATCGAATAGACAGTTGAATGTGTGGACCTGCCCTAAGCCCACAACCAAACAAGGAACAAGAAGTAAGGCGGAAATCACACATTCCACTGCCCATCGGATCTTCATTAAATATAACTCTTAACGTATTCACTAAGTAATCACATAATTAAAATTAATGATCCTTTTAAATATGATGAATGTGTTTCCTTCATAAAATCCTATATTTTCTAGGTAAAATGGTGACCACAATAGTTCCTTCTACAATCACTTAGTTTATACTAGCTATATATAATCTAATATCGAATGGACAGTTGAATGTGTAAATTTGCCCTAAGCCTACAACCAAACAAGGAACAGGAAGTAAAGCGGAAATCACACATTCCACTGCCTATCGGATATTATTTATATATAAATCTAATGTATAAACTAAGGAATTATAGAATTAACCATTACAGGTCCTTTATGTTATACTAGTTTGTAAATAAGTGTTAAACCTTTTGTAAATATGATGTTTATCATAGAGAATCCTATATTTTCTATAAAACCAATTTATAGTCTTAATCGTTCCAAGACCGAACAACACAAGTATAATTACCATACTTAGTTTAATGATACCTAGTTTTATCTATAAGTAAAACTAGTTGAAGATGTATTTGCCCTGAAAACTCGATGTGACGATACTACCCTCCTATGATCACTTAGTACATACGAGTTGTATATATCTGAGATCGAACAGATAGTTGAATGGTGAATCTGCTCAAAGCCCACAACCAAACAAGGAACAGGAAATGATGCGGAAGTCACACATTCCACTGTCTACCGGACTTCAATTTTATATAACCCTATTGTATATACTGAGTAATCACATAGTTAATATCCATTGAAACTGCTTAAGATAAAGTATATTACTATGTAAATATATCGTTGTTTTTGTCATGTGAGTTCTTATAACCATACTAATATGACGGATATCCAGAGAATTAATGATGATTGTCACCCAGAATAACTTTAGCTAATAGTCAGGGTGCGGGATTGTCAGTCCCGTATAGATCTATACACAAACCCACGCTCTCCCTCCAGGAGACTCTGGTTCATAAGGCTAGACTTCCCTTGGTACTTAGGTAAGTACACGAAGACGTGTCTCACAATTAGCTTCAACGAATTTACAAGTAATAATGCGAAAACCTTTTTATAAATAACAGGAAATTTTATAAAAAAATCCCTTTGTTCCATAAACTGTAACGTCCGTAGATCCGGGCTAGTCAATTTAGAGATAATAGGGGTCGAAAACGACTTTTCGGAAAAAGATTATTTATAATAAATAGTCTTAACCATGTTGTAGAATATGTCTCAAGGTTTCCGTACGTATAAAGAACGCCGAAATCCGAGTTATAACGAAGAACTTATGGCCCGTCGAAGTTTTTCGGCAAAACCGACACGACATCGGGAGACGTAAAAAGTGAATTTACGATAGAAGACTTTTTAGCCGAGAACATACAAAAAAAAGTTGTATTATACATTAAATCGAGAACATACAAAAAAAAAAAACAGAACGCCCAAATCTGACTTCGTATGAGGAAGTTATGATTTTTCTAAGATTTGGCATAGCAGTGCATGGCCCGAAACTCGAATTTTGATTCGAGTGGTTTTTGGCTTACGCGACCTAAATGAGAGTTGAAGATCTCATTAATAGGAACTCAACGGTAAAAATACAGACGAAAACGGAGTTCGTATGAGGGAGTTAAGAATTCTTCGCGGTCATTTAGTAGTCTAATCTCCTTGTACTGTTAAATTTAAGATCGACCGAGAATTAGCCGACGGAGTCTAAATAAAAGTTGTAGATCTTGTTTTTACCTACACGTGGATATAAAAAAACGTCAAAAACGGAGCTTGTATTTGAAAGTTATGAATTTTTGAAAATCGGCTGATTTCCACCCTATATGCGCTGCCACGTGTCAGCACCAGGCTGCACCTGGCTGTAGCCAGCCTGGCTCACGACGTGAGCACCTTAAAACTCACCACGTGAGTGACACTCCAGCCTCTTATAAATAAGAGGTGAATCCCTCTTCATTCCTCACACCTCCCCTCACTTCCCCCTCTCTCTAGAACTTCTCTCTAGCCCCGAAACCCTCCGAAAAGCCTAGGGAACCTCCCTAGCACGAGGCGGAAGCCTCGGAGCACCCGACGGCTCCGAGAAGAAGGGCCTTTCGGCTTGGGAACGCTGCTCCAGCGGAGCCCGGTTTTGAGAAAAAACCCGCTGTAAGTGAGCTACGCCTAACCTATCTTTACTATAGCTTATGTTTTAATATAGTAACATTATTAGGACCTTAAAATAATTATTTGAGCTATTATTATGAGTTATATAGAGTGTTGTTTAACACTTATATAAGAATAATAATAGCTAGACTATTAATTAGTCACGGTTAACGTTAGACTGAACCCTATTGATAATGATACTAGGTTTTATCGAGGAATAATTGTTTTGAGATAACGAAGCGCTGTTCGAAGGCAGAATCACCACCTTTTTAGGTGAGTGCATAGTTAATTTCATCTTACACATAGATATGAAGTATTTTAATATAAATTACGTGCTATGTGTGCATATTGTCTGAATACTTGTTGTCTATGCTGGTGAAAGATTTATATACATGTTTTAAATGATGTAAATTGTATAAAGTATTTTATATCTACAAAATATGTTGGGTAAAACATGGGTAGATGAATGATGAGGAATAAAAGTTGAAATAGAGGAACATTAGTAGTACGAACCTAGTGCCCTATAGGTATACATTGGCAGCAGTGGACTTAGTACCCTATAGATGAGCACTGGCAGCTACGCCACAACCCGTAGATGTTTTAGATCTACGGTAAACGTCCTGGCAGCTGCGCTCTAAGGACAGTATCGGCAGGTGCGCCTAATAGGGAGCCTTATCACCATGACAGTAGTGTTTAAAGGTCAATACCGGCAGAAGCGCCTCATAGAAAAAGTCCCAATTCTGGCAGCTGCACCCAAGTGATAACATTAGCAGCTGCGCTTGACCACTGTTTCATTGGCAACAATGGACTCCATGTTGTTTCCTTAGGATGATCCTTAGGAATAAATGAACGAGGGTTAGCTGATCCTTAGGGTAAATCCTTAAGAAGATAATGGGAAAGGGAAATTGGGTTGATTGTTTGATGTTTAAATATAATAATTATATTATTGTGGGTTGAAAACCCTATGTACTCACCATGTTTCCCAACCTGACCCACTCAGTTTATTTATATCACAGGTGTCGATATGAAGTGACATTACACTGAGAGATTTAAAAGAGATGTAGATCACTAGTGTAAATAAATGTAAGTTCTGTTTATGCTTATATTTCTGTATTGACGATGACATCCCAAATGTTTTAAAAGTGAATAAAAATATATTTCTTTAGAAATGCTTTGATAACGCGATTATCATGTTTTTCTGGGAACAAATTCCGCAACATTTTTATTAAAAGAGATACTCTGATTTTTATAAAGCATAAACAAAATCGGTCTTTCCTGGCCGTAAAAATGGGGAGGTCACATAAACTATACTTATTATAGTTTATAAGTTTGTTTCCATGTTTTAACCTGGACTTTGTAAAATAGTTCATATGGTCCGTAAACTATACCAATTATAGTTTATAAGTTTATTTCCATGTTTTAATAAGTTTCACGTTTAAATGCATATTAATGGTAAGGAAAACATAATAAGTAAATTATATTTTTAATCACAAAATTTCTTGTGTTTTACTTGTATTCCCCCCCCCCCCCTCCCCCCCCAAAAAAAAACATTGAAAAAGCTTGGAAAAATATGGGGGGTATGAACTCACCTTATGTGCGGTTTTGACTAGATATCGAGACAAAAGCGGTGACCTTCGAGATATAATATGGGAAAGTGATTGTATCCTACGAGTATTTTAACGCACGATTGTGTGTGAATAAGATGTCTTAATAACACAAGTATCCTATAACACTAATAATTGAAGAGTACTTACTATAGTATCTTAGGGATGAAGCTTCAATTATATGATCCAGGGGACTTTGGTCTTTGATTTCTTAAGAATGGAAGAAATATGGCTTGTTACTTGAGAGAGAAAAGAGAATGTTTTCATTTACTGCTTATGTAAAATGAGAGAAATGGTTCTAAGTTGTGACTTATATGTGAAGGAACTTATGAGGCGGTGAATGTGAGGTTTACGGAGGTAATCACATTGGGATATAACTATGAATAAGATATGAAGATATTTAGGAGTGTTTACAGATGAATTATGTTCTAGAAAGAGTATTTTCAGAATTTGGCAAACCGTGAACCCCTTTGATTTGATACCCTAATCCGTGAACACTTTGTGAATTAAACCTAGGCTGTAAACTTCATTTGCTATTTAATTCAAACCGTGAACTACATCATGGAATACTTCATGGCCATGAACCCTAAGTCCTAAAAACTTTTGGACCGTGAACACCATGATCTTTATCCCTTTAGGCCGTAAATAAACCTATGGTGTGTTATTTATGGTTTAAACCCTCATCGTTTTACAAGTGTTGGATTATACCTTTCCTAACTTAACTTAGGTTTCAATCCCTATTTCTTTGTTAGCTCTATATGCAAGCCCTAAGGCTATAGATGGACACCATGCAATCAAGATTGCAATGGTTTACACTAGTACTTGGTTAGGGTTTAGACCATGCTAGGTCTAAAATTCCGAGTTGTGACACCCATACTCTAACCTCTATCCACCCTCACCCTCTTTTTCCACAGGACTTTTGACCTTCCGTACCCCTAACCCATTCATATTACCTGCAACCGCCATCTATCAATCTTCATTTGCGCATAACAATTCAGTACATTAAACCACCAAAAAAATGAGAACATAAAGGAGTTATCCAATATATCCAAATCATAAAAAAATTGTAATGAAATCAAACATTCAAATCCTTTAATCAAAATCTAAGGCTATGAACAAGAAGGAATCCTTGAACCCAAAGTTTATATGAAACCTCATATCAACAAGCTTTTTAATCGACACTACAAATCACAAAAACCCCCCAATGAACTAAAACTCGGAGAATATGAGTCTGAGCGGTAATTGCGGAAGAGAAGGTGATACCTCCTTCTTGTATGCAATTTGTCACACATATTATGGTGCACAATTAAGCTTGCCTCGATTTCAGTTTTTGGATTCTAGAATTTTTACAATCTCTACCTTTTCCCTAAAGGGCTGAACACAATCATTGGACAAAATCTGCGGTGTTTGAAAGGGTTTCTGCACCATATGGCAGTGGGTTTTTGGAGAAATGGGAATGGTTCAACCATATCGTGTAATTTTGGATAAAAAAAGAGGTTAGCGAATGATGTGAAGATTTTGGTCGGCATAGACAGTGATTTCAATGGAATAGCGGATGTGACACCGGAGGTAGAAAAGAAAGGGGAAGGGGGAACTGGGAAGCATTTCGGTCCGGTGGTGGAACAGGGGGAATGGATGGAGGTGGCGATAGAGGGGTACACTGGAATTTCGTGGAAAATGTTTGGCTCTATCACATCAGGTACCGGAGTAGAAAATCAAATGGGAGGTGGGCCCCACAAATTGGTTTTATCAATTCTTTTTAATAATAATAACATAAATGATAACAAAAAACTAGTCTTTTTAAGAGTGATGGGTACCAAACGTGCAATAAAATCAAACTAGAGGGATGGTCCGACCATTATTGAAAAAAATACAGTTCTCTAAGATAAACACACTTATTTAAAAAAATAACATTGTTCGCTTTCATTTATGAAAAAAATTGTTTGCTTATTATTCTATTAAAATCATGCATTAACATTTATATTAATAGAATTTATTAAGATAAATATCTTACCATTTTTTCCAAGTAAACACAGGAAACAAAAAATTTCAATTACAATCATTCTATTTTGTATTATATGTGTTTTTTGAAACATAATTTGTCATTACTGCTATTTTGTATTATGTGGAAATTAAAACCTTTTAGTTCAAACCCATTTCAGCCACATGAACTTCAAATGTATGTGTATCACTAAATACCAAATGTTGAGTTTGTTGGTGATTTTAGTGTCACCATGTCATTTTAAGTAACTGGAACTGACATGTGAGCTAAGGGGCTTCATAATTTGTACGCTAATATATGCATGGGGTTGTGCGTAGTGCACGCATGTATAAGATCGAATTAGAAGCCGCTTCGATGACCTGTCGGGGGTCCGGGGGCAGCGCCCCTGGGTTCGGGGTTTCCAAAGGGGCAGTGCCCCTTTGGCGGGGTCCAAGGGGCAGAGCCCGTGGCTGGGGTCCCGCTGCTTCCAAAGCAACTAATGATAAAACTAACGAAACTCGTTAGTTTGGTAACCCTAATCCGAATTATCCTGACTTCCTTCCAAAGCAACTAATGACGACCCAACCCTAATGAAACCCTAATATCGTTTAATATATAAACGGTTCTTCCTCTTCAGAAGGAGGTTACGAATTTTAGCTCTCGTTTTTCATCAAACTCTCACAAAATCTCTCTAGGAAATTGGCTTACGATTTCTGTGCCTAGAATCGTAAGTGTCCACTTGGATTATCCTAGGCTGAATTTCTTGCAACCCAAGCATAGGGTAGAAAGATCAGTTCGGAAAGTGTTTTCACGATCCAAGTTGGTATCCAGATCTCCACTACAAACCCTAATATATCTTCCATTCGAATTTTTATTTTCTATTCCTGGAGATGGGTGACTCAATCCGTGAGATGACCACAAAGTTTGCTAAACTGGAAAAGTTTGAAGGAGTCGACTTCAGGCGTTGGAAGAAGAAGATGCACTTCATGTTGACTACTATGAAAGCAACATACGTGCTGACTACTCTAAGACCAGCGGAGCTTGAGGAAGGTGATGTTGAGACGATTAAAGAGATAAGAAGGAGACAGAAGTGGGACAATGATGACTACATCCGCAAAGGTCACATTCCGAACGGTATGTCTGATGATTTATTTGATATCCATAGTGAACCCTTGTGTGCCAAGGAGTTTGGGACACCCTTGAACTGAAATATATTACTGAGGATGCTTCTAGCAAGAAGTTTTTGGTATGTGACTTTAATAATTATAAGATGGATGATTCAAGGTCTTTCAGTGAACAATACAATGAACTCCTTGGCATATACGGTCAGTTTAAACTGCACCGTATGAATATGGATGAATCCATTGTTGTGTCAACCATCATTGAAAAACTTCCTCCATCTTGTAAAGACTTCAAACATAACTTGAAACATCAAAAAGAGGAAGTGTCCTTGGTTCAACTTGCTAGTCACATTCGTATTGAAGAATCTCTTCGTGCGAAGTAAAGTGACAAATCTGAAAAACCCAAGGGAAAAGTTGAATCTGGACAACCCTCGGTTCATATGGTTGAAAACAAACTAAAGAATCAGAACCACAAAGGACATGGAAAACGTAAGCGGGAACATGTCCTAAGCAACTCCAACAAAAAGAGAAAGGATCTGGTTTGTTGGAGGTGCAATCAAGTTGGGCATTGCAAGCGTGATTGTTGTGTGAATTTAGGCAACAATAGTGCTGGAAACAGTGGAGCCAATGGGAAAGTAAACGGGTCTTTGGCCCAAGTTAAAGGAGGTCAGTTTTTTACTAACTTTGATAATTCCAATCAGAATTATGTTTACTATGTTTCATTTATCCCTGAATCATTCTATGTGCAGGATGATGATGTTGGTTGGTGGATCGACTCCGGAGCAACGAACCATGTATGAAAGGATAAACGGATGTTTGAAACACTAACTCCGCTTGAAGATGGGTCAGTGCTGAAAATGGGAGACGATTTTATATTCCTATTTGTGGTTTAGGTGTTGTGTGTCTTGAATTTACTTCTGGAAAGACAACTAGGTTATTTGATGTTTTGTTTGTTCCCAAGATTCGCAAGAATCTTGTTAGCTCTTGTTGTTTGAATTCTGATGGTTTTAAACAAGTTATTGAGTTAGATAAGTTTGTTTTGTATAAGGGTGGAATGTTTATTGACTTTTGATATTTAAATAATAGAATGTTGCGTTTGAATATTGTTGACAAATTATTACCTGTTCAAAATTCTGCATTTGTATCTTCTGCTTCTAATGTTGATAAATCTATGCTTTGACATGTATGATTAGGTCATGTCAACTTTAGAAGGATGCATGAGATGTCAAAAGATGGATTAATTCCAACCTTCGATATGACATTTGATAAATGTAAAACATGCATGCTTAGAAAAGTAACAAAACAGCCATTTCCTAGTGTCCCTAGAAATTCAACTGTTTTGGAACTTGTACACAGTGACCTGTGTGATTTTCACTCCACTCCTTCTTTGGGAAATAAAAAGTATATAGTCACCTTTATTGATGACTGCACTAGGTTTTTCTATGTGTATTTATTACATTCTAAGGATGTAGCCTTAGATAAATTCAAAATATACAAAACTGAGGTGGAATTGCAATTGGGCATTTCGGTTAAACGTCTCAGGACTGATAGGGGAAGTGAATATATGGATCATATATATTTTCAATCAGTGGGTATCATTCATGACACCACGACACCTTATACACCCCAACATAATTGTATTGTTGAACGCAAAAATCGAGTTTTAACGGAAATGGTAAACTCGATGTTATCATACTCGGGATTGAATGAAGGATTCTGGGGAGAGGCCATGTTAATGGCCTACTATTTATTATATATGGTTCCAAATAAAAGGAACAAAACAGTCTCATATGAACTTTCGTTCAAGTAAAAGCCAAATTTGAGTTATTTTCGGGTTTGGGGATGCCAGGAAGTTGTAAAACTCACCGAGCCCAAAAAGAAAATTTTTTGGAGAACGTGGAATTGATTGCATATTCATTGGATATGCTGGACATTCCAAGGCATATAGGTTTTATGTAATAGAACCTAATGATTCAGTTTCAATTAACACTGTTATTGAATCACGGTATACAATTTTTTATGAGATGCGGTTTTCCTCGAGTCAAAGGCCTAAGGATCTGACTTTTGGTGCTAATAAAGAGCAAAATTCAGAAAGTCAAGATTGTGGTATCGTGCAAGAACCATAAGAGATTCGTAGAAGAAAAAGAGGCCAAATTGAAAAAAAATTCGGATCCGACTTCCAACTGTATTTGGTGGAAGATTCAAGAGACGAAATTAATCTTGAATAATCTTATTACTATTGTATTTAGGATGATCCTAAGACATATCAAGAGACCATAGAGTCTCATGATAGTGCATTTTGGAAGGAAGCAATTGATGATGAAATGTCATCAATTCTTGAGAACAACACATAGGTGCTGTCTGATTTGCCTCTGGGTTCTAAATCTCTTGGTTGCAAATGGATTTTCAAAAAGAAAATGAATGTTAGTGGAACTATTGATAAATTCAAAGCCTAGTTACTCATTCAAGGTTTTAGACAAAAACCCGGTATTGACTATTTTGATACGTATGCTCTAGTTGCACGTATTTCTACTATTAGATTGTTGGTTGCCTTGGCAAGTATCCACAATATGGTTATTCAACAAATGGATGTGAAAACAGCCTTTTTAAATGGTGATCTTGACGAGGAAGTTTACATGAAACAACCAGAAGGTTTCATTATGCCCGGTAAAGAGCATATGGTTTGTAAACTTGTCAAATCTTTGTATGGGCTGAAACAAGCGCCTAAACAATGGCATCAAAAATTTGATGAGGTGATTTTGTCTTTTGGTTTTAAGACAAACCAATGTGACAAATTTGTTTATAGTAGATTTGATGATGCTACTAGAGCTGGAGTGATCATTTGCTTATATGTAGATGACATGTTGATTTTTGGTACCGACCAAAATCAAGTAGATGAAACAAAGAAATTGTTATCATCCAAGTTTTCCATGAAAGATTTAGGAGAGGCTGATGTAACTCTTGGAATAAGAATTAAGAGGATGAACAAAGGATTGGTAATGAATCAAAGTCATTATATTGAGAAAATTCTCAAGCGGATTAATTTTACTGATTGTTCTCCTGTTAGTACTCCTATGGATCCAAGTGTGAAATTAATGCCAAATAATGGCATTCCCATTTCACAATTGGAATACTCTAAGGCTATTGGTAGCTTGATGTGTGCCATGACAAGTACCAGACCTGATATTGCTTTTGTTGTGGGTAAGTTGAGTAGGTATACTAGTAATTCAAGTGCTCAACATTGGCAAGCGGTAAATAGAGTGTTTAAGTATCTCAAGGGAACTATGGATTATGGTTTGAGCTACTTAGGGAGTCCTTCTGTTTTAGAAGGTCATTCAGATGCAAGTTGGATAACCAACATGGATGACCACTCCTCAACTTCTAGTTGGGTATTCTTGCTTGGGGCAGGTGTCATTTCTTGGGCTTCCAAGAAGTAATCTTGCATTACAAACTCGAAAATGGAATCTGAGTTTGTTGCATTAGCAGCTGCTGGTCAAGAAGCTGAGTGGCTAAGGAATTTAGTCTATGAGATTCCTTTGTGGTCTAAACCAATAACACCTATTTCTATCATTTGTGATAGTGCAACCGCTTTGGCTAAGGCATATAGCCAAGTTTATAATGGAAAGTATAGACACCTAGGTGTTAGACATAGTATGATTAGAGAACTAATCATGAATGGTGTGATTTCGGTTGAGTTTGTGAAATCGCAGCAAAATTTGGCAAATCACTTGACTAAAGGTCTGACAAGAGACTTAGTGCACAAGTCTGTAATCGGGATGTGATTAAAGTCCATTTAGTTCTGTAATGACGAGACACCTAATTCCCTTTTAATATAATGTTATGAGTTGAATTCAATGTGGAAAGCTCATACTTATAGATTGGAACACATGAATTATTCATCCCGGGTATGTGTTCGGTTCTGCAAGTTAGCCAGGTTGAAGTTTAACTTCTTAATAATTCCTTTGATAAATGTATGTGCAGATACATGGAAATGAGTTACCTACGTGATTGTGAAGTGTAGCCGTATTTCAAGAGGTTGTGGACTTGACCTTGATACGATCATGAGAGGATTGAGACACACGGCTTTATAATAGTGTAAAGTTGTAATTTGCTAGAATTTCAATAAACTAGTATGTATTTTACTTTCTGGTATTCAAATGGGTTGTAGTTTCAGTTCTTAGAACACTCTGATTCTCGAGTATTTGCAAATGTATGATACTAAGTGGAAATTCAATCGTTTTGATATTTTCATTATGTACTAGTTAGGGCTGGCAATTCTCGACACGACCCGCGACACGACACGAAATAAACGGGTTTGGGTTGAGTTTTTCGACCCACCAACCCGCTAACCCGCCAACCCGTTTATTAAACGGGTCATATATGGGTTTCTCAAAAAATAAACGGGTTGACCTGCCAACCCGTTTATATTGTTAATAAAAAAATTATTTTATTTTTAAATGTATTTATGTATCAAGTATTAATATTTAATAAGTATTAGATAATATATACCATTTATTCATAGACCATTTGAATGTTTCGACATTATGACTCGTGGTGGATGGTCTAATGTCATAAGTCGTAACCTATAAGGCTAAGTTTGTAACATGTTTCTATGAATGTTTTTAGTTTTCATTTGGATGTTTAAGAATTAAATATCTAAAATTCGGACCCATGAACCCAAATCTGACCCACAAACCCGCCAACTTGTGAACCCGTATAAATAAATGGGTTGGTGGGTCATATATGGGTTTATGTTCCAAACTCGTCAACCCGTGACCCGCCAACACGTGACCTGTATATTTAAATGGGTCGTGTTTGGGTTGGCATATTTTGACCCGCCAACCCGCCAACTCGCGACACGCCAACCCGCCAACTCGTGACACGCCAACCCGAACACGACACGATTGTCAGGCCTAGTGATTTTAGTGTCACCATGTCATTTTAAGTAGCTGGAACTGACATGTGAGCTAATGGGCTTCATAATTTGTACGCTAATATATGTACGGGGTTGTGCGGAGTGCATGCATGTATAAGATCGAATTAGAAGCCGGTTCGACGACTAGTCGGGGGTCCGGGGCAGCGCCCCTTTGGCGGGGTCTAGGGGCAACGCGCCTAGCGGGGTCCAAGGGGCAGAGCCCCTGGCTAGGGTCCGCTTGGATTATAAACGGTGATTATGGTAAAACTAACGAAACTCGTTAGTTTTGGTAACACTAATCCGGATTATCCTGACTTGCTTTCAAAGCAACTAATGACGACCAAACTCTAATGAAACCCTAATCTTGTTTAATATATAAACGGTTCTTCCTCTTCAGAAGGAGGTTACGAATTTTAGCTCTTGTTTTTCATCAAACTCTCACAGAATCTCTCTAGCAAATTGGTTTACAATTTTTGTGCCTAGAATCGTAAGTGTCCACTTGGATTATCCTATGCTGAATTTCTTGCAACCCAGACATAGGGTAGAATTATAAGTTCGGAAAGTGTTTTCACGATCCAAGTTGATATCCAGATCTCCACTACAAACCCTAATATATCTTACATAGTCATGCCTATCACATCCATGAGATACCCAAGGCACACTGCAATACTGCATTCAAGCCTTGTAATAAAAGTGTAAAAGAATAATTAAAAGATAAGTAACACAAGTATAAGTTAGTAATAATGGTAATTTGCAAGAAAACTATTGCTAGAAGCTTGCCTCGCCTATAATCTCCGTCTAAAGTCCCTGCACCAGAGAAAGGAATTACACTAAAAAGAATTAATGCAATCAAATCTAGTTGCACCTGGTTCATTAAAATAAATAGATATATGATATGCTTACAACCAAATCTATTCATATAGCTCAATAGTGCTGTGAAATGGCTGAATTTATACTATACAAATGGGAGAAAGCTGCCAAGCAAAGACAGTTGGGTTGAGGGGTTCATTAAATTGGAATGGAAAATATGATTACCCGATAAATAAAGTTCTTCATTTCGTATCATATTATTTGATGAATCCATTCCCATTTCTTGAAACAATTGTAACCGAAACTTAAATCACATAGAATGGACAAAAAGAAAAAGAAAAAGAAAAAGAAAAAAAAGAAATTATATATGTTTACTTGGCAGCCCATGTGCGTGAAATCAGAAGAAACGAAAGAAAAGAAGGAAATAAATAGAAGATAATATGTGTGTATAAGGGATTGGAAAACTTCTAGCTTATCAAGATTATCAGTTTTCGTTTAGGCATCCTCTGTTCGTTAACGACTTAGGCAGTTGCACATCTCGGACAACTCGCACTAATTGGACGAATAATGTGGGGATAGCTTCAAAAGTTGTAGAATCAAATGAAATAGAATTAAATAGAAACGAAAAAAGTAAGAAGAACAATGTGTGTGTGCTTGTCATTGTGAAGTGAGGGTCTCTACAGGAGGTGTCAAGGAAATAATAGGAAACTTATACCAGGTATCAATAAATGATTAGCGATGAAGAAGCAGCGGACCTTTCTCTTTTTATATCAAAAGTTTTCATTTTTAATCTCTCTAATTTATATTTTGAGCCTCTTAACATATGCAATTTTTTAATTTCTATTTACAACTTTTATTTTTAAAACTAATACATAAATTTTACAAAGAGTTTTAAAAATAACCCCACCTTTCGGAAAATGTGTGAAAACTTTTCCTAAAAGAAGTTTTTTTCAAACATATAAAAAAAAACCCTTTTGTCTCACCTCCCATCACACCATTACACCAAGTGCTATCACTTATTTAAATTTGTTGTTTTTTTATTTGTTTTTATCTAGGATCAAAGTACAAAAACAACTCAGAAATATTATTTTTTAAGTGGATAGGAGTTCACATTATCCAGTAGGGTCGCACCTGTCTTGTATCCCTTCTAGATTTTGCTCTTCCCACATACCAAAGAGACAATTTTACTGTGCATGGATTTAAATCCCTCTTCGATATCATTCAATGCTCTAAATACCTACAAAACCCCTGCCATCATTCTCCTTTGGTTTGTTCTAATTTCTAAAAGACTAAAATAATTCAGCCACGTAAACTCATGCACTCCACCCAATGACCCAAGCTCAATCGAAATCTCACCCCCTGCTTTTTATATGCAGC
Organism: Lactuca serriola; assembly: GCF_051521515.1. Lineage (NCBI taxonomy): Eukaryota > Viridiplantae > Streptophyta > Magnoliopsida > Asterales > Asteraceae > Lactuca > Lactuca serriola. Next base: position 160,558,658 of record NC_136416.1, on the reverse strand, counting down.
TTTGAAGCCATCTTTTTTACCTTGCTAACACAGTACTGATGGGTTCGAGTCCTTGTGCAATGGTTGTGGTCGAAGTACAGGCTACTAGAGCCATGCATGCCTTGTGCCGCTTGTTGAGAGGAAAAGGGCAGTGCTGTCGAGGCAAGCTGACTGATGTAACTCATGCCGATGAAAGACCGATCATGTCAGCTAGAACCTACATTCAACCAAGAAACTCAGAAGATGATGAAGAACTCACGCATCACAATACCAGAACCTGGATCTATGGTAAGCTTATGGTTTCTAGTAATTGTACTTACGTAGTTGTTGTTACATTGCATATTAATTGATCACTGAACTTGCTAAAATCCACAAAAGATACTAAAGCAAGCCATTTTAGACAATTACGGTTTGTGTGCAAAGGCACTTGGTTGGAATTGTTTATTACGTACGACATTTAAGTGTTTTTAAGTGTTAAACACACGTGAAAGTAACCGTGTATTTTTGGTCAATTCTCATTTCATGCAATGGATCTATTTATGCTAAATAGTAAAATACTTCATTTTCATCATTTTAGAAACCAAGTTTTGTCCATTTTAGGACTATATTTTTTTTTTGTCTATTTTTGATAAGACAAGATTACTAACTAATTTAACCATCAAATTAAGTGTCATACAATACAACAAAAGGATGACACCACATTGCCTAAATAAGTTGCTATTTAGTGTGTAAGTAAAATGATGAAAACACATTGCCTAAATAAGTTGCTATTTAGTTTTGTATATTTCTACAAGCATGTATATTAATTGCAAGAAAACAGTGAAAATTAATTGTGATACAATACAACAAAAGGATGTCTCCATCATGCAATTATTCCTTTTCACTGTTTTCTTGCAATTAATATACATGCTTGTACTTTGTATTGGTTTTCATTATGACACCACATGTATGATTTTGTTCGTAGGAAGCAAACATCTTACATTTTTCTTATCTGACTGCAACAGTATTACGACAATACCATATTTCACTGTTGAATTTTGACAGCACCTCTCATACCCACTAATAAAATAACACGACGATTAAACCTTTTCCCATAAACAACAATGGTAAAGATTGCAAAAGTGGGTTTTTTGGCATTGATGTCGCCTCTCGACCACCATGGATAAGCACAAGAAACACCATACCACAAACACAAGAAGCCAATGTCTAATTTTTATCTCATTAAAACCATCCCTTAGCTTCAATTTATTTTTTCCCAATATACCCAAAGAGCAGGTTGCAATCCTGCAAAATTAACTTGTAATAATTCATGGACACCTTCGACTTTGTCACAAACATTACTCATCTTAAAACCAACCGTTTTAACCCATAAACAAGGATGATGAGAACTTCACAGAAAGATCATCAAAAAGTTTCGATTTTGAGATCTTCTACATATTTCACATGAACCGCGTGGAGGATTTAATCAGTCTGATACTTTCCTCCATGGATTTCTACTCCTACAACCCATGGGGTAGAAGTGTTTCAGGTTTTTCTATTCCACAAGAAATTTTTTTTTTCTCACAATCGGACTCCACTAGAGACGAGTTATTCAATCTTCATATCCTTTTCTTGATATATAATCCTTCACCCATCATCTACTTCTTTTCTTTCCTTGCATCAAAGAGGCCGAACTGATATCTCTTGTTGGGATAATCCAGAAAACTAGGACAATTTTAGTCCTATGGGTATTTTCAGAAAACAGCCTATTTTAGTTTTGGTATATGTTTAGTACCAGGTGCTAAGACCCTTTTTTACACGGATTGATCATATATATATATATATATATATATATATATATATATATATATATATATATATATATATATATATATATATATATATATATATATATATATATATATATATATATATATATATATATATATATATATATACTAAGAATTTAATAAAAACTTTAAATATTAAAGCATAAACATTAAATAGTTTTTAAAGTGAAATTTCAAAATATATACAAACAAAACGACGAATCAATAAATAATTCAATCTAAACTAATAAAACAAACTTCATAAAAATAATTATATTTTGACCATACAACAATCTTTTTTTAGTTTATCAATGAGAAACAACAAAGTTTAATTATTTTTTCTATGTAGACAATTTTGTCTAAAATGACAATAAACTTTGAAAGAAAAATACCAAATTTGAATTATATATATATATATATATATATATATATATATATATATATATATATATATATATATAAAAGGAAACATATTAACATTTGTAATTATAAAGAAATTAATGACATTAATTACTTTTTATAACCTAAAAATTAAAATAGTTAATTAAGAAAATAAAAAATTACTACATAATGACAAGTGGAAATTAATTTTTAAAAATTAACCACAAAATTACATGTATCAAAAAGCATGAAAACGAGACATGTGACAAAAAGATTTTCATTTATTAGTATTGATATGTGTGCATATATTAGAAAACTAGGTGTAACACTCATATACTATACAGGTTGATTAATATATATATATATATATATATATATATATATATATATATATATATATATATATATCGAAAGAAAGAAATTAATAACATATTAATTACTTTTTATAACCTAAAAGTTAGAATAATTAATTAAAAAAATAAAAAATTACCACTAAATGACAAGTATAATTAATTTCTAAAAATTAACCACAAAATTACATGTATCAGAATACACGAAAATATGACATGTGGCAAAAATATTTTCATTTATTAGTAAGGATGTGTTTTCGGTAGATGTATTTTACTAGGTTTCTTTTATATTTAGTATAAATAGGTTCTCCTAGTTTGATGTTAATTTAAGTTTTATTTCCTCAAGTTTGTATTCCCGGTTCATGTTTAATAAGAAAGAACATTTAGTCTACAAGTTTTTATCTTTTTTGTCCATATTGGTTTCATCACCTGATCATGTTTCTCTTTGATGTTTTTATGAACAAAGACTTGCTTGTTCTATTATTCATGTGTTTTAGTTACACTTGAAAGGCTTGGTGAACAAGTCAATTTTCCAAAAGTTCTTTTGCTACCTGTTTTTCCATTCTTATCCCTTTGTTTTATGTCCCGTTGCTTTGTTGTTGTCATAAAGTCTAAACCTTGTTGATCAAGGTTATTCACCATGTTTAGAATTTATAGTTGAAATCAGAGCTTAGGAAAGTCGATTGACCACATCCAACACCATGATAGGACTGAAGATGTATTATCACTTCTTGACTAGAACAAATTATGTTATGTAGACGATTAAGATGAAGGTGTTCATACATAGGAGGTTTGGGATGCGTTTGAACCTAATAATCCCTATAACCTGGTTGGAGTAAAGAAGGATAAGATAGCTATGGTAGTGGTTTACAAAGCCATCCCGGAAGAGATCTTATTGTCGAAAGTGGAGAAGAAAACGACAAAGTAGTATAGGAAACACTCAAGATCATGTATATGGGTGCAGAAAGGGTAAGGTATGCGAAGGTCCAAACCCTAAAGTCCGAGTTCGAAATTCTAAATTTCAAGAATCCAAGACAATTGATGATTTTTTTGGGAAAAATTGGAAACATCGTGAGGAACATCCGAGCCTTGGGAGATACCATGGACAAAACATATGTTGTGAAAAAGTTGATTTGTGTTGTAGCAGGTAAGTTCATGCAAATTGCTTCAACAATCGATCAATTCGTGGACCTTGAAATGATGACTGCCGAGGACGTTATTGAGAGACTCAAAGCTCTTGAGAAGAGAATCTGTAGGTATATTGAACACGAAGAACAAGGTGAAAGGAAATTGTTACTCACTAACGATGAATGGACAAGAAGTTAGGAACAATAAAATCAAGACCATGTTTGTTCGCCGGGGGAAAACAATACAAGCAACACACAAAACCAAGGTGGTCGGGGAAGAATTTGTGGTGGCAATTACGTAACCCGTGGAGTTCATAGAAGAAGAAACAACCATTAGTCCCGTGAAGGAACTCATGGTACAAATGATAATCAAGACAAGAGTCGCATCCAATGTTATAATTGCCAAGAATATGGACATTATGTTGTCGAATGCAAAACCCCAAGACGAGAGAGACAATACGAAGCAAACCTTGGCCCATGGTCATGTAGAGAATGAACCAGCTTTACTAATGGCAATATTCCACAACAAATAACCAGAAGATGAAGTGTTCTTGACTAAACAAAAGGTCAACACAATATTGATAATGGAAGGTGGAAAAAAAAGCAACATCAATCCAAGATGTGGTACCTTGATAATGGTGCGAGTAATCACATGATCGATGATAAGAATAATTTTCGAAATCTCAATAAAAAAATCCAAGGTTATGTGAAGTGTGGAGATGGTTCGAAGGTCAAAATTGAAGGTAAATGATTAATCTTGTTCCTTTGCAAGAATGGTGAAAATCAACTACTTCTGAGCATATACTACATACCAAGTTTACATAGTAACATAATAAGCCTAGGTCAATTAGCACATATTGGTAACCAAATCATGATACATGGCGCATTTTTGTGGATTCATGACAAAAAGGGAAGATTACCATTAAGGTAAAACAATCTCAAAATTTTTTATACAAAATCTTGCTAAGTGATATAAATCCTAAATGCCAAATTGACGAAGAAGGTAAATTTGAGCTTAAGGTTGTTACTAGTAACACCCATCTTGAATTCAAGAGGAAATATGAGATGGATCTACATGAAGGGATTTTTTTGGGAAGAATGGTTGAATGTGAGAAATTAAAGAAGGGTTTCTCATATGTTAGTGATCAAGCTACAACTAGAAAATAAATATTGCATAAGGAGAGCATTAAGAAAATAAAGTTCTTTGATAGAAAGGATTTATTCAAGAAAATTAATCCAAACAATGTCGTGGATTATAAAGTAGCAACTATGGATTCAGAGTTATGTGATAAGACTATGAAGATGGTAAAGGAGGTGATGGTATTGGATGTTAGTCCCTTGTCACATGGAATTAAGAATAGGTTGAATTCGTACAAGTTACCTGATTCAGATATAGGTGTAATTCATGTGACAAATCATGTAGATAAATATTACACCTCAAACAAGTTCACCGCACCTGGTACTCTACAAACCTTTGAACCCAAAACATACCCCATGACCAGTATGAATGGAGAATCCATCCATGCAATGAAGGATGGACCAAACTCAATGAAGAAAAATGTATGTGGAAAGTCTACTAGTAATGATGTATTGAATCTCGTATTAGATATCTGTAAAGAAAAGGAATTTCAAGGAAAATATATTGGTTTAAATGCTATTCCTAAAGTTTTTAGTAATATATTCTTGGAAACTCAAAAGAAAAAAGAACAATTGAATGAGAATAGTCAAAATCAGTTTTAAGTGAAGGTTCCATTGAAGTCTAGGAAAAGAAAACAAAGAGTAAAGAAAGATGACATTGTTTGGGAAGTTTTTAAATGAAAGAAAAAGTTTAAAGACGAGAAAAATAGGATGTTATGAGTGAATGTGGTGTTAGTTTCTGGATTAAGGGGGAAAATGTTGGAATAATCCAAAAAACTGGGACAATTTTAGTCCTAGGGGTATTTTTGGAAAACTACCATATTTTAGTTTTGGTATATGTTTAGGAATATGTTTTCCGTTTTCGTATTTTACTAGGTTTCCTTAATATTTAGTATAAATAGGTTCCCCTAGTTTGATGCTAATTTTAGTTTTAAGTCCTCAAGTTTATATACCCAGTTCATGTTTTATAAGAAAGAAAGTTTATCCAACAAGTTTTTATCTCTTTTGTCCCTATTTGTTTCATCACCTGATCATTTCCTCTTTTAAATTTTAAAGAACAAACACATGCACTTGTTTTATTATTGCATCTATTTTAGTTACACTTGAAATATGTGGTGAAAAATTTAATTTCCAAAAGTTCTTTTGCTACATGTTCTTCCATTCTTCTCCTATTTTTTCTACCATGTTACTTTTTTATTGTCATAAAGTCTAAATCTTGTTGATCAAGGTTAATCACGATGTTTAAAACTTACATATATTTCTTTCTTCTTTTCTCCCTTGTAATATATTTTCTTTCCTTAATGTTTTCTCACTTTGTTAGAGAAAGACTGATGAAAAAAAATAAGAATTACATGGGAACTTTGCATAGAAAAACAAACCCTTTATTAATCAAAATCACTACAACATGTTTACAATTTATAGACATATATTAATAAATGATAACCATCACAATGCTTCAACATAACCGTCACAACCTCTCATATTGGCGGTTATAACTAGAATTAACTACCATAAACTATCTATCAAATTAACATTTTTCAAGTCTAGACTACATTTCAACATATAGCATGTCGTAATGTGTGATTCTAACCAAGTTCGTTTTATTGCATTATTGAAAATTTCTAAAAGCACTTTGCCCAAGTCTTGTATGATAAATGATACTTAAAAACTATTTGAAGAGAAAGAAAATGAGGGGAAAATGTTTAAACTTTAGGACTTAAGGAAATTCTCACCTTCTCCTAATGTTTAAGGATAGTCTCATTTCCTATATTAAGTAAACTAGAAACATCAATGTATATCAACATTCACCCTTTTAATTAAGTCCATTAAGCCAAAGAAAAATCACCTTAATGTGCCATATATATATATATATATATATATATATATATATATATATATATATATATATATATATATATATATATATATAGTTAGAAAAATCAATAACCCCATTGAAATGATGATTAAAGTATCATGAAAATACATTTGCTTATGCTTAATTTTATGACCCAAATTATCAGGCAAAACAATACTAGAGACAGGGGACTCATCAAGAAATGTTATCGAGTTGATCTTCAGAGCAACAACAACAGATATCACAAGGTGTTCAGTAAAAATAAAACATGTCCTTAAGTTGAGTCATTTGAGGGAAACTCTAGAGAGTTTTGAAAATTTCAGAGAGGATGTCAAGAATAGATCTTATGTACATTATAATAAACATCCTAGAAATATGGTAGATGGTAACGAGCAATTATTGTTCTATGGCACAAAAACCACCCGTTGCAAGTTAATGGGAACATCCAATCTCTGTAGAGACTCCAATTGCAGCATTTGCAATATATTTAAATCTGGCTTTTACACTACAAAGAAGAAAAATGGAATATGGTTTAGTACAAGTTGCGAAGATCTAGTTAACGCTAATGCGAATGCAAATATGATGAATGTGAAGATGGCTATCATAGTTTGCAGAGTAATCACAGGAAGAGTTATTGATATGCTCGATAGGGACTTCGAAGGTGAATACGATTCTGTTGGAGGAGTAAAATCAAACTACTTGTTTGTAAGAAACCCAAGTGCTGTACTACCTTGCTTTGTTATAATTTTGAACTGCAAGTAATTTTGGTGGATTGTTTTGTCTATCCTATATTGACTGCAATTATGTATTTTATTATATTTTGTAGATAAATTTCTAGATAAGTTTTTATGTTTCACTTACTTATTGGAACACTAAATAACCATATATTTTACAACATTTTGTCAAATAATTCTATATCATAACATGTTTTTTTTATGAAAAGTCCCACTAAAATATTTCAACAACCAGTTGCCAATAAATGTTTTTGAAAAAATACCCAGTTTTAAAGACTTTAAATAAACTAAGGGGCGTAGAAATGAAATATAGTTTAAATACTTATGCAGTTATTTGCAAGACTATGAACTTTTCTTTAAGAGGAATATATATATATATATATATATATATATATATATATATATATATATATATATATATAAAAGGTAGTATGTATTAATCAAATAGGTTATCGAATGAAGTATAAGGGACACCACTATCATCAGGTTCACATAATAAATATAGAAGGAATGTATATGAATATATTGTTGTCAATTTATTTACCTAATATAGCTCCTTAACTCTCTCATGTAGTTACTTTATTACCTTGTTGTAATATGCCTATAAATGGATCCACAATGTATGCAATAAAACTTCAATCTTTCTAAATCACTATATAGTATCAAATCGATCCTTTCTCCTTTGACGCCTCATGATCCAGACCTTTACTACATTGTTACCTCCTCAATCCAATCCACGACCACGTACCCTTGAACCCGCAACTCCAACCCAAGCCTTTAAAGACCCTTAATGGCGAGTTTAATGCTCCTATCCAAAATCATACTTGGGAACTTGTACCTCCCAAATCTCACACGTCAATTAACTATAAATGGATGTTTCACATCAAACACAATCCTAATGGTTCTGTTGACAAATAAAAGGCATGTCTTGCAACGGAAGGCTTTCTTTAACAATATGGCAATAACTATTTTGATAAATTTAGTCATGTTACAAAGCCTATCACTATTATTTCCATTGCTCTTTCCAAAAACTAGCCATTTTGGCAACTAAATGTTAATAATGACTTTTTTCATGGGACACTTCATGATGATGTTTTCATGGCTCAGCCATTGAGATATGTTAACTCTCAATTTCCTCATCACAATTTCAAACTAAAAAACTTTTATATGGCCTAAAACAAGCTCCTCGAGCTTGGTAGATTGGGCTCACTACCTTCCTCCTGTAGTTTGGATTTCAAAATTTTTTACCTGATGCATATGTTTTTATATGTCAATACCAAAATATAACTTTCTATTTTATGGTTTATGTCAAAGATATTGTTCTCATGATATGTTAAGCCAAATTCCTTGACCATTTTATCTAGGCCTTGAGCAACAAGTTTTTAGCCAAGGACCTAAGCATGATCCATCACTTTGTAAGTGTTAAAGTAAGTCCTACACCTATGGGTCTCTTCTTGTCTCAACATCGTCACATTTAAGACATTCTCCAACAATTTATCATGTATGTTGCAAAATATGCCATCACTCCTCTTAGTGCCACGAATTCCTTGTATCCTAATTATTCATCTCCCAAGGTTGATGATACTCCCAACCACAAGCTTTTTGCGTCTCTAGTACATTGCTTTCAGTCGTCACAATATATCCTTTGCCATCAACAAACTCTCTTAATGCATGCATGTTCCTACAAAAACTCAATGGCAATCCCTAAAATATGTCTTGCCTTACCTAAAGAGTACAATAAATCATAACCTCTTCTTAAGCTGTAACTTCCTTCTCACTCTCTCGGATTTCTCTGACTCTGAATAGTTTTGGGTTAATGATGTCGGTCGGTCCACTACAACATGTATCCTCTATCTTCACACAAACATAATTTCATGAAAATCTAAATGGAAAAATTTGTGATGGGTTTTCTAGGTTACAATCAACGATATTTGCACAACGAAATTTACATAAAACAATTTGTGGGCACATGCAACCTAGAGATCTATGACATTTTCTCATTATACCAACATACTTATGAAACAATCGAACAGTAACGCCCGTAGATTCGGGCTAGTCAATTTAAGGACAATGAGCGTCAAAAATGACTTTTTGATGGAAGGTTATTTAGAAGGAGTAATCTTAACTAAGTTGTAGTATATGATACAAGGATACCACTACAACATGTTTCAAGTATGGAAAGCATGGGCATTATGCCAATGAATGTACATCCTGAAATCAGGTATATCCCCTTGGCCCTTCTTCTTTCCCTAAGTTGTCAAATTTAGTCATTGGAATATTTTATGGCAATTGAGTACGCTGGGCATATTAGAGGGTACGATGCGTGTACTCATGAGCGTGTTCTGGACACGGAGGCTACCTAGTACGCTGGGCGTACCATAGTGCACACTGTGCGTACTAGGTTCAGATTGAAACCCTAATTGTGGGGGTGAGCCCAATAAAAGGAACATACTGGCCTCACTTTTAGGCACCATTTCCAGAGAGTGAAACCCTAAGAGTGCCAAACCCTCGTTCTAGAGCTTGTGTGTGTGTGTGTGTTGAGCTTGATAGTGTTCTTGTGTGCCTTTGAAGAGAAGAAGGTGCCATTAAATAAGCTAGAGTCTGAGTGCAAGCTTTGGATCTGAGCTTTTCTGAGGTTGGAGCATCACTTGGAGGTAATAAGCTCAAAGCTTTCTTAACCTTTTTGTATTTGTGCATTATGGGCCATTTTAGGGTTTTTGTCGTAAAGGTGGAGAATTTATGAGTAAAGGAGCTCCATAGACCTTGATCTGCCCCCTTTTCAGTGTATATTGTGTTTTAGATCCATAAAAATCCAGTCTTGGATGTTAAGAGTGAACCACGCATGAGTTGTGAGTTTTTTAAGGAAGGAAGTGGTGTGATTTGGGTGTTGGTGACCATTACAGCCATGCAAAGGCTTAAAGTCACTGACTTTATGGATTGAGATGCTTTAGAGTGACCAGATATAGGATTTGAGCTCATGTCTTAACCGATTACGAGCAAAATCATGAAGTTGGTGAAAACGGGGCGTACGTTGGGCGTAATCCCAGTACGCGCAGCGTAGGGGTCGAGTGTCACCGATTCTGTATAGCATCCGAGTACGCCCAACGTCCAGAGCTTGTACGCCCGCGTACTTCTTAGGGTTGACTTTCATTGACTTTTAGGATTTAGGCAACAAGTGGACCTTTGGACCATTAGAGGGGTAGAATGGTCTTTTACCCTTCTAAGTGAATATAGGAAGGGACTAGTCTATCCTTTGAGATCCGTTTATAATTAGATGTGAATTTTGTATGTGTTTAGGCGGAGGCTAGATCCGTGTTTCGAGTTCGAGATCGTCCGAGATTACCCGAGGTGAGTCTTCTCACTATACATTACCTAGGGTGGTATCTATGTTTGGACCGGAACATCATGCGTGTTTTTCACACCCCAAAACCAAGAGCGGCGGAAACGTTCCGGGGCGGAGGACGTCATGTCCAGTATCACAACAATGAAAAGTAGTAAACAAGCAACAACATCATCCATTGCATTAATAATATAATTATTATACAAGTGTTCTGTCAAATTTTGATAAACACAAAAGCATAAATCAAAATGAAAGATGAGTCTTGAACAAGCTCCATCTTCCCTTCTCCTTGCATCGGTACCTGTCTATGATGACCTGAGGATACAAGTAATTTTGAAAGCGAGTATCAGCTTTGAAGCTGGTGAGATCATAAGTATTTAGTGTCTTAATTTGTATGTAAGAATTTGTAAGTAAATGAATTGTAAGTATTGAAAATGTTTGTAAAACAACTGTAAATGTTTGAAAAACCTAGAAATCCCTATGATTCCTACTTTATATTAAGGTGTCTTCTACCAAGACTTAACTGTTCTCAATGTAGTCTTCTACCAAGACTTAACTGTTCTATATGTTCGTCTCTTGTAAAAGTGTGTAATTTTCCCAAGTGTAACTATCATTATCAAAATATACTTTTTACATTTATAGTTTAAGTGAAAAGATCACTAAATATATGTATGGGGAAAATTAATGTAGTACTAAAACGTAGCGCTATAAGAACTACTGCTGTACTAACTACCTTAAACCGGATTTATATTAGGGCATCATGTGATAAATTGCACCATACTATAGACTGGTAACAACGACAACGTATAGTCGAAAATAAGGTATGTCGTTTGGCACCCGCAGACCTGCAGGTCCCGCTGTAGCTAGCAGCAAGGTGTAGGATAGTCAATCCAGTATAGATCTATACGCGAACTCACGCTCTCCCTTCAAGAGACTCTGGCTACAACTCGGGTCATGACAATTAAGGCATGATCCCATACAGTGGATCACAATTTTATTAACGTATTAATGTAAGTGTAATGTACGGAAATGTTCTACGTGTGCTAGCTTTAATGTGTGTTCTCTCTATCTAGCAAGTATAGTAATGTACTGTAATGTTCTAGAAAGTATTGACTCATGAATGAACTGACTCATTGTATGATATTGTGTTCTAGTAATTGTTCTAGTATCTTCCTAAACTACCCATATGGTAGTTTACTAGTAATCTAACTGGTACGTATGGACATGGATGTATACCCTTGCTACCCAAGGGCATGGGATGAACTGGAAGGACCTTTTATGACTATATATGTACACATGATATATAACTAATATTTAAACGACCTTCGGACGAGTACCCGATATCCCACCAGACCACATCTCAAGCGCGAAAAGGAAATAGGGTGGATAGCCTTCCTAAGCCTTTTAAATATTTCTTATATAACTATACATATTGTGACAACCGTCAATTTTCGGTCAAGTCAAAGTCAACAAAAGACAACAAGTCAAACCGGTCAACCCAATTTGTCGTGAGTACTAGAGTTTACGTTAAGTAACTTCTAAACAACTCTCTATTCTAATGAGAGATCATAAATCGAAAAGTGCGTTCACCTAAATCTCCTTAACCTGAAACGATGGTACGTAGAAAGCCAAACTGATACGACAATGTTACATACTCATCGGGAGTATGCAAGATCCCTAATCAAGGCTTAACTGGGTTTAAGGACCTTGCAGTGCGTGGCCGGACACTCAAAAAGGTCACCAGTGAAACCTCTCCCACATATCTCTAAGCATGTGAAACCTCTCCCACATGTCTCTAAGTATGTGAAACCTCTCCCACATATCTCTAAGCATGTGAAACCTCTCCCACATGTCTCTAAGTATGTGAAACCTCTCCCACATATCTCTAAGTATGTGAAACCTCTCCCACATATCTCTAAGTATGTGAAATCTCTCCAAGTATGTCAAATCTCTCCCAAATCTCTCTAAGTATGTCAAATCTCTCCCAAATCTCTTCAAGAATGTCAAATCTCTCCCAAATATCTCTAAGTATGTGAAATCTCTCTCACATATCTCTTTGTATGTGAAATCTCTCCAAGTATGTCAAATCTCTCCCAAATCTCTCTAAGTATGTGAAATCTCTCTCACATATCTCTTTGTATGTGAAATCTCCCCAAGTATGTCAAATCTCTCCCAAATCTCTCCAAGTATGTCAAATCTCTCCCAAATCTCTCTAAGTATGTGAAATCTCTCTCACATATCTCTTTGTATGCGAAATCTCTCCAAGTATGTCAAATCTCTCCCAAATCTCTCTAAGTATGTGAAATCTCTCTCACATATCTCTTTGTATGCGAAATCTCTCCAAGTATGTCAAATCTCTCCCAAATCTCTCTGAGAACGAGGAATCTCTCTCAAATCTCTCTCGAAATCTCTCCCAACTTTCTATAATCACTCGGGGCATCCCGACCCTCGAATTTGGCGAAAATAGCCCAAGAACGGAAGTCTACGCGAAAAACGGACTTAAGGGAACGAACCCTCCGAACCGAAAGTACTATTCACGAACCGAACCGAAAGCACTATTCATGAGGGTCCAAACCGAAAGTACTGTTCATGAGCTGAACCGAAAGTACTGTTCATCCGAACCGAACCCGGCCATGAAAGAGATCCGAACCGAACCCTGCTAAGAAGAAAGGTCCGAACCGAACCTCACATGGAAGGAAGGTCCGAACCGAAGTTACTGTTCACTACTGTTCACAACAGTAGCTTCGGTTCTAGCCACCCTTCGGACCGAACTCTACCTTCGCTTCGGACTGCATCGCCTCGGACCGAGCCGTCGCCTCGCGCTTTCGCCTCCCCGCCTCAGTCTGCTGCGTCCGAGCCGAGCCACCCTTCGCGCCTTCGCCTCCGGATCCAGCCACCCGCGTCCGAACCCAAGCGCCGCCTGACCAGACTTCGGCCTAGGGACCGAGCCTCGGCCTAGGTCCGAAGAAACTTGTTGGAAATTACATTTTTCGCCCGTTTTTGCATATTTTTGCGTTTTAAACCCATTTTTAATTATTTTAACATGGGATTTTCACCCAAAACTTTATTTTTAAATATAAGGCCCCTAAATTAATGATTTAATCACATTTTAAGGATAAAATCTTATTAAAAAGGAGTTGGTAAAGTACAAAAAGAAGAGTGTTGACTTTACCTTATTTTATGACACAAGCAACCCCATACCCACTCCATGATCAACCCACACTCCTCCCCACCATACCTTGTACTTTTTACCTCCCTCACAAGCCACCTCCATGCTTTGAGAGCTGGATATTCACCCTCTCTCCTCATTTTCTCTCATTTGTTCTCATTTTCACAAGAAAATCAAACTCCTTTCTCTCCCACTTTCTCTCTCTAGAAATCCAAGATTCAAGGGCTGATCTTGAGAGTTTCCTCCACCTTTGGTAAGCATAATCCATTTCCTTTATGATTATCTCTATTATTTCCACTCAAATCATGGATATCTTACACAAACTCCATTATATTTGTGTTAGAGCTTCGAATCTTCAAACGGTTCTTCTAGTGTTCTTGGGTTGAACACTTCTCTTCTTCATCACTTATCTACTGAAATCACACAAGGTGAGTTCATACCCCTACATTTTCACGTTTTCTCAAGTTTTTAGGGGGGGAATACAAGTTAAAATGCTTAGAACATAACTACATTCTTCTAACAGCTTTCATCAGAAAAGTTTCACTCCATTCACGGACTGTTTTGGACATCTTAAATATTTTTGTTTTCAAAACTGTTTTAGGTGCATGTAGTTCCACTTCTTAGCTTTAAAATGACTACTTGCACATCTCCATACGATTTTTCTACAATTTATGGTGATTTTTACAAAACCGCCTATCATTTCAAACATCAATCCGGACCAGTCTGTGATTATGGACTTTTTCACCCAAGTTAGAGATCATAAAAAAATTATAATAAAAATTATGAACAAACTAGACTCATTTTCCAAACTCTCAGAAGTTACAGAACCTGATTTGGACATTTTATGATTTTTCTACAATTTTTCCAATATCAGTTACAGAAAAGGTTATTAACAGAAAAACACAATAAATTTCATTTCACCTTGTAACATGTCGAGCAAGGTATACATCGTTAGTTGATTATGTGTAGTTGCAATATATGACAAATTTTGTATTCCTACATAGACATACATCAGAAAACACATGGATTTACATCTTCACAAGTATGACAAATATATATATATATATATATATATATATATATATATATATATATATATATATATATATATATATATACGATACTACGAGGCTATATCCATTAAAATATAAATATTGATAAATTATGACAAGTAAGGCCTATGCTCATTTCCCACGAAATCAATCGATAAACTATAATAGGTATAGTTTAGGGTCATTCATATAACAAACACAATATTAAAGGTCTTACACTTACATAAGAGTTATTGCCGCTATGGACGATTAAGATAATCTATAATAAGTATAGTTAAGCCATTATACCCCCACAAACGAACTCGTTAGTTATAATTGGTATAGTTATGGTAAATACATATTACAAACAATGTAATAAACTATAATAGGTATAGTTTATGTTTCATCTACTCTAGGAACTTAATTACAAGAAAGGAATTCACCATCACTTTCGATAAGCTATTCATATGCATAGTTCAGGTTCACTAATCTCTATTATTCCCCGGTGAACTATGATATGTATAGGTTATATTCACATTAACACATCATATAGGTTATATTCACATCACTTTCGATAAGCTATTCATATGCATAGTTCAGGTTCACTAATCTCTATTATTCCCCGGTGAACTATGATATGTATAGGTTATATTCACATTAACACATCATATAGGTTATATTCACATCACTTTCGATAAGCTATTCATATGCATAGTTCAGGTTCACTAATCTCTATTATTCCCCGGTGAACTATGATATGTATAGGTTATATTCACATTAACACATTGTATAGGTTACACTCACCATCACCATCACTTTTGATAAGCTATTCATATGCATAGTTCAGGTTCCCTAATCCCTATTACTCCCCGGTGAACTATGATATGTATAGGTTATAATCGCAATAGATTTTCATATGGTTAGACTTCAAGTATAATCGTTGAGCGTATATGCTTGAGCCATACAAGAATTTAGTCTGGATTGGCTTGGAATTGGTGGTGCCCGCCTTATCTCCTGTTCCTTGTTTGGTTGTGGACCTAGGGCGGACCCATTACATTCGACGTTTTATCTAACCTAAATCTTATATAACTTATATAGGCTGGACAATTATAGGGGAAATCTACGGGTAAATCTAGAATACATCAACGTATCATTTAGGATTATTCTGTTTACACTTAACTAAGAAAATATTGGATTTTCTGGAAATCAAACTTCATCGATTTTAAGAAGGAAAACGGTTTCTACTCCAAACAAAACTCTTATGAACTCACCAACTTAATTGTTGACACTCTTTTTCAAAACTACTTGTATTCTCAGGAAATCAGTGAAACAGGAAAACTTCAGCGCTTTGAGGATGGGACGTTAAACCGTCAACAATTTATTTTTGTCATCATATTGTAATTGATTTTGAAACATGTAAACATATACTTTGATGTAACTTTTTCAATTATATTTATGATGGTTGTATTTACTTTGAGCACTATTATACACGTTGTTGTGATACTGTACATGAAGTCCTCCACCCCTGGACGTTTCCGCCATCCTTGGTTTGGGGGTGTGACACATATAGAGGCATGCAATTTATAATTTAAAAGCATAAAATAAGATTTTTAAAACCTTTGAACATAAATATTTTCTAAGAAAAGACCGACTTGATGTCGATCCATAAAACAATTTGAAGGCATGGGTTTGATAAAACAGTTTAGTATAAAGAAAAATTTGTTTGAAACACAATTGTAAATAAGTTTGAAATGTAATATACAGAGTAAGATGTACAGTGTAATAAGGAGTCTAAAACATATAAAATGTTTATAAAAATCATTTGAAGGAAACTGTTTGGTAAAACGGCTAATATGTAGTAAATCATTTGAATGCTGCATATTAATCACATGTGATTAATATAATAACTAGCGTAATTCTACTTATTAATCACATGTGATTGATATAATAACTAGCGTAATTCTACTTGTATCCCCCCCCCAAAAAAAAACATTTAAAAATAGTTTAAAACATTATTTAAGGGGTATGAACTCACCTGCAGTAAGTGACTGGAATTGAACGGACTGTTATCGTAAGGAAGGATCGGACAAGTGCTTGGTGTCAAGTGAAGACTTAGACACACACAATGATCCTAATTACATATGAAGACATATGTATATAAATAATTAGTGATTAAAACACTAATTATACAAGTATAAACATTTAAACGTGAGGAAAACACTTTTGGTCAAGTGCTAGGAGGCTAATGGGTTGCAACAAAGGAGTGCAATGCCTGTAATGGAAGTTTATGGTCAAATGACCATATGTCTTGGAGTTTACAGCCCAGGGGAGTAAACTCCTGGCCGTAAACTCTCAACAAAGCCTCTAAATGAAGTCTAACAATTATACAACTCATGTGGTGAATTCTTTCAAGGCTAAATCAAGTGTTTGGGTGTCATATTAACTCCTTTAAGGAGTTTACGGCCCAGGGACCATATAACCTTGGAGTTTACAGCCGTAAACGCCCTTGGGAGGGTGTTTATGGTGTTTTCAAGTCTCTAAATTAACTAGGAACTAAACTAGGCTTTTGTACTTGGCTTTAGAAGAGTTTATGGCACCATTTGGCACCATGTTATGGAGTTCACGGCCCTAGAACCTTTTGGGCTGTAAACTCCCTTACTCTTGGTGTTCTAAGTGTGTTAGCTAGTCCAAAACTCATTTAGGTACATGCCCAAATTAGTCTCTTGGCTTAAGGAAGGTTTTAAGGGCATTTTGGCACTTAAACATGGAGTTCACGGCCCAAGAACACCCTTGGCCGTGAACTCACTTTTCATCATTGATTTTAATTGATTTTGGTGTCCTAAACATGCAATGGCGGGTTCTAGTTCGAGTTCTAAAGCTTTGAGGGTCATTGGAACCCTTTAGGACCTTAAAATGGAGTTTACTCCCCAAGTGTTCTTGGGCGGTAAACTCCCAAATCTTGGGGTCTTAATCCGATTTTGATGTTTTCTAGTCATATACACACTATCATACAAGTCTAAGGTAGTTACAATTCACGGGGAAAGGACTAGGTAGCATTTAAGCCACTTATCGGAGTTTACTCTCCAAGAACGTTCTTGGGTGGTAAACTCCTGAATCTCACAGATTTGATATGTAATTGGTGTTTCTAAACACAATCTAAGCTATATAACATAACTAGATTGAAGTACTCACAATTTGGGATAAAAACCCGAAGATCCGTGAGAGAGAATTTTGACTTTTCTCTAAATGGAATTCAACAAATGAACCAATTTGGTTCAGAATTCTATTTATAGTCCTGAGATATTTTTGGCAGAAAATATTTTTATTCTTGGAACAAACTCTAATGTCCTAGATTATTGGAATAACAGTGTTGCACAAAACCCTAGTGCGTCCACTCTCCTAATATCTCCTTAAGTGTAAAATCCTGAAAACTGCCAAACTTATACTCGAAATCTGAGTTTTCACTGTAATTGTTCTACTTCTATTGGCTTCAAATGGTTTGTTCAGAATGGAAATTCCGGGTTGTCACATCATCCCCCTGTTGAAGGGAATTTCGTCCCGAAATTAGAATTTAGGCAAGGAAGTATGCACGAATGATCGAGTCGTGAGGAGGAAACGTCCTAATCGATTGGTTGTAGCGCACTTAAGTGAAATCGGGTTCTCGGTTGGCATTCCAACGAACCTTCACTAACTGGCGACGGCGTTGCTTCGTCCGCTTGACCTCTCGGTCGAGGGTCACTACCGTTCTAATACGAAGGCGAGGATCTCGACGAGTGGACTTACAAGAGTCCTAACGGAAAGGTATGGTTTCACGATCGAGACACGAAGAGTAGGATGTACGTTACTGAGTTCGCGGAGTAGGTCTAGTTTGTGCGAGGCACGGGACCAATTCTGATGAGAATCTCGGAGGTCCTAACTATATTGGATTTAGCTTTCCACACGATACGGAGCGTATTAAGCCATTCCCAGAGTGAGTCCTCCTAAAGAACTTGGTCACTCACTTGGAATTCTAAAGGTTCCTTTTCTTGCTTAACTTCCCAGTCAAAGGCCACCCCTTGCTGGGTCAGAGTCGTACGGGTTTCTGTAATTTGCGAGGAGTTCTGAATGAACTATGATAGTAGGTCGGTAAGACCTAGAATTTGGCGAAAGACTGTCGGCGTCTCTGGTGTCGATAAATGCTCAACGGTTTTGACAAATTGAAAGAGTACTCAAAATTTCTCACATTACTAACAGTGTGTCATAGAAATTTGACTTTTCGATTTCAAAACTCGTGACTAGAGAACTTCGCGAGAAGTTCCTCTGAAGGAAATGTTTCCAGGGGGTTCCTTCTTACTACGAGTGTAGATAAGTAAGTCATTATATAGAGAAATGACGAACTGATCCAAGTAAGAAAGACGTAGCCTATTCATTTAGCTCATGAAAACTATGGGCGTATTGGTCCTATCCGAAAGGTATCACTACGGACTCGAAGTGTCCGCATCGAGTTCGGAAGATAGTCTTCCGGACATCCTTCCCTAACACTCGAACTGGTGATATTCGGATCTCAGATCCATTTCTGAAAGTAATTCTTTCCTTGTGTTTGCTCAACCATTTCATCTATGCGAGGCAGAGATAACGATTTCTATGAAAATCTTGACGGAGTCGTTGATATCCGAGGCACATACGATGCAATCCGTCGATCTCTGGGAGAATAAGACAGGGGGTTCTCCAGGGTGAGAAGCCTAGTCTTCTTATTCTATCGCTGTGCAGTTCGTTAAGTTGTTTCTATTGTTCCGGTATTTCCGTAGGTTTTTAGACTATAGGGTGATCTGTTTACAAGAGTCGTATTGGGTCCTATGTTTGTTCACATGACGATGTGATTACTCGTAGGCTTAAGCAGTTCTCCGTCCTGAAGTTCATATTAGAATTCATACTTGGTTTCACAATCACAAGTTCGTGTATACGAGTCATATATAATTAAGATTGAAAAGGTAGTCGAATAACTGATTCTTCTTTAAGCTCACATCCCATCGAGGAAAAAGAAGTTAAAGTGGAATCATCAATTCTAAACCTGTAGAAGCTTGATTATATATCACTCTTATGTATACCTTCCTCAGTGATAGATCAATCGCATGAATCCTTGGATTAAACGTGACGTACTGCACGAGTGGTACTTCAGGGATTTGTTCGGAAAGAAATAACTAAGAGGTACTCCTGGCATGAGTACTTCGGTGTTCTGATATGACAGCTTCGCTGGAAAAGTGATCTAGAAGGAAGAGATGTACATATAAAGTTGTTTTTGTGAGGATCAAATTGACTCGAGTCGTATGATAATGTCGAAATCATACTGAAACTTAAAGACATTAGATTTGAACATAAGGCGTTTTACAAACAAAACACAACCGTGCAACCATGAACACAGTTATAGTACTTTAGATTTACCACAAGACTATTGTTGCGAATAAGATATACTACAAAAGACAAGAATACACAGCACGAGAATCCTTATACAGACAGGATCTCGCAAAAGGTAAGACTCTAGTTGCACTAGTTCTGGATAGTTTATAAGTCTGTTACAACAACACGCCTAAGTTACATTGACGAGGGTTCCGGAGTAGGCTCTCCTGCAGCTGTGATCCTGAGAATTTTCCCGTCTGCACCAGAGTTCTGCGTTATCGGGCAATCCTTCTTGAGGTGTCCAATTTCACCGCATTGGTGAAATATATCTAGACAGCACCCACATCAGTGGAGGAAGTGAAGTGTCGAGTAGGAGTTATGGGGACATGGGTTCTTTCCTTGATTTCCTTCTTCAGGCAATCTCTTTTATAGTGCCCAAAGTCACCACAATTATAGCAAGCTAGGCTTGCCCCAGTGGTGGAGGTAGTTCTACAGAAACGAGCAATGTGCCCCATCTTGTTGCAATTATCTCATTGCAAGACTCGGCACATTCCCTCGTGGTGGTAGTTGCACCGGTCGCACTTCGGGAGTGTTCCTTTGTATGGTCTGCTCGGTACTGGGATGGCAGGTGTTTCCACTTGCTGCTGTTGCATAGCAAGTTCTTGGGATTTCTTGCGTTCTTTCTGGGCTTGATGCTTTCGTTTCTTGTTCTCTATCTTTCGGCTTTACGAGCCAGTGACTGTTACTGTTTGTTGGTTTCCCGGTTTGGTACTACCATCTAAACTCTCGACTCCTTTTTCAGTCTTGTTTGTGTTGCCTGAGTTGATGTGTGTAAGGAAAGTTGTCACAGCAGCTGCTACTGCAGCTTGTAATGTAGCGGTGTCGATATGGAGGATGGAGGTTTCGCTGCTCGACTGATTGTTTCCTGATGACGACATGATTCTGTAACACGAAAGATAAGGATTTGTGAGCGTTTCAGGTTGACCCTAGATGTACTTAGATTGCTCAAGAAAAGAGTAAGAGTATGTTCTCGAAAGTTTGACCTACATCCCTATGATGCAGTCCTAGTAATGAGTAGAAGTAAGCTCGTAGAATGGTCTCAAAACGTTTGTTGTGCAAGCCGAGGTATCGTGGGTTGGTGAATAACAAGATCCAACCACTAAAAGAGACTTGGAAATGTCTTCGGATCTAACTTGCTATAGTCCAATGACTTGACTAAAGCAGGTTTCAGATAGACTCCAATGAGAGTATGATAAGAGTACTTGAATAAAGAATGACACAGAAGTTAGCCGGGTGTCAATATCTTTGATATTCACGACGTAAAGTTTCGGAAAAGTGACCTTGTAAATGTCTTACATCATATCCACAGAAGATAGTTCTTGACAGCATATAGACTTAACTAAAGTACTTACGGTACAAGATAATTTCATAGAAAATGCCACATCATGCATAGACAGAAAAACACGATTCCTTTTTAATAAGGAAAATAAAGTAACGCGTCTACTACTGACAACGGTCATCCCTCTGGTGAACTCTTAGTTCAGCCAGTTGACGTTCATGTCAAGTAGGTGTCTTTCGTACACCCTTTGGCGTACTCGGAGCTCTATGACTTCAGCTCGTGATTCAGCCAGTGCTTGCAGCAGGGTTTCATGGTTTCTCTCTGATCTCTCGTGAGCATCTTGTAGACGAATGGTGTGGAGGGTATGCATTCTCGCATTGGCGACAACTTTGGTAATCTGATGTAGGGCTGTACTGCCTTGAATCTCATTTCGGGTCACTCTGCGGACCAAGATTGGCAAGACTCTATCTGCTGAGCCCCCATTGTTCAAGTCGCAAAAGCTTCGGTCGCCATTAAATGGCATGGGCTGATCTTGTCCTTGGCTCCATGTTTCCAAGCATTCCACTCACTCAGGTTCGGGCCATGAAAAGTCGGACGAGGGTTAGGACTTGGAAAGGGAGCTGCTCGGGGTAGGTTCCCAACCTCTGGTTCGGAGTTAGCATCATGGTGATCATTCAAAGGGATAGGATGATCATTCTCTGGTTCTTCTTCAAACCATCTAGCAATGACCTTATTCGGAAGATACTGGTTGCCGTCGGGATGGAGTCCAGCTATGTTTTCTATGCGAGAATTTAGGGTAAGAGAATAATTATTAGACGAACTATCTAGATAATTATTTAGAAAACCTTCATTAGTTACATCGCTGTTTGTGAAGTGCATACCAGCTATGTGTAATCAAAACAGGATAGACCTTCGAATAAGTGACCTTAACTCCGTATTCACACAGAATAGGGGTGAAGTAAAATTTCCACAGATTCTAAGTCTATAACATCCTAATTACATATAGCGTTAGTGTATCCACTTAGCAACTATCAACTTAGTAATGAAGATCCCGTTTTAGTTCTCAAGTATAAAGTACTTATAGTAACACCAAATACTCCTATAGTATTTTAAATTTTAATGTTATGTTCTATTGTTCTCATTGTGGTAGGGTTGGTAAGATTTTAGCATTGTTGCAACCACACAATTAAACAAGCAACAACATCATCCATTGCATTAATAATATAATTATTATACAAGTGTTCTGTCAAATTTTGATAAACACAAAAGCATAAATCAAAATGAAAGATGAGTCTTGAACAAGCTCCATCTTCCCTTTTCCTTGCATCGGTACCTGTCTATGATGACCTGAGGATACAAGTAATTTTGAAAGCGAGTATCAGCTTTGAAGCTGGTGAGATCATAAGTATTTAGTGTCTTAATTTGTATGTAAGAATTTGTAAGTAAATGAATTGTAAGTATAGAAAATGTTTGTAAAACAACTGTAAATGTTTGAAAAATCTAGAAATCCGTATGATTCCTACTTTATATTAAGGTGTCTTCTACCAAGACTTAACTGTTCTCAATGTAGTCTTCTACCAAGACTTAACTGTTCTATATGTTCGTCTCTTGTAAAAGTGTGTAATTTTCCCAAGTGTAACTATCATTATCAAAATATACTTTTTACATTTATAGTTTAAGTGAAAAGATCACTAAATATATGTATGGGGAAAATTAATGTAGTACTAAAACGTAGCGCTATTAGAACTACTGCTGTACTAACTACCTTAAACCGAATTTATATTAGGGCATCATGTGATAAATTGCACCATACTATAGACGGGTAACAACGACAACGTATAGTCGAAAATAAGGTATGACGTTTGGCACCCGCAGACCTGCAGGTCCCGCTGTAGCTAGCAGCAAGGTGTAGGATAGTCAATCCAGCATAGATCTATACGCAAACTCACGCTCTCCCTTCAAGAGACTCTGGCTACAACTCGGGTCATGACAATTAAGGCATGATCCCATACAGTGGATCCAAATTTTATTAACGTATTAATGTAAGTGTAATGTACGGAAATGTTCTACGTGTGCTAGCTTTAATGTGTGTTCTCTCTATCTAGAAAGTATAGTAATGTACTGTAATGTTCTAGAAAGTATTGAGTCATGAATGAACCGACTCATTGTATGATATTGTGTTCTAGTAATTGTTCTAGTATCTTCCTAAACTACCCATATGGTAGTTTACTAGTAATCTAACTGGTACGTATGGACATGGATGTATACCCTTGCTACCCAAGGGCATGGGATGAACTGGAAGGACCTTTTATGACTATATATGTACATATGATATATAACTAATATTTAAACAACCTTCGGACGAGTACCCGATATCCCACCAGACCACATCTCAAGCGCGAAAAGGAAATAGGGTGGATAGCCTTCCTAAGTCTTTTAAATATTTCTTATATAACTATACATATAGAGGCATGCAATTTATAATTTAAAAGCATAAAATAAGTATTTTAAAACCTTTGAACATAAATATTTTCTAAGAAAAGACCGACTTGATGTCGATCCATAAAACAATTTGAAGGCATGGGTTTGATAAAACAGTTTAGTATAAAGAAAATTTTGTTTGAAACACAATTGTAAATAAGTTTGAAATGTAATATACAGAGTATGATGTACAGTGTAATAAGGAGTTTAAAACATATAAAATGTTTATAAAAATCATTTGAAGGAAACTGTTTGGTAAAACGGCTAATATGTAGTAAATCATTTGAATGCTGCATATTAATCATATGTGATTAATATAATAACTAGCGTAATTCTACTTATTAATCACATGTGATTGATATAATAACTAGCATAATTCTACTTGTATCCCCCCCCCCCAAAAAAAACATTTAAAAATAGTTTAAAACATTATTTAAGGGGTATGAACTCACCTGCAGTAAGTGACTGGAATTGAACGGACTGTTATCGTAAGGAAGGATCGGACAAGTGCTTGGTGTCAAGTGAAGACTTAGACACACACAATGATCCTAATTACATATGAAGACATATGTATATAAATAATTAGTGATTAAAACACTAATTATACAAGTATAAACATTTAAACGTGAGGAAAACACTTTTGGTCAAGTGCTAGGAGGCTAATGGGTTGCAACAAAGGAGTGCAATGCCTGTAATGGAAGTTTATGGTCAAATGACCATATGTCTTGGAGTTTACAGCCCAAGGGAGTAAACTCATGGCCGTAAACTCTCAATAAAGCCTCTAAATGAAGTCTAACAATTATACAACTCATGTGGTGAATTCTTTCAAGGCTAAATCAAGTGTTTGGGTGTCATATTAACTCCTTTAAGGAGTTTACGGCCCAGGGACCATATACCCTTGGAGTTTACGGCCGTAAACGCCCTTGGGAGGGTGTTTATGGTGTTTTCAAGTCTCTAAATTAACTAGGAACTAAACTAGGCTTTTGTACTTGGCTTTAGAAGAGTTTATGGCACCATTTGGCACCATGTTATGGAGTTCACGGCCCTAGAACCTTTTGGGCTGTAAACTCCCTTACTCTTGGTGTTCTAAGTGTGTTAGCTAGTCCAAAACTCATTTAGGTACATGCCCAAATTAGTCTCTTGGCTTAAGGAAGGTTTTAAGGGCATTTTGGCACTTAAACATGGAGTTCACGGCCCAAGAACACCCTTGGCCGTGAACTCACTTTTCATCATTGATTTTAATTGATTTTGGTGTCCTAAACATGCAATGGCGGGTTCTAGTTCGAGTTCTAAAGCTTTGAGGGTCATTGGAACCCTTTAGGACCTTAAAATGGAGTTTACTCCCCAAGTGTTCTTGGGCGGTAAACTCCCAAATCTTGGGGTCTTAATCCGATTTTGATGTTTTCTAGTCATATACACACTAGCATACAAGTCTAAGGTAGTTACAATTCACGGGGAAAGGACTAGGTAGCATTTAAGCCACTTATCGGAGTTTACTCTCCAAGAACGTTCTTGGGTGGTAAACTCCTGAATCTCACAGATTTGATATGTAATTGGTGTTTCTAAACACAATCTAAGCTATATAACATAACTAGATTGAAGTACTCACAATTTGGGATAAAAACCCAAAGATCCGTGATAGAGAATTTTGACTTTTCTCTAAATGGAATTCAACAAATGAACCAATTTGGTTTAGAATTCTATTTATAGTCCTGAGATATTTTTGGCAGAAAATATTTTTATTCTTGGAACGAACTCTAATGTCCTAGAGTATTGGAATAACAGTGTTGCACAAAATCCTAGTGCATCCACTCTCCTAATATCTCCTTAAGTGTAAAATCCTGAAAACTGCCAAACTTATACTCGAAATCTGAGTTTTCACTGTAATTGTTCTACTTCTATTGGCTTCAAATGGTTTGTTCAGAATGGAAATTCCGGGTTGTCACATAATCCCACTGTTGAAGGGAATTTCGTCCTGAAATTAGAATTTAGGCAAGGAAGTATGCACGAATGATCGAGTCGTGAGGAAGAAACTTCCTAATCGATTGGTTCTAGCGCACTTAAGTGAAATCGGGTTCTCGGTTGGCATTCCAACGAACCTTCACTAACTGGCGACGGCGTTGCTTCGTCCGCTTGACCTCTCGGTCGACGGTCACTACGGTTCTAATACGAAGGCGAGGATCTCGACGAGTGGACTTACAAGAGTCCTAACGGAAAGGTATGGTTTCACGATCGAGACACGAAGAGTAGGATGTACGTTACTGAGTTCGCGCAGTAGGTCTAGTTTGTGCGAGGCACAGGACCGATTCTGATGAGAATCTCGGAGGTCCTAACTATATTGGATTTAGCTTTCCACGCGATACGGAGCGTATTAAGCCATTCCTAGAGTGAGTCCTCCTAAAGAACTTGGTCACTCACTTGGAATTCCAAAGGTTCCTTTTCTTGCTTAACTTCCCAGTCAAAGGCCACCCCTTGTTGGGTCACAGTCGTACGGGTTTCTGTAATTTGCGAGGAGTTCTGAATGAACTATGATAGTAGGTCGGTAAGACCTAGAATTTGGCGAAAGACTGTCGGCGTCTCTGGTGTCGATAAATGCTCAACGGTTTTGACAAATTGAAAGAGTACTCAAAATTTCTCACATTACTAACAGTGTGTCATAGAAATTTGACTTTTCAATTTCAAAACTCGTGACTAGAGAACTTCGCGAGAAGTTCCTCTGAAGGAAATGTTTCCAGGGGGTTCCTTCTTACTACGAGTGTAGATAAGTAAGTCATTATATAGAGAAATGACGAACTGATCCAAGTAAGAAAGACGTACCCTATTCATTAAGCCCATGAAAACTATGGGCGTATTGGTCCTATCCGAAAGGTATCACTACGGACTCGAAGTGTCCGCATCAAGTTCGGAAGATAGTCTTCCGAAAATCCTTCCCTAACACTCGAACTGGTGATATTCGGATCTCAGATCCATTTCTGAAAGTAATTCTTTCCTTGCGTTTGCTCAACCATTTCATCTATGCGAGGCAGAGATAACGATTTCTATGAAAATCTTGACGGAGTTCTTGATATCCGAGGCACATACGATGCAATCCGTCGATCTCTGGGAGAATAAGACAGAGGGTTCTCCAGGGTGAGAAGCCTAGTCTTCTTATTCTATCGCTGTGCAGTTCGTTAAGTTGTTTGTATTGTTCTGGTATTTCCGTAGGTTTTTAGACTATAGGATGATCTGTTTACAAGAGTCGTATTAGGTCCTATGTTTGTTCACATGACGATGTGATTACTCGTAGGCTTAATCAGTTCTCCATCCTGAAGTTCATATTAGAATTCATACTTGCTTTCACAATCACAAGTTCGTGTATACGAGTCGTATATAATTAAGATTGAAAAGGTAGTCGAATAACTGATTCTTCTTTAAGCTCACATCCCATCCGGGAAAAAGAAGTTAAAGTGAAATCATCAATTCTAAACCTGTAGAAGCTTGATTATATATCATTCTTATGTATACCTTCCTCAGTGATAGATCAATCGCATGAATCCTTGGATTAAACTTGACGTACAGCACGAGTGGTACTTCGGGGATTTCTTCGGAAAGAAATAACTAAGAGGTACTCCTGGCATGAGTACTTCGGTGTTCTGATATGACGGCTTCGCTGGAAAAGTGATCTAGAAGGAAGAGATGTACATATATAGTTGTTTTTGTGAGGATCAAATTGACTCGAGTCGTATGATAATGTCGGGATCATACTGAAACTTAAAGACATTAGATTTGAACATAATGCGTTTTACAAACAAAACACAACCGTGCAACCATGAACACAGTTATAGTACTTTAGATTTACCACAAGACTATTGTTGCGAATAAGATATACTACAAAAGACAAGAATACACAGCACGAGAATCCTTATACAGACAGGATCTCGCAAAAGGTAAGACTCTAGTTGCACTAGTTCTGGATAGTTTATAAGTCTGTTACAACAACACGCCTAAGTTACATTGACGAGGGTTCCGGAGTAGGCTCTCCTGCAGCTGTGATCCTAAGAATTTTCCCGTCTGCACCAGAGTTCTGCGTTATCGGGCAATCCTTCTTGAGGTGTCCAATTTCACCGCATTGGTGAAATATATCTGGACAGCACCCACATCAGTGGAGGAAGTGAAGTGTCGAGTAGGAGTTATGGGGACATGGGTTCTTTCCTTGATTTCCTTCTTCAGGCAATCTCTTTTATAGTGCCCAAAGTCACCACAATTATAGCAAGCTAGGCTTGCCCCAGTGGTGGAGGTAGTTCTACAGAAACGAGCAATGTGCCCCATCTTGTTGCAATTATCTCATTGCAAGACTCGGCACATTCCCTCGTGGTGGTAGTTGCACCGGTCGCACTTCGGGAGTGTTCCTTTGTATGGTCTGCTCGGTACTGGGATGGCAGGTGTTTCCACTTGCTGCTGTTGCATAGCAAGTTCTTGGGATTTCTTGCGTTCTTTCTGGGCTTGATGCTTTCGTTTCTTGTTCTCTATCTTTCGGCTTTACGAGCCAGTGACTGTTACTGTTTGTTGGTTTCCCGGTTTGGTACTACCATCTAAACTCTCGACTCCTTTTTCAGTCTTGTTTGTGTTGCCTGAGTTGATGTGTGTAAGGAAAGTTGTCATAGCAGCTGCTACTGCAGCTTGTAATGTAGCGGTGTCGATATGGAGGATGGAGGTTTCGTTGCTCGACTGATTGTTTCCTGATGACGACATGATTCTGTAACACGAAAGATAAGGATTTGTGAGCGTTTCAGGTTGACCCTAGATGTACTTAGATTGCTCAAGAAAAGAGTAAGAGTATGTTCTCAAAAGTTTGACCTACATCCCTATGATGCAGTCCTAGTAATGAGTAGAAGTAAGCTCGTAGAATGGTCTCAAAACGTTTGTTGTGCAAGCCGAGGTATCGTGGGTTGGTGAATAACAAGATCCAACCACTGAAAGAGACTTGGAAATGTCTTCGGATCTAACTTGCTATAGTCCAATGACTTGACTAAAGCAGGTTTCAGATAGACTCCAATGAGAGTATGATAAGAGTACTTGAATAAAGAATGACACAGAAGTTAGCCGGGTGTCAATATATTTGATATTCACGACGTAAAGTTTCAGGAAAATGACCTTGTAAAGGTCTTACATCATATCCCCAGAAGATAGTTCTTGACAGCATAAAGACTTAACTAAAGTACTTACGGTACAAGATAATTTCATAGAAAATGCCACATCGTGCATAGACAGAAAAACACGATTCCTTTTTAACAAGGAAAATAAAGTAACGCGTCTACTACTGACAATGGTCATCCCTCTGGTGAACTCTTAGTTCAGCCAGTTGACGTTCATGTCAAGTAGGTGTCTTTCGTACACCCTTTGGCGTACTCGGAGCTCTATGACTTCAGCTCGTGATTCAGCCAGTGCTTGCAGCAGGGTTTCATGGTTTCTCTCTGATCTCTCGTGAGCATCTTGTAGACGAATGGTGTGGAGGGTATGCATTCTCGCATTGGCGACAACTTTGGTAATCTGATGTAGGGCTGTCCTGCCTTGAATCTCATTTCGGGTCACTCTGTGGACCAAGATTGACAAGACTCTATCTGCTGAGCCCCCATTGTTCAAGTCGCAAAAGCTTCGGTCGCCATTAAATGGCATGGGCTGATCTTGTCCTTGGCTCCATGTTTCCAAGCATTCCACTCACTCAGGTTCGGGCCATGAAAAGTCGGACGAGGGTTAGGACTTGGAAAGGGAGCTGCTCGGGGTAGGTTCCCAACCTCTGGTTCGGAGTTAGCATCATGGTGATCATTCAAAGGGATAAGATGATCATTCTCTGGTTCTTCTTCAAACCATCTAGCAATGACCTTATTCGGAAGATACTGGTTGCCGTCGGGATGGAGTCCAGCTATGTTTTCTATGCGAGAATTTAGGGTAAGAGAATAATTATTAGACGAACTATCTAGATAATTATTTAGAAAACCTTCATTAGTTACATCGCTGTTTGTGAAGTGCATACCAGCTATGTGTAATCAAAACAGGATAGACCTTCGAATAAGTGACCTTAACTCCGTATTCACACAGAATAGGGGTGAAGTAAAATTTCCACAGATTCTAAGTCTATAACATCCTAATTACATATAGCCTTAGTGTATCCACTTAGCAACTATCAACTTAGTAATGAAGATCCCGTTTTAGTTCTCAAGTATAAAGTACTTATAGTAACACCAAATACTCCTATAGTATTTTAAATTTTAATGTTATGTTCTATTGTTCTCATTGTGGTAGGGTTGGTAAGATTTTAGCATTGTTGTAACCACACAATTAAACTTAGGCACATGCTAGTCAACCCTCAGATAATATAGGTGATCAGGCTATATCTTCCCAGTTTTGACCATATGTCTCTAAGCCCACTTGTGTTGCCCAACAATCGTAATTCTTTTGTACTGTCCTAGTGACACTGATTTTAGTATGAATGCAGGCACGTATACTTTATTAAATATTTTATTATTTAAAGTATAAACTCTTGGTCAGAGTATTTTTAATCCCTTATGTATTTATAGTTAGTATATCTTTTATGGGTTGATATACTTAATTCACTATAAACAATGCTCTGATACCAATCTGTCACACCCCAAAACCAAGAACGGCGGAAACGTTCCGGGGCGGAGGACGTCATGTCCAGTATCACAACAATGAAAAGTAGTAAACAAGCAACAACATCATCCATTGCATTAATAATATAATTATTATACAAGTGTTCTGTCAAATTTTGATAAACACAAAAGCATAAATCAAAATGAAAGATGAGTCTTGAACAAGCTCCATCTTCCCTTCTCCTTGCATCGGTACCTGTCTATGATGACCTGAGGATACAAGTAATTTTGAAAGCGAGTATCAGCTTTGAAGCTGGTGAGATCATAAGTATTTAGTGTCTTAATTTGTATGTAAGAATTTGTAAGTAAATGAATTGTAAGTATTGAAAATGTTTGTAAAACAACTGTAAATGTTTGAAAAACCTAGAAATCCCTATGATTCCTACTTTATATTAAGGTGTCTTCTACCAAGACTTAACTGTTCTCAATGTAGTCTTCTACCAAGACTTAATTGTTCTATATGTTCGTCTCTTGTAAAAGTGTGTAATTCTCCCAAGTGTAAGTATCATTATCAAAATATAATTTTTACATTTATAGTTTAAGTGAAAAGATCACTAAATATATGTATGGGGAAAATTAATGTAGTACTAAAACGTAGCGCTATAAGAACTACTGCTGTACTAACCACCTTAAACCGGATTTATATTAAGGCATCATGTGATAAATTGCACCATACTATAGACTGGTAACAATGACAACGTATAGTCGAAAATAAGGTATGACGTTTGGCACCCGCAGACCTGCAGGTCCTGCTGTAGCTAGCAGCAAGGTGTAGGATAGTCAATCCAGTATAGATCTATACGCAAACTCACGCTCTCCCTTCAAGAGACTCTGGCTACAACTCGGGTCATGACAATTAAGGCATGATCCCATACAGTGGATCACAATTTTATTAACGTATTAATGTAAGTGTAATGTACGGAAATGTTCTACGTGTGCTAGTTGTAATGTGTGTTCTCTCTATCTAGCAAGTATAGTAATGTACTGTAATGTTCTAGAAAGTATTGACTCATGAATGAACTGACTCATTGTATGATATTGCGTTCTAGTAATTGTTCTAGTATCTTCCTAAACTACCCATATGGTAGTTTACTAGTAATCTAACTGGTACGTATGGACATGGATGTATACCCTTGCTACCCAAGGGCATGGGATGAACTGTAAGGACCTTTTATGACTATATATGTACAAATGATATATAACTAATATTTAAACGACCTTCGGACGAGTACCCGATATCCCACCAGACCACATCTCAAGCGCGAAAAGGAAATAGGGTGGATAGCCTTCCTAAGACTTTTAAACATTTCTTATATAACTATACATATAGAGGCATGCAATTTATAATTTAAAAGCATAAAATAAGATTTTTAAAACCTTTTAACATAAATATTTTCTAAGAAAAGACCGACTTGATGTCGATCTATAAAACAATTTGAAGGCATGGGTTTGATAAAACAGTTTAGTATAAAGAAAAATTTGTTTGAAACACAATTGTAAATCAGTTTGAAATGTAATATACAGAGTAAGATGTACAGTGTAATAAGGAGTTTAAAACATATAAAATGTTTATAAAAATCATTT
Source organism: Lactuca serriola (assembly GCF_051521515.1). NCBI lineage: Eukaryota > Viridiplantae > Streptophyta > Magnoliopsida > Asterales > Asteraceae > Lactuca > Lactuca serriola. The sequence continues at coordinate 160,526,317 of NC_136416.1, read as the reverse complement.
GAAGGAAACTGTTTGGTAAAACGGCTAATGTGTAGTAAATCATTTGAATGCTGCATATTAATCACATGTGATTGATATAATAACTAGCGTAATTCTACTTATTAATCACATGTGATTGATATAATAACTAACGTAATTCTACTTGTATCCCCCCCCCCATAAAACATTTAAAAATAGTTTAAAACATTATTTAAGGGGTATGAACTCACCAGCAGTAAGTGATTGGAATTGAACGGACTGTTATCGTAAGGAAGGATCGGACAAGTGCTTGGTGTCAAGTGAAGACTTAGACACACACAATGATCCTAATTACATATGAAGACATATGTATATAAATAATTAGTGATTAAAACACTAATTATACAAGTATAAACATTTAAACGTGAGGAAAACACTTTTGGTCAAGTGCTAGGAGGCTAATGGGTTGCAACAAAGGAGTGCAATGCCTCTAATGGAAGTTTATGGTCAAATGACCATATGTCTTGGATTTTATGGCCCAGGGGAGTAAACTCCTGGCCGTAAACTCTCAACAAAGCCTCTAAATGAAGTCTAACAATTATACAACGCATGTGTTGAATTGTTTCAAGGCTAAATCAAGTGTTTGGGTGTCATATTAACTCCTTTAAGGAGTTTACGGCCCAGGGACCATATACCCTTGGAGTTTACGGTCGTAAACGCCCTTGGGAGGGTGTTTATGGTGTTTTCAAGTCTCTAAATTAACTAGGAACTAAACTAGGCTTTTGTACTTGGCTTTAGAAGAGTTTATGGCACCATTTGGCACCATTTTATGGAGTTCACGGCCCTAGAACCTTTTGGGCCGTAAACTCCCTTACTCTTGGTGTTCTAAGTGTGTTAGCTAGTCCAAAACTCATTTAGGTACATGCCCAAATTAGTCTCTTGGCTTAAGGAAGGTTTTAAGGGCATTTTGGCACTTAAACATGGAGTTCACGGCCTAAGAACACCCTTGGCCATGAACTCACTTTTCATCATTGATTTTAATTGCTCTTGGTGTCCTAAACATGCAATGGTGGGTTCTAGTTCGAGTTCTAAAGCTTTGAGGGTCATTGGAACCCTTTAGGACCTTAAAATGGAGTTTACTCCCCAAGTGTTCTTGGGCGGTAAACTCCCAAATCTTGGGGTCTTAATCCGATTTTGATGTTTTCTAGTCATATACACACTAGCATACAAGTCTAAGGTAGTTACAATTCACGGGGAAAGGACTAGGTAGCATTTAAGCCACTTATCAGAGTTTACTCTCCAAGAACGTTCTTGGGCGGTAAACTCCTGAATCTCATAGATTTGATATGTAATTGGTGTTTCTAAACACAATCTAAGCTATATAACATAACTAGATTGAAGTACTCACAATTTGGGATAAAAACCCGAAGATCTGTGAGAGAGAATTTTGACATTTCTCTAAATGGAATTCAACAAATGAACCAATTTGGTTCAGAATTCTATTTATAGTCCTGAGATATTTTTGGCAGAAAATATTTTTATTCCTGGAACGAACTCTAATGTCCTAGAGTATTGGAATAACAGTGTTGCACAAAAGCCTAGTGCATCCACTCTCCTAATATCTCCTTAAGTGTAAAATCCTGAAAACAGCCAAACTTATACTCAAAATCTGAGTTTTCACTGTAATTGTTCTACTTCTATTGGCTTCAAATGGTTTGTTCAGAATGGAAATTTCGGGTTGTCACAGTGTTTGCTTGAGATTATGTGTTTTTGTGATTATGTATGCTATGTGCTATTCTGACCAGACCGGAGGGTCCAACGATTTACGAGGCCAGAGGGTCCTCAACCAGACCGGACCGGAGGGTGAACGAACTAGACTGGACCAGAGGATCCAACGAGCTACGGGACTAGAGGGTCCCGCTGAGACACATTAACCAGAGGTTCGTATTGAGTATAGTATCGAGTGGCAAATTGTTGTATGTGGTATTTTGTGGAACTCACTAAGCATTCATTCTTACCGTGTTATGTGTTATGTGTTTCAGGTACCACAGAGGATCGCGGGAAGGCACCGGCGTGATTGTACACACACTTTTGATTTGGAGTTATATTTGTGGATCCTGGAATTGAACAACTGTTTTGAAAAATTGTAAATTGGTTTTTGGAGATTTAACGATGAGACATATGTTTTATGAATATTAAAAAAATGAAAATTTTGGTTTGAAATTTCTTATTATTACACAATAGCATTCCCAATGATCCTTAATGAAGCAGGTGACGATGCAGGGGATCAGGAATAAGGATTTTATATCTAAAGATCGATTTATGAAGTAGCAATGTGAATAGTAACATGTGGTGTAGCCTATTAGAGGCATAGTATAGGGTGAACTTGAACCTCAGTGTAATCTTTTCAAGAATTAATATAAACCCCAGTTTTGTTATCTGATATGTTGGATGATTGTGTGATTTTCTTGTATGGTGACATGGATTGACTGCAGGACAATACTTAGGACGAGTATGAGTAGGTGTGAATGGTAGTAGAGGCCTATACTACTGAAAGCACTGGACTCAGACTTGGATCAGGGAAAGTCACAAAGTTACCAATAAGCTAGTAATTGATTCTGTTTTATTCAAGTATGTCATTACCATTGTTTCGATCATAACTAAGCAGATGATTGTTATTCCGACCCTAGTGGTCATATCAAATTGAGTTGGGTCCTAGACCTAATTTTTCATTTGGGTGTTAAATTGGGGATTCTTATCTAAACTAAACTTTATCTATTTTCTTTTTCAGATGTCTACTCAAAATAACGATTCTAGCTCAACCCCTTCTGGCTTATTCTCACTCATGAACTTGTATGGGAGGGTGATATTTGATGGGTCCAATTTTAACGATTGGATCCGCAACCTCCGCATGGTCATCCGCTACAAGGACAAAGAGTATGTTCTTGACAAGGAGCTGAAGGAGATTAACCACACCACTACTACTCCTGAGGAAATTTTTGCATATGAAACTCATGAGCGAGATGCTACGAAGGTTCATTGCATGATGCTCGCAACAATGACTGCTGAAATCCAAAAGTCCTATGAGGACTACTATCCATATGAGATGCACCAAGAATTGATGGAAAGGTACCATCAAAGTACTAGGAAGGAAAGGTACGACATCATCGTTGCGATGATCACTACCAAAATGAAAGATGGAAAGTCAATCACGGCCTACTTGCAGAAAATGCAGAGATTCGTAGACTGCTTGCTGAAGTTGAATGTCAACTTCGATGAGGAGCTGGCCATAGATATCATTCTACACTCCTTAACTCCTTGTTATGACCAGTATCGTATGACCTATCACATGAACAAAAAGGAGGCCACTCTAAGCAAGCTTCAAGGCCTGCTAAGGACTGCTGAGAGTAGTCTAAAAGGTAAATCTATTGCATTCACTACTAGAAAAAAGGCCTTTTACGACGCTCATTGCGCGTCGTAAAAGGCTCAGACGACGCGCAAATGCGTGTCAAGGAAGGCCCTGTCATAAAGAGAGACGACGCGCTTTTGCGCGTCGTCTATAGACGACGCGCGTTTACGACGCTCATTTACGACGCGCGTTTACGACACGCAATGCGCATCAAGGAAGGCCCTGTCATAAAGGAAGATGACACGCATTCGCGTGTCGTAACCTTACGACGCGCGTGTTAATGACACGCAATGCGTATCAAGAAAGCCCCTGTCAAGAAAGGCCATGTCATAAATGAAGATGACACACATTTTTGCGTATCGTAAATTTAAATGTTTAAAAAAAATAAATTTATATATTTATTAATTTTTAAATTAAATTTGCATTTAATTTCTCATAATAGAAATAAAATACCATATACAAAAAATACAATCCATTGCATAATATAAAATAAAATTTCATACTCAAAAAATAAAATAAATTACACAAATTGTAATGTCATACAAAGAATCATTCAAATGTTAAACAAAAATAATACATTGCTAACATGGGTTATACATTCCTATAAAACTAACAAATAATCATACAACTCTGTTTAATTCATTCAGACCAAAAAAGAAAGACTTTCTGTATACAGCACATACTACAGACATACATCATTTACCCATTCAGAACTTACCCTAGACAGATCAAATAAACAATCACTTGTTATTCTACCTTGTTTCTAAACAGAAGGGTACAATGGTCATTTACTCACAAGTCATTTGGACCATAAAAGAAAGACTTTATGTATAGACAGACATCATTTACCCATTCAGAACTTACTCAAGAGTCGAGGCAGATCAAACAAATAGTCAATTGTACACCAAGTCAAACCTACTCACTTGTTTTCTTGGATGTTGAATCTGAAACCCAATTACCAAATCTTAAAAATATTAAATTAAAAAGAGATTTTCATAAAAAAGTTTATTTGACTGATTAATGTGAGGAGAAAGGATTCGAGTCGACTCACCTGAACAGCAAATACATTTTCAGATGCTAATCTTTTTGCATAGCTAGCAATTGATATAGTATCTCTACCACATGCAACCATCAATAAAGGCCCATCCCTAACAAAAAAAAATGATTAATGATAAAAGAAATGCAAATTTTAGTTAGAAGTAAGCTGCTATTCTTAAAAATTAATGGTAAAAATCTATAAGAAAGACTTACTTGTAAGTAGTTCCTCTTGCCATTGTTACTACTGACTTAACATCAACTTCAATTATAGATGATAAGCCAACACTTCCACCATTTTCTGTGGTCAAACCATTTGACTTTACTCTATTTAGTTGTAAATAGATTAAACACTTCATACGTAGCCCATCAGTTTAGGGTTCCACTGATCTCAATAACTGGGCTCACTCACCATGGACAACCAGTTATATTCGGTTTTGGATTGCTTTGAATCCGATTGTTCTTACATTTCGCTACTCCAAAATTGGCTCCATGCAATGTCAGAAAACCAACCTGTCTCCATCACAACCGAACCTAATCATCACATTCAAATGGCTGTTTTACAGGGTTTTCCCCAAACCCATCATTGATTCTGTAAATGGAGAAGGAGAAAGAGAACATAATTAGTTTAGCTATGACATCAACAAAATCTAAACCTTTCATCAAAAAACTCATAAAACTTACTCAATAAAATAGATTTTCCATTGAACTTAGCTACTATACGATGTCTAAAATAACAACAAATTTCACTTGGGACTTTCAACAAACACCTGGATGGCATCCACATTGGGACATCTTCCTTCTATTTATATGTACTCAGACAGGGTAACTTACAACCGATTCAAAAAAGAAACACAATAAAAATAGATGATCAATACTAACAAATAGAAAAAACAAAGATGCAAATATATATTTACCAAGCAAAGAGGTGAACCGAGTTGGTAAGTGTGTCACAGGGAGCTGCGATGGATTAAAATGAAGAGATGGATTCTTCAGTCGTTGAAGAGGTGAACTCAAATCAGAGATGGATGCAAAATAGAACTCAAACCGAGTTGGTATTTGCAATCCCATCACTACCCCCTGTAACAGCCCAAACCTATAAAACAAACACACCCACTAAGCAAAATAGAATTATGCAAAAAACTTTGAAGCATTTCAATCCTAATCAAAAGATACTTTTGGAGTCCAGAAACTATCATAATTTTTTTTTATATATTTGAATAAAACTTCAACTTTTAACAAACTAGTAATGTACCAAACCTTTTTCAGTTTTGGTATTTCAAGGTTCTAGAGACCAAAATTGATATGAAACCTTGAAATAAGGACCAGTTTTGAAAAAAAGCGTTCGATTTTGGACTAAAAATGTAAAAATCAGAAAGACGTTGAACCATTTTAGTAATTTATTTTAGTCTATATATTATTATCTTATGTACCGAACCTTTTTTAGTTTTGGTATTTCAAGGTTCTAGGGACCAAGATTGATATGATACCTTGATATAAGGACCAATTTTGAAAAAGCGTTGGATTTACGACTAAAAATGTAAAAATCAGAAAGAACTGGAACCATTTTAGTAATTTAGTGTTATATATTATCTTATGGATTAAACATTTTTTAGTTTTGGTATTTAAGGTTCTAGGGACTAAAACTGATATGAAACCTTGAAATAAGGACTAATTTTGAAAAAGTGTTGGATTTTGGACTAAAAATGTAAAACATCAGAAAGAACTGGAACCATTTTAGTACCTGAGATGGAGTCCATACTACTTGACTAATGGCATCCATAGCAGCCTCTCTGAATCCTTCAACAGATGCAAACCATTGTGCAGTTGCCCTAAAAATCGTAGGCTTTTTTGTCCTCCAATCATAAGGATACTTATGCTCTAATATCAAGAAAACAAGGGCATTTAAGTAAATTTTATATTAAACCATTTCAATGGTGTCTTTATAACTAACTTACTGTAAGGTTCCACCATGATAATTGATGAAAGTTGATCCAAGTGATCAATTACAACAGCATTCCCATCTCCTAACACATCAAGCCCTTTAAAGATTCCAGCTTCTTCAGTGAATTTTCCTTCATCGTCTACTGGGGATATTATTGGCAAATTGTATTTTAATCCTGTTATATAATCATCTTGTCCATGTCCAGGGGCAGTATGGACAAGTCCTGTTCCTGATTCTGTTGTGATGTAATCTCCTCCAATCACAACTGGACATTCTTCCCCATTTATTGGATGTGCATATCTGTTCAAAATAAGTAATTTCAGAAAAAAAAAGTAAGTCTTGATAAAAACATGAAACTATGAGACTTGTTGGATGGATGGAATCGGAATGAATGATTCCATTCCTACCTAAGTATACCTGCAATTTTCAAGATCTGAACCGAAAACTGTTTTCTTAACAGCAAGTTTCACATTCCATTTGGATTCCAGTGTTGACAAAAGGTCAAGTGCAACAATGAAAAATGGTATCTTAGAGCCTTTCAAAACACTACCAATTCTCTTCTTTCCATCTTCAGAAGATGAAGTAACATCAGGTGAAGGTGATTGCACTTCAACAATGGCATACTGGAGCTTGGAATTCACTGCAACAGCTAAAAAAAGAAAGAAGAAAAATTACACTATTACAGATAAACAACTGATTACATAAAAGTTGTTTAAGGAAAGAAAGAAAAAGAAAAAGAAAAACTCACATGATACATGATATATGAATTATGAAGGTGGACACATACCAACATTTGCAGGAATAGTCCAAGGAGTTGTGGTCCAAATTGCAAGGGACAATTTGGGAAATTCATCAAGTAATCCATCTTTAGTTGGAGTAGTTAGTAATTTGAAAATTGCATACATGCTCTTTGAAACATGGACTTCAGGATACTGCAAGAAACTTCCAAGGAAAATAAGACACTCTATATATGTATCCTATTTTTAGTAAATATTTCATGATATGAATTAAATTATAATTTTGTTTTCTTGAAATTAACTAAAAACTTATTTGTTTATTTATTTTTAATTATAATCTTATCTGTTTACCTCTAATTCAGCCTCTGCAAGAGCAGTGCGTGATGAAGGACTCCAGTGCACTGGCTTTCTCCGTCTGTATATGTACCTTTTGAAAACCATTTGCCCAAACACTTCAATCTAGAAAAAACAAAACAATTAAATAATAAAAATAATAATAATAATAATAATAATAATAATAATAATAATAATAATAATAATAATAATGATAATAATAATAATAATTTGGCATCAGTACCTGAGCAGCTTCATATTCTGGATCAAGAGTGATTAAGGATGATCCCAATCTGCCCATACTCCAAATCTCTGTAGACATATATTATATATTATATATGTTTAATGTTATCTTTTTTTTCTTAATAATACTAATAAAGAATTATAATAAATTGACCTTGAATGATGCCATTTGTGCCTTGACTGTTGCTTTAGCAAATTTAGCTGATTTTGCTCTTAATTTTATTGGTGTCAATCCGTTTCTGGCATCTTGATCCAATGACTGCAATACTAAGATAGTTCAACAGAAAATTACTCTTAAGTCTTAATTAATATAAGCTTTAAAAGACTATTCAGTTTTATTATTGAATTGCATTAATCTGATGGAATTGGAATTCGAGATTCCATTCCAAGGTTGCCAAATGGATGGAATTCCATTACCATCAAGTTTTTTCTTGTGTTCTACTTCCTGAAAAAAAAATGATACAGCTCAGAAATTTGGGGAGAAGAATTATTCATAGAAAATAGCAATGGAGGAAAATTTCTATAAAATATATATTTAGAAACAGATCAACATGCCTCTGACTCTTGGGTATCAAAAATAGCATCAGCAAGAGCTCTATAGTTTTTTTCTTCAATAAGCTCCCAGTTCTTATCACAAAGTTGTAAAAGCCTCTTTAAGTCTGGCTTTGTTTTTTCTTCAGGAATTCCAAGATCTTTCATAGCACGAAAGGCCTTGGCAACTCTTATCAGCCATCACTTAATATGCACTTTTCTTTTCTTCTTCGGGAATTCCAAGATCGTTTAGACCTTCATGCAAACCTGCAAATCACCAAGATATATAATTCCTAGACCAAAAATGGGATGTTCAACAACATAATATCATTAATATGAAGTAAGAAAATCAATAACAATGTTCGATTTCAGAAAAACAACATTTAAGTTTAGACAGGAAAATGTAACATCTTTCCCATCTACAGAGCTCCCGTTACAAAACAAAAAAACACCGAACAAAAACATTTCGAGAAAATAAATTTCTATTCATCTATCATATGGAAAGCAACCTACCCTCTCAGGAGAACACAAAACGTAATTATTGAACTGTAATAGTTTTTTTGCGAAAAAGGTCAAATAATCAAAACGTTTGGTAGGCATGAGCAGAAAAGAAAATTGCATACGAACAATGTGCAGTTTACAAACGCAACTAACCCTACACCCATACGAATTCAATGAAATTAGGAAGAGAACCACAAGTAGAAACTATTTCTTTTGTAGAAAAGGGGTTTTTAACTAGCCACAAGAACGATCAATGATAGAAAAACGCTAAAATAACAAAATCAACAGAATGTAGTTTCTTACCATGAGCACAAAAGAGTGATTAGCAACGAACTGGACTACATTTGTGCGTGAGAATACTAGTAGGGCACACAGAAAGTAACAAGACCTGCTTGTGACTTGTGAGAGTTCCTGAGGGCTTAAAGCAAAGGCGTGTGGAGTGCGGACGCCACGCCTCTCTCGCAGTCTCGCTGTCGAATCCATCTGCGCGTATTCACTATAGCCCCAACTTGCATCATCTTCAACTCCCATAACTAACCAAAAGACCAGAACCACCAAAACAGTAAACAAACGGTACGAATCCATCTGCGCCTCACCATCTTCTATTTTTTCTGTATTTAGACTTGAGAGTATAATTAGGGCTTTTTCTAATAATTTCAACATCGAGTGGGAGATATGGTGGTTCCAGTAGGTAGAAGTGAGGGAAGAAGTAGCCAACAGTCAATGTCGGGAGGGGGAAGGAAGGAGCGTCCATAATTTGGGCAAGAGGGAAAGGAGAAAAAAAAGGAAGGCGGGATTTTTCATTTTTTCAAAATTTCATTTCCAAGGATGGAACGCGCGTTCCATTAAAAATTATAAAGCGACATCCTTAGACGACGCGCATTTTATTATAGGTGCCCTCCGTGTTTTTTTTAGACACTAATTTAAGGGCGCGCAATAATGCGTGTCTTCTATCCTTAAATTTTTTGAAGAGATGACATTTTTCTAATGTCACTCTCCTTTGCGTAACATAGATCAATGAGCGTCGTATTTTGCGCGTCGTAAAAGGCCTTTTTTCTAGTAGTGATTTACTCCTACTACTGCTGCCCCTGTCTTGGCTATTGGGAAAGGAAAAGGAAAGAAGAGGAAGGCTCCTTCTAAGAGCCACAAGGGAAATTCTCACGATGGTACCTCTTCTAGAGGAACCAAAGGTGGTCATGCTTCTCCCTCTTCCAACCCGAAGGATGTAGAGTGTAACACCCCGTTTTGGAAAGTACTTTGGTTGTTGATTTCATAGGACAAGCTAGGGGCGTTTTGATCTTTTATGGGTCTTGAAGTTTTATTCAGAAGATTTTTTGGGTCGGGGTGTGTCGATAGAAGCGTAGGGCTTCTCGCCACCTTTTCGTGGATATAAAGTTCATTGGAAACGGACCTCGAATAAGGAAGGAATGACACTTGGAAGTTATTGGCATTAATGGTCCCTAATGGAAAAAGTTGAAAAGGAAGGACCATTATGCAAAGTGCAAGGCGTGTGGGTACGCCCAGCGTAAGCTGGGTTACGCCTAACATATAAAGGGAAATGGTCACGGGTGCCTTAGGTGTACCCCCAGCATACAAGAAGTACGCCTAGAAACCTTAACTTTAGGGCCAACCACTATATAAAGAACATAATGGCTCAAACCCTAGCCTCCTTATCTGTCCCCCAGCCTCATAGAAACCCTAGAACACGTCATCTCTTCATCCTTGGGTGATTTTTGACTTCAAGAAGCTCATTTTGGTGGTGTAAGCATGGAAGAAGAAAAGAGGAAGTTAGCAAGGAAGAACTTGGGAAGTTGGAGCTTATAGATCTAGAATAACATCATCATTTGGAACTCTTTGGAGGTATAAAGCTCATAACTTTACTTAAGAATGCTTAGATCTAGTGTAGTGTGGTTTTGGAGTTATTTTGGTCCCATGAATGGACCTTTATGATGAAATCTCATTTTTTAGATTAGGGTTGCCACCCGCAGAGCTAAAAGGGTCCCATAAGCTAATAAAGTCTCCATCTTGAATGACTTAATGGGTTCATGCATGAGATCTAGCCCTGTTTATGGAAGAGGAATATCAATTTTGGGAGTTTGGGCTAGTTTGGGCCAAGTCACCAAGTCAGTGACTTTATGGATTAAGACATGGAAAAGGACTTGGATCTGTGTTTGTAGCTTTTGGAGTGGAGTATTAAGCACTTAATGGGAAATTGACTTAACGGGAGAAGTACGCTGAGCATACATGCAGGTACGCCCAACGTACACACCATTGGCTAGTACGCTTAGCGTATGTGAATGTACGCCCCACATACTCTGTCAGTTTGGGCTTCGTGTTATTGGGCCTCGGATTGGGCCATGGTTTAGACTTTGGGCCTAGACCTGGCAATTCTTGTATTCATGTCATAAAAACATGTCAGCCACGAATTTTACACGATACAATTAAACAATGAGAAATAAGTTTTATCTCAATTTTTAAGATTTATTCATGTTGTGTATTCGTGTCGTGTCGTGTCTCTCATAGACTCATGTATTCGTATCTGAAATTTTCAGGTCTATTTGGGCCTTAGTGGGCCAACAGAAGTCAGATGATGTGGGCCAAGAAGATGTTTGGGCATAGGGTAAGGCCCATTAGAGGAATTAGGCCCGATTTAGCAATGGGCCATTAGTGGGCTTGAGAAGCTTACCTACTAGGGGTAGAATGGTCATTTTACCCTAAGAAGGATTATTGTATTGGACTAAGTGATGTTTGGTATTGGTAGTTCGGGAAGCCAAAGGGTCAGCAGTTCGGGAATTGCCAATCAGTAGCTAGAGGAGTATCAATAGGGTTCAGCAATGAGAGGTGAGTCTTGTCACTGTGTGAATGGGTCTAATGCCACAATGCCGACCCATGTAGTTTATGAGTATGAAGACCCGGGGGTCAGACCTAGGCACTGTATGCTAGTATGTTATTCCAGACCAAGGTCCGATGTCGGGCGGTTGCCCGAGGAACGGTTATATGTATGTGATTCCGGACAAAGGTTTGAAGCCGGGCGGGTGTCTGGGGAATGTTTGTATGTTAGTTTATACTTGTTGTATGTGTGATACTTGTATGTGCCTGGTAGGGAGATGAGTGTGAGCGAGGGCCCGTATCTCATCACTAGCTGAGTGTGGACGGGCTTTCATAACTCATTAGTAGCAGAGTAAGGGCAGGGCCAAGATATGCGGGGCCTTGAGAATAGTAGTTATAGTATAGTGATTGTTTATTATGTATTAGCATGATTATGTGATAGTGTTTGTACATGTACGGTGAGCGGGGCCCGGAGACAGGCGAGGCCTAATAGAAACTGATTCGTTTACCGAGCGGGACTCAAAGCCAGGCGGAACTTGATGTTGGATTCATCGGGAGCCGGGCGAGGCCCAATGCTAGCAGTATGTAATTATGTATGGTATGTGGTAAGTTGGGGAACTCACTATGCTTCGTGCTTACAGTTTTCAGTTTTGGTTTCAGGTACTTCCGGTAGCGGAGGGAAGAGCTCGGGATGAGCGCATGGTACACACCAAGAAGTTTTAGTCTGGGATGTTTTTACTTTGATAATTAGAACATGTTTTGAAACGATACTCTAATTTGATATATCTATCTTTAAGTATGGTTGGAATGATTGGATACTTATGGTTTTATTAATGTTTTAAAAAGAAATTTTTGGTCATGATTTTTGGGACGTTACACAAAGTGCTTCCACTGGCATGAGAAAGGGCATTGGAAACAAAGCTGCCCGAAGTGCCTGCAGGACATCAAGGATGGGAAGATAAAGCCCACCTTCGCAGCTATTTATACTATTCATTCTAATAACTCATCACATGCTATGTCTTGGGTCCTCGATACAAGATGTGGTTTTCACATTTATTCCAATTTGCAGGGTCTAAGAAGAAGTAGGGATGTGGAGCATGGGAAGATAAACTTGATCATGGTGAATAGGAAAGCGTCGCCTGTCACCAAGATTGGAGTTTACTCTTTAGTGATTAGTAGTAGGTTAGGTTTAGATTTGAATAACTATTGTTATTCGTCAGAAATGACACAAAAAATTATCTTTTCATGGTTTGTATAAACAAGGTTTTAGATTTTCATTTAATAATGAAAATGGTTCTATTAATGCTTTCTTTAATGGTACTTTCTATTTTGAAACATTGCCTTGTAATAGAATATATGAAATTGTGATGGTTATAGATAACTTAGGAAATGATGTGTTGCATATCGATTCTTCCAATGGTTTGGATAAAGCATGCTTGTGGCATTATCGTCTTGGACATGTCAACAAGAAGCGCATAGCCCAACTCCAAAAGGATGGAGTGTTGGAGTCATTCGACCTTAGGGACGATGACACGTATGAGTCTTGTTTACTTGGATAGATGACCAAGTCACCCTTCACTGGTACTTTTGAAAGGGGTGAGGGTTTATTGGATCTCATACATACCGATGTATGTTGGCCCTTTAGATCCACCACAAGAGATGCGAACCGCTTCTATGTGACTTTCACTGATGATTATAGCAAATATGGGTATATCTACTTAATCAAGCACAAGTCAGAAACTATTGAAAATTTCAAAGAGTTTAAGCAAGAAGTGGAGAATCAGCTGGGTAGGAAAATTAAGATGCTCCGATCCGATAGAGGAGGTGAGTACCTTAGTATAGAATTCCACGATTACCTAAAGGAATGAGGAATTTTTTTGTAATTGACGCCACCTAGGACACCGCAGTTGAATGGTGTGGCTGAGAGGCGCAATTGAAACTTTTTGGACATGGTTCGTTCCATGATGAGTCGAGCTTCGTTACCTATCTCATTCTGGGGGTATGACTTAGAGACTATCGCCCATATCCTTAATCTAGTCCCGACTAAGAAGGTTGCCAAAACACTTCACGAGATGTGGACAGGGAAAGCTCCGTCGTTAGCACATATCAAGGTTTGGGGTTGCAAGGCTTTCATAAGACAAGAGACTCATGAAAAGCTCGAACCTCGTAGTGAGCGGTGTATTTTCATCGGCTATCCACAGAATTCCTTTGGATATCTCTTCTATATACTGAGTGACAATGTTGTCTTTGTTGCGAGGAGAGGGGTTTTCCGAGAGCAAGAAATCATATGCCAAGAGGACAGTGGGAGGCAAATTGATCTTGAAGAGCTTCAAGAATCAAGTGATGAAGGAACCTCAAACACTGGCGCTTAACCCGAGGAGGAAACTCCTATTGAACCGATTGACAGGTCCTTACCTCTTAGACGTTCCAGTAAAGTTAGTGTTCCACTCATACTATATGGTTTCCATATAACTGATAAATTTGGATGAACCTAACAACTACAAGGAAGCCATGGCAAGCCCGGAGCATACAAAATGGAAAGAGGCTATAGACAGCGAGTTTCATTCCATGTATGACAATCAAGTTCGGAACTTGGTTGACAATGTACCAGGCCGTAAGACGGTCGGGTGCAAGTGGATCTTCAAGAAAAAGACCGACATGGATGGGAAAGTACAGACGTATAAGGCGCGATTCGTTGTGAAGGGCTTTACTCAAACTCTCGGAGTTGACTATAATGAGACCTTCTCACCAGTAGCGAATATTAAATCTATAAGGGTTATTCTAGCTAGAGTTGTGTTTCATGACTATGAAATATGGTAGATGGATGTCAAACCGCTTTCCTAAATGGGAAGTTGGCTGGAGATATTTACATGAGTCAGCCAGAGGTTTTTATTAATGCAGAGCACCCTAATAGAGTGTGTAAGCTCGAGAAATCCATTTATGGATTGAAACAAGCATCTCGCAGATGGAATCTTTGTTTTGATGAGAAGGTCAAAGAGTTTGGTTTCTCAAGAAACGAGGATGAGTCATGTGTATATTTCAAATTCAGTTGGAGTATAGTTAGCTTTCTCGTATTGTTATGTGGATGACATACTGCTCATAGGAAACGACGTCCCAACTCTGCAGGAGGTTAAAATCCTGGCTTGGGAAGTGCTTCGCTATGAAGGAACTCGGAGAAGCTACTTATATTCTTGGCATAAGGATATTGAGAAATAGGAGTAAAAGACTAATAGGAATTAGTCAAAGTACTTACTTGGATAAAGTGTTAAAACTTTTTAGCATGGAAAATTCCAAGAAAGGGGAGTTACCAATCCAAAGCAATACCAAGTTGAGTAAGACTCAAAGCCCGAGTACTGAATTCGAGATAGCAGATATGAGGAGAGTACCTTATGCTTCCGCAGTTGGCTCAATCATGTATGTTATGACGTGTACTCGCCCTGATGCGGCCTTCGCTTTGAGCAAGGTCATCAGAAATCAAGGGAAGCCTGGTAGAGCACATTGGACCGCATTAAAGAATATTCTTAAGTACCTGCGAAGGACTAAGGAATGGTTCCTTATCCTCGGTGGGAGTGATGACTTGAGAGTGCGACAGTATAGTGATGCCAGTTTTCAGACTAAACGAGATAATTTCCTCTCTTAGTCGGGTTGGGTCTTTACCTTGAATGGAGGATTAGTGACTTGGAAAAGTTCCAAGCAGGAGACCGTAGCTGATTCAACTTGCGAATCAGAGTGCATAGCAACGAGTGAAGCGTCAAAGGAGCCAATATGGCTAAAGAACTTCATTGGAGACCTTGGAGTTGTACCGGCCATAAAGGAGCCTATGGAGACTTTCTATAATAACGAAGATGTGGTTTCCTTGACCAAGGAACCGAGGGATCGTGGCAGATCTAGGCATATCGACAAAAAATAGCATTTCATTAGACATCGGCTAGAAGAGGGACTCCTCGTAGTAAAGAGTGTATCGTCAGAAGAGAACCCAACAAATCCCCTTACGAAGGGACTGAGTAAGGTTAAGCACTTGCAGCACGCTAGGAGCATTGGGCTGTAGGATGATATTAGTTTTAGTGATTAGATAGCTTTTAGAAACTTGTAATAGATAAATTCTAATTGACATTTTCATGATTAAATAAAGGTGTTTTATTTATAAGTAATGTTACTATTTTGTTTCAATTATTTACTAATGTTTCACTTTGCATGTTTTGACTTCCTAAATAATAATATTATTTAAACTATCCACAATCGATCATATGTTGAAAGTAAGTATGAAAGAAGATGGTCATGAATTGGCTTGTAGATTGTCTAAGTGTTTAGACATAGCAAAAGTTTGTTGTAATGTTCATGAGTGCTTATGAAATATGATTTGAGTATTGGATTAAACCCACGCTCACATGAATCACTTCATGGAATTTAATCACGAGTGACTGTGAGACGATAATATCATATAGTCTTTAAACTTAGATATATGAGTTGTAGTTTACGAGTTGGTTGTGCATTGATAATGCGTAAACGCATCAGTAACTTGATGTTATAAAACGCATTGTTGTGTGCGATTTGATGAGTAAATACTACAAGCATATAAGTTGAAGTTTATCTGATCCTTTTATCCTATGAGGTTAAAGGCAATATCTTGTGCCCCTCGATGATTTTTTTTGACTTATGTGTCGGGCCCGTTCAGGACTGAATTGATGTGTTCAATTAAGTTCTATGTCGGAAAAATTAGAGATCAAGAAACAAACTGTTGTACAATAAGTATGACTATGTTCCATGTAAATGTCCACACAATATCTTGATAACGGAGGACTATACGATCCCTTATCTAAAGGACGTGTCAGAGTTTGACAGCGACTTTTGAGAGCTACAATTGCTAATTCGATTTTGAAGTCCTACTTGCATTTATAGTTATTAGACTTATCCAAGTGGAAGACTGTTGGATTAGGTTTCTAAGCCCATAACTATATTTGGTATGTACTTCACCCAGTTGTAGCATGGTCCTTTTGGGTTGCATTCACCTGAGCAACTTGACTGGATGAATAATAGAGAAAGAGGTTAATATGGTTTATTAATATATTATATGAATAATATATTAAAGGATAAATCATATTGTTTAATTAATATTGGTCAAGAATTAATTTAGAATTAATTTTGTTGTCAAAAGAGATTAATTAAATCAAGGGGACTGATAATGTAATTATAAGATAGTCACAAGGTTGGGCTTAGGATCCATGAGGAAGCAATGGCCGAATTCTACGTGGGAGTCCACATAGAAATCTTCCAAGAGGCCTTCTAGAAGGATCCTTTGGGATGCTTAAGGGCTAAGCATTTGGATTAGGGTTTTGACTGAAACCCTAACTGCTCAGATATATAAGGAACCCTTGGGGTAACCAAAATCAGCCACTTGAAACCTAAGAAGGATAGCCACCTGATTTTGAGCCTCCTCCCTCTCTCTCTCTCTCTCTCTCTCTCTCAGATTCCCCAATTGCTTTTGTGTTTTTGATCCATTAGATGCATCACATTTGAGGTGCTAAGTTCTCAAAGGTTCAAGATCATCAAGCTACAATCAAAGGTAACATTTTAACTTGTTTAATAGATGTTGATTTCGATTTTTTGTATGCTAGTATTAGGGTTTGAAATCTTTTGACGATTATTGCATGTACAATTAGAAAAACCCAGATCCAAAGCTTTAGGGTTTGCATGTGCACCATAGGATTGATATTTTGCTCATAACCCAACAATTAGGTCTATCCTTTGTATATGTTATTATATGTATATAAATCGATCCATATCCCTATTGGATTTTACAAGGACAATATACTTTTCAACTTACCTAAACAAGTTGAGTCGAACAACACGAAAGTATTGATTGCATTAATGAGGTCGACTTAAGCTTGGAAAATAAGGCTCAACTTGATTTTGAGCCTTGAGGTTTATGCTCATACTTGATAGTGCATTATCTCGATTCAACTTGATTATAGCCCTTTTTGTGCATAATGTTTTGGTCAAAAATTACACAAGTACTAATCAACCAAATTGAAGGAGAGGCTGTGATGTTCCGATTGTGTAAAAGCAAGTGGTAAAAGAAAGTGACACAATTGTTTACAAGGAAAGCCCTTGATCCTTACTAGGATCTCCGACATAAAACTTTGGGAGGTGATAATGATCACCTGCCTTGACGATATTATTGATATAAAAATGAAGATTACATTGAGTTCTTGGTAAGAATAAGTATAGAATTTCGTAGAGTAATCTTAAGCTAAAGAACAGTGTGTCGTGTGCAGATTACAAGTGTCAATTTATAGTATAATTTAGCCAACAAGATGTCCGATATTCCTGGGATCCTCTATGACCAGCTTCACGAATGTTATTTGAACATGTATTCTGGGTCTTTAGCATATTTGAGATGATTCTTCATTGAGAATTGGTCTTCCCTTGACTACTTATGCACACGTGTTAGTTATAGACAAAATATGACCGTTATAAATATTGATAAAAATAATAATGGTAATTAACCGGAATCCTGATATTGCTGAGGATCTTGGATATTTGAGGATCCTGGATATAGTAAGGATCCTGGTCCCAACAATTGCCCCCAATTTATTATTAAAAATATATGGGTAAGTTCCGTAAATATTAAAGGAATAACTTAAAGTAAATAGATAAGAGAAGGAGGAATAGTAGTTTTCAGTTTTAACCCATAACAGCTAGGTGATTTAAATTCCAACGGCTAGTTTACTAGACGTTAGCAGTCAAATCATATTCATCGGCCCAGTAGAAATATGAGGGATCAGTTTCATGCTCTGATATCCGTTCCTCTATGGTTTTCTTGTGCCATATTGTGAGAAGGTAATTTTTCTGCCAGGCCTTTAATCTCTCTACCATGGGTCGAAAAATGGTTGTCTCTCGTAAGAGCATTTTGGCCCTTCCCGACGATGATTTTATTGACCAAGCGTCCTCTCTTACGAGGATACCTACTCTTTCAGCGATGACGACATTGACTCTCTAAAACTTAATGGGGCTTTTCCTCCCAGTGCTATTTTTAGGCCCTTTGATCCTCTGATTCAGCTTGATGTCATCTCTCCCACTTGGGTGTGCTTTCCTGAGTATCCTTTCTCCTTAGGCTTGAGATATCCTTTCCTTGGGATCGTCTCCGAATTTTTTAGGGTGACTGGGATTTTGTATATCCAGGCCGTGCCAATTGTCTTGAGGGTCCTATATTGGGTCGACCAGATAAATCAATCAAAGGGTCTTGACATAGGCCTTTTTGAGTTGGCCTGTATATACGATCTCACCACCTTTGGGAATTCTCGTTTCCTTCTTAAGGTCAAAACCCTCATATATTCTCTAATATTGAAAACCAAGCACATTGATGGGGCTTGGAAAGGGAGATACCTCTTTGTGAGGTGCGACTTCGTTCCCAATAGGGATCTCTTGCCCACAGATTGGGTTAAGAAAGGTAGGATTTCAATGCTTTGTCTTGTGATCCTGGAATCTTATTCTTATTTTGTTTGTTTCTTCGCAGCCTTCAATTTCGAGGAACTTGTTCCCATTGCTAAGGATTCAGAAGAGAAGATTGAGAAGTTCTTGGCCTTATCTGAAGTCAAGAGATCCTTTCGATTCGATCAAGACGTACCGCAGGAAAGATCATCCGCTACAGACCTCATGTCGACGGGTAAGGATCCTTAATTTTTTTCTTGTTTGTAATGAGGATCTTTAATAATCCTTTGCTATATACAAGATCCAAGGTCACTCGCTCCAGTGCTCGCTTTACTCTTGCTAATCTTGGTACAGCTATGTCAGGAGATCAACTAGTAGTGAAGAAGGAGAAGATTTGTCCTCTCTTCCTCCTAAGAGGTGACCATGGATTTGATAATGAAAACTCCGGGATCCCGGAAGAGGAAAACTGTTGAATCCACAGGTTTATCTCTGGAGAGCCTTGGAGCTGCGGAAGCGCTCCAAAACCTGGTCCATTTCTCTCAGGTTGTAAGTGTTGATTTAATTTTCGCTCCATTTTTCATCTTGTTTTTTGCCGACTTACCATATTTTCATCACAGGTCTCTGATCATGTTTTTTCTGATCTAAGGATCCGGGCAGAGAGGGCAGAACAAGCCCTTCAGGGACAGGAGAAGATGTGGAAGACGACCAATGAAGATCTTCCGAGGAAGGTGGAACTACTTACAAGGGAAAAGGCTGAGAGGGAGGAGGAGCTCATATGCAAGATGGAGGAGGTGGTCTCTGACGCAAAGGCCAGTGTTCTAGTGGCCGTTTGGGAGGCCAAGATCCATCTGGCTGAGGATCTTAAAAATGCAGGATCCTGGGACGTGGTTGGTTGGCGCTAGGCATTAGCCAAATTAACTGGCAAGCCTGCTACTGCCAGTCAGGATCCTGTGTTGTGGCTGACCAGGGGGAAGAGAAGAAGGTCGATGATGACCAGGATAAGGTATAGGCCTTTTTGGTGATTAGGGTAGTATAATCTTTTGACGCAAGACTTTTGTAAGGATGTAGGCCTTTTTGTTTTTGAGTATAATGGTTGATTTTCTTTTCGTCTTTCTCTGTTTCCTGCATAATACAATACCAAGGTCTTTGCACGGTTAAGATCCTGAAAATAAAACAAACTGCTAATGATTATTTAAAAAATAAGAACAACTGATTTTTAAGTGATCTAAAAGTTTCTCTTAGAAGTTTAGCGATTAACTTGCAACTTATACACTTTCAAGACTTTCATGAACATATCAGAATAATGAATTACTCCGAAGTGACGAGAGTTTATATGTTAGTGATCGGTTTAGGATCCTTGATTTTAAAACTTCAAAGTTAAAGAAAGATGGAATCTGATTGTCTTCGAGTTTCTCTTTAAGATTCATGAGTCTTTGAATTTTGGAATTTACTGAGGATAAATTCCAACTTAGGAGAGAACTTTGGTTCAATGTTGGGAATGAGGTCTCTTACTAATGAGGGTCGACGAGGATCCTTAAAGGCGAGGATCCTTACTGTCAGAGATTTTACAAAATAAAGATCTTGGATCTTGTACGGGGAATTTCTCCTTAGGATAATCCTGTTTGGATTATAGACTTAGAAAAAATAGGTAACACGTCAATGTTATATTCTTGGTAGGATCCCTACTTGAGATATAATTCATTTGGTAGGTAACATGAAAACGTTACAATCTGACCGGAATTTCTGGGAACATTCCCAACATGTGAAAACATGAAGCTGGTATAGGTCTTGTGTAAATTCTGGGGCAAAATCCTAATCTTTGATAGCATGAAACTGCTATAAGCCTTAAGTAGTTATTGGGGTAAAATCCCGATAACATGAAAATGCTATAAGCCTTAAGTAATAATTGGGGTAGGATCCCGATTTCTAGATAACATGAAATGTTATAAACCATAAGGATCTCAACTTGTGTTCAAAGGTAAGAGGGTTTCCAAGCTACTGAATCGTGAAATGATCCCCTTATCTGTATCCCACAGTTAGATAACTTGCATCTAAGCAAGGTGTATAAACCTTAGTTCGTGTGAAAGAGGTAACTAGCTCTTTAAACCTTGGAGATGATTAAGTACCCTTAGGCGTAGGAGAGATGATCAGTCTCTAGCTTGTATACATGACAGTTTAGGGATTATATTGTTAAATATAATGGGGTTTACCAAGTATTGGGATCTTTGTGCGTCAAGATCCTTATGCTTCGGGGTGTTCAAACTTGAGGATCCAGTTGTTCCGGGATCTCCGATTGTGAGGATCCTGGTGTTTCAGGATCTCCACATTTGAGGATCCTTAACTGTATGTCGTTCTGCATAGCAAGCATTAGCTAAGGGTGGGAGTTAGTCAAGTTAACGCCCCTCCGATGCTTAAGTTAGTAATGTGTTCGAGGAGTAAATCGATAATAATAAAAGTTTTAAGGTAAAGGACATGTGTACCTTGGTTTAGTTGAGGATCATTTGATCCTACTTACATGAAATACACTTTAAGGTGTATGACATTCTAGGATCTTGGCAGAATGTCTCCTTCGAGTGTTGCTAGCGTGTATGCTCCTTTTCCTGCTTCAGCATCTACAAGATATGGTCCTTCCCATTTTGGAGCCAATTTTCCTGCACTAGGATCCTTGGTGTTTTGGAATGTTTTCCTTAATACCAAGTCTCGTATTTGAAACCTTCTGAACCTTATATTCCTATTGTAATCCTTGGTGATTTTTTGTTGGTGAGCAGCAATGCGTATTTTGTCAAGATCCCTAAGCTCGGCAATATTGTCAAGATCCTATGCTAGGATCCTGTCATTATTCTCTTGGTCTTGCAGCAAGTATCTTGCTGTTGGGATTACTGTTTCTGTCCCAAACACCAAGGAATAGGGATCTGACCTATGGCCACTTTGGAAGTGGTTCTATCTGCCCATAAAACGAAAAGGAGTTGTTCTACCCATCTTCCCTTCTTTTTGTTTAGCCTTTTCTTCAAATTGTTAATTATTATTTTGTTGTTGGATTCTGCTTGACCATTAGATTGGGGATGAACAGGAGTGGACATTATCATTTTGATCCAAGCCATTTTTGAGTGATTTGAAGGAAGAAGAAGAAGGGGAATCATTGAAGCTTCAAGGTTTGGACTTAGATCTGGAGTTTGTGGAGCCTTTCTGAGTTATTGAAGGTGCTAAGTCATTTCCTTCATGTAGATCTATTCTAGTTGGGAGTTTTGGGGCTTTTTTAGCCATGATTAGTTATCCATTTGAGTTGGAAGCCAGATCTGAAGTTGCTATTTCGGATCTAAGCATATTTTGGCCTTGTGAAGCATAAAGTAACTGTCCTTGAGTTGATTGTAGAGCCTCCTTGCCTTAAACCCTAGTTTATGGTGTGTTTAGCCTAGATCTCCTTCTCTACACGTAAAGTTTGCAACTTTACGTGAGATATAGGCTTGGGAAGGGCAGATCTACAGTTTGGAGTCCATGCATGACTTAAAAGCCCTCTGTATGTTTGAGGATCTGAATGGACTCGGCGAGTCCTTTGAGTGGAATCGGCGAGTAGCATGAAGATTAGGAGCAACTCGACGAGTGGGATGAACAGCTCATCGAGTCAGATGAAGATTTCCTTGTACTCAGTGATTCTGTTCTTCGACTCGGCGAGTCAGGTCACGAAACCCCAAACCCTTTGAGTTGATACTCGAATCAGTTAGTCGAGTGGAGACTCGGTGAGTCGGACAGGTCAGGACTCGGAAATCGGTAGACTCGGCGAGTCGAGTCGCGAATGGAAGGATTCTGAGCATATGAACTCGGCGAGTCAGTAGGTTGACTCGGCGAGTAGGGTTGACCTGGGAGGTTGACCTGGACCAGGACTTTGACTTTGACCAGAGTTGAATTAGTTGACTTTCAGGGGATAGTTAGACTTAGCGTTGCATTGATATTGGTAGCTCGGGGAGCTAGTGGAGCAGGAGTTCAGAGAGTTGTCGGGCAGCAGCTAGAGGAGTTATCAGCAAGTTCAGCAAGTGCAGGTGAGTTTCCCTTTTGTGTAAATGGGTCTACGGCCACAATGCCGGCCCATGTAGTTATGAGTAGAAGGCCCGGGGGTTAGCCCTAGGCACAGTATGCTAGTATGATATTCAAGACGAGGTCCAATGATAGCAGGCAGGTGCCCAAGGAATGGTTTATGTGATAGTTTATACTTGTTGTCTGTGTCATACTTGTATGTGCCTGGTAGGGAGGTGAGTGTGGGCGAGGTCCCGTAACTCACCAAAAGCAGAGTGTGGATGGTGTTCCACATCTCATTAGCAGCAGATCAGGGGCGAGGCCCAAGTTAGGGAAGGAGTGAGGGTGGTTTGGGCTCGTACCTCACTATCAGTAGGAGTATGGACGGGGTTCCATGACTCATCAGTAGCAGGACAAGGGCGGGGCCCAGATACAGGCGAGGCCTTAGGACAAGATCCGTTAGTATGTGTTTAGCTTATGTGATGTGATATGTTTATGTGTTATTATATGTTAGTGGGCGAGGCCCTGCGACAGGCGAGGCCTAAGTGAAACAGATCTGTATCCGAGCGGGGCCTGGAGCGGCGGGGCCGTTGTAGCGGGCGAGGCCCGAGGTAGGGGGCGATGCCCAGGATAGCGGGCGTGGCCCAGTATGTGCAGTATGTGGTTATGCATGGTATGTGGTAGGGTGGGGAACTCACTAAGCTTTGTGCTTACGGTTTTCAGTTTTGGTTTCAGGTACTTCCGGTAGCGGAGAGAAGAGCTCGGGGTGATCGCATGGCACACACCATAGATTAGACAGTCTGGGAATGTTTACTCTGATAACGAACATGTGTTTTGGAAATTAATACTCTAATTATGTTTTAGAATGATGACTTTGCTTTAAAGTAATGTTTTATTAAAAGAAATTTTTAGTCTTGAATTTTGGGATGTTACAAGGATGTTGTTGTGTCTTTGGCAAGCATTACATTTTTGAGCATGTAAAAAGGAGTCTTTATTCATGGTTGGCCAGTAGTATCCTGTTCTTAGTATTTTGGAGCATAAGGATCTACCCCCGGTGTGATTGCCACAATCTCCTTCGTGTATATCCTTTAAGACTTCTGCAGCTTCCGGATCTTCCAAGTATCTTAGGTATGGACCTGCCATAGATTTTTTTTGTAAAGTTTACCTTGGATTAACACGAATCTTGAGACTCTCATCCTGAATGCTCTTTCACTTTTTTCTCCTGTCGAGATTGCGCCATTTTGTAGATATTACATAATGGGTTGGGTCCATGATCGCGGACTTCTTTGAGGATCTTGTTCATCGGGATCTCTTTGAGGAAGGATCCTAGGGTCAGGTTCTTGAATAGCTTCTATGCTTGTCGTATGCTTGGGATCTTCTGACTTGTCGGGGAGGGTTTCTATGGCTGGGGTTATTATGTGAGTTATAGGAATCTTCGTCTCTGGTGGGATCCTAAGGGAGGATCCTAAATTGGCTAGTGTATATGCTTCTATTTTTTCCTCTCTAAGAACATGGGTTAGGCTAAAGTTATCGAAATCAGAAGCTAATTTTTTGAGGATCTCTAGGTATAATGCTAGTTTTTTTACCTTTCACTGCATAAGATCCATTGTAGTGATTGGTTAGTAATACAAAGTCAACAAATACTTGAAGATCCTTGATTTGAAGATCCTTAGCCAATTGTAGTCCCATGACTAGTGCTTTGTATTCTACTTCGTTCTTGGAAGTGTTGAATTCACAACTAACTGCCTGGGGTATGATGTCCCTTTGTGGCGACTTTAGTATGATCCCAAGGCCTGTTTCTTTCTGATTTGAAGCTCCATATGTGAACAACGTCCATCTTCCCAGGTGTTCATCTTTTAGGAGTTGCTTGGCTTCCATGTCTACTTCGTTTTGTAGATCATCACTAAAGTTAGCCACAAAGTCCGCTAATGCTTGCGATTTTATGGAGGATCTTGGTTTGTATTTGATGTCAAATGTGCTTAATTTCACCGACCATTTTGCCATCCTTCCTAACATTTCTGGTTTTCTCATGACATTATGTATAGGATAGTTAGTATTTACATGTATAGTGTGTGTTTTAAAGTAGTGTCATAATTTGGTAGAAGCAGTTACAAAGGAAATAATTAATTTTTCGAGATGAGAGTACCTGGTTTCAGGATCCATGAGACTTTTACTTACGTAGTAGATATGATGTTGCTCCCCGTTAAGATCCTTGACCAGAAGGACACTTACGGCGTTTGAGGATACTGAGAGGTAAAAGATAAGTGGTTCTCCATCTATAGGTTTCACTAGTAGTGGAGCAGAGCTTAGATATTTTTTGAGTTCCTGGAAGGCTTTCTCGTGTTCCTCCTTCCTCTCAAATTTCTTATTCTTTTTCAAGATATTGTAAAAGGGCTTGCACCTTTATGAGGATCTTGAAATAAACCTGTTAAGTGTTGTTACTCTTCCGGTTAGCCTTTAGATGTCCTTTGTTGAAGATGTTGGAATAGTGTCTAAGGCTGCAACTATATTAGGCAAGTATTTGACCCGGTTGTTCATGGTCCTTTTGGGTTGCCTTCACCATAGCAACTTGATAGGATGGTTTATTACGAGAGAGTAAATATTATTAATATATTAAAAGAATAATATATTGTTATTTGATTAATATAAGTCATAGAATTAATTGAAATTAATTTGGTGACTTAAAGAGATTAATTAAATAAAGGGGTATAAACTATCAATTGTTTGATAGTTAAACTTTAGACTGTAAATCCATATGGATATGGTATGGACGAATTCTAATAGTTTTAGGATAGCTAAAATCGTCCATATAGATATCTAAGGAATGGATTTGGATAGCCTCAAGAGAAGATTATCCAATTAGGGTTTAGGTTGTAACCCTTAAGGAGTCTACAAGTATAAATAGACCCCATGGCATAAGGAAATCGGCACTTCTCCTAAAGCAAGAGAACCCTGGCCGATTTTCCTCCCCTCTCCTCTCTCCTAAATCATCTTCCTTGCTATTGGTGTTTGTAAGCCATTAGAGGAGTGACATTTGTGACTCTAGAAGCTCAAAGACCTCAAGATCAACAAGGAACTCAAAGGTATGATTCTAGATCTGTTTCAATGATGTTATTTAACCTAATTAGTCATTAGAAGTCTTGGATTCAAAGCATGTTTATTAGAAGCCTAGATCCAAGCATTAGGGTTTTGCATGCGCACATAGGAAAGTTCTTATGGCTAAAACCCATCAGTGGTATCAGAGCCTGGCTTGGTTTTCTTTAAATTGTTGCTTGATTAACTGAAACAAACCTGCAAAATTCGATTTTTAGGTTTCTGAGTCATGGACTCGGCGAGTTCCAAGGTGGACTCGGCGAGTAGGCCTGACTCGGCGAGTCCCCTTGTGCACTCGGCAAGTCCAGGCGTCAGGAATGGCCAGATTCGGTTTTTTTTCATAATTATCTTATGGAAACTTACCTTAATCATAATAGATCAATCTAAATCCGATTTTTTGATATATATGACTATTATCTTGATCTAGTTAAAGGTATTTATCAACTAATAAAATATTTAATTTCCTTATATGATAATTAATTAATTATTTTAATTATTTTGGTAATTATCTTGAATAAAATCAAATATAGATAATTAGGATATTAATTGTTAATTGGAATTATTTGTTGTTTGATCCTCCATGTTTTAAATGTTTAAAACTTGCCCTCAAGTTTTGAAATTTACATTTGTGATTAAAATTTTTAATTTAGACAATTTAAATTTCAAACCCTAGATTTTAAAAGGTTTTAAAATACAACCCTATACTAATATAATATTACTAGAATTATATATATATATATATATATATATATATATATATATATATATATATATATATATATATATATATATGTATAACTAAATGCTAGTCTTACCGTTAGTAGGCCTCATTCACGAAGTTGATCTATAAGGTGGGTATAAGGTTGCGGCCTATAAAATGGCGCTTAATGGGTGTACACTCACACCCACCGCTTGCTTGATTAGTGGAGGGGAGTTAGCCGAACGGGTAGGATAGGACAACCTCATCCTCTCATTAAAAGTATAATAAGAAATATAAAGTAACTACACATATTTTAAGAATTTCCCAATCTTAGTTACTTTAGGAAAAGTGAATTGATGCAATCCCATGAAATTACACTTTGCACCTTGCTAAGAAGTTAGTGGAGCGTGTGTGGTTTACCGGCACACTAATTAGTTCTAAGCGAAGGTGGCAAAGGGTGATTCATTGTTTATCATAGTTCGATGGAGCGTGTGTGGTTTACCGGCACATCGAATAGGTGATCGTTACAATGAAGGCACCATGTGAATTTGCATGGTAATTCACACCCGCTTTGTGATCCTCGGTATCCCAGTCACAAACAAGAGGGCATATCGAGATTTAAACATGCCATTGAATAGTTTCAATGAATCTCATCCGAACCTAGGAATTCTCAAAAACACTTAGGACTAATAGTTTAAGTTTTGTGATGGAGAATTAGTGAATCGTGATTCACTTACCTTCAATTTATTTGCATGTTAGATTACGGCATCCCTTTTCTAGTATGTAAATGTTATTGTTGGATCCTAGCCCTAATTTTCTTATTGGGTGATAATTAGGGATTCTTATTCTAATCTATCTTTGTCCTTTCTAATTATAGATGTCAAACGCAAACAACGCTGCTGCTAGTTCTTTCACGTTGATGAGCCTTTGCCAAAAGGTCACCTTCGATGGAACGAACTTTAGCGAATGGATAAGATACATTCGCACCATTGCTCGCTATGAGGATAAGGAGTATGTCCTCAATGAGAAGCTCGAGAAAATCAACCCCGAAGTTGCTACTCCCGCCGAAATTACTGCTTTTGAGACTCATGAGCGAGATGCAACGAAGGTACATTGCATCATGATCGCTACCATGAACTCCGAATTCCAAAAGTCCTACGAGGACATGTACCCGTACGAGATGCACCAAGACTTATTGGAGAGATACCACCAAAACACGAGACAAGAGTATTATGAGATTTTCACCAACATGATTTCCGTTAAGATGGGTCATGGAGAATCTCTTACCGTGCACCTGCAAAAGATGCAAAGGTATGTCGACCGCCTTCGCAAGTTAAATGTTGACTTCGGTGAAGACTTGGCGATCGATATGGTGCTTCACCCTTTGCCTCCGATGTACAACCAATTTAGGATGACCTACCACATGAACAAAGAAGAGGTCACCCTAAGCAAACTCCAAGGTCTCTTGAGGGTCGCTGAGAGCAACTTCAAGGACAAGTCTGTTGCACCTACTCCAATTCCGCCCGCTGCTCCTGTCTTGGCTATTGGTCAAGGAAAGGGAAAGAAGAGGAAAGCTTCATCGAAGAACTATCGCAAGGTGAAAGCCCGAGATGGTGCCTCTTCTAGTGGGACCAAAGTTGATCCTGCTAAGCCCTTCTCTAACCCAAAGGAGGCAGAGTGCCACCACTGCCACAAGATAGGACATTGGAAGAGAAGCTGCCCGGATTACCTGCAAGCAATCAAAGAGGGAAATATCAAGCCATCTTTAACAGGTATATATACAATTAAATCTAACGATTCTAATCATGCTATTTCTTGGGTTCTTGATACCGGTTGTGGTTATCACATTTGTTCTAATGTGCAGGGACTAAGAAGAAGTAGGGATGTGGAGCAAGGAAGGATCAATCTAATCATGGGGAACAGAAGATCATCACCTGTGACCAAGATTGGAGTGTATTCTTTAGTGCTTAAGAATAGTTTGGTTTTAGATTTGAACAATTGTTGCTATTCGCCAGAAATGGCTAGAAACATCATTTCATTTCATGGTTTATATAGACAAGGATTTAGATTTTCTTTTAATAATGAGAATGGTTCTATTTTGGCTTATCTAAATGGTGTTTTTTACTTTGAAGCTATACCATGTAATGGAATATATGAAACCGTTATGATTATTGATAACTTAGGAAATGATGTTTTAAATATTGATTCTTCCACTAGTATGGATAAAGCATCCTTGTGGCATTGTCGTCTTGGACATGTCAACAAGAAGCGCATAGGCCAACTCCAAAAGGATGGAGTGTTGGAGTCAGTCGACCTTAGGGAAGATGACACATGCAAGTCTTGTTTGCTTGGAAAGATGACTAAGTCACCCTTCACGAGTACATGTGAAAGGGGCGAGGGTCTATTGGACCTAATACATACCGATGTATGTGGACCGTTTAGATCAACCACGAAGGATGGGAACCGCTTCTATGTGACTTTTACCGATGACTATAGTAGATATGGGTATATCTACTTAATCAAGCAAAAGTCAGACACCTTTGAAAAGTTCAAAGAGTTCAAGAATGAAGTGGAGAATCAATTGGGCAGGAAAATCAAGATGCTTCAATCCGATCGAGGAGGAGAGTACCTAAGTCTTGAATTCCACGATTATCTCAAGGAGTGTGGAATAGTTTCACAATTGACACCTCCTAGGACACCGCAGTTAAATGGTGTGGCAGAAAGGCGTAATCGAACCTTATTGGATATGGTTCGCTCTATGATGAGTCGTGCTTCACTACCTATCTCTTTTTGGGGGTATGCCTTAGAGACTGCCGCCCATATCCTTAACCGAGTCCCTACCAAGAAGGTTGCCAAAACACCTCACGAGATGAGGACAGGGAAAGCTCCCTTGTTGGCACATATCAAGGTTTGGGGTTGTGAGGCTTTCGTAAGA
This sequence comes from Lactuca serriola, assembly GCF_051521515.1. Lineage (NCBI taxonomy): Eukaryota > Viridiplantae > Streptophyta > Magnoliopsida > Asterales > Asteraceae > Lactuca > Lactuca serriola. The sequence goes on along the minus strand of NC_136416.1, from coordinate 160,496,626 downwards.
CGAGATACTCACGACAAGCTTGAACCTCGAAGTGAGCGATGTATTTTCATCGGCTACCTGCAGACATCCTTTGGATATCTCTTCTATAGACCGAAGGAAAATGTTGTCTTCGTTGCGAGGAGAGGAGTTTTCTGAGAGCGAGAACTCATAAGCCAAGGAGACAGTGGGAGGCAAATCGAACTTGAAGAGATCCAAGAGTCGATAGATGGAGGAACCTCTACCGTTGGCACTCAACCCGAGGAGGAAACTCCGGTTGAACCAATTGACGAATCCTTACCTCTTAGACGTTCCGATAGAGTTAGAGTTCTACCCCAGTTTTATGGCTTTCATATTACTACCGAAGGGGACACGTATATTAGTGATGGTACACTAGTAAACCTTGATGAACCTAATAGCTATAAGGAAGCCATGGCAGGCCCGGAGTCTGCAAAGTGGAAAGAGGCAATGGATAGCGAGATCCAATCCATGTATGATAACCGAGTTTGGAATTTGGTTGATTACGTGCCCGGACGTAAGACCGTTGGGTGCAAATGGATCTTCAAGAAGAAGACCGACGTGGATGGGAACGTACACACATATAAAGCGCGATTGGTTGTGAAGGGCTTTACTCAAACTCCCGGAGTTGACTATGATGAGACCTTCTCACCAGTTGCGAAGATTAAATCTATTAGAGTGATGCTAGCAATTGCCGCATTTCATGATTATGAGATTTGGCAAATGGATGTCAAGACCGCTTTCCTTAACGGAAAGTTGGCTGAGGATGTTTACATGGCTCAGCCAGAGGGGTTTGTGGATCCGAAGCATCCGAATAGAGTGTGTAAGCTTGAGAAGTCCATTTATGGACTTAAGCAAGCGTCTCGCAGATGGAATCTTTGCTTCGATGAGAAAGTCAAAGAGTTTGGATTTGTACGAAGCGAAGACGAATCTTGTGTATATGTCAAAGCCAGTGGGAGTATAGTAAGCTTCCTCGTTTTATATGTCGATGACATATTACTCATAGGAAACGACCTCCCGACCCTACAGGAGGTTAAGTCCTGGCTCGGGAAGTGCTTCGCTATGAAGGACCTCGGAGAGGCTTCTTATATTTTGGGAATAAGGATAGTAAGAGAAAGAAGTAAGAGACTAATTGGACTTAGTCAGAATACTTACTTAGAGAAGGTACTAAAACGTTTTAGTATGGAAAACTCAAAGAAGGGAGAACTACCAATACAAAGTAATGCCAAATTGAGTAAGACTCAAAGTCCGAGTACCGAAGCTGAGATAGCAGAAATGAGCCGAGTACCATACGCTTCCGCAATTGGCTCAATCATGTACGCTATGACTTGTACTCGCCCTGATGTAGCCTTCGCTTTGAGCATGGTTAGCAGATATCAAGGGAATCCTGGCAAAGCACATTGGATTGCGGTGAAAAACATCCTTAAGTACCTTCGGAGGACGAAGGAATGGTTCTTAGTCCTCGGAGGGAGTGATGACTTGAAGGTGCGAGGGTATAGTGACGCCGGTTTTCAGACCAACAGGGACAACTACCGTTCGCAGTCGGGCTGGGTCTTTACCCTAAATGGAGGAGCAGTGACATGGAAGAGTTCCAAGCAGGAAACCGTAACTGATTCAACGTGCGAATCAGAGTACATTGCAGAGAGCGAAGCGTCGAAGGAGGCAATATGGTTGAAGAACTTCATCGGTGATCTTGGAGTTGTTCCTGCCATAAAGGAGCCAATGGAGATTTTCTGTGATAACGAAGGTGCGGTTGCCTTGACCAAGGAACCGAGGGATCATGGTAGATCAAGACATATCGACAGAAAGTATCACTTCATTAGACATCGTGTAGAAGAAGGACAACTCGTAGTAAAGAGGATATCATCAGAAGATAACCCAGCAAATCCGCTTACGAAGGGACTGAGTAGGGTTAAGCACTTGCAGCATGCTAGGAGTATTGGGCTGAAGGATGATATTAGCATAGATTAGATAGTATTAGAAACATGTAATAGATAAATGTAATTGACATTTGATGATTAAATAAAGGAGTTTTATTTATGAGTAACGTTACTATCTTATGTTAATTGTTTAGCTATTGTTTCATTTTTGCATGTTTTGACTTCCAGAATAATTAAGATTATTAAGAATAATAGAAATTGTTCAAATGGTCCACAATCGTTCATATGTTGGGAGTAGATATGAATGAAGATTGTCATGAATTGGTGTGTAGAATGTCTAAATGGTGTTAGACATAGCAAAGGATTGTTGCAACGTTCATGAGTGCTTATGAACTAGTTTTGAGCATTGGAATAAACCCACGCTTGCTGGAATCACCTTATGGAATACGATATAAAAGGTGATCGGAAGACGATAATATCATATGGTCTTAAAACCTAGATATATGGTTTATTATTTGTTATTTGATTGTACATTGATAATACGAAAACGCATCAGTAACTCGGTGTTATAAAACATATTGTTGTGTATAGTTGGTTAATGAATAAGTAAATGCATATAAGTCGAAGTTTATCTGTAACTTTTATCTAAGAAGGTAAAAGTGATATCTCGGCCGCTCGATGATTTGATTTGACTTATGTGCCGGCCCGGGTCAGAACTGAATTGATGTGTTCGATTAAGTTCTATGTCAAATAAATCAGAGATCGAGAAACCTAAATGCTTGACTAACCATTCCATAGGATTGTCAGCATGATATCTAACAGAGGACTGTACGATCCCTTATCTAAAGGACAAGATTGATTAGATCAGAGTTGACAGCGTCTTTGAGAGCTACGATTGCAAACCGAATTATACTTGTGAATATAGTTACTAGACTTATCCAAGTGGGAGACTGTTGGAATAGTGTCTAAGGCTGCAACTATATTAGGCAAGTATTTGACCCAGTTGTGCATGGTCCTTTTGGGTTGCCTTCACCATAGCAACTTGATAGGATGGTTATTACGAGAGAGTAAATATTATTAATATATTAAAAGAATAATATATTGTTATTTGATTAATATAAGTCATAGAATTAATTGGAATTAATTTGGTGACTTAAAGAGATTAATTAAATAAAGGGGTATAAACTGTCAATTGTTTGATAGTTAAACTTTAGACTGTAAATCCATATGGATATGGTATGGACGAATTCTAATAGTTTTAGGATAGCTAAAATCGTCCATATAGATATCTAAGGAATGGATTTGGATAGCCTCAAGAGAAGATTATCCAATTAGGGTTTAGGTTGTAACCCTTAAGGAGTCTACAAGTATAAATAGACCCCATGGCATAAGGAAATCGGCACTTCTCCTAAAGCAAGAGAACCCTGGCCGATTTTCCTCCCCTCTCCTCTCTCCTAAATCATCTTCCTTGCTATTGGTGTTTGTAAGCCATTAGAGGAGTGACATTTGTGACTCTAGAAGCTCAAAGACCTCAAGATCAACAAGGAACTCAAAGGTATGATTCTAGATCTATTTCAATGATGTTATTTAACCTAATTAGTCATTAGAAGTCTTGGATTCAAAGCATGTTTATTAGAAAGCCTAGATCCAAGCATTAGGGTTTTGGATGCGCACATAGGAAAGTTCTTATGGCTAAAACCCATCAGAAGATGGGGATCTTAGTTCCATGATTGCTTTTATTTGTTATGGGCTTGCTTATATCCCTCTTTTGGTTAACATGTATCCAAGTAACTTTCCTGACTTCATTCCAAAGTGACATTTGAGTGGGTTCGGCTTCATATTGTACTCGTCTACGATGTCAAACGCTTCCTTGAGGTCTCTAAGGTGATCTTCGACTTTCATCGACTTCATTACCATGTTGTCAATATAAACCTCCATGGTGTCCCCCAGATTGTCTTTGAACACCCGATTCACCAATCTTTGATATGTCGCACCTGCATTTTTAAGACCAGAAGGAATTGTCTTGTAACAATATATACATGTTGGTGTTATAAATGCAATATCTTCTTGGTCTGATGGTTCCATTTGGATTTGATGGAATCCTGCTGAAGCATCCATGAAGGTCAGGAGTTCATGGCCATCCATCGCATCTATCATAGAGTCAATATGTAGTAGGGGAAAGGATCCTTAGGACAAGCCTTGTTAAGATCCGTGTAATCTACACACACACTCTCCATTTTCCGTTTTTCTTTTGTACGATAACCACGTTAGTTAGACATCTTGGGAACTTTACTTCCTTGATCATTCCTGTTTTGAGGAGCTTCTCTACTTCCTCTTGGATGATTTGACAAATTTCCTTCTTTTTTGGTGTATTGGTCTGAAAGAAGGGACAATATTAAGTTTATGAGTAATAATACTCTTGTCTATACCTGTCATATCTTTGTGTTTCCATGCGAATGTCTTTCTTCCGGTTCTTAAGAAATTTAGTAGAACCCGCTTGATCTGCTCAGGCATTGAGGATCCTATGAGGACTTTTGCTTCAGGATCCTCGATGCCCAGGGGCACTTCCTTTACGTCTTGTTCCTTTGTCTCTAGAACATGTCGTGCCCACTGCCTTAATTTCTATGCTTGTTGGGGTGTGGTTGTAGATTTCATAGAGGTTTTGTAGCATTCTTTTGATTCTTGTTGGTCTCCCATGATCTTCACTGTCCCCCACGGAGTGGGCATCTTCACACATTGATGGTATGTTGATGGAACCGCTTTCATCTTATGGATCCATAGTCTACCTAGTTTCACATTATAAGAAGACAGGGTGTCAATAACACATAAATTTTGTATGGAGTTTACCCCTTCTATGTATATTGGTAGCTTTATTTCTCCAACTGTGTGTTTTGCTTCCCCGCTAAATCCTATGAGGATTGAGGATCTTCTGACTATCTCTGAGTCTGGGATGTTTATTCTTTTCATCGCGTCTAGGAGTACGATATTGACTGAGGATCCTCTATCAATGAGGATCCTTCTGACAAAATGGTTATCCATGTAGAGTGTTATACGAGTCCGTCATGATGAGGATCCTAAATTCCTTCCCTGTCAGTCTCGTCAAATGTAATTTCTTTTTCACTGCTAAACATGGTATTCTTTCGTGGTATATCATCCTTTTCTATTTTGGAGACCTTGGCGTGTCTTTTAGCCTGAGAATAAGAGGTACCACAAATGTTAGATCCGCCTGAGATAACGTTCAGCGTCAAAGGGTGGAGATCCTGGTTTCTCCAGGATCCTGTGATCGTCCCTGTTGTTTTCCTTGGATTTTCTCTCTTTCTCCCGAGGATCTCTTTGAGGTGTCCTTTGCTAAGGAGGTAGTTGATTTCTTTTCATAAAGTTATGTAGTCCTCTGTTATGTGGTCAAAGTCTTCATGGTAACCACTTGGACTCGTCTTTCCAAGCAATGGAGTTTTTATCTCTCTTTGGCCATCTTGCTTTGTCTCCAAGATACTGCATAGCATGAATTACACCTGGAACATCCACAAAAAACAATATTCAATGATTTTAGGAAGCTCTTCTTCTTCTCCTCGATCTTTAAGGGCATTAACCCTGTGATGGGTAAGAGTGGAGAATTATAGTCCTTGTCCTACCCGTTCGGCTAACGCCCTCCACCAGTCAAGGAAGCGGTAAGTAAGAGTGGACACCCATTAAACTGTCATTTTATAGGAAGTAACCTTATACCCCCCTTATAGACCGGCTTCATGAATGAGGCCTACTAATGGTAAAATGACTTTACTCTTATACATATAAATATTATTAACTTTATAATATTATATGGTATAAGGGTTGAATTTTAACTTTTAAAATTCTAAGGGTTTAACTTGGAATTAAAGTATTCATAAGAGAAAACTTTTCCAAACTCCAAAACTTGAGGGCAAGTTTTGAAACTATTCAAAACTATTCAATTTCCATAACTTATGTGTTTAAAGTAGTTTTAATTCAAAAACTCTTCAAGTTCCATAACTTGAGGACAAGTTATGGAAGACTTTAAACTATTAAAAGAATATGACTTTTCTTTGTTCATAACCTATGGAAATATTTACAAGTTTTATGAATCTTAAATGTGACTTTTCATATAACTTGAGGAAAAGTTACAAAAAACACATTTTAGAATCAACTCTTAGATTAATTTGGATTGAAAACAACAATTTCACATAACTTTTCAATTAATCTAAGCAACTCATAAGAACAAGATAATTTAATCAAACTTTTTCATGTAATTAGCCTAGCCATTAAACTAATACAAAACATGAATCTATTGACAATTATCTTAGAAATTGGATTAGCATGAACATTACCACACCAAAAACAGGTTTATAAGTTGAAAAACAGCTTAGGGTAATGTTCCTAGTCCAATTCCAGCCAATATAGTCGAAGATATGCTGTCTGGCGGTCCAACTCGTCGAGTGCATGAACCAACTCGGCCAGTTGGATGATTTTTGCCTTGGACTCGTCGAGTCCCTTCATGGACTCGGCGAGTCTGCTGTCCAAACAACATACAAACTTTGATTTTCAGCCAATTTTGCAAGTATAACAAGAAAACAAGCCTAGGCTCTGATACCACAGTTAGGTTTTGAGCATTCTAACACTTATATGGTGTACATGCAACCCTAGAAACCTTGGATCTATGTTTTATCTATGATACATGCAAAATTGATTTTCCAAGGTTCTTAACCTATCTAGCATACAAGGGAACTTTTAATCATAAAAGATAGTAAGAAAACATACCTTTTAGTACTTTGGATTCCTTGAGAACCTTGTGAGCCTAGCACCCCAAGTGTGATGCCTCAAATGTCTCACACAACACCAAATGCACTTGGAACAAACTTGAGAGAAATGCCACACACTTAGAATCGGCTATGCCCTCTTATTTCTTACACTAGTACCGATTTTGGTCTACAACATATTACTTATATAGTGTGTCATAATTAGGGTTACACCATGTAAACCCTAATTTGACATGGCTCTTCATTTCCATGATCCATGGGTTCAAAGACACCATGGAGCATCCTATGGGTTTTAGCCCAACTTGATAACCCATGGAGCATTAGCCCACTATACAAGTATGGGTGATTTACACAATCAACCCATATATTTAATTAGTCTCCTTTTTGATCACTTAATTAATACTAAATTAATTCTTGATCAATACTAATTAAATAATACTATTAATATATTAGAACTTATAATATATTAATAATCCATAAGTGTTATTTCTCTCATTTTATTCTATCCAAATGCATGATGCCATGCAACCCAAATGGACCATGTTGATCGGGTCAAGTACATCCCAGAATAGTTATGAACTTAGATACCTAATCCAACATATTCTTGCATCAATATTAGTGTAGTTAGTATTAATAGTATTGATGTTTAAGAAGTTACTAGAGTCAAGGTTTCTAGGAGTGTTGAAAGGCTTATTGAGATCATTGATCATGGATGATCGGTTGTCCATAGTTGCCCCACCAGGGTGACGCCATAGTGGTAGGAATTGTGTCCTTCTGGCGATTTTATGAGGATCCTGCATTATTGAAGTCCAAGATCCTATGTTGCATAACTATGGGCGTAGCTTCGTGGAATTTCTGAAATTCCGCCTTCATCCTCTCCACTTCTTTGAGTAGTGCTCTATTTTCCTCCTGTTGTTAGGTCACCTGTCGCATCATTTTCCTCATCATAGTGAAAAGTTCTACAGTAGTGACTGAGGCAGTCGAATCCTGGAACCCTGAGGATCCCAAACTTCATGGATTAGCGATTTTGGGGGTACTTTTCTTGGAAGTGTCGGGTGTTTTACTCTAAGTGGGGGGGGGGGGGGGTCCACTCGGAAGAGGCGGTAGGTTTTTGGTTAGAATGGAAGGAGCAGAGGACGAAGAGAGGATTGGTTGTGTAGACATGATTTTTTCGAGGATTTTGAACACCACGGCCCCACGGTGGGCGCCAAAATGTTTTGGTAAAAAATTACACAAGTACTAATCAACCAAACTGAATGAGAGGCTGTGATGTTCAGATTGTGTAAAAGCAAGTGGTAAAAGAAAGTGACACGACTGTTTACAAGGAAAGCCCTTGATCTTTACTAGGATCTCCAACATAAAACCTTGGGAGGTGATAATGATCACCTGCCTTGCTAATTTTATTGATATAAAAATGAAGATTACACTGAGTTCTTGGTAAGAATAAGTAGAGAATTTCGTAGATTAAGCTTAAGTTAAAGAACAGTGTGTCGTGTGCAGATTACAAGTGCCAATTTATAGTCTAATTTAGCCAACAAGATGTCCGATATTCCCGGGATCCTCTATGACCAGCTTCACGAACGTTATTTGACCAAGTATTTTGGGTCTTTAGCATAGTTGAGATGATTCTTCATTGAGAATTGGTCTTCCCTTGACTACTTCTGCACACGTGTCAATTGTAGACAAAATATGACCGTTATAAATATTGATAAAAATAATAACGGTAATTAACCGGGATCCTGATATTTGAGGATCCTGGATATATTAATGATCCTAATATTGTTGAGGATCCTGGATATAGTAATGATCCTGGTCCCAACATATACTAAAGTACATTCCTATTTACTGTCAATGAATTGTAGCAATGTACTTTTAAAGTACAATGATTTAGTTTGAAATATTTTAAAAATTTAAGTAATCTTTTTATAATACAAATGTGAGAAATATGTTATTTTAGTTAAAAAAAAATTAAGTACATTTCTTTTTAACGCATTTAGCCCATATTTGGGCTGAGTACAAGAATTAGTAATGGAAGTGCATTGCTATTTGTTGTAGTTAAACCTCTAATGTGATTGTACTTGAATTTACAGTTAACTACAAAAAATACCTGAAATGAATGTAGGCTGATATAATCAACAAAAAAAAATAAGTTTGTATGTGTATGTATAATTGAAACAAATGAACGATATAAGTACAAAAAATAATGAATTTCATAATACAATATTATAATTGAAACAAATGAAAGTACAATGTTATACAAGAAAGTAAAGTCGATGCATTGTTTTTACGTCAATATAATCGGTCAACGGACAGATATAACACTAGTTTAGACGGTAATCAGTAAGTAAGGAAAAATTTTACTCATGAACATAAACATATTGGGTTCAATGGAAACACCGTTGGTAAAGCTTAATACCAAAATGTAAACTTTATTTGGTTACCCGATCAGGTCGTTAATCTCTTTATAACAAAGTAAAAGAAATAATCATTTTATAAAAAGCCTTGTTTTGGTATTTAAGGAATTTTTAGAAAGAGTATAATAAAAAAACAACAAAAAAAGATAGTAATCTAAATTAAATGGTAAAAGCTTTTCCCCAAAAAAACAAAACGGAAAATATGGCCATTAAAGAAAAACACATTCCTTTGTAAATTAGTTACAAACAAAAAAGTTTTTGCTTCGTCTCCTATCACCCCACGTGCTCTTACTATTTGATAATTTTAATAATCTTCTATGTTTTCTTTATCTTTATAATAGTTTTTTTTAATCTTTTTATTTATTTCTTTGTTTGTTTTTCTGAGATCAAATACAGAAACATATCAAAAATAATAATTTGTCTGTAAATTACTGTCACACATTGTCCCGTAGGACCACCCCTCTCTTGTATCCCTGACCCATACCAAAGAGATAATATTGATGTGCATGAGTTCAAATTCCTCTTAGATATCATTCACTGCTCTAAATACCTACAAAACCCCTGCCATCATTCTCCTTTGGTTTCATCTAAAATCCATGCGGCCCACGATAGATGCATTCACCTCCACCCAAACCCCATCGGACCTCCACTGTTAAGATGAAGTTTTCTAGCCACCTTGACCATGCTAACTCATTTGGTGAGTCCTTGTGTAATGGTTGTGGTTGAAGTACTGAGCCATGAATACCTTGTGCTACTTGTTGAGAGGATGGAATGTGATTCACCGGAGTTCTTCATCATCTTCTGAGTTTCTTGATTGTGTGCAGGTTAGAACCTGCACACAATCAAGAACCTTAAAAGATGATGAAGAACTCAGACAACACCATCCCATAAACTGGATATATAGTAAAGTTTTTTATTTTATTTTATTATTTTTTTGGTTTTGTTTTGTTTCTTGGAGTGAAATGGCTTCTAGTGAACATAGGCAGTTGTTGTTTCAGTGCGTATTGAAACTATTGATCACTTAACTTGCTAATTCCGTAGAAGATACTAAGGATGGAGGGTATTGTTGCAAGATAGAGAAAAAACAAGGCCAGTCCTAAGGATTCAAATGCCTGGGACGAGTTGGAAATAAAAGGCCCTTAGATATTAACGACGAATTAAATTACATAAACTGATTTTTTTTTATGATGTCTGATTTCAGCATTCACTAACTATAATATGATGACATTCACATTCCGATTCAATTTCAATGGAACAATTTACAATCTAATTGTAATTCAATTTCTGAGTAATTCTGCTAAGTAAGCTAATTATCTAATATGATCCTGTGATATTGTAGTTCAACATTCAATATCTCAAAAATGAAACAAACAATTAAACATAACTGAAGTCTGAATAATTTATAATTGAATGATGAATGATTTATGACCGACTGGAAGTCTTGAATAAAATAAAACAAGAAAATTATGGAATTATACCGTTGTTGCCCTTCTTAGTTCTCACCTTCTACTGAATCTGAATGATTATGAATGTTCATGAATAAAAATCTGAAATCTGAATGACCTGCACGCTGGATTACGAATGTCCCCGAATAAAAATCTAAAATTTGAATGTCCTGCATGCTGTGGAGTAATCTTATGTCCCTAAATGTTGAATGATCGACTGCCATTCTCACGTTTCACGACCTCACGCTCACAAAAAGTTGGAAATCACAAAATCTCGACTTTCTCAACAAGTCGACAAAATTTTGTCTATCTCTGGACTGTTGCACGCTTGATGTACTGTTGGAGCTAAGCATTTGGGCTTGGAATTTTAATTAAACATAATATAAGTAAAAAAAATGGGCATCTGGAATATATGGGCTCTATGCAAATGTCCCTATTGCCCACCCTTATATCCGACATTGAAAAAAAGGTGATGGTAACGATTCCGACGACTGGCGGTACCAAGAAAAAAGGTGTTTGGGGGGTTGGAGAAGCTGCAACTTCTTCCTTTCTCTTTCTTTTATTTCTTTCTCTCTCTCTCTCTCTCTCTCTCTCTCTCTCTATATATATATATATATATATATATATATATATATATATATATATATATATATATATATATATATATATCTAAGAGACGAGCTGCAACTCCGGCCACCACACTGATAATGGTCAAGAAGCAAGCTAGGGTCGAGTGAAAAGCTTGTATATACCTTAGGTGGCTTGAAACCTCGAAGAGATAAGCTGGGAGTATTTTTTTTTTTTAAACCCTAGATGGTGGCAACCTTTTGCTTTCACGGATTTCTCTTGGTAATGGGGTTAAACGGAGAGATATTGTTGAGTAGCCGACTTGATGAAATGCTTGAAAAACATGTGCATGATGATAAAAAAAAGTATGAATGCTATCAAAAAGCTTTAGATTAAAAAAACGCTTTAAAAGAGGAAAATATTAAAGTTAAACAAGAAAAAAATAAAACATGACGAGATGTCAATCTTGTTTTTGGACTTGCTGTCAGAGGAAGGTCGAGATATGTGGAGGAACTGTTTTCAGGTGCAATTATGTATATTAAAACATTGTGTATACCCTACATCATTCAAGAACACTTATGACTTGTCTATTTGTGTCCTCCTCCTAAAGGATGGAACCGCCTCAAAATGTGAGGAAATACAACGGTTACTTAAAATACAAAAATCATTATAAATATCAAAACTTTATATATGTTGATATTTTGTATTAAATAATGGAGTACTTTGTCTAAAATAAAGTAATTGAAAGTATGTTGCCATTATATGTAGAAGAAAGCACATGGTCTACAATGGGGATTGGTCTATAGTACGTTGCTATTGTGAGTACCTAACCCTATTTATTGCACTTTATCAAGTATAATGGTTAATTTATGATTAAACTAAAACGAGTATTTAAGTCTGCGCTTTGCTGTAGGTTCTTACGTGTGTTTTCCTTATGTATTAGGCATGAGAATTGATTAAATTTGTATAATATATCACAACATGAAAAGAATACTAACAGTTTAAAAAAAATGAGTGTTGGGTGATTTTATCAAAAGTTGAGAAGAGTTCAGGGACTAGTTTTGTAAGTTTGATGATTTTCGAATAATCCATAAATATGTAGGCATAAAAATGTAGGAGGCAAAACAGTAAGAAGTTGTGCAATTACAAAGTTAAAGGTGAAGCGGGTCAAAGTGATATTTTAAAAAGTAAGAGATGAAAAATATCATTTTACAAAATAAGAGGGTTGTAAGTGACAAATTATACAAAGTTGAGGGATTAAAATTACACTTTATGCATTGACATACTTGTAAATTGTGAATTAGTTAGTAATAGTATTAGTTACAATAATCTTCTCTAACTAATTGAGGTTGTGCGTGTGGGTTTTTTCATGTTTTTGTCACGTATTAAGAAATTAGATGATGGAATGTCATATTATATATATATATATATATATATATATATATATATATATATATATATATATATATATATATATATATATATATATATATATATATACTACGAGGACGGGAGATAAACACAAAAGTTTAAAAACTAAAATAGTGAAAATGATATTTTACAAACTTGAAAGTGGAGGAGGGGAGTAAGATTTTAAAAAGCAAAGGGATGAAAAATATCACTTTACAAAATAAAAAGGTTGCAAGTGACAAATTATATAAGATTAAGGGATTAAAATTGAATTTCACGCATCAACTTAATTGTACACTGTGCATAAAAACTTGCACATTTCACATAGCAAAAGTTGATATTTGTATATATTTATAACTAGTTGATAACTCGTGAGAATCACAGTTATAAAATTAATTAAACTTTCATAGTAAAAACTTAAAATTATTGATCAATGATTTCATATGAATTATTATTTAAGAGATATGTTTTTAGTTATATAAAATTATAATTGTTGATTTAAATAAATACATTAAATTATATCACCTTATAATATATATTTATTTTATTTTATTTTTTATTCTAATGTTATTAATTTAATGTAATTAGAATGTGAAATTTAAAATTTAAAATTTGAAATAAAAAATCAATCATTAATTTAATATAATTAGCGTGAGAAATTTAAAAATTAAAATTTAAATGAAGAATTATTAGGTTGATATGTAGCATGATAGATGACATAATATTAATGGAGATTTCTAATATTGCGATATTTGTCAATAACAGAATAAACATATTCATTTATTAAAATAGGAAGATAAAATGCTAATGGTTGGAAAAATGCATAAACTCTATCTTTAAATGAATATGCATGTCACAATGATTGATAAAAACCAAGGTTCTAAATGGCGTGAGGCGTAACATGGCAGCAAGGCCAAGCGTCAAGCTTAACGAGCCATGACATTTTTCAAGATGTGATGTAAGGCGGCGATTTTGTATTAATTTAAAATTATATTACCACATAAATATAAATTTATATTAAATATAACTACTTTTTAGAAGTGTTAGATCAATAACTAATAACAAAATGTTAACAAAAACCACAATACTTGTAGACATAACAAAGAGCAAAAAACCGTGTTTCAAACAAAAATCACGCGCCATAATACGTCATGGCGCGTCATATCACGCCTTGTCACGCACCACGCATAACAGCAAAGTTATGAGGCTTTTTGTAACGGCAAAGTCACGCCTCACCTCATACCGCGCATTGGCGCGCCTTTTAGAACACCCATAAAAACCAAATTCTGTTGGATTATTGATGCCTACATAATTACATTTTATAGTTTATAATAGATAAAATGGTACAAAACTCGAATTAAATATTACATTGTCAATTTGATCTGGGTATTGTATCATATAAAATTTAACAACACATTGATTCTATATACTTAGATATGGTAGAGTTTAACCAGAAAAGAATCTTTTCCAGGATTGCCATGGCAGAAATCCTCCTGCAAAACCCACAAACAATCACATTCTACAATGAACTTCTTATTAATTAGAGTAAATTACACGAATGGTCCTTATGGGTTGGGGTAATTTGTGCGTTTGGTCCCTAACTTATTTTTTTAACTCGGAAGGTCCCTACTATTTGTTTTTGTTACGTGCTTGGTCTTTGTTACACGTTTGGTCATTGCCTTACCCAAAACAACTATTATTTAAATAGGAAAAAATGATGGGATAGGTAAGGTAAGGTGAGAGGGATGGGGTTGGGGGTGTGTTTATTTAAATAGATTAAAAAATCAAGGGCAAAATAGTCTTTTTATGTATAACAGGGACCAAGCGCGTAACAAAAACAAACAATAAAGACCTTCCGAATTAAAAATATAAATTAGGGACCAAATGCGCAAATTACCCTAAACCATAGGGACCATTAGTGTAATTTACTCTATTAATTATCTGCAAAAGCTCACTAATCACTTCATATATTTGTCAAGAAACAGCAATTAATCTTGTTTATTGGTTACCACAATTAGGGCAGCGAATATACTCCTTTTCGATCAAAACTAGCCCTGAACCTCCACATTCGAAACATTTCTTCTGAGCCACCTGCCATGTCCAAAATTATAAGTTTATACCTTATGCTTTCAATCCAAATAGAAGAACAAGGAAAATGATTGTCTCACAATTCGTTTGCTAAATTCGATCCCTGCAACTACAAACGGTGTAACTCCAGCTGCAATTTCAAAATTAAACAAGGGATATCCCTAAGTATTACATACACCTAATATGGAATCAAGTAATTCCAAATAACTGACGCATTTTTTTACAAATTTGGTGGTTAACGGATGAGCAAACAAAGAGATACATACCGATGGTGCCAACGACAATTTGCCAAGTGATCTGTGGCGTAAATGGATCTGAAGTAATGGTGGAGACTTCAACAACTGCAGAGACACGATTCCTTCTATTGCTGAACTGGTGGCGACTTCTGTGATATAAGTTGTTGGACCTTCTGTTGCTTCGTGAAAAGCTCTTGGAACCGATAACAGGAGGAAGATTTGGTAAGCTCGATATCGCATCCATGGCTGTTCACAGCCGGATTCGCAAACAGAATTTAAGTAAACCCGAACGTTGGACGATGGATCAGAGTTAAGGCTGATCGTAGCCACCGAGTTTGAGCATCAAACGAGTCACAGAAATGAACACGTCGACAACCGCTAATCCGCCGTCCATTGCCGGAGCAACGATAACCACTCATCTTCGAGACTGACGTGACGTCTGGTATTGACCCAATTAAGACCGATTTCTTGGACTCGGCCCACTTCAATTCCATTAATTGGATCAGTCCATTTTGAAGAAAAAAATATGGATGGACGATAGGACGTATATAAAAAATGCCACTACTTCTGAATTGAAGGGGTAATTAGGTAATTAGCTTTTTGTTATTATTTAATTTAAGAATTTATAAATTTATGTGAAAATCATGCCAACTGGTTCTTACACTTTTAAAAACATTCAACCACTATAATTCTTCACCCGAACTCCACTGTGCACCGTTAATAGGAAAGCAAAATTGCAGATTGATTTTAGATCAAAAGCAAAAATTCAATAAATTAATTTAGCAAGTAAACACTGAAAATATACATCAAAGATATGTAAAAACCTTGATCGATTTTACAAACCTATACTAAAATAGATCGATTAGACACAAAAAAAAAAAAGTTAAATAAATAAAAAAAATGGAATCAATCAAACGATAAGAGGTATCAAAGGCTGGCATCTTCTTAGAGTTCGTTAGGGTTTAGTGAGCTCAATCATTTCCTTATGAAGACTCCTTCAAAGTTAAGACACTAGCTTCTGGCCATCTCAAGGTTTATCAACTTCAGGTTTTGTAATCGTCCAGTGCAAATTAGGGATGAGCATATGGACCGGGGAACCGGCCGGAACCGGTACCGGAACCGGTTGGGCCGGGACCAGGACGTTATTTTTGTGGATTTTTGGAACCGGAACCGGTAAAACCGGCAAAAACCGGAACCGTATGATGCTATTTTTCAAGGACCGGTTCCAACATTTGAAGACACGACAAGAACCGATAGGAACCGGGAACCGGTAGAATCACCAGGCCGGTTCGGTTCTTGATTTTGGCCAAAGCCGGTTCCCTGGTCCGGTTCGGTCCTTTTGCTCATCCCTAGTGCAAACACAACCTTCCAACATCAGGCTTCGAAATAGACCATTAGGCACTTTAGGTTCATCAACTTCAAACTTCATATCTCGTCACACCATGATCAATGATCGTTGGGCACTTCCCCGTCCAAAGCTCCAATAATAACACTTTGAAGGAGTATACATCAGATTTCTCAATGGTGAACCCTTGTTATCCCTTTTCACTCACCCGTCCACTCACATCAGTATTACACTCAGTCTATGACAATTGATTTATACCTCTCATATCTTCACCACTAGCTACAACAACACCACCCTCTCACTGACGCTGCACCTTTGTCGACTTTCTCCTTCTTCACCACCTACTTCGGTTTTTCAGATTTTCTAGTGGTTTCCTGGTCAAAAGAGAAAATTACAGAAATGGTCCTTGTGATTTTGTCAAATTCATAGTTTTGGTCCCTAAGTTTAAAATTTGATAGGTTATCCCTATGGTTTGTGAATATTGCACTGGAGGTCCATGTTCCATATAAAAAGACCAAATTACCCCTTCTTTCTTTTTTCTTTTTTCTTTTAACATTATATATATATATATATATATATATATATATATATATATATATATATATATATAATAGATTTTATTTGATCTTTATTTTAATAGATATAATATAGATTGTTTATAAAATTATTTTATTTTTTTAAAATCAGTTATCTAAGCTATATAAAATCCCATTATTATTTATTTTTAGATTTATTTATTTATCTTTCTTTTGGCGATTTAAAAATCTTTTAATATTTATGACATTTTATTTGAATATAATATTTGAAGTTGTTTTTAACATTTTGATTGTTTACATTATATATTTTTTTAAACGACAAATTATCTTACTTCTAATCTAATCTTAAACACCATCTATGTCTCTTAGTGAGAGTTGAACCCATGATCTTTAATTTGAGAGAATCACTCCTTACCCCAATGCTAATTAATGGCCCTTTGGTCTTACACAAATTAAAATAATAACTCATATATGTATTAGAATTAATAGTTTTACTTTTTTTTTCATAAATAGTTATATGAATATATATATATATATATATATATATATATATATATATATATATATATATATATATATATATAACTATTTCTGCTATAAATGAAGACGCACTGACATATAAATGAATGATGTAAATGAAAAATACATAAAACTTCTTAAAACTCAATAAAAGAACAAAAACTAACATATAAATGAATGATATAAACAAAAAACACATTAAAACAACATTAAATAATTATATTTGACGATTTATAGTTGTTCGATTTATTATTTTAATTAGTTTATTCAAACAAAATGTAAAAAAAAAAAAAACATCATTCTATAATGTAAACGAACAAAAAAAAACATCACATAACGAATTCAAATAAAACGTCAAAAATATTTGAGTTATTATTTTAATTTTTCTATTCGAACAAAACGTAAAAAACAAGTAATGAAAATGAAAAAAAGAAACATTAAGTAATTTTATTGAAAGATTGATAGTTATCTGACTTATAATTTGTTTATACGAAAAAAAAGTCAAAAAAACAACATTAAATAATATATTAATAAAGATATATAAATAAAGATATATATATATATATATATATATATATATATATATATATATATATATATATATATATATATATAATTTAGATAATTGAGTTAGAAAAGTAAAAATAATTTTAAAAATATTCTATGTTAATTATTAAAATAAAGATAAAACTCTATAATATATATATATATATATATATATATATATATATATATATATATATATATATATATATATATATATATATAGTTAAAAGAAAAAGAAAAAAGAAAGAAAAATGTTATTTCGTCTTTTTATATGGAGCAAGGACCTGCAGTGTAATATTCACAAACCACAAAAATGTAACCTATCAAATTTTAAACAAGAGATCAAAACTACAAATTCGATCAAACCACTGGAAGCATTTCTGTAACCTAATCCCGTCAAAATCACCAATAATAAACTAAATAAATGGAGCAATGTGTGGAGGTTCTTTTTCAACTTGGTTCTGATTCAGTCGAAAATGAGAGAAGAAAGAGAGATTAAGTGTGAATATGAATTATCTGATAAGAGAGTGATTTTTTAATTTAGTAAATAAAAAATACCTATTAAATATATATATAATTTAGTTTTTAAAAATAAAATAAAAAAAATAAGTTATAATCGATGTGGATGTCACATGACACTAAGCTATGATTAACTAGGCGAATACCCGCGTGTTGCGCAGAATCAACTATATAGCTGACATTTTTACAAATATATGTTTTTTTAAATTTGATATAATATTGTTGTCAAATTTGACAACTATATAATGTTGTCAAATTTGATATAATAATTCGTATGTTACGTTGATATAATATACTGATTATTTTGAATTATATGATAATATATAAATCTATTAAAATTACATAATCTTAATCTTTTGAATGACATCTACCCGTGGGTTACTCATTAATAAAATTAAATATAATATATGGTTTAATGTTATTTATAGTTTTTGTTATTGTTAATTAATTTTTTAAAATTTATTTGTTTAACTTTTTAATTTCTGTCATTGTAATTATTTAAAACATCAAACAATTTTTTTATTTTATTTTAAAGGTTAGAATATAATCATTTATATAGAGTTATTTTTAACTATTGTTATTATAAGTTATTTTATGCTGCTTATTTGAAAACTTTTAACGATTATAAAAATATCCTTAGGAAATATTTTAGTTAAATTGATATTACAATTTAATTTTTGCATTTAGCACTATAATTTATCACTTTTAACTATTCACAAAATATTCTTTGGGTTTTTTAAATGGAACTGAAATTTATATCGAAGTTGACCCTATAATGTTATATTTAAATTAAAACTTCAAGTATTTTGTCCAAACCTTTCAAAAGTTGTAGCTTTAAACTGATAATGGTTTACATACAACATATTAAATCTAATAAATTAAGTATAATATGTTAAAAGTTAAAGACATAAGTTTATAAGTAGAAGTAAAAATATTATTTTAATATTGAAATTTAGTTTATTTATGATTATGCTTTAGGTTTGATACTTATTTAACCTTATTATCTATCTTATAATCATTATCAGAAAGTCACTACAATTTATCACTTTTAACTATTTACAAAGCATTTTTCGGTTGTGTAAGTTGAATTAAAATTTATATTTAAGTTGATCCTGTAAGGTTATATTTAAATTAACAATTTAAGTATTTTATACAAAATTTTCAAACAACAATATATTAGACCTAATAAAATATGTGTAATATGTTAAAATTTAAAAATATAACTTTATAAGTATAAGAAAATATATTCTTTTAATATTGAGATTTAGTTTATATATGATTAGACTTTAGGTTTATATTTATTTAACCTTATTAACAAACTTATAATCATTATTAGAAAGAAATTGAAAAGTCATGAGAGTTTCAAATGAATGTGGTGAAAGAAAAAATGAATGGGAGTTTCAAATGAATGTGGTGAAAGGAAAAATGTTTTGCGCAGAAGCACCTATATAGTTAAAGTCTTTACAAATATATGATTTTTTAAATATAACAATAACGTGGTTGTTAAATTTCATATAATAATTAATTTGTATATACTAAATTGATATAATATATTGATTATTTTGAATCATATGATAATGTATACATTTATTATAACTTCATAATCTTAATCGTTTGATTGACTTCTACCCGTGAGTTACACATGAATAAAATTAAATATAATATATGATTTGATGTTATTTATAGAGATTTTTATTGTTAATTAATTTTTTAAAATTTATTTTCTTATAGTTTTAATTTCTATCATTATAATTATTTAAAACATCAAATATTGTTTTTTTATTTTAAAGCTAACAATATAATAATTTATATAGAGTTGTTTTTAACTATTGTTATTGTAAGTTATTTTAAGCTACTTATTTGAAAACTTTTAACGATTATAAAAATAAATTTAAGAAATATTTTAGTTAAATTGAGATTACAATTTAGTTTTTGCTTTTATCACTACAATTTATCACTTTTAACTATTTACTAAATATTATTTAGTTTTTTTAAATGGAACAGAAATTTATATTTGAGTTGACATTGTAATGCGTAGAAACACTTATATAGTTGAAGTCTTTAGAAATATATATATATATATATATATATATATATATATATATATATATATATTAAAATATAACACTAATGTTGTTGTTAAATTTGATATAATAATTCGTATATTAATTTGATATAATATATTGATTATTTTGAATTATATGATAATATATACATCTATTATAACATCATAAGCTCAATCGTTTGAATGACTTCTACTCGCGAGTTACACATCAATACAATTAAATATTATATATGGTTTAATATTATTTATAGTTGTTATTTTTAACTAATTTTTTAAAATTGATTTGCTTAATGCTTTAATTTCTATCATTATAATTATTTAAAACATCAAACTTTGATTTAAAGGTAACAATATAATCATTTATATAGAGTTATTTTTTAAATATTGTTATTATAAGTTATTTAAGCTACTTATTTCAAAAATTTTAACGATTATATAAATATATTTAGGAAATATTTTAGTTAAACTGATATTACAATTTTGTTTTTGCATTTATCACTATAATTTATCATTTTTAACTATTTACAAAATATTATTTGGTTTTTTTAGTGGAACTGAAATTTATATTTAAGTTGACACTGTAATGTTATATTTAAATTAACAATTTAAGTATTTTGTCCAAATTGTTCAAAAGTTGTAGCTTTAAACTGATAATGGTTTACATGCAATAACATTTTAAATCTAATAAAGTCAGTATAATATTTTAAAATTTAAAGAAATAACTTTATAGATAGAAGTAAATATATTAATTTAATATTAAAATTTACTCTATTTAAGATTACACTTTAGGTTTGATATTTATTTAACCTTATTAACCAACTTACAATCATTATTAGAAAGACACTACAATTTATCACTTTTAACTATTTATAAAATAATTTTTGGGTTGTTTAATTAAATAAAATTTATATTTAAGTTGAGCCTATAATGTTATATTTTAATTAATAATTGAAGTATTTTATACAAATTGTTCAAAAATTATACCTTTAAAATGATAACGGTTTACATCCAACAATATATTAAAACTAATAAATTAAGTACGATATGTTAAAAGTTAAAAAATATAATTTTATAAGAAGAATTAAAGATATTATTTTAATATTGAAATTTAGTTTATATATGATTACCCTTTAGATTTGATATTTATTTAACATGATTACCAAATTATAATTACTATTATAAAGAAATTGAAAAGTCATGGGAGTTTTAAATGAATATGGTGAAAGAAAAAAAGAATGGGGCTTTCAAATGCATGAGATTCAAGAAAAAATGCTAGCTTTATAAGTATGTATGATGAGCCCTGCAGGATGTCAAATAAGTTGGTTAACCTACAAAATCAGGTAAAATGATATATTTAATAAGTTACCAACAAATTTAATGACTTAGACTACTAAAAAAATGAATTACATTAAAACAAAAACCAATAATTGGTTGGGTTAGAATTACATTAATCCTTTTATATTTAGGATTTTTTTTCTCAAGAAGATTGTCTTTTAAGAGTTTAAATGATCTTTATAATTAACATTCATAAAGTAAAGGTTAAGTTTTATTTTATTTTATTTTATTTTTGTAAAATTATTAAGATCCCTTCTTAGCTATTTTTTATTTTTATTTTAATATTTTTCCATTTCACAGTTATTTTCACCTAACACGTATACTCTTTCCTCTCTCTATATATATTCTATCTCCATCTTTTTATTTCCTCTCTATATATATTCTATCTCCATCTTTTTATGTTAGATACAATATTGCACTTTCTCTCTTTCTTTTTTAGGTGTAAGACCACATGATTAATAAATGTTGCAGCCTCCCCTTCGAGCACCGCTACAACTAGTCAACATCCTCTCTCGTACACTCTCATTTATTGTAGTTCACATCGACTGTTGCACCTTAGTCCAACGAACCTACTTCCTTCGAGAGAAAGTGGAAATCCATGGCTAATACTTTATTAAAAACACTTTGTGCATTTGATAACATATAGCTTCCATACTATATGTGCACATAATCAACTTCATTATTAGATAATGTATTTCTGTGATCGTAACCATTTTTTATTCCTCTGATTTTCAATAATGGTCCCACAGGTAAATATACTTTATATATATATATATATATATATATATATATATATATATATATATATATATATATATATATATATATATATATATATATATATATAGTGTTATAATTATGTAGTTTTTAAAATTACGATGAGCATTTTTAGTTTGTTTTTTTTAGATTCTTTGGGTTGTAAAATTGACTTTAATACACGAACATGAGTTTGAATGATTTTAAATCATTTAGTTCAGTTACTAGATATACTGGTGGGTTATGAGCTTCAACATTTTAATACATAACTTGTTAATAATTTATTATCCACGACAACTTACCTGTAAAGTTTATGAAAGCATGAGAGAAACAATTATATACGACTTCAAAGGTGTTAAATGTGAACTGAGAATTGAAAACCTAAAATGAGAGTAAGAGCATTTGACAATTTAATGGAGAATTTGGAAGCACATGAGAGCATCAAGGATCGTGCTAGAGCATTTGGAATCAGGTTGGAGCGTCTGACAAAAACATGGCTCATCAACAAATGCGTCCAACAACAATATGCGACCCTCGGGAGCATGATGTGCCCCTAGGGTTCAAAGATGATCCCTTGTTGGACAAGTGCACCCATTGGTTGTAATGATGTGGTCTAGAGTGTTGATGTGTTATTAGTGTACCGCTGGAAGAAGGATGCCCCCTTAAGGATCATGATGTGACCTTTAGGGTATATGGGGCGCTCTTGGCTTTAATTATGCACCCCTCTGGTTGTGAGATGTGGTAGGTTGTTTAAGGAAGTCCTAGGTAGGTTACTTTGAATTTGAAGGTGCTCTAGGTGAATGGCCCCAATTGAGCATGATGCACTCTCATGGGGGTCACATGCGCTCCCATGACACATGATGTGCCATTGAGGTATCATTGTGCACTTTCATTTGCACGGATGGTACCCATGCACTGTCTCTTGATACATGCAATATAATTTATAAAATAACCTTGAAATAACTTGAAAACAAGTCTTCAACAATGGCGCCAAAAACTTTATGTGTATTTTTTATGCACTAGTTTTAAATTTATAAATATCAGTTTATCGTAGTTAAACTAATACACATAACAAGCAATGTACTTGATCGTATAGCAATATATTTTTGGAAAGAATGTGTGTTGAACACAAGGGGAATGGAAATGATTTAGATCATATAAATCAAATGTTAATCAAACAACAAACAATAAACTAAAGATGGGGGTTTTATTTATATTCATTTAATCTATAAACGAAACTAATAGAATTGAATATTACATTTACAGAAAAAAGTGATCAAGATGTTTTCACATAGATTTGATTTCTCTTTCAGATATGGTGGATTCCAAATCAGTGCAACGAATATTAGTTTTTATTTATCGATTTATGATTTAATCAGTTATCTTGGTCAAATTAACTAATTTGTGTAACTAATAAAGTTATTTAACACAAAGATCATGTAATTAACTATCAAAACAATTATAATTAAATTTCTATCATGAGAGATTTAATCTAGTGATTTCTTATCAATGGTTATGCTAATCAATAGAAGCATAAGTGGTTATCTAATGTTCTCTGACACATTTAATTTATGATTATGTTACCTAACCTTAGGATTTGGTTAATTAGTATTCCTAATAGTTCATTATCATAAACTAATCAAGATTCAACTTAATACGACCAGTCTGCTAGTAACGTCCCGATTTTCAACTCAAATTTTTCATTTTTATTTTTTAAAATATATCTGATTATTATTACATTTTACGAAAATGTGTTGCGAATGTGTGTGTATACAATCGAACCTTGCTCTCTTTATGAATCATTGGAGTACCTGAAAAACATTTTTATTCAACTAGGTAAGCACGAAGCTTAGTGAGCTCCCCAAAATACAATATACCACAATACATATATTGGGCCCTGCCCAATAAGCATATTAATCAGCCTTGCTTAATGAACATATAAGCAGGTCCCATCGAAACTACATAACAAGCCCCACCCAATAGACCTAACAGGCTCTGCCGCGCCACTTAACATACATCATCATATAGAGACTACGCTTTTAGGCTCTATTAATACACGCATATAGAGACTATACTACTAACTTTGAGTACAATGACATTGAGCCCTAGAGACTATGCTATCGGCTCTTATTCTACAATCTCTTATAACCTAACACACATGAATATGTACTGTAATACATAGTATAGTGAGATAACTTGCCTGGAAAATTTCACAGAAGATTAACACCTTTCTGGCGATCCCACTGGCGGACAATGCGCCTAACGAGTATTAACCTATAATATTATACTTATTAGTCCCTATGCGAATCAGGTAATAAATGGCTAGATCTTTCACTAATCCCAATGAATACAAATAGTTCTATCAAATAAGGACCAGTCAGTCGGGACAGTTAGGAGGCAGGATCATTTCAGCATATAACTTTTCTGAAATTTAACAACTAATCCAACATGACCATTCTAGACACCTCTCTTGTATGTAGATCAATCAATACTATAAATGGAATTACTGATAAATCTTATTTACACATTTATAATAGTGACTAAAAATATAAATATAATTTACAAAGAAAGCAATATGAGTGTAGCTTAACTTACTAAGGTATTCGTGACAAAAGCCTGGAAAGTGTACTGGCAGAACTCCAACTTGATAGCTACTAGTGCTAAGCACTTAGGGACCCCAGAGCTTTGCTAGGAACTTACAAACTAAAGAAATCTCTGACCAAAATGAAGAGAAAATCGAGAGAAGAATTAGGGAAGTGTGAGGGGTTAGAATGGGAGTTAAAAGGTATTTATAGGATTTTTTCCGAGAAGACTTGTCATGCACTGGGTAGCTGGCAGCTCCTCCGTCTAGAACTTGACACGTGGCATATTTTTAGTGGGGTTACGTGGAAGAAGGGGGTAGGTAAGGCTAAAACTACAAAAAGTCATATCTCGCTGATACAAGCTCTGTTTTTGACGTTGTTTATATCCATGCGTAGGTATTTCCAAGTACTACAACTTTCATTTTGTCGCCTAGTTTTTAGTTGATCTTAAATGTAATTGTCGAAGAAGATTACACTACAAATGACCATATAAAATTCATAACTTCTTCATATGGACTCTATTCTCGACTGTCTTTATATTTACTGACTCCTAATCACGTATCTTCAACTCTCATTTAGATTGTTTTGGCTAACAATCAACCGATTTGAATTTCGATTTCTATGTCCACAATACTGCGCTAAAAACTTCGAAAATTCATAACTTCCTCATACGAAATCAGATTTTGCCGTTCTCTATAAGCACACTATCGATTTTATGAATACTATGAATTTCTTTTAGATTGCTTAGGCTAATAAGCAACCTATCTAAACTTCACTTTTTACGATACGTACGAGTAGTGTCAGTTTAATTGCAAAACTTCGAAGAAGTATAACTTCGTCAGATTTAAGTGCTCTCTCTCTCTATCTCTCTCTCTCTCTCTCTCTCTCTATATATATATATATATATATATATATATATATATATATATATATATATATATATACACATGTGTAGGGATGGTTCAAATAAAGAAAATAAATAAAGTGAGGACGTGAAGACACTACTTTTATGTTATTATTCTGCTAAGAATTTTACATATATGCTCTATTGTTGTAATTCTAATGTGAATATTTTGTGTATGATTATTCATATATTTATTTGTAGTAAGTTATAATGTTAATATTAAAATATGATTATTCATATATTCATTACCGAATAAAGACATAAGACAATATATAGAAGATTCATGGCAGAATAATAGGTGAAAATGGGGTGTTACAACTCTCTCCCACTTACAAATATTTCATCCCTAAAATCGTACTCCTAACGTACCTAAATGCTGATGGGTTTTGATACAAAATATGAGTGTTTTTTTCGTAAAAACCGGGTAACTGAAGCTTAAAAATAACAAGTTTATTTTCCAGCTTATAACAAAACTAAACCATCTAGGATCCATTTATAGAGGTTAGAATGATATTAAAAACAACCATAGAGCATTTTAGAATGACAACCTTTGGAGACTTTGAACCCACTTGGTTTTGGGGGTGTTGATGAAGATAAAAAGATCAAAGAGCATAATTCTCTCTACAAGTATCCACCCTCAAGAATAAGGCACTTAGAATGCTAGTTCCTTCTTTTATTCTCGAGTATCTTAAGCCTTTAAACACTTAAATCAAATAAGAACTAAACGAGAAAACTCAAGGAAGCTTTAATCACCAAACTAGCTTCAAGAGAGAGAGATAGGGGTGGAGGGATGAAGAGTGGATCCGACCACTCGCATTTTAAAAGGAAAAACATGACAAAAACTAATTCAAGACACTCCTTTAAATTCCCCATGCAATGTAATGCCTACCCATTAAAATACTCTAAGGTAATGGCTAGTAGAATAAGAATGGGAGACAAGGTATGGATGATGGGTTTTGAGCACTATAACAATCCTATGGTGCACATACAACCCTAATGCTTTGGATCTAAGTTTTCTCAAGTTATACATGCAATTTTCATTTACCCAAAGCATGAACCGTATCTAGCATACAAGTTTGAGATTTACAACATAAAACAAGTTAGATGAATACCTATTTGTTGTAGTTTGTAGAACTTGGCATTTCAAGACCTTAGTACCTCAAATGTGATACCTCAAATAAGTCACAAACACCAAAAGCAAGAGGACGCTTATGAGAGAGAGGTTAGTAAGCACCAAAATCAGCTAGGGTTTCACCTTGGAAGAGATTGGCCGTTTTTGGGAAGGCTAGGGGTTCAATTTATAGCGTGGACTCCTTAGGGTTTCTTACATAAAACCCTAATTTACTTAAACCTATAAGTATTCCAATAATCCATATGATAGGCACTTTGGACTAACTCTTCATGAACTCTCACATAGATTTAGCCCATCCCTAATCAACATGGATCATTAGCCCAAATTGTAAGTATTACATATTTACCTAATCAGTCCCTATAAATTTAATCAGTCTCTTTTGTTCACTAAATTAATTCCAAATTAATTCTTGATCAATACCAATTAAATAATATGATTTCTTAATTAATATATTATCCTTATAATATATTAATAAATCACAAATAAGCTCTTTCTCAAATATCCATCCTATCAAATTGCTCCGGTGAAAGCAACCCAAAAGGATCATGATACTCTCGGGCCAAGTACATACCAATTATAGTTATGGGCTTAGACAGCTAATCCAACAGTCTCCCACTTGGATAAGTCTAATAACTATAACTGCTAATGTAACTTCAAAATCCGATTAGCAATCGTAGTTCACAAAAGCCGTTGACGAACTCTGACCTAGTCAATAACGCGTACTTTAGATAAGGGATCATATAATCCTCTATTCTTCAAGATATCATGTGGACAAAGACATGGAATAAAGTCATACTCATTGTCCAACAGTTTGTTTCCCGATTTCTTATTTATTTGACATAGAACTTAATGAACACATCAATTGAGTCCTGATCGGGACCGACACATAAGTCAAAAAAAAATCTTCGAAGGGCCCAAGATATCGCTTTTAATCCTCTTAGGATAAAAGGAACATATAAACTTCAACTTATATGCTTGTACTAATTACTTGTTAAATTATACACAACAACACGTTTTATAACATCAAGTCACTGATTCGTTTTCATACTATCAATGCACAACTAACTTGTATCAACAACTCATATATCTTGGTTTGAAGACTATACGATATTATCGCCTCACAATCACTCGTGATAAATTCCATGAAGTGATTCATGTGAGCGTGGGTTTAATCCAATACTCAAATCTTATTTCAGAAGCACTCATGAACGTTGTAGCAAACTTTTGCTATGTCTAAACACCTTAGAAAATCTACAAGCCATTTCATGATAGTCTAACCTCATAGCTTACTTCCAAACTATGATTGACTGTGGATAGTTCGAATAATCATATTATTCTGGAAGTCAAAACATGCAAAAGTGAAACATAAAATAAACGATTTACAAAAGACAGTAAACTTTACTTATAAATAAAACCCTTATTATTTAATCATCAAATGTCAATTACATTTATTTACTACACGTTTCATCTATCTATCTAATCACTAAAACTAATATCGTCTCTTAGGCCAATGCTCTAAGCATGCTACAAATGCTTAATCCTACTCAGTCCCTTCATAAAGGGATCTGCTAGGTTATCTTCTGATGATACCCTCTTCACTACGAGGAGTCCCTCTTCTACTCGATGTCTTATGAAGTGATATTTTATGTCGATGTGCCTAGATCTGCCATGATCCCTTGGTTCCTTAGTTAAGGCAACCGCACCCTCGTTGTCATAGAAAATATCCATAGGCTCCTTTACAGTTGGTACAACTCCAAGGTCTCCAATGAAGTTCTTTAGCCATAATGCCTCCTTCGACTCTTTTCTTGCTACTATGTACTCTGATTTGCATGTTGAATCAGCTACAGTCACCTATTTGGAACTTTTCCATGTTACTACTCCTCCATTTAGGGTAAATACCCACCCCGAATGAGAGCACAAATTATCTCTGTCAGTCTGAAAGCTGGCATCACTATACCCTATCACTCTCAAGTCATCACTCCCACCAAGGGTAAGGACCCAGTCGTTAGTGCTCCACAGGTACTTAAGAATGTTCTTTACTACTATCTAGTGAGTTCCACCAGGATTCCCTTGATATCGACTAACTATGCTCAAACCAAAAGCCACATCAGGGCGACTACATGTCATAACATACATGATCGAGCCAACGGCAGAAGCATATGGTACTTGACTCATTTATGCTATCTCGGCATCCGTACTCAGACTCTGAGTCTTACTCAGTTTGGCATTGCTTTGGATAGGCAATTCTCCTTTCTTGGAATTCTCCTTATTGAAATGTTTCAACACCTTGTCCAAGTAGGTACTTTGATTAAGTCCTATTAGTCTTTTACTCCTATTTCTCAATATCCTTATCCCTTGAATGTAAGCAGCTTCCCCGAGGTCCTTCATAACGAAACACTTCCCAAGCCAGGACTTAACTTCCTGCAAGGTTGGAACGACGTTTCCTATGAGTAGTATGTCATCCACATACAATACACAAAACCTAACTATACTCCCACTAGCCTTGACATATACGCATGACTCATCCTCACTTCTTGAAAAACCAAACTCTTTGACTTTCTCATCGCAACAAAGATTCCATCTGCGAGATGCTTGATTTAATCCATAAATGGATTTCTCAAGCTTACACACTCTATTAGGGTACTTCGCATCTACAAAACCCTATGGCTGACTCATGTAAACATCCTTAGCAACCTTCCATTAAGGAAAGCGGTTTTGACATCCATCTGCCATATTTCATAATAATGAAATGCAATTATGGCTAGCATAAACCTTACAATTTGATCTCCGCTACTGGTGAGAAGGTCTCATCATAGTCAACTCCAGGAGTTTGAGTAAAGCCCTTCGCAACCAATCACGCCTTATCTTTGTGTACTTTCGCATCCATGTCAGACTTCTTCTTGAAGATCCATTTGCACCCGACCGTCTTATGACCTGCTATATTTTCAAACAAAATTCCAAACTTGATTGACATAGATGGACTGAATCTCGCTATCCATAGCCTCTTTCCACTTTTCAGTCTCTTGGCTCTCCATGGCTTCCTTGTGGTTGTTAGGTTCATCCAAACTTATCAATGTATTATCACTGATAAACGTATCACCTTCAGTTGTTATATGGAAACCATATAACACAGGTGGAACACTAACTCTACTGGAACATCTCAAAGGTATGGACTCGTCAACTAGTTCAACAGGAGTCTCATCCTCATGTTGATTGCTAGTGTTAGAGGTTCCTTCATCGCTTAACTCTTGAATATCTTCAAGGTCAATTTGCCTCCCACTATCCTCTTGGCATATGATTTCTCTTTCACGAAAGACACCCCTCCGCGCTACGAAGACCATGTTCTCACTAGGTCTATAGAACAAATATCCAAAGGATTTCTTTGGGTATCCGATGAAAATACAACGCTCACTACGAGGTTCGAGCTTGTCGTGAGTCTCTCATCTTACGAAAGCCTCGCAACCCCAAACCTTGACATGTGTTAACGAGGGAACCTTCCCTGTCCACATTTCGTGAGGTGTTTTGGCAACCTTCTTAGTTAGGACTAGATTAAGGATATGGGTGGCAGTCTCTAAGGAATACTCCCAGAATGAGATAGGTAATGAAGCTCGACTTATCATGGAACGAACCATGTCCAACAAGGTTCGATTGCACCTCTCAACCACATCATTAAGTTGT
Organism: Lactuca serriola; assembly: GCF_051521515.1. NCBI lineage: Eukaryota > Viridiplantae > Streptophyta > Magnoliopsida > Asterales > Asteraceae > Lactuca > Lactuca serriola. The sequence continues at coordinate 160,465,906 of NC_136416.1, read as the reverse complement.
TGTGTCCTAGGTGGCGTCAATTGTGAAACAATTCCACATTCTTTAAGATAGTCGTGGAACTCGATACTAAGATACTCACCACCTCGACCGGATCGGAGCATCTTTATCTTCCTACCCAATTGATTCTCCACTTCTTGCTTAAACTCTTTGAACTTTTCAAAAGTTTTCGACTTGTGCTTGATCAATTAGATATATCCATATCTGCTATAATAGTCGGTAAAGGTTGCATAGAAGCGGTTAGCATCCCTTGTGGCGGATCTGAAGGGTCCACATACATCAGTGTCTATGAGATCTAACAAACCCTCACCTCTTTCACAAGTACCAATGAAAGGTGACGTGGTCATCTTTCTAAGAAAAAAAGATTCGCATGTGTCATCTGACTTTAAGTCAAATGACTCCAACACTCCATCCTTTTGGAGTTGGGCTATGCGCTTCTTGTTGACATGTCCAAGACGACAATGCCACAAGCATGCCTTGTCCAAACCATTGGATTAATCAATATGCAATACATTATTTCTTAAGTTGTCAACAACCATCACAATTTCATATATACCATTACAAGACAAATGCTTCTTAATAAAATTTACCATTATAAAAAGCATTAATAGAACCAATTTCATTGTTAAATAAAAATCTAAATGTAACAGCCCGGAATTTCAGGTATTACTTTAAATTAATTTGGGGAATATTTAGGGGGGGACTCGGCGAGTTGATGCCTGACTCGCCGAGTAGGACCACGGTCTTGGTCGCAGATTCGCGACCGGACTCGACGAGTCCATTAGGGACTCGGCGAGTCGACGCTGTTCAAGCTGAAACCCTAGCCGTTTCGATTCTGGATCGTATATAACGTCTTTAGGGCCGTCATGTCTCGTCTTTTGGCCGATTGAAGATAACCTAAACGGCTGTGGGCATCTGGAGCAAGGGTGAAGGCTAGTGGAAGCTTAAAGAGGTTGTTAGGCAAGGAGAGGCAAGGTGGTGATCAAAGGAGGATCAAGGGGTTGAGCTCTGAAGGTTGGGGACGCAGGGATCACGTTTTCCAGGTAATCCTCGGATCATTTCTGTAGTTTTGGTGTTGTACATGAATCTAGGGTTTAGGAAACCCATTTAAGGAATTTGATAGATTATAGAGTTGTTACAAGTGTTTAAATCCCAGTAATAGTATGTGTAAAGGTCCAGGAAGTCCCATATCTATATATTACGGAATCATGCGAATTACAGGAGGCAGTTGATTGACTGCATGGCGAGGACTCGCCGAGTCCAATGATCAGACTCGGCGAGTAGCTTGAAGATTCACCAGGACTCGCCGAGTTGTTCTTCAGACTCGGCGAGTAGCTTGAAGACTTACTGGAACTCGTCGAGTCGTTCTTCAGACTCGGCGAGTGGTGTCAGGATGTCTATACTCGTCGAGTTACCCTTTGTACTCGACGAGTCCGGTCAAGATTGACCGTTGACCTGTATATATCTTAGAGGGGTCAGTTGTCTTGTTTGATAAGATCATTAACTAGGGCTGTGGTATTATAGGGAACCTGCGGACTAGCGGATTGTGTGCGAGTAGCTCGAGGAGGTTATAGCCTGTGTACTACGAGGTGAGTCTTCTCACTATACTTCACCCGGAAGGGTTTGACTGTTAGACCGGAAGGTCGTGTGTGTTATATTCATGCTATGTCTAGAGAGGTAGATGCTTTATATGTGATATGTGCTTATATGCGATATATGTTATATGGATCGAAAGATCCGGGCCGGAAGGCAATGTTATGTGGATCGAAAGATCCGGGCCGGAAGGCAATGTTATGTGGATCGAAAGATCCGGGCCGGAAGGCAATGTTATGTGGATCGAAAGATCCGGGCCGGAAGGCAATATTATGTGGATCGAAAGATCCGGGCCGGAAGGCAATGCTATGTGGACCGAAAGGTCCGGGCCGGAAGGCGTATGTGGGTAAGTCGTATACTGGGGAACTCACTAAGCATTTATGCTTACCAGTTGTGTTTATGTTTTTCAGGTACTAGTGATGACCGTGGAAAGGCGCCGGCGTGACACGTACACACTGCCACTGTTGAAGATCCTGGAGATTTATTATTTATATCTTGAAATAAACTTGGAATAAACCCTTTTGTCGAATATTGATGTTTTAATTTTTAATGAAAAATTTATTTGAAAATTTGAGCTGTTACAATTGGTATCAGAGCCTTGGTTTGAGGGATTCGGGGGTACTTTTGGGTGCAACTGAACTCAGACCGGGGATTTGAGGAAAACTTTTTCTAAAAATGATAAGGACGTAACATTTTTTTTAAAAGGGCAAGGCGGTAAAGACAAGGGTGGAACAGTGTGTACGAGCAGCCAGCGTCCGAACGGTAAAGATCCCCAGAATACCTTACGATGTTATGTTATGCACTGAATTATGAATTGTTATGCATGCTAGAAGACTAGGTATACATGATAGGAATAGAATTGCCTGTTTTGTGATGCCTTAGTCTAGGGAGATTGCTTATATGAGATATTTGGTAGCGTGCAAGTAAATAGTGCATACTAGAAGTAGAGTACTCGTTATTCGGGATTTGGGGAGGAAGATTTGGGACGGATACTGATACGGTGTGGTCGGTAGTATTGGGCCCGTACTATCGAAGGCATCGAATCAGTGGAAGACTCAAATAAGAATCCCTGGAAATCGGAGACTGGGTAGGGCGCGTATCGAGTACAATTGTACTTGGTGGAGTCTCTGATGATTTTATGTTGTATTTCAGAGACATCATGGTTATCACACGCAATTGGGCGAGTTCGAGCGGTGCGAGTGACGAGGAGATTCGCCAGATTATTCAGGAAGAGGTAGCTGCGGCGGTCCGGGCTGAGATCCCGGAGATGTTTGGGTCTATTAAGACCACGTTGATGGAGGAGTTTGAGGAGCGGTGCGCCGCAATTACTGAAACTGCAGTTGCTGCCGCTACCGCAGCGGTGGCTGCTGCCAGGCCGCAAGGGGGTGATTCGTTACTATTCAGGGAATTCAGCAACACGAAACCCCCTGAATTTGATGGGACGCAGGATCCGATTGCAGCTATGAGGTGGATCGCCGACATCGAGGGGTGTTTCTATACTTGCTCATGCCCGGAGCACTTGAGGGTACGGTTCGCCTTGAACCAGCTCCGTCTGGGAGCGAAGGATTGGTGGAAGTTCGTGACAGCGAACTTCACTCAGGCAGAGATTTCGGCGGTGACATGGGAGAGGTTTACAGAGATGTTCAGGGATGAGTACGTTCCCCCGGTAGAGAGGGAGCGATTGATTCAGGAGTTCTTGACCCTTAAGCAGGGTACTGATTCCGTGGCAGTGATCACACGGAAGTTTCATGAGAGGGCAATGTTCTGCCCCGAGCTGGTATCTACGGAGCAGTCGCGAATGAGCCGCTATTTGGGTGTTTTGAAGAGGGAGATTCGGGAGTTTGTGTCAAACTCCACCTATCGTACTTTCACTGAGCTTCAGGCGAACGCCAGGAAGCGCGAGATTGAGTTGGAGACTCAAGCGAGGGGGGAGGCTGAGTCTCGGCAGGTGGATCGACGGCCGGCCCAGTCTCAGCCGACAGCCAAGCGGACTAAGTTCGCTGATTCGAGGATGGGAGGTTCGAAGGGTCGCACTTGCGCGAAGTGCGGCAAGAGTCACGAGGGGGCGTGTCGAGCTAGTGGTTGCTACAAGTGTGGCAAGGACGGACATATTGCCAGGGATTGCCCTAAGGGGTTTATGGTTTGCTTTCACTGCAACCAGACAGGCCATCGGAAGGCCGAGTGCCCGCAACTTCGTCAGGGAGCTACACCTACTACCCGGACTACTGAGACCCGACCGGCGAAGGTCGAGGCCCCGAGGGCTCGCGGGAGAGCCTTTCAGCTGACTGCGGAGGAGGTCCGCGCTGCGCCCGATGTTGTGGCAGGTATGTTATCTTTCATGTATTTAATTAAAGGTCGAAATGTTATGCTTATGTTAATATATGTGTAGGTACTTTCCTTGTGAACTCTATGCCTGCTCTAGTATTATTTGATTCGGGTGCGAGTAGATCGTTTGTATCGTTAGCTTTTAGTCAGCACATCGGCATTAGTCGTGAGCCGTTAAGTCGGCCTTTGAGCGTTTCCATTGCGGCTGAGAGGGTGATTTGTGCTACGGAGGTTTTTCGGGGATGTGTGCTAGAGATCTTCGGGGTCTCATTTCCGATTGACCTAATTCCTATGGCGATGGGTGATGTCTGTGTCATTGTAGGCATGGACTGGTTGAGCCGATTCAGCGCTGTCATCGACTGCGAGCGTCAGTTGGTGACTATACGAGACCCTAGTGGGGGAGTTCTTACGGTGTACGGCGAGGGTACCCGTTCGAGATCAGCTTTTTGTTCGGCTGCTAGGGCGAGGCAATGCCTACAGCGGGGATGTAACGGTTTTGTGGCGTATGTGATGGATACGCGGGAGAGTTCCGAGAGACCGAAGACATTGCAGGAGGTTCCAGTGGTGCGCGAGTTTCCAGATGTTTTCCCCGAGGATTTGCCGGGAATACCTCCTGCGAGGCAAGTGGAGTTTGGTATCGACCTAGTTCCAGGGGCGGCGCCTATTGCGAAGGTGCCTTATCGTCTTGCACCTCCAGAGATGCAAGAATTGTCCTCGCAACTTCAAGAGTTGTTGGGGAAGGGATTTATTCGGCCAAGTAGCTCGCCATGGGGAGCACCGATTCTGTTCGTCAAGAAGAAGGATGGTTCACACCGGATGTGTATCGATTACCGGGAACTGAACAAGGTGACAGTTAAGAACCGCTATCCGTTACCAAGAATCGATGATCTATTCGATCAGTTGCAAGGGGCATCTTGGTTTTCCAAGATTGATTTGAGATCAGGGTACCATCAGGTAAGGGTGCGGGATGAGGACGTCTAGAAGACAACCTTTAGGACGCGGTATGGGCATTACGAGTTCGTGGTGATGCCTTTTGGGCTCACCAATGCCCCAGCAGTGTTCATGGATCTCATGAACAGGGTATGCAGGCCGATGCTGGATCGGTCTGTGATAGTGTTCATCGACGACATTCTGGTGTATTCGCGGTCTAGGGAGCAGCATGAGGGACATTTGAGGGAGGTCCTTGAGGTACTGAGGTCGGAGAAGCTATATGCAAAATTCTCCAAATGTGACTTCTGGTTACGGGAGGTTCAATTTCTGGGGCACGTTGTAAATCAGGCAGGGATATTGGTCGATCCGGCCAAGGTGGAAGCGGTGATGAGATGGGAGGCACCAAAGTCACCTTCGGAGATCAGGAGTTTCCTTGGGTTGGCAGGGTACTATCGAAGGTTCATTAGGGACTTCTCCAAGATCGCAGTGCCACTTACCAAATTGACCCGAAAGGGTGTTACATTCTCATGGGGACCCGAGCAGCAGACTTCCTTCGAGACACTTCGTCAGAGACTGTGCGAAGCACCAGTATTAGCCCTTCCTGAAGGGATGGAGGACTTCGTCGTATATTGCGACGCATCGATTTCGGGACTGGGTGCAGTATTGATGCAGAGGGGCCATGTGATAGCCTATGCATCGAGGCAGCTGAAGCCTCACGAAGCGAGATATCCCACGCATGACTTAGAGTTGGGGGCAGTAGTGTTCGCCCTCAAAATTTGGCGTCACTACCTGTACGGGGTTCGTTGTACCATATACACGGATCATAAGAGTTTGAAGTATTTGATGGATCAACCCAACCTAAACATGCGCCAGAGGAGATGGTTAGACGTGGTTAAGGATTATGACTGTGAGATCCTATACCACCCAGGCAAGGCTAATGTGGTAGCCGATGCATTGAGTCGTAGGGCGGAGGGTACTCCATTGCGGGACGTATGTTTGAGATTGACGGTGGTGACTCCGGTATTAGATACTATTCGTGGGGCACAGGCCGAGGTTGTGAAGTCTGGGATGCAGAAACAGGAGCGGGTCGTCGGGTTAATTTCAGAGTTCGTTACGGATGGGCGGAGACTTCTGACATTTCAGGGTCGGATCTGGGTGCCATTCGTGGGTGGTACGCGTGTCATTTTGATGGAGGAGGCACATAGATCGAAATTCTCGATCCATCCCGGTGCTACGAAAATGTATCTGGATTTGAAAAAGGAGTACTGGTGGCCTTGCATGAAGAGAGACGTTGCTTGGTTCGTGGAGAGGTGTTTGACCTGCCGTAAAGTTAAGGCCGAGCACCAGAGACCGCACGGTAAGTTGCAACCCTTGGAGATCCCTGAGTGGAAGTGGGATCAGATCACGATGGATTTCATCACCAAATTGCCGAAAACTGCCAGGGGAGTCGATGCGATTTGGGTGATTGTGGATAGACTAACAAAGAGTGCACATTTCCTTGCCATTAGTGAAAGTTCATCAGCAGAGAAGTTGGCGGAGTTGTACGTGAGAGAGATAGTATCTCGGCATGGAGTGCCGACCTCGATCGTTTCGGACCGCGATGTACGTTTCACTTCCAGGTTCTGGAAGAAATTCCATGAGGAGTTGGGTACTAAACTGCATTTTAGTACCGCATACCATCCCCAGACCGACGGTCAAAGCGAGCGGACGATCCAGACATTGGAAGATATGCTTAGAGCGTGTGTGTTAGACTTCGGGGGTAGCTGGGATGCGCATCTGCCGCTGGCTGAGTTTTCCTACAACAACAGCCATCATTCGAGCATTGGTATGCCACCTTTTGAGTTGTTGTATGGTAGGAGGTGTCGGACTCCCATTTGCTGGGGAGAAGTGGGACAGAGAGTGTTGGGCAGTACAGAGATCGTACTTCAAACGACTGAGCAGATCCAACGGGTGAGGCAGAGGTTATTGACCGCCCAGAGCCGACAGAAGAGTTATGCGGACAGACGCCGGTCTGAACTCGAATTCCAGGTCGGCGACTTCGTTCTCCTAAAGGTTTCTCCTTGGAAAGGGGTGATTCGGTTCAGGAAGAGGGGCAAACTGGGGCCCCGGTTCATAGGTCCATTTCGGGTAATTGCAAGGGTAGGTCGGGTAGCTTATCGGTTGGAGTTGCCAGCGGAGCTGAATCAGGTTCACAATACCTTCCACGTATCACAGCTGAGGAAGTGTATAGCCGATGAGGCAGCAGTGGTTCCGCTAGAAGATATCCAGGTAGATGCGAGTCTGAATTACGCCGAGAGACCAGTAGCTATCAGGGATCGGAAGATCAAGGTTCTACGGAACAAGGAAATACCTCTGGTGTTGGTTCAGTGGCAACATCGGAAGGGATCGGAGATGACTTGGGAGCCGGAAAGAGAAATGCGGGAGCAACATCCGGAGTTATTCGCAGAATGAGAGACTTCGAGGGCGAAGTCTAGTTCTAGTGGGGGAGAGTTGTAACAGCCCGGAATTTCAGGTATTACTTTAAATTAATTTGGGGAATATTTAGGGGGGGACTCGGCGAGTTGATGCCTGACTCGCCGAGTAGGACCACGGTCTTGGTCGCAGATTCGCGACCGGACTCGACGAGTCCATTAGGGACTCGGCGAGTCGACGCTGTTCAAGCTGAAACCCTAGCCGTTTCGATTCTGGATCGTATATAACGTCTTTAGGGCCGTCATGTCTCGTCTTTTGGCCGATTGAAGATAACCTAAACGGCTGTGGGCATCTGGAGCAAGGGTGAAGGCTAGTGGAAGCTTAAAGAGGTTGTTAGGCAAGGAGAGGCAAGGTGGTGATCAAAGGAGGATCAAGGGGTTGAGCTCTGAAGGTTGGGGACGCAGGGATCACGTTTTCCAGGTAATCCTCGGATCATTTCTGTAGTTTTGGTGTTGTACATGAATCTAGGGTTTAGGAAACCCATTTAAGGAATTTGATAGATTATAGAGTTGTTACAAGTGTTTAAATCCCAGTAATAGTATGTGTAAAGGTCCAGGAAGTCCCATATCTATATATTACGGAATCATGCGAATTACAGGAGGCAGTTGATTGACTGCATGGCGAGGACTCGCCGAGTCCAATGATCAGACTCGGCGAGTAGCTTGAAGATTCACCAGGACTCGCCGAGTTGTTCTTCAGACTCGGCGAGTAGCTTGAAGACTTACTGAAACTCGTCGAGTCGTTCTTCAGACTCGGCGAGTGGTGTCAGGATGTCTATACTCGTCGAGTTACCCTTTGTACTCGACGAGTCCGGTCAAGATTGACCGTTGACCTGTATATATCTTAGAGGGGTCAGTTGTCTTGTTTGATAAGATCATTAACTAGGGCTGTGGTATTATAGGGAACCTGCGGACTAGCGGATTGTGTGCGAGTAGCTCGAGGAGGTTATAGCCTGTGTACTACGAGGTGAGTCTTCTCACTATACTTCACCCGGAAGGGTTTGACTGTTAGACCGGAAGGTCGTGTGTGTTATATTCATGCTATGTCTAGAGAGGTAGATGCTTTATATGTGATATGTGCTTATATGCGATATATGTTATGTGGATCGAAAGATCCGGGCCGGAAGGCAATGTTATGTGGATCGAAAGATCCGGGCCGGAAGGCAATGTTATGTGGATCGAAAGATCCGGGCCGGAAGGCAATGTTATGTGGATCGAAAGATCCGGGCCGGAAGGCAATATTATGTGGATCGAAAGATCCGGGCCGGAAGGCAATGCTATGTGGACCGAAAGGTCCGGGCCGGAAGGCGTATGTGGGTAAGTCGTATACTGGGGAACTCACTAAGCATTTATGCTTACCAGTTGTGTTTATGTTTTTCAGGTACTAGTGATGACCGTGGAAAGGCGCCGGCGTGACACGTACACACTGCCACTGTTGAAGATCCTGGAGATTTATTATTTATATTTTGAAATAAACTTGGAATAAACCCTTTTGTCGAATATTGATGTTTTAATTTTTAATGAAAAATTTATTTGAAAATTTGAGCTGTTACACTAAAACCTTGTTTATACAAACCATGAAAAGAAATAATTTTTCTCGCCATATCTGACGAGTAACAACAATTATTCAACTCTAAACCTAACCCACTACTAAGCAGTAAAGAATAAACTCCAATCTTGGTGACAGGCGACACTTTCCTATTCCCCATGATCAAGTTCATCTTCCCGTGCTTCACATCCCCACTTCTTCTTAGACCCTGCAAATCAGAACAAATGTGAAAACCACATCCTGTATCAAGGAGCCAAGAACTAGCATGCGATGACTTATTAGATTGAATAATATAAATACCTGTGAAGGTGGGCTTTATCTTCCCATCCTTAATGTCCTGCAAGTATTTAGGGTGGCTTCGTTTCCAGTTCCCTTTTTCATGACAATGGAAGCACTCTGCTTCTTTTGGATTGGATGAGGGAGCAGAAGAACCACCTTTGGACCCACTAGAAGAGGATCCATCATGAGAATTTCCATTATGATTCTTTGAGGAAGCTTTCCTCTTCTTTCCCTTACCATGTCCAATTCCCAGGACTTGGGCATCAGCAGTAGGAGTGGATACAACATACTTTCCTTTTAAACTACTTTCAGCAGTTCTCAGTAGGCCTTGAAGCTTGCTTAGAGTGACTTCCTCCTTATTCATATGACAAGTCATTCTGAACAGATCATAACAAGGAGGCAAGGAGTGTAGGATAATGTTAATAGCAAACTCTTCGTCGAAATTTACATTCAACCTTAGCAAGCAGTCCACATATCTTTGCATCTTTTGCAAGTGGGCCATGATCGACTCTCCATCCTTCATTTTTGTTGTTGTCATGGAGGAAATGATTTCATACCTTTCTTGTCGAGCACTCTGATGGTACATTTAGATCACGTCTTGGTGAATGTATTTATATTAAATACTTCATATCTATGTGTAAGATGAAAGTAACTATGCACTCACTTGTTAAAGTGACGACTCGAAATTCAGGCAGCGCTTCGCTTCTAGAAACTATCTTTTCCTTTGACGTAAACTAGTGTCATTGTCACTAAGTTCAAATCTGATATTTTTTAGACAAATTATTAGTCTAGATTCATCATTAATTCAAAGTCTACTGATCTATAGCTGATAAGGGACAACCAAGTAGGATCATATCAGGTAGGGTCCGTTTGGTATATATAAAGTATATCGTTTAGAAATCGCACTTTAAACACCTCACTAAATCGAGCTTAAACATCATCCCAGTAAGTAGATCAATCAATATAACGACTTTTAATCACTGCTAAATCTTGTTTTATAGGTTCATAATAACGATAATGAACTTAAACATAAGTTATACTTAAAGTACGATAAGCATAACTTAACTTACAAGTGGTTTAGCGAGAAACCGGAATCTGTGGGGGCAGAACTTCTAAACCGAAAGCTCTATTTCTCGGGGTGTTATTGTTGGATTAGGTGTCTAAGTTCATAACTATTTATGGAATGTACTTGACACTGTTAGCATGGTCTATTTGGGTTGCATGGCATTGCAACACTTGGATAGACTAAATGAGAGAAAGGACACTTAAGGATTATTAATATATTATAAGTTCAAATATATTAATAATATTATTTAATTAGTATTGATCAAGAATTAATTTGGAATTAATTAAGTGATAAAAAAGGAGACTAATTCAATATATGGGGTTGATTGTGTAAATCATCTATTCTTGTATAGTGGGCTAATAATCCATGGTTTATATGAATTGGGTTAAGACTCATAAGGTGCTCCATGGATAGTTCATGGAGGTTACAAACCCATGGATCATGGAATATGGAAAGCCATGTCAATTAGGGTTTACATGTTGTAACCCTACTTGTGACACAACTATTAAAGGACCCCATAACTAGCAAAATCAGGACTACTAAGAAAGAACTAGAGGGCTAGCCGATTTTGAGTGTTAGTGAACTTCTCTCAAGGTTATTCCAAGTGTTGTGGTGTTGTGTGAAACATTTGAGGCATCACACTTGAGGTGCTAGGCTCACAAGGTTCTTAAGGAATCCAAGCAACAAGAAAGGTATGTTATGCTACTAGCTTTTATGTTTCAAATTTCCCCATGCTATGCTAGTTAGATTAAGAACCTTGGAAATCAAATTTACATGTATCTTAGTAAAACATAGATCCAAGGTTTCTAGGGTTGCATGTACACCGTAGGAGTGTTAGAATGCTCAGAACCCTTCAGTGGTATCAGAGCCTAGGCTTGTTTTCTTGATACTTGAAGCAAATTGTTGAAAAAACTCAAGATTTCTGCATTCTACTGAGTGAACTCGCCAAGTCCATAGGGGGACTCGACATGTGTAAATTCATCCTACTCGCCGAGTAAGTTCTTGCACTCCATGAGTAGGAGGCCTTGGATGCAGATTTTCAAGTTTAGCTGTTGGAAATGGACTAGAAACATTACCCTAAACTGTTTTGGTCTTATAAAACTTGTTTTAGCTGGTGTAATGGTTATGCTAATCCATTTTCAATATCTATTATCAAAATTTCAAGTCTTATATGTGTTTTTTATGATTCTTGAAATTGTTGATATGAATGTTCATGAACTTATGAGTTTGGTAGATCATAGGAATTATTTTTGTTAGTTTAATTCTTGATCTTGATGTGTTTTAATGGAATCCATAATTTGTCCTCAGTATTACCAAAAGTCTTTCTTTTAAAGTTCATTAATAAACACATAGGTTACATAAAATAAAAAGTCTCTCATTTTAATAAACAATTAACTCATAAGTTATGAAAGATGAAAAGTTTTGAAAGTTACAAAACTTGCCCATCAAATTTTGGAACATGTAAAGTCACTTTCAAAACTTTAGTTCCAACCCCTAGAATTTTAAAAGTTAAAATTCAACCCTTATACTTTATAATATTATAAGTTAATATATATATATATATATATATATATATATATATATATATAACAAGTAGTCGTTCTATTGTTAGTAGGCCTCATTCACAAAGTCGGTCTATAAGGAGGGTATAAGGTTGTTGCCTATAAAATGGCAGGTTAATGGGTGTCCACTCTCACCACCGCTTCCTTGACTAGTGGAGGGTCGTTAGCCGAATGGGTAGGACAATGACTTTAATCCTCATTAGAAGTATGATGAATGTAAAGTAACTAAATGTTTTTTATAAATTCCCAATCTTAGTTACTTTAGGAAAATATGAATAAGGTGCTAACCCATGGAATTAAACTTTGCACTTTGATAAGTCGTTAGTGGAGCGTGTGTGGTTAACCGGCACACTAACCTGGACTTAACAAGGTAGGAAAAGGGTGGCTTAAGGTTTATCATAGATCGGTGGAGCGTGTGTGGTTAACCGGCACATCGGTTAGGTGATAAACATTAAGAGTACCAAGTAATTTGCATGGTTACTTCACACCTTGTTTTGTGATCCTCGGCATCCCAGTCACAAAACTTGAAGGGCACATTCGAGATTGAAACATGCCATTGAAAAGTTCATTGAATCTCAAAGAATCTAGGAGTTTCAAAACCATTTAAAAAACTAATAATACATTTTGGTTTTCATGGTGGAAATTGGTGAATCGTCATTCGCCTACCTTCATATATTTATAGCTTGGATTACGACATACCTCTTCTAAGTTATAAAATATTATGTTGGGTCCTAGCCTTAATATTACATTTGGGTGTCTTATTGAGGACTATCTTTATATCTAATCTAAACTTGTCTTTCTTCTTTTTCAGATGTCTTCCAACAATGCTGCTTCTGGCTCAAACCCTACCGGCTCCTTCTCTCTTATGAACCTTTGTGGGAGAGTCATATTCGATGGATCCAACTTTATGGATTGGATCAGGAACATCATGATGGTCACTCGGTATGAGGACAAGGAATATGTCCTCGACAAGGAACTTAAGGAACTTGATGAGTCGTTTGCTACTCCTGAGGAGATCGTTGAATATTGGACTCATGAGAGAGATGCCACCAAAGTGGCATGTATCATGTTGGCCATGATGACAGCGGAGCTCCAAAAGTCCTATGAGGACTGTTACCCTTTTGAGATGCACCAGGACTTGATGGACCGCTACCATCAGAGTGCTCGTCAAGAGCGGTATGAAATCATCTCCTCCATGATAACAACCCGGATGAAGGATGGTGAACCCATCACGGGCCACACACAGAAAATGCAAAGGTATGTGGACCGTTTTCTGAAACTGAATGTGAACTTCCCCTAGGAGTTGGCAATTGACATCATTTTGCACTCCTTACCTTCGTGTTTTGATCAATTTTCGAATGACATACCACATGAACAAGGAGGAAGTTACACTCAACAAACTTCAAGGACTCTTGAAGACCGCCAAAAGTGGTCTTAGGGGTAAATAGGTAGTAGGTTAACATTAGATTTGAATAAATGTTGTTACTCGTCTGAAATGGCAAGAAATATTATTTCCTTTCATGGTTTGTACAAACAAGGGCTTACGTTTTCGTTTGATAATGAATGTGGTGGTATTAATGCTTTCTTTAATAATGTTCTTTATTATAAAGCATTACATTGTGATGGTGTATATGAAACTGTGTCGGTTGTTGATAACCTATGAAATAATGTGTTGTGTACCGGTTCTTCCACTAAATTGGATAAAGCATCATTATGGCATTATCGTCTTGGACATGTAAGCAAGAAACACATAGGCCAACTCCAAAAGGATGGAGTGTTGGATTCATTTGACCTAAAGTCGGATGATAGTTGTGAATCTTGTTTGCTTGGGAAAATGACAAAGTCACCCTTCACTGGTTCTTGTGCTAGGGGCGAGGGTTTGTTGGATCTCATACATAATGATGTATGTGGACCCTTCAGAACCGCCACAAGGGATGCTAACCGCTTCTATGTGACTTTTACTGATGATTATAGTAGATATGGATATGTCTACTTAATCAAGAATAAGTCAGAAACCTTTGAAAAATTCAAAGGGTTTAAACAGGAATTGGAGAATCAGTTGGGTAGGAACATTAAGATGCTTCGATCCGATCGAGGTGGTGAGTATCTTAGTATAGAGTTCCTTGACTATCTCTAGGAATGTGGGATTGTCTCACAATTGACACCTCTTAGGACACCACAGCTCAATGGTGTGGATGAGAGGCGTAATCGAACCTTGTTTGACATGGTTCGTTCCATGATGAGTCGAGCTTCGCTACCAATCTCATTTTGGGGGTATGCCTTAGAGACTTCTGCCCATATTCTTAATCTAGTCCCTACGAAGAAGGTTGCAAAAACACCTCACGAGATGTCGAATGGAAAAGTTCCCAATCTAGATCACATAAAGATTTGGGGTTGCGAGGATTTCGTGAGGCGTGAGACTCACGATAAGCTCAAACCTCGAAGTGATAGGTGAATTTTCATTGGCTACCCACATAAATCCTTTGGTTACCTCTTCTACAAACCCAACGATAATGTGGTCTTTGTAGCAAGGAGAGGAGTATTTCGCGAGAGAGAGTTCCTAAGCCAAGGAAACAGTGGAAGGCAATTTGACCTTGAAGAAATTCAGGAGTCAAGTAGTGAAGGAACCTCAAACCCTAGCAATCAACCTGAGGAGGAAACTCTTGTTGATCCGACTGACGAGTTCGTACCTCTAAGGCGTAACATGAGAGTTAAGAATGCACCTGAGCATTACTATGGTTTCCATATTACTGCGGAAGGTGATACACTTATCAGTGATAACACACTAGTAAGTCTGGATGAACCTAACAGCTACACATAAGCCATGGCAGGCCTTGAGGATGCTAAATGGAAGAGGCTATGGATAGCGAGATACAATCCATGTATGACAATCAAGTTTGGAACTTGGTTGACAATGTACAAGGTCGTAAGACAGTCGGGTGCAAATGGATGTTCAAGAAGAAGACCGACATGGATGGTAATGTACACACTTATAAGGCATGATTGGTTGCAAAGGGCTTTTCTCAAACTCTGGGAGTTGATTATGATGAGACCTTTTCAACAGTAGCGAAGATTAAGTTTATTAGGGTTATGCTAGCCATTGCTGCATTTCATGACTATGAAATATGGCAAATGGATGTCAAAACCACTTTCCTTAATGGAAAGTTGGATGAGGATGTTTACATGAGTCAGCCTGAGGGTTTTGTCATCGCAGATTACCATAATAGAGTGTGTAATCTGGAGAAATCCATCTATGGATTGAAACAAGCACCTCACAGATGGAATCGTTGTTTTGATGAGAAAGTCAAAGAGTTTGGATTTTCGAGGAGCGAAAATGAATCTTGTGTATATGTCAAGGCTAGTGGGAGTATAGTTAGCTTTTTTGTACTATATATGGATGACATACTACTCATGGGAAATGACATTCCAACTTTGCAGGATGTTAAGTCCTAGCTTGGGAAGTGTTTCGCTATGAAGGACCTTGGAGAAGCTGCCTATATCCTAGGAATATGGATTTTGAGAGACAGGAGTAAGAGACTAATTGTACTTAGTCATAGTACCTACTTGGATAAGGTGCTGAATTGGTTCAACATGCAGAATTCCAAGAAAGGAGAATTACCTATCCTGAGTAACCCCAGATTGAGTAAGACTCAGAGCTCGAGTATAGAGGCTGAGATAGCAGAGATAAGTCGAGTACCATATGCTTCCGATGTAGGATCGATCATGTATGCTATGACTTGTACTCGTCCTAATGTGGCCTTTGCGTTGAGCATGGTAATCAGATATCAGGGGAACCCTGACAAGGCTCACTGGAGTGCGGTAAAGAACATTCTCAAGTACCTGCGGAGGACTAAGGACTGGGTCCTTACCCTCGGTGGGAGTGATGACTTGAGAGTAGTAGGGTATAGTGATGCTAGATTCTAGACTGATAGGGATAATATTTTCTCTCAGTCAAGCTGGGTCGTTACCTTAAATGGAGGAGCAATTACTTGGAAAAGTACCAAGCAAGAGTCAGTGGATGATTCAACTTGCGAATCAAAGTATATAGCAGTAAGCGAGGCAGCAAAGGAGGTTATATGGCTAAAGAACTTGATTGGAGACCTTGGAGTTGTACCAGCTATAAAGGATCCTATGGAGATTTTCTGTGATAGTCAAAGTGCAGTTGCCTTAGCCAAGGAACCAAGGGATCACGGAAGATCCAGACACATCGACATAAAATACCATTTCATCAGACATCGAATAGAAGAATGACTCCTCGTGGAAAATAGGGTATCATCAGATGAGAACCCAGCAGATCCCCTCACGAAGGGATTGGGTAGGGTTAAGCATCTTCAGCATGAAAGGCGTTTAGGGCTAAAGGATGATATTAGTTTTAGAAGTTAGATAGCTTTGAAATTTGTAAAGTGTAATTGACATTTGATGATAAATAAAATATGTTGTTTATTTATAAGTATAAGTGTTGCTATCTTCTATCAATCGTTTACTATCATTTCATTTTGCACGTTTTGACTTCCAGAATAATTATGTTGTGGTATATCATATTATTTAAATTCTCCATAGTCAGTCATATGTTGGAAGTAGATATGAATCAAGACTGTCATGAGTTGGCTTGTAGATGTCTAAGGTATTGGACATAACAAGAGTTGAAACAACACTCTTTAGTGCTCATAAAATTTGAGTATTGGATTCAACCCACACTTGTATCACTTCATGGAATTTATCTCGAGTGATTGTGAGATAGTAATATCATATAAGTCTTCAAACCTAGAGATATGAGTTGTTGACTATCAGTTGGTTATACACTGATTGTACGGAAACACATTGGTTACTCGATGTTATAAAACGTGCCTTTGTGTATAATTCAACAAGTAGTAGAACAAACATATGAGTCGAAGTTTATCTGTTCCTTCTTGGATTAGAAGCGATATCTGGGCCCCTCAATGATTTTGTGTTGACCTATGTATCGGGCCCGGTCAGAAATAAATTGATGTGTTCAATTAAGTTTTATGTCAAACAAATCAAAATTCGGGAAACAAACTATTGGACAATAAGTAAGACATTGTTCCATATATTTGTCCGGCTGATATCTAGAATAGAGGATTATATGATCACTTATCTTAAAATGTTGTATCATCATCATCTCAGTTCCACGAGACTTTGAAAGAGCTACGACTACTGATCGGTTCCGGAAGCCATTCTTGCAGTTATAGTTATTAGACTTATCCAAGTGGGAGACTTTTGGATTAGGTGTCTAAGTTCATAACTATTTGGAATGTACTTGACCCGGTTAGCATGGTCCATTTGGGTTGCATGACATTCCAACACTTGGATAGACTAAATGAGAGAGAGGACACTTAAGGATTATTAATATATTATAAGTTATAATATATTAATAATATTATTTAATTAGTATTGATCAATAATTAATTTGGAATTAATTAAGTGATAAAAAGGAGACTAATTAAATATATGGGGGTGTAAATCATCTATTCTTGTATAGTGGGATAATGATCCATGGTTTATATGAATTGGGTTAAAACTCATAAGGTGCTACATGGATAGTCCATGGAGGTTACAAACCCATGGATCATGGAATATGGAAAGCCATGTTAATTAGGGTTTAGATGTTGTAACCCTACTTGTGACACAACTATAAAAGGACCCCATGCCTAGCAAAATCAGGACTACTAAGAAAGAACTAGAGGGCTAGCCGATTTTGAGTGTTAGTGAACTTCTCTCAAGGTTATTCCAAGTGTTGTGGTGTTGTGTCAAAAACATTTGAGGCATCACACTTGAGGTGATAGGCTGACAAGGTTCTCAAGGAATCCAAGCAACAAGAAAGGTATGTTCTACTACTAGCTTTTATGTTTCAAAGTTCCGCATGCTATGCTAGTTAGGTTAAGAACCTTGGAAATCAAATTTGCATGTATCTTAGTAAAACATAGATCCAAGGTTTCTAGGGTTGCATGTACACCTTAGGAGTGTTAGAATGCTCAAAACCTTTCAGTTATGGAGCTCCATATCTTCGTTACTAACACCTAGGAAGTGCTAGAGAAAGGAATTGCAGGCTTGGGGGGGGGGGGTGTGAGAGAACATAATGAAATTGTGTGAGGAAAAGAGTAAAAATCGAGTTCTATTTATAGGCTGTCAGCGCCCAGTACGCGAGGCGTACTAAAAATTCACGTGGGGTGTACTCCAGTTTGGTAGGCGTACATGAGTTACGATGGGCGTACTAAGGCCATGTGTCGCCATTTGATCGCAAGCCTTGGGGAAGAAGTTGTGGTGCCAGATCGTGACACGTGTCGCCTTCTGGTTAATCCGAAAATTAATTATCTTGTAAAATCCATAACTTTTTCATACAAGCTTTGTTTCTTACGTTCTCTATATCCACACGTAGTTATCGACGAGATATACAACTTTCATTAATACTCCGTCGGTTAATTTTGATTTTTTAAAAGTTGTATTTTAACAGGCTTAGACAGTTAAAGTCCGTTAAAAATTCATAACTTTGTCGCCCGACGTCCGTTTTCAGCTGTCTTTATATCGATGAGCTCCTATTAACGAGATCTTCAATTCTCATTTTGTAACACCAAGATTTCCAAAAACAAAATTTTTATTTAAATAATCAATTTAATATTAAGGACACTTGTTTAAAATCGTATTCACATTCGAATTACAAAACATGGTTTCATTTTCGTTATAATAGAAGACCAGGATCCTCCAAAACACAACTCTTTCTTCGGTGTGTACAATCGAACCGTTGCCATCCCGCGTTACTGTAAGAACCTGAAACAATGTAACATAAACAACGTAAGCACGAAGCTTAGTGAGTTCCCCAATATACCTTACGCACATACGCCCTCCGGCCCGGACCTTTCAGTCCACATAATATTGCCTTCCGGCCCGGATCTTTCGATCCACATAACATCGCCTTCCGGCCCGGACCTTTTGGTCCACAAGATAATTGCCTTCCGGCCCATACACATATATAACACATAATACAAATACTCTAACACATAAAGCACATATATCACATCTCATACCTGACCTTTCTGTCACATAATACCTTGCCTTCCGGCCCATATATAAACATGTATATCACGCGTAGCAACTAACTTTCCATTCATAGCATATAAGAATAACACACAACATACTTGACCTTCCGGTCACACAATCAAACCCTTCCGGGTGAGGTATAGTGAGAAGACTCACCTCGCGGACGCTAGAAGATAGCAACTCCTAAAATCCCTTGCACTTGATCCTCCGAGCTACAAGCTCCCTGTAACATCATATATCCCTTATTTAATACTTCTATCTTCCACGTTAACTGACCCTAAGAAATCACACCAGTCAACTCTGGTCAACAGTCCAATGTCAGCTCGACTGGACTCGGCGAGTTCCCTGGCGACTCGGCGAGTCTGGTCGTCCTTCAATCCTCTGAGATTCCCCTTCTACTCGTCGAGTATCCTCTTTGACTCGACGAGTCACTCCTGGAAGAATCGCGGGGCCACCCCGACTCCACTCGCCGAGTCTGAAGAACAACTCGGCGAGTCCCAGTGAATCTTCAAGCTACTCGCCGAGTCTGATCATCCGACTCGGCGAGTCCATGCCATGCAGTCGATCGAACTGCTTCCTGAGATACATATTTTCCCGAAATACACACTCATGGGACTTCTGGACCTCTAATCATCCTACTACTAAGGTATAAACTTTTGTATAACAACATAATCATCCATCAAATCACCAAATGGGTTTCATAAACCCTAAAATCGTGTACACATCCAAATAACAGGAATGATCCGAAACCTTACCTGAAAATATACTCTCTGTGTCCCCAAACCTCAGAACTCGACCCCCTTGCTCTTCCTTTGGCCAAAACCCTTCCTCTTCTTGCACCACAATTCCTTCAAAGTCAATAATGGCCTTCAAGTTTTGCTCCAGATGCCACAGTCGTCTAGGGTTCTCCACAACCGGCCAAAAGACGTGAAATGAAGACATAACAACCCTTAAATACGACCCAATACGAAACGGCTAGGGTTTCTGCTGAACAGCGTCGACTCGCCGAGTCCATACCTGGACTCGTCGAGTCCAGTCGCGAACCCGCGACCAAATCTGCGACCCTACTCGGCGAGTCTGGCTCCAACTCGCCGAGTCTCCCCTTTAAAACACCCCAAAATGCAATTTAGCAATACTTGAGATTTTGGGCTGTTACAATTCTCCCCAACTAGAATTAGACTTCGCCCTCGAAGTCTCACTCTGAAAATAGTTCTGGATGCTGCTCCCGCATCACACGCTTCGGCTTCCCTAAACACTTCCGATATCTTCCGAGGTCTCTACTGAACCAATACCAGAGGTACCTCCCTGTTCCTCAGAACCTTGATCTTCCGATCTCCGACGGCCACTGGCCTCTCGACGTAACACAGGCTCGCATCCACCTAATCGTCCTCTAGCAGAACCACTGCTGACCCATCCGCTATACACCTCTTCAACTGCGACACATACCAGTGTCATGGATCCGTCCCAATTCCGTTGACAGCTCCAAATGATAAGCCACCCTTCCTACCTTCGCACCTTCACGAAAAGACCCAACGTACCGGGGCCCCCCATTTATCCCTCTTCCTAAATCGAAGCACCCCGTCAGAAATACGAAGTCGCTGACCTGAATCACATGCTCGTAACGGCGTCTGCCTGCATAACCTTCCTGTTAACTCTAGACAATCACTAACTCTCTTTAACCTGCTGAGTCTGCTTTGTCAACTAAAATACGAACTCTGAACTGCTCATCACTCTCTGTAATCGGAAATTACCCACGATGCACCCTGCTCCAAATCTCAACGATCACTCGGCCCATAAGGGTTAGGAAACCCTGAACCACCGGATCCCCGATCCAAAGCCCACTTTGCCCATTCCGGACCGACTGAGAGATCTGTTCTCCCTCTCAGATCAACTCTCACAAGTTCCCTCTTACCATCACATACACATACTGAACTAGTCCCAACACCCGCAGGTGGAAAGACCCGATACACTGATGATATCCTCGAACATCTCCCAAGATGAACCACTACATCCACCCTACACTCTGATCAGATTCACACTGAGAATTTAAAATTTTCTCTCTCCATGCATCCCTTCTGAGCCTCAACAGACATCCCAACCGGATGGGTTCCTACTCCACTGCCGCGAACACGATGCTCAAAACCATACTCGAAATACTCTAACTATAACTCTGCTCTGCAGCTTTCACTTTCGTGAACTTGCACCCCCTTCGGAGTTACATACCCTCCTCTTTTCCTTTTCCACGGAACTCTCTTGAACATAATGCCACTCCAACCGGTGCCACGGTGCTTGTCCCAAGCGACACCACCCTTTTTGCGTAACCGCTATTCACATACCCTGGTTCTCATTGCAGGGCTCTCAATCCCATGCACTCTCTCCACTCGTCGAAATCACTGCCTCCGCTAAACAAGATCAATATCCCGGGGCCAGACCTTCCAATGCAATCACACTGCAACATACACGATCCGCAATCTCAAACTGATCCAGCAATACCAACAGAGTCTCCAGCATGACTGGACCGACTCTCATAACACATACTAGCCACTCGAGGCTATATCTCTATGGGTCCGTACACCCAAACTCTGCGAACCCTCAGGTTCTAACTCTGGGAACCTTCCGGTTCCAGCTCTAGAAACATGCACAACATAATCCCGTGAGATTAATGCAGTACAACCCATCACGTACCTCAAACGTGCCAATATTCTGATCGCAAAATTCCGATTACTTACTCAAACTTGATCCCGACCTCCTCTCAGGCCTCCACAATCAAATGCCCTAGGTCTGTATCTCGCCCCGCATACCCAACACTCGTTCTCGTCGGCCTGTACTTTGTGCTGACAAACACTGCTGAATCCCAACAGCTAAACACCCTTACATACTCATCGATCTCCCGGAGAATTTTACAATTCTCCCCCACTAAAGCACTGACTAACTGCCACCGATCGTCATTAACGACCTTTCAGAACAATCCTGCACAAAAGAACATTTACCCACTGACTGCTTCCCACAAGCATAAGCAACCCTCAGCAAAACACGTCTCCTCCCTAATTAATCCACCCAAAAGAATCCGATCTTTCAATTATCCACTTCACAACTGCAGATGCTACCCGTCATTCAACCCAGTGCCGCATCTCCACTATCAACCCTCACGAACGATGACCAACGGAATTCCCAAGCAATATCCCATAACCAAACCCACAACCTGCCAAAGGATGGATATCGCATCGAAAACCACACAAGGCTACCGGCACCAAAACACCAAACTATAATCATACTAAACCATCAGGGAACAACAAATGCCAAGCGAAAACCTGAAGCACCAATCCATAACCATGCCAATCCCGCGAAACAACGACTACTGCATCGAAATCCACACTACCAGCACAAACAATACGCCACAAACAACGCAAGCTAATCAAGACATCAAGACAGCATCATACCCGCAGCTGCCTCCGGCACTGCTCCGTCTCCCTCTGCCGCAAGCCGATAAGCACAACCCTGAGCCCTTGGGCTCTACTCCATCCTGTCCTCCTCCTGAACTCCTCAAGGTGGCCGGTGCTAGAGCCTGCACCGATCCTGCAAAAAAACTGTGGACAGTTGACCCTCCAATGTCCAACCTGCCGACACTGATGACAAATCCTCAAATCCCGAATCGGCACTGACTGCCGACAATCCCGCGCATAGTGCCCCTCTTTTCCGCACTTGCGGCATGCACCACCGGACCAGCAACTCCGGTGTGACTCCTCCCACACTTCCCACAAGTGTGGCCGCTCCGATCCCCCATTCCAACGTCTACGGTCCTGAACCGTTTCGGCGCCGACTGCGACTGTATCGGGGCCTGTCTCAGCTCACGCAACTGCAACTCAACCTCTAACTCACGCCACATGGCGGCCTCCTGCGATACCAACACGGTCTCGCGCCTCTGCGCAGACACGAACTGTCTGATACCCCCCCTTGAGCGTACTCGGATATCGGGACGTCTGAGCCTGCTCCGAAGCGAACTCAGGGCAAAACATCGCCCTCTCAATAAATATCCCGGTGCTCTCAGTCACCGACTCCAAATCTTGCTTCAGCTTAAAGAACTTCCGAGCCATTTTCTCCTTTTCATCCCGCGGAACATAGCGAGTACTAAACATCCCTCTGAATTGATCCCATGAAACCGCAGCCCTCTGCGCATCGGAAAATGACCTCGTGGTCAACCTCCACCAATCCTTCGCCCCGAGCCTCAACAGGTTCAGAGCACACCCCACCCTCTGATCAGCAGGGCATAAACTCGTGGAGAAACACCCCTCCATGTCTGATAACCACCTCATAGCAACAATCGAGTCCTGAACTCCATCGAATGTGGGAGGCTTCGCATAATAGAAGTCCCGATACTGAAAACCCCGACTAGCCCCTTTCTTTGCCGTCGTTACAGCCGCTGTAACCGCCGCGGCAGCCGTCTCTGCGAGAGCCGCATATCGCTCATCAAACTACTTCAATCATAGTGGTCCTGATCGACCCAAACAATTCTGGCGACTCAGCCCGCAACAATGCAGCAACCTCATCACGCCGGATCTCGCGAATCCTCGCATCCCGCTCGCTCGTGCTCGTCCGATCGATAACCGGATAACAGGATAGCCACAAGCATCATCCACTACGAACCATGGTACTCATCCCATGACATCCCTCCTCAACATGCTTCGGTGTATGGTACCTGAACCATAGCACCACTCCTCAATCTGCTCCAATGTATATCACTCGAACCACAACATCTATCTCAAACTGTTCCGATGTATGGTGCCCTGACCATAACATCACTCTGTATCCACTCCGATGTATGGTATTCGAACCATAACATCAATCCTCAATCTGTTCCTTAGGACCTTCAGAATGCCCCCTGTATCAAGTATGGGTCCTCTGCTTTCAGTAGTACGGGCCCATACTACCTGCCACATCTACCCATACTTTCCACACGGACCATCCCAGAGTTCCTAAGTAGCTGATAAACCTGCTCTTTCACCCATCTCATCGCGCGTGCTCGCTTTCCAGCGAAATCCTCTACTCTACCAGCGCACTCATTTGGCTAGGTTTACTCCTTAGTCCCTTCCGCTGTCCTCCCACTTCTTTGCTATCAGCTGCTGAAGAGTTCCCAATGATGCCAGCCCTCTACCTCCTGAGTATCGTCATACTCACTTAGTAGCTGACTCCCATCATCGATAACTCCACAAAGCACAAAGCAAGCAGCATTCGAGCATTGAAGCATACATAGGACTCCCCATCTGTGGTAGCTCCACCTTCTCGGCTCATCCTCGGAAGTACCTCTGTACCCCGTAGCTTTACCCCTTGTGCGTTCTAACTAGATACTCCCACTCATCACATACACACAAAAGCATAACGCACACATAACAGCAAACCCTAGACTAAGGCATCACAAATCAGGCCACTCTAGTCCTAAGATGTGAAATACCTAGCCTGTCTCTAGCATGCAATAATACCTCATAAAATGCATAATAGATATTTCATAATACAAAAGTAAGGGTATTTTGGGAAATCACCGTTTGGCTCTGGCTGATTGTACACACTGCTCTTTCTTGCTTTCTCTTTGAACTCTTATTCACTTTTAGAAAACCATTTATTTGGAAAACTTTTTCTTACTTCCTCAGTTTGAGTCCAGATTTACCCGTAGGCGCGTCCGAATCCCTCAAACCAAGGCTCTGATACCAATTTGTAACACCAAGATTTCCAAAAACAAAATTTTTATTTAAATAATCAATTTAATATTAAGGACACTTGTTTAAAATCGTATTCACATTCGAATTACAAAACATGGTTTCATTTTCGTTATAATAGAAGACCAGGATCCTCCAAAACACAACTCTTTCTTCGGTGTGTACAATCGAACCGTTGCCATCCCGCGTTACTGTAAGAACCTGAAACAATGTAACATAAACAACGTAAGCACGAAGCTTAGTGAGTTCCCCAATATACCTTACGCACATACGCCCTCCGGCCCGGACCTTTCAGTCCACATAATATTGCCTTCCGGCCCGGATCTTTCGATCCACATAACATCGCCTTCCGGCCTGGACCTTTTGGTCCACAAGATAATTGCCTTCCGGCCCATACACATATATAACACATAATACAAATACTCTAACACATAAAGCACATATATCACATCTCATACCTGACCTTTCTGTCACATAATACCTTGCCTTCCGGCCCATATATAAACATGTATATCACGCGTAGCAACTAACTTTCCATTCATAGCATATAAGCATAACACACAACATACTTGACCTTCCGGTCACACAATCAAACCCTTCCGGGTGAGGTATAGTGAGAAGACTCACCTCGCGGACGCTAGAAGATAGCAACTCCTAAAATCCCTTGCACTTGATCCTCCGAGCTACAAGCTCCCTGTAACATCATATATCCCTTATTTAATACTTCTATCTTCCACGTTAACTGACCCTAAGAAATCACACCAGTCAACTCTGGTCAACAGTCCAATGTCAGCTCGACTGGACTCGGCGAGTTCCCTGGCGACTCGGCGAGTCTGGTCGTCCTTCAATCCTCTGAGATTCCCCTTCTACTCGTCGAGTATCCTCTTTGACTCGACGAGTCACTCCTGGAAGAATCGCGGGGCCACCCCGACTCCACTCGCCGAGTCTGAAGAACAACTCGGCGAGTCCCAGTGAATCTTCAAGCTACTCGCCGAGTCTGATCATCCGACTCGGCGAGTCCATGCCATGCAGTCGATCGAACTGCTTCCTGAGATACATATTTTCCCGAAATACACACTCATGGGACTTCTGGACCTCTAATCATCCTACTACTAAGGTATAAACTTTTGTATAACAACATAATCATCCATCAAATCACCAAATGGGTTTCATAAACCCTAAAATCGTGTACACATCCAAATAACAGGAATGATCCGAAACCTTACCTGAAAATATACTCTCTGTGTCCCCAAACCTCAGAACTCGACCCCCTTGCTCTTCCTTTGGCCAAAACCCTTCCTCTTCTTGCACCACAATTCCTTCAAAGTCAATAATGGCCTTCAAGTTTTGCTCCAGATGCCACAGTCGTCTAGGGTTCTCCACAACCGGCCAAAAGACGTGAAATGAAGACATAACAACCCTTAAATACGACCCAATACGAAACGGCTAGGGTTTCTGCTGAACAGCGTCGACTCGCCGAGTCCATACCTGGACTCGTCGAGTCCAGTCGCGAACCCGCGACCAAATCTGCGACCCTACTCGGCGAGTCTGGCTCCAACTCGCCGAGTCTCCCCTTTAAAACACCCCAAAATGCAATTTAGCAATACTTGAGATTTTGGGCTGTTACACATTTAGATTATGTTGGCTAATAATCAATCGATCTAAAATTTGCTTTTCGAGTTGTGCACTGTTACGCTAAATCTTAGAAAAATCATAATTTCCTCTAACGAAGTCAGATTTGGACGTTCTCTATATGTACGCTCTCGGTTTAATGTCTATTACGACTTTCGTTTAGATTGCTAAGGCTAAAAAGTATTTCGTCAAAAATTTACTTTTTATTATAAGCTAAGCCATGCCGTTTTAATCGCGAAACTTCGACGGGTCACAACTTCTTAGCTATAAGTCGGATTTCAGTGTTCTTTATATGTAAAGAATCCTTGTGACATATACTATAACTTTGGTTAAGAATCTTTTCTAGAAATCATCTTCTATCAAAAAGTCATTTTTAACGCTTATTATCTCTAAATTGACTAGCCAGAATCTATAGGCGGTATAGTTATCTCCCCCTTAAAGTGATTACATCCCAGAATCATCAACCAAACAAGGCTTGTATAATGACTACATATGTTATGTTTTCATCCTAAGTAATAACCGTAACTCTTATGTCCTTTCAAATGAGTATCTAACTCTTGGACTTCTTGACTGCTGCAGGTGCTCAATCTTGTGCTCGCTCTTCGTACTATGTTGTCTTTCAATCGTAACCTTCTAGTTACAAACTCGATATTTATTGGAGAGTCCTGCTCCTTCTTTAACAAACTTAACTTAAGATAAGTTACTTACTTCAATTATCATAACAGACAAATGGACCATGTTCAAATGACCTCTCATCGTATGATGTAATGCTTAGACTCGGGTCTTTTAGAGCCAAATTACAGAACAGAAGATACCCTCCTTCAAGTTCTAATGTGATAGAATCACATTCTAGCATGTAGCACTTCTAGCTACAAGCTTCTTACTTTAACGGAGATTGCGTCACTTTTATTGATCACCTCGATTATCTTTTACTTCAATCTTTTGGCTTAAGTTGGATGCTATATCGAACTTGGTTCTCTGAACCACATAACATACTTATCTTATCCGGACTCGATTTGATATGACCACTAGGGTCGAAATATCAATCATCTTCTTGGTCATTATCGAAACGATGATAACGACTAACATGAACAAAATGAAATCAATTACTAACGCTGTAACGACCCAATTTTCAAGTCCAAAAATTTCATTTTTAGTTAATTGATTTATAGAAACATTTATAAGAAAACGGAAACCAATAATAACTTTTCATAAATCCACAACTCATGTGTGAAAACCACTCACAAAATAAATCCAACATGTGTGTGTATGATGTGCCGCTACCGTGGCAGCTCCTTCCACTTTGCTGAAGATGTACTTGAAACCAAAACTGTAAACTGTAAGCACGAAGCTTAGTGAGTTCCCCCATCGTACCACATACCATACAATCGCGTAACATACATACTGCCGGGAAACTCTGGGGTGCCCGACCTACCCGGTACGACCATTCTGGGGTGCCGACCTACCCGTGCGGCCATTCTGGGGTGCCATCCTACCCGTGTCAATCCATTCTGGGGTGCTGACCTACCCGTGTCAAGCCATTCTGGGGTGCTGACCTACCCGCCGGTCCTAACAACCGACCCTCGGGGACTATTCCACCCCTACTGCTACTATCACATATATCATAACATACACATACTATCAGACATATGTAGGGTGTTCAAACTACCCTTCGGTCCTAACAACCGAACTTGGGGACTATTCCCCTCCTACTACCACTATCACATATAACATATCATGTCAGGATATAAACATATCATCACATACTGTCAGACATATCTGGGGTGTTTGACCTACCCTTCGGTCCTAACAACCGAACTCTACTACTATCACATATAACATATCATGCCAGAATATAACATATCAGGTAGTAGCAAACCTAGATGATATCACAAAGACAATCATCTAACATATAACTCCTATTGGTGGGCCGACATTGTGGCCGTAGACCCAACGCTACTGGAAGGTAACTCACCTCCATCAAGTAGCTGCTGTCAAACTGAGTGGGAAGTGTCTTCCTGCTGCCGCTCTGGAAATCCTCCGGCTACAATCCCTACAAAACACTCAGTCAGAACTGATATCTACTCTTAGGGTAAAATGACTATTTTACCCCCAAACAAGTCCAAGTCAAAGTCAACTTCAAGTTGACCCGACTCGCCGAGTTGGGCTGTCAACTCGCCGAGTCCCTCATCCTTTACTCGTCCTTATCCATGTCCCGACTAGTCGAGTTTGGCTTCGCCTTGATGAGTTCCTCTCTTATATGAACATTACGTGAAACTCATCCGACTCGCCGAGTTGTATGAACAACTCGTCGAGTTCACCTTCATCCGAAGAACAAGTCTGACCTCGACTCGCCGAGTTGTATGAAAAACTCCTCGAGTTCATCTTCAATCTTAAGGAGATTGTCTTGGACTCGCTAAGTATGTTCTAGCACTCATCGAGTCCCATGAACTCCAGGTCTAAAACCAAGTCCAATGAGTTGGATCACTCTTTCTGACCTTCTACAGTCCCTCTAACACCCAACTAGTTCTTTAGACTCTTATCAGATATAGGACTTTATGCCTTGGACTTGCTGAGTCCAAGAACGGACTCGCCGAGTCCAGTCTTGACCAATTCCATACAGTCGATTTAAATGAGATCTAACACACCAAAACCATAGATCTGGCCTCCTAATTTCCACTTTCTACATAAAGTTCCAAACTTGATGCACATGCATGGGGTTTTTAGCTCAAAAATCCACATAAAGTGTCCTACAATGTGCATGGGGCTCCCATGGCCCAAAAGTTGGCACCTTTATGCCATGAGACCCCTCTTAAGGTCCAGATCTGAAGTCAAAACCCACTCACACTTCCAATTCTGAAACATGACTTAGCAATCCAAAGAGATCCTCAGTTAAAGATGAATAAACACATAGATGAGTCAAGACAGAGGCATTATACCTTGAAGCTGCTGAAAATGAAGTAAAATCCCTGGATCTACTGGCCCCAACTCAAGTTCCAAGCTCCTTCCTTCCTTCCATGCTTTACAACCACACAAGAACACCAAAAATGGCCTCAACAAAGCACAAACAGCTAGGGTTTCAATGAGAAGTGTTTTGGGAGCATAAGGGACAATATAGTTGTCATATCATTGCTTAAATAGGGTGCAAACCCTCGGATTAGGGTTTTTTTGTCCGAACAGTACCTACTCGCCGAGTCCGGGACCCAACTCACTGAGTTCATCACTTAAGTCCCGCGTCCTGTCCTGCTTCTACTCGGTGAGTTGGTCCTTCAACTCGCCGAGTCCGAGGCCAAAATGCAAAAAATATATAAATAGCTAATGAAGGAAATACGTACCAAGAACCAAGTGCTGCAAATCTCCCCCACTTATTTTAGACTTCGTCCTCGAAGTCTGCTGCTTGTTCCTGAAACAGCTCGGGGTAATGCTCCATCATGTCGTCCACTGGCTCCCAAGTCTATTCCGAGCCCTTCCAGTCGAGGATTGCCACAGGCCACTCGATATAAATCAGGATGCCATCAACCTGAATGTCCTCCAAGGGTACCACTTCCAAGTCGTGCACCAGACACTTTTGCAGCTGAGAAACATGAAAAGTGTCGTGTATCTGACTGAGTTCGGCTGGCAAATCCATCCTATACGGCACCTTGCCCACCCAGGATATAACCCTGAACGGTCCAATGTACATGGGACCCAACTTGTCCCACTTCCTGAATCGGATAACGCCTTTCCATTGCGACACCTTCAGGAGAACCATATCCCCGACCTGGAACTCCAGGTCTGATCGGCGCTTATCGGCATAGCTTTTCTGCCGACTCTGAGCAGTCTGAAGCCTTCTCCAGACCTCCTGAATCTTCTCTGTCGTCTTGAGCACTACCTCAGTGCTCCCCCATTACCCTCCGGCCAACCTCACCCCAACATATCGGGGTCCTGCACTATCTCCCATATAGCATCTCGAAGGGTGGACGATTAATGCTCGCATGATAACTATTGTTGTACGAGAACTCTGCCAATAGAAGGTAGGTGTCCCAACTACCTCCAAAGTCTAATACGCATGCTCACAGCATATCCTCCAGGGTCTGGATGGTTCGCTCGCTCTGACCAACTGTCTGCAGGTGAAAGGCGGTGCTAAAATGTAGATGAGTGCCCGGCTCGTCATGAAACTTCTTCCAAAACCTGGAAGTGAACCGCACATCCCTGTATGAAATCACAGAAACTGGCACACCGTGCCGCGCCACCACCTCCCGGATACAGATGTCGGCCAACTTCTCGGCCGAGATGCTCTCCTGGATCGGAATAAAATGGGCGCACTTGGTCAATCGGTCAATGATGACCTAGATCGAATCTACTCCCCGTGCGGTCCTGGGAAGCTTGGTGATAAAATCCATCACGATGTCTTCCCATTTCCATAGTGGAATATCCAACGGCTACATCTTCTCATGAGGTCTCTGATGCTCAGCCTTGACCTTCCTGCAGGTCAAGCACCGTTCCATGAACTATGCCACATCCCGCTTCATGCAGGGCCACCAATAGTCCAGACGAAGATCCCTATACATCTTCGTCGCCCCGTGATGAATGGAGAACCGTGATTTGTGCGCCTCCTCCATCAGAACCTGGCGCACACCCCCGTGGTGTGGCACCCACACCCTACGGTGTAGTGTCAGTAATCCTCGACTGTCATAGTCGAAGGAGGAAACCTGCCCCACGATCCGCTCTCTCTTCCGATGTTCCTCCTTCATGGCCTCCTGTTGGGCCTCCCGAATCCGCTCCAACAACGGAGTCATCACTGTCATCCTCAAGCAGATATCCCTGATTGGCGCTACCTTGCGGCTAAGCGCGTTGGCCACCACATTGGCCTTCCCCAGGTGATAAAGGATCTCGCAATCGTAATCGTTTACCACGTCCATCCACCGACGCTGCCTGATGTTTAGATTCTGCTGATCCATGAGGTACCTTAAACTCTTATGGTCCGTGTAGATGGTACAGCGAACCCCATAGAGGTAATGTCTCCAGATCTTGAGGGCGAATACAACAACCCCCAACTCCAAATCATGTGTCGGGTAGTTCGCCTCGTGAGGATTCAGCTGCCTCGACGCGTAGGCGATGACATGCCCTCTCTGCATCAATACAACGCCCAAACCTGAGATGGACGCATCACAGTACACATAAAAATCCTCCACGCCCTCTGGCAGGGCTAATATTAGCGCCTCACACAATCTCTGTCTTAGTGTCTCGAACGCAGCCTGCTGCTCAGGCCCCAAACGAAAGACCACGGCCTTCCTAATTAGCCTGGTTAGGGGTACGGCTATCTTGAAGAAATCTTGGATGAATCTCCGATAGTAGCCAGCCAATCCTAGGAAACTCCGAATCTCAAATGGAGACTTCGGAACCTCCCATCTCATCATAGCCTCCACTTTGGTCGGGTCCACCGAAATCCCGTTCTGGTTGACGAGATGCCCAAGGAACTGCACCTCGTGCAACCAGAACTCACACTTGGAGAACTTAGCATACAAGTTCTCCCTCCTCAAAGTCTCTAGAACCTCTCGCAGATGCTCCTCGTGCTCCTCCTGCGTCTTGGAGTAAACCAAGATGTCATAAATAAACACTATCACAGACTGGTCTAACATCGGTCAACACACGCGGTTCATGAGGTCCATTGTAACGACCCAATTTTTCACGTCCAAAAATTTCATTTTTGATTAAGTGATTTGCAAAATATTTATAACATAATATCAACCGATCATATCATTTCATAAAAACATGTCTCGTGTCTGAAAACCGAATCATAAAAACATAATAATGTCAGAGTACAAATCCCAAAATAACTCATAATGCGGAAAACAATGTGTGTGTATGATGTGCCGCTACCGCACCAGCTCCTTCCCCTTAGCTGAAGAGGTACCTGAAACCAAACTATAAACTATAAGCACGAAGCTTAGTGAGTTCCCCCATCGTACCACATACCATACAATCACATAACATACATATTGCCAGGAAATTCTGGGGTGCCCGACCTACCCGGTACAGCCATTATGGGGTGCCGACCTACCCGTACGACCATTCTGGGGTGCCGACCTAACCATGCGGCCATTTTGGGGTGCCGTCCTACCCATGCGGCCATTCTGGGGTGCCGTCCTACCCGTGTCAAGCCATTTTGGGGTGCTGGCCTGCCCGTCATTCCTAACAACCGACCCTCGGGGACTATTCCACCCCCTACTACTACTATCACATATATCATAACATAAACATATTATCAGACATATCTGGGGTGTCCGAACTACCCTTCGGTCCGAACAACCGAACATGGGGACTATTCCCCTCCTACTACCACTATCACATATAACATATCATGCCAGCATATAAACATATCATCACATATTGTCAGACATATTTGGTGTGTCTGACCTACCCTTCGGTCCTAACAACCGAACTCTACTACTATCACATATAACATATGATACCAACATATAACGTATCAGGTAGTAGCAAACCTAGATGATATCACAAAGACTATCATCTAACATACAACTCCTACTGGAGGGCCGTCATTGTGGCTGTAGACCCACCGCTACTGGAAGGTAACTCACCTCGTAGTAGCTGCTGAATTGTGCGGGAATCCTCTAACTGCCGCTACTGCTGCTTAGGAAATCCTCCGGCTATAATTCCCACAAAACACTTAGTCATACACTGCTAACTGTTCTTAGGGTAAAATGACCATTTTACCCCTGACCAAGTCAAAGTCAAAGTCAACTTCCAGTTGACCTGACTCGTCGAGTTGCTTCGCCAACTCGCCGAGTTCCTATCCCTTTACTCGTCCTCATCCATGACACCACTCGTCGAGTTGGGCCGTCAACTCGACGAGTTCTTCTCTTATATGAACATCACATGAAAACTCATCCGCCTCGCCGAGTTGATGAACAACTCGTCGAGTTCACCTTCATCTGATGAACAAGTTCTGTCCTCGACTCGCCGAGTTGATGAACAACTTGTCGAGTTCTTCTTCATCCTTAAGAAGATTGCCTTGGACTCGCCGAGTCTGCTCATGCACTCGCCGAGTCCCATGAATTTCCAGAACAATGGCTTAGTCCGGAACGTTGGGCCACTCCCCGGGACTCCCTAAAACCTTTCCACACTCAACTGGGTCCTTTTGAGCCTCACTGAATGGGACAGAAACCTTGGACTCGCTGAGTCCAAGAATGGACTCGTCGAGTCGGTCACATCCCTTCACTAGAACTTCGATTTCTGATGTACAACCCTTGATCAAAAGATAGATCTATGCTTCTACAGTCAATCTAGCACGTAAAGTTACAACCTCTACGTGCTTGCATGGGACTTTGAGCTCAAAAGGTCCTAAAACAAGCTCTTACAATGCATGGGGCCTTCTTTGAGTGCAAGAGCCACTCCTTTCTGCCTTGCAACCCCTCTTAGGACCTAGATCCGAAACATTAATCCCCAACCATGCTTGCAAACATGGTTGGTGACCAAAATGGCTTAGAAAAGCCCTAAAACTCCACAAAATGGGATCTATCTAAAGAGCAAACAAGGTATAGACTTTATACCTTCTAAAGACTGCAAATGATGTTCAAAATCGGATCCCTCAAGCCTCCTCTTGATCCTTCAAGCTTTTCCTTCCTTCCTTGGATCACAAAATCACCAAAATCACTCCAAATGCCTTATATTGCTTTCATAACGGCTAGGGTTTGCTATGGGGGTCTTCTGGGAGCAAATGGGACAAAGGAGGACGATTTAAGGTGTTTAAATAGGGTGCAAACCCTCGGATTAGGGTTTTTGTCCACACAGGGCCTACTCGCCGAGTCCGGGACTCGACTCGTCGAGTCCACAGCTTAAACTCCACATGTCATCCCACTTTTACTCGGCGAGTTGTTCCTTCAACTCGCCGAGTCCAAGGCCAAAATGCAAAATATTTTAAAGAAGAGAATACGTACCAAGAACCATGTGCTACAAATCTCCCCCACTTATTTTAGACTTCGTCCTCGATGTCTGCTGCTCGATCCTGAAACAGCTTGGGGTAATGCTCCATCATCTCGTCCACCGGCTCCCAAGTCCACTCCGACCCCTTCTGGTGCTGCCATTGCACCTTCACGAGCTCCACTCTCTTGTTCCTCAGATCCTTCGACTTCTGGTCAAGGATTTCCACCGGTCGCTCAATGTAGTTCAGGCTGCCATCGACCTGAATGTCCTCCAAGGGTACCACTGCTGAGGCGTCCACCAGGCACTTTCGCAGCTGAGAAACATGGAAAGTGTTGTGTATCTGACTGAGTTCTGCTGGAAAATCTAGCCTATACGCCACCTTTCCCACCCGGGCTACAACCCTAAACGGTCCAATGAACCCGGGGCCCAAGTTACCCGCTTCCTAAATCGGATAACGCCTTTCCATGGTGACACCTTCAGGAGAACCATATCCCTGACCTGGAACTCCAGGTCTGATCAGCGCTTATTGGCATAGCTTTTCTGCCAACTCTGAGCAGTCTGAAGCCTGCTCCGGACCTGCTGTATCTTCTCTGTTGTCTTGAGCACTACCTCGGTGCTCTCCATCACCCTCTGGCCAACCTCGTCCCAACATATCGGGGTCCTGCACTTCCTCCCATATAGCATCTCGAAGGGAGGACGATCAATGCTCGCATGATAACTATTGTTATAGGAGAACTCTGCCAATGGAAGGTAGGTATCCCAGCTACCTCCGAAGTCTAATACGCAAGCTTGAAGCATATCCTCCAGGGTCTGGATGGTCTGCTCACTCTGACCATCCGTCTGTGGGTGAAAGGCGGTGCTAAAATGTAGACGAGTACCCAACTCGTCATGAAACTTCTTCCAAAATTTGGAAGTGAACCGCACATCCCTGTCTGAAATCACCGATATTGGCACCCCGTGCCGCGCCACTACCTCCCTAATATAGATATCATCCAACCTTGCGGCCGAAATACTCTTCTGAATCGGAATAAAATGGGCGCTCTTGGTCAATCGAACGATAATGACCCAAATCGAATCCACTCCCCGCGCGGTCCGTGGAAGCTTTGTGATAAAATCTATCGTAATATCTTCCCATTTCCACAACGGAATATCCAACGGCTGCATCTTGCTGTGTGGCCTATGGTGCGCGGACTTGACCTTCCTACAGGTCAAGCACTGCTCCACGTACCATGCTACATCCCGCTTCATTCAGGGCTACCAATAGTCCAAACGAAGATCCCTATACATCTTTGTCGCCCCAAGATGAATGGAGAAACGAGATTTGTGCGCCTCCTCCATCAGAACCTGGCGCACACCCCCGTGGTATGGCACCCACACCCTACGGTGTAGTGTCAGTAATCCTTGGCTGTCATAGTCGAAGGAGGAAACCTGCTCCACAATCCGCTCGCTCTTTTGATGTTCCTCCTTCATGGCCTCCTGCTGGGCCTCCCAAATCCGCTCCAACAGCGGAGTCACGACTGTCATCCTCAGGCAGATATCCCTGATCGGTGCTGCCTTGCGGCTAAGCGCGTCGGCCACTACATTGGCCTTCCCCGGGTGATAAAGGATCTCGCAATCGTAATCCTTTACCACTTCCATCGACCGATGCTACCTCATGTTTAGATTCGGCTGATCCATGAGGTACCTCAAATTCTTATGGTCCGTGTAGATGGTACAGCGAACCCCATAGAGGTAATGACACCAAATCTTGAGAGCGAACACAACAGCCCCCAGCTCCAAATCATGCGTCGGGTAGTTCGCCTCGTGAGGCTTCAGCTGCCTCGAGGCGTAGGTGATGCCATGCCCTCTCTGCATCAATATTGTGCCCAAACCTGAGATGGACGCATCGCAGTACACAACAAAATCCTCCATGCCCTCTGGCAGGGCTAAGATTGGCGCCTCGCACAATCTCTGCCTCAGTGTCTCAAACGCGGCCTGCTGCTCAGGCCCCCATCGAAAGACCACGACCTTCCTTGTTAGCCTGGTCAGGTGTACGACTATCTTGGAGAAATCCTGGATGAATCTCTGATAGTATCCAGCTAATCCTAGGGAAATCCGAATCTCAGATGGAGACTTTGGAACCTCTTATCTCATCATGACCTCCACTTTGGTCGGGTCCACTGAAATCCCGTTCTGGTTGATGAGATGCCCAAGGAACTGCACCTCGTGCAACCAGAACTCACACTTGGAGAACTTAGCATACAATTTCTCCCTCCTTAAGGTCTCCAACACCTCCCGTAGGTGCTCCTCGTGCTCCTCCTGCGTCTTGGAACAAGTTATCATCAATAAACACTATCACTGACCGGTCTAACATCGGTCTACACACGCGGTTCATGAGGTCCATGAACACGACAGGAGCATTGGTGAGCCCGAAGGGCATCACCACAAACTCGTAGTGGCCATAACACGTCCGAAACGCAGTCTTCTATACATCCTCCTCTCTGACCCTCATCTGATGATATCTTGAACGTAAATCAATCTTGGAGAACCAAGATGCTCCCTGCAGCTGGTCAAAGTGGTCATCAATCCTCAGGAGTGGGTAACGGTTCTTCACCGTTACCTTGTTCAGCTCCCGATAATCTATACACATCCGATGCGACCCGTCCTTATTCCTCACAAACAGAATTGGGGCTCCCCAGGGAGAACTACTCGGTCTAATGAATCCCTTGTCTAATAGCTCCTGGAGCTGTCTAGACAACTCCTGCATCTCAGGAGGAGCCAACCGATACGGTGCCTTGGCTATCGGAGCCGCACCAGGGACTAGGTCGGTCCTGAACTCTACCCCCCTCTCCGGAGGTATCCCTTGCAATTCCACGGGGAATACATCCGTAAACTCTTGCACCACGGGCACATCATCCATTGTCACCCTACACGTCTCCCGGGTGTCCATGACATACGCGACATATCCTGCGCAACCCTGCTGAAGGTAATGCCTAGCCGTCGTTGTTGAACAAACCGTTGGTCCTTGCTGTGGCCTCTCGCCCTGAACTACCAACTCTCCCCACTTGGGGTCCTGATCCGAACCAGCTGTTGTGCGCAATCTATCACTTCCCTATTGGGGCTCAACCAATCCATGCCTATAATCACCTTGTTCCCTCTCAACGGAATAGGAACCATGTCAACCAGATAACGCTCATCGAATATTCTCAGCACACAGTCTTGGAATACCGTCGATGCTCGCACCGGTCGGTCATCTGCAATCTCTACCTCTAAAGGGCAATCCAACATGCTCGAAGACTCATGGAACTTCTTGTTAAGCGCAAGAGAGACAAATGATCGATTAGCACCCGAATCAAACAATACCTGAATTGGAATACCGTTCACATGGAACGATCCTAAACAGAGCACATACATAACATATCAAAATCATAGCAGCATATCATAACAACATAAATAACAAATCATACCCGTCACCACATCGGGTGTAGCGCGGCCTCCTCGGTAGTCAACTAGAATGCCCAGCTCCTCACCATTGGAGCCTCTGCCTTGCCCTACCGGCCATCAGTGATCCGCAGGGTCGCTGGAGCTGGCGCCTTCACTGGCGCTGATGCTGCTGTCAATTGATGGCAATTGGCCTTCTTATGGCCCCTCTGGTTGCAGTGGAAACATAGCAACTCAGACGTCTGAACAACCGGTGCAGGCGCAGTACAGTCCCTGCTGAAGTGCCCCGTCTTGCCGCACTTATAACAGCCCAACGATCCCAATCTACATGCCCCCTCATGTGGCCTGCCAAATTTCCTGTAGCGGCCCGATCCTGACTGGCCTTTCGGCCTACCGTTTGATCCCTTGGGCATCTTCCCCGAAGCCCCAGTCGTTTGACCCTCCTCAGTCTTCCTCTTCCGGACATGCTCCAGATCAATCTCCCTGTCCCTAGCCCTGGCAATCATGGAATCCAGGGTAGGGCAAGCGGAAAAACTAACATGCTCCCGAATGTCGGCTCGCAGCATGTCATGATAGCGGGTCCACCTCATATCCTCATCTCCCGCATACTGGGGCACTAGCAATTCCCTCTCCCGGAACTTGGTGGTGATCTCCGACACAGTCTCCGTAGTCTGCCTCATGTCCAAAAATTCTCTGGCCAACTGCTGAAGCTCTACAGCTGGCGCACACTCCGCCCTGAATATGTTCACAAAGTCCGACCAGGTCATATCCTCCACAGCCGAGGCTCCCAATGAGTCACCAACAGACTCCCACCAGTCTCTAGCTCTGTCTCTCAAACACCCTGCTGCATATCTCACCTTCGACCCCTCGGGGCAGAAGCTGGCCAACTGTGAGGACTCAATGTCTGGAATCCATCGTCTGACAGCAAAGGGGTCCTTCGCCCCATGGAATCCATCGTCTGACAGTGTGCAAGATCCTGACTGGCCAGACGCCATATCACTCCTGAACGCCATGAGGCCATCCTCCATCAGCTCAACTATCCCTTCCTTGATCGACCCCAAGATGATGGGGGTCGACTCAAGGATGCCTCTAGTGATCTTTGACACGATGAACTCACGTAGCCTCTCATCTACTGGCTCGAAACCTGATCCCGAACCCGATCCCTCTCCTGAACTGCCAACTACTGGCCTCTGTCATAGTACCACCATTCTACAAAACATAATACCAACCGTTAGTGATACCGATACCTCTAGAGGGATCACATCCACTACAAGTTCCTTGGTCTTGCCTTAGCCTTCCTTAATTCGGGTACGGATCCTCTGCTTTCAGTAGTATGGGCCCATACTACCTTCCACATCTATCCATACCTTCCTCAAGGTCTGCCATGACTCCACCAAGTCCCTTTCACCACTGCTGATTCTCTGCTATTCCCATTCTAGGATTACCCTAGGGAAAATCTCTGACTCCACCCAAACCGGTCCTCAGTTGCTGAAGGCCTCCTTATAACGCCAATTAGCCATTACCTGAATACCATCTCATGCAATGAGGCTCAAATAATCCTTCGAGTAACAGACTCTTCCCTACAACGGTTAGACTCAGACAATAGCTGCACAATAGGGCCAAATCCAGCACTATGAGATTATTCAACCCTGATCACATGTGACGTGACGTATTTACCTAATGGCTAACTCCCATCACTCAGAGTCCCTCAAAGCACAAAGCAAGCAGCATTCAGACGCAGGAAAATTACTCAAGCAAATTTGTTCTCATAATGAGAAGCTACACTAGCATACACTGCTAAGCTCCTACTATCAAGCATAACCTAAACAGGCTATCCTAATGTTGTCTACTTAATACTAGCATGTAATTCATATAAGCTGAAGCACATAGAGCAGGCACATAAGGCATCATTCCTAGATCCTTAGTCCTATTCTAGCATGTTGTTCTACTGAATCTGATAAACATAGTATAACATTGTATGGGTACTTTGGGGAATACTTACTTGAACTCGGCCGGTTGCGCACATCACACACTTTCTCCTTCTCAAAAACTCTTCTGTCTTATTCTTTAGAAAAACATTTTCTTATAAAATCTTCTAATCCCTCGATTTGAGTCCAGACACCCCTGAAGGTGTGTCCGAATCCCTCAAATCAGGGCTCTGATACCAACTTGTAACGACCCAATTTTTCATGTCCAAAAATTTCATTTTTGATTAAGTGATTTGCAAAATATTTATAACATAATATCAACCGATCATATCATTTCATAAAAACATGTCTCGTGTCTGAAAACCGAATCGTAAAAACATAATAATGTCAGAGTACAAATCCCAGAATAACTCATAATGCAGAAAACAATGTGTGTGTATGATGTGCCGCTACTGCACCAGCTCCTTCCCCTTAGCTGAAGAGGTACCTGAAACCAAAACTATAAGCTATAAGCACGAAGCTTAGTGAGTTCCCCCATCGTACCACATACCATACAATCACATAACATACATATTGCTAGCCAATTATGGGGTGCCCGACCTACCCGGTACGACCATTCTGGGGTGCCGACCTACCCATGTGACCATTTTGGGGTGCTGTCCTACCCATGCGGCCATTCTAGGGTACCTCCCTACCCATGTCAAGCCATTCTGGGGTGCTGACCTGCCCGTCGGTCCTAATAACCGACCCTCGGGGACTATTCGACCCCCTACTGCTACTATCACATATATCATAACATAAACATAATATCAGACATATCTGGGGTGTCAGAACTACCCTTCGATCCTAACAACCGAACTTGGGGACTATTCCCCTCCTACTACCACTATCACATTTAACATATCATGCCAGCATATAAACATATCATCACATATTGTCAGACATATCTGGGGTGTCTAACCTACCCATTGATCCTAACAACCGAACTCTACTACTATCACATATTGCATATCATGCCAACATATAACATATCAGGTAGTAGCAAACCTAGATGATATCACAAAGACAATCATCTAACATACAACTCCTACTGGTGGGCCAACATTGTGGCCGTAGACCCACCGCTACTGGAAGGTAACTCACCTCGTAGTAGCTGCTGAACTATGCGGGAATCCTCTGACAGCTGAAACTGCTGCTCCGGAAATCCTCCGGCTATAATTCCCACAAAAGACTTAGTCATACACTGCTAACTGTTCTTAGGGTAAAATGACCATTTTACCCCTGACCAAGTCAAAGTCAAAGTCAACTTCCAGTTGACCTGACTCGCCGAGTTAGCTCGCCAACTCGCCGAGTCCCTATCCCTTTACTCGTCCTCATCCATGAACCCACTCGTCGAGTTTGGCCGTCAATTCGACGAGTTCTTCTCTAATATGAACATCACATGAAAACTCATCCGACTCACTGAGTTTACCTTCATCTGATGAACAAGTTCTGTCCTCAACTCGCCGAGTTGATGAACAACTCGTCGAGTTCTTCTTCATCCTTAAGAAGATTGCCTTGGACTCACCGAGTCTGCTCATGCACTCACCGAGTCCCATGAATTTCCAGAACAATGGCTTAGTCCGGAACGTTGGCTCACTCCCTGGGACTCCCTAAAACCTTTCCACACTCAACTAGGTCCTTTTGACCCTCACTGAATGGGACAGAAACCTTGGACTCGCCGAGTCCAAGAATGGACTCGTCGAGTCGGTCACATCCCTTCACTAGAACTTCGATTTCTGATGTACAACCCTTGATCAAAAGATAGATCTATGCTTCTATAGTCGATCTAGCACGTAAAGTTACAACCTTTACGTGCTTGCATGGGACTTTGAGCTCAAAAGGTCCTAAAACAAGCTCTTATAATGCATGGGGCCTCCTTTCTGCCTTGCAACCCCTCTTAGGTCCTAGATCCGAAACATCAACCCCAACGATGCTTGCAAACATGGTTGGTGACCAAAATGGCTTAGAAAAGCCCTAAAACTCCACAAAATGGGATCTATCTAAAGAGCAAACAAGGTATAGACTTTATACCTTCTAAAGACTGCAAATGATGTTCAAAATCGGATCCCGCAAGCCTCCTCTTGATCCTTCAAGCTTTTCCTTCCTTCCTTGGATAACAAAATCACCAAAATCACTCCAAATGCCTTAGATTGCTTTAATAACGGCTAGGGTTTGCTATGGGGGTCTTCTGGGAGCAAATGGGACAAAGGAAACCGAGTTAAGGTGTTTAAATAGGGTGCAAACCCTCGTATTAGGGTTTTTGTCTAGACAGGGCCTACTCGCCGAGTCCGGGACTCGACTCGTCGAGTCCACAACTTAAACTCCGCATCTCATCCCGCTTCTACTCGGCGATTTGGTCCTTCAACTCACCGAGTCCAAGGCCAAAATGCAAAATATTTTAAAGAAGAGAATACGTACCAAGAACTAGGTGCTACATCCATGAACGCGACAGGAGCATTGGTGAGCCCGAAGGGCGTCACTACAAACTCGTAGTGGCCATAGCGCATCCGAAACGCAGTCTTCTGTACATCCTCCTCTCTGACCCTCATCTGGTGGTTCCCTGAATGCAGATCAATCTTGGAGAACCAAGATGCTCCCTGCAGCTGGTCAAAGAGGTCATCAATCCTTGGGAGTGGGTAACGGTTCTTCACCATTACCTTGTTCAGCTCCCAATAATCTATAAACATCCGATGCGACCCGTCCTTCTTCCTCAAAAATGGAATTGAGGCTCCCCAGGGAGAACTACTCGGTCGAATGAATCCCTGGTCTAACAGCTCCTTCAACTGTGTTGACAACTCCTGCATCTAGGAAGGAGCCAGCCGATACGGTGCCTTGGCTATTGGAGCTGCCCCAGGGACAAGGTCGATCCTGAACTCCACCTGCCTCTCCGGAGGTATCCCAAGCAACTCC
Organism: Lactuca serriola; assembly: GCF_051521515.1. Classification (NCBI taxonomy): domain Eukaryota; kingdom Viridiplantae; phylum Streptophyta; class Magnoliopsida; order Asterales; family Asteraceae; genus Lactuca; species Lactuca serriola. The sequence goes on along the minus strand of NC_136416.1, from coordinate 160,423,509 downwards.
TCGGGGAATACATCCGTAAATTCTCATACCACGGGCACATCGCCACTGTCTCCTTACCCGCCTCTCGGGTGTCCATGACATAAGCGACATATCCTGTGCAACCCTGATGAAGGTAACGCCTAGCTCTCGATGCTGAACATACCGCTGGTCCTTGCTGTGGCCTCTCGCCCTGAACTACCCACTCTCCCCCACTTGGGGTCCTGATCCGAACCAGCTGACGTGCGCAATCTATCACTGCCCCACTGGGGCTCAACCAATCCATGCCTATAATCACCTTGTTCCCTCTCAACGGAATAGGAACTAAGTCCACCAGGTAACGCTCCTCGAATATTCTCAACACACAGTCTCGGAATACCGTCGATGCTTGCACCGATCGGTCATCAGCAATCTCTACCTCTAAAGGGCAATCCAGCATGCCCGAATACAAAGGAAACTTCTTGCTAAGCGAAAGAGAGACAAATGATTGGGTAGCCCCCGAATCAAATAATACCTGAACTGGGATACCGTTCACATGGAACGATCCTAAAAAGAGCACACACATAACATATCAAAATCACAACAACATATCACAAAATCAAAAGATAAGAAATCATACCCGTCACCACATCAGGTGAAGCGCGTCCCTCCTCGGTAGTTAACTGGAATGCCTGGCTCCTGACCACTGGAGCCTCCGCCTTGCCCTCCCGGCCATCGGTGATCCTCAAGGTTGCTGGAGTTGGCACCTTCACTGGTGTTGATGCCGCTGTCAACTGGGGGCAGTTGGCCTTCTTGTGGCCCCTCTGGTTGCAGTGGAAACATAGGAACTCAGGCGCCTGAATAACTGGTGTAGGGGCAGTACAATTCCTGCTGAAGTGCCCCGTCTTGCTGCACTTGTAGCAGCCCGACGATCCCAATCTACACGCCCCCAAATGTCGCCTGCTGCATTTCCTACAGTGGCCCGGTCCTAACTGGCCTTTCGGCCTACCATCTGATCCATTAGGCTTCTTCCTCGAAGCCCCATTCATCTGACCCTCCTCTATCTTCCTCTTCCGAACATGCTCCAGATCAATCTCCCTCTCCCTTGCCCTGGCAATCATGGAATCCAGGGTAGGGCAAGCTGAAAAACTAACATGCTCACGAATGTCGGCTCGCAGCATGTCATGATAGTGGGTCCTCCTCATATCCTTATCCCCCGCATACTAGGGCAACAACAATGCCCTCTCCCAGAACTTGGCGGTGATCCCCGCCACAGTCTCCGTAGTCTGTCTCATGTCTAAAAACTCACTGGCCAGCTGCTGAAGCTGTACAGCTGGCGCAAACTCTGCTCGGAACCGAGTCACAAAATCCGACCATGCCATAGCCTCAACAGCCGAGGCTCCCAGAGAGTCACCAACCGACTCCCACCAATCCCTAGCCTGGTCCCTCAAACACCCTGCTGCAAATCGTAACTTCGACCCCTCGGGGCAAAAGCTGGTCAGTTGTGCGGGCTCAATGTCTGCAATCCATCGTCTGGCAGCAATGGGGTCCTTCGCCCCATGGAAATCTGGCGCACCACTACACCTGAAGTCCTTAAAGGACAGCGTGCGGGATCCTGACTGGCCAGATGCCATGTCACTCCAGAACGCCCTAAGGCGATCCTCCATCAGCTCCACAATCCCTTCCTTGATCGACCCAAAGATGACCGGGGTCACATCAAGGATGCCTCTAGTGATCTCAGACATGATGAACATGCGTAGTCTCTCATCCACTAGTTCGGAGCCTGAAACCGAACCCGATCCCTCTCCTGAGCTACCCACCACTGGCCTCTGACGTAGTACCACCATTTTGCAAAACGTAATACCAACCGTTAGTGATACTGATACATCTAGAGGGATCACATCCACTACAAGTTCCCTGGTCTTGTCTCAACCTTCCTCAATTTAGGTACGGATCCTCTGCTTTCAGTAGTGCGGGCCCATACTATCTTCCACATCTATCCGTACCTTCCTCAAGGACTGCCTTGACTCCACAAAGTCCCCTTTTATCACTGTTGATTCTCTACCATTCCATTCTAGGCTTACCCTAGGGAAAATCTCTGACTACACCCAAACTGGTCCTCAGCTGCTGAAGGCCTCCTTGTAATGCCAATTAGCCATTACCTGACTACCATCACATGTGATGAGGCTCAGATAATCCTTCGAGTAAAAGACTCGTCCCTACAACGGTTAGACTCAAACGAGAGTTGCAAAATAGGTTCAAATCCAATACTCTGAGATTATTCAACCCTGATCACATGTGACGTGACGTATTCACCTAATGGCTAACTCTCATCACTCAGAGTCCCACAAAGCACAAAGCAAGCGGCATTCGGACGCAGGAAAACTAATCAAACTAATATATTCTTATAATGAGAAGCTGAACTAGCATATAATGCTGAGCTCATACTACCAGACATAACCTAAAGAGGCTATCCTATTACTGTCTACTCATTACTAGCATGCAATTCTCATAAGTTGAAGCACATAAAGCAGGCACATAAGGCATCATCCCTAGATCCTTAGTCCTATTCTAGCATGATGTTCTACTGCAACTGATAAACATAAGATAACTTGTATGGGTACTATGGGGAATACTTACTTGAGCTCGGCCGGTTGCGCACATCACACACTTGTTCCTTCTCAAAACTCTTTAATCCTAGCATTTAGAAAGTCATTTTCTTTGTTAAAAAAAATCTTTTAATCCCTTGGTTTGAGTCCAGGCACCCCCGAAGGTGTGTCCGAATCTCTCAAACCAGGGCTCTGATACCAACTTGTAACGACCCAATTTTCAAGTACAAAAATTTCATTTTTAGTTAATTGATTTTAGAAACATTTATAAGAAAATGGCAGCCAATAATAACTTTTAATAAATCCACAACTGATGTCTGAAAACCACTCACAAAATAAAGCAATGTCAGAGTACAATCCTAAGAAACTCAAATGCGGAAAACCAACATGTGTGTGTATGATGTGCCGCTACCGTGCCAGCTCCTTCCTCTTTGCTGAAGAGGTACCTGAAACCAAAACTATAAACTGTAAGCACGAAGGTTAGTGAGTTCCCCCATTATACCACATACCATACAATCGCGTAACATACATACTGTCGAGAAATTATGGGGTGCCCGACCTACTCGGTACGACCATTCTGGGGTGCCGACCTACCCGTGCGGCCATTCTGGGGTGCCATCCTACCCGTGTCAATCCATTCTGGGGTGCTGACCTACCCGTGTCAAGCCATTCTGGGGTGTTGACCTACCCGTCGGTCCTAACAACCGGCCCTCGGGGACTATTCCACCCCTTCTGCTACTATCACATATATCATAACATAAACATACTATCAGGAATATTTGGGGTGTTCGAACTACCCTTCGGTCCTAACAACCGAACTTGGGGACTATTCCCTTCCTACTACCACTATCACATATAACACAACATGCCAGGATATAAACATATCATCACATACTGTCACACATATCTGGGGTGTTTGACCTACCTTTCGGTCCTAACAACCGAACGCTACTACTATCACATATAACATATCATGCCAGCATATAACATATCAGGTAGTAGCAAACTTAGATGATATCACAAAGCCAATCATCTAACATACAAATCCTACTGGTGGGCCGACATTGTTTTCGTAGACCCACCGCTACAGGAAGGTAACTCACCTCGATCAAGTAGCTGCTGTCAAACTGAGTGGGAAGTCTCTTCCTGTTGCCGCTCCGGAAATCCTCTGGCTACAATCCCCAAAAAACAATCTGTCAGAACTGATATCTGCTCTTAGGGTAAAATGACTATTTTACCCCCAAACAAGTCCAAGTCAAAGTCAACTTCAAGTTGACCCGACTCGCCGAGTTGGGCCGTCAACTCGCCGAGTCCCTCATCCTTTACTCGTCCTTATCCACATCCCGACTCGTCGAGTTTGGCTTCGCCTCGACGAGTTCCTCTCTTATATGAACATTACATGAAACTCATCCGACTCGCCGAGTTGTATGAACAACTCGTCGAGTTCACCTTCATCCGAAGAACAAGTCTGACCTCGACTCACCGAGTTGTATGAACAACTCCTCGAGTTCATCTTCAATCTTAAGGAGATTGTCTTGGACTCGCTGAGTCTGTTCTAGCACTCGTCGAGTCCCATGAACTCCAAGTCTAAAACCAAGTCCAATGCGTTGGGTCACTCTTTGTGACCTTATACAGTCCCTCTAACACCCATCTAAGTTCTTTAGACTCTTATCAGATATGGGACTTTATGCCTTGGACTCGCCAAGTCCTAGAACGGAATCGCCGAGTCCTGTCTTGACCAATTCCATACAGTCAATTTAAATGAGATCTAACACACCAAAACCATAGATCTGACCTCCTAATGTCCACTTTATACGTAAAGTTCCAAACTTGATGCACATGCATGGGGTTTATAGCTCAAAAATCCACATAAAGTGTCCTACAATGTGCATGGGGCTCCCATGGCCCTAAAGTTGGCACCTTTATGCCATGAGACCCCTCTTAAGGTCCAGATCTGAAGTCAAAACCCACTCAACACTTCCAATTCCGAAACATGACTTAGCAATCCAAAGAGATCCCAAGTTAAAAATGAATAAACACATAGATGAGTCAATACATGGGCAGTATACCTTGAAGCTGCTGAAAATGAAGTAAAATCCCTGGATCTACTGGCCCGAACTCATGTTCCAACCTCCTTCCTTCCTACCAAGCTTTAAAACAACACAAGAACACCAAAAATGGCCTCAACAAAGCACAAATGGCTAGGGTTTCAATGAAGTGTTTTGGGAGCATAAGGGGCAATATGGATGTCATATCATTGCTTAAATAGAGTGCAAACCCTCATATTAGGGTTTTTGTCCGAACAGTACCTACTCGCCGAGTCCGGGACCCGACTCGCCGAGTTCATCACTTAAGTCCCGCGTTCCGTCTCGCTTCTACTCGGCGAGGTGGTCCTTCAACTCGCCGAGTCCAAGGCCAAAATGCAAAAAATATATAAATAGCTAATGAAGGAAATACATACCAAGAACTAGGTGCTACAAACGCCTTGGTAACCTTGTGACTTTCACTGATCCAAGTGTGATTCCTATGCTTCCGGTAGTATAGGCCTCTACTACCTTTCAAACCTACTCATACTTGTCCCAAGAACTATCTCGCAGTCCCCAAGTTCTTATTTCCTAAAATCACAAAATGATTTCAAAACATACGAATGTGTACAAATAATCTTAAAATTTTCCCTAGACTCTACTAGGACTTCTTCCATGCATATCTTTAACAACAATTCTGATTCAGCTTGGTTGGTGGTGGAAATGCCAGACGATAGGACAACTGCAGGAATTACACCAATCGTTATATCATCCCACCAATCAAATGTGTACATTTGGATGTATCGTACTCCTCTAGATGTACTGTTATTTTATCAGATGCATTCTAAAGGCAAGATACCACTCGTACCATATCTTTTGATACATGTCATTCACTATTGTAAGCCTTCTCATTTCCTCCATTTACTCAATTCGCTACGACTCTTCACCATGACGTTATGTTCACGGAAGCATGCGTTCAGTGTATCGGGACGAGAATATATATATATATATATATATATATATATATATATATATATATATATATATAGAGAGAGAGAGAGAGAGAGAGAGAATGTTTAGATGTGTAATCCTCCTTATTACTCTAAAAAGTTACATGTCAGTTCTAATACCATAATTAAACGTTTGGAAACCTAAGCACATAAAATTTTAAGATTCGGTCGGCATTAGGCCATAGATCTGATCAAACAATAACATCATAAATCATATAAGGCATCTTATAGCATAAATCATTTAGAACATAAAAACCATTTAGGCATCTTCCCTAAATAAGTTAGTGCTCGTGTTTATTCAGACATACTTCCTAAATCACTACTATAAAAACACCCTTTAATGACACACATTGTGTGTCATAAAAGTCACAGATGACATGCAAATACGTGTCTAGGAAGGCCCTATGATAAAGGAAGATGACACACATTTGCGTGTCATAACCTTACGACGCGCATTTACGACACTCTCTTACGACACACAAAGGAGGGCCCTGTCATAAAGAAGACGACACGCAATGCGTATCATTAAATCCTCTATCATAAATGAAGATGACACACTTTTGCGTGTCATAAACGTAGTAACAATTTGCGATACACTTTCACAATGTGCATTTTAGGCATAATAAAGAAACATATATACATACCAAACATTCAATTTCATCTAAATGTCAAACAATGTATCAAAAATATTATAGTACACTACATCTCAAAAGAGGATGATACCTAACATTCACACAGTTAACAAAAAACATCGTACACCACATGTTAGAAGATGATGCACTACCTAACATTTCATTGTTAACAAAAATATTGTTTATGGATACAAAAGATCACCGATAAATGAAGCCTGTAACAAAAGTTGATCATTCTTCATGGATTTCATCAATATCATCATTTATGTATTCAACTTTGCCACCCCAACCTGAGAAAAAAATGCATATAATGTTTGAGTTATAAAAAATGATCCTTTCTTTAATAGTGAGTGCTATATTCAACAAATAAACATAAAATGTAAAATTTCCTTTCGTATTAAAGCATTATACTTTCAAATAAATGAAATTACATTGTTATTTCTTGCATATAACTTAATATTTCAATTATTAGATTAGGATGTTATATTCTACAAATAACCATAACATGATCCTATTTTCAATTCCTTTATTACTAAATTAAAGTAGTGAAAGTAGAATACTATATTTACATTGTCATTGACCAACACTTCAATTCCTTCAATTCCTCAACTATCTACTTCATGAACTATAACATTTAGTAGCCACATTCAGTAATTATAGGCTGAATTGGACACTACACAATTACATATAAATGATCATTGCAAGTGGAACACTATTACCACAAAGAACTGAAGGTAAGAAAAAGTTTATATATGTCTTTCAAAAAGAAAGTTTATATATGTCAATGTAAAGAAAGAAACAAAAAATTAATGTACACATAACAATGGAATGAATTGGTGAAAATGTAAAGAAAGAAACAAAAAATTAATGTACACATAACAATGGAATGAATTTGTGAAAATGTAAAGAAAGTTACACCTGATATAAACTGCTAATTTCATTATATTAGTAATTTTCCAAATTTACCATTATATACAATCAAAATGGTTAACTTGGAAACATGTCTGAAACTTTTATAGTTTAATTGGGAAACAATAAAGTATTACCAAATTACCCTTGCTGTCAATTCACGTCGAATCTCCAACTCCTTGGCTCTAAAAATCCATGAAAAAAATTTAACAATGGAGTTTATACCATAATATTTCTTAAAATCTAGAAAAATAAACCTTATTGTAGCAGATCTTGTCGTCCGACATTGAATACAACTGGGCCTTCAACCATACAACCTATACATACATGTAAACAAAATAAATAATAGAAATACTACATTGATGTTATCATTTTTTAATGCTTGTTTTATACTTGGTTGGCATACAAGTGGCTTATGTTAATGTTTGAAACTGTATAATTTAGTAGCCAGTGAAATACCTTTTTCTGCTTGAACCACGATTCTTGAGAATCCATAAAGAATGAAGCCTTTTTGACTTGAAGGCTTGTCTATAGCTTTGTTGATAATCCCCACAACTAAGTCATCAGAAACAAGTTGTCCTTGAGAAAAAATGGGTCAAGAATAGTAAGAAGTAAAAAGAGGACGAGTCTGTTGCGAAAAATGTAGAGGCAGTAAAACATGCATTCTCCATAGCTTCCTTAGCTTTAACACCAAAAGGAATTTTTGCAACAATAGTAGCTCTTAGCATATCCCAAGTAGCCAAGTGACACAAACTGTACTCATCCTTAATAATTGGTGACTAGGTAACCTTTCTTGATCCATGTGGGCCTGCAAACATGATTCATCCAGAAAAAGATCCTATTTATGTCATATCATGAGATACAAAATTGAATACATGGTTAAGTCACTAGATGAATATGAGAACATTCTAAAAGTACTTAAGAATAGCTAAGAGAATGTATATGAGATAATTAGTTAAGAACAAAATCTTAATGTAAAGAGCTACATATGATTTTGATTTCTAAATAAATATAGATAATTATGAATTATAATTGGATTATGACTTCATTATGGAATGAAGAGTAAATTTAGTTGGAATGAGGTCCAAGCAAAACATAATAACATAGTCTACTACAAAAATAAGAATACACAACTTATAAAGTTAAAGTCAAATATAATTGGATGAACTAGATCATTGAAAAACTAGGTTGAAGCCTTCCATTCAGGGATAACCTAGAAATCTTTTGTGAGTAATAGAGTATACGTAATCAAGATAAGAAACTATATGTCACATAAGAGAACCAATTATATTCTCCAAAATATTTAACTATACTTAGAGTAATGTCAAATATGGAGATGATTTTATTCACAGAATTCACACAAATTAAATTTTGTCGAACCCATTAATGAAGTCTTTCCTTTTAAGCTAAGTATGAGTGGTCCACTTCAACCATAAGACCTTTATTATTCTAGTAATGGGATTTTGATTTCAATTTAGTATTTGGATATTGGAACGTTGCAAAAAAAAACTATTAAATAACGTTTTGATATACTGGGATATGATCATCACATTAATACTTGTTGTGCTCTATATTAACATGTTTAATCCATGAATAATCTTATTATTCTAAAGGTCCATAGTCGGTCATGATTGTGGGAGAAAATATGAAGTAAGACTAATATAAAATGGATTGGTTGACTCTCACTAAATGAAAGTAGGCAAGTAGTTGTAACCAAGTTTCATAGGTACTTGTTAGAGAACTAGTACTGAACGGAATTGCATCAAGGCCATCTCATAGATCGCAGTTATGAGTGACACTTGATCAAAGGTACTATCTTTGTATCCTTCACACCTGAGATACATAATGGGACTTAAGTGTAGGGAGTGTTGTGCTTTGATATGACCAACTGTTGTTCCTTGACCGGGCAGTTATAAAAGCCATATTCAGGTATAGTGTGAACTATGCAAAAGGCTTATGTAGTCAAGATGGGATTTGTTCCTCCTATGTGTTTAGAGTTAGACATCTAACGCGTGTTACCCAAAGTTGAATTACAAATGAGATTGAATGCAATCTAAGGCTCATGTTCAACAGGATGTCTGTAACAAATGGATAATTGATCAACTTACCTTAATACAACAATTGAAGCTTAGAGCTTTTTGGAATTGGATGTTGATGAATGGCATTCTTCGTCATATGTTATTGGGGGCAGTGAAATGTTGCTAGACGTTCACCACTGCATATATCAATCTATGATGAGTCTTGTGCAAGTGGGAGATTGAAAGATCTAGTATGCCTAAGAGTCATTATAGAATGATATTTCTAATAATATATGATCCTATAGGGTCACACCACATAGCAAGTTACCGTTAATTGATTATTTATTAGTATAATTTCATTAATTTGATAATTAATAAATATATCAACACTTGTATTTAACTGGAAGATTATTATTTCATGGAAATAATATTTTACTAATTGAGAATTTAATATTTATGGAAATAATATTTATTGGAGAAATAACAACTTATGAAATATATCATAAAGTATGATTATTTATAAGTTATATTTATATCTTAATAAACTAGTTCAATTTATATAAAATATAGTTTTATATAAAATAAGATATGTATATATGACTAGTTATATATATATATATATATATATATATATATATATATATATATATATATATATATATATATATATATATATATATATATATATATATATATATATATATATATATATGTTGGGAATACTTTATAAAAATGATTAGTTTTTATAATGATAATATATATATATATATATATATATATATATATATATATATATATATATATATATATATAAACTAGCCACGAGACAACTTTTGTCAATTTTACCAGTTGTGAAACCGGATTTTTGAATAAAAACCCAACAGTATGACCATATTCATCTCCCGTATGTATCATTGGTACAACCTGCAAAATTATGCAACCATTTTTTGAATAATTTAATTTTAACTTTTTAAAATTTGTATTTTTGATATATTAAAACTTGTGTGTTGAAAGTACAATGCTATAATTTGGTGGTTATTTCCAAGATATACCCAATTGTAGCATTGTGCTTTAATTATTTATAGAGATAATTTGAAAAGTAGAAAGTACATTGCAAGAAATAGCAAGACACTTTCTATTTTAGAAAATAACCATAAAAAATAAAAAACAATATTGTAGCACCTGATTCTTGGTACGTGTTCTTTTTATTAATTTTTAAATATTTTGCATTTGATCTTGGACTCGGTGAGTTGAAGGACCAACTCGCCGAGTAGAAGCGGGATGAGGCGCGGAGTTTAAGTTGTGGACTGGGCGAGTCGAGTCCCGGACTCAGCGAGTAGACCCTGTTTGGGCAAAAACCCTAATCCGAAGGTTTGCACCCTATTTAAACACCTTAACTCGGCCTCCTTAGCCCCATTTGCTCCCAGAAGACCCCCATAGCAAACCCTAGACGTTTTTGAAGCAATCTAAGGCATTTGGAGTGATTTTGGTGTTTTTGTGATCCAAGGAAGGAAGGAAAAGCTTGAAGGATCAAGAGGAGCCTTGAAGGATTCGGTTTTGGGCATCATTTGCAGACTTCAGAAGGTATAAAGTCTATACCTTGCTTGCTCTTTTGATAGATCCCATTTTGGGGAGTTTTAGGGCTTTTCTAAGCCATTTTGGTCACCAACTGTGATTGCAAGCATGGTTTGAGGGTGATGTTTCGGATCTAGGTCCTTTAAGGGGTTACAAGGCAGAAAGGAGTGGCTTTTGCACTCAAGGAAGGCCCCATGCATTGTGAGAGCTTGTTTTAAGATCTTTTGAGCTTAAAGTCTCATGCAAGCATGTAAAGGTTGTAACTTTACGTGCTAGATCGATTGTAGAAGCATAGATCTACATTTTGATCAAGTGTTGTACATCAGAAAGAGAAGATTCAGTGAGTGGTTGTGACCAACTCGGCGAGTCCCTTCTTGGACTCGGCGAGTCCTAGGTTCTGTCCCATATCAGTTGAGGGTCATAAGGACCCATTTGAGTGTGGAAAGGTTTTAAGGGGGTCCCAAGGGGTGACCCAACGTTCTGAACTAAGTCATTGTTCTGGAAATTCATGGGACTCGGCGAGTGCATGAGCAAACTCGGCGAGTCCAAGGAAATCTTCATAGAACTCGACGAGTTGTTCATCAACTCGGCGAGTCGAGGACAGAACGTGTTCATAGGATGAAGATGAACTCGATGAGCTGTTCATACAACTCGGCGAGTCGGATGAGGAGTTAGTCGATGCTCATTTAGAAGGAAAACTCGTCGAGTCATCGGCTAACTCGACGAGTAGAGACGGGTATGAGGTCTAATGGAAGGATAGGGACTCGGCGAGTTGGCAAGCCAACTCGGCAAGTCAGGTCAACTACAAGTTGACTTTTGACTTTGACTAGGTCAGGGGTAAAATGGTCATTTTACCCTAAGAGTAGATGTCAGTTTCTGACTAAGTGTTTTGTGGGAATTATAGCTGGAGGATTTCTGGAGCAGCAGCAGCGACAGTCAGAGGATTCCCGCACAGTTCAGCAGCTACTACGAGGAGAGTTACCTTCCAATAGCGGTGGGTCTACAGCCACAATGCCGACCCACCAGTAGGGATCGTATGCTAGATGTTTGTCTTTATGATATTCATCTGTGTTGTTACTACCTGATATGTTATATGCTAGTGTGATATGGTATGAGATAGTGATAGAGTTTGGTTGTTAGGACCGAAAGGTAGGTTAGGCGCCCCAGATATGCCTAACAGTATGTTATGACATGTTTAGCTACTAGCATGATATATTTCATGAGGTAGAGGTAGTAGGAGGGGGAAGAGTCCCCGAGATTCGGTTGTTAGGACCGAAGGGTAGGTCGGACACCCCAGATATGTCGGACAATAGATTATGCTATGATATATGTGATAGTAGTAGTAGGGGGTGAAATAGTCCCCGAGGTTCAGTTGTCAGGATCGGAGCGTAGTCAGCACCCCAAAATGGCTCGACATGGGTAGGTTAGCGCCCCAGAATGGATTGACACGGGTAGGACGGCACCCCAGAATGGCCGCATGGGTAGGTCGGTGTGACATCCCCATTTTCATGGCCAGAAAAGACCGATTTTGTTTATGCTTTATAAAAATCAGAGTATCTCTTTTAGTAAAAAACGTTGCGGAATTTGTTCCTAGTAAAACATGATAAATACGTTATCAAAGCATTTCCAAGGAAAAGTATTTTTATTCATTTTAAAACATTTTGGATGTCATTGTCAATATAGAAACATAAGCATAAACAGAACTTACATTCATTATCGCTAGTGATTTACATCTCCTTAATCTCTCAGTGTAATGTGACATCATAACACCACCTATGATATAAATAAACTGAGTGGGTCAGGTTGGGAAACCTGGTGAGTACATAGGGTTTTCAACCCACAATAATATAATTATTATGTTTAAACAATTAAGCAATCAACCCAATTACCCATCCCCATTATCTTCTTTATTCTTAAGGATCTACCCTAAGAATCAACTATTTCTCGTTCACTCATTCCCAAGGATCTTCCTAAGGAATCAGCACAAAGTCAATCGTTGCCACGGTTTACACAACGGGCACTAAGTCTGCATTGTCGTCAGGGTTTAGGCATCAAGTCTGCATGATCACCAAGGTTTAGGTATCAATTCTGCATGATCACCAGGGTTTAAGCATCAAGTCTGCATGATCACCAGGGTTTAGGCATCAAGTCTGCATGATCACCAGGGTTAAGGCATTAAGTATGTATGATCACCTAGGTTTAGAGTACACCGGGTGAACACATTGTTCACAACACCTACAGGTTGCGAGCCTGCTAGTGTTCCACTGGATTGTCTAGAATAGTCTGTGGTTGTCATCCATACTCTGCTGAATGACGGGGCCATCGTTTGGGAAAAGGCTTCTCACATCGTCCACCTCTCACCCTCACCTCGGGGTCTATAACACCTCTCAAATCATCATCCAACTCATATTCAATCTATTACATCTACCCATGTTTTACCCCAACATTATCGTAGATATAAAATACATATATATATACAGTTTAAATCATTTAAAACATGTATAAAATCGTTCATCCAGCATAGACAGCAAGTATTCAGATAATATGCACACATAGCACGTAATTTATATAAAATACTTCATATCTATGTGTAAGATGAAAGTAACTATGCACTCACTTGATTAGGTGGTGATTCCGAACTCAGACAACACTTCGTTATCTCAAAACAATTTTCCTCGTCAAAACCTAGTATCAATAACACTAGGCTTTAGTTTTTAACGTTAACCGCAAACTATTTAATAGTCTAGCTATTATTACTATTATATAAGCGTTAAATAACACTCAATATAACTCATAATAATAGCCCAAATAATTATTTTAAGGTCCTAATAATGTTACTATAATTAAATAAAAGCTATATTAAATATAGTATAGGCATAGCTCACTTACAGCGGGTTTTTATTAAAAATCTGGCCTCGCTGGAGCAGCGTTTCCGAGCCGAAAGTTTTTCTTCTCGGAGCCGTCGGGTGCTCCGGGGCTTTCTTCTCATGCTAGGGAGGTTCCCTAGACTTGGGAGGGGTTTAGGGAGGCTAGATAGAAGTTATAAAGAGAAAGAAATGCTTATGGTGTGAAGAAATAATGAAGGGTTCACCCTTTATTTATAGGGATTTTTATAGTAAAGTAGCCGCTAAGTTTCGTCCGTATCTTCCGCGTACGAGCTCCGTTTTTTACGTTCTTTATATACACGCATTGGTATTTACGAGGACTACAACTTTCATTTAGACCTCGTCGGCTAATTCTCCTTCTATCTCATATTTACAAAAACTGTATGGTATTTATCGCGCTCGAAAAGTAGCGACTAAGCTTCGTCCATATCTTTCGCATAAGAGCTCCGTTTCTGACTTTATTTATATCCATGCGTTGGTATTTACGAGTACTACAACTTTCATTTAGACCCCATTGGCTAATTCTCATTCTATCTCGGATTTATAAAACCGTATCAAATTTATCGCGCTCGAAGAGTAGAGCTTCGTTCAGAACTTTCGCATACGAGCTCCGTTTTTTACTGTCTTTTTATCTTTTAACTCATATTAACGATATCTTCATTTCTTGTTTAGATTATTTTGGCTGAAAATCAACCGATCTAAAATTTGAATTTTCGGGCTGTGCACTGCTATGCTAAATCTTAGAAAAAATCGTAAGTTCCTCATACGAAGTCAGATTTGGGCGTTCTTTTTATGGACACTCTCGGTTTTACATTTTCTATGACTTTTGTTTAGATCGTTAAGGCTGAAAGTCACTCTATCATAAATTCACTATTTACACTTCCCAGTGTCGTGCCGGTTCCTTCGCGAAACTTCGACGGGTCATAACTTCTTCGTTATAACTCGGATTTCGGCGCTCTTTATATGTGCGGAAACCTTGTAACATATACTACAGCTTGGTTAAGATTATTTATTCTAAATAATAATTTGCTGAAAAGTCATTTTCGACCCCTATTATCTCTAAATAACTAGCCCGGATCTATGGGCGTTACAATTATCTCCCCCTTAGGATGATTACGTCCCGGAATCATCAAAGAAACAGGGCTCACATGATGACTCCATACGTTATCTCTTCATCCTATGTAATAACTGTAACTTTGATGTTTCTTCAAACGAGTATCTAACTCTAAGATTTCTTGACTACAGGCGGTGCCTGATCTTGGACCCACTCCCTATCTCACGTTCGACTCCCAATTATGACCTTCAAGTCACAATCTCGATCCTTACTGGAGACTGCTTCTTCCTCTTAACAATCCTAGGATTACTACGATTGACCGATGTATCGTATTGTAATGACCTAACATCGTATGTTGCAACGCTTAGACTCAGGTCTTTTAGAGTCAAACTTCTAGAACAGACTATACCTCCCTTCATGTTCTAATGTGAGATGATCACATTTTAAAAGGTAGCATTTCTAGCTACAAGCAACCGTCGCGATACCTCTACCGATCACTTCGATTATCTTTTACTTAAATCCTATGGCTTAAGTCATATGTTACATCGAACTTGGTTCTCTGAACCACGTAACATACTTATTGTAGTCGGACTCAATTCGATATGACCACTAGGGTCGGAATATCAACAATCTTTTTAGTCATTACCGAAACGATGGTAACGACATACTTGAACAAAACTATATCAATTACTAGCTTCTTGGTAACCTTGTGACTCTCCCTGATCCAAGCGTGAGTCCTGTGCTTCCGGTAGTATATGCATCTACTACCTTTCACACATACTCATACTCGTCCCAAGTATTGTCTTGCAGTTTTCCAATTCACCATACAAGAAAATCACATAACAGTTTAACACATCAGATAACAAAACGAAGGCTTTTATTATTTCTTGAAACGATTACATAGGTGTTCAAGTTCATCCTGGACTATGCCTCTAATAGGCTACATCATATGGTTCTATCTCTTTGGATACCTCATAACTCAATCTTTGGGTATGAATTCCTCATCCTTGGTTCCTGGCGTTGTTTTCCGCTTTGTCGAGGATCATGTGGAATGCCCTTGGCCTTGGTGGTGTGTTTGGCCTTGCTGCCTCGTTTTTCTTTGGGCAGTCCCTAGAAATATGCCATTCTTTGTTACATCCATAGCACACCTTTTTGTTGGATGCACATTTGCTGGCGTAATGCCTTGTCTTTCCACATTTGTAGCAAGTCACCTCGCTACATTTCCTGAAGTGCTTCTTTTTACACTTCTCGCACCACTTGGCTTCACCTCCTCCTCCTTCTTCAGTCTTTGAGAATTTCCTTTCTTTTTTGGATTTTGAAGATCCTTCATGCTTCCTTTTCTCGCAACTTCAGCTCTCTCCAGGCCCTTTTCCCTAATCTGGGTCTCAACATTCCTGGCTGCCCAGATGGCTCCTTTCAAAGTGGTTGCTTGCTTGACCATTGGCCCAAAGTCTGCTTGTAGCACCTGGTTTCCGGTATGTGAATTTTATTTGAGCATTGCCCTAATTTAGCCTTAGACTCGGCGAGTCATAGGGTCCGACTCGCCGAGTAGGGACGAGACTCAGGACGCGATTTAAGTAGGCGACTCGACGAGTCCATATCCTGGACTCGGCGAGTCACCGCTGCGGGATGAAACCCTAAGTTTCAAGGGTTTGCACCCTATTTAAACTCTCATTCCGCCCCAACTCGTCCCCATTCACCCCCCAGAACTCCCCTACATCGTTTTCCCTTGTTTTCTTGAGAGTTTGAGGTGTTCTTGGTGTGTTCTTGAAGGTTTTGAAGTGTAAGAGGAGTAGATCAAGAAGAGGAGAAGGAGATCAGCCATCCTTGTGTCATTTCAACATTTCCTTTGAGGTATAACCCGTTTTCCCCTTGATTCTATGCTTAAAACTTCATTTGGGTCCTTCTTGGTCAATTTCCCAAGTTTGCATGTTCATTATATGTTGTAATAAGGCGTTTGGCCTTTGGATCTATGTAGGATTGAGCTCCAGGAGCTCAAATCTGTTAGCTTTTTGGTCCCATAAGGCTTGTTAGCCCTAGATCTACCATTTTGAGCCTTATAATCCATATTGGTGAATATCCACACGTAAAGTTGGAAACTTTACGTGTGATTCGTGTCCTAGAAGTCCAGATCTATGAATGGCATGGTCTGGAACCGAGCAAATCGGTATATTTAAGGAGTGCATGGCGACGACTCGGCGAGTCGCATAGGTGACTCGGCGAGTCTGGTCGCGAGTCACCGAATTGGTCCCTTCTTCATGTGTCGAGTTGAGCCTTGAGTCACAGGGGGTGACTCGGTGAGTTGGGAGCTGAACTCACCCATGTTAGGACTCGGCGAGTCAATGCCCTGACTCGGCGAGTCCAAGGCAATCTTCATAGCTCAAGAACAGACTCGGCGAGTTGTTCATACAACTCGGCGAGTCTTAGCATAAAGTGTTCATCGGATGAAGATGAACTCGACGAGTTGTTCATACAACTCGGCGAGTAGGATGAAGGTGTTGAATGGCAGTTAGAAGGCGAACTCGTCGAGTCATAGCCCGACTCGACGAGTAGAACCAGGGACCCAGGACATTGGTTTGCTAGGGACTCGGCGAGTGGTGATCCACTCGGCGAGTCGGGTCAACTGAAAGTTGACTCCAGCTTTGGCTTAGAGTTAATCCAGGGGTAAAATGGTCATTTTACCTAAAGGACAGTTAGCAGTGTTTGATTGAGTATGTCGTGGAAATTGCAGCCGGAGGACTACCGGAGCAGCAGCAGTCAGTTAGTTCCCGATCAGTTCAGCAGCTACCTTGAGGTGAGTTACCTTCCAGTAGCGGTGGGTCTAAGGCCACAATGCCGACCCACCAGTAGGGGTTGTATGATAGATGATTCTCTTTGTGATATCATTTAAGTTCGCTAGTACCTGATATGTTATATGCTAGCGTGATATGTTGTATGTGATAGTAGTCGAGTTCGGTCGCTAGGACCGAAGGGTAGTCAGACACCCCAGATACGTCTGACAGTATGTGACGATATGTATGCATGCTGGCTTGTTATGTTATATGTGATCGTAGTAGTAGGGGCGAAATAGTCCCCGAGGATCGGTTGTTAGGACCGATGGGTAGTCAGCACCCCAGAATGGCTTGACACGGGTAAGACGGCACCCCAGAATGGCCGTATGGGTAGGTCAGCACCCCAGAATGGCTTGACACGGGTAGGTCGGCACCCCAGAATGGCCGTACCGGGTAGTCAGGCACCCCAGAATAGCCTGGCAGTATATATGTTATGTGTTTGTATGGTATGCGGTACGTTGGGGGAACTCACTAAGCTTTGTGCTTACGTTTACAGTTTTGTTTTCAGGTACCTCTGCATCGAAGGGGAAGGAGCCGGCGCGGTAGCAGCACGTCATACACACACTCTTCGGTTTCCGCATTTCTGAAACTTACTGGGATTGTACTCTGATATTTGATGGGATGTACGGTTTGGCTTTTGAGAACATGGTTGCAATGTGTTATGGTGTGAACAAACAATGTTTCTTTTATTTAGACAATGTTTATATTTATTAATGTTTTCTAAAGTAATATCAAAAAAAAAAAAAAAAAAAAAAAAATTTGGGTCGTTACAAGTTGGTATCAGAGCCCTGGTTTGAGGGATTCGGACACGCCTTCGGGAGTGTTTGGACTCAAACCGAGGGATTGAAAGATTTTTCCAAAAGAAATTATTCTTTAAAACCCGGAAAAGAGTCACGAAAAAGAGTAAAGTGTGTGACGTGCGCGACCGGCCGAGCTCAAGTAAGTATTCCCCATAGTACCCATACAAGTTTATGTTATGTTTATCAGCTTTATGAATATTGCATGCTAGAATAGGCTAAGGATCTAGGAGTGATGCCTTATGTGCCTGTTTATTTGTTCCAGCTTATTGAATATTGCATGCTAGAATTGAGTAGACAGCAGTAGGGTAGCCTGTTTAGGTTATGCCTGATAGTATGAGCTTAGCATCCTATGTTAAGTGTCGTTTCTTGTTCTAAGAACAGTTTTGGCTTGAGTCTGTTTTTCCTTATCCGAATGCTGCTTGCTTCATGCTTGGTGGGATTCTGAGTAATGGGAGTGAGCCACTAGGTAAACACCTCACACCACATGTAATCAGGGTTGAATAATCCCAAAGTGTTGGAACTGGCCCTATTGCGCAGCTCTTGTTTGAGTCCAACCGTTGTAGGGACGGACCTTTTACTTGAAGGATTATCTAATCCTCATTACATGTGATGGTGTTTAGGTGGTGGCTAACTGGCATTATGAGGAGACCTACAGCAGCTGAGGACCAGTTGTGTTGAACTTGAGTTCTCCCTAGGGCAAGCCTAGGGTGAGAATATCGGAGAGTAGCAGTAGTAGAGGGGAGTTGGTGGAGTCGAGGAATTCCTCGGAGAAGGTACGGATAGATGTGGAAGGTAGTATGGGCCCGTACTACTGAAAGCAGAGGATCCGTACCCGAGCCGAGGAAGGCCAAGACGAGACCAAGGAACCTGTAAGTAGTTGAGATCCCTCAGAAAGTAGCAGTACCACTAATGATTATTATTGATGTTTTGCAGAATGGTGGTACTTCGACCGAGACCGACAGATGGCGGGTCAGGAGAGGGGTCAGGTTCGGGATCTGGCACCGAGCCGATTGAGGAGAGGCTACGTGAGTTCATCACGTCGGAGATAACTAGGGGCATCCTTGAGTCGACCCCCATCATCTTTGGGTCGATCAAGGAAGGGATCGTGGAGATGATGGAGGATCGCCTACGGGCATTCAGGAGCGACTTGGCCTCTAGCCAGTCAGGATCTCGCACACTGTCCTTCAAGGACTTCAGGAGCAGTGGTGCGCCGGATTTCCATGGGGTGAAGGACCCCATTGTCGCCAGGCGGTGGATTGCGGATATCGAGTCCGCCCAGTTGATCAGCTTCTGCCCCGAGGGGTCGAAGGTGAGGTACGCAGCAGGGTGTTTACGGGACCGGGCCCGAGATTGGTGGGAGTCAGTGGGTGACTCGATGGGAGCCTCGGCTGTCGAGGCAATGACCTGGTCGGACTTTGTGGCTAGGTTCAGGGCAGAGTTTGCGCCAGCGGTCGAGCTTCAGCAGCTGGCCAGGGAGTTCTTAGACATGAGGCAGACGACAGAGACCGTGGCGGAGATCACCGCCAAGTTTCGGGAGAGGGCTTTATTGGTGCCCCAGTATGCAGGTGACGAGGATATGAGGAGGACTCGTTACCACGATAGGCTACGAGCTGACATTCGGGAGCATGTTAGCTTTTCGGCTTGCCCCACCCTGGACTCCATGATTGCCAGGGCTAGGGAGAGAGAGATAGATTTGGAGCACATCCGGAAACGGAAACTTGAGGATGGTCAGGCATCAGGGGCTTCGGGGAAGAAGCCCAAGGGATCAGATGGGAGGCCGAAAGGCCAGTCGGGACCGAGCCGCTGCAGGAGGTGCGGCAGGCCGCACGAGGGGGCGTGCAGGATGGGATCGTCAGGCTGCTACAAGTGCGGCAAGTTTGGGCATATCAGCAGGGATTGCACTGCTCCTGCGACCGTTATTCAGACATCGGAGTTGCTGTGTTTCCACTGCAACCAGAGGGGCCACAAGAAGGCCAATTGCCCCATGTTGACAGCTTCAGCGCCAGTGAAGGCGCCAGCTCCAGCGACCCTGCGGATCACGGATGGCCGTCAGGGCAAGGCAGAGGCTCCAGTGGTGAGGAGTCGGGCATTTCAGTTGACTGCCGAGGAGGCACGCGCCGCGCCCGATGTGGTGACGGGTATGATTCCTTCCTTCTATCTTTTATTTTTCGTTGTTATGATATTGATATGTGCTCTGTGTGTATACATGTGTATTAGGATCGTTCCATGTGAACGGCATCCCGGTTCAGGTATTGTTCGACTCGGGTGCATCCCGATCGTTCGTTTCTCTCGCTCTTAGCAAGAGATTTCATGAGACTTCAGGCGAGTTAGATTGCCCGTTAGAGGTAGAGATTGCCGATGATCGATCGGTGCGAGCATCGATGGTGTTTCGAGACTGTGTCCTGCGACTGTTTGAGGAGTGTTACCTGGTAGACTTGGTTCCCATTCCATTGCGTGGGAACAAGGTGATTATTGGTATGGATTGGTTGAGCCCTAATGGGGCAGTGATAGATTGCGCACAGCAGCTAGTGCGAGTCAAGACCCCAAGCGGGGGAGAGTTAGTGATTCATGGAGAGCGGCCGCAGTGTGGACCCACTGTATGTTCAGCAGCGAGGGCTCGGCGCTACCTTCAGCAGGGATGCGCGGGTTATGTCGCGTACGTGATGGACACCCGGGAGGCGGGTAAGGCGACCGTGAGCGAGGTCCCGGTGGTTCGAGATTTTGCTGATGTTTTTCCGGAGGAACTACCTGGGATACCTCCGGAGCGACAGGTGGAGTTCAGGATTGACCTCGTTCCCGGTGCGGCTCCGATAGCCAAAGCACCGTATCGGTTGGCTCCTCCCGAAATGCAGGAGTTGTCTACGCAGCTGCAGGAGCTGCTGGACAAGGGATTTATTCGGCCGAGCAGTTCGCCCTGGGGAGCCCCGATTCTGTTTGTGAAAAAGAAGGATGGGTCGCATCGGATGTGTATAGATTATCGGGAGCTGAACAAGGTAACGGTGAAGAACCGTTACCCGCTTCCGAGGATTGATGACCTCTTTGACCAGCTTCAGGGCGCATCTTGGTTTTCCAAGATTGATTTGCGTTCGGGTTATCATCAGATGAGGGTCAGGGAGGAGGATATGCAGAAGACCGCGTTTCGGACGCGCTATGGCCATTACGAGTTTGTGGTGATGCCGTTTGGGCTCACCAATGCTCCTGCCGCGTTCATGGACCTCATGAACCGTGTATGCAGACCGATGCTGGACCGGTCTGTGATAGTCTTTATCGATGATATCTTGGTTTATTCCAAGACCCGGGAGGATCATGAGGAGCATTTGAGAGAGGTGTTAGAGACCCTGAGGAGAGAGAGCTTGTATGCCAAGTTCTCCAAGTGTGAGTTTTGGTTGCGCGAGGTGCAATTTCTGGGGCACCTCGTCAACCAGAACGGGATTCTGGTCGACCCGGCCAAGGTCGAGGCCGTGATGAGATGGGAGGTTCCGAAGTCCCCATCTGAGATTCGGAGCTTCCTAGGATTGGCAGGCTACTATCGGAGATTTATCCAGGATTTCTCCAAGATAGCCGTGCCCCTGACGCGGCTGACGAAGAAAGCCGTGGTCTTTCGGTGGGGACCCGAGCAGCAGGCTGCATTTGAGACGCTGAGACAGAGATTGTGTGAGGCGCCGATCTTAGCCCTGCCAGAGGGCGTAGAGGATTTCATGGTTTATTGCGATGCGTCCATTTCTGGGTTGGGCGCGGTGCTGATGCAAAGGGGGCATGTCATTACTTACGCTTCGAGGCAGCTCAAGCCTCACGAGGCGAACTACCCGACGCACGATTTGGAGTTGGGGGCGGTGGTATTTGCCCTCAAGATTTGGCGACATTACCTCTATGGGGTTCGGTGTACCATCTACACGGACCACAAGAGCTTGAGGTACCTCATGGACCAGCCGAATCTGAACATGAGGCAGCGTCGGTGGTTGGATGTGGTGAAGGATTATGATTGCGAGATCCTTTACCACCCGGGAAAGGCCAATGTGGTGGCCGATGCGCTTAGCCGCAAGACGGCACCGATCAGGGACGCCTGTTTGAGGATGACTGTGGTGACTCCCCTGTTGGAGCAGATTCGGGAAGCTCAACAGGAGGCTATCAAGGAGGAGCATCGGAAGAGCGAGCGCGTAGTAGGTCAGGTTTCCTCCTTCGATTATGATAGCCGAGGGTTATTGACACTACACCATAGGGTGTGGGTGCCGTATCACGGGGGCGTGCGCCAGATTTTGATGGAGGAGGCGCACAAGTCCCGATTCTCTATTCATCCCGGGGCGACGAAGATGTATAGGGATCTTCGTCTAGACTATTGGTGGCCCTGCATGAAGCGGGATGTGGCATGGTACGTCGAGCGGTGCTTGACCTGCAGGAAGGTCAAGGCCGAACATCAGAGGCCGCATGGCAAGATGCAGCCGTTGGACATTCCACTGTGGAAGTGGGAAGATATCATGATGGATTTTATCACAAAGCTTCCCAGGACCGCACGTGGAGTGGATTCGATTTGGGTCATCGTGGATAGATTGACCAAGAGTGCTCACTTTATTCCGATTCCGGAGAGCATATCGGCCGAGAAATTGGCCGACATCTATATCAGGGAGATTGTGGCACGGCATGGGGTGCCAGTATTGGTGATCTCGGACAGGGATGTGCGTTTTACTTCCAGGTTTTGGAAGAGATTCCATGACGAGTTGGGCACTCGTCTGCATTTCAGCACCGCCTTTCACCCGCAGACAGATGGACAGAGTGAGCGGACCATCCAGACTTTGGAGGACATGTTGCGGGCGTGTGTTCTGGATTTCGGTGGTAGCTGGGATACCTATCTTCCTTTGGCTGAGTTCTCCTACAACAACAGCTATCACGCGAGTATCGACCGCCCTCCCTTCGAGATGTTGTACGGACGGAGGTGTAGGACCCCGATATGCTGGGGTGAGGTTGGCCAGAGAGTTATGGGAAGCACCGAAGTGGTGCTCAAGACGACTGAGAGGATACAACAGGTCCGGAGCAGGCTTCAGACTGCTCAGAGTCGACAGAAAAGTTATGCCGACAAGCGTCGATCCGATTTAGAGTTCCAGGTCGGGGATATGGTCCTCCTGAAGGTGTCGCCGTGGAAAGGCGTCATCCGATTCAGGAAGCGGGGCAAGTTGGGCCCGCGATTCATCGGACCGTTCAGGGTCTTAGCCCGGGTGGGCAAGGTAGCATATAGGCTGGATCTGCCAGCCGAGCTTAGCCAGATCCACAGCACTTTCCATGTTTCGCAGTTGCGGAAGTGCCTAGTGGACGATTCTGCAGTAGTACCTTTGGAGGATATTCAGGTTGATGACAGCCTGAACTACATCGAGCGCCCAGTCGCAATCCTCGACAGGAAGTCGAAGGATTTAAGGAACAAGAGGGTGGAGCTAGTGAAGGTGCAATGGCAGCACCGCAAGGGTTCAGAGTGGACTTGGGAACCGGTAGACGAGATGATGGAGCACTACCCCGAGCTGTTTCAGGATCAGGCAGCAGACTTCGAGGACGAAGTCTAAAATAAGTGGGGGAGATTTGTAACACCTGGTTTCCGGTATGTGAATTTTATTTGAGCATTGCCCTAATTTAGCCTTAGACTCGGCGAGTCATAGGGTCCGACTCGCCGAGTAGGGACGAGACTCAGGACGCGATTTAAGTAGGCGACTCGACGAGTCCATATCCTGGACTCGGCGAGTCACCGCTGCGGGATGAAACCCTAAGTTTCAAGGGTTTGCACCCTATTTAAACTCTCATTCCGCCCCAACTCGTCCCCATTCACCCCCCAGAACTCCCCTACATCGTTTTCCCTTGTTTTCTTGAGAGTTTGAGGTGTTCTTGGTGTGTTCTTGAAGGTTTTGAAGTGTAAGAGGAGTAGATCAAGAAGAGGAGAAGGAGATCAGCCATCCTTGTGTCATTTCAACATTTCCTTTGAGGTATAACCCGTTTTCCCCTTGATTCTATGCTTAAAACTTCATTTGGGTCCTTCTTGGTCAATTTCCCAAGTTTGCATGTTCATTATATGTTGTAATAAGGCGTTTGGCCTTTGGATCTATGTAGGATTGAGCTCCAGGAGCTCAAATCTGTTAGCTTTTTGGTCCCATAAGGCTTGTTAGCCCTAGATCTACCATTTTGAGCCTTATAATCCATATTGGTGAATATCCACACGTAAAGTTGGAAACTTTACGTGTGATTCGTGTCCTAGAAGTCCAGATCTATGAATGGCATGGTCTGGAACCGAGCAAATCGGTATATTTAAGGAGTGCATGGCGACGACTCGGCGAGTCGCATAGGTGACTCGGCGAGTCTGGTCGCGAGTCACCGAATTGGTCCCTTCTTCATGTGTCGAGTTGAGCCTTGAGTCACAGGGGGTGACTCGGTGAGTTGGGAGCTGAACTCACCCATGTTAGGACTCGGCGAGTCAATGCCCTGACTCGGCGAGTCCAAGGCAATCTTCATAGCTCAAGAACAGACTCGGCGAGTTGTTCATACAACTCGGCGAGTCTTAGCATAAAGTGTTCATCGGATGAAGATGAACTCGACGAGTTGTTCATACAACTCGGCGAGTAGGATGAAGGTGTTGAATGGCAGTTAGAAGGCGAACTCGTCGAGTCATAGCCCGACTCGACGAGTAGAACCAGGGACCCAGGACATTGGGTTGCTAGGGACTCGGCGAGTGGTGATCCACTCGGCGAGTCGGGTCAACTGAAAGTTGACTCCAGCTTTGGCTTAGAGTTAATCCAGGGGTAAAATGGTCATTTTACCTAAAGGACAGTTAGCAGTGTTTGATTGAGTATGTCGTGGAAATTGCAGCCGGAGGACTACCGGAGCAGCAGCAGTCAGTTAGTTCCCGATCAGTTCAGCAGCTACCTTGAGGTGAGTTACCTTCCAGTAGCGGTGGGTCTAAGGCCACAATGCCGACCCACCAGTAGGGGTTGTATGATAGATGATTGTCTTTGTGATATCATCTAAGTTCGCTAGTACCTGATATGTTATATGCTAGCGTGATATGTTGTATGTGATAGTAGTCGAGTTCGGTCGCTAGGACCGAAGGGTAGTCAGACACCCCAGATACGTCTGACAGTATGTGACGATATGTATGCATGCTGGCTTGTTATGTTATATGTGATCGTAGTAGTAGGGGCGAAATAGTCCCCGAGGATCGGTTGTTAGGACCGATGGGTAGTCAGCACCCCAGAATGGCTTGACACGGGTAAGACGGCACCCCAGAATGGCCGTATGGGTAGGTCAGCACCCCAGAATGGCTTGACACGGGTAGGTCGGCACCCCAGAATGGCCGTACCGGGTAGTCAGGCACCCCAGAATAGCCTGGCAGTATATATGTTATGTGTTTGTATGGTATGCGGTACGTTGGGGGAACTCACTAAGCTTTGTGCTTACGTTTACAGTTTTGTTTTCAGGTACCTCTGCATCGAAGGGGAAGGAGCCGGCGCGGTAGCAGCACGTCATACACACACTCTTCGGTTTCCGCATTTCTGAAACTTACTGGGATTGTACTCTGATATTTGATGGGATGTACGGTTTGGCTTTTGAGAACATGGTTGCAATGTGTTATGGTGTGAACAAACAATGTTTCCTTTATTTAGACAATGTTTATATTTATTAATGTTTTCTAAAGTAATATCAAAAAAAAAAAAAAAAAAAAAAAAAAAAAAAAAAAAAAAAAAAAAAATTTGGGTCGTTACACTGCTGGTAATCCATGTGCAAACTTGTTGACCTTGGAGAGCTCAGTTGGAACTAGGTAAGGAACAAGCTTCATTTTCTCCGTAAAACTTGCAGCATACTCGATGACACTCATCCTTCCCTTCTTTAGATTCTGGAACTCATTGTTGATCTCCAGAAGATCCTGCTCAGAGCAGTACTGCATCTTTAACTGCACCAGAAAATCTTCCCATGACATCTTGCTCACTTCTCCTTTGGGCATCGAATCAGCTAGTAGCTTCCACAAGTTTAGTACTCCAGATTTCAGCAGAGGAACCGCGAGAGCGGTCTTCTGCCTGTTGCTACACTCGCAACTCTCAAACATCGTCTCCACCTCGGAGATCCAGTTCATGACTTCCACCGGCGTAAGGCTTCCGGATAGACTCGGTGCTTTGGATGCCATGAAACCCTTGTATCTACATCCATGTCTGTCATTTCCTCCATCCTGGTGGTTTCGCCTAACTATCGGTGGGTTGGCTTGACCAACAATCCCACTGTAGTTTCCTCCTTCTGACTGTCCATCATTCAGCTCGGGCTGTTCAATTGGTACCATAAGTTCTTCTCGGTTCTGTTGAAGTAAATGCCTTGTTTCCTCCATTTGGCGATCCAACATCATTTGGATCATCACTTGCACTCCGGCCATCGTGATTGGCTCAGGTGTGGTTACTACAATAGGTATTTGTTCAGCCACTGGGGGCTGTTGATTCCTATCTCCATTCGTGTTCCCGACTCCACTTCGGGTTCTAGCCATTTTGATCTATACCCCAGATCAGATGTTCCAAGCGAAATGATGAGAATTAAGATAGGAAAGATTTTATTTACGATTGACGTGTAAATCTCCTTATTACTCCGAAAAATTACACGCCAGTTATAATACTGTAATTAAACGTTTAGAAATCTGAACACATAAAATTTCCAGATTCGGTCGACAACAGACCATAGATCCGATCAAACAATAGCATATAGCATCACAAATCATTTAGCACATAAAACCATTTTAGGCATCCTCCCTAATTAAGCTAGTGCTTGTATGTAAAATATAGCAGTCACTCATCTCACAATCATCGTTTAGCATTCTAAGTTTAAGTCTAGAAATTTCCTATAAATTCCTAGTTCGCTTAAACTAATGCTCTGATACCAACTGTGACATCTCCATTTTCATGGCCAGAAAAGACCGATTTTGTTTATGCTTTATAAAAATCAGAGTATCTCTTTTAGTAAAAAACGTTGCGGAATTTGTTCCCAGTAAAACATGATAAATACGTTATCAAAGCATTTCCAAGGAAAAGTATTTTTATTCATTTTAAAACATTTTGGATGTCATTGTCAATATAGAAACATAAGCATAAACAGAACTTACATTCATTATCGCTAGTGATTTACATCTCCTTAATCTCTCAGTGTAATGTGACATCATAACACCACCTATGATATAAATAAACTGAGTGGGTCAGGTTGGGAAACCTGGTGAGTACATAGGGTTTTCAACCCACAATAATATAATTATTATGTTTAAACAATTAAGCAATCAACCCAATTACCCATCCCCATTATCTCTTTTATTCTTAAGGATCTACCCTAAGAATCAGCTATTTCTCGTTCACTCATTCCTAAGGATCTTCCTAAGGAATCGGCACAAAGTCCATCGTTGCCATGTTTTACACAACGGGCACTAAGTTTGCATAGTCGCCACGGTTTAGGCATCAAGTCTGCATGATCACCTAAGTCTGCATGATCACCAGGGTTTAGGCATCAAGTCTGCATGATCACCTAGGTTTAGAGTACACCGGGTGAACACATCGTTCACAACACCTACAGGTTGCGAGCCTGCTAGTGTTCCATTGGACTGTCTAGAATAGTCTGTGGTTGTCATCCATACTCTGTTGAATGACGGGGCCATCATTTGGGAAAAGGCTTCTCATATCGTCCACCTCTCACCCTCACCTCGTGGTCTATAACACCTCTCAACTCATATCCCATCTATTACATCTACCCATGTTTTACCCCAACATTATCATAGATATAAAATACATATACAATTTAAATCATTTAAAACATGTATAAAATCGTTCATCCAGCATAGACAGCAAGTATTCAGATAATATGCATACATAGCACGTAATTTATATAAAATACTTCATATCTATGTGTAAGATGAAAGTAACTATGCACTCACTTGATTAGGTGGTGATTCCGATCTCATACAACACTTCGTTATCTCAAAACAATTTTCTTTGTCAAAACCTAGTATCAATACCACTAGGGTTTAGTTTTTAACGTTAACCGCGACTAATTAATAGTCTAGCTATTATTACTATTATATAAGCGTTAAATAACACTCAATATAACTCATAATAATAGCCCAAATAATTATTTTAAGGTCCTAATAATGTTACTATAATTAAATAAAAGCTATATTAAACATAGTATAGGCGTAGCTCACTTACAACGGGTTTTTATTAAAAATCGGGCTTCGCTGGAGCAGCGTTTCCGAGCCGAAAGTTTTTCTTCTCGGAGCCGTCGGGCGCTCCGGGGCTTTCTTCTCATGCTAGGGAGGTTCCCTAGACTTGGGAGGGGTTTAGGGAGGCTAGAGAGAAGTTAGAGAGAGAAAGAAATGCTTATGGTGTGAAGAAATAATGAAGGCTTCACCCTTTATTTATAGGGATTTTATAGTAAAGTAGCCGCTAAGTTTCGTCCGTATCTTCCGCGTACGAGCTCCGTTTTCTACATTCTTTATATCCACGTGTTGGTATTTACGAGGACTACAACTTTCATTTAGACCTCGTCGGCTAATTCTCCTTCTATCTCAGATTTACAAAAACTGTATCATATTTATCGCGCTCGAAGAGTAACGACTAAGCTTCGTCCATATCTTTCGCATACGAGCTCCGTTTCCGACTTTATTTATATCCACGCGTTGGTATTTACGAGTACTACAACTTTCATTTAGACCCCGTTGGCTAATTCTCATTCTATCTCGGATTTATAAAACCGTATCGAATTTATCGCGCTCGAAGAGTAGAGACTAAACTTCGTTCAGAACTTTCGTATACGAGCTCCGTTTTTTACTGTCTTTTTATCGTTTAACTCCTATTAACGATATCTTCATTTCTTGTATAGATTATTTTGGCTGAAAATCCACCGATCTAAAATTCGAATTTTCGGGCTGTGCACTGCTATACTAAATCTTAGAAAAATCATAACATCCTCATACGAAGTTAGATTTGGGCGTTCTTTTTATGGCACTCTCGGTTTAACATTTTATATGACTTTTGTTTAGATTGTTAAGGCTAAAAGTCGCTCTGTCGTAAATTCACTATTTACACTTCCCAGTGTCGTGCCGGTTCCGTCGCGAAACTTCGACGGGTCATAACTTCTTCGTTATAACTCGGATTTCGGCGCTCTTTATATGTGCGGAAACCTTGTAACATATACTACAACTTGGTTAAGATTATTTATTCTAAATAATCATTTTCTGAAAAGTCATTTTCGACCCCTATTATCTCTAAATTGACTAGCCTGGATCTACGGGCGTTACAATCGGCACCCCAGAATGGCCGTACCGAGTAGGTCGGGCACCCCAGAAATGCCTGGTAGTATGTATGTTATGTGATTGTATGGTATGTGGTACGATGGGGGAACTCACTAAGCTTCGTGCGTACAATTTTCAGTTTTGGTTTCAGGTACCTCTTCAGCGAAGGGGAAGGAGCTGGCGCGGTAGTGGCACATCATACACACACACATTGGTTTTCCGCATTATGAGATGTTCTGGGATTGTACTCTGACATTATTATTATTTCCATGTGTTGGGTTTTCAGACATGAAATATGTTTTGTGAAATGATATGATCGGATGGTGTTTTACTACAAATGTTTTACAAACCACTTAATTTAAATGAAATTTTTGGGCGTGAAAATTGGGTCGTTACAAATATGTTGTTTCTATTTTTTGTTGAAAGCCTTTGTTGTATAAGCATAGTTTCTCATAACAACAAAAGTCTCTTATAAATCGCCTGATGGTAACAATAACAAAGTCATCATGGCATTTGTAAGTAAAAGGGTTTGTCTGGATGGATAGAATGTAATAAGAAAGGTAATGGATTGATTTATTACATTTCATAATCAAGTTTGGTTGGCTTATAGGAAAATAATGAAATTTCATATGTAATAAGCACATACCATACACACACTTTGCTTTAGCAAAACCAATATGCAGTTTATTTCTTTCCATAAGTAATCCATTTGAAGCAACTTCTGTATCACTTTGTGCTAACTCCCACTCATGCTCTGTACCTAATGTCCTAATCAACCCAGAACCACCAAAACTTTATCAAACATAGAACTCAATAAATTAACATGAAAAATCAAAGCTTATATTTGAAGGAGTAATAAGTGGCACCTAACTTCATTAACACATTAAAGTAAGCTTGTTGTGTAACGCCCCATTTCTGGTATGTAATTTAAATAAAGTATCTTCATTTCTTAAGGGGTACTTGACGAGTCTGTAGCCTGACTCGTCGAGTAGAGACGGGATGATCACGCGATTTAAGTTGGCTACTCGGCGAGTCCATATGCTGGGACTCAGCGAGTATGCGTGTCTGGATGAAGCCCTAATTTCAAGGGTTTGCACCCTATTTAAACACATTTATGCGCCCCAAACCAGCCTCCATCACCCTTAGAGCGTCCCTTACTAAACCCTAGCCTCCCTTTAAGCTTTTTGGAGAATTTCTCATCTTGTGAAGGATTTTTGGTGTATTTTGAAGTTAGAAGAAGAAGAGAGAAGAGAGGTTTTCAAGAGGAACAAAGGAGATCTGAGTTTCTTGTGTCATTCCAGCCTCCATTAAGGTATAAAGCTCAAATTTTGACTTGTCATCATGTAGATCTTCTTAAAAGCTTGCTAGTGTTGCTTTTGAGCCATTTTCTAGACTTTGAGGTCGATTTATGGGAAGTTAAGATGAATGAGTTCAGATCTAAGCATTTCTGGACTCCTTGAGCTCAAGGTTGCCACCTTTATTGAGTTAAACACCCATTCCAAACCTAGATCCCCTCTTTTAGCTTCTTATTGGGCATTTTAGCTTCGTATGTGCATGCATGAACATAAAGTTAGAAACTTTACGTGTGAAATCAATCCTAGAAACCCAGATCTATGTTTTGGATGCATTGGAATCAAGCAAAATCGACTGTATAGCAATGGCATGCTTAGGAATCGGCGAGTTGTTCTTCAGACTCGATGAGTCGAGTTGCGAGTCCCTGTTTTTCCCCGATTTGAGGGTTTAGGATGAATCAGTGAGTGAGGAAGGGACTTGGTGAGTTAGAGTCAGATCTAGTAATGGAGGGACTCAGTGAGTCTACGCCCTGACTCAGCGAGTCCGGTCAACTGAAAGTTGACTTTGACCCGAAAGTTGACCTTGACCAGGGAGTTGACTTTGACCAGGGGTAAAATAGTCATTTTTCCCTAAGGGCATTTATCAGTACCTGATCTAGTGTTTTGGGATTTGTAGCCCGACAATTCCGGAGCAACAACTAGTTTTAGAGTTAGCATCTCAGCAGCCAGCGTTACGAGGTGAGTTTCCTTCCAGTAGGAACGGGTCTATGGCCACAATGCCGGCCCATTTAGTTAGTAGTAGTTTCCAGACTTCGGTCCGATGCAGTAGTTCAGTGTGCTTGATGTCTTTGTGACACAAGCATGTCTTTCCGTTATGTGTTCCGGACTTCGATCCGATGCAGTATGCAGTTTATGTGTTATGTTAGTCGATATGATTTTGCTATGCTATGTTCAGTCAGTTTCCGGACTTCGGTCTGATGCAGTTTCCGGGCTTCGGCCCGATGCAGAGGGCAAGGCCCTGGTTAGTTTCGGACTTCGGTCTGATGCAGTTTCTGGACTTTGGTCCGATGCAGAGGGCAAGGACTTGGTTAGTTCCGGACTTCGGTCCGATGCAGCTCCCGGACTTCGGTCCGATGCAGAGGGCAAGGCCCTAGTCAGTTTTCGGACTTCGGTCCGATGTAGTTTCCGTACTTCGATCCGATGCAGTTTCCGGATTTCGATCTGATACAGAGGGCAAGGCCCAATATGTGCTATATATGTTATTGTATGGTATGTGGTAGTTTGGGGGAGCTCACTAAGCTTTGTGCTTACAATTTCAGTTTTGATATCAGGTACCTCCGCTAGCAAGGGGAAGAGCTCGGGTTGATGACACCGCACACACCACAGCTTCAGTTTTATCCTGGGAGTTTTATTCAAATATTTTGATACAATTCATACAGTTTTGTTTTGACACAGTTACCATGACCTTTGAGTTATTCATTTCATGGTTTTTATTATATATGACATTCGTTGATGTGATTCTTTTGGGTCGTATTTTGGGTCGTTACGTTGGCTTGTCGCCATGCCTTCCCATTGTCATTTGCCCCTATTACACCATCTCTAGAAGCTTCGGAATCCCATATGATCATGAAACTCAAGCATAATCATGAAGGTCCTTCTAGAGTTTGACCCGGTCAAACCCAAATTAGGACCTCTCTAAGCCCACCCCATGCATATGTATATGTACATAAAACCAAACAAAATATAGTATTTATTCAATTTTTAAGCCAATTCAATGTTGTATCTGGTTAGATAACATCACAATAATCAAAAAGATATTGAAAAGAAAAAGCATGCATCCATTAAATCGAAAAAAAAAACTTTTTGAACCTTTATAGTTACTGATACAAATTAGAGAAGCTTTAAAAAAATTAGGTTAAAACTTACAAAAATCCATATAAATTTATAGAAATTACATTGTTTAACACAATAGCTTGAATCTTGAAAAAAAAAACTAAAAAAAAAAAAAAAAAAAAAAAAAAAAAAAAAAAAAAACTATTCATTTAAAGAATTTGTAGCTAGAATTTTGGAAAAAAATAATAATAAATATATGAAAAAACAAACATACCTTACCCGAAGTTGTAGCTTGAAACAGAGGTGTTTTTGCAGCTTAAAGCCATCATCAAACTCTTGATTAACATAACTAATAGGAATGCCAACCAAACATAATCATGGAATGTATGACTCATTCTATTACCTTGTCCATTTCATATTTCCATTTCATCCAACCCAACAGACTCATGTTGGAATCAATTATCATAATAAAACAACATTTTATAAATTAAAAAAGAATCACGAGTGGAAAGAATCTCACCCATAGGATGCCTGTTTATACGCCGATAATCCTCTTGTCATATTCTGGTTTCCAGTGCCTTTATCAAACAAAGTGACATGAATCATTGAATTGAATTTATCATACATTTCAAAAATCTCCCCACAAACAGGGAAATAGTTTATAAGTGGCTCCTTACAATAAACAAAGAATTTAAAACATCATATTCAATTTTTCATATGCAAAATTCTAAAATCAATTTATTAAAAAGTATAACTAACAGATGAAAGTAAAACATACAATAAGAACATTCTTTTATTGTTAACCAGCAAGAAGCGTGGCCACTTCATTCATGCTAACAAACCTATCCCATTTACATCACTTCCCTTAAAGAGCTAATATTTCTAGTAAAAGAAGTGTAAACTGTTTACTAAAAAGTGAACTTCAAAAAGAAATTATTAACATATATTTAGTAAAATCAATTTCAAATTCATTACTATAAAAAAGGTAAAAACAAATTACTAAAAGAGAACATTGTTTCCATCGCACCTACATATTTTCCTGGTATTTAGTAAAATTATAGGCAATGCATAAGTAGACATAATGTCATCTCAAAAATCCAAAAGATATCCTCTGCAATGAGCAATGGCATTGGTTAATTTTCAAAAAGTCATAAGAATAAATTTTTTTAAGAGAATAATAAATTAGCAGGAAGATGCTTATAAAGTTCACAAAACTAAAGTGAATCTATTCACTTTTTTTAAGAGAATAATAAATTTATGCTTATAAAGTTCACTTGAAAACCAAAAAAGTCCTTCACATGTATAACTGTAGTTATGTCTTTTAATTTGTTTGCAATTGTCTTCTATTAAGGACAAAACAAAAGTAAGTAGTTATCACTGGTTGTTCCATCTTCTTTCCCTTTCCCTTGAGTCATTGAGTGAGACTCTGAAAATGAGAAATACAGATGGTGGATGGAACAACCGGTGATAACTGCTTAGCGTTTTGTTTTATCCTTCAAGGAAACATAAGTAAATAAAGATTAAAGTGTAATTATTTTGAAAATACATAGATGAAATAACCAGAAACACTATATATAAGTAGGTAAAGTTGTATAAAAAATTTGCAAAAATTCTACAGCATTTACAGCTTCTAAAGTATAGTCCAACAACCTCACCAACTCTTTTCCCAGCTCATAAGCACAAAGGCATACATCACTTTTCATTTTAGTCATCTGTTGCAAAATATATAGCTATATTAGTGCATAAAATAAGTTATCTGCACTTGAACTTAAATAAATAGACCTGAGATGTAATTATTGAAGAAGGTTTCCATAAGGGAACCAAGCTCTTCCTCTAAGATTTGTGTTGCTAAAGTACGGTTGAATGGAGGGATTTGATCATGGATCTCACTTAAAGCCTATAATAATAGCAAATTAGAGTAAAATTTGAGCTTATTTAATCAAGGAAAACCTTAAAACACAAAAATCTAACCTTAGATATTAGAAAGATAATAATATATGGACATGTTGAAAGGGACTGGCCAACTGCATCAGCAACTAAAAGCATGTCACAATGAAAATTGATGACCTAAAATGACTAGGAAGAAATCCAAGAGTCTAACCAACACAACATTAAGAAAAATTAGAAAAAAATATATTATTTTTGTCATTAAATTCATTTGCAGTTGTACCTTTGATAAAAGTAGGTTCCAAGTGTAAGTAACATTGTTTCTTTTAACACCGTTTCGAATTTGTATTGTGAATTGTGTTCATTGATCTCAGAGTATGCACTTGAATTTTTTTTACCTTCTAATCTATGCTATCCTAATTCAGATTGCAGCTGAATCCAAGGAGCCAAGAACCTTCCAAGAAACAACATCATAAATCGTGTAAGTAAATTATGAGCATATGTGACAATCATGTGAGATAAGGGTAAGAATGTACCTTAATATGTGAAAATGGCATTAAATGAGACCTGCATTTGAAATAGTCATTAGTTTCTTGTGCATTGTAAACTTGAGGAAGTGGTTTTGTCTTCATTTTAGAGATATAGTAATAATAGATTATGTTTGTATCAAAAGCTTTAAGTTCAACCATGATGAGATATGTGCTAGAGAGTTCTGTAAATCAGATAATGTTAACATCAGTGTTCTAAAAGGCGCGCCATGGCGGGCGCCAAGGCGTGGCGTCGCCGTTACGAAAAGTTTCATAACGTTACTGTTAAGCGTGACGCGTGGCAAGGCGTGATATAGCGCGTTATGGCGTGTTATGGCGCGTGTTTTTTCGTTTGAGATATGTTTTTTTGCTCTTTTTTATACCTTTTCTAATCGGACATACAAGTATTGTGTTTTTTATTAACTTTTTGTTATTAGTTGTTGATATAATACTTCTAAAAACTAGGTATATTTGATATAAATTTATATTTATGCGGTAATATAATTATAAATTAATACAAAATCGCCGTCTTACATCACGCCTTGAAAAACGCCATGGCTCGCCATAACTCGTTAAGCTTGAGGCTTGGCCTTGCCGCCACGCCACGCCTCACGCCTTTTAGAACCTTGGTTAACATAAATGGCAGAAATGGCTTAAAATGGATTGATGTTATCATAAAGGCAAAATCGTCCAAAGGAGGGCCAAAATGCAGATTGGCCATTCCAAAGCCTATAATAATCATCAAAACTTTATCCATATTTACTTCACCTTGAAGATCTTAATCAAAAAATTAAGAAACTCATTTTCCTTCTTTTATGCTCTTTTTAACCCTAAGTAAGTGATAAGAACATTTCCCTTTTCCCTTCTTATAGTCTTTTATTAACCATCAGGTGTAAGTTGCAAGAGCATATTAAGAAACAAAGATAGATATATAAATAGAAAAACATTACTTTAGTAATAGTTATAAAAAATCTAAACGAAACGTATGTAAATAATTGAGCTTAAATCCAAGTCAGAATCTGAATAAGTGACCAGCATGAAGCTTTGTGATCACAACTCGCAACCATGAAACCATCCCTAACCAACCTATTCCATAATGGCAGTCTGAATAGAATAGAAACCCCATGACAAAAACAGTGCATATCCATCTAACTATGAAAATATGGCACACAAAATTCAATTATATAAAAGATTGATATAAAACAATGGAACGTTAAAAAGGAAACATATCTACCAAATTCGTAAGAGAATTCAC
Organism: Lactuca serriola; assembly: GCF_051521515.1. Classification (NCBI taxonomy): domain Eukaryota; kingdom Viridiplantae; phylum Streptophyta; class Magnoliopsida; order Asterales; family Asteraceae; genus Lactuca; species Lactuca serriola. The sequence continues at coordinate 160,387,132 of NC_136416.1, read as the reverse complement.
GACATACCAAGAAATTTCTATTTAATCAATAAACTTAGAGCATCAAATCAAGATTTTTACGTATGTATCTAGATTTAAACCAATTTGGATTTCAACATATGACCATAAAAAATATAAAGCTTACCATCCCAGATGGAAAGAGCCGTCTCATTTTCCCATTCTTTGTAGATGCCACAATAGTCTTTCAATCATAGTGGAAGTCCTTGCCAAAAAAGCCATTATCACTAATCACTAACAATAATACAAGAAACAATATCATAAAATGTGAACCGCATGTACAATAAGGCAGTGCAAAAGAAGATGCTTTTAAAAAATTGTCCTACCGATATATATATATATATATATATATATATATATATATATATATATATATATATATATATATATATATATATATATATATATATATATATATATATATATATATATATATATATAAAATGAAAATAACTTTGGTTGACTTTTGAGATCGGGGTATGAAACGTAAAATAATACAGTGGAGCAAATTTCTCAATTTTCATACCCCTCGTGTTATGTATGGGCCCTCAAGAGATCTTGCACTATTCCCATTATCATTTAGTAAGCTACAAACATTAGCTAGATTAATCCCATTTAAAGATCTTTGTAGCGAAAACATTAGGTACATGGGAACTTTCTTTGTATATAGCTGAAGATACAAATGAACACCATTTTTTTTTTAAGAAACAATTATATTTAATTGAAATTTTGGATGGCAAAATCAACCATGAACTCCTGAAGGTATCAAATATTCAAATTGTACCTGATAATTCAACATTTTCATAATCAACAAAACAATAATAAGTCACAATCTCCTTCAACTATATACGAATAGAAACCAAACAACTTTATTCAAGTAACAAACCATCAAACAAGAAAGAAACTCAGGCAATAAAACAAAATATGGTGTGCATAACATTTTCCTTGAACATTTGGGAATAAAATGACACACCCAATTTATATACTAACCCTAATATTTCTTGATTACGATTGGAAGGAACTAAACCTGAATTTCTTTATGTTGTTGGGATAAATGAATTGTGTGTTATGAAAGAATATACTTCAACACAGGCAATTTAGGTTTTCAATCAACATCACTTCATGAACTGTCAAGAACATTGATAAATTGTAAAATCAACTAAAACCAATGACTTGATGAAAATTGGAAGCATATATGTATATAAAGATGAGACCTTTATAAAAATTAACATGGTTGGAAGAAAATCCAGTCCAAAGTAATCGATCATGCGAGCATAAACCAGAGTAGAGAAAGAACGATATTATGAGGATGAAAGAAACTTTTATTTGTACCTATAAGTGAAAGACTAAAGAAGAAAATGAGAACATTGCAAGGAAATCTTAGACCTTTTGGTTTTAATCGATTGTCTGCTTGGACGATTCTCAATCGATTTTCTGATAATCATCACTCAAAGGATGTGCGATAATGGACATTCACTTCACGTAAGTCCGAAATCAAACCAATCATATTTTCAAAACCAATTCTTAAGTTTTTTTTTTGGCATCAATTGAAGTAGAAGGGAATGGTTTCTCTGTTTCCTTAGGTTACGATCGGAAGGAGAGATAGAGAGAGTAAATGACAAAGGACGGAAGCCAACATTAGGTAACGGGTGTTTGGGTCAAAGGACGATGTTAGCAAATAATGTAGATTTGAAATGCAATCAATGGCCCCGATTTTTTAAATGTAGATTTAAGAGTTCTCTTTTAATAATATATATATATATATATATATATATATATATATATATATATATATATATAGAGAGAGAGAGAGAGAGAGAGAGAGAGAGTGTGTGTGTGTGTGTAACGACCCAAATTTCACGTCCAAAAATTTCATTTAAATTAAGTAGTTTATAAAACATTTGTAATAAAACGTCATAAGATCATATCATTTCAATAAACATATCTTGTGTCTAAATACCCATCACATGAAGATAGTAATAATGTCAGAGTACAATCCCAGAATATATCATAATGCGGAAAACCAAAGTGTGTGTGTATGATGTGCCGCTACCGCGCCAGCTCCTTCCCCTTCGCTGAAGAGGTACCTGAAACCAAAACTGAAAACTGTAAGCACGAAGCTTAGTGAGTTTCCCCCATCGTACCACATACCATACAATCATATCACATACATACTGTCAGACATTTCTGGGGTGCCCGACCTACCCGGTACGGCCATTCTGGGGTGCCGACCTACCCATGCGGCCATTCTAGGGTGCCGTCCTTCCCGTGTCAAGTCATTCTGGGGCGCTGACCTACCCATGTCGAGCCATTCTGGGGTGCTGACTACCCTTCGGTCCTAACAACCGAACTCGGGGACTGGTCCCCTCCTACTACCTTTATCGCATATAACATAACAAGCCAGCATGCAAACATATCATCACATACTGTCAGACGTATCTGGGGTGTCTGACTACCCTTCGGTTCTAACAACTGAACTCTACTACTATCACATACAACATATCATGCTAGCATATAACATATCAGGTAGTAGCAATCAGAGATGATATCACAAAGACAATCATCTGATATACGAACCCTACTGGTGGGCCGACATTGTGGCCATAGACCCACCGCTACTGGAAGGTAACTTACCTCGTAGCTGCTGAACGGTGCGGAAATCCTCTGACTGTTGCCGCTGCTGCTCTGGAAATCCTCCGGCTATAATTCCCACAAACACTTAGTCAGAAACTGACAACTACCCTTAGGTTAAAATGACCATTTTACCCCTTGACCAAGTCAAAGTCAAAGTCAAAGTCAACTTCCAGTTGACCTAACTCGCCGAGTTGACTCGTCAACTCGCTGAGTCCCTATCCTTCCATCAGACCTCATACATGTCTCTACTCATCGAGTTAGGCGATGACTCGACGAGTTTTCCTTCTAAATAAACACCGAGTAAATCCACATCCGACTCGCCGAGTTGTATGAAAAACTCCTCGAGTTCATCATCAACTGATACTTATGTCCTGACTTGACTCGTCGAGTTGTATGAACAACTCGTCAAGTTACTCTTCATCCTATGAACACGTTCTGTCCTCGACTCGCCGAGTTGATGAACAACTCGCCAAGTTCCATGAAGGTTGTCTTGGGCTCGCGGAGTCCATTCGTGCACTCGCCGAGTACCATGAATTCCCAGAACACTTTTCTTAGTCCAGAACGTTGGGTCACTCCCCGGGACTCCTAAAACCCTTCCACACTCAACCGGTCCTTATGACCCTCACTGATATGGGACCAAAACCCTTGGACTCGCCGAGTCCAGGAATGGACTTGCCGAGTCGGTCACATCCCCTCTTTAAAATTTTGATTTCTGATGTACAACACTTAACCAAATGATAGATCCAGGCCCCTAAACTCAATCTAGCACGTAAAGTTACAAACTTTACGTGCATGCAATGGACATTAGAGCTTAAAAGGCTCTAAAATGGTTCTTTTGTTGCATGGGGCCTTCCTTAGTGCAAAAAGCAACCTAGATCTGACTTGTGGCACATAGAATGACATGATACAAAAGTCCAAACCCCCAACCATGTTTGCAAACATGGTTGGCCACCAAAAATGGCTTATAAAAGCCCTAAATCACCCCTTCCTTGGGTCGGTTTCATAAATTTATGTATTTAGTAAACTTCGGTTCGGTTCGGTTTTTCACGGTTTATTAAATTTATGAAACCGACCCAAACCGAAAATTTCGGTTTTTGAAAATCCCAAACCAAAACCGTCGGTTTCGGTTTCGGTTTTGTCGGTTTTTTTTTTGGTTTTTCGGTTTATGGGTTCGGTTTTGCTCACCCCTATAAGTGAATATATGGTTGTTATGTATCTAAGCTAAGATATATAAATTTTTAAACGATATAGTTTTAAATAAAGCAAACACAATTTCATTTTCTCTTAATTTTTTTAGTAGAATACTATTGAATTGAGTTAAATTATAGAATGAAAAAGATCAATTATATATCTTTTTAGACAAAATCGCAAAAATGGTCCCTGTGGTATGCATTTTTTTGGGGTTTTAGTCCAAATCACGACTTTTTTGGATTGATGGTCCTTTTGAGCTAATTTCTTTGCGTTTTTGGTCCCTGTGAATAGTAAAATGACTGTAATACCCTTAGGTTATTTATTTTTCATTTCTTTCATTTTTTAAATCTAAATACTTATTTATTTATTTAATTAATTAAAAAATGAAACTCTCTCTCTCTCTCTCGCTCTCTCTCTCTATCTCCCTCTCTCTTTCTCTCTCCCCCCCCCACACACACACCGTATACCCCCACCTCCTTCTCCTTTTTCTTTTTACCCAAGATGAACACTTCATCTTCTTCATCTCTTCCTTCTTAATCACAATTTCACATATAACCCACCAAGTTATCATCTACAACAACTGTTATAGCCCAAAAATCAGTTACATTCGATGCTGGTAATACCAACAAACTCGAATTTCATGAACACAATCTGGGTTCCCCTGTTTCCCCCTTACGACCTGGACCAGTGGTAACCGACCCACCATCTTCTCCATACAACTACATCGACCCACCATCTTCTCCATATAACCATTGTCACCATCTTCATATCAGCAAGAACCAACCCCCACTCTCAATTTCTTTCACATACAGATCTACAAATCTCGATTTCATTTTCAGTGGACCTTGGTCATGGATTTTGAAGATTGTTCTCTGGATGTGACAATAAAGATAAATTAAGATCGATAAAGTAAGGCACCGGTGTTGAAGGTTCAAACTCAATTCCATTCACAACCTCTAATTGAAGCACTAAAACTGTTGGATTAGTGTCTAAGTCCATAACTATTTTGGTATGTACTTGACCCGATGGTGCATGGTCCTTTTGGGTTGCCTTCACCAAAGCAACTTGATTGGAGAAATAAATAAAGAGAGAGGTTATTATGATTTATTAATATGTTATAAGAATAATATACTAAAGGAGAAATTATATTTGTTTAATTAATATTGGTCAATAATTAATTAAGAATTAATTTTGTGATCAAGTGTAATTAATTAAACTAGAGGGGCTGAATTGTAATTATGTGATAGTTGCAAAATAGGGCAATGGTTATCCTTGTTAAAGGATGGACGAATTCAAGGATAAGGATATCCTTAAAATCGTCCAAGGTCCAAGAGATAGGGGTTTTCAAGGCTTATCTTATGGTTACTTGATGGGCAAGTAACTAGATAAGGATAAGGACTGAAACCCTAATCCCAACCCTATATAAAGACCCCTAAGGCCTTAGGATTTCGTACACTTGATCCCTAGAGCATCTAAGGATGAATTTCTACCTCTCTCCTCTCTCTTTATACCTTCTCCACTTGCTTATGGTGTTTGTAAGCCATTAGAGGAGTGACACTTGTGACTCTAAGCCTTCCAAAGTCAATTCAAGGAGATTTGGGATTGTTATTGCTACATAACAATCAAGGTAATATCTTAAACCTAATTATATGTTAATATTGATTCCCATATGCTAGAATTAGGGTTTATAGCCTTGGATAACTTGCATGTACAATAGAGAAACCTAGATCCAAGCATTAGGGTTTGTATGAGCACATAGGATATCTTATGACCAAAACCCATCAGTGGTATCAGAGCCTAGACTGGTTTCAATTGTATTGATGCATTACATGTTCAAAAAATTCGATTTTTGATGTTCTGGAGGCTGGACTCGCCGAGTCCATGTAGACTCGACGAGTCCAAGCTTGACTCGACGAGTCAACTCGTCAGACAGAGGTATATCCGTGATTTCTTGTTGTTTTTGATTATGGATAGTTACCTTATCATGTTAGATCAATATTAATCCGATTATATGATATATTTGACTATATTTTTGATCTAATTGAAGATATTTATCAATTAATAAGATAATTGTTTCCTTATGTGATAATTGTTTAAATTAAATTGATAAATTGTTTTGCAAGAAATCATTAAATAAATCAAATATGGATAATTATGTGATTAATTGTTAATTTAGATTATTTGTTATTTGAACCTTGTTGTTATGAAAAGTTTCATATTTTCCCCTTAGGTTTTATAGTTTAAATTTGAACCCAAAAGTTTTGTTGTTTTGAAATTTAAATAGTTGAAACCCTAATGTTTTGAAAAAGGTTTCAAAACTTGCCCTCAAGTTTTGGAATTTAAATTTTGATTAATAGTTTAATTTTGATGCATATTTAAATTCTAAACCCTAATGTGTTTAAATGTTTCAAAACTTGCCCTCAAGTTTTGGAATTTAAAAGTTGATTAAAAGTTTAATTAGGAATGTTAAATTCTAAAACCCTAGTATTGTTTTGAAAAGTTCAAATCACACCCTTATGGTTTTATTAATTAATTAAGGTGTATAATTAAAAGAGATTTAATAAATCCATAAAAGTTTAGGTTTACAATTTAATTGAATTAAAAGTATAATTGTTAAATTAGACCACCTAGTATTTTGAAAGTATAAAATACACCCTATACTATATATAACATTAAAAGTCTAACATTATATATATATATATATATATATATATATATATATATATATGTATCAGTAAAAGTCAGTCTTACCGTTAGTAGGCATCATTCACGAAGCTAGTCTATAAGGGGTGTTTAAGGAAATTGCCTATAAAATGGCGATTGAATGGGTATCCACTCTTACCCACCACACTCTTGACTAGTGGTGGGTCGTTAGCCGAACGGGTAGGATAGGACAAAACCTTCCATTATAAGTATAATGAATTACTAAAAGTAACTAAATGTTTTCATAAAATTCCCAATCTTAGTTACTTAGGCAAAAGTGAATTGATGCAATTCTACGAAATTACACTTTGTGCCCTTGCAAAGACGTTAGTGGAGCGTGTGTGGTTTACCGGCACACTAAATGGTTCTAAGCAAAGGTAGCAAAGGGTGACTCAATGTTTTTCATAGTTCGATGGAGCGTGTGTGGTTTACCGGCACATCGAATAGATGACTGTAACATGTGAGGGCACCATGTAATTTTGCATGGTTATTCACACCCGCTTTGTGATCCTCGACATCCCAGTCACAAACAAGAGGGGCATATCAAGATTTAAACATGCCATTGAAATGATTCAATGAATCTCAAAGGATCTAGGAGTTTTCATAGGTTTAAAACTTAAATTTCTTTTTCGTTTTTCATGGTGGAAATTAGTGAATCGTCATTCACTTACCTTCAAATTTTCTGCAATTTGTGTTACGGCATCCCTCTCTCGAGTTGTAGAATATTGTGTTGGGTCCTAGCCTTAGTATTTCATTTGGGTGATTTACTAAGGACTCAATCAATCAACTAACTTGAATTCGTTTTCTCCCGTTTTGTAGATGTCAAAGTTCGACAACTATGGTCTTCCCAAATCCCATGGAACAAGCTTTCCACATGAAGATGATATTCCACGATTCGATCAAGGAACAAGAAATCATGCTTCACTTCCTCCACATCCTCCAATTATTCTCCCTAACCCACAAGTTCAAAGGCTTGAAAAGTTCAAGATCACTCAAGCCCTTTTGGCAAGTAAACATAAAGAAGGAAAGTCAGTGTGTGCACACATCCTAGGGATGAAGTCACACATTGATAAGTTAAGAATGTTGGGATCCGTTATCTGTAAGGAGATGGCTGTTGATTGCATTCTTCATTCGCTTCCAAACTCATATAGTGAGTTCGTAAGAGAGTACTATATGATAAACCGCGACGTGACCCTTATAGATCTCACCTATATGCTTATTGCTGCTGAATCAGCAATGGTTTGGCGCAATAGAAAAGCAAAGTTGATTGGTGAATCTGCCTTCAAGACCTCTATGGATATGGACAATGGAAACAAAAAACATGTTATGATCAAAAGGTTTGATCATAAGAGAAAGGCAATGTCTGAAGTAGTTCCATGTCATGTTCCAAAAGAGTCAATTTGCTTTTATTGCCAAGAGAAAGGGCATTGGAGACGAAGCTGCCCCATTTACCTAAGAGATCTAAGAGATGGGAGAGTCGAAACGTATGACTCTAATATAGGTAAAATCCATTAACTAACTCGTTTAAGCTTCTATTCTAGATTCTTAATACATAATGTGATAAGATTGCAATTGATGTTTTGTAGGATCGAAGAAAAGAAAGGAAGCTTAAGGGAAGAAGTGAGCAGAATCTAACCGTGAAGGAATGGATTTTGATCGCATTTCTCGAAGATTAGATTCTTGAGCTACTACTTAGAGTTAGAATTAGATAGCTAAGAAAGATGTATTAGCATAGTTTTTCAATGCATTGCATTGTAAGGACAAATTTTTTTCCGCAATAAAATAAATTTTGATTTTATACTATTTATTTATCCTTGCAATGGCGTATATGAAAAATTGATGTTTGAATGTTTCTATTATTCGCAATAATGGATTTGGTTCTTATTATGTTATTTATGGAAAGTCGAGAGTTTACCAAATAGGGAGAGTTTCTCATCGCCCAAGTTTCAATTGGACAGAAACTTGGAATCATGCGACTTGGTTGCACGATGAATGAGAAATTTCATATTTGGAAATTAGACTAATTCATTGACAAAGTGTCAAGTGAAGGACTAGGAGATCGAGCAAACAAAGTTGCGTGTTGATCAAGTCCACCATAAGAGTAACAATGATATTCGTCATGATTTACTAAAGGTTTAGTAAATATGATTATACTTACGAGATTAAGTGTAATTATGAATTGATTGAAAAAGTTTAAATCACTAACAGAACGAATAAGAAGAATCAAGTAGGCAGAAAGATAAAAGTTTCTCCATTCTAAGAAGAAGGGAGAGTACCTTTTATGCTTTATGATAGGTCTTAATGATTAAGAACCATATCTCAATTGATCCTCTAAGTGAGTCTTAATACAATTGTATGTTTAAGAAGAGGAATCAAGGATTGAAGAAATGGTTAAATCAAGAAGTCAATCATACTTCGTTCCAATAGCAAGTCTTAAAGTTAAGATTGTGACATTGAGTGAAAAGTATTAAAGGTTTATAACATTCATCAAATGTGGAAAAGTTGTGATGTCTTGAATAAGACAAAGACCAACTAGGACCAATTTATGAAGTGTTTTGATAAAAGCTACACTAACTCTTGAATATTTGTTTGTCAAGAAATGTTTTGACAAGAGAATCTTATATGTCAAGGAGTCAGTGGGAGTCTTAATAGTCTTGAAAGGTTTCAAGAACAAATCAAATAAACCTTATCGATCATCACTAGCACACGAGTTGAGGTTTTCAACATATCGTGTTGACATTTTTTTTCCTGTGCGGTTCCAATTGAGTTAATTATGCATGTGAGTTCTATGAGTTCTCATTTTGAACGCATAAAAGGCAAAGCACCTTAATCAATGAAAGGTACATGGATAGGAAAAGGTGAGCTGCTTAACTACTTGGAAAACATGGTGGGCAGTTGTGCTACCATAAAAGCAAGAAATCGAGATCAAGAAAGTTCGATCCATATGAGTTTGAATTTGTTGTAAACTTTGGTTTTGACAAATTCACATGGATAGGAACAAATACACCGTTTAAATCTAAGTGTCATAAGATTTCCTCCTTCATGAAAATGATTGTGAGTAAATGCTTTCACTAAGAAAGATTTTAAGAAGATAGTGATTGTAAAATTGCATTCTCGAATTCGATTATGGTTACGGTATCCCTTTCCATAATTTGAATTGTGAGGTTTAGCAATTAGTCTTAAGTGTTTAGACACAAATATGAACTATCGAAGGCAAAGGTGTATAAGTTCAAGAAACCTTGATAAAAAATTATCAAAGCACTAAGTATTAGAAACATGAACTTAAGAAATTCAATAAGCATTGTTTTTCTGAAAGTTAAGATGTTTATGAATACATGTCAAAGCTAGTGGGAGCATAAGTGTTATGCTTATAATAATCATCATGATAGTGGGAGCATAAATGTTATGATTGTATGATTATTAAGGAAAGTATTGCAAGTTGGCAATATTAATTATAGAAAACAAGAGTCATTCTTTGCAAAGTTGTAAGGATGGAATAGTTGTTTTGCTATAATTAAGGGAGAGAATATTATGCTTCATTTCAAATCTAAAGGTTTAGGTTGAGAAATGTTAATAAATTTAGTCAAGGGTACATAGTGTGTTCTTAAAATTTCGATTATGATTATGACATTCCTCTTCACAATTCGAATTTTGAGAACATAGCAAATAAAACATTATGCGTCGTGTCCCATACGCTTCGGGTATAGGATCGATTGCAAATGCTTTAATGTTTGACCATTCTAAATTTTTCCAAATGTCTAGCGCATTTAGAGGGAAAAGGGACTAGAATTGTTTTTGACTAAAAATAATTAAACAACTATCAAAGGACAATCCAAAGTTAGACGAGGATTGGTCGCTTGTGAGTAGTTGGAAGTATAGTATTGGAAAATATGGAAATGTTTCCGTATTGGATGGACCATATTGACTTTATTATAGACAAGATTCTATTAAGAATAAGTTGTCATATGGAAAATATGGAAGCCTGTCCATATTGGGAATTGAATATTGAAAATCTATGACTAGATTAGAAACTTTTTTGCAAAAGGATGTTCAAAGGAATGTACTTTGAGTGAGAGACATCATATCTAAGGAATTGTCTTGTAACAATCTCCGATAGAGGACTTTGTAATATCATTTGGCAATAGTCTTTGTGAATTTGGTGCAGTGACATTACAAAAGTATCATTGCATAAAATGTTAGAATCTAGCATATTCTATAAGTGGCAAGAATTTGATATTCTTAAACTTAGGAAAAATGGATTTGGAGTTATGAAATGAGAATGATTGGAAATGTGTTCAATATGATCTATTTCACAAAGTAAGAACCATAGTTAAACATTGTGTGCATGCTAGGAGCATGGGACAAGTGTAATAATTCAAGTAAGAAGTTAATTACCCGAAACGAAAAATAATGAGTAATCAATATGGTGATAAATAAAAGGTGTTTTATTTATGCTCAAATGGATGAGGCCATATGAGATTAGTATTATTCTTGTGTTTCACATTTGCATGTTTTGACTTCCAGAATAATTGAGTTTATTAAGAATAATCGAATTATTCAAACGGGCCACAGTCGTTCATATGTTGGAAGTAGATATGAATGAAGATTGTCGTGAATTGGTGTGTGGATTGTCTAAAGAGCATTAGACATAAGCAAACGTTTGCTGCAACGTTCATGAGTGCTTATGAATATGAATTTGAGCATTGGATCAAACCCACGCTCACTTGGATCACTCCATGAATTGTATCACGAGTGATTGGTGAGACGATAACATCTTATATTCTTGAAACCGAGATGTGTGAGTTGTATCTTGCAAATCGGTTGCACATTGATAATATGTAAACGCACTAGTAACTTGGTGTTATAAAACATATTGTTGTGTGTGATTCAGTGAGTGAGTGCAAGCAAGCATTGTATCAAAGTTTATCCGTTCCTTTTATTCAAAGTAGGATAAAAGCGATATCTTTGGGCCCCTCGATGATTTTGTGATGACAAACGTAAATGCTCGGCCGGGCTAGGGCTAATTTGATTTGTTCAATTAGTCAGTCGTCATAAATCGGGAATCGAGATATAGTACAAAGAGAATGATTTGAAATCATATCTCATATGATATCTAGAATGGAGGAATATATGATCCCTTATCTAAGGACACGCGTATCTGATATGATCAGAGTTGACAGCGGCTTTAGAAAGCTACGATTGTAGATCAGGATCTGAAGTCATATGCAGAATAGTTATTAGACTTATCCAAGTGGGAGACTGTTGGATTAGTGTCTAAGTCCATAACTATTTTGGTATGTACTTGACCCGATGGTGCATGGTCCTTTTGGGTTGCCTTCACCAAAGCAACTTGATTGGAGAAATAAATAAAGAGAGAGGTTATTATGATTTATTAATATGTTATAAGAATAATATATTAAAGGAGAAATCATATTTGTTTAATTAATATTGGTCAATAATTAATTAAGAATTAATTTTGTGATCAAGTGTAATTAATTAAACTAGAGGGGTTGAATTGTAATTATGTGATAGTTGCAAAATAGGGCAATGGTTATCCTTGTTAAAGGATGGACGAATTCAAGGATAAGGATATCCTTAAAATCGTCCAAGGTCCAAGAGATAGGGATTTTCAAGGCTTATCTTATGGTTACTTGATGGGCAAGTAACTAGATAAGGATAAGGACTGAAACCCTAATCCCAACCCTATATAAAGACCCCTAAGGCCTTAGGATTTCGTACACTTGATCCCTAGAGCATCTAAGGACGAATTTCTACCTCTCTCCTCTCTCTTTATACCTTCTCCACTTGCTTATGGTGTTTGTAAGCCATTAGAGAAGTGACACTTGTGACTCTAAGCCTTCCAAAGTCAATTCAAGGAGATTTGGGATTGTTATTTCTACATAACAATCAAGGTAATATCTTAAGCCTAATTATATATTAATATTGATTCCCATATGCTAGAATTAGGGTTTATAGCCTTGGATAACTTGCATGTACAATAGAGAAACCTAGATCCAAGCATTAGGGTTTGTATGAGCACATATGATGTCTTATGACCAAAACCCATCAAAAACCCAATCCCATTCAAAGTTCTTCACTTGTAAGAACCCATTTAATAGAATCCTCCATTGATTGAAGGCTCGAAGCAAATAGCTTGAGAAAGCAAGGGGTAGGTGTAACGAGCATCTATATCGGTTCCAAAAAGAACCTTAGACTGCCGGTTGTTAAACATCAAATAGGCGACGACCATTGAGGTGCCGACGGCGAGGATTCTGGACCAGATTTGGGAGGAAGTGAAGCACAAATGTGAGGATTGAGATGGGATTGGTCGGAGTTTGGAGACAATTGTGTTGATGTTTTCAGTTTCAATTACTAGTTTCTTGAGAGATGGAGATGGACAGATTATGCAGCCCTTCCTTGAAGAACAACAACCAAATAAGTGTTTGAAAACCCATTATCCAGAAGCATTTTATAGATTCAAAAATCGATTTCAGTTTTAGAAACAAACAAGGAGATGTGTGGGAGTAGGGTGGAGGAGATGGAGGTGGCTGACATCAGATGGTGGTGGCGGTGAACAGTGATGGACGGTAGAGATGGAGGTGGAGGTGTTCTTGAGATTTTGCGTATGTGTTCTTGATAGTGTTAAGTGTGTGTTTTAGAGAGAGAGAGAGAGAAAGAGAGGTGGGCCCTATAATTTTTATTAATAAAACTTTAAATTAAATAGCAAAAACCATAAAAAAAAAATGTATCATAAAGGCATTTTAGTCTTTTCAGTTTTCTGAGGGACCAAAAACGCAAAGAAACCAGCTCAAAAAGACCACCAATCCAAAAAAGTCGTGGTTTAGACTAAAACCCCAAAAAAATGCATACCACAGGGACCATTTTTGCAATATTGTCATCTTTTTATTGGAAAACATTATTGAAGTTTATAGGGTAAGTAAAAAAATCAATACTTTTTAACGAATATAACTCAAATGTTTTGTCCTTCAATTGAAAAACCATATCGAATGATTTGTGAAAAGCTTCATTAAGTTATTGCATGTTCTTATTTTATCTTTTATTCTATTAGTTTTCATTTAAAACTTTGTAGTGATGATTAAATGGTTATAACTTTTAATGTTTTAAGTTCTTAGACACAATGAAAAAAAAGAACATAAATTTGACCGGTTTACTAAGTCACCTGATTAAAGAAAAATGGTAAACGATATATCATGATTAGTTTGGATATATATATGGATCTAAGCAGTTATCGCGGTAAAAATATAATAGCGGTCACCGGCCACTATTTGAAATCACGGTTCTCGCGGCGCTATAGCGGTGATATAGCGTTTTTTATATTATTTAGAATTTATATATATATATATATATATATATATATATATATATATATATATATATATTAAAGTATTAATCAGTAAATCATACTTTAAAGTTCAACCCAATCCAGTTAATTAGTTAATTAGTAAATCATAATTCACATATCATATTTAGTTAATCATACTTCACATATCATAATTAGTTAATCATACTTCACAAACCGGTTGCCAATACCCCAGTTAATCATACTTTAATACAATCAACAAGAAAACATATGTTATACTTACTATTTTATCATACTTTAACACAATTACAGTTATCAAATGAAATGATTATGTAATTTTATAGTTAATCATAATGTAGTACTTCAAGTTTTCGACACAATTAACAAGACAACACATGCATGGTTTCAATGGAAGTCATGACAGTCACAAAATTACAATTTTATTCAATAGAATGACACAAAAGTTTTAGTTTGGACTAAGAAAAAACAATTTTATTGAATGGAACGACAAAAAAAAATGTTTTTTTTATGTAAAATAGCCCACAAATGAAATTTATTCATATAGCGGTTATAGCGTCGCTATAGCGGTGACCGTAATCGCTTTAAATAGCGGTGAATCGCAGTGCTAATAGCGCAACCGCTATTTTGAAATAGCGTTTCCTTACCTCCGCTAACCGCTATAGTGCCGCTATTGACTATATAGATATAGATCAAAACTACATATTTTAGAGGGTTCTATATATAAACTTAGATACATAATAGCCATATATTTTCTAAGCTGTCTCTCTCTTCCTCTCTCTCTCTCTCTCTGTATATATATATATATATATATATATATATATATATATATATATATATATATATATCATATCATACCATATCATATCATATCATATCATACCATACTATATTATAAAGGAAATATTTTTCGTTTCACCACATTCATTTGAAACTCCTATGCATTTTTTCTTTCACCACATTCATTTGAAACTCCCATGACTTTTCAGTTTCTTCTAATAATAATTATAAGTTGGTTAATAAGGTTTAATAAATATCAAAGCTAAAGTGTAATCATATATAAACTAAATTTCAATATTAAAATAATATCTTTACTTCTACTTATAAAGTTATATATATATATATATATATATATATATATATATATATATATATATATATATATATATATATATATATATATATATATATATAGCTTTTAACATATTATACTTAATTTATTAATTTTAATATAGTATTAGATGTAAACCATTATCATTTTAAAGATACAATTTTGGAACAATTTGTATAGAATACTTAAATTATTAATTTAAATATAATATTACAGGGTCAACTTATATATAAATTTTTGTTTAACTTAAATAATCTAAAAAATATTTTGTAAATAGTTAAAAGTGATAAATTGTAATGTCTTTTTAATAATGATTATAAGTTGATTAATAAAGTTAAATAAATATCAAACTTAAAGTGTAATCATAAATAAACTAAACTTTAATTTTAAAATAATATATTTATTTCTATTTATAAAGTTATGTATTTAACTTTTAATATATAGTATACTTAATTTATTAGATTTAAAATGTTTTTGTATGTAAACAATTATCAGTTTAAAGCTATAACTTTTGAACAGTTTTGACAAAATACTTAAATTATTAATTTAAAACTTAAATATAAATTTCAGTTCCACTTAAAAAACTAAAAAATATTTTGTAAATAGTTCAAAGTGATAAATTGTAGTTATAAATGCAAAAACTAAATTGTAATCTCAATTTAACTAAAATATTTCCTAAATATATTTTTATAATCGTTAAAAGTTTTCATATAAGTAGCTTAAAATAACTTATAATAACAATACTTAGAAATAACTCCATATAAATGATTATATTGTTACGTTTAAAATACAAAACAATGTTTGATGTTTTAAAAAATTATAATGACAGTAATTAAAACATTAAGCAGATAAATTTTAAAAAATTGATTAATAATAACAAGTATAAATAACATTAATCTATATATTATATTTTATTTTATTCATATGTAACTCGTGGGTAGAAGTCATTCAAACGATTGATTAAACTATAATATTAAAATCTCATATTATATTTCTATTTATAAAATTATGACTTTAACTTTTTAACATATTATAGTTAACTTATTAGTTTAAATATGTTGTCGTATGTGAGCAATTATCATTTTAAAGTCACAACATTTGTACAATTTATGAGTTGATGCAAAATAGTTAAATTATTAATTTCAATATAATATTAAACAATTAACTTAAATACAAATTTCAGTTTAACTTGAAAAAAAATCGAGAGATTGTTTTATAAATAGTTAAAGATTATAAATTATAGTGTTAAACCTTAATTGTCATCCTAAATTAACAAAAAAAATGTAACATCCCAAAATTCAAGACCAAAAATTTCAGTTTAATTAAGTTATTATATAAACCAATAGTATAAAAACATTCATATTAATATCTCATGTCAAAGCCAAAGTGTAAATAATCGAAACATGTCAATATAAAACAACATTAGAGTGTAATCCCAAAGATCTCATGTGCGGAAAACATAGTGTGATGCGCTGCGATCGAGCCGACTCTTTTCCTTGAAAACAAAGTACCTGAAACCAAAACTGAAAACCGTAACCACGAAGCTTAGTGAGTTCCCCCATCATACCACATACCATACAATCACATATTGTCAGGCATATCTTGGTGCCCGACCTACCCTGCTGACCATACCGGGGTGCTCAACCTACCCCACTGTCAGGCATACGGGGGTGCCCGACCTACCCCATGTCAGGCATATCTGGGTGCCCGACCTACCCTGCTGAGCATACCAGGGTGCTCAACCTACCCCACTGTCAGGCATACCAGGGTGCCCGACCTACCCCATGTCAGGCATATCTGGGTTCACGACCTACCCCTTCGGTATCTTTCAACCCGTAACCGGGAGCTTGCCTCCCCTTCGGTATCTTTCAACCAGTAACCGGGGACAATTTCACTGTAACGCCCATAGATCCGGGCTAGTCAATTTAGAGACAATAAGTGTCGAAAATGACTTTTCGGCAAAATATTATTTAGAATAAATAATCTTAATCAAGTTTTAGTATATGTTACAAGGTTTCCGTACATATAAAGACCGCCGAAATCCGAGTTATAACGAAGAAGTTATGACCTGTCAAAGTTTCGCGACGGAACCGACACAATACCGGGAAACGTAAATAGTGAATTTACGATAGAGCGAGATTTAGCCTTAGCGATCTAAACAAAGGTCTTAGAATACGTTAAACCGAAAGCGTCCATAAAAAGAACGCCCAAATCTGACTTCGTATGAGGAAGTTATGATTTTTCGAAGTTTCGGATTAACAGTGTACAGCCCGAAATTTGAATATTAGATCGAGCGGTTTTTAGCCGACACAACCTAAACGAGAATCAAAGATCTCGTTCTTAGTAGCGTAACGATAAAAAGACAGATGAAAATGGACATCAGATGAAGAAGTTATGAGATTTTAACGGACCAATCATGTCCTGGCCTGTTAAAAATACAACTTTAAAAATAAAGTCAAAATTAACCGACGGAGTCTAAACGAAAGTTGTAGAGTACGTCTCCACCTACAAATGGATATAAATAACGTCAAAAACAGAGTTCGTATGAACGAGTTACAAATTATAATAGCATATTTACGTATTAAAATAAAGTATAAATCATATATACGTACACATATATATACATATGTATATATCATTAGAAAGATATCGACGATGCGGTCATTATAAGAATAATGTTGAGTTCTTTCGACATTAGTTTAGTACAAATATCATTAAATCCATTTAAAATACTATTATAAAGGGGTGTTTAGTTGTTTATATAACTAAAAGGTCATTAAGTAATTATGGAGGGTAGTTTTTGAAAATTCAATTAGTATAAATAAGAGCCTTGGGCTCTCATATTTCTTGCACCATTCTCTTGATTCAAGAGTCTTTCTCTCCTTATCCCCCAAGCATTTCGGTCCCTCGTGATTCGACTTCTCTTTCTCTGGTTTCAGTATAGTAAGGTGGGCGCTGAAGCGTTGCACGAATCTTTCTTAGAAAGATTCAACGACGAAGTTTTGCCCCTGCAGAGCCCGACTCCTAGCTAAAATCCCCTTGTTTCGTCGAAGGAAATTATTTTAAAGTAAACGAAGCGTTGTTCGAGTACCGATTTACCACCTTCTCAGGTGAGTGCATAGTTACTTTCATCTTACACATAGATATGAAGTATTTATATAAACTACGTGTTATGTGTTCATATTATTTGAATACTTGTTGTCTATGCTGGATGAATGTTTTTTTATACATGTTTTAAATGATTTGAACTGTATACTTATTTTAAATATACAAGTATGTTGGGTATGAGATGGGTAGATGAATGATGAGAGATAAAAGATGATGTGAGTAAACATTGGCAGCTATAGACTTAGTGCCTAACAAATAACATCGGCAACTATGGACTTAGTGCCTATTGGACAAACACTGGTAGCTATGGACTTAGTACCTATTAGGAATTGGTAGCTATGGACTTAGTACCTATTAGATAAACACTAATAGCTATGGATTTATTACCCAGCAGCTATGGAATTAGTGCTTTACGAACGAGCATTGGCAGCTATGCATTTAGTGCCAATCCTATAACTCTGGAAGCAATGGAATTCAGAATGAACGAATACGGGATAGATGACTCTTAGGATAGATCCTTAAGAGTAAAGAAGATAATGGGGATGGGTAATTGTTTAAACATAATAATTATATTATTGTGGGTTGAAAACCCTATGTACTCACCAGGTTTCCCAACCTGACCCGCTCAGTCTATTTATATTACAGGTGTTGAGATGAAGTCACATTACACCGAGAGATTAAAGAGATGTAGATCACTAGTGTAAATAAATGTAAGTTCTGTTTATGCTTATATTTCTATATTGACGATGACATCTCAAATGTTTTAAAACGAATTAAAAATACTTTTCTTCGGAAATGCTTTGATAACGTATTTATCATGTTTTACTGGGAACAAATTCCGCAACATTTTTATTAAAAAGGTACTCTGATTTTTATAAAGCATAAACAAAATCCGTCTTTTCTGGCCGTGAAATGGTGATGTCACAATTGGTATCAGAGCATTAGTTTAAGTGAACTAGGAATTTGTAGGAAATTTCTAGACTTAAACTTAGAATGCTAAGTGATGATTGTGTCTAATAGATTTAGGTAATACACCTGAATAGACACAGGCACTAGCTTATTTTAGGAATGATGCCTAAATTGATTTTACGTGTTGAATGATTTGTTATGCTTTATGCTATAGTTTGATCGAATCTATGGTCTGTTGTCGACTGGATCTGGAAACCTTATGTGTTTAGGATTCTAAACGTACAAATACGATATTAGAACTAGCATATAAACGTTTTGGAGTGATAAGGATGATTTAAACGTCAATCCTAAATTAAGATCTAGATTCACCTTATTCAGTATATAGATCAAAATGGCAAGAACCCGCAGTGGAGCTGGGAATGCAAATGGGAATAGGAATCAACCCCCGGTGATTCAGCAAGTACATGTCGTAGTAGAAGATGTACCCGAGCCAATCACAATGGCTGGAGTACAAGCCATGGTTCGGGCTATGTTAGCTGAACAAAGGGAAGAAATGAGGCAGATGTTGAATAGGGACGAACCTACTATGCCCATTGAGCAACCCGAACTGATTCCCGAGCAATCGGAGGAAGGGAACTACAACCGCCAAGTGAGTCAAGTGGGGACTCCAGGTGAACGAAGGGATGGCCCGGAAAGGAGAAACGACAAGGATGGGAGAATGTACAAGAATTTCTTGGGTGCAAAACCACCAAGTCTCTCAGGAAGCCCAAAGTCAATTGAGATTATGGATTGGATCTCCGAGATGGAGATGGTGTTTAAGAGCTGCAGCTATAGCGAGAAATAAAAGACTGTCTTCGCAGTAAGACAACTGAAAACAGGAGTCTTGAGCTGGTGGAAGCTACTGGCAGATACGATGCCACGAGGAGAAGCCCTAAGGATGTCATGGGAAGAGTTTTTGGAAGAGTTGAAAATGCAGTACTGCTCAGAGATAGATCTGATAGACCTGAACAACGAGTTTCAGAACTTGAAGAAAGGGAAGATGAGTGTTGATGATTATGCCACCGCATTTGCCGAGAGGATGAAGCTATTTACCTACTTGGTTCCTACTGAACTCTCCAAGATTGATAGATTTGCTAACGGATTGCCCACTGACTTTGGCCCAATGGTCAAAATGGCAACTACCTTGAAAACAGCTGTTAGGGCAGCTAAGAACGTAGAGACCCAGATAAGAGAAAAGGGTCTAGAAAAAGATAAGTCAGGAGAGAAGCGGAAGTTTGAAGGATCTTCAAGGTCCAACAAGGAGAGAAAATTCTCAAAGCATGGAGGAGGAGAAGGAGGTGAAGCGAGATGGTGTGATAAATGCTAGAAGAAGCATTGTGGGAAGTGCAACGAAGAAGTAACTTGTTACAAGTGTGGAAGGACTGGTCACTATTCCAAGGACTGCACACATAATGATAAGGTATGCTACGGATGTGGAGGCAAGGGGCACCTATCAAGAAATTTCCCAAAGAAAAACGAAGCAGCAAAGCCAAACACACCACCAAGGCCAAGGGCATTCCACATGATCCTTGACGAGGCAGAAAACCATGCAAGGAACCAAGGATGAGGAATCCATACCCGAAGACCGAGTTATGAGGTAGCCTAAGAGATAGAACAATATGATGTAGCCTATTAGAGGCATAGTCTAGGGTGAACTTGAACACCTATGTAATAGTTTCAAGAAATAATGAAGCCTTCGTTTTGCTATCTGATGTGTTAAACTGTTATCTGATTTTCTTGTATGGTGACTTGGAAAACTGTGAGACAATACTTGGGACGAGTATGAGTAGGTGTGAAAGGTAGTAGATGCATATACTACCAGAAGCACAAGACTCACGCTTGGATCAGGTAAAGTCACAAGGTTACCAAGAAGCTAGTAATTAATACCGTTTTATTCAAGTATGTCGTTACCATCGTTTCGGTAATGACTAAAAAGATTGTTGATATTCCGACCCTAGTGGTCATATAGAATTGAGTCCGACTACTCTGAGTCTGCTATGTGGTTTAGAAAATCAAGTTCGATGTAGCATCTGACTTAAGACGAAAGATTGGAATAAAAAGCGATCAGTAGAGGTATCAAGAAAAGTTGCTTGTAGCTAGAAATGCTACCTTTTAAAATGTGATTATATCACATTAGAACATGAAGGAAGGTATAGTCTGTTTTGGAATATAACTATAAGAGACCTGATTCTAAACGTGCATCACATGATGGTAGGTCATAATTTGGAGTCTAACCTGAGATAGAAAGCAGTTGCACAATCGAGTACTGCTTACAGTCAATAAGTCTAAGAGATAGACTTGAAGGAATATAGAAGTTATAATTATTACCAAGGATGAAGAGATGACGTATGGAGTCATTATACGATCCCTGATTCATTGATGATTCCGGGACGTAATCATCCTAAGGGGGAGATAATTGTAACGCCCGTAGATCCGGGCTAATCAATTTAGAGGCAATAAGTGTCGAAAATGACTTTTCGGCAAAATATTATTTAGAATAAATAATCTTAACCAAGTTGTAGTATATGTTACAAGGTTTCCATACATATAAAGACCGCCGAAATCCGAGTTATAACGAAGAAGTTATGACCTGTCAAAGTTTCGCGACGGAACCGACACAATACCGGGAAACGTAAATAGTGAATTTACGATAGAGCGAGATTTAGCCTTAGCGATCTAAACAAAGGTCTTAGAATACGTTAAACCGAAAGCGTCCATAAAAAGAACGCCCAAATCTGACTTCGTATGAGGAAGTTATGATTTTTCGAAGTTTCGGATTAACAGTGTACAGCCCGAAATTTGAATATTAGATCGAGCGGTTTTTAGCCGACACAACCTAAACGAGAATCAAAGATCTCGTTCTTAGTAGCGTAACGATAAAAAGACAGATGAAAATGGACATCAGATGAAGAAGTTATGAGATTTTAACGGACCAATCATGTCCTGGCCTGTTAAAAATACAACTTTAAAAATAAAGTCAAAATTAACCGACGGAGTCTAAACGAAAGTTGTAGAGTACGTCTCCACCTACAAATGGATATAAATAACGTCAAAAACAGAGTTCGTATGAACGAGTTACAAATTATAATAGCATATTTACGTATTAAAATAAAGTATAAATCATATATACGTACACATATATATACATATGTATATATCATTAGAAAGATATCGACGATGCGGTCATTATAAGAATAATGTTGAGTTCTTTCGACATTAGTTTAGTACAAATATCATTAAATCCATTTAAAATACTATTATAAAGGGGTGTTTAGTTGTTTATATAACTAAAAGGTCATTAAGTAATTATGGAGGGTAGTTTTTGAAAATTCAATTAGTATAAATAAGAGCCTTGGGCTCTCATATTTCTTGCACCATTCTCTTGATTCAAGAGTCTTTCTCTCCTTATCCCCCAAGCATTTCGGTCCCTCGTGATTCGCCTTCTCTTTCTCTGGTTTTAGTATAGTAAGGTGGGCGCTGAAGCGCTGCACGAATCTTTCTTAGAAAGATTCAGCGACGAAGTTCTGCCCCTGCAGAGCCCGACTCCTAGCTAAAATTGATGGGTTTTATACAAACAATCCTATGTGTGCATGCAACCCTAGAGTTGGATCTATGTTATCACTATTAGTTATACAACATTATGAACACTTGAAGAACCCTAAAAGGCTTCTAGGAATTTCGAAATCCACAAGGAAAGATGAAATACATACCTCTTGTTGTTATATTGTAATAACAACTTAAATCTTGAATCTTCTTGTCTTTGAAAGCAAGTACCACAAGTGTTGTACCTCTAATGGCTCACAAACACCAAGAGCAAATGGAGAGGCAAGAGAGAGAGAGAGAAGGTATGAAATTCATCCCTAGGAACCCTAGACAAGGCATGGACGAATTCTTATGGCCTTAGGGGTATTTATGTAGGTGTAGAGATTAGGGTTTCAGTCCTTATCCTTATCTAGTTGCTTGCCCACCAAGTAACCATAAGATAAGCCTTGAAAACCCTTATCCTTATCCTTTGGACGATTTCAAGGATCCTTATCTCCTTAAATTCGTTCAACCCATATTTAGGATAACCATTACCATATTTTGTAACTATCATATAATTACAATTCAGCCCTTCTAGTTTAATTAATTACACTTGATCACAAAATTAATTCTTAATTAATTACTGACCAATATTAATTAAACAAATATGATTTCTCCTTTAATATATTATTCTTATAACATATTAATAAATCATAATGACCTATTTCTCTATTATTTCTCCAGTCAAGTTGCTCTGGTGAAGGCAACCCAAAAGGACCATGCACAATCGGGTCAAGTACTTGACAAATATGCTTACGGTCTTAGACACTAATCCAACAGTCTCCCACTTGGATAAGTCTAGTAACTATAATAGTAAGTACTACCCGATTAGCAATCATGGCTCTCAAAGACGCTGTCGAAATCTGATCTTATCAGTAACCTGTCCTTTAGATAAGGGATCATATATTCCTCCATTCTAGATATCATATAGACGTGAGACATGGATTGAAATCATTCTCTCAGTCTATGTGTTGTTTCCCGATTTCCGATTTACGACGACTGACTAATTGAACAAATCAAATTAGCCCTAGCCCGGCCGAGCATTTACTTTTGTCATCACTAAATCATCGAGGGGCCCATAGATATCGCTTTTATCCCAATTTGGGTAAAAGGAACGGATAAACTTCGACTCAATGCTTGATTGCACTCACTCACCAAATCACACACAACAATAAGTTTTATAACACCAAGTTACCGGTGCGTTTACATATTATCAATGTGTAATTGATTCGCAAGATACAACTCACACATCTTGGTTTCAAGAATACAAGATATTATCGTTTCACCAATCGCTCGTGATAAAATCCATGAAGCGATCCAAGTGAGCGTGGGTTTAATCCAATGCTCAAAATCATATTCATAAGCACTCATGAACGTTGCAGCAAACATTTGCTATGTCTAATACACTTTAGACAATCTACAAACTAATTCATGACACTCTTCATTCAAACCTACTTCCAACATATGAACGACTGTGGACCATTCGAATAATTCGATTATTCTTAATAAACTCAATTATTCTGGAAGTCAAAACATGCAAAGTGAAACACAAGAATAATACTAATCCTATACGTTCCCAAACCTTTAAGTATAAATAAAACACCTTTTATTTATCACCATATCGATTACTCATTATTTGTTGTTTCGGTTAATTAAATTATTACTTGAATTATTACTACAATTGTCCCATGCTCTTAGCATGCACTCAATGTTTACCTATGGTCCTTACTTTGTGAAATAGATCAATTGAAACTTTTCAAATGCAACTCATTTCACAATCTCCAATCCTTATAATTAGTGTAAGAATACCAAATTCTTGCCACCTTTTAGAATATGTCAAATTCTAATATTTTATGCAATGATCCTCTTGTGAAGTCACGACACAAAAATCACAAAGACTCGGCCAACGAAATCACAACGTACTCTATAAAAATTGTTACAGAACAATTCTATAGATGTGATGTCTCTCACTCAAAGTACATTCCTTTGAACATCCTTTTGCATAAAATTTTCTAATCTAGACATAAATTCTTAATTTCCAACTCCCAATTATGGAAACATTTCCATATTTACCATATGACAACTCATTCTTAATAGAATCTTATCTATTCATAATAATGTCGATATGGTCCATTCAATACCATACTTCTAACTACTCACAAGCGACCAATCCTCAGCGAACTTTTGGATCGTCCTTTGACAGTTGTTTAATTATCTTAGTCATAACCAATTCTTGTCCTTTTTCCCTCTTAATGCGCTAGACATTTGGAAAAATTTTAGAATGGTCAAATATTATAGCACTTGCAATCGATCCTTTACCCGAAGCGTATGGGACACGATGCATAATGTCTTACATAAAGATACGATACTCTATCAACCTTCTGCCATAATATTTTATGTGTCACGTTCATACAATTCGAACTATGAAGAGGGATACCATAATCATAATCGAAATTTAAGAAGACACTATGTATCCTTTGACTAAATTTATTAAAATTTCTCAATCTAAGCTTCAGAATTTGAACGAAGTACAATATTCTCTCCCTTAATTATAGAAAAACAACTTTTCAACTCTTACAACTTTGCAAAGTATAACTCTTGTTTTCTATAATTAATATTGCTAACTTGCAATACTTACCATAATAATCATGCTCCCACTTACATGATGATTATTTCTTTACCAGCATAACACTTATGCTCCCACTAGCTTCGACATGTATTCAGAAATCAGCTGAACTCCTAGAAAACAATTTCTTAAGTTCATATTTCTAATACTAGATGCTTCGATAAGACTTTATCTAAGCTTCTCAACCTCATACACTTTTCCTTGGACAACTCATATGTATATGTCTAAACGATTCTAGGACTCATATCAACAATTCTAAAATGTTCAAACCCATTTGCCATTTCCCACAATTCGAACTATGAAGAGGTATGCCGTAATCATAGTTGAATTTGAGAAACCCAAATCACATAATGCTATCTTCAAAATCTCTCTTAGTGGTGTATACATTCCCATCCATGTGAATTCATCATAAGCATAATCTCAAGATAATGTTAGTGACAAATCCAAACTCTTATGGATAGAACTTGTTCTTCTTAATTTCTTGTCATCAAGGGTCCCACCATTACTTCCAAGTTATTGAGCAGCTCACCCCTTCATTTCAATGTACTTTCCATTGAACAAGGTGTCTTGCCCCTATACAATCCATTGAGAACTCGTAGAACTCACGTATACAAAAAAACTCAATTGGAATGGCATGGAAAACAAAATAGTGTCAACACGATAGGTTGTAAACCTAAAGTCGTGTGCTAGTGATAATTGATAAGGTTTATTCTTGATTTGTTCTTGAAACCTTTCAAGACTATTAAGACTCCCACTGACTCCTTGACATATAAGATTCTCTTGTCAATAAACACTTCTCGACAACCAAATATTCAAGAGTTAGTGTAGCTTTTATCAAGACAAAACACTTCACAAAATTGGTCCTAGTTGGTCTTTGTCTTATCCAAGACATCACAACTCTCCACATTTGATGAATGTTATAAACCTTATTAATACTTGTCACTCAATGTTACAATCTTAACTCTGAGACATGTTTTTGGAACAAAGTATGATTGGCTTCTTGATTTAACTATTTCTTCAATTCTTGATTCCTCTTCTTAGACATACAATTGTACTAGGACTCACTTAGAGGATTAATTGAGATATGGTTCTTCATCATTAAGACCTATCATAAAACATAATAAAAGGTACTCTCCCTTCTTCTTAGAATAGAGAAACTTTTATTTTTCTGCCTACTTGATTCTTCTTATTCATTCTGCTATTGATTGAAACTTTTTCAATCAATTCAAAATTACACTTAATCTCATAAGTATAATCATATTTACTTAACCTTAGTAAATCATGACGAATATCTTTTTTACTCTTGTGGTGGATTTGATCAACACACAACTTTGTGTACTCGATCTCCAAGTCCTTCACTTGACACTTTGTCAAAGAATTTGTCTAAATTTCCAAATATGAAATTTCTCATTCATCATTCAATCAAGTTGTATGATTCCAAGTTTCTATCCAATTGAAACTTGGGCGATGAGAAACTTTCCCTATTTGGTAAATTCTTGACATTTCCACAAATAATACAATTAAGAATCACATCCATTATTGCTAATAATAGAAACTTACAAACATCAATTTTTCATACACGCCATTGCAAGGATAAATAAATAATAAAAAATCAAAATATATTTTATTGCGGAAAAATTTGTCCTTACAATGCAATTTAATTGAAAAACTATGTTAATACATATTTCTTAGCAATCTTATTCTAACTCCAAGTAGTAGCTAAAGATTCTAATCTTCAAGTAATGCGATCGAAATCCATTTCTTCGCGATTAGATTCCGATCACTTCTTCCCTTAAGCTTCCTCTCTTTTCTTTGATCCTACAAAACATCGTAATGTAATCTTATCACATCATGTATTAAGAATCTAGAATAGGAACTTAAAAGAGTTAGTTAATGGATTTTACCTAAAGTAGAGCCATACGTTTTGACTCTCCCATCTCTTAGATCTCTTAGGTAAATAGGGCAGCTTCGTCTCTAATGCCCCTTCTCTTGGCAATAAAAGCAAATTGACTCTTTTGGAACAGCACACGGAACTACTTCTGACTTTGCCTTTCTCTTATGATAAAACTTTTCGATCATGGCATGCCTTTCGTTGCCATTGCCTATATCCATAGAGGTCTGGAAGGCAGATTCACCAATCAACTTTGCTTTTTCAGTGCGACAAATCATTGCTGATTTAGCAGCAATAAGCATATAGGTGAGATCGATGAGGGTTACGTCATGGTTCATCATATAGTACTCTCTTACGAACTCACTATATAAGTCAGGAAGTGACTGAAGGACCCAGTCAACAACCAGCTCCTCACAGACAACAGATCCCAACCTTCTTAACCTATCAATGTGTGACTTCATCTCTAGGACGTGTGCACACACTGACTTTCCTTCTTCATGTTTACTTTCCAAAAGGACTTGATTGAGTTTAAACTTTTCAATATTTTGAACTTGTGGGTTAGGGAGAATAATAAGAGGAGGTGGAAGAAGTGAAGCATGATCTCTTGTTCCCCGATCAAATCGTGGAATATCGGCTTCATGTGAAAAGCTTGTTCCACGAGATTTGGGAAGAACATAGTTGTCATACTTTGATATCTACAAAATGGGAGAAAAATTCAAGTTAGTTGATTGATTGAATCCTTAATAAATCACCCAAATGAGATATTAAGGCTAGGACCCAACACAATACTCTACAATTCGGGAGAGGGATGCCATAACCCAAATTGCAGAACATTTGAAGGTAAGTGAATGACGATTCACTAATTTCCACCATGAAAAACGAAAAAAAATTAAGTTTTAAATCTATTGAAAATTCCTAGATATTTTGAGATTCATTGAACTTTTCAATGGCATGTTTAAATCTCGATATGCCCCTCGATTTGTGACTGGGATGCCGAGGATCACAAACAGGGTGTGAATAACCATGCAAACTTACATGGTGCCCCCAATGTTACAGTCACCTATTCGATGTGCCGGTTAACCACACACGCTCCACCGAACTATGAAAAACAATGAGTCACCCTCTGCTACCTTTGCTTAGAACCATTTAGTGTGTCGGTTAACCACACGCGCTCCACTAACGTCTTCACAAGGGCACAAAGTGTAATTTCATGGAATTGCATCAATTCACTTTTGCCTAAAGTAACTAAGATTGGTAATTTTGTAAAAACATTTAGTTACTTTATACTTCATTATACTTTTAATGGAAAGGGTTTGCCCTATCCTACCCGTTCGACTAACGACCCTCCACCAATCAAGGAAGCGGTGGGTGAGAGTGGACACCCATTAAACGGCCATTTTATAGGCCATAACCTTATACCCCCCCCCCCCCTTTTAGATCGGCTTCGTGAATGAGGCCAACTAACGGTAAGACTAGCATTTTAGTTATACATATATAATACTAGACTTTCAATGTTATATATATAGTATAAGGGTGTATTTTACACTTTTAAAATACTAGGTTTTATTTTTATAAATTACACTTTTAATTTAATTAAATATAAACCATATCAGTATGGATTTATTAACTCTCTTTTAAATATACACTTAATTAATTTAATAAAACCATAAGGGTGTAATTTGAACTTTTCAAAATTAGGGTTTTAGAATTTAGACTTTTTCAAAATTAAACCTTTTAATCAAACAATTTAAATTCCAAAACTTGAGGGAAAGTTTTGAAACTTTTCAAAAACAATTAGGTTTTAATCTCACTTTAAAATTTTCGAAATTTAATACTATTTAAATTAAAATTTTAAATATTAAAACTCTTGATTTAATAATTATCTTGAATTAAACTATTAATTTAAATTATTAAATCATAAGGGATTATCGAAATCATAAAGGATAATTACCAATTAAACAATTAATTTATCCTAATCCTTTTAATCCCTCTAAATTTCGAAAATCATGGGATAGGATAATTCAAAATCTTTAATTACCATATATTACCATTAAAGGATAATTACAAGATATAGGATAATCCAAATCCCTAAAATTTAGGATCTTATCTTGGGGAGGAGGCTAATTTCAAAAATCATGGGGTTTTTCAAACCCTAGATTTCGAAATCTTGAGGCTTAAGGAAAGGATTTGAAAACCCTTTCAAATTTTCGCAAATTAGGGTATAGAAACCCTAATCTCGAAATTTCAAGCCTCCTAGGGTTTATTGGCAATAAACCCTAATATGTCAAGTTCATACAATTGTATAATACTAATTGAAAACAAGTTAACCTAAGGCTCTGATACCACTTATGGGTTTTATACAAACAATCCTATGTGTGCATGCAACCCTAGAGTTGGATCTATGTTATCACTATTAGTTATACAACATTATGAACACTTGAAGAACCCTAAAAGGCTTCTAGGAATTTCGAAATCCACAAGGAAAGATGAAATACATACCTCTTGTTGTTATATTGTAATAACAACTTAAATCTTGAATCTTCTTGTCTTTGAAAGCAAGTACCACAAGTGTTGTACCCCTAATGGCTCACAAACACCAAGAGCAAATGGAGAGGCAAGAGAGAGAGAGAGAGAGAGAGAGAGAGAAGGTATGAAATTCATCTCTAGGAACCCTAGACAAGGCATGGACGAATTCTTATGGCCTTAGGGGTATTTATATAGGTGTAGAGATTAGGGTTTCAGTCCTTATCCTTATCTAGTTGCTTGCCCACCAAGTAACCATAAGATAAGCCTTGAAAACCCTTATCCTTATCCTTTGGACGATTTCAAGGATCCTTATCTCCTTAAATTCGTTCAACCCATATTTAGGATAACCATTACCATGTTTTGTAACTATCATATAATTACAATTCAGCCCTTCTAGTTTAATTAATTACACTTGATCACAAAATTAATTCTTAATTAACTATTGACCAATATTAATTAAACAAATATGATTTCTCCTTTAATATATTATTCTTATAACATATTAATAAATCATAATAACCTATTTCTCTATTATTCCTCCAGTCAAGTTGCTCTGGTGAAGGCAACCCAAAAGGACCATGCACAATCGGGTCAAGTACTTGACAAATATGGTTACGGGCTTAGACACTAATCCAACAAAAATCCCCTTGTTTCGTCGAAGGAAATTATTTTAAAGTAAATGAAGCACTGTTCGAGTACCGAGTCACCACCTTCTCAGGTGAGTGCATAGTTACTTTCATCTTACACATAGATATGAAGTATTTTATATAAACTACGTGTTATGTGTTCATATTATCTGAATACTTGCTGTCTATGCTGGATGAACATTTTTTTATACATGTTTTAAATGATTTGAACTGTATACTTATTTTAAATATACAAGTATGTTGGGTATGAGATGGGTAGATGAATGATGAGAGATAAAAGATGATGTGAGTAAACATTCGCAGCTATAGACTTAGTGCCTAACAAATAACACCGGCAACTATGGACTTAGTGCCTATTGGACAAACACTGGTAGCTATGGACTTAGTAATTGTTAGGAATTGGTTGCTATGGACTTAGTACCTATTAGATAAACACTGATAGCTATGGATTTAGTACCCAGCAGCTATGGAATTAGTGCTTTACGAACGAGCATTGGCAGTTATGGATTTAGTTCCAGTCCTATAACTCTGGAAGCAAAGGACTTCAGAATGAACGAATGCGGGATAGATGAATCTTAGGATAGATCCTTAAGAGTAAAGAAGATAATGGGGATGGGTAATTGGGTCGATTGTTTGATTGTTGAAACATAATAATTATATTATTGTGGGTTGAAAACCCTATGTACTCACCAGGTTTCCCAACCTGACCCACTCAGTTTATTTATATTACAGGTGTTGAGATGAAGTCACATTACACTGAGAGATTAAAGAGATGTAGATCACTAGTGTAAATAAATGTAAGTTCTGTTTATGCTTATGTTTCTGTATTGACGATGACATCCCAAATGTTTTAAAACGAATTAAAAATACTTTTCTTCGGAAATGCTTTGATAACATATTTATCATGTTTTACTGGGAACAAATTCCGCAACATTTTTATTAAAAGAGGTACTCTGATTTTTATAAAGCATAAACAAAATCGGTTTTTTCTGGCCGTGAAAATGGGGATGTCACATTCACCCCCTACTACCACTATCACATAACATCATATAATGCTAGCACATAAACATAGCAGGTAGTAGCAAACATAGACAATCATCTAACAACTCCTACTGGTGGGCAGACATTGTGGCTGTAGACCCACCGCTACTGGAAGGTAACTCACCTCACACTGCTAAAGTCCCGTAGACTCAACCCCACACTGCTGAAGTCCCGCAGACTCAACCCCAACTGCTGGATGACAGCTTCCCCAAACTGTCAATATCAAAACATCATCCAATTAATAATTGGGTTCCACTACATAAGCATAAGTATGTACTTGGGATCATTACTACATTACCCCATGCTTGGCTTTATTCAAGCCCAAGGCTCAATCCATAGGCCCAAAAGTCAACTATGAGTCAAAGCCCAACATATGGCCCAATTTTCCAAATTTGGGCCAGGCCTATACATGGTCTTATTCTAAGGCTCAATATCATATAATTATTAAGGCCCAAACTATGGCCCATCTATGCCCCAATTTTCCAAATTGGGCCCAAACCCCTTACATAGGCCTTATTTTAGGCCTATTAAATTATTCTAGTCCAATTGTTTGACTTTGGATGGCCCATTAATAACCCAATCATCAAGGCCCAAAATAGAGGCCCAACAATAAACAGGAGCGAAATTAGGGTTTCCCATAAAATGATGATTAGGGTTAAATTTCCTACTTAACCCATTAAGGACTTAATCCTCTAAGGACTTAATCCATTAAGTCCAATATTGCTTAGATTAATTTTTGCCAATGATTATTATTTAATATTCCAAGTTATTAAATAATTCTCGTGTGTGTCCCAATAAATTCTCAACATTAGGGTTTTATTGGCAATAGGGTTTTCCAAACCCTAATTAGGTTTTCCAACCCAATTATTAGCCCATTTATCAATTTGTTGGGCTTTTAGGTCAATTAGGGCTTTATTGGGCCTTTTAGGCCCACTATAACATCATTAAGACCACTAGGGTTTTCACTAAGTCCATTAGGCTTCATTGGGCCCATTAGGGCTTCTTTGGGCCCATTAGGGTTTCAAGCACCCCAAACGAGTCACAATGAGGCAAGGCACACCGCCACCCGACACGGCGGCCAGTGGAGGCAGCCACCACCCTAAGGTGGTGGTTTTCAATTTCTTTTCATTATACCATTCTTGTTAAATTTTACAATGCAAAATCCGATACCACACATACACTAATATAGACACACCCACAGCCACCTTAACGGTGGCCGGCGGTGACACATGGTGGCAGCCACCCCCTCGCGGTGGTGGTGATGCCTTGTACCTAGAATTCTGGCCAAACACAAACTAAGGAAATAAACACACACACACAAAATTAACCCATACATTAACATACACAACTGCTATGGCGGCCCTTGAGGTGGCAGCCACCATGGCCAACAGCCAAGGTGGTTGTTCCTTCGGTTTTTCCAGCAGAAACAACACATAGCGGCGTACATGGTGATAGAATAAATAGAAGAAGAAGAAGAAGAATAAGAAGAAGAATAAGGGTGGTAGCGATTAGAAACAGCTACAACAGCCGTGGTGGTCGCGAACGACAGCGGCAACGACGGAAGGCAGAAGAAGGACGTCAGCAGCAGCGGCAACGACGGAATAAGGGGAGCGATCGATTGTGGTTTAGCCTTACCGGGGCCTTCCGATCATTTACAGCCTCATCTTCACCGTTCTCAACTCCTCCCATCAGTCCCGACGATTTACCGACTATCCTTAACGGCTCTAGCGGCGGCGGGGGATGTACAGTGGCGTACGCCAATCGGGCAGCAAACGGGAGTGGTGGCTGATCAACTTGGTGATGCAAACGACAACATGAGGAGGCTCCTAAAGTGATGGCGGCTGGCAAACATCCTTAATAATGGTGGCGGATGGAAAGGTGGTTTAGGTTTTGGGTTTAGGTGAATTCATGTAAGAGAAGAGTGGCACCGGGTTTAATCCCGCGTTCATTCAAATTTGTGCATTTAACCAAGTTTTGTCCCTCCCTACAACATTTGTTTTCAATTTAACTCCATATGTTACCCTTTAGTCCTTCCTTCCATAATTCTATTCATAATAGCCCTAATAATTACCAGGAAGCCCCTCTCTTCAAAATCTCTTCAAATGAAGGCCCAGAAATTACCATTTAGTCCTTGCCTTCAATAATACTTACAAATTAAATCCGGATTTTACACTTTTAACCCCCAAATCTCTAAAATTGGTATTTGGCTCTTCAAGATCATCCTTTGATATATATTTATTTATTTTAAAGCCACTATTTGTTCACTAATTTATTTATTTAACTAATAAATAAACAGGTTGTTACAAAAAACCATGAAACTGTTTTTTATAATCATTAAAAATTTTCAAATAAATAGCTTATTAATAACTTACAATAAAATAGTTTAAAATAATATTATATAAAAAAACTATAATATTTTCTGTAAAAACAAAAACAATGTTTTCTGTTTTAAATAACTACAATCATAGAAACTAGCAATATTCATCAAATAAATTTTAAAAATGTTAAATTTCTGAAACCAAATTAAAATAATTAAGAGTTTCGAAATACATTATTTTAAATAACTTATAAAAACAATAGTTAAAAGTAAAATTATATACAAAAATTATATTGTTGTCTTTAAAAACAAAAAACTAAGTTTGATGTTTTAAATAATTACAATGATAGAAATTAAAATCTTAAGCAAATAAACTTTTTAAAATTAATTAATCATAACAACACATATAAATATCATTAAATCCTATATTATATTTAACTTTATTCATAAGTAACCTGCAGGTAGACGTCATTACGACACTTAGATTATATAATTTTAAAAGATATCTACATTATCATATAATTCAAAACAAATAATGTTTATACCAACTTATTATATGATTTATTATATAAAAGCTAATAACAATGTCATTAATTGATATATTTAAAAAACATATATTTGTAAAAATTTGAAATATATTGTTGTGTTCTGCGCAACGCGAGCATTTTTCCTTGATTCTTATGCATTTGAAACCTCCTAATATAATTTCCTTGATGCTTATGCATTTGAAACCTCTTAATTTAATTAATACCACTCAAAAGACTTTTTAATAATAATTATTATTTGGTTCTTTAATGTAAATATAACATGAACAACATCAAACATAACAAGACCAAATACAAATATGGTGAATAATATAAGAACATCTTTGTCATATTTTTCAAGGATTAAGAACCTTTAAAGAAGAAAAAAAGACTTTTATATGTGTAATGCTTTTCATATAAATTTCAATAATTTTTCTTTACCAACTGTTTAATGGGTGGTTGCTTCCGGTATGTCACATATTATATTATGGGTAGAAACTTTTGCATAAAGATGCACCTAATTTCATTCCCTACATGTACTAAATTAATATTTGACTCATGCATGCACAAACAAATCTTGCTGATCATTTTAAATTATTTGAATAAATTCGGTTTTCATCATCATTCCTTTAACAACAGAAATTATCTCTACATTTACTATTTGGCACTTCCATATGTATCCATGCGTGTAAGAAATTTTATTTTTCTTAAGATTTTTTGTTAAAACCATTTTAATATTTAAGAGTATAAAAAAAGATGGAAAACAGTGAAATATTCATCCTTGGTATCACAAGGTGGATTTATTGAACCCTAGAAGATACTTGAGAATTTGAAGTCATATTAGTAAATGTATTGCTACATATAAATTGTTTTACATATCAATTAGTCTTAGTTTCCATTAAAGTCATAATTTCCTATTTGATCCTATAAAATCTCACATGTGAACTAAAGACAGATCATGCATATTTTAATGTTGTATTTGTATAATCGATACCAATGAGTTGTCATGCTCATTTTCAAGTCATGAGAAGGTAATCCTTTTAGCTTTCATTCTTTTGTATATATACATTTAATCTCAACCAAGCATTTTTGTGGCAGGGGTGTGTTTGTATTATTCTCTAATAGAAATTAGATGTTGGTATCCAGACTATGCCTATGTGGTTTTAGTTTTCCGATGTTGGAATATGAAAATTAATATGATGCATCGATATGCATTTAACAAATAATAAGTACATCACATTATTTACTTAGTCGATATTAATCAATATAAATGTCACTTTGTGCATTTGCAGTTGCGTAATCTGGATTGAAGCACAAGACTACAAGAGTAGAGGTGTGTGGTGATAAACAAACATAGATTTCGTAGTTTTTGTTAGATGTTTTGACTTTGATAGAAAACAACCCATCAAATACAAAAAAACAACATTAACATATTTCTAAAAATGAAAATGTTGTATTTTGAATAACATGTAATATTAGGGTAAAATATGAAAGGGGTTATGATATAAATATCAATAACATATATTAATTTTAATATTTATTTGTCAAAATTTTAAGTACGTAATTTTACGTTGCACTTATAAAGCTAGCATTTTTCTTGAATCTCATGCATTTGAAACCCTCTTTTTTACTTCCTCAAACCACATTCATTTGAAATTCCCTTTTTTTAACTAATGCAACTCAAAAGTTTTCTTAATTATGATTTAGCACTCAAAAGTTTTATAGCTTATATTATGTTTAATTAGCATTTAGTGAAAAGTTTACTATAAAAAAGCCAATCTTTTGGGAAGACAGACATACAAATCATATATAAATTTCAGAAAGAAAACAAACTTAAAGGTTTTTGTATTGAGTTGAAGTCTTATGACCACTTTTGGAGATATGGTATTATATTAGAGCTTTTAATTTGTAAATTTTGTTATACTAATTCGTTTTTATATTTTCTTTGTTTTTGGATTATTGTAATACAACCGTTGTATATTGTTTTTAATCGTTAATATATTGATCATATGTTATATAGGGTGATGTCAAAAATATTTAATTAAATATTTTAAATATGTTTTTGTTTGTTTTGTAATTGTACCATTTCAAAAAGATAATTAATTAAAACTCATATATATGTTCTACTTTCCATCTCTCTCTCTCTCCCTCTCTCTCTCTCTCTCTCTCTCTCTCTTTCTCTCTTTCTCTCTCTCTCTCTCTCTCTCTCTCTCTCTCTCTCTCTCTCTCTATATATATATATATATATATATATATATATATATATATATATATATATATATATAGGTCAAAACACTTCAACCAACATTCATTTAAAATCTAATATTTCAAATGTTTTTTAATAATGATTGTAAAAATTTTAACATGTGTTACTTAATTGATTGATTAATAAACATATTAATGTTTTGAAACTCCTAACTATTAAACTTATATTATTTAATTTGTTAGTTAACTACAATATTTTTCCTACATAAAGATAACATTTTTATGGTTGGTTACTCATATTTATTTATGTAATTAGAAAACAAAGTGTATATAGAATGACTACTTCAATTTCACATAGGAATCGATACTACTAGAGATATATGTTGTCTTTAACCGGTGGTAGGAGATCCACATATCCTTTTTAATTATTTATATTAATGCTTAGTAATATCTATTTCATATTCCTATTCATCTTAATTTTTTAGGTACAAATTAAGGAAAAGGATTTTCGGTGCACCAACATAAAGTTAACCGTATGCCTTGCAAAATATGTAATTAAATTAAATATCATATTTACTAATCGACTTATTTTAAAACTCTTGATAACATTTATGCATAATGATATATTTTTTATGTCATCATTCTTAATTTCAATGTTTAATATTTGAAAGTTCATATATGAAACCTTAGATGTTTTGGTGTAATATAAATAGTGTAATACAAAGTTTATTAGTTCAATATTGTTTATTAATAACACATTCAGAACAACTTATTTCTTATTTTATCCAAAAAAATATTATCGGACATAAGAAAAGTATATTATATTAATGTTATATAAAAACTTATAATATATATTGGATATTATAAAAGTAAAAGTAAAGTTTATAAGATATGGACTATATTAGATAGTATCAAAATATAAATTGATGGATTTTTATATTATTTGATAATTTGGTTAATGCCCAAAACATAACTTAAAACATATTTTTATTTTTACCCATAATTATTTTAACTATATAAATGCATTTTGCACAACGCACATAGTTACACCTAATGCCTCTATAATCATATACCAATTCAAGTCAAACCATGGCATCCCAGTCTCCGGTCTCCACTTCATGGTGCATTTATTAGGTTAGAGAGAGTCAACCGGTGTGTATATATATATATATATATATATATATATATATATATATATATATATATATATATATATATATATATATATATATATATATATATATATATATATATATATATATAACGTATGCTCGCACACGTCACACACATTTAGAGACGTTCATGTTATTAATTACATAAAGTGTTCACTAATTCCATGATGCCACGATGAAAACAAAAAACGTTATTTTACTTATATTCTTTTGTCTTAAGATCACCTTGTCACTTCAGGAAAACTACATAGACCATTTTTAAAATTTTGTCTATTACCTAGAATGAAAGGTGGGGAGAGACGGTAACAACCAAAACAACTAAAGTTAATGGGAACGAAAAACATGAGTACTGCTCACAGTCAAAATTTTGAAGCCTGAAACTTTAGGAAAGTGCCAACCAACCACAACGAAAACTGTAATTTAGTCTTGCTTAAATTTTGAATAAATTCAAATGTACTGCACTACTGCTAGTAAATTTTTTATTCAATCTTTTTTTTAGATAATTTATTTATTTATACAGACAATACTAAATTACTCCTAACTCTTTCTTTTTTAGGTAATGCAGTTTGTTTTTTTTCCTGTTTCTACGACTAAAAAACATAATTTAAACTTTTTTACAGCTAAAAGAATACTACATTATTTTTTTTTTTTTAAAAAAAAGTAAATTGCCTAATCTACACGTGTAGAAAAAAATAGGTTGTTAACGTGTACATTTTCTCCCTTTTAATCATATACAAAGTAAACCCATTTTCTATTATTAATGCTATACAATGTTAACTTGTTATTCTTGTTGTCTTACAAAAACAAAATATAACAATGATGCTATGTCAAAACAAAAGACGCTATTAGCCTATATATTCTTTTGTCTTACGATTTTTGTTTATAAGTTTAATTTTGTTATTATATATATTTTGGTCACTGATCGTTAAGGAATATTAAATCAAATAGGCACCTAGGTGTTATATATTGATGTAAATATTGTAATCAAACCGATACAATCTATATGATTCTTGTAACTAAGTAATTAAGCAATTACAGGGTTTGTAGCAGCAAAAGATGAACTACAACTGCTGAACTAATTCCAATGACGCATTCTTGATCTTTTTCCTCACCGAGCTTGTCAATGCAGCTGCATCTATGCCATCTCCAATCACCACCATCTGGTTCTTGTTCTCCCCTTGTAGCTCCACTGAACTGACACCTACGCACATACTAAAGTCATATAACACGCACATACACATACTTATATTCTTATTATTTTCAAGAAACGAGTAATTGGAACCTGGTTTCACAATATGTTTACACCTACAACTACCTGATGCTTTTGCAGCTATCATCATGGCTTTTGTTCGGCATCTCCCACACTTTGGCTGCATCTTTATCACAATCTTTTGCTGCAAAATTCAGTTACAACAATTAACAAATTAAATCGCACATAATTTGAAGACAAATGTTGTATACTGATGTCTTACAACAAAAACAATGAGTTAAGAATTAGATCGGTTATTATATATGTCTACATAATTGGAAAGGAATATGCAGATGCAAATACCATCATTATGAAGAATACTTGTTAAAGCTTTATGGGTGAGGGAAGAATTAGGGCATATATATAATATAAACGTTTGATGTAAGGTCTCTTAGTGTACTTTATAAGATTACACAGTTAATGCCGTGTGGAAATCTTACGCTTCATTGGATTTCCACTTGTATAGGTTGAACCACAAGGCAGAGAATTTTTCAAACTTAAAGAATATGAGTCGATGTGTCAAAATAAATAGAGAAAGACTTACCAAGAAAATGTCCAGTGAATTATTGGCGAGCATGTGCTTATGAATGAACCACGGCATTTTGACTTTCTTATGTATTGTTATTAAAGGCTCTTTGTCCGCCATATGTGTTAACCGTTTTTAAAAGGCAATTCCACACAACATATTCATTTAATTTCTGGATTACCGAAATCACATTTCATCATGTGTTGGATTGGAGTCAATCTAATGGTTTTAGGTTTGTTTTGGGCTTTGAATTAGTGAAATTGCATCGAATCTTGCAGTTGTCTACTTTAGGATTGTTTTGGGGGGACGAGCCTTATGATATATATGAACCACATTATAATACTGTCATATGATTATGATAGAGAGAAATTACATGGTTCTCAATGAAAAGAAAGGCTACAAAGAACAAAGAATAAAGCCGAGAATAAATACTAGCAAGACAAAACCCTACTGCTAAAGCCTAAAGGGCCCATAAACATATGGGCTAATAACATATCGGCTAACATTCCTCCTCAAACTCACAATGGCACAACAATAAACATTGAGAGTTTGTCACACAAGAACTGAAACCAAGAAGCCGATAGAGCCTTCGTAAAAATATCCGCAAGCTGCAAGGTTGATTAAACAAACGAAAGCGATATGGTTTCGAGCTGTAAGTGATGACGGGTGAAGTGACAATCAATCTCAATGTGCTTCGTCCGTTCATGGAAAATTGAATTGTTCGTAATTTGTATCGGACTTTTGTTATCACAATGCAGGGGAGTAGGTGAATAAATGTGAATTGCCATATTCACAAGCAACCATCGTAACCAGATAATCTCACATGTAGTCATAACCATAACATGATACTCAACCTCCATGGAAGATCTAGAGATAACGTCCCTTCTTGCTCTTCCATGAAAAGAGAGACTTTTAAAGAAATATGCAAAATCCGGTGGTTGATATACGATCTTGACGATCGTCATCCCATTCAGCATCACTATAGGCATGTAACTCAAGAGAAGACGTCGAGGGAAACAAGAGGGTCTGTGCCACAAAGATATCTCATAATACGGAGTACAACTCCCCGCTGAACACATGTAGGAGCAGTAGCAAAACTGACTGACAACATGAATAACATGAGCAGTATCTAGGGCTGGCAAAATTGTACCATAGAAAACCAACCAACATGTTACCAACCGAACCAAAAAACTTGGTAGCCAATATATTTGGTAGCCAAAATGTTTGGTTGGTAGTATCGTACCAATTGATCAATGTTGGTACGATAATGGTATAAAAATTGGAATACCGTGGTAATACCGTACCAACCAATTCATTTGATATATATATATATATATATATATATATATATATATATATATATATATATATATATATATATATATATATATATATATATATTTCAACTGGTAATTGTATTTAATGTTTACAGTTTTAATAACATTATAGTAGTCATTTAGTCGTATTAGTCCATAGTTATTACCACGTTAAAGCAAAATATTAAAACGTTACTTTAGCGTTACTTGAATAGAATTCTTTTGTAAACTAAAAGAACTACGTAACTAATTTATATACTACACATCAAAATCCCGATGTCTTTGCTTATTTTTAAATCTTACAATAGAAAATTAAAAGAAGTTGGTATATACCATTACCAATTTGTACCAACCAAACTTGTCGGTAGCCAAATAAATTGGTACCAAGTATACTTGGTATGGTACCGGTAGCAATTTTTTTATACCAATTATAGTTGGTACGGTACACGGTTTAGAGAAAAATGAATTGGTACCGTACCAATTCCACCCCTAATAGTATCCAAACGAGTAACTGTGAGATAAACCAAACTTCCCACAACAGTGCGATAAAGATTTGGATCAGACAAAAGAACACCATCAGTAGGAGAGTATTATGCAATGGTTTCAAGAGGAGTATCAACAGTCTGATTGTCAGAGAGGCTCACCCGTGTAAACAAGTCAGGTATATATTTCGTCTAAAAAAGAAGATACTCTTTCTTAACATGAGCTACCTCAATACCCAAGAAATAACGCAGCAAACCCAAATCCTTCAAAGAAAATCGATCTAGATCATGCTTCAAAGACTCAATACCACCATGGTCATCACTAGTAGTAATCATGTCATCCATATATAAGGATAAAAGAATCCGTCCTACACTCGAGCATCTAACAATAGTTAAATCATGATTACTATGGACAAGTCCAGGAGTGGTAATCATTGTGGAGAATTTCTCAAACCAAGCACAATGGGTTTGATTGAGACCATACAAAGCTTTGCGCAGCCAACAAACCTCACTCGGATGGTGCCAAATTTTGAAGGGGGGGGGGGGTGACATATAAAACTCTTCATGGAGGTCACCATTCAAAAAGACATTCTTGACATCCATTTGAAAGATCTTGCACTGTCGAACGAATGCACCTGCAATCATAGTACGAACTATTGTCATCTTTGCCACTAGAGAAAAAGTCTCCTCATAGTCAAAACCGTACTATTGGGAATACCGTTTTGCTACAAGTCTGGCCTTGTACAACTCAACAGACCCATTAGCTTTTGTTTTTATCTTATATAGCCAATGAAAATCAATCGTATATTTCTCAGGAAGAAGGGAAACCAAATCCCATGTATGAGTCTGATGAAGAGGAGTGAGTTCCTCAACTATATCATTAGTGAAAGAGGATCTAAAACATCTTCTCTATACGATTCAGTTTCAGACAGATGATGGGTGCTCGCTATAAATGAAGTAAATGATCTACTGAAAGGTAAAACATAGAATTTTGCCATTTTACAACCACTATAATTAGAAATATCACAAATATTCAAATGACCCAAAACACTTCTAGATGCTAAAAAACTCAAATGTGATACAGACACATGTACTAAACGAGAATGCCAAAGATAAAATTCATATGAAAAAGGACTCAAACGAAAAAAAGATAATGTTGGATTAGTGTCTAAGTCCATAACTATTTTGGTATGTACTTGACCCGATTATGAGCATGATCCTTTTGGGTTGCCTTCACCATAGCAATATATAGGATGAATTAAGGAGAGAAAGGTTTAAATATGATTTATTAATATATTATAAGAATAACATATTAAAGGAGAAATCATAATGTTTAATTAATATTAGTCAAGAATTAATTAAGAATTCATTTTGTGGTTAAAAGAGATTAATTAAACATAAGGGAGTTATTGTACAATTATAAGATAATTACATAGATGGGCTTATGGACTCCATAGAAGGTGGAGTGGACGAATTCTACGGGGGAAACCCATTAGAAGTCGTCCAAGGCTTCTAAAGAAGGAGTCCATGGGCTGCTTAGGGCTTAAGCAGTCAAATTAGGGTTTCCTTGTTAGATAACCCTAATTGCCTAAGTATATAAGGAGCCTTAGGCACCAAAAATGTGGCTAACACTTGGATTAGGGTTTCTAGCCGTTTTTGGTGCCTCCCATCTCTTCTCTTCTTCATCTTGTTGCTTATTGGTGTTTGTGACTCCATTAGAGGTGCAACACTTGAGGCACTAAGCTTTCTGAAGCCAATCAAAGCAAGGAATTGATTGTTATTTCAATATAACCATCAGAGGTAATTACTAAACCCTTATTTCAGTTCTTATATGATAGATCTAGGGTTTATAGCTTTGGATATTGAATTGCATGTTCTTTAGACAAACTAGATCCAAAAGCTATTAGGATATGCATATACACCATAGGATTGATGTTTAGCTCGAAACCCATCAGTGGTATCAGAGCCTAGGGATGCTTGTTAGTGAATTTGATGCTATAATGGATTATTCTTGCTTAAAATCGAAAATTAGGGTTTATGGGGGCTAGACTCGCCGAGTCCATGGCTGAACTCGCCGAGTCCATGGTAAACTCGTCGAGTCCATGCTTGACTCGACGAGTCAGCTAGTCAGAAAGAGGTAATTTCAGGATTTTGTGCATCTTTGGCTGTGGGATAGTTACCAAAACGTTTTTTTTATTGATATAAATCAGATTTTTATGATATTGGGTGATTATCCTTGCCAAAATAAAAGATAACTTCATATTAATTAAATAATTATTTCCTTATATGATAAAATTTAATTATTTGAATTATTTGGTGAATTATCTTGCAAGAAATTGGACTCGGTCAAAATTAGATAATTGCCTTATTTGAATGTTGTGATCTAGAATGTTCTTGATAAAGTTTGGAAAAGTTTCAAATTAACCCTTTAGGTTTCATAGTTTAAATTTGAGCTTAATAGTTTTAGTTTTGAAATTTAAATAGTTGAACCCTTATGTTTTGAAAAGTTTCAAAACTTGCCCTCAAGTTTTGGATTTTAAAATTAATTAAAAGTCTTAATTTGAAATTTTAAATTCTAAAACCTTAGTAATTTGAAAAGTTCAAATCACACCCTTATGGTTTTATTAATTAATTAAAGTGTATAATTAAAATAGATTTAATAAACCCATAAAGTTTTGGTTTACATTTAATTAAATTAAAAGTATAATTTACTAAATTAAACCACCTAGTATTTTAAAAGTGTAAAATACATATACTATATATATATATATATATATATATATATATATATATATATATATATATATATATATATATATATATATGTAACATTGAAAGTCTAATATTATATATATATAAGTAAAGAGTCAGTATTACTGTTAGTAGGCCTCATTCACGAAGCTGGTCTATAAGGGGTGTTTAAGGAAATTGCCTATAAAATGGTGATCGAATGGGTATCCACTCTTACCCACCACACTCTTAACTAGTGGAGGGTTGTTAGTTGAACGGGTAGGATAGGACAGAAA
The DNA here is from genome assembly GCF_051521515.1 of Lactuca serriola. NCBI lineage: Eukaryota > Viridiplantae > Streptophyta > Magnoliopsida > Asterales > Asteraceae > Lactuca > Lactuca serriola. The sequence continues at coordinate 160,342,971 of NC_136416.1, read as the reverse complement.
CCTTCCATTATAAGTATAATGAAGTACAAAGTAACTACATGCTTTTACAAATTCCCAAATCATAGTTACTTTAGGCAAAATGTGAAATTATATGCTAATCCATGGAATTACACTTCGTACCCTTGTCAAACGTTAGTGGAGCATGTGTGGTTAATCAGCACACTAATTTGGGGATGACATTGGTAGCGAAGGGTGGCTCGATGTTTATCATAAATCAATGGAGCATGTGTGGCTAACTGACACATTGATTAGGTAATAGTAGCATTGGGTGCACCACGTGATTCGTATGGTTATTCACACCTTATTTGTGATCCTCGGCATCCCAGTCACAAATAGAATGGCATAATCGAGATTAAACATGCCATTGAAAAGTTCAATGAATCTCAAAAGATCTAGGAGTTTCAATTCATTTAAAACTTAAACTTCCTTTTCGTTTTTCATGGTGGAAATTGGTAAATCGTCATTTACCTACCTTCAAATATTCTGCAACTAGATTACGACATCCCTCTTCTAGGTTGTAGAGTATTGTGTTGGATCCTAGCCTCGATGTTTTATTTGGTTGTTACATCAAGGATTCATATCAACTGACTTGAATTTTCTCCCGTTTTGTAGATGTCTGAATCTTACAATGGTCTTCCCAAATCTTTTGGAACAAGCTTTCCAAATGAAGATGATGTTCCGAGATACGATCAAGGAAATGAGAGTCATGCTTCACTTCCTCCACCTCCTCCAATTATTCTCCCTAACCCACATGTTCAAAGGCTTGAAAAGTTCAAGCTCACTCAAGCCCTTTTGGCAAGTAAACATGAAGATGGGAAACCTGTGTGTGCACACATCTTAGAGATGAAGTCACACATTGATAGGTTAAGGATGTTGGGTGTCGATATCTTAGAGATGTTGGCTGTTGACTGGGTTCGTCAGTCACTTCCTGAATCATATAGTGAATTCGTAAGAGAGTGCTATATGATGGAACACGACGTGACCATAATTGTTCTCCCTTATTTGCTTACAGCTGCTGAATCAGCAATGATTTGGCGTGCTGGTCAAGCAAATTTGTCTAGTGAATCAAACTCCCAAACTTCAATGGACAGTGAAAATGGTGACATTGGAAATCCAGAAAAGGTAAACTCTGAGATAGTTCATTGTGCCATTCCAAAGGAGTCCATTTGCTTTTATTGCCAAAAGAAGGGGCATTGGAGACGAAGCTCCCCTATTTACTTGAGAGATCTAAGAGATGGGAGAGTCAAGACATATGGCTCTACTTCAGGTAAAATCCATTAACTAACTCTGTTAAGTTCCTATTCTAGATTCTTAATACATGATGTGATAAGATTACATTTTGATGTTTTGTAGGATCGAAGAAAAGATAGGAGGCTTAAGGGAAGAAGTGAGCTGAATCTAATCGTGAAGAAATAGATTTCGATCGCATTGCTTGAAGATTAGATTTTTGAGCTACTACTTGGAGTTAGGATAGATTGCTAAGAAATATGTAATAACATAGTTTTTCAATTGAATTGCATTGTAAGGACAAATTTTTCTGCAATAAAATAAATTTTGATTTTATTTATTTATCATTGCAATCGCGTGTATGAAAAATTGATGTTTGAAGGTTTCTATTATTAACAATAATGGATTTTGTTCTTAATTATGTTATTTGTGAAAATGTTGAGAATTTACCAAATAAGGAGAGTTTCTCTTCACCCAAGTTTCAATTGGACAGAAACTTGGATTCATACAACTTGGTTGAGTGATGAATGAGAAATTTCATATTTGGAAATTAGACTAATTCTTTGACAAAGTGTCAAGTGAAGGACTAGGAGATCGAGTACACTAGGTTGTGTGTTAATCAAGTCCACCACAAGAGTGATAAAGATATTCGTCATGATTTACTAAAGTTTAGTAAATATGATTATACTTAAAAGATTAAGTCCAATTCTAAGTTGATTGAAAGAGTTTCAATGAATAGCAGAATGAATAAAGAAGAATCAAGTAGGCAGAAAGATAAAAGGTTCTCTATTCTAAAACGAAGGGAGACTACCTTTTATCATGTTTTATGATAAGTCTTAATGATTAAGAACCATATCTCAATTGATCCTCTAAGTGAGTCTTAGTACATTTGTATGTCTAAGAAGAGGAATCGAAAATTATGGAAATGGTTAAATCAAAAAGTCAATCATACTTCCTTCCAATATCGAATCTTAGAGTCATACTCCAAGATTGTGAATTGAGTGAAAAGTATTAAGTAGGTTTATAACACTCAACAAATGTGGAATTTGGAAAAGTTTTCTTATTATTGCACATTTGAAATTGGTAAGTTGTGATGTCTTGGATAAGACAAAGATCAACTTGGACCAATTATGTGAAGTGTTTTGTCTTGATAATAACTACACTAACTCTTGAATATTTGTTTGTCAAGAAATGTTTCTTGACGAAGAGAATCATATATGTCAAGAGGTCAGTGGGAGTTTTAATGATCTTGAAAAAGTTTCAAGAACAAATCAAGAATAAACCTTATCGATCATCACTAGCACACGACTTGAGGTTTACAACCTATCGTGTTGACGTTATTTTGTTTTCTGTGCAATTCCAATTGAGTTAATTATGCATGTGAGTTCTATGAGTTCTCATTTGAATGCATAAAGACAAAGCACTTTGATTGATGGAAAGTACATTGATATGTAAGGATAAGTTGCTAAACTACTTGGAAGACATGGTGGGTACTCGTCTTACCATAAGGCAAGATTAAGAAAGTTCAGTCCATATGAGATTGGATTTGTCACAAACTTTGGTTTTGGCAAATTCACATGGATAGGAACTCATACACCATAGAATCTAAGTGTCATAAGATTTCCTCCTTCATGAAAATGACTGAGAGGAAATGCTTTCACTAAGAGAGCTTTTAAGAAGATAGCAATTGTGAAAATTGTATTTTCAAATTCAATTATGGTTACAGCATCCCTTTCCATAGTTCGAATTGTGAGATTTGGAAATTAGTTTGAACATTTGGAACTTAGTAACATAAGTTCTAAATTGTTTAGACACACATATGAGCTATCTAAGGCAAAGGTGTATAAGTTTAAGAAGCTTAGATAAAGGCTTATCGAATCATCTGGTATTAGAAATATGAATTTCATAAATTCAATAGGCATTGTTTTCTGGAAGTTGAACTGTTTTCTAAATACATGTCAAAGCTAGTGGGAACATAAGTGTTATGCTTATATGATAATAATCATCATGATAGTGGGAGCATAAGTGTTATGCTTGTATGATTATTATGGCAAGTATTGCAAGTTAGCAATATTAATTATAGAAAAACAAAGATTCAATTTGCAAAGTTGCATGGGTTGAAAAGTTGTTTTGCTATAATTAAGGGAGAGAATATTATACTTCGTTTCAAAATCTAAAGCTTAGATTGAGAAATTTTAATAAATATAGTCAAAGGATACATAGTGTGTTCTCAAATTTCAATTATGATTACGACATCCCTCTTCATAGTTCGAATTGTGAGAACGTGACACATAAAATATTATGGCAGAAGATTGATAAAGTATCATATCTTCATGTGAGACATTATGCATCGTGTTCCATATGCTTCGGGGTATAGGATTGATTGCAAATGCTATAATATTTGACCATTCTAAAATTTTCCAAATGTCTAGCGCATTAAGAGGGAAAAAGGACTAGAATCGGATTTGACTAAAAATAATTAAACAACTATCAAAGGACGATCCAAAGTTCGTTGAGGGTTGGTCGCTTGTTAGTAGTTGGAAGTATGGTATTGGATGGACCATATCGACATTATTATGAATAGAAAAGACTCTATTAAGAATGAGTTGTCATATGACAAATATGGAAATGTTTCTATATTAGGAGTTGGATGTTGAGAGTCTATGTCTAGATTAGAAACTTTTATGCAAGAAGGATATTCAAAGGAATGTACTTTGAATGTCAGACTTCGCATCTATGGAATTGTCTTGTAACAATTTCTGATAGCATACCTTGTAATTTCATTGCCCAAGTCTTGGTGACTTTTGTGCTATGACTTTGCGAAAGGATCGTTGCATAAAATGTTAGAATCTAGCATATTCTAGTAGTGGCAAGAACCTTATGTTCTAACACTAATGATAAGGATTGGGAATTGTGAAATGAGCATCATTGGAAAAGTTTTTCAATTGATCTATTTCACAAAGTAAGGACCATAGGAAACATAGTGTGCATGCTTTGTGCATGGGACAACTATTGTTGTAATTCAAGTAATGAGTTGATTATCCGAAAGATTAAATGATAAATAATGAGTAATCAATATGGTGGTTAAATAGAAGTGTTTTATTTACTCTCACAAGTTTGGGGCCATATAGGATTAAGCATTACTATTGTGCTTAAATTTTGCATGTTTTAACTTCCAGAATAACTGGGTTATTCAAACCTCCACAGTCGGTCATACGTTGGAAGTAGGTATGAAGGAAGACTGTCAGGAAGATTCTGTAGATTGTCTAAAGAGTTTAGACATAGCACAAGTTTACTGCAGAGTTCATGAGTGCTTTAATAGGATTAAAGTATTGGATTAAACCCACGCTCACAAGAATCACTTCATGGATTTCATCACGAGTGATTGTGAGTAGATAATATTGTATATTCTTGAAACCGAGATGTGTGAGTTGTTATTTGTTGGTCGGTTACACATTGATAATAAGTAAACGCACCAGTAACTTGGTGTTATAAAACTTATTGTTGTGTGTGATTCGATCAGTAAATGTAAGTAAGCATTTGAGTCGAAGTTTATCCATTCCTTTTACCCAAAGTAGGATAAAAGCGATACATGTAGGCCCCTCGATGATTTAGTGATGACACCTAAGCGCTTGGTCAAGCTGGGACTAAGTTGATGTGTTCAATTGTAGTCTGTTGTCAGTCGTCATAAATCGGAAGTCGGGAAACAGTATAGAGAGAATGATCGAAATTCATGTCTTGTGTCTATACGATATATTGAGAATGGAGGAATATATGATCCCTTATCTAAAGGACACGCGTATCTGATAAGATCAGAGTTGACAACGACTTTTGAAAGCTACGATTGCTGATCAAGTTCTGAAGTCATACGAAAAATAGTTATTAGACTTGTAACATCCTATTCTGGATTGTTTTGTGACTTAAGGCCCGTGGGCCTTAATCCGAGTATGAGAAGGTTTTTAGGCATTGAAAGATAAAGGTTAGGCCCTTTTGGGATGTGGGTGAGGTAGGTTGTGTGATAAAAGACTCCGGCTTGTGCTTTAGAGCCGAAATGTATTATTAAAGGCGCTGGTTCCGGCTTTTCATGAATTTTGAATCTAAGTTCAAGTGGGATTCAGGAGTAATAAAGTTGATAGAAGTGTACGGCTTCTAGTTAGCTTTCTGTGGATATAAGGATCGTCAGAAACGGACTTATAACGAAGAAGTTATGGCCTTTAGAAGTTTTGTGGTTTCAGGCATAGCCGAGTATGCTGGGCGTCATTTAGAGTACGCTAGGCGTACTCAGTATGTTGGGCGTAATTTGGAGCACGCTGGGCATACTGACCAAGGATGGTCGTGAATGTTCTTCAGACTACGTTGGGCATACCATATGAATGCTGGGCGTACGCCAAACAGACCTGAACGCTATTTTAGGGTCTTGGACCCTATTTAAGCTCCTTATCTCATAACCTAACCCTAATATCTTCAGCCTCCATCCCTCTAAACCCTAGAAATCGACCCTAAGCCTCATTTGAGTGATTCTTGAGTATTTTGGTGATTTGGTAAGTTTTTGGTGTATATTATGGAAGAAGGAGTTCCTTGAGGAAGCATTGCTTAGCTTAGAGCTTGTGGATCCAAGCCCTAATCATTTTGATCTAGCTCCAGAAAGCATAAGGTTTGAATCTTGGTGGCTTTCTCATGTGGATCTAGTGGGGTGATCACTTGTTGTGTTTGGCTTTTGAAGAAGAAGGAGCTTTGAAAGAAAATGGTTTGAGCACCTAGCTTTTGGATCTATGTTCTTCTCTTGTTGGTGCATCTTCCAGAGGTATCAAGTTTTGAACTTGCTTATTATTGTGCTAGTTTTTGTTTTGGGTCCATTTTAGGGTTTTTGGTCCCAAAGCTTGAAGCTTTATGAATGGTTAAGCTCCACAGCCTAATATATGTCCCTTTAAGTGTTTCTAGTGGAAAGGATTCATAAAAATGAGTCCTTGGATGTTGGAATCAAACCATGCATGAGATATGAGAATTTTGGGTAGTAAAGAGTGAGAGTTTTTTTGTTTGGGACTTGATCAGCCATGCAAAGGCTTAAAGTCACGAGCTTTATTGAGTATGAGCCTTTATGGAATCCAGATCTAAGAGTATAACTATGGTCTTAACTGATTAAGACCAAAAGAGTTGAAAAAGTAAATCTGGGCGTACGCTGAGCATAAATCTAGTACGCCCCGCGTACTAGGTTAGTGTCCCCGATCAGGATTCGTGTACGATGGAGTACGTTGAGCGTACCAAGGGAGGTACGCCCCGCGTAACCCCACTGTGGACTTTTTGGGCTAAATCTTATATTGGGCCTTAAGTGTTCAGCCTGGAGTTTGGGCTTTTTGTGCTAGAGATTTGGACCAGAGGAATATGTATATGTGCCTTGGGCCCTTGTGAGTTGGGCTTGCCTCTTGGACTTGAGAGTTGGGCCATGGGCGAGTCCATTTATTATTAGGCCTTGGTGGGCCCAATGGGTTTTGGGGTTATTTATGGGCTAGTTAGTGGACTAATTTTAGACCTAGAGAATGAGGGTTGGGACTTAGATCCTAATTTGAGATCATTATAGATTTGGCACAGAGATAGAGGCCGGTGCGTATCAATAGTGTCTAAATGGGTTGTTCTTCATCCGAGGTGAGTCTTCTCACTATACTTTACCTAGAGTGGTAATTAGAGTTATGTGACCGAGTATTTTGTATGCCATTTATATGATGTGATACACTGCATTATTTCTATGTGATTTATGCTATGTATGTTACAGAGTTAGGACCCGAAGGTCCACAGAGTTAGGACCAGAGGGTCCATAGAGTTATGGGACTGGAGGGTCCCACTAAGACACATTAAACAGAGGGTCAAACAGAGTTATAGCCTCGAGTGGCTAATATGTGTTATATGTGGTATTTTGGGGAACTCACTTAGCTTCGTGCTTACCGTGTAATGTGTTATGTGTTTCAGGTTTTCTTCTCAGGATCGAAGGACGGCACCGGCTTGATTGTACACACCAGTGAAAGAGTTAGGAGGATCCTTGATTAATAATGGAGTTGTGCTTTGTAATTGAATAAAAGAGATTTTTACACGATATGTTATGAATATTATGCATTTTAAAAATGAAAAATTGTTTTAAATTTTCACATCGTTACAAGTTGGTATCAGAGCCTTGGTTTGAAGGATTCGGATGTACCTTCGGGTATGTCTGGACTCAAACTGAGGAAATGGGGAAAATTTTCAAAATAAATGATTTTTCTAAAACGAATAAGAGTTTCTAAGAGAAAGTGGGAAGGAGCAGTGTGTACAATTAGCCAAAGCACGAACAATGATTTCCCAAAATAACCTTACCTTTGTGTTATGAAATATGTTATGAGATATTATGCATGTTAGAGATAGGCTAGGTATTTTATATTTTAGGACTAGAGTGGCCTGATTTGTGATGCCTTAGCCTAGGAGTTGTTATCTGTGATGCACTTTCGAGTATGTGTTGAGTAAGAGTATCCAACAGGAATCCTATGTAGAGAGGGATTTGGGTAGAGGAGTAATCTAGGAGAGATACCTAGATGAGCATTTGTGAAGCCTACCGAGAGAGTATCTAGATACCCGTGGGGGGTAGAGTTGCAGAGTTCAGTGATATATTTTAAGTATGAGTAGAGCTAGTGGAGTTATCACCTACATCGGGTTGTATGTGTTTATTCGACGACCGAATGTTGCTTGCTTCATGCTTTGTGGAACTCCCGATGATGGGAGTCAGCTACCAAGTGAATGTGACGATATTCAGGAGGTAGATGACTGGCATCATAAGGAGTTTCCCAGCAGTTGATGGCGGAGAAGTGTGAGAACCTAGGAAGAGCCTAGGAAGTGACCTTAGTCAGATAAGTACACTGACAGAGTATAGCATTTTGTTAGGGAGCGAGCATGCATGTTGAGATTGGTGATGAGAAGGTTGAGCAGCTACTTAGGGAATCTGGGATGGTCCGTGTAGAGAGTATGGGTAGATGTGGCAGGTAGTATGGGCCCGTACTACTGAAAGCAGAGGACCCATACTCGACGTAGGGAGTATTCCAGAGGTTCTAAGTAGCAGATCGAGAGGTGATGTCATGGTTCGAGTACCATGATTGGTAGCAGATCGAGAGGTGATGTCATGGTTCGAGTACCATGATTGGTAGAATATCGATAAGTGATGTCATGGTTCGAGTACCATGATTTGAGGCAGGTTGAGAAGAGAGGCCATGGTTCGAGTACCATGATATGTGGCGGTTAGTGCTTCTAGTTTTACCGGTTATCCCGCAGTGATTATCTAGACCAAGGTTGGATGTGAAAGAGTATGGGTCCAGAAGGCCAGGATGAACGAATTTTAGTGGAGCATCCCTTGATAGGGAAATCGAGTTAGTTCTGAGGGATTGTTGGTGATATCCCAGTAGAGTCGCAAGACTCTGAGTTGAGTAGGGATGATGCGTGATGGATGAATACGGTCTGAGCTGGGCAACCGGTCGATAGTAGAGATGTCACCTTCTGTGACCCGAGTGGTGCTATTTCCATTTCCTGAGGGAGATGTAAGAGGTGTTGAGATTTCGGTTTCTAAGTTGGGGGTGAGCCCTATGGGATCGCACTAATGGTGATCTTCAATCAGAGTATCTGGCAGTAAGTCTGTCGCGAGGGAATGCTATAGCTTGAGCAGGTTGTCAGTGGGGACTGAGATGGTCAAGGACCAGAATACACCCTGTTTGAGTATAGTAGGGCATGTGTCAGCTGTAGCGTTGGACGATCAAGAGGAGTTTATCAGGTCAGTGACTCTTATTGTCTTTGATGAGTATAGAGAGTGGAAATGTGGTTTTCTGCTCTTATGATAAGGGACGTGTCGGAGCATTGGGCGAGGAGTCGAGGATGAGGAGTATGATAGTTCATTATTTCCAGAGTCAGGGTTAATACTGGACATTTAGGAGGTCCGGTGATGGTATGATGTGAGATTCTGATTGACTAGAGGCAGTCATGATGGTAAGTTCTGAGGATTTCCTATGAGATTTGTGTATTTGGAGTTGTTTGATCTCTGTCAGGGAGATCATCGAGCGTTGCGTAGCACCTTGCGGGATTGGGTGCGATGTTACTGGTGGAGGTAGTCTGTGGGATAGAGTGTTGGTGCACCAAAATGGTGATGTTTCGAACCCTAAGTGGGGGAAGACCGGGTATTTTGTTGAAAGGATCAGAGATCTGTTCGAGATCGGTTAGAGATCTAGATATACAGACTTGCGGTGTGGATTCATGTGATCAGGGTTATTGGTGTTTGAAGCGAGGTACAGAGCGAGATAATGCATGTGGTATATGTTTGGTAAAGGCTAAATGTCTCCACAGCAAGTGGCCATCAGTCGGAGACCTTGTGATGGATAGGAATTCTTCGAGCTGGTTGGCTCGTAGGGTTAGTTCGGCAGTGGAAGAATTCTGGTTCAAATGTTTAGGCTGTTGTGAAGTTGGGGAAGGACAGGAGTTGATTTTTTTTTGGCAACTAATTCCAGGGTCGTTATGAGTATTCTGGCATGAATTTGAGCATTATAGGTAGGAGTTTCGGATTGTTGTCAACGTGTTCTGATTCATTGAAAATCCCTCCTTGTTGCAAGTGAGAATTGGGATATTCCGAAAATCCAGATTGTGTAACAGGAAGATCAGTGGCTGAGGCAAAAACATCATGAGGTTCTATGGTGGTGTGTCGATCATCTATGATTCCAGTAGGAGCCCTTTCAGTTAATGACGACAAGTGGATTATGGATTGCAGCAAGGAATGGTGTTTTGTTATGACGATTCTCGTCAGTTATAGTGGTGCATAATTCGTGTAGGTGCGTGCACCTATCTATGGATGGCCCGCAGAGCATGAGTTAATGATTGCAGTGTTGCGTCGATCTGAGGATGAGTTTGTGAAGTGGTAAGTGATGGGTTTTAGTCATAAGACATCCTATGTGCTCATACAAACCCTAATGCTTGGATCTAGGTTTCTCTATTGTACATGCTTTGAATCCAAGACTATAAACCCTAATTCTAGCATATGGAAAATCGATATTAACATATAATTAGGTTTAAGATGTTACCTTGATTGTTATGTAGTAATAACAATCCCAATTCCTTCTTGAATTGACTTTGGAAGGCTTAGAGTCACAAGTGTCAGTCCTCTAATGGCTTACAAACACCAAGAGCAAATGGAGAAGGTATAAAGAGAGAGGAGAGGTATAAGAATTCGTCTCTAGGACCTCTTGGGAAGGCATGGACGAATTCATGAACCTTGGGGTCTTTATATAGGTGTAGAGATTAGGGTTTTAGTCCTTATCCTTATCTAGTTGCTTGCCCATCAAGTAACCATAAGATAAGCCTTGAAAACTCTTATCCTAGTCGAATTCTAAGGCCTTATCACCTTAAATTCGTCCAACCTATTAATAAGATAATCCTTACCTTATTTTGTAACTATCACATAATTACAATTCAGCCCCTCTAGTTTAATTAATTACACTTGATCACAAAATTAATTCTTAATTAATTACTGACCAATATTAATTAAACAAATATGATTTCTCCTTTAATATATTATTCTTATAACATATTAATAAACCATAATAACCTCTCTCTTTATTTATTTCTCCAATCAAGTTGTTTTGGTGAAGGCAACCCAAAAGGACCATGCACCATCGGGTCAAGTACATACCAAAATAGTTATGGAGTTAGACACTAATCCAACAGTAAGAACTAGTGGGGTGCGACTGCGGAGAGCTGCAGTTTAATGAGTTAGTGCAAAGGGGTGTGGTGATACTACGGGGAGCTGTAGTATCCACCGGATAGCGAGAAGGTGTGGCGATGCTGCGGGAAGCCATGGTATTCGCCAAACGGAAAGAGTGTTGTGATGCTACTGGGATCCGTAGTACTCACTAGTCAGAGAGAGGGTGTTGTGATGCTATGGGGAGTCATAGTACTCACTAGTCAGAGAGAGGGTGTTGTGATGCTATGGGGATCCGTAGTACTCACTAGTCAGAGAAAGGGTGTTGTGATGCTACGGGGAGCCGTAGTACTCACTAGTCAGAGAGAGGGTGTTGTGATGCTACGAGGAGCCGTAGTACTCACTAGTTAGTAGGAGGTTGTTGTGATGTTATGGGGAGCCGTAGTACGCACTAGTTAGCGAGAGGATGTTATGATGAAGCACTTTTGTTCAGAGCATGACACAGAAGAGTTTTAGGCTTGAATAGCCCTAATTTACGAGTTTTTGGGAGCCTGGTGGTCGGACCAAGGGCAAAACCGGGGTCTCCTCAATGATCGGGAATCTTTATATTCTGAATAAAGTGTGGACATCGCAACCCGAAGGAATTGGATAAGTGAAGTACGTATGGGTTGCGGGTCACGATTCATGAGTTGAATGGTTCATTGGGACGAGTGGTTCCAACTCTCGAGTTGAGTTGAGTCCTGGTGGTGTGATGGATAGACGAGATGAGATTCTGGAATCAGAGGTGGGTTCCATGCGAGGGGTATTGTTTTTCATCTGATATCTTAGACATGAGTAGGTCAGGGCCTTGGTTCGGGAGGTGCAGCGGGATGCACGGAACTATTGGGCGGTAATCAACAGAGTTCAGGGGTGATCCGATCTTCAGTAGAGTCGTAGTGTTTGCTTGAGGGAAAGCGAACTACGTGACTTGTGCGTCACTAAGAGCTGAGACAGTTATTATAAGATGAGATTCGGAGAAACCTTTTTGGTTATGGGATGGGTGATCTTGAGGTTCATCTATTGGGTTTATAAAGGTCAGAGAATATTCCCAGGCGAGCATGATCTTTTTCCTTGTGTCCAAGATTAGAAGTTTTGAGTTCATCCTCTCTAATGGATCTTGATGATTGTCGTTGCAGTGGGTCCTAGAGAGAGAGGGAGATTATGACCTTTCTGTCCATTTGAGATTACAATCGGGATCTAGCAGGGAATCAGGGTTGGGAGAGTGTTCTTAGAGTCTGTTAGTCGATGAGCGGTTAACATGATGATATTGCGAGGGTGGTCTGTAAAGGAGACAGATCAGTAGAGTTTTCAAGTTCTGGAGAGGCAGATCGAGTACTGCAGCGGCAGAAGAGGTTGTCCTTCTTCGGGGTCGAAAGTTCCTATTGGTTTTAGGTTTTTTTTGGAAGAGATTGTTGTATGATATGGGGTTTTTTTGGTAGTGCTTATTGGATTATTGGGTTCGACCTATGTGTTGATAAGGAGCGATTTCGAGGGCGAAATCTATTTCAAGTGGGGGAGAATTGTAACATCCTGTTCTGATTGTTTTGTGACTTAAGGCCTGTGGGCCTTAATCCGAGTATGAGAAGGTTTTAATGCATTGAAAGAGAAAGTTTAGGCCCTTTTGGGATGTGGGTGAGGTAGGTTGTGTGATAAAAGAGTCTGGTTTGTGCTTTAGAGCCCAAATGTATTGTTAAAGGCGCTGGTTCGGGCTTTTCATGAATTTTGAATCTGAGTTCGAGTGGGATTCAGGAGGAATAAAGTTGATAGAAGTGTAGGGCTTCTCGTTAGCTTTCTGTGGATATAAGGATCGTCGAAAACGGACTTATAACGAAGAAGTTATGGCCTTCAGAAGTTTTGTGGTTTCAGGCATAGCCGAGTACGCTGGGCGTACTGACTAAGGATGGTTGTGAATGTTCTTCAGAGTACGTTGGGCATACCATATGAATGTTGGGCGTACGCCAAACAGACCTGAACACTATTTTAGGGTCTTGGACCCTATTTAAGCTCCTTATCTCATAACCTAACCCTAACATCTTCAGCCTCCATCCCTCTAAACCCTAGAAATCGACCCTAAGCCTCCATTTGAGTGATTCTTGAGCCTTTTGGTGATTTGGTGACTTTTTTGTGTATATTGTGGAAGAAGAAGTTCCTTGAGGAAGCATTGCTTGGCTTAGAGCTTGTGGATCCAAGCCCTAATCATGTTGATCTAGCTCCAGAAAGCATAAAGTTTGAATCTTGGTTGCCTTCTCATGTGGATCTAGTGGGGTGATCACTTGTTGTGTTTGGCTTTTGAAGAAGAAGAAGCTTTGAAATAGAATGGCTTGAGCACCTAGCTTTTGGATCTATGTTCTTCTCTTGTTGGTGCATCTTCCAGAGGTATCAAGTTTTGAACTTGCTTATTATTGTGCTAGTTTTTGTTTTGGGTCCATTTTAGGGTTTTTGGTCCCAAAGCTTGAAGCTTTATGAGTGGTTAAGCTCCACAGCCTAATAAATGTCCCTTTACGTGTTTCTAGTGAAAAGGATTCATATAAATGAGTCCTTGGATGTTGGAATATAACCATGCATGAGATATGAGAATTTTGGGTAGTAAAGAGTGAGAGTTTTTGTGTTTGGGACTTGATCAGCCATGAAAAGGCTTAAAGTCACGAGCTTTATTGAGTATGAGCCTTTATGGAATCCAGTTCTAAGAGTATAACTATGGTCTTAACTGATTAAGACCAAAAGAGTTGAAAAAGTAAATCTGGGCGTACGCTGAGCGTAAATCTAGTACGCCCTGCGTACTAGGTTGGTGTCACCCAATCAGGATTCGTGTACGTTGGAGTACGCTGAGAGTACCAAGGGAGGTACGCCCCGCGTAACCCCACTGTGGACTTTTTGGGCTAAATCTTATATTGGGCCTTAAGTGTTCAGCCTGGAGTTTGGGCTTGTTGTGCTAGAGATTTGGACCAGAGGAATATGTATATGTGCCTTGGGCCCTTGTGAGTTGGGCTTGCCTCTTGGACTTGAGAGTTGGACCATGGGAGAGTCCATTTATTATTGGGCCTTGGTGGGCCCAATGGGTTTTGGGGTTATTTATAGGCTAGTTAGTGGACTACTTTTAGACCTAGAGAATGAGGGTTGGGACTTAGATCCTAATTTGAGATCATTGTAGATTTGGCACAGAGATAGAGGTCGGTGCATATCAACAGTGTCTAAAGGGGCTGTTCTTCATCTTAGGTGAGTCTTCTCACTATACTTTACCTAGAGTGGTAATTAGAGTTATGTGACAGAGTATTTTGTATGCCATTTATATGATGTGATACACTGCATTATTTCTATGTAATTTATGCTATGTATGTTACAGAGTTAGGACCCGAAGGTTCACAAAGTTAGGACCAGAGGGTCCACAGAGTTATGGGACTGGAGGGTCCCACTGAGACACATTGACCAGAGGGTCAAACAGAGTTATAGCCTCGAGTGGCTAACATGTGTTGTATGTGGTATTTTGTGGAACTCACTAAGCTTCGTGCTTACCGTGTAATGTGTTATGTGTTTCAGGTTTTCTTCTCATGATCACGGGACGACACCGGCTTGATTGTACACACCAGAGAAAGAGTTAGGAGGATCCTGGAATAATAATGGAGTTGTGCTTTGTAATTGAATAAAAGAGATTTTTACACGATATGTTATTAATAGTATGCATTTTAAAAATGAAAATTTGTTTTAAATTTTCATGTCGTTACAAGACTTATCCAAGTGGGAGACTGTTGGATTAGTGTCTAAGTCCATAACTATTTTGGTATGTACTTGACCCAATTATGAGCATGGTCCTTTTGGGTTGCCTTCACCATAGCAATATATAGGATGAATTAAGGAGAGAAAGGTTTAAATATGATTTATTAATATATTATAAGAATAATATATTAAAGGAGAAATCATAATGTTTATTTAATATTAGTCAAGAATTAATTAAGAATTCATTTTGTGGCTAAAAGAGATTAATTAAACTTAAGGGACTTATTGTGTAATTATAAGATAATTACATAGATTGGATTATGGACTCCATAGAAGGTGGAGTCGACGAATTCTATGGGGGAAACCCATTAAAATTCGTCCAAGGCTTCTAAAGAAGGAGTCCATGGGCTGCTTAGGGCTTAAGCAGTCAAATTAGGGTTTCCTTGTTAGATAACCCTAATTGCCTAAGTATATAAGGAGCCTTAGGCACCAAAAACATGGCTAACAATTGGATTAGGGTTTCCAACCGTTTTTGGTGCCTCCCCTCTCTTCTCTTCTTCATCTTGTTACTTAGTGGTGTTTGTGACTCCATTAGAGGTGCAGCACTTGAGGCACTAAGCTTTCTGAAGCCAATCAAAGCAAGGAATTGATTGTTACTGCAATATAACAATCAAAGGTAATTACTAAACCCTTATTTCAGTTCTTATATGATAGATCTAGGGTTTATAGCTTTGGATATTCAACTGCATGTTCATTAGACAAACTAGATCCGAAAGCTATTAGGGTTTGCATGTACACCATAGGATTGATGTTTTGCTCGAAACCCATCAGATAAATGAATGTTGGAGGCAGCAACAACAGATACTTTGAGAACCTCCAAGACATATAGTTCCCCCACCCTACGATCGATCCCAATCACCTTCTAGGTGTCTTGATCCTGTATAACATAGAAAAAATCAGAAAAGAACACCCAATTACTAGACTTAGACAACCGACTGACTGAAGCAAGATTCAACGTAAGTTTGGGAATATAATAAACATCAGGGAGACTGATATGAGAAATAGAGACAAACCTAACACCCTCGACTAACATAGATGTATCACTAGCATATATAACATAAATAGATGACACGTGTGATAAAGAAGTAAATGATGAAAAATGAGGAGTCATGTGATCGGTTGCATTAGAATCTAAAATCCACAAAGATGAGGGAATACTTAAGGTACCGGATGAAGTAGGACCATAATAAGAAATAGATGCAGACATGGCAATGTGACTAGAGACCAAATATATTTGAAACTCTCAAAAACCTTGGGATCCAATGTAGATGGTTTCATGTTTCCAACAGATTTCGTGTTAACTGGTGGTGTAGCATCAACAACAAACTTTGGAGGATGAGGTGTCCGTGGAGGAGTACTAGAGGAACGTGGCTGAAACTTCTGTTCACCAGACCTATTCTATTGTCCCGAATGAGGCTGACCAGATATACCCTTGTTGACTAAGAATAGACACTGAGCTTTCGAATGATTTTTACATTTGCATAATGCACACTCATCATAAGCAACCCTTGGAGTTTGTCAAGACTTATTAGAGGAAGCAACAAGCACAACATGATTGGAAGTAGGAAATGGAGGTTGCTTTAAGCCCTTTATTCGTGTGAGAGTTGATACGGCTCTCTTTATTAATCAGCTCATGAACAACATAATCAATAAAGGGAACGGGGAGCAATGAAGAATCGTTCCACGCAGGCCTTCAAAATACAAACACAAGGACATCAAAAACAGGACCAAATATTGTTCTTCCCTACTAGCAATAGAGTACCAGAAGCCTTCTGGTCTACTACAACAACCGTCGATTCCAGAATGGAAGTGGGAACAGATAACAATGCACTTCATAACAAAGTTGCCCAAGACATCAAGCAGTTATGATACCATATGGGTATTGGTTAACCATTTAACTAAGTCCGCCCACTTCTTAGACATCAAGGAAACTGACAAGATGGAGAAACTCACCAGAACTTATCTCAAGGAAATAATTAAACTACATGGCATGCCAATATCTATCATCTCTAACAGAGATAGTAGATTCACTTCCAAATTTTGGCAATCAATGCAAAGGTCCCTAGGAACAAAACTTGATATGAGTACAACATATCATCCTCAAACGGACGGCGAGAGCGAAAGAACAATAAAAACTCTGGAAAATATGCTCCGCGCTTGTGTGATAGATTTCGGTAACGCATGGGACACTCACTTACCACTAGTCGAGTTTTCCTATAACAACAGCTATCACACTAGCATAAAGGCCGCTCCATTCGAGGCCCTTTACGATCGCAGATGTCGTTTACCGTTATGTTGGGAAGAAGTTGGAGATACCCAACTATCCGGAAAAGCATGTTGGGGATACGTTATTCACATGCCCATAAATCATTCAGGAGACAATGGAAAAGATTGTTCAGATAAAAGAATGACTAAAAGCCGCACAGAGTTCGTATGCAAAAGATACGATAGTTTTAAGAAATCAAATCGGCATAACGTAGGTTTTACATGTTCTAAGTAAAATATTTCACGCCATTAAGGCACTTACGCATTGCCGACGGGATTTCTGAGAGTGCTTTTCGAATCAGACTATAGTCTATTATTTAATTTCAAACTCGAAATATTTTTAGTAAAAATATTTACAATAATCATGAAAACGGACACAGGGAGCCGTTAGCCGAACGGTTAGGACAATCATCCGAGAAAATATTTCTCGACACCCGGATCCCGATAGTCTAATATTTCGAATCAGACTATAGTCTAATATTTCATACTCCAATCCATTGGTATATCCGAGAAATTTTCTCGACACCCGGATCCTGATGCACACGACTATGTGTACTATTAGACCATTAATAAGGGTGTAACCCTTGGATGGGACCCACTAGATTTGGGAAGGACAATCATCAAGACTTGTCTCCTGAGATTATCTGAGTAATCCCCCATTCCTCTTTCCCTTTTGCTTATACTCTATTTAAAAGGTACAAGCATAGTACCTGATGGGATTGAAGGGATATGCCCTCCTTGGTCAGATGACTGCCTTAATCCCAATATAAATAGAACTCATCTCTCATTCATTCTTTACCATCTCAGCTCATTCATCATTTCTCTCTACATTCTTCAGACTCTTACAATCTCTCCCAAGTTTCTTGTAAATATCTCACGAATCACTCTCAGTAACCAACCCACAAAATGATTCCACTATCCTAAATCACTCTTCACCACACTTAAAACATCTTCCTTAAACACCTACATCACCCCAACCCTTCATTTTGTTGCAACCTACTCAAAACAGGAGAAGAAAATTGAAAACAGCAAGCCAACTTCGGAGTTTTTGCCATTTAGGAACTTCTGACCACAGACCTTCTCACTTTGGACTCAATAGTCTCATAGTTTCTCTCTGTCTCGGGCCCTTCTGAGTTTCGGAGCCTGCTCACCTCGGAACCAAGCAGTCTCGTAGTGACCTCCTGTCTCGGACTCCTCTTTGTCTCGGACTCAGTAGCTTCAGAACATCTTTCCGTCTCGGAACCTACTCGTCTCGGAATCTGCTCGCCTTGGAATTTCCCCACTCCGAATCTTCCAGCCTCCGAATCTTCTACCACTTTGGAGCTTTACTCTAGATTTTGGCAGTTTCAGACTTTTTTTTTAATCATTTTCAGAGTTTTTGACCTCAAAATTTCCACCAGGTTTGAATTTTTCTCATCTCGGACCTCCTATCTTCAGATTTTATGACCATCTCGGAATTTTTACTATTTTGGATTTTTCTGTCTCAGAGTTTCAACAAGTCTCAGAACTTTTCACCTCGGAATTTTTACTACTTTGGGTATCTTTCATCATCATCAAAGGCTTCTATATTCTCTTCAATCATCAAGACTAAGCTGATTTCGGAAGTTCAAATTCACAATAACTTGCCCCGATTCTTGGATTCTAATACTCAAAAACAACCCGCTAACCGCATATCAAGGTGAGAGTTACGACCCCTCTTTTGTATTTATTCGTTTTTGGGGGAGAATACATGTGCTAAATAGTATTTATGATATAAATACATAAGTCTTATATGATATGCATGCTACAAATAAAAAGTATCTCATAGTTTCAAGGACTACTACCCATGAATACTTTTATGCATAAGGCTTTACACACATATACAAGTTTAAAGTATTTCATAGTTTCAAAGACTACTACCCACGAATACTTTTATGCAAAAGGCTTTACACGCTTATACAAGATCGTTATGTTGAAATACATATCTCTATAAAAACGAGTAATTTATATTTTTATAAATACGTCAACCATACTCGGCTTTTACAAATGCTATACTACGAAATTCATTATGCCTGGTACTTAATTATAATTAAGTTAGGGCTGAGAGTAATTTACAAACTTTCGTTAGTGGTTTTGGAGTGAGACGCTACTTATTCATTACCTGAGTCTAATCACTTAGCCTGCCCCACACTGCTATAATCGTTAATTTTCGGAGCGAGGTACATATGTATAGATCTATATGGGGTCGACAACCCCACCTGCGGTTTCTAGCTACAACCTTCGACTGATCAATCGTAGCAGGTGATATGTGTATGCGATCGTTACTACAACGTCCAATGAAGCGTTGTAGGGAGGGGTACTTTTCGTCCATAGCTCGATTGTAGAACTCACTAAAGACATTAACACGAATAATCTCTCTTTTTTCTCACTACAATCATAGGTTTGGTTGCCTTCAAACTATTTTAAGTATAGATTTTACTTATACAATGGGTACATTATGGTTTTCAAGGATTGATTACAAACACATTTTAAAAGCATAGATTTACTTATCCAAAGATACATTTTGGCTTTTGAAGACTCATGGCAACACTGTTTTCAACTATTGTTATTCTTACACAGAAAATACTTTTAGACTTATTAAAAGTATTATTACTGCGACTAGTAAAAAACCTGTGACTCTCACCAACATCATGTTGACTTTTAAAATACATGTATTCTCAGGAAATCAGTGAGATTTCGGACACACTCAAACGTTGGCGTACGTGGCTTACAACTACTCTAATTTTCTACTTTGGTATTGTTAAGGCAAAGTGGCAAACTCATGCTCTACTATTATATTATTATATATAAGAATCTTGTGTGAAAACATAAATAAATGTTGTTTTGATTATCGTTGTATTTGTGTAGTATATTTAATTTATCTGTGATATATGAACTCTTGAAAGTTTTTGTAAATCATATTTTGATCATGGCCTTTTGTTATGATAAATGCACAATCATAGTATTTTAATGGTTTTAAAAATACAGTTGTTACAACAATTGTTTTATGATAAGAGAAGAAAAAGGTTGGAAGAAGATGACATAAGGAGGAGGAAAGAGATTATTATGGTTTGGGATGGACCTTACGGTTTTATTTTAAATGTATTATATTATAATATACTAATATAAGTAAAAAATTAATAAAATTAAAAATAGAAGATTAAATTCTCATTTCAATAGTTGCGGGCCTTGGGGTTCCGAAGGTCTCCGGCCAATACTGAATTTTAGCTTCCAAGTGTAAAAATATGTAAGATTTATTTTTTTATTAAGGTACAACAACAAAAAAAAGTATATGTAAATATTAGTATTTTTTATCGAGTAAAAAAAAGTTGATGCCACTACTATCGGTAACCTTCTGTGTCGACCACTGCATTTCGACATGCCTATACAAATGGCTTGTTAATTTTAGGGACTATTTCGAGAAGCTAGCCAAAACACTATTCACAGAAAACAACAAACTACAAGAATCATTTTCTAATTTTATCCTTATAATATGATTGGAATTGATATACGATCTTCAATATAATAAATATGGAACTTTAGGGATAATTGTCATATTCATTGTTTTCAATTATAGAATTTCTTGTTCAATCCCCAAATGCTTTCAATTTATGGAAGCTAAAAACACCCCTTATTTTTTAAAATCCTTAATGTTTACTCTTTCTATTTGATATTTTTTTAATCAGAACGTATCATACACAGATTTGTAATCTAGTTTTATAATATATGGATTTTGGTTTTAGTCAACTGGTTTTAACATGTGTAAAGTCAAAGCGGGTTTCGAGTCTATCTGTATACATGTGACCTTCAAGGCTCAACCATGCATTATGTAAATTTCTTTTTTATCGAACATGGAACAAGAGTGCAAGACATGCAAGTATGAAAACGCATTTGGTGCTGGAGACCAAAACCATGGCTTAAGTCAAAATATTTAATTACTTGGCCTACTAGATTCATCGTAAGTACATAAGAATTCGAACCCCATCGTACATATATTTAATTTTCGGCTCCGTTTTATATCCAAATGAGATTGGGGTACAATATGCTTATGTATATTGAATTTTATCAAGTTATATTATTATGTAAACATTCTTTTGTATAGTTAAATGCTCTTTGTGCATCCTTCAACGTAGACCTTTTCAATTTGATTTTAAGTTCTAAAATTTGATATCCATGCTCAGGGCGGACCCACAAATTTTTCGAAGAAGGGGCAAAAAGAATTATAACTTTTTTATGGGGCCAAATGTTTTTTATGAGTCAAAATATATAATTTTGAAGGGTTAAAATATTTTTTTTTTTGAAAAAAACCCCTATTTTTAATATGATTTTTTTTTTGTTGGGGGGGGGGGGGGGGGGGGGGGGGGGGGAATCTATGATGCATGGAAACGCCATCCAGGGTGTCGTACCCGTATCCGATACTCGGAGGAAACGGAAACGCATAGGATACGGCCAGGAAACGTTTTCTGGACGTATCGGTCAAACTCGAAACGTATCAGGTAAGTTTCCAAGAAGTTTCCGCTTTTTTTATTTTTTTGCATGGGCTTTCTAGTCCAAATAAGCTAATGGATAATTGGTCTATCGAAATTACCCTACAACTATCAATATTACCGATCGGTGCCTCCCTAATTCGTTGGTTAATTTTAATTTGCTATCCTTTAGACGTTTTCCTTTATTGCTTGGCTGCTTGCAGTTTGTTGCACTTATTGTCTTACTGTCGACGATCACCTTGGTGACTGAGAAATCAGAAATCGATTATGGCTTCTAGATCTAGTTCTCAAGAATAAGAAACACAAGGATCAAGTACATCAATAGACCAACCTCTGTTGTGGGACTATGTGACTAAACTTGAAAAACTTGTTGGAGCAGGGGGATGTTGGAAGTTCAAGTGTAATCTATGCAGTGTAATATTTAGTATTTTTGGAGTTTAAACTTTACATATTTTGGAATTTTTTTAATATATATGTGTTTTTTCATATTTTTATACCGTTGTATCTGTGTTGTATCCGTATCTTGAATTTTTGAGTTTTGCCGTTTCCCGTATTCGTTCCGTATCCGTTTCCCGTTGTCATATCCGTTTCCGTGCAACTTAGGGAGCAATTGCCCTCGCTGCCCCCATTGTAGGACCGCCCATGTCCATGTTGTTTTGTGCATCCTTCGAAATTTAATGATATTTTAGTATATTAATGTAAACTCATATCATCATTTAAATGGATAGCGAAATGGTATGAACAAAAAGTAAAAAGATATTTAATTTCTCTTCTATAAATATATTTAATAAATAACTTCTAATCCAAATATATCAGGTGTTGTCTTCCATTGAAAGATCAAGTCATGTCTCAAACATATATTGTATTAAAAGTAGTTTAGAAGTATAATAGATTTGTTATTTCAGAAAATCTATAAATATTTTTGTAAATTGTTTAACAATAAGTAAATTTGAATATATTTTTATCGACAAAGATATATATATTTTTAAGGTAGCCTAAAATAGAATGTTTTATATATTTTTTTAGTTGATAAAAGTATATTTGTATCCAAATATTCAAGGTTTTTTTTATCATATATTGCTCTTAAACTTTATTTTTATTTATCTTTCTATCCTATCAAATGTTGACACGAATCATATTTAATAATATATTTTATGAAATTGATAATATTTTAGTCCACTTGTTACCATTTAATGTGGATACATAATAGTAAAAATAAAATATAGGAGAATTTTTAATTGCTAATATTTTTAATCAGGTTTTTAATTTCTCTTTTAATAATATGTTCCTCCTACATTTTATGTAATTATTTTCACGTATCGAGTAGATTACATTTAAGAAAATCCAAATCGTTTTTAAATTTATAGTTAATAATTAGGGTAATAAAGTTCCATTAATAAATTACCAAATATTAAAACATAAGTAATCAACGTCAGCGGTTACGTGACAAGCTGACAAGCATGTGACGTTGTAGACTAGACCCCAACAACACGATATGCCGTGTCCCGCTCCCCTCGTCTTGGTTTTATAAATAATTTATATTTATACTTCACAACATGTTGTTTTAGTATAAGAAATGATTGATGATTTATTTACCAAAAGAAATTATATGTATTATCAAAATAATGTTTTTATTTTTGCAATTGATGTTGTAAAATAATAATTTGGTACAAAGAGATTACTAATTTGAACCTAAGTTTCATTTGGTGGTAAAATATTATTATTAAGTTGGTAATTAACTGAAACAAAATTATAGAATTTATAAGAAATCTATCTCGTTACAAAGATTGGTACAAATAAGTAACTTTATTCCATAAACAAGTCATTAATCCTTTAAAAATGACTGTAACCGTAAAAATTTAAAAACATAAAATGCTCTCTGTTGAGGACACATGACGAATTTAAAAGATCGTAAAGGGCATTCAATAAAAAAAAGTTAGAAAAACTAATCTATCTATTTAATATTTACCTTCGTAAGTGATTATTATTCTTGTTGTGAATTCAGAAGTTGAATATGATGTCGCTGGATCGGAGTTTATAAAATAGTTGAATAAAAGAGTTAAAATTTGTTTAAATTGCTATTATTAAAGTTGTTGTCATACCACATTTATTATAGTTTTCCTTATTTTTTATCTCACCTAACAAAACTAGTGAGTGTCATACCGCACTTATCATATTAGTTATTTTTATGCATAAAATACAATATTTGAAGGAGTGATTATTTTTCCCATATGATAAGTTGTAGCACACTTTATGCAAGTATGCATACTGCACTTTTGTTTGAGTGATCGGTGCGTTGTTTACCACATACCGTAATATAATGCGGTATGTGGTAAGAGGCGTACTGCATTGTCTAATGTAAATATTTGTATTTGAGTCGTTTAAATGTAAACTTTGTATCCGAGTCTTCTTAAGCTTATGACTTGCTTCTTTTGATCATAAATATGTTGTTATTTTGTTATTACAAGAACATGTGATTTGGCCGTTCCCTAGAAAAAGAAATCATGAATCTGATCCACCCATTTTTTTCTTAATCGTGATATGTTTATATTCTATTGTGTACTGATTTGAGGATGTATTGAGATTCGGATTTAAATCTCTTCCTAATGTAACTGTGTACCGCTCGTAAATTCCACGCCAAACGTTTTATGTATAATAATAATAATAATTATACATTTAATCAAACAATTAAAATCATTGAATATGATAATTGTTGTTCATGTGCGTGATGAGCTAAATAATATTTACCATTTACGGGATATATAAACAAATTTTTTAGTATATAATATTTATAGAAAACTTTAATATAAAATTTATTGTTAAGCGATAGAATAACATTAAAAATAAAAAATAAAAACTAATAAACTAGCAAAAAACACTAATTACTTAGACATTTTTAACCAAAAAATACTAATTATCCCATATTAGCCAATAAAACTATAGGTTTTTTAGATAAACATATGGTCAAACGTAGTTGACTACGGTCAAAGAAAAAAAATGACTACTCTTGTAATACCCAAGTTTGGAAGGCTAAGAAAAGAAAGAAAACCTTAATTTTAAGGGAGACTCGGCGAGTCCAAGGAGGAACTCGGCGAGTCCGAGCGGGATCCGGGTCGACGAGTAAGTGACCGACTCGGCGAGTCGGCCAAGGGGACTCGGCGAGTCTGGTCTGTGCGAGGAAAACCCTAAATTCGGGACTTGGAGCCTATTTAAGCGCCTCATTCTCTTCCCTAGGGTTCCTTTACTGCCTCTCTAACCCATAACACCAAACCCTAGCCGCCACATCCATTGATTAAGCCAATTGTTACCTTGAAGAGTGCATTAAAGCTTGGAGAAGGAAGAAGGATCTTGGAGGTGCAAGAAGGGGCTATAGATCTGGGATTGGGAAGATATTTCTGAGCATTTGGAGGTAATAAACTAGTTCTTGGACTCTTTTGCACCTAGATCTATGTGTAAGTTTTGGGGCTTTTAAGCCATAATGGTATCCATTTGAGTTAGAAGCCAGATCTGAAGTTGCTACTTAGGATCTAAGCATATTATGGTCTTGAGAAGCATAAAGTATCTGCCCTTGAGTTGATTATGGAGCCTCTTTGCCTTAAACCCTAGTTTATGGTGTATTTTGCCTAGATCTCCTTCTCTACATGTAAAGTTTGCAACTTTACGTGAGGAATAGGCTTGGGAAGGGTAGATCTACAGTTTGGAGTCCATGCATGACTCAAAATTCCTCTGCATGTATGGGGATCTGAATGGACTCGGCAAGTCCTTTGAGTGGACTCGGCGAGTAGCATGAAGATTTGGAGGAACTCGACGAGTGGGATGAACAGCTCGTCGAGTCAGATGAAGTTGGGCAGGAACTCGACGAGTTAGAAGAACAACTCGGCGAGTCTGTTGAAGGTTGTCTTGGACTCGGCGAGTTAGGTCGCGAAACCCCCAAATCCTTCGAGTGGAGACTTGAATCAGTAAGTCGAGTGGAGACTTGGTGGATTGGACAGGTCAGGACTCGGAAATCGGTAGACTCGGCGAGTCATGGACTGACTCGGCGAGTCGAGTCGCGAATGGAAGGACTCTGAACATATGAACTCGGCGAGTCAGTAGGGGGACTCGGCGAGTAGGGTTGACCTGGAAGGTTGACTTTGACCAGGACTTTGACTTTCTTTAGAGTTGACTTGGTTGTCTTCCGGGGGTCAGTTAGACTCAATGTTGCATTGATATTGGTAGATCGGGGAGCGAGTGGAGCAGGAGTTCAGAGAGTTGTCAGGCAGCGGCTAGTGGGATAGTCAACAAGTTCAACCAGTGCAGGTGAGTTTGCGTTTGTGTGAATGGGTCTAAGGCCACAATGCCGACCCATGTAGTTATGAGTAGAAGACCCGGGGGTTATGTCATACCCCAAAACCAAGAACGGCGGAAACGTTCTGGGGCGGAGGACGTCATGTATAATATCAACAACAATGTAAAGTAGTAAACAAGCAACAACATCATCCATTGCATTAATAATATAATTATTATACAAATATGTTCTGTCAAATTTTGATAAACACTAAAGCATAAATCAAAATGAAAGATAAGTCTTGAACAAGCTCCATCTTCCTTTCTCCTTGCATCGGAACCTGTCTATGATGACCTGAGGATACAAGTAATTTTGAAAGCGAGTATCAGCTTTGAAGCTGGTGAGATCATAAGTATTAATGTGTCTTAATTTGTAAAACTTATAATTTTTAAGACTTGACATTGTTTTGAAAGAAAGCTCATATAAGTATGAAAATGTTTGTAGATCAACTGTAAATGTTTGAAAAACCCTAGAAATCCCTATGATTCCTATTAGTAACAAAAGGAGTCTTCTACCAAGACTTAACTGTTCTCAATGTAATCTTCTACCAAGACCTAGCTGTGTTACTATTATTATTATTATAAGAATTGTATCCTTTGGTACTAGGATACCTAAATATAATTCACCTCATTGGTTATGTGAATGAGTCACAAAATAAAGGTAATAATATAACTAACCTGAATATTACCCTTTGGTACTAGGGTAACTAACATTGTTAACTTTAAGACATCCGTAGACGTACTCTTACCTCTGTTGCTAACAGCTGGGTATAGGAATAGTTAATCCCTTAAAGTATATCTGTAATGGTACCAACCGTTGACATCCGTGGATGTGCTTTTACCTCTGTAGCTAACAGAGATTCTAGGAATGGTCAATCCCACAATCGTATCCTTTGGTACTAGGATATTAAATCCATTCTATCTCGTCAAATATGTGATTGTATCACAAGGTAAAGGTAAGAATGAGGATTTGATAACAGAGTCGATACATATAAAATGTAATAGGACTCCTCCTAATATATCTATGTAAAAGTACTCCTATAAGTGTGATCATGTAATAATATAGTAGAGTACTAAAATGTTCTACGTGTGCTAGCTGTAATGTGTGTTCTCTCTATCTATCAAGTATAGTAATGTAATCATTCTAGTATAGCTGTATATGTTCTCGTCCTAGTATAGTTGTATATGTAATGTACTGTAAAGTTCTAGAAAGTATTGACTCATGAATGAACTGACTCATTGTATGATATCGCATCCTAGTAATTATTCTAGTATCTTCCTAAACTACCCATATGGTAGTTTACTAGTAATCTATCTGGTAAGTATGGACATGGATGTATACCCTTGCTACCCAAGGGCATATGTTGATCTGGAAGGACCTTTTATGACTATATATGTACACAAGATATATAACTAATATTTAAACGACTTTCGGACGATTACCCGATATCCCACCAGACCACATCTCAAGGCGCGAAAAGGAAATAGGGTGGATAGTCTTCCTAGGTCTTTTAAACATTTCTTATATAAGTATACATATAGAGGCATGCAATTTATAATATAAAAGCATAAATAAGTTTTGTAAGACATTTGAAACATAAATATTATTTTAAGAAAGGATCGACTTGATGTCAATCTATAAAACAATTTGAAGGCATAAGTTTGATAAAATAGTTTAAGTATAAGGAAACATTTGTTTGAAACGCAGTTGTAAATAAGTTTGAAAGGTAAAGTACGGAGTAAGATGTACAGTGTAATAAGGAGTTTAAAACATATAAAATGTTTATAAAAGTCATTTGAAGGAAACTGTTTGGTAAAACGGCTAATGAGCAGCCAAATCATTTAAATGCAGTATATTAATCACAAGTGATTGATGTAGTAAGTAAATATAATCCTACTTACAAATCACTTGTGATTGACATAATAAGCATGATTCTACTTGTATCCCCCCCCCCCATAAAACATTTAATAATAGTTTAAAACATTAGTTAAGGGGTATGAACTCACCTGCAGTATGTGACTGGAATTGAACGGACTATTATTGGAAGGAAGGACCGGGCAAGTGCTTGGTGTCAAGTGAAGACTTAGACACACACAATGATCCTAATTACATATGTAAACATATGTATATAAATAATTAGTGATTAAAACACTAATTATACAAGTAATAACATTTAAGCGCGAGGAAAACACTTTTGGTCAAGTGCTAGGAGGCTAAAGGGTTGCAACAAAGGAGTGCAATGCCCCTATTGTGAGTTTAAGGTCTAATGACCATATTCATTGGAGTTTACGGCCCAGGGGAGTAAGCGCCTGGCCGTAAACTCCCAACCAAGGCTTGAAATGGTGCTTAGAATTACTACAACTCTAGTGGGAACTGATTCAAGGCTTATACAAGTGTTTGGGCACCATATTGACTCCTTTGGGGAGTTTACGGCCCAAAGACCCTTTTCCCTTGGAGTTTACGGCCGTAAACTCCCTTGGGAGGGTTCTTATGGTGCTTTCAAGTCTCTATAATAACTAGGAACAATTCTAGGCTTTAGTACTTGGCTTTAGGAGGGTTTATGGCACCATTTGGTACCATTTTATGGAGTTTACGGCCTTGGAACCTTTTGGGCCGTAAACTCCCTCACACATGGGGTTCTAAATGTTTTAGCTAGTCCATAACTCATCTAGGTACATGCCCAAATTGTCTCTTGGCTTAAGGAAGTGTTTAGGGTGTCCTTTGAACCCTTTATAGGAGTTTACGGCCCAAGAACCACTCTTGGCCATAAACTCTTCAATACTTGTGCTTTTCTTATGTTTTCTTGGTCCTAAACACATTAGGGTATTTGTCTATAATAAAGTCCAAGCCTTTGGGGGTGATTAGGGCACTCTTAGCCCTTGAAAAAAGGGTTTACAGCCCAAGAGCATATCCTTGGCCGTAAACTCCTAAAACTATTTGGTATTGATTGATTTCTAGCCTCTAATGTTCATACATAAAGTCCCTAACTAGTTTCCTAACAAGGAAATGGGACTAGATAGCTTTTAGGCCTTGATTTGGAGTTTACACCATAAGAACGTTCTTGGGCCGTAAGCTCCCGGATCTTGTATTTTGGACATGTAAATAATGTTATTAAGCATATAACAAGTATTAAAACACATCTAGGAAAGTAGACTCACAATCTGGGATGAAAACCCGAAGATCCGTGAGAGAGAAATTGGCTTTTCTCTAATTGGAATTCAACTAATGAACCAATTTGGTTCAGAATTCTATTTATAGTCCTGAGATTTTGGCAGAAAATATTTCTATTCTCGGAATGGATTCTAATGACCTAGAGTAATGGAATTACAGTGTTGCACAAACTCCTAGTGCATCCACTCTCCTAATATCTCTTTAGGTGTAAAACCCTGAAAACTGCCAAACTTATACCATAAGTTTGAATTTTCACTGTAACTGCTCTACTTCTACTGGATTGAAATGGTTTGATTTGAATGGAAATTTCGGGTTGTCACATCATCCCCCTGTTAAAGGGAATTTCGTCCCGAAATTAGAATTTAGGCAAAGAAGTATGCACGAATGATCGAGTCGTGAGGAGGAAGCTTTCTAATTGATTGGTTCTAGCGCACTAAAGTGAAATCGGGTTCTTGGTTGGAGTTCCAACGAACCTTCACTAACTGGCGACGGCGTTGCTTCGTTCGCTTGACCTCTCGGTCGAGGGTCACTACGGTTTTAATACGAAGGCAAGGATCTCGACGAGTGGTCTTGCAAGAGTCCTAACGGAAAGGTATGGTTTCACGATCGAGATGCGAATAGTAGAAAGTACGTTACTGAGTTCGCGGGGTAGGTCTAGTTTGTGCGAGGCACAGAACCGATTCTGATAAGAATCTCGGAGGTCCTATCTAAATTGGATTTCGCTTTCCACGCTTTACGAAGCGTATTAAGCCATTCCCAGAGTGAGTTATCCTAAAGAACTTGGTCAGTCACTTGGAATTTCAAAGGTACCTTTTCTTGCGTAACTTCCCAGTCAAAGGCCACCCCTTGCTGGGTCGAAGTCGTACGAGTTTCCATAGCTTGCGAGGAGTTCTGAATGAATTAAGGCGGTAGGTCGGTAAGACCTAGAATTTGGCAAAAGATTGTCGGCGTCTCTGGTGTCGATAAATGCTCAACGGTTCTGGCAAACTGAAGAAGTGCTCAAAATTTCTCACATTACTAACAGTGTGTCATAGAAATTTGACTCTTCAATTTCAAAACTTATGCATAGAGAACTTCACCAGAAGTTCCTCTGGAGGTAATGTTCCCATAGGTTCCTTCTTACTACAAGGGTAGATAAGTAAGTCGTTACATGGAGAAATGACGAACTGATCCAAGCAAGAAAGACGTACCCTATTCATCTAGCTCATGAAAACTATGGGCGTACTGGTCCTATCCGAAGGGTATCACTACGGACTCGAAGTGTCCGCATCGAATTCGGAAGATAGTCTTCCAGACATCCTTCCCTAACACCTCGAACTGGTGATATTCGGATCTCAGGTCCATTCCTGGAAGTAATTCTTTCCTTGTGTTTGCTCAACCATTTCATCTATGCGGGGTAGAGATAACGATTTCTATGAAAATCTTCACGGAATCCTCTATAACCGAGGTACATACAATGCGATCCATCGATCTCTGGAAGAATATGACTGGGGTTCTCTAGGGTGAGAAACCTAGTCTTCTAATTCTATTTCTGTGTAGCTCGCTAAGTTGTTTGTACTATTCTGGTATCTCCGTGGGTGTTTAAACTATAGGGCGATCTGTTTTCGGGAGTCGTACTGGGTTCTAAGTTTGTTCGCATGACGATGCGATTACTCGTAGGTTTATTCAGTACTCCGTCCTGAAGTTCATATTAGAATTCATACTAGGCTTCACGATCACAATCTCGTGTATACGAGTCGTATATAATTAAGATTGAAAAGGTAGTCGAATATCTGATTCTTCCTTACCCTCACATCCCAAGGAGGAAAAGAGTTAAGGCGAAATCATTAATTCTAAATCTGTAGAACCTTGATTATATAACACTCTTATGTATACATTCCTCAGTGATAGATCATCCGCATGAATTCCTGGATTGAACTTGACGTACTGCACGAGTGGTACTTCGGGGATTTCTTCGGAAAGAAAATAACTAAGAGGTACTCCTGGAATGAGTACTTCGGCGTTCTGATGTGACGATTTCGCTGGAAAAGTGATCTAGAAGAGAGAGAGATGTACGTATGAAGCTGTTTTTGTGAGGATCAAATTTAATCGAGTCGTATGATAATGTCGGAATCATACAAAAACTTAAAGACATTAGATTTGAACATAAAACGTTTACAAAAGAAAAACAACCGTGCAACCATGAACAGAGTTACAGTACTTTAGATTTACTACCAGACTATTGCTGCGAATAAGGTATACTACAAAAGACAAGTATACGCAGCACGAGAATCCCTATACAGATAGGATCTCGCAAAAGGTAAGACTCTAGTTGCACTAGTTTTAAACATGTTTTTGATCATACAAAAACTGACAATTTTGAGGTAACCTATACTATAGTAGGGTCCTTAACCATCTTTCCACTCTGCGATCAAACTCCGTCAGGTTTGTTGTTGTCCTTCTCTGCTGGACAGTCCCTCTTGAAGTGTCCCATGACGCCACATAGATGGCATATCTGAGAGGTTTGGACATTGGTGGTTGATGTGATGTGTTGAATCGGAATCCTACAGCAGCTGGTAGTATGTCCATTCCTGTTGCACCTAAAACAGTGTAACGGACGGCAACTACCCAGATGATGAAAGCTACACTTTTAGCATTTTGGTAGGTTTCTGGCATATTGCCTGGTTGGTGTATGGACAATTGGGACACCAGAAGGAATGGTAGCAGGAGGTGCAGATGTAGTAGTTGTGAAAGTCGTTACCGGTGGTTGTTTCTTATTCGCCCCTCGAAGCGATTTGTCCTTCTTTTTGGCCCAAAACTTCCGTTTGTTACTCTTGGTCCTGACACTCGGGGTATCGTGGTAGTTTGTTGCTCGTCAAGGTACTGGATTGCCACCTGGATTGGCATTGTTGTTAACAGCTTCGCTAACATTCGCATTGTTAGCATGAAGGTGGGTCAGAATAGCTGACACAACAGTCGAGACTGCAGCTTGAAAGGTAGTTGCATCAATCTGGAGGGTTGGTGCTTGGTTGATGGGTTGCTCGTCTTTCTTTGGCGACATGATTCTGTTTCATGGAAAGAAAATGAATTTGTGAGCGAGCATGGTTGAACCTAGACTTAGTTTGACTGATTATGAAAAGAACAGAAGTATGCTCTCGTGAGTTTGACCTACATCCCTATGACGCAGTCCTAGTACAGATTGAAGGTATGATTATGAAGGTTTGACCAACATCCCTATGATGCAGTCCTAGTACGGAATGGAAGTAAGTTCGTAGAATGGTCTCAAGATGTTTGTTGTTCGAGCCGAGGTATCGTGGGTTGGTGAATAACAAGATACAACCACTGAAAGAGACTTGGGAATGTCTCCGGAGTTAAATCACTATAGTCCAATGACTTGACTAAAGCATGATTCAGATAGACTCTAATGAAAGTAAGATAAAAGTACTTGAATGAAGAATGACACAAAAGTTAGCCGGCTGTCAATATCTTTGATATTCACGATGTAGAGATTCTGGGAAAATGACCTTGTAAAGGTCTTACATCATATCCACAGAAGATAGTTCCTGACAGCATAAAGGCCTAGCTAAAGTACTTACGGAACAAGATAATTTCATAGAAAATGCCACATCGGGCATAGACAGAAAACGATTCCTTTTAACAAGGACCATAAAGTAAAGCGTCTACTACTGGCGACGGTCATCCCTCTGGTGAACTCTCAGTTCAACCAATTGACGTTCCATGACAGGTAGGTGTCGTTCGTACACCCTCTGGCGTACTCGGAGCTCTATGACTTCGGCTCGTGATTCAGCCAGTGCTTGCAGCAGGGTTTCATGGTTTCTCTCTGATCTCTCGTGTGCATCTTCTAGACGAACGGTGCAGAGGGTATGCATTCTAGCATAGGCGACTACTTCTGTAATCTGATGTAGGGCTGTCCTGCCTTGAATCTCATTTCGGGCCATTCTGCGGACCAAGATTGGCAAGACTCTATCTGCTGAGCCCCCATTGCTCAAGTCGGGAAAAGCTTCGGTCGCCATCAAATGGCATAGACTGATCTTGTCCTTGGCTCCATGTTTCCAAGCATTCCACCCATTCAGGGTCGGGCCACGAAAAAGCCGGACGAGGGTTAGGAATTGGAAAGGGAGCTGCTCGGGGTAGGTTTTCAACCTCTGTTTCGGAGTTAGCATCATACGAAAAGTCTTCATCATGGTGATCATTCAAGGGGATAGGATGATCATTATTTGGTTCTTCTCCAACCCCACCAGCTATGACTTCATTCGGAAGATACTGGTTTGTCGAGGGGATGGAGTCCAGTTATGTTTTCTATGCGAGAATTTCGGGTAAGAGAATAATTATTAGACGAACTATCTAGATAATTATTTAGAAAACCTTCATTAGTTACACCGCTATTTGTGAAGTGCATACCAGCTATGTGTAATCTAAACAGGATAGACCTTCGAATAAGTGACCTTAATTCCAAATTCACACAGAATAGGGGTAAGGCAAAATTATCACAGATTCTAAGTCTATAACATCCTAATTACATATAGCCTTAGTGTATCCACTTAGCAACTATCAACTTAGAAATGAAGATCCCGTTTTAATTCTCAAGTATAAAGTACTTATAGTAACACCAAATACTCCTATAGTATTTAAATTTTTAATGTTATGTTCTATTGTTCTCATTGTGGTAGGGTTGGTAAGATTTTAGCATTGTTGCAACCACACACTTAAACTTAGGCACATGCTAGTCAACCCTCGGATAATATAGGTGATCAGGCTATATCTTCCTAGTTTTGACCATATGTCTCTAAGCCCACTTGTGTTGCCCAACAATCGTAATTCTTTTGTACTATCCTAGTGACAATGATTTTAGTATGAATGCAACATGTATACTTACTTAAATATTTTATTATTTAAAGTATAAACTCTTGGTCAGAGTATTTTTAATCCCTTATGTATTTATAGTTAGTATATCTTTTATGGGTTGATATACTTAATTCACTATAAACAATGCTCTGATACCAATCTGTCACACCCCAAAACCAAGAACGGCGGAAACGTTCTGGGGCGGAGGACGTCATGTATAATATCAACAACAATGTAAAGTAGTAAACAAGCAACAACATCATCCATTGCATTAATAATATAATTATTATACAAATATGTTCTGTCAAATTTTGATAAACACTAAAGCATAAATCAAAATGAAAGATAAGTCTTGAACAAGCTCCATCTTCCTTTCTCCTTGCATCGGAACCTGTCTATGATGACCTGAGGATACAAGTAATTTTGAAAGCGAGTATCAGCTTTGAAGCTGGTGAGATCATAAGTATTAATGTGTCTTAATTTGTAAAACTTATAATTTTTAAGACTTGACATTGTTTTGAAAGAAAGCTCGTATAAGTATGAAAATGTTTGTAGATCAACTGTAAATGTTTGAAAAACCCTAGAAATCCCTATGATTCCTATTAGTAACAAAAGGAGTCTTCTACCAAGACTTAATTGTTCTCAATGTAATCTTCTACCAAGACCTAGCTGTGTTACTATTATTATTATTATAAGAAATTGTATCCTTTGGTACTAGGATACCTAAATATAATTCACCTCATTGGTTATGTGAATGAGTCACAAAATAAAGGTAATAATATAACTAACCTGAATATTACCCTTTGGTACTAGGGTAACTAACATTGTTAACTTTAAGACATCCGTAAACGTACTCTTACCTCTGTTGCTAACAACTGGGTATAGGAATAGTTAATCCCTTAAAGTATACATGTAATGGTACCAACCGTTGACATCCGTGGATGTGCTTTTACCTCTGTAGCTAACAGAGATTCTAGGAATGGTCAATCCCACAATCGTATCCTTTGGTACTAGGATATTAAATCCATTCTATCTCGTCAAATATGTGATTGTATCACAAGGTAAAGGTAAGAATGAGGATTTGATAACAGAGTCGATACATATAAAATGTAATAGGACTCCTCCTAATATATCTATGTAAAAGTACTCCTATAAGTGTGATCATGTAATAATATAGTAGAGTACTAAAATGTTCTACGTGTGCTAGCTATAATGTGTGTTCTCTCTATCTAGCAAGTATAGTAATGTAATCATTCTAGTATAGCTGTATATGTTCTCGTCCTAGTATAGTTGTATATGTAATGTACTGTAAAGTTCTAGAAAGTATTGACTCATGAATGAACTGACTCATTGTATGATATCGCATCCTAGTAATTATTCTAGTATCTTCCTAAACTACCCATATGGTAGTTTACTAGTAATCTATCTGGTAAGTATGGACATGGATGTATACCCTTGCTACCCAAGGGCATATGTTGATCTGGAAGGACCTTTTATGACTATATATGTACACAAGATATATAACTAATATTTAAACGACTTTCAGACGATTACCCGATATCCCACCAGACCACATCTCAAGGCGCGAAAAGGAAATAGGGTGGATAGTCTTCCTAGGTCTTTTAAACATTTCTTATATAAGTATACATATAGAGGCATGCAATTTATAATATAAAAGCATAAATAAGTTTTGTAAGACATTTGAAACATAAATATTATTTTAAGAAAGGATCGACTTGATGTCAATCTATAAAACAATTTGAAGGCATAAGTTTGATAAAATAGTTTAAGTATAAGGAAACATTTGTTTGAAACGCAGTTGTAAATAAGTTTGAAAGGTAAAGTACGGAGTAAGATGTACAGTGTAATAAGGAGTTTAAAACACATAAAATGTTTATAAAAGTCATTTGAAGGAAACTGTTTGGTAAAACGGCTAATGAGTAGGCAAATCATTTAAATGCAGTATATTAATCACATGTGATTGATGTAGTAAGTAAATATAATCCTACTTACAAATCACTTGTGATTGACATAATAAGCATGATTCTACTTGTATCCCCCCTAAAACATTTAATAATAGTTTAAAACATTAGTTAAGGGGTATGAACTCACCTGCAGTATGTGACTGGAATTGAACGGACTGTTATTGGAAGGAAGGACCGGGCAAGTGCTTGGTGTCAAGTGAAGACTTAGACACACACAATGATCCTAATTACATATATAAACATATGTATATAAATAATTAGTGATTAAAACACTAATTATACAAGTAATAACATTTAAGCGCGAGGAAAACACTTTTGGTCAAGTGCTAGGAGGCTAAAGGGTTGCAACAAAGGAGTGCAATGCCCCTATTGTGAGTTTAAGGTCTAATGACCATATTCATTGGAGTTTACGGCCCAGGGGAGTAAGCTCCTGGCCGTAAATTCCCAACCAAGGCTTGAAATGGTGCTTAGAATTACTACAACTCTAGTGGGAATTGATTCAAGGCTTATACAAGTGTTTGGGCACCATATT
The DNA here is from genome assembly GCF_051521515.1 of Lactuca serriola. Taxonomy (NCBI): domain Eukaryota; kingdom Viridiplantae; phylum Streptophyta; class Magnoliopsida; order Asterales; family Asteraceae; genus Lactuca; species Lactuca serriola. The sequence goes on along the minus strand of NC_136416.1, from coordinate 160,306,607 downwards.
GACTCCTTTGGGGAGTTTACGGTCCAAAGACCCTTTTCCCTTGGAGTTTACGGCTGTAAACTCCCTTGGAGGGTTCTTATGGTGCTTTCAAGTCTCTATAATAACTAGGAACAATTCTAGGCTTTAGTACTTGGCTTTAGGAGGGTTTATGGCACCATTTGGTACCATTTTATGGAGTTTACGGCCTTGGAACCTTTTGGGCCGTAAACTACCTCACACATGGGGTTCTAAATGTTTTAGCTAGTCCATAACTCATCTAGGTACATGCCCAAATTGTCTCTTGGCTTAAGGAAGTGTTTAGGGTGTCCTTTGAACCCTTTATAGGAGTTTACGGCCCAAGAACCACTCTTGGCCGTAAACTCTTCAATACTTGTGCTTTTCTTATGTTCTCTAGGTCCTAAACACATTAGGGTATTTGTCTATAATAAAGTCCAAGCCTTTGGGGGTGATTAGGGCACTCTTAGCCCTTGAAAAAGGGGTTTACGGCCCAAGAGCATATCCTTGGCCGTAAACTCCTAAAACTATTTGGTTTTGATTGATTTCTAGCCTCTAATGTTCATACATAAAGTCCCTAACTAGTTTCCTAACAAGGAAATGGGACTAGATAGCTTTTAGGCCTTGATTTGGAGTTTACACCCCAAGAACGTTCTTGGGCCGTAAGCTCCCGGATCTTGTATTTTGGACATGTAAATAATGTTATTAAGCATATAACAAGTATTAAAACACATCTAGGAAAGTAGACTCACAATCTGGGATGAAAACCCGAAGATCCGTGAGAGAGAAATTGGCTTTTCTCTAATTGGAATTCAACTAATGAACCAATTTGGTTCAGAATTCTATTTATAGTCCTGAGATTTTGGCAGAAAATATTTCTATTCTCGGAATGGATTCTAATGAACTAGAGTAATGGAATTACAGTGTTGCACAAACTCCTAGTGCATCCACTCTCCTAATATCTCTTTAGGTGTAAAACCCTGAAAACTGCCAAACTTATACCATAAGTCTGAATTTTCACTGTAACTGCTCTACTTCTATTGGATTGAAATGGTTTGATTTGAATGGAAATTTCGGGTTGTCACAGGTTAGCCCTAGGCACAGTATGCTAGTATGATATTCAGGACGAGGTTCAGTGATAGTGGGCAGGTGTCCAAGGAATGGTTTATGTGATAGTTTATACTTGTTGTCTGTGTGATACTTGTATGTGCCTGGTAGGGAGGTGAGCTTGGGCGGGGACCCGTAACTCACCAATAGCAGAGTGTGGATGGTGTTCCACATCTCATTAGCAACAGATCAGGGGCGAGGCCTGAGTTAGGGAAAAGAGTGAGTGAGGGCTGGGCCCGTATCTCACAATCAGTAGGAGCATGGACGGGGTTCCATGACTCATCAGTAGCAGGACAAGGGCGAGGCCCAGGATAGGCGAGGCCTTAGGACAGGATCAGTTTGTATATTTTTAGCTTATATGTTGTGATATGTTTATGTGTTATTATTTGTTGACGAGCGAGGTCCTGTGATAGGCGAGGCCTAAGTGAAACAGATCTGTATCCGAGCGGGGCTCGAAGCCAGGCGGGGCCTGGAGCGGCGGGGCCGTTGTATCGGGCGAGGCCCGAGGTAGGGGGCGAGGCCCAGGATAGCGGACGTGGCCCAATATGTGCAGTATGTGGTTATGTATGGTATGTGGTAGGGTGGGGAACTCACTAAGCTGTGTGCTTACGATTTTCAGTTTTGGTTTCAGGTACTTCCGGTAGCGGAGGGAAGAGCTCGGGGTGATCGCATGGCACACACCATAGATTAGACAGCCTGGGAATGTTTTACTATGATAATTAACCTGTGTTTTGGAAATTAATACTCTGATTACGTTTGGATTGATGGTTTTGCTTTAAGTAATGTTTTATTAAAAGAAAATTTTTAGTCTTGAATTTTGGGACATTACAAGTTGGTATCAGAGCCTTGGTTTGAGGGATTCGGGCATACTCTCGGGTGTGCCTGAACTCAAACTGAGGGGTCGGATAACGGTAGGGGGTGAGGCCCAGGATAGCGGGCGTGGCCTAGTATGTGCAGTATGTGTTTATGTATGGTATGTGGTAGGGTGGGGAACTCACTAAGCTTCGTGCTTACGGTTTTCAGTTTTGGTTTCAGGTACTTCCGGTAGCGGAGGGAAGAGCTCGGGGTGATCGCATGGCACACACCATAGATTAGACAGCCTGGGAATGTTTTACTCTGATAATGAACCTGTGTTTTGGAAATTAATACTCTGATTATGTTTGGATTGATGGTTTTGCTTTAAGTAATGTTTTATTAAAAGAAAATTTTTAGTCTTGAATTTTGGGACGTTACAACTCTTTTCGGGCAATGAGTTATTCTTTCGTGGCCCATTTACTCTTTCAGTGTCTATCAGTCCATAATATAGAAATAGTTATTTTTTTAGATTATGTCACTTTCCTACCCTTACCTTAGTTTCTCATACTATTTTTTTAATGGAGCATTCAAAGAACAATCAAGTATGTATTGATTTTTGCTGTGATTTTATCGTTTTGTAGATTATTAGTAGGTTTTATACATAGAAAATATTTTTTCACAAAAAATCGAAAAATACAAAGACAAAACCGTAGGCTTCTTACGAAATGTATGGTGTACAAGTAGAAAATGCACAATATGTGCATTGTCTACTTGTATACCGTAGGTTTCACAAGAAGTGTTTTATGCTTTTTCGATTTTGCGACTTATTTTGCTTGTAAGTTATATATAAACGTATCGTGATACACATATGATGATTTTTTAAAAAAAAAAATTGTTGAAACCGTATTTTTTTTATATACCTACGGTTTGGGAAACCGTATGTCATCGAGAGAATACCGTAGGTTTCTAAAAACCTACAGTTTTGATTTCAAAAATGATTTTTTTAATACTTAAACCGAAACTTTATGTAACGCCTGGTTCCTGCTTGTGAAGGAAGGGAAGGCTTAGAGATTCAAGAGGGAGGCAGTAGATCCAAAGTTCAAGCTTCATTTCGGACTCATTTGAGGTATAAAGCTTATACCTTGGCTTTCTATCACTTAGATCTTCATTTAGGATAGTTTGTTGTTATTTTGGGCCATTTTGAACTCATTCTCGGGATTTGAGTGCATTATGGAGTTATGACCACAGATCTAGGCACATATGAGCTCATGAAGCTTAAAGTTGCCACCTTTATTAAACCATAACCCTTCTCCATGTCCTAGATCTCTTTTATAGTCTACTTTTGGTGTTTCAAGCTCATAACACCATGCATGAACGTAAAGTTAGCAACTTTACGTGTCATGCTAGTCTAAGGAGACCAGATCTATGATTTAGAAGCATTGTACTCAATGGAATTGACTGAATGAGTGAAGACTAAGAGAAACTTGACGAGTTGCTCATTCAACTGAGCGAGTTGGATCGTGACCCTTACTATTCTGACTCCGGAGCAACTCAGTGAGTCTAGGAGACAACTCGATGAGTTAGTCAAGGTTCTCCGAGTTGAGAAGACTAATGAACTTGTCGAGTCCAAGGAAGAACTCGACGAGTTGTTCGGGAATGTCCCGATTCTGTTTCGGGGTAAAAACCCGTCAAGTTGAAGGATAACTCGACGAGTTGGATCGCGACTTCAAAGATTTCTGATTTATGGAACTCGACGATTTGATGGATCAACTCGACAAGTTGGGTCAACAAGGATGTTGAGTTTGACCATGATGTTGACCTTGACTTTGACTTTGACCAAAGTTGACCCTAAAGGGGTTATGAGTATGAAAGGATAATTAAAGAAAATATTTATATGTAGGAGGTTGAGTGGACTGATTCCAGAGTAGAGGACAATACAACCACTACAGAGCAGTTGAGGTGAGTTACCTTCAAGTAGAGGTGGGTCTAAGGCACCAATATCGGCCCACCAGTAGGTGATTATGTTTGAGATGAATGTATTTGTGATAATTGTCTGGTTTGCCACTATCTGATATGCTCAATGTGCTAGGATGCTATGATATATGTGTTAGTAGTAGTAGCGGTGAAATAGTCCCCGAATACCGGTTGAAAGAGACCGAAGGGGTAAACAATACCCATGTATGCCTAGCAGTATGTTCATGATATGTTATTATGTGGTAGTGGTAGAGGGTGAAATAGTCCTTGGAACCAGTTGAGATAAACCGGAGTGGTAGGTCGAACACCCTGGTATGTATGACAGGGGTAGGTTGGGCACCCCGGTATGCCTAACAAGGGTATGTTGAGCACCCCAGTATTCTCAATAGGGTAGGTCGGGCACCCAGTTATGCCTGACAGGGGTAGGTCGGGCACCCCGGTATGCCTGACAGTATGTTATTTGTATGGTATGTGGTATGCTGGGTGAACTCACTAAGCTTCGTGCTTACGGTTTACAATTTTGGTTTCAGGTACATCTTCCTCGAGGGGAAAGGATCCGGCTTGACTGAAACGCATCAGACCACTATTTTCCGCTCTATGTTGATCTTGGGATTTGTACTCTGACATTATATGATTTGTTTTAAGACACATGACTATTTGGTTTTATGACATGTAATAACTGGATGATGTTTTTGATAATCTGTTTTATGAACTATTAAAGTAAAAATGAAATTTTTGGTCTTGGTTTTTGGGATGTTACACCGTAGGCAAGAGGGCAAAAGAGTAGGCGATCTTAATTGTGTACGATTTAGGTGGCTATTTTGAAACAATTGCTAATTTTTGGCTAAAAATAGGTATGTAATAAGTGTTTTTGGCTAGTTTAGTAATTTTCTCTAAAAATAAAAGATTATTTATGGTAATAATCTTAACAAAAGTTGTATTAGTCCTAATGACAATTCTAGGGGTATAAAGAACATCTAAATTTGACTTGGTATGAGAAAGTTATGATTTTTCTAAGTTTCGCATTCAACACGAAACGACAATATGTGTCATAAAAAGTAAAGCGGAGATAGGTTGTTTTTTAGTCAATGTAATGTATAGGAGATTCGAAGTCTTCGCAAATACAATATCATTCATAACAAGAACGCCTAAATCTGACTTTGTATGATAAAAATATGATTTTTCATAACGACACAGTACAAAATTATGTGTCGCAAAGTACGAAATAAAGATCAGTCACTCGTTAGCCAAAACAATCTGAATGAAAGTTGGAGTCCATGAAATTACGAATTTGTCGAGATAAAGAATGTCAAGGACAGAGCTTGTATGCCAAAGATATGGACAAAACTTGGTCCCTACTCTTCGAGAGCGACAGATTCGATACAGATTTGTAAATTTCAGATTGATTGAAAATTAGCCGATGAATTCTAAATGAAAGTTGTAGTACTCAGAAATACCAACGCGTAGATATAAAGCACATTGAGAACAAAGCTCGTATGCAAAAGATATTGACGAAACTTGGCCTCTATTCTTCGAGCACAGCAAATTCGATACAGATTGATAAATTTAAGATATAATGAGAACTAGCTGATGGAGTCTAGATGAAAGACAAAAGGGCCTTAATATCATTTTAGGCAAGTTAAGTTAACCCTAACCCTAATGGGTTAAAGACAAAAGGAGCCCAAAACAAGTGGGATTATAATAAACATATATATATATATATATATATATATATATATATATATATATATATATATATATATATATATATATATATATATATATATATATATATATATATATATATATATATATATATGCTAACATCAGTTTCATCGATTGTCATTAACAAACTTTCTCTAATCAATGAAAAATCACAGTGAAACAAGGAATTCGATCTAGATTAAGAGCTTCCAAAGTACAAATGGAAGGATCAAATGGCATTTGATTATTTTGTAACCGGTTAAAATGGAAGGATCAAATGGCATGCAAGGTATATTCATGCTTTTGTGGTTTAACATTATACTTATGGGTTAAATGCAAAAATAACACTATACTTTCATTTTATTTATTTATTTATTGTATTTTAGCATTATACTTTAATTCTTTGTGTTTTATCTATGTTTCTCACATAAGTTCCTGCTATAAACACTAAAATGGATTTACTTGCAAAATCTATTGCTCAAACATCATTTGGAACCAATGTTATATCTTGGACTTTTTGTTGAAATGATCAAGTAATTCGCAGTAATATGAAGACGTTGATATGTGTTGAAAAAAAAAATATATTACATATTAAAGGTTCACCTAATTATCATCCAAACTGTAATCGTCCGTAAACTATTTGCCAAAAATAAGCTATTAGTCGTGATGAAACCATTCGTCACTACATAATGTCTAACATAATGTATATATTAATTTTAACTAATTGACAAAAATTATATCTTTGTAATTTAATAAATCTATAATTTTTTATTACTATTTTATATCATCAATAATGTTTTTATTATTATCCGTGGTTTCCACGGGTTTTAAACCTAGTTCTCTGATCAATGAAAAATCACAGTGAAACAAGGAATTCGATCTAGATTAAGAGCTTTCAAAGTACAAATTCATATCCAGTTGGTACAACACGAACTCATGATAACAAATCAATCGAGTAACCAGAATCATTTAGCATGGTAAGATGAATTGAAGAAATAAAATCAGATTGATTTAGGATTATATGATATTGCAATAGATGATTTCGATCAAAGAATGAAAGAAAGAAAATCAAGATGGAGTCAACATCACGATGTATCAAAGCAGAATCAATTGGAACAACATGAACTGATTTGTATACTTGATTCAACGACCGAGACAAGTGAGAAAATCGAGAAACCATGCATTGTGTCAGTGAATGATATACGTCGAACACGAAATAAAAGTTGGGCTTGAATGAACAGTAACAGATTCAAACATTTAGGCTTGGGCTTTCAAATGAATTAACAAATGATTTAATTCGTTTTCGGGCCAGATTAATATCAAATTGGACTGAATTATGGCTAAAATGATATTAAGGCCCTTTTTCTACATTGGTGACCTACTCGCTATTTTTCATCAAACCAAAGCACGCATCGCCCTCTAATGCTAATACTGCTGCTTCAATTTCTTCTCTTCTCTAATTGGTCTTGTAATTCTTCAATGGTATTCTTCAACCTTCCGGACTCTCTTCTACTTCTTCAATTCTCTGGGTATTATTGGTCAAAGAGCCATTTGCTCTTATACCACTTTGCTAAGATCTCACTTGTTGTAATTAATCAAATGGAAAGACAGATAAATCACACATAAAATTGTTGGATTGAATAGACTAATTTCATATTAAGAGTAATAAAAAGTTTGCATTCAAATATAGAAAATATTTTGGCAGTTCCATAAGGCAGGGTCACCCAGAGAAAAAATAAACTACAAATTAATTGAATGATCCCCGAGAAATAAATTAATACCCCTGCTGCTCACTACTTGCTTATTCACATTTAAAAGCTGTTTGGATAGGGGAAAAAAAGAAGCTTATAGCTTATTATTTATCCTTACCGCTATAAGCTAAGTTTAACTGTTTAGATAGGAAACATTAAAAATCAACTTATTGTGGTGGGGATAAGCTAAATAAGCTAATTTTAATAAGCATCCCCCTTACTTATAGCTTATTGGTTATTTCTAATCCAAACACTTTTGTAAAAGCTGCTTTCTATCGCCGTTATAAGCTAATAAGCTATAAGCTAATTTATCCAAACACCCTCTAAATGTCCTTTCTTGCATCTCCTTGAACAAGTGAGTAATGCTTTATTTCCTTCCTTACCCGTAGTAAGTAAACATGATTGTTAGGTTAACTAACTAGTATATATTTCAATTGAATTCGTGTAACCTAAGATAGTGGCGAGTTTAGAACGTAAAATCAAAAAAAAAAAAAAAAAAAAAAAAAAAAAAACTAGTTGTGTGTTTGGGTCTGGTTATATAACCAAAAAAGATTTAAAGTTTTTGTAAGTGTATCTGACAAGGTCTTTTATCTTGATATCAACTGTGGTGGAGGTCATTGTCAGACAGCGGTCAATTTCTGATTTGTGCAGTTGTGTATCACGGTATCAATGTATACCGTGAAGTGGGAGAAGAACGACGCGTTGAGAACGAATTTTTTTTATTGTTTGTTTTTTCTTTTCTTGTATTTATCTTTAACTTGTATTCGACTATTTTTTATTGGATTATACCTTAAATGAATTAGGTGCCTATTAAAACATAAAATGTGAGCTTTTGAAATTTTGATATATATATATATATATATATATATATATATATATATATATATATATATATATATATATATATATATTGTTTTCAAAAACATTAAGGTGGTTCACTCTGGATTACAATTTATAATTATTTATAACCTCTTATAAAAGATAAAAAAAAAATCTATATACATAGACTCACCAATCACCTAAGGCGTTTGTAAATAGTTCTCACATAAGGTGTTTGTAATCAGCTCGACAGTATCAATAAAATATCTTTATTTTTTTTTGTCTAGTTTTCGCGATTGGATTGATTACCTTTATTGTGTGAACGATGCTAAATATTGTGTTCTTATTTTTTCGTTTATATTTATTAATCTGTGTGAAATCATTTGAATCACTTGTCTAAGTGATTAAACCCTAACAATAAGGATATTGCATACTATAAACTTTTAAACTCAAGATTTTATCAATCAGATTCCCAGATTCCAATTATAGGGTGGTAGCAAAGTCGAAACTGTAATTAAAAAGCGGTACAGCAAATGGTGGATCCAGAAAAAATGGTAACTGGGGTCTGTTATATAATCATATTATTGAAAAAAAACTGAAAATTTGTGTTTATAAAAAATTGTTTGCAAAATCACAGATGGAGCATTTTGATGCCTTTGTTTATTAAAATAGCATCATATACTTTTTTCATACATGTAAACCTTGAGTAAGATCACAGTGATAAAGGTGGATTTTTTTGAAATGTAATAGCTCCTTCTTGAGGTTTTTTTTCACAAAAAATAGAAGATAGGCAGTTTTGTTAAGGTTTAGAACACAAGGAACAAAGAAATGAAGTTTTATATAATTAAAGGGTGCCAGCAGAAAAACAAGTGGGGACCAGATGTAAAAAGATATCAACAAATGATTTTTTATGGAAAATATAGAAGGTGGAAATTACAATCAAATGGGATCCATGCACCCCACTTCTAATACTCTACATCCGGTACAGCCCAAAAAAAAACCAATGCAGAACAAATAATAAATTAGTAGTAGAATCAGCAATATCGACAGTAAAAAAAATTAACAAAATTGAAACTAGAAAATACATGTCACTGAAATAATCACTTATTTAATACACTGCAGAAAGAAATGACATCCACATTAGCAAAAGAATTTGCATATGCTTTCACATAAATGTAACCGAAAGCGTAAGTTGAGGGACTCTAACAGTAGAAGAAAATTTTGAGGACTAATGAGGAGATTTGGATAGTTACTTGATTTAAAACAACTTTGCTCTTTGTTTATAAAGCAGAAAGTATCCAAAGTTTTAGCTACAATTACTAATTGTATGACTAGAATTCGACCTCACACTGTACTCAGCAACTAGCTTGGAAAAAGCAGATAATTTCTCTTCTAGCAACTTCGTAGGTGAATCATATTCTTCAATCAGACCTGCGTGTCAAGGTAAGCACAATAATCACAACCAAGGTTTTTATACATACAAAAGATGATAGCAGTTCATGAGTGAAATGTGTAAGGTTAAGTTCACACAAACCATCATGTAAAACTAAAACCATGTCACTGTTGACAACAGAGGTGATCCGATGTGCAATTGTTATGACAGTGGAGTCTGAAAAATGTTGCTTAAGCGTCTTCTGTATCATGTTATCTGTTGCTGTATCAACTGATGCAGTGGCCTCATCAAGAAACAGAATCTTGCTTTTCTTCAGTAGCACACGTCCAAGACACACCAGTTGCCTTTGACCCATACTCCAATTCTCTCCATTTTCAGTAACTGTTGCAGTTTTATTACATAGCTTGTGAAAAGTTTTTTTTTTTTTTTTTTTTTTTTTTTTTTTTTTTTTTTTTTTTTGAATAAGTGAATATAAATTGGTGGAGGGAACAATAACCTGTTGAATCAAGTTGGCCTTCCTTCTTTCTAACCTCATCTCCTATCTGGCATTTATCAAGAGCCTGAAATGATGAATTGAATGTAAGTAATAGCATAAAGAGAAATCAAATATCCTTTTACTTTTTTTTTCCCTATCATTTTCCTACACACTTAATTGTTACACTTATCATATTTAATTAAATTAATTAACTTTTTTTACACTTGTCATCATCTAAAAGTGGTAGGAGAACTGGTAGAAAGAAATAGTAGAGGATATTTAATTTCTCTAGCCGAGAAATCATATATCCTTCTATTTTTTCTTCCTACCATCTTCTTACACACCAAAGGTTATATTTAAGTAAATTAATAAATCTTTATTATATTTGTCATCATTTAAAAATGGTAGAAGGATTGGTAAAATTAAAAAGTAAGAGGGTGTTTAATTTCTCTAGCACAAAAATCAAATATCCTTGTACTTTTTTTCCTACCATCCTCATACAAATTTAAGATTGTCACACTTGTCATAATTAAATTTATAAATTTTTATTACACTTGTTATCATCTAGAAGTGGTAGAAGGATTGATAGAAAGAAAATATACAAACATATTTAATTTCTCTAGCAGAGAAATCAAATATCTTATAGGCCACATATGAATTTCAACTTGACCCCATGTACCTCCCAAATCTGATCATCTGTATATTCTTCAAGTGGGTCCATGTTGCTTCGAACCGTTCCATTGAACATGGTTGGATCTTGAGGAATTATGCTTAATCTAGATCGTAAATCATGGAGTCCAATTGATGATATGTTGATCCCATCTATAACAATTTCCCCACAAATCGGTTCAACAATACGAAACACTGTCTGTATAAGTGTAGATTTACCACTTCCAGTTCTCCCTACAATTCCAGTCTTTCTACCTCCATGGAAACTACATGTAATACCTCTCAACACAAGCGGCATGTGTGGGGCGTATCGAACCTATTCACAAACTTTACACTTTTAGCCCCTCTAACTTCTCTTTCAACATTAAGAAGGAAAATAGTAATCACCTGTAGATTGATGATATCAACTTTTCCATGTGAGGGCCAGAAACTATGAGGTCTATTCGACTCTATTTCAAGAGGAGGCTCACTAGGTATACAACAGTATTGAAATATTCTTTCAACCGATATAAATCTTATTTCCACGTTGCAAAGTTTTTGAATTGCCCAACCTTGTAATTTATTCAAATATAGTCCATACGTCACTGCTAATCCCGCAGTACCTTTGATTTTGGAGGAGATGAGTTATTTATTTTAAATATTGTTAGGTTAACTAATCCAAAGTATGTCATGAAATTTACTTACTTGGATTGATAGTTCCTTCGGGAATAGAGACTAGAAAAATGAGAGTGAAGGAAAACATCAAAGAGGACAACATATCCAAACGTAACCCTAGCCAATCCAACGCACCAACTACATGTAAATTTGGTCTGGAATAATTGTCAACAAGATTCAAACACGTGTTTTCAAATCTTCCATTTTGATCGAAGCTTCTGATTGTTGTTGATCCGGATATTGTTTCAGAAAAATGTTGTATCACTGGGGCTTTGCTTACTCCAACCAATCGTGCAAGTTCTCGTGCTGAAGGTATGTAATATCGCTTCAAATACAATTAAATTAACACGTGTAAAATATAAGATGGAAATTAAGTAATTACATAATCATAAATCATAAATATCAGATATATAGAAGTAGAAAGTAATAAAGTAATAATTAAATTACCTGTAAACGGATGCAAATTCCAATCATGGGAATGAAAAAAAGGAACACTGGCCAAGCACCAAGCGACATAACTATAATAATGCCAAAAAGTTGTATGACCACAGCCGCAAATAGAATCATCGTATCTGCTAATTTTACATCCACTGCACTTTGATCTGTAGATGCCTACAAAAAGAGTTCAAGTAAAACTCTCTATCTCCACTTACACTATCATCAATTGAGAAAAATGAAATAAAAATAAGTATTAACTTACTCTATTTAGAATTCGTCCAGATGGATTTGAATCAAAGAAAGACATTGGGGCACGAAAAATACAAAAATGCATTTTGTAGAACAGCTTGTTGGCTGTTTCATATCCAGCTTTCATAACAAGCATTGCTCTAGTTAGAACACAGAAAGCGCATCCAATTCCAAAACCCACATAAACAATAATGAGCTTAGAGCCTTCAACATGAGCTTCAATACTTTTAGAAGAAGCCGAAGCCATCCAGTAATTACCCGATATTTGAAGGACCTCAAATGTAATTTGTGCTAACAATACCAATGGCACAAGTGCTCCTCCATATGCAATTGTAAGGTATTTCAAATAGGAAGACAAGTCAACTTTACCTTTTCCTCTTTCTTCTTCTTCCACAAGTTGCCTTTTCTTTCCATTCGGGTAAACTTCTTTACCCTTTTGACTGTTTACATTCACCTCTTGGATATGATTCTTCACGTTGCCTTGGTTTCTTTTGTTATCATTAGCATCCTTTATATCAGATGCTAACTTCTTCCCCATTTCTAATAAAGCTTCTTTGTGTGCACCAACAAGTTCTATAAAGTTGCTTCCAGTGTTGACAATATCATCGTATTTTCCAGCTTGAGTAATTCTCCCATCCTTCAAAACCTTGTAATGTGTCCATTATATTCAGATTGGTGTCTACAATAATATATGAAAAGCAACTGAAAAAATTAATAATGCTTCTTTCAATTACCAGGATGAGATCTGCATCAGGTAAAAACTCCACCTGATGTGTGACATAAATCACGGTTTTTGATTTCAAGAAGTCCAACATACATTTCTGTCAATAGGTTATTCACTTTAGTTAAATTCAAGTACACAACATGAAAACTACTAAAATCAAGAAAAGTGAAATGAATCAAATTAACTCACTTTAAAGATATGGCTTCCTGTATGAGCATCAACAGCACTGAATGGATCATCAAAAAGGTAAATATCAGCATCTTGATAAAGCGCACGTGCTATCTGTATCCTCTGTTTCTGTCCACCACTTAAATTGATTCCCCTCTCTCCTATAACTGTTTGATCACCAAATGATAAAACTCCAAGATCTTCCTTCAAGGCGCATGCTTCAAGAACCTTATCATACCTTTCTCTCTCCATTTCCTTACCAAATAATATATTCTCTTCAATTTTTCCACTCTGAATCCATGGCGTTTGACCAACATAAGCCCTTGAGCCACAAAGTTTGACATGTCCAGATAATTTAGGCACTTCTCCTAGAATACATGATAATAAGCTCGACTTTCCAGCCCCAACAGTGCCACACACAGCAACCCTAATTCCATGAACAGCTCTGAAATTTATATCGATCAATGTTGGATTTGCTGATGTCACGTCCCATGAGAAATTCCCATTGATGATCTCAACTGCAGTGTCGGAACTACCTTTTGGGAGGTTTTCTACTAGATTAGAATCTAAGTCTTGAAGACGAAGGAATGATGCAATTCGATCAAGTGAGACTTTAGTCTGTGCTATCATAGATACTGTTTGCGGAAGATCTAATGCTGATTCTTGAAGAATTTTAAACGTTGCAAGCGCAGACAATACCTTCCCTGAATCAAGTGGAATACCAGCAAGAATACAAGTCCCAAAAGTGGAAATAGCGACAAATGTGGGTGCAACCCAGAATGAGAAAGTAGTCATTGCCATTGTAAAAACATTTTTGTACAACCATTGTGCCTCTTCCCTCCTGATATCATGTATTCTAGACAAGAACTTCATCTCCCATCCATGGAGCTTGAGAATTCTCATGTTTTTTAAAATTTCAAAAGTTGTTTTCATCCTTTTATCTTTATACATCATTAGCTTCTCTTGAAACTTCTTCTGGAAACGCCCTAGTGGTATATTGGTCGAAACCACAATTATGGTAGCAACAAAAGCAGCAAGTGAAGAAAGTCCGAGATTTTTATACAAAATTGCTAGTGCCAAACCAACCTCAAGAATCACTAGCCATGGGTTGTGCATGTAGCGGCTAAATTCACCGATTCTTTCAGCATCAACAGCCATTAAATTAATGATTTCGCCACTAGACTCCCCCTGCTTTGACTGAGATGAAAGGGTCAAACCTTTAAGGTAGATTGTTGCAACCAAAGCCGATCTTGCCTTGATTCCTGCCTGTTGTAGCTTAAAATCTTGATGTCGTTGTGCTAAACACTCCACTATCTTAGCAACAATGAATGCAGAAACTAGAAGAAAACCCTTCTTTATGTCTCGCTTTCCATTTACATATTCTACATATGCATCTATGAGGAAAGGCCCAACATATGAAGCCAAAGTATACACAAGAGAAAGAAGTGCGGTGATTAATATGTCTCTCCATATTGTCAAGATCACAGCCTTGGCGAGAACAAAAGTAGTGATTTGACTATTTTCTCTTTTACCCGATTCTAGTTTACTTCTTAAAACCGAAAAGGCTCCTCTTGCACTATTGACACTGTCAAGTTCTGGAACGTCTTCAAGGTCTAATGGCTTCTTATATCCAGTAGCAATCAGAGGATGAATCCAAGAGAAAGTTAATAGACTAAAGATACTTATGTTTGTTGAAGGAGTTATAGTTTCATTCAAGAGGGATTCCGATTCTTGATACAAATGGTTTATAGTTCCATTTACGATGTTATCAGAGAACCCCACATAACAGAGACATAGACTGACAAAAGTTGACAAAGCCTCAAAGATCAAGTATTGATTTTGTTGGTAGTTAAGATAGTCCAAGACAAGGCAAAAACAAGAGATTAGGGAAAAAGAAAGCCACCAAACCTTCAATACAATGGGATACAAGGATTCGGTGGAGTTAGAAACATGAGTGTGCAAGTACAAAGAAACAAATGACCAAACAAATGCTCCCAGAAGAGTATCCTGGGAGGTGATAATGCTTTCATTGGTCCTACCATTTTTATACCAATAAAAAAGGTTGAATAAAAGCACAAAGAGGTTAAGAAGCACAAGAACTACACAACAAAACAGGGTCTGCTTGTAAAACAAGGACCTATTGTTGGACCTAAGAATTTGTTTGGGACCTCCATTGCTATTATTCCTGAATTTTCTGCCAAACCAAGTGATGAATAATAGAATGAAGAAACCAAGGTATAGTGAACGAGAATACCCATGCAAGAGCCTCGGGGTCAGGGGAATGTTGGTAGCATCATCTGTCAAAATACTCGAAAGCGGAGAAAACTTAACAGCAATACCCATTAGTAATGATTCATGGTCTTCCTTGTTTAAGTTTATAATATGATCGACCTTGGTGGAGGAAAGAGAGTTTGGTGAAGTCTTCTATTGTCGTATTGGTGCTAATGATGCGCACGTGTGGGTCCAATTCATTTGGTACATAAACATTTTATATGGTCTTCTTTTATTAGAAAGATACCCTAGTCAAAAGTAATCATCTCGAAAAAAAAAATTATAATTATTTAATGAGTAAATATCATTGATAATTAAAAAAGAATTATTATTTCCACTTTTAGTTACAAAATACTAATTAATACATACATAACTTTTTATTAAAAATGAAAATAATACATATCTTATTAAACAGACAAAAATGCAAAAATGTTTCCATGGTATGCCATTTTTTTTTTCACTTTTTAATCAAAACAATGATTTTTTTTTTATTGGTGGTCTTTTTCAGCAAGTTTGTTTGTGGTTTTAGTCTTTTTAAAAACTAAAATGACTATACCATTTTATTTTTATTTTTATATTTTTTAATATCTATTTTTTATTTTAATAAAAAAAATAAAAGAGGGCCCAGTCACCCACACATCCTCTCTCTCTCTCTCTCACACACACACATACACATATATGAAATCATCAGCTAAGCTTTTGTATTCGGTTCTTTCCGGACGTAGAGTCATATGAAGAAATAGACCCATCACTACCATCAGCTGGAATCTTTCTCCCCTAACTCACCGTCTCCTTTATATCATCTTAGATTAGTTTAAGAATTTCATTCAAAGGTGTCATCGGCTCTGATTCTCCGTATCTCTTGATCTGTGTCATCAGGTAAGCTTTTTTATTAGGTTCTGCAGGTGATTTCCTATTCAAGAATACGAAACAAAGTCGATTCTTTCCGATCAATATGGAACCCTAAATCGATTTCTTCAATGTGCACGTGTTCGAGAATCTAGAACAAAATTAATGCTGACCCACAAATCTGGAACAAATGGATTTTGACCCACACCCAACCATCGTCTCTCTACCTCTTCTTGTGCTTCTTTTGTGAGGCAATCGACACCTAATTGGCTTCTTAAACAAGCAAAAAGGTTATGGATGAAAAAGATATGTGAAATAACTCAACACAGAATCCATGGTTCCTGGAGATTTGTTTAAGAGAAGACGAAAATGGTGTAAACCAGATTCCGATTCTAACAACCCAAAAATCATGACAAAAGTTTTGGTTTTCAAAAGACATTTTCATAAATCCATAAGATTGAGAAACATTGTTTTCAAAATAAACCCACAAAATCAAAGTATCAAAATAATCTCTTAAGGCATAAATCAACATGAGGATTTGTACAATCGCACCTTCGTCTTGCCCCAATCAATAATACATATACAATGCATGCACATTGGGCCTAGAACATAAAAGTGAATTGCCCCTAGGACTACATGCATAAGACTGGATTGCCCCGACCCATATTCGTAAGACTAGATTGCTCCTGGCCTACAGTCGTAAGACTGGATTGCCCTGAGTTTGTTGGCCCACAACATGAAGACGTACCTCTTCAACCCAACCACATTATGTTGATACATGCACTAAAACGATAACAAGCAAACACAGGTAATCATATCAGGCCTACTAGACTAACAAAACACTACATCATAACAACATCCTACACAAAAGGACATGTACTGCAATATAAATTATAATGAGAAAACTCACCTCGCAGACTAGCAGACAACAGCACAGCTCTCACAAATCCAAGACAGGTACTATAGGTCATCTATTTAACAATCAAGGACCAGATTCTTAAACTACAGTCCAATATCCACTAGTTGACCTAGAGTCAAATTTGGTCAAAAGTCAACGGACAACCTGTAGTTGACCTACACTCAGCATATCATACAACTCTACGCTTAGCGTAAAGCTAAGGGAGGCAAAACGAGCAAGTTCAGAGCTACACTAAACGTACAGTAAGCTACGTTCAGCGTAGCCACCTGATGTCCAACTTTTCATTAAATTCTTAAAGCAAAAGGTCAGCCCCTCAAACATTTAGGATTAGGATTTCAAATGAATTAACAAATGATTTAATCCATTTTGGGGCTGGATTAATAACAAATTGGACTGAAATATATGGATTAGATCAAGATAAATCAAATGATTTTGACTCATTATTGGGCTAAAATAGAGTATATCCAACGGAAAATTGTGACAATGAATCCAAAAATATTAGACGATTTTAAGAATTTTGAGAGATTCACCAAATGATACCGAATCTTGAATTGGTTATGCAAGAATTTTTAAAATCATATATTGTTCCATGAGCTAATCGTTTCAATCTACATGGTTTGGATTTGATACCACTTGTGAGATCCCACTAAAATGACATATCAGAATTAAGAACAATCAAACATGAATTAAATGATAACTTGCAAGTAATTTTTTCAATGTTTTCATATATTATTGAATAGACTCTTAATATACAAATAACTCTGAGGGTTTACCTCAACTAAATTTGTAAGGAGCTTTTGGGAAGGGTATAATTCACTTCGTTCTTGTAATAATATGAACTCTTCGAGTAGTTCTTAAAACTAAGAGTGCATGATTGTTCTTGTCATGAAATAAATCGTATTTTTCTTGAATGAATAAAGCTATTGTTTTAAACATAAGGACCTTAGTATAAGATATGTAGACGATTCTAAGTAGAGATAAAGCCCGTGCTTGTTATGTAAGATCTTTCTTTGAAAGTTAGAATACATAATGTTTTTTGGAGTGAGAATGAGATATGATGGAAAAAATAAATTATTTGTATACTCTTGGAAAAGATAAATTATTGAATACTCTAGAAATCTCATGGTACTCCATAATTATGACAATATCTTATATATATATATATATATATATATATATATATATATATATATATATATATATATATATATACACACACACACACACATACACACACACACAGAGAGAAACAGAGAGGTTCATGTATTCTAACTATCTATTGTGTGGATTTAGAAATCAATGTAGGCAAATCATTTCAAAAGGGTAGTTTTGTAATCTTACGTTTTAATTAATATTTTTAATTTAATTAACTTAATCTTAAATATAGTTAATTAGGATAAAAAATAAATTCCACACTTAATTCTCTATAATTATTGTAACATTCAAGTTTGGGTGAGATCCTCTTCTAGTAGCCTCCTGAAGGTTGCGGATTCCATCAACGTACGTTGGGCATACATGGAGTACGCATGTCGTATGTAGGCCTGGGATAAACCTTAATTTTTATGGTTTGTGACCTATTTAAGCATCTTAAACTCACCTCTTGGACATTTTAGATTGGCCTCCATATCTTTAAAACCCTAATTTCTCCCTTAGCCATTGTTTTGGTGTTTTGAGCTCTTGTGAAGCATTTTGGTGTATTCTTGTGCATTTTGAAGTGGTAGAAGGAGATTGAAGCCTCATTCCTTAGAGTGGAGCTTGGAGATCCAGAGTTAGCATCATCATTTTGAGTCATTTGAGGTATAAAGCTCTTAGCTTGACAACTCCTTTCGTAGATCTAGTTTAGGTTTGTTTATGGCTTATTTTGGTCCCTTTTGGTTGTTCCTTTGTGAGTAAATGTTGTTTCAGAAGCTTAGCCCTAAGATTTGGACGTTTTAAGGGTCTCTTATGCATAAAAATGCAAGCTTTATGGTGTATCTTGTTGAAAGTCAGATTTGCCTCTTGTCTTCTAAAAGATAGAGTCCGGATTTTGTGGGAAGAGGTAGACTTCTCTTTGGGTGGCGAAGCCATGGAGACGATGACTTGGGATGAGTTTGTGACTAAGTTTAGGGCCGAGTTTGCACCAGATTTTGCGGTGCAACAGTTGGCGAGGGAGTTTCAGGACCTTTGCAAGGCGACTGAGACTGTAGCATAGATCACCACCAAGTTCCGGGAGAGAGCCTTATTAGTTTTCAAGTATGCGGCGGACGAGGAGATGTCGAAGGTAAGGTATCCTGACATGTTGAGGGATGACATCCGGGAGTTTGTGAGTTTACCAGGGTGTAAGGCCCTGAATGATATGATTGATAAAGTGCGAGAGCTTGGGATTGATTTGGAGCACCTCGGGAAGAAAAAGCCATGTCAGACTCAGATTTTAGCGGGTTGGGTGAATAGGCCCAAGACTCAGGATTCACGTTTGGGAGGCCATTAGGGTCGGTGCCGATGTGCCAAGTATGGGGGGATGTCGTGAGATAAACCGAGGATGTTTCGGTTGTGGTTAGATGGGTTATTTTAGTAGAGATTACCCCTATGGGCTGGTCTCGATGTGTTTTCATTACAGCCAGGTAGGCCACAAGAAGGCTGATTGTCCGATGTTGAGGGATGGAATAGTGAGTGTGTAACATTCTATTTAAAGAAAATAAAATAATTAAATAAATAATTAACCCTAAACCCCGATATGTACATTATATTTTATTGTAGCTCTAAATCTGTAATAACTTAGCAGGGTGTTGGTTTCGGGAAGTTAAATGTCATAATTTGTTTTTTTGTGGATTAAATGTCATAATTAGGCCTTGCCCGCTACATCGGTCCCCACCCGGCATCGGACAAGTCCGGTATTGGCCCCCCGCCCGACATCGGAACATAGTCTGGCATAGAGCCCCACTTGGCATCGGACCGAGATCTGATATACATATAAACATATCAACAAATACATATAAATATGATCACATAACATAAACGTATAAACATTCCTCGGGTCCCGCCCGTCATCGGGCCGAAATCCGGAAACAAATAACATAAACATATAAGCATTCCTCGGGCTTACCCCAACATCGGACCAAAGTTTGGAAACATATAAAACAATCACATTCAATAATTTCGAAGACATCAAGCACACAAACATTCCTCGGGCTTTCCCAGGCATCGGACCGAAGTCCGGAAACATATAAACCTATACCCTCGACATCGGAACTAAGCCCGGAACATACTAGCAAACATATACGAGCCAACATTGGTGCCTTCGACCCATTCATACAAGAGGGAACTCACCTCACAAAGCTGAGTGTTGAATCTCACGGTAAGGAATCTCTAGTGGCTGCTCCAACGACTCCCCGACTATCATTATCACAACAACACTTAGTCAAAAACCTGTAATCCTTCTTTGGGTAAAATGACCATTTTACCCCTGGTCTAATTTGGACCATAACCTAGGCCCAATTCCATCTAATTTCTCTAAGCCCACTAATGGCCCATTAAAGGCCTACTAATGGCCCAGTTTTCTAAACTGGGCCCAACTCATCAAATGGCCTTTCCTTAAACCCAAACATGTCCTTGGCCCATTAACTGACTTCTCATGGCCCAATAAGGCCCAATAGTTGATAAGTCCAAAAGTTGGCCCAATCAGAGGCCCAAAAGACACGAGGCCAAAAACCTAAGACTACGCTGAGCGTACTCATCTGTACGCTAACCGTACAACTTTCATGGCTTTTAAGTTATGCGTATTGGCTTGTACGCCTAGCATACTACCCTGTTAAGCTATATTCTTCAAAACTACTTAATCTCTTAAGACCTTAAGTCTAAAATAAAGATCTGAGTCCATTAACATGTATTAACTTATAAAGCCGACTACTTGGTGGCTTGCGACCCACCAAATGAACCCAAACATGGAATATAGTTACTAACTTCCATGGAAATGACTTGAAGTCATGCATGGTCACAAAAGAGCCTTAAAGATCGAAAATTTACTGACATAGAGACACATTTAGCACTAAGGGTGGCAACCCTAAGCCTAGAAACGAAGTTGGATCATAAAAATCCATTATTGGGACCTAAAGAGGTCCAAAACTCCATTAACAAAGATCTAAGCATTCATGACCCAAGGAGGTCCAAAAATCCATTAACAAAGATCTAAGCATTCATGAGGCAAGTTGAGAGCTTTATACCTCCAGTGAGTGCCAAATGGTGATGTAATCTCGGATCCTTGAGCTCAAGATATTCAAGTTCTTCTTCTCCAACTTCTCCTTTCTTCTTTCAAGCTTCTAAACACCCACAAGAACTTCAAAAAGCCAAAAACACACAAGGATGAAGGATAAGAGGCTATCTAGGGTTTCTGAGGTTGATAGGCTGGTATGGAGGCTAGGGTTTGAGTCACAATGTTGTGTTTATATGGCTTAAACCCTAAAAATTAGGGTTTTGAGTCAACATGTGTACGCTTTACGTACACGTCTCCACCCCCACATCCAATGTTTCACTACGCCCCACGTACGCCCAACGTATGTCTTCAGGTAGCTCAACTTATCGGCCCACTTTGCTAAAGTCCAACTCGATAGTCCACTTATCCAATTCATAGTCCAACAATAAATAATAAGTATTTTAAAATAAATAATACCTCAAGTGACAGATGTTGTACTTGACCCTAATGGTCATTTTATGTGAAAACCTTAATTTTTTGGGCCTTTCTTTGGGCTTAGGTGTTTAGGTTCTTGTTGGGCCATCTGAGAACAAGTGTATGGACTAGGATTTTTGGATGGGATTTAAGCTAAGGCCCATGTAAGGGGTTTGGGCCCAATTTGGAAAGTGGGCCATATATTGAGCCTTGGTTGATTATTTGGCTTTTGGGCCTTCAGAGTGTGATTTTGGGCCTTGGTCTTGGACCAAGCTAGGTTAGGGGTAAAATAGTCTTTTTACCCCAAGTATGGATTTATGGTGATGAATTGGAACCAACGTGTTAATGTGGTGTTGTTTTGATATTGACAGTTCGGGGATCTATCAGCCAGCAGCCAGAGATTTATCCACGGGACTTCAGCAGTACGAGGTGAGTTTCTATGTGCAGTGTTAGATGTCTGCGTGACTCGTGCATGCATGTGTGTTATTGTATGCTTACTGTGTGGGGTCCGATGGGTATTATGTATGCTAAAATCAGGTTAGGCATATATGATTTGTATGTGGGTTGGGCCCGATGATTGTGCAGTATGCTATTATCTTTGAGATTTTCGCATATCTTGAATGTCAATATGATTATATGATCATGCGAGTGTGGGCGGGGCCTGTATCTTAGTGTTATGCGAGTGTGGACGGGGCCCGTATCTCATTATTATGCGAGTGTGGGTGGGGCCCGTATCTCATTATTATTCGAGTGTGGGTGGGGCTCATATCTCATTGTTATTCGAGTGTGGGTAGGGCCCATATCTCATTATTATTCGAGTGTGGGCGGGGCCCGTATCTTATTAAGGAGCGGCCCGTTATGTGTGTTTTATATGTATGGTATGTGGTATCTTGGGGAACTCACTAATCTTTGTGCTTACGGTTTTCAGTTTATGTTTCAGGTACTTCAGTTTTCAAAAGGAAGAGTGTGGGTTGACTGCATGGCATGCACACTTATTGTTTCGCATTTGACTTGTTCTGGAATTTATACTCTGATTATAATGTATCTGTTTTATTTAAACAAGTAATTGATGATTCTTCTTTTATAAATTAAATGAAATTTGATGTCAATATTTTTGGGACATTACAAGTTGGTATCAGAGCCTTGGTTTGAGGGATTCGGGCACACACCTAGGTGTGTCTGAACTCAAACTGAGGATCTAGTAAAGTTTTTTAAAAATAAATATATCTACCTAAGGAAAGAGTTTTCTAAAATAAGAAAGGGTGTAGTGTATGCAATCATCCGAGCTCAAGTAAGTTTTCCCAAAATACCCATACATGTTATCTGTTACGCTTTGATCTGTGAATCTGTGAAATCGCATGCTAGTTAGGACTAAGGGTCTGCTCAGTTTTTTCATATTAGAATGCTAATAGAGATGCCTTTGTATGCCTATTGTATGAGCTTGTAGACTTGCATGCTAGTTCTGATTAGCCAGTGATAGGTTGGCTTGATATATGATAATTGGTAGTCTAGGAAGCATGTGATGTTAGGTTGGGTTTGGTTGGCATGCGTAAGCCAACCAGTAGAGGGAGTGAGAGCTCCTAGTATGTGTTGTAGTAGGTTGAATTGGAGTGATACTGCACGAATGCTGCTTGCTTTGTGCTTTGTGGAAGTTTTAGGTGATGGGAGCCAGCTACTAAGTGAATATGTCAAGTTACATGTGACGAAGGTTGGATAATCTCAGAGTGACAGATTTGATGCTATTGTGCAGCTCTTGTTTGAGTCCAACCACTATAGGGATGAGTATGTTACTCGAAGGATTATCTAATCTTGGTTGCATGTGATTGTGTTCATGAGGTTGGTGATTGACATTATAAGGAGTTCTTCAACAGCTGATGGCAGAGTGAGGTTGGGAACCTAGGAAAGCCTAGGGATTTCTTTAGTGGGATTTGATGCATTGTTTTGTAAGTGTGTGATGTATGGATATGAGAATGGTGACTTAGAGGATTCGGGAGGATTTTTGAGGAAAGTATGGATAGGTGTGGAAGGTAGTATAAGGCCGATACTACTGATAGCACATAATCCATACTCGAATCGGGAAGAGTCTTGGATAGGTATATATGGGGTCGGTCCTCTGCTATTGCCTAGGTTATCAAGGATAGGTATATGCATTTCTTCATGCCGAGAAGTCTTCGATAAATCTTCAGATGGACGTATCTTGTCAAGTGGGTTTCAGTGTGTTCCATTGTCTATCCTGGTCCTTGTCACGATCAATTCAGGGGTGTCTCTTAGAGGACCTATGGTCAGGGTTAGCAGGATAGTTCTCCAGTGAAGTCAGGGTTCAATGGTTCTATCATCTGTTCAGGTATGATCGGCAGTTGCCTAGATGAGAACCTCGGAGTTCAAGGCACTACTGTTGCTAGGGAAGGAACAGTAGTAGGAAGATGGGGGTGTTAGTTGCTTGAGTTGTTTGATCATTGAATGTGTCAAGGGAAGTGTATCTTCACATGGACTGAAGTCAGTTAGAGTTCAGTGATTCCTTGAGGATAGAAATTAGAGTGGAGGTTCTTCAGTGCATGGCAAGGGTTATGGTTTTTAGTCGTAGGCATAAGAACTCAAGGAATTGGTATGGTATCATGGGAGGTGATTTGGATCATCAGACTAGTTAAGCTCTCAAGAGTATTCTTCAGAATTCCAGGAGTTAGGAAATCGTTGATATTGGCTAGCAATGGAACGCTAGTTTTGGTAAGCCCATGTCATAGGAAATTCATGCTATATGAGGTTTGATGGGTTGGGAATCCATCGGACTTATGGAATGAAAGAGCTTCAGCAAATCCAAGTGGGGGAGAATCAATAAGATTATCTGGAGGTTAGATCGAGTGTGGAACTTGGGCAAGTTTCGCATCTCGGTCAGGAATAGAGATGACCCAAGTGAGCGTTTAGATTAAGGTTGTATAAGTGGGAATTTAGGGAACTCCCAGCAGCTGGTCGGCACCTTCTTGTTATACATAGTAGGTTTGTGGTTGAGTCTAGGTTGAGAGCTTCGAAATTCGAAGTATGAATCAAGCACCTAATTGGATGCATTTGAGTATATGTTTTGGCTCAGGGTGAGTGGGGTGTGATGATTAGGGTGTGGCTAGGCCATGGGTGATAACTGTAGTTGGATTGAAGTTTCGTAAGACTATGGTGGGATTGTAGAACTCACCAGAATAAAGTAGACGAACAGTGAGGTGGTCATGTGTGAAAAGGGGAAAATCAGTTGTGCCTTGGGCATGCTGGCTAGGATTGTCAAGGAGTATTTTCCATGTTTTGGGTTGAGGAAGATTGGGGTCTATAGCAGAGTCGGGCTTGTATAGATCTAGGCGGGTGGGACCTGTGAATGAGACAACTCTATAGCATAGATGGGTGGGACCCGTGGGGCGAGGCCCGTGTGATTTTGGCAAATACAGGTGGGACCTGGTCGAGATCGTTGGGTCAAGGAATTGGATCATAAATTGCAGAATCTGGTGGGTGGTGAGTGTCGAACGCATAGAGGTTTATAGGTTAGGTAGTCTTGTCATTTGGACTTTTGGAAACCTAGAAGTTGGGCCAACTGCAAGATTGGTAGTCTCAAGGTTCGTTTGGGAACCTTTATATCTCAGTCTAGCAAGGGTCGTTGTTATCAGAAGGTTTTGGGTGAAATGCAAGTGTAGATCTGTGGATCACGGGTTATGAGTTAAGTATCAGGTTGGTTTTTGGGTAAGAACTTGATTCCGGTATCACGAGTGTTTTGTGCATAATTTTCATTTTTGTGGGATTCAGGATTGGGGTATCTATGTGCCGAGGGCATCGACCGAAGGGTTCAAGGGTTATTAATGGATTCAGTTTTGATGATAGATAAAGCTCTTGCGATTGTGACTTGGAATGGTTCTATTGGTAAAGGGCATCAAGATAAGTCAAGAAAATATTATTGATTTGGAACTCGAATGTGGACTAGCTTATTATTCTAAGGGGATGTGGGATCACTTACAGTCGGAGTTGGATAATCTCAGACTATATGATTTGATTCTATTGCACAACTCTTGTCTGAGTCTAACCATTGCAGGGATAAGTCTCTTACTCGAAGGATTATCTGATCCTTTGTCAAGTATGAGTGTTCTGCAGGGATAATTGGTCGGTGATTCTGTTTCTAATGGGATTCTCAAGTATTAGAAGTTGCATAGTCAGTTGGGAAAAACTAGTGGAATGGATTCAACATTGATTCAGTACGGATGATCTGTCAGGGAGTTAGACCATCTCAAGGCTTTGAATATTAGATTGAGTAAATTTAATTATGTTGCAAGGAATTCATTCATCTGCAGGTTGTAGGGCCCTTCAAGGGGGTTGGTTTTGGTTGCCTTGGGAAGGCAGGGGTGTGCTCGGCGTCGTGACCGTGTTGCTCAAGTTGTTTGACGAGACGGGAATTGTAAGAAATGAGTTCGAGAACGAAATCTAATTTAAGGGGGGGGGAACTATAATTTTCCGTTTAAAGAAAATAAAATAAGTAAATAACTAATTATCCCTAAACCCTGAGATGTATATTATATTTTATTGTAGCTCTAAATCCATAATAACTTAACAGGGTGTTGGTTTCGGGGAGTTAAATGTCATAATTTGGATTTTTGGGGGTTAAAGTGTAATTCTGGGATTGATTTTGTAAAATATTCTGAAGGATGAGGGTTGTTTGGTAAATTATGGAATCAAGTAGAAAAGAATTGGGATGGAGGGGCTGAAAGTGTAATTATAAAGATTTCAAATGAACGAGTATAACTCGTCACCTCCTTTCATCTAAACCCGAAACCTAGTTCAAGTCCAGTCGCCGCCACCCTTATGCCCCCATACTCCATCCGTCACCACCTCCTATTCACACATGGACGCTGAGCACCACCGTTGTCACTCCTATCGCCGGCGAAGTCAAGGGCAGAGCTGCAACCGTCGTAAGCAGGGGGGAGGACTACCAAAGACTGTGGAACGCGTTGTGGACATCGATGCGTGAGTCATGAGCAACTGGAAGCTGTCGGTAAGTTAACTACAATCCATCTATGATTTCCTTTGTTTTTTCTGGCGAGTGAGACGTGGGGTATGTCCTTGTTGTCGCTTCCAGCCTAGACCTCCGTTTTTGTTAACTCTGACGTCATTAGACGCCAAGTTGGTGGCTGATGGATGTGGTCTCATATCAAGTTTATGCATGCGTTGCTGCTAGAACCCGTGAAGCTTGTGGAGGAGGCGTTATTTTGGCCGGAGATGAGGCGAACCACCATGGTGGCTTCCGCTAAGCCTTCTTCTATTGCCACCACTAGCCAGCATGAGGAGGTGGTTGTGTGTGTGATTTGGTGTGTGTGTGTGTGTGTGTTAATAATGTTTAACTTGTATATGTCTTGGTTAATGGAATTTCCATCGGGCCGCCACCGTGAGGTGGTGGTTGCTGCCTTGAACCACCGCCGACCACCACTGCTCGAGGTGGCAGTGGGTGGTGCCCGGCCTAGTGAAACCCTATTTGACCTAAAAACTTAACCATTGGACAATCGGAATGTGTTTGGGTTGGAAACACTAGTTAGGGTTTAGGAAAACCTAATATGGAGACTTTTGTTTGGAACTTTTCGGGACCCACGTTTTGGATCATTGGATTGGAATTATAAATTATCCCCGACCACATTATATGATTGACCTGGTAGAATGATGGACCTAATGGATTAAGTCCTTAATGGGTTAAGTGTTTACTTAACCCTAATCATCAGTTTATGTGAAAACCCTAATTTTGTTCGGCCTTTCTTTAGGCTTAGGTGTTTGGATTCATGTTGGGCCATCTGAGAACAAGTGTATGGACTTAAATTTTTGGATGGGTTTTAGGGTAAGGCCCATGTAAGGGGTTTGGACCTAATTTGGAAAGTGGGCCATATATTGACATTGGTTGATTATTTGGCTTTATGGGCCTTCAAAGTGTGAGTTTGTGTCACAACTGTAAATTTTGAGCCATGTAATCTATGCATTCAATCTAATGTGAATCAAAAACTTCAGTCAAATACAAGATACAAGTACTATAAATAGTCATCAAACAATTGGAGACCCTAGAAGTTTTGGTTAAGTCCATTTTGGACTAAGACTTCCTTATTGGATCCAAATGGACCAATAAGCTTCCAATTGGACTATCATGGGTTTAGGACCCTAATTGGGCTCTAATTGGACCCACATTTGGTTATTTCAATATTTTGGGCTAGGTAGAACCTAGAAGGAAATAAAACACAAGTTTTGATCCATAATTTAACCTAACCTAGCTTAATAAAGCATAAAAATCACAATTTTACTTTATAAGTCCAATAAATACCCTAAACTACCTCTAATGTTGGGCTTAGGGGCAAAAGCCCAAATTTTTCCTCTTTCCCTTCATATTCTCGGCCCAAGGCCCAAATCCAAGGGAAGTTGACTTTGGTTGCCACTTCACTATTATCTAATGGATTTCTAGGCACATATCACATACCTCCATGCATGCATCACTTCAAAAGTCACTTCCTTTCCCTCTTCTCTTCTTGTTCGGCCGAGAGCAACACCACACACAAAAAAATATCTCAACTTTCTCTCTAGAACACTCAAGAACTCTCCTTCCTCCCCTCTCCAAAAATCTCGAAATTTAGGGACTTTCCAAGAGGATTTTTGCAAGTAAATCATCATCTAAGGTAAGATTATGCATAGATCTATGGTTTAAATTCTTTTGTTATCAAAATCCTTTCCTAATCTATACAAAAATCGTGATCTTACACCCTAGAATCATCTCAAAACTCAAGATCTTCATCAAAGGGAGCCAAGGCCAAAAACACTTCACTTTTCTTCCATCTTTCCTTCCAAAAACCGAGTCAACACCCCAAGGTGAGATTCATACCCCTATTTTCTGTTTTTATGAGTTTTGTGGGGGGGGAATACAAGTGAAAGTGTAGATCTATATGTGTTTGTATGCCTTGTATGATTTCCATGCTTATATGTATGCTTATATGTGTTTTAATGTTGGATCTAGCCATTAAACCCCTCAAAACCGAGATATAACTTATTTTTTATGATTTTAGCTTCAAATGTGTTCCTACATAATAAGTGATACAAGAAAAATAGCTAAGTGGTTAGCAACAATTATCTTTAAGCTAAAAACACACATTTTGGGCCAAAAATGTGAAAAATACAAAATTAAGGGCCCAAATTGACATTTTACAGATTCTGATGGTTGAAATGTGCCAAAACAGTTTCCATAAAACTATTTCTGGAATTCTATTCAATTAGAGGATTAAAAATATAAATTTCAAGCTTATTGGGCTAAAAATGAAAATTTCGGCCCAAGTAGGCCCATTATGCGAATTTTTCTGTTTTAAAGGGCCAAAACTGTGAAATTCTGTAAAACAGTGGACTATAAGTGTCCCAAACCCTTTTCAAAGGTTTAAAATGCTTTTTAAATTTAAAAAGGACCAAAGTTGCAAAATTTTTCCAATTTGGGCCAAAATTGTCAAAATTGCGAAAAGAAGGGCTAAAACCGAGAAAACTGCATTTTCAGGGACTTAAACTGTTTTCTATGAAAAATATGCTGGAAAATATTAATTTCAATAATTTTTGGTGTTAAAATGTCAAGAAAAATAGTTTAAGGACCAAACCGGTAAATATTGCAATAAAAGGGTTAAAAATGTAAATTTTACAAATACTGAGGGGCTGAAAACAGAAATATTTCAAGGCTAATTCAATATGTACAATTTGACCAAATAATGACACCTCGAATATCAACGAAATACAACTCATTACAATACCAAAAGTCGTTGTTAAACGAATTGGCTCGGTCTCGAGCCAATGGAAATCTACAACTACTAACTCTTCGACACTACGAATTATACAAGTAACGTTTGGTAATACATATACATACGAGTGTGCACAGACGTCTACGCACCATCTTCGGGCCCCAAAAGTGTAAAATCTTGCTTGTTGGGCCTAGCTAGCCCAATGACCTGATCTTAAGGCCCGAAGACACATATTTTCTACGGAGTGTTGAGTTTTACCGACTTGGCACCACGTAGAGTGACTTTCAATGGCTTGTACCACTGGTCCCCAAGGGTCCATGGTATTGCTAGAAAAGTCTGCATATTTTACGAGGCGGGTCGGGGACCCCTCGCACGCATATTTTCCCCAACCGGTTAATGGAGTCATCGGGGTCTTCGTGACCTCTTTCTCTTCGGATGTGGGACTACACATTGTCCGGGCGATTGGATAACGCGATTAGTACTGACGATGCCTTCGGGAATCGTTGGTATATCTACAAACTGGGCGTTTGCGTAACGTGGGTTTGTTGTAAATAATCCTGCTCGAGAACCTTCCAACGTCGCTTGGGACTGACACTGCTATTTTCGTAATGGTTTCAACGCTACTTAATGGATTCCAAAAGAATTAGGGGAACATCGGGTTTCCCTAGGGTTTTTATTTCATACAGATTTGAAACGCATACATCTTCAATGAACATTTTTTTTACAAGTATAGAAACAAACAAGCATACCTATGGATCTTCACAAACGTTTTCGAAAGCTTTTCTTTTCAGAAAATATCGGATTTTCTGGTGGTTTTTCAAGCTATATAAACATTCGATTTCAAACACTACTTATGAACTCACCAACATTTCATATGTTGACGTTTTTCAAAATACTTGTATTCTCAGGGAACCAGTGAATCAAGGGAATTCATATTCAGTGACGGTTGCAGTTTATTTTTGTATGAATCGAACAAATTAATTTTTGGGAATGTAATGTTTTAAACAATGTATGACATGTAAACACTACTGGTTGTATTATGAAATGAATGGTGACGAATGTTGTTATGTTTCATATATATTCAATGTTATGGTATGCAATTGAGTCACGACAGCCCCCGGACGTTTCCGCCGTCTGGTTCGGGGGTGTGACAGTTTGGGCCTTGGTCTTGGACCAAGCTAGGTTAGGGGTAAAATAGTCTTTTTACCCTAAGTATGGATTTATGGTGATAATTGGATCCTAAATGTTAATTGGGTGTTGCTTTGATGTTGACAGTCTGAGGATCTGTCAGCCAGCAGCTAGAGATTTATCCACGTGACTTTGGCAGTGCGAGGCGAGTTTCCTCACTATGTTTAGCGGGTCGAAGGCACCAATGCCAGCCTAGGTTGCTATGTAGAGTGTTAGATGTCTGCGTGACTCTTGGATGCGTGTGTGTTATTGTATGCTTATCGGGTGGGGCCCAATGGGTATTCTGTATGCTAGAATCAGGTTATGCAAATATGATTTGTATGTGGGCGGGGCCCGATGACTGTGCAGTATGCTATTATCTTTGTGATTTTTGCATGTGTTGAATGTCTATATGATTATATGCTCATGCGAGTGTGGGCGGGGCCCATATCTCATTATTATGCAAGTATGGGCGGGGGCGGGGCCCGCATCTCGTTATTATGCAAGTGTGGGTGGGGTCCGTATCTCATAATTATTCAAGATTGGGTAGGGCACGTATATCATTGGGTGTGGCCCATTATTCGAGTTTAGGTGGGCTTTTATCTCATTATTATTCGAGTGTGGGCGGGGCCTGCATCTCATTATTATTCGAGTGTGGGCGGGGCTCGTATCTCATTACGGCGGGGCCCATTATGTGTGTTATGTATGTATGGTATGTGGTATCTTAAGGAACTCAGTAATCTTTATTCTTACGGTTTTCAGTTTATGTTTTAGGTACTCCGGTTTTCAAAAGGAAGAGCTCGAGTTGATTGCATGGCATGCACACTTATTGTTCCACAATTGACTTGTTCTAGAATTTATACTTAAATTATAATGTATCTGTTTTATTTAAACAAATAATTGATGATTCTTCTTTTATAAATTAAAGAAAATTTTATGTCAATATTTTTGGGACGTTAGAGAATGCACCTGCCCCGGTTACTTTGAGGATCATTGACGGACGTGATGGTAAGGCAGGAACCCCAGCAACAAGGAGCCGAGCATTGTAGTGTCAGTCAGGGGAGGCAAGAGTCTCATTAGATTCTATTACGGGTAGGTTATCTTTTGCTTTCTTCATGATTATTCTCGGTATTTATATTGCCTTGGAATCTTGTTTTGGTATGGGTAAGCATCATCTTCGGTTTAGTTCTCTGTTTTGCCTGGGTTATATCATCAAGATTTGTTATATGCCATTTTTGCATGCCAAGAGTTATTATTGGGTCATATCTTGCTGAGTGGCTGGGATTCAGTTCATTCGTTTCTTGTTCTGGTGCTTTGATAGGGTCAAATTTGGGGTATCGTTTGAAAGTTATATAGACAAATTAGCTGGATCAGTTCATCAATAAAGTCAAAGTTCATTCATATTAGCATTTGTTCTAGTAGGATTGACAGTCGTCTATGGAAGGATCTTTGAGTCCAATTACTACCATTACTAGCGAAATGATGGGTTTTAAGCACTATAACAATCCTATGGTGAACATATAACCCTAATGCTTTGGATCTAAGTTTTCTCAAGTTAGACATGCAATTTTCATATTATCCAAAGCATGAACCCTAACTAGCATACAATTTTGAGATTTACAACATAAAACAAGTTAGATGAATACCTCTTTGTTATACCTTGTAGAAATTGGCGTTGCAAGAGCTTAGTACCTCAAATGTGATACCTTAAATAAGTCACAAACACAAAGAACAATGGAGGATTATAAGAGAGAGGCTAGGAGGCACCAAAAATCGGCTAGGGTTTCTTCTTCGAAGACTTGGCCAATTTTAGGAGTGTTAGGGGTTACATTTATAGTGTGGAATTCCTAGGGTTTCAACTTGTAAACCCTAATTTACTTAAGCCATTAAGTATTCCAATAATCCACATGATAGGCCCTTTGGACTAACTATTCATGGTCTCTGACATAGATTTAGCCCATCCCTAATCAACATGGATCATTGACCCAAACTATAAGTATCACTAATTTACCTAATTAGTCCCTATAAATTTAATCAATCTCTTTTGATCACTAAATAATTCCAAATTAATTCTTGATCAATACCAATTAAATAATATGATTTCTCAATTAATATATTATTCTTATAGTATATTACTAAATCACAAATAACCTTTTTCTCAAATATCCATTCTATCAAATTGCTTCGGTGAAGGCAACCCAAGAGGACCATGCTACTATCGGGTCAGGTACATACCAATTATAGTTATGGGCTTAAACACATATTCCAATAGGAAGGAGCAGTAACAAGAAGATGTGGTGGCAGTCACATGAGGTTGTTTGGTCATTGGAAGTGTTAGGGGGGATTTTATAATCGCAAGGGCTGAAGATGGTTAGAATGTAGAGATACTTCGGAGGATGGGAAGTCGGAGTGAAGACTCGCTAGTTCAGACGAAGGTTTATAGTCGTTGTCACCAGCATAAAGGACTTAAGGAGGTGGTGTTGTATCATGGGAAGTGAGTGGGGTTTTCGGACTTGCTGAGATTTCGGGGAGTATTCGTCTAGATTTCAAGAGTTGTGTGATCATCGAGATTGACTGGTAATGAAATGCTAGTATTGGTAAGCTCAGGTTGTTGACAGTTGGAATCATAAGGTTACGATATGGATTCGAAACCTATGAAATTTTGTATGTTGGAAGGGTGAAGTCAAGCCCAAGTTGGGGAGAATCGTTGGTCTAAGGGATTGCAAGGAAGGATATTCGAGTTTCGTTGCACATCAGTAGTGGCACATGGAGGTTATGGGGATGGACTCAGGTCGAGTGTGGTGTTAGAGCCTCTCTGCCTGTTCTTGTATGATTAAGGCTTTGGGGTTCAAAGCATGTCCCGAACACCTGATTAGGTTTTAGTCAGATGCGGGTTCGACTCACGATGATTTTGGTTGGTAGAGGTGTGGTAAGACCATGGGCGGTGGCCATGACGGATTAGGAGTGTCGTAAGACTACGAGGTGGTTGTAGCATTCACTGGATTGACAGATAGTATGGAATTGTTGTAATACTATGAGATAGCTGTAGCATTCACCAGGATATTAGATAGTTGTGTAATTTTTGTAAGTTTGCGATGGGATCGTAGTATTCGCCAGATTGAGAAAGACCATCATTAGGGTTGTCTTTGGGGTAAAAGAGGATCAGCTCGTGCCTAGGGCAAGATAGTTGGTGTTACTGGAGACCATTTCCCTATTATGGGAGGAGGATCATTGGGGTCTAAGACAAGGTTGGGTCAAGGTATTTGATCATGGTTATAGTGGGATGACTATGTCAGTGAGTGGCACGAATATGGTATATATGATCGGGAAGCCTGATCAGTTGGAGTCTCAGGAACCTAGTGGCTGGACCAGGTGTGTAACATCCCGGAATTCAAGTATATCTCTTTGATCCTTTTCTTTCCTCAAGTTGCCAAAATTAGTCCTTGAAAAGAATGTAGGGAATTTAAGTATGATGGGCGTAATGGAGAGTATGCTGCACGTACTCATGAGCGTGTTCTTGACACGGAGGCTACCCAGTATGTTGGGCGTACCATAGTGTACGCTGGGCGTACTAGGTTCAAATTAAAACCCTAATTGTGGGGGTGAGCCCTATATAAGGAACATTATGGCCTCACTTTTAGCCACCATTTCCAGAGAGAAAAACCCTAAGAGTTCCCTAACCCTTATTCTAGAGCTTGTGTGTGTGTGTGTGTGGTTGGGCTTGAAAGTGTTCTTGTGTGCTTTTGAAGAGAAGAAGGTGCCTTGAAGAAGCTAGAGTTGGAGTGCAAGCCTTGGATCTGAGCTTTTCTAAGGTTGGAGCATCAGTTGGAAGTAAAAAGCTCAAAGCTTTCTGAACCTTTTTGATTTGTGCATGATGGACCATTTTAGGGCTTTAGTCCCAAAGGTGGAGACTTTATGATTGAAGGAGCTCCATAGACCTTGATCTACCCCTTTTCAGTGTATATTGTGATATAGATCCATAAAAATCCAATCTTGGACGTTAAGAGTGAGCCATGCATGAGATATGAGCTCTTTAAGGAAGGAAGTGGTGTGTTTTGGGTGTTAGTGATCTTTACAGCCATGCAAAGGCTTAAAGTCACTGACTTTATGGATTAAGAGGCATTAGAGTGACCAGATCTGGGATATGAGCTTATGTCTTAATTGATTAAGAACAAAATCATGAAGATTGTGAAACTGGGGTGTACGTTGGGCGTAATCCCAGTACGTGCAGCGTAGGGGTTAAGCATCCTCGATTTTGTATAGCATCTGAGTACGCCCAGCGTACAGAGCTGGTACACCCTGCATACTTCCTAAGGTTGACTTTCGTTGACTTTTAGGGTTTAGTCAACAAGTGGGATTTTGGACCATTGGAGGGGTAAAATGGTCTTTTACCCTTCTGAGAGAGCATAGGAGGGGAATAGTCTAGCCTTAGAGAGCCATTATTAATTAGAGGTAATTTATGTATGTGATTAGGCGGAGGCTAGATCAGTGTTTCGAGTTCGAGATAATCCGAGTTTACCCGAGGCGAGTCTTCTCACTATACTTTACCTAGAGTAGTAATTATGTGTGACCAGAGGGTCTTATGTGCTTGCCTGAGTTATGCATTTTATGTTTGATATGTGCTGTGTGCTATATTATGTGATATTTAGACCGGACCGGAGGGTCCAACGAACTGTGCTATATTATGACTAGACCGAAGGGTCCAACGAACTATGAGACCGGAGGGTCCTCACTTAGACCGGACCGGAGGGTCCAACGAGTAGTGAGACCGGAGGGTTCTCACCCAGACCGGACCAGAGGGTCCAACGAGCCATGGGACTGGAGGGTCCCACTGAGACACATTGGACCGGAGGGTCCTACAAAGTTAGAGCCTCGAGTGACTAATATGTGTATGTGGTATTTTGGGGAACTCATTAAGCTTCGTGCTTACCGTGTTATGTGTTATGTGTTTCAGGTTTTCTTAGGATCATGGAACGACACCGACTTGATTGTACACCAGAGAAGGAATTATGTTTCGAGGATCCTGGATTATTAACTAATTAAACATATAGTGCGGTTGTAAATTCAACAAATGAGATTTTATGAAATTTGTTATGAAAATTATATGAGTTAAAATGAAAAGTTGTTTTGAAAATTTACGGTGTTACAAGGTGTGAGACTGGCAGTCTCAGCGGTCGATTGGAAATTTTTCTACCCCAGTTTAGCGAATGGTGACCGTGAATCAGAAGATTTCAGGTGAAATGCAAGTTTAAATCCTTGGATCCTAGGTTATGAGTTATGTACCAAGTTGGTTTTTTTGTCGAGACTCATGTTGAGAGTCGTAGTGTATTTATGCAAAATCCTAACTTCAACAAGTTATGGATTAAGGAGTCTGCTTGCCCAGGATATCAGTGGAAAGTTTAGGGTCGAAAGGATGTTTTCAGTTCTAATGGTAGAAAAACGCTCTTGTGATTGTGTTTCAGATTGGTTCCACCTGAGTGGAGGTGAGGCAAGTTATGGGGCCTCAAAATTATAGCAGCAACACAGTGGTTCGATAGTTAAAGGAGTAGTGATTTGTTCATCACTAGAAGGTTTTGTATGGAACGTTGGTTTCTAGGAGGGTGGTAAAGAGTGATTTTGAGGACAAAATCTAGTTTAAGTGGGGTAGAGTTGTAACACCCTATTTCAAACAATTTCATAACTCGAGGTTGTGACCTAAAGATTCGTTATCATAAGGCTTAGGACCTTTGTGAAAGAGGGATTTAGACTCATTGGTTGTGGATAAGGTAAGTTAGATGATTCGGGAGTTCGATTTGTGTTTTGGAGCCAAGGGGTATATTGGTAAAGTGTTAGTCTGGGCTTTTTGTTGATTTTTGGATTTTAGTTCGGGAAGTTTTACGACAAAGATGAGTTGACAGAAGTGTAGCTTCTTGTCACCTTTCCATGGATATAAGGATCGTCAAATCGGACTTATAATAAATAAGATATGGCATTCGGAAGTTTGAAGGATTAGGGGCCAACTTAGTATGTGGGGTGTAGTTGGGAAGTACACAAGGCGTACTAGGCAAGGGAGTCGCGGGTGTTCGTTGGAGTATGTTGGGCGTACCAGAGTTACTCATGGCGTACTCCAGTCAGACACAAAGCCTAATTTAGAGACATGGATCCTATTTACGCTCCTTAACTCAATACCAAACCTTATTATCTTCAGCCTCCATCCCTTTAAATACTAGAATCGGAACCCTAGCCTCCCTTAGTGTAGTTCTTGAGCTTTTGGAGTGTTTTCATGCATTTTGGTGATCATTGAAAAAGAAGGAGCTTCTTGGAGAAGTGTAGGATTGCTTGGAGCTTTTGGATATAGGCTTTGTGCATCTTGATCTATCTTCTGGAGGTAAAAAGCTTCTAACTTGATGAATCTAGGTGTTAGATCTAGTTTAAGGAATGTTTTGGGTTCATTTTGGTCCTTAGAGTTATCCATGTGAGTTTGAGCTACTCCATGAGCTTAGAAGGCTGGATCTTGGCATTTGTGAGGACCCTTGTTCATTAAAATATCATCTTGATGAGTTGGGTTAGACCATGCATGAGTTTGGGTGCTTAGTATGGTTTGTATTAAGGTTTGGTCCCATTAAGCCATGATAAGAGGGCTAAAGTTGCCAACTTTACGTGCTAAGACATCTCATTAGGATCATATATGAGTTTAGAAGTCATTATCTTAACCATTAAGAGCTTAATGTTGATTTTTGGTTCCTTAGCGAGTATGTTGGGCATACGTGGAGGTACGCTCAGTGTGATGTTGAAATTATGCATCGATCGCATACACGTTATGCTTCATGGATGAGTACTCGAGGCGTACATCTCTGGTACGCAGGGCATACTCCCCATAATGGAGGTTTTAGGCCTTGTAAGGTTTAGGGTTTGTTAGGCCATTGCACTTCGGATTTTGGGCCATGGTTTAGCTATGGGTTTTCTTTGAATTGATCCCATGATGATTTTGGGCCTAATTAGGAAGTTGGGCCATATTGCTTTTTTGAGCAAGTAGGTTGGGCCTTGGTTTTGGGCCAAATAAGAAAAGGGTAAAATGGTCTTTTAACATTTAGGAAGTTGGATTATGGAGTGGGGCTCGGATTTTGGGTTATTGGGTTAATTGCTAATTAAGGTTGTATTTATTGTTAGTTGGTGCAAGGTTATTGATATTGCCATATTTATACATATTTTTAGGCAATATTGATCTAAATTTTTATTAATATTTTGGTTATTTGCATAGAATTATGGTACTTACAAGGATAAAATGTTACTTGCAGCCAAAATAAAGCATTTTCGAAGAAAGGGACCAGAAGTGACAATATATGGAACATTGGAGACTTGAAGCACAAAAGATGAAGAAATTTACGGATTCAACCGAAGTCACGACGTGAACTAGAAAACCACGACATGGCATGAGTATTCTAGAAGATAAGTTTACGTGAAGAAGGAATCCTTGCCCGATACAGATAACTCCTTAACCACGGCGTGGAGCCTCCTGCCACGACTTGGAGCACGACTTTCGAGAAAACTATAAATTCCCTTGCCCATTACGACTTGGAGACTTTTGGCTGATTGGAAGGTTTCCAGAAGACGGTTTTTAGCAGAGGAGAAGTTCTGGAAAAAGGTTTTCAACACCAAAAGAGTAGAGGTTCATAATTTAGTTTACTTATTTGATACTTATGAACATGTTTGCCTATTTAGTTTGCGTTTGTTTGTTAGTTGCTATTATGAGCAACTGAATCTAGCTACTCTTGTCTAGCTAGATGAAGCTTCTAATTTATGAATAGTTTAATTTTACATGGATTTATTTAGTTGGTGAATTGCTTGTGTTTAATTTATTGTTACCTAGCATGATTATGTTTGTTTCTTTAGTTGCTTAAATTCAGGTTCTGTATAGCTTAGTGACCATTAACTGCATGAACTTGTTTACCTAGTGATTTAGCGAACATTAAATTGCTAGAGCTAGGATTGACCAATCTTAGTTAGTAATTAAAGTAAATAAATTTAGTTGTGCTAGAGAACGTAGATTATGACCATAATTGTGGTTGCATAATAAATCTTACATAGCATATTCATAATCATAATTGGTTTTGTGTTTAATTGAGTGTGACCATACATAGTTTTACATGAATTAATTAATTATTGGTAAAGTTAGACTTAAATTACTAATATAATAATAACCTACTTGATAATCCATAATTATTAGCCAAACATAAAAAAGAAGTGGATTCAAACTAGATAGGAGTATTTTAATTAATTGATTGAATTTGTGATTTAAGTTTGTCTGGTCTTACAAAATCAGATAAAACCCGAATTTTGCTTTAAAAATTAGGTTAATTTAGTAGTAGATAAATTAATTAATCAATACCGTTCCCTGAGATCGACACCCGACTTACCCAACTATTCTATAATTTTGACTAGGTACACTGCATAGGTGAAATTAGTTAGTTAAGGTAGTTAGGTTACAAATATTAAAATTAGGTGTAGCTATTTGCATGCATCAAATTTTTGGCGCCGTTGCCGGGGAACGGCTTATTTGATTTGTGATTTATTTGCTTTAGGTTGATCGATCCTTTTTGTGGGGTAAAACCTGCAAAAAGTTATTTTTTCAGCTTAGTTTTTTTTCCAGTACTAGGATCACGTCGTGAACCTTAAGTTCACGTCGTGAGTTTAGTTTTTTTTTTTTTTTTAGATTTTCTGCGTTTTCTTTTCTATTAGTTTTTTTGCGACAACACGAGGTGGTAGCCTTTACCACGACGTGGTGGACAGTGTGTAGGAAATTTTTATTTAGTTTTTGTTTAGTTTTACGTTTTTATTTTGTTTGTTTTGCAGGAGATCATGACCAGGAGATCCAACACACCTTTGGTAC
The DNA here is from genome assembly GCF_051521515.1 of Lactuca serriola. Classification (NCBI taxonomy): domain Eukaryota; kingdom Viridiplantae; phylum Streptophyta; class Magnoliopsida; order Asterales; family Asteraceae; genus Lactuca; species Lactuca serriola. The sequence continues at coordinate 160,267,210 of NC_136416.1, read as the reverse complement.
CACCATTTGACGATCTAGAGTCTGCACTTCACAAAAATACTGATAAGATGACGCCTTTGCAAGAACTAAAATCAGCCTTTTCGAGGAAGTCGGGAAAGAAGACAGGTGAATCGAGTTCAACCTCAAAGGATAAGGGCAAAGTTGAAGAACTTGGTCCAATTCCTATTCCACAAGAATCAGAATACGAATCAGAGACAAAATTTGGACTTTATACTAGTGAACCCGAGAACGACCCGAAGAACGAGATGGAGAACATAGATGAGATGGCCATGGGAGACTACAAGAAACGTATCAAAGAGGATGTGGGGCCGAGTTTAGTACACCCTACAATTCCTGTCACTGTTGCCTTCGAGCTGAAGGGACATATCCTTACTGTACTAAAGGATATACCTTTCTATGGAAAAGATCACGAGCATGCTTTCAAACATTTGGATGAAGTGAATGACATTGCAGATTATTTCAATGTCCCCAATGTCGAGAGAAGTATTGTTTTGCTAAGGATGCCACCAGTTACCTTCAAAGGAGTTGCAAAAGACTGGTTGAAAGCACTTCCACCTGGTACAATAACTACTTGGGCTCAAATGCGTGAGCAATTTCTAGATCAGTTTTGCCTACCATCCAAAATAGCTAAACTAAAGAAGGCGATAGCTAACTTTGAACAACAACCAGGAGAGTCGTTATATGAGGCATGGGAACGCTATAAGGGGTTGTTAAGGAATTGTCCTCAACATGACCTCAACATCCAACAAGAAGTGTCAATATTTTATGATGGGGTGAATGTCATGACACGTCAAATTCTTGACTCGCAAGGGCCATTAACAAAGAAAAATACAAAGGAGGTCAAGGAGTTAGTTGAAGAATTTGCAAAACACTCCCGTGAATACCACAACCCAAGGCAAGATGGAATCAAAGGCAGTGGAGGTGTACCAACTGAAGTGATGGCGGCTGTGATGGAAATGCTCAACACTATGGATAGGAGATTGACTCAAATGGACCAATCAATTCATGCAATTCGAGTTAGTTGCGAGAGATGTAGTGGACCTCATTTGACAAAGCATTGCAATTCAGATGAATATGGGAACAAGAAAGCTCAAGTTTTCTATTCGAGTGGGGACAAATACGATGAAGATTGGAGAAAACCAAAGAAAGAGTGGCTGCCTTACGATGAATACAAGATGCAAAAGGAAGAAAATTTTAGACAAATTGTCAGAGGATTCTACCAAAGAGAGCAACCACCAGCTGAGAAGGAACCAGACTTAGAGACCATGTTGATGAAGTTTATGGAAGCTTCAGAAAAAAGGCATGATACTACTGACACTGTGTAACAACCCGATATTTCAACTCTTTGTAATGACCTAAAAAGTCAAGTATTGTAACCACTTTTGAGTTAATAAAATTAACTTTGATAATAAAATGTCCAAAAAGTTCTATTTAAATTCCCTCTAAGTTTAAATGTCATTAAACCATGATCATACGTAAAAAGAGCGCCCAAATCCGGCTTCGTATATTGAAGTTAAGATTTTTCCAAGTTCGGCTTAGCAGCAGACAGCTAAAAACTCGAATCGGAGATCGAGCGACTTTTGGCCGAAATGACCTAAACGAGAATCGAAGGTCTCGACAATGGTATTTCAGCGGTGAAAAGTCTGGCAAAAACCGACGTCAGATAAAGAAGTTATGAATTTTTAAAGAAATTCCTTAATCACGTCATTTTATAAATAAATAATAAAAATAATTTCGGAACTTGCCAACGGAGTCTAAACGAAAGTTGTAGAGCGTAGTCTCACCTACGCATGGATATAAAGACCATCGAAAATGGAGTTCGTATGAAGAAGATATGATTTTTTGAAGTTTATTAAATAAATTATATATAAATTTATATCAAAAATCCGGTAATATCCGAAGGAGGAGTCAGCATCCTCATCCGGGTTACGCGCTGCGTACCCTCGTACGCCCCGCGTACCCGAAGGCCTTGGTCTCGGTCTGTCCACGTCGCCCCTATGCGAAGCTACCGACCCGCCCCATCCGACCCGTCCCATCCGATCCGTCCCATCCGAAGCCGAGGCAGTCGAGGACTTGCTCATGCATGACGTACGCGTACGCGCTGCGTATGAGCGTACGCCCTGCGTACCGAGGCTTCTCAGACCCCCTATAAATAGAAGTGCGAGGGTTTCCGAAAAACTTGCTCATTTCTTCTCATTTCCGTTGCGTTTTGCCTCGTTTTCCGTGCCCGTTCAAACCCGAAGCCCTGCTCATTTTTACTCAAGTCCCGAGAGTCGATTTTACTCCCGAGATTCCCGAGAATCCCGAGAAAGATCCGCTTCCCGAGACGAAACTCTGCCCGGTTTTCCATCTCGCTATCTTCAAACTTCCAAGTGAGTTCATACCCCTACAAACACTCTTTAAATACATTTTTAATGCTTTCTATACTCTTTTAGGGGGGGGGGGATACAAGTAAACATACGGTTATTATCGTGTATTTCATAGAATTTCACTTTACTCGTTTTTTATCAAATGAATCACTTGTGATTTAGTTCTACTATGTGAAAACTCTTGTTATACTTTGCATGCAATAGATTTATACAAAGTATTTAGTAACTCCAAAGTATCTTTCGTTGCTAAACCGTTTCATATATTCTAAAAACTTATGATTCATGTTTGTCAAACATGGTGAAAAAGGATAAACTTTGCATGTAAAACTATCACTTTAATACAGACTTAGTTGAGAATCCATGAGACGTGTACATCTTCAAACACTGCCTTTTTGATAAAAGGTATCGCTACAAGTCCTGTCTATAACCAGAGTCTCCCGTTTGGAGAACGTGTCAAATGTGTATGGATCTATACGGGAAGTCATGATCCCGTGCCCTGACTGTTAGCTACAGTCCGTCTTTTGGGGTGACAGTTTGTCATAACGCTACGACGCCTGAAGAACATCGCTACAGGCATATTATGTTTAGTATGGTTATAAAACTCATCAGATACACAACTATTATAGTACTTTTGAATAATAAATGAGTAGTTACTACAGTTATTCATTATCTAACAAACTGAAATCTTCTGATAGGTTTATTATTTAAATCTATGTTTAAAATTCTTCTAAAGCATGTGGATTGCTTCAAAATGTTAGTTGTGGACATTAAACAAACAACTATTAGGAAAATAAGGGATTTTCTTGGTTCAACTATCTACGTTTTTCAATACCAACATTCTCATGCATCTCACACTTTTGTAAGGAAATATGGGATTTTCTTGGAAAACATACACTCATTTTGGAATGGCATTCAATGGTTCTAAATCACTTATGAACTCACCAACTTAATTGTTGACACTTTTTCTTTGAAATAACTTGTATTCTCAGGGAATCGTTAAGCAGGTTTGGAAATCAACTTTTGGTGAATAACGTGCTGGCATTATTTACTTCTTTTGAAAGATGTTTATGCATTTATCTTTTGAGCATGTAATGAAGACAATGATGTAAACATTTTTAAAACCTTTATATATGTATGGTGGTGTGTACTTTCCTTTCTATGAACTGTTATGATACTGAACATGACGTCCTTCGCCCCCGAACGTTTCCGCCGTTCTGGTTTGGGGGTGTGACACACTGCAATGGAGGATCAAAGAACTATGATGAAGAATCATCATGCTATGATGATTGACCACCAGTCATTATTAAAAAATCAGCAAGCTTCCATCAATAACCTTGAAGTTTAACTTGGTCAACTTTCTACTTTGGTTAATAAAAGATTGTCTCCATAAATTCCTGAAACGAAGATCCAATCTCAAATCATGGCCATTGATACAGAAGAAGAGGCAATTTCTGAGTTCCTGGAATCACTAGAAGAGGAGCCACATCAGTCTGATCCAGAGCCGAAGAAGCCAAAACTCGAGAACAAAAATGTTGCTGAAATACAAAAACGACGTCGTTGGCCTTATCTGTCCATGTCGTGGCCCCATTCTGAACAGAAAATCCGGAAACCATATCGACCACCTTTGCCATTCCCGTCTCGGGCTAATCTTAGTCCACTAGAAAGGGAACATCTGGAGTTTATCAAGCAAATAAATGGGATTCCTATTAATGCTCCTTTTGTTGATTCACTTGCAAAAGTTCCAGAATACACTAAGTTCCTCTAAGATTTAATAGACAATCGACATGAATTGAAAAAGAATTCTAAGGTAATTCTAAGTGAACAAAGCTTAAGGGCTGTGTTGGGAGATATACCTAAGAAGGTGGGAGATCCTGGACGCCTCACTCTTCCATGTGAGTTTGGTAATAAGTTGAAGACATATACTTTAGCCGATTCTAGGGCTAGCATTAATTTGATGCCTTTCTTGTTTTACCAAAAGTTAAATATTTAGAAGATGAAGGGTACTAAAATGACAGTTCACATGGAAAACCGTTCAGTGACTCACCCAAAAGGGATAGTAGTAGACATCCTAGTTAAAATTAGGAAATTCGTTTTCCCAGTTGACTTTGTAGTGATGAACATGAAGGAGGATGTTAATGTCCCAATTATTCATGGTCTCCCTCTACTAAATACTGCTAGCGCTCTTATCGATCTTCGAGAATCCAAGATCACATTAAGGGTCGGTGATGAAGAATAAACTTTTGGACTACAAGATGGTTTCCAAGGAGATAATGTTCAAGGTGAAGTGTTCAATATTGAAGATGATGACGAGCTTGCAGAATTGGAAAAACTAATGGAAGAAGAAATTAAAACAATTCAGAAAGTTAAGAACGCTAAGCCAAGAGCTTCAGTTCCACTTGTGTTCGAGGTGTTTGCTTACAAAACAGCAACATCTTGGGTAAGCAAAGAAAATGATGACATGACAAGTGATGAAGAGGAGGTTACATCCAAGGTGATTAGCCCAATGGTGAAGAAGGAGAAGGATACTACGGAGCTTAAAAATGATGAAAGATTAAAGATTCAAGGGATCAAACGAAAGCTCAATGAAAACGAAGTCAGGGCTAAAAAGGAGAATTCTAAAAATGCGTATATTCGTCGAGTGTAAGCTTACAAGAGGCGTTTCAAGGAACAAAAGATCCAAGTGGTGGGCTCTTCTGAAAATTCAACGTAGGAAGCACGGAGTCCGGCTCACGACTCCATAAAAAAGAAGCGCTTCTCGGGAGGCAACCCGAGTTTGGTTTGCATTTTCTTTTCTTTTTAGTTTTTGAGTTTTTTATTAGGAAACTTATCAAGTCATCATCTAAAAAACTATTAATTGGTAGAAATTAGATGTGGGGTGTTTAAACAATGAAAATAAACAATTATTATTAGTTGAATTATTTTTTTCAGACGTTATTCACGTCGTGGGCTGATGCGCCACGTCGTGGTTTTAGATCGAATACGGGACTAATTTAGACTTGACCAATTCAGTTTTTTACAAAAGCCACGTCGTGGTATTGCCTTCCTCGACGTGGCCTTTAAAAAGTCACCGGGAGGGGAGGGGACCAGTTAAAGTTAACACTTTGACCTACCTTTCTTTATTCCTTGCCGCACGAACAGAAGCAAAAAGCCCCCAAAGCCGATTTTCTTCATTTGTCTTCTAAATCTCTTGCATTTTCTTGTCTTCTAACTCAATTTGGTATGTATTTCATCCTTTAATTGTTTCAATTGCTCCTAATTTTATACATTTTATGGTTAGGGTTTGCTTAGAAATAAAAATGTCCCAATTTGGTTAAATTGGTTAGTATTTTCACTTTGAATGCCCTTAGATTAGCAGAAGGAACAAACCCCAAGTGTGAAATTGGCTGGATATGGACTATGTTTTGACCGATCTCAGTTCGCGTCCCAACTGCATCCCACGATGTGGAGAGCAGAACCACGATGTGGTTCCTGGGTGAACATAATTTTTTTTTTTACAATGCTTGGGTGTTTTTGTTGGTTTTGGTTTATTTTTGATTTCAGGCATGGCACCTAGAAGGGCTGTTCAACAGGAAAATGACCCAGTTGATGTGGCAAGTATTCATCCATTATATCGATTTCCGCAAAACATTTCACAGTCCTTGTTGACGACTTATCAAAACCGGTTGGGATGGCTATATAATCAGGAGTTTGCAATAGCACCCATTGTGAATTGGAATTGCCTTAGGGGTGTGGGTATGATTTCAGAATTGGAGCGTTTTGGACAAAGGTGTATGAAGGGAATGATTTTTATTTTACTTGTCACGAGTGGAGGAATCTGTTTGCACTTCAAGCACCCGTTTACCAGGAGTTGTCGGTAGAGTTCTTTGCTACTGTTAGTTTTGAGGAGAAGACTGGATTTTGATTACAATCGGGCGTTAGTTTTCCGGTTAGGTGGGGTTTATCGTGAATGCAATCTTCGTGAGTTCGCCTAGTGTCACAGCCCAAAACCGAAACGGCAAAAACGTTCTGGGGTGGATGACGTCATGTCAAGTATCACAACACATGCATATAGTAATCAAAGTACAACAAAACATTGCATTAATAGTAATAGTTTTACATGGTTACATTACAAGGTATCAAAGTAATACAAGTAAATATAAGTAAGTACGGCATGGCACTAAGCTATCTTCATCAACAGCTCCGAGGTGTACCTGTCTAATGCTAACCTGAGAATACAAGTTATTTGAAAAGCGAGTATCAGCATTTTTACAAATGCTGGTGAGTTCATAAGCATTTAGTGACATTTCATTCAAATAACTTAATAAAGTAATAGTTTAAGAGATTTCAGTGTATTAGAGTCCTTTCCAGAAAATCCTATATTTTCTTTAATAAAAGCAGCCTTCTACCAAGACTGGTCAGTGATGTGTGGTAAAAGTAGTTTTCCCTAAGTTGCTATCATTATCAAAATACTGAATTTGATTATTGAGGAAAGCAAACAACATCAAGGAATATCATATGCCTCAGCAGTGAGGAATGCTGACTAAGGCAAGGAACCATAGACTCCAGGAAAGTATCAAACGAATGACACGCCTGGTTCAGTCTAACAAGTGGAGACACAGACCCCAGAAGGTACCAAATGAAAGGTACCACTAGTAAGGTCTAAAACGGTGAATATAGACAGCAGATAATATCAAATGAAAGATACGTCTAGCGAGGTCTAAAACAGTGAACACAGCGAATACAGTGGATTCTGTGAATACAGTGGATACATACCCCATACAGCATCAAATGAAAGATACGTCTTGTAAGGTCAAAACAGAGGAGACAGACCCCAGACAGTATCAAATGAAAGATACGTCTTGTAAGGTCAAAACAGTGTGACTCTGAAAATGAGTTACCAGCATACAGTGTAAATAGCTGGCGAAATACCGTTACCTTAAAGCCATGAATTATAAGGTAACCCGAGATACTCGTAACCGTACTGACTAGAGTACCATATTCCCTACAAGCGTCTAAAATGTGACATTTGTCACCCGTTGGCTTGGTAGGCCGGGACTATAGCTAGCAGTCTGGGTGCGGGGTTGTCAATCCCGTATAGATCTATACACATAATGTCCGCTCTCCCTACAGGAGATTCTGGTTACCAACTAGACGACGGAGAAGGCCGTGTCCTGAAGATGCATCCCAAATAGTGGGTAGAGACTTCCAAATAGTGGGTAGTGTGTAAGTGCTGAACTAGAGGTAGAGACTTCCCAATAGTGGGTTTCTAATGTAAGTGTAGACTAGAGGTAGAGACTCTTAACTGAACTGACTAGAGAATTCCTATATGTCCACACTCATATACATAATATATAACTAATGAGTCAAACGACCTTCGGACGGCTATCCGATCCCACCAGACCACATCTCAACGAAGAAAAGGAAATAGGGCAGACGAGCCTTCCTAAGTCTTTCAATCATTACTTATATGTACCTATATAAGCACATACATACATCTAACTACGACTGAGTGTGTATCAAGTAGAAGTGATCTCTGTGAAGTAGGAGTGTCTAACAAGTGAAGTAGGAGTGGTCGCAAGTGAAGTAAGAGTGTCGAACAAGTATAAGCGTATCACGAAGTAGAGACGACAATAAGTGAAGTAAAAGTGTATCGAGTATAAGTGAAGTAGAGGTGATATCAAGTATAAGCGAAGTAGAATTGTATCTCTAAGTAAGAGTATGAATAAGTATAAGCGTCCATCCAGTATAAGCGACTACAAGTATAAGTGAAAGCGTTACAGAGTAGGAGTATAAAATAAGTATAAGCGAAGCAGCAGTATTTAACAAGTAAAAGTATACGTCGAAAAAGAGAAACTTTGATGAAAAACATTTATATCAGGAGAAAATCACAATTTGTATTCTTTTGTAAAATATGTTGTAAAAACCTTAGAAAGTCTTTCATAACCGAGTTTAGAATAAATTTAGGTAAAACAGTATAAGTAAGAGTTTTGAAACAATTGAAAACCATTATAGTGTCCTACTCGGTAAAACAGTGTACAGTGGTAAAATCTTGTGCATGCGGGTTATAAATCACATGTGATTGATGTGATAACTGGCATGTTTAACTTGTATCCCACCCTATAAAACATGTAAAAACATTTAAAAGGTTCATTCAGGGGTATGAACTCACCTGGTGTAAGTAGGTCCGACGAAGGTGTCGTTTGGGCGTTCGGTGTCACGCAAGGACTCGAACACACACACAATAACCTATTTAACATATGATAACATATGTTCACATACAATTAGTATATTTAATACTAATTAAACAAATATACGCGCTCAAAGGAGCGGAAAACACTTTGGATAAGTGTTTGGGTGTCCCGGGTAGCGTTTAAGGGTGTGTATGGCTAAGGAATGGAGCTTACTATCCAAGAGTACACTCCCAAAGTTGTGTTTACGGCCAGGGACATCTCAACATGAGTTTACGGCCGTAAACTCATGGTGATGGGTTCTAGGGTGTTTTAAGGCTTCTACTTGCTCATGGAATTATTCTAAGTACTTTTCCAAAAAGCCATGAGTGGGTTTAAGGCTTCTAAGGGCACCTTATAGGAGTTTACGGCCTAGGTACACTCCTATGGGAGTTTACGGCTGTAAACTCTCATTCTTTGAGTTAAGTAAGGTTTTAAGCCCCTAATACCCTTCTAGCAATTTATAATGGAGTGTGATGCCATTTTGGGGGATTAAAACTATCTTTTGGGTATGTTTTGGGGTGTTTATGGCCGTGACATGTGTCTGGGCCGTAAACTCCTTTTAATCCCTTAAATCCTTGAGTTTAAATGTTCCAAACCCAAAAGGATAAGCCCCTAATCTATGTATTAAGTCCAAGAGTGTTTTAGGGGTGTTTTTGAGACATTTAGGCATGACTAAGGGGTGTTTACGGCCTAGGCACTTGCTTGGGCCGTAAAATCCATGTTACCCCATATTTCCTTGTGTTTAAATGATTTAAACCCACAATACCAAGTCCCTAAATTATCTGTGAAGCCTAAGGGTGGTTTGGGAGTGTTTTTGGGGCCTTTTAACAAGATTTTGAGGTGTTTACGGCCTAAGCTTGTGCTTGGGCCGTAAACTCTCTTTTACCCCCTAAATTGATTGTTTTAAATGAGTAAACACTCCTAGGCTAAATCCCCTAATAGTTTCTAAGCTTAAGGATGAGTTTTAAGGCATGTTTGGCACCATATTAGGGGTTTACGGCCCTAGAGTGTTCCTGGGCCGTAAACTCCTTATTCCATGCCTTCTTGGACGATTTTTGGGCTATAAACACGAATCAATAAGTTTAGAATAGGCTAGGGTAAGCGGACTTACAATTTGGAAGCGTTTGGTTGCGGATTCGGGGCGAAAATGAGTCTAGAGAGAGTGTTTAGGAAGTGTAAAAAGTCTCCAATGGACTCCACTCACCTTTATACAGGGTTCCGAGTCGGGGCTCAGTGGAATTTTACCCGGTACTACCGTTAAACGGGGCTTTTGGTCGCACCCGATTTAGGGGTCGTAATAATAAAACTTAACACTTTCCAAATAAATGGAAATGTGTGATGTGTTTTTATTTCCTTTTTATCACGACTTAACGGCATGTTAATGTAAGCCAATGGAATGTTTATTAAATTGACGCCCTCTAATTAACGAAACTTTTATATAGTGGAATATTCCGTTAACGGTAACGGGGAAATGTAACGGGACAACTTGGGTTGTCACACCTAGTGCATGGGGTTATATACAGAAGTGGAGACTCAATCCCCATTCTTTGTGCCTTTTCTACTTGATTGTGTCCGGGATTTTACTCCCAGCATGTTGGATGTTCAATTTTGGCGGAATATCTCAAATCACGAGTACATTTCTCGTGACTCTAGTGAAGCGTAAATTCGGAATCCAGTGTATCGTTTTCTTCATCGCCTTGTCACCTTTTCTATCAATTACAAGCACCATGGTGATAAGGTTTCTAATCAGAACTTGTTCTATATATGGAGTATCATTACTCCCGGGATTTGTTGTGATTTACCATATATGCTTGCGAGATTTATGGGGAAGAAAGCGGTCGGTTCTAGGCAAGGGAGTACGATAACGGGTGGACATTTGGTCACCCGCCTTGCTCGGTCGTATGGTATATTGTCTCATGAGTTTGTGCGGAATCTTACACGTCTTCCCAAAAATGAATTGTCAAGTCAAGTTTTGGGAGTTATGCGGGTGGTGGTAAATGTCGGGGGCGGCTATGTTATACCCCCGGAGGATGGAGAGCAAGAGGAGGAGCAACAACTCCAGCGAGGCCCCGTAGACGAAATGTTAGAGCCTGAGGAGAATTTGAGAGAGGATGTGCTGCTCAACAGCATGAGGAAGGAATGTCCACCGACCCATTTCAAAGTCGGGTTAGGTCCTACTTGGATAATCTCCGTGGTGGGATGAATTACAACACGCAGATGTTGGAGGCCATGTTTTCTCACATGGGCGTGGTTCGACCACCTGTCGTGCCGCCGCAGTGCCCGTACATACCTACTTGGGAGGAGCTTAGGAACCCGAGAAACGATGGAGAAGGACCTAGTGGAGTACAAGGACATGGCGATGATGATTGATTTTCTTATTTTTAGTTTCTATTTAGTTTTTTTTGGTTTTGTTTTGTGTGTTTTTGAACTTGGTTTGTTGATGTAAGACTTGGTTTATTATTATGTTACTTTTATTTTCTTTTGGTTGTTTGATTACAGCTTGCTAAGGAGTTTTGGGAAGGAGTAAAGTTGAGTCATGAGTTGTGTTTGTTTAAGTCAAGAATCGGTTAGAGTCTAAGAAGTCAAGAGTCGCGACCACAATTCGACATAAGTGTGGGGTGCGTTAAAGAGAGAGAGAGAGAGAGAGAGAGAGAGAGAGAGAGGATAGAGTTAGAAAGTGTCTTTACATACTGAATTAGAAGAGTCTTAACCCGTTAAGACATTGGTCAAAGTACAAAGTTCAAGAAGAAGTGTGATATTATTATTTTCTGAAGGCCCAGTTTTCACGACGTGGCACTCTTTTCCACGTCGTGGATTGGTATAAATGAGAAATTATGCATACGTTTTTTTCAACACCACGACGTGGTATCCTACATCACGACGTGATTTCTAAATTTTTCACCATTTTGAAGACCATTTGGTGTTTTACCTTATGGCTTTCCATGTATCTTCTTAGGATCATTCTAAAGACTATTATGGCTCGTTTCCTCCACCATATACTGTGGCGTATGCTTTCCCACATTCTTATACACATTTTCATCACTCTTATTGAAGATTGGAAGTTTCGATTTGTTGATTGATGGCTCATTTACTTCTCTATCAAGTTCAAGTCCAAGTTCATATTTTGAAGAGGTACATATTCGAAATGCACACTTTATCCGCACTTTTGGAGTTCAGTTCACACCGCTATCCCAGGGGTGTCTGTTCCTTTTTCTCCCTTTTATTGTTTTACTTTGTTTTATGCATACAATGAGAGCATTGTATGTGATAAGTGTGGGGTAGGGGGTAGAAAAAGTAAATTGCTAGAGAATTCGGTAAATTTTAAAATTTTTACTAATTAGATCTAGTAGTAATGATTTGAACTGTAGTTGCTAGTGTTATATGGGATAATCCGATAAGAGCTTAAATGTTTAGTTGAGCCGATATACGTTATAGTGTATTTGTGACCTCCCTTATTTTAGTGAAATCATGGAGCAAAAACATAACGTCGCTTAGTTTGAGGAATGCAATATGTTTAGCAGTCTAAACCATAAATCTATCCACAAAAGCTATGTCTTAGCCAATAAAGGTTGAAGTTAAGCGCCATTGCTTAAGCGTGTAGGGTTTTGAGTGAAAAAATTGAGTTATACATGTAAAAAAAAAGAGAGAAGTTACCGAAAAGTGAAAAGTTAAAGAATTTTTGGAGCTGTCAAGATTGAAGATCAAAAGATCAAAATTCTAAAAGTTGAAAGTTGAAGATGCCAAAAATCATGAAAGAAGTGAATTAAAAGAAGTTAAAGATCAAATATCAAGGAAAGTGAAGAATTCAAGAGCTCCAAGTGATGGTATCTTAAAATTGTAATTCTATAGTTTATGTATGTTTGGGTAGCTTTACAAAAATACTTTGAGGCTAAGTAGGATTTCTAAAGATGGATTCGGAGGGTTGCATAAAATGAGCATTGTTCGAAAAAAGTGAGCGAGTGTTTATGAAGATTGTGAGTATTTAGAGTATGGGGAGGTCCATTAATAAAAATATAGACACAAATGCATGCGGTGAGGTCTTGACATAATGGCTGAATTGGAATTGGATTATTCTATGTGATATTAGTGATGAAGGATTAAGTTTAAATAAGTAGATTTGCTTGAGGGCAAACAAAGTCTAAGTGTGGGGTATTTTGATATTGCCATATTTATACATATTTTTAGGCAATATTGATCTACATTTTTATTAATATTTTGGTTATTTGCATAGACTTATGGTACTTACAAGGATAAAATGTTATTTGCAGCCAAAATAAAGCATTTTCGAAGAAAGGGACTAGAAGTGACAATATATGGAACATTGGAGACTTGAAGCACAAAAGATGAAGAAATTTACGGATTCAACCGAAGTCACGACATGAACTAGAAGACCACGACGTGGCACGAGTATTCTAGAAGATAAGTTTACGTGAAGAAGGAATCCTTGCCCGATACATATAACTCCCTAACCACGACGTGGAGCCTCCTGCCACGACTTGGAGCACGACTTTCGAGAAAACTATAAATTCCCTTGCCCATTACGACTTGGAGACTTTTGGCTGATTGGAAGGTTTCCAGAAGACGATTTTTAGCAGAGGAGAAGTTTTGGAAAAAGGTTTTCAACACCAAAAGAGTGGAGGTTCATAATTTAGTTTACTTATTTGATACTTATGAACATGTTTGCCAATTTAGTTTGTGTTTGTTTGTTAGTTGCTATTATGAGCAACTGAATCTAGCTACTCTTGTCTAGCTAGATGAAGATTCTAATTTATGAATAGTTTAATTTTATATGGATTTATTTAGTTGGTGAATTGCTTGTGTTTAATTTATTGTTACCTAGCATGATTATGTTTGTTTCTTTAGTTGCTTAAATTCATGTTCTGTATAGCTTAGTGACCATTAACTGCATGAACTTGTTTACCTAGTGATTTACTGAACATTAAATTGCTAGAGCTATGATTGACCAATCTTAGTTAGTAATTAAAGTAAATAAATTTAGTTGTGCTAGAGAACGTAGATTATGACCATAATTGCGGTTGCATAATAAATCTTACATAGCATATTCGTAATCATAATTGGTTCTGTGTTTAATTGTGTGTGACCACACATAGTTTTACATGAATTAATTAATTATTGGTAAAGTTAGACTTAAATTAGTAATATAATAATAACCAACATGATAATCCATAATTATTAGCTAAACATAAAAAAGAAGTGGATTCAAACTAGACATGAGTGTTTTAATTAATTGATGGAATTTGTGATTTAAGTTTGTCTGGTCTTGCAAAATCAGATAAAACCCGAACTTTGCTTTAAAAATTAGGTTAATTTAGTAGTAGATAAATTATTAGTCAATACCGTTCCCTGAGATCGACACCCGACATACCCAACTATTCTATAATTTTGACTAGATACACTGCCTAGGTGCAATTAGTTAGTTAAGGCAGTTACGTTATAAATATTAAAAATAGGTGTAGCTATTTGCACGCATTAGCTATCCAGTTCAGCGACCCAAGCAATTAATTGGTTATCAGTGGTTGAGGCGAGTCATGGTTCACAGTATCCATGTGTCCTAGGCACCAATTGTAACATTCCAAAAATCAAGGGTAAAAATTTCGTTTTATTATGCTCAAAATATTCATTAACATTTAATCCAACATCTAGAGGAGTTTCAAAATAAAACAATTATCAGAGTTCATTCCCAAGATCACATTTTGCGGAAAACATGGGTGGATGCGTTGCGATAAAGGTGGGCCCTTCCCTATCGAACCGGAAGTACCTAACATCATAAACCACAAACCATAAGCACAAAGTTTAGTGAGTTCCCCAAATACCACATACCATACATACAATAAACCTATAATGGGCCCCGACCAGTCATCGGGCCCAACCCGGTCATCAGGCCCCGCCCTGTCATCGAGCTAAGCTCAGAAGTGAATCGGGCCCCGCCCAGCATGCATATAACATATATCAATTAAACACATACAAATATAACATAGATACATAACATACAAACAGTCATCGAGCCCCGCTCGACATCATACCTTAGCTCGAAAAGCATACAAACACAGACACATGCAATAGTCACAAAGACAGCTAGCATGCTATCAACATAAAAATAACATGGGTCGGCATTGGTGCCTTCGACCCGCTAAACCCAGTGAGGAAACTCACCTCGAAAGCAGAATCTCACTGAAAGGATTCCCTAGTTGATGCCATGATGATGCCTCCGAAGTATCAAATAAAAAATAACACCCAATTACCAATTGGGTTACAATCAATAACCACAACTCCATGACCAAACTAAAATCTGAAAGGCCCAAAGGCCCACTAATCAACCAATGCCCCAATTTTTCCAAATTCTGCCCAACCCCATATGGCCCTTATCCTAAGCCCATAATTCCTTTATTTACAATTCTGATTACCTCAAGTAACCCTTAGGAAAAACTTGATCAAAGACATAAATCAAAAGTCAAAGTCAACGGCCCAAGTTGACCCAACTCTTTAAGTTGTCCTTCAACTCGTCAAGTTTCTCCATCAACTACATACATCGGGAAAAACCAAGTCAACTCGCCCAGTTGACCAACAAACTCATCGAGTTCTCCCAAGAACCAACAACTTAATGCATTAAGTTGCCTTCATCGAATCCAAGAGCTCCAAAGCTCAGATCTCGACCAAAATGAGATCAAGAAGGGTAAAGTTTCCAACTTCACTCCTAGCAACCACCTAAATGGGTCAAAACCAAAACCCTAAACTTAAAAGAGTAAGGGATTAATCATTAAGCACTTAGTCATCAAAGACATAACTCCAAAATGTAGATCTAACATCATAGATCTGGAAAACCACGTAAAGCTACCAATTTTATATTCATTCAAGCCTAGGAGAAGCTCAATTGCTCAAAAAAGTCTAAATGAAAGACTTAATGAATGCATGAAGTCCTTAAATCCATAAAATTGGCACCTTTATGTCAAAAGAGCTCATGTAAACCTTATATCTAAAAGAACAATCATTTGGGACATCCTAATCCCCAACATCCACCCAACCATGGCTAAGAAGCATAAATTCTAACCAAAGACGAGATCTAAGCAACATTAAGCAAGGTGAGAGCTTGATACCTCCTAAACTTGGCAAATGAGACAGAGATTCTGGATCCAATACTTCTTCTTCAAACTAAGCAACTCCGAATTCCTTAGCTCCTTCAACTAGCACCAAAAATAAACTGTCAAGGCTCACCCCAAGCTCTCACACTCAACAATGGAAGATAAGGCTCGATTTTAGGGTTTCTAGACAGAGGAGGCTGGTAAGGAGGCTAGCCAAAGAACTTAAGGTCTTTAAATAGGGTGAAACACCGTAAAAATTAGGGTTTCTTAATCAGTGTCCAACTTGTCGAGTTCCCTTCACCAACTCGCCGAGTTGGTTCATAAAAACGCACAACCCAAAGGCCTCCAACATGTCGAGTTTCCCACCATCAACTCGACGTGTTGGCCCCTAGGAAAGGGGATTTATTTCCACAATTAACCTTCTAGATTCTAGGTATTACAACTCTCCACCACTTAAATTAGATTTCGTCCTCGAAATCGCTCTTTACTAACACTCATATCAAAGCAAACAACCTGAGGAACACAATCGAAAATTCAGTGCATAAGACAGTCTTCCCAAGAAAACTGAAACCCAAACCGAAACTCCATCCCGACGACAACAATCAAACCTTCATCCCCTACAAACCACTTTTACTTTTCTGAGACCTAAAATCTATAATGGTCTGATTCCCTGACAGATCGCCCACGCTAAAACACTCCATTCCAAACTTTCAACGAATAACAGACCAACATAATACTTCCAACCCTGATCCTATAATGGACTATCCAAATCTACCAAAACCATCCTTAAAATATTTCTTCAATACCAATGAAGAACGAATCCTCAATCTATTGAATAAAAACCAATCCAACCTCACCTGAAATCTGAAACCTAAAGTCTCAATGGTCTGACTCCCCGTCAGACATCCCACACCGAGTCGCCACCATACTAGCCTCAAAGAGTTTCATACCAAACAAAATGCTTCCAACCCACAAATCACAATTTAGCTTCAAAGGGAAAAAAGTCACTGGCCATATATAGCTACAGAACACTTATACTCGACAGAAGGTTCAGATTATCCTTCAAGTAGAAGATTCATACCTGCAACAATTGGACTCAGACGAGAGCTGCGCAACATGATCAAATCAATTACTATGAGATTATTTAATCCCACTGTGGGTGACTTAACATTTCCAAATCAAATAGTTACCCCACTCCCACACGAAACCTTAAATCACAACTACTACCCGAAGCACCACGTTGCCTGCTGGATGCTTCCCACAAGCAGTCGAGACCTCCTTAGTCCCAACTGGTCTGCCAATTATCTGAAATACCAGATTCCTACACGGCTGCTAAGTCAAAAGCAACTCACACAGTTGCCTTACGTGTGACATCCCCAAAATCAGGGCCAGAAAAGATCGGTTTAATTTATGCTTTTAAAACAATTTCAGAGTAATCCTTTGATTAAAAGAGTTGCGGAATTTGTTCCCAAAATGAAATATGATAAAAATAAGATTTACCAAAGCATCTCTTAAATAAATGTATTTTCATTGTATAACAAAACTCGGGATGTCATGTTCCGATAAACAGACCAAAAGCATAAACATTACATTGCAGACCTTACAACAGTTATATAAAACAACAGGTCTATAATCCGAAAATAACTTGACAAGTCATCCAACTTATGCTCTGGCACTACTACCTGTAATACAAAGAAAACTAAGTGGGTCAGGCTTGGGAGCCTTGTGAGCATATAGGGGTTTCAACCCAAAATAAATAATTATATTTAATTCATCAACCAACCATAACCTGATTACCCGTTCCCGTTATCCTCACTTTTACGTCCCTAAAACAACATCTATTACAAGGGACCTAATCTAGGATTTTCATCGGGACGGACGTTACTGCAAAGGGGCTTCCTCAGCAATAAATGTCCTAAAGGCAACCATGAGGGGGATAGAGTACACCGGTGAATACATCGTTCACAACACCTACCGGTTATGAGCCTGCTAGCGTTCCACAGGACTGTCTAGAAAGAGTATGTGGTCGTCATCCATACTTTGCTAGATGACTAGATCAACAAAAACAACATCGAGGCCTCTCATCTGTTTATCACACATCAACTATCTACCCATGTTCTACCCAACATATTAGTAGATAAAAATACATATTTTTATACATAGTTTAAAACCTGTATAACTTGTTCATTCAATATATATTCCACATAACAGATGAGGCACACACACATAACACGTATTTCATAGAGAATAAATCATATCTATGAGTTAGTAGAAAGTGAATATACATTCACACATATAATAATAAAATATACACATAACACATATTTCGTATAAAATACTTCATAATTATGTGTTAGAAGAAAGTAACTACACACTCACTTGATCAGAAGATGATCGGACAACACTACGACTTTAAGAGTAGTATTCTTCGGTGAAACGGGGATCACTTCACACACCAGGCTTCTCGCGGACAGAGCTTCGACTCGGAAACTCTTTTCTTTTAGGGATCTTCAGGGCTTCGGGACTCGCTTTGGGTCTCGGGATGATACCGGGGCTTTGGGGCTACTTCTTTGCATGTAAATCGAGGTAATATGAGTGAGAGGAGAGAATTTGAGCAACCAAACTCAACTGGCCCTTCAAATCTATTTATAGGGCAAAACTTGCCTTTGCCACGTCGTGGTGCTTGGGTCGTCACTGCATGCGTCATTGCAAGTGGGTCTGGCAGACTCCAGAGCACGTGCCACATCGTGGCACTTTTACAACGTCGTGGTGGCTGACAGTTTTGGGGTTTCGCGACACGAACTTCAGAAATTCATAACTTTCGCATATAAACTCCGTTTTCGACGTTCTTCATATCGACGCGTAGGTGAGAATATGCTATACAACTCTTTTTTAGACTCCGTTGGCTAATTTTGACTTAATTGATAATATATTATAAATATAGTACTTTTATATTATTTTTAGTAGGCCGGGACAGGAAAACTCCGTTATAAATTCATAACTTCTTCATCTGACGTCCGTTTTCGCCTGCCTTTTTATCGTTTCACTACTATTGATGAGATCTTCGATTCTCATTTAGATTGTTTCGTCTAAAAATCACTCGATCTCAAATCGAGGATTTAGGCTGCATACTACTAAGTCGAAACTTCGGAAAAATCATAACTTCCTCATACGAAGTCAGATTTGGGCGTTCTTTTTATGCACACTCTCAGTTTAACAAAATCTACAACTTTTGTTTATATCACTAAGGCTAGATATCTCTCTATCTTAATTTATATTTTACATCATTCGGCGTCGTGCCGGTTCTGTTGCGAAACTTCGACAGATCATAACTTCTTCGTTTTAACTCGGATTTAGGCGTTCTTTATATCTCCGGAATCCTTGTTTCGACCACTACAAACTTTATATAAAGATATTGGGTTTATCTAACATTTCATTTTGACGCTCATTTTATTCTTAATTCATTAAATTATAATAATTAAGAAAATAAACACATAATTCACATGATTCACATAATGCTAAAATATTTCATCATTAATACTTCAAAATAGTTACAAAGGTTAACCTAGACTATTACATCAACAATTATGCCTAGCCTAGAAACGCGGGCATTACATTAGAAACTTCCGAAAGAAACCTTTACTAGAAATAATCATCCGAATCTTCTCGACACCCAATACAATGTTAAGTTGAACGCTACAAGACCAACTATAGTCTTACCTCATACTTGGTCTCCTACTACCTACCACTTTTGTGTTCCATGCATTTTGTGGTCTTCCCACAGCCTTACGAACTGACCCACCCTGGTCTGACTACCTAAAGAAATATTTGACCAATCAAGTAATGAAACCTATTGGAAAATCCGGAACCCCATACTAGTCTAACTCCACACAGATCGGACCACACCAAAGCATAAGAGCCTAATCTGCCAATAAATTGAAACCATTCATTACCCCTGAACCCTCCCATAGATACCCTCGACATATTGATACTTTATTTCAAAACCTACAGAACATAAAGCCTTATACATAGACACCTGCGATTCCCATCGCGAGTTCCTACTAAGAACCAATTCGGTACCCATCTCAGAACCCGAGACCCAAAGATCTAAACTTGTAGCTCACCCAAAATCCTTTGATTCAAGACTCCCCTCCCTAGACCAGAAGGTAAAAGGTTCCCAACCCATCACTGAGACTACCAGCCTCGCACCTGGTCCAAACACCAGTTTCTCAAGAGCCCAAATAACAAGGCTACTCAGCCTACAAACCCATCTGCATTACATACCGACTACATACTCAATCCTGCAACCCAAGATTCAAAACCTTGACCCAACGGTCTCCACCAGGTCCCACCTGGGTCGTCTCTCTCCTTACCAGGTTGCGAAACTTGCCTTAGTTCCTGAACCGATCCAACTTCCGTAATTCTGATCTATTCTCCCCCATTTGGATTCGATGGAGCTATCTTATCTCTCAAGATATGAAGTTTCCCAATCCCCCTTACCCTCCAATAATCGAACTGCTGATATCCTACTCTTACCAATGCTAGTGATCCATCTCTAGCCCAACCCAAAATGCCACACTCCCTTGAAGACCAGAAGAACACTTCCCGAAATTCCAGCATCTGATAACGTTAGCCACTTTAAACGATGCAATACCTAAATTTTGAAACACTTAGAACTGATACCCAGACCAAAACCTCAACAATGGACCACTTCCATTGGCACCCCTAAGAGCCAACCAAGCATAACTGGAAAAACCATTGAGTCCTAACGATACTGGAGAACTAACCCACTGAAATCTAACCACATACCTTCCACAAAATGCCCCTGACCTGATCCTGACCAAAAACCATAATAACTGTAACATCCCAAAATACGACCCAAATTTTTTTTGTTTTAACACTAATAAAAATCATATACTGAAAGTTTTCTCATAAAAACCATGCGTCAATATCTCAAACCAAAAACAAGTATCATGATAAAAGCTATATCAAACTGTATCAAATCACATCTAAGGAAAAACTAAACAATCTCCGAGGAATAAAAACTGAAGTTGTGGTGTGTGCCATGCCATCATCCCGAGCTCTTCCCTTTCTTTGTGGAAGTACCTGAAACCAAAACTGAAAACCGTAAGCACGAAGCTTAGTGAGCTCCCCCAAACTACCACATACCATACAAACATATAAACAACTATTGGGCCTTGCCCATTACATTAGACCGAAGTCCGGACACTGCATCGGACCGAAGTTCGGAACTAACCAGGGCCTTGCCCTCTGCATCGGACCGAAGTCCGGAACAGTCTGGGGCCTTGCCCCCTGCATCGGACCAAAGTCCGGATACTGCATCGGACCGAAGTTCGGAACTAAATGAACATAGCATAGCATAAACATATCAACTAGCATAAATACATATACTGCATACTGCATCGGGCCATAGCTCGGAACACATAACACATAAATCTTGTCTGAGCCACGAAGGCATCAGACATACTAACTACTGCATCGGACCAAAGTCCGGAAACTGCTGCTAACTAAATGGGCGAGCATTGTGGCCGTAGAGCCGTTCCTACTGGAAGGAAACTCATCGCGTGATGTTGATTGCTGAACTCCTGAATGAGAAATCCCTGACTGCTGCTCCGGCTGCTTCCCGGCTATCAATGGAAATAAAATACTAGATCAGAATAGGGATTCTCCTATGGGTAAAATGACCATTTTACCCCTGCTATGGTATGGGTCCCAACATGGCCCAAATCCTCAATTCCTTACAATACCATCCATGGCCCCATATAGGCCCACTAATGGCCTAATTTTCTAAATTGGGCATATGTCCTCGTATGGTCCCTACAAGTCCCACAATAGTCTTGGCCCATAATCTAACTTCTGGAGGTCCAACAACAAGATAGGCTTTCCAAGCCTACTATTGGCCCATTAATGGCCCAACATGCTATATTGGGCCAAAAGCCCTTTATTGGGCCTTACTCAAGTCCAATACTGATTCCTTGGTCCTTAGCAACTAAATTTTGATGGACCATTAAGGCCCAAGGACCCTGAGTCTGAAACTCAGCCCACACTGAGGCCCAAAACACTCGAAGCCCAAACTGGCAACGTATGCGCGGCGTACATGAGGGTACGCTGAGCGTACTGGCTGCTGGCTTGTATGTGGTGCGTACCTCCTTGTATGCCCAGTGTACAACCCTGTTAAGCCAAAATCTCATTAAGTGCTTAATAATCCTATCCAGAGGCTACAAATCCAGATCCTAAGCTTGTTCCACGTCTTAAACCATAAAGTTGCTTACGTGATGGCTTACAAGTATCATAAAGGCTCAAACTTCCATAAATAACATTCTACTTCCATGGAGCTAACTAGATCTCATGCATGGTTCCATATAAGCCATAAAGACTGAAACTTTAATGCTGGGAAGATGTTTCTGAGCCTTAGGGATGGCAATCCAAGCTCCAAAACCGACTTACAAGATCAAGACTCAACCTTTGGACCTAAAAAGGTCCAAACTTCCATAACCTAGATCGAGAAGGAAAGAGGAAGAAAGTTTAGAACTTTATACCTTCCTTTGCTGACCAAGAGGTTGCTAAGTCCAGATCCCTGACCTCAAGCCTCTTCTCCAACTTCTTCTCTTCCTTCTTCACCACTTGTCTTCACTAAAACACTCACCAAAAGCTTCTTCACACACAAGAGAGGATAACAACGGATTAGGGTTTTCTTGAGGGTGGGGAGACTGATGGGAAAATAAGGAAGGAGGCTATAATGGGGTTTATATAGCCTTAAACCCCTAAAATTAGGGTTTTCATCTAGCCGCGTATGCTGGGCGTACCATATGGTACGCTGCGCGTACGCTCCTCCTCCCCACGTTTCATTTAAGCATTACGCCCAGTGTACAACGGGTTACGCCCCGCGTACGGCTTATGGGCAGCCTAATTCTCGGTCCAAAACAAATAGGCCCAAAACAAAAATACAACTCTATAATAGCCCAAAATAAAACTTGAGAATTTGAATAAATTTATACCTTAGAAGACGATCGTTACAAATCTCCCCCACTTGAATCAGACTTCGTCCTCAAAGTTCGCTGCTACTAACTTTGAAAAGAATTTTGGATAATGCTCCGGCATCTCCTCCTCGGATTCTCACGTCCACTCTAAACCCTTCTGGTGCTACCACTGCACCTTCACTAGCTGAACTACCTTGTTCCTCAAGGTCTTTGTCTTCCGGTCCAGAACCGCAACCGGTCTCTCAATATAATTCAGGCTGCTATCAACCTGAATGTCCTCCAAGGGTACAACCGTTGACTCGTCAGCTAAACACTTCCATAACTGTGAAACATGGAAGGTGTTGTGGATCTGGTTGAGCTATGCCGGAAGATCCAACTGATAAGCAACCCGACCCACCCGGACCAAGACCCTAAAAGGGCCGATGAACCATAGGCCCAGCTTGCCCCTCTTCCGAAACCTGATGACACCCTTCCAGGGTGATACCTTCAGGAGGACCATGTCGCCCGCCTGAAACTCCAAGTCTAAACGCCTCCTGTCAGCGTAACTCTTCTGCCAACTCTGCGTAGTCTACAGTCTACTATGAACCTGTTGGATTAACTTTGTCGTCTTGCGCACCACTTCGGTGCTCCTAATGATACGCTAACCGACCTCGCCCCAACAAATCGGGGTCCTGCACTTCCTCCCATAGAGCATCTCGAAGGGAGGGCGGTCAATGTTGGCATGGTAATTGTTGTTATACGAAAATTCCGCTAATGGAAGATACGTATCCCAACTGCCACTGAAATCTAGGACACATGCCCGGAGCATGTCCTCAAGAGTCTGAATCGTCCTCTCGCTCTGCCCGTCTGTTTGAGGATGGAAAGCGATGCTGAAATGGAGACGAGTACCCATCTCATCATGAAACCGCTTCCAGAATCTGGAGGTAAAACGGACATCTCGGTCTGATACCACTGAAACAGTCACTCCATGCCGTGCCACAACCTCTCGCACATAATTATCGGCTAGCTTCTCAGCCGATATGCTCTCCTGGAATGGTATAAAATGAGCACTCTTCGTCAACCGATCCACTATAACCCAAATCGAATCCACTCTACGTGTGGTCCTGGGAAGCTTAGTGATAAATTCCATAGTGATATCCTCCCATTTCCACACTGGAATGTCTAACGAATGCATCTTTCCGTGAGGCCTCTGGTGCTCCGCCTTAACTTTCCTGCAGGTTAGGCACCTCTCCACATACCGGGTGACATCCCGCTTCATGCAGGGCCACCAATAGTCGAGTCGAAGATCCCTATACATCTTCGTTTCCCCCGGATGGATGGAAAATCGAGACTTATGAGCCTCGTCCATCAACACTTGCCGTACTACGCCCCAGTACAATACCCATACTCTCCCATGAAGGGTCAACAATCCTCGACTATCATACTTAAAGGAAGCTACTCGGCCCACAATCCTCTCACACTTCTGTCTCTCCTCCTTGAGGCCCTCGACCTGAGCCTCTCTGATCTGCTCCAATAATGGAGTTATTACTGTCATCCTCAAACATATGTCCCTGATCGGGGCTGCTTCCGCCTTGCAGCTCAGGGCATCGGCCACTACATTGGCCTCTCCTGGGTGATAAAGGATCTCATAATCACAATCCTTCAACACATCTAACCATCGCCTCTGCCTCATGTTCAGATTCGACTAATCCATGAGGTACCTCAAGCTCTTGTGATCTGTGTAAATGGTACAACGGACCCCATAGAGGTAGTGTCTCCCAATCTTGAGGGCAAACACTACTGCCCCCAGCTCTAAATCATGCGTAGGATAGTTAGCCTCGTGAGGCATCAACTGTCTAGAGGCGTAAGCTATCACCCGGCCTCGCTGCATCAACACTGATCCCATACTTGTGATCGAAGCATCACAGTAGACTACAAAATCCTCTACTCCCTCTGGCAGGTTAAGGATCGGTGCCTCGCACAATCTCTGCCTGAGGGTCTCAAATGATGCCTACTGCTCAGGCCCCCAGCGAAACACTACCGACTTCTTAGTCAGTCGTGTGAGTGGTACTGCTATCTTGGAGAAATCCAGAATGAACCTCCTATAGTACCCTGCCAAACCTAGGAAGCTCCGAATCTCAGATGGAGATCTCAGGATCTCACACTGCATCACGGCCTCTATCTTGGCCGGATCTACCAAAATACCCTTCTGGTTGACGAGGTGTCCAAGGAACTACACCTCGCGCAACCAGAACTCGCACTTGGAGAACTTTGCGAAAAGTTTCTCCCTCCTCAAAATCTCTAGCACCTCTCTCAGGTGCTCCTCATGCTGCTCCTGAGTCTTGGAATAAACCAAGATGTCATCAATAAATACTATCACCGACCGATCCAACAACGACCTACAAATGCGGTTCATGAGATCCATCAACGCGGCTGGAGCATTGGTGAGCCAAAACGGCATCATCACAAACTCATAATGACCATACCAGGTCCTGAAAGCAGTGTTCTGCACGTCCTCATCTCTGACTCGCATCTGATGGTACCCGGAGCGTAAATCGATCTTGGAAAACCAAGACGCTCCCTGCAGCTGATCAAACAAATCATCTATCCTCGAAAGTGGGTAACGGTTCTTCACCGTTACCTTATTTAACTCCCAGTAATCTATGCATATACGATGCGACCCCTCCTTCTTCTTCACGAACAAAATCGGTGCTCCCCAGGGCGAACTGCTCAGCCTGATAAAACCCTTGTCTAGCAGCTCTTCGAACTACGTAGACAACTCCTGTATCTCTGGGGGAGTAAACCAACACGGTGCCTTGGCTATCGGAGCCGCACCAGGGATCAGGTCAATCCTGAACTCGACCTGTCTCTCGGGAGGTATTCCATGCAACTCCGCTGGAAATACATCCGGGTAGTCTAGCACTACTGGAACATCATCAACTGTCGTCTTGCCCTTCTCCCGGGCATCTAAAACATAGGCAATATAACCGACGCAACCCTGATGGAAATAACGCCTCGCTCTTGCTGCTGAACACAGAACTGGTCCTCGATGTGGCCTCCCGCCCTAAATCACTAACTCTCCCCCACTGGGAGTGCGAACCCTCACTAACTGCAGCTCACAATCTATCACCGCCCCATTGGGGCTCAGCCAATCCATGCCTACTATGACCTTATTCCCTCGCAGGGGAATAGGGACCAAGTCCACCGGAAACTACTCATCGAATAACTGTAGGGAACATCCCCTGTGTACTCTCGCAAACCTAACGGTCCTATCAGCTGCTATCTCGACCTCAAGTGGACAATCTAGCTCCCCTGGAGCTCTACTAAACATCTTGCTAAGCGCAAGAGAGACGAATGATCGGGTAGCCCCCAAATCAAACAATATTGTGGCTGAAATGTCATTCACTAAGAACAACCCTATACAAAACATATAACCATAAGAAACAATCAATAATAAATGCAGAGATAAGGGAAAAATACATACCCGTCACCACGTCAGGAGTCGCTCGCGCCTCCTCTGCTGTCAGCTGAAAAGCCCTACTCTTCGCCACCAGCATCTCAACTCAGCCCTGACGGCCATTTGTAATCCTCAAAGTAGCAGGGGCAGGTGCTAACACCTTCCCCGCAACAGCTAAACTCGGACACTGGGACTTTTTATGTCCCCTCTGATTGCACTGGAAGCAAATCAGATCTGATGTCGCAATGGCGGTAGTAGTGGCTGTACAATCTCTGCTCATATGCCCAGTCCCACTGCACTTGTAGCAGCCAGAACTCCCTGCCTTGCGCGCCCTGTCATGCAATCTCCCACTCTTGCCACACCAACCGTGGCTCTGCTGACTTCTGGATCTGTGATCTGAAACCTTAGGCTTTTTTCCCGAACTCCCTGTACTCGAAGCCGCCTCCGTCTTCCTCTTCTTCTCCATCTCAAGGTCAATCTCTCTCTCTCTCTCTCTCTCTCTCGCCCTAGCAATCATGTCATCCAACGTTTTACAGCTGGACCGGCTCACAAACTAACGGATATCACTCCGCAACATCTCATACTAACGGCCTTCTTCATTTCCTCATCAGCTGCGTACTGAGGAACAAGAAGTGCCCTCTCCCTAAACTTGGCGGTAATCTTCGCCACTGTCTCTGTAGTCTGGGTGAGGTCTTGAAACTCCCTGGCTAACTGTTGCACCTCAATAACCGATGCGAACTCAGCTCTGAACCTGGCAGTAAAGTCAACCCAGGTCATGGCATCCAACGCTGCGTCATCTCCAACGACATGTCCGATATCCTTCCATAAATCCCGTGCCCTGTCCTTCAGAAGATAGGATGTCAATCTGACCTTGTCCCCTCGGGACACCTGCTCATGTGGAAAGCGTTGGTCACATCCGCCAACCATCTAGTACTCGTTATGGGGTCCCGTGCCCCGTGATAATCTGGAGCTCCACATGCCCGGAACTCCCTGAACGTAAGCGTGCACGACCCCATCATGGCCGCCACCTCGGCACGGAAAGTGCCCAACCTCTCATCCATCAGCTCTAGGATACCCTCCTTGATCGAACCGAAAATCACAGTAGTCTGCTCAAGTATGATACGAGTAATCTCTGAAGAGAGAAACTCCCTGGTCTGCTCATCTAGATGCTCGGCTCCCAAGCCTGATCCTGATCCCTCTCCGGTACCTAAACTGCCGCTTGCTGGTCTAGGGCGCAAAACCACCATTCTGAAAAACACATTACGATAAACGTCAGAAACATTGATATATCTCGAGGGATCACTACTACTACAGGCCTTTCGGTCTCATCTCAGCCTTCCTCGATTCTAGTATGGATCCTTTGCTTCCAGTAGTATAGGTCCCTACTACCTTCCACATCTATCTGTACCTTCCTCAAGGACCGCCTTGACTCCACCAAGCCACTAACACTGCTTCTGATCTCTGCTACTCTCATCCTAGGCTTGCCCTAGGGAAATATCTGACTCAACCAAACTAGTCCTCAGCTGCTGAAGGCCTCCTTGTAATGCCAATTAGCCATTACGTGAATACCATCACATGTGACGAGGCTCCGATAATCCTTCGATTAAAAGACTCGTCCCTACAACGGTTAGACTCAAATAAGAGCTGCGCAGCAGGGCCAAATCCAACACTCTGAGATTATTCAACCCTGATCACATGGGATGTAATGTATTCACCTAATAGTTAACTCCCATCACTTAGAGTCCCACAAAGCACAAAGCAAGCAGCATTCGTACACAGGAAGCTACTCTAGCAATTCTATCCTCAAAATGAGAAATTGTACTAGCATACAATACTAAACTCATACTATCAGGCATAACCTAAACAGGCTATCCTACTGCTGTCTACTCAATATTAGCATGCAATTCTCATAAAGCTGAAACACATAAAGCAGGCACATAAGGCATCCTCCTAGATCCTTAGTCATATACTAGCATGCTATTCTACTGAAACTGAAACTGATAACATAAACTTGTATGGGTAATTTGGGAGTACTTACTTGAGCTCGGCTGATCGCATACACCACACCCTTTTCTCTTTATCAAAATCCTTTTTCTTTCTAAGTTCTTTTTTCAAAAATGTTTCTCTTTTGAAAATCTTTTACCATTTCCTTGGTTTGAATTCAGACGCACCCGAAAGTGTATCCGAATCCCTCAAACCAAGGCTCTGATACCAACTTGTAACATCCCAAAATACAACCCAAATTTTTTTTGTTTTAACACTACTAAAAATCATATACTGAAAGTTATCTCATAAAAACCATACGTCAATATCTCAAACCAAAAACAAGTATAATGATAAAAACTGTATCAAATCACATCTAAGGAAAACTGAACAATCTCCCAGGAATAAAAACTAAAGCTATGGTGTATACGATGCCATCATCCCAAGCTCTTCCCTTTGTTTGCGGAAGTACCCGAAACCAAAACTGAAAACCGTAAGCACGAAGCTTAGTGAGCTCCCCTAAACTACCACATACCATACAAACATATAAACAACTACTGGGCCTTTCCCACTGCATCGGACCGAAGTCCAGAAACTGCATCGGACTGAAGTCCGAAACTAACCAGGGCCTTGCCCTCTGCATCGGACCGAAGTCCGGAAACTGCATCGGACCGAAGTCTGGAACTAACTGCATTGGACCGAAGTCCGGAACAGTCTGGGGCCTTGCCCCTACGTCGGACCGAAGTCTGGAAACTGCATCGGACTGAAGTCCGGAACTAACTGAAGATAGCATAGCATAAACATATCAACTAGCATAAATACATATACTGCATACTGCATCGGGCCTAGCCCAGAACACATAACACATAAATCCTGTCTGAGCCACGAAGGCATCAGACATACTAACTACTGCATTGGACCGAAGTCCGGAAACTGCTGCTAACTAAACGGGCTGGCATTGTGGCTGTAGACCCATTCCTACTGGAAGGAAACTCACCTCGTGATGTTGACTACTGAACTCCTAAATGAGAAATCCCTGACTGCTGCTCCGGCTGCTTCCCGGCTATCAAGGGAAATAAAATACTAGATCAGAATAGGGATTCTCCTATCGGTAAAATGACCATTTTACCCCTGCTATGTTATGGGTCCCAACATGGCCCAAATCCTCAATTCCTTCCAAGTCCATCCATGGCCCCACTATAGGCCCACTAATGGCCCAATTTTCTAAATTGGGCCTATGTCCTCGTATGGGCCCTATAGGTCCCACAATAGTCTTGGCCCATAATATAACTTTTGGAGGTCCAACAACAAGATAGGTTTTCCAAGCCTACGAATGGCCCATTAATGGCCCCACTTGCTATATTGGGCCCAAAGGCCTTTATTGGGCCTTACTCAAGTCCAATACTAATTCCTTGGTCCTTAGAAACTAAATTCTGATGGACCATTAAGGCCTAAGGACCCTAAGTCTGAAACTCAACCCACACCGAGGCCCAAAACACTCGAAGCCCAAACTGGCAGCATACGCAAGGCGTACACCAAGGTACGCTGAGCGTACTGGCTGCTGGCTTGTACGTGGCGCGTACCTCCTTGTACGCCCAGCGTACAGCCCTGTTAACCCAAAATCTCATTAAGTGCTTAATAATCCGATCCAGAGGCTAAAATCCAGATCCTAAGCTTGTTCCACGTCTTAAGCCATAAAGTTGCTTACTTGATGGCTTACAAGTCTTGTAAAAGCTCAAACTTCCATAAATAACATTATACTTCCATGGAGCTAACTAGATCTCATGCATGGTTCCATATAAGCCACAAAGACTAAAACTTTATTACTAGGAAGATGTTTCTGAGCCTTAGGGATGGAAATCCAAGCTCCAAAACCGACTTACAAGATCAAGACTCAACCTTTGGACCTAAAAAGGTCCAAACTTCCATAACCTAGATCTAGAAGGAAAGAGGAAGAAAGTTCAGAACTTTATACCTTCCTTTGCTGACCAACAGGGTGCTAAGTCCAGATCCTTGAGCTCAAGCCTCTTCTCCAACTTCTTCTCTTCCTTCTTCACCACTTCTCTTCACTAAAACACTCACCAAAAGCTTCTTCACACACAAGAGAGGATAAGAACGAATTAGGGTTTTCTTGAGGGTGGGGAGACTGATGGGAAAACAGGGAAGGAGGCTATAATGGGGTTTATATAGCCTTAAACCCCTAAAATTAGGGTTTTCATCTGGCCACGTACGCTGGGCGTACCATATGGTACGCTGCGCGTACGCTCCTCCTCCCCGCGTTTCATTTAAGCATTACGCCCAACGTACAACGGGTTACGCCCCCCGTACGGCTTATGGCCAGCCTAATTCTCGGCCCAAACCAAAAATACAACTCTATAATATCCCAATATAAAACTTGAGAATTTGAATAAATTTATACCTCGGAAGACGATCGTTACAATAACGACCGAACACTTAGAAACCTCCAACCAAATACAACCCTTACTAACCCACTAATGATTCATGGAATGCAATTGGCATATAACATCTCTTGAAGATATAACCCAACATAAGCACATGTCTACTGATAACAACTGAAAAGAACGCAAAAGATAACATACCAGCAAAATCCCCGTCGGAGCACATACCTTCCCCGTCTGACATTGCGACGACCGACTCCTCTCAGCTGGGGCTCCCGCCCTACTCTCACGACTATCATAGATTCGCAAAATAGTCAGAGCATGTGCACTCACTCCTGCTCCCCTTCTCCTCAGACAAATAGACCTCTTGTGGCCCACTTGGTCACAGAGAAAACATAATGGGCTTTCTCCTGAGGACAATCCCTGCTGACATGATCAATCATGCCACACTTGTAGCAACCTAAACCTCTGGAATGGCAAGTCCCATCGTGAAGTTTCTTGCATGTGTTGAACTGAATCCATCCTTGTTGTGCTCTTAAATGCTGATCAAATGTCTTGGGTCTCTTCCCAAGGCCCTCCACTATATGCTCCTGATCTGACCTTTTCTTCCCAAGGCGCTACAATTCGATCTCCCGCCCTCGCGCACTGAAAGTCATATCATTCAGGGTCTGGCACCTGACACGCTCACCAGCTCACTTGCCACCGGTTGAACTACGATAGCTGGAGCAACCTCTGCCTTAAACTGGGTCACAAACTCTTCCCAAGACATAGTCTCCAATTCAGAAAGCGTAATAGATCGCGCAATCAATTCCCAAAAACTCATTGTCTCCTGATACAAGAGATCCAAGGCGAACCGAAACTTGGTTCCTATGGGGTAGGGACTAGTGTGGAAAACATTTTCCATCTCCTCAATCCAACGCGAAATCAAAACCTTGGTAGTTCTTCCACTAACTGGCTCACCATGTGAGTCGGGACCAAACCCTGAACCTTCTCCATGCGTGCTCATCACTATTCTAAAAAGCAATCATACATAACCATGAATTCTCACTCCACAAGCTTCCTAGATTCTCCAAGACTCTCCTCGGTTCGAGTATGGATCATGTGCTTTCAATAGTACGGGCCCAATACTACCTTCCACACCTATCCATACTTTCCTTAAGAATCCTCTTGAATCCTCTAAGTCACAATTCTCAAACTAATGCACCAAAAACTCACTAAACCGCATCACTAAATCCACTGAAGCATATCCAAGACTTTCCTAGGTTCTAGACCCCAACCAACCCTCAGCTGCTGAAATACACCTAACAATGTCAACTGGCTTCCTCATGAATATAGT
The DNA here is from genome assembly GCF_051521515.1 of Lactuca serriola. Lineage (NCBI taxonomy): Eukaryota > Viridiplantae > Streptophyta > Magnoliopsida > Asterales > Asteraceae > Lactuca > Lactuca serriola. The sequence continues at coordinate 160,235,377 of NC_136416.1, read as the reverse complement.
CACATGTAACTGAGATCAGATAATCCTTCGAGTAAAAGACTCAACCCTAGAACGGTTGGATTTACAAAAGAGCTGTGAAATAGGGTCAGATCCATCACTCTAAGATTATTTAACCTGTGCTGCATGCAACCTTCTAGATTTCGGGTGTTACACCAATTCCGGACCACTAGTTTATGTTATAGTTTGATGATTGTCTTTGTGATAATTGTCAATTATGCCTGTATTTGCTTGATGACTCTGTGATTTCTGTTATGATATTATGTGGTAGTAGTAGGGGGTGAAATAGACCGAATATCCGGTTGAAATATACCGAATGAGATTTCAAGCACCCATATATTCTTGATAGCATCTGGTTGAGATAGGCTGAAGGGGTAGACAAGCATCCAGATATGATTGATAGTATCCAGTTGAAATAGACTGAAGGGGTAGGGAAGCACCCATATATGCTTGGCAGTATCCGGTTGAAATAGATCGAAGGGGTAGCCGGCACCCAAATATGCTTGGCAGTATGTTTGTTTAGTATGTGGTATTTTAGGGAACTCACTAAGCTTCGTGCTTACGGTTTTCTGTTTATGTTCCGGGTACTTCCAGTTTGAAAGGAAAGGGCCCAGCTTGATCGTAGTGTATCCACACATGTTTCCGTATTGTGATGATTTTGGGATTGTGCTCTGATAACTGTTTTATTACGAAATACTTTGAATGTTTGAACAAAAGATAATTGGTGTTTTGATTGTATTAAATATGAAATTTTTACCTCATAATTTTCGGGACGTTACATATGCGAAGTTGAACATATTCACATTACCACACAACATATTCTCTTAGTCATCCTCATAGAATAACATTACCCATACGTCCGTACAATAGATGTCAATCTACATTTGAATATATATATATATATATATATATATATATATATATATATATATATATATATATATATATATATATATATATATATATATATATATATATGGAAATCTCATGGCAATCATGGAGATATAAGGATGTCGAAATGGTTTGGGGTTATAATGTTGAAAATGAATATCAACTCATGGAAAATAAATCAATTAGCAATGTAAATATAGGATGACTAGTGTATAAGAAAATTTATCTTTAGTCTTGGAAATTTAGTTCTTAATTGTAACAAGGAAGATATTGTGAACACTAAAGTAGATTATTCTATATTCCTCTTTTCTTTTGCGAATCTGCAGTTCTTTTACACAGGGTATAGTTTACACAGGGTATAGCTAATGAATTTACTTGTAAATATTTTCAAGGTATTATATTTGAAGCATGTTGGACTTCCAAATATTACTTAATGTTCCTTAAAATCAAATGATCAAACATGATTTTGGAAATATTCAAAGTTTCATTGACTAGGAGTACATTGTGTTGATTGGTTTTCAGTGTTGTTTGCTTCCACTTGGTCTGGATTACTTTTATTTTTGTCCCTTACAAAAATCAAAAATTCAAAAAGATCTTCATTATTTTTATCTTTTATTAAAACTAAAGATCCAAATAGATTTTCTTTATTTCTGTCTTTTATAAAATTAAAAATCCAAAAATATTATTTTTATTTTTATTTTTTATAAAACTCAAAAATACAAAAGGATTTTCTTTATTTTTGTCTTTTATAAATTTAGAAGTACCAAAAAAAAATGGATACTTAAACTGATATATGGATTATTTGGATGATGAATAATATTCTAGGATCATTTCGATACTTTGTTTGTTAAATATACGTCTTCATCTAGGGCTAAAATGATACCGATGTCCTTTTTTTTACATTGGTGATCTTGCCGCCAATTTTCATCACACTCGAGGCAAAGCTCTTTATTCTTCTTTTCTTGTAACTCTTTCTCTTAAAAACATTTTATCTCTCTTTCAAACTTTGGGTATGAAGTTGTAGTAATAGGTATTTTTGCTATGATTGCGCCTTGGGAGTTGACGAAGACATAAAAGTTCGATTTTGAGGATAGGACCCCAAGTGAATGCTTTTGCTATAAGACAACATAGATGATCCGGTGCACATGGGACTTAATTTGTCTTTGATTTTATAGGCTTGCCTTTATTGACAGTTGTTAGGTTAGCTAACTACTATATATATCCATTAAATAGGTGTAACCTAATCCATTTGTAATCAATTCTATAGTATCAATAAAATATCTCTTTCATGTTTGTGCGCAGTAGAAGGCAATACCCCAAGGCCGATCAATTGGTTTTCTTTGTGTTGGGTATGATTATAAAATAATGCACATATATTTGTAAGGTACAATAGGCAGATATATATAGAAAAAAAAACATAAGTACAATAAATTTTATTGATAAACAAAACCCATATTATTAAAAATAAAAATATAAATAAATTACCTAAAACAATGCATTTGTTCACTGTTTGAAAAAAAAAATCTATTATCTATGATAGTCAAGATGTTGTGGAAACTGAAATATCTATTATTTAAGTAAAGAAAGATAAAAAGTGAATTAAATACGCGGAAAAATGTGAATTAAGTTCCATTTCGGCTAAGAATGAGCAAAAACCAAATCAAAATCTAAAAAACTGAAAAACCGAACCAAACGGATTTTGGTTTTTAAAAGAACAAATTTTTGCAGATAGGTTTGGTTTTTTACAAAAAACCAAACGAAATTGAATACATATAATAAATTTCTCTTATTCATATTATCATTATAAACGTAGTTGTGAACTCATAACTCGACTCGTGTCTCGAAATCCAAAATTTTAACTCGTGACTCGAATCGTAACTCGACTCGTAAGAGTCATGACACTATATATATATATATATATATATATATATATATATATATATATATATATATATATATATATATATATATAAAATCTTTCTTGATTATTACATTTTTTAAAATGAAATTAACAGACTCACAAGTCTAATAGTTGAAAATTTACTTTTATACGAAAAAAGAAAACAATCAAAAGAAAAGAACTATTACCACTTTTTTGGTGGCTACATAAAGACCCAGTTAATTTAAAGCCCAACTTTAGGAAATGATTGTGGCCCCTATATGTAATATATTACACTCAGTTAATTTTATTTGAAACCTTAGCGATTTTTCTTACCACCTCAAATATTTCCTACCACATGATTTCTCTCTTCAACCTCATCTTTTCACCAAGAAAGAGATGAGCTTGTTTCCACTTGCTTTTTCTACTACCTCACATCTCTTCCAGCATTTTCTCGACCAAAGCAGAATCTCAAAACTTAGAGCCAACAACAAATCGATGCATTACAACCGCTAAACAACTATAAATACTGCTAAATAGCTCACAAGTTTTATGACTCGTCCGATTTACGAACAACTTGACTCGGTCCGAGTCACGACTTGAATCAGATTTTTTTACGAGTCATGTTACGAGTTGCCTCGTTTTGGGTATCAAATGGCTCAACTCGTACGAGTCAACTCGTGACTCGTATGAGTTTAACAATTATGATTATAAGTAAACAATATTATCTAAACAATCAATTATTTTATTATTCAAGTAGTCCGTATTCTTTTTTATCATTTGATAATTCCATTTTGTAAACATGTCTAAATAAAAACACTAATCTACAAAAATAAAAGATGCATCTAACTGTATATTTTCTTATATGCCACACAATATTCATAATTCAGAACTTATGGTATGTTTGTAATTTGCTATTGTCTTTTCCTATTAATATATTCTTTTTCCTGTTGAATTGTGTAGACTTCAGACCAATAGATTAAAACAATGACATGTTGGAAGCAAAAATCATTATTTAGAAGAAGGGATACCACAAAAAAGAATAACACTAAACACTTGAAAACCAAACATCAAAAAAAATCATAAAACAAAATATAAAATCATAAATCTAGAAAAAATTTATCAGAAATCATAATCAGTAATCGGAAAAAACTATATTAAACTTACAAAAATCAGGAATTCAGAAAACAATATATAATTATTAGGTGAATGTCTGCGCGTTGTGCAAAAACACCTATATAGTTGAAATCTTTAAAAATATATGGTTTTTTTTAATATAACAATAACGTTGTTGTTAAATTTGATATAATAATTTGTATACTAAATTGATATAATATATTTATTATTTTGAATTATATGATAATATATACATCTATTATAAGTGTATAATCTCAACCGTTTGAATGACTTTTACCCGTAATTTAGTCATGAATAAAATTAAATATAATATATGGCTTAATGTTATTTATAGTTTTTGTTGTTAATTATTTTTTTAAATTTATTTTCTTAGCGTTTTAATTTATATCACTATATTTATTTAAAACATCAGACATTGTTTTTTTATTTAAAATGTAACAATATAATCATTTATATAGAGTTATTTTTAACTATTGTTATTGTAAGTTATTTTAAGCTACTTATTTGAAATTTTTTAACAATTATATAAATATCTTTAAGAAATATTTTAATTTAAATTGATATTATAATTTAGTTTTTGCATTTAGTACTAAAATTTATCACTTTTAACTATTCACAAATTATTATTTGGGTTTTTTAAGTAAAATTGAAATTTATATTTAAGTTAATACTGTAATATTATATTTAAATTAACAGTTTAAGTATTTTATCCAAATTGTTCCAAAGTTGTAGCTTTAAATTGATAACTGTTTATATACAACAACATATTAAGTCTAATAAGTTAAGTATAATACGTTAAAAGTTAAAAACATAACTTATAAGTAGAAGTAAATATATTATTTTAATATTGAAATTTAGTTTATTTATGATTACATTTTAGGTTTGATATTTATTTAACCTTATTAACTAAATTATAATCATTATTAGAAAGACACTACAATTTATCATTTTTAACTATTTACAAAATATTATTTGGGTTGTTTAAGTTAAACTAAATTTTATATTTAAGTTGGTCCAGTAATGTTATATTTAAATTTATAATTTAAATATTTTATACAAATTGTTAAAAAGTTGTAGCTTTAAAATAATAATAGTTTCCATCCAACAATATATTAAAAACTAATAAATTAAGTATAATATGTAAAAAATTTAAAAACATAACTTTCTAAATAGAAGTAAATATATTCTTTTAATAAAGAAATTTAGTTTATATATGATTACACTTTAGATTTGATATTTATTTAATCTTATTAACCAACTTATAATCATTATTAGAAAGAAATTGAAAAGTCATTGGAGTTTCAAATGAATGTGGTAAAATGAAAAATATATGAGAATTTTAAATGAATATGGTGAAAGAAAAAATGTTTCGTTTATAACATACTATGATATAATATGATATGATATAAAACCAGGAAACTATATAAAAAAATGAAAAAACAATGTGATAGCTTCTTTGTGTTTTCCAATTAGATACTCAAAATCAGAAATCTGAAACAATATATAAAATCATAAAACCAATTGAATACTAAAAATTATAAATGGTAAATAACCAGAAAACCAATCGCGATTCAGTGAGTATTAGGGTTTTCCACATGCTGTTTATTCAACCGGCAATTAGCAATATTAACAGTTAAAAAATAAACAAAACTTAAAACCAGAAAACCCATGTCACTGAAATAATCACTTATTTTAATCCACAGCAGAAAAAATGACATCCACCTTAGCAAAAAGATTTGCATGTTTTCACATAAATGTAACCCAAAGCGTAAGTTGAGGGACTCTGACAGTAGAGGAAATTTTTGAGGACTAATGAGGAGATTTCGGATAGTTACTTGGTTTAAAACAACTTTTCTCTTTGTTTATAAAGCGGAAAATATATAAAGTTGCTAACTACAATTACTAATTGTATGACTAGAATTCGACCTCATGCTGTATTCAGCAACGAGCTTGGAAAAAGCAGATAATTTCTCTTCTAGCAACTTCGTAGGTGAATCATATTCTTCAATCAGACCTGCATGTCAAGGTAAGCACAGTAATCACAACCAAAGTTTTTATGGACACAAAAGATGATAGCAGTTCATGAGTGAAATGTCTAAGGTTAAGTTCACACAAACCATCATGTAAAACTAAAACCATGTCACTGTTGACAACAGAGGTGATCCGATGTGCAATTGTTATGACAGTGGAGTCTGAAAAGTGTTGCCTAAGCGTCTTCTGTATCATGTTATCTGTTGCTGTATCAACTGATGCAGTCGCCTCATCAAGAAACAGAATCTTGCTTTTCTTCAGTAGCACACGTCCAAGACACACCAGTTGCCTTTGACCCATACTCCAATTCTCTCCATTTTCAGTAACTGTAGCAGTTTTATAATACATAGCTTGTGAAAAGTTTGTTTTTTTTTTGAAAAATCGAATATGAATTGGTGCTAAAATGGTGCAGGGAACAATAACCTGTTGAATCAAGTTGGCCTTCCTTCTTTCTAACCTCATCTCCAATCTGGCATTTATCAAGAGCCTGAAATGATGAACTGAATGTATGTAATAGCATAAAGAGAAATCAAATATCCTTTTACTTTTTGTTCTTACTATTTTGCTACACACTTAATTGTGACACTTATCATATTTAATTATAGTAATAATTTTTTTTACACTTGTCATCGTCTAAAAGTGATAGGAGGATTGGTAGAAATAAAAAAGTAGATGATATTTAATTTCTCCAGCCAGAAATCAAATATCCATCTATTTTTTCTTTGTACTGTCTTCTTACACACTGAATATCATATTTAATTAAATTAATAAATTTTTATTACATTTGTCATTATCTAAAAGTGGTAGAAAGAAAAAGTCAAAGGATGTTTAATTTCTCTAGCAGAAAAATCAAATATTCTTGTACTTTTTTTCCTAACATCTTTATACAAACTTAAGATTGTAACACTTGTCATAATTAAATTAATAATTTTTTATTACACTTGTTATCATCTAAAAATGGTATCTAAAAGTGGTAGTAGGATTGGTAGAAAGAAAAAATAGATGGATATTTAATTTCTCTAGCAAAGATAGAAATCAAATATCCTCCTATTTTTTCTTTATAGACTACATATGAATTTCAACTTCATCCCATGTACCTCCCAAATCTGGTCATCTGTATATTCTTCAAGTGGGTCCATATTGCTTCTTACACTTCCATTGAACATGGTTGGATCTTGAGGAATTATGCTTAATCTAGATCGTAAGTCATGAAGTCCAATTGATGATATGTTGATCCCATCTATCACAATTTCCCCACCAATAGGTTCAACAATACGAAACACTGTTTGTATAAGAGTAGATTTACCACTTCCAGTTCTCCCTACAATTCCAGTCTTTCTACCTCCATGGAAACTGCATGTAATACCTCTCAACACAAGTGGCATGTGTGGGGCGTATCGAACCTATTCACAAACTTTACACTTTTAGCCCCTCTAACTTCTCTTTCAACATTAAGAAGAAAAATAGTAATCACCTGTAGATTGATGATATCAACTTTTCCATGTGAGGGCCAAAAACTATCAGGTCTATTTGACTCTATTTCAAGAGGAGGCTCACTAGGGATAGAACAGTATTGAAATATTCTTTCAACTGATATAAATCTTATTTCCACATTGCAAAGTTTTTGTATTGCCCAACCTTGTATTTTATTCAAATATAATCCATACGTCACTGCTAATCCCGCAGTACCTTTGATTGGGGAGAGGGGGATGAGTTGTTTATTCCTTGAAACTGTAATCCAAATTATTTCATGAAATTTACTTACTTGGATTGATAGTTCCTTCAGGAATGGAGACTAGAAAAATTAGAGTGAAGGAAAATATCACAGAGGACAGCATATCCAAACGTAAGCCTAACCAATCCAGCGCACCAACTACATGTAAATTTGGTCTGGAATAATTGTCAAGAAGATTCAAACACGTGTTTTCAAATCTGCCATTCTGATCGAAGCTTCTGATTGTTGTTGATCCGGTTATTGTTTCAGAAAAATGTTGTATGACTGGGGCTTTGCTTACTCCAACCAGTCGTGCAAGTTCTCGTGCTGAAGGTATGTAATATCGCTTCAAATACAATTAAATTAATACATGTAAAACAGAAGATGGAAATTAAGTAACTACATAATCATAAATATCAGATATACGGAAGTAGAAAGTAATTACCTGTAAACAGATGCATATTCCAATTATGGGAATGAAAAAAAGGAACACTGGCCAAGCAGCAAGAGACATAACTATAACAATGCCAAAAAGCTGTACCACCACAGCGACAAAAAGGATCATTGTATCTGGTAATTTTACATCCACTGCACTTTGATCTGTAGATGCCTACAAAAAGAGTTCAAGTAAAACTCTATGTAAACTCGCTCTTATTTGTAACCCATAACTATCATCAATTGAGCAAAATGAAATAAAAAAAGTATTAACTTACTCTATTTAGAATTCGTCCAGATGGGTTCGAATCAAAGAAAGACATCGGGGCACGAAAAATACAAAAATGCATTTTGTAGAACAGCTTGTTGGCTGTTTCATATCCAGCTTTCATAACAAGCATTGCTCTAGTTAGAACACAGAAAGCGCATCCAATTCCAAAACTCACATAAACAATAATGTGCTTAGAGCTTCCAACACGAGCTTCAATACTTTGTGATGCAGATGAAGCCCAAGTCATCCAGTAACTACCCGAGATTTGAAGGACCTCAAATGTAATTTGTGCTAAGAATACCAACAAAGCAAGTGCTCCTCCATATGCAATTGTAAGGTATTTGAAATAGGAAGACAAGCCAACTTTACCTTTCTCTCTTTCTTCTTCCTCCACAAGCTGCCTTTTCTTCCCATTCGGGTAAACTTCTTTACCCTTTTGACTGTTTACATTCTCCTCCTGAATATGATCCTTGATAGTGCCCTGGGTTCTTTTGTTTTCATTCGCATCCTTTAAATCAGATGCTAACTTCTTCCCCATTTCTAATAAAGCTTCTTTGTGTGCGCCAACAAGTTCTATAAAGTTGCTTCCAGTGTTGACAATATCATCATATTTTCCAGCTTGAGTAATTCTCCCATCCTTCATGACCTAGTAATGTGGCGATTATATTCAGATTGGAATCTGCATGAATATATGAAAAGCAAATGAAAAAAGACTACTTCTATCAATTACCAGGATGAGATCTGCATCAGGTAAAAACTCCACCTGATGTGTGACATAAATTACTGTTTTTGATTCCAAGAAGTCCAGCATACATTTCTGTCAATAGATTCACTTTAGTTAAATTCAAGTACACAAGTAAAACTGAACAACATTAAAACCATTAGTGTACATGTATTAGTGTATATGTATTATATTTTGTGTAGCCCAATTGCTTAGATATTTAGCCCATGTATTGTTCCAGCTGCCCAATACTTTGTATCTGTATATATTGTTTTGTATAATGGAATACACGTTATGAGAAAATAACATTCTATCATGGTATCAGACTAATTCCAAGAAACCCTACTTTCCTTCATCTCCATCTTGTCTTCGATCCTCCTGTTACTACTGGCCATAACCCTAGCTGCCGCCGGCCAACTCACCCTCTCTTCCGCAATCATCTCTCCTATTTTGCCTTCCACCCCTCTACAATGGTTGGTGAAACTTCAAATCCCACAAATCAAAAACCGTATGGTGCTCTCAATATCAAGACTTATGTTCACATAATCCTTGATCTCAATGAACTCAATTATGATGCATGGCCGGAATTGTTTGAAACCCATTCTCGCCCTCCTCAGGCATCACACTCATACCACTCATCATCTCCATATGTTTTAATAGGTAACAACAACCGCAACAACTCCACCTCATCACGTGGGAATCGCCCCAATCTGCCAAGGCGCCATGGCAGCCACAACAATGATCAGCAGCAGCGCCGACAGCCCCTTCTGCGTCTTCTGAAAGCCATCAGCATGTTGCTGCCTAGGCAGCACTACCAACTTCCTTGACAACCATTCACATGGAGTTATCATCCCTTCTGGCCCGGTTATAGACCCAACAGCTCCGGTCCTCAGCAGCCTCGTCGCTTCTCTGCCACTTCTTCGGTAGCTCCTTAAAAACTGGACATTCTCGGTCCGCCTCCAGCAACCCCATCTGCTGCTGCTGCCTCTGGACAGCCTGCTGCTCGGTCATGCCTACCCTTTAACCCCATGGCAATGGTTTCCCCCAATGACTTAAGACCAACCGGCTGATTTGGCACAAGCTTTCAAATCCATGTTAGTGAATATGATGGACATGATGCAAATTGGTATATTGATACGGGAGCAACTTCACACCTCGCCTGTATCAACTTCACACCTCGCCTCCGATACAGGTAGTCTCAAGTCTATTACAAATAATTGCACTATAAATTTTGTTCTTGTTGGCAATGGTCAATCTAAATTACACACTTCTCATAAACCCTTACATCTTCATAACATCCTTGTCACACCTAATATTATCAAAAACTTAATCTTTGTGTGTCGATTTACATATGATAATAAAATATCTAATGAATTTGACCCCATTTGGCTTTTCTGTGAAGGCTTTGGCAATCCATCAGGTCCTACTTAGGTGTGACAGTACTGACGATTTATATCCAGCTCCTTCATCACTCCAGTCTTCTGTTGCCCTCATCACAAACAGTTCCTCTTTATGGCACCAATGCCTTGGTCATCTTGGCGCTAGTGTTTTCAATAAATTAGTTTCTAGTCATTTTATTTCATGTAATAAAACTTCTTTCTCATATCAATTGGTCGATGTGTTAGCTTGGAAAACACAATAGATTACCTTTTGTTAAATCAAACTAAAATGTTTTTGCTTGCTTTGACATTATACATTCTGATTTGTGGGAAATCTCCTATTCCAAGTATTAGTGGCATAAATTATTATAATATTTTTCTTGATCATTTCTCCCATTTTCTATGGGTTTACCCTTTACGATAAAGTCTGATGTGTTTGGCAAATTTTTACACTTTTGTGCTTGCATTCAAAATAAATTTCAAACTGAAATCAAACAGTTTCAATGTGACTATGGGGGTGAATTTGATAACAAACATTTTCATAGCCTTTTTGACCAACATGGAATCTCCTTTCGTTTTTCATACCCTAAAACTTCCCAATAAAATGGAAAGTCGGAATATATGATTCAAACTATAAACAACATAATCCGTATCTTACTATTCCAAGCCCACTTTCACCCACATTTTGGGTTGAAGCCCTTTACATGGCCACCCACCTTCTCAACATAACACCCTCATCCTCCATAAACAATAACATGCCATTCACCAAATTATACCAAAAACCTCCCCCAATTCTCTCATTCTCGTGTCTTCGGCTGCTTATGTTATCCTTATATTCCCACTCTTCACAAGTTTGCTCCAAGATCCACACCTTGCATTTTCCGTGGCTATCCATCAAATCACCGTGGATTTAGATGTTTTGATCTCGCCACTCAAAAAGTTCTTATTTCTCTCCACGTAGTTTTCAAAGAAATTGTTGTATTTCCTTTCAAAGCCTTCTCTCCAAATCATCTACACTCTTACTCCTTCCTTGACACATCATCTTCCGACATATCTCCCATATTTTATGACATGTTCCTTTCTAACCCTCCAACACCGGACACCACCACTCCTCTCGGTTCTACCACAACCGAAACTCCTTCCATAATGCCTTCGAATAACACAACCAACACCATTCCTCTGTCTCACGGCTCTCCCACAACCCAAAACACCATACCAGCTCCCTCCACCCACCCTATGGTCACTCGCTCTCGTGTTGGCATTTTCAAACCCATCCAAAGCCTTAATCTTCACACCACTACCGAATCTCCTATGCCTAAATCTTATCTTCAAGCCCTTCAAGACCCCAATTGGTCTATTGTCATACAAGAAGAATTTAATGCTCTTATTGATAATAAAATGTGAACTCTTGTTCCGAGGCCCCAAGGGGCCAATATTGTTCACTCTATGTGGTTATACAGGATGAAACATAAGGTGGCTGGCTCTCTTGAACGCTATAAAGCACGCTTGGTGGCGAATGGAAAAAGTCAACAACTCGGGATCGAATGTGAAGAGACCTTTAGCCTAATAGTCAAACCAGCTTCCATCAGGACTCGTTTAGGGTTTTCTCCTATGAAGGGTAGCCGCAATAGAAGACCTTAAGCACCTTTAAATATGTCCCAATCCCTGGAAGTTAGGGTTTCTCTGCCCCAAAGTCACGTAAAGGTCCGATCTTGATGTCCATGCATGGTGTATTTTGCATTATAAACCATAAAAACTCCATTAATGGTTCCTAGCTTCAATGCCCAATGGTTGCTCCACCATGGCTTCTCATTTTCGGACTCTATGGACCCTCCAGGTCCAGATCGATGCTACAAATTCATAAGAGGGGTTTGATGCATTCAAAACCCCACCAAGAAGGTAATACAAGCCCTAATCCACAAAAGAAAGATCTACTCAAATAGGGAAGAAAGGGGGTCCGAATTGATACCTCCAACTGATGCTCCTTGGTTGTAAATCGCGGATCTACAACCTTCTCTGCCCCTTTGGCTTGAAACCTTCCTCTTCCTTGCAAGACACCCATCAAGAAGCTCCACATGGCTCTCTCTCTTGCCCAAAGCACTCAGGACTCGTTTAGGGTTTTCTCCTCTAAAGGGTAGCTGCAATAGGAGACCTTAAGTGCCTTTAAATATGTCCCAAACCCCGAAAGTTAGGGTTTCTCTGCCCAGCACCTAGAGTGAGTTTTACGTGTTCATTCAATGCCTGAATGCTGCTTGCTTCGTGCTTTGTGTAATTCCCAATGATGGGATTCAGATACCAAGTGAATGTGACGACATTCAGGAGGTAGATGATTGGAATCCTAAGGGGTTTCTCAGCAGCTGATGGCAGATAAGTGTAAGAACCTAGGAGGTGACCTTAGTCAGATGAGTATGATGATAGAGTAGAGCATTCCTCTGGGAAGCGGGCACATGTGTTGGGATTGGCGATTGAGAAGGTTGAGCAGCTACTTAGGGAATCTGGGATGGTTCGTGTAGAGAGTATGGGTAGATGTGGCAGGTAGTATGGGCCCGTACTAATGAAATCAGAGGACCCATACCTGATGCAGGTAGTATTCCGGAGGATCTAAGTAGCAGATCGAGAGGTGGCGTCATGGTTCGAGTACCATGATAAGTAGTAGATCGAGAGGTGGTGTCATGGTTCGAGTACCGTGATAAGTAGCAGATCGAGAGGTGGTGTCATGGTTCGAGTACCGTGATAAATAGCAGATCGAGAGGTGGTGTCATGGTTCGAGTGTCATGTTATGTAGCGGATCGAGAAGTGGCGTCATGGTTCGAGTACCATGATTTGTAGCAGATCGAAAGGTGATGTCATGGTTCGAGTACCATGATTTGAGGTAGATTGAGAAGAGAGAACATGGTTCGAGTACCATGAGATTAAGAGGAGATAACATGGTACAGGTACCATGATTCATAGCAGATCGAGAGGTGGCCACATGGTTTGAGTACCGTGACACGTGGCGATTAGTGCTTCTGGGTTTACCGGTTATTCCGTGGTGATTGTCTAGACTGAGAAAAAATATGAAAGAGTATGGGGCCAGAAGGCCATGATGAACGAGTTTTAGTGAAGTATCCCTTGAGAAGGAAATCGAGTTAGCTCCGAGGGATTGTTGGTGAGATGCCAGTTGGAGTCGCAAGACTCATGGATGAGTAGGGATGATGTGTTATGGAAGAATACGGTCTGGGCTGGGCGACTGACCGATAGTGGAGATGTCACTCTCTATGACCTGAGTGGTGAAAATTTCGTTTCCTGTGGGAGACATAAGAGGTGTTAAGATTTTGGTTTCTGAGTTTGGGGGTAGGCCCTGTGGGATTGCACTGATAGTGATCTTTAATCAGAGTATATGGCAGTAGGTCTGCCGCGAGATAAAGATATAGCTTGAACAGGTCGTCCGTGGGGACTGAGATGGTCAAGGACCATGATATGCCCTACTTGAGTATAGCAGGGCATGTGTTAGCTGCAGCGTCGATCGATCAAGAGGAGAATATCAGGGCAGTGGATCTTATTATCTTTGATGAGTATCGAGAGTGGTAATGTGGGTTCTGCTCTTATCATAAGTGTCGTGATGGAGCGTTGGTTGAGGAGTTGAGGATGAGGAGAATGATAGTTCATTATTTCCAGACTAAGAGTCAGGGTTGATACTGGACAATTGGGAGGTCCGGTGATGGAATGGTGTGAGATTCTGAATGACTAGAGGCAGTCATGATAGGAAGTTCTGAGGATTTCATCTGAGATTCGGGGTATTAAGAGTTTCTTGATCTCTGTCGGGGAGATTATCGAGTGTTGTATATCACCTTCCAAGGTTAGGTGCGATGTTACTAGTGGAAACAGTTTGTAGGATAGACTGTTGGTGCGCCAATTGATAATGGTTCAAACCCTAAGTGGGGGAGAATTGGGTATTTATTAAGGAGATCAGAGATTTGTTCAAGAACGGTTAAAGATCTGGACATAGAGACCTACGGTGCAGATTCATGAATCCAGGGTTATTGGTGATCGAGGGTAGGTGCAGAATGAGATGACGCATGTGGTATGTGTCTGAGAAAGGATGAGTGAATAGAAAGATTCCTTGTGGCCTGTGCTTTTCGGGGTTAGCATATGTCGAGTTTGAGTGTGATCGGGTCGCTGGATTGCGGATGCAATAGCTGAGGTTTGAAAGTGAAGGTATAGATTGTAATCTATATCCCAGGGAGGGCAGCGGTTGATTCGTTAACCAATCTCAGGGTTGATATGAGTAGTTCCGTATGAGTAGTGACCAGTAGAGGGGGAGTTTTGGGTTGTTGACAACATGTTCTGAGCCATTGACAATGACTCGATGTTTCAAATTAGGAGATGGAATACTCGGCGGTTTCAAGTGGTGCGAGAGAAAGATCGGTTGAGAGATTCTGAAAGAGCAATGCGGTATCCAAGCATGGGGTCTTGAGTATGAGATCAGTGGATTGGGCAAAACATCGGGAGATTTTGTGTTAGTGTACCAAGGTATCCGGGTATGATGTCCTTATTTCTAGATTATTCTGAGTTCTAAGTTGAGAGCTGGTAAGTGATGTAGCAAGTATCTATGGCTCCGGTGGGAGCACTTCGAATAATTGGTGATTAAACGAGATTATTTAAGAAAGAGGATTGCAATGAGAAAAGGAGTTTGTCATGTCAGTTGTCGTCAGGAGTAGTGATGCTTACTTTTGGATGGGTATGTGAGCACCTAGCTATGTTGGGCCGTGGAGCTTAGGTGAACGGATGCAATGTGTGGCGTCAACTTGAGATTGAGACCGTGGTTGGTAAGACAAAGTGCTGCAAGGCTGCAAGGAGCTGCAGCTTCCATGAGTTAGCAAAGGGGTGTGGTGATACTACGGGGAGTCGTAGTATTCACCAGCTAGTCAGTCGGAGGTTGTGGTGATGCTGCGGGGAGCCGTAGTACTCACTAGTCAGTGAGAGGTTGTTGTGATGTCGCAAGGAGCCGTAGTACTCACTAGTCAGTGAGAGGTTATTGTGATGCTGCGGGGAGCCATAGTACTCACTAGTCAGTGAGAGGTTGTTGTGATGTTGTGGGGAGCCGTAGTACTCACTAGTCAGTGAGAGGTTGTTGTGATGTTGCGGGGAGCCGTAGTACTCTCTAGTCAGTGAGAGATTGTTGTGATGTTGCAGGGAGCCGTAGTACTCACTAGTCAGTGAGAGGTTGTTGTGATGCTGCAGGGAGTCGTAGTACTCACTAGTCAGTGAGAGGTTGTTGTGATGCTGCGTGGAGCCGTAGTACGCAATAGCCAGCGAGAGGTTGTTGTGATGAGTACTCTCTGGTCAGAGTAAGACGCAGATGAGTTTTAGACTTGGGTAGCACTAATAATTGAGTTTTTGGGGGCCTGGTGGTCGAACCAGGGCAAGACTGGGGTCTCCATGTTTGTCGGGAATTTTTATACTTTGATTGGAGTTGTGGTTGTCGCAACCCAAGGGAATTGGAGAAGTGGTATATGCGCGGGTTGCGTATCATGGGTCACGAGTTAAGTGCTTCATTGGGACGAGTGGTTCCAACTCTGGGTCGGACCAAACTCTCGAGTTCGAGTTTGGATCTGGTGGTGCGTTGGGTAAGCGAGATGAGATTCTAGATTCCAAGGTGGATTTTATGATGGGGGAAATTGTTTATCATCTGATGTCTTAGACCGGTGTAGGTCAGTACTCGGGTACAGGAGGTACCGCAAGATGCATGGAACTATGAGCAATAGACGATAGAGGTCGGGGTTCAGTTAATCTTCAGTTGGGAGTGTAGCATTCGCTTGGGGTAAGGCGAACTTCGTGACTTGTGTGTCACAATGGGCCGATGTAGTGAAAGTGAGAAGGAAACCATTGAGATGGTTGGGATAATGCAATGGATGACCTTGGAGGTCCAACAGTTAGGTCGAGGTCACATAGTACTCAGTGTTAAAAAGGGGTATGAGGAATGGAGTTGAGGCTTATGATTTTAGATGTCTGAGGACATTTCTGAGAAAGCACGATTATTCCCTTGTGTCTGAGGGCAAAGTGTTGAGAATTCATTATTCGGATGGGTTCCGATAGCAGTTCGGTGGATATGCCCTGGTGGGACGTGAACCCTCCCGTTTCTTGGGGCATGATTCGGATCGTTACTATGTTCGGTATGAGGGATCGGTAGCCGATTGTTGGATTATGTTTGGAGAGAATCAGAAGGGTTGGTTTCTTCCGGGATTGGGAACCCCTGTTTGGATTCAGGTGTCCAGAGAGGGTGATAGCTGTGTGGTATGAGATCCTATCGATGACGCAAGATCTGTATGTTGAGGAGCGATTTTGAGGGCGAAATCTAATTTAAGTGGGGGAGAATTGTAACATCCGAATTTTCAGGGATATGATTGTGTATGTTAAACTTGAGATTGAATGAGAGACTCGACGAGTTGAGGGTCCAACTCGCCGAGTCGAGTCGTGTTTCTCTCGTGGTTTAATGAGTGGACTCGACGAGTCAGGGGCAGGACTCGCCGAGTAGGTGCTAGGCAGAGAAACTCTAACTTCCGGGGTTTGGGACATATTTAAAGGCGCTTAAGGTCTCCTATTGCGGCTACCCTTCAGAGGATAAAACCCTAAACGAGTCCTGAGTGCTTTGGGCAAGAGAGAGAGAGCCATGTGGAGCTTCTTGGTAGGAGCCTTGCAAGGAAGAGGAAGGTTTCAAGCCAAAGGGGCCCGAGAAGGTTGTAGATCCGCGATTTACAACCAAGGAGCATCAGTTGGAGGTATCAATTCGGACCCCCTTTCTTCCCTATTTGAGTAGATCTTTCTTTTGTGGATTAGGGCTTGTATTACCTTCTTGGTGGGGTTTTGAATGCATCAAACCCCTCTTATGAGCTGGTAGCATAGATCTAGACCTTGGAGGGTCTAGAGAGTTCGAAAGTGAGAAGCCATGGTGGAGCAACCATTGGGCTTTGAATCTAGGAACCATTAATGAAGTTTTTATGGTTTATAATGCAAAATGCACCATGCATGGACATCAAGATCGTACCTTTACGCGACTTTGGGGTAGTAGGAGGTTAGATCTGTGAGTCAGGGCTGCAGATCTGACCTCAGGTGGATGAATGAGTAATCCAATGGAGCCAACTCGTCAAGCCCCTGGGATGACTCGACTAGTTGTAGCAAGTGTGACCCAATAGCCTTGGCCAGTGTTGACTCATCGAGTTGGGAGTCTACTCAGTGAGCTGAGCAAACCCTAGGAAGATCATTGAGAGTTCGAGGGGACTCGGCGAGTCAGGTCAACATGGAATGTTGACCCAGGTTGACTTCTGTTGACTTCATGAGTGGGCCAGTAAGGGGGCAGGTGGGGCCAAGAAGGGGTAAAATGGTCTTTTACCCATCCCGAAGGTCAAAAGAGGAAAAGTTGACTTAAGGTATAAAGAGTAATAAGACGGATAATGATTGAGATGCTTGTCTTATGTGTTAGGCGGAGGCTAGTTCAAGATTCCGAGTGCTTGTCGGTTACCTGCTAACCGAGGTGACACTTCTCACTATACATTACCTAGGGTGGTATCTATGTGCAAACTGGAGGGTCTTACGTGTTATGTGTTTGCTTGAGATTATGTGTTATGTGATTTATGTATGCTATGTGATATTAGACCGGACCGGAGGGTCCAACGACTTAGACCGGACCAGAGGGTCCAACGAGCTACGAGACTGAAGGGTCCCGCTGAGACACATTGACCGGGGGGTCTTACCGAGTTATAGCCTGAAGTGGCTTGTGTGTTGTATGTGGTATTTTGGGGAACTCACTAAGCATTTATGCTTACCATGTTATGTGATATGTGTTTAAGGTACTACAGAGGATCGCGGGAAGACGTCGACTTTATTTGTACATACTGGCAGAAGATTATGTTTTTGAGATTCTTGGATATGTTTTATTGTGATGACATCTGATAAACATGAGATTATAAGAATATTGTATGAGTTTTATTGTGCTTGAAAAATGAAAAATTGTTTTGAAATTCACGTTGTTACATATCTTATGAAGTGCAATAATTTTTCCTATTTATGCACGACCCTAGGGAACCACATCTTCATGCCTTGAAGCATATTCTACGTTAAGTTCGTGGTACCCTACACTATGGGCTTCAACTACACCCCTCCTCCACCACGAGCCTTATTGTGTACTCTGATACAGACTAGGGAGGGTGCCTTTCCACTGGATGCTCCACTAGTGGCTATTGCATTTTCTTGGCGACAATCTTATCTCTTGGTCCTCAAAACGTCAACCAATTCTTTCTCATTCGAGTGTAGAAGCTGAATACAGAGGTGTCGCCAATGTTGTGGCTGAAACTTGCTGGCTACGTAACCTGCTTAGAGAACTTCACTCTCCCCTTGGCAAAGCAACCATTGTCTACTGTAACAACGTCAGCACTGTATACCTATCCTCAAATCTTGTTCAACATCAATGTACAAAAAATATAGAGATGAATATCCACTTTGTTCGAGACAAGGTTGCCACAAGTCAAATCTGCGTCCTTCATGTCACTTCATAACCTCAGTACGCCGACATCTTCACCAAGGGACTGACATCATCCCTTTTCACGGATTTCAGGTCCAGTTTGAGCATTTTCCCTCATCCTCCTGCTCAAACTGGGGAGGTGTATTAGTGTATATGTATTATATTTTGTGTTGCCCAATTGTTTAGATATTTAGCCCATGTATTGTTGCAGCCCAATACTTTGTATCCGTATATATTGTTTTGTATAACGGAATTCACGTTATGGGAAAATAACATTCTATCAAAAACTACTAACGAAGCACTCAGTTTGCTATGAATTGAAAATCAAGAAAAGTGAAATGAGTTAACTCACTTTAAAGATATGGCTTCCTGTATGAGCATCAAGAGCACTGAATGGATCATCAAATAGATAAATATCAGCATCATGATAAAGCGCACGTGCTATCTGTATCCTCTGTTTCTGGCCACCACTCAAATTGATTCCCCTCTCCCCTATAACTGTTTGATCACCAAACGAGAGAACTGCAAGATCTTCCATCAAGGCGCATGCTTCAAGAACCTTATCATACCTTTCTCTCTCCATTTCCTTACCAAACAATATATTCTCTTCTATCTTTCCACTCTGGATCCATGGAGTTTGACCAACATAAGCCCTTGAGCCACCAAGTTTGACATTTCCTGATAATTTAGGCACTTCTCCTAGAATACAAGACAATAAGCTCGATTTTCCTGAGCCAACAGTCCCACACACAGCAACCCTCATTCCATGAACAGCTCGGAAATTTATATCAATCAGTGTTGGATTAGCTGATGTTACGTCCCATGAGAAATTCCCATTGATGATGTCAACTGCAGTGTCGGAACTACCTCTTGGATTCTTTTCTACTAGATCAGAATCTAAGTCTTGAAGATGAAGGAATGATGCAATTCGATCAAGTGAGACTTTAGTCTGTGCTATCATAGATACTGTATGCGGAAGATTAAATGCAGATTCTTGAAGAATTTTAAATGTTGCAAGAGCAGATAATACCTTCCCTGAATCAAGTTGAATACCAGCAAGAATACATGTCCCAAAAGTGGAAATAGCTACAAATGTGGGTGCAACCCAGAATGCGAAAGTAATCATAGCCAAAGTAAAATTATTTTTGTATAACCATCTTTCCTCATCCCTCCTGATATCATGAATTCTAGACAAGAACTTCATCTCCCATCCATGGAGCTTGAGAATTCTCATGTTTTTTAAAATTTCAAAAGTTGTTTTCATCCTTTTATCTTTATACATCATTAGCTTCTCCTGAAACTTCTTCTGGAAACGCCCTAGTGGTATATTGGTTGAAACCACAATTATGGTAGCAACAAAAGCAGCAAGTGAAGAAAGTCCGAGATTTTTATACAAAATTACTAGTGCCAAACCAACTTGAAGAATCACTAGCCAAGGGTTGTGCATGTAGTGGCTAAATTCACCTATTCTTTCAGCATCAACAGCCATTAAATTGATTATTTCGCCATTGGATTGCCCCTGCTTTGACTGAGACGAAAGGGTCAAACCTTTAAGGTAGATTGTTGCAACTAAAGAAGATCTGGCCTTGATTCCTGCTTGTTGTAGCTTAAAATCTTGATGTCGTTGTGCTAAACACTCCACTATCTTAGCAACAATGAATGCAGAAACTAGAAGAAAACCCCCCTTTATGTCTCGCTTTCCATTTACATATTCTACATATGCATCTATGAGGAAAGGCCCAACATATGAAGCCAAAGTATACACAAGAGAAAGAAGTGCGGTTATTAATATGTCTCTCCATATTGTCAAGATCACAGCCTTGGCGAGAACAAAAGTAGTGATTTGACTATTTTCTCTTTTACCCGATTCTAGTTTACTTCTTAAAGCCGAAAAGGCTCCTCTTGCGCTATTGTCACTGTCAAGTTCTGGAACGTCTTCAAGGTCTAATGGCTTCTTATATCCAGTAGCAATCAGAGGATGAATCCAAGAGAAAGTTAAAAGACTAAAGATACTTGTGGACCTTGTAGTTGAAGGGGTTATAGTCGTGCTAATGGTTTTGGACTCCCTTGAGTTGTCATTCAGGAGGGATTCCGATTCTTGATACAAATGGTTTAGAGTTCCATTTTCGATGTTACCAGAGAACCCCACATAACAGAGACATAGACTGACAAAAGTAGACAAAGCCTCAAAGACCAAGAACTGAGGTGCCAAGTATTGATTTTGTTGGTAGTTAAGATAGTTCAAGACAAGGCAAAAACAAGAGATTAAGGAAAAAGAAAGCCACCAAACCTTCAATACAATGGGATATAAGGATTCGGTGGAGTTAGAAACATGGGTGTGCAAGTACAAAGAAACAAGTGACCAAATAAATGTTCCCAGAAGAGTATCACGAGAGGTAATAATGTTTTCATTGGTCCTACCATATATATACCAATAGAAAAGGTTCAATAAAAGCACAAATAGGTTAAGAAGGACAAGAAGCACACAACAAAACAGGGTCTGCTTGTAAAAGAAGGACCTATTGTTGGACCTAAGAATTTGTTTAGGACCTCCATTGCTATTATTCCTGAATTTTCTGCCAAGCCAAGTGATGAATAACAGAATGAAGAAACCAAGGTATAGTGAACCAGAATACCCATGCAAGAGCCTAGGGGTCAGGGGAATGTTGGTAGCATCATCTGTCAAAATACTCGAAAGCGGAGAAAACTTAGCAGCAATACCCATATTAGTGATGCTTCATGATCTTCCTTGTTTAAGTTTATAAAATGATCGACCTTGGTGGGGAAAGAGAGTTTTGGTGAAGTCTACTGTAGTCGTATTGGTGCTAATGATGCTCAGATCTGGGTCCAATGCATTAGGTACATAAATATTTTATATAGTCTTTTTTTATTAGAAAGATACCCTAGTCAAAACTAATCATCTGGAAAAAAAAATATATAATATTAATTAATGACTAAACATCATTAATTAAAAAACAATTATTATTTCTACTTTTAGTTAGAAAATACTAATTAATACATATCTTTTTATAAAAAAAATGATAATAATACATATTAGGGAAAATTTCGTGTATACCCTTATTAAGCTGTAAAATATCATATTTACCCGACATTAAATCTAAATATCATATATACCCTTCTTAACATTTAAAATATCATATTTGCCCAAATTTATTTTTTTTAACCATTTTTAAAATGTTTTTAAACAGTTTTTATATTTTATAATCATTTTAATTTAAAAACATAATGTCAATTGAGTAATTTGCCCTTCAATACTTAAAACCCTTTTGCCCTAACTTGGATGACCATAATTGACCCAACTATCCTAACCCTTTTGTTGATCACGCCTGGAAGTATACGAATTTCATTGCACTAACTAACTGCATACATACGGTGCACACTTCAAAGAAGTATTCTCTTCATTCAACGTCATCTTCAGCAGCGGAGCAGCACCTGTTGACGAAGAATCAATTATGAGAAGATGGCAACTGAAGTCGTATCAGGTAATACAATGTGGAGTACTATAGACTATTATTGCCAATTCTGATTTTTTTATTACACAATTCTGATTCTATCAAAATTTTATCGCTTATTTTGCCTTTTTATTACTCACCTGGTAACGGTCAAAGTTTTTCATCTTTAATTACCACTTATATATACTTGTAGCACCCAAAAATTTACGTCAAATTTAAACTTTTAATACTAACAAAAGAGTCAAATAGTATTTGCTTTTACAAAACATTTCCAATTTGTTTATCATCATAGTGTCCCAAAATAGATCATGAGGATGAGGAGCGGTACAGTCACGCCTTTGCCTTCCCTCGCTCTCCTGAAGTACCTGAAACAATAAACTGAAAACTGTAAGCCCGAGGGCTTAGTGAGCTACCCCCAAAATACCAACACCATACTGACAGAAACCACTGCCATAACGAACAATCAAACAACATACATACTGGGCCATCGGCCGGAATGGTCCGCCCTACTGGGCCTATAGTCTATCTGAATCTATCCCGAGCCTTCGGCATGACTGGTCCGCCGCGTGAGCCTATAGTCTCCCCGGGCCGCTCAGAGGGTGTGTTGGCCTTCAGCACAAAACAGGACCGCCTCAACCCAACCAACAAGTAACTAATCATGTACGCATACTATCATATACTGGCATATACACATCGAAAACATATCTATCTCATTGACCATCAATCATAGAGTTTCACTTGTAGCTAGAGTATCGACCTAACTAGTCACTAACATACCAATCCTTACGGATCATAAAAGCATAACATACTATCTATCCTGATTCCGATCTAACAGATCCGAATCATATGTAGCATACCATAACAACCGATCTAACCGATCTCTAGTATAACAACCATCCTAAACATGATGAATTCTAAAAAGGCAATAACATAACACCCATCCTAAAAAGGATGAAATATAGCATGGCAATAACAAAGCAACCATCTTAAACCAGGATGTAAATGATAGAGGGCCGGCCTTGGTGTCGTAGACCCTATCGATATAATGAGGATAACTCACCTCGCAGATGTCGATTGAAATGCAAACTCCAACTATCAAATCACTTGACACGGGCACCACCACCTATAACCATGGCACAATATACTCATACGTTCTTACTCTTATGAGACACCCCATAACCTCTTAGTAATTCCTGATCAAGGTCAGAGTCCTCAGTCAAGGTCAACAGTCCATGTTGACCTCAACTCGCCGAGTCCGTGGAGCACATTCCCAACTTGCCGAGTCATCGGAGTGACTCGTCGAGTCCCTTCAAATCCCGATCAATCCTTAAGGGCCACTCGTCGAGTTTCCTCCTTGTAACTCGACAGGTACACACGCATGCCTACCCAAGGGAAAAACCATCCGACTCACCGAGTTGTTCTTCAACTCGTCGAGTTTTATGGTGATCTTCATTGGACTCGCCGAGTTGTTCATCCAACTTGCCGAGTTCAATGACCATCTTCATGTGACTCGCCAAGTCCATCCAGTCCTCTTTCCGTACAGACTTTTTTAAGCCATGCAGCGGCTCTAGATCATAGATCCAAGCTTCTAGAGCATACTTACCACGTAAAGTTGCAAAGTTTACGTGTATGCATGGTTATAAAGGCTCCAAATGTCTATTTTGAGTTCTTAATTGAGCTTCTAGTCCAAGAGGGACTCCAACCACAACCAATACAACAACTTTATGACTCTAGCATCCAAGGGGGGTCCAGATCTGAAGTTACAACTTCAGATCTAGCCCATAGCTCAACATCCCAACTTGAAGGTCCATAAAAAGCCCTAGAATCAACCAAAGGGAAGAAAAGGAAGTAAGAATGGTACTTTGATACCTTCAAACGATGCTAGCTGAGGCAAAACCCGCTTCCCACTCCTTTCTTGCTTTAATTTCCTTTGCACTCTTAGCTTCCTTCCTCCAAGATCCTCTTTTCCAAGCTTCAAACCCACACCAAGGCACACACACATGAATTAGGGTTTCAAGGGTTCTCAAAGACTGTAAGGGGTCCTAAAGGAGGCTGAGGCTCCTTTAAATAAGGGTGCAAACCCCGAGATTTAGGGTTTCATCTGCCAGCTCCTACTCGCCGAGTCCCAATAGTGGACTCGCCGAGTAGGTCACTAACCACGCGTTCTCACTCCGCTGCTACTCGACGAGTAGGTCGACCAACTCGTCGAGTAGAGCTTTATCCAGAACTTATTAATTACTTAATACCTGAGGATCGGGGTGTTACAATTCTCCCCCGCTTGAATTAGACTTCGTCCTCGAAGTCCACGGAAGAAAACAATGTCGGGTAATGCTCGTGTATTTCTGCTTCCGGCTCCCACATCCACTCGGATCCCCTCCGATGTTCCCACTGCACCTTTACTAAAGGTATTTCCTTATTCCGCAGAATCTTCTTCTTCTTTTCCAAAATGGCTATAGGCCTCTCCACATAGTTCAGGCGCTCATCGACCTGAATGTCGTCCAACGATACCACTGACTCCTGGTCCATGACGCACTTTCGCAATTGCGAAACATGAAATGTGTTGTGGATCCGGCTAAGTTCCTCCGGAAGCTCTAGCCTATAAGCCACCTTGCCAACCCTGGCAACAATCCTAAACGACCCAATGAATTGGGGACCCAATTTTACCCTCTTCCTGAAATGGATCACACCCTTCCAGGACGAGACCTTCAGGAGAACCATGTCACTCACCTGAAATTCCAACTCAGATCGGCGTCGATCGGCATAACTCTTCTGTCGACTCTGAGCGGTCTGCAGCCGCTGTCTAATCTGTTGTATCATCTCAGTAGTTTGCAGAACTACCTCTGTCCGACCCATCACCCTATACCCAACCTCGCCCCAACAGACTGGGGTCCTACACTTCCGCCCATACAACAGCTCGAAAGGCGGGGCGCCAATACTGGAATGATAGCTGTAGTTGTAGGCGAACTCTGCAAGCGGTAGGTGGGAATCCCAACTTCCACCGAAATCAATGACGCACGCCCTCAACATATCTTCGAGGGTCTGAATGGTTCGCTCACTCTGCCCATCCGTCTGCGGATGGAACGCTGTACTGAAATGCAGCCTCGTACCTAGTTCCTCGTGGAACTTCTGCCATAAACGAGAAGTAAATCGGACATCCCGATCAGAAACTATGGAAACTGGAACCCCATGGCGAGAGACAATCTCGCGGACGTATAGGTCAGCCAACTTCTCCGCCGACGAACTCTCCCGTATAGCTAGGAAATGGGCACTCTTTGTCAATCGATCCACGATGACCCATATAGCGTCGAATCCCCTTGCCGTTCTTGGCAATTTCTTGATGAAATCCATCGCGATCCCTTCCTATTTCCACATGGGAATCTCCAGAGGCTGCAGCTTACCATGCGGCCTCTGGTGCTCGGCCTCGACCATTCTGCAGGTCAAGCACCTCTCAACGTACCAAGCGATATCTCACTTCATACCAGGCCACCAATAACTCAAAATCAAATCTCGGTACATCTTGGTAGCCCCCAAGTGAATAGAAAAACGAGACTTGTGAGCCTCCTCCATCACTTTCTGTCTAACTCCTCCGGTCATCGGAACCCAAACCCGACCATATCAGGTCAATAGCCCACGGCTATCCTGAACAAACCGAGCGCTTTCGCCCTTAATCCTTTCAAATTTCCAGTTTTCCGATTTCATACCCTCGATCTGAGCATCCCTGACCAAACCCACTAGCGGGGAATCCACCACTATCCTCATACATCTGGCTAAGGTAGAAGACCCTGCTGACTTGCGGCTCAGAGCGTCCGCAACCACATTCGCTTTACCAGGATGGTAAAGGATCTCACAATCATAGTCCTTGACTACATCCAGCCACCTGCGATGCCTCATATTCAAGTTCGGCTGATCCATTATGTGCCTCAAACTCTTGTGATCCTTGTATATGGTACAACGGACCCTGTACAAATAGTGCCTCCAAACCTTGAGAGCGAAGACCACCGCTCCCAGCTCAAGATCGTGCGTGGGGTATCTTGTCTCATGCGGCTTCAACTATCGCGATGCATAAGCTATCACTCGCCCCCTCTGCATGAGGACTGCCCCGAAGCCTATGATGGACACATCACAATATACCACGAAATCCTCCACTCCCTCGGGGAGTATCAACACTGGCGCCTCGCATAACCGCTACCGGAGGGTCTCAAACGCCCTCTGCTGCTCCGGGCCCCACCGGAAATCCACTCCCTTCCTCGTTAGACGAGTGAGGGGTACGACAACCTTGGAGAAATCATGAATGAATCTCCGATAATACCCTGCTAATCCTAGAAAACTCCTAATGTTGAGGGAGATCTCAGAGTCTCCCACTGTATAACCGCCTCCACCTTGGCCGGATCGACCAAAATCCCATCCTGGTTAACGAGATGTCCAAGGAACTGAACCTCTCGCAATCAGAACTCACACTTCGAGAACTTAGCATAAAGCCGTTCTCGTCGCAGCACCTCCAACAGCTCCCTGAGGTGCTCCCCATGCTGCTCTCGGGTCTTGGAATACACAAAGATGTCATCTATAAACACAATAACTGAGCGATCGAGCATCGGTCTGCAGACTCGGTTCATCAGATCCATGAATACTGCCGGCGTGTTGGTGAGTCCAAACGGCATCACCACGAACTCGTAATGACTATAACGATTCCGGAACCAGTCTTCTCTACATCTTCCTCCCTCACCCTGACCTGGTGGTATCCTGATCTCAAATCGATCTTGGAAAACCAAGATGAACCCTACAACTGGTCGAAAAGATCATCTATCCTCGGGAGCAGATAACGGTTCTTCACCGCTAACTTATTCAGCTCCCTATAGTCAATTCACATCCTGTGCGAACCATCCTTCTTCCTGACGAAGAGGATCGGTGCTCCCCAAGGTGAGCTACTCGGTCGAATGAACTGCTTACCCAGCAGTTCCTGCAGCTGAGATGATAGCTCCTGCATCTTTGGCGGTGCCAAACGGTACAGCGCCTTGGTGATTGGGGCCGCACGTGGCACTAGATCAATCCTAAACTCAACCTGCCTCACCGGAGGCACTCCGGGTAACTCCTCCGGAAACACATCAATAAACTCTCTAACCATAGGGACCTCTGAAGCTGAGAGTTGCTCCCTAACCCGCGTATCTACCACATACGCCAAATCACCGGCACAACCGTGCTGAATATACTGTCGAGCCCTGGCCTCCGAACAAAACCCAAATCCCGACCTGGTGCCCTCACCATATACTACCAGTTCTCCCCCACTTGGGGTTCGAACCACTACCCGCTGTCCCTCATAGTCCATCATGGCGCCAAAACGGCTAAGCCAATCCATTCCTACAATCACGCATAAATCCCCCATGGGGATAAGAATCAAATCTATCGGTAAAGACACCCTGAAAATCTCCAACTCGCATCCTCGGTAGACCGAAGAAGCAAAAACCTCGTGCTCGTTAGCGATCAAAACTCACAACGGACACTCAAGATCATCTATCATCACACTGAACCCTCTAGAGAAGGTCTGAGATACGAACGACCGACTCGCCCCGAGTCGAATAATACCAAAGCAGGCACATAATTTACTAAAAACGTACCAGCAACCACATCCGGTGCTGCCTTGGCCTCCTCGGCCGTGAGCTGGAAGGCGTGACCCTGAGCCTTCAGAGGCTCCATCTTGACTAGCCTCCCGTCTCCAATCCTCACAGTAGCTGGCGCGGAGCCCTACGCCGGCTTGGCGGCGAGCTGTGGACAGTTGGTTTTCACATGACCAACCTGATGACAATGGTAACAAATCCTCATATCTGTTGGAGGGGCGGACTGATGGCAGTCCCTGGCATAGTGCCCCTCCTTGCCACATTTGTGGCATTCCCCTCCTGCTCGACAAACCCCTGAATGAGCCTTGCCACACTTTCCACAAGTGCGGCTCTGATGACCCCCAGAGTGTGTATCAGTGGTTTTAGTCCGCTTAGGCGCCGGCTGAGACTGTGCCGGTGCCTGACGCTGCTCCTTCAGTTGCAGCTCTATCTCCAACTCACGCCGCCACGCGGCTTCCTGTAGGTCTAGGAGGGTATCACATCGCTGAGTAGACACAAACTGTTGAATATCCGTCTTGAGCATACTCAGATAACGATTCATCTGAGACTGCTTTGAAGCAAACTCCGAGCAAAACATAGCCCTCTCCGTGAACATACGGTTAATCTCCATCACAGACTCCCCATCCTATCTCATGGTCAAAAACTCATGAGCAAGCCGCTCCCGTTCCACGCGCAAAACGTAGCGGGTGTGAAGCATATCCCGGAACTGCTCCCAGGTAATAGCAGCACTCTAATCACTAGAATACAAACCCGTCATTAGCCTCCACCAGTACTTCGCCCCAAGCCTCAGCAGGTTCAGGGCACACCTGACCTTCTGGTCAGTAGGGCATGAACACGTGAAGAAACATCCCTCCACATCAGATAACCACCTCATAGCCCGAATGACATCCTATGTACCATCAAATGTCGGGGGCTTCGTATTGTCGAAGTCCCGGTACTGGAAAGCCCTGTCGGCTCCTCCTCCTCCAACCCCTACAGCAGTTACAGCCGAAGTGCCTGCAGCGGCAGCAGTCTCTACTAGAGCGGCATACCGCTCATCAAAGTACTCGACCATCGCGGTCTTAATCGACCCAAACATCTCTGGCAGCTGCGCTCGGAACGCAGCAGCAATCTTATCGTGCATGATCTCCTGAATCCGGGCATCCAACTCCTCAGTTCCTATCTAAACCACGGGCTCAGGTGCTACGGGCACTTCCAATCCTCCGTCTCCTGACCCTGATCCTGATCTGGACCCCGAAGCAACACGTCTCGTCACCACCATACTGCAAACACACTCAATGCATCAGACAAATCATATGATGACCGAAAACCAATTACCCTAAATCCCTAGGGGTTGTGACTTCCTTGATACGCGTATGGGTCCTGTGCTTTCAGTAGTACGGGCCCCTACTACCTTCCACACCTACCCATATTTGTCTCAAGTATAACCACAACGCCCTAAGCTGTATTTAACATAATATGCGCTCGACCCTCACTAACATGGGACATCACCTAACTAGTAACTGATCCTGCAGTTTCGCACCACTCACACATCCATGAAACTTCCATCATCCCCTGCAGCGCTAGTGTACACTGGCTGCACATAGTGCTGGACCCCATAGACTTTCGAATTTCCAATCCCACACTAAGGTCGAATCAGACATTCTCAGGCTATAAGATCTTGACTATCCACAGCCGTGGTGCATACACTAATCATCTACAGTTATGATGTCAATTCCATATACGAGAAACCCTAGGCTAATAGGTATCATACAATCAGGCCAATCTATCGTGCGATTTCTGAAAATACCTAGCCTAACACTAGCATGGTGTTCTAACATATCAGAATATCAAATAACTGTATGGTATTTTGGGGCTTACTTACAGGCTCCGGCTGATCGTACCCTTTGCATCCTCCATCCTTTATTTTGAAAATCATAAAAAAAAAACTTATTTTCCGAAAACCTCCTTGGTTTGAGACTGGGCTCACACGAGTGTCTCCAATTCACTCAAACCAAGGCTCTGATACCAACTTGTAGCACCCAAAAATTTACGCCAAATTTAAACTTTTCATACTAACAAAAGAGTCAAATAGTATTTGTTTTTACAAAACATTTCCAATTCGTTTATCATTAGTTTCCCAAAATAGATCATGAGGATGAGGAGCGGTACGGTCACGCCCTTGCCTTCCCTTGCTCTCCTGAAATACCTGAAACAATAAACTGAAAATTGTAAGCCCGAGGGCTTAGTGAGCTACCCTTAAAATACCAACACCATACTGACAGAAACCACGGTGATAACGATCAATCAAACAACATACATACTGGGCCATCGGCCGGACTGGTCCGCCTATTGGGCCTATAGTCTATCTGAATCTATCCTGAGCCTTCGACATGACTCGTCCGCCGCGTGGGCCTACAGTCTCCCCGAGCTGCTCAGAGGGTGTGTTGGCCTTCAACACAAAGCAGGACCGCCTCAACCCAACCAACAAGTAACTAACCATGTACGCATACTATCATATAATGGCATATACACATAGATAACATATCTATCTCATTGACCATCAATCATAGAGTTTCACTCGTAGCTAGAGTATCGACCTACCAGGTCACTAACATACCAATCCTTACGGATCATAAAAGCATAACATACTATCTATCCTTGTTCCGATCTAACAGATCCGAATAATATGTAGCATACCATAACAACCGATCTAACCGATCTACAGTATAACAACCATCCTAAACAGGATGAATTCTAACAAGGCAATAAGATAACACCCATCCGAAACCAGGATGAAATCTAGCATGGCAATAACAAAGCAACCATCCTAAACCAGGATGTAAATGATAGAGGGTCAGCCTTGGTGTCGTAGACCCTATCGATATAGTGAGGATAAATCACCTCACAGATGTCGATTGAAATGCAAACTCCAACTATCGAATCACTTGACACGGGCACCGCCACCTATAACCATGGCACAATATACTCATAAGTTCTTACTCTTATGAGACACCCCATAACCTCTTAGTAATTCCTGATCAAGGTCAGAGTCCTCAGTCAAGGTCAACAGTCTATGTTGACCTTAAGTCGCCGAGTCCGTGGAGCACATTCCCAACTCACCAAGTCATCGAAGTGACTCGTCGAGTCCCTTCGAATCCCGATCAATCCTTAAGGGCCACTCGTCGAGTTTCCTCCTTGTAACTCGACGGGTAGACACGCATGTGTAGCATCCCAAAATTCAAGGCCAAAAATTTCATTTTTAATTAGGTTATTACATAAAACCAAAGTGTGAATAATCAAAATATAATATTACGAAACCATATCAGATTATAATCCCAAGGATCTCTTGTGCGGAAAACATAGTGTGATGCGCTACGATCAAGCCGGCTCCTTTCCTTTGCAAACAAAGCACCTAAAACCAAAACTGTACACCGTAAGAACGAAGCTTAGTGAGTTCCCCCATCATACCACATACCATGTAATGCCATCGGTATCTTTCAACCGGTAACTGCCATCGGTATCTTTCAACCGGTATCCGCCATCGGTATCTTTCAACCGGTAATCGGGGACTATTTCACCCCCACCACCATCACATAATAATATATCATAAACATATTGGTCACATACTAATATCATAGCATACTGATCACATACTAACATCATAACATATCGATCACATACTAACATCATAACATAATGATCACATACCAACATATCGTAAACAAACATATAAGCCTTGCATGGGTTCTGTATACCCCTTCGGTATCTTTCAACCGGTATCCACCATTGGTATCTTTCACCCGGTAACCGCTATCGGTATCTTTCAACCGGTAACCGGGGACTATTTCACCCCTACCACTATCATATAATAACATGTCATAAACATATTGGTTCCATGATAACATAACATAAACATACTGAATCACATAATGACATATCATAACCATACTGGTCACTTAATAAAATATCATACATGGGTTCTGTCTACCCCTTCGGTATCTTTCAACCGGTAACCGGGGACTATTTCACCCCCACCACTATCATATAATAACATGTCATAAACATATTGGTTCCATGATAACATAACAGAAACATACTGAATCACATAAAGACATATCATAACCATACTGGTCACTTAATAAAATATCATACATGGGTTATGTCTGCCCCTTCGGTATCTTTCAATTTGTAACTGCCTTCGGTATCTTTCAATCGGTAACTATGGGCTATATCACCCCTACCGCTACTAACACATATGTCATAGCATCCTAGCACATAAAGCATATCAGATAACAACACACCAGATAATTATCACAAAGACAATCATCTAACAAATAACTCCTACTAGTGGGTCGGCATTGTGGCCGTAGACCCACTCCTATTGGAAGGTAACTCACCTCACACTGCTGAATTCCTATAGACTCAACCGCACACTGCTAAAGTCCCACAGACTCGACCCCAGCTGCTGGATGACAGATTCCCGATCTGTCAATATTAAAACATCACCCACTTAATAATTGGGTCCCAACACACAACCGATAGTACATTCTTTGGATAATTACTACATTACCCCCAAGCTTGGCTCATTCAAGCCCAAGGCCTAATCCATAGGCCCAAGGTCAATTAGGAATCAAGCCCAACACATGGCCCAATTTTCCAAATTGCGCCCAGGCCTATACATGGTCTTATTCTAAGGCCCAACATCATATAATCATTAAGGCCTAAACTATGGCCCATCTATGGCCGAATTTTCCAAATTGGTCCCAAACCCCTTACATGGGCCTTACCCTAGGCCCATTAAGTACTCTAGTCTATTTGCTTGACTTTGGATGGCCCATTAACAACGTAATCATCAAGGCCCAATAGAAGGCCCAACAATACACCCATGTGAAATTAGGGTTTCACATAAGATGACGACTAGGGTTAAGTGTTTCTCAGTTAACCCATTAAGGACTTAATTCATTAAGTTCATCATTCTTCTAAATAAGTCATATAGTGTGATTGGGCTTAATCACACAATTCCATTATTCCAATGGCCCACAAGTGGGTCTCAATAAGTCGAAGCCCATAAATCCAATATTAGGGTTTTCTAAACCCAAATTAGGGTTTCCAACCCATCTTAGCCCAATAGGCCCATTAGTTAAGTCCTTGGATCCATTAGGGTCCATTAAGCCCATTAGACACATGTTTGGGATTTTATGCCTATTAAGCCTCATTGGGCCCATTAGGGTTTTAGTCCCTTGACCAAACATCCCCAAACTAGCAATCCCAACATAACTAAGCACACCGCCACCCGACACGGCGGCCGGTGGCGGCAGCCACCACCCTAAGGTGGTCGTTTTCAATTTCTTTCCATTATTCGAATTATTTACATTTTACAGTGAACTCACGAAATAAACATACACTATACTAATTAAACACACACTAAAATACACCCACCCACGGTGGTTCATGGTGGCAGTCACCAACCTATAGTGGTGGCTGTGGTGGTTTCTTCGGATCTTCGGCGGCCTCATCCCATCACAGTACACGGAGACACGCATCTCAAGCCTGAAAAATAAATCCAATACCCACTGAGGTGGGTGGCGAAGGCAGCAACACAAGAAAGCAAGCAGTGACGGTCGACGGCAGCTGCTCCATTATCGGCGGCAACCACCATGGCCGACCGCCATGGTGGTGTTTCGTGACTCCTCTTCGACAGAAACCACACACACTCGCGACCTCAACATGAACCCTAAACCATAGCGGTGGCTGATAGTGAAAAAATGGCGTTAGCAGTAGCCTCACGATGGAACAGTCGCATGGCAGCGTCCACAAAGACAAAACGCCTCATCAACAGCTCGGCCGGTTCTCCCATGACTGAAACGTCGGTCCTTGGGGTTTTCCCTGGTTACACACGACGCCCGACGACGGGCTAGAAGAAGCTAAGGCGGCTGAGAAGAAAGAGAAGGAGAAGGGCGGCGGTTTCTGGTGGTCGGTGTCGTCGGTGGTTGACGATGGTGTTCCATCTTCGACACTGTGTCAACGCCGGTGGTTGGTGCTCGAACTCATCAAGGTGGCAACAGCCAATAATAGGGATACAAGGTCGGCAACATCATGGGGTGGCGGCTAGGGAAGGGGAGGTATAAGGGTGGCGGCCGATGTTTTGTGTAGGGTTAGGGTTGTTGACGGGCAATCAACAGTTAAATACCCCGCTCCATGCAAACATATAGAGAAAATGACAGAACTAGTCCCTCTTATTCGAATCTCTTCAAACAAAGTCCAATAATTACCATCTAAACCCTGTCCCTTCAATTCCTCTACAAATTAAGTCGAAATTTTACTAAACAGCTCGTTTCTCAACAAATCCTTTTCAAAATCAATCCATAATTTATCTTTTTAACCCCCAATTCTCATTTATGAAATTTTCAGCCTTTCGAGACCATCCTTTAATATGTAATTATTTTTTTTAGGCTTGAATTTGTTCATTAATTTGTTTATTTATTTAATAAATAAACAGGGTGTTACAACTCTCCCCCACTTAAATTAGATTTCGTCCTCGAAATCATTTCTTACCATTCCTTACTCGCCCAACCACTCTAGTAGTTGGGTCACCAACTTGGGCACACCCTAGCCCTCCTGGGGTAGCCATGACCAATCCTCGTAAAGCCCTAAAATCCGAAGGTGAACGAATTCCCCGTAACAAGATCTCGTCTACTCCGTCTGAAGTCTGATGTCTCGAGATGATCTGTATCCCTAACAGACCACTCATACTGAATCATTATCGCTGAATCCAGTCTGTTTATCCCACAACCGACTACTTAACTTCCGATCACTTGTGGTTCCCAGTATAAAACAGGGTCACAATCCCAAATATCCTTGCATATCACTTATACTTGGCTAAGACTTTAGATAATCCCACCGTGAGTGACTTGTCACTCCCCAATAAACCATCTATTCCATGTATACTTGCAACCTAAGACACAAGTACTAATACTGCCCGGACAATGAAACTGCCCGAACACTGAAATGCCTGAAGCAGTATGTTGCCACATGGTTGATTTCCAAAATCTAACGAGACCTACTTGGTCTCAATGCGTTCACCAACTATCTGAAATACCGGGTTCCAGCCTAGCTACGGAGCCAGAGGACTCCCACTTAGTCGCCTGACACGACTTCTAAACGAAATCCTTCTCTAGAACTAGTTGAAACTAGTTATCAAGCCACTGTGGCTCTAACAACCTCTTGATCTAACTGATCGGGTCCACGCGTCACATCCTGTCATCATCCAATCCGAGACTAAAAGTGATTGCTACCTAACAAATGGTAGCCTTACATCACAAATGCCCTTAAGCAGTCCATTACTTCCCTGATCTCATAACTGTAGTGACGTTCCTAAAGTCTTATCACTAGCTCAACCAGAGCTAATCCATCTGGGTAATACCGAAATCCAATATGTGGATTTCCATATCCTTACTGTTGCACCCGAACTGGTGGGTACTACTGTTCCTTCCGTGTTCTAACAACACGCTCATGCCATCTACCAACCTAGTGAATGCTACAGCTACACCCATAGACTTACAACACTCTATCACTATCTAGCTGATGGTGAATGCTACGGCTATACCTGCAGTCTTACAACACTTCTCATGTTAACTAACCACTGGTGAATGCTACGGCTACCCCCGCAGTCTTACAACACCTCCCATACTAACTGATCGCTAGTGAATGCTACGGCTACCCATGTAGTCTTACAGCACTTTCCATACCACCTGATCGCTAGTGAATGCTACGGCTACCCCCGTAGTCTTACAACACTTTCCAAACCGGGTCAAACACGCACTCGATCTAACCCTCAAATAAAATTGAGTCCTAACCAGAACTCTAACTTAGTTCCCGAAATCTGCTATCATGTGACCCCACTGTATCAATACCGCACCCATGCCCGTGATCGAAGCGTCACGGTAAACCATGAAATCATCCACACCCTTTGGCAGGGTGAGAATCAATGCATCGCACAACCGCTGTCTGAGAGCGTCGAAGGCTGCCTGTTGCCCAGGCCCCCAGGGAAGGGTCGTCGAATTCTTGGTCAGTCAGGTCAAAGGACCCACAATCTCGGAGAAGTCCCATAAAAACTTCTGGTTATAACCCGCTAGACCTAGGAAACTCCGAATCTCGGTTGGAGACCTCGGAATCTCCCACTACATCACTTCCTCTATCTTAGCCGGATCAACAAGAATGCCCTTCTGGTTGACAAGGTGCCCAAGAGATTGCACCTCGCACAACCAGAACTCACAGTTGGATAACTTTATAAAAAGTCTCTCCCCCACTTAGATTCGACTTAGTCTTCACATTACATGAGAATTGAAGGATTCCCAATCCTCCTCGCTTTCTAATATCCCATTGATGACAACCTGTGCCTACCCATGCTAGCGTTTAATCACCGATTAAACCTTGAGATCTCCCATCCTCAGAAACCTCGATGAGTACTCTTGAAATCCAATCCCCTTCAGCTGACATGACCAACCCCGCTACCCTATAGCAGCCTAAACCCTTGGAGTGACAAACTCCCTTGTGTACCTTCTCGTACGCGCTGCACTGACTCTGGCCCTGCTGGCCTTTCACCCGATGATCAGAAGTCATGGATCTCTTCCCGGGACCCTCTACTATATGCACCTGGCACGCACCTCTTTCTAGGGTGCTCCCAAATCGATCCCGCATCTGCAACTCTTGGAAATCATATCCTTCAGGTTCTGATACCCTACCACGCTCACTAGCTCATTTTCCAATGGCTAAGCAGCAACACTAGAACATCCTTTGTCCCCATACTGGGTCACAAACTCTTCCCTGAAGCTTCTTAGATTTTTCGAGTATGGATCCTATGCTTTCAGTAGTACGGGCCCAATACTACCTTCCACACCTATCCATACTTTCCTCAGCAATCCTCCCGAATCCTCCAAGTCACTTGCTCAACTGGTACACCCAAGTCTCACTGAACCTCACTACTAACCCACTGAGCATATCCTAGGCTTTCCTAGGTTCCGTACTCATCCAGTCCTCAGCTGCTAAAGAACTTCCCATAATGTCAACTAGCTACCTCATGAATATAGCCACTCGCGACTTAGCATATTCACTTAGTAGCTAGCTCACATTACTAAGAGTCCCTCAAAGCACCAAGCAACCAACATTCAGACAATGGAAAATCTCACCAACATATTCCAATCAAATTAGTCTATCCTCTTGTTACGGATCTATACTAGCATGCGATTATGAGTCTCACACAATCAGGCATAACCTAAACAAGCTATCATATCACTAACTGATCAGTACTATCATGTAATTCATCAAGCACATACAGCAGGCATATAAGGCATCTTCCTAGATCCTTGGCCCTAGTCTAGCATGCAGTTCTCATAATCATATCATATCATAAAACAACATGTATGGGTATCTTGGGGAAAACTTACTTGAGCTCGGCTGATTGCACGCATCACACACCTTGTTCTTTTCAAAGTTCTTTTCTCCGTCCAAATTCTTTTCAAATTCTTTTGATAAAATGATTTTCTTTTGACAATTTTCATACCAAGCCCTCAGTTTGAGTCCAGACACACCCGAGAGTGTGCCCGAATCTCTCAAACCAAGGCTCTGATACCAACTTGTAACATCCCAAAATTCAAGGCCAAAACTTTCATTTTTAATTAGGTTATTACATAAAACCAAAGTGTGAATAATCAAAATATAATATTGTGAAGCCATATCAGAGTATAATCCCAAGGATCTCGTGTGCGGAAAACATAGTGTGATACGCTGCAATCAAGCCGACTCCTTTCCTTTGCAAACAAAGCACCTGAAACCAAAACTGTAAACCGTAAGCACGAAGCTTAGTGAGTTCCCCCATCATACCACATACCACGTAATGCCATCGGTATCTTTCAACCGGTAACTGCCATCGGTATCTTTCAACCGGTATCCGCCATCGGTATCTTTCAACCGGTCACCGGGGACTATTTCACCCCCACAACCATCACATAATAATATATCATAAACATATTGGTCACATACTAATATCATAGCATACTGATCACATACTAACATCATAACATATCGATCACATACTAACATCATAACATAATGATCACATACCAACATATCGTAAACAAACAGATAAGCCTTGAATGGGTTCTGTATACCCCTTCGGTATCTTTCAACTGGTATCCGCCATCGGTATCTTTCAACTGGTATCCGCCATCGGTATCTTTCAACTGGTAACCGGGGACTATTTCACCCCCACCACTATCATATAATAACATGTCATAAACCTATTGGTTCCATGATAACATAACATAAACATACCGAATCACATAATGACATATCTGTAACACCAAAAATTTCAAAACAATTTTTCATTTAAAAATAATCGTTTAATTCTTAAAAACACTTTGCTTAAAATCTTATTCATAATCGAATTACAAAACATAACTCCATTTTTCACTTGCATAATAAACCAGGACCCTTAAAACATGACTCTTTCTCTGGTGTGTACAATCGAGCCGGTGCCGTCCCTTGATCCTGAGATAAACCTGAAACACATAACGCAAAACACTGTAAGCACGAAGCTTAGTGAGTTCCCCAAAATACCACACGTAATACATATTAGCCACTCGAGGCTATAACTCTGTGGGTTCGTGGACCCTACTCTGTGAACCTTCCGGTTCTAACTCAGTGAACCTTCCGGTTCTAACTCTGGGAACCTTCCGGTTCTAACTCCGTAAACATGCACATCATAAATCACATAGAAATAATGTAATACAACACATAACATACACAACATACAAATACTCTGTCACATAACTCTAGTTACCTACTCAAGGTAAAGCATAGTGAGAAGACTCACCTCGCGTATCTCGGTAACTCGTAAATCCCTAAAATCACTAGTGCTCGATCTCCCGAGCTATAGTCCTCCTATAACACAAATATATCTCTAATTAACACTTTCCCAACCAGGGTTGACTAACTCTATCAAGTCAACACCAGTCAACTCTGGTCAATGGTCAACGGTCAACCCAACTCGCCGAGTCTGGCGTGGACTCGCCGAGTCCCTACGGGGACCCGATTCCTCTGAATCCCTTCCGACTCACCGAGTCACTCACCCAACTCGGTTACTCTACCCTTGGTTCGAAAACACAGAACAACTCGCTCCAACTCGTCGAGTCTGCCAATGGACTCGACGAGTGCATTCCATGCACAACCCCAAACGACCTTCTGAGGTCAGATCTGCTCCACTAACTCATAGATCCAGTCTTTCCAAGCTTATTTATCACGTAAAGTTTATGTCTTGGCGCTCATATCACACCTATTGACTCATAAATGGTGTTTTAACCTCAAATACAAAGATCCCAAACCAAAACCTCCATAGACTCATATAAAGCTTGGACAAAGAGACACTCTGGACCTCCAAGGGTCCAGATCCAGAACCTAACTCGCTTAAGGGACCATAGAAGCACTAGATCTAGTCACAAAAGGGCTCAATAAGCCCTAAATCAACATGAACATCACCTCAACAAAAAATGGTTCGAAAATAGTACCTCAAACG
Organism: Lactuca serriola; assembly: GCF_051521515.1. NCBI lineage: Eukaryota > Viridiplantae > Streptophyta > Magnoliopsida > Asterales > Asteraceae > Lactuca > Lactuca serriola. Next base: position 160,195,783 of record NC_136416.1, on the reverse strand, counting down.
TGATGTTCTGGACCTCAGATCTTCAGGAAGTTAACCCTTTTGCTTCCTCTTGGCTATAGCTTCCTTTCCCTTGCTAAACAACACCTCCAAGGTCGATAATGGCTCCTTCTCTCACTCCAAACGCTCAAGCTCACTAGGGTTTCGCTCTGGGGGCTGGTGAGCACAAATGACGGCCATAAGGCCCTTTAAATAGGCCCCAAACCCGTGTAATTAGGGTTTCATTAAACAGCGTGGACTCGCCGAGTCCACCAATGCGACTCGTCGAGTCCGGTCATTAATCCGGGTGAGAAATCGTGTCTCTACTCGGCAAGCCTACGCACTAACTCGCCGAGTTCTTCCACAAAACTCAAAATAAAATGAATAAATATAATACCTGAAATTCCGGATGTTACAATATCATAACCATACTGGTCACTTAATAAAATATCATACATGGGTTCTATCTACCCATTCGGTATCTTTCAACCAGTAACCGGGGACTATTTCACCCCCACCACTATCATATAACAACATGTCATAAACATATTGGTTCCATGATAAAATAACATAAACATACTGAATCGCATAATGGCATATCATAACCATACTGGTCACTTAATAAAATATCATACATGGGTTATGTCTACCCCTTCGGTATCTTTCAACCGGTAACTGCCTTCTGTATCTTTCAACCGGTAACTATGGGCTATATCACCCCTACCGCTACTAACACATATGTCATAGCATCCTAGCACATAAAGCATATCAGATAACAACACACCAGATAATTATCACAAAGACAATCATCTAACAAATAACTCCTACTAGTGGGTCGGCATTGTGGCCGCAGACCCACTCCTATTGGAAGGTAAGTCACCTCACACTTCTTAAGTCCCGTAGACTCAACCGCACACTGCTAAAGTCCCGCAGACTCGACCCCAGTTGCTAGATGACAGATTCCCGATCTGTCAATATCAAAACATCACCCAATTAATAATTGGTTCCCAACACATAACCGATAGTACATTCTTTGGATAATTACTACATTACCCCCAAGCTTGGCTCATTCAAGCCCAAGGCCCAATCCATAGGCCCAAGGTCAATTAGGAATCAAGCCCAACACATGGCCCAATTTTCCAAATTGGGCCCAGGCCTATACATGGTCTTATTCTAAGGCCCAACATCATATAATCATTAAGGCCCAAACTATGGCCCAATTTTCCAAATTAGGCCCAAACCCCTTACATGGGCCTTACCCTAGGCCCATTAAGTACTCTAGTCGATTTGCTTGACTTTGGATGGCCCATTAACAACACAATCATCAAGGCCCAATAGAAGGCCCAACAATACACCCATGTGAAATTAGGGTTTCACATAAGATGACGATTAGGGTTAAGTGTTTCTCACTTAACCCATTAAGGACTTATTCCATTATGGACTTATGTGATTGGGCTTAATCACACAATTCCATTATTCCAATGGCCCACAAGTGGGTCTCAATAAGTCCAAGCCCATAAATCCAATATTAGGGTTTTCTAAACCATAATTAGGGTTTCCAACCCATCTTAGCCCAATAGGCCCATTAGTTAAGTCCTTGGATCCATTAGGGTCCATTAAGCCCATTAGAAACATGTTTGGGCTTTTATGCCCATTAAGCCTTATTGGGCCCATTAGGGTTTTAGTCCCTTGACCAAACATCCCCAAACTAGCAATCCTAACACAACTAAGCACACAGCCACCCGACACGGTGGCCGGTGGCGGCAGCCACCACCGTAAGGTGGTGGTTTTCAATTTCTTTCCATTATTCCAATTTTTTACATTTTACAATGAACTCATGAAATAAACACACACTAAAATACACCCACCTACGGTGGTTCATGGTGGCAGTCACCACCCTACAGTGGTGGCTGTGGTGGTTTCTTCGGATCTCCGACGGCCTCATCCCATCATAGTACACAGACACACACATCTCAAGCCCGAAAAATAAATCCAACACCCACTGAGGTGGGTGGCGAAGGCAGCAGCTCAAGAAAGCTAGCAGCGACGGTTATGACAACCCGATATTTCAACTCTTTGTAATGACCTAAAAAGTCAAGTATTGTAACCACCTTTGAGTTAATAAAATTAACTTTGATAATAAAATGTCCAAAAATTTTCTATTTAAATTCCTACTATGTTTAATGTCACTAAACCGTGATCGTACGTAAAAAGAATGCCCAAGTCCGGCTTCGTAAATTGAAGTTATGATTTTTCCAAAGTTCGGCTTAGCAACAGACAGCTAAAAACTCGAATCGGAGATCGAGCGACTTTTGGCCGGAATGACCTAAACGAGAATCGAAGGTCTCGACAACGGTAATTCAGTGGTAAAAAGTCTGGCAAAAACCGACGTTAGATAAAGAAGTTATGAATTTCTAAAGAAATTCCTTAAACACGACCTTTTTAAAATAAATAATAAAAATAATTTCGAAATTTGCCGACGGAGTCTAAACTAAAGTTGTAGAGCGTAGTCACACTAACGCGTGGATATAAAGACCATCAAAAACGGAATTCGTATGAAGAAGATATGAATTTTAGAAGTTTATTAATTAAATTAAATATAAATTTAATTATAGTTGTTTGGTATTATCCGAAGGGAGTCAGCAGAGAGGGCCGAAGTACGCCCTGCGTACCCTCGTACGCCCCGCATACTCAAGGCCAAGGCCTCGGATCGTCCACGTCCTGGTCTATGCGAAGCTAGCTTGTCCCATCCGAAGTCCGAGGCAGTCGAGGATTCGGTCATGCGTTACGTACGCGTACGCCCCGCGTATCGAGGCGGTTCCAGCCCCTATAAAAGGGATGCGAGGGTTCCGAAGAAAGGGCTCCATTTCTCTCCTTTCTTTTGTGTTCTTGCCTCGTTTTCCGTGCCCGTTCTAACCCAAAGCCCCGGTCATTTTGCTCAAGTCCCGAAGGTCGTTTTTACTCCCGAGATTCCCGAGAATCCCGAGAAAATCCGTTTCCCGAGACGAAATTCTGCTCGGTTTCCATCTCGCTTTCTTCAAACTTTCAAGTGAGTTCATACCCCTTAATTAACCTTTTAAATGTTGTATAAATGCTTTTATATGCTTTCAAGGGGAGGGGGGGGGGAATACAAGTAAAACACACGAGTATCATCGTGTGTTATATAAAGAACTTTTATATGCTTTTATTTAACCAAATCATATGTTATTTATAAACTTTATAGGGAACTCTCGTATATAAAATATGTTACAATAGCATTCTATCTTTTGAAATATAAATTGTTGTAATGCATGTATAAACTAAACATTTTCTTAGATTATATGTATACTTGTCTGTCTTAGGCTCTACAAAAATCTATACTTTCATAACAAGTGATTCCTTTTCTAGATATTTCTAAACAAACGAGACACACTTTTAGAAAGCTATAATAGGTATAGTTTTACGAGGATATTGCTAACTTTTACATACTAGAAACATGATTTTCAAGAAGTCACTTTCATATACAAGAACAAACGAACATTTTTAACATGTAAATCTGTTTTTATACCACGGTTTGTGAGACATTAACTTCACGTACGTTCGAGTACACATTTCAAGTCCTGTATTATATACCAGAATCCCTTGGAGGGGGAGCATGGAGTTTGTGTATAGATCTATATGGGCTTGACAACCCGCGCCTTGACTGTTAGCTACAGTCCACCATTTGGGGTGACAAACGTCATAACATTCCAACGCCTGAAGAACGTTGTGTATAGGCATTCCGAGTCAATAGTGTGGTTATAAAACTCACATAGGGTATTAAAAATACATTGATTTACGAGGTTTTTCAAACATATTGGTTATTTTACACTTACATACATTTTTAGAAACAAACATTAGTCTTGAGAGAAGGCTACTTTTATACTAGTGGAAAATATAGGATTTTCTAGAAACAAACAAACAAGGACAAAACATTTCATTTCTTACAAACATTGTCATTTAATACTTATGAAACTCACCAGCTTAAATGCTGATCTACTCTTTCAAAATTACTTGTATGTCCTAGGGATTCAGTAATTTCAGGTATCAATATGCTTTTGAAGAAGGGATGCTGCGGCGCCAGTTTAATCTCATATTTTGACATCATATTGTAATTGGTTTTGAACATGTAACTTTTGACAAATGTAAACTTTCAATTATATATATGATGGTTGTATTTTTTTTCTTTACTATGTATTCATTTGTTACGTTACCACATGAAGTCATCCGCCCCCGAACGTTTCCGCCGTTCAGGTTTGGGGGTGTGACAGATTGGTATCAGAGCAATGTTTATAGTGAACTAAGTATATCTAACCACATAAGATATACAAACTATAAATGCTTAAGGGACTAATACTCTCTGAAAAAACATTTTTCTTTTGTTTTTACGCTTAAGCTGCGTTACGTTTAACTTAAATAGTTAGTTCATTTAAGTACAAATACATGCATACAACAAATTATTTTCATGATATCTAACTATACAACAAGTATTTAGACAAGTTGACACTACGATTAAGACTCGATATATGTAATCAGATTTGGGACAAATATAGCGTGATCAACTATATTTGCCCGAGATTGGACCAACGTATATCGAGGAATGCTCGTAGTAAGCAACAAGTCAAACTTACCAAAACATCACAAGAACCAAACACAAGAAATTAAATACTATAGGAGTATTTGCTACATAAACTAGTTTAAACTTACATGTTTAATCTTACATGTTTCAACTTTATTCAATTCTTATAACCCTATTTCTCGTACAGTCAAATGGATGGATTTCACCACCCCGGCGACCCCTACTTTCCCAACCAAGGCAACGGAGGATGGGTCGAAGATGATCCCAAAGAGGACGAGGAACCCATAGAAGTGGATGATGACTCCGGTACCGACTCAGAGCCGGAAGTGATCAACCCACCACCCGTACAACCTCCCGTCTTCGTAAGGAACTTTCAAGGACCGATTCCCGTCTGGGTAAGTTACCTCCACCATTGGAGCCAACAATAAAACCTACGCCCTCCCTACGACATGTGCCGGAACTTCTACGATGTCCGCTGCGGAGGTTCGGCTGATCGGGCACTCCCAGTAATGGTGGGCAAGCTAGCCAATCAGTCCTATCAATCCGGAGTTCAAGCTAGCCGGCTTCGGGATGTCAACGTGGAAGTACAGGTTCACACTTCCGACATCCGTAGGCTGGACAGAATGCAAGACAATGCTCAACTCCAAACCGAGGCATTCCAAGCGCAAATGATTGCAGCCCTCGCCGAATTGAGGGAACAACAAGTTGCTTTTGATAGGCGTCTAATGGAGTCAAAGCAATCGGATGCGGAGTCAAGCTCCAAGCGCAACCTATGTCGCAAGTAGTGCTTGCAAAAATCTCAAATTTTGTTATAAGTTAGGACCTTGGCTAAAAGTCTTTAAATTTCTCAAACTTTGTAACCGGAGACCCTTATAGGGGTCAAATTTTCATGATCATTGTATCAACTATTATATTAATATAAGTGGCACTATTATTACTACGTTGAGTATTTCATTAAATCCTTGAAAAGTCATCGAGAAACCAAATGCTTGATTCATATTTTCAGTCTTACAAATAACTTTCATTCCTCTATTTTAAGACTCATACTATCATCTGTTGTCAAGCTATAGCAAATTTGGTTCATAAGACACATTCAGTTTCTATACTAAGTAATTCTTATCGTTATCTTTTCAACCTTTAGTTGAAGGATACCTCCGCGTAGGAACCCAAGGCGAAACAACGGTGGGGAAGCACCTATACCACCACCACCTCCACCACCTCAATTTGATAATGTCATGTTCCAAGCAGCAGTCACCGCAGCAGTAGCAGCTGCCATGTCACAGATCAATAACTCGAGTACTACTGGCTCGGGAACTGGCACACACCTATCGAACCATGGCGAGAGTCATGGGCAACCCCGAGAATGCACCTATAAGGACTTTACTAATGCTAAACCCCGGATGTTTTATGGAACTGGTGGTGTGATAGCCCTGAGGCAGTGGATTGAAAGGACGGAGTCAGTCTTTGAAATTTGCTCCTGTCCCGAGCACAACAAAGTCAAGTTTGCAACTTTCACCCTTATTGATAGAGCTTTAACTTGGTGGAATGGCCACGTTAAAGTACTTACCCTAATAGTGGCAAACTCCATAAGCTGGGAGAGCTTAAAAGTCATGATGATGAGAGAATACTGTCCACGAGGAGAGATTCAAAAACTCGAGCACGAACTCTGGACTCTTGGAATGGTTGGTAACGACATCGCGACTTATACCAACAGGTTCTGCGATCTGGCAATCCTTTGCCCAGATATGACTACTCCTGAGAGCAAGAAAATAGAGAGATACATTTGGGGACTGTCGCCCCAAATTAGGTCAAGCGTGTTAGCTTCAAAACCTGACACTTTTGAAAGTGCCAAGGAACTGGCACAATCTCTTGTTGATTATGGAGGTCATCAGAACTCAACGGTTGCTACACCAGAACCACAAAAGGGAAACAAAAACAACAATAACAAGAAGAGGGTATGGAATAAAGGGAAGGGTGGGTCTTCCCAAGAATCCGTGAAAAAACAACTGGTTTCAGTGAATGCTGCCACTGTGCCTACTACAGTCCCTACAAATCCCTACCCAACAAAGACTTATGGGGGTAATCTTCCAAAGTGCACCACATGCACTTACCACCATCATAGACCTTGTCGGAAAATGCAGCGCTCCAACTGCAACAGGAAGGGACACACTGTCCGTTTCTGCAAGGATCCCGCAAAGCCGATCACTCAGGTTCCCAGCGCGGGTATAGGCCAAACTTGCTACGGTTGTGGCGAGGTGGGCCACTACAAGAGGAACTGCCCAAAGGCAGAAAATACCAGTGGGATGGGACGAGTTTTAGCTATAGGACACGATGAAGCCGTAGCTGATCCGACTGTAGTTGCTGGTACGTTCCTTCTAGATAGTTCATATGCATGCATATTATTCGATAGCGGAGCGGAGAGAAGCTTCGTGATTCAAAACTTTATTCACTTACTTAAACCTAAACCTAGCAAGTTAGAAAAATCATTCACTATGGAGATGGCCAATGGAAAAAATGAAAACACGAACTGCATATACATGGACTGTACGTTAACTTTAGACGGTCATTCTTTCCCAATCAATCTCATTCCGGTCCAAATTAAAAGTTTCGACATCATAGTCGGCATGGATTGGTTGAGTCTTCTTCGCGCTGACATCATGTGCTTTGAGAAAGTAGTTCGTCTTAATCTCCCTAACAACGAAACATTAGTGATTTACGGCGACAAATCAAGTACAAACCTTCGCATCATTTCGTGCATCCAAGCTCGAAAGTGTTTACGGAAGGATTGTCGAGCATTCCTAGTGCACATTGTCGATACAAGTCAGGAACTGAAGGACATCAAGAACATTCCAGAAGTACGCGACTTTCCCGATATCTTTCCAGAAGAACTACCGGGATTACCACCACAACGCCAAGTCGAGTTCAGAATCGACTTAGTTCCAGGGGCTACCCCAGTAGCGAAATCGCCTTATCGTCTCGCACCAGAAGAGATGCAAGAAATTTCTAGTCAACTTAACGAACTCCTTCAAAAAGGATTCATAAGACCAAGTTTCTCACCTTGGGGAGCACCAGTCTTGTTCGTAAAGAAGAAAGACGGATCGTTCCGTATGTGCATTGACTACAGAGAACTGAACAAACTTACCATCAAAAACCGTTATCCTCTACCCCGTATTGACGACCTATTTGATCAACTTCAGGGAGAAAACTACTTCTCAAAGATAGATCTACGATCCGGATATCACCAATTACGAGTACTAGAGGGAGATATTCCCAAGACAGCTTTCCGAACTCGTTATGGACACTATGAATTTGTAGTGATGCCGTTCGGATTAACCAACGCACCAGCAGTATTTATAGATCTAATGAATAGGGTGTGCCGTCCTTACTTGGATCAGTTCATCATCGTCTTTATCGATGATATCCTTATCTACTCCCGAAGTAAGGAAGAGCATAGTCAGCACCTACGAAAAGTCCTATAAACACTGCGATCGGAGAAACTCTGTGCGAAGTTCTCTAAATGCGAATTTTGGATTCGAAGAGTCGGATTTTTGGGCCACGTTGTTAGCGAGAAAGGGATACACGTGGACCCCTCCAAAATTAAGGCCATTGAGAACTGGTCGGCACCAAAGACACCTACAGAGATTCGTCAATTTCTAGGTCTCGCTGGCTACTATCGCAGATTCATAAAGAACTTCTCTAGCATTGCGAAACCTCTTACTACATTAACCCAGAAAGGCGTGGCCTTTGACTGGGATGCGAAACAAGAGAAGGCATTTCAAACACTGAAACAGGCCTTGTGCACCCCACCGATACTATCCCTCCCCAAAGGGATAGAAGATTTCGTAGTGTATTGCGATGCATCAAACCAAGGACTTGGTTGTGTTCTTATGCAGAGAGGGAAGGTTATTGCTTATGCCTCCCGACAACTTAAGACACACGAAGTGAACTATATGACCCACGATCTTGAGTTAGGAGCAGTGGTATTTGCTCTGAAGATCTGGAGACACTACTTATACGGGACAAAGAGTACTATTTTCACCGATCACAAGAGCCTTCAACACATTTTTAATCAGAAGGAACTCAACATGCGACAACGACGATGGGTTGAGTTACTCAATGACTACGAATGTGAGATTCGTTATCATCCTGGCAAGGCCAACGTGGTGGCTGACGCCCTCAGTTGAAAGGAATACACTGGTCGGAGGGTCAAATCTCTGACTATGACCATCCATTCCCACTTATCCACACAAATTAAGGAGGCATGAATAGAAGCTTTGCAACCTGAAAATGTGGCGGGTGAATCCCTGCGAGGAATGGAAAAGAATCTAGAAGTCAAGGGTGGCGGAGCATATTATCTCATGGACCGAATCTGGACACCGAAACATGGTGGTTTCAGAGACGTAATCATGACCGAAGCACACAACACAAGATATTCCATCCACCCAGGTTCAGATAAAATGTATCTGGATCTTAAGAAACTGTACTGGTGGCCTAACATGAAAGCAGAAATTGCTACCTTTGTAAGTAAATGCCTTACTTGCGTAAAGGTTAAGGTCGAGTATCAAAAACCGTCAGGATTACTACAATAACTGGAGATACCAGAATGGAAATGGGAACGGATTACTATGGACTTCATAACCAAGTTGCCCAAGACGACGGGTAGACTTGATACCATATGGGTCATCGTCGACCGATTGACCAAATCCGCGCATTTCCTACCAATCAAAGAGACTGACAAAATGGAAAAGCTTACAAGAACTTATATAAGGGAAGTAGTGCGACTGCACGGTGTTCCGATATCCATTATCTCCGATAGAGATAGTAGATTCACTTCAAGATTCTGGCAGTCACTACAAAGTTCCCTGGGACTAGGCTAGATATGAGTACATCCTACCACCCATAAACAAACAGGGAAAAGTGAGAGAACGATACAAACTTTGGAAGATATGCTGAGAGCCTGTGTGATCAGTGTTCTAAAAGGCGCGCCATGGCGAGTGCCAAGGCGCGCCATGGCGTGAGGCGCGGCGTCGCCGTTACGAAAAGCTTCATAACGTTGCTGTTAGGCGTGGCGCATGACAAGGCGCGATATGGCGTGACATGGCGCGTTATGGCGTGTTATGGCGCGTGTTTTTTCGTTTGAGACATGTTTTTTTGCTCTTTTTTATACCTTTTCTAATCGTACATACAAGTATTGTGTTTTTTATTAACTTTCTGTTATTAGTTGTTGATATAACACTTCTAAAAACTAGATATATTTGATATAAATTTATATTTATGCGGTAATATAATTATAAATTAATACAAAATCGCCGCCTTACATCACGCCTTGAAAAACGCCATGGCTCGCCATAACTCGTTAAGCTTGAGGCTTGGTCTTGCCGCCACGCCACGCCTCACGCCTTACGCCTTTTAGAACCTTGTGTGTGTAACAACGGAAATTTTAAAACAAAATTTTCATTTCTAAAAATGTATTTTCATCCAAAACAAGTCATAAATATCCAACGTATCATGTCATAATACAAATCATATAAATCCCAAGATCATAAATCATCCATCAGTGTGTACAGATCACGCCGGCGCCTTCCCACGGTCCTCGCTAGTACCTGAAACACATACACAACAATTGTAAGCATAAATGCTTAGTGAGTTCCCCAAAATACAACTTACGCACATACGCCTTTCCAGGCCCTGACCTTTCGGTCCATGTGTCTCAGGGGACTTCCGTCCCTACTGGGTAAACCTTCCGGTCCTACCCACGCCAACCTTACGGTCCACATTACAACACCTTCCGGCCCATAACATATTCGCCTTCCGGCCCATAACATAATGCCTTCCGGCCCATAACAAGCATATCATACATAGCGCATATAACAATTAACTTATCACATATAGCACATACGTCTCATACCATATTCGACCTTCCGGTCACACAGTCAAAACCCTTCCGGGTACAGTATAGTGAGAAGACTCACCTCGTGAATATCGATAGCTAGCAAATCCAAAAATCACTCGTGCTCGATCCTCCGAGCTACAATCTCCCTATATCATCATACGTTTCTTATTAACACTTTTACCACTAAGGTTGACTACCCTTTTTAAGTCAACACTAGTCAACTCTTGGTCAACGGTCAACTTTGACCGGACTCGGCGAGTGCACTAGGGCGACTCGGCGAGTCTAGACATTTTCACCAACTCTCTAGGATTCCCTTTTTAGACGTCGAGTACTCCCCCCTGACTCGACGAGTTCCACCTGGAAGAATCGCGGGGCCACCCCGACTCAACTCACCGAGTCTCAAGAACAACTCGGCGAGTCCCAGTTCAACTCAGACCACCTGTCAACCCTCTCTAACTCGCCCTGACTCACTGAGTCAACCTATGACTCGACTGGACCATTCACTGGGCGATCTAAGGGCAATCTTCAAGCTACTCGCCGAGTCTGTTCGTCGGACTCGGCGAGTCCATGCCATGCAACCACTCCAACTTCCTTCTAAGGTCAGATCTGCTCCAACAATTCATAGATCTAGCCTTCCTAGACCGATTCATCACGTAAAGTCCTTATCTTGGTGTTCATAACACACCCCATGGCTCATAAATGGCATTTTGACCTAAGGCATAAGGATTCCAATCCAAAACCTCCATTGATTCACAAAAAGCTTGGCCAAAGGGACACTCTGGACCTCCAAGGGTCCAGATCTATGGTCTAAATCGCTTAAGGGACCAAGGGAGCACTAGATCTAGCCACAAAAGGGCTCAATAAGCCCTAAATCAATGCAAACATCAACATAGAAGAGGATAGCTCGAAGATATTACCACAATAGCGATGTTCTGGACTCCAAACTCTCAGAAAGTGGCTCCTCTTGCTTTCCCTTAGCTGATCCTCCCTTTCCCTTGCAAGATGACACCTCCAAGATCAATAATGGCCTCCTACTTTGCTCCAAACACTCACACTCGATTAGGGTTTCACTCAAGGTACTGGTGAGCACAAATGACGGCCATAAAGCCCTTTAAATAGGTTCCAAACCCGAGAAATTAGGGTTTCATTAAACAGCACGGACTTGCCGAGTCCATACCTTGGACTCGCCGAGTCCAGGCGCGAACCCGCGTCCAGAATCGCGATCCTACTCGGCAAGTCTGAGCTCCAACACGCCGAGTCCCCTCACAAACATCAAAAATTGAAAGCATAAAAGATACCTGGAAATCCAGGCTGTTATAGTCTGTGATTGACTTTGGAAAGGCATGGGATATCCATTTACCCCTTGTCGAATTTTCATACAACAATACTTATCATACAAGCATAAAGGCTGCTCCGTTTGAAGCCCTCTATGGTCGAAAGTGCAGATCCCCTCTGTGCTGGACTGAAGTTGGCAATACCCAGTTAGCTAGAGGACGAGTTCCTGAAAGCACTCTCATCGGTCCGGAAATCATACGAGAAACGACAGAGAAGATCGTTCAAATTCGTGAACGGTTAAAAGCCTCCAGAGACCGACAGAAAAGCTACGCTGACCAAAGGAGGAAACCTTTAGAATTCCAGGTAGGAGACCACGTTTTATTGAAGGTCTCACCGTGGAAAGGTTTAATACGCTTTTGGAAGCGTGGGAAACTAAATCCAAGATACACAGGGCCTTTCGAGATTCTTGCTAGAATCGGCCCTGTGGCTTACAAACTTAACCTACCGCGTGAACTTAGTAACATACATCCAACCTTCCATGTCTCGAACTTGAAAAAGTGTCTGTCCGATGAGACTCTTGTTATTCCACTCGACGAGATCGAGATCAACGAGAGCCTCAACATTGTGGAAGAACCGGTAGAAATCATGGACCGAGAGGTCAAACAAACAAAACAAAGTCGCATACCCATCGTGAAGGTTCGCTGGAACGCCAAGCGTGGACCTGAATTCACATGGGAACGCGAAGATCAGATGAAACAAAAGTACCCTCATCTTTTTCTCTGATCCACTAGTATCTTTACTACTTTAAATTTCGGGACGAAATTCCCTCTAACGGGGGGATGATGTGACAACCTAATATTTCAACTCTTTGTAATAACCTAAAAAGTCAAGTATTGTAGCCACCTTTGAGTTAATAAAATTAACTTTGACAATAAAATGTCCAAAAAGTTTCTATTTAAATTTCTACTATGTTTAATGTCATTAAACCGTGATCGTACGTAAAAAGAATGCCTAAGTTCGGCTTCGTATATTGAAGTTATGATTTTTCCAAAGTTCGGCTTAGCAATTAGCAACAGACAGCTAAAAACTCGAATCGTAGATCGAGCGACTATTGGCCGGAATGACCTAAACGAGAATCGAAGGTCTCGACAATGGTAATTCAGCGGTAAAAAGTCTGGCAAAAACCGACGTCAGATAAAGAAGTTATGAATTTCTAAAGAAATTCCTTAAACACGACCTTTTCAAAATAAATAATAAAAATAATTTCGAAATTTGCCGACGGAGTCTAAACGAAAGTTGTAGAGCGTAGTCTCACCAACGCGTGGATATAAAGACCATCAAAAACGGAATTCGTATGAAGAAGATATGAATTTTAGAAGTTTATTAATTAAATTAAATATAAATTTAATTATAGTTGTTTGGTATTATCCGAAGGGAGTCAGCAGAGAGGGCTGAAGTACGCCCTGCGTACCCTCGTACGCCCCGCGTACTCAAGGCCAAGGCCTCGGATCGTCCACGTCCCAGTCTATGCGAAGCTAGCTTGTCCCATCCGAAGTCCGAGGCAGTAGAGGATTCGGTCATGCGTTACGTACGCGTACGCCCCGCGTATCGAGGCACTTCCAGCCCCTATAAAAGGGATGCGAGGGTTCCGAAGAAAGGGCTCCATTTCTCTCCTTTCTTTTGTGTTCTTGCCTTGTTTTCCGTGCCCGTTCTAACCCAAAGCCCCGGTCATTTTGCTCAAGTCCCGAAGGTCGTTTTTACTCCCGAGATTCTCGAGAATCCCGAGAAAATCCGTTTCCCGAGACGAAATTATGCCCGGTTTCCATCTCGCTTTCTTCAAACTTTCAAGTGAGTTCATACCCCTTAATTAACCTTTTAAATGTTGTATAAATGCTTTTATATGCTTTCAAGGGGGGGGGGGGGAATACAAGTAAAACACACGAGTATCATCGTGTGTTATATAAAGAACTTTTATATGCTTTTATTTAACCAAATCATATGTTATTTATAAACTTTATAGGGAACTCTCGTATATAAAATATGTTACAATAGCATTCTATCTTTTGAAATATAAATTGTTGTAATGCATGTATAAACTAAACATTTTCTTAGATTATATGTATACTTGTCTGTCTTAGGCTCTACAAAAATCTATACTTTCATAACAAGTGATTCCTTTTCTAGATATTTCTAAACAAACGAGACACACTTTTAGAAAGCTATAATAGGTATAGTTTTACAAGGATATTGCTAACTTTTACATACTAGAAACACGATTTTCAAGAAGTCACTTTCATATACAAGAACAAACGAACATTTTTAACATGTAAATCTGTTTTTATACCACGGTTTGTGAGACATTAACTTCACGTACGTTCGAGTACACATTTCAAGTCATGTATTATATACCAGAATCCCTTGGAGGGGGAGCATGGAGTTTGTGTATAGATCTATATGGGCTTGACAACCCGCACCTTGACTGTTAGCTACAGTCCACCATTTGGGGTGACAAACGTCATAACATTCCAACGCCTGAAGAACGTTGTGTATAGGCATTCCGAGTCAATAGTGTGGTTATAAAACTCACATGGGGTATTAAAAATACATTGATTTACGAGGTTTTTCAAACATATTGGTTATTTTACACTTACATACATTTTTAGAAACAAACATTAGTCTTGAGAGAAGGCTACTTTTATACTAGTGGAAAATATAGGATTTTCTAGAAACAAACAAACAAGGACAAAACATTTCATTTCTTACAAACATTGTCATTTAATACTTATAAAACTCACCAGCTTAAATGTTGATCTACTCTTTCAAAATTACTTGTATGTCACAGGTATTCAGTAATTTCATGTATCAATACGCTTTTGAAGAAGGGATGTTGCGGCGCCAGTTTAATCTCATATTTTGACATCATATTGTAATTGGTTTTGAACATGTAACTTTTGACAAATGTAAACTTTCAATTATATATATGATGGTTGTATTGCTTTCTTTACTATGTATTCATTTGTTATGTTACCACATGAAGTCATCCGCCCCCGAACGTTTCCGCCGTTCAGGTTTGGGGGTGTTACAACGGTCGACGGCAGCAGCTCCATTATTGGCGGCAACCACCATGGCCGACCGCCATGGTGGTGTTTCGTGACTCCTCTTCGACAGAAGCCACATGCACTCGCGACCTCAACACGAACCCCAAACCACAACGATGGCTGACGGCGGAAAAATGGCGTTAGCAGCAGCCTCACGGTGGAACAGTCGCATGGCGGCATCCACAAAGACAAACCGCCTCTTCAACAGCTCGGCCGGTTCTCCCACGACTGAAACGTCGGTCCCTGGGGTTTTCCCTAGTTACACACGACGCCCAGCGACGGGCTAGAAGAAGCTAAGGCGGCTGAGAAGAAAGAGAAGGAGAAGGGCGGCGGTTTTTGGTGGTCGCTGTCGTCGGCGGTTGACGATGGCATTCCATCTTCGACACTGTGTCAACGCCGGTGGTTGGTGCTCGAACTCGTCAAGGTGGCAGCAGCCGAAAATAGGGATACAAGGTCGGCAACATCATGGGGTGGCGGCTAGGGAAGGGGAGGTATAAGGGTGGCGGCCGATGTTTTGTGTAGGGTTAGGGTTGTTGACGGGCAATCAACAGTTAAATACCCCGCTCAATGCAAACATATAGAGAAAATGACAGAACTAGTCCCTCTCATTCCAATCTCTTCAAACAAGGTCTAATAATTACCATCTAAACCCTGTCCCTTCAATTCCTCTACAAATTAAGTCCAAATTTTACTAAACAGCCCCTTTCTCAACAAATCCTTTTCAAAATCAATCCATAATTTATCTTTTTAACCCCCAATTCTCATTTATGAAATTTTCAGCCCTTCGAGACCATCCTTTGCTATATAATTATTTATTTTAGAGCATCAATTCGTTGATTAATTTGTTTATTTTTTTTTAATAAATAAACAGGGTGTTACAGCATGCCTACCCAAGGGAAAAACCATCTGACTCGCCGAGTTGTTCTTCAACTCGTCGAGTTTTATGGTGATCTTCATCGGACTCACCGAGTTGTTCATCCATCTTACCGAGTTCAATGACCATCTTCATGTGACTCGCCGAGTCCATCCAGTCCTCTTTCCATACAGACTTGTTTTAAGCCATGCAGCGGCTCCAAATCACATATCCAAGCTTCTAAAGCATACTTACCACGTAAAGTTGCAAACTTTCCGTGCATGCATGGTTATAAAGGCTCCAAATGTCTATTTTGAGTTCTTAATGGAGCTTCTAGTCAAAGAGGGACTCCAACCACAACCAATACAACAACTTTATGACTCTAGCATCCAAGGAGGGTCCGGATCTGAAG
Source organism: Lactuca serriola (assembly GCF_051521515.1). Lineage (NCBI taxonomy): Eukaryota > Viridiplantae > Streptophyta > Magnoliopsida > Asterales > Asteraceae > Lactuca > Lactuca serriola. The sequence continues at coordinate 160,179,679 of NC_136416.1, read as the reverse complement.
TTACAACTTCAGATCTAGCCCATAGCTCAACATCCCAACTTGAAGGTCCATAAAAAGCCCTAGAATCAACCAAAGGGAAGAAAAGGAAGTAAGAATGGTACTTTGATACCTTCAAACGATGCTAGTTGAGGCAAAACCCGCTTCCCACTCCTTTCTTGCTTCAATTTCATTTGCAATCTTAGCTTCCTTCCTCCAAGATCCTCTTTTCCAAGTTTCAAACCCACACCAAGGCACACACACACACGAATTAGGGTTTCATGGGTTCTCAAAGACTGTAAGGGGTCCCAAAGGAGGCTGAGGCTCCTTTAAATAGGGGTGTAAACCCCGGGATTTAGGGTTTCATCTGCCAGATCCTACTCGCCGAGTCCTAATAGTGGACTCGCCGAGTAGGTCACTAACCACGCGTTCTCACCCCACTGCTACTCAACGAGTAGGTCGACCAACTCGTCGAGTAGAGCTTTACCCAGAAGTTCTTAATTACTTAATACCTGAGGATCGGGGCGTTACAATACTCTTCCATGCAACTAACAATTTCTTGATTGACAACAAATTAACAGACGATTTGAATGGCAAAAAATCAACAAATGAAATCTTGAATGGCAAAAAATCAACGGACAAAATCATGGACGATTTCATTGAAAGGGTAAAGTTTTTTACTCTCAAGCTTCTTTCGTATAGTTTAACGAGTTAAAAGCTTAATTGTTATATAAACATGTAACAGTCACACATAGACACGTGTTAGCACAATGAGCAATGAATTTCGTATACTTCCAGGTATGTGATCAGCAAAAGGGTTAGGATAGTTGGGTCAATTATGGTCGATCCAACTTAGGGCAAAAGGGTTTTCAGTATTGAAGGGCAAATTGGTCAATTGACATTATGTTTTTAAATTAAAATGATTATAAAATATAAAAAATGATTAAAAACATTTTAAAAATGGTTAAAAAGTAAATTTGGGCAAATATGATATTTTAAATGTTAAGAAAGGTATGTATGACATTTAGATTTAATGTCGGGTAAATATGATATTTTACAGCTTAATAAGGGCACACACAGAATTTTCTCATCTTATTAAATAGACAAAACTCTAAAAATAGTCTACATGGTATGGATTTTTTTAGGGTTTAATTGAAATAATGACTTTTGGGTTAGATGATTCTTTTCATCGAATTTATTTGTGGTTCAGGTCTTTTCTAAAACTGAAATGACTATTATACAATTTTATTTTTACTTTTACACTTTTTAATATATATATATATATATATATATATATATATATATATATATATATATATATATATATATATATATAGGTTCAGGTTCATTTGAGACCATTCTAATTTTGTGAGACCGTAAGACCAAATCTAAAAATAATTTTAAAATGCAAAATAAATGGAAAAATCCAAAAATTCTTTTTTTAAATATTAAATCTGGGACATGAATTAACTAAAAAAAATTAAAAAAAAATAAAAAAATATATAAAAAATCCCGTTTTTTTTTAAAATACGTGAAATATTCTAATAGAATATTACAATGTACATGTTCTAAAAAATAAATTTAAAATGCAAAATAAATGGAAAAATCTAAAAATTATTCTTTTAAATATTATTTTCGGAACTTAAATTAACTAAAAAAAATAATAATAAAAAAAAATTTTAGAAATCCTGTTTTTTTTTTTTAAAATACGTTAAATATTCTAATAGAATATTACACTGTACATATTCGAAAAAATAATTTTAAAATGCAAAATAAATAGAAAAATCCAAAAAAAAAAAATTTAAATATTATTTTCGGAACTTGAATTAACTAAAAAAATGCGTCTTACGGTCTCACAAAATTAGGCCGTCTCACATGAACCTAACCCTATATATATATATATATATATATATATATATATATATATATATATATATATATATATATATATATATATATATATATATATATATATATATATATATATATATATATATATATATATATATATATATATATAGGCTTAGGTTATTTTATTTTTACTAAGTATTGTGTACCTGAATGTACAGATCTGGACCAATGGATAAAATTAATCAATGGACATCATTTGAGAGTGTATGATATTACAATGGGGTAACATGTAGCATATAATCACACAATTTTAAGCAAAAGGGTATTTTGGACAATAAACTACATTTATAAAAGAAAATTTTTGGATTTTTAGGGATGATTAATTATCCTAATTTAAAAAAATATATATATATGAATTTTTTTAATTAAATCAATTTCAATTTTTTACCAATTTTATTCTGTCAGAATATTTTTTGTTAGAATGATGCTCTTTCATAATTTTATTCTAATAGAATATTATTTTGTTAGAATGATGCTCTTTCTGAATTTTATTCTAATAGAATATTATTGAAGATTAACAAAATTTTTGAATCAGATGTTGAAAAATAACAAACATTCTAATATATTCTTATACATCCGAATTTAAATACAAATTTATACATATTCTTATAGACTAAAATCTTTATACATTTTAATATAATTATACATATTCTAAAAGAATATCAAGGTCTTTAACATCTTCTTCCAGCCATTCCTATCACAAATACAACAAAAACTAATAATTGTTAAAAACATGTTACTTGCAATTAACTATCACTTAATATATTCTGGTAGAATACATAGAATATGACAGAATACATATAATGCATTCTGGCAGAATACAAAATCTGGTAGAATACATTCTGATAGTATATAAAGGCACATGCAATTATAATTACAAAACATTTAAAAGTAGATCTCTAAAAAACTAAACCATCAAATCTAAAGGCACATGCAATTATAATTACAAAAGTGTCCTTATCAAATTTTAAGACTTCTATTTGTGCAAACAGAGTTCTTTTTTTTTCCAAACAGCATCAGGTAGGCAGTTACAAAACGACAATACATATTTGTGGTTAAGATTCTTTTATTTTATGCATATGACTTTTCAAAATTCAACGTTCTTAAATTATTTAAATCATCGTAGTCATAACTCATATCAAGAATCTATTAGTTGTAACTTGTACGAATTCTGAGTAGTTAACAACCATTTCCAAACGCTCCTTCATATGCTTCGCAGATTCAACTTCATAAAAAGCCCAAAAGCTTAAAAAAATAAAAAGAAGGAAGATTGATTAAATATTGTAACACCCAGAATAAGAAAGACCAAGAAAGGAAAGGAAAACCCAAAGTTAAATGGGTAAACTCGTCGAGTCCATGGGTGAACTCGGCGAGTTGGAGCGGGACCCGTGTCGGGGTTTAAGTGACCGACTCGGCGAGTCAGGTTTGGGTTGGAGAAACCTAATTTTCGGGCTTAATGCCCTATTTAAGCATCATTTCAGGCCTTCACCCCAGCCTCCATCACTCCCTCTACCTTCGCTTGAAACCCTAAGCAGCCATTGAGTGTCATTGAGCTTCTCTTGCCATTTTTGAGTGATTAAAGCTATAAGGAAGAAGGAAGACTTTGGGTGATTCAAGAAGTAGCAGTGGACTCTGTGTGATGTGTCATTTCAGATCCTAGAAAGGTATGAAGCTCATACCTTGGCTGTTATTCACTTAGATCCTCCTTCCTAGTTAGATTTTGTCATTTTGGGCCATTTCCAAGGCTGATTCGTGTATTGAGCCTTTGTGAGCAAAGAGAACTTCGGATCTAGGGATTGTCTTGGCCTAGAAACCCATAAAGCAGCAGTCTTTGGTGTGTTGGTGAAGCATGCTTGTCACTAAACCAAGCCCTAGAATGTTTTAAGCCTTTAGCATCTTGGTTTCACGTAAAGTTTCCAACATTACGTGAAAGTTGGGACTTAGAAGAGTGGATCTGCAGTTTGGATCCCCTGTATGGTTCGAAAAGACACTGTATGGATTAAGAGCTGAAGCTACTCGGCGAGTCACATGGGTGGACTCGGCGAGTTGGATGACGATAGGCTGGAACTCGACGAGTTGTAGGAACAACTCGACGGGTCTGTTGAAGATTGTCTAGGACTCGGCGAGTCTGTTCTTGGACTCGACAAGTCGGGTCGAAGAACCCCCCCCCCCCAAACCCTTCGAGTCAAGACTCGGATCAGTGAGTTGAGTGGGGACTCAATGAGTTGGACAGGTCAAGACTCGGAAATCGGTAGACTCGGCGAGTCAGGGGCTGACTCGACGAGTCGAGTCGCGAATGAAAGGATTCTGAGCTAATGAACTCGGCGAGTCAGTAGGAAGACTCGGCGAGTAGGGTTGACCTGGAAGGTTGACTTTGACCAGGACTTTGACTTTGACCAGAGTTGACCTTTGGAGATCAGTTAAGCTAAGGGATATATGTTTTAATATTGGTAGCTCCGGGGGCTAGTGGAGCAGCGGTTCAGGGAATTGTCGGTCAGCATCCGGAGGGGTTATCAGCAAGTTCAATAGTACCAGGTGAGTCTCCTCACTGTTTGTATGGGTTTAAGGCACCAATACCGGCCCATCTAGTTTTTGTATGCTAGGAAGACCCGGGGGTTAGCCCTAGGCATTATGCATGAAAGACTAGGAGGCGGCTCCTGGCACACAGTATGTTATTATGTATGCTAGGAAGACCCGGGGGTTAGCCTTAGGCATTATGCATGAAAGACTAGGAGGCGGCTCCTGGCACACAGTATGTTATTATGTATGATAGGAAGACCCGGGGGTTAGCCCTAGGTAATATGTATGTAAGACCAGAAGGTGGATCCTGGCGCACTGTATTCCATTGTGTATGAAAGACCAGGGGGTGGCCCTTGGCATCTGTCTGTAAGACCCAGGGAATGGCCCCAGGCTGGACCAAGAAGACCACGTGCGGCCCGTGGCACAACCACCAGAATATGTTTGGCACATAGCACGTTAGCAACACTATGTTTGGCACATAGTACCTTACTTGATTATGATATGTTGATTATGTATGGCTCTTGGCTAAGTATGGCATGTTTGGATCAATTGGTTGTATGGTATGTGGTATCTAGGGAACTCACTAAGCTTCGTGCTTACGGTTTCCAGTTTTGGTTTTAGGTATCCGGTTTTCAGAAAAAGGAGCTCGGGAGGGTTGCAGTGCACACACCATGACAAGTTAACCTGGGATGTTTTGACTCTGATAATTTAACAAGCGATTTGGAAATGAAACTATGATTTGTCATATAAACCCTTTTTGTATGTTTGAATAACTTTACACTATGATTTAGTAATGTTTTTTTTAAAGAAATTTTTGGCCTTGAATTTTGGGACGTTACAAGTTGGTATCAGAGCCTTACTTTGAGGGATCCGGGCACACTCTCGGGTGTGTCTGAACTCAAACTGAGGAAGTGGTATAAAATTTTCAAAAGAAAGACCATAATTATAAAAGGATTTTGAGGGAAGAAAAAGGGTTTTAGAAAAAGCAAAAAGGAACTTTGGAAAGAGAAAAGGGTGTGGTGCATGCAATCAGCCGAGCTCACGTAAGTACCCCAAGATACCATATAAGTTATGTTATGATATGATTATTAGAACTGGATGATAATTTAGGACTAAGGATCTAGGGGGATGCCTTATGTGCCTATTATATGTATATGATCTTTATGAGATGCATGCTAGAATAGATTCCTGACTAGGGGATAGAGCAATATGATTGTATTATGTGGTTAGATTTTCCCTTGTATGAATGATGCTTGCTTTGTGCATTGTGGGATTCTGAGTGATGAGAATTAGCCATTAGGTGAATACGTCACGTCACATGTGGTCAGGGTTGAATAATCTCAGAGTGTTGGATTTGGCCCTATTGCGCAGCTCTCGTCTAAGTCTAACCGTTGTAAGGACGAGTCTTTTACTCGAAGGATTATCTGAGCCTCATCACATGTGATGGTATTCAAGTGATGGCTAATTGGCATCACAAGGAGGCCTTCAGCAGCCTAGGACTGGTTTGAGTTGAGTCAGCGGTTTCCCTAGGGTAAGCCTAGGATGAGAAAGTATTGGACGCTGTAGTAGTAGAGAAAGGGACCTTGTAACATCCCAAAAACACAGTCTGAAATTTTCGTTTTAAATTAGTAATAAAACCATATTCATCAAACGTCATATAAGAATCATAAACAATGTATCTCAAAATATCTTAACAACTATCAAATATATCAGAGTATAAACATCCTAGGCTAAACAAATGGTGTGTGTACTGCAATTTTCCCGAGCTCCTCTTTTGAAAACTGAGTACCTGAAACCAAAACTGAAAACCATAAGCATAAAGAACTTTTATATGCTTTTATTTAACCAAATCATATGTTATTTATAAACTTTATAGGGAACTCTCGTATATAAAATATGTTACAATAGCATTCTATCTTTTGAAATATAAATTGTTGTAATGCATGTATAAACTAAACATTTTCTTAGATTATATGTATACTTGTCTGTCTTAGGCTCTACAAAAATCTATACTTTCATAACAAGTGATTCCTTTTCTAGATATTTCTAAACAAACGAGACACACTTTTAGAAAGCTATAATAGGTATAGTTTTACAAGGATATTGCTAACTTTTACATACTAGAAACACGATTTTCAAGAAGTCACTTTCATATACAAGAACAAACGAACATTTTTAACATGTAAATCTGTTTTTATACCACGGTTTGTGAGACATTAACTTCACGTACGTTCGAGTACACATTTCAAGTCATGTATTATATACCAGAATCCCTTGGAGGGGGAGCATGGAGTTTGTGTATAGATCTATATGGGCTTGACAACCCGCACCTTGACTGTTAGCTACAGTCCACCATTTGGGGTGACAAACGTCATAACATTCCAACGCCTGAAGAACGTTGTGTATAGGCATTCCGAGTCAATAGTGTGGTTATAAAACTCACATGGGGTATTAAAAATACATTGATTTACGAGGTTTTTCAAACATATTGGTTATTTTACACTTACATACATTTTTAGAAACAAACATTAGTCTTGAGAGAAGGCTACTTTTATACTAGTGGAAAATATAGGATTTTCTAGAAACAAACAAACAAGGACAAAACATTTCATTTCTTACAAACATTGTCATTTAATACTTATAAAACTCACCAGCTTAAATGTTGATCTACTCTTTCAAAATTACTTGTATGTCACAGGTATTCAGTAATTTCATGTATCAATACGCTTTTGAAGAAGGGATGTTGCGGCGCCAGTTTAATCTCATATTTTGACATCATATTGTAATTGGTTTTGAACATGTAACTTTTGACAAATGTAAACTTTCAATTATATATATGATGGTTGTATTGCTTTCTTTACTATGTATTCATTTGTTATGTTACCACATGAAGTCATCCGCCCCCGAACGTTTCCGCCGTTCAGGTTTGGGGGTGTTACAACGGTCGACGGCAGCAGCTCCATTATTGGCGGCAACCACCATGGCCGACCGCCATGGTGGTGTTTCGTGACTCCTCTTCGACAGAAGCCACATGCACTCGCGACCTCAACACGAACCCCAAACCACAACGATGGCTGACGGCGGAAAAATGGCGTTAGCAGCAGCCTCACGGTGGAACAGTCGCATGGCGGCATCCACAAAGACAAACCGCCTCTTCAACAGCTCGGCCGGTTCTCCCACGACTGAAACGTCGGTCCCTGGGGTTTTCCCTAGTTACACACGACGCCCAGCGACGGGCTAGAAGAAGCTAAGGCGGCTGAGAAGAAAGAGAAGGAGAAGGGCGGCGGTTTTTGGTGGTCGCTGTCATCGGCGGTTGACGATGGCATTCCATCTTCGACACTGTGTCAACGCCGGTGGTTGGTGCTCGAACTCGTCAAGGTGGCAGCAGCCGAAAATAGGGATACAAGGTCGGCAACATCATGGGGTGGCGGCTAGGGAAGGGGAGGTATAAGGGTGGCGGCCGATGTTTTGTGTAGGGTTAGGGTTGTTGACGGGCAATCAACAGTTAAATACCCCGCTCAATGCAAACATATAGAGAAAATGACAGAACTAGTCCCTCTCATTCCAATCTCTTCAAACAAGGTCTAATAATTACCATCTAAACCCTGTCCCTTCAATTCCTCTACAAATTAAGTCCAAATTTTACTAAACAGCCCCTTTCTCAACAAATCCTTTTCAAAATCAATCCATAATTTATCTTTTTAACCCCCAATTCTCATTTATGAAATTTTCAGCCCTTCGAGACCATCCTTTGCTATATAATTATTTATTTTAGAGCATCAATTCGTTGATTAATTTGTTTATTTTTTTTTTAATAAATAAACAGGGTGTTACAGCATGCCTACCCAAGGGAAAAACCATCTGACTCGCCGAGTTGTTCTTCAACTCGTCGAGTTTTATGGTGATCTTCATCGGACTCACCGAGTTGTTCATCCATCTTACCGAGTTCAATGACCATCTTCATGTGACTCGCCGAGTCCATCCAGTCCTCTTTCCATACAGACTTGTTTTAAGCCATGCAGCGGCTCCAAATCACATATCCAAGCTTCTAAAGCATACTTACCACGTAAAGTTGCAAACTTTCCGTGCATGCATGGTTATAAAGGCTCCAAATGTCTATTTTGAGTTCTTAATGGAGCTTCTAGTCAAAGAGGGACTCCAACCACAACCAATACAACAACTTTATGACTCTAGCATCCAAGGAGGGTCCGGATCTGAAGTTACAACTTCAGATCTAGCCCATAGCTCAACATCCCAACTTGAAGGTCCATAAAAAGCCCTAGAATCAACCAAAGGGAAGAAAAGGAAGTAAGAATGGTACTTTGATACCTTCAAACGATGCTAGTTGAGGCAAAACCCGCTTCCCACTCCTTTCTTGCTTCAATTTCATTTGCAATCTTAGCTTCCTTCCTCCAAGATCCTCTTTTCCAAGTTTCAAACCCACACCAAGGCACACACACACACGAATTAGGGTTTCATGGGTTCTCAAAGACTGTAAGGGGTCCCAAAGGAGGCTGAGGCTCCTTTAAATAGGGGTGTAAACCCCGGGATTTAGGGTTTCATCTGCCAGATCCTACTCGCCGAGTCCTAATAGTGGACTCGCCGAGTAGGTCACTAACCACGCGTTCTCACCCCACTGCTACTCAACGAGTAGGTCGACCAACTCGTCGAGTAGAGCTTTACCCAGAAGTTCTTAATTACTTAATACCTGAGGATCGGGGCGTTACAATACTCTTCCATGCAACTAACAATTTCTTGATTGACAACAAATTAACAGACGATTTGAATGGCAAAAAATCAACAAATGAAATCTTGAATGGCAAAAAATCAACGGACAAAATCATGGACGATTTCATTGAAAGGGTAAAGTTTTTTACTCTCAAGCTTCTTTCGTATAGTTTAACGAGTTAAAAGCTTAATTGTTATATAAACATGTAACAGTCACACATAGACACGTGTTAGCACAATGAGCAATGAATTTCGTATACTTCCAGGTATGTGATCAGCAAAAGGGTTAGGATAGTTGGGTCAATTATGGTCGATCCAACTTAGGGCAAAAGGGTTTTCAGTATTGAAGGGCAAATTGGTCAATTGACATTATGTTTTTAAATTAAAATGATTATAAAATATAAAAAATGATTAAAAACATTTTAAAAATGGTTAAAAAGTAAATTTGGGCAAATATGATATTTTAAATGTTAAGAAAGGTATGTATGACATTTAGATTTAATGTCGGGTAAATATGATATTTTACAGCTTAATAAGGGCACACACAGAATTTTCTCATCTTATTAAATAGACAAAACTCTAAAAATAGTCTACATGGTATGGATTTTTTTAGGGTTTAATTGAAATAATGACTTTTGGGTTAGATGATTCTTTTCATCGAATTTATTTGTGGTTCAGGTCTTTTCTAAAACTGAAATGACTATTATACAATTTTATTTTTACTTTTACACTTTTTAATATATATATATATATATATATATATATATATATATATATATATATATATATATATATATATATATATATATAGGTTCAGGTTCATTTGAGACCATTCTAATTTTGTGAGACCGTAAAACCAAATCTAAAAATAATTTTAAAATGCAAAATAAATGGAAAAATCCAAAAATTCTTTTTTTAAATATTAAATCTGGGACATGAATTAACTAAAAAAAAATTAAAAAAAAATAAAAAAATATATAAAAAATCCCGTTTTTTTTAAAATACGTGAAATATTCTAATAGAATATTACAATGTACATGTTCTAAAAAATAAATTTAAAATGCAAAATAAATGGAAAAATCTAAAAATTATTCTTTTAAATATTATTTTCGGAACTTAAATTAACTAAAAAAAATAATAATAAAAAAAAATTTTAGAAATCCTGTTTTTTTTTTTTTTAAAATACGTTAAATATTCTAATAGAATATTACACTGTACATATTCGAAAAAATAATTTTAAAATGCAAAATAAATAGAAAAATCCAAAAAAAAAAATTTTAAATATTATTTTCGGAACTTGAATTAACTAAAAAAAATGCGTCTTACGGTCTCACAAAATTAGGACGTCTCACATGAACCTAACCCTATATATATATATATATATATATATATATATATATATATATATATATATATATATATATATATATAGGCTTAGGTTATTTTATTTTTTACTAAGTATTGTGTACCAGAATGTACAGATCTGGACCAATGGATAAAATTAATCAATGGACATCATTTGAGAGTGTATGATATTACAATGGGGTAACATGTAGCATATAATCACACAATTTTAAGCAAAAGGGTATTTTGGACAATAAACTACATTTATAAAAGAAAATTTTTGGATTTTTAGGGATGATTAATTATCCTAATTTAAAAAAATATATATATATGAATTTTTTTAATTAAATCAATTTCAATTTTTTACCAATTTTATTCTGTCAGAATATTTTTTGTTAGAATGATGCTCTTTCATAATTTTATTCTAATAGAATATTATTTTGTTAGAATGATGCTCTTTCTGAATTTTATTCTAATAGAATATTATTGAAGATTAACAAAATTTTTGAATCAGATGTTGAAAAATAACAAACATTCTAATATATTCTTATACATCCGAATTTAAATACAAATTTATACATATTCTTATAGACTAAAATCTTTATACATTTTAATATAATTATACATATTCTAAAAGAATATCAAGGTCTTTAACATCTTCTTCCAGCCATTCCTATCACAAATACAACAAAAACTAATAATTGTTAAAAACATGTTACTTGCAATTAACTATCACTTAATATATTCTGGTAGAATACATAGAATATGACAGAATACATATAATGCATTCTGGCAGAATACAAAATCTGGTAGAATACATTCTGATAGTATATAAAGGCACATGCAATTATAATTACAAAACATTTAAAAGTAGATCTCTAAAAAACTAAACCATCAAATCTAAAGGCACATGCAATTATAATTACAAAAGTGTCCTTATCAAATTTTAAGACTTCTATTTGTGCAAACAGAGTTCTTTTTTTTTCCAAACAGCATCAGGTAGGCAGTTACAAAACGACAATACATATTTGTGGTTAAGATTCTTTTATTTTATGCATATGACTTTTCAAAATTCAACGTTCTTAAATTATTTAAATCATCGTAGTCATAACTCATATCAAGAATCTATTAGTTGTAACTTGTACGAATTCTGAGTAGTTAACAACCATTTCCAAACGCTCCTTCATATGCTTCGCAGATTCAACTTCATAAAAAGCCCAAAAGCTTAAAAAAATAAAAAGAAGGAAGATTGATTAAATATTGTAACACCCAGAATAAGAAAGACCAAGAAAGGAAAGGAAAACCCAAAGTTAAATGGGTCAACTCGTCGAGTCCATGGGTGAACTCGGCGAGTTGGAGCGGGACCCGTGTCGGGGTTTAAGTGACCGACTCGGCGAGTTAGGTTTGGGTTGGAGAAACCTAATTTTCGGGCTTAATGCCCTATTTAAGCATCATTTCAGGCCTTCACCCCAGCCTCCATCACTCCCTCTACCTTCGCTTGAAACCCTAAGCAGCCATTGAGTGTCATTGAGCTTCTCTTGCCATTTTTGAGTGATTAAAGCTATAAGGAAGAAGGAAGACTTTGGGTGATTCAAGAAGTAGCAGTGGACTCTGTGTGATGTGTCATTTCAGATCCTAGAAAGGTATGAAGCTCATACCTTGGCTGTTATTCACTTAGATCCTCCTTCCTAGTTAGATTTTGTCATTTTGGGCCATTTCCAAGGCTGATTCGTGTATTGAGCCTTTGTGAGCAAAGAGAACTTCGGATCTAGGGATTGTCTTGGCCTAGAAACCCATAAAGCAGCAGTCTTTGGTGTGTTGGTGAAGCATGCTTGTCACTAAACCAAGCCCTAGAATGTTTTAAGCCTTTAGCATCTTGGTTTCACGTAAAGTTTCCAACATTACGTGAAAGTTGGGACTTAGAAGAGTGGATCTGCAGTTTGGATCCCCTGTATGGTTCGAAAAGACACTGTATGGATTAAGAGCTGAAGCTACTCGGCGAGTCACATGGGTGGACTCGGCGAGTTGGATGACGATAGGCTGGAACTCGACGAGTTGTAGGAACAACTCGACGGGTCTGTTGAAGATTGTCTAGGACTCGGCGAGTCTGTTCTTGGACTCGACAAGTCGGGTCGAAGAACCCCCCCCCCCCCCCCCCAAACCCTTCGAGTCAAGACTCGGATCAGTGAGTTGAGTGGGGACTCAATGAGTTGGACAGGTCAAGACTCGGAAATCGGTAGACTCGGCGAGTCAGGGGCTGACTCGACGAGTCGAGTCGCGAATGAAAGGATTCTGAGCTAATGAACTCGGCGAGTCAGTAGGAAGACTCAGCGAGTAGGGTTGACCTGGAAGGTTGACTTTGACCAGGACTTTGACTTTGACCAGAGTTGACCTTTGGAGATCAGTTAAGCTAAGGGATATATGTTTTAATATTGGTAGCTCCGGGGGCTAGTGGAGCAGCGGTTCAGGGAATTGTCGGTCAGCATCCGGAGGGGTTATCAGCAAGTTCAATAGTACCAGGTGAGTCTCCTCACTGTTTGTATGGGTTTAAGGCACCAATACCGGCCCATCTAGTTTTTGTATGCTAGGAAGACCCGGGGGTTAGCCCTAGGCATTATGCATGAAAGACTAGGAGGCGGCTCCTGGCACACAGTATGTTATTATGTATGCTAGGAAGACCCGGGGGTTAGCCTTAGGCATTATGCATGAAAGACTAGGAGGCGGCTCCTGGCACACAGTATGTTATTATGTATGATAGGAAGACCCGGGGGTTAGCCCTAGGTAATATGTATGTAAGACCAGAAGGTGGATCCTGGCGCACTGTATTCCATTGTGTATGAAAGACCAGGGGGTGGCCCTTGGCATCTGTCTGTAAGACCCAGGGAATGGCCCCAGGCTGGACCAAGAAGACCACGTGCGGCCCGTGGCACAACCACCAGAATATGTTTGGCACATAGCACGTTAGCAACACTATGTTTGGCACATAGTACCTTACTTGATTATGATATGTTGATTATGTATGGCTCTTGCCTAAGTATGGCATGTTTGGATCAATTGGTTGTATGGTATGTGGTATCTAGGGAACTCACTAAGCTTCGTGCTTACGGTTTCCAGTTTTGGTTTTAGGTATCCGGTTTTCAGAAAAAGGAGCTCGGAAGGGTTGCAGTGCACACACCATGACAAGTTAACCTGGGATGTTTTGACTCTGATAATTTAACAAGCGATTTGGAAATGAAACTATGATTTGTCATATAAACCCTTTTTGTATGTTTGAATAACTTTACACTATGATTTAGTAATGTTTTTTTTAAAGAAATTTTTGGCCTTGAATTTTGGGACGTTACAAGTTGGTATCAGAGCCTTACTTTGAGGGATCCGGGCACACTCTCGGGTGTGTCTGAACTCAAACTGAGGAAGTGGTATAAAATTTTCAAAAGAAAGACCATAATTATAAAAGGATTTTGAGGGAAGAAAAAGGGTTTTAGAAAAAGCAAAAAGGAACTTTGGAAAGAGAAAAGGGTGTGGTGCATGCAATCAGCCGAGCTCACGTAAGTACCCCAAGATACCATATAAGTTATGTTATGATATGATTATTAGAACTGGATGATAATTTAGGACTAAGGATCTAGGGGGATGCCTTATGTGCCTATTATATGTATATGATCTTTATGAGATGCATGCTAGAATAGATTCCTGACTAGGGGATAGAGCAATATGATTGTATTATGTGGTTAGATTTTCCCTTGTATGAATGATGCTTGCTTTGTGCATTGTGGGATTCTGAGTGATGAGAATTAGCCATTAGGTGAATACGTCACGTCACATGTGGTCAGGGTTGAATAATCTCAGAGTGTTGGATTTGGCCCTATTGCGCAGCTCTCGTCTAAGTCTAACCGTTGTAAGGACGAGTCTTTTACTCGAAGGATTATCTGAGCCTCATCACATGTGATGGTATTCAAGTGATGGCTAATTGGCATCACAAGGAGGCCTTCAGCAGCCTAGGACTGGTTTGAGTTGAGTCAGCGGTTTCCCTAGGGTAAGCCTAGGATGAGAAAGTATTGGACGTTGTAGTAGTAGAGAAAGGGACCTTGTAACATCCCAAAAACACAGTCTGAAATTTTCGTTTTAAATTAGTAATAAAACCATATTCATCAAACGTCATATAAGAATCATAAACAATGTATCTCAAAATATCTTAACAACTATCAAATATATCAGAGTATAAACATCCTAGGCTAAACAAATGGTGTGTGTACTGCAATTTTCCCGAGCTCCTCTTTTGAAAACTGAGTACCTGAAACCAAAACTGAAAACCATAAGCATGAAGCTTAGTGAGCTCCCCCAAACTACCACATACCATACAATAACATGTAAAACAATTACTGGGCCTTGCCCACTGCATCGGACCGAAGTCCAGAAACTGCATCGGACTGAATTCCGGAACCAACCAGGGCCTTGCCCTCTGCATCGGACTGAAGTCCAGAACTATCCAGGGCCTTGCCCTCTGCATCGGACCGAAGTCCGGAACTAACCAGCGCCTTGCCCTCTGCATCAGACCAAAGTCCGGAAACTGACTGAACATTGCATAGCATAATCATAGCTACTAACATAACACATATAATGCATGCTGCATCGGAAAGAGTCCGGAACACATAACACAAAACATGATTGAATCACAAAGACATCAAGCACTCTAACTACTGCATTGGACCAAGGTCCGGAACTAACTGAACATAGCATAACATAATCATAGCATATAATATGAACACATATACTGCATACCGCATCGGACCATAATCCGGAACACACAACTCATACCATGTCTGTATCACAAAGACACCAAGCATACTGAACTACTGCATCGGACTGAAGTCCGTAACTACTGCTAACTTAAAAGGGCCAGCATTGTGGCCGTAGACCAGTTCCTACTAGAAGGAAACTCACCTTACACTGCTGAAGTCCTGCTGACTAAATCCCACACTGCTGAAGTCCTGCATACTCAAACCCAACTGCTGGATGACAGATTCCGAACTGTCAATACGAAAACATCACCCAATTAATAATTGGGCTCTACTACATAACTATAAATACATACTTGGATAATTACTACATTACCCCTGATTTGGCTTATTCAAGCCTAAGGCCCAATCCAAAAGGCCCAAAAGTCCGACTATGGCTTAAAGCCCAACATATTGCCCAATTTTCCAAATCACGGCGGCAGTGGCATCACCGGAAGGCGGCAGTAGCAGCGGCCACCATGGCAGGCGGCCATGGTGGTTCTTCTCTTCGAATTCCAGCTAGCAACAATCTCACAGCACCTCTCGGTTCAACATGACAGGTGATAACCCACGTAGACTCGACTGCCCCTTCGGGGTGGTGATCATTACCGGAGCAGCAGAAACAACCCCATGGCGGTGAATGGAGCGAAAAGAGAAGAGAAGAACGGCAGCAATGGTGTTGGAACAAGAAAATGACACCCGAGGGTCACCCGATAGCAACAACAATTCCATATTCATGGTCACAGAAAAGAACGAAAGGGAAAGGAGGTGAGTGGCGGTTGGGTCTTACCGGCCGTTTCTCGTTCATTCACGCCCAACAGATGACAAACGCTGCTCCAAAGATCGATCATCAGCGATTATCCATGCTGTTCATGACGTCTCTGACAGCGCTGTTATGGCGCTCATCGGTGGTGCAGTAGCGGCGGACGATGGCTACCCAACTGATCGGAACAGTGGACTAGGGGGGGCGACTTCATACATGGCGACTGAAACCATTTTTCTAGGGTTAGGGTTCACATATCGCTTATATACCCGATGCCTTAAAACACATTCCCATATTAACATAATCAATCCGTCCTTCCTTCTTTTCTTTCAAAATAAGTTCATAATTTACACTTTTAACCCTGCCTTCAGAAATCTTTACAAACTAACTCCAAAACTTACATTTTAAGCCTTGATCCCATAAATTTCTTTCATAATAACTCCCTAAATTACCAATAACCCTTCAGCCTTCAAATCCTTTCAATTTAATTCCGAACTTACTCTTTTAACCCCCGACTTCTAAAATTCTTCACAAATTAGTCCGGGACTCACATTTACTAATTTATTTAAATAAACGGGGCGTTACAGACCTAGTGGAGTCAAAGCAGTTCTCGAGGAAAGTACGGATAGATGTGGAAGGTAGTATGGGCCCGTACTACTGAAAGTAGAGGATCCGTACTCGATTTGAGAAAGGCCAAGATGAGATCGAGGATCTTGTAGTGTGTTAGACCTCTCAGGAGTATGTATGATCCTGACTTTTACACGTGTATTTTCAGCATGGTGA
The DNA here is from genome assembly GCF_051521515.1 of Lactuca serriola. NCBI lineage: Eukaryota > Viridiplantae > Streptophyta > Magnoliopsida > Asterales > Asteraceae > Lactuca > Lactuca serriola. Next base: position 160,162,876 of record NC_136416.1, on the reverse strand, counting down.
CCACGCGACACGGAGCAGGAGGGGCAGGATCAGGTTCGGGCGTGGGATCCGAACAAGTTGATGATGAATTACGCGAGTTCATCGCATCTAAGATTACGAGAGGCATCCTTGAGGCGACCCCGGTCATTTTCAGGTTGATCAAGGAGGGGATCATTGAGCTGATGGAGGATCGCCTCCGAGCTTTCAGGAGTGATTTGGCGTCTGGCCAGGCGAGTATGCGCATGCCGTCCTTCAAGGACTTTAGAGGGTGTGGTGTGCCGGATTTTCATGGGGTGAAGGACCCCATTGCTGCCAGAAGATGGATCGCAGACATTGAGTCTGCACAATTGACGAGCTTCTGCCTGGAGGGGTCGAAGGTCCGCTTTGCGGCGGGATGTTTGAGGGACCGGGCCAGAGATTGGTGGGAGTCAGTTAGTGACTCATTGGGAGCCTCGGGCATCGAGGCTATGACCTGGTCAGACTTTGTGACCAGGTTTAGGGCGGAGTTTGCGCCGGCAGTGGCGCTTTAGCAGCTGGCTAGAGAATTCCTTGACATGAGACAGACGACAAAGTTGGTGGCGGAGATTACCGCCAAGTTTCGGGAGAGGGCCTTATTGGTGCCTCAGTATGCAGGGAATGATGAGATGCAGAGGACCCATTATCATGACATGTTGAGAGCTGATATTCAAGAACATGTCAGCTTCTCGGCATGCCCGACCCTGGGCTCTATGATTGCCAGGGCGCGGGAAAGGGAGATCAATCTGGAGGACATTGCGAAGAGGAAGTCAGATCAGACGTATACTTTGGAGGGTCCCGGGAAGAGACCCAAGACTTCATATCAGAGATTAGCAGGTCGGCAGGTCTGAAGTCAGTACAGCACGTGCGGGAAATCGCACGAGGGAGTTTGTCATTCCAGGTGTTCAGGCTGCTACAAGTGTGGCAATGTTGGTCACGTCAGCAGGGATTGCCCACAGGGGGCAAGCCCATTATGTTTTCACTGCAATCAGGTGGGCCACAAGAGGGCTAACTGCCCAAAGATGAGGGGAGGTGCAGGGAGTGCGTCTGCCCCAACGACCACGAGGATTACGGATGGGCGAGAGGGTAGGGCCTTGCAGTGACAGATACGGAAGATCTGGATTACAGCAGGGAATGTTGCCGGTATGTATCTATGGCTATTTTCATTTCTATGCAAATTACGGAAGTTTTTCTTTACCCCGGACTCAGGCCATTTTATGTATGATTTGTCTCTCTGCTTGTATTCGGATTGTATTTTGGAATTGTCATATGCCAATTGCATACCAGGAGCTATTAGTAGCTAGTGTAGGTCATCTTTCACTTCGGGTTCGAGTGTCTAGTATCATCTCGGTTATGGTTGAAATGGTTCAGGGAGTAGTCAGCCACCATCATCAGGGTTTGATGGTTCTAATCTTGGCGTTCGGGATGGCTTTCGGAAGCATCAAAGAAAGTGGCTTATCACCGAGGAGGTTGCCCGGAGTAGTAGTTAGTCGGACCTTAAGGGCATTAGTTGGAGATCAGGGGCTTATCAGGATCGGGGATGCAGGAGGTGTTCGTCTAGTATTCGATGATCGTACGGTATTAGGAGTGGACTAGCGATGGATCGCTAGCGACATCCAGGCGATGGTAGTTACCATGCCCTTTTGTGCAAAGGAGGAAGGAATGCAAATCCTCGGGTCTTCGCGTTTGGTAAAGACTTAGCCAAGGCTAAGTGGGGGAGAAACAATCATGCTATGGGAACAGAATAGGTTTTGGAACTAGGAAAAGTTTCGCTCTCCTGTCAGGGAGAATGATGGCCTAGGTGGCTGTATGAATTGAGAACAGTGCAAGTGGGAAGTTTGGAAAAAGTTGCCAATTGTGAGACCTCATTCTCCAGATGTCTGGTGCCAGACTGTAGATAAATCGGCCGAGAATTCCTGTTGGGAAACGAGTACCGCTTGGGGGTACTAGATTGTTCTTGTATGATTTACTATGGGTTAGTCGTAGCATTCACTACCAGTTAGCCGGTGTGGGAAGGTGTTGTCAGACTACCGGATGGTAGTAGCATTCACCAGTGGTCAGATAGTAAGAGAAGTATGGTAAGACTACGGGGCGGTCCGTAGCAATGGTTAGCAGATAGCGTCGAAGTGTGGTGCGACTACGGTATGGCCCGTAGCATTAGTGATGAGTTATAAAATAACTCTTTGATCGATTAGATCTTCATAACAGGTAAGTGATGAATGTAAAGATAGTAAAAACAAAACACAAGTATGAATCAGTATGTGTTGAATGATTAGATTACTCGATCCTCAACAGAGCTTGACTAAGAACTTCCACTGTAGAGGATTCTAGGGTTACAAAACAAGAACGATGAATAATCTGAACAATACTTCTCTAATCGTTTCTAATCCTTACGTTCTAGGATGCATGCAAGCATCTATTTATACTAAACCCTACAAAACTCACGGATGGACAGGCCTATATCGGACATATATATTGAATTAGCTAACGAGCCCAATAGATGCAACACTATACTGACCTAACAATCTCCCCCTTTGCGTCAAATTGGAGCGAGACTATCGTTTCTTCTTGCTTGAGCCAGTAGCGGGAACCTTCTTTGTTGTATCAAACAGACGTGAGATAAGTGCAATGATAGTCTGTCTGAAGCGAATGTACCATTGAATCATATCATCAAATTACTTTATATCATCCGCTGTGTTCTGCTTGCATCGATGGATGATCCCTAAAACGTGTTCCAAACAGGCAGTGGTGTAGAGATGTTTGTCTGCCAAGGCAAAAAGACATTTTTGTCCTTCGTTCGTGGTAAACATGACGGAGTTTCTCTTTGGGTCAATCTTCCCCATCTGCATCATGTTGAGATCACTGGTAGAACCAACAGAAGATATGGTAGGCTTCTTCTTGAATACGCTCGCTATCTCCTGATCCATCAAAGCAACTTCCATGACATAGCAAACAAGCATCCTCTTAAAGTGGTCGATGATCGGACCATATTCTGCTTCGTTTGTAAGAAGGATGTTGTGCAAGATAATCCAGTCATGGGGATTAAGGTTGGGAAGATCTGCAAGTGAGATGGCATGTTCGGTCTTGGCATATCCCCGTAGTACCTTGAACCGAACGTTGGTGAAGTTGCTTTCCGTGAACGGCTTCAGGACCCGAACATTGATGATTTTCTGAGCGCTCCAAGTTTGGTATTGTGGTTGAGCTGCCTTCAGATAAAATTCGACTAAGTCCCGATCAACCTGTGGATGAGGATGGGGGAACTCAGCAATGTTGGCAAAGGCATGAAAAACAAATGCCTTTCGGGTCAGTGGCATATCGAACCGGGAGTCGACAGTGTTAGAACGATCTAAAGAGATCACAGGTTCTAGCCACAAGATACTGGGTGTTTCGATGGCTTCTTTAATCAGCTTCTCAAGAGTCCACGGAGGAAAAAGAGTTTTCCTGCTCTCGAGAAGGTCGTGGGCTTCTTTCTGTCTTCTTTTGGCTTCTTCGGCCTCTCTAGCCACACGAGCATTGATATCAGCCTCTTTATCTCGACCTTGTTGCTTCAGAAGGTTGGCAATTGTCTCTTTATCATATTCATCGCTCTCCTCAGCAATCTTCTTGCCCTTATCTTTTACACCGGAACCGGAGGCTTGGCCTACTGGAGGAGGTTCGGTTGTGTGTGTTGCTGTTGAAAAAGGAGGCGGTTGAGACATATTCACTTTTTCTCCCCCTTGTTTCGGAATGGACACGAAATCAAGGAGCCCCTCAATTTTGCTCAGTAGAGAGAGGGCGGGAGCAAGCTTCTCTGAAAGGTCACGCCTCACAGAATAATTGAGGATCGGGTCATGTGCTTCAAGGATGTTTGAGATAGCTGAGTGGACATCCGAAACACACGATTTAACCACCTCCCTTTCAGATCGAAGAGACTCAATCTCCTGTTGAGAGTTGGAGAGTTGAATACTCTTGACCTTTAGAGCGGTAGTCTTCCTTGCGAGAGCATCCATGAGAGAGTTCTCAGCAGCTAAGTCTTCTTGAAGCTTAGAGAGACGCTCCTCAATGGTTGTTCTGAAAGCTGAGTTCTCGTCAGAGATGGTTTGACGAAGTGAAGCGAACAACTTCAGCTCTGATGCAACTGAGTTAGCCAGCTGGTTGACAATGGGTTCCAGCTTTGTCGAGGTGGCTTCAGCGGTTTCCTGTAAAGATTTCAACAAGGAAGAAGCATCAGTGAATAGTTTATCGACTTTTTCGGTCGCTGCCTCACATGCATTGGTTGAGTCGTCAATGGCTGCAATGGCGGAATCGATAGAAACTTGATGAGCTTTAGAAAAAGCATCAACAATTTTCTGAATGGCAGCTTCAGATATGGAGGACTGAGATGTAGAAGATGAGGCGATGAGTGAATCGATTTTATCATGTAGCTCCTTGAGATGCCTCTTTGTGACAGGAGCATCGTCATCATCGTCACTCTGAACTTGAAACGGACTGTAATAGACCAAATCAAAAGTCATATCCTCCCCACCAAGGAGTGGTTCTTCACCCTCTGATGCATGAGCAGGTGAAGATGGTGGTGGTGAAGCTGGAGGCTCGGTAGTAGTTGTAGTTTCGGGTTGGGTGGTGTGTTCGGTTGTTGGTGTGGGTTCGGGTGCTGAGGTGGATTTGGGTGCGTCAGTATGAACCCCCGTATCAGATACGTTGGTTCTAACTTCTGCAGTAATGGCAGTGGTTGCGTCGGTAAATATGGGTGGTGGTACTGGGATGGAGGTGGATGGTATTTGAGTGGTGAAAGTTATGGGGGGGGGGAATAGAAATAGGGACTGTAACTTGTGGAGAAGAAATTGGAGAAGTGGAAATATGAATCTCTGGTGTAGGCAAACGTGGTGGAGTGTTACCACGTTGAGATCCATCAGAATTAGAACCCTCTTCCTCAGATTCACTTGAGGACGAAGCGATGATCAGCTTTCGCTTTGGTTGGGTTTTTCGCTTCTTCATAGGAAGGGATTGGGCGGCTCTGGTGGTTTTCCTCTTCTTGGGAGATGGGCCTTTTGCTCCCTTTGCCACCTGCTTTCCTTTATCAGCCCTCTTTCCTCTAGGAGCAGGCTTGTCAGCATCATGAATCGACTTGAGCATCTCTGGAGTAAGGTCTCTCGGACCAGATCGTCGGAACTCCTTGTACGTTTTAATGATTCGGCTGTCGGCAGGAACATCACCATACATTGTTTCAGGGATAGACCCGTTGAAGGGAAATTTTAATGCGTCAGCGACAATGATCTTCGTGGTATGGAAAGTACCAATCGAAGACATTGGAGCACCAGCGACAATGGGGATGTGGTACTTGTCCATCACCCATTTAGTGACAAGAGTCCAAAACCTGGCATATGAAACCTCTGAATGTCGAGAAGCGGAAGAAAGACTCTGAATGAATTGTTGCCATAGGACCGACCCGTAGTCCATGGTGATACCATTGTAGATCCCATACATGATGGAAAGGAACAGACGACTTGCCCCGTCGGATCCAGCACTTCTTTCAGACAAGCCCTTGAAAAACACAGTAAACATTCCATTCCACTAAGGGGGTAGACATGATTTCTTGAATTTCGTGACCGTTGTGAGCACCTCAGTGTACCCCATGTTGTAGAACATGATGAACAGATGACCCATCGGAATGGTTTCAGGATTAACCCTCGACGAATCAGGTTCAAACCCTAACAGCGTACAAAACCTCTGCTTGGAAATCGACGCCTTGTGCTCGAAGACATCGAAGAAAATCCTGTCAACGACCTTGTCGTAGTAAGCTGTAGCAAAAATCTATGACAGGAACTCCATTGGAACAGCTTCAGCCTTGGTAAGAGCAGGAGTGATTGGCGAGTACTTCAGGCATTCGATGATGGGAAACATGAAAGCGTCATATGCCTGAGGAGTAAGATCAATGATCAAACTCTGCTGGGGACGAATAGGCAAGATGTGAGAAGTTGCGTGAACAGATGAAGAATCCGCCATTGTTGTGATGAAGCTGGGAGAGATGATGAACAGTAGTGGTTGGAGGATTTTCTTGCTCTCTGGAAATATAGGTGCAGTAAAGAGGTAAATTGTGGGTTACATTGCCTTTTATACTGTGGGTAAAGGAGAGAGAAGAATCTTTCCCAAATCTTCGATTGAAAAACGAAGAGTTTTTCGGAGGCGATTGACACGTGACAGTTAGTGTTGCCTATGATTACGCAGGAGAGAGAGTGTCAATCCCTAATTACACGCCTTCCCATCAGGCGCCGTTTGGAGATGAAACGGTTCCTATTCACACGCTTTGCCTTCTCGCGCCGTTTGAAATCAAATCGATTGGACTCCTGCCTGAGTCATCATTTTGTCATCTTATCCCTTTAGAGATTAACGGCATCTTTAAAATAAAATCGCCCACGTGGATCAATATCAACCACAACCTTTTTATAACAACCAATCGAATTAAAATGCCTTGAAATTAATGAAACCAGAATTTTGGAAAATCAAAAAAAAAAAATCGTGCTGAGTGTGTAAAAGAAAAAGAAATAAAGCAACACTTTTGAGGGATTATGTGATGTCAATAAAGACACGAAACAATGGATCCCGGGCACGAATCTCTTCCTTCAAAGTCAAGAGAGACCTTAAAGTGTTTGTGTGGTTTCCCGTTGAATAACGATCAGACACTTATTAAGAAGTGTTGAAAGGCTTCTTTTAATTAGGCTTATGTGGGTGGCTTTCGCTTCGATTCATAATTCCTAATCTTGAGATAAGATAGAAATTGAATGAAGTACTTATGAGACCAATGTAGTCTGTTGAACAAGTAGGTTGGAGATAATTTAAGTAGCAAGGTAAACTAATATATGTGAAATCTCAAAAAAAAATTAAAACTGGATCCCAAGGGAAGAAATGTTATTGGATTTAACAATTTCATAGGAATCACTCAAAAGAAAAGTAGAGATTTCACGTTGTACCCAATGGATACGTCCGTCAATTAATTAGTAAAAGCTAGAGCAAGTTAATTGTTCACCGTCAATGCATAGTAGGTATTGAATTGTGGCTTTCACTTAGCACGTAGTGACACGAAGCTAAGATCATGAACACATAAATTGTGCAACCATAAACCTCAGTGGTAATGTCTGAGAGTCTCAAGGGTTACGTTTGTGAAGCGAATGAGATGGAGAAAACTAATGTAGATGGTGTAAAGAAACCAAAGTACCTCTGCTGTGAAAAATAGGGACTAAGCAGAAAACTCTTATCTCATGTGAGAAGAGAGTTAGGTAGCTCATGATTAGAATAAATGATTTACCCACAAAGAGATATACAAAAAGATAAGAGCCAAAATCAAAATAAAATAAAAAAATTATTTTTGGAGTTTTTGAATTTACGAAAGAAAAAGAAAAAAAATAAAAAATATTTTTGAAATTTTTGATAGAAATAAATAAGACATAAAAAAAATGAATAAAAAAAATGTTGGAACCGAACCCGAGCGTTTGATCGATCTATTTCGGTTGAGAAAATTTTTTTGGAACCGAACCCGAGCGTTCGGTCTATTTCGGGTGGGAAAAATGTTGGAACTGAACCCAAACGTTCGATCTATTTCGGTTGCCAAAAAAATAAGTTTGAAAAAGAAAAGAACTTTGACAATAGGATAAACGAATTTGAAAAATAATACAAAAGATTTACAACCAAAGAAACTACCTTTGAGTGATAAGCGAATATCAGATGATACAACCGAACCCGAGCGTTCGGTTGATTTTGGTACACCAGAACAAGACCCGAACCTGAACGTCCGGTCTATTTCGCTTCTTACTTTTGATCTTGAGAGGTAATTTTTGGTACTGACTCTGATTTCATCATTCCTAGCCCTTGTAGAATTTTGTAGAAAGAAGCTTCAGGAAGAGCTTTGGTGAAGATGTCAGCCAGTTGATCAGTGATTCGAACAAAATGAATTTCGACGTTCCCATGTTCCACATGATCCTTAATGAAGTGATACCTCAGTGCTATGTGCTTAGTCTTGGAGTGTTACACTGGGTTATGACAGATCCTAATTGCACTTTCGGAGTCGCAATATAGTGGGATCTTTTTCATATTGAGTCCATAGTCCCGGAGCTGGCTTTGGATCCAAATCACTTGAGATGTATAGGAGGCAGCTGCGATGTATTCTGCTTCAGCTGTAGACAGAGATACACAAGTCTGTTTCTTTGATTGCCAGCTAACCAACTTCCCGTCAAGGAATTGGCAGCCTCCAGTGGTGCTTTTCCTGTCTAGTCCACAACCTCCAAGGTCTGCATCTGAGTAGGCTTGAACGAAGAAACCTGAGTTTGATGGATACCATAAATCGAGAGAGGTAGTTCGTTTTAGATACCGGAGTATGTTCTTTACCGCAAGCATATGAGGTTCACGAGGATTCGCCTGAAATCTAGCACAGTAACAAACAGAAAACATTATATCAGGCCTGCTAGCAGTAAGGTACATTAAAGAACCGATCATCTGGCGATATAGCGTAATATCGACTGTTGGCTTATCCAAGGATGGAGTCAGCTTGGTGCCGAACGCCATTGGAACTTTAACCTTTGAGTCTCCCATCATGCCAAATTTAGCAAGGAGAGTCTTGGTGTAGGCTTCCTGGTTAATAAAAATGCCTTCGGGTCCCTGTCTAATATTTAAACCAAGGAAAAAGTTAATCAGACTCATTGAGCTCATTTCAAATTTAGTCTCCATTAGCTTTCTGAATTCAGCTGTTAAGCTAGGATTCGTTGAGCCAAAGATGATATCATCGACATAGATTTGAACAATCATAAGGTGGTTTCCTTCCTTCTTACGAAAGAAGGTTGGGTCAACCGAACCTTGTTTGAATTTGGACATCTTTAAAAACTTGGTTAGCGTTTCATACCAGGCCCTAGGTGCTTGTTTCAGTCCATAAACCGCTTTGTCCAGAATATAGCAGTGATTGGGGTACTTTTCATTGACGAATCCCGGAGGTTGCTCCACGTACACCGTTTCTTCAAGTTCACCATTTAGAAATGCGCACTTTACGTCCATTTGGTAGACCTCAAAGTTCTTGTGTGCAGCATAGGCAAGAAATATTCGAACAGATTCCAGCCTAGCTACAGGAGCAAAAGTTTCCTCATAATCGATTCCTTCCTCCTAGTAGTATCCTTTCACCACTAGACGAGCTTTGTTTCTTATCACATTGCCTTCCTTGTCCATTTTATTTCTGAACACCCATTTGATACCAACAACCGAAGCATCTTTAGGAGTTGGAATGAGGCGCCAAACCTTATTTCTTTCAAACTCATTAAGTTCGTCTTGCATAGCTTGAACCCAATCAGAGTGATCAAGAGCAGTGTCTATTGTCTTTGGTTCCACTTTTGAGACGAAAGAGTTAATCATGCAGAACTCTACTTTTGAGAATATAGATGTTTGCTTTGCCTTCAGTTAAGATCGGGTCAGGACCTTTTCAGAGACATTACACACAACCTGTGAAACAGGATGATCTCTAGTCCATTTGACAAGAGGAGGGTAATTTGGATCATAGGATGGATCCAATTCAGCATTTACCATCTCTTCTAATTCAAATTGACTATCATTGTCATAAAACATATCGGCATTCTCCCCCTCGACTGATGAGCTTTCAGGTGTATCTTGACTTTCCGGTGCTACAGGACTTTCGGGTGCAGTAGAGCTTTCGGGAGCTACAGTACCTTCGGGTGCAGTAGAGCTTTCGGGTCTAGCTGGAGAAGAGTTCTCCCCCTCAACTTGTGAGCTTGGCTGTTTTTAAGAAGATTGATTCTCCCCCTCAACTGAAGCACCGTGCTGGGGAGGTTCATTTGGAACTGATTCTCCTTCACCCATTCGTTTGGCGGTGTCTTCGACGATTTGCTTCAAATGGTCAACTTTGTTGTCTGCTGCATTGGCCTCCGAGAGAGTAGCCTTCTCCGGTTCATCGAATAACTCCACAAACTGCTCAAACAAGTTTGCAATCGATGTCGTGACTTGGCCTATTTGAGAGAAAATTTCTCCAACTGTTTCTTCAGTGGACTTCAGCTTCTTGACGTAGCTGTCATCGAAAGTCACATAATACGTTTCTTCAATCTTCCTCGAACGTTTGTTTAAAACCCTGTATGCTTTTGAGGTAAGAGAGTATCCCAGAAAAATCCCTTCATCGGCTTTAACATCGAACTTGTTACGATGTTCTTTAGAGTTGAAGACAAAGCATCGTGAGCCAAATACATGGAAGAATTTAACGCTTGGCTTCCTGTTGTTGATGATCTCACAAGGAGTAAGAGTGAAACGCTTATTGAGATAGGATCTGTTCTGTGTAAAACATGCTGCAGCAATAGCATCAGCCCAGAAATATAGAGGTAGAGAAGCGAAACTTAGCATGGTTCGGGCCGCCTCGCACAAAGATCGGTTTCGTCTTTCGACAATCCCGTTTTGTTGAGGGGTGTAGGGGGCTGAGAAGTTGTGACTGGTTCCTTTTTCTGCCAAAAAGTCTTCAAATTCTTTATTCTTAAACTCCAGCCCATTGTCGCTTCTGATGTTACAAACGACTTTCCTCAGTTGCACTTCAACCTGCTTAATAAACATCTTTAGCTTGAGAGTTGCCTCAGATTTGTGCTTCAGAAAGAACACCCGTGTAAAACGTGAAAAGTCATCAAGAATAACAAGAATATACTTGCTACCGCCAATGCTTTCGATAGAGGATGGACCACACAAATCAATGTGAATTAACTCAAGTGGTTCAACGACTTTAGTGTTTATAATGGATGGGTGACTTTGACGACTCTGCTTCCCCATTTCACACGCAGCACACAAATGTTCTCGATCAAACTTGAGCAATGGAAGTCCTCGAACATAACCTCCGGTGACAAGTTTGTTGATATCCTTGAAGTTGAGATGGGAGAGCCTTCGGTGCCACAGCCAGCTTTCGTCAGAATGTGTTTTGGATAATAGACAGATAGCTGGATTTCCTTTGATAGGTTTGAGATTGAGAGGAAACATTTCACCTTTGTGCTCCGATTTGAGAATCACTCTTTTTGTTTTCTTCTCTATTATTTCCGAACCCTCATCGTCAAATGAAACTTTAAGACCGGTACCTCCAACAAGCTGAGATACACTGATGAGGTTGTGCTGTAGTCCTTCAACGTACGCAACCTTTCTAATCGTGAAGTCTCCATTTGTTATCATCCCATAACCTTTTATCGTGCTGTATGAGTTGTTCCCGAACTTGACATTCCCTCCGTTTGGAAGAGATCGAAATTCTCTCAGCTCTTCCATTCTTCCTGTCATGTGACGTGAGCAGCCACTGTCAATATACCATTCTTCGTCAAACTGCTCGTCACTGATAACCTGCAAAAATCAAGCAGATTTAGGAACCCAAAGTTTCTTGGGTCCACGTGAGCCTTTCACAGGAACAGGAATAGTAAGAGAAATGTCAATAAGATATGTTCTTTTTGTTAAAGTTGTTTCATCTTTCTTCTTAATAGTGAAAACTTTAATTTTGTTAGGATTTGTTACAGTAGGTTTGGATTCACGTTCAGGCGTTTGGGCCTTGGAATTCTTTTGAACATTCTTGACTGAGGAAACCTTCGATTTTCCTTTCAAATCTGTTGACGATTTTGGATTTTGAGTTTGAACAGAATTGGATTTAGAAAGGGGTTCAGAAGAATTAGAACGAGAGAATTTAGACTGAGAAGTTTTCTTGACTTGTGGTTCTAAGTGACCTTTTTGTTTTTGGTCATTGGTGGGACCAAACCTTGAACCTTGGTAGCTTTTGCTCTCGGAACTGAACCTATGCTTTCGGTAGCTGGTGTTCTATGAACCGAACCATTCCCTTCAGTTGTTATTCCTTTCAGAACCGAACCTGTCCTTCCGGTTACTTTCTTGCGGCCTGACAGCACTTTTCTCTGACTTTGAATTTTTGTCATGATAAGAGAAATGGGCGATTTGAGATCGCCAAAACTGTTTTCGCTCTGAGAGATTCTTTTTGTATCTCAGATTCCTTTGCTGATTTTGATCCTTCACTTGCTTCGACTGTTGGTGGATGTTGGCTTTTTGCTTTTGCTTCCTGTCAGCCGGTTCACTTTGAACAGATGATGTTTCGCTTGAAGGAGTGACTTCTTCTACAGGAACTTCTTTTGTACCATTAGTACTTGGCACATCAAAGTTGTCAGGCTTGTTTAGTGGCTCTGACACATATCTGCCTTTGGTTTTCCATGACGTCTGCTCTGACAGTCCAACGGTTTCGTCAACATTATCTATAGGAGCATACCAGAAAAATTCATCACAGCCATCTGCATTATCTTCGTTTACTATGGCGGTGAGTTCGGCAGTCTGATGTTCGGTTACTCCTGTGACCTTATACACCTGATTCGGTGTTGTTCTTACCTTTTGGTACACAACAGCATTTTCTTCAAGAATCGGGGACTTATTTTGGGACAAATGAGCAAACTCCACAGAATTTTCAGAATTAAGATTTTTGTGGTTTTCGGGTTCGCTCTTGACAAACTCAGAATAGTCAACTTCATCCTCTACAGAAATTACACTCATATCATCATCTCATTAAGCTCAGACGCGTTTTCAACATCAATTTTATTTTCTGAGCTCAAGTTGGCATTCAATGAGTCAAATTTTTGTATGGTTTCGGTCCTAAGTTTTCGTTTATAGTTTTCATCCAAAAGGTTTTTCAGCATGTCCTTATGGTCCTTGGACTTTATAAAAGATTCTATTTTGTCCAGACCATACATATAAGTCGGATTCACATCATCAGACGAAACTACACTTTCGCAATTATATGCTTCTGCATCGATTTCATCCTCCTTAAATTCAAGGAAGGGCAAAATCATGCGATGAATTTTCTGCCCTATTTCACAGTTCAGATGAAGTTGAGTGATGTTAGCATAAAGACGTTTAGCAATTAAACAAAATACATTTCTCTGTTTCAAAAGTTTTAAATTGTCTCTTTGTAAATAAATGTTTTCGTCCTTAGATTTAATCAGCTCCAACTCCTTCAGCTCTATCCACATCCTCCGTTCCTCACTCTTGGATGACACCCTGCTTATTTGGTCAGTTAGGTTAGAATTGGTGACCCGTGTTTGAGTTAAACTGCTATCTAGATTTGAGATTCTTGAATTTAAGCTTTTTAATTCATTTTCATATGAATTTTGTGGGACTTTGAATGAAACAAAAATGGATTGTACCTTCTTGATCAATTCATCAAGCTCATTGATTTGCACACTGAGAGGTTTTGCTGTGAAGCATAAGTCCTCTCGCTCCTTGGTGTCATCATTCCCACCGTATGTGTTGTATCCCCTCATTTGAGATACATCTGTCACCATTAAACACTTCCCACCGCTTTCATCACTCCTTGCAACATATGCCTTTCCATGAGATGGCTTCCTGACTTCATCATCCTCTGAGTCGGTTGACCAGACCTGCACGCCACCGAACTCATCATCCACTACCGAACCCTGCACAATTAAAGCATTCATCGAAGGGTTAGCAGTAGCTTTCTTTCTCTTGATCTCTTCCATCTTTTTCATCAACACAGCCTCTTCATCTTTTTCCTCATCCTTCTCTGCCATTTTCTTTGGGACACAATCTTTGGCATAGTGGTTCTTTCCTCCACAGTAGTAGCAGTTCACACCAGAATCTCCTTCAATTTTCGCCTCTTTCTTTGGTTCCTCTGTCTTCGGTTCCTCCCTAACCTTTTCAGAACTATAGCTTCCCTGCCAATTTCGGTTCTTATTGGTAGGAAACCTTTTCTTAATGAACCTCTTTGGATTCGACACCATCATTGCATAGTCTTCAGAAGTAAGATCATAGTCTTCTAAGTTGAGATCTTCATCTTCTACCACACTTTTGCTTTTAGACAGGAGGGCCAAGGACCCTAAACTAGAGTCCACATTTTTCTTTTGCAAAACAATCTTTTCTTGGGATTTCAAAATCCCCACCAGCTTTGCCAATGAATAAGATTTAAATTGCTCATGAGCTTTAACAGTGGACACAACCGCTCTCCACTCGGATCTAAGGCCATTCAAAAATGTTACTTTTTGTTCAATCATCTTCCTTTCTATATCGTGTTTGATCATCTTGCTAAGAAGATGATTGAAGCGATCGAACGTCTGAGTAATAGTTTCATCAGAATTCTGCTTAAATTCACCAAACTCAGACAAAAGCAAGGTCTGAATGGAATGCTCCAAATCTTCATCAGTAGAATATAGCTCTCGCAGCCTATCCCATATTTCTTTAGCGGTGCTGCATGAACTCCCCAACCGAAATGTATCTAATTGAAGAGCGAATCGAATCAGTCTCAATGCTTTAATGTTGCACTGAAACTTTTCCTTTTCGTCTTGAGCAACATCCTTTACGTCCTTTAACAGATCATTATACTCTTTCTGAGTTTTAATGATTTTTGATGTTCCAGAGTGAGCAAATGGTCCAGATACGATTGCTTCCCAAATAAGGTATCCATTGTCTTCAGATCCGATAACATAATCTTCAAAATGATGCGCCCAGACTTCATAATCCTGGGTGTAAAGAATAGGAATCTTCGTCGTTGATCCAATGCTGTTTGAGATGTTAATGGGATTAGATTGTGACTCGTCCATGCTTGATCGTTTAACCTGTTTGAAAGATCAGACTTGTAATATGTAATATTAGGGAAAAACAAATAAGTGCTGAGTTACGTCAATTATGGAATGACGGCTCAATAAATATTAGTTAATGCGGAATAACCCTAATCGCAAACTCTTTCACAGAAAAGATGTGTATGAATTACACAGCCTCCTGCTCTGATACCAATTGATGAGTTATAAAATAACTCTTTGATCGATTAGATCTTCGTAACAGGTAAGTGATGAACGTAAAGATAGTAAAAACAAAACACAAGTATGAATCAAAATGTGTCGAATGATTAGATTACTCGATCCTCAGCAGAGCTCGACTAAGAACTTCCACTGTAGAGGATTCTAGGGTTACAAAACAAGAACGATGAATAATCTGAACAATACTTCTCTAATCATTTCTAATCCTTACGTTCTAGGATGCATGCAAGCATCTATTTATACTAAACCCTACAAAACTCACAGATGGACAGGCCCATACCGAAGATATATATTGAACTAGCTAACGAGCCCAATAGACGCAACACTATACTAACCTAACAATTAGCTTAGTAAGACTGCGGTGTGGCCCGTAGCATTAGTTTAGTAAGACTGCGGTGTGGCCCGTAGCGATCGTATATGAGTATAGTTAGACTGCGGTGTGGCCTGTAGCATTAGTTTAGCAAGACTGCGGGGTGGCCCGTAGCTTTAGTTGGCTGGCAGCATAGAGTGTTGTAAGACTATGGGGTGGCCCGTAGCATTCGTCGGTCCCTATTCGCTAGTGCGAATGTACCAGGTGTATGATTCAGTGGCAGGGTTTTCAGGTAGTAAGTTCAGGATGGGGCAGTCGCCCGGATGTAAGTAGGCCACATTATGATTGGGTCGGGAAGACGGTAGGTCATTGGAGACCAAGAGTGGCACAGGACTGCCTGTAAGCCGTGGCATTGATTAGTAGCTTAGTTCGTGGAGTGTGGGCGAGGGCCCATATCTCCGAGGTAGCATGGGGGAAACTGGTATTCTGGGTAATGGTAGACCAGTTGGGATCAGGGCGGTCTCGGTTCATCCGGTAGGCGGATGGGAGTCAACAAGACTGCAGGCAGGAATGATGGTAAAGGATTCGGTGTGAAAAGCTGTAAGCTGGTCGGGTGATGCTAAACTGCTCATCACGGGATCGAATGATCTTAGGGTAAAGGATTTGGCTTGGTGACGCCGTTCTCGGCTGAGCCCGAAGCATAGCAGAAAGGAATCTGCTACCTGAAGGATTGTCTGAATTCTCATGATTGGGTGGAGCTTTCAGTATTAGAGCATTGTATAAGGATCATTCCATGAGTACTGGTTTGACGGCTGGCACTGAGAGTGACCGGGATTGTGGTTTCGGTAGAGGATTGGTCGTCGAAGGAAATTGGGAAGATTGTTGCTTGTGGAAAGTACCTTAGAAAGGCCAGTGACAGTGTAAGGTGAAAGAGTAAACCCCTTGCGAATCAAGGGTAGGTGTATCACGAGTATTGGTAAGATTACCGGTTGGATAAAGTGTGGTACTCGAAGGCTGCATGTAACGGGTTATTCTGAAGATGGCATATTCAAGGTTTGGATCGAAAGGAGTGGAGTGTGTACCTTCAAGGTGGCTGGCCATGACAGACTTCGAGGACGAAGTCTAGTTTAAGTGGGGGAGTGTTGTAACACCTAGAATCAAAAAGACCAAGAAAGGAAAGGAAAACCCTAAGTTAAAGGGGTCAACTCGTCGAGTCCATGGGTGAAATCGGCGAGTTGCAGCGGGACCCGTGTCGGGGTTTAAGTGACCGACTCGACGAGTCAGAGGGACCGACTTGGCTAGTCAGGTCTGGGTTGGATAACCCTAATTTCCGGGCTTAATGCCCTATTTAAGCATCATTTCAGGCCTTCACCCCAGCCTAGATCACTACCTCTACCTTCACTAGAAACCCTCAGCAACCATTGAGTGTCATTGAGCTTCTCTTGCCATTTTTGAGTGATTAAAGCTATAAGGAAGAAGGAAGACTTTGGGTGATTCAAGAAGTAGCAGTGGACTCTGTGTGATGTGTCATTTCAGATCCTAGAAAGGTATGAAGCTCATACCTTGGCTGTTATTCACTTAGATCCTCCTTCCTAGTTAGATTTTGTCATTTTGGGCCATTTCCAAGGCTGATTCGTGTATTGAGCCTTTGTGAGCAAAGAGAACTTCGGATCTAGGGATTGTCTTGGCCTAGAAACCCATAAAGCAGCAGTCTTTGGTGTGTTGGTGAAGCATGCTTGTCACTAAACCAAGCCCTAGAATGTTTTAAGCCTTTAGCATCTTGGTTTAACGTAAAGTTTCCAACTTTACGTGAAAGTTGGGCCTTAGAAGAGTGGATCTGCAGTTTGGATCCCCTGTATGGCTCGAAAAGCCACTGTATGGATTAAGAGCTGAAGCTACTCAGCGAGTCACATGGGTGGACTCGGCGAGTTGGATGACGATAGGCAGGAACTCGACGAGTTGTAGGAACAACCCGACGAGTCTGTTGAAGATTGTCTAGGACTCGGCGGGTCTGTTCTTGGACTCGACAAGTCGGGTTGCAGAACCCCCCTAAACCCTTTGATTCAAGATTCGGATCAGTGAGTTGAGTGGGAAATCAGTGAGTTGGACAGGTCAGGACTCGGAAATCGGTAGACACGACGAGTCAGGGGCTGACTCGGCGAGTCGAGTCGCGAAAGAAAGGATTCTGAGCTAATGAACTCGGCGAGTCAGTAGGCAGACTCGACGAGTAGGGTTGACCTGGAAGGTTGACTTTGACCAGGACTTTCACTTTGACCAGAGTTGACCTTTGGAGATCAGTTAAGCTAAGGGATATATGTTTTAATATTGGTAGCTCGGGGGGCTAGTGGAGCAGCGGTTCAGGGAATTGTCGGTCAGCATCCGGAGGGGTTATCAACAAGTTCAGCAGTACCAGGTGAGTCTCCTCACTGTTTGTATGGGTCTAAGGCACCAATGACGGCCCATCTAGTTTATGTATGCTAGGAAGACCCGGGGGTTAGCCCTGGGCATTATACATGAAAGACCAGGAGGCAGCTCCTGGCACACAGTATGTTATTATGTATGCTAGGAAGACCCAGGGGTTAGCCCTAGGCATTATGCATGAAAGACCAGGAGGTGGCTCCTGGCACACAGTATGTTATTATGTATGATAGGAAGACCCGGGGGTTAGCCGTAAGCAATATGTATGAAAGACCAGAAGGTGGCTCCTGGCCCACTGTATGCCATTGTGTATGAAAGACCAGGGGTGGCCCTTGGCACCTGTCTGTAAGACCCAGGGAATGGCCCCAGGCTGGACCAAGAAGACCACGTGCGGCCCGTGACACAACAACCAGACTATGTTTGGCACATAGCACCTTAGCAACACTATGTTTGGCACATAGTACCTTACTTGATTATGATATGTTGATTATGTATGGATCTTGGCTAAGTATGGCATGTTTGGATCAATTGGTTGTATGGTATGTGGTATCTGGGCAACTCACTAAGCTTCGTGCTTACGGTTTTTAGTTTTGGTTTCAGGTATTCGGTTTTCAGAAAAAGGAGCTCGGGAGGGTTGCAGTGCACACACCATGACAAGTTAACCTGGGATGTTTTACTCTGATAATTAAACAAGCGATTTGGAAATGAAACTATGATTTGTCAAATAAACCCTTTTTGTATGTTTGAATAACTTTACACTATGATTTAGTAATGTTTTTTTAAATATATTTTTGGCCTTGAATTTTGGGATGTTACAAATATGATTACCATTACAGACTGTTATTGCCTGAGACGATGGGGAATCAAGCATCAAAAGCGATGATGAAGGGAGAACAATTCTTGCATGACTTCTGGGACGATCAACCGAAGATGACAATAGAGAACTCGAAGATGAAGTGAACCGATTTGAACGACTCCTTAGTTTCGTTTTAATCTCTGCTTCATTACACACTTTATGATCTTCAATTCCAACTTTAGTCAAATTTATACTCGCTGGAACTATACAGTTGCACAGGAAACCTAATCATCACCGGAAAAAAAGTGTCAGGAATTTCATTCGATCGCAAGAAAACGAACGTGTACGATTATGAACTGAAACAATTGAAATTAGTTAATAGCTTACCGATTCTAGCTAGACGATTGATCCAATTCGGTATAGGATTTCCGGTGAGTTGGAGACAAGCATCATTGCAGAAGTGATTGCAGTTTCTGGTGATTAGGTTATATGAAATCCCTGTGTAATCTTGAGATAGCATTTCCATGAATCCTCTCACATCTCTTAGACTCATCTCCGTCCATCCTATCAGAATCTGCTTCCTGAACGTGAATCCTTTGCACTGTTTTGGTTCTCCTTCGAAGATTCCAATCGTCGGTTGTTCATGAGATCCAAAAGCGTACTCAACTCTATGAACTAGAAATGATATTGTACAGAAAAAACATGTTTAATTTAATGAAACTATGAGTGAGTATCTTAATACATGGGTCTTCTGCTACTCTGTAAACTTGTTGGAAAGCTTCTAGAGCTGTACCTAATGGAACGTCAATGGATTTTGCTTCCTCGATCATTGATTGCCGGAGCTTGCAGACTCTATCCAGGAGTTTATTGAAGGAAACTTCAACTTTTGAATCGATTTCAGGTTTACAGTTCTTCCATTAGGGAGATAAAGAGGGAAAATGTCTCTAACTTTGTGAAGAGGAAACCCTAGTTGTTGAGCAAGAACTCTGAGAGGATTGCCATTGATTCCGGTGAGTACACTGCCGTCTAGACCTGTTGCAGCGACACAATCGCCACTTGACATTTTCTTCGTGCGAACACGACCACCTGGCCAGGATCTGCCTTCTTGAACCACGACTTTAAACCTTATAAAAATCAATTGCCTTGCTGCTACTAATCCAGAGAGTCCGACGGGTGTAGACGATGATTTTTAAAGAAAAGGGGGAATCGGTGGTCTAATTTAAAGGATTTGATCCATGAATCAAGGGATTTAATTCTGGTTATTATTTACTTTATATGCAAAATTACATATCTAGCCTTATCTTGATTATTTAAGAATTAATTTTTTCCTGAATTCCTATTGGTGCATTTATGCACACAATAATTGTCAAAAACATTTGAACATATATATATATATATATATATATATATATATATATATATATATATATATATATATATATATATATATATAATCATCAGCTAAGCTTTTGTATTCGGTTCTTTCCAAAAGCAAATTCATACGAAGAAATAGACCCATCACTACCATCGGCTCCAATCTTTCTCCCATAACTTTATATCATCCTAGATTAGTTTAAGTATTTCATTCAAAGATGTCATCAACTCTTATTCTCCGTATCTCTTGATTTGTGTCATTATGTAAGCTTTTTCATTAGGTTCTGTAGGTGATTTCCTGGTCTAATAATAAGGAACAATGTTGATTCTTTCCTATCAATATGGAGCCCTAAATCGATTTCTTCAACGTGTATGTGTTCGAGAATCTTTAACAAAATTGATGTTGACCCACAAATCTGGAACAATTTGATTTTGACCCACACCCAAACCATCGTCTCTCTACCTATTCCTGTGTTTCTTTTATGAGACAATCGACACTTGATTGGCTTCTTAAACGGGCAAAAAGGTTATGGATGAAGATGGGTGAAATAACTCACCATAGAATCAATGATTCATATAGGTTTGTTTAAGAGACGACGAAAATGGTGCAAACCTAGATTCTGATATTTCCATATTAAGCTTATAAAATCAACACATATGAAATCCCCACACTCCCAATATTTTCAACATCTCGCAATTGCAAAATTTTGAATCACTTCCCATATATATGTTGAATCGTTTGATTTATGTGGTTTGCTAATGATGATGCTTCGGGTATTGTAACTAATTTCATATCGTCTTCAAATTAACATCAAATTATGTGTCAAACTTAAAATCCATTAATGCTATTTTTTTTTATAGAACTTCTCACTGGACAAACAAACGGGCAAGAAATGCTACATATTTCCTGTAAGGGACCTATTGTCTTCAAATCAACACTAGAAACTTATGGATTCGAGTATCAACCTGGAGAGGTTTCAATCGAGATGATTGGGCTTGAAACTCATACTCAAACCATGATTGTAGAACAAATACTTAAATTTTGCAGTAATAGTTGTTTTTTTTTTTTTTTTTTTTTTTTTTTTTTTTTTTTTTTAACTGAGATCGAAAGAGGAGAAAGAGATATATGGTGAAAAAATAGGTATACACGACTGGGGTAATTTTATGCATTTTAATGGTGGGTTATATTCACGCCCGGTGCCAAATGGGCAATTGAACAGCGCCCAAAATTTGAAGGGCCCAAAAAAATAATTTATAGTGTAATCCGTCAGCCCCAAGCTATCCAACACCATTGGAATTTCAAATTCGGAAATCCACGTCAAACATAAAGCGAACAGAAGCAGCGATCGCTCGATTCATTGACATCGACAGCAATCAACAATTATCATTCGGAAATCATCTTGCTCGTTTTCCTTAGAAAAAAGTCGATTGTAGAAATCGACAATCGTGGAATCAGGGCAGGGAAAGGAAACGATCAAACGAAGGGCAGTGCATCAGCCAACCATTAGGTCAGTAACATCGACAACAATTAACAATTATCATTCATCATCCTCATCAGTCCATTGAAGGCATACAACAGTTTCTAACTTTCTAGTTTCTACTTTCTATGTGAGGGTATTAGAGTCTTAGACAGTTAGAATATTAGAATTTATCCATTCATGAATCATGATTTATCCTGTATTCCTATTCCTGTTATCAATTTATCAATGACAATTATCCATTCATGATTTATCCTGTATTCCAATTCCTGCTAATGTAATAGATTATGAGAAATTGAGGAATTAGGAATAAGGAATTAAGGATTATGAGTTTGTAAATTTTAATTCTCAATTCAATTGCATACTTGAATCAGTTCAATGTATTATCAAATTTTCAGATTCTTGTGTAATTGTTTAGATAAACAAATGCTTAATTTTCAGATTCTTGAATGTTATTCATGAATTTTTAATTGTTTATCACTATGTCGTATTGTCATTATGTTATATTATCATATTGAAATCTGAATGAATGATTCACAATGTTGAATGAAATCAATCAATGATTTTGAAATAGATTATTAGAAACATAAATTAAATTATGAGATTATGTTTATTGTATAATTGTTTATTAGAAATTTGGAATTCAGAAACCATAGTGTTTAAAGAATCAAATTATGCTTGTTGTTTGTAAAATTGTAGAGATGAAGTCTAAACAACCATTTGGTAGTAAAAAACGTAAAAAAAAAAAAAAAAAAAAAAAAAAAAAAAAAAAAAAAAAAAAAAAAAAATTTGAACAATTCAAAGAGTATGAACAATTTCTTATTCATTGTTGATCAAGCTATTTCTTCTCTTGAGACAAGATTTGAACAATTCAAAGAGTATGACAAAGTATTTGGTTTTTTATTTCCACATAATTCAAGGGGAATTGAAGATAAAGATCTTAAGTCGTATTGTATCGTCTTGAAAAAACACTCAAGTTTGAAGAAAGATCGGATATTGATGTCGATGAACTTTATACGGAGTTGAAATTATTTGAGACATTGGAAACCAATGAATTTAGCAACCCTATAGATGTTTTGAAGTTTTTGAAAGAACTTGATGATTTCCCAAATGCAAGCATTGCATATAGAATATTATTGACTATTCCAGTAATGGTTGCATCTGCAGAAAGGAGTTTTTCTAAATTGAAGTTTGTGAAATCTTACTTACGCTCCACAATGACACAAGAAAGACTTAACAGTTTGGCAGTGATATCTATCGAGAACGAAATTTTAGAGAGTATATACTATGAAGAGTTGATCAACCAATTTGCAATCAAGAATGCTAGGAGAGCTTCACGGATCGTCGTAGCTGTTAGGATATCTAATTACTCATTAAAATACTATGATTCTGCTTTGTTTATTTCTATAAACTTTATCATCATTTTAATAAAAATATTAGTTTGTGTAAGTTAATTTGTTACACGTTAAGGCCTAAGGGCCTTTTTTATCCATCTCGTCCTGGGCATTTTGAATCCTCAAAACCGACCCTGGTTATATTTTTATCATTTCAATATGAGGAAGAAGACAATGGACATTTGAGAGAGAGAGAGAGAGAGAAGATAGAGAGAGAGAGAGATGTAGGGTAGGGGTGGTTAAGTTGGGCATTTACTTTACGCTTAATGCCATAAAAACCTTCAAGTTTTCAGGTTTTTATCGGTTTTGCCTAAAGTTGGATTTTATGTCCGTTTTTACCCTCATATTTTCCAAAAAATGTTCGGTTTTATTTTTTTACCGGTGATAACAGGTTTTCTAGATTACCATTATATTAACTTCGGAAAAAAACCCTTAAGTTTACATTTTTTTTATACTTTTACCCTTAAGTTTATAATTTTTTACGCCTTTACCCTAAGTATTTTTTTTCATATTATAATTATTCATGTAGAAAAATTGCAACTGTATACGAAAAAATATTTAATTAAATATTGTATTTACGTTCTTTTTAAATGTTATTTCTTTATATATATATATATATATATATATATATATATATATATATATATATATATATATATATATATATATATATATATATAGGGTCCGGTTCCGATGAGGAGTCAGAAAACGGTGAGGACTAACCGTGACCAATCAAGCTCATTAAGGGTATTTAGGTGCAATAACATAATAAATGGGCTATTTTAAATGAGAAAAACATTGGCCTGATATTTCGACAACATCATGTATCTTTCAGCTCGTCATTGTCTTCTCCGATCATCAGGACAATATGAAGAACACCGACGAAATCAAGATTCTTTCCACTAAAATCTTCAATATCCGATTCAATTCAGACGAAAATCATGTTAGATTCGAATCAAAAACTTATACTTTCCTGTTAATCATGAATTTATGATTTGAAAAACGTAATATTTGCTTCGATCATCAATAAACTTAAAAGAAAATTTAAGCAAATTGAAATTTGCTTCGGTTATCAATAGAATTGATAGAAATATACAATTTTGATTCAAATAACACAAAATTAGGTTAGATTCGAACTCAAAAAGGATACTTTATTGTCGATTGCCATGCTCTGTATCAAATCACGATAAATGAATTACGATTTTAATGAAATCATTTACAAAATCGACAGTTTAACTTTAATTATGTTAAAAACTTCAGTTTAAATCTATATTCATTGTTATTCAAACACATTACGATTGAAAAAACATGAGTTATAACAAAATTTGTTCATATATGTCTTTGTTTTAGGATTAAGGTAAAAATCGATTTTTTTTTTCATTAAAAAAAATAAATCATCAGAATTATTGTATGAAAAACATTTTTTTCAATTTTTTTTATCAATAATATGTTGATTAACATCGAAATTGACTAATACTAGACACTAATCAAAAATCAATAATGTGATATATTAGAAACATGTTAATATCGATTTTAATGTTAATATTTAGATCAAAATCATGTTATAATTGTTGATTTTATAACAGAAACATCAATTATAGATCAACATTTGGTAAACATAGAATCTACAATGCATATTGATGATGCAAAAAGTGCAAACAAGAAAACAAAATATTCAGAAAGTAATGATCAAGGTAATTTTATTATTAAAAATGTTGTTTTTTTTGGTACATCAAATATTACGATATAATGTCTTTTGAATAGAAAACAATGGTTCTATGACAACAAATATTGGATCTTGATCAGGAAATGTTGCATCTTCAATTTTTCATCATCTTCCAAACGTGATCCAATTATGAGTATAATTGATGGAAAAACTTATTGGACTCCAGATGTGGATATCAAACCTTATAAGGGACAAAATTTTCCAATATTTGAAGATGTTTTTGCATTTTATAAAGAATATGCTTGGAAAAGTGGTTTTGAAACAATAATAGCATCTACAAAGGCAATAAAAGGAGTAAAAGGTTACGAAAGAAGATACATAGTATGCAATAGGCAAATATCCAAAAACAAAGCTACATATGATACTCTAAAAGATCCAAACAACAAAAAAATCCATACGACCTTTTATTAGAGTAAATTGTGAAGCATATGTGAGAATGAAGGTCAATAAAGCTAAACTATGGCAGATATATAAGCTAAAAGAAGAACACACACATATATTTATACACGAAGAATATAAAAATTTTCTAAATTCTAAAAGACGACTCACATTTTCACAAAAGAAAATGATATATGATATGGCAAGTGTGAACATGGGACCAAGTACTGCATATAAATACATGAAAGAGTCTAGGGGTGGTTTTGAGAATACTGGAGCTACATGAACAGATACAAAAAATATCAAAAGGGATTGAATTTAGTTTATTGGAGAAAGAGATGCAATTTTGTGATAAAACAAGTTGATGAATAAAAAATTATTTGCAAGATTTTTCGTTTGACTTTAGTATTGGAAGTAAACGAGAATCGATTGGATTGTTTTGGGCGGATGAAGAAGCAAAACAAAACTATAATGTCTTTGGAGATGTTGCTTTTGCTGCACTTTATAGAACAAACAAGTAATTGACTATATAATTTACTTTTATTTTTGAATTATTGTAATTACAATTATTAGAATAGTTAATCATTATTTTTAATTAGAGTAACTTTGTATAATTAATTTTTGAATCAGTAGTAAAATAAAATTTATATTTTTTAATTTCTATAAAAAATTAATATGAATCATAGTATTTTTTTAATCTAAAATTTTAATTAAAAAATTCAAAAAGTAAGTGAATCTTTAACGTACTTATAATTTTGAATCATTTTTTAAATTTTGAAAATTAATAACTTTTTTTATTGAATCACTTAATGATTATCTTTAATTAGGGCAAATATAAATCATTAATATATGAATCGTTAAATTATGTTTTAGAATCATTGTATTTAGAACCATTAATTTTATGAATTTTAATCTATCAACAATAATAATTATATTTGAATCAAGAAAAATAAGAGTTACATAATTTAATAATATTAAAATGTTAAATGCATATATTTCCATTATTACTAAAATTTTGAATCAATAAAAATACGAGTTGCATCATTACTAAGATATAGGATGATATTTGCATCATTACTAAAAATTTTCTTTCGTTGTTTTATAGATACAGGATGATTTTTGTACCATTTACTGGTATAGATAATCATAAATGACGCATAACTTTTGGAGTCGGGTTAGTTTCAAGTGAAAGCATTGAATCTTACTCATGACTATTACATGCTTTCAAAAAAGCATTTGTCAAAGAGCCAAATGTAAATGTAATAGATCAAGATCCTATAAATTTACAAGCAATATTGACGGTATTCAAGAGTGCATGACATAGATTGTGTATGTGGCACATATCTCAAAATTTTATAGACAAGATTAGTACAATATTATAAAATGATTTTTATTTAATATAGATGGTTTTTTAATTTTATATATATGTATGCAGTTGGGAAGTCATATGGCAAAAACAGATGTTTTGAAAAAGTTGTGCGATCTCATTTGGAATGAAAATTACTCAAAGAAGATTTTGAATCAACATGGAAAAACATAATTGATGAATTTCACTTGAATGAAAACAATTGGTTTAACGAGATGTACGAGAGATCTCTGGATTCCCGCTTATTTCAAAGAAGTTATTCCTCGGATTCATGCAGACTACATCAAGATCTGAAGATGAAAATTATTTTTACGGGTTACTCTGTAACTCAGATTTGCATTTGATAGAATTTTGAACTCATTTTGATACTGCATTAGAAGGACAAAGATACGTTTAAAGAAAAAATGATCATGACTCAAGATACACAAAACCGGATTTTAAAACTGGATTGAAACTTGAAGTTGAAGCAGCTGAATTCTTCATAAGAAATGTTTTCTTTGATATTCATTCAAAGATTTTTGCATTAATGGTTAGTTGCATGTCAATAACATTAGAAGAATCAGAAGAATTGAAAAGATTTTTTTATAAAGGATACATACAAACATCCAAAACAACATGGATAATTTAAGGTATATTATAAATTACAATTATATTACTCTTATTAAAATAACTTATGTTGACTATTTACTATTTTTTTACAGGTTAAACTTTTTAAATAGGATCATAAACTTCTTTGTCTTTGCTTCAAATTTTGAATTAACGGGAATTTTATGCAAACACTATTTTTATGTTTTAAGAACGAAAGGTGTGGAAAGTTATCCAAAAGCATATTTGACAACGAGATGGACAAAAGATGTGGTACCACGATACACCCATACTTATAATATAACAAATGTCCATACAAGCAAAAAGAAAGAAGAAATACAATCTGTTATACGGGAATCATAATTTGAAATGGAGTTCTGCATCGATAGGCTGGTGAATGATTTTGACAAATTGATCTTGTTCATAAATGAAATGAATGAGAAGGTGACAAATGTTGATAAAGAAACAAAAATGCAAAATCAATGAACAACAAAGAAGTTATTAAGACTTTGATGGGAGTTGAACAGTAAGAGAAAATAAATATATTACCTCCTAAATTAATCAATAACAAGGGTGGTCGAAGAAAGAAGAAAAGAATGAACGGAAAAAAGGAGATTGCTGCTGAAAAACAAAGAACGATGGAAGCAAATGTCATAAACGTGGTAAACACATAAAATACAAGACAAATGAAAAACATGATGCACGTAATTGCCATAAATTTGTAATAAAATAAGCGAGATCTAATGTTTGATAGATTTTAAATTTGTTTGATATATTTTTAACAAAAGAACTATATATTCATTAATAAAGTTGTTTGATGTTTTAAATAAAATAGTGTTCTATATGGTGAGTTCTTTATGATTCTTACTATATTTATATTTTTGATGCAAAAAATTTTGATCTGAAATTATAATTTATGAGGGTAGTCGAGACTTTGGAAAAGTCTTTAAGCAAACATTTTGTTGGAGAAGGAGCGGATAATCTTCATAATGCAACTACATTCCCTCTTCCCCTTCACAACGAACGAAATTAAGGGCAATTCTGTAATTTTTGTTTGCAAGTTTCTTACTTGATTCAAAATTTTCGATCTGAAAATATAATTTATAATTTTTTGGTTCATTAATTTATGCATCAATGCTTTTAATAAAATTGTTTGATAATTTAATTAAAATTATGTCCTAAATGGTAAGTTCTTTTTGATTCTTTATATATAAATATATTTTTGATATTCTTTATATATAAATATATTTTTGATGCAAAACATTTGATCCAAAAAGAACGTATTAAAGATGAAAAAATATGGGTGGAATTTTTTATAGACAAAACTATAAATTTGGTCCCTGTGGTATGTCAAAAATTGGAACTTTGGTCAAAAAAGTTTTGGAGTTGCACCACTGGTCCAAAATAAGAATTCTATTGCATGTTTGGTCCAAAATTGTTTGAAAATATTTCAAATGACGGATTTGCGCTTTTAATTTTGTTTTTTTCATTTTCTTTTATTTCCAACAATTAAAAAAAATTATAAATTAAAATACACACACTCTCTCTCTCTCCACAAAAAAACATCTCAAAAATATGGCTCTCTCTCTCTCTATCCCCTTTTCTCTCTCGTTTATGGCCTTTCTAAGGATGAATGCAAAACATGAATCTAAAAGATTTATAGGAAAAAAAAGATGAATGAATTATACTAAAAAAAGTTGTTCTTGAGCAAAGAAAATGAAACCAAGAACCACAAACATACCCGATTTCAGAATTTACAAAAAATACACCTTAAACAACCACAAACATAAAGTCAAGAACCACAAAGAACATGAAAGATCTACCCATTTTCGTCTCTGTACCTAAGTCAAAATTTATTTCCCTTCATCCTTTCATCATTCATACAAACACACCCCGATCTCAGTTTTGATTCAAATTTAGGGTTTCGATCGGGCTCTCATCTATTTTTATATTTCCAGGATAACAGGTGTGGTCCTCCTTTTCTAATCGATCACAATCCTTCACTCTTTTTGAATTTGATGTTGCAGATCTATCATTTCTGGAACTGAAGCTCTATCAAGAAAATAATGTGTGTATGTCTGTGTTGTGTCCTTAGGTCACAAGAATCCTTTGTTCCTCTGCCACTAGAATTACCAAAGCCCCTTTGATCTGTTACCGATTTGATAGGGGAATGAACAGAAAATATAGAATTTAACCTTATTGCACCATCGATGGCGAGGGGATAATCAAAGTGACGAAGATACAACTGTTTCTTGGAAGAAAAACTTAAGAAACAACCACCGTCTTCCGCCTCCATTACAATCTTCTGGTAATCCAACGACAAGGAAATCTCCCACCATGTCCCATTCCGTCACCAACCCAAAAAGGAAGGAAACCAATGACAATTGGTGAGGGATAATTCCTTGGCTACAAACCCTTTTATTAGTTCTTCGATTATGAGATCGGGTGAGGAAGAAGATGGGGTTAGGAAAACGAGAGGATATTGGGTGTTATTTATTTCCAGACTTTTAGATATGAAAGAGAAAATGAAGTTCAACCACTAGAGATTGATTGAGTGTCCAAATTGTGTGTGTTCTTGAGAGAGAGAGAGAGAGAGAGAGAGAGAGAGAGAGAGAGAGAAAGAGAGAGAGAGAGAGAGAGAGAGAACTTGGGAGAGAGAGATTTTATTTTTTTTAATTATTTAAATACCAAAATAAAGAAAGAAAATAGAAAAAAGAAATGAAAAGGGTAAAATCGACTTTTCAAATGTACCAAGGACCGAACCCCCAAAAAAAACCTCGATTTTGGACCTTCCGTGTAAGTTGGAAACTTTTTGGACCCTATCCAAAGTTTTCTGAATACCACAAGGACCAATCTTACATTTTTGTCTTTTTTATACATGA
Source organism: Lactuca serriola (assembly GCF_051521515.1). NCBI lineage: Eukaryota > Viridiplantae > Streptophyta > Magnoliopsida > Asterales > Asteraceae > Lactuca > Lactuca serriola. The sequence continues at coordinate 160,133,371 of NC_136416.1, read as the reverse complement.
AAATTTTTGTATAACGTAAGGAATTCAATTTATAAATTCAAATAAAAGCTAGGAATAACAAAATTAAATCATTAAACTATGAATAAAATATGGTTCATAAAAATATATAATTTTGAATTAAAGATTCATATATAATAGTATTTAAAAACATATTAAAACTCATTGGGCTACAAACTAAACTAGATACTATGTCACTTTTAAACTTGGACAAGTTTTAAAAACATATTGGGCCACGTACTAAAATCTACTCTAATAAATAAATGTTTTTTTTGTCACATATTACATTCTCATTCAATTTGTGACATGTCATTTTGTGGTTATTTTAAATTAATTTTTTTTCACATGTTATTTTAGACTACTCCCATTCACAACTAAAACAAACCCATCTATCCATTAATTAAATAGTTTATCTCTCTTCCCCATACCAAACCCAACTAAACCCAACTAAACCCAACTTTTTACACCCATTAAATGCAAACCAACTCAAACCACTTTTTTTATTATATAAATAATAAAATTTAAGATTATTTTTTTTATTCTACTAATATTTATTAGAAAAATTAAAAAAATATTTAAATTAGTTCTATTAATAAATTTTTTATTTTAAATGTGAAGCTAAAAAAAATAATTTATATTTATAAAAAAAACTTAATAAAATAGATAAATAAAGTTACAATCAAAACATGAAATACAAGATTACATATACGGAAGATGCAAACTACATAATTATCCATCAATGCCAAATTTTTGTCATATATGCTCAATCAAATTGTTTTTTAGAATGTTATAAGCTTCTCTATTGCAAAGTTATGGCCTATTGGTCATATAACTGGATAGGTCTACAATTCGTTGAGTGGAATATTCTAAATTTTGATCATCATCTTCAATATAGGTTCTTTGTTTCCGGTTTGTAGGCCTGTCATTTAGAAATTCAGATGGATCATAATAATGAAGGTATATACAACGTTCATCCTCCATAATCATATTATGAATGATAATACATAGAATCATAAGTTTTCCCACCATATCCTTGTCCCACAAAAGACATGGGTGTTGAAGAAATGCAAAACAAGCTTGTAGAACTCCAAATGCTCGTTCAACATCTTTTCTAGCGGCCTCTTGATGTTCAGCAAACAACTTGTGTTTTCAAAGTTGAGGGGAAGTTATTGACTTGACAAAAGGAGACCATGAGGGATATATTCCATAAGCGAGATAATATGTCATATTCTTTTCCCGACCATTCACAACATAACCAACATGAAACATCCCAAAAATACAGTCCAAAATTTTCGTTTTCAATCATTATTAAAACCATAAATCATGCATAATCATAAAGAAAACCATGTAACATGTATCTAAAATCATCGTATCAAATACTGTGACGAAACCATATGATAAAAGTATCAGAGTCTAAACATCCCAGGATAAAACTGTGGTGTGTGCTATGCGATCATCCCGAGCCCTTTCCTTTGCTAGTAGAAGTACCTGAAACCAAAACTGAAAAACTGTAAGCACGAAGCTTAGTGATCTCCCCAACACTACCACATACCATACACATATAATATGCAACTAAGAGATACGGGCCCCGCCTACACTCATGGAGATACGGGTCCTACCCATACTTCGCTGACTAGGAGATACAGGCCCTGCCTACACTCTGTTGACTCTGAGATACGGGCCCCACTCATACTCAGCTACTTCGAGATACGGGCCCAACCCACACTGGACTACTATGAGATACGGGCCCCGCCCACACTCAACTACTAAACAGGCGTACAAGTATCACATAGACAACAAGTATAACTAGATCTATCAATCAGTCATATATCCATGATCAAACTAAACTGTGAGATACGGGCCCTGCCCACACTCGCTACTAACATATCATACTACGTGGCGGCCTTGGTGCCTTAGACCCATTCCTACAGAAAGGGAACTCACCTCACAAGACTGACTACTGAAAACTCGAGTGAGGAATCCCTGTCTGCTACTCCAGCGAATCTCTTGCTATCAATTTCCATAATAACACTTAAATAAAATCTGATAATCCTTTTTAGGGTAAAATGACCATTTTACCGCTGCTCTGATTTCGACCATAATCGAGACCCAATTCCATCTAATCTTTCTAAGTCCACTAATGGCCCATTTAAGGCCCACTAATGGCTCAATTTTCTAAATTGGGCCCTAAATTCCCAAATGGGCATTCCCTAAGCCCAAACATAGCATTAGCCCAAATTATCTGACTTCTAATGGCCCACTAAGACCCAATACCTAATAAGTCTAATAGTTGGCCCAAATCGAGGCCCAAAAAGGTAGAAGCCGAATACTGTTGAGTACGTGGGGCGTACTTCTCTATACACAGTACATGCTAGTTGAATGGCTTGTACGCTGTGCATACTGGCTGGTACGCCCATCATACTACCCTGTTAAGCTACTTTTTCCATTAAGCATTTACTACTCAACTCCAGAGGCTATAACTACATACCCAAGTCCTTTTTAACATCCTATTCCATAAAGTTGATCACTTGGTGGCTTGCAACCCACCAAATGAACCCAACTTGGAAAAATAGCAATGAACTTCCATGGGAAATGGCTAGATCTCATGCATGGCTCCATAAAAGCACCAAAGATTGAAGCTTTACTACTAAAGGAATGCTTTAAGCTCCAAGGGTGGCAACCCTAAGCTCAAAAACAAAGTTGCATGATAAAGGTCCATCCTTTGGACCTAAAAAGGTCCAAAGCTCCAAAACCCTAGATCTAAACTTATAAGAGGAAAGTTGGGAGCTTTATACCTCCTTTGAGTGCCAAAAGATGAGATGGTTCCGGATCCTTGGGCTCAAGATACTCAAGTTCTTCTCCTCCAACTTCTCTTCACTTCTTCCAAGCTTTTCATCACCAAAATGAGATGAAAAAGGTCAAACACACACAACAATGGAGTATGAGACGAATTAGGGTTTTCTGAGGGTGAGGGGATGGTAAGGAGGCCAGGAGGGTGGCTATAATGGGGTATGTATATGTCTTAAACCCTAAAAATTAAGGTTTTGGCATCTGCTCACATACGCTGCGCGTACTCCTGGTACGACGTACGTACGTGCGCGTGCCTCTCGTATCTAATGCATGTCTCTACGCCCCGCGTACACCAAGTCTACGCTCAGCGTACGTCTTATGGATGGCCCAAATCCTTGGCCCATTTGCTTAAGTCCAAACCAAAAGTCCTTTTATCCACATTTGGCCAAACAATAATTTAAGAAATAGTTAATAATTAATACCTCAATTGACGGTCGTTACATCATATTTGGTGCCCGATCCGCTAAGACATTATCAAAAATAGGAGGCCGACAGAGGACGTTAATGTCATTGCACGTACCTGGTCTTCCAAAGAATGCATGCCATATCTATAAGTCATATGATGCAACCTCATCCAAAATGATTGTTGGTTTACCGCTTCTACCTGCATATTGTCCAGCCCAAGCAGTGGGACAATTTTCCATTTCCAGTGTATACAATCAATGCTTCCTATCATATTCGGGAATCCACGTTCCTCCCCCCACATGAAGTAGTCTTTCCAAATCAGCTTCATTTGGCCTTCTAAGATACTCTTCACCGAAACATGAAATGACACCTTCTACGAACTTTATTACAACATCCCTTGTTACAGTTTCACTCATTCTCATATATTCACCTTGTGCATCTGTTGATGTCCCATACGCCAAGACCCGCATAGCTGTCGTACATTTCTGTAATGGTGAAAGACCTTGTCTACCTGTGGCTCATGCCTTTGTTGAAAATATAGGCCATTGGCTGTAATAGTTGTCACTATACGGAGAAATAGTGGTCTATACTACAGAATCTACGCCGAAAGGTTGCTTGATCATACGTTGGGTTGTCAACAAAGTAGTATTCCATTAAACGTGCCTCACCCTGCTCATGTTCTTGATCGCAATACCTCCTTCTTGATCTGGGAGGATGATCTTCTATGAGTAACTCAGGTGATGATTTTATCGAGTTGTCGATTATTTTGAACAACACGTGCTTCCCATTCCAAATATTCATTCGAACTCGATGATTTTTCATTACGAGACATTTTTCAAAGAGATAAGAAATGAAGAGTTAGTGTTGGATATCAAAGTATGCCAGTGATATACCTATTTATACTAAAAAGGTAATGATAAAAAATAAAGATAATGTTCTATTAGTTTATCTAAATAAAATCTAAGCATCCAATACAAACGTGACACATGGAAATAAAGATAATATTCAATTTGGTAGATGACAAAGTGTGCTAGTGGCCTACTGACAACTCCATGTGCAAAACAGATTTATAACCAACATTACTTAATAAAATATATTACAAATACGTGAAATACAAAAGTACAATATCTTAGAAATACATAACACACAAAACTACATAATAAAATATTTTACAAGTTAATTAAAAGACAAACTGGAAATATAAAACACATAATGACCGATCTAACTCTAAACCTACTTCTCGTGATTACACATAACTTCATTAAAAACAATAATGTCGTTGAACTTGTTCCCACTTACCTCATAAAGTTTATGAGCTTCGTTTTCAATATCTTTTTGACTCATTCCACTTCTTCTTCGACGTCGTGCTTCCTGATATACACTAACCCACTTTTGTGCATTTTCACTAATTAAGCCATTTAAAACGAACTCTCATTTGATCTTCGTTCCTTCTATTTAGCTTTTGAGGGTTTTCAACCCGAGTGACATCATACAGTTGCTTTATTTTTTCCCACAATGATGCTTTTATTGTTTTTTCCACGCTTCTTATCTTCACTAGCAAAATACCATGCTGACATTAAAGCGACATCTTCTGCCGCATCCCATTTATTTCCTCGTGGTTGTTTTCCAGTATTTTGTGATGTTTGAAGATTATTTGTGATAGGATTTTGGTTAGGATTTGAAGAAAACGGAGAATTTTCAAAATACTGAGCATTAGAACGATTTTGAGCGTCTCCAAGATTTATATAAAAATTTTGGAAACTCACCATCCATATTTAGAAAATAAAAACAAAAAATTATTAAAATACAAAATAAGTATTGGATAAGAAGATATATGATATCCTACTCTTTTTATAGGTAAAAAAAATTAAGATTGTTTTTATTTTTCTGAAATCGATAATGTTAAATTTTATTAAGTATATAATTTTATCCTAAAAAAATCTAAGGGTTAATTGATAGGATGGCACGTGGATTAAAAAAAAGTAATAACAACTTGGGGGTTGATGTGCCCACAGCGTCGGTGGTTTTTGTCCCAAATTCTCAATTTTTTAATATTATTCTCCCAACCAACTTGATTTTTAGTCACGAGAATGGGCATGAGCTTATAAGTTTTTCTATTTTATTGAATTAAACATAATATTTTAATATAATAATTGCAATAAATATAGTAATAAATGGATATCAATTTCATTAATGAACATACATTTTAATTTCAAAAATTTCAAATTAAAGCTTATTAGTTTATTTTGTTTATTTATTTAAATTATTTGTTTTTATTTAAAAGATAAAAAACATTTCAATTATTATTATTCATTATTTTTGTTATTTTCTTATAAATTCTAAGTTCTCAAATATTTTGATATTTATATTTAACTTTTTTTTTTTAAAAATTAACCTATGTAATACATGGGTTTCACAACTAGTACATAACATTTATCTATTTTAATTGTCTTTAACTAAGAAAGTATTTGTCTTTTTGTGAATAATTTGAATAAAAAACAATATAAAAAAACCATTTGTAACATTGCATAAGTAGATCATACTTTACCATATAATGGTGACCATCCGGAATATATATATATATATATATATATATATATATATATATATATATATATATATATATATATATATATATATATATATATATATATATATAACTTCTAGACGCCAAAACAAACAAGAATATTTAGTCTTCCTTAGAAAATAACATTATAAACCTGCACTAGTATCATAACATAAGTGGATCATAGTTTACCATATATTTGTGATCATCCAAAGTAGAAAAAAAACATTACGTAAGAATTCTAAAACAAAAAATCAAACAAGGATACTTATATAGTCTTCCTTCGCAAATCACAAATAACCAAAATAGTTTCAAAACAGGAAACAACAACTGATCAAAGAACACATGTTGATTGAACCCTCACTTCAACTTCATGCAAATGACCTTCAATGTAAATCTTATTCCTTTTATGGGTTGTCAGTTTATTATAATCGTCCAAAGTAGTAACAAAAGAAGGTTTGTAAAAATTCATATCCAACAACAAAATGTTACCAATATATTTCTTCCTCATGTCCACCAATTACATCTTTTGACTAGTACACTCAGGCAATATATCAGCATCAATTTTCTCCACTCCACCACCACGATATACTTTCCTGTGTCTCATGAGAAATAACCAGCAGTCAATATCATTGTTTTTGGTCTGCCACTCCATCTCAAACCTTTCCATCTTCATTATTTTGAATGAATGAACTAGAGGATGATCCGTAAACGTGAAATATTTTTTAAACATTGTTTTCTACATAAACAGTTTTTTTTTTCATTAGTTTAAAAAGCAAAATAAAAAGTAAATGTTTGAAAAAAATTACCAAAATATCAAGAAAACTCTGATATTTTGAAGGGATCTCTCCTATAGTCATGTCATTATCAATCATTTACATCTTTCCATTAACTATATCAAAACAACCAAAAAGTAATGTTCTTAATATAAATAATTAACATATCAAATTAACAAATAAGTTTTTAACACGTGAAAATTTTTCCACATGACTTCGCATTCTTTTAACAAATCGTGCGTTAATATTATTCGTCTTCTTGTAAACAATATAAGACTAAAAAATGAAAATAGTTAGAAAATATAAAATATAAATTAAAAATAAAACACAATATAATGGATCATACCATAAGTGAACAAGGCATGAAAAACCTTAAAGGTGTAGTGTGACCTTTATACTTTGCCAGATCATTTAGAAAAGCAGACCATAAGTTAATTACATCTTTTTTGAATCCTACAACCCGGTATGAGAGACTCCATAACAGATCTTATTCCAACAAATCCATTTGCAGATTCATAAACCTTTTACTTATAAAAAATGAACATTATAAAAAAATATACTAAATTGTTTGTATCACCCGTTTCAGGTACAATTTAATTTTCAAATGAAAATGTTTTTTTTGGGTGGCTACGGCGTAGTGGAGCCTCACCACAACCTGACATTATCTTTTGGGCCATGGGTTTTTATGGACCACCACAACGTAGTCATGAGGCACCACTGCGTGGAAGCAAGTTTTGGTGGAACCCTAATCCTTTGGGCTTTCATAACTATTTAAAGGACATTATGGATAGGGTTTTGAGGTCATTCAGTCTCCATCTCTCTCGTAATCTCTAAAACTTTAACCCCTAGCCTCCATCACTCTTGAAAGTTCATTATTCATACTATGTTGGTACTTTTGAAGGAGAACGAAGCTCTTGGTGAGGATTATCATCTTGCAAGCAACATATTCATCTTCTATCTTCTTGTCTGGACTTGGGTGAGTGTTCAAGACCTAATCTTTTCTTTGCTACGTTGTTAGATCTTGGATTTTGGCCCCTTTTCTTCATGTTTGGTGGGTTTTGGAAAGTGAGATCTTATAAAGCTTGCAACTTTATGATTCTCTAGGCCATTTGGGGCATTTAACTCGTTGGATCTGAAGTAGACTTGAGTTTTGAGGTCATGAATGGAATCTTGGCCTTTTTTGCCCTAAAAACGAAAGGACATGCATGTCCCTAAATCTATGATTTTATGGTTGAGAAGGTGTTAGAAGCCCTTCTGGAAACTTTGGAGAAGTAACTTTAAGGATTAAGTGTTTAATGGGTGGTATGTGCTTTATGCTTCCATTGAGGACTAAGGGTTTTGGATCTTGACTTATTGGCAAGGTTTAAAGGATATAGTTAGAAACTTTATCTGTCAAGGTTATGGTTTGGACCTAGTTTGAGCTTAGGAACTCTTGAAATGGACTAGAAGTTAGCTTAAGGAATTAAGTCATTCTGACTGATCACCACGACATGGTGGTCAGGCTGAGCACACCTGTTTTGTCGTATTGCGACCACAACATGGCAATGGATGGCCACGACATAGCAGTTAGTTGTGGGTTGACCGTTGACTTTAACCCAAGTTTGACTTTAGGGTGTTTTGGGTAATTTGATTAGTAGTTTGAGCTTAAGTGATTGTGATTGTATAGGTGGTTGGTAGAGTTAGCATTTGGAGCAGTGATCTGTGTAGCTATTTCTTCTGACTGTAAGGTGAGTTTTCTTCACTGTACTTGTAGGTCAAAGGCAGCAATATTGGCCCACTAGATTATGTATCCTGGTATATAAGATGATGTTATGCTAATTATATGATAGATTAGTAGATCTGTATGATTACTTGTATTTGTTGGATATGTGTTTATGTTTATCTGTTGTATATGTCGACATATTATGGAGGGGTTGAGGTGGTCTTGATTTGTGCAGAAGGCCAAGATACCCAGGGTAGTCCCGATAGGTTGTAGGCCCTGTGAGGAGGTCCAGTCAGGCCGAAGGCCCAGAGAGTGATCCAGATAGGTTGTAGGCCCTGCGAGGTGGTCCAGTCATGCCGAAGGCTCGAAGATCAATCTAGGTAGGTTGTAGGCCTTACGAGGCGGTCCAGTCAAGTTGAAGGCTCATATTTTCATGTTATTGTTTGTTGTGTTATGTGATGCTACTTTGGGGGAAGTGACTAGGGTTTGGCTTACAGTTTCAGTTTATTGTTTCAGGTACTACAAAGGATTGTGGGAAAGCGAAGACGTGATCGTGCACAACTTCATGTTTTTATGACGTTGGATCTTGGGATACTTTGATTTTGAATACTACTTTTGAAACAATGATTTTGTAAACACTTTATGGATGAAACGGATTGTTTTTGAAAGATAAAATTTACAAGTTGGTATCAAAGCCTTAGTTTGAGAGAATTGGTTGAACATTTGTGTGAATCCAAACTCAAACTAACTGACTACAAAATTTTTAAAAATGGTTTTCAAAAATTGTTTTCAAAAGTAACCAAGGAAGGATGCGATGTGTACGATCAGCTGGAGCAAGAAAGTATACCCCAAGTTACCCTACTATTATTCGATATGATGTTTATGATAGAACAACATGCTAGTGATAAGCTAGGGATCTTCAAGAATTGCATGATAGAATTGTATGATGTATGATGCCTTATTCCTATAGAGTTTTATTGCTTATTGTTTGTAGGACACTTTTGGATGTGAATTAACTATTAATTGAATAAGTTAAGTCACTACTGTGTGAGTTAAATAATTTTAAAATGAAGGATTTGCTCCTATTTTGCAGATCTTGTCTGAGTCCAACAGTTGTAGGGTTGAATCTTTTAATCTAAGGTTATTTAAGTTATGCTACATATGATTGTATTCATGAAGTAATTAACTCGCACCAATAGGGGTCTTCCAGTAGTTGATGGTAGGGTGAGGTGTGGATCCTAAGATAGCCTAGGGAGTATATAGTACTGATGATGCAGTTTTTAGTAAGTGTTGGGAGTATCATTATGAATAAGTGTGTGTGTGTGTGTGTGAGTATACGGCCTGATGAGGAATGTTTAGCCTCCCTCGAGAGAGTAAGGATATGATTTATGCATATCCTAGCTGTTGTAATTGTTTTGGGTGGTTTTGATGATCCTTGAGACATATATGGGTAGGTGTGGAAGGTAGTATGGGCCCATACTACTAAGAGCATAGGACCCATATGTGTAGCAAGGAAGTCACAAACTCCAAGGGATAGAATCATAATGTGGTTGTAGCAATGTATATTTTTGTCATTTCTGATGCTTTTTGGTTTGTTTTTCAGTATGGAGTTCACGAGGGGACCTAGTTTAGAATCTGGAGCTGATGGCCAGGATAGGTCGGGGTTAACTGTTCATCTGATACGGGAGATGATTACCATTGAGGGTTCACATATGCTGTAGGAACAATTGTCTGCTATCGTGGATCGGATCACTGGCAGGCTAATTGCCATGTTCGAGGAGTGAACTGTAACTCTGCAGACTGTGAGAGAGATTGTTGAGATGATTAATGGGGGAGATCTTGATATGGGAATGCGACTCGGAAAGAGAAGGAGGGCTCATTCAGCTATGGATGAAGAGTTCGAGGATGCTAACTTGGGTACTGGGAGTCAAGGAAGCTATGATATATGTGGGAAGTTTGGGGGAACCCATGAGTTTGCTTGTCACAAGTTCAAATGCTATAAGTGTGGAGAGAGAGAGGGCATGTTTTTTGCGACTACAAGAAGGATCAGATTTATTTCCACTGTCACCATCCGGTTCATCTCAAACCTGGCCGTCCTACATAGGTAGCGGAGGGAGTGCAAGCCCAAATGTCCATCGTCCAGCAGGAGGTCAAGGTTGAAATGCAAGAAGTCATAGGTATGAAATTTTGATCCTCGGTTTAATTTTGAATGGATAGTCATTCGTTTAGAAGATTGTTAGAACTATTATGCTAACATCAATAGGCCATAATGGGTCAGGGATTTGGCTTTTGGGGTGCTTTGTGAATCATAAAGTAGGAGGACCATTCATGAAGGGTTGGAAGCTGTAATGTTGGGAAGGCTTCTGACATACCCATTTAAGGCTCGTGATTTCCTCTCGATTGCTGGTTATTATTCAGAAATTGTCATATGTCGCCGAGAGCTATGTTTACAGATTATCTGGATGGACCGGTTTTTTAGGTTGAAATATGGAGAACGTCGGCCATCGAGGGTGCAAGCATTGAGCGCAGAAAGACTGATCATTATGATCGGAGGATCAGATGCTGCAAGATCGGGGGATCAACAATTGGATTGATTTGACGGGTTCCGCGCGATGAGCTAAAGGAAGTTACAGTGTAAGTTCTTTGGATTTTTGGGTATTCGAGACTTTTTGTATCTTTTATGATTAGAATGATTGAGAGATTGATCCAAAGTGAGTGCAGTGTGAGTTGTCATAAATTCCTGCTCATAGGGTTGTACACACAGTTTTTGTGTCAGAAGCTTCTATACAAGATCTCAATGCAGCCGGTTGTCCCATCTAGGACAATGAAATAAAGTTAAGATGAGTGCATATTACTCAAAGTTGAATATCAATTGAGGGTGGTAGGGTTGGAAAGGAGTCACTTTTACCTTGGTTTTGATAGCATTCAAAAGTGTAGGTTCATTCAGTTGAGAAATTGTAGGATCGATTCGATTATTAAAGCTGGAAAATTTCTTTGAGAAAGTTGTATGGATGGTGATTAAGCTGAAAGGCTTAGGACCTAGACGCTATGGCTTGTGAGAGAATAGTGAAAATTTTGAAGTCGTTAGATAGGGACTAATTCTGAGTGGGGGAGGACTGCTTGGAAATATCAGCAATAATTCCAATTATGGATTATCTTGGGCTTCATATCTAAGGAAAAGGGAATAGCTGGTTTTGATCATAATCAGGAAAATCAGAGGCTAAGGATTTGGATTATCTTGGTCAGAGGAACCATCTGGTATTGATCTTTGATTAACTATGCTTGTGGATGGATGACAAAACCATAGGCTGAGCCCATGGAAATTGTTGAAATGTTGTGAGACTGTGTGATAATCGTAAAGTTCCCAAGGTGGTAGTCGGGCGTAGAAGTATGGTAAGTCTATGATTTGGCCGTAGCATTCTTTGGGATGAGTTAGGTTGTACCATAAATGGTTGTTAGAATGTGGCAAGAATGGTTACGTACCATGAGCTTAGGGATGAGAATTTGGCTCAGAAACCCGATCTGAACTAAACAAAATCAAATTAGGCACGAATAAGCAATTTCATTTGGGTTTCAGGTATCTATATTATGCTTATTTGGTTCTTAGGTTATTCGGTTTGGGTTACCCAAGTAAGACCTTATTTGGTTGTAAATATTCGACCCTAATAAGCATTCTTCGTCTCCTTTCTCTTATCGATAGAAATCAAAATCACGATTCACACTTCTATCCTCATCGTTCATAACATAAAAAAACCCCTACACTCATTCTATTCGTTTCAAAATTGACCAATATTCTCAACTATTTCCAAACTCGAAATCACTTCTTTTGATTCTTCCTTTTGTTTTAGACTTTCAAAAATCAACCCTTCCTATTATCTCTAAGGCTTCACGAATTACTATTTTGTCTAGTCATGAAAAACTAGGCGCCAACTCAAGAAAATCAAGTATCAAATTAATTTTCATTATGTTAATCTACTATGTAAATGCTATTGTTTCAATGTGTTATTATGTTATGTTAGTCTTTGAATGTTTTACATTAATGTATAAAAGTACATTGTTATTCTATTATCCGGGTTATATAATCCTAATACAGTTTATTCGTTTTCTCCGGTTATATTAGGTATTTAATCATCTTATACATGTTATTCGGGTAATAATTGAACCGAACCGATTAATACTCGAACCGAACTGAACCTGTATTGGTCAATCGGTTCAGTTTTCGGTTCATGCAATTACCCTTATTTGGTTTTCGGGTTATTTGGGTTCTGGTCGGTTCGGTCTGGTTCCGACCCAAATAAAATCCCTACATGAGCTTCCCATTCCAATGATTGGATGGTGTCACGACGTGGTATGGACCCTCGTGGATTTTATCTATGTGATGGAAAGTGCAGTTATTCGTTATCAGATCGGGTGTAAGCCCGAGTGTAGTTTTTGATTATTAGATCAAGGGTAGGTTCAAGTGCGGTCAACAGATGTCAAGGTTGTTGAGTTGAATAAGTTCTTGGGTTAATTTGGTATGCAACCGATTAACTTCCATTCAGGTCTCCTCAGTGCATTTATATGTTGAATATTCTTTCCACATGTTTTGATGGTGTTCCTAGTTAGGGACTAGGGGTGGGTACCATGATTGGATGATCACCGAGACTAGAGTGTAGTTTCTGAAGTTTAGGACTAATGGGTTTCCGGTTTTGGGAAGTATATTGATGGATTTAGTGTTGGATTAGGTGTCTAAACCCAAAACTATAATTGGTATATACTTGAATTGATTAGAGTCTTTTTGGTTTGCCCTCAAACCTAACAATTGAATAGGACAACTTTTAGAGAGAGGGATTGGTTTATTAATTTATTACTTGGTTAATCCATTAATTAGAAATCAAATAAATGATTTGTTATTATATTATGGGAATAATATATTAATTTTAAATAGTATTATTTAATTAAGAATTAATCAAAAATTAATTGGAGTTAACTTTGGGATTAATTGGATTAATTAAAAGTGCAGGGGCTATAGTGTAATTGTTCAATAGTTGAAAAGAGGAATTCTAGAACCATCCTAGAGTCTTGGACATTTTTCCATGGTTCTATAGGATCTAGAATATCTAGAATTATCCTTGGAGGATAATTAGGAAACCAGATAAATACCAAAAATAATATAATGTTATTTTATTGTTTTGGACTTATCTAGGGTTTCTTGGACACTATATAAAGACCTTATGCATCACGATTTCGTCCAAGCATTCTTAGAGAAGCTAGGGCCGAAACTGTAACGACCCAAAAATCCAGGGTAAACTTTTCATTTTTCATTATAGTCAAACACAAATGTTACTTAATCCAACCATTCAAAAACATTACTTAATTAAAACATTTATCAGAGTTACATCCCAAATTCACATAATGCGGAAAACACGGGTGTATGCGCTGCAATCAAGCCGAGCCCTTCCTTTCCAAACCGACGATACCTGAAACCATAAAAAAAACTATAAGCACGAAGCTTAGTGAGTTCCTCGGAGCATACCCACATAATCCACATAATCACATAAACCATATCAATCACATGAGTCATGCATATAAACATTTAAGGATGCCCTAGACACCCTCTAGGGTCTTACTCCAAGATGCCATGGGCACCCCAACGTGGTCTTACTTGGAATGCCATGGGCACCCCCACATGGTTTTATAACCAAAAGCCATACCATGGTCTTTACCTTGAATGCCATGGGCTCCCCTACATGGTCTGATAACCAAGTGCCATGGGCTCCCCCATGGTCTATACTTGGAATGCCATGGGCTCCCCCACACGGTCTGATATCCAAGTGCCACGGGCTCCCCCGGGGTCTTCCATGCAAGTATCACAAAGACAACTAGCATATCACATATCACATACATACTAGGCATATCAATATTGATTCCAACCTAATCATCACAACTAATTAAATGGGCCGATCTTGGTGCCTTCGACCCATTAGTATGGTGAGGAGACTCACCTCGCACTACTATAGTCCTGCAGATAAAACTCTAGCTGCTGGATGACAGACTCTCGAACAGTCCATATCAAAACAACACCCAATTAACCATTTGGGTTTCAATGTATAAACATAAATCCACACTTAGGGTAAAAGGATCATTTTACCCCTAACCTAACTTAGTTCAAAATCAAGGCCAAAACTCACACTCTGAAGGCTCAAAAGCCAAATAATTAACCAAGGCCCAACATATGGCCCAATTTTCCAAATTAGGCCCAAACCTCTACATGGTCTTACCTTAAGGCCCAACCATTTATTCTAGTCCAAACACTTGGCATTCCAATGGTCCAATATCTCATAATCATCAAGGCCCAATTAAATCCCACTTATGGCCCAATTTAAATTGGTCCCAAGCCTTTCCAATGGGCCTTATCCTAAATCCTAATAATTTCATTATTCCATAAACCTATTTCCATTTGGTCCATCAATAAGACAATCACCAAAGCCCAAAAGAAGGCCCAACTTGAAGGCCAAACATAATGTAACATCCGGATTTCTAGTTACGTTTTTTATTCATTTATTTTGGAGATTTTGGAGGGACTCAAAGAGTTGATGCTTAGACTCGCCGAGTAGAGTCGCGGATTCCATCCAGGTTAATGACCGGACTCGGCGATTCGACTAGCGGACTCGGCGAGTCCGTGCTCTTTAATGAAAACCTAATCCCCGAGGTTTGAGGCCTATCTAAAGGGGCTTATAGCCACCAATTACGGCTACCAGATCCCTGAGTGAAACACTAAGCGATGTAGAGCGTTTGCGAGGAAGGAGAGGCCATTTTTGATCCTTGTGTGGGTGTTTTTGCAAGAAGAAGGTGACCAAGGCAAGAAGGAGCTGAAGAGGCGCTATTCTGTGGATTTCAGAGCCTAAGAACTTCATATTGAGGTATATATTTGATCCTTCTTCAGTTTTGGGTGTTAATCCTTGAGAGTTAGGGTTTCTAGCCCATTTAGAGTGTGAATGATGGTGCAATTGCTCCCATCTTGTGTTGAGGCTTCGGATCTGGATCCAAAGAGGTCCAGAGACCTTAACTCCCTGATCTTTATGGGGTGGCATTGGGTAATATGAGCTTAGGGTGACATACTGAGGTCATTTCTTCAAATAGAGCCATTGGATCTTTGCATGGGAATCAAGATATAGACTTCACGTGTTTATACTGCTTAAGGAGGCCATATCTATGGGTTAGAGGAACGGATCTGACCTCAGGAGGTCATTTGAGCTTAAGCATGGCATGAACTCGCCGAGTCCCAAGAACAGACTCGACGAGTAGGGATAGGGTTTCCCGTAGTTCACTCAGTAAGTAACTTGCCGAGTTGGGGGAATGAATCGGTGAGTCAGAGGGAAATAGAGGACTGGAGTTCAAGGTGGAACTTGTGGAGTTCATAATGGAACTCGTCAAGTTGAGTCGGGGTGGCCCCACGATTCATGCCAGGTGTAACCCATCGAGCAAGGGAAAGACTCGACGTGTCATGCGAGACTAGAGGGATAGTGGACACGCATAGACTCGCCGAGTCACCCAAGTGCACTCAGCGAATCGGGTCAAAGTTTGACTGTTGACTTTGTTGACTTTGAGGGTTTGGTCAACAAGGGGGTCTTTGTGTCAAGAGAGGGGTAAAATGGTCTTTTACCCTTCTGAGGATGCCAAGAGAGGGTTAAGTCTAGTCTCGAGAGTTATATTTATGAGAGTATTTACTTTATGTGATTAGACGGAGGCTAGACCATATTTCTACCGGGTCAGAGATTTACCGAGACATCTAAGGTGATTCTTCTCACTATACATTACCTAGAGTTGTAACAGAGTTTTGTGCTAGTGTATTGTATGCTATTTTTGTGTTATTGTGATATGTGATATGCATGATTCAGAGTTTCCAGAGTTAGGACTAGTGGGTCCATAGATTTGGGGCTAGAGGGCCCACAGAGATAGCTAGGACTGGAGGGTCCCACTGAGACACACTGACCAGAAGTTCAACAGAGTTATAGCCTTGAGTAGCTAATATATGTTAGAGTGGTATTTTGGGGAACTCACTAAGCTTCGTGCTTACGGTGTTTTTTGTTATGTGTTTCAGGTACTAGTGAGGAGCGCGGGAAGGCGCCGACATGATTCGTTCACACACACATGGATTTTTATGTATTTCAATCTTGGGAAAATGTTTTTTGGAACAGAGATATGATACAATGAGATTTTATTAATAATTGTGAATGAACAATGTGTTTTGAAAATGTGAAAAATTTGCTTTAATATTTACAGTGTTACAAGTTGGTATTAGAGCCTTGGTTTGAGGGATTCGGATGCATCTTCGGGCGTATCTGAACTCAAACCGAGGATTTGAGAAAGATTTTGATAACAAAACAATTTTAAAAGAGTAAAAAGAGTTTTGAGACAAACAGAGCAGAGCCGTGTGTACGATTAGCCAACGCCCGAACGGTGATTTCCCAAAATACCCTTGCAATAAGTGTTATGAGATATATTATGTTATGTTATATGATGAGTTATATTACGCATGCTAGAGTGGAATAGGTATTCTTATTAGGACTAGAGTGGCCTGATATATGATGCCTTAGTCTAGGAGTTTTGCTGCTAGGGATGCTTGAGAGTGTTTCGATAGCAGCGAGGAGCTTATGAGAGATCTGCTAGTGAGTAGCATATGATTAAAGAGAGTAGAGTACTCGGGATTTGGGACTTTGGGAGGAGGACTTGGGATGGGTGCTGATGCGGTGTGGACGGTAGTATTGGGCCCGTACTACTGAAGACACCGGGTCAGTGCGCAATCCAAGTAAGAATCCTTAGAGTATTAAGGAACAAGTAGGGTGGAGTCATCGAGTGTGGGTATACTCGAGCGAGTCCCTAATATTCTTATGTTATATTTCAGAGGGAGATCATGGTTGGGACACGCCACACACCAGGGAGCAGTAGTACTAGTGATGAGGAGATCCGTAGGATCATTCATGAGGAGGTGGCTGCAGCCATCATGGCAGAGATACCAGAGATGTTCGGGTCTATCAAGACCACACTGATAGAGACATTTGATGAGAGATACGCTGCTCTTTCTGAGGCTGCGGTTGCTGCGGCCACTGCAGCCATAGCTGCGACTAGGCCGCAGGGTGGTGATGCGTTGATTTTCCGAGAGTTCAGCAACTCAAAACCACCGGAGTTTGATGGGACCCAGGACCCGATTACAGCGATGAGGTGGATTTCAGACATCGAGGAGTGTTTCTTTACTTGCTCATCTCCAATGCATTTGAGAGTCCGGTTCGCGTTGAACTAGCTTCGTTTGGGAGCGAAGGATTAATGGAAGTTTGTGATGATGCATTATTCGCCTGCTGAGCTTGCTATAGTGACCTGGGAGAGGTTCACTGCTATGTTCCAAGATGAGTATGTTCCCCAGGTGGAGAGGGAGTGTTTAGCCCAGGAGTTTCTGACTCTCAAGCAGGGTACTGAGTCTGTTACATTGATTACGAGGATGTTCCATGAGCGGGCGATGTTCTACCCAGAGCACGTTTCCTCCGAGCTGGCACGTATGAGCCGATATCTGAGCATTTTGAGGAGGGATATACGAGAGTTCGTGGCGAACTCGACGTACCGGACATTTGCTGAGCTTCAGGAAAATGCCCGGAAGAGGGAGATAGAGCTGGAGACCCAGGCTAGGGAGGAGGCTGAGTCTCAGGGGAGAGATCGGCGACCAGCATAGTCTCAGCCGGCAGCCAAGCGGGCCAAGCCCGCTGATTCGAGATCTGGGAGTCAAAGGGGCTGCACTTGTGGCAAGTGCGGCAAGAGCCACGATGGGGTGTGCAGAGCGGGGTCTTGCTACAAATGTGGCAAGGAGGGGCATATGGCCAAGGATTTCCCCAAGGGGTTTGCAGTATGTTTTCACTACAACCAGACTGGACACCGGAAGGCAGAGTGTCCATAGATGCGAGGGACAATTCAGGAAGCATCTCAGGGATCTGCCCCTACTGCAGTGAGAGCTACAGACAGTCGGCCCGTAAAGGCCGAGGCACCGAAGGCGCTAGGGAGAGCCTTCCAGTTGACCGCGGAGGAGGTCCGTGCAGCACCTAATGTCGTGGCTGGTATGTATTCTTTCATGTATTTATTTTGATGTTTGAGATATTGTGTTTATATTATGTTATGCGTAGGTTCTTTTGTATCTTTGCCTTTTAGTCAACACATCGGTATTAACCGAGAGGCGTTGAGTCGACCTCTGAGAGTTTCCATAGCTGATGAGAGGGCGGTGTTTGCCAACGAGGTGATCCGAGGGTGTGTACTCGAGATTTTTGGCGTTGAATTTCCGATTGATTTAGTTCTTATTGCGATGGGAGATGTCTGTGTCATCGTGGGCATGGACTGGTTGAGCAAATTTGGAGCGGTTATCGACTGCAAGAGACAGCTGATGACCATAAAAGACTCTAGTGGGGGAGTTCTTACAGTGTACGGCGAGGGTACACGTTCTGGGTCAGCATTTTGTTCGGCTGCTAGAGCGAGACAGAGTCTACAGTAGGACTGTAGTGGGTTTGTGGCGTATGTGATTGATACGAGGGTTGATTTAGGGAGGCCGAGGTCAGTTGATGAGGTTCCGATAGTGCGAGAGTTCCCAGATGTTTTCCCAGAGGAGTTGCCGGGCGTGTCTCCTGAGAGGCAGGTAGAGTTTCGTATCGATTTGGATCCGGGGGTAGGGGTGTAAGTGAGACAAGCCAACTCGCGAGAAACTCGAGACCGACTCGGAAAATACTCGAAATCGGCTCGACCTTAATCGAGCCGAACTCGAGCTCGAGCTACTCGAGTACCTTATCAAGCCGAGCTCGAGTACAAAAATACTCAGCTCGTAAGGCTCGCGAGCTTAGTCGATCTTAGTGTAATTTACATATATGCCATTTCTTTATAATTGTTCATTTATAAAATATATTTCATTTCTTTATAATTATTCATTTATGACATATATGGTTGATGTTATATTGATATTAGGTGATTAATAGTGTTTTTTTGGTAGTTTGGACATTTACATGTGGAATGTTTAATATTTCTTACTCAATTTAGTGATTTTTTTTAAATATTAGTCGAGCCGAGCCGAGTCGAGCTCGAGACTGTCGAGTATTTCACGAGCCCAAGCTCGAGCTTAAAATCAAGGCTCGAGTCGAGTTCGAGCCGAGTTTCGAACTCGAGTATTTTAGTCGAGTTCGAGCTTCGAGCTTGGTAGTATTTGGCTCGACTCGGCTTATTTACACCCCTATCCGGGGCATCACCTATCGCTAAGGCGCCCTATCGCCTTGCACCTCCAGAGATGCAGGAGTTATCCTCGCAGCTTCAGGAGCTGCTGGGGGAGGGGTTTATTCGGCCGAGCAGTTCGCCGTGGGGAGTGCCTATCCTCTTTGTCAAGAAAAAGGATGGTTCACACCGGATGTGCATTGATTACCGGGAGTTGAACAAGTTGATGGTCAAGAATCGTTACCCGTTGCCAAGGATCGACGATTTGTTTGATCAGTTACAAGGAGCATCTTGGTTGTCCAAGATTGACTTGAGGTCTGGATATCATCAGATGCGGGTGCGAGATGAGGATACCCAGAAGACAGTGTTCAGGACTCGTTACGGGCATTACGAGTTCGTGGTGATGCCTTTCGGGCTCACCAATGCACCGGCGGCGTTCATGGATCTCATGAACAAAGTGTGCAGGCCGATGTTGGACCGCTCGGTGATCATGCAGCATGAGGAACATTTGAGGGACATCCTTGGAGTTTTAAGATTGGAGAGGCTTTACGCCAAATTCTCTAAGTGTGATTTCTTGTTACGAGAGGTCCAGTTCCTTGGGCACCTCGTTAACCAGAATGGGATATTGGTCGATCCGGCCAAGATTGAGGCAGTGATGAGTTGGGAGGTGCCGAGATCCCCCACCGAGATCAGGAGTTTCTTAGGATTGGCAGGATATTACCGGAGATTTATCAGGGATTTCTCCAAGATCGCCATGCCACTCACCAAGTTGACCCGGAAGGGTGTTGCTTTTTCCTGGGGCCCAGAGCAGCAGGCCTCCTTCGAGACACTTCGCCAGAGACTATGCGAAGCCCCGGTGTCAGCCCTTCCGGAGGGGATGGAGGACTTCGTAATGTATTGTGACGCATCGATATCGGGGTTGGGAGCGGTGCTTATGCAGAGGGGGCATGTGATAGCATACGCATCGAGGCAGCTGAAGCCTCATGAGATGAGGTATCCCACCCATGATCTGGAGTTGGGGGCAATGGTGTTCGCCCTCAAGATCTGGCGTTACTATCTGTATGGGGTTCGGTGTACCAACGGATCAGCCCAACGTGAACATGCGCCAGAGGAGATGGTTGGATGTGGTGAAGGATTACGATTGTGAGATCCTGTACCACCCGGGCAAGGATAACGTTGTAGCCGATGCCTTGAGTCGTAGGGCGGAGGGCGCCCTGATACGAGATGTTTGTATGAGGCTGATAGTGATGACCCCGGTGTTCGACGCCATTCGAGGGGCCCAGGCTGTGGCTGTGAGACCAGAGAACCGTAAGAGAGAGAGAGGGTTATCGGGCAGGTATCAGAGTTCGTCACCGATAGCCGATGGCTTATGACCTTTCAGGGTCGGATTTGGGTACCGTTTGTGGGCGGAACGCGTACCGTCTTGATGGAGGAGGCACATAGATCGAGGTTTTTGATCCATCCCCTGGCCACTAAGATGTATTTGGACCTGAAGAGAGAGTATTGGTGGCCGTGTATGAAGAGGGATGTTGCATGGTTCATTGAGAGGTGTTTGACCTATCGCAGGGTTAAGGCCGAGCACCAGAGACCGCATGGTAAGTTGCAGCCTTTGGAGGTTCCCGAGTGGAAGTGGGAACAAATTTCCATGGATTTTATCACCAAATTGCCGAGGACTGCTAGGGGCGTCGATCGAATTTGGGTGATTGTGGACAGGTTGACGAAGATCGCTCACTTCCTTGCTATCAATGAGAGCTCTTCCGCTGAGAGGTTGGCAGAGTTATACGTGAAGGAGGTGGTATCACGACATGGAGTGCCGATCTCAATCGTCATAGATCGAGATGTGCGTTTCACTTCTAGGTTCTAGAAGAAGTTTCATGAGGAGTTAGGTATGAGGCTGCATTTTAGCACCGTATACCACCCACAGACCAACGGGCAGAGTGAGCGGACGATTCAGACGCTCGAGGACATGCTTCGGGCATGTGTACTGGACTTCCGAGGGAGTTGGGACACATATTTACTTTTGGCTAAGTTTTCCTATAACAACAGCCATCATTCGAGCATCGGTATGCCACCCTTTGAGCTGTTGTATGGGAGGAGGTGTCGGACTCCCATTTACTGGGGTGAGGTCGGTCAACGTGTGATGGGTAGTACAGAGATAGTACTTCAGACGACTGAGTAGATTCAGCAGGTCAGGCAGAGGTTACTGACGGCTTAGAGTCGTCAGAAGAGCTACGTAGACAGGCGTCGCTCAGAGCTCGAGTTCCAAGTTGGTGACTTTGTACTCCTGAAGGTATCTCCTTGGAAAGCAGTGATCCGATTCAGGAAGAGAGGCAAGTTGGGGCCTCGGTATATTGGTCCTTTCAGGGTGGCCACCAGGGTGGGCAGGGTAGCGTACCGTTTGGAGCTACCTGTGGAGTTGAGTCAAATTCATGATACCTTCCACGTGTCTTAGTTGAGGAAGTGTATCGCTGATGAGTCGGCAGTGGTTCCATTAGAGGACATTCAGGTGGGTGCGAGTCTGAATTATGTCGAGAGGCTGATCGCGATTCAGGATAGAAGGATCAAGGTTTTGAGAAACAAGGAGGTGTCCTTGGTTCAGGTCCAATGGCAACATTGGAAGGGTTCCGAGCAGACCTGGGAGCCGGAGTTAGAGATGCGTGAGCAGTATCCATAGTTATTTGTGGAAAGAGATTCGAGGGCAGAGTCTGATTCAAGTGGGGGAGAATTGTAACATCCGGATTTCTAGGTACATTATTTATTCATTTATTTTGGAGGGACTCGGCGATTTGATGCTTAGACTCGCCGAGTAGAGTCGCGAATTCCATCCGGGTTAATGACCGGACTCGGCAAGTCGACTAGTGGACTCGGCGAGTCCGTGCTGTTTAATGAAACCCTAATCCCTGGGGTTTGAGGCCTATTTAAAGGGGCTTATAGCCACCAATTTCGGCTACCCGACCGCTGAGTGAAACCCTAAGCGATCTAGAGCGTTTGTGAGGAAGGAGAGGCCATTTTTGATCCTTGTGTGGGTGTTTTTGCAAGAAGAAGGTGACCAAGGCAAGAGGGAGCTGAAGAGGGCGCTATTCTGTGGATTTAGGATCCTACGAAATTCATATTGAGGTATATATTCGATCCTTCTTCAGTTTTGGGTGTTAATCCTTGAGAGTTAGGGTTTCTAGCCCATTTAGAGTGTGAATGATGGTGCAATTGGTGCCTTCTTGTGTTGAGGCTTCGGATCTTGATCCAAAGAGGTGCAGAGACCTTAACTCCCTGATCTTTATGGGGTGGCATTGGGTAATATGAGCTTAGGGTGACATACTGAGGCCATTTATTCAAATAGAGCCATTGGATCTTTGCATGGGCATCAAGATCCAGAGTTTACGTGTTTATATTGCTTAAGGAGGCCAGATCTATGGGTTAGAGGAACGGATCTGACCTTAGGAGGTCATTTGAGCTTGAGCATGGCATGAACTCGCCGAGTCCCAAGAACAGACTCGACGAGTAGGGATAGGGTTTCCTATAGTTTACTTAGTAAGTAACTTGCCGAGTTGGGGGAATGACTCGGTGAGTCACAGGAAAATAGAGGACTGGAGTTCAAGGCGGAACTCGCCGAGTTCATAATGGGACTCGGCGAGTTGAGTCGGGGTGGCCCCGCGATTCATGCCAGGTGTAACCCATCGAGCAGGGGAAAGACTCGACGTGTGATGTGAGACTAGAGGGATAGTGGACACGCATAGACTCGCCGAGTCACCCAAGTGCACTCGGCGAGTCGGGTCAAAGTTTGACTGTTGACTTTGTTGACTTTGAGGGTTTGGTCAACAATGGGGTATTTGTGTCAAGAGAGGGGTAAAATGGTCTTTTACCCTTCTGAGGATGCCAAGAGAGGGTTGAGTCTAGTCTCGAGAGTTATATTTATGAGAGTATTTACTTTATGTGATTAGACGGAGGCTAGACCATATTTCTACCGGGTCAGAGATTTACTGAGACATCTGAGGTGAGTCTTCTCACTATACATTACCTAGAGTGGTAACAGAGTTATGTGCTAGTGTATTGTATGCTATTTATGTGTTATTGTGATATGTGATATGCATGATTCAGAGTTTCCATAGTTAAGACTAGTGGATCCATAGAGTTGGGGCTAGAGGGCCCACAGAGAGAGTTGGGACTGGAGGGTCCCACTGAGACACACTGACCAGAGGGTCAGCAAAGTTATAGCCTTGAGTGGCTAATATATGTTAAAGTGGTATTTTGGGGGAACTCACTAAACTTCGTGCTTACGGTGTTTTGTTTTATGTGTTTCAGGTACTAGTGAGGAGCGCGGGAAGGCGCCGACATGATTCGTACACACACACATGGAGTTTTATGTATTTCGATCTTGAGAAAATGTTTTGTGTAACAGAGATATGATACAATGAGATTTTATTAATAATTGGGAATGAGCAATGTGTTTTGAAAACGTGAAAAATGTGCTTTAATTTTTACGGTGTTACACATAATTAGGGTTTTTCACATAAAATGACGATTAGGGTTAAGTGTTCTTACTTAACTCATTAAGGACATAATCCATTAATTCCATCACCTCACTAGGCCAAACATAAAATGTAATCGGGCATATGTCATAACATAAATCCAATGGTCCAAAATGTGGGTCCTGACAATTCCAAACTAACATATCCAAGATTAGGGTTTTCTAAACCCTAATTAGGGTTTCCAACCCATTCGAATGCCAATTAGTCCATTGGTTAAGTTTTTACATTAATTAAAGTCTAATAAGTCGGTTACCACCCACTACCTCCTCGGGCAATGGTGGTTGGCGGTGGTTCACGGTGGCAGCCACCACCTCGTGGTGGCGGTGATGGATTTTTTTCGGCCAAACACTATACATACAAGATAACACCACCAACACACGCCTAAATACACAATAAAACACACACACTGTAACACCGTAAATTTCAAGACAAAATTTTCATTTTAAATAATCATTTTATTCTTAGAACACTTGTTTAAAATCTCATTCATAATCGAATTACAAAACATAGCTCCATTTTCACTTGCATAGAAAACCAGGATCCTCCAAAATATGACTCTTTCTCTGGTGTGTACAATCAAGCCGGTGCCGTCCCGTGATACTGAAAGAAACCTGAAAACAACATAACACAAAACACTGTAAGCATGAAGCTTAGTGAGTTCCCCAAAATACCACACACATAACACATATAAGCCACTCGAGGCTATAACTCTATGGGTCCGTGCACCCAAACTCTGTGAACCCTCAGGTTCTAACTCTGTGAACCTTCCGGTTCTAACTCTAGGAACCTTCCGGTTCTAACTCTAGGAACCCTTCGGTTCCAACTCTGCAAACATGCACAACATAAATCACATAGAAATAATGCAGTACAACACATAACATACATAGCATACAAATACTCTGTCACATAACTCTGGTTACCTACTCATGGTAAAGTATAGTGAGAAGAGTCACCTGGCAAGCAGAAAGCAGATATCTCCATACTTGAATCTCGAACCCGCCACCGCCTAACACGTAAGGCAAAACTCTCATGACTATAACTCTCGAGACTAGAATCAATCCTCTCAATGCACCCTCTTAAGGGTAAAAGACTATTTTACCCCTCTCTTGGCCCAAAGGCCACATCGCTGACCAAAACCTAAAAGTCAACGGTCAACCGTTGGTCAAAATCAAAGTCCTCAGTCAAAGTCAACCCCTGACTGACCCTACTCGCCGAGTCAACCCTATGACTCGTCGAGTTCCTATAATCAGAACTTCACTCAATCCGCGACCTAACTCGCCGAGTCACTTCGAGACTCTCCGAGTCCACTCGCACACAACTCACCGAGTCATCCCTTGACTCACCGATTCTCGACTCAACCAGGGAATATCGGGACTCTTCGACAAGACTCGCCGAGTCCAAGACTATCATCAACCTACTCGCCGAGTTGTTCATACAACTCGCCGAGTTCCAGGCCATCTTCATCCAACTCGTCGAGTACACCCATGTGACTCGCCAAGTACCACCGGTCTGAATCCATTCAGAAGCATTCCAGGCCATGCAATTGCTCCAAAACATAGATCTAGCCTCCTACCACTCATCCATCACGTAAAGTGGCAAACTTTACGTGAATCCAAAGAGATCTAGGCCATTTGCACATTGGGCTAGGGTTTGGGACATGAAAGCTTCACTAAACACTCCAACACAGGGACTTTCATGCTCTCTGATTCTTCTCCCTTCCAGATCTGAGGTAGCAACCTCAGATCTAACCTCTAGACTTCCCATTACATCCATAGACAAGTTCCTACAAACCCCAAAATGAAGAAACACATAATAACAACCCAAGAACGATATATTACCTCCAAGAGATGCCCCAACTGCAATGTAATTCGAATCCAAGCAAAGCCCCTTGCTCCAAGCCTTCAATCTCCCAAAATTCCTTCAACAATTACTTCTCCAAGCTCCAATCCACTCAACAATGGTGCTTCTCCGCAATTTAGGGTTTTCTGGGGCTCAAGGGGTGCTAAGGAGGCTGGGAGGAAAACATAATGTTCTTTATATAGGGCTCAACCCCGAGAATTAGGGTTTTCTCCAATCAACGCCTACTCGCCGAGTCCTCCTCACTGACTCGCCGAGTCGGCTACTTAGCACGCGACCCAGCCGCGACTCTACTCGCCGAGTCCATCCATGGACTCGCCGAGTCACTCTTTCACAACTTACTCTTTTAGCCCTTCAACTCTACTCTTGATATTTCGGGATGTTACACACACACATCCCTCTTCCTCGGTGGCTGGTGGCAACGGGAGATGGCAGCAGGCGGCAGCCACTATGGTTAGCGGCCGTGGTGGTCATTTTTCTCGATTTCTGGCCAGCAACACCCACATGCACGGCTTGCAATCGACACACACACACACACACTTACTACACGAGATATAACATGAAAAAGCATACCCGTTGAGCTATCCTCGAGGTGATGACGGCAACCGAAGCACATTAGAAGGCAACCGTAATGAACGATGGAAGCGGCAGACACCAGTTATCTGCCGTGAAGGAGAAATAGGAGCGAAAGGCGACTGGAACAGCACCGACAGCTACCATGTGCAGCTGTAAACGACGATAGAAAAGAAGAAGAAGAAGGAAGGAAGGTGGCAGACACACCCATCATTCATGCCGTCGACTTGCTCTCGTCGGAAGGTAGAAGCTACGACGCTCGGCGGCTTGACTGATCAGAAAAGGAGTAAGATGGTGGTGGCAGTTGAAAGAGTCATACATGGCGGCGGCTGAAGAAGGTCTCCTAGGTTTACGATTTGGAGATGCAACGAGGGGGAAGGCACGGGTTTAAGTCCTGTGTTTTCCTTTTAAACTTATAGCCAAAATTACAACTATGGTCCTTCCTCACTGAATTATTTTCAACATAAGTCCATATGTTACCATTCAGCCCCAACTTTAAAAAATCTTTTCAATTTAAGTCCAATGTTTTACCAAGCACCCCCTGACTTCTGAAAATCTTTACAAAATAAATCCCGGATTTACACTTTAACCCCCGAAAATCCAAATCATATCATTTGGCTCCTCAAAACGAACACCCCGCTAAATATTAGGGATTTTAGGGCTACTATAAAATAATATAAAATATGAATTTACATCTTGGGGTTTAGCGTTTATTATTTAATTACTCAATTTCAAACGGAATGTTACAGAAATTCTAACCTCTCTCCTATTTTTCTCTCTCTCTCTCTCTCTCTCTCTCTCTCTCTTCAAGCTCATTGGTCGTTAGGGTTTAGGTGTGAACCATTAGAGGCACGACACTTGTGACGCTTGCTTTCAAGAGTCTTTCAAGGAGGAATTCATTATTGTTTACAATAACAATCTTTAAGGTAGGTCTCTTGATCTTATGAATTAGTTTTCATAGGAAAAAATATTGTAGATTAGCCATTCATAGTATATTGCTTTATGTGAATGACATAGATTCAACTAGGTTGCATGCGCCCTAATAATTTGAATTGTTTGAATAAGTTTCCGCTTAGTGTATTGTGTTGAAACCTCCAAGACCCATTAGTGGTATCAGAGCCATGGGTGTTCTTTCATGTATTTTGACATTTGTGAATTGTTTTTCTAAGGAAATACATCTCACAACGTGAGCTTAGAGGCTCACGACGTGAGCATAATTTAAATATGAAATTTGTTTGCTGACAGACTTAACTCACGACATGAGTGTTAATTCTCATGACATGAGCACCATATAATTTAAAATTTTGTTTTCTGTCAGACTGATCTCAGGAGGTGAGACTTAATGCTCGTGACGTGAGCTTACTAATTCCGAATTTTTGGATTTTCTTGCCTATTTTGATTTATATGGTTGTTATTTGGTAATTCACTTTTATAAAATCTGCCATAATTCGAATTTTGGTCATAATAGATAATTAAATAAGACCTAAATGTTAGGAGATAATTATAGATTAGATAATGATGAATTTATTTGATTAGAATTATCCTTATGGATGTTATTATTAATTTAATTAATTGATTAATTAAATGATAATTAATAAATCCACAAATGGTTTAAATTTAATTAAATTAAAAGTTTAATTTATTAAAAGATTAAACCATTGGTATTTTAAAATGTTTTTAAAATACAACTTATACTATGTATATATAATTAAAAGTTTAATATATATTATATGTAAAAGAAAAGTCA
The DNA here is from genome assembly GCF_051521515.1 of Lactuca serriola. Lineage (NCBI taxonomy): Eukaryota > Viridiplantae > Streptophyta > Magnoliopsida > Asterales > Asteraceae > Lactuca > Lactuca serriola. The sequence continues at coordinate 160,105,155 of NC_136416.1, read as the reverse complement.
GTCGAATCGCTAGTACGCCTCATTCACGGACTTACACTATAAAGAGGGTATAAGGAAGCGGCCTATAAAATGGCCATTCAATGGGTGTTCACTCTCACCCACCGCTATTCCTTGTGGTGGAGGGTCGTTAGCCGAACGGGTTTGATAGGACAAACTTAACACTCATTAATAAGTATAATGATATAAAGTAACTAAACTATCTTCTAAAATCCCACTCTGAGTTACTTTAGGAAAAATGTGAATTTGATGCTAATCCATGAAATTGCACATTGCACCTTATTGGTTGTTAGTGGAGCGTGTATGGTTAACCGACATAATAATGTGGATGAATAAGGAGTGGAAATGGGTGTCTCGAAAATTATCGTTAATTAATGGAGCGTGTGTGGTTAACCGACACATTAAAACAAGATGATAAATGACATCACGAGTACCAAGGTAATTTTCATGGTTATTGACATCTCATTAGTGATCCTCGCATCCCAGTCACAAAGTGAGAGCATAATCAAGATTAAACATGCCATTGAATAGTTCAATGAATCTCAAATAATCTAGGATTTTCATGATATTGAAATTGGTAAATGTTTTACCTACCTTCGAATTTGATTACGGCATCCCTCTTCAAAGTTCGAATCGAAAATATGGATCATAGCCTTAATTTAAATTTTGGGTTGATAATTAAGGATTAAAATCAACTAACTTGAATTCTCTTTTCTCCTATTTAAGATGTCAAGTTCAGATAACAATGGACTTCCTCGTCCTTTTGGTAACGTTTTCCCTCTCTATCTGAAGATGATCTTCCACATGATGATCAAGGTGAAAGAATGTTCCCTTCTTCAAGCAATGGTGGAACTGGAAATCATGCTTCTTTAAATCTTCCTCCACCTCCTCCAATGACTCTCTCCAAGTGATATTTCCTTTAAGCTGAAAAATACGAAGTCGCTCAAGCCCTATTGGCATGTAAATATCAAGATGTAAAGTTTGTATGTGCGCATGTTCTTAAAATGAAATCGCACATTGACAGATTGGGGATGTTGGGTGTCATTTTCCCAATGGATTTGGCCATTGAATGGGTTCTACTTTTGCTTCCTAAATCATATAGTCAGTTCATTATAGACTGCTATGTGAGGGACCACGACGTGACCCTAATTGATGTAACATATATGTTGATTGTTGCTGAAGCAGAAATGCTTAAAAGCACAAGTCAAGCAAAGGTGTTTGAAGGATCTGTCTTCAAAATTTCCATAGACATTGATAATGGCAAAAATGGTAGTCCAGAAAAGCTTTCTCTTCCCAATGGAAAGGGATGAGCCAAGGTTAAACCATTTGACCATATGGTAAAGAGAAAGGCTAGTTCTTAGATAGTTCCATGTGCTATTCCTAAAAGGTCCATATGTTTCTATTGCTAATTGAAGGGGCATTGGATGCGAAGCTGCCCAAACTACTTGAAAGATCTTAAAGATTGTAAAGTCAAGTTGTGTAACACTCATAAAATTTATGCCAATTTAAAACATTTTAATTCATTCAAAAGTCATTAAGTTATTACAACTTGTTTTCAAAAGAGTTTAAACATCATAGTATACCCATAACCAAATCACAAAATCATGAAATATGAGGAGCGGTACGATCACGCCTTTGCCTTGCCAAGATGATGTACCTGAAACAATAAAATGAAACCGTAAGCTCGAAAGCTTAGTGAATTCCCCCAAAATACCCATACACACATAACCATACATGTATAACAATAAATAGCATACTATGGGTCCAATCAACCATCCGATTGGAATACCCCTGGCCCTCAACCATCGGGTTGGAATGCCCCTGGCCATTTTACCATTAGGTTGGAATGCCAACATACTACGAGTCCAATCATCCTACCGGATGGAATACTCCCGGCCCACAACCATCGTGCTGGAATGGCCACGCCTCTATACCTACAATAACTACTATGGATCCAATCATCCTTCTGGATGGAATACCCCAGGCCCTTAACCATCAGGATGGAATGCCAACATACTGCGAGTTCAATCATCCTACCGGGATGGAATACTCCTAGCCCACAACCGTCGGGTTGGAATGCCCACACACTTATACATACAATAACTAATATGGGTCCGATCATACCTCGGGATGGAATACCCCAGGCCCTCAACCAATAGGTTGGAATGCCCACCTACTATGAGTCCAATCATCCTACCATGATGGAATACTCCTGGCCCTCAACCATCAGGTTGGAGTGCCCCCACTCTAAAAAACATGTGCACCTAATCAGATAATCACAAACCAGTTTACAGAAACAACATACTAGGGCCCTATCATCCTACCGGGATGGAATACCCTCTACTGCTGCTCATACATGTGCACATATAACAAGTAATCTCCTACCAGCAAACAAACAGTCAGACCACTACATGCCACTAAGCATAGCCACAACCATTCTACCAGAATTATCGATCCAACCAACAAAGCTAACACATAATCATCCTTTCTACCAGAAAGCCAACTAACATAGCACAACAATATCTATCTCAAATAACAAATCAAAGGGCCGACCTTGGTGCCTTAGACCCTTGGGTATAGTGAGGATAACTCACTTGCAACTAACGAACCGAACCACGAAAGCAAAATCCTGAAGCACTGCCTCAAACTGCAACACCTATAGCCATCAATGATCCATTGACATAAATATCCAAATTAACATAATACCCTTGAAAGCCAAACTGGTCAAAGTCAAAGTCCTAGTCAAAGTTAACCTTCCTGATTAACCCTACTCGCCGAGTCAACCCATTGACTCGCCGAGTTCTTAAACTCAGAAGATCCTCATATCACAACTCGACTCACCGAGTCACCCCATAATTTGTCGAGTTCAACAATCTTCGAGTCCTATCCTGTCCAACTCACTGAGTCACCACTCAACTCACTGCTCTGAGTCTTAACCAGAAGGGGGGTTAGGGTTCCGCGTTGTGACTCGCCGAGTCCAAAGCAATCTTCGTAAGACTCTCTGAGTTGTTCTTCCAACTCGTCGAGTCCAAGCCCATCATCATATGACTCGCCTAGTCCACCAATGCGGCTCGTTGAGTCTCTTCAGTCCTTCATCCATACAGACCCTTTTCGAGCCATGCAAGGGCTCCAAACTATAGATCTACTCTTCTAGGGCATGACTATCACGTAAAGTTGCAAACTTTACGTGAAAACAAAGAGCTATAGGCCCAAGTCACTCTAGGGCTAAGGTTTAAGACAAGGATGCTTCACCAACAAACCAAGGGCTGATACTTTATGAGTTTCTGGACCAATACAAGTCTAGATCTGAAGTAGCAACCTCAGATCTAGACCCCTAACCCAAAATAGATCCTTAACATGCCAAAATGGCCCTAAATCTTATTCAAGAATAGATCTAGATGCAAGAGAGTCAAGGATCAATCAAGAATTCGATGGGAGTCTTATTAATCTTGAAAGTTTTCAAGGGTCAATCAAGAATAAACCTTTTAGTTATAACTACCACACGACCTGAGGTTGATAACCTAACGTGTTTAGTTGACATATTCTTGTTTATGTGCACCTTCTAGTTGAGTTGGCAAAGCCCATGAGTTTTATGGTTCTCATGTGACTATAAAAGGCACAACACGTTGGTCAGTGAAACTACATTGATCGATATGGGTGAGCTGCTTAAAAACATGGAAGCGTTGGTAGGCCCTTGTGCTACCAGAAGGCGAGAAATTAAGAATAAGCAAAGTTCAGCCCATGAAAGGAAAACTAAATTTGATTTTGGATTTGTCCTCAACCTTATCTTATGATTGTAGGTTGGCAATGATAGATTCACATGGATGGGAACACATACACCATAAAATCTAGGTAGCAAAAGGTTTCACTCTAATTCATGAAAATGATTATGTGGAAACACTTTCGCTAGTAGATTTTAAGTATGATTAATATCATTATGGTTAAAATTTATGATAATAGCGTTCTCAAATTCGCATATGATTACGACATCTCTTTTCATAGTTCGAATTGTGAGAAATGACAAGAAATAGTTTGAACGTACAGGACTTATAGCTATAAGTTCTGAAAGGGTTTAAGCATACACATATGCTATCTGATGAAGGTGTATGAGCTTAAGAAGTCTAGATGAATACTTACCGAAGTACCACTTATCGGAAATCTGAACTTTAGTAAGGAAGTCAAAAGCATTGATTTCTAGAAGTCCAATTGATTTCTAGGTACATGTCAAAGCTAGTGGGAGCATAATTGTTATGCTAGTGGGAGCATAATTGTTATGCTAAGTGTTGAAAGTTGGCAATGCTATTGGTAGGAAACAAAGATTTTAAATTTGCAAATTGCAATGTTTGGGAATTGTTTCTATATAGTAAGGCTTACGGCAGAGGGAACTCATACTTCATTTCATATCTAAGAGTTTAGATTGAAGTTTTAATAAGACTTAATCATGGACATATATGAATATCGTGTTGAAATGATTCAACATAGGAAATTCGATATTTTGAAATATTATAGCAAGAGACTGAGCAGATATCAGGTTTTTATGTAAGACATAATGGATCGAGTCCTATATGCTTTTGATAAAGGATCGATTATATATGTTATAACTCGACGAATTCCCACGCGTTGCGAGGTGCAGGTTAAAAATATATTATTAGAATATAGTTTTCAGACACCTTTTAGTTAATTCGATTCATCAATTTAGATTCTTTTATTATTATTATATTTAATGTTTTCCTTTAAACTATGTTAAAAAATATATATTGAATTTTTTTTAAACATTATTTGATATTTTACTTTAGGTTTTAAATTTAACGATAAAATTTTAAGCTTATTTGATATATTAATGTAGGTTATCTATTTAACTATATATTGAAGTTAACAAATTAAGTATATCATATTGATAAGTCACAAATTCTTTCATTTATAATAATGTGTACAACTAAAAGCATATTTAAGTTAATAAATTAAGTATATTGTATGGAAATATGAAAAGTTGGGAGTTTCAAATAAATGTGGTGAAAGAAAAAATGTTTCCTTTATAATATAGTATGATATGATGATTATAGTTTTAATTTTTAAGTCATTGTGATATATACAATTATTTGATAATTTTATAAACCGTTTAAAACTGTGTAACTATATATCAAACGTATGATAATATATAACGGGTAACAAAATGTATGAACAAAAATATAAACTACAACTTTTAGTAATATAAAATACAAAAACATCTATTATAACATTTGTATTAAAAAAGATATATATACAACGAATAATAAAAATATGAAAAATAAACACTAACTTTTAATAACATAAAAACACTAAAACATTTATTATAACATTTATATTAACTTTTCATATTTAAATCACAAACCTCTTCAAATACATTAATGTTTTTAATGAACAAAACCTTACAACCTTATAAAAGAAAGGAAAATAAAAAGTTATTAGTGATTACTAATTAATAATCATATGTTAAAAACTCTTGAGTTGTAACTAATAAATATACATAAATTAGAAAACTCTTGAGTTGTAGTGTGAGTTTCAAATGAATACAATTATTATTATTATTATTATTATTATTATTATTATATTCATCTAAATAATTGGTTTTGATGCATCATTTTAATCCATTCAATTATTAAACATAAAGATATTTAATTATAAATTTATAACATACATAGGTGCATATATATGTTAAACAAATCACATATAATATATATTTTCGGAAATGTCATATGTAATTCTTGTCGTAGTAATATTGATAAATTAATTTCATATGAAGAACATGTCATGATAAGTCATCATAATTACATATCAAATGTTAAAAATTATGTTATCTTTTAAATATTGTCTTGTAAATATGTTATGTAGGATAACCCAACAAAAAAATATTAGAAAATAAACATAATCAAAATAGAAAAACTACAATCAAATAAATAAGAACATTGGGTGGTTGAATATATAAATAAAAATGTTACATAAATATACGTTTAAATCAAAAGAAAAAACTAACATTCGTCTACTTTGCTAAAAAAAAAAAAACCTAAATCCGTTTTATGAATCTTCTTTCTTTATTGAACACCATTCAACCATAGAAACTTGATGATAATTCTTCACTAACCTGCAATCAAAATGGTTTTCTTGAAAAAGAAGAATTAGAAAGATATTCCAAGCAAAACATTGATGTTTGGAAAGTCAGATTCAAGATTGAGCAATACATACAAATCACATATAAAGGTTAATTGAGAAATTAAATATAAAAAAGAATAGAAAAACTTCATTTGTTTTGGTTGAAAGAAAAAATCATATTACAATTACCATCGATGCGACATAACCCAATTCTTCAAATCATCATATTTGGATCGTGAATGCTTCAACTATCGGAAAACTTTTGAATCATAATATCTTCAACCAAATGACGAATTTTTGTAAGAAAAATATACTAATATAACTACATATAAAATAAAGGTGAAAGGGTGTGGGAGTTTGAAATGCATGAGGTGTGGAACTTATAGAGTGTGTGATTTTCTTGGAATGAGATTATATGTGATTAATTACTTTGAAGGTGAAAGAGTGTGGGGGTTTCATATGCATGAGGTGTTGGCAAATTTTTATGGGGGTTTCAAATGCATGAGATTCAAGAAAAAATGTTAGCTTTATAAGTATGTATGATATTCACTTGTTTAAAATTTTCCAAATGCCTAGGGCATTGAGAGGGAAAAAGGACTAGAACAGGACGTAAATAATGTTGTTAAACAACTGTCAAGAACAGTCTGAGGTTTACCAAAAATTGGTTGTTTGTGGACAGTTGGAAGTATAGTAGTATTTGGATGGACCATATTGATATAATTCTGAGTGGAGGTGATTCTTGTTCAAAATTGATGGTCATACGGAAATATGGAAATGTTTCCATTGTGGAAGTAGGGGTGAGTATAAAAACCGAGAAACCGAACCATAACCGCTAAAACCGTTAAAACCGAACCATATTAACCGAACCATTTTTAAAACCGTTTGATTTGGTTATTATTTTTGACAACCGATATCTAGTGGTTCGGTTTTGGTTTTTATATTGTAACCGACGCTATATTAACCGAACCGCCTATATATATGTATATATATATATATATATATATATATAATAATAATAATAATAATAATAATAATAATAATAATAATAAAATAGATTCCCTAGAAAATCTGAAAATCCAGCGTCCAATCGTCTATAAATATTGAATATACCAAAGCCAAAATAAAATAGAACCTTTGGATTATTGACAATAGCCCAAATAAAATAAAACCCTTTGATTATTGACAATACCGGCGGCATTCTACCCTTCTCGTTTTCTTCCTTCTTCTTCTTCATTCTTCATTGTCAGAAGTCCACTTGCATTTAGAAAATAGAAAAGTCTCTTTTTCATCCCCTTCAGATTCACTATTCAGGTATTTTTTTATATCCTTCTGTTATTTTGTTTTTTTTTTTCCGTGTTTTACTGTACTTTACGTCTTCATTCAATCCATGTTTGTTTTTGAAGTTTGCTTTAGCGAGTTTAAATTCCAATCCCACTGTTACGTGACCTCTTAAAATGCTAAACCCATATCCACAAATTCTAATGTGGATATATTTTCAGGAAATATTTAAAGTGCATCAAAAAACCAAAATGCCAGTGGGATTGGAATTTAAATAATTTTTAAAGCAAGCCTAAAATATTTAAGTGCCTTCACCCATTTTGTTGATGTCATATTATCATTAATTCAATATGAATATATTTTCAGAAAATTCTATATGGAAGAAGCCAAAAAAAACCAAAATACGAGTTTAAGGGATGAATTGGATCCGGTCATTGATGTTACTAATGAAAGCAATGAACCAGCAAATGATGTGGACAATGTAGATGAACACGCCAAAAATAAAGGTGGTCAGTCAAAGAGATCCTTCGTGTGGGATCACTTTAAGAAAGTTGAGGGTCGTAATGGTAAAGTTAAATGTGACTATTGTGTACTTATAATGGCTGGTGGATCAAAAGAAAATGGTACGAGTGCTATGTCGTATCACTTGAAGAATGTATGTAGACGGTTTCCACTTTACAAGAAAGAAGGAATGAAGAAACAAGCTATGTTAAACTTCAAGCCAACAACAAAGAGGCAATCCAGGGGTACTTTGGCTTCTCATCACTTCCATCAAGAAAAGGCTAGGAAATTCCTAGCGAGAATGTGTATTAAAGATAATAGGCCATTTAGTATAATTGATGATGAGGAGTTTAGGGAATTTGTTTGGGAAATTAATCCCATGTTCAAAATTCCATCTAGGTGGACCATTGCAAAGGATTGTTTATCAATACATGAAGAAGAGCAAAATAATCTTAAAAAACTTCTAAAAAATCAAATTGTTTCTCTTACCACCGACACATGGACATCGGTCCAAAAGTTTAATTACAAGTGTCGTACAACTCATTGGGTTGATGACAATTGGATGTTGAACAAAAGAATTTTAAATTTTTGTCAAATACCCAACCATAAGGGTGTGACGATAGGAAAGTATGTTTATCGTTGCTTACAAGAATGGGGCATAGATCGAGTTTTTACAATAACCGTTGATAATGCTTCATCTAACGATGGAGCAATTAAATATTTAAGATATATGTTAAAGGGATCTCGGTCTATATTAGATTCCAAATATTTGCACTTAAGATGTTGTGCCCATATCATCAACCTTGTGGTGAGAGATGGCTTAGATGAGCAATTTAGTACAATTACTAAGATTAGAAATGCGGTTAAGTATGTGAGATCATATCCTTCAAGGTATGACAACTTTAAAGAGTGTATTAAGTATGAAAAGATTGATTGCAAAAGCAAACCATGTCTTGATGTAGAGACTCGATGGAATTCCACATTCTTAATGTTGGAAACGGCAGAGAAGTATTCAAAGGCATTTAATAGGTATTTTATATTATTGTTTTACTATACATTCTTACTACTATGTGTTATTGTTTGTTTTTTTTTTTTTTTACTTTTTATAGGCTTCAAGAGATTGATATCAATTATAGTTCTTACTTCTATAACGAAGGCGACGATGATGATGGTAAGAAGATTATTACCAGAAAGGGAAACAACTCAAACAAGAATGATCGAGTTCTGGGAGCTCTCGAAGATGAGGACTGGGAAAAAGCTAGGTATGATTTTTATTGTTTTCATTTAAGTATGCTAATATGTATATATAATAATAACCTGATTATCTTAATTTAGTTTTCAATAGGAATTTTATGGATTTCTAACAAATTTTTTACAATGTTACAAAAAAAGTTTCTAGTAATATATGTGAACCATCAAATTTGTTTGTTGGGGAGCTAGTTCACAATGCATGCGGCCATATCAAATATGTGTTTAAACAAAGATGAAAAAAAAGAGGTATGGCGTTGTCAGTGAAAGCGAAATATGATAAGTATTGGGACAACTTGGATAACATGAATTTATTGTTGCATATTGCATTAGTTTTAGATCCTCAAAACAAGTTGTTTTTTTCTTGATTATTGTTTGGGCTTGATTTATGGTACCATTTCTGAAAAAAGAAATGAAGTAAATCAGTGAGTGCTAGAAATTTTAAACAAGTTATTTATTCACAAGAAAATGACGGACAAAGAAAATGAGAAAAAGACAACTAGTTCTTCAACGGCTACAACTGCATCATTTAGTAGTTTTGTAGATCTAGATTTGGATGATGGTTATGCTAAATATTTGGAAAATCGTGGAAAAAGTATTAATAATACTGAATTGGATATACATTTGGCCGATACAACGGAAAAGAAAATGAAGGGAGATAATTTTGATGTACTAAGTTGGTGGAATCGCAATTCGGGAAAGTACCCTATACTTTCTGAAATTGCAAAAGATGTTTTGGGAATGCCAATTTCAACTGTTGCTAGTGAGTCGACATTTAGTACCGGTAGTAGGGTTATTGACAAATTTAGAAGTTCTCTTACACCAAATACCGCCGAAGCGTTGATATGCACACAAGGTTGGCTACGTTCTACACCATCAGATTTGCAAGAGACGACTATTCATGGACTACAACTACAAGAACTAATGGTGAATTTGGAGAAACTAGAAATTGGTAACCACTAACATTTTCCTCATTTAATGAGTTATATTTTGTAATCTTTTTCCATATAAATTTTAACAATTTATGAAATGTTGTTTATTGTAGATTACTTTTCAAAGAGAGCAAAATCATGTAATGATGCGTTTATGGATGAGGATTGAAGATTCAAGATTGAAGGATTTTTTTTTGCATAACTAGAAATTAGTACAATGATATTTTTGTCTTGACATTTGGGTCACCTTTAGTAGTAAATGGTTCGAATCTTTAGTAGTAAATGAATAAATGACTATTGACTTTGCATTTATAGTTGATGTTTCATGTTTTTTTCTTGATTTTAGTAGTAAATGCATTTTTGTGTTGATAGTTTTGAGAAAATTAGTAAAACAACCAATTTTCTAAGCAATATATTTTTTGTTGCTTGTATTTTATGGCAATGAATTTTACTTTTCTTTGAAATAAATTTATTTTTTATAACCTTTTTGGTTAACCAAATTAACTGATAACCAGACTTGAATTAACCACTTAACCATTAACCAAAACCGATTTTAACCAACTAGTAATGGTTACAAAATGTATTAACCGAATAATTTGGTTATGGTTTGGTTTTTGCTATCAACCGCTCCAAACCACTCCATACACACCCCTAAGTGGAAGTTGGTTATTGAAACCTACATGTAAGTTAGAAACTTTAATGCAAGGAAGTTTTTCAAGGAGTGTATTTTGAATTTGAAACTTCGTTTCCATGAAATTGTTTTTAGTAACAAAGCTCCAATGTAATATTTTGTAATATCATTGGCTAAGTCTCTGTAACTTTAAAGCCTCGACCTCACAAAGAGATCATTGTATGTAAGGTTGAACTCTAACAAATTTGGTAGTAACAAAATTTGAAATTGTGAAATGAGCATCATTGGGATAGTGTCCTATCGATCTGTTCACAAAGGAAGGACCGTAGAGAGTAATAGTATGTTCATTTATAACATGGAATGACTGATGTTTAATTCAAGTGTTTAGTTGATTACTCGAAACTTTATACAATAAATAAAATCTAGTTAATATGGTGATTAAATAATAAGAATTTTATTTTTATTCAATAGTTTTGAGAGCATAGTTAATTAGGTTATTATTGTTTTTCACTTTACGTTTTTTACTTCCCGAATAATTGGATTATTCAAATATCCACAGTCGGTCGTGCTTTTGGAAGTAATTAGCGAATTAAGACTGTCACGAATTGAACTGTAGATTATCTAAGGGTTTGGACATAGCAATAGTTTTAATACAATGTTCATGAGTACCTGGAAATGGGGATTTTAAGTATTTGATAAACCCACTCTTAGAGAATTACTTCATCGATTTTTTTTCACGAGTAATTTTGAGACGATAATATCTTATATTCTTGAAACGAAGATATATGAGTTGTTGTTTACGAGTCAGTTGTGCATTGATAATACATAAACGCATCAGTAACTTGATGTTATAAAATATATTGTTGTGTGTGATTTGATAAGTAAATAGTACAAGCATATGTGTTGAAGTTTATCCGTTCCTTTTGCCCTAACGGGAAAAGCGATATTTGTGGGACCCTCAAAGATTTGATGATGACATATAAAGCGCTTGGCCAAGGCTGGACTGAATTGATGTGTTCAATTAGTAGTCAGATATCAGTCGTCCTAAATTAGAAATCGAGAAACAAATCTTGGATAGAGAGATTGATTATAATCCATCTCTCATGTCCATTTGATATCTTGTATAACGGAGGAACATTTGATCACTTATCTTAGGACATGTCACTAACTAGGTTAGAGTTCGATAACGACTTTTGGAAGCTACAATTTGCTGATCAGTTTGGTAGTTATATTGAAAGTTATAGTTATTAGACTTATCCAAGTGGGAGGCAGTTGGATTAGGTGTCCAAGCCCATAACTATAATTGGTATATACTTGAATTGATGGTAGCACAGTCCTTTTGGGTTGCCCTCAAACCTAGCAATTAAATAGGATAACTTTTAAAGAGAGATATTGGTTTATTAATTTATTACTTGGTTAATAAATTAATTAAAAATCAAATGAATGATTTGTTAATATATTATGAGAATAATATATTAATTAGAAATAATATTATTTTATTAAGAATTATTAAGAAATTAATTGGAATTAATTTTGGGATTAATTGGATTAATTAAAAGTACAAGGGTTATAGTGTAAATGTTCAATGGTTGAAGAAGAGGCATTCTAGAACCATCATAGAGCCTTGGAAATTTTTCCATGGTTCTAGAGGATCTAGAATATCTGGAATTATCCTTGGGGGATAATTACGAAACCAGATAAAAACCAAAAATAAGATAATGTTATTTTATTGTTTTGGGACTTATCTAGGGTTTCTTGGTACACTATATAAAGGCCCTATGCATTATAATTTCGTCCATGCATTCTTAGAGAAGCTAGGACTGAAATTCTAATCTCTCTCCTCCCTCTCTTCAAGCTCATTGGTCACTAGGCTTTGGATGTAAACCATTAGAAGCGCGACACTTGTGGGGCTTGCTTCCAAGAGTCTTTCAAGGAGGAATTCATGTTTGTTTACAATAACAATCTTTAAGGTAAGTCTCTTGATCTTATGAATTAGTTTTCATAGGAAAAATATTGCAAATTAGCCATTCATAGTATGTTGCTTTATGTGAATTACATAGATCCAACTAGGTTGCATGTGCCCTAATTATTTGAATTGTTTGAATAAATTTCCGCTTAATGCATTGTGTTGTAACCTCCATGACCCATCAGTTAGTAGTTCGATAATTTTTGGTTGTTGGGTTCTCACTAGAAGTTGGGTCTTCGATTGAAGGGAGAAAGAGAATCGTGCAATTAAGTAATTTCAAGTTATTGTTTGTTAGCAGTCGTGGGTTTCTGCATAGTCTCTCGAGTTTTTTTGAGCAAGATGCTTTGACTTGAAGTGGTTAAGGGAGTGTGGGATATGTTGACGTGGTGCTGTTTCACAGCAATAGCTATCACTCCATTAGCGGTGCGCTGCCATTTGTTTACAATAACAATCTTTAAGGTAAGTCTCTTGATCTTATGAATTAGTTTTCATAGGAAAAATATTGCAGATTAGCCATTCATAGTATGTTGCTTTATGTGAATTACATAGATCCAACTAGGTTGCATGTGCCCTAATTATTTGAATTGTTTGAATAAATTTCCACTTAATGCATTGTGTTGTAACCTCCATGACCCATCAGTTAGTAGTTCGATAATTTTTGGTTGTTGGGTTCTCACTAGAAGTTGGGTCTTCGATTGAAGGGAGAAAGAGAATCATGCAATTAAGTAATTTCAAGTTATTGTTTGTTAGCAGTCGTGGGTTTCTGCTTAGTCTCTCAAGTTTTTTTGAGCAAGATGCTTTGACTTGAAGTGGTTAAGGGAGTGTGGGATATGTTGGCGTGGTGCTGTTTCACAACAATAGCTATCACTCCATTAGCGGTGCGCTGCCATTTGAGCTTCTCTATGGGAGGAAGTGTCGTACCCCAGTATGTTGGGGAGAGGTGGGTCATATGGTCATGAGAAGGACGGAGGTAGTCCTCCAGATGATAGAGCTTATTCAACAGCTTAGGAAGAGGCTACAGACAACACATAGTCGGCAGTGGAGTTACGCCGACAAGCGCCGATCTGAGTCGGAGTTCTAGGTTGGTGACATGGTTTTGCTGAAGGTATCACACTTGAAGGGTGTAATATGCTTCAGGAAGATGCGCAAGTTGGGGCCCCGATATATTAGTCCATTTCAGGTGATTGTCAGGGTTAGCACGGTAGCTTACAGGTTGGATTTTCCTGAAGAGCTCAATCAGATCCACAACACATCGCATGTTTTGCAGCTTCGGAAATGTGTAGATGACGATTCAGCAGTTGTCCCTTTGGAGGGTATTCAGATGGATGATTGCCTAAATTATGTTGAGAGACAGGTGGTGGTTCTGGATAGGAAGAGGAAGACCCTAGACAACAAGGAGGTGCCTTTGGTAAAGGTCCAATGGCAGAATTGAAAGAGTTTCGAGTGGACATGGGAATCAGAGGCAGAGATGTGTGAGCATTACCCTGAGTTACTCACAGTTGAGGACTTCGAAGATAAAGTCTGATTAAAGTGGGGGAGAATTATGACACCCATTTCATGTACAAGTTAATTTTCAAATGACAATGTTATTTTGGTTGGCTACAAAATGGTGGAGCCTCACCACAGCATGGCATTATCTTTTGGGTTGCGGGTTTTTATGGACAACCATGACGTAGTCATGACACCACTGTGTGGCAACTAGTTTTGGTGAAACCCTAATATTTGGGCTTTGAGCCCTATTTGAAGGACATTATGGCTAGGGTTTCGAGGTCATTCAGCCTCCATCTCTCTCTCAAGCTCTAAAACCCTAACCCTAGCCTCCGTCACTCTTGAAAATTCATTCTTCATACTTTGTTGGTACTTTTGAAGGATAAATAAGCACTTAGTGAGGATCATCATCTTGCAAGTTGCATATTCATCTTCTAGCTTCTCTTTTGGACTTGGGTGAGTGTTTATGACCTAATATTTTCTTTGTTGTGTTGTTAGATCTTGGATTTTGGCAACTTTTCTTCATGTTTGGTGGGTTTTGGAAGGTGAAATCTCATAAAGCTTGCAACTTTATGACTCTCCAGGCCATTTTGAGAAGATTCACCAATAACCAAAGCAATATCTGAAAAAACAGTAGAAGGCTTACCTGAAGGGTTTGAAATTACAACATCAGGATCATGAAACTGATTTGAAACAATTGGATGGCTCAATATTTTATTCTGCTCAATATTATCATCTTCCAAAGCTTCATTGGTTTTCATTAACACCTCCAACTATTCCTGGACCATAGGATGATTCAAAACTTATGTCATTGACAGTTGAACAAGTTGAACATCTCTTAATTCATTGGAAACTTGAACATATTCATTTTATTTTTCAACATTTGACAACTCCTTAGAAACATCAACATCTTGATTTACTTCTGGACTAGAAATGTAGCACATGGTTCTTGGTACGTGTTCTTTTTATTAAAAATTTAAATATTTTGCATTTGGACTTGGACTCGGCGAGTTAAAGGACCAACTCGCCGAGTAGAAGCGGGATGAGATGCGAAGTTTAAGTTGTGGACTCGGCGAGTCAAGGGCAGGACCTGAGTATCAGTTGATGATGAACTCGATGAGTTGTTCATACAACTCGGCAAGTTGGATGAAGATTCAGTCGATATTCATGTAGAAGGAAAACTTGTTGAGTCATCGCCTAACTCGAGAAGTAGAGACAGGTTTGAGGTCTAATGGAAGGATAGGGACTTGGCGAGTTGGCGAGCCAACTCGGCAAGTCAGGTCAACTAGAAGTTGACTCTGACTTTGACTTGGTCAGGGGTAAAATGGTCATTTTACCCTAAGAGTAGATCATTTTCTGACTAAGTGTTTTGTGGGAATTATAGCCGGAGGATTTCCGGAGCAGCAGCGACAGCAGTCAGAGGATTCCCGCACAGTTCATCAGCTACTACGAGGTTAGTTACCTTCCAATAACGGTGGGTCTAAGGCCACAATGCCGGCCCACCAGTAGGAGACGTATGATAGATGATTGTCTTTGTGATATCATCTAGGTTTGCTACTACCTGATATGTTATATGCTAGCATGATATGTTGTATGTGATAGTAGTAGAGTTCAGTTGTTAGGACCGGAGGGTAGTCAGGCACCCCAGATACGTCTGACAGTATGTGATGATGATATGTTTGCATGCTGGCTTGTTATGTTATATGCGATAGAGGTAGTAGGAGGGAACCAATCCCCGAGTTCGGTTGTTAGGACCGAAGGGTAGTTCAGGCACCCCAGATATGTCTGATAATGTGTTTATGTTATGTTATATGTGATAGTAGTAGTAGGTGGTGAAATAGTCCCCGAGGTTCGGTTGTTAGGACCGAAGGGTAGTCAACACCCCAGAATGGCTCGACATGGGTAGGTCAGCGCCCTAGAATGGCTTGACACGGGAAGGTCGGCACCCCAGAATGGCCGCATGGGTAGGTCGGCACCCCAGAATGGCCGTACCGGGTAGGTCGGGCACCCCAGAAATGTCTGGCAGTATGTATGTGATATGATTGTATGGTATGTGGTACGATGGGGGAACTCACTAAGCTTCGTGCTTACAGTTTTCAGTTTTGGTTTCAGGTACCTCTTCTACGAAAGGGAAGGAGCTGGCGCGGTAACGGCACATCATACACACACACATTGGTTTTCCGCATTATGAGATATTCTAGGATTGTACTCTGACATTATTATTATTTTCATGTTTTGGGTTTCAGACACGAGATATGTTTTATGATATGATATGATCGGATGATGTTTTACTATAAATGTTTTACAAACCACTTATTTTAAATGAAATTTTTGGGCGTGAAAATTGGGTCGTTACAAGAAAATAACACAAGATTTTCATGAACTTGGTTAAATTCAACATTACGTCTCGCAACATACTTCAAAATATATTGTTTTCCTAGGAACTGATTCCAGACACGATTGATCCAATTATCAATAGTAGCCTTCAAACAACTATAACTTTTAAATAGAAAATCTATCTTCTCCTTAAAATGCTGAAAAAAAAAATAACGTTAACTTCAAAAAGGATTGAAAACTGATACAAAAAGAATATGATTCAGAACGATGATGCAAAAATATATATACCTCTATATACTTTGAACCATCAAGAATAACATTAAATCGAGGAATAGAAGAATGCTATCCATCCAATCTTCGTTGACATTATCAAGTTAATAAAAGTCAATTACATTATCATTACAAGTTCGATTTTAAAATTTTATTAAAAAATACAACTTACCATCATCTCTCATTTCATTATCATTTATGATGTCTTGAACAAATTTCTTTCCTTTATTAGGATTCTCCACAAAAATTGGAATTGTTTCAGATTATAAAAGTCAATAAACATATATATATATATATATATATATATATATATATATATATATATATATATATATATATATATATATATATATATATATAAACCTACCGTCATTTCTCAATTGCTCCTCAATTATGTTCTCTTCAACAACTTTTTTTTCTTTGTCAGCATGATCCAAAAAAATAGCAAATTTTTTAAATTATAAAGGTCAACAAAAATAAAAATCAATTTAACAAAAAACAAAAAGAAAAAAACTTACCTTCATCTCTAACTTAATTCTCAATTGTTTTCTCTTGAACAATATTGTTTCCTTTAACAGAATAATCCAAAATAATAGTAAATGTTATAAATTATAAAGATAAATAAACATAAAAATTAATTAAAAAAATAAAAATTTACCTTTAACTTGTTCAACTTAAACTTTTTTCTTTGAAATTGTATTCCCTTTTTTCAACGGAATATTTTTTTCATCTTTTTTTATCCATTCTTTTCCTCATAACAGCCGAAAGAGATATGTTTTTTTCATTTACTTTCATCTTTTTCTTTTCGCAAGAGTAATGCCTTCTTCATCTGAAAAGTAAAGTATTAAAAAACAATTAAATGATTATAAAATATTAAATATTTCATAAAAATGAAAAGAAAAAAAAAGATAAACCTGTATCTATTTCTGAATCTTTAGCTTTTGCATCGTAAACAAATTCTTCATATGTTTGTATCACTTCAACATTTTTATAAGCTCCATTACTAAAAGCTTCTTACAAATTATATTTAACTTTTGTTGGAGACCAACAAGAAGCATGATATACCCCATCTAATGATTTTGAATATGTCATTGTGCAATGAAGATACAATAACTACATAACATGAATATATATATATATATATATATATATATATATATATATATATATATATATATATATATATATATATATAATTTTCAAAAAAATCATTAAAAAAACATACAATTTAAACTTACCATTGTATATTGAGGACTCTTGATATCTTTTGCATTTGATTAAGTTTTCAACAACTTTTTGCTATGATTTAAACAATCAATCAGAAAGCCACACCAATCAAAATCTTTAATGGACACTTCCTTCAAAATTTTCCAAAAATTTTTGGTTGCATATACCTATGCTTGGACTATCAACCACGATGGTCACATATGCAACCAAAAAAGTTCAATCTAAACATAAAACCTAAATCAGTACTCTTTTATAAAGATTCTCTGAGATTAACAAGTCTAATCCTAGTTATAGAAAACTGATTCTTCCAATTTCTAACAACAACAATCCCGGAACAACTTTTCTTAGGTAAATTCTGTAACGACCCAAAAACTAAGGCTAAAAAATTTAGATTTTTGGATTAATAAAACCATTATCTAAAACAATATCATAAAAACCATAGTGTATCAGAGTGTATCAATAGACATCAAAGTATATCAGAATCATGTAATATGTGGAACAATGTGGTGTGTGCAATGCAGTCATCCTGAGCTCGTCCCATTCGATATAGAAGTACCTGAAACATAAATTGAAAACCATAAGCACAAAGCTTACTAAGTTCCGAAAAAAATATCACATACCAGACATATCAAACATATAATGGGCCCCACCTGACATCAGGCCCTACCCAACGTCGAGTCCCGCTTGAAATAGATATGTCAGTCATTAGGCTCCGCCTGGCATCGGACCCTAACTAGTATACATACAACCACATAATCACATGCAAAAATCATAAAGATAAATAACATACAATACAATCATCAGGCCCCACCCGGAATCGGACCTTGACCGGTATACATATAAACACATAACAAATACAAGAGTAACACATACAACTAGCATCCTATACATAATAAACCATAGGCAAGCATTGGTACCTTCGACCCGCTAAACACAGTGAGGAAACTCACCTCTAGCGGTTGAATCTCTCAAATAAATTCTCGATCTACTGATCCGGAAAATCC
This sequence comes from Lactuca serriola, assembly GCF_051521515.1. Classification (NCBI taxonomy): domain Eukaryota; kingdom Viridiplantae; phylum Streptophyta; class Magnoliopsida; order Asterales; family Asteraceae; genus Lactuca; species Lactuca serriola. The sequence continues at coordinate 160,086,147 of NC_136416.1, read as the reverse complement.
TCGTATGCTAGCACCATCAAATAATATCCAATTAATAATTAGATCTCGACCCATAATTAAGATTCTAAATTACTTGTCCAATATCTAGGGTAAAAGACCATTTTACCCTTTTTCTTGTTTGGCCCAAAACCAAGGCCCAACCCACTTGCTTAAAAAGCCTAATTCCATAAATGGAATCCTAAGGACAATATGGCCCAACTTCCTAATTGGGCCCATAGTTATTAAAATCATCTTATCAAAACAGAAACCATAGTATCTCAAAATATCATAATCGGTATATCCATATCAAAACACATGTCAAATATATCAGAGTAACATCCCGGGATAAACATCATGGTGCGTGCAATGCAGTCATACCAAGATCTTCTCTTTGCTACCGGAAGTACCTGACACCAAACTAAAAACTATAAGCATGAAGGTTAGTGATTCTCCCCAAACTACCACATACCATACACATAACATGCAACGAGGAGATATGGGCTCCGCCCACACTCTAAGAGATATGGGCCTCGCCCACACTCAGATAACAGGCCCCGCCCTAAGAACTATAGACCCCACCCACACTTAAAGAAATACAGGCCTTGCCTACACTCAGCTATCTAGGAGATACGGGCCCTACCCACACTTGGCTATCTAAGAGATATGGGCCCCACCCACACTTGGCTAATTGTAAGATTCGGGCCCCGCCCACACTCAGCTAACTAAGAACACATACAAGTATCACACAGACAACAAGTATAACCAATTCTACCAATCCGTTCCATATACATACTCAAATAATGCTAAAATACAAGCCCTACCCACACTTAGCTACTAATCATCACACATAACATACACGGGCGGACATTGGTGCCTTCGACCCGTTCAATCCAGGAGGAAACTCACCTCAAATGTCGGATGATAGTTGAAACATCTCTGACCGAAATCAGCTCTACTTACTCCATGAACCAAAGCAACCCCTTAGATCCCATTTCACCCTCACAACCCTTTAGGGTCAAATATAGTCAAAGTCAAGTCTAGGTCAAAGTCAAAATCAACGCTCCGAGTTGAATCAAATCGTCGAGTTGACTCCTTACCTCGTCGAGTTCCGATAAATCACAGAATCGTGAAATCGCAATCCAAGTCCTTGAGTTTTCCTCCAACTCACCGAGCTCCTCCTTCATAACAGAAGCGGGATTTTCCCGGTACAACTCGTCGAGTTCCATTGTGGACTCGTCGAGTTCCTTCTTTTTCAACAGAGTCGGGAATATTCCAAACCAATTCATCGCGTTCCCTTATGGACTCGTCGATTTCATCAGTCTGCCAATCCTTCTTAATGCATTAAGCCCTTATTCATCAAGTCTAGGTCCCATATTCCAGATCTGGGCCGAAAATACATCTAGGAAGGTAAAGTTTCCAACACTACCCCTTAAAACCCACTTTAGAAGATATAAGCCTTATCCCTAACCCCAAAAGCCAAGTTCTTGATCCAAAACAATAAAAACTACAAGATAGACCATGAGATCATAGATATGGACTCTAGGGACCTAAATGATGACGTAAAGTCTTAAACTTTATCCACATGGATGGCCATAAAAGCTTCAAAAGACCAAAATGATGGTCTAAAGGTTTCATGGGACTTCCATGTCCATAAAGGTGGCATTTTGATGCCATGCAACCCCTGAAGACCTTGGATCTGAATTTGCAAACCATTTGGGACGTCGAAATCCCAAGAATCATGATATTTGGACCAAATCAAGAAAAATAAACCCAAAAAAGAGATCTAATCAACTACAAAGCAAGGTTCAAGCTTTATACCAGCAAAATATCGTGGATGAGGCAAGGGTTCTTGATCTACAAACTCCTTCTTGTGTCCTCAAGCTTCTCCTTCTTCCAATGGCTTCAAAACTTACATTAAAGCACTTGAAATAGCTCACAAACACTCACAATAGCATTAGGGTTTCGCGGTTTAGGGTTTGGGACGTGGAGGTTGGAAATGAGGCCAACATGAAAGGTTTAAGGTGCTTAAATAGGGTGCAAACCCCAGAAATTAGGTTTTTATCCCTGCCGGCCTACTCGTCGAGTTGAGGCCTCCCAACTCGTCGAGTTGGTTACTTAAATTGCGCGGCTTTTATGATCTCTAATCGATGAGTTTGGGCTCCCAACTCGTCGAGTTGCTCTATAAAATGGAATAAATTTAACTTAAATATGTATCAGGAACCAGGCATTACACTAATACTACCTTCCACACCTATCCATACTTTTCTCAAGAATCATCTCAGGTCCTCTAAGTAACCACTCCTATCCACATCCATCCTATCCATTCTTATCCTCCCATTTTCAAACGAATATGCATCACTAAACAACACATCCAATCCAATACGAAACATCATAGGCTCTCCTAGGTTACCGACCTCACCCTGACATGAACTGTTGAGGAACACCCAATAATGTCAGTTAACTACTTCATGAATACAATCAGATACAACAAAGCTTACATCAAGTAAAAGACAAATCCTTACAACTGTTAGACTCAAACGGGAGATGCACAGTAGGTTCAAATTCATCACTCTGAGATTATCTAACTTATGCAACACATGACTTAATATAGTCACTTAATAGCTAACTCACATCATCAAGAGTCCCACAAGGAACAAAGCAAGCAACATTCATGGAGTAACACTCTAAATCACAGCCAAATAGAGGATATCTCAATCTCGCTTCCTACTAAGAAGATTTGAAATCTAGTATAACATCCAATTCCTCTTAAGCTAAAAGGAATCCTATATGAGGCCAATTCATCCACCAAAAATTTCGTCAACTGAGAGACATGAAATGTGCTAAGGATCTAGCTAAAAAACTCAGGGAGATCCAAGCGATAAGCAACCCGGCCCACCTAGGCCAAAACCATAAAAAGGACCGATGCACCTTGGGCAACCACCACACCACTCTCCACCGTCACCTGCGTAAGGAACTCCCCTATCATCCTCTAACTAGCTCAAGAATACAATTACATATCACCGACACTAGATAATTATTTGGATGAAAGGTTTCATACTACAACGGTTAGACTCAAACAAGAGTTGCGTAATAAAGTTAAAACCTAACCTTATAAAATTATCTAGTCTCAACAGTATGTAACTTAGTATACCCCTTACTAGTTAGTTGAGGTTAATGGAAACTCCTAACAACACAAAGAAAGCAATGTTCGAGCATCGGGTAATATGAACAAGCATAACCTAAACAGGTCATCCTATCACTGACTGATTAGTACTAGCATGCAATTCTACAAACTCATACTGTAGGCATACAAAGGCATCTCTCCTAGCATTCTATCATGCAAATCCTGAGCAAATCCTTAGCTCTAACTAGCATGTGATTCATAGGTTCACAAATCAAATCAAATCATAAAACATATATGGGTATTTTAGGAAAACTTACTTGAGCTCGGTTGATTGCATGCACCAAACCCTTTTTCTTTTACTAGAAAACCCCTTTTATAAGACATTTCTTTTTGAAAACTCTACCAAACCCTCGGTTTGAGTTCAGACACACCCGAGAGTATGCCTGAATCCCTAAACTAAGGCTTTGATACTAACTTATAATGTCCCAAAAATTAAGACTAAATTTTTTTGATTTTTAGATTAATAAAAACATTATCCAAAACAATATCATAAAACCATAGTGAATCAGAGTGTATCAATAAACATCCAAGTACATCAGAGTCATGTAATATGTTGAATAATGTGGTGTGTGCAATGCAGTCATCCCGAAGTCTTCCCATTCAAGATAGAAGTAACTGAAACATAAAATGAAAACCATAAGCACAAATCTTAGTGAGTTCCCCAAAATACCACATACCATACATATCAAACATATAATGGGCCCCATCCCTCATCAGGTCCCGCCCGACATTGATCCCCGCTCGGAATAGATATGTCAGTCATCAGGTCTAGCCTGGCATCGAGCGCCTCCCAGTATACCTACAACCACATAAAGACATGCAAAAATCACAAAGATAAATAACATATAATATAATCATCAGGCCCCGCCCGATGTACATATAAACATATAACACATGCAAGAGTCATGTAGACAACTAGCATCCTAAACATAATAAACCATGGGCCAGTATTTGTGCCTTCGACCCACTAAACACTGTGACGAAACTTCCCCGCACGCTAGAACCATCAAATAATATCCAATTAATAATTAGATCTCAACCCATAATCAATAATCTAAATTACTTGTCCAATATCCATGGTAGAAAACCATTTTAGCCTTTTTGTTACTTGTCCCAAAACCAAGGACCAATGCATTTGCTTAAAAATCCCAATTCTCGACATGGCATCCCAAGGCCCAATATGGCCCAACTTCCGAACTGGGCGCAAAAACCATCATGGACCTAATTCCAAGAGAGTCCATAGTCTATCCATGTCCTAAAGTCAGAAGTCTAATGGCCCAACAAGGCTCAAACCCTAAAAGGCCAAAAATGGACACCGTAGGGGGTACGCCATGCGTATCAGAAACATATGCCTCGCATACTCACCCCCAAAGAACCACGTACAAGCAATCGATGCATGATACAAGAATTACGATGAGATACTCCAATGTACACCTAGCGTACTCATCGGAGGCCTAAAAATCCGTATTAACTCTTGTTAGGTTAAGTCAAGTCGTCCAAACATAGATCTGATCCCTAGATAGGGTATTAAACCATAAAATTGCCAACTTTATTCCCTTTCATGCCTTAATGGGACCCAAAACCTCTTTTTATCCTTCTAAATCCATAATATGAATGCCAACTTAATCATGAGTCACCCACCCACAATGTCAGAAGTGCTAAGATATAACATTCTAAGCTCTTATACTCACAAGGATGACTCTAAGGACCAAAATAAACCCAAAACATACCCTAGATTAGATCTAACACATAGAGTCATCAAGTAAGAAACTTTATATATCTTAGAAGTTCATGAAGATGATTAGAGCTTGGTTCCACAAGCTCCAAGCCAGACAATGCTTCCAACAAGAATTCCTTCTTCTCCAAGGAATACCAAAAGCACATCAAAAAACTTAAAATGCTCGAATGGAAGCTACGGTTTCGAATCTAGGGAGTAACAGGATGCAGGCTAAAGATAAGAGGGATTGGATTTGAGTTAAGATCATTAAATAGGGTCCAAGAATCTAAATTAGGGTTTGTATGAGGGTAGAGTATGTCCTGCGTACTCCTAGTACACCTAGTGTACTCCATAAGGCATCCATGATCTTCCTGCCTAGTACGCCTAGCATACTCCCTATGTATGCCCAACGTACTAGGCTTAGCCTTAAAACCACCAAACTCTGGAAAGCCATAACTTCTTTGTTCTAAATCTGATTTCAACAAACCTTATATCCATGGAAAGGTAATAAGAAGCTCTACAATTCTATCAACTCCCCTTTGCCATAAAACGTTTTGAACTAAAATTCAAAATTCATAAAAACTCGAACTATCACATTACCGATATATCCTTGGACTCAAAAACACAAACCAAAATCCCTGATCATCTAACCTACATTATCCACGCTCAAAGTGGTCTAAGTCTCTTTCACATGGCCCTAAGCCTTATGATAACCGGTCTTCAAGTCACTACCCCAAATTATGAAATGATACAAAACAAGGTGTTACAAATTCATAGAAATATCACCCACTGGAAGACCATACATGTCATGAACACCTCTCCTTGTTATATGAATATCATTGTTCTTGATACGTAGAACATTTCTCTTTTCATCATATCTTTCAAGAACCCATAAAAAAAATTTCGTACTAAACTTTTTAACCACAAATTCTGATAGAAATCCAAACCATATTTCCTTTACTGTAGCTTTTTGATTGTCATTAAGGCTTCTGCAGAGAGTAGAGAATAAACCTAATGGATTCCTATATGTAATTTCAGCCTTCTTGACATTTACGTGACTAACAATAGGAGTAGAAACAAAATCATCATCATCCTCCATATTTGTAATGAGTTTGGCAACTTTTTTAACTTGAACAAGTTTCACTAATCAAGCTCCTTTGGAAGAAGATGAAATATCTACCACATAATTAGACCTCAATGAAGGCTTTCTCTTAGAAGAAAGATCAACAAAATTGTATTTTTAATATTTTGGAATAGATAGTGTCTTCCTTTTCTTTGATTCATCTACATATAAATAAAACACAATAGAAAATGATGTTAAAAATAATAATATAAAAAAACATCAAGGAATAAAAAACAATTCTCATTGATTATAAATGATATTTTCAAACATCAAGAATAAGTTAGGTTACTTAAATAAACATCTAAAGTGATATTTAACACTACTAAAACAAAAAACTATGATATAAAAAAACATCAAGATAATAAATATAAATAAAACATCTACATATAAATAAAACACAATAGAAAATGATGTTAAAAATAATAATATAAAAAAACATCAAGGAATAAAAAACAATTCTCATTGATTATAAATGATATTTTCAAACATCAAGAATAAGTTAGGTTACTTAAATAAACATCTAAAGTGATATTTAACACTACTAAAACAAAAAACTATGAATTCCTTATATGAACATAAATAACAACTACATTTTTTTGAATCATTTTTAAATAAAAACATAAAACATATAATAACATCACCATCCCTACATAGAAACTACAAACATGAATCAATATATGAAAAGCAATGGATAGAAACATAGTCAATAGGGTTATTGTCACTATAGCCCAACAAACTTTAGTATATTGGTTTAAATGGTCCCTCGTGACTATTTTTTGCATTTTAGTGGCATGTACTTGTACTGTACCGACTAAAAATGTCCCTTTACCGGTTTTAGTAGGTATTCCTGCCTAGTCACCTGCCAAGTAGGCATGTTAGAGCATGTCCTTTAACCCATTGAGTCACTACTTAAAATCAAGACCATAACATTTTTTCTTGTGTTAGGATCTTCCTTGGGCTTAAAATCCACGAAACTAGATAAAGAAATAAGTTCTCAATACTCAAACGATCAAACTACTCCAGATATGGATTTCACAGACCACAAAGAGCAATCACCATTAGCACTCCATTTGATTTGGATCATAGTGATTCTCCAATTCAATATCGAAGGAAATCCCTTGCTCATCTCTTCATCATGAACAACATTCACTACATCGTCTAAAAGATCAAAGGCTCATCGGAGCTGAGAGAGATGATCAGAGATCATTACCTGGAAAAACTCACAGCAAAATTCCAGCAAGCTGCAACAAGCTACCAATGAGCCACATGGATAGGAGTATTGTAATGTTTGAGAGACGAAGGGTTACACGTGAGTGGACGTTTCTCATCTGGGGTTTCAAAAACTATTTTAAGAGAACAATTCAAGTCCTTTAATGCCATGTTTGAAGACGTTCACAAAACACAAGCTTTATGGCTAATACTAGATACACGGCTTCGTGGAGAGCTAAGAATCTTCATTTCTAATCTACTAATTCCAGCTTACAGATCGTTTCTTGGGAGATTCAGGAGTCATATACAGAGTGGGAAGCACCCTGAAAATTACATCAAGTGCTCTGTTGAACATCTTGAGTCTACATTATTGTATTCAAGAAATAACCAAATGGTTTTTCTTGTGTTAGGATCTTCCTCCAGCTTAAAATCCTCGAACTCATATAAAGAAATCATATTCAAGAAATGTCACACCCCGACCATCGGCTGAAATACCGGGTAGTGTAACGTCATTTCTCGTATCACAGTTATATAACATACATTGAACAATACTTAAAGAAAATACATATCTTTATTGATGTTTGAAAGTTACATTATTGTTTTCCTAGTATTTATTACATAATATCCGACTATGACATACTTCTTAATGAACAGAAAGATAATAGTAAAACTTATCCTGTTCGAATATATACCAGCTTTTCAAGTTCCTGAAAACACATGCATTTTAAAATACGTCAACATAAAGTTGGTGAGTTCACAGGTTTTGACTCCATAAAATAATACATTTTTACACATTCAAAAGTATAGTTTTGAAAGTATCATTTTGACTCTCCAACATTAGGTATAATAGTATACTTATCAATTAAGTGTTATACCTAAACATTTCTTAATCGTAAGGTATAAGTAGGGGAAAACTTATACTTAACATTAATACTTGTATACGACAAGGTATAATGTTTCTAACAATTTGCTACCATGAACCTGTAACCGCTGCTATGACATAATACCTCTGATAGTACAATACACTCATGATTTACCATGAGAACAAATACACTCATGATTTAACATGAGATACAACACCGTACGCTTCATCGACGTCGGAATAATAACAAATAAAAGGATAGTTCATTAATTTTTTTTGGTTGATTGTAGCTAACAGTCACAAGTGGGGTGGTCAGCCCGTATACTAATTATACACGACTTCCTCGCTCACACGGGATTAACGGTTACAGTTCAGAGGATTTCTGTTAAGATCCCCAATCTTAGTTGATGAATACAATTACTCATGTAGACTTTGACGACTTCCTATAGCTCTAACAACAAAAGCATCTTCATGTCTAACACCTTAAGTTACTAGACTTTGCTTTTAAACATCACTTCTAACTTCATAATATTTAGGCAGTATAACAACTATATCTTGAAGTAAAAACCAGGTTTTATCTTGACCTAAAACCAATAATAACAACATATAACGTTTCTAGTTTTATCTTGACATAAAACAATCAATAACAATACCAAGTTTTATCTTGCCATAAAACTAACAATAACAACATATAACATATCCAGTTTTATCTTGACATAAAACTAATAATAACAACATATAACATATCCAGTTTTATCTTGACATAAAACTATTAATAGCAACATACTATATAACTTAACATTTAGAACTTTTGAATATTACTTCGGTATTATATCGCACACAACATATATGTAGAATCCTAAGTATAACTCAAGATCTACATTAGTAAATTAACATAATGATAAGTTAATAATAGTTGTATGTATTCAAAATGTTATATTTAGAACAATCATATCTCGATTATCATAACTATATACTATCATATAGACATAATAATAACATATATACAATGACTAGCATGCGTTTTCCCCCGAAATATTAGAAAGTAGGGTTGTGAAACTCACCCTAGTAGCATGATTTTATGATATCTAAGCAAAATGGTCAGCGTGCGAGATCGTCGGGGATCGGGATGCAAGATGGCCTCAGAAAAGGAGAGAAAGGGAAGAAGTTTTGGTGTAAGAATGGCTGAAGTCGGACCTGCTATTTATAGTAGGAATTTAGGACTCTCACATTGTGACTGTCATCAGGCTCACGTCATGAGTCTTGCAAGATCACCCCGTAGACTTGCCATTTGCGTCCCTAGCTTCGGAAGGTGGTCATGTGACTCCTCATGTCGTGAAAAACACCTTGTTCACGTCGTGAGTTTGGATCCTATCCCCTCACAGCCTCGTCACACCTTCTAGATTCCGAAATGTGGCAAAATGACTTCTCACGTCGTGAGTGTCATAAAGCTCACGTCGTGAATTTAGTTGGCTTAGGGTTTCTGAAAGCTGAAACTTCAGAAGGCCATAACTTTTGTATACGAACTCCGTTTTTGACGTTCTTTATATGCACGCGTAGGTATTTACAAGTACTACAATTCTCTTTTAGACTTAAATAGATAATTCTAAGTCTATTTTAAATTCCTCTTATTATAGAGATTTATAGTGTTCGGCTTATCATAACTTCTTCATGCGAAGTCAGATTCAGATGTTATCTATATTTTTGGAATCGTATGGACGTATACTTTGAGTTGTATCATAAAGAAAGCTCATATTTGTATTAGAGTTTATCATGAACTACATAACATTCTTACCACATTATTAGGTTAACATAATCACATTACATGATTGGCATAATCACATGTGATTGTCTATTAACCTATTTTGACTAGTGTTACATTCTCCCCCCATTAGAACAATTTCGTCCTGAAATTTATCTTGTGGATAGGGTTTTTTCAAACAGTTGGGGGTATTTTTCTTTCATCTGATCTTCACGTTCCCAAGTAAATTCAGGTGCTCACAAAGAGTTCCATCGAACTTTTACTATGGAAATACGACTTTGCTATAATCGTTTGACTTCTTGATCCATGATCTCGACAGGTTCTTCTACAAAGTTGAGTTTGGTATTGACTTGTATCTCGTCGAGAGGTACCACAAGAGTGTCAACGGATAGACCTATTTTGAGATTTGATACGTGAAAAACATTGTGTACATTACTTAGCTCTTGAGGCAACTTGAGCTGGTATGCGACAGAACCAATTCTAGCTAGAATTTCAAAAAGTCCTATATACTGTGGGTTTAGTTTTCCTCGCTTACTGAATCGAATTACACCTTTCCAAGGAGAGACCTTCAACATTACTTTACCTCCAACTTGGAATTCTAAAGGCTTACGTCTTACGTCAGCATAGCTCTTTTGATGATGACGTGCAGCCTTTAATCGATCCTTAATTTGCACGATCTTTTCAGTTGTCTCATGGATTATTTCTAGTCCAGTACGTAAGGTATCGCCTGTATTTTTCTGGCCATCTGTGTATCTCCAACTTCTACCCAACATACTGGGGAACGACATTTTCGTCAATAAAGAGCCTCAAACGATGCAGACTTGATGCTGGTGTGATGACTATTGTTGTAGGAAAACTCAATTAATGGTAAATGAGTATCCCACGCATTTCCAAAGTCTATTTCATAGGCTCGGAGCATATCTTCTAAAGTCTGAATGGTTCTCTCACTCTGACCATCAGTCTATGGATGGTAAGCTGTACTCATGTCATGACCTGTTCCTAAGGATTTTTGTAGAGATTGCCAAAATCTTGAAGTGAATCTACTATCTTGGTCAGAAATAATAGAACTTGGAAATCCATGCAATCTAACAATTTCCTTAAGATAAACTCTAGTCAGCTTCTCCATCTTGTCGTTCTCCTTAATTGGTTAGAAATGGGCAGACTTAGTCAATCTATCGACTATTACCCAAATAGTATCGAACCCGCTAGGAGTTTTGGGTAACTTAGTGATGAAGTCCATTGAAATCTACTCCCATTTCCATTCACGTATTCCCGGTTGTTGAAGTAAACCTGAAGGCTTTTGATGTTCTGCCTTCACTCTAGAACAAGTCAAACATCTGCTCACATTAGTAGCAATTTCTGCCTTCATGTTTGGCCACCAATAATGTACTTTTAAATCTAAGTACATTTTGTCAGAACCTGGATGCATAGTGTAAGGTCAAACCTTGAAATATGATAATGTTTAAAACAGATCTCAGCATCAGCGCATATCTCAGTGTCAGCATCAGCGTTTCAGCAGCTCAGTTTGTAATAGTTTAGTCAGTGCATTGTAACAGATTTCGTATTTATCTTGTTTCCATAGTTAGCCTAATTAGTTAGCTAGCATATCCCTGATTTGTAGGGATTGTCTAGAATTGCAGTATATAATCTTTTGTATAGGTTTGTGAAAGAATATCTTTCACAAACCCTAATCGTTGCTTTGTGCACACGATAATCTCTTTGTGAGATTATCCTTCTTAGTGAAAGCTTTTCTTCGTGAAATTCCTCTTATTCTTAATTACTGTTATTGTTTGATAAATTGATTGATCTTAAGGCTTTTTCAATTGGTATCAGAGCAGGTTTCTTTTATCAAACAAATGGCTTCATCTTCCTCTTCGTTGAACTCATCAAATCATCCTTCCGCTAAAATTCCTCCATTTGATGAAACAAATTTTGCCATGTGGAAAATAAAGGCTCTATATGCTTTAGAGTCAGTAGATGAAGATATGTTGGACATCGTTGAAAATGGTCCATATGTCCCGATGTATCAGCCTCTAAAAAATAACGTTCCTGATGGTGCTATGAAGAAAACACCTAAAGAAAACTGGACAGCAGATGACAAAAGAAAACATGGTCTAGATGTTCGTGCTCGTGCTGCAATCAGCTACGCTCTTCCATATAATATCTTTGGGTTGGTTCAGAACTGCATCTCAGAGAAAGAGATGATGGATACTTTGACTATATCGTTTGAAGGCACTGAAGAAGTCAAGGTCACTCAAATAAATGATCTTAACAGAAGGTATGAACATTTTTTTGCAAAGAAAGGTGAAACCTTGACTCAAACCTTTAACAGATTCAATACTCTTGTTAATGATTTACGGAGATTAGATTAGTTGAAGCATAGAACTGTTCTAGTGCAGAAGTTTTTGGATTCTTTGGGTGCAGGTTGGGAGAACCATGTTGATGTGCTGAAAAACAGTGAGCAGATCAACACTATGGACTTACAAAGTCTCTATGGAAATCTTCGATACTATGAAGAATCCAAGCTTCAAAGAAAGGAACTGATGAAAGATTCTCAGCATGAATCATCTGTAGCTTTGTTCTCAAACAAAAAGCTAGTGTCAGATTCAGACACTGAAAGCAATTCAGATACTGATTCCTCTAAAATTGACACTGATGATCTTGAAAAGGTTGTGGCTAGTGCAGCTTTGATTGTAAAGACTTTTGAGAAATCAAGTCGAAACTTCTCAAAGTTTCAGAAGAAGATGGGAGGAAAGTTTTCAAAAGGATCAGATGCTAACAAAAAGCATGGCGCTGATAAGAAAAGGAAAGCTCAGTGTTTTAACTGTGGGAGCACTGATCATTTTGCAAAGGAATGTAAACAAAAAAACAAAGCTCGGATGAATACTGGAAGCAGAAGTACAACAAGCTGATTGAGAAACTGATAGCAGAAAACTTGGAACATAAAGTTCTTGTTGTTGAAGAAGAAAATTGGAAGACTAATGAGGAGTCATCAGATGATGAAGTCAAGTGTCTAATGGCAAAGATAGAAGACACGGATTTTCCTGAAAAAGGCACAAGTACATTTGATGCTGATATGTCTGATGCAGTTGAAAAATCCAAGAAGCACAACACTAACTCTCCTTCAATGTACCAGGTTAAAAATTTTGTTTCTTATTCAATGAATGAAAAAATCATAATGTTTGAGTATTTGGGTGTCATTAATTCTAAAAAGAATCAAACAATAAGGGATTTACAAAATCAACTTGATCTTCTTAAAACTGAAATATCCATGAAAAATAATCTTATTGATTCAACTCAGGAAAATCTTAGAATCACTAGTTTGTCAAATTCATCTTTGTCTGCTGAAATTGACAATGTTAAAAATCTTTTGATCAAAGAACAAACTGTGCTTCATATTTGGGCAAAATCTCATAAGAATGTCAATTATATTATTTCTGCTCAAATTCCACATTCATGTGAGAAAATTCTTGGGGGTAATTTTGCAGAAGCTGAAAAAGTTTTTAAATCACAAGAAAAGGAATCTGAGTTTTATTCCATGAATGAGATGAAAAACAATTTTAAAAATAAGTTTGTCAGTAACTCTTTTATTAATCAGAGTTTAATTGATGAATATTGTGTTACTAACTCTGATGGTATTACTGAGTGTAATGTTGAAATTAGCGGAATTGATCCAACCTCTTACCCTGCACATCTTGTAAGACCAACTCCACTCACTGAGAATATTATTGCCTTTCCTATCTCAAATGGAGTGTTTTATGCTGTTCATGAACAACTTAAGCACTTTCCTGACTGCAATGCAATTGTGAACAAGTCCAAATCAGACACTGATGATAGCTCATCGTCTATCACTGATTATAATCTGTCTGACACTGAATTCAGTTGTGATTCAATAATGAACAAAAGGACACAAAGCTCTCTTGGTGAATCTTTCAAGTCAAAATGTGTTAATTCAAAAAAATTGCTCACCAAGAGGAACTTTGGTACTAGAGTTTGTTACAGATGTGGTGATACCTCTCATAAGATTAGTGAATGTTTATTTGATAAATCATCGTTAAGAGCTGATAATATTAAAGTTAGAAATGAAAAATGGACTCTTAAGTCAAATTCTTTAAACTGTCTTCCTAAGGAGTGTTATAATCTATTATCAAATAACTTTGTGAATGACCCATCCTCGAATGGGTCAGTGTGTTCTAACTAGTTTCTCAGCACTGCAGGGTCAGGAGCATCTTTGGTACTTAGATAGTGGTTGCTCAAGGCATATGATAGGATCAAAGTCTCTCCTGGAAGATTATGTCAAGAAAACTGGTCCTGCAGTAACTTATGGAGACAATGGAAAGGGGTTCACTAAAGGATATGGAAATATCAAATGCAATAACGTGGCTTTTCAAAATGTTTCATATGTAAAGGGTCTCAAACACAACCTTATCTCCATCAGTCAATTGTGTGATGCTGACTATGAAGTTCACTTTACAAAGAAGGAAGTTAGAATTGTCAATACTGACAAGAACATCGTACTTTCAGCAAGTAGAAAAGATGATATATATGTTCTTGACATGTTCTCAAGTGACAAGGCGCTGATGCAATGCTTCTTTACAAAGTCTCAGACGAATCTTAGCTGGATTTGGCACAAAAGGTTTTCTCATCTGAACTTCAAGAACCTATCTGAAATATCCAATCAAGATCTAGTTAGAGGGCTCCCAAAATTCAGCGTTGTGAAAGACAAGATCTGCTCAGCTTGTGAACAAGGAAAACAAACCAAGTCCTCTTTCAAACCCAAGTCATGTTCCAGTATATCAGTCCCTCTTCATTTACTCCACATGGACTTGTTTGGACCTATTCCTGTCCGTTCTCTAGGTGGAAATAAGTATACTCTAGTGGTTGTGGATGAGTTCACTCGATTTACATGGGTGGTTTTCCTGAAGAAGAAAAGTCATGCTGCACAGGAAATTATTTCACTGATTCGTAAAAATGAGACACTGACAGGTGTCAAGGTTAAGCAGCTAAGAAGTGATCATGGTACTGAGTTCCAAAATTCACCTCTTGAAGAATTTTGTGATCATAAAGGCATTGGGGAAAACTTCTCAGCTCCTCGTACTCCTCAACAAAATGGAGTCACTGAACGAAGAAATAGAACACTGATTGAGGCTGGAAGGACCTTAATGATTCATGCTGGTCTTCCTATGTCGTTTTGGGCTGAAGCTGTCAATACAGCGTGTTTTACTCAGAATCAATCCTTAATTCACAGGACTCATAAGAAGACACCATATGAAATGCTGAAAAGTCGAAAGCCAGACGTATCCTTCTTTCATGTGTTCGGATGTGTTTGCTATATCCTAAATCAGCGTGACCCAAGATCTAAATTTGAACCTAAGGCTGATAAAGGTATTTTTGTTGGATATTCATCTACTTCAAAGGTTTTTCGTGTTTTTCTTGTGAACAGGCAATGCATTGAAGAATCCATTCATGTGAAGTTTGATGAGGAATCATACACTGATGAAAAAGTCATTCACTCTTCCTCTATTTTTCAAGAGCTTCTCTTTTGCCCATTTGACAACGTTCCTCTTGCTGGAGATGAAGCTGATATTTCTGATTCTATTGTCCCAGCTCCATGTTCCTTGAATCAAGATTCTGCAGCCAGATCGTCAAATAATTCATCAGGTGCTGATGAAATCCTTGAAACTGAAGATTATCCTGCAACTGATAACTTGTCAGCGTCAAATTCTCCGGAATCAGCATCAGTCTCTGAACATCAATATCATCCTGTTGATCAAATTATTAGGAATATTCATGATGGTGTCCGAACCAGATCTCGTGTATCTAATAACTTTTGCATGTATGTCAATTTCGTTTCAATGATCTTACCTGACAAGATACACACAGCTCTTCAAGATGCTGATTGGATTAAAGCCATGCAAGAAGAACTGAATGAGTTTGAAAGACACAAAGTTTGGACTCTTGTCCCAAGACCATCAGGAAAGACAACCACCGGAACTCACTGGGTCTATCGCAACAAGGTTGATAAAGATGGAATCATTACTCGCAACAAGGCAAGACTTGTCGCTCAAGGGTTTACTCTAATTGAATCCATCGACTACGGGGAAACCTTTGCTCCAGTTGCTCGTATTGAAGCAATCAGACTGTTTCTCGCATACGCATCCTACATGAATTTCATTGTCTATCAGATGGATGTGAAAACAGCCTTTCTTCATGGTGTGTTAGAAGAAGAAGTTTTCCTCAATCAGCCCCCAGGATTTGTTGACAAAGATCACCCTGATTACGTGTACTGGTTAGACAAAGTTGTTTATGGACTGAAGCAAGCACCCAGGGCTTGGTATGAGACGCTGACGTCGTATCTTCTTGAAAATGAATATAGACGAGGAGCAATCGACAATACTCTCTTCATCAAAAACAAAGGCTAAGATATGGTTCTTGTTCAAATTTATGTCGATGACATCATTTTTGGCTCTCCGAATGAGAAACTGAGCAAGGAATTTGCAGAGATCATGTCTCAAAAGTTCGAAATGAGCATGATGGGGAAGATGACCTTTTTCTTAGGTCTTGAAGTTCAGCAACAAAAATCAGGTATTTCTATTTGCCAAAGTAAATATATTTCTAACTTACTTGTTAAGTATTCTCTTAGTGATTGCAAACCAGCCTCTACACCAGTGTCCAAGACTGATAAGATACACGCTGATCCAACTGGAACTGATGTAAATCACTCTCTGTATCGAGGAATGATTGGATCTCTTTTATATCTCACGGCAAGTCATCCTGATATCATGTTTGGAACCATTCTCTATGCTCGATTCCAAGCTAATCCCAAGGAATCCCATCTCATGGCCGTCAAACGTATCTTTCAATACTTGAAAGGGACTCAAAACCTAGCACTGTGGTATCCTCGCGACTTAGCATTTGCACTTTTTGGATACACTGATTCAGACTATGCAGGATGCAATTTAGACAAAAAGAGTACGTCTGGTGGATGTCACTTCCTTGGAAATCGTCTCATTAGCTGGTCTAGCAAGAAGCAAACATCAGTAGCCATCTCAACTGCAGAAGCTGAGTATGTTGCAGCTGGGAGATGTTGTGCTTAGCTCTTATGGATTCAAAATCAGCTTCTCAACTACGGGATCAAGTTCTCAAAGACTCCCATATATTGTGATAACACCAGTGCCATTCAAATCACACAAAACCCTGTTCATCACTCAAAGACGAAGCATATCAAAATCAGACATCATTTCATCAGAGATAATGTTGAAAAGGGAAAGGTTGTTCTTGAACATGTCAAGACTTCAGAGCAACTTGCTGATATCTTCACTAAAGCATTGGATTCTCAAACAACTGCTTACATTATTGGAGAACTTGGAATGATTACTTTGTAATTAATTTTGCTAATTAACTTAGCTAATGTGTGGTGTTGTCTTATAAGCTGATGTATATCGTGCTGATGATGATATGCTGGTGATATTTGCATACCAAGTACTTGGTTTGATCTACTATCTTTCTCTCTTCTTTAACTCTTCTCAATTAAAGTAGAATGATTCACTGTATTAAACCATACACTGATAACAACTTGAAACTCTTTGCCGATGGTTAGATCAAAACACCAAGATCTATCACACGCAACTATCTTTTCTTACCAATCCTACATTGATTCCGTGATTCAGTGTGTCAAAACACACACTGATGAGAATCTAAAAATCTTTGCCGATGGTTAGACCAAAACACCAAGGTTTATCACACGCAACAATCCTTTCTTTACCTTCTTCTCATTCTGTGCCTAGTGATTCAGTAAGATAAACCACTCACTGATAAAGACACAACACTCTGTGCCGATGGTTAGCTAATGTAACTAGTAACTATCACACGCACCAATCTCCTTGCTAGCCCCAATTAAGCAAGTTGTACCTTGAATTGACAGAGAAATATTTTCAGCATGTAACTTTTGTGACTCTGATCTCAGCGCTTCCACGAACACTGATTAACGTTTCATCTTCAGTCAACGGATCTTTTACCCAACGGCTATTTTTTGATCTGACAGGTTGTTACGATACGCCGTTATTTTTAATGAAGATAATCATTACCTTTTTAAAGGCCAGTTTCATTCCATATTTAAACCTCTTTCGCCCTTGTTTTAAACTTTCCTTCCACAATTTTAAACTTCCTTCACTTATATTCAAAACCCTAGCACCCTAAAAACTCTCTAATGGCGGCATCTCTGTTCACTTACTCCTCCACTTCACGAAGGGTAGTTCCTGCCCCAAACACTCATCGTCTTCCAATATACATCAAAGCCACAAACGTTGTTTTCAACCCTGATATCCCCGAGGTTCATCGAGGTCTTGGACTCGATGATTTTGTTAATTTCCTAGCCTCCTGCCGCCTACGATATGCAATCAGTGACATTCCATCAGAGTTCTTCCCTGAACAAGTCTGTGAGTTCTACTACACTGCAACTGTCAATGACGACAACAATGCCATTACCGGGACCATTGGCCGTGGAAGACACTCTGTTTTTATCACCGCAGAACTTCTCAGTGCTGCACTCACGTTACCTATCTTTGAACCTTTCTCTGAACTTCCTTCTATTGAACGGTGTAGACGTCTATTTGATCAACTAAGATATGATCACTCAAAGGCTGGTGCTCGATCGGCTCTTATTTTGCGCCAATGTATGACCCCAGGATGGAAATTCTTCACCGGTGCACTGTGCAAGTGTGTGGGTCACAAGTCTCGAAGTGGTGATCAATTGAGTAATTATGAGCAACAAGTCGTCTGCTCACTTCTTCTCAACAAAAGACTTGATTATGGGGCCCTATTCTTTGATCAACTTGTTCAGCTTCTTCATGCAAATGTACGTGCTGATCACGTTCCTTTTCCACGCTGGATAGCTCTTGTGCTCGATAAATTTTTCACTGTAGACTACTTCTCGCATTCTGGAAATCCCATCCAATTCCCTCGCATGTCTATTTGAATGTATCAAGATGATCCCCTGGATACTGACATCGGAATCTCTGATAGAATGAGAGAATGGATTGCAAATCCATACACTGTTCCTTCTTTCACTGCTGATACTGATGAAGGAGGCGTTGATGGTATCCATGAAGATCCTGCCGGTCAAGAAGATGAACCACATGATGGTGGTCAATTCTCTCCTCAACTTTCTCATCAAATCATCTCTAATACTGAGAAAGTTCCCTCAACTCTAAAGGATTCACCGAGTCAGGGGGAGCAACAATTTCATGGGGAGCATCCCTCGCAGGGGGAGCATCCACTTAGCTCACCAGCAGCTCACCAATACTCTTCGGGAATACCACCTAGCTCACCAGTTGCTCCAGCTACTTCATTAATCCAAATTCCGGCCTCAGCATTTACTGAACTTCTGACACTGACTCGGGACATGATTCAGCGTCTTCTACGCATTGAGGCTGATGTTCATCAGATAAAGGAAGTTCTCCTGCATACTCCTCCCTCCAGTCCCCAATCTGATGATGCTCAAAAAGGGGGAGATAATGATGATGATGTTGATGCTGATGGTAATGCTGATGATGAACCAAATGAGAGAGACACCGAACCTGTTGACAACACCATTGTTCAGCCTGAATCACCAAAGCCGATGCATGAGTCTGACTCTACGGGGCCTAATAATCCAGCAGCCACTGAAAAGCTGGTTGAAGATAGTGAGCATGATGATGAACCAGATGATGAGTGTCAAATACTGGATATGAACTTCATTAATCCTCTTATTCCAGTTCAAGAAGAAAGTTCAGACGATCTTGATAATGAATCTCAAAGGCCAGACATGAAATTAGTCGATTCTGCTATTGATCCCATTATTCCGGTCCAAGGAGAAGATTTAGACGTTGCCAGTGAAGATTCTCATCCGCTATCTCGAAAGCGTAAGGTAGCAGATACTGACTTGGCTCATTCTCAAACTACTACTTCTTTGCCTGCCAAGAAACCCAAGTCCATAGTCAGTATATCACATTTGGCGGCTGAATGGAACATGTCTTCTGATCAAGATAAACAAATTCTTGATGAAGATAATCAAGCTCAGCTTCTAAAGAATATTGCTCAAGCTGATGAAACTCTTATTCAGCACAAACTTCAGGCCAAAGGATCTTTTGAAGCTCAGATGTAGAAATTCCTGGAATTTCAGTCCAAATCTCAATCTTCTCAGCCTTCTCATAGCAGTAGTAAGCCTAAGACTGACAATGTTCTTGACAGGATTGATCGAAAGAGGTTTGAAGATGTTCTTAAACGACGAGTGTGTGGTGATAAGATCATCAAAGTTAAAGCTTCCAAACCATGAAATGAGAAAATTTTTACGTTGCTGATCACTCGTCAAGGTCCTCAGCACTCATACACTGAAGTTGTCAAGAGGGATGAGCTGATCAAGTATGGATATTCTGAATGGATGGAACTACTCGAACTAGCATCCAAGCAAACCTCAGCTCACTCTTCGGAACTGACTTGTGCTCTTCATTTGCTAATCAAGAAAGTTCAGCGTTTGGATCTTGTTCCTAAAGAACGACCTCAGCATCAAGGCCAAAGGTCATCTGTTCCTAGAACTCGAAGAACCAAGTTTCAAGTTGATGGTGAAGATGTATTGGTTCTGGACTTTGGTGCTGGTGGAATAAACAATTCTCTTCCTATTAGTGTTGACCCGGTTCAGCATAAGTTTATCTCAGCTCCTGAACACGGGATGTTCTATCTCGATAAAAACAGAAGGATGTGTTTTCAGCGAACTACTGAGATCCCAAAGGCTCCAACCAATCATCTTGTTGGCTTAAGGCAAATGTGCATGAGTCGTCAAGATCTCTCGGGAGAGTTTCACATTCTTATTGCCATGGAGCTGCTGAATAGAAGACAGGAGTTATTGGATAGTCCTTACTGGCCAGTAAAAATTGAAGCTGAAGCTGAGTATGAAGAGTTCCTGTCCAGAGGTGTTTTAATTTAGCTTGTTTTGAACATCATCATATTGGGGGAGATTGTAAGGTCAAACCTTGAAATATGATAATGTTTAAAACAGATCTCAGCATCAGCGCATATCTCAGTGTTAGCATCAGCGTTTCAGCAGCTCAGTTTGTAATAGTTTAGTCAGTGCATTGAAACAGATTTCGTATTTATCTTGTTTCCATAGTTAGCCTAATTAGTTAGCTGGCATATCCCTGATTTGTAGGGATTGTCTAGAATTGCAGTATATAATCTTTTGTATAGGTTTGTGAAAGGATATCTTTCACAAATCCTAATCGTTGCTTTGTGCACGCGATAATCTCTTTGTGAGATTATCCTTCTTAGTGAAAGCTTTTCTTCGTGAAATTCCTCTTATTCTTATTTACTGTTATTGTTTGATAAATTGATTGATCTTAAGGCTTTTTCACATAGAATATCTGGACTTGTGGGCTTCTTCTAAGACCAAGTCCCTGATTCCACCGAACTTAGGCGTCTAAATTCGGTTCATAAAGTGTCATGTTCCGTCATCTTTTTGTATAAGTTGCTTTGCCATTCCTCGCAAAGCTTTGTTCTTGATGTTTTCTTCTTTTAGAGCCTCGAGTTGAGCTTCTCTAATTTGTGCGGTAAAGTTAGAATGGATCGTTATAGTTAATGCTCGTAGCCGACGAGGCTTAATATATTCTTTCCAACTCAAGGCATCTGCTACCACGTTTGCCTTTCCAGGATGATAACGAATCTCATATTCATAATCATTCTACAATTCGACCCATCTTCGTTGTCTCATATTAAGATCTTTTTGGTCAAAGATGTGCTGGAGAATCTTGTGATCGGTAAAAATAGTACACTTAGTACCGTATAAGTAATGTCTCCAAATTTTTAGTGCAAAAATTACAGCTCCCAATTCAAGATCATGGGTAGTGTAATTATTCTCATGAACCTTAAGTTGTCGTGATGCGTAGGCGATAACCTTTCCTCTTTGCATCAACACACATCCCAATCCTTGATTTGATGCGTCGCAGTATACAATGAAATCTTCTGTCCCCGCTGGAAGGGATAGGATTGGTGCATTACACAACATTTGCTTCAGTTTCTGAAAAGCAGCTTCTTGTTTGTCTTCCCAATTGAACTTCGTATCCTTTTGGGTTAGTTTTGTAAGCAGCTTGACTATTTTGGAGAAATTCTCCATGAATCTACGGTAATAGCCAGCAAGTCCTAGGAATTGACGCACCTCGGTTGGCGTCTTTGGTGCTTCCCAATTCCTGATTGCTTCAACTTTGGATGGGTCAACATGAATTCCTTCTTTGCTAACTACATGACCTAAAAATTGTACTTCTCTAATCCAAAACACACATTTGGAGAATTTAGCATACAACTTTTCTTTTCTTAGTATTTCCAAGATTATTTGCAGGTGTTGACCATGTTCTTCCTTGGTTCGTGAATATATCAATATATCATCGGTAAATACAATCACGAATTTATCCAAGTATGGTTTGCAAACACGATTCATGAGATCCATAAACACTGCTAGGGCGTTGATTAATCCAAAAGACATAACTCAGAACTCATAATGACCATAACGAGTTCTAAATGTTGTTTTTGGAATGTCGTCTTCTTGTACTCTGATTTGATGGTATCTTGATCTAAGATCTATCTTTGAGCAGTAGCTAGATCCTTGCAGTTGATTGAATAAATCATCAATTATTGGAAGCGGATAACGATTCTTGATCGTTAGCTTGTTCAGCTCCCGATAATCACTACACATTCGAAAGGATCCGTCCTTCTTCTTGACAAACAAGATAGGTGCTCCCCATGGTGACAAACTTGGTCTGATAAAGCCTTTGTCAAGAAGCTCTTGTAGTTGGCTAGATAATTCTTGCATTTCGGATGAAGCCAACCGATAAGGAGATTTCGCTACTAGTGCTGCTCCTGGAATTAAGTCGATTCGAAACTCGACTTAGGAAGCTCTTGTAGTTGGCTAGATAATCCTTGCATTTCGGATGGAGCCAACCGATAAGGAGATTTCGCTACTGGTGCTGCTCCTGAAATTAAGTCGATTCGAAACTCGACTTATCGGACGAGAAGTATTCCAGGTAGATCTTTAGGAAATACGTCAGGGAAATCACATACTTGAGGTATGTCCTTGATTTCTTTTATATTTCTTCTCTTATCTACAATGTGGGCTAAGAATGCGCTACATTTCTTATGTAGATATTTCTGTGTCTTGGTACAAGAGATGACTTTGAGGTTTTTCCTAGACTTATCACCATAGATAATCAGGGCTTCGCCATTTGGTAAGGGTAGTTGTATGGCTTTCTCATGACATAGAATTTCGGTGCGGTGTGAAGATAACCAATCCATGCCAATTATGACATCAAAACTACCGATAGGCATTGGCATGAGGTTGACGTGAAAAAGGTAGTTATTAAGAGTTAACAGACAATTTTCTAGGATTTCATGTGTTTTCTCAGTTTGAGCGTTAGCGATTTCTACTTCATAGATTTCTTTTAATATGCTAGACTTATGACTTAACAATTTTATAAATGTTGGAGTTATAAAACTTTGATCTGCTCCAGAGTCGAAGAGTATGCTAGCGTATAAATTATCTATGAAAAATGTACCAGATACAACCGAAGGGTCCTGGATAGCCTCTCTGCTTCCAACCACAAACGCCCTGCCACGCCCTATGCCTCCTTGACTCCTTAACTTTGGACATTCTTTCTTGATATGTCCAACCTCCCCACACTCGTAGCATTTTCTTCCTTCACCACGGCCTGTCCCATTATTGGTTTGTTGATCAACTGTTGCAGGTGTTGTGCTCCAACAGTAACTAGCAGTATGCACCTTCTTTTTGCATTTCGTGCAAACAAAACAGTCACCTGGGTGACGACGGTTGCAGTGGTTTCACCATGCAGACTTTGGTTGAGAGTAGGTACTGTTGTTGTGGCTGTGTAGTTGGTTGCCACTTCTTGTCTTTTCTCAGATGATTGTTTGGGATTCTTCTTATTAAACTTGCGCTTGTTTGTTCTAGCTTTGGGAGACTTAGCCTTTGAGACCACTTCTGTTCCTTGGATCTCTGTGAGGGTTAGTTGATGAGCTATCTTCTTGGTGCTGTCATAAGTCGTAGGCTTTGATGCGATCACCATGCCTTTGATTTGCAATGCTAAACCCCAGATATATCGCTCAATCTTTTTATATTCAGGGGTCACAAGTGTTGGACACATTATAGCAAGATCATTAAATCTAGCAGTATAAGCTTTTATATCTGAACCCTTCATGGTTAGGGTCCATAGTTCTTGTTCTAGTTTATGTATTTCCTCCCTAGGACAATACTCCTCTACTAGCATTATTTTTAGCTACTCCCATTTCATGGAATTTTCAGTATCAATTCCCATTGTATTCACATGGATATTCCACCATGTAAGTGCTGCGTTAGCGAAAGTACATGCTGCAAATCGTACTTTACAATCATCTGAACAAAAGCTTATTTGAAAGACAGATTCTGTATTTTCTATCCACCTTGTCGAATTCACTACCCCTTCATTTCCATGAAAGATTTTTGGCCTGCAATTCATAAAATCTTTTGTAGGTACATGTTCTAGCAGTCCCTACATGGCCTTCATTTCTAACTCCATCTCTTGTGACATTAGATAGAGCCGCAACAATTCTTTGAGCTATGATTTCTTCAAGTTGCACTGTACTTATTGAGGGGTTTATTTCTGGTGGTGGTTGTGGTTGTTGTTGTGGTGCTGATGGTCGGTTAGGGTTTAGCCGATTACTCTTTCTAGGCATTTTTTTAGTTCCTATTATAAATAATAAGAATTTTTATGAGTTTTGTTGATCATTTAATACACGAGTACTAAATACTATAGTTATTATTCACAGCCTAAAACATAATGGACAACATAATGATTACTGAACGTATGCTTCATATTATTACCAGTGGTTACATTAGTTTATTTAGGTTTATAAGAGAAAAGTTTCTATAAACATTGCAAAATTTGCAAGGTTTTCTACATCCTTGCTATAAACTTTCCTCTTTTCACCTTAACTAGTCTGATTTTCTCTATTTACATAACTACTAGTTGTAGCTTATCTACTAGAAACCTATGTGATGACCCAGCACCTCA
Organism: Lactuca serriola; assembly: GCF_051521515.1. Classification (NCBI taxonomy): domain Eukaryota; kingdom Viridiplantae; phylum Streptophyta; class Magnoliopsida; order Asterales; family Asteraceae; genus Lactuca; species Lactuca serriola. Next base: position 160,061,225 of record NC_136416.1, on the reverse strand, counting down.
GTGACATTAACCACTTGCTCTTCAAGTGCTTGAGTTCTCTGCTCAAGACTTCCCGTGCATTCTTCATTTCTTGAGGTTTGATTGTAGAGCTCTAACTCTGCAATACTGGCATCGTAAGTAATCATGTCATTATAAGCAAAATTTATACGATGATGGACATCCATCACCGATTCCTGATCTCGTGTCCTTTGTCCTTCTAGCCTTCGCACTCTTCCAGAGAGATGAGTAGCCCTCCCTTCGACAATTTCCATCTTATCTTCAATTTTCACACTTTTCTCAAACAATTGAGATAAAGTGTTATCTTCAGAAGAATGTAGGAGATGTGGTCGAGATGACTAGCCAGTCTCATACATCTTGGCAGCTTTTTCTTCCGCCACCCATTTATCAACTGTTTGTGCGATCCGTGCAGGTTCATCTTGAACTCTATGACTTCCTGAAGATGTTGCCTTCTGACTCTTCTTAAGCTTTTGCCATATCGGTATAGATTTATGTGCAATACGTTTCATTTTTACTCCTCCTGTAACTTTACGGTAAAGAGTGTTTAGTGGTGGTAGAGATGATGCCACCGACTCTGTCTCCTCCATGGATTTGCTTTATTCCATTGGTTCACTCTCTTCCCATTTGTTGGAGGGTAAAGGTGCTCCATCATTAGAAGGTATTGGATGAAAGGTGGTTGGACTTATAGGATAGTAAGGATCACCTAACATCATAGGGAATGCAATTTCCACTTCTTCATATGTATCCTCGATGATTATCCATTCTCGTGAATGTGCCATGTCGGATTCCTATACATTTTGGATCTCCAAGAGTTTAGTCTATCAAATATTTCTCCCAAATTAAATATTTTATATGATCTGATCATAATAAAGTAGTTGCACACCTACATCTAGTTGTGATAGGATCTATGCACATATAAACTTTAGTTGGAATATTTGATCTAAATCCTTGAAATCAAAAACATTCCGGGTATTAAGGTGTATTCTCATCGCGGGTCTAAGTCTTTATATATGACTCTATATGCTTATTTATTTTATTCATGCTTTTATTATTGTTTGTTACTTGAGGTCTATCTGATAAGGCTCCGGCCAGTCAGGACTGTCGAAGGGCAGGATCATTTTAGCAAATAACCGTTTTGAAATCCAGCAACCCAAATCGACATGTCTATCCTTGTCACCGCTCCCGTAAGTAGTCCTTCAGTAGTATAATTAATAATACTTTTTATTTATAAGCTAAGGGATATACCTAAACCTAATAGAGTAAGTCCTAAACTATAGACGTGTTTTCCTAAGAAAGTACTAGTTCACTATAGTTAATAGCTCTGATACCAATCTGTCACACCCCGGCCATCGGCGGAAACACCGGGTAGTGTAACGTCATTTTTTGTATCACAGTTATATAACATACATTGAACAATACTAAAGAAAATACATACCTTTATTGATGATTGAAAGTTACATTATTGTTTTCCTAGTATTTATTACATAATATCCGACTATGACATACTTCTTAATAAACAGAAAGATAATAGTAAAACTTCTGCTGTTGGAATACATATCAGCTTTTCAAGTTCCTGAAAACACCTGCATTTTAAAATACGTCAACATAAAGTTGGTGAGTCCACAGGTTTTGACTCCATAAAATAATACATTTTTACACATGCAAAAATATAGTTTTGAAAGTATCATTTTGTCTCTCCAACATTAGGTATAATAGTATACTTATCAATTAAGTGTTATACCTAAACATTTCTTAATCTTAAGGTATAAGTAGGGGAAAACTTATACTTAACATTAATACTTGTATACGACAAGGTATAATGTTTCTAACAACTACCATGAGCCTGTAACCGCTGCTATGACATAATACCTCTAATAGAACAATACACTCATGATTTACCATGAGAACAAATACACTCATGATTTAACATGAGAAACAACACCGTACGCTTCATCGACGCCAGAATAATAATAAATAAAAGGATAGTTCATCACTTGCTTTTGGTTGACTGTAGCTAATAGTCACAAGTGGGGTAGTCAGCCTGTATACTAATTATACACGACTTCCTCGCTCACACGGGATTAAAGGTTACAGTTCGGAGGATTTCTGCTAAGATCCCTAATCTTAGTTGATGAATACAATTATGTAGACGTTGACGGCTTCCTATAGCTCTAATAACAAAAGCATTTTTATGTCTAAAACCTTAAGTTACTAGACTATGCCATTAAACATTACTCCTAACTTCATAATGTTTAGGCAGTATAACAGCTATATCTTGAAATAAAACCAGGTTTTATCTTGACCTAAAACCAATAATAACAACATATAACGTTTCTAGTTTTATCTTGACATAAAGCAACTTGATAGGATGAATTATGGAGAGAAAGGATTAAATATGATTTATTAATATATTATGAGAATAATATATTAAAGGAGAAATCATATTGTTTAAATTAATATTAGTCAAGAATTAATTGGTAATTAGTTTTGTGACTAAAAGAGATTAATTAAACTTAAGGGACTGGAATTGTAATTATAAGATAATTGCAATTTAGGCTATGGATTGCCTTATATTAAGGAGTGGACGAATTCTATGGGAAAGCCCATGAGGAAATCGTCCAAGGCCTTAAGGAAAGGAATCTATGAGTTGCTTAGGGCTTAAGCATCCAATTTAGGGTTTCCTTGTTAGATAACCCTAATAGCCTCCTATATATAGAGATCCCTTATGACCCAAAAACGTGGCTAAGCATCCTTCTAGGGTTTCACACGTTTTTAGGCAGCCTCCATCCTCTCTCCTCTTCATCCTCTTGCTTTTGGTGTTTGTGAACCATTAGAGGAGTGACATTTGTGACTCTAAGCTTTCTAAAGTCAATACAAGGAGGAATTGGGATTGTTATTGCTACATAACAATCAAGGTATGATCTAAACCCTAATTATATGTTATATTGATTATCATATGCTAGATCTAGGGTTTATAGTCTTGGATAACTTGCATATACAATAGAGAAACCTAGATCTAAGCATTAGGGTTTGTTTGAGCACATAGGATGTACTTATGGCCAAAACCCATCAGTTTTATCTTGACATAAAACTATCAATAACAATACCAAGTTTTATCTTGACATAAAACTAACAATAACAACATATACATATCCAGTTTTATCTTGACATAAAACTAACAATAACAACATATACCATATCCAGTTTTATCTTGACATAAGACTATCAATAGCAACATACTATATAACTTAACATTTAGAACTTTCGAATATTACTTTGGTATTATATCGCACACAACATATATGTAGAATCCTAAGTATAACTCAAGATCTACATTAGTATATTAACATACTGATAAGTTAATAATAGTTGTATGTATTCAAAATGTTATATTTAGAACAATCATATCCCGGTTATCATAACTATATACTATCATATAGACATAATAATAACATAAATACAAGAACTAGCATGCATTTTCCCCCGAAATATTAGAAAGTGGGGCCGTGAAACTCACCCTAGTAGCGTGATTTTATGTTATCTAAGCAATATGGTCAGCATGCGAGATCGTCGGGGCTCGGGATGCAAGATGGCTTCAGCAAGGGAGAGAGGAGATAAGGAAATGGTGTAAGGAATAGCTGAAGTCGGACTTGCTATTTATAGTAAGGATTTTGGACTCTCACGTCGTGAGTTTCATAAGGCGCACATCGTGAGTCTTGCATGATCACCCCGTAGACTTGCCATTTGCGTCCGTAGCTTCGGAAGGTGGCCATGTGAATCCTCACGTCGTAAAAAACAACTTGTTCACGTCGTGAGTTTAGATCCTATCCCCTTGCAGCCTCGTCACATCTTCTAGATTCCGAAATGTGGCAAAATGACTGCTCACGTTGTGAATAAACCCTTGTTCACGTCGTGAGTTTAGTTAGATTAGGGTTTCTGAAAGTTGAATCTTCGGAAGGCAATAACTTTTGCATACGAACTCCGTTTTTGACGTTCTTTATATGCACGTGTAGGTATTTATGAGTACTACAACTCTCTTTTAGACTTAAATAGCTAATTATAAATCTATTTTAAATTCCTTTTATTATAGAGATTTATAGTGTTCGGTTATCATAACTTCTTCATGCGAAGTCAGATTCAGACGTTCTCTATATTTTTGGAATCATATGGACGTATACTTTGAGTTGTATCATAAAGAAAGTACATATTTGTATTAGAATTTATCATGAATTACATAACATTCTTACCACATTACTAGGTTAACATAATCACATTACACGATTGGTATAATCACATGTGATTGTCTATTGACCTATTTTGACTAGTGTTACAATATATATATATATATATATATATATATATATATATATATATATATATATAGAGAGAGAGAGAGAGAGAGAAAGAGAGAGAAAGCGAGAGAGAGAGAGAGAGAGAGAGAAATTAAATATCCTCCTACTTTTATTCTTACAAATCCTCCTACCCAATTAAATTATGACATGTGCCATTTTAGTATAGTAAAATATCATTAAATAAGCATTAAATGTGACACATACTATATTATAAAACAAGTATTTTTCCTTTCACCACATTCATTTGAAACTCCCATGTATTTTTCATTTCACCACATTCATTTGAAACTCTAATTACTTTTCAATTTCTTTCTAATAATAATAATTATAAGTTTGTTAATAAGGTTAAATAAATATCAAACCTAAAGTGTAATCATATGTAAGCTAAATTTCAATATTAAAATAATATCTTACTTCTACTTATTATGTGCTTTTTTTTTAACTTTTAACATATTATACTTAATTTATTAGTTTTAATATATTGTTGGATGTAAACCATTATCATTTTAAAGATACGATTTTGGAACAATTTTAGTTTAATTTACACAGCCCAAACAATATTTTGTAAACAGTTAAAAGTGATTAATTGTAGTTTTTTCTAATAATGATTATAAGTTGGTTAATAAGGTTAAATAAATATCAAACCTGAAGTGTAATCATAAATATACTAAATTTTAATTTTAAAATAATATCATTACTTATATTTATAAAGTTATGTCTTTAACTTTTAACATATTATACTTAATTTATTATATTTAATATGTTGTTGTATGTAACACATTATCAATTTAAAGCTAAAACTTTTGAAAAGTTTGGACAAAATAGTTAAATTGTTATTTTAAATATAACATTACAATCTCAACTTAAATATATATTTCAGTTCCACTTAAAAAACCAAAGAATATTATGTAAATAGTTAAAAGTGATAAATTGTAGTGAAAATACAAAAACTAAATTGTAATCTCAATTTAACTAAAATATTTTTTAAGTATATTTTTATAATCATTAAAAGTTTTCAAATAAGTAGCTTAAAATAACTTACAATAACAATAGTTAAAAATAACTCTATATATGATTATATTGTTACCTTTAAAATCAAAAAACAATGTTTGATGTTTTAAATAATTATAATGACAAATATTAAAACATTAATAAAATAAATTTTAAAAATTAATTAACAATAACAACAACTATAAATAATATTAAACCATATATTATATTTAATTTTATTCATGTGTAACTCGTAGGTAGAAGTCATTTAAACGATTGAGATTATGCAGTTATAATAGATGTATATATTATAATATAATTCAAAATAAACAATACATTATATCAATTTAGTATACGAATTATTATATCAAATTTAACAACAACATTATTATTATATTTAAAAAAGAAAACATATATCTATAAATACTTCAACTAGATAGGTGTTTATGTGTAACGCGCGGGCATTCACCTAATACTATACTATAAGGAAACCATTTTTTATTTTACCACATCAATTTGAAACTCCCAACTCTTTATATTTCCATATAATTTTATTAACTTAAATATGTTTTTACATATAAACATTATCATAAATGAAAGACTTCTTGAATTATCAATGTGATATACTAAATTTGTTGACTTCAATGTGGTGCTAAATACATAACCTTAATTAATATATTAAATAAACTTAAAAATATAGTGTAAAAATACTATAAAAGAAGCATTTTTCCTTTCACCATATCAATTTGAAACTCCCAACTCTTCATACTTCCATATAATTTTATTAACTTAAATATGTTGTTACTTATAAACGTTATCATAAATGAAAGACTTCATGAATTATCAATATGATATACTAAATTTGTTGACTTCAATGTGGTGCTAAATACATAACCTTAATTAATATATTAAATAAACTTAAAAATATAGTGAACAAATTAAAACCTAAACCAAAATATCAAATAAAGTTTTAAAAATTCAACGCATATTTTTTTAAAATAGTTAAAAGGAAAATATTAGATACGATAAATATAAAAATCTTAAATCTAAAAGTCCAATTAACTAAAAGATGTTCAAAAACTATTTTTTACAATAACTAAAACTCAATTAAGTTGTTTTTAAATTAATTTATAATAATAATTAAAAATAACATAAAGTTATAAATTAAATTATGTTACATTACAAACAGTGGTAGATAATTTAAATAATACAGGAAATATTTTTTTACGACATCATTTTGAAATATTTTTTTACCACATCCTTACTAACAGTAATTATTAATTTGACCACATCATAACCTAAATTAATATATCAAACAAACTTAAAAATAATATGTAAAGTTTAAAAACTAAATTAATAAAAATCTAACATATGTTTTTTAAAATAGTTGAAAAGAAATTACTAAATACGACAAATATAATAACTAAAATTCAATGAAGTTGTTTTTAAATTAATTTGTAATAATAATAATAGTTAAAAATAACATGAAATTATAAAATAAACTATGTTACATTACAAATATTGGTTAATAATTTAAATAATATTCATGATGAAATTAAAACATCATCAAAAAATTTAAATTTAATAAATTATAACAATAGTTAATCAAAATAGTGAGTACTATAACTATTTTTTTCGGGAAAGATAACTTTTTTAGTAAGGGTTTCATGCCTGAAAAATCCCTCGATGCAAATATAAAGCTATGTATCATGCCCTATAGTAGTGCGATAATTTAAATATGAATCAATAATTTCTTCATCTTATATTCCATATGTCTTACTAAGTCACCACAACTAATTTTATACATACGTAACGCGTGAGCAAACACCATTAAATAATTTGATTTTAATAACTATTATATTTATTGTTCAAATTAATTATAATTTTCATCAACTAAATGTAATTATTACTATTTTGTAGTTAATAAAAATGACAAAAAATATTTTCAATAACATATGATTACCAAAAATTTAGTTGTATACTTTTATTACACACAACGTACGAATATTCGTCTAGTGTGTGTGTGTGTGTATATATATATATATATATATATATATATATATATATATATATATATATAGAGAGAGAGAGAGAGAGAGAGAGAGAGAGAAAGAAAGAGAGATAAATAATCAAATGAGAACAATTAAAAGGTTAAGAACGCCAGAAAAATTCTTAACTAATCAATATATAAGGACATATTAGTAATTGCATATTTTAATTAAATTATTATAAAATAAATTAAATATGAGTTTGCAAAAATTTAGGGATTCTATTTGACTGTTTCCTAAATAAACGAATTCATTGATTTTTATATTTAAACTTAATGAAAGGTTTCTCGTTCAAAATTGAACAACACCTAAAAGGTTGAGAACGCAGGATCAATTCTTAACCAATCAATGTATAAAAGCATATTAGTAATTGTATATTTTAATTAAATTATAATAAAATAAATTTAACATGTATTTGCAAAAATTTAGGGATTCTATTTGACTGTTTCCTAAATAAATGAATTCATTGATTTTTTTTTATTTATATTTAATGGAAGGTTTCTCGTTCAAAATTGAAGAAAAAAAACCATATAGTCATGATTCAAACGACTTTTGATATAAATGAATAAAAAAATATAGTTATATAATTTCATAGATTTTGATTTTTAACTATATTTTATTATATGTATAAAGATTGAAAAACATTTTTTCTTTTGTATTCATAACTGAACAAAAACCTACATTAAATTAAAATTTTTAAGAATTTTATTTAATTTGATTATAGTACTCGTGAAGGATTATATGTAACAATAAAAGTTGGAATGAGTAAAGCACCATCCAAAAAAATAAATAACTAAAAATAATAACTCATTTCAGTCGTAATCATAAACGTATAAAATACATTTACCAATGTAGAAAACCAATACATATGTAATCTTTAATGATTAAAGGAAAATGTGAAGACAAAAAAATATAGGTTAGTTGTAATCACAAATAACTGAAGAAGATAAAAAAAAAATCCAATTTGCTACGATTTTTCTTGTTGCTACCAGCACACACAAAAACAAAGAAGGGCACGTGTGATCATTGTTATTCTTGGGTTCACACCTATAAAATCAAGTTCAAGGATAATTAAAAAAAATAAGATAATAACGTTGTGTGAATAAAATGTGAATAAAATCACTTCAATTTTCCATAAAAAATACAACCAACAATCAAATGTTCACAATTCATTATCAGGTTCACCAAGATTTTTGTATGTTTGATAACACAACCAAGTCAAGATGCGGGAAGGAAAAAAGAGTTGAAAAAAAAGAAATTTGAGTTACCTGGTGATGCAATATGAAGAATTGCAGATGCAGGAAAATATGGTCTTACAGGCTCTTCATATTTCACAAAAGATCCAACACTTCGATCACAAATCGAAAAATAGCATTGTGTTTCTTTCTTTGGCATTGTTCTTTAGAAAATTTTCGACAAAACCCTCTGTTCTTCAGTTCTTACTATTGGATTAGTGTCTAAGTCCATAACTATAATTGGTATGTACTTGACTCGATTTGGTATGGTCCATTTTGGGTTGCATGGCATCGGAACAATTGGATAGACAAAATGAGAAAAAAGGACACTAGTGATATATATATGAATATATTATAAGTTCTAATATATTAATATGAAATCATATTATTTAATTAGTATTGATCAAGAATTAATTTAGAATTAATTCTAGTGATAAAAAAGGAACTAATTAAATATGTACTCTTTTATATATATATATATATATATATATATATATATATATATGGTGGGCCAAGTTCATTTAGGTTGGGCTAAGCATTCATGGATAGTCCGTGGAGTGTTTAATCCATGGATCCTATGGAAATGAAAGGTCATGGGTATTAGGGTTTAGTTGAATGTAACCCTAATCCTCCACACTATATAAATAGGTTTATGGTTCAAGAAATGGGCTAAGGTGTGTACATAAGAGGGCTAGGCACTAGTATATTGTACACAAGAGGGCAAAACCGATTTGGTGCAAGTATCCTTATTCGCAAGTTATTCCAAAGGTTTTTGATGTTGTGTGAACCATTTGAGGTGCAACACTTGAGGCACTAGGCTCTTAAATGTTCAAGACTTCAAGCTCCATCAAAAGGTATGTCATTCTACAAGATTCTTGTAGTATAGTTGCTTCATATTATGCTAGTCAGCATGAAACCTTGGAATATCAAATATTTGCATGTACAATATAGAAAACATAGATCCAAGGTTTATAGGGTTGCATATACACTGTAGGAGTGTTAGAATGCTCAAAACCCTTCATTGGTATCGTAGCCTAGGCTTGTTTTCATTTATATTGGATGCAAATTGCTGAAAATCGAAGTTTGTATGTTGTCTGGACAACTGACTCGTCGAGTCCATGCCTAAATTCATCCAACTCATCGAGTTGGTTCCTATACTCGACGAGTTGGACCCCCTGCCAACATATCTTCAAGTTTTAAGGCTAGAATTGGTCTAGAATCATTACCTTAAACTGTTTTGGACTTATAAAACTTGTTTTTGATGTGGTAATGATTATGTTAAACCAATTTTAAGGTCATTATAAAAATTTCAAGTTTATGTGTCTTTATGTAATTCTTGATCTAAATGTTTTTTAATGGAGTCCATAATTTGTCCTCAAGTTATGGATTACCAAAAATCATTTCTTTTAAAGATCCATTAAAAATTCATAGATTACACAATTGAAGAGTCTTTTATCTTATGAAATCCATAACTTGTCCTCAAGTTATGGATGTTTAAGAGTCTCTTCATTAAAGTTTTTAAAAACTTAATTAAACTCATAAGTTATGAAAATCCAAAAGTTTTGAATAGTTAAAAACTTGTCCTCAAGTTTTGGAATTTGTAAAGTTTCCCCTCATGAATACTTTAATTCCAAGTTAAACCCTTAGAATTTTAAAAGTTAAAATTCAACCCTTATACTTTATAGTATCATAAGTTTATATATATATATATATATATATATATATATATATATATATATATATATATATATATATGTATAAGAATATAGTCGGTCTTACCGTTAGTAGGTCTCATTCACGAAGCTAGTTTATAAGGCGGGGTATAAGGTTACTACCTATAAAATGGCAGTTTAATGGGTGTCCACTCTCACCCACCGATTCGTTGACTGGTGGAGGGGAGTTAGCCGAACGGGTAGGACAAGACTCTAATTCTCCCTTCATTATAAGTATAATGATAAATATAAAGTAAAACCTTTTATAAATTCCCAATCTTAGTTACTCTAGCAAAATGTGAATTTGTTGCTAACCCATGAAATTACACTTTGCACTTTGCGTAAGTCGGTAGTGGAGCGCGTGTGGTTAATCGGCACAATAGTTTGGATTTAACAAGGTAGGCAAAGGGTAACTTAATGTTCATCATAGGATCGGTGGAGCGCGTGTGGTTAACTGGCACATCGATTAAGTGATCAATATTAAGGGTGCCAAGGATATTTGCATGGTTATTCACACTTTGTTTCTGATCCTCGGCATCCCAGTCACAAACTTGAGAGGGCACAATCGAGATTTAAACATGTCATTGAAATGTTCAATGAATCTCAAAAGATCTAGGAGTTTCAAATCGAATTAAAACCTAATAAATCATTTCGTTTTTCATGGTGGAAATTGGTGAATCATCATTTCGCTACCTTCAAATATTTTATAGCTTGGATTACGGCATCCCTCTTCAAAGTTATAAAATATTGTGTTGGGTCCTAGTCTTAATATTTCATATTGGGTGTTATATTAAGGACTTTAAATCAACTAACTTGAATTTCTCCCATTATAGATGTCTGATTTAGACAACTATGATCTTCCCAAATCTCTTGGAACAAGCTTTCCAAATGAACATGATGTTCCGTGGTTGGATAATGGAAATCATACTTCTCTTCCTCCACCTCCTCCAATTATTCTCCCTATCCCACAAGTTCTTGAATAGTTCAAGGTCACTCAAGCCCTATTGGCAAGCAAAGTCTATGTGTGCTCACATCTTAGAGATGAATTCACATATCGACAAGCCGGGAGAATCGGGTGTCAAAGTCTTGAGGAAGTTGGATGTTGACTGGGTTCTTCAATTACTTTCTAAGTCACATAGAGAGTTCCATTAGGACTACTATATAACATACTATGACATGACCCTTAATGATCTTACCTATTTGCTTGATGATGTTGAATCAACAATGATTTGGAGCACCTGTAAAGCAAATTTGATTGGAAGATCGAATTCCCAAACTTCCATTGACATTGAAAATGGTAAAATTGGAAATCCAAAAAAGCTTTCTCTTCCCAACGGAAAGGGATCAGCCATAGTCAACCCGGTTGACCAAATGGTAAAGAGAAAGGCTAAGTCTGAGATAGTCTTGTGTACCATTCCCAAAGGGCCCATATGTTTCTATTGCCAAAGGAAGACGCATTGGTTGCGAAGCTGTCCTGGCTACCTGAAAGATCTGAGAGAAGGAAGAATCAAAAAGTTTGACTCTACTTCAGGTAAGTCCACTATCTAACTCTGTTAAGTTCCTAATTGATGAATCTTAATACAAAATGTGACTCGGTTACATTTTGATGTTTGGCAGGATCAAGCAAAGGGAAGGAAACTTAAAGGAAGAGTATGCTTAATCTGATCGTGAAGATGGATTTCAATCGGATGGTTCGAAGATCGGATTCTTGAGCTACGATTTAGGAGTTATGATAGATTGCTAGAAAATATGTAATAGCATATGTAATGACCCAGTTTTCAAGACCAAAAATTTCTTTTTCATTAACTAACTCATAGAAAAACATTCGTAAGAAAGTATTGTGAAATCAAAACATCTCATGAAACAATGAATCATGTCAAAAAACCCAAGTCACAAAATAAAAATAAGTTAGAGTACAATCCCAGAATATACATAGTGCGGAAAACAATGAGTGTGTGTATGATGTGCCACTACCGCGCCAGCTCCTTCCCCTTCGCTGAAGAGGATACTTGAAACCAAAACAGTAACTGTAAGCATGAAGCTTAGTGAGTTCCCCCATCGTACCGCATACCATACAATCACATAGCATACACATATTGTCTGGCATATCCAGGTACCCGGCCTACCCCTTCGGTCCTCTCAACCGGATGCTGCCTAGCATACCTGGGTGCTTGCCTCCCCTTAGGTCCCCTCGACCGGATACTGCCTAGCATATCTGGGTGCTGGCCTCCCTAACGTTCCTCTCGACCGAATACTGCCTAGCATACCTGGGTTCTGGCCTCCCCTTCGGTCCTCTGGACCGGATGCTGGGGAATATTTCACCTCTCCACTACTACCACATAGCATGTAACGCGTAACCATATCCTAACTAGTATGACTGGGTATAACCACCCCCTTTGGCCCTATCGACCGGTAACCTTGGAGAGTATCTCCCCTACTACTACTAGCATCTAATATCATATCATACTAGCTCATAACATATCAAGTAGTAGCAAACCTAGATGAATATCACAAAGACAATCATCTAACATACAAGTCCTATTGATGGGTCGGCATTATGGCCGCAGACCCACCGCTACTGGAAGGTAACTCACCTCGAACAAGTAGCTGTTGATAAACTCTGCGGGAAACCTCTGCCTGCTGCTGCTCCGGAAGTCCTCCGGCTATAATCCCCACAAAACACTCCGTCAGAAACTGATATCTACTCTTGGGGTAAAATGACTATTTTACCCCCAACCAAGTCCAAGTCAAAGTCAACTTCCAGTTGACCCGACTCGCCAAGTTGGGCCGTCAACTCGTCGAGTCCTCTTTCTTTACTCGTCCTTATTCACGACTCGACTCGTCGAGTTTGGCAACAACTCGACGAGTTCCCTTCTTTATGAACATCAATGAAACTTCATCCGACTCGCCGAGTCGGATGAACACTCGCCGAGTTCACCTTCAACTGATGAACAAGTCCTGACCCCGACTCGCCGAGTTGTATGAACAACTCGTCGAGTTCATCTTCGTCCATAAGAAGATTGCCTTGGACTCACCGAGTCTGTTCTAGCACTCGTCGAGTCCCATGAAATCCAGGTCTAAAACTAAGTCCAATGCGTTGGGTCTTTCTTTCGGTCCTACTACCACCCTTCTAACACCCACTGAGTCCTTTTGACCCTCAACAGGTTTGCTCAAAGCCTTGGACTCGTCGAGTCCCAAGAACGGACTCGCCAAGTCGATAACGTCTATGCTCTATTTCCTCGATTTCTGATGTACAACTTTTGACTAAAAGATAGATCCAAGCCCCTAAGCTCGATCTAGCATGTAAAGTTTCGAACATTATGTGCATGCATGGGACTTTTGAGCCAAATAGGCTCTAAAATGACTCTTGTGGTGCATGGGACCTTCCTTGGGTGCAAAAGCAACCCAAATTTGCTTTGTGACTCCTTCCAAGACTTAGATCCGAAGTCTTGACCCCCAACCATGTTTGCAATCATGGTTGGCCACCTCATTTGGCTTAAAAAGTCCTAAATCTTCCCCAAAAAGGGATCTAACAAATGAACAAGCAAGGTACAGATTTTATACCTTTCAAGGACTAGAAATGATGCACCAAACTCGAATCCTTCGGTCTCCTCTTGATCCTTCTATGCTCTTCCTTCTTCCTTGAGGTCAAAACCCACACAAATCACTCAAAAGCCTTAGATCTTGCACCAAAACACTTAGGCTTTACTAGGGAGAGTTTCTGGGAGCATTAGGGACGAGTGGTCGCTGATAGAGATGATTAAATAGGGTGCAAAACCTTAGATTAGGGTTTTGTCTAGTCAGGTCCTACTCGTCGAGTCCGGGACCTGACTCGATGAGTCCATCACTTAAATCCTACGTCCCATCCCGCTTCTACTCGGCGAGTTGGTCCTTCAACTCGCCGAGTCCAAGGCCAAAAATGCAAAATACTTAAATAAATTTCATACCAAGAGCCAGGTGCTACAAATCTCCCCCACTTATTTTAGACTTCGTCCTCGAAGTCTGCTGCTTGCTCCTGGAACAGCTCCGGGTAATGCTCCATCATCTCATCCACCGGCTGCCAAGTCCACTCCAAGCCCTTCCGATGTAGCCATTGCACCTTCACTAGTTCAACCCTCTTGTTTCTCAGATCCTTCGACTTCCAGTCGAGGATCGCTACTGGCCGCGCAATGTAATTCAGGCTGTTATCAACCTGAATGTCCTCCTGGGGTACCACTGCTGAGTCGTCCACCAGGCACTTCCGCAGCTGAGAGACGTGGAAAGTGTTGTGGATCTGGCTGAGTTCGGCTGGCAGATCCAACCTATACGTCACCTTGCCCACTCGGGCTAGCACCCTGAACAGTCCAATATACCTGGGGCCCAAGTTGCCCCATTTCTTGAATCAGATGACTCCCTTCCATGGCGACACCTTCAGGAGAACCATATCCCCGACCTGAAACTCTAGGTCTGAGCGACATTTATCAGCATAACTTTTCTGCCGACTTTGAGCAATCTGAAGCCTGCTCCGAACCTGTTGAATCCTCTCTGTCGTCTTGAGCACTACTTTGGTGCTCCCCATTACCCTCTGGCCAACCTCACCCCAACATATCGGGGTCCTGTACCTCCTCCTATACAGCATCTTGAAAGGAGGACGGTCAATGCTCGCATGATAACTATTATTATAGGAGAACTTTGCTAATGGAAGGTAGGTATCCCAACTACCTCCGAAGTCTAACACACATGCTCGCAACATATCCTCCTGAGTTTGGATGGTCCGCTCGCTCTGACCATCCATCTGCGGGTGAAAGGCGGTGCTAAAATGCAGACGAGTACCTAGCTCGTCATGAAATTTCTTCCAAAAACTGGAAGTGAACCGCACATCTCTGTCTGAAATCACCGATACAGGCACCCCGTGTCGTGCCACAACCTCCCTGATATAGATATCGGCCAATCGATCAACGATGACCCAAATCGAATCCACTCCCCGTTCGGTCCTGGGAAGCTTCGTGATAAAATCCATCGTAATGCCTTCCCATTTCCACAGCAGAATATCCAAAGGCTGCATCTTTCCGTGTGGCCTCTGGTGCTCGGCCTTGACCTTCCTACAGGTCAAGCACTGCTCCACGTACCAAGCTATATCCCGCTTCATGCAGGGCCACCAATAATCCATACGAAGATCCCTATAGATCTTCGTTACCCCGGGATGAATGGAGAATCGAGATGTGTGCGCCTCCTCCATCAGAACCTGGCGCACACCCCTATGGTACAGCACCCACACCCTCCGGTTTATGGTCAACAACCCTCGGCTATAATAATCGAAGGAGTAAACCTGGCCTACAGTCCGCTCACTCTTCCGATATTCCTCCTTCATGGCCTCCTGCTGGGCCTCTTGAATCTGCTCCAACAATGGAGTCACCACTATCATCCTCAGACAGATATCCCTGATCGTCGCTGCCTTGCGGCTAAGCGCATCGGCCACCGCATTGGCTTTTCCCGGGTGGTAATGGATCTCGCAATCATAATCGTTCACCATATCCAACCACCAACGCTGCCTCATGTTTAGATTCAGCTGATCCATGAGGTACCTCAAACTCTTATGGTCCGTCTAGATGGTACAACAGACCTCATAGAGGTAATGACGCCAAATCTTGAGGGCGAACACAACAGCCCCCAGCTCCAAATCATGTGTCGGGTAGTTCGCCTCGTGAGGCTTCAGCTGCCTTGAAGCGTAAGAAATAACATGTCATCTCTGCATCAATACTGCACCCAAACCCGAGATGGACGGATCTTAGTATACAACAAAATCCTCCATGCCCTCCGGCCCCCAACGAAAGACCACGACTTTCCTCGTTAGCCTGGTCAGGGGTACGACTATCTTGGAGAAATCCTGGATGAATCTCCGATAGTCGCAGGCTAATCCTAGGAAAATCCAAATCTCGAATGGAGACCTCGGAACCTCCCATCTCATCACGGCCTCCACTTTGGTCGGGTCCACCGATATCCCGTTTTGGTTGACAAGATGCTCGAGAAACTGCACCTCGCGCAACCAAAACTCACACTTAGAGAACTTAACATACAAGTTCTCCCTTCTCAAAGTCTCCAGAACCTCTCGCAGATGCTCCTCGTGCTCCTCCTACGTCTTGGAGTAAACCAAGATATCATCTATAAACACTATCACAGACCGGTCTAGCATCGGTGTACACACGCGGTTCATATGGTCCAGGAATGCGGCAGGAGCATTGGTGAGCCCGAAGGGCATCACCACGAACTCGTAGTGGCCATAGCATGTTCGGAACACAGTCTTATGTATATCCTCCTCTCTGACCCTCATCTGATGATATCCTGAATGCAGATCAATCTTGGAGAACCAAGATGCTCCCTGTAGCTGGTCAAAGAGGTCATTAATCCTCGGGAATGGGTAACGGTTCTTCACCGTTACCTTTTTCAGCTCCCGATAATCTATACACATCCGATGCGACCCGTCCTTCTTCTTAACAAACAGGATCGGGGCTCCCCAAGGTGAACTACTTGGCCTGATAAATCCTTTGTCTAGCAGCTCTTGTAGCAGCGTAGATAACTCTTACATCTCGGGAGGAGCCAACCGATACGGTGCCTTGGCTATCAGAGCCGCACCAGGGACTTGGTCGATCCTGAACTCCACCTGTCGCTCCGGAGGTATCCCAGGCTACTCCTCGGGGAATACGTCCGCAAACTCTCATACCACCGAAACATCGCTCACTGTCGCCTTACCCGCCTCCCGGGTATCCATGACATAAGCGACATATCCTGCGCAACCCTGTTGAAGGTAATGCCTCGCCCTCGCTGCAGAACATAAAGTTGGTCCTCGCTGTGGCCTCTCGCCCTGTATCACAAGCTCTCCGCCATGGGGTCCTGACTCGCACCAACTGTTGTGTGCAATCTATCACTGCACCATTGGGGCTTAGCCAATCCATGTCGATAATAACTTTGTTCCCCCGCAATGGTATGGGAACCAGGTCTACCAGGTAACGCTCCTCGAACAATCTCAAAACACAATCTCGGAAGACCTCTGATGCTCACACTGACCGATCGTCCGCAATCTCGACATCTAGAGGTCAATCCAACATGCCCGAAGACTCAGGGAACTTCTTGCTAAGCGCAAGAGAGACAAATGATCGGGTAGCACTCGAATCAAACAATACCTGAACTGGAATACCGTTCACATGGAACGATCCTAAACAGAGCACATACATAACATATCAAAATCACAACAACATATCATAATAGCATAAATAAGAAGTCATACCCGTCACCACATCGGGTGCAGCGCATGCCTCCTCGGTAGTCAACTGGAAGGCCCGACTCCTCACCATTGGAGCCTCAGTCTTGGCCTGTCAGCCATCAGTAATCCGCAGGGTCGCTGGGGCTAGCGCCTTCACTAGTGCTGCTGCTGTCAACTAGGGGCAATTGGCCTTCTTATGGCCCCTCTGGTTGAAGTGGAAACACAGCAACTCTGATGTCTGAATAGTAGGCGCGGGGGCGGTACAGTCCCTGCTGAAATGCCCCAGCTTTCCGCACTTATAGCAGCCTGACGATCCCAACTTGCACGCTCCCTCGTGCGTCTTGCCGCATTTCCTGCAGCGGCCTCACCCCTGTTGGCCTTTCGGCCAAGCATCTGATCCGTTGGGCTTCTTCCCCGAAGCCCCAGTCACCTGCCCTTGCATGACCTTCCTCTTCCGAACATGCTACAGATCGATCTCCCTCTCCCTTGCCCTGGCAATCATGGAGTCTAGGGTAGGGCAAGCTGAAAAACTAACATGCTCCCGAATGTCGGCTCGCACCATGTCATGGTAGCGGGTCCTCCTCATATCCTCATCTCCCGCGTACTGGGGCACTAGCAACGCCCTCTCCCGAAACTTGGCGGTGATCTCCGCCACAGTCTCTGTAGTCTATCTCATGTCCAAAAACTCTCTGGCCAGCTGCTGAAGCTCGACAGCTGGCACAAACTCTGCCCTGAATCTGGTCACAAAGTCTGACTAGGTCATAGCCTCAATAGCCAAGGCTCCCAATGAGTCACCAATAGACTCCTACCAATCTCTAGCTCTGTCTCTAAAACACCCTGTTGCATATCTCACATTCGACTCCTCGGGGCATAAGCTGGTCAGCAGTGCTGACTTAATTTCCGCAATACATCGTCTAGCAGCAATGGGGTCCTTCGCCCCATGGAAATCCGGCGCACCACTACCCCTAAAGTCCATAAAGGACAATGTGCGGGATCGTGACTGGCTGGTCGCCATGTCACTCCTGAATGCCCTGAGGCGATCCTCCATCAGCTCAACAATCCCTTCCTTGATCGACCCAAAGATGATCGGGGTCGGATCAAGGATGCCTCTAGTGATCTCAGACGCGATGAACTCGCGTAGCCTCTCATCCACTGGTTCGGAGCCTGACCCCGAACCCGATCCCTCTCCTGAGCTGCTAACTGTTGGCCTCAGACGTAGTACCACCATTCTACAATACATCAATACAACCGTTAGTGATACTGATACATCCAGCGGAAATCACACCCAATACAAGTTCCCCAGTCTTGCCTCAGCCTTCCTCAATTCGAGTACGGATCCTCTGCTTTCAGTAGCATGGGCCCATACTACCTTCCACATCTATCTGTACTTTCCTCAAGGACTGCCTTGACTCTACCGGATCCCTTTTTCCACTGCTAATCTCTGTTACTCTCATCCTAGGCTTACCCTAAGGAACCTCGGATTCCACTCAACCCAGTCCTCAGCTGCTGAAGGCCTCCTTGTGATGCCAATTATCCACCGCCTAAGTACCATCACATGTAGCGAGGCTCAGATAATCCTTTAACTAAACGACTCGTCCCTACAACGGTTACAGTCAAACGAGAGCTGCGCAATAGGGCCAAATCCAGCACTCTAAGATTACTCAATGCTAATCACATGTGACGCGGCGTACTCACCTAATGGATAACTCCCATCGTTCAGAGTCATACAAGCACGAAGCAAGCAGTATTCGGACACAAGAACTACTCAACTAACTCTATCTTACAACAAAAGACTGTACTAGCATACAATGATGAGCTCATACTACCAGACATAACCTAAACAGGCTATCCTATTACTGTCTACTCAATACTAGCATGCAATTCTCATAAGCTGAAGCACATTAAGCAGGCACATAAGGCATCATTCATAGATCCTTAGTCCTATTCTAGCATGTTGTTCTACTGAAACTGATAAACATAGTATAAACTTGTATGGGTACTTTGGGAATACTTACTTGAGCTCGGCCGGTCGCGCACATCACAAACTTTTTTTCTTCCCAAAACTCTTTTATCTTAGCTTTTAGGAAACCATTTTTCTTGTAAAAATCTTTTAATCCCTCGATTTGAGTCCAGACACCCCCAAGGGTGTGTCCGAATGCCTCAAACTAGGGCTCTGATACCAACTTGTAACGAACCATTTTTTAAGACCAAAAATTTCTTTTTCATTAACTAACTCATAGAAAAACATTCGTAAGAAAGTACTGTGAAATCACAACATTGCATGAAACAATGAAATCATGTCTGAAAACCCAAGTCACAAAATAAAAACATGTTAGAGTACAATCCTAGAATATACATAGTGCGGAAAACAATGAGTGTGTGTATGATGTGCTGCTACCGCGCCAGCTCCTTCCCCTTCACTGAAGAGGATACTTGAAACCAAAATAGTAACTGTAAGCACGAAGCTTAGTGAGTTCCCCCATCGTACCGCATACCATACAATCACATAGAATACACATACTGTCTGGCACATTAAGGTGCCCGACCTACCCCTTCGGTCCTCTCGACCGGATACTGCCTAGCATACCTGGGTGTTGGCCTCCCCTTCGGTCCTCCAGACCGGATACTTCCTAGCATATCTAGGTGCTGGCCTCCCTAACGGTCCTCTCGACCGAATACTGCCTAGCATACTTGGGTGCTGGCCTCCCCTTCGGTACTCTCGATCGGATGTTGGGGACTATTTCACCCTTCCACTACTACCACATAGCATGTAACGCGTAACCATATCCTATCTAGTATGACTTGGTATAACCACCCCCTTTGGCCCTATCGACCAGTAACCTTTGGGACTATCTCCCTACTACTACTAGCATCTAATATCATATCATACTAGCTCATAACATATCAGGTAGTAGCAAACCTAGATGAATATCCCAAAGACAATCATCTAACATACGACTCCTACTGGTGGGCCAGCATTGTGGTCGTAGACCCACCGCTACTGGAAGGTAACTCACCTTGAACAAGTAGCTGCTGATAATCTGTGCGGGAAACCTCTGTTTGCTGCTGCTCTGGAATCCTCCGGCTATAATTGCCACAAAACACTCCGTCAGAAACTGATTTCTACTCTTGGGGTAAAATGACTATTTTACCCCCAACCAAGTCAAAGTCAAAGTCAACTTCCAGTTGACCCGATTTGCCGAGTTGGGCCGTCAACTCGTCGAGTCATCTTTCTTTACTCGTTCTTATTCACGACTCGACTCGTCGAATTTGGAAACGACTCAACGAGTTCCCTTCTTTATGAACATCAATAAATCTTCATCCGACTCGCCGAGTCGGATGAACACTCGTCGAGTTCACCTTCAACTGATGAACAAGTCCTAACCCCGACTAGCCGAGTAGTATGAACCACTCGTTGAGTTCATCTTCGTCCAAAAGAAGATTGCCTTGGACTCACCAAGTCTGTTCTAGCACTCGTCGAGTCCCATGAACTCCAGGTCTAAACCTAGGTCCAATGCGTTGGGTCTTTCTCTCGGTCCTGCTACAACCCTTCTAACACCCACTGAGTCATTTTGACCCACAATAGGTATAGGACTCAATGCCTTGGACTCTCCGAGTCGATAATGTCCATGCCTATTTCCTCGATTTCTGATGTACAACTTTTGACTAAAAGATAGATCCAAGCCCCTAAGCTCGATCTAGCACGCAAAGTTTCGAACTTTACGTGCATGCATGGGACTTTTGAGCCAAAAAGGCTCTAAAATGACTCTTGTGGTGCATGGGACCTTCCTTGGGTGCAAAAGCAACCCAAATTTGTTTTGTGACTCCTTCCAAGACTTAGATCCGAAGTCTTGACCCCCAACCATGTTTGCAATCATGGTTGGCCACCTAATTTGGCTTAAAAAGCCCTAAATCTTCCCTAGAAAGGGATCTAACAAATGAACAAGCAAGGTACACACGTTATACCTTTGAAGGACTGGAAATGATGCACCAAACTCGAATCCTTCAGTCTCCTCTTGATCCTTCTATGCTCTTCCTTCTTCCTTGAGGTCAAAACCCACAAAAATCACTCAAAAGCCTTAGATCTTGCACCAAAACACTTAGGTTTACTAGGGAGAGTTTTTGGGAGCATTAGGGACGAGTGGTGGCTAATAGAGATGATTAAATAGGGTGCAAACCCTCAGATTAGGGTTTTGTCCAGTTAGGGCCTACTCGTCGAGTCCGAGACCCGACTCGACGAGTCCATCACTTAAATCCCTCGTCCCATCCCGCTTCTACTCGGCGAGTTGGTCCTTCAACTCGCCGAGTCCAAGGCCAAAAATGCAAAATACTTAAATAAATTACATACCAAGAACCAGGTGCTACATCATAGTTTTCATTTAAAGTTGCATTGTAAGGAAAAAGTTTTTTTCCGTATTTATAAATAAATAAAATTTTGTTTTTCTTTATTTTATATCTCCTTGCAATTGCATTTATGGAAAATTGATTTCTTTAGGATTCTAGCAATAATGGAAATTTAAATTTGATTCTTTCATTTGTGCTAGTGTCTACATTTACCAAATAATGAAAGATTCTCATCACCCAAGTTTTCAATTGGACCGAAACTTAGAATCATGCAAGTCGTATGATGAATGAGAATTTTCATTTAAATAAAATTAAGACAAATTTCTTGTTGACATGTATATGTGAGTCAAGAGAAGGACTAAGGGATCGAGTATACATTCTTGTGTACTGGTCAAGTCCACCACAAAAGATTGATAAGACTATTTGTCATGATTTACTAAAGCTTAGTAAATATGGTTATACTTACAAGTTTAAGTATAATTCTGAAACATTGGAAAAGTTTTGATGTATGGCAGAACGAATGTGAAGGGTCAAATTAGGCAGAAAGATAAAAATTTCACAAATCTGAAAAGATGGGAGAGTGATTTAGTATCATGTTTTGTGATCATCTTAATGATTAAGAAATCATATCACAATTAGTCCTCTAAGGACATCTTAGTGCATTCCTATGGCTAAGAAGAGGAATCATGAATTGTTGAAATGGTTAAATAAAAAAAGATGACTCATACTTCGTTCCAAAACAATTCTTAGAGTCATACTCCAAGATTGTAATCTGAGTGACATATCTTAAAGAAAGGTTTATAACACTTTTCAAATGTAAGAGTAAAATGCATTCTACCCTTGTACATTTGAAATTGGTAAGTTGTGATGTTTTGGAAAAAACAAAGACCAACTAAGGCGAATTATGTGAAGTGTTTGTCTTGATATTGAATCCACACTATCTCTTGAATATTTGTCTGTCAATTAGTGGCTCTTAGCAAGAGAGTTTTATATGTGAAGAGGATAGTGGGAGTCTAAAAGTTGCTAAAAGAGTTTTAAGATCTAATCAAGAATAAAACCTGTAGTTTATCACTAACACATGACTTGAGGTTTATAACCTATCGTGTTGACATATTCCTATTCCAATGCTCATTCTAGTTAAAGTTGCCTTTGCATATGAGTTCTGAGAGTTCTTAATTGGTTGCATAACAAATTGGAAGCAATGGCAGGCCCTTGTGCTGCCAGGTGGCAAGAAGTTAAAATTGCACAAGTTCCGTCCATATGAGTTTAGATTTGTCACTAACCTTGTCTTGTGATTATGTTTTGACAAATTCACATGGATAGGAACACATACACCATAAAATCTAAGTGTCATAAGGTTTCTCTCCGATTCATGGAAATGATGGTGAGGAAACGCTTTCACTAAGTGGTTTTAAGTAGATAGCAATAGTGATATTTGCATTCTCAAAGTCGTTAGTGGAGCGTGTGTGGTTAACCGGCACACAAACATGAACTTGTGAGGAATGGAAAAGGTCTAAACAATTGAGACTATGATTATGACTTCCCTTTTCATAGTACTGAAATTGTTTAGACACACATGTGTGCTATCTAAGGAAAGGTATATGATTTTGATAGAGTTTTATCAAAGCATCTCATATCAGAAATCTAAACTTTGGTAAGAAAGTCAATAAAGTATTGATTTCTAGAAGTCCAGCTGATTTCTAAGTACATGTCAAAGCTAGTGGGAGCATAAGTGTTATGATAATAATCATCATGTTAGTGGGAGCATGATAATTATAATAAGTGTTGCAAGTTAGCAATGTTAATTACAGAAAACAAAAGTTTCAATTGGGAAAAAGTTGTTTTGTTATAATTAAGGGAGAGGAAATTATACTTCATTTCAAATCTAAAAGCTTAGATCGTGAGATTTTAATCAAATTTAGTCCAGTATATACATGAATGTTATGTTGGAATGGTTCAACATAAGGAAATTCTATATATGGGAACATTATTTGCGTTCTAAAATTTGATTGTGATTACGACATCCCTTTTCATAATATGGATTTTGAGAACATGGCAAATAGAAATAGAAATATTATAGCAAAAGTCTGGTCTAGTATCATGTCTTTATGTGAGACATCATGAATCGTGTCCCATATGCTTCAGATACAGGATCGATTGCATGTGCTATAATATTCATCTTTTCTAAACTTTTCCAAATGCCTAGGGCATTAAGAGGGAAAAAGTACTAGAACTGGGTATGACTAATTTGATTAAGCAATTGTCAAGGATAATCTAAGGTTTACCAAAGATTGGTTGCTCAGGGACAATTGGAAGCATGGTGTAAATTTTTGGAGAGGACCGTATTGACATATTCTGAAAAGAGGCAACTCTTGTTCAGAAGTGATATTCAGAATAGGAATATGGAAATGTTTCATAAGTGGAAGTTATTCATTAAATCTTTGTAAGATTAGGAAACTTAATGCAAGAAGGATGTTCAAAGCAATGTACTTTGAATTTGAGACTTCGTTTCCATGGAATGATCTCCATTGGAATACTTTGTAATGTCTGTTGACAAGTCTTTGTGACTTTTTGCATAGTCATTATGAGAGGATTAATGCATATAAGTTTATAATCTAACATATTTTGGTAAATGGCAGGAATTTGGAATTCTTACATTTATGGTAAGGGTTTGGGATTGTGAAATGAGAATCATTGAAATTATGTTCAATTGATCTATTCCACAGAGGATCATAGAAAAACATAGTGTGCATACTTGGTGTATGGCATAACTATAGTTTGGATAAACATAGTGTGCATGCTTAGAGCATGGCATGACTATTATTTGGATTCAAGTATAAAGTTGATGATTTGAAACATTATGCAATGAATAATGTGTAATCAATATGGTGAAAAATAAAAGGTGTTCTATTTATATTCATAAGTTCCGAGACCATATCGGATTCAATTATTCTTGTGTTTCACTTTGCATGTTTTGACTTCCAGAATAACTAGGTCATTCTTCCCGAATGACTAAGTTATTCAAACCATCCACAGTCGGTCATATGTTGGAAGTAGGTATGAATCAAGACTGTCATGAAGTTGGCTTGTAGATGTCTAAGGTGTTGGACATAGCAAGAGTTACTACAACATTCATGTGTGCTTATAAGTTCTGAGTATTGGATTAAATCCACGCTCATTTGGATCACTTCATGGATTTTCTCACGAGTGATCATGAGACGCTAATATCTTATATTCTTCAAACCTAGAGATATGAGTTGTTGACTATGAGTTGGTTATACATTGATTGTACGAAAACGCATTGGTAACTGATGTTATAAAATGTGCCTTTGTGTATAATTCAAAAAGTAGTAGAACAAGCATATGAGTCGGGGTTTATCCATTCCTTTTACCCTTGGAGGGATAAAAGTGATATATGTGGGCCCCTCGATGATTTAGTGATGACACCCCTAAGTGCTTGGCCAAGCCTAGACTAATCTGATTTATTCAATTAGTCGGTCATTGTAAATCGGAATTTGGGAAACAACAAATAGCAGAGAGGATTATAATCCATGTATCACTCCATATGATATCTAGAATGGAGTAATATATGATCCCGTATCTAATGGAAAAGTCATTGACTAGGTCAAAGTTCGACAGCAACTTTAAGAGCTACGATTGCTAGTCGGGTTTTGGAGTCATACGTAATAATAGTTTTAGCCTTATCCAAGTGGGAGACTGTTGGATTAGTGTCTAAGTCCATAACTATAATCGGTATGTACTTGACCCGATTTGGCATGGTCCATTTTGGGTTGCATGGCATCGGAACAATTGGATAGACAAAATGAGATAAAAGGATACTAGTGATTTATATTAATATATTAGAAGTTCTAATATATTAATATGAAATCGTATTATTTAATTAGTGTAGATCAAGAATTAATTCTAGTGGTAAAAAATGAAATAATTAAATATGGACTCTTATATATATATATATATATATATATATATATATATATATATATATATATATATATATATATATATATATATGGTGGGAAAAGTTCATTTAGGTTGGGCTAAGCTTTCATGGATAGTCCATGGAGTGTTTAACCCATGCATCCAATGGAAATGGAAGGTCATGGGTATTAGGGTTTAATGGAATGTAACCCTAATCCTCCACACTATATAAATAGGTCTATGGTTCAAGACATGGACTAAGGTGTGTACACAAGAGGGCTAGGCACTAGTGTATTGTACACAATAGGGAAAAACCGATTTGGTGCAAGTATCCTTATTCTCAAGTTATTCCAAGGGTTCTTGATCTTGTGTGAACCATTTGAGGTGCAACACTTGAGGCACTAGGCTCTTAAAGGTTTAGACTTCAAGCTCCATCAAAATGTATGTCATTCTACTAGATTCTTGTAGTATAGTTGCTTCATATTATGCTAGTTAGGATGAAAACTTGGACTATCAAATATTTGCATGTATAATAGAGAAAACATAGATCCAAGGTTCATAGGGTTGCATGTACAACATAGGAGTGTTACAATGCTCAAAACCCTTCACTTACACCCACCTTCAAGATACAAAAATCGTTGTTCCTCGGTTCTTTTTAGATGAATGTTAGAAGAAAGAAAAATCCTAGCCCAGTGATCGAATGAGCATCGATGCATGCATAACCTGTTAGGTTTTGAGCAATCTTAGACTCCTATGGTGTACATGCAACCCTAGAAACCTTGGATCTATGTTTTCTCTAAAATACATGAAATTTTTTTCCAAGGTTTACAACCTAACTAGCATGTTATGGGGTCCTAGTAATACAAAACTTTAAGTAGAATAACATACCTTTCTTTTGTAGTTGATTGTTTGGAGTTTTTGAGCCTAACACCAATAGTGTGGATGCCTGAAGTGGTGTCACAAATCACCCAAAACAATTTGGAAGTATTTGAGAGAATATGATGCTCACTAAAATCGGCCAACTCTTTTTTCTCACACACACTAGTGCCAAATCTAGAACCAAGGACCTCTTTATATAGTATGGAAGATTAAGGTTAAACCCTAATACCCATGACTCTTCATTTACCTAGGATCCATGGGTTAAAAGCTCCTTGGACTATCCATGGATTTCCATATACTCTTAGCCCATCCTAAATAAATATTAGCCTTATCCATATATATTTAAGAGTCCATATTTAATTAGCCTCTTTTGATCACTAAATTAATTCCAAAATAAATTCTTGATTAAGACTAATTAAATAATATGAATTCATATTAATATATTATAACTTATAATATATTAATATATCATAAAATCTTATTCTCAATAGTATATCCATATAAATTGTTAGGTGAAGTGCAACCCAAATGGACCATGCTGGGTCGGGTCAAGTTCATACAAAATATAGTTACGGACTTAGACACCGTATCCAACTGTCTCCCACTTGGATAAGTCTGATAACTGTAGTTTCAAGTATAACTTCATGAACCAACCAGCAATTGTAACTCTTTAAAACTCTGTTGAACTATGAAACGCCATTTAAGATAAGTGATCATATAATCATCTGTTCTCAAGATATCAGTCGGACAGATGCATGGAACAATATCGTACTTATTGTCCAGCAGTTGTTTCTCGATCTTAGATTTGTTTGACATAGAACTAAATTGAACACATCAATTAGGTTCTGATCGGGCCCGGCACATAAGTCAAAACCAAATCATCGAGGGGTCCAGATATCGCTTCTATTGCTAGAAGGAACAAATAAACATTGACTCATATGCTTGTACTAACTACTTGTTGAGTTATGCACAAAAGCACGTTTTATGACATCAAGTTACTGATGCGTTTTCGTACAAACAATGGATAACCAATTCATAGTCAACAACTCACATCTCTAGGTTTGAAGATATATATGATATAACCGTCTCACGATCACTCAAGATAAATTCCATGAAGTGATACAAGTGAGCGTGGGTTTAATCCAATACTCCGACCTTATGAGAACTCATGAATGTTGCAGCAACCATTGCAATGTCTAATGCACCTTAGACAAATCTTACAAGCGAAATTCAAGACAATCTTAATTCAATACTTACTTCCAACGTATGACCAACTGTGGAGAGTTTTGAATAAAATAATTATTCTGGAAGTCAAAACATGCAAAGTTGAACAATAGTAAATGATTAACATAAGATAGTAAGACTTCACTTATAAATAAACAACAACTTTTATATAGTCATCAAATGTCAATTACATTTTACAAGTTTTAGAAATAGCTATCTAATTATTAAGACTAATATCGTCTCTCAGCCCGATGCTCCTCGCATGCTGCAAATGCTTAACCCTGTTCAGTCCCTTCGTGAGGAGATCTACAGGGTTCTCTAATGACGATCCCCTCTTTGCCATGAAGATTCCTTCTTGTATCTTGTGTCTTATGAAGTGATATTTTCTGTCAATGTGTCCGGATCTACCATGATCTCTTGGTTCCTTGGCTAAGGCAACCGCATTATTGCTGTCACAGAAAATCTCCATAGGCTCCTGTATAGCTAGTACAATTCCAAGGTCTCCAATGAAGTTCTTCAGCCATATCGCCTCCTTTGCTGCTTCACTTGCTGCTATGTACTCTGATTCACAAGTAAAATCAGTTGTTGTATCTAGTTTGGAATTTTTCCAAGTAATTGCTCCTCCATTCAGGGTAAAGACCCTGACTAAGAGCAGAAATTATCCCTATCAGTCTGAAAACTAGCATCGCTATACCCTACTACTCTCAAGTCATAAATCCCACCGAGAGTAAGAACCCAGTCCTTAGTCCGTCGTAGGTACTTGAGAATATTCTTTACCGCAGTCCAATGAGCGTTTCCAGGGTTTCCCTGATATCTGCTAACCATGCTCAAAGCAAATGCCACATCAGGGCGAGTACAAGTCATAGAATACATGATCGAGTCAACAACGGAAGCATATGGTAATCGACTCATCTCAACTATCTCAGCCTTTGTACTCGGACTCTGAGTTTTACTCAGTCTAGCATTGTGCTGAATCGGTAACTCCCATTTATTAGAATTCTCCATGTTGAACTTATTCAACACTTTATCCAAGTAGGTACTCTGACTAAGTCCAATTAGTCTTTTACTCATTTCTCTTAGTATCCTTATCCCTAGGATATAGGCAGGTTCTCCAAGGTCCTTCATAGCGAAACACTTCCCAAGCCAGGACTTAACCTCCTGCAAAGTTGGGATGTCATTTCCTATGAGTAGTATGCCATCCACATATAGTACCAAAAAACTAACTATACTCCCACTAGCCCTAACATATACACATGACTCATCCTCGCTCCTCAAAAAACCAAACTCTTTGACTTTCTCATCGAAGCAAAGATTCCATCTGCGAGATGCTTGTTTTAATCCATAAATGGATTTCTCAAGCTTACACACTCTCTTAGGGTACTTTACATCGAGAAAACCCTCATGCTGATTCATGTAAACATCCTCAACCAACTTTCCATTAAGGAAAGTGGTTTTGACATCCATTTGCCATATTTAATAATCATGAAATGCAGCTATGGCTAGCAAAAATCTAATAGAATTGATCTTCGCTACTGGTGAGAAGGTCTCGTCATACTCAACTTCCGGAGTTTGAGTAAAGCCCTTTGCCACCAGTCACGCTTTTTAAGTGTGCACCTTCCCATCCATGTCGGTCTTCTTCTTGAAGATCCAATTGCACCCAATTGTCTTACGACCTGGTACATTGTCAACCAAGTTCTAAACTTGATTGTCATACATGGACTGAATTTCGATGTCCATAGCCTCCTTCCATTTAGCAGACTCGGGGCCCACCATGGCTTCCCTATAATTATTAGGTTCATCCAAATCTATCAGTGTACTGTCACTGATAAATGTATCACCTTCAGTAGTGATGTGGTAACCATAATAAAAATCAGTGTGTGTTCCTAACTCTAGTGGAACGCCACGGAGGTACGGACTCATCTATCGGCTCAACAGGAGTTTCCTCCTCAGGTTGGTCGCTAGTTTTTGAGGTTCCTTTATCGCTTGACTCTTGAATTTCTTCAAGGTCAAACTGTCTCCCACTGTCTCCTTGGCTTATGAATTCTCTCTCACGAAAGACTCCTCTCCTTGCCACAAAGACCACATTCTCACTGGGTCTGTAGAAGAGGTAACCAAAGGATTTCTGTGGGTAGCCGATGAAAATACACCTCTCGCTTCGAGGTTCGTGCTTCTCATGAGACTCGCGCCTCACGAAATCCTCGCAACCCCAAATCTTGATGTGGTCTATATTTTGAACTTTCCCAGTCCACATCTCGTGAGGTGTTTTGGCAACCCTTTTGGTAGGGACTAGATTAAGGATATGGGCGACAGTCTCTAAGGCATACCCCCATAATGAGATTGGTAACGAAGCTCGACTCATCATGGAACGAACCATGTCCAACAAGGTTCGATTGCACCTCTCAGCCACACCATTCAACTGTGGTGTCCTAGGAGGTGTCAATTATGAGACGATCCCACATTCCTTAAGATACTCAAGGAACTCAATACTAAGATACTCTCCTCCCCGATCGGATCAGAGCATCTTGATGTTTCTGCCCAGTTGATTCTCCACTTCCTGCTTAAACTCTTTGAACTTTTCAAAGGTTTCTGACTTACGCTTGATTAAGTAGATATATCCATATCTACTGTAATCATCAGAAAAAGTCACATAATAGCGATTAGCATCCCTTGTGGCAGTTTTGAAAGGTCCACACACATCTGTGTGTATGAGGTCCAACAAACCTTCACCCCTCTCATAAGTACCAGTGAAGGGTGACTTTGTTATTTTTCCAAGCAAACAAGACTCGCAACTATCATCTGATTTTAGGTCAAATGATTCCAAAACTCCAGCCTTTTGGAGTTGGCCTTTGCGCTTGTTGTTGATATGTCCAAGACAACAATGCCACAAGGATACTTTATCCAAGGTAACTGAAGAATCAATATGAAATACATTATTTCCTAAGTTATCTACAATCAACACAGTTTTATATACACCATCACAAGGTAATGCTTTAAAATAAAACACATCATTGTAAAGAGCATCAATAGTACCAATTTTACTATCAAATGAAAATGTGAATCCTTGCTTGTACAAACTATGAAGGGAAATAATATTTCTCTCCATTTCTGACGAGTAACAACATTTATTCAAATCTAAGGTTAGCCCATTAGTTAGCAATAAAGAATAAACTCCAATCTTGGTCACATGTGATGCTTTCCTATTACCCATGATTAAGTTTATCTTCCCGTGCTACACTTCTTCATTACTTCTTAGGCCCTGCAAATCAATACAAATGTGAATACCACAACTTGTATCAAGCACCCAAGAGTTAGTATGCAATGAGTTATTAGACAATATGGTATAAATACCTACATGGGTGGGTTTAACTTTCCCATCCTTTACATCCTGCAAGTACTTAGGGTAGCTTCGCTTCCAGTGCCCCTTTTCGTGGCAGTAGAAGCATTGTGCTTCCTTTGGGTTTGAAGAAGGAGGAATGGGAACTTTCTTGGTCCCACTTGAAGAGGTGTCATCAAGAGACTTTCCCATGGTACCCTTCGAAGGGGTCTACCTCTTCTTCCCCTTTTGCTGCCTAATTGCCAGAACATGGGCTGTTGTAGGAGTAAGTGTAGAAGCAACAACCGATTTACCTTTAAGGCCACTCTCATCAGTCCTTAAAAGTCCTTGAATTTTGCTAAGTGTGACTTCTTCCTTATTCATATCATAAGTCATACGAAACTGATCATAACTTGGAGGTATGGAATGGAGAATGATATCAATCGCCATGTCCTCAGGGAAGTCCACATTAAGCTTTAGCAACCGGTCCATGAACATTTGCATTTTTCGCAAGTGACCGTTGATGGGTTCACCATCCTTCATCCTGGCTGTTATCATGGAGAAGATGATTTCATACCTCTCTTGACGTGCACTCTGATGGTACCTTTCCATCAGATCCTGGTGCATCTCATAGGGGTAGAAATCTTCATAGGATTTTTGGAGTTCGGGAGTCATAGTAGCCAACATAATGCAGGACACTTTAGTAGTATCCCTCTCATATGCAGCATACTCCGCAATCTCCTCAGGAGTAGCAGTGGACTCGTTGATAACCTTAAGCTCCTTTTCAAGGACATATTCCTTATCCTCATAGTGGGTAATCATTCTGATGTTCCAAATCCATTCGTTGAAATTAGAACCATCAAAAGTGACCTTCCCACACAAGTTCATGATAGAAAAGGAGCATGTAGGGTTTGAGCCATCAGCAGTGTTAGAAGACATCTGAAAAAAAAAAAAGACATGTTTTAATTAGATAAAGAGCCCTTAATAAGTCACCCAAATGAAATATTAAGGCTAGGACCCTACAAACTATATCATAACTTGGAAGAGGGATGTTGTAATCTAAGCTATAAAATATTTGAAGGTAGGTAAATGACGATTTACCAATTTCCACCATTATAAACAAAATAAATTATTAAGTTTTAATTGGATTTGAAACTCCTAGATCTTTTGAGATTCATTGAACTTTCAGTGGCATGTTTAAATCTCAATTGTGCCCTCTCAAGTTTGTGACCGGGATGCCAAGGATCACAAACAAGGTGTGAATAACCATGCAAATTGACTTGTTACCCTTAATTTTATCACACAATCGATGTGTCGGTTAACCACACGCACTCCACCGATCTATGATAAAACTTAAGTCACCCTTTGCCACTCTTACTAGTTCTTATTAGTGTGTCAGTTCACCACACACGCTCCACTAACGAATTGGTAAAGTACAGAGTGTAATTTCATTGGTTAGCACCTACCTCACGTTTTCCAAAAGTAACTAAGATTGGGAATTAATAAAGGTTTAGTTACTTTATAATTTCATTATACTTTTAATGAGGATTAAGGTACTATCCTACCCGTTCGGCTAACGACCATCCACCAATCAAGGAAGCGGTGGGTGAGAGTGGACACCCATTAAACTGCCATTTTATAGGCGGTAACCTTATATCCCCCTTATAGACCGGCTTCGTGAATGAGGCCTACTAACGGGAAGACTGACTTATTCTTATACATATATATAATAATTAAACTTTTAATATTATAGAAGTAAAAGGGTTGAATTTTAAACTTTTAAAATTCTAGGGTTCAATTTGGAATTAAAGTATTAGTGTGTGAGAATTTACAAATTCCAAAACTTGAGGGCAAGTTTTGAAACTATTCAAGACTTTTCAACTTCATAACTTACGAGTTAATAATTTATTAAAATGAGAGACTTTTTATTTTATGTAACCTATGTGTTTATAAATGGACTTTAAAAGAGTGACTTTTGGTAATCCATAACTTGAGGACAAATTATGGATTCCATTAAAACACATAAATGATCAAGAATTAATCATTAAACAATTCAACAAACAATTCCTATGATCTAACAATAATTCATAAGAACACGAACACTCATATCAAAATTTCAAGATTCATATTAACACATTTAAAACATGGAATTTTGATATTAGCCATTGTAAATGGATTAGCATAACCATTACCTCATCTAAAACAATGTTTAAAAAACTAAAACAATTTAGGGTAATGTTTCTAGTCCATTTCCAACAGCAAAACTAAAAAAAAAAAACTGCACTCTGACATGCCAACTCGTCGAGTGCACGAACTGACTCGGCGAGTTGGTTGAAGATACGCATGGACTCGTCAAGTCCCCCCATGGACTCAGCAAGTCCACTCAGCAGAATGCATAAAACATGAGTTTTTCCAACTATTTTCATCAAGTATCAAGAAAACAAGCCTAGGCTCTGACACCACTGTTGAGTTTTGAGCATTCTAACAATCCTATGGTGTACATGCAACCCTAGAAACCTTGGATCTATGTTTTCTCTAAAATACATGCAAATTTGTTTTCCAAGGTTTACAACCTAACTAGCATGTTATGGGGTACTAGTAACACAAAAATTTAAGTAGAATAACTTACCTTTCTTTTGTAGTTGATTACTTGGAGTTTTTGAGCCTAGAATCAATAGTGTGGTTGCCTCAAGTGGTGTCACAAATCACCCAACATAATTTGGAAGTACTTGAAAGAATATGATGCTCACTAAAATCGGCCCACTCTTGTTTCCTACACACACTAGTGCCAATTCAACAACCAAGGACCTCTTTATATAGTATAGAGGATTAGGATTAAACCCTAATACCCATGACTCTTCATTTACCTAGGATCCATGGGTTAAAAGCTCCATGAACTATCCATGGACTTCCATATAGTCTTAGCCCATCCTAAATAAATCTTAGCCCAATCCATATATATTTAAGAGTCCTCATTTATTTAGCCTCTTTTTATCAGTAAATTAATTCCAAAATCAATTCTTGATCAATGCTAATTAAATAGTATGATTTCATATTAATGTATTATAACTTATAATATATTAATAAATCATAAACATCTTATTCTCAAAAGTATATCCATACAAATTGTTAGGTGATGTGCAACCTAAATGGACACTGTTGGGTCTGGTCAAGTTCATACCAAATATAGTTACGGATTTAGACACCTTATCCAACATAACCATCCCATGTTCATCATCTTTCTCCTTGACATACATGAAGAATAGTAGAAAATAACATATTTATCTCTCGATTTTTAAGAGCTCTAGGGAGATCATAACTCTACACACAGTGACGGCTGGAAATGAGAGGATGCCTTAGGGTTGTGAAAAATGTAGAAGAAGAGGTATATAGAGCGAGTGAGAGAGATAAATAGAGAGAGAGAGAGAGAGATTGTAGGACTTGCTAAGCAAAGCTTAACAATCAATTGCCGTTATACCCTTATGACAATTTTAAAGTTACACTTAAATTCCTGTAATTTTAAGAATTTACACAAATGGACCATCCGATGATAGCCTTAGATTTAGTTTTTTAAATGGTTCAAATATGTTCTCGCGTTCTCAACCTTTTAGGTGTTCTCATTTGATCCTAGTCCTATATATATATATATATATATATATATATATATATATATATATATATATATATATGTTTTTTCACCCTTATTTTTACAACTTATGCACGATTTGGCAGGATTTTCCTATTTGTCCTTAATACGAAACTTGTATTATATAGTCTGAAGCACGCACGACTATAGATTATCCTAATCAAAGGATTTAATTTTAATAATTATTCTTGATTATGTGTAGCCTAAATTTGCGGGTGTTACAATTATCCCCCATTTGGGATGATTACATCCCATAATGATAAAAAAAGCAAATCTAGCATAATGACTCAACACGTTACATTTCCATCCTAGGTGATAACCGTAATCTCATGTCTAGTGTATCGAGTTTCTAACCCTTAGACTTCTTGACTGTTGATGGTGATGCACCTACTCTTCCTCCTACATTAAGGACTTTACTTTGAATACTGTAATAGGATAATGGGTCATGTTTGAAAGACCACTCATTATATGACGCTTTGGGTCAGATTCTAACACGAAGGATGCATTCTATCATGTTCTAATGTGATATAACTACATTATGTCATGTATCATTTCTAGCAACAGGCTGTGGCAAACGCGATACCTCTACTGATCCCTTTGATTCTCTTTTCCTTCAATCTAAAGTCGGATGTGACGTCGAACTTACTTTGTAGATCAGTAGGACTCGATTCGATTTGACTACTAGGGTCATAAAAGAAATCATCACCAAAACAAAGGTAATGATGGAAATGAACAAAATAACTCGACTACTAGCGTCTTAGTAACCTTATGAATTTCCTTGATCCAAGTGCGAGTCTCGTGGTTCCGGTAGTATAGGCCTCTATTACCTTTCACACCTACTCATATTTGTCCTATGTATTGTCTCGCAGTCTACTAAGTTCTATTCCTAAAATCATCAAACAATATGACACATACTAATGTGTACAAATAAACACATGTGCTAATAGAATCTTCTAGGGTTTCTTCCTTTTGTATCTTCAACTATGATTCTTCTTGGTTGGTGATGTAAGTTCCAAACGATGGGACGATGTCAAGAGTTACACCAAAAGTACTAACATTGATATCTTCTGATCGGTATCATTCACTATCGTAATCATTTTCATTAGCTCAGTCAACTATGAGTTCTTATTATGACGTTTGGTACACCAAAGCAGGTGTTTGGTGTACCAAGACGTGAATATAGATAGAGAAGGTTTAGATGCATAATCCTTCTTATTACTCTAAAAACTTATATGTCAGCTCTAATACCATAATTAAACGTTTAGAAACATGAACACATAAAATATCCCCTAACAGTAGGTCGGAAATAGACCTTAGATCTAATGATATAATAGCATTTTAAATAGGCA
Source organism: Lactuca serriola (assembly GCF_051521515.1). Classification (NCBI taxonomy): domain Eukaryota; kingdom Viridiplantae; phylum Streptophyta; class Magnoliopsida; order Asterales; family Asteraceae; genus Lactuca; species Lactuca serriola. The sequence continues at coordinate 160,024,957 of NC_136416.1, read as the reverse complement.
ACCTAAGGCATGCTATAATTCAAACCATTTAGCACATAAAAGGAAATTAGGCATCTTATTCTAAAGTGAGCTGGTACTTGTGTCAATTCGGTGTAGTACCGAAAATAAAATAGACACTCTCCACACGATCATTGATTAGCATTCTAAGTTTAAGTCTAGAAATCCTACAAATTCCTTGTTCGCTTAAACTGGCTCTCTGATAACAATTGTGACATCCCTAAATTTACGGTCATTTAAAAAAAAATTATTTATGCTTATTTTAAAACAGAGTATTTCTTTTGTTGTGAAATTGGTCCCAAAAATATCCTTAACATGATATAATGTTAAATCAAGGTGATTCAGATGAAATGCTTTTCATTGATTTATAAAAGTTTAGGATGTCATAACTAATACGAAACATAAACATAAATGGAGATTTACAATGTCTCAATAATCTAAGGGACTACATCTCTGTGAGCCTCTCATCATGCATGTAACTTCGTATTGCTTTTTGTGATACAAAGAAACTGAGTGGTTCAAGTTGGAAAACCTGGTGAATATATAAGGTTTTCAACCCACAATATATAGTAAATGTGCTTAATTATCAAAGAATTAACAACATTACCCATTCCCATTTTACTATTTATTTTTCCCTAAGTATTTTTCGTAAGGGTTATCTTAATCATCGTTGCTGACAATACTTTTACATGGATTTCTTCACAATATATGTTTCTTTATATTTTTATTCCTAAGGATTTGTCCTGAGGAATAGGCACAAAGTCCATCGCTATCGGTTTGTAGGAACGAAGTCCATAGCTGTCGGTGCTTATCAAATGGGCACTAAGTCCATAGCTGCTAGTATCTATCTAATAGGCACTAAGTCCATAGTTGCCAGTGTTCTATGGGACTGTCATTAATTGGTCCGATGACTACATCGTTGGTACACCGGTACCATTCCTAAAATCATGGCATCTTATCTTTGCCTACATAATACGGCATCCTATCTTCCATCGTACTATGACATCTTTTACTACCCTTCGTTGCCCAATGTATAATGTTTATAGAAACACATATATTGTATACATCATATAACTTATCATTGTAACATTTCATCTATGACATAACGACTTTGCACATAAGCACATATATCAATTTATTAATTAGATATTTCAAATCTATGTGTAAGATGAAAGTAACTATGCACTCACTTGATAAAAATGGGTGACTGATGATTTCGACAGCGCTTCGCTTTGTACTTTGAAAAGACCAAGACATGTACAGTACTAAGCCTTAGTCTAGTTTTGAAATCCTGGTGAGTATAATAATTATAGTCTAGATTCCTCACTAATCCCAATGTCTACATCAAGATCTATCAAGTAAGGATCAGCCAGACAGGATAGTTGGGCGGCAAGATCGTTTGGGCATAATAGCTTTTCTGAAATCCAATAACCAAGCCAATGTAACCATTATAGACACATCTCTCGTAAGTAGATCAATCAGTATTACAACATGGAATTATTGATACATCTTATTTATAGGTTCATAATAACAACTTATGACTATAATTATAAGTTAAACTGAAAAGGCTAGAGTCTAGCCGAACTTACAGAGGTTCTTCCTCACATAAGTTAGGAAATTGGACAGGGAAAGAATCTACTCACTATCTACTACTACTTCAGGGATCGTAGGGCTTCGCCGAATGCTAAAACTAAAGGACAATAGGGTAAAATCGAAATCAAATCGAGCGAGAAGAACTTTGCGAGGTGTGGGAAGAGAATGAGGCTTTGCCTCCTATTTATACGCGTTTTTGAGGGTGCGCGGCATGCAAAAAGGATGTACGTCGTGCATTTTATGGCTATGTTTCCCCAGCCACTTTGTGCCATGTGTTGGCCTATCCATGGTCCACGTTTTCACATTCTAGAAGTGCACGACGAGCGCCTAGAGTGCACCTGGAACGCACCGCGCAGGGCACAAACCGTAGATTTAGTAAATTCCATAACTTCTTCATACAGACTCCATTTTTGATGTTTTTTTTGTACAAGTGGCTCTCAACGACTAATACTACTTTCCTTTAGGCTCCATCGGTTAATTATGAATTTATTTTTAGCCTTTATTTTTATATAATTGAAAGATTTTGAAAAAATCATAACTCTCTTGTACGGGCTCTGATTTTGGTGTTCCTTTTACCAAAATTCTTATCTTAAAGCGTACTATGACTTTCATTTTGGATATTTTACCCAAAAGTCAACCAATCTCTGTGTACCTTTTGACGTCACACATTCTTTGGGCACGACTAACTTTTATACGTTTATAAATATCATATCTAATTCATACAGAGTCGGATTTCTACGAAATTTATATTTTCAGGATCAAGACGACATGTACTTTCTAAATATTATATATATATATATATATATATATATATATATATATATATATGTGTGTGTGTGTGTGTATGTGTGTGTGTGTCTATATATATATATATATATATATATATATATATATATATATATGTGTGTGTGTGTGTGTGTGCGTGCGTGTATGTATGTGTGTGTGTTTTGGCACACTTATTTTTACGACTTAAGGATGATTCGATTGATTTTTTCTATTTTTCCTTAATACGAAACTTGTATTATATAGACTGCATGGCGCACGACTATAAATTATCCTAATCAATGATTTAATTTTAATATTTATTATTTATTATGTGTAGCCTGAATTTGCCGGTGTTACGGTATGTTTTCGGGACATGTGATGTTTGGATTGATGAATTGGAATAAGGAAATTTTAACTTATGGATTTTGGGTCATTACAAGTTGGTATTAGAGCCTTGGTTTGAGGGATTCGGGTATAGATTTGGGTGTGTCAGAACTCAACCTGAGGAAATGATAATCTTTTCAAAAGAAAATTATATTTTCTAAGAAGATTTCACCAAATAAAAGGGGTGTGATGCGTGCAATTAGCCAAGCTCAAGTAAGTTATTCCCAAAATACTCATACTTATGTGTTATGATTAGCATATCTGATATCTAAATTGTATGCTAGGATAGGGATAAGGATACCCTTAGGAATTGTATGATTGAATTGCCTGATTTGTCTGATGCCTTATAGCCTAAGGAATTTAGTTGTGATGTATTACTTCTATTCGATCTAAACTCAGTTAATTGCTAAATGTATGCTTTTAAAGTTTTATACAATTAGGATCATATAACCCTAGAATAATCAATTTAGCCTCATTTCCTGTTCCTTGTTTGGTTGTGGACGTAGGGTAGAATCATCATGTGGCAGTCTATGTGATCCCATTTTCTGTATAACTTGCATGCATAATGCAACATGCAGTGTTAATTGATATTCCTTGTATGGTAGAGGCGGTCATATTGAGAATTCCTAAGAGAGCCTAGGTAATGTTATATAAGATTATATATGTTGTATAACACAGGATTGGTGTATAGATTTAGTACGGTGACTTAGATGAATTAGGACGACTCTTGAGGAGGGTATAAATAGGTGTGGAACGTAGTATTGGGCTCGTAATATTGGAAACATAGGATTCATACTCGAGACAACGACGAACCTGGGGATTTTAAGGAGACCAGTATAGTGACAGTTCCCTCTAGTTTTATGTTGATCGTTCACATGTTTTATTTCAGTTTGAGTATGGTGGTGATCACTTGATGAGGAGGTTCTAGCTCAGGCACATAACCGATTGATTAGAGGTTATGTAAGTTCATTGCGGTTGAGATTATTCGTGGTATTGTGCATGCTACTACTGTGATGTTTGGTACCATCAAGGAGGGAATAATGGAGCTTATGGATGAGTAGCTCAAGGCCTTTCGAGCCGATATTGTTGCAGGTCAGTTAGGAGCGCGAACTCCCTCATTCTAAGAGTTCAAGGTTTGTGGGGATTTAGAGTTCTTTAAGGCTAAGGACCCCATTGCTAGCAGATGTTGGATCGTTGACACGGACGATTCTCAACATATGAGTTTTTGCCCAAAGGGGGCAAAGGTAGGATTTACATCCGGACTGCTGAGGGATCAAGCACGTGATTAATGGGATGAGGTCGGACGAGTCGTGGGGACTGTAGGGGTGGCATCCATGACTTGGGAAGAGTTTGTTACGAGGTTCTAGAGAGAATTTTTATCGGCGATCGAGGTCTAGCATCTGGCAAAAGAGATTCAAAACCTTCACAAAACTACTAAGACTGTGGCGGAGATCTCCTCCAAGTTCCGGGAGAGGGCTCTTTTGGTTCTACAGTACACTGCGGATGAGGAGATGAAGAAGGTGAGATATCATGACATGTCGAGGGATGACATCAGGGAGTCCGTGAGCTTTTTAGGGTTAAATACCCTTATTGATATGATTGAAAGAGCCCACGAGTGGGGATTGAGTTGGAGCTTCGGATGAAGCGCAAGCCAGAGCAGGTTTACATTTCTGTGGGCCTGGCTTAGAGGCCCAAGACTTCTAAGTCGCATTTTCGGGGCAACAGGGCTAGGGTCATTGTGCAAGTGTTAATAGTGAGGAAAGAAGCACCAGTGGGGTATGTCGATCAGCGGGTTCAATTTGTTACAAATCTGGTCAGTCGGGTTATATGATTAGGGATTTCGCCTGGAGTGCATTGATTTGTTTTCATTGCAACCAATCGATCCATAAAAAAATAGATTGTTTGAGGTTGTCATGAGGGGCAGTGACGACACCTACACCAGCCACCTTGAGCATTACTGATGGTCGCTAGGGCAAGGCACAAAAACATGTGGTGAAGAGCATGGCACTTTAGATTACTACTGATGAGGCTCGAGTAGTACCGGATGTGGTCACCAGTATGTTACTTTATTTTGTTTTCTTTATTGCTTTCCTTATTTATGCTTATATTGTATTTGGAGTATCCATTGGAGGTTGAGATTGCTGATGATCATTCTGTTAGTGCTTTAAGGGTTCATCGTGGGTGTGTCCTAAACCTATTCAGCGAGAAGTACTGTATTGATTTGGTGTTGATTCCTATGCGAGGGTTGAAGGTTTTTATCAGGATGGACTGGTTGGATCCTAATGGGTCCATGACTAATTGTGAGTACCAATTGGTGAGTGTTCGAACCCTGAGTAGGGGAGAACTAGTTATTCATGGCGAGGGAGCTTCGCATAGGCCGACTCTCTATTCAGCTTCGAGGGCCAGGAGATATCTTCAGCAGGGTTCTAAGAACCCATCTGAGATTCACAGTTTTGTTGGACTTACCAGATATTACCGAAGATTTATCTGGGGTTTATCCAAGATTGATATGCTATTCACTCGCTTGATAAAGAAGAATGCTACCTTTATGTGTCGACCCGATCAATATTTGGCTTTTTAATCACTGAGGCAAAGGTTGTGCGAGGCCCTAATTCTCACACTTCCTGAGGGTATGGATGATTTTGTGGTTAATTGTGATACCTTTATATCCGGTTTAGGATTTGTTCTTATGCAGAGGGGTCATGTGATTGGTCATGATTTGAGGCAGTTGAATCCTCATGGGGTGAATTACCCTATGCATGATTTGGAGTTAGGAGTTGTGGTTTTTTCCTTTAAGATTTGGAGGCATTTTATGTATAGGGTTAGTTGTATGATCTACACTGACCACAAGAACTTGAGGTACTTGATGCACCAATCGAACTTGAATATGTGGCGTCGGAGGTGGTTGGATGTGGTAAAAGATTATGATTGTGAGATCCTTTACCACTCTGGAAAATTCAATGTGGTGGCCAATGAGCTAAGTCATAAGGCTATGCGTTCCCCTATCAAGGATATGTGTCTGAGGATGGTTATCGTTTCTCCTATGCTAAATTTGATCAAGGAGGCTCAGGTAGAGGGATTGAAAAAGGAGAATTGGAAGGTAGAGCGGATTAGGGGGTATATTCCTTTATTCGTCAGAGATAGTCGAGGTTTGTTGACTCAGTATGGTAGAGTTTTGGTTCCGACTACTGATGGGGTGAGACAGACAATTCTACAAGAGGCTCATAAGTCAAAGTTTACAATCCATCCAAGGGCCTCGAAGGCGTATAGGGATTTGAAGTTGAGTTATTAGTGGCCCTATATGAAAAAGGAGATATCGTGGTTTGTGGAGTAATGCCTAACTTGTCATAATGTTAAGACCGGACTCAGAGACCCCACGACAAGATGCTTATGGGTTTTGAGAAAAACAAACAATCATATGTGTGCATGCAACCCTAATATTCATGGATCTATGTTTTCTCTAATTGAACATCAAAAGGAAAAACCTAGGAAGCCTATATTATTTTAAAAATTAACTTGTAGGATTAGTAAACATACCTTTGAGTGTCATGTAGTAATTACAATTCAAATCCTTAGTGTTGTTGAAGCTTCGAGAGCAAGCACCACAAATGTCGTGCCTCTAATGTTTCAAACCCAACACTAGAAAGAGGATGAGAGAGGAGAAAGGAGAAAGGAGGAGAAGACTTGAGAGTTCCGACTATCATCTTAGGGTTAGAGTGGCCGAAAATCACAAGGTGTAGAGATCTATTTATAGTGTAGATAGGATGCCCTGAATAACCCTAATTTGAATATAATATTATTAATTCAAAATTTGTAATTATCTACCTCCTTGATTATCTTAGAGGATATTCTAGGAACCCTAAAAATAGCCTTCAAAACTGTCCACCACCTTTGGGGAAGGTTTTTGGAACCTTTTGTTCAACTATTGAACAATTGCACTTTACCCCTTACACTTTTAATTAATTCATTTATTCCTGAAATTAATTCAAAATTAATTTCTGATTAAATATTAATTAAATAATATGATTACTAATTAATATATTATTTTCATAATACATTAATAAATCATTCATTTTAATTTATTAGTCAAATAATAAGTTCATCATCTCTCTACAAAAGCCACCGTGTCTAGTTGTTAGTTTTGAAGGCAACCCAATATGATTGTGCTACCATGAATTTAAGTATATACCAATTATGGTAATGAACATATATAGACACCTAATCCAACAGTCTCCCACTTAGATAAGTCTAATAACTATAGTTGTCAGTATAACTTCAAAAACTGATTAGCAAATTGTAGCTCTCAAAGTTGTTGTCGAACTCTGACCCAGTCAGTTATATGCCCTAAGATAAGGGATCAAATATTCATCCGTTCTACAAGATATCGTAAGGACATGAGACATAGATTATAATCAATCTCATTTTCTAAGTTTTGTTTCTTGATTTCTAATTTATGATGACTGATTCAGACTACCAATTAAACACATCAATTCTGTCCAGGCTCGACCAAGCGCTTCAGATGTCATCTTTAAATCATCGAGGGGCCCATATATATCTCTTTTCTTGTTAGGGCGAAAATAACGCATAAAATTCGACTTATATTCTTGTACTATTTACTTATCAAATCATACATAACAATACGTTTTATAGCATCAAGTTACTAGTGCGTTTATGTATTATGAATGCACAACTGACTTGTAAACAACGACTCATATATATCCGTTTCAAGAATATAAGATATTATCATCTCAAAATTCATCGTTATAAAATCCATGAAGTAATTCTCTGAGCGTGGGTTTATCTAATACTTAAAATCCCCATTTTCAAGTACTCATGAACATTGCAGCAAAACGATTGCCATGTCTAAATCCTTAAACAATCTACAATTCAATTCATGACAGTCTTAATTCGCTACTTACTTCCAAAAGTATGAGCGACTGTGGATTTTTAAATAATCCAATTATTCATGAAGTAAAACATGCAAAGTGAAACACAATAAGAAGCTAATTAATTATGGTCACAAAACTATTGAATATAAATAAAATTCTTATTATTTAATCACCATATTAATTAGACTTTATTCATTGTATAATGTTTCAAGTAATCAACTAAACACTTGAATTAAACATCAGTCATGTCATGTTATAAACATGCATACTATGTCTCTCTATGGTCCTTCCTTTGTGAACAGATCAAATCAGATACTATTCCAATGATGCTCATTTCATAATTTCAAATCCTTGTCAGTTCTAAATGTGTTAGGATTCCAACTTTATATGCAATTTCCTTCTGTGATGTTGAGGCTCCAAAGTCACAGAGACTTAGCTAACGACATTACAGAATGTTCCACTGAAACTTTGATATTAAGGCAATTTCATGGTAACGAAGTCCCAAATTGAAGATATACTCCTTGAATATCTTCCTTGCATTAAAGTTCCTAACTTACATGTAGATTCTAATCATCAACTCCCACTATGGAGACATTTTCATATTCCCATATGCCCATCAATGTTGATCAAGAATCATCCCAATCTAAAACATGTCAGTATGGTCCTTCCAACGAATGCTATACTGCCAACAGTCCACAAATACCCAATCCTTTGGTATAACCTCAGAATTTTCTTGACAGTTGGTGAACAACTTTAGTCACACCAACTTCTAGTCATTTTTCCTCTCAATGCCCAAGGTATTTGGAAAAATCAAAACAATTCAATATTAAAGCATATGTAATCAATCCTATATCCGAAGCATATGGGGCTCGATGCATAATGTCTTACATAAAGCCTGGTATCTGATCAGCCTCTTGCTATAATATTTCCATATATCGAATTTCCTATGTTAAATAATTTGAACACGATATTCATATATGTCCAGGACTAAGTTTTATTACAACTTCAATCTAAACATTTAGATTTGAAATGAAGTATGAGCTGCCACTCCCTTAAGCTTATCATAGTGAATCAATTCCAAACTTTGCAACTTGCAAATTTGAAAACAGTATTTCCTACGAATAGTATTGACAACTTGCAACACTTAGCATAACAATTATGATCCCAATAGCACAACAATTATGCTCCCACAAGATTTTATATATATCTAGAAATCAGCTGGACTTCTAGAAATCAATATTCTTTGACTTCCTTACTAAAGTTAGGATTTATGATACATGATGCTCTGATAAGTCTTCAGCTAGACTTCTCAAGCTTTTACACCTTTCAATAGATAGTTTATGTGTGTGTGTGTGTGTTTAAACCCTTTAAGAACTTGTTGTTATAAGTCCTGAACATTCAAACATTTCCTTGCTATTTCACACAATTTGAACTATGAAAAGGGATGCCGTAATCATATTGTAAATTTGAGAATGCAATTATCAGAACTACTAACCATAATGATATTTATCAAATCTTTAAAATCTACTAGCGAAAGTGTTTCATCATAATCATTTTCATGAATTAGAGCGAAACCTTTTACCACCTAGATTTTCTGGTGTATGTGTTCCTATCCATGTGAATCTATCATTTCCAATCTACAATCATAAGATAAGGTTGATGACAAAACCAAACTAAAATTTAGTTTTCCTTTCATGGACTGAACTTTGCTCATTCTTAATTTCTTGCCTTTTGGTAGCACAAGGGCCTAACAATGCTTCCAAGTTGTTAAGCAGTTCACCCATATTGATCAATGTACTTTCACTGACCAACGTGCTCTTTTTTTGTAGTCAAATGAGAACCATAGAACTCATAAGCATTTTCAACTCAAATGGATGATGCACAAAAACAAGAATATGTCAACTAAACACGATAGTTTATTAACCTTAGGTCGTGTGCTAGTGATAACTAGAAGGTTTATTTTTGATTGATTCCTAAAACTCTTCAAGATCAATAATCCTCCCACTGACTTCTTGACATATAAGTTTCTCTCTCAATGAGCATTCCTTGATGAGTAAAACAAATTTTCAAAAGCTAGTGTGGATTCTTCTCTAGAAAACACCTCATTGAATAAGTCTTAGTTCATCCTTTGTTTTAAATCCAAAAAACATCACAACTACCAATTCAAAATGTTCCAGAGTAAGAAAACATTATTACTCCACATTTTATGAGGTGTTATAAAACAACTTAGTACGAAACAAGCTTCAAGATACGATTTAAAGTTACTAGATTGTGACTTTAAAACTTGATTGGAAACGAAGTATGACTTATCTCTTGATTGAGCCATTTCAACAATATCCGATTCCTCTTCTTAGTCAAACAATTGTACTAAGATGTTCTTTGAGGATCAATTTGGGACATGGTTCCATAATCATTAAGATGATCATAAAACATGATACTAAAGCACTCTCCTTTCCTTTCAGATAGGAGAAACATTTCTCTTTCTGCCTAACAGATTCTTCTTATTCGTTCTATTACACTTTGAAAACTTTTCAAAGTGTTAGAATTATGCTTAATGTTATAAACACAACCATATTTACTGAAACATCAGTAAACCATGATGAATAGACTTATAGTCCTTTGTGGTGGATCTAAATAGTCCATATCAATGTGTACTACCTCCTTTAGTCCTTCACTTGACTCACGTAAATATGTGATCAACAAATTAGTCATGATCTTCCAACGATCATGGTTCTCATACATCATACAATTCGAATTGTATAACTCCAAGCTTCTGTCAAATTGAAACTTGGGTGATGACAATTCCTTTTGACTTGGTCAATCATGACATTACCACAAATGATATAAATAAAAATCAAATCCATATTTAACATTGCTAAATATGTAACACCCCCCCCCCCCCCCCCAATTTTCATAGATGCCATTGCAAGGAAATATAAAGTAAACTAGATAAATAAAAAAATCACTTTAATTGATAATAAGCGGAAAAAATTTGTCCTTACAGTGTAAAAATATGAAAACAATTTTTCTAGACTTTTCCTAAGCAAACTATTCAATTATCATAACTCCTAAGAGTAGCTTCCAAAATCTAATCATCGAACCATGCGACCGAAATCCATCTTTCTCGATCAGATTCAACTCACTCTTCTTAAGCTTCCTTCTTTCTCTTAGATCCTACAAATGTCAAAATGTGATCTTCACAACATGTATTAAGAATCTATGAAGAGGAACTTATTAAAATAATGGAGTTAGATAATGGATGTACCTGAAGTGGAGTCATATGACATCACTTTACAATCTCCAAGATCTTTAGTCAGGGCAGCTTCATAACCAATGTCCCTTCAATTGGCAGCAGAAACATATGGATCTTTTAGGATTAGCACCTGGAACTATCGTAGAACTAGTCTTTCTCTTTACCATATGGTCAAACAATTTGACCTTGGTCGATCCGTTTCCATTGGGAAGAGAAAACTGTTCTGGACTACCATTGTCGACATTGTCAACGTCCATAGAAATTTGGGAGATAGATCCTTCAAACACTTTTTCTTGACTTGTGATCTTAAGCATTTCTGGTTTAACAATAATCAACATATGTGTCAGATCAATTAGGGCTATGTTGTGGTCAGTTATGTAGTAGTCTTTAATGAACTGACTATATGACTCAGGAAGCGAAAATAGAACCAAGTCAATGGCAAGCTCCCTTGGGAAAATGACACCCACCATCCCCAATTTGTCAATATGCGATTTCATTTTTTCATAACATGTGCACACACAGACTTTCCATCTTGATGTTTACATGCCAATAGGGCTTGAATGACATCGTACTTTTCAGCTTGAAGGAAAAATGTCTTGTGGAGAGTCACTAGAGGTAGAGGAGGAAATTTTGAAGAAGTATGACCTCCATTTCCACCATTTCTAGAAGAAGGGAATATTCTTTCACCTTGACCAGAATATGGAAGGTCATCTTCAGAAAGATAAATATTTCCAGAAGAAAGAGGAAGACCATTGTTGTTTGAACTTGACATCTATAATAGGAGAAAAGTGATTTCAAGTTAGTTGATTATAATCCTTAATTATTAACCCATAAATTTAAACTAAGGCTGGGATCCATATTTTCGATTCGAACTTTAAAGATGGATTCTGTAGTCAAATTCGAATCTATTTTAGGTAGGTAAAGCATTTACCAATTTCAATCTTATGAAACTCCTAGATTTTTTGAGATTCATTGAACTATTCAATGGCATGTTTAATTTCGATTATGCTCTCACTTTGTGACAAGGATGTCGAGGATCACAAACAAGATGTGAATAATCATGCAAATTAGCTTGGTACTCTCAATGTCATTTATCATCTAATCAATGTGTTGGTTAGCCACACACGCTCCATTAACCGATGATAATTTATGAGAGTCCCATTTCAAGCCTTTATTAGTCCATATTAGTGTGTCGGTTAACAACACACGCTCCACTAACGACTTATATAAAGTGCAATGTGCAATTTCATGGACTAGCATCAAATTCACATTTTTCCCAAAGTAACTAAGAGTGGGATTTTAGAAAATAGTTTAGTTACTTTTCATCATTATAGTTTTAATGAGGTTATGTTCTATCAAACCCGTTCGGCTAACAACCTTCCACCAATCAAAGGAGCAGTGGGTAAGAGTGGATACCCAATGGCGGCCATTATATAGGCCGCTTCCTTAAACTCCCCTTATAGATCGACTTTATGAATGAGACATACTAGCGGTTTGACCGACTTGTCTTATACATATAGTAAATATTAAACATTTAATTTTACATATAGTATAAGGTGTATTTTAAATTTTTCAAAATACTAGGTTTAATTACTAAATTTCAAAAATTAAAACAATTTTAATTTTAATTTAAAATTAAACCAAATGATTTAATAATTATTTATTAATTAAACATTTAACTAATTTATTAAATCAATTTTAGAATTATCTATTAAATTAATCAACATAATTTAACCTGATCCACTCACCTTATTACTTTCGAAAATATGTGAGAGATCCACAAAATCTAGCAATTATCTAGTTAAAAAGGTAAGAAGATAATTACCAAAAATAAGAAATCTATATCATATCTATCTATTTTCGAAAATATGGAAGGGATCAAAAAAAGATCTTGCAATTATCTAGTTAATCGAATAAGGATATAATTGCCAAAATTAAGAAATCCATAACAAAACCCTAATTTCCAAATATTTGACAAATCTTGGGGAGGATGGCAAGGATTTCAAATCCTTTCCATAATTTTGAAAAATCATAGGGTTAGGAAACCCTAAAAATGAAATATTGTAGGTCAAGGGAAAGGGTTACAACCGTTTTCCAAATTTTCGAAATCTAGGGTTAAGAAACCATAAATTGCGAAAACCCTAAGTCCAAAGGGTTTAACTGCGACAAACCCTAATTGATCAAGTTCGACCAATTGCAATCAAATTCAATAAAAAAACTAGCCAAGACTCTGATACCACTGATGGTTTTGAGCAAAACAAACAATCCTATGTGTGCACACAACCCTAATATTATTGGATCTATGTTTTCTCTAATTGAACATACAAGTTTTGAACATCAAAAGGAAAAACCTAGGAAGCCTATATTATTTTCAAAATTAACTTCTACGGTTAGTGAACATACCTTTGATTGTTATATAATAATAACAATTCAAAACCTTAGTGTTTTTGAAGCTTCGAGAGCAAGCACCACAAATGTCGTGCCTCTAATTGTTCGCACCGAACACTAGCAAGAGGATGAGAGAGGAGAAAGGATGAGAAGACTTCAAAAATTCGGCTATCCTTCTTAGGGTTAGAGTGGCCGAAAATCACAAGGTGTAGAGATCTATTTATAGTGTAGATAGGATGCCCTGGATAATCCTAATTTGAATATAATATTATTAATTCAAATTTGGTAATTATCCACCTCCTTAATTGTCTTAGAGGATATTCTAGGAACCCTAAAAATACCCTCCACAACTGTCCACCACCTTTGGGGAAGGTCCTTGAACACTTTTTTCAACTATTGAACAATTGCACTTAGCCCCTATACTTTTAATTAATTTCTTTAATCCTGAAATTAGTTCCAAATTAATTTCTGATTAAATATTATTTAAATAATATGATTTCTAATTAATATATTATTTTCATAATACACTAATAAATCATTCATTTCAATTTATTAGTCCAATAATAAATTCATCCACTCTCTCCAAAAGTCATCCTGTCTAGTTGTTAGTTTTGAAGGCAACACAAAAAGACTGTGCTACTATCAACTTAAGTATATACCAATTATAGTTATAAACTTAGGCACCTAATCCAACTGACGCGGCCATTACCCTTCCCCATGTGGAAATGGGAGGAGATCATCATGGATTTTATCACGAAACTGCCAAGGACAATGCATGGAGTTGACTCGATCAGGTTATTGTTGATAGATTGAACAAGAGTGCACATGTCATACCAACTGCTGAGAGCATATCTGCTAAGAACCTAGCTGACATTTACATCCGGGAGGTGGTGGTTTGGAATGGGGTGCCCGTTTTTGTGGTTTCGGATTAATATGTTCTCTTCACATTTAGGTTTTGGAGGAACTTTCATGAGGATTTAGGTACTCAGATACATTTCAGTACATCATATCACCCCCATAATGATGGATAGAGTGATTGGCTGATTCTGACACTCGAAGATATGCTCTGGGCATGCATGTTAGATTTTCGAGGGAGTTGGGATACTTACCTTCCACCAGTCGAGTTCTCTTACAACGGTTATCACACCGGTATTGACTGACCACCTTTTGAGATGTTGTATGGGAGGAGGTGAAAGACCCCTGTTTGTTGGGGCGAAGTTAGGCATCGGGTCATGGGGAGTATTGTGGTGGGGCGAAGTTGTGCAATGTTGGCAGAAGAGTTATGTAGATCGGCGACGTTCAAACTTTAAGTTCTAAGTGGGGGGCTTGGTACTTTTGAAGGGGTCACTTTGGAAAGGTGTCATCGGTTTTCATAAGCGGGACAAGATGGCCCCCTAGTTATGGGCCCTTTCAAGACTTCTGCCTGGGTGGGAAAGGTTACATACTGGTTGAATTTTCCCGATGAGCTCGGTCGTATCCCCAACACCTTCCATGTTTCTCAATTATGGAAGTGTGTTGCCAATGATTCGGCGGTGATTTATTTGGATGATATTCAGGTCAATGAACGCCTAAATTACGTGGAGATGTCGATTGCGATTCTCAACAGGAAGACCAAGGCTCTGGGCAAAAAGATGGTGAACCCGGTGACGGTGCAGTGGTAGCACCGAAAGAGTTCGGAGTGGAAGTGGGAACCTGAGGATAAGATGAGGGAACACTACCCAGACTTGTTTATGGTAGCGGACTTTAAGGATGAAGTCTGATTCAAGTGGGAGAGATTTCTAACACCAGTGTTCTAGGTAATTTTCAATTTAGTATTTGTTTCTTAAAAAGTTTGCAAAATTGGCCCCTACGCTGGGCGTACGAGACAGGTATGCCAGGCATAGGACCTTAAATCACTACTAGAAAAATAGCCTTTTACGACGGTCATTGCACGTCGTAAAAGGCTCAGACGACGCGCATTTACGACGCTCATTTACGACGTGCAATTACGACGCGCTTTTACGACACGCAATGTGTATCAAGGAAGGCCCTATCATAAAGGAAGACGACACGCATTCGCGTGTCGTAACCTTACAACGCGCATGTTAATGACACACAATGCGTATCAAGAAATCCCCTGTCAAGAAAGGCCATGTCATAAATGAAGATGACACACATTTTTGCGTGTCATATTTTTAAATCTTTTAAAAATATATATACTTTTGATAGAATTACTAATATCAAATTAAAAGATTGAAATTATCATAATACAAAATAAAATACCATACATAAGAACAATAATTCATTTCAAAAAATATCACATGTCAAGCAACTTACCTAACATTACATGTCAAACAACACTACATGTCAACACTAATAACACTTAAAAACATGTTTTTTCCTACATTTGGAGCACCCACTATTCCTATTTCAGCAACCAACTTTAGGTCCAATGCCAACCACCTGTAAAATAACAACATGAGAAGATCAACATTTTCTTGATTTGATGATTCAACATTAGTTGCCCTTTGACCTATTCTTGTTAAAAAGATACATAAGAGGAATATTATTTTATCTACTCGAGGACAACTTATGATGATAACACCATTATTAAAATGAAGTTACAACATCAGTTATTTACATAAAAAAAATAAAGTTTCAAAAACTCTGAAAATTTGAAATCATAATAAAAAAAAGGAATATTATTTTACAGACATACCTTGTTACAATTTATCATTACTTCCAGCTTTCATGGCAAAAAGTGTTGGAATAGTGTCTAAGCCCGTAACTATATTTGGTGTGTACTTGACCTGGTTGTGCATGGTCCTTTTGGGTTGCCTTCTCCAAAGCAACTTGACAAGGTAATTTAAGGAGAAAGAGAGAATATTATGGTTTATTAATATATTATAAGTATAATATATTATAGGAGAAATCATATTTATTTAATAAGTATTGGTCATAAATTAATTAGGAATTAATTTGGTGACAAAATTATGATGGGTATGATAGTTGAGTTTTGGGTTAATGAAACCTAATGGGCTTGAGGGGGAACAAAATTATGATGGGTATCCATCATATTTTCATCCAAGGCCTTATTCCAGAAGGTTCCTTGGGCTGCTTAGTGGCTAAGCTGTCCATTAGGGTTTAGACTGAAACCCTAGTAGCCTGTAAGTATAAATATGACCCCTAAGGCATTGAATTCAGCTACCACTTGATTCTAAGAGAACCCTAGGCAGATTTCTAGCTTCCCTCTCCCTCTCTCATATTGCCTTCTTCCTTGTGGGGTTTGTGAACCATTAGAGGAGTTACATTTGTGACTCTAAGCTCAAGAGAAGAAGAGAAGAGGATCTAAGCCAATATTTGAAGAGTTAAATATCTAGATCTGATTCTATATGTCGTTTTTGTTATTTGTATGCTAGATTAGGGTTTGTAAGTCTTGGAATCAAAGCATGTTCAATAGAGAAACCTAGATCCGAGCATTAGGGTTTGTTTGAGCACATAGGAATGTTTCTTATGCATAAAACCCATCAGTGGTATTAGAGACTTGATTGGTTTCAATTGTATGTGATGCTTAACTGTTTTGTTTTCTAAAAATCGAGTTTTTTGCCTCTGCCCGACACAACTCGGCGAGTCAGTATCTAGACTCGGCGAGTTGGCCCTACTCGACGAGTCCAGGTCTGACTCGGTGAGTTTGTGCGCCAGATAGAGGGTATTTCGGGATTTAACTACTGTTTTGACTTGGACTTGATGCTTAAATTGTTTTATGAAGTTAAAATCCAAATTTTATCTTAATTAAATGATTATCCTTGCCAAAACAATAGATAATTTCAATTCTTTTAAATATTGGTTGTTTATGTGATAAATATGGATTATTTAAAGTTATTTGGTAGTTATCTAATGACTAAAATAAGATTAGGTCAAATATAGATAATTATGAAATTAATTGTTTAATTCGAATTATTTGTTATTTGATCCCTTATGTTTTGAAAAGTTCAAGACTTGCCCTCAAGTTTTGAAATTTGAATTTGTGATTAAAAGTTTAATTTTGAATAATTTAAATTTCAAACGCTTAGAATTTTACAAGTTTAAAATTCAACCCTATACTATTATATATTATTACAAGTTTAATTAATATATATATATATATATATATATATATATATATATATATATAACTTAAAATGCTAGTCTTACCGTTAGTAGGCCTCATTCACGAAGCCAGTCTATAAGGTGGGTATAAGGTTGTTGCCTATAAAATGATGCTTAATGGGTGTACACTCACACCTACCGCTTGCTTGACTGGTGGAGGGTCGTTAGCCGAACGGGTAGGATAGGGCAACCCTCTTCCCATTAAAAGTATAATGTAACATACAAAGTAACTACATGTTTTTCCAAATTCCCAATCTTAGTTACTTTAGGATAAAATGTGAAAATGATGCTAATCCATGGAATTACACTTCGTACCCTTGTCAAATGTTGATGGAGCGTGTGTTGTTAATCGGCACATTTATTTGGGGATGACATTGGTAGCGAAGGGTGACTCAATGTTTGTCATAGATCAATGGAGCGTGTGTGGTTTACCGGCACATTGATTAGGTAATAGAGACATTGAGTGCACCATGTTGATTCGCATGGTTATTCACAATTTGTTTGCGATCCTCGGCATCCCAGTCGCAAATTTGAAATGCATATCGAGATTTAAACATGCCATTGAAAAGTTCAATGAATCTCAAAGATCTAGGAGTTTTCAATACATTTAAAACCTAAATTGCTTTTTCGTTTTTCATGGTGAAAATTAGTGAATCGTCATTCACTTACCTTCAAATTATTTACTTTTAGAGTACGACATCCCTTTCTAAGTTGTAAATAATGTTGTTGGATCCAAGCCCTAATTTCTCATTTGGGTGTTTAATTAGGGATTCATTTCTAATCAAACTTTGTTCCTTTCCTTTTTTCAGATGTCTGCAAACAACAACAAAAACAATGCTTCTGGGTCATTTTCATTGATGAACTTGTGTCAGAAAGTGACATTTGATGATTCAAACTTCAACGAGTGGATGACGTATATTCGCATGATCACACGCTACGAGGACAAAGAATATGTCCTTGATGAAAAGCTTGAGACGATCATCCCAGATGTTGCTACTCCTGAAGAGTTGGCCGCCTTTGAGACCCACGAGCGTGATGCTACGAAAGTTCACTACATCATGCTGGCCACCATGAACCTCGAACTCCAAAAGTCCTATGAGGACATGTATCCGTATGAAATGCATCAGGATTTGCTGGACAGGTATCACCAGAGTGCGAGGCAAGAGCGCTATGAGAACATTACTAACATGATCACCGCTAAGATGGGGAGTGGAGAATCCCTAACCTCTCATTTGCATAAAATGCAGAGGTACGTTGATCGTCTTCTCAAACTTAATGTTAAGTTTGATGAGGATTTGGTTATCGACATAATCCTCCACTCCTTTCCCTCCTGCTACAACCAGTTTAGGATGACCTACCACATGAACAAGGAGGAGGTCACCTTGAGCAAGCTCCAAGGACTCTTGAGGACTGCTGAGAGCAACCTCAAATACAAATCCGTTGCACCGTCCCCTGTTGTGGCCACTCCTGTGATGGCAATAGGTCAAGGAAAGGGTAAAAAGAGGAAGGCTCCATGTAAGAGCCACCATAAGGGGAAACCCCGTGATGGTTCGTCCTCAACTGGGACCAAAGTCGGCCTTGCTAAACCCTCTTCCGATCCTAAAGAAGCAGAGTGCTTTTATTGCCACCAAAAGGGCCACTGGAAGCGAAGCTGTCCACAATATCTGCAAGACATAAGAGATGAGAAGATTAAGCCCACCTTTGTAGGTATTTATTCTACTAAATCTAATAACTCATCATTTGCTACTTCATGGGTTCTTGATACAGGGTGTGGTTACAACATTTGTTCTGATATGCAGGGCCTAAAAGGAAGTAGGGAGGTGGAACATGGAAAGATGAACCTGATTATGGGAAACAGAAGATCATTTCCTGTGACCAAAATCGATGTTTATTCTTTAGTGTTGAGGAATGGGTTAGGGATACATTTAGACAATTGTTGTTATTTGCCAGATATGGCAAGAAACATTATTTCATTTCACGGGTTGTTTAGACAAGGTTTCAGATATTCTTTTGATAATAGTAATGGTTCTATTAACGTTTATTTGAATGGTGTCTTTTATTTCAATGCATTACCTTGTAATGGGATTTATGAATCTGTGATGATTGTTGATAACTTAGGAAATAATGTTTTGAATATTTATCCGTCTACTAGTCTAGACAAAGCATGCTTGTGTCATTGTCGCCTTGGCTATGTTAACAAGAAACGCATAGCCCAACTCCAAAAGGATGGAGTGCTTGAGTCATTCGACCTTAGGGACGATGACACGTGTGAATCTTGTTTACTTGGGAAGATGACCAAGTCACCCTTTACTGGCACTTGTGAAAGATGTGAGAGTTTATTGGATCTCATAGACACCGATGTGTGTGGGCCCTTTAGATCCACCACAAGGGATGCTTGCCGCTTCTACGTAACTTTTACAGATGATTATAGCAGATAAGGATATATCTACTTGGTCAAGCAAAAGTCGGAAAGCTTTGAAAAGTTCAAAGAGTTTAAGAATGAAGTAGAGAATCAGCTGGTCAAAAAAATCAAGATGCTTCGGTCAGACCGAGGAGGAGAGTACCTAAGTCTTGAGTTTCACAACTATCTAAAAGAATGTGGAATTGTTTCGCAATTGACACCTCCGAAGACGCCACAATTGAATGGTGTGGCTGAGAGACGTAATCAGACCTTGTTGGACATGGTTCGTTCTATGATGAGTCGGACTTCATTGCCAATAGCCTTCTGGGGGTATGCCTTAGAGACTGCCGCCCATATCCTTAACTTAGTTCCCACCAAGAAGGTTTCCAAGACTCCTCACGAGATGTGGATAGGGAAGGCGCCCTCGTTGGAACATATCAAGGTTTGGGGTTGTGAGGCTTTTGTAAGACGAGAGACTCACGACAAGCTAGAACCTCGTAGTAAGAAGTGTTATTTCATCGGCTATCCACAGAAGTCTTTTGGCTACCTTTTCTATAGACCGAGTGACAATGTTGTCTTCGTTGCTAGAAGAGGAGTTTTCCGAGAAAGGGAATTGATAAGCCAAGAAGATAGTGGGAGGCAAATTGAACTTGAAGAGATTCAAGATCAAAGCGATGAAGGAACCTATAACACTGGCATTCAACTTGAGGAGGAAACTCCTGATGAACCTGTTGACGAGTCCTTACCTCTTCGACGTTCCACTAGGGCAAGTGTTCCACCCCAGTTGTGTAGATTTCATATTACTACTGAAGGGGATACATTTATTAGTGACAGTACACTAGTAAATTTGGATGAACCTTGCAGCTATAAGGAAGCCATGGCAGGCATGGAGTCTGCTAAATGGAAAGAGGCAATGGACAGCGAGATTCGGCCCATGTACGACAACCAAGTTTGGAATTTAGTTGATAATGTACCGGGTCGTAAGACAGTCGGGTGCAAGTGGATCTCCAAGAAGAAGACGGACATGAATGGGAAAGTGCATACTTATAAAGCGTGATTGGTTGCGAAGGGCTTTACTCAAACTCCCGGAGTTGACTATGATGAGACCTTTTCACCAATTCCGAAGATAAAGTCAATTAGGGTGATGCTTGCAATAGCTGCGTTTCATGATTATGAAATGTGGCAGATGGACGTGCAAACCGCATTCCTTAATGGAAAGTTGGTTGAGGATGTTTACATGAATCAGCCAGAGGGTTTTCTCGATGCGAAGCATCCAAATAGAGTATGCAAGCTTGAGAAATCTATTTATGGATTGAAAAAAGCGTCTCACAGACGGAATCTTTTTTTTTTACGAGAAGGTTAAAGAGTTTGGCTTTCTGCTAAGCGAAGATGAATCTTGTGTGTATGTCAAAGCCAGTGGGAGTATAGTGAGCTTCCTCGTATTGTATGTTGACGACATACTACTCATAGGAAACGATGTACCAACCTTGCAGGAGGTTAAGTCCTGGCTTGGGAAATGTTTCGCTATGAAGGACCTCGGAGAGGCTGCTTATATTCTAGGAATAAGAATAGTAAGAAACAGGGAAAAACGACTGATAAGACTCGGTCAGGATGCATACTTGGATAAAGTACTAAAGCATTTTAGTATGGAAAATTCCAAGAAAGGGGAGTTGCCAATCCAAAGCAATACCAAGCTAAGTAAGACTCAGAGCCCGAGTATAGAGGCAGAGATAGCTGATATGAGCCGAGTACCTTACGCTTCCGTAGTAGGCTCTATCATGTATGCTATGACTTGTACTCGCCCTGATGTGGCCTTCGCTTTGAGCATGGTCAGCAGATATCAAGGGAATCCTGGTAGAGCTCGTTGGATTGCAGTCAAGAATATTCTTAAGTACCTTCGGAGGACCAAGGAATGGTTTTTAGTCCTCGGTGGGAGTGATGACTTAAGGGTACGAGGGTACAGTGACGCTAGTTTTCATACGGATCAGGATAATTTCTGATCGCAGTCGGGCTGGGTCTTTACCCTAAATGGAGGAGCGGTGACTTGGAAAAGTTCCAAGAAAGAGACCGTAGCTAATTCAACGTGCGAATCAGAGTATATTGCGGCAAGCGAAGCGTCAAAGGAGGCTATATAGTTGAAGAACTTCATTGGAGACCTTGGAGTTGTGCCATCCATAAAGGAGCCGATGGAAATTTTATGTGATAATGAAGGAGCGGTTGCCTTGACCAAGGAACCGAGAGATTATGGTAGATCTCGACATATTGATAGAAAATACCATTTTATCAGACATCGGGTAGAAGAGGGACTCCTCGTTGTGAAGAGGGTATCATCAGAAGAAAACCCAGCAGATCCCCTTACAAAGGATGATATGAGTTTGGATTAGATAGGAAACGTGTAATAGATGGTTTGTACTTGACATTTGATGAATAAATAAAATTATGTTATATATGAGTATTGCTACTATCTTATGTTGGTTATTTATCTATTGTTTCCATTTTGCATGTTTTGACTTCCTGAATGATAGGATTATTCAAAAAAGTCCACAGTCGGTCATATTTTGGAAGTAGATATGAATGAAGACTGTCATGAATTGTTTGTAGATTGTCTAAAAGGTTTTGGACATAGCAAAGGTTTGCTGCAAAGTTCATGAGTGCTTATGAATATGATTTGAGCATTGGAATAAACCCGAGTTTGCTGTATCACTTCGTGGTGTTTTATCTTAAGTGATCGCAAAGCGATAACATCATATAGTCTTAAAACTTAGAGATATCGTTGTTGTTTGCCGGTTGCTTATGCATTGATAATGTGTAAACGCATCAGTAACTTGATGTTATAAAATGTATTATTGTGTGTGATTCAGTTAGTGAATAATAGATGCATATGAGTCGAAGTTGATATGTTCCTTTTGTTCTATGAGAATAAAAGTGATATCTTGGCCACTTGATGATTTGTTTTGACTTATGTGTCGGGCCCGATCAGAATGAAGTTGATCTGTTCAACTAAATTCTATGTCAAACAAATCGAAAATCAAGGAACTCCTGCTGGACAATAAGCATTGTCAGCATGATATCCAGAACAAAGGATTATACGATCCCTTATCTAAAGGACAAGTTGATCACAGTTGACAGCGAAGTATAAAGAGCTACGATTGCTAATCGGATTCTGAAGTCATATGTGAGATATAGTTACTAGACTTATCCAAGTGGGAGAATGTTGGAATAGTGGCTAAGCCCCTAACTATATTTGATGTGTACTTGACCCGGTTGTGCACGGTCCTTTTGGGTTGCCTTCTCTAAAGCAACTTGACAAGGTAATTTAAGGAGAAAGAGAGAATATTATGGTTTATTAATATATTATAAGTATAATATATTAAAGGAGAAATCATATTTATTTAATTAGTATTGGTCATAAATTAATTAGGAATTAATTTAGTGACCAAAAGAGATTAATTGAATAAAGGGGTATAAACTGTCAAATGTATGATAGTTGAGTTTTGGGTTAAGGAAATCTAATGGGCTTGAGAGGGAACGAAATTATGATGGGTATCCATCATATTTTCGTCCAAAGCCTTATTCCAGAAGGTTCCTTGGGCTGCTTGGTGGCTAAGCTGTCCATTAGGGTGTAGACTGAAACCCTAGTAGCCTGTAAGTATAAATATGACCCCTAGGGCATTGAATTCGGCTACCACTTGATTCTAAGAGAACCCTAGGCCGATTTCTAGCTTCCCTCTCCCTCTCTCATATTGCCTTCTTGCTTGTGGTGTTTATGAACCATTAGAGGAGTTGCATTTGTGACTCTAAGCTCAAGAGAAGAAGAGAAGTGGATCTAAGCCAATATTTGAAGAGGTAAATATCTAGATCTGATTCTATATGTTGTTTTTGTTATTTGTATGCTAGATTAGGGTTTGTAAGTCTTTGAATCAAAGCATGTTCAATAAAGAAACCTAGATCCGAGCATCAGGGTTTGTATGAGCACATAGGAATGTTTTTTATGCATCAAACCCATCAAAAAGTTCACTGGTATCTTTTAGTTCAACCAAATGAACACTACAACCAAGCAATTCTGTTATTCATGGTGAGAGCCTTTGGAAAATAGAAACCGAAACTATATTCTCCTGTATCGATTATTTTGCAATGAAAGGATGGAATTAATTTGGGAAAATAGTAAACAAATTTAGAAAATTACAAGAAACGTTAACCATAAAAAATAAAGAGACAATAGTGTATATTTTTCTATTCAGCACCGACTCTAGAGTCTAGGCAGAAATAATATACAACAGCTGTCAAATACACAGTTATTTGGTATTAACCATTTTTTTATAAATAAAAGGGTAAAATTGTCATTTACTTACAGTTTATTCATACCAAAAAAGAAACAGACTTGTGTAATGTATGCAACACTTACTACAAACAGACATCATTTACCCATTCTGAACAAACTCTAGACATATTAAATTAACAGTCAATTGTTAAATGGTATTCAACATTGCTTTTAAAGAAAAGGATAAAATGGTAATTTAATCACACAATTCATTCAGACAAAAAAAGAAAGACTTTCTATATACAACACATACTACAGACAAACATCATTTACCCATTCAGAACTTACCCTAGACAGATCAAATAAACAATCACTTGTTATTCTACCTTGTTTCTAAACAGAAGGGTACAATGGTCATTTACTCACAAGTCATTCGGACCATAAAAAAAAAGACTTTATGTACAAATAGACATCATTTACCCATTTAGAACTTACTCAAGAGTCGAGATAGATCAAACAAACAGTCAATTGTACACCAAGTCAAACCTACTCACTTGTTTTCTTGGATGTTGAATATGAAACCCAATTACCAAATCTTAAAAATATTAAATTAAAAAGAGCTTATCATAAAAATGTTTATTTGACTGATTAATGTGAGGAGAAAGGGTTTGAGTTGACTCATCTGAACAACAAATACATTTTCAGATGCTAATCTTTTTACAGAGCTAGCAATTGATATAGTATCTCTACCACATGCAACCATAAATAAAGGCCCATCCCTAACAAAAAAAATGATTAATGATAAAAGAAATGCAAATTTTAGTTAGAAGTAAGTTGCTATTCTTAAAAATTAATGGTAAAAATCTATAAGAACGGCTTACTTCTCAATAGTTCCTCTTGCCATTGTTACTACTGACTTAACGTTAGCTTCAATTATAGATGATAAGCCTACACTTCCACCATTTTCTGTAAAGCATTTGACTTTACTCCATTTAGTTGTAAATAGAACTTGTGGATAGTTGTAAATCAATCTGATGATGTAATGTATTTGTTTAGGGATAGAAGCTGGGAGCCAGTGTAGATATTCGTTGATTCCTCCATCTGGCCTAGTAACATGCTGCATGTGTCGACACAAGAACAATAACAGATTAAAATCATATTGTCAGTAAATGGTAAGAAACTAAGAATGCAGCCAAGTGCCATCCTCCCTAAAATGCATACACCAAGTTGGTGGTCAACACAGATTCCCAAAAGCAAAGATGGAAATAGAAAACCATGTTCTATAATAGTGTTGTTCAAGTTATAGTTATTACAGGTAATTCTAAATCAATAAAATCACAATCATATTGCTCCATCAGTCCCAAAAATCACAATCATATTGCTCCATCAGTCCAAGTGTACATCCGAAACCCTACTGTGGAACATTCATCGTTGTGTTGAAGCCGATAGCTGCTTCAATGTATTTTCAGGAGAAAAGCAAAGGGGAGATGCCAGAGACGGTGATTTTCGTGTATCGTGTTTGTTTCCTTTGTTTTTCTCTGGACCGATTGAATCAGATTGCATATGAGAGGGAGATGGAATTACATTGAGAACATAAAGAGAAAAGGGTTTTTGTTGAATTAATAAATTATTAAAAACTTTTTTCTCTATTTCAGGCTTCATCCGGCATCCGGATTTCGGCGATCGATAGATGAGTATACAGAGGAGCCTTGGGAATGATGGTGATCATCATGTTAATGATTATCTGAAGCAAATGCAAACAGAGAATCCAAGTTTCTTCTATGCAATTCAATGTGATAGTGAGCAATATAATCGAAATATCTTTTGGGTTGATCCATCGTTCAGGATGAATTATAGTTATTTTAGTGATATTGTTAAATTAAACACTTCATATGTAGCCCATCAGTTTAGGGTTCCACTAATCTCGATAACTGGGCTCAATCACCATGGACAACCAGTTCTATTCGGTTGTGGATTGCTTTGAATCCGATTCTTCTTACATTTGGCTACTCCAAAATTGGCTCCATGCAATGTCAGAAAACCAACCTATCTCCATCACAACCGAACCTAATCATCACATTCAAATGGCTGTTTCATAGGGTTTTCCCCAAACCCATCATTGATTCTGAGAATGGAGAAAGAGAAAGAGAACATAATTAGTTTAGCTATGACATCAACAAAATCTAAACCTTTCATCAAAAAACTCATAAAATTTACTAAATAAAATAGATTTTCCATTGAACTTAGCTACTATACAATGTTTAAAATAACAAAAAAATTCACTTGGGACTTTCAACAAACACCTGGATGGCATCCAGGTTGGGACATCTTCCTTCCATTTATATGTACTCAGACAGGGTAACTTACAACCGATTCAAAAAAGAAACATAATAAAAATAGAGGATCAATACTAACAAATAGAAGAAAAAAAAAGATGCAAATATATATTTACCAAGCAAAGAGGTGAACCGAGTTGGTAAGTGTGTCACAGGGAGCTGCGATGGATTAAAATGAAGAGATGGATTCTTCAGTCGTTGAAGAGGTGAACTCAAATCAGAGATGGATGCAAAATAGAACTCAAACCGAGTTGGTATTTGCAATCCCATCACTACCCCTTGTAACAGCCCAAACCTGTAAAACAAACACACCCACTAAGCAAAATAGAATGATGCAAAAAAGTTTGAAGCATTTCAATCCTAATCAAAAGATACTTTTGCCTCCTTCTGTCGACCACCATCTCTGCAAAACAAACACACCCAAACCTGTAATAAACCACATCTTCTGGCTCCATCCCTTATGTGGAATTAACCTTCTCTATTACGTGTAAAGTTTTTTTAGAATGGAAGACCTGCTATATACTCACTACTGCTTTTGTTTCTAACTATCAAACACCACCAAGACCACTTGCAACAAGGAAGCACGGACAAAGAAGAAAGAAAAATACTCATCTATGGAGGAGAGAGATGAGAGAAAACCCGGTGGAGGGGGAGAGAAGAGAAGGTGGATGCATCGATTAGGGAGAAAACAAAATCAGAGAGTGGAGTGAAGTCGGATTTAGGAGAAGTTGTACCAATTTTAGGGAGAAATCGAACCAGTTGGTCTTTGTTGTTGATCTTCTTTGCCGCAATTATTGGCTCATGAATAGAGAGAAAGGTTAGGGTTTCTTGATTGAGAGAAAGGTTAGGATTGATAGAATTTATGAGAAAGATCTTGCGGAAGTAGCCAAGGCTGTGACGATGACCATATGGGATAATGAACGGCTGACTCCGGCGCAGGTGCAATATGCGTGCATTGATGCTTTTATGAGTTATAGAACGGGGAGGTTCTTGATTGAGAGAACTTGAACTAATTCCAAGTTGAATTCATAGTTGTTGATCTAAGGCACCGTTTCTCAAGAACAAATTAGGGTTCTTAATATTTAGGGATTTATGATTTAGGGTGATTTGGGGAGTCGTAGTAGGCATGATGTTTAATTTTTTTGGGAATGGAAAATGGTTATGAATGATTTAGGGTTCTTAGTAGAGGAATTTAGAAGGAGAAGAAAGCGTATCAGGCGGGGTATTTAATTTTTTTTGGGATTTCATTTGGAACGCGCCTTCTTAAAAAAAATATAAAGTGGCACCTTTACACGACACGCTTTTAATGATAGGTACCTTCCGTATTTCTTTTTTTTTTCTTTTCTAACACTAATTTCAGGGCAAGCATAAATGCGTGTCCTCTATCCTTCAAAGTTTAGAAGAGATGACATTATTTTTAGGGCACACGCTTTTGCGTATCGTTAATCACTGCGTGTCATTGTTTGCGCGTCATTACAGGGCTATTTTCTAGTAGTGAATGCTGCTTGCACAATTTGTCACGTACACTGGGCGTACGTCTGTGTACATTGGGCGTACGCAAGCAGAGGACAAACCCTAAAAATTAGGGTTTGGACCCTATTTAATGAACTTATTGGCCATAAACCCTTTCTTATCTTCAGCCTCCATCTTGAAACCCTAATCCTTGTGTGAGAGTTTTGAAGCTTTAGAGTGACATTTTGGTGTTCTTGGTGATGAAAGAAGACCCTTGGATTGTTGGTGTTGCTCTAAAGCTTTTGGATCCAGATTCTTCTTATCTTTGTGCATGTTCACAAGGTATAAAGTTCATACTTTGGAGCTTTATTTGCTAGATCTTGTTTAAGCTTATCTTTATACTCTTCTTTTCCCAAAATCTTGATTTTTTTTAGTATGTAATACTCCAGAGCTTTTAAGCTGTCCTTTCAGACGTTTTGGGGGTGTATAGTGCCATAAAAATGAAAACTTGGTCTTTGGTTTTCTTCCATGCAAGACTTATGGAAGTTTAGATGATGATTTAGGTTAGGGTTTTGGTTTTTAGATTCCTTTTTCCATGCAAAGGCATAAAGGTTACAAATTTATGTTTTTTAGACGTTTATTGGATGTTAGATCTGAAATTTGGATGTTAGGTCTTAAAGCTATAAGACCTTAATAGAAGGTATAGATCTCTTATGCGTACACCGGGTGTGACCATGAGTATGTTGTGTGTACTGTATCTTTTCCCCGTAACCCCCTTCCATATAAAACGAATGTACGCATGACGAACTGGGTAGTACGCGGGGCGTACTACCAAGAAGCACTTCTGGGCCATTTTTGGACCTTGGTCCATTAAGGATTGTGGGCCTTGTCTAGTTGGGTTATGAAAGGGTAGGGCAAAATAGTCTTTTGCCCTTAGATTGATAAAGGATGAATTAGACCTTCGTTTATGGATTAATCCTCATTATTAATTAGGATTTTTATTGGGTAAGCTTATTTTGAGGAGTCATGTTAGCAGGAGCTTGAGTTTGCGATTCAATTATCTTCGGTTAAAGGTGAGTCTTCTTACCATACTAGTGGGTCGAAGGCACCAAAGTCGGCCCACTGATTTGTATGTGTAGGATGTATGCCATGATGTGACTATTGCTTATGTGATTGTATGATATATGCATTGTGCCAATTTCAGCTCGGAGTCATTATGTACTCGGGGTTGATATGCACCCAGAGGTTGATACGGACCCAACATAGCCATTTGTTGTTATATACAGTTGATACGCACCTCGGGGTTGTTATGGACCCGACACCACCATGTCTTGTCATAGTTTTGTGTATGGTGTATGTGGTATTTTGGGGAAGCTCACTAAGCTTTTTGCTTACAAATATGTTTTTGGTTTCAGGTATTCCTGGTACAAAAGGGAAGGGCCTGACGTGATGGCAGAACATCCTCCCCCCTCACGATTTCTGCTTTTTATGATCTTTGTTACTATGATATTCCGTGATGATTTGTATTTTGTATGTTTTTGGTACATGTAATGTTTGGAATGATGAATTGGAAAAATGAAATTTTTACTTATGGATTTTGGGTCGTTACAACTCATGTATGAGTATTTTAGGAATCACTTACTTGGCTCAGCTGATTGCACACATCACCTCCTTTTCTTTGTAAAATCTTTTTAGAAAATTTATTTTCTTTCTAGAAGAATAGCAATTCCTCATTTTGAGTTTAGACACACCCAAGAGTGTTCCCGAATCCCTCAAACCAAGGTTCTGATACCAACTTGTAAAGTCCCAAAAATACTAATAAAAATTTTCATTTTCAAACTGTTAAATCCATACAACATTTGCTCCAAAATCAATCATGGTAAAAATGTATCTCAAGCATCAGAGTAATATAATAATAGTCAATGCGGAAAATAATCAGGGGATGTTGTGCAGTCATGTCGAGCTTTTCTCTTTGGACCTAGAAGTACCTAAAAATATTTAAACCACAAAACCATAAGCACAAAGCTTAGTGAGTTACCTAAAATACCACATACCATACATATCATAGTCTTACAGTCACATCCAGATTACAACCAACCATAACCTTTCTACAAGGATCCAACCATGGTCTTTCATGCAAGTCACAAAGACAAATAAGTATTATGATCTAACCACAATTATACATACAAATGTTGTGATCTAACCATAGTTTTTCATATAGGTGTTGTGATTCAACCACAATATTTCATAAAGTTGTTGTGATCCAACCAAGATATTATAGTGAGAAGACTCACCTTTGTCACAAAGTCAGATAGACCACAACTCAATGCCATGAAACAGGTGCAGCAACTTATATATCGAATGAAAAGGGTCATACCATAGTCAGTACTCTAGAATTAGAAATTTAACCAAAAGTCAACGCAGTTCAACAAGTCAATGATAAGGGTCAAAGTCATTGGTTAGCATCACCATCAGTTGATCCTCGTGTCATGACTAGCTAATAGTCATGTCGTGGGAAAACAAACTTGGAGCAATCACAAACTCGGCCACAATCTAACTCAGTCCCATTCAAAACTATTGTCACATCGTGATGGCCATGCAACCACATCATGATAGCGCCCATCAAACACAGTCGATGAACCCTTATTGTCACGTCGCGACACCCATATAGTCACTTTGTGAGAACCGTAATGGGCAGATTAACGCATTAACCCCCTTATCCCTTAGGCCAATCATCCTAACTTCTCAAAGGTCTTTCATACCTAAAAAACCTTCTAAAGATTGGTACTTTATAGACATGTATGTCCATTCCATGTCTTGAAATCAAAATGTGCCAAATAGTGATAATGGAACCAAGATCCCATGCATGGAATCAACGCTACACTAAACTCCAGATCCAAAGCATATAACCTTCAAGAGACCTTAAGGATCCATAAAGTTGTCAACTTTATGGAATCCTTCCACCCAAATTTTCCTAAACATAACTAAAAAGGGACAAAAAGCATATATCTAGCAACCTAAAGCATAAATATTGGAACTTGTTTACTCATAATGGTCTGGAAGATGCTCAAAAAGAGTCTCCAAGCTTCCCAAGATGCTGTCTTCACAACAAGGGCCTTTTTCTTCCTTCAAAATCCATTAAGAACAACAAAATGAGCTAAAAAATGAAGGTGAGAGATTAGGGTTTCTTCAAGGGGGTTTAGGAGGTGATGGAGGTTGAGGGTGGAGAAAACCCTAGCCCTCACTTCCTTTGAGTAGGGTCCAAGTCTGGAAATTAGGGTTTGCTCCTGATCAGTTGTCATGTCGTGACAAATAAAGTTTCACGTCGTGACACCTCAATGAGAAAACATGACTCATATGGCCTGGTCTGGTTGTGATGATACCTTCTTCATGTTGTGACCAACATAGAACTCATAATTTGCTTTAAATTCCATACCTCGAGGATCTAGATGTTACAATGATGTTGTTTTTCCTATTTGAGTGTTGTACATTTACATATATTTTTTATTTATAGTATGGGATTTTTTTTCATATTATAGCATTATACTTTTCCATATTTTCGTAACTTATGGCATTTGATTTTATTTTAAGTTTTCTATAATAATATTGTATTTTAAATATTATATTGTTATTTTTCTATTTAAGCATTGTACTTTTGTATATATTTTTTTATTTGTACTTTAAAAAAAACCTTAAAAGTTAAGTGACGTTCCAATCAATACATACATACATACGTATTCATATAAATACACTTAAACATACATCCTACACATATTACATATTCATTATAGTATCCTACTGTTTTTTTTTTTTTTTCATTTTTTCCATTATAGCATTATACTTTTAAAAAAAAAAACCTTAAATGCTAAGTGATGTTCCAATAAATACATACATATAAATACACTTAAACATAAAACCCTACACATATTGCATATTCATTATAACATCCTACTTTTTTTTCATTTTTTCCATTATAACATTGTACTTTCCAAAAAAGCTCTTAAAAGTTAAGTGACGTTCCAATCAACATACGTACATATAAATACGAATACACTTAAACATACATCCTACACATATTGGATATTCATTGTAACATCCTACTTTGTTTTCATTTTTTCCATTATGGCAATGTACTTTCCAAAAAAGCCCTTAAAAGTTAAGGGATGTTCCAATCAATGCATACATACATATACATACAAACACACTTAAACATACATCTTACACATATTGTATATTCATTGTTGCATCCTACTTTTTCCATTTTTTCCATACATATATATATATATATATATATATATATATATATATATATATATATATATATACATTACATACATTTATGTATTCTATTTCATATACATACATAATACACATTACATACATACATAATGCATACAATATGAAGAACTATATTAGAATACTTCATGAAATGGAATAGAACCTATGGTGGAACGAAATCAAAATTGTGGTGGTGTTGTGGCGGTGTTGTTGTGGCAGAAAATCCGACAGTTGCGGTGGCGGGGATGACAACCCGAGCTCAGAGGTCAACAAAGTTTAATACACAAAATCAAACACCTAACTCAGTAGATAGTCACCGGAGAGAAAAGAAATTGAAAAACGGAGGAGTAGCACTTATCCCGACAAAAAATCCAGCAGTTGTGTGGTATGGTCAGTATTGCACCTTCTATCAATGATGATGGCGGCCTTTTTGTTGCGGGTGATAGAGGATGTGTGGGTTTTGATCAATTTCGTTGTCTAAAATCAAGAGAGTGTTTGATGGAGGTGTAAAATTATAGAATGCGGAAAGCGTCGATGGAAGAGGGGTATATTTGCGCACACCTTTAGCGACTATGACTATTAGCGGCAACACAAGGGTTTTAGCGGTGACAATAGGGTTTTAGCAGCAACACCGTTTGGAGAGAAATTATACCACAATTTTTTTGGAGCATTAGTGGCGACGACTGTCGCCGCCATTGATGTCGACGCTAATAGTTTAAGCGATATTCATATCAAACCGTTCGAATAGGTCCAGGGGTTAACAATTCATTTGACGCAGATTGTTGTTTTGTATCTTTAGCAGTGACACACCTTTAACGACGACATGTAGTCGCCGCTAAAAGTGTGTATCGCTGCTATTACGTTGATTTTTTGTAGTGTATATTAGGAACTAATATATTCCATCATTTAGGTGCACGATTATATGAAGATGGTCAACTAGAATAACTTCCTAATTAAGAGATTTTGAGATATATAAATACTTGTGTGTATTGGTGAATAAAGAGACATAATATAATCTTCACTCATTCTCTGAATAACTTATTGATGCGATATTAGTAATTTATGGTAGAGAAATTAAATTAATTCCTATTTTTTATGCCTACAAATATTTCTACCTAGTAATATT
Source organism: Lactuca serriola (assembly GCF_051521515.1). Lineage (NCBI taxonomy): Eukaryota > Viridiplantae > Streptophyta > Magnoliopsida > Asterales > Asteraceae > Lactuca > Lactuca serriola. The sequence continues at coordinate 159,991,706 of NC_136416.1, read as the reverse complement.
ATGACACGTGACATCATTCCACCATTCAGTTTAATTTTATTTGATATATTCTTAATATACTCTTAATAAGATAGTTAAATAAATATAAAATGATAATACGTGTCATAATATTAATGAATAGAAATATTAGTAGATATAAAAAATAAAATGTTATTTAATTTCTTTTTATGGTTTTATAATATTGTCTAATAGTACAACCACATCAACAAAAAAAAACCAATCGAACCAACAAATATCTTATGTACTAGTGTAATTAAATGCCTTTAGTGTCGCTTTGTTGTATTTGTAATGTTCGTTATTGTCCTTGTCGATGCTGTACACAATTGCCCATATTTCATGTAGCGTACGATACAAGATTCCTAAAAAAGACCTTTGTAACATATGCACCTACTATATGGGGACGCACGAAATTTGGTCCAAGTGGGGGGCGGGAAGTTCTGTCCGACTGTAAATGGTGACAGCCTAATATGTCGAGTAGTAGGAGCAATTTGAAAAACAAAGGAATCAATTAAAAACTATGTATGTCGTTATGAATAAATTTGTACTATTTATACATTAAATTAAATGTTTTTAAATTTCTTTATGGGGCAAAACAACAAAGACTTTAAAAGACAAACATTTTTGAGGGACACGTGTCACGTACGCCTTCTAGTTCTATAAGGTGATAGCCTCATATGTCGAGTAGTAGGAGCAATTTACAAAAAAAAAGGAATCAATTAAAAACTATGTATGTCGTTATGAATAAATTTGTACCATTTATACATTGAATTAAATGTTTTTAAATTTCCTTATGGAGCAAAACAACAAAGACTTTAAAAGACAAACGTTTTTGAGGGACACGTGTCAAGTACGCCTTCTAGTTCTCTAAGGGAATAACCAAGAGGTAATTATGCCGAGTATATATGAGCTCAGATTTCCCATTGAATATCATTCAATGCTCTACATACGTCCAAAAAGCCTGCTATCATTCTCCTTTGGTCTGTTGTAAAAGCCACGTAAACTCATGCACCTCCACCCAAACCCGATCAAACCATCACCTGACCCAATTACCCTCCTTTAAGATGCATTTTTCTAGCCAGCTTGTTCGCCATGGTAGCACACCACTCGACATGAGTACTTGTGCAAGTATTGATGTTGAATTACAGTCTCCTAGAGCCATGCATGTGTTGTGTGGTCTGTTGAAAGGGAAACGACATTGTGAAGGCAAGCAGCTGACAGATACCACATCCGCCAACATGAGTAGAACCAGCACAAAACCTAGAAACCAAGAAGATGATGAAGAATTCACGCAGCACCAACGCATAAACTGCTTTTATGGTTTGTTATTTTTTTACTTTTCAAAGTGAACTAATGCTGCGAGTAAGTAGTTGTTGTTTCATTGCATATTGATCAATGAACATGCTAAAATCGACAAAAGATACTTAAGAGAGACAATTAAACACAGTCAATGTGCAACGCAAGTACGCAACTTTGTTTGAAACACTTGTTATGACATACTTAATTGGTTTTTAGGGTTAAGTGCACACAGTAGTAACATATTTTAGGTCCATTCTTAGTAATATACTTATGCAAAATAGGAACATTTCAGAACTAATTAAATGTTGCGTTCATTTTTTCCTAAGGCTAAGCCATCAGAGCTGTATTGACCATCAAATTGAGATACTATACAACAATTAATATATACACAAAACTCATCTCGGGCAATGTTTTTAAGGTATCATTAAGAAAGTGTGTCGCCTAAAATGACAAATATTAGAGTATGTTTCTAGCTATTGTGTGTAAAAGTGTATATTGTCTACATAGGATGAGGATTTGTCCAAAGCATGTTTATTATACTATTATGTGAAGAACCTTTTTTGATATACGTTATATCTAGAATAGTTGTTATTTCCTTTTACATTACTGGAAACTCCATATCTCCATGACTCCATTCTTCAAATGATGATGTAAGTACGTATCAAGCTACCAGCTATATATACTTACATCTGTAGCAGTAAAGTATGTCATAAGAAGTGGTCCCAATCAAGTCTTAATGCATTAATGAAAATTGACTACAATGTTTGTCCTTTTTTTCCCCACATATTTAGCGTTATACATTTAAATGATCTAATGAAGTATAATAATATTTTCAGAAAATGATGGAATATTTCGAGAATTTGACGAAAGAAGGACAAATTTCTAAAACAATTGTGCTTAATAGAAAACCTACTAAGTTGTTTTTTCAGCATTATGTAAAAAAATATCAATATATAGCTTATTGAACTGACCGTTTTCGGTCCATTAAGTTAAACTGAAACATGACCTTATTGTGCCCTACTTTTAGTTAAAAAGTTAATTAACAATTCGATCAAATGATGATGACGAAATTCTAATAGTGTTGAGACTGGCATAACAGTACTAGAGACCGGGGACCCATCAAGAAATGTCATTGAGATGATCTTCAGAGCGGCAACAACAACAACAGACATCTCAAGATGTATAATAAACATAAAACAAGTCCTTAAGTTGAATCATTCAAGGGAAACTCTAGAAACATTTGAAAGTTTCAGAGAGGGTGTTAAGAACAGAGCTCACAAGCATTATGACAAGCAACCAAGAAACATGGTTGATGGTAACGAGAAGTTACTGTTCTACGGCGCAAAGAGCACATATTGCAAGCAATTTGGAAGCTCCAAGCTCTGTAGAGCCTCAGATTGCAGAATTTGTAGCATAATTAAATCAGGTTTTTACACTGCAGAGTGGACAACTGGAATATGGTTGAACACAAGTTGTCAAGATATAATCAATGCCAATACAAGTGCAAAGATGATGAATGTGAAGATGGCCATCATAGTTTGTCGAGTAATTGCTGGACGAGTTATTGATATGCTTGATAGGGACGGCGAAGGTGACTATGATTCTGTAAGAGGAATAAAGTCAAACTACTTGTTTGTAAGAAACCCAAGTGCTGTACTACCTTGCTTTGTTATAATCTTAAACTGCACAAAATTATGCTAACATTCTATCGGAGAACTTCCTATCTTGATTAACAAACGGTAGCTAGTTGATGGAAAGTTTTGTAATTAAGTGATGTTATTGCAAAAAAATGCTCATATTGATTGAAAATGTAAATTTAATATCGTTATAAAACATTGAGAATATCTTAGGGCACTTACCTTGTTTAGCATGCGAACAGATTGCTTTGGGACAACTCTATGGTTGACATGCTCCGTTCGTGCAGTAGGCCATATATTCACCAAAGGGCTTTCTATGTCTCTTTTCACAGTATTAATCTAGTTTAAATATTCAAATTTCCTTGGATAAGCTTTTGGGGAAGGATTGATATATGCATCTTTATAAATCTTCTAAAAAAAGTCATCCATCGTTAATATGTTTAAGATAACTCATATCATTACACCATATTCATTTGAAACTTACATAACCGATCTTCAATTTCACCTAATTAGTAACAACCATTAAAAAAATTTAACTTATGATAATTAATGATACTAATGACACGGATTGATATATATATATATATATATATATATATATATATATATATATATATATATATATATATATATATATATGGGAAAAGTGAATATACCCTTAAGGGTATATAAGCTTAGGTACCCAAACCCACCATAATCCGTCGTTTTATATCACATATATACATTGTAATTATCCAATGTTCTTCTAATTCAACTTCTAACTTGATATAAGTCCAATATTTTTATAAATTTTACATTTATCTTCTTCTTACATAATTTTTATTTTTAACAATAATATATATAGCCTAGTTGGTGTCCGGCATAAAGATGTGATGTAAGAGGAAGTTAAGAGTGAAATTTTGAAAATCTTGAAAGTAATAAAGTTAGGGTTGAATTTTAAGAATACTATAATGAATATATCAAACAAAATGACATATTATGGTGAGTTTGGGTACCTAAGTTTATATACCCTTAAGGGTATATTCACTTTTCTATATATATATATATATATATATATATATATATATATATATATATATATATATATAGAGAGAGAGAGAGAGAGAGAGAGAGAGAGAGAGAGTTATATTCATATTAAATCTCTATTGGATGAATATATGACTAATTCTCGATCGATCAATATATATGAGCTTTATAATAAATTCAACAATTAATGAAATAATTATCAAACTATTAACCTATAATTATGGAAATAAAAAAATCTCTTATTTGATTTTTTATGTGCGTACCAAAATGCCGTTCTCTTCTCTCTCGCTGATTGCTCCACACCACCACCTCGACAATCATCCTCCTCCATCGCCAGCCTGCCCTCTTCTGTCAGTGCCTCCCTATGTTAATGTGATATTCACCTCTCTCTCTCTCTCTCTCTCTCTCTCTCTATATATATATATATATATATATATATATATATATATATATATATATATATATATATATATATATATATATATATATATATATATATATATATATCGATCATTTGTTCAACATAGTTGTCCCTAATGGTTATTTGGAGATTAATTATCAGCCCCTACGATACCTCTGCCTCTATAGACTCCAACTGTCTCTCTTCCACCACCACCGACTACCACGAAGAGTTAGTCCTACTTCCTCGCATCATCGTCTCTATTAAAAATATGATCGACACCATATGAGAGTTGCCTCCAGAAGAAATTAAGCCATCACGGCTAAACTTATAAATAATTTTGTTTACATATTCCAATCTTTTATGTAGAAGCGGTGGTTAAATTTTTGCATTTCGTTTACCTTTATCTCCGGTCACTCCAATTAATCTGAGGATATGGTAATATAATTTTGGCATGTGTGTGTTTAGGATACTCTGTTGTAAGGTATATAAGTATATAAGTATGTGTTAGTTGTCATATCATTTAAAAAAATATTTTATTTATGCTAAGAGGGTAGTTTAGCATTAATCTAGTGGCTAGATGTCGAATTTAGCTTAAGTTCGTTTTTTCACACACTTTTAGATGGTGGTTGGGTGTTCATTTTGAAGTTAAAAATGATTTTTATCCAAAATGACTTATTTACTTATGAAAATGAGAAAATGAATTTCTAAAAAAATGTTTGGCTTAGCTTTCATAGTGGCAAAATTCAGTAAGACAATAAGTTGTTTTTTAAAAACTATATGACTTATACATATAAAATGAACAAAAGGCCTTTTATCTATTTTGTAAACTTAATAAGTCATGATTTTTTCAAGAAGTTACAAATTGTGACTTTTTAAAAACACATTTTCAAAATGAAACAAAAAGTTGTTTTAAAAGGAATTTTTCAATACACATTTTTTTTAATTTATTGACTTTTCAAGAAGTCAATAAATTAAAAAGTTATTTTTAGAGTTCAGGAAATCATTGTTTGGGGATGGGTGCAGATTGTGTGTGTTTGATTGGGTGTGTGTTTGGTGGTTGAAGATATCATGGAATGGGATGTATATGTGTGTGTTTTGCATGGGTTACTCAAGTGCCTACACTTGTTGTAACGTCCCCGTCTCTCGCTGGTCAATTATTATAAAAATATGTATTTACGTAGGTCGATAATGGTAAATTTCTTACAAATAAATAAAAGAGAATCATTCAATCATATAAGTTTGTATAAAAGTGATTCGTATATTATATTATATGTATATAATATTGTGTGTGAAAACATATTTTCAAACTAAATAAATATGGCTAAATAAATAAAAATAAATAAAATATTATTTAGGATAAATAATATAAAGAAAAATCGTAGAGATCCTGATCATGAGCCCATGCATATAAAGAATGATTAAATCTGACTTTGTATAATATAGTTATGATTTTTTAAGATCCGTATTCAACCTTGTACAACAACGTGCGTCATGAAATACGAATCGGAGATAGGTTGCTTATTTCTAACGTCCCAAAAAATTAAGACCCGGAAATCTTTCATTTTTACATTCATGAAACAGTAAACCATATCATTGTCATAAAATCAAGGTATTTATCAATACATCATCATTATCAGAGTAAATTAGAAAATACGGAATTCAGTGGTATGTGCTATGCAATCATACCGGGCTCTTCCCTTGAAACTAGAAGTACATGAAGCATAAACATGAAAACTATAAGCACAAAGTTTAATGAGTTCCCTAAAGTACCACATACCAAACACATCAAGCATATAATGGGACCCGATCAATGAGTGTAACGGGCCCCACCCACACTCTCAAAACAGGCCCCACCAACTGAAAGTAACAGGCCTGCCAACTGAATATAACGGGCCCCACCCCATTGAATATAACGAGTCCAGCCCATTGAATATAACGGGCCTTACCCACTAAATATAACCGGTCCGCCCACTGAGTATAACGGGCCCCGCCCAAACTCACATAACGGGCCCTACAAAATGAGTATAACGGGCCCCGCCCAAACTCGTGTAACGGGCCCACCCACATACAGATCATATAAGCATAACAAGATAATAGCTTACTGAATAACCATCTGGCCCCACCCAGTAAGCATACAAGCAGATACACATACAAGAGTCATACAGACATCTAGTATTCTAGCACAACTGATCATGGGTCGGCATTGGTGCCTTAGACCCGCTAAAGATGGTGAGGAAACTTACCTCACATTGCAAAATCCCATAGGTAAATCTCAGGCTGCTGCCGCGCTAAAATCCCTACGTTATCAACCACAAAATAACATCCAATTAATAATTGGATATCGACTTACACTAAAAGTACAAACTAGGCTAAAAGACCTTTTTACCCTTTACCCAACTTAGCCGAAGGCCAAGGCCCAATCCAATTGTCCAAAAAGTCCAAATTCCAAAATAATCACCTAAAGCCCAAATATTTCCCAATTTGCCAAATTGGGATCAATCCCTTTCATGGGCCTTCATCCATGAGAGTGTAATAAAATATCAACAACCCAACTATAGAATTTTGATGACCCAACAAGGCCCAAGACAACTAAAGTCCAAGATGGCCCAAAACCAAGAGCCCAAAAGTCTGAAGCCCTGCTGAGTACGCGATGCGTACTCAACTCATACGCTTAGCATACGCTCTTAAGGGCTTGTACACGCAGCGTACCTACTTGTACACCTAGCGTACTCCACCAACTGGGCCAAATTCCAATATTTGGCCCTTAATCGATTAAGACTTCAACTTGTACTCATATCTGACTTCCTTAAGGTGGTTTATCACATAAAGTTGCCAACTTTGCATGGCTTAATGGGGCTCTAGATCTCAAAAGAGCTTAATAAATGACTTAACACATGCATGAGACCAAGCCCACCATAAAGTTTGCACCTTTATGCTTAAGATACCCTTAATATGCCCAGATCTACAAGGATAAGCTCCATAAACGTCCTTAGCTCACAAAACCAACCAAAAAGGAACCAAAATATCCAAAAGCAAGCCAAGTAATAGAACTATGAAATGAGATGACAAGCTTTAAACTATATACCTCAAAAGCCATAAAAAGGTGTTAAAGCTGCATCTCAAGGCTCTCCTCCAAAGAATGAGTCTTCAAGCTTCTTCTTCTACCACTTCAAGATGCACAACACCTACCAATGATCAAAATAATAGCTCAAAAGCACCACTCAAAGGCAAGGGACAAACTAGGGTTTTCGAAGGTATGTAAGCTGGTTAAACAAGGATGAAAGAGGCTATATTATGGTTTATATAGGGTACAAGCCCTAAAATTAGGGTTTCCAACTTGCTCACGTACACTAAACGTACTCAACATAGATTTCTTACTTACTTAAATTAGATTTCTTCCTCGAAATCATTCCTTACCATTGTAGGCATGTCGTACAGCCTGGGCAACACAACCACAAACCTAAACATAGAACAACCTTCCCAAAGGCAACTGAACTCAACCTTAGCAGGGCTCTCCAAACCTGATGATGAATGAATCCCTTTCTCAGCCTAACTTAATCCCCTGCAAAATAACCACTTCTACTCTACCCGAAATTTGAAATCTCGAATTGGTCTGACTCCACGATAGACCGCCCATTTTGAACCACTGCTAATTCTGTTCCACTTGTCTTACAAACTGACTACGCAACTCCTGATTACTTGGGGTTCCCACTAGAAAACATAATCAAAGAGCATTGGTTGATGCCAAAAGCTTTTCGCTTGACGAAAGGGATTAGATATTCTGTCGAGAAGAGGCTCGTCCTGATGTTAACGGTTATATAAACATAATGAACAATGAGAGACAACTGGGAGTTAAACCTTCTAGTGCTGGACAAGTCACTGCTTCTGAAACATCCCAAAATACGGACCAAGAATTTCATTTTTGAGATAGCAATTCATAAAAAAAAAATTATAGAAAACATCATCAAGTTAATTCGTTTCATCAAAATCCATAGATCATAATTCTCAAAAATATATCATAACATCGTAACAATGTCAGAGTACAATCACAAGAATATCATATGCATAAATCGTGTGTGTGAGGCATTTCTACCGTGCCGGCTCCTTTCCCTTCGTGGAAGAAGTACCTAAAATAAAAGCTGAAAAACGTAAGCACAAAGCTTAATGAATTCCCCCATCATACCACATACCATACATAACACATATTGTCTAACATATCTGAGTACTAGCTACCCCTTCGGTCTCTTTCAACCGGTAACTTGCGTAGCATATAAGGGTACTAGTCTACCCCTTCAGCCCTTTCGACCAATGTCTTGCCTAGCATATCAGGGTGCTTGCCTACCCCTTCGGTCCTTTTGACGATACCTCGCCTAGCATATCAGTGTGTTAGCCTAACCCTTCGGTCCTTTCGACCGATACCAGGGACTATCTTACCATCTACTTCTACCACATAACATCCTAGTGCATAAACATGCAAATCATATACTGCCTAGCATATCCGGGTGTTGGCATACCCCTTCGGCCCTATCGACCGGTATTAGGGTCTATCCTACCCCTCCTACCACTATCACATAACCTCATAGTATACTAGCACATAAGCATAATAGATAGTGACATACCAAATAATTATCACAAAGACAATCATCTCTACTATAGCTCTTACTAGTGGGTCGGTATTGTTGCCTTTGACCCACTTCTACTGGAAGGTAACTCACCTCAATGTCATGAAATAGTTGAACTGTCGTCGGTGCTGGGATCAACTCCTCTCAAACTCCTACACATAACAATCTTATTTAATTACCCTTTCATACTCATAACCCCTTTAAGGGTCAACTCTGGTCAAAGATCAAAGTCAAAGGTCAACACTCTGGTCAAAGTCAACCTTCTGGTCCAAGTCAACCTTCTAGTTGACTTAACTCGCCGAGTTGGTCCATCAACTCGTCGAGTTCTCGTCTCTATAAAACTCTCAAGTCTCAATCCTACTCGTCTATTTCTTCCACGAACTCGTCGAGTTCCCCTTCATACAAGTTGGGGCATTTCACTCACAACTCGCTGAGTGCATCCTTGAATTTGTCGAGTTCCTCTTCACATCATTTGGGACATTTTGCTCTCAATTCGCCGAGTTCATCCTTCAACTCGTCGAGTTCCTCTTCATATCAGTCGGAACATTTTTCTCTTAAATCGCCGAGTTCATCCTTGGACTCGTCGAGCTCTTTGATCTTCAAATTTGTAAACACGTCCAACTCGTTGAGTCATATTCTAGACACAATGAGTTTGCTCAGTAACAGCAAAGGTTGGGTAACGACGACCTAACTCGCTGACTTGTATGAACAACTCAACGAGCACCCCAAAGTCCAAATTTGTCCAGTTGTTTCTAGTCGGGCTCGAGGCTTCCAAACCATAGATATGGCCTCATAGAGTCGATATAACATGTAAAGTTACAAACTTTACGTTCATGCATGGATTATTTAGCTCAAAAAGACTCTAAAAGTGGTTCATATGATGCGTGGGACTCCCATGGCCATAAAGTTCGCACCTTTATGCGATGGAGTCCCTCAAAGACTCTGGATCTGAATGTATTACCCCAAAACATTCTTGCATCCATGAATGGTTCCATAATATGCTCCATATGGCCCTAAACTACCCCACGAAGAGATCTAGTAAACAAATAGACAAGGTACAGACTTTATACCTCTACTAAACTAGAAATGAAGTTCTTCTTCTGGATCTAAAGCTCCTTCCTTCAACCAAACACTTCTAGCTTCCACTCTTTTAAGAAAACACCAAAGAATCACTTCTTTTTCACACACACACTCACAAAGCTCTAGATCACGATTTAGGGTTTGTTGGACTATGGGAGGCGATGAGGGAGGCCACAAAGGGGGTGTTAAGGTCTTTAAATATGGTGCAAACCCTGAAAATTAAGGTTTCACTCTGGCAGCCCTACTCGTCGAGTCGAGGCCTCTCGACTCGTCGAGTAGAGTTCAAGCTCCAAAATCTCATTCCTACTCGACGAGTTTGGGGCCTCCAACTCATCGACTCCCTTTAAAAAAATGAATAATTCTTTATTAAAATACATACCGGGAACCGGGCGTTGCAAATCTCCGCCACTTACTTTAGAATTCATCCTGGAAGTTTACTATCACACCCCAAACTGGAACGGAGGAAACGTTTGGGGGTGGAGGACATCATGTACAGTATCACAACAATTGAATAATTTTAATCAAAGTAACAACAACCATTGCATTATTGTGTTTGTAACATTGTTTGTATAACACCAAAATGTATAACAAAAACTATTAACGAGACACCATGAATGCTCCGACTTCTCAAAAACCTGTAGCGTACCTGTCTACTGGTTCCCTAAGAATACAAGTGATTTTGAAAGTGTATCAACATTTAAGTTGGTGAGTTCATAAGTATGCTTTTACGATTGAAATCTTGTCTTTGTTCTTTAAAAAATGTTAGTATGTTCCTTTAGAAAATCCAATATTTTCTTTAGTAAATGTAATGTAGTCTTTGTCCTTAAGACCAAAATGTATGTTTACTACTGTACTCTGTAACAGTATATTGTAGTCTTATTAATGAATAAAACCATATCATGAATGTTTCCCTAAATTTATGTTGTAATAGTGTACTATGTACTGGGGAAGTAGTGTATCGTAGTAGTGTTTGTATGAAAACCTTTTGTATGAATGTCAGGAACCCACCAGCTGTAATGTAAAATAGTGCACTGTAGTTTCATTATTTAAAATAAAACCATTGAAGTTGTGTTAATCTCGTAAACAATGTATTAGTTGATATTATTGTGAGTTTCATATAACCATTCTAAAATGACTAGTGGCCTCTACGATGCTCTTCAGGCGTTGGAATGTTATGACATTTGTCACCCAAGCCTGTCGGCCTAGCTGTTGCAAGCAGCTCAGGTGCGGGATTGTCAGTCACGTATAGATCTATACACAAATTCACGCTCTCCCTTCAGGAGACTCTGGTTATAATTTATAGGACTTGAACCTGTACCCTGATGGGTACAAGGAAGTAGTGCGTTACAACCCGGTATTAACTAGTTTACATGTAGTGTTATAGTGTTCTCTTGTACTTGAAACTGTATGTATTACCTTGTAGTGGTGTAATTTGTAATGTAAAATAATTATACTTAGATAATTATTCAGTAACATATCCTTGAAATGGTGAAATAGAGTAGTGTTCCATAAACTATACCTATTATATAGTTTATATACTTGTTTCTATATAGCATTCTTGAACTTGTAAAATAGTGTAGTGTTTCCCAAACTATATTTAATATAGTTTCGATGTATGTTCTTGTTTCGTTTATTGACTTAGCAAAATAGTGTAGTGGCTCACAAACTATACATATTATAGTTTAAATGTATGCTTTGTAATGAACTGAAACCTTTGCAATTTAACAGTATGTATAAGGCGGTAATAAAAGATTGGTGAAAAATACCCTTTTGCCCGACATGTTACAAAAGGGTTAACAGTATAATGAAATATATTTTTATACTAATATATATTCCCAACATATATAATTAAGAGTCAAAAGACAGTCGAATAAGTAATTCTATCATAAACCCACAACTAGACAAGGAACAGGATATATGATGAAATTGCCAATTCTAAGTCTGTTGAACCTTATTTATATATATATAAATATTTTTTGATAAAATGTGGAGAATAAATCAGTTTGAAACAATTGCAAATGGTTTGAAACGGTTTTGAAATCATTTAAATGTTAACACAAGATTCCTTGTGTATTATTTGTATCCCCCCCTAAAAACATTGAAAAATAGTGAAAATGTAAGGGTATGAACTCACCTCGAATGTAAGTTCGTGTTTGAATAGTCAAACTGTAGTGACGATCATCAACTAGCGTACGTGGAAATAGTCGTATCCTAAAAATAATTATATGCGACGTCGTATTCAAATTAATAAGATATTATTTTAAATAATAGATTAAATAATGATCTGAATAATAATTAAAGTGTTAGACAACACTTTAATTATGTAAGTAATACTTAAAAAAATTATTTGGAATTATTTGGAGTGTTCTTGACATTTTCGGTGTGCAAGAGGGGTTTTCGGTGAGCTTGGGAGGGTTTTCGGTGTTCTTGGGTGGGAGTTTGAAGATTTGAAGATTGTTCTTGGCGTTCTTGGTGAAAATAAGAAGATCTGGGCAAAAATATTATGAATTGGTTTACGGATGATACTTGAGAGCAAATGGGAGGTGTTTGCGACCTAGAAATTGAGAAATGAATTGGATTCACGGCTAAACACTGATATATATATATATATATATATATATATATATATATATATATATATATATATGGATGGTTTTCGGTCCTAATGGGCCTAAACTTTGGGTTTTTGGTCCTACACTTCCATAAAGGAAGTGTTTGCGGTCTTAAAGTCAAGGAGTACAAGACTTTTCGGCCAAAGAGTCAAATGGTAAATGGGTTTGCGGTCATGGAATTTAAAAGGCAAGAATTTTCGGTCAAAGTGAAACCGAAAACCCCTTTTGAATTGATTTTCCAACCGTGAACCTATTTGTTCTAGATTATTTAAACCGAAATCTCCACATTTTAGATCCTTAAAACCATAAACCCTTATATAGGGTGTTTATTTATGGTTTTAAGCTTAAACTTTTGACTTATAATGACTTACATTAGCTTATATTAACTTAGGATCCAAGCTACATTTAGTTATTGGCTTATAAACATGCCTCCAAGGCTATAGATGATACAATGCAACTAGGATTGAAATGTGGTTTCACTTTCATTGACTTGAAAATAACGGGTTGTTGCATCTGGGAATAGCTTGGGGTAGTGCTCCCTCATCTCGTCCTCTGACTCCCAAGTCCACTTTGAGCCCTTGCGATGCTGCCACTGCACCTTCACTAACTCGAACTTCTTGTTCCTCATATCCTTCATCTTCCTGTCAAGGATAGCTATCGGCCGCTTGATGTAGTTCAGGTTGTCGTCCACCTAAATATCATATAGAGGTATCACCGCGGAGTCATCTACCAGGCACTTCCGCAGCTGGGAGACATGAAAGGTATTGTGGATCTGACTTAGCTCGGCTGGAAGATCTAACCTATACGCCACCTTTCCCACCCGGGCTGGAACACTGAAAGGACCAATATACATGGGGCCCAACTTGCCCCACTTCCTGAACCAGATGACACCATTCCAAGGTGACACCTTCAGGAGAACCATATCCCTGACTGGAACTCCAGGTCGATCGGTGTCTGTCGACGTAGCTCTTCTGTCGACTCTGAGCAGTCTGAAGCCTGCTCCTAACCTGTTGTATCCTCTCCATCGTCTTGAGTACCACTTCGGCACTCCCCATGACCCTCTACCCAACCTCACCCCAGCATATCGGGGTTCTGCACTTCCTCCCGTATAACATCTCGAATGGAGGATGGTTGATGCTCACGTGGTAGCTATTATTATAGGAAAATTTTGCCAAGGGGAAGGTAGGTATCCCAACTACCACCTACGTCGAGGACGTATGCACGCATCATATCCTCCAAACTGGATGGTATGCTCACTCTGACCATCCGTCTGCGGGTGAAAGGTCATGCTAAAATGCAGACGAGTACCCAACTTGTCATGAAATTTCTTCGAGAATCTAGAAGTAAATCGCACGTATCGGTCAGAAATCACGGAAACTGGCACTCTGTGTTGAGCTACTACCTCTCTGATGTAAATGTCGTCCAGCTTCTCGGCCGAAATGCTCTCTTGGATTGGGATGAAATGGGAACTCTTGGTCAACCAATCCAGAATGACCCAAATCAAATACACTCCCCGTGCGGTCGTGGGAAGTTTCGTGATGAAATCCATAGTAATATCATCTCACTTCCACACAAAGATGTCTAGTGTCTGCGTCTTGCCGTGAGGCCTCTGGTGCTCTACCTTGACCTTCCTGCAGGTCAGGCATCTCTCGACGTACCAGGCTACATCCCGCTTCATGCAGGGCCACCAGTAGTCAGGGCGAAGATCTCTATACATCTTTGTCGCCCTGGGATGGATGGAAAACCTGGACTTGTGGGCCTCATCCATCAAAATCTGCCGCACTCCACCAGGGCCGGCCATGAGGGTGTGTAAGGTGTGCAACCGCACAGGACACCAAAACAATAGGGCCCAGAAATTAGCCATATTACCTATTTAATATTAATACAAATAAAATGTTTTTGAGGGATATAAGATAAGTGATCCAGTTCAGATGGTTGAGGGCGCGTTAATTTTTATCAAAATGCCCAAGTTCGATTCCCGTCTAATTTTGTTCCTTTTAATTTCCTATCTCATACTTTGTATTCTCTTTTCGAGAAAAATACTTATATATATAAGTTTATACAATTGGCCGTTTGTATGCCTTTATTTTTATCCCAAATATTTAGATTCAAATTTTTAAGCAACTTATATATATATATATATATATATATATATATATATATATATATATATATATATATAGGGAAAAGGGAATATACATTACACCCCCACCTAAGCTTAGGTACTAAACCTCTTGAAAATACATTGTTTTACTATATAAAGATTACGGTTAATGGATTCACGATTAATACTTCAAGATGTAAATTCAAGATCGACACAATAAGGTTTAGAGTTTAGGGTTTAGGGTTTAGAGTTTAGGTTTATGTTTAGGGTTTAGGGTTTAGGGTTTAGGGTTAAGGTTTAGGGTTTAGGGTTTAGGGTTAGGGTTTAGGGTTTAGGGTTTAGTGTTTAGATTTAGGGTTTAGGGTTTAGGGTTTAGCTTTAGTGTTTAGGGTTTAAATTTGGTGTTTAGGTTTAGGTTTAGGGTTTAGTAATGTTCATTTGGATGAAGTAATAAACGATAATTAAGGAAAGAAAACGGAGATGATAAAACAATAATGAAAGAAAGAAATGTTATGGAGAATGATATATTTTCCAAGTGAAACCAAACCGGGTATATTTAGAATGTTAAAACGACATATTTTAGAGGTTTAGTACCTAAGCTTAGGTGGGGCTGTAATGTATATTCCATATCGCCATATATATATATATATATATATATATATATATATATATATATATATATATATATATATATTTTATGAGCTTCTTTTTGCATGACTAGTAATATATCTTTACAGTGGTCTTTGTAATTTAATATCAATTATATGTAATCTTCGGCTTAAAATTTTCTGATTTTTATATTTTTTTTAAGTATTATTGGTATGATGATTATCATTATATATATATATATATATATATATAGAGAGAGAGAGAGAGAGAGAAAGAGAAAGAGAGAGAAAGAGGAGGCCCATTTTAAATTTTTGCATAGGGCCCTTAAAATCAACGGACCGACCCTGCACTCCACCCTAGTACGGAACTCAGACCCTCCTATGCAGGGTCAACAGCCCACGGCTGTCATAGTCGAACGAGGCCACCTGGACTATGATCACCTCACACTTTCGATGCTCATCCTTCATTCCCTCAACATGCGCCTCTCGGATATGCTCCCAGAGTGGAGTCACCACCTTAATCCTTAAGAAAGTATCTCTTATTGGGGATACCTTGCGGCTAAGCACATTGGCCACAAAGTTGGCCTTCCCTGGGTGGTAGAGGATCTCACAGTCGTAATCCTTCGCCAGATCTAGCCACCAACGCTGCCTCATGTTCAGATGCAGCTGAACCATGAGGTACGTCAAGCTCTTGTGGTCCGTATATATGGTACAACGGACTTTATAGAGGTAATGCTATGAAAGACCCTAACTTTCATATTTATGAAAGACCCAAACTTTCATACTCGACAATATAGTTACTCCAAAACATGCTACTTGCATATTCATAAAAACAATATTTTACATTGATAAAGAGGTTACAAACTACTGGATACAAACCGACTATTTTAAAGTGTTATATATTACATAACTTCCCAGGATTCTATAGTTTTATACATATGGGAGTGCAAAATACAATAGTTTCAAACTATTCATAAACTTCTATCGATACAATAGTTTCAAACTATTTAAAAATCTTCTACCAGTATATAACTATACTGGATGCTTATCTCCTGCAATTTGTTAAACATTGAGAGGGTAAGCGGTGACGCTTAGTGAGTTCAATAATAGATACAATATAATGGTATGCCATATATACACTTCAATATGGCAGAAGCAAAGAGAAACAGGGAACAACAAGGGCATATGTGAATCATGTGACAAACATTCCATATCAATCATTGACTTGATTTAAAGATATACAATCAATGAGACATAACAATTTCCATGCTTAATATACATCAATAAAGCTTTGGCCCATACGGCACAGAAGATATACAACTTCGGATTAACATTTTGGTAGATTTCAGGCTTATAGCCCTGTCTAACCTTCTGCCAATACTATAGAATAGAATTCATTCTCTTACAGAGACATGTTCCACATGGCCAGAGGCTACATACCAGTACCAACGTGAATCTAAGTCCTTTCACTGATCACATGGTCAAAGGTATTTCTTAGCTATTACAAATAGCGAATAAAAATAACCCGGGAAAACGACCTGGAATAATAACACTGAAAAGCACGTAGCACATATAACACAGAACATACAATTATTTCTATATATTAAACTCACCGTGAAATAACCGGGGGCTAAAATATTAATTTGGGCAGCACTTCAGCTCTAAATATGACTTTCGTCGTTGAAAACCGGGAGTTTTCTTGAAAACCGGGCTCTGCGAAGCTAGAGCTTCAAAACCGAAAAGATAAATTTTTCGGGCTTCCCGGGAGTCTCGGGGCGTATTTCGGGCCTTGGAATCAATATCGGGGCTTCGGGGGAAGTGGAAGTAGAAGAAATATAAGTTTAGGGGTAAAAAGTGGCAAATTTTTAACATTTACCCGGGAGGTCTCGCACCCCTTACATAGGGTCGAGGTTCGGATCCGAAGCGAGGGGAAGAGGCATGTGGCTGCGAGGCTCGGACCAGATGGCAGCTTCGGAGAGGCTCGAATGCGAGGAGTCATCGGCTTCAGGCGCGTCATCGGCTCGGTCTTCGGCTCGGACGCAGGGTGGAGGCTGATGCGAGGCGTGTCGAAAAGCCATTGGACCGCACCCTCGGTCGAATCAGCATGCGACACGCGAGTGGGGCACGAGACAGCCATGCAAGAATCACGTGACAACTTCGGACTCCTATGCGACACACGTCGTTTCTCGGACGCTCCACGCAACAGCTTCGTACACGTGGTCAGCTTAGAGCGAGGGTGGCGTGGCTAGCACTATTCATGCGAAAATTAAATGAAAAATGTGCCAAATCTTGTAAAATCCATAACTTTTGCATACGAGCTCCGTTTTTGATGTTCTTTATATGCACGTGTAGCTAAAATTATGCTCTACAACTTTCTTTTAGACTTCGTCGGCTAATTTTGAATTTAATTTTTATATTATTATTTTTAACGGACCAGGACAGGAAAATCCGTTAAAAATTCATAACTTCTTCATCCGACGTCCATTTTCGTCAGACTTTTTACCGTTGTATTACAAATGACGAGACCTTCAATTCTCGTTTAGGTTGTGTCGGCTAAAAATGACTCCATCTAAAATTCGAGTTTTTAGCTGTTTACTCCTAAGCTAAAACTTCGAAAAATCATAACTTCCTCATACGAAGTCAGATTTTGACGTTCTTTTTATCGAACTTGTCAGTTTAATGAATACTACGACTTTCATTTAGATTACTAAGGCTAAAAAGTAGTTTATCAAAAACTCACTTTTTATGTCATTCGGCGCCGTGCTGGTTTTATTGCGGATCTTCGATTGGTCATAACTTCTTCGTTATAACTCGGATTTCGATGAGGTTTTCGCCTAAATGTTTCTAACGATATTATCAACAACTTTCAATAATAAAATTTTACTTATTCCAAATTTTATATTTTCGCTATATTTCACTATTTGGCTTTTAATTGGAATCTCATAAGACTTCCAATATTTTATGAGTGATTCTAAACATAGTTTTATTTCATTTCTAGTAAAAACTATCTGTTAGAACTCAACATTCAAATTCACATAATATTTCATAATATTATTTATTTAAAACACGATTTCAAAACGTGTATGTTACAAATACCTCCTCCTTTTGAGGATTTCATCCCCGAAATTACATCGATTAAAATAAATGGGGATATTTTGCTCTTATCTCATTCTTATTTTCCCAAGTATAATTTGGGCCTCGATGGTGTTTCCACTTGACAAGCACCAACTCCACTTCTTTATTACGTGGATTAGTTGTTCTTTCATTCACGATCTCTTCCGGCTCTTCTACATATCTTAACTTATTATCCAATTTCACCTTGGATAATGGAACTATCTCATCATTGATGCTCAAGCATTTGTGCAGATAGCTCACATGAAACACATCATGAATACCTGCCAAATCTTCAGGCAATTCTAAGCGGTATGCTTGCTTTCCAATTCTCTGGATGATTTTGAAAGGACCAACAAATCTAGGACTTAGCTTTCCTTTCTTCCCAAATCTCATAAGGCCTTTCCATGGGGATACCTTCAGCATCACGAAATCACCCACATGGAATTCTATGGGTCGTCTTCTGTTTTCTGTATAGGACTTCTGTCGATCCTGGGCCGCTTTCATTCTTTCACGTACGATTTGAATTTTGTCAGTGGTGTCTTGAATCATTTCAGGGTCTCCAAGGATCTTCTGTCCTATATCTCGCCAACATAATGGAGTACGACACTTGCGACCATATAATGCTTCATATGGTGGCATTTTGATTGAAGTGTGGTAACTATTATTATACGAGAATTCAACAAGAGGTAAGTATTTATCCCAGTTACCACTGAACTCCAAGACACATGCACGAAGCATATGTCTCGGAAACCTCCCGCGTATCCATCACATACGCCACAAAACCCTTACAGCCCTGCTGTAGACACTGCCTCGCCCTAGCGGCCGAACAAAAAGCTGATCCCGAATGGGTACCCTCGCCATACACCGAAAGAATCCCCCCACTAGGGTCTCGTATAGTCACCAGCTGACGCTCGCAGTCGATGACTGCGCCGAATTGGCTCAACCAGTCCATGCCCACAATGACACAGACATCACCCATCGCAATAGGAATCAGATCAATCGGAAACTCAACCCCGAAAATCTCTAACACACATCGCCGGAAAATCTCCGTGGCACAAATCACTCTATCATCAGCTATGGAAACTCTCAGAGGCCGACTCAATGCCTCACGACTAACACTGATATGCTGACTAAAGGCCAAAGATACAAAAGACCGACTCGCACCCGAGTCAAATAACACTAAAGCAGGTACAGAGTTCACAAGGAAGGTACCTACGCATAATACAATATAAGCATAATATCTCATCATCAAAAATAAATACATGAAAGGAAACATACCGGCCACAACATCGGGCGCAGCGCGGACCTCCTCCGCAGTCGGCTGGAAGGCTCTCCCTCGAGCTCTCGGCGCCTCGACCTTCACAGGCCGACTCTCTGTAGCTCTGATGGCGGCAGGAGCAGATCCCTGAGATGCTCCGCGCAACTGCGGACACTCGGCCTTCCGGTGTCCGGTCTGGTTGCAGTGAAAACACACTGCAAACCCCTTGGGGCAGTCCTTGGCCATGTGCCCCTCCTTGCCGCATTTGTAGCAAGACCCTGCTCGGCAAACTCCGTCATGACCCTTGCCGCACTTTCCGCAAGTGCGGCCCTTCTGGCTCCCTGGTCTGGGATCAGCAGGCTTGGCCCGCTTAGCGGCCGGCTGCAACTGTGCCGGTCGCCGATCCCTCCCCTGAGACTCCGCCTCCTCCCTGGCCTGAGTCTCAAGCTCGATTTCCCTCTTCCGGGCATTTGCCTGAAGCTCGGCAAATGTCCGGTACGAGGAGTTTGCAGCGAACTCCCGAATATCCCGCCTCAAGATGCTCAAGTAGCGGCTCATACGTGCCTGCTCAGTGGACACGTGCTCAGGGCAGAACATCGCCCTCTCGTGGAGCATCCTCGTGATCGCTGTAACAGACTCAGTACCCTGCTTGAGGGTCAGAAACTCCTGAGCTAAACGCTCCCTCTCCACCTGGGGAACGTACTCATCCCGAAACATGGTGGTGAACCTCTCCCAGGTCACCGCAGAAAGCTCAGCAGGCGTATAGTGCGCCGTCACAAACTTCCACCAGTCCTTCGCTCCCAAGCGAAGCTGGTTCAGCGCGAACCGGACCTTCAAATGCTCAGGAGACGAGCAAGTGAAGAAACACCCCTCGATATCAGATATCCACCTCATGGCTGCCACTGGGTCCTG
Source organism: Lactuca serriola (assembly GCF_051521515.1). Taxonomy (NCBI): domain Eukaryota; kingdom Viridiplantae; phylum Streptophyta; class Magnoliopsida; order Asterales; family Asteraceae; genus Lactuca; species Lactuca serriola. Next base: position 159,971,034 of record NC_136416.1, on the reverse strand, counting down.
AGTACCATCAAACTCTGGTGGTTTTGTGTTGCTGAACTCACGGAACAGCAACGCATCCCCACCCTGCGGCCTCGCAGCAGCAATCGCTGCGGTAGCCGCTGCAGCAGCAGCCTCAGAAAGAGCGGCATAACGCTCATCAAACGTCTCGATCAATGTGGTCTTTATAGACCCAAACATCTCCGGTATCTCTGCCCTGATGGCCGCAGCCACCTCCTCCTGAATGATCCGGCGGATCTCCTCCTCACTGGTACCGCTGCTCTCGGGCATCAAACGTGTCCTCACCATGATCTACCTCTGAAATACAACATACGATAAATTAAAATCCCCACGAGTATGCTCACACTCGTCAACTCTTTCTTCCTTGATTCTTGGCATTCCAAAGATTCTTACTTGGGCTGCACACCGCTCCGGTGCTTCCAGTAGTATGGGCCCAATACTACTGTCCGCACCGCACCAGAATACATTCCAAGTCCTCCTCTTCGGATCCCAGGTCTCAAGTACTCTATCATGCGTAGACCACTCTCTAATAAATCTATCATAAGTCTCTCGCCGCTGCCTACTCACTCTCAAGCATCTCATAGCAGCTCACCTCTCCCTAGGCTAAGGCATCACAAATCAGGCCACTCTAGTCCTTATAGCAATACCTAGCCTACTCTAGCATGCGAATACATCATACATAATCTATAAAGGTATTTTGGGAAATCACCGTTCGGGCGCTGACTGATCGTACACACATCTCTTGCTCTGCGTTTTTCAAAAGTCCATTACTCTTTTTGAAAATATATCTCAAATCCTCAGTTTGAGTTCAAATACGCCCGAAGGTGTATTTGAATCCCTCAAACCAAGGCTCTGATACCAACTTGTAACACCGTGAATTTCAAAATAATTTTTCGCAATATAAAAGAACATTTCCCATTTAATTTCATAAGAACATTAAGTTTCAAATTCCAATCTGTATCATACAAATCCCAAGATCACATAAACATATCAAAAGTCCCCTGCGTGTGTACAGATCAAGCCGGCGCCTTCCCACGGTCATCGCTAGTACCTGAAACCACAACACTAACACTGTAAGCATGAAGCTTAGTGAGTTCCCCAAAATACCACACATAAAAACACATATTAGCCACTCGAGGCTATAACTCTATGGGTCCGTGCACCCAACTCTGTGAACCCTCAGGTTCTAACTCTAGGAACCTTCTAGTTCCAACTCTGTAACATGCACCGCATAATTCACATAGAAATAATGCAGTATAACACATAGCATACACATATCATACATACACTAACACATAACTCTGATTACCTACTCAAGGTAAAATATAGTGAGAAGACTCACCTCGCGAATATCAAAAGCTAGCAAATCCCGAAGTCACTCGTGCTCGATTCGCAGAGCTACAATCTCCCTATAACATCATACATCTCTTATTAACACTTTTATCTACTAAGTTTGACTATCCCTAAGAAGTCAAACATAGGTCAACTCGGGTCAACGGTCAACGGTCAACTTGACCGGACTCGGCGAGTGCACAAGGGCAACTCGGCGAGTCTAGACGTATCCGCCGACTCCATAGGATTCCCTTCTAACTCGTCGAGTGCTTCCCCTGACTCGACGAGTTCCACCTGGGAGAGTCGCGGGGCCACCCCGACTCAACTCGCCGAGTTTCAAGAACAACTCGGCGAGTCCCAGCTTGACTCGACCATCTGCCAAAACCTTTCCAACTCTCTGCGACTCACTGAGTCGCCCATAACTCGGTCAGGGCTACACACTGGGTGTCCTCAAGGACAATCTTCAAGCGACTCGTCGAGTCTGTTCATCAGACTCGGCGAGTCCATGCCATGCACCAGCTAAAACTGGCCTTAGCGGTCAGATCCGTTCCATCCATTCATAGATCTGGCCTTCCCAAGCTTATTTGTCACGTAAAGTCTCAGTCTTGGTTGCCATGCAATGCGTACAAGGCTTATTTTGGGGAAACAACCTCTAATATGACCACCCTAGCTTCTAACTCAAAAGGATGGACATAAAGCTAGTCATATGGGGTCTCCTGGACCTGCTAAAGCCCAGATCTAGGTTCCATATCTCCATGGAACCTTTCATACTTCCAATTTAAGCCAAGAAATACAAGAAGAAACCCTAGATTTGACACATCAACACAAAACACGAAGTTTGGCTCTGAAAGTTACCTCAAGAAGGCTCCCTTGATGAATTAGCAACAGATCCACGCTCCCCAACTCCTCAAGTTTGATCCTCTCCCTCCTTTCTTGCAATAACACACAAAATGGTGAACAAATGGCCTCCAAATACACTCACAAGGGCTCACAGACGAATGGGGGCTCTTAGGGTTCAAGGTGGCCGCAAATGAGGGCCATAAGGTCCTTTAAATAGGGCTTAGGACCGGGAAATTAGGGTTTCATTAAACAGCGCAGACTCACCGAGTCCATATCCTGGACTCGCCGAGTCCAGACGAATCCCGCGTCCAAAAATCGCGACCCTACTCGGCGAGTCTGGGCTCCAACTCGCCGAGTCCCCTCTCAAAACACAAAATAATCAAATCAATAAAGATACCTGGAAATCCGGGCTGTTACACAATTCTTCCCATTTCCATACAGGAACACTAAGACTTTCTGGGGTTCCATAAGGCTTTTGGTGCTCTGCTTTGACTTGTAAGCATACTAAGCATTCCTGTACATATCTTTCAATGTTTCTTTAATCCAGGCCACCAATAATCAGTTTTTACATCATAGTACATTTTACTTGTACCAGGATGGATTGACAGTTTAGATTTATGGGCTTCATCTAAAATCTTCTGTCTCAATTCACCAATCTTTGGAATCCACAACCGATTCTTGAATACTTTTAATCCTCGTGGATCATCAAGTAAAGCATCATTATAATGTATCATCCCTTCTTTCTTCACATTTTCTGGCTTTAGGGCCTCTTCTTGCCATTTCTCTAATTCATCTAAAATAGTGAATTTTATTGTAGTATGAGTAATAGCATAACAGATACTATTGCGATAAACATTTCTGCTAAGTGCATCAGCAACCACGTTAGCTTTTCCAGGATGATATAGGATTTCACAATCGTAATCTTTGATCAGCTCCATGGCTTGTTGTTGTCTCATATTCATAGTTTGCTGACTGAATATGTACTTGAGACTTTTGTGGTCGGTAAATAATTGGCGCTTTGTACCAAAAAGATAATGCATCCAAAGTTTTAGGGCAAATACCACTGCAGCGAGTTCGAGATCATGAGTGGGATAATTCTTTTCATAATCTTTCAGTTGTCTTGAGGCACAGGCTATCACTTTGCCCCGTTACATCAACACACAACCGAGTCCCAATCTTGAAGCATCGCTATATACGGAGAAATCATCATCACCTTCTGGGAGTGATAAGATTGGAGCATGAGTCAAAAGATCTTTTAGAGTTGAGAAAGCTCTTTCTTGGGTTTCACCCCATTCGAACTTCACTTCCTTCCATGTAAGACTCGTGAGAGGTACGGCTATACGAGAAAAGTCTTTAATGAATCTCCGGTAATATCCTGCGAGACCCAAGAAACTGCGAATTTCGGAAGCATTACGGGGCACTTCCCAATTTTGAATGGCTTCGATTTTGATAGGATCTACGGATACACCATCACCAGAAATAACATGGCCGAGAAATTGAACTTGGCGAAGCCAAAATTCACATTTCGAGAATTTAGCATATAGTTTCTCCTTTCGAAGAAGTTCCAATACAGCACGAATATGAATGGCATGATCAACTTCAGACTTGGAATAGATTAGAATATCATCAATGAATACGATGACTGATTTATCGAGCATTGGGCGGCATACCCGATTCATCATATCCATGAATACAGCAGGAGCGTTTGTTAAACCAAACGGCATAACAAGGAATTCATAATGCCCATATCGAGTACGAAAAGCAGTCTTCGGTACATCATGCTCGTGAACTTTCAACTGATGATAGCCAGGTCTTAAATCAATCTTTGAGAAATAGCTAACACCCTGAAGTTGATCAAATAAATCATCGATGCGAGGTAGTGGGTACTTGTTCTTGATAGTCACCTTATTCAGCTCACGATAATTAATGCACATCTGCAACGATCCATCTTTCTTCTTGACAAACAATACCGGAGCACCCCAAGGAGAGGTACTCGGTCGAATGAAACCCTTATCAAGTAGTTCCTATAGTTGGCTCATCATTTCTTTCATCTCAGCTGGCGCAAGACGATAAGGAGTCTTTGCAATCGGAGCAACACCAGGCACAAGGTCAATTCGGAATTCTACCTGCCTATCCGGAGGAAGGCCAGGCAAGTTATCGGGGAAAACATCAGGATATTCGTTAACAACTAGAACATCATTTACAAGATAGATAGAACACCCTTTCGATATGAATTTACGAGCTTTAAGGAAAGAGATTATTTTTAAGAGTCTTTGTTCACCGTAGACATAGATAGGATTCTCCCCTTCAATCGGAATGTGTACTATCTTTTCATAGCACAAGAGTTCTGCGTGGTACTTTGATAACCAATCCATGCCGAGAATAATATCAAAGTTGGGAAAGGAGATAGGGATCAGGTTAGCAAGAAAAGTATAGTCTTCAATTTCTATAACACAATCCCTATAGACTTTATCAGCAAGTAATGATATACTTCACGCAGTATCTACGTGAAATAGTTGCGCGAGTACAAAGAAAGCAATTTGAAAGGAATGTACAAATTCGTAAGACACAAAAGAATCTGAGGCACCATAATCAAATAAGATGTGAGCAGGTCTAGAGTTGACAAGAAATGTACCCGTCACAACATTCGGGCCCTCGCGTGCCTCCTCTGAGGTAATCTGGAATGCACGACCCTTAGCTTTTGGCACCCCCTCCTTTTCAGTTAGAGTACCCTTTGATTGTTGAACAGGGACTTGGCTTCTCGCCGACTGTTGGATAGAAGCTTGACTTCCCGTCATCTGACTAGTAAGAGTAGGGCAAAAACGCTTCTTGTGGCCAGTAATACCACATGCATAGCAAGTAACATCCTTTCTTGGGCAAGCTGGCTTTATATGACCCTTTTCTCCACATCCATAACAGACAATGGATTCCTTGTCTATTTTGCATTGGCCCGGATGATTCCTTCCACAAATACGACATGAATGTGATTGCATAGAAAAAGATTGTGATCTACCGCGTCCACGAGAGGCATTTTGAGTTTGAACTTAATTACCAAGTTCAGTCCGAACAGATTGAGCTGGTAGAAAAGAAGGAACAGTAACAATTCTTTCAGTACGTGGATGCTTCGGAGCAGTAACAGTGGCACCACGTATTTCTAAGTCATGCTCACGTCTTCGAGCATATTCAACGACTTTATCGAATGACAAAGAAATCGTGGATTTCGTGTCATAGTCCCTCCATGAATAACTAAATTTTCTCGTCTTCAGTTGGAATATACTTCGTAGCAAACCTTGCTCTTTGATTAAACTGAGTTTCATACTCATTCACAGTCATTCCTCCTTGTTTAAGCTCGAGGAATTCCTTCTCCGATCTCCTCCTCATGTCTAGAGGACAATACTTCTCTAGCAAATGAGTTTTAAACATTTCTCAGGCTAAATTCTCCTGGTCAAACCCGGTGAGAGCTTCATATGTTGCTTCCCACCAGACCAAGGCTTCTCCGATGAGCATTGCGGAAGCATAATTAGCCTTGTCTTCATTATCCACATGAGAAATACGAAACACTTTCTCTGTGTTCTGGATCCAAGTAAGAACAATAATGGGATTGAGAACACCAGAAAACTCTGTAGCACCACTACTCTTGAAATCTTTGAACGATGGACGCTTCATCTCTCCTTTTGAAGATTCTCCAGTGGCTTTCTCTTTTCCCTTATCACCATTCTTTTTGTGTTCTTCGAGAGTCTGTCAAATAACACCGGCAAGTTTACCCAAGAGTCGCTTCTCACGAGGAGATACTGGAGTATTCACTTCCTCGGGTTGAGGACCTCCACTAACCTCAAGGGTATGGCTACTAACCTGTTCAGCCATTGCTCTGCAATATGGAGTAACATTGTATTTTAGAATATTAGGGTTTATTATTACCTACTACTTTTACTTATATATTTCCTATGGTTTGTATCCCTATACTTATAATGACTAAGTTCATATGTTGAACTTCCAATAGTTTAATTCTAAATACCAATCCGTGGAATTTAGTTCACTCAAACTACTGCTCTGATACCATGATTGAAAGACCCTAACTTTCGTATTTATGAAAGACCCAAACTTTCATACTCGACAATATAGTTACTCCAAAACATACTACTTGCATATTCATCAAAACAATATTTTACATTGATAAAGAGGTTACAAACTACTGGATACAAACCGACTATTTTAAAGTGATATATATTACATAACTTCCCAGGATTCTATAGTTTTATACATATGGGAGTGCAAAATACAATAGTTTCAAACTATTCATAAACTTCTATCGATACAATAGTTTCAAACTATTCAAAAATCTTCTACCAGTATATAACTATACTAGACGCTTATCTCCTGCAATTTGTTAAACATTGAGAGGGTAAGCGGTGACCCTTAGTGAGTTCAATAATAGATACAATATAACGTTATGCCATATATATACTTCAATATGGTAGAAGCAAAGAGAAACATGGGACAACAAGGGCATATGTGAATCATGTGACAAACATTCCATATCAATCATTGACTTGATTTAAAGATATACAATCAATGAGACATAACAGTTTCCATGCTTGATATACATCAATAAAGCTTTGGCCCAAACGGCATAGAAGATATACAACTTCGGATTAACATTCTGGTAGATTTCAGGCTTATAGCCCTGTCTAACCTTCTGCCAATACCATAGAATAGAATTCATTCTCTTACAGAGACATGTTCCACATGGCCAGACGCTACATACCAGTACCAACGTGAATCTAAGTCCTTTCACTGATCACATGGTCAAAGGTATTTCTTTGCTATTACAAATAGCGAATAAAAATAACCCGGGAAAACGACCCGGAATAATAACACTGAAAAGCACGTAGCACATATAACACATAACATACAATTATTTCTATATATTAAACTCACTGTGAAATAACCGGGGGCTAAAATATTAATTTGGGCAGAACTTCGGCTCTAAATATGACTTTCGTCGTTGAAAACTGGGAGTTTTCTTGAAAACCTGGCTCTGCGAAGCTAGAGCTTCAAAACCGAAAAGATAAATTTTTCGGGCTTCCCGGGAGTCTCGGGGCATATTTCGGGCCTTGGAATCAGTACCGGGGCTACGGGGGAAGTGGAAGTAGAAGAAATATAAGTTTAGGGGTAAAAAGTGGCAAATTTCTAACATTTAACCGGGAGGTCTCGCACCCCTTACATAGGGCCAAGGTTCGGATCTGAAGCAAGGAGAAGAGGGCATGTGGCTGCGAGGCTCGGACCAGATGGCAGCTTCGGAGAGGCTCGGATGCGAGGAGTCATCGGCTTCAGGCGCGTCATTGGCTGGGTCTTCGGCTCCGACGCGGGGTGGAGGCTGATGCGAGGCGCGTCGAAAAGCCATTGGACCGCACCCTCGGTCGAATCAGCATGCGACACGCGAGTCGGGCACGAGACAGCCATGCAAGAATCACATGAGAACTTCAGACTCCTGTGCGACACGCGTCGCTTCTCGGACGCTCCACGCAGCAGCTTCGTACACGTGGTCAGCTTAGAGCGAGGGTGACGTGGCTGGCACTATTCATGCGAAAATTAAATGAAAAATGTCTCAAATCTTGTAAAATCCATAACTTTTGCATACGAGCTCCTTTTTTGACGTTCTTTATATGCACGCGTAGCTAAAATTATGCTCTACAACTTTCGTTTAGACTTCATTGGCTAATTTTGAATTTAATTTTTATATTATTATTTTTAACAGACCGGGACAGGAAAATCCGTTAAAAATTCATAACTTCTTCATCCGACGTCCGTTTTTGTCAGACTTTTTACCGTTGTATTACAAATGACGAGACCTTCAATTCTCGTTTAGGTTGTGTCGGCTAAAAATTACTCGATCTAAAATTCGAGTTTTTAGCTATCTACTGCTAAGCTAAAACTTCGAAAAATCATAACATCCTCATACGAAGTCAGATTTTGGCGTTCTTTTTATCAAACTTCTCAGTTTAACGAATACTACGATTTTAAATTAGATTACTAAGGCTAAAAAGTAGTTTATCTTAAAATCCCTTTTTACGTCATTCGGCGTCGTGCCGGTTTTATCGCGGATCTTCGATTGGTCATAACTTCTTCGTTATAACTCGGATTTCGATGAGGTTTTCGCCTAAATGTTTCTAACGAGATTATCTACATATTTCAATAATAAAATTTTACTTATTCCAAATTTTATATTTTCGCTATATTTCACTATTTGACTTTTAATTGGAATCTCATAAGACTTCCAATATTTTATGAGTGATTCTAAACATAGTTTTACTTCATTTCTAGTAAAAACTATATGTTAGAACTCAACATTAAAATTCACATAATATTTCATAATATTATTTACTTAAAACACAATTTCAATACGTGTATGTTACATGCCGCCAAAGCTTGAGGACGAAAACAACCGCCCCCAACTCCAGATCATGCGTCGTGTAGTTCAGCTCATGAGGCATCAGCTGCCTCGAGGCGTAAGCAATGACATGCCCCATCTACATCAATACCGCGCACAATCCCGGGATGGATGCATCACATTATAGTACAAAATCCTCCATGTCATCTCGTAGGGCTAAGATAGGCACCTTGCATAACCTCCGTCTCAGCATCTCAAACGTTGCCTGCTGCTCAGGCCCCCAACAAAAGACAACGACCTTCTTCGTCAACCGGGTCAAGGGTACTGCTATCTTGGAGAAGTCATGTATGAATCTCCGATAATAGCCTACTAACCCAAGAAATCTCCGAATCTCGGATGGAGGCCTCGGAACCTCCCATCTCATCACGGCCTCCATTTTGGCCGGGTCGACAAAAATATCACTCTGGTTGACAAGGTGCGCAAGAAACTGCACCTCGCGCAACCAGAACTCGTACTTGGAGAAATTGGCTTAAAAGCTCTCCCTCCTCATGGTATCCAACACCTCGTGCAAATGCTCTTCATGTTGCTCCTGTGTCTTAGTGTAAACCAAGATGTCAGCGATAAATACTATCACAGACCGATCGAGCATCGGTCTGCACACGCGGTTCATGAGGTCCATGAACGCGGCAGGGGCATTGGTGAGCCCAAAGAGCATCACCATGAACTCGTAGTGGCCATAGCGAGTCTGGAAAGCAGTCTTTTGTACATCCTTGTCTATGACCCTTATCTGATGGTAGCCCAAATGTAAATCTATCTTGGAAAACCAAGATGTCCCCTGTAGCTGGTAGAAGAGATCATCAATCCTCGAGAGTTGGTAACGATTCTTCACCGTTACCTTGTTCAGCTCCCGGTAATCTATACACATTCGATGCGACCCGTCATTCTTCTTCACAAATAGGATCGAGGATCCCCAGGGCGAACTACTCGGTCTAATGAATCCTTTGTCTAACAGCTCATACAGTTGTGTAGACTACTCCTGCATCTCGGGAGGAGCCAACCAATATGGTAACTTGGCTATCGGAGCCGCACCAGGGACTAGGTCGATCCGGAACTCCACCTGTCTCTCTAGAGGTATCCCAGGCAGTTCCTCTGGGAATACGTCCAGCCCTCGTTGTCGAACACAAAGTTGGTCTACTCTGCGGCCTATCGCCCTGAATCACCAGCTCTCCCCCACTTAGGGTCCTGACACGTACCAACTGCTGCACAAAGTCGATCACCGCCCCATTAGGTTTCAGCCAATCCGTGCCGATGATAACCTTATTCCCATGCAACTGAATGGGAACCAAATCCAATAGGTGGTGCTCGTCATACAGCCTCAAAACACAATCTCTGAAAACCTCAGATGCCCGGACAGATCGGTCATCAGCAATCTCGACCTCTAGAGGACAATCCAACATCCCTAATGACTCAAAAAACCTCTTGCTAAGAGCAAGAGAGACAAATGATCGGGTAGCCCCCGAGTTAAATAACACATGTACTGGAATGTCGTTCACATGGAACGATCCTAACAAAACACATAGAACATAGAATATAAATAACATAACCAAAATGTAATAAATATGGAGAAGAAAACATACCTGTCACCACATCTGGTGCGACACGCACCTCCTCGTCGGTCAACTGGAAGGCTTGGATCCTGACCACTGGACCATATGTCTTGCCTTCTCGGCCGTCCATGATCCACAATGTTACAGGAGCTAGCGTCGCTACTAGTGCTCCTGATGTCAGTCTCGGGCAGTTGGGCTTCTTGTGGCCCTTCTGATTACAATGGAAGCAAATCAGGTCTGACGTCTGAAGGGTGGGGGTAGGGGCAGTACAATCCCTACCAAAGTGCCCAAGCTTGCTGCACTTATAGCAGCCCGATTATCCCAGTCTACAGACTCCCTCATGAGTCTTGCCGCATTTCCCACAACGGCTCCGGCCCTGCTGGCCCTTCGACCTAGTGTTAGCTCCCTTGGGTTTCTTCCCCCAAACCCCAATAACCTGCCCAGCCTCCGCCTTCCTCTTCCGGATGTGCTCTACATCAATATCCCTCTCTCTCGCCCTAACATTGGTTCTATAGCTCTTACTATAGCTCTTACTAGTGGGCCTTCATTGGTGCCTTCGACCCACTTCTACTGGAAGGTAACTCACCTAAATGTCGTGAAATATCTGAACTGTCCTCGGTGCTGGGATCAAATCCTCTCTATCTCCTACACATAACAATCTCCTTTAATTACCCTTTCATACTCATAACTGTTGGATTAATGTCTAAGTCCATAACTATAATTGGTAAGACTTGACCCGACCCGCCATGGTCCAATTGGGTTGCATGGCATCATGCATTTGGATAGACTATAATGAGAGAAATAACACTTAAGGTTTGTTAATATATAATAAGTTATAATATATTAATAAGATTATTTAATTAGTATTGATCAAGAATTAATCTAGAATTAATTAAGTGATCAAAAGAAGACTAATTAAATATATGGGTTGATTGTGTAAATCATCCATACTTGTATAGTGGGCTAATGCACCATGGATTATCAAGTTGGGCTAAAAACCATAGGATGCTCCATGGTGTATTTGAACCCATGGATCCAAGGAAATGGAAAGTCATGACAATTAGGGCTTACACTAATTGTAACACTATATAAAGATCATACTCTTGGAAAAATCGGCCACTATGAAGATAGAGAAGGGCTAGCCGATTTCAAGTGTTCTACATTTCTCTCAAGGTTATTCCAAAAGCAATTGATGTTGTGTGAAACATTTGAGGTGTCACACTTGGGGCACTATGCACTCAAGCTTCATGAAGTCATTCTACATTAAAAGAGGTATGTATTCTTACTTGTTATGTTTCATATGAATCAAAGTTTTGGATGCTAGTTAGTATAATGCCTTGGATATTCATATTTGCATGTATAATAGAGAAAACATAGATCCAAGGTATTTAGGGTTGCATGTACACTTAGGAGTGTTAGAATGCTCAAAACCCAATAGTGGTATCAGAGAATAGGCTTGTTTTCAATTATACTTGATGCAAATTGCTGAAAAATGCTGAAAAAGTCAAATTTCGGGCATTCTGGGCACTGGACTCGCCGAGTCCAAGGCAAAATGCATCCAACTCGCCGAGTTTGTTCGTGCACTCGACGATTTGGACCCCCAGACAGCATATATTCGACTGTTTTGACTGGAATTGGACTAGAAACATTACCCTAAGTTGTTTTTGGACTTATAAACTTATTTTTGATGTGGTAATGTTCATACTAATCCAATTTCAAAGATAATTGTCAATAGATTCATGTTTTGTATTAGTTTAAGTGTTATGCTAATTACATGAAAAAGTTTGATTCCAATTATCATGTTCATATGAGTTGCTTAGATTAATAGAAAAGGTTGATTGATTATGTGTCTTTGATGCATTTTAATCTAAGAGTAGATTCTAAAATGTGTTTGTGTAACTTGTCCTCAAGTTACATTAAAAGTCACATTAAAGTTTCTTAAAAACTCATAAAAGATGGCAAAGGTTACAAAATGAAGAGTCTTGTTCTCATTAAATGGTTTTATGACTCCATAACTTGTCCTCAAGTTATGGAGGTTCAAGAGTCACTTCATTAAATCATTAAAATGTGTAACCTTAATTAATTCCATAAGTTACAAAAAATAAAGAAAAGTTACATTCTTTTATTAGTTTAAAGTCTTCCATAACTTGTCCTCAAGCTATGGAACTTGAAGAGTCTTTTAGTTAAAACTACTTTAAGCACATAAGTTATGGAATTGATTAGTTTTGAATAGTTTCAAAACTTGCCCTCAAGTTTTGGAATTTGAAAAGTTTTTGCTTATGAATACTTTAATTCCAAGTTAGCCCTTATAATTTTAAAAGTTAAAATTCAACCCTTATACTTTATAATATTATAAGTTAATAATATATATATATATATATATATATGTGTGTGTGTGTGTGTGTATGTATGTATGTATGTATAACAGCAAGTCAGTCTTACCGTTAGTAGGCCTCATTCACGAAGCCGGTCTATAAGGGGGGTATAAGGTTACTGCCTATAAAATGACAGTTTAATGGGTGTCCACTCTCACCCACCGCTTCCTTGACTGGTGGAGGGTCGTTAGCCGAACGGGTAGGACAAATACTATAAGTTCTCCCTTCATTAAAAGTATTAATGACAAATACTAAGTAACTTAACACTTATAATTCCCAATCTTAGTTACTTAGGAAAATGTGAATAAGGTGCTAACCCATGAAATTACACTTGGCACTTTGCTTAAGTCAGTTGGTGGAGCGTGTGTGGTTTTCCGGCACACTAGCTTGATTTAACAAGGTAGGCAAAGGGTTTCTTAAAGTTTAATCATAGGCCGGTGGAGCGTGTGTGGTTTACCGGCACATCGGTTGGGTGATAAACATTTAAGAATACCAAGTAATTTTCATGGTTACTTCACACCTTGTTTTGTGCTCCTCGGCATCTTAGTCACAAAACCTGAAGGGCACACTGGAGATTGAAACATGCCATTGAAAAGTTCAATGAATCTCAAAAGATCTAGGAGTTTCAAATCCAATTAAAACTTAATTATATTTCGTTTTTCATGGTGGAAATTGGTAAATCGTCATTTACCTACCTTCAACTATTTTATAACTTGGATTACGACATCCCTCTTCCAGTTATAAATAGGTTATTGGGTCCTAGCCTTAATATTTCATATTGGGTGTTATATTAACGACTTTTAAATCAACTAAACTTGAATATCTCCCAAAAGATGTCTAGTTCAGACATCTATGATCTTCCCAAATCTCTTGGAACTTCACTTTCTCCACCTCCTCCAATTATTCTCCTTAACCCACAAGTTCAAGGTCATTCAAGCCCTATTGGCAAGGCAAGTTCTATGTGTGATCACATCTTGGAGATGTAGTCACATATTGACAAGCCGGGAGAGTTGGGTGTCAAAGTCTTGAGAAAGTTGGTGGTTCAATCACTTTCTAAGTTACATAGTGAGTTCCTTTGGGACTCCTATGAAACAAACTATGACATGACCCTTAATAATCTTATCTATTTGCTTGGTACTGCTGAATCAACAATGATTTGGAAGGCTAGTAAAGCAAATTTGATTAGAAGATCAACTTTCCAAAACTTTATGGACAGGGACAGTAGTGACACAGGAAATCCAGAAAAACATTCTCTTCCCAATGAAAAGAGATTGGCCATAGTCAACTCGGTTGACCAAATGGTAAAGAGAAATGCTAAGTCTTTGATAGTCCCATGTACCATTATCAAAGAGCCCATATGTTAAATTGCCAAAGGAAGGGGCATTGGTTACGAAGCTGCCAAACTTACCTAAGGATGGTAAAGTCAATGGGTTTGACTTTATTTCAGGTAAAATCCATTATCTAACTCTGTTAAGTTTCTACTCTGAGATTCTTATTACATGATGTGACTGGGTCATATAGTGGTGTTTTAAGAATCAAAGAAAAAGTGAAGAAACTTAAAGAAAGAATATGTTGAATCTGATCGCGTAGATGGATTTCTAACATAGTTTGAAGATTGGATTCTTGAGCTACTTCTTAGGAGTTATGAGATATTGCTTAGAAATAGATAACAACAAGTTTTCATATGGATTGTAAGGATAAGTTCTTCCACAAAGTTTTTAAAAATAAAGGAAAATTTTTTAATTTTATTTATTTGAAGTATCCTTACAATGGCATTTGTGAAAGAAATTGTTGTTTATATGATTCCATTGATGGAAATAATGGAAAATGGTTTTGATTCTTTCATTTGTGGTAGTGTCTAAATTTACCAAATAAAGAAAATTTCTCATCACCCAAGTTTCAATTGGACCGAAACTTGGAATCATGCAAGATTTCTAGTATGATGAATGAGAACTTTCAAGCATTGGAAAATTAAGACTAATTACTTGTTCACATGGATGTGTGAGTCAAGTAAAGGACTAAGGGATTGAGTACACATTCTTGTGCACTGACACTACAAGAAAAAAGGCCTTTTACGACGCGCAAAATACGACGCTCATTGATCTATGTTACGCAAGAGAGAGTGACATTAAAAAAATGTCATCTCTTCAAAAAATTTAAGTATATATGTCGCGTTTTATTGAGTGTCTTTAGAGTTAGTGTCTAATGTAAAAAACTTAAAAACACGGAGGGCACTTAATGTAAAATGTGCGCCGTCTCAAAGTGTCGCATTATAATTTTAGTGAAAGGCGCGCATCTGTTCACAAAATTCGGGGTTACTAACAAAATATCTAACACTCACTATTCATCAGTCACTTCACTCTCTACTACGATTCTATCGACGGTGAGACCTCGACTCGCCTTCCCTTGCAGACAACGTCTCCTCCTCCGATCGTTAGGTTACTTCTCTGGCTGATTTCGCCTCGCCGACGATCGTGGGTTCAACTGACATCATTGGAGACTGCTAAAATTTACGTGCCCTAGGTCCGATTAAGGTGTTCCTGTTGAACCGATCATCGACCCAAGTGAGCTTCCCGGTTGGCCATATAACGTTGTAACAAAAGAGAAAGAGCAGAAGAAAGTCGAGACAAGGGGAAGAAGCGCCTGGTAGCCATGAATCTGATGCTAAGTTGAACACATTCAAGGGTTTCTCACCTACTGAAGCTTCTCAAGTCGAACACAAGGTAAAATCTCAAGCTTCTCAAGTTATATGTAATGTTTTTATCCCCTTCTTTCATCTTGCGAACATTTTCTCTACTTTTTATCCCAAACTTTCACCTTGTTCTCAAGGTGAAGAAAGGATTAGCTAACCGTGTATACATAATGACAGTTGCCTAAGAAAAGAGTCGAAAAATCCCTCAAAATACTCTTAATCTAACTCCCCTGTGAGATGTTTCTCTTCAGGTTCTTCGAACCCTGGTCTGGTAGAACATAATTTTTTATGTTTTCTAATTGTACTTATGAAATTATGAAATCATGTTGTATCTTTCATTTCGATTGGGTGTATGTATGGACGATTTGTAATAGGGATTGAGATTATGAAATCATGGTTGAAGCATTCATTAAACCCTAAATGTAGATGTCTGAGTCTAGATTTATTTTTTAACTGTTGAGAAATTCTGCAAGGACACTTGATCTTCTTAAGAACATAGAAAAAAGTTCTAAGTTGTTTCACTTAATTAGTCAAAAAGCATCTTATTCTGGAACCAAAAGACTAGTTAGAGCATATTAAACATTGAAAGTGTATGTATTTATGAAATCAGCCATTGATTCATTTTGCATTTTGATCATCACACAACCTCTTTGATAGAAACCAAAATCCAATAATAGATAAATGAAACTCAAATATGAGATATATAGATCTAGGAAGCTATTTGATTACTAAATGGAAATAAGAACAAATCAGAAAGGAAATCCAAATAATTATCCTCCTGCCCTAATCAGAAAAGTTCTCTCAAGAGAAACTTCCTGCACAAAGACCAAGTCGATAATCAAAGTTACAAAATACTAAATGATTCAATACTCTTAAGAATTAAAAATCTATAAAAAGCTTGCCTGTTTGTTTAAAGCATCCAAAGTTTCTTCATTGAGGTCATTACCAGCAGTGATTCCAGTCTTTCCAAACCTCGGAACTCCAAATTCCATTCCAATTATTTCAAAGAACTTTCTTTTGTCACATGAAAGATAAGCAAGATCACCAAAATCCAACCGAATTCCCTTTGCTTTATACCTATACAAATAAATACATCAATTAACATATTAATTATTATCATTAAAGTTTAAACCTTGTGTATCATAAAATAGAAAAAGACAATAATACCCTAGATCATTTAGTGCTAGAAGAACAACACAGAAGTTAGGAACACCACTCTTCATCACTGTGTGTGAAGGTTGGATCTTCCAAAAAAAATCACGTATTAAAAACCCACCCAACAATCTTTCTCCGAACTGGGTATCAACTATCAGGTTAGAGCTGCTACTCTCCACCAATACCAGCAACCATTGCAATCATCAAGGTGCGTTCATTGGAGAGTGCAACCCAATTGTTTTATCCCTCCGATGCCTTTCAGATATAATATTTGCTAATTTGCTGTCATCATCTGAGCTTCCCAGTCTTCCACGAACACCCTTTCGAATCAAAAGATGTAAAATACCCCGATTACCCTTTCTATCTCTCTTTATCTGTGGGTGTGTTTGCAAAAATAGAAATAAACCTCTTTGATTTCGAATTTCATTATCTCACCTCTTCATCACTTCTATAACCGTCCCTCTCCCTCTAAATGAGAAATCTTTGTTGATTAGATCTGAAAAGCGGAGGAAGAGAAAAGACATCATGAACCTCGGAAAAATTTGACCAGGTAATACTTGTCTTATGTTTTACTTCATATATGTTCTTCTGTTACGCCTATTCCACTCCGATCCCAACTTAATTTTCCAACATAGTTAAGGTTTCACATAGTTGCTCTCGACTTGTGTTTTTGTTGGAAATATTTTAATTAAACTACTACGTTTGTTAACATCTTTGATTTTTTTGGAAGATCCAACCTTCACACACAATGAAAAAAAATTATCTGATAAGTGTTTGCTGACATGCAAACTACGTGGCATGTACTTGGCAAATTATTAAAAGGTTAAGGTCATATAATAACTCACGTATTTGTACTTTCTTACATATATTTTTTAGTTAAAATACTTCAGGCCTCAAGTATTTTATGCAAAAAAAATAATCCCTGTCAATTTTCATCACATACAAAAAATTTCAGGAGTGAAAATGTAACACCCAATGCACAAAGACCAAATTACCCTTTGCCTAATGCCTACCTTTTGCTTATGACTACCTTCAGCAGTTTGTTTTGTTTCAATAACAGTGCTACGTAGGGATGTTTCTGCATAAGAGCAAAACAGATATACTCTATCAATACCACCATCTTGAAGGTCCATTCTTTATCACATTCTCTATCAATACCACCATCTTGAAGTAGAGGCTTGTAAATAATGATATACTCATCAGACTTATCATATTCAATTTTCAAATAGGTGCATAATTTGCAAAAAAAGACAAACACAAAACTGCTAGCTAAAGAAAATTCTGATTTTATTGCAACAAATCTTCTGGCTACAAACAAACAAAACATTCATCTCATCGATCTTGTTAAAAATAAAGTCGATTCTTTGCCTTAATACAAAGCCAATTAATAATTGTTCATGTTTGTATATCAATAACAACTCTTTATTAGTTGATTGTACTAAGATATAACACCAATAAACATCAACCACTAGACAATTCAATTCAACAGTGGAACAGGGAACCAAAATAACATTGTGATCCGGAGGTTTAGGAGGTATTAATTCCCCTAAAGCATACAAACCTCTGTATGAAGAATGAACTAACTCTATATGTTTTTCCAATTGGACTCCAAAGCTGTACAAGGCTTCATTTGTTAAGCCTCCTATTAGCCCCTTAGATGGATCATTGACTCCTTGCGTGGAGATATCTGAAGTTGATTTAACTTCACTGACAAACACCCATGTACCAATCTCAGTAGAGAAGAGTAGTTTAATCTTACACCTGGGCTTATCAAGGTAGACCGAGTTATAAATAGATGGCAAGGAGATTGCAGGTACAATCAATCCTCCTGAATTGTAGTATTTAGCTTGCATGTGGGTCGATGAAAACAGAAAGCACACAATATTACAATTCGGTCCCTCCACTTTTCCCTTGTTTTCAAAGAAGATCCATTCTTTTGGCTAATGGCTACTTCCAAACATACATACATACATAATACATAGCCACACACATGTTCAATTCTTTTGGTCTCTCACACCTTTCTAAAACCAAAATATATACACCAACTTATCTTACTATCTTGTTTTATGAATATTAGTATTAAACCACTTTACAATGTTTATTTACAGCCAAGGGTCAGATTCAAAAACTACATTAAAACATGGGTTCTTAAATAATTATAATTTGTATAAACATGAGCATGCCTAATAAGGCAAGCCTATCTTCAACTTCTTTTCTGTACACCTGTATCAAACCACTGCCATCTGTAACTTGAAGCTTCCCATTTAACATTGTCTTGTATTCATCATCTGTAACTTGAAGCTTCTCATTAAACATTGAAAGTGTATGTATTTATGCTTCTAACTATTTTTGCTTGTAGGACTATTGGCAAGAGGATTAAAAGTGCATTGATCTGGGTGGTAACTACAGCTGTATGTGGCTTGGTGCTGTGCATATTATACGGTTAGTATCTCCTCCAATTATTAATTTATTCTTACAAGAAACATTTTCACTTATGATCAAATGCAATTAGGAGTAGAACCTACTTTTAGTCATTTAGAAGGTTGATGTCCCTGGTTTCCCATGCAAGTAGGTATGATGGGCACTGCCAAAAAAATTAGCTTACATGGCAAAAATTACTATTCTAGCTTTGCATTTTGTATACTTATAATAGGATTGATGAATGAGATGTTTCTAGGCTTTGACATAATCTGACTGTGGTTTGTACACTAAATGGTGTTCGTTAATTTTTTTCATAATTGTGCATTGCAATATGCATGTAGTTACAATGAGTTACAATTTTTTGTTACTTGCTGCAGGCTCAAAGGGTGATAAAGCAACAGTTTCTGCTATAAATTACACTGATATTCCACATACTCAGGTAAGAAAAGGAATTTATTTTTAATCTATCTATTTTTTAGGGTACATAAGTTTTTTATTTTTCATTTTCTAATATAGATTCTATTATATTATTTTGATTAAAAATTCACTTTTGTGAATATTCGTTTAAAATATCCAAGCCTTTTTAACTTAACATTAAAAACAATCAAAAGCCTAACATATATTGTACATACTTTACAATAAATACATATAACATATAGCTCAACAGAATGAGATTAAAAAGAATGTCATCCAAAAAGCTTCTTGCTACTCTACAAGCAATACATATAACACCTGCACCTCTTCTTTTCTAACAGATCCATCATGTTCACCCTTTAACAGGATTCATACAAATCAATTCAATCATATTATAACAAAAACAATAATTAATCTATAACTAAACTTATTACAGATTCTAAAAACAACCTTGAGAAACAGAGAGTTTACCTGTGATGAAAATTTTATAACAAAAACAATAATTACTCACCCTTTCACAGGATTCATACAAATCAATTCAATCATCTTTAAATAATAATAAAATGATAATTAATCGACTTGTGATGAAAATTTTACTAACCTCAATCTCCCACATTAAATCAGGAATGGAAACAAGTAGAAACATCAACTCATTAACCAACAAAGACAGAAGAGAAAGAAAGAAAGAAAAAAACAACAAAGAACAGCCATACCTATAGATCTTAGGTACTCACCCTTTAACAGGATTCATACAAATCAATTCAATCATATTATAACAAAAACAATAATTAATCTATAACTAAACTTATTACAGATTCTAAAAACAACCTTGAGAAACAGTTACCTGTGATGAAAATTTTATAACAAAAACAATAATTACTCACCCTTTCACAGGATTCATACAAATCAATTCAATCATCTTTAAATAATAATAAAATGATAATTAATCGACTTGTGATGAAAATTTTACTAACCTCAATCTCCCACATTAAATCAGGAATGGAAACACCACTATAAATTAACCAACAAACATAAATATTTATACATTTGTAGAAACATCAACTCATTAACCAACAAAGACAGAAGAGAAAGAAAGAAAAAAAAAACAACAAAGAACAGCCATACCTATAGGAACTTCTTATGTAGTATTAATCACAATTAACATCAAACATAAATATTTATACATTTTTAGAATGTAACTGTCAACTGACAGTTAATACCTAATTTTAAACAGATTGACCACCCAAGGGTATAAAGGTCAAACCCATAAATTATGAAATAACGGGTTTGCAGGTGGTTTTGTGCTGGACACATGTTTAGCCCATTTCTAACTTTAAAATTTCTGCAAAAAAGATCATATTCAAAATTTTAAAAGTATTTCTAATTTTCAAATTTCTGTAAAAGTTCATAAAATTTTATAACAAACACATAAAAATATTCAAACAAGCTGAAAAAGTAACTGGATGCTGAAAAAGTAAATGATAACCTATACAGTTTTGTTCCCTGCTTCAGTTTTGTCACTGTACAGTTTTGGCCCCTGTATAATTTTTTTGTCCCTGTATAGTTTTGGCCCTGTACAGTTTTGTTTTTGCATAGTTTTTGTCCCTAAACATGCGTAATCATTATTGCTTTAAATGTTAAATAATTATGTAGGTTGGCAACAAATGTTTAATGGATAAATCATGGATTTCCTCTAGTAGATTATCAAATGCATATGATGAAGGTGTGAATGCTTTTCTAGAGTTTGCACAAACTAATAATCCAAAGTTAGATGTTATTCCATGCCCTTGTGTAAATTGCATCAATTTGTGTCACCACTCAATTGACAATGTCCGTTATCATTTGTTTGCCCACGGCTTCGATGAGAATTATAAGATTTGGTCTTTCCATGGAGAAAAACAACCCAATAGTGATTCTAGATGCCCTAACAATTCCATTCCTCCTGATGCTATTTATACAAAGGATATGCTTCATGATGCCTTCAAATACGTAGACGATGAACCTGATTCGTTGAAATCACTTCTTGAAGAGTGTGATAAGCCACTTTATGTAGGGTCAAAGTATAATGCACTTAGTGGATTATTGAAATTCCAACATTTGAAGGGTCAATTTGGATGGTCTGATGCTAGTTTTGATGCTTTGTTGTCTGTCCTAAAAGATATCTTACCATCAAACAATACCATCCCTAGCTCGATATATGAGTCCAAGAAGTTGCTAAAAGGAGTAGGTCTACAATATGAGAAGATTCATGCATGTGAAAATGATTGTGTTCTATTCTGGAAAGAACATAAAGATGCTTCTCATTGTCCAACTTGTGGCACTTCTCGTTGGAAGAAGAATTCCAAAAACGTACCTTCAAAAGTTTTGTGGTATTTTCCTATCATCCCTAGATTTAGAAGAATGTTTTCAATACCACAAATTGCTCATGACTTAACTTGGCATGCACAAGGTCGGGTCAATAGTGGGAAGCTTACTCATCCTCGCGATACCCCTTCTTGGAAGCTTGTTGATAACACGTGGAAAGAATTCGGACAGGAAAAACGAAATCTTAGATTAGCCTTGTCTGCTGATGGTATCAATCCACACAAGTCATTAAGTTCCAAGCATAGTTGTTGGCCAGTTATCCTAATAACATATAATCTACCCCCTTATTTGTGTATGTCAAGAAAATTCATGATGTTGACTCTGTTGATATCCGGGCCAAACCAACCTGGTAACAATATTGATGTCTACTTGGCACCATTGATAGAAGATCTAAAGCTCTTGTGGGAAACTGGCGTTGAGACTTTTGATTCTCATAAGAAAGAATACTTCAATTTAAGAGCAATATTACTTTGGACTATAAGTGATTTTCCCGCGTATGGTAATCTTTCGGGGTGTGTTACCAAAGGTTATTATGCTTGTCCAATATGTTCAAAGAATACTTGTTCACAATGGTTGCCAAAGTCCAAAAAAGTATGCTTCCTTGGGCATAGAAGATTCCTACCACTTGAACATCCTTTTCGCAAAAGAAAAAAACATTTCAACAATCAACAGGAGCACGATTTTATGCCACAACCATCATCAGCTGAAGAGATTTATGACTATCTGGCGGGATTTGAGACTACATGGGGTAAGAAGATAAAGCCAAAGAAGGTAGTATCAAAGAAGGTAGGATCAAAGAAGATAAAGTTAAAGAAGATAAAGTCAAGGAAGGGAGTGTCAAAGAAGGAAACGCCAAAGAAGGAGAAGACAAAGAAGAAAAAAGAAAGTATCGACGAGAGATCTAAATTTTGGCATAAAAAGTCAATTTTTTTTGAACTTGAATATTGGAAGAAGTTGCCTGTTCGGCATCAGTTAGATCTCATGCACATAGAAAAAAATGTGACCGAGAGTGTTTATGGGACAGCGTTGAATTTGCCTCACAAGACGAAGGATGGATTAAAAGCACGACAAGATCTTGAAGCGTTGGGCATCAAGACTGAATTACGACCTGAACCAAAAGGGGATCGACATTGGCTTCCGCCTGCCAAGTACACATTGAATTCTGCAGAGAAACATCTATTTTATGAAACCCTGTCTAACATAAAAGTTCCTTATGGGTATTGCTCTAATTTCAAGAATCTCGTGTCGGATGATGTTTCAAAGATGAATGGTTTGAAGTCTAATGATTGCCATGTACTAATGCAACAACTTCTTCCATTTGCAATCAAAGGGGTGTTAGATGTGAAGGTGCGGAGAACAATCCTAAGCCTGTGTCATTTTTTCAATGAGTTGTGTAGTAAAGTTGTTGATGTTAGTAAGCTAGGCAAGTTGCAAAGTGACATCGTATTAACATTATGTTTGTTAGAGAAGTACTTTCCTCCTTCATTTTTCGATGTCATGACTCACTTGATGGTGCATTTAGTTAGAGAGGTGAGGTTGTGTGGCCCGGTTCATTTTAGGTGGATGTATCCATTTGAGAGATACATGAAAACACTTAAAGGGTATGTAAGAAATCATCATCGACCCGAGGGTTGCATTGCAGAGTGTTATGTGGCAGAGGAGGCCTTAGAATTTTGTTCAGACTACTTAAAAAACAAGAAATCAATTGGCAATCCTCATGAGCGTGTTGATGAAAGAATCCGCAGTGGCAAGCCTTTATCAAAGGCTACAATTGATGCTGTAGATGCTCAGTTACTTGATCAAGCTCATCTTTATGTATTACGAAACACTGCTGTTGTGGAGCCGTATATAGAGTAAGAATTACATGAAACTGTATACTCTTATACCATTATCTATCATATAAAACATTCTTTTAACTTGTAATACACTTCAGGCAGCATATGTTGGAATTGAAGGATCTGAACCCCCGTCATGCTCGCAAGAGTACATGGTTGCAGAGCCAACATAGTCGGACATTTATTAGTTGGTTTAAGAAAGAGGTTTGTTTTTAAAATAAGAATGTTAGAATTACAATATTTTTAATTATTTTTTTGAATTACATTAATTATATATTTTTCTATTAGGTTGGAAAACGTTTGGCTAACGGGGAAGATATTTGTGATGATGTTCGTTGGTTGGCCAAAGGGCCTAATTTTGCTGTTACTAAATATAGCGGTTTTGCCATAAATGAATATCATTTTCATACAGCATCTCGAGATGAGTCTAGAACAACTCAATGCAGTGGAGTGTCTTTAGTTGCACATACCATGCAGATTGCTAGTGCAAAAGACTCCAATCCTGTGTATGGTGCTGTAACTTACTTCGGCCGTATAAAGGAGATATGGGATCTTAATTATCACATGTTTAGTATTCCTGTATTCATGTGTGATTGGGTTGATAGTCGTGGAGTAAAAAAGGATGATTTAGGATTCACGGTAGTTAACTTTGATAGGCTTGGTCAAAAGTCTGAACCCTTCGTATTAGCTAGTCAAGTCAAACAGGTTTTTTATGTTCAAGATCAAGAAGATGAGAATTTGCATGTTGTTGGATTCACACCTCATAGGATGTACAAGTATGGATCAAATGGTGAAACTGATGATATGTTGGAATTTGATGTTACTTTTGATTTAACACAAGACTCCGCTTTATTAGACCTTGATGATGATTTTTTGTGTACGCGTCCGGATGGCGAGGGCATATTAGTTTAAATAATTATTTTTGCAGAATAATAAAGTTTTTGGTATGTTTTTATTTCAGATTTTGAATGTGATTAATCAATGTCCAACTGCAACAAATAACAACGTACTTAATTTAATTTGAATCTTGTTGAAACAGGTTGTGTTTTTGTGACATGGAATCAGATTCAGCTTCTGATCACGAGGACTCCAAACAAAGAGGTCCGACAACAAAGACAAAAGCTAATAAAGTGAAGCTTGTAATAACTTACAATAAAAAAGGTGTCCCGGTTGGAAAGGAAGCCACAAAACTGTCTACTTTTGAGGGTTTGGTTGCAAGAACAATGGTTCCCATAACATATGACTCGTGGCTGGAAGTTGGTGAGGAAGTAAGGGAAGGATTATGGCAATATGTTTTGGTAAGTCTCTGTTTTCTTCCTGTTATTACCTTTGTTCAGATATGTTTTTGTCCCTGTTTTTGTCCCTGTTCAGATTTGTTTTTGAACCAACCTTTTTTTTATGTTTCAGGAAAAGTTTGTAGTTGACCCAAAGAGCCGGAAGCAAATTCTCCAATCGATCGGGAAGAAGTGGAGAAACTTCAAGCATTATCTATATGCAAAGTTCATTAAGAACCGAAGTAAAGATCCCAAGGCAAATCTATTCAAACCTCCGAAAGATTATCCGTTTATAAAGAAAGAAGATTGGAAAGTTTTTGTATCCCATAGAGTTACAAAGAAGTGGGAGGTTTGTTAAACTTTTCTTATATGCATTTTTAGTTACAATTTTAATGTTTGTATTTATAATTTTAATGTTTCTAATGCAGGAGAAAAGTATGAAAGCTAAAAATACTCGTGCACATCATAAATACAATCATCGTTTGAGCAGAAAAGGATATGCTGGACTCATTAATGACATTGTATGATTCCCACTAAATATTGATTATTTTATTTGTATATATTTATGTTAATTGATTTTGTTATTCTTGATAATTTAGATGCAAGAAACCGGCAAGACGGAAGAGGAGATTGATAGGACAGTGCTGTGGAAAAAAGCACGAGAGTTGAAGACAGGAGGATACGATGCAGATGTGAAGACGATTGTTGATAAAATTGTAAGTTTCATTAATTCCCAAATATATAAAAAAACATAACATTTGTCCCATTTTATTTTTCTAACATTTGTCCCATTTTATTTTTTTACAGGATGAGCTTCAGAAATCGGGAAGCTTTGGAGAGGTTACATGTGGAACACATGATGTGCTTACAGAGGCGTTGGGTACTCACGAACAACGTGGGCGTGTACGAGGGATGGGTAGATTTATAACGCCACAACAATACTTTTATTTACCCAAGAATGTTAAGTATTACTTGGAGATTGAGAACGAGAGGGTGGATAAACGAATAAACAAACTTGAAGACGACTTGGAGAAACTAAAAAGAGGTGTACTTAATGTTTCTGAAGCTGCAAGTTGCCAAATAGGGGGCGTCATTGAAGATTTTGAAAAACAACCACAGAATGAATCACTTGTAAGTCCTTGAAGACAATTATGAAAAATATATTTAAATAATTTTCTTTTTCTACAAACTAACATACTATATTTTGCAGGATAATTCATGTCTTCTTGCGGTTGAATTTGCTGCAAATGTGGTTGCTAAAGGAACCATAATGAAAGCATCGGGTATTTTGAAATATATTTGCATTATTATTATTTATATATTTTCATTTTTTAGAAGACTGAATCTTAATTATTTTTTATGTTTATGTAACAGATGAAAACATTGAAGTTATGATTGAAACAATTTTGCAAGGAGAAGCTTTAGTACCCTTTCCACTTGAAGAGGAGTTCATTGTGAAGGTCAAAGATGCACTGGGACACATACTAAGCTGGCCAAGACACTTAGTTATTCGATGCTCTGACCTGGTAATACTATTTGAACATATTTTCCCTTGGTTATCTTAATTTTTCTGATATTTGAGTGACTTCTTAATTTTTTTGGTAATACTATTTGTATTTTTGATTGCATTTGTAGGGAAAAGTGGTGGCGAAATCTGTGAAAAAGCATGCAACACCAGTGAAGAAAGCTGCAACACCAGTGAATGAAGATGTAACACCAGTGAAGGAAGATGCAACACCTGCAAAAGAAGAAATAGGAAGTAATAAGAAAGAAAAACAACCATGTGATATGGAAGGAGGGAATGATGTGGAAGAAGGGAATGATGTGGAAGAAGTACTGATTGGGATAGAAAAGAAGATTAAAAAGGAGAAACAAAATGTGACCGTTCAGAGAAGGTGGACCAGAGCACAGATGAAGACAAGGATAAGGATTGAGAACAGTAGTATTTTGAAAATGACTGCAATGATGGCTGATGGACAAGTTACAAAGGTTGATTCTATAAGAGTGCAGAGTGAGAATGATCTTTTTGGGTACGATAGTTACACGTACTTAACTTGGGATGATTTTGAAGCAGTTCTTACAATGGATGAGCTGACAGGTGCTGTTATTGTGTCTTATATGATGTAAGTGCAAGAAATTTAATTTAAATAACAATGTGTCTTAAAAAAATGTTTAATGAATTTAGTGTTTGTATGATAACAGGGTGTTGTTTAACAAATTGAAGTATGGCTCCCCAGAAAGAGACCATGGAATTTGCTTTGTGAACCCGGCAGTAATCTCACCAAGTACGCGTAAAGGGAAATCTAAGAATGTTGACGATGCAAGCAGAGGTTTAGCAGATCGATTGTCTAAAAGAAAGGGCAATGACATCATCTTTATGCCCTACAATCCTGGGTATTGTTATTTGACATTTTATTTTTAAAATGACTGCAATTATGTTATTTGACATTTTATTTTTTTTTGTGTTTTTTGTAGAAGACATTGGGTATTGGGTGTACTAGACATGAAATCGGATACTTGCTATTATCTTGATTCCTTGAGCTCTGGCAATTTCAATATGCAGTTGAAGCAAATTGTTGATTCGTAAGTAATATAAATTATCAAAACACTTGATGTGAGTACAATAAACGCATATTTGTTAATGTTTTTTTTATAGGGCAATGGTTTTGTACACTACACAAAGTGGATCCAACAAAAGGGTTAAACTAAATTGGGTTAATGTTACGGTCAGCACTTAATTCCTTATTGAAATTGTAGTTTTAACTTTATTTTTTGGATCAATTGAAATGATCATTTTATATGTAACTTTGTAGTGTCCAGTTCAGCCCGGATCTACCGAATGTGGCTACTACATGCTAAGGTTCATGAAGGAGATAGTGGAAGAAGGAATTGAAGTGTTGGTCAAAGACAATGTAAGGATATAGCATTCTACTTTCATTACTATAATTTATGGCATCCTTACTGTTACAGAATATTTTAATATGCTATTTTTTATTAATAAAAACAATATGCAAATGTTTTCACAGATCGGGGATGGCAAAGCTGAGTACACAACTGCTGATATCGATGAGATACGTGAAGAATGGTCAACGTTTGTTACAGGCTTCATTTATCGATGACATGTATGGTCTTTTGACAATGTATCCGCAAAACAATGTTATGGTTAACCACTAATGCTAGGTATGGTCTTTTGACATGTGTAATGTTAGGTAGTCTTTTGAGACACATGTACAATTTTTTGCTAACTTTTAGTAATGTTACTTAAGGTAACATGTAGTTACAACTTAGGTAATTCAACATATATGTAAAGTTTTGGTATATTTGACGTTTAGATGAAATGAATGTTTTGGTATATTTGTCATTTATTATGTGTATTCACGTTGTAAATGTGTGTTGTAAATGCACGTCGTAAAAACGTCGTAAAGGCGCGTAGTAAAAACGAGAGACGTAAGGTTACGACATGCATTTGAGCGTCGTCTTTGTTTATGACATGGCCTTCCTTGACGCGCATTGCGTATCATAAGAGCGCATCGTCTCTAGACGACGCGCATTGAGACGACGCGCATTTGAGCGTCATCTTTGTTTATGACATGGCCTTCCTTGACGCGCATTGCGTATCATAAAAGCGCGTCGTCTATAGATGACGCGCACTTGCACGTCGTCTATCTTTATGACATGGCCTTCCTTGACGCCCATTGCGTATCATCAGGGCGCGTCGTCTCTAGATGACGCGCATTTGCACGTCGTCTATCTTTATGACACAGCCTTCCTTGACGCGCATTGCGTATCATAAGAGAGCGTCGTAAATGCGCGTCGTAAATGCGCGTCGTCTCTAGACGACGCGCATATGCGCGTCGTCTATCTTTATGACATGGCCTTCCTTGACACGCATTTGCGCGTCGTCTGTGCCTTTTACGACGCGCAATGAGCGTCGTAAAAGGCCTTTTTTCTAGTAGTGTGATCAAGCCCACCACAAATAGTCAATAAGACTATTTGTCATGATTTACTAAAGTTTAGTCAATATGGTTATACTTACAGGCTTAAGTGTAATTCTGATACATTGGAAAATTTTCAATGTATGGAAGAACGAATGAGAAGAATCAAATTAGGCAGAAGGATAAAAGTTTCTCAAATCTGAAAAGATGGGAGAGTACTTTAGTATCATGTTATATGATCATCTTAATGATTAAGAGACCTTATCACAGTTCATCCTCTAAGTGCATTCTGATAGCTAAGAAGAGGAGCTACGAATTGTTGAAGTGGTCAAATCAAGAAGATGAGTCATACTTCGTTCCAAAACAATTCTTAGAGTCATACTCCAAGATTGTAACTTAAGTGACATATCTTAAAGAAGGTTTATTAACACTAGTCAAATGTAAGAGTTAAAGGTTATCTACTATTGTACATTTGAAATTGGTAAGTTGTGATGTTTTGGATAAAACAGAGACCAACTTAGACCAATTGTGTTTAAAGGTCTTGAAAGTCTCAAGAACTAATCAAGAATAAAACCTGAGGTTCCTCACTAGCACACGACTTGAGGTTTACAACCTATCGTGTTGACATATTATGTGCCCATTCCAGTTAAAGTTGGCTTTGCATATGAGTTCTTAGAGTTCTCAATTGGTTGCATAACAACTTGGAAGCAATGACAGGCCCTGTACTGCCAGGTGGCAAGAAGTTAAAATTGCATAAGTTCAGTCCATATGTGTTCAGATTTGTCATTATCCATGTCTTGTGACTAAGGTTTTGACAAATTCATATAGGTAGGAACTCATACACCATAAAAATATAAGTGTCATAAGGTTTCTCTCCGATTCATGAAAATGAGGGTGAGGAAACACTTCCACTAAGTAGATTTGTAAGTAGATAGTAATCTTTGCATTCTCAAAGTTGTTAGTAGGAACACTAACATGGACTTATGAGAAATAGCAAAGGTCTAAAAAATTAAGACTATGATTATGGAATCCCTTTTCATAGTTTTGAAATTGTTTAGACACACCTGTGAGCTATCTAAGATAAGGTGTATGATTTTGATAAAGTCTTATCAAAGCAATCTAGTATCAGAAATCTGAACTTTGGTAAAAAAAAAGTCAATAGCTGATTTCTGAGTACATGTCAAAGCTAGTGGGAGCATAAGTGTTATGCTAATAATCATCATGTTAGTGGGAGCATGATAATTATGATAAGTATTGCAAGTTAGCAATGTTAATTATAGAAAACAAAAGTTTCAATTCGTGAGGTTGCAGGGGTTGAAAAAGTTGTTTTGCTATGATTAAGGGAGAGGAAATTATACTTCATTTCAATTATGAAAAGCTTAGATTGAGTTTATAATCATTCTAAAGAGCTTATATTGAGATTTTAATCACCTTTAGTCAAGAATATATATATATATATATATATATATATATATATATATATATATATATATATATATATATATATATATATGAATTTCATGTTGAATTGGTTCAACTTAAAAAAATTCTATATATTGCGTTCTCAAAATTCGATTATGATTACGGCATCCCTTTTCATGGTAAAAATTTGAGAATATGGCAAACAAAAAAATTATTATGGCAAAAGACTGGTCTAGAACCATGTTTTTATGTGAAACATCATGAATCGTGTCTCATTTACTTTGGGTACAAGATCGATTACTTATGCTATAATATTTATTCTTTCTAAATTTTCCAAATGCCTTGGGGCATTAAGGAGGAAAATGTCTAGAATTGGATATGACTAAAGTGATTAAGCAATTGTCGAGGATAATTTAAGTTTTACCAAAGATTGGTTGCTCAAGGACAGTTGGAAGTATAGTGTGAATTTTGGAAGGGCCATATTGACATAGTCTGAAAAGAGGCAACTCTTGTTCAGAAGTAGTAGTCAAAATGGGAATATAGAGTTGTCTCTATAGATAGAAGCAATCTGTGTAAGATTAGAAAGAACTTAGTGAAAGAAGCATGTTCAAAGAAATGCATACTTTGAACATAAGGCTTTGTGTCCATGGAGTAGGTCTTCATTGGAATACCCTGTAACGGTTGTTGACAAGTCTTTGTGACTTTGTACACACTCATTGCAAGAGGGTAGTGCATTTAAGTTTAAAGCCTAACAAGTTTTCAATTTGGGAGTGTGAAATTAGAATCATTGAAATTTTGGTCAATTGGTTTATTTCACAAAGTAAGGATCATAGATAAACATAAAGTGCATACTTGGTGTATGGCAAAGCTATTGTTTTGAAAAACATGGTGTACATGCTCGGAGCATGGGACAACTATTGTTTTAATTCAAGAATAAAGTTGATAGCTGAAACAGTATGCAATGAATAATGTGTAATCATATGGTGATAAATAAAAGGTGTTTTATTCATGTTCATAGTTTTTGATACCATATTAGATTCATTTATTATTGTGTTTCACTTTGCATGTTTTGACTTCCATAATAACTAGGTTATTCTTTCGGAATGACTAAGTTATTCAAAACCATCCACAGTCGGTCATATGTTGGAAGTAGATATGAATCAAGAGTGTCATGGGTTGGCTTGTAGAGGTCCAAGTTGGTGGACAAAGTTTTGCTACAACGCTCATGAGTGCTCATATGTTCTGAGTATTGGATTCAACCCGCACTCATTTGAATCACTTCGTGGATTTTATCAAGAGTGATCATGAGACGATAATATCTTATATTCTTCAAACCTAGAGATATGAGTTGTTACTATAAGTTGGTTGTACATTGATTGCGCGAAAACGCATTGGTGACTCGATGTTATAAAGCGTGTTTTTGTGTATGATTCAGCAACTAGTAGAACAAGCCATATGAGTCGAAGTTTATCCATTCCTTTTACCTTCAGGATAAAAGCAATATCTGTGGGCCCCTCGATGATTCAACGATGACACATATGAGTGCTTGGCCAAGCCAGGACTGATTTGATTTGTTCAATCAGTCAGTCGTCATAAATCAGAAATCGGGAAACAACGGATGGATAGAGAGAATGATTTACAATCCATGTCTCAGTCCATATAATATCTAGAATGGAGGAATATATGATCCCTTATCTAATGGACAAGTCATTGACAAAGGTCAGAGTTTATCTACGAGGTCAGAGTTCGACGGAAGCTTTTGAGAGCTACGATTGCCAGTTGGTTCTTGAAGTTATACGCAATAATAGTTTTAGACTTATCCAAGTAGGAGACTGTTGGATTAATTTCTAAGTCCATAACTATAATTGGTAAGACTTGACCCGACCCGGCATGGTCCATTTGGGTTGCATGGCATCATGCATTTTGGATAGACTATAATGAGAGAAATAACACTTAAGGTTTGTTAATATATTATAAGTTATAATATATTAATAAGATTATTTAATTAGTATTGATCAAGAATTAATCTAGAATTAATTAAGTGATCAAAAGAAGACTAATTAAATATATGGGTTGATTGTGTAAATCATCCATACTTGTATAGTGGGCTAATGCTCCATGGATTATCAAGTTGGGCTAAAACCCATAGGATGCTCCATGGTGAATTTGAACCCATGGATCCAAGGAAATGGAAAGTCATGACAATTAGGGTTTACACTAATTGTAACACTATATAAAGATCATACTCTTGAAAAATCGGCCACTATGAAGATAGAGAAGGGCTAGCCGATTTCAAGTGTTCTATATTTCTCTCAAGGTTATTCCAAAAGCAATTGATGTTGTGTGAACCATTTGAGGTGTCACACTTGGGGCACTAGGAACTCAAGCTTCATGAAGTATTTCTACATTAAAAGAGGTATGTATTCTAACTTGTTATGTTTCATATGAATCAAAGTTTTGGATGCTAGTTAGTATAATACCTTGGATATTCATATTTGCATGTATAATAGAGAAAACATAGATCCAAGGTATTTAGGGTTGCATGTACACTTAGGAGTGTTAGAATGCTCAAAACCCAACAATAACCCCTTTAAGGGTCAACTCTGGTCAAAGGTCAACATTCTGGTCAAAGTCTACATTCTAGTCCAACTCAATCTTCTGGTTGACTCAACTCGCCGAGTTGGTCCATCAACTCGTCAAGTTCTCGGGTCCAAAAAACTCTAAAGTCTCGACCATACTCGTCGATTTCTTCCACGAACTCGTTGAGTTCCCCTTCATACAAGTCAGGGCATTTCACTCACAACACGCTGAGTTCATCCTTGAACTCTTCGAGTTCCTCTTCATATCAGTTGGGACATTTTGTTCTCAACTTGCCGAGTTCATCCTTGAACTCATCGAGTTCCTCTTCATATCATTCGGAACATTTTGCTCTTAAATCGCTGAGTTCATCCTTGGACTCATCTAGTTCTTTGATCTTCAAATTCATAAACACGTCCAACTCGCTGAGTCATATTCTAGACTCGACGAGTTTGCTCAGTAACAACAAAGGTTGGGGAACCATGACCTAACTCGCCAACTCGTACGAACAACTCATCGAGTCCCCCAAAGTCCAAATATGTTGAGTCGTTTCTAGTCGGGTTCAAGGCTTCCAAACCATAGATATGGCCTCCTAGCATCAATATAACACGTAAAGTTACAAACTTTACGTTCATGCATGGGTTATTTAGCTCAAAAAGACTCTAAAAGTGGTTCATATGATGCGTGGGACTCCCATGGCCATAAGGTTCGCACCTTTATGCAATGAAGTCCCTCAAAGACTCTGGATCTGAATTTATTACCCCAAAACATGCTTGCATCCATGAATGGTTCCATAATATGCACCATATTGCCCTAAACTACCCCATGAAGAGATCTAGTAAACAAATAGACTAGGTACAGACTTTATACCTCCAATGAACTAGAAATGAAGTTCTTCTTCTGGATCTAAAGCTCCTTCCTTCAACCAAACACTTCTAGCTTCCAATCCTTCAAGAAAACACGAAAGAATCACTCCTTTTTCACTCACACACACTCACAAAGCTCTTGATCACAATTTAGGGTTTGATGGACTATGGGAGGCGATAATGGAGGCCACAATGGGGGTGTTAAGGTCTCTAAATAGGGTGCAAACCATGAAAAATAGGGTTTCACTATGGCAGCTCTACTCATCAAGTCGAGGCCTCTCGACTCGTCGAGTAGACTTCAAGTCCCGCGTCCAAAATCCCATTCCTACTCAACGAGTTTGGTGTCTCCAACTGGTTGAGTCCCTTTAAAAAAATGAATAATTCTTTATTAAAATACATACCAGTAACTGGGCGTTACAACTTCCTTATATGCTAAACCGATACACTTCTGGTATAATTCTGAAGTTCCAAATTTACCCGACACACACACAGGTAGAATCATTCCAAAACATGATCACAAGGGCTCTTCCTACCACCAGAACCAAAAACATCCCTTTTCCCATGAACCCTTCAGTTGATGTCCATGGCATACAGATTCCTTAATTCATATCTTACTAAAATAAATGCCATGTACGAATACACCCGTGATTCCCAACGCAAGTTTCCACAAAAAGCCAACTCAGTACATTATTCATAATCGGAGATCAAAGGATTTACACTTGCATTTCATCTAAAAATTTCAGATTACTGGCAACCCTTTACTAAACCTGGATATAAAGATCCCCAACCACCACTGAGACTTCCAGTCTGGAAACTGGTCCAATCACCAGGTTCCTAAGAGTCCAAATGAAAAGGCTACCCTAGCCTATTCATCACTCTACGCCACTCACTGACCACATAACTATTCCTACGAAAACCATGATCTAATACTTCGACCCAATCGGTCTCTACTGGTTCCCACATATATCGTCATAATCACATAGGTATCGCCCACGAGTCCCACCTAGTCTATACCAACGAACGGGCCATGCTCATGGGTCCTACCCCTACTCAAGCTACATAGTCCCAACCCTGGATCGGACCCCAATGGTCATCCTCCTCCTCCTAGGACAGAGAAATTCTCTCTGACAATCATGTATGTCCTGCCCAAGGCACGAGCTGATCCTCCTTTATACTCATGACCA
The DNA here is from genome assembly GCF_051521515.1 of Lactuca serriola. Lineage (NCBI taxonomy): Eukaryota > Viridiplantae > Streptophyta > Magnoliopsida > Asterales > Asteraceae > Lactuca > Lactuca serriola. Next base: position 159,936,353 of record NC_136416.1, on the reverse strand, counting down.
CCTCAAAGATAGTCTACCTCAAATTGGTGAATGCTACGATCCCATCTAAGAATTACAACACTTCTATCCTATCTGCCAATCCAGTGAATGCTATAGCCATCCCATAGTCTTACAACATGTCTAACCAGCCATGGTTACCACCCATGGTCTTACCACACCAATACCATGTCAACCCTAATCATACTGAGTCGAACTCGTATCCGACTGAATTCCAATCAGGTGTTCATGTCATGCTTTGAACCCCAAAGCCTTCATCAAAAAAGAACGGTAAGCGAGGCTCTAACACAACCCTCAACCCAGATCCAACCATAAGCATGTTATACATCACAAAGAAGACATCGACTAGCTGTTGGAAGTTTCATGAACTCCCAACTTACACAACTTCAATCCAGACGACCACTTGAGTCGTCTCTCCTACTAACTGGGATGTGAAACGCACTCAACCCAGCTTCTAGAATTCTAAACGATTCTCCCCCACTTAGATTCAACGAAACTCTGCCATCCCACAAAAATTAATATATTCCTAACCCATCTTACCTTGATATAACACGAACTGACGATGAACTGCGCTTACCAATACTAGCGTTCTATTACTAGCCAATCTCGATGATCGCCCAACTCTTGAAATCCAGATGAATACTCCCCGGACTCCTAGCAAGTCCGATAACCCCAATCACTTCCTATGATAATGCACTAAATCCTTAAGTCCTATATGCTGGTGACAAAGACCATAACCTGTGCTCTGAACTGGCGAATCTTCACCCTTACTCCCCATCCTCCACAGAATCTCTGAATTCTAACCATCACCAACCCTTGCGATAGTAAAATTCCCATAGTACTTCCACTGACCAAACACTCTCATGCGGTTTCCAACTTCATCTCCTTGCTACCGTTTGTTCCCTTGCAACGGTAGTGATTGGATCCAAAGGTCCTGCCGTAGACGACTGCCAATCCCACCTGAACAATGCTATCACACCTGCACTCCAAATTTGTTGAAGAACTAATCCTGGTGATTAAACTAAAGATCTTTCAATCAAAACCCATGAGCTGACCCCAACAAAGAATCGGATCAATCAACCAAACAATGGAATCCCGCTCATCAAGATATGACCCACGAATAACTCTTGGCATGAAAAATGACATATAACAATTCTTGATAATACAACCTAGGAAAAAACAGATAACTAACCCGGAGATAACACTTACCTATACCCAACAAGATATCAAAGCAAGATAGATACAGATAATAATCAAGTGAAGAGCAAAAGATAATGTACCCACAAGAACATCTCATGAAATCTTGTCCTTCTCTCCCGGCCGAAACAGTTGCGATGGAACCTTAGCTTCCATCCGCACCTATCGCACATATAATTTCCGTGCACATGATCATGTGCCCCTTCATCCTTCGTGCAACCATCACGGACCTCGGGTCTCTAAATCTAGCGATGGAAACTTCCAACTACTCAGATCGACGAGTCGGGCCATGGGTCCGCTTCCTCTTCCCCAGTTGCCTATTTGAACCAATCTCCTACTCTTGGGTTACCCCGACCATCCTATCAAGCGTCTGAACAACCAAGGTCTGACCCTCGAACCCAGCGACCAATCTATTAGTGAAACGCCTAATGATGTCGGGTAACTCTTTGCATAGGGCTCACGAAACCACTGTGGCAATCCAATCATGGGGTCGATCCCTCTGAAAACATGGTGCATAACCCATCTCAGATCCCATATAACAAGAATTAGCAATAGGATCCTCCTTACTAAAGGATTCTAAGGTTGCACAAGCTTTGGGCTCCAGGTAAGCTCCCAACTGCCCCGTTGCAATCTCAGTCTGAAAATCCCTGAGACGATCATCCACGAGCTCCAAAATCTCCTCTTTGACCAAACCAAAGATCACAGGAGTACATTACAAAATACAACGGGTGACCTCCGATGAGTTGAACTCCCTTATGCGCTCATCGATGGGCCCAACACCTACACCTGAGCCTGAATCTGAACCCGAACCTCCTTCCCGAGTGCTCATCACCAATCACTAGAACAACCATATAAATGATCAAAACATATATAAGAATTCTCATCCCACTGACTTCCTAGATTCTCCAAGACTCTCCCCGATTCAAGTATGGATCCTGTGCTTTCAGTAGTATGGGCTCAATGTTACCTTCCACACTTATCCATACTTTCCTCAAGAATCATCCTGAATCCTCTAAGTCACATTCTCAACTGATAATATAATACTCTCTAAACAGTGAAACTAAACCCACCGAATCACTTCCTAGTATTTCCTAGGTTTCCAACCACACCCTACCATCACATGCTGAAGAGCTCCCTATAATGTCAATTACCCACCTCATGAATACAATCACATGCAACAGAGTAAGATAATCCTTCGAGTAGAAGACTCATCCTTACAATGGTAAAACTCAAACAAGAGTTGCACATTAGTGTCAAATCCGTCACTTTGAGATTATCGAACCCTTGTCACATGTGACTTGACATATTCACTTAATAACTAACTCACATCACTTAAGAGTTCCACAAAGCACAAATCAAGCAATATTCATGTAGTAACATTCCAATCCATAGAATAACCAAGAACATCCAATCTCTCACATTACAACTTCTGCTAGGAACTTCCACTCTCGCTTCTGATTCGCTTACACATAAAAATTATACCCAAACTAGCATCACATGTTTCCCAGGCTACAAGGCATCATGTATCAGGCCAATCTATAACTGACTGATCAAAACTAGCAGACAAGTCTACAAGCTCATATAATAGGCATACAAAGCATCTCTCTGAGCATTCTATCATGCAAACACTGAGCAGATCCTTAGCCCTAACTAGCATGCGATTCAAAGATTCATAAATTAAATCATATCAGATAACATGTATTGGTTTTCAGGAAAAACATATTTAAGCTCGGTCGATTGCATGTACCACACCATTTTTGATTAGAAAGCCCTTTCTTTAAAAACATTTATTTTTGAAAAACTTTACCAAACTCTCAGTTTGAGTTCATACATACTCGACAGTATGTCTGAATCCCTCAAACCAAGGCTCTAATACCAACTTGTAACATCCCAAAAAAATAAGACTCGAAATCTTTCATTTTTACATTCATAAAACAGTAAACCATATCATTGTCATAAAAAAGGTAATCAAATCTTATCAATACATCATCATTATAAAAGTAAATCACAAAATACAGAATCGACTGGTGTGTCTCTGCAATCATCTCGGGCTCTTACCTTGAAACCAGAAGTAACTGAAACATAAACTAAAAACCATAAGAACAAAGCTTAGTGAGTTCCCCAAAGTACCACATACCACACACATTAAGCAAATAATAGGCCACGCCCAATGAGTGTAACGGTCCACGCCAACACTTGCATAACGGGCCCCACCCACTGACTATAATAGGCCCCGTCCATTGAGTATAACGGGCCTTGCCCAAACTTGCATAACGGGCCCCGCCTACTAAGTATAATGGGGCCCGCCCAGACTGTGACATCCCCAATTTCACGGCCAACAAAGACCGATTTATTTATGCATATTTAAATCAGAGTATTCTTTTCAAAAGAGTAATAGTGTGGAATTTGTTCCCAAAAACGTGACAATATCATCATAAAAGCATTTCCGAGGAAACATATTTATATTTAAAAACCTTGGGATGTCATGGTCAATACAGCAATATAAGCATAAATGTAATATTACATGTCTTACAAGTTTATAATTCAAATGGCCTATTCTCGTTTAAATATCTCTCCAGATTTAGGCTCATCACACCTATGCTCTTACGTCACTATCTGTGATACAAAGAAACTGAGTGGGATAGGCTTAGGAAAGCCTGGTAAGCACATAGGGTTTTCAACTCACAATACTATAACTAATTTGTTTTAATTATAAATTCACCATAAAAAATAACATAGTTACCCATTCCCGTTACTCTTACTCTCCAATTCTATAATGACGATCTCAGGAGAGCACCTGTGAGCAACGATAAACATTATTGCCTCAGGGATTTCTTAGTTATATATGTCATTAAGGAAACCATGGAGGGATAGAGTACACCGAATGAATACAACGTTCATTAACACCCACAAGTTGCGAGTCTCCTAATGTTCCCACTGGACTGTCTAGAATAACATCTGGTCGTCATCTATGCTCTGCTAGATGACAATTCACCATTGGTAAAATAGTACCTGAATGCCTTCACCCTTTTATTATTTCACTTTTTACAACTTATCACTACCCAATATATTTAAGGTACGATAAAATAAATAATTTAATATTTTTATAAAAAATCAGGTTCAGCTAAGTAAGTCAAGTAGAACACAAGTATTGTAAACACAAGTAATAAGCACTTATAACATTTAAGTAGTTAAATACTTGTATATATATGTAAGCTAAAATTAACTATGCACTCACCTGATGATACTCTGGGTGTGTATTTCAAATCGTACTTAATAACTTCTCAAGCTCTTATTAACTAAAATTCTCCCATCCAAAAAAATTTCTATTCTTTTTCTAAATTTAATAAAATGGTATGATTTAAAAACTCAAAAGTTGTTTCTATTTATACACTACCATAGTTAGGATAAGATAAATAAACAAAGTTACTAGGCGTCACTTAAATATTTCTTCCGTAAAGTTCCTCCACCGTTTTTCTCCATATATGCCTATTATTTTGCTTCACAAACACAACCTATTCATCATACGTGCACTATTCTAATTCCTAAGGCCACATATTATTTTTAATAAACACATATCCGTGCTTTCTACTTGTTTTATATAAATCACAATTATATCGCAACTTTAAACTATTTTATATATCTATATTTATTTATTTACTCATTATATTATATATATATATATATATATATATATATATATATATATATATATATATATATATATATATATATATATATATATATATAATTCGTTTAAAGTATTGAAATTCTCACGTTGTACAAACTCACGATAAAACCATTTACTATTATCTTTTTTTTATAACGAATAAAGAATTTGTCATAATACTAAAATTTTGAACTTACAAGATATGCCAATAGAATTTCCAATAGGATAATATATGAATTTAACGATTACAAACGTGACCTTACGACAACTTTATAATTGTAACATCAACTTTTGTTAAAAGTTGATATTGTTTTGGCTAACAAGTAACCAATCTTTATTTCATTGCTTTATCATACCAGGTCAGATTTAGGTGTACTTTATATCCACGGACTCGTGTTTATAATTACTATGACTTTCGTTCATATTACTTATTCTATAAAATCTTTTATTTTTAACTTTTATTTCAACCATATTTAATTATATAAAAATAAAATTTGTCCAATTTCCCTGCACATAATATATATAAACATATATACTCGAATAATTCTCTTTTACATATTCATAAAAAAAATAATACAATCGTTGACCGATGTACATATTTTACATTTATCCCAACCAGGAAACACGGGTGTTACAATTATCTCCTCGTTATGATGATTCTGTCTCGGAATCATGCATCAACAAGAAGACGTGGATAGCGATTCCTCCTGTCACTTTCTGTTTCCTAAGTAAGGTCCGGCCTATTCGTATGTTTTCATCGCAACAATACTAATTCAACCATCTTACGTCGTAGCTTTTTCGTCTTATGGTTAACAATTACGTCAGGCTCCTCAATTAGCCTCTTGTTTTCATGGATCCTTACCTCTGAAAGTGGAATCATATCGGGAACTTCTCCCGTGAACCTCCTCAAATAACACACATGAAAGGTCTTATGGATACCTTCTAGTTTAGTTGGAAATTCTAGCTTGTAAGCTTGTGTTGAGGTTGAATTTAGTTGTAAGGTGTCGAAGTGTCCTTTCTCTTATATTAGTTTCGAAGATTGTCTTGTATGTTTGCATAAGGGCACATCTTAGTGTCAAAGCATTATTGTATAAGCCCTTTTGTATTTTTTTTTTTTTTTTGTGATTCTATAATCCCTATAAATTGGTGATAGGTACTAGAGTTAGAGTAACTTTTTGAGTCTTTGCTACTTTTACTCTAAACTTTCTTTGTCTCTTTCAGAAGCTATAATCGAGCCATCCAAATCTTATTTACTCTTTCTGTTCATAATTCAATCTAAACTCTTATTTCGTTTCTTATACTCAATCTATAACTTCTACATTTGGTATCAGAGCATGATTCATATAGTTGATCTCTGATTTTCTCTAGTTTTTAAAAGTTTTCTGTCTCATTCTAGATTCAAAATTTTCCACACTTTTGATTCTGAAAATCTTTTGGGATAAAATGTATTGATTCGATTATGTTCTTAGTTTTTTAAATCGAGTGTTCCTTGTTTGATTTTTGGATGTTTCAACCTTTAGATCTTAATTTTTGAAGCTTTTCTCAAATCTCGTATGTACAACAATGGTGAAGTTCAATATGATCACAATGACTGGATTCTCTCATCTTCTTGGTTCCTCAACTAAAATTCCAATATTGATCCTTGAGTCTTATGATTAATGGATTGATAGGATGGAAGACTATTTGACTGGGATCGATGAGGATCTATAGCAGTGTGTCATGAGTGGAAACTTTCATCCTTTAATTCTCACTGAAGTTGGAAATGCTATGTCATCTGCAGATGTAACTACTCAAATTAACAAGATGAAAGAAAATGATAAGAGATGCATGTGTGAATAATGAGGTGCTCTTCCACATATTGTGTATAACTATGTCTGTGGATGTTCTACTGCTAAAGAAATTTGGGACACATTGAAGGAGAAGTACTAAGGCAGTGAGAAAACGAAAAAGAGTTTTGTTAAGCGATGTCTGCTTGAGTTAGGTGAATTCAAGCAGAAAGAAGGTGAGAACATTGAGCTTTACTACGATCATCTAAAGGAGTTAATCTTTAAGTGTAGCATATATGGAGTCAACGGGTCGACAATAGAGTACAACTTGAGTGCAACTTGACGTTGTTAATGGGGGCTTCGGAAGGAATAACGCAATGTCATTTTGATGAAAAAAACTCAACAATTCTTCGAAAAAATTTCGCTTAGTGATATTTATAATGAGTTAAAGGCTCATGAAAGTGAAGTCACTAAGATAGCAGAGGAAACAAGAATAGGTTTGGGTGGTCCTCTAGCTTTGATGTCAAAGGTGACAAATAGAGAGGCTGAGATTGAATCAACTGAGGTTGAAGGTTTGGAAGATGAAGGCCTTATTGTCAATTCTGATGACGAAGCTGTTGCTTTTTATTCGTAAAATAAAGTGAAGAAATTTTACAAGAAGCCATTTAATTCAAAGTCTAAAACAAGTAAGTTGAAACGAAGTTCGTCTATGAAGAGTGTGAGAGAGGAGAAGAAAGAGGAGAAGAAGGAAGTTAAGTCTAAGGATGCGAAGAAAGAGAAAAATTTTAAGGGTCATTCTGGATACAATTGCCATTATTGCAATGGTGCGAATCACATGGTGAGTGATTGTTTGTTAAGCAAAAGAGACAAGAAGAAGAATAGGGTAAAAGATAAAGACTATTATGTGGAGAAGCTTGAAGAGGTTAAAGCAAAAACGAAGGTTGTCTCTTTGGTGGCTAAAGGAAGTGGTGAAGAGGATGGCATATACCAGATCTGGCCATCTGGATCAGATATGAGGAGATGTGAAATCCAACTCATGGTTCCATGTATGCCAACTTCGAAGAGGAAGCGAGGATGAAGAGATGGTGGCTGGCAAATGTTTTGTCACTATTTTTGCAGACAATTCTCCTATGACTTCTAAGGTACGTGTTCTTCTCGAATCCTTTGAAATTCCTTTTCGTTCATATGATGATATTTTGTCTGATTTTGATAATACTTTGTCTTGCTTTAATGACATGCTTATTTATGTTAGTAGTGACGCTGAAAAATCCAAATGAATACTACTAGACTGTCAAAAAAGACAGGAGTTGAAGAGCAGTATGATAGATAATATAGAATTACAATTGACAAATGTTATGTGTGACGGAGATAATCTTCCTACTTATAACTGTATTTTGCTAAAACAAAGAAATATATATATATATATATATATATATATATATATATATATATATATATATATATATATATATATATATATATTGTAATTCTACTAAGCGCCTTTATCGCAAATTGACTACTTTGCATCATTCATCAAACATTAGCAAAGAACAGCATATGAAGCTTTAGCCCTTTTTAGCTTTCGAAAGGGAGAAAATTGATTCGACTTCCTATGCCTCTAAGAAAAAGTTATCTGATTTTAACAAGGTCCCAAATGATTCATATGCATATGATATAGTTAAAATTGATTAATGTTTAGATGCAAATGATCTTGGTAATATTGTGAATAAGACCTTGACCAAAAACGAACAAATGCAAATTTTGAAAAGAACTGAGAACTCGACATCTAACTCACAAACCAATTTTGCTGATATCAAAGATGATTATGATAATATCAGTGAAATTGAGGAGGAGGAAGTTGTTGATTGTTCAAATTTATCCGTCATTAATGTCGCCTCTATAAACAATGGTAAAGAAAAATATGATGAATCTTTGGTTAAGAATAACACTGACCAACCCTCGACTTCAAAAGTTCATGACCATGACTGGGTAATTTTCGAAGACAGTCAGACTGACAGTGATGATGTCACACCCCCGAACCAGACGGCGGAAACGTCCGAGGGCTCACGTGACTCAAATTGAATATCATCACAATGAATATACATGAAACATAACATAAACTTCACCATGCATTAATACATAACAACTGACATTGTTCACATCAAGTACATTGTTTAAACATTACATATCCATAGCATAAATTGTTTGAAAGTTTTCAAAAGCATAACACCCTAACATACTTGGTATTACTCCTCAGCTTACCTGTTACCTAAGAATACAAGTTATTTTGAAAAACATCAACATATGGAATGTTGGTCAGTTCATAAGCAGGGTTGTTTTGAAAATGTTTTGTATAATTTTAAAATCCAGAAAATCCGATATTTTCTGAAAAGAAATTTATTTATACCAAAGTGTGAAGATCCATAGTTTTGTACGTGAGTGATTTCAAAGCGTGTATAAATGAGAAGTTTTGCATGATAGTTATTGAAAAGTACAAGTGAATGGTGGTTATCTCCTCGAAAAACCATATGTTTTCTGATAACATAATTTGATATAATTGTTTCGAATTGTTATACCATCACAACGAATGATTAATGTTTTCCTTGATTACTCGGATAATATTGGATTTATTTATGTGAGTCGTTATAATCATGCATGATAATGACTAGTTCGTATGTCTTGGCATTCTAACGAATGCAAGAATTGATCTTAAGATTTTGTCACCCTAGACTGACCAAGTCTAACTGTAGTGAACAGTTGAGGTGTGGGGATGTTACTCCCGTAATGATCTATACACAAACTCTCGTTCTCCCTCCAGGAGACTTTGATTATAACTACAGACTACAAACAACCCATGAAGGTGCCACCCATTATTACTCATTGAATCCAAATTGAATTTGATTACCATTGATTAATGACCTGTATTTGTTAACTGAATTTAAGGTAAGCCTAACAAACGAGGATAAGAGGATTACAAGGTCGTGCTAATTCCATGTATTATTTAAGGTTGTTGGGTATACGAAGGACACGTTGGCCCGTTCCGCATTTGATTTATTCGGACCTTAATAGCAACGCTAATGGGCCACTGAGTCCCAATAGCACGTGAAAGCCATTGAGGGTCCCTTTAGCATGTAATTGGGTCACATGAGGCCCAATAAACATTTATTATCATCGTTGGGCCCAAACGTCATGTTAATGGGTCACGAAGGCCCAATTAGCATGATTATAAACTTTCAAGCCCAAAGATTGAATATTTACTTGTTTTAGGTATTGTATAATTGTCAGAAAGTTTGATCAAACGATTGTTAAATTTGTAACGGCACGAGGTTGGTCGGTTGTTTATAACAATATTTGGAAATATATGTATATTCATCATTCTATTTTCATAAGTCGTAATTTGGTATTTTTGACCCAAATATCTTATTGATAAAATAATGGACTCAAAATATTGGTTTGACCTTTTCAACCCTTCTTTAATAAAAATGACAATTTTAGTCCCTTATTTAAAAAAAGACACTTTAGGCCCTTAAACCATTTTCTTGACATTTTTGACCCATAGACTTTTTTAAGTAATGTTTTTAGCTCAAAATTTACTCTTTGGAAGTTTCAGCCCCTTCAGTAAAGAGTTTTTCAGTTAAAGTCCAAACTTTTCGTAACTTTTACAATTTTGGCCCAAATTTCAAAATTCTTACATTTTTTATCCTTTTTGGAGAAAAATCATGTTTAACCCCTATAACAGTTTTGTTTACCCTTTTTACCCCCTGTTTTGGGAAATTTACCATTTTAATACCTTGAAAACCATATTTCTGCAATTTTTGGGCCTATGGGCCGAAAAGCCCATAAATTGGCCCATTAAGCTACAAATTACATTTCTAGTCCTTTAAAGAGTATAATATGCATAAAAACATTTATTTTTACTGTTTTGACTCTTTTGGTCCTTAAGAAAAATGTGAATGACAACTTTCAACCCAACTTTTGTTTATTTGACAACTATAGTCCAAAAATGAGTTTTATGTTGCAATATGTTTATTATCACCTTAGAGGGTAATTTTTCTTGACTTGTTTAGTTTAATATATCTTAGATCATGTTTATCTTCCTCCTTGTGCCATAGATCTCGAGATTTCTTTCATTTTTGTTACATATTTCCCACATAAACACATGAAATCACAGATACACATAGATCTACACATTTTACTTGTATTCCCCCCCATAAAACTTGTGAAAACCGAAAAGAGAGGGGTATGAACTCACCTTTGCTTGTTGTTTTTGATTTGAAGAAGAAAGGGAAGAGTTTGATGTTATTTTAGCAAGCTTTCTTGGGTTGATTTCGAACTTAAGAAGCTTCTAAGGAATGGATCATGAAAATTGTGTGAGTTAGGAAGAAGTTTTGATGAAATAAAGAGACTAGGTTATGGATCTAAACAATAACTTACCAATAATGATGATTATTGTGGAATAACCTTCTTGAAAAGCCCTAACTCTCGGAAATTTTGAAGGAGAAGTGAAGAAGTTGTTGTGAGTTCTTGAGAGAGGCTTAAGTGAATTGTGTGTGTGTGTGTGTGTGTTTTCCCTTTGGCCGAGAGATAAGAAGAAGAGAATGAGAAGAGAGAGAGGTGAAAGGATGGATGCATGGAAGTATGTGAGATTTACATGGAAATCCCATAGGTAATAAGGAGGTGGCCAATCCTCCTTAATCCCTTAATTTCTCTTTTTTTTTCTTTCTACTTGGGCCGAGAGAGGGAGAAGAAAAAGAATAGTTTGGGCCTCTGTGTTCTTGAGTCCATATTATGGGCCCATTTTGATGATTTTTGGCCCATTTGGTCTTTGGAGATGGTTCACGGCCCAATATTCATCAAAGTACGAGTTTTATGGCCCATTAGGGCTAATTAGATTTGTTATGGGCCACTAAGGCCCATTAAAGATAAACTAGTGCATTCTAGGCTTATAAGGCCCAAAATGTTAAGTTTCATGCAAATGGGTTCAATTAGGGCCCATTTAAGAGTTCAAAGCCCAAAATAGTCAAATTGGAAGCTTATTGGTCCATTAGGCCCAATAAGAAAATCCTAATCCAAAATGGACTTAAACCGGGATTTTTAGGGTTTCCAACTTTTGTTGACTATTTGAATGTTTGTATAGGGTATTTGATGGAATTTCGTTGTCATTGAACAAACACTATACATGTTTTCAAGTTTTAGCTACACTGTCATTCTTTGTTAAGTGTTTACAATGCATCAGAATTCTTAGTTGTGACAGATGATGATGACAAAGTTCATTATGGCGGCACAACTATTCCAAGAGTTATTTTTGACCAAGTGTGGGGGTTCAGGCAAGAGACCCAAGGTATCAGATTCCAGATCGAGAGGCCATTAAGATTATTTCCATTGTGCTAAGTGCGGCAAGGCGCACGAGAGACCGTGAAGGGTTGGTGGTTCTGGTTACCTCAAGTGCAACTAGACGGGTCATTATAGTAGGGATTATACTACTACCACCACCCAGGTATATAATCTGATTTGATTTCATTGCAATCAGAGGGGTTACAAATTGTTCGAGTTTGGCTGTAGTAGAACCGGTGTCAGCACCCGCTCCTGCAACTCTTCGGATTACTTACGGCTGTCAGGGCTGGGCAGACGTGCCTGTGGTGACGAGTATGGATTTCTAGTTGACGGTCGAGGAGGCGCGTGCAGCACCTAATGTGGTGACAGCGACATATCTTTTCCTTATCTCTTTATTTATATTGAATTGTTTCTTATGTTTTTGTGTTTTACTTTAGGATCATTCCTTGTGAACGGTATTTCTGCTTTGGTATTGTTTGATTTTGGGGCTACCCGATCGTTTGTATCACTTGCGTTGAGCAAGAGATTTACTAGAGCTTAGGGTGGGTTTTCCTGTAGATGTCAAGATTGTTAATGATAGGTCTGTTTCGGTTGCGAGGGTTCATCGGGGTTGTACTCTCTAGTTATTTAGTGAGAAGTATCCGGTTGATTTGGTTCCTATTCCTCTACGTAGGAATGAGGTTATCATGGGCATGGATTGGTTGAGCCCTAATGGGGAAGTGATCGACCATGAGCAACAGTTAGTTCATATTCATACACTAAGTGGGGGGAGTTGGTGATTCATGGGGAAAGACCATAGCGTGGGCCGATTTTGTGTTCTGCAGCGAGGGACATATGTTATCTTCAGCAGGGTTGCTTAGGTTATGTCGCCTATGGTATGGATACCCGAGATAAGGGTAAGGCAAATTGGATGATGTGCCAATTGTGCAAGATTACCCAGATGTGTTTTCGGAGGATTTGTCTGGGGTCCCTCCGGAAAGGCAGGTTGAGTTCAGGATTGATCTGGTTCTTGGTGCAACTCTGATAGCCAAAGCACCGTATCGACTGGCTCCTCTCGAGATGCAGGAGTTGTTAGACAAGGGACTTCTTTGACCGAGCAGTTTTCCTTGGGGTGCACCGATTCTATTTGTGAAGAAGAAGGATGAGTCTCATCATATGTGTATCGACTACTGGGAGTTGAATAAGGTAACAATGAAGAACCGTTATCCACTCCCGATGATTGATGATCTTTTTGACCGGCTTTAGGGTGTATCTTGGTTCTCCAAGATTGATTTGCGATCGGGCTATCATCAGATGTTATTCATGGATGAGGATGTGCAGAAGAAATCTTTTCAGACTCGATATAGTCATCATGAGTTCATGGTGATGCCTTTTGGGCTCAACAATGCTCCAACCGTGTTCATGAATCTCATGAACTGTGTGTGCTGACCAATGCTAGATTGGTATGTGATTGTATTCATCGATGACATCTTGGTTTATTCCAAGATTTAGGAGCAACACAAGGAGAAGTTCAGGGAAGTGCTGGAGACATTGAGGAGAGAGAGACTTTTCGCAAAGTTCTCCAAGTGTGAATTTTGGTTGCACGAGGCGCAGTTTTTGGGGCACCTTGTCAACCAAAAGGGTATTCTGGTTGATCCTACCAAGGTCGAGGCCATGATGCGGTTGTAGGTTCCAAGGTCTCCATCTAAGATTCAGAGTTTTCTTTGGTTGACTGGTTATTATCGGAGATTTATCTAGGATTTTTCTCCAAGATAGTTGTTACGTTGATTTGACTAACCAAGAAGACGGTTACATTTCGTTGGGGGCCTAAGCAGCATGCAACTTTCAAGACTCTGAGACAGCGGTTGTATGAGGCATCGATTCTAACCCTGACAGATGTTGATGATTTTGTTGTTTATTGTGATGCTTCGATCACAGGTTTGGGGGAAGTGTTGATGTAGAGGGCTCACATGATCGCTTACACTTCGAGGCAACTGAAGCCTCATGAGGTGAATTATCTGACACATGATTTGGAGTTGGGGCTGTTGTTTTTGCCCTTAAGATTAAGCAGCATTACCTCTATGGAGTTCAATGTATTATTTACACGGATCACAAAAGCTTGAGCTATTTGATGGACCAGCCGAATCTTAATATTAGGCAATGTCAATGATTGGATGTGGTAAAGGATTATGATTGAGAGATCCTTTATCACCCGAGAAAGACCAATGTGGTGGTCGATGCTCTCAGTCGCAAGATGGTCGTGGGCTCCGATCAAAGACATATGTTTGAGGATGACCATGATTACTCCAATGTTGGAGTGGATTTGTGAGGCTCAGGTCGAGGCTATGAAGGAAAAGCACCGGAAGAGCGAACACATTGTAGGTCAGGTGGCTTCCTTCGATTATGATAGCTGAGGATTCTTGACTTTGCATCGGTGAGTTTGGGTTCCGTGTTTGGGAGGTGTGCGTTAGATTCTAATGGAGGAGGCTCATAAGTCGAGGTTCTATATTCATCCTGGGGCAACGAAGATATATAGGGATCTTCATCCTGATTATTGGTGGCCCTGCATGAAGCAGGATGTGGCTTGGTACATGGAGCAGTGCTTGACTTGCAGGAAAGTCAAGGCCGAGCATCAACGTCCTCATGGAAAGATGCAACCATTGGAAATTTTCGTATGGAAATGAGAAGACATCACCATGGATTTTATCACGAAGCTTCCTAAGACTGTGTGCATAGTGGATTCGATTTGGGTTATCATGGATCGTTTGACCAAGAGCGTGCATTTTATTATGGTTCAAGAGAGTATTTCTGTAGAGAAGTTGGCTGAGGTTTATATCAGGGAGGTGGTGGCACGCCATGGGGTGCCGGTATCAATGGTTTCCGACAAGGATGTTCATTTTACTTCCAGATTTTGGAAGAGGTTTCATGACAAGTTGGGCAGCGTCTTCATTTCAGTACAACATTCCATACGCAGACCGATGGTCAGAGTGAGCGGACTATTTAGACTCTTGAGGCTATGCTGTGTGCATGCGTGTTGGACTTTGGAGGGAGATGGGATACGTATCTTCCATTAGTGGAATTTTCATATAACAACATTTATCACGCTAGCATTGATCGACCTCCTTTTGAGATACTCTACAGGAGGAAGTGTAGGACCCCGAATTGTTGGGGCGAGGTCGGTTAACAGTTTATGAGGAGTACTGAGGTGGTACTCAAGACAACTGAGCTGATTCAATATGTTTGTACCATGCTCCAGACAACTCAGAGTCGGTAGAAGAGTTATGCCGACATGCACCGATCCGACTTAGAGTTTCAGGTGGGAGATATGATTCTCCTAAAGATGTCATCTTGGAAAGGTTTCATCCGGTTCAGGAAGCCGAGCAAGCTGGGCCCCAGGTATATTGGTCGTTTCAGCATTTTAGCTCAGGTGGGCTGGGTTGCTTATTTCTTGGATCTTCTAGATGAGCTCAGTTAGATTCATAGAACGTTTTATGTCTATCAACTGCGGAAGTGTTTAGTGCATGATTCTGCAGTGGTACCATTAGAGGATATTAAGGTGGATGACTGCCTAAATTATATCAAGAGACCGTGGCGATTTTGAATCAGAGGACGAAAACCTTGAGGAACAAGGTTGTTGAGCTGGTGAAGGTGCAGTAGCAGCACTGCAAGGGATCAGAGTGGATTTGGGTGCCTAAGGATGAGATGAGAGAGCACTATCCGGAGTTTTTCGGGGCAGCAGACTTCGAGGACGAAGTTTGATTCAACTAGGGGATAATTTTAACACTTGGAATCCTCATATGTTTGCTATTGCCCCTTGTGTATTGATAAATTACATTTTTCTCATTGTGTTGTATGCGGGGGGTACCACATGGTACGCTTGGCGTACAAGCTGAAAAACGAGTACGCTTAGCGTACTCATGCGAGGCTTGGAAGGGGTTCCGGACACATACGCAGAGCGTACATGTGCTTTAATGAAAAACCTAATTTCGGGGTTAGACACTATATAATCATCTTTATGGCTCATGAAACCCTTATTTCTCAGCCTCCTCTGACCTTTTAGCCTCATATTCGAAACCCTAAGCCTCTCATTTGTGTTTTGAGCACATTGTGTCCACTTTGGTGTGTTTTGGTCCATATTAAAGAAGTAGAAGCTTGGTGCAAGGTGGTGGATCAAGGAAGATCTTGTGGATCTTGATTAATTGCTACATTTCCAGCTTGTTTGAGGTAAAAAGTTATGAGCTTTTTCATTTATGGATTAGATTTATTATATATGAGTTTTGGTCCCTTTTTGGCCCCAAGAATGAGATCTAGTGGTTGATACCACTCCGGGAGCTATAAGTTGCCACTCTTGGTGTTTCTGAGCTTTAAGGTCCATAAAGTTGGCACCTTTAGGGTTTAAAATCCCCCATGCATGAGATTATTTCAACTTGGTGAAGCATTATGCTATATTTTGAAGTTGGGTCTTTATGGGGCACGTAAAGTCACCAAGTCAGTTACTTTATGGTTCCAGACGATTATTAGGGTTGCGATATGTGATTTAGACTTCTGGACTTAAGCATTAAGAGCTTAAGCGAAATTTGGCTTAATGGGTAAGTATGTTGGGTGTACAAGTCTGTACGCACAGTGTACAAGTCTTTTTACATGTACGCTTGGCATACAACTAGGTACGCCCCGCTTGCTCAGTCAGGTGGTATTTTGCATGTTGGGCTACCAGTTTGGGCTTTCTTTTGGGCTTGGGTGTTTGAGTTCTTATTGGGCCATCTGAGTGCAAGTGTTTTGGACTGGGAAAATTGGTTGGGCTTTTAGGGTAGGCCCCATGTAACCCAATTTGAAAAATTATGCCTTAATTGGGCCTTAGTCAGTTAGTTGGCTTTTGGGCCTTTTAGATTGTGAGTTTGGGCCTTAGTCTTGGACCAAGCTAGGTTAGGGGTAAAATGGTCTTTTTACCCCAAGTAAGGATTATGGTTATGAGTTGGAACCCAAATGTTAATTGGGTGTTATTTTTGTATTGTTTAGCTTGGGGATTCGTTGGACCAGCAACCAGGGATTTTTAGTCAGATTCAACAGTCGACGTGAGTGTCCTCACCAGGTTTAGCGGGTCTAAGGCACCAATGTCAGACCTTACTGTTTATGGTAGAATGCTAGGGCAGGGGCCCAATTTGTGATTTGTTATGTATGGTATTGAGTAGTTTGGGGAACTCACTAAGCTTCGTGCTAACGATTTTCAGTTTAGGTTTCAGGTACATCTCGTTCGAATGGGAAAAGCTCGGGTTGACTGCATCGCGTGGATCTTTTTGGTCAATGGTGTCTGCTCATGTTTTGTGTGATTCAGGTGCTACCCAATCATTCGTGTGACGTGCGCTTAGCAAGAAGTTCCAGGACGCGCCGGGAACTTTGGATTCCCCGCTCGAGGTAGAGATTGCAAATGACCGCACTGTGAGTGTTGTGAAGGTGTATCGGGATTGCATCCTGAATGTGTTGGGAGAGAGGTTTCGCGTAGATCTAGTCCCGATACCGTTGTGAGGGCTGAACGTGATTATCAGGATGGACTGGTTGGGGTCCAACGGAGCCATGATTGATTGCGAGCGTCAATTGGTTAGGGTTCGAACCCCAAGTGGGTGAGAACTGGTTATTCATGGTGAGAGAGCCTCGCAGGGGCCAACTCTCTGTTTGGATTTGAGGGCTAGGAGATTTCTGCAGCAGGGATGTACGAGATTTTTGGCTTATATCTCTGATACGAGGGTTGAGAACGTGACGGATGTGGGCAGTGTTCCAGTTGTATAGGAATTTCGCGATGTCTTTCCCGAAGAGCTGCCAGGGGTGCCTCCGAAGAGGCAGGTGGAGTTTCGCCAAGATTTGGTGTCGGGTGCCACTCCGATAGAAAAGGCACCATATTGGTTGGCACCACCTAAGATGAAGGAGTTATCTACACAGCTTCAGGAGCTGCTAGACCGAGGGTTCATACGTCCGAGCAGTTCCCCGTGGGGAGCACTGATCCTTTTCGTGAAAAAGAAGGATGGATCACACAGGATGTGCACCGATTATAAAGAGCTGACCAAACTAACGGTGAAGAAGCGTTATCAGTTTCCGAGGATTGATGATTTGTTTGATCAACTGCTAGACCGAGGGTGCAGGGTGCGTCTTGGTTGTCCGAGATTGATCTTTGGTCAGGGTACCATCAGATGAGGATTCGGGATGAGGATATACTGAAGACGGCTTTTAGGACTCGGTTTGGGCATTATGAGTTTATGGTGATGCCGTTTGGGCTCACCAATGCCCCAGCAACATTCACGGATCTTATGAACAGGGTGTGTAGACCGACGTTGGATTGGTCGGTGATCGTTTTTATTGATGATATCCTGGTCTATTCTAAGACCAAGGAACAGCACGAGCAGCATTTGAGGGGGAAGTACTGCAGACTCTGAGGGCGGAGAAGCATTATGCAAAGTTCTCCAAGTGTGATTTCTGGCTGCGGGAGGTATAGTTTTCGAGGCATAACATCAATCAGGAGGGCATTTCGGTTGATCCAGCCAAGGTTGAGGCTGTGATGCAGTGGGAAGTACCGAAGAATGCACCAGAGATTCGTAGCTTCTTGGGTTTAGTGGGTGATTATCGGAGATTTGTCTAGGATTTCTCCAATATTGTTGTGCCATTAATCCGCTTAACCAAGAAGAATGTGACCTTTCGGCGGGTCACGGATCAAAAGATGACTTTTGAGACCTTGAGACGGAGGTTATGTGAGGCTCCGATCCTAGTACTACCCGAGGGGTTAGACGATTTGGTGGTGTATTGTGACGCATCGATTTCATGGTTAGGTGTTGTATTGATGCAAAGGGGGCATGTGATAGCTTGCGCCTTAAGGAATTTGAAGCCTCATGAGGCGAATTACCCCACTCATGACCTGGAAATGGGGGCAATGGTGTTTGCCCTCAAGATTTAGAGGCACTACTTGTGTGGAGTACAGTTCACCATTTATACCGATCACAAGAGTTTAAAGTATTTGATGGAGCAGCAGAACCTCAACATGCGTCAGAGGAGGTGGTTGCATGTGCTGAAGGATTATGATTGTGAGATCCTATACCATCCAGGGAAGGCCAACGTTGTGGTCGACACATTGAGCCGCAAGATGGCGGGGTCCCCGATTTGGAACATTTGTATGAGGATGACAGTGATTTCTCCCTAGCTGGATATGATCAAAGAGGCCCAGGTCGAGGGAGTGAAGAAAGATAATTAGAAGATAGAGAAAATACAAGGACAATATCCTTTGTTTGTTAAGGATAGTCGTGGCCTCTTGACGTAATGTGGTCGGGTGTGGGTACTGATGACTGGGGGGTGAGACAGAGGATATTAGAGGAGGCACACAAGTCCAAGTTCTCTATACATCCAGGGGCTACAAAAATGTATAAGGACTTGAGACTGAGTTATTGGTGGCCCTGCATGAAGCGGGAGATCGCCTGGTTCATGGAGCGGTTCTTGACCTGCAGGAAGGTCAAGGTCGAGCATCAGCGGCCTCATGGCAAGGTACAGTCACTACCCATTCACATTTGGAAATGGGAAGAGATCACTATGTGCTTCATCACGAAGTTACCTAGGACGGCGAGGGGTGTGAACGCCATATGGGTGATCGTAGACGGGCTGAAGAAGAGTGCCCACTTAATTCCGATTTCCGAGAGTATATCCACAGAGAAGTTGGTGGATATTTATGTACGAGAGGTGGTGGCTAGACACAGGGTGCCAATGTTTGTAATCTATAGATGGGATGTCCAGTTTACTTCCAGGTTCTGGAAGAAGTTCCACTAGGAACTGGGCACTCAGCTACATTTTATCACGGCGTACCACCCCCAGAATGACGGCCAGAGCGAGAGGACGATCCAGACACTGGAGGACATGCTTTGAGCATGCGTGCTGGATTCTGGAGGGAGTTGGACATGTACCTCTCACTGGCAGAGTTTTCATACAATAACAATTATCATGCCAGTATCGACCGAGCTCCATTTGAGATGTTATATGGTCGGAGGTGAAGGACCCCGGTGTGTTGGGACGAGGTTGGGCACCGGGTCATGGGGAGCACCGAGGTAGTGCTCAAGACTACCGGACTGATTCAGCAGGTGTGCGACTGGCTGCGGGTCGCGTAGAGCCGTCAAAAAAGTTATGCTGACCGATGGTGATCGGATCTTGAGTTCTAGGTGGGGGATTTTGTGTTGCTAAAGATGTAGACCTAGAAGAGAATTATTAGGTTTCACAAGAGGGGCAAGTTGGGGCCTTGGTTCATAGGCCCATTCAGGATCATGACCCGAGTAGGCAAGGTGGCATATCACTTGGATCTGTCGGAGGAGCATAGCCAGATTCATAACACCTTCCATTTTTCTCAGCTTCAGAAGTGTGTCAATGACGAGTCCGTAGTTATTTCATTGGGTGATATTCAGGTAGATGAGAGTCTGAACTATGTCGAGAGGCCGATTGCCATATTAGAGAATAAGATAAAGTGTCTTCGGAACAAGGAGGTGAAGCAGGTAAAGGTGCAATGGCAGCACCGAAGAGGCTCCGAATGGACTTGGGAGTCGGAGGAGGAGATGCGGGAGCATTATCCCGATCTATTCACATCTACAGACTTCGAGGACCGAGTCCAGTTTAATTGGGGGAGACTAGTAACACTCCAAACCAGGTATGACTTTGAAACACTTAAAGAAATTCAATTTTAGCATACTAGTCCCTTAAGTATGTTGGGCGTACTTATGAGTACGCTTAGCGTACTACACATGGGTGGTCGCAAAGGGGCAGCATGTACACTGGGCGTACGTGTCGGATGTCCAAACCCTAATTTTCGGACTTCTAACCTATATAAACACCCTTAAGTCATTTGAGCCTTACCCTCATTAGCCCCTTTCAGCTTCAAACGTCTCTAGAAACCTTAATACCATTTGTGAGTGCATTTGAGCTTTAAGAGTGCATTTGTGGTCCTTATAGTGTTCATTCAAGAAGAAGAGGTTGTCAAACATGCTTGGAGTGGCCTTGGACTTTAAGAATCTACATTTAGTCGACCTTGAGGAGATTTTGGAGGTATAAAGCTTGCACCTTTCCACTTAAATCACTAGATCTAGCTAGGATTTTCTATTTATGTCCCTTTTGTTTATTATGGACCTCCTCTTGTGAGTTGAGCAACTCCAGAAGATGGAAGTGATAGATCTAAGGTCCTTTGGCCCGTTTGCAATATAAAAATGGAGTCTTGGTGGGTGTTTGACCATATGCATGGGTTAAGAACCTTGAAAAGGTCTTAATAGGGGTGTTGGGAGCATATGAGACATGCAAAGGCATAAAGTTGCCAACTTTATGCCCTAGGTCGTCTTAATAAGCCTAGATATGACTTTTGGACGTAAAGGAATCGAGTAATAAGCACTTAGTGGAGAAAGTGCTTAATATGTTAGTATGTTGGGCGTAACACAGCATACGCTGTGCGTAAGTCCCAAAGACCTAGTACACTGCGCATACCAGGGTGGTACGCTAAGCGTACGCACCACAGATAGGCTTGGATCTGTTTTGGGCCTTTGAGATGTTCGGCCTCATTTGGTTATTGGACTTGGTCGCATTGTGGGAATAGTAGGCCATCTTATCTGTTCTGGTCCATTGATGTTATGGTAGGGCCTTATTGGGCCAAGAGGCCCATTAATGATTTTTGGACATAGACTTGGGCCTATTGATAAAGAAAGGATATTTGGGCCTTTATGAAAGGACTGGGGTTTGAGTTTCCCTTGATCATGTGATGTCCTGACATGGGTTAATATTATTATTCAGCATGGGAGGTTACAGACAGTTAGGAGAGCAGTTTCAGATTCTTCGGACAGAGGTGAGTCTCCTCACCATACCAATGGGTCTAAGGCACCAAGGCCTGCCCATTTTATGTGGTTATGTATGTTATTGCATGGAAGACCCTGGGGTAGCCCGTTGCAATTGGATATAAGACCATGTGGGGTAGCCCATGGCATTCCCAAGTTAAGACCATGTGGGGTAGCCCATGGCACAATGGTATAAGACCATGGGGGGGGGGGGCACGACATCCTTACATGTTTATGTTGGTGTTATGTGTAGATATTTCTGTGATATATGATATGTTGTGTGATTATGTATGTTATTGCATGGAAGATCCCAGGGGGAGCCCATGGCAATTGGATATAAGACCATGTGGGGTAGCCCATGACATTCCCAGGTTAAGACCATGTGGGGTAGCCCATGGCACTAAGGTGTAAGACCCTGAGGGGATCCCACAACATCCTTACAGGTTTATGTATGCATGGATTATGTGATATAGGTAGCTTTTATAGCTAACAGGATCTGTGATATGTGTATTGTGTGTGTGTGTGTGTGGTATGCTCTGGGAAACTCACTAAGCATTAGATTACAGGTTGTGGATTTGTTTCAGGTACTTCAGATCCCAAGGCCAAGGGCAAGGCGTGATGGCGTGGCGTGCACTCTCTCTCAGGCATTTTCACGGGACACTCTGATGTGTGGAATAAAAGTTGTATTTGACTTATGTTTTGAAAACAATTATAACTGAATTTCTTAATGTTGGAACTGTGTTTGCTTGTTCTAAAATGAAAATTTTCTTTGTAAAAGTTGGGTCGTTACATAATACCTAAAGTCTAGACGTCCAATTCATAGATTTAACTCTGGGAATGTCTTAACTGATAAAGTTGACAACTTTAAGCTTTTGCATGGTTTAATAAAGCCCAAAACCAAACCCTAACTTCTTAACTTCATTAAATTGTCAACAACTCATGCATGGCTGAAATATACCCAACAAGATTCGATTTTTATGCAATAATGATCTCAGAAACATCAAGAAATGCTAACCTAAGTTGTGGAGTAGCTTTTACTCACAAAAAACAACACTTAGGACCAATACCTGTCAAAATCTTAAGTTACTATAGATCTCTGCAAAATAATCACAAAGGTTGAGACTTTATACCTTCTGGAAGATAATGAAGATGAGTAAAATTTGGATCTACAAGCTATGGACTCCAAGCACACCTTCAAAGTTCCCCTTCTTCACTATAACACACCAAAAATACACAAAAGCTTCAGATTCTTAGAAACTGAGCTATGGTTTCGTCAGGGATGAGAGAGAAGGTGGTGGGTGACGGTAAGAAGGGTTCAAAGAGATTAAGATCCTTACATAGGGTCCAAGACTATAAAATTAGGGTTTGCATTCAACAAGAGTACGCCCTGCGTACTCTAGATAACCCCGTGTCCAAGATAATGAGTTAAACCTCGCGCAACGACCACCCCTGCAAAAGTTTAAACATGAAAACCCTACAAGAATTCACTTGGGAACCGAATGTTACATTTGAACCACTTTCTATAAAAAAAAAAATACAAACCTCAAAGACCATTCTTTTATAGTTTTCTCTAAGACTATGTATGTCAAAACCAAATCTTATATTAAATAATATCTTTTAACTTGATAACTTATACAACCAATACTAGCAACCAATCATAACTTATTATTTTTTAAAAAAATTTTAACCATTTATCAACAGCCTAAAACAACCAAAATTATATATATATATATATATATATATATATATATATATATATATATATATATATATATATATACCATATTATAAATAGTTCATAATTATGGGCCCTTAGTAATTTAAGACATTTATCTTAAAACTAAGGAAACTAATTCTTGGGCCTTTGGATCTAAAATGAATGGTGATGATTTTTATGTTGGCAATCCAAGTGAAATGGTTTCAACCAATCAGAATAAACACACAAATACACACCGATAAAGAGAAACACGTTGTTGCCCTAAGACCGGAGGGTATGGGAGAGATGTTTCTTTCACTTTTTGTGGGTCACACCATCCTTTCCCTCACTTTCCTTTCCCTCACCTAAAACCCAAGGAATGGATGGGAAGCTCCCCTCACTATTTTTTTATTATTTTTTTTAAATAAAATTAATTGATATTTATGATTTATATTTGTTTAATTAAAAAAACAACCAATAAATTTAATTAAAAATAAAAAGCATTTAATTAATTAAAATAAAAATTACATTAAACCTAATATTTAAATTAGTAGAAAATTAAAAATATAAGGTCTATTTTGTAATTTTCGAAAGCTATTTTTGTGAAGAGAATTCAAAACTGGATGTATTTTACCATAAGACCAAAACATAGGAGCCAAATATGCTATTTCCAAAAACTTTCATCTTTTTCCTCGTTAAAACCCGCAACTCAAAAAAAAAAACAAATTTCAGCCACTCACAAGAAAAGAGAGAAAGTGCGGAAACCTCTCTCCTCACTTCCTCCCCGCGCCTCCTATCACGCACCGTCGGTGCGGTGTTCTAGAGAGCGGGAATGAGTCCCGCACAGTACACAATATTCTCGCATCACCCCGTCCGGCCTAATACAACTTTCCCTAAACTATCATCCTTCCCATTCCGCCGTTCAAACATATTTACCATACACTTATCCTCTTTTCACAAGCCATTGAAGCCACATAACACTCCTCCTCTCGTAAGCCATTAACGACGCCACATAAATCTTTCTCAAGACCTCTCCCTTCCTAACGACGATCGTTACATCAATAAATTACGTGGGTGTTTGGCTTAGCTTTTTAGAGGCCAAAAGTCATTTTCCACAAAGTTACAAAAAGTCAGGTTTTCCTGACATTTCCAAAAAGTTGTTTTTTCTTCTATCCAAAATCCAAAAGTTGCTTTTAAAAGTCCTTTGTCAAACATCTTTTGGCGTCGATCTTGTATAAAAGGTCTTTTGGCATTTGAAAAGCTAAGCCAAACACCCCTCCATAATCAGCGAATGTGAAGTTAAAATTGTTAACCTAATAATATTTTGGGCTTTATTTTGTATTGGATTTTACGATTGGGCCTTTTTCGCTAGAAAACCCTAATTAGCTTGTCTATATATTATGTCTTTCCTTTTCATTGTATTTGTACTTCTCTTTGATAATAATATGAAACCCTAGCCGTTATATGTATTTCATTTGTTAGTTTACATGGTATCAGATCTCGGTTGATTATCTGTAGTTTTTCGTTTTTTTGGGGGGCGAGTACTGTTCATCAGGGGGGGGGGGGGGGGGGGTGATTACTGTTCATCGGAGTTACTGTTCATCGCGCGGTTACTGTTCATCGGAGTTACTGTTCACCGATTACTGTTCATCGACAATGTTCACCGACGAGTACTGTTCACGGTTACTATATATCGGCACTATTCACGTGTACTGTTCATTGTCATCATTGCAATTTTGGGGTATTCCTTTTTTGCTCGTTTCTGTATTTGGTTTGGTTTGATTTGTTCGTTTGTCGGTTTTGAGGGTTCTATTTTCGTCTAGCTTTGTTGATTTCGAGATCTTGATCATTTTTTTGCTACTACTCGTATTTACTATTTGACTGATATTGAAATATGGCCCCAAGAGATGATTCTCTTCAGTCCATTAGTATTCAACTTGATGGCAAAAATTATGTCTATTGGAGTTATGTTATGAAAAATTTCTTGCGGGGCAAGACTATGTGGGGGATTGTTACAGGTGACAAGAAGAAACCAACAGACGAGAAGGCCGCTAATTATGAAACCTTACTGGATTCATGGGAGACTGATAACTCCAAGATCATTACTTGGATTAATAATTCTGTCATCCAGTCTATTGGTACTCAGTTGGCGAAGTATGACACGACAAAGGAGGTTTGGGATCACTTGGTTAGGTTGTATACTTAGTCT
The DNA here is from genome assembly GCF_051521515.1 of Lactuca serriola. Taxonomy (NCBI): domain Eukaryota; kingdom Viridiplantae; phylum Streptophyta; class Magnoliopsida; order Asterales; family Asteraceae; genus Lactuca; species Lactuca serriola. The sequence goes on along the minus strand of NC_136416.1, from coordinate 159,910,672 downwards.
AATTTTGCAAAGCAGTATCAGTTAGAGTTTGATATTCGAGCCCTCCAATAGAACAATCTTAGTGTTCAGGAATTTTATGCATCTATGTCGGATTTGTGGGATCAGTTAGCTCTTACAGAACCTGATGTGTTGAAGGCTTTTAAGCCTTATATTGATAGAAGGGAAGAGCAACGTTTGGTTCAGTTCTTGATGACATTACATTCAAATTTTGATAGAAGGGAAGAGCAACGTTTGGTTCAGTTCGTGATTACTGTTCATCGGCGATTAATGTTCATCGGAGTTACTGTTCATCGCGCGATTACTGTTCATCGGAGTTACTGTTCACCGATTACTGTTCATCGACACTGTTCACCGACGAGTACTGTTCACGGTTACTATTTATCGGCACTATTCATGTGTACTGTTCATTGTCATTATTGCAATTTTGGGGTATGCCTTTTTTGCTCGTTTCTGTATTTGGTTTGGTTTGATTTGTTCGTTTGTCGGTTTTGAGGGTTTCGTTTTCGTCTAGCATTGTTGATTTCGAGATCTTGATCATTTTTTTGCTACTACTCGTATTTACTATTTGACTGATATTGAAATATGGCCCCAAGAGATGATTCTCTTCAGTCCATTAGTATTCAACTTGATGGCAAAAACTCTGCCTATTGGAGTTATGTTATGAAAAATTTCTTGCGGGGCAAGACTATGTGGGGGATTATTACAGGTGACAAGAAGAAACCAACAGATGAGAAGGCCGCTAATTATGAAACCTTACTGGATTCATGGGAGACTGATAACTCCAAGATCATTACTTGGATTAATAATTCTGTCATCCAGTCTATTGGTACTCAGTTAGCGAAGTATGACACGACAAAGGAGGTTTGCGATCACTTGGCTAGGTTGTATACTCAGTCTAATTTTGCAAAGCAGTATCAGTTAGAGTTTGATATTCGAGCCCTCCAACAGAACAATCTTAGTGTTCAGGAATTTTATGCATCTATGTCGGATTTGTGGGATCAGTTAGCTCTTACAGAACCTGATGTGTTGAAGGCTTTTAAGCCTTATATTGATAGAAGGGAAGAGCAATGTTTGGTTCAGTTCTTGATGACATTACATTCAAATTTTGATAGAAGGGAAGAGCAACGTTTGGTTCAGTTCGTGATTACTGTTCATCGGCGATTAATGTTCATCGGAGTTACTGTTCATCGCGCGATTACTGTTCATCGGAGTTACTGTTCACCGATTACTGTTCATCGACACTGTTCACCGACGAGTACTGTTCACGGTTACTATTTATCGGCACTATTCATGTGTACTGTTCATTGTCATTATTGCAATTTTGGGGTATGCCTTTTTTGCTCGTTTCTGTATTTGGTTTGGTTTGATTTGTTCGTTTGTCGGTTTTGAGGGTTTCGTTTTCGTCTAGCATTGTTGATTTCGAGATCTTGATCATTTTTTTGCTACTACTCGTATTTACTATTTAACTGATATTGAAATATGGCCCCAAGAGATGATTCTCTTCAGTCCATTAGTATTCAACTTGATGGCAAAAACTCTGCCTATTGGAGTTATGTTATGAAAAATTTCTTGCGGGGCAAGACTATGTGGGGGATTATTACAGGTGACAAGAAGAAACCAACAGATGAGAAGGCCGCTAATTATGAAACCTTACTGGATTCATGGGAGACTGATAACTCCAAGATCATTACTTGGATTAATAATTCTGTCATCCAGTCTATTGGTACTCAGTTAGCGAAGTATGACACGACAAAGGAGGTTTGGGATCACTTGGCTAGGTTGTATACTCAGTCTAATTTTGCAAAGCAGTATCAGTTAGAGTTTGATATTCGAGCCCTCCAACAGAACAATCTTAGTGTTCAGGAATTTTATGCATCTATGTCGGATTTGTGGGATCAGTTAGCTCTTACAGAACCTGATGTGTTGAAGGCTTTTAAGCCTTATATTGATAGAAGGGAAGAGCAACGTTTGGTTCAGTTCTTGATGACATTACATTCAAATTTTGATAGAAGGGAAGAGCAACGTTTGGTTCAGTTCGTGATTACTGTTCATCGGCGATTAATGTTCATCGGAGTTACTGTTCATCGCGCGATTACTGTTCATCGGAGTTACTGTTCATCGACACTGTTCATCGACGAGTACTGTTCACGGTTACTATTTATCGGCACTATTCACGTGTACTGTTCATTGTCATCATTGCAATTTTGGGGTATGCCTTTTTTGCTCGTTTCTATATTTGGTTTGGTTTGATTTGTTCATTTGTCAGTTTTGAGGGTTTCGTTTTCGTCTAGCTTTGTTGATTTCGAGATCTTGATCATTTTTTTGCTACTACTCGTATTTACTATTTGACTGATATTGAAATATGGCCCCAAGAGATGATTCTCTTCAGTCCATTAGTATTCAACTTGATGGCAAAAACTATGCCTATTGGAGTTATGTTATGAAAAATTTCTTGCGGGGCAAGACTATGTGGGGGATTATTACAGGTGACAAGAAGAAACCAACAGATGAGAAGGCCGCTAATTATGAAACCTTACTGGATTCATGGGAGACTGATAACTCCAAGATCATTACTTGGATTAATAATTCTGTCATCCAGTCTATTGGTACTCAGTTGGCGAAGTATGACACGACAAAGGAGGTTTGGGATCACTTGGTTAGGTTGTATACTTAGTCTAATTTTGCAAAGCAGTATCAGTTAGAGTTTGATATTCGAGCCCTCCAATAGAACAATCTTAGTGTTCAGGAATTTTATGCATCTATGTCGGATTTGTGGGATCAGTTAGCTCTTACAGAACCTGATGTGTTGAAGGCTTTTAAGCCTTATATTGATAGAAGGGAAGAGCAACGTTTGGTTCAGTTCTTGATGACATTACATTCAAATTTTGATAGAAGGGAAGAGCAACGTTTGGTTCAGTTCGTGATTACTGTTCATCGGCGATTAATGTTCATCGGAGTTACTGTTCATCGCGCGATTACTGTTCATCGGAGTTACTGTTCACCGATTACTGTTCATCGACACTGTTCACCGACGAGTACTGTTCACGGTTACTATTTATCGGCACTATTCATGTGTACTGTTCATTGTCATTATTGCAATTTTGGGGTATGCCTTTTTTGCTCGTTTCTGTATTTGGTTTGGTTTGATTTGTTCGTTTGTCGGTTTTGAGGGTTTCGTTTTCGTCTAGCATTGTTGATTTCGAGATCTTGATCATTTTTTTGCTACTACTCGTATTTACTATTTGACTGATATTGAAATATGGCCCCAAGAGATGATTCTCTTCAGTCCATTAGTATTCAACTTGATGGCAAAAACTCTGCCTATTGGAGTTATGTTATGAAAAATTTCTTGCGGGGCAAGACTATGTGGGGGATTATTACAGGTGACAAGAAGAAACCAACAGATGAGAAGGCCGCTAATTATGAAACCTTATTGGATTCATGGGAGACTGATAACTCCAAGATCATTACTTGGATTAATAATTCTGTCATCCAGTCTATTGGTACTCAGTTAGCGAAGTATGACACGACAAAGGAGGTTTGGGATCACTTGGCTAGGTTGTATACTCAGTCTAATTTTGCAAAGCAGTATCAGTTAGAGTTTGATATTCGAGCCCTCCAACAGAACAATCTTAGTGTTCAGGAATTTTATGCATCTATGTCGGATTTGTGGGATCAGTTAGCTCTTACAGAACCTGATGTGTTGAAGGCTTTTAAGCCTTATATTGATAGAAGGGAAGAGCAATGTTTGGTTCAGTTCTTGATGACATTACATTCAAATTTTGATAGAAGGGAAGAGCAACGTTTGGTTCAGTTCGTGATTACTGTTCATCGGCGATTAATGTTCATCGGAGTTACTGTTCATCGCGCGATTAGTGTTCATCGGAGTTACTGTTCATCGACACTGTTCATCGACGAGTACTGTTCACGGTTACTATTTATCGGCACTATTCACGTGTACTGTTCATTGTCATCATTGCAATTTTGGGGTATGCCTTTTTTGCTCGTTTCTATATTTGGTTTGGTTTGATTTGTTCATTTGTCAGTTTTGAGGGTTTCGTTTTCGTCTAGCTTTGTTGATTTCGAGATCTTGATCATTTTTTTGCTACTACTCGTATTTACTATTTGACTGATATTGAAATATGGCCCCAAGAGATGATTATCTTCAGTCCATTAGTATTCAACTTGATGGCAAAAACTATGCCTATTGGAGTTATGTTATGAAAAATTTCTTGCGGGGCAAGACTATGTGGGGGATTATTACAGGTGACAAGAAGAAACCAACAGATGAGAAGGCCGCTAATTATGAAACCTTACTGGATTCATGGGAGACTGATAACTCCAAGATCATTACTTGGATTAATAATTCTGTCATCCAGTCTATTGGTACTCAGTTAGCGAAGTATGACACGACAAAGGAGGTTTGGGATCACTTGGCTAGGTTGTATACTCAGTCTAATTTTGCAAAGCAGTATCAGTTAGAGTTTGATATTCGAGCCCTCCAACAGAACAATCTTAGTGTTCAGGAATTTTATGCATCTATGTCGGATTTGTGGGATCAGTTAGCTCTTACAGAACCTGATGTGTTGAAGGCTTTTAAGCCTTATATTGATAGAAGGGAAGAGCAACGTTTGGTTCAGTTCTTGATGACATTACATTCAAATTTTGATAGAAGGGAAGAGCAACGTTTGGTTCAGTTCGTGATTACTGTTCATAGGCGATTAATGTTCATCGGAGTTACTGTTCATCGCGCGATTACTGTTCATCGGAGTTACTGTTCATCGACACTGTTCATCGACGAGTACTGTTCACGGTTACTATTTATCGGCACTATTCACGTGTACTGTTCATTGTCATCATTGCAATTTTGGGGTATGCCTTTTTTGCTCGTTTCTATATTTGGTTTGGTTTGATTTGTTCATTTGTCAGTTTTGAGGGTTTCGTTTTCGTCTAGCTTTGTTGATTTCGAGATCTTGATCATTTTTTTGCTACTACTCGTATTTACTATTTGACTGATATTGAAATATGGCCCCAAGAGTTGATTCTCTTCAGTCCATTAGTATTCAACTTGATGGCAAAAACTATGCCTATTGGAGTTATGTTATGAAAAATTTCTTGCGGGGCAAGACTATGTGGGGGATTATTACAGGTGACAAGAAGAAACCAACAGATGAGAAGGCCGCTAATTATGAAACCTTACTGGATTCATGGGAGACTGATAACTCCAAGATCATTACTTGGATTAATAATTCTGTCATCCAGTCTATTGGTACTCAGTTGGCGAAGTATGACACGACAAAGGAGGTTTGGGATCACTTGGTTAGGTTGTATACTTAGTCTAATTTTGCAAAGCAGTATCAGTTAGAGTTTGATATTCGAGCCCTCCAATAGAACAATCTTAGTGTTCAGGAATTTTATGCATCTATGTCGGATTTGTGGGATCAGTTAGCTCTTACAGAACCTGATGTGTTGAAGGCTTTTAAGCCTTATATTGATAGAAGGGAAGAGCAACGTTTGGTTCAGTTCTTGATGACATTACATTCAAATTTTGATAGAAGGGAAGAGCAACGTTTGGTTCAGTTCGTGATTACTGTTCATCGGCGATTAATGTTCATCGGAGTTACTGTTCATCGCGCGATTACTGTTCATCGGAGTTACTGTTCACCGATTACTGTTCATCGACACTGTTCACCGACGAGTACTGTTCACGGTTACTATTTATCGGCACTATTCATGTGTACTGTTCATTGTCATTATTGCAATTTTGGGGTATGCCTTTTTTGCTCGTTTCTGTATTTGGTTTGGTTTGATTTGTTCGTTTGTCGGTTTTGAGGGTTTCGTTTTCGTCTAGCATTGTTGATTTCGAGATCTTGATCATTTTTTTGCTACTACTCGTATTTACTATTTGACTGATATTGAAATATGGCCCCAAGAGATGATTCTCTTCAGTCCATTAGTATTCAACTTGATGGCAAAAACTCTGCCTATTGGAGTTATGTTATGAAAAATTTCTTGCGGGGCAAGACTATGTGGGGGATTATTACAGGTGACAAGAAGAAACCAACAGATGAGAAGGCCGCTAATTATGAAACCTTACTGGATTCATGGGAGACTGATAACTCCAAGATCATTACTTGGATTAATAATTCTGTCATCCAGTCTATTGGTACTCAGTTAGCGAAGTATGACACGACAAAGGAGGTTTGGGATCACTTGGCTAGGTTGTATACTCAGTCTAATTTTGCAAAGCAGTATCAGTTAGAGTTTGATATTCGAGCCCTCCAACAGAACAATCTTAGTGTTCAGGAATTTTATGCATCTATGTCGGATTTGTGGGATCAGTTAGCTCTTACAGAACCTGATGTGTTGAAGGCTTTTAAGCCTTATATTGATAGAAGGGAAGAGCAATGTTTGGTTCAGTTCTTGATGACATTACATTCAAATTTTGATAGAAGGGAAGAGCAACGTTTGGTTCAGTTCGTGATTACTGTTCATCGGCGATTAATGTTCATCGGAGTTACTGTTCATCGCGCGATTACTGTTCATCGGAGTTACTGTTCATCGACACTGTTCATCGACGAGTACTGTTCACGGTTACTATTTATCGGCACTATTCACGTGTACTGTTCATTGTCATCATTGCAATTTTGGGGTATGCCTTTTTTGCTCGTTTCTATATTTGGTTTGGTTTGATTTGTTCATTTGTCAGTTTTGAGGGTTTCGTTTTCGTCTAGCTTTGTTGATTTCGAGATCTTGATCATTTTTTTGCTACTACTCGTATTTACTATTTGACTGATATTGAAATATGGCCCCAAGAGATGATTCTCTTCAGTCCATTAGTATTCAACTTGATGGCAAAAACTATGCCTATTGGAGTTATGTTATGAAAAATTTCTTGCGGGGCAAGACTATGTGGGGGATTATTACAGGTGACAAGAAGAAACCAACAGATGAGAAGGCCGCTAATTATGAAACCTTACTGGATTCATGGGAGACTGATAACTCCAAGATCATTACTTGGATTAATAATTATGTCATCCAGTCTATTGGTACTCAGTTAGCGAAGTATGACACGACAAAGGAGGTTTGGGATCACTTGGCTAGGTTGTATACTCAGTCTAATTTTGCAAAGCAGTATCAGTTAGAGTTTGATATTCGAGCCCTCCAACAGAACAATCTTAGTGTTCAGGAATTTTATGCATCTATGTCGGATTTGTGGGATCAGTTAGCTCTTACAGAACCTGATGTGTTGAAGGCTTTTAAGCCTTATATTGATAGAAGGGAAGAGCAACGTTTGGTTCAGTTCTTGATGACATTACATTCAAATTTTGATAGAAGGGAAGAGCAACGTTTGGTTCAGTTCGTGATTACTGTTCATCGGCGATTAATGTTCATCGGAGTTACTGTTCATCGCGCGATTACTGTTCATCGGAGTTACTGTTCATCGACACTGTTCATCGACGAGTACTGTTCACGGTTACTATTTATCGGCACTATTCACGTGTACTGTTCATTGTCATCATTGCAATTTTGGGGTATGCCTTTTTTGCTCGTTTCTATATTTGGTTTGGTTTGATTTGTTCATTTGTCAGTTTTGAGGGTTTCGTTTTCGTCTAGCTTTGTTGATTTCGAGATCTTGATCATTTTTTTGCTACTACTCGTATTTACTATTTGACTGATATTGAAATATGGCCCCAAGAGATGATTCTCTTCAGTCCATTAGTATTCAACTTGATGGCAAAAACTATGCCTATTGGAGTTATGTTATGAAAAATTTCTTGCGGGGCAAGACTATGTGGGGGATTATTACAGGTGACAAGAAGAAACCAACAGATGAGAAGGCCGCTAATTATGAAACCTTACTGGATTCATGGGAGACTGATAACTCCAAGATCATTACTTGGATTAATAATTCTGTCATCCAGTCTATTGGTACTCAGTTGGCGAAGTATGACACGACAAAGGAGGTTTGGGATCACTTGGCTAGGTTGTATACTCAGTCTAATTTTGCAAAGCAGTATCAGTTAGAGTTTGATATTCGAGCCCTCCAACAGAACAATCTTAGTGTTCAGGAATTTTATGCATCTATGTCGGATTTGTGGGATCAGTTAGCTCTTACAGAACCTGATGTGTTGAAGGCTTTTAAGCCTTATATTGATAGAAGGGAAGAGCAACGTTTGGTTCAGTTCTTGATGACATTACATTCAAATTTTGATAGAAGGGAAGAGCAACGTTTGGTTCAGTTCGTGATTACTGTTCATAGGCGATTAATGTTCATCGGAGTTACTGTTCATCGCGCGATTACTGTTCATCGGAGTTACTGTTCATCGACACTGTTCATCGACGAGTACTGTTCACGGTTACTATTTATCGGCACTATTCACGTGTACTGTTCATTGTCATCATTGCAATTTTGGGGTATGCCTTTTTTGCTCGTTTCTATATTTGGTTTGGTTTGATTTGTTCATTTGTCAGTTTTGAGGGTTTCGTTTTCGTCTAGCTTTGTTGATTTCGAGATCTTGATCATTTTTTTGCTACTACTCGTATTTACTATTTGACTGATATTGAAATATGGCCCCAAGAGTTGATTCTCTTCAGTCCATTAGTATTCAACTTGATGGCAAAAACTATGCCTATTGGAGTTATGTTATGAAAAATTTCTTGCGGGGCAAGACTATGTGGGGGATTATTACAGGTGACAAGAAGAAACCAACAGATGAGAAGGCCGCTAATTATGAAACCTTACTGGATTCATGGGAGACTGATAACTCCAAGATCATTACTTGGATTAATAATTCTGTCATCCAGTCTATTGGTACTCAGTTGGTGAAGTATGACACGACAAAGGAGGTTTGGGATCACTTGGTTAGGTTGTATACTTAGTCTAATTTTGCAAAGCAGTATCAGTTAGAGTTTGATATTCGAGCCCTCCAATAGAACAATCTTAGTGTTCAGGAATTTTATGCATCTATGTCGGATTTGTGGGATCAGTTAGCTCTTACAGAACCTGATGTGTTGAAGGCTTTTAAGCCTTATATTGATAGAAGGGAAGAGCAACGTTTGGTTCAGTTCTTGATGACATTACATTCAAATTTTGATAGAAGGGAAGAGCAACGTTTGGTTCAGTTCGTGATTACTGTTCATCGGCGATTAATGTTCATCGGAGTTACTGTTCATCGCGCGATTACTGTTCATCGGAGTTACTGTTCACCGATTACTGTTCATCGACACTGTTCACCGACGAGTACTGTTCACGGTTACTATTTATCGGCACTATTCATGTGTACTGTTCATTGTCATTATTGCAATTTTGGGGTATGCCTTTTTTGCTCGTTTCTGTATTTGGTTTGGTTTGATTTGTTCGTTTGTCGGTTTTGAGGGTTTCGTTTTCGTCTAGCATTGTTGATTTCGAGATCTTGATCATTTTTTTGCTACTACTCGTATTTACTATTTGACTGATATTGAAATATGGCCCCAAGAGATGATTCTCTTCAGTCCATTAGTATTCAACTTGATGGCAAAAACTCTGCCTATTGGAGTTATGTTATGAAAAATTTCTTGCGGGGCAAGACTATGTGGGGGATTATTACAGGTGACAAGAAGAAACCAACAGATGAGAAGGCCGCTAATTATGAAACCTTACTGGATTCATGGGAGACTGATAACTCCAAGATCATTACTTGGATTAATAATTCTGTCATCCAGTCTATTGGTACTCAGTTAGCGAAGTATGACACGACAAAGGAGGTTTGCGATCACTTGGCTAGGTTGTATACTCAGTCTAATTTTGCAAAGCAGTATCAGTTAGAGTTTGATATTCGAGCCCTCCAACAGAACAATCTTAGTGTTCAGGAATTTTATGCATCTATGTCGGATTTGTGGGATCAGTTAGCTCTTACAGAACCTGATGTGTTGAAGGCTTTTAAGCCTTATATTGATAGAAGGGAAGAGCAATGTTTGGTTCAGTTCTTGATGACATTACATTCAAATTTTGATAGAAGGGAAGAGCAACGTTTGGTTCAGTTCGTGATTACTGTTCATCGGCGATTAATGTTCATCGGAGTTACTGTTCATCGCGCGATTACTGTTCATCGGAGTTACTGTTCATCGACACTGTTCATCGACGAGTACTGTTCACGGTTACTATTTATCGGCACTATTCACGTGTACTGTTCATTGTCATCATTGCAATTTTGGGGTATGCCTTTTTTGCTCGTTTCTATATTTGGTTTGGTTTGATTTGTTCATTTGTCAGTTTTGAGGGTTTCGTTTTCGTCTAGCTTTGTTGATTTCGAGATCTTGATCATTTTTTTGCTACTACTCGTATTTACTATTTGACTGATATTGAAATATGGCCCCAAGAGATGATTCTCTTCAGTCCATTAGTATTCAACTTGATGGCAAAAACTATGCCTATTGGAGTTATGTTATGAAAAATTTCTTGCGGGGCAAGACTATGTGGGGGTTTATTACAGGTGACAAGAAGAAACCAACAGATGAGAAGGCCGCTAATTATGAAACCTTACTGGATTCATGGGAGACTGATAACTCCAAGATCATTACTTGGATTAATAATTCTGTCATCCAGTCTATTGGTACTCAGTTAGCGAAGTATGACACGACAAAGGAGGTTTGGGATCACTTGGCTAGGTTGTATACTCAGTCTAATTTTGCAAAGCAGTATCAGTTAGAGTTTGATATTCGAGCCCTCCAACAGAACAATCTTAGTGTTCAGGAATTTTATGCATCTATGTCGGATTTGTGGGATCAGTTAGCTCTTACAGAACCTGATGTGTTGAAGGCTTTTAAGCCTTATATTGATAGAAGGGAAGAGCAATGTTTGGTTCAGTTCTTGATGACATTACATTCAAATTTTGATAGAAGGGAAGAGCAACGTTTGGTTCAGTTCGTGATTACTGTTCATCGGCGATTAATGTTCATCGGAGTTACTGTTCATCGCGCGATTACTGTTCATCGGAGTTACTGTTCATCGACACTGTTCATCGACGAGTACTGTTCACGGTTACTATTTATCGGCACTATTCACGTGTACTGTTCATTGTCATCATTGCAATTTTGGGGTATGCCTTTTTTGCTCGTTTCTATATTTGGTTTGGTTTGATTTGTTCATTTGTCAGTTTTGAGGGTTTCGTTTTCGTCTAGCTTTGTTGATTTCGAGATCTTGATCATTTTTTTGCTACTACTCGTATTTACTATTTGACTGATATTGAAATATGGCCCCAAGAGATGATTCTCTTCAGTCCATTAGTATTCAACTTGATGGCAAAAACTATGCCTATTGGAGTTATGTTATGAAAAATTTCTTGCGGGGCAAGACTATGTGGGGGATTATTACAGGTGACAAGAAGAAACCAACAGATGAGAAGGCCGCTAATTATGAAACCTTACTGGATTCATGGGAGACTGATAACTCCAAGATCATTACTTGGATTAATAATTCTGTCATCCAGTCTATTGGTACTCAGTTAGCGAAGTATGACACGACAAAGGAGGTTTGGGATCACTTGGCTAGGTTGTATACTCAGTCTAATTTTGCAAAGCAGTATCAGTTAGAGTTTGATATTCGAGCCCTCCAACAGAACAATCTTAGTGTTCAGGAATTTTATGCATCTATGTCGGATTTGTGGGATCAGTTAGCTCTTACAGAACCTGATGTGTTGAAGGCTTTTAAGCCTTATATTGATAGAAGGGAAGAGCAACGTTTGGTTCAGTTCTTGATGACATTACATTCAAATTTTGATAGAAGGGAAGAGCAACGTTTGGTTCAGTTCGTGATTACTGTTCATAGGCGATTAATGTTCATCGGAGTTACTGTTCATCGCGTGATTACTGTTCATCGGAGTTACTGTTCATCGACACTGTTCATCGACGAGTACTGTTCACGGTTACTATTTATCGGCACTATTCACGTGTACTGTTCATTGTCATCATTGCAATTTTGGGGTATGCCTTTTTTGCTCGTTTCTATATTTGGTTTGGTTTGATTTGTTCATTTGTCAGTTTTGAGGGTTTCGTTTTCGTCTAGCTTTGTTGATTTCGAGATCTTGATCATTTTTTTGCTACTACTCGTATTTACTATTTGACTGATATTGAAATATGGCCCCAAGAGTTGATTCTCTTCAGTCCATTAGTATTCAACTTGATGGCAAAAACTATGCCTATTGGAGTTATGTTATGAAAAATTTCTTGCGGGGCAAGACTATGTGGGGGATTATTACAGGTGACAAGAAGAAACCAACAGATGAGAAGGCCGCTAATTATGAAACCTTACTGGATTCATGGGTGACTGATAACTCCATGATCATTACTTGGATTAATAATTCTGTCATCCAGTCTATTGGTACTCAGTTGGCGAAGTATGACACGACAAAGGAGGTTTGGGATCACTTGGTTAGGTTGTATACTTAGTCTAATTTTGCAAAGCAGTATCAGTTAGAGTTTGATATTCGAGCCCTCCAATAGAACAATCTTAGTGTTCAGGAATTTTATGCATCTATGTCGGATTTGTGGGATCAGTTAGCTCTTACAGAACCTGATGTGTTGAAGGCTTTTAAGCCTTATATTGATAGAATGGAAGAGCAACGTTTGGTTCAGTTCTTGATGACATTACATTCAAATTTTGATAGAAGGGAAGAGCAACGTTTGGTTCAGTTCGTGATTACTGTTCATCGGCGATTAATGTTCATCGGAGTTACTGTTCATCGCGCGATTACTGTTCATCGGAGTTACTGTTCACCGATTACTGTTCATCGACACTGTTCACCGACGAGTACTGTTCACGGTTACTATTTATCGGCACTATTCATGTGTACTGTTCATTGTCATTATTGCAATTTTGGGGTATGCCTTTTTTGCTCGTTTCTGTATTTGGTTTGGTTTGATTTGTTCGTTTGTCGGTTTTGAGGGTTTCGTTTTCGTCTAGCATTGTTGATTTCGAGATCTTGATCATTTTTTTGCTACTACTCGTATTTACTATTTGACTGATATTGAAATATGGCCCCAAGAGATGATTCTCTTCAGTCCATTAGTATTCAACTTGATGGCAAAAACTCTGCCTATTGGAGTTATGTTATGAAAAATTTCTTGCGGGGCAAGACTATGTGGGGGATTATTACAGGTGACAAGAAGAAACCAACAGATGAGAAGGCCGCTAATTATGAAACCTTACTGGATTCATGGGAGACTGATAACTCCAAGATCATTACTTGGATTAATAATTCTGTCATCCAGTCTATTGGTACTCAGTTAGCGAAGTATGACACGACAAAGGAGGTTTGCGATCACTTGGCTAGGTTGTATACTCAGTCTAATTTTGCAAAGCAGTATCAGTTAGAGTTTGATATTCGAGCCCTCCAACAGAACAATCTTAGTGTTCAGGAATTTTATGCATCTATGTCGGATTTGTGGGATCAGTTAGCTCTTACAGAACCTGATGTGTTGAAGGCTTTTAAGCCTTATATTGATAGAAGGGAAGAGCAATGTTTGGTTCAGTTCTTGATGACATTACATTCAAATTTTGATAGAAGGGAAGAGCAACGTTTGGTTCAGTTCGTGATTACTGTTCATCGGCGATTAATGTTCATCGGAGTTACTGTTCATCGCGCGATTACTGTTCATCGGAGTTACTGTTCATCGACACTGTTCATCGACGAGTACTGTTCACGGTTACTATTTATCGGCACTATTCACGTGTACTGTTCATTGTCATCATTGCAATTTTGGGGTATGCCTTTTTTGCTCGTTTCTATATTTGGTTTGGTTTGATTTGTTCATTTGTCAGTTTTGAGGGTTTCGTTTTCGTCTAGCTTTGTTGATTTCGAGATCTTGATCATTTTTTTGCTACTACTCGTATTTACTATTTGACTGATATTGAAATATGGCCCCAAGAGATGATTCTCTTCAGTCCATTAGTATTCAACTTGATGGCAAAAACTATGCCTATTGGAGTTATGTTATGAAAAATTTCTTGCGGGGCAAGACTATGTGGGGGATTATTACAGGTGACAAGAAGAAACCAACAGATGAGAAGGCCGCTAATTATGAAACCTTACTGGATTCATGGGAGACTGATAACTCCAAGATCATTACTTGGATTAATAATTCTGTCATCCAGTCTATTGGTACTCAGTTAGCGAAGTATGACACGACAAAGGAGGTTTGGGATCACTTGGCTAGGTTGTATACTCAGTCTAATTTTGCAAAGCAGTATCAGTTAGAGTTTGATATTCGAGCCCTCCAACAGAACAATCTTAGTGTTCAGGAATTTTATGCATCTATGTCGGATTTGTGGGATCAGTTAGCTCTTACAGAACCTGATGTGTTGAAGGCTTTTAAGCCTTATATTGATAGAAGGGAAGAGCAACGTTTGGTTCAGTTCTTGATGACATTACATTCAAATTTTGATAGAAGGGAAGAGCAACGTTTGGTTCAGTTCGTGATTACTGTTCATCGGCGATTAATGTTCATCGGAGTTACTGTTCATCGCGCGATTACTGTTCATCGGAGTTACTGTTCATCGACACTGTTCATCGACGAGTACTGTTCACGGTTACTATTTATCGGCACTATTCACGTGTACTGTTCATTGTCATCATTGCAATTTTGGGGTATGCCTTTTTTGCTCGTTTCTATATTTGGTTTGGTTTGATTTGTTCATTTGTCAGTTTTGAGGGTTTCGTTTTCGTCTAGCTTTGTTGATTTCGAGATCTTGATCATTTTTTTGCTACTACTCGTATTTACTATTTGACTGATATTGAAATATGGCCCCAAGAGATGATTCTCTTCAGTCCATTAGTATTCAACTTGATGGCAAAAACTATGCCTATTGGAGTTATGTTATGAAAAATTTCTTGCGGGGCAAGACTATGTGGGGGATTATTACAGGTGACAAGAAGAAACCAACAGATGAGAAGGCCGCTAATTATGAAACCTTACTGGATTCATGGGAGACTGATAACTCCAAGATCATTACTTGGATTAATAATTATGTCATCCAGTCTATTGGTACTCAGTTAGCGAAGTATGACACGACAAAGGAGGTTTGGGATCACTTGGCTAGGTTGTATACTCAGTCTAATTTTGCAAAGCAGTATCAGTTAGAGTTTGATATTCGAGCCCTCCAACAGAACAATCTTAGTGTTCAGGAATTTTATGCATCTATGTCGGATTTGTGGGATCAGTTAGCTCTTACAGAACCTGATGTGTTGAAGGCTTTTAAGCCTTATATTGATAGAAGGGAAGAGCAACGTTTGGTTCAGTTCTTGATGACATTACATTCAAATTTTGAAGGTCTACGTGGATCAATCTTGCATCGTACACCTCTTCCCACTGTTGATTCGGTTGTTCACGAGTTGATTGCTGAAGAAACTCGTATCAAGTCCCATGTTGACAAAGCTCCCAAGACAGCCGCTCCTGCTGTCTTTGCTGTTTCACAACGAACCCAATCTTCGAACCAAAATCGTCCGAGAGTTGCATTTGATGAGTGTGCTTTCTGTAAGAAGAAAAACCATTGGAAGGCAAATTGTCCTTTACTGACAAGCAAGGGAAATCAACAGCAACAACAAACAAGATCACCAGCATACTCTCAGTCTTCACAGCAGAACAAGTCTTCTGGTTAGTCACGTCCCTCTTTTTCATCTTTTAGGCCAGCACAGTACGCTGCTGCTACACCTTCAGTTGAGAATGAAACAGATTTCACACCACCATCAGCCTTGGATCCACAGATTTTTAAGCAGTTCAGACAGTTCTTAGCTACCAATCCAACTGCCATGTCAGCTTCCATGTCTCATTCAGGTTTGTCTTCATCCAACACGTCAGGTATTCCTTCATCCTTGTGGATATTGGATTCTGGTGCATCTCATCACATGTCACCACATTTTTCATTTTTTGCTTCATTATCTTCTCGTACACCTGTCTCTGTTATGTCTGCTAGTGCTACACCCATGTCAGTAGAGGGTGTTAGTTCTATTGTCACTCCTTATATATCTTTAACAGATGTGTATTACATTCCTACACTTGCTTTGAATCTTGCATCGGTCAGTCAGTTTTGTAAATCTGGTTGTTGGGTCTTCTTTTCTGATTCATTCTGCTGTGTATATGACATTCGGTCTCGGAGGGTGATTGGGATAGGCCGTAGACTTGGGGAGCTTTATGTCTTGGAGCAGCTACATGTTGCTGATGTTGCTGCATCTAGTGTCGATTTGTCGTCTTTTCGTTTAAACCCTTCATCGTCTCCTTTTTATCTTTGGCATTCTCGTTTGGGACATGTTTCAGCGTCTCGTTTACAACTTTTGGTTTCCACTGGTGTGTTAGGCTCTTTGAAATTTGATGATATTTCTGATTGTTGTGGTTGTAAACTGGGAAAATTTTTTGCTTTACCGTTTAATAAAAGTGTCACTCGTTCTGTTTCTCCCTTTGATATTGTGCATTATGATGTGTGGGGTCCCTCTCCGATAACCTCCAAGTCAGGAGCTAACTATTATGTTTCATTCATTGATGATTACACTCGTTATACGGGGGTTTATTTTATGAAGCGCAGGTCTGACTTTTTCACCATATATAGTGAATTCAGAGCTATTGTCAAGACTCAACACTCTGCTGTCATAAAATGTTTTCGGTGTGATCTGGGAGGAGAATTTACCTCCAATGATTTTAAACAATTATTGGCATTTGATGGCACTATACATCAATCATCTTGTACAGACACTCCTCAGCAAAATGGTGTTGCAGAAAGAAAACATCGACATCTCCTAGAAACTGATAGATCCTTACTACTCTCTGCTCAAGTTCCCAATATGTTTTGGGGAGAAGTTGTTCATACCGCTACTTATGTTATTAATCACATTCCTACTGCATACACTTCGGGGAAGTCTCCTTATGAAATGTTGTTTGGACAACTCCCAGATTATTCTTCATTACGAGTGTTTGGGTGTACATGTTTTGTCTTGAAGCCTCATGTAGAGAGAGATAAGTTGTCTTCAAAATCAGATCTTTGTGTTTTTCTGGGATATGGTATTGGTCAGAAAGGTTATCGGTGCTATGATCCTTCAAATCAGAAACTGTATGTATCTCGCAATGTCACCTTTTTGGAGCATATTCCATTCTATAGCATTCCTGTTCAGTCACATGATGCAACCCGAGAGGAGCTCTGTACTATTGATCCGTTTAGCATTGACATTGATGATCCACCACATGTCACTGATCCACCACTTGCTGCTGATCCACCACATGTGGCTGATCCAGCACCTATCGTTGATCCTCTGCCTACAAATCATCAAGACCCCCCTCCATCGAGACCTTATCGTAATAAGAAGTCCACAAAGCTTCCTGACTTTGTCTATTCCTCTTACTCACCGGATTTTGCCTCTTTTATTGCTAATGTACATCGTCTCTCTGAGCCAACATCCTATAAAGAGGCCATTTCTGATCCCCTTTGGCAGACCACTATCGCTGAGGAAATTGCAGCTCTTTATCAGACTCATACATGGGATCTGGTTCCGCTTCCACCTGGAAAACACACGATTGGTTGTCTTTGGGTTTATAAAATCAAAACAAAGTCTGATGGATCCGTTGAGCGTTATAAAGCCAGACTTGTTGCGAAATGGTACGCGCAAAAGTATGGTATGGATTATGAGGAGACGTTTGCTCCTGTTGCAAAAATGACGATTGTTCGCACCTTGATTGCATTTTCTTCCATTCGCCAATGGAAGATTTATCAAATGGATGTCAAGAATGCTTTCTTGAATGGCGATCATCATGAAGAAGTATACATGTCTCCTCCCCTGGTATTGCTCACCGACCAGGTGAAGTTTTTCGACTTCGAAAGGCTCTATATGGCCTCAAACAAGCCCCTCGTGCTTGGTTTGAGAAATTTTCTACGGTGATTACTTCTCTTGGTTTTCAACCAAGTAACCATGATTCAGATTTATTTATTCGATGTACGAATGCAGGGCGGATTATTCTTTCCTTGTATGTCGATGACATGATTATTACTGGTGATGATCATGATGGTATAGAGTCTTTAAAGCATGATTTGGCTCACCGTTTTGCTATGAAAGACTTGGGATTACTTCGTTATTTCTTGGGGATTGAAGTTGCTCAATATCCAAAGGGTTATCTTTCATCTCAAACGAAGTATATTTCAGATTTGTTTGAACGTGCACGACTCACGGATAATCGAACAGTTGATACGCCTATAGAGAGTAATGCAAAGTAATCTCCAACTGATGGTGTCCCATTATCAGATCCAAGTCTTTATCGTACCATTGTTGGGAGTTTGGTTTACCTGACTGTCACTAGACCGGATATTGCTCATGCAGTTCATGTGGTTAGCCAGTTTGTCACTGCTCTTACTACTGTTCATTGGGGAGCTGTTCTTCGTATTTTGAGATATTTACGTGGTACTCAGTTCCGTACTCTTATGTTTCCTTCTTCATCCTCTCTTGAGTTGCGTGCCTATAGTGATGCAAATTGGGATAGTGATATTTATGATCGTAAGTCCACTAATGGGTATTGTGTTTTTCTTGGAGATTCATTGATATCATGGAAAAGCAAGAAACAAGATGTTGTTTCTCGATCTTCTACAGAATCTGAGTATCGAGCCATGGCTATCGCCACTTGTGAGATTGTTTGGTTGAGATGGCTTCTTGCAGATATGGGCGTTCACATCTCTCAGCCTACCCCTTTGTATTGTGATAACGAGAGTGCGATAATGATTGCCAAGAATTCAGTGTTTCATGAGCGCACAAAGCACATTGAGATTGATTGTCATTTCACATGTCATCATCTCCAGAAGGGCACTATCTCCCTTCCTTATGTTCCTTCCTCTTTGCAGATTGCTGATATTCTTATGAAGCCGTTGACTGCTCCTCGATTCCATTTTCTGTCTGACAAACTCTCAATGCTTATTGCTGTTGCATTGTGAGTTTGAAGGGGGATGTTAACCTAATAATATTTTGGGCTTTATTTTGTATTGGGTTTTATGATTGGGCCTTTTTCGCTAGGAAACCCTAATTAGCTTGTCTATATATTATGTCTTTCCTTTTCATTGTATTTGTACTTCTCTTTGATAATAATATGAAACCCTAGCCGTTATATGTATTTCATTTGTTAGTTTACAAAAATCTCCTTCCCTTTGTCTTGTATGTTAACTGATTTTGGTGTGGGTTTCGATTTCATGTGCTAGGGCTCAAATAATCTTGAAGCCTTCCAAGAGTGTGTCGAACAAACAAGAGAAAGGTTCATTTTTTTTTTACTTGGTTTGATTTGTGAGGTTTATTCTCAAGAATGTTGAACAAACCATCTACAGTAGCATGATAACCCTACGCCAGTCACCAACATCTCTCTCTCTCTCTCTCTCTCTCTCTCTCTTTCTCTCTCTCTCCACTTTTATTTCTCTACTTGTATCGATTCTAAAATATGCGTGTTCATTTAATTTTGTAGCTACAAGAAGCCCCCCCATACACGATTTCCTTCTCCTGCTTATTTCTCTACACTCCTAACTGAGAAAAATGTATTTATTTTTTCAGTTCGATTTAATGCTCTGTTTGATGGATTTGTTCTTGAAGGAGAAAGTAATAATCCAAAGTGTTTATAGAATTTATTTTAGTAGCTTGATAAATTTGACGTTTATTATTTCTTTTGATTATGTATTCGGTCTCTTATGAACACGTACCATACTTTTGAACTTTAGTTATTTGTTTGTTGGTTGATCTAATGTTGAGAGCAGATCTGGATTTCATCGTCATCGTCTCTATTTTTTTTATCCAGGTAACGTGCTCTCCCTCTCTCTCTCTCTCTCTCTCTCTCTCTCTCTCTCTCTCTCTCTCTCCTTATTTGTATATATTTTTATGTTTTTTTGTTTGTACACACCACATTTTGGATTTCTCCCCTATCTCTCTATCGTCTGAGTAGAAATACAAAGGTAATGGAGTCGAACACTTTTATCACTTGTAGTTAAGAGTGGTTTGTTATAATTTTGAAAATTTTACAGTGAGAACAATGAAAAATTGTGAAATAAATGAACAGAATAAGGACTAACGTTTTTTGTGTTTCAGGTTATAACTTTTTGGGAATCTGTTGCTTGCTGAGTTATTGCATCAAATCATCTATTGTTCTTGGATTTTCTTTGACAGTACCACTTTGTAATAGAAGGCATTCTACAAAATATGGATAACTCAAAGATTTAAGGTGGGTTTGGTTGTGGAAAATTTTCCAGTTTTCTAGGAAAATTTTTCAAGAAAAACGGAAATTTTGAAAACGTGTTTGGTTCATTCATTTTTCCAAAATTTTCCAAAAAAATGAAAATTTTCAGTTTTCCAAATTGTATGTAAATTAGAAAAGTGATTTTTACAGTTTTCCAAAGTTTTCCAAATTTTTAAGATGGAAAATGAAAACTCCCCCGGTTTCAACCAAACGCGTTTTCTAAAATTTTCATTGAAATTTGAAAACGAAAACTCAACTCTATTTTCTAAAAACATTTTCTTAGAAAATGAAAACAGTTTTTCACAACCAAACGCACCCTTACTCTCCGAGTAATGAATCTTCCCTCTCATTCCCTTGACCTGATGACAAAATTTCATATTCTTTGTTTAATAGCATATTCAATTTGTTTTTTTTTTTTTTTTATCATAATGAACAAGTATCTGCATGAAAGTTGAGTATCTTGTCAAATCGGATGGTTTTCTAAAGTTGTAAGTTTACCAATTTCATTTTATGCTTGGATATTCTTGCTTTTTACAATTTGAATAAATGCCTTCTTTGAAAACCAAATTCCATATAAACATGGAAATTTATTTAAAGCTTAAATGACCTTACCCCAAATTTTTTATGGATGTATTTCATGTCAGAAGTTCATGATGCCACCACAACATTTGAAGCGAAATGGGATAACATCGGAGAAAATGGTCAGATTCTATGATTAGTACTCTTTAATTCGGGCTCTGCATATGTTTCTTCTCACAAATGTGAAAATTTTCATTTAATTTATCAAAAAAATCTACTTTACTCCGTGATATGCCGTTTGAGTTTTTTCTAAGAAATAAGTAATCTATTTAGTATGTCATAACTCTATTGTCTTTCTCTGCTTCTTTTAGAATCTATTGTCTCTATGTATGTATAATTGTAGCTTTAATGTCTTTGTAACAATGTAAAATGTGACTTTGTAAGACCATCTAATCCGACTGCAAATTTAGCCATATATCCCTTTTTTTATAAGATTCCAAAATTTTCTACATTTACATAATCTGTTAGTTGTATGTCAAGGTTCATCTAAACCAGGACTCTGAGAGTGAATATAACGTAATAATTTTTTAATCATAAATATTGTTAACCGTGTATATTAAATATGTTGTATTTAGTTATTTAAGTTATTGGTGTTCAAGGGAAATTTATGTATAATTACATTAATCAATTAAATTAAGATGTATGAGGAAATATAGTACATGGATAAATAGGTGATGCCTTCAAATCAGCTCAGAAAATATCATTAGCTTGGATATATAATTTTGCAATCGTACAAAAAGACCTACATAAAAGGTCTCAAAATAATAGTTATCAAGCTGTCAGCCATTTCTTTGCATAAAATAATTCTTAATTGTTTTTTCTAAGAAAAAAGTTATTACAGTGAAGTTGTATTATGACTAAACAACTCGGTGATATACACAGATTTGTCAACCATGTAACATTGTACATTAAGCAACTAGTTGTGAAACCTGTATATTATACGGGTTGATTAAAACAAAATGTTAAATAGAAACGATTAAATGAGAAGTTTATTTGAATTTGAAATTTGAAATAAATAAAAATTATGAGAAAAAAAAACATGCAAAAAATAAATAAATTAAAATTATTGTTTAGTTATCAGACCCGTATACTAAACATGTTAATTATAGCAAAATGTTAAACACAAAGGTTTAAACTGTAAATTTATTTGAAATTGAAATTGAAATTTAAAATTTAAAATTTGAAATTAATATAATTATGGTAGGTTTAATTTATGGAAACTAATTAATAATATATTAGAAATGGAAAATGAAATAAATGACAAGTGGAAAATAAATATATGTCTAAATTATGACAAAATGACATGTGACAATTTGAATGAGAAAATGACACGTGGTAAAATCATTTTTATTTATTAGGGTAGATGATGAAGTAGCAAAGTCATTATTTTCAATCATAAGCACTTTCCATATCTACTTGAAACAACGTATTTTTATATTGTAATGGAAATTACAACATTTTTAGTTTTACTTCAAAATGCAACGTATTTCTATTTTAACTCAAAATATCATGTAGATAGAAAACTAACGTACATTGGGAATCATTTGTCACAAGAAACGATTTGTCACCGCCAAGCAATGAAATGAACGAGTCGTGGTGCGAAGTTGAGCTAAGTACACAATTTGGTTTAGGGGTACAGTAGAAAAACAAGATCAAATATGAATTTTATCATCTTTAAAATCATTATTCCAACCTCCACCCATTTATGTATATTTTTAAACCAAAACAACAATACAAATTTATTTTTAAACAAAAGAACAGCATATTTTTATTTTCAAACCAAAACAACAATACACACTTACTAGTATCCGCTTCGTGCCGAAAGAAAACCAATTTCGCATTATAAACTATTTCCCGGAACATCTTTTGTAAAATTGGAAGGTTTTAGAAGCAAAGAGATACGGTTTGACGAAAAGGAAAGTAGGAAACTATACACCGAAAACCAAAACGAAATTTATTTTTGGCCCAATACTAATCGTCAGAATGAAACAAATCGCCGCGCCGCATCGCGCGGTTACCCCATTATTGTGTGTAGGGGTGTTCGTTTGGATAGATCGGTTCGATCCGTTCTAAATAATTAAATCCAAATTGATTTCGGTTTTCAAAATATGGATCTAAATAGTCCAAACTAAATTCAAATCCGATCCGATCCAATCCGATTACAATTCGGTTGGATCGGTTTTTATAATTCGGTATTTAAAAACCATAACATTTTAAAAGGACATAGAAGTATAATATGAAAAACCACTAATAGATAAAAAAAACTTGTGATTTAAAATTTATAAAATTTATAAACAACCACTAAGAAGGCATATTATAGTTTGTTATTTAATAGATAAAAAAAACTTTTGAGAGAAAATACATATTAATGTTTTTTATTAGGTAAAACTTTTTGAACTTATTTAAAAAAATTATAAAATTAATAAATAATTATAGATATATTGAAAATAAATATATAACAAATTGTTATTCGATTTTTTTTGGACTATTCGGTTCTCATTTTATAAACCAAAACCAATCCGAAATCCAAAATAATAATTCGGTTTTGTTGAAAAACCAATCCGAATATCCGAATATCTGAACCAAATAGTCCAATCCAAATTGTCCAATTGGACAATTCGGTTTTATCCAAATAATGAACGGCCCTAATTGTGTGTGTATATATATATATATATATATATATATATATATATATATATATATATATATATATATATATATATATATATATATATATATATATCATAATTTAATTGTCGGTAATTAAAAACTAAAAGTTTTAATATAATTTTTATAATTTATTATATGTAATAAATAGTTAATAAAGAAAAAGGAAATAAAACTCAATCACTGCATGTGACTCTCGTTGGGTTGTAACCTTCCATTGTCACATTATTTTGGATCGTAACCTATTTCTTCTAGTAATGTCTTATCAATCAAACTTTTACTTTTAATTAAACTTTTGTTTTTCATAGTATCCATTTTATATAAGTTAATTATTATGTTGTTAACTTGTTATTTATGAAACAAAACTTGTACATTGAATAATTGCTATTTTCTTAGTTTTTATATTTTAGTCATTTTTCTCAAAATTTTAAAAATGGTAAATTACACCAATGGTCCATTGTGGGTATGTCAGAAAGCGTGTTTGGTCCCTATTTAAAAAAATTAACTCGGACCGTCCCTAAATTTCTTTTTTCTTGCACACTTAGACCCTATTGACATGAAATGACTATTTTATCCTTAATATATTTTTTTTTCATTTTCTTTTATTCATTTATCAGTTTTAGATTATAAAATAAATTTAAAAAAAAATCATATATATCCACCCCTCCCCTCCCCTTCTCTTTCCCTTTTCCTTCTACCTTTCTTAGACCAGATCCACCGTCTACCACCACCGACTACCACCAGAAACCACCCGTCCTCCTCCTTTTTCGACAAGATTAACTAGCCAAAATTCGTTTGTTTTCCCCTCCTTCATATCACCATCATCCAGCTCAAACAACCATTGATGAACATACCTGATTTTCAAACATCAAATATTCAACCCAAAACTTGCATTCTAATCTGAATATCAAACCCCTCATGAATCTCAAACCCATTCAGATCTACATTTATATTTTAAATTTAAACCCATATCAGAAACTCGAACATCAGAAACCACATCATCTCATTCTCTTCACGTGATAGTTAGGGTTTCATGCGGTGATGTTAAAGTTTCTACACAAATCTATGGTGGCGGGAGACTCACAGTGAGTGATGAGGAAGAAAGCTCCAAGGAGATTTGCACCTGCACACCAAACCCTATATGCCTCTCGTTGTGTGACAACCCGAAATTTCCCTTCTGTACAAAGTATATCACTTCAATAGAAGTTATAGCAGTCACAGTTAATTTTCAGACTTTTTGCGTAAGTTTGAGTAATTCAGGGTTTACACTTCAGGAAATATCTGGAGAGTGGGTGCACTAGGGTTTTGTGCAACACTATTATTCCAACACTCTATTATATTAGAGATCATTTCTGGAATAAAAATATTTTCTGCCAAAAATATCTCAGGACTATAAATAAATTTCTAAACCAAATTCATTCATTATTCACATTTCCAACTAGAGAAAAGTCATTTTCTCTCTCACGGATCTTCGGGTTTTTATACCAAAACGTGAGTAACTCTTTCTAGTAGTGTTAGAAAGCTTATTATGTGCTTATAACATGATTTAGTTGGCTAAATCATTAGATCTAGGAGTTTACTCCCCAAGGTGTTCTTGGGCGGTAAACTCCCGAAACCGAGCCTAGCTTGTTCCTTGTATTATGCTACTGCCTTAGACTCAATTGTAGGTGTATTAAGGACAAGAAAATAATCAAAGAACACAAACAAATGAGAGTTTACGGCCCAAGTGTATCTTAGGCCGTAAACTCCATAGAAATGGACCAAAGGGTGTTATTAAGGCACCTAAAGCCCTAGACCTTTACATGGAATTGTTTCCTACTTAATCTAAGGACCAAAGCACATCAAAATCACTTATCAAAGTGAGTTTACGGCCAAGACTTTGTTCTTGGGCCGTAAACATGAAAGGATGGCACCAAAGTGTGCCTAATGTCTTCATATGCTTGGAATAGAAGCCTAGAACTTATACCACATATGCTTGGGGCTTGAAATCAAAAAGAACACCATTCCAATGGAGTTTACAGCCGTAAACTCCAAAGAAAATGGCCTTAGGGCCGTAAACTCCTAAATGGAGTGTTTATATGCCTTAAACCCTTCCAAGAATTTAACCACCAAGTTGGAATAATTCTAGGAATCATTTAGAACTTCAAAACACACAAAACACCCATGGTTGGGAGTTTACGGCCGTAAACTCAAGAGTTTACAACCGTAAACTCCATGTGTGTTAGTATATGGGGAGTAAACTCACATATAGGGTCCTTTGGAACCCTAAACACAAGTACCTTGTCCCACAATAGCTTAGATGCAATCCTTAGGGCTTAAAACACTTATATAAAGTGTTTATTATGTCTAGGATGTCTTAACTTTATCAATTAGTGATTTAAGACTAATTGAATGCATATATGTGTGATTATATGTTCATTAGGATCGTAGTGTGTGTACAAGTCCTCGCTTGACACCTAGCAATCCTATACCGTTCAGTTCATCCCAATCACCAACTACAGGTGAGTTCATACCCCTAATCAATGTTTTAAATGATTTTAAACGTATTAACGGGGGGAATACAAGTAGAAAACAATGTGTTATTAAATCAATCTTATGTATTTTATAACTGTGTTTTCATTCAGCAAATTTCACATACTACAACATGTGATGCATAAAATGGTTTTCTATCTTAAGATACCTTGATAACAAAAGTATTAGTTTTGAAATGTTTATTAAAATGACATCAAGTCATTCTTAATTATTGTTCAAAACTCCTAGATATCTTGCAAAACCATTATTTTACCTTCTTGAATCAAACTATACTTATACGTATATGTTCATTTATACGTTAGAGATTATAGTTTTCATCCTTCGTTCAGTTTCCCACACCCTGGTGTATCGAGGGTGCATAAATCTACTTGAACAACCACTTACCTTCCAGTTAATTATGATAGGGATAGTTAGAAGATATCAAACATTATTCCTACTACAAGGAATCACACAAGAGTCAGTTCATTCATGAGTCTATACAAATACCTTACATGATACATGAGTACACGTACTTAGGAATACATGATACATGAATATGTTTACATATACTTACCTGTTAAATGAACACATTTACATGAATACCATACAGGAACACTTCTACATAGGTGCATTATCCTGTATTTTATTTACCTGGATACTTGTACTTAGAACTAGAAGGATGATTTATTAGTACTTAATGTGTAAATTATCTTTCCTATCCCGGTTCAATGGGATATTTCGGCGGGACTTACCATTCCAAATCCCACTGATTAGCACCAGTGGTCGATGAACGTCTACGGATGTATAAGGTTGTCACTTATTTAGAAGTCAGTGATGGGACTAACCATCCCTCTGTCCAACTGTTGCAACAGTAGATGAGATGTGAATCTTCGGAGGATCATTAGGTTAACGTTGTTATGGGACTAACCCTCCCTCCACCCTGCTGCCGCTATAGAGGATGAGGGGACACTCTTCAGATGTCTATAGGGTCTATCTTTCGCTTCGGCGATGTCGTGTTTGTCCTGGTAACCCGAGACAATAACACTTACATGATTAGATTTTTCCTGTTTACTTTATTTTGTGATGCTTTCACATAAACGAGGAGTTAGACTAGGTACTCTAGTACTAGTTAGTAGAAAGGAAAAGCTATCATATTACTTACAAAACATTCGGGTCTTGGTAGAAGACTACATAGTCATAACAAAACATTCGGGTCTTGGTAGAAGACTACACTTCATACTTACAGAACATTCGGGTCTTGGTAGAAGACTACATAGTCATAAAAAAACATTCGGGTCTTGGTAGAAGACTACACTTCATACTTATAGAACATTCGGGTGTTGGTAGAAGACTATATAGTCATAACAAAACGTTCGGGTCTTGGTAGAAGACTACACTTCATACTTATAGAACAGTCGGGTCTTGGTAGAAGACTACATAGTCATAACAAAACATTCGGGTCTTGGTAGAAGACTACACTTCATACTTACAGAAAATAAGGAATTTTCTAGGGTTTTTCATACTTACATCGACATTTTCATTTAAAGGTTTACATGGCCTTCATAATAGATTTTCACAAACAAGACAATGACACTTAAATACTTATGAATTCACCAGCTTTAAAGCTGATACTCTCTTTCAAAATAACTTGTATTCTCAGGTCATCAGTAGACAGGTACGGAGGCCAGGTTTTGAGAAGACGGAGCAGACAAGTCTCGTCTTTTATTTTGATTGTATATTTTTGGTGTCTTACTACAATGAAAGAACACACATGTATTAAACTTTACTTATAATGCAATGGATGATGTTGTTGCTTGTTTATTATATTACACTGTTGTGATACTATACATGACGTCCTCCACCCCTGAACGTTTCCGCCGTTCGTGGTTTTGGGGTGTGACAGATTGGTATCAGAGCATTGTTTATAGTGAATATGGTATATCAACCCATAAAAGATATACTAACTATAAATACATGGGATTAAAACACTCTGTCTAAGAGTTATACTTATAAATAATAAAATATTTAAGTAAGTATACGTGCCTGCATTCATACTAAAATCAGTGTCACAATGACAAGAACAAAAGTATTACGATTGTTGAATATCACAAGTAAGCCTGGGGATATATGGTCAGTCTTGAGAATGGCATAGCCTGATCAACTATGCTAGTCCGAGGAGTGATTAGCATATACCCAAGAATGGTTGTGATGTGGCAACAAGTCTAAAAACTTACCAACACAACCATAAAGAAATACCATAGGGGTATTTGGTCTTACTATAATTATCTTAGTTAGTTCTTCTATTTTAGCTATCTCTTATAATCCCTTTTCTCGCGTAGATTAAAATGGCTGGATTTCACCACGGCGATCCGTACTTCCCGAACCAAGGCAATGCCGGTTGGCTAGAGGCAGAACCAGAAGATGATCACCCAATCCCTTTGGATGATCACCATGCCGAGGGTTTTGCCGATAGTTCTGACTCGGAGCCAGAAGTCAACAACCTACCCCCAGCTGCTCAAAACCCAAACCTGAACCCCCGTCCTGTGTTTCAAGGACCCAGACCCTTGTGGGCCGTTAACTTGACTGAATGGAGCCAGGAACAAGGTCAGCCAATTCCCTACAATGGAGACCAAAGCTTCTACAACCTCACTGAAGGAGGTTCTGCTGATAGAGTCCTACCAATCATGGTGCGTAGGATTTCTCGGAACACGATAATGGCTCAGGTGACTATCAATCAAGTTTTGGAAGTTGACGCCAACTTTGGTGTTAACACTGTCCACATTCGCCAACTAGAGTCTGCTCATGAAAGGACTCTGGTCCGCAATGCAAATTTGCAGAGGGAACTTGCTGAAACCCAAGCTGAAGTTAGAGAACTTCGAGCTCAGCAAGCAAGGTCGGACAGGTGTATAAGGGACATTGAACGTCTACTGTCGGGATCGAGGACTCATGCAAGCAGCTCTTGTCGCCGATAGAAGCTCGTCGACTCATCTTTTGGATATAACCTAGTTTATGTAAAACTTTGGTCTAATTTCCTATCTGTATAAATCTTAGACCTGTTAGGTCTTGATCTAGTCTTAATTCTGTCAAAATTTTCCATCTTGGTTGATGTAAGGCCTACTTCTAGGCCATTTTCCCAAACTTGTTACATCTGTAATTCCAGTATTATTGACAGATATCTAATCTTATGGAAATTATTATCCAAATGCTGTCATTTTCAGTTCGTCATTCTATTCTTTCTGTTGTTGGGCTATGGGGATTTAGTCCATGGGACACATTCATTAATCATTTATTCTTATCCATGTCGTCATCTTTTAAACGTATAGTTAAAGATGCCGCCACGCAGGAATCCCAGGCGTAATCCAAACAACGAAACACCGATACCACCACCTCCATCACCACCTGTACCTGTTCAACCACCTAATCCTTTCGATGCCAACATGTTCTAGGCAGCTTTCACAGCAGCAGTTGCAACTACTGTGTCAGCAATCAACGCTCCTGTCCCTAGTGGATCGGGAACAGGTGCACCTCCCTCGAACCACGGTGAAAGCCATGGTCACCCTCGGGAATGCACTTACAAGGACTTCACTAACGCCAAACCCCGCAGCTTAAATGGAACTGGGGGTGTTATGGTGTTGAGACAATGGATCGAAAAGATGGAATCCATCTTTGAAATCTGTGCTTGCAAGGAGGGCAACAAGGTCAAGTTTGCAGCTTGTACCTTCTCTGACAGAGCACTAACATGGTGGAACAGCCATGTTAACTATCTGACTTTGGTGGTGGCGTATTCCATCAGCTGGGAAAAGTTAAAGGACATGCTGATGAAAGAGTACTGTCCTCGAGGCGAAGTACAAACGCTCGAGCAGGAATTTTGGGGTCTACAAATGGTTGGATCTGACATCACGACCTATACAAACAGGTTCTGTGATCTGGCAAACTTATGCCCTGACATGGTTGCTCTCCAGGCAAAAAGATAGAGAGATATATTTAGGGACTGTCGCCCCAGATCCAGTCAAGTATGATCGCTTCCAGGCCTATTACCTTCGATAGCGCCAAGGAACTGGCACAATCTCTCATCGATCACCGGAAACCTCAGAACACATCAATCCCTATACCTGTACCACAAAAGTCCAACCCCGACCACAACAGGAAGGGGTGGAATAAGAGGAAAAGAGGGATTTCGCAAGGATCCTCCAAGAAACAACAACTTGTGGCGATCAATGTTGTCACAGTTACTCCCATTGTCCCTGCGAACCCCTTACCAGCAAAAACATATGCTGGAACTCTCCCGAAGTGCACCAAGTGCAACTTCCACCACCACGGACCTTGCAAGGAGATGCAGTGCTCTAACTGTAACAGGAAGGGACACACAGTCCGTTTCTGCAAGACTCCAACAGCTCAAGCTGCCCAGGTTCCTAACGCCGGTATGGGCCAAACTTGCTACGGTTGTGGCGAAGTGGGCCACTACAAGAGGAACTGCACTAAAGCAGGAATGGCTGGAGGGGTAGGAAGAGTTATGGCCCTAGGCCACGAGGAAGCGGTTGCTGATCCCACGATAGTTACTGGTACGTTTCTCCTCGATAACTCATATGTTTGCATACTTTTCGATAGTGGAGCCAAGAAAAGTTTTGTAAGTCACAAATTTGCACACCTGCTTAAACAAAAACCATGTGCATTAGATAATTCATTCACGGTAGAAATGGCTAACGGGAAAACAGAGAGTACAAACTGCATATACGTAGGTTGTACCTTAACTTTAGATGGCCATACTTTCAAGATAGATCTCATGCCAGTCCTAATTAAATGTTTCGAAGTTATCATCGGTATGGATTGGTTGAGTCTTCTTCACGCCGACATTATGTGCTTCGAAAAAGCAGTTCGTCTTAACCTTCCTAACAACGAAACCTTAGTTATCTATGGTGACAAACCTAGTACGAGCCTTCACATCATTTCGTCCATTCAAGCACAGAAGTGTTTGCGAAAGGAGTACCATGCATTCCTCGCACACGTCGTCGATACCAGTCAAGAACTGAAAGACATCCAGAAAATCCCAGAAGTACGTGACTTCCTCGACATATTCCCAGAAGAACTTCCCGGTTTACCACCACAACGCCAAGTCGAGTTCAGAATTGACTTAGTGCCAGGGGCTACCCCCGTAGCCAAATCTCCTTATCGTCTGGCACCGGCTGAGATGCAGGAACTTTCCAGTCAACTTAACGAACTTCTCAAGAAGGGATTCATTCGACCAAGCTTCTCACCATGGGGAGCACCGGTCTTGTTCGTCAAGAAGAAAGATGGATCGTTTCGCATGTGCATCGACTATAGAGAACTCAACAAACTAACCATTAAAAATCGTTATCCCTTGCCCCGCATTGACGATTTGTTTGATCAACTTCAAGGAGCCAACTACTTCTCGAAGATAGATCTGCGATCCGGATATCACCAACTACGAGTGTTAGAGGAGGATGTTCCCAAGACAGCCTTCCGAACTCGTTATGGGCACTACGAGTTTGTAGTGATGCCATTCGGATTAACTAACGCGCCCGCAGTATTCATGGATCTGATGAATAGGGTGTGTCGTCCTTACTTGGATCAGTTCGTCATCGTCTTCATTGATGACATACTCATCTACTCTCGAAGTAAGGAAGAACATAGTCAACATCTCCGTAAAATCTTAGAAACATTGCGATCGGAGAAGCTCTACGCGAAGTTCTCAAAGTGCGAATTTTGGATTCGGCGAGTCGAATTTTTGGGCCATGTTGTTAGCGAAGAGGGAATACACGTGGACCCTCCAAAATCAAAGCCATTGAGAACTGGTCAGCACCAAAGACACCTACCGAAATTCGTCAATTTCTAGGTCTCGCTGGCTACTATCGCAGGTTCATTCAGAACTACTCCAGCATAGCGAAACCTCTTACAACCCTGACCCAGAAAGGCGTGGCCTTTGACTGGGAAGAGAAACAGGAAAGAGCGTTCCAAACGCTCAAACGAGCCTTGTGCACCCCCCCCCCCCCCGATACTATCCCTTCCCGAAGGGATAGAAGACTTCATTGTCTATTGCGATGCATCCAATCAAGGACTCGGATGTGTTCTGATGCAGCGGGGTAAAGTCATCGCCTATGCCTCGAGACAGCTGAAGACACATGAGGTTAACTACACAACCCACGATCTTGAACTAGGAGCAGTTGTGTTTGCTCTGAAGATCTGGCGACATTACCTGTACGGTACAAAAAGCACGATCTTTACAGACCATAAGAGTCTACAACACATTTTCGACCAGAAAGAGCTCAACATGAGACAATGACGGTGGGTCGAGCTACTTAGTGATTACGAATGCGAAATTCATTATCATCCGGGTAAAGCCAATGTAGTAGCCGACGCCCTAAGTCGGAAAGAATATTCTGGTTGTAGGGTCAAATCTTTGACTCTAACTATCCATTCACACTTGTCCACGCAAATAAAGGAGGCTTAGCTCGACGCTTTGAAACCTGAAAACATGGCGGGTGAATCCCTTAAAGGGATGGATAAGAACTTGGAAGTCAAGGGTGGCGGAGCCTTATACCTCATGGATCGGATCTGGACACCGAAACACGGTGGCTTCAGAGACTTGGTCATGACCGAAGCTCACAACACTCGTTATTCCGTCCACCTGGGTTCAGATAAGATGTATCTGGATCTTAAAAAGTTATACTGGTGGCCTAACATAAAAGCAGATATTGCTACCTTCGTGAGTAAATGTCTTACTTGCGCAAAGGTCAAGGTCGAATACCAGAAACCCTCCGGCCTCCTACAACAACCGGAGATACCAGAATGGAAGTGGGAGCGGATCACTATGGACTTTATAATCAAGTTGCCCAATACGACGGGTAGACTTGATTCCATATGGGTCATCGTCGATAGACTGACCAAGTTTGCACACTTCCTACCGATCAAAGAAACAGACAAGATGGAGAAACTTACCAGAACTTACATTAGGGAGATTGTAAGGCTGCACGGTGTTCCTTTATCTATCATCTCAGACAGAGATAGTATATTCACTTCGAGGTTCTGGCAGTCATTACAAAATTCCCTAGGACCTAGGCTGGACATGAGTACAGCCTACCATCCACAGACCGATGAGCAAAGTGAGAGAACTATCCAAACCTTAGAAGATATGTTGCGTGCCTGTGTGATTGACTTTGGAAAAGCTTGGGATACCCATTTACCTCTTGTTGAATTTTCCTACAACAACAGTTATCATACGAGCATAAAGGCAGCTCCATTCGAGGCCCTCTATGGCCGAAAGTGCAGATCCCCTCTGTGCTGGGCTGAAGTGGGTGATACCCAGTTAGCTAAGGGACGATTTCCAGAAAGCACTCTCACAGGTCCGAAGATCATTCGGGAAACGACAGAGAAGATCGTTCAAATTCGTGAACGATTGAAAGCCTCTAGAGACCGACAGAAAAGCTACGCTGACAAGCGTAGGAAACCATTGGAGTTCCAGGTGGGCGACCGAGTCCTACTGAAGGTCTCACCCTGGAAGGGCTTGATACGCTTTGGGAAGTGTGGGAAGCTCAATCCAAGATACACAGGGCCTTTCGAGATTCTCGTGAGAATCGACCCTGTAGCTTACAAACTCAATCTACCGCAAGAACTCAGTAACGTACATCCTACCTTCCACGTGTCGAACTTGAAAAAGTGTCTATCCGACGAGACTCTTGTTATTCCACTCGACGAGATCGAGATCAACGAGAGCCTCAACTTCGTGGAGGAACCAATAGAGATCATGGATCGAGAGGTCAAGCAAACAAAGCAGAGCCGTATCCCGATAGTGAAGGTGCGCTGGAACGCAAAGCGTGGACCGGAATTCACTTGGGAACGTGAGGATCAGATGAAACTGAAATACCCTCACCTTTTCGCTTAGTTATTTGTAACTTCTTATTTGCTTAAATTCTAATTTCGGGACGAAATTCCTTCTAACGGGGGGATGACGTGACAACCCGAAATTTCCATTTTGTACAAACTATATCACTTCAATAGAAGTTATAGCAGTCACAGTAAATTTTCAAACTTTTCGCGTAAGTTTGAGTAATTCAGGGTTTACACTTCAAGAAATATCAGGAGAGTGGGTGCACTAGGGTTTTGTGCAACACTATTATTCCAACACTCTATTATATTAGAGATCATTTCTGGAATAAAAATATTTTCTGCCAAAAATATCTCAGGACTATAAATAGATTTCTGAACCAAATTCATTCATTATTCATATTTCCAACTAGAGAAAAGCCATTTTCTCTCTCACGGATCTTCAGGTTTTTATACCAAAACATGAGTAACTCTTTCTAGTAGTGTTAGAAAGCTTATTATGTGCTTATAACATGATTTAGTTGGCTAAATCATTAGATCTAGGAGTTTACTCCCCAAGGTGTTCTTGGGCGGTAAACTCCCGAAACCGAGCCTAGCTTGTTCCTTGTGTTATGCTACTGCCTTAGACTCAATTGTAGGTGTATTAAGGACAAGAAAACAATCAAAGAACACAAACAAATGAGAGTTTACGGCCCAAGTGTATCTTAGGCCGTAAACTCCATAGAAATGGACCAAAGGGTGTTATTAAGGCACCTAAAGCCCTAGACCTTTACATGGAATTGTTTCCCACTTAATCTAAGGACCGAAGCACATCAAAATCACTTATCAAAGTGAGTTTACGGCCAAAACTTTGTTCTTGGGCCGTAAACATGAAAGGATGGCACCAAAGTGTGCCTAATGTCTTCATATGCTTGGAATAATAGCCTAGAACTTATACCACCTATGCTTGGGGCTTGAAATAAAAAAGAACACCATTCCAATGGAGTTTACGACCGTAAACTCCAAAGGAAATGGCCTTAGGGCCGTAAACTCCTAAATGGAGTGTTTATATGCCTTAAACCCTTCCAAGAATTTAACCACCAAGTTGGAATAATTCTAGGAATCATTTGGAACTTCAAAACACACAAAACACCCATGGTTTGGAGTTTACGGCCGTAAACTCTAGAGTTTACAACCGTAAACTCCATGTGTGTTAGTATATGGGGAGTAAACTCACATATAGGGTCCTTTGGAACCCTAAACACAAGTACCTTGTCCCACAATAGCTTAGATGCAATCCTTAGGGCTTAAAACACTTATATAAAGTGTTTATTATGTCTAGGATGTCTTAACTTTATCAATTAGTGATTTAAGACTAATTGAATGCATATATGTGTGATTATATGTTCATTAGGATCGTAGTGTGTGTACAAGTCCTCGCTTGACACCTAGCAATCCTATACCGTTCAGTTCATCCCAATCACCAACTACAGGTGAGTTCATACCCCTAATCAATGTTTTAAATGATTTTAAACGTATTAACGGGGGGAATACAAGTAGAAAACAATGTGTTATTAAATCAATCTTATGTATTTTATAACTGTGTTTTCATTCAGCAAATTTCACATACTACAACATGTGATGCATAAAATGGTTTTCTATCTTAAGATACCTTGATAACAAAAGTATTAGTTTTGAAATGTTTATTAAAATGACATCAAGTCATTCTTAATTATTGTTCAAAACTCCTAGATATCTTGCAAAACCATTATTTTACCTTCTTGAATCAAACTATACTTATACGTATATGTTCATTTATATGTTAGAGATTATAGTTTTCATCCTTCGTTCAGTTTCCCACACCCTTGTGTATCGAGGGTGCATAAATCTACTTGAACAACCACTTACCTTCCAGTTAATTATGATAGGGATAGTTAGAAGATATCAAACATTATTCCTACTACAAGGAATCACACAAGAGTCAGTTCATTCATGAGTCTATACAAATACCTTACATGATACATGAGTACACATACTTAGGAATACATGATACATGAATATGTTTACATATACTTACCTGTTAAATGAACACACTTACATGAATACCATACAGGAACACTTCTACATAGGTGCATTATCCTGTATTTACTTACCTGGATACTTGTACTTAGAACTAGAAGGATGATTTATTAGTACTTACTGTGTAAATTATCTTTCCTATCCCGGTTCAATGGGATATTTCGGCGGGACTTACCATTCCAAACCCCACTGATTAGCACCAGTGGTCAATGAACGTCTACGGATGTCTAAGGTTGTCACTTATTTAGTAGTCAGTGATGGGACTAACCATCCCTCTGTCTAACTGTTGCAACAGTGGATGAGATGTGAATCTTCGGAGGATCATTAGGTTAACGCTGTTATGGGACTAACCCTCCCTCCACCGTGCTGCCGCTACAGAGGATAAGGGGACACTCTTCGGATGTCTATAGGGTCTATCTTTCGCTTCGGCGATGTCGTGTTTGTCCTGGTAACCCAAGACAATAACACTTACATGATTAGATTTTTCCTGTTTACTTTATTTTGTGATGCTTTCACATAAACGAGGAGTTAGACTAGGTACTCTAGTTCTAGTTAGTAGAAAGGAAAAGCTATCATATTACTTACAAA
Organism: Lactuca serriola; assembly: GCF_051521515.1. Lineage (NCBI taxonomy): Eukaryota > Viridiplantae > Streptophyta > Magnoliopsida > Asterales > Asteraceae > Lactuca > Lactuca serriola. The sequence goes on along the minus strand of NC_136416.1, from coordinate 159,874,204 downwards.
ACATTCGGGTCTTGGTAGAAGACTACATAGTCATAACAAAACATTCGGGTCTTGGTAGAAGACTACACTTCATACTTATAGAACATTCGGGTCTTGGTAGAAGACTACATAGTCATAAAAAAACATTCGGGTCTTGGTAGAAGACTACACTTCATACTTATAGAACATTCGGGTGTTGGTAGAAGACTATATAGTCATAACAAAACATTCGGGTCTTGGTAGAAGACTACACTTCATACTTATAGAACAGTCGGGTCTTGGTAGAAGACTACATAGTCATAACAAAACATTCGGGTCTTGGTAGAAGACTACACTTCATACTTATAGAAAATAAGGGATTTTCTAGGGTTTTTCATACTTACATCGACATTTTCATTTAAAGGTTTACATGGCCTTCATAATAGATTTTCACAAACAAGACAATGACACTTAAATACTTATGAATTCACCAGCTTTAAAGCTGATACTCTCTTTCAAAATAACTTGTATTCTCAGGTCATCAGTAGACAGGTACGGAGGCCAGGTTTTGAGAAGACGGAGCAGACAAGTCTCGTCTTTTATTTTGATAGTATATTTTTGGTGTCTTACTACAATGAAAGAACACACATGTATTAAACTTTACTTATAATGCAATGGATGATGTTGTTGCTTGTTTATTATATTACACTGTTATGATACTCTACATGACGTCCTCCATCCCTGAACGTTTCCGCCGTTCGTGGTTTTGGGGTGTGACACGTTGTTCCAACGAGACAATAACGGATCTTCACCCTGTTTCAAGGGTACCAGATATGCACTTCTCGTTACTGTTCAGATCTACACTCCTGTTTGGATCCTTCGTATGAAGAAACGCAGGACAAAAAACAAGTGCTTGAAAAGATTTAGAAGATTAAATTGGAGCTTGGTCAGACTTCTGGTGATGTTTTTGTGGAGGTCGTCGGAGTTTTATAAAGAGTCAATGGAGATGCTTTGAACTGGGGAGTGAGATGAGGGGTGAGTTAAGTGGTGACAGTGGTGCTCTATTTTCCAATGATTGTATAGATTATTGGTGGTGGTGGTGTGGATTACCGATGGTGGTGGTGGTCAAGTATTCTTCAACAACATATAAAAATAATTATATTACTTTTTAATAATTAAAAATAATAAAATTGATAAAAATCAATGAAAATGAAATTGAAAAGGGCATTATAGTCCTTTCATGTCCCACAAGGGATAAGACGTGCAAAGTTAAACTAACAAGGGACGAAGTGTGATACTTTTAACAGCATAAGGGATGGTCCGAGTTAATTTTTGAAAACAGGGACTAAGTACGTTTTCTGGCATATACACGAGAGACGATCAGTATAATTTACCCTTTTAAAAAAATATACATTTATTAACTCACGTCTAAGAAGAAAACTAACTTTCCATTATTATTGATCACTATTGTTTTTACAAACTATATAACACATTAAAAGAACAATAAAATAGTGTTGTTTATCTTCAACTAAATCTTATATCTATTTTACTTTTTTAATTTTTATAATAAGTTAAAGCCTACTATTTAACTAGTAATATTTATATTTTAAATAAATTTAAATAATCATAAGATACTTGTTACTTTCCACCATTATGTAAAAGAAGAAAAAAAAAAGTTGAAAACAAAAAAACTTCAAATGTTGAAATTTACTCCGTACTTGATGCGGAGCGTTCGTGGACTTTTAGATTTTAGTGTTTGATAAAACGTTCCATTTTGAACTAGCAAGCCTTGTTTGATAAACATTTGTAGCTTTTTTTATAATAAGTTTGTATATGTAAATATAAAAATCGGTTTTTAGACTATCGGAGTTGAGTTAAATTCAAACCATGTGTCGTTGGTACTTAACATCATATTGCCTTATATAATTACTATAAAAAATCTTATACTTAACGTCGGTTTCAAATAAATAAACAGTTTTTTTATAAAACGAAAAAATGTCAAAAAAAATTTTAATTACCTTAGATAGTTAATATAAAAAAAAAATATTATACTTATTTTGAATAAATGAAGAGTTTTTTTACAAAACTAAATAAATGTTAAAAAGTTCAAATCATTTGTAAGTTGTAAAAATGTTTTACCAAAAACATTTATAAGTTGTAAAAAATGTTACTATTCGAAAGATCCGGTTCATTATAAATGTATATTTAAAAAAAAATGATTCTTAAATAATGTAACAAACAAAACTTTATACACTTAAAAAAAAATAAACGAATAAAATGACAACAAAAAATAACTTTAAATATATATTCAAATAAAATATAAAAAATAAAAATTTTAAATCAGAAAAATGAAGATAAATCATTAATAATAATACGATTTAAAATGATTTAAGATGATTTAAGATACATGATTTAAAATATTAAAATAATTTATACAAAATCTATTCGTTTAAAGGGAAAGAAAAAAGATTAATGATATTACAGAATGAAGCGACGGTGGGGTTTTATAAAGATGGGAAAATGACTTGATATGGTAAGATATTTTTTGAAATATACACATTTAGTCCTTGTTTTTTTTTCTTGTAAAATAAACCCTTATATTTTATTTTTTTGTAACAATGCAATCCTTGTGACCGGTTATACCCAGTATACCGGTCATATACAAATTTTCTTTTAGGGAAAATGACTTGATAGGGTAAAGTACTTTTTGAATTGTACACATTTAGTCTTTTTTTTGTAAAATAAACTCTTATACTTTATTAATATGTACACATTAGATCATTTTTACCGGATTCTACATGTTTTGCTGATGTGGAAGCACATGTGGCACTAAATAGCAATTAATTAGCTTAGTCACCGGAGGTGGGTGATCCTCCAACAACAAGAAACGGGCGACGACTATTCTCTTTCTCGTCTCTCTTCCTTCCGGTCGAACAACAACAATCAAACACCCTTTTACCTGTTGTGTTTCTCCGATCTGTCTCTCTTTGCCGCCATCTTTGAGATATGTTGCCAGAAAAAGAAGAAAGAATCGACGAGGGGCTACCAGAGCAGCTCCTCGCCGCCAACTACAGTCTCTACTTCCTCCTGCCTCCCCCTTCGACCTTGTTGTTTTTGTCATCATCCCTCCTTGCTACCAGTGATGTGTAGGAACACACAAAGGAGTCGACGGAGATCGGGGGTTCTCCCTCTTTTTCATGATGAATAAAAGTTGGAAAAATCTCGTTGTGGATATGTAGATGCCACCTGGATATTTCATTTCAACAAAATAAAAGAAAGGGAAAATGACTTGATAGGGTAAGATACTTTTTGGAATGTACACATTTAGTCCTTTTTTTTTTAATAAACCCTCCACATCAGCAAAACCTGTAGAATCCGATGAAAAAGACCTAATGTGTACATATTATTAAAATATAAGGGTTTATTTTGCAAAAAAATAATAAAGACTAAATGTATACATTTTAAAAAGTATTTTACCCTATCAAGTCATTATCCCTATAAAGATTTAACGGAAGTTTTTTTCTAGGATGACAACCAATTGCATTGGAGATCACCAATAAACATGGTCTATAAAATACTATTCTTTTGTCTTAAAACTATTGTCTACAAATAAAAAAAACATATATATTAAAGAAACATTAACTATCATTAATTTTATTAATTGAAATAACAATGGTATCTTTTGTTGCAATTAATTTTTTTTTTGTTGCATTTAATGTCATGATCGATTAGGAGTATTTTTGGTAAAAAAATATTTGTTTTTAGAAGTAAATTATTATTTTGAAATAAACCAAAAAGAAAACATAAACTATTAATTTGTGACGGAATACAATAATTTTCTTTTCTGTTATATTGATTAAACTATTTATCTACTCTAACTAATAAAGATTTTTTTTGTCACACGTCACGCTCTCATTTAAGAGTAAATTACACGAATGGTCCCTATGGTTTGGGGTCATTTGCGCGCTTGGTCCCTAACTTATTTTTTTAACTCGGAATGTCCATATTGTTTGTTTTTGTTACATGTTTGGTCCTTATTGTTTATTTTTGTTATGCGTTTGGTCCATGTCTTACCTAAAAAGACTATTATTTAAATAGGAAAAAATTGGTGGGGTAGGTAAGATAACGTGATGGGGTGGGTTTGGGGTGTGTTTATTTAATATAAATTAAAAAATCAAGGCCAAAATAGTCTTTTTAGATAAGATAGGGACCAAACACGTAATAAAAACAAACAATAGGGACCTTCCAAGTTAAAAAAAAAGTTAAGGACCAAATGCACAAATTACACTAAACCATAGGGACCATTCGTGTAATTTACTCATCATTTAATTTCTTAAATATCATTTTGTGTGGTTATTTTGAATTGATTTCTTTTCCACCTATCATTTTATGAGTTTTTCTGTTTTAATAAATTCCACATAATAATTTAATATAATATTTCAATAAATATAATAATAAATAAATATCGATTTCATTAATGGACTTATATTTTTATTTTAAAGTTTTTAAATTAAAGCTCATTAATTTATTTTGTTTATTTACTTAAATTTTAAAATAAAAAAATCACTTTTAACAGTTCATTATTATTATTATTATTTTCTTATAAATATATAGTCTTTAAATATTTAGATCTTTACATTTTTTTAGTTAACACATAATAATAAATAATAAATGACATAGTTTGTTTAATATGAATATTCATTCTTTCTTTGTAGCATTTCGCATAAATTTTCCACATCAAAAAAATCGAATCTTTCAATGGCGTCCTCTTCAACTTCATTCAATCACAGGAGCTTTAAATATGATGTTTTTTTGAGTTTTAGAGGTACAGACACCCGTAAGACCTTCGTTGATCATCTTTATCATACTCTTCAGGACAAAGGCATTCGCACTTACAAGGACGATGAGGAAATCAAGAAAGGGAAAAAGATCAATGACGAACTCATCAGATCCATTCAAGACTCAAAATTCTACATCGTTGTATTCTCAAAGGACTATGCCTCTTCCTCTTGGTGTTTGGAGGAGCTTGTGAAGATATTAGAGTGTCAGAAAACGAACGAGCATACCGCTTACCCCCTATTCTATGATGTGGAGCCCACCGAAGTCCGACACCAAAGCGGGCCAGTTGGAGAAGCCTTCTCCAAACACGAAAAGGAAGAGGCTGCCGAGAAATGGAGAGAAGCTCTGAAAGAAGCAGCCGATCTGGCTGGGTGGGAGTTGAAGAAAACTGCTGATGGGTAATTATTCATCATATCTTTTGTTGTATTGTTTTGTTTTGACCTAATGTGATTATGGGCCATAAACAACTGCCAACGACTGTCAATTCCTTAAAAATCTGAACCACTTGCGTTACCACTCCCAATCTCTGTGTTGGCATGCTCGCAAAAATACGGCCAAAATCAGGACTACATAACTGTGTTTCCAATTTCAATATTCTCTCAACATGAGAAAAGCGATCCTTGAGGTTTGGGTTTTGTCATAATTCAATCCTAAAATATTCAACTTATTTATCCCATGGCATATCATGTTATATTGTGAAATTCTAACACAAAGTTGACTCTTGTTGAAAGATTAAAAATAAATTCTGATTATATGACGGTTTCTATTTCATACACTTTGTATGTTATAGATGGGAAACTAATTGTTCATCTGGGATTTTGAGCAAGCTAATTAAATGTTTCTTTAATAGGGAAAATGACTTAAAAGCCCAACGAAGTTTCCAAACTGTTCAAAAAACCCCAATCATGTTTTGTCTGTCCAAAAAAACACAATGAACTTAACATTTTGTCTAAAAAGCCCAACTAAATTAAATTTTCCTGAAAGTCAAATAAGAGAAATAGATGACATGGCTAATTACCATATCGGGAAAATGACTTGTTAGACCAACAAAGTTTCCAAAACGTTTAAAAAACTCCAATCATGTTTTGACTCTTAAAAAAAAAACCCAATGAACTTAAATAAATCAAAATTGGGATTTTTTGAACGCTTTGGAACTTTGTTGGACTTTTTAGACAAAAAGTTATGTTTGTTGGGTTTTTTTGAACAGACAAAACATGATTGAGATTTTTTGAATGGTTTGGAAACTTTGTTGGGTTTTTAAGTCATTTTCCCTTCTTTAATATATAGGCATGAAGCCAAACTCATCAAAATAATTGTTAAAGAGATTTTACCGGAGTTACGTTACATCAATTCTAGCGTTGATGAAAAGCTAGTAGGCATGGAGACTCGCGTAAAGGATGTTCTATCATTAATAGAAACTGGTGCTGATGATGTTTGCATGATCGGGATAAAGGGGATGGGAGGTGGTGGGAAGACTACTTTGGCTAGAGCTATTTTTGACCAAATATCCTTTCGGTTCGAAGGTAAAAGCTTTGTTGAGAATGTGAGGGAAGTTTCAAAGGCTTCTTTGTCCGGTTTGACATCATTGCAACATAAAGTCCTTTCGGATGTCTTAAATGATCAAAACATCAACATAAGTAGTGTTTATGATGGAAAACACATGTTGAAGAGGAGGATGTCTGGTAGAAAGGTTCTTGTTGTTCTAGATGATGTGGATCATATAAATCAACTTGAGGCATTAGCCGGTGAGTCTACTTGGTTTAAGAAGGGAAGTAGAATTATCATTACAACAAGATATGAGCAAGTGTTGGTAGCACACCGTGTGAAGCTGATTCGTAATGTTAACTTATTATCGGATCAGGAAGCAATTTCCCTTTTCAGTAGATATGCATTTGCGAGAGAGATTCCGGTTCCAGGTTATGAAAAGCTATCAGGACAAGTTGTACGTTATGCAGCTGGTCTTCCCTTAACAATCAAGGTTTTGGGTTCGTTTCTCTGTGGTAAAGATGAGAGTGAATGGATAGATGCCATAGAAAGACTTAAAACAATTCCCTTGGAGGAAACTCTGAAAAGGTTGGAATTAAGTTACATTGATCTAGAGGACGATTGCAAAGAGATATTCCTACATCTTGCATGCATGCTAAAAGGTTATAAAAAGAAGGCAGCAATTGAAGCGCTTGAAAGCTGTGGATTTCATGCTCGAAATGGTTTAAGAGTTCTTGAGCAAAAATCTCTCGTAACTATTAATGATTATGAGTGTGTGGACATGCATGACCATATTGAAGAAATGGGTAGAGATATTGTTCGTCGTTCCCGCCCTGCTAACAAACATAGTAGATTGTGGAAGGAAGATGAAATTGAAGATATACTGATTAATGATTTGGTAAGGATTAAGTTTATTTGTAAAATAGAATACCAACATAATTTCATTTTAATATTACACAAGTTTTATGGTGACTGCTTTTTGATTACAGGGTACTGAAGCAACAATTGGTATGAAAATCCACATGTCAAAACTCAACCCAGAAATCATGAAAGGTCTTAGAAAGATGAAGGAGCTTAAGTTTCTTCATATTAATGCATCTGTGGAAGATTTTTACTCGAATCAGGAAACTGATAAACTCATTTCAAATTTCCTAAATGCTTTAGGATTTTTGTGTTGCAATTGGAAATTTAATACAGTCCATACTTTCCAGATTCTTTACAGTATCTGTGTTGGGACCGATACCCTTTTAGGTCATTACCCCAGACATTTCGAGCAAATAATCTTGTTGCACTTAAGATGACCAGAAGCAAAATGGTACAGTTTTGGGAAGGGAGTGAAAGTAAGGTAGAATGCATGATTTCTTATATTGCTATACATCCATTCCTTTGTTATTACACCAACATTCATGTTATTATTATTTTTGCTTATGTTAGGTTCTTAACAAGCTCAGAATCCTTGACTTGAGTGATTCATCAATGTTGACGAACCTTGACTTTCGGCTGACTCCAAATCTCGAAACGTTGAGTCTTGAAGGATGTAAAGCTCTGGTGGAACTTTCAGAGAGCATTTGTATGTCTAAACATCTGAAATCTGTCAAACTTGATAGATGTCTGTTTCTTGAGAAGTTACCTAAGGATCTTGGCCAATTAGAATGTTTGGAGGAGCTCAATTTGTTATCTACAAAGATTAAACATCTTCCAGATAGCATTTCTAAGTTGAAACATTTGAGATTTCTCAGACTTTATGATTCTCCATTTCTTGAGCAGTTACCTGAGGATCTTGGCCTATTAGAATGTTTAGAGGAGCTAAATTTGTCATATACAAAGATTAAACATCTACCAGATAGCATTTGTATGTTGAAACATCTGAAATCTCTCAACCTTTTAGGTTGTAGGTGGCTTGAGAAGTTACCTGAGGATCTTGGCCGGCTAGAATGTTTAGAGAGACTAGATTTGTCATATACAAAGATTAAAAATCTACCAAATAGCATTTGTATGTTGAAACATTTGAAATCTCTCCGCCTTTTTCATTGTGGGTCGCTTGAGAAGTTACCTGAGGATCTTAGCCGGTTAGAATGTTTAAAAGTCTAGATTTTTCATTTACAAAGAGTAAATCTCTTCCAGATAGCATTTGTATACTGAAACATCGAAAATTTCTCAAACTTTATGATTGTTCGTTGATTGAGAAGTTACCAGAGGATCTTGGCCAGTTTAGCAAGATTAGATTTGGTCATATATGAAGACCTTGAAAAGCCAATTCACAAAGATCTGCTGTAACAGGTACCTTCTCTGCTTTCTATAGGTCATCTTACTTCCATTTGATTTTTGAAATCGATACATACAATATTTAGATTTTATGTCAAAAATCATTAATTATATATAACAGTTACGAGCATATCTCTAAGTTTGCATAGATGTTGCTAATTTGGAACCAGATCAATGAGGAGGCAAGTGATAAGTCATGGTATGTGAAAGGCCACAATTCCATCAAATCAATTCCTAGCTTTTGGCCGACTGTTGTAAGAGATACATTTATATCTGACTAGTAGACTTTTCTTACGTCAACTCTAATCTGTACTTGTTCATGGAGTTTTTGAATTCGTTATCTTATATGTAAATCAACTCTAATCTGTACTTGTTCATGGAGTTTTTGAATTCGTTATCTTATATGTAAATCAACTCTAATCTGTACTTGTTCATGGAGTTTTTGAATTCGTTATCTTATATGTAAATCAACTCTAATCTGTACTTGTTCATGGAGTTTTTGAATTCGTTATCTTATATGTAAATAAGACCTTCGTGTATTGTCTTTTATTTATGTATTTATTGATTTACTTTTCCCTTGGCGTTCATATTTTGCACATTTGTTCAAAGACTTCACGTAAGAATAATACCTAATTTGCTACAAAAGCCGGTACATGATTTTAGTCGAGTTTGATTGTGTTATGCACCCTCTTCAGTGATATTGTTTAGATAGAGGGTAGTTTGGGGAAATCAACAAATAAGGAGCATCTTATTGGTGCAGGGGAGTTAGGGGCAATTTGGGCATTTTATACTAGTTTGTTATGTTAGATAGTATAAATAGAGGGTAGTGGGCAGGGAGTGAGGCATCGATCTTTTCTGTTAAACCTGGAATTATTTCCTCTTGGGAGAGTGGCTATCTCGAATCAGCTAACCTATCCTTCGTTCTTGTAGTCTTTTGGGTATTATAAAGTGTTTCCAATCAATATTAGAATGATCATTTGGGTGGTTTTTATGTTATTGAATCTGTTATTACAAATCAGTTCATAACAGATTGCTTATGAGTTGTTTCAACTACTCGTACAGAACACGTTAATTGTATTGTGGGCATTGGCAGAAATATTGCTGAATGGAATAATGTGCATAGTAGACTAGTAGTAAACGTGATGGCAAATCATATTATTTATGCTGAATAATGCTACTAATATTTCGCTTATTAAAAAAGAGTCTCACAAGTGAGCCTATGCCAATTAGAACATGAGGAAACATCCCAAGTTAGACATTATTATTATATCAAGGAAGGCGTCAGGGTGACCAGTCTGAATAAATTTAAAATTTGAAGTTTGAAAATAAATTCAGGAAGGTTTCATAAGTGATTCAAGATCGTACACAAGTTTTGATTCAAACAAATATGTTATAAATTGGAATGAAATCATCGAGCCTGTGGGGTCCTCAATCTTGTACAAACAGATTAACAAACCATGGGATTCACTAATTAAGAGAGACACAACTACTTACAGATGTAGTAATTAGTCTGAAATATCAAGTAATGCAAAAGGATTTGTTTGATTTTTCTTTTTTCATAATTCAACCAAAATGATCTGAATATTTTCCTAGGTATGTTTGAGAAACTTAAAGGTCAAACTCTTCAAGGCATGAAATGTATGATACATAAAAAGGAAGCCAATAACTGAGCTCAGCAACTCAACTTAAATCGAAAATCATATTTGATTTTAACATTAGGCACTCTCTTAAGTAAACATATTATAGGGGTGAACATATTAACTGAAAAACCGAACCAAAACCAAATTAGCCAAAATAACCAAATCATTTTAACCGAACGATTACTAAAAATGGTGGTGTGGTTTCTAATTTTGATTAACCAAATACATATGTTTCGATTATCGTTTTCATCCAAAACCAAACCAGTAAAAACAGAACCGAACCAATTATATTAACTAATGTTTTTAATATAGTATAATATTAAATTTATGATATCTAATTATATTAGGAATTTTGAAATTTTAACGGGTAATTATTTGGAATTAAATGGGATGCATAATCATGTATCACATTAATATAGTTAAAAACACTGAATAATTCGCTTTTTATAGCAACATACTTTATGTTTTTCACTTTCTATAGCGAAGTATTTTTTATTTTTATCTTATTTTCGACCATTATGGTTAACCACTATTAGCCATTAACCATAACCAATAACTGATAAAAACCGTTAACCAAAACCAATATTAACCAATAACAATGAGTATCAAAATATATTAATCACTTATAATGGTTATGATTTGATTTTGGCTAAAAACGAAACCAAACCGCCCATACTACCAAAATACATTAACCACTTATAATGCTTACATGCATCGAAAATAATAGAAATACGTTAAGGTTACAATAGTATCCACAAAGGGAGATAGCGGTGAACCAAACTCACTTGCCTTTGTATGTCACCATAGTCATTTGAGCAATCATGATAAGATCATCAAGAAGTGCCTTGATACCAAAATATTATGTAGCTGCTAAGTTTCCAAAACTAGAATTCGATCTTATACCATACTCTACAACAAGCAAACAAAGATAATTTATCTTCCAATAACTTTCATGGGGAATCATATTCATCAATCAACCACAAGCATATATACTAGTTACAACATCGTACTTTGAAAACCCCATCGATCAATTATAACAATACATAATTTATATTAGGATTACGAATAATTGAAAACCACAAGCAAACACTTTTGATTTCATTTTGTAAGCATTAAACATTTCCAATTCCATCTTTCTTTTTTATTGATTTGTTCTTAGCCATGTGTGGCTAAGAAATCTTAATTTCTAGTTTTTGTTCAAAACATGTTGATTGCTTGACTTGAAGCAAATGATTTGATGTTTGATTTGGGATTCTATTCTAGCGGTAACATCCCGAATCACAGGTATTAATTTGAAGTTTTAAATTCATATTTTTAGAACCTACTCGACGAGTTGGTTGCCCCTAACTCGTAGTGTAGAAAATTGATCAGGTTGTGTGATTTGTGGATCCTACTGGATGAGTTGGAGGACCCAACTAGACAAGTTGACGTTGTTTATGAAAACCCTAATCTTTAGGGTTTGCAAACTATTTAAATGACCTTATGTCCCTTTTCCAGCCTCCTTACCACCTTTTCACGTCCAGAAGCAAACCCTAATCGAGCTAACCCCAATTTTAAGTGTGTGTGAAGCTAAAAGTGTGTTTTTGGTGTGTTTCTTGACGAGACTTGAAGATTTAGAAGCTTGGAACGAGAAGGGGCGTGTAGATACAAAATCTACATCGTTTTGGCATCCTTTAAGGAGGTAAAAAGTCACTACCTTTATCATTTTCTTGTTATATCTCTTCATTCAAGACTTTAGGGTCATATCTAGCTTATCCTTGAAGCATTTCTGGTTGTGAGCACGATTTGAAGTTGTAACTTCAGATCTGGACTCCTCTAGGCCCTCAAATACATAAAGCCTCAAGCTTTATGAAGCCTTGTCCCTTCTCCATGCCCTAAAACTCTTTCTAAGGCTAGTTTTGAGTGTTTTAGCTTCTTAAAGCCTTGCATGCATGTAAAGTTAGCAACTTTACATGGAAACTACACCCTATGAGGCTAGATCTACAGTTTGGAGCCTTGGTTTAGCTTAAAAGCATATGAATGGGGAAAGGACTGATGCAACTCGACGAGTTGGATGAGGGTTTCCCGATTTCTGGATTCTGCATGGACTCGACGAGTTAGTCAGATAACTCAGTGAGTTGGTTAGGGTTTTCCCGAGATTCTGGACGTTGCATGGACTCGACGAGTTGTCTGGTAACTCGACGAGTTGTCTGGTAAGTCGGCGAGTTGACTGGGGTTTTCATTATCTTTTGAGTTCCAAAGGAACTCGACGAGTTGCATCAACATGGACTATTGACCTTGACCGTTGACTTTGAATTTGACCAAGGGTTGACCAATTTTGACTTCTGAGGGTATTTTGGTAATTTGGGAATTGATGGAATTGGATCAATGGTGGTTGTAGGTGTTGGTGTTTGGAGCCGTGTTTCGGGAGTTTGATCTTTTCAGTTCCTTTCGACGTTGTGAGGTGAGTTTTCCTCACTATACTCAAGGGTCGAAGGCACCAAGTCCGACCCTTTAGATTGTTATCCTGCTTTATTGTTAGTGTGATCTGTTAGATCGGTATCTTGGTAGATAGGATAGTTTTATGTGGTTATGATCAGTTAGATCGGTATCCTGGTAGATAGGATATTTGTATGCTTAGTGATCTGTAGATCAGTTTGTCTGTTTGTAGATTGTTATATGATTATCTGATATATGTACACATGATTGATTAGTGGTTGAGGCTTATCTGCTTTGTGCGAGAGCCAACAGACCAAGGCATTCCAACCCGATGGTTGTGGGCCGATAGTATTCCATCCCGAGGATGATTTGACTCATAGTATGTGGGCATCCTAACCCGATGATTGTGGGCCGAGGGTATACCATCCCGATGATGAGTGGACACATAGTATGTTGGCATTCCAACCCGATGGTTGAGTGTCTGGGGCATTCCACCCTGATGGTTGATTGGGCCCATAGTATGTTGTTATTATATGTATGTTATTTGTTGTGCGGGTATTTTGGAGGAACTCACTAAGCTTTGGGCTTGTAGTTTTGGATTTTGTTTCAGGTGCTCGATGATCGCAGGAAGGCGAAGGTTTGATCGTGCACCTCCTTGCATTTTATGATTTTGATTTCTGGGATACTATGATATGGAACTATTTTGAAAACATTTTGTAATTTAATGGCGTTTCAGAATGATTGAAAAAGTAATAAATTTTTATGAATTTTATGGATGTTAATAGTTGGTATCAGAGCCTTAGTTTGAGTGAATCAGAGGAACACTCGTGTGAGTCCAGTCTCAAATTAAGGAAAGGATTTTCAAATGGTTTTCAAACTACGAAAGGAGGATGCAGAGTGTACGATCAACCGGAGCGAGTAAGTAGACCCCAAAATACCATGCAGTTTTTTGATACTGTGATATGTTAGAACAACATGATAGTTATAGGCTAGGGATCTTCAGGAATTGCATGATAGAATTGCTTGATTATATGATGCCTGATAGCCTAGAATTTCCTTATATGAAATTAACATCATTACTGTAGTTGCTTAGTGTATGCATCATAGTTGTACATAATTAAGATCTTATAGCCTAAGAATGTTTGGTGTAGCCTTATTTCCTATTCTTGTTTGATGAAGGGCTTATGGTAGGATCAAATATTCGAAAGTGTATAGGTTCCAGCGTTATGTATGACTAGCATACACAAGTGTTGCAGGGTTGGTGGAAGTTTCACGAATGAGTTTTGCGGGGTCGTTCGGTCGGTTATGAGATATTTAGCCTCCCTCTAGGAGTGAGGATAGAGCGCTCGCCATGCTTATGTGTATTGTTAGGGCATTGTGATGATACATGAGGCAAATGAGGGTAGGTGTGGAAGGTAGTATGGTCTCGTACTACTGAAAGCACATGACCCATACGCGTAGCAAGGAAGTCACAACCCCTAGGGTTTAGTTGGAAGTTGGTTCCACGTTATTTATGTGGATTATCTGATATCTTCCTTGTGTATTTTCAGTATGGTGGTTACGAGGCGATTTAAAACCGGATCTGAGTCAGGATCAGGAGCTGGCAGTCACGGAGGGCCAGCATTGACAGAGGATCGTGTCAGGGAGATCATCTCCGAGGAGGTGATTGAGATTGTCCGAGGTCAGATTCCAAAGATGTTCAGGTCTAATAAGACCGCCATGATGGAGTATTTTGATGACAGATACGCAACCATTGTTGAGACTGCGGCTACTATAGCCTCCGCAGCCGTGGTGGCTGCAAGTACGAGGGCATGATGGGCTTTTTAGTACCAAAACTTCAATAACATGAAGCCCCCAACTTTCGATGGGACCCAGGACCCGATCATAGCTATGAGGTGGCTGTCTGACGTGGAGGGATGTTTCTTCACATGCTTATGTCCTTCTTACCAGAATGTTAGATGTGCTCTGAACCAGCTAAGGTCCGGAGCAAAGGACTGGTGGAGATTGATGACGGGGTCATATTCTGATGAGCAGCGAGTGGCAGTTACTTGGGATCAGTTCAGGGAGATGCTCTGCGCTCGCTACATTCCGCGGGTTGAGCGGGAGCAGCTGTCACAGGAGTTCTTGGATCTGAGACAGGGTATAAAGACGGTGACGGAGATCACCCGCATGTTCACTGAGAGGGCGATGTTTTGCCTGGAGTTTGCATCCGAGCAAGCTCAGATGACTCGTTATTTGAGCATGCTCAAGACTGACATCGGACAGTTCGTTGCTACCCAACGATGTTATACTTTGCTGGAGTCACAAGAGGTCGCTATGTGGTGTAAGTTGGAGATTGAGTTACAGTTGAGGGAGCAGAGATAGGCCCCGACGCAGTCACAGCCTGCACCGAAACGATTTAGGGCCGCTAACTCCAGGAAGGGGAGTCAGAAGGGTCGCACTTGTGGAAAAAAGGTTTTACACTCACGCACACTACACGTAAACTTGTTAATGTACATTGTGAGACATTCTTCTCAGTACTCCTAGAGTACAGGTTAAAATTCCTGGTAGTTATAACCAGAGTCTCTTGTAGGGAGAATGTGATAGTTGTGTATAGATCTATATTGGGTCTGACAAACCCACACCTGAACTGCATGCAACAACTAAACCGGTAGTTCTGAGGTGACATGTGTCATTATCTTTTTCGACGCCTGAGAAACGTCATGGCATGTTCATTAGTCATAGTATGGTTATAGCGACTCACATAGGAAGTTAACAACACATAAAGTTTATGGGGATTTTCTCAAATCATTAAGGGTTTTATGTCAATTTAAAACCACTTTTTATATCAATAAGTATGGATATTACTTGTACATTTCGGTCTTGGCATTTAAGACTACACATCACTCTTGTAAGGAAAATATTGGATTTTTCTTGGTAACACACAACTCATTACAAAGATCGGTTTCCAAACTCTTCATCTAAAAAGCTTATGAACTCACCAACTTAATTGTTGACACTTTTTCAAAACTACTTGTATTATCAGAGAATCAACAAAACCAGGAAATCACAAGCTTTTGAGGATGGTACGCTACGGCGTTGAACAATTATTTTTCATATCATGTTGTAATCAATCATTGAAATATGTAACACTTGAAATTATGTAATTCTTTTCCGATTATATTTATGATTGGTTGTATTGCTTTGATCACTAATATACTCGTTGTTATGATACTATACATGAAGTCCGCCACCCCTGGACGTTTCCCCCATCCTTGGTTTGGAGGTGTGACATAATAACACTTTACTACCCCGAACTCTTGCTTCTGAACTTGGGATGTTCACTTTTATTTAGCACAAGGAAGGATATCTAAGTTCAAATTTTGAAAAAGAAACATGCAAGTAACGGTTAGTTGAAGTCATAACTTCCAGAATTTTTAACATATAGAAATATTAGATCTAACATATTTTATAGCATATTATATATAAATTAGATCTCAGTATATTATAATATATCATATTATTATATATGAATTAGATCTGAGTATATAATATCACTACTAGAAACAGGGGTTTCACAGACGGAAAAATCCGTTGCTATTCCGTCGCTAAAGGACGATTGCGACGGATAAGCGATAAACATACTCTCTAGCCAATTAGAGTGTGGCTAATAACCTAGCGATGGATTACTTTTTCCTTGCGACGACCTTAGCGACGGATCATCCATTGCAAATTCGTCACTTGATACAATTATTTAGGACATCTGCGACAAAACTCAGCACCATTAATCCGTCGCTAATCCCTCGCAAAACTCTATTCTATGTTCTTTTATATTCTGTCGCTGATCCCTCTCAAATTTAATATATGATTTTTTTTCTTTTCCATTGCTGATCCCTCGCAAATGAGTAATATCAACTTATTTTTTATTTTTTATTTTTTTTGTATTACAAATCTAAAACAAAAAAGAATTATACAATCCCAAATCAAACATTATCATTTAAATACCAAAAACATCAAATAAATATATAATCCAAATCCAAACATTAACAATGAAATACCAAAGTTAAACACTCATTGCTATTTGATTTCAAAGTATAATATAAACATATTTCTGCATTTCCTCTCATATTTTGCATTTCCGAATATATCTTTTCTATTGTTTCATATCTTGCATCCGAAAGAAGGATTGGAATGGAATTGGATTCCGATTCCTATTCAATCTCATTGAATTAGGCAAACCAAGTGCCACTTACTTATTCCTGCAATGGAAGGAGACTTTGTTGGAAGCGTTTGAAACCAAGTGTTGGACCGGAATGGAATTCAATTCCCATTCCGACCAAAAAGTAAATGGTAATATATGTTGGTGAAAGAAAATACCGTGTTTGCATACTGGTCTTCGGAAATTGTCTTTTCTCCTAGCATTTGATTCTTTGAACATTTGTGTTGACTATTACAGAGCATCTACAAGATTTTTAATTAGGAAGAAAATTATAGAACTACCCTTCTTTATCAGCACAATTTCACATATTATCTAAAGTTTATATTCATGTAAATAGAGTCGGACCCAACAATCTTTTACAAAAAATAATAGAGTTCTCTTTTATATCAAATAAATGAGAAATAACTTACATAAACTTTGGCAGTAGACTTTGGATCAGAGAAAAGTCATTTCATCACCCCTCTCCAAGATAGTTGTAAACAAGCCACTGATAATTACATTAAAAATCATAAGGACCAAAATTGTAAATTACCTTAAAAATTATACAAATATCTATATATAATAACAAATCATAAACCAAGGTTTTCTAATAAAAATATGCATAATTAAACACTAATCTTTCATTCCATAACAGTTGAGATGGATCTGAGGGCAAACTTCTAGTGTATCAATTGTTTGCAAGTTTCATTTAAGGACAAGAATGATCACAGATAATAAACAAGTTTCCATGATTATGTACAATTGTGAAGAAAAGATTATCCGTTGTTAATCAAACACAAATAAAAGGGAGCATAACGGTTAATCGTCTTAGTGTCTCTTTCAATTTGTTTCACATGTGAAAAATACATACCTTGCAAGCAACCAATTGTTGAAATAGTCAAAAACATGATCATGATTGAGTTTGTGATAGAATGCTTTTGAGAAAGGACCTCAAGATACACCTTGGATTCACTTAGAATCATGTATCACTGAAAATTTTGCTTCACTAGTAAAAAAGAGTTTAAATGGTTTGTCAGCACTCTACCATTACAGGAAAAAAAACAAGGTAACAGGCTATCAGGAACTCTTCTAAATAACTACAAAGGTAAATGCAGGTTGCCTTCTTTAATTTTTTTGACTACCCCAGATTCAGATTATCTCCTGTTCAGTTAAATAAACCAAAATAATATGCTTTACACATGATCCTTATGCTGTTTTTCTTTAGCCAGGTTTCTTTTTTGTGCACAGGCCATGTGTGTATGAGCTTATGGTGATCCTGCAACATGAATCAAGAAAAAAAAAAGCATTAGTTAGTAGGACCAAACAAGCTTTATATGGATATTTCTGATGATGAAGAGGAGGAGGAAGGCATTTATATCTTTGTATTTTAATAAAAAAGCAAGAAGTTTCAAATAGACTGACACCCAACAAAGCATACAGAAGGTTTATAGGAAGAATAAGAAAAAAGGTGGTGGGCAATCCCATTCCCACACTTCCACCAATACCAATACCATTGTTAGTGTTGTTATGTTCTTCACCCTTACCAAACCAACCATACCTTAAAAAACACAAAAACCATGATCAATAATTTTTCTTAGAATGTTGTAAAAATTGTTGTTAAAAAGAAATGAAAAATTAAAGAGAGAGAAACCTTAAACGGAAAATCGGAGGGCTCCCAATTAAGACGGAATCATGATTCCATTTCTGAGAATTGGAAAGATTTGATGTTTAAGCATCATAAGGCACAAGTTTTAATTCTCCAGATGCTGCTATAGTAGAGCTAGCCCATTTACATGTCATATGTTCCAAAACCGATGATATTTTCTTTATGTGTACTTAAAGTCAGCTCCAGATGCGAGTTGTGATTGTCCTAACAAAAAATTATTATTATTATTATTATTATTATTATTATACAGATAGAGATAAAGTACAAAATTTATTATTGTTTCTTACCATTCCCAAGGCTCTACGTGTAGTTTCATCAACAGGGAAAAGTTGAACTTTAAGTTTCATTGAAGACAAGATATTTTGATGAAAAATTGGCACAGGTGTGTTACTGTGACTTTAAGAGCAGGAAAGTTGTTTTCTCCTGTCTATAAGTATGTGTAATAATATTCGGTCTTCAGTAGTAGTCAGGTGGCTACAGGATTTTCCATAACAAATAAAAAAGAATCTAGAACTACCACATATTGCAGCAGCCTTACAGTTAATTCATAGGAAAAACAATTTTATGCAATAAGGAAAGATGAGGGAGAAGAGCTGGTGGTGGTGAATCTATATGAGTGGCGTTTAGGGTTAAAAGAATAGCAGGGGTGGTGTGAAGATAGTTCTCATACTGCCTCGACAATCCGAGATGTCATTCCAACCCTGTAACCAAACAAAAAACACTAAAAATGGCTTAATTGACCTCAGTTCAATGATTCAGTTATAAATTATCAAAATGTGAACCCTAGATTGATCAAATCCAAGCACTCACCACTTGTAAGGGAAAATCAAGAACACAGACAGAAAGAAGAAGAGTAAGAGAAGAAGAAAACCTATTTGATGTTTATGGTGGGAGTCGCTGATAATTTCAATTGTTGCATGAGCTTTGGGCAACATGTGGTTCGCCTGTAACAACTTGAAGAAATCAAATGAACATGAAAATCGAAACTTAAAAAATCAAAATTCCACAACCATTAGAAATATAGGCAGTTGAGTATAGTATGTTAGTAGCCTTTGACTAATTCTGAAATGGAATTAGCGATTGAAACACAACAAGCACGAAGAATTACTTTAAAACATGAAACAAGTTTAAATTACATGATACAATCGATTCAGTAATCACAAATAGAGGTTTTAATTACATGATGCAATCGATTCAACATGAATGTGCATATGATGTTGAGGTATAAGAAGGATGACGATTGAAACAAGAAAAGGGGGAAATTAAACCCTAACACACTATATTGTGCAACTTAACTAAACCTAACCTAATATACGACTAAATAAAAGAAAATCAAGAGATTTACTTGAATCAGAGCTTAATGAAAATTACTTTTAGATTTTATGGAGGTTGTCGGAATCAGAAGCATCAACGATGAGTTGTGTTGTCATCTGTTTGAAAGGAGATGGTGATATTAGGTTAACATGGAATAAGGAACTAACTCCAAAGTGATAAATCGGATTTGGGAGGGAAGGAAACTTATAGCAATTTTGTGAAACTGGAATTGGGTTGCGCCAATTTCAGCAAGAGATCGGTGATTGAAAAACAAAAACGCGCGTACCCCAAAAATAATTTCTGTCGGCGTTCTCTCGCTAAATGCATACCAGATGGCAAAAATCGACAATTTCTCCATCTGTCGCTGAACCCTCGCTGAAATGCCTTCATTTTCTACCGATTAGCGAGGGATTGAGGTACGCCAATAAACACTTGCGAAATCCATAGTTGATCCCTCGATAAACCCTCGCTCAAATGAAATATGTGGAATAAATAAAGTAAATGTCTAAAACATCGCACATCTGTCGTAAATCCCTAGCTATAAGCCTTAAACTTTGCTACAGAATTTATCCGTCGCTATATCCGTCGCTAAAACTCAAGTTTCTAGTAGTGTATATTATGTGGATTAGATCTGAGTCATATTAATTATAATGTATTATATATGTTTGGAATTTAAGAATTATATTGTATAGATTTAAGAAAGTAATATTTTATGTAAAGAACAAACATATACTTCTACTTGAAATAGTTGAAATACGACCTTTAAAGGAATTTTAAAAGATACGTATTCGCACATACAAATTACAACATATATGTTTTTTCCCTTTCTAGTTTCTATATACGATTTGATTAAAGTGTTCCTAAAATTTTAGCTGGCAAAAAGCACCATTAATAGGATGGATGGCAAATCAACTATTAAAAAATGTATCCCTGATTCCTGAACACATAAAGTAAAAGTGTTGAAGGAAAAGAATTACATAGAAATGGCACCAGTGGAATGTGGGAAGATTCCCTCTAACGCAAATTTTTGTTTTACCTTTTATTATATCAGTCACGAATCAAGAGGCTTTTCTTTTTCTTTCTCCACCTAACAGATTCTTGAGTTTCATCGTACCAAGTTTCCCTGCAATCATTTCGCCTTCCATAGTTCCATTAAAAATTAGATTTTTACAATATCCTTCAAGCATATGTGTAATGGCAATTACATC
This sequence comes from Lactuca serriola, assembly GCF_051521515.1. NCBI lineage: Eukaryota > Viridiplantae > Streptophyta > Magnoliopsida > Asterales > Asteraceae > Lactuca > Lactuca serriola. The sequence continues at coordinate 159,853,234 of NC_136416.1, read as the reverse complement.
TTCTTCAACTTTGTACCATCACAACAATTTTGAATATGATGTATTTTTGAGTTTTAGAGGTGAAGACACTCGCAAAAACTTCATTGGTCATCTTTATTATGCTCTAAAGCAAAAAGGCATTCATACTTACAAGGACGACGAGAAAATTAAGAAAGGAGAAAGGATCAGTGATGAGCTCATTAGAGCCATTGAAGAATCGAAATTCTACATTATCATTTTCTCCAAGAGCTATGCCTCATCGTCTTGGTGTTTGGATGAACTTGTGAAGATAATGGAGTGTCACAACACAACTGAACATACTGCTTACCCTGTCTTCTATGATGTGGAACCAACCGAAGTCCGCAAACAAAGCGGAGTAGTTAAAGAAGCCTTTGCTAAACATGAAAAGGACGATGCTGCTGGGAAATGGAGGAAGGCTCTTAAACAAGCAGCCGATTTGGCCGGGTGGGAGTTGAAGAATACTGCTGATGGGTAATTCATTCACCAGATCTCTATAATATTCTTCTGTTTTGACCGACATAATTTTGGTCCATAAAAAAAATCCTACTGAATGTAGGGTTTACTTGCTAGTCGCCCAACACTCCGCGGTTGCAAAATTTAGTAGTGCTATTCACCTGCGAAAATCCTGACAAAATAATTCCCAATAATTTCCCATTCAGATTCAATTCAAAATTTCAACTTTTCTTCACTAGACAAAAGAGGTCCTTGAGGTTAATTGGCGTACCTTGGCATTTTGTTTCTTCGTAATCTACGTTAATTTAGGATGTAAAAGTATTGTACATGCATGGAAACCCATTTTGGATCGTCAAAAATTCTCACTAATATTAGAGTATTGCTGAAAGGTTATTAATTAAACATTAAATATGATTCTATGATTATGTTATTATTTCATGTACGTTTGTATGCGACATCTTGGTTAAGCTAATTAAACCTTTTTTAGAATACAGGGATGAGGCAAAGTTCATTCAAAATATTGTTGAACAGCTTTCACTAAAGTTACACTCCATCAATTTCAGTGTTGATGAAAATTTAGTAGGCATGGAGACGAGGATCAACGATGTTTTATCATCTTTAAGAACTGGTTTTGATGAAGTTCGCATGATAGGGATCAAGGGGATAGGAGGTGGTGGAAAGACAACTCTGGCCAGAGCTGTTTTTGATCGAATATCCTTTCAGTTCGAAGGTAATAGCTTCGTTGAGAATGTCAGAGAAGTTTCAAACACTGATTTGAAGTCGTTGCAAAATCAAGTCCTTTCAGATGTCTTAAATGAACAAGGAATCAAAGTAAGTAGTGTTTCTGATGGGAAAAACAGGATGAAGAGGGTGATGCGTGGTAGAAAGGTTGTTATTGTTCTAGATGATGTGGATCATATAGACCAACTTGAAGTGTTAGCCAATCCTAATTGGTTTAAGCCAGGAAGTAGAATTATTATTACAACAAGAGATGAGCAAGTGCTCGTAGCACACGGAGTGAAGTTGATTCACAATGTCAATCTGTTATCGGATAAGGAAGCACTTTTCCTCTTTAGTAGGTATGCATTTATGTGAGAGATTCCAACTAATATTTACAAGGAGCTATCAATAAAAGTTGTAAGTTATGCTTCTGGTCTTCCCTTAACCATCAAAGTTTTGGGTTCGTTTCTTTGTGGTAAAAATGAGAGTGAATGGATAGATGCCTTAGACAGACTAAAAACAATTCCCTTAATGGAAACTATGAAAAAATTGGAATTAAGCTACGCTGCTCTAGAGGACGATTACAAGGAAATATTCCTAGATGTTGCATGCATACTGAAAGGTTGGCCGAAAGACTTAGCAATAGAAGCTCTTGAAAGCTGTCAATTTCATGCTAGAACTGGTTTAAAAGTTCTGGAGCAAAAATCTTTGATAGCTATTGATAATAATGATCGTGTGGTCATGCATGACCATATGGCAGAAATGGGCAGGAATATTGTTCGTCGACTGCACCCTGATAAGCGTAACGAACATAGTAGATTGTGGAGAAACAAAGAAATTGAACATATATTTGCTAATGACTTGGTAAGGATCAACTTTATTTGTAAGTTGGAGGAAACTAGTACATTTTCCTTTGTTACAACACATATTTGATGGCTGACTGTTTTTGGATTACAGGGTACTAAAGCAACAAGATGTATACGATTCCAGCTGCGAAATCCTGATATAGGCCTTGATCTTGTGATGAAAGGTCTCAGAAAGATGAAGGAACTTATATTTCTTCTTGTGCATCCAGGATTTTGGTCTTATTATGATAAAGTCAGCCAATACTTTCCCAATACTATAGGATATGTGCATTGGAGCAGTTACCCTTTTAGTTATCTACCCAAAACATTTGAAGGAAATAATCTTGTTACACTTAGGATGGCTACAAGCAACATAGTACAACTTTGGGAAGGGGGAGAAAGGAAGGTAGAATTATTGTTGAATGATCTTGTTCTGCATCATTATATTTCTACACATTCATTGCTTCATTATGATTCAACACACATTCAATGCTTTGTTATTACTCCAATATTCATCTTTTTTTTTGGTTATGTTAGGTTCTTAACAGGCTCAGATTCCTTGACCTAAGTCATTCAAAGTTGAGGACCCTTGACCTTAGGCTGACTCCAGATCTCGAAACTTTGGATCTTCAAGGATGTAGTGATTTGGTAGAACTTCACATGCCAACTGAATGTTCAAAGCTAAGATCCTTCGACCTAAGTGATTCAAAGTTGACAACCCTTGACCTTGGGTTGACTCCATATCTCGAGACATTGAATCTTCGAGGATGTGATTTTGCTAAACTTCATATACCGGGTGCCTGTTCCAAACTGAGATCTTTCCACCTTAGTGATTCAAAGTTGAGGTCCCTTGACCTTAGATTAGCTCCGAATCTCAAGTTGTTAAATATTCTTGAATGTTGTGATTTGTTTGAACTTCACATGTCCAATACATGTCTAAGTCTCAAATCCCTCAAAATCAAGCGTTCACAGTTGAGGACCCTTGACCTTGGGCCGACTCCGAACCATGAGTACTTAGGTCTTACAAATTGTTATGATTTGGAAGAACTTCTCTTGGCCGATGAATGTCAAAATCTCACATTCCTTGATATTAGTAATTCAAAGTTGAGGACCTTTAGCATTGGGCTGACTCCGAATATTGAGTATCTAAATTTAAAAAAATGTTTTGATTTGGAAGAACTTCACATGGTCGATGAATGTCAAAATCTCACATTCCTTGACATTAGTAATTCAAAGGTGACGACCCTTAGCCTTGGCTCGACTCCGAATCTTAAGCATTTAGGTCTAAAAAATTGTTTTGATTTGGAAGAACTTCACATGGCCAATGAATGTCAGAAGCTCACTTCACTCGACATTAGTCATTCGAAGTTAAGGACCCTTGACGTTAGTCTGACTCCCAATCTCGAGAAGTTAGATCTTGAAAATTGTTCTGGTTTGGAAGAACTTCGTATGACGGGTGAATGTCAAATGCTTGCATCCCTCTACATTAGTCATTCAAAGTTGAGGACCCTTGACGTTGGTCTTGCTCCAAATCTGGAGAAGTTACATGTTGGAAATTGTTCTGATTTGGAATATATTCACATGGCCGATGAATGTCAAAAGCTCGTGTCCCTCTACATTAGTCGTTCGAAGTTAAGGACCCTTGACCTTGGGCTGACTACAAATCTAGAGAAGTTACATCTTAGTGAATGTTCTAATTTGGTAGAACTTTGCTCTGCCACTGGATGTCTAAAAAAACTTGTCTACTTGGATTTAAGAGGTTGTCCGAGGTTTAGTTCTTTTTTGTTTTGTATAAAGGATGATACTTTGTGTATTGTGGATGAATCACTTGAGGTTGGTCCTTTAGCTGAGTTACATCTGACTGCTGTGTCCTTAGAAAGATGCCCGTTTCACCCGGACAATAATTTGCCAAAGTTTCGGTTTACTTGTTGGTATGAGGAAGATCGATCCTCATTGACTAGAAATCTTGAGTGGCTTATTTCTTTTGGTCTTTGTGTTTGCACAAACCTTGAGAGGTTTTCACAAAGCATTTGTGCGTTACAACGATTAAGAAAGCTTAAACTCGAAGGCAGTATTCCCGAGGCGCCCAAGGACCTTGACGCATTAGAATGTCTGGAGGAGCTAAGCTTGTTGTCGACAAAGATTAGACAACTTCCAGATAGCTTTTGTACATTGAAACATCTGAAATCTCTTAAACTTAAATTCTGTTCACTTCTTGAGAAGTTACCCGAGGATCTTGGCCGCTTAGAATGTTTACAGAAGCTAAGTTTGTCATATACAAATATTAAACGTCTTCCGGATAGCATTTTTAAGTTGAAGCATCTAGAATCTATCAAAGTTAATCATTGTTCTCTGCTTGAGAAGTTGCCGGAGGATCTAGGCCGATTAGAAGGTTTAAAGAAGCTGATCTTAGTGGAGTGTAAGGTTTTACGGGATATCCCCAATAGAATTTGTAAGATGAAATGTCTAAAAGTGCTGAATTTAGAAGGTACATACATAAGTCATCTTCCACAGAGCATTTTTTTGTTGAAAGGACTGTGTATTTTTGGGCCAAGAGAGCTTCTTTGGTCGTTTGGTTTTATTACAACCGAGATACAATACTTAGAAGAGAAAATGATGTGGTACGTAGAGATTTGAATCATGAAGACTGTGCCTCTACAGATGATTCTGAGAAGCTTCTAAGGCCTGGAAAAGTCAATTCATAAAAAAAAAATAAAAAAAAATAAATAAATAAATAAAAAAAAAAAAAACTATTGTAACAGGTACTTTCTCTGTTTTCTATTCATCATTTTATCTTGATTTGGTTTTAATTGAGATTGATACGACAATAACCAAATTTTAAGTCGAAAATCAGTAATTATAGTAACAAAAAATATACAACTACGTACTATGGATACTTAAGAATTCGGGTTATAGTTTTAAGCTTGCCTTCATACGGTAGTTTATTTGTCGTTTTTGTTAAATTGGAGAAGAACCGACCAAAAGTTGACATTTCTTTTTCATGGACTCTACAGAGTCACAATTCAAGAAGTAGATTTTGATTAAAATCCTAACAACACAGATACCGAAATAATTGTATTCATTTTCTTTTTCCATATTCTGCATTTGAAATTTTGTTAGGGTTACTATCGATCCTAAAACTTGAACAATTTCCTGCAATTAGGAGTTTTGATGACCAGGAAGCAATCAATACACAAGGTGACAATGGAAGCAATATGAAAGTATTAGAAACGATTCAAGTCTATAAGACAAGTTATATACTGTTGAATTAAGGTTTGAACCCTAATTTGGAATGTGTATTAAGTAAAACCTTTGAAACAGTGTAGAATTTATAGTAAAATAAATTGATTTCATAATACACTTGACTTCTTCAAAAAGTCAAACTGTGTTCTTCATGAAGATAGTGATATTTTGATACGAGGTTGGATGTGATCATGTTAATAGTAAGTTTAGGAATTATTTATATTATATAAGATGATAAATAAGTTTTGATGTCCACAAGTATGTTCCAAATTCAGATGAACTCGTTGAACATAAATATATTTTACTTTTAAGTTAAGTTATTGACTTTTGTGGAATTCACTGATTATTCATGGAATGTTCTATTAAAGTACATAAATCAAAGAATGATTTTGAAAAATCCAAATTAGGACAAAATTTGAAGCTGGGAACAGGGGTTTCACCTTGTGCTTAACTCAGCAACTCACCAAACCAGTAACTCGTGAATAAAATGAAGAAATTAGAATCGAAATTGTTATAACCATAAGAATAACACCCCTCGCCACTTCACTGAATCAAAGGATTATGCTCTCTTCACATGCCATAATGAAGTCCAAGTTTCCTTCAGTCTCAATTTCATTTATGAGGCATTGAAGGACACGTCACCAACTTGAGAAGCCATAATTGACATACTAACTTTATGCCTATAAAAGAAGAGATGGAAACATCACGGTTTTTGAGTGGAAATTGAGAAGAGATCAAAGTAGATGGATATAGCCATATAGGACAAAAGATTCAAGTTACTGCAAGCTTACTCATGGTGTTTAGTTGACACATTTGACTTCTTCAGAAAGTCAAACTGTGTTGTTTACGAAAATGGTTGAAATTTGATATTAATTTGTAGATGACATGTTATAAATAAATTCAATATGATTTTATAAGTGATGTAAGATCATAAACAAGTTTTGATTTGTACAAATATGTTCCAAACTAAGATGAATTAATTGAAAAAAATGTTTGACCTGAGTCAAACTATTCACTAGTGCTAGAGGAAGCTATTGGGGATGTTTTAATAGATTGGTTATGTTCATGATGATTTTGGAAAAATTAAATTTGGACAAAATATTCAAATCCAGAAACAGGGGATGAAATTGAATCATCAGAATTTTAAGGGACTATTGCTTTTCCAATAGGGGTAAAAATGGAATCATCAAAATATGACGCGATACTAGTTCATATATCTTTTTCACAACTCTCCTTCATGTTAGCCACACTAGTTGTAAGACCCATTATTACATGAGTTTATTTAAAAAAAAAAACTAAATACGAAATTCTAAATTTTGAAAAATATGAATTTATAAGAAAAGTAAGAAAATGTTGAATTATAAAAATTAAAGTGTTTTTTTTCTTTTTTAAATTTAAACAAATAATTTAGATAAATAAATAAAAAAAATTAATAAATCTTTAATTTGGTAATTTTAAAATTAGAAGGAAAGTTTATTAATAAAATTGATATGCATTTATTATTGAATATAAATGCTATTTATAATTTAATAAAATAAAAAAACCATAAAATGACATGTGGAATAAAAATTAATTTAAAATAATCATAAAATTACATGTGGCAAAATAAATGAGAATGTGACATTTGACAAAAAGATCTTTAATTATTAGGGAGGACATGCTTGTCAAATATTATCATTTTTAAGCTTATCAAAATTTCACCCATGATTGCTTCCTAATATCATTTTTAAGCTTATCAAAATTTCACCCATGTTTGCTTCCTAATCTGACATCATGTTACACTCCTACACTGACACGAAAATAAGCTCCTCAAATGAGGTCGATTTTGAAACTAACCAGTAATTTAAATAATGGTTACACTAAATATTAATTTTAGTACTAATCTAAGCCTGATTTTTATGTAGTTGTGGAACCATATATTTTTTTGGTAAGGAGATGTGCTATGAGAAACATAAAATTATTATCATATATATTGTGGCTTTTGATTTTCTCGCCTTGGCCACAATGTTCTAAACAAAATGTCGATTATTTGAACTTTGTCATTTTGGCTATTGAGATAAAAAAAGAAAAATGTCCACAGTTATTCCATCGCCTGTTAACTAGTTAAAATTACATAACGCCCATTGAATTTGGTTAATAGTTTTTTTTAGCCACTTAACATAAAAGACTCACCATTTTTGGACATTTTTGTAAATTTTTTAATGTTGGAAGTGTAAACTAAAAAAATATATCTCTGATTAACGTTTGAATTTTATGAATAAACAAATGAAAAATATAACTATAATCAAGCTTGTTAAATGTAATTGAACAAGTGTATAATTAGAAGAATTAATATGTTTAATTGAATCAAATTGGTCTTAGAAGAGTTAGATTCGGTCTTTTGAAACTTATAAGAAATTTTGAAAAATATGTGATAACAAGCAGACATGTCGGTTTAAACATAGTTAAAGGACCATTTGATTAACACCTGTTATAGTCTTTTAACTTTTAAGGGCTTGAATGATAAAATTCATCATCGTTTGGGGAAGTTTTAGTAATAACAAATCTAAAGGGTCCATTTTGGTCTATCGATATTTCCTCTCTCCCCCCAAAAACCCTCCCCTCCCCTCGAAACATCAAAAATCAGAGCAGCAGCTCTTAAGTCCGACAAAAAAAATTGAAGGAAGGAGGCTATTTGACGGAGGATCGGTAGTTCGATCCGCAGTACATTTCGATTCCGATAACTGAACCGCCACAGTAAGGCTTGGTACCGGTCATCTACCACTTCAACCTAACTACAGCTGCCGGAAAATTCAGGTATGTAATAAGTATGAACATTGATACATTATCTGTATCCGTATATACATTAATTTGGTAGTAATTCTTCATGGCGTCACATGGAAGCTTGTTGTCTTCTCCTAGAGATCTCTGGCCCTACAAAGGTCGTGCAAATTCTTCATGGCCATCGAGTATTGAAAGTTGCATACGCAGCCCCTTGGAAATTATTTTAACATTTCTCAGTTACTCTTCTTTCCATTTTGCAATTTTAAAACTTTTTTTTTTTGGAAAATTATTACATATTTATTATACTAGTTGTGAAACCAGTATATTATACGGGTTAATTAAAACATAATGTTAAACAGAAGCGATTAAATGAAGAGTTTATTTGAATTTGAAATATGAAATAAGTGAAAATTATGAAAAAAAAAAAAAACATGCAAAAAATACATTAATTAAAATTATGTGTTTAATTGTTAGACCCGTGTACTAAACGATTTATTATAATAAAATGTTAAATACAAATGTTTAAAGTGTAAATTTATTTGAAATTAAAATTGAAATTTCAAATTTCAAATTTGAAATTTGAAATTAATAGTTATTATAGTAGGTTTAATTTATGGAAACTAAATTAATGATATAGTGGAAATGAATAATGAAGTAATTGACAAGTGGAAAATAAATATATTTCAAAATTATGACAAAATGACATGTGACCAAATAAATGAGAGAATGACAAGTGGCAATAACATTTTCATTTATTAGGGTAGAGATGTGAAGGTATTCTAATGCGAAATGGAATTAAATAACGACTTATGTTCACTCTTTTGACAGAAAATATGCATAAGGGTTCAAAATTATAATTTATGACAGCACCACCATTTTTTAAAAAGGATCAAAAAAAGTCAGCTATCCAAAATTTTTAATTATTTACAAGATGTCTCCCTAATCGCATCAAGTAGAACAGTTGTTTCTGAATCCTTCAAATAAGGAATCTTGTAATCTTTTTATCCAGACAAACGTAGCACCTTCCAGTGCCACAACCGTTGACTTTTTAACAATTAGAACAGTTCTTTTTGAATTGTTAAATAAGGTATCTTATAATATTTTTATCCATACAAACCCATCACCTTTTATAGCTACAGCCTTGGACCTTTTAATAAATACACTTTAAGCCTTTTAATTCAACTCATCAAAATTTCTTTGCAATCGTTTCACATAATTTTTCCCCAGCAAAGATTTGATTTTATAGAATCCTTCAAGCATATATACCATCAATGGAGTCTTCTTCAACTTCATCCACTCGGAAGAGCTTTAAGTATGATGTGTTTTTAAGTTTTAGAGGTGAAGACACTCGTACAAAGTTCGTTGATCATCTTTATTCCGCTCTTCAGCATAAAAGCATTTACACTTACAAGGATGATGAGAGGATCAAGAAAGGGAAAAGGATCAGTGATGAGCTGATCGGATCCATTGAAGACTCGAGATTTTACATCATTGTTTTCTCCAAGAACTATGCATCTTCATCATGGTGCTTGGATGAGCTTGCCAAGATAATGGAGTGTTGCAAGTCGACAGAGCATACTGCTTTCCCTGTCTTCTATGACGTGGAACCCACCGAAGTCCGCAAACAAAGCGGGGCAGTTAGAAAAGCCTTTGCCAAACACAAAAATAAAGAGGCTGCTGGAAAATGGAGGGAGGCACTGAAAGAAGCAGCCAATCTGGCTGGTTGGGAGTTGAAGAACACGGCTGATAGGTAATTCCTTTGTATCCGTGCAACGTTCTTAATTTTGTTCGTTTAAAATTTGCTTTTAAAGGGTTACACATCGCATCTCATGTTGTGCTGTCAAGTTTTAACTCAAACTCGAGTCTTTTCGAAAGATTAAACATGAAATATGAAGGTAATTGTACATGTGGGAGTTTTAGTAAACCTAATTGAATCTTCTTTAAAATACAGGCAAGAAGCTAAATTCATCCAAATAATTGTTGAACAACTATCACTAGAACTATGTTCCATCAGTTTCAGTATTGATGAAAATTTAGTGGGCATGGAGACACGGGTAAAGGATCTTGTATCATCTTTAGATATCGGTATCGATGATGTTCGAATGATTGGGATCAAAGGGATGGGAGGTGGTGGGAAGACAACTTTGGCCAGAACTGTTTTTGATCAAATATCATTTCACTTCGAAGGTAAAAGCTTCGTTGAGAATGTTAGGGAAGTTTCAAGTGCTTCGTTGTCTGGTTTAAAGTCCTTGCAAAATAAAGTCCTTTCGGATGTCTTAAATGATAAAGACATCAACATAAGAGATATTCATGACGGGAAAAACATGATGAAGAGGAGGATGCCTGCTAAAAAGGTTCTTATTGTTCTAGATGATGTAAACCATATTAACCAGCTTGAGGCGTTAGCCGGAGAGCCTAACTGGTTTAAGGCAGGAAGTAGAATTATTATTACGACAAGAGATGAGAAAGTACTGTTAGCACACAGAGTGACGTTGATTTGTGATGTTAATTTGTTATCGGATGAGGAAGCAATTTGCCTTTTTAGTAGGTATGCATTTAAGAAAGACATTCCAATTGAAGGGTACCAAGGCCTTTCAGAACAAGTTGTATGTTATGCTGCTGGTCTTCCCTTAACAATCACAGTCTTAGGTTCGTTTCTGTGTGGTGAAGATAAGCCTGAATGGGAAGATGCTTTAGCAAGATTAAAAACAATTCCACTAACAGAAACTCTAAAAATATTGGAATTAAGCTATACCGCTCTAGAGGATGATTACAAGGAGATATTCCTCGATGTTGCATGCATTATGAAAGGTCAGATAAAAGAGTTCGCAATCCAAGTTCTTGAAAGCTTTGGGTTTCATGCTAGAATTGGTTTAAGAGTTCTTCAGCAAAAATCTCTAGTAACTATTTATAAAGATGACTACCATCGTGAGTGTTTGGACATGCATGACAGTATCCAAGAAATGGGCAGACATATTGTTCGCCGTTCTCACCCTGATTTGCCAAAGAAACATAGCCGGTTATGGAAGAATGATGAAATTGAACATATATTGGCTAATGACTTGGTGAGGATCAAGTTTATGTGTATGTTTGAGAAATCTAACACTTTTTCATCTATTTTCACACAACTTTCATTGTGACCACCTTTCAGGGTACTGAAGAAACAAGATGTATAGAATTTTACAGTACAAAACTCGATCCTTATAAGCTTATAAAAGGTCTTGGAAAGATGAAGGCGCTTAGATATCTTTCAGTGGTTACGACAAATGTTGTGAGGGACGCTGAACTTGATACATTTAGTCCAAGCTTTCCAGATTCTTTACGATATCTAAACTGGGACTCTTACCCTTTTAGGTCTTTACCCAAAACATTTCAAGCAAACAATCTTGTTAGACTTGACATGCCTAGAAGCGAAATCGTACAACTTTGGGAAGGGGGAGAAAAAAAGGTAACATTATGGTTGATCGATTATTTTTGCATGATTCATTGTAATTTTATGACTTACACATTCTTTGCTTTGTATTGACAGCAATATTCATCTTGTTTTTCTCCTTATGTTAGGTTCTTGACAAGCTTAGATTCCTTGATCTCAGTGATTCAAAATTGAAGACCATTGACCTTGATCTAACCCCAAATCTCGAGATGGTGAATCTTAGTGATTGTCATGATTTGGTAGAACTTCCAGATGATATCTGGAAGTTGGAACATCTGAAATCTCTCGATCTTTGGGCATGTTTGTCCCTTAAGAATTTACCTGAGGTTTTTCAGCGGGTAGAGTGTTTAGAGAATCTAAATTTGTCTCCGGATAGCATTTCCATGCCGAAAAATCTAAAATATCTTTGCCTTGCTCATTGTGATAAGTTTGAGAAGCTACCCGAGGATCTTGGCCGCTTAGAATGTTTAGAGGTTCTAGATTTGACAAATACAAAGCTTAAACATCTTCCGGACAGTATTACTTTGTTGAAACACCTCAACATTCTCATACTTTACCATTCTCGGTATTTTAACAAGTTACCAGAGGACCTTAGTGGGTTAGAATCTTTAAAGGATCTAGATTTGTCATGTACAGATATCGAGCATCTTCCAGATAGCATTTGTGAGTTGAAACATCTGGAGTCTCTCAATATTAATCGTTGTTTAAGGCTAGAGAAGTTACCCGAGGATCTTGGTCAGTTAGAATGCTTACGCTTGCTAGATTTGTCATGTACATATATTAAACATCTTCCAGATAGCATAGTTATGTTGAAAAATCTACATGAACTTGATCTTGGTCAATGTTTTTCACTTGAGAAGTTACCTGAGGATCTTGGCCAATTAGAGTCATTAGAGCACCTAACTTTGTCATCTGCAAAGATTCAACATCTTCCGGATAGCATTTGTATGTTGAAACATCTGAAATCTCTCAATCTTGATTGTTGTTGGTCGCTGGAGAAGTTACCTGAGGAAATTGGGCGTTTAGAATGTCTAGAAGACTTATCTATAGGAGCTACACCCATAAGTCATCTTCCACAGAGCATTCTTATGTTGAAGTGTCTGCGTGTTTATGGGTCAAGAGGGAGTCTTGAGGTGTCTGATGAGATACAAATCTCCTATTACGATGACAATCACGTTTTCAATCGCGATCTTCAATATGATTATGTGGCTGGTCACAAATGCTATTATGATTATGATTACACATACGAATATGATTACACATATGATTATGATTACACATACGATTATACATACGATTACGATTACACTTACGATTATGATTACACATACGATGACGATCATGATTACTATTAACAAGGCCCAGAAATGTTGTAACAGGTATTCTCTCTTTTTCAGTTTTCTATTTTAATTAACCATTGGACTTTGATTTGAATTTTGATATTGATATGACAATCGATAATTACTATTTCAGCAAAAAATAAATTATTATATTTAAAATACGTACAACTACTCTACACAAAACAAAAATCCTTGTTATATTTCTAAAACTGATATTGTAGAGCAGCTTATTTGTGTTTTGAACTTTTTCCTACCTGTTCTCCATCAGTAAACCAACTCAACTGTTATTTTGGAAAATACAAGGAAAAAGGCTATGGTGGTCCAAGGTTACACAGCAAAATGAACATCATGTTATTCTATGCACCGGAGGAGGTCCAAGATGAACTTGAAAAGATAATTGATGTCGTCACTTAACTTATCTAGTTTTCAGTTGGGTGTTTGCATGTGTACATTCTCAAGCATGGTTGTTGTCACTTTTGTGGATGTGGATCAGCAAGTAATATGTCCATGTATTTTCATTGTCAATCTGCAACCAGATTAATCTGGAAGCTAGACATGAAGTCTTGTAAGTGGAACGGAAAAACAACTACATTGGGAAGCAAGTGTGTGAAAGTGCACAAAAAATTAATCACCAAAAGGATTCATGGTTCTTGGCTGACTGTTGTGAGCGATCCAATTTGATAACTAGTAGAGTTTTCCTAATTCAAATCTAGTATATACTTGTTCGTTAAGTTCTTGAGGCTATCTTCTATGTGAACAAGACCTTCATCTTTTTATTTTGTTGTGTTTCGACATTTTTATTTGCATTGATTTGTTGAGGATTTGTACAAAGAGCTTCACGTAAAAATTACACTATTTTGCTACAAGTGGATAAACAGTTTTAGTCGTGTTGATTGCTAATTAGTTGTTAAGCAACTCACACAGAACATGGTATTAGATTGTGTGCATTAGCATAACTCAATCACTGAATGGAATGATGATGTAATTCATAGTAGTTAGGGTGATGTCAAGTCACCTTAGTGATGCTGAATAATGCTTGCGAGAATTTCTTATATTGAAGTACATATTTGAGAATGTTTATTGGTGTTAAACGAATCAATAGCATAATAGAACATGTTTCAATAGTAAGAAGTTGTAGAAAATGATTGTGGAAAATCCGAGTTTGGACTAAAAGTTCAAAGCCAGAAAAACAGGAGCTGAAACTATGAAATAGAACCACATTGCTGCCTTGATAATTAGAGTTGGCGTCATGTTGTACTCGGCAACCATCTTTAAACATGAAGATGATTTCTCTTCAACATTTAAATTATTTCTTTAATCAAGTGAAAATAATGGGTATATTAAAGAAATCAAAATCAAAGTTGTTATACTCATAAGTAAAACAACACTAAAATGGCTAAATTGACAAGGTTGAGATCACACAAACCGTTGTTTAAAACGGAGACGACTTAGATGAATCCCAAAGACAACATTGTTAGAAGGTTCGGGACAACATGGGATATTTCGAGACTGTTTTATAGCAGAAGACGAAGACGGTAAACTGTTTTCGGGTCGACCGTTATTTTCTTGGTCGGTGGAGATGTCTCTTTAAACAAAGGTGATCGAAACAAAGGAAGAGATTGAAAAAACTACATTGTACAAACATTATGACATTGGAGTTCAAATCGGGTGGCTTTGGATGTGGCCAGGGAGAGGTCGTGAATCCAGGAAAAGTCAAGATGGCAATGAACGTGTCCAACAAGATGTCATGTTACATGTTACGTGTGTTGTGACTTGTGAACAATCAAAAATATTGATAGAAGATTGGGTGTCCGGGACCCCATGAAAGGATGTGACCGAGGTGAAGATTAGGTGTCCAGGACCCCGGGAAAGGTCAAGAATCAAAATGGTTCGAAAAGACGAGATAAACAAGTTGCTATGAATGAAGATGTGCATGATTCTGAATTAGGAGGGAAATGTTAGATAATTCAGAATATGGGACGAATTCTTTGTCAGGAATATTTTGGGAATTCTTTCTTTTTAAAGGTTTTTGAGTTAGATTAGGATATATACTTCTTATCTACTATATATAGGGAACATATGTTAGATGTTTTTTTTCGTTTTTTTCCAAAGAAAATAATCCTTGTTACCCAAGTAAATTCAAATTCTTTTCCTTTCGATTATTTCCTACTTTCCTCTGTTTGTTTTTTCTTTCTATTGTTAATCGACTTATATATTGATCACCAAGGCAACATCAGGTTGTTACCTTACAGACATTCCTTTTACAAAAATCAAAAAATACATATAGATTTGTGCAATGTACCAAACATGTAAAAGGAGTTAAATGTAAAAAACTTATATTCATTAGTCTTTCAAATATGAGGTCATATATATATATATATATATATATATATATATATATATATATATATATATATATATATATATATATATATATATATATATATATATATATAGGGTAAAGTAAATATACCTAACAACCTTATATAAGCTTATATACCTAACCACATCAAACTACATTATTTTGCATTAAATTTTCATTGCAATCATCCAAGGTTCTTAAACTTCATCCCTAAACTTGATTTACTTCAAAAAATTTTGAAAATTCATCGTTATATTTCTCCTACATCCTTTCATTTGTAGCGCTAGGATATGAAGCTCATCAAGTGGTATTCGATAGAAAGACGTGATGTAAACGAAAGATATTGGTGAAAGTCCAAAGATTTTGGAAGTAATCACATCATGGGGTTGAAATTTAAGAACCATAGGCAATTACATTGTAATATGATACAAACCGATGTAGTATTATGAAGTTAAGTACCTAAGCTTATATAAGGTTGTTATGTATATTAACTTTACCCATATATATATATATATATATATATATATATATATATATATATATATATATATATATATATATATATATATATATATATATATATATATATCATATCTTAATATTTTAGCATTAATTATTGTTATTTAGAACTAAAAGAAACTTATAGCCATTAAATTTATATTTTATAGGTATATTGTTGTTAGAGCGGAAAAGAAGTAAAAGGAGACGGAAATTGGGCTTGGAATGCAAAGATGAACCAGGTGGCTAAAGTAGCCCACTATGCCCCGCGTAATGGCCATACGCCCTACGTACTCTGAAGATTAGCACTACGCCCAACGTAGTTCATGGTACACCTAACATAATGGGCTATGTGTCCAGATCCAGATCGCGATGAGTTTCTTATTACGCCCTGCATAAATTCCATTACCCCTCGTACGGGGTCGGTTCTGAATCATATAAAAAGCGATTTTCGGCCAACCAGAGAAGAGAACTCGATTTTCCATTGATCCTTAGTCGACAGGAAAACTCTATTATGCCTTTTTGAGGGTCTAGAAGGCGGCTGAAAGGTCGTTAAGCTGACAGGAGCGAAGATTTGAGGGATTAGAGAGCGGATTCGTGCCGGCAATCATGTGGTTTGTTATCTTGACCATATTTAGCATTCTATTGTGATTCCACTATGTGTTTACTTTTTGATTTGGATATTAAAACCTTTTACTTTATGTTTATGATTGAATGAATCTCTTAACTTATGGTTTAATTGCAATTTTGATTGTTTATTCTTATTTAATTTATTTTGTCAAGTTTGATTACAAGATCCCTATGTGTTAACATTGTTACTTATTTCTTATTGTTGAATTGATAGAATTTAGATGATCATCTGATTGTGTTAATTTGAATCAAAGTTGTCCACTAGATTTTTAACCAAAACCTAGGGTTTGGAAAGAAGTGATGAACTTTAATGTGTATGCATGAGTAGACGACCAATCTATGCATGATTTAATTCCTATGACCATTAGGGTTAAATAAGATTAAATCTTGCTTAATATGAACTAAATACTAATTTGAATGATTGTTTGTTCACCTGATAGGAATTAATAGTTGTGTTGAAATCAAAGGATTAGTAGGGTGACCACGATGCTAGTTATTTTAGGAATCAGTGAACAAGAATAAATAAATATGTGTTGCAATTATTTATAATTTTAAAATGTAATTTGTCTAAACCAAAGTATCTAAAGAGATTTGTCTTCAGTCGGTTTATCGAGATTTGTTGTTTAGTCGATTGTTTGAGATTTAATTCCATAAAACCCTTCTTTACTGCTTTTCGTGTGTTTTGTGTAACCTATAATTAAATATTTTAAAATTAATTTACCATGGTTCCTCTTGTGTTCAACACCTGTTCTTACCACAGCTATATAATTGCACAATTAGGTTCAGTGCCTAGTGTGCGTGTTAGTTCGGATGCGATAAATTTAGTTTTATAAATTTAAAACTTGAGCAATATATATATATATATATATATATATATATATATATATATATATATATATATATATATATATATATATAACAAATCCAGTTTTTGGCACCGTTGTCGGGGAACGGTTTTCAATTAATTTGATTTATTTGATTATTTGTTATTTGTTTTTCGTTTTAATTTTTTAGTTTTATTTTATTTTTAATTTTGTTGATAGCGTGTCATTTGTTAGAGGGTTTTTGCTGTTGTAAGTGTAGAGAATTTCATTATTCAAATGTCACCAAACGGAATCATATGGAAAAAGAAATTAAAATGGACAAAAAGAAAAAATTGCATTAATATTACGCTCAACGTAAGTTTAAGAACGCCAGACGTACAAAAGATGATTGCGACCAAGATTTCCCGGCATAGCGAGTACGCCCAGCGTACTTATGGACTGCGCACCGCTTAACTAAGGGAAACTGAGTACGCTCAACATAATTAAGTTGTACGCCTCGCACACCTCATCGTCACAGGTTATAGTGTTCTTTCCAGCTTCCTTTTTCTCTTTCACTTCTTTTCCAACCTTATGTTGTGTCGGCTTGTACTCTACACAAAGCTCCATTTTTTTTCTTCTTTTCTTGCCAAATTCGACACTAAGGTATGTTGTATGTTAACCCTTTAGGGACCCTAATGATCCCTTAAAATGCAAAATTTATGGACATACATACCCAAGGCATGTCATTTCCCAAATCTAGGTCAAGAGATGCAATATGACCTGGATTTCATGTAAGGCTCCCAAATCACCACCACTTCCTAGATATATGAGATATAATGCTCTTGGGACTTAAAGAAACCATAAATTTGCAAACTTTATCTCTTCCAACCATACGAACCACATCAAAGGGACCAAAATATAACTTAAAACATAGATCTAAAGATAAAAAGCATCAAAAGGTGGAAACTTGAGGACTTACAAAGAGTCTAGAAGATGCACACAAGTGAGGGAAAGGTTTGATTGTTGAATCAAGGCACAAACTCTTCTTCTTCTTCCTTTAAACCCACCAAGAACTTGAAAAAGGAGCACAAAAGCTTCAAAAGAGCTAGGGTTTGGACAAAGGTTCGTTTGAAGGTGATGGAGGTTGATGGCGGAGGAAACCCTAGCCATCACTTCCTTTAAATAGGGATTATAGCCCGAAAATTAGGGTTTGACCCTAAATAGTTGCCACACTGTGGCCAACATAATGCCACGTCGTAGCACTCATTTAAGATGTGCATTTCCAACTAATTTTCCATGCTGTGGTGATACTTTCAACACATCATGGCCAACTAGATTTTAAAAATATAAATATTTAAAAAAAAATCATTTCTCGAAATTTTGGATGTTACACAAACCATGTAAGAAGCATAGTGTGTGTAAGAAGAAGACTTACAAGCAATATCCACCCAAGTACGGGTGGATTCGGCCAAGAGAAAGAAAGAAGAGATTATGGAGTGTCTTACATTCAATATCATTTCGCACATGTACATTACTTTATATAAATGAACTCTAAAGGGTCCAAAGTTTGTATATAACATATTAATTCATACCTTATGATTTAATAATTTGTTACACTCTTAGAAAATACTATTATCACAAAAATAATAAATTTTCCAATTAAATATAAAAGTTAATAACATTTATTAATAATCGAATTGTTATAAATATTTAATAAACGACTACTTAATAAATGTGTGATTCTATACGGTCATATGTTACTAACAATATCATTCTAAAACAAATCTTAAGCATATAGATCCAACAAAATACAAGAAAAAAACACTGAAAATGAGGCTGTTATGTGCAATGTAGAAAGCATAGGATAAACTTGAAAGGGTAATTGTCATCTTCTCCTAACTTATAACATTTTCAGTTTGCGTGTTTGAGGACATCGAAACATGTAATGCATTATATATATATATATATATATATATATATATATATATATATATATATATATATATATATATATATATATATATATATATATATATATATATATATATATATATATATATATATATATATATATATAGAGAGAGAGAGAGAGAGAGAGAGAGAGAGAGAGAGAGAGAGATTCTGTATTGTTCACAGCTCTACCAAAAAAGCATCTTAATTTATTGGTTTAGTTAGTTTATAAGATTGTGTAGTGGTGAGAAGGAAACATCACATGTTTTGAGTGGAAATTCAACAGAGGTTAAAGTACAAGGATAATGGACAAAATATTCAAGTTACTACAAACTAGTTAATTCATGGTGTTTAGCTAACACATTTGACTTCTCTAAAAAGTCAAACCTTGTTCTTGATAAAAAAATGGTTGAATTTTGATATTAATTTGCATATGATTTGTTACAAATAAATTCATTAAGATTTCTAAGTGATGTAAGATCACAACCAAGTTTTTAGTTACCCAAATATTTTCCAAAACTCTGTTGAATTCAAAAAACAATAAAATATTTGACATGATTCAAAGTATTGACTTTCATCACGTTAACTAATTTATTTATTCATTTGTTATTTTGGAACGATGGAGAAATTCAATAAGCTTTTAACAAAATTTTAATTAAGAATACATTTAAAATATCCGAATTTGGAAGAAGAAAAATTCAAAACCAACAACGGTGACAAAATTAAATCATCAAAATATGGCTAGAGATGATGAGGTGATACTAGGTCACATACCAAAGGGTTTATAGCTCAGCGTCAGCAGTATCACATGTTTGTGGAAGGTGCTCCCAACTAAAGGTTGAGAGTTCTAGTATCGTTGGAGACGAAAGCAGTAGTTTAGGAGTAGTGTACAAATTATTTTGATTGCCGTTCTAAAAAAAAGATACTAGGTCAAGGGATGGACGCATGATTTCATAGTAGAGGTGTCACGAGAAATTTTAGTAGTGTCACGAGATATTTTAGTAGTGTCACGATAATAGAAAAAAAAATTTACACTGCGTCCAGAAACATTAGACGTTGCCGGTACCACTATATTCACAATAGTAAAACCGCCTATCATTACGTAATTTAAATAATGATTAACTTGTATGGTTACAATGTAACTTTCAAAACAAAATGGTAATTTATTTTCTCTTTGCTACATTGTCTATTGAGATAAAAAAAAAAGATTTTGAAGTTAGTTCACAAGCTACTAATTAATTAAAATTATATAGATAATAGCACCCGTTGAACTTGTTCAATAGTTTATTTTTATCTGCTCTATATTTGTAAATTTAAAACATCAATGTATAAACTAATAAAATTTTCTGATTAATGTTTAAGTTTTACGAGGAAATATTTTTTTTTAGCGAGTCTTGTGACAAGAAGTTTAAGAATTATAAAATTAGAAGATTTAATATGTTTACAACAATCATTAAGTTTAAGTAAATCACTATTTAATCAAACTGGTCTTTGAAGAATTAGACTTGGTTTTTCTACAATTATTAAAAAGTTTGAAAATTATAAGATAATTTTTGTAAAATTGTAGTCAACAGGAAAAAAAAAATGAAAGAGTAAAACATTGAATGACCAGACATGTGTTTCTAAACATATTTAAGGGACCGTTTCTGTAACTCCTTTTAAAGTCTTTAAATTTTAAGAGATTTGAATGATAACATATTAACATTCATGATCGGGTAAGTTTTAGGAATAACAAAAAGGGATAATGATTTAAAAGGTAATATATTTTTTGATTTGTATATATATTTAATTACTGAGTTTTTTCCTACACATTACCCCTTCAACTTGTTAAAATGTACACATTTAATCCTTATAACCGGTTATTCCAGGTTAGTCGGTAAAAATGATTTAATAGGATAATATATTTCTCATTTTGTACACATTTAATCCTTAATATTTTTGTACACATTTAGTCCTTAATATTTTTTTTTGTTTCAAAATAAGTCATTTTTGTTTTTATACTCATTCTGTACTTATGAATGATTTATTTAGGTTTTTTCACGACATCTTACGTGGGACAATCATTGATGAAGTGTGTGGGGTTGTTAATGTTTATGTGTAACGTCTCATTTTCACAACAAAAAATTTTCATTTTTAAATAAGGCAAAACTCCCTAGTTATAAATTCATTATTAAGAAAAAAACGTTTATTCCAAAATACATTTATCGAAAATCAGAGTAATATAAGAAACTTGGAATCATCAATATTGTTGATGAGTGTGTACTATCATGTCTTCGCCTTCACACAATCAACGGTAGAACCTGAAAACATAAACAACTGAGTAAACACAAAGTTTAGTGGGTTTCCCCAAAAATACGTGATATAACAAACGTATTATCATGTATAACGGCCCCACACTCATCAGATTGGAATACCTTGGCTTAAGCAGTCATTGGAATGGAATGCCAACATTGCAATAGGTCAAATAAGTCATCGGACTGGAATACCTAGGGTTTATCGGCATGCCGCTATAACCCAACCGCTCTTCTCGAGCATCTGTGCCTATGGCCTACAGCTGGCCCGCACTACAACATATAGCAGGCCCACCTCAACCTATCCCAACACCATATGGCTATCTACGTAAGATGTTGTGAGAAAAACCTAAAGAAATTATTTATAAGAATTGATGAGTACAAAAACAAAAATGACTTATTTTGCAACAAAAAAAATATGAAGGGCTAAATGTGTACAAAAATATTAAGGACTAAATGTGTATAAAGTAAGAAATATATTACCCTATTAAGTCCTTTTTACCGGCTAACCTAGATTAGCTGGTCATAAGGACTAAATGTGTACAGTTTAACAAGTTGAAGGGGGTAAATGTGGACGAAAAAAAAACCAGTGACTAAATGTGTACAAATCAGAAAATATATTACCCTTTTAAGTCATTATCCCTAACAAAAATCCATAGGGTCTTCTTGGTCTATCAACATTTTCTTCCCAAATAGGAAATCAAAACCGTACATCTCCATCTGGCTTGTCCACTTCCCCTCAAAATTAAACATCAAGAATCGGAGTATACCGATGC
This sequence comes from Lactuca serriola, assembly GCF_051521515.1. Classification (NCBI taxonomy): domain Eukaryota; kingdom Viridiplantae; phylum Streptophyta; class Magnoliopsida; order Asterales; family Asteraceae; genus Lactuca; species Lactuca serriola. Next base: position 159,831,127 of record NC_136416.1, on the reverse strand, counting down.
TCTAAGCTCCGACTGAAATAATTGAAGGAAGGAGGCTATTCGATAGAGGATGGGAGGTTCCACAATACATTTTGATCCTGATAAACGATGCGCACATCAAGATTTAGTACTGGTTATCCGTCACCTCAACACACCTACAGATACCGGAAAGATCAAGTATATAGTATGCACAATGCTACATTATCTGTATATACATTTATTTGTTAAGAATTCTCTATGGTTTTATATGTTAATTGTTCAATCATGGCATCACATAGGAAGTATGTTGTCTTCTCCTAGAGGTCGCACAAGTTCTTAAGGGAAAGTTTATTTTTTTGCACTTTGGCCACCGAGTACTAAATTTTTAGAAATTACATATGCATCCCCTGGAAACTACTTTCATAATTTTTAGTCACTCTTCTTTCAAGATTTGCAATTTTCAAAACCTGTTTTTGGAAAACTATCACATCAAAAGTTTAAATATTATATGTAAAGGTATTCATGGAATCGAATTAAATCATGTTTGATGTTTATTCTTGGACAGACAACAAATTCTAATTATGACAACACCATTTTTTTAAAAAAGAGGATCAAAAGTCTGGTATCAAAAGTTTTAACTATTTACAAGTTGTATCCTTAAACGAATCAAGTAGAACAGTTCTATTTTAATTGTCCATACTTCAAATACAATCTTTTTATCCATACAAACATATCATCTTCCAGAGCTACAACCGTTGACTTTTTAACAATCAAGAACAATTCTCTTTGAATTGTTTAAATAAGGAATATTATAATCTTTTGATCCATACAAACACATCACCTTCCAGAGCTACAACAGTTGACCTTTTCACATACACAATTTAAGCCTTTTAATTCTTCTCATCCAAAAATTTCTTTGCAATCTTTTCACATAAGCTTTCCGTAGGAAAATATTTGATTTCATAAGATCCATCAAGCATACCATCAATGACATCTTCCTCAACTTCATCCATGCATCAGAGCTTTAACTACGATGTATTTTTAAGTTTTAGAGGCATAGATAATTCCGAATAATGCTCCCGCATCTCAACCTCAGGCTCCCAAGTCCACTCAGATTCCCTCTGATGCTGCCACTGTACCTTTACTAAAGGTATCTCCTAGTTGCACAGGACCTTTATCTTCCACTCTAAGACAACCACCGGCTGCTCAACGTAATTCAGGCGCTTGTCGACCTGAATGTCATCCAATGACACTACCACATCCTCGTCTAATATGCACTTATGCAGTTGCAAAACGTGGAAAGTTCTATGAATCTGACGGAGCTCCTATGAAAGGTCTAGTTTGTATGCCCCCTTGCCGACCCTGGTAGTGATCCGAAACGGTCCAATATGTGATATCCCCATTTTTACGGCTAGAAAAGACCAATTTGCTTATGTTTTATTTTGAAAATCAGAGTATCTTTTAAAGAAATATGTTGCGGAATTTGTTCCCAGAAAAACATGATAAATACGTTATCAAAGCATTTCCGAGGAAATGTATTTTATTCCTTTTAAAACTTTGGTATGTCATCATCAATACAGAAACATAAGCATAAACATACCTTACATTCATATACACTAGTGATCTACATCTCCTTAATCTCTCGGTGTAATGTAGCTTCATATTGACACCTGTGATACAAATAAACTGAGTGGGTCAGATTGGGAAACCTGGTGAGTACATAGGGATTTCAATCACGCAATGTTTTATCATATATATATATATATATATATATATATATATATATATATATATATATATATATATATATATATATATATATATATATATATTAGAACTCACAAGTATACAATTTCACCATGTATAAACAACTCTTACCCACCCCGTCAATCCTCTCAACGACACTGTCCATACTCTCGGATCTAAAATTTACCTTTTTAGTTATTCCATACTCTCGGATCAAGTATGTCCAATCCATGCTCTCAGATTAATAACTGTGCCCATTTCGTACTCTTGGACCAGGGACAATTGACTATGCCTCAATCCTTACTCCCAGATTAATGACAAATAACTATGTCCTATCCATACTCTCGGACTAAGGACAATTGTCTATGTCTAAATCCATACTCTCAGTGTAACGCCCCAAAATTACCGGTTAAAAATTTCATTTTTAATTTAGGTTAAAACGTAAAACATCATTACAAAACATTCATGATAATAATCCATGTCTGAAAACCGGTGACATCATAATAAGAATTCAGAGTACATCCCAGAAAATCTATAGTGCGGAAAAACAAAAGCGTATGTGTGATATGCTGCTACCGCGCTGACTCTTTTCCCTTAGCTGAAGAGATACCTGAAACCAAAACTGTAAACTGTAAGCACAAAGCTTAGTGAGTTCCCCCATAATACCTCATACCATGCAAGCATATAACAAACAACATTCAACTAGGAGTTACGGGCCTCGCCCACACTCGGAAAGATACGGGCCCTGCCCACACTTTGCTAGCCGGGAGATACGGGCCTCGCCCACACTTATGAAGATACGGGCCCTGCCCATACTTCGCTATGTGGGAGATACGGGCCTAGCCCACACTCCACTCTCGGAGAGATACGGGCCTTGCCCACACTCAACCGCCAACTCATATCATACAAGTATCACACAGACAACAAGCACATACAACTCTATCATATCGTCACATATATCACACTCGACTAAACCCAGAGATACGGGCTCGACCCACACTCTAGTACTAACATCTCGTCTACACGGGTCGGCCTTGGTGCCTTAGACCCGTTCCTACTGGGAAGGAAACTCACCTCGAAATAGCTGCTAGTCTGTGTGGGAATCGACTGTCTGCTGCTGCTGCTGCTCCAGAAATCCTCCTGCTGTAATTCCCACAACATACTCAATCAATCACTGCTAACTGTCCTTTGGGTAAAATGACCATTTTACCCCTGATCATGTCATAAGACAAGGTCAGAGTCAACTTTCAGTTGACCCGACTCGCCGAGTTGGCTCGCCAACTCGCCGAGTCCCTATTCAATCGATTGCCCTGGATCCCGTCCCTACTCGTCGAGTTAGATGTTGACTCGACGAGTTCTCCTTCTAAACTGAGGTTCAAGTCCTTCATCCTACTCGCCGAGTTGTATGAACAGCTCGGCGAGTTCATCTTCATCCGATGAAAACTTATGCTGAGACTCGCCGAGTTGTATGAACAACTCGCCGAGTTGTATGAACAACTCGACGAGTCTGATCTTGATCTAAGGAGATTGCCTTGAATTCGCCGAGTCAGGGCAATGACTCGCCGAGTCCCTTTATGGATGAGTTCAGCTTCCAACTCATTGAGTCACACCCTATGAACCACTACTCTACTCGACATAATGAAAAGGGGACAAACTCAGAGACTCGCGAGCAGACTCGCCGAGTCAGATGAACGACTCGCCGAGTCGTTACCATGCACTCACTATATACGCGATGCTGCTCGATTCCAGTCCATGCTATTCACAGATCTGGGTTCCTAGAGCATGAATAACACGTAAAGTTTCCAACTTTACGTGTAAATATTCCTCAATGAGAGTTTTAGGGTTGAAAATGCACCAAAAGAGTAGATCTAGGGTGTACAAGCAACATGAGTCCATAAAGGAATGGATCCAAGCTCCTGGAGCTCGATTCCACCTAGATCTAGAGGCTAATCAGCCTAAAACGAACCCTCCACACACACAAGCTTGGAAAATGGGTCAAGAAGGACTTTAATGGGGCTATAAGCATGAAAACATGGGGGAAAAAGAGCCATACCTTAGTGAACACTCTGAGATAGCTCAAGGATGCTTGACCTCCTCTTCTTCTTCTTGATCTCCTTTCCTACTCACTCCAAACTTCAAGAGGACACACCAATGGCTTCAAATCCACAAAAACGAGGCTTAGAACAAGGTGTAGGGCTCTAAGGGTGAATGGGGGTTGGCTTGGGGCGGAAAGAGTGATTAAATAGGGTGAAAACCCCTGAAACATAGTGTTTCATCCAACAGTGGTGAGTCACCGAGTCCAGGATATGGACTCGCCGAGTCGCCAACTTATAATGTGTCCCGGGTCCCGTCTCTACTCAGCGAGTCGGACCTATGACTCGCCGAGTCCAAGGCTAAAAATGGAAAATACTCAAATAAGATTTACGTACCAGGAACCAGGTGCTACAAATCTCCCCCACTTATTTTAGACTTCGTCCTCGAAGTCTGCTGCTCGATCCTGAAACAGCTCTGGGTAATGCTCCATCATTTCTTCCACCGGCTCCCAAGTCCACTCCGAACCCTTGCGGTGCTGCCATTGCACCTTCACTAGCTCCACCCTTTTGTTCCTCAAATCCTTTGACTTCCTGTCGAGGATTGCGACTGGGCGCTCAATGTAATTCAGGCTGCCATCAACCTGAATATCTTCTAACGGCACTACTGCTGAATCGTCCACTAGGCACTTCCGCAGCTGAGAAACATGAAAAGTGATGTGGATCTGGCTAAGCTCGACTGGCAGATCCAGCCTATACGCCACCTTGCCCACCCGGGCTACAACCCTGAACGACCCAATAAACCTCGGGCCCAACTTGCCCTGCTTCCTGAATCGAATGGTGCCCTTCCAAGGCGACACCTTCAGGAGAACCATATCCCCAACTTGGAACTCCAGGTCGGATCGGCGCTTGTCGGCGTAACTTTTCTGCCGACTCTGAGCAGTCTAAAGCCTGCTCCGAACCTGCTGGATCCACTCGGTCGTCTTGAGCACCACCTCGGTGCTCCCCATGATTCTCTGGCCAACCTCTCCCCAGCATATCGGGGTTCTGCACCTCCGACCGTACAACATTTCAAATGGGGGACGGTCAATACTTGTGTGGTAGCTGTTGTTGTATGAGAACTCGGCCAAGGGAAGATAGGTATCCCAGCTACCATCGAAATCTAACACGCACGCCCGCAACATATCCTCCAAGGTCTGGATGGTCTGCTCGCTCTGACCATCCGTCTGCGGGTGAAAAGCGGTGCTAAAATGAAAATGAGTGCCCAACTCGTCATGAAATCTCTTCCAAAACCTGGAAGTAAAACGCACATCCCTGTCTGAGATAACCGTTATTGGCACCCCGTGCCACGCCACGATCTCTCTGATATAGATGTTGGCCAATTTCTCGGCCGACACACTCTCCTGAATCGAGGTAAAGTGAGCACTCTTGGTCAATCGATCCACGATTACCCAAATCGAATCTACTCCACGCGCGGTCCTGGGAAGCTTTGTTATAAGATCCATCGTGATATCTTCCCATTTCCACAACGGGATGTCCAACAGCTGCATCTTCCCATGCGGTCTCTGATGTTCGGCCTTGACCTTCCTGCAGGTCAAGCACCACTCGACGTACCATGCCACATCTCGCTTCATGCAGGGCCACCAATAATCTAGATGAAGATCCCTATACATCTTCGTCGCCCCGGGATGAATAGAGAATTGGGACTTGTGCGCCTCCTCCATCAAGATCTGGCGCACGCCTTCGTGATATGGCACCCACACCCTGCGTTGTAGTGTCAATAATCCTCGACTATCATAATCGAAGGAGGAAACCTGACCCACCACGTGCTCGCTCTTCCAATGTTTCTCCTTGATAGCCTCCTGTTGACCCTCCCGAATTCGCTCCAACAGGGGAGTCACTACGGTCATCCTCATGCAAACGTCCCTGATCGGCGCCGTCTTGCGGCTAAGCACATCGGCCACCACATTGGCCTTCCCCGGGTGGTATAGGATCTCGCAATCATAATCCTTTACGACGTCCAACCACCGACGCTTCCTCATGTTCAGATTCGGCTGATCCATGAGGTACCTCAAACTCTTGTGGTCCGTGTAGATGGTACATCGAACCCCGTAGAGGTAATGTCACCAAATCTTGAGGGCAAACACCACCGCCCCCAACTCCAAATCATGTGTCGGGTAGTTCGCCTCGTGAGGCTTGAGCTGCCTCGAAGCGTAGGCAATGACATGCCCCCTCTGCATCAGTACCGTGCCCAACCCTGAAATGGACGCGTCACAATAAACCACAAAAGCCTCTACGCCCTCTGGCAGGGCTAAGATCGGCGCCTCGCACAATCTCTGTCTCAACGTCTCAAATGCAGTCTGCTGCTCGGGTCCCCACCGAAAGACCACGGCTTTCTTCGTCAGCCGCGTCAGGGGTACGACTATCTTGGAGAAATCCTGAATAAATCTCCGATAGTAGCCTGCTAATCCTAGGAAACTCCGAATCTCAGATGGAGACTTCGGAACCTCCCATCTCATCACGGCCTCAACCTTGGCCGGATCAACCAGAATCTCGTTCTGGTTGACAAGGTGTCCGAGAAATTGCACCTCGCGCAACCAAAACTCACACTTGGAGAACTTAGCATACAAGCTCTCCCTCCTCAGGGTCTCCAACACCTCTCTCAGATGCTCCTCATGCTCCTCCTGAGTCTTGGAATAAACCAATATGTCATCGATAAAGACTATCACAGACCAATCCAGCATCGGTCTGCATACGCGGTTCATGAGGTCCATGAACGCGGCAGGAGCATTGGTGAGCCCAAACGGCATCACCACGAACTCATAATGGCCATAGCGTGTCCGAAACGCGGTCTTCTGCGCATCCTCCTCTCGGACCCTCATCTGATGGTATCCCGAACGCAAATCGATCTTGGAAAACCAAGACGCTCCCTGGAGGTGGTCAAAGAGATCATCAATCCTCGGGAGTGGGTAACGGTTCTTCACCGTTACCTTATTCAGCTCCCGATAATTTATGCACATCCAGTGCGACCCATCCTTCTTCTTCACAAACAGGATCGGGGCTCCCCAGGGTGAACTACTCGGACAAATAAATCCCTTGTCTAGCCGCTCCTGCAGCTGTGTAGACAACTCCTGCATCTCGGGAGGAGCCAGCCGATATGGTGCCTTGGTTATCGGAGCCGCACCAGGAACGAGGTCAATCCTAAACTCCACCTGTCGCTCCGGAGGTATCCCAGGAAGCTCCTCTGGGAAAACATCTGCAAAATCCCGAACCATCGGAACCTCACTCACGGTCGCATTACCCGCCTCCCGGGTATCCATCACATACGCAACATATCCTGCGCATCCCTGCTGAAGGTAGCGTCTAGCCCTCGCTGCTGAACATACCGCGGGTCCGCGCTGTGGCCTCTCGCCATGAATCACTAACTCTCCCCCACCTGGGGTCCTGACTCGCACTAGCTGCTGCGCGCAATCTATCACCGCCCCATTAGAGCTCAACCAGTCCATGCCTATGATCACCTTGTTCCCACGCAACGAAATAGGAACCAAATCTACCAAGTAGCGCTCCTCGAACAAACGTAATACGCAGTCCCGAAATACCATCGATGCTCGCACCGATCGATCATCAGCAATTTCTACTTCCAAAGGGCAATCCAACATGCCCGAAGACTTAGGAAACCTCTTGCTAAGCGCAAGGGACACAAACGATCGGGATGCACCCGAGTCGAACAACACCTGAACTGGGATACCGTTCACATGGAACGATCCTAACACATATACATATACCGAGGCACATATCAATATCATAACATCATATAAATAAAATATAGGGAAAGAATCATACCCATCACCACATCGGGTGCGGCGCATGCCTCCTCGGTAGTCAGCTGAAATGCCCGACTCCTCACCACTGGAGCATCTGCCTTGCCCTGCTGACCATCCATGATCCGCAGGGTCGCTGGAGCTGGCGCCTTCACTGACGCTGCAACTGTCAACTGGGGGAAATTGGCCTTCTTGTGGCCCCTCTGGTTGTAGTGGAAACACAGCAACTCAGATGTCTGTATAGCCGAAACAGGAGTAGTACAATCCCTGCTAAAGTGCCCTGTCTTTCTGCACTTGTAGCAGCCTGCTGATCCCATCCGACATGCTCCCTCATGTGTCCTGCCGCATTTCCCACAGCGGCCAGGTCCCCCTTGGCCTTTCGGCCTCCCATCTGATCCCCGGGACTTCTTCCCTGAAGCCCCAATCACCTGCCCCGCCTCTGCTTTCCTCTTCTGAATGTGCTCTAAATCAATCTCCCTTTCCCTCGCCCTGGCGATCATGGACTCCACGGTAGGGCAAGCTGAAAAGCTAACATGTTCCCGGATGTCAGCCCGAAGCATATCATGATAACGGGTCCTCCTCATATCCTCGTCACATGCATACTGGGGCACCAACAAAGCCCTCTCCCGGAACTTGGCGGTGATCTCCGCCACAGTCTCAGTCGTCTGCCTCATGTCCAAAAACTCCCTGGCCAGCTGCTGAAGCTCGACAGCCGGTGCATACTCTACCCTGAACCTGGTCACAAAGTCCGACCAAGCCATAGCCTCGATAGCTGAGGCTCCCAACGAGTCACCCACTGACTCCCACCAGTCTCGAGCTCGGTCCCGTAAACACCCTGTTGCATACCTCACCTTCGACCCCTCGGGGCAGAATCTAGTCAATTGTGCAGACTCGATGTCTGCAATCCATTGTCTGGCGGCAATGGGGTCTTTTACCCCGTGGAAATCCGGTGCACCACTGCCCCTGAGGTCCTTAAAGGACAGTGTGTGAGATCCCGACTGGCCAGATGCCATGTCGCTCCTGAACGCCTTGAGGCGATCCTCCATCAACTCGATGATCCCTTCCTTGATCGACCCGAAGATAATGGGGGTCGACTCAAGGATACCCGTGGTGATCTCTGACGCGATAAACTCGCGTAGTCCCTCATCTACCGGCTCGGAACCTGATCCCGAACCTGACCCCTCTCCTGAACCGCCATTTATCAGCCTCGATCGTAGTACCACCATTCTACAATACATAAATAACAATCATTAGTGATACTGATACTTCTTGAGGGATCACAACCACTTACAAGTTCCCTGGTCTTATCTTGGCCTTCCTTGGTTCGGGTACGGATCCTCTGCTTTCAGTAGTACGGGCCCATACTACCTTCCACATCTATCCGTACCTTCTTCAAGGACTGCCTCGACTCCACCATATTCCTTCCACTACTGCTGATCACTGCTATATTCATCCTAGGCTTGCCCTAAGGAAATCTCCGACTCTACTATATCCAGTCGTCAGCTGCTGCGGGCCTCCTTGTAATGTCAATTAGCCACCACCCGAATATCATCACTTGTGATGAGGCTCAGATAATCCTTCGAGTACCCAACTCGTCCCTACAACGGTTGGACTCAAACAAGAGCTACGTAGTGGGGGCAAATCCGGTACTCTAAGATTATTCAACCCTGATCACATGTGACGGGACGTATTCGCCAAGTGGCTAACTCCCATTATTCAGAGTCCCACAAAGCACGTAGCAAGCAGCATTCAGACAAGGGTAACAATCTCATTTGACCCTATCTGCTTATAGGAACTATACTAGCATACAATGCTAAGCTCATACTACCAGGCATAACCTAATCGGGCTATCCTATTCGCTGTCTACTTAATACTAGCATGAAATTCTCATACAACTGGAACACATATAGCAGGCACATAAGGCATCACTCCCAGATCCTTAGTCCTATTCTAGCATGCTGTTCTATAAAAGTTGATAAATATAACATAAACTTGTATGGGTACTTTGGGGAATACTTACTTGAGCTCGGCCGGTCGTGCACATCACACACTTCCTTCTTTCTCAAACATTTTTCTTAGCTCTTAGAAAAAATTTCTTTTTGGAAAATCTTTTACTCCCTCGATTTGAGTTCAGACACCCCCGAAGGTGAGTCCGAATCCCTCAAACCAGGGCTCTGATACCAACTTGTAACGCCCCAAAATTACCGGTTAAAAATTTCATTTTTAATTTAGGTTAAAACGTAAAACATCATTACAAAACATTCATGATAATAATCCATGTCTGAAAACCAGTGACATCATAATAAGAATTCAGAGTACATCCCAGAAAATCTATTGTGCGGAAAAACAAACGCGTATGTGTGATATGCTGCTACCGCGTCGACTCTTTTCCCTTAGCTGAAGAGGTACTTGAAACCAAAACTGTAAATTGTAAGCACAAAGCTTAGTAAGTTCCCCCATAATACCTCATACCATGCAAGCATATAACAAACAACATTCAACTAGGAGTTACGGGCCTCGCCCACACTCGGGAAGATACGGACCCTGCCCACACTTCGCTAGCCGGGAGATACAGGCCTCGCCCACACTTATGAAGATACGGGCCTCGCCCACACTTATGAAGATACGGGCCTTTCCCACACTTCGCTATCTGGGAGATACAGGCCTAGCCCACACTCCACTCTTGGAGAGATACGGGCCTTGCCCACACTCAACCGCCAACTCATATCATACAAGTATCACACAGACAACAAGTACAGACAACTCTATCATATCGTCACATATATCACACTCGACTAAACCCAGAGATACGGGCTCGACCCACACTCTAGTACTAACATCTCATCTACACGGGTCGGCCTTGGTTCCTTAGACCCGTTCCTACTGGAAAGGAAACTCACCTCGAAATAGCTGCTGGTCTGTGTGGGAATCGACTGTCTGCTACTGCTGCTGCTCTGGAAATCCTCCTGCTGCAATTCCCACAACATACTCAATCAATCACTGCTAACTGTCCTTTGGGTAAAATGACCATTTTACCCCTGATCATGTCATAAGACAAGGTCAGAGTCAACTTTCAGTTGACCCGACTCGCCGAGTTGGCTCGCCAACTCGCCGAGTCCCTGTTCAATCGACTGCCCTGGATCCTGTCCCTACTCGTCGAGTTAGACGTTGACTCGACGAGTTCTCCTTCTAAACTGAGGTTCAAGTCCTTAATCCTACTCGCCGAGTTGTATGAACAGCTCGGCGAGTTCATCTTCATCCAATGAACACTTATGCTGAGACTCGTCGAGTTGTATGAACAACTCGCCGAGTCTAATCTTAATCTAAGGAGATTGCCTTGAACTCGCCAAGTCACGGAAATGACTCACCGAGTCCCTTTATGGATGAGTTCGGCTTCCAACTCACTGAGTCACACCCTGTGACCCGCTACTCTACTCGACACAATGAAAAGGGGACAAACTTGGAGACTCGCGAGCAGACTCGCTGAGTCAGATGAACGACTCGCCGAGTCGTTACCATGCACTCACTATATACGCGATGCGGCTTGATTCTAGTCCATGCCATTCAAAGATCTGGGTTCCTAGAGCATGAATAACATGTAAAGTTTCCAACTTTACGTGTAAATATTCCTCAATGAGAGTTTTAGGATTCAAAATGCACCAAAAGAGTAGATATAGGGTGTACAAGCAACATGGGTCTATAAAGGTAGTGGATCCAAGCTCCTGGAGCTCGATTCCACCTAGATCTAGAGGCTAATCAGCCTAAAACGAACCCTCCACACACACAAGCTTGGAAAATAGGTCAAGAAGGACTTTAATGGGGCCATAAGCATGAAAACATGGGGGAAAACGAGCCATACCTTAGTGAACACTCTGAGATAGCTCAAGGATGCTTGACCTCCTATTCTTCTTCTTGATCTCCTTTTCTACTCACTCCAAACTTCAAGAGGACACACCAATGGCTTCAAATCCACAAAAACGAGGCTTAGAACGAGGTGTAGGGCTCTGAGGGTGAATGGGGGATGGCTTGGGGCGGAAAGAGTGATTAAATAGGGTGCAAACCCCTGAAACTTAGGGTTTCATCCAACAGCGGTGACTCGCCGAGTCCAGGATATGGACTCGCCGAGTCGCCAACTTATAATGTGTCCCGGGTCCCGTCTCTACTCGGCGAGTCGGACCTATGACTCACCGAGTCCAAGGCTAAAAATGGAAAATACTCAAATAAGATTTACGTACTAGGAACCAGGTGCTACACTCCGATTAATGACAAATAACTATGTCCTATCCATACTCTTGGACTAAGGACAAATGACCATGTCTAATCCATGCTCCCGGATCAATGACATATTTTAAAGTTCTATTCTTCGTGTATATCTCACTCGTACTCATAAGAAGATACTACCCAATATGCCTCATAATTAATTTAGGTTTACTCTTTATCCTAAATCATCATATATTATCAGGTATGTTCTTTAACACGTATTTCAAGAAACATCAAATAATTTGCACATAAACATATATTTAATACTTCAATCAATACTTGTATTAAAATCATGTTCATGAAAGGGACTATGCACTCACATGTTAAAGTGATGATTCCGAACTCGGGCAGTTCTTCACTTCTAATGATTCTATTTTTTTCGAAGAAACCTAGCATTATTATTGCTAAGTTTTATTCTAATCTTTATTGCGACTAATTATTGGTCTAAATTCATCATTAGCTCAAAGTCTACTTTCATGATCTATCAAGTAAGGAACAACCAGTGTGCTGAACTTTAGCTCTTTCAAAAAAAAGTAAGGAACAACCAGGTAGGATCATATCAGATTTAGGGTCCATTTGGTATAAGAAGTACACTGTTTGGAAATCCTACTTTAAGCACCTCACTAAATCACAGTCTAGAAATCATCCCCATAAGTAGATCAATCAGTATAACGACTTGGAATCCCTGATAAATATTGTTTATAGGTTCATAATAATGATATTATATTTAAATATAAGTTATATTTAAAGTTGTGTGCGCGTATCTCACTTACAACGGGTTTTGCTAAAAATCGGGCTCCGCTGGAGAAGAGCTTCTGAGCCGAAAAGCTCTTTTCCTTAGAGCCTTCGGGAGCTCCGGGGCTTTCCTCTAGCACCTTGAGGTTACTAGGGCTTTAGAGGGGTTTTGGGAGGTTTAGAGAGAAGTTAGAGTGAGAAAGGAATGGGTTTTGGTGTGAGAAATGAAGGTAACATCGCAAGGTATTTATAGGCTGCAATATTATTTACCTTGTCGAGTCGGTGCCACATGTCACCCTCTGGTGGCAAGTCTTGGGGAAAAAGCAATGGCCCATATTCAGCCATGCCACCCTCTTTACAGCAGCACCCTTCCGACTTCTAAACCCCGTAACTTTCGCATACTAGCTTCGTTTTTGATGTTATTTATGTCCACACGTAGGTATTGACAAGATATACAACTCTCCTTTTGACTCCGTCGGCTAACTCTCGACAGTTTGATCGATCTTCGAATTCCAGGCTATGCACTGTTATGCTAAATCTTAGAAAATCATAACTTTCTCATACAAAGTCAGATTTGGACGTTCTTTTTATGCACGCTCTCAGTTTAACGTATACTACGACTTTTGTTTAGATTTATAAGGTTAAAAAGTAATTTATCAAAAATTCACTTTTTACGTTATGTAGTGTCGTGCCAGTTTAGCCGTAAAACTTCAACGGGTCATAACTTCTTCATTATAGCTCGAATTTCAACATTTTTTATATGTACGGAACCCTTGTGACATATACTATAACTTAGTTAAAATTATTTATTCTAAATAATATTCTATCTAAAAGTCATTTTTGACGCTTATTGTCTCCAAATTGACTAGCCCGAATCTGCGGCCGTTACAATTATCTCCCCCATAGGATGATTACGTCCCAGAATCATCAACGAAACACGGCTGTATAATGAGTCCATACGTTATCTCTTCATCCTAGATATTAATTGTAACTTCTATGTTCCTTTGGTCCTCTTTACTGCAAGCGGTGCTCGATCTTGCAGCCATTCTCTGTCTCATGTTAGACTCTTAATCATGACCTTTATGTCACAATATCGATTATTATTGGATACTCCTTCTTCTTATTTACTTAGGATAAGTTCGTTGATTACCACAATAGACCGATGGGTCACGTTCTAATGACCTCTCATCGTATGATGCAACGCTTAGACTTAGGTCTTTTAGAGTCAAATTCAAGAACGAAATATGCCTTCTTTCATATTCTAATACGATATAATAACATTCTAGCATGTAGCACTTCTAGCTACAATCTTCTTACTTTAACGGATATTCATGATACTTCTATTGATCACTTCGATTATCTTTCACATCAATCTTTTGTCTCAAGTAAAATGCTACATCGATCTTGGTTCTCTGAACCATGTAACATACTCATCTTAGTGGGACTCGACATGATATGACCACTAGGGTCAGAATAATAATCATCTTCTTAGTCATTACCGAAACGATGGTAACGATATACATGAACAAAACGGAATCAATTGCTAGCACCTTGGTAACCTTGTGACTTTCCTTGATCCAAGTGTGAGTCATGTGCTTCCGGTAGTATAGGCCTCTACTACCATTCACACCTACTTATACTCTTCCCAAGTATTGTCTCGCAGTCCTCCAAGTCATCGTACAAGAATTTCACATAATCATTTAACACATCGGATAACATAACGAAGCTTTATATTATTTCTTGAAACGATTACATACACATTCAAGTTTAACCTATAGTATGCCTCTAACAGGCTACACCACATCTTTCTATGGCTACTTTGTATCTTGATCTTCGGATATGAAGTCCTCATCCTTGATTCCTCACATCGTCACCTGCTACGTCGAGGATCAGCTGGAATGCCCTTGGCTTTGGCTTTGGCAGCACATTTGGCTTCGTTGCCCCTTCCCGATTCGGGAAGTCTTGCTTGAAGTGTCCTTCTCCACCATACTTAAAACTTACTTCTCTTTGGGTTGTGCATTCATGGGCATAGTGACCAGTCCTCCCGCATTTGAAGCAGGTCACCTCTTTAGGATATCTCCCAGTGTGTTTCCTTCTACATTTGTCACACCAAATTTCTTCATTACTATCCCCATACCTCTTGTTGTTGGGGTCAGACTTTAGGAACCTATTTTTCTTTTCAAATCTTGAGGATCCCTCAAACTTCCTATTCTCGCATACCTCATCTCTTTCCAAAGCCTTTTCCCTAAGTTGGATCTCCATATTCTTGGATGTTCTAACAGCTGTCTTCAAGGTAGTTGCCATTTTCATTGTTGCACCAAAGTCTGATGACAATCCGTTAGCAAACCCATTCTATCTTGGAGAGTTTAGTCGGCACCAAGTAGAGAAATAGCTTCATCTTCTCGGTGAATGTGGTGGCATACTCATCAGCACTCATCTTCCCTTTCTTCAAGTTCTAAAGCTTGTTGTTTAGGTCTATCAGATCTATTTCTTCCCGTGGCATTGTTTCTGCTAACAACTTCCACCAAATTAAAATTCATGTCTTTATTTTTCTGACTGCAAAGACGGTCTTTTGCTTCTCGTTGCAGTTGCAGCTTTCAAATACCATTTCCATCTCGAAGATCCAATCCATGATCTTTACAGGCTTCGAGCTTCCAGAAAGACTTGGTGGCTTGGCACCCAAGAAGTTCTTATACATGTGTCCATCCCATTCAATCCTTCTGACCGGGTCATTCCTCCTAACCATTTGGGGTTCAATTTGGCTCACAGTCTGACTATAGCTCCCTTCATCAGATTGCTTAATGTTCAACTCAGGTTGTTCAATAGGAATAGTAAGCTCGTCCCTATTCTGTTGAAGTAAACGCCTCGTTTCCTCCATCTGACGATCCAATATCATTTGGATCATCGCTTGCACTCCTGCTATAGTGATTGGCTCAGGTGCAGCTACTACTTCTGGTGCATGCTCAATCACAGGTCGTTGATTAGCATTCCTATTGGTATTTCCGCTTTGGTTTCTTTCCATTTCGATCTATACACCAAATCATACGTTTGGTGTGTAATGACGAGAATAGGAATTTTTATTTACAATCGACGTGTAAATCTCCTTATCACTCTGACAAGTTATATGTCAGTTCTAATACCATAATTAAACATTTAGAAATTTGAACACACAAAATTTTCAGATCCGGTCGGCAACGGACCGAAGATCCGATTATATAATACGTATCGTAAATCACTTAGCACATAAAAGCATTTTAGGCATCTTTCCTAAAATAAGCTAGTGTTTGTGTCTATTCAGGCGCACTACCTAAACTATATTAGACACACTCTACTCGCAATCATCACTTAGCATTTTAAGTTTAAGTCTAGAAACAAATCCTTATTCCTAGTTCGCTTAAACTAATGCTCTGATACCAACTGTGACATCTCCATTTTTACGGTCAGAAAATACCGATTTGTTTATGATTTATTTTGAAAACCAGAGTATCTTTTAAAGAAATATGTTGCGGAATTTGTTCTCATCAAAACATGATAAATACGTTATCAAATCATTTCCGAAGAAATGTATTTTATTCCTTTTAAAACGTTGGGATGTCATCGTCAATACAGAAACATAAGTATAAACAGACCTTACATTCATATACACTAGTGATCTACGTCTCCTTAATCTCTCAGTGTAATGTAGCTTCATATCAACACTTGCGATACAAATAAATTGAGTGGGTCAGGTTGGGAAACCTGGTGAGTACATAGGGATTTCAATTGCACAATGTTTTATCATATATATATATATATATATATATATATATATATATGTGTGTGTGTGTGTGTGTGTGTGTAGATATTAGAACTCACAAGTATACAATTTCACCATGTATAAACAACTCTTACCCCACACTATCCATACTCTTGGATCTAAAATTTACCTTTTTAGTTATTCCATACTCTCGGATCAAGTATGTCCAATCCATGCTCTCGGATCAATAACTGTGCCCATTCCGTACTCTCGGACCAGGGACAATTGACTATGCCTCAATCCTTACTCCCAGATTAATGACAAATAACTATGTCCTATCCATACTCTCAGACTAAGGACAGTTGTCTATGTCTAAATCCATACTCCAGTATAATGTCAAATAACTAAATCCTATCCATACTCTCGGACTAAGGACAAATCACCATGTCTAATCTATGCTCCCGGACCAATGACATATTTTAAATATCTATTCTCTGTGTATATCTCACTCGTACTTATAAGAAGATACTACCCAATATGCCTCATAATTAATTTAGGTTTACTCTTTATGCTAAATCACCATATATTATCAGGTATGTTTTTAACACATATTTCAGGCAACATCAAATAATTCACACATAAACATATATTTTATACTTCAATCAATACTTGTATTAAAATCATGTTCATGAAAGGGACTATGCACTCACATGTTAAAGTGATGATTCCAGGGTAGTTCTTCGCTTCTAACGATTCTATTTTCTTTCGACGAAACCTAGCATTATTATCGCTAAGTTTTATTCTAATCTTTATTTTGACTAATTATTAGTCTAGACTCATCATTAACTCAAGGTCTACTTTCATAATCTATCAAGTAAGGAACAACCAGGTAAGATCATATCGGAGGTAGGGCCCGTTTACGAAATATACTGTTTGGAAATCCCACTTTAAGCACCTCACTAAATCACAGCCCGAACATCATCCCCGTAAGTTGATCAATCAGTATAGCGACTTGGAATCACTGATAAATCTTTTTTATAGGTTCATAATAACGATATTATATTTAAATATAAGCTATATCTTAAAAAAATCATTCCTTCCTCATACGAAGTGTAACACCCAAAATTAGAAAGGCCAAGAAAGGAAAGAAAACCCTAAGTTAAAGAGCCAACTCGTCGAGTCCAAGGAGGAACTCGGCGAGTCCGAGCGGGATCCAAGTTAAGGAGTAAGAGGCCGACTCGGCGAGTCGGAGAATGGACTCGCGAGTCCGGTTTGAAGAGGGAAACCCTAAATCCGGGACTTTGTGCACTACTTAAGAACCTCATTCTCTTCCTTAGGGTTCCTTTACACCTCCTCTCATCGAGAACATCGAACCCTAGCCACCATATCCGTTTTTGAGCAAGATCTAGCCTTGGTGTTGTGATTAGAAGCTTGGAAGAGAAGGAAGTTCATAGTGGTGCAAGAGGAAGCCTTGGATCCAAAGTTGGTGTGACTTTTCAGAGCATTTGAAGGTACGAAGTCATTACCTTCACTCCTTTGCTCATAGTTTCCTTTTTGTCATGAGATTTGGGGCTTTTATGCCATGTCCTAGAGACAATTGGAGTTAGAAGTCCAGATCTGAAGTTGCTATTTCAGATCTAAGTGTATTCTGGCCTAGAGAGTCATAAAGTGTTAGTCTTGGGGGTGTAGGTGAAGCATGGTTGTCTTAAACCCGAGTATGGAGTGTTTTGGGCCTAGATCTCCTTAGCTACATGTAAAGTTTGCAACTTTACGTGAGGAATAGGCCTTGGAAGAGTGAATCTATAGTTTGGAGTCCCTGCATGACTCAAAAAGCCTCTGAATGCATGAAGGACTGAATAGACTCGGCGAGTAGTATGAAGATTCGGAGGAACTCAAAGAGTCGGATGAACAACTCGGCACGTCTGTTGAAGATTGCCTTGGACTCGGCGAGTCAGGTCGTGAAACCCCGAACCCTTCGAGTTAAGACTCGAATCAGTGAGTCGAGTGGAGACTCAGTGAGTTGGATGGGACAGGACTCGGAAATCGGTGGACTCGGCGAGTCGAGTCGCGAATGGAAGGACTCTAAGCATATGAACTTGGCGAGTCAATAGGCGGACTCAGGGAGTAGGGTTGACCTGGAAGGTTGACTTTGACCAGGACTTTGACTTTGACCAGAGTTGACTTAGTTGACTTTCGGGGGACAGTTAGACTAAGTGTTGCATTGATATTAGTAGCTCGGGGAGCTAGTGGAGAAGGAGTTCAGAGAGTTGCCGAGCAGCAGCTAGAGGGGTTATCAGCAAGTTCAACAAGTGCAGGTGAGTTTCCCTTTGTGTGAATGGGTCTAAGGCCACAATGCCGGCCCATATAGATATCAGTAGGAAGACCCAGGGGTTAGCCCTAGGCACTGTATGCCAGTATGATATTTAGGACCAAGGTCCATTGATAGCGGGCGGGTGCCCAAGGAATGGTTTGCATGATACAGTATATTTGTTGTCTGTGTGATACTTGTATGTGCCTGGTAGGGAGGTGAGTGTGGGCGAGGTCCTGTATCTCACCAATAGTAGAGTGTGGATGGTGTTCCACATCTCATTAGCAGCAGAACAGGGGCAAGGCCCAAGTTAGGGAAAGAGTGAGTGTGGGCTGGGCCCGTATCTCACTATTAGTAGGAGCATGGATGGGGTTCCATGACTCATCAGTAGCAGGACATGGGCGAGGCCCAGGTAGGCGAGGCCTTTGGACAGGATCCATTAGTATATGTTTAGCTTATGTGTTGTGATACGTTTATGTGCTATTATATGTTAGCGTGCGAGGCCCAGTGACAGGCGAGGCCTAAGTGAAACAGATCTGTGTTCGAGCGGGGCTCGAAGCCAGGCGGGGCCTGGAGCGGCGTGGCCGTTGTAGCGGGCGAGGCCCGAGGTAGGAGCGAGGCCCAGAATAGCGGGCGTAGCCCAGTATGTGCAGTATGTGGTTATGCATGGTATGTGGTAGGTTGGGGAACTCACTAAGCATCATTCTTACGGTTTTCAGTTTTGGTTTCACGTACTTCCGGTAGCGGAGGGAAGAGCTCGGGGTGATCGCATGGCACACACCATTGATTAGACAGCATGGGAATGTTTTACTATGATAATGAAAATACGTTTTGGAATTAATACTCTGATTATGTTATGGATTGATAAATGTGTTTTTAAGTAATGTTTTATAAAAGAAATTTTTAGTCTTGAAAATTAGGTCGTTACAAGTTGGTTTCAGAGCCTTGGTTTGAGGGATTCGGACATACTCTCGGGTGTGTCTGAACTCAAACTAAGGGATTGGTCAAAAAGTTTTCAGAATGAAAAGACAATTTTGTAAAAAGAGTTTTTAGAAATGAAACAGTTTTAGAATGGCGAAAAGAATTCAGAAAGAAAAGAATTTTGATAAGAGACAGGGGTGTGGTGCATGCAATCAGCCAAGCTCAAGTAAGTACCCCAAAATACCCATGCAAGTTATGTTATGATTATCGGTTAGTAGAACATCATGCTAGATTAGGACTAAGGATCTAGTGAGGATGCCTTATGTGCCTGTTATATGTGCTTTTGAGCTGCATGATAGTGCTGGTTAGGCAGTAGTAGGATAGCATGTTTAGGTTATGCCTGAGTTTATGAGTTTGTGTTGCATGCTAGTACAGATTCTTGATATGAGATTATGATTGCTTGAGTATGTTATGGTTAGATTTTCCCTTGTCTGAATGCTGCTTGCTTTGTGCATTGTGGGACTCCGAGTGATGAAAGCTAGCCATTAGGTGGATACATCACGTCACATGTGATCAGGGTTGAATAATCTCAGAGTGTTGGATTTGGCCCTATTGCGCAGCTCTCGTTTGAGTCCAAACGTTGTAAGGACGAGTCTTTTACTCGAAGGATTATCTGAGCCTCGTCACATGTGATAGTACCCAGGTGATGGCTAATTGGCATCATAAGGAGGCCTTCAGCGGTTGAGTACTGGTTTGGTTTGAGTCGGAGGTTTCCTAGGGGAAGCCTAGGATGAGGTAGTGCTGGGAGCAGTAGTAGTGGAAAAGGGACCTGGTGGAGTCGAAGCAGTTCTTGATGAAAGTACGGATAGATGTGAAAGGTAGTATGGGCCCGTACTACTGAAAGCAGAGGATCCGTACTCGATTCGGGAAAGGACGAGACGAGACCGGGAAACATGTAGTGTGTGTGTTTGGTCTCGCAGCAGTGATAAGTATTCTGATAGGTGGATGTATTATAGTTTCAGTATGATGACGTTGCGAGAGAGACTAGTAGGCGGATCAGGCGCCGTAGAGGGATCAAGCTCGGGTTCAGGGGCCGAGCAGCATGAGGATCGGATGAGGGAGTTGATATCAGCCGAGGTTACACGCAGTATTCTAGATCAGACTCCGGTGATCTTTGGCACGGTCAAGGAGGGTATACTGGAGATTTTGGATGAGAGTCTGGGAGCCTTCTGTACAGAGATGATGGCTTTGATGGGAGCTCGTACTTTGACATTCTGAGAGTTCAGGGCTTGCGGGACACCAGATTATCATGGGGCTAGGGACCCCATTGCTAGCAACAGATGGTTGGCTGATGTTGCCAACACCGTCCGTACTGGTCGGTGTCCTGAGGGGAACAAGGTCAGACTCGCCTCCTGTCTTCTGAAGGACAGAGCGAGGGATTGGTGGGAGGAGATTGGTCATGCTTTGGGGGATGATGTCACGTTGGACGCAATGACATGGAGCAATTTCTCGGCCAGGTTCAGGGAGGAGTTTTCACCGATTATTGAGGTGCAGCAGTTGGCACGGGAGTTTCAGGATTTAACGCAGACCACTGAGATTGTGGCGGAGATCACCGCCAAGTTCAGGGAGAGGGCTCTTCTTGTACCGCACTATGTCGCAGATGAGGAGATGAAGAAGGCCCGATACCATGAGATGTCGAGGGATGACATCAGGCAGTTTGTGAGCAGGTCCAGCTGCAAAACGTTGGAGGATATGATCTCTCGGGCTAGAGAGAGGGAGATTGATTTGGAGCAGATCTAGAAGAGGAAGTCGGAACGAGGTTCAGGTAGCCATAGGCTTAGGCAAAAGGCCCAAGGGATCGGATTCAAGATCGAGGGATTATCAGGACCGCAGCCGGTGCGGGAAGTGTGGCAGGGCGCACGGGAGCGCGTGTAGGAGTGGTAGCGGTGGTGAGACTGGCTGCTTCAAGTGCGGTCGGACGGGTCATTTTTGCTGAGATTGTACTGCGACCACCACTCAGGGATCCGACCTAATATGTTTTCACTGCAGTCAGCGGGGCCACAAGAAGGCCTAGTGCCCCAATTTTCTTTCGGCAGGACACATGATAGCACCTGCCCCTGCAACTTTGAGGATCACAGACGGCCTTCAGGGCCGAGCGGAGGCACCTGCGGTAGGAGGCAGGGTTTTTCAGATGACTACCATGGAGGCGCGAGCAGCGCCTGACGTTGCAGGTATGTGTCTTCCGTTTTCTGATTTCTCTGTTCGTGATTATATTGTTATGGTTCTGCATCATTATCGGTATGAGTATTTTAAGTTTGTGCGGCTTGCTTGTGATCGAGTTATATGCCATCTGCATACCTTGGATATTTGAATGGTAGTTAAGGGATGGGCTCTATTAGAGAAGGTTACTTCGGATGCAGTAACTGTAGCATGCCTGGGAGGGACTTGGTATGTCTCGCTAGTTCGGAGTTGTATAGTTTTAGAAATGGACTAGTTAGATCCCTAGCTATGGTGAGCTTGGGGTTCCTCAACAGATTGATTATGGAATGGTAGCAAGGATTGGGATTTCTTTTCGAACTTTGAGCAGCGAGGTGTAAGCAGGATCGAAGTGGGGGAGAATCCTCCGAGTGTACAAGGGTAAGAGCACGCAGATCCAGAATGAGTACGCGGTCTATGAGAAGGAAAGGGAGTGACACAACGTTTGATGGATTGAGGAGTTCAGGGTTGGGAGTTTGAGAAACTCCCCATCAATTAGTGTGTGTAAGGGTGATGGTTAGTACGTGGTTGGGAATTCAGATTGGAGGATCTCCTATAGGACTCGAGTGAGTCGTAATGAGGATCTTGAGAACTGATAGCATGGGGTGCTTTCGTATTAGCAGTCAGTGGTGGAAAGTGTTGTAAGACTACGGGGAAGCCGTAGCATTCACTAGCAGTCAGTGGTGGAAAGTATTGTAGACTACGGGGAAGCCGTAGCATTCACTAGCAGTCAGTGGTGTAAAGTGTTGTAAGACAACGGGGCAGCCGTAGCATTCACTAGTAGTCAGTGGTGTAAAGTGTTGTAAGACAACGGGGCAGCCGTAGCATTCACTAGTAGTCAGTGGTGGAAAGTGTTGTAAGACTACGGGGCAGCCGTAGCATTCACTAGCATTCAGTGGTGGAAAGTGTTGTGAGACTACGGGGCAGCCGTAGCATTCACTAGCGATCAGTGGTAGAAGTGTTGTAAGACTACGGGGAAGCCGTAGCATTCACTAGCAGTCAGTGGTGGAAGTGTTGTGAGACTGCGGGTAAGCCTCAACGCTCCCTAGTAGCTTCGTTAGCGGAGTTGGGGCGAGGCCCTTATCTCCTAGTGATCAGATAGGGATTAGGAATAGGTAGTGGATGAGAATAGTAGGGAGCTTGCCTGTATAGCCCTAGAGAGGTGAGACCTTGGGAAAGGCCGCTCCAGGATGTAATTGGGTGAGACCCGTGGGCAAGGCCCGTACGAGAGTAGCAGTATAGGTGAGACCTGAGAGAAGGGTTGCTCAGTAGTATGGTTGGGTGAGACCCATGGGCGAGGCCCGTGCGAGAGTGGTTAGACAAGTGAGACTAGAAGGATAGAGGCGGGTGAGGCCCGTAGGCGAGGCCCATGAGTTTTAGTAGCACAGGTGGGACCTGGTAAGGACCTTAGTGCCAAGATAGGGGATCGATGATCCCAGGATTGTAGTGCCAGAATGGCAGAATAAATTGAGCAGTTATAGGTAGTCGAAGTTTCTTCGAAAGTCGCTGGGAGCGACTAGGAGTTGTGTTGGGGCTAGCGACTGGTGGGAGCCGGTAATCCAGATATTGATAGATTGGTAGGGACCAGGGTGGTCTCGGTTCATCCGGAAGGCGGATAAGGAATAGCAGAAATTTTCAGTCAGTAGCAGTGCTAGTAAGCAGTCTATAGTGGAATTCAGTTAGTTTATCGTGGGGTGCTCGGCACCAAATTATAGTAGAGAGAAATGCCCAGTGGATACTGGCGGTAATGACCCGTACTGGAGGTAGCGGGAGTAATGGATTTGGTGAAGGGTAGGACCTTCATAGTGACAAAGGAAACAGTTGGTTATGGAACATTGCCTTGGGAAGGCAAGAAAACACACAAGGAAAGAGGGGGTGAACCCCTATGAGTTCAGTTGCAGTACTTGGAGAGTACCAGAAGGATTGTCGGTTGAGTAAGTTGTGTTTCCAGAATGTTCAGGTTCAGGGTTGACCCAAGATTATTATCCGCAAGGATTAATGTTAGTTAGAATGACCTGGCGGAAGGCCATCGAAGGTAGTCAGCGGATGTTAGGACTACCAAGCAGAGTGTTGAAAGCAAATTGCAGTGCGATTGGCCGTTGAGAAACTTCGAGGACAAAGTTTAGTTTAAGTGGGGGAGAGTTGTAACACCCAAAATTAGAAAGGCCAAGAAAGGAAAGAAAACCCTAAGTTAAAGGGCTAACTCATCCAGTCTAAGGAGAAACTCAGCGAGTCCAAGTGGGATCCGGGTCGAGGAGTAAGTGACCGACTCGGCGAGTCGGAGAATGGAGTCTGCGAGTCTGGTCTGAAGAGGGAAACCCTAAAGCCGGGACTTTGTGCACTATTTAAGCACCTCATTCTCTTCTTTAGGGTTCCTTTACACCTCCTCTCATCCAGAACATCGAACCCTAGCCAACATATCCGTTTTTGAGCAAGATCTAGCCTTGGTGTTGTGATTAGAAGCTTGGAAGAGAAGGAAGTTCATAGTGGGGCAAGAGGAAGCCTTGGATCCAGAGTTGGTGTGACTTTTCAGAGCATTTGAGGGTAAGAAGTTATTACCTTCACTCCTTTGCTCATAGTTTCCTTTTTGTCATGAGATTTGGGGCTTTTATGCCATGTCCTAGAGCCAATTGGAGTTAGAAGTCCAGATCTGAAGTCGCTACTTCAGATCTAAGTGTATTCTGGCCTAGAGAGTCATAAAGTATCAGTCTTGGGGGTGTAGGTGAAGCATGGTTGTCTTAAACCCGAGTATACAGTGTTTCGGGCCTAGATCTCCTTAGCTACACGTAAAGTTTGCAACTTTACGTGAGGAATAGGCCTTGGAAGAGTGGATCTACAGTTTGGAGTCCCTGCATGACTCAAAAAGCCTCTGAATACATGAAGGACTGAATAGACTTGGCAAGTCCTTCGAGTGCACTCGGCGCGTAGTATGAAGATTAGGAGGAACTCGACGAGTTGGATGAACAACTCGGCGAGTCTGTTGAAGTTTGCCTTGGACTCGGCGAGTCTGTTCTTGGACTCGGCGAGTCAGGTCGCGAAACCCCGAACCCTTCGAGTTAAGACTCGAATCAGTGAGTCGAGTAGAGACTCAGTGAGTTGGATAGGAAAAGACTCGGAAATCGGTGGACTTGGCGAGTCATGGTTGACTCAGCGAGTCGAGTCGCGAATGGAAGGACTCTGAGCATATGAACTCGGCGAGTCAGTAGGCAGACTCGGCGAGTAGGGTTGACCTGGAAGGTCGACTTTGACCAGGACTTTGACTTTGACCAGAGTTGACTTAGTTAACTTTCGGGGGACAGTTAGACTAAGTGTTGCATTGATATTGGTATCTCGGGGAGCTAGTGGAGCAGGAGTTCAGAGAGTCGTCCGACAGCAGTTAGAGGGGTTATCAGCAAGTTCAGCAAGTGCAAGTGAGTTTCCCTTTGTGTGAATGGGTCTAAGGCCACAATACCGGCCCATGTAGATATCAGTAGGAAGACCCAGGGGTTAGCCCTAGGCACTGTATGCCAGTATGATATTTAGAACCAAGGTCCATTGATAACAGGCGGTTGCCCAAGGAATGGTTTGCATGATAGAGTATACTTGTTGTCTGTGTGATACTTGTATGTGCCTGGTAGGGAGGTTAGTGTGGGCGAGGTCCCATATCTCACCAATAGCCGAGTGTGGATGGTGTTCCACATCTCATTAGCAGCAGAATAACGGCGAGGCCCAAGTTAGGGAAAGAGTGAGTGTGGGTTGGGCTCGTATCTCACTATCAGTAGGAGCATGGACGGGGTTCCATGACTCATCAGTAGTAGGACAAGGGCGAGGCCCAGGATAGGCGAGTGTAACAGCCCGGATTTCCAGGTATCTTTAATTTCATATTTTTGGTATTTTGTAAGGGGACTCGGCGAGTTGGAGGTCGAACTCGCCGAGTCGGGTCGCGGTTTTGGACGAAGGTTCGCGTCTGGACTCGGCGAGTCCAAGGGATGGACTCCGCGAGTCCGCGCTGTTTAATGAAACCCTAATTTTCCGGTCCTAAGCCCTATTTAAAGGACCTTATGGCCCTTCATTGCGGAAACCTTGAGCCTTGAGTGCACCAAAGCAGCTGAGAGTCCTTGTGAGTGAGATAAGAGGCTATTTGTTCACCAATTTGTGTGTTATTGCAAGAAAGGAAGGAGAAGATCAAGCTAGAAGAGTTGGGGAGCTTGGATCTGCTTCTATTTCATCAAGGGAAGCTTCTTAAGGTAACTTTCAGAGCTAATCTTCGTGTTTTGGTTGATATGCCAAATCTAGGGTTTCTTCTTGCCTTATTTGACTTGTATTTAAAGTGTGAAAGGTCCCATGGAGATATGGAACCTAGATCTGGACCTTAGCAGGTCCAGAAGGCCCCAAATGATATGCTTTATGTCCATTCTTTTGAGTTGGAGACTAGGGTTGCCATATTAGAGGTTATTTTCCCCAAAAAGAGCCTTGTAAGTGTTGCATGGCGGCCAAGACCGAGACTTTACGTGATAAATGAGCTTGGGAAGGCCAGATCTATGTGTGTATGATACGGATCTAACCGCAGAAGCAAGTTTTAGCTGATGCATGGCATGGACTCGTCGAGTCTGAAGAACAGACTCGACGAGTAGCTTGAAGATTGTCCTTAAAACCACCCAATGAGTAGTCCTGCCGAGTTATGGGTGACTCGGTGAGTCACAGAGAGTTAGAGAGGGATTGACAGGTGGACCGAGTCGAGTTGGGACTCGCCGAGTTGTCCTTGCGACTCCGCGAGTTGAGTCGCGGTGGCCCCGTGATTCATGACCAGGTGGAACTCGTCGAGTCAGGGGAGTACTCGACGTGTCAAGGGGAAATCCTTGCGAGATGGTGAAAACGCGTAGACTCGCAGAGTCGCTCTAGTGCACTCGCCGAGTCTGGTCAAATTGACCATTGACTGTTGACCAGTGTTGACTTGATAGGGATGGTCAACCTTAGTGGTACAAGTATTAATTATAGATATATGATGTTATAGGAGGATTATAGCTCGGGGGTTCGAGCACGAGTGATTTCCAGGGTTCGCGAGTTATCGAGATATACGAGGTGAGTCTTCTCACTATACTGTACCCAGAAGGGTTTGACTGTGTGACCGGAAGGTCGGATATGCTATGAGATATATGTGTTATGTGTGATAAGTTATTCGTTATATGTGCCATGTATGATAAGCTTGATATGGGCCGGAAGGCGGATATGTTATGGGTTGGAAGGTGTTGTAAAATGGACTGTAAGGTTAACGTGGGTAGGACCGGAAGGTTCACCCAGTCGGGACGGAAGTCCCCTGAGACACATGGACCGGAAGGTCAGGGCCTGGAAAGGCGTATGTGCGTAGGTTGTATTTTGGGGAACTCACTAAGCATTTATGCTTACAGATGTTGTGTTATGTGTTTCAGGTACTAGCGAGGACCGTGGGAAGGCGCCAGCGTGATCGTACACACACTCGGGGAAAACTATTTTGTGATCTTTGTTATGTAATCGGTCGTGACAATATTGTTTACATTGGAACTTAAATTATTACTCGATGTTTTGATGTTTGTAAAAATGAAAAATTGGTTTAAAATTTACGTCGTTACAAGTTGGTATCAGAGCCTTGGTTTGAGGGATTCGGGTACACCTTCGGGCGTAACTGAACTCAAACCGGGGATTTGAGAAAATTTTAATTAGTAAATCAATAAAATTTGATAAGTGATTTTTAAACAACCAAAGAAGAAGGAGTGTGTACGGTCAGCCAACGCCCGAACGGTAAAATCCCCAAAATACTTTTACAATATGTGTTATGAGATATGATATGATATGATATGATACGCATGCTAGTAGACTAGGTATTCATATTAGGACTAGAGTGGCCTGATGTTGTGATGCCTTAGTCTAGGGAAACCTGCTTCTATGAGGTGCTTTGAGAGTGAGAGGGTATCTAGTGCATGGCAAGAATAGAGTACTCAGGATTCGGGGCTTGGGGAGGAGGACTTGGGGTGAATACTGACACGGTGTAGTTGGTAGTATTGGGCCCGTACTACGAAAGACACCAGGTCAGTGGGCAACCCAAGTAAGAATCCCTGGGTATCGGAGACTGAGTAGGACTGCGTTATCGAGTGCAATTATGCCCAATAGAGTCTCTGATATTTTTATGTTGTATTTCAGAGACATCATGGTTGGACCACGCCACAGACCTGGTACGAGTAGTGTGACTGACGAGGAGCTTCGTCAAATGATTCATGAGGAGGTAGCTGCAGCGATCCGGGCTGAGATTCCGGAGATGTTTGGGTCTATTAAGACCACGCTGATGGAGACATTTGATGAGCGGTACGCCGTGTTGACTGAGGCCGCAGCCGCTGCAGCTACCGCAGCTGTGGCGGCTGCTAGACCACAGGGAGGTGACTCGTTGCTGTTCCGGGAGTTCAGCAACACAAAGCCACCTGAGTTTGACGGGACGCAGGATCCGATCGATGAGATGGATTGCTGATATCGAGGGATGCTTCTACACTTGTTCATGTCCGGAGCATCTGAGGGTACGGTTCGCCTTGAACCAGCTCCGTCTGGGAGCAAAGGATTGGTGGAAGTTCGTGACGGCAAACTTCACTCTGGCAGAGGTTTCAGCTGTGACTTGGGAGAGGTTTACTGCTATGTTTAGAGACGAGTAAGTTCCCCAGGTGGAGAGGGAACGGTTGGTTCAGGAGTTCTTGACCCTCAAGCAGGGTAATGATTCTGTCACAGGGATCACATGGAAGTTTCATGAGAGGGCGATGTTCTACCCCGAGCAGGTGTCCACAGAGCAGGCTCGGATGAGTCGGTATTTGGGAGTGCTGAGGAGGGATATCCGGGAGTTCGTATCGAACTCGTCATATCAGACTTTTGCTGAGCTTCAGGCGAATGCCAGGAAGCGTGAGATCGAGTTGGAGACCCAGGCCAGGGAGGAGGCCAAGTCTCAACGGGTGGATCGGCGGTCGGCTCAGTCTCAGCTGGCAGCCAAGCGGACCAAGTCCGCCGATTCGAGATCTGGAGGTCAGAAGGGCTGCACTTGCGGAAAGTGCGGCAAGGGTCACGAGGGGGCATGTCGATTGGGTGCTTGCTACAAGTGTGGCAAGGAGGGGCACATTGCTAGGGATTTCCCCAAGGGATTCATGGTTTGCTTTCATTGCAACCAGACCGTCCATCGGAAGGCTGAGTGCCCCCAGCTTCGCCAGGGATCTACGCCTGCTGCCAGGGTTACCGAGATTTGGCCAATAAAGGCCGAGGCTCCGAAGGCTCGTGGGAGAGCTTTCCAGTTGACTGCGGAGGAGGTCCGCGTGGCGCCTGATGTCGTAGCCGGTATGTATTCTTTCATGTATTTACCTTTATACTGAGATATTGTGCTTATATTATGATATGCGTAGGTACTTTTCTTGTGAATTATGTGCCTGCTTTGGTATTATTTGACTCGGGTGCGAGTTGGTCTTTTTTATCGTTGGCTTTTAGCCAGCACATCGGTATTGATCGGGAGATGATGAGTCGACCCCTGCGAGTTTCTATAGCAAATGAGAAAGTGGTATACGCCACTGAGGTGATTCGAGGATGCGTGCTCGAGATTTTTGGGGTCGAGTTCCCTATAGACTTGGTTCCTATAGCTATGGGGGATGCCTGCGTTATCGTGGGCATGGACTAGTTGAGTAAGTTTGGAGCAGTCATTGACTGCGAGAGACAGTTGGTGACGATTCGAGACCCTAGTGGGGGAGTGCTTACGGTTTATGGCGAAGGGACCGGTGTGGGTCGGCGTTTTGTTCGGCTGCCAGGGCAAGGCAGAGTTTGCAGCAGGGTTGTAATGGATTCATAGCCTACGTGATCGATACTCGAGTGGCCGCGGGGAGGCCCAAGTCGATTGATGACGTTCCTGTTGTATGCGAGTTTTCGGATGTGTTCCCCGAAGAGTTACCGGGTGTGCCTCCGGAGAGGAAAATGGAGTTTCATATCGATTTGGTTCCGGGAGCGGCACCCATCGCCAAGGCGCCCTATCGTCTCGCTCCACCGGAAATGCAGGAGTTATCCTCGCAGCTTCAGGAGCTGTTGGGAAATGGATTCATTCGACCAAGTAGCTCACCTTGGGGATCGCCGATTTTGTTCGTCAAGAAAAAGGATGGTTCATACCGGATGTGTATCGATTACCGGGAGTTGAACAAGTTGACGGTTAAGAACCGGTATCCGTTACCTAGGATCGATGATCTGTTCGATCAGTTGCAGGGGGCATCTTGGTTCTCCAAGATTGACTTGAGGTCAGGGTATCATCAGATGAGGGTTCGAGAGGAAGATATCTAGAAGACTGCTTTCAGAACTCGTTATGGATATTATCAGTTTGTGGTGATGCCTTTTGGGCTCACCAATGCCCCGGCTGCGTTCATGGATCTTGTGAACCGAGTGTGCCGGCCGATGCTGGATCGGTCGGTGATCGTATTCATCGATGATATTTTGGTGTATTTGAGGTCCAGGGATCAGCATGAGGAACATTTGAGGGAGATTCTTGGGGTTTTGAGATCGGAGAGACTGTATGCCAAGTTCTCCAAGTGTGATTTCTGGTTACGAGAGGTCCAGTTCCTCGGGCATCTTGTTAACCAGAAAGGGATATTGGTCGACTCGGCCAAGATTGAGGCGGTGTTGAGGTGGGAGGTGCCGAGATCGCCCACCGAGATCAGGAGTTTTCTGGGTTTGGATGGATATTATCGCAGGTTTATCAAGGACTTCTCCAAGATCGCCGTGCCACTTACTAGGATGACCCGGAAGGGTGTTACGTTTTCATGGGGACCGGAGCAGCAGTCCTCATTCGAGACGCTT
This sequence comes from Lactuca serriola, assembly GCF_051521515.1. Classification (NCBI taxonomy): domain Eukaryota; kingdom Viridiplantae; phylum Streptophyta; class Magnoliopsida; order Asterales; family Asteraceae; genus Lactuca; species Lactuca serriola. The sequence continues at coordinate 159,800,539 of NC_136416.1, read as the reverse complement.
CGTCAGAAATTATGCGAGGCTCTGGTGCTTGCACTCCCAGAAGGGTTGGAGGATTTTGTGGTGTACTATGATGCCTCTATATCGGGTTTGGGGGCGGTGCTTATGCAGAGAGGTCATGTGATAGCGTATGCTTCGAGGCAATTGAAGCCTCATGAGATGAGATATCCCACCCATGATCTGGAGTTGGGGGCTGTGGTCTTCGCCCTCAAGATCTGGCGACACTATTTGTATGGGGTTCGGTGTACGATATACACGGACCATAAGAGCTTGAAGTACTTGATGGATCAGCCAAATCTTAATATGCGACAGAGGAGGTGGTTGGATGTGGTGAAGGATTACGATTGTGAGATCCTGTACCACCCGGGCAAGGCTAATGTGGTAGCCGACGCGTTGAGCCGTAGGGCGGAAAGCGCCCCGATCCGAGATATTTGTATGAGATTGACGGTATTGACCCCGATTTTGGATATTATTCGAGGAGCTCAGGCAGAGGCTACGAAGCCAGAACATCAGAAGAGGGAGCGGGTTGTAGGTCAGGTATCAGGATTCGTCACGGATAGTCGAGGGCTTATGACTTTTCAGGGTCGGATTTGGGTACCGTTTGTGGGCGGTGCGCGTACTATTTTGATGGAGGAAGCACATCGATCGAAATTCTCGATTCATCCCGGTGCTACGAAAATGTATTTGGATCTAAGGAAGGAGTACTGGTGGCCCTGTATGAAAAGGGATGTCGCTTGGTTTGTCGAGAGGTGCTTGACTTGTCGGCAGGTCAAGGCCGATCACCAGCGACCGCACGGTAAGTTGCAACCGCTAGATATTCCCGAATGGAAGTGGGAACAAATTACTATGGATTTCATCACCAAGTTGTCGCGGACTGCGAGGGGAGTCGATGCGATTTGGGTGATCATGGATAGATTGACGAAGAGCGCTCATTTCTAGCCATCAGTGAGAGCTCTTCTGCGGAGAAGTTGGCGGAGTTATATGTGAGAGAGGTAGTATCGCGGCATGGAGTGCCGATCTCGATTATTTCAGACCGTGATGTGTGTTTCACTTCCAGGTTCTGGAAGAAGTTTCATGAGGAGTTGGGTACTAGGCTGCATTTTAGTACCGCATATCATCCCCAGACAGACGGTCAGAGTGAGCGGACGATTCAAACGCTCGAGGACATGCTCCGGGCATGTGTGTTGGATTTCGGGGGTAGCTGGGATGCATATTTACCCTTGGCAGAGTTTTCCTACAACAACAGCCATCATTCGAGCATTGGTATGCCACCCTTTGAGCTGTTGTATGGGTGGAGGTGTCGCACCCCCATCTGTTGGGGTGAGGTAGGGCAGCGGGTTATGGGTAGCACGGAGATCGTACTCCAGACGACCGAGCAGATTCAGCTGGTCAGGCAGAGGTTGTTGACCGCTCAGAGCCGACAGAAAAGTTATGCAGACAGACGCCGGTCCGAGCTTGAGTTTCAGGTCGGTGATCTTGTACTCCTGAAGGTCTCTCCTTGGAAAGGAGTGATTCGATTCAGGAAGAGGGGCAAGTTGGGGCCCCGATATATTAGTCCTTTCCGTGTGATCACGAGGGTGGGCCGGGTAGCCTACCGTTTAGACTTGCCAGCAGAGTTGGGGCAGATTCACGACACTTTCCATGTGTCGCAGTTAAGGAAGTGTATAGCCGGCGAATCGGCAGTGGTTCCATTAGGGGATATTTAGGTAGATGCGAGCCTGAATTATGCTGAGAGACCAGTAGCCATCAGAGATCGGAAGATCAAGGTTTTGAGGAACAAGGAGGTACCCCTGGTGTTGGTTCAGTGGCAGCATCGGAAGGGATCAGAGATGACCTGGGAGCCGGAGCGTGAGATGCGTGAGCAGCATCCGGAGCTATTTGCATAGCGAGACTTCGAGGGCGAAATCTTATTCTAGTGGGGGAGAATTGTAACAGCCCGGATTTCTAGGTATCTTTAATTTCATATTTTTGGTATTTTGTGAGGGGACTCGGCGAGTTGGTGGTCGAACTCGCCGATTCGGGTCGCGGTTTTGGACGAAGGTTCGCGTCTGGACTCGGCGAGTCCGCGCTGTTTAATGAAACCCTAATTTTCTGGTCCTAAGCCCTATTTAAAGGACCTTATGGCCCTTCATTGCGGCCACCTTGAGCCTTGAGTGCACCAAAGCAGCTGAGAGTCCTTGTGAGTGAGATAAGAGGCTATTTGTTCACCAATTTGTGTGTTATTGCAAGAAAGGAAGGAGAAGATCAAGCTAGAAGAGTTGGGGAGCTTGGATCTGCTTCTATTTCATCAAGGGAAGCTTCTTGAGGTAACTTTCAGAGCTAATCTTCGTGTTTTGGTTGATATGTCAAATCTAGGGTTTCTTCTTGCCTTATTTCACTTGTATTTGAAGTGTGAAAGGTCCCATGGAGATATGGAACCTAGATCTGGACCTTAGCAGGTCCAGAAGGTCCCAAATGATATGCTTCATGTCCATTCTTTTGAGTTGGAGACTAGGGTTGCCATATTAGAGGTTATTTTCCCCAAAAAGAGCCTTGTAAGTGTTGCATGGCGGCCAAGACTGAGACTTTACATGATAAATGAGCTTGGGAAGGCCAGATCTATGTGTGTATGATACGGATCTGACCGCAGAAGCAAGTTTTAGCTGATGCATGGCATGGACTCATCGAGTCTGAAGAACAGACTCGACGAGTAGCTTGAAGATTGTCCTTAAAACCACCCAATGAGTAGTCCTGCCGAGTTATGGGTGACTCAATGAGTCACAGAGAGTTAGAGAGGGATTGACAGGTGGACCGAGTCGAGTTGGGACTCGCCGAGTTGTCCTTGCGACTCGGTGAGTTGAGTCGCGGTGGCCCCGTGATTCATGACCAGGTGGAACTCGTCGAGTCAGGGGAGTACTCGACGTGTCAAGGGGAAATCCTTGCGAGTTGGTGAAAACGCGTAGACTCGCCGAGTCGCTCTAGTGCACTCGCCGAGTCCGGTCAAATTGACCATTGACTGTTGACCAGAGTTGACCAGTGTTGACTTGATAGGGATGGTCAACCTTAGTGGTACAAGTATTAATTATAGATATATGATGTTATAGGAGGATTATAGCTCGGGGGTTCGAGCACGAGTGATTTCCAGGGTTCGCGAGTTATCGAGATATACGAGGTGAGTCTTCTCAGTATACTGTACCCGGAAGGGTTTGACTATGTGACCGGAAGGTTGGATATGCTATGAGATATATGTGTTATGTGTGATAAGTTATTCGTTATATGTGCCATGTATGATATGCTTTATATGGACCGGAAGGCATTATATTATGGGCCGGAAGGCAGATATGTTATGGGCCGGAAGGCGTTGTAAAATGGACCGTAAGGTTGACGTGGGTAGGACCGGAAGGTTCACCCAGTCGGGACGGAAGTCCCCTGAGACACATGGACCGGAAGGTCAGGGCCTGGAAAGGCGTATGTGCGTAGGTTGTATTTTGGGGAACTCACTAAGCATTTATGCTTACAGTTGTTGTGTTATGTGTTTCAGGTACTAGCGAGGACCATGGGAAGGCGCCGGCGTGATCGTACACACACTCGGGGAAAACTATTTTGTGATCTCTGTTATGTAATCGGTCGTGACAATATTGTTTACATTAGAACTTAAATTATTACTCGATGTTTTGATGTTTGTAAAAATGAAAAATTGGTTTAAAATTTACGTCGTTACAGCGAGGCCTTAGGACAAGATCCATTAGTATATGTTTAGCTTATGTGTTGTGATATGTTTATGTGCTATTATATGTTAGCGGGCGAGGCCCAGTGACAGGCGAGGCCTAAGTGAAACAAATTTGTGTTCGAGCGAGGCTCGAAGCTAGGCGGGGCCTAGAGCGGTGGGGCCGTTGTAGCGAGTGAGGCCCGAGGTAGGGGCGAGGTCCAGAATAGCGGGCGTGGCCCAGTATGTGTAGTATGGAGTTATGCATGGTATTTGGTAGGTTGGGGAACTCACTAAGCTTCGTGCTTACGGTTTTCAGTTTTGGTTTCAGGTACTTCCGGTAGCGGAGGGAAGAGCTCGGGGTGATCGCATGGCACACACCATACATTAGATAGCTTGGGAATGTTTTACTCTGATAATAAAAATACGTTTTGGAATTAATACTCTAATTATGTTATGGATTGATAAATGTGTTTTAAGTAATGTTTTATAAAAGAAATTTTTAGTCTTGAAAATTGGGACGTTACACGAAGTCAGATTTTGACGTTCTATTTATGCACCTTCTCTGTTTAACGTATACTACGACTTTCGTTGAGATTGCTAAGGCTAAAAGGTAACTTATCAAAAATTCACTTTTTACCTTACGTGGTGTCGTGTCGATTTAGCCATAAAACTTCGACGAGTCATAACTTCTTCGTTATAACTCGGATTTCAACGTTCTTTATATGTACGGAACCTTGTGACATATACTATAACTTAGTTAAGATTATTTATTCTAAATAATCTTCTATCAAAAAGTCATTTTTGACGCTTATTGTCTCCAAATTGACTAGCTCGAATCTGTGGGCGTTACAAAATATATCGAGGACCTAACTTTCCCCTCTTCCTGAAGAGGATCACCCCCTTCCTGGCTAAGAACTTCAACAACACCATATCGCCAACCTGAAACTCGAACTCGGACTGGCGTTGGTCGGCCTAAAATTTTACCGACTCTGAGCAGTCTGCAATCGCTGCCTGATCTGCTGAATCTTCTCGGTAGTCTGCAGAACCACCTCGGTCCGACCCATCACCCGGTGACCAACCTCGCCCCAATAGACTGGGCTACGTCATATCCTCCCATCCAACAACTTGAAAGGTGCAGCACCAATGCTAGAATGAAAGTTGTTGTTGAAAGAGAACTCTGCAAGGGGTAGGTGGGAATCCCAGCTCCCACCGAAGTCAATTTCGGAGGCCCTCAGCATATCCTCGAGGGTCTGAATGGTCCGATTGCTCTGACCATCTGTCTACGGATGGTAAGTGATGCTGAAATGCTGTCTCGTGCCCATTTCCTCATGGAAATTCTGCCAAATCGGGAGGTGAACCGAACATCACGATCTGAAACAATAGAGACCGACACCCCGTGGCGAGCAATGATCTCGTGGATATACACATCGGCCAATTTCTCGGCCAATGAGCTCTCCCGAATTGGCAGAAAACGGGCACTCTTGGTCAATCGATCCACTATGACCCATATACCATCATATCCCTTCGCCATCCTCAGCAACTTGGTGATAAAGTCCATCGTGATATGCTCCCATTTCTACATGGGAACCTCCACAGGCTGGAACTTTTCATGCGGCCTCTAATGCTCAGCCTTGACCAGCCTGCAGGTCAAGCACATCTCGACGTACCAAGCAATCTCTCGCTTCATGCACAGCCACCAGTAACTCAAACTCAAATCCTGGTGCATCTTGGTGGCCCCTGGGTGAATAGAGAAACGAGAGTTATGAGCCTCCTTTAACACGATTTGTCTAATCCCGCCAGACACCGGAACCCACACCCGTCCACAGCGGGTCAACAACCCATGACTATCCGAAACAAGCCGAGTGATCTCGCCCTTGATCCTCTCAATCTTCCAATTTTCCTCTCGCATTCTGATATGTGCATTTATATATATATATATATATATATATATATATATATATATATATATATATATATATATATACACATTATATATACATTATATCTTAATATTTTATCCTTTATTATTCTCTTTTAGAACTAAAAAGTACTTATAATGCTTTGAATTATGATTTCCAGCTATTAGTTGTCGATAGAGCACAAAAGAAAAGACTGGAGTGGAATTAGGGCTTAATAGCTAAAAGAAAGCAAAATGTTGGAGGAGGCAATTACGCCCAGCGTAATTGCTAAGTACGCTTAGCGTAATAGCCAAAGACGGAGTACGCCCAGCGTAATTTATGGTTACACCCAGCGTAACGGCTTGCGTCCGGATTTCCTCATCGCGACATAATTTTCTGTACGCCCAGCGTAATCCGACTTACGCCCAGCGTACGTAAGTCGATTCCAAGGGTTATAAAAAGCTATTATCAGCTAACCAGAGGGGGGGATTCGACTTCTAACCTAATTTAGTCGATAATTAACTTCTGTTAAGCCGTTTTGAGGGTCTAGAAGGCGGTCGGAAGGCCGTTAAGCTAACGGGATCAGAGAACAGAAGGATTGGAGAGAGGATACATGTCGGTAATCATATGGGTTGTTAACGTGACCATGTTTAGCATTCCATTGTGATACTATTATGTGTTTAGTCTCTGATTTTGGTGTAAAAACCTTTTACTTTGTGTTTATTATTGAATGAAACCTTGATTTATAAGATTAATTGCTAGATTAAATTGTTTGTTTATGTTTAATTTATCTTGCCAAGCTTGTTAAAAGATCCTCATGTGTTGATGATAATTATTTGCTGTTAATTGTCAAGTAAATTAAGTTGTATGAACATCTGCTTGATTACTTGTATCTTATGACTTTGATGACCATCAAGATTATAAGTCTAGGAATAACGAATGTGAAACTAGGATTAACTTGAAAATAAGTAAGTTCACGTGTGAGCCTTGTGTGATGACCATCAACAAGAGGTTAATTGAACAACCAATTTGATTAACTATTGTTACAAGTCTTGCTTGATACGAACTGAACACTAGGAAACATGTTAGTTTAATCAATTGATCACTGCTTGAATTGACTTGTTTGCTAAAAGATTAGTAATAACGAATGTGAATCTAATCATCTTAGAAATCGGTGAACATGAACAAATAAATCTATGTATGCAATTGTCTATGATTTTAAGGTGTAATTTGTCTAAACTAAAGTACCTAAAGTGATTTGTCTTCCTGTCAGTTTATCGAGATTTACTATTTAATTGTTTAGTTGAGATTTAATTACTTTTGAGCATTTTTATATAACCTATAATCAAATATTTTAAATTAATTTACTACCGTTCCCCTTGTGTTCGACACCCTTGCTTATCAAAGTTATACTATATTCGATCGGGTTCATTGCCTGTAAGGTGTGGTTTAGATGCGATATATTAGGAATTATAAATAAAAAAACTAGTGCATTAAATATACACATCAAGTTTTTGGCGCCGTTGCTGGGGAATGGATTCCAATTATTTTAGTTTATTTGATTATTCGTTATTCGTTTTGAATTTTTAGTTTTTATTTCTTTTAGTTTTATTTTCGATGATATCATTTCACTTGTTGGGAAGGTTGTTGTTGTTAATTGCAGGAATTTGGGATCGTACACATTGATTGACTTTACATTTTGCATGGGTTTCGAGAATGCAAGCGATTAAGGAATTCTTGACCTGCTTAGCCTACTACTTTGTTGATTTGCCTGACTCAATCCATGGGGCGTAGTATAGCAAGTCGTATTGTGGTGGTTAAGTAGAAGACCGAGCTCTTGCTATTCTTCACTAGTTAGGTCACTTCTTGTTCTACTTTTAGTTAAAGGTACTAAGAAAACAAAGGAAATATTCTAACGGGTCCCGAAAGTGGTTGTTTTCACAAACCATTTCTTGCATGCAAGGTTTTTAATCAGCTATTGTTGTTTGATCTCGACAAAAACAAGTGATCATGATGTCTCATTTTTTTTTAAATATGTCACTCATCGGAAAGTCATGGTTGTTGTTGAAGCAATTAAAAAATTTTATAGTTCCCAAATTTATTAGTTGGAAAAAGGAATTTCAAATAAGGAAAAGAAAAAAAAATCAGTTAAATTACGCCCAACGTAATTGACATTACGCCAAGCGTACTCAACCTTTATCGCGGATGACTTCTTCTCGGAATGGGCGGTACGCCCAACGTACATTTGAACTTACGCCCAACGTAAATCGGCGACAGGTTATATCTTTTTACCCTTTGACTTTTTTTGTTATTCTTTCAAATCCCTCCTTCACACACGCACTGAGACGGCCGAATACTCCACAAGATCTTCGATTTTTCTTCTTTTCTTGTAGAATCGACACAAAGGTAAGTTAATCGAATACCCTATTGCTTTGATTTGAGGTTATTTTCATGAAAATAGAGGTATTAAGCCTAAATCAAAATCTAGTGGTTATGCACTTCTTGAAATAGGGTCGATTTTGCATGAATTTTTGTTTGTTTATGTCTTAATAAGACCGATTTCGGTCAATAAACTAAACCCTAGGACTTAATTTGGTCTTAATCCCGTCCAATAACCATCATTTCGAGTTTGTGGACGTACGCCTAGCATACGCCCTGAAGACTCCTCGGTTTTTTACTGTCGCTACAAACTCTCCCTGTGTATAATTGTTAAATGTTGGCTGATCATGGATAGACAAATAAAGATCAGGAAATAGGCTCGAGTTCTTGGACATATGCTTAGGTTTGGTCAACGCATCCCCATACCACTGCTGTGTCATCCCCAAAGACACAGCAGCATGATGACAGGGATGACGAGTGATTTAGTTTATCCATTTTATTTTTATTTTTATTTTTTGTGTTATTTTTAGTTTATTTTTATTTTTGCCTAATATTAGTATTTTTATTTGGTATGGAATTAAGTTTAATTTAGGTTTTTTTTTCCCATGTTAATGCTCTTTGGTTGTTTAGATCTTTGCAGAATTTTCGCCCTTAGAAGCTGGCAGTAAGTTCAGCAGCTAGGTCCGACCATTGCTAGAGAGAGTCGTGTCAGAGTTCGAAGATTATAGTCAAGACCCACGATTTGTCATAAGTGTGGGGTGCATATTGATTTCGTGAGCGATTATTTAGAAGAGTGGCATTTTATTTTTAACTCTTATGGTATGGATGAGTTGTTCCCACACCATAGAGTTTTATTTCGATGCGAGGTAGAAGTATCATCCCGGCTGCCATGACATGGTTGACACTTTCCTATGTTGTGGGGGAGTTTTCATCGCGAGAAGAGGCTATCATTCTTGACAAGATGACGTGGTCGACACTTTCCCACGTCATGGTTACTATACATTGCATTTGTTTGCAATCTTTTGCACCACATTTTCGAAGTCGGCATTCTTGATTTTATTTATCGGCAAATTTAGAAGTAGCAGTTCCAGTTTCCAGTCGTTCAACAATGTTTGGAGCAACGTGTAGCAGCCCTATTCGATCTCGCCACAACTACCCCAGGGGAGTCTTTTTCTCTTTTTTTATGTGCTTAATTGATTTTATGCATACAATGAGAACATTGTATGAAATAAGTGTGGGGTAGGGGGTTGATAAAAGTAAATTAAAAAAATAACTTAAAAAAAACTGAAATAATAGTTTGAAAATTGCTAGATTTAGGAAAATTTAAAAATTTATAAACTTGAAATAATAGTTTAATTTAGAAAAATCTAGTGATAATTTAAAATTTTGCTAATATTGTATGAGATGATCCGATGAGAACTCAAATGTCTAGTTGAGCCAATATACGTTATAATGCATTTGTGGCTTCCTTTATTCTAGTGAAATCATGGGATAAAAACACAACTTCGCTTAGTTTGAGGGATGCAATATGTTTAGCAGCTTGTACCTAAAATGTATCCAGGAAAACTAATACTCTAACCAATAAAGGTTGAAGTTGAGCGCCCTTGCTTAAGCATGTAGGGTTTTGAGTGAAAAAAAAGTGAGTTACATGTGAAAAAAAAAGGAGAGAGAATTACAAGAAAAGTTGTAAGAATTTTGGAGCAATTAAAGTGAAGATCAAAAGATCAAAATTCCAAAGATTCAAAAAGTTGAAGATATCAAATAACAAAGAAGTGAAGAATTCAAAGAGCTCCATTTTGGTATGAAAAAAAATTGTAATTTTCTAGATTATGTATGTTTGGGTTTCTTGACCAAAAATACCTTGAGGTTAAGAAAGCTTTCTGGGGATGGATTCGGAGGGATGCATAAAATGAGCATTGTTCAAAAGAAGTGGACGAGTGTTTATGAGGATTGTGAGTATTTAGAATTAGAGGGGTCCTTAGGAAAAAAAATTTAGACACAAATGCATGTGTTGCGGTCTTGACATAATGGTTGAGTTTAAAATGGATTGTTTAGTATGATACTGGTAAAATAAAAGTAAATTTGCTTGGGGGCAAGCAAAGGCTAAGTGTGGGGTATTTTAATATGTGCATTTTTATATATATTTTTATACATTATATCTTAATATTTTACCCTTTATTATTCTCTTTTAGAACTAAAAAGTACTTATAATGCTTTGAATTATGATTTGCAGCTATTAGTTGTCGATAGAGCATAAAAGAAAAGACTGGAGCGGAATTAGGGCTTAAAAGCTAACATAAAGAAAAATGTTGGAGGAGGCAATTACGCTGGGCGTAATTGCTAAGTACGCTTAGTGTAATAGCCAAAGACGGAGTATGCCCAATGTAATTTATTGTTACACCCAGTTTAACGGCTTGCGTCCGAATTTCCTCATCGCGACATAATTGTCTATACGCCCATCGTAATCCGACTTACGCCCAGCGTACGTAAGTCGGTTCCAAGGGTTATAAAAAGCGATTATTAGCTAACCAGAGGGGGGGGGGATTCGACTTCTAACCTAATTTAGTCGATAATTAACTTCTGTTAAGCCATTTTGAGGGTCTAGAAAGCGGGTGGAAGGCCGTTAAGCTAACGGGATTGGAGAACGGAAGGATTGGAGAGCGGATACATGTCGGTAATCATATGGGATGTTAACGTGACCATGTTTAGCATTCCATTGTGATACTATTATGTGTTTAGTTTCTGATTTAGGTGTAAAAACCTTTTACTTTGTGTTTATTATTGAATGAAACCTTGATTTATTAGATTAAATTGTTTGTTTATGTTTAATTTATCTTGCCAAGCTTGTTAAAAGATCCTCATGTGTTGATGATAATTATTTGTTGTTAATTGTTAAGTAAATTAAGTTGTATGAACATATGCTTGATTACTTGTATCTTTTGACTTTGATGACCATCAAGATTATAAGTCTAGGAATAACGAATGTGAAACTAGGATTAACTTGGAAATAAGTAAGTTAATGTGTGAGCCTTGTGTGATGACCATCAAAAAGAGGTTAATTGAACGACCAATTTGATTAACTATTGTTACAAGTCTTGCTTGATACGAACTGAACACTAGGAAACATGTTAGTTTAATCAATTGATCATTGCTTGAATTGACTTGTTTGCTAAAGGATTAGTAATAACAAATGTGAATCTAATCATCTTAGAAATCGGTGAACATGAACAAATAAATCTATGTATGCAATTGTCTATGATTTTAAGGTGTAATTTGTCTAAACTAAAGTACCTAAAGTGATTTGTCTTCCTACCAATTTATCGAGATTTACTATTTAATTGTTTAGTTGAGATTTAATTACTTTTGAGCGTTTTTATATAACCTATAATCAAATATTTTAAATTAATTTACTACCGTTCCCCTTGTGTTCGACACCCTTGCTTATCAAAGCTATACTATATTCGATCGGGTTCACTGCCTGTAAGGTGTGGTTAGATGTGATAAATTAGGAATTATAAATAAAAAACTAGTGCATTAAATATACAGATCACATTCCCACTAGTGGAGAGTCCACGGAAATCCTCATACATTATGTCGGAACAGAAGATCCAGCCGACTTGCGACTCAAGGAATCCGCCACCACGTTCGCTTTACCCGTATAGTAAAGGATCTCGCAGTCATAACCTTTGACCATGTCCAGACACCTATGTTGCCTCATGTTCAGGTTCGGCTGATCCATAATGTGTCTCAAGCTCTTGTGGTCCGTGTAGATGGTACAGCGGACCCCGTAAAGGTAATGCCTTCATATCTTGAGGGCGAATACTATCGCTCCCAACTTAAGATCATGCGTGGGATATCTCGTCTCATACGGCGTCAACTGTCGCGATGTATAGGCTATCACTCGCCCTTTCTGCATGAGTACCGCTCCCAATCTGGTGATGGATGCATCACAGAAAACCACAAAGTTCTCAATTGCCTCTGGGAGGTTCAAGACTGGAGCCTCACACAGTTGCTGTCGAAGGGTATCGAACGTTGTCTGCTGCTCAAGGTCCCACCAGAAATCTACCCCCTTCCTCATCAGACGAGTGAGGGGTACTGCAATTTTGGAGAAATCCTGAATAAATATATGGTAGTACCCTGCCAAACCCCGAAACGACTCGGCCAATCCATACCTACTATAACGCAAACATCCCCCATGGGAATCAGAATCAAGTCAATCAGAAAGGACACCCCAAATATCTCTAGAACGCAACCCCGATAAATAAACTGATGAAGTAGAAACCCCATGTTTGTTGGCGATGGAAACTCGTAATGAACACTCTAGCTCTCCTAAGGGAAAACCAAACTCGCTACTAAAATATCGAGAGACAAAAGACCAACTCGCTCCCAAGTCAAAAAATACCAGAGCAGACAAAGAGTTCACTAAGAACGTACCTAACATACGTACAAACGCATGAGAATACAATAAACATAATCAATGAGATAATGGATAGAAACATACCAACCACCACATCTGGTGCTATCTTGGCCTCCTTAGCGATGAGCTGGAAAGCGCATCCCCGAGCCCTCGGGAGCTCCGCCCTACCCTAACTCCTGTCAGTGATCCGCAAGGTAGCCGGTTCTAGAACCTGTACCAGTCTGGCAGTGAGCAACAGAAAATTGGCCTTCACATGGCCAACCGGTTGCAATGATAGCAAATCCTAGAGCTGAGTGTCGATGTCTGCTGGCAGAAATCCCTCGCTATATGACCCTGTCGGCCACAATTATGGCACCCAGATGACGACCGACAAGTACCCTCGTGTTTCTTGCCGAACTTACCACAAGTGTGGCCCTTCCAGCCCCCAGATCTAGTATCAGCGGTCTTAGACCGCTTCGGAACATGTTGCAACTGTATCGGGGCCTGCCTCTACTCCCTCAACTGAAGCTCGATCTCCGGCTCACGCCGCCTAGCGACCTCCTGTAACTCCATCAAAGTATCACAACGTTGGGTAGCAACGAACTGTCTAATGTCATTCTTGATCATGCTCAGATAATGAGTCATCTGAGCCTGCTCAGAAGCAAACTCTGGGCAAAACATCTCCCCCTCGGTAAACATCTGAGTGATCTCCGTCACTGACTCCGTACCATGTCTCAGATCAAAAAACTCTCGAGCCAACCTCTCACGCTCAACCCTGGGAATGTAGCAAGTGCGGAACATCTCCTTGAACTGATCTCATGACACCACAGCTCTATGCTCATCAGAATATGACCCAGTAACCAATCTCCACCAATCCTTCGCTCGGGACCTTAGCAGGTTCAGAGCGCACCTGACCTTCTGGTCAGCAGGGCATGAACACGTGAAAAGCCTCCCTCCACATCAGATAGCCACCTCATGGATATGATCGGGTCTTGGACTCCATCTAAAGTCAGGGGCTTCGTGTTATCGAAGTCCCGATACTAAAAAGCTCGACCTGCTCCACCACCCGCATCTGTGGAGGCTCCCATCTAAGCAGTGGCGGCATAGCTCTCATCAAAATACTCCACCATAACGGTCTTAATAGACCCAAACATCTCCGACAACTCTATCCGAAAAAGTGAAGCAACCTCCTCATGCAGGATCTCCCAAATCCTGGCATCCAACTCATCTGGTCTCATCTGACCAATAGTCCCCAACAATGTTGGCTCGCCCTGACTACTAGCTCCTGATCCCGACCCAGATATGATCATAAATCGCCTCGTAACCACCATACTGAAAATACACCAGAAAGATATTAGATAACTAGTATAAACAACGGGGAACCAACTCCCAACGAATCCCTGGGGGTTGTAACTTCCTTGTGACGCGTACGGGTCATGTGCTTTCATTAGTACGACCCATATTACCTTCCACACCTACCCGTATTTGTCTTAGGGATCATCACAACACCCTATCAATACTCATAAACATAGTCGAGCGCTCAATCCTCACTCCTAGAGGAAGGCTAAATATCTCATAAGTGGCCAACTGACCCCGTACAACTCATTCATGAAACTTCTACCAACCCTACAGCACTTATGTATACTAGCCATATATAACACTGGACACTATAGACTTTCGAATATCAAATCCTACCCTAATCCATTCATCAAACAAGAACAGGAAATAATGTCAAACTAAACATTCTCCGACTATCAGATCTTAGTTATATACAACCGTGATGCATACACTAAGCAATTACAATAATGATGTCATTTCATATAAGGAAGGCCCTAGGCTATCAGGCATCATATAATTAGGCAGTTCTATCATGTAATTCCTGAAGATCCTTAGCCTATCTCTATCATGTTGTTATAACCTATCACAGTATCAAATAACAGTATGGTATTTTGGGGTCTACTTACTGGCTCTGGATGATCGTACATATCACATCCTCCTTTAGTATATTGAAAATCTTTTCCTTAGTTTGAGACTGGATTCACACGAGTGTTCCTCCAATTCACTTAAACCAAGGCTCTGATACCAACTTGTTACATCTATAAAATTCATGAAAAATTTAAACTTTTTTTAAACGTCACAAAAATCACTCATTGTTTACAAATTGCTTTCAAAATCATATAACATCAGAGAATCCCAGAAATCATGACATAAAATGTGAGGAGGTGCACGATTAAGCCTTTGCCTTCCCGCAGTCATCCGAAGTACTAAAACAAAATCCACAACTGTAAGCTTGAAGCTTAGTGAGTTCCCCCAAAATATCGATACATAACAAATAGCACACAATAATAACATCATGTAATGGGTCCACAGATATACAGACTGGATTACCCCTGAGCCCACAACATGAGTCTGGCTTGCCTATCGAGCCCACAAATCATGTCTAGATTGCTCCCGAGCCCACAACATAAGTCTGGCTTGCCTATCGGGCCCACGGCTTATGTTTGGCTTGCTCCCTCGGTCCTTGGACTCGAATACAAAAAGATTAGCCCATAGTACGAGTTTAGTATGCCTTTCCCAACCCTCTGCTCGTATCTGGAATGCTCATGAGTCCTCAGTATGAGTCTGGCATGCCCTCCTGGCCCTCAGATAATATCTAGCATACTCCACAGTTTTTTGGCTACCGCACGGAGCGGTACAACCTCAACCCTACCCACACAACATGTCGACATGTAAATGATAAATGTGCATAAAGATAATCAGACAGTAACACAGGTTGTCCTACATATCTACCAGACTAGCATATCACACAAGCATGCATAACTAAATCGTACTCAACATGTCAATAACTACTAACATATCAATCCAATGGGTCGGCCTTGGTGCCTTCGACCCCTAAGAATAGTGAGGAAAACTCACCTCACAAGTAGCACTGACTAACAAGATCCAACCGTCGAAATGTAGCTCCAAACTCAACCACCTACAACCACCATGTGACGAACTCCATCAAAATCCCGAATTCCCAAAAATACCCTTAAGGTCAAACTTGGTCAACCATGGTCAAAGTCAAAGTCAACACTCAAGGTCAACAACCCATGTTGACCCAACTCGTCAAGTGCATCTACTGACTCATCGAGTTCCTTTAGAACTCCAAAAATCATGAAAACTCGAGTCAACTTGCCGAGTTGTTAAGACAACTCGTAGAGTTTGAGGGAATGTACAGAAGATCGGAGAAACCCCAAGCCAACTCGCCGAGTTAGCAAGGCAACTCATCGAGTTTTCATATCTTAACTCATTCAGCCATTTTTAAGCGAGTCTACAGCCCCACACTATAGATATGGTCCCCTAGGGTTAAGATACCACGTAAAGTTGCTAACTTTACATCCATGGAAGGCATCAACAGGCTAAAACACTAAAGTAAAGCTTGTTATGGGACTTGGGGCATGAAAGAGGGCCAATACTTGATAAAGTTGGCAACTTTAAGTCCATGGAGGCCATGAGATGTCCAGATCTGAAATCATAGCCTCATAACATGCTCAACTCTAAGAATGGTCCCAAAATAAGCTAGTAATGGCCATAACTTTCAAAAGAAGAGATCTAACAAAAGAATGATCAAGATATCGATTGTATACCTCCAAATGACTGTAACAATACTAGAAACTTCGGATCTAAGGCCTCTCTCTTCAGCTATGCACCACTAACTTCAACTCTTTCAAGAAAAACACCAAAGAACACTCTATAAGCTCTCACACACTCAAAATAGAAGATGAGGCACAATTTAGAGTTTCTCTGGACTGAGGGGACGATGAGGGAGGCTAACAATGAGAGTTAAGGCCTTTAAATATGGTGCAAACCCTATAAATTAGGATTTTCATGTTCAGCTTTCAACTCATCGAGTTGGGACCTTCTAACTCATCGAGTAGACCCTGAAAAATGCGCGGCCATTAAAACTCTACATGAAGAGTTGGAGCCCTCCAAGTCGTGGAGTTGCCCTGAAAAAAATGCATATAAAAGCTTTAAACGCATACCTGAAGATTGGGATGTTACAGAATCTAATTTTGAGTATGCTAAAGTCTTCAATCAATTTGAGTATTAACCTAATTCTCAATTTCAAACTTACAAGTCTTCTATCGATTTGAGGATACCATTATAAGCCATCGCTCGTGTTAACGCTTCAATCGAAGAAAAAACTTGTCACCTACTGATATCAATCATGGCCACAACAGATATCGATAATTGTTGTTCAAGAGGAAGTGAGAGCAAGGGGTTTAGGGATTGAAATCGGAGATAGTAGTTTACGGAGAGTAGTTTTTTGAGAGCGGCAAGATCGTGTATATTTGAATAATGAAAATCAGAAAAATGATGTCAGGAAATTAAACAAGAATTGATAACCAATACCTTCGAATCTGTTCTGGTACATATCTTCATCTTCTTCGTTTGAATTTGATCATTTTTTTTATACCAAATCAGTAATCAATAATCAGTAATCAGTAATCGGAACATTAACTTATATTTATATTTCAGTCTAATCTAGATACGTTGGGCCAAGTCTCCATCAAATTCAACGGTATCCCTTGCAGTTTATCTAAACAAAATTTTGTAAATATTTTTGGATATGTTGCTAGCTCCGTAACAAATCATTTAATTTTCACTACATAGTCGATTCTCTAAACGTTTACACCTTCACACCACAAGGAGGGAGATCTTCGGCGGTTCTTATTCTGGCCTACTTCGTGATGTTGATGTTATGTTATGTATTTCCATTTTCCAAATTTAAATCTCAATCAATATATCTCGCTTCCAATTGGGTGACTACATTGATTTAGATGTATAATTTTTGAATGCCATAATTTATCTTACACACTTTATCATCATACTCTAAGCATCATTAATCTTTCAAATCAGAAGATGAAACTATATGTTTGAAACAATGTATACTCTACTTTTGATTTTAAAACTCAATAAATGTTATTTTCAAATGTAATTTACTTATTCATTTAAATATAACTTTTCAATATGTTGTATGCTTTCATTAAATAATCCCTTTTTTTGGCTGATAATTGGACATATATAATTTGTCTAGTAATTGTACTTTATGAATTATTTTGTGAGAAGATATGAGAATTGATCTATATGTGCAGTTTCGTTCTCAAAGCTAATTTCTGGTTCATCAGATCAACAAGAACAAGCAACCCCAGGTTGGTTTAAGATAGTCACAGTAGTTGCTTACCGGCCCCACTTTGGCGGTGACACATCTGATATTCTGGAGACGATGAAAGATTCACTTTTCCCTTCAAAGGAACCTTCAATCAGAAAACTGCTACTACCCTAGATGGCGTGGATCGGGTTGACCTTCCATGTGGGTCTTGGATCGGGTTGACTTGGACCGCTTAGATGGCATGGTTTATATTTTTTTATAATAGAATAATGTGAAAACCTTCTTTAGAGAAAAAAAAAAACCAATCCTATTTTTGACATTTTTAGAAAGTATCTTACTCTATGTCACTACTACACAATGAACCTTCACCCACGAAAATTACCCACGGATAAAATCCGTGGGTAATTACCCACACATTTGCCACAGATTTTCCACGAATTAAAAAAACCCTAATTTACAAAATACTTCTTACGGATTACACACAGATTACCCACAGAAAGAAATTTGTGGAAAATCCGTGGGAACAATATCGCCATCACCCACGGCTTACCCACAGATTTTGAAAAATGAAGAAACACTTCTGGTCTGCGGGTAAAGCGTGGGTGATTTTCCACAGATTACCCACATAAAAACATTTTTTTTTTCATTTTCATCCCTTAAATGTTGTTTTTTAGTTCCACATTTCTATCGTTTTACTAAATCAATGCATTTTTTGTTTCATCAACTTATTATACTCATGCATGTACATATATGTGTGAATAATAAGTTGAAAAATAAATGATACATTAGTTTATAAAGTTTGTATGCATATATGTGTATAATAAATTGATAAAACAAAGAAATACATTGATCTATTAAACATTATAAATGATAAAACAAAGACAATAACGTTAAATGTCAAAAATGGAAAAAAAATTATTTATTGTCGTGGGAAAGACGTGGGTAATTATCCACAGATTACCCACATACCATAATCGGTTTTTTTTTCGACCCTCAAACGTTGTATTTTTCATTTCATGCTTAACATAACTTAATAATCATTGTATTTCTTTGTTTTTTCAATTTATTAGATACATATCATACACATGAATGTATGAGTTTACTAAGTTGATGAAAAAATCGAGTATACTGAAATATTAAGTATGTACGCATGTAAAAAAGTATTTATGTATGTTTAAGTTTATTTGTGAAATAAGTTGAACAAACAAGTCAATACATCAATTGATTATGTTTTGTAAAAGATTGGACGAATATAACAACATTTAATGGTCAAAAATTGAAAAAAAGATTATGGTCCGTGGATAATCTGCGGGTGATTTGTCACGGATTACCCACAAAACAGAATCGTTTTTCCATTTTTGAACCTTCAACATTGTTTTTTTGTTTCATATTTATATCAATTTACTAAATCAATGCATTTATTTGTTTCATCAACTTCTTATACCCATACGCGTACATATGTATGTGAATAATAAGTTGATAAAACAAAAGATACATTTATGCATTAAGTATGTATGCATGTATGTTTATAATATGGTGATAAAACAAAGAAATACATCGATTTATTATACATTATAAAGAATAAAAACAAAGACAACAACGTTAAATGGTCAAAAATGGAAAAACTCTTCATTGTTGTGGGAAATCTGTGTGTGTGTCTATATATATATATATATATATATATATATATATATATATATATATATATATATATATATATATATATATATATATATATATATATATATATATATATATATATATATCGTGTATTTGGTAAAAAGAGTAAACCACATTGCTACTAAGGATAAGAAAATATATATTCCTATTATGGTTAGAAAATGTAAGTATGGTACTATTAGGGTGGTATGTTTTGGTTGTTTAAATTGTTATAGTGGTATGTTTTGGATTTGTGAAATTGTTAAACTGGTTGAAATTAATATTTTTAGCTTTGTTAAATTGACTTGGTGATGTGTTAATAGAAAAGTATGTTGCTAGATATAAGTATGTTGCTATTATTGATAGAAAATGTAAATATGTTGCCATTATGGATAATAAAAGTAAATATGTTTCTTATATTTGGTAAAAATAGTAAACTAATTTGCTATTATGGATAATAAAAACAGAGTATGTAGTTATTATAGATAAAAAAAAAAATGTGCAAATAAATTTTCCCTAATAGTATTGTTTGATTTAACATTTTTTTTTTTTTGGTAAAACAAGTACATACATTAGTTAATATTGTTTGCTTTACCATTTTTTTAGATACGGGACTTGCAAACCCGACATGATGAGTCCGAAGCCCGCCATCAACAAGAGTCGGAACAATTTTGAAAAGAATGTGAGAAATCCAAAACAAGTCAAGAATTTATGCAATTTGTAAATATATAACATTTGAAATATGTTATGTTACCCACAAACTATCCACGGAATCACCCAAAAATAATATTTGTGGAAAATCCATGGTAAACAATATCCGTAGAAAATCTGTGGGTAAATATCCGTGGAAAATCTGTGGGTAACAGAGCCGTGGAAAAGATGTGGGAAATCTTTTTGTGGATACTCTGTGGGTAATCTAGTCGTGGATAAGTTGTGGGTAACTTTGTCGTCGATAAACTGTGGGTAAACTTTCTGTGGTAAATTTGTGGGTTAATATGTCCGTGGATAATCTGTGGGTAATTCAGAGGGTAATCCGTGGGAAAACATTACCCACGAGCTTTTTCCCACGAATCTAGTTTCGTGGACAATCCGTGGATAAAGACCATTACCCACTAATTACCCACAAATAGGGTCGTGGGTGAAGGTCTGTTTTGTTGTAGTGATGAGTTATCTTTTAACTTGTTGGCATATAGTATGATTGACTTGTCATCAATCAGGTTTCACTTTGTATGATCTAGATCAAGCACGATTTCTCAAGGCCCAATCAGGCATGTAGAAGGGCCCAATCCTACAACATCTTTTTCTTTTTCTAAAACAATATTTCCATTAGACCATACAAGCAGTTTCCAAGAAATTCACTATGATATGTTGTAGTGTTGTCCCAATTATACACCCTTGAGAATGTACAGAGTACTAATCAATCCCCAACGTCGATACATTGATCCTTTTACTTGCTGACCTCCTGCAACTTTTCCATGCAGACACCCCTTGTGTTTGTCCTTGTATTTTCCAAAAAGGTAATCTGGTTTATGAATGAAGGAATAAAAGTATGATGGTTACAAAAACTCCAGATATTAAGGATAATTAAATGATGTAAACCATATAGTTTTCAGAATGTAGTTAGGCAAACCACCTTGTGTGCACCTTGCTTTGCAGACCTTCAAAACTCGTAATTGCAGGAAATGGTTCAAAGGTTAGGATTCATAACAACATAAATACAATTTCAAATTCAGTTCAAAACTGTAACATGGATTCTCCTTGCATATTACTAGTGTTTTTTTTTTTAAATATAATTACATATTTTTGGTTGAAAAATTAATAAATGTTATATCAATTTTATAGTTCAATTCAAAGTAAGATGATGATCATAGAAAACAAAGAAAGTACCTGTGGCTGCTACAATAGTTCTTTTTTATTTGGCTTTTCTTGGGCCTTGTTTGCTTCTCAAAATCATCCGTTGAGCATTGTAGAGGAGACTCCTGCTGTGGGTGCCTGAGTTACTCACACGTCTATGAAGCAGAACCTTTTGTTTGCTGAAGTTCGAATCTTGGATGTAAAACCACACGACTCAAGAAGCCCTCTACACCCAATAATATGCAGACCTTTTAACAAAACAATGCTCTGTGGAAGACGACTTATGCATGTACCTTCTATATCCAACTCTTTTAGAGATGTCATCTTACAGATGCTGCTCGGGATTTCTTGTAAAAATTTACAATCCCTTAGTATTAGTTTCTCTAAACATTCTAATTGGCCAAGATCCTCAGGTAACTTCTCAAGCAACGAGGAATCAGTAAGTTTAAGAGACGCCAGAAATTTCAACATACAGATACTATCCGGAAGATACTTAATCTTTGTAAATGACAGAGTTAGCTTCTCTAAACATTCTAAAAGGCCAAGATCATCCGGTAGCTTACCAAGACGTCGACATGATATAAGTTCGAGAGATTTCAGATGTTTCAGCATACAAATATTATCGGGAAGATGTTTAATCTTTGTATATGAAAAACTTAGCTCCTCAAGACATTCTAACTGGTCAAGATCCTTGGGCACCTGAGGAATATTGCCTTGAAGTTTAAGCATTCTTAGATGTTGTAGCCCACAAATGCTTCCTGAGAACGTCTCAAGGTTTGTGCAAGCACACAGACCAACAGAAATAAGCTTCTCAAGATTTCTAGTCAATAAAGGTACATCTTCTTTATAAAAATATGTAAACTGAAACTTTGGCATAATATTTTCAGGGTGAAATGGGCATCTTTCTATGGATTTCGCAGTCAGATGTAGCTCAGCTAGAGGACCAACCTTAAGCAATTCATCCACACTACAAGAAGTATCGTCATCTATCTGAAACGAAAATGATCTAAACCTCGAGCGATCACTTAAGTGTAAGGAGACAAGTTTTTTTAAACATCCCATGGGAGCTTGAAGTTCTACCAAATTACAACATTCTTTAAGATCTAAGTTCTTGACATTTGGAGTAAGCCCAAGATCAAGGGTCCTCAATTTTGAATGAGTAATGTTGAGGGATGCGAGCTTTTGACATTTATTGGTCATGAGGAGATTTTCCAAATAATGGCATCCTTTAAGATCTAAATACTCAAGATTCGGAGTCAGCCCAATGTTAAGGGTCCTCAACTTTGAATGACTAATGTTGAGGGATGTGAGCTTTTGACATTCATTGGGCATCTGGATTTTTTCCAAATAATAACATCCTTTAAGATTTAAATACTCAAGATTCGGAGTCGGCCCAATGTCAAGGGTCTTCAACCTTGAAGTAGTGAGTTTGAGGGATCTGAGATTTAGACATCTACTGGGCATGTGAAGTTTTACTAAATTCCTACAGTTTTCAAGATCTAACAGCTCAAGTTTTGGAGCCAACCCAAGGTCTAGGGTCCTAAACTTAGAACCACTGAGCTCGACAGATTTGAGCTTTAAACATTCAACAGGCATGTGAAGTTCTACCAAATTATAACATTGTACAAGAGTCAACGCCTCAAGATTGGGAGTAAGACCAAGGTCAAGGGTCCTCAACATTGAATAACTAAGGTCAAGGAATCTGAGTTTGTTAAGAACCTAACACAAGCAAAAAAAAAAAAACAATATGAATATTGGTGTCATAAAAAAAGCTGTGGAAGTATACCATTAATAATGAATCAAGGGAAACAATCAATCAACCACAATTCTACCTTTCTTTCGTCCCCTTCCCATAGTTGTACGATATCGCTATAAGCCATTCCAAGAGCAACAAGATTATTTACTTGAAATGTTTTAGGTAAGGATGTAAAAGGATAATGGTTCCAACGCAGATATCGTAAAACATTTGGAAAGTATGGGCTGACTTTATCAAAATCCCAATTCCAACGAAAACGGCTACAATAACTTGAATCGAAAGAATTTGGGGACATGGCAAGAAATCGAAGTTCCTTCATCTTTTGAAGACCTTTCATAATAATTTCCGGATTGAGTTTCTTCGTGTAAAACCGTACACATCTTGTCGCTTTAGTACCCTGTATCCAAAAACAAAAACAGTGACCATTAAATTTTTTTCATAACAAATTTAAGCATGTTGGTTTTCTCCAACTTACAAAGAAACTTCACCCTTACCAATTCATTAACCAATACATCTTCAATTTCATCTTCTATCCATAATCGACTATGTTTTTGCGGCTTATCCAGGTGCAAACGACGAACAATATTCTTACCCATTTCTTCCATATGGTCATGCATGCCCACATACTCGATATGGTCATCAATGCCTACATACTTATGATCAGGCTTATCATGAGAAATAGTTAGGAGAGATTTTTGCTCAAGAACTCTTAAACCATTTCTAGCATGATATCCTCAGCTTTCAAGCGCTTCGATTGCTAAGTATTTTGGCCAACCTTTTAGTATGCATGCAACATCTAGGAATATTTCCTTGTAATCATCCTCTAAATCGATATAGCTTAATTCTAACTTTTTTAGTGTCTCCTTTAGCGGAATTGTTTTTAATCTTTCTAGGGCATCTATCCATTCAAGCTTGTTTTTAGCACAAAGAAATGAACCCAAAACTCTGATTGTCAAAGGAAGACCACAAGCATAGCGTACAACTTGTTCGGATAGCCATTCGTATCCTTGAATTGGAATCTCTCTCCCAAATGCATACCTACTAAAGAGGCAAATTGCTTCCTCACGCAATAACAGATTCACATCACGAATCAAGTTCACTCGATGTGCTAACAAAACTTGCTCGTCTCTTGTTGTAATGACAATTCTACTTCCCCGCTTAAACCAATTAGGCTCACCGGCTAACGCCTCAAGTTGGTCTATATGATCCACATCATCCAGAACAATAAGAACCTTTCTACCACGCATCATCCTCTTCATCATGTTTTTCCCTTCATGAACACTACTTGCTTTGATGTTTTGATCATTTAAGACGTCTAAAAGGATTTGATTTTGCAAAACCTTTAAACCGGACAAAGAAGCATTTGAAACTTCCCTGACATTCTCAACGAAGCTTTTACCTTCAAACTGACAGGATATATGATCAAAAACAACTCTAGCCAAAGTTGTCTTCCCACTACCCCCCGTCCCCTTGATACCGATCATACGAACATCATCAAAACGAATTCCTAAAGATGATATGACATCCTTGATTCGAGTCTCCATGCCTACTAGTTTTTCATCGATGCTAAAATTGATGGAACGTAACTGTAGTGAAAGCTCTTCAACAATTTGTTTGATGAATTTAGCTTCATGCCTATATTTTGAGAAGGATTCAATTAGCCGAGATCCCATATGAACAATTACTTTCATATCTATAACATAGAAACAAATATGATGTACTAACATAGTCATATAATCATATTTCATGTTTAACCATTCAACAAGCCTCAGGTTTGAGTTAGAATATCTCAATACAGTGTAAGATGCCATGGATGACCCTTCTAAACTTAGTTTACAAAGACGCACAAGGAAAGAATATTGCACAGAAAAATTAAGGAATTACCCATGAGCAGTGTTCTTCAACTCCCACCCAGCCAGATCTGCTGCTTCTTTCAAAGCCTCTCTCCATTTCCCAGCAGCCTCTTCTTTTTCATGTTTTGCAAAGGCTTCTCCAACTGCCAGGCTTTGGTTGCGGACTTCAGTGGGTTCTACATCATAGAAGACAGGGTAAGCAGTATGCTCGGTCGTCTTGTGACACTCCATTATCTTCACAAGTTCATCCAAACACCATGAAGAAGATGCATAATTCTTTGAAAAAACAATGATGTAGAATTTTGAGTCTTCAATCGATCCGATGAGCTCATTACTGATCATTTTCCCTCTTTTTATTCTCTCATCGTCCTTGTAAGTGTGGATGCTTTTCTGCTGAAGCGCAGAGTAAAGATGATCAACGAAGTTCCTACGAGTATCTTTGCCTCTGAAACTTAAAAACACATCATATTTGAAACTCTTGTGAATGAATGAAGTTGAAGAAGACGCCATTGACGGTATGCAGGAAGGATCCTATAAAAATCAAATCTTTGTTGGGCAAAGTTATAGGAAACGAATGCAAAGAAAGTTGGATGTAAGATGGAATAACCCTCAAGACTTTATATTTAAAAGACAATGATTGTAGAACTGCAGACCTAATTGCTTAGAAAAAGACATGAAATTCGGTGGAGAAACAAAAATCCAGTAGAAAAAAGCCAAGTTTTCTTATTTTAACAAAATAAATACAACTTTGAATTGTATTTTTGTTTTTATGTTTTGCTCAAGTTTTTAAATTCTTGTATTATTATTATGTAATGTACCCGTTGCAGGCATAACATATTATTATTATCATCCTGTCAGTTTTGCAAGAACGACAATGAATATATTTTTTAATTTGGGTAGATGTCAATAAATAGTAACCAAGTTTGATAATTGTCTAAAGTACTTCAAAATTCTTTTGAAAAGGTTTAACAATCATGTTTCATTTTTGTTCCATTTATATTTGACTAGTAGCATGCTACTGTTTGACTGGTGATGGAGACAAGGATCGGTGGTTTTGAACGGTATGTGGGTTCAATTCCTAAACCATTCTTTCACTCATGAACATCAACATCCTTCAATTATGCTATTGTAAGTTTGTAACCATCTTTCCTCACTTAAAAAAAGAGGCATACGAACCCTAATTTTGAAAAGTCTACAGAGTCCACAAATTCAAGAAACAGAGAAACTCTATAACGCCCCAAGAGATTCAAGTCAATAACAAACCTACAACCTAGCGAAGTAAACGGATTCTGCCTTAACAATTGCAATAAAAATAAAAGAAACACACATATGAGATCCAAAGTATATAACAGAAACAGGTCATTATAGACGTTTCAAAATAAATAAATAAATAATAGAATCGAAGTTCATAATCAGATTAAAAACACACACAAAATTAGTAGCAACTGATGACTGCTAAAAAGTAGGGCAAAGTACGAAATAAGGCAGCGAAATAAGGGTACGATGCCTCAGAGCTAGAAAGCATGTGGTGGCCAGAGGGACTCACCTGCGAGAGGTTTCGCCATGGCTACGATTGAGAGCTTTCCGCCAAGCATTTTATGTAAGTTCAACTGGGCGTTACATGAAGCATTCCACCACAACCTGTCGTTACTTCTAGAAATGATTTTGAACTTTTCAAAAAAATCAAAAATGTTAATTTGGTAAGTATAAAAGTTATTTTTAAAATAATTTAGGGAAAATGACACATACACCTATGAAGTTTCTAGGGTTGACCATTTTAGTCACTTAAGTTTTTTCGTGTTTTTATGAGGAAACCAACTTGTGGGCAACCTGTTCTTTTATTCCCCTTTATTTGTTTTAGCCAGTTTAGACCACACGTAGACAAAACTTGGGGCCCACCTCACACATACACACACACCAGAAAAAACCCAGCAACAACCAAAGTTGTTGCCTTCTTCAACCCATCCTCTCGTCTTCCTTCTATTTTGATGGCAGACTGATCCAATCACCACCAAACCACCGCCATGGCCAGTTGAAGCAAGCCTCCGACCACAAACAGGACCATCAGCATTGTTCACTGGAGAAAAAAACCGGCGAGAATCACCATTTTCCCTCCTGTCTTCATCTCTTTTCGACTTTCAAGCAGTTTCCAATCATTTTTCCTTACTCTTTCATCAATCTTAGGTAACCCCTTTTCTTTTCTGTTCAGAACTCTCCAAGAACAGTCAGCACTTGCCATGGTGGTCGGTGACATGAACAGTTCCGACTGTATAGTCTCGGTGATGGGTTCGGTCCAAACAGATATATGTAGTTCCTCATTGGCAGTACTCTCTTATGGTTGTCACCTGTTAGAGCCAAGAACAACAGAAGTGATGAGTGTTCAATATCACCGGTGATTATGGGTACCACCCACCACAGCAGCGGCAACGAGTGATAGTAGCACAACAGCTCCGCTGCTTCCGCCTTCCCAATCCAGCTTTGATCGAATATGAAAGAAGGTGCACATATCAGGGTTGTTTGGAGTGGGGCTGTGGTGGTTCTATGGCGGACGATGATGGTTTCCAGTGAGGAAGAAGGTGATGGCAATGAGAGAGAGAGAGTAAGAGATGTCGTGGGAACTTTTAGTTTTTTTAATTTATAAAAATATAAAAATAAATGAAGTGGCATAAGGGGGTAACCGGGTTCCCCCTTCGTTTTCTCAAAAAGGGCCTATTGGAACCGACAAAACTAAATTTGTTCCCTTAAAAAGCCATTTAAAAAGTTAAATGACCAAAAGAGTGAACCCTAGAAACTTAGTTGTCATTTTCCCAATAATTTGTTGGCAAGAAGAAAAGAATAGTTTTCCAAAATTCATAAAATTATAGCTTTTGTGACTTTTGGTATTTGTCATTTAAAAATCTTAAAGTCAAGCCAAATACATTTTAAAAACTTTATTTTAGAAAAAGTTATTTTACAAAAAATCATTTTATAAAGACAAAACTTTAAAAATGGTCCCTATGGTTTTTAAAAATATCAAGTTTAGTTATTAAGTTCAAAAAACCTCACAAATGGTTCCTGTGGTTTCAAAACTTTTAACAAATGGTCATTTTCGCTAACTCCGTTAGCTTTTGGATGTTAACTGAAGGGCATTTCTATCATTTCACTACCACAAGGATGATTTATGAAGTTTTGCCTTATTTAAAAAAAAGAAAAAAATAATTATTTAATATTAAAATCTCTCTCTCTCTCTCTCTCTCTCTCTCTCTCTCTCTCTCTCTCTCTCTCTCTCTCTCTCTCTCTCTCTCTCTCTCTCTCTCTCTCTCTCTCTCTCTCTCTCTCTCTCTCTCTCTCTCTCTCTCTCTCTCTCTCTCTCTCTCTCTCTCTCTCTCTCTCTCTCTCTCTCTCTCTCTCTCTCTCTCTCAAAACAAGAAATTGAAAATTGGCTGAGAAATCCCTTCGCCCCTTTTAGGTTGAAACCAAACAAGCAATCCAAAATCATGGTCATCATAAATCTTTTAGAAACCTATAATCAGGTTCGTGTCTCCAAAAAACACTCAAACCAAACTATTATAGATCATAATAGGCACATTCACCAGTTTAAATCCTTTCTAGCCTAAATAGATCGACAATGGAGTCTTCCCTGTTCGTCAAACACCAACAAGAACAATGTCTGATTTGTGTAAGTTCTGGGATAAAATTTCATCATCTTGTTTTATGGTGAATTCAATTACATCGAACACACCCTTCAACCGAGCACTTATCAAGAGTTCCTTCATCTGCACTTTTCTCGCTTCTTTGTATTCTTGTCCTATTTTGAAAAGGGAAAAAGAAAGAACATGTCGTCAAGCTTTACACTTTTACGGTTTTAGTGATTAAGGTTACAAAAAAGTTATATTACCGATTAAGGTTAGAAAAAAGAAGTATAGAATTTGATGATACTAAATAAAAAAATGGTTTTATACCCTAATACAATGTTATTAATTATGTTTATATATTTTTGTAAAATTTTAAATTTCATGTATATCATTATAAAAATTATAAACTCACGTGTGTATATATATATATATATATATATATATATATATATATATATATATATATATATATATATATATATATATATATATATATATATATCATAATACTTAATTTTATAATAATTAATATATTTAAAAATTTAAAACATTATTTTTAAACTAATTACAAGTTAATTACTAAAATACTCATTTGTAATCCTTCCATAATTAATCACGACTTGATTTTTTTTTCTCTTCATATTTTGTATAATCGATTTGCAAAACCCAATAATTATATATTTCAAATCGAATGCTAAACAATATATTTCATTTCCTACGATCAATTTAGAAGACCTACGGTTAGGGCTATAAACGAACTGAACGTTCGGCGAACCGTTCGTGAACTGTTCGGCGGGAAGTTTGTTTATGTTCGTTTATTTAATAAATGAACGAACATGAACAAAAATTATCGTTCGTTTAGTTAAATGAACGAACATGAACAATGGTCTCGTTCGTTCATTTATGTTCATGAACGTTCGTTTATGATGTTTGTTTACGTTCGTTTATGTTCGTTCGTTTAAGTTTATTTATATTCATCTATATTCAATCATTTTTTATTATATTGCTATATTATATGTTCGTTTGTGTTCATATATGTTCAATTGTGTTTTTTTTTTTATCTTTGTTCGTTTATGTTCGTTTAGCATGTTCACGAATATAAATGAACGAACATGAACAAAGTAATTTGTTAAACGACCGAACATGAACAAGAAAATCTCGTTCGTTTATCCGTTCGTGTTCGTTTGTTGTTCGGCTAACTTAAACGAACGAACATGAACAAGACCTTGTTCGTGTTCGTTTGGTTCATTTACAGTCCTACCTACAGTTATTCTCTTCTAAAAGATTTTGTTTTTACTCTTACACTCAAATATTCTCATTTTTAATACATAGTGGCTCATTATTGTAATTTTTGTTTCTATTTTGGTATGAAGGTTGATTGATTAAGAACAAAACTCAATGACCATTCTAATAACGGATTTATTCTTTTCTTCAAGAATAATATTATTTATAAATTTTAATGAAACTCAAGAGTTTTTAACATTTAGCTATGGAATGTTATAAATGAAAATGACATATATGTTCTATTATGTTTCTAGGGTTGACTCATTTAGTTATTTAACTAATTTTGTGGCTTATAAGGAAACGAAGTACATTTTGTCGGGTCCATTAAGTCCTTATTTGATTTATGAAGGGGTCCATTAAAGAAGTTAAAAAACATAAAACCAAGTTTTAGACATGTTGTGTAAATTTTTGCAAACTACAGGGTCCAAATTTGAACTTTTATGATTGATTTTGCAAAAAATTTAACAGAGTTAACCATGAAAATCGTTAAATAGACTAGAATGGTAACTTTATATCCAATTTGTGGCCAGAGCCAACAAAAAAAATAGGGCTTTTCTCAAAAACACGTGAAAACATATTGGCTTTTATGGTATTTGCCCAAATTTTAATTAAGAATACATTTTAAATATCCGAATTTGGA
The DNA here is from genome assembly GCF_051521515.1 of Lactuca serriola. NCBI lineage: Eukaryota > Viridiplantae > Streptophyta > Magnoliopsida > Asterales > Asteraceae > Lactuca > Lactuca serriola. The sequence continues at coordinate 159,770,366 of NC_136416.1, read as the reverse complement.
AGAAGAAAAGTTCAAAACGAATAACGATGACAAAATTAAATCATCAAAATATGGCTAGAGATGATGAGGTGATACTAGGTCACATACCAAAGGGTTTGTAGCCCAATGATAGTTGTATCATATGTTTGTGGAAGGGTGCTCCCAACTAAAGGTTGAGAGTTCTAGTATCGCTGGAGACGAAAGCAGTAGTTTAGGAGTAGTGTACAAATTATTGTGATTGCCGTTCTAAAAAAAGGATACTAGGTCAAAGAATGGACGCAAGATTTCATAGTAGAGGTGTCACATAAAATTTTAATAGTGTCACGATAGTAGAAAAAATAATAAAATTTTTTTACACTGCGTTCAGAAAAACTGAGCGTTGCCAATACCACTATATGCACAATAGTAAACCGCGTACCAGTACGCCATTTAAATGATGGTTAACTTGTATGGTTACAATGTAACTTTCAGAAAAAATGGTAATTTATTTTCTCTTTGCTGCTTTGACTATTTAGATTAAAAAAAAAAAAAAAAAAAAAAAAAATTGAAGTTAGTTCACGAGCTACTAATTAATTAAAATTATATTCATAATAGCACCCGTTGAACTTGTTCAATAGTTTATTTTTATCTGCTCTATATTTAAGATTCCTCTAGACATTTTTGTAAATTTAAAACATCAATGTATAAACTAATAGAAATTTCTAATTAATGTTTAAGTTTTACGAGGAATTTTTTTTTTTTTTTTTTTTTTTTTTTTTTTTTTTGACAAGAAGTTCAAGAATTATAAAATTAGAAGATTTAATATGTTTAAAACAATCATTAAGTTTAAGTAAATCACTATTTAATGAAACTGGTCTTCGAAGAATTAGATTTGGTTTTTCTACAATTATTAAAAAGTTTGAAAAATATAAGATAATTTTTGTAAAACTGTAGTTAACAGGAAAAGAAAATGCAAGAGTAAAACATAGAATGACCAGACATGTGTATTTAAACATATTTAAGGGACCATTTCTGTAACTCCTTTTAAAGTCTTTTAACTTTTAAGGGACTTGAATGATAACATTTCGGGCAAGTTTTAGGAACAACAAAGAGTAAATTACACGAATGGTCCCTATGGTTTGGGGTAATTTGCGTGTTTGGTCCCTAACTTATTTTTTTAACTTGGAAGGTCTCTATGGTTTGTTTTTGTTACGCGTTTGGTCCCTACTGTTTATTTTTGTTACGCGTTTGGTCCCTGTCTTATCTAAAAAACTATTAGTTAAAGAGGAAAAAATTATGGGGTAGGTGAGATAAGGTGAGGGGGTGGGATTAGGGGTGTGTTTATTTAAATAAATTAAAAAAATCAAGGGCATAATAGTCTTTTTAGGTAAGATAGGGACCAAGCGCGTAACAAAAACAAACAGTAGGGACCTTCCGAGTTAAAAAAATAAGTTAGGAACCAAACACGCAAGTTACCCTAAACCATAGGGACCATTCGTGTAATTTACTCAACAACAAATCCATAGGGTCCTTCTTGGTCTATCAATATTTTCTTCCCAAATAAGAAATCAAAACCCTCCATGTCCATCATGTTTATGCTTATTCTTTGACAGACAACGAATTCTAATTATGACATCACCATTTTTTTTTAAATGATCAAAAGTCTGCTATCAAAATTTCTAACTATTTACAAGTTGTATCCCTAAACGAATCAAGTAGAACAGTTTTCTTTTAATTGCTCAAACTTCAAATAAGGAATCTTACAGTTTTTCTATCCATACAAACATATCATCTTCCAGAGATACAACCGTTGACTTTTTAACAATCAAGAACAATTCTTTTTCAATTGTTTAAATAAGGAATCTTATGATATTTTTTTCGATACAAACACATCACCTTCCAGAGCTACAACAGTTGACCTTTTCACATATACACTTTAAGCCTTTAATTAATTCTTCTCATCCAAAAATTTCTTTGCAATCCTTTCACATAAGCTTTCCGTAGAAAAAGATTTGATTTTATAAGATCCATCAAACATACCATCAATGGCGTCTTCCTCAACTTCATCCATGCAGAAGAGCTTTAAATACGATGTATTTTTAAGTTTTAGAGGCATAGACACTCGTAAGAACTTCGTTGATCATCTTTATCATGCTCTTCAACAACAAGGCATTTACACTTACAAGGACGACATGAGAATCAAGAAACGGAAACGGATCAGTGATGAGCTCATCGGATCCATTCAAGATTCAAAATTCTACATCATTGTATTCTCCAAGAACTATGCCTCTTCACCTTGGTGCTTGGATGAGCTTGTGAAGATAATGGAGTGTCACAAGACAACCCAACATAATGTTTACCCTGTCTTCTATGATGTGGAACCCACCGAAGTCCGCAAACAAAGTGGGGCTGTTGGAGAAGCCTTTGCCAAACATGAGAAAGCAGAGGCTGCTGAAAAATGGAGAGAGGCGATGAAAGAAGCAGCGGATCTTGCTGGGTTGGAGTTGAAGAACACTGCTGATGGGTAATTCCTTCTTCATCATATCTCTGCAATATTCGTGCATTTTTTTTTATCTTTCTTGTTATGTTTACATCTATGTAAAAGGTTTGTACATGGCGTCTGATGCTGGATTCTCAAATTTCAACTCAAAATATTTTAGTCGTTGTTTAGAATGGGGACCCACGTACACTCTAATTGCTCAAACTGGACTCATTAAACATGAAATATGATTATATTACTTTGTTTAATCACTTCATATACGTTTATATGTTATAGATCTAAAAGTAAATTTTCACGAGGGAGTTTAAGCAATCTAATTGAATCTTTTACCAAAATGCAGGCATGAAGCCAAGTTCATCCAAAAAATCGTTGAAGATATATCACTAGAGCTACAAACCATCAATTTTAGCTTTGATAAAAAGTTAGTTGGTATTGAGACCCGGGTAAATGATTTTGTATCATCTTTAGATTTAGGTATTAATGATGTTCGCATGATCGGGATCAAGGGGATGGGAGGTGCTGGGAAGACAACTCTGGCGAGAGCTGTATTTGATAAAATATCATTTCGGTTCGAAGGTAAAAGCTTTGTTGAGAATGTGAGGGAAGTTACAAACACTCCTTTGTCTGGTTTAAAGTCATTGCAAGAACAAATCCTTTCGGATGTCTTAAATGATAAAGACATCAGAGTAAGTGGTGTTCATGAAGGGCAAAACATTCTGAAAAGGAGGATGCGTGGTAGAAAGGTTCTTATTGCTCTAGATGATGTAGATGATATAGAACAGCTTGAGGCATTAGCTGGTGAGCATGATTGGTTTAAGTAGGGAAGTAGAATTATCATTACAACAAGAGACGAGCAAGTACTTCTAGCACATAGGGTGACTTTGATTCATGATGTCAATCTGTTATCGGATAAAGAAGCAAGTTGCCTCTTCAGTAGGTATGCATTTGGGAGAGAGATTCCAGTTCAAGGGTACCAAGAATTAGCGGAACAAGTTGTACATTATGCTTCTGGTCTTCCCTTAACGATCAAAGTTTTGGGTTCACTCTTGTTTGGTAAAGATAAGGCTGAGTGGAAAGATGCCTTAGAAAGGTTAAAAACTATTCCGTTAGCAAAAACTCTGAAAATATTGGAATTAAGCTATACTGCTCTAGAGGAAGATTACAAGGAAATATTTCTAGATGTTGCATGCATAATGAAAGGTGGGACCCGGAAGGACCAAGTAATCAAAGTGCTTGAGAGCTGTGGATTTTGTGCTAAAATTGGTTTAAGGGTTCTTCAGTTAAAATCCCTCATAACCGTTGATGTCTATCGAGGATATGAGTTTGTGTCCATGCATGACCATCTTAGAGAAATGGGCATGAATATTGTTCGTCGATTGCACCCGAAAATGCCTAAAAAACATAGCCGATTGTGGAAGAATGATGAAATTGAACATATTTTGGCTAATGACTTGGTAAGGATCAAGTTAATTTATAAGTTGGAGAAATCTGATTTTTTTTTTTTTTTTTTTGTTAATCTATAATGACACAACTTTTCATGTTGACCACCTTACAGGGTACTGAAGAAACAAGATGTATAAGATTGTACACTGAGAAACTCGATCCATATATTCTTATAAAAGGTCTTGCAAAGATGAAGGCACTTAGATTTCTTTATGTGGATATGAGAGATTGTTTGTGGAACCTTGAACTTGATACATTTAGCCCAAGCTTTCCAGATACTTTAGAATATTTGAGTTTTAATCAATACCCATTTACGTCTTTACCTAAAACATTTCAAGCAAGTAATCTTGTTACACTTGAGATGCGTCGCAGCAAAATCATACTCCTTTGGGAAGGGGGAGAAAGAAAGGTAGAATTATGGTTGACTGATTGTTTTTAATGATTAACTATACACCAATTGCTTTGTTATGACTTATGACACCTATAAGATGTTTTTTTTTTACTTATGCTGTTAGGTTCTTGAGAAACTCAGATTCCTTGATCTCAGTTATTCAAAGTTGAAGACCCTTGACCTTCGGTTGGTTCCAAATCTCGAGACATTGACTCTTACAGGATGCAGTGATCTGGTTGAATTTCCAGATGGTATTTGGAAGTTGGAAAGTCTGAAATCTCTAGAACTTGATGGTTGTAAGTTACTTGAGAAGTTATCTGAGGATCTTCACCGGTTAAGATATTTAGAGAAGCTAAACTTGTCATCTACAAGTATTGAATATCTCCCAGAGAGCATTAGCATATTGAAGCATCTAAAATATCTTCAACTTGATAGATGTCAGTTGATTGAGAAGTTACCTGAGGATCTTGGCCAACTAAAGTCATTAGAACACCTCAGTTTGTCATCTACAAAGATTCAACATCTTCCAGATAGCATTTATATGTTGAAACATCTAGAATCTCTGAATCTTGATAATTGTACGTTGCTTGAGAAGATACCCGAAGATCTTGGCCAACTAGAGTCATTAGAACACCTAACTTTGTCATATACAAAGATTCAATATCTTCCAGATAGCATTTGTATGTTGAAACGTCTAGAATCTTTAAAACTTACTAATTGTCAGTTGCTTGAGAAGTTGCCTGAAGATCTTGGCCAATTAGAGTCATTAGAACAGCTCAGTTTGTCATCTACAAAGATTAAACATCTTCCAAATAGCATTTGTATGTTGAAACATCTAAAATCTCTCGAACTTAATTTCATTTTGCTTGAGGAGTTACCTGAGGATCTTGGCCAAATAGAGTCATTAGAGAACCTAACTTTGTCATCTACAAAGATTCAACATCTTCCGGATAGCATTTGTATGTTGAAACATCTGAAATCTCTCAACCTAGGTGATTGTTGGTTTCTTGAGAAGTTACCTGAGGATCTTGGTCAATTAAAGTGTTTAGATAAGCTGCACATATCTTATACAAAGATTAAACATTTTCCAGATAGCATTTCTATGTTGAAACATCTAAAAGTTCTCAAACTTCATGATTGGGCATCATTTGAGATGTTACCTGAGGATCTCAGTGGGTTACGCTGTTTAAAGGTGCTGCTGATGTTATCTACAAAGATTAGGCATCTTCCAGATAGCATTTGTATGTTGAAACATCTGAAACTTCTCAGCCTAGCTCAATGTTGGTTGCTTGAGAAGTTACCCGATGATATTGGCCGATTAGAGTTTTTAGAGAAGCTTCGTTTGCATCATACAAAGATTAAATATCTTCCAGATAGTATTTCTATGTTGAAACATCTAAAATTTCTCAAACTTGATGAATGTCAGTTGCTTGAGATGTTACCTGAAGATCTCGGTGGGTTAGACTGTTTAGAGGTGTTGCGGTTGTCATATACAAAGATTAGAAATCTCCCAGATAGCATTTGTATGTTGAAGCATCTGGAATATCTCGATCTTGATCATTGTTCACTGCTTGAAAAGTTGCCTGAGGATCTCAGTGGGTTAGTATGTTTACAGGTGTTGCGTTTGCCATATACATATATTAGATATCTTCCGGATAGCATTTGTATGTTGAAACAACTGAGAGTTCTCAACCTGTGTGAATGTTCTTTGCTGGAGAAGTTACCTGAGGATCTTGGCGAATTAGAAAGTTTAGAATTCTTAAATATAGTAGGTACAAGCGTATGGTTTATTCCGCAGGGCATTCATAATCTGATAGTAGGTCTGCATTTTTGTGGGTCAAGAAGGCTTCTTCATTCATTTGGTTTTGATGTTGAAGACGAAGACGTCAACGAAGACAAATACATATATGAGTATGAAGATGACTACGAAGACCAATACGGATACGGATATGAATACGATGATGAAGAGGAAGATGAAATGTTATAAGACATGCACCCGAACTAGGAGGCTCCTCTGCTGTGCTTGGTGGATTATTTTGAGAAGATCTGAAGAAGTCCTGGGATAGCTGATTCACAAAACACCTATTCTAACTGGTGATCATTTTGCTTAGATGTGAATTTTAAGATTCGTATGACAATAACTAAATTTTCAGCTAATAATCAGTTATATTTAAAATAAATACAAGTCCTATAGATGATATCATAGAGTATTTTTATCTTTTGTGTTAAATAAGTGTTGCTATGGTCCGTCTCAAAGGAATAACTCTATTTGGTCCTTGAATAGTCAGGGAGTTGTATCGCATAAAATCAGGCATCCGAAGGTAACATTCTGGAGAATGAAATAATGATCATATTAAAGACTTTTTTTTTCATACTGTGTTAGGGATTAAATTTTTTAATCCACACTATATACAAAATGACATTTAATGGCATATATTTTTAATGAAATATCCTTTTTATGTCACTACAACATGCTTTTAGTAACATTTTATATGCTACTATAAAACTAACAGATTTAATGATACTTACCAATTTATATCACTAATATTAATATTTGTTAGAGGCATAAAAAGTCAAGTGCCATTCAAAACTCTATATTTTGTGTCATTTGTTTTTTATACGCCACTAAAGTTTTACTGTTTGATTTTTACTATTTGTATGTGTGCCACTAAAAAAACTGAATACGTACTTCTTATTCCCCACGACAAAATGAATTGACGTTTATTACCAAAAAGAATATATATGAAATTTGGACATTTCCCTTCTAATCAATCGCATTTCACTACTTTATCAATATTCTCACCTGTTTTCCTAAATTTCACCTTCAAACTTATTTCCCCCAATTTCAAGTACGACTCTATAACATCCGTAAAATTCATGAAAAATTAAAAAAAAATTAAACATCACAAAAACCATTCATTGTTTACAAATTGTTTTCAAAATCATATAACATCAGAGAATCCCAGAAGTCATGACATAAAATGTGAGGAGGTGCATGATCAAGCCTTCGCCTTCCCGCGGTCATCCGAAGTATCTGAAACAAAATCCACAACTGTAAGCCAGAAACTTAGTGAGTTCCCCCAAAATACCGATACATAACAAATAACATACAATAATAACATCAAGTAATGGGTCCACAACTATATAGACTGGATTACCCTGATCCCACAACATGAGTCTAGCTTGCATATCCGGCCCACAACTCATCTGTGGATTGCTCCCAAGCCTACAACATAAGTCTGGCTTGCCTATCGGGCCCACAACTTATGTCTGGCTTGCTCCCTCAATCATTGGATTGGAATACAAAAGATTAGCCCACAGTACGAGTCTGGTATGCCCTGCCTGACCCTCAGCTGATATCTAGAATGCTCATGAGTCCTCATTATGTGTCTAGCATGTCCTCCCTGGCCCTCAACTCATATCTGGTATACTTCAGGGTTTGTTGGCTACCGCACAGAGCAATACAACCTCAACCCTACCCATACAACATGTCGACATGTAACAGATAATTGCGCATATAGATAATCAGACAGTATCACAGGTAGTCCTACAGATCTACCAAACTAGCATCCATAACTAACTCATACTCAACATATCAATAACTACTAGGATATCAATCTAATGGGCCGACCTTGGTGCCTTCGACCCCTAAGTATAGTGAGGAAACTCACCTCACAAGTAGCACTGACTGATAAGATCCAACCCTCGAATCGTAGCTCCGAACTCAACCACCTACAACCACCATGTGACGAACTCCATCAAAATCCCGATTTCCCGAAAATACCCTTAAGGTCAAACTTGGTCAACCATGGTCAAAGTCAAAGCCAACAGTCAAGGTCAATAGTCTATGTTGACCCAACTCGTCGAGTTCCTTCAGAACTCAGAAAATCGTGAAAACTTGACTCAACTCGCCGAGTTATCAAGACAACTCGTCGAGTTCGTACAATATCCAAAAGATCGGAGAAACCCCAAGCCAACTCGCCGAGTTGGCAAGGCAACTCGTCGAGTTTTCCTATCTTAACTCATTCAACCACTTTTAAACAAGTCTAAAGCCCCACACTATAGATCTGGTCCCCTAAGGTTAAGATACCACGTAAAGTTGCTAACTTTACATCCATGCATGGCATCAAGAGGCTAAAACACTCAAGTAAAGCTTGTTATGGGACTTAGGGCATGAAAGAGGGTCAAGACTTGATAAATTTGGCAACTTTAAGTCCATGGAGGCCATGAGATGTCCAGATCTAAAACCATAGCCTCATAACATGCTCAACTCCAAGAATGGTCGCAAAATAAGCTAACAATGGCCATAACTTTCAAAAGAAGAGATCTAACAAAAGAATGATCAAGATATCGACTTTATACCTCCAAATGACTGCAACAACACTGGAAACTTCAGATCTAAGGCCTTTCTCTTCAGCTATGCACCACCAAATTCAACTCCTTCAAGAAAAATATCAAAGAACACTCTATAAGCTCTCACACACTCAAAATGGAAGATGAGGCATGATTCAGGGTGTCATGCCCCCAAACTGGAACGGCGGAAACGTTCGGGGGCGGAGGTTGTCATGGACAGTATCACAACAAGTGGATCATAGTAATCAAAGCAAACATAACCATTACATTGATAGGATAAGGTATTTACATCTGTTCGATACATAGTTTTGTATGACATCAAAAATGTGTAACAAAAGTATAAAAGACGCGACTTTATAAGCTCCGTCTTCTCAAAACCTACGGGTGTACCTGCCTACCGGTTTCCTGAGAATACAAGTGGTATTGAAAGTGTATCAACATTTATTTTGGTGAGTTCATAAGTATGTTTTAGTGATAGAAATCTTGTTTCTGTTCTTTGAAAATGATAGTATGATTCTCCATAAAATCCAATATTTATTATAGTGTATGCAATGTAGCCTTATGGCTTAAGACCAAAATGTATGTTATTTCTATACTCTGTAGTAGTATATGTAGTCGTGTTAATGAATAAAATATATCATGTGTGTTATTCCCTAAACTGTATATCGTACTAGTGTACTCCATAATAGGAAAATAGTGTATCGTAGCAGTGTTTGTTATGAAACCTTTGTATGAAAACCTGGATTCCACCAGCGGTAATGTATAGTAGTCTACTGTTTGTATGAAAACCTGGATACCATCAATTGTAATGAATAGTAGTGTATTGTTTGTATGAAAACCTTTGTATGAAAGTTTGGATACCACCAGCTGTAATGTATAGTAGTGTACCGTTTGTATGAAAGTCTGGATACCACCAGCTTTAATGTATGGTAGTGTACTGTAGTTTCATTAATTAAAATAAAACCATTGAAGAAATGTTAATCCCATAAACAAATGTTTTAGTTAACTGTTGTCAGTTTTGTATAACCATGCTAAACTGACTAGTGGCCTCTACGACGTTCTTTAGGCATCAGAATGTTGTGACGTTGTCACCCCAGGCCTGCCGGCCTAACTGTAGCTAACAGTTTAGGTGCGGGGCTGTCAATCCTGTATAGATCTATACACAAAGTCACACTCTCCCTCCAGGAGACTCTGGTTATATTGTATATTACTTAGACTTGTACCCCGATGGGTACAATTGAAGTAGTGCCTTACAACCCTATATTTACTAGTTTACGTGTAGTGCAGTAGTGTTCTCTTGTACTTGAAACTATATATATTACCTTGTAATAGTGTACTTTGTAATATAAAATAATTATACTTAAATGATTATTTAGTAGTGTATCCTTGAATCAAGGTATTAGAGTAGTGTTCCATAAACTATACCAACTATAGTTTACATATTTGTTTCCGAATAGTGTTCTTGAATTTGTAAAATAGAGTAATGTTTCCCAAACTATACTTATTATAGTTTGAATGTATGTTCTTGTATCAGTTCTTGTACTTAGTAATATAGTGTAGTAGTTCCCAAACTATACCAATCATAGTTTAAACGTAATGTTCTGTAATGTACTGAAAACCTTTGCAATTTAACTGTATGTAAACATTAGTAGTCAGAAAACTTCTGATAAACTCCCCTTTTTCTTGACATGTTACAAACGGTCAAAAATATATAAACATATATTTTTATGAAATGTAGTGATAAATCGTATTGAATCAATTGCAATTAGTTTTGAAATTGTTTGGATATTAACACAAGAATCCTTGTGTTTTACTTGTATTCCCCCTTAAAAACAATGAAAATAGTGAAAATGTAGGGATATGAACTCACCTCTAGTGCGTTTGTGTTTGGATTAGCAAGTTGCAGAAGCGATCCTTGGGTAAGCGTACGTGCGAGTATTGTTATCCTAAAATACTTGTATCCGACGTTGTATTTAAATTAATAGGATACTAATTTAAATGATGGATCAAATAATGATTTGAATAATAATTAGAGTGCTAGACAACACTTTAATTATGTAAGGAATACTTACAGATTTATTTGAATTACTTGAAGTGTTGAAAGGGGTTTATGGTGGACAAATGGGGTTTTCGGTGTGTTCTTGGGGGTTTTCAGTTGGATCTTGATGGATGCTTGAAGATTTGAAGATATGGATGAATGTTCTTGGTGTTCTAGGTGTAAATAAGAAGATCTGGGTAGAAAACTCTTGAATATAAGTTGTTTACAGATGATAGTTAAGAGCAAATTGGAAGTAGTTCACGGTTGGAAAAGTGAGAAATGAATTGAGTTTACTGCCAAAACACTTATATATAGAACGGGGTTTCGACCTTAAAGGGCCTTGGCTTTGGGTTTTCGGTCCTTAATGGATTTGGACTTTTTGTTTTTGGTCATACCAAGACCGAAAACTCCTTTGATTTGATAAAAGTGGCCGAAAACTATTTTTGGTTGGATACTTTGGACCGAAATCTCAAATGTGGGTTTATGATTTAAAACTTAGTCTATCAACTTATGTTAGGTTATAGTATCATAAATCAACTTAGGAATTAAGCTACATTTAGTTATTAGCTTATAAACATGCCCTTACGGCAATAGAGGATATGCATACATAGGGATTGAAATGTAATTTTAGGCTCTTATTGATTTCAGAATGACGAGTTGTTACATAGGATTTCTCTGGACTGAAGGGACGATGAGAGAGGATAAAAATGAGAGTTAAGGACTTTAAATAAGGTGCAAACCCTAAAAATTAGGCTTTTCATGTTCATCCTTCAACTTGTCGAGTTAGGGCCTTCCAACACGTCGAGTAGACCCTAAAAAATGCGCGACCATTAAAACTCTACACGACGAGTTGGATCCCTCCAACTCGTCGAGTTGCCCTGAAAAAAATGCACATAAAAGCTTTAAACTCATACCTGAAGATTGGGATGTTACAATCCCCCCCCCCCCCCCACTTGAACTAGGCTTCGTCCTCGAAGCCTGCTGCCGTGAACAATTACGTATAATGCTCCCGAATCTTAGCCTCGGGCTCCCATGTCCACTCAGATTCCCTCTGATGCTGCCACTGTACCTTTACTAAAGGTATCTCCTTGTTGCACAGGACCTTTATCTTCCTCTCTAAGATAGCCACCGGCTACTCAATGTAATTCAGGCACTCGTCGACCTGAATGTCCTCCAATGACACTACCACATCCTCATCGAATATGCACTTCCGCAGTTGCAAAATGTGGAAAGTGCTATGAATCTGACAAAGCTCCTCCGAAAGGTCTAGTTTGTATGCCACCTTGCCGACCCTGGCAATGACCCGAAACGGTCCAATATGTGACATCCCCATTTTTACGGCCTAAAAAGACCAATTTGTTTATGCTTTATTTTGAAAATCAGAGTATCTATTAATGAAATATGTTGTGGAATTTGTTCCTAGAAAAACGTGATAAATACATTATCAAAGCATTTATGAAGAAATGTATTTTTTTCCTTTTAAGACTTTGGTATGTCATCGTCAATACAGAAACATAAGCATAAACAGACCTTACATTCAAATGTACTAGTGATCTACGTCTCCTTAATCTCTCGGTGTAATGTAGCTTCATATCGACACCTGTGATACAAATAAACTGAGTGGGTCAGGTTGGGAAACTTGGTGAGTACATAGGAATTTCAATCGCACAATGTTATATATATATATATATATATATATATATATATATATATATATATATATATATATATATATATATATTAGAACTCACAAGTATACAATTTCACCATGTATAAACAACTCTTACCTCACCCTGTCAATCCTCTCAACGACACTGTCCATACCCTCGGATATAAAATTTACCTTTTTACTTATTCCATACTCTTGGATCAAGTATGTCTAATCCATGCTCTAGGATCAATAACTGTGCCCATTCTATACTCTCGGACGAGGGACAATTGACTCTGCCTCAATCAATACTCCCGGACTAAGGACAAATGACCATTTCTAATCCATGCTCTCGGATCAATGACATATTTTAAAGTTCTATTCTTCGTGTATATCTCACTCGTACTCATAAGAAGATACTACCCCAATATGCCTCATAATTAATTTTGGGTTTACTATTTATCCTAAATCATCATATATTATCAGGTATGTTCTTTAACATGTATTTCAGGAAACATCAAATAATTTGCACATAAAAATATATTTAATACTTCAATCAATACTTGTATTAAAATCATGTTCATGAAAGTGACTATGCACTCATGTTAAAGTGATGATTCCAAACTCGGGCAATTCTTCGCTTCTAACGATCCTATTTTCTTTCGACGAAACCTAGCATTATTACCGCTAAGTTTTATTCTAATATTTATTGTGACTAATTATTGGTCTAGATTTATTATTAACTTAAAGTCTACTTTCATGATCTATCAAGTAAGGAACAACCAGGTAGGATCATATTGGATGTAGGGTCCGTTTGGTATACGAAGTATATTGTTTGGAAATCTCACTTTAAGCACCTCACTAAATCACAGCCTGGACATCATCCTCGTAAGTAGATCAATTAGTATAAAGACTTGGAATCACTGATAAATATTGTTTATAGGTTCATAATAACGATATGATATTTAAATACAAGCTATATTTAAAATAGTATAGGCGTATCTCACTTATAGCAGGTTTTGCTAAAAATCGGGCTCTGCTGGAGCAGAGCTTCTAATCCAAAAGGCTCTTTTCCTCAGAGCCTTCGGGAGCTCCAGGGCTATCCTCTAGCACCTTGAGGTTACTAGGGATTTAGAGGGGTTTTGGGAGGTTTAGAGAGAAGTTAGAGTGAGAGAGAAATGGGTTTTGGTGTGAAAAATGAAGGTAACATCGCAAGGTATTTATTGGCTGAAATATTGTTCAAATCGTCGAGTTAGGGCCTCCAAATCGTTGAGTTGGTGCCACATGTCACCCTCTGGTGGCAAGTCTTGGGGAAAAAGCAATGACGTAGATTCAACCACGCCACCCTCTTTACAACAGCACCCTACCGACTTCTAAACCCCGTAACTTTCGCATACTAGCTCCGTTTTCGATGTTATTTATGTCCACGTGTAGGTATTGACAAGATATGCAACTCTCCTTTTGGCTCCATCGGCTAAATCTCGACAATTTGATCGATCTTCGAATTCTAGGCTATGCACTGTTATGCTAAATCTTAGAAAAATCATAACTTTCTCATACGAAGTCAGATTTGGATGTTCTTTTTATGCACGTTCTCGGTTTAACGTATACTAAGAATTTTGTTTAGATTTATAAGGTTAAAAGGTAATTTATCAAAAATTCACTTTTTACGTTATGCAGTGCTGTGTCGGTTTAGCCGTTAAACTTCGATGAGTCATAACTTCTTCGTTATAGCTCGAATTTCAGCGTTCTTTATATGTACGGAACCCTTGTGACATATACTATAACTTAGTTAATATTATTTATTCTAAATAGTATTCTATCAAAAAGTCATTTTTGATGCTTATTGTCTCCAAATTGACTAGCCCGAATCTGCGGGCGTTACAATTATCTCCCCCTTAGGATGATTACGTCCCCGAATCATCAACGAAACACGGGTGCATAATGAGTCCATAAGTTATCTCTTCATCCTAGATATTAATTGTAACTTCTATATTCCTTTGGTCCTCTTTACTGCAAGCGGTGCTCGATCTTGCACCCATTCTCTGTCTCATGTTAGACTCTTAATCATGACCTTTATGTCACAATATCGATTATTATTGGATACTCCTTCTTCTTAAAAACATAGGATAATTTCTTTGATTACCACAATAGACCAATGGGTCACGTTCTAATGTCCTCTCATCGTATGATGCAACGCTTAGACTTAGGTCTTTAGAGTCAAACTGTAACGACCCAAAAATCAAGGGTAAAATTTTCATTTTTAATATAACTAAAACATTGATACCATTTATTCCAAACATTTCAAATCATCATTAAGTAAAACATTTATCAGATTTCATCCCAAAATCATTCATTTCGGAAATCATAGGTGTGTGCACTACGATCAATCCGAGCTCTTCATTTCCAAATCGATGATACCTGAAACCAAAACTATAAACCGTAAGTACAAAGCTTAGTGAGTCTCCCAGAGCATACCATACACACAAACCACATATCACATATCATGTTGCTATAAAAGCTACCTGTATCACATTTCCTGCTAGCTATAAAAGCTACATATAACACATAAGGCATGCATACAAAAACCTGTAAGAATGCCATAGGCTACCCCACATGGTCTTTACCTAGGACTGCCATGGGCTACCCCACATGGTCTTACATCCAATGCCATAGGCTACCCCACATGGTCTTCACCTAGGACTGCCATGGGCTACCCCACATGGTCTTACATCCAATGCCACGGGCTCCTCCCGGGGTCTTCCATGCAAGTATCACAAAGACAACTAGCATAACACATATCATATAATCATTAGCATACCACTTAGCATAAAGCTAACTATCATACCACATATCTCTACTACAGCTAGTGTACCGCATAACATAAAATGGGTCGGCCTTGGTGCCTTAGACCCATTGGTATGGTGAGAAGACTCACCTCGAATGCAGAAGCTTCCTGAAGAAATCCTTAGCTGCTGCCTCGCCAGCTTCCTAAGCTGCCACTACCAATTAATATACCCAAGTTAGTAATTGGGACCCATACCATAATCCTTAATCCATGCATGGGATAAAATGTGATGGGTTTTAGGTAAAACAAATAAACTAGAAAACAATTCCTAAGTTCACATGCAGCCTACTATGGATCTATGTTTTAACTATTGAACATATAACTTTTGAATTGCAAAACAAGAACCCTAGAGGAGAGAGAGGCTATTTTCAAAAATAACTAACTAGGGTTTAAGATTTACATACCTTTCAATTTTTATAGTAAACAATTGACAATCCTCTTAATCTTGATCTTGTTCTTGATCTTGATCTTGATCTTCTTGGAAGCTTAATTAGCACCACAAATGTAATGCGTCTAATGGAATCACACCCAAGAACTAGCAAGAAGGAAACTAGAAGGAGAGAGAGGGATTATGCAATTTCAGCCTAGGTTTTCTTCCAAAGTAGGAGTGGCCGATTTTACGAGCTGGTAGGCTCCTTATTTAGTTGAGGGATCTAGGGTTTAAGGAAAACCCTAATGCTCCTTTTTGCTTAGGACCTAAGCAAACCCAAGGGCCTTATCTAAAACCCCTTGGACGAAATCCTTAGGGTTTCCCCTATAGATTTCGTCCACCTCCTTCCAAGGAGGTTCTGGAGCCTTCCACATAACTATCTGATAATTGCAAACTAGTCCCTACACTTTATAATTAATACTTTTAACCCCAAAATTAATTCTGATTAATTTCTGGCTAACTATTAATTAAACATAATGATTCCTAATTAATATATTAATCTTTTAACATATTAATAAATCATTTATATTGATTTATTAATCTTATAATAAATCAATATCTTTCCTTTCATAATTTCCTTGTCCAAGTTGCAAGGTTTGAGGGCAACCCAAAAGGACTGTGCTGCTATTAATTCAAGTAGATACCAATTATAGTTATGGGCTTAGACACCTAATCCAACAGTCTCCCACTTGGATAAGTCTGTAACTATGATTGCTAGTATGACTTCTAGATTTGATCAACAAATTATAGCTTCCAAAAGTTGTTGTCGAACTCTGACCCAGTCAGTTACGTGTCCTAAGATAAGTGATCACATGACCCTTCGTTCTACTAGATATCCCTAGACATAAGACATGGAATACAATCAATCTCTTTGT
This sequence comes from Lactuca serriola, assembly GCF_051521515.1. NCBI lineage: Eukaryota > Viridiplantae > Streptophyta > Magnoliopsida > Asterales > Asteraceae > Lactuca > Lactuca serriola. The sequence continues at coordinate 159,753,882 of NC_136416.1, read as the reverse complement.
CCATAATCTATGTTTCCCGATTTCTGATTTGTGATGATATAGGACTTCTAATCGAACACATCAATTTATTCCTGGCTAGGCCTAGCACAAAAGTCAACACCAAATCATCGAGGGGCCCACAGATATCGCTTTTCCCGTTAGGGCAAAAGGAACGAATAAACATTGACTCATATGCTTGTATCTTTTACTCATCAAACCATACATGACAATACGTTTTATAACACCAAGTCACTGATGCGTTTTCGTATCATCAATGTATAGCCGACTTGCAAATTACAAGTCATATATCTCTGTTTCAAGATCATATATATTATCATCTCAGTATTACCCGTGATGAATTCCATGAAGTAATATGTCACACCCCCAAACCTGAACGGCGGAAACGTTCGGGGGCGGATGACTTCATGTGGTAACGTAACAAATGAATACATAGTAAAGAAAGCAATACAACCATCATATATATAATTGAAAGTTTACATTTGTCAAAAGTTACATGTTCAAAACCAATTACAAATATGATGTCAAAATATGAGATTAAACTGGCGCCGCAACATCCCTTCATCAAAAACATAATGATACCTGTAGTTACTGAATCCCTTGGACATACAAGTAATTTTGAAAGAGTAGATCAGCATTTAAGCTGGTGAGTTTCATAAGTATTTAATGACAATGTTTGTATGAAATGAAATGTCTTGTCCTTGTTTGTTTGTTTTTAAAAAATCCTATATTTTCTACTAGTATAAATGTAGTCTTCCTTCAAGACCAAAGTTTGTTTCCTAAAATGTATGTAACTGTAAAAATAACCAATATGTTTGAAAACCTCGTAAATCAATGTATTTTTAATACCTTCTGGGAGTTTTATAACCATACTATTGACTCGGAATGCCTATACAAAAACGTTCTTCAGGCGTTGGAATGTTATGACGTTTGTCACCCCAAACGGTGGACTGTAGCTAACAGTCAGGGCACGGGTTGTCAAGCCCGTATAGATCTATACACAAACACCATGCTCCCCCTCCAAGGGATTCTGGTATATAATACAGGACTTGAAATGCGTACTCGAACGTACGTGAAGTTAATGTCTCACAGAACCGTAGTATAAAAACAAATTTACGTGTTGAAATGTTCGTTTGTTATTGTACATGAAAGTGATTTCTTGAAAATCGTGTTTCTAGTATGTAAAAGTTAGCAATATCCTCATAAAACTATACCTATTATAGTTTTCTAAAAGTGTGCCTCGTTTGTTTTAGAATATCTAGAAAAGGAATCACTTGTTATGAAAGCATAGATTTTTGTAGAGTCTAAGATAGACACAATATACTTTAAATCTAGGAAAAATGTTTAGTTTATACATGCATTACAACAATTTATAGTTTTAAAGATAGAATGCTATTGTAATATATTTTGTATACGGGAGTTCCCTATAAAGTTTATAAATCACATATGATTCTACTAAATAAAAGCGTATAAAAATCTTTATATATATATATATATATATAACACCCGATAGTAGTCGTGTGTTTTACTTGTATTTCCCCCCTTAGAAAGCATGTAAAAGCGTTTAGAATATTTAAAAAGGGTTAATTAAGGGGTATGAACTCACTTGAAAGTTTGAAGATAGCGAGATGGAAAACCGGGCAGAGTTTCGTCTTGGGAAACGGATTATTCTCGGGATTCTCGGGAATCTCGGGAGTAAAATCGACCTTCGGGACTTGAGCAAAATGACCAGGGCTTCGGGGTAGTGAGGGCACGGAAAACGAGGTAAAATGCAAGAAAAGTGAGAGAGAATGAGAAATTTTTCCGGGAACCCTCGCATCTCTATTTATAGGAGGCCGGAACCGCCTCGGTACACGGGGCGTACACGTACGTCATGCATGACCGAGTCCTCGACTGCCTCGGACTTCGGGTGGGACGGGGGGGTAGGCTCGCATAGGGGCGACGTGGACAATCCGAGGCCAAGGCCTTCGCGTACGCGGGGCGTACGGGGTTACGCGGCGCGTAACTCGGATGAGTACGCTGACTCCCCCTTCGGATAATACCGGATTTTTAATTAAATAAATATATATTTTATTTAATAAACTTCAAAAATTCATATCTTCTTCATACGAACTCCATTTTCGACGTTCTTTATATCCCCGCGAAGGTGAGACCATACTCTACAACTTTCGTTTAGATTCCATCGGCAAATTCTAAAATTATTTTTATTATTTATTTATAAAATGTCGTGATTAAGAAATTTCTTTAAACAATTCATAACTTCTTTATCTGACGTCGGTTTTTGCCAGACTTTTTACCGCTGAAATACCAATGTCGAGACCTTCGATTCTCTTTTAGGTCATTCCGGCCAAAAGTCGCTCGATCTCCGATTCGAGTTTTTAGTTGTCTGTTGCTAAGCCGAATTTGGAAAAATCTTAACTTCAATATACGAAGCCGGGTTTTGGGCCTTCCTTTTATGTACGATCCCGGTTTAATGATATAAAACATAGTAGGTAGTTAAATAGAAACTTTTTGGACATTTTATTATCAACGTTAATTTTATTAACTCAAAAGTGGTTACAATACTTGACCTATTAGGCCATTACAAAGAGTTGAAATATCGGGTTGTCACATCATCCCCCCGTTAGAGGGAATTTCGTCCCGAAATTTAAAGTAGTAAAGACACTAGTGAACATGAAAGAGATGAGGGTACTTTTGTTTCATCTGATCTTCGCGTTCCCATGTGAATTCAGGTCCCCGCTTGGCGTTCCAGCGAACCTTCACGATGGGTATGCGACTTTGTTTTGTTTGTTTGACCTCTCGGTCCATGATTTCTACTGGTTCTTCCACAAAGTTGAGGCTCTCGTTGATCTCGATTTCGTCGAGTGGAATAACAAGAGTTTCATCGGACAGACACTTTTTCAAGTTTGAGACGTGGAAGGTTGGATGTATGTTACTAAGTTCACGCGGTAGGTTAAGCTTGTAAGCCACAGGGCCGATTCTGGCAAGAATCTCGAAAGGCCCTATGTATCTTGGATTTAGTTTCCCCCGCTTTCCAAAGCGTATTAAACCCTTCCACAGTGAGACCTTTAATAAAACGTGGTCTCCTACCTGGAATTCCAAAGGTCTCCTCCTTTGGTCAGCGTAGCTTTTCTGTCGGTCTTTAGAGGCTTTCAATCGTTCACGAATCTGAACGATCTTCTCTGTCGTTTCTCGTATGATTTCCGGACCGGTGAGAGTGCTTTCAGGAACGCTTCCTTTAGCTAACTAGGTATCGCCAACTTCAATCCAGCACAGAGGGGATCTGCACTTTCGACCATAGAGGGCTTCGAACGGAGCAGCCTTTATGCTTGTATGATAACTATTATTGTACGAAAATTCGACAAGGGGTAAATGGATATCCCATGCCTTTCCAAAGTCAATCACACAGGCTCTCAGCATATCTTCTAAAGTATGTATCGTTCTCTCACTCTGCCCGTCTGTTTGTGGGTGGTAGGCTGTACTCATGTCTAGCTTAGTCCCCAGGGAACCTTGTAGTGACTGCCAGAATCTTGAAGTGAATCTACTATCTCGGTCGGAGATAATGGATATCGGAACACCATGCAGTCGCACTACTTCCCTTAAGTAAGTTCTTGTAAGCTTTTCCATTTTTTCAGTCTCCTTGATGGGTAGGAAATGCACGAATTTGGTCAATCTGTCGACGATGACCCATATGGTATCGAGTCCACCCGTCGTCTTGGGTAACTTGGTTATGAAGTCCATAGTAATTCGTTCCCATTTCCATTCTGGTATCTCTGGTTGTTGTAGTAATCCTGACGGTTTTTTATACTCGACCTTAACCTTAGCGCAAGTAAGGCATTTACTTACGAAGGTAGCAATTTCTGCCTTCATGTTAGGCCACCAGTACAAATTCTTAAGATCCAGATACATCTTATCTGAACCCGGGTGAACAGAATACCTCGTGTTGTGTGCTTCAGTCATTACTACGTCTCTGAACCCGCCATGTTTCGGCTTCCAGATTCGGTCCATAAGATAATATGCTCCGCCACCTTGACTTCTAGATTCTTTTCCATTCCTCACAGGGATTCACCCGCCACATTTTCAGGTCGCAAAGCTTCCACTTGTGCCTCCTTAATTTGCGTGGATAAGTGGGAATGGATAGTCATAGTCAGAGATTTGACCCTCCGACCAGTGTATTCCTTTCGACTGAGGGCGTCAGCTACTACGTTGGGCTTGCCAGGATGATAACGAATTTCACATTCGTAGTCATTGAGTAACTCAACCCATCGTCGTTGCCGCATGCTGAGTTCCTTCTGATCAAAAATGTGTTGAAGGCTCTTGTGATCGGTGAAAATAGTGCTCTTTGTTCCGTATAAGTAGTGTCTCCAGATCTTCAGAGCAAATACTACTGCTCCTAACTCGAGATCGTGTGTCGTATAGTTCACTTCGTGCGTCTTAAGCTGTCGGGAAGCATAAGCAATAACTTTCCCTCTCTGCATAAGAACACAACCAAGTCCTTGATTTGACGCATCGCAATACACTACGAAGTCTTTTATCCCTTCGGGGAGGGATAGTATCGGTGCGGTGCACAAGCCCTGTTTTAGTGTTTGGAACGCCTTTTCTTGTTTCGCTTCCCAGTCAAAGACCACGCCTTTCTGGATTAATGTAGTAAGAGGTTTCGCAATGCTAGAGAAGTTCTTTATGAATCTGCGATAGTAGCCAGCGAGACCTAGAAATTGACGAATTTTTGTAGGTGTATTTGGTGCCGACCAGTTCTCGATGGCCTTGATTTTGGAGGGGTCCACGTGTATCCCTTTCTCGCTAACAACGTGGCCCAAAAATTCGACTCTTCGAATCCAAAATTCGCATTTAGAGAACTTCGCATAGAGTTTCTCCGATCGCAGTGTTTCTAGGACCTTTCGTAGGTGTCGACTATGCTCTTCCTTACTTCGGGAGTAGATAAGTATATCATCGATAAAGACGATGACGAACCGATCTAAGTAGGGACGACATACCCTATTCATTAGGTCCATAAATACTGTTAGTGCGTTGGTTAATCCAAATGGCATTACTACAAATTCGTAGTGCCCATAACGAGTTTGGAAAGCTGTCTTGGGAATATCCCCCTCAAGTACCCGTAATTGGTGATATCCGGATCGCAGATCTATCTTCGAGAAGTAGTTTGCTCCTTGGAGTTGATCGAATAGGTCGTCAATACGGGGTAGAGGGTAACGGTTCTTGACAGTAAGTTTGTTCAGCTCTCTGTAGTCGATGCACATACGGAACGATCCGTCTTTCTTCTTTACGAACAAGACCGGTGCTCCCCAAGGTGAGAAACTTGGTCTTATGAATCCTTTTTGAAGGAGTTCATTAAGTTGACTGGAAAGTTCTTGCATCTCTGCTGGTGCTAGACGATAAGGCGATTTCGCTACTGGGGTAGCCCCTGGAACTAAGTCGATTCTGAATTCGACTTGGCGTTGTGGTGGTAATCCTGGTAGTTCTTCTGGAAAGATATCGGGAAAGTCGCGTACTTCTGGAATGTTCTTGATGTCCTTCAGTTCCTTGCTTGTATCGACGATGTGCGCTAGGAATGCTCGACAATCCTTCCGTAAACACTTTCGAGCTTGGATGCACGAAATGATACGAAGGTTCGTACTTGATTTGTCGCCGTAAATCACTAATGTCTCGTTGTTAGGGAGATTAAGACGAACTGCTTTTTCAAAACACATGATGTCGGCGCGAAGAAGACTTAACCAATCCATGCCGACTATGACGTCGAAACTTTTAATAGGGACCGGCATGAGATTGATTGGGAAAGAATGACCGTCTAAAGTTAACGTACAGTCCTTGTATATGTAGTTAGTGTTTTCGGTTTTTCCGTTGGCCATCTCTACAGTGAATGATTTTTCTAGCTTGCTAGGTTTAGGTTTAAGTAAGTGAATAAAGTTTTGACTCACGAAGCTTCTCACCGCTCCACTATCGAATAATATGCATGCATATGAATTATCGAGGAGGAACGTACCAGCAACTACAGTTGGGTCAGCTATAGCTTCATCGTGGCCTATAGTCAAAACTCGTCCCACACCGCCGGTGCCTGCTGCCTTAGGGCAGTTCCTCTTGTAGTGGCCCACCTCGCCACAACCGTAGCAAGTCTGGCCTATACCCGCACTGGGAACTTGAGTGATCGGCTTTGCGGGATCCTTGCAGAAACGGGTTGTGTGTCCCTTTATGTTGCAGTTGGCGCACTGCATTTCCCGACAAGGTCTATGGTGGTGGTAAGTGCATTTGGTGCACTTTGGACGGTTACCTTCATAAGGCTTTGTTGTGTAGGTATTTGTAGGAGCTGTAGTAGGTATCGTGGTAGCATTCACTGAAACCAGTTGTTTCTTTGCGGATTCTTGGGAAGACCCACCCTTCCCTTTATTCCACACTCTCTTCCTGTTGTTGTTGCTGTTGTTGTTGTTGTTGTTGTTGTTGTTGTTGTGGTTGTTGTTGTTGTGGTTGTTGTTTCCTCTCTGTGGTTCTGGTGTAGAAATGGTTGAGTTCTGATGGCCTCCGTAGTCAATCAGAGATTGTGCCAGTTCCTTAGCACTTTCAAAGGTGTCAAGTTTGGAAGCTAACACGCTTAACCGTATTTGGGTCGTCAGCCCCCATATGTACCTCTCTATTTTCTTGCTTTCAGGAGCAATCATATCTGGGCAAAGGATTGCCAGTTCGTAGAATCTGTTGGTATATGTTGCGATGTCGGTACCAACCATTCCGAGAGTCCAGAGTTCATGTTCGAACTTTTGAATCTCTCCCCGTGGGCAGTATTCTCTCATCATCATGGCTTTGAGACTCTCCCAGCTTATGGAGCTTGCCACTATTAGAGTAAGTACTTTAACGTGGCCGTTCCACCAAGTTAAAGCTCTATCAATGAGTGTGAAGGTTGCAAATTTGACTTTGCTGTGCTCGGGGCAGGAGCAGATTTCAAAGACTGATTCTGTCCTTTCAATCCACTGTCTCAGAGCCATCACACCACCAGTTCCATAAAACATACGGGGTTTGGCATTAGTAAAGTCCTTATAAGTGCATTCTCGGGGTTTCCCATGACTCTCGCCATGGTTGGATAAGTGTGTGTCAGTTCTCGAGTCATTAGTACTCGAGTTATTGAGCTGTGACATGGCAGCTGCTACCGCTGCGGTGACTGCTGCTTGGAACATGACAGCATCAAATTGAGGAGGTGAAGGTGGTGATATCGGTGTTTCATTGATAGGGTTATGCCTGGTATTCCTGCGTGGCGGCATCTTTAACTATACGTTTAAAAGATGATGATATGGATAAGAATAAGTGACAAATGAATGTGTCTCATGAACCAAATTGCCATGGTTCAACAACAGATGATAGCATAGAAAAATGAAAGTTATTTGTAAGACTGAAAGTATGAAACAAGTATTTGGTTTCTCGATGACTTTTCAAGGTTTGAACGAAATACTCAACGTAGTAATAATAGTGTCACTTATATTAATATAAAAGTTGATACAACGATCATGAAAATTTGACCCTTATAAGGGTCTCCGATTACAAAGTTCAAGAAATTTAAAGACTTTTAGCCGAGGTCCTAAGTTATAACAAAATTTGAGGTTTTCACAAGTACTACTTGTGACGTGTGTTGCGCTTGGAGCTCGATTCTACATCTGATTGCTTCGACTCCATAAGACGCCTATCAAAGGCGACTTGTTGTTCCCTCAATTCTGCGAAGGCTGCATTCGCTTGTGCTTGGAATGCTTCGGCGCGGAGGTGGATGTCATTCTGCAACATCTCTAGGAGGTTGATATCGGCCGTGTGGATTTGTACTTCCACGTTGACCTCTCGGATTCGGTTTGCTTGAACCCCCGATTGGTAGGACTGGTTGGCGAGTTTGCCCACCATGACCGGGAGTGCCCGATCGGCTGAACCTCCACCGCGGACATCGTAGAAATCTCGGCACATGCCGTAGGGAGGGCGTAGACTTTGTTGTTGGCTCCAGTGGTGGAGGTGACTTCCCCAAACGGGAGTCGGTCCTTGAAAGTTCCTCCTAATGGGTGGAGGTTTGACTATTTCCGGTTCCGAGTCTGTCCCGGAGTCGTCCCCGCCATCCAACTCAATGGGCTCTTCGTCCTCCTCCGGATCCTCTTCAATCCATCCTCTGTTGCCTTGTTGTGGGTAGTAGGGGTCTCCATGCGGGTGAAATCCGGCCATTCTGACTATACGGGAATAGGGTTATAAGATTTGAATAAAATTTGAGACCTGTAATACTAATCAATCTAGTGTATGCACCAAAATACTCCTATTGTATTTAAATTGTACGTTAGATACTAGTGTCTATTTTGTTAAGTTTTGACTTGTTGCTCACTACGATCATTTCTTGACATACGTTAGTCAAATTTCGGATAAACATAGTTGATCAGACTATATTCGTCCCAAATTTGATTACATATCTCGAAAATTAGTCGTACTGTCCAACTTGTCCTAAAACTTTTTGTATAGTTCTTATCATAAAAATGTGTCGTTGCATGCATGTATTTTGGATTTTTATAACGTAAAATAATCTATTTATGTGAAATAAGGATTTTAGGTACAAAAACTTTTATCAGAGACTTTGAGTCCCTAAGCATTTATAGTTTGTATATCTTATGAGGTTCGATATACTTAGTTCACTATAAACATTGGTCTGATACCAATCTGTCACACCCCCAAACCTGAACAGCGGAAACGTTCGAGGGCGGATGACTTCATGTGGTAACGTAACAAATGAATACATAGTAAAGAAAGCAATACAACCATCATATATATATATAATTGAAAGTTTACATTTGTCAAAAGTTACATGTTCAAAACCAATTACAAATATGATGTCAAAATATGAGATTAAACTGGCGCCGCAGCATCGCTTCATCAAAAACATAATAATACCTATAGTTACTGAATCCCTTGGACATACAAGTAATTTTGAAAGAGTAGATCAGCATTTAAGCTGGTGAGTTTCATAAGTATTTAATGACAATGTTTGTATGAAATGAAATGTCATGTCCTTGTTTGTTTGTTTTTAAAAAATCCTATATTTTCTACTAGTATAAATGTAATCTTCCTTCAAGACCAAAGTTTGTTTCCTAAAATGTATGTAAGTGTAAAAATAACCAGTATGTTTGAAAACCTCGTAAATCAATGTATTTTTAATACCTCCTGTGAGTTTTATAACCATACTATTGACTCGGTATGCCTATACACAATGTTCTTCAGGCGTTGGAATGTTATGACGTTTGTCACCCCAAACGGTGGACTGTAGCTAACAGTGAGGGCACGGGTTGTCAAGCCCGTATAGATCTATACACAAACACCATGCTCCCCCTCCAAGGGATTCTGGTATATAATACAGGACTTGAAATGCGTACTCGAACGTACATGAAGTTAATGTCTCACAGAACCGTAGTATACAAACAGATTTACATGTTGAAATGTTCGTTTGTTATTGTACATGAAAGTGATTTCTTGAAAACCGTGTTTCTAGTATGTAAAAGTTAGCAATATCCTCATAAAACTATACCTATTATAGTTTTCTAAAAGTTTGCCTCGTTTGTTTTAGAATATCTAGAAAAGGAATCACTTGTTATGAAAGCATAGATTTTTGTAGAGTCTAAGATAGACACAATATACTTTAAATCTAGGAAAAATGTTTAGTTTATACATGCATTATTTATAGTTTTAAAGATAGAATGTTGTTGTAATATATTTTGTATACGGGAGTTCCCTATAAAGTTTATAAATCACATATGATTCTACTAAATAAAAACGTATAAAAATCTTTATATATATAACACCCGATAGTAGTCGTGTGTTTTACTTGTATTTCCCCCCTTAGAAAGCATGTAAAAGCGTTTAGAATATTTAAAAAGGGTTAATTAAGGGGTATGAACTCACTTGAAAGTTTGAAGATAGCGAGATGGAAAACCGGGCAAAGTTTCGTCTTGGGAAACGGATTATTCTCGGGATTCTCGGGAATCTCGGGAGTAAAATCGACCTTCGGGACTTGAGCAAAATGACCAGGGCTTCAGGGTAGTGAGGGCACGGAAAACGAGGTAAAATGCAAGAAAAGTGAGAGAGAATGAGAAATTTTTCCGGGAACCCTCGCATCTCTATTTATAGGAGGCCGGAACCGCCTCGGTACGCGGGGCGTACGCGTACGTCATGCATGACCGAGTCCTCGACTGCCTCGGACTTCGGGTGGGACGGGGGGGTAGGCTCGCATAGGGGCGACGTGGACGATCCGAGGCCAAGGCCTTCGCGTACGCGGGGCGTATGGGGTTACGCGGCGCGTAATTCGGATGAGTACGCTGACTCCCCCTTCGGATAATACCGGATTTTTAATTAAATAAATATATATTTTATTTAATAAACTTCAAAAATTCATATCTTCTTCATACGAACTCCATTTTCGACGTTCTTTATATCCCCGCGAATGTGAGACCATACTCTACAACTTTCGTTTAGATTGCATCAGCAAATTCCGAAATTATTTTTATTATTTATTTATAAAATGTCGTGATTAAGAAATTTCTTTAAACAATTCATAACTTCTTTATCTGACGTCGGTTTTTGCCAGACTTTTTACCGCTGAAATACCAATGTCGAGACCTTCGATTCTCTTTTAGGTCATTCCGGCCAAAAGTCGTTCGATCTCCGATTCGAGTTTTTAGTTGTCTGTTGCTAAGCCGAATTTGGAAAAATCTTAACTTCAATACACGAAGCCGGGTTTTGGGCCTTCTTTTTACGTACGATCCCGGTTTAATGATATAAAACATAGTAGGTAGTTAAATAGAAACTTTTTGGACATTTTATTATCAACATTAATTTTATTAACTCAAAAGTGGTTACAATACTTGACCTATTAGGCCATTACAAAGAGTTGAAATATCGGGTTGTCACATAATACTCTGAGCGTGGGTTTATCCAATACTCAAATCTCTCTCTCTGAGTACTCATGAACATTGCAGTAATTCTATTGCTTTGTCTATCCTTAGACAATCTGCAATCCAATTCATAACAGTCTTAATTCACTACTTACTTCCAAAAGTACGAGCGGCTATGGAGTTTGAATAATCATATTATTCAGGAAGTAAAACATGCAAAATATGAAACACAATAGTAAACAATTGACAAAAGGCAGTAAACAAACTCATAAATAATACTTTATTATTTAATCACCAAAAGTCAATTACATTTACTTTGTAACAAGTTGCTGAACTAGACTAATCTAACTACTAAAACTAATATCATCTTTCAGCCCTATGCTTCGAGCATGCTGAATATGCTTAGCCCTACTCAGACCCTTTGTGAGGGGGTCTGTTGGGTTATCTTCAGATGACACCCTCTTTACAACAAGATGGCCTTCTTCTACTCTATGCCTGATGAAATGGTACTTTCTGTCGATATGTCTGGTCTTACCATAGTCTCTGGGTTCCTTAGTTAAGGCAACCGCTCCCTCATTATTGCAGAATAGTTCCATAGGCTCCTGGATGGTTGGAACAACTCTGAGATCCCCAATGAAGTTCCTCAACCAAGCTGCTTCTTTAGACGCTTCGCTCGCTGCTATGTACTCTGATTCACAAGTAGAATTAGCCACCGTATCTTGGTTGGAACTTTTCCAAGTAACTGCTCCTCCATTCAGTAGAAATACTCAACCAGATTGAGAACGGAAGTTATCTCTATCTGTTTGAAAGCTGGCATCACCGTAACCATTTACTCTCAAAGTATCATTGCCACCAAGTACAAGGACCCAATCCTTCGTTCTTCGCAAATACTGGAGTATATTCTTTACTGCTATCCAATGAGCTCTACCTGGGTTTCCCTGATAGTGACTGACCATGCTCAAAGAAAAGGCCACATCAGGGCGAGTACATGTCATAGCATACATGATCGATCCGACAGCGGAAGCATAAGGTACATGACTCATGTCAGCTATTTCCTCATCTGTACTAGGGCATTGAGTCTTACTCAATTTTGTGCTGCTCTGGATAGGTAGCTCTCCCTTCTTGGAATTTTCCATACTAAACCTCTTTAGTACCTTATCCAAGTATGTGCTCTAACTAAGTCCAATTAGTCTCTTCTTTCTATCTCTCAATATCCTAATCCCAAGAATATAGGCGGCTTCTCCTAGGTCTTTCATGGAAAAACACTTTCCAAGCCAAGACTTAACTTCGTTCAAGGTTGGAATGTCATTACCAATGAGTAATATGTCATTGACATATAACACCAGAAAAGTTACTATACTCCCACTAGCCTTGATATACACACAAAACTCATCTTCACTTCTAGAGAACCCAAACTCTTTGACTTTCTCATGGAAGCAAAGATTCTAGCTGCGAGATGTTTTTTTCAACCCATAAATGGATTTCTCAAGCTTACACACTCTATTAGGAAACTTTGTATCAACAAAACCCTCCGACTGATTCATGTAAACATCCTTAGCCAACTTCCCGTTAAGGAATGCAGTCTTGACATCCATTTACCAGATTTCATAGTCATGAAAGGCAGCTATGGCAAGCAATATCCTGATAGATTTAATCTTGGCTACTGGCGAGAAAGTTTCATCATAGTCAACCCCTGGGGTTTGTGTGAAACCTTTTGCAACCAGTCTAGCCTTGAATGTGTGTACATTCACATCCATGTTTGTCTTCTTCTTGAAGATCCATTTGCACCCAACTGTCTTACGACCCGGTGCGTTATCAACCAAATTCCAAACTTGGTTGTCATACATGGACTTTATCTCGCTGTTCATTGCCTCTTTCCATTTGGAAGCCTCTGGGCCTGTCATTGCTTCCTTATAAGAGACTGGTTCATCTAAATTCACCAGTATCCTATAACTGATGAATGTGTCACCGTCTGAAGTAATATGAAAACAATACAACTCAGGTGGCACACTCACCCTAGTGGATCTTCGAAGAGGTAATGATTTATCAACTGGTTCAAGAGGAACTGTTTCCTCTGGTTGAGTGCTAGTGTCATCTAAGGTTCCTTCATTATTTGACTCTTTAATCTCTTCAAGGTCAATGATACTCCTACTGTCCTCTTTGAATATGAGCTCTCTTTCTAGAAAGACTCCTCTTCGAGCTACAAACACCACGTTGTCACTAGGTCTGTAGAAAAAATATCCAAAAGACTGTTTTGGCTAACCAATAAAAACACATTTCTCACTTCTTGCTGCTAGCTTGTCGTGAGTCTCTCGTCTTATGAAAGCTTCACAGCCCCAGACTTTAATATGTGCTAACGAGGGAACTTTCCTTGTCCACATTTCGTGAGGTGTTTTGGCAACCTTCTTTGTTGGGACAAGATTTGGGATGTGGGCGGCTGTTTCTAAGGCATAGCCCCATAAATGAATTGGAAGTGGAGCATGACTCATCATAGAACGAACCATGTCTAACAAGGTTCGATTACGCCTACCATTTAACTATGGTGTCCTAGGAGGAGTCAATTGTGAGACTATCCCCCATTCCTTTAGATAGTTGTTAAACTCAATGCTAAGATACTCTCCACCTCTATCGGATCTAAGTATCTTTATTTTCCTGCCTAATTGATTTTTGACCTCATGTTTAAACTCTTTGAACTTTTCAAAGGTTTCTGACTTATGTTTGATTAAGTATACATAACCATATATACTATAATCATCAGTGAAAGTCACATAAAATCAATTAGCATCTCTTGTGATTGATCTGGAGGGTCCACAAACTATTGGATTAGTGTCTAAGTCCATAACTATTTTGGTATGTACTTGATCCGATGGTGCATGGTCCTTTTGGGTTGCCTTTACCATAGCAATATGTAGGATGAATTAAGGAGAGAAAGGTTTAATTATAATTTATTAATATATTATAAGAATAATATATTAAAGGAGAAATCATACTGTTTAATTAATATTAGTCAAGAATTAATTTTGTGGCTAAAAGAGATTAATTAAACTTAGGGGACTGGATTTGTAATTATGAGATAATTACAATTGGGCTATGGATTACTTAATAATATATAGATTGGACGAATTCTATGGGGAAGCCCATTAGAAATCGTCCAAGGGATATGTTAAAGGAATTCATGGGCTGCTTAGGGCTTAAGCAGTCAGATTAGGGTTTCCTAGTTGAAAAAACCCTAATAGCCTACCTATATAAAGGAACCCTATTGCCCCAAAACGTGGCTAAGACTCCCTCTAGGGTTTGTAGACGTTTTTGGCTGCCTCCTCTCTTCTCCTCTTCATCTAAGTTTCTCTTGGTGTTTGTGACTCCATTAGAGGTGCAACATTTGAGACACTAAGCTTTCTGAAGCCAAGGATTGATTGTTATTGCTATATAACAATCAAAGGTAAGATCTAAACCCTATTTTATGTTAATATGATTAATTGTATGCTAGATCTAGGGTTCACAGCTTTGGATATTCAATTGCATGTTCATTAGACAAACTAGATCCAAAAGCTATTAGGGTTTGCATGTACACCATAGGAATGATGTATTGCTCAAAACCCATCAATGGTATCAGAGCCATGGCTGTTTGTTTGATGTATTTGATGCTATTATGGATTATCCTTGCTTAAAGATTCAAATTTAGGGTTTCTCGGGGCTGGACTCGCCGAGTCCATGGTGAACTCGACAAGTCCATGTCTGACTCGGCGAGTCAGCTGGTTAGAAAGAGGAAAAATCTGGATTTTGTGCTTCTTTGGCTGTGGGATAGTTACCAAAACGTTTTCTATTGATATAACTTAGATTTTTATGATATTGGGTGATTATCTTTGCCAAAATTAAAGATAACTTCATATTAGTTAAATAATTATTTCCTTATATGATTAGATTTAATTATTTGGATTATGTGGTGAATTATCTTGCAAGAATTTGGACTAGGTCAAATTACATAACCACCAATTAATTGTTAATTGCCTTATTTGAATTTTGTGATCTAGAATATTCTTGATAAAGTTTGGAAAAGTTTCAAATTAATCCCTTTAGGTTTTATAGTTTAAATTTGAACTTAAAAGTTTTGTTTTTGAAATTTAAATAAGTTAAACCTTAATGTTTTGAAATGTTTCAAAACTTGCCCTCAAGTTTTGGAATTTAAAAGTTGATTAAAAGTTTAATTTTGAAAAATGTTAATTTCTAAAACCCTAGTATTTTGAAAAGTTCAAATTACACCCTTATGTTTTTATTAATTAATTATAGTGTATAATTAAAGGAGATTTAATAAACCCATAAAGTTTTGGTTCACATTTAATTAAATTAAAAGTATAATTTATTAAATTAGACCACCTAGTATTTTAAAAGTGTAAAATACACCCTATACTATATATAACATTAAAAGTCTAGTATTATATATGTATGAGTAAACTGTTAGTCTTACCGTTAGTAGGCCTCATTCACGAAGCTGGTCTATAAGGGGTGTTTAAGGAAATTGCCTATAAAATGGCGATTGAATAGGTATCCACTCTTACCAACCGCACTGGGTCGTTAGCCAAACGGGTAGGATAGGTCAGAAACCTTCCATTATAAGTATAATGAAGTACAAAAGTAACTAAATGCTTTTACAAAATTCCTAATCTTAGTTACTTTAGGCAAAAGTGAATTGATGCAATTCCATGAAATTACACTTTGTGCCCTTGCGAAGACGTTAGTGGAGCATGTGTGGTTAACCGGCACACTAAATGGTTCTAAGCAAAGGTAGCAAAGGGTGACTCATTGTTTGTCATAGTTTGGTGGAGCGTGTGTGGTTAACCGGCACATCGAATAGGTGACTGTAACATTTGGGGGCACCATGTAAGTTTGCATGGTTATTCACACCCTGTTTTGTGATCCTCGACATCCCAGTCACAAATCGAGGGGCATATCGAGATTTAAACATGGCATTGAAAAGTTCAATGAATCTCAAAGGATCTAGGAGTTTTCAATAGATTTAAAACTTAAAATTTCTTTGTCGTTCTTCACGGTGGAAATTGGTAAATCGCCATTTACCTACCTTCAAATATTATGCAACTAGATTACGACATCCCTCTTCTAGGTTGTAGAGTATTGTGTTGGATCCTAGCCTCGATGTTTCATTTGGGTGTCACATCGAGGATCCTAATCAACTTAACTTGAATTTTCTTCCATTTTGTAGATGTCAAAGTATGACAACTATGGTCCTCCGAAATCCCGTGGAACAAGCTTTCCACATGAAGATCATATTCCACGATTCGATCGGGGAACAAGAGATCATGCTTCACTTCCTCCACCTCCTCCAATTATTCTCCCTAACCCACAAGTTCGAAGGCTTGAAAAGTTCAAGCTCACTCAAGCCCTTTTGGCAAGTAAACATAGGAAACTTGTGTGTGTATACGTCTTAGAGATGAAGTCACACATTGATAGGTTAAGGATGTTGGGTCGAGATTTCAGGTAAGTTGGCTATTGACTGGGTTCTTCAGTCACTTCCTGAATCATATAGTGAGTTCGTTAGAGAGTACTATATGATGGATCATGATGTGACCCTCATTGATTTGACATATTTGCTTATAGTTGCTGAATCAGCAATGATTTGGCGAGCTGGTCGAGCAAATTTTTTTGGTGAATCAAACTCCCAAACTTCAATGGACATTGAAGAATGGTGACATTAGAGATCCAGAAAAGGTAAATTATGAGATAGTTCCTTGTGCCATTCCAAAAGAGTCCATTTGCTTCTATTGTCAAGAGAATGGGCATTGGAGACGAAGCTGCCCTATTTACCTAAGAAATCTAAGAGATGGGAGAGTCAAAACATATGGCTCTACTTTAGGTAAAATCCATTAACTAACTCTTTTAAGTTCCTATTCTAGATTCTTAATACATGATGTGATAAGATTAGATTTTGATGTTTTGTAGGATTGAAGAAAAGAGAGGAAGCTTAAAGGAAGAAATGAGCTGAATCTAATCGTGAAGAAATGGATTTCGATCGCATTCCTTGAAGATTAGATTCTTGAGCTACTACTTGGAGTTAGAATAGATTGCTAAGAAATATGTATTAACATAGTTTTGCAAGGACAAATTTTTACGCAATAAAATAAATTTTGATTTTATATTATTTATCCTTGCAATGGTATGTATGAAAATTTGATGTTTGAATGTTTCTATAATAGCAATAATGTATTTGATTCTTAATTATGTTATTTGTGGAAATGTCGAGAATTTACCAAATAGGGAGAGTTTTTCATCGCCCAAATTTCAATTGGACAGAAACTTGGAATCATGCAACGAGTATTGTATGATGAATGAAAACCTCACATTTGGGAATTTTAGACTAATTCTTTAACAAAGTGTAAATTGAAGGACTAGGAGATGGAGTACACTAGGTCGTACGTTGATCAAGTCTACCACAAGAGTAACAAATATGTTCATCATGATTTACTAAAGTTTAGTGAATATAATTATACTTATAAGATTAAGTGTAATTCTGAGTTGATTAAAAGAGTTTTAATCAATAGCAGAATGAATAAGAAGAATCAAGTAGGCAGAAAGATAAAAGTTTCTCTATTCTAAGAAGAAGGGAGAGTACCTTTTATTATGTTTTATGATAGGTCTTAATGATTAAGAACCATATCTCAATTGATCCTCTAAGTGAGTCTTAGTGAAATTGTATGTGTAAGAAGAGGAATCGACAATTGAAGAAATGGTTCAATCAAGAATTCAATCTTACTTCGTTCCAATATCAAGTCTTAGAGTTATACTCCAAGATTGTGAAATTGAGTGACAAGTCTCAAGAAGGTTTATAACACTCAACAAATGTGGAATTTGGAAAAGTTTTCTTATTCATGCACATTTGAAATTGGTAAGTTGTGTTGTCTTGGATAAGACAAAGACCAACTAGGACCAATTATGTGAAGTGTTTTATCTTGATAAGAACGACACTAACTCTTGAATATTTGTTTTGTCAAGGAGTGTTTCTTGACAAGAGAATCTTATATGTCAAGGAGTCAGTGGGAGTCTTAATGGTCTTGAAAGGTTTCAAAACAAATCAACAATAAACCTTATCGATCATCACTAGCACACGACTTGAGGTTTATAACCTATCGTGTTGATGTTATTTTGTTTCTGTGCCATTCCAGTTGAGTTAATTATGCATGTAAGTTTTATGAGTTCTCATTTGAACGCATAAAAGGCAAGCACCTTGATCAATGAAAAGTACATTGATAGGAAAGGGTGAGTAGCTTAAATACTTGGAAGACATGGTGGGCAGCCGTGTTACCATAAGGCAAGAGATCAAGATTGAGAAAGTTCGGTCCACATGAGTTTGGATTTGTCGCAAACTCTGGTTTTGGCAAATTCGCATGGATAGGAACACATACACCATAAAAATCTAAGTGTCATAAGATTCCCTCCTTCATGAAAATGACTGTGAGGAAATGCTTTCACTAAGAGAGATCTTAAGAAGATAGTGATTGTGAAAATTATATTCTCGAATTCGATTATGGTTACGGTATCCCTTTCCATAATTCGAATTGTGAGATTTGGCAATTAGTCTAAATTGTTTAGACACACATATGAGCTATCCAAAGCAAAGGTGTATAAGTTTAAGAAGCTTTGATAAAGGATTATCAAAGCATTAGGTATTAGAAATATGAACTTAAGAAATTCAATAGGTATTGTATTCTAAATACATGTCAAAGCTAGTGGGAGCATAAGTGTTATGCTTATATGATAAAATAATCGTCATGATAGTGGGAGCATAAGTGTTATGCTTATATGATAAAATAATCGTCATGATAGTGGGAGCATAAGTGTTATGCTTGTATGATTATTATGGAAAGTATTTCAAGTTAGAAATATTAATTATAGAAAATAAGAGTTATACTTTGCAAAGTCGTAAAGGGTTGAAAAGTTGTTTTGCTATAATTAAGGGAGAGAATATTGTACTTCGTTTCAAAATCTAAAGCTTCGATTGAGAAATTTTAATAAATTTAGTCAAAGGATACATAGTGTTTTCTTAAATTTCAATTATGATTACGGTATCCCTCTTCATAGTTCGAATTGTAAGAACGTGACACATAAAATATTATGGCAAGAGATTGATAAAGTATCGTATCTTTATGGAAGACATTATGCATCGTGTCCCATATGCTTCGGGTATAGGATTGATTCCAAGTGCTATTATATTTGACCATTCTAAAATTTTCCAAATGTCTAGCACATTTAGAGGGGAAAAGGACAAGAATCGGTTTTGACTAAGATAATTAAACAACTATCAAAGGACGATCCAAAGCTCGTTGAGGATTGGTCGCTTGTGAGTAGTTGGAAGTATGGTATTGGATGGACCATATCGACTTTACTATAAATAGATAAGATTCTATTAAGAATGAGTTGTCATATGGAAAATATGGAAATGTTTCGATATTGGGAGTTGGATATTGAGAGTCTATGTCTAAGTTAGCAACTTTTATGCAAGAAGGATGTTCAAAGGAATGTACTTTGAGTGAGAGACATCACGTCTATGGAATTGTCTTGTAACAATCTCCAATAGAGGACTTTGTAATTTCATTGGCAATAGTCATTGTGACTTTTGTGCTATGACATTACGAAAGGATTGTTGCATAAAATGTTAGAATCTAGCATATTCTAATAATAACAAGAACATTGTGTTCTTACACTCATGATAAGGATTGGGAGTTGTGAAATGAGTATAATTGGAAATGTGTTCATTTGATCTATTTCACAAAGTTAGGACCGTAGGTAAACATTGTGTGCATGCTAAGAGCATGGGACAAGTGTAGTAATAATTCAAGTAATAAGTTAATTAACAGAAACAACAAATAATGAGTAATCGATATGGTGATGAATAAAAGGTGTTTTATTTATACTCAAAGGTTTGGGACCATATAGGATTAGTATTATTCTTGTGTTTCACTTTGCATGTTTTGACTTCCTGAATAATTAATTATTTCAGAATAATCAAATTATTCGAATGGTTCACAGTCGTTCATATGTTGGAAGTAGGTATGAATGAAGACTGTCATGAATTGGTTTGTAGATTGTCTAAAGTGTATTAGACATAGCAAAGGTTTGCTGCAACGTTAATGAGTGCTTATGAATATGACTTTGAGCATTGGATTAAACCCACACTCACAAGAATCACTTCATAGATTTTATCATGAGTGATTGTGAGTTGATAATATTGTATATTCTTAAAACCAAGATGTGTGAGTTGTTATTTGCTGGTCGGTTGCACGTTGATAATAAGTAAACGCACCAGTAACTTGGTGTCATAAAACTTATTGTTGTGTGTGATTCGATGAGTAAATGGAAGCAAGCATTGAGTCGAAGTTTATCAATTCCTTTTACCCAAAGTGGGATAAAAGCGATATCTTTGGGCCCCTAGATGATTTAGTGATGGCACATAAGCGCTTGGCCAAGCCGAGAGTAATTTGATGTGTTCAATTGTGGTCTGTTGTCAGTCGTCATAAATCGGAAGTCGAAAAATAGTATAGAGAGAATGATTAAAATTTATGTCTCACGTCTATACGATATCTAGAATGGAGGAATATATAATCCCTTATCTAAAGGACATGCTTCTGATAAGATCAGAGTTGACAGCGGCTTTGAAAGCTACAATTGCAGATCAGGATCTAAAGTCATACGCAAAATAGTTATTAGATTTATCCAAGTGGGAGACTGTTGGATTAGTGTCTAAGTCCATAACTATTTTGGTATGTACTTGACCCGATGGTGCATGGTCCTTTTGGGTTGCCTTCACCATAGCAATATGTATGATGAATTAAGGAGAGAAAGGTTTAATTATGATTTATTAATATATTATAAGAATAATATATTAAAGGAGAAATCATATTGGTTAATTAATATTAGTCAAGAATTAATTTTGTAACTAAAAGAGATTAATTAAACTTAGGGGATTGGATTTGTAATTATGAGATAATTACAATTGGGCTATGGATTACTTAATAATATATAGGTTGGACGAATTCTATGGGGAAGCCCATTAGAAATTGTCCAAGGGATATGTTAAAGGAATCCATGGGCTGCTTAGGGCTTAAGCAGTCAGATTAAGGTTTCCTAGTTGAAAAAACCCTAATAGCCTACTTATATAAAGGAACCATATTGCTCCAAAAACGTGGCTAAGACTCCCTCTAGGGTTTGTAGACGTTTTTGGCTGCCTCCTCTCTTCTCCTCTTCATCCAAGTTGCTCTTGGATTTTGTGACTCCATTAGAGGTGCAACATTTAAGGCACTAAGCTTGCTGAAGCCAAGGATTGATTGTTATTGCTATATAACAATCAAAGGTAAGATCTAAACCCTATTTTATGTTAATATGATTAATTGTATGCTAGATCTAGGGTTCATAGCTTTGGATATTCAATTGCATGTTCATTAGACAAACTAGATCCAAAAGCTATTAGGGTATGCATGTACACCATAGGAATGATGTATTGCTCAAAACCCATCACAAACATCTGTATGTATGAGGTCCAACAAACCTTCACCTATTTCACAAGACCCTGTGAATGGTGATTTTGCCATCTTTCCCAAAAGACAAGATTCACACACATCATCTGATTTTTGGTCAAATGATTCCAACACTCATCCTTTTGGAGTGAGAATATGCGTTTCTTGTTAATGTGTCCAAGACGACAATGCCACAAGCATGCCTTGTCTACACTATTAGACAAGTTAATATTAAACACACTATTTCCTAAGTTATCAACACAAGTCACTGTTTCATACACACCATCACAAGGTAAAGCTTCAAACATTAAAACACCATTCTTATAAACAAAAATTGAACCATTCAAATCATTACAAGATATTTAAAACCTTGTCTGAACAATGCATGAAATGCAATAATGTTTCTCGTCATCTCAGACGAATAACAACAATTCAATAAATCTAATCTAACATCATTACTAAGCAAAAGTTGATAAACTCTGATCTTGGTCACTGGTGAAGACTTCTTGTTTCCCATGATCAAGTTTATCCTTCCTCGCTCTATCTCCTCACTTTCCTTTAGCCCCTGCAAATCAGAACAGGTGTGAAACCCACATCCTGTATCAAGGACCCATGAACGAGAAGATAATGAGTTATTAGAAGAAATAGTGTAAATACTTGCCGAAGATGGATTTACTTTGCCATCTTTGATATCCTGCAGATATTGTAGGCAGGTTCTCTTCCAATGCCCTTTTTGATTGTAATAAAAGCAAACGGCTTCCTTTGGATCAGAAACATGGGGAATGGAAGCATTGGGCTTAGCTTTTGGTCCACCGCTAGATGACCCGACTTGGACCTTTGCCTTCTAGTTTTTCTTTGGAGGACCTTTCCTCTTTTTTTCCCTTTCCCTATCCAATAGCTAAAACAAGAGAACTTGCAGGTGTGGAGGCTATACTTTTACCCTTCATCCCTGCTTCAGTAATCTGCAACAAGTTGTGCAATTGGGCCAGTGTCTGCTCAGTGTTGTTCAAATGGTAAGTTAAGATAAACTGACCATAACAATCAGGCAATGAGTGCAAGACCATGTCAATGGCTAATTACTCATCAAAATGAATGTTGAGCTTGACCAAACGCTCTATGTAGCATTACATTCTTTGCACATGAGATACAACCGACTCCCCCTATTTCATCTTGCAAGCCATGAGTGACTTGACTACTTCAAACTTTTCTTGACGAGCTCGCTTATGGTACTTTTCCATAAGGTCCTTGTTCATCTCAAAAGGCCAGTAGTCCTCATAGTACCTTTGCAGTTCTGGGGACATGGTTGCGACCATGATGCATGCCACTTTGGTAGCATCATCATAGTGCTTCTTGTAGGCAGCATACTCTTCGGGAGTGGCTTTAGACTCATCAAGATCTTTGAGCTCCTTTTCAAGGACATATTCTTTGTCCACGAATCGAAGCACCATCTTGATGTTACACATCCAATCATTATAGTTAGAGCCATCCATAACGACTTTGGAGCAAATGTTGAGTAAAGAGAAGTTGTGGCTGGAGGATGATGAAGCAGAACTGTTTCCAGGAATAGGCATCTGAAAAGAAAGATAGTTTTAGTTAGATTTCAAGACACCTCAATATAATAACCCAAAGATATCATATCAAGGTTAGGATCCAACTATGACGATTTGCAACTTGGAAATGGGATGCCGAGATCCAAGTTTAAATCTCATAAAGGTAGGTGAATGACGATTCACCAATTCCACCATTAGACACAATAAACGAAGTGAAATTCCTAATTCTTTTGAGATACATTAAAACTATTCAATGACATCTTTTAATCTCGGATTATGCTCTACTATTTGTGACTGGGATACCGAGGATCACAAACTAGATGTGAATAACCATGCAAATGTGCTTGGTAACCTTATGGTCTTTATCATTAACTATTGATGTGCCGGTAAACCACACACCCTCCATCAAAATGATAATTATAAGATAGCCATTACTACTCTTTATTAGTGCCTATTAGTGTGCCGGTGATCCACACACGCTCCACCAATGACCAATAAATCATAATGTGCAATTTCATGGATTAGCATACTTTTCACATTTTTCCTAAAGTAACTAGATTTTGGATTTTTGAAAAAATATTCTAGTACTTTCTTTAATAACATTATACTTTTAATGAGATGTAGTTGTCCTATCAAATCCGTTCTACTAATGACCCTCCACTAATCAAGGAAACGGTGGGTGAGAGTGGACACCCATTCAACTACCTTTTTATAGGCAGTTTCCTTATACCCCCTTATAGACTAGCTTCATGAATGAAGCATACTAGCGATTTGACTGACCATATTCTTATACATATATAATATTTAACTTTTAATTATAATATATATAAGGTGTGTTTTAAACTTTTTTAAAACTTTGAGGTTTATATAAATTTCGAAATTAAACTATTAATTTAAATTTAAATAAACCAAATAACCAGATTTAATATTTATCTATTAATTAACTTTTAATTAATTTATTACATCTTGTAAGTATTATCTAATTAAATTAAACAATTAATTTAATCCTAATCCATATCCCTTATAGATTTCGAAAATATGGGGATAGGATAATTTCCTTATTTTTCTCAATTATCCAATTAGGCAATAATTATCCAATAAAGCAATAATTATCCAAAATAAGATAAAACCCTAAAATAAAAACTAAATTTCGAAATTCAAGGGAGGAGGCTAGGGTTTTCCAAAACCCTAACCCTAATTTCGATTAGGGTTCATGGAGGCTAGGGTTTTTTGAAAAACCCTTTGAACCAAAAACCCTAAAAACAAAACCATGGCCTTTTAGGGTTTAATAGCTATAAACCCTAATTTGCAATTCAACTATTATAGCAATTTAATTTAAAACAAAAACAATGTCTCTGATACCACTGATGGGTTTTAGGTAAAACAAATAAACTAGAAAACAATTCCTAAGTTCACATGCAACCTACTTTGGATCTATGTTTTAACTATTGAACATATAACTTTTGAATTGCAAAACAAGAACCCTAGAGGAGAGAGGCTATTTTCGAAAATAAGTAACTAGGGTTTAAGAGTTACATACCTTTCAATTGTTATAGTAAACAATTGACAATCCTCTTCATCTTGATCTTGATCTTCTTAGAAGCTTAGCACCACAAATGTAATGCCTTTAATGGAATCACACCCAAGAACTAGCAAGAAGGAAACTAGAAGGAGAGAGAGGAAGTATGCAATTTCGGCCTAGGGTTTCTTCAAAGGTAGGAGTGGCCGATTTTAGGAGCTGGGATGCTCCTTATATAGCTGAGGGATCTAGGGTTTAGGGAAAACCCTAATGCTCCTTTGCTTAGGGCCTAAGCAAACCCAAGGGCCTTATCTAAAACCCCTTGGACGAAATCCTTAGGGTTTCCCCTATACATTTCGTCCACCTCCTTCCAAGGAGGTTCTGGAGCCTTCCACTTAACTATCTGATAATTGCAAACTAGTCCCTGCACTTTATAATTAATACTTTTAACCCCAAAATTAATTCTGATTAATTTCTGGATAACTATTAATTAAACATAATGATTCCTAATTAATATATTAATCTTTTAACATATGAATAAATCATTTATATTGATTTATTAATCTTATAATAAATTAATATCTCTCCTTTCATAATTTCCTTGTCCGGTTGCTAGGTTTGAGGGCAACCCAAAAGGACTATGCTGCTATCAGTTCAAGTACATACCAATTATAGTTATAGGCTTAGACACCTAATCCAACAAAATGACCATTTTACCTCTGGCCCAATATGATCCACAACTAAGGCCCGAACCCAAAACAAAAGCCTAACATTATAATGTCCATAAAACCATCAATGGCCCAATTTTCCAAATTGGGTCCAAACCTTTCTAATGGACCTTATACTCAAGCTCAATATTCTCATTAGTCAATAATCCCGACCCAAATGGCCCACAAAGGCCCACAACAACCTAGTCCAAGAATTGGCCCAAACCGAGGCCTATAATGCGAAGTTCATTTCTATATTGGGCTATAAGGCCCAATAGGCCCAACTATTCAATTATCGGTCCAAAGATGCATTTAGGCCCAACTATCAACAAATCCATGCCCAAAACCATTAGATCCCAAAAGTTCGAAGTCCACAAAGGCCCAAGTCCTCCTGAGAGCGTACGCCCAGCGTACCTCTTCTATACGCTTAGCATACTGAGCAAAAGGACTGTACATGTAACGTACTACATAGTACACCCAGCGTACAAATAGCTCATGCACAACATCCATTAGGTGCTTAATACTTGATCCAACAAGTCCAAATCACAGATCTGAGCTATACTTAACATCTAAGCCCATAAAGTCACTGACTTGGTGACTTTCCATGCCCCGAACAAACCAAAACTCCAAAAATAGCATTCTACTTCCATAAAAGTGACCCTAACTCAAGCATGAACCCATTAAGACCATCAAGATGGCAACTTTATGCCTTAGGGACTCAAATAGCATCAAGGGTGGCAACCCCAAGCCTAAAAACGGATTTGGAACCATAAAGATCCATTCTTGGGACCAAAAGATCCAAAAACAAAACATAATAGATCTAAGCATTCAATGGTCAAGTTCAAATCTTTATACCTTTATCAAGCTGAGAATGAGTCCTAAAAGCCAGATCCATAAGCTCCTCCTTGATTCCCATCTTTGCATCAAACTTCATCTTCTTGAAAATGGGTCAAACACCCCAAAAATGGACTCCATAAGCTCAAAATGCCACCATGGATGATATATGATGATTTCTAGGGTTTAGAGGGGTGGAGGCTGAAGATATTAGGGTTAGGTTATGAGATAAGGAGTTTAAATAGGGTCCAAGACCCTAAAATAGGGTTCAGGTCTGATTGGCGTACGCCCAGCGTACCCTGAAGAACATTCGCAATCATCCTGTTTAGTACACACAACGTACTCCAAAAGTACGCCCAACGTACCGCCTTCTTCGCTAGTACGCCCAACATACTCCTTGGGTACACCCAACGTACTCGGCTAAGACTGAAACTACTAAACTTCCGAAGGTTATAACTTCTTTGTTATAAATCCGTTTTCAACAATCCTTATATCCACGGAAAGGTAACGAGAAGACCTACACTTCTATCAACTCATTTATTCCTAAATACCTTCCAAACAAATGTCCATTTTCCACAAAAACCCGAACTGCCATTTTACCAAAATACCCCTAGGCTCCAAAACACAAACCGAACACCCGGATCACTTCTAATACATCACACGCACCCAAAAGGGGATAGATCTTACCTTCCCAAGAGCCATAATCCTTATAATGACCGATCTTCGAGCCACCACCTCAGACTAGGAGTCAATTTGGAACAGTGCGTTACACAAATTCCAGAACGAAATATACCTTCCTTCATATTCGAATGCGCTATAATCATATTCTAGCATGTAGCACTTCTAGCTACAATCTTCTTACTTTAATGGCTATTCATGATACTTCTATTGATCGCTTTGATTATCTTTCACATCAATCTTTTGTCTTAAGTCAGATGCTACATCGATCTTGGTTCTCTGAACCATGTAACATACTCATCTTAGTGGGACTCGACATGAAATGACCACTAGGTTTGGAATAATAATGATCTTCTTAGTCATTACCGAAACGATGGTAACGATATACATGAACAAAATGGAATCAATTTCTAGCACCTTGGTAACCTTGAGACTTTCCTTGATCTAAGTGTGAGTCATGCGCTTCTGGTAGTATAGGCCTCTAATACCGTTCACACCTACTTCTACTCATCCCAAGTATTGTCTCACAGTCCTCCAAGTCACCATACAAGACTTTCACATAATCATTTAACACATCGGATAACATAACGAAGCTTTATATTATTTTTTGAAAAGATTACATATACGCTCAAGTTTAACCTATATTATGCCTCTAACAGGCTACACCACATCTTACTATGGCTACTTTATATCTTGATTTTCGGATATGATGTCCTCATCCTTGATTCCTCGCATCATCACCTGCTTCGTCGAGGATTAGTTGGAATGCCCTTGGCTTTGACTTTGGCGGCACATTTGGCTTCATTTCCCCTTCCCTATTCAGGCAGTCTTGATTGAAGTGTCCTTCTCCACCATACTTAAAGCAGACTTCTCTCTGGGTTGTGTATTCATGGTCATAGTGACTAGTCCTCCCTTATTTGAAGCAGGTCACCTCTTTAGGACATCTCCTAGTGTGTTTCCTTCTGCATTTGTCACACCATATTTCTTCATTACTATCCCCATACCTCTTGTTGTTGGGGTCAGACTTCAAGAACCTATTTTTCTTTTTAGATCTTGAGGATCCCTTAAACTTCCTCTTCTCGTGTACCTTAGCTCTTTCCAAAACCTTTTCCCTAAGTTGGATCTCCATATTCTTGGCTGCTCTAACAGCTTTCTTCAAGGTAGTTTCCATTTTCACTGTTGCACCAAAGTCTACTGACAATCCGTTAGCAAACCTACCTATCTTGGAGATTTCAGTCGACACCAAGTAGGGAAATAGATTCATCTTCTCAGTGAATGTGGTGGCATACTCATCAACACTCATCTTCCCTTTCTTCAGGTTCTGAAACTTGTTGTTTAGGTCTATTAGATCTATTTCTGAGCAGTATTGCATTTTCAACTACTCCATGAATGCTTCCGAAGACATCCTCAGGGCTTCTTCCCGTGGCATTGTATCTGCCAAGAACTTCCACCAACTTAAAACTCCAGTCTTTATTTTTCTGATTGCAAAGACGGTCTTTTGCTTATCATTGCAGTTGCAGCTTTCAAATACCATTTCCATCTTAGAGATCCAATCCATGATATCTATAGGCTTCGAGCTTCCAGAAAGACTTGGTGGCTTCGCACCCAAGAAGTTCTTATACGTGTGCACATCCCATTCAATCCTTCTATCTGTTTCATTCCTCCTAACCATTTAGGGTTCAATTTGGCTCACAGTCTGACTATAGCTCCCTTCATCAGATTGCTTAATGTTCAGCTCAGGTTTTTCAACAGGAATAGTAAGCCCGTCCCTATTATGTTGAAGTAAACGTCTCGTTTCCTCCATCTGACGATGCAATATCAATTTGATCATCGCTTGCACTCTTGCTATAGTGATTGGCTCAGATGCAGCCACTACTTCTAGTGCATGCTCAATCACAGGCCGTTGATTAACATTCCTATTGTCATTTCCGCTTTGGTTTCTTGCCATTTTGATCTATACACCAAATCAGACGTTGTGTGTGTAATTACGAGAATAGGAAGATTTTATTTACAATCGATGTGTAAATCCCCTAATCATTCTGAAAAGTTATATGCCAGTTCTAATACCATAATTAAACGTTTATAAATCTGAACACATAAAATTTCCAGATCCGGTCGGCAATAGATCATAGATCGTATCATATAATGCATATCGTAAATCACTTAGCACATAAAATCATTTTAGGCATCTTTCCTAAAATACGCTAGTGCTTGTGTCTATTCAGACGCACTACCTAAATTATATTAGACACACTCAACTCACAATCATCGCTTAGCATTTTAAGTTTAATTCTAGAAACAAATCCTTATTCCTAGTTCGCTTAAACTAATGCTCTGATACCAACTATGACATCCCCATTTTTATGGCCACGAAATACCGATTTGTTTATGATTTATTTTGAAAATCAGATTATCTTTTAAAGAAATATGTTGGGAATTTGTTCTCATAAAAACATGATAAATACGTTATCAAATCATTTCCGAAGAAATGTATTTTATTCCTTTTAAAACGTTGGGATTTCATCATCAATACAGAAACATAAGCATAAACAGACCTTACATTCATATACACTAGTGATCTACGTCTCCTTAATCTCTCAGTGTGATGTAGCTTCATATCAACACTTGTGATACAAATAAACTGAGTGGGTCAGGTTGGGAAACCTGGTGAGTACATTGGGATTTCAAGTGCACAATTTTTTTTATCATATATATATTTTAGAACTCACAACTATACAGTTTCACCATGTATAAACAACTCTTACCCCACCCCGTTAATCCTCTGAATGACATTGTCCATACTCTCGGATCTAAAAGTTACCTTTTTACTTATTCCATACTCTCGGGTCAAGTATGTCTAATCCATGCTCTCGGATCAATAATTGTGCCGATCCCATACTCTTGACCAGGGACAAGTGACTATGCCTCAATCCATACTCCCAGATAAATGACAAATAACTATGTCCTATCCATACTCTCGGACTAAGTACAATTGTCTATGTTTAAATCCAAACTCCCAGATTAATGACAAATAGCTATATCTTATCTATACTCTCGGACTAAGGAAAAATGAGCATGTCTAATCCATGCTCCCGGACCAATGATATATTTAAAAGTTCTATTCTCCGTGTATATCTCACTCGTACTCATAACACTACAAGAAAAAGACCCTTTTACGACGCTCAAACCACGACACTCATTGATTTATGTTACGCAAAAGAGAGTGACATTAAAAAGTGTCATCTCTTCGAAAAAAATTAAGGATATATGTCGCACATTATTCTGCGCCCTTAAATTAGTGTCTAGAAAAAACACAGAGGGCACCTATAATAAAATGCGTGTCATATAAGGATGTCGCTTTATAAATTTTAATGGAACGCGCGTTTTCAACCTTTAAGAGCTGAGCGGGAAATGAAATCCCCACAAATTAGAAAACCCGGCCTTGTTTTCATCTTCCTTCGTTTCTACTTTCTCTTTTCCATGGTTTGGTTAGTGAATTCCATAAGTTATCACACTCTAGGGATTTTTTTATAATTCTTTGGTTCAAATAATATCTCCATTTCGATCTCTCTCTCAAAACGTCAAATAGGTTGAAAAGATTTGAGATGGTGGCTCGAGGGAAAGAATAGGGAAACGACGGTGGCTCCAAAGAAAAAAAGACGCCACACCGATGACTTTAGGGATGGAAGATAACTACGATGAGTGGTCAAACCTCATGAAATTGATCCAGAATTGCTACCTTTCTCCTACCTTTCACTCCCTCCCTTCCTTTTCACCATAATCATCTTATTCATTCACAAATTTTCAACATGAAAATTGTTGCTACACATTCCAGTCATTCATATAAATCCCCAATTATTCAACTTGATTTTGAACCCTACCTACATCATCATCCTGGAAAAACCCTAGCACATCATCCCTAAAATGCCCAATAGAAATACCGATATTTAAATCCCTAAATGATTCAGATGATGATGAGAACTTGGATGAAGTCACACCTTCTTCACCTTCCCGTTCGATTTCATTGCATTGTTGATTCAAACTTTTAAGTAATTTTTCTTGATATTTTTATCCTCAGATCTCTTGAACTATCTTCAATCGGTCGCTTCAATGTCTTTAATCGATCGTTTTTTCTTCCATCACCACCGATCCTCTTCTTCTTTATTCGATTCCCAGGGATTGATTCATGAAATCGATGAGGCGACGACTTCAAAAGTTGATGGAAAGCATGTGGTGTTTTTGAAGTTCTCGGAGAAGCATATGAAGCTTCTGGATGCATTCATCCGCCGAAACCCTGGACTGCTTGAAAAATCCTTCTCCGTTATGCTGAAAGTCCCCCGTTTTATTGATTTTGACAACAAGCGGGTCTTATTTTAGATCAAAAATCAAACGTCAACATGATCACCATCACAGTCCTTTGAGAATCTCTGTAATACGTGCATACATACTTGAAGATTCATATAATCAGCTGCGAATGAGATCCACACAAGATCTAAAGGGTAGGCTCACTGTTCACTTCCAAGGAGAAGAAGGGATTGATGCAGGCGGACTTACAAAGGAATGGTATCAGCTTTTTATAGAGGGTTATTTTCGACAAGGGATCTCTACTGTTTACCACTGTTAGCAACGACTCAACATTCCAGCCAAACCCTAATTCCGTTTATCAGACAGAATATCTCTCATTGTTAGTGGACTAAAAAAAGGAGTGACTGCTAGCAGTATTGGTCTTCTTCTTCAGGCTTGCGGTCTTCGTGTCACTTCAATCAAAATTGGTTTGTATATGTTCGAATTGTACCCTGTTTTCATATTCCCATCTAAATTAAAATAAAAAAACACGAATTTTCATCACGTCAATGTTGTAATTGACATCAATATCTTGAAGATCTGGAAAGAAAAGGAAGTGTTTGTAGATTTGACATTACAAAATGGAAAAAAATGCAATTGTTGCAACTTTTGTGGGCAGGTAGAATAAAAAACTCTCATTGGTTTTTCCCCGGTGGATAAATGGATAATGTAGATTAATATAATAATTTTGTTTTTGGTGTCTAGTCATTCTAGTTTGGTTAATTTTTATGAGAAGAATCTTTCTTTGTGGGTTGGTGATGTGTTCTCTAGTCTTGTATGTATCTATCGACCTCCTTGTGGGTACTGTTGTTTGAATTCATGTTGACCTGATTCTGATTTGTAGGTCTAATTAAATGTTTTCTTATGTCCCCTGTCAAGTGGGTGGGTGTTCGTAGTTCATCCTTGTTCTCTTTCCCACAAAACGCAAACATAAGTTCCAGTTTTTGAATTCAATAGAGAGTTTCAAAATTTCTTATTAGGACGCGATTCTTCTAAAAATCTACACAATTATAATAGTGGGTGATATTATTTGAAATCTGTTTGATGTGTTCTCCATGCATATCCGTATTTGAATAAAGATGTAGGAACAATGTCTCCTTTTGAGGAGGGTGAAGTTTTTGTACCGGATGATGGGGGAGAAGTAAGTTACATACTGGTTTGGTGTTTTTAAGCTAAATTCAATGTTATTAATGGAATTAAAATTGTCCGACTTGTTAATAAAATTGGTTGAATGCAAGAAATAACAACATACCTAAAATTATTTGTATAATTTAGCATGTTACATTCATTTCTTCCAACTACAACATTCTAATTTAAAACATCTACCCAATTATATCGAAGTCATGTCATCCTAACATAAAGCATTTTTAAATTGCTATAAATAATTGAGTACATTTTTCAAAGTATGATGTCCTAATAAGAAAAAGAAAACTTATAAATACAGTGCTATACCTGTGTAGATTTTCAAAAATGAGTGTCTTCATAAGAAAAAAAAATACTATATTTAAAAGTAAATGTTGTAGTGGAAACAAATGGTGGAAACAAATGGAAGCAAGACGCTACAAAAACTAAATTTCTTTAAAATGAAAGTAAGTTATCATTCTGTGCATTTAGCTCTACAAGATACACAAGTTTCTGCAAGATTTCATGTTGTTGATATTGTATAAAAATAATAATTAAACAAGGGATGCATGCATGCGACTTTACTTGATATACAAATAGGGAATTACTGAGCATAAATTATAAATTTTATTTAAAGGTGGATTTGGACCTTGGGAACTATGAGCGGTTTCTAGATGTTAAGTTGACCCGTGATACTAATATCACCACTGGAAAGATTTACCAGGTAGTGTATTCTATTTCTGGTGAAACGTGAAGGAAGATATATATATATATATATATATATATATATATATATATATATATATATATGTATATATATATATATATATATATATATATATATATATATATATATATTTTAATTTTAATGATTTGATTTGTGTGTAGTCTGTGATTGACAAGGAGAGGAAGGAGATTATCTTGGAAAGACTGTTCAGGTAAAAGAAATGAAATTAAACAATGTGAGGGTTTGAGTTCCAATTGGTTTAGATTTTATTTATTGTTTATTGTTGTCAGGCTGTTCCTCACATCACGGATGCCATTCAAGATTGGATCGAACGCATGGCAGCTATACCAGTAGATGGAAAAGAAGGCCCACCTGATGTCTGTGTGATTGAATTGGGTGCTACTATAGGTAGGTTTAGTAAATAAAGCTATTACATCATATATACATATATTTTGGGATTTTTGTTGTTACTAATAAATTTATTGATGTTGATGCCTGGGGACATTGAATCCATGCCATTTATCGAGGCTCTTGGACAATTCTCGTATCGTTTTGGTAAGTATGATGAAGATGAATATGAATGGAAAAGTTAATGTGTGTGTGATGTGATATGTTTTGTTTTAGGTGCTGGAAACTTCTGCTTGATTCATGTTAGCCTTGTGCCGGTTCTAAATATTGTTGGGGAACAAGTGAGTTTACAATAACTGCCTCTAGACTTTCTTCAACCTATTATTAACAAATTCATAATTTTTTTCCAGAAAACAAAACCAACCCAACACAGTGTTCAGGGATTAAGAAGCTTGGGGAATATGTAGAAAGTATGTTGCTTGCTGTTCAGCTCAAGAATGTAATCAGTTCTTCGGTTCATGCATTTAAGGTATGCTTGAAAATGTTGAAGTTGAAAAGGATCATGAGTGTGTGTCTGTGTGTGTTGATGATCTCTTGTTATTCATAAACAGAGGAGATGAAGGTAAAAAGATTATACTCTTTTCCTTTTTTGCCCTTGGTTTTATAAATAATAACATATATACTAAACAACCTTATAGGGACTGACTGCAATGATGCCAACATTTGGTGCTGTCAGTTCTTGAAAAATGTAAGCATCTTTCACCATTTCAGTTTTCCATATCTCAAAGGATTAAATCACTAAATACACATAACTACATAAGGTTTGGTTAAATATATTAACAGTTTGGCTGGCTCTTAGATAATAGATGCCTACCTTCCTGATACATGAGTAAAACTAGTTTCTAAACATGATGAAATAACTGATTGTAAATTTTTCGTGCCAGATAATTGTCTGGAAAGTGGTAGATACTCCGAATCCTATGGGATCAAAATCAAAGAGAGCTGAGTACAAAGTTTTCCCAGTATGTGGATTGGATTGGATGGGCATGAAGGTTCTATATACCATATTACATGGTCTTTGGATGGATCAAAACTGGTGTCTATCTCGGATGATCATAGGTCAATTCTCATCCCAACTTTATGAGCCTTTTGACTCTTCATATTAAATCCTTTGATATCTTATTAGTGCAATGCTCGTGTCTGGGATCTTACTGGAAAAAAAGAGTATGATGATGCAACAGAGGTGATTGTTTCTCCTTTCACTAGGCTTGTGCTATTTGGCCATACTGCCAGGGTTTGGGATTATTGTATGTCCAACTCTGTAAGCCCACCTCTCACTTCAATTTATCTTTATTCTTGGTTCGCCTATTCCCTTTAGTGAAAACAATTTGAATGGAACATTGCCTAATATGTGATGTGATGTGATAGATTGTTTAAGTTGGATGTTTCCTTGTTAATAGTCTTCTTTATGAAAAATTTCCCTGTTAAGTCAACAAATAAATTCAAAATCAATGCATCTTTGTTTCATTTGCTACAGACAAGGAAAACAAGTCTGGATCACATTACCTCTTTTCTGGTTCATTGGATGTGCCATTTCAACTACATTTGTTATGTGTGTTATGGCCAACAAACATCTGTTTTCATTACTTTGGTTTCTGCAATTATTGATCCATAGTAACTCCATGGACTGATTGTTATGCTTATAATGTATTTTTGGATTGTCCTGTAGGTACCATCTCAGCTTCTGATTAATTTGGTGTATTAATTTGGCAGGTTGATCCTGCTACATGGCCAATAATGATCTCTAGGGTCTGCTAGAAGGATTGGAGATAGCTGTTAAGCTATATGGACAATAATGAACTAGTTCAACTATTATTTTTTGATGACTTTCATCTCTTTCACATTTGATGTACTACATTTGTCTACTATTGTAATGATTATTTGTATGACATTAACTTTTGTGCAATGGATTGCATTTTTTGTATATGGTATTTTATTTTCTATTATGAGACTTGAAATGCAAATTTAATTTGAAAATTAGTTAATCTATAAATCATTTTTTAAATTTTTTTTTAAAATTACGATACGCAAAAATGTGTCATCTTCATTTATGACATGGCCTTTCTTGACAGTGGTTTTAATGATACGCATTGCATGTCATAAATGCACGTCGTAAATGCGTGTCGTCTCTAGATGACGCGCAAAAGCGTGTCGTCTCTCGTTATGACAGGGCCTTCCTTGACGCGCATTGCGCGTCGTCTGAGCGTTTTACGACGCGCAATGAGCGTCGTAAAAGGCTATTTTTCTACTAGTGTAAGAAGATACAACCCAATATGCCTCATAATTAATTTAGGTTTACTTTTTATCCTAAATCATCATATATTATTAGGTATGTTCTTTAACACGTATTTCAGGCAACATCAAATAATTCGCACATAAACATATATTTAATACTTCAATCAAAACCTGTATTAAAATCATGTTCATGAAAGGGACTATGCACTCACATGTTAAAGTGATGATTCCAAACTCAAGCAGCTCTTCACTTCTAACAATTCTATTTTCCTTCGACGAAACCTAGCATTATTATCACTAAGTTTTATTCTAATCTTTATTGTGACTAATTATTAGTCTAGATTCATCATTAACTCAAGGTCTATTTTCATAATCTATCAAGTAAGGAACAATCAGGTAGGATCATATCGAAGGTAGGGCCCGTTTACGAAATATACTGTTTAGAAATCCCACTTTTAGCACCTCACTAAATCGCAACCCGGACATCATCCCCGTAAGTAGATCAATAAGTATAGCGACTTGGAATCACCGATAAATCTTGTTTATAGGTTCATAATAAGGATATTATATTTAAATATAAGCTATATTTAAAATAGTATAGCCATATCTCACTTACAGCGGGTTTAGCTAAAAATCGGGCTCTGCTCGAGCAGATCTTCTGAGGCGAAAAGAACTTTTTTCTCAGAGCCTTCGGGTGCTTCGGGGCTTTTATCTAGCACCTTGAGGTTACTAGGGCTTTAGAGGGGTTTTGGGAGGTTTAGAGAGAAGTTAGAGTGAGAGAGAAGTGGATTTTGGTGTGAGAAATGAAGGTAATATAGCAAAGTATTTATAGGCTAAAATACTGCTCAACTTGTTGACTTGGGGCCTCCAACTCGTCGAGTTGGTGTCACATGTCACCCTCTGGTGGCAAGGCTTGGGGAGAAAGCAATGGCCTAGATTCAATCACGTCACCCTCTTCGCAGCAGCACCCTGTCGACTTCTAAACCCCATAACTTCTACATACGACTCCGTTTTTGACATCCTTTACATCCATATGTAGGTATTGACAACATATACAACTCTCCTTTTGACTCCGTCGGCTAACTCTCGACCGTTTTTAAATTTAATAATATAAGAAGATTATATTGTTAAACGGCCATGGAAAATTCATAACTTTTACATACGGACTTTGTTTTTGTCTATCTTTTTATCTTTGAACTCTTATTAATGAGATATTCAAGTCTCATTTAGGTTGATTCGACCAAAATTTGATCAATCTAAAATTCGAATTCCGAGTGTGCACTGCTATGCTAAATCTTAGAAAAATCATAACTTCCTCATACGAAGTCAGATTTTGACGTTCTTTTTATGCACCTTCTCTGTTTAACGTATACGACTTTCGTTGAGATTGCTAAGGCTAAAAGGTAACTTATCAAAAATTCACTTTTTACGTTACGCGGTGTCGTGCCGATTTTGCCATAAAACTTCGACGAGACATAACATCTTCGTTATAACTCGGATTTCAGCGTTCTTTATATGTACAAAACCTTGTGACATATACTATAACTTAGTTAAGAGTATTTATTCTAAATAATCTTCTATCAAAAAGTCATTTTTGATGCTTATTGTCTCCAAATTGACTAGCACGAATCTGCGGGCGTTACACAATATATCGAGGACCTAACTTTCCCCTCTTCCTGAAGAGGATCTCCCCCTTCCAGGGTAAGAACTTCAACAACACCATATTGCCAACCTGAAACTCAAACTCGGAATAGCATTGGTCGGCCTAAATTTTTACCGACTCTAAGCAGTTTACAATCGTTGTCTGATCTACTGAATCTTCTTGGTAGTCTGTAGAACCACCTCGGTTCGACCCATGACCCGGTGACCAACCTCGCCCCAACAGACTGGGTACGCAATTTCCCTTCATCCAACAACTCGAAAGGTGGAGCACCAACGCTTGAATGAAAGTTGTTGTTGTAAGAGAACACTGCAAGGGGTAGGTGGGAATCCCAACTCCCACCAAAGTCAATGATGCAGGCCCTCAACATATCCTCAAGGGTCTGAATGGTCCACTCGCACTGACCGTCTGTCTACGCATGGTAAGTGGTGCTGAAATGCAGTCTCGTGCCCATTTCCTCTTGGAAATTCTGCCAGAATCGGGAGGTGAACCGAACATCACGATCTGAAACAATAGAGACCGAAACCCCATAGCGAGCAATGATCTCGTGGATATACACATCAGCCAACTTCTCGGCCGACGAGCTCTCCCAAATTGGCATAAAATGGGCACTCTTGGTCAATCGATCCGCAATGACCCATATAACATCATATCCCTTCGCCATCCTTAGCAACTTGGTGATAAAGTTCATCGTGATGTGCTCCCATTACTACATGGGAAGCTCCACAAGTTGCATTTGGGAGAGAGATTCCATCTTAAGCGTACCAAGAATTATCGAAAAAATTTGTACATTATGCTTCTGGTCTTCCGTTAACGATCAAAGTTTTGGGTTCACTCTTGTTTGGCAAAGATAAGGTTGAGTAGAAAGATGCCTTAGAAAGGTTAAAAACTATTCCGTTAGCAAAAACTCTGAAAATATTGGAATTAATCTATACTGCTCTAGAGGATGATTACAAGGAAATATTTCTAAATGTTGCATGCATAATGAAAGGTTGGACCCGGAAGGACCAAGCAATCAAAGTGCTTAAAAGCTGTGGATTTTGTGCTAAAATTGGTTTAAGGGATCTTAAGTTAAAATCTCTCATAACTGTTGATGTTTATCGAGGAGTATGTGTCCATGCATGACCATCTTAGAGAAATGGGCATGAATATTGTCCATCGATTGCACCCGAAAATGCCTAAAAAACATAGCTAATTTTGGAAGAATGACGAATTTCAACATATTTTGGCTAATGACTTGGTAAGGATCAAGTTAATTTGTACGTTGGAGAAATCTGATTTTTTTTTTTTATATCTATTATGACACAACGTTTCATGTTGACCACCTTACAGGG
The DNA here is from genome assembly GCF_051521515.1 of Lactuca serriola. NCBI lineage: Eukaryota > Viridiplantae > Streptophyta > Magnoliopsida > Asterales > Asteraceae > Lactuca > Lactuca serriola. The sequence continues at coordinate 159,715,337 of NC_136416.1, read as the reverse complement.
TACTAAAGTGTTGGGTCAAAAATATGGTTTATACTTTGCTTTTCTAGGAAAATATATTTTTATGTAATGTTGTATGTGTTTGCGATTTGTGTGTACGACCGTACACGTGTGTACGGCCGCACACCGTGTGTACGGCCGTACACAGGGTGTGCGGCTGTACACATGTGTATGGCTGGAGGTCCTTATAAATAGAGGAGTGCATGTGAGTGTACGGTTGGGAGAGAAGGCTAGAGTAGAGAGAGAGAAAGCTAGAGAGAAGAAGTATGTGTGTGAGAGAATCTATTGTAAGGAGCATCACTCATTAATCATTGAATACATCATAGATTCATATCCTTCTTCTTATCCTTCTCTTCTATATGATCTGACATCATCCAATTGATTGGGATTCCGCACCATCAATTGGATCTGATTGATACACAAGCAATTTTGGGACTTACAATTGGTATTAGAGCTTGGATTGTATCAGTCAATTTTGTTAGATCTGGAGCTTATTTGATCTTATTTTGAAAAGAGAATAGCGTTTTTGGATAGATCTTGCAAAATTAAGGGGGGTTACTTCTTTGCATTTTTCATAAAAACGAGTTTTTGATCGAGTTTTAGAGCAAAAAAGGGTGAAAAACGTTGTTTTTTTCGCGAATCTGTTGAAGGTGTGCGGCCCGGTTGAAGGTGTGCGGCTCCGTGTGTGCAGCTCAGTGAGTGTGGCTCGGTAGTGTGCGGTCGGCTCAGTGTGCAGCTCAGTGTGCGCCTCGGTGTGCGGCTCAGTTCGGTGTGCGGCCGGCTCGGTGTGTGCGGCTTAATCTCGTGTACGGTTCAGCAAGCTTCGCAGCAGTCCTTGCAGCATAGCAGCTTCATATAAAAAAAGGAAACGGTGGTTCTTCAACATTGTGCTCTACCAACTCAACCAGCGAAGTCTTTGTGTCATCCCTTCGATGTTTAAATCATAACCAGTTCTTCTCGGATTCAACTTTCGAAATTTCACACTTTTAACCCAAAAATTCAAAATTTTATTTTTAAAATCGTTTTTCAACCCAAAAATTTTAGTTTTTAAATTTTGACTTTTAATTTTGACTTTTTTCTTTAAATTTTGACTTTCTCGTTTGACTTTTAATTTTTGAAATTTAGCTTTTCGGTTTGACTTTTCAAGTTTGACTTTTGAGTTTGACTTTTTAAATTTGACTTTTAAGGTTGACTTTCTCGGTTTATAAGTCAAAGGGCAAATAAAAAATAAAAATAATAAATAAATAAATAAATGAGTTCCACATCAATTCCGGTAAATGAAGTTTCATGTACTCCATCTTGTAAAGCTACGATTAAATTTCTCCGAGATCAAATCGATTTATTAAAAAGGGAAAATGAGGACCTTAAATATGAAGGCTATACTCTAAGGAAAGGTCAGAAACCGTTAAAAGCTCAATTAGAAACCAAAATCAAGGATTTCCGAAAACTCCAAGAAGATTACAGCAACAAGTGTGAAAATTATGATCACATTAAGAAAAAACTTGTTGTAACTGAAGAACTTGACGCTTTGAAAATAAAGTGTGGAAAAACAGATGTTAGTTTCAAAAATTATACTGCATCAAGTAAGACAGTCGAGTCCTTAGTAGAAAATCAATTGAGTTTTAAAGATAATCAAACCAAGGGTCTAGGGTATCACAGTGTGCCACCTCCTTTTAATCACAATTATAACCCACCCTTTGAGACCAATGAGGAAGAAATGCCTGCTCAGTATGGCCAAACCCCTGCTCTAGATTCAGTTAAGACTGAACAATCAGGGCCAACTGAGGGTGCTGAGCTGAACGATACTAATGATTCTACTTCTTATGTAGGTAAACTAGTAGAGGATGAGAACAAGGAGAAAACAATTGAACAACCCAATGACTCCTTGAACTCTGAATCTGTTGCTTCGAACTCAGTTGCTTATGATCAACCTGCTGTTGAGAAGTACAGGCCACCAAGTCAAGTGAAACAGCCGACTTGCTGCAAGTGTGCTTGTGGGAACAATCAGAGACAAGGCATGGATATGCCACCAGGGGCAGGAAGAAACAACTCCACAGTGAAGAAAAAGACTTGTTTTCACTGTGGAACACCTGGACACATTGCCAGAAATTGTTCAAATCGCACATACGTTCCTTACTACGCACAAGGCTGGCAGAACGCGCCAAGAGGGAGATACTTCAAAAGAAACCCCTCAAGGTCACGTTCAGACCATGATGACTGGAACGCGCAAAAGGCCAAAAATCAATCCCACAAGGTCAAGAAGGGAAAGTCGGCCAAGAAGCCAAATCCAAGAGATGCTCCCGTGAAGCCAAAATCAAAGTCATCTCAATGGCCAGGTTCGCGTTCGAAAGCAAGTACTGAGGCACCCATCGGATCGAAAAAGAAATTGGAATTCTCCATCAACAACTCATTGAAAAGTCAATTCAGATGGATCAGCTTTCTGCACATATTTTTGAGCTCAGGGCAAAAGATGAAGAAAAGACCAAACAAATCAAGGATCTACAAACGAGTCTTGGTTCTGTTCTAGCAAATTATTTCAATCTCAAGAACGTATTGTATGATGCTTTTGGTGAGAAAGTCAAAGCCCTCTTCCAACAGCCTCAGGGAATAGTTGATCCTCCTTCTATTCAATCACCTCCTGCAATTGATGATCTACCTGTTGATCCCCCTGTTCCAAGAACAACTACCATTGTAGACGGATTTGAAAAGGAACCTGAAGGAAGCAGAGCCAGAATCACAATCAAGCAGGGCAAAAGAATTGTAACTACGAAACAAAGCGAAGGCCTGTTATTCATGAAAAACTCAAATGAAAATCGCGAAACAAAAGACCCTGTCTTGACAGTAACAGATTTGAAGAAAAGAAAGTTCTGCGATGAGTATGGTGACAGGACAGGCATCCGAATGTGGGCCTTTGATCCGGTGACGAATTTGTGGGTTGTAAAGCGAAAATCAGGAGCATCTGAATGTTACAAAAGCACCCATGATTTCAACTCTTGGACCAAAACTGATCTAGCTGAATTATCCAGGGCCCCATTCCATAACCCCTCTGAAGATCCTAATGCTTCAAATTTCAAAAGATTTCTCGACAGACAGGTCAAAGAGAACTTTCCTTCAATGAAGACTACCAAAGCCCTATACAAAAAGGAAAAAGATGTTCTTGATCCAGAAACAGGCGAACCCATGAAGATTTCTCTCTGGCCTGCAACTAAGAAAAAAAAGGAAATTCCTATTCCTCAACATTTTCATGATGGATATCTAGATGACATGGAATTTTGGGCATATGATGACAAAATAGCTACTGCAACCATCAAATTCAAGAATCGAGAACATATTCTGAGATTGATTAGTGCTAAAGATCTTCTACGCTTCAGAGAAAGGGATATACGAACTTTGAATACACTGCAATGGTAGCTACAATTATAAATGGAAGATTATGGATGGGATCAATGGGGAGATCAAATCTGAGGTTGTTTGAGAAGCCTGCTGAGGAGCCCAAGGAGTGAAGACAAGACTATGCTAGTCTCAAACCAAGGGGGAGACTTAAATAAAAACAAAACAAAAATTTTAAAATTTTAAAATTAATTTAAAAAATTAAAAAAATATATATGTTGGTTATGGAATGTGCTTAAGGGAGATGTTTTGGGAAGTAAGTGATAGCGGACAATCTGAGTCTACGTAACGTACCCAAAGTTGAAGGGTCTATGCTCTGGTTTGATGTGTCGGTAGGCACGAAGAATTTAATAGACTTGACTAGGTGCAGATGAACTTAAGGAATCTAGAGACTTGATAAATCTTGACCTAGTTAGTTTCGTTTAGACTGACAATACAATGCTTGGATAGGTTGAGCAGGGAGATATATATGGGAATCTACTCGTCACATTAATTGAACCCGTATCTGGAACCGTGGTTTAACTTTTCCTCGATGTGCGGATTCTGTCCTTAATTCCGGTATTGATGGGACGACTGGTAAATTCCGATGAATTAGGTCTTTAGAAAATTATTTTCTTTCTTTCTTACTGTTAGTCATATGTTGCCTCCTTTGTGTGATTGGAAGAGATCCGACCTGGACTGCAACATATGCAAATCTATTTCTCTGCATATTATATCTATGAAATTCTTCTTATCTGTTAGCCATATGTTGTCTACTTTGCGTGATTAACAATCCGACCTCGTACATAGCATATGCAACCTTCTACTTCTCAATCCCTCGAAAATTATAAGTGATAATAATCTGAATCTATCTTCTCTTTTAATGATTGTCTGCTCACCCGATGTAAGGAGTACTTTGGAAGTCTTTTATTACTGGGGCATATCTGGAAGCGGGAAACATGTTCCAGTACACTTAAAATTGAACACTCAAAGATTGTCTATAGATCTCGCTGCTCAATTTAGGTGGACAACAATATCCCTGGTCGTCGTCAGCTGAATGGTCCTTAAGCTATAGTATCTAGAAACTTAGGATCAGATATAATATCTAGGAACTTAGGATCACATTGTCTTGTCACTTATAGTATGTCCTAATTTTGTCACAATTTTTCGTGTTTAAGTGGACAACAATATCGGCGATCGACCAGACAAAGACGTGAAGATAGAAGGTACCGACAAGCGGATAAAGGTTGTCTAAAAACTTTGATCCCAAATCATCCTTAAAGTTAGATATCATTTTATTTTTGTTAAATTTGTTCATAGTTTTCTTCTATGCATAAATTTTAGGGGGAGAATTAAAAATAATTCAAAAATCAGAAAATTAAAAATCCAAAAATAGTGTTATTTCTTGTTCAGAAAAATCAGAAAATCCAAAAATATTTTTGTTTCTATTTTTATTTTGTGTGTTAATTTTTCTTTTAGTTTTTTTTTGTCTTGAAAAGTGATTTCAGGTATAGATAAGACTCATGAAGTTTGTGTTGAAGATTTCTGAGCCAAGGCTTCATCTGTGAGCATCGAAGAATTCGCATTCGAAGGAGCAAGAAATGAAGATTATTCTTTAAACATTCAATCCTTCAACCCCAGAAGTAAGGTGAAGCTGAAATTGAGGATTATGTCACGGATTGCATTGAAGCCTCCTCAAACAGTCTGTTGCTATCTTAAACCTGCTGAAGTGATCCAGTAGATTATTTCTCTTTGTTGTTCTCTCTGAAGATTCTCAAGCTGAAAGCGCTATCTTTCAAGAATCAGTACATCAAGCCTCCTCACCCGACGTGCGTTCAGAGTCAAATCTTGAAGAAAATCCCAACTGCTCAAGATGAAGTCATTGAAGATTAAAGCTGAAGCCAAGCTCCCAATGAAGATTAACAAGAAAAAGCCAGCTACTTTTTAGGGGGAGTTTGTTGGGTCATTTAGAAAAGAAATCTATAAACCAATGGGGAGATTGTTGGGTCAAAAATATGGTTTATACTTTGCTTTTCTAAGAAAATATATTTTTATGTAATGTTGTATGTGTTTGCAGTTCGTGTGTACGGCCGTACACGTGTGTACGGCCGTACACGTGTGTACGGCCGCACACCGTGTGTACGGCCGTACACAGGGTGTGCGGCTATACACATGTGTATGGCTGGAGGTCCTTATAAATAGAGGAGTGCATGTGAGTGTATGGTTGGGAGAGAAGGCTAGAGTATAGAGAGAAAGCTAGAGAGAAGAAGTGTGTGTGAGAAAGAATCTATTGTAAGGAGCATCACTCATTAATCATTGAATACATCATAGATTCATCTTCTTCTTCTTCTCCTTCTCTTCTATATGATCTGACATCATCCAATTGATTGGGATTCCGCACCATCAATTGGATCAGATTGATACACAAGCAATTTTGGGACTTACATGAAGAAAAAGATGTATAAAGTTGTACACTGAGAAACTCGATCCATATATTCTTATAAAAGGTCTCGCAAAGATGAAGGCACTTAGATTTCCTTGTGTGGATATGAGAGATTGTTTTTGGAACCTTGAACTTGATACATTTAGCCCAAGCTTTCCAGATACTTTAGAATATTTGAGTTTTAATCAATACCCATTTAGGTCTTTACCTAAAACATTTCAAGCAAGTAATCTTGTTACACTTGAGATGTGTCGCAGCAAAATCATTCTACTTTGGGAAGGGGAAGAACCAAAGGTAGAATTATGTTTAACTGATTTTTTCTTGATTCACTATACACCAATTGCTTTGTTATGTCAGCTATAAGAATTTTTTTTGCTTATGTTGTTACGTTCTTGAGAAACTCAGATTCCTTGATCTCAGTTATTCAACGTTGAAGACCCTTGACCTTTGGTTGGTTCTAAATCTCGAGACATTTACTCTTACAGGATGTGGTGATCTGATTGAATTTCCAGATGGTAATTGGAAGTTGGAGCATTTGAAATCTCTAGAACTTGATGGTTGTAAGTTACTTGAGAAGTTATCTGATGATCTTCACCGTTTAGGAGTTTTAGAAAAGCTAAACTTGTCATCTACAAGTATTGAATATCTCCCAGATAGCATTAGCATATTGAAGCATCTAAAATATCTTGAACTTGATAGATGTCAGTTAATTGAGAAGTTACCGGAGGATCTTGGCCAACTAGATTCATTAGAACACCTCAGTTTATCATCTACAAAGATTCAACATCTTCCAGATAGCATTTGTATGTTGAAACATCTAGAATCTCTGAAACTTGAGGATTGTACGTTTCTTGAGAAGATACTCGAAGATCTTGGCCAACTAGAGTCATTAGAGCGCCTAACTTTGTCATATACAAAGACTCAATATCTTCCAGATAGCATTTGTATGTTGAAACGTCTAGAATCTGTAAATCTTATTAATTGTCGGTTGCTTGAGAAGTTGCCTGAAGATCTTGGCCAATTAGACTCGTTAGAACAACTCAGTTTGTCATCTACAAAGATTAAGCATCTTCCAAATAGCATTTGTATGTTGAAACATCTAAAATCTCTCGAACTTAATTTCGATTTTCTTTAGGAGTTACCTATGGATATTGGCCAATTAGAGTCATTGGAGAACCTAACTTTGTCATCTATAAAAATTCAACATCTAACATCTGAAATCTCTCAACCTAGGTGATTGTTGGTTTCTTGAGAAGTTACCTGAGGATCTTGGTCATTTAAAGTGTTTAGATAAGCTGCACATATCTTATACAAAGATTAAACATTTTCCAAATAGCATTTCTATGTTGAAACATCTAAAAGTTCTCAAACTTCATGATTTGTCGTCATTTGAGATGCTACCTGAGGATCTCAGTGGGTTACGCTGTTTAAAGGTGCAACTGCTGTTATCTACAAAGATTAGGCATCTTCCGGATAGCATTTGTATGTTGAAACATCTGAAACCTCTCAGCCTGGCTCAATGTTGGTTGCTTGAGAAGTTACCCAATGATCTTGGCGGATTAGAGTTTTTAGAAAAGCTTATTGTACAAAGATTAAACATCTTCCAGATAGTATTTCTATGTTGAAACATCTAAAAGTTCTCAAACTTGATGAATGTCGGTTGCTTGAGATGTTACCTGAAGATCTCGGTGGGTTAGACTGTTTAGAGGTATTGCGGTTGTCATATAAAAAGATTAGAAATCTCCCAGATAGCATTTGTATGTTGATACATTTGGAATATCTCTATCTTGATCATTGTTTACTGCTTGAAAAGTTGTCTGAAGGTCTCAGTAGGTTAGTGTGTTTAAAGGTCTTGTGTTTGCCATATACATATATTAGACATCTTCCGGATAACATTTGTATGTTGAAACAACAGAGAGTTCTCAACCTGCGTGAATGTTCATTGCTGGAGAACTTACCTGAGGATCTTGGCGAATTAGAAAGTTTAGAATTCTTAAATATAGTAGGTACAAGCATATGTTTTATTCCGTAGAGTATTCATAAGTTGATAGTAGGTCTGCATTTTTGTTCGTTAGGAGGGCTTCTTCATTCATTTGGTTACAATGTTGAAGACGAAGATGAAGACATCAATGAAGATCAATACATATATGAGTACGAAGATGACTACGAAGACCAATACGGATATGGATATGAATATGATGATGTAGACGAAGAAGAAATGTTATAAGCAACGCACCGAAGTAAGAGGCTACACTACTATGCTTGGAATATTATTTTCAAAAGCTCTAAAGAAGATTAATGTAGTTTTTTGTATTGATACATATTGTACTTTTGAGTAAATAGACTTGCAGTATATGAAAACAAATGAGGAGGTAGCAGATATTCTAACCAAGAGCCTTGCAAGTGGGAAACTGATTGAATTCAACAACATGATGGGTATGGTAGAAGTTGATGTTGAGAAGGAATATTAAAATTCACAACATCCACACGTGTTTGCTTCTATACTTAATTTAGTTTATGTTTATTTTACATGTCTAGCATAATTTAGTTTTTGTTTATTTTACATGTCTAGCATCTTTCTTTCTGTTGAATTAGTCTAGATAGTGGGCACTTGTCCAATTGTATTTTCCTGTTTTCTAGGTAGTGGTATTGTAGTAGCAGTAGGGGCGGATGCAAGAATTGCTACTAGGTGTTGCCGAGTTCAAGTAGGTGTTGCCGGTGCATGAAAAATAGGTAAAAAAATCAAAAAATCTAAATGTTTTCCACTACGTACACGAAAAATAGGTGTTTTCGGTGAAACACCAGGCACCACTATAGATCCGCCTTTGAGTAGCAGTTTTCCTCTTTTCATTTTTTCCTTATATTGTTTTTCATGTAATCCGTTTTCAAGTTATCAGAATATACACACGCACACACACTTGTTAACTGTGTGTTTCCTTCTTCATTGCTTTGTTGTGTTCCTTAGGTGTGTACTACAAAGATTGTCTTCATCAGCTTACCAAAGTGGTATTAGAGCTTGCATATTTATGGTTGAACTACAAGTCGTTGGTGGAGTAAAGAATCTGAACAATCAAAACTACTACACTTGGTCTACTTGCAGCATGTCATACATACAAGGGAAAGATCTGTGGGAAGTTGTGAATGGGACTGAAACTAAGCAATCTGAGGTAGAAGACAACAACAAGATCTTACGTAAGTGGAAGATCAAGGTTGTCAAAACTATGTTTGTTTTAAAAACAACCGTTGAAGATGTACTTGAGCATAGGATGTCCTATCAACCTTGATCTTAAAGAAGAATGATACGAAGTTGCAAGTCCTTGAGAATGAACTCCTATCTGTTACCCAGAGAGATATGACAAACTCACAATATTATCATCCAGTCTCTCAAATCGGTGAAGCAAGGATGAAAAGAATAATCATCCATGGGCTGAAACCGAAATTTAGAAGTTTTGTAGCAACGATTCAAGGTTAGGCAACTCAACCTTTCCTTGTTGAATTTGAGAATCTCTTGGCTGGACAGGAAGCTTTAACAAAACAGACGGTAAGCGTAACTATCAAGGAGGATGGAGAAGCTTTGTATGCAGAGAAAAACAAAGGAAAACACCGATCTTTAGGATATCACTGGTGTAGACACTATTCAGACAGAAATAAGAATCAGGAAAAAGAAAAGGACTTACAAGCATAAGAAAGGAGAGTCATATGAGGAAATATCAAAGAACCACCGTCACAACAAACGTTTTCCTTACAAGTGCTACAACTGTGGTAAAAAAGGTCATATGGTGCGTAATTGTCATTTTGAGAAAGTGGAAGAAGTGAATGATGCAACATCAGAACAGAAAGAAGTACGGGATGCAGAAGCAATGTATGCCCAAGTCTAAGATGTTAATTCCTTAGCACTCATAGCAACCACTGAAAATAAAAACCGTCTTGATGAATGGATTGTTGACTCGGGTTGTTCTAATCATATGAGAGGCGAACATAAATGTCTTCAAGACTCAGTTAGCTATGGTGGAAGTAGGGTGGTCATAATTGCTGATAATTCCAGACTCCCAATAACACGTTTTGGTGAGATATTAGTTCGTCCTGAAGATAACAACAAGGAACTAACACTCATAAGCGTGTACCACGTCCCAGGTATGAAGAACAATCTCCTTTCAGTCCCGCATTTAGCTTCCACTAGTCATTCTCTGTTTTTTGGACTAGATGATGTGAAGATTTTACAAAATTTGAGACCCCTTAGATACCTATTTTGAAAGGTAGACGATCAGATTCCATTTATGTAATATTATCAGAAACAACTTATGTAGAAAAAATAAAACGAAATCAAAATGCAGACCTCTAGCACATAAGGCGGAGTCACTTATAACAAGCTTGACTTAATGATGAAGAAGCATATGGTTAAGGGTCTTCCAAAGCTTGAAGTTAGAAAATATGTGGTGTGTACCGGATGTCAATTTGGTAAGGCTTATCAGCAACCATTTGGCATATCAGAGTACAAGTCCAAGGCACCGTTATAACTTGTACATTCCGATGTGTTCGTACCAGTTAAGAAATCCTCTGTAAAGGTATGAAGTAAATGGTAAGATTCATAGATGACCTTTCTAGGTATATTTGGGTGTATTTCATGGTTGAAAAGTCTGAAACGCTTGCCAAGTTTAAGGAATTTAAAGTGGAAGTTGAAAGAGAAACAAAACACAATATCAGTTGTCTCCAATCTGATAATGGAGGGGAGTACCTTGCCATAGAATTTGATGAGTGCATGAAAACACATATAATCAAAAGCCAACTGAACTGTCGAAATACCCCACAACAAAAAGGTATATGTGAGGAAAATAGACACATGGGTGAGATTTGCAAAAGTATAATGCACGACAAAAATGTTCCAAGACAGTATTGGGCAGAAGCTATGAAAACAACAACTTATGTGATCAATATGGTTCCACAAAAAAATCTTGATTATGTATCACTGTTCGAAAAATCACGTGGAGATCAAACCAAATGTGAGTCATCTATGTGTATTTGGGTGTGTTTGTTATGTATTTATACCCAACCATTTGCTGAGTAAAGTGGATAAAAAGAAAGTTGTTGATGCATATTTATGGGATATGATCAAGAAAGAAAGGGTCGGAGATGTTGTGATCATAATTATGGAAGGTGTTATGTCTCACAGAATGTGGTTTTTGATGAGAATTCTTCATGGTGGTCATAAAATCATGAGGCTTTTCTTGATACTAAACTTCTTAAAGAAGAAATTCATCAATCTCTGGAACAGTCAAATGAATTCTCAATGATGATGGCAACAACGAAACTCAAAATCCTAGAAGATCATCTAGAGTCAGGAAGCCAAACTGTCACACCCCCAAACCAGAATGGTGGAAACATTCGGGGGTGGGTGACTTCACGTAGTACCATAACAATTGAATATCGTAAAGGAAGTAACACAACCATCATATATATAATAAAACGTACATTGTTGCGTAATACATGTTTCCAAAAGAATATTACAAATATGATGATTTAAAATGTTTGATAATAGACGCCTTAGCGTTCCTTTTTCAAAAGCTGGTAGTTAGCTGTATTACTGATTCCCTAAGAAATACAAGTAGTTTCAAAAAAGTGTCAACAATAAAGTTGGTGAGTTCATAAGTGTTTTCGTACTGAAAAAGTATGTCTTTTTAAAAGAAAATAGATGAGCGTAGTTTCCATAAAATCCAATATTTTCCATATATATAGTTTGAAAAAGTCCCAAAAGTTGGAGGGCATTAGTATCTTTTGTACCTAAATGATAAAGGTGAATTTGTACTCAAAACAATCTAAATACTGAATGCATTCAAGAGTCTCGTAAATCAAGCTTATTTTTATACTTCCATGTGAGTCTTATAACCATGCTATTGACACAGACTGCCTGTAATAATGTTCTTCAGGTGTTGTAGCGTTATGACATTTGTCACCCCAACCCTGCCGGTCTAACTGTAGCTAACAACTTAGGTTTGGGATTGTCAATCCTGTATAGATCTGTACACAACTATCAAGTGTCAACAATAAAGTTGGTGAGTTCATAAGTGTTTTTGTACTGAAAAAGTATGTCTTTTTGGAAGAAAATAGATGAACGTGGTTTCCAGAAAATCCAATATTTTCCACATATAGTTTGAAAAGCTCCCAAAAATTGGAGGGCATTTAGTATCTTTCGTACTTAAATGATAAAGATGAATTTATACTCAAAATAATGTAAATACTGAATACATTCCTGAGTCTCGTAAATCAAGCTTGTTTTTATACTTCCGTGTGAGTCTTATAACCATGCTATTGACACAGACTACCTATAACTGATGGGTTTTAGCCATAAGAACTTTCCTATGTGCGCATGCAAAACCCTAATGCTCGGATCTAGGCTTTCTAATTAAACATGCTTTGAATCTAAGACTTCTAATGCCTAATTAGGTTAAATAACAACATTGAAATAGATCTAGAACCATACCTTTGAATTCCTTGTTGATCTTGTTGTCTTGGAGCTTCTAGAATCACAAATGTCACTCCTCTAATGGCTTACAAACACCAATAGCAAGTAAGATGATTTAGGAGAGAGGAGAGGGGAGGAAATCAGCCAGAGTTCTCTTACTTTAGATGAGATCACGATTTCCCTTACCCATAGGGTCTATTTATACTTGCAGACTCCTTAAGGGTTACAGTCTAAACCCTAATTGGATAATCTTCTCTTAAGGCTATCCAAATCCATTCCTAGATAACATCATGGACGATTTTGAGCTATCCTTTAGCTCCTAGAATTCGTCCAATCCATATCTGTATGGATTTACAGTCTCAAGTTTAACTATCAAACAATTGACAGTTTATACCCTCTTATTTAATTAATCTCTTTAAGTCACCAAATTAATTCCAATTAATCTATGACTTATATTAATCAAATAACTATATATTATTCCTTATAATATTTACTCTCTCTTAACAAATCATCCATCAAGTTGCTATGGTGAAGGCAACCCAAAAGGACCATGCACAACCGGGTCAAATACTTGCCTAATATAGTTGCAGCCTTAGACACTATTCCAACAGTCTCCCACTTGGATAAGTCTAGTAACTATACAAGTACAATTCGGTTTGCAATCGTAGCTCTCAAAGACGTTGTCAAACTCTGATCTTATCAATCTTGTCCTTTAGATAAGGGATCGTACAGTCCTCTGTTAGATATCATGCTGACAATCCTATGGAATGGTTAGTCTAGCATTTGATTTCTCGATCTCCGATTTATTCGACATAGAACTTAATCAAACACATCAATTCAGTTCTGACCGGGCCCGGCACATAAGTCAAATCAAATCATCGAGCGGCCGAGATATCGCTTTTACCTTCTTTGATAAAAGTTACAGATAAACTTCGACTTATATGCATTTACTTATTCATTAACCAACTATACACAACAATGCATTTTATAACACCGAGTTACTGATGCGTTTTCGCATTATCAATGTACAATCAATTAACAAATAATAAACCATATATCTAGGTTTTAAGACTATATGATATTATCGTCTTGCGATCACCTTTTTATATTGTATTCCATAAAGTGATTCCAGTAAGCGCGGGTTTGTTCCAATGCTCAAAACCAGTTCATAAGCACTCATGAACGTTGCAACAACCCTTTGCTATGTCTAACACCATTTAGACAATCTACACACCAATTCATGACAATCTTCATTCATATCTACTTCCAACATATGAACGATTGTGGACAATTTAAACAATTCGATTATTCCTAATAAATTCAATTATTCTGGAAGTCAAAACATGCAAAGTGAAACAATAGTTAAACGATTAACATAAGACAGTAACATTACTCATAAATAAAACTCCTTTATTTAATCGCCAAATGTTAATTACATTTATCTATTATACGTTTCTAATACTATCTAATCTATACTAATATCATCCTTCAACCCAATACTCCTAGCATGTTGCAAGTGCTTAACCCTACTCAGTCCCTTCATAAGCGGATCTGCTGGGTTATCTTCTGATGATATCCTCTTAACTATGAGTTGTTCTTCTTCTACATGATGTCTAATGAAGTGATATTTTCTGTCGATATGTCTTGATCTACCATGATCCCTCGGTTCCTTGGTCAAGGCAACCGCACCTTCGTTATCATAGAAAATCTCCATGGGCTCCTTTATGGCAGGCACAACTCCAAGATCAAAGATGAAGTTCTTTAGCCATATTGCCTCCTTCGACGCTTCGCTCGCTGCGATGTACTCTGATTCGCACGTTGAATCAGCTACGATTTCTTGCTTGGAACTCTTCCAAGTTACTGCTCCTCCATTTAGGGTAAAGACCCAGCCCGACTGCGAACGTTAGTTGTCCCTATCGGTCTGAAAATTGGCATCACTATACCCTCGCACCTTCAAGTCATCACTCCCTCCAAGGACTAAGAACCATTCCTTCGTCCTCCGAAGGTACTTAAGGATGTTCTTTACCGCAATCCAATGTGCTTTGCCAGGGTTCCCTTGATATCTGCTAACCATGCTCAAAGCGAAGGCTACATCAGGGCGAGTACAAGTCATAGCGTACATGATTGAGCCGACTGCGGAAGCGTATGGTACTCGGCTCATTTCTGCTATTTCAGCTTCGGTACTCGGACTTTGAGTCTTACTCAACTTGGCATTTCCTTGTATCGGTAGTTCTCCCTTCTTTGAGTTTTCCATACTAAAACGTTTTAGTACCTTCTCTAAGTAAGTATTCTGACTAAGTCCAATTAGTCTCTTACTTCTTTCTCTTACTATCCTTATTCCCAAAATGTAAGAAGCCTCTCCGAGGTCCTTCATAGCGAAACACTTCCCGAGCCAGGACTTGACTTCCTGCAGAGTCGGGATGTCGTTTCCTATGAGTAATATGTCATCGACATATAGAACGAGGAAGCTTACTATACTCCCACTGGCTTTGATATATACACAAGATTCGTCTTCGCTTCGTACAAATCCAAACTCTTTGACTTTCTCATCGAAGCAAAGATTCCATCTGCGAGATGCTTGCTTAAGTCCATAAATGGACTTCTCAAGCTTACACACTCCATTTGGATGCTTCGGATCCACAAACCCCTCTGGCTGATCCATGTAAACATCCTCAGCCAACTTTCCGTTAAGGAAGGCGGTCTTGACATCCATTTGCCAAATTTCATAATCATGAAATGCAGCAATTGCTAGCATCACTCTAATAGATTTAATCTTCACAATTGGTGAGAAGGTCTCATCATAGTCAACTCCTGGAGTTTGATTAAAGCCCTTCGCAACCAATCGCACTTTATAAATGTGTACGTTCCCATCCACGTCGGTCTTCTTCTTGAAGATCCATTTGCACCCAACGGTCTTACTTCCGGGCACATAATCAACCAAATTCCAAACTTGGTTATCGTACATGGATTGGATCTCGCTATCCATTGCCTCTTTCCATTTTGCAGACTCCGGGCCTGCCATGGCTTCCTTATAGCTATTAGGTTCATCAAGATTTACTAGTATACCATCACTAATATACGTGTCCCCTTCGGTAGTAATATGAAAACCATAAAACTAGGGATGAACTATATCTCTATCGGAACGTCTAAGAGGTAAGGACTCGTCAATCGGTTCAACCGGAGTTTCCTCCTCGGGTTGAGTGCCAGCGGTAGAGGTTCCTTCATCTATCGACTCTTGAATCTCTTCAAGTTCGATTTGCCTCCCACTGTCTCCTTGGCTTATGAGTTCTCGCTCTCGGAAAACTCCTCTCCTCGCAACAAAGACAACGTTGTCCTTCGGTCTATAGAAGAGATATCCAAAGGATGTCTGCGGGTAGCTGCTGAAAATACATCGCTCACTTCGAGGTTCAAGCTTGTCATGAGTATCTCGTCTTACGAAAGCCTCGCAGCCCCAAACCTTGATGTGTGCCAACGAGGGAGCTTTCCCTGTCCACATCTCGTGAGGTGTTTTGGCAACCTTCTTAGTAGGGACTCGGTTAAGGATATGGGCGGCAGTCTCTAAGGCATACCCCCAAAAGAAGATAGGTAGTGAAGCACGACTCATCATAGAGCGAACCATATCCAATAAGGTTCGATTACGCCTTTCTGCCACACCATTCAACTGTGGTGTCTTAGGAGGCGTCAATTGCGAAACTATTCCACACTCCTTGAGATAATCATGGAATTCAAGACTTAGGTACTCTCCTCCTCGATCGGATCGAAGCATCTTGATTTTCCTGCCCAATTGATTCTCCACTTCATTCTTGAATTCTTTGAACTTTTCAAAGGTTTCTGACTTTTTCTTGATTAAATAGATATACCCATATCTACTATAATCATCGGTAAAAGTCACATAGAAGCGGTTCCCATCCTTCGTGGTTGATCTAAAGGGTCCACATACATCGGTATGTATTAGGTCCAATAGCCCCTCACCCCTTTCACAAGTACTCGTGAAGGGTGACTTAGTCATCTTTCCAAGTAAACAAGACTCGCATGTGTCATCTTCCCTAAGGTCGAATGACTCCAACACTCCATCCTTTCGGATTTGGGCTATGCGTTTCTTGTTGACATGTCCAAGACGACAATGCCACAAGGATGTTTTATCCATACTGGTGGAAGAATCAATATTCAAAACATCATTTCCTAAGTTATCAACAATCATAACAGTTTCATATATTCCATTACATGGTATAGCTTCAAAGTAAAAGACACTATTTAGATAAGCCAAAATAGAACCATTCTCATTATTAAAAGAAAATCTAAATCCTTGTCTATATAAACCATGAAATGAAATGATGTTTCTAGCCATTTCTGGCGAATAGCAACAATTGTTCAAATAAATTATTCCTAAGCACTAAAGAATACACTCCAATCTTGGTCACAGGCGACGATCTTCTGTTCCCCATGATTAGATTGATCCTTCCTTGCTCCACATCCCTACTTCTTCTTAGTCCCTGCACATTTGAACAAATATGATAACCACAACCGATGTCAAGAACCCAAGAAATAGCATGATTAGAATCGTTAGATTTAATTGTGTATATACCTACGAAAGATGGCTTGATCTTTCCTTCTTTGATTGCTTGCAGGTATTCTGGGCAGCTTCTCTTCCAATGTCCTATCTTGTGGCAGTGGTGGCACTCTGCCTCCTTCGGGTTAGGACATGGCTTAGTGGGATCAACTTTGGTCCCACTAGAAGAGGCACCATCTCAGGCTTTAACCTTGCGATAGTTCTTCGATGAAGCCTTCCTCTTCTTTCCCTTTCCTTGACCAATTGCCAAGACAGGAGCAGCAGACGGATTGGGAGTAGGTGCAAAAGACTTGTCTTTGAAGTTGCTCTCAGCGACCCTCAAAAGACCTTGGAGTTTGCTTAGGGTGACCTCCTCTTTGTTCATGTGGTAGGTCATCCTAAATTGGTTGTACATCGGAGGCAAAGAGTGAAGCACCATGTCGATCGCCAAGTCTTCCCCAAAGTCAACATTTAACTTGCGAACGCGGTCGACATACCTTTGCATCTTTTGCAGGTGCACGGTAAGAGATTCTCCATGACCCATCTTAGCGGAAATCATGTTAGTGAAAATCTCATAACGCTCTTGTCTCGCGTTTTGGTGGTATCTCTCCAATAAGTCTTGATGCATCTCGTATGGGTACATGTCCTCGTAGGACTTTTGGAATTCAGAGTTCATGGTGGCAATCATGATGCAATGTACCTTCGTTGCATCTCGCTCATGAGTCTCAAAAGCGGTGATTTCGGCCGGAGTAGCGATTACGGGGTTGATCTTCTCAAGCTTTTCATCGAGGACATACTCCTTATCCTCATAGCGAGCAATGGTGCGAATGTATCTTATCCATTCGCTAAAGTTCGTTCCATCGAAGGTGACCTTTTGGCAAAGGCTCATCAACGTGAAAGAACTAGCAGCAGCGTTGTTTGCGTTTGACATCTATAGAAAGGACAAAGATAGATTAGAATAAGAATCCCTAATTATCACCCAATAAGAAAAATTAGGGTTAGGATCCAACAATAAAATTTACATGCTAGAAAAGGGATGTCGTAATCTAACATGCAAATAAATTGAAGGTAAGTGAATGATGATTCACTAATTCTCCATCACAAAACCTAAACTATTAGTCCTAAGTGTATTGAGAATTCCTAGGTTCGGATGAGATTCATTGAAACTATTCAATGGCATGTTTAAATCTCGATATGCCCCTCTTGTTTATGACTGGGATACCGAGGATCACAAAGCGGGTGTGAATTACCATGCAAATTCACATGGTGCCTTCATTGTAACGATCACCTATTCGATGTGCCGGTAAACCACACACGCTCCATCGAACTATGATAAACAATGAATCACCCTTTGCCACCTTTGCTTAGAACCAATTAGTGTGCCGGTAAACCACACACGCTCCACTAACTTCTTAGCAAGGGTGCAAAGTGTAATTTCATGGGATTGCATCAATTCACTTTTCCTAAAGTAACTAAGATTGGGAAATTTTTAAAACGTGTAGTTACTTTGTATTACTTATTATACTTTTAATGAGAGGATGAGGTTGCCCTATCCTACCCGTTCGACTAACGACCCTCCACCAATCAAGCAAGCGGTGGGTGTGAGTGTACACCCATTAAGCGCCATTTTATAGGCCGCAACCTTATACCCACCTTATAGATCGGCTTCGTGAATGAGGCCTACTAACGGTAAGACTAGCATTTAGTTATACATATATATATTATTCTAGTAATATCATATTAGTATAAGGTTGTGTTTTAAACCTTTTAAAACGTAGGGTTTGAAATTTAAGTTGTCTAAATTAAAACTTTTAATCACAAATATAAATTTCAAAACGTCAGGGCAAGTTTTAAACATTTAAAACATGGAGGATCAAATAACAAATAATTCCAATTAACAATTAATATCCTAATTATCTATATTTGATTTATCCAAGATTTCTTTTAAGATAATTACCAAAATAATCAAAATAATTAATTAATTATCATATAAGGAAATTAAATATTTTATTAGATGATAAATATCTTTAATTAGATCAAGATTATAGTCATATATATCAAAAAAAACGGATTAGGGTTGATCTAATATGATTAAGGTAAGTTTCCATAAGATAAACATGAAAAAATCCTGGTTTTAGCTAATCCTGACGCCCGGACTCGCCGAGTACACAAAGGGACTCGACGAGTCAGGCCTACTCGCCGAGTCCACTTTGGAACTCGCTGAGTCCATGACTCAGAACCCAAAAAATCGAATTTTGCAGGTTTGTTTCAGTTAATCAAGCAACAATTTAAAGAAAACCAAGCTAGGCTCTGATACCACTGATGGGTTTTAGCCATAAGAACTTTCCTATGTGCGCATGCAAAACCCTAATGCTCGGATCTAGGCTTTCTAATTAAACATGCTTTGAATCCAAGACTTCTAATGCCTAATTAGGTTAAATAACAACATTGAAATAGATCTAGAACCATACCTTTGAATTCCTTGTTGATCTTGTTGTCTTGGAGCTTCTAGAGTCACAAATGTCACTCCTCTAATGGCTT
This sequence comes from Lactuca serriola, assembly GCF_051521515.1. Classification (NCBI taxonomy): domain Eukaryota; kingdom Viridiplantae; phylum Streptophyta; class Magnoliopsida; order Asterales; family Asteraceae; genus Lactuca; species Lactuca serriola. The sequence goes on along the minus strand of NC_136416.1, from coordinate 159,695,978 downwards.
ACAAACACCAATAGCAAGTAAGATGATTTAGGAGAGAGGAGAGGGGAGGAAATCGGCCAGAGTTCTCTTACTTTAGATGAGATCACGATTTCCCTTACCCATAGGGTTTATTTATACTTGCAGACTCCTTAAGGGTTACAGTCTAAACCCTAATTGGATAATCTTCTCTTAAGGCTATCCAAATCCATTCCTAGATAACATCATGGACGATTTTGAGCTATCCTTTAGCTCCTAGAATTCGTCCAATCCATATCTGTATGGATTTACAGTCTCAAGTTTAACTATCAAACAATTGACAGTTTATACCCTCTTATTTAATTAATCTCTTTAAGTCACCAAATTAATTCCAATTAATCTATGACTTATATTAATCAAATAACTATATATTATTCCTTATAATATTTACTCTCTCTTAACAAATCATCCATCAAGTTGCTATGGTGAAGGCAACCCAAAAGGACCATGCACAACCGGGTCAAATACTTGCCTAATATAGTTGCAGCCTTAGACACTATTCCAACAATAACAACATTCTTCATGTGTTGTAGTGTTATGACATTTGTCACTCCAGACCTGCCGTTCTAACTGTAGCTAACAGTTTAGGTGCGGGATTGTCAATCCCATATAGATCTATACACAATTATCACGCTCTCCCTCCAAGAGATTATGGTTTATAATATAGAACTTGAAATGCATACTAGAGAGTACGTTGAAGTTGAATATCTCACAACACTTAGTATATATAGATTTACGAAAAGAAAGTCTTTATTTCACTTCGGATGAAAGTATTTTGTTTTTCAAGATGTTTACGTAAGAATGTATGAATAACTCACAACTATACCCATTATAGTTTTCAGAAAGTGTGTTCCATTTGGTGAAAATAACTCGGTGACATACTAACCTTTTTAAGTAAAGTAAGATGTTGATATTGAATAATAACAAGATAGAAGTTGTATTTATATCTATATAAATCGATATGTTTTCTTGTATTGTACTTGTATCCCCCCCCCTAAAACATGAAAAGACGTAAAAAGTAGGGGTATGAACTCACTTGTTCGGTTTGAAGAGAGTGAGACTAGAATCGAGCAGAACCTCAACTGCCGAAAGTTGTGCCTTCGAGCTTCTCGGGGATCTCGGTAGCATAGAACCTTCGTTGTTGGGATCGGGTATGGAACCAAGGGTGTCGGGATGGCCTCTGGAGCTCACAAGTGAGTGAAAGTGAGAGAGAGTTTGAGAAATGTGTGCCAAAACCCAGAGCTCATGCCCTCTATTTATAGGGTTGAAAGTGGGAGTACACTAGGAGTACTACCGGAGTACGCTGGGCGTACGCATTACGCTGGGCATGAATTTGTGTCATAGCTTACGACTCGAGTCTAGCTAAGCGTAGAGTCTGCTAGCCGATGGGACTTGACCCTGCACCTGAGTACGCTGGGTGTACCCTTAAATTATGTTGGGCGTAATTTGGGCTTCAATCTTCTAAATTTCGTAACTTTCCCGTACGTGCTCCGTTTTTCTCGTTCTTTATATCCACGCGTAGGTGAGACTATGCTCTACAACTTTCATTTAGACTCCGTCGGCTAGTTTTGAATTTATTTTTAATATTATATTTTTAGTTGGTCGGGACTGCTAAAGTCCGTTAAAAAATTCATAACTTCTTTATCCGACGTCTAATTTCTTCTGTCTTTTCACCATCTTACTCCTGTTATGGAGACCTTCAATTCTCATTTAGGTTGTGTTAGCTAAAAATCGTTCGATCTTTAATTCGAGTTTTTAGCTCTCTACCGCTGTTACGAAACTTAGAAAATTCATAACTTCTTCATACGTGGTCCAATTTGGGCGATCTTTTTATACACGTTCACGTTTTAACGAAATCTATGACTTTTGTTTAGATACTTAAGGCTAAAATGCATTTTATTGGAATTTCACTTTTTGCGTTTAATAATGTTTTACCGGGTGTGTTGTGAATATTTGAGTGGTCATAATCTTTTCATTATAATTTGGTTTTGAATGTTCTTTATGTTTTTGGAAACCTTGGCACGATATCTAACATTTGATGCATCCCAAATTTAGATTTTTGAACATTTTATTTTTGAGCTTAATTCCGTTGATTCCAAATAGTTCGTTGTATTTGACTTTTGAGTGTTACATTGATTTGGAAAAATATAGGGTTGTCACACAAACCATCCTTATGACAATGTTGTAATTGTTGAAGAAGTAGAAATTCAACCAGCTGTTAGCTTAATACGATTTTGGGCTTTATTTTGTATTGGGCCTTTTTGCTAGGAAACCCTAACTAGCTTGTCTATATATTATACCTTTCCATTTCATTGTATTTGTACTTCTGTTTGATAATAATATGAAACCCTAGCCGTTATATGCCTTTCACTTGTTAGTTTACATGGTAGTAGAGCACGGTTGATTATTTGTACTTTTTTGTTTTTGGGGGCGAGTTACTGTTTCATCGGCACTGTTCACCGGCGTACTGTTCACCAGCGACTACTGTTTTCTAGTTACTGTTCACTAGCGTTACTGTTCACCTCGGCACTGTTCATCGATGTTACTGTTCATCGGTTCTATTCACGTGCATTGTTCATTGCCACTATTTGCAATTTTGGGTATGCTTTTCTTGATCGTTTTTGTATTCAGTTTGGTTTAATTTTTTCATTTTGTTGGTTTTAATCGTTTCATTTCGTCTAGCTTTGTTGATTTCGAGATCCTGATCGTTTTTGCTGCTACTCGTATTTTACTATTTGACTGATATTGAAATATGGCCCTAAGAGATAATTCTCTTCAGTCCATTAGTATTCAACTTAATGTCTAAAACTATGCCTATTGGAGTTATGTTATGAAAAATTTCTTACGGGGCAAGACTATGTGGGGGATTGTTACATGTGATAAGAAGAAATCAACAGACGAGAAGGCCGATAATTATGCAACCTTATTGGATTCATGGGAGACTGATAACTCCCAGATCATTACTTGGATTAATAATTTTGTCATCCAGTCTATTGGTACTCATTTGGCGACGTATGACACGGTAAAGAAGGTTTGGGATCACTTGGCTAGGTTGTATACTCAGTCTAACTTTGCATAGTAATATCAGTTAGAGTTTGATATTCGAGCCCTCCAACAGAACAATCTCAATGTTCAAGAATTTTATGCAGCTATGTCGGATTTGTGGGATCAGTTAGCTCTTACAGAATCTGATGTGTTAAAGGCTTTTAAGCCTTATATTGATAGAAGGGAAGAGCAACATTTGGTTCAGTTCTTGATGGCATTGATTTCAGATTTTGAAGGTCTGTGTGGATCAATCTTGCATCGTACACCTCTTCCCACTGTTGATTTGGTTGTTCATAAGTTGATTGCTGAAGAAACTTGTATCAAGTCCCATGCTGACAAAGCTCCCAAGACAGGCACTCCTGCTGTCTTTTTTGTTCCACAACAACCTCAATCTTCAAACCAAAATCATCCCAGAGTTGCATTTGATGAGTGTGCTTTCTATAAGAAGAAGAACCATTGGAAGGCAAATTATCCTTTGCTGACAAGCAAGGGAAATAAGCAGCAACAACAAACAAGATCACCAGCATAGTCTCAGTCTTCACAGCAAAACAAGTCTTCTGGAAAGTCATGTCCTTCATTTTCATCTTTTAGGCCACCACAGTACACTGCTGCTACACCTTCAGTTGAGAATGAAACAGATTTCACACCACCATCAGCCTTGGATCCACATATTGTTGAGTAGTTCAGACAGTTCTTAGCTACCAATCCAACTTCCATGTCACCTTCCATGTCTCATTCAGGTCTATCTTCATCCAACACATCAGGTATTCCTTCACCCTTGTGGATATTGGATTTTGGTGCATCTCATCACATGTCACCATATTTTTCATCTTTTTCTTCATTATCTTCTTGTACACTTATCTCTGTTATGTCTGCTAGTGCTACACCCATGTCAGTAGAGGGTGTTGGTTCTATTGTCACTCCTTATATATCTTTAGCAGAAGTGTATTACATTCCTACACTTGCTTAGAATCTTGCATCGATCAGTCAGTTGTGTAAATCTGGTTGTTGGGTCTTCTTTTCTGATTCATTCTGTTGTGTGTAGGACATTCGGTCTCGGAGGGTGATTGGCATAGGACGTAGACTTGGGGAGCTTTATGTCTTGGAGCAGCTACATGTTGTTGATGTTGCCGCATCTAGTGTCGATTTGTCGTCTTTTCGTTTAAACCCGTCATCGTCTCCATTTTATCTTTGGCATTCTCGTTTAGGACATGTGTCAACGTCTCATTTACAGTTTTTGGTTTCCACTTGTGTGCTAGGCTCTTTGAAATTTGATGATATTTCTGATTGTTGTGGTTGTAAACTAGGAAAACTTTCTGCTTTACCGTTTAATAAAAGTGTCACTCGTTATGTTGCTCCTTTTGATATTGTGCATTCTGATGTGTGGGGTCCCTCTCCGATCACCTCCAAATCAGGAGCTAACTATTATGTTTCATTCATTGATGATTACACTCGTTATACATGGGTTTATTTTATGAAGCGTAGGTCTGACTTTCTCACCATATATAGTGAATTCAAAGTTCTTATCAAGACTCAAGACTCTGCTTTCATAAAATGTTTTCTGTGTGATATGAGAGGAGAATTTACCTCCAATGATTTTTAACAATTATTGGCATCTGTACAGACATCTTGTATAGACACTCCTTAGCAGAATGGTGTTGTAGAAAGAAAACATCGACATCTCCTAGAAACTGCTAGATCCTTACTACTCTCTGCTCAAGTTCCCAATATGTTTTGGGGAGAAGCTGTTCATACCGCTACTTATGTTATTAATCGCATTCCTACTGCGTACATTTCAGGGAAGTCTCCTTATGAAATGTTGTTTGGACAACTCCCAGATTATTCTTCATTACGAGTGTTTAGGTGTACATGTTTTGTCTTGAAGCCTCATGTAGAGAGAGATAAGTTGTCTTCAAAATCAGCTCTTTGTGTTTTTCTGGGATATGGTATTGGTTAGAAAGGTTATCGGTGCTATGATCCTTCAAATCAGAAACTATATGTATCTCGCAATGTCACCATTTTGGAGCATATTCCATTCTATAGCATTCCTATTCAGTCACATGATGCAACCCGAGAGGAGCTTCATACTACTGATCCGTTTAGCATTGACATTGATGATCCACCACATGTCATTGATCCACCACTTGCTGCTGATCCACCACATGCGGCTGATCCAGCACCTAACGTTGATCCTATGACTGCAAATCATCAAGACCCCCCTCCATCGAGGCCTTATTGTAATAAGAAGTCCACAAAGCTTCCTGACTTTGTCTATTCCTCTTACTCTCTGGCCTTTGCCTCTTTTATTGCTAATGTACATCGCCTCTCTGAGCCAACATCCTACAAAGAGTTTGTTTCTGATCCCCTTTTCCAGACCACTATGGCTGAGGAACTTGCAGCTCTTTATCAGACTCATACATGGGATCTAGTTCCGCTTCCACCCGAAAAAACACACGATTGGTTGTCGTTGGGTTTATAAAATCAAAACAAATTATGACGGATCCGTTGAGTGTTATAAAGCCAAACTTGTTGTGAAAGGGTACGCACGAAAGTATGGTATGGATTCTGAGGAGACGTTTGCTCATGTTGCAAAAATGACGACTGTTCGCATCTTGATAGCAGTTTCTTCTATTCTCCAATGGAAGATTTCTCAGATGGATGTCAAGAATGTTTTCTTGAATGGTGATCTTCATGAGGAAGTATACATGTCTCCTCCCCTGGTATTGCTCACTAACCAGGTGAAGTTTGTCGACTTCGGAAGGCTCTATATGGCCTCAAAAAAGCCCCTCATGCTTGGTTTGAGAAATTTTCTACGGTGATTACTTCTCTTGGTTTTCAACCAAGAAACCATGATTCAGCTCTATTTATTCGATGTACGAATGCAGGTCGGATTATTCTTTCCTTATATGTTAATGACATGATTATTACCGATGATGATCATGATAGTATAAAGTCTTTAAAGCATGAGTTGGCTCACCGTTTTACTATGAAAGACTTGGGATTGCTTCGTTATTTCTTAGGGATTGAAGTTTCTCAATCTCCAAAGGGTTATCTTTTATCTCAAACGAAGTATATTTCAGATTTATTTGAACGTGCACGACTCACAGATAATCGAACAGTTAATACGCCTATACAGAGTAATACACGGTACCCTCCAACTAATGGTGTCCCATTGTCAGATCCAAGCCTTTATCATACCATTGTTAGGGAGGTTGGTTTACCTAACTGTCACTAGACCGGATACTACTCATACAATTCATGTGGTTAGCTAGTTTGTCACTGCTTCTACTACTATTCATTAGGGAGTTGTTCTTCGTATTTTGAGATATTTACGTGGTACTCAGTTCCACACTATTATGTTTCCATCTTCATCCTCTCTTGAGCTGCGTACCTATAGTGATGCAAATTGGGATAGTGATATTTATGATCGTAAGTCCACTACTGGGTATTGTGTTTTTCTTATAGATTCATTGATATGATGGAAAAAAAAAGAAACAAGATGTTGTTTCTCGATCTTCTACATAATCCAAGTATTGAGCCATGGTTATCACCACTTGTGAGATTGTTTGGTTGAGATAGCTTCTTGTAGATATGTGCATTCACATCTCTCAGCCTACCCCTTTGTATTGTGATAACGAGTGTGTGATAATGATTGCCAATAATTCAGTGTTTCATGACCACACAAAGCACATTGAGATTGACTGTCATTTCACATGTCATCATCTCCAGAAAGGAACTATCTCCCTTCCTTGTGTTCCTTCCTCATTGCAAATTATTGATATTCTTACGAAGCCGTTGACTACTTATCGATTTCATTTTCTGTCTGACAAACTCTTAATGCTTATTGATGTTGCGTTGTGAGTTTGAGGGGGATGTTAGCGTAATAAAATTTTGGGCTTTATTTTGTTTTGGGTCTTTTTGCTAGGAAACCCTAATTAGCTTGTATATATATTATTTCTTTCCCTTAGGGGTGTTCACGGGGCAGTTTGGCTCAGACAATAATAAAATTGTGAACCGTGATCATGGGGTGGGTACTTTACTTGCACTAACCGTAACTGAACCGTATTATACAAAAAACCGAACCGTGTGAAGGCAGGTAACCACGGTTCGGTTCACAGTTACCCAGGAAATAATTAAATATAAAAAAAACAAAATTAATAAAAAAAAAAACTACATTCAAGTGAATTGTAAAATATCCATTCAAAACAAAGTCATCCAAAACAAACAATTCAACAAGAGATTTTAAAAGTGTTTAACACTAGTTTGATAACTCAAAAAACATCCATAATCCCTTCAACAAAACATAAAAACAGCAACAAATCATTTCAAAATCAGCACCAAACCTGCAAAAGAAAAAAAAAACAACATTTAGTCCAAATAGCAAAAAAATTAGCACATATAAAACAGTACAAAGACTGCAAAAAATTACACCAAAAACTGCACAAAACAACACCAAAAATCTGCACAAAACATGTAACATCCCAAAAATCCGTACCAAATTTTTTTCTTTAAATCACTACTAAAACTATTTTTGTAAAAGCATAACATAATTCAGAGTATTAATTCCAAAACATAATTTCATTATCAGAGTAAAACATCTCAGGCTGACTAATCAATGGTATGTGCCATGCGATCACCCCGAGCTCTTCCCTCCGCTACCGGAAGTACCAGAAAACAAAATTGAAAACCGTAAGCACGAAGCTTAGTGAGTTCCCCAAACCTACCACATACCCTGCATAAATACATATTGCACATACTGGGCCACACCCGCTATTCCGGGCCTCGCCCGCTACTTCGGGCCACGCCCGCTACAACGGCCCCGCCGCTCCAGGCCCCGCTTGGCTTCGAGCACCTCTTGGATACAGATCTGTTTCTTTTAGGCCCCGCCTGTCTCTGGGCCCCACCCGCTAACCACATAATACAAATAGCATATAACACATAACTAAACATACCCTACTATAATCCTATCCTTAGGCCTCGCCTGTCTTGGGCCCCGCCCCTATCCTGTCACTAGTGAGTCATGGAACCCCGTCCAAGCTCCTACTGTAAGTGAGATACGAGCCCACACCCACACTCACTCCATACCTATCTCGGGCCTCGCCCATGCTCTGTTACTAATGATATATAGAACACCGTGCATACTCTGCTATTGGTGATATACGGGACCTCGCCCACACTCACCTTCCTACCGGGCACATACATGCATCACACATACAACAAGTATACTCTATCAAGCAAACCATTCCTTGGGCACCCGCCCGACATCGGACCTTGGTCCTGGATATCATAATAGAAAAAAGTGTCTAGATCCAACCCCCGGTTCTTCCTACTCATAACTACATGGGCCGGCATTGTGGCCTTAGACCCATTCACACAAAAGGGAAACTGACCTGCATTGTGGAACTCTTGCTGATAACCCTCTGACTGCTGACTAACAATTCTCTGAAACGCTGCTACACTAGCTCCCCGAACTACCAATATCAACATACATAACACTTAGATCCAAACAGAACTCTTAGAAGCCGTCAAAGTCCACTCTATCCAAAGTCAAAGTTCTGGTCAAATTCAACCTTCTTGACTGACTCTACTCGCTGAGTCACCCCAAGACTCGTCGAGTCCATGAATTCAGAAACTCCCATAAAACGACTCAACTCGCCGAGTCACCCCAAGTCTCGTCGAGTTCAATGATCTCTGAGTCTTATCCTGCCCAACTCACTGAGTCACCACTTAACTCATTGATCTAAGTCTTAACCAGAAAAGGTTGAGGTTTTGCGATCCAACTCGTCGAGTCCAAGAACAGACTCGCCGAGTCCATGGCAATATTCAATAGACTTGTCGGGTTGTTCTTCTAACTCGTCGAGTTCCTGCCTATATTCATCCAACTCGCCGAGTGCACCCATGTGACTCGCCGAGTAGCTTCAGTTCTTAATTTATACAGTGGCTTTTCGAGCCATACAGGGGCTCCATCTTGTAGATCCACTCTTCCAAAGTCTATTCCTCACGTAACGTTGCAAACTTTACGTGAAACCAAGGAGCTATAGGCTTAAAACACTCTAGGGCTAGGGTTTGGGGCAAACATACTTAACCAACACACCAAAAAATGATACTTTATGGATCTATGGGCCAAGACACACCTAGATCTGAAGTAGCAACCTCAGATCTGGACTTCTAACTCAAAAAGGCTCCTTATCATACCAAAATGGCCCCAAAACATCATCCATGAGACGATCTAGAAGCAACAAAGGCAAGGTGACAGATTGTTACCTTCAAACTGATGCTCAAAAGGTTGAATCCTCCATCTCCTTAGTGGTCAAATCCTCCAAACCTTCCTCTTGCAAAAGCCCCAAACTCACTTTCTTCCTTCTCTCACTCAACTAGGGTTTGGAATTGTGTATAGCAGCTTCAGACCGACAAGGGGGACTTAGGAGAGGACTTAAGGTCCTTTAAATAACGTGCAACCCTCGGATTAGGGCTTTCCTCGATCAGACCAGACTTGCTGAGTCCACTTTACGACTCGTCGAGTCAGTCACTTATTCCATAACCCGGATCCTGCTCTGACTCGTCAAGTTCACCTATGGACTCTACGAGTTGACCCCCTTGACTTAGGGTTTTCCTTTCCTTTCTTGGTCTTTCTTATTCTGGGTGTTACAAAACAACATTAAAAAACTGCAAAAAACATCACCAAAAAAACTATACAAAAACAACATTAAAAAACTACACAAAACAACATAAAAAAACTGCACAAAACAGCTCAAAAACCACACAAAACAACTATCAAATGTGTAGAAAGCAGCAATGAAATCTGTAAAAAAAATTGCACAAAAAATTGGATATAAACAACACTTTAAAGCACATAAAAACAGTTAAATACAAAATTTTACCATCTTAAAACTTTAATCATCCACAGTAAGGGCGGATATAGCTTGAGGCAAGTCTTTCACTTCTGAAACAACAAAAATTATACATTATATTTTATAAAACATGAAACTATAAAACTTAATAAAGCAAAGTCATATCGTCTTCATAATTTTCAAGAGCTTCAATACTTTCCTCAATATCAATAGGAACATTTTTGGACCTAAGCCAATTTTGACAACATATCAATGCTTTCACCTTTTTGGGGGTCAATGAGCTACGAAATGCATCAAGAATGCGTCCGCCGGTACTAAATGAAGATTTTGAGGCTACAGTTAAGGCAGGAATTGCCAAAACATCCCTAGCAATTGCCGCAATGATAGGAAACCTTGCTTGATTTTTCTTCCACCAAGTAAGTAAATCGAACTTGTTGTCCAAAGACTCACATTGCTCACCCAAATACCAATCCAACTCACACTTTGTAGCTATAATTATCAAAAAATATTACAATAAAAAAATCAATTATGTAAGTATAAATAACAAAAATAAAAGAAAGATAGCTTGTAAATTACCTATACCACTTCAGTTCTCTTCCAACAGTCTTTTGTATTGGTTGTTCAAAAAAGTTGTTGGATCATCATCAACATCAATAACAATTTCTTCTTCAACATTTTCGGAGCTACTTGTCGGATTTTCATTAATAAATCCAACTTCATGTGAGTAATGAGCATACAAATCTCGCAATACTTTCTCTACATGATCACACAAATTTTTGGCTTTTTTTTCATCATAAGTTTGGCTAATAATGAAGGAAACATAACCTAACTTGTATCGTGGATCAAGAATTAGAGCAATAAACAAAAACACATTTATGTTTGATGAATTGCTCCAATACTTATCATATTTCCCCTTCATTTTAGCAGCCATCTTTTTAAAACCGTCATCACTTGTTATCATCTTTTTTTAATCATTGCCCCAATGCCAAAGACTTCATGAAAGTAATTGTTGCTAGTTACATACAAAGAGCCAGAAATACGCAAAGTAGATGTATAAAAACCTCTCAAGAAAGGTAACATACACCTAACATGCTCCAAATACTCTTCATTTTGCAACCCCTTCAATGATAAAAGCTCGGACCTGTACTTACTATCTTGCTCCTCCAATAAATCAAAAGCATCTTGAAACTTGATGGCACTTTCTAGCATCAAGTATGTTTAATTCCACCTTGTTTCAACATCAAGAGAAACAAGGCATTTATTCTTAATTTTCATTTTCTCAACACATCCCTTAAAGCGTTGAAGCCTAGCTGGAGAAGACCTCACATATTTCACAGCTGATCGAATTCGGGTTTTACTTGTGTCTACATCTTTTAAACCTTCTTTAACAACAAGACTCAAGATATGGGCATAACATCTCATATGCAAATGTTGACTATCCAACACACTATGCTTCCATGCATTCAATCTTCTTTTTAGGTATCGAATACAAAGGTCATTTGAACTAGCATTGTCAACTATAACTGTGAAAACCTTGTCAATTCCCCAATCAAGTAAGTTCTTCTCCACATATTTTCCAATGATCTCACCAGAATGACCAGAAATAGGACAAAAGTTTATTATTCTTTTGTGAATGGTCCAGTCTTTATCAATAAAATGAGCTGTCAAACACATGTAACTAAGATTTTGCCTAGAAGTCCACAGATCGGTTGTTAAAGAAACCCGTTGTCTGTTCTTAGAAAAAATACTTCTTCAACTTTTCTACTTCTAACTTGTATATTTCCAAACGATCATTAGTAATAGTGGTTCTTGAAGGGATTTGAAATTGTGGTTGCAACATGTTCACAAGGTCACAGAACCCTTCTTGTTCGACAGTCTTGAAAGGTAATTCGTCAATAATGATCATTCTAGCACACAAATATTACACTTGGTTTGGTCAAATTTCCAAGGGAAAAATGTAGATATGCTTTCTCCGTTCTCTTGTATAGAAGCTTGGTTTTGAAACATCAATAGCTTTTGTTTTTTGTCAATGTTATCAGGGTTCTTAATGTAACGTGTTGTATGATTCCGCATAGCACTAGTTCCATTCTTACTAGGACAATGCAATCATCTAGTACAATGCTTACAAATGGAGTAATCAACATCATTAGGATCTCTAGTAAAATGTTGCCATGCGTCGGAAGTATCCGCTTTTTTCTTTCTTTTTTCAGTCTTTTTCCCTTCATCCACTTTCTTGGCATTTTCTGTTGTAGGTGAAGGATTAACACTTTCATTTGAACTTCAATAGTGTTGTGTTGGTAAAGAATCAACATCAACCTCCATTTCAGCGATTTTTTTTTCTGAAAATCAATAAGTCATAGTCCCAAACAAGTCAGGAAAAACCTATTTTTTGTTGGAGTTCAAATATAGACATAATTCAAATACCATACAGATTACAGGCATACATGCATACATTGATACAATACATAATCTATAAGACTATAACAGTAAACAGATAGTCAATAACTCAATCAGAGACCAAAAATTTGTGAAATATGGGATAGATGATCAAATGAGAAAATGAGACCTATGTTCGTCACCTGGTCCTAAGTAATATTACTTAAATCCATGAATATTAAACAATAAATCATAGCTTTGACTTAAGGATTTTAAAGGTTTGTTGTTTGTGAAATAAGATAAAACAGAAGGGGTAATGTCGAGAATACGAGAAGTGATGCAGGTAAGAACAAATTGATGAAGAAAAAAATGAGAAATCAAACCAAGTGAGGGACCGATGACTGCTTCGACGTCGATGTACGTTAGCTGTCGTGACTGCTTCTTCCTTTTTGACTTGCGACTCTCGAGCTCCTGTAATAACGACGTCGCTGATGAGGGCAATGGTGGAATTCCGGCGAGACGATGAAGAATGGTGTGAGTGTTTGAGTGAGTGGAAGAATGGAAGTCCGAACGAGGGTCGAGGAACAATGGCCGATGATCGTGTGATCATTGATTTGTTGTTGGCTTGTTGCTTGAATTGTTGCCCTAAGTGATAGAATGAGTAGAGACTACACAGATCGAGTGCCATTTGGGCCGTTTAGAATGGGCTATAACAAATTTGTAATTAAACTTTATATTCTTTTATTATATTACATAATAGAAATAATATATATACATATAAATAATATAATACGTTTCGGTTCGGGTATTTGCGGGTATCTAAATATCCAAATCGAAACGGACCCGTATATACCCGGTTTTTTCGGTTTCAGTTTTTTTCGGTTTTGGATCGACCGGATCGGTTCGGTTTTTCGGTTTTGCGGTTTTTTTACACACCCCTACTTTCCCTTTCATTGTATTTGTGCTTCTCTTTGATAATAATACAAAACCCTAGCCGTTATATGTCTTTCAGTTGCTAGTTTACACCAGCCATGTATGATTAAGCTGCAACCAAACAAGAGTGGATTTTGGAAATGAAGGAAGAAATTGATGCCCTAAATTAGGAACCATATGTGGGATTTGGTCCTAAAATTAGATGAACTGAAGCCCATTTCATGAAAGTGGGTATTTAAGATAAAACGTAATGGTGATGGATCGATTAGTTGATATAAGGCGAGTCTGGTAGCCCGTGGTTTCTCACAGCAATACGGGTTGGATTATGAGGATACTTTTAGCCTGGTGGATAAGTTAACCACAATTAGGGTTTTGTTAGCTTTGGCGGAAAGTAAAAGTTGGAAACTATGTCAAATAGACGTGAGAAATGCTTTCCTATATGGTGACTTGGATCATGTAATCCATATGGATCAACCTCGTGGCTTCAAGAGTAAAAGTCAACCAAGGTATGTGTGTAAACTCAAGAAAGATTTATATGGCCTAAAACAATCTCCAGGGGCATGGTTTGGAAAAATGGATGAATTTCTTGAACATAACGGGTATACAAGTATTCCATCAGATGCAAGTTTATTTGTGAAGAAGGTTGGAAACAAAGTTGCATTGGTTCTCGTTTATGTCGATGATTTGATAATCACAAGACATTTGGAAGATATGGTTAATCAACTCAAATATAACCTGATTACTCGTTTCCACATGAAAGACTTGGGAAGGCTGAAACACTTCCTAGGGCTCGAACTAAGTTATGATGATGAAGGCATAGTTTTGCATCAGCGGAAGTACTGTATTGATTTGTTGAAAAGGTTCATAATGTTGGAATGTTGTTGAGTATTTGAGATACCGAAACTGATTTGGCATTTTTGGTTATTTATGGAAGCCTATTTTAGGGTTTTGTATTTTTGGTAAATGTTTTATTTTCCTTACAAATAAACATTAGGTTAGCTTGTGATGCAAGCTTTTTCCCGGAAAAGAGTCACTCTATACGTTCATTCCAAAATAATTGAGGCACAGAAGCTTTTCCATATTACTTGCATATTATGGTGATTGATTCATGATTATTCTTAAGATTTCGTATTCGTCATCTCGTTTTTTGACTTAACAAGTGGTATTAGAGCAAGTTCTTGTAGATCTCGGCGCTTTTTGCAAAAAGCGATTAGATATGGCGAAATTTTTCATGAATCTCACTTAAAGTTTTGTACGTTTTCTAAAAAGGAAAAGTGAAATGTCTCGTATTATTGCAAAACCCATTTAGATCTGTTATATTCTACACATTCTATCATCTGATTTGTTCTTAATTCGTGTTTTGAAGTAAAAATAGAAGAAGAAATTCAAGTTTTATTATCATATTTGTGCTTTGATTTGTTTTCTCTCTCTAGAAATCATCTCAGATCCGTTTTCTCTCTCTCTAGAAATCATATCCGATCTATTTTTTCTATGTTCAAGTTTAGTTTCTTGTTGTAGATCTAATGGATGAAACAGATTTATTGTTTGACTCCATTTTAGGACTAAGATTGAAGGTTACTAAACCAATCTATGTGTAACATCCCAAAAACTAAGGATAAAAATTTCATTTTTTTTATAATCAAAACACAGATGTAACTTGATCCACACATTTAAAATCATTTCTAAATAAAACAATTACCAGAGTTAAATCCTAAAATCAAATATTATGGAAACAACATGTGTATGTGCTACGATTAAGTCGGGCCCTCCCCTTTCGATCCAGAAGTATCTGAAACCATAAACGACAAACTATAATCACAAAGCTTAGTGAGTTCCCCAAATACCACATACCACACATACCAATCGAGCCATAAATAAT
The DNA here is from genome assembly GCF_051521515.1 of Lactuca serriola. Classification (NCBI taxonomy): domain Eukaryota; kingdom Viridiplantae; phylum Streptophyta; class Magnoliopsida; order Asterales; family Asteraceae; genus Lactuca; species Lactuca serriola. Next base: position 159,680,879 of record NC_136416.1, on the reverse strand, counting down.
ATGCATATCATCGAGCCATACATATTATACATATACAACAATCAATAAGGGTGCTATGTGTCATCCATCGTCTTGCCATTATGCCACGAGCCGCCTCGTGGTCTTCCTTGCCAGGATGGGGGCCAAAACCCTGGGTCTTATTGACAAGTTCCAAGAGCCACCTCGTGGTCTTCCATTCAATCATCACAAAGAAAACTAGCATACAATCTACCATTACTAACTAATTAACTGCCAGATTTTAGACTCCGATCTTGCATACAGTTTGCCAGAAGCCGCCTCCTGGTCTTTCATACAACTGCCAAGGGTTACCCTCGGGTCTTCCTACAATACATAAACCAAATGGGCCAGCATTGGTGCCTTTGACCCATAGAACAGTGAGAAGACTCAGCTCGAATGCAGAAGATCACTGCAATAAATCTTTAGTTGCTGGCCTAATGAACTCCCGAGCTATCCATACCAAAATAACACCCAATTAAGAATTAGGTTCCAAACTATAATCCATTATCCAAACTTGGGGTAAAATGATCATTTTACCGCTGACCCAACATGAACCAAACTGAGGCCCAAGACCAAGACCAATAAGGCCTAAAACCGAAAGATCCACAAAGACCCACTAATGGCCCAATTTTCCAAATTGGGCCCAACCCCCATATGGGCCTTATCCTAAACCCAAAATTCCCTTAGAACAATAATTAATCCCATACTACCCAAAAGGCCCAATGCAAAAGATGACCCAAGAATACGAAGCCCAAAAACACACCAAGCCCAAACCACGCCGAACGCAGGGTGTACGCTCAACTACAATGGGCGTACACAAGGAAACTTGGATCGCGACCAAAATATGGTACCATCAGTTATGCGGGGCGTAACCGCGATTTCTCCAAATCTCAGAACACGTCTTAATTTGTTAAGTCCTTGCATCAAAACCTCAGAAGACCTTTCAACAAAGCTCTTAATGCATAAAGTCGGCACCTTTATGCATTTACATGGCTTAATGGGATCCAGTGACCATCTTAATCCATTAAGACCCAACTAGAACATGCATGGACCATTTCTAAACATCAACCAAATACTTTTATGAACTTATAACCTCAAAATGCTAGGAGTAGCAACTCAAAGCTCTTGGAGTTGTGTCCAACCACTAGATCTCACCCATTAGGTCAAAATGGGACCAAAACTCACATATTCTTAAATCTCAACTTCTAATGAGCAAGATAAGAACTTTTTACCTTTAAAGAGCTAGAAATGGAGCAAAGAGTCGAGATCTACAATCCTTCCCTTGATTTACCACCTTGCACAAAGCTTCCCCTCTTGAATATTCACTAAAACCTACCAAAGATGCACAAAAAGAGCTCACAACACTCTTGGATGAGGTAGGGTTCGAGATTAGGGTTGGAAGACAATGAAGGATGAAAGAAAGGCCGACACTTGGGACTTAAGATGTTTAAATAGTGAGCCAACCCTAAAATTTAGGGTTTGGGGATCCAACTTATTATGTTGGGCGTAATGTCTGTATGTTGGGCGTACAACTTTAAATACCCGCATCCACTTACCAACTTACGTTGCGCGTACTCAGCCAAACACGTGCATACCCTCCTTACATGCAAGGGACCGATTTTCCAACTATTTCCATTAGGGGCCAATTCTGCCAATATCTTCAAAATGCCATAACTCCCTTATCTTAGGTCCGTTTCCAATGAACCTTCTATGCATGGAAAGGTGGTGAGAAGCCCTATACTTTTAACAACACACCTAAGCCTTAAAACCTCCTGAACAAAACCTAAAATCCATAAAAGAATGAATTATCAAATTACGATTATACCCTTTACCTTCGAAGACACAATCAAACACTTGGATCACTTAAACCATAACACCCACACCCGAGAATGGCCAAATTCTTCCTTTCCCAAGGTCCTACGCCTCATTACAATAGATGATTGGGCCACAACCTGGAATAATGAAGCAAATCCGGAACCATGTGTTACAACTCTCCCCCACTTAAATTAGATTTTGTCCTCAAAATCGCTCCTTACTAACACTCATAACATAACCATCAACCTGAGGAACGCAACCGAAAATTCCGCACAAAAGAACAACATACCCAAACAACTGAGCCCAACATAAATTTTCATTCCAAAGAAAACCCTTAGCCCCCGAAGAAGAACAACCCTTAGCCCCTGAAGAAAAAACCACTTCTAACCTTCTGAACCCTCAAGTCCACATTGGTCTAACTCCCTGACAGAATGTCCATGTTGAAACAATACCAAACCAAACCTTCATTGAATAACATACCAAGCATACAATTCTAACCCTAATCATCCTGATGCTACCAAAAGAACAAATTCGCTGACCATAACCATATGCAGAACACCTATACTTAACAGGAGGCTCAGATAATCCTTCGAGTAGAGGATCCATCCCTGAAACGGTTAGACTCAAACGAGAGCTGCGCCACCGAATCAAATCAATTACTCTGAGATTATTCAATCCCACTGCAAGTGACTTAGAATTTCCCGACCAACAAGCTACCCCACACGCAAGAATACCAGAGCATTACCACTGCTTGAAACACCATACTGCCTCCTAGCCACTTCCCCAAAGTAGTCGATACCTCCCTGGTCATATAAATCACTATGTATAAGATCCAACACCTTGCTTTCCCTAACAACATCTTTGAAAGGTTGTCTAGTGATTTTAGTTAGCATGCATGTTTTACATTTTTCATTATTTTGCATATCAAAAGCATGAATTAAACTCATTTTAGACATGTCTTTTAATCTCTTGTAATAAATGTTTCTTAGTCTAGCATGCCTTAATTCAAATTTATGAAAATTATTGCTAGTATTACTAGAAGCCATGCAAACATAATTATCACTATAAGGATAACTAATATTAAACCTAATCATTCCATTACATATATAGCCAAATCCCACAAAAGAACCATGTCTTGACAAGATGTACTTGTCGCTTTCTAACACTTGTTTGTAACCACAATTATTTAATACAATTTCAGACACGAGATTCTTACGAATCCCTGGAACATATAAAACATTGTTCAAACACAAACATTTCCCAGAAGTAAAAGTAAGTAAAATAGATCCTATGCCCTTGATTGGTTCAGTTGCAACATTTCCCATCTTCACAACAGAGCCATCTTCTATTGGTTGAAATTTCTTGAACCAATATAGATCTTTGCAAACATGACTTGTTGCTCCCGAATCAACCCACCTTGCAACATTATTATTATGTACATAAAATGCTTCAGAAATCACAAAAATATAATTCTGAATATATTTAGAATTCTGCATGAAAACAGAAATCTAACCTTGTTGCTTTTCTGGATCCTTGGATCCACTTGGTCCAACACCATACTTGTTCACTTTGTGAAGACAACAATCTTTCTTGAAGTGACCCGGTTTGTTACAATTCCAATAAACCAACTTAGCCTTCTTGTTTGAAGACTTGTCATCCTTTCCTTTAAACTTCCTTTTTTCCATTAGACTTCTTGGGATTCTTTAAACTTTCTCCTTCCACCATGTTCACAGAGGAGGAACCAACTTGGTTCTTGCCTTTAGGATTGTTATCAAGTTCTTGAGTCCTTATGGACTCTTCAATCCTTAAATGGCTTCCAAGTTGAGTCAAAGTCAGTTCCTATTTGTTATGTTTGAGATTGTGTTTAAAACCCTTCCAGGAAGGGGGTAGTTTGTCAATGATCATAGCCACAGAAATGGCTTCATCCATTTTCAGATTGTGTTGAGCAAACTGTCCCAAAATCCTTAACATTTCATGGAATTGTTCCATAACAGGCCTGAATTCAACCATCTTGTAACCCATAAAGTTACTGACAAGAAGCTTCTTACTAGAAGCATCTTCATCCATGTACTTGGATTCAAGAGAATCCCACAGTTCTTTTGCAGATTCAAAATTTTGATAGATATCAATAAGAGAGTCATACATATCATTGAGAATATGATCACGACATATGTAATCATCATTTTCTCACTTTGATCTCCTTCTTGTTTCCTCCAAAGGTTCATCTTCAACAGATTCTGGTAAGACAAGCATGTGTGTACTCAGAACATACACCACTTTCAGAGTAGTAAGGAGAAAGTGCATCTTCTTCTGCCATCTACGAAAATCTTTCCCTTTAAATTTGTTCAATTTGTCAAACTTCTTTGTCATATCCTTCATAGAATTGCCACTTGCCATGATCACATAACACTTCAATTTTTGTTAGAAAAAGGGGATGAACAGATTGCTTGGATTCTCTGAAAGTCGTGAATCACTATCAAATTGAAGTATTTCAATGGTATAGATTGAACACTCAATTATATGAAATTCAGAGATATGAAATCAGAGAATGTATGTGAAATGTTCTTCAAAAGATGTACCAGAAATATGACCAAAACGGCTATATGATTCCTTTCTGAAAACTATCACCAGACAGTTACAAACCATCATAAAAAACTACCAAACCTGTCATTAAACGGATCTCAGGGAAAAAGGTTCAACTTTCTAAAAATAGGATTTTTGATGCACTTTTAATATAGCAACATAGTCCAAATAAAAAAAATTCCAGCCAGGAGCTGCCGCCCTTGGGACCCCGCTCACAGGGGCGCTGCCCACGGACCCCCGTTCGTTTAGGGGCTTCGCCCCTAAATAACAGTGTACTTTGAATCTTGAAAAACTTGAAAAAATGTGAACTTCTACACCATCCTAACTTGTTCAATATTCAACAAGATCACTTTTTTTCACACAAATTTAATCCTATTACACTTAAATAATATTGATGATATATAATCACCAACACGTTACACCATTCAAAAAAAGTGACACTTAGGTAATATGTGATAGTTTTGCATTTGAAATTTGAAAAAGTAGTTATGGGATATTACTTGATTGTAGGGTGCAACTGAATAAAGGGCAATTTACTTCTTCAAAGGTTTTCATGAAGATTTTGCATCTGTATCTGCAACTACAAGTTGGGATTCAAACCTCAAGTACGTTGCTATTTCTTAAATTTAGCTTTTATTAGGTAGATTTTTCTTTCATACGATCAATATTAAGTTGGAAAACTACAATAGTAACTCCTCGATGTGCATAAAAACCCGCATATAGACAGATTGCAGCATAAGGTGACATCATATGTTGATGAAGCACAAGTCAAAAAAAGGTGAAGCATATAATCACTCATTATTTTAGTTTTAATATATTAAAAGAATAAAAGTGGAATGAATACCTATAACGTGATCCACATGTATAGTGGAGTGCATGACTAAATGTAAGAGTTGACTCGAAGTAGGGTGTCATACCCATTCTTGGGCCATACTAAGCTTACAAAAATTATGTTAATAACTTCATCAAATTTTATTAGTATCAAGAGCTCAATTTTAGTTCACTTATAATTATTATTAATGTTCATCATTTACAAGTTATGACCTTGAATCAACATGTATCTATATGTCCAATGTATGTGCTAGGACCATCTGTTTTTGTTTTTTTTTTTTTTTAGCAAAACGATATATTTTTTGTATTGAACTCTGTTTGCAGCTTCAAGTGTCAATCATAATTCAAAGCTTATGGTTTTTGGAGCAGGGTTTAAGGCATTTACAACTCCACAACTTGATAAGTTAATTATAAAAGCTATAATGAACAATGGACATTCCATTCCATTGTCATCTTTACTTGGCTGAAAATAAGAATATATTTTTATTTGTTTGTGTATTAACTTATATCATCCTACTTCTATTTCTTTATAGGGTATTGTTATACCTACCCCAGATTTTTAATCCCACCCCTGTAATTATTATTTTTAGGTAGATAACAAAAACCTAGACGTAGTATTTCGTGCCTGTGAGCTGGAAAGCTTCAAAAATCCGAGTGTACATAAGGAGATTCAAACTCTAGACCTCCAGGCAACATCATACATTAGCTTTAAACACTTTACCACTGAACTGAAGCCCCTTTTTGTTTAATTAAATCAAATCGTTCTATATAACCTATAAATAATAATAATAATAATAATAATAATAATAATAATAATAATAATAATTTATTATTATAATTATTATTGTCGCCATCTTATTATTGTTATGGTTTGTATTGTATGAATACGTATAAATGCATATCGTATACATATAAATATGTAGACATACATATCGTATACATATAAATATGAAATAAATATATATGTATACTTAATAATATGTACAAATACACATAGTTATGTCTTTTATAAATTAATAAAACATTAAAAATATATTCAAACGTCAAACATTTTTTTGTTTAAATCTTTTGTTCAACTAAAATTAAAGATTTTTTTAATTATACAAAAAAGGATAAAAGTTTAAAGATTTTTTGGTTATACAAACAAACAAAACGTCATATTTTTTTTGAAAACAAAAAGTCATATTTTTTTTAAATTCATCGTTCGAAATAGGAATACAAAAACATAATAATTACGTCAATAATGTTTTTTTTATGTTAAATAATGTCTTCAACAAAATGTCAAAAAATATTTTTAAATCATAAAAACAAAATGTCAAAAAAACCAAAGGGCTTGTAACCCAACGGTATCAGGTGGTACCCTCCCTCTTTGAGGTCGAGGGTTCAAGTCTCATCGTGGATATAGGTGAAATAGGTGTTGTTAGTTTAGGATTAGATTAAATTTACTGGTTCAAAAAAAACAAGATTAGTAAAAGAAAAAATAAATAAGCTAGTATATATTAAAAGAAAATAAAAAAAAAACATAAATTTGCTAAAAAAAACAAGATTAATAAAAGAAAAAATAAATAAGCTAGTATATATTAAAAGAAAATTAAAAAAAAAACATAATCATTACATAATCATTAGTTATTTAAGGAAAAAAAGTTAAATATAATTATTAGGGGTAAGGTTTTAGTTATTTAAGGAAAAAAAGTTAAATATAATTACTAGGGATAGGGTTAAGTGAAAAGAGGGTAGAAATAATCACAATAAACTGTAATTACAAATTTTTGTTATTAAGGCATTATAGGTTTCACTTAAATGAGATATCATGACTCGTTTTTTTTTTTTTTGCAAACAGTTGAATACAAATCCAAACCCCTTTAAGAACCTTGTTTGACCAAACAAGTGGCTTATGTTTCTTCACTTAACTCGACGGTGCTAGAACTATTCTTTCTATGCAATCGTTTACATCAAATTTTCCCAACAAATATTTGATTTATCGGATCCATAAAGCATACCTTCAATGGCTTCTTCTTCAACTTCATCCGTTCACAAGAGCTTTAAGTATGAAGTGTTTTTGAGTTTCAGAGGAGAAGACACCCGCAAGAACTTCGTTGATCATCTCTATGATGCTCTTCAGCGAAAGAGCATTCTTACTTACAAGGATGACCTAGAAATCAAGAAAGGGGAAAGGATCAGTGATGAGCTACTTGGATCCATTGAAAACTCAAAATTCTACATCATTGTTTTCTCCAAGGATTATGCATCTTCCTCTTGGTGCTTGGATGAGCTTGTAAAGATAATGGAGTGTCGCAAGATGGCAGAGCATACTGCTTACCCAATCTTCTATGATGTGGAACCCACCGAAATCCGCAAGCAAATCGGGGTAGTTGGAAAAGCCTTTGCCAAACATGAAAAGGAAGTGGCTGCCGGAAAATGGAGAAATGCACTGAAAGAAGCAGCGGATCTTGCTGGCTGGGAGTTGAAGAAAACTGCAGACGGGTAATTCCTTCCTTCGTCATATATCAGAGCAGATATGCAATATTCTTTCATTTTACCCGACATAGCACCCTTTTTGGCGGATCGATTTTCTCCAATATTTGTTCTAAAAAATCATCATCGACTTTTAATTGGGGTACTCCTATTCACTACTAAATAATTCCAGATCATTTCCATACCACATCGTTTCTAATTTCAATATTTTCGTAATTTGACAAAACAGGTCCTTGAGGTTTCTGTTTTGTTAGAATCTAGCCCCAATAAAAAAATTATTTCAACTTATCTATTAATTTCCCTGGTTATTACAACACATTCATCATATCTCTGCAATATTCTTTCATTTTTGTATTTGTACTGATCTACGTTTACTCTAGGATGCAAAAGGGTGTCCATGGGGAGTCATGTTGTATTGTCAAATTGTAACACAAATTTGAGTCTTTTCCAAAGATTAAACATGAATTATGATTATATGAGTGTTATTATTTTATATACTTTGTATGTTCTAGAACTGAAAGTAATTGTTCATGTGGGATTTTGAGCAGTCTAATTGAATCTTCTCTATTATATAGGCATGAATCCAAGTTTATCCAAAAAATCGTTGAAGAGATTTCATTAGAGTTACGTTCCATAAATTTCAGCATTGATGAAAAGTTAGTGGGGATGGAGACTCGGGTAAATGATGTTATATCATTTTTGGAAACCGGTATTGATGATGTTCGCATGATTGGGATCAAGGGAATGGGAGGTGGTGGGAAGACAACTTTAGCCAGAGCTGTTTTTGACCAAATATCCTTTCAGTTTGAAGGTAAAAGCTTCGTTGAGAATGTTAGGGAAGTTTCAAACGATTCTTTGTCCGGTTTGAAGTCTTTGCAAAATCAGCTTCTTTCAGACGTTTTAAATGATAAAGGTATAAGTGTAAGTAGTGTTTATGATGGAAAAAACATGTTGAAAAGGAGGATGTCTGGTAGAAAGGTTCTTCTTGTTCTAGATGATGTAGATCATATAGACCAACTTGAGGCGTTAGCTGGTGAGCCTAATTGGTTTAAGCCGGGAAGTAGAATTATCATTACAACAAGATATGAGCAAGTGTTGGTAGCACACCGCGTGAAGCTGATTCATAATGTCAATTTGTTATCAGATAAGGAAGCAATTTGCCTCTTCAGTAGGTATGCATTTGGTAGAGAGATTCCAATTCAAGGGTATGAAAAGCTATCGGGAGAAGTTGTACGCTATGCTTCTGGTCTTCCTTTAACAATCAAAGTTTTGGGTTCGTTTCTTTGTGGTAAAGATGAGAGTGAATGGATAGATGCCTTAGAAAGACTAAAAACAATTCCATTGCATGAAACTCTGAAAAGATTGGAATTAAGCTATATTAGTCTAGAGGAGGATTATAAGGAAATATTCCTAAATGTTGCATGCTTACTGAAAGGTTGGGCGAAAGCTGATGCAATTGAAGCACTTGAAAGCTGTGGATTGCATGCTAGAAATGGTCTAAGAGTTCTTGAGCAAAAGTCTCTCATAACTATTAATAATTATGAGCGTGTGGACATGCATGACCATATTGAAGAAATGGGTAGAGATATTGTTCGTCGTTCCCACCCTGCTAACAAACATAGTAGATTGTGGAAGGAAGATGAAATTGAAGATATACTTATTAATGATTTGGTAAGGATTTACTTTTATCTGTAAGTTGGAGAAAACTAACACATTTTCCTTTCATACTACACAAGTTTTATGACGACTATTTTTTTTTTTTTTATTACAGGGTACCGAAGCAACAATATGTATGAAAATCTACAAGTCAAAACTCAATCCAGAAATTGTTATGAAAGGTCTTAGAAAGATGAAGGATCTTAAGTTTCTTGAGGTGTCTCTGGAAAATTTTAACTCAAATCAGGAAACTAATAAACTCATCCCAAACCTTGTAAATGCTTTAGGATTTCTGTGTTGCATTTGGAAATTTAATAAAGTCAACCTGTTCTTTCCGGATACTTTACGATATCTGCATTGGGACCAATATCCTTTTAGGACTTTACCCCAAACATTTCAAGCAAATAATCTTGTTGCACTTAAGATAGCTGGCAGTGAAATCTTGCAACTTTGGGAATGGGGAGAAAGAAAGGTAGACTTATTGTTAATTGATTATTTTGCATGATCCAATATCATGCTATAAATCAATTTTTTTTATTACTATAGAAATATTCATCTTTTTTTTTTTTTTTTGTTAGGTTTGTAACAAGCTCAGGTTCCTTGACCTCAGTAATTCACAGTTGAAGACCCTTGACCTTGGGTTAACACCAAATCTTGAGACGTTGACTCTTGAAAGATGTTGTGCTTTGATAGAACTTTCAGATAGCATTTGTATGTTGAAACATCTTAAATCTCTTAAACTTGATGGATGTTCATTGCTTGAGAAGTTACCTGAGGATCTTGGCCTGTTAGAAAGCTTAGTGAAGCTAAGTTTGTCATATACGGAGATTAAACATCTTCCAGATAGCATTTGTATGTTGAAACATCTGAAATTTCTCAAACTTGATAGATGTTCGTTGCTTGAGAAGTTACCTGAGCATCTTGGTCAATTAGAAAGTCTAGAGAAGCTAAATTTGTCATATACAGAGATTACACATCTTCCAGATAGTATTTGTATGTTAAAAAATCTGAAATATCTTGATCTTAATGAATGTTCACTGCTTGAGAAGTTACCTGAGGATCTTGGCCTGTTAGAAAGTTTACAGTATCTAGAATTGTCGGGTACAATGATTAAACATCTTCCCTGTAGCATTTGTACATTGAAACATCTAAAATATATTGGGCTTCATAGATGTTCATTGTTTGAGAAGTTACCAGAGGATCTTGGTGGACTAGAATGTTTAGAGAGGATTATTTTAAGATCTACAAAGATTAAACATCTTCCAGATAGCATTTGCATGTTGAAACATCTGGAACTTCTCCCACTTAATGATTGTTTGTTGCTTGAAAAGTTGCCAGAGGATCTTGGCAGATTAGAATGTTTAGAGATGCTAAATTTATCATCTACCAAGATTAAGCATCTTCCCGATAGCATTTGTATGTTGAAACATCTGAAACATCTTGTTCTTTATCCTTGTCTGTTGCTTGAGAAGTTACCTGAAGATCTTGGCCAGTTAGGATGTTTAGAATATCTAAATTTGTCATCTACAAAGATTAAACTTCTTCCAGATAGCATTTGTACGTTGAAACATCTGAAATATCTCAAACTTGATAAATGTTTGTTGCTTGAGAAGTTACCTGAGGATCTTGGCCTAATAGAATGTTTAGAGAGTCTAGATTTGTCAAATACAATGATTAAACATCTTCCGGATAGCATTTGTATGTTGAAACATATGAAAACTCTCGATCTTTATCGTTGTTCATTTCTTGATAAGTTACCAAAGAATCTTGGTCGGTTAGAATGTTTAGAATATCTAAATTTGTCATCAACAAAGATCAAACATCTTCCATGTAGCATTTGCATGTTGAAAGGTCTGAAATATCTCAAACTTGATAAATGTTCGTTGTTTGAGAAGTTACCTGAGGATCTGGGCAGGTTAGAATGTATAAAGAGTCTAGATTTGTCAAATACAATGCTTAAACATCTTCCTGATAGCATTTGTATGTTGAAACATTTGGAATCTCTCAAACTTATTGATTGTTCTTTGCTTGAGACGTTACCCGAGGATCTTGGACTTTTAGAATGTCTAGAAGAGTTACATATAGAAGGTACATGCATAAGTCATCTTCCACAGAGCATTATTTTGTTGAAAGGTCTGTGTATTTATGGGTCGAGAGGACTCCTTCAGTCGTTTGGTTTTACATCCGACATACAAATATCAGGAGATGGAATGGTGTGCTATGTAAAGGTGTGAATAACGTAGGCACCCACAAAAGCCAGTTCACAAAGATCTACTGTAGCAGGTATGTACTTTCTATGTTTTCTGTATAAGGTCATCTTACATTCATTTGAATAAATAATTGGTAAAGACAAAATTTTAATAAGTACACACACAATTTGTCAAATACAAGGATTAACCATCGTACTCTTTTATTTCATTCACACATTATTTGTCACATACAAGATTTAACCATCATACTTTTTTCTTTCATTTGCGAAACAAATCATCTTCTTTTTTTTTTTTTTTTTTTTTTTTTTTTTTTTTTTTTGTGGAAAAAACTAGGAAAAACATTATGGTGGGACAAGGCTAAGAATCCCAGGGTTTTAGAGAAAGTGATGGAGGAGATCAAGAGTTTTCCTTGTTCAAATCAACGGTACTTGTTCATGTAGTTCCTTAGGTTCCTCTATATAGTGAAGAAGACCTTCATGTATTGGTTTTGTTTTATCTTTTACTTCATCTTAGCATATTTGTATTTTTAATTTTTTTTTTTCATAGCCCTTAATGTAAGAATAATAACTAATTTCCTTCAATAGGCCGACATCGAAGTTTCGTAAGGTTGATTTGTATTAGTTGTTTTAGCTACTTGTACACAACATGCTAATTAGATTATGTGCATTGGCAGAACTCAATAACTGAATGTAAGATGTTGAATGCCACTAATTACATATCTGTATTGGCAGAACTTTTTCGCCATTTTAGCATCATATAGCATTTCAAGGTAGTTAGAATTTATACAGAGTATCAAATTGATACAAATGGGGATGCACAAATGACAAGGAAGGACAAACATAGATTGTTGCACGTGTACTCAAGGAAGGACAAAGGGGCAGAAAAGGAAAACACAAGGGTAGAAAGGGAAAGTGGCTAAAAGTCTGTTCAGGGGAGAGAAGCTAATAAAGAATCCTTATGAATAACTTGCAACAATTACCCAAGGGGACTCAATCCACGATTACATAGATGACTATGAATATTTGCAATCTCTTGTACCCAAATTATCGTAGCAACAAGCATTGGGGTACTTTGTTTTGTGGCTGGTGCACGATGAGGTTAAACGGTGGTTGCACCTTCATCGCCCTCAATCGCGACTGGATGCGATGTATTTGGCGAAGGAGGTGGAAGAGCTGCTCCGAACACCCTCAGGTAACATACCTCAATCACGCTTCCACCATCAACATCGATATGGACCGGGTTCGGATTTCAGATGGATCGTCCTATTGGTTTGGGCCGTTTAGAAAATAAACCAACCTGAAGCCCAAAACCAAGTCAGAAAACCTTGGGCCGACAAGACGTTAATCTGTTCAATGCTGTAAATTGTTTCACAAATACGATACAGGTGACAGCAGGACGGCGTCGTAATCGCGACCGAGGGTTTCAATCTCTGTCTCGAACGGAATGGGAAGATTTCGGAAGAAAGGGTTGTGTTTCCGTTGGCCACAAATGTCCGGAGGGAAATCTACGTGTTCTTTTACTAAGCGACGATGAATGTGAAGGGGATTTAGACGGGAATTTTCTTCTGGAAAGTACTCAAACTCCGAAGGAGGTTTCCGACGAGGCAACGACGATGGGTTTGTGTACAACACTGGAGCTGTAGATGAACCTGTGGGAGTGAAAACTTTGAAGTTTGAGGGGGTCAGTTAGAGATATTCTCGTGATTATGTTATTCTGACTGTGGAGCAACACACAATTTCGTTTCCCGCCAATTGGTTCTCGCATTGGGTTGTCATTTTCAGCCTTTTCAGGTATGAAAGATTAAATTAGGTGATGGCCATTTGGTTTGGGTAACAGAGCAGTGCCTTAATTTGCAAATTAGGGTTGGCAATTGCGATTTTATGATGGAAGCCCTAGTTTTTGATACATGAAATATGGATCTAATTTCGGGTATGGCATGGTTGTAATGTTATGATGGAAGCCCTTGATAGTGTATACCAATCAGAAAGGTCTCAAATTTATGTTACAGCAGCGCATCACCACTCTGGACCAAATTGAAAGGGTTTGATGCTATTTTAGTCGTCGTGGATAGATTATAAAAGTTTGGAAACATATGCATGATGTTTTGCGTTGGATCAACCAAGGTTGTGGGCTATTTAGATTACATGGGCCATGTTTTAGTTTAACTTGACTTTTCATGGATCAACAGTACTTTCTAATATTAACTGTATAACAACCTCAAATATGATTAACTTAATGCTTAAGAAAAATAACAATGGGGTTTTGAAGGTTTCGAGATTAAGAGAGATCTCCACAAGAAAAACAATATTTAATTCATGCATAAAAAATACCTAGCCGACCCTAAACCCCTTATTTAAATAAAAAGTTAACGTGGAAACTCCTAAACCCCAAGAAACTAGAAAAGATAAAACCTAGATTACTTATTTAAATAAAATATCAATCACTCCTTGGTCTTATGCGTTCGGTACACCTTGCCCTATCTCCCTTGATTCGTATCAATACCCCGCCCCCAAAAATTCACCTTGTCCCTAAGGTGGAAATCAGGAAATTAAGTGTGTATCACAACAGCTTCATCCCAAGTCGTCTTCGATTTTGGTAGATCCTTCGATTTGATCAATATTTCTGTTAAGCCATGGTTTTTTCTTGAGTTCAACACCTGATCCGGAACACCCGTACTTCCATTGTATCGTCAACCCAACCTGTAAACAGGATAAAACCTCTTGGTCACCTACGACTTTCTTGAGCTGTGAAATATGAAAAACTGGGTGAATGGCGGCAGAAGTCGGTAATTCTAACCGATAAGCCAACATCCCCACCCGTTCCAAAACTCTAAACGGACCATAAAATCTGGATGCTAGCTTGGTATTACGCCTCCCTATCACCGTGTTTTGACGATACAGTCACAACTTCAAATAAACCATATCACCGACATGATATTTCACATCTCGCCTTCTCCCATCAGCATGTGCTTTCATCACTTGTTGCGCCCATCCCAATTGTTCTTTAAGCTCTTCCAACACCTTATCTCTCTCTCCCAAAGGTAGTCATCTACATGAAATGTAATAGTCGTATCGTGATCATAACCGACCATCCACGACTGTACACAATTTTAAATGGACTCTCTTTAAATGTACCAGTATTTCTGCCCATGGGAACCATTTCATCCACTGTTTGAGTCTTCCTGATGCAAAACATCGTAAATAGGTTTCTAAACTCCGGTTCCCCACTTTCGTCTGTCCGTCGGTTTGCGGGTGATAAACAGTACTATACTTCAACGTGGTGCCTTGAAGACGAATAACTCCTTCCAGAAGCGGATCAAAAATACTTTATCTTTGTCCAACATCACTGGTTGGGGACCACCATGTAATCGTATAACCTCTCGAATACAAACATTAGCTTCCGTTGTTGCAGGAAATGGCTGTTTTAAAGGCATAAAATGAGTAGACTTACTGAGACGATCAACCACCACCATAATCATGCTATAACCCTCCGACTTTGGTAAACCTTCAACAAAATCCATATTTAAATCTTCCAGATTCGCTTAGGCAGCTCCAATTGTTGTAATAAGCCTGCCGGAGCCAAGTTTGAATACATATTTTGCTGACACACTACACATTTGGTGACCCGTACCACTATATCTCGACGCATACTAACCCAATAAAACTCCCTTGCTAGCCAATGATAGGTTTTCTGGGTACCCTCATGTCCCCCGATCACCCCAACATGACTTTCTTGGAACAAACGGTCAATCCAAGGAGACTGTAGAGGTAATACCAAGCGTCCTTGGTAAAACAGCAACCCTTGTTTTGGTTCATAACCCTCCATTGTTGCATCTCCACCCTCTATCTTTCGAATAATGGCTATCACTTCTAAGCTCTGTTTTAATTCGCATAATAACTCCTCCTGGTTGTTGGGTCAGGTTATCGTGAGCTCTCTCAATCTAACTCCCTCTCATCTTCTGGACAAGGCGTCGGTTGCTCCATTCTCCTTCCCAGGCCTATATAAAATTTTAAAATCATAACCAGATAACTTAAAAATCCACTTCTGATGTTCACCAGACATCACCCTCCATTCCAGCAAGCATTTTAAAGCTCGTTGATCTGTAATCACTATAAAGCGGCGGCCCAATAAGTAAGGTTTCCATTTTTGGACTGCCAGCACGATCTACATGAGTTCTCTTTCATAAATCGACTTCTATTATGCACATACGCCTTACACCTGACTAAAATATGTCATAGGACGCCCACCTTGCATCAGTACAACCCCTAAACCATGCCTTGAAGTGTCTGTTTCGATTACGAACTCCTTCGAGAAATCAGGAAGTGCCAAAACTGGAACTCGTGTCATCTTGTCTTGCAAATTCCGGAATGCTTGAGCCGCCTCCTCGTTCCAGTGAAACTGGTTTTTTTAAGTAGATCCGTTAAAGCCTTTGCGATTTTTCCGTATCCCTGCACAAATTTACGATAATAACATGTTAAAATGAGGAATCCTTGTAACTCGCGAACGGTTTTAGGCGCCGGCCATGTAGTCATGGCTGAGATTTTTAGTCAAATCAGCCATGACACCCTCTTTTTCCACAATATGACCCAAATACTCCACTAGATCTTGGCCCACGATACATTTTTCTATTATAGAACAGAGCCTCAACTCTTAGACAACCACAGTAAGATGCTCCCGATGCTCGTCTATTGATCGGTTGTAGATTAGAATGCCATAAAAGAAAACTAACATGAACTTACACAAGTAAGGACAAAAAACTTTGTTCATAAGAGCTTGGAAGGTCGAAGGAGCATTAGTCAACCCAAAAGTGAAACGTCCCAAAAATATAGTACATAAATTTTATTTTTGATTTAAATAAAACAATATTGCGATTATCATCCATACATCCCAAATAAAACAAATGTATCAAATATCACAAAATCAGAGTGAAATATTAAGTGCGGAATCCATTTGGTGTGTGCGATACAATTAACTCAAGCTTTTCCCATTGGAACCGGAAGCACCTGAAACATAAACTAAACCATAAGCATAAAGCTTAGTGAGTTCCCCAAACTACCGCTTACCCTACATAATCAAACACATACTGGGCTCCGCCCGACATCGAACCCCGCTCATTATATAGATTTGTTATTCTTAGGCCCCGCCTGACATCGGGCCCCGCCCGCTATACACATATAATACAAATCACATAACTATGCTAACACATACAATGATCATAAACAATAGCATATGAATCAATCATCGGGCCTCGCCGCCCTGCCCGATATACATGGTAGCACATATCACATGCAAGGGTCATACAGAATCCTAGCATCCTAACATACATACAAGGGCCGACATTGGTACCTTAGACCCGCTAAACCCAGTGAAGAAACTCATCTCGAATGTTGAATATCACTGAAGGTCTCTAGTTGTGTCTTGAAGACTCCCCGAGCTGTTAGTACACAATAACACCCAATTAACACTTGGGTTCCATTCTTTATCTAATAATGCTTACTGGGGGGTAAAATAACCATTTTACCCCTGACCTAGCTTGAACCAAAACTAAGACCTAAATCCACCATCTAAAATGCCCAATACTAAGTAATCCCTCAAGACCCACTTATGGCTCAATTTTCCAAATTGGGCCCAAAACCCTATATGGGCCTTACCCTAAAACCCAATTAATTTCCTTAGCCCAAATCTTGATTTTAGGTGGCCCATTAAGGCCTAAAGCAACAAATTCCAATGAAGTAACCCATCTGAGGACCAAAAGACGTGAAGCCCAATCACTGAGTATGTGGGGCATACTCAGTTATACGCTAAGCGTACACGCTGCATAGCTTGTACGTTGCGCGTACAGGATTGTATGCCCAACATACTCACCTGTTAAGTCATTTTTTCATTAATCTCTTAAATGCATAAGTCCAAGGTTCCAAACCGCAGATCTGAGTCATATTCAACGTCTAAAACTAGGGGTGTTCGTTTGGATGGATCGGTTCGATCCGATCCAATTAAGTAAATCCAAATTGATTTCGGTTTTCAAAATATGGATTCGAATTGTCCAAACTAAATTCAAATATTATCCATCCAATCCAATTAAAATTCGGTTGGATCGGTTTTTATAATTCGGTTTTCAAAAGGCATAACATTTTAAAAAAACATATAATTATATTATTTTCTAATTTTTACAAAAGAAACAAAAACAAATTATTTAGTTGTAATTTAAAATTTATAAACAACTAGTAAGAAGGTTTATAATTTAATATTTAATAGATAAAATACTATTGAGGGAAAATGAACTTTTTTGAAAAAATAAATTATAAAATTAATAAATAATTATAGATATATTAAAAAGAAATAAATAATAAATTGTTATTCGGTTTTTTTTTTTGGACTATTTGATTATTGTTTTATAAATTAAAACTAATCCAAATAGCAATTCGGTTTTTGGTGAAATCCAATCCAAAAATCAGAATATCCGAACCAAATAGTCCAATCCAAATTGTTCAATTGGACAATTCGGTTTTATCAAAATAGTGAACAACCTTGTCTAGAACCATAAAGTCCTGACTTGGTGACTTTACATGCCCCAAAAGGTCCTAACTTCGATTTATGACATTCTACTTTCATAAAAATGGCCATAACTCATGCATGGATGGATCTAGGTTTCAAAAATGACAACTTTATGAATCTAGGACCAAAAGAACACCAAGAGTGGCAACTCTAAGCTTCAGAAATGATATAAAACCACAAGATCTCATCTATGGGACCAAAAGGGTCCAAAACTCAAACCAAAAGAGATATAAGCTTCTAAAGAGCAACGTTAAATCTTTATACCACAAACAAGCCATAAATAGAGCAGATAATCCGGATCTACAAGCTCCCACTCTTCCAATGAAGCTTCAAGATGATCTCCTTCCTTCAAAACACCAAAAATACACCCAAAAGACCTTCTAAGCTCAAGAAAACTCAACTATGGAGTTAGGGTTTCGAGTATAGGGCTAGGAGAACAAGGAAGCTGAGTAAAATGAGGGTTTCATGTCTATAAGGATGATTAGATAGTGGCCAACCCCGAAAATTAGGGTTTTCAAAAGACATTACGTACGCCTCGTGTACACTTCTTTACACCCAACGTATACCTCCGGATCCCCGATCAAGTCTTTGCATGTGTACGCTAAGCGTACTACTTGGTACACCCTACATACTCGCTTTACAGCTTGTACGCTAAGCGTACCTTGTGGTGCGCCCTGCGTACAACTCAAGGACTAATTTTGATAATTTTAAATAATACAAGGGAAAAAGAGAAACTTACCATGATTCAAGTGTTACAAAAAGGCATCACAAGGAACTCATAATGTCCCTCGTGAGTTCGGAAAGATGTTTTCGGGATGTCATCCGACTTCATACGGATCCAATTATAACCGGATTTTAAATCAAGCTTGCTAAAGATGACAACGCCATGCAATTCATCGATAACTAATTAGGGAACTTGTGTAACATCGTTGTTTATTAATTGCATGATAATCAACGCAGAAATGCTAACTGCCATCTTTC
The DNA here is from genome assembly GCF_051521515.1 of Lactuca serriola. Lineage (NCBI taxonomy): Eukaryota > Viridiplantae > Streptophyta > Magnoliopsida > Asterales > Asteraceae > Lactuca > Lactuca serriola. The sequence goes on along the minus strand of NC_136416.1, from coordinate 159,661,776 downwards.
TTCTTTACCAACAACATTGGGCTTGAAAACAGATCGGAACTTGCACGAATCACGCTGGATGAAATCATTTCATCAATTAGCCTCTCTACTTCGTCTTTTTGTAGTTGGGGGTATCGGTATGGTCGTACATTGACCGGTTCGGTCCCATTTTTCAAATTAATGGCACGTTCGTGCCCCCATGACGGTGGTGAACCCGTTGGTAGCATAAATATGTGTAACACCCGTAGATCCGGGCTAGTCAATTTAGAGATAATAGGGGTCGAAAATGACTTTTCGACAAAAGATTATTTAGACTAAATAATCTTAACCAAGTTTTATAATATATCTCAAGGGTTCCGTATGTAGAAGTTATGAATTTTACGCGGATATTTAACAGTATAATCTCCTCGTATTGTTAAATTTAAGACCGGTCGAGAATTAGCCGACGGAGTCAAAATGAAAGTTGTAGATCTTATTTTTACCTACACGTAGATATAAAGATCGTCAAAAACGGAGATCGTATGTGAAAGTTACGGATTTTAGTAGTCGAAAGTGTGCTGTGCGAAAATGGGTAATGTGGCACAATCTTGGCCATTGCTTTCTCCCTAAGTCTTGCCACTAGATGGTGACATGTGGCACCAAGTTCAGTCATTTTCACCCTATAAACAGAACCTCTCACACCCTCATTTTCTTGACACCTTTCCCATTCTTTCTTCTCTTTACTCTCTCTCTCTCTCTCTCTCTAGAACCTCTCTCTAGCCCCAAAACCCCTCGAAAAGGCTAGGGAACCCCCTAGCACGAGGCGGAAGCCCCTGAGTGCTCGACGGCTCCGAGAAGAAGAGATTTTCGGCTCGGGAACGCTGCTCCAAGCAAAGCCCGGTTTTCTATAAAACCCGTTGTAAGTGAGCTACGCCTACGCTATTTTTAATATAGTTTTTATTTAATTATAGTAACGTTATTAGGAACTTATAATAAATACTTGGGCTATTATTATGGGTTATATAAGTATTGTTTAACACTTATATAATAATAATAATAATAGCTAGACTATTAATTAGTCTCGACAAATAATAGACTAAACTCTAGTGGTAATAATATTAGGTTTCGTCGAAGGAAATTATTTTTAAGAAGTGAAGCGTTGTCTGAGTTTGAAATCACCACATTTTCAAGTGAGTGCATAGTCCCTTTCATGAACATGATTTTAATACAAGTATTGATTGAAGTATTAAATATATGTTTATGTGCGAATTATTTGATGTTGCCTAAGATGCTTGTTAAAGAACATACCTGATTATATATGCTGATTTACGATAAAGAGTAAACCTAAATTAATTATGATGAATATTAGGTAGTGTTTTCTTACGAGAACGAGTGAATTATACTAAGAGAATAAAACCTTAGTATATGTCATTGATCCGGGAGCATGGATTAGACATAGTCATTGTCCCTAGCCCGAGAGTATGGATTAGGCATAATCATTCATCATTAATCCGAGAGTATGGATTAGTCATTCGTCCCTAGTCCGAGAGTATGGATTAGGTAAAGTCGTTTATTTCTGATCCGGGAGTATGGATTAGGTAAAACAGCTAATCTTAGGTCCGAGAGTATGGATAGTATCGTTGTGAGGATCGACGGGATGGGATAAGAGTTGTTTATATATATGGTGAAATTGTATATTTTGTGAGTTTTAAACTATATATATGGTATAACATTGTGGGATTAAAATCCCTATGTACTCACCAGGTTTCCCAACCTGATCCACTCAGTTTATTTATATCACAGGTGTTGATATGAAGTCACATTACACTGAGAGATTAAGGAGATATAAATCACTAGTGATAATGAATGTAAGTTCTGTTTATGCTTATGTTTCTATATTGACGATGACATAACAAATGTTTTAAAATGAATAAAAATACTTTTCTTCGGAAGTGCTTTGATAACGTATTTATCATGTTTTACTGGGAACAAATTCCGCAACATTTTTATTAAAAGAGGTACTCTGATTTTTATAAAGCATAAACAAAATCGGTCTTTTCTGGCCGTGAAAATGGGGATGTTACAGTTGGTATCAGAGCATTAGTTTAAGTGAAGTAGGAATTTGTAGGATTTCTAGACTTAAACTTAGAATGCTAAGCGATGATTGTGAGATGTGAGCACTAGCTTATTTTAGGAATTATGCCTAAAATGCTTTTATGTGCTAAATGCTTTGTGCTTGATATGCTGTTATTTGTTCGGATCTCTGGTCTGTTGCTGACCGGATCTGAAAACATTATGTGTTTAGGATTCTAAACGTACGACTACGATATTAGAACTAACATATAAACGTTTCGAAGAGATAATGATGATTTAAACGTTAGTCCTAAATAAATATCTATATTCACCTTATTCGGTGTATAGATCAAGATGGCAAGGACCCGTAGCGGAAACGTGAATGAAAATGGGAACCGAGATCAACCCTTAGTGATACAACAAATACCAGTCGTAGTAGAAGTCGCACCTGAGCCAATCACCATGGCGGGAGTACAAGCCATGATGCGGGCTATGTTAGCGGAACAAAGGGAAGAAATGAGGCGGATGATGCAAGAGAATAGGGACGAAGCCACCGTGCCTATTGTGCAACAGGAGCCGATTCCCGAACAATCGGAGGAAGGAAACTACAGTAGGTTAGTCGGCCAAGCTGATTCGCCAGTTAATAGGAGAAACGGCCAAGATGATGTAGTCGAGAGAAAGGATGCAAGTACAAGGATTTTCTGACTTGCAAGCCATCGACTTTCACTGGAAAGGAAGACCCGATCGGATTCATGGATTGGATCTCAGAAATGGAGTTAGCTTTTATGACGTGCGGTTGCAGAGGCAAGTTGTAACCACCTTTGCAGTGCGTCAGTTCCGAGGAGGCGCTGTGCGCTGGTGGAATACCCTACGGAAGGCTCTAAGCCCCAATGAGCCCTTGCAATTGACTTGGGCAGAGTTTTTGGTGCAATTCAAACGTAAGTATTGTTCAGCCCAAAACCTGCTTGAGCTGGAGAACCTATTCCTAACCTTGAAGAAAGGAAGCATGACCATTGATGAATACACCAACAACTTCACGGACAAGATGGAGTTTGCTTTGTGCCTTGTCCCGGATGAACTGACAAAAATTGACAAGTACGCAAAGGGACTTCCATGGGAGTATGTGGTGCCAGTACGTCAGGCACCTACTCTGGAGGCAGCTATCTGGGCTGCCAAGTCTGTTGAAGATATGATCAAGGGAAGAGCCGCCAGCAAGAAGGAGGTTGGCGAGAAGAGAAAGTTTGAAGGATCCTCAAGGTCCGAAGAGAAGAGAAAATTCTCGAATACTGGTTCAAAGAAGTTCGAAGAAGGAACGCAATGGTGTAACAAGTGCAGAAAGAAGCACATTGGGAAATGCTCTAAAGAGATGACCTGCTTTAAATGTGGGAAGACTGGTCATTACGCCAGTGAATGCACAACCAAGAGAGAAGTCTGCTTTAAGTGTGGTGAAGAGGGACACTTCAAGCAAGACTACCCAAGGAAAGAAGAAGCTACAAAGCTGAATATGCCACCAAAACCAAAGGCAAGAGCATTTCAGATGATCCTTGACGAAGCAGATGACAACGCGAGGAATCAAGGATGAGGACTTCATATCCGAAGATCGAGTTATACAGTAGCCATAATATCGTATGATATAGCCTATTAGAGGCATAGTCTAGGGTGAACTTGAACACCTATGTAATCGTTTCAAGGAATAATATAAAAACCTTCGTTTTGCTATCCAATGTGTTAAGCTATCGTGTGATTTTATTTTATGGTGACTTGGGAAAAATGTGAGACAATTCTTGGGACGAGTATGAGTAGGTGTGAATGGTAGTAGAGGCCTATACTACCAGAAGCACATGACTCACACTTGGATCAGGGAAGGTCACAAGGTTACCAAGAAACTAGTAATTGGTACCGTTTTATTCAAGAATATCGTTACCATCGTTTCGGTAATGACTAAGAAGGTGATTGTTATACCAATCCTAGCGGTCATATCAAATTGAGTCCGACTACGATAAGTTTGATAAATAGTTCAGAGAATCAAGTCCGATGTAGCAACTGACTTAAGCTAAAAGCTTGAAGAGAAAAACAATCAAAGTGATCAGTAGAGGTATCGTGATAGCTGCTTGTAGCTAGAAATGCAACCTTTTAAGATGAGATTGGAACATGAACGAAAGTATAGTCTGTTCTGGAAGACTCTAAGAGACCTGAGTCTAAGCGTGGGAACATACGATGATGAGTCATTAGAATATGACACATTAGTCCATTTTAGTAATAAAATAACTAATGTGCACGAAAGTACTCACTAATTTTAATATTTATAACCTAACAAACTTAACTAACTATGCACTTATAGGTAGTGTACCTAGTTAGATTACAATATAGCTTGGGTAAGTCGGGTGTCGATCACAGGGAACAGTGTTCTAATTAATTTACTTACTATTAAATTAGCCTAATTTATTAACAAGTTTAAAAGGGTTTTATCTGGTTTTACAAGATCAGATGAACTTAAATCAAATTCAATAAATAAAAACACACTCTTGTTTAGTTTGAATCCACTTCTCCCTTATGGCTAACTAATGATTACTGATTATTAAGTTGGTTTTTAGTTGTATTAGTAATTTAGTTCTAACTTACCAATAACTAACTAATTCATGTCAAACCATGTATGTTCACACATAATTAAACACAAAACTAATTATGAATGTAAATATGCTATGTAAGATTTGTTGTATAAACGTAATTGTGATCACAATACACGTTCTCTAGCACAGCTAAGCTTTATTTATTCTAATTACTAACTAAGATTGGTCAATCCTAGCTCTAATAATTCAATGTTCACTAAATCATTAGGTAAACAAGTTCATGTAGTTTAATGGTCACTATGCTACATAGAACATGCAATAAAGCAATTAGAACAACAAATAATAGCATGCTAGGTTATACAAATCAAACACAAGCAATTTTTTACCAACTAAACTTAATCCATAAACATTAAACTATTCATAAGTTTAATGCTTCATCTAGCTAAACAAGAGTAGCTAGATTCAGCTGCTCATCATAGCAACTAAACAAACACAGCTAAAAGTAATGAAGACATATTCTAATTTAACTAAGATATAAACCTCTATTCTTTTTTGGTGTTGAAAACCTTCTTCCAGAACCCTTCTTTCGCTCTGAATCGTATCCTGGAATTCTTTCCTTCAGCCAAAAGCTTCTTACTTTCGTAATAATCAGGAGAACTTAAATAATCTCCAAAAACCCGCGCCACGTTGTGGCCAGCTTTGCCACGTCGTGGGCTTCAAGCTATCCGTATCCTCCAAGGAAATCCTCCGCGTCGCGATGTCTATCTTCTGGAAACCCCATGCCACGTCGTGAATTCAGCATTTATCGTGGATTTATTCTTTTCTTGTCTTTCAAGCCTCCCATGTTCCACATATTGTCACTTTTGGTCCCTCTCTTCGAAAATGCTTTTAATTGACTGAAAATAACAATTTAAAGTCATAAGTACCATTATTCTAAACATATTATCAATTTATCAATAAAAATGTACTTAAATATTGCCTAAAAATAAGTATAAATATGGCAATATCTAAATACCCCACACTCAGGCTTTGCTTGCCCTCAAGCAAATTTAAACTTAATTCTTAATTACTAACACCACACAGAACAATCCGACTCTAGTTCATCCATTATGCCAAGACCTCAACGCATGCTTTTGTGTCTAAAATTTTCCTAAAGTACCCCATACTTTAAATACTCACAATCTTCATAAACACTCGCCCACTTTTTCCGAACAATGCTCATTTTATGCAACCCTCCGAATCCATCAGCAGAAAACCTCCTTATCCTCAAGGTATTTTTAGTTGAGCAACCTAAGCATACATAATCTAGAATTACAATCATTGATACCACTATGGAGCTTTTTTTTGGAATTCTTCATTTTTTTGACATTTGATCTTTGATTTCTTCGAATTCACCAACTTATTTGATTTGATTTCTGGTATCTTCAACTTTTTGCATTTCTTGGAATTTTGATCTTTTGATCTTCACTTTATTTGCTCCAAAATTCTACAAACTTTACTCGTAATTCTCTCTCTCTCTCTCTCTCTCTCTCTCTCTCTCTCTCTCTCTCTCTCTCTTTTTTACATGTACCTCACTTTTTTCACTGAAAACCTACATGCTTAAGCATAGGCGCTCAACTTCAACCTTTATCGGTTAATGATAATAATTTTCCTGGATACATTTCAGGTTTAGGCTGCTAAACATATTGCATCCCTCAAACCTAGCGGGGTTATGTTTTTGTTCCATGATTTCACTAAAATAAAGGAGGCCACAAATGCACTATAATGTGTATTGGTTCAACTAAACATTTGAACTTTCATCGGATCATCCCACATAACACTAGCAATTATAGCTCAAATTATTATTACTAGATTCAATTATTAAAAATTTCAATTTCAAAATTTTCAATTTTTACTATTAAATTCTATAATTATCTAGCAATTTACTTTTTCTACCCCTACCCCACACTTATTTCATACAATGCCCTCATTGTATTCATAAAAATAAATCAAAATTAAAGAAAAGGGAGAAAAAGGAACAGACTCCCCTGGAATAGTGACATGAGCATCTCCAAAAGTGTGGAAAACGTGCATCCGAAATCTGGACCTCCAAAAATAGAAACTCGGTGTAGAACTGGGTGAATATGTAAATAAACCACGAGCATGACTCGAAACTTCAATTCTTCAAAGTGGGTATTTGTAAGTAAAAATGTAGGCAATGATAAATTGGGACACGTCGTGGCAGGTAGCTAGCCACGTCGTGATATGGGATCAAAGCGCGAACATGAAAACTGCTTTATTTCTTCAAATTCATAAGCGCCATGACGTGGCACAAGAAGTCCACGTCGTGGAAACTGGACATCAGCAGAAAATTGCCTTATTTCTTTCATGTACTCTAGCAACTTGACCAATGGCTAAATGGTTTAAGATTCCTCTATGGAAATATACTTCCCAACTGTAACCTCTCTCCTACTAACGTACCCCACACTTATCTTGAATTGTGGGTTCCAACTCACGACTCTAAGCTTCCTTTACTAGACAAACACGACTCGGAAGTTATCCTTATATGCTCCTTAGAATTCGAATGCTAATCTGAAAAATGGAACAACCCAAAAAGAAATAAAAGAGTAACATCATAGCTCAAGAATGTTTTACATTACACACCAAATGCAAAAACTAAAAAAAAAAACTAAAAACTACTCAAAACAAAACAAAAGAGAAGGAAATAAAATCAATCATCATCTTGGTCTTGCGCTCCACTTGGCCCTGCCCCATCATTTTGCGGACGCCATAGCTCCTCCCATGTCGGAAAATAAGGATACTGTGGTGGCATAGAAGGTGGTCGGGTCACACCCAAATGCGAATAAATACCCTCAGTAAGCTGGGTATGGTAAATGGCATGCCCCCGTAGATTATCCAAATACGTTCCCACCCGACTCTGAAAAGGGTCGGTGGGCACTCCCTGCACATACTGGGAAGCAGCATGCTCTCTCTCAACTGCACCTCTAGCTTGCACATTCCGACGCCGCGGTCTGGCTGGTAGTTGCTGTCCTGGCTGCGCCTCCTCTTGCTCGTCATCTATCGGCGGTATGACAAAACGACCCCCGATATTCACCACCACCCGCATAACACCCAAGACTTGAATGGTCAAGTCTGTGTCCGAGAATCGAGTAAGATTCCTCACAAAGTCATGGGTCAAAATATGATATGACCTAGCCAGGCGAGTAACCAAATGCCCCCTGTAATCGGGCTCCCGGGCCTAGAATTGGCCGCTTTCTTCCCCATGAACCTCGCCAACATATAAGGTAAATCACAACAAACTCCCGGGGTAATAAGAGTCCACAAATAAAACAAATTTTGAATGGGGACCTTATCACCATGATGCTTGTGATTTATTGTAAAAATGATTAGGCGATGTAAAAATCGGAAAATCAGATTCCGAATTTGTGACTCACTCGAGTCACGAGTATTGTACTCATGGCTAGAAATGCCCCGCCAGAACTGCACATCCATAATACCGGGAGTAAAATCCCGAACGCATCCAAGCAAGAACGGTATGAAAAACGGAGATTGCATCTCCACTTCGGTATAAAGCCCCATACGCCAAGCGAATTCCCGAAGACTACACTCTCGATAAACAACACCCAAACGAAACACATGTTCCCGGTTGTAGGTGAAATCCATGGTGCGTTCCTCGAAGCATACGGTAGAGAAAAACTCCACCGATAATTCCCGGTATGCGGGTTCTTGAATGGCAAATAAATTCCTCCACCCGTGACAAGTGAAAGAAAATTGATCTCCAACATATTTCTTCAATCACTAGCGTGCCAACTCAGCAACCATTCCCACTCCACCGAGCCATCCCCAATCGATAATTGGGGCTATCGCAAACTCGCTATTGTACAGCCATCCCAGCCGATTCTCGTAAGTAGTTAACAACGGTCGGGGAATGTTTTGAGGAAACTGATATAAGGGATGTATACTTGCTACATCAATCGGGTTTTCCTCCTGTGGAATAGCTCGTTGTGGTCCCATTTCTGCATACAAAATCAAACCAAAGCAGCAAACATCCAAAACATTAAAACAATTTAAACATGTCTGCCAGAAGTCACGACGTGGCCAGGCTACGCCACGTCGTGGGCCGCAGTCGGTAATAGTTTTTGGATCGGTCCATTTGTATGCCATATCTACCAAAATTAGTGCTTGGGGTTTGTTCCTATGGACATTTAAGGGACATGCAATCTAAAATCAACCACTAGATTCAACCAATTTCGTGAATCACTTAAACCCTAGCCATGAAAATTTTAAAATTGGAAGAACTAACTACAAATAATGAGTAGAACACATACCAAGTAGATTAATTGGCAAGATCTTGCAATGAATTTGGAAGTAGATTAAGCAATCGGCTGTGGGGTTTTGTTGTTCCCGTTCATGCGACAGTTTCAAGTGGGGAATGAGGATTATTGGTCAAAGGGTTTTAAGGAAATGGTCCCCCTGACTTTTTAAAGGACACGACGTGGCTGGCTATGCCCACGTCGTGGACCTTAAATCTGTTATATAGTCCCGTGTTTTCATTTTGACCCACGACGTGGCTGGCTATGCCCACGTCATGGAAACTGCCCAATTGCAAAATTTTAATAAAATCTCACATGTTAACTAATTACTTTGCATCTCATTCATTAATTAAAGTTCCCCACAGCTAATTCTTTACTAATTATCAATTATTTAGATGACGAGTTGATGTCTTTCTAAAAAAAGAAAAAAAATTAAAAGAAAAGAAAATGCAAACCAAACTCGGGTTGCCTCCCGAGAAGCGCTTCTTTTTCTTGGAGTCTTGAGCTGGACTCCGTGCCTTATACGTTGAATCTTCTGAAGACTCCACCACCAAGATCTTTTGTTCCTTGAATCGCCTCTTGTAAGCTTGAACTCGCCTTTTATACGCCTTCTTTGAATTCTCCTTTTTAGCTTTTCCCTCTTCTTCAAGCTTGCGTTTTATGCCCTTGGTTTGTTCCTTGCACTCCATAGCATCCTCCTCCTCTTTCACTACCGGCTTTGTTACTCTTGAAGTGACCTCCTCTTCATCACTTGTCATCTCCTCATCCTCTTTGCTCACCCAAGAAGGCGGACTCTTGTAAGCTATGAATTCAACCAAATATGGAACAGATGCCCTCAGTTTGTTCTTTTGACTCGATGAACTGCCTTGATCTCTTCTTCCATAAGCTTCTCCAGTTCTTCTAGTTCATTCTCTTCATTAATTGTGAACACCTCTTCTTTGTCTTCTTGAAAGTCATCTTGTATTCCAAAGACTTCTTCATCTCCAACCCTCAAAGTGAGCTTAGACTCACAGATGTCAACAAGAGCTCCAACAGTGTTAAGCAATGGACGACCAAGGATTATTGGAACATCGGGATCTTCTTTCATATCCAAGACTACAAAGTTTATTGGAAAAACAAATTTTCCAATTATCACCAAAATATCCTCCACGATGCCCCGGGGTTGTGTCACCAAACGATTTGCCATGTGAATCTTCATTTTTGTATCCTTCATCTTCTGAATCTCCAATTTTTGATAAAATGAAAAAGGCATCAAATTAATGCTAGCCCCAGAATCGGCTAAAGCATTAACCTTCATTTTATTCCCAAACTCACATGGAAGAGTGAGGCATCCAGGATCCCCCATCTTTTCTGGTGTTTCTCCCAACACAGCTTTTGAAGTTTGTTCACTTAGAATCACTGTAGACTGCTTCTTTAATTGCCTTCGAGTGTCTGTCAAATCTTGCAGTAATTTCTGGTTCTCGGGATCTTTGGATAAGAACTCGACAAAGGGAGTATTAATTGGGATCCCCTTCACATGCTTTACAAACTCTAAATGCTCCTTCTCCAGTAGACTAAGTGCAACTCGGGTGGGAAATGGAAAAGGTGGCTGATAAGCTGGAACGGGCTCAAAGGATTTTTGATCAGACATGCGCCATGTCATGGCCAGAGGAGTGCCACGTCGTGGCGAACCTGGTTCAACAACTTTTCCACTTTCGATCTTTGATTTCTTGGGCTGCTGCGGTTCTTCTTCCAATGCCTCCAGGAACTCAGAGATTGCATCTTCTTCAGTATTGATGGCCATTACGTGAGATTGGGTCTTTACTTCGGGATTCTTCGGGGACAATTTTTCATGAACTAGAGTGGCTAGCTGTAACGCCCGTAGATCAGGGCTAGTCAATTTAGAGACGATAAGCATCAAAAATGACTTTTTGATGGAAGATTATTTAGAAGGATTAATCTTAACCAAGTTGTAGTATATGTCACAAGGTTTCCGTGCATATAAAGAACGCCAAAATCCGAGTTATAACGAAGAAGTTATGACCTGTCGAAGTTTCGCGACAGAACCGGCACGACCCAGCGCGATGTAAATAGTGAACTTAAGGTAGATAGATATTTATCCTTAGTGATCTAAACAAGAGTTGAATATTTATTCGATAGTAGTCCAACGATAAAAAGACAGACGAAAACGGAGTTCAGATGAAGGAGTTATGAATTTCGAACGGAGTTTTCCTGTCCTGACCTACTAAAGATAATATATAACTAATATACTTATAATATATTAAAAATAAAGTCAAAAGTAGCCAATGGAGTCTAAACGAGAGTTGTAGATCATAATCTCACCTTCGCGTCGATATAAAGAAGGTCGAAAACGGAGTTCGTATGCGAAAGTTATGAATTTCTGAATTTCGGGGCGCGAAACCCCAAAACTGTCAGAGCCCACGACGTGGAACAAGGTTGCCACGACGTGGAACAAGGTTGCCACGATGTGGCAGGTGTCCTAACACCTCCGGTAGGCCCCCAGATGCAACTTGGTATGACGCATGCAGTGACGACCAAGCCCACGACGTGGAACAAGGTTGCCACGACGTGGCAAGGGCCAAATTTGCCCTATAAATAGATTTGAAGGGCCAGCCATTTAGGGTTGCTATTTTCTCTCTTCTCTCTCCCGTTTTGCATCGATTTGTATGCCAGAAATACCCCGAAGCCCCGGTATTATTCTCTAGCCCCGAGGCAAGTCCCAAGATCCCGAAGATCCCGGGAAGTGCGGTTCCCGAGCCGAAGCTCTACCCGCGAGAAGTTCGATTTTTGAAGAGATCTTCCAGATCTGCTGAGGATTACTACTTCTGCAAGTCGTAGTGCTGTCCGATCATCTTCTAATCAAGTGAGTGTATACTACCTTTCATAAACACGATAATAATACAAGTATGGTTTGAGTGTATTAAGTATATTGTTGTTTATATGTGTGGGTGTGTAGTTACCTTCTTCTAACACTTAAATATGAAGTATTTGCTATGAAATACGTGCTATGTGTTTATATGTTATTTGTCTATTTGAGATGGGCATGGAAATTGGAGTTTTATATAGGTGTTAAATGATTTAAACTGTGTAAGTATTTATATCTACAAAATTGTTGGGTAGAACATAGGTAGATGGAATAGTTGGTGACTATGGAGTTAGCGCCTATTGTATAAACCTTGGTGACTATGGAGTTAGCGCCTATTATTAGATAAACCTTGGTGACTATGGAGTTAGCGCCTATTGTATAAACCTTGGCGACGATGTGACTTCGTGCCTATTTGATGAACCTTGGCGACTATGGAGTTAGCGCACGTTGAGTAAACTTTGGCGACTATGGAGTTAGCGCACGTTGAGTAAACCTTGGCGACTATGGAGTTAGCGCTTGTTAAGTGAACCTTGGTGACTATGGAGTTAGCGCCTATTGTTGAGTGAACCTTGGTGACTATGGAGTTAGCGCCTGATAACTATGGATTTAGTACTTGATATATAAACTTTGGCAGCAATGGACTTCGTGCCAATTCCTTAGGTAAATCCTTAGGAATGAATGAATGAAGGATAGTGGATTCTTAGGGTAAAACCTTAAGAAGATAATGGGGATGGGTATTTGGGTTGATTGTTTGATAATTGAATATAATAAATGTATTATTGTGGGTTGAAAACCCTATATGCTCACCAGGCTCCCAAGCCTGAAACACTCAGTTTTCTTTGCATTACAGGTAATGACACAAGAGTATAAGTCGGCAGACTTGACGAGAGGTTTTGGATTATAGATCAGTAGTTATAAATAACTATTGTAAGGCCTATTTTATATTGTTTATGCTTTTGGTCTGTATTGGAACATGACATCCCGAGGTTTTATTATTTAATGAAAATACATTCTCTTTGAGAAATGTTTTGATAAATGGTTATCATATTTTATTTTGGGAACAAATTCCGCAACCGTTTTCTTTAAACGATCACTCTGATTTATAAAACAAAGCATAAACAAATCGGTCTTTTCTGGCCGTGAAATTGGGGATGTCACAGTTGGTATCAGAGCATTAGTTTAAGCGAACTAGGAATGTGGATTTATTTCTAGACTTAAACTTAGAATGCTAAGCAATGATTGCGAGTTGAGTGTGTCCATTATATTTTAGGTAGTACACCTAAATTGACACAAGCACTATTTTATTTTAGGAAAATTGCCTAAAATGCTATTATGCGCTAATTGTTATATGTTTGCCATATATGACATTATTTGTTCGGATCTATGGTCTGTTGCCGACCGGATCTGGAAACCTTATGTGTATAGGATTCTAAGCGTACGTCTACGATATTAGAACTAGCATGTAAACGTTTCGGAGTGATAAGGATGATTTGAATATCTATCGTGATTAAGGATCTAATTTCACCATATTCGGTGTACAGATCAAAAATGGTGAGAACGAGGAGTGGAGTTGGAAATGCTGATGAAAACAGGAATCAAGTACCAGTAATTGAACAAATACTTGTTGTAGCAGCAACGCCTGAACCAATGACAATGGCCGGAGTTCAATTGATGATCCAGGCAATGTTGAATAATCAGATGGAAGAAACTAGACGTCTGATCAGGCAGAATCGCGAGGAATTGTCAATTCAAGTTGAAGAGCCCGAAGTAAATGGAGGGAAGTCTGAAGGAGGAAACTATAGTGGGACCGTTGGTCAAGCCAACCCACGAATAGTTCGCCAAAACAACCAGGATAGAGGAAATGATGGACGTGGATGCAAGTACAAGGATTTCATGGCATCCAAACCACCATGTCTTTCTGGGAGCCCGACACCGGTGCAAGTCATGGACTGGATCTCCGAAATGGAGACAATGTTTGAAAGTTGCGAGTGTAGCAACAGACAGAAGACCGCTCTTGCAATCCCTCTGTTAAAATCTGGAGTATTGAGCTGGTGGAAGTTACTGGCTGGTTCGATGCCCAAGGGGGAAGCTAGCAAGATGTATTGGGAAGAATTCGTGGTGCAACTGAAATTGCAATACTACTCTGAGCAAGATCTTCTGGAAATCAACAATGAGTTCCAGAATCTGAAGAAAGGAAAATTGAGTATTACTGAATACGCTACGAGCTTTACGGAGAAGATGAAGCTTATTCCATACCTAATTCCGACTGAACTTTCCAAGGTCAACAAGTTTGCCAATGGATTACCAGCGGACTTTGGTCCGATAGTCAAGCAAGCAACCACTCTGAAAGCCGCCATCTGGGCAGCCAAGAATGTTGAGACCCAAATAAAAGAAAAGGGTCTGGAAAGGGCTGAAGTTGGAGAGAAAAGGAAGCGTGAAGGACCTTCAATAATCGACAAAGAAAACAAAGTCTTGAAATCTGGGGGAAGAGATGAAGCTAAGTGGTGTGAGAAGTGTAAGAAGAAACACTTCGGGAAATGTAGCGAGGATATGACTTGCTACAAATGTGGTGCGACAGGGCACTACGCCAACAAGTGCGCACCTATCAAGAAGATGTGCTATAGGTGTAATGAAGAGGGTCATATTTCTAAAGACTGCCCACAGAAAAACACACCTCCACAGCCAAGGGCATTAAACATGTTCCTCAACGAAGCAGAAAAGGATGGGAGGATTAAAAGATGAAAACTTCATATTAATATATATAAAGTCTGTATCAGGAAGCATAGCCTGTTAGAGGCATAGTATAGGGTGAACTTGAACTTTTGTGTAATACTTTCAAGAATTAATATATACCCTGGTTTTGTTATCTGATGTGTTGAACGATTATATGATTTATGTATGGTGACTTGGCTAACTGCGAGACAATACTTAGGACGAGTATGAGTAGGTGTGAATGGTAGTAGAGATCTATACTACCGGAAGCACAAGACTCACGCTTGGATCAGGGGAAGTCACAAGGTTATTAAGAAGCTAGTGATTGATTCCGTTTTATTCAAGTATGTCATTACCATTGTTTCGGTAATGTCTAGTAAGATAGTTGTTATTCCGACCCTAGGGGTCATATCAATTGAGTCCGACTACGATGAGAGGTCATCGGGACACCCATCAAGGTTATTACTTAGAATGGAGAGATAAATTATGGAGTCAGTATATGAATCCTATTTCATTAATGATTCCGGGACGTAATCATCCTAAGGGGGAGATAATTGTAACGCCCGTAGATCAGGGCTAGTCAATTTAGAGACGATAAGCATCAAAAATGACTTTTTGATGGAAGATTATTTAGAAGGATTAATCTTAACCAAGTTGTAGTATATGTCACAAGGTTTCCGTGCATATAAAGAACGCCAAAATCCGAGTTATAACGAAGAAGTTATGACCTGTCGAAGTTTCGCGACAGAACCGGCACGACCCAGCGCGATGTAAATAGTGAACTTAAGGTAGATAGATATTTATCCTTAGTGATCTAAACAAGAGTTGAATATTTATTCGATAGTAGTCCAACGATAAAAAGACAGACGAAAACGGAGTTCAGATGAAGGAGTTATGAATTTCGAACGGAGTTTTCCTGTCCTGACCTACTAAAGATAATATATAACTAATATACTTATAATATATTAAAAATAAAGTCAAAAGTAGCCAATGGAGTCTAAACGAGAGTTGTAGATCATAATCTCACCTTCGCGTCGATATAAAGAAGGTCGAAAACGGAGTTCGTATGCGAAAGTTATGAATTTCTGAATTTCGGGGCGCGAAACCCCAAAACTGTCAGAGCCCACGACGTGGAACAAGGTTGCCACGACGTGGAACAAGGTTGCCACGATGTGGCAGGTGTCCTAACACCTCCGGTAGGCCCCCAGATGCAACTTGGTATGACGCATGCAGTGACGACCAAGCCCACGACGTGGAACAAGGTTGCCACGACGTGGCAAGGGCCAAATTTTCCCTATAAATAGATTTGAAGGGCCAGCCATTTAGGGTTGCTATTTTCTCTCTTCTCTCTCCCGTTTTGCATCGAGTTGCATGCCAGAAATACCCCGAAGCCCCAATATTATTCTCTAGCCCCGAGGCAAGTCCCAAGATCCCGAAGATCCCGGGAAGTGCGGTTCCCGAGCCGAAGCTCTGCCCGCGAGAAGTTCGATTTTTGAAGAGATCTTCCAGATCTGCTGAGGATTACTACTTCTGCAAGTCGTAGTGCTGTCCGATCATCTTCTAATCAAGTGAGTGTATACTACCTTTCATAAACACGATAATAATACAAGTATGGTTTGAGTGTATTAAGTATATTGTTGTTTATATGTGTGGGTGTGTAGTTACCTTCTTCTAACACATAAATATGAAGTATTTGCTATGAAATACGTGTTATGTATTTTTTTGTTATTTGTCTATTTGAGATGGGCATGGAAATTGGAGTTTTATATAGGTGTTAAATGATTTAAACTGTGTAAGTATTTATATCTACAAAATTGTTGGGTAGAACATAGGTAGATGGAATAGTTGGTGACTATGGAGTTAGCGCCTATTGTATAAACCTTGGTGACTATGGAGTTAGCGCCTATTATTAGATAAACCTTGGTGACTATGGAGTTAGCGCCTATTGTATAAACCTTGGCGACGATGTGACTTCGTGCCTATTTGATGAACCTTGGCGACTATGGAGTTAGCGCACGTTGAGTAAACTTTGGCGACTATGGAGTTAGCGCTTGTTGAGTAAACCTTGGCGACTATGGAGTTAGCGCTTGTTAAGTGAACCTTGGTGACTATGGAGTTAGCGCCTATTGTTGAGTGAACCTTGGTGACTATGGAGTTAGCACCTGATAACTATGGATTTAGTACCTGATATATAAACTTTGGCAGCAATGGACTTCGTGCCAATTCCTTAGGTAAATCCTTAGGAATGAATGAATGAAGGATAGTGGATTCTTAGGGTAAAACCTTAAGAAGATAATGGGGATGGGTATTTGGGTTGATTGTTTGATAATTGAATATAATAAATGTATTATTGTGGGTTGAAAACCCTATATGCTCACCAGGCTCCCAAGCCTGACCCACTCAGTTTTCTTTGCATTACAGGTAATGACACAAGAGTATAAGTCGGCGGACTTGACGAGAGGTTTTGGATTATAGATCAGTAGTTATAAATAACTATTGTAAGGCCTATTTTATATTGTTTATGCTTTTGGTCTATATCGGAACATGACATCCCGAGGTTTTATTATTTAATGAAAGTACATTCTCTTTGAGAAATGTTTTGATAAATGGTTATCATATTTTATTTTGGGAACAAATTCCGCAACCGTTTTCTTTAAACGATCACTCTGATTTATAAAACAAAGCATAAACAAATCGGTCTTTTCTGGCCGTGAAATTGGGGATGTCACAGTATAATGGGGGGTGAAAGTGGGTTAGATCTGATCCCACATCGGCTGGGAAGGAGAACTAAGCATTCCTTATAAGGGGTGTGGATACCTTCCCTATCACAACGCGTTTTAAAGTCGTGAGGGCAGCAGATCCCATAAGAACTCTGTAGTTAAGTGTGCTCAGGCGGGAGTTGTACCAGGATGGGTGACCCCCTGGGAAGTCCTCGTGCCGAGTGGCCCAAAGCGGACAATATTGTGATACGTGCCAGAGGGGGATGTTACAAATGGTATCAGAGCTAGGGCACGGGTCGATGTGTTCGACGGGGACGTCGAACCCTATAATGGGGGGGGGGGTGAAAGTGGGTTAGATCTAATCCCACATCGGCTGGGAAGGAGAACTAAGCATTCCTTATAAGGGGTGTGGATACCTTCCCTATCACAACGCGTTTTAAAGTCGTGAGGGCAGCAGATCCCATAAGAACTCTGCAGTTAAGCGTGCTCAGGCGGGAGTAGTACCAGGATGGGTGACCCCCTGGGAAGTCCTCGTGCCGAGTGGCCCAAAGCGGACAATATTGTGATACATGCCAGAGGGGGATGTTACACTAGCTGACCAAATTGTACTTCAAGGTTATGGATGGAGGCTTGCTGATTCTTTATTAAGGTTTGTTATTCCATAATAGCAGAATCAGTGGCATCGTGTCGCTTTTCTGAAGCTTCCATAAATTTCATCAAAATGGTCTCTAGGACGGGTTTCTTCTCGGCTGGTGGCTGCTCCTTTTGATAAAGGCCTCGACCTGTCTACCTATACTTCTCTTCTTTTTGCTTCTTATACTCTTCATATGGCAGCCACTCCTTCTTCGGTTTCCTCCAGTCCTCATCAAACTTGTCCCTACTAGAGTAGCACACTTGAGCTTTTCTGTTCCCAAACTCATCCACATTGCAGTCCTTGGTCAAGTGTGGACCACTAAATTTCTCGCAACCCACTCTTATGGCATGTATCGACTGGTCCATTTGTGTTATCCTTCGATTCATATTATTTAGCATGACCATCACAGCTGCTATTTCTTCAGTTTGGGTCCCTCCACTGCCTTTGATTCCATCTTGCCTCGGGTTGTGGTATTCGCGAGAGTGCTTCGCGACTTCTTCAATTAGCTCCTTGACCTCCCTTGGATTTTTCTTTTTCAAAGGTCCTTGAGAATCAAGGAGTTGTCTTGTCATCACGTTGACCCCATCATAGAAGATTGACATCTCTTGCTGCACATTTAGGTCATGCTGAGGGCAATTTCTGAGCAAGCCCTTGTACCGCTCCCATGCTTCGTATAGTGACTCCCCCGGCTGTTGCTCAAAGTTGGCTATTGCCTTCTTGAGTTTGGCTATCTTGGATGGCGGGCAAAACTGGTCCAGGAATTGCTCACACATTTGAGCCCAAGTGGTGATTGTACCCGGTGGGAGTGTTTTTAACCACTCCTTGGCAGCTCCTTTGAAAGTGATGGGAAGCATCCTAAGCAAGACTGTGTTTCTGTTGACATTTGGGACATTGAAGTAATCTGCAATGTCATTGACTTCATCTAGATGCTTAAAAGCATCCTCATGATCTTTCCCGAAAAATGGGATGTCCTTCAGTGCAGTCAATATGTGTCCCTTCAGCTCGAATGTGGCAGTGGCAGGTATTGCGGGTTGGACTAAACCGGGACCCACATCTTCTCGGATCCGCTTCTTGTAAGCTCCCATGGACATTTCTTCAATTGCTGCCATCTCGTTCCTTGGCTCGTTCTCGGGTTCGCTCGTGTCGGTATCGCTTTTAGACTCGGTTTGGACGGGTGTATGATCCAAATGCTCAAGATCGCTCTTGTGCCTCGCGGATGAACTTGACTCTCCTGTCTTCTTTTCCGACTTCCTAGAAAAAGCTGACTTCAATTCTTGTAAGGGCGTCTTTTTCTTGTGAAATGCAGACTCGGGATCTTCAAGTGGTGGCACCAAGTGTGTGTGTTTGAGCTTCTGGTCATGAACTCTTGCAACTTGCTAAACTAAAAACGTAAAACTGAACTAAAATAAGAAAAACTAACTACAAACTAAAAATCTAGTTTTTTTTTAACTGTCCACGTCGTGGCAGGTATATGGCCACGTCGTGGACTCTGTGATTGACAGAAAAATTTATTTTGCTGAAAAATTAACTTTTTGTGGTTTTTACTCCACAAGAAGGATCAATTAATTTAATGCAAATAAAAAAAAACTAAAAACTAAGCCGTTCCCCGGCAACGGCGCCAAAAACTTAATGTGCACAAAAGTACTCGCTAATTTTAATATTTATAACCTAACAAACTTAACTAACCATGCACTTATAGGCAGTGTACCTAGTCAGATTACAGTATAGCTTGAGTAAGTCGGGTGTCGATCACAGGGAACGGTAGCATAATTTATTAACAAGTTTAAAAGGGGTTTTATCTGGTTTTACAAGATCAGATGAACTTAAATCAAATTCAATAAATAAAAACACACTCTTGTTTAGTTTGAATCCACTTCTCCCTTATGGCTAACTAATGATTACGGATTATTAAGTTGGTTTTTAGTTGTATTAGTAATTTAGTTCTAACTTACCAATAATTAACTAATTCATGTCAAATCGTGTATGTTCACACATAATTAAACACATAACTAATTATGAATGTAAATATGCTATGTAAGATTTGTTGTATAAACGCAATTGTGATCACAATACACGTTCTCTAGCATAGCTAAGCTTTATTTATTCTAATTACTAACTAAGATTGGTCAATCATAGCTCTAATAATTCAATGTTCACTAAATCATTAGGTAAACAAGTTCATGCAGTTTAATGGTCACTATGCTACATAGAACATGCAATCAAGCAGTTAGAAAAACAAATAATAGCATGCTAGGTTATACAAATCAAACACAAGCAATTTTTTACCAACTAAACTTAATCCATAAACATTCAACTATTCATAAGTTTAAAGCTTCATCTAGCTAAACAAGAGTAGCTAGATTCAGCTGCTCATCATAGCAACTAAACCAACACAGCTAAAAGTAATGAAGACATATTCTAATTTAACTAAGATATAAACCTTTATTCCTTTTGGTGTTGAAAACCTTCTTCCAGAACCCTTCTTTCGCTCTGAATCGTCTCCTGGAATTCTTTCGTTCAGCCAAAAGCTTCTTACTTTCATAACAATCAGGAGAACTTAAATAATCTCCAAAAACCCGCGCCACGTCGTGGCCAGCTTTGCCACGTCGTGGGCTTCAAGCTATCCGTATCCTCCAAGGAAATCCTCCGCATCGCGATGTCTATCTTCTGGAAACCCCATGCCACGCCGTGGCCGACTTTGCCATGTCGTGAATTTAGTATTTATCGTGGATTTATTCTTTTCTTGTCTTTCAAGCCTCCCATGTTCCACATATTGTCACTTTTGGTCCCTCTCTTCGAAAATCCTTTTAATTGACTGAAAATAACAATTTAAAGTCATAAGTACCATTATTCTAAACATATTATCAATTTATCAATAAAAATGTACTTAGTTATTGCCTAAAAATAAGTATAGATATGGCAATATCAATAACTTATCTTAAGTTTGTTAAGAAGAAGAAGCAGTCTCCAATAAGTATCGAGATTGTGACTTGAAGGTCATAATTTGGAGTCTAACGTGAGATAGAGAGCAAGTGCAAGATCGAGCACCGCCTGCAATCAGGAAGTCTTAGAGTTAGATATTCGTTCGAAGAAACATCAAAGTTACGTTTATTATTTAGGATGAAGAGATAACGTATGGAGTCATCATGTGAGCCTATTTCGTTGATGATTTCGGGACATAATCATCCTAAGAGGGAGATAATTGTAACTCCCGTAGATCCGGGCTAGTTAATTTAGAGATAATAGGGATCGAATACGAATTTTCGACAAAATATTATTTAGAATAAATAATCTTAAACAAGTTATATAATATGTCTCAAGGGTTCCATACATATAAAGAACACCGAAATCCGAGTTATAACGAAGAAGTTATGGCCCGTCGAAGTTTTACGGCAAAACCGGCACGGCACCTGGAGACGTAAATAGTGAGTTTTTGATAAAGGACTTTTTAGCCTTATCAATCCAAATAAAATTTGTAGTATATTTTAAACCGAGAACATACAAAAAAAGAACGCCCAAATCGCACTTCGTATGAGGAAGTTATGAATTTTTTAAGATTTGGCATAACAATGCACGACCCGAAACTCGAATTTTAGTTCGAGCGGTTTTTGGCCTACACGACCTAATTGAGAACTGAAGATCTTATTAATCGGAACTCAACGGTAAAAAGACAGACGAAAACAGAGTCCGTATGTAGAAGTTATGAATTTTACGCAGACATTTAACAGTATAATCTCCTCATACTGTTAAATTTAAGATCGGTTGAGAATTAGCCGACGGAGTCAAAATGAAAGTTGTAGATATTATTTTTACCTACGCCTGGATATAAAGAACGTCAAAAATGGAGGTCGTATGTGAAAGTTACGGATTTTAAAAGTCGAAAGTGTGCTGTGCGAAAATGGGTGATGTGGCACAATCTTGGCCATTGCTTTCTCCCCAAGTCTTGTCACTAGATGGTGACATGTGGCACCAATTTTAGTCATTTTCACCCTATAAATAGAACCTCTACCACCCTCATTTTCTTGACACCTTTCCCATTCTTTCTTCTCTTTACTCTCTCTCTAGAACCTCTCTCTAGCCCCCAAACCCCCCGAAAAGGCTAGGGAACCCCCTA
Organism: Lactuca serriola; assembly: GCF_051521515.1. NCBI lineage: Eukaryota > Viridiplantae > Streptophyta > Magnoliopsida > Asterales > Asteraceae > Lactuca > Lactuca serriola. Next base: position 159,639,816 of record NC_136416.1, on the reverse strand, counting down.
GCACGAGGCGAAAGCCCCAGAGTGCTCGACGGCTCTGAGAAGAAGACATTTTTGGCTCGGGAACGCTGCTCCAAGCAAATCCTGGTTTTCTATAAAACCCGTTGTAAGTGAGCTACGCCTACATTATTTTTAATATAGTTTTTATTTAATTATAGTAACGTTATTAGGAACATATAATAAGTACTTGGGCTATTATTATGGGTTATATAAGTGTTGTTTAACGCTTATATAATAGTAATAATACCTAGACTATTAATTAGTCTCGACAAATAATAGACTAAACTCTAGTGGTAATAATACTAGGTTTCGTCGAAGGAAATTATTTTTAAGAAGCGAAGCGCTGTCTGAGTTCGGAATCACCACCTTTTCAAGTGAGTGCATAGTCCCTTTCATGAACATGATTTTAATACAAATATCGATTGAAGTATTAAATATATGTTTATGTGTGAATTATTTGATGTTGCCTGAGATACTTGTTAAAGAACATACCTGATTATATATGCTGATTTAGGATAAAGAGTAAACCTAAATTAATTATAAGGAATATTGGGTAGTGTTTTCTTACGAGAACGAGTGAATTATACTAAGAGAATAAAACCTTAGTATATGTCATTGATCTGGGAGCATGGATTAGACATAGTCATTGTCCCTAGTCCGAGAGTATGGATTAGGCATAATCATTCATCATTAATCCGAGAGTATGGATTAGTCATTCGTCCCTAGTCCGAGAGTATGGATTAGGTAAAGTCGTTCATTTCTGATCCGAGAGTATGGATTAGGTAAAACGGCTAATCTTAGGTCCGAGAGTATGGATAGTCTCGTTGTGAGGATCGACGGGGTGGGATAAGAGTTGTTTATATATATGGTGAAATTGTAAATTTTGTGAGTTTTAAACTATATATAGGGTATAACATTGTGGGATTGAAATCCCTATGTACTCACCAGGTTTCCCAACCTGACCCACTCAGTTTATTTATATCATAGGTGTTTATATGAAGTCACATTACACTGAGAGATTAAGAAGATATAAATCACTAGTGATAATGAATGTAAGTTCTATTTATGCTTATGTTTCTGTATTGACGATGACATCACAAATGTTTTAAAATGAATAAAAATACTTTTCTTCGGAAGTGCTTTGATAACGTATTTATCATGTTTTACTGGGAATAAATTCCGCAACAATTTTATTAAAAAAGGTACTCTGATTTTTATAAAGTATAAACAAAATCGGTCTTTTCTGGCCGTGAAAATGGGGATGTCACAATATGTCATTGAAATCAACCAACAAGTTATCCAAGGCAGGATGGACTTGTAAGGTAGGTCCTTCTAAACTAATCAAGTTATTAAACTCGACTAGAAAACCCTCGCTAACCCCGTGTAAGTCGCGAACCAACGACTGTAAGGAGGATTCAACCTTATTTATTCCTGGTTCTCCTTTGATTGTTACCTTCTTTCCACTTGCAGCAAAAGACATGGTTAATTCCTTTCGGTTAACGCGGACATCGCCCACCACGTAGCCATTGCATTCCTAGAATTAGATCGGTACCACCAAGCCTGAGAGGGTAAAAGTTACTTGTCAATTGGTATCCCGGTAGAGTTAACATTACTCACTTACATATACCAAAACTCTTGTCAAAGTGCCCATTTCCCAACATCACCCTCTGTCTCATGTCCCCCCTTTTAATGGTTAGACCAAGAGTAGGTACCAACGACAACAACATAAAGTTATGTGTAGCCCCATTGTCAATTAGAACCACCACCTCCTGTCCAATGATGTGCCTGCGTAATTTCATAGTGTGAGGCGTGGTTAACCCCATCACCTAACTAGCAGATGCCGACACCATATCTAAATGAGCATGTTCCTCACTTTCGGGTTCTTCCTTGTTCGCATCTTCATAAACCAACATGACCTGTAATGTTTTACTCAGGCATTTATGTCCTGGCCTGAACTTGCCGTCACAACGTACGTAAACACAATCTCTTGGCTCTTTTTTTTCTATTCAGCCTTGGTCAAGCACTTAAACGGTGTTGGAGCTGGTTTACCAATGTTGTTTTTGGTTTCAGGGATACTGGTTACGTTTAGTGGGCACATATAACTGTTTCAGTATGTTGTTGGTCGACTGGCCACCTTCACTTTATCACATGTTCTGTTTTCATCAATGAGCAGTGCTAGTTTAATAGTCTGACTCATTCCCACGGGTTGCATCGTTCACACGATATTTCTTAGTTCTGGTTTGATACCATTTACAAATGTGGCCTCTAATATGTGTTTGAGAATATCACCCAGTTGTGTTGCCGATTCCTCGGATAATCCTACATACTCCCGTGCAGTACCCTCTTGACTAATTGCTATGAATTGTTGATAAAGATTACCCTATTTGGACGGTTGGAAATGATCCAACAACCGATGTTTCAACTCTTCCCAATTTTGAAATGGAGACTGTTGTTCATTCCACCTATACCATGACAACACGGGACCCCCAATGCATAAAACAACAGCCCTAAGCTTCTCCGATGATGTGCCCAAACCTTGCATGTCAAAGAATCTTTATGATTTATAAACCCAACCACAAGCGTCTTCTCCTTCAAATAAAGGCATTTGGAGCTTGCATAGGCGGTAATCTATGCTGGGAACCCACCCACCCCCTTGACCGTAGTTGGAAATCGATGGTTGGATCAGGTGATCCAAGGCTGGCCCCGTTTGCGTGTGACATAGTTCGTCTGGTTCTTCATACTCCCAACCATTCCCTGGGTACGTTTTGTACCTTCTCTGATTAGACCCGGTCCCCGACATAAAGGTCTTAGGTATAAGGCCTCCTTGTTCATCATAAATCATATAGGATATATAGTGTAAGCGGGTTGTGTTTGTGTATATACCGGTGTGTGAACAAGTGGTGGCTGGGAAAACATACCTGATTGTTGAAACCAATATCCCTGTGTGTGTGACCTTAGGTGGGATTGAAGAGGTAATCTTAGGGCCTATACCTATATGACCGATCATTGGTGCAACATGTTGCCTTGATAGTGGTGGTGGTGGTCATGGTATTTTGGTGGTAGGTGTAGGTGTACATGAGGGTTGGTTCAATTTTAGCAATAGTGTCAGAAGCTCTGCATGTCGTTGATCCGCCATGGTTTGTCGACTTTCTGATTCTGCTTACATTTTTGCGATTCTTATTTTTGACTCTTCCCGGATTTCCATTAACTCCTGTTCCATCCTCTCAATGTGTTCCGGACTATCATCGGACATTGCATCCTTGTTAGTGCTATCCGATCTTGTGGTAGGCTTCATCATACTAATTCAAGGAATAATACTCCGATGAACAATAACAATGTGAATAGTAGCAACGTGAATAGTGCCCGATGAACAGTGCGTTGTGAATAGTGCTTCATAATCATGTCTCTGATACCAATTTGATATGAACTAAATAGCAACCTCAAATACGATGAACTTAATGCTGAAGAAAATAACAATAGAGCTTTAAAGGTTTCGAGATTCAAAGAGATCTCTACAAGAAAGTCAAAACTTAATTCATGCATAAAAAATACCTAGTCGACCCTAAACCTAATATATAAATAAAAAAGTCAACTTGGAAACTCTTAAACTCCGGGAAACTAGAGAAGATAAAACCTAGATTACTTATTTAAATAAAATACTAATCACCCCTTTGTAACGTCCCAGAAATTTCAACAAATTTAAACTTTTCAAAACGATCCTTTTACAAAAAATAGTGTTCTCAAACATTATTTGAAAATCAGAGTTTCCCAAGATCCAATCTGTTGTAAAACCAAGGATGTGTACAGTTACGCCTTCGCCTTGCCACTCCGATCATCTGAAAAACCTTAAACCATAAACAAAACTGTAAGCACAAAGATTAGTGAGTTTCCCCCCCAAAGTACAATCACACCAAAACAAAACATAAATGCAATCACTATTTCCTAGCCCAATCAACCTCGGGCTGAAATACTGTCACACCCCCAAACCAAGGGTGGCGGAAATGTCCGGGGGTGGAGGATTTCATGTATAGTATCACAACAATGAGTATAATAGTGCTCAAAGTAAATACAACCATTATAAATATAATCGAGAAAGTTACATGTTTTTATAAGAGTACATGTTTCAAAATCGATTACAATATAATGACAAAATTTTTTATTAATGCCGAAGTGTTCCATCCTCAAAAGCCGGTAGTCACCGGTTTCTATTGATTACCTGAGAATACAAGTAAAATTTGAAAGAGTGTCAACGATTATGTTGGTGAGTGCATAAGCTTTTGTAGATAGAGTAGAAATCCTTTCTTTGAAAATGTAAAGTATGCGCAAGAAAAATCCCATATTTTCCTCATAAATTGTGTTGCAATCTTAAGACCCAAAGACCCAAAACTTACAAGTATTTTACCATGCAGTTTTATAAAAATAAAACCCCTTTGTATATAGAGATCCTCGTAAACTATATGTATTGTTATTTCCCTATGTGAGTCGTTATAACCATACTGATTGACATAGTAGCCTGTGACGACGTTCTTTAGGCATCAGAATGTTATGACATTTGTCACCCTAGGCCTGTCGGTCTTGCTGTTGCATGCAACTAAGGTGTGGGTTGTCAATCCCAATATAGATCTATATACAAGTATCACACTCTCCCTACAAGTGACTCTGGTTATAACTACATGATTCTTAACCAGTACTCTAAGAGTACAATCAAGTAGTGTATCATAACCGGATTTAACAAGTTTACTTGTAGTGTAATTGGAAAACCTTTTTGTAGTAGGAGTATAACCCTACTTAGTAAGTTTGTAGAGTTGATGTAACATAAACTATACCTATTATAGTTTATCATGAATGTGTGTAGTAATGAAAAACCCGTTTGTAGTGTGATTTGAACCTTTTCATAGTGAATGGTAATATAGCAAACCATAAACTATACATAGTATGGTTCATCTTGTATGTTAGTAATGACTAATAACCCATATAATGAATGAATATTTCTGTTATTTAGGTGTAACTTACCAGAAAACATAAGTAAATGTGTAGTCATCTTAGATAAACACTGTGCTCAACACATTACAAAGTGTTAATCAATTTGTAAACTATTTGTAACAAGATTTACCTCTCTGTTATTGCTTTTGTAAAAATCACAGAAAAATCATCATGAGTCAAAATCTAAATCCGTAAACACAAAAAGTTCACAAAATGTGTATAGTATACTCATAATTTTTATTATGGTTTTTAATAATTCCTAACTAGTGTCAACATGACCATTTTCACTGACCGGTTCGAAATCCTTGCTACAGTGATAGACAGTTTTGTAAAACTCATCATAAATTGTAGAAAAATCGTATGAACATGTGCAAGCAGTCATTTTAAAGGTATAAACCTGAACTATTTTCATATTGAACAGTTTTTAAAGTTATGGAGTTTAAGATGGTCAAAACAGTTTGTGATTAAGTCATAACTTTTCTGTTGAAAGCTGTCATTTGAATTTAAGCATGTTTTGATGTTGTAACTTGTATTCTCCCCCATAAAACTAGATGAAAAGGTGAAAAGAAGGGGGGGGGGGTATCAACTCACCTTGAGTGATCCCCTGAGATGGATGTTGAAGAGAATAGGTTTCCAAGTCAAGAACACTTGGAGAATGCTTGAGGATTTGAAGATCTAAGAACAAATATAACGATATTTGCATAAGAAATCCATGATTTGAGTGTAGGAGTCTAGAATATTCAAGAGTGGAAATGAAGAACTTAACAACAATGGAGGAAGAGCTCCTAACTTCCTGGAGTTCTTGGTTCCAGGGAGGGATAATTGAGAAGGAAAGAGACAGAGTATTTGTTTTAAGAATGTGGTGAAAGATTCTTTTGGGGAGTGTGTGAGATATGGATCTTTTAGGTGGATTTAGTGTAAGTAAATAAAATGGAGTGCTGGAAAATGCATAAAAAGGATTGTGATTTGATATGGTAAGGAGTGAATAGAGACATAAAGTGGGTATGGTGTCATAACTTCTTGGAAAAGTCAACCAACCCTTAGATAATGTCTTGTACAAAAGTTATTACCTATGGTAAAGATTTCCTTAAAATATGAAGTTCTGGGTGAAAATCCCCCATCAAAATCATCAAAAAAGGGCTTAAAACGCGAAGGTGGTAAAAAACCGGGACCAAGAGGCGAACTTGCGAAGTTTTGGGGGTCAGAACCGAAGGTTCGGTCCAAGAAGGGTTAAGAACTGAAGATATGTTCGATCCGAGAAAGCTCGTAGGCAAGGTTCGTTGGGTGGGAAGCGAGAACGAGGGGAACCGAAGTGCCTTGAGGCGAACCGAAGGTAGGTTTATCCGAGTTGAAGGGGTGTTCGATCCTCAAAGTGGTTTCGGTCTTAAGGGGGTTTTCAATTCTTCAGAAGCTTCGGTTCTTAGGAGAGGCTTCGGTTTCTAAGAAGTTTCGGTTCTTATGAGAGGCTTCGATTCCTAAGAAGGGTTCAACCATATAAGACTATTTCTCACATAATCTTCCCTTTTCAAGTGGTTTTTGACTAAGTTTAGGGTCGGGATGACCTGAGTGATTATAAAAAAAAGTTAAGAGAGGATTTTGGGAGAGATTTGGGAGAGAGAGACATAGAGTGAAAGAGATTGAGAGAGGCTTTGTTTATGACCTTTGTTAGAGTTTAGCCTCGTAATGCAAGGTTCGTAAACCCCATTACGCCTTGTAATGAGTGTTTAACACCCCCGAAGGGTCTTTAATAGTGCTTTATAGAGTCATTACCTCACTTACCCTGGTTAGGGTTTAGAATTTCAAAAGTTTAGAAACTTATGAGTGATACTTTGCATTATGATAGAGAGTTGTACATAAGAAGACATAGAATATATCCTATCATACAAGCACTACATGATTTTATCGGTTTGAATTGTTGACTTTGACTTGACCAAAATTTGACGGTTGTCATATCATCCCCCCGTTAGAAGGAATTTCATCCCGAAATTAGCGTTTTGACTGGGACTTCAAGGGTTGGGGAAAATATGTTGGTATTTTTGTTTCATCTGGTCTTCGCGTTCCCATGTGAACTCGGACCCTCGCTTAGCGCTCCATCGGACTTCACAACGAGAATGCGACTTTGTTTTGTTCTTTTGATTTCTCGGTCCATGATTTCTATCGGTTCTTCCACGAAGTGGAGACTCTCATTGATTTCAATCTCGTCAAGAGGGATAACAAGAGTCTCGTCGGACAAGCATTTCTTTAAGTTGGATACATGGAAGGTAGGATGTACATTTTTGAGTTCTTGCAGTAGTCGAAGCTTGTATGCTACCGGGCCAATCCTAGCGAGGATCTCGAATGGTCCGATATATCTCGGATTCAGCTTTCCTCATTTACCGAAATGTATAAAGCCTCTCCAGAGTGAGACTTTTAACATCACTCGATCTCTAACCTAGAATTCCAAAGGCTTTCATCTGTTATCCGCGTAACTTTTTTTTTCTCTCTCTCTGTAGAAGCCTTTGATCGTTCTCGGATTTGGACAATCTTCTCAGTGGTTTCTCTTATGATCTCCGGGCCAGTGAGGGTGTTGTTAGGGACTTGTTCCTTTGCTAGTTGCGTGTCACCCACTTCAGCCCAACACTGCGGCGATCTGCACTTGCAGCCATAGAGGGCTTCGAATGGTGCAACCTTGATGCTAGCATGATAATTGTTATTGTATGAGAATTCGATAAGTGGTAAATGGAAATATCAAGCTTTACCAAAGTCTATCACACACGCCCTAAGCATGTCTTCTAGCGTCTGAATGGTCCTATCACTTTACCCGTCAGTTTGTGGGTCATAGGTTGTACTCATGTCCAACCTAGTTCCTAAGGATTTCTGGAGTGACTGCTAGAACCGTGAGGTAAATCGACTATCTCTGTCAGAGATAATGGACTTTGGCACTCCATGCAACCTCACGATTTCCTTGATGTATGTCTTGGTCACCTTCTCCATTTTGTCGGTCTCCTTCATTAGTAGGAAGTGTGTGGACTTGGTCAGCCTGTCAACGATCACCCAAATGGTATCGAGACCACCCGTTGTCTTAGGCAGTTTGGTTATGAAATCCATTGTGATCCGCTCCCACTTCAACTCGGGTATTTCCGGTTGTTGCAACAGACCAGATGGTTTTTGGTATTTGACCTTGACTTTGGCACAAGTTCAGCACTTACTCATGAAGGTAGCAATTTCGGCTTTCATGTTCAGCCACCAATAGAGTTTCTTGAGGTCCAGGTACATCTTGTCTGAACCGGAATGAATAGAGCAACGAGTTTTGTGAGCTTCGTTCATGACGACATCCCTGAATCCTCCAAACTTGGGTGTCCAGATGCGATTCATGAAATAGCATATTCCATCACCCTTGATTTCTAGGTTCTTATCCATTCCTTTTAAAGCTTCACCTATTACATTTTCTAGTTTCAGGGCTTCCACCTGTCATGGTTAATGCCCTTACTCGGCGGCCCGAGTATTCCTTTCGGCTGAGGGCGTCAGCTACTATATTGGCTTTGCCCGGGTGATAACGAATTTCACATTCATAATAATTTAGTAGTTCCACCCATCGTCTTTGCCTCATGTTGAGCTCCTTTTGATTAAGGATGTGCTGAAGGATTTCATGATCGGTGAAGATGGTACACTTCGTCCCATAGAGGTAGTGCCTCCAGATCTTTAGAGTGAACACTACTGCCCCAGTTCGAGGTCGTGTGTGGCATAATAAACCTCGTGTGTTTTTAGCTGTCTCGATGCGTAAGCAATGACCTTTCCTTGTTGCATCAGTACACACCCAAGACATTGGTTTGATGCGTCACAGAAGACCACAAAGCCTTTGGTTCCTTCTGGTAGGGATAAAATCGGAGCGCTGTACAGGGCTTGTTTTAGCGTTTGGAACGCAACTTCTTGCTTTTCTCCCCAGTCAAAGGTTACTCCCTTCTGAGTCAGGGTGGTAAGTGGTTTAGCGATTTTGGAGAAGTTTTGGATGAACCTCCTGTAGTAGCCGGCGAGGCCTAAGAACTGACGGATTTATGTAGGCGTCCTTGGTGGCGACCAGTTTTCAATTGCCTTTACTTTGGAAGGATTTACGTGTATCCCTTCCTTGCTAACTACATGACCGAGGAAACTCACTTCTTGGATCCAAAATTCGCACTTTGAAAATTTTGCATATAAATTTTCCGCCCTTAGAGTCTCCAATACTTGTCGCAGGTGTTGGTCATGTTCTTCCTTACTCGTCGAGTAGACCAAAATGTCGTCTATGAAGACAATTACGAACTTGTCCGTGTAACGCTGATACACCTGGCTCATTAGATCCATGAACACATCGTTTTATGAATATCCTCCTCTTGAACTCGTAGTTGAAGGTATCCTAAACTCATATCGATCTTTGAGAAGTAAGTCGCTCCTTGGGGTTGGTCGAATAAGTCATCGATTCGGGGCAGAGGGTATCGGTTTTTGATGGTAAGTTTGTTCAACTCACGATAATTGATGCATATGCATAAGTTCACAAAATGTGTATAGTATACTCAAAATTTTTATTATGTTTTTTAATGATTCCTAACTAGTGTCAATATGACCATTTTCACTAACTGGTTCGAAATCCATGCTACAATGATAGACAGTTTTGTAAAAATCATCATAAATTGTAGAAAAATCATATGAACATTTTCAGGTAATCATTTTAAAGATATAAACCTGAACTATTTGCATATTGAACAGTTTTTAAAGTTATGGAGTTTAAGATGGTCAATACAGTTCGTGATTAAGTCATAACTTTTCTGTTGAAAGCTGTCATTTGAATTTAATCATGTTTTGATGCTGTAACTTGTATTCTCCCCCATAAAACTAGATGAAAACGTGAAAAGAAGGGGGAGGGGGGTATGAACTCACCATGAGTGATTCCCTGATATGGATGTTGAAGAGAGGAGGTTTCCAAGTCAAGAACACTTGGAGAATGCTTGAGGATTTGAAGCTCTAAGAACAAATATGACGATATTTGCATAAGAAATCCATGATTTGAGTGTAGGAGTGTAGAATATTCAAGAGTGGGAATGAAGAGCTTACCAACAATGGAGGAAGAGCTCGTGACTTCCTGGAGTTCTTGGTTCTAGGGAGCGATAATTGAGAAGGAAAGAGACAGAGTATTTGTTTTAAGAATGTGATGAATGATTCTTTTGGGGAGTGTGTGAGATATGGATCTTTTAGGTGGATTTAGTGTAAGTAAATAAAATGGAGTGCTGGAAAATACATAAAAAGGACTGTGATTTGATATGGTAAGGAGTGAATAGTGACGTAAAGTGGGCATGGTGTCATAACTTCTTGGAAAAGTCAACCAACCCTTAGATAATGTCTTGTACAAAAGATATCACCTATGGTAAAGATTTCCCCAAAATATGATTAAAATATGAATTTATGGGGTCTATATGTCAAAGTACGAGTTTGGGTGAAAATCCCCTGTCAAAATCATCAAAATGGACTTAAAACGCGAAAGTGGTCAAAAATCGGGACCAAGAGGCGAACTTGCGAAGTTCTGGGGGTCAGAACTGAAGGTTCGGTCCAAGAAGGGTTGAGAACCGAAGATATGTTCGGTCCGAGAAAACTCGCAGGCAATGTTCGTTGGGTGGGAAGCGAGAACGAGGTGAACCGAAAGCAGGCGAACCAAAGTGCCTTGAGGCGAACCGAAGGTAGGTTTATCCGAGTCGAAGGGGTGTTCGGTCCTCAAAGTGGTTTCGGTCTTAAGGGGGGTTTCGGTTCTGAGGAGAGGCTTCGGTTCCTAAGAAGCTTCGGTTCTTAGGAGAGGCGTCGGTTCCTAAGAAGGGTTCAGCCCTATAAGACTATTTCTCACATCATCTTCCCGTTTCAAGTGGTTTTTGACTAAGTTAAGGGTCAGGATGACTTGAGTGATTATAAAAAAGTTAAAAGAGGATTTTGGGAGAGATTTGGGAGAGAGAGAGAGAGACATAGAGTGAGAGCGATTTAGAGAGGCTTTGTTTATGACCTTTGTTAGAGTTTTGCTTCGTAATGCAGGGTTCATAAACCCCATTATGCCTTGTCATGAGTTTTTCACACCCCCGAAGGGTCTTTAATAGTGCTTTATAGAGTCATTACCTCACTTACCCTGGTTAGGGTTTAGAATTTCCGAACTTTAGAAACTTTTGAGTGATATTTTGCATTATGATAGAGAGTTGTACATAAGAAGAGATAGAATATATCCTATCATATAAACACTACATGAGTTTATTGGTTTGACTTGTTAACTTTTGTTGACTAGAATTTGACGGTTGTCACAAATACAAGGCATGTCCACGATGGGTCCAGTCATCCTCGGGATGGAATACCCTTGTATCATAAGCATATTGGCCCAATCAACCTTGGGTTGGGATACCAATATGTCGGGTCCAATCAACCATCAGGTTGGATTACCCAAGTTTTGTTGGCCTACCGCCTCAACCCTACTGCTCCTCCCAAGCATCCGTGCCTACGGCTTACAACCGGTCCATGCCGGGTATCTTGGCCTACCGCACAAAACAGGACTGTCTCAACCCAACCAAATAGAATATGTCAACATATAACAATCATGATCAAGTAGGCACATAATACTGGAAATAGCAATCATACAGCTCATTACTGCCTACTAATCCTGTAACAACATACAGTCCTGTTACCAGCTACCCCCCATAGAATGTGTAACCATAATTAGGCAGAGGTGAGATAGCCACCCGAACAGATAGTCCTACTCTAGAGCCACAACCAAACAAGGAACATGCAAGAGAGCCTAGACCAAGAGTTCTCAGGCTATCCTACATAACCACCAACAGTACCTAAGGGCACTCCATAGATGATAACCAGAAAGCACAGATAACATATAGTTCTATAAGCTATTACCATAAAGCAACAGAATCCATACCAGGAGACAGATCTATAGATCATTACAGCATAACAACATACTAAATATCAACAATCCAAGGAATGCATAATCGTATATACTCAGAGGTGAGATAGTCACTTGGACTGGTGATCCTACTCTAAAACCACAACCAAACAAGGAACATGTAAGAGAGCTTAGATCAAGAGTCCTTAGTCTATCCTACATGACTATACATAGTCCCTAGGGCATCCCACTGCTAACAAATAATTAATACTAGTGGGCTGATGTTGGGTGTTAGTATACTACAACATCCTATGGTGCACATACAACCCTAAATACCTTGGATCTATGTTTTCTCTATTATACATGCAAATATGAAGTTTCCAAGATATTACCCTATACTAGCATACAAATATCATATACTTGGGTAATAAAATAGATAGAATACATACCTTTTTGATGTAACTTGTCTTCATGAAGCTTGAGTGCCTAGTGCCCCAAGTGTGACACCTGAAATGGTTTACACAACACCATGAACACTTGGAATAACCTTGAGAATAAGGATACTTTGGTTTTCTCTAGTGAAATCGGCCTTGCCTTTTTGTGTACACACACTAGTGCCAATTTCACCAACCAAGGACATCTTTATATAGTGTGGTGATTAGGGTTAAACCCATGACCCTTCATTTCATATGATCCATGGGTTAAAATCTCAATGGACTATCCATGAAAGCTTAGCCCAACCTAAATGAACTTGGCCCATCACACATATATATCTAAGAGTCCATATTTAATTAGTTCCATTTTGATCACTTAATTAATTATAAATTAATTCTTGATCAATACTAATTAAATAATATGATTATATATTAATATATTAGAACTTATAATATATTAATATAAATCACTAGTATCCTTTTTCCTCATCTTGTCTATCCAATTGTCCCGATGCTATGCAACCGAAATGGACCATGTCGGGTCGGGTCAAGTCTTAACAATTATAGTTATGGACTTAGACATTAATCCAACAGCTGACATTGGTGCCTTCGACCCACAATACAATGAGGCGAAACTCACCGCGATGTGCATGTAGAAACCACTATAGCAACAAAGGACTCTACCAGCTTCAACTCACTTCCAATCACCTACAGGAAGATACCTGAGTCAATACTCGATCACAAGTCAGTCACATTCAACAGTAACCACTTCACATGAAATGAAGATTAGGGTTTCACATGAAATGATGATTAGGGTTTCACATGAAATGGCGATTAGGGTTTCACATGAAATGACAATTAGGGTTAAGTATGAACAGTTATCCCATTAAAGACTTAATCACTTGAGGGTATGATTGATTAATGTTTGACTTAGTTGTTTTCGGTTGAAATAATAATCCAATCAGCAGCCCAAATACGCGCCCAACTATTCCCCAAAATAAAGCTCCTCGATTCTAGGGTTTTTTTACACAAATTGATAACTAAGGTTAGTGCTCCTTACTTAACCCATTAAGGACTTAATCCATTATGTCCAATATTGCATTAAGTTAATTTTAGGGAATTATTAAGTTATTATTTTACATTCAATTAATAGTTTTAACGCGGGTCCCGACCAACTCTAAAATTAAGGTTTCTGAATATTAGGGTTATCTAAAACCTAATTAGGGTTTCCAACCCTTAAAGTTAAATGATTATCTAATTAAATAAATATCTAATTAATAAATTGGGCACTACCCACTGCCACCTCAGCTAGTGGTGGTCGGCGGCGGTCCATGGCGGCAGGCAGCAGCTACCCGCACACGGCGGCAGTTTCAGTAATAAATCTAACAATACAACACACATACAATGTATTACAACACATGCACACACACTAGCACCAAAAGAGTAAGAAAAGGCCCAAAACAACCACCAAAAATGGTGGTTGGCGGCGGCAGGAGGTGGCAGCCACCACCTCACGACGGTGGTGGTTGGCTCTCTTTTGGTTCTAGGTCAAGTAAACACACCAATACATGAACAACAACACAACACACCCATAAACGTGACACACACACACACACACTAATAAATGCACACAGCCACCCACATATTGTGGCTGACGGTGGCAGAAAAACGAGAATGGCGGCAGACCAGCGGTGGCCACCATGGTCGGCTACCATGGTGGTCTTTCTACTTGATTTTCCGGAAAACAACTCACATACGACGAGCAGAAACACAGAAACACACGCACAATGTATCCCCAATATCCCTCTTCAGGGGGTGGTATGACGACCAGAGCAATGGGAGAAGATCCGTACGAGCGGTGGCAGTGGTATTCATCGGGTATACCGCTGTTTAACAGGAAAGAAGCGGAGGATGGTGATTCGTGGTTGCCTTACCGAGAATAGATGCAACAACCCGCAACTTGTGGTCGTTCCCAGCCTCCCTCTTCGGTCAAGATAACTTCTCCCGACAGTACAAATAGCAACGACAGACGTTTGATGAGATGTAGGTCTTCGTCGGCAGTAGAATAGTGACGAAGACTACTTGGTGGTTCTCCGGCTTCAACGTCAGCGATGCAACATCATTGACGCTTGGCTTGGTGGTTTCCGACCTCAACAATGGAGGTGGCGGTGGATGGAGGTTGGGGAAACAAGGGTGGCGGCTGAAGGTAATGATGCTAGGGTTACACCCCGCTCCCGAGTTGTAGCAAAGAAAAGAAGAGAAGAGAAAAGAAAGTTAGGAGAGAAAAGAAGAGAAAAGAAAGGAAAAAGAAATTGTCATTTGTGCTCCCGAGTTGGAGAGAAATGGAAGGAAAGTTAAACATTTTGTTCTTTCTTTTCAAATCCTCCCAAATCGGGAGGAAAGGTAGGAGGGAAAGTTTTCCTTCCATTTCCTTTCACTTCCTTCCTTTAATGAAACTCGAGAGCACCATTCTCTCTTGCTTTCCTCTCATTTCCTCCCATTTCCTTTCTTTTCTATCTTTAAGTTGAACTCGGGAGCGGGGTGTTAGGGTTTAGTGAAGATATCAGACGTGGAGAAAGGAGGAGTAACGGGTATAACCCCCCCCCCCCCCCCCCCCCCCGTCTCCAGGTCCAAACTTATGCCCAAAATGACACATCCAGTCCCTCCCCTAAGGTTCCTTTTCAATTTAAGTATAGATTTTTCCCTTTAGCCCCCTGCTTCGATAAATCTATTCAATACAAGTCCATGGGTTACCATTTAACCCTTAACATCAAGAAAATGTAACTTTCAACTCCTACGGCTAACACTGGTCAATTAATACGGACTTAGGGCTAAAAAAAATAAAATATAAAATATATATCGAGACTTTGGGGCTTATTATTTATTTGTTTATATACTTATTTTATTTATCATTATTATTATCTTTATTTATTTTATTACTTATTTTATTTTATTTATTTTATTTTTAAATGGAATGTTACACCCTTAGTCTTGTGCCTTTGGTACACCTCGCCCCATCTCCCATGATATGTATCACTTTCTCCATTAGAGGTAGTATATTGACGAAAACCTCCAATAGTTATACAATTTGCCCAAGGAGAAATCAGATTGTAGGCAGTGACACAAGAGCTAATAGATAGGGATGAAACCCTCAAAGAACTTAAGATACATCTGTCCAATGCACAAATTGTTATGAAGGCCCAGGTAGACAAAAAAAAGATATCAATTTGATGGTGGGTGGATGGTATTATGTTAAACTCAAACCATATAGGCAAATGTTAGTGACCAACTCCATCCATCAAAAATTAGCAGCAAATTTTTTTGGACCATTTCAGATTGTCACCCCAAGTCTGTTTGAAGACATTTGATATTGATATTGAAATAAGTTTGTATCATTTTTCTACATAGAACAAATGTATATAAAGACTGCAATTTATACAAGGTTTACAATGAATACTGATTCTCATTGATAGATAAAAGGGGAGAAGGACCCCAAACATCCGAAGACAATAGCTCAAAAGGTTTTCTAAAGGTAACATGAGAATTATTTAAAGGTAATCTATGAATCTTTCCTAAATGAAAAGAATCACAAACTGAGAGAAATTAAGTTGAGGAGGTAGGAAGCTTGAACTAAGAGACTAGATGTTGTAGAAGAGGAACGTAAGGGTAAGCAAGGCGCTTGTGCCATCCATGGAGGGTGGTTCAGACACCTGTGAGAGCCATGATTACTTATGTTTTTTTGTAGACAAAGTAATACGATAGAGGCCTTGATCAACTTCCCCTCGAAGGATTATTTTTCCCTGCAAAGACTTGCCATTGCAGTGAGTATGCTAAAACTCCAGATAAAAATTATTATCATAGGTGAGTTTAGAAACACTCAAAAGGCGTTTGGTGATTTGTGGAACAATAAACACAGAAAGTAGCTTAAGAGATTGCAATTTAGATGAAGCAATATGTGAAATAGCAAGAGTGTTACCATTACCAACTTGTATTTGGTCTGAGACTCGATAGTCTTATGCAAGGTTCATCTTCTGAAAGTCGGGAGCGACATGATCATTCGCCCCTATTTCAAAGTACCAGGATGGATCAGCAGACACATTGGAGGGACTTTATTTATGAGAAAGATTTTCTTGGTGAGGTTGTAACATCCCAATAATTCATGCCCGAAAATTTCATTTTTAATCCATTAAATAAACCATAGTTATTAGAATCATCCCATCAAAACATAAGTCATAATATTCCAAACATCAAATCAGAGTATCATATCGAAACTTCAGAGTAAACATCACAGACTAATCATCATGGTGTGTGCAATATAGTCATCCCGAGTTCTTCTCCTTGCAACTGGAAGTACATGAAACCAAAACTGAAAAATGTAAGAATGAAGCTTAGTGAGTTCCCCATACTACCACATACTCCCCGCCTGGCATTGGACAGTGTCCGACATCAGGCCCCGCCTGGCATTAAGCCCCGCTCGGTATACAGAGCTGTTTCTCCTAGGCCCCTTCTGTCACTGGGCCCAGCCCGCTACACACATACAAACAATATCATATAATCATGCTAGCACATAAAGAATCATACATAGTACTACATGTTCTAGTCCTATGGCCTCGCCTATCATGGGCCCCGCCCCTACTCTGCTAATGATGAGATATGGAACCCCGTCCACACTCAGCTAGTGATGAGATACGTGACCCCACCCACACTCATCCCCCTACCAGGCATATACAAGTATCACATAGACAACAAGTATAACTAATCATGTATACATTTATCGGGTAGCACCTGACATAGAACTGTATTCCGGAAATCTACATATAAGCATTCCTTGGGCCTAGCCCAACATCGAACCGTAATCTAGCATACAAACGTTCCTCGAGAATTTCCCGACATCGGACCGTAATCTGGAAACATACAAATACAGACACATGTAAGAATCATGAAGACATCAAGCATACAAACATTCCTCGGGCACCGCCCGACATCGGACCGAAATCCAGAAAACATATAAACCTACACCGGTGTAACAACCCGAAGTTGTTCATCGCCAAAACCCCGTTCTACCCGTATAACTTGCCGTATATCGAAACGTTCCGATGTCGTTTTTGGGTTAAGTTAATTAAGTTATATGTTTAATTAATGCTAATGAGTGTCCAAACCCCTTAGGAACTCAAGAAATTAGCCCAAAACATTTATTTCAAAAAGCTTAGAAACGTCCCCGCCGGGTGACGAAATTTTAATCGGGTGCGACCTAAAGCCTCGTTTAAGGCCGGTATCGGGTAGAATTCCACCGTGTCCAATTTTTAGGACCTATTTAAACATATTCAAGCATTCATTTGAAGCTTTTTCTTCCTCTCTCTACTCTCTCTCTAACCTCTCTCCTAAATCCAAGTTTAAGGGTCCAAAACTCAATTTTAAGGCCTCAAATCTTTAAGGTACCTTCCTAAACTCATTGTATAGCATCTTTGACCTTCAAATTCGAGATTTAATCATGATTTAAGACCTTGTATATGAGTTTACGGCCCTGGACGGAGCTTAGGCCGTAAACTCATAATAAGTGGGTTTTTATGCCTTTAAACCCCTCCTAAACAATTTTGGGACTTAGATATGGCTTAAAGACTTTATGGAATGGACCTAGAATGCCTTAATCTATAATTTGGGGACTTGTATATGATTTTACGTCCAAGGATGGTGTTTAGGCCGTAAACTCATGATTAAAGGGTTTTTAAGCCCTTAAACCCTTCCTAAACCTCAACAAGACATGGATATGACTTCTAGAATAATTGCTTTAGCCTTGGAACACTTTAAACATGATTTTTGAGGGACTTACGTGAGTTTATGGCCAAGGCATGTGCTTGGGCCGTAAACTCCTTAAAACATGGTATAAATTCAATTTCAAAGTGTTAGAAAGCCATCCAACACCACCAAAAGCATTGGAATAAATCATAGTACCAACCAAAAATAGTTTAAGGACCTTAAACACATCAAAACTCTTCATTTGAGAGTTTACGACCATAGAAGGTGCTCCATGGCCGTAAACTCCTAAAAACATGTCATTTTATACCTAAAAATTTATGTAAGGCCTTGAAATAATTTTAGCAATCACATGTGATTTGTTTGGAATCCAAAAACACAATTTTTCATGGGTTTATAGGAGTTTACGGCCATGAGTCCTATGCCAGGCCGTAAACTCCCTTAAATGTGTCTTTTTGGTGTTTAAAAATTATTCCAAGTCCTTAAACCAAAGTCTAACATTTATCCCTAAGTGTTTGAAGCCATTTTGCACCATAAACTACCCTACCATGAGTTTACGGCCGTAAACTCATGGGAAATGGGTGTAATGGCCGAAAAGTCTTGTATGAGTTCATTCATGGGGAGTAAACTCAAGTCCCAAGTCCCTAGTGCTATTACACGTCCTTAAACGCCACCCAGGTCCCTCCAAACACTCGTAATTGGGTGTTTCTGCGACTACAAGTGTTTGTCCCTAACAAGTAATCAATCTAAGTCCTAATTAGATACAAATGTATATCTTTACATTATACTTAGGAACCTCGTACGTTTACAAGCCCCGGACCAACGTTTAGCATCCGAAATCGTCACATTTCCCGTTCGGTGAGTTCATACCCCTACGCCTTTTCTGTGTTTTTTTCAATGTTTTCAGGGGGGGGGGGGGAATACAAGCAAACTATAACTGTTTTCAAATCATAACATTGATATGTTTCAAATAATATCTGGCAAACTTATAAACTCTTTTACTCCTTATGTATTATGCTGAGCATAAGGAATGATTTATCAATTAGAACTAAATGGATTTTAGTTAAGAAAATAACCAAACTAATCAAATTATTATGGGAATAATTTGGGAATTCTTTAGTGTTCGTTTTATCATGTACTGATATCTATATAAAGTTACTAGATAAACTATGTCTGATTCAGTTTATCTCCGTATCATTTGAATGTATTGCCAGATAGTTTCATTGTATGTATCTAATTTCACTGTCTTATGTTTCATAATCTTTGTATGTTTGATATCGTATGAGAATCCTGTGAATAGTTTAGTACTAGTTTGTGAGTTAGTCACTACCCTTTATGGATGATCAGTAAATCCTCCCCGGAAGTGTAACCAGAGTCTCCTGGAGGGAGAGCGAGGAATTTGTGAATAGATCTATTTAGGACTGACAATCCCACACCTTAACTGCTAGCTACAGTTAGGCGGGCACGCCTGGGGTGACAAATTCTGGAT
Source organism: Lactuca serriola (assembly GCF_051521515.1). Lineage (NCBI taxonomy): Eukaryota > Viridiplantae > Streptophyta > Magnoliopsida > Asterales > Asteraceae > Lactuca > Lactuca serriola. Next base: position 159,620,285 of record NC_136416.1, on the reverse strand, counting down.
ATCGTCCGACGTCTGACTAACGTCAAGGAGGTCTCGTTGTCATATCAGCATGGTTACCCGACTCACAATATGTATTAATATAAGTTTATTCACAGCTTTGGTTTTAGAATCTATATCTAGTTCGGGATAGTGATCCCATGGTTTTATCAAACTATTTTGTATCTAGTTCGGGATGGTAGTCCCATGGTTTACAGTCTATCGAACTTGTATCTAGTACGGGATGATAGTCCCATGATTTCAAATCTATATCTCGTACGGGATAGTAATCCCATGGTTTTGAAACTATATCTAGTACGGGATGATAATCCCATGACTTTATCCAACTATCTTATATCTAGTTCGGGGTAGTGATCCCATGGTTTTATCAAACAATCTTATATCGAGTTCGGGATAGTAATCCCATGGTTTTCAATCTATATTTCCTAGTATATCAAACTATCTTGTAACTAGTTCGGGATGTTAGTCCCAAGGTTTTCAAACTACTTTCTATCTATAGTTCGTGTATATTATGGCATTTCTTATCTAATTCGGGATAGTAATCCTATGATTTTCAATATATAGTTTGTGTATTAAACTATACTCTGTGTTATTCAATCAATCTTGCATTTAGGAAAATATGGGACTTTCCTGGGGTTAACTTATAACGCGTAACTGAACGATAATGAAAGATAACTAAACTGCTCAACATAAGAAAATATGGGATTTTCTTGGATAACAAATCTTTTCGGAAAACTAAAGGAAACCGATACATTTTCATAAAACAAAACCGCTTATGAACTCACCAGCTTTATGCTGATTTTCAAACTGCTTGTATTCTCAGGTCCAAGTTAGACAGGTACCCGGTGATCTCTTTTGGTGAAGATGGAGTGTGTGTAAGACTCGTCTCGTTTTGTTCATATGATATATGTATAACTTTTGTACAATTTACTTTTGAACCAAATGTAAACTTTCAAATATATGTAATGTAATGGTTGTTTACTGTGCTTACTATGTACATTGGATTTGATACTCAACATGGAGTCAACCCCGGAAATGTTTCTGCCTTTGGTTTTTGTGGTGTGACAGATTGGTATCAGAGCCCTTGTTTATAGTGAACAGAGTATACCAAACCTTACATGGTATAAAACTATAAACACTAAAGTTTCTCAGTGCTCTGAATTAAAAGTATCTTCAAACTATAAGTATTTTCAAAAGTATACAAGTATACCGAACCGTCGAAATCTGTAACTACAAGTAGAACAAAACATAAGTAAGTGGGTGTTGTACACTGTGGTTAAACATGGGCAGTTATGTAGTCATGTCTAGGATCAATATAGCCTGGCCAACTATATTCATTCGAGACACGACCAACATGTGCTTGGGAGTGACTGTGGTACACAGCATGCCTAAACTTACCCAATATCCCAAACAACGAATTGTCGCTGCAGCGAACCATGAAATACTATGGGAGTATTTCTCGATGCCGGTTCCTTGTAGAAAATCCTCGTATACGCATTGTTCCTTGATCCCTTCTCTGGCGATAAAATGTTCTGTCTTGATAACTTCTTCTTGCTTTATCGCTTTGTATGATGCTATATCTGTCTTGAAGAGATATCCTATGTTTCTTATCTCTTGATTCAATTCAGAGGACTTATGATCCTCTTTTTCCAAATCTTTTTAGATCAAGATGCCTCCAAGAAAGAGACCCAGCTCAAAGAACAACAGCAATCCTCCTCGACCACCACCTCCTCCTCAACTTGATCTTGCATCACTTCAGACAGTTCTGACTGCTGCAATGGTAGCAGCCATGTCGCAAATGAACCCTGGTAATTCAGGAGGTGGTCCCCAGCCCCAAAACCCAGAAGATAGCCAGGGACACCAAAAGGGGGTTCCTATAAAGACTTCATGAACGTGAAGCCCACATCATATGATGGCACAGGGGGTGTCATTGCTTTAACCAGATGGTTCGAGAAAATCAAATCAATCTTTGAAATATGCGCCTCTTCGGAGTCTGATAAAGTAAAGTTTGCCGCCTGCACCTTCCTAGACAAAGCCCTGACTTGGTGGAACGACCGAGTCAAATCTTTAACTTTACCTGTAGCGAATGTTATGGGTTGGGAAGCTATGAAGGAGCTTCTTCTCGCAGAGTATTGCCCTTGGGGCGAACTCCAGAAGCTAGAACACGAACTTTGGAACCTTAAGATGAAGGGTTCCGACATAGTTGCTTATACTTCCAGATTCGATGATCTGGTGTTACTCTGTCCGGGAATGGTTACCCCGGAGAGTAAAAAGATTGAGAGGTTCATCTGGGGGTTGACCTGGCCAACAAAGGGGAATGTCTTGGCTGTGAAGCCAGACACATATGACAGTGCTAAATGTCTTGCGAAAATCTTGATCGATCACGAAGACAACTCTGATGAGGAAGCTACCACCCTCGAGCCAGTCACCAGTGGAGGCGGAAGCAAAAAGAAATTCTGGAACAAGCGGAAGGCCCAGAGTACGCAAGGGTCTTCTAAAAAACAGCAAACAGTAGCAGTCCATGCTGCTACTGTCCCTGTTGCTGTTTCAGCTGTCGGTTCCACAGCCCAAACTCCCGCCAGTGGATAAACTGGTACCCTTCCTTGGTGTGGTAAGTGCAACTACCACCACCGCATTCTTGGTCCATGTCGCGAAAGGATCTGTGACAACTGTGGCAATAAGGGCCACCTTGCTCGAACCTGCAGAAAACCAGCCAAATCAACGAACCAATCATCCGTAGCGGGAATCAGTCCGGCCTGCTACAATTGTGGCGAAGCAGGGCACTTCAAAAGGAATTGCCCCAAAGCAGCTACAACCACTGATCCCTCTGTCGCCGCAGGTATACTTCTCTTTGATAATTCTTATACCTGCAACTCTTTTCGATTCTAGTACAAAAAAGGAAACCTATTATCTATCTATTCGAACATTTTCTAAAGCCCAATCCTTCGTATGTGATCGAAATGTGTATCATCGAGACGACTAATCAGTGAGATAGAGAACACTAACTTCGTACCTATAGATTGAAACCTCAGTCCGGAGAATTATTCTGTTCCATTCGATTTAAAAAGGGGGAAACTTTCTACAAAAATACTTTGATGTTATGTTTGACATGAAATGACCGAGTCTCATTCATGTTGTTATCTTTAGTTTCGAAAGGGTCGCTCGTCTAGATCTTTTCCTCTACCCGGTACTCGTGATCTTCGGCATCAAACCTTCGTATCATTCCATGCCTTAGAACTCAAAAGTTTTCCTGATATGAATTACCAAACATCCCTCGTTTCTGTGATTATTGAGAAACGGGAAGTTAACAGCTCTTTCCCCTAAATGTCTTTCCCGAAGGATTCCCGGGAATTTCTTTCGAACGTCTAGTTTAGTTCCACATCAGACCCTTCGAGATCTTCGTAGAAATCGATTCTGCAATCTTCAGATTTCAGATGCCCTTAGAGCTTGGTAACATCTATCCAGTACATCATGTCTTGAATCCTTAGAAGCATCTACCCAATCGAAACCCTAGTGATTCCTTTGAGGAAACCGAAGTCGTTCAGGGTTGGAAATTTCCATGAGAGAACATATTGATATCGTAAATTGAGAGAGAGTCAAAGTACGAAACAAAGACACGTCTCGATAGTGAGAATTTGCTAGAACGCCCAGTAGAGACCTGATTCCACTTGAGAAAGTGAAGATCCGATGCAACAAATCCATTCGTGTCTCATTCCAAATTCATGATCTATATTTTATTCTTTGAATTTCGGGACGAAATTCCCTCTAACGGGGGGATAATGGAACAACTCGAAGTTGTTCATCGCCAAAACCCCGTTCTACCCGTATAACTTGCCGTATATCGAAACGTTCTGATGTCATTTTTGGGTTAAGTTAATTAAGTTATATGTTTAATTAATGCTAATGAGTGTCCAAACCCCTTAGGAACTCAAGAAATTAGCCCAAAACATTTATTTCAAAAAGCTTAGAAACGTCCTCGCCGGGTGACGAAATTTTAATCGGGTGCGACTTAAAGCCTCGTTTAAGGCCGGTATCGGGTAGAATTCCACCGTGTCAAAGTTTTAGGACCTATTTAAACATATTCAAGCATTCATTTGAAGCTTTTTCTTCCTCTCTCTACTCTCTCTCTAACCTCTCTCCTAAATCCAAGTTTAAGGGTCCAAAACTCAATTTTAAGGCCTCAAATCTTTAAGGTACCTTCCTAAACTCATTGTATAGCATCTTTGACCTTCAAATTCGAGATTTAATCATGATTTAAGACCTTGTATATGAGTTTACGGCCCTGGACGGAGCTTAGGCCGTAAACTCATAATAAGTGGGTTTTTATGCCTTTAAACCCCTCCTAAACAATTTTGGGACTTAGATATGGCTTAAAGACTTTATGGAATGGACCTAGAATGCCTTAATCTATAATTTGGGGACTTGTATATGAGTTTACGTCCAAGGATGGTGTTTAGGCCGTAAACTCATGATTAAAGGGTTTTTAAGCCCTTAAACCCTTCCTAAACCTCAACAAGACATGGATATGACTTCTAGAATAATTGCTTTAGCCTTGGAACACTTTAAACATGATTTTTGAGGGACTTACGTGAGTTTATGGCCAAGGCATGTGCTTGGGCCGTAAACTCCTTAAAACATGGTATAAATTCAATTTCAAAGTGTTAGAAAGCCATCCAACACCACCAAAAGCATTGGAATAAATCATAGTACCAACCAAAAATAGTTTAAGGACCTTAAACACATCAAAACTCTTCATTTGAGAGTTTACGACCATAGAAGGTGCTCCATGGCCGTAAACTCCTAAAAACATGTCATTTTATACCTAAAAATTTATGTAAGGCCTTGAAATAATTTTAGCAATCACATGTGATTTGTTTGGAATCCAAAAACACAATTTTTCATGGGTTTATAGGAGTTTACGGCCATGAGTCCTATGCCAGGCCGTAAACTCCCTTAAATGTGTCTTTTTGGTGTTTAAAAATTATTCCAAGTCCTTAAACCAAAGTCTAACATTTATCCCTAAGTGTTTGAAGCCATTTTGCACCATAAACTACCCTACCATGAGTTTACGGCCGTAAACTCATGGGAAATGGGTGTAATGGCCGAAAAGTCTTGTATGAGTTCATTCATGGGGAGTAAACTCAAGTCCCAAGTCCCTAGTGCTATTACACGTCCTTAAACGCCACCCAGGTCCCTCCAAACACTCGTAATTGGGTGTTTCTGCGACTACAAGTGTTTGTCCCTAACAAGTAATCAATCTAAGTCCTAATTAGATACAAATGTATATCTTTACATTATACTTAGGAACCTCGTACGTTTACAAGCCCCGGACCAACGTTTAGCATCCGAAATCGTCACATTTCCCGTTCGGTGAGTTCATACCCCTACGCCTTTTCTGTGTTTTTTTCAATGTTTTCAGGGGGGGGGGGATACAAGCAAACTATAACTGTTTTCAAATCATAACATTGATATGTTTCAAATAATATCTGGCAAACTTATAAACTCTTTTACTCCTTATGTATTATGCTGAGCATAAGGAATGATTTATCAATTAGAACTAAATGGATTTTAGTTAAGAAAATAACCAAACTAATCAAATTATTATGGGAATAATTTGGGAATTCTTTAGTGTTCGTTTTATCATGTACTGATATCTATATAAAGTTACTAGATAAACTATGTCTGATTCAGTTTATCTCCGTATCATTTGAATGTATTGCCAGATAGTTTCATTGTATGTATCTAATTTCACTGTCTTATGTTTCATAATCTTTGTATGTTTGATATCGTATGAGAATCCTGTGAATAGCTTAGTACTAGTTTGTGAGTTAGTCACTACCCTTTATGGATGATCAGTAAATCCTCCCCGGAAGTGTAACCAGAGTCTCCTGGAGGGAGAGCGAGGAATTTGTGAATAGATCTATTCAGGACTGACAATCCCACACCTTAACTGCTAGCTACAGTTAGGCGGGCACGCCTGGGGTGACAAATTCTGGATATCGTCCGACGTCTGACTAACGTCAAGGAGGTCTCGTTGTCATATCAGCATGGTTACCCGACTCACAATATGTATTAATATAAGTTTATTCACAGCTTTGGTTTTAGAATCTATATCTAGTTCGGGATAGTGATCCCATGGTTTTATCAAACTATTTTGTATCTAGTTCGGGATGGTAGTCCTATGGTTTACAGTCTATCGAACTTGTATCTAGTACGGGATGATAGTCCCATGATTTCAAATCTATATCTCGTACGGGATAGTAATCCCATGGTTTTGAAACTATATCTAGTACGGGATGATAATCCCATGACTTTATCCAACTATCTTATATCTAGTTCGGGGTAGTGATCCCATGGTTTTATCAAACAATCTTATATCGAGTTCGGGATAGTAATCCCATGGTTTTCAATCTATATTTCCTAGTATATCAAACTATCTTGTAACTAGTTCGGGATGTTAGTCCCAAGGTTTTCAAACTACTTTCTATCTATAGTTCGTGTATATTATGGCATTTCTTATCTAATTCGGGATAGTAATCCTATGATTTTCAATATATAGTTTGTGTATTAAACTATACTCTGTGTTATTCAATCAATCTTGCATTTAGGAAAATATGGGATTTTCCTGGGGTTAACTTATAACGCGTAACTGAACCATAATGAAAGATAACTAAACTGCTCAACATAAGAAAATATGGGATTTTCTTGGATAACAAATCTTTTCGGAAAACTAAAGGAAACCGATACATTTTCATAAAACAAAACCGCTTATGAACTCACCAGCTTTATGCTGATTTTCAAACTGCTTGTATTCTCAGGTCCAAGTTAGACAGGTACCCGATGATCTCTTATGGTGAAGACGGAGTGTGTGTAAGACTCGTCTCGTTTTGTTCATATGATATATGTATAACTTTTGTACAATTTACTTTTGAACCAAATGTAAACTTTCAAATATATGTAATGTAATGGTTGTTTACTGTGCTTACTATGTACATTGGATTTGATACTCAACATGGAGTCAACCCCGGAAATGTTTCCGCCTTTGGTTTTCGGGGTGTGACAACCGGGCACCGCCCGGCATCGGACCATAGTCCAGAATTCATACAGTCATACATACAGGTCAGCATTGGTGCCTTTGACCCGTTCAACCAGGGGGAAACTCACCTCAAATGTCCAATGATAGTTGAAACGTCTCTGCCCGAAATAAGGTCTACTCACTCCCTGAACCAAAGCAACCGCTTAGATACCATTTCATGCTCATAACCCTTTAGGGTCAACTATGGTCAAAGTCAATTCTAGGTCAAAGTCAAAGTCAACGCTACGAGTTGACTCAACTCGTCGGGTTTACACCTCAACTCGCCGAGTTCCCATAAGTCATAGAATCGTGAAATCACGACCCAACTCATCGAGTTTTCCTACAACTCGCTGATTTCTTCCCTTTAACAGAATCGTGACAGTTTGACCCAACTGATCGAGTTCCTCTATGAACTCGTCTGTAACACCGTAAATTTCATACAAAATTTTCATTTTTAAATCACACAAAACTCAATATCACATTTTGTCAAAACCACAATGTATCAATTGTCAAAAACACAAATCCACAAAACAACTGGTAATATCCCAGAATCCTCAAACCTAATCTCGAACAGGTGTGTACAATCATGATGACACCTTCCTGCGATCCTGAGAAGTACCTGAAACACATATCACACAACACAGTAAGCACGAAGCTTAGTGAGTTCCCCAAAATACCATACACAATAATTAGCCTCTCATGGCTATATCTCGATAAGAACCCTCCGTTTCACAACTCGGGTTGGACCCTTCGGCCCTAACCAATAAAGCACAAGATAATATACAACATAAATCACAAAGAAAAATGCATGATATCACATAACTCAATATAAACATAAGACCCTACGGTTGCACAATATTACTACTCAGGTAAGTATAGTGAGAAGACTCACCTCGTAAGCAAGTAGGTCACATACTCCACGAACGGTCTAGACTCTGTCTACATATCATAATCATATCTAATTAAAACTTAATAACCACACCCCTAAAAATAAGTCTAACCCTTTTTCTAACTCACAGTAAAGGTGAAAGACCATTTTACCCCTCTGTGGTCTTCACAATTCCTGTCTTGACCAACCCTAAAAGTCAACGAAAGTCAACACTGGAGTCAACAGTCCATGTTGACCCAACTCGTCGAGCGCGTCTATGAGACTCGTCGAGTTCCTTCGTTTTCTTTGAGGTATCGGGAAAATTTGTGACATCCCCATTTTTACGGCCAGAAAAGACCGATTTTGTTTATGCTTTATAAAAATCAGAGTGTCTCTTTGAATAAAAAGATTGTGGAATTTGGGATGTCATTGTCAATACAGATGCATAAGCATAAACAGAACTTACATTCATTATGACTAGTGATTTATTTCTTTAGTCTCTCAATGTAATGTGACTTTATATCAACACCTGTGATACAAATAAACTAAGTGGGTCCAAGGTTGGGAAACCTGGTGAGTACATAGGGTTTTCAACCCACAATAATATGATTATTATGTTTAAGCATTTAAACAATCAACCTAATTACCCATCCTCATTATCTTCTTTATTCTACCCTAAGAATTCAACTATTCCTCGTTTATTTATTCATAAGGGTTATCCTAAGGAATAGGCACGAAATCCATTATTGCCAAGGTTTACTCAACATGCACTAAATCCATAGTTACCAAGGTTTATCTCGTTTATTGACAATATCGTTTTCGAGACCCCTCTCGAATACAGGTCAATGGGTTTTATCTTGTTTATCAACAATATCGTTTCCGAGAATCCACTCGCAATACATGTCGATTGGTTTTTAGAGTACACCTGGTGAATACATAGTTCAAAACACTTACAGGTTGCGAGCCTGCTAGTGTCCACTGGACTGTCTAGAATAGTGTGTGGTTGTCATCCATACTCTGCTGGATGACAGGGCCATCTCTTGGGTAAAAGGCTTCTCTCATGGTTCACCTCTCACACTTACCTCATGGTCTATATCACATCTTCATCATTTTATTTTTGTCACACGGAAACTATTTCATCTACCCATGTTTTACCCAACACATTTTGTAGATATAAAATACGTATATAGTTTAAATAATTTAAAACATGTATGAAAATCTTTCACCCAGCAAAGACAGCAAGTATTCAGACAATATACACACATAACACGTAGTTTATATAAAATACTTCATATCTATGTGTAAGCTGAAAGTAACTATGCACTCAGCTGAAAAAGGTGGTGATTCTGCCCTCGAACAATGCTTTGTTATCTCAAAAAAATTATTCGTTGATAAAACCTAATATCAATACCACTAGGGTTTAGTCTAACGATAACCGCAACAAATTAATAGTCTGACTATTGTTACTATTATATAAGCGTTAAACGATACTTATATGACTCAAAATAATAGCCCAAATAATTATTTGAAGGACCTAATAACATTACTATAATTATTTGAAAGCTATATTAAAAATTGCGTAAGCGTAGCTCACTTATAGCGGATTTTAAAGAAAACTGGGCTTCGCTTGGAGCAGCGTTTCCGAAACCAAAAGACCCTTTTTCTCGGGACTCCGGGAGCCTTAGGGCTTCCTTTGGGTGCTAGGGGTTTTATCTAGGGTTTAGGAGGGGTTAAAACCCTTAGAGACAGAAAGTATTTTAGAGAGAGAAGGAGAATGGTGTGAAAAATCCGAGAAATCTCGCATGTATTTATAGGCTGCGAGGTTCGGACTTACGCTGCGCGCCGGACTCAGCTACGCTGGGCGTAGCTCGGATAGGGTTGCCAGCGGTGCACAGCTGGCTCGCACTCGGACAGGACCCGGATAAGACCGAAGGTACGCTGGGCGTACCATCCTCGGACGTGGGGCGTAATAGCGAGGGCTACGTGGCATGATCTGAAGCGCCTTTCTTCATCAGCGATGGGTGGCCCAGATGCTGCCACGTCACCAGCTCCTCACCAGGCTTCGCAAATTCGACTACAAACTTTAAAAATTCGTAACTTTTGTGTAAGAGCTCCGTTTTCGACATTCTTTATATCCACGCGAAGGCGGGAACGTACTCTACAACTTTCGTTTAGACTCCGTTGGCTAATTTTGAATTTATTTTAAAAGTTATATTATTAATAGGTCGGGAACGTACTCTACAACTTTCGTTTAGACTCCGTCAGCTAATAACTTCTTGATCCGTTGTCCGTTTTCGTCTGTCTTTTTATTGTTACGCTACTATTAATGAGATCTTTGATTCTCATTTAGGTTGTGTCGACTAAAAACTGCTCGATCTAATATTCGCATTTCGGGCTGTACACTGCTAAGCCGAAACTTCGAAAAATCATAACTTCTCATACAAAGTCAGATTTGGGTGTTCTTTTTATGGACGCTCTCGGTTTAACAAATTCTATGACTTTCATTTAGATCGCTAAGGCTGAATATCGATCCACCGTAAATTTAGTATTTACGCTTCCCGATGTCGTGCCGGTTCCGTCGCTAAACTTCAACAGGTCATAACTTCTTCGTTATAACTCAGATTTCAGCGTTCTTTATATGTACGGAAACCTCGTGACATATGCTACAACTTGGTTAAGATTATTTATTCTAAATAATCTTTTGTCGAAAAGTATTTTTCGATCCCTATTATCTCTAAATTGACTAACCCGGATCTACGGGCGTTACAAAATCCAACTTAACTCGACGAGTTGTCTCACCAACTCGCCGAGTTATAACGCGTCCAAACTGTCGGGGAAAACCCTAGCCAACTCGTCAAGTTGTCTCATCCACTTGTCGAGTCCCTTCAGTAATTCTCTCATTAAGACGTTTTTAAGCAGAACGAAGGCCTCATACTCTAGATCTAACCTTCTAAGGCTAATATATCACGTAAAGCTACAAGCTTTACGTCCATGCATGTCATTTAGGGCTCAAAATGCCAAAACATGCTCTATAGAGGGCTTCATGCATGAAGGCTATCCATTAGCTTGATAAAGCATGAATCTTTAGGTCCAAGGGACGTTTCACTTAGGGGTGTTCGTTTGGATGGTTCGGTTTGATCCGATCCAATCAAGTAAATCCAAATTGATTTCGGTTTTCAAAACATGGATCCGAATAGTCCAAACTAAATTCAAATCCGATCCGATCCAACCAAACTACAGTTCGGTTGGATTGGTTTTTACAATTCGGTTTTTAAGAGGCAAGACATGTTAAATAATGTATAACTTAAATATTAGCCAACTCTTCAAACGTAACTAAATAAAACTTTTTAGCTATGAATTATAATTTATAAACAACTATTAAGAAAAATTAGTTAGAGTTTAATATTTCATTGACAAAAAACTTTTGATAAGAAGTACATATTAAAGTACTATATTGGTTGAAAGTTTCTAATAATTAAAAAAATAATTTAGTAAATTTATAAATGATTAAAGATATATATTAAAAATAACTAATAAGTTGTTATTCGGTTTTTTTGGACTATTCGGTTTTTATTTTATAAACCAAAACCAATCCGAAATCCGAAAATAATAATTCGGTTTAGCTTAAAATCAATCCAAAAATCCGAATATCCGAACCAAATAGTCCAATCCAAATTGTCCGATTGGACAATTCGGTTTTAACCAAATAGTGAACAACCCTAGTTTCACTATCCAGATCTGAAGTCACAATCCCATGGCAAGCTCAAGTAACTCAAGGACCCAAATGAAAGGATGGAAATGGCCCTAAACTATTAAATGATGAGATCTAACTACATAATGATCAAGGTGAAAGCTTTTTACCTCCAAAAAGCAGCTAGCACTGGAAGAACATCGGATCCAGAGGCTTCTTCTCGTTCCAAGCCTTTTTGCACTTCAATCCCATTTCAAAAATGCACTAGAACACAAGATCTTAGGCTTTCCTCTCTCTCTCTCTCTCTCTCTCTATATATATATATATATATATATATATATATATATATATATATCACAATGACTATAGCTCGTTTAGGGTTTCTCTTAGTGTGTAAAATGATCACGGAGGCGGAAATGAAGGCTTAAGGTCCTTTAAATAGGACACAAACCCTGAAAATTAGGGTTTTCTCACTCAGCATCTACTTGTTGAGTTGGGTCCTCCAACTTGTTGAGTAGACTCTAAAAATCATGCGGCCATTAACTCATCTACTCGGCGAGTTAGGGCATCCAACTCGTCGATTTGCTGTGAAATTATGAATGTAAATTAATGAAATATTATACTTGGGAGTCGAGATGTTACATCGTCGAGTTCTTCTATCTGTTAACCCTTCTTAATGCATGAAGCCATTATTCTTCAGATCTAAACCCTATATTCTAGATCTAGACTGAAAATGTCTCTAGAAGGGTAAAGTTTCCAACTTTACCCATTAATAACCCTCCTAAAGGGATTAAGCTCAACCTTAAGCCCTCAAAAGGCTTAAATCTAAATCCAAAGGCCATCAACTTCAAGATAGAACATAAGAACATAGATATGGACCTTAGAGACTAGATAATCACATAAAGTCTCCAACTTTCTCTACATGCACGGCCATTATAAGCTCAAAAGGCCAAAATGGTGGTCTCAAGGTTGCATGGGACTTCCATGGCCAAAAAGATGGAACCTTTATGCCATGAAAGTCCTTCAGGACTCTAGATCTGAAGTGTTTTCCATTTGGGACATCCAACTCTCGAGAGCCATATCATTTGGACCAAAAACAAACAAAAGGTGCTAAGAAGGAGATCTAATCAACTATTAGGCAAGTCTGAGACTTGATTACCAGAAAGTGACGAAAATGGAGTGAGGTTTCATGATCTAGCAACTCTTCCTTGTTCCTTCAAACTTTCCTTCCTTCCAAGAGCTTCAACACCCACAAGAACACTCAAAATGGCTCACCATCACTCAAAAATAGCTTAGGATTTTGAGATTTAGTGTTAGGACAGTGGAGGCTAGAAATGACGCCAAAAACCTTTAAGTTGTTTAAATAGGGTGCAAATCCTGGAAATTAGGGTTTCCCAAACCCCGTCTAACTCCTCGAGTTGTGCCTCTCCAACTCGTCGAGTTGATTCTCAAAAACATGCCCCCAAGATTTCCAACATGTCGAGTTCTCCCCCTTGGACTCGACAAGTTGGACTTATAGATGATGATTTCTTTTTCCTTATTTGGCCTTGTAGATTCCTTGTGTTACAAAGGTTGGTCCCATTGATTTGGTCGTCGAGAGGGATAATCCACCTGATTGGATCATTGCCAACAGTCCACCGCTTCATGCCCTGGAGCATAGCTGACATTGAGGATGCTCTTGCGAGAATCATTTGATCGAGACCCAAAAGAGGAATTAGTGGACCTATGATGTTGAGAGTTAGAGTGAGGGAAGGTATGATTTATGTTGAGAGCCAGCAAAACGGAAGAAGTAGGTGTTGGTGATGGATTATTCTAAGATTGGCGTAGGTGGTCATGCTTTAAACGAGCTTCTTCTTGAAGAAGCATACCCATGATATCATGAACAGTAGATTGGTCATCTTTGACCATAAAGGCAATAATAAGGGGACCATAGGAAGAGTCCAGCCCACCAAGGATATAACCTATTAGGTCTTCAGAAGAGACAGGATACAAGATTTATGCTAAGGAATCGGCGATGGAACGCTTCTTCTACACATAGTCGATGATGGAGAGTGATCCTTTGGTGATGGTCTGAAGGTTGACCTTCATAGACATTCGTCGAGCTTGTGTCTAGCCTTGAAATGCCTTTTTATTGACGTCTAATCCTCGTGAGAAGAAGAGGAATGAGCAACAATGGCAAGGGATGTTTTAGACAGAGTCGAGAGAAGCCACAAAGCAACAAATCAGTCCTTCTTTTTCCAAAGAGTGCAGTCGGGATTTGGTTCTATGGTGGGTGGACCTTCGGTGGGTAAGACCATAATTTCCTGTGATGGTGGATTTGGGGCTAGGGCAAACTCATCTAGCTTAAACGTTTCAAGAGTTGAGATGATAGTTGATCGCCATAGAGGGTAGTTGTTACGATTGAGTTTGATGTTGATGGAGGGAAATTGAAAGTTCAGAGTTGAATTGTTAGCAAGAACGGGAAGAATATGATTGGCGACCATGGTTGAACGACAAGAGAAAAAATTAAAGAAAAAGGTAAGTGGATCTTGATACCATGTAAATAAAGACAAATATATAATGTTTTTCTATTGTATTGAAGCAAGTACAACGTATACAAAGACTGCAATTTATACAAGGTTTACAACTAGAAATCCTAAGTATACGGTTGCACACCAGGTCTACAATTTGACTAAGAAATATGCTTCTAAACATGTGCACTCTAACCACATGTGTATCATTTGATGTTAACATTATTAATTATATAGTTTATAGATTTACCTGTTGGCTAAGGGGTGTAACTGGAGTGACGACTTATCAAAGAATTTATACAGGATTTGTACCGGTTCATGTAATTGGGTTGGGACCTTAAATCTTGACCGGAAAAATTTATGTAATTATAAGATCTCCAATTAATAGAGGTTAACCCCCAATTGCAAGAAAATTCAAAACAAAAATAAATATACAAAGAGACGAATAAAAATGAACACATAAATACAAGATTTATATCGGTTCATGTAATTAGGTTAGGACCATTAGTTTCTTTCAAACCACAAGAATCGTACACTATGCAGACGACAATTTTGATCACTTTCCAGATGACTTGTCGTCTCTAAAGCCTATACAGACGACGTGTGGTCTATAAAAAGTCGTCGGTATAGGTCCGTCGGTAAAAGTCGAAAATGTCGTTGGTACAGGAGTCGTCGGTATAGCATAGTCGGTCCAGACAACATGTCGTCTGCAAAGGGTCGTCGGGAAAGATTTTCGAGGAAATTAGAAAAAAAATTATTCGGACCCTATAGAGACGACTTGTCGTCGGTAATAGTGTGACCCTATAGAGAAGACTTGTCGTTTGGACAAGTTTTATTCCAATTTTCATCCAATTTCAAAATCAAACATACAATACAAATTTTCAACCAATTTCAAACATACATTCAATTTCATACAATCATACCACAATGAGCATAAACAAATCATACCTATATAACTGCATTTTCATTTTCATGCCAAAATACACTTTCATTCCTCAAAATGCATATATATATATATATATATATATATATATATATATATATATATATATATATATATATATATATATATATATAAGCAATTAACCAAAAAAATCTAAAAAGTATATATGTCATGGTGCATTACAGTTTCCTTAAGCAGGGGGAAAAAACCAACCTTAAAATCGATGGTGAAGAGAGGTATATCACCGGAAATTGTTTTCTATGGCGGTGTTCACCGTTGTCCGGTCGACAACAGTGTTTTAGGGCTCCAAAACCGGAAAAAAATCCCCCAAAATCGGAATAAAAACTCAAGCTATTACTAATTAAGAAGAAATCAAGGACAAAAACATTACCTTTTAGCTGGATAATGAAGTGGAATGCTGGAAAAGACCTGGGATCGCCGAAGCAATTGAGAGGAAAATGCTTGGGCAGTCGACTGGAAAATGAAGACTGAAAGGGTTTTTGTTACAGCGAAACCCTATAGAGAGGACATGTCGTCTGGATAGCTTGACCAAAAAAAGGTTTTCACGCGGATCGGTCCCACCTTTTCCAGACGACAGAGACCTTTTCCAAACGACATGTCGTATGGATAGCTTGACTAAAACAACACGCGGATCGGTATCACCTTTTCCAGACGACATGTCTTCTGGATAGCTTGACCAAAACGACACCGTATTCCGTTTCTGCAAGCCAGATAAAAAATAAATCAAAATTAATTTTTAAGTACCCGTCTCTATAAGTAGACAAAAACGGCGTCGTTCCACTTCGTTTCATTAAAAAGTAAAATAAAATAAAAAAGGTTCTCACGCGGATCGGTCCCACCTTTTCCAGACGACATGTCGTCTGGATAGCTTGACCAAAATGACACACGGATCGGTCCCTCCTTTTCTAGACGACATTTCGTCTGGATAGCTTGACCAAAACGACACCGTATTTTGTTTCTGCAAGTCGGATAAAAAATAAATCAAAATTAAATTTTAAGTACCCTATAGAGACGACATGTCGTCTGCATAGGCTGACCAAAATGGCATCGTATTACTTTTCTGCGACAAAGAATTAAAATAAATCGAAAATATGTTTTTATTTTCTCCTTCCGACGACATGTCGTCTGTATAGAAATTCGATATACCGCCAATATTTTACCCCTTCCTGCTCAACCTATGCAGATGACTTGTTGTCTGTATAGCTTTTTTGGTCAATGCTATAAGGTAAATGTTTGAAAACTCTGTCCAGACAACATGTCGTCTCTATAGATCAACTTTTGCCGACGACATGTGTCGTCTGGATAGGTGTTGTCTGCAAAAGGTTAAATAAAAATGAGGACTGACTAATGCGAAAACGAAGCAGATGGAGAAACACTATATAAACCCTAGAAAAAGACGAAAGACAAACCTGAAACAACAAGGAAGGACAGAGGCGGAAGCGGAAGCGGAAAAAAGGATTTCGAGGAATGGACGTGCAGTAGCCATTTGAAGTTGGAAATCGAAAGGAAGATGTGATCAATCGAAAGAAAGACGACATGAAGGGGGGAATTATTGGGTGATTTTTTGAACCCTCCAACCTGCTTCGTTTCTGATGAGTGGTATGCAAGCAGTGACGGATCCAGATATGATTGTAACTGGGGTGCATAGTATGAAATTACTATTATCATGGGGTCCTTTACCTTAAATCAATTATAATTATAAATTTTCTATATAAATTTTAGTAAGATTGCATGTTAAGTGGGGTGCACACACCCCACTAAAAGCCCCTAAATCCGCTACTGTATGCAAGAGAAGAAGGCCATCTGGTTGTAGCGAATGGTGTGTATGAGAGAGAGAGAGAGAGAGAGAGAGAGAGAGAGAGAGAGAGAGAGAATACGATCAAAGTTGAAGCAGAGGAGGTAGTGAAACTGATAAGGAAAAAAGTGGATAAATCGATTGGGTTAAGACGCGGTGAACGTATGTACGCTTCCTTGTCGATCTCCTCAAATCTGTCACAATCAATTCCAATTCTTTTTTTGAATATACCAGATGAGATTGATCTAAAATCGCTTGCTTTTATTGGAGGATTGATACAGTGGAGGATAGGCAGCACCAAAATCAATTTTGAGCTGATGAACAATAAACTGGATAAATTGATGGTGGTTTGGATGAGCAAGGATGAGACGGGGAAAATGACAGGAATATGGGTGAGACAGTACAGGTTTGGAGGAGCGTATGAGAAAGAAGCGACCAACATCTGATCTGAAGAAGAAGATAGAATTAATGGTGGTGACCATGGTTAAGTGAGTAACCTCATGAACAGTACCCTGGTCAAGTACCGTTCATATGGGTACTTATATGTTTACTAACACGCTGAGGACGACCAGATTTAGAGTGGATGATAATATCATACTTTCCATTATTGCTTCATCACCAATAATAATAAGTCCTAGAGTACTGGGAGCTGGAACGCCATATCTTCGATCAGGAACATTATTATACAATGGCACTACATATGATTTTAAACCCATTTCATAATCTATTTCCTTAGCTATTTTGAAGGTGCGGACATATTCATTATGCACTCTCAAAGATTGCATAAGAACCTGAATAATTATAGGGTCAAGATCTCTCTTCTTAGGTGAAGCAAAGACTTTTAACCTATTGAAAAGCTCATTTCAGTGCCATGAATATATAACTGTAAAAATCTAGGCACATTATCATCTTGTGGGTAAATAGAACCTATCCAATGGAAATTTTAACAAGCTGTCCTATAAACATATGGGTTACGATCCTTATTAATCTCCTCATCAACATTATCTCTAAAAGAAGTCATTGTAAACATGATGTTATATGCCCTATTATCAACCATAAAATGACCATTCATATACAAATTGCAAATTTTAGGAGGTGGGGGAAAAGGGTAAGAAGAATAATAGAACCAGACTTACAACATTGGGCGATTAGCTATAGATTGAGCTATATTTCTTTTAACATACCAGAAAAATGCCCCCACAAAACTCACACACACATATACAATCCCCACAATCATACAAAAGAGGCAGGGCAGGAGCATAAAATTGTTGTCGACGTTGAGACTTTCGAAGGAAGCTATTAGCAGATGCAGACGAAGATGAAACAGATTAAGGGAGCTTCAGTTTAGGGCGTTTAGGCATAATGGAAAATATCAACAAATAACAGCAAAGAAAAAAAACAAACAAACAAGGCAAATTGAGATTGCAAAGCAGAGGTTTATAGGGAAAATAGAAAGAAGAAAGGGAAAAATGTAATGAATTACTTGGAGAAAAGTGAAGAACATGGAGGAAAACTGGCGACAAAGAACAAAAATCGGTTAGTAAAGATGAGTAGACAATAGAAGAAGATAAAAAAAACACCTATACAGTGGTTGTGCTGATGAAAACACATGAAAAACACTCTTTAACGAAGATGAGAAATTATGAAAGAAACAATAGTGGATGAACATCAAGAAGATCCAAAAAAAATACGTGTATAATCGGGTCTCTGATCAATTATGGAAAAAAAACAGCCAATAGGAACACAAAACTATTCACAAAGGGGTTTATATATATATATATATATATATATATATATATATATATATATATATATATATATATATATATATATATATATATATATATATAATAATAATAACTTTTTATTTTGAATAATTAAACTCTTATAGAAGAAAATTAGGGGTATGCAATTGCATACCCTTATTATGCTATAGATCCGCCCATGGGACAATGAGTAAAATGTATAAAGTTGGGTTTGATTTACTATACAAAAATATTTTCTTTAGTAAAATAAAATGAAACTTTGCTTTTAGGAAAATAATTTAGAAGGATAACCAACTGTTGATTTTGTTCACATTTTGTCATTTTCTTTTTTGAACGCAATATATCGTCAAACTTGTTGTTTGTATTCATCATAACCTTTTTGACAGATCGTGAACAAAAACAAGTTCAATGATATATTACGTGCAAAAAAAATATGAACAAAATCAACAATTGATTACCCTCCTTAGTCATTTTTCCAAATTGTAATATACAATTACATACATAAGGCGGAAGATAAAATGAAACTTCAAAATTTGAGAACTTATTTTTTCCAATAAAAAAATTTAGAGTATAGGGACGATTTTGTTGTTGTCCCTGTGGTTTGATTTTGTTGCGTTTTTTGTTCATTACATACATAAAGTTAGGGACCAAACGTGCAATTTTGACCAAACCATAAAGACGAAAAACGCAACAAAATCAAAGTACATGGACGATCCAAGTACAAAAAAAAATTAGGGACCAAATGTGTAATTTTGACCAAACTATAGGGACGATTTCAGTAATTTACTCAAAAATTTAATCAAAACACCACTGTATATGTTGCAAGCATATATAACATTTATGTAGGAAAAAAACTCGCAAAAAAATCTAATCCATTAATTTTGGAATTTGCGTATGTGAATATTTTTAATTATACATGAATGTATGCACATAATCAAACGAATGTCGTTCAACAACAAATAATATCGAAACACAAATTGAAAAACTTTCAAGAAACGGCTATATTATGCTTTTTAGCAGTTATTAGCCCAAATAGAAACAAAAAGTTCATTTTCATTTTATAGATATATTAATAATGGGAACTGCTATTTCCACTGTAAATTTTAATCCATCCACTGAGATTTATTTGAATTGCCCATTATACCCTTCTATTAGAGTTTTTAGATATTACAGGGAAAAGATTCCAGGGCTAACGACGCTCCTTCCTTATTCGATCTTGCTTTCTCATCGGCGCAGATTCTTCATCTCACTCTCAAAAGGTAAGTGATCCTCATTATCTAATGTTTAAACCATGCGTATGTGTATGAATTTTCAATCTCTGATTCTCAAGCACCTATCATTGCTATGCGAATGAATTGTTGAAGTTTAAAGTTTTGATCGATTGAACATATTGATTCTCTGTGTGTGCGTATGACTCTATGATTCTCTGTACATGAGTATGAATTGTGAAATTTTTTATTGTATGAATTGTCAATTCTCTAATTCTTTAATTTGAATGCAGCAAGAGCTTGGTAGTCATAAACTTAGTCTTGAACAAAAATGGTGCAAGTCACCTTACAATGTAATATTGAAGACTGGAAACTCAAATAACAATCGACATCACAGGTTTGGGTGAAACTGTTTCAGTTGATTACTCTTGGCCGATGGATTTAGAAGGCAAGAAACGACTTAATTCTTAACAGGAAAAGATCTTCACCTGTGCATTCATATTTGATAATGTTGTATCTTTGGTGCTCGCATGGCTTAAACATAGGGTAGGGTGGGGGGAAGGAGAGATGGAATAGTCGGTGTATATCTCCGTTCCATTAATTGTAAATACTTGGTGGTTTTATTTTCTTTGTCTTCCTAGTGCCTTTCTACTTTGCAAAGTTTATAAAATTCTTGTCGATTAAAAAAAAAAAAAAAAAAAAAAAAAAAAAAAAAAAAAAAAAAAAAAGCCACTATTAGGCACAAGGATGATTTTACCAAAATCACTGTGCAGAATTTGTTGGATATAAGTCTACACATGATAAAAAGCACATGAACTATACATGAAAAAATAAAGAACAGAGGCTCAAAATATGGGACAATTATCTGAGTTTTTAGTTATCTATTTGAATCTCAAACTAGTCCTACTATGCTGAAAATAAAATTCAACAATTAAACCCAACGTACTCTTTCCTAGACTGCTGCCACTAACCCCTTATTCTACATCAAACTGCGTGACTGCGTCAAACTATGACCAATTCTTTTGCTCCAAGTTTATATTAAAAACAACCAAGATTAACCGAACATAATTCACCAATGAAACCACTTTGAAATTCAAGACTTATAACTTTGTGGAGGGATGCAACAAATTTACCAATGAAACCAGTATTTTTTGACACTCGCCTCCATTTGAAGCTTGCAGCAGCGAATGAAAAAGATGCGCTGCTGGAGATTGCATCACAAAACCACGATCTTGTAATTTGAAAACAATATTTCATGGGATATTTTTCTTTCTTCAATATCATTTTCTTTATATGAAGGGCATATTTGTCATTATATTAATTTTTCAGTGGAAAAAGTAAAAGCCACAGTGGAAAAATCAATACCCATCAATAATATATCACATTGAGTTAGTCCCAAGAATTATTTTAATCTATAAATTAGGTCTGAAAGATATATTAATCTATGAGTTATAGGAATTAGTCCGAAGAAATATATATATATATATATATATATATATATATATATATATATATATATATATATATATATATATATATATAAAGATCATAGAAAGAAATAAATATAGAAACAAGTAGCGACTTTTCTTCCTCCACCAAACCACAAAGCTTTTCCAAACAAATTAATTAATACGAAACACATCACACCCACGTCACATTACCAGCTTCTACCATTGACTTTTCTTTTTCTTGATAAACACTCGAGGCTATTCATCCTATCTCAGTTTTGTTGCAATTGTTTCATATAAATTTCTCCCAACAAATATTTGCTGTTATAGGATCCTTCAAGAGCACCATCAATGGCGTCTTCTTCCATTTCATCCGTTCACAAGATCTTTAAGTATGACGTATTTCTGAGTTTCAGAGGAGAAGACACTCGTACGAATTTCATTGACCATCTTTATTATGCTCTTCAGCATAAAGGCATTCACACTTACAAGGACGACGAGAGGATCAAGAAAGGGAAAAAGATCAGTGATGAACTCATCGAATCCATCGAAGACTCAAAAATCTATATAATTGTTTTCTCCAAGAACTATGCCTCTTCCTCTTGGTGCTTGGATGAGCTTGTGAAGATAATGGAGTGTCACAAGACGACTGGACATATGGCTTACCCTGTCTTCTATGATGTCGAACCCACAGAGGTCCGCAACCAAAATGGAGCAGTTGGAAAAGCCTTTGCCAAACATGAAACTGAAGAGGGTGCTGAGAGGTGGATAGACGCTCTGGAAGACGCATCAGGTTTGGCTGGTTGGGAATTGAAGAATACTGTTGATGGGTAAATTCTCTCATCGTAGCTCTACAATAATCTTGCATCGTATTTTTTTTTTTTTCCTAATCTAGGTATATATTGGTCATCCATGGCATCTCGTAAACTTCTTACTCAAAATTGAGTCTTATCGAAAGATTAAACACGAAATATGATTATACAACTATGTTATTACTTCGCATAAATGTAATTGCTAATGTGGGATTTTGAGCAAGCTAACTGAAATCTCTATAAAATACAGGCATGAAGCTAAATTCATCCAAAAAATTGTTGATGAGGTTTCCCTAGAATTACGTTCCATCAATTTCAGCATTAATGAAAAATTAATAGGCATGGAGACTCGGATTAAGGATGTTCTATTATCATTAGGAACTGGTCTTGATGATGTTCACATGATCGGGATCAAGGGTATTGGAGGTGGTGGAAAGACAACTTTGGCCCGAGCTGTCTTTGATCAAATATCCTTTCAGTTTGAAAGTAAAAGTTTCGTTGAGAATGTCAGAGAAGTTTCAAATGCTTCTTTGTCTGGTTTGAAGTCATTGCAAAATCAAGTCCTTTCAGATGTCTTAAATGATCAAGGAGTAAGCGTAACTAATGTTTATGATGGGAAAAACATGATGAAGAGGATGTTGCGTGGTAGAAAGGTTCTTGTTGTTCTAGATGATGTGGATCACATACAACAACTTGAGGCTTTAGCCGGTGAGGCTAATTGGTTTATGCCTGGTAGTATAATTATCATTACAACAAGAGATGAGCAAGTGCTCATAGCACACGGAGTGAAGTTGATCCATAATATCAATCTGTTATCGGGTAAGGAAGCTATTTGGCTCTTAAGTACGTATGCATTTGGTAGAGAAATTCCACTTCATGGGTACGAAGTGCTATCACGACAACTCGTAAGATATGCTTCTGGTCTTCCCTTGACCATAAGAATTTTGGGTTCTTTTCTTTGTGGTAAAAGTGTGCTTGAATGGAAAGATGCACTAGAAAGACTTAAAGCAATTCCATTAACGGAAACTCTGAAGAAATTGGAATTAAGCTATGTAGATCTAGAGGATGATTACAAGGAAATATTCCCAGATGTTGCCTGCATACTAAAAGGTTGGTTGAAAGACAAAGCAATTGAAGCTCTTGAAAGTTGTGGATTTCATGCTAGACATGGATTACGAGTTCTTGAGCAAAAATCTCTCATAACTATTGATGATGATGAGTGTGTGGGCATGCATGATCATATTGTAGAAATGGGAAGGAATATTGTTCGTCGTTCGCATGCCAATAAGCCTAACAAACATACCCGATTGTGGCTAAACAAGGAAATTGAAGATATACTCACTAACGATTTAGTAAGTATCAAGTGTATTTGTAAGATAACGAAACTAACTTGTTTTCATTAATTAACTAAGTTTCCTTATCATTTCTTTGGATTATAGGGCACTGAAGCAACAACATGCATACAATTCTACACTTGGAAAGTCAATCCTAAACTTGTTGTTAAAGGTCTAAGAAAGATGAAGGAACTTAGGTTTCTTCACATGTCCCTGGGATTTATTAATTCAAGCAAAATTAAATTATTGACACAAGTCAACCCATACTTTCCCAATGCTTTACAATATGTGCACTGGTATTGTTACACTTTTAGTTCTTTACCCAAAACATTTCAAGCAGATAACCTTGTTAAACTAGAGATGGATGACAGCAGGATTGTACGACTTTGGGAAGGGGGAGAAAGAAAGGTAAAATTATTGTTGATTGATTGTTTTGCATGAATCCTTGTAATGATATATATATATATATATATATATATATATATATATATATACACGTTGAGGTTAAAAAAAATAGAGATCTTGAGATTCAACCTTAGCCATATATTTCACAGCTATTGCTCTAACCATCTGGCATACTGACACCGCAGACCTGTTATAATCATAAATAATTATATAGCGTTGCTCGTTCCTTTCTCCTCCGCCACCATCCCCACCACCACAATCGCCACCGCCACCACCACTACCATCACCTCTGACACCAGCTGACCCCACCAATGCCACCTTCGTCACTTATACCACTGCCACCTCTGCCACCACCACCACCTCTTCTACCTCCAACTATCATAATCATATATGATTACTCAATTTATGAACATACATATATGTATAATCATTTATGATTAAGCATATACGTAAAAACATATATATGATTATACCTCTCTAACATAGTATGATTAGGCGTACCTCGTTGCTGCCGGTATGTTGGAGCATTAGAGCGGCAAAAAAGAAATATGTGGCTAAGGTTGAATCTCAAAATCTCTATTTTTTTTAATCTCAAGTCAATCGTTCTATATATATATATATATATATATATATATATATATATATATATGTGTGTGTGTGTGTGTGTGTGTGTGTGTGTGTGTGTGTGTGTGTGTGCGCGCGCGCACACGTGCATGCGTACGTGATAAGCTATTTTGAAAACGCAAAGATATAGAAGAACTTAATAACCTAAAATTTTCAAACCCAATACCACCACATGACCCTAGACACCTCGTCTAGAGCTCTAGGCCAGTTGCACATCAAAAATCTCGAAAAAAAGGAAATGTATAAATATGCATATTTGAATGTGCATACACGTATAAGTGGATACATATATATATATATATATATATATATATATATATATATATATATATATATATATATATATATGTGTGTGTGTGTGTGTGTGTGTGTGTGTGGATAAGTTCTTTTGAAAACTCAAAGACACAAGAACTTAAAAGAACCAAAAAATTTCAAAACCAATAGAACCACATGATCTTAGACACCTCGTCTAGGGCTCTAGGCCAGTCACACATCAAAAATCTCGAAAAAAGGAAATGTATAAATATACATATTTGAATGTGCGTACATGTATTGGATGCATATCTGAATATGTATACATACGAATCTAAATATGCATGTGATAAGGTCTTAGACACATGGATTAGGGTTGCGTGGTGGCGTTTGTTTTGAAAACTTTTGGTTGGATAAATAGTTCTCAAGTTCTCAAATAAATATTGGTTTTACAAATAACTCTTTCCTCTCTCTCTCTCCTTCTCTCTCTCTCTCTCTCTCTTTATATATATATATATATATATATATATATATATATATATATATATATATATATATATATATATATATACTAGCCGTCTACCCGCGCAAAGCGGCGGGCGGCGAATAATTTGATCTCTTTAGAGTTAAAATCATTTTGCGTTCACTTCGAGAAATGAATATTAAATGACATCTATTTTTCAAGAGCATTACCATACCATATTAAGGGGGGGGGGGGGGGGGGGGGTTTGGCTAAGCTTTTTTAAAACAACTTATTAGGTTCCACATCACTATAAGTTAAAAAAGTGTCTGGATTAAAATAACTTATTCCGGTGGGGAACCTCTAATACGTCATTTTTTCATAAGTTACCCTACAATTACTTATTAACTTATAAGCTAATAAACTAATAAGCAATAAGCTTTTTTGCCAGACACCCCCTAAATGGTTATTACTTCCATTTATACATACCCAAACCACTTGTATTGTTTATCGTCCTTTTTTTTTGTTTTTCTTAATTCCTTTATTAATTTAATGTCTTACTAAGTAAAATGCTAAAATATATAAATAATAGTTTATAAAATAAACCTTTAGAATATCAGGTGTTGTGATTCAAAAATAGGCCGTTGAGAAGACAAAAATACTCAGGTGTCAACTTGTTCATTGTGATTTTAAACAAAGTTTGGTCACAAATTAAAACATTTTCAACGATGTTATGTAATTCAAGGATTCATATTGATTTAGGATCTCGAAACCTTAAAATATTGAACAAAATCTATATAGTACCTTATAATAAGGACAATAATAACTGTAATCAGGAAGTCCACATGATGAAACTTGATATTATAAGGACCAATGATGAAAAAGGTTTCATTTTTAGACTAAACAAGATGAAAAATATACTAACTACCTTAATCATGTCAAATCTTGTGTTTAACCGTTCTTTATTGCAAAAATAAGATGCCAAAGTATACAAACTAATGATAATACAATGCTCTAACTGGACCTCTTGGTTGAGTTCTTTGAACCTGCAAAACCAACACATTACAGAATCATAGTAAAAACCTTTTTAGGAACAAACCTGATATAATAAAGTCTTCACCTAATATATTTATAAGATAAAAATACAAAAAGTTAAAAATGATGAAATCAATTACAAGTAAGGATTAAAATAAAAACATGTTAAGAAAGAGCCATCTGCAGGAGGGATATTTGAATCAACATGTATTTTCTGATGGTTTCAAATTTTGAATTATCCGAAATTCAGGGAAGGAGATAGAATTTGTTGAGAAATATAAGGATTCAAAACACATATTAAAATTTAATATTATTTTATTAATGACTACTTGTACTATTAGCTTAATGATTTGAACGTTTTAAAAAAATAATATTATTATATTCAATCTATTTTTAGAAATAGTGAGATTTGTTTTATAAGATAGTAAATATATATATATATATATATATATATATATATATATATATATATATATATATATATATATATATATATATATATATATATATATATATATATATGATGGTTCAAATAAAAACAATAAGGAAAGTGGAAATGTAAAAACACTACTTTCATGTTATTATTCTACAATCAATTATATCCCCAACTTCATGTCATTATTTAGTAAAAATTAGTTGTGAGACTCATGTATTACATGGGTTATATATATATATATATATATATATATATATATATATATATATATATATATATATATATAAGAAAAATAATGAATTATTATAATTGAAATGTTTTTTATCTTTTAAATTTGAACAAATAATTTTAAATAAATAAATAAAACTAATGAGCTTTAATTTTAAGAATTTTGACATTATAAGGTAAGTTCATCAATGACATTGATATACATTTATTACTATATTTATTGCAATTATTATATTACAATATTTTATGGAAGTTAAAAGTATAGAAAAACTTATAAAATGACATATGAAAAAAAAGATTAATTCAAAATAACCACAAAATAACATTTGGCAAATTAAATAAGAGTGTGACAAGTCGCAAAAAAAACCTTCATTTATTAGAGTAGATAGATTAATAATCACATTTTAAAACTAATATTAAAATTTACTACAATAATGCACATATACCAAATTTATAATAGAATAATAATATTCCAATGAATATATGAATAATCAAACATTAATATTCACGTTACAATTACTTCAATAATATGCATATAATATTCATTGCAGAATAATAACATAAACATAGTGTTTTTTACTATTTGAACTTACTTAATTAAATATTCTCGTATCTTTTGTTCCTACCAATCCTCCTATCCATTTAAATGATGACATGTGTCATATTAGTATTTAAAATATCATAAAATCTCATTAAATGAGCATTAAATGCGTCACAATTTCATTGGGTAGGAGGATATGTAGGAACGTAGGAAGATATTTAATTTCTCATATATATATATATATATATATATATATATATATATATATATATATATATATATATATATATATATATATATATATACACACACACACAAATACATATATACATCTATTTCTTTGTTATTACACCAATCTTCACGTTGCTTTTCTGATCGTGTTAGGTTCTTAACAAGCTCAGATTCCTTAATCTTAGTGGCTCAACATTGGTGACCCTTGACCTTGGGCTTACTCCGAATCTGGAGACACTGACTCTTAGAGAATGCCGTGATTTAGTAGAACTTCTCATGCTTGATGGATGTTTAAAGCTAATATCCGTTGAGGTGAGTTGGTCAAAGTTGAGGATCCTTGCTCTTGGATCAGCTCCGAATCTCGAGCTGTTAAATCTTAGTGAATGCCGTGATCTGGTACAACTTCACATGGCATATGGATGTCCAAAGCTTAGAGACCTCAACTGCACTAACTCAAAGCTGAGGACCCTTGACCTCCGGTTGTCTCCAAATCTTAATACGTTGGATCTTGGGGAATGTGACAATTTGGCAGAACTTCACTTGCCAGATAGATGTCTGAATCTTAGATCCCTCACACTCAGTAATACAAACTTAAGGACCCTTGGCATTGGGAAGACACATAATCTTGAGTACTTAGATCTTCTAAATTGTTATCATTTGGAAGAAATTCACATGGTGAGTGATTTTCAAAAGCTCGTATCCCTCGACATTAGTTATTCAAAGTTGAGGACCCTTGACCTTAGGCTGACTCAGAATCTGAAAAAGTTAGATCTTAATCATTGTCGGGTGTTTGAGAAGTTACCCAAGGATCTTGGCCGATCACAATGTTTAGAGAAACTAGATTTGTCATATACACAAATTAAACATCTTCCGGATAGTTTTTGTATGTTGAAATCTCTGAACACTCTTAACCTCAATCATTGCTTGTTGCTTGAGAAGTTACCGGATGACATGGGCCTGTTAGGAGGTTTAAAAAAGCTAAATTTGTCAGAAACAATGATTGAACATCTTCCAGACAGCAGTTATATGTTGAAAAATCTGAAATCACTCAAACTTATATCTTGTGAGCGGCTGGAGAAGTTACCAGAAGATCTTGGTCAGATAGAATGTTTGGAGGAACTAGATTTATCATATACAAATATTACACTTCTTCCGGATAGTATTTGTATGTTGAAACTTTTGAAATCTCTCAAACTTATATCATGTAAGTGTCTGAGGAAGTTACCTGAGGATCTTGGCCGATTAGAATGTCTAGAGGAACTAGATTTGTCGTCTACAAGGATTAAACATCTTCCGGACAGCATTTGTATGTTGAAACAAATGAAATCTCTTGAACTTTGGTATTGTGAGTGTCTCGAGGAGTTACCTGAGGATCTTGGCCTATTGGAATGCTTAAAGAAGCTAACTTTGTCATCTACAAAGATTAAACATCTTCCCGATAGCATTTGTATGTTGAAACAAATGAAATCTCTTGAACTTTGGTATTGTGAGTGTCTCGAGGAGTTACCTGAGGATCTTGACCTATTAGAATGTTTAGAGGAGCTAATCCTAGAGAACTGTAATCTTTTTACGAGATATCCCCAACAGCATTTGTAATTTGAATTCGCTAAGAGTGTTAAATATACAAGGTACATCCATAAGTCATCTTCCACAGAGCATTCATTTGTTGAAAGGTCTGTGTATCTATTGGTCAAGTGATTGGTCGAGTGAATAACACAGTTGCCCAGAAAAGCCAATTCACAAAGAATTATTGTAGCAGGTACTTTCTTTAATTTCTGTTGATCAACTACTGAATTTTGAAATTGATATGACAATAATTAATTTTTCTTCCAAAAATCAAAAGTTAATTTAAAGAGTCCAACACTCTTGACTTCTTTAAAAAGTTACACTGAATTCTTGATGAAAATGATGGGATCTTGATACAAGGTGGATCTGATCATTTTATAGATAATCATGGAAGCTTTATAAATGATTTAAGATAGTTGACAAGTTTTTGTTTGCATATATATGTTCCAAATTAGGAGGACGTCAATGAACATGAATATATTTGACTTTGAAATCAAGTAATCGACTTTTATCAAATTTAGGGAGTTTTTCATGAAGTTCTATTAAAGAACATATTGTGTTTAATAGTATTAGCAGAAGCAATAAAACATGTTTCCATAATAAGAAGTTATAAGAGAATGATTTTCCAAAATTCAAGTTTGGGCAAAAATTTTGAAGTTGGAACAGGGGATGAAACTATAAAATGAAACGATGATGTCACTACAAGTACTAGACATTGATCTCATTTAGAACTATGCAGCCATCTTCAAATATACAAATGATTTCTTTCACTTTAAAGAGTTTTGTAGCCGAGTCATATTAATCGGTCCAACCTGCAGATCATGGGTAAAATAAAGATTATCAAAATCGAAGTTTTTATACTTAGAACTCATAAGAACAGCTGCATTCTAAAGGTTCCACATGACAAAGTTTTTTAAATATACAAATGATTTCTTTCTCTTTAAGTCTTTTCTTAATGTTGTTATTGATATTGTTGTATTAACTAATGCAGACTCCAGTGGCATCATCAAGAACCAGAACCTTATTTTTCTTGAGCAATATGGGGCCCAGATCGACTGTGTTTGGTAAATATAGCAGATTTGTGGACAATATTAGTGAAAAATTTAGGCAAAACACAGAGCACCATTGTGCATCTTTACTCTTTAGGAATAGGATCTAACTATCTGTATACCCTCTTTTTGGATATTTATTTTTATTGTTGTCCTAAAAGGACATTACTATTGAACTTTTATTTGGGTGCAGGTGTATGTTGATAGAAAAACATAACCTCGTATATTGAACATATAAAACTTTTACATCAGAAAACTCCCTACAAACAACACTCTATCCCTCATAAATGTTTCTATTATCTACAAAACTGGAAGAATCTAACACAACAAAGTAAAACCGGTAAACCCTAATTGTGTGTACACAATGATACAGAACGAGAGTATCAACTGATCAGACAAATGACCCCAAAATATACATTACTAGGTGATAACCTGTATACTACACGGTTGGTTGACATTAATAAAACAACGTACAGACTATAAAAATAACAATCATTAATTATGCAAACAAATATATATTTTTTTTTACATAATGTGTACATCTAATTATTTAAAGTATCTAACTTAATTAGGTTTTCAATAGTTGGTTATTTATAGAATTTTGAAAACAGAATACTGATTTTATGGGATTGTATCCTGATTTTTTGAGCTACATTTATTACTGATTTATTGGGGAAAATTTAAAATTGAGAAACAATAAAGTAACACATGACATTATATTAATTAGGATGTGTATTAGAGTGAGAGATGACAAAATGAGATTAAAACTATTCTTTTATGAGTCTAAGAAGATTAGGCAAATCCTGATGCCCAACCGAATTCTATTACAAAACACAAGGTCGTTCTTCTTTTATTTTATAGCCTAGTTCCTTAATATTCAGTCCGGTCTTTTTACTACTTTTGTAAATAAAATTTCAATAATTAATTATATAAACCCAAAATGCAGAAAAAACCAATGCATTAACCGATTCTAAAACAAATCCAAACTAAAAATCCACAATCTCCTTGTATTTTTATGTTTACGCATTAAATAATAAGCAAACTAAACAAAGATCAATATTTAAGACAATATTTATGTTTCAACAAAACGGAAACAACCCCATGCAACGTTTTAAGTCCTACTTCATTTGAATAAGCTTTGGATCTTATTAAAAGATTTCCAACTGTATAATCTACTGACATTTCAAGAAACTCTGAAACACATCTCACCATGGAAATGTATACTTTAAAGTTAATTGCATACTAAAACTTTGCTGCAACTTCAAATCCATCAGAGCCTCTCCAGGGATATCACTTGGGATCTCTTTGGAGAAAAGTCTAAATAAAGTCTCTTTAGATCTTCAAAAATAAAAGTATAAAAGAAAAAAAATTGAGAAGATTGAAAGCAAACCAGTCACAAGTTTTATTTATGGAATTAGTCAAAAGTTGATCACTTTAGTCTCTTGTCGTCCTGTGGGCAGTGAATTTTCTTTTGTAGAACATCTATTAGGATAACGATCGATTAATTATATCATTTTAGTAAACTAGTTTCTATGTTGGTTTTGAAACAACCATAAAACAAGGAGGAAAAGATAAACGTTCTGTAGCATTTTAAGCATCGAAGACAAAGACAATCTTATGTCTTAAAGCATCGAACAAGAACCTGATGACAATTTTTCAAATGGAAGCATCAAACACAATTAGTCGTGAAGCATCAAGCAATAATATGATGGTTTTCAAACAATAAACTAGAAGCATCAAACACAATATGATGGAAAATATTCAAATGGAAAAATCTAATGGCTTGAAGCATCAAAAATAAACTAGAAGCATCAAACATATCTCAAACAGCCATGGTTTAGGTCAAATTCCAAACAGATTTGAAGAATTGGAGTAATAACCTTGGTCGTCGGTGATGGAGGAGCTCGCCCGTGGTGGAGAAGAGATGGACCATAGGAGCTTGAAGAAGGCACCGATGAGCTAAAACAAATAAACTATAAGCATTAACCAAATTTCAAATAGTGAAGCAACCATAGATTGAATCTAATTCCAAACACGTATGATGAAATGAAGCGATTACCTTGGTTGTCGGAGGTGGTTGACGAGAGATGGACCATAGAGAATCAACTAGAGAGAATGAAGGCGGAAGATATTGAAGGATGGAAAATCTCTAATTCTCTGTCAAATTATGTTAGGTAACTTTTAGGAAACTTGTGATGGAGGCTTGAATTAGTGGAACTGGTGATGGAAAATTGATGGTAGCCATGTGTTTGTGTAGGAAGATGGAGAAGGAACAGCCCAAATGAATGAGGAGGGTGCAAAGATTAAGGTGT
The DNA here is from genome assembly GCF_051521515.1 of Lactuca serriola. Taxonomy (NCBI): domain Eukaryota; kingdom Viridiplantae; phylum Streptophyta; class Magnoliopsida; order Asterales; family Asteraceae; genus Lactuca; species Lactuca serriola. The sequence goes on along the minus strand of NC_136416.1, from coordinate 159,587,678 downwards.
TGTTTGTTTTTTCGAAGCAAAAATTCAAGAAGTCTGTGGACCACCTCTACACCCTCTGCAGTAGAAGAGGTGGACCAAACGGTTGCAAGCTGTAATAAGAAGCTTGTTTGTTTTTTAACATCTGCAGACTGCTGCAATATACTAAAATTTAAATAAATTAATTTTATAAAATTAAAATAGTTTTTCAAATCAAAATTTAATAATTTTAGTCTTGCAACATTGAAATAAAATTCATTACATTTTTTTATAAAAACATTCAATAATACTATTAATTGAATTAACATTAAAATTATATTATTTTAGTTAAATAGCGTCCTTATGAATTGCTTCAAATTGCTCTTGATTTGGAGATCCTTCACAAAAACTTGATTCAACACATTGAGAAACATTCTCTTGGCTCATCTTTGTCTTTGCTTCACCTGCTTCACGAATACAAGTATGATTTCAAAGAGCATAAATACATCACATTTTTACCAGCATACTTTTGATTACAAGCATATAACATTTAACCATTTGCATTTGTTACTAGAGATGTGCAAGACAAACGAAATGCAATTAAATTAAACTTCAATGTTCTCTAAAGCATTTCATTGAGCACCTATAGTGCACAACTTGTTTCCCTCTTAAATTACTACCGCTATATGTATACTAACCATCCAACTCTTTAGACATCCAATTCAACAAAGAAATAAAACATATACTTGGTTGGAAGCAAATCAACGTAACAAAAATCAGACTTTTCATTGACATGCATCAAATCAACATAACTTGCAAGAAAATTAGAAAATCAACATAAACTTAATTCATAAACATATCAATGTTGATGATTTCAACAAGAAAATCAGAAAAACAATTGATTTCAAGAAAATACAACAACAGCTGATTTCATAAACATATAAATGTTGCTGAAAAGAACAATTGATTTCAACAGCAGCTGTCGATTTCAAGAACTAAATTAGAAGAAGAAACATACATGTTTGAGCAGTGAACATAAAATTGGCTAGGGTGGAGCATAAAATCATCTAGGGTGGAGCAGCCATGGCGACCGGTGACGTACGAGCTACTGCGATGACTCGGTGGGAAAGGAAGAACGATGGGAGATGGAATGAGCGATGTTTGTTTTCAATGTTATATCCCGTTCTTTTTTTTCTTTTAGGTTTAGGTTAAGAAGAGGTAAGAAAAGGCAATTCCAATGTTGTATGGGGCAGAGGATGGGCATAGGTTTTTTGAGCCCGAAGCCATTTAAAAAATAAACTGTTGTGAAATTAAAAGTGTTGTGCGTGTGTTGCGCCGCGCAGCAATAAGTGGTAAGAACAGGTTTTTTACAAAAAAAAAAAAAAAAAAAAAAAAAAAAAAAAAAAACAGCACCTAAGAGATGAGAGGCGGGTGTGGTGTGAAATTAAACCTAGAAATATTTTTGTGGGGGATGTAACACCTTATTCCGAATAGTTTCCTAATGCAGGGTGGTGTCCCAAAGATCATGTATCATCAGGCTTAGGGCCTTTGAGGAAAAGAGATCTGGACCCATTTGGGTGTGCATAATGTAACTTAGATGATCTGGGAGTTCGGTTTGTGTTTCGAAGCCTAGGGGTCTATCAGTAAAGCGTACGTTCAGGCTTTTATGGCAATTGGATTTTAGTTTGGGAATTTTTAAGGCAAGTATGGGTTGATAGAAGTGTAGAGCTTCTCGTCACCTTTCCGTGGATATAAGGATCGTTGGAAACGGACTTGTAACCAAGGAGTTAAGGCCTTCTGAAGATGGTAGGGTTTAAGGCAAACCCTAGTACGCGGGGCGTACTAGGGAGAATGATCGTAGCTACTTGGAGGTGTACGCTAAGTGTAATGGGAATACGCAGCGCGTACTCCAGTTTCATGCAAACCCTAATTTAGGGTCTTGGACCCTATTTAAGCTCCTTATCTAATCACCAAACCCTAATACCTTCAGCCTCCACTACAAGAAAACAGTCCTTTGATGACATGCAATCAATGACACACACTTATTTACGATATGCATTTTTTTGTGTCCCAAAAATAATGTCAGCTTTCTAAAATTTGAATGATAGAGGACACGCATTTTTGCATGCCCTAAAATTACTGTCCTACAAAAAAAATACAAAAATAGAGGGCGCTTATCTTAAATGCATGTCCTCTACAAATGTCACTTTATAATTTTTTACTCAAATGTGCGTTTTTAAAGGGGGAAAATGAAATCCTCTGAAATTATAATATTTTGAAGTACCCCGCTTCTACACTCTATCTTTTGTATCTCCCTTCATTCACTCCTTCCTTCTCTGTAAACCCTAAGCCATCGCCACTACCATTGAACCCTAAAAACTCAATCCACACTTCATGCTTCTGTGATTCTCTCCTCTTCGGCTCTCTAATGTCCGATTTCAGTCTGAAAATATCTATCGACCTCCCTGCTTCGATTAGAAACCCAAAAAAATAGAAAACGCCACATTGTCGAGTGTGTTAGCGTTGGTGCTCTGGTGTGTGCCTTCTCACCGTTTTATAATTCGTCCAGATCTTTAATTTTAGCAAACCCATCAGAACCCAAAGTCTTGCTTTTTACACTTTGAAATCCTTCCTTCCCTAGTCATATATTATTCTGAATCCTCATTTCTTTCCCCTATCACGAATGCGCCTCCATCGCATCACCCTTCTCATCGTCATATGAGGCTCTTATGCCTCCATCGTTGTCTCTGTGCTCATCGTATCATCAGACTTGCTGCCTCTTCTTGTCATTCTCCTCCTTAACCCTATGCAGGTAATATTATCAGTACTCCCTTATTGGTCATTGTTGTTCTCATGCCCCTCTCTTGTTGTTTGTCTGATTCTATCTCGATATCAATTTTGTAATTGACATCTTTATTTTTTTTTGTTATGTTCAATTTTCTAATTTCCCCACTGTTCCACATGGCCTTCGTTATGTTATCGAGTTGCCAATTTCCATTAGCTAGTAAGTTTTAGGGCAATAGTTTGCACTCATCTCGCCTATTCTCCTCTTTGTGTTCTCTCGATCTCAATATATGTTCTTCATATTCTGTTGAATGATGTTTGTTTTGAATTTTGATTTTTACTATGAAATTGAGGGTTAATTCAATACATTTTATAACTGTTGATACCAAACCTACGACCTGTTTCTTTTTACTTTTTCCTGATCCCCTTTTATTTTACTAAATTATTTGCTTCTTATGTTTTTGATGAATCTTGAATAGTGGAAAGGATGAAGTGATGTTGAGAGAGTGGTTTTTTTTATAAACACCAATTTCCCCAATGAACAAGCAAAAGTACCATTGACTAATTCATCAATGACATTAATAATAACACTCTGTAAATGCTCTTTTCCTTGTTATATATTAGGTTCAAGAAGTAACAATTTGTTTATTTTATTGTTATAGTGAGCGGAAAAAGAAATGAAATTTAAGGTGTGTGCAATTAGATGTGGATAGTGAGGCCAAGGTGCTGCTATAAGCTAACATGCAAAGGTTTCTATGTGTATAATGATAAGCAGAAAGCAAGTCTGAATCCTAAAATAAAGAATTATATTGAGAAGTCAAGGGAAATGATTGGCGTCTCCATTGATCAACAGGTCATTCTCTCTCGTTGTCTCTCTTTCTCTCTCTCTCTCTCTCTCTCTCTCTCTCTCTATATATATATATATATATATATATATATATATATATATATATATATATATGGGTTAAGTTATTTTGTTTCTTACATCTATTGTGTGCCCATAAACACGATTCTGAACCAATAGATGAATAAAATCAATGGTCATGATCTGAGGGTCTACGATATTACAATAAGGTAACATGTACCCTATAATCACACAAATTTCAGCAGAATAGTGTTTTGGTCAATTAACCTATATTAAAAAATGAAATTTCAGAATTTTAAGGGATAATTAATTTCAGTTTTTTAAATCTGAATTTTTTAAATTAATTCAAATTTAATTCTATTATATTTCTAATACTAACTGATTTTATTCTTTCAAAATGATAGAGAGTCAAACATAAACTAGTAAATATATTTTTGATTTTATTCTTGCAGAATATGGTTCATTCAATATAATTTTTTTATAATTAACATGCTTAACGAATTATACAACATATTATCAACAATAGCATTTTCTAATGAATACAAATTTTATTTTTTAAGAATCACTAATTACATTAATTCGTAAAGAATAAGACTAAACAATTATTACATTCATTATGAAAAAAAATGATTAATAATGGTTTAAGAAATACATTTATTCTTAAAGATTAAAACTAAGAATGGTTAACAAATAAAAATAAAAACATTAAAATCTAACAAAAACTCTAATCCATTCTGAAAGAATATTATTGTTAAGAAACACTTTGTATATTCTGGCACAATACATTCTGCTAGAATACTCTCGTTCTCCATGTTTTTTTTTTCCACATCAATGGCAGCCTCTTCAAAATCTATATCCACAAAGAAAACATAATCAACTTTAAAATATTAAAACTTTTAGTATATTCTAAAAGAACAAAACTATAAATTCTAATACAATGTGTTAGACATTATAGACTTTTAATTTATTCTAACAGAATCTAATATTTGAGTCACTTGATCAATTATTCCCCGAGTCACTTGATCCAAATAATCGATTTAATTTTATTACAATGATTCTACAGCCTACATTGTAGCTAACACAGAGGACAATATGTTGGAAAAAGGTCATATTATTACAAGCAAGAATGTGGGAAATATGATTGTTCAAAGATCACACAAATTTTCTAAACAAAGTGAAAGTGCTAAAAATATGTGACAATCTGAAATTTCCATTATGTACAAACTATATCACTTCAATAGAAGTTATAGCAGTCACAGTTAATTTTCAGACTTTTTCGTTTAAGTTTGAATACGTCAGGGTTTATACTTCAGGAGATATTAGGAGAGTGGATACACTAGGGTTTTGTGCAACACTGTTATTCCAACACTCTAATATATTAGAGATCACATCGGGAATAAAAATATTTTATTTCAAAAATATCTCAGGACTATAAATAGAATTCTAAACCAAATTCATTCATTATTCACATTTCCGACTAGAGAAAAGCCATTTTCTCTCTGACAGATCTTCGGGTTTTTATCCCAAAACGTGAGTACCCCTTTCTAGTAGTGTTAGAAAGACTTACATGTGTTTATAACATGATTTAGAAGGCTAAATCATGAGATCTAGGAGTTTACAACCCAAGGTGTTCTTGGGCGGTAAACTCCCGAAACAAGTCCAAAACCAACCCTTATGTTATACAACTGCCTTAGACTCATATGTACATGTGTTAGGGACATGAAAACAACCATAAATCACCCAAGATTGGGAGTTCACGGCCCAAGAATTTCTTAGGCCGTAAACACCCCTTTCCAAGCTCAAAATGGTGTTTTAAGGCCTCTAAAACCTTAAGGATTTTATCTAAGACTAGTACCCACTTGTTGTAAGCCTTAAACACATCAAAGAACTCAATCAAATGAGAGTTTACGGCCCAAGAGTATATAGGGCCGTAAACTCCATAGAAATGGACAAAAGGGTGTTTTCAAGACACCTAAAGCCCTAGACCTCTTCATGGAATTGTTTCCCACTTAATTGAAGGACCAAAATACATCAAAATCACTTAACAAAGTGAGTTTACGGCCAAGACATGGTTCTTGGGCCGTAAACTCCTAAAAGGGGCACCAAGGTGTGCCTAATGCCTTCATATGCTTGGAATAAAAGTCTAGAACCTATACCACAAGTGCAAAGGACTTAAAAGCAACAAAAACACACCATACTTAGAGTTTACGGTTGTAAACTCTAAGGGGAATGGCATTATGGCCGTAAACTCCTAAATGGAGTGTTTCTAGACCTTAAACCCTTTCAAGAATTGAACCATCAAGTTGTAATAATTCTAGAAGCCATTTGGAACTTCAAAACACACAAAACACCCATGGTTGGGAGTTTAAGGCCGTAAACTCAAAGAGTTTACAACCTTAAACTCCATGTGTGTTAGTATATGAGGAGTAAACTCATATATGGGGTCCTTTGGAACCCTAAACACAAGTACCTAGTCCCACAATAGCATAGATGCAATCCTTAGGGCTTAAAACACTTATATAAAGTGTTTATTATGTTCTAGGATGTCTTATCATTATCAATTAGTATTTAAGTCTAATTGAGTACATATATGTGTGATTATATGTTCATTAGGATCGTAGTGTGTACACAAGTCCTCGCTTGACACCTAGCCATTCTATACCGTTCAGTTCATTCCAAACACCAACTACAGGTGAGTGCATACCCCTAATCAATGTTTTAAATGATTTTAAATGCTTTAAAGGGGGGGAATACAAGTAGAAACAAACATGTTATTAAATCATTGATATGTATTTTATAACTGTGTTTGTCGTTTAACAGATTTCACATACTACAAAATGTGATGCATGAAATGGTTTTAAATCTTAAAAACACATTGTTATCAAATGTTTTACTTTGAAAGGTTTATTAAAATGACATCAAGTCATTGTTGATTATTGTTCAAAACCCATAAGATGTCTTACAAAACCATTTTTCATTCTTGAACTAAACTATGCATATACACTTATAGTCATATATACATATTGATGTTATAGTTCACAGCTTTCCTTAAGTTTCCCACACCCTTGAGTATTAAGAGTGTATAAACTTACATGATCAACCAATCATAGTTCAGTAAATTATCATAAGGATAATTAGAAGATATCAAATATTACTCCTATTACAAGGAATCACACAAGACTCAGTTCATTCATGAGTCTATACTAGTACATTACTTGATACATGAGCGCATATACATATGCTTACTTGATACATGAATATGGTTACACATACTTATCTGATACATGAACACACTTACATGAATATCATATAGGAACACTTTTACATAGGTGCATTGTCCTGTATTTACTTACCTGGATACTTGTACTTAGGACTACGGGGATGATTTATTAGTACTTACTGTGTAAATTATCTTTCCTATCTCGGTTCCATGGGATAGCTAGGCGGGACTTACCATTCCGAACCCCACTGATTAGCACCAGTGGTCGATGATCATCTACGGAGGTCTAAGGTTACTACTTATATTAGGTAGATCGATTTGGGACTAACCCTTCCACCCACCTGCTGCTGCTACAGAGGACAATTGGACAATCTTCGGATGTTCATTAGGTTATACTTTTCGCTTCGTGCGATGTTGTGTTACTCCTAGTACCCAGAAATGACACTTACATAATTACTTGTTCTGAACAATCTTCGGATGTTCATTAGGTTACATATTTCGCTTCATGCGATGTTGTGTTAGTCCTAGTACTCAGTGACAATACTTACAGTAGTACATTTTCCTGTTTACTTTATTTCGTGATACACTCACATAAACGATGAGTTAGACTAAGTACTTTTAGGTATTAGTCAATAATAAAGGAAAAACAATCGTTTTACTAACAAAACATTCGGGTCTTGATAGAAGAGTACATCTCATACTTATAGAAAATAAGGGTTTTTCTAGGGTTTTTCATACTTACATTAACATTTTCATTTAAAAGATTCACATGGCCTTCATAACAGATTTTCACAAAACAAGGCAATGACACTTAAATACTTATGAATTCACCAGCTTTAAAGCTGATACTCTCTTTCAAAATAACTTGTATTCTCAGGTCATCAGTAGACAGGTACGGTGATCAGGTTTTGAGAAGACGGAGCAGACAAGACTCGTATTTTATTTTGATTGTTTATTTTTGGTGTCTTATTACAATGAAAGAACACACATGTATTAAAACTTTACTTATAACGCAATGGATGATGTTGTTACTTGTTTATTATATTACACTGTTGTGATACTGTACATGACGTCCTCCACCCCTGAACGTTTCCGCCGTTCGTGGTTTTGGGGTGTGACAGATTGGTATCAGAGCATTGTTTATAGTGAATAAAGTATATCAACCCATAAAAGATATACTAACTATAAATACATTGAGATTAAAACACTCTATCTAAGAGTTCTACTTATAAATAATAAAATATTTAACAAAGTATATGTGCCTGCATTCATACTAAAATCAGTGTCACAATGACAAGAACAAAAGTATTACGATTGTTGAATATCACAGGTAAGCTCGGGGATGTATGGTCAGCCTTGGGAGTGGCATAGCCTGATCAACTATGTTGTTCCAAAGAGTGATTAGCACATGCCCAAGAATGCTTGTGATATGGCAACAAGTCTAAGAACTTACCAACATTACCACAATGAGAACATCATAACAGAACCTAAGTCTAAAATACCATATGAGTATTTTGTGTTACTATAAGTACTTTATACTTGAGAACTAAAATGGAATCTTCATTCCTAAGTTGATAATTGCTAAGTGGATACGCTAAAGTTATACGTAACTAGGATGTTATAGACTTAGAATCGGTGAAAATTTCTCTTTACCCCTATTCCTTGTGAATTTGGAGTTGAGGTCACTTATTCGAAGGCCTATCCTGTGTTGATTACATATAACTGGTATGCACTTTACAAGTAGTGATGGAACTAATGAAGATTTCCTAAATAATTATCTAGATAGTTCGTCTAATAATTATCTTCTTACCTCAATTCTCGCGTGGATAACATGGTTGGATTCCATCCCCACGACAACCGGTTCCTTCCGAACGAAGTGATTGCTAGATGGTTTAGAGAGGAAGCAGATGATGATCATCCGATCCCTTTAAATGATCACCATGCTGAAGACCTTTCAGATAGTGCTAACTCCGAACCTGAGGTTGAAGATCTGCCCCAGTCAGCTCCCGTTTCAAATTCCTAACCCTCGTCCGGCTTTTCATGGCCCGACGCCTCCATGGGTGGAATGCTTGGAAACATGGAGCGAAGGTCAAGATCAACCTATTCCGTTTAATGGAGACCGAAGCTTCTACAACATAAGTGAAGGGGGCTCAGCAGATAGAGTTCTACAAATTCTGATCCATAGGGTTGCCCAAAACGAGATTCAAGGCATGGCAGCCCTACAACGTATCGCAGAAACTGATACCAATGGAGGAATGCATATGCTTCGCACCAGTCGCCTTGAACATGCTCGTGAGAGGTCTAAGGGAGACCATGAAACCCTGCTGCAAGCACTGACTGAATCACGAGCCGAAGTCATAGAACTTCGAGTACGCCAGAGAGTGTACGAAAGACACCTACTTGACATGGAACGCCAACTAAATGAACTGAGAGTTCACCAGAGTGATGACCGTCGCCAGTAGTGGATTCTCTACTTTGTATTCCTTGTTAGAAAGGAATCTTGTTCCTGTCTATGCCCGATGTGGCATTTTCTATGAAACTGTATTGTGCTGTAAGTACTTTAGTAGGACTTTATACTGTCAAGAACCATCTTCGCTGGATATAATGTAAGACCTTTTTACAAGGTCATTTTCCCGAACCTGTACGTCATGAATACCAAATATATTGACAATCGGCTAACTCCTGTGTCATCCTTTATTCAAATACTCTTATCTTACTTTCATGTGAGTCTATTTGAAACATGCTCTGGTCAAGTCATTGGACTATAGCAATTTAACTCCGGAGACATCTCCAAGTCTCTTTTAATGGTTGGATCATGTTATTCACCAACCAACGATACCTCGGCTTACACAACAAACATCTTGAGACCATTATAAGAACTTACTTCTGAACTTACTAGGACTGCATCATAGAGATGTAGGTCAAACCATCGTGAACATACTTCTATTCTGTACTAGGACTGCATCATAGGGATGTAGGTCGAACCTTAGAGAACATACTTCTATTCTTTTCACGAGCGATCGAACTACGTCCAGGTTCAACCATTTTCGCTCACAAATTCATTTCCTTCCGTGTAACAGAATCATGTCATCCAAGAAGAACGATCAGCCCATCAACCAAACACCCACTCTTCAGATTGATACAACTACCTTTCAAGCTGCAGTCTCGGCTGCCGTGTCAGCTATTCTGACCCATCTGAACGCTAACAACGCAAGTGTTAGCGGTTTTGTTAACAACCATGTCAATCCAAACAACAACCAAGCACCACAGCGACCAACAAACTACCACGGTACCCCGAGTGTCGAGGCCAAGAGTAACAGCCAGAAGTTTTGGGCCAAACGGAAGAACAAGTCGCTTCGAAGGGCGAACAGGAAACAACCACCAGTAACAACCTTCACAGCCACGACATCAGCACCTCCAACTACCATCCCTTCGGGCGTCCCATTGTCCCCCAAACCAGTCAAACTTATGTTGGAATTCTCCCAAAATGCATTAAATGTAGTTTTCACCACCATGGACCTTGTAAGGAGATGCAGTGCTCACACTGCAACAGGAAGGGGCATACAGCCCGTTACTGCAAGACGCCAACAGCTCAGGGCGCTCAAGTGCCAAACACCCGTGTGAACCAGGTTCGCTACGGTTGTGGCAAAGTAGGACACTACAAAAGGAACTGCCCAGGGGCAGCAATTGCTGGCACAGACGAAAGTCTACTACCAACCACCGCCGCAGGAGAGTCTACTCCGGACCCACGTTAATGTAATTTAGGCGTTTCGTTGTAACATACTTATGAACCATCCCAAAACTAGTGCAACTAGAGTCTTATCTTTTGTGGGATCCTGTCGGTATAGGGATGCTCGTGCTGCATATACTTGCCTTTTGTAGTATATCTTATCCGCAGCAATAGTCTTGTAGCAAATCTAAAGTACTGTAACTCTGATCATGTTTGCACGGTTGTTTTTGGTTGTAAACGTTTTATGTTCAAATCTAATGTCTTTAAGTTTCTATATGATTCCGACATTATCATATGACTCAATTCAATTCGATCCTCGCAATACCAGCTTCATAAGTACATCTCATCCTCAATAAACATCTTTTAGCGAAGCCGTCATATCAGAACACCAAAGTACTCATGACAGGAGTACCTCATAGTTCTTTTCCTTTCCGAAGGAATCCCTACATTATCGCTCGTACAGTACGTCAAGTTCAATTCCAGGATTCATACGATTGATTCTATCACTGAAGAATGTATACATGAGAATGATATATAATTAATGTTCTACGGGTTTAAAATTGATGATTCCACTTTAGTTTCTTTTCCCTCGATGGGAGGTGAGATTAAGGAAGAATCAGTTATTCGACTACCTGTTCAGTCTTAATTATATACGACTCGTATACGCGAAATTGTGATCATTGAATCACGTATGAATTCTAATATGAACTTCAGGACGGAGACTATCTAGGAGTTCGAGTAATTACATTGTCATAGGAACCAACTTAGAACCCAATATGACTCTTATAACCAGATCGCCTTCAGTCTAAACACCTACGGAAGATACAAGAACAGTCTGGACAACACCACGAACTACTCAACAGGAGAAATCAAAGACCAGGCTTCTCACCCTTGAGAGCTTCGGACTATTTTTACCACAAGTCGATGGAGTGCATCATACGTACCTCGACGACCGGAGACTTCATTTAGATTTCCTTTAGAAATCGTTATCTCTGCCTCGCTTAGAAGAGCTAATTGAGCAACCACAGGGAAAGTGTTACTTTTCGAAATGGACCTGAGATCCGAATATCACCAGTTCGAGTGTTAGGGAAGATGTCCTAAAGACTACCCTCCGAACTCGATACGGACACTTCTAGTCCGTAATGATACCCCTCGAATAGGACCAATACGCCCATAGTATTCCTGAACTATATAAGTGGAGTACGCCTTTCTTACTGGGATCAGTTCGTCATTTCTCCATATAATGACTACCTATCTACCCTCATAGTAAGAAAGAACCCATAGAAACATTACCCTCGGAGATACTCTTCACAAAGATCTTTGAACAAGAGTTTCGGAATTTAGATGCAAATTTCCTGAGACACACTATTAGTGTTGTAGAAATTCTTGAGTACTCTGTCAAATTATCCAAAACCGTTGGAATTTGTCGGCACCATAGTCATCGACGGAAAATTCGCCAAATCCTAGGTCTTACAGACCTAATACCTTAGTCCATTTGAAACTCCCCACAAACTTCAGGAACCCTTTCGACTTTGACCCAGCAAGGGATGGCCCTTGACTGGGAAGTTAAGGGAGAGAAAGAGCATTTGGAATTCTTGGTGAGGGACCAAATTCATTAGGAAACCTCACTCTGGGAACGGCTTAAAATGCTTCGTAAAGCGTGGAAAGCTGAATCCAATGTAGTTGGGACCTCCGAGATTCTTACCAGAATCGGTCCTGCATCTCATAAACTAGACCTACTCCGCGAACTCAGTAACGTACATTTTCCCCTTCGCGTCTCGAACTTGAAACAGTATCCTTCCATTAGGACTTTCGTAATCCCTCTCGACGAGATCGAGATTTACGAGATCCTTGCCGTCGTATTAGAACCGTAGTGACCCTCGACCGAGTGGCCAAGCGGATGAAGCAACGCCGTCGCCCATTAGTGAAGGTTCGTTGGAATGCCAACCGAGAACCCGAATTCACTTAGGAGCGCTAGAACCAATCAATTTGGAAGTTTTCCTCCTCACGACTCGATCATTCGTACATACTTCCTTGCCTAAATTCTAATTTCGGGACGAAATTCCCTTTAACAGGGGGATGATGTGACAATCCGAAATTTCCATTCTGTACAAACTATATCACTTCAATAGAAGTTATAGCAGTCACAGTCAATTTTCAGACTTTTTCGTTTAAGTTTGAATACGTCAGGGTTTATACTTCAGGAGATATTAGGAGAGTGGATACACTAGGGTTTTGTGAAACACTGTTATTCCAACACTCTAATATATTAGAGATCACATAGGGAATAAAAATATTTTATTTCAAAAATATCTCAGGACTATCAATAGAATTGTAAACCAAATTCATTCATTATTCACATTTCCGACTAGAGAAAAGCCATTTTCTCTCTGACAGATCTTCGGGTTTTTATCCCAAAACATGAGTACCCCTTTCTAGTAGTGTTAGAAAGACTTATATGTGTTTATAACATGATTTAGAAGGCTAAATCATGAGATCTAGGAGTTTACAACCCAAGGTGTTCTTGGGCGGTAAACTCCCGAAACAAGTCCAAAACCGACCCTTATGTTATACAACTGCCTTAGACTCATATGTACGTGTGTTAGGGACATGAAAACAACCATAAATCACCCAAGATTGGGAGTTCACGGCCCAAGAATTTCTTAGGCCGTAAACACCCCTTTCCAAGCTCAAAATGGTGTTTTAAGGCCTCTAAAACCTTAAGGATTTTATCTAAGACTAGTACCCACTTGTTGTAAGCCTTAAACACATCGAAGAACTCAATCAAATGAGAGTTTACGGCCCAAGAGTATATAGGGCCGTAAACTCCATAGAAATGGACAAAAGGGTGTTTTCAATACACCTAAAGCCCTAGACCTCTTCATGGAATTGTTTCCCACTTAATTGAAGGACCAAAATACATCAAAATCACTTAACAAAGTGAGTTTACGGCCAAGACATGGTTCTTGGGCCGTAAACTCCTAAAAGGGGCACCAAGGTGTGCCTAATGCCTTCATATGCTTGGAATAAAAGTCTAGAACCTATACCACAAGTGCAAAGGACTTAAAAGCAACAAAAACACACCATACTTAGAGTTTACGGTTGTAAACTCTAAGGGGAATGGCATTATGGCCGTAAACTCCTAAATGGAGTGTTTCTAGACCTTAAACCCTTTCAAGAATTGAACCATCAAGTTGTAATAATTCTAGAAGCCATTTGGAACTTCAAAACACACAAAACACCCATGGTTGGGAGTTTAAGGCCGTAAACTCAAAGAGTTTACAACCTTAAACTCCATGTGTGTTAGTATATGAGGAGTAAACTCATATATGGGGTCCTTTGGAACCCTAAACACAAGTACCTAGTCCCACAATAGCATAGATGCAATCCTTAGGCTTAAAACACTTATATAAAGTGTTTATTATGTTCTAGGATGTCTTATCATTATCAATTAGTATTTAAGTCTAATTGAGTACATATATGTGTGATTATATGTTCATTAGGATCGTAGTGTGTACACAAGTCCTCGCTTGACACCTAGCCATTCTATACCGTTCAGTTCATTCCAAACACCAACTACAGGTGAGTGCATACCCCTAATCAATGTTTTAAATGATTTTAAATGCTTTAAAGGGGGGGAATACAAGTAGAAACAAACATGTTATTAAATCATTGATATGTATTTTATAACTGTGTTTGTCGTTTAACAGATTTCACATACTACAAAATGTGATGCATGAAATGGTTTTAAATCTTAAAAACACATTGTTATCAAATGTTTTACTTTGAAAGGTTTATTAAAATGACATCAAGTCATTGTTGATTATTGTTCAAAACCCATAAGATGTCTTACAAAACCATTTTTCATTCTTGAACTAAACTATGCATATACACTTATAGTCATATATACGTATTGATGTTATAGTTCACACCTTTCCTTAAGTTTCCCACACCCTTGAGTTTTAAGAGTGTATAAACTTACATGATCAACCAATCATAGTTCAGTAAATTATCATAAGGATAATTAGAAGATATCAAATATTACTCCTATTACAAGGAATCACACAAGACTCAGTTCATTCATGAGTCTATACTAGTACATTACTTGATACATGAGCGCATATACATATGCTTACTTGATACATGAATATGGTTACACATACTTATCTGATACATGAACACACTTACATGAATATCATATAGGAACACTTTTACATAGGTGCATTGTCCTGTATTTACTTACCTGGATACTTGTACTTAGGACTACGGGGATGATTTATTAGTACTTACTGTGTAAATTATCTTTCCTATCTCGGTTCCATGGGATAGCTAGGCGGGACTTACCATTCCGAACCCCACTGATTAGCACCAGTGGTCGATGATCATCTATGGAGGTCTAAGGTTACTACTTATATTAGGTAGATCGATTTGGGACTAACCCTTCCACCCACCTGCTGCTGCTACAGAGGACAATTGGACAATCTTCGGACGTTCATTAGGTTATACTTTTCGCTTCGTGCGATGTTGTGTTACTCCTAGTACCCAGAAATGACACTTACATAATTACTTGTTCTGAACAATCTTCGGATGTTCATTAGGTTACATATTTCGCTTCATGCGATGTTGTGTTAGTCCTAGTACTCAGTGACAATACTTACAGTAGTACATTTTCCTGTTTACTTTATTTCGTGATACACTCACATAAACGATGAGTTAGACTAAGTACTTTTAGGTATTAGTCAATAATAAAGGAAAAACAATCGTTTTACTAACAAAACATTCGGGTCTTGATTGAAGACTACATCTCATACTTATAGAAAATAAGGGTTTTTCTAGGGTTTTTCATACTTACATTAACATTTTCATTTAAAAGATTCACATGGCCTTCATAACAGATTTTCACAAAACAAGGCAATGACACTTAAATACTTATGAATTCACCAGCTTTAAAGCTGATACTCTCTTTCAAAATAACTTGTATTCTCAGGTCATCAGTAGACAGGTACGGTGATCAGGTTTTGAGAAGACGGAGCAGACAAGACTCGTCTTTTATTTTGATTGTTTATTTTTGGTGTCTTATTACAATGAAAGAACACACATGTATTAAAACTTTACTTATAATGCAATGGATGATGTTGTTACTTGTTTATTATATTACACTATTGTGATACTGTACATGACGTCCTCCACCCCTGAACGTTTCCGCCGTTCGTGGTTTTGGGGTGTGACAAAATATAGTTGTAACATTCCATGTTTGAAGGACTGTAACTCAACCAATATGAATCCAATTAAAATGACTTCAGAACCTAACTTTTAGTTAACACAAAGGAGAACATGAAGAAAAAAATCAAATCATTCCAAGCTAGTATGAGAGAGATATGATAGTTCAAAGATTACAAAAAAATTGGCTAAAATATTTGATTCAAGCATTTTAGCAAACCGTGGGCGGGCAAAATCAGTTGCTCAGATCTTTATACTCAATTTGATGAAACATACAACATATGTAATTAATATATACATGAATGTGACTAAATTTACAATAAAATAGTGTATACCTTCAAATACTAACGAGTAATTTGAGATTCCATGCCATAAAATCGAGATTTCATTCTGACAGCATTTGAACTTGATCTTCCATTCTGGCAGAATTGTTGTCAGATACACCCATAGTTAAAAATTTGTGGTAATTATCCAATCAAGACCACTGCTCTGAAAAAAAAAAGTTATACTTTTATTTTTTCAAATTTCTTGTTGGAGCAAAAGCCTTCAAATTTCTTGTTAGAGAGAAAACTAAAAACATAAATAAATAAAAAAGTTCCAACTAGACTATAGGTTTAGAAATTATCCCCATAATCTGGTTTCTTTTTTCCTTCATCCCCAAAGTCGTGTTTAGGGTTAGAAATCAAGTAGAAGAAAGATTAACTAGTGAAATCGGAAATCAAGTCGTGTTTGGTTGTCAGCTGAGCCTGTACTATTCAGTGTCGACGGATCAATTTTGTTCTTGATTTTTATTTGTGGAGGGTGAAGAAAAAAATGAGAGAACGAATAATCTATAACAAAATTTATAATTACTTGTATAATTTCTTGAAGCCCTTTGATTACTTGAAGAACGAAGAATTTGGTGGTGGTGTGTTGGTGTATGTGGTGATCGGGTGAAACTGTAAAGCAATCGATTCTTTGGTTATAAAAAAGAGATATTAGGTCAACATATATTTATTTTGTTTCCTTAATTGCAAGTGCAAAAAACCATAAATACCCTTATTATTTAATTAATTATTTAATTATTTGCAAATTTGTGATTGGTGCATTTAGGAACACACGAGTTGCTAGAAACATTTAAACTTAGCTACATATATATATATATATATATATATATATATATATATATATATATATATATATATATATATATATATAGGGAAGCGTTTAATCGAGAACATTTCTTATCGCGAGAACATTTGAAAACAAATTTGAAAAACACAATTTTTTTAATTAAAATTATAAAATAATAATCATATAAATCAAAAAATAGTTACAAACAATTAAAAACCCACTAACTAACACCACTCACCAGACACCACCACCACCCATCACTAACCACCACCACCAACTACCACCCACCACCTATCACTACCCGCCACCCACCACCACCACCCGCCACCACCATCACCACCTGCGACCATCACCACCCAACCACCACCACCCACCTCTACTGCCTGCCACACCACCCACAACCCCTAACTACCACTCATCATCACCACCCGCCACCACCACCTATCACTACCCACCACCACCAACCACCACCCATCACTAACCACCACCCACCACCCATCACTACCCACCCACCATCACCACCGCCCGCCACCACCACCAACAATCACTACCTACCACCCATCACCACCACCCACCACCATCCACCCACCACAACCAACACCACCACCCACCACCACCACCACCAACGACCACCCGCCACCACTACCACCCGCCACCACCATCACCATCACTACCACCCGCCACCCACCACTCATCAATACCCACCACCCACCAACCCACCACCACCCGCCACCACCATCACCACCCACCACCCACCACCCGCCACCACCATCACCATCACTACCACCCGCTACCCACCACTCATCACCACCCACCACCACCCACCACCACCCGCCACCACCATCACCACCCAACCACCACCACCTGCCACCATCACCCACCTCCACCACCAATCACCATCGCCTACCACCACCACCTACAACCACTACCTACCACCTATCACCACCACTACCCACCACCACCATTCATCGATACCCACCACCACCCACCATCCATCACTACCCACCACCACCATCACCCGCCACCACCATCACCACCCACCACCATCACCAACCAACCACCACCATCACCTATCACTACCCACCACCCATCACCACCCACCACCACCACCACTCACCACCACCACCCATCACTACCCACCACGCGTCACTATCCATCACCTACTACCACCCGCCACCACTACCACCCACCACTCACCCACCACAACCACAACCACCACCAACCACCACCCGCCACCACCATCACCACCCACCATCATCACCACCCAATCAGCACCACATGCCACCACCACCCACACCCACCCACCACCACCAAAACCATCACCCGTCACTATCACCACCACTTGCAACCACCCACCCACCCACCACCACCCATCACCATACACTACCACCACCAATCACCACCACCATGCCTCTACCACCCGCCGGCACCACCCCCACCTGCAAAGATTTGGTATTGTGTTTTTGGTTCATTAGGTTTTCTCTTGTATATAATCACATGTGATTATATGTATCGACTCACATATGATTATATGTATCAAATCATATATGATTTATATAATTATATGTGATTATATGTATCTAATCACATATGATTTATATAGACATCATTATTTTTATGTCTGTATAAATCATATGTGAATAGATACATATAATCACATATGATTATATGTATTTAATCACATATGATTACAGTGGACAAAGAACAATTATTGAATCGCGAATGTGACAATTAATCTCATCCACATAAATCATATATGATTGGATACATATAATCACATGTGATTATATGTATTTAATCATATATGATTTATGTATACAATATTTGTTTTTGCGGTTTCGACTGAATAATTGCTTTTGTGTAATTAATCACATGTGATTATATGTATATAATCATATATGATTTAAGGTGGACAAGATGCATTTTTTCCTTCTCGATTCAACAGTTGTGCTCATGTACTTAATCACATACGATTATACATATAATCACATGTGATAAAATACATGAGTGCAACTATTGAATCGACAAAGCAAAAATGAATTATGTCCACATAAATCATATGTGACTAGATTCATATAATCACATGTGATTATATGTATTTAATCATATGTGATTAGATTCATATAATCACAAAGCAAAAATAAATTACCTCCACCACCCGTCACTATAACCACCACTTGCAACCACCCACCCACCCACCACCACCCATCACCACACACCACCACCATGTGTATTAAATCATATGTGATTATATGTATATAATCACATGTGATTTACATGGACAATATTTGTTTTCACATGTTGATTCAATATTTGTTCTTGTGTATTTAGTCACATATGATTATATATATATATATATATATATATATATATATATATATATATATATATATATATATAATCACATATGATTCGTATGAAAAATATTTATTCTTGCGTCGATTCAATAATTGTTCTAATATGTTTAATCACATGTGATTATATGTATTTAATCACATATGATTTATGTGGACAAGATTCATTATTTCTTTTCAATTCAATAGTTGTACTCATGTACTTAATCACATGTGATTATATGTATCAAATCGCATATGATTTATATTGATCATATTCATGAGTCAATATTTTTTTATGTATTTAATCATATGTGATTGTATGTATTAATCACATATGATTAATGTGGAAAAGAAAAACTATTTAATCAAAAACGCGAAAATGAATCTTGTATAGAAATCATATGTGACTAAATGTACAAGAATAGCTATTAAACAAGAATGTAAAAATGAATATTGTCCATGTAAATCATATCTAATTAGATACATATAATCTCATATAATTAAGCGCACAAGAACAATAATTGAATCGAGAACACGAAAATAAATATTTTTCGCATAAATTCTATGTGATTAGATACATATAATCACTTGTGATTATATGCATTTAATCACATATGATATATGTGGACAATATTTATCTTTGTGTTCTCGATTAAATAGTAGTTCTTGTGTATATAATCATATGTGATTATACGTATCTAATCACAATATTTGTTTTTGCGGTTTCGATTGAATATGTGATTATACGTATCTAATCACAATATGTGAATCACATGTAACTCATATTTCATATGTGATTCACTTGTGAATTACATGTGTTTCGTATGTGAATCACATGTGATTTATATGTGAATCACATGTGATTCACTTGTGATTTGCATGTGAATCACATGTGATTTATATGTGAATCACATGTAATTCATATTTCATATGTGATTCACTTGTGAATCACATGTGATTTATATGTGAATCACATGTAATTCATATTTCATATGTGATTCACTTGTGAATTACATGTGTTTCATATGTGAATCACATGTGATTTATATGTGAATCACATGTGATTTATATGTGAATCACCTGTAATTCATATGTGATTCACTTGTGAATTGCATGTGATTTATATGTGAATCACATGTGATTTATATGTGAATCACATGTAATTCATATTTCATATGTGATTCACTTGTGAATCACATTTGTTTCATATGTGAATCGCATGTGATTTATATGTGAATCACATGTAATTCATATGTGAATCACTTGTGATTTACTTGTGAAATACATGTGATTCATATGTAAATTACATATGAATCACATGTAACTCATATGCGATTCACTTGTGATTTACATGCGAATTACATGTGAATCACATGTAATTCATATGTGAATCACTTGTGAATTTTTGTCATATTATGTGAACTTTCCCCAGTATAAAAGCTACCTTTTACTACAAAAAGGTAAAAGGGAAACTAACTTGTAATAGGATAAAAGAATAAAATCACAAAAGGGAAAAAAAAATAAACTCACGTGTGGATTGCAAGATGGGCAAATAGCATGGACAAACCTTCTGATGTTTCTTTCTTCTCATAAACCTATAACAAGTCAAAGTAGCATGATATGCACCAATCTGGTTCATAATTCTTTGCTTTATTCTCATGAACCTATAACAAGTCAAATTATAAGAAAAGCATTAAATTTAAATACTTATAGAAAAAAATATCAAATTCAATTGTCAATTTCCTTCTAGTTTGATCCTTGTTTTTTAATTATAAGAAAGTATGGTCGTATTGGTTATAGAGAAAGTTAACTCATTGTTTATGCAAAAAAAAGCATTATGCTAGCATATATGTTTTGTTTTTTCCCTTCCGGGAAGCAACATTTTGTCAAACTTTTGCACAAAAGCAACCTCAATATTAACATATGCACAAAAGTACTCCCCAACAAGGGTAAAATGGTAAAAACAACACAAAAGCACAAGTTATGTTTTGTCATTCATGCCTCGAATCGTTCTATAACGTCCTTAAATGTAATAGTTGTATCATGCCAAACCTTGTTAAGTTTATTTGCAAAGATGTTAAATATAAAATAAGTTAGCAAAAATCAAGAAATAGTAATAGAAAATTTTTTTATTAACAACATTATAATTGATAAATCATTCACAGTCAAACAGAATATCAACATACCTATCAACTCCTAGTTTTTCATACTTTCCTTCAATGTATTCATTGATCCTTTCTTCACTCATTTATGAAGGCCTAACAAATCTATAACATAAGTTTCAAAAAATGAGATATTTTTATAGAAATAAATCAATAATGAAAAATTTGTGCCTAAAAAACAATGATAAACCTGTGAAAGAATCCTACAACATCCATGGTTTTGGCATCAATTGAAGAATCTCAACTTTTCCCTCTAAATCAAGCACAAGGAAGAAATCCAAATGATCAGAGTGCTTGTTGTTATACTCAACGGTGTTTAATGTATTTTCCAAAGAGAAACTATAATGTTGTAAATACACAATATGAAATTTTGCACATCTGTCTTGGGTAAAACATGTTAACCAGTTTGCTTGTTGCTCTTATGGCTAATGAGGAGTGCTTGTGTGTTGTTTTGACCATTTTACCCTTGTTGGGGAATGCTAGCTGCTTTGTTCACATCTTCAATTCCATCTTGAATTCTTTGTTTCCTTATTAGCATGTTCATATGTTTCTCCTCTAAATCAACATATTATTCAAGCATCCGTGCATAACCCTTCATTGCCGTTTGCATTGCTTCTTTAAGCTCTACCGAACATTTTCTCTCTGTTTTAACTTCTTGTTTTTGCTTTGCAGCAAGCAATTGGTTGGCTTGTAGTTGATTTTTTTTCTACTCTCCTGTAAGAGAAATCCATTTTCTTTCCTCTTCGTTAAATTAGATTCTCTATTATCATCAGTTGACTATATGATTGTGTATAAAGAAGGAGCTTCATTGGTATCAGATGGATAGGTTATTTGCTTTCAGAAAAATGTGCAACATCACCTAGTAGATCATGTTTTTTGAGAACTATAACATGTTTCCCGTATCTTGCTGAGATTCCTGCACAATAGAGTCCACCAGTACCACCCCATATAACAATAAGATCTGCTTCCGTCTTCCCTGCATAGATCATATATATGAAATTTGTTGGTTTATTTCTCAATGTAAATTACTCAATTTGGTCAAACAATAATTAAAATTATGGATTCGTGTAATCATACAAACACATAGCTTGATCCTAAACATAAATTAGAAATGTAGAGTGATAATTCAATCAGACCTAGGAAGGGTTTCGGTTGTGTAATTGTAGAAGAGGGGGATGAAGATGATAATTAAGATGTTTCCCACAGCCTCGTTCATTGATGTTTCCTTACTAGCGTTACATCATCCTTTTCTCCTTATTTGAATGATTCAGTAAGAGCTTCAATGTCAGCTCTAATCGATTTCATCTCCGATTTGGTAATGGAAATTCCAGATTTAACAATATCACGTCTTCTCCACCCCTTTCAATATAAGATGTTGAACAATTCTTCCCATCTTTAAATTGCAAGGCAACGATTGAAAATTAGAGAAGAAGGACATCAGAAAAATGTCTGGTAACCCCTAGATCTGAGAACGAAGTCACGAAAATAGGAGCGAACGAGAGAGAGAGAGAGAGTAAGAGAGAGAGGGAGAGAGAGAAAGAATGATGAGATAGATACGTAGAGAGAGAAAGATAAAAGAGGTATGTAGAGAGAGAAATATAAGAGAGATGTACCGAGAGTCTAAAAAATGTTCTCACCAGAAAAATGTTCTCATTGGAACATAACTCTCTCTCTCTCTCTCTCTCTCTCTATATATATATATATATATATATATATATATATATATATATATATATATATATATATATATATATATATATATATATATATATATATATATATATATATATATATATATATATATATATATATACTAGTTTATAACCCGTGGGCACCACGGATTAACAAGGTAAAAATAATTTTAATTAAATTATAAGGTAATTATTGAGCAATGATAAAAAAAATTTAATAATTTAATAAATTAGGCAATAGATATTACAAATAAATTTTTTGTTGACGTGTTTGATATGTGTAAAATGGAGGAGTGTATTAGTGGAAATTTAATTAATGAGGAAAAACCTTAGAATGACAAGTGGCAAATAATTAATGTGAAGCTCTAATTAATTGACACGTGGCAAATGTACTACTCTTTTATTAGGTAGGGAGATATATATATATATATATATATATATATATATATATATATATATATATATATATATATATATTTATATATCTTAATGAAAAAAACATGTTTGTTTTGCCTGATGGAATAGAATTGACCATTCCAGATTCCATCCAAATCAAATGTAGATTTTTTATATGTTTAATTAAAGGGTTTGATTTGATTTTAGCTTGAGAACTTATCAAAACCATGTCTGTTGTGTTATGTCCCAATACTTTCGGGAGCTGAAATCAAATCAAATAAACAAAGTGAACTAATTACAAAAATGCCCATAAATGGAAACTCAATATAAAAATATGAGATTGAACAATATTTCTAGACCAATTTCTGATGATGAATTGATGAGGATGAGGGATTTCATATCTTTTGCATAGACGAGAGATTGTAACTTTTTTAGGTGGGACAAAAAATTGTAACTTTTGTCCAATTAACATCAGTAGTATTAAGCTTCATCTGATTAAAACATAAGTTAGAAAAACTAACCTCCTTCCATCATAGATGCATACTACAATGTTTGTAACACCCAATCGTTGTAAATTAGATGTTAGTTTAATAAGCCTCTTCTCCTTCATTTCATTAGCATAAATAATACCTAATATTAATCACATAATGTGGTTGATTAATTAGATAAAATTTATATAAAAGATATTTTATATCAAATGACATCATAAAGAAAGAGCATACCAGTGTTTTTCATAAGAGCTGTAATGTAAGTGGTTTTACCACCAGGAGGTTAAAGATATCTTATACAAGTAGTTGTTTGAAATCATAGTTTTATATATTTTTATTTGATTTGATTTGATTTGTGGTATGTTTAAACAGAAGGACATAAAAGAGATGGTATTATTCACTTTTGTGAAGGAGGCTTGTCGATTATATGTCATTCTAGCTTTGAAGGTATCTATCTTGTTTCCTAGATTGTCCCCTTATAAACACAAATTTCTAAAACTAGTTTCTATTTCCATAAGGATCCATATTATATAGTATTATGACTAAATTCTTAGTGGCGAATTCCAAACTCTTTATAGTTTCTAATAATGTCTCTATCACATATCCTAATACTTGTACTGTATAGATCTTGTACTGTGTAGATCTGGAGGAATGGTTGGTTTGTTTATTTTAGGATTAAACCCCAAAAACAACATCTAAACTGAATAGAACTTTAGAACAAAAAATAATAAGTATATATTAAATTCAATATGTTTCTTTTACATTCATGATTTATCATTATAGTGAGTATAACATTGGTGCACAAGTAATTTATATATCTATTATGTTTTGTTTCAGCTTTCAAGGGTATTTTAGATATTTAATTATTTTTGTATGTAGGTTGTGACATAGGACAAAACTTACATTAGTATTTTTTTACTTAACATAATTTTTTTCCGTATTATGAATATTACACTATTTTGTTAACTGTATTGATTTATGTAATCAGCTGAAACATTATATGTATTTTTTTTTCTCATGTCGGGGGTAGCAAAGTTCATTACACGGATGATGATGTTGATGAAATATGTGAAGAATGGTTGACTTTTGTTACAATCTTAATTTATCGGTGATATTTTGTATCTACAAACGATATAACAGTGAAATGTTAGGTAGCATCATCTTTTGACATGTGTACAATGTTTTTGTTAACTGTACATGTGAAGTGCTAGGTAGCATCCTCTTTTGACATGCAGTATACATATATGTTTTTGATAACTTGTTTGAAATTTAAATGAAATTGAATGTTTTGTATTATATTGTTTATGTATTATGCGTAAATGCACGTTGTAAATGTGTATCGTAAATGCACGTCGTTAATACGTATCGATATTTGGCTGTTGAAGTTTATGACATGCAAAATGAGTGTCATATTCATTTATGACATGGGATTTAATGGTACGTATTGCATGTCGTAAATACACATCATAAGGGTACGATACACAAATGTGTGTCGTACATGTGCGTCATGCCGTTGTAAGTTTACGACACGTAAAAGCGTGTCGTCTTCCTTTATGACAACGCCTTCCTTGACACACATTTATGTGTCATATGTGGCTTTTACGACACGCAGTGTGTTTCATTAAAGGGTATTTTTCTAGTAATGCTCCGTCCTTTTTTAAACCTAGATTCGAACCGTAAGTCCTTTTTTTTTATTTTGAACTTGGGAAGTGATTTGTGGGTGTTTTGTGGTGAAGAAGAAGAAGAAGAGAAACACTTAGAGGAGTGGCTTGAGCTTGTAGATCCATGAGTATCTTCCCATTTTCAAGCTTTCTAAAGTAAAAAACTTATACCTTGATGATAATTTTGGTTGGATCTACTTTATGGTGTTTCTTTGGCAGTTTTGAGTCCCTTGAAGTAAAGGTGAGATTTTGACCTACTCCAAAAGTAGTCGATGATATATCTAAGCTCCAATAAGGTCCCTTGTTCATAAAATGGGAAATTTTACGGGAGTTATTGGTCCATGCAAGTATTAAGACCCTTATTAAGTTCCTTTTTAAGTGTGGAGTCCCATTAAGGCATGTATGTGAGTAAAGTTGGCAACTTTATTGGTTAAGACCATGTCTAGGGATCATATCTATGTTTTGGGCATATTAGCCTAACCCATTGAGGACATAAAAGTTGGCTTTGGACTTCTAATGGAACATTGGGCCTACATGGAGTTATGCTCAACATAATGTTGGGTTTATGCATCGACTAGTTGTACATTGTGCTTCTAGGATGAGTACACAGGGTGTACCTCTCGAGTACATAGGGCATAATACCCAGTTCTGCCATTTTTGTCCTTTTAATTTATGAGCCTTGTTGGGCCAATAGGCTTCTGATTTTGGGCCGTGGTTAGGTTATGGGTTTTCTTGGTATTGGTCCCATGAGATTTTTTGATCCCAATTAGGAAGTTTGGCCATATTGGGCTTTAGGTTTCAATTTCGGGCTTTTTGTGCAATTAGGTTGGGCCTTGGTTTTGGGCCAATTAAGAAAAGGGTAAAATTGTCTTTTACCCTTATGGAAGTTGGTTTATGAAGTGGGCCTCAGATTTTTTTTTCGGGATATTTATTGACTAAGTTCTTTATTTATTGTTAGTTGGCACGAGATTATTCGATTCAGCGACCTAAGCAGTCATTTGATTATCAGTGGATTGAGGTGAGTCTCCTCACTGTACTCGTGGGTCAAAGGCACCAACATCGGCCCATTACATTCTATTATGTTAGATGTCTTTGTGACTCTTACATGGTATGTTGGGCTAGGCCCATCGTATGACGAGCTAGGCCCATTTGTATATTGGGCTAGGTCCATGGAATAGGAAGGACTAGGCCCATTATATGTTATGTAGGTGCTAACTGTCTTTATGACTTTTACATTTGTATGATCGTGCTAGGCCCAATGGTTTGGCAGGGCTAGGCCCATTATGGTGGGTTGGGCCCAATATGCGACGTGGGACCAATGGTATGTATGGTATGCGGTATTTTGGGAGACTCACTAAGCTTTGTGCTTACTTTTTTATGGTTATGGTTTCAGGTTCTTCCGGTTCGAAAGAGAAGGGCTCGGCTTGATCGTAGCGCATCCATCCATGTTTCCTCATTATGACGATTTTGGGATTATACTCTGAATTGTTTTTCTTATAAATTACTTTGGAATATTTCGAAAAAGGATATTGAATGTTGACTTAAAGATAATTAATTTTTTGGTTGAATTAAAAATGAAAATTTTACCTCATAATTTTGGGATGTTAGAAGTTGGTATTAGAGTCTTAGTTTGAGGAATTCAGGCACACTCTCGGGTATGTGTGAACTCAAACTGAGGATTTGATAATCTTTTGAAAGAATAGGAGTTTCTAAAAGGATTTTGTAAAAATGAGTAAATTTCAAAAAGGATTTATAAAGACAAAAATGGGTGATGCGTGCAATCAGCCGAGCTTAAGTAAGTGATTCACAGAATACCCATACGTGTTTGTTATGATTATATGTTATGAGAATCGCATGCTAGGATAAGGCTAAGGACCCTTCTAGGAATTGCATGATAGATTGGCCTGATATGTGATACCTTGTAGCCTAGGGAGCATTGGATGCCATGCTAGATTGGGAATTTGTATCAGTAATTGCTAAATGTATGCTTTAAAAATTGTAAATGGTTAGGATTATATAGCCCTAGAATGATTGATTTGGCCTTATTTCTTGTTCCTCGTTTGGATGTGGTCCTAGGGTAGAGTCTTTTATTCGACGGTCTATTTGATCATGTACTGTGTACAATTTGCATGCATAAGGCAACCGGTAGTGAGAGCAGAAGTCCCTAGCATGAGTAGTAGTATGTAAGTTTGAATGTTCGTTGGTTATTCTATGGATTGGAGTGCTACTGCATGAATGTTTCTTGCTTTGTGATTTGTGGAACTCCTAAGTGATTTGAGTTAGCTATTTAGTGAATATGTTAAGTCACATGTGACAAAGATTGAATAATCTAAGAGTTATGGATTTGATCCTATTGCACAACTCTTGTTTAAGTCCAACCGTTATAAGGATGAATATTTTACTCGAAGGATTATCTAAGCTCTGTTGACTATGATTGTATTCATGAGGTTGGTAACTGATATTATGGAGAGTTCTTCAGTAGCTGATGACAGGGTGAGGTCGGAAACCTAGGAAAGCCAGGAAGTGCTTTAGTGGGTTTAGTTGCACTGTTTAGCGAGTATTTGGAGTATCAGTTTGAGAGGGTGACTTAGAGGATTTGGGATGATTCTTGAGGAAAGTATGGATAGATGTGGAAGATAGTAATGGGCCCATACTAGTGAAGGAACAGGATCCATACTTGAATAGGGGAGAGTCTTGGAGAATCTAGGAAGCCTATGGGATGAAGATTCTTGGGTATGTTCTGATCATTGGCATGTTTTTTTCAGTATGGTGATGAGCACTTGGGAAGGAGGTTTGGGTTCAGTCTTAGGTGTAGGTACTGAGCCGATTGATGAATAGATGCGAGAGTTCATCTCGCGGAGATTACCGGCAATATTATGGAGCAGACTCTTGTGATCTTTGGTACGGTCAGGGAGGGGATTTTGGAGATTTTGGATGAGCGTTTGGACGCATTACGTACTGAGGCTATGACTATTCTTGAAGTCTCACTCTTTCTTTTTGTGAGTTCCAGGCTTGTGGAGCTCTCGAGTTCTTTAGGGAGAAGAACCTCATTGCCAGTAGGAGATGGTTAGCAGATATGGCTAACGCTTTTATGACATGTTTCTGCCCCGAGGGGTCGAAGGTCAGATTTGCCTCCTGTCTTCTGAAGGACGGAGCATGATATTGGTGGGAGGAGGTAGACTTCGCTTTGGGAAGCAAATCCTTGGAGACGATGACTTAGGATAAATTTGTGACTCGGTTTAGGGTTGAGTTTGCATCAGCTATTGAGGTGCAACAGTAGGTGAGGGACTTTCATGACCTTCTCCAAACGAGTTAGACTATGGAAGAGATCACTGCCAAGTTCTAGGAGAGGGCTTTGTTGGTTCCTTAGTATGCAGCGGACGAGAAGATGAAGAAGGTAAGGTATCATGACATGTTGAGGGATGACATTAGGGAGTTAGGGAGTATGTCAGGGTGTGAGACCTTGAATGATATGATTGCTAGAGCCCGTGAGCGTGAGATTGATTTGGAGCACCTCGGGAAGAGGAAGCTAGAGCAGAATCAAATTTCAGTGGGCCAGGTGAAGAGGCCCAAGACTTAGGATTCACGTCTGGGAGGCCATCATGGTCAGGGAAGTTGTGCCAAGTGCGGGAGGACCCATGAGGTAGGATGTGGGGAGACAGGAGGTGTTTCGGTTGTTTTCAGATGGGTCATTTTAGTAGGGATTGCCCTATGTGGGTCGTCTCCGATGTGTTTTCACTGCAACCAGGTGGGCCACAAGAAGGCCGATTGTCTGATGTTGAGGGGTAGAGCAGTGAGTGCACCTGCTCCACTTACTTTGAGGATCACCGACGGTCGTGAGGGTAAGGAAGGAGCCCCAATAGCGAGGAGCCAAGCATTACAGTACCATTCATGGGAGGCCAGGGTTTCATCATATGCTATTGTGGGTATGTTATCTTTTGGTCTCTTCTTGATGATTATCAGTATTTATATTGCTTTAGAATCTTTTTTGGGTATGGGTAAGCATTATCTTTGGTTTAGTTCTCTGTTATTGCTTGGGATATATCATCAAGAATTGTTATATTTCATTTTGCATGCCAAGAGTCATTAGTGGATCGTATCTTGTTGGGCGGGTTTCAGTTTGTTCGATTGTTGTTCCAGATTATTGGGAGTTTCAGTCTGTCACCATCATAAAGGACTTAAGGAGGCAAGATAGGCTAGGAATCCATCAAATTTTATGGGTTGGGAGAGCTTCGATGAATCCAAGTGGGGGATAATCGTTCGAATTATTGGGAGTTGAATCTAGTATGAAACTTGGGTGAATTTCACATCCCAATCGGGAGGTAAGGCGACCCAAGTGGTCGTCTGGGTTGAAGTTGTCTAATTTGGGAGTTTGGAAAATTTCAATAGTTGGTTGGCAACTTCTTTGTGATGTATAACAGGCATGTGGATGGATCCAGGTCAAGGGTCATGTAGATCCTTGCTGCCTGTTCTTGTTTGATGAAGGCTTTGGGGTTCGAAGCATGACCCGAACACCTGATTGGGATTCATTTGGACATGGGTTCGACTCAGGATGTTTGGGGTTGATATGGTAGAGGTATGGTAAGACCATAGGCGGTAACCATGGCAGGTTAGATGTGTTGTAAGGCTGCGATGGGATCGTGACATCCACCAGATTGAGGTAGACCATCATTGGGGTGGTCGTGAGTATTAGGGAGGATCAACTCGTGCCTTGGACAAGGCACATAGTGGGGTCAGAGAGCATATCTCTGTTGTGGGAGAAGGACCATAAGGGTCCGAGGCAAGGTTGGGCCTATGTAGGGTGAGACCCGTGGGCATGGACCATTCATTGGTATAGACTGGGTGAGACTTGTGGACGAGGCCCGTGTGGCTATGGCAATGAAGGTACGACCTGGTAGAGACCAGTTGGGCCATGGAATTAGATTAAGGTTTTAGTGGGATGATTATATGGCCAGGAAGTGGCATAGCGTGGTGCATAGGCTAGGGTAGCCTTATTGGTTGGATTCTCAGGAACTTGATTGTTGGACCAGGTGTGAGACTGGTAGTCTTAGCGGTAGTTTGGGGATATTTATATCTCGGTTTAGTGAATGGATGCAGTCAATCAAAAGATTACCGGTGAGATGCAAGTGTAAATCCTTGGATCTCAGGTTATACATTATGGCTCGAGTTGGATTTTGGTCGACACTCTTGTGATCATGTTTCAGATTGGTTCCACCTGTATGAAGGTTAGGGAAGTGATGGGATTTCAGAATTTTAGCAGTATCGTGTTGGATCGACAGTTATGGGATCAGTGTTTTGTTCAACACTAGAAGGTTTTGATTGAAGAGTTTGCTTCCAGGGGGTGGTAAGGAATGATTTTGAGGAAGAAATCTAATTTAAGTGGGGTAGAGTTGTAATACCTTGATCCAAATGGTTTCCTAATGCAGGCAGGTAACCCGAAGATTAGGTATCATCATGCTTAGGGCCTTTGAGGAAAAGTGATTTGGACCGATTTGGGTGTGGGTAATGTAACTTAGATGATCCGGGAGTTCGGTTTGTGTTTCGAAGCCTATGGGGTATATCAGTAAAGTGTATGTTTGGGATTTTATGGAAATTGGATTTTAGATTGGGACGTTTTAAGGAAAGTATGGGTTGATAGGAGTGTAGAGCTTCTCGTACCTTTCTGTGGATATAAGGATCATCGGAAAGGGACTTATAACGAAGGAATTAAGACCTTTAGAAGATGGTAAGGTTTAAGGCAAACCCTAGTACGTATGGCGTACATAGGGAGTACACGGGGCATACTAGGGAGAATGATCGTGGCTACTTGGAGGAGTACGCTAAGCGTAATAGGAGTACGCAGTTTCATGAAAACCTTAATTTATGGTCTTGGACCCTATTTAAGCTCCTTATCTCCTCACCAAAATCTAATACTTTCAACCTCCATCCCTTTTTAACCCTAGATTCGAACCCTAAGTGCTTTTTTGTGATTTTGAGCTTTGGAAGTGATTTGTGGGTGCTTTGTAGTGAAGAAGAAGAAGAGGAAAACTTAAAGGAGTGGCTTGAGCTTGTTGATGCAGGAGTATCTTCCCATTTGTAAGCTTTCTAAGGTAAAAAGCTTATACCTTGATGATCTTTTTGTTTTGATCTACTTTATGGTGTTTCTTTGGCATTTTTGAGTCCCTTGAAGTAAATGTGAGCTTTTGACCTACTCCAAAAGTAGTGGATGATAGATCTAAGCTCCAATAAGGTCTATTGTTCATAAAAATGGAAACTTTATAGGAGTTATTGGTCCATGCAAGTATTAAGACCCTGATTAAGTTCCTTTTTATGTTTTGAGTCCCATTAAGGCATGTATGTGAGTAAACTTGGCAACTTTATTGGTTAAGACCTTGCCTAGGGATTAAATCTATGTTTTGGGCATATTGGCTTAACTCGTTAAGGACTTAAAAGTTGGTTTTGGGCTTCTGACGAGTACGTTGGGCATATATGGATGTACACTCAGCGTAATGTTGGGTTTATGCATCGAATGGTTGTATATTGTGCTTCTAGGCTTAGTATGCGAGGCGTACCTCTCGATTACACAAGGCATACTACCCAGTTCAGCCATTTTGGGCCCTTTGAGTTATGGGCCTTGTTGGGCCAATGGCATATGATTTTGGGCCATGGTTAGGCTGTGGGATTTCTTGGTATTGGTCCCATTAGATTTTTTGGGCCCAATTAGGATGTTGGGCCATATTGGGCTTTGGGTTTCCATTTTGGGATTTTTGTGCAATTAGGTTGGGCCTTGGTTTGGTCCAAGTAAGAAAAGGGTAAAATGCTCTTTTATCCTTTAGGAAGTTGGTTTATAAAGTAGGCCTCAGATTTTGGGTTTTGGGTTAATTATTGTTTAAGTTATGTATTTATTGTTAGTAGGTGCGAGGTTATTCGGTTCATCGACCCGAGCAGTCATTTGATTATCAGAGGATTGAGGTGAGTCTCCTTACTGTACTCGTGGGTCGAAGGCACCAATGCCTGCCCACTAGGTTCTATTATGTTAGATATCTTTGTTACCTTTGCATGGTATGTTGGGCTAGACCCATTTGTATGTTCGGCTAGGCCCATTACATGACGGGCTAGGCCCATTTGTATGTTTAGCTAGGCCGATGGAATAGGAATGGCTAGGCCCATTGTATGTTATGTTGGTTCTAACTGTCTTTGTGACTATTGTATTTGTATGATCCGGCTAAGCCCAATGGTTTAGCAAGGCTAGGCCTATTATGGTGGGTTGGGCACAATATGCGGGTTGGGCCTAATGTGAGGGCTAGGCCCAATGATATGTACGATATGTGGTATTTTAGGAAACTCACTAAGCTTTGTGCTTACGGTTTTTATGGTTGTGGTTTTAGGTTATTCCGGTTCGAAAGTGAAGGGTCCGGCTTAATCACAGCGCATCCACCCATATTTCCGCAGTATGACGATTTTGGGATTGTACTTTGATAACTATTTTTCTTATTAAGTACTTTGGAATATTTCAAAAAATAATATTTAATCTTGACTTAAAGATAATTAATGTTTTGGTTGAATTACCTCATAATTTTGGGATGTTATAAGCAAGCAGAGTAAGTCAAATTTTGGTGTAAATGAAACTTTTCATATTAATAATTTTCTATTTTCCTACAAATTATTGATATAATTTAAAAAAAACGATTTTTTTTAAATCCCATAGAATTTTGTAAGAAATTTTTAGTGATTGTTTTCATCGTTGTAGTTTAAAAAAACGATTTTTATTAGTTTTTTTAGGAAATACAGTTTACAAATTTTAAAAGTATTTTTTCCAAATCGATTTTTATTATATTTATTATTAATATTAATGTTATTATGTTTATTACAATTTAAACTTATTATTGTATGTTTATATTATGATTAACTTTATTATTATTATTATTATTACACACAAATATATATATATATATATATATATATATATATATATATATATATATATATATATATATATATATATATGGATGAATTCAGTTGATAACTCATACTTTCCTGAGAACATAAAAACTAAAGGTAGAGCGTTAGATCAAAATTAACTCATTAAGGTCATGATCGTAATCTTACCGATCTCATGTAATGTTTTTTTTTCTTATTGAACAAAATTAACATAATAAATCAAATTTCAAATTTTTTGAAATTAATTTTCGATTTTTTTATATAGAAATTTTTTAATTTTTTTTTTCAGAAAATATGAATTTAAAAAAAAAAAAACTACATCTTTTTCAAAAAAAATTACATCTTTTTCAAAAAATAAAAAACTACATCTTAAAAAAAACAGCATTTTTTTTTTCAAAAGAATAACAAATTTTTTAAAAAACTGCATTTTTTTTCAAAAAAAAACTGCAGTTTTTTCAAAAAAGAACTCCAATTTTTTAAAAAAAACTTAGAATATTAAAAAAAACCCTAATTTTTTTAACAACCAAAAAAATCAACGTTTAGGTGCAGATATGCATATTTTTTTTAAATGCATATATGCATATTTCTTTTACTTGTGAATTACATGTGATTCATATGTAAATTAAAAAAATGATTAATGCAAGAACACTCACAAAAATCCATATGTATTTATCATGTAATATTCACATGGGATTATATAATGTGATATTCACATGTGATTATATAATGTGAAATTCACAAGAAAATAAAAATGAAGAACACTCGCACAAAATGCATGTGTGCGTATAGACGTAATTCATTTGTGAATTACATGTGATTTATATGTGAATCACATGTGATTTATACGTGAATGACATATGATTTATATGTGAATCACATGTAATTCATATTTGAATGTAATTCTTATTTGATTCACTTGTGAATTACATGTGATTCATATGTGAATTACATGTGATTTATATGTGAATCACATATGATTTATATGTGAATCACATATGATTTATATGTGAATCACATGTGATTTATATGTGAATCACATGTAATTCATATTTGAATCACTTGTGATTTACTTGTGAATTACATGTGATTCATATGTAAATTACATATAAATCACATGTAACTCATATGTGATTCACTTATGAATTACATGTTATTTAAATGTGAATCACATGTGATTCATATGTGAGTCACTTGTGATTTAATAGTGAATTACATGTGATTCATATGTAAATTACATATGAATCACATGTAACTCATATGTGATTCACTTGTGATTTACATGTGAATGATATGTGATTTACATGTGAATCACATGTAATTCATATGTGAATTACTTATGAATTACATGTGATTCATATGTAAGTTACATATGAATCACATGTAACTCATATGTGATTCACTTGTGATTACATGTAAATCACATGTAATTCATATGTGAATCACTTGTGAATTTTGCCATATTATGTGAACTTTCCCCAATATAAAAGCTACCTGATCAATCTTAAATTTTGCAGATTCACATCGTTTTGGTTCATGTGTATTTTGAAATCCATCATCCCCATCCATCGTCTAAAAAACCAAAATTTATTATTTAAGAGAAAAAAAAACTAATATGGGAATTTGAATTTTGAAACATAAAAATAAATTTACCTCCATTAAGTTATGTTTAACAAGCGAGAAATTGATTCTGGTTTGAAAATGGAGGCGATCGGATGAGATGGAGGCAATTGGTATGACGATGCGATATACGAACGCTACAAACATGATGGAAGCTGATACATATAGACATTTTCATCGGGATAGAGCAACATTTGTGTTTCCTATAATACCCGTGCCCTTTTAAGTTAAGATACCCCTTCCCCTACAAGTTTCTATTTATTTACAAAAATGTCACAATTCATCTTGGCCATCCTTTTTTTTCGATCTAATGCTCCACTTTTAGTTCTCAGGTTCTCGGAAAACTATAAGTTCTCAAATGATCCTTCCTCTCTATCTCTCTCTCTCTCTCTCTATATATATATATATATATATATATATATATATATATATATATATATATATATATATGAATGCCCTAAACTGATAAACTAATTTGTAATATGTAATCTAACAACAAAAGATGCGAGTTACGGTGAACCTAACCGCAAAAGAAGTTGTAGGAAATAGTAGGCATTGCTAATGTTGGGAAGTTGCAAGCACGACTGACGAATTTGTAGTCACCACCACCGGCGTTAGGGATCTATAGCCACCATCGACAAAGTTGTAAGAAGTTGTAGACACTATCGACATCGCAAGAAAGACAAGAGTTATAGGCATTTTCGGTGTCGCACAGTCAAGGAGATTTGTAGGCGGAGTCGAGGGAAGGAAGTAGTAAATGTCGATGGTAGGCGTTGAAAAGAGAAACCACAAAGAATGAGTGCTTTAGTCGATCATGATAAAAAAAAGTTATTGTTCAAAAAAAGTTTCAAACTTTGACTTTTATGTTGACTTATGTCGATCGTCTTTGAATGACATGAATACTTGCACTTTTAACTGGATTAAGCATACTTCTAATTTAAAAAATGTTGGATTGACATAAATGTCCCCCGTGACATTTTTTTTCAAGTAATTAGCTTGGGTTTCTTGGGTTCCTTGGGTTCCTAGTGGGTTTGGCTTTTAGTGTATTTGGTGTTATCCTATTGCAGCAAAGTGTGTGTTTGGTGTGTCTTTTGATACTTTGAGTAGACTCCTACTAGGGTTCTTGCTACGACAGGGTAGTCTTCAAGTCGTTTATGTTTGGTGTGTGTTTTTATTCTTAGGGCAGTCTTCATGTGGCGTTGGGGGGGGGGAGGCTTTGATTTTTATGGTGTGTGTGGGTATTTTTTTTGTTTATCACTTTCCTACATTCTTTTCTAGATTATGTGTTGACCACGTTACAAATAGCTTTTCTTAATGTATTCTGTCACAACTAGCATTTTTAGCTAGGAAATTCTATCCTCATATAAACATCATCCATTGTAAAAGCATGTACTCTAAGTGAATACAATACTCTATCCTCGTTCAAGATACACCTCATATGTTCAACTAAGGGTTGGAAACCTTAGCAATCCCGGTCCAAGTTCCTTATGAACTAAAATTCTCCTATTGGGCCTAGAAGCCCTAAGTGGGCTCTAAATAGACCACATTCATAAAACTTTAGTATTTGGGCCATGTGGACCTAAAATAATCCATCTTATCTCTAATGAGCCTTGTTGGGCCATAAAAGACTTCATTTGCCCCAATGGGCCGAAATTTTTTTTTTTTTTTTGTGCTTTATAATTTCGAGTAAGGACCAAGATAAGGCCCAAACTCCTCCATGATTACTCCATTGTGGC
The DNA here is from genome assembly GCF_051521515.1 of Lactuca serriola. Classification (NCBI taxonomy): domain Eukaryota; kingdom Viridiplantae; phylum Streptophyta; class Magnoliopsida; order Asterales; family Asteraceae; genus Lactuca; species Lactuca serriola. The sequence continues at coordinate 159,550,784 of NC_136416.1, read as the reverse complement.
CCAAATGAAGAAAGAAGGGAATTAATGAGCAATGGACACATCACATTTACATGGTGGACTTCAATGCAAATTAACCATTAGGTAATATCCAAATCTCATACATCTAGGTAACCATCACATCCTCTCTCCCCCTCTCTTCTTATTTTCGGCCAACACACCTTCTCACCACCTCATTCTCTCAAAAATCTTTCAAGAAAACCCTCTCAACCATCAAGAACACCCTCCTTTCCTTCCATTCAAAATTTCGAAGATCTAGGGTGTTTTCAAGAGGATTCTTCACCAAAATCGTCATTTTTGGTAAGTTTTTCATTAGATCTATGATTTCACTCCTTGATCTACTAAAAAATCTCCTCTTACACCATACTTTTGTGAATCATACTCTTATAGCACCATAGAGCTCGAAAATCATCTCCATAACACATCTAGGGTCGAGATCTCTTCACTTCTTCATCAAAACCGACTTCCAAACCCCAAGGTGAGATTCATACCCCTATTTTCTGTTTTTATGAGTTTTGTGGGGGGGGGGGGAATACAAGTGAAAGTGTAGATCTATATGTGTTTGTATGCCTTGTATGATTTCCATGCTTATATGTATGCTTATATGTGTTTTAATGTTGGATCTAGCCATTAAACCCCTCAAAACCGAGATATAACTTATGTTTTATGATTTTAGCTTCAAATATATTTCTACATATAAAGTGATACAAGAAAAATAGCTAAGTGGTTAGCAACAATTTTCTTTAAGCTAAAAACACACATTTTGGGCCAAAAATGTGAAAAATACAAAATTAAGGGCCCAAATTGACATTTCACAGATTCTGATGGATGAAATGTGCCAAAACAGTTTCCATAAAACTATTTCTGGAATTATATTCAATTAGAGGATTAAAAACATAAATTTCAAGCTTATTGGGCTAAAAATGAAAATTTCGGCCCAAGGAGGCCCATTATGCGAATTTTTCTGTTTTGAAGGGCCAAAACTGTGAATTTCTGTAAAACAGTGGACTATAAGTGTCCCAAATCCTTTTCAAAGGTTTAAAATGCTTTTTAAATTTAAAAAGGACCAAAGTTGCAAAAAATTTTCCAATTTGGGCCAAAATTGTCAAAATTGCGAAAAGAAGGGCTAAAACCGAGAAAAACTGCATTTTCAGGGACTTAAACTGTTTTCTATGAAAAATATGCTGGAAAATATCAATTTCAATAATTTTTGGTGTCAAAATGTCAAGAAAAATAGTTTAAGGACCAAACCGGGAAACATTACAATAAAAGGGTTAAAAATGTAAATTTTACAAATAATGAGGGGCTGAAAACAGAAATATTTCAAGGCTAATTCAATATGTACAATTTGATCAAATAATGACACCTCGACTATCAACGAAATACAACTCATTACAATACCAAAAGTCGTTGTTAAACGAATTGGCTCGGTCTCGAGCCACTGGAAATCTACAACTACTAACTCTTCGACACTACGAATCATACAAATAACGTTTGGTAATACATATACATACGAGTGTGCACAGACGTCTACGCACCATCTCCGGGCCCCAAAAGTGTAAAATCTTGTTTGTTGGGCCTAGCTAGCCCAATGACCTGATCTTAAGGCCCGAAGACACTTATTTTCTACGAAGTGCTGAGTTTCACCGACTTGGCACAACGTGGAGTGACTTTCAATGGCTTGTACCACTGGTCCCCAAGGGTCCTTGGTATTGCTAGAAGAGTCTGCATATTTTACGAGGCGGGTCAGGGACCCCTCGCACGCATATTTTCCCCAACCGGTTAATGGAGTCACCGGGGTCTTCGTGACCTCTTTCTCTTCGGATGTGGGACTACACCTTGTCCGGGCGATTGGATAACGCGATTAGTACTGACGACGCCTTCGGGAATCGTTGGTATATCTACAAACTGGGCGTTTGCGTAACGCGGGTTTGTAGTAAATAATCCTGCTCGAGAACCTTCCAACGTCGCCTGGGACTGACACTGCTATCTTCGTAATGGTTTCAACGCAACTTAATGGATTCCAAAGGAACTAGGGGAACATCGGGTTTCCCTAGGGTTTTCAATACATACAAATTTGAAATGCATACATCTTCAATGAACATTTTTTTTACAAGTATAGAAACAAACAAGCATACCTATGGATCTTCACAAACGTTTTCAAAAGCTTTTCTTTTCAGAAAATATCGGATTTTCTGGTGGTTTTTCAAACAATACAAACATTCGATTTCAAACACTACTTATGAACTCACCAACATTTCATATGTTGACGTTTTTCAAAATACTTGTATTCTCAGGGAACTAGTGAACCAAAGGAAATCATATTCAGTGACGGCTTGCAGTTTATTTTCGAACCGAACAATTTAATTTTTGTTGGAATGTAATGTTTAACAATGTATGACATGTAAACGCTACTGGTTGTACTATATTAATGAATGGTGACGAATGTTGTTATGTTTCACATATCTTCAATGTTATGGTATTCAATTGAGTCACGACAGCCCCCGGACGTTTCCGCCGTCTGGTTCGGGGGTGTGACAGGTTGGTATCAGAGCTTTGTTTATAGTGAACTAGCATGTCGAGCCACACATTGATATGCAACTATAAACCAAAAGAGGGACTAACATAACTCTGAACAAAACAAATAAATAAAACACCCTTGCTTGCATTAGGAATAGGAACCTAACACCGAACCAAACAATATAATGCTAGTATCTCGGGTAATTCAGGACTGTTCTTAGTTGTATCAAGGAGCGGATGTAGCCTGATCAACTACATTCCCTCCAAGGTACAACCATCACATGTCGTGAAGAGATCGTGATAACTAGGAACCTAAAATCATACCCCTTAATCTCCAAGAAGAGAACCTCAACTGAATCTATGCAATAGTCGTAGAGCTATAGGAGTAATTGGTATGCTATTTGTTTCTAGTATTCATGACCCATCGTGCAATACGCTATAGACGAGTATCATTAGCCAGGAAACCCTATCACCCTAGTCAAGGAATAGTCGGGTGGTCGACCCAGAGGAAGAACCCCATGAGGGACACGAAGTAGAACTCGCAGGTGAACCCGCTGAGTCAATAGTGGACCTCGAAGAGGAAGAGCCGGAGGCAGTGACGATGACGACACGGATGTAGAATCCAATGACATCAATCCTCCATGTAAATCCAGGGCACCGACTTATAGAGTGGGCCCCGGTGACCCCATGCCCCCTCGGGCACCCGATATATGGGGATAAAGTCACCAGTAAGGAATACTACCACACCACGGTAAGAGCTGAGGTCTCTTTAATTTTAGCCACAGAGGACCAGCTGACCAGGCCCTCCCAGTCGTGGTGCGACGCACTCGAGGTATCGATAACCAAGCTCAGGACACCCCAAATCAAACGAAACCAATGTGGTTTGTTATTAAGAGGGATGAAAGGAAAACACGGGAAGTGAATGGAGACTCTCGAGCGAGACAGTTAGTTTGGGAGGCACGCCTACGAGATACCGAGCAACAAGTAGCTCGTCTCCGAGGTGCATCCACTTCATCAGCATCACCACCAGACACTTCTCACCACGACTAAGATCAGCCTTTTCTAATTTCCCCTACTATCCGACATGACTCTCTTTTGTGTACTAAGATGGTACATACCCCTGAAACAATTATGTGTTATATTTATTTCATATTACTGCAAAGACTCAATTATATGCACAAGCGAACCCTCGGAACCACTAGATACTTAAGGATCTCGAAACTAAAACAACCCATATAATCTAAGGATAGACGTAACAATCGTGCCAAATCCGTGATTACCTATTACCGCAAATACATCATAGGGATGTAGATGGAGGCAGTAAGAAGTATACGACAAGATGCGAAAATTTATAGAGTACAACCAGGAATGACGATCATTACTTACGATCTGGGTTATCAATGTGCATCTGGAAAATGCCACCCCGCAAGAATAACAAGCGCAACCGCGAGACACCACTCCTGCAGATGGACCCTGCTACATTTCAAGCTGCTGTAATGGCAGCAGTAACCGCTGCCATGGCACAGATCAATGCAAACAACCCAAATGGAGGCAGGAATAGCATTGACAACTCCAGCCAAAGGAACAAACATGGAAACCAACAAGTGACAACCTGTCATGGAACTCCAAACCCCAAGCTTAAGAGCAGGAAGCTGAGGTCTGAAGGTAAGAGAAAGGGACAACACACTCAAGGGTTCTCAAGGGAGCAACGTGTTGTTCATGCGACCACGACCCCTATTACACCAGCAGCCAGGAGACCATATGCTGGAAACCTTCCAAAATGCAACCAGTGCAAATTCCATCATAATGGAGCCTGCAGGGAGATGCATTGCAACAAATGCAACTGAAAGAATCACATCGCCAAATTCTGTAGAACTTATCCATGCCAGAATCGTCAGCCAAATGAAAACGACAACGATCGCAACAACCCTAACAACAACACCAATGATGAAACCAGTCGCACTTGCTATAGGTGTGGAGGAACTGGTCACATCAGGCGCAATTGCCCTAGGGATAACAATCAAGGAGCAAAAGGATCAGAAATGGTCCTGACCTTGGGTCAAGGCGAAGCAATCCAAAACCCAACGGTTGTTACTGGTATGTTCCCACTTGACAACTCTTTCGCTTACCTCTTATTCAATGGTAAATCCGAGTGAAGTTTCAGTTAGTAACAAATTCAAACACTTACTAAAACAACATCCCCAAAGCTAAGCTTAGCCTTTTCAATGGACATGGCCAATGGGGAAAAATGATTTAATCTAGGGTACTCATGTGGAGTACGCCTTAATACTAAACGACCATTCATTACAAATAGATTTCATGCCAGTAAATATTAGGGGTTTTAATGTAATAATCGTCATGGCTGGGTAAGCCCCCACTGTGCTGATACTATGTGCCGCGAGAAGGCCGTTTGCCTTCACCTCCCTAATCACGAAAACTCTAATAATCCATGGTGATAAACCTGGCGCTAATCCTCTTCCTATCTCGTGCATCAAGGCAAAGAAGTGCCTGCACCAGAAGAACTACGTACTCCTCACTCATGTTGTGGACAAAATCAAAGAAGAGGTAGGCATGCAGAGTATTCCAGTAGCTTGTGATTTTCCCAAATGTGTTTCCTAAGGAACTTTCGGAATACCCCAGAGAGACGGGTTGAATTTCGAATCAACCTCATATCGGTAACCACATCAATTGCCCATTTCACCCTATAGGTTGACTCCCGCCAAAAATTCACAAGTTATCCTGTCAACTGAGTAGAATTGTTGCGCAAGGGATTCATTAGACCAAGCTTCTCATCCTAGAGAGCTCCGGTCTTGTTTTTCAATAAGACAGATCCTTCCGAAGGTACATTGATTTTAGGAAATTGAACAATCTCCCTATTAAAAGTCGATACCTACTTCCACAGACTGACGATCTATTTGGCCAGCTCCAAGAAGCTCGTTACTTATCTAAAATATATCTAAGAATCGGTTATCATCAACTCTGAGTCCGAGAAGGCGACATTTCAAATCTGCATTCCGAACTCGTCGCGACCATCTCAAATTCATTATGATACCCTTCGGTCCAACGAATGCTCCCACGGTATTCATGGACCCTACAAACCGAGTTTTCCCAACCATTCCTAGTCGTCCTTTTCATTATTTTCATCAATAACATACTCATCTACTCTCAAGGCAAGAACAAAACACTATCAACATCCATGACCAGCCTTGAAAGCATCAAAGCTGGAGAATATCGAATGAAAGCACTGCATGGATGGATAAAACTCTCGAAGTCGAAGGACGAAGCTTGTTGTTATAAGAGTTAAGTTGGGCATTAGTTGGGTGATCGTCGATAGGCTAACCCAATCTGCCCATTTCCTGCCAATACGAAAATCGAACAAGATGGAAGGATTAGCTTGGATCTATATCCAGGAGATCATGAGACTCCATGAAATATCGGTATCTACTATCTCAGATCGAGATAACAGATTTTCTTTAAGGCTATGGCAATCACTTCAGAGGGCTATGGGAACATCACTAGACATAAGCGTTGCTTACCATCTTCAAACCAATCGCCAAAGTGAACGAACCATTTGACCACTCAAATTCATACTACAAGTCTAGGTGTTTGAGTTCAACAAGTCAGGGGATACCCGGTTTCCCTTGACTAAATTCTCGTACAATGACAACTATCGCACGAGCATCAAGAATGCTCCTTTCAAAAAAAAAACCCTTTATAGTCATAAATGCATATCACTTGGTGGTACTCTCATGAGACCAGAAACCACTAACAAAACAACAGAGAAGATAATCCAAAACAAAGCTGGACCTCAAGCATCGTGAGACCGATAAAGGAGCTCTGCTGACAAGCGACGTAATCCATTAGGATGGCAAGTCGGGGATCGCACATTATTAAAGGAATCACCTGGGAATTGAATGACTCGCTTTATGAACCAAGAAAACTAAACCCACGATGCGCTGGACTGTTCGAGATTCTTGCTCGAATTGGTCCAAAGACATATAGGCTGTAGCTGCCTGTAGAGCTCAGCAACGTGAACCCTGTGTTCTGTGTCTTGAATCTGAAAAGGATATATATCAGATGACACTCATATCATTCCTTTACGAGAAATCGGAGTAAGCGAGAATCTCATGTTCGTCAAAGAACCAGTCAAGGTATTGGGTAGGGAAGTAGAACATACAAAACAAAGCCCTATTATGATTGTGAAGGTTCCATGGAACGCTAAGCGTGGACCGAAATTCACATGGGAGACGTGCAGATCAGATGAAGTGCCTATTCTCTCATTCGCAAACCTATGCTTAGAAAGAATTTCGGGACGAAATTCCCTCTAACGGGGGGATGATGTCACAACTAGCATTTTTAGCTAGGAAATTCTATCCTCATATAAACATCATCCATTGTAAAAGCATGTACTCTAAGTGAATACAATACTCTATCCTCGTTCAAGATACACCTCATATGTTCAACTAAGGGTTGGAAACCTTAGCAATCCCGGTCCAAGTTCCTTATGAACTAAAATTCTCCTATTGGGCCTAGAAGCCCTAAGTGGGCTCTAAATAGACCACATTCATAAAACTTTAGTATTTGGGCCATGTGGACCTAAAATAATCCATCTTATCTCTAATGAGCCTTGTTGGGCCATAAAAGACTTCATTTGCCCCAATGGGCCGAAATTTTTTTTTTTTTTTTTGTGCTTTATAATTTCGAGTAAGGACCAAGATAAGGCCCAAACTCCTCCATGATTACTCCATTTCGGCCCAAATGAAGAAAGAAGGGAATTAATGAGCAATGGACACATCACATTTACATGGTGGACTTCAATGCAAATTAACCATTAGGTAATATCCAAATCTCATACATCTAGGTAACCATCACATCCTCTCTCCCCCTCTCTTCTTATTTTCGGCCAACACACCTTCTCACCACCTCATTCTCTCAAAAATCTTTCAAGAAAACCCTCTCAACCATCAAGAACACCCTCCTTTCCTTCCATTCAAAATTTCGAAGATCTAGGGTGTTTTCAAGAGGATTCTTCACCAAAATCGTCATTTTTGGTAAGTTTTTCATTAGATCTATGATTTCACTCCTTGATCTACTCAAAAATCTCCTCTTACACCATACTTTCGTGAATCATACTCTTATAGCACCATAGAGCTCGAAAATCATCTCCATAACACATCTAGGGTCGAGATCTCTTCACTTCTTCATCAAAACCGACTTCCAAACCCCAAGGTGAGATTCATACCCCTATTTTCTGTTTTTATGAGTTTTGTGGGGGGGGGGGAATACAAGTGAAAGTGTAGATCTATATGTGTTTGTATGCCTTGTATGATTTCCATGCTTATATGTATGCTTATATGTGTTTTAATGTTGGATCTAGCCATTAAACCCCTCAAAACCGAGATATAACTTATGTTTTATGATTTTAGCTTCAAATATATTTCTACATATAAAGTGATACAAGAAAAATAGCTAAGTGGTTAGCAACAATTTTCTTTAAGCTAAAAACACACATTTTGGGCCAAAAATGTGAAAAATACAAAATTAAGGGCCCAAATTGACATTTCACAGATTCTGATGGATGAAATGTGCCAAAACAGTTTCCATAAAACTATTTCTGGAATTATATTCAATTAGAGGATTAAAAACATAAATTTCAAGCTTATTGGGCTAAAAATGAAAATTTCGGCCCAAGGAGGCCCATTATGCGAATTTTTCTGTTTTGAAGGGCCAAAACTGTGAATTTCTGTAAAACAGTGGACTATAAGTGTCCCAAATCCTTTTCAAAGGTTTAAAATGCTTTTTAAATTTAAAAAGGACCAAAGTTGCAAAAATTTTTCCAATTTGGGCCAAAATTGTCAAAATTGCGAAAAGAAGGGCTAAAACCGAGAAAAACTGCATTTTCAGGGACTTAAACTGTTTTCTATGAAAAATATGCTGGAAAATATCAATTTCAATAATTTTTGGTGTCAAAATGTCAAGAAAAATAGTTTAAGGACCAAACCGGGAAACATTACAATAAAAGGGTTAAAAATGTAAATTTTACAAATAATGAGGGGCTGAAAATAGAAATATTTCAAGGCTAATTCAATATGTACAATTTGATCAAATAATGACACCTCGACTATCAACGAAATACAACTCATTACAATACCAAAAGTCGTTGTTAAACGAATTGGCTCGGTCTCGAGCCAATGGAAATCTACAACTACTAACTCTTCGACACTACGAATCATACAAATAACGTTTGGTAATACATATACATACGAGTGTGCACAGACGTCTACGCACCATCTCCGGGCCCCAAAAGTGTAAAATCTTGTTTGTTGGGCCTAGCTAGCCCAATGACCTGATCTTAAGGCCCGAAGACACTTATTTTCTACGAAGTGCTGATTTTCACCGACTTGGCACAACGTGGAGTGACTTTCAATGGCTTGTACCACTGGTCCCCAAGGGTCCTTGGTATTGCTAGAAGAGTCTGCATATTTTACGATGCGGGTCGGGGACCCCTCGCACGCATATTTTCCCCAACCGGTTAATGGAGTCACCGGGGTCTTCGTGACCTCTTTCTCTTCGGATGTGGGACTACACCTTGTCCGGGCGATTGGATAACGCGATTAGTACTGACGACGCCTTCGGGAATCGTTGGTATATCTACAAACTGGGCGTTTGCGTAACGCGGGTTTGTAGTAAATAATCCTGCTCGAGAACCTTCCAACGTCGCCTGGGACTGACACTGCTATCTTCGTAATGGTTTCAACGCAACTTAATGGATTCCAAAGGAACTAGGGGAACATCGGGTTTCCCTAGGGTTTTCAATACATACAAATTTGAAATGCATACATCTTCAATGAACATTTTTTTTACAAGTATAGAAACAAACAAGCATACCTATGGATCTTCACAAACGTTTTCAAAAGCTTTTCTTTTCAGAAAATATCGGATTTTCTGGTGGTTTTTCAAATAATACAAACATTCGATTTCAAACACTACTTATGAACTCACCAACATTTCATATGTTGACGTTTTTCAAAATACTTGTATTCTCAGGGAACTAGTGAACCAAAGGAAATCATATTCAGTGACGGCTTGCAGTTTATTTTCGAACCGAACAATTTAATTTTTGTTGGAATGTAATGTTTAACAATGTATGACATGTAAACGCTACTGGTTGTACTATATTAATGAATGGTGACGAATGTTGTTATGTTTCACATATCTTCAATGTTATGGTATTCAATTGAGTCACGACAGCCCCCGGACGTTTCCGCCGTCTGGTTCGGGGGTGTGACATATTCTACTTTTATGGTGGTTACTATGGTGGGCACGTTCTACACCGAATTGGTTGTGTCATTGTGTTTTTGCATGTATGTTATATGTTGGTCATTTTTGCCCTTGCTTCATGCGGTTGGTTACTTGTTGCTGATTTTATAGTGCTTTTACATTTCATGGTTCATTTTTGTTGTTCTTTGCTACTAGAGAGGTTTTAAGCAGATTGTCCTATTTTGCTACATTTAATGACCTTTTTTACCCCTAATTTTTCTATATCTGATGTTTCTTCTTACGTTATGGATTTTTGTTACATGAGGGTGGTTGTCTGTATGTGTTGATGTCTCCTAGGGTGGTGTGTTTTTCCTTTTTACTGGTGTGGACACTTTTGCCCTTGTTTGCTCTTAACCCTCTCGGTGTTCTTTTTTGATTTTGCTAGTTGATATTATTGCTATTTTTGGTGGTTGAAATTCATATTTCCTGTTACTTTGGTTCCCTCTCTTGTGATTTTTAGATCTTTTAACTTTCTTGTTTTAATTGTTTGTAGTTGCTTGTTAACTTTTTGAATTTTGAACTGATTTTTCTTTGTCCAAGTTCCTTTAACTTTTATTGATATTGTGTTGTCGTTCAATATCTTCAATTCATCAATATTAAACTAAACCCCAACAAGCATATAGAAGACACATAACAAAACATAAGAAGGAATTTGTCCTAACACAAGCATTCTATCATGCAATCCTAATCGTATCATTAACCTAACGTTTAGCATGCATAGTATACTATAGCATTAACATATCAAAGATGTATGGATATTCTAAGAATTATTTACTTGAGCTCTGGCTGATTACACGCATCACACTTTTTCTTTTATAAAATCGTTTTAGAAAAACATTTTTATCAAAAGAATCTTTTAGTCCTTGGTTTAATTTCATACACACCTCGTGCAAGTCCAAATCCCTTAAACCAAATAAGTAATACAATGAGACGATTGAACAAAATCAAAGAACTAAAACTCAATTATCTAAAGTCTCATAGAATCAGCTACATGAACCACCTAAACTAAATATGTGTCAAATCTCAGTCTATAACCACTAGTTTGACCAAAAGTCAAATTGATCAAAAAGTCAATGTTCAGCAGTCAAAGTCAGTGATCAACGGTCAAAGTCAGCGATCAACAGTCAACTAGTACCCCTAAGATGGGCCACCTTTTGGATATGTTGAACCTTTTATAATCAAGGTGTGCCACTATTGAGTGCTCGTAGGGGGCATGATTCGCCACACATGTTCATGGTTCACCATTATGGATCTCGATGTGCCACTCAAGTTATTACGTGCGCTACGATGATCAAGGTAGTCCATGATAAGTTTTATATGCATCTATACACTATTATTTGTGTAACATCCGTATTCCAAAGTGGAATGCCTTTAAAGGATCACATCTGAAAGACTAAACACCAGAAAATTAGAGAGAGGAGAATAACTTGTAAAACTCGAAATATTTTAGTACAATGAGGCTTGGGACAAAATCAATGAAGTTTAGGAGGGTCTATTTATAGCTGAGAAAACCTATAGAGAAATTAGATTTGAACTGATTAAATAATTATATTTAATTATAATTAAAATTCCTACCTTATATGTGATGGGTTTTAGTCATAAGAACATCCTATGTGCTCATACAAACCCTAATGCTTGGATCTAGGTTTCTCTATTGTACATACAATTTATCCAAGACTATAAACCCTAGATCTAGCATATGATAAACAATATAACATATAATTAGGGTTTAGATCATACCTTGATTGTTATGTAGCAATAACAATCCCAAATCCTCCTTGTATTGACTTTAGAAAGCTTAGAGTCACAAATGTCACTCCTCTAATGGTTCACAAACACCAAGAGCAAGAGGATGAAGAGGAGAGATGAAGGAGGCTGTCCAAAACGTGTACAAACCCTAGAAGGAGTCTTGGTCACGTTTTTTGGGGCATAAGGGCTCTATATATAGTGAGACTATTAGGGTTTTCTAACAAGGAAACCCTAATTTGGATGCTTAAGCCCTAAGCAACCCATGGACTCCTTTCCTTAAAGGCCTTGGACGATTTCTAATGGATTTCCCCATAGAATTCGTCCAACCTTATAATATAAGGCAATCCATATCCTAATTGCAATTATCTTATAATTACAATTACAGTCCCTTAAGTTTAATTAATCTCTTTTAGTCACAAACTTAATTCTTATTAATTCTTGACTAATATTAATTAAACAATATGATTTCTCCTTTAATATATTATTCTCATAAAATATTAATAAATCATATTTAATCCTTTCTCTCCATAATTCATCCTATCAAGTTGCTTTGGTGAAGGCAGCCCAAAAGGACCATGCACCATCAGGTCAAGTTCATACCAAAATAGTTATGGACTTAGACATTAATCCAACAGTCTCCCACTTGGATAAGTCTAATAACTATTCTGCATATGACTTCAGATCCTGATCTGCAATCGTAGCTTTCCAAAGCCGCTGTCAACTCTGATCTTATCAGATACGTGTGTCCTTTAGATAAGGGATCATATATTCTTCCATTCTAGATATCGTAAGACATGATTTCTAATCATTCTCTCTATACTATTTCTCGACTTCCGATTTATGACGACTGACTAATTGAACAAATCAAATTAGCCCTAGCCCGGCCGAGCATTTACGTTTGTCATCACTAAATCATCGAGGGGCCCAAAGATATTGCTTTTATCCTTCTTTGGATAAAAGGAATGGATAAACTTTGATTCAATGCTCGCTTGCACTCACTCACCAAATCACACACAACAATATGTTTTATGACACCAAGTTACTGGTGCGTTTACATATTATCAATGTGCAACTGATTTGCAAGATATAACTCACACATCTCGGTTTCAAGAATATAAGATGTTATCGTGTCACCAATCACTCGTGATACAATTCATGGAGTGATACAAGCGAGCGTGGGTTTAATCCAATGCTCAAATCATATTCATAAGCACTCATGAACGTTGCAGCAAACATTTGCTTACGTCTAATGCTCTTTAGACAGTCCACACACCAATTCATGACAATCTTCATTCATACCTACTTCCAACATATAAACGACTGTGGCCCGTTCGAATAATTTGACTGTTCTCAACCAATTAAATTATTCAGGAAGTCAAAACATGCAAAGTGAAACACAAGAATAATACTAATCCCATATGGCCTCAAACCTTTGAGTATAAATAAAACACCTTTTATTTATCACCATATCAATTACTCATTATTTGTTGTTTCGGGTAATCAACTTCTTACTTGAATTATTACACTTGTCCCATGCTCTCAGCATGCACACAATGTTTACCTATGGTTCTTACTTTGTGAAATAGATCAAATGAACACATTTCCAATCATACTCATTTCACAACTCCAAATCCTTTTCCATAAGTGAAAGAATATCAAATTCTTGCCACTTTATGGAATATGCTAGATTCTAACATTTTATGCAATGATCCTTTCGAAATGTCATGGCACAAAAGTCACAATGACTATTGCCAATGAAATCACAAAGTCCTCTATCGGAGATTGTTATAAGACAATTCCTTAGATATGATGTCTCTCACTCAATGTACATTCCTTTGAACATCCTTTTGCATAAAAGTTTCTAATCTAGACATAGATTTTCAATATTCAATTCTCAATATGGATACGTTTCCATATTTTCCATATGAAAACTCATTCTTAATAGAATCTAATCTATTCATAATAATGTCGATATGGTCCATCCAATACTATACTTCCAACTACTCATAAGCGACCAATCCTCGGCGAACTTTGGATTGTCCTTTGATAGTTGTTTAATTATCTTAGTCAAAACCGATTCTTGTCCTTTTTCCCTCTAAATGAGTTAGACAATTGGAAAATTTTAGAATGGTCAAATATTATATCATTTGCAATCGATCCTATACCTGAAGCATATGGGACACGATGCATAATGTCTTACATAAAGATTTGATACTTTATCAATCTTCTGCCATAATATTTTATGTGTTATGTTCTCAAAATTCGAACTATGAAGAGGAATGTCGTAATCATAATCGAAATTTGAGAACACACTATGTATCCTTGACTAAATTATTAACATTCCACAACCTAGGCCTTTAGATTTTAAATGAAGCATAATATTCTCTCCCTTAATTATAGCAAAACAATTTTTTTTTCAACTCTTGCAACTTTGCAAAGTATAACTATTGTTTTCTATAATTAACAATACTTTCCATAATAATCATATAATCATAACATTTATGCTCCCACTATCATGATTATTATTATAAAACATAACACTTATGCTCCCACTAGCTTTGACATGTATTCAGAAACAGCTTAACTTTCAGAAAAACAATACTCATTGAATTTCTTAAGTTTATGTACCTAATGCTTTGATAATCCTTTATCTAAGCTTATACACCTTTCCCTTAGATAGCTCATATGTGTGTCTAAACAATTCAGACTAATTGCCAAACCTCACAATTCAAATCATGGAAAGGGATACCGTAACCATAATCGAATTCGAGAATACAATTTTCATAATCACTATCTTCTTAAAATCATTCTTAGTGAAAGCATTTCCTCACATTCATTTTCACGAAGGAGGGAATCTTATGACACTTAGCTTTTAATGGTGTATGTGTTCCTATCCATGTGAATTTTTCAAAACCAAAGTTTGCGACAAATTCAAACTCATATGGACCGAACTTTCTTAATCTTGATTTCTTGCCTTATGGTAACACAGCTGCCCACCATGTCTTCCAAGCAGTTAATTGGCTCACCCTTTCCTATCAATGTACTTTCCATTGATCAAGGTGCCTGCCTTTCATGCGTTCAATTGAGAACTCATAGAACTCACATGCATAATTAACTCAATTGGAACATCACAGAAACAAAACAGTTTCAACACGATAGGTTGTAAACCTCAACTTGTGTACTAGTGATGATCGATAAGGTTTATTTTGATTTGTTCTTGAAACCTATGAAGACCATTAAGACTCCCACTGACTCCTTGACATATAAGATTCTTTTGTCAATAAACATTTCTTGACAACAAATATTCAAGAGTTAGTGTAGTTTTTATCAAAACACTTCATAAATTGGTCCTAGTTGGTTTTTGTCTTATCCAAGACATCAGAACTTTCCACATTTGATGAATGTTATAAACCTTCCTAATACTTGTCACTCAATGTCACAATCTTAACTCTAAGACTTGTTTTGGAACAAAGTATGATTGACTTGTTGATTTAACCATTTCTTCAATTCTTGATTCCTCTTCTTAGACATATAGTTGTACTAAGACTCACTTAGAGGGTCAATTGAGATATGGTTCTTAATCATTAAGAACTATCATAAAGCATAAAAGGCACTCTCCCTTCTTCTTAGAATGGAGAAACTTTTATCTTTCTGCCTACTTGATTCTTCTTATTCGTTCTGCTATTGATTTAAAAAATTTCAATCAATTCAGAATTACACTTAATCTTATAAGCATAATCATATTTACTAAACCTTTAGTAAATCATGATGAATATCTTTGTTACTCTTATGGTGGATTTGATCAACACGCAACTTTGTGTGCTCGATCTCCTAGTCCTTCACTTGACACTTTGTCAATGAATTAGTCTAATTTCCAAATATGAAATTTCTCATTCATCGTGCAACCAAGTTGCATGATTCCAAGTTTCTGTCTAATTGAAACTTGGGCGATGAGAAACTTTCCGTATTCGGTAAATTTTCGACATTTCCACAAATAACATAACTAAGAATCAAATCCATTATTGCTAATAATAGAAACATTTTATCATCAATTTTTCATACACGCCATTGCAAGGATAAATAAATAATATAAAATCAAAATTTATTTTATTGCGGAAAAATTTGTCCTTGCAATTCATTGAAAAACTATGCTAATACATCTTTCTTAGCAATCTAATTCTAACTCTAAGTAGTAGCTCAAGAATCTAATCTTTATGTAATGCGATCGAAATCCATTCCTTCACGGTTAGATTCTGCTCACTTCTTCCCTTAAGCTTCCTCTCTTTTCTTTGATCCTACAAAACATCATTTGTAATATTATCACATTATGTATTAAGAATCTAGAATAGGTGCCTAAAAAAGTTAGTCAACAGATTTTACTTAAAGCAGAGCCATACGTTTTGACTCTCCCATTTCTTAGATCTCTTAGGTAAATAGGGCAGCTTCGTCTCCAATGCCCCTTCTCTAGGCAATAAAAGCAAATTGACTCTTTTGGAACAGGCATGGAACTACTTCAGACATTGCCTTTCTCTTATGATCAAACTTTTTGATCATAGCACGTCTTTCGTTGCCATTGTCTATATCCATAGAGGTCTTGAAGGCAAATTCACCAATCAACTTTGCTTTTCTATTGCGCCAAACCATTGCTGATTCAGCAGCAATAAGCATATAGGTGAGATCTATAAGGGTCACGTCGCAGTTCATCATATAGTACTCTCTTACGAACTCACTATATGAGTTAGGAAGTGATTGAAGAACCCGGTCAACAGCCATCTCCTCACAGACAACGGATCCCAACATTCTTAACCTGTCAATGTGTGACTTCATCCCTAGGACGTGTGCACACACCGACTTTCCTTCTTTATGTTTACTTGCCAAAAGGGCTTGAGTGAGCTTGAACTTTTCAAGTCTTCGAACTTGTGGGTTAGGGAGAATAATTAGAGGAGGTGGATGAAGTGAAGCATGATCTCTTGTTCCTCGATCGAATCGTGGAATATCATATTCATGTGGAAAGCTTGTTCCACGGGATTTGGGAATACCATAGTTGTCATACTTTGACATCTACATAACGAGAGAAAACGAATTCAAGTTAGTTGATTGATTGAGTCCTTAGTAAATCACCCAAATGAGATACTAAGGCTAGGACCCAACACAATACGCTACAACCTAGAAAAGGGATGCCGTAATCTAGTTGCAGAATATTTGAAGGTAAGTGAATGACGATTCACTAATTTCCACCATGAAAACGAAAAAGAAATTTAAGTTTTAAATCTATGAAAACTCCTAGATCCTTTGAGATTCATTGAACATTTCAATGGCATGTTTAAATCTCGATATTCCCCTCTAGTTTGTGACTGGGATGCCGAGGATCACAAAGCGGGTGTGAATAACCATGAAAACTTACATGGTGCCCCCACATGTTACAATCACCTATTCGATGTGCCGGTAAACCACACATGCTCCACCGAACTTGAGTCACCCTTTGCTACCTTTGCTTAGAACCATTTAGTGTGCCGGTAAACCACACACGCTCCACTAACGTCTTCGCAAGGGCACAAAGTGTAATTTCATGGAATTGCATCAATTCACTTTTGCCTAAGTAACTAAGATTGGGAATTTGTAAAACATTTAGTTACTTTTGTACTTCATTATACTTATAATGGAAGGTTTTGTCCTATCCTACCCGTTCGGCTAACGACCCTCCACTAGTCAAGAGTGTGGTGGGTAAGAGTGGATACCCATTCAATCGCCATTTTATAGGCAATTTCCTTAAACACCCTTCATAGACCAGCTTCGTGAATGAGGCCTACTAACGGTAAGACTGACTTTACTCATACATATATATATAATGTTAGACTTTTTAATGTTATATATAGTATAGGGTGTATTTTACACTTTTTAAAATACTATGTGGTCAAATTTAACAATTATACCTTTAATTCAATTAAATTGTAAACCTAAACTTTTATGGATTTATTAAACCTCTTTTAATTATACACCTTAATTAATTAATAAAACCATAAGGGTGTGATTTGAACTTTTCAAAATATATTAGGGTTTTAGAATTTAACATTCCTAGATTAAACTTTTTAATCAACTTTTAAATTCCAAAACTTGAGGGAAAGTTTTGAAATATTTCAAAACATTTAGGGTTTAGAATTTAAATATACATCAAAATTAAACTTTTAATCAAAATTTAAATTCCAAAACTTGAGGGCAAGTTTTGAAACTTTTTCAAAACAGTAGGGTTTCAACTATTTAAATTTCAAAACTAAACTTTTGAGTTCAACTTTAAACTATAAAACCTAAAGGGGAAAATTGAAACTTTTCATAACACAAGGATCAAATAAAAAATAATATAAATTAAACAATTAATTTCATCATTATCTATATTTGACCTAATTTCAATTTCTTGCAAAATAAGTTACCTAATTAATACAAATAATCCAATCTTTATCATATAAGGAAGTTATTATCTAATCAATTGGTAATTATCTTGTGCTTTGGCAAGGATATTCATTAAGAAACAATAAAATTCATATTTTATAGGTTTAAAACGAATATGGTAATTATCCTTAAGCAAAACAGCAACAAAATCCGAAATTTCCTCTGTCTGACGCTCCGACTCGCCGAGTCACACTCTGGAACTCGCCGAGTAGGGCTGACTCGCCGAGTCTAAGAGGTGACTCGCCGAGTCAGGTCGAATAGTAAGCTAAAAAATGATTTTCAGTTACATAATGCATCAATACAATAGAAACCAATCAAGTCTCTGATACCACTGATGGGTTTTAGTCATAAGAACATCCTATGTGCTCATACAAACCCTAATGCTTGGATCTAGGTTTCTCTATTGTACATACAATTTATCCAAGACTATAAACCCTAGATCTAGCATATGATAAACAATATAACATATAATTAGGGTTTAGATCATACCTTGATTGTTATGTAGCAATAACAATCCCAAATCCTCCTTGTATTGACTTTAGAAAGCTTAGAGTCACAAATGCCACTCCTCTAATGGTTCACAAACACCAAGAGCAAGAGGATGAAGAGGAGAGGTGAAGGAGGCTGCCCAAAACATGTAATAACCCTATAAGGAGTCTTAGCCACGTTTTTGGGGCATAAGGGCTCTATATATAGTGAGGCTATTAGGGTTTTCTAACAAGGAAACCCTAATTTAGATGCTTA
This sequence comes from Lactuca serriola, assembly GCF_051521515.1. Lineage (NCBI taxonomy): Eukaryota > Viridiplantae > Streptophyta > Magnoliopsida > Asterales > Asteraceae > Lactuca > Lactuca serriola. The sequence continues at coordinate 159,532,007 of NC_136416.1, read as the reverse complement.
AGCCTTAAGCAACCCATGGACTCCTTTCCTTAAAGGCCTTGGAAGATTTCTAATGGGTTTCCCCATAGAATTCGTCCAGCCTTATAATATAAGGCAATCCATAGCCCAATTGCAATTATCTTATAATTATAATTCCAGTCCCTTAAGTTTAATTAATCTCTTTTAGTCACAAATTTAATTCTTATTAATTCTTGACTAATATTAATTAAACAATATGATTTCTCCTTTAATATATTATTCTCATAAAATATTAATAAATCATATTTAATCCTTTCTCTCTATAATTCATCCTATCAAGTTGCTTTGGTGAAGGCAACCCAAAAAGACCATGCACCATCGGGTCAAGTTCATACCAAAATAATTATGGACTTAGACATTAATCCAGCAATATGTAGTTATGGAAGAAATCTCTAAGGGATTTATCCCTTCAAAACCGTTCAACCCTTCTAGGAGACTGGGATTCCAGAGCACTCCATTTGTTCGACTATTAAAGAATTAACATTCATTCCCCGTACCTTAAAATAGTTTCATGGTCTATTTATAACTAATTTATCAAGTTATGATGAATTAATATACAATTTATCTCACTCTTTTGAATCATCTTATATCTATTTTCATGCTTTGATTGTTATGTTGTGTGATGGTACTTTGGGGGTACTCACTAAGCTTTGGCTTACAGTTTCAGTTTATTGTTTCAGGTACTTTAGAGGATCGTGGGAAAGCGAAGGCTTAATCATGCACATCCTCCTAGTTTCATGATATTGACTTTTGGGACACTCTAATACGATTTTACTTTTGAAATAATGGCTTGTATTGTAAACAATTATGGATAATGGTTGTTTTTGAAAATTTTAAATTTTTATGATTTTTGGAGTGTTACAAGTTGGTATCGCTCTTCAAGGTATAGACAAACAGTTCGACCTTAGAGAAGACGAAACACGATATTTAATGAACCAAATTTGGACCCCAAAGTTTGGTGATGCCAGGAGTTTAGTTTTAAACGAATCTCATAAATCAAGATACTCAATAGATCCTGGATCTGAAAAGATGTATCTTGATATCAAAAAGCTTTATAGGTGGCCCAATATAAAGGCGGAAATTCCCACATGTTTCAGTAAATGTTTGACCTGCTCCAAGGTCAAGGAAGAGTACCAGAGGCCATCTAGTCTACTACAACAAACGTCGATACCAGAATGGAAGTGGACACAAATAACAATAGACTTCATAACAAAACTACCAAAAACATCAAGTGGTTACCATACCATTTAGGTAGTGGTTGACCGTTTAACCAAGTTCGCTCACTTCTTAGCCATCAACAAATCTGATAAGATGGAAAAACTCACCAGGACCTATCTCAAAGAGATAGTCAGACTAAACGGCATACCAATATCTATCATCTCATACCAAGATAGTAGATTCACTTCTAGATTTTGGCAATCACTACAAAGGTCCTTAGGAACCAAACTCGACATGAGTACAACAGAACATCCCTAAACGGATGGCCAAAGCAAAAGAACAACACAAACTGTGGAAGATATGATCCATGCTTGTATGATAGACTTCGGTAATGTGTGGGATACTAATTTGCCATTGGTTGAATTCTCTTACAAAAATAACTATCACATTAGCATCAAGGCTGCTCCATTCGAGGCCTTGTACGAGCGCAAATGTCGATCTTTGCTATGCTGGGAAGAAGTTTGAGATACCCAACTACCTGGAAAACATATTGGGGATACACTAATTACTGGTCCAAAATCAATCAAGAAACAACGGCAAAGATTGTTCAGATAAAGGAACGGTTAAAAGCCACACGTAGTTAACATAAGAGTTATGCTGACATCAAACGTAAACCATTGGAATTCAAAGTAAGAGATTGTGCCCTTCTAAAGGTTTCTCCATGGAAGAGAGTCATCAAATTTGGAAAACAAGGAAAGTTAAACCCTCGTTACTATTGGATAACGTGTCTAAGTCCATAAATATATTTAGTATGTACTTGACCCGACTTGGCATGGTCTATTTGGGTTGCATCGACATCTCAACTGTTGGATAGACAAAATGAGAAAAAGGAAACTTATGATTTGTTAATATATTATAATTTCTAATATATTAATATGAAATCATATTATTTAATTAGTATTGATCAAGAATTAATTTGCAATTAATTTTGTGATCAACAAGAGACTAATTAAATATATGAGGATTGATTTGCAATCATTCATTCTTATATAGTGGGCTTATAGTTCATGATTCACTAAATTGGGCTAGGACCCATTGGGTGCTCCATGGATGCTCCATGGAGGTTATAACCCATGGATCATGGAGGAAAATTAAAAGCCATGCACATTAGGGTTTACATGGAGTAACACTACATGTGGCACACTATATAAAGAGCTCCATAGCTAGCAAAATCGGCGACTAAGACAAGACAAGGAGGGCTAGCCGATTTTGTGATCAAAGTTTTCTTCTCTCAAGTTATTCCAAGAGTTGTGGTGTTGTGTGAAACATTTGAGGCATCACACTTAAGGTGCTAGGCTCACAAAGTCTTAAGGAATCCAAGCAACTATAAAGGTATGTAATTCTATTAGTTTTATATTACATGTACCCCATGTCATGCTAGTTAGCATGTAAACTTTGGAAAATTCTTATTTGCATGAATCTTAGAGAAAACATAGATCCAAGGTTTCTAGGGTTACATGTACACTATAGGAGTGTTAGAATGCTCAAAACCCATCAGTGGTATCAAAGCCTAGGCTTGTTTTCTTTGTATTTGATGCAAACTGCTTGAAAAAGTCGAGAATTCTACAAACTGGAAAGTGAACTCGCCAAGTCCATGGGAGGACTCGATGAATCCATTGCAAAATGCATCCTACTCGTCGAGTAGGTTCTTGCACTCGACGAGTAGGAGCCCTTGTGTGCAGAATTTCGAGTTTTGGTGCTGGAAATTAATGGACTAGAAACATTACCCTAAACTGTTTTGGACTTATAAATCCTGTTTTTGATGGTGTAATGACTACGCTAATCCATTTTCAATGGTTATTGTCAAAATTTCAAGTTTTTATATGTGTTTATATGATTCTTGAAATTGTTGATATGAATGTTCATACTTATGAGTTTTAGAAGATCATAGGAATTATTTGCAAATTGTTTGTTAGTGGAATTCTTGATACAAATGTCATTAATGGAGTCCATAAGTTTTCCTCAAGTTATGGATTACCAAAAGTCACTTCTTTAAAATTGTCATTAAAGAGACATAGGTTACATAAAATGAAGAGTCTTCATTTTAATAAACCATTAAATCCATAAGTTATGAATATTAACGCTTTTGAATAGTTTCAAAACTTCCCCTCAAGTTTTGGAATTTGTAAAGTCACTTTAGAAAAATATAATTCCATACCCTAGAGTTTTAAAAGTTAAAATTCAACCCTTATACTTTATAGTATTATAAGTTAATAATAATAATAATAATAATAATAATATATATATATATATATATATATATATATATATATATATATATATATATATGTAAAAGAGCAAGTCAGTCTTACCGTAAGTAGGCCTCATTCACGAATCCGGTCTATAAGGAGGGTATAACGTTGTTGCCTATAAAATGGCAGCTTAATGGGTGTCCATTCTCACCCACCGCTTCCTTGACTGGTGGAGGGTCATTAGCCGAATGGGTAGGACAAGGACTATAATCCTCATTAAAAGTATAATGAAAAACATAAAGTAACTAAATCTTTTATAAATTCCCAATCTTAGTTACTTTAGGAAAATGTGAAATTGGTGCTAACCCATGAAATTACACTTTGTACCTTACCAAGTCGTTAGTGGAGCGTGTCTGGGTAACTGGTACACTAAAGTATTGTGTGGGTAACCGGCACATTGATGAGGTGATAAACATTAAGGGTACCAAGTAAATTTACATGGTTATTCACACCTTGTTTGTGATCTTCGACATCCCAGTCACAAACTTGAGAGGGCACGATCGAGATTTAAACATGCCATTGAAAAGTTCAATGAATCTCAAAAGAATCTAGGAGTTTCAATCCAATTAAAACCTAATCATTTATTTCGTTTTTCATGGTGGAAATTGGTGAATCGTCATTCACCTACCTTCAAATATTTAATAGCTTGGATTACGGCATCCCTCTTCCAAGTTATAAAGTATTGTGTTGGGTCCTGACCTTAATATTACATTTTGGTGTCTTATTAAGGATTCTATATCTAATCTAAACTTGTCTTTCTTCTTTTCAGATGTTTTCCAACAATGATGCTTCTGGCTCAAACCCTACCGACTCCTCCTCTCTCATGAACCTTTTTGGGAGAGTCATCTTTGATGGTTCAAACTTTAATGATTGGATCAGGAACATCAGGACGGTCACACGTTACGAGGATAAGGAATATGTCCTCAACAAGGAGCTGAAAGAAATTGATGAGTCTACTGCAGAGGAGTTCATCGACTTTAGGGCACATGAGAGAGATGCTACCAAGGTGGCATGTATCATGTTGGCGAGAATAAAATCTGAACTCCAGAAGTCCTATGAGGACTTTTAACCCTTTTGAGATGCACGTGGACCTGATGGACTGCTACCATCAGAGTGCTCATCAAGAGAGGTATGAAATCATCTCTTCCATGATAACAACCCGAATGAAGGATGGTGAACCCATCACGGGCCACATGCAGAAAATGCAAAGGTATGTGGACTGTTTACTGAAGTTGAATGTGAACTTCCCTGAGGAGTTAGCTATTGTTATCATACTGCACTACTTACTTGCTTGTTATGATCAATTCCGAATGACATATCACATGAACAAGGAAGAGGTCACACTCAACAAACTTCAAGGGCTTTTGAAGACCGTTGAAACTGATCTTAAGGGCAAATCGGTTGTTACTAGTCCTACTCCTACCGACGCCCCTGTTCTGGCAATCGGGCAAAGTAGAGGGAAGAAGATGAAGACCCCTTCGTAGGGTACCAAGGGAAAGTCTCTTGATGGCTCCTCTTCAAGTGGAACCAAAGGTGGTTCCATCACTCCTTCTTCCAACCCTAAGGAAGCTCAATGCTTCTATTGTTAGGAAAAAGGGCACTGGAAACGAAACTGCCCCAAGTACCTGCAAGATGTTAAAGATGGGAAGGTCAAACCTACCCATGCAAGTATTTACACTATATTGTCTAATAACTCATCACATTCTACTTCTTGGGTTCTTGATACAAGTTGTGGTATTCATATATGCTCTTATTTGTAGGGACTAAGAAGAAGAGAGGGTGTGGATCATGGAAAGATAAACTTGATCATGGGGAATAGGAAAGCTTCACCTGTTACCAAGATTGGAGCTTATCCTTTGTTGCTAGATAGTGGGTTAGTTTTAGATTTGAATAAGTGTTGTTACTCGTCTGAAATGGTGAGAAATATTATTTCCTTTCATGGTTTGCACAAACAAGGATTTACTTTTTCATTTTATAATGAACTTGGTGGTATTAATGCTTTTTATAATAATGTTCTTTATTTTAAAGCATTACCTTGTAAAGGTGTATATGAAACTGTGTTGGTTGTAGAAAACTTACGAAATAATGTATTACATATCGATTCTACCACTAGTTTGGATAAAGCATCCTTGTTGCATTTTCATCTTGGAGATGTCAACAAGATGTGCATAGGCCAACTCCAGAAGGCTGGAGTTTTAGAGTTGTTTGACTTAAATTCATATGATAGTTGCGAGTCTTGTTTACTTGGAAAAATGACAAAGTCACCCTTCACCGATTCTTGTGCTAGGGGTGAAGGTTTGTTGGACCTTCTACACATAGACGTATGTGGACCCTTCAGAACCACCACTAGGGATGCTAACCGCTTCTATGTGACTTTTATAGATGATTACAGTAGATATGGTTATGTTTACTTAATCAAGCATAAGTCAGAAATCTTTGAAAAGTTCAAAGAGTTTAAACAGGAAGTGGAGAATCAGCTGGGCAGGAACACTAAGATGCTCCGATCCGATCGAGGAGGAGAGTATCTTAGTACAGAGTTCCTTGACTATCTTAGGGAATATGGAATTGTTTCACAATTGACACCTCCCAGAGCACCACGGCTGAATGGTGTGGCTGAGAGGCGTAATTGGACTTTGTTAGACATGGTTCGTACCATGATGAGTCGAGCTTCGTTACCAACCTCATTCTGGGGGTATGACTTAGAGACTGCCGCCCATATCCTAAATCTAGTCCCTACCAAGAAGGTTTCCAAAACAACTCACGAGATGTGGATTGAGAAAATTCACAATTTAGACCATATCAAAATTTGGGGTTGCGAAGCTTCCGTGAGACGTGAGACTCAGGACAAGCTCGAACCTTGAAGTGAGCAGTGTATTTTCATCGGCTACCCACAAAATTCTTTTGGTTACATCTTTTACAGACCCAGTGAGAATGTGATCTTTGTGTCAAGAAGAAGGGTCTTTCGTGAGAGAGAGAATTCATGAGCCAAGGAAACACTGGGAGGCAAATTGATCTTGAAGAAATTCAAGAGTCAAGCAGTGAAAGAACCTAGAACCCTAGCAATCAACCTGCGGACAAAACTCCTGTTGATGAGTATGTACCTCTAAGGCGTTCCACAAGAGTTAGTAATCCGCCTGAGCATTACTATGGTTTTCATATTACTGCAAAAGGTGATGAATTTATCAGTGATAGGACACTGGTAAATCTAGATGATCCAGACAACTTTAAGGAAGCCATGGAAGGCCCTGAGTCCGCCAAATGGAAAGAGGCCATGGACAGCGAGATTTAGTCCATGTATGACAATCAAGTTTGGAACTTGGTTGACAATGTACCGGGTCATAAGATGGTCGGGTGTAAACGGATCTTCAAGAAGAAGACCGACATAGATGGAAATGTACACACTTAAAAAGCGTGACTGGTTGTGAAGGGATTTACTCAAACTCCAGGAGTTAACTATGATGAGACCTTCTCACCAGTAGCAAAGATTAAGTCTATTAGGGTTTTGCTAGCCATAGCTGCATTTCATGATTATGAAATATGGCAAATGGATGTCAAAACCACTTTCCTTAATAGAAAGTTGGCTAAGGATGTTTACATGAGTCAGCTAGAGGGTTTTGTCGACGCAAAGCACCCTAATGGAGTGTGAAAGCTTGAGAAATCCATCTACGGATTGAAACAAGCATCTTGCAGATGGAATCTTTGTTTCGATGAGAAAGTCAAAGAGTTTGGTTTTTCGAGGAGCGAAGATGAGTCCTGTGTATATGTTAAGGCTAATGGGAGTTTAGTTAGCTTTTTGGTATTGTACGTGGATGACATACTACTCATAGGAAATGACATCCCAACCCTACAGGAAGTTAAATCCTGGCTTGGGAAGTGTTTCGCTATGAAGGACCTTGGAGAAGCTGCCTATATCCTAGGGATAAGGATATTGAAAGAAAGGAGTAAAAGACTAATTGGACTTAGTCAAAGTACCTACTTGGATAAGGTACTGAAAAGGTTCAGCATGCAGAAAACCAAGAAAGGTGACTTACCGATCCATACTAACACCAAACTGAGTAAGACTCGGAGCCTGAGTATAGAGGTTGAGATAGCTGAGATGAGTCAAGTGTCATATGCTTCCGTTGTAGGCTCGATCATGTATGCTATGACTTATACTCGCCCTGATGTGGCCTTTGCTTTGAGCATGGTCAGCAGATATCAAGGGAATCTGGGCAAGGCTCACTAGACTGCAGTGAAGAATATTCTCAAGTACCTACAAAGGACTAGCGAACGGGTCCTTACCCTTGGTAGGAGTGATGACTTGAGAGTAGTGGGGTATAGTGATGCTGGCTTCCAGACTGATAGGGATATTTTCCGCTCTCATTCGGGTTGGGTCTTTACCCTAAATGGAGGAGCAATTACTTTGAAAAGTTCCAAACAGGAAACAGTGGATGATTCAACTTGCGAATCAGAGTACATATCAGCAAGTGAGACGGCAAAGGAGGCTATATGGCTAAAGAACTTCATTGGAGACCTTGGAGTTGTACTGGCTATTAAGGAGCCTATGTAGATTTTCTGTGACAACGAGGGTGTTGTTTCCTTAGCGAAGGAACCAAGGGATCACGGGAGATCCAGGCACATCGACAGAAAATACCATTTCATTAGACATCGGATAGAAGAAGGAATCCTTGTGGTGAAGAGGGTATCATCATATGCGAACCCAACAGATCCCCTCACGAAGGGACTGTGTAGGGTTAAGCATTTGCCGCATGCGAGGCACATCGAGCTAAAGGATGATATTAGTTTTACAGATTAAATAACTATTTTTGAAACTTTTAAAATGTAAATTGACATTTGATGATTGAATAAAAGTTGTTTATTTATAAGTAAGGTGTTGCTATCTTGTGTCAATTATTTACTATTGTTTCAATTTTGTATGTTTTCACTTCCATAATAATTTCTTTATTCAAACTCTCCACGGTCAATCATATGTTGGAAGTAGATATGAACCATGACTGTCATGAATTAGGTTTGTAGATGTATAAGGTGCTAGACATAGCAAATGATTGCTACAACATTCATGAGTGCTTATAAGTTCTGAGTATTGGATTCAACCCACGTTCACTTGTATCACTTCATGGAATTTATCTCGAGTGATCGTGAGAATGGTAACATCATATAAGTCTTCAAACCTACAGATATGAGTTGTTGACTGTGAGTTGGTTATACATTGATTGTACGAAAACGCATTGGTAACTTAATGTTATAAAACGTGCCTTTGTGTATGATTCGACAAGTAGTAGAACGAGCATATGAGTCGAAGTTTATCTATTCCTTCTATTCCTTGGAGGATTAGAAGCGATATCGAGGCCCCTCGATGATTTTTTTGACCTATGTATCGGGCCCGGTCAGAACCAAATTGTTGTGTTCAGTTTAGTTCTATGTCAAACAAATCAGAAATCGGGAAATAAACTGCTAGACAATAAGTACGACATTGTTCCATGTATTTTTCCGGCTGATATCTAGAACAGAGTATTATATGAACACTTATCTTAAATGGTGCATCATCATCTCAGTTCTGCGAGACTTTGAAAGAGCTACGATCGCTGGTCGGTTCCGGAAGTCATACCTGTAGGTATAGTTATTAGAGTTATCCAAGTGGGAGACTGTTGGATAACGTGTCTAAGTCCATAACTATATTTAGTATGTACTTGACCCGACTTGGCATGGTCCATTTGGGTTGCATCGACATCTCAACTGTTGGATAGACAACATGAGAAAAAGGACACTTATGATTTGTTAATATATTATAATTTCTAATATATTAATATGAAATCATATTATTTAATTAGTATTGATCAAAAATTAATTTGCAATTAATTTTGTGATCAACAAGAGACTAATTAAATATATGAGGATTGATTTGCAATCATTCATTCTTATATAGTGGGCTTATAGTTCATGATTCACTAAATTGGGCTAGGACCCATTGGGTGCTCCATGGATGCTCCATGGAGGTTATAACCCATGGATCATGGAGGAAAACTAAAAGCCATGCACATTAGGGTTTACATGGTGTAACACTACATGTGGCACACTATATAAAGAGCTCCATAGCTAGCAAAATCGGCGACTAAGACAAGACAAGGAGGGCTAGCCGATTTTGTGATCAAAGTGTTCTTCTCTCAAGTTATTCCAAGAGTTATGGTGTTGTGTGAAACATTTGAGGCATCACACTTGAGGTGCTAGGCTTAGAAAGTCTTAAGGAATCCAAGCAACTACAAAGGTATGTCATTCTACTAGTTTTATATTACATGTACCCCATCCCATGCTAGTTAGGATGTAAACCTTGGAAAATTCTTATTTACATGAATATAAGAGAAAACATAGATCCAAAATTTCTAGGGTTTCATGTACACGATAGGAGTGTTAGAATGCTCAAAACCCATCAGTTACATCGGTCTTTTCGAAATCCTGGCAAGGGTAGTCCCGGTAGATTACAAGCTCAAATTACCTCAAGAACTCAGCAAGGTTCACAATACCTTCCACGTGTGTAATCTCAAAAAGCGTATAGCCGATGAGAACCTCATCTGATATATTCTGGTTTATTTTCTGTTTGGTGCTCAAGAAGGGATCAGGTTCAGGAGCCGGAGCGGACGGCCAGGATAGGCCAAGGTTGACCGAGGATTAGATTTGGAAGATGATTTCTGCTGAGGGGGTTACTGTTGTCCGGGGATCGATTCTGGAGTTGTTTGGGTCTATCAAGACTGACATGATTGAGCTTTTTGATGATCCTTATGCGGCACTTTCTAAGGTTGTTGTTGTTGCACCTCCTATGGTTGTTGTGACCGCACGGGTTCATGGGGAGAGAGCTTCCAATATTGGGACTTTGATAATACGAACCCCCAGGTGTTCGATGGAGTTCAGGACCAGATTATTGTGATGAGGTGGTTGTCTGGTGTTGAGGGGTGTTTCTTTACATGTTCATGCCCTACTGACCAGAAGGTCAAGTGCTCTCTAAACCTTCTCCAGTCAGGGGCGAAGGACTGGTGGAGATTGGTGACTGGATCGTACACTCTAGAGAATATGGTTGTTGTAACATGGGAGAGATTCTCTTAGATGTTTTGCATGAGGTATGTTCCATTGGTGGAGAAGGAGAGGATGGCTCAGGAGTATTTGGATCTGAGGTAAGAGACTGAGACGGTGACTGAGATCACCACGATGTTTACTGAGAGGGCTCTTTTCTATATTGAGACCACCTGGTACTTGAGCATTATCAAGACGAATATCCGCCAATTTGTTTCTACTCAACGTTAAGGTACACTTGTAGAGCTTTAGGAGGCCGCGAGGAGGCGGGGGATTGAGATGGAGCTCCAGGCGAGGGAGCTGTAACATCCCGAAATTTAGGGCATAGACTACGAACAACTAAATTACAATAATCTTTTTGTAATTTAACTCGTTCAGTTTTAGTGCATCTAATGTAAAATAAATTAGTTTATTTCAAATATTATAAGACGTAAAACGATGCCCTACTTCCAAATGTGTAAACTGTCAAACGAATCAAACCGCTCAAAATGCAACACTGATTAATACGTCTGTGAAACTGAAATTTTGTGTTATGTAGTTTTGAGCAAAGAAAACATTAAAATATTATAGTACATGTTCCCCTATTTCCGAAAATATAAAGAACGTCCAAAATGGATTTCGTATGCAAAAGATACGATAATTTTAAGAAAATAGACAATAAAACATTGGTTTTCTTTAATCACATAAAACCAAATCGATCCGTTGAGGCACTTATACACATCTAATGGAAATTTCGAGAGCGTTTTTGGACTCCGACTATAGCCTAATATTTAATTTCGTACACAAAATATTTTTATAAAAAATAATTGTGAAAATCGAGCGTTATAGACTATTTAGACGCGAAACTTTAAACACAAAATTGCCCGGAGTTCCGTAACTCAAAATATTAATCCATTTATGTTTTTGAAAGCCATGAATTAAACTCTATCTATCGGAAAGTTCAAAAAAAATTCTTGATATTCGGATCCCAATGCACCTCATTATGTGTGTTTTTGAGCATTTTATGAGTGGTCTCCCTTAGGTGGGACCTACTAGGCTTATGAGAACCCAATTTCATGCTCACTCTTTTCTTCCCCACATTTTTTCACCATCTTAGATTATGTGCACATCTTACCAACAAGGTACAAGCATGGGATGGGGGTATGGCTTAAAAAAGATTGTGTGTATGTGTTTACACTATAAATAGGAACTCATACTTTCCCTCAACCCTCACAACATCATCCATCTCCTCTTCATCTCTTAAAAATCTCAATCTATCCCTCTCTATACCCTCTCCACCTCTCTAGATTACAAACACACACATAACAACAACACACCACCCTTACACCACCTAAAAGCCACCATACCACCACCTTATAACCCTTCCTTAAGCCCCCACCTCCAGGCAACCTTCCTCTCGTCGGAAACTCCTCCAAAACAGAAAAGAAAACTAGTGATAGTAGCCACCAGCAGGGCCGGTCCACAGCTTTTTAATGCCATGGGCGAAAAAACTTAAAAATGCCCCAAGACCTTTATTAATTCTACCTACAACATAAATTATCTAGTTTCTTTTTTCAAACAAATTCATATCCATTAAAACTTAAACTAGCAAACATCACTAAAACACTGTCTTTGTGCTTTGTGATTTAAAAAATTCAATTACTACAATGTTTTGTGTCGATTATAAAAAATCAATTACTACATCATACTCAACAGTAGCATGTTCAACAAGTATAGTGTGTCTTTATTGTATTTAATTTTTTTAGAAAAAAAATTAAAATATGACAAACAAAATTGTGAACTGTGATAACAAAAACTAGATACATTAAACTGTTACAAACACACTACTCGATCCTAATGTCAATATCTTGAATGTCAATATTATATCAAAATTTAAAACCAAAAATATCAAGGTCTTCATTTGTTACATAATCGCAAATTTGAAACAAATACTCTTTAAATCCACTGTGAGCAAAGTATTTTGTCAGTAACACAAACATTTTAAGAATTGCAGCGGTACCCACTTAAGGTAAGTAGCCTTAAATGGGAATCAAATTCAAGGGCGTAATCGTCAATCCAAGCTATCCCTTTAATATTCCTTGAAACCAAACTCCATTTCACTTCAAATTGACAATACAAACCAAATACACCTCTGTGAATAGGGGCAAGAACATCAAGGGCGGAATTGTCGATAGAGGGGAAACACCTTTAATATCTAAGCCAATCAAAATAAGGCAAAGACTACCTTGATGCTGAGAAAAATTCTAGAGAAAAACACAAATGAGAAAAAAATATACTTAAAAATGATAAGCATTAGATTAAGCACCGGTAATTCTGTAGGAAAAGGAGCAAGATCATCAAAAGATGAAAGGTATCCAAAAACTGAAAAAATATTTCGTCGTGTTCTTAACAGAAATCCGTAGACAAGAAAGGAGAGAGTTTATAGAAACTAAGTTTCTTGACAAAAATCGGGAGATGTATCCATTGTGTATCCAAATAAGAGTCTCTTAACCAATCAACGATTGGGAAAACCAATCGACTTCTCGTCTTCTACATCCTGACCTTGCATCTTTTTAGGCGACGATTGGGAAGATGGGAACCAGACTCCAATAGTCGAAGCGCATGACACAGTTGATTGTAGATGTTGAACTCATTTGGGCCAAATACCTATAATATTAACATTATGGACTAAACTTATTCCCCCCCATCTCCTTCGTGCCCTGGGCCTCCGCCCAATTCTCCTAGGTATCGGGTCGGCCCTGGCCACCAGAGTTCCCTCTTGCCACCCCGTCATGCCACTAGCACCCCCTCTTTCCCTCGATAAACCACCTCTACAACCCCTCATCTCCGATGTGTTGATACTTGTGAAATCCTCCACCCTCCCTCTTATCTTGTCTTCAATGGAGAACCAAGAAAACAGGAAGCAAGAGGTTGTCGGACTTCATTCATCATCACGATACCGCCATTGTCGTGTCTACCACCATCATCAGCCACCTCCTACTACCTCTCCTTCTATTGTAAGTTCACCTTCACCATTTGATGTGTGTAAAACCCACTAGTTTTAAACCTACTTTTAATTATCAAATAACACACAAAAGGCAGTGAACCTATCAATTGTGGTATAGTTCAAGCAAGTAGGGTATCGAACACAGGGAACGGCAAATTAAATACAAAAAACTAATTTATCTAATTTAACTAATAAGTAGGGGTTTTCTCTAGTTTTACAAGACTAGAAACTTACTAATTATTACTAATTTGAGCTAGAAAATAAAGACTTTGACTAGATTCAATAACGGAGAAGTACTTCTATTTAGTTCAACTTAATTGATCCTATGGTTGATTTCAAGGTAAAAGTGCAATGGATTAATTCTTTTGCTAGTTACCGATTCAATTGATTAGTTCCGTATTCACTTCATTAATCCTTAGCAAATAAATCAATTTAAACAATGGCCAGTTGTCTATTTCAATTAAATTTACTAGATATAATATTCGGGTTAAGTTAGACTTGCAATAGCTAATTAATTTATCCTTTTAATTAACTTCTTGTTTAATGGTCATCTCACAAGCTTGCACATAAATTTACTTGATTTTCTTATTAATCCTAGTTTCATGTTCACTACACTAGACATATGACAAAAAGTGTTCACTAAGCATATGAGATTGATAACTAATAGATGTTCATGCTAATTAATTATCTCCCTATTAACAGAAAATCAATTATCATTCACACACAAGATTCTTTAGCAAGCTAAAATAACTAAATTAACCAACATAGAATTAATCCTACCAAGAATCAAACCATACTACCAATTTTGTATCCCCAAATAGAAGTTTAAAAGGGTTTAGCTCATCATTGAAATAAAATTCAGCAAACAAACAGAATCTAAATGTTCAAACATAGTAACTAAACACAAAGATTTAAGAAGTATGATAAATTTTTCCTCAATGCTCCTTCGGAATTGAACTCTAGCTCTCTTTGACGATCTCTAGGGTTTTTCAGGCTTCTCAATCATAGCAAGATACTTCTGAATCGTCCCAGAACTTCTCCTCATCGATCTGTGGAGTTATCTTTAAATAAGCGATCCGACTCGTCGAGTCAAGTGGTGACTCGTCGAGTCCCTCTCACATTCCCCGTATTGCGATAACTATCTGGGATCCCAAGTCATTATCCTTCTGATTCCTCGACCAGACTCGTCGAGTAGCTATCTGACTCGACGAGTAGAAGCTTTTTTTAGTGTTTTTCCTTCTTCATTCCACTCTCGAGCTCCTAACCGCTTCTCTTGCTTCCTTTTGCTTCCGAGCTTCATCTTTGGACTGAAAAACATAATTTAACACTTTTAAGTACCTTTTGTCCATAATATGCGATAATTTAGCTAATATATGAATAAAAAAACTATACTAAATACACACTAGATATGCACATATCACCATTGATATTATTTTTTTCGATCAAACGGAAAACCACAGGACCATTCATATTTTTCTTCTTCGATGGGTGCATGATCGACGAAGAAACAAGAGGTAATACACCTTCTATTATGAAATATGAACAAAACAAACATGCATTCCAAATTAATTTTTATTACCCCTTTCTCAAAAAAAATTTCAAAACTAGTCCTAAACTAAAGAAACTTCAGTTAAAATGTTAAAAATCCACCCTTGTATGGAAAAGTCCTTTAAAATGGACCCAAGGCTTTAATACAAAATTTTAATAAATTTAATTTTCTTTTGTATTAAATAAACTTTAGATTAAATAAATTTTTAGATAAAATTTATTTAAATAAATTTTTTATTAATAAAACTTTGGAAATTATTAATTAATTAAGTTTAATTAAATTAATAAATTGGTCCTACGCTTTAGTTAGAATACAAAATAACCTTCCACATATAAAGTTAGAGTAAATTACTGAAATCGTCCATATGGTTTGGTCAGAATTTCACGTTTGGTCCCTAACTTTTTTTTGCACTCGGATCGTCCCTATGATTTGATTTCGTTGCGTTTTTTATCCCTATGGGTTGGTCAAAATTGCACGTTTAGTCCCTTATTTTATGTATGTAAGGGACGAAAAACGAAACAAAATCAAACCATAGGGACGATCCGAGTGCAAAAGAAAAGTTAGGGACCAAACGCGAAATTTTGACCAAAACATATGGACGATTTCAGTAATTTACTCATTAAGCTATATTAAATTTCCTAGGAAACTAAATTAATCTCGGAGATTCATGTTCACGGCAACATATCCCGGTTTCTCGCATCCAATACTCGAAACAACCCGACAACCGCACTTGAAGGTGAGTGTTACGACCCCTCTTTTGTATTTACTTATTTTGGGGGAGAATACATGTACTAAGTATTAAAAATTATATAAAAGTATTACTACACTACCTTTTTACTGCTTATAGTACGGGGAATCTGGTTTGAAGGGTCGCATAGGGTTGTTGGATTTCAGAACAACTTAATTGCTAAAATGATCATTTTAAACTCTGGTGTTTTATGTTTGCCCCTCGTATGTACATAGTAGTTACAAAACATTGTTTAAACATTGTATATTATAAGTAAACAATATCATTTTAAACTTCAATATCCTAGTATGTTATGTTGTCCGAATAATACAACTATTGAAATCACATATGGCTTTTTACTATGAAGTTTACAAAAAAACATACTTTGTTATAAAAGTTAGTGCCTTATTCTTTACATACATGTCAGACATACTCAACTTTTATAAACTTGATACCATGAAATTCATTATGCCTAGAACTTATTTACAATTAAGTTAGGACTGAGAGTTATTCACATACTTTTTTAGTTAAGGGATTTTTAGTTAGATGTTATTCGTTAGCCGAGTCTAAACACTTAGCATATCTACACTACTATAACTGTTAATCTTTGGAGCAAGATACATATGTATAGATCTATACGGGGTTGACATCCCCACCTGCGGTTGCTAGATATAACCTCGACCGATCAATCGTAGCGGGTGATAGGTGTCTATGATCGTTACTGCAACGTCCAATGAAGTGTTGTAGCAGGGTACACTCATTCACATAACTCGGTTATAGAACTCACTATAAACATTAACTCGAATCTCTATCACTAATACTACCACTCATAAACTTGATTCTTTTAAAACCATTTTAAAGCATGAATTTACTTATACTAAGACACATTCTGGATTTTTCAAAGCTTATTTAAATATGGTTTACTTATAAAGAAAATACTTTTTGAGCGCTTTTAAAAGTATCATTATTGTTGCCAGCAGAAAACCTGTAACTCTCACCAACCTTGTGTTGACCCTTAAAATTACATGTATTCTCAGGGAATCAGTAATTACGTAAATTCAGACGACGGATAGTCATGGATCTCATGAAATTTAGTTTACTACTTTTTTTTATGTCCGCCTACCTATATAAGGTGATTCATATATTATATTATTATTTGTAAGAACCATGTATTCAAACATAAAGATGGAATACAAATGTTGTTTTGTTTATTGTTGTACTTGTGCTATATATTCAGTTTATATGTGATCCATGAACTTAATTGCACATCCCGACATGTTCCACCGCCTCGGTCGGGGGGGGGGGGGGTGATAGGAGTGGAGGCAGGTTCTGATGCAGACGCAGACTACGACGAAACGGGTCAAGGCTGCTGATTTGAGATCTGGGGGATAGAGGGGCTTCACTTGTAGCAAGTGCGACAAGGTTCATGATGGTGCTTGCCGATCTTCTTTTGGTGCCACAAATGTGGCAAGGAGGGGCATTATACCAAGGATTGTGGTCAATAGGTCCCAATACCGAGCACCAGGATCCATTATCACTATGAGTAGGTTGGCCATATTAAGACCAATTTTCCCTTGCTCACTACAAGACCAGTGCAGGTTCCAACATCGGATATATTATGGATCACAAATGGGTGCTAGGGTAGGGCAGAGCCTCCAAGGGCTCGAGGTTGCACTTTTCAGCTCATTGCAAAGGAGGCCATGACAGCGTCGGACGTTGTTACCGGTATGTTTCCATTTATTATTATGTTAGTTATGTTATGGTATGCTTATGTTTATGCTTCTTCTAGGTACCTTCTTAGTGAATTTCGTGCTTACTCTTGTGTTATTCAACTCGGGTGTGAGTCGGCCCTTTGTATCTTAGTCTTTTAGTAGGGGTTTTGATATGCCCTTGGATAGCTGGAGTGTCTGTTATGGGTTTCTATCGCCAACGAACACAGGATTTTTATATCGAGCATTTTTTAGAGATGTGTTTTGGAGATTTTTGGGGTGCCTTCCCGATTGATCTGATCCTTATTCCCATGGGAGATGAATGTGTGATTGTAGGGATGGAGTGGCTGAGTAGATTCGGGGATACGATCGATTGTGAGGGCCAGCGGGTAGTAGTTCAAACCCCAAGTGGGGGAGAACTAGTTATTTATGGAGAGGGTACCAGATTGGGATCAGCCTTTTGTTCTGCTGTCAAAGCTCGACAATATATTTAACATGGGTGTATGGGTTATCTTGCTTATATGGTGGATGCCCAATTTGGAAAGCAGGCTTCGGTTTCAGATGTGCCACTTATCAGAGAGTTTGCTGATGTATTCCCGAAGGAGTTTCCTGGTGTGCCTCGGGAGAGGCAGGTTGAGTTCAGTATTGATTTGGTTTCGGGGGCGACCCTAATTGCTAAGGCTTTGTATTAATTGGTACCACCAAAATGCAGGAGTTGTTCTCTCAGCTTCATGAGTTAATAGGAAAGCATTTTATTTGACCAAGTAGTTCTCCGTGGGGAGCACCGATTATGTTCGTCAATAGGAATGATGGTTCAAACCGGATGTGAATTGATTACTGAGAGTTGAGCAAGTTACTGGTGAAGAAATGTTATCTCGTTCCGCAGAATAATGACCTCTTTGATCAATTATAGGGTGCATCTTGGTTCTCGAAGATTGATCTGAGGTCAGGGTGTCATTAGATAAGGTTTAGAGAGGAGGACGTGGAGAAGACTGCATTACAGACTCGATATGACATTACGAGATCATGGTGATGCCATTTGGACTCACCAATGCACCTGCGACATTTATAGATTTGATGAATCCGATATGCAGGACAATGCTCGATCGATCATTTATTATTTTCATTGATTATATCTTGGAGTATTCCACGACCTGCTGGGAGCAGCATGAGGAGCACCTTTGAGAATTTCTGGGAGTTTTGAGGCGAGAACGCCAGTACGGCAAGTTCTCGAAGTGTGAGTTTTGGTTACGAGAGGTCCAGTTCTTGGGACACCTCGTTAACCAAAATAGGATTTTGGTCAATCAGGCCAAGATTGAGGTTGTGATGCAGTGGGGGGTTCTGAAATCTCCCTCGGAGATCAGGAGTTTCCTGGGTTTAGTAGGGTATTATCAGAGATTATTAAGGACTTCTCCAACATTTCAGTACCCCTCACTCGTTTGACGAGGAATGGCGTGGATTTCCGTTAGGTCCCTGAGCAACAAGTGACATTCAAGACTCTGAGACAAAAATTGTGTGAGGCCCCAATGTTGATCCTCCCCTAGGGTGTTGAGGATTTTATGGTATTTTGTGATGCATCCATCACAGGTTTGGGCGCATTGATTACGCAACGTGGGAGAGTTATTGCTTATGCTTCTCGGAAGCTGAAGCCGCATGAGGTCCATTATCCAACTCATGATTTGGATTCGGGAGAAGTGGTGTTTGCTCTCAAGATTTTCTAGCATTACTTGTATGGTGTTCGGTGTACTGTCTACACAGATCACAAGAGTTTGAGGTATCTCATGGACCAGCCGAATCTGAATATGAGACAATGTAGGTGGCTTGACATGGTCAAGGATTATGACTGTGAGATTTTGTATTATCCCAGGAAAGCCAATGTGGTGGCTAATTCTTTGAGCCACAAGATGGCTAGTTCTGTGATTGGAGGCTTACGTATGAAGATTTCGATTGATTCACCATTATTGGATTTGATTAGAGAGTCTCTGGAAAAGGGATTTAAGGTGTAAAGTTAGAGGCAGGAGAGGCATAGGGGGTGAGATTGATAGGTTTGCTACTAACAGTCGTAGATTATTGACCTGGTATGGACAGGTTTGGGTGCCAGAATTTGGTGGGATCATATAGACTATATTCGAGGAGGGACACAAGTCCAGGTTTTCGATACACCCTGGAGCCACCAACATGTATCGGGTTTTGAGGCTTAGTTATTAGTGACCATGCATGAAGAGGGAGATAGTCCAGTATGTCGAGAGGTGCTTGACCTGTCCGATGGTCAAGGCCGGGCACCAAATGCCTGATGGAAAGTTGCAGCCATTGGAGGTTCCCATGTGGAAATAAGAACATATTACTATCGCTTTCATCACCAAGTTACCTCAGACAGTTAATGGGCATGATGCGATTTGGGTGATAATGAATCATTTGACCAAGAGTGCCCATTTCTTAGCTATCCACGAGAGCTCATCGGCCGAGAAATTTGACGATTTGTATGTGCCCAAGATCATTGCTTAGCATGGTATTCCAGTCTCCATTGTATATAATTGATATGTTAGGTTCACATCTCGTTTATGGCAGAAGTTCCACAAGGAACGGGGTACGAGGTTGCATCTTAGCACTACTTTGTTGGATTAATGTCTAAGTCCATAACTATATTTCGTATGTACTTGACCCGACCCGGCATGGTCCATTTGGGTTTCACTTCACTAATACAATTTATATGGATAGTCTTTTGAGAATAGTATATTTATGATTTATATTAATATATTATAAGCTCTTATATATTAATATACAATCATATTATTTAATTAGTATTGATCAAGACTTAATTTAGAATTAATTAAGTGATCAAAATGAACTAATTAAATATGGACTCTTATATATATGGAATGGGCCAAGTTCATTTAGGTTGGGCTAAGCTTTCATGGATAGTCCATGGAGTGTTTAACCCATGGATCGTATGAAATGAAAGGTCATGGGTTTAACTCTAGTCACCATACTATATAATGATGTCCTTGGTTGGTGAAATTGGTACTAGTGTGGGCACACTAAGAGGGCTAGCCAATTTCACTAGAGAGAACCAAGTATCCATATTCTCTAAAGTCTTCCAAGTTGTTTTGGTGATTTGTGATTCCACTTGAGGCTTCCACACTATTGGGGCTAAGCTCTTAAAGCTTGAAGACATCAATCTACATCAAAAGGTATGCCATCTAACTTGTACTTTATAGTATAAGAGCTTCATAATATGCTATTTAGGATTAAAGCCTTGGAAAGATCATATTTGCATGTATAATAGAGAAAACATAGATCCAAGGTTTATAGGGTTGCATGTACACCATAGGAGTGTTAGAATGCTCAAAACCCAACAGTGGTATCAAAGCCTAGGCTTGCTTTCAATTATACTTGATGCAAATTGATGAAAAATGCTGAAAAAATCGATTTTCTGGCTTTCTGGGCACTGGACTCGCCGAGTCCATTGATGAACTCGCCGAGTCCAAGACAAAATGCATCCAACTCGTCGCGTTGGTTCGTGCACTCGACGAGTTGGACCCCCAGACAGCATATATTCGATTGTTTTGGCTGGAATTGGACTAGGAACATTACCCTAAAATGTTTTTGGACTTATAAACTTGTTTTTGATGTGGTAATGTTCATGCTAATCCAATTTCAAAGATAATTGTCAATAGATTCATGTTTTGTATTTGTTTAAGTGCTATGCTAATTACATGAAAAAGTTTGATGTGTATTATCTTTGTTCATATGAGTTGCTTAGATTAATAGATAAGTTAATTGAATAGTTGTTTTCAATCCATTTTAATCTAAAAGTTGATTCTAAAATGTGTTTGTGTGACTTGTCCTCAAGTTACATGAAAAGTCACATTTAAGTTTCTTAAAACTCATAAAAAATTGTCATAGGTTACAAAATGAAGAGCTTTGTTCTCATTAAATGGTTTTATGACTCCATAACTTGTCCTCAAGTTGTGGAGGTTCAAGAGTCTCTTCATTAAATAAAATATGTGTAACCTTAGTTAATCTCATAAAGCTTCCATAAGTTATAAATTATGAAGAGTCACTTTCTTAATTAGTTAAAAGTCTTCCATAACTTGTCCTCAAGTTATGGAACTTGAAGAGTTTTTTTTAATTAAAACTACTTTAAACACATAAGTTATGGAATAGAAAAGTTTTGAAAGTTACAAAACTTGCCCTCAAGTTTTGGAATTTAAAAAGTTTTCTCTTATGAATACTTTAATTCCAAGTTTAGCCCTTTGAATTTTAAAAGTTAAAATTCAACACTTATAATTTATAATATTATAAGTTAATAATAAAATATATGTATAAGAGCAAGTCAGTCTTATCATTAGTAGGTCTCATTCACGAAGTCGGTCTATAAGGGGGGTATAAGGTTACTGCCTATAAAATGGCAGTTTAATGGGTGTCCACTCTCACCTACCGCTTCTTTGACTGGTGGAGGGTCGTTAGCCGAATGGGTAGGACAAAGACTATAAATTCTCCCTTCATTAAAAGTATTAATGATAAATACTAAGTAACCAAAACTTTTATAAATAACCAATCTTAGTTACTTAGGAAAATGTGAATAAGGTGCTAATCCATGAAATTACACTTTGCACTTTGTTTAAGTCGGTTAGTGGAGCATGTGTGGTTCACCGGCACACTAACTCGTATTTAACAAGGTAGGCAAAGGGTAACTTAATGTTTATCATAGTATTGATGGAGCGCGTGTGGTTAACCGGCACATCGATGGAGGGGTAAACACTTAAGGGTACCAAGTAATTTGCATGGTTACTTCACACCTTGTTTTGTGATCCTCGGCATCCCAGTCACAAAACCTGAAGGGCACACTCGAGATTAAAACATGCCATTGAACAGTTCAATGAATCTCAAAAGATCTAGGAGTTTCAAATCAAATTAAAAACCTAATAATTTATTTCGTTTTTCATTATGGAAATTGGTGAATTGTCACTCACCTACCCTTAAATATTCTATAGCTTGGATTACGGCATCCCTCTTCCAAGTTATAAAATAGTTTGTTGGGTCCTAGCCTTAATATTTCATATTGGGTGTTATATTAAGGACTTTAAATCAACTATCTTGACTATCTCCCAAAAGATGTCTAGTTCAGACATCTATGATCTTCCCAAATCTCTTGGAACTTCACTTCCTCCACCTCCTCCAATTATTATCCCTAACCCACAAGTTCGAGGTCACTCAAGCCCTATTGTCAAGGCAAGGTCTAGGTGTGATCACATCTTGGAGATGAAGTCACATACTGATAAGCCGGGAGAGTTGGGTGTCAAAGTCTTGAGAAAGTTAGTGGTTCAATCACTTTCTAAGTCACATAGTGAGTTCCTTTGGGACTCCTATGAAATAGACTATGACAAGACCCTTAATGATCTTATCTATTTTCTTGGTGCTGCTAAATCAGAAATGATTTAGTGTACTAGTAAAGGAAATTTTATTAGGAGATCAACTTCCCAAAACCTTTATGGACAGGGACAATAGTGACACAGGAAATCTAGAAAAGCATTCTCTTCCCAATGGAAAGGGATTGGCCATAGTCAACTTGGTTGACCAAATGGTAAAGAGAAAGGCTAAGTCTGAGACAGTCCCATGTACTATTACCTAAGGGTCCATATGTTTCTATTGCCAAAGGAAGGGGCTTTGGTTACGAAGCTGCCAAACTTACCTAAGGGTGGTAAAGTCAATAAGTTTGACTTTATTTCAGGTAAAGTCCATTGTCTAACTCTATTAAGTTCCTACTTGGAGATTCTTATTACATGATGTGACTGGGTCACATGTTGATTTTTTAAGAATCAAAGGAAAAATGAAGGAAAGTTAAAGATAGAGTATGTTGAATCTGACCGCGAAGATGGATTTCTATCACTTGATTGAAGATCAGATTCTTGAGCTACTTCTTAGGACTTATGATAGATTGCTAGGAAACATGTAATAACATAGTTTTCATTTAAAGTTGCATTGTAAGGAAAAAGTTTTCCGCATTTTAAAATAAATAAAAGTTTGTTTTACTTTATTTTTATCTCCTTACAATGAAATTCATGAAAACTTGATGTTTGTATGTTTATTGCAATATTGGAAATATGAATTTGATTCTTTCATTTGTGGTAGTGTTTAAATTTACCAAATAAGGAAATATTCTCATCACCCAAGTTTCAATTGGACCGAAACTTGGAATCATACAAGGTGTTGAGTGTTATGTGTGAGAATATTCAACTTTGGAAAATTAAGACTGGTTCCGAGTTCACATGTATATGTGACTCAAGAGAAGGACTAAGGGATCAAGTACACTTTCTTGTGAACTTGTCAAAGTCCACCACAAAAGATGGATAAGACTATTCGTCATGTTTTACTAAGGTTTAGTAAATATGATTACACTTACAAGCTTAAGTATAATTATGAGACATTGGAAAAGTTTCAATGTATGACAGAACGAATAAGAAGAATCAAATTAGGCAGAAGGATAAAAGTTTCTCAAATCTGAAAAGATGGGAGAGTACTTTATTATCATGTTTTAAGATCATCTTAATGATTTGGAGACCTTATCACAATTCATCCTCAAAGTGCATTCTGATAGATATGAATTGTTGAAGTGGTTAAATCAAGAAGATGATTCATACTTCGTTCCAAAACAATTCTTACAGTTATACTTTAAGATTGTAGCTTGAGTGACATGTCTTAAAGAAGGTTTAAAACACTTGTCAAATGTAAGAGCAAAAGTTTTCTACTCTTGTACATTTGAAATTGGTAATTTGTGATGTTTTGGATAAAACAAAGACCAACTAAGGCCAATTGTGTTAAGTGTTTGTCTTGATTAGAATCCACACTATCTCTTGAATATTTGGCAAGAAAGTCTTATATGTCAAGTAGACAGTGGGAGTCTAAAAGATCCTGAAAGGGTTTAAAGAAGTAATCAAGAATAAAAACATGTATTTCATCACTAGCACACAACTAGAGGTTTATAACCTATCGTGTTGACATTTCTATGCCCATTCCAGTTAAGTTGGCTATACATTGGAGTTCTACATGTTCTCAATAGTTTGCATAACCACTTGGAAGCAATGGCGGGCCCTTAAGCTGCCAGATGGCAAGAAGTAAAGATTGCACAAGTTCAATCCATATGAGTTAGGATTTGTCAATAACCTAGTCCTGTGATTATGGTTTGACAAATTCACATGGATAAGAACACATATACCATAAAATCCAAGTGTTATAAGGTTTCTCTTCGATTCATGAGAATGATGGTAAGGAAACTCTTTCACTAAGTAGATTTTAAGTAGATAGCAATTGTGATATTTGCAGTTCTCAAAGTCGTTAGTGGAGCATGCGTGGTTAACCGGCACACTAACATTGACTTATGAGAAATAGCAAAAGGTCTAAACAATTTAGACTATGATTACGGCATCCCTTTTTATAGTTCTGAAATTGTGTTACACACACCTGTGAGCTATCTAAGATGCGGTGTATACTTTTGATAAAGCCTTATCAAAGCAATCTAGTATCATAAATCTGAACTTTGGTAAGAATGTCAATAAAGTATTGACTTCTAAAGGTCCAACTGATTTCTGAGTACATGTCAAAGCTAGTGGGAGCATAAGTGTTATGCTAATAATCATCATGTTAGTGGGAGCATGATAATTATGATAGAGGTTGCAAGTTAGCAATGTTAATTATAGAAAACAAAAGGTCTCAATTGTGAAAAAGTTGTTTTGCTATAATTAAGGGAGAGGAAATTATACTTCATCTCAAATCTAAAAGCTTAGATTGAGGTCTTAATCGTATTTAGTCAAGAATATATATGAATTTCATGTTGGAATGGCTCAACATAAGGAAATTCTATATATGGGGTCATTATTTGCGTTTTAAAATTCGATTATGATTACGGCATCCCTTTTCATAATCTGAATTATGAGACCTTGGCAAATAGAAATGGAAATATTATAGCAAAAGATTGGTTTAGTTTCATGTGAGACATCATGAATCGTGTCCCATATGCTTCAGATATAGGATCGATTACATGTACTATATTCATCCTTTCTAAAATTTTCCAAATGCCTAGGGCATTAAGAAGGGAAAAGGTCTAGAATTGGATATGACTAAAATGATTAAGCAATTGTTGAGGACAATCTAAGGTTTACCAAATATTGGTTGCTCAAGGATAGTTGGAAGTATAGTGTTAATTTGTGAAGGACCATATTGACATAATCTGTAAGGAGGCAACTCCTGTTCAGAAGTGAAAGTCAAAATGGAATATGGAAATGTTTCAAAGTTAGAAAGTATTCAATCTGTAAGATTAGGAAACTTAATGCAAGAAGGATGTTTCCAAGGAGTTGATCTCCTTTGGAATACTCTGTAATGATTGTTGCCAAGTCTCTGTGAATTTGTGCATAATCATTACAAGAGGATCAATGCATATAAGTTTAGAATCTAACAGATTTCAGTAAATGGCATGAATTTGGAATTCTTGCATTTGCAGTAAGGAATTGGGACTGTGAAATGAGAATCATTGGAGTTATGTTCAACTGGTCTATTTAAAAAAGTAAAGATCATAGACAAACATATTATGCATACTTGGTGTGTGGCATGACTAGTGTTTAGAAAACATAGTGTACATGCTTGGAGCATGGTACAACTAGTGTTTTAATTCAAGTATAAAGTTGATAAAACCGAAACAATGAATAATGAGTAATCAGTATGGTGATAAATAGAAAGTGTTTTATTTATATTCATAGGTTTTGATACCATATTAGATTCATTTATTCTTGTGTTTCACTTTGCATGTTTTGACTTCCATAATAACTAGGTTATTCTTCCGGAATGACTAAGTTGTTCAAACCATCCACGGTCGGTCATATGTTAGAAGTAGATATAAATCAAGACTGTCATGGGTTGGCTTGTAGAGGTCCAAGTTAGTGGACAAAGTTGTGCTACAATACTCATGAGTGCTCATAAGTTCTGAGTATTGGATTTAACCCGCGCTCATTTGAATCACTTCATGGATTTTATCATGAGTGATCATGAGACAATAATATCTTATATTCTTCAAAACTAGAGATATCAGTTGTTACTATGAGTTGATAGTACATTGATTGCACGAAAACACATTGGTAACTCGTTGTTATAAAACGTGCCTTTGTGTATGATTCAACAAGTAGCAGAATAAGACATATGAGTCGAAGTTTATCCATTCCTTTTACCTTCGGGATAAAAGCGATATCTGTGGGCCCCTAGATGATTTAATGATGACACATGTGAGTGCTTGGCCAAGCCAGGACTAATTTGATTTGTTCAATCAGTCAGTCATCATGAATCGGATATCGGGAAACAACAAATGGACAGATAGAATGATTTTAATCCATGTATCAGTCCATATGATATATAGAATGGATGAATATATGATCCCTTATCTAATGGACAAGTCATTGACAAAGATCAAAGTTCGACATCGACTTTAAGAGCTACAATTGCCAGTTAGGTTTTGAAGTCATACTCAAAAATAGTTTTAGACTTATCCAAGTGGGAGACTGTTGGATTAATGTCCAAGTCCATAACTATATTTGGTATGTACTTGACCCGACCTGACATGGTCCATTTGAGTTGCACTTCACCGACACAATTTAAATGGATAGTCTTTTGAGAATAGTATATTTATGATTTATATTAATATATTATAAGTTCTAATATATTAATATGGAATCATGTTATTTAATTTGTATTGATCAAGACTTAATTTAGAATTAATTAAGTGATCAAAATGAACTAATTAAATATGGACTCTTATATATATATATATATATATATATATATATATATATATATATATATATATATATATATATATATATATATGGAATGGACCAAGTTCATTTAGGTTGGGCTAAGCTTTCATGGATAGTCCATGGAGTGTTTAACCCATGGATCATATGAAATGAAAGGTCATGGGTTTAACTCTAGTCTCCATACTATATAATGATGTCCTTGGTTGGTGAAATTGGTACTAGTGTGGGTACACTAAGAGGGCTAGCCGATTTCACTAGAGAGAACCAAGTATCCATATTCTCTAAAGTCTTCCAATGCGTTTTGGTGATTTGTGATTCCACTTGAGGCTTCCACACTATTGGGGCTAAGCTCTTAAAGCTTGAAGATATCAAGCTACATCAAAAGGTATGTCATCTAACTTGTACTTTGTAGTATAAGAGCTTCATAATATGCTAGTTAGGATTAAAGCCTTGGAAAGATCATATTTGCATGTATAATAGAGAAAACATAGATCCAAGGTTTATAGGGTTGCATGTACACCATAGGAGTGTTAGAATGCTCAAAACCCAACATACTTATCATCCGCAGACAGGCGGTCAGAGTAAGCGGACCATTCAAATACTTGAGGACATGTTGAGAACTTGTGTCATTGTTTTTGGTGGGAGTTGGGACTCCTACCTTCCCTTAGCTGATTTTTTGTACAAAAATAATTACCACTCAGTATCGGTGCGCCGCCATTCGAGCTCCTCTATAGGAGGAAGTTTCGCACCCCAGTGTGTTGGGGTGAGGTTAGTCATAGAGTCATTGGAAGGACTGATGTAGTCTTTCAGATGACAGAGCTTATCCAATAGATTTAGCAGAGACTTCAGATATCTTAGGGTCGACAGAAAAGTTATGTAAACAAGCGTCAATCCGAGTTGGAGTTCCAGGTCGGGGGCATGGTCTTACCGAAGGTATCACCTTGGAAGGGTGTAATACGCTTTAGGAAAATGGGCAAGTTGGGCCCCCGATATATTAGGCGATTTCAGATGGTAGCCAGGGTTATCATGGTAGCATACATAATGGATTTACCTGAGGAGCTCAACCATATCCACAACACCTTCCATATTTCGCAGCTTCGAAAGTGTGTGGCTGATGATTCAGTTTCCCTTAGAGGATATTCAGATTGATGATCACCTGAATTATATGGAGAGACCAATTGAAATCCTGGACCGGAAGACGAAGACCTTGCACTACAAGGTGGTGTCTTTATTCAAAGTTCACTGGCAACATCGAAAGGATTCTGAATGGACATGGGAACCTGAATCAGATATACGAGAGCATTTCCCGGACTTGTTCGCAGTAACGGACTTCGAGGACGAAGTCTAGTTCAAGTGGGGGAGAATTGTAACATTCTGAAGTTGAGGTATTTCCAATTTTAACCCAAAGTATGAATATTAATTGAATTTTAACCCTAAGTATGAATACTAATTAAATTTTAGCCATTGTGTATGAGAAATGTTGTAAAATGGCCCATAATGGCATTTTTGTAATTTTTTGGCCCGAGGTCACGTTTGCTGCGCGTACATAGCGTATGCGGGGCATACATGCATGATCCTCAAACCCTAATTTTTAGGGTTTGGACCCTTTACATACAACATTATCTCCCTAAGGCTCCTTCCCTACTCAGCCTCCAACCTACTTTTACCTTCCAAAGCAAACCAAAATCCATTTAAAGCTTTTTTGAGCTTTGTCTGTGTGTGTTTTGATAGCCTTAAAGGAGAAAGGAAGAAAAGAAGAACACCTTAGAGGAGGGGGACTCTTTAGATCCACAGTAACATCATCTTTTGGCATCATTTGGAGGTATAAAGTCTTGAAATTGTCTTACATTTCTTTAGATCTTGTTAATATTGATTTATGGAGCATTTTGGTCCCAAGTCTTGATCTTTATGAGTATAGCATGATCTAGCCCATATAAGCTATCCTTTCATATGTTTTGAGATGTATAGAAGCATAAAAATGTGATATTGGCTCCTAGTTCTTCCCCATGCATGTGCCAGCATGTCCTAATGGATTAAGAAGTTAGGGTTTGTTGGTATTAAGCACTAATAGCCATGCAAAGTCATAAAGTTGGAAACTTTATGAATGATAATGTTATTTTTGGCATATATCTGGTTTTGGACGAAAAGTATTGATGTATTAAGCTGTTATTGAGAAGGTTGGTTGGCCAGGTTCGTACGTTAGGTGTAACAAATGGTATTTTGACCAAAGGGAATTTTGGGTAATTTGATATTTATTTTAAGTTGGGCAATGTTTTTAATAATAGTGTCAGGTAGAGCCGATTTTAAAGCAGAGATTTATTCAACTTTTGTTCGGATTGAGAGGTGATTTTCCTCACTGTACTCGTGGGTTGAAGGCACCAATGTCGGCCCAATAGATTATGTATCCTGGTTATAGGATAGTGTTATGCTAGTATATGATTGATTATTAGATATGTATGGTTATCTGTATTTGATGGTTCTATGTTCACGTTTGCTGGGCGTACATAGCGTATGCGGGGCATACATGCATGATCCTCAAACCCTAATTTTTAGGGTTTGGACCCTTTACATACAACATTATCTCCCTAAGGCTCCTTCCCTACTCAGCCTCCAACCTACTTTTACCTTCCAAAGCAAACCCTAATCCATTTAAAGCCTTTTTGAGCTTTGTCTGTGTGTGTTTTGATAGCCTTAAAGGAGAAAGGAAGAAAAGAAGAACACCTTAGAGGAGGGGGACTCTTTAGATCCAGATTAACATCATCTTTTGGCATCATTTGGAGGTATAAAGTCTTGAAATTGTCTTACATTTCTTTAGATCTTGTTAATATTGATTTATGGAGCATTTTGGTCCCAAGTCTTGATCTTTATGAGTATAGCATGATCTAGCCCATATAAGTTATCCTTTCATATGTTTTGAGATGTATAGAAGCATAAAAATGTGATATTGGCTCCTAGTTCTTCCCCATGCATGTGCCAGCATGTCCTAATGGATTAAGAAGTTAGGGTTTGTTGGTATTAAGCACTAGTAGCCATGCAAAGTCATAAAGTTGGAAACTTTATGAATTATAATGTTATTTTTGGCATATATCTGGTTTTGGACGAAAAGTATTGATGTATTAAGCTGTTATTGAGAAGGTTGGTTGGCCAGGTTCGTACGTTAGGTGTAACAAATGGTATTTTGACCAAAGGGAATTTTGGGTAATTTGATGTTTATTTTAAGTTGGGCAATGTTTTTAATAATAGTGTCAGGTAGAGCCGATTTTAAAGCAGAGATTTATTCAACTTTTGTTCGGATTTAGAGGTGATTTTCCTCACTGTACTCGTGGGTCGAAGGCACCAATGTTGGCCAAATAGATTATGTATCCTGGTTATAGGATAGTGTTATGCTAGTATATGATTGATTATTAGATATGTATGGTTATCTGTATTTGATGGTTCTATGTTCACGTTTGCTGGGCGTACATAGCGTATGCGGGGCATACATGCATGATCCTCAAACCCTAATTTTTAGGGTTTGGACCCTTTACATACAACATTATCTCCCTAAGGCTCCTTCCCTACTCAGCCTCCAACCTACTTTTACCTTCCAAAGCAAACCCTAATCCATTTAAAGCCTTTTTGAGCTTTGTCTGTGTGTGTTTTGATAGCCTTAAAGGAGAAAGGAAGAAAAGAAGAACACCTTAGAGGAGGGGGACTCTTTAGATCCAGAGTAACATCATCTTTTGGCATCATTTGGAGGTATAAAGTCTTGAAATTGTCTTACATTTCTTTAGATCTTGTTAATATTGATTTATGGAGCATTTTGGTCCCAAGTCTTGATCTTTATGAGTATAGCATGATCTAGCCCATATAAGCTATCCTTTCATATGTTTTGAGATGTATAGAAGCATAAAAATGTGATATTGGCTCCTAGTTCTTCCCCATGCATGTGCCAGCATGTCCTAATGGATTAAGAAGTTAGGGTTTGTTGGTATTAAGCACTAGTAGCCATGCAAAGTCATAAAGTTGGAAACTTTATGAATTATAATGTTATTTTTGGCATATATCTGGTTTTGGACGAAAAGTATTGATGTATTAAGCTGTTATTGAGAAGGTTGGTTGGCCAGGTTCGTACGTTAGGTGTAACAAATGGTATTTTGACCAAAGGGCATTTTGGGTAATTTGATGTTTATTTTAAGTTGGGCAATGTTTTTAATAATAGTGTCAGGTAGAGCCGATTTTAAAGCAGAGATTTATTCAACTTTTTTTCGGATTGAGAGGTGATTTTCCTCACTGTACTCGTGGGTCGAAGGCACCAATGTTGGCCAAATAGATTATATATCCTGGTTATAGGATAGTGTTATGCTAGTATATGATTGATTATTAGATATGTATGGTTATCAGTATTTGATGGTTCTATGTTCACGTTTGTTGGGCGTACATAGCGTATGATGGGCATACATACATGATCCTCAAACCCTAATTTTTAGGGTTTGGACCCTTTACATACAACATTATCTCCCTAAGGCTCCTTCCCTACTCATCCTCCAACC
This sequence comes from Lactuca serriola, assembly GCF_051521515.1. Classification (NCBI taxonomy): domain Eukaryota; kingdom Viridiplantae; phylum Streptophyta; class Magnoliopsida; order Asterales; family Asteraceae; genus Lactuca; species Lactuca serriola. Next base: position 159,500,148 of record NC_136416.1, on the reverse strand, counting down.
TACTTGTACCTTCCAAAGCAAACCCTAATCCATTTAAAGCCTTTTTGAGCTTTGTCTGTGTGTGTTTTGATAGCCTTAAAGGAGAAAGGAAGAAAAGAAGAACACCTTAGAGGAGGGGGACTCTTTAGATCCAGAGTAACATCATCTTTTGGCATCATTTGGAGGTATAAAGTCTTGAAATTGTCTTACATTTCTTTAGATCTTGTTAATATTGATTTATGGAGCATTTTGGTCCCAAGTCTTGATCTTTATGAGTATAGCATGATCTAGCCCATATAAGCTATCCTTTCATATGTTTTGAGATGTATAGAAGCATAAAAATGTGATATTGGCTCCTAGTTCTTCCCCATGCATGTGCCAGCATGTCCTAATGGATTAAGAAGTTAGGGTTTGTTGGTATTAAGCACTAATAGCCATGCAAAGTCATAAAGTTGGAAACTTTATGAATTATAATGTTATTTTTGGCATATATCTGGTTTTGGACGAAAAGTATTGATGTATTAAGCTGTTATTGAGAAGGTTGGTTGGCCAGGTTCGTACGTTAGGTGTAACAAATGGTATTTTGACCAAAGGGAATTTTGGGTAATTTGATATTTATTTTAAGTTGGGCAATGTTTTTAATAATAGTGTCAGGTAGAGCCGATTTTAAAGCAGAGATTTATTCAACTTTTGTTCGGATTGAGAGGTGATTTTCCTCACTGTACTCGTGGGTTGAAGGCACCAATGTCGGCCCAATAGATTATGTATCCTGGTTATAGGATAGTGTTATGCTAGTATATGATTGATTATTAGATATGTATGGTTATCTGTATTTGATGGTTCTATGTTCACGTTTGCTGGGCGTACATAGCGTATGCGGGGCATACATGCATGATCCTCAAACCCTAATTTTTAGGGTTTGGACCCTTTACATACAACATTATCTCCCTAAGGCTCCTTCCCTACTCAGCCTCCAACCTACTTTTACCTTCCAAAGCAAACCCTAATCCATTTAAAGCCTTTTTGAGCTTTGTCTGTGTGTGTTTTGATAGCCTTAAAGGAGAAAGGAAGAAAAGAAGAACACCTTAGAGGAGGGGGACTCTTTAGATCCAGAGTAACATCATCTTTTGGCATCATTTGGAGGTATAAAGTCTTGAAATTGTCTTACATTTCTTTAGATCTTGTTAATATTGATTTATGGAGCATTTTGGTCCCAAGTCTTGATCTTTATGAGTATAGCATGATCTAGCCCATATAAGCTATCCTTTCATATGTTTTGAGATGTATAGAAGCATAAAAATGTGATATTGGCTCCTAGTTCTTCCCCATGCATGTGCCAGCATGTCCTAATGGATTAAGAAGTTAGGGTTTGTTGGTATTAAGCACTAGTAGCCATGCAAAGTCATAAAGTTGGAAACTTTATGAATTATAATGTTATTTTTGGCATATATCTGGTTTTGGACGAAAAGTATTGATGTATTAAGCTGTTATTGAGAAGGTTGGTTGGCCAGGTTCGTACGTTAGGTGTAACAAATGGTATTTTGACCAAAGGGCATTTTGGGTAATTTGATGTTTATTTTAAGTTGGGCAATGTTTTTAATAATAGTGTCAGGTAGAGCCGATTTTAAAGCAGAGATTTATTCAACTTTTTTTCGGATTAAGAGGTGATTTTCCTCACTGTACTCGTGGGTCGAAGGCACCAATGTTGGCCAAATAGATTATGTATCCTGGTTATAGGATAGTGTTATGCTAGTATATGATTGATTATTAGATATGTATGGTTATCAGTATTTGATGGTTCTATGTTCACGTTTGTTGGGCGTACATAGCGTATGATGGGCATACATACATGATCCTCAAACCCTAATTTTTAGGGTTTGGACCCTTTACATACAACATTATCTCCCTAAGGCTCCTTCCCTACTCATCCTCCAACCTACTTTTACCTTCCAAAGCAAACCCTAATCCATTTAAAGCCTTTTTGAGCTTTGTCTGTGTGTGTTTTGATAGCCTTAAAGGAGAAAGGAAGAAAAGAAGAACACCTTAGAGGAGGGGGACTCTTTAGATCCAGATTAACATCATCTTTTGGCATCATTTGGAGGTATAAAGTCTTGAAATTGTCTTACATTTCTTTAGATCTTGTTAATATTGATTTATGGAGCATTTTGGTCCCAAGTCTTGATCTTTATGAGTATAGCATGATCTAGCCCATATAAGCTATCCTTTCATATGTTTTGAGATGTATAGAAGCATAAAAATGTGATATTGGCTCATAGTTCTTCCCCATGCATGTGCCAGCATGTCCTAATGGATTAAGAAGTTAGGGTTTGTTGGTATTAAGCACTAGTAGCCATGCAAAGTCATAAAGTTGGAAACTTTATGAATTATAATGTTATTTTTGGCATATATCTGGTTTTGGACGAAAAGTATTGATGTATTAAGCTGTTATTGAGAAGGTTGGTTGGCCAGGTTCGTACGTTAGGTGTAACAAATGGTATTTTGACCAAAGGGAATTTTGGGTAATTTGATGTTTATTTTAAGTTGGGCAATGTTTTTAATAATAGTGTCAGGTAGAGCCGATTTTAAAGCAGAGATTTATTCAACTTTTGTTCGGATTTAGAGGTGATTTTCCTCACTGTACTCGTGGGTCGAAGGCACCAATGTTGGCCAAATAGATTATGTATCCTGGTTATAGGATAGTGTTATGCTAGTATATGATTGATTATTAGATATGTATGGTTATCTGTATTTGATGGTTCTATGTTCACGTTTGCTGGGCGTACATAGCGTATGCGGGGCATACATGCATGATCCTCAAACCCTAATTTTTAGGGTTTGGACCCTTTACATACAACATTATCTCCATAAGGCTCCTTCCCTACTCAGCCTCCAACCTACTTTTACCTTCCAAAGCAAACCCTAATCCATTTAAAGCCTTTTTGAGCTTTGTCTGTGTGTGTTTTGATAGCCTTAAAGGAGAAAGGAAGAAAAGAAGAACACCTTAGAGGAGGGGGACTCTTTAGATCCAGAGTAACATCATCTTTTGGCATCATTTGGAGGTATAAAGTCTTGAAATTGTCTTACATTTCTTTAGATCTTGTTAATATTGATTTATGGAGCATTTTGGTCCCAAGTCTTGATCTTTATGAGTATAGCATGATCTAGCCCATATAAGCTATCCTTTCATATGTTTTGAGATGTATAGAAGCATAAAAATGTGATATTGGCTCCTAGTTCTTCCCCATGCATGTGCCAGCATGTCCTAATGGATTAAGAAGTTAGGGTTTGTTGGTATTAAGCACTAGTAGCCATGCAAAGTCATAAAGTTGGAAACTTTATGAATTATAATGTTATTTTTGGCATATATCTGGTTTTGGACGAAAAGTATTGATGTATTAAGCTGTTATTGAGAAGGTTGGTTGGCCAGGTTCGTACGTTAGGTGTAACAAATGGTATTTTGACCAAAGGGAATTTTGGGTAATTTGATGTTTATTTTAAGTTGGGCAATGTTTTTAATAATAGTGTCAGGTAGAGCCGATTTTAAAGCAGAGATTTATTCAACTTTTGTTCGGATTTAGAGGTGATTTTCCTCACTGTACTCGTGGGTCGAAGGCACCAATGTTGGCCAAATAGATTATGTATCCTGGTTATAGGATAGTGTTATGCTAGTATATGATTGATTATTAGATATGTATGGTTATCTGTATTTGATGGTTCTATGTTCACGTTTGCTGGGCGTACATAGCGTATGCGGGGCATACATGCATGATCCTCAAACCCTAATTTTTAGGGTTTGGACCCTTTACATACAACATTATCTCCCTAAGGCTCCTTCCCTACTCAGCCTCCAACCTACTTTTACCTTCCAAAGCAAACCCTAATCCATTTAAAGCCTTTTTGAGCTTTGTCTGTGTGTGTTTTGATAGCCTTAAAGGAGAAAGGAAGAAAAGAAGAACACCTTAGAGGAGGGGGACTCTTTAGATCCAGAGTAACATCATCTTTTGGCATCATTTGGAGGTATAAAGTCTTGAAATTGTCTTACATTTCTTTAGATCTTGTTAATATTGATTTATGGAGCATTTTGGTCCCAAGTCTTGATCTTTATGAGTATAGCATGATCTAGCCCATATAAGCTATCCTTTCATATGTTTTGAGATGTATAGAAGCATAAAAATGTGATATTGGCTCCTAGTTCTTCCCCATGCATGTGCCAGCATGTCCTAATGGATTAAGAAGTTAGGGTTTGTTGGTATTAAGCACTAGTAGCCATGCAAAGTCATAAAGTTGGAAACTTTATGAATTATAATGTTATTTTTGGCATATATCTGGTTTTGGACGAAAAGTATTGATGTATTAAGCTGTTATTGAGAAGGTTGGTTGGCCAGGTTCGTACGTTAGGTGTAACAAATGGTATTTTGACCAAAGGGCATTTTGGGTAATTTGATGTTTATTTTAAGTTGGGCAATGTTTTTAATAATAGTGTCAGGTAGAGCCGATTTTAAAGCAGAGATTTATTCAACTTTTTTTCGGATTGAGAGGTGATTTTCCTCACTGTACTCGTGGGTCGAAGGCACCAATGTTGGCCAAATAGATTATATATCCTGGTTATAGGATAGTGTTATGCTAGTATATGATTGATTATTAGATATGTATGGTTATCAGTATTTGATGGTTCTATGTTCACGTTTGTTGGGCGTACATAGCGTATGATGGGCATACATACATGATCCTCAAACCCTAATTTTTAGGGTTTGGACCCTTTACATACAACATTATCTCCCTAAGGCTCCTTCCCTACTCATCCTCCAACCTACTTGTACCTTCCAAAGCAAACCCTAATCCATTTAAAGCCTTTTTGAGCTTTGTCTGTGTGTGTTTTGATAGCCTTAAAGGAGAAAGGAAGAAAAGAAGAACACCTTAGAGGAGGGGGACTCTTTAGATCCAGAGTAACATCATCTTTTGGCATCATTTGGAGGTATAAAGTCTTGAAATTGTCTTACATTTCTTTAGATCTTGTTAATATTGATTTATGGAGCATTTTGGTCCCAAGTCTTGATCTTTATGAGTATAGCATGATCTAGCCCATATAAGCTATCCTTTCATATGTTTTGAGATGTATAGAAGCATAAAAATGTGATATTGGCTCCTAGTTCTTCCCCATGCATGTGCCAGCATGTCCTAATGGATTAAGAAGTTAGGGTTTGTTGGTATTAAGCACTAGTAGCCATGCAAAGTCATAAAGTTGGAAACTTTATGAATTATAATGTTATTTTTGGCATATATCTGGTTTTGGACGAAAAGTATTGATGTATTAAGCTGTTATTGAGAAGGTTGGTTGGCCAGGTTCGTACGTTAGGTGTAACAAATGGTATTTTGACCAAAGGGCATTTTGGGTAATTTGATGTTTATTTTAAGTTGGGCAATGTTTTTAATAATAGTGTCAGGTAGAGCCGATTTTAAAGCAGAGATTTATTCAACTTTTTTTCGGATTAAGAGGTGATTTTCCTCACTGTACTCGTGGGTCGAAGGCACCAATGTTGGCCAAATAGATTATGTATCCTGGTTATAGGATAGTGTTATGCTAGTATATGATTGATTATTAGATATGTATGGTTATCAGTATTTGATGGTTCTATGTTCACGTTTGTTGGGCGTACATAGCGTATGATGGGCATACATACATGATCCTCAAACCCTAATTTTTAGGGTTTGGACCCTTTACATACAACATTATCTCCCTAAGGCTCCTTCCCTACTCATCCTCCAACCTACTTTTACCTTCCAAAGCAAACCCTAATCCATTTAAAGCCTTTTTGAGCTTTGTCTGTGTGTGTTTTGATAGCCTTAAAGGAGAAAGGAAGAAAAGAAGAACACCTTAGAGGAGGGGGACTCTTTAGATCCAGATTAACATCATCTTTTGGCATCATTTGGAGGTATAAAGTCTTGAAATTGTCTTACATTTCTTTAGATCTTGTTAATATTGATTTATGGAGCATTTTGGTCCCAAGTCTTGATCTTTATGAGTATAGCATGATCTAGCCCATATAAGCTATCCTTTCATATGTTTTGAGATGTATAGAAGCATAAAAATGTGATATTGGCTCCTAGTTCTTCCCCATGCATGTGCCAGCATGTCCTAATGGATTAAGAAGTTAGGGTTTGTTGGTATTAAGCACTAGTAGCCATGCAAAGTCATAAAGTTGGAAACTTTATGAATTATAATGTTATTTTTGGCATATATCTGGTTTTGGACGAAAAGTATTGATGTATTAAGCTGTTATTGAGAAGGTTGGTTGGCCAGGTTCGTACGTTAGGTGTAACAAATGGTATTTTGACCAAAGGGAATTTTGGGTAATTTGATGTTTATTTTAAGTTGGGCAATGTTTTTAATAATAGTGTCAGGTAGAGCCGATTTTAAAGCAGAGATTTATTCAACTTTTGTTCGGATTTAGAGGTGATTTTCCTCACTGTACTCGTGGGTCGAAGGCACCAATGTTGGCCAAATAGATTATGTATCCTGGTTATAGGATAGTGTTATGCTAGTATATGATTGATTATTAGATATGTATGGTTATCTGTATTTGATGGTTCTATGTTCACGTTTGCTGGGCGTACATAGCGTATGCGGGGCATACATGCATTATCCTCAAACCCTAATTTTTAGGGTTTGGACCCTTTACATACAACATTATCTCCCTAAGGCTCCTTCCCTACTCAGCCTCCAACCTACTTTTACCTTCCAAAGCAAACCCTAATCCATTTAAAGCCTTTTTGAGCTTTGTCTGTGTGTGTTTTGATAGCCTTAAAGGAGAAAGGAAGAAAAGAAGAACACCTTAGAGGAGGGGGACTCTTTAGATCCAGAGTAACATCATCTTTTGGCATCATTTGGAGGTATAAAGTCTTGAAATTGTCTTACATTTCTTTAGATCTTGTTAATATTGATTTATGGAGCATTTTGGTCCCAAGTCTTGATCTTTATGAGTATAGCATGATCTAGCCCATATAAGCTATCCTTTCATATGTTTTGAGATGTATAGAAGCATAAAAATGTGATATTGGCTCCTAGTTCTTCCCCATGCATGTGCCAGCATGTCCTAATGGATTAAGAAGTTAGGGTTTGTTGGTATTAAGCACTAGTAGCCATGCAAAGTCATAAAGTTGGAAACTTTATGAATTATAATGTTATTTTTGGCATATATCTGGTTTTGGACGAAAAGTATTGATGTATTAAGCTGTTATTGAGAAGGTTGGTTGGCCAGGTTCGTACGTTAGGTGTAACAAATGGTATTTTGACCAAAGGGAATTTTGGGTAATTTGATGTTTATTTTAAGTTGGGCAATGTTTTTAATAATAGTGTCAGGTAGAGCCGATTTTAAAGCACAGATTTATTCAACTTTTGTTCGGATTTAGAGGTGATTTTCCTCACTGTACTCGTGGGTCGAAGGCACCAATGTTGGCCAAATAGATTATGTATCCTGGTTATAGGATAGTGTTATGCTAGTATATGATTGATTATTAGATATGTATGGTTATCTGTATTTGATGGTTCTATGTTCACGTTTGCTGGGCGTACATAGCGTATGCGGGGCATACATGCATGATCCTCAAACCCTAATTTTTAGGGTTTGGACCCTTTACATACAACATTATCTCCCTAAGGCTCCTTCCCTACTCAGCCTCCAACCTACTTTTACCTTCCAAAGCAAACCCTAATCCATTTAAAGCCTTTTTGAGCTTTGTCTGTGTGTGTTTTGATAGCCTTAAAGGAGAAAGGAAGAAAAGAAGAACACCTTAGAGGAGGGGGACTCTTTAGATCCAGAGTAACATCATCTTTTGGCATCATTTGGAGGTATAAAGTCTTGAAATTGTCTTACATTTCTTTAGATCTTGTTAATATTGATTTATGGAGCATTTTGGTCCCAAGTCTTGATCTTTATGAGTATAGCATGATCTAGCCCATATAAGCTATCCTTTCATATGTTTTGAGATGTATAGAAGCATAAAAATGTGATATTGGCTCCTAGTTCTTCCCCATGCATGTGCCAGCATGTCCTAATGGATTAAGAAGTTAGGGTTTGTTGGTATTAAGCACTAGTAGCCATGCAAAGTCATAAAGTTGGAAACTTTATGAATTATAATGTTATTTTTGGCATATATCTGGTTTTGGACGAAAAGTATTGATGTATTAAGCTGTTATTGAGAAGGTTGGTTGGCCAGGTTCGTACGTTAGGTGTAACAAATGGTATTTTGACCAAAGGGCATTTTGGGTAATTTGATGTTTATTTTAAGTTGGGCAATGTTTTTAATAATAGTGTCAGGTAGAGCCGATTTTAAAGCAGAGATTTATTCAACTTTTTTTCGGATTAAGAGGTGATTTTCCTCACTGTACTCGTGGGTCGAAGGCACCAATGTTGGCCAAATAGATTATGTATCCTGGTTATAGGATAGTGTTATGCTAGTATATGATTGATTATTAGATATGTATGGTTATCAGTATTTGATGGTTCTATGTTCACGTTTGTTGGGCGTACATAGCGTATGATGGGCATACATACATGATCCTCAAACCCTAATTTTTAGGGTTTGGACCCTTTACATACAACATTATCTCCCTAAGGCTCCTTCCCTACTCATCCTCCAACCTACTTTTACCTTCCAAAGCAAACCCTAATCCATTTAAAGCCTTTTTGAGCTTTGTCTGTGTGTGTTTTGATAGCCTTAAAGGAGAAAGGAAGAAAAGAAGAACACCTTAGAGGAGGGGGACTCTTTAGATCCAGAGTAACATCATCTTTTGGCATCATTTGGAGGTATAAAGTCTTGAAATTGTCTTACATTTCTTTAGATCTTGTTAATATTGATTTATGGAGCATTTTGGTCCCAAGTCTTGATCTTTATGAGTATAGCATGATCTAGCCCATATAAGCTATCCTTTCATATGTTTTGAGATGTATAGAAGCATAAAAATGTGATATTGGCTCCTAGTTCTTCCCCATGCATGTGCCAGCATGTCCTAATGGATTAAGAAGTTAGGGTTTGTTGGTATTAAGCACTAATAGCCATGCAAAGTCATAAAGTTGGAAACTTTATGAATTATAATGTTATTTTTGGCATATATCTGGTTTTGGACGAAAAGTATTGATGTATTAAGCTGTTATTGAGAAGGTTGGTTGGCCAGGTTCGTACGTTAGGTGTAACAAATGGTATTTTGACCAAAGGGAATTTTGGGTAATTTGATGTTTATTTTAAGTTGGGCAATGTTTTTAATAATAGTGTCAGGTAGAGCCGATTTTAAAGCAGAGATTTATTCAACTTTTGTTCGGATTGAGAGGTGATTTTCCTCACTGTACTCGTGGGTCGAAGGCACCAATGTCGGCCCAATAGATTATGTATCCTGGTTATAGGATAGTGTTATGCTAGTATATGATTGATTATTAGATATGTATGGTTATATGTATTTGATGGTTTTATGTTTACGTTTGTTTGTTACATATGTCGACATATTGTGGTTGGGTTGAGGCGGTCATGCTTTGTGCTGAAGGCTAAGACACCCACGGTGGTCCAGATAGGTTGTAGGCCCTACGAGGCAGTCCAGTTAGGCCAAAGGCCCGTAGAGCGGTCCGGATAGGCTATGGTCCTATGAGGCGGTCTATTCGGGCTGAAGGCTCGTATTTGCATGCTTCGATTGTTATGTTGTGTGATGGTACTTTGGGGGAACTCACTAAGTTTTGGCTTACAATTTCACTTTATTATTTTAGGTACTTTAGAGGATCGTGGGAAAGCGAAGGCTTGATTATGCACATCTTCTTATTTTCATGATATTGACTTTTGGGACACTCTGATATGGTTTTACTTTTGAAACAATGGCTTTTCTTGTCAACAATTATGGATAATGGCTGTTTTTGAAAATTTTAAATTTTTATGATTTTTGGAGTGTTACAAAACGGGTGTTACAACTCCCCCATTTAAATTAGATTTCACCCTCGAAAACTGTCATTACAAATTACACCTTAATCATGCCCTGAACCTCTTGTGGGTTCTCTAAGCCTACTCCTTTCTACACAAGCCGTCACATCTCCTTTTATTAAGGTCTGTGATTAACAATCATAAAGTCTCCACAAGTAGGCATATAATTCCAATCCTGGGCGAGAAAATTCTAACCAAAATTCATCCATTTCAACACTGGAACAATACTCCAAACATGTGATTGCCTCTCGAAATAGATGTCTATCCAATCCTTGGTGAGAAACAGATGACCTGATGAAGATAGGAACACCAACCACATCACAACTATCTAATATCGAGAGGGACTAATCCCTTAATCATAACTCAAAGACTCTTAGATAATGCTTGACTTCCTGCCAGAAAAATCCATCTCATACATCAACAATGCTGACCAATAGCTCACTGATTCAATCCATTCAAGATCTCTCCGACCTCGCATCTTCCTACTGTTAAGCATGATAACATAATCCAAAGCTAACTACTATTGTTGATGACTTCTCATACAAATGCAAGGACGAGACCCCCAACGAGTAACCGAACAAACAAGGACCTAAAAATAGTCTAGACATCCACTAAACTCTAATAGCCCCTACGTCCAATCATATAACAACTAAACCAAACAATAATGAGTTTGGTTCCACCCAAGTGAATGCTACGGGCCAAACCATAGTCTGACAATCACCCTTACAACGACCTATTTTAGCCAACGGGTTGTTTCAACCCATTTAAATGCTATGATCCAACCATAGTCTTACAATTACTTCCGACCTATTTCAGCCAACAATCTATTTCAACCTATGTGAAGGCTATTATCCCACCATAGTCTTACAACCACTTTTGGCCTATTTCAGCCAAAGGTCTATTTCAACCCATGTAAATGTTATTATCTACCATAATATTACAATCACTTTTGTCCTATTTCAACCAACGGTCCACTTCAACCCATTTGAATGCTATGATCCAACCATATTCTTACAGTCACTTCCGTTTCTACAGTACATCTACAGTTTATCCTTTCATGATCTAACCATGGTCTTTCATGCAAAACCACAAAGATAATTAGCATAAACTGACACGAGACAGATCCCTAGTCTACTAAACCCCACCATGTGTTTGGACCGTGTTTTGAACCCCAAGACCTTCATCAAACAGGAACAGGAAGAGAGGCCCTCAAAACAACTCTAGACATGAGCCTAATCACTAACTGTAAAGCCCAAAGTCAAGAAGGCCAAGAAAGGAAAGGAAACCCTAAGTTTAAGGGACGACTCGGCGAGTCCAAGGAGGAACTCGGCGAGTCCGAGCGGGATCTGGGTCGAGGAGTAAGTAACCGACTCGGCGAGTCGGCCAAGGAGACTCGGTGAGTCTGGTCTGTGTGAGGAAAACCCTAAATTCGGGACTTGGAGCCTATTTAAACGTCTCATTCTCTCCCCTAGGGTTCCTTTACTGCCTCTTTCACCCAGAACATCGAACCCTAAGCCCCATTGTTGCTCATTCAAGCTTCCAAGCCATTTTTGAGTGATTTGAAGGAAGAAGAAGAAGGGGAATCATTGAAGCTTCAAGGTTTGGCCTTAGATCTGGAGTTTGTGGAACCTTTCTGAGTTATTGAAGGTACTAAGTCGTTTCCTTCATGTAGATCTATTCTAGTTGGGAGTTTTGGGGCTTTTTAGCCATGATTAGTTATCCATTTGAGTTAGAAGCCAGATCTGAAGTTGCTACTTCAGATCCAAGCATATTTTGGCCTTGTGAAGCATAAAGTATCTGCCCTTGAGTCGATTATGGAGCCTCTTTGCCTTAAACCCTAGTTTATGGTGTATTTAGCCTAGATCTCCTTCTCTACACGTAAAGTTTGCAACTTTACGTGAGGAATAGGCTTGGGAAGGGTAGATCTACCTTTTGGAGTCCATGCATGACTCAAAATTCCTCTGCATGTATGAAGATCCGAATGGACTCGGCGAGTCCTTTGAATGGACTCGGCGAGTAGCATGAAGGGTAGGAGGAACTGGACGAGTGGGATGGACAACTCGTTGAGTCGGATGAAGTTGGGCAGGAACTCGGCGAGTTTGAAGAACAAATCGGCGAGTCTGTTGAAGATTGCCTTGGACTCGGCGAGTCTATTCTTGGACTCGGCGAGTCAGGTCGTGAAACCCCGAACCCTTTGAGTTAAGACTCGAATCAGTGAGTCGGGTGGAGACTCAGCGAGTTGGATAGGACAGGACTCGGAAATCGTTGGACTCAGCGAGTCATGGACTGACTCGGCGAGTCGAGTCGCGAATAGAAGGACCCTGAGCATATGAACTCAGCGAGTCAGTAGGTAGACTCGGCGAGTAGGGTCGACCTGGAAGGTTGACTTTGACCAGAGTTGACTCAGTTGACTTTTGGAGGATCAGTGAGCTAAGTGATATATGTTTTGATGTTGGTAGCTCGGGGAGCTAGGGGAGCAGCAGTTCAGGGAATTTTCGGTCAACATCCAGAGGAGTTATCAGCAAGTTCAGCAGTTTGAGGCGAGTTTCCCTTTTGTGTGGATGGGTCTACGGCCACAATGCCGACCCATGTAGTTATGAGTAAGAAGACCCGGGGGTTAGCCCTAGGCACGATATGCTAGTATGAGATTTGGGACGAGGTCCAATGATAGCGGGCGGGTGCCCAAGGAATGGTTTATTTGATAGTTTATACTTGTTGTCTGTGTGATACTTATATGTGCCTAGTAGGGGAGTGAGTGTGGGCGAGGTCCCGTATCTCACCAATAGCAGAGTATGGATGGTGTTCCACATCTCATTAGCAACAGATCAGGGGTGAGGCCCAAGTTAGGGAAAGAGTGAGTGTGGGCTGGGCCCGTATCTCACTACCAGTAGGAGCATGGACGGGGTTCCATGACTCATCAGTAGCAAGATAAGGGCGAGGCCCAGGATAGACGATGCCTTTGGACAGGATCCGTTAGTATGTGTTTAGCTTATGTGTTGTGATATGTTTATGTGCTATTATATGTTAGCGGGCGAGGCCCTGTGACAGGCGAGGCCTAAGTGAAACAAATCTGTATCCGAGCGGGGCTCGAAGCCAGGCGGGGTCGTTGTAGCGGGCGAGGCCCGAGGTAGGGGGCGAGGCCCAGGATAGCGGGCGTGGCCCAGTATGTGCAGTATGTGGTTATGCTTGGTATGTGGTAGGGTGGGGAACTCACTAAGCTTCGTGCTTATGGTTTTCAGTTTTGGTTTCAGGTACTTCCGGTAGCGGAGGGAAGAGCTCGAGGTGATCGCATGGCACACACCATAGACTAGACAGCCTGGGAAATGTTTTACTCTGATAACGGATATGTATTTTGGAAATTAATACTCTGATTATGTTTGGAATTGATGATTTTACTTTCAGTAATGTTTTATTAAAAGAAATTTTTAGTCTTGAATTTTGGGATGTTACACTAACTTTATCCTATGTTGCCACCGATACTTATAATCTATCGGACAAGATAACCCCGACTCCTTGGCATCTTCTTCCTTGGTCACAAACTAACTACCGAACTACATTCCTTACACAATCTTCATCCTTGAAAACAATCCCAATCTGTTACCCTCTATCTTTGAATAAACTTCAGGATGACATGTAGCTTGCAAACTTTCCTTCTGATAAAGTAACTCTCCCCCACTTGGAATTAACTAGACTCAGATATCTTCTTAATCACCCAGGGCTCCGGATTAGCTCATACGACAATAATGTCTGGTTCCTAACAGCCAAGCCTAGCGCTCAAGAGCTTAAAAGGAATTCCATTCATGATCAATTATTCAAATACATAGCCATAGTCAAATTTACAACAAATAACATCCATCATATCATTGAGGGGTACAATTAACTATGGAAATATAAATGGAAAAGCATCGATGACACCAATGAATGTTGCACCCGCCCATACCAAAGAAACTGATAACTCAAACCCTATCCTTTGGGACTCCAGCTGTCCCATATTGTCCATTCGGTAACTGCCAAGCTTTCCAAGGAACACTTGAAGATCAAAAGTTGAGTATTTTAGATAGTACTCAAAGGTATGTGTTCTAATCATTGTGATTTTCGATAATACATAGATTATATTTGTTTTTCATAGTATGCTGCTATAATAAGAAATTACCATAGATCTCTAGGTTGCATGTGCCCGTAAAATAGTTTTATTTCTAGACATGGTTATGTTCCTTCTTTGATTATAATCTTAGGATGTTACATCATATTGTAATCTTTAACTTTGATGAACATGACTATGTTCAGCCTTCAAATAATATTGATATTTCGTAATTCTTACGTTGGATGAATATGAACATATTCAACCTTTAATTAATGCATATATACCGTAAACTTGGGATGATCTAAAATTATAAAGTTGAGAGAGAGAGAGAGAGAGAGAGAGAGAGAGAGAGAGAGAGAGAGAGAGAGAGAGAGAGAGAGAGAGAGAGAGAGAGAGAGAGAGAGAGAGAGAGAGAGAGAGAGTTTATATTTATTAAGATATTAAGAGAATATTATAAAAATGAAAAAAATTTCAAAATAAAAAGGAATAATAGTTATTTATTTATTTATTTATTTATTTATTTTTTATAATTATTATGACCTATATCATAACCTAAATCCATAAAAATAATCTAATTTTAGATCAATGACACAAATTAAAAAAAAAATTAAACTATATTTATAACTTTTTACAAACCATAAAAACCAAATTTACAAATTTAATCCTCAACCCAACCTATTTGAAGTACTCAACAAGTGCGGGTTGGATCGACAAGTACTCAATCCGTTTAAATAGACTGAATTATTAGTGTGGTTCGGGTTGGATCGACAAGTGCGGGTTAAAATTGACAGCCCTGTACTGCTGTAGTGCTGTACCACAAAACCCCTATAAAACATAAACCACAAAACCCACGCAACTTTTGCTTTCTGAGCCACTGTTTGAACTTTGACGAGTGAGTGGTGACCAAGAACAGGAAAAACACGGACATCTTTCTATACACAATCTACGGGGATTCTTAATGTTTCAAGATTTGGTATGTTTTACAATTCTCCGATGAACACGGCTACCGATTTCTTGTTAAGCCCAGTTTTCTTACATGGGTGTGTTGCCTCGATACAATTTCTGTTCTTGCTTTTCATATTAATCTCTTGGGTTTGGAAAAGATTCAGGATTGATAGAAGTCAAACTGTGGTTGCAAAACGGAGTTTTGGGTATTTGTGTTTCAAACAAACTCTGTTTTGTTCTCTTGTTCTATCACTCTTCAACCTAGTTTTGTGTTTCTTGAACAATTTTTATTGGTATAGAAATGGATGGACTTATGAAAAGATTGTCACCCTTTTGCATGCTGTTCTTGGAACACTTATCTGGTTATTCGTTTCTGTGTATTTGCACACACTCGACTCGAATTCGTCGACACAATCTTCAAAGTACCCATTTGTCTTACGGGTTTGGTGGGTGTTTTTCTTTACTGTTTCTTGTTATTCCCTTGTAGTAGATTATATTCACTACAGAAAAACCCATAACTTACCTTCCATGTTCTTTGTGTCCGATTCCGTGTCCAGTCTCCTGGGTTTGTTTCTCTGTTTTGTGGGGTTGTCCCACAAGAGCCAAGAAGAAGGTCAAAATCACAATCTTGAAGAACCCCTTTTGAATTCTAGTAGCGATAGAGTTAAGGGCGAGAGCGAGATTCCATCAACTTACCAAAACGCAAGCTTCTTTAACCTGCTGACATTTTCTTGGATGAGTTCCGTAATCTCAAAAGGGAATAAAAAACCATTAGACCTTGAAGATGTTCCACAGCTAGCAGATATCGATAGTGTGAAACAAGTCTTTCCTATTTTGTTAGAAAAAGTACAGTCTTTAAGCAATGGGAATAACCAAATCACTACATTCGGTCTCACAAAAGCTTTAATTTACATCGTATGGAAAGAAGTTGTTATCACTGGATTCCTTGCTTTAGCATCTTCTTTGTTGAGTTTTGTGGGTCCTTACCTCATAGACACATTCGTTCGATACCTTAACGGACAAAAAGATTACAAATACCAAGGTTTTATTTTGGTGGCTACATTTTTTGTTTCAAAAGTGGTGGGGTGTTTCACACAAAGACACTGGTGGTTCAAGCTCCAACAAGCAGGGATTCGTGCCAGGTCAGCCCTAGTTGCCATGATATACCAAAAGGGTTTGACCATTTCTGGTCAGTCAAAGCAGGGGAACTCGAGTGGTGAAATGATCAACTTGATGGCAGTTGATGCCGAAAGAGTAGCTTTTTACGCTTGGCATATGCATGATTTTTGGTTACTTCTCGTGCAAGTAGGTGTTGCCTTAGCACTTTTATATAAAAATTTAGGACTTGCAGCCATTGCTTCATTAGTTGCCACAGTTTTTGTTTTGTTAGCAAATCTTCCACTAGGGAATATACAAGAAAAGATTCAAGACGACTTGATGAAATCTAAAGATAATCGGATGAAAGCAACATCCGAAATCTTGAGAAACATGAGGATTCTTAAACTTCAAGGTTGGGAGATGAAGTTTCTGTCAAAAATCATTAAACTTCGTGATGAAGAAGAAAGCGCGTTGAAGAAATACATGTACACTTTATCCCTCACTTCTTTCATATTCTGGGGTGCTCCTATTGTTGTAGCGGTTGTCACTTTTGCCACGTGTCTATTTTTCGGCATTCCACTTGAATCAGGGAAGGTACTTTCTGCATTAGCAACATTTAAAATACTTCAAGAACCTATTTACAATATTCCAGACTCGATCTCAGCGTTTTTCCAAACTAAAGTCTCACTTAACCGCATTGCCACATACCTTCGCCTCACAGACATAGATTCCAACGCGATAGATAAGCTGCCACCTGGCAGTTCTGACGTGGCAGTTGAGATCATCAATGGAAACTTCGCATGGGATGCAAATGCTTCCTCTTCTAACCTGACACTGAAAGATATAAACATTAGAGTGAATCATGGCATGAGAGTTGCTGTTTGTGGGACTGTTGGCTCAGGGAAATCAAGCTTACTTTCTTGTATTTTGGGAGAAGTGTCGAAGATATCAGGAAGTGTGAAAGTTGAAGGAACAAAGGCGTATGTGGCTCAATCACCATGGATACAAAGTGGAAAGATTGAAGATAATATTTTGTTTGGTAGGGAGATGGATAGAGAGAGGTATGATAATGTTCTTGAAGCGTGTTCCTTGAAGAAAGATCTTGAAATCTTGTCATTTGGTGATCAAACGGTTATTGGTGAGAGAGGGATTAATTTGAGTGGGGGTCAGAAGCAGAGGATACAGATTGCACGGGCTCTTTATCAAGATGCGGATATATATCTTTTTGATGACCCGTTCAGCGCGGTTGATGCTCATACCGGCAGTCATCTTTTTAAGGTAAGCAACTTTTTGGTTGTTTTGTTATATAATTTAAGCAATAGAATAGTAACAAGTTTTGATGTCCCGTATCAATATACATGGTTGTATCTGGCTCTATATATGTTGGAGAGAAAATCAGTGACTGCACATATCTAATCAACATGGAAAGGAGGAGAGTTTGAAATTGAGATCACTTGTCACTTATATATGCTCGGTGGATGTTTCTTTTTTAGTTAATAGGCTTAATGGATTAAATAGGTAATTTGGACAACCTTTGTTTAGAAAGGCAGCGTTTAGCAGCGCCTAGAGCGCTAAGGCCGGAGGGTGTATTGCGGGGAAGGTGTGCGGGAACTCCTCAATGCACTCTCTCTCCTCTCTTGATTGGCTGGAGCCATTTAAATGTAATTTCCATTTCTTTCTCTTTTTTTATTTTTTTATTTTTTTTATATATATGCTAAAAAATTATAAAAAGAGTAAATTACACGAACAGTCCCTATGGTTAGGGGTAATTTGCACGTTTAGTCCCTAACTTATTTTTTTAACTCGTAAGGTCCCTACTGTTTGTTTTTGTTACGCGCTTGGTCCCTATTATTTGTTGTTACGCGATAGGTCCCTGTCTAACCTAAAAAGACTATTATTTAAATAGGGAAAAATAATGGGGTGGATAAGGTAAGGTGAAGGGGATGGGTTTGGGGGTGTGTTTATTTAAATAAATTAAAAAATCAAGGGCAAAATAGTCTTTTTAGGTAAGATAGGGACCAAGCGCGTAACAAAAACAAACAATAAGGACCTTCCGAGTTAAAAAGATAAGTTAGGGACCAAACGTGCAAATTACCATAAACCATAGGGACTATTCGTGTAATTTACTCTTATAAAAAAGATTACTAAAATTTATGGTTTTTAATTCCCTACAAATAGAGTATAATATTTGTATAAAATATATTTAAAAAAATGAATGGAAGTGAAAAGTGGTCACTTCCTGGGTTTTGAAAAGTGAAAGGAGAGTGAGGGAAAAACTGATGTGACATGAAAAAAGTGAGAGGTGAAAGGTGAGTGCACCTTGTGTGGTCTTAAAGGTTCGAAGGACGAAGAGTTGGTATGTCACTTCACACCATGCTAGGCAGTTCAATTACGTTAATCGCCCCTGAGCGGCTCTTTTCCTATTGTGTTTGTTCAAGTGCTAAGAAGCACTCAAGGAATATTGGGGTTGGGTGAGGGTATATATGTTTATTAAGGGTTAATTAAGGAACTTAGGTTTAATTCATCCAATTAATTAAGAAATGAAGAGTCAGAGGCAGGATATTTTAGTTCTCAACTCCAATTCTACTCGTCTAGTCGTCTTTTCCAATCTCCCGACTCCAATTTTACACTCCTCTCACACGGACTCATGCCATGATTGAACTTTTGAAGAATAATCATCAATTATCGAAGACATCAAAGTAAGGTATGTTTCACTCTACCTTTCAAATTCTACTCTCCTGTCACGTATGTCGTATGTATATGTACGATCCTTGATCCTTCATTTATGTATGCATGGTGTATTATCATTTTATGGCTTATTGGCTTTACTTCCGTAGTTTGCTTGATATGAAATTGTGATCAGCGAGTAATTGTATATGTATATGAACTGTAATGTATGATACATGTATCTTGTATGTATTTATATGTAAACTATATTTTTGTATATATTTTTTAATTTGAGTTTATGATCATTGCTTAGTTGATAATGGACCGATCAAGTAATAGTTGTAACCTTAGTCTTTTATTATTTATTAGTTTATTAAAAATTGACTACTCCAATCTCATCTTATTTTATAAACTTTGTAGGAAAGTCATTGGAAGATAAAAGACCATATCTCTATTGGACACAATGTGCTGTACATTTCCTGGATCTGATGGTCATAGGATATTGGCATATAGATTCCTAGGTGAAATGCATTAAAGAAGTCAATTTTCACAACAGATTTCTGATCAAATCATCCAGTTTAAGGAACATGTGTAATCTACTTATAACTTCATTATAGAAATCGTGAATACATATCGGCTATGAAAAGATAACACTAGCAGTTAGGTGACCTTTATCCCACTAGGTTATACAAGTGACATGCGAGTGCTTTCATAAGAGGTGTTTTTAATGTGTATATGAACATCAATAAGAGGTGTTTTAATGTTCTTTTAGTTATAGTTTTAAAAAAATTGAAATCAAGGTTATTGCATGCATCTAATAAGCTGTGATATACTTTTATTAAAATCACATTTTTACAATGTTCTTTTATAAAATCCAAATTTATATAATTGATGCGATCAAATTTTAAAATTAATATTTATTATTAAGTTTTGATGTTTGGGTGCTAAATAATATTTATAAACCTTTTAATAAAACTTTTTTTTTTTATGATACAAGGTTTGAGTTTGATAAGTCTCAAAATCTCAATTTTCAACTTATAAAATTTTTGTCATCGTAATTTGTCGTTAGCTATCTCATTTCATTTTTAAAACCTTTTTATCATCTTATGTTAAATAATAAATTTCATTAAAACCAAACTCCTTGAGATCATTTTATGTTTAAAATATTATCTTAGCATTATAAAATTTAATTTTACAAACATACATAATATAACATAAAATAAGCATCAAAAAGCATAATACATATGAGCATAAACCATCTAAACTAGTGATATTTTGTGAGCCATCATAAAAATACCAAGTCCATTCTCAAGAGGCATAAAGGCAAAAAATCTTCTTATGATGTTTTTATGCTTCCACTTGCTTCAATACCTTGTAGTAAGTTTATAAAAATAATTTTATAAAGTTTATAAAACTTTCATAAAATTAAGTGCATGGACTTTTGATCTTCAAAATGTCCTTAGTTTTCATTCTTGTTACATTTTTATAAAAATAAACTATTCTAACTAATCTGTTACTTATAAAAATAAACAAAATGAAAACTATCTATTTAATTATTACATATCATATGAGTAAATAAATATTACAACCGTTTTAACAAATCAACAAAAATAACATCACAAATGGTCCTTCTTTTCCACTTCCAACTCCTCTTACGTTTAAACTCATGAACGTTATTAAAAATTTGATGAATATTGGAGACTTGTTTTTTGGTATGTAAGGGTAAAATTGTCATTTAGTCTCCTTCAGACTAGAAAAGACATGAACCTTATATATAAACAACATTTTCTCATATAGACAACATTACCCTTTCATCTACATTACCCATAAAAGACTTAATGGGAGAAAAAGCCCCTCACATCCCTTACTTAGCACTTACATTTTTGCCAAATATAGTCCTCTCCAAACATGTTGAATGGCAGATTCCCATCAAAAACACATAATTGCTTTGCACAGATTGGTGCATCAGCTAATATAAACACATACATGAGAGTGATTTACATCATTTTAATGTGAATTTCTTCTTTCCCAACGATAGGAATGCATGTTGCAGTTTCTAGACTCGAAGACAGTGATTTACATTACACATCAAGTCGAGTTCTTACCAGCTGCAGATCTCATCTTCGTGAGCTATCTAACTCTTTTGTTTTCCCTTTCATTGTACATATGAACACACATCTCACTTGGTATAACATCACAATCAGGTTTTGAAAGATGGAAGAATTACACAAGCCGGAAAGTACAATGACATTCTCAATTCAGGAAGCGACTTTATGGACCTTGTAGGTGCACACAAAGAAGCATTATCAGCAATCGATTCCATGGAGACAAATGTGCAAGAAGGAACCACAAGTTCCAAGAAGAACACAAACGAAACTCAAAATAGTAAAACAGATGATATTTCAGGTTCAAAAGCACAGCTTGTTCAAGAAGAAGAACGAGAAAAAGGGAAAGTAGGTTTTTCAGTCTACTGGAAATACATAAACACGGCTTATGGAGGGACACTTGCACCATTTATAGTATTGGCAGAAATTTTGTTCCAGATACTACAAATTGGAAGCAGTTACTGGATGACTTGGGGATCTCCGGTTTCCGAAAGTGATCCAGCACCTGTTACTGGATCAACCCTAATCATGGTTTATGTAGTTTTATCAGTTGGATGCGCTTTGTGCATACTTACAAGAGGCTTGCTTCTTGCAACTTTTGCGTATAAAGCAGCCACTCTTGTCTTCCACAAAATGCACTTCTCCATATTCCGTTCACCCATGTCGTTCTTTGACTCTACTCCAAGTGGACGAATACTAAATAGAGTAAGCGAACATCTTCTCTTCACACGCCTAATTATTAATCAATAAAATGCTTCCCGTAGAAGTAAAGATCCATAAGTGAGGTCTCAGGTTCAAGTCTGAGCATTTTCC
Organism: Lactuca serriola; assembly: GCF_051521515.1. Taxonomy (NCBI): domain Eukaryota; kingdom Viridiplantae; phylum Streptophyta; class Magnoliopsida; order Asterales; family Asteraceae; genus Lactuca; species Lactuca serriola. Next base: position 159,478,494 of record NC_136416.1, on the reverse strand, counting down.
TTTTTTTTTTAAAGAATAATGTTCAATAAACATAGATTTTTTTTATAGGCATCTACAGACCAAAGTGCGGTGGACATGGACATCCCTAACCAACTTGGAATCTTTGTATTCACAATCATTCAACTTCTTGGCATCATTGCGGTAATGTCACAGGCTGCTTGGCAGGTGATCTTTATATTTGTGCCAGTGGGCATAATGTGCATCAGGTTAAAGCAATATTACTTGCCTTCAGCTAGAGAAATGTCACGGCTATTTGGAGTTTGTAAAGGCCCCTTGATACAAAACTTTGCTGAAACAATATCAGGATCAACTACAATCAGAAGCTTTGATCAACAAGGAAGATTTCAAGACACGAATCTGAAACTGAATGATGATTTTGCAAGGCCAAAGTTTCATGCTATTGCTGCCAGGGAATGGTTAGGCATACGTTTGGACATGCTGTCTTCTTTCACGTTTGCTGTGTTTTTAATATTCTTGATTTCTATCCCTGAAGGAACTATTGATCCAAGTAAGTCGATCTTTCATGTCACATATTGCATCAATTGGTTATGCAGAATACATGTCTGATGGTACTTTTTGCTTATTTATTTCTCAAGGTATTGCGGGATTGGCTGCTATTTATGGTCTTACATTGAACACATTGCAAGGATTGGTTTTATGGACTCTTACCAACCTTGAAAACAAAATTATTTCGGTTGAAAGAATATTTCAGTATTCTTCTATACCTAGTGAACCTCCTCTTGTTATAGAATCAAATAGGCCTGATGATCAGTGGCCTTCACAGGGAGAAGTTGACATCCGTCATCTTCTGGTATTTAATTAAATAAATAAATGTTTATTACAGTTGTCTAATATGTTCCAAATTAATATTGAAGCTAATGATTTTTTTAAAAGGTTCGATATGCACCACATATGCCACTTGTGTTGCGAGGTCTTACATGCACTTTCAAGGGAGGAATGAAGACTGGGATTGTGGGAAGAACGGGTAGTGGAAAGTCAACTCTGATACAAACACTCTTCCGCCTTGTGGACCCCGCAGCTGGAGAGATTCTCATCGATGGAATTAACATATCAACAATCGGACTTCATGATCTTCGTTCAAAGTTGAGCATAATTCCTCAAGATCCTACCATGTTTGAAGGAAGTATTCGAAGCAACCTGGATCCCCTTGAAGAGTATACAGATGATAAGATTTGGGAGGTAAATATTACAAAAATTATGGAATTCAATGATTTTAAAAAATATATAATGCTATATAATACAACAATACTTGTTACTTCAGGCTCTCGATAAGTGTCAGCTTGGAGATGAAGTGAGGAGCAAGATAGGGAAGCTTGGCTCACCAGGTCTTGTTCATAGTCTTCACATCAGCGTGTTTTCATCATATAAACTCAAAATAAAAGCTAAACATATTTTCAGAGGTGTCTTTATTATGTATAATTTTGATATAAGTGGTGTTACTAAGCAAAGAAACACAATCTTCCCGTTATTTATTAGTTTTTGTTAGTCTCCCACATCAGCAGACACGTTCCAATCCTTTTTCGAGAGAAAATCTATGACTCAAACATATCTAACAATTTTTATAAAAAATTGATATAGTTACTGAGAATGGAGAGAACTGGAGTGTGGGTCAAAGGCAGCTGGTGTGTCTAGGGCGTGTGCTACTCAAGAAAACAAAAGTGTTGGTTCTTGATGAGGCTACTGCATCAGTTGACACAGCAACTGATGGAATGATTCAGCAAACACTTGCACAACACTTCACAGATTCCACAGTGATAATGATTGCTCATCGTATCACTTCTGTGCTTGATAGTGACATGGTTTTGGTTCTAGAACAAGGTTCGGTTAACAAATTTGTTGGCTCTGTGTCTTTGGAGTTAATGTCTTAATAGTCTATGGGGTTTTTGTTTTGTATGTAGGTCTGATTGATGAGTATGATTCTCCAACAAAGTTGTTGGAAGATGAATCATCTTCATTTGCAAAGCTTGTTGCAGAGTATAGTATGAGATCGAATTCAAGTTTTGAAAACTTAGCAGCAACATAATTTGTTGGTATCAAGAGTGGTGCTTGATGATTTCATGATTGCTTGAATGACCATGGGGACATAGAAAGCCAAGTGATTTTGGTGCACCAGGGTCCCCCTTATGGATGATATTGTAACCTGAAAGTATTGCGACTGTATTGTAACCTGAAAGTATTGCGACTGTTTATCTACATTTCTGACGTGTGTAAACATAACTACTTTCTGCTTGTAAGCTGTTGAGATTGTGTAAGAGCACACTTAAAATCGAAGATTATTGTTAAATCAAGTCTTGAGCTGCTGAGCTGATAATTAAAGGCCTTCTCTTTGAGTATCATAAATATCATGCCTTTTTAGACTTTTGACATTTAGATTCTTGAACATTCCTGGGAAATTATATGATGATTGGTGTGGTTGAATTATTAAAAAAATAAGGATCAATCAAAGCCCTTTTCTCTCTATTAGATTAATAACTATGACTCTATTCCTTTTTTCTTTGTGCAAGGAGTGAGTTGGAATCACATTGTTTGTTAATCTGTTTGTACAATGTTGAGTACGCCACATGTTTGATGATTTCATCCCAATCCAGAACATAATTGTATAAATCATAACTTTTTCATGATCTTAAATTGCTTATAGAACCTTCGTGATTTACTTTGAACATGATTGTATCCAGCCTCCACATTTCATCAAGGAAACACAAAGTGAATTTTGAAAAAGTCAAGGGTGTTTGGTAAACATAATGAATTAACTTATTGAACTCCAAATTCTAAATTGATTTATAGTAGTCACTCGGTACACTTTCCAAGTTAGGGATCATATATCTTAACAGTGTATAACTTGCCTTAGAGACGTGAGTGCTTTGTATTTTGGTTTGTTTAATTCTAACTCAACCTTCGGATATTTACTGTTATTCCAATTGGCAAAGGCTTAGTTCTTGAGGCTCCCTTTGATGGTTTAGAAGTGAGATATTTGTAGAAGCATTATTCAACATCTATAATGTGATTTGTCATCACTTTTAGACTTGGGGGAGTGGCGCGGTAGAGACCGCAGTTTTTGCCACATAGACAGGGGAACACCGCCCTCCCTATATTGGCTGCAAAATCTGATTGGTGGATTGGAAAATAATCGTTGGAAAGGTAAAATTTTCAATTCTTCTTTATTTTATTATTATTTTTTTAATTTATCTTTGTATTTAGCTATATATAACCCATCTTTTTTTACCAAACATCACTCAAATTTTTTCATATTTACCTATATATAACCCATCTTTAAAAAAAATATATATATATCTATATGTTTACCTATATGCTAAATAGGTTTAAAATTTTTAGTAATTTAATCATTTCATTTGTGTTTTTTTAAGGTTGTAGGTTTAAGTAATCTAGTTTTTTTTACTATGTTTCTAAGATTTGTTTAATGTCATGTTATATTTTTAGTTATTTTAATCGTTTGTGTTTTTTTAAGGTTGTAGGTTTAAGTAATCTAGTTTTTTTTTCTATGTTTTTAAGATTTGTTTAATGTCATGTTATATTTTTAGTTATTTTAATCGTTTAATGTGTGTTTTTTAATGTCATGACATGTTTTTTTAAAGTAATGCAATGTAATGTTTTTTTTAAAGTAATGAAATGTTTTAATTAAAACTGATGTTTTTATTATTAAAATGAAGCCTTTTAAAAAAAATTTATTAAAAAAAGAGTGTGGCAACACTCCTTAGATGTAGCAAGAAACCACACTTTTGTGGTAAATGCTGACATGGCGCCTACATGGCAGTATGGCAAAATGAGGGAGTGTGGCACCACTCCCTCCAGCCTTACTACTATGAACATCATTCCATTCGGTAACTGAGTTCTGCCAATGCACATAATCCGGTTAACACGTAACCTAAGAGTACTTGACACAACCAACACATGAAGTTCTTATTCACTTAGAAAATAGGAGAGTCACGAACTCTATTGTAAACAAAAGACAAAGGACAACAAAATTGAACCCCGAATTTATAGTGGAAACCCTAAATCTAAAAAAAAAAAACACTTTGAAGAACAACATAAATTGATCTCTTTAATTGAAGGTTACAAAACGCTAATGATTCTTATAAAACGGGGAAAAAGAGTTTATATAAAAATATCATCTAACATCCTTATATATAAGAGATTAAATGTGACTCCTAGTACAACTCTAAAGCCTAGGAATAAAAATACAAAACAAAAAACGCCTCCCTACGGAACAAGGAATTTAACAGCACCTATATAACGCCTTTTAGTGACAGTCATTTGGAAAGTGTTTCCAACAGAAAAACCGATGCATGCAATGTTTGTTTTCGGAAAATATTCAACAAACTCCACCTTGGGATGAAAAAAATATTCAGCAACGTAACCTTCAATCATCATGGAAAACGAAAAAACATAATGTTCAAAAGTCCCTAAGGACTAAATTTAAAATACCAACAAAATCTAAAAAAAGTTCAAATTTGGTTGTCGGAGCCGTGTTTGTCGAAACCGAAGTTTTGAGTGTCACTCTTTTGGGTTTACAAAGTTGAACTAGCGGAGGAATCATGGAAAACACAGGTTTAGAAAAACTTGTAATGTAATGGTAGTGTTGCGAACACAGTAAAAACCATTAGTCTTCCTCAAATCAGCTTTAATCATAACTCAAGAACCCTTGCTGTCGAATACTGTAACATCCATAAAAATCAAGCCAAATCTAAACTTTTTAAAACATTTAGAAACCAACAGTTATTACAAATTTGTTTCCAAATCGGTTCTATATCAGAGTATCCCAGAAACATAGTCATAAAATGTGAGGAGCTATACGATCACGCCTTTGCCTTCCCGCGATCATCTGAGGTACCTAAAACCAAAACTGAAACTGTAAGCCCAAAGCTTAGTGAGTTCCCCCCAAATACCGATACACAACAAATAGCACATATACAAATAACAGCTTTACAGACTAGATAACCCTTGGGCCCACAGTGTGAGTCTAGCTTTCCTTCTGGGCCCACAACTCACATCTGGCTTGCCACTGAGCCCACAGTATGAGTTTGGTATGCCCTGTCTGGCCCTCAGATCATATCTGAAATGCTCCTGAGCCCACAGTACGAGTCTGGCATGCCATGCCTGACCCTCAACTCGTATCTGGAATACTCCTGAGTCCTAAGTATGAGTCTGGCATGCCCCGTCTGGCCCTCAATTAATATCTGGAATACTCTGGGGTTTGTTGGCTACCGCACGGAGCAGTACAACCTCAACCCGTCCCACATAACATGTCGACATATAACATAACTAACGCACGTACATATAATCAGACAGTAACACAGGTAGTCCTACAGATCTACCAACTGGCATAGCAATTGTCGTGTATAACTAATTCATACTCAACATAACACCAACTACTAGGATATCAAATCCAATGCGCCAGCATTGGTGCCTCCGACCCCTTAGTATAATGAGGATAACTCACCTCACAACTATCGAACTAAAGTGATAAGCTCAAACTCTCGAACTACAGCCACAAACTCAACCACCTATATTTACCATAAGACCATTTCCATAAATTTCCAATTTACCAAAATACCACCAAAAGTCAAGTAGCCAACCATTGGTCAAAGTCAAGGTCAACGGTCATGGTAACAGTCAATGTTGACCCAACTCGTCGAGTCCTTCCAGAACTCGAGAAGTCAGGAAACCCACCAGTTGATTCGTCGAGTTTCCAAACAACTCGTCGAGTCCATGCGTGTCCAAAAGCTGAGAAAATCCTAACTGACACGTCGAGTAGTCTTGCTGACTCGCCGAGTTCATACAGAAACCCTCAAGGCTGATCTTCATCGGACTCGCCGAGTTGACCATGCATCTCATCGAGTCCCTTCAGTCCTTTCTCTATTCAGATGATTTTAAGACACCAGCAAGGCTCCATATTGCAAATCTAAGCTCCTAAGGCATACTTCTTACGTAAATTTGCAACTTTACGTACATACAAGGTGCTAATGGCCAAATCAAGCTAAAGAAGAGGTTCTAGGTAAGGGAAAAGGCATTATCTTGCTAAAGGTTGAAGCTTTATGATTATAAGGACCAAGATGAGCCTAGATCTGAAGTTATAACTTCAGATCATGGTCCAACACCCGAAATGAAACACCAACATGCTAAAATGGCCACAAATCTCAATATAGAAACATCTAGCTGGAAAGAGATCAAGGTAACGACTTGTTACCTTCAAGTGATGCTAAACTGGAGTAGAATTCAGATCTATAACCGTTCCTTCCCTCAAACTTCTTGATCTTCAAGCTCCTTTCACCAAGATCTTCCTTCCAAGCTTAACAACACACAAATTTGGAGAGAAAACACGATTTAGGGTTTCTGAGCTCAAAGGGGGCTATAAGGGAGTCTAAGGGAGGATAATGACCCTTTAAATAGGGTGCAAAACCCCAGAAATTAGGGTTTCATCCTCCAGCTCCAACTCGTCGAGTTGGTCACTTAATACATGCGGTCAAATTCGTTCCTACTCGACGATTCAGGGCATCCAACTCGTCGAGTAGACTTTAAAAAATGAAAATAAAACTGTAAAGTTCATACCTGGGAGTCGGGGTGTTACAATTCTCCGCCACTTGAACTAGACTTCGTCCTTGAAGTCCGCTGTGGTGAACAACTCCGGATAATGCTCCCACATCTCAGCCTCCGGCTCACATGTCCACTTGGATCCTCTCCTGTGCTCCCATTGTACCTTTACTAGAGGTACTTCCTTGTTCCGCAAAATCTTTACCTTCCTTTCAAGAACGACTATCGACACCTCCGTGTAATTCAGGCGCTCGCCGACCTGTATGTCATCCAAGGACACCACCGCTTCCTTATCTAATATGCACTTTCGCAACTGTGACACGTGGGAAGTGTTGCGGATCCGACTGAGCTCTTCTGGTAGCTCTAGTCTATATGCCACCTTGCCAACCCTAACAATGATCCTGAACGGCCCGATGTATCGGGGACCCAATTTCCCTTTCTTCCTGAAGTGGATCACACTCTTCCAGGGCGTGACCTTCAGGAGTACCATGTCACCGACCTAAAACTCTAACTTAGATCGGCGCCGGTCGGCGTAGCTCTTTTGTTGACTTTGAGTGGTCTGTAATCGTTGTCTAATCTGCTGAATCTTCTTGGTAGTTTGCAAGACTACCTCTGTCCGTCCCATCCCTCTGTGACCAACCTCACCCCAACAGACCGGGGTGTGGCATCTCCGCCAGTACAGCAGCTCAAAAGGTGGGGTGCCAATGCTGGAATGATAGCTGTTGTTGTAGGCGAACTCTGCAAGGGGTAGGTGGAATCCTATCTCCCACCGAAGTCGATGACACAAGCCCTCAACATGTCCTTGAGGGTCTGTATGGTCCGTTCACTCTGGCCGTCGGTCTGTGGATGATAAGATGTACTAAAGTGCAGCCGCGTACCTAGCTCCTCGTGGAAATTCTGCCAAAAGCAGGAGGTGAATCTAACATCAAAGTCGAAAACAATAGAGACCGGAACTCTGTGGCAAACAACGATCTCGTGGACATACACGTCGGCTAGCTTCTCGGCTGATAAGCTCTCCCGTATGGCCAGGAAATGGGCACTCTTGGTCAATCGGTCCACGATGACCCATATAGCACAAAATCCCTTCGCCATCCTCGGCAACTTGGTAATGAAGTCCATCGTGATCTGTTCCCATTTCCACATGGGAATCTCTAGAGGCTGCAACTTGCCATGCGACCTCTGATGCTCGGCCTTAACCATCCTTCAATTCAAGCACCTCTCGATGTACTAGGAGATTTCTCGCTTCATGCACAGCCACCAGTAGCTCAAACTCAAATCCCGGTACATCTTATTAGCTCCCGGGTGAATAGAGAAGTGAGACTTATGAGCCTCCTCCATAACCATTTTTCTGACCCCACCAGACATCGGAGCCCATACCTGACCGCATCGGGTCAACAATCCCCTGCTATCCTACACAAATCAGGAGTTCTTGCCCCTGATCCTCTCCGGTTTCCAGTTCTCTGGTCACATGCCCTCAGCTTGAACCTCTCTAATTAATCCCACAAGTGGAGAATCCACTGATATCCTCATACATATTGCCGAAGTGGATGATCCAACTAACTTGCGGCGTAGAGTGTTCGCTACCACGTTCGCTTTACCTGAGTGGTAAAGGATCTTACAGTCATTGTCCTTGACTACATCTAGCCACCTGCGTTATCTCATGTTTAGGTTCGGCTGATCCATGATGTGTCTCAGGCTCTTGTGATATGTGTAACACCCATTTATTTATTAAATGAATAAATAAAGAAATGAAGGACTCATAGCCCTAAAATAAATAATTATGTATAAAAGGATGGTCTCGAAGAGCTAATTGCCACCATTTTAGAAGTCGAGGGTTAAAAGTGTAATTTTTGGACTCAGTTTATAATTATTTATGAAGATAAGGGCTCTGTGGTAATTATTTGAATTTAATTTAAAAGGAAATGAGGTGGAAGGGCTGATTATGTCATAATTAAGATATTGGGGGCTGTTTGATAGTTTATGGGACTTAATTTGTAAGAGATTTCCATGGATTGGGTTGAAAAGGTAAAATTCGGACTTCAATTGTAAAGGATTCAGGAGGCAGGGTTAAAATGGTAAATATTGGATCATAGTTGAAAAGAATTGTATAGAGAGGGACCAGACTTGCCATTATGGGGTGAAGTTTCAAAGTTACGGGATATATAACTCAATCTAAACCCTAACCCTAGCGCAAACAAGAGCAGCCGCAACTCCCTTCTTCTATTGTCAGCGTTGCACCATCGGTTTCACCCATCTCCACCATCTCCGGCACCGCTAACCCATATTACCGCCACCGCTGGATGTCACAGCTATTTCCTTCCGGCGAGAATAGGTCGACGATGGCACTGCCGGGTGCGGATGTTACCCCCCCCCCCTCCGTTCTCCGTTCTCCTTCTCTTTCTCCGGTCACCATCCTAGAGCTCCAGCTGCTGCCTTTCCAATTGCTGCCTTGCCCTGAGGCACCAACGTCACCCTAACTGCCGATGGTGTCGTGAATGAACGGAAGAATACCCACGGGCGATGCAAAGCTGTTGAAGATGACGTCAAGCTGCGTGTCGCCATCCCCGGACGCACCTACTCTGACATCATACGCTGCCATAACCTCCCCTGCCGCCTCCGGCGAAGTCCTTAACGGCTGGAGAAGCCCCCCCCCCCCCCCCCAAGAACGAAGGCGGAGCTGTGTCAGGTAGACATGAGTCGTGTGCGAACAGAATGCTCACGGTGAGACTGCCTTTCATCTTCATCATCCATTTTTCTATCTGTTTGGGGTCGTAACCACTGTTGGTCACCGTTTCATTGGCTGTCTCCGCAATCCACCGCTATGTCGCCGCTTGTGTTGTCATTGTCGTCGCAAATCGCCGCCTGCCGCCTCCAGATTGATGATGGGTGTGTTCTAAGTGTCCAACTTGTGTTGGTATGTGTTTTAGGTAGTGTTGATGGCTGGAAAACGGAGAAGATAACCACCATGGCCGCCAGCCATGGTGGCTGCCGCCATGCGCCACCGCCGGACACCATTAGGTGGCTGTGTGTGTTTACTTTGCTTAGTGTAGTGTGTATGTGCATTTATTGTGAGTATTTTCTTTGTAAATTGTAAAATGCAATAATGAAAGGAAATTCCACCACCTTAGGGTGGTGGCTGCCGCCTCCTTCCACCACCGGCCGCCGTGTCGGGTGGCGGTGTGCTTTGATGGTGTTTAGACTCGTTTAGATGTTTGGACAAGGGACTAAGAAACCCTAATGGGCCCAATGATGCTTAATGGACCCAAAAGCCCAAACATATGACTAATGGGTGTAATAAACCCTAATTGGCCTAAGGAAAACCCTAATGGGCTTAAGGACTTGGTTTTGGGCCTATTGGGCTAAGATGGGATTGGAAACCCTAATATTGGATTTATGGGCTTGGAATTATTGGGACCCACTTTTGGCCATTGGAATGGAATTGTGTGATTAAGCTCAATCACACCATATGACTTATTTAGAAGAATGATGGACTTAATGGATTAAGTCCTTGATGGATTAAGCCCTTAATGGGTTAAGTGAGAAACACTTAACCCTACTCATCATTTTATGTGAAACCCTAATTTCACTTGGGTTTATTATTGGTCCTTTCAATTGGGCCTTGATGATTGGGTTGTTAATGCGCCATCCAAGGTCAAGTAATTGGACTAGAATAATTTAATGGTCGTCGAGTACGACCCATGTAAGGGGTTTGGGCCCAATTTGGAAAACTGGGCCATAGATGGACCATAGATTGGGCCTTAATGATTATATGATGTTGGTCCTTAGAATGAAGCCATGTATAGGCCTAGGCCCAATTTGGAAAATTAGGCCATGTGTTGGGCTTTGATTTCTAATTGACTTTGGGCCTATGGATTGGGCCTTGGGGCTTGCATAAAGCCAAGCTTGGGGTAATGTAGTAGTTATCCAAAGTATGTACTCATGGTTATGTAGTGGAACCCAATTATTAATTGGGTGTTATTTTGGTGTTGAAAGTTCGATAATTCTTCATCCAGCAACTGGGGTTGAGTCTGCGGGACTTCAGCAGTGTGGGATTGTGTCTACGGGACTTCAGCAGTGTGAGGTGAGTTACCTTCCAGTAGCGGTGGGCTACGGCCACAATGTCGGCCCACCAGTAGGAGTTGTTGTTAGATGATTGTCTTTGTGATAATTGTCTATGTTTGCTACTACCTGTTATGTTTATGTGCTAGCATGATGTGTTGTTATATGGTAGTCGTAGTAGGGGGTGAAATAGTCCCTGGTTACTGATCGATAGGGCTGAAGGGGTAGATTAGTACCCAACTATGCTGGACAGATTATGATATATGTGATATGATACTATGTGGTAGTAGTAGGGAGTGAAATAGTTGCCACTTACCGGTCGACAGGACCGAAGGGGTAGGCCAACACCCATATATTCTAGGCAGTATATGACTTATGTGTTTATGCTATGCTTTTATGTGGTAGTGTTAGGGGGTGAAATAGTCCCCGGTTACCGGTTGAAAGATACCGAAGGCGAGGCCAGCACCCAGATATGCTAGGTAGTATCCGGTCGAGAGGAGCGAAGGGGAGGCTAGCACCCAAATATGCTAGGCAGTATCCGGTCGAGAGGACCGAAGGGGTAGGTCGGGCACCCAGATATGCTTGACATTATATGTATGTTATATGATCGTATGGTATGTGGTATGATGGGGGAACTCACTAAGCTTTGTGCTTACGGTATACAGTTTTGGTTTCAGGTACTCGTTTTCAAAGGAAAGGAGCCGGCTTAATCGCAGCGCATCACACTATGTTTTCCTCACATGAGATCTTGGGGATTACACTCTGATATGGTTTTATGATAATATGTTTTGATTATTGTCACTTTGGTTTTGACATGAGATATTAATATAAATGTTTTTATACTGATGGTCTTTTTATAATAATGTATTTAAAAATGAAATTTTTGGCCTTGAATTTTGGGATGTTACAAGTTGGTATCAGAGCCCTGGTTTGAGGGAATCAGACATACTCTCAGGTGTGTCTGAACTCAAACTAAGGGCTTGGTATGAAAATTTTCAAAAGTAAAACCATTTTATAAAAAGGAGTTGAAAAGAATCTGAAAAGAGAAAAGAACTTTGAGAAGAACAAAGTGTGTGATGCGTGCAATCAGCCGAGCTCAAGTAAGTTTTTCCCCAAGATACCCATACATGTTATGTTATGGTATGATATGATATGATTATGAGAACTGCATGCTAGATTAGAGCTAAGGATCTAGGTTGATGCCTTATATGCCTATTGTATGTGATTGTAGACTTGTATGCTAGTACTGATCAGTCAGTAATAGGATAGCCTGTTTAGGTTATGCCTGATTATATGAGCCTTTGAATTGAATGTGTAAATTCTCGATTAGAGGATAAAATGATTTGAACGGATTATGATGGTTAGATTTTCCATTGTCTGAATGCTATTTGCTTTGTGCTTTGTGGGACTCTTTGTGATGTGAGTTAGCTACTAAGTGAATATGCTAAGTCACATGGAACACCCGAATAATCTTAGAGTGATGGACTTAACCCTATTGCGCAGATCTTGTCTGAGTCCATCCGTTCTAGGGATGGGTGTCTCACTCGAAGGATTATCTAATCTCTGTTGCATGTGGCTATATTCATGAGGTAGCTATTTGACATTACTGGGAATCTTTCAGAAGCTGAGGATTGGGTGAGTTCGGGAGCCTAGGGAAGCCTAGGATATATTTCAGTGAGTTAGTAGTGAGGTTCAGTGAGACTTGGGTGTACCAGTTTGAGGAAGTGACTTGGAGGATTCGGGAGGATTGCTGAGGAAAGTATGGATAGGTGTGGAAGTTAGTATTGGGCCCATACTACTGAGAGCACAGGATCCATACTCGAATCAGTGAGACTATAGGAGAATCTAAGAAGATTCAGGGAAGAGTTTGTGACCCAGTTTGGGGACAGAGGATGTTCTAGTTGTTGTAGCTTAGCCATTCGCAAGCGAGCTATTGAGCGCGACAGGGTGTCAAACCCTGAAGGATATGATTTCCAAGAGTTGCAGATGCGGGATCGATTTGGGAGCACCCTGGAAAGAGAGGTGTGTGCCAGGTGCGTATAGTAGAGGGTCCCGGGAAGAGATCCATGACTTCAGATCATCGGGTGAAAGGCCAGCAGGGCCTGAATCAGTGCAACGCATACAAGAAAAGTACACGAAGGAGTTTGTCACTCCAAGGGTTTAAGCTGCTACAAATGTGGCAGGGTTGATCATGTCACCTGGAGGTGATTAGGACTCCTCCAAATGTTCCGGGTATGCCATCTTCTACTACTATAAGATGGATGTTTGGAATACGTATCGCTTTGGGATTGCGAGTGAGTTTGGATAAGTCAGATCTCGGGTCGATTTTCTGCTAGTGTTTGGGTTATCAAGGATCATATATGCCATTATGCATGCCAAAAAGTCCTTGATGAACCCACAGAGGGAGGCATCTTGCAGAGTGGGTTCCGCGCGTACCGTTATCATTTCGGGTCCTTGTCGGGATCTATGTAGGAGTATTATTTAGAGGATACTCGGTCACGGTTGTAATGATAGTTATCCAGTGAGGTCAATGTTCAGGGATTCTACCATTGTTAAGGTATGGTCGGTAATTGTTTATAGATGAACTTTGAGTTCAAGGCACTACCGTTGCTAGGACAGAACTGGTGACAGGAAGATGGTAGTGTCAGTCACGGGTGTTAGATGTATAAGTGGTTGGTCAATGGATGTTTAAGAGAATTGTGTTTTCGCATGGACTGTGTTCGGTTAGAGTTCAGTGGTACTGCAAGATTGGGAGTGGGAACGAGGATTCGTCAGCTAGAGTGAAGATTAAGGTCTTCAACTGACAACATGTTAGATGGATTGAGGTGTCAGACTGGATCAGATTTCAAGAGTACTCATCAAGATTTCTGAGGATGGGAGATCTCAAGGTTTAATCGACGATTAAACGCTAGCATTGACAGGCACAGGTTGTCATCGGTGGGATATTAGCAAGTGAGAAGGATTGGGAACCCTTCAATTCTCAAGTAATGTGAAGACTTAGCCGAATCTAAGTGGGGGAGAGACTTTTTATAAAGTTCTCCAACTATGAGTTCTGTTTGCGCAAGGTGCAATCTCTTGGCCACCTTGTCAACCAGAAGGGTATTCTAGTTGATTCGGCCAAGATAGAGGACGTGATGCAGTGGGAGATTCCAAGGTCTCCATCCGAGATTCGGAATTCCCTGGGTATAGCGGGTTATTACCGGAGATTTATACGGGACTTCTCCGAGATTGAGGTTCCTTTGAACAGACTGACCAAGAAGTTGGTGGCCTTTCGTTGGGGGCCTGAGCAGTAGGCAGCCTTGGAGACTCTCAGACAGCGGTTGTGCGAGGCATCGATTCTCACCCCACCAGAGGGTGTAGATGATTTCGTGGGTTACTGTGACGCTTTGATCACAGGCATGGGTACGGTACTAATACAGTGGGGTCACGTGATAGTAGGTTTCGGAACCAGGTTAGAGTTCCGGTTAGGACTCGAGTTCGGTTGTGTGTTAGGTCGAGTGTGTGTTCGACCCGGTTTAGAAAGTGTTGTAAGACTACGGGGGTAGCCGTAGCATTCACTAGCAATCAGTTAGTTTGGAAAGTGTTGTAAGACTACGGGGGTAGCTGTAGCATTCACTAGTAGTCAGTTAGTATGGAAAGTGTTGTATGACTACGGTGGTAGCCGTAACATTCACTAGTGGTCAGTGTGATATTCCCAAAATCCCGGCCAGAAAAGACCGATTTTCATTTATGCTTTTAAAATAATTTCAGAGTAAATCCTTTTGATTTGAAAGAGTTGCAGAATTTGTTCCCAAAAAACAAAGTATGATAAAATAATATTTACCAAAGCATTTCATAAAGAAATGTATTTTCATTATATAATCAAAACTCGGGATGTCATGTTCCGATACAGACCATAAAACATAAACGATAACATTACAAGTCGTTCAACAAATATATACATATACAGACTTGTAAAGAAAACAACTTGATGATTCATCCATCTTATGTCCTTGCGCCACTTCCTGTAATACAAATAAAACTGAGTGGGTCAGGCTTGGGAGCCTGGTGAGCATATAGGGTTTTCAACCCACAATAAGTAATTAACCTTATTTTCATTAACCAACAATAACCCAATTACCCATTCCCGTTATTCTCACTTTATGTCCCTAAAACAACTAACACAAGGGACCTAGTCTAAGAATATCTCATCGGGGCGACAACATATGCTTCGGGGGTTCCTCAGCAATATAAGTCAAATAAGGCAAACATGAGGGGGGATGGAGTACAGCGAATGAACACACAAGTTCATTAACACCTACAGGTGGCGAGCCTACTAGCGTTCCACAAGACTGTCTAGAAAAGTCCGTGGTCGTCATCTAAACTCCGCTAGATGACTGAATCAGCAACAACAACGAGGCCTCTCATCTGTTTATCACACATCAACTATCTACCCATGTTCTACCCAGCATATTAGTAGATAAAAATATATATTTTTATACATAGTTTAAACCTGTATAGCATTCTCATTCAATACATATTCCAAACAACAGATGAGACAGATACACATAACACGCATTTCATAGAGAATAAATCATATCTATGAGATAAAAGAAAGTGAATATACATTCACACATATAACAACAAAATATACACATAACACGTATTTCGTATAAAATACTTCATAATTATGCGTTAGAAGAAAGTAACTACACACTCACTTGATCAGAAGACGATCAGATAGCACTACGGCTTGTAATGGTAGTATTCTTCGGTGAAACCGGGATCACTTCACACACCGGGCTTCTCGCGGGCAGAGCTTCAGCTTGGAAACTCTTTTCTTCGTGGGATCTTCGAGCTTCGGGACTTGCTTCGGGTCTTGGGATGAACATCAGGGCTTTGGGGGTTACAATAGGTCTTCGGGAGAGTATCGGGAGTGGGAGAGAAGAGATGGAGCAACCAAAATCGGCTACCCCTTGAATTCTATTTATAGGGCAACAAATTCAAGCTCATCTCGTGAGTTTTTAATTCTCACCTCGTGAACTCGATACGTCATTGCGTTCATCATGGCCACTTGCCCCGGAAGATGTCCGTCAACTACTGACCTCGTGAGTTTTGCAATTATCACCTCGTGAGTTCTGACACCACCTTGGGTTTCGCACCCCAAACTTCAGAAATTCATAACTTTCGCATACGAGCTCTGTTTTTTATGTTCTTTATATCCACGTGTAGGTGAGATTATGCTCTACAACTATCGTTTAGACTCCATTGGCTAATTTTGACTTTAATTTTAATATATTATTAATATATTATTTTTTTTAATAGGCCGGGATAGGAAAACTCCGTTAGAAAATCATAACTTCTTCATCCGACATCCGTTTTCGCCTATCTTTTTATCGTTTCACTACTATCGATGAGATCTTCGATTCGCATTTAGATTGTTTCGGCTAAAAATCACTCGATCTCAAATCGAGGATTTGGGCTGCATATTGCTAAGTCGAAACTTCGGAAAATCATAACTTCCTCATACGAAGTCAGATTTGGGCGTTCTTTTTATGCACGCTCTCGGTTTAACGAACCCTACGACTTTCGTTTAGATCAATAAGGCTAGATATCGCTCTATCTTAAATTTGTATTTTTACATCATTCAGCGTCATGCCGGTTCTGTCGCAAAACTTCGACAGGTCATAACTTCTTCGTTATAACTCAGATTTCGGCATTCTTTATATCTCCGGAATCCTTGTTTCGACCACTACAACTTTATGTAAAAATATCGGACTTATCTCACACTTTAATTTTGATGCTTATTTTTATCCTTTATTAATTATATCTTTATAATTAAGTAATAAGCACAAAAATACACATAATTCACATAATACTCAAATATTTCATCATTAATACTTCAAAAAAAGTTACAAGGGTTAACCTAGACTATTACATCAACGAAAATGCCTAGTCTGGAAACGCGGGCGTTACAATTCTCTCCCCCTTAGGATGATTCCGTCCCCAGGATCACACATCAACAAACAAATGCGGATAGCGACTCAACATGTCACTCTCTGTTTCCCAGGTGAGATTTGGCCCATTCAAATGTTTCCAACGGACAAGCACTAATTCGACCATCTTGCGTTGAAGCTTCTTAATCTTTCGGTCAACAATTGCCTCTGGTTCTTCACTTAACCTCTTGTTTTCATCAAGTCTGAATTCAGAAATTGGAATTATGTCAGGAACTTCTCCCGTGAACTTCCTCAAATAACACACATGAAAAGTGTTATGAATTCCATTCAGTTCTTCAGGTAATTCTAGATTGTAAGCTTGGTTCCCAATTCTTTGAAGAACTTTAAACGGTCCAATAAACCTTGGACTCAACTTTTCCCTTTTACCAAATCTTATAAGTCCCTTCCACGGTGAGACTTTAAGTAAAACCGAATCCCCAACTTCAAAAGTCATCGGTCTTTGCTTCTTGTCCGCATAGCTCTTTTGACGATCTTGAGCTGCTAACATTCTTTCCCTGATCACTTTGAACTTCTCAGCAGTCTGATGGACCATCTCGGGTCCCATAAACTGCTTTTCTCCAGCCTCAAGCCAACAAGAATGCGTACGACACTTCTGTCCGTACAAAGCTTGATAAGGTGCCATCTTTATGCTCGAGTGGAAACTATTATTGTAGGAAAATTCTACCAAAGGTAAATGCTCATCCCAATTACCTAGGAATTCTAGGGTACATGCTCTCAGCATATCTTCAAGTGTTTGTATTGTTTTTTCACTCTGACCATCAGTCTGTGGATGGTAAGCTGTACTCAAACACAACTTGGTACCCATTTCCTCTTCTAGACTTTTCCAAAACCTTGAGGTGAAACAAATATCATGATCTGATACAATCGTTAACGGAACATCGTGAAGCCTCACAATTTCCTTCACATAAGAATTCGCGAGCTTAGCCATAGACCATTTCTCATTGGCTGCTATGAAATGCGCACTCTTAGTGAAGCGATCAACGACCACCCAAATCATGTCGTGACCACTTTTCGTTCTGGGCAGTTTAGTGACAAAATCCATAGAAATATCTTCCCACTTACCCATAGGCACATGTAAAGGTTCTAAACTCCCATATGGTTTCTGATGTTGTGTCTTGACTCTCGCACAAGTCACACACTCGACCACATACTTTGCAACATCAAGCTTCATCGTTGGCCACCAGTAGTAGGGTTTCAGGTCCCTATACATTTTAGTACTGCCAGGATGAATTAAGTACATGGTTTTGTGAGCTTCTTCCATCAGAAGATCTCTTATTCCTCCTGAATTAGGCACCCAAATTCGATCTTGGAATACCTTTAGTCCATGACCGTTTGTATCAAACACCAACGTTTGCCCAAACGTTCTCCCTTTCGGTCATTCTTCTTAGAAGCTTCTTCTTGAGCTTTCTTTATACTCTCCACAATTGTCGATACAACTTCTATTCTCAACGCTCTTGTCCTTTTTCTCTCAACATTGACTTTTCGACTGAGAGCATCAGCAACAACATTAGCTTTACCGGGGTGGTAAAGTATCTCACAGTCGTAGTCCTTGAGTAACTCTAGCCAGCAACGTTGCCTCATATTTAACTCTTTCCGATTAAAGAGATATTAGAGACTCTTATGATCAGTGAAAAGTTTGCACTTCATGCCATAGAGGTAATGCCTCCATATTTTCAGAGCGAAAAGTACCGCTGCCAGCTTCAAATCGTGAGTGGGGTAGTTCTTTTCATGCTCCTTTAGTTGTCGAGATGCATATGCTATCACCTTTTCTCTTTGGGTCAAAACACAACCCAACCCAACACCAGAAGCGTCGCTATAAACAGCAAAGTCTTCAACTCCATCGGGTAGAGAAAGAATCGGTGCCTCACATAGCTTCTTCTTTGGCTTCTCGAATGCTTCCTTATGCTTCTTGCTCCAAGCATAAGTAGCTCCTTTGTGGGTCAAAGCTGTTAATGGAGTAGCAATCGAAGAAAAGCCTTGGATAAACCTTCGGTAATATCCGGCTAATCCTAAAAAGCTTCGGATCTCCATGGGAGTTTTCGGTTGTTCCCACTTCTATACAGCTTCAATCTTTGCTGGATCAACCATTATCTCTTCTTGGTTGACCACGTGACCCAAGAATTGGACTTCTCGAATCCAAAAATCACATTTGGAGAACTTAGCATGTAGCTTCTCCTTCTTCATGACTTCTAACACTGCTCGTAAGTGTCTGCCATGCTCCTCTTGAGTTTTCGAGTAAATCAAAATGTCATCTATGAACACTATCACGAATTTATCAAGGAACGGATCACAAACCCTATTCATTAAATCCTTGAACGCTGCTGGAGCATTGGTTAGTCCAAATGACATAACAAAAAACTCATAGTGTCCATATCGTGTTCTGAATGCAGTCTTCTCGATATCCTGCTCTCTCACTTTTAGCTGATGATATCCTCACCTTAGATCGATCTTCGAGAAATAGCTCGAACCTTGCAATTGATCAAACAAGTCATCAATCCTTGGCAACGGGTATCTATTCTTTATTGTTGCCTTATTCAACTCTCTGTAATCAATGCACATTCTCATGCTCCCGTCTTTCTTCTTTACAAATAACACCGGAGCTCCCTAGGGCGATGAACTAGGTCTAATGAAACCTTTGTCCAATAACTCCTGAAGTTGCATCATAAGCTCTTTCATCTCCGTTGGTGCTAATCAATACGGTGCTTTTGCTATTGGTGTGGTTCCTGGTAACAAGTCTATTCTGAACTCCACTTGTCTATCAGGTGGTAATCTAGGAAGATCTTCGGGAAATACTTCCGGATAATCACACACCACTAGAATACTCTGCATCACATTCTTTTTCTTCTTAGCATCGATCACGAATGCTAAATATGATGTACATCCCTTGGTCAAACACTTTCTGCCTTTCATTAGGAAAATGATTCCAGAATTTACTTGCCGTTTGTCGCCGTACACCATAAATGACTCTTTCCCTGGCGGGTTTACTTTTACTATCTTCTTTTTGCACAATATTTTGACATCATTGGCGCTAAGCCAATCCATTCCCAGAACGATGTCGAAACCATTAAGTTCGATAGGCAATGATTCCTCATGAAACTTATTCTCATTAAGGTCGATTAATATGTTTTTCATATGATGGCTAACAGGTACAAACTTGCCACTAGCAACTTCGATTAATAAAGCATTATCTAGTCTATCAACAGGAAAAGCTAGTTTTCTACCAAATTCATGCGAAATAAAGGAGTAGTTGGCTCCAGAATCAAACAAAATTTGAGCAGGTAATTCGTTTACGAGAAAGGTACCTGAAGCGACATTTGGTTCATCCTTCGCAGCCTCAAGTGTCATCTGGAAGGCTCTTGCTTTCGGCTTTGGTGGAATGCTTGCTTTTGATGCCTCCTTCTTCTTCGGACAGTCTTTCAAAATGTGCCCATCTTCATTACAACCAAAACACATCCTTTGTTGGACGGACACTCATTGGCAAAATGCCCAATTTTTCCACACTTGTAGCAGGTTACATCCTCACTACATTTCCCAAAGTGCTTTTTCTTGCACTTCTCGCACCATTTTGCTTTGCCTCCTTTTCCTCCAAACTTCTTCGAAGTAGAATTCGAAAATTTACTTTTCTTACTGGAACCTAAAGTTCCGTCAAACTTTCTCTTTTCACCAACTTCAACCTTGTCGGCGGTTCTTCCCTTGATCATGTTCTCAATAGACTTGGTAGCCGAAATAGCTGCCTCTAGAGTAGGTGCCTGACGCACTGGCACCGCGTACTCCCATGGGAGTCCCTTTGCATACCGGTCAACTTTCGTCAGTTCGTCTGGGACGATGCGCAAAGCAAACTCCATCTTGTCTGTGAAGTTGTTAGTATATTCGTCGACTGACATGCTGCCTTTTGTCAATGTAAGAAACTTGTTCTCCAACTCCAACAGATTTTGGGCCGAATAGAACTTGCGCTTGAACTGCACCAAGAACTTGCGCTTAGGATCTTTCCCGGAGTATTCCACCAACGAAGAGCTCCACCCCTAAACTGGCATACTGCAAAAGTGGCATGCAACCTGCCTCTGCAGCCACACGTCATGAAGGCTAGCTCCATTTATGATATCCAATTTGTGACTCCAATCGGATCCTCCTTTCCAGTGAAGGTCGATGGTTTGCAAGTCAGAAAGTCCTTATACTTGCATCCCATTCCATCATTCCTTACATCCTGGTTGTTTTGCCTAACTATTAGTGGGTTGGCTTGACCAACAGATCCACTGAAGTTTCCTCCTTCCGAGTGCCCTTCATTTAATTCAGGCTCTTCCACTTGAATTGATAGTTCTTCACGATTCTGTTGAAGCAACCGCCTAGTCTCCTCCATTTGACGATCCAACATAGTTTGAATCATCATTTGTACTCCAGCCATTGTTATCGGCACAGGTGCTGCTGCTACGACAAGTATTTGCTCCATCACTGGTGGTTGATTCCTGTTTTCATCAGCATTTCCAACTCCACTCCTCGTTCTCACCATTTTTGATCTATACACCAAACAAGTTGAAATTTGATCCTCGTTCACGATAGATATTCAAATCATCCTTATCACTCCGAAATGTTTACATGCTAGTTCTAAATTCGTAGACATACGCTTAGAATCCTACACACATAAGGTTTCCAGATCCGGTCGGCAACAGACCATAGATCCGAACAAATAATATCATATATGGCAAACATATAACATTTAGCACATAAAAGCATTTTAGGCAATTTTCATAAAATAAACTAGTGCTTGTGTCTAAAATATAACAGACACACATCTCAAAATTTCACTTAGCATTCTAAGTTTAAGTCTAGAAATCCTACAAATTCCTAGCTTGCTTAAACTAATGCTCTGATACCAACTGTGACATCCCCAAAATCTCAGCCAGAAAAGACCGATTTTCATTTATGCTTTTAAAATAATTTCAGAGTAAATCATTTTGATTTGAAAGAGTTGCGGAATTTGTTCCCAAAAACAAAGTATGATAAAATAATATTTACCAAAGCATTTCATAAAGAAATGTATTTTCATTATATAATCAAAACTCGGGATGTCATGTTCCGATACAGACCATAAAACATAAACGATAACATTACAAGTCGTTCAACAAATATATACATATACAGACTTGTAAAGAAAACAACTTGATGATTCATCCATCTTATGTCCTTGCGCCACTTCCTGTAATACAAATAAAACTGAGTGGGTCAGGCTTGGGAGCCTGGTGAGCATATAGGGTTTTCAACCCACAATAAGTAATTAACCTTATTTTCATTAACCAACAATAACCCAATTACCCATTCCCGTTATTCTCACTTTATGTCCCTAAAACAACTAACACAAGGGACCTAGTCTAAGAATATCTCATCGTGCCGACAACACATGCTGCGGGGGTTCCTCAACAATATAAGTCAAATAAGGAAAACATGAGGGGGGATGGAGTACAGCGAATGAACACCCAAGTTCATTAACACCTACAGGTGGCGAGCCTGCTAGCGTTCCACAAGACTGTCTAGAAAAGTCCGTGGTCGTCATCTAAACTCCGCTAGATGACTGAATCAGCAACAACAACGAGGCCTCTCATCTGTTTATCACACATCAACTATCTACCCATGTTCTACCCAACATATTAGTAGATAAAAATATATATTTTTATACATAGTTTAAACCTGTATAGCATTCTCATTCAATACTTATTCCAAACAACAGATGAGACACATACACATAACACGTATTTCATAGAGAATAAATCATATCTATGAGATAAAAGAAAGTGAATATACATTCACACATATAACAACAAAATATACACATAACACGTATTTCGTATAAAATACTTCATAATTATGCGTTAGAAGAAAGTAACTACACACTCACTTGATCAGAAGACGATCAGATAGAACTATGGCTTGTAATGGTAGTATTCTTCGGTGAAACCGGGATCAGTTCACACACCGGGCTTCTCGCAGGCAGAGCTTCGGCTCGGAAACTCTTTTCTTCGTGGGATCTTCGAGCTTCGGGACTTGCTTCGGGTCTCGGGATGAACACTGGGGCTTTGGGGGTTAAAATAGGGCTTAGAGAGAGTATCGGGAGTGGGAGAGAAGAGATGGAGCAACCAAAATCGGCTGCGCCTTGAATTCTATTTATAGGGCAAAAATTTCAGGCTTACCTCGTGAGTTTTTAATTCTCACCTCGTGAGCTTGATACGTCATTGCGTTCGTCATGGCCACTTTCCCCGGAAGACGTTCGTCAACTACTCACATCGTGAGTTTTGCAATTCTCACCTCGTGAGTTCTGACACCACCTTGGGTTTCGCACCCCGAACTTTAGAAATTCATAACTTTTGCATACCATCTCCTTTTTTGACGTTCTTTATATCCACACGTAGGTGAGATTATGCTCTACAACTATCATTTAGACTCCATTGTCTAATTTTGACTTTAATTTTAATATATTATTAATATATTATTTTTTAATAGGCCGGGACAGGAAAAGTCCGTTAGAAAATCATAACTTCTTCATCCGACGTCCGTTTTCGCCTATCTTTTTATCGTTTCACTAATATCGATGAGATCTTCGATTCTCATTTAGATTGTTTCGGCTAAAATCACTCGATCTCAAATCGATGATTCCGGCTGCATACTGCTAAGTCGAAACTTCGGAAAATCATAACTTCCTCATACGAAGTAAGATTTCGGCGTTCTTTTTATGGACGCTCTCGGTTTAACAAACCCTATGACTTTCGTTTAGATCAATAAGGCTAGATATCGCTCTATCTTAAATTTGTATTTTTACGTCATTCAGCATCGTGCCGGTTCTGTCGCGAAACTTTGACATGTCATAACTTCTTCGTTATAACTCGGATTTTGGCGTTCTTTATATCTCCGGAATCCTTGTTTCGACCACTACAACTTTATGTAAAAATATCTAACTAATCTCACACTTTAATTTTGATGCTTATTTTTATCCTTTATTAATTATATCTTTATAATTAAGTAATAAGCACACAAATACACATAATTCACATAATACTCAAATATTTCATCATTAATACTTCAAAAAAAAAGTTACAAGGGTTAACCTAGACTATTACATCAACGAAAATGCCCAGCCTGGAAACACGGGCGTTACAGCCAGTTAGCATGGGAAGTGTTGTAAGACTGCGGGGGTAGCCGTAACATTCACTAGCGGCCAGATAGTGATAGAGTGTTGTAAGTATGCGGGTGTAGACGTAGCATTCACTAGAAGCTAGATAGTGATAGAGTGCTGTAAGTCTGCGAGTGTGGCCGTAGCATGCACTAGGTTGGTAGATAGCATGAGTGCGTTGTTAGGACGCGGAAGGAGAAATAGTACCCACCAGTTTGGGTGCAACAGTGAGGATATGGAAATCTACAGATTGGATTTCGGATTTACCTAAATGGATTACATCTGGTTAAGCCACTAATGAGACTGTAGGGACGTCACTACAATTATAAGATCAGGGAAGCGATGGACTGCTTAAGGTCGTTTGTGAAATAAGGCTACCATTGGTTAGGTAGCAATCACTTTTTGTCTTGGATTGGATGATGACAGGATTCGACACATGGAACTGATCGGTTGTATTAGGAGGTTGTTAGAGCCACAATGGCATGATAACTAGTGGAAACTAGTTCAGAGAAGGATTTCGTTCAGGAGTCGTGTGAGGCGACTAAGTGGGAGTCCTTTAGCTCCGCAGCCGGGTCAGAACCAAATATTTCAAATGATTAGCAAACAAATTGAGACCAGGTAGGTCTCGGTAGATGTTGGGAAACAGCCATGTGACAACATACTGCTTCAGGTAGTTCAATGTTCGGACAGTGTCAGCGATTGTCACTATTAGTATTTGTGTATAGGTTGCAAGTTCGGACGGAAAAGCTGGTTGATTGTGAAATGACAGTCACTCCCAGTGGGATTAGCTGAGCCTTGACCAAGAATAAGTGATCTGCATGGATAATTGGGTCTGTGAACCTGTTTTATAGTAGGAGCTTCGAGCTATTAAAGGTTGAGTAGTTGGTTGAGGGATAAACGGACTAGATTCAACGATAATGGTTCAGTATGAGTGGTTTGTTAGGGATTTAGATCATCTCGAGACAGCAGACTTCAGACGGAGTAAACGAGATTTGGTTTCGAGGAATTCGTTCACCTGCGGATTTTAGGGTTGTACGAGGATTGGTCATGGCTACCCTGGGAAGGCTAGGGTGTGCCCAGGTTGATAACCATGCTACTAGAGTGGGTGGACGAGTAAGGAATGGTAAGGAATGATTTCGAGGACGAAATCTAATTTAAGTGGGGGAGAGTTGTAACACCCGTTTATTTATTAAATGAATAGATAAAAAAATGAAGGACTCGTAGCCTTAAATTAAATAATTATGTATAAAAGGATGGTCTCGAAGAGCTAATTGCCACCATTTTAGAAGTCGAGGGTTAAAAGTGTAATTTTCGGACTCAGTTTATAATTATTTATAAAGATTGGGGCTTTGTGGTAATTATTTGAATTTAATTTAAAAGGAAATGAGGTGGAAGGGCTGATTATGTCATAATTAAGATATTGGGGGCTGTTTGATAGTTTATGGGACTTAATTTGTAAGAGATTTCCATGGATTGGGTTGAAAAGGTAAAATTCGGACTTCAATTGTAAAGGATTCAGGAGGCAAGGTTCAAATAGTAAATTTTGGATCATAGTTGAAAAGAATTGTATAGAGAGGGACCTGACTTGCCATTATGGGGTGAAGTTTTAAAGTTACGGGATATATAACTCAGTCTAAACCCTAACCCTAGCGCAAACAAGAGCAGTCGCAACTCCCTTCTTCTATTGTCGGCGTTGCACCATCAGTTTCACCCACCTCCACCATCTCCGGCGCCGCTAACCCATGTTACCGCCACCGCTGAATGTCACAGCTATTTCCTTCCGGCGAGAATAGGTCGACGACGGGACTATCGGGTGCGACTGTTACCCCCCCTCCGTTCTCCGTTCTCCTTCTCTTTCTCCCATCGCCATCCTAGAGCTCCAGCTGCTGCCTTTCCGATTGCTGCCTTGCCCCGAGGCACCAACGTCGCCCTAACTGCCGGTGGTGTCTTGAATGAACGGAAGAATACCCACGGGCGATGCCAAGCTATTGAAGACAACGTCAAGCTGCGTGTCGCCATCCCCGGACGCACCTGCTCCAACATCATACGCTGCCATAACCTCCCCTGCCGCCTCCGGCGAAGTCCTTAACGACTGGAGAAGCCCCCCCAAGAACGAAGGCGGAGCTGTGACCGGTAGACATGAGTCGTGTGCGAATGGAATGCTCACGGTGTGACTGCCTTTCATCTTCTTCATCCCCTTTTCTATCTGTTTGGGTCGTAACCACTGTTGGTCGTCGTTTCAGTGGCTGTCTCCGCAATCCACCGCTATGCCGCCGCTTGTGTTGTCGTTGTCGTCGCAAATCGCCGCCTGCCTCCTCCAGATTGATGATGGGCGTGTTCTAAGTGTCCAGATTGTGTTTGTATGTGTTTTAGGTAGTGTTGATGGCTGGAAAATGGAGAAGATAACCACCATGGCTGCCAGCCATGGTGGCTGCTGCCATGCGCCACCGTTGGCCACCATTAGGTGGCTGTGTGTGTGTGTGTGTGTGGTTACTTTGCTTAGTGTAGTGTGTGTGTGTGTGCGTTTATTGTGAGTATTTTCTTTGTAAATTATAAAATGGAATAATGAAAGGATGGCTGCCGCCTCCTTCTGCCACCGGCCGCCGTGTCTGGTGGCGGTGTGCTTTGGATGTTTGGACAAGGGACTAAGAAACCCTAATGGGTCCAATGATGCTTAATGGACCCAAAATCCCAAACATATAACTAATGGGTGTAATAAACCCTAATTGGCCTAAGGAAAACCCTAATGGGCTTAAGGACTTGGTTTTGGGCCTATGGGGCTAAGATGGGATTGGAAACCCTAATTAGGGTTTAGAAAACCCTAATATTGGATTTATGGGCTTGGACTTATTGGGACCCACTTTTGGGCCAATGGAATGGAATTGTGTGATTAGGCTCAATCACACCATATGACTTATTTAGAAGAATGATGGACTTAATGGATTAAGTCCTTGATGGATTAAGCCCTTAATGGGTTAAGTGAGAAACACTTAACCCTAATCATCATTTTATGTGAAACCCAAATTTCACTTGGGTTTATTATTGGGCCTTGATGATTGGGTTGTTAATGGGCCATCCAAGGTCAAGCAATTGGACTAGAATAATTTAATGGTCCTCGAGTATGGCCTATGTAAGGGGTTTGGGCCGAATTTGGAACATTGGGCCATAGATTGGGCCTTAATGATTATATGATGTTGGGCCTTAGAATTAGGCCATGTATAGGCCTAGGCCCAATTTGGAAAATTGGGCCGTGTGTTGAGCTTTGATTTCTAATTGACTTTGGGCCTATGGATTGGGCCTTGGGGCTTGCATAAAGCCAAGCTTGGGGTAATGTAGTAGCTATCCAAAGTATGTACTCATGGTTATGTAGTGGAACCCAATTATTAATTGGGTGTTATTTTGGTGTTGACAGTTCGAGAATCTGTCATCCAGCAGCTGGGGTTGAGTCTGCGGGACTTCAGTAGTGTGGGATTATGTCTACGGGACTTCAGCAGTGTGAGGTGAGTTACCTTCCAGTAGCGGTGGGTCTACGGCCACAATGCCGGCCCACTAGTAGGAGTTGTTGTTAGATGATTGTCTTTGTTATAATTGTCTATGTTTGCTACTACCTGTTATACTTATGTGCTAGCATGATATGATGTTATGTGATAGTGGTAGTAAGGGGGTGAAATAGTCCCCGGTTACCGGTCGATATGGCCGAAGGTGTAGATTAGTACCCAACTATGCTGGACAGATTGTGATATATGTGATATGATATTATGTGGTAGTAGTAGGGAGTGAAATAGTCCCCACTTACTGGTCGACAGGACCGTAGGGGTTGGCCAGCACCCAGATATGTTAGGCAGTATATGACTTATGTGTTTATGCTATGCTTTTATGTGGTAGCGTTAGGGGTGAAATAGTCCCCGGTTACCGATTGAAAGATACCGAAAGGGAGGCCAACACCCAGATATGCTAGGCAGTATCCGGTCGAGAGGACCGAAGGGGAGGCTAGCACCCAGGTATGCTAGGCAGTATCTGGTCGAGAGGACCGAAGGGGAGGCTAGCACCCAGATATGCTAGGCAGTATCCGGTCGAGAGGACCGAAGGCGTAGGTTGGGCACCCATATATGCTTGACAATATATGTATGTTATATGACCGTATGGTATGTGGTATGATCGGGGAACTCACTAAGCATTGTGCTTACGGTTTACAGTTTTGGTTTCAGGTACTCGTTTTCAGAGGAAAGGAGCCGGCTTGATCGCAGCGCATCACACTATGTTTTCCGCACATGAGATCTTGCGGATTACACTCTGATATGGTTTTATGATAATATGTTTTGATTATTGACAATTTGGTTTTGACATGAGATATTAATATGAATGTTTTTATACTGATGGTTTTTTTTATAATAATGTATTTAAAAATGAAATTTTTGGCCTTGAATTTTGGAATGTTATAATATGTGTATATGGTACAACTGACCCCATAGAAATAATGTCTCCAAATCTTGAGAGCGAATACCACCACTCCCAAAAACAAATCATTAGTAGAGTATCTCGTCTCGTGCGGCTTCAGCTGCTGAGATGCGTAGGCTATCACCCGTCTTCTCCACATGAGGACCGCTCTCAGTCCCATGATGGATGCATCACAAAACACCACAAAATCTCAACTCCCTCCGGAAGAGTCAATACCGGAGCCTCACATAAACGTTGTCGGAGGGTCTCAAATGCCCTCTGCTACTCGGGGCCCCACCGGAAATCCACCCCTTCCTCATCAGACGAGTGAGGGGTACTGAAATCTTGGAGAAATCCTATATGAATCTCCGGTAGTACCCTACCAATCCCAGGAAGCTCCTGATATCCGAGGGAGACTTCGGAACCTCCCACTGCATATCCGCCTCGATTTCGGCTGGGTCGACAAAAATCCCCTCTTGGTTAATGAGGTGTCCAAGGAACTGGACCTCTCGCAACCAAAACTCGCACTTCGAGAACTTGGCATATAGCCGTTCTCACCTCAAAACTCCCAATAACTCTCGTAGATGCTCCTCATGCTGCTCTCAGGTCTTGGAGTATACCAAGATATCGTCAATGAATACGATGACCGAGCGATCGAGCATCGGTCTGCAGACCCGATTCATCAGGTCCATAAATATTGCAGGCGCGTTGGTGAGCCCAAACAGCATCACCGTGAACTCGTAATGTCCACAATGAGTCCGGAACGTGGTCTTCTCCACGTCCTCCTCCCTAACCCTGACCTGATGATACCCGAACCTCAGTTCTATCTTGGAGAACCAAGATGCCCCCTGCAACCGATCGAAAAGATCATCTATCCTCGGGACTAGATAACGGTTCTTCACTGTCAACTTGTTCAACTCCCGGTAATCAATGCACATCCAGTGTGAACCATCCTTCTTCCCGACGAAGAGAATCAGTGCTCCCCGTGGAGAACTACTAGACCAAATGAACTACTTGCCCAACAGTTCTTGCAGCTGTGATGACAGCTCCTACATCTCTGGTGGTGCCAACTGGTACGGTGCCTTGGCGATAGGGGCCGCACCTGGCACTAGGTCGATCCTAAACTCGTCCTGCCTCTCCGAAGGTACTCCTGGTAACTCCTCCAGGAACACGTCAACAAACTCCCTGACCACCGGAACCTCTGTAACTGAAATCTGATCTCTGACCCTGCATATCCACCACATACGCTAGATAACCCACACACCCGTGCTGAATGTACTGCCGAGCCCTGGTTGCTAAACAAAACCCTGATCCTAACCTGGTACCCTCACCATAGACAATCAGTTCTCCCCCACTTGGGGTTCGAACTACTACCCGTTGACCATCGCAGTCGATCATGACACTGAAGCGACTAAGCTAGTCCATACCCACAATCACACACACATCGCCCATGGGAATCAGAATCAAGTCGATCGAGAAAGAAACCCCGAAGATCTCCAAATCACATCCCCAATAGATCGAAGAAGTAGAAACCCCGTATTCGTTGGCGATTGAGACTCGCAACGGACACTCTAGCTCTCCTACTAGCACGCTGAACTCTCTGTTAAATGCTTGAGATACAAAGTACCAAATTGCCCCCGAGTCAAATAAAACCAATGCAGGCAAGGAGTTTAATAAAAACGTACCTAATCACAGGTACAAACAGATAAGCATAAAACATATATAATTAGTAAGATAAGGGATAGAAACATACCAGCAACCACATCTAGTGTCGCCTTGGCCTCCTCTGCTGTGAGCTGGAAGGCGCGTCCCTGAGCCCTCAGGGGCTATGCTCTACCTGGTCTCCCATCTGTAATCCTCAGTGTAACTGGCGTTGGAGCCTGCGACGGCTTGGCAGCGAGTAACAGACAGTTGTCCTTTAAGTGGCCAACCTGATCACAGTGGTAACATAGCCTCATACTCGGAACCGAGGCGGGCTGGTGACAATCCTTCGCATAATGCCCTACTTTACCACACATGTGGCACCCACTACCTGCTCGACAAACCCCAAAATGACCCTTGCTGCACTTTCCACAAGTGCGGCCCTGCTAACCCCCGATCCTAGAATTAGCGGTCATAGACCGCTTCGGCGCCGGCTGTGACTGTGTTAGGGCCTGCCGCTGCTCCTTCAACTGCAACTCAATCTCCAACTCACGCCGCATAGCGACCTCCTGTAACTCTAGTACGGTATCACACCGCTAGGTAGAAACAAACTGACGGATGTCAGTCTTGAGCATGCTCAGATAACATGTCATCTGAGCCTGATCAGAGGTAAACTCCAGGCAGAACATCGCCCTCTCCGTGAACATGTGAGTGATCTCTGTCACCAAATCACCATCTTGTCTCAAACCCAAAAACTCTTGAGCTAACCATTACCGCTCAAACCGTGGAATGTAACCATCAAAAAACATATCCCTGAACTGCTCTCAAGTAACTGCAGCTCTCTGATCATCCGAGTACGATCCAGTCACCAACCTCCACCAGTCCTTTTCCCCGGACCTCAGTAGGCTCAGGGCACATCTGACCTTCTATTCAGTAGGACATGAACATGTAAACAAACACCCCTCCACGTCAGAAAACCACCTCATGGCTTTAATGGGGTCCTAAGTCCCATCAAAAGTAGGGGGCTTCGTGTTATTGAAGTCCCTGTACTGACAAGCCCAATTGGCTCCTTCCCCTGCCGCCGTTACAACTGATGCAGCTGTTGCGGCAGCTGTCTCTGCAAGGGTTGCGTAGCGCTCGTCCAAATACTTAACCATGGCGGTCTTAATGGACCCAAACATCTCCGACAATTGTGCTCGGAATAAACTGGCAACCTCATTGTGTAGGATCTCTCGAATCTTGGCGTCTAGCTCATCCATCCTCATCTGACCATCAACCTCGAGCGTTGTTGGTCCCTTCTGACCACCATCTCTTGATCCTGATCATGATCCGGATCTAGCCACGAAGCGCCTCGTAACCACCATTCTGAAAACATATAAGGAAGATATCAGATAATCTGCATAAATAATAGGGAACCAACTCCCAACTAAACCCTAGGGGTTGTGATATCCTTGCTACGCGTATTGGTCCTATGCTTTCAAGAGTACGGGCCCATACTACCTTCCACGCATACCCATATTTTTCTCAAGTATCATCACAACACCCTAACAATATGCATATGCATGGTGGTCGCTCAATCCTCACTCCTAGAGGAAGGCTAACTGTCTCATAACTGACATATCGACCTCACAAAATCCACCCATGAAACTTCCACCAACCCTGCAGTACTCGTGTATGCTAGCCATACATAACGTTGGACCCTATAGACATTCGAATACTCAGTCCTACTCGAAGCCCACAACCAAACGAGGAACAGGAAATAAAGCTAAACCACATATTCTTAGGCTATAAGATCTTAATTATGTACAGTCGTGATGCATACACTAAGCAACTACAGTAATGATGTCAATCTCATATAAAGAAAACCCTAGGCTATCAGGCATCATACAATCAGACAATTCTATCATGGAATTCCTGAATATCCATAGACTAGCACTAACATGTTGTTCTAACATATCACAATATCAAATAACTGTATGGTATTTTGGGGTCTACTTACTGGCTCCGGCTGATCGTACACTCTAAATCATCCTTTAATTATTTTGAAAAACTTTTTGAAAAACTTTTCCTTAGTTTGAGATTGGATTCACACAATTGTTCCTCCAATTCATTCAAACCAAGGCTCTGATACCAACTTGTAACATCCATAAAAATCATGCCAAACTTAGACTTTTTAAAACATTTAGAAACCAACAGTTATTACAAATTTGTTTCCAAATCGGTTCTATATTAGAGTATCCCAGAAACATAGTCATAAAATGTGAGGAGCTGTACGGTCATGCCTTTTCCTTCCCACAATCATCTGAGGCACCTGAAACCAAAAATGAAACTGTAAGCCCAAAGCTTAGTGAGTTCCCCCAAAATACCGATACCCAACAAATAGCACATATACAAATAATAGCATGTAATGGGTCCACAGCTTACAAACTGGATTACCCCTGGGCCTACAGTGTGAGTCTGGCTTGCCTTTTGGGCCCACAACTCACATCTGGCTTGCCACTGAGCCCACAGTACGAGTTTAGTATGCCCTGTCCGGCCTGGATCAACTCGTATCTGGAATGCTCCTGAGCCCACAGTATGAGTCTGGCATGCCATGCCCAACCCTCAACTCGTATCTGGAATGCTCCCGAGTCCTAAGTATGAGTCTAGCATGCCCCGTCCAGCCCTCAGTTAATATCTAGAATTCTCTGGGGTTTGTTGGCTACCGCACGGAGCAATACAACCTCAACCCATCCCACATAACATGTCGACATATAACATAACTAATGCACATACAGATAATCAGATAATAACACAGGTAGTCCTATAGATATACCAACTCGCATAGCAATTGGCATGTATAACTAATTCATACTCAACATAACACCAACTACTAGGATATCAGATCCAATGTGCCAGCATTGGTGCCTTCGACCCCTTAGTATAGTGAGGATAACTCACCTCACAACTGTTGAATTGAAGTGATAAGCTCAAACTCTCGAGTCCCTTAGTACAAAAGAAACGAAAATAAATTATTTAGTTGTGATTTGAAATTTACAAACAACTACTAAGAAGATATATTACAGTTAAAAAATTTTATAGATAGAAAACTTTTGAGTGAAAATCCATATTAAATTTTTTTATCAGGTGAAACATTTCAAACCTATTTGAACAAATAAATTACAAAATTAATAAATAACTATAGATATATATTATAAATAAATAAATAATAAATATTTATTCAGTTTTTTTGGACTATTTGGTTCTTATTTTATAAACCAAAACTAATCCGAAATCCAAAATAATAATTCGGTTTTGTTGAAAACCAATCCAAAAATCCGAATATCCGAACCAAATAGCCCAATCCAAATTGTCCAATTGGACAATTCAGTTTTATCCAAATAGTGAACAGCCCTAGCCACAAACTCCACCACCTATATTTACCATAATACCATTTCCATAAATTTCCAATTTACCAAAATACCCCATAAGTCAACTAGTCAACCATTGGTCAAAGTCAACGGTCAAGGTCAACAGTCCATATTGACCCAACTCGTCGAGTGCAGCTCACTGACTCGTCGAGTCCTTCCAGAACTCGAGAATTCGGAAAACCACCCAGTTGAATCGTTGAGTTTCCAAACAACTCGTCGAGTCCATGCGTGTCCAAAAGTCGAGAAAATCCTAACTGACTCGTCGAGTCGTCTTGCTGACTCGCCGAGTTCATACAAAAACCCTCAAGGTTGATCTTTATCGGACTCGCCAAGTTGACTATGCAACTCATCGAGTCCCTTCAGTCCTTTCTCCATTCAGATGATTTTGAGCCACCCGCAAAGCTCCATATTGTAAATCTAAGCTCCTAAGGCATACTTCTTACGTAAAGTTGCAACTTTACATACATGTAAGGTGCTAATGGCCCAAATCAAACTAAAGAAGAGGTTCTAGGTAAGGAAAAAGGCATTATCTTGCTAAAGGCTGAAGCTTTATGATTATAAGGACCAAGATGAGCCTAGATCTGAAGTTACAACTTCAGATCATGTTCCAACACCTGAAATGAAACACCAACATGCTAAAATGGCCCCAAATCTCAATATAGAAAGATCTAGCTAGAAAGAGATCAAGGTAACGACTTGTTACCTCCAAGTGATGCTAAAATGGAGTAGAATTCAGATCCACAACCGTTCCTTGCCTCCAACTTCTTGATCTTCAAGCTCCTTTCACCAAGATCTTCCTTCCAATCTTAACAACACACAAATATGAAGAGAAAACACGATTTAGGGTTTCTGAGCTCAAAGGGGGCTGTAAGGGAGGCTAAGGGACGCTAATGACCCTTTAATGTGACATCCCCATTTTCACGGACAAAAAAGACCGATTTTTTTATGCTTTATAAAAATCAGAGTACCTGTTTTAATAAAAATGTTGTGGAGTTTGTTCCCAGTAAAATATGATAAATACGTTATCAAAGCATTTCCGAAGAAAAGTATTTGTATTCGTTTTAAAACATTTGGGATGTTATCGTCAATATAGAAACATAAGAATAAACAGAACTTAGATTCATTATCACTAGTGATTTATATCTCCTTTAATCTCTCAGCGTAATATGACTTCATATCAACACCTATGATATAAATAAACTGAGTGGGTCAGGTTGGGAAACCTGGTGAGTACATAGGGTTTTCAACCCATAATAATATAATTATGTTTAATCTTCAAACAATTAATCAACCCAATTACCCATCCCCCATTATCTTCTTTACTCTTAAGGATCTACCCTAAGAATTAGCTATTCCTCGTTCATTTATTCCTAAGGATTATCCTAAGAAATAGGTACAAAGTCCATCGTTACCAAGGTCTATAGATTACCACAGGTGAACATGTAGTCCAAAACATCTGGTAAACACGTAGTTCAAAAATAACTAGTGAACACACTTAGTTCAAAAATACCTAGTGAACACACTCAATTCAAAATACCTAGTGAACACACTCAGTTCAAATACCTAGTGAACACACTTAGTTCAAAAATATATAGTGAACACACTTAGTTCAAAAATACCTAGTGAACACACTCAGTTCAAAAATACCCAATAAACACACTCATTTCAAAAATACCTAATGAGCACCTAGTTCAAAAACACCTATAGATTACGAGCCTACTAGCGTTCCACTGGACTGTCTAGTATCGTCCATGGTCGTCATCTATAATCCACTAGATGACTGGATCACTGTCAACATTGATGTATTTCATCGTGTTATCACACAGCAACTATTTCATATACCCATGTTTTACCCAACACATTTTGTAGATATAAAATACATATATAGTTTAAATCATTTAAAACATGTATAAAAATCTTTCACCCAGCATAGACAACAAGTATTTAGACAATATGCACACATAGCAGGTAATTTATATTAAAATACTTCATATCTATGTGTAAGATGAAAGGGACTATGCACTCACTTGAAAATGTGGTGATTCTAAACTTAGACAACGCTTCGCTTCTTAAAAATAATTTCCTTCGACGAAACCTAGTATTATTACCACTAGAGTTTAGTCTATTATTTGTCGAGACTAACTAATAGTCTAGCTATTATTATTATTATATAAGCGTTAATCAATACTTATATAACCCATAATAATAGCCCAAGTACTTATTATAAGTTCCTAATAACGTTACTATAATTAAATAAAAGCTATATTAAAAATAGCGTAGGCGTAGCTCACTTACAGCAGGTTTTATAGAAAACCGGGCTTTGCTTGGAGTAGCGTTCCCAAGCCAAAAAGATCTTCTTCTCGGAGCCTTCGAGCACTCCGTGGCTTCCGCCTCGTGCTAGGGAGGTTCCCTAGGCTTTTCGCGGGGTTTCGAGGCTAGAGAGAGGTTCTAGAGAGAGAGAGAGAGAGTAAAGAGAAGAAAGAATGGGAAGGTATGAAAAAATGAGGGTAAGAGATGTTCTATTTATAGGGTGAAATATGGCTGAAATTGGTGCCACATGTCACCATCTAGTGGCAAGCCTTGGGGAGAAAGCAATGGCGAAGATTGTGCCACGTCACCCTTTTTGCAGCAGCACCCTGCCGGCTTCTAAACCCCATAACTTTCGCATACAAGATCCGTTTTCGACATTTTTTATATCCACACGTAGGTAAAAATAAGATATACAACTTTCATTTTGACTCCGTCGGCTAATTCTCGACCGATCTTAAATTTAACAGTACAAGGAGATTATACTGTTAAATGTCCGCGTAAAATTCATAACTTCTACATACGGACTTTGTTTTCGTCTGTCTTTTTACCGTTGAGTTCCTATTAATGAGATCTTCAATTCTCATTTAGGTTGTGTAGGCTAAAAACCGCTCGATCTAAAATTCGAGTTTTGGGTTGTGCACTACTAAGCCAAATCTTAGAAAATTCATAACTTTCTCATACAAAGTTAGATTTGGGAGTTTTTTTTTTTTTGTATGTTCTCAGTTTAACGTATACTAAAAAAAAAATTTAGATCACTAAGGCTAAAAATTTACGTCTCCCGATGTCGTGCCGGTTTTGCCATAAAACTTCGACGGGCCATCACTTCTTCTTTATAACTCGGATTTCGGCGTTCTTATATGTACGGAACCATTGAGACATATTCTGAAACTTGGTTAAGATTATTTATTCTAAATAATGTTTTGTATTATCTCTAAAACGACTAGCCCAAATCTACGGGCGTTACAATTATCTCCCCTTTAGGATGATTACGTCCCGGAATCATCAACGAAACAGGGCTCACATGATGACTCCATACGTTATCTCTTCATCCTAAGTAGTAACCGTAGCTTTGATGTCTCTTCGAACGAGTATCTAACTCTAAGACTTCCTGACTGTAGGCGGTGCCCGATCGTGGACCCGCTCTCTATCTCATGTTAGACTTCCAATCATAATCTTCATGTCACGATCTCGATCTTTATTGGAGACTTCTTCTTTAACTAACTTGAGATAAGCTTCTTCCTTCGATTATCATAATAGACTGATGAGTCGTGTTCTAATGACCTCTCATCGTATGATGCATTGCTTGGACTCAGGTCTTTTAGAGTCAAATTCCAGAACAAACTATACCTTCCTTCATGTTCTAATCACGTCTTAAAAGGTAGCTTTTCTAGCTACAAGCGACTATCACGATGATTATCTTTTATTTCAACTTTATGGCTTAAGTCAGATGCTACATCAAACTTGTTTATCTGAACCATGTAACATACTTATCGTAGTTAGACTCAATTCGATATGACCACTAGGGTCATAATAAGAATCATCTTCTTAGTCATTACCGAAACGATGGTAACGACATATTTGAATAAAACGGTATCAATTACTAGCTTCTTGGTAACCTTGTGACTTTCCCTGATCCAAACGTGAGTCCTGTGCTTCCGGTAGTATAGGCCTCTACTACCATTCACACCTACTCATACTCGTCTCAAGCATTGTCTCGTAGTTCTCCAAGTTATTATCACAAAAACAATTTTAACACATACAAATGTGTCCAAACAATCATATAATTTTCTCTAGACTCTACTAGGACTTCTTCCATGCGTATCCTCAATCATCAATTCTGCTTCAACTTGGTTTATGGTGGAAATGTCAGACGATGGGATAACTTCATGGATTCTACCAAAAATCTTTCTTTCTTCTAATCGAAAGTGAACTTCTTATGTACTAGACGTATTAATTATTAGACGCATTCTAAAGGCAAGATATCACTCTTAAAATATCTTCCGATATGTATCATTCACTATCATAAGCCTTCTCGTTTCCACCATTTGCTCAGTCTACTATGAGTCCTTATCATGACATTCTATACACCAAAGCAGGCGTTCGGTGTATCGAGACGAGAATATAGATAGAGGAAGATTTAGACGCGTATTCCTCCATATTACTCCAAAAAGTTACATGCTAGTTCTAATATTGTAATTAAACGTTTAGAAACCTGAGCACATAAAATTTCCAGATCTGTTTGGCAACAGACCATAGATCCAATCAAACGATAACATAAAGCATCATGAATCATTTAGCACATAAAAGCATTTTAGGCATCTTTCCTAATTAAGCTAGTGCTTGTGTCTATTCAGGTGTACTTCCTAAAATATATTAGACACAATCCTCACGATCATCGCTTAGCATTCTAAGTTTATCTCTAGAAATAAATCCTTATTCCTAGTTCGCTTAAACTAATGCTCTGATACCAACTATGACATCCCCATTTTCACGGCCAGAAAAAACTGATTTTGTTTATGCTTTATAAAAATCAGAGTACATCTTTTAATAAAAATGTTGCGGAGTTTGTCCCTAGTAAAATATGATAAATACGTTATCAAATCATTTCTGAAGAAAAGTATTTATATTCATTTTAAAACATTTGGGATGTCATCGTCAATACAGAAACATAAGCATAAACATAACTTACATTCATTATTACTGGTGATTTATATCTCCTTTAATCTCTCAGTGTAATATGACTTCATATCAACACCTGTGATATAAATAAACTGAGTGGGTCAGGTTGGGAAACCTGGTGAGTACATAGGGTTTTCAACCCACAATAGTTTAATTATGTTTAATCTTCAAACAATTAATCAACGCAATTACCCATCCCCATTATCTTCTTTACTCTTAAGAATCTACCATAAGAATCAGCTATTCCTCGTTCATTTATTCCTAAGGATTATCCTAAGGAATAGGTACAAAGTCCATCGTTACCAAGATTTATAGATTACCACAGGTGAACACGTAGTCAAAACATCTGGTAAACACTTAGTTCCAAAATAACTAGTGAACGCACTTAGTTCAAATATACCTAGTGAACACACTCAATTCAAAATACCTAGTGAACACACTCAGTTCAAATACCTAGTGAAAACACTTAGTTCAAAAATATATGGTGAACACACTTAGTTCAAAAATACCTAATGAACACACTCAGTTCAAAAATACCTAATGAACACACTCAGTTCAAAAATACCTAATGAGCACCTAGTTCAAAAACACCTACAGATTACGAGCTTGCTAGCGTTCCACTGGACTGTCTAGTATCGTCCGTGGTTGTCATCTATACTCCACTAGATGATTGGATCACTGTCAACATTGATGTCTTTATCGTGTTATCACACAACAACTATTTCATATACCCATGTTTTACCCAACACATTTTGTAGATATAAAATACATATACAGTTTAAATCATTTAAAACATGTATAAAAATCTTTCAGCCAGCATAGACAACAAGTATTTAGACAATATGCACACATAGCACATAATTTATTTTAAAATACTTAATATCTATGTGTAAGATGAAAGGGACTAAGCACTCACTTGAAAAGGTGGTGATTCCGAACTTAGACAGCGCTTCGCTTCTTACAAATAATTTCCTTCGACGAAACCTAGTATTATTACCACTAGAGTTTAGTCTATTATTCGTCGAGACTAATTAATAGTCTAGCTATTATTACTATTATATAAGCGTTAATCAATACTTATATAACCCATAATAATAGCCCAAGTACTTATTATAAGTTCCTAATAACATTACTATAATTAAATAAAAGCTATATTAAAAATAGCGTAGGCGTAGCTCACTTACATCGGGTTTTATAGAAAATCGGGCTTTGCTTGGAGCAACGTTCCCGAGCCAAAAAGATCTTCTTCTCGGAGCCGTCGAGCACTCAGGGGCTTCCGCCTCGTGCTAGGGAGGTTCACTAGGCTTTTTGTGGGGTTTCGGGGCTAGAGAGAGGTTCAAGAAAGAGAGAGTAAAGAGAAGAAAGAATGAGAAAGGTGTGATCAAATGAAGGTGGGAGAGGTTCTATTTATAGGGTAAAATATGGCTGAAATTGGTGCCACATGTCACCATCTAGTGGCAAGCCTTGGGGAGAAAGCAATGGCCAAGATTGTGCCACGTCATCCCTTTTTGCAGCAGCACCCTGCCGGCTTCTAAACCCCGTAACTTTTGCATACGAGCTCCGTTTTTGACATTATTTATATCCACGCGTAGGTAAAAATAAGATATACAACTTTCATTTTGACTCCGTCAGCTAATTCTCGACCAATCTTAAATTTAACAGTATGAGGAAATTATACTGTTAAATGTCCGCGTAAAATTCATAACTTCTACATACATACTCTGTTTTCGTCTGTCTTTTTACCGTTGAGTTTCTATTAATGTGATCTTCAATTCTCATTTAGGTCATGTAGGTTAAAAACTGCTCAATCTAAAATTCGAGTTTCGGGTTGTGCACTACTAAGCCAAATCTTAGAAAATTCATAACTTTCTCATACGAAGTCAGATTTGGGCGTTCTTTTTTTGTATGTTCTCGTTTTAACGTATACTACAAATTTTGTTTAGATCAATAAGGCTAAAAATTCCTTTATCAATAATTCACTATTTACGTCTCCCGGTGTCGTGCCGGTTTTGTCGTAAAACTTCGACGGGCCATAACTTCTTCGTTATAACTCGGATTTCGGCGTTCTTTATATGTACGGAACCGTTGAGACATATTCTAAAACTTGGTTAAGATTATTTATTCTAAATAATGTTTTGTATTATCTCTAAATTGACTAGCCCATATCTACGGGCGTTACATTTAAATAGGGTGCAAAACCTCGGAAATTAGGGTTTCATCCTCCAGCTCCAACTCGTCGAGTCGTGTCCTCTGACTCGTAGAGTTGGTCACTTAAAACACGTGGCCAAATTCGTTCCTACTCGACGAGTTAGGGCATCCAACTCGTCGAGTAGACCTTTAAAAATGAAAATAAAACTGTAAAGTTCGTATCTCGGAGTCAGGGTGTTACAAATACGCTCAAAGAGATGAGATTTCTCTTCATCGTAGGAATATACCGACCATCGTTTAAAGTTCGAATCATGACATCGAACATCTTGAAACGGATAGTGCAAACGCCTTCAATTTTACATTGGAAACCGTCAAAACCTTGAACCAACTTGGCAATGCGAATTAGTTCAAAAGTAGTAAACTAATATTTATGTGAACATATATGATATGTGCAAGCTAAATCAAGAACCCGATTATCATCGACAACTCCTACCCGAGACAACAATAAGGACTTCTCCTTCAGAATAATCGTCACAAACATAGTTTGCAGAATTATCATTAGCCTTTGATTTTATTGAAGCGTTCCTGTTTTCTTTATTCTGTAGCTTTTAACACTTAGAAATCTCATGGCCATCTTTCTTGCAATACCGACAAGATTTGTTTTTACCTCAAGATTTGTATAAAATGATTTTACCCTGAGAATCCCTTTCATTAGAACGACCCCGAACAGATAATCCTTCACCTTGCGTAGTGCTTGACCCATCATTAGAAACCATTTGTTTCGACTTTTCTTTTGAATACAATGCTTCATAAACTTCATGTAAAGTAAGGGTGTCACGACTATAAAGAATTCTATATCTTATGTTTGAGTTGGAGCTCGAAAGAGAGAACAAAAGAATCAAACCAAGGTCTTCTTCGTCATATTTAATTTCCAAAGTTGCTAAATCGGACATGGTCTCTTTAAAATCAAATATATGGTTAAGTAAATTACCTCCCTCTTAAAGCTTATCTAGAAAAGGCTTTTGCTATAATTGCATTTTACTATTGCGATCTTTTGACATGCATATTGACTCATGTTTTAACCAAATAGCATCTGCTGTCCACTTATTTCATTGAGCACTTCATGGAGAATATTATTGTGGAGATGTAACTGAATTTGTGACAAGGCTTTTCAATCCTTATTTATCTCATCGGGATTCCATGTAACTTGAGTTTTTCCTCCAAAGAAAACTAATGCATCATTGTAATCCAATTGAGCTAAAAGGTCTCGCATCATTACTTGCCAAAGTGAAAATCGAGTGTCACAATCCAAAAATGGGAAATCGTATTTTACCTTAGCCATTGAGAACAATGAATTATTTTAATAGCTTAATAAAACACACTTAAAGTTACTGATATTGGCTTTAATAAAATCGATCATAGGCTGAAAAAGAGACTTTAAAAAAGGAACGATTTATATGTGATTCAAATTTTATTTTAAAGAAAAAACAACAAAAAAAAATTGGTACAGGGCTTAAATAAGTACACGTTTTAAGATGATATATGGGCTTAAGAAGAGAATTATAGGAGGGTTTAAATAAAATTACACAATGGTTCAAGGATAAAAGAAACACATATATGAGGGATTTATGAAGGAAAGAACGATCGGGCAAGAAACAACGTCAACAAGAGTCAACAAGAAAGAATCATCAAAGTGGACAAACTACAATGAAGAAAAACTTGAACACAAAACACAATAATACAGCTCATGATCCTTCACACCCATCACATACCCAACAACCGGAAGTAAACCCAACAGACAACAATACTACCAAGCTCAAGAAGTGTTAAGAGTTCCTGAACACTACAAGGATGGAAGCCTCTTGTAATCACCATTGACAAGATCCATTTGAGCAAGTCTATTTTCAATTGAATTCCAACAAAGTAGTAGCAGTAATTTACGACTGTGTTTACTTCAGCATGCATGCACTTCCTTATTTTTATTTTCCTTTCTATTATAAAATGTAAGCATTTATGAGTTAATAGATATGAAGAATAATGTCTCAAGCCTTTCCTGTTGTTATTCTTCTTCTTGAACTGTACTTTCTTTATTTTTATCCTAACAAACTTGTGACATTCGGATCCCGAGGTATGAATTTTATTTATATATGAAAATATGGGTGGCCACGACTTGGTGATGACATTAGTGTTGGATTAGGTGTCTAAGTTCATAACTATTCCTGGAATGTACTTGACCCGGTTAGCATGGTCCATTTGGGTTGTGTGGCATTGCAACACTTGGATAGACTAAATGAGAGAAGGGACACTTAAGGTTTATTAATATATTATAACTTCTAATATATTAATAATATTATTTAATTAGTATTGATCAAGATTTAATTTGGAGTTAATTAAGTGATCAAAAGGAGACTAATTAAATATATGGGGTTGATTGTGTAAATCATCCATTCTTGTATAGTGGGCCAATAATCCATAGTTTATATGTATTGGGCTAAAACCCATAAGGTGCTCCATGGATAATCCATGGAGGTTATAAACTCATGGATCATGGATTATGAAAAGCCATGCACATTAGGGTTTACATGGAGTAACCCTACATGTGGCACACTATATAAGAAACTCCATAGCAAGCAAAATTGGCCAATAAGAAGAAAACAAGAGGGCTAGCCGATTTTGAGGTGTTAGTGAACTTCTCTCAAGGTTAAGTGTTGTGGTGTTGTGTGAGATATTTGAGGCATCACACTTGAGGTGCTAGACTCATAAGGTTCTCAAGGAATCCAAACAACAAAAGGTATGTTCTTCTACTAGCTATTATGTTTAAAAGTTCCCCATGCCATGCTAGTTAGGGTAAGAACCTTGGAAAATTAAATTTGCATGTATCTTAGTAAAACATAGATCCAAGGTTTCTAGGGTTGCATGTACACCTTAGGAGTGTTAGAATGCTCAAAACCCTTCAGTGGTATTAGAGCCTAGGCTTGTTTTCTTGATACTTGATGCAAACTTGTTAAGAAAATCGAGAAAACTGCTTTCTGCCTGAGTGAACTCGTCAAGTCCATGGGGGGACTTGACAAGTCCATGTGTAAATCCATCCTACTCATCGAGTAGGTTCATGCACTCGATGAGTAAGAGCCACTGAATGTAGTTTTTCGAGTTTTGCTGCTGGAAATCCACCCTAAACTGTTTTGGTCTTATAAAATTTGTTTTACATGGTGTAATGGTTGTGCTAATCCATTTCCAATAGCTATTATCAAAATTTCAAGTTTTGTATGTGTTGTTTATGATTCTTGAAATTATTGATATGAACGTTCATGAAATTATGACTTTACATGATCATAGGAATTATTTGCAAATTATTTGTTACTTTAATGCTTGATCTTGATGTGTTTTAATGGAATCCATAATTTGTCCTCAAGTTATGGATTACCAAAAGTTACTCTTTTAAAAGTCCATTAATAAACACATAGGTTACATAAAATGAAAAGTCTCTCATTTTAATAAACCATTAACTCATAAGTTATGAAAGATGAAAAGTTTTGAGAGTTACAAAACTTTCCCTAAAGTTTTGGAACATGTAAAGTCACTTTAAAAACTTTAGTTCCAACCCCTAGAATTTTAAAAGTTAAAATTCAACCCTTATACTTTATAATATTATAAGTTAATATATATATATATATATATATATATATATATATATATATATATATATATATATATATATATATATATGTAGGTATGTATGTATAAGAACAAGTCGTTTTATTATTAGTAGGCCTCATTCACGAAGCCGGTCTATAAGGACGTAGGGGGGTGGTGGTAAAAGGTTGTTGCCTATAAAATTGAAGCTTAATGGGTGTCCACTCTCACCCATTGCTTCCTTAACTGGTGGAGGGTCGTTAGCCGAACGGGTATGACAATGACTTTAAATCCTCATTAAAAGTATTATGATTATAAAGTAACTAAATGTTTTTATAAATTCCCAATCTTAGTTACTTTAGGAAAATGTGAATAAGGTGCTAACCCATGAAATTACACTTTGCATTTTGCTTAAGTCATTAATGGAGCGTGTGTGGTTAACCGGCACACTAACCTGGACTTAACAAGGTAGGAAAAGGGTGGCTTAAGGTTTATCATAGATTGGTAGAGCACGTGTGGTTAACCGGCACATCGGTTGAGTGATAAACATTAAGAGTACCAAGTAATTTGCATGGTTACTTCACACCTTGTTTTGTGATCCTTGGCATCCCAGTCACAAAACTTGAAGGGCGCACTCGAGATTGAAACATGCCATTGAAAAGTTCAATGAATCTCAAAAGAATCTAGGAGTTTCAAAACCAATTAAAACCTACTAATAAATTTCATTTTTAATGGTGAAAATTGGTGAATCGTCATTCACCTACCTTCAAATATTTTATAGCTTGGATTACGACATCCCTCTTCTAAGTTATAAAATATTGTGTTGGGTCCTAGCCTTATTATTAAATTTGGATGTCTTATTAAGGACTATCTTTATATCTAATATAAACTTGTCTTTCTTTTTCAAATATCTTCCAACAATGTT
Source organism: Lactuca serriola (assembly GCF_051521515.1). Classification (NCBI taxonomy): domain Eukaryota; kingdom Viridiplantae; phylum Streptophyta; class Magnoliopsida; order Asterales; family Asteraceae; genus Lactuca; species Lactuca serriola. The sequence continues at coordinate 159,433,527 of NC_136416.1, read as the reverse complement.
GCTTCTGGCTCAAACCCTACCGGCTCCTTCTCTCTCATGAACCTTTGTGGGAGAGTCATCTTTGATGGTTCCAACTTTATGGATTGGATCCGAAACATCAGGATGGTCACTCGTTACGAGGACAAGGAATATGTCCTTGACAAGGAGCTGAAGGAACTTGATGAGTCGTCTGCTACTCCTAAGGAGATCGCTAAATTCTAGACTCATGAGAGAGATGCCATGAAAGTGGCTTGTATCATGTTGGCCATGATGAATGCCGAGCTCCAAAAGGCATATAAGGACTATTACCCTTTTGAGATGCACCAGGACTTGATGGACCACTACCATTAAAGTGCTCACCAAGAGGGGTATGACATCATCTGCTCCATGATAACAACCCAGATGAAGGATGGTGAACCCATCACGGGCCACTTACAAAAAATGCAAAGGTATGTGGACCGTTTGCTGAAGCTAAATGTGAACTTCCCCGAGGAGTTAGGAATTGACATCATTTTGCACTCCTTACCTTCTTGTTTTGATCAATTTCGAATGACATACCACATAAACAAGGAGGAAGTTACAATCAGCAAACTTCAAGGACTCTTGAAGACCGTCGAAAGTGGTCTTAAGCGTAAATCAGTTGTTACCACTCCTACTCTTACCGCAGCCCCTATCTTGGCAATCAGGTAAGGCAAAGGAAAGAAGAAGAAGATCCCTTTAAATGGTACCAAGGGAAAGTTCCTTGATGGCTCCTCTTCAAGTGGAACCAAGAAAGGTTCTGTCACTCCTTCTGCTAACCCTAAAGAGGCTGAATGCTTCTATTGCCACGAAAAGTCGCACTGGAAGCGAAACTACCTAATGTACCTGCAAGATTTTAAGGATGGGAAAGTGAAACCAAACCATGCATGTATTTACACTATATTGTCTAATAACTCACCCCATTCTAATTCTTGGGTCCTTGATACCGGTTATGGTATTCATATTTGTTCTGATTTGTAGGGACTAAGAAGAAGTGAGGATGTGGAGCATGAGAAGATAATGTTCTTTATTTTAAAGCATTACCTTGTGATGGTGTGTATGAAACTGTGTTGGTTGTAGATAACCTAGGAAATAATGTGTTGTGTATTGATTCTTCCACGAACTTGGATAAAGCATCATTATGACATTGTCATCTTGGACATGTAAGCAAGAAACGCATAGGCCAACTCCAAAAGGATGGAGTCTTAGAGTCATTTGACCTAAAGTCAGATGATAGTTGTGAATCTTGTTTACTTGGAAAAATGAAAAAGTCACCCTTCACTGGTTCGTGTGCTAGGGGTGAGGGTTTGTTGGATCTCATACAAACTGATGTGTGTGGACCCTTCAGAACCGCCACAAGGGATGCTAACCGCTTCTATGTGACTTTTACTGATGATTATAGTAGTTATGGATATGTCTACTTAATTAAGCATAAGTCAGAAACCTTTGAAAAGTTCAAAGAGTTTAAGCAGGAAGTGGAGAATCAATTGGGCAGGAACATTAAGATGCTCCGATCCGATCGAGGTGGTGAGTATCTTAGTACGGAGTTCCTTGACTATCTTAAGGAATGTGGGATTTTCTTACAATTGACACCTCCCAGAACACGACAGCTTAATGGTGTGGCTAAGAGGCGTAATTGAACCTTGTTGGACAAGGTTTGTTCCATGATGAGTCGAGATTCGCTACCAATCTAATTATGGGGGTATGCCTTAGAGACTGCCGCCCATATCCTTAATCTAGTCCCTACCAAAAAGGTTGCCAAAACACCTCACGAGATGTGGACTGGAAAAGTTCCCAATCTAGACCACATCAATATTTGGGGTTGCGAGGCTTTCATGAGGTGCGAGACTCACAATAAGCTCGAACCTCAGAGTGAGAGGTGTATTTTCATCGACTACCCATAGAAATCCTTTGGTTACCTCTTCTACAAACACAATGATAATGTGGTATTTGTAGCAAGGAGGGGAGTCTTTCGCGAGAGAGAGTTCATAAGCCAAGGAAACAGTGAGAGGTAAATTGACCTTGAAGAAATTCAAGAGTCAAGTGGTGAAGGAACCTCAAACCCTAGTAATCAACCTGAGGAGGAAACTCCTGTGGATCCAACTGACGAGTCTGTACCTGTGAGGCGTTCCACAAGAGTTAGGAATGCACCTGAGCATTACTATGGTTTCCATATTATTGCGGAAGGTGATACACTTATCAGTGATATCACACTGGTAAGTCTGGATGAACCTAACAGCTACACGAAAGCCATGTATGACAATCAAGTTTGGAACTTGGTTGACAATGTACCAGGTCGTAAGAATGTTGGGTGTAAATGGATCTTCAAGAAGAAGACCGACATGGATGGTCTGGTTGCAAAAGGCTTTTATCAAACTCAAGGAGTCGATTATGATGAGACCTTTTCACCAGTAGAAAAGATTAAGTCTATTAGGGTCATGTTAGCCATTGCTGCATTTCATGCTTATGAAATATGGCAAATAGATGTCAAACCGCTTTCCTTAATGGAAAGTTGGCTGAGGATGTTTACATGAGTCAGCCAGAGGGTTTTGTCATTACAGAGTACCCTAATAGAGTGTGTAAGCTTGAGAAATCTATTTATGGATTGAAACAAGCACCTCGTAGATGGAATCTTTGTTTCGATGAGAAAGTCAGAGAGTTTGGGTTTTCGAGGAGCGAAGATGAATCTTATGTATATGTCAAGGCTAGTGGGAGTATAGTTAGCTTTTTGGTACTGTATATGGATGCCATACTACTCATAGGAAATGACATCCCGACTTTGCAGGAAGTAAAATCCTGGCTTGGGAAGTGTTTCGCTATGAAGGACCTTAGAGAAGCTGCCTATATTCTACGGATAAGAATTTTGAGAGATAGGAGTAAGAGACTAATGGGACTTAGTCAAAGTACCTACTTGGATAAGGTGCTGAATAGGTTCAGCATGCAGAATTCCAAAAAAAGGAGAGTTACTAATCCAGAGTAACGCCAGAGTGAAACTCAGAGCCTGAGTACAGAGGCCGAGATAGTTGAGATGAGTCGAGTACTGTATGCTTCTGATGTAGGCTCGATCATGTATGCTATGACTTGTACTAGCCCTGATGTGGCCTTTGCATTGAGCATGGTCAGCAGATATCAGGGGAACCCTGGCAAAGCTCACCGGCCTGCGGTAAAGAATATTCTCAAGTACCTACGGAGGACTAAGGAATGGGTCCATACCCTCGGTGGGAGTAATGACTTGAGAGTAGTAGGGTACAGTGATGCTAGCTTCCAGACTGATAGGGATAATTTCCGCTCTCAGTCGAGCTGGGTCTTGTGACATCCCTAATTTCACGGCCAGAAAAGACCGATTTGTTTATCGTTTGTTTTATAAATCTGAGTAATCATTTAAAGAAAACGGTTGCGGAATTTGTTCCCAAAACAAAATGTGATAAGAATTTATCAAAGCATTTCTTTAAAGAAATGTATTTTCATTAAATAATAAAACCTCGGGATGTCATGTTCCGATACAGAATAAAAGCATAAACAGTATAAAATAGACCTTACAACAGTTATTTATAACTACTGATCTATAATCCAAAATCTTTCGTCAAGTCCACCAACTTATACTCTTGTGCCATTACCTGTAATGCAAAGAAAACTGAGTGGGTCAGGCTTGGGAGCCTGGTGAGCATATAGGGTTTTCAACCCACAATAATATATTTATTATATTTAATCATCAAATAATCAAACCAATTACCCATCCCCATTATCTTCATTTATCTTAAGGATCTACCCTAAGAATCATCTATCCTTCATTCTTAAGGATTGACCTGAGGTATAGGCACGAAGTCACATTGTTTCCAGGGTTTAATCAATAGGCGCTAACTCCATAGTCACCAAGGTTTATACAATAGGTGCTAACTCCATAGTCACCAAGGCTTATACAATAGGCGCTAACTCCATAGTCACCAAGGCTTATACAATAGGCGCTACCTCAATAGTCACAAAGGTTTATATAATAGGCGCTAAATCCATAGTCACCAAGGTTTACATAACAGTAGGTGCTAACTCCATAGTCACCAAGGTTTATACAATAGGCGCTAACTACATATCACCAAGGTTTACTTAACAGTAGGCGCTAACTCCATAGTCACCAAGGTTTATACAATAGGCACTAACTCCATAGTCACCAACTATCCCATCTACCCATGTTCTACCCAACATTTTCATAGATATAAATATACACTTTTATACATAGCTTAAAACCTGTATAACATGTTCATCCAATACACATTCCAAATAATAGACGATACACATACACTTAACACGTATCTCATAGAGAATAACTCCTATCTATGAGTTAGAAGAAAGTAACTACACACTCACACAAAACATATACTTAATACATTCAAACAATACTTGTATTAAAAAACGTGTTTGTGAAAAAGACTATACACTCACACATATAAACAACTTTATATTATACACATAGCACGTATTTCATAGTAATTACTTAATATTTATATGTAAGATGAAAGTGACCACACACTCACACATATAAACAACAATATATATACACATAGCATTTATTTTATAAAATACTTCATATCTATGTGTAAGATGAAAGTGACTATACACTCACTTGATCAAAAGATGATCGGACAGCACTACGACTTGCAAAAGTAGTATTCTTCGGTAGATCTGGATGAACTTCACAAAAACCGGGCTCCTCACGGGCAGCGCTTCGGCTCGGGAATTACACTTCTCGGGATCTTCGGGCTTCGGGACTCGCTTCGGGTCTCGGGATCATACCGGGGATTTGGGGGTACTTCTTTGCACGTAAATCGAGGTAATATGAGTGAGAGATGAGAGAATGAGCAACCAAACTCGGCTGGCCCTTGAAATCTATTTATAGGGCAAAATATGCCCTTGACACGTCGTGGCACCTTTTTCCACGTCGTGGGCTTGGTCGTCACTGAATGCGTCATCACAAGTTGCATCTAGGGGATTCCCGGAGGTGTCAGAAGACTGGCCACGTCGTGGCACTGCTTGCCACGTCGTGGTATCTGACAGTTTTGGGGTTTCGCACCCTGAAATTCAGAAATTCATAACTTTCGCATACAAACTCCATTTTCGACGTTCTTTATTTCGACACGAAGGTGAGATTGTGATCTACAACTCTCGTTTAGACTCCATTGGATAATTTTGACTTTATTTTTAATATATTATAATTATATTACTTATATATTATTTTTAGTAGGCCGGGACAGGAAAACTCCGTTAAAAACTCATAACTCCTTCGTCTGACGTCCGTTTTTGTTCGTCTTTCCGTCATTGCAATACTATAGATGAGATCTTCAATTCTCATTTAGATTGTTTTGGATAAATATCGCTCTAACGTAAATTCACTATTTACGTCGCGCTGTGTCGTGCCAGTTCTGTCGCGAAACTTCGACAAATCATAACTTCTTCGTTATAACTCTGATTTCGGCGTTCTTTATATGTACGGAATCCTTACAAAATATACTATAACTTAGTTAAGATTAATCCTTATAAATAATTTTCCATAAAAAAGTTATTTTTGATGCTTATTGTCTCTAAATTGACTAGCCCGGATCTACGGACGTTACAATTATCTCCCCCTTAGGATGATTACGTCCCGGAATCATCAACGAAACAGGATTTGTATACTGACTCCATACGTTATCTCTCCATCCTAAGTAATAACCGTGATGCTCAGTCCTTCATCTGCTCTTCTTACTATGATGGACTTTCAATCGTAACCTTCAAGTTACAAAATAAATCCTTATTGTGAACTCCTTCTTCTTCTTAGGATAAATACATTCCTTTATCTATTATAACAGACGGATGGGTCGTGTCCTGATAACCTCTCATCGTATTCGGACTCAATTGATATGACCACTAGGGTCAGAATAACAATCATCTTACTAGTCATTACCGAAACAATGGTGACGAAATACTTGAATAAAACAGAATCAATTACTCGCTTCTTGGTAACCTTGCAACTTCCCATGATCCAAGTGTGAGTCTTGTGCTTCCGGTAGTATAGATCTCTACTACCATTCACGCCTACTCATACTCATCCCAAGTATTGTCTCGCAATCCCCAAGTCCTAAAATCACCAAACAATTTAACACATATGAATGTGTCCAATTAATCATAAAAATTTTCCTAGACTTTACTAGGACTTCTTCCATGCGTATCTTCTATCATCAATCATACTTCAACTCGATTGGTGATGGAAATTCTAGATTATGGGACAACTTCAAGAATTACACCAATCGTTCCATCATCTTGCCAATCGAAGGTGTACTTCAGACCTACCGTACTCCTCTAAACGTTTCATTATTTTATCAAACATAAACTAAAGTCAAGACACCACTCTTACGATATCTTCCGATAGGTGTCATTCACTATCATACGCCTTTCATTTCCTCCATTTATTCAATTCTCTACGAGTCTTCACCATAACGTTTTGTACATCCAAGCAGACGTTCGGTGCACCGAGCGAGAATTTAAGATAAGAAAGCTTTATTTACGATAGACGTATAAATCTCCTTATCACCCCGAAATGTTTACATGCTAGTTCTAATATAGTATCAAACGCTTAGCATCCTAAACACATAAGGTCTCTAGATCCGGTCGGCAACAGACAATAGATCCGAACAAATAATATCATATATGGAAAACATATAACATTTAGCACATAAAATCATTTTAGGCATCATTCCTAAAATATACTAGTGCTCGTGTCTTAAAATATGGTAGACACTCATCTCACAATCATCGCTTAGCATTCTAAGTTTAAGTCTAGAAATCCTACAAATTCCTAGTTCGCTTAAACTAATGCTCTGATACCAACTGTGACATCCCCAATTTCACGGCCAAAAAAGACCAATTTGTTTACGCTTTGTTTTATAAATCAGAGTAATCGTTTAAAGAAAACGGTTGCAGAATTTGTTCCCAAAACAAAATGTGATAAGAATTTATCAAAGCATTTCTTTAACGAAATGTATTTTCATTAAATAATAAAACCTCGGGATGTCATGTTCCGATACAGACCAAAAGCATAAATAGTATAAAATAGACCTTACAACAGTTATTTATAACTACTGATCTATAGTCTAAAATCTCTCGTTAAGTCCACAAACTTATACTCTTGTGCCATTACCTGTAATGCAAAGAAAACTGAGTGGGTCAGGCTTGGGAGCCTTGTGAGCATATAGGGTTTTCAACCCATAGTAATATATTTATTATATTTAATCATCAAACAATCAACCCAATTACCCGTCCCCATTATCTCCTTTTATCTTAAGGATCTACCCTAAGAATCATCTATCCTTCATTCTTAAGGATTGACCTGAGGTACAGACACGAAGTCACATCGTTTCCAGGGTTTACTCAATAGGCGCTAACTCCATAGTCACCAAGGTTTATACAATAGGCGCTAACTCCATAGTCACCAAGGCTTATACAATAGGCGCTAACTCCATAGTCACCAAGGCTTATACAATAGGCGCTACCTCCATAGTCACAAAGGTTTATACAATAGGCGCTAACTCCATAGTCACCAGGGTTTACTTAACAGTAGGCGCTAACTCCATAGTCACCAAGGTTTACTTAACAGTAGGCGCTAACTCCATAGTCACCAAGGTTTATACAATAGGCACTAACTCTATAGTCACCAACTATCCCATCTACCCATGTTCTACCCAACATTTTAGTAGATATAAATATACACTTTTATACATAGTTTAAAACCTGTATAACATATTCATCCAATACACATTCCAAATAATAGACAAGACACATACACATAACACGTATCTCATAGAGAATAACTCCTATCTATGAGTTAGAAGAAAGTAACTACACACTCACACAAAACATATACTTAATACATTAAAACAATACTTGTATTAAAAACGTGTTTGTGAAAGAGACTATACACTCACACATATAAACAACTTTATATTATACGCATAGCACGTATTTCATAGCAAATACTTAATATTTATATGTAAGATGAAAGTGACCACACACTCACACATATAAACAACAATATATATACACATAGCATGTATTTTATAAAATACTTCATATCTATGTGTAAGATGAAAGTCTCTATACACTCACTTGATCAAAAGATGATCGGACAGCACTACGACTTGCAGAAGTAGTATTCTTCGGTAGATCTGGAAGATCTTCACAAAAAATGGGCTCCTCACGGGCAGAGCTTCGGCTCGGGAATTACACTTCTTGGGATCTTCGGGCTTCGGGACTCGCTTCGGGTCTTGGGATGATACCGGGGATTTGGGGGTACTTCTTTGCACGTAAATCGAGGTAATATGGGTGAGAGATGAGAGAATGAGCAACCAAACTCGGCTGGCCCTTGAAATCTATTTATAGGGCAAAATATGCCCTTGACACGTCGTGGCACCTTTTTCCACGTCGTGGGCTTGGTCGTCACTGAATGCGTCATCACAAGTTGCATATGGGGGACTCCCGGAGGTGTCAGAAGACTGGCCACGTCGTGGCACTGCTTGCCACGTCGTGGTATCTGACAGTTTTGGGGTTTCGCGCCCTGAAATTCAGAAATTCATAACTTTCGCATACAAACTCCATTTTTGACGTTCTTTATATCGACACGAAGGTGAGATTGTGATCTACAACTCTCGTTTAGACTCCATTGGATAATTTTGACTTTATTTTTAATATATTATAATTATATTACTTATATATTATTTTTAGTAGGCCGGGACAGGAAAACTCCGTTAAAAACTCATAACTCCTTCGTCTGACGTCCGTTTTCGTCTGTCTTTCCGTCGTTGCAATACTATCGATGAGATCTTCAATTCTCATTTAGATTGTGTTGGATAAATATCGCTCTAACGTAAATTCACTATTTACGTCGCGTTGTGTCGTGCCGGTTCTGTCGCGAAACTTCGACAAATCATAACTTCTTCGTTATAATTCTGATTTCGACGTTCTTTATATATACGGAATCCTTTCAAAATATACTATAACTTAGTTAAGATTAATCCTTATAAATAATTTTCCATAAAAAATTACTTTTGATGCTTATCGTCTCTAAATTGACTAGCCCAGATCTACGGGCGTTACAATTATCTCCCCCTTAGGATGATTACGTCCCGGAATCATCAACGAAACAGGATTCGTGTACTGACTCCATATGTTATCTCTCCATCCTAAGTAATAACCGTGATGCTCAGTCCTTCATCTGCTCTTCTTACTATGATGGACTTTCAATCGTAACCTTCAAGTTACAAAATAAATCCTTATTGTGAACTCCTTCTTCTTCTTAGGATAAATACATTCCTTTATTTATTATAACAGACCGATGGGTCGTGTCCTGATAACCTCTCATCGTATTCGGACTCAATTGATATGACCACTAGGGTTAGAATAACAACCATCTTACTAGTCATTACCGAAACAATGGTAACAACATACTTGAATAAAACAGAATCAATTACTAGCTTCTTGGTAACCTTGTGACTTCCCATGATCCAAGTGTGAGTCCTGTGCTTCCGGTAGTATAGATCTCTACTACCATTCACGCCTACTCATACTCATCCCAAGTATTGTCTCGCAATCCCCAAGTCCTAAAATCACCAAACAATTTAACACATATGAATGTGTCCAATTAATCATAAAAATTTTCCTAGACTTTACTAGGACTTCTTCCATGCGTATCTTCTATCATCAATCATACTTCAACTCGATTGGTGATGGAAATTCTAGATTATGGGACAACTTAAAGAATTACACCAATCGTTCCATCATCTTGCCAATCGAAGGTGTACTTCAGACCTACCGTACTCCTCTAAACGTTTCATTGTTTTATCAAACATAAACTAAAGTCAAGACACCACTCTTATGATATCTTCCGATAGGTGTCATTCACTATCATACGCCTTTCATTTCCTCCATTTATTCAATTCTCTACGAGTCTTCACCATAACGTTTTGTACATCCAAGCAGACGTTCGGTGCACCGAGCGAGAATTTAAGATAAGAAAGCTTTATTTACGATAGACGTATAAATCTCCTTATCACCCCGAAATGTTTACATGCTAGTTCTAATATAGTATCAAACGCTTAGCATCCTAAGCACATAAGGTCTCTAGATCCGGTCGGCAACAGACAATAGATCCGAACAAATAATATCATATATGGAAAACATATAACATTTAGCACATAAAATCATTTTAGGCATCATTCCTAAAATATACTAGTGCTCGTGTCTTAAAATATGGTAGACACTCATCTCACAATCATCGCTTAGCATTCTAAGTTTAAGTCTATAAATCCTACAAATTCCTAGTTCGCTTAAACTAATGCTCTGATACCAACTGTGACATCCCCAATTTCACGGCCAGAAAAGACCAATTTGTTTATGCTTTGTTTTATAAATCAGAGTAATCGTTTAAAGAAAACGGTTGCAGAATTTGTTCCCAAAACAAAATGTGATAAGCATTTATCAAAGCATTTCTTTAAAGAAATGTATTTTCATTAAATAATAAAACCTCGGGATGTCATGTTCCGATACAGACCAAAAGCATAAACAGTATAAAATAGACCTTACAACAGTTATTTATAACTACTGATCTATAGTCTAAAATCTCTCGTTAAGTCCACCAACTTATACTCTTGTGCCATTACCTGTAATGCAAAGAAAACTGAGTGCGTCAGGCTTGGGAGCCTTGTAAGCATATAGGGTTTTCAACCCATAGTAATATATTTATTATATTTAATCATCAAACAATCAACCCAATTACCCGTCCCCATTATCTCCTTTTATCTTAAGGATCTACCCTAAGAATCATCTATCCTTCATTCTTAAGGATTGACCTGAGGTATAGGCACGAAGTCACATCGTTTCCAGGGTTTACTCAATAGGCGCTAACTCCATAGTCACCAAGGTTTATACAATAGGCGCTAACTCCATAGTCACCAAGGCTTATACAATAGGCGCTAACTCCATAGTCACCAAGGCTTATACAATAGGCGCTACCTCCATAGTCACCATGGTTTACTTAACAGTAGGCGCTAACTCCATAGTCACCAAGGTTTATACAATAGGCGATAACTCCATAGTCACAAGGGTTTACTTAACAGTAGGCGCTAACTCCATAGTCACCAAGGTTTATACAATAGGCACTAACTCTATAGTCACCAACTATCCATCTACCCATGTTCTAACCAACATTTTCGTAGATATAAATATACACTTTTATACATAGTTTAAAACCTGTATAACATATTCATCCAATACACATTCCAAATAATAGAGAATAACTCCTATCTATGAGTTAGAAGAAAGTAACTACACACTCACACAAAACATATACTTAATACATTAAAACAATACTTGTATTAAAAACGTGTTTGTGAAAGAGACTATACACTCACACATATAAACAACTTTATATTATACACATAGCACGTATTTCATAGCAAATACTTAATATTTATATGTAAGATGAAAGTGACCACACACTCACACATATAAACAACAATATATATACACATAGCATGTATTTTATAAAATACTTCATATCTATGTGTAAGATGAAAGTGACTATACATTCACTTGATCAAAAGATGATTGGACAGCACTACGACTTGCAGAAGTAGTATTCTTCGGAAGATCTGGAAGATCTTCACAAAAAATGGGCTCCTCACGGGCAGAGCTTCGGCTCGGGAATTACACTTCTCAGGATCTTCGGGCTTCGGGACTCGCTTCGGGTCTCGGGATGATATCGGGGATTTGGGGGTACTTCTTTGCACGTAAATCGAGGTAATATGGGTGAGAGATGAGAGAATGAGCAACCAAACTCGGCTGGCCCTTGAAATCTATTTATAGGGCAAAATATGCCCTTGACACGTCGTGGCACCTTTTTCCACGTCGTGGGCTTGGTCGTCACTGAATGCGTCATCACAAGTTGCATCTGGGGGACTCCCGGAGGTGTCAGAAGACTGGCCACGTCATGGTACTGCTTGCCACGTCGTGGCACTGCTTGCCACGTCGTGGTATCTGGCAGTTTTGGGGTTTCGCGCCCTGAAATTCAGAAATTCATAACTTTCGCATACAAACTCCATTTTTGACGTTCTTTATATCGACACGAAGGTGAGATTGTGATCTACAACTCTCGTTTAGACTCCATTGGATAATTTTGACTTTATTTTTAATATATTATAATTATATTACTTATATATTATTTTTAGTAGGCCGGGACAGGAAAAGTCCGTTAAAAACTCATAACTCCTTCGTCTGACGTCCGTTTTCGTCTGTCTTTCCGTCGTTGCAATACTATCGATGAGATCTTCAATTCTCATTTAGATTGTGTTGGATAAATATCGCTCTAACGTAAATTCACTATTTACGTCGCGCTGTGTCGTGCCGGTTCTGTCGCGAAACTTCGACAAATCATAACTTCTTCGTTATAACTCTGATTTCAGCGTTCTTTATATGTACGGAATCCTTTCAAAATATACTATAACTTAGTTAAGATTAATCCTTATAAATAATTTTCCATAAAAAAGTTATTTTTGATGCTTATTGTCTCTAAATTGACTAGCCCGGATCTACGGGCGTTACAGGTCTTTACCTGAAACGGAGGAGCTATTACTTGGAAAAGTTCCAAGCAGGAAACAGTGGCTGATTCCACTTGCAAATCAGAGTATATAGCAGCATGTGAGGCTGAGAAGGAGGCTAAATGGCTAAGGAGCTTCATTGGAGACCTTGGAGTTATACCAGCTATAAAAGAGACTATGGAAATTTTCTGTGATATTGAAAGTGCAGTTGCCTTAGCCAAGGAACCAAGGGATCACGGGAGATCCAGACACATCGACAGAAAATACCATTTTATCAAACATCGAATAGAAGAAGGACTCCTCGTGGCAAAGAGGGTATCATCGGATGAGAACCCAACATATCCCCTCACGAAGGGACTGGGTAAGGTTAAGCATCTTCAGCATGCGAGGCGCATAAGGCTAAAGGATGATATTAGTTTTAGAAGTTAGATAGCTTTTGAAATTTGTAAAGTGTAATTGACATTTGATGATAAATAAAAGTTGTTGTTTATTTATAAGTATAAGTGTTGCTATCTTTTGTCAATCGTTTACTATCATTTCATTTTGCATGTTTTGACTTCTAGAATAATTATGTTATGGTATATCATATTATTCAAATTCTCCACAGTCGGTCATATGTTGGAAGTAGATATGAATCAAGACTGTCATGAGTTGGCTTGTAGATGTCTAAGTTGTTGGACATAGCAAGAGTTGCTACAACACTCATGAGTGCTCATAAGTTTTGAGTATTGGACTCAACCCACGCTCACTTGTATCACTTCATGGAATTTATCTCGAGTGATCGTGAGATGGTAATATCATATAAGTCTTTAAACCTAGAGATATGAGTTGTTGACTATGATTTGGTTATTCATTGATTGTACAAAAACGCATTGGTAAGTCAATGTTATAAAACGTGCCTTTGTGTATAATTCAACAAGTAGTAGAACAAGCATATGAGTCGAAGATTAACTATTCCTTCTTGGATTAGAAGCGATATCTAGGCCCCTCGATGATTTTATTTTGACCTATGTACCGGGCCCGGTCAGAACTAAATTGATGTGTTCGATTAAGTTCTATGTCAAACAAATCGGAAATCGGGAAACAAACTGATGGACAATAAGTAAGACATAGTTTCATGTATTTATCCGACTGATATCTAGAAAATAGGATTATATGATCACTTATCTTAAATGGCGTATCATTATCATCTCAATTCTGCGAGACCTTGAAAGAGATATGATTGCTGGTCGGATCCTGAAGTTATTCTTGCAGTTATAGTTATTAGACTTATCCAAGTGGGAGACTGTTGGATTAGGTGTCTGAGTTCATAACTATTCCTGGAATGTACTTGACTCAGTTAACATGGTCCATTTGGGTTCCATGGCATTGCAACACTTGGATAGACTAAATGAGAGAAAGGACACTTAAGGTTTATTAATATATTATAACTTCTAATATATTAATAATATTATTTAATTAGTATTGATCAAGAATTACTTTGGAGTTAATTAAGTGATCAAAAGGAGACTAATTAAATAGATGGGGTTGATTGTGTAAATCATCCATTCTTGTATAGTGGGCTAATGATCCATGGTTTATATGTATTGGGCTAAAACGCATAAGGTGCTCCATGGATAGTCCATGGAGGTTATAAACCCATGGATCATGGAATATGAAAAGCCATGCACATTAGGGTTTACATGGAGTAAACCTACATGTGGCACACTATATAAGAAACTCCATTGCAAACAAAATCGGCCACTAAGAAGAGAACAAGAGGGCTAGCCGATTTTGAGGTGTTAGTGAACTTCTCTCAAGGTTATTCCAAGTGTTGTGGTGTTGTGTGAGACATTTGAGGCATCACACTTGAGGTGCTAGGCTCACAAGGTTCTCAAGGAATCCAAACAACAAACGATATGTTCTTCTACTAGCTATTATGTTTAAAAGTTCCCCATTCCATGCTTGTTAGGTTAAGAACCTTGGAAAATCAAATTTGCATGTATCTTAGTAAAACATATATCCAAGGTTTCTAGGGTTGCATATACACCTTAGGAGTGTAAGAATGCTCAAAACCCTTCAATTAGCACAATGTGGCAATTTGATTTGTAGCCTCATGTTTTAAATGAGTTCCACGCTGTAACACTAAGTAGGCCAGGCCGTGGCAAACATTTTGGGCCAAACCCTAATTTTCGAACTTTAAGCCTTAATTAAAGGAAGTTAAGGCTAGGATTTCCTCCACCCTCAGCCTCCATTACCTTCAAACGGTTCCTTATCTAAACCCTAACCCTTTTTGAAGCTTTGGTGATCATTTTGCAAGTTCTTGTTGGATTTGAAGGAAGTAGAAGAAAAGTTAGTGCCTTGATTCAACAAACAAACCTCCCCTACACTTGTGTACATCTTCTAGACTCTTTGTAAGTCCTCAAATTTCCATCTTTCCATGTCTTTCTTCATAGATCTAGGTTTTATAGCATATTATGGTCCCTGAGGTGGTTTGTGTGGGTTGAAGAGATAATGTTTTCAAATTTATGGTTTCTCTATGTCCCAAGAGCTTTATATCTTATAGATCTAGGAAGTGGTGGTGATTTGGAGGCCTTGCTTGAACTCTAGATTTTATTGTATCTTTTGACCTAAATTTAGGAAAGGACATGCATAGGCGTATACATATCCATAAAGTTTTCATTTTTAGGGATCATTAGGGTCCTTAAAGCCCTTCTGGAAGTTTTGGATTAAATTCTTCTAACACCTGGAATCTAGAAGGTTAATTGTGGAATTATACCAATTTCTAGTTAAACTCGGTGAGTTGGAGGAGCCAACTCGGTGAGTTGAAGATGAAGAATAGTGGATTTAATGGGTCTACTCGACGAGTTGAGGAGCCTCAAATCGGCGAGTGGAAGTTGGCTTGACCACATAGTTTAATGAGGCAACTCGACGAGTTGAGGATCCTCAACTCGGCGAGTTGGCCACTCAGAAGGAAACCCTAATTTTTAGGGTCTTGCAGCCTATTTAAAGGCCTTAAGTCTTTCTTTTGGCCTCGTTATGAGCCTCCACTGTTCGCAAAAACTATAAATCGAATTTTAGCCTCCACTGCCAGCTTTTGGACCTTGGAGAAGAGTTTTGTGTCCATTTTGTGCCTTGTGAAGGCGAGTAGAAGATCTTGAAGTTTCAAGCTTGGATAAGGAAGCCTTAGATCCAGAATCACTCCATTTCTTACTGCCATTTCAAGGTATAAAGTTCAAACCTTGATTGGTAGATGACTAGATCTCCTTATTTGGATTTTATTGTGATTTTGGCCTCCTTCTTGAGTTTATGGATAAGTTTGGTGGTGTAAAGGTTCATCCTTTTAGATCTGAGTTTGTTTTGCTACCTTTGATCTTAAAGGTGCAAACTTTAGGAGAATCTTTATGTCATGCATGCATTAAGTCGAGTGTTAAGTCCATTTAAAGCTTAAGAGCTTCATTTAGACATGCATGAATGTTAAGTTGGCAACTTTACGTGGTTTTCTAGCTCAAGTAAGTCAGATCTATGTTTTGTCACGATGTTTTTATGGAATAGGTGCTTAATGAATTAAGCTGCTAGATTTTGAGCTAACTCGGCGAGTTTAAGGATAAACTCGACGAGTTGGCTCGATTTTCTGCGAAAATTTCAGATTAATAGAGGAGCTCTACGAGTTGGTGGGTAAACTCGACGAGTTGCTTGGTTTTTCCCGATCTGTGCATACTGATGGAGAAACTCAATGAGTTGAAGGACAACTCGACGAGTTGGGTCAACTTGGACCATTGACTTTGACTTTTGGCTTATGTCTTTGACCAAGTTTTTCCCAAGAGGTGTTTGTAGTAATCCAATTTTTATTTAAGGAAAATATAGGCTTAGGATAAGACCCATATGGGGTTGGGCCCAATTTGGAAATTGGGCTATTAGTGGGCCGTTGTGGATCTTTTGGTTTTGGGCCTTAGTTTTAGTGTATATTTGGGTCAGGGGTAAAATGGTCATTTTACACCAAGTATGGATTATGGATTATGGCATGGAACCCAATTGCTATTTGGGTGTGTTGATTGGTATTGATAGCTCGGGAAGCCGACAGGGCAACAACTAGGGATTTCTTTCGGGAAGCTTCTGCATTCGAGGTGAGTTGTCTTCACTGTACTTGCGGGTCGAAGACACCAATGCCAACCCGTTGGATTGATATCCTGTTATGCATGATATTGTATTGATATGATTTGTTACATCGGTATCCTGATAGATATGATGTTGTTATGTTGTAATGATCTGTTAGATCGGCATCCTAGTAGATAGGATGTTGCTATGTTGTTATAATCTATTAGCTCAGTATCCTAGTAGATAGGATGATGGTATGCATATTAATCTGTATGATCTGTGCTTGCTTGTTGATTGATTATGTTTTTATAAGTTATATATATGTCGACATGTGTGTGTGGTTGGGTTGAGGCGGTCATGCTTTGTGCTGAAGGCCAACAGACCCAGGGAAACACGGATAGACTAAAGGCCCTGCGAGGTGGTCCAGTCAGGCCGAAGGACAAGTGAGCAGTCCGGATAGGCTGTAGGCCCTGCGAGGCGGTCCAGTCATGCAGAAGGCTCGGGAGCGGTCCGGATAGGCTGTAGGCCCTTCGAGGCGGTCCAGTTAGGCTGAAGGCTCTGTATGCATGCTGTTATTTATACATGTTATCTGTTTAGGTGTTGGTACTTTGGGGGAACTCACTAAGCTTTGTACTTACAGTTTGTGTTTATGGTTTCAGGTATTTCAATAGATCGTGGCAAGGTGAAGGCATGACCGTACACATCCTCGTGTTTTGGACTTATGATTTCTAGGAAACTCTGATAATGTGAACGTTTTGGAAACTATGTTGAAAGAGATTCTGATTTTTAAATAACATTTTGGGAACAATGGTTATTGTCACAACTGGCAATTTAGCTAGGAAATATTGTGCTCATGTAAACATTAACTATGATAATCCTTGTAACCTTAACTGGATAATATGTATGATGCTCGTTCAATGACAACAATTCCATCAAGATTCATTAGTGAAGTTCAAAACTTTATAGAAAGTCCTTAAAATAGTCAATTATGAGTTGAAACCCTAAAAATCCCGGTTCAAGTTTATTATAGACTAGGATTTTCTTATTGGGCCTAATGGGCTAATAAGCCTTCAATTTGACTATTTTGGACCTAAAATGATTCATTTTATCTCTAATGGGCCAATTTGGGCCACAACAAATTCCAATAGCCCTAAAGGGCCATAAACTCCATTTCTTTTATTCAAATGGGCTGTGAACTCTCCTAACGGCCCAATGGGCCGAAAAAAATATAACTATTTGGGCCTCATGATTTCAAGCAAAGACAAATAATGGCCCAAATTAATCCACTTCCTTTCCTCCTAGACCAAATCTCGGCCCATGTTTATAAAAAAAAAAAAGAGAGAGAAATGGCTAATTGATCCACACCGTGACACCTCACATTTGTTTAAAGGTTAGCAAGGCAAAATGTCTAACATGTAACTAAGACTTCTCATGTTTCCATGCACTCTCTCTCTTCCCCTATCCTCTTTATATCTTGGCCGTGAGCATGAAACACACACACACACACAAATGATTCATTCTCAAACACTCTCAAATCTCACAAGAAAAACCTCCTTACTCTTCAAAAATTCTATGACTTGGTGAGTGTTTTCAAGAGTTTTTCATCAAGATCTTCACACTCTTGAACCAACTAAGTTGAATTCTTCTTCTTCCAAGGAAAGCTCTCAAGAACTTGTCCTCCTTCCTCTAAATTCTCGAGTTTTGGTTTAGTTTCAAGAGGATCTTCACCTAGATCATCATCTTTGAACCATCTAAGTTCAAGATCTACTCAAGAAAACTTGCTAGGATCGAAAATCTTCTTCCACTTCCTCATCAAAACCGATCCATCACCCCAAGGTGAGTTTATACCCCCTATTTTCGATTTTTACTTGGTTTTTGGGGGAGAATACAAGTCTTATGTGTAGATCTATGTGTATATGCATGATTATGTGTGTTTTCTTGAACCATTTGGTGATTTTGTGTTGTTTACTTCATAAACTAAAAATATGCTAAGAACATGAAGTTTGTCCCCTGGATCTTCATAAAAACCTTGAGAAAAATATGTGTTATCACATATAATACAATGTAAACTAGTAGATTAGGGATTTATACACTTTAAATAGCAAAAATGAGTGTTGTGTTCTAAGAACTATAAATTAAACTCATAAAACAACCATTGACAAAAATGTTTTGGTCCAATCTCGGACTGTTTTGACCCCCTTAATGATAATATTTTCAAAACTGTTTTACAAGCAAAAATTTCAGTTTTATACCTTTAAAATGACTACTCTTACGTTTTCATACGATTTTCCTACATATTTTGGCGAATTTTAAAAAACTGCCTATCAGATTTGAAATAATTTCAGACCGGCCAGTGAAGGTGAGCCATTTCACACTTGTTAGAAGCCATTAAAAATTATGAGAAAAATTGTGAACAAAGTAGACAAAATTTCCAAAATTTTAGAATTTACGGATCCAAATTTCGACTTACGATGATTTTTCTACAAATTTTCCAAAAACTAGGCCGGAAAAGCCAAAAACCAGAAAAATGTGTATTTCCACAAAAATCAAGCCAAAAATAGGTTTAAAATGTTATTTTTACCACAAACTAGTCATCAACACAAGTTTTGAGCAAAATGGAGACTAAAGTGTTATTCTTACAAAAATTGGGCCTTAATTGTAAATTTTTGGCTTATTGGGCCAAGAACGTCATTTTTACAAAAAGTGGGCTTTTATGCGATTTTAGCGAATACTTGAACCAAAACCAACAATAAACTAACAAACAAATTAATTTGATCATTTTCTAAGTTATTGGGCCTTAGTGGCCCATTTTTATGTGTGATAGGTCCTGTATACTATTTATATGTTTATTAGGCCTCATTGACCCATTAACATGTGCGACGGACCTTGGATACTATTTGTGTGCTATTTGGGCCTGTAAATACCTTACATGTGAAATGGGCCTTAGTTGTCCCTTCATATATATATATATATATATATATATATATATATATATATATATATATATATATATATATATATATATATATATTTCGGGCCCATGTTATATACTTTCATTCCAATTTGGGCCTTTAAATGATTTACATGTTTAGCGATGCCTTAGTGGTTCACTTACATGGTTCATTGGGCCTAGAATGAGATTATACCTTTCTTCGCGTAAATTCGATTTAGGATCTAGTGAGTTTTGTCAGTTGACACCTATTAAGTGTACGATCGTAGCCTATAGTTATAACCAGAGTCTCTTGGAGGGAGAACGATGATTTGTGTATAGACCTATACGGAGATGACACCCCACACCTGAGCTGTTCGCTACAGTTAGACTAACTCAATCTAGGGTGACGAAAACCTTATAATTAAAAATCAAAACCAGCGTCCAACAACGCCAAGACAGGTGAAATTGTCGTTATTTAGTATGGTTATGACGACTCACTTAGAGGAATTAACGTTATGAAGTTTACGGAAGACCATTCTCTTTTCTCTTGGATTAGTCAGAAACATTCTTGTACTGGTACTCAACCTCGGGGGTTGGTATGACAACTTTCTCTTTTACAGACAACATCGGGTTGTCTGGGAACATTCTCTTTTACAGACAACATCGGGTTGTCTGGGAACATTCTCTTTACATGCTCTTTGCATTCTCTTTACCCTTTTAGTCAAATAAACAATAACATACATGCATTAATACAAGATCTGACATAAACATACTAAACAGTTTGCAGAAAATATCGGATTTTCTGGTGGTTTTAAAGTTATACAAATCATTTTCACAAACATGCTTATGAACTCACCAACATTATATATGTTGACGTTTTCAAAATAACTTGTATTCTCAAGAAACCGTTGAAGCAGGATGAACGAAACAAACTAATGGATATTGTGTTATATTTTGTTTCATCATACTCTTACTATTTTGGCATGTAATATTCAAATACAATACTCGATGTAAACAATGAATGTTGTTATATTACATGTGTGATGATGATGATGTTACGTTTCAAATATATTCACTGTAATGATATTTCAAGATGAAGTCACGCACAAGCCCCTGAATATTTCTGACGTCTGGTTCGGGGGTGTGACAGTTATTGTAAATACTTTTATAGAAAAGGGTTGTTTTGAAAAGTTTAAATTTTATGAAATTTTTGGTATGTTACAAGTTGGTATCAGAGCCTTGGTTTGAGTGAATTGGAGGAACACTTGTGTGAATCCAGTCTCAAACTAAGGTAAAAGATTTTCAAAAAGATTTTCAAAAATACTTAAGGAGGATGCGATGTGTACGATCGGCTGGAGCTAGTATGTTGACCCCAAAATACCATATTGTTATTTGATATTGTGATATGTTAGAACAACATGCTAGTGATAGGCTAAGGATCTTCAGGAATTGCATCATAGAATTGCCTGATTATATGATGCCTGATAGCCTAGGATTCTCCTTTATATGAAATTGACATCATTACTATAGTTGCTTAGTGTATGCATCATAATTGTACATAACTAAGATTATATAGCTTGAGTATGTTTGGTTTGGCCTTATTTCTTGTTCTTGCTTGATGAAAGGCTTAGGGTAGGATCTTGTATTCGACTTACTATAGGATCCAATATTATGTATGGCTAGCATACACAAGTTTTACAGGGTTGGTGGAAGTTTCATGAGTGGGTGTAGTGTTTAACGAGTCAGCGCAAGGAATGATTAGCCACTCTTGAGAGAGTTAGGGAAGTGCGAAGGTGTACATGTGGTGCTGGGAGTTGAAGATCAAGGACGTGTCTGATTTTATTGCATTTTAGTTCTAGTAGGCTTCTCTGCTCGAATGCTTCTTGCTTTGTGCTTTGTAAAACTCATGAGTGATGTGAGTTAGCTATTAGGTGAATATGTCAAGTCACATGTGAAAAAGGTTAGATGATCTTAGAGTGAAGGATTTGACCCTATGGCACAACTCTCGTTTGAGTCCAATCGTTGTTGGGATGAGTCTTTTACTTGAAGGATTATCTGAGCTTTGTTGCATGTGATTGTATTCATGGAATAGCTAATTGACATTGTGATGAGTTCTTCAACAACTGATGGTAGAGAAGTGTGGAACCCTAAGATAGCCTAAATAGTATTATGGTGCAGTTGTTTCACTATTGAGCGGATTTCAGGAGTATTTTATGATTAGGTCTTAGAGGACCCGAGAGGATTCTTGAGGAGAGTATGGAAGGTAGTATTGGGCTCGTACTACTGGAAGCACATGATCCATACTCAAATCGAGGAGCGTTTTGGAGATTCTAAGGACTGGTCAGGGTAGATAGTATGGTTGGATACCATGGTTCGAGTTAGGAGTTTCGTATCTGTCGATCTTTAATTTGGCTTAGGCTGCTCACGCGAGGACGGGTTTTGTGTTGTTCAGGCCCCTGTGGTGATATTGATGTGGGTTGAATAGTTCAGACCCGGATGAGTATGTTGATTGGAAGTATCGAGGGTTTTGTTATAGGTCGTGCCTTGAGCCTCTAGACACGGGGAGGAAGCGATTGTCATGATCACTTTGGAATTGCATCTGGGATTTAAGTGGTAGATTGTCTGTTTGGATTGTCGTTATCCGTGGCAGGGATTTTTGCCTTTAGTTTTCCGCGTTAGAGGGGGTAGTCAGGCTTTTTATCTCCCGAGTTAGGTTGGATTCACATCTTGAGGTATGTTGGTCGCGATGGTTGGAAACAACATGTTAACGCTGGTGTGCGCAAGCGATTTGATGTGGCACGGGTATCTTAGCGATGTGAGAAAAGGTCGTATCCTTGGGAGATGGGGACGTCAGTTGTGAGATTGTCGTGTGGGTTGCATGCAGGGGTAGATGTTGGACCGTAAACCGACAATTTCCTATTCTTTGTAAGTGGTTATTATGGGATGATCCGAGGTCTTCAACTATATTTTAGGTTCCTCGTCGGGTTCGTTTGATCCGTACCTGGAGGACCATTTTGCGGGTGATATTCGTTTCATGGTCAGGTATGGTTATACCTGGATGGGCTGCTTGGGTTATGTTTTGGTTCATCACTAGTGGGCAGTGGTTCAATTTCTAAGTGGGAAGAATTAGAATTCTCAGGTTGAACGTCAGTCATTGAGGGTTCTATTAGTTCGTTGGATGGTTTGCTGCTTTCAAATCTGTTAGGAAGATGTTGGTTGGTGGAACCTTTTCAGAAGCAAATATGTTCAGCTCCAGGTGGGCTGTGGTTTCTTTGGTATGGGTGTCAAGGTATTCGAGGCCATTGGTCGTTAAGTTCGTTATTCAACGAGAAGCAGTTGGCTTGACCGCAGAGTTTAATGAGGCAACTCGATGAGTTAAGGAGCCTCAACTCGGCGAGTTGGCCACTCACAAGGAAACCCTAATTTTTAGGGTCTTGCACCTTATTTAAAGGCCTTAAGTCTTTCTTTTGGCCTCCTTATGAGCCTCCACTATTCCCAAAAACCCTAAATCGAATTTTAGCCTCCACTACCAAACGTTTAGACCTTAGAGAAGAGTTTGGTGTCCATTTTGTTCCTTGTGAAGGGGAGTAGAAGATCTTGAAGTTTCAAGCACGGAGAAGGAAGCCTTAGATCCAGAATCACTCTATTTCTTGCAACCATTTCGAGGTATCAAGTTAAAACCTTGATTGGTAGATGATTAGATCTCCTCATTTGGATTTTATTGTGATTTTGGCCTCCTTTTTGAGTTTATGGATAAGTTAGGTGGTGTAAAGGTTCATCCTTTAAGATCTAAGTTTGTTTTGCTACCTTTGAGCTTAAATGTGAAAACTTTAGGAGGATCTTGATGTCATCCATGCATTAAGTCGAGTGTTAAGTCCATTTGAAGCTTAAGAGCTTCATTTATACATGCATGAACGTAAACTTGACAACTTTACGTGGTTTTCCAGCTCAAGGAAGTTAGATCTGTGTTTTGTGGCCATGTCTTTATGGAGTAGGTGCTTAATGAATTAAATTGATGGATTTTGAGCTAACTTGGTGAGTTTCCGGATTATATGTATATAGTCACATGTTATTATATGTATCTAACCACAAATGATTTATATGGATTAAATACATGTGATTATATGTTTTAATCACATATGATGTATATGGACAATATTCATTTCACATATTCAATTCATTCGTTTGTCCCATGTATTTAACCAAATGTGATGATATTTATCTAATCACATATGATGTATGTGAAAAAGATTTTTTTCCATGTTTTTGATTCAATAGTTGTTCTTGTGTATATAATCACATGTGATTATATTTACGATGCATCTAATCACATATGATTTATATATACAAAATTCGTTTTCACATTTTCTACTTAATAACTATTTTTCATTTATTTGATCACATGTGATTATATGTATTTAATCATATGTGATTAAATACACGAGAATAATATATTGAATCGAAAACGCAAAACGAATATTGTCCATATAAATCATATGTGATTAAATACATATAATCTAATCATATGTGATTAAATAATGAGAACAACTATTGAATCGAGAAAGTGAAAATGAATATTGTCCTTATAAATTACATGTGATTAGATACACATAATCACATGTGATTATATGTATTTAATCACAGATGATTTATATGGACAATATTCATTTTCACATTTTCAATTCAATAGTTAGTCTCATGTACTTAATCACATGTTATCATATGTATTTAATCACATATTATTTATGTAGAAAAGATTTGTTTTCGCGTTCTTGATTCAATAGTTGTTTTCGTGTATATAATCACATGTGATTAAATGTATCTAATCACATATGATTTATATGAACACAATTCATTTTCAAATACGATTAGATACATATAACAAAATGTGATCAAATACATTAGAAAAATATTGAATCAGAAACACGAAATCAAATGTTGTACATATAACTCATATGTGATTAGATACATAGAATCACATGTGATTAGATACATAGAATCACATGTGATTATATGTATTTAATCGCATATGATTTTTGTGGACAAGACGTGTTTTTGCATTTTCGATACAATAGTTGTGTATTTAATCACATCTGATTATATATATATATATATATATATATATATATATATATATATATATATATATATATATATATTTAATCATATATGATTTATATGCACAATATTTACTTTCCATTCACGATTCAGTAGTTGTTCTTTGCCCACATTTGTCATATGTGATTAAAACATGTAATCACACATGATTAAATACACAACTATCGTATTGAAAACGCGAAAACACATCTTGTGCACAAAAATCATATATGATTAAATATATATAATCACACGTGATAAAGTACACGAGAAGATCTTTTAATTCAATAACCGGTCTCGTGTATTTAATCACATGTGATTATGTGTATTTACTCACATATTATTTATTTGGATAACATTTGTTTTTACATTTTAGATTAAAAAACTATCTCTGTGTATTTAATCAGCGCCACCACCACCTTCACCACCAACCATCACCCGTCACTACAACCCACCTCCACAACTCGCCACCACCACCCCACCTATCACCCACCAAAACCACCACCCCCCATCACCACCACTCGCCTCCACCACCTATCACCACCACCCGCCCTCCACCACCTATTACTACCATCCACCACCACCGGCCACCACTACCCGCCACCACCATCTCCACCACCCACCAACATCATCACCAACACCTACCATCATCACCATTCAAGCCACCACCCACCAACATCATCACTACCTATCATCATCACCACCAACAACCACCATCCACCACCACCAATCATCACTACACGTCGCTATCACCCATCATTACCAGCCGCCATCACCCATCCATCAACACTACAACCACCCACCCACCACTCACCACGACCACCACCAGCTATTACCCTTCACCGTCATCACCACCCCTACAAACACCACAAACCAACTATCACCTATGACCCCCATCACCCTCTACCACTACCACCACCTACTATGTACCACCATGCATTTCCACTGCACGACCCTGACCTACTACCTACAACCACCAACATTATATGTGATTAATTGCATATAATCGCATAAGTCATGCGTGATTATATCTATTTAATCACATAAATCATATATGATTATATATTTAATGTGAACAAATATTTGTTTTCAAAATTTTAATTCAATGGTTGTTCTCTTGTATATAATCATATATGATTATATGTATCTAATCACATATGATTTATATGGACAAAAAAAATTAGATACATATAATCATAAATGCTTATTTACATAGAAAGGTTAAATTAAAACCATTTTTTTCTCTTGTAATTTTGTCAACCAAATATGAAATAACGAAAATATAAGTATGTTTATAAGTTAAAAAATAAGTTAAAGAACAAATATAAAAGTTACCCAAACATAATGACCATTCGGATAATTTACTCTTTTTTATATAATGATCACAAAATAAAATTATTTTCGCACATAATTCTAAAATGTATGAACACGTTTAAAGGAAATTATATAAGGAATCTTGTCGTCTTTTTCATCAGACAAAGGGGCTTTTTTAATATATTCTTTCACCCAATTCCGAAGTTTTATGTTTTAACCGTTGACTTCCTAAATTCCAAAGCTTATTTGCATTCCTTCTCTTATAGTTTGCAAGAAGGATTTGATTTTATGTGAATCCTTTAAGCATACCGTCAATGGCGTCTTCTTCCACTTCATCGATTCACAGGAGGTTTAAGTATGATGTCTTTTTAAGTTTTAGAGGCAGAGACACTCGTACGAACTTCATTGATCATCTTTATTATGCTCTTCAGCAGAAAAACATTCAGACTTACAAGGACGACCAAAGAATCAATAAAGGGAACAGGATCAGTGATGAGCTGATCGGATCTATTGAAGACTCGAGATTTTACATCATTGTTTTCTCCAAGAACTATGCATCTTCATCATGGTGCTTGGATGAGCTTGTGAAGATAATGGAGTGTCACAAGACGCCTAGCCATACTGCTTACCCCGTCTTCTACGATGTGGAGCCTTCCGAAATCCGCAAACTAAGTGGAGCATTTGGAGAAGCGTTTGCGGAACATGAAAATGAAGAGACTGCTGGGAAATGGAGAGAGGCTCTAAAAGAAGCAGCTGATTTGGCTGGATGGGA
Source organism: Lactuca serriola (assembly GCF_051521515.1). Lineage (NCBI taxonomy): Eukaryota > Viridiplantae > Streptophyta > Magnoliopsida > Asterales > Asteraceae > Lactuca > Lactuca serriola. The sequence goes on along the minus strand of NC_136416.1, from coordinate 159,406,721 downwards.
GTTGAAGAACACTGCTAATGGGTAATTCCTTGTCATATATTTGCATTATTCTTTTGTTTTAACCCGAAATGATTCTAGTCCATAAAGCCCGCATCCTAACGATTATCGTTGACCCTATTTTGACCAAACGGAACCAATTGTTTCCCATGGATTTGGGTAAGTCTCTATTCTAAGTATAATATTGAATATTATATTTCCATTTTTGAAAAATCCAACTCAATGGGTTCATATACTGCGTATGTTACAGTGATCTGAAACTAATCATGTTCCTGAGTAAATTAACTGACTTTTCTTTACAATTCAGGCATGAAGCTGAATTCATCCACAAAATTGTTGACAAGCTTTCTCTTGAGCTATGGTCCATCGACTTCAGCATTGATGAAAAATTAGTAGGCATGGAGACCAGGATCAAGGATGTTGTATCATCTTTAGGAAGTGATATTGATGATGATGTCCGCATGGTTGGGATCAAGGGGATGGGAGGTGGTGGGAAGACAACTTTGGCCAGAGCTGTTTTTGATCAAATATCCTGTCAATTTGAAGGTAAAAGCTTTGTTGAGAATGTGAGGGAAGTTTCACATGCTTCTTTATCTGGTTTAAAGTCGTTGCAAAATCAAGTCCTTTCAGACGTCTTCAATGATCGAGGCATCACTGTAAGTGGTGTATCTGATGGGAAAAACATGATGAGGAGGATGATGCATGCTAAAAAGGTTCTTATTGTTCTGGATGATGTGGATCATATGGATCAGCTTGAGGCGTTAGCGGGTGAGCCTAATTGGTTTAGGCCGGGAAGTAGAATTATCATTACCACAAGAGATGAGCAAGTGCTGGTAGCAAAAAAAGTGAAGTGGATTCATAATGTCAATCTGTTATCAGATAAGGAAGCAATTTGTCTCTTCAGTAGGTATGCTTTTGAGAGAGAGATTCCAAATCATGGGTATGAAGAGCTATCAGGACAAGTTGTAAGTTATGCTGCTGGTCTTCCCTTAACGATCACAATTTTGGGTTCACTTCTATGTGGTAAAAATGAGAGTGAATGGATAGATACCCTAGAAAGACTAAACTCAATTCCCTTGTTGGAAACTCTCAAAAAGTTGGAATTAAGCTATATCGGTCTAGAAGAGGATTACAAAGAAATATTCCTAGATGTTGCATGCATACTAAGAGGTTGGCCAAAATACTTGGCAATTGAAGCTCTTGAAAGTTGTGGATTTCATGCTAGAAATGGTTTACGAGCTCTCGAGCAAAAATCTCTCATAACTATTGATGATCATTATTATGATGGTGAGTGTGTAGGTATGCATGACCATATTGAAGAAATGGGCAAGGATATTGTTCGTCGTTTGCATCCCGATAATCCTAAGAAACGTAGCCGACTGTGGATTGATGATGAAGTTGAAGATATATTGGTTAATGATCTGGTAAGGATCAAGTTTATTTGTAAGTTGGAGGATTTTCCTTTGTTACAGCAAAAGTCTCATGATGACTGCCTTTGTTTTACAGGGTACTAAAGCAACAAGATGTATACGATTCGATGCGCGGGAACTCAATCCAGATGTTGTTATGAAAGGTCTTGGAAAGATGAAAAAACTTAGACTTCTTGACTTGCAAATGGGATTTAGTGTTGCAAATAGAAGTGGTTTTTGTTGGAATTCGAATAATGATTTTCCAAATGCTTTACGATATCTCCGTTGGAACAATTACCCTTTTAGATCTTTACCCAAAACATTTCAAGCAAATACTCTTGTTGGACTTGGGATGGCTCATAGCAGAATCGTACAACTTTGGGAGGCGGGAGAAAGAAAGGTAGAATTATATGGTGGATTGATTGTTTTGTGTGATTCGTTATCATGCTATAAATTAATTGCTCTCTTATTTATGTGTTTTTTTATTTATTTTTCTTGTGTTAGGTTCTTAACAAGCTCAGATTCCTTGACCTCAGTTATTCAATGTTGAGGACCTTTGATCTTGGGCTTTTCCCAAATCTTGAGTCTTTGACTCTTAGAGGATGTGTTTATTTGGTAGAACTTCACATGCCAATTAGATGTCTAAAGCTGAGATCCTTCCACCTCGGTAATTCAAAGTTGAGCACCTTTGACCTTGGGATGACTCCCAATCTGAAGACATTGGTTCTTGATGAGTGCAACGATTTGGTAGAACTTCACATGCCTGGTAGATATCTATATCTCAGATCCCTCACACTCAATGGTTCAAAATTGAGGACCCTTGAGATTGGCCGGATTCCAAATCTTGAGTGTTTAGATATTCAAAATTGTTATGATTTGGAAGAACTTCACATGGCTGATGAATGTCAAAAGCTCGCATCCCTCGGCATTAGTTTTTCAAAGTTGAGGACTGTTGACCTTGGGCTGTCTCCAAATCTCAAGAAGTTAGATCTTAGATACAATTATAGTTTGGTAGAACTTCACACTGCCATTGGATGTCTTAAAAAACTTATCTACTTAGACTTAAGTGGTAGTTTGAAGTTTACATCTTTTTTCTTTCACAGAAATGATAATACTTCTTGTAGTGTGGATGAATGCGTTGAGGTTAGTATTTTATCTGAGTTGCAACTAATTACCGACTTCCTGGAGAGATGCCGATTTTGGTACAACAAAAGTTTGATGGAATTTCAGTTTACATGTTTTTATAATGAAGATCTAACCACAATGGCAAGAAATCTTGAGAAGACTGTTTCTGTACATTTGCGTCCCACAAAACTTGCAACGTTTTCAGGAAGCATTTGTGGGTTACGGCGTTTAAGAAAGCTTAAACTCAAAAGCAATATTCCAGAGGCACCCAATGACATTGATCTGTTAGAATGTCTGGAAGAGTTAAGTTTGTCATCTGCAAAGATTAAACATCTTCCTGATAGCATTTGTATGTTAAAACATTTGAAATCTCTCAAACTCAAATCATGTTCGCTTCTTGAGATGATACCCGAGGATCTTGGCCAGTTAGAAAGTTTAGAGACGCTAACTTTGTCATCAACAAAGATTAAACATCTTCCAGATAGCATTTGTATGTTGAAGCATCTGGAATCTCTCAAACTTATTGATTGTTCTTTGCTTGAGAAGTTACCCGAGGATATTGGCCTATTAGAATGTTTAGAGAAGTTAATCTTAATGGACTGTATGCTTTTACAAGATATCCCTCACAGCATTGGTAAGATGAAACATCTAAAACTTTTCTATCTTTGCTATTGTATTCGACTTGAGACACTGCCTGAGGAACTTGGAGGTTTAGAATGTTTAAAAGAGTTAGATATAGAAGGTACATGCATAAGTCATCTTCCACACAGCATTCTTTCATTGAAAGGTCTGCATATTATTGGATCAGGAGGGCTTCTTCAATCGTTTGGTTTTACATCTGAGTTACAAAACTTCTGCTATGAGAATAATTAATCGTTTGGATGGGTCCTTCAAGTCTGTTGCAGCATAGGATTTGTGTGACTTATCAATCGATTTACACTTAATAAAGTTCTTCATAGGCCAAAGTTAACATGTAACATGTTATCTATTCGTAAACTCAACCGTGATAATTGGTGTTTGACTTTCTTTTCTTCTATTGATTGTTTTCTATGAGAACATGGATCGGGGCACATGATTGGCAATGCTAAAGATGAAGATGGGCTCTAAATTTGGGATAGTCATGTCCCCAAGATAAACAAGCTCATTTTTTTGAAAAACCGTAGGTTGTGGTGATGTAAAAGGTAAACAGGTTTTAAGAAAGTTGGGCCTTCGATTTTCACGGCAAGATGGGCCTAGTCGAGACACGATTATTACTTTGGGCCCAGAATCTGTTTAAGCATTTTTTTTAATGGGGTGTCTTTATCGATCTTGAAGGGATTTTCCTTTTAGATCTGTCAACTAAAATATAAAACTAGAACTAAAAATGTCGGTTTGTCTCCAACAGTTTTTTTTAAGAGTTATTACCTAGACTCTTTATTACATTTAAATTAAAAGCTAAAATTAAAAATATCAGGTTACCTCGCACAAACGTTTTTTTTAAGTCGATAGCTCACCATTTTTCAAGCCTCTAATTTTTTATTCAAATCTAGGATATCCTTTATTAAAATCTAGCATGCTTGTTTTCTTTTTTCGATCATTTTATTTTATTGTGAAGTTGCATGAAGAAAAGGGAAAAATTCGATCAAATTTTCCAAGAAAATTTGATTGTATTGATGGTTCGAGATCAGAAACCCCTCGAAAATCAATTTAACGTGAAACATAAGCCTGATTCGATCGAAGTCAAGAAAAATGAGATCATGGCACATATAAATTCGATTGAATTTATTGTCGACTCTTATTTGGATGTATAAATAGCACCCTAAAACATTCTTGTCACCCTAGTTTTGGATCATAGGCGACTCCTGACTAAAAAGAGGCGATTTTCTAAAGATTCCAAGTGCAAACGAAGATCTGAAGAACACAATTTGATCTGTATCATTAGTTTAGTAAGATTAGACATTTAGAACTCGTTTTATCTTCTATAATTCGCTTTTAGCCATGTCAGACTAAAATTCCTAGATTTCAATTTCACAAAAGACTCGATTTTTCATGCAAGTAATCATTAGGCACAATTTTTGGTTATGTTAACTGTTTAGTTTGATCAATTTTATGTTTAATTGAACGTTTGATTTAGATTTCAATTTTTGTTGGCCACTTTAATTGTTGATCGAATCATCCAGTTATCTGATTGTTTAAATCCATAATTGTCTTTATTAATAAATACAAGTAACAAATATTAGAGTGATCTTGTGTTTATGATTAACTCTAATATAAACTGATCAGATAAGTCTTTATGTTTTCGAGCTTGTGAGAAGTATTGGACTTTACTGGGAATTTTACATTGTGTAATGTTATTTTTCTTAATTAATTAAGAGCTTAGTTAGTTAATTCAATAAAAAGTAATGTTAAATTCGAAGAGCTTATTTTGGTTAAACATTTTAGCAAAAGAAAATTGTTAGAGCTTATTAATGACTTTCAGTACCAGTTTAATTAAATAGTACCCAACTCAAACAATTGTGTTTAAAGTTATTTGCATGATTAAGAGAGTCATCACGAAACTAAAATTGCTTTTAGTTTATGAATTTTATTCAAATATTTTGATTGTGTTTTCTTTTATAAATTTCTATTTAAATTAGTTTTATTAATCATCAAAAATCACCCCACTCCATTTTAATTTTCTGTTAGACTAGTGTGTGCCTTATGCAAGAGAGGCATAAAACTTAGGAAGTCTGCCTATCGATTCGACCCTGCTTCCTTGTACTACCCCGTAGTGCATTTAAGCAGTATTTTATTCATATTATTTACTTGTTTAGGCGTTACAACACACTTTTAACAAATTGGCGTCGTTGTTGGGGACACGAAAAACATTAATCGTTTTATGCCAAGATCTTCACGTATACGTACCCCACTAAGGCTCGATCCAGAAATAGAGAAGACAACAAGAAAACTCAGAAAAGAAGCAGCTCAGCAAAAAAATTATAGAGTTTTCTTCACATCCACGTCTTCTTTAGCTTTAGAGAAAACAAATCCACAAGGCAGTCCCTTGTGGAATGAGCCTGAAATATTCTTATCCTCCTTTCACAATGCTCCTCCGTCCTCTCCTTCCCACTGCCCATACAAAAAGTGCTCACCAACACCCTCAGTTAAATTTGGAAACATTGAATCCTCTGATTTAGACTCTGAAACTAAACCAACCATGAGTAATGTAGGAGACGATCAGGAGAAGACTTTAAGAGAATGAGCAACACGAGAGGTTACACAACAACCTCTATGTCTCACTTTCCCAGAAACTCAAAACTTTAAGCTGAAGTATGGATCAACCCACCTGTGTGACAACCCGAAATTTCAAGCTTACATTCTTCATTTTTTTTTTATCCAAGTTAGCTTCATTTTGCTATTTTATAATGAAGTTTTGGGTCTAAAAGAGTGCTTAAAGCTTAGTATAATTGAGATACGTGTCGGAGGATGGGTTAGATTGGGTGTAGCATCGAAAAATCGGGCCAAACACACCAAACCAGGTGTGTGCGGCCGCACACAGGCCAACCACACACCCCTCTAGCCGCACTCACCCTCCTATATATACTATCCTTGGTCATTTTGATCATTTCTTACACTTCTACAAAGCAAGGACCCGGAAATACTCTCAAGTATCATCCGAAAAGGTAACATCTTTCACCAAGAACACCAAGAACACCATGTGTTCTGGCAGCACATGCCTTCTGGCCGCACACATGGCCGCACACACGTGCTGGCAGCACAACTAGCCGCACTCCTGGCCGCACACTCAATCTACCGAGCGAACTTAGTAACGTACATTCTACCTTCCACGTATCGAACTTGAAAAAGTGTCTGTCTGACGAGACTCTTGTAATCCCACTCTACGAGATCGAGATCAACGAGAGCATCAACTTTGTGGAAGAACCAGTAGAGATCATAGACCGAGAGGTCACGCAAACGAAACAAAGCCGTATCCCGATAGTGAAGGTTCACTGGAACACCAAGCAAGGACCTGAATTCACTTGGGAACGAGAGGATCAGATGAAAATGAAATACCCTCATCTTTTTACTTAGTTACTTGTAATTACTTATTTGCTTAAATTCTAATTTCGAGACGAAATTCCTTCTAAGGTGGGGATGATGTGACAACCCGAAATTTCTAGCTTACATTCTTCATTTTTTTTTATCAAAGTTAGCTTCGTTTTGCTATTTTATAATGAATTTTTGGATCTAAAAGAGTGCTTAAAGCTTAGTATAATTGAGATACGTGTCGGAGGATGGGTTAGATTGGGTGTAGCATCGAAAAATCGGGCCAAACACACCAAACCAGGTGTGTGCGGCCGCACACTAGAGTGTGTGGCCAGCCAGCCGCCCACAGGCCAACCACACACCCCTCCAGCCGCACTCACCCTCCTATATATACTATCCTTGTTCATTTTGATCATTTCTTACACTTCTACAAAGCAAGGACCCGAAAATAATCTCAAGTATCATCCAGAAAGGTAACATCATTCACCAAGAACACCAAGAACACCATGTGTTCTGGAAGCACACGCCTTCTGGCCGCACACATGGCCGCACACACGTGCTGGCAGCACACCTGGCCGCACACACACATATAATGTGTATTTTGGCCATACACTCTCTTGTATAGCCTTATAACCCTTTGTACAATCATATATGGTTGTAACACTTCAATATAAGTGTTTACTAGTCCCTAAGGTGGTCCCAATTCAATAACTAGTTGTTCATAACACTAATTATATTCATATATGTATCAATACATGCTAAATAGGATTCGCGTGTGTACTCAAGTCACCACTTGGAACTTAGCAACTGATCCAACATTTTCATCAGAACCACTCACTACAGGTGAGTTCATACCCCTAAATTAACCTTTGAAATGTTTTTAAATGCTATTATGGGGGGGGGGGAATACAAGTTGAACAAATATAGTTGTTATATCAATCACATGTGATTAATGACTACCAAGCAAATGGTTTTCCTACTTTCCAAACTATTTATCAAACGGTTTTACCACAAACTGTCTTACAAACTCCTTTAATTGTCAATCACTTTTACTTAAACTCTTTTAAACTTATATTAAGTGTATCTGTATAGATATAGTTATATAAGTAGGATTGAAAGGACTTAGGACTGCTAGTCTACCCTGCTTCCTGTTCTTGTTTGATTGCGGTCTTAGGGTATCAAGGTTAGTTGTCCGAAGGTCGTTTGAATCCTAGTTATATATTATGTATATGTATATAGATATAAAAGGTTATTGCTTTCATTCAATTCCATGCCCTTGGGTAGCAAGTGTATACAAACATGTTCATACATTGCTAGTAAGCTACCATGGGGGTAGTTTAGGAAGATACTATTACTAGAACAACAAAACATACAATGAGTCAGTTCATACATGAGTCAATACATACTATGATGAGAATAAAACATGAAACAGAGTGATGAGAATCAAACAATAGACACTATGATGAGAAACAAACATACATGCTAGACAGAGAAAGAACACACAATACAGCTAACACACAAATCACATTGCATATACATTAACCACATTTATGTGAGCCATTAAGCAGGGCATGGCACTACCTGCCATGACTGTTTTTGTATCAAAATCTCCTTCATTGGGGAGCGTATGATTTTGTGTATAGATCTATATTGGATTGACTATCCTATACCTTGCTGCTCGCTACAGTGGAACTTGCAAGTCTACGGGTGCCAAACGTCATTTTTACGGCATCTTACATTGTCGTTTTACTATTGAGTCGGTAGCAAGATACAGGCCAATCACATGTTACCTTAAAAATTACAATTGCTTAAGGTAGTTAGTACAACAGTAGTTACTTACTACAACACTACAGTACTATAATATTTCCCCATTACATTCACTTTGTGAACATGCACACGATGCACGGTAATGTAAAAACTATATTTTTGGTTAATGATAGTCAGAGTTGGAAAAATACACACTCTTACATGAGACACACACAGATACTAGATGCCTTCGTAGAAGGCTGCTTTTAGTAGAAAACATAGAGTTTTCTAGGAGAATTCAAACTAATACAAACTTCATAAAACTTATATAAACATCTTACAAACATCTCATAAATGATTTCATACAAACACAGACACTAATATACTTATGATCTCACCAGCTTTAAAGCTGATACTCGCTTTCAAAATAACTTGTATTCTCAGGTCGCCAGTAGACAGGTACATGTGATGGGTTTTGAGAAGAAGGAGCTCGTTCAAGACTCCTCTTTTATTTTGATGTATATAATTTTTGGTGTCTATATAACTTGACAGAACACACTTGTATGAAATTATACTATTAATGCAATGGATGATGTTGTTGCTTGTTTACTACTTTGCATTGTTGTGATACTGTACATGACGTCCTCCACCCCAGAACGTTTCCGCCGTTCATCGGTTTTGGGGGTGTGACAGATTGGTATCAGAGCATTGTTTATAGTGAATCGAGTGTATCAACCCATAAAAGATATACGAACTATAAACACAAGCGGGATTTAAAATACTCTGATAAAGAGTTTATACTTTTAAATAATAAAATATTTAACCAAGTATACATACCTGCATTCATACAAAAATCAGTGTCACTAGGACAGAACAAAAGTATTACGATTGGTTGGACAACACAAGTAGACTTAGAGACATATGGTCAACCCTGGGAAGATGTAGCCTGATCAACTACATTATCTGAGGAGTGACTAGCATGTGCCTAAGTATGGTTGTTAGGTTGCAACAAGTCTAAAAACTTACCAACACTCCTACAACAAGAACAGTAGAACAGAACACTAAACTTAAAATACTATAGGAGTATTTTGTGTTACAATAATCACTTATCTAAGAATTAAAGATCTTTATTACTATGTCAATAGTTGCTTAGTGGATACATTACAAGTATATTTGCCTAGGATGTCATAGCCTTAGAATCTGTAAATCTTTGCTTTATTTCCTGTTCTTGTTTAATTGTGGGCATAAAGTTAGGATTCACTTATTCGAAGGGTATCCTGTCATGAGTACATATAGCTGGTATGCACTAAACAAGTGTTGGAGTAACTGATAAAGATCATCTAATAATTATCTAGTTAGTTTGTCTATTACTTATTTCCTTATCCCTATTCTCGCATAGATTAAAATGGCTGGATTCCATATCCCCGGAGACCCGTACTTCCCCAACCACGACAATGCAGGATGGCTAGAAGATGAACCAGAAAATGATCAGCCAATTCCTTTGGATGATCATGAAGCTGAAGGATTTTCTAATGGTTCTGACTCAGAGCCTGAAGTCAACAACCTACCTCAAGTAGGTCAGGCTCCGAATAACAACCCCCGACCCGCGTTTCAAGGACCCACACCTCTGTGGGCAACAAACTTAAATACCTGAAGCCATGAGCAGGGTCAAACCATTCCCTACAACGGAGACAGAAGTTTCTGTAACCTCACTGATGGAGGTTCTGCGGACAGAGTCCTACCCATCATGGTTAGTAGGATGTCTCGGAACACGATACTAGGGCAATCATCTATCAATCGAATCTTGGAGATTGATGCCAACACTGGTGTTAACACTGTCCACATTCTCCAACTAGAGTCTGCTCAGGAAAGGTGTCAGACCCCGAAAACCGAAGGCGGAAACATTTCCGGGGTTCACTCCACGTTGAGTATCAAATCCAATGCACATAGTAAGTAAAGTAAAACAACCATTACATTACATAATAAAGTTTTACAGTTGTTTCAAAAGTAAAGTTTGTACAGTTGTAATACATAGTATATAAAGACAAAATGAAACGGGTCTTCATGTACTCCATCTTCTGATCAAAAGAAATCCTCGGGTACCTGTTCTAACGCTGACCTGAGAACATAAGCGGTTTGAAAATCAGCATAAAGCTGGTGAGTTCATAAGCGGTTTTGTTTGTGAACATGATTCGAGTTTCCTTTCTGTTTCTGAAATGTCGAATGTACCAAGAAAATCCCATATTTTCTTAATAGTTAGTTATTGATTCACAAATGAAAGGTATGATAAGTTTGTACATTGAGAATATGTTTATTCATGTGAAAATGTATAGTTGGTTATCTGACTGATTGAACTGATCTGTTTGCTTATCATGTGTTACCAGGAAAGTCCCATACTTTCCTTATTGTATATTACAAATTGTGAAAGATGTAATGTTATCCAGTTTGTTACTCTTTCTAGTTAGGTAAGTGTTACCCAGAAAAGCCCCATGCTTTCCTGCATGTTGGTTTCAAATGTAAACGATGTAAAGATGTAAAAGATGCAATTGTGATTGGTTCCCATGTTTTTCACAGGAAAGTCCCGTACTTTCCTGAATGTTGGTTACAGTGAGGTGAAAGATGTAAAAGATGTATAGAGTGATTCATTATTACTATAAGTAAATTTCTGTCATCCCAATTGCGAGTTCCATAACCATACAATAGACTAAAACCTGTGGCAATAAGTAGCCCACATGTGGCAATAAGTCGTCCACATACTTATGACTTTCGTCACCCTTGAACCATTTCGGTTCAGCTGTAGCTAGCAGCCAGGTGTGGGGTAGTCAGCCCCCTATAGATCTATACACTCAAGTCACGCTCTCTAAATACCAGAGATTCTGGTTATGGGTGTAGTCCTCCACTCGCGTACCTTGGTGGAGTGTTCTCCAAGGACGTGTCTCCAATTATACAGGATTAACAAATTTACTAGTAATAATATGATAGTCCTCCACTCGCGTATATATGTGGAGTGTTACCGAGGACAAAACAGTGTACAGGTATTATATTCAAACGTCTTATGTAATGCTTTTAACTGATAAAATATGGAAAATCATTTGTGAAATATATGTAAAACATAACAGTTTAAAGACCTATTTCATAAATGTATGTTAAGTGATCTGCATGTTCAAATGGTTATCAGTTGTGGTAATCAGTAACAAAAGCATATGAATTAATAAACACGCATTTGAAAATATGTTTTGAGTACAAGAATTTCCTTGTACTTTGCTTGTGTCCCCCCCTAAAAATAGTGAAAACAGTGAAAAAGGGTAGGGGTATGAACTCACCGGACTCGGAAACGTGTCGGTTTTGAATGTTAGTCGTTGGTTCGGGGTTTGATTACTCGCGATGACCCTATGTAAAATGAAATAATGTCCATATATATACAATTAGGGATACATTCACTAATCATATGGAACATTACACTCCAATGTGATTAAACACCTTAAAATAAGCGTTTGGAGTGACCCGGGTGGCGTTTAAGGACTTGTAAAGGCACTAGGGACTTGGGACTTGAGTTTACTCTCCATAAGTAAACATTTAAATGAGTTTACAACCACAAAACACACACATACATGAGTTTACGGCCGTAAACTCATGTGGGTGTGGTTTTGGGTGTTTAAATGGCTTACTTGGACATGGGAAATGATTCTAGGCTTTGATCTAAATGCATGGAATGGATTAAAATCACCAAAATGATTAATTTATGGGAGTTTACGGCCTAGCATAGGCTCCTGGCCGTAAACTCCTTTATCCTTATGAAAATGATGCTAAATGTTGTTAAAACCAATCACATGTGATTCTAAAAATTCCCACAAGCCTAGAAATGAGTTTGCAAGTGACATATAAGGGATTTATGGAGTTTACGGCCCATGAAACCCCCTTTATGGCCGTAAACTCTAATATAACAAGCTACAATGTGTTTCAAGGCCTGAAACTAGCATAGAATGGCTTCTAAAATTCATCTAAAGGCTGTAGGGGTGTTTAGTTTGCATTCTAACACCAAAGATTTTGGAGTTTACCGCCCAAGAACAGGTCTTGGCCGTAAACTCTTAGAAACCCCATAAAAGATGTGTTTAAGGCCTTCAAAGTATTTTTGGTTGGTCCCTTGATTTATTCCAAAGCTTTTGGTGGTGTTGGATGGCTTTCTAACACCTTAGAATTGGTTTTATGTCAAGTTTTGGGGAGTTTACGGCCCAAGCACTATCCTTGGCCGTAAACTCATCTAAGTCCCCCAAAAATCATGTTTCAATTGTCCAAATGATAATACCAAGGTCCTATAATTCATATCTAAGCCATAGAGGTGATTTGGAAGGGTTTAAGGGCATGAAAAACCCCCATTAACATGAGTTTACGGCCTAAGCTTATGCCTTGGCCGTAAACTCCTTCAAAGTCCTCAAAATTAAAGATTTACATGTTCTAAGTCCATAACTTGAAGTCCCTTAGCCATATCTAAAGTCCAATTGAGTTTTGGAAGGAGTTTAAGAGCTTAAAACCCCATAAAATGGAGTTTACGGCCCAAGCTTGCTCCTTGGCCGTAAACTCATGTTTTTGACCCCAAAACTCAATTAAGTCATCAATTTGAAGGCTAAAGATGTTGAATAACATGCTAGAGAGGTTACCTTAAAGATTTGAAGCCTTAAACTTGTGATTTGGACCTTAATTCTAGCTTGGAGGAGAGAGGTTGTAAGAGTTTAGTGTGAATTTGGCCAAAGGCTTCAAATGGAGTCTAAATCATGTTTATATAGTGTTCGGGAATTGGACACGATCGAATTCTACCCGATACCGACGTTAAATGAGGTTTTTGGTCGTACCCGATTGAGTTACCGTAACCCGATATGGAAATTTCTAGAAATATTCTGATCACTAAAGTTGGGTGTTAAAATGATTTCTAAATGTATTAAGACACCCTTAAGTCATTTTAAATCAATATAAATTAATGACTTAATAAAATGGCGAATATTGGTAACAAAATTGAAAATGACATTTGGTTGATCGGATCGAATTACAAGTTGTGGTACAAGAATTGACATGAAATTTCGGGTTGTTACATTATCCCCCCGTTAGAGGGAATTTCGTCCCGAAATTCAAAGTTTAAGACACAAGACAAGATACAAATCATGGATTAGAAAAGAGTTGTGGATATTTTTGTTTAATCGAATCTTCTCGCTCCCAAGTGAACTCCGGTCCTCGCTTGGCATTCCAGCGAACCTTCACCAATGGGATGCGACTCTGTTTCGTACGTTTGATTTCTCGATCCATGATTTCGATTGGTTCCTCCACAAAGTTAAGGTTTTCATTGATTTCGATCTCGTCTAATGGAATCGTTAGGGTTTCATCGGATAGGCACTTTTTGAGATTTGAAACATGGAAGACAAGATGAATGTTACTGAGTTCGTGAGGTAAATGAAGTTTATAGGCAACTGGACCGATCCTGGAGAGAATCTCAAAGGGTCCAATGTACCTTGGATTAAGTTTCCCACGTTTACCAAAACGTACAGTGGCTTTCCAGGGCGAGACTTTTAACAGAACCCGATCTCCAACCTGAAATTCAAGGGGTTTCCGACGATTATCAGCGTAACTCTTTTGACGATCACGTGAGGCTTTCAGTCGGTTACGGATTTGAATGATCTTTTCGGTGGTTTCGCGGATGATTTCAGGACCAGTGAGAGCACTGTCGGGAACTCGATTCCTGGCTAACTGTGTATCCCCTACCTCGGCCCAGCACAGAGGGGATCTGCACTTACGACCGTATAGGGCTTCGAATGGAGCAGCCCTAATGCTGGTGTGGTAACTGTTGTTGTACGAGAATTCGATCAAGGATAGATGTGTATCCCACGATTTTCCAAAGTCGATGACACATGCCCTAAGCATGTCTTCTAGGGTTTGAATTGTTCTTTCACTTTGTCCATCGGTTTGAGGATGATATGCCGTGCTCATATCTAGTTTGGTTCCAAGGGCTTTCTGAAGGGATTGCCAGAATCTGGAGGTAAACCTGCTATCTCGATCAGAGATAATGGATACAGGTACACCGTGTAGACGTACTACTTCCTGGATGTAGATTCGCGCAAGTCTTTCCATCTTGTATGATTCTTTAATTGGAATGAAGTGAGCGGATTTTGTCAAACGATCGACAATTACCCAAATGGTATCGTACCCACTAGAACACTTGGGTAGTTTGGTGATGAAGTCCATGGTAATCATCTCCCATTTCCACTCGGGTATTTCGGGTTGTTGAAGCAGACCTGAAGGTTTCTGATGTTCGACTTTGACTTTGGCGCAAGTCAAGCACTTGCCCACGAATGTAGCTATCTCAGCTTTCATGTTTGGCCACCAATATTGTTTCTTGAGATCAAAGTACATCTTGTCAGAACCTGGGTGAACAGATTATTTAGTTTTGTGCGCTTCTTCCATGACTATTTCTCTGAATCCTCCGGATTTGGGAATCCAGATTCGATTCATGAAACAGTGAACTCCGTCACCTCTGATCTCAATTTTCTTTTCCATCCCTCTCAAAGCTTCAGTTGTCATGTTCTCAGGTTTCAAGGCTTCTAATTGAGCTTCTCGGATTTGCACTGGTAGGTTGGAATGGATGGTCATCGTCTGGTTCTTTACTTTGTGGCCTGCACTATCCTTTCGACTAAGGGCATCTGCTACCACGTTGGCCTTGCCGGGATGGTAACGGATTTCACACTCATAATCACTGAGTAATTCTACCCATCGCCGTTGCCTCATGTTTAAGTCTTTTTGATTAAAGATGTGTTGTAGGCTCTTGTGATCAGTGAAGATTGTGCACGTGGTTCCGTAGAGATAATGTCTCCAAATCTTTAATGCAAAGACTACAGCTCCTAGTTCCAAGTCGTGTGTAGTATAGTTGACCTCGTGTGCTTTCAACTGCCTTGAGGCGTAAGCAATCACCTTTCCTCTTTGCATAAGCACACAGCCTAACCCTTGATTAGACGCATCGCAGTAGATGACGAAATCCTCTGTCCCTTCAGGCAGAGACAGAACAGGCGCGCTACATAAGGCTTTCTTCAACGTTTGGAATGCAGTTTCTTACTTATCACTCCAACAAAAGGGTACACCTTTCTGTGTTAGAGTGGTTAAAGGTTTGGCGATTTTGGAAAAGTTTTGAATGAAACGCCGATAGTAGCCGGCGAGACCCAAGAATTGACGAATTTATGTGGGTGTTTTCGGTGCCGACCAATTCTCTATTGCTTTAATTTTGGAAGGATCTACATGAATACCCTCCCTGCTTACCACGTGACCGAGGAAAGTTACCTTCCGTATCCAGAATTCACATTTGGAAAATTTCGCGTATAGTTTTTCGGATCTAAGGGTCTCCAACACTAGCTTCAAGTGTTGCTTGTGGTCTTCTTCGCTTCGGGAGTAAACGAGGATGTCGTCAATGAACACTATGACGAATTTGTCTAAAAAGGGACGGCACACTCGGTTCATAAGGTCCATGAACACAGCCGGTGCATTAGTTAGACCGAAGGGCATCACTACGAACTCGTAGTGTCCATACCGAGTCCTAAAAGCTGTTTTGGGCACATCACTTTCATGAACTCGCAACTGATGGTACCCTGACCGAAGGTCTATCTTAGAAAAGTAGCTGGCTCCCTGAAGTTGATCGAAGAGGTCATCTATACGTGGAAGAGGATATCGGTTCTTAACGGTCAATTTGTTCAGTTCACGATAGTCGATACACATCCGAAAGGATCCATCTTTCTTCTTGACAAACAGAACCGGAGCTCCCCAGGGTGAGGAACTCGGCCTAATGAATCCTTTACTGAGCAACTCATTGATTTGACTGGATAACTCCTGCATTTCTGCCGGAGCTAGACGATACGGAGATTTTGCTACAGGAGTAGCTCCAGGAATTAGGTCAATGCGGAACTCGACCTGACGTTTGGGAGGAATTCCTGGAAGCTCTTCAGGGAACACATCGGGAAAATTGCAGACCTCGGGGATGCTCGCGAGGTCTTTAACTTCTTGATTCTTGTTGATCACATGAGCTAAGAATGCAACGCACTCCTTTCGGAGGAGCTTTCGAGCTTTGATGCAAGAGATGATATGAAGATTGGAACTGGGTTTATCGCCATAGATTACCAGAGTTTGATCTGAAGGAAAATGGAGACGGATAGCTTTTTCGTAACAAAGAATGTCAGCATGATTGGGACTCAACCAATCCATGCCAATGATAACATCAAAGCTCTTAATGGAGACGGGCATGAGATCTATAGGAAATGAGTGATCGTTTAAGGTAAGCGTACAACCTATGAATATATCGTTAGCGCGTTCTTTCTCACCGTTAGCCATCTCGACGGTAAACGTTTCAGTTAATGGTTGAGGATTTGGTTTTAGATTATGTTTGAATGCATGACTAACAAAACTCCTTTCAGCACCCGAATCGAAAAGTATACTAGCATATGAATTGTCGAGAAGGAACGTACCCGAAACAACAGTGGGATCAGCAACCGCTTCCTCTCGTCCCATGGTTAGAATCCTTCTAGTGTTATCAGCAGTTGACTTCTTGGGACAGTTCCTTTTGAAATGCCCAACTTCTCCACAGTTGTAGCAGGCTTGACTAACACCTGCTCCTGATGATTGGTTGGCTGATTGGGTAGGAGTTCTGCAGAATCGAACCGTGTGTCCTTTCTTACCACAGCTGGTGCAAGACAATTCTCGGCAAGGACCAGGATGATGATGGTATTTACACTTGTCACACAGGGGAAGGTTACCAGCATATTTACTGGTAGGAGTTGAAGCTGTGGATCCCATGACAGAAACTGCAGTGACAGGAGTAACAGTAGCAGCATGGACTGCTACCGTCTGATGTTTCTTGGAAGATCCTTGAGAAGATTGACCCTTCTTCTTTTTCCAGAATTTCCTCTTTTCACCACTCCTTTGAGTCGGTTCAGAAGTGGTAGTGATTTCCTTAACGTCGTCGCTGTGATCAATCAGAATTTGAGCCAAAGTCTTGGCACTATCATAAGTATTCGGACGAGCAGCCAAAACATGACTCTTTGTCGGTTGAGATAACCCCCAAACGAACCTTTCGATCTTTTTGTTTTCAGGAGTGACTAATCCCGGGCAGAGAAGTGTGCGGTCATCAAATCGGGAAGTATACGCAGCAATGTCAGAACCTTTCATCTTCAAGTTCCAAAGCTCGTGCTCTAATTTTTGCATTTCACCACGGGGGCAGTACTCAACAATGAGAAGTTCTTTCATGGCTTCCCAGCCCATGGCATTGGCTACAGGTAAGGTCAGAGATTTGACTTGGCTATTCCACCAAGTCAAGGCTTTATCCTCGAAGGTACAAGCCGCAAATTTAACTTTATCAGACTCTGCACAAGCACAGATTTCGAAGATGAACTCGATTTTCTCGAACCATCGGGATAAGGATATGACACCTCCAGTGCCATTAAAGGAAGTTGGATTCACGTTCATGAAATCCTTATAAGAATTTCCTCTTTGATGCCCCTGACTACCTTCAGGGTTTTGAGATTGAGAACCACCTCCTGAACTATTAGAGTTCATTTGCGACATAGCTGCTACCACTGCAGCTGTCATCATCGTCTGGAGTGATGCTAGGTCAAACTGGGGAGGGGGTGGCGGTGAAGAGGGATTATCGTTGTTCTTTGAGCTAGGTCTTTTTCTTGGAGGCATCTTGATCTAAAAAGATCAGGAAAGAGAGGATCATAAGTCCTCTGAATTGAATCAAGAGATATGGGACAGGAGATATCTCATCAAAGCAATTATAGCATCATACTAAGCGAATAAGCAGAAAGGAGTTATATATATATATATAGAACATTTTATCGCAAGAGTAATAATCAAGGATTAACGCGTATACAAGAATTTCTACAAAGAAACGGCTCAAGAAATACTCCCATAGTATTTCATGGTTTACTGCAGCGACGATTTGTTGTTTGGGATATTGGGTAAGTTTTAGGCATGCCGCATATTACAGTCACTCCCAAGCACATGTTGGCCGTGTCTCGAATGAATATAGTTGGCCAGGCTATATTGACCCTAGACACGACTACATAACTGCCCAGGTTTAACCATAATACACAACACCCAATTACTTATGTTTGGTTCTACTTGTAGTTACGGATAGCGACGATTTGGTATACTTGTATACTTTTTGAAAATACTTGTAGTTTGAAGATACTTTTAATTCAGAGCACTTAGGCCTTTTAGTGTTTATAGTTTTATACCATGTAAGGTTTGGTATACTTCATTCACTATAAACAAGGGCTCTGATACCAATCTGTCACACCCCGAAAACCGAAGGCGGAAACATTTCCGGGGTTGACTCCACATTGAGTATCAAATCCAATGCACATAGTAAGTAAAGTAAAAAAACCATTACATTACATAATAAAGTTTTATAGTTGTTTCAAAAGTAAAGTTTGTACAGTTGAATACATAGTATATAAAGACAAAATGAAACGGGTCTTCATGTACTCCATCTTCAGATCAAAAGAAATCTTCGGGTACCTGTTCTAACGCTGACCTGAGAACACAAGCGGTTTGAAAATCAGCATAAAGCTGGTGAGTTCATAAGCGGTTTTGTTTGTGAACATGATTCGAGTTTCCTTTCTGTTTCTGAAATGTCGAATGTACCAAGAAAATCCCATATTTTCTTAATAGTTAGTTATTGATTCACAAATGAAAGGTATGATAAGTTTGTACATTGAGAATATGTTTATTCATGTGAAAATGTATAGTTGGTTATCTGACTGATTGAACTGATCTGTTTGCTTATCATGTGTTACCAGGAAAGTCCCATACTTTCCTTATTGTATATTACAAATTGTGAAAGATGTAATGTTATCCAGTTTGTTACTCTTTCTAGTTAGGTAAGTGTTACCCAGAAAAGCCCCATGCTTTCCTGCATGTTGGTTTCAAATGTAAACGATGTAAAGATGTAAAAGATGCAATTGTGATTGGTTCCCATGTTTTTCACAGGAAAGTCCCGTACTTTCCTGAATGTTGGTTACAGTGAGGTGAAAGATGTAAAAGATGTATAGAGTGATTCATTATTACTATAAGTAAATTTCTGTCATCCCAATTGCGAGTTCCATAACCATACAATAGACTAAAACCTGTGGCAATAAGTAGCCCACATGTGGCAATAAGTCGTCCACATAATTATGACTTTCGTCACCCTTGAACCATTTCGGTTCAGCTGTAGCTAGCAGCCAGGTGTGGGGTAGTTAGCCCCGTATAGATCTATACACTCAAGTCACGCTCTCTAAATACCAGAGATTCTGGTTATGGGTGTAGTCCTCCACTCGCGTACCTTGGTGGAGTGTTCTCCAAGGACGTGTCTCCAATTATACAGGATTAACAAATTTACTAGTAATAATATGATAGTCCTCCACTCGCGTATATATGTGGAGTGTTACCGAGGACAAAACAGTGTACAGGTATTATATTCAAACGTCTTATGTAATGCTTTTAACTGATAAAATATGGAAAATCATTTGTGAAATATATGTAAAACATAACAGTTTAAAGACCTATTTCACAAATATATGTTAAGTGATCTGCATGTTCAAATGGTTATCAGTTGTGGTAATTAGTAACAAAAGCATATGAATTAATAAACACGCATTTGAAAATATGTTTTGAGTACAAGAATTTCCTTGTACTTTGCTTGTGTTCCCCCCCTAAAAATAGTGAAAACAGTGAAAAAGGGTAGGGGTATGAACTCACCGGACTCGGAAACGTGTCGGTTTTGAATGTTAGTCGTTGGTTCGGGGTTTGATTACTCGCGATGACCCTATGTAAAATGAAATAATGTCCATATATATACAATTAGGGATACATTCACTAATCATATGTAACATTACACTCCAATGTGATTAAACACCTTAAAATGAGCGTTTGGAGTGACCCGGGTGGTGTTTAAGGACTTGTAAAGGCACTAGGGACTTGGGACTTGAGTTTACTCTCCATAAGTAAACATTTAAATGAGTTTACAACCACAAAACACACACATACATGAGTTTACGGCCGTAAACTCATGTGGGTGTGGTTTTGGGTGTTTAAATGGCTTAAATGGCTTACTTGGACATGGGAAATGATTCTAGGCTTTGATCTAAATGCATGGAATGGATTAAAATCACCAAAATGATTAATTTATGGGAGTTTACGGCCTAGCATAGGCTCCTGGCCGTAAACTCCTTTATCCTTATGAAAATGATGCTAAATGTTGTTAAAACCAATCACATGTGATTCTAAAAATTCCCACAAGCCTAGAAATGAGTTTGCAAGTGACATATAAGGGATTTATGGAGTTTACGGCCCATGAAATCCCCTTCATGGTCGTAAACTCTAATATAACAAGCTACAATGTGTTTCAAGGCCTGAAACTAGCATAGAATGGCTTCTAAAATTCATCTAAAGGCTGTAGGGATGTTTAGTTTGCATTCTAACACCAAAGATTTTGGATTTTACGGCCCAAGAACAGGTCTTGGCCATAAACTCTTAGAAACCCCATAAAAGATGTGTTTAAGGCCTTCAAAGTATTTTTGGTTGGTCCCTTGATTTATTCCAAAGCTTTTGGTGGTGTTGGATGGCTTTCTAACACCTTAGAATTGGTTTTATGTAAAATTTTGGGGAGTTTACGGCCCAAGCACTATCCTTGGCTGTAAAATCATCTAAGTCCCCCAAAAATCATGTTTCAATTGTCCAAATGATAATACCAAGGTCCTATAATTCATATCTAAGCCATAGAGGTGATTTGGAAGGGTTTAAGGGCATGAAAAACCCCCATTAACATGAGTTTACGGCCTAAGCTTATGCCTTGGCCGTAAACTCCTTCAAAGTCCTCAAAATTAAAGATTTACATGTTCTAAGTCCATAACTTGAAGTCCCTTAGCCATATCTAAAGTCCAATTGAGTTTTGGAAGGAGTTTAAGAGCTTAAAACCCCATAAAATGGAGTTTACGGCCCAAGCTTGCTCCTTGGCCGTAAACTCATGTTTTTGACCCCAAAACTCAATTAAGTCATCAATTTGAAGGCTAAAGATGTTGAATAACATGCTAGAGAGGTTACCTTAAAGATTTGAAGCCTTAAACTTGTGATTTGGACCTTAATTCTAGCTTGGAGGAGAGAGGTTGTAAGAGTTTAGTGTGAATTTGGCCAAAGGCTTCAAATGGAGTCTAAATCATGTTTATATAGTGTTCGGGAATTGGACACGATCGAATTCTACCCGATACCGACGTTAAATGAGGTTTTTGGTCGTACCCGATTGAGTTACCGTAACCCGATATGGAAATTTCTAGAAATATTCTGATCACTAAAGTTGGGTGTTAAAATGATTTCTAAATGTATTAAGACACCCTTAAGTCATTTTAAATCAATATAAATTAATGACTTAATAAAATGGCGAATATTGGTAACGAAATTGAAAATGACATTTGGTTGATCGGATCGAATTACAAGTTGTGGTACAAGAATTGACATGAAATTTCGGGTTGTTACAAAAGGGCTCAGGTCAGCAATGCAATGCTTTAGAGGGAGCTTGCTAAAACCCGAGCTGAAGTCAGGGAACTTCGAGCTCAGCAAGCAAGATCGGATAGGCGTGTAAGGGACATCAAGCGTCTTCTGTTGGATTTGAGAACTCACTCTAGCAGTTCTCGTCGCCGATAGAATCTTATTAAATGTTCTTTTGGATATAACCTAGTTATGTAAAAACTTTAGGCTAATTTCCTATCCTTGTAAATCTTAGACCTGTTAGGTCTTGATTAGGTCGTAGTCCTGTCAAAATTTTTCCATCTTGGTTGATGTAAGACCTACTTCTAGGTCATTTTTCCCAAACTCATTACATCTGTAATTCCAGTATCTTTGACAGATGTCTAATCTAATGGAAATTATTATCCAAATTGCTTTCGTCTTTGTTCAATCATATTCATTCAATTATGCTGTTGGGCTATGGAGACTTAGTCCATGAGTCATTTTCGTCAACTTTCCTATCAAATTATTATCAATATTTATACCTTTCTAAACTTTTAGTTAAAAGATGCCTCCATGCAAATCACCAAGAAACAATCCTCCACCACCACCTATTCCTCAATTTGATACAGCAGCCCTCAATGCTCCTGTAGCTGCAGCTATGGCAACAGCCATGGCTGAATATCATTCCTCAAGTTCCACTGGAGGAGGGACTCCTATTCCAACTATACAGGTTGAAACCCTTGTGCACTCGAAAGAGTGCTCCTACAAAGATTTCACGAAATGCAAGCCATTGTCCTTTAAAGGAACTGGCGGAGTCATTGTACTCTCGCAATGGTTCGAGAAAACTGAATCAGTTTTCGCAATCTGCTCCTGTCCAGAAGGGAGCAAGGTGAAGTTTGCAGCTTGCACCTTTGAAACAAAATCCCTAACGTGGTGGAATGGCCATGTTAAGTCACTATCTCTTCCAGTGGCAAATGATATGGGCTGGGATACTTTGAAAGACCTCATGAGTGAGGAGTACTGCTCGAGGGGCGAGATCCAAAAGCTGGAGGAAGAACTTTGTCGCCTAACCATGAAGGG
Organism: Lactuca serriola; assembly: GCF_051521515.1. NCBI lineage: Eukaryota > Viridiplantae > Streptophyta > Magnoliopsida > Asterales > Asteraceae > Lactuca > Lactuca serriola. The sequence goes on along the minus strand of NC_136416.1, from coordinate 159,383,847 downwards.
CTCCGACATCGTCGCATATACCGCCAGGTTCTGTGAACTGGTGGCCCTCTGTCCCAATATGATTCATACAGAGGGAAAGAAGATCGAAAGGTTTATATGGGGGCTGGTGCCACCATACCAGGGCAATGTTTTGTCATCACGCCCTACTACAATCGATAATGCCAAGCGATTGGCACAACAACTAATTGACCACGGGGTCCATATCCCGGCTGCAACAACCACCCTAGCCATCTTAGAACCCGCTAGAACCGTAGAGTCCAAGCGGAAATTCTGGGATGACAAGAAAAAGAATAAGGCTGCCAAGAAACAACAGGTCGTGGTAGTTCATGCCGCTACAACACCTGCCACTGCTGCTACTCCATTAAAGCAGCATTCTGGAAGCTTGCCGCTCTGCAACAAATGTAACTACCACCATGTGGGAGCCTGTCGGGAAATGCAGTGTGTAAACTGCAACATGAAGGGGCACACTGCCCTTTTCTGCAAAGCTCCGGTGAGGCCAATCACCCAAGTCCCCGACGCTGGAGTGGGCCAAGCTTGCTACAACTGTGGCGATGTGGGCCACTACAAAAGGAACTGCCCCAAGGCAGGAAATGCCGGTGGAGTAGGAAGAGTTCTGGCTATAGGCCATGAGGAGGCGGTTGCCGACCCCACAGTGGTCACGGGTACGTTTCTCCTCGATAACTCTTATGCATGCATTCTATTTGATAGTGGAGCAGAGAGAAGCTTTGTGAATCAAAATTTGCTCTTTTACTTAAGAAAAAATCACGAACACTCAAAGAACCGTTCACAATAGAAATGGCTAATGGGAAGACAGAGAGCACTAGTTGCATATACATAGGGTGTACTTTAACTTTAGATAGTCATTCATTCTCGATCGATCACATGCCAATCTCAATTAAAAGTTTCGACGTCATCATTGGCATGGATTGGTTGAGTCTTCAGCGTGCCAACATCATGTGTTACGAAAAGGCTGTCCGCCTTAATCTTTCGTCTGGCAAAACCCTAGTAGTTTATGGCGACAAACTCGGCACGAACCTTCGTATCATCTCGAGCATTCAAGCTCAGAAATTCTTGCGAAAGGAATGTCGCACATTCCTTGCTCATGTGGTCGATGTGAGCCAAGAAACGAAATCTATTCAGAACATTCCAGTAGTACGTGACTTTCACGACATCTTTCCAGAAGAACTACCAGGACTACCTCCGCAACGACAAGTTGAGTTCAGAATCGACTTAGTTCCAGGGGCTACCGCCGTAGCCAAATCGCCTTATCGTCTAGCACCTGCAGAGATGCAAGAACTATCCTGTCAACTTAACGAAATGCTCAGCAAGGGCTTTATAAGACCAAGCTTCTCACCCTGGGGAGCTCCAGTCTTGTTCGTCAAGAAGAAAGACGGATCATTTCGAATGTGCATCGACTACAGGGAGCTCAACAAACTAACCGTTAAGAATCGTTATCCTTTGCCAAGGATAGAAGATTTATTCGATCAACTTCAAGGGGCGAACTTCTTTTCAAAGATCGACTTAAGATCCGGATATCACCAACTACGAGTGCTAGGGGAGGATGTTCCGAAGACAAGCTTCCGAACTCGTTATGGGCACTATGAATTCGTAGTGATGCCGTTCGGATTAACAAACGCGCCCGCAGTATTCATGGATTTAATGAATAGGGTGTGTCGTCCTTACTTGGATCCGTTCGTCATCGTCTTCATCGATGACATACTTATCTACTCTCGAAGTAAGGAGGAACATAGCCAACATCTGCGATTAGTCTTAAAAACCCTGCGCGCGGAGAAGCTTTATGCGATGTTCTCGAAATGCGAATTTTGGATCCGCCGAGTCGAATCCTTAGGGCACGTGGTTAGCAAGGAGGGAATACACGTGGACCCTTCCAAAATTAAAGCCATTGAGAGCTGGTCAGCACCGAAGATGCCTACATAAATTCGTCAATTTCTAGGCCTCGCTGGCTACTATCGCAGGTTTATTCAAAATTTCTCCCGCATAGTGAAGCCTCTTACAACACTTACCCAAAAGGGCGTATCCTTTGACTGGGAAGAAAAGCAGGAAAGAGCGTTCCAAACGCTCAGACGAGCCTTGTGTACCGCACCAATACTATCCCTCCCTGAAGTGATAGAAGACTTCGTTGTTTATTGCGATGCATCAAATCAAGGACTCGGATGTGTTCTAATGCAACGAGGTAAGGTCATCGCCTATGCCTCGAGACAGCTGAAGACACATAAGGTCAACTATACGATCCATGATCTTGAACTAGGAGCAGTTGTGTTTGCTCTGAAGATCTGGAGACACTACCTGTACGGTACGAAGAGTACAATCTTTACAGACCACAAGAGCGTACAACACATATTCGACCAGAAGGAGCTCAATATGAGACAACGATGGTGGGTCGAGCTACTCAGTGACTACGAATGCGAAATTCGTTATCATCCCGACAAGGCAAATGTAGTAGCTGACGCCCTAATTCGGAAATAATATTTTGGTCGTAGGGTCAAATCATTGACTTTGACTATCCATTCACACTTATCCACACAAATACAGGCGGCTCAGCTCGACGCTTTGAACCTGAAAATGTGACCAGTGAATCCCTGCGAGGGATGGATAAGAACTTGGAAGTCAAGGGTGGCGGAGCTTATTATCTCATGAATCGGATCTGGACCCTGAAACTTGGTGGTTTCAGAGACTTAGTCATGAACGAGGCGCACAACACTCGTTATTCCGTCCACCCAGGTTCAGATAAGATGTATCTGGATCTTAAAAAGTTATACTGGTGGCCTAACATGAAAGCAGAGATTGCTACCTTCGTAAGTAAATGCCTTACTTGCGCAAAGGTCAAGGTCGAGTACCAAAAACCCTCAGGCCTCCTACAACAGCCTGAGATCTCGGAATGGAAGTGGGAGCGGATCACTATGGATTTCATTACCAAGTTGCCCAAGACAACGGGTGGACTTGATAGCATATGGGTCATCGTCGACAGACTGACCAAGTCCGCACACTTCCTACCTATCAAGGAAACAGACAAGATGGAGAAACTTACAAGAACTTACATTAGGGAGATAGTACGACTGCACGGTGTTCCCATATCCATTATCTCGGACATAGATAGTAGGTTCACTTCTAGGTTCTGGCAGTCGCTATAGAGTTCCCTAGGAACTAGGTTGGACATGAGTACAGTCTACCATCCGCAGACAGACGGAAAAAGTGAGAGGACTATTCAAACCTCGGAAGATATGTTGCGAGCCTGTGTGATCGACTTTGGGAAGGCATGGGATACTCATTTACCCCTTGTCGAATTTTCCTACAACAATAGTTATCACACAAGCATAAAGGCTGCTCCATTCGAGGCCCTCTATGGCCGCAAGTACAGATCCCCTCTGTGCTGGGCTGAGGTGGGTGACACCCAGTTATCTAAAGGATGAGTTCTTGAAAGCACTCTCACAGGTCCGGAGATCATACGAGAAACGACGAAGAAGATCGTTCAGATTCGTGAACGATTGAAAGCCTCCAGAGACCGACAGAAAAGCTACGCTGATAAACGTAGAAAACCGTTGGAATTCCGGGTGGGCGACCGTGTTTTATTGAAGGTCTCACCCTGGAAGGGCTTGATACGCTTCGGAAAGCATGGAAAGCTAAATCCAAGGTACATTGGGCCTTTCAAGATTCTTTCCAGAATCGGCCCTGTAGCTTACAAACTCAATCTACCGAGTGAACTTAGTAACGTACATTCTACCTTCCACGTATCGAACTTGAAAAAGTGTATGTCCGACAAGACTCTTGTAATCCCACTTGACGAGATCGAGATCAACGAGAGCCTCAACTTTGTGGAAGAACTAGTAGAGATCATGGACTGAGAGGTCACACAAACGAAACAAAGTCGTATCCCGATAGTGAAGGTTCGCTGGAACACCAAGCAAGGACCTGAATTCACTTAGGAACGAGAGGATCAGATGAAATTGAAATACCCTCATTTTTTTACTTAGTTACTTGTAATTACTTATTTGCTTAAATTCTAATTTCGGGACGAAATTCCTTCTAAGGAGGGGATGATGTGACAACCCTAAATTTTGTAGCTTACATTCTTCATTTTTTTTTTATCAAAGTTAGCTTCGGTTTGCTATTTTATAATGAATTTTTGGGTCTAAAAGAATGCTTAAAGCTTAGTATAATTGAGATACGTGTCGGAGGATGGGTTAGATTGGGTGTAGCATCGAAAAATCGGGCCAAACACACCAAACCAGGTGTGTGCGGCCGCACACTTGAGTGTGTGGCCAGCCAGCCGCCCACAGGCCAACCACACACCCCTCCAGCCGCACTCACCATCCTATATATACTATCCTTGGTCATTTTGATCATTTCTTACACTTCTACAAAGCAAGGACCCGAAAATAATCTCAAGTATCATCCAGAAAGGTAACATCTTTCACCAAGAACACCAAGAACACCATGTGTTCTGGAAGCACATGCCTTCTGGCCGCACACATGGCCGCACACACGTGCTGGCAGCACACCTGGCCGCACACACACATATAATGTGTATTTTGGCCATACACTCTCTTGTATAGCCTTATAACCCTTTGTAAAATCATATATGGTTGTAACACTTCAATATAAGTGTTTACTAGTCCCTAAGATGGTCCCAATTCAATAACTAGTTGTTCATAACACTAATTATATTCATATATGTATCAATATATGCTAAATAGGATTCGCTTGTGTACTCATGTCACCACTTGGAACTTAGTAACTGATCCAACATTTTCATTAGAACCACTCACTACAGGTGAGTTCATACCCCTAAATTAACCTTTGAAATGTTTTTAAATGCTATTATGGGGGGGGATACAAGTTGAACAAATATAGTTTTTATATCAATCACATGTATTAATGACTACCAAGCAAATGGTTTTCTTACTTTCCAAACTATTTGTCAAACAGTTTTACCTCAAACTGTCTTACAAACTCCATTAATTGTCAATCACTTTTACTTAAACTCTTTTAAACTTATATTATGTGTATCTGTATAGATATAGTTATATAAGTAGGACTGAAAGGACTTAGGACTGCTAGTCTACCCTGCTTCCTGTTCTTGTTTGATTGCGGTCTTAGGGTATCAAGGTTAGTTGTCCGAAGGTCGTTTGAATCCTAGTTATATATTATGTATATGTATATAGATATAAAAGGTTATTGCTTTCATTCAATTCCATGCCCTTGGGTAGCAAGGGTATACAAACATGTTCATACATTGCTAGTAAGCTACCATGGGGGTAGTTTAGGAAGATACTATTACTAGAACAATAAAACATACAATGAGTCAGTTCATACATGAGTCAATACATACTATGATGAGAATAAAACATGAAACAGAGTGATGAGAATCAAACAATAGACACTATGATGAGAAACAAACATACATGCTAGACAGAGAAAGAACACACAATACAGCTAACACACAAATCACATTGCATATACATTAACCACATTTATGTGAGCCATTAAGCAGGGCATGGCACTACCTGCCATGACTGTTTTTGTATCAGAATCTCCTTCATTGGGGAGCGTATGAGTTTGTGTATAGATCTATACTGGATTGACTATCCTATACCTTGTTGCTCGCTACAGTGGAACTTGCAAGTCTACGGGTGCCAAACGTCATTTTTACGGCATTTTACATTGTCGTTTTACTATTGAGTCGGTAGCAAGATACAGGCCAATCACATGTTACCTTAAAAATTACAATTGCTTAAGGTAGTTAGTACAACAGTAGTTACTTACTACAACACTACAGTACTATAATATTTCCCCATTGGTAGAAGGCTGCTTTTAGTAGATGCATTGGTAGAAGGCTGCTTTTAGTAGAAAACATAGGGTTTTCTAGGAGAGTTCAAACTAATACAAACTTCACAAAACTTATACAAACATCTCATAAATGATTTCATACAAACACAGACACTAATATACTTATGATCTCACCAGCTTTAAAGCTGATACTCGCTTTCAAAATAACTTGTATTCTCAGGTCGCCAGTAGACAGGTACAGGTGATGGGTTTTGAGAAGAAGGAGCTCGTTCAAGACTCCTCTTTTATTTTGATGTATATAATTTTTGGTGTCTATATAACTTGACAGAACACACTTGTATGAAATTATACTATTAATGCAATGGCTGATGTTGTTGCTTGTTTACTACTTTGCATTGTTGTGATACTGTACATGACGTCCTCCACCCCAGAACGTTTCCGCCGTTCATCGGTTTTGGGGGTGTGACAGATTGGTATCAGAGCATTGTTTATAGTGAATCGAGTGTATCAACCCATAAAAGATATACGAACTATAAACACAAGCGGGATTTAAAATACTCTGATAAAGAGTTTATACTTTTAAATAATAAAATATTTAACCAAGTATACATACCTGCATTCATACAAAAATCAGTGTCACTAGGACAGAACAAAAGTATTACGATTGGTTGGACAGCACAAGTAGACTTAGAGGCATATGGTCAACCCTGGGAAGATGTAGCCTGATCAACTACATTATCTGAGGAGTGACTAGCATGTGCCTATGTATGGTTGTTAGGTTGCAACAAGTCTAAAAACTTACCAACACTCCTACAACAAGAACAGTAGAACAGAACACTAAACTTAAAATACTATAGGAGTATTTTGTGTTACAATAATCACTTATCTGAGAATTAAAGATCTTTATTAGTATGTCAATAGTTTCTTAGTGGATACATTACGGGTATATTTGCCTAGGATGTCATAGACTTAGAATCTGTAAATCTTTGCTTTACTTCATGTTCTTGTTTGATTGTGGGCTTAAAGTTAGGATTCACTTATTCGAAGGGCTATCCTGTCATGAGTACATATAGCTGGTATGCACTAAACAAGTGTTGGAGTAACTGATAAAGATCATCTAATAATTATCTAGTTAGTTTGTCTATTACTTATTTCCTTATCCCTATTCTCGTATAGATTAAAATGGATGGATTCCATATCCCCGGAGACCCATACTTCCCCAACCACGGCAATGCAGGATAGCTAGAAGATGGACCAGAAAATGATCAGTAGCCACCTTGGATATGCTTAAAGATTGGGAACCTAACAGACATATGCCCAATATTATAAGAAGACACTGATGCTCTCCAGACCATGGGAGGTTATCAAGCACAACAACAAAGTCAGTTTGACCAGCCACGCAACAACCAAGCTTGGGAAGGATTCCAAAACATCAACTTTCAACAGAGGCCCCTGCAGAACTACCCATGGAGACAACAATACCAGTAGCCACCTGGGTTCCACGAACCTACTTTTCAACAGAATCAACAACCACCTGTTCAATAACAATCCGTTAGTTTTATCATGTCAATAGAGGAAACTGTTAAAATCTAGCTATAAGTACCCAAGCCTTTCAGAATGAAACCAAGTCTAGTATCAAAAATCTAGAGCAACAAGTATGGCAACTCACGAACTCAATGAGCAAGCTGGAAGCACAAGGAAAGTTCCCATCTCAAACCAAGAAAAATCCAAATCACAATGCTTGTGTTGTAACTCTCAGGATTGGTAATAATTATAAGGGACCATATTAGTAGGAAGACGAAGAAGAAAATATGGCAGTTAAGCAAGAACCTATGGTAACTAAAGAGGTGCAAAAAAAAGACAAGCCTGCAGAAGATGACATAAAAATTACTCCTCCTCCTTACCCTTCAAGACTAAAAAACATGAAAAAAAAGAGAAGGAGGACAGAGAGATTAAGGATTGTGGGAACAAGGGATTGCACTGATAAAGTTTGAAAACTCAAACCTTGAGCTAAATAATGACAATGGTCGCTATAAATATTAAGTCCAGTCAAATCTAGATAAACCAGTCAAGAAGATTACTCAAAAAAGTACTCAAGATAGGTATAGTAAAGTATGAACAATGAATAGTACATAAGAACAACAATAATGTTAGAGAGAATGATTGATTGAATAACTCGTGATTGACTTAAGTGAAGTTCTCAACTATTACATTGGATCAAGGTACGCACTCCTTATATAGCAAAAGGAAGTACATAAGACAAAAGTAAAAAAAGTGCATGGATTGGAGATCAACAGCCTGACACCGCCATTATTGTTAACCTTTTCGATTGTACTATACAAGAGACAACTAACATAAAAACAAAACATTACTAGTCTATTGACACTTAACATTCTATCACACTCGGAAGTACATCATCTCAGATTATTACTAATCTCTGAATTCTTCTTTTTTTTTCGGAAAACTTCTCATCACATAATATAGACCATCTCAGACATGGATATAGATTTGGATTGTCTAAGGGATACTTTTCTTGCACTAACAATCTCCTCTTAAGTGGCCTTAGCAATCCTTAGTCATTCTACTTTGATTCTTCAAATAGAAAAAGGTAGGCTTTCTGCATCCAACTTCGGACTTCAATGTACCACTTATGTTTCTTAACAAACTAATTATTGATTTCTTCTGGAATATCAATCTTGTCAGTTTTGGAGATGAATTTTTGAAGAATTGTGGTAGGAACCAAATGCCTATCTCTAACTCTGAAGAAATCCTTTTTGTTCCAGCTTTTCTTCATATAAACATATCCAATCTTAGGATCTCTGATAGGTCCTTCTTTTAAGAGATAAATTCCTTCAAGATCAGTACTGATAGGGGAGAGAGTCTTGTTAGTTTTGAACTGGTGAGCCAACTCCATATCAGATCTTCCAAACTCAGAAACATAGTCTTTCAAGTAATTAAGAGTTGAGTTGTCTGCTTTGTGCTGAATTCAGATGTCTTCTGATCTTTGATATGAGCAACTATAACTAGAATTACCTTTAGATTGATTGAAAGGAAATCAGCATCCGAGATCTTGAACTTGTCTTGTGAGTTTCAGTAGATGTTGTAGAAGTAGAGAATGCAACCAAGGTCAAATTTTCCGATGATTTTCATTCTGAAGCCACTGAACTTGGTGATTCTGTAATTAGACCAAGTTTTATGTTAAGGAAGGGTGTTGGTGGAGTAGAATGTGCTATATCTCTCACTCACACACACACACACTCTCTCTCTCTCTCTCACTCTCTCTCTCTCTCTCTCTCTCTCTCTTAGTTCGGTCAAGTGTTTCATGATCATCTAAGGGGTGCAGAGGAGCAAACTTCACACAAAACTTCCATGAGGAGAGATGGGAAGATCTAATTGCTCGAATTCATTTGTTGGAAGAGCGTAGCTCTTAAATGGAACAAAGTGATCATCATAGATCATTCATTAAGGATAGTAAGGAGAGATGCCTGAAAAAGGATTCACATTGTCCTTCATAGCTTGAATCTTAAGACTTTCTTCCTCAACTTGGTCAATTTTCTCTAAGGACCAACCCTCTTTCTTTTTCAATGGTACTATGGGGATGATTCTTCCGAATGAAATTCCTTTACCCTTGTATTTAATAGAAGATTTTGGAGTGGTGGAGGATAAAATGATTTGTTGACCAACTGAAGTAATGAAAGCTTCAAAGAATGGAGAATTCAGACGTTGATTAGGTAAGTCATCCGTTTTCTTTGTTGGAGAGCCTTCATTAATAGGCTCTATTATCGAAGCAGGAATGGGAAGAGGCATTGGTTGTGAAAGCTCGGAATGCTTCGATCGTAAGCTTGGTCTAGATCTTTGCCATTTCCAAACTCATTTTGAATTGTTGAGCCAACATGGATGGCTAGTTTAGCCATTTATGTTTCTCTTCTTCCGAGATAATCTTAACAATGGAAGGTTGCTCTTTTTCAACTTTGAGTTTGAGAATTACACCTGTCGCTTGATTATTTCAACAAATTCATCATCTCTTTCAGCTTCTTCTACGTTGACTTCTTTGAGTTTTCCTTTCGAAGTCTCATCTAAGAGCGTATACACTTCCCTTCTCGGTTGAAAACAGATTGTACTTCCTCCCCCTCTGGAAACTAGAGAACTAGATACAAGTTCCATTCTCTCATCTAAATCTCCAATCTTGGAGAGGACCTTCTGAAAGCTTATGTTGACAATCTTGGTGAGTGTAGCACCTGGTTCCTGGTGTGTAAGATTTATCTGAGTATTTTGTATTATTGGCCCGGGACTCGGCGAGTTGGAGGCCCGACTCGCCGAGTAGAGACGAGACTTGGGACGCGGTTAAGTTGGCGACTCGGTGAGTCCATATTATGGACTCGGCGAGTCCGCGCTGTCCGATGAAACCCTAATTTCCATGGGTTTGCACCCTATTTAAACGACCATTTGCGCCCCAACTCCGCCCCCTTCACACTCAGAAGCCCTCCATACGTTCTAGCCCTTGTTCTTGTGAGTTTGAGGCTTATTAGTGTGTTCCCTTGAAGATTTTGAGAAGGAAAAGGAGTAAATCAAGAGGAAGGGAAGGAAGCCAAGCATCTCTGTGTTCTCTCAGTAATTTCTTTGAGGTATAACTCGTTTTCCCTCTGTTTCTATGCTTATTACTCCATTAAAGTCCCTCTTGAACCATGTCCCAAGCTTGGTTGTGCATTGTTGGTTGATTCAAGTTGTTAGCCTTTAGATCTAGACCCCATTTGGAGCTTGGATCTACTGCCTTTATGGAGTCATATTGCACACAAGCCCTAGATCTACCCCTTTTGGTGCACTTTAAGCCTTAGAACCTTTATTGGTGATGATCTACACGTAAAGTTGGAAACTTTACGTGTAAACCAGGCCCTAGGAGCCCAGATCTATGAATGGCATGGACTAGATTCGAGCAAGATCGCGTGTATGGCTTTTGCATGAAGCAGACTCGGCGAGTTGCTCATCTGACTCGGCGAGTCTGGTCGCGAGTCTCCGAGTTTGTCCCCTTTTCGTTGTGTCGAGTTGAGTAGTGAGTCCTGGATGGACTCGGTGAGTTGGTAGTCGAACTCACCCATGAAGGAACTCGGCGAGTCAACGCCCTGACTCGGCGAGTTCAAGACAATCTTCTTAGATTAAGATCAGACTCGGCGAGTTGTTCATACAACTCGGCGAGTCACAGCGTAAATTGTTCATCGGATGAAGATGAACTCGGCGAGTTGTTCCTACAACTCAGCGAGTAGGATGAAGGACTTGGATATCGGTTTAGAAGGAGAACTCGTCGAGTCAACGCACAACTCGACGAGTAGAGACGGGTTGCAGGACAGTTGATTGGATAAGGACTCGGCGAGTTGGGTCAACTGAAAGATGACTCTGGCTTTGACTTTTAACTTGATCAAGGGTAAAATGGTCAATTTACCCGAGGGTCAGTTAGCGGTGTTTGATTGAGTGTTTTGTGGGAATTATAGCCAGAGGATTTCCGGAGCAGCAGCAGCAGCAGACAGTCAATTCCCATACAGACCAGCAGCTGTTTCGAGGTGAGTTTACTTCCAGTAGGAACGGGTCTAAGGCACCAAGGCCGACCCGTGTAGACGAGATGTTAGTACTAGAGTGTGGGCCGAGCCCGTATCTCTTGGTTTAGTCAAGTATGATATATGTGTCGGTATGATAGAGTTGTCTATACTTGTTGTCTGTGTGATACTTGTATAGTATGAGTTAGCGGTTGAGTGTGGGCAAGGCTCGTATCTCTCCGAGAGTGGAGTGTGGGCTAGGCCTGTATCTCCCAGATAGTAGAGTGTGGGCGAGGCCCGTATCTCCCGACTAGCAAAGTGTGGGCAGGGCCCGTATCTTCACAAGTATGGGCGAGGCCCGTATCTCCCGGCTAGCGAAGTGTAGGCAGGGCCCGTATCTTCACAAGTGTGGGCAAGGCCCGTATCTCCCGGCTAGTGAAGTGTTGGCAGGGCCTGTATCTTCCCGAGTGTGGGCGAGGCCCGTAACTCCTAGCTGAATGTTGTTTGTTTTATGCTTGCATGGTATAAGGTATTATGGGGGAACTCACTAAGCTTTGTACTTACAGTTTATAGTTTTGGTTTCAGGTACCTCTTCATCGAAGGGGAAGGAGCTGGCGCGGTAGCGGCACATCATGCACACACACTGGTTTCCGCATTTACGAGATTTCTCTGGGATTTATACTCTGATATTTCGATTGGTTGTATGATTTGGCTTTTAGACATGGTGTACGTTGTGATGTGGTTTGATCAAACAATGTTTTTAATTATTAATGTTTTCTAAAGTAATGTTTTAAAAACAAAATTTTTGGATGTGAAAATTGGGTCGTTACAAGTTGGTATCAGAGCCCTGGTTTGAGGGATTCGGACACACCTTCGGGGGGTGTCTAAACTCAAATCGAGGGGTCAAAAGATTTTGAAAAAAAAAAGAAAACGTTTTCTAAAAGGTCAAGTAAAGTATTTTAAGAAGAAACGAAGTGTGTGATGTGCGCAACCGGCCGAGCTCAAGTAAGTATTCCCCAAAGTACCCATACAAGCTTATGTTGTGTTTATCAGTTTCAGTAGAACAACATGCTAGAATAGGACTAAGAATCTAGTAGTGATGCCTTATATGCCTGCTTTATGTGCTTCAGTGTATGAAAATTGCATGTAGAATCGAGTAGACAGTAGTAGGATAGCCTGTTAGGTTATGCCTGATAGTATGAGTTTAGCTCGGTATACTAGATCAGTTTTTCTCTATGAGAGCGGATTTGCTTGAGATTGTTCCCTTAGTTCGAATGCTGCTTGCTTTGTGCTTCGTGGGACTCTGAGTGGTGGGAGTTAGCCATTAGGTGAATACGTCACGTCACATGTGATCAGGGTTGAATAATCTTAGAGTGTTGGATTTGGCCCTATTGCACAACTCTCGTTTGAGTCTAACCATTGTAGGGATGAGCCTGTTACTCGAAGGATTATCCGAGCCTCACCACATGTGATGGTATTCAGGTAATGGTTAATTGGCACTACTAAGAGGCCTTCAGCAGCTGAGGACCTGGTAGGGTGGAGCCTGAGATTTCCTTAGGGAAAGCCTAGGATGAGTATAACAGTGATCAGCCGTAGTGGAAGGGATCTGGTGGAGTCGAGGCAGTCCTTGAAGAAGGTACGGATAGATGTGGAAGGTATTATGGGCCCGTATTACTAAAAGCAGAGGATCCGTACCCGAACCAAGGAAGGCCAAGATAAGACCAGGGAACTTGTAAGTAGTTGTGATCCCTCAGGAAGTATCAGTATCACTAATGATTATTATTATGTATTGCAGAATGGTGGTACTTCGATCGAGGCCGATAGATGGCGGTTCAGGAGAGGGGTCAGGTTCGGGATCAGGTTCCAAGCCGGTAGATGAGGGACTACGCGAGTTCATCGCGTCAGAGATCACCAGGGGTATCCTTGAGTCGACCCCCATTATCTTCGGGTCGATCAAGGAAGGGATCATCGAGTTGATGGAGGATCGCCTAAGGGCGTTCAGGAGTGACATGGCATCTGGCCAGTCGGGATCTCGCATGCTGTCCTTTAAGGACTTCAGGGGCAGTGGTGCGCCGGATTTCCACGGGGTGAAAGACCCCATTGCTGCCAGGCGATGGATTGCGGACACCGAGTCTGCACAGTTAACTAGCTTCTGCCCCGAGGGGTCGAAGGTGAGATATGCAGCAGGGTGTTTACGAGACCGAGCTCGAGATTGGTGGGAGTCAGTGGGTGACTCGTTGGGAGCGTCAGCTATCGAGGCTATGACCTGGTCGGACTTTGTGACCAGGTTCAGGGCAGAGTTTGCGCCGGCTGTCGAGCTTCAGTAGCTGGCCAGGGAGTTTTTGGACATGAGGCAGACGACGGAGACTGTGGCGGAGATCACCGCCAAGTTCCGGGAGAGGGCTTTGTTGGTGCCCCAGTATGCGGGTGACGAGGATATGAGGAGGACCCGTTATCATGATATGCTACGGGCTGACATCCGGGAGCATGTTAGCTTTTCAGCTTGCCCTACCCTGGAGTCCATGATTGCCAGGGCGAGGGAAAGGGAGATTGATTTAGAGCATATTCGGAAGAGGAAAACAGAGGCGGGGCAGGTGGTTAGGGCTTCAGGAAAGAAGCCCAGGGGATCAGATGGGAGGCCGAAAGGCCAAGGGGGACCTGGCCGCTGTGGGAAATGCGGCAGGACACATGAGGGAGCATGTAGGATGGGATCAGCAGGCTGCTACAAGTGCGGCAAGGTAGGGCACTTTAGCAGGGATTGTACTACTCCTGTTTTGGCTATTCAGACATCGGAGTTGTTGTGTTTTCACTACAACCAGAGGGGCCACAAGAAGGCCAATTGCCCCCAGTTGACAGCATATGTGCCAGTGAAGGCGCCAGCTCCAGCGACCTTGCGGATCACTGATGGCCGGCAAGGCAAGGCAGAGGCTCCGGTGGTGAGGATCCGGGCATTTCAGCTAACTACCAAGGAGGTACGCGCCACACCCGACGTGGTGACGGGTATGATTCTTTCCCTCTACTTTACTTTATGATGTTATGATATTGATATGTGCTCTGTGTGTATATGTATGCATTAGGATCGTTCCATGTGAACTGCATTCCAGTTCAGGTGTTGTTCGACTTGGGTGCCTCCCGATCATTTGTTTCCCTTGCGCTTAGCAAGAAGTTTCCTGAGTCTTCAGGCATATTGGATTGCCCTTTAGAGGTAAAGATTGCTGATGATCGATCGGTGCGAGCATCAATGGTGTTTCGGGATTGCGTATTGCAGTTGTTTGAGGAGCGCTATTTGGTAGACTTGGTTCCCATTCCGTTGCGCGGGAACAAGGTGATTATAGGCATGGATTGGTTGAGCCCTAATGGGGCGATGATAGACTACACGCATCAGCTAGTGCGAGTCAGGACCCCAGGTGGGGGAGAGTTAGTGATTCATGGCGAGAGGCCACATTGCGGACCCACTGTATGTTCAGCAGCGAGGGCTAGACGCTATCTTCAGCAGGGATGCGCAGGATATGTCGCGTATGTGATGGATACCCGGGAGGCGGGTAAGGCGACAGTGAGCGAGGTTCCGGTGGTTCGAGATTTCGCGGATGTTTTCCCAGAGAAGCTTCCTAGGATACCTCCGGAGCGGTAGGTGGAGTTCAGGATTGACCTCGTTCCTGGTGCGGCTCCGATAGCCAAGGCACCGTATCGGTTGGCTCCTCCCGAGATGCAGGAGTTGTCTACGCAGCTGCAGGAGCTGCTAGATAAGGGATTTATTCGTCCGAGTAGTTCACCCTGGGGAGCCCCGATCCTGTTTGTGAAGAAGAAGCATGGGTCGCACCGGATGTGCATAGACTATCGGGAGCTGAATAAGGTAACAGTGAAGAACCGTTACCCACTCCCGAGGATTGATGATCTCTTTGACCAGCTTCAGGGAGTGTCTTGGTTTTCCAAGATCGATTTGCGTTCGGGATACCATCAGATGAGGGTCAGAGAGGAGGATGCGCAGAAGACCGCGTTTCAGACGCGCTATGGCCATTATGAGTTCGTGGTGATGCCGTTTGGGCTCACCAATGCTCCTGTCGCGTTCATGGACCTCATGAACCGCGTATGCAGACCGATGCTGGATCGGTTTGTGATAGTTTTCATTGACGACATCTTGGTTTATTCCAAGACACAGGAGGAGCATGAGGAGCATCTGATAGAAGTTTTGGAGACCCTGAGGAGGGAGAGCTTGTATGCCAAGTTCTCCAAGTGCGAGTTTTGGTTGCGCGAGGTGCAATTTCTCGGACACCTTGTCAACCAGAACGGGATTCTGGTCGATCCGGCCAAGGTCGAGGCCGTGATGAGATGGGAGTTTCTGAATTCTCCATCTGAGATTCGGAGTTTCCTGGGATTGGCAGGCTATTATCGGAGATTCATTCAGGACTTCTCCAAGATAGTCGTACCCCTGATGCGGCTGACGAAGAAAGCCGTAGTCTTTCGGTGGGGACCCGAGCAGCAGGCTGCGTTTGAGACGCTGAGACAGAGATTGTGCGAGGCGCCAATCTTGGCCCTGCCAGTGGGCGTAGAGGATTTTGTGGTTTACTGTGACGCGTCTATTTCAGGGTTGGGCGTGGTACTGATGTAGAGGGGGCATGTCATTGCCTATGCTTCGAGGCAGCTCATGCCTCACGAAGTGAACTACCCAACGCATGATTTGGAGTTGGGGACGGTGGTTTTTGCCCTCTAGATTTGGCGGCATTACCTCTACGGGGTTCGATGTACCATCTACACGGACCACAAGAGTTTGAGGTACCTCATGGATCAGCCGAATCTGAACATGAGGCAGTGTCGGTGGTTGGACGTGGTGAAGGATTATGATTGTGAGATCCTTTACCACCCAGGGAAGGCCAATATGGTGGCCGATGCGCTTAGCCGCAAGGCGGCGCCGATCAGGGATATTTGCATGAGGACGACCGTAGTGACTCCCCTGTTGGAGCAAATTCGGGAGGCTCAACAGGAGGCTATCAGGGAGGAGCATCGGAAGAGCGAGCGTGTGGTGGGTTAGGTTTCCTCCTTCGCTATTGACACTACACCGTAGGGTGTGGGTGTCGTATCTTGGAGGCGTGCGCCAGATCTTGATGGAGGAGGCGCACAAATCCCGATTCTCTATTCATCCAGGGGCGACGAAGATGTATCGGGATCTTCGTATAGATTATTGGTGGCCCTGAATGAAGCGGGATGTGGCCTGGTACGTCGAGCGGTGCTTGACCTGCAGGAAGGTCAAGGCCGAACATTAGAGACCGCATGGCAAGATGCAGCCGTTGGACATCCCGTTGTGAAAATGGGAAGATATTACGATGGATTTTATCACACAGCTTCCCAAGACCGCGCGTGGAGTAGATTTGATTTGGGTCATCGTGGATCGATTGACCAAGAGTGCTCATTTTATTCTGATTCAGGAGAGCATATCGGCCGAGAAATTGGCCGACATCTATATTAGGGAGATTGTGGCGCGACACGGGGTTCCAGTATCAGTTATCTCGGACAGGGATGTGCGTTTTACTTCCAGGTTTTGGAAGAGGTTTCATGAGGAGTTGGGCACTCGTCTGCATTTTAGCACCGCCTTTCACCCGCAGACGGATGGTCAGAGTGAGTAGACCATCCAGACTTTGGAGGATATGTTGCGGGCATGCGTGCTAGATTTCGGTGGTAGTTGGGATACCTATCTTCCCTTGGCTGAGTTCTTGTACAACAACAGTTACCACGCGAGTATCGACCGCCCTCCTTTCGAGATGTTGTACGGACGGAGGTGCAGGACCCCGATATGCTGGGGAGAGGTTGGTCAGAGGGTCATGGGGAGCACCGAAGTGGTGCTCAAGACTACCGAGAGGATTCAGCAGGTTCAGAGCAGGCTTCAGACCGCGCAGAGTCGGCAGAAAAGTTACGCCGACAAACGCCGATCCGACCTGGAGTTTCAGGTTAGGGATATGGTTCTCCTGAAGGTGTAGCCTTGGAAGGGAGTCATTCGATTCAGGAAGCGGGGCAAGTTGGGCCCGAGGTATATTGGGCCGTTTAGGGTTGTAGCCCGGGTGGGCAAGGTGGCGTATAGGTTGGATCTGCCAGCCGAGCTCAGCCAGATCCACAACACTTTCCATGTTTCTCAGCTGCGGAAGTGCCTAGTGGACGATTCAGCGGTAGTGCCGTTTGAGGATATACAGGTTGATGACAACCTGAATTACATTGAGCGTCCAGTCGCAATCCTCGACAGGAAGTCGAAGGATTTAAGGAACAAGCAAGTGGAACTCATGAAGGTGCAATGGAAGCACCGGAAGGGATCGGAGTGAACTTGGGAGCCGGTGGAAGAGATGATGGAGCATTACCCCGAGCTGTTCCAAGATCGAGCAGCAGAATTCGAGGACGAAGTCTAAAATAAGTGGGGGAGATTTGTAGCACCTGGTTCCTGGTATGTAAGATTTATCTGAATATTTTGTATTATTGGCCTGGGACTCGGCGAGTTGGAGGCCCGACTTGCCAACTAGAGACGATACTTGGGACGCAGTTAAGTTGGCGACTCGGCGAGTCCGCGCTGTCCGATGAAACCCTAATTTCCACGGGTTTGCACCCTATTTAAACGACCATTTGCGCCCCAACTCCGCCCCTTCACCCTCAGAAGCCCTCCATACATTCTAGCCCTTGTTCTTGTGAGTTTGAGGCTTATTAGTGTGTTTCCTTGAAGATTTTGAGAAGGAAGAAGAGTAAATCAAGAGGAAGGGAAGGAAGCCAAGCATCTCTATGTTCTCTCAGTAATTTCTTTAAGGTATAACTCGTTTTCCCTCTGTTTCTATGCTTATTACTCCATTAAAGTCCCTCTTGAACCCCTTTATGGAGTCATATTGCACACAAGCCCTAGATCTACCCCTTTTGGTGCACTTTAAGCCTTAGAACCTTTATTGGTGATGATCTACACGTAAAGTTGGAAACTTTACGTGTAAACCAGGCCCTAGGAGCCCAGATCTATGAATGGCATGGAATAGATTTGAGCAAGATCGCGTATATGGCTTTTGCATGAAGTAGACTCAGCGAGTCGCTCATCTGACTCGGCGAGTCTGGTCGCGAGTCTCTGAGTTTGTCCCCTTTTCGTTGTGTCGAGTTGAGTAGTGAGTCCTGGGCTCGGTGAGTTGGTAGTCGAACTCACCCGTGAAGGAACTCGGCGAGTTAACGCCCTGACTCGGCGAGTTCAAGACAATCTTCTTAGATCAAGATCAAACTCGGCGAGTTGTTCATACAACTCGACGAGTAGGATGAAAGACTTGGATATTGGTTTAGAAGGAGAACTCGTCGAGTCAACGCCCAACTCGACGAGTAGAGACGGGTTGCAGGACAGTTGATTGGATAACGACTCGGCGAGTTGGGGAGCCAACTCAGCGAGTCGGGTCAACTGAAAGATCACTTGGCTTTGACTTTTAATTTGATCAAGGGTAAAATGGTCAATTTACCCGAGGGTCAGTTAGCGGTGTTTGATTGAGTGTTTTGTGGGAATTATTGCCGGAGGATTTCCGGAGCAACAGCAGACAGTCAATTCCCACACAGACCAGCAGCTATTTCGAGGTGAGTTTCCTTCCAGTAGGAACAGGTCTAAGGCACCAAGGCCGACCCGTGTAGACGAGATGTTAGTACTAGAGTGTGGGCCGAGCCTGTATCTCTTGGTTTAGTCAAGTATGATATATGTGTCGGTATGATAGAGTTGTCTATACTTGTTGTCTGTGTGATACTTGTATATTATGAGTTAGCGGTTGAGTGTGGACAAGGCCCGTATCTCTCCGAGAGTGGAGTGTGGGCTAGGCCCGTATCTCCCAGATAGTAGAGTGTGGGCGAGGCTCGTATCTCCCGGCTAGCGAAGTGTGGGCAGGGCCCGTATCTTCACACGTGTGGGCGAGGCCCGTATCTCCCGGCTAGCGAAGTGTGGGCAGGGCCCGTATTTTCACAAGTGTGGGCGAGGCCCGTATCTCCCGGCTAGCGAAGTGTGGGTAGGGCCCGTATCTTCTCGAGTGTGGGCAAGGCCCGTAACTCCTAGCTAAATGTTGTTTGTTATATGCTTGCATGGTATGAGGTATTATGGGGGAACTCACTAAGCTTTGTGCTTACAATTTACAGTTTTGGTTTCACGTACGTCTTCATCGAAGGGGAAGGAGCTGGCGCGTTAACGGCACATCATGCACACACACTGGTTTCCGCATTTACGAGATTTCTCATGGATTTATACTATGATATTTCGATTGGTTGTATGATTTGGCTTTTAGACATGGTATACGTTGTGATGTGGTTTGATCAAACAATGTTTTTAATTATTAATGTTTTCTAAAGTAATGTTTTAAAAACAAAATTTTTGGACGTGAAAATTGTGTCGTTACAGTGACTTTTCATAGGATTCAAAGTTTGTAGCTTTATTTTCCAGGGTCATGAGAACATTGTCAAAAATAGCCATGACAACATCAAACTTGTAATTCGAAATGTCACAAAGTGATGAGCAAACCAAATTAACTTGATTAAAACCTGTTGCATGATTAGGTTCATACCAGCTTTCTCTCAGTTATCCTTCTCCAACCTCTAATTTTGTTTTTTTTATGTTGGACATGAGTCTGCTTGATGAGTTTGTTTGTAGCAAAGATCATGCCATCATGAATCTTGAGCATGGTAGAGGTGGTAGAGATGTGATGGTCAAGATTATATTTGTACCATTGTTCAGCTTCTTCTAGAATGTGCTTCAATCAGAGAGAAATAAGTTGATCTAATTGGTTTTCCCTGCCATGTTCTGAGGGAGTAACAGACTTGATCTCAGAAATAGATTTGATAACCAAATCTAATTTTGAATAAAGTACTCCGACCTGAGCATTTACCTTCTCGATCTTGGAATCAACTTGTAACATCCTATTTCATGTCATTTCTTATTTCAGGGTCGTGGGTCGGAAGTCAATTGTGTAAAAGATCTAGGCCTTAAGGAGGTAAATATTAGACCTTGTGGAAGGAGGTAATGATGGTTGAGAGATCTAACCCTTGAATTATTGTTAGGGCCGAAGGGTAGAAAGGGAAAAGTCGCAGTCCGAGTTCTTGCATGAAATATGGATTTTTGTTTGAGAAGTTTTTAGTCCAAGATATTTAGATAATATTGTAGAGCTCTTCAACACCTTTCCGTGGATATAAAGAACGTTGAAAACATAGTTGGAACAAAAAAGTTACGACCGTTTGAAGTTAGGATATTTTTGGGTTAGTCGCGTACGTTGGGCATACTAGGGTATCCCGAGTACGCTGGGCATACTAGTAGTATGCTTGGCATACGCTATCAATGCCCAAACCCTATTTTCATGGGTTGAGCCCTATTTAAGCTCATTAACTTCCCCAAACCCATTCCATTTTCAGCCTCCACCTCTCCAACACCCTCGCTTGAAACCCTAATACTAATTTGAGCCTTATGATAAAAAAAGAAGGTGTTTTTAGGTGCTTTAGAGTGTTCTTGGTGCACCTTGGAGAAGAAGGAACTCATTGAAGAAACATTGTTTACATTGGATATTGTATATCCAGACCTTGTTCACCTTGATCTTTCTTCTAGAGGTATAAAATTTGAATCTTGATGATGAAATTGTTAGATCTAGCTAGTTTTGGGTGTTATGAGTTTTTCGTCACTTAAATGCATAAATTTTATATCTTGAAAGTTTGTGACCTTGTTATGTATAAATTTGGAGACTTTATCCATCTAAACATCATAATGATTCAGATTTGAAGGTTAGAGACTTGGACGTAATGAATTAAGTTGAAAACGATGCACTTTTAGTACCTTTGCGACTTAAAGACTAGATCTTGTTTGTTGGGACCATTCTAATGGATAATGTTGGAATCTTTATCCATTATGGATCTATTAGGAACCATAAAAATGTGATCTTGGTCCTTCTATCCCTTCCATGCAAGAGTTGTAATGTCTTAATGGATTAATAAGGTCCCGTTTGATAGTTGTTGACTGAGAAAGTGCTGACTGAGAAAGGTCTGTCTGAGTAAGAAATTCTGACCGAGTAAGATATCATATCGTTTGATTGAAAATCTGACTGAATTTGCTGATAGCTGGTGCAAAATGACCATTTTACCCCGATGCACTACACGTTTCTATGCAATATAATAATAATAATAATAATAATAATAATAATAATAATAATAATAATAATAATAATAGTCATTAATAATAATAATAATAATAATAATAATAATAATAATGTATACAAAAACTTCCAGCATAATAGACATTAGATATATTATTTTAGACATTAAAACACAAAAAGACCTCCAGCTTGCTGGTAAATACCAATGCTTCTACAAGGGAGACCCAAGTTTTATTCCCGTAACCTTCATTTTCCTCTATTGGAGTTGCGAATTTCTATCCAAGCCAAGGGTGCTATTGGAAAGCCTTGCTTTCTTTCTCAATCAGCTATCTCCCAACTTCTTTCTCGGTCAGACCTTTCTTTCCGAGTCATACGCCAAGATTTTTTTATCAAACACCTTCCGTCTAACCAGTCAGCAAAAATGGCTGACTTGACTCGGTCAAATGCATATCAAATAGTGTCACACCCCCAAACCAGAACGGCGGAAACGTCTGGGGGTGGATGGAGTGACTTCATGTACATTATCATAACAATTGAATAGTAATGAAACATAGCAACACAAACATTCATACATTTGGATTTCAAGTATTACATTATTTACAACCACAATTGTTCAAAACTCGAATACAATTAACTAAAAAGTAGGAAAAACATGAATGACGACGCCAACCCTCAAAAAGGGTTGAGTACCTGCCTTGTAGATCCCTGATAATACAAGTCGTTTTGAAAAGCGTCAACTAAAAAGTTGGTGAGTTCATAAGCATATTTGCAAGTAAAAAAACTTTGTAGTATCTTTGTTTATAATAAGTTGTAAAACTCCAGAAAATCCAATATTTTCTATAAAACGTAGTTGTGAGTCCAAAATCGTGTATGATTGCATGCATGTTCTTTTTACTTTCCTTTGTTTGTATTAGAAAGAGTGTGTTCCCAGAAAATCCTATATTTTCTGTATATAAAAGAGTTGTGTTCCCAGAAAATCCTATATTTTATGCGAATTTCAAGTTCCTTTTTCAAATAAGAAAACAACTTATTTATTTCAAACTTGCAACAGATACTTTATGACACGCGTTTTACATAATTTATGACATGCGGCTTTTCCATGTCTTAAGAGTTTTTATGGCACACAAATTATGAAATGCCAATATTTCGGTCATGAACTGTTTTATCCACCATTTTGGTAAAGCTTTTTATAACACTTTTATAAAATTAGGCATTTCAAAAGGTAACTAGTTGTAACATTTGGTATAAACATAGCATGATATCTTGGGTTTTAACCCATAGAATCATGAATACAAGTTTATGACCATTTTACAAATATAATTATTTTTAGTAAAATACCAAATCACGTATTTATATTTTGTGCCTTGTTACCGGTTTGAAAGTTTTGAGTCAAGATATTTTCATGTTGATTTTTATGATGATAAATAGGATAACAATTCTTTTTCACAATTATTTGATCCATTTTTAACACAACATTTAAGATGCATGCGATTACCCAAAGTTTAAACACATGACACATAGGTACATGCTAATATCCAATGGTTAAACGAGAGTGACTTGTATCCTCCCCCCGAAAACATGAAAAATACAAAAAATAAGGGGGTGATGAAGCTCACCTTGGGTTGGATTTGGTGGATGATTTGAAGTGTTGAGATGTTTGTAAATCCTAATTACTTGAATGATGTTGATGAACTTCCTTGAGAGTAATATTAGCCTAAGGGTTTTAGCACATTTTAAATGTGTGTAAATAGAATGTAAATAACATAAAGATGTATTGGAGCACTAGAGAATCACGAAATGCTTACTAAATCTAAGGAAATGCTTGAAGAATCAAGCCTTTGGAAATCTTGGAACTTGACCTTTTTGGGAGTAAATGGACTTCACAGAAAGTAGAATGGGGTTCGTGATATGTGAGAAGTGGTTTTCATTCATAAAGGAAGAATGGAGGTGATAAGGTGTGTGCTTGGTTAACTGTGGGTTATTGCATGGATATTTGGCGGTTACTACGTGGTTAACTGGGTTTATATTGGAAATAGAAGTGTTATCACATCTCAAGGTCAACTACCCTTGTCTTATTCACACCTTATGACCGTAAACACCATAGAATGGAGATGTTTACAGCCTTGATGCCTCCTAGAATTGTGTTTACGGCCATAGTACCTTCCTATAATGATGTTTATGGTCTTGGTGGTCCACTAAAGGTGTTCACGGCCATACCTTTGGTTTTAAGGGTAGTTCACGGCCAAACCATGGCCCATTAGGGGTGTTTACGGCCAAACATTACCCAATGGAGGGGTTTACGATCTTGGACGGTTCCTAGGAAGGTGTTTATGGTCTTAATTAATAGAAAACTCAAATATGTTGGCCTTATAGTTCAAGTGTTCAAGTTTGTGACACAATTACAAGTTCTTGGGCTAACATCATTTGATCCTTGTTTGATTGCATTGTTTACTTAAGACTTATTGTAGCTTGAACTCCAACTTATTTGTCACGCTTCTCCTTGCTAAACTTGTTTACTTTAAAGAGTTTACCTTATATGTGATTTCTAAAGCGTATTCTTCCATGTACAAGCACTATGCCCTTTTAGTTTTCAAGATTTTCATTGTAATAGGGTTACAATTTAGACGTTGCTTGACCCAAATATTTCGGGTTGTCACAAACAGGGCCTAAGTTAGGGTTTTAGCCTTTGGACCTTCCATAGCCATGGAAAGTGTAACACTCCAAATCAAGTATTACCTTTGAAGCCCTTGAAATTATAAATATTGAATAATAATCCCTTTAGTACATTAGGCGTACTTCATGAGTATGCTTAGCGTACCATGCATGGATGATCGTGGTGGGCCATCACGTACGTGGGGCGTACATGATGGATGTTCAAACCCTAATTTCATAACTTAAGACCTATATAAGCATCCTTATCTCATTTGAGCTTCACCCTAACTAGCCTCTTTCACCTTTAAACATCCCTGAAAACCCTAAAATCATTAGAGAGTGTGCTCTAGAGCTTTTGAGTGTTTAAACACCATCCTTTTTGTGTGTTAGCTACAAAAAAGAAGAGGAAACAAGCTTAAACGAAGAAGAGCTTCTGGATCTTACATTTTGAGCATTCTATGAAACTTAAGCAGGTAAAAAGCTTTCACCTTGGTTATCATTTCCATTTCTAGAGCTAGGGTTTTCTCCTTAGTCCTTTTTTGTGTTCCTAAACCACCTCTTGGGAGTTTGAGAAAATATAGAGCTTAGGGAGGATAGATCTGAGGTCCTTTGGTCCATTCATAACATAAAAATGGAGTCTTGATGGGTGTTTTGACCCCATGCATGGATTAAGACTCTTGGAAAGGTCTTAATGGGTTGTTGGGAGCATAAGGGACATGCAAAGGCATAAAGTTGCCAATTTTATACCTTAGGATGTCTTAATGAAATCAGATCTAAAGTTTAGACTTTAGAACATCGAGTATTAAGCATTTAATGGAAAATGTGCTTAATCTGTTTGTACGTTGGGCGTAACTTAGAGTACGCAACACGTACGACTCAGGGACTCAGTATGTTGCACGTACCAGGGTGTTACGCATGGCGTATGCACATCAGATGGACTCAGACCTCTTTTTGGGCTTGTAAGCCTTTGGGCCTTATTTAGTCATTGGGCATGGTCATCTTTTGAGTTAGTGGGAAAACTTATCTGTTTTGGGCTATGGTTCCTATGGTTGGGATTTATTGGGCCATGAGTCCCATTAAATATTTGGACATGGACTTTGGGCCCATCATTAAAGGAAGACTTTTGGGCCATTGTAAAAAGGACTTGAGGTTTGGGTCCTTTGATTTGGATTATGTCCGACCTTAACTTGGGATAATTATATTATTGTTCAGTACGGGTGGTCATAGACTCTTAGGAGAGCAGATCGGATTCAACAGACAAAGGTGAGTGTCCTCACCGTACCAATGGGTCGAAGTCACCAAGGCGGGCCCATTTTGTGATATGTGGTAGACTTGTTGTTATAGAGATGCATGGTATAATAGTTAGTAATGCTAAGCGTTATGCTAGCTATATATGTCATACTTGCAGGGAAGACCATGGGGGGAGCCCATGGCACTTGGATGTAAGACCATGTGAGGGAGCCCATGGCTTTTCAGGTAAAGACCATGGGAGGAGCCCATGACACTTGGATGTAAGACCATGTGGGGGAGCCCATGGCTTTCCAGCTAAAGACCATAGGGGAGCCCATGACACTTAGGTGTAAGACCATGTGGGGGAGCCTATAGCATCTTGGAGTAAGACCTTGGGGGGAGCCCACGTCATCCTTATATATTTATATGCATGGCTTATGTGGTTTATCTAGATTTTATAGCTAATATGGTTATGTGATTATGTGGATTGTGTGGGGTATGCTCTGGGGAACTCACTCGTTAACTTATAGTTTGTTGATTGTTTCAGGTACTTTTGAGCCTAAGAGCAAGGGCAAGGTCTGATGGCATGACATGCACTCTCAAAGGCATTTTTCTTTTGGGACACTTTGATATTTGAAATAAAGTTTGTTGATGTCTGAAATTGAAAAAATTGTTCTTGAGATTTTACGGATAATTGGAAATGTTTTGATATTTTAAAAATGAAAATTTTCTTTTAAAAATTGGTTCGTTACTGAAAGTCATAAAGGTGGAAACTTTATGACTTAAGAAAATGTTTTGAGGCTAGATCTGAGGTTCGGTAAAAAGTGCTTAAGGCATTAAGTGCTTAATGGAAAGGACGGAACTGACTTGAGTACGATGGGCATAACTTTCATACGTTGGGCACATTAAGCCATCCCATGTACGTGGGGTGTAAGTTGAGTATGCAGGGCGTACTCAACCAGCCTTGGACTTTGAATTTTGTTGACTCTATTGACCATTGACTTTTTGACCAAGTTCGAATTTAGGTCAAACTTGAGGCTTTTGATTGGTGATTAAAATTTTATATGGTTCTGATGTTAGTGGATCCACGGGAGCAAGAAGTGTAGCAGGGAGCATATCACAGTGTTCTCGGGTTTCTTCATTTCAGGTGAGTTTTGCCTCATTGTACCTGTGGTTCAAAGGCATCATTGTCAACCCACTAGTTTTTATTATGTTTAGTAGAAGGATGTCATAGGGACTATATATAGTCATGTAAAATAGACTGAGGACTCTTGATCTATGCTTTCTTGCCTTTTCCTTGTTTAGATGTGGCTTGAGAGTAGGATCATCTATCTGGGTGTCTATCTCACCTCTGAGTACATACGGTTATGCATTATTTAGATTGTTGGTATTTAGTATGTTGTTATGTTGTAGTGACCTGTTATATCCGCATCTTGGTAGTTAGTATGTTGTTATGTTGTAGTGATATGTTAGACCTGTATCCTGGTATTGAGGATGTGGCTATGTAGTAGTAGTCTGTAGATATGTATGTCTACCTGTGCTTGCTAGTTATCATCTAGTTGAGTGCCCTAGGGGATGTATATAGCCATGTAGGATAGCCTGGGAACCCTTCATCTAGAATTTCTTGCCTTTTCCTTGTTTGGATGTGGCCCTAGAGTAGGACATCTGTTTGGGTGGCTATCTTACCTCTGGTTACACACTTCATGGAGGTTAGTTGGTAATGGGACAGTGTGCGGTGCAAGGACTAGTAAACGGTAGTGATTTGTATGATTGTTGTTTTCCTGTACTATATGCCTACTTGATTCTTGATTGTTTATATGTCGACATATGGTAGTAGTGGGTTGAGGCGGTCCTGCTTTGTGTTGTAGGCCAAGATACCTGGTGCAGGCCTACTAGATGTCGTAGGCACGGTAGCTCGGTAAGAGCGTTTGGGTTGAGGTGTATCCTAATCATACATAACATTGGACCCTATAGACATTCGAATAGATGATCCTATCTTAACCCCTTCATCAAACAAGAGCAGGAAATAAGGCCAAACTAAACATTCTTAGGCTATAGAATCTTAGTTATGTATAATCATGATGCATACAATAAGCAACTATAGTAATGATGTCAATTTCATATAAGGAAGAACCCTAGGCTATCAAGCATCATATAATCAGGTAATACTATCATGTAATTCCTGAAGATCCCTAGCCTATCACTAGCATGTTGTTGTAACATGTCACAAATTAACAACAGTGTGGTAACTTAGGGTCTACTTACTGGCTCCAGCTGATCGTATAAATTACATCCTCCTTGATTATTTTGAAAACACTTTTTAGAATTGTTTTTAAAATCTTTTCCTTAGTTTGATACTGGATTCACACAAGTGTTCCTCAAATTCACTCAAACCAAGGCTCTGATACCAACTTGTAACACTCATAAAAATCATGATAAATTTAAAATTTTCAAAACCATCCAATTTCACAAATTGTTTACAAACATAGTTTTTAAAACATGTTCAACATCAGAATCTCCCAAAATCATAAGCGAAAGCATGAGGATGTGTACGGCCACAGCACAGCCTTCCCGCGATCATCTGAAGTACTTGAAACATAGCCCAAAACTGTAAGCCAACGCTTAATGAGTTCCCCCAAAATACCAACACATAACCACATAACATAAATATAGAAAACAGCATGCAATAGGTTAACAAATAAAATTCCGGATTACCCCTGAGCCCACAACATAAGTCTTGATTGCCCTCAGGGGCCCACAACTTATGTTTGGCTCACTTCCTGGCCAAATCAGTCCTTGGACTAAATACCATCAAGCCCTCAATACGAGTCTGGCATGCCCTGCTAGGCCCTCAGCTCATATCCAGAATGCCCATAAGCCCTCAGTACAAGTCTGGCAAGCCCTACCCAGCCCTAAGCTCATATCTGGAATGCTCGAGGGTTCGTTGGCTACCGCATGGAGCAGTACAGCCTCAACCTAACCCAACACAATATCTCGACTATATATATATATATATATATATATATATATATATATATATATATATATCAGAAAATAAACATAAACAAATAATCATGTAATAGATTCATAGGTAACCCTACAGATCTACCCGTCTAGCATATCAACAACCAGCATAAACATCCATATCTATCCAATACTCAACATATTAGTGAATATTAACCAATGGGCTGGCCTCGGTGCCTTCGACCCATAAGTATAGTGATGAAGCTCACCTCACAAAATCAATAGAAGCTGATCAGGTCCCTGACTCTGAAACTCAGCTCTCTAACTGGGAACTAATCCCACTAAAGACTCGATTTCATTAGAATCAAAAAATAACTAAAATACCCTCAATGGTTAAACTTAGTCAAAGTCAACTTGTCAAACCCACTAAGTCAACTGAGTCAGCCCAGCCGAGTCAACCCAACCGAGTCAACTCATTGGAGGCTGACCCAATGCGAGTACGCGGGGTGTACTCCGGAGGTACGCTGAGCGTACTCCAATCCTCACAGTCGACCATCATCGGGGTGGTTGATCGAGTATGTCGGGTGTACTCTGAGTACGCGAGGTGTACCCTTGCAGGCCCAAAACCTCATTAAGAGCTTAATGGCTTAAGCTCTTACGTCCCAACTTTAGATCCATGGACAAAATACACTCTAGAGTCATAAAGCTTCCAACTTTATGACTTTACATGCCTAATAAGAGCTTAACTCAAGCTCTTAATGATGGTTTTTGAGCATTCTAACACTCTTATGGTGTACATGCAACCCTATAAACCTTGGATCTATGTTTTCTCTATTATACATGCAAATATTTAATATTCCAAGGTTTCATCCTAACTAGCATAATATAAAGTATATACAATACAAGAATCTAGTAGAATGACATACCTTTTGATGGAGCTTAAAGTCTCGAACCTTTAAGAGCTTAGTTCCTTAAGTGTTGCACCTCAAATGGTTCACACAACACCACCAACAATTAGAATAACTTGAGAAGAAGAATACTTGCATCAAAATCGGTTTTGACCTCTTGTGTACACACACTAGTGCCATTTCATGAACCATAGACCTCTTTATATAGTATGGAGGATTAGGGTTACATTCATGTAAACCATAATACCCATGACCTTTCATTTCTATAGGATCCATGGGTTAAAGCTCCATGGATTATCCATGGACTTTCCATGCAAGCCTAGCCCATTCTAAATAAGCATTGGCCCACTCTATATATTATAAGAGTCCATATTTAATTAGTTCCTTTTGATCACTAAATTAATTCTTGATCAATACTAATTAAATAATATGATTTCATATTAACATATTAAAACTTATAATATATTAATATAAATCATAAGTATCCTTTTTCTCATTTTGTCTATCCAATTGTTCTGATGCCATGCAACCCAAATGGACCATGCTACTCTTGGGTCGAGTACATACCAATAGTAGTTATGGGCATAGACATCTAATCCAACATTCTCCCACTTGGATAAGTCTAAAACTATTATTGCGTATGACTCCAAGATCCCAAATAGCAATCGTAGCTCTTAAAGCCGTTGTCGAGCTCTGACCCAGTCAATGACGTTGTACATTAGATAAGGGATCATATATTCCTCCATTCTAGATATCATATGGACTAAGACATGGATTATAATCATTTTCTATGTCCATTTTCCTGATTTCCGATTTATGACGACCGACTAATTGAACAAATCAAATCAGTCTAGGCTTGGCTAAGTACTTAGGGGTGTCATCACTAAATCATCGAGGGGCCCACAGATATCGCTTTTATCCCTCCAAGGGTAAAAGGAATGGATAAACTTTGACCTAAGTGTTCACTTGTACTTACTCATCAAATTACACACAATGATATGTTTTATAACAACCAAGTTACTGGTTGCATTTTCATATGTCAATATACAACCAACGCACAACTATAACTCACATGTCTCCATTTAAAGAATATAAGATATTATCGTCTCATGATTCACTCGTGATAAAATCCATGAAGTGATTCAAATGAGCGTGGGTTTAATCCAATACTCATAACTTATGAGCAGTCATGAATGTCGTAGAAACTCTAGCTAAGTCCAACACCTTAGACATCTACAAGCCAACTTCATGACAGTCTTGATTCATACTGCTTCCAACATATAACCGACTGTGGAGAATTTGAATAACATAGTTATTCGGGAAGTCAAAACATGCAAAGTGAAACACAAGAATAATACTAATCTAATATGTTCCCAATCACATTTGAGAGTAAATAGAACATCTTTTATTTAAACACCATATTGATTACTCATTATTCATTATATAATGTTTCAAATAATCAAATTTATACTTGAATCAAAACAATAGTCATGCTATGTTCCAAGCATGCACACTATGTTTGTCCAAACAATAGTTATGTCATACGCCAAGTATGCACACTATGTTTGTCTATGATACTTACTTTTTGGAATAGATCGATTGAACATAATTCCAATGATGCTCATTTCACAATCCCAAATCCTTACCGTAAACGTAAGAATTCCAAATTCCTGGCATTTACCAAAATCTGTTATATTCTAAACTTATATGCACTGATCCTCTTGTAATAATTATGCACAAAGTCACAAAGACTTGTCAACAGACATTAAAGAGTATTCCAATGGAGATCAATTCCATGGAAACGAAGTCTCATATTGAAATTACATTGATTTGAACATCCTTCTTGCCATTAAGTTCTCTAATCTTACACAGATTGAATAACTTCCACCTATGGAGACATTTCCATATTCCGATTTTGACTATCACTTTTGAACAATAGTTGCCTCTTTTCAGAATATGTCAATATGGTCCTTCCAAAATTTACACCATACTTCCAACTGTCCATGAGCAACCAATCTTTGGTAAAACCTCATATTGTCCTCAACAATTGCTTAATCATTTTAGTCATATCCAATTCTAGACCTTTTCCCTTCTTAATGCCTCAGGCATTTAGAAAATTTAGAAAAGATAAATATTATAGCACATGCAATCGATCCTATATCTGAAGTATATGGGACACGATTCATGATGTCTCACATAAAGACATGATCCCAAACCATTCTTTTGCTACAATATTTTTAATTTCCCATGTTTTCATAATTTGACTATGAAGAGGGATGCTGTAATCATAATCGAATTATGAAAACATGGGAAATTAAAAATATTGTAGCAAAAGAATGGTTTGGGATCATGTCTTTATGTGAGACATCATGAATCATGTCCCATATACTTCAGATATAGGATCGATTGCATGTGCTATATGTTTTCTATAATTGACATTGATAACTTGCAACACTTATCATAATTATCATGCTCCCACTAACATGATGATTATTAGCATAAAAATTATGCTCCCACTAGCTTTGACATGTATCCAAAAATCAGCTGGACTTTTAGAAATTAATATTTTATTGACTTTCTTACCGAAGATCAGCTTTCTGATACGAGATGCTTTGATAAAACATTATCAAAATCATACACCTTTTCTTAGATAGTTCATATGTGTGTCTAAACAATTCTAGAACTAGGAAAAGGGATGTCGTAATCATAGTCTCAATTGTTTAGACCTTTGCCATTTCTCACAAGTCCATGTTAGTGTGTTGGTTATCCACACACGCTCCACTAATGACTTTGAGAATGCAAATATCATAATTGCTATCTACTTAAAATCTACTTAGTGAAAGCGTTTCCTCACCATCATTTTCATGAATCGGAGAGAAACCTTATGAAATTTAGATTTTATGGTGTATGTGTTCCTATCCATGTGAATTTGTCAAAACCATAATCACAAGACAAGGTTAGTGACAAAACGAAACTCATATGGACTAAAACTTGTGCAATCTTAACTTCTTGCCACTTGGCAACATAAGGCCAAGCATTGCTTCCATGTAGTTATGCAAAAAACTGAGAACTTGTAGAACTCAGATGCATAGTCAAATTTAACTGGAATAGGAACAGAAATAAGAATATGTCAACACGATAGGTTACAAACCTCAAGTCGTGCGCTAGTGATAAAATACATGTTTTATTCTTGATTAGTTCTTGAAACTCTTTCAGGATCTTTTAGACTCCCACTGTCCTCTTGACATATAAGTCTCTCTTGCCAAGAAGCATTCATTGACAAAAAAATATTCAAGAGATAGTGCGGATTCTTATCAAGACAAACACTTCACACAATTGACCTTAGTTGATCTTTGTTTTATCCAAAACATCATAGCTTACCAATTTCAAATGTACAAGAGTAGAACACATTTTAATCTTACATTTGACAAGTGTTATAAACCTTCTTTAAGACGTGTCACTCAAGTTACAATCTTGGAGTATGACTCTAAGACTTGTTTTGGAACGAAGTATGAATCATCTTCTTGATTTAACCACTTCAACAATTCATGACTCCTCTTCTTAGCCATAAGAATGCACTAAGATGTCCGTAGAGGATGAATTGCGATATGGTCTCATAATCATTAAGATGATCATAAAACATGATACTCTCCCATCTTTTTAGATTGAGAAACTTCTATCTTTCTTCGTAATTTGATTCTTCTCATTTGTTCTGCCATACATTGAAACTTTTCCAATGTTTCAGAATTATACTTAAACTTGTAAGTGTAACTATATTTACTAACCTTTTAGTAAATCATGACGAAGAGTCTTATCAATCTTTGTGGTGGACCTGACCAGCACACAACCAAGTGTACCCGATCTCTTTGTCCTTCACTTGACTCACATATACATGTAAACAATGAATTAGTCTTAATTTTCCAAAGATGAAAATTCTCATTCATCATACAATGCAACTTGCATGATTCCAAGTTTCGTTCTAATTGAAACTTGGGTGATGAGAATCTTTCCTTATTTGGTAAATTTAGACACTACCACAAATGAAAATATCAAATTCATATTTCCAATATTTCTAAAAACATACAAACATCAATTTTCCATAAATGCCATTGCAAGGAGATATAAAATAAAGTAAAACAAAATTTTATTTATTTGTAAAATGCAGAAAAAACTTTTTCCTTACAACGCAACTTTAAATGAAAACTATGCTATTACATATTTCCTAGCAATCTATCATAACTCCTAAGTAGTAGCTCAAAATCCGATCTTCGAACCATGCGATTGAAATCCATCTTCGCGATCATATTCAACATACTCTTCTTTTAAGCTTCCTTGCCTTTGCTTGATCCTGCAAAACATCAAAATGCAACATAGTCACGTCAGGTATTAAGAGTCAACAATTAGGAACTTAACATAGTTAGATAGTGGACTTACCTGAAGCAGAGTCAAATTTTTTGATTCTTCCTTCTCTCAGATCTTTCAGGTAGTTAGGGCAGATTTGCAACCAACGCCCCTTTTCTCGACAATGAAAACATATAGACTCTTTAGGAATGGTACACAGGGCTATCACAAACTTAGCCTTTCCCTTTACCTTTTGGTCAATCGGGTTGACCAAGACCGATCCCTTTCCATTGGGAAGAGAAAGCTTCTCTGGACAATGACATCCAACATTCTCAACCTGTCAATGTGTGACTTCCTCTCTAAGACATGAGTACACACAGGTCTTCCATCTTTATGTTTCATTGCAAGTAGGGCTTGAGTGACCTTAAACTTTTCAAGTCTTCGAGCTTGTGGATCAGGTAAAATAATTAGAGGAGGTGGAGGAAGAGAAGTATGATTTCCATGATCTAATCGCGGGACATCATCTTCATTTAGAAATCTTGTTCCAAGAAATTTGGGAAGATCATAGTTGTCTGTAGCAGATATCTACAATGGGAGAAATTCAAGTTAGTTGATTTAAGTTCCTAATAGAACACCCAATATGAAATATTAAGGCTAGGACCCAACATAATATTTTATAACTTGGAAAAGGGATACCATAATCCAAGCTATAAAATATCTGAAGGTAGGTGAATGACGATTCACCAATTTCCACCATGAAAAACAAAATAGAAATTAGGTATTAATTGGCTTGAAACTCCTAGATCTTTTGAGATTCATTGAACTTTTCAATGGCATGTTTCAATCTCGATTGTGCTCTCTCAAATTTTGTGATTGGGATGTCGAGGATCACAAAACAAGGTGTGAATAACCATGCAAATTGACTTGGTACCCTTAATATTTATCACCTAATAGATGTGCCAGTTAACCACACGCGCTCCACCGATCTATGATAAACATTAAGTCACCCTTTGTCACTCTTTCTAGTTCATGTTAGTGTGTCGGTTACCCACACACGCTCCACCAACGACTTGGTAAGGTACAAGGTGGAATTTCATGGGTTAGCACCAAATTCACATTTTCCTAAGTAACTAAGATTGGGAATTTATAAGTGTTTAGTTACTTAGTATTTATCATTGATACTTTTAATGAACGGAGAATTATAGTCTTTGTCCTACCCATTCGACTAACAACCCTCAACTAGTCAAGGAAGCGGTGGGTGAGAGTAGACACCCATTAAGCTGCCATTTTATAGGCAACAACCTTATACCCCCCTTATAGACCGGCTTCGTGAATGAGGCCTACTAATGGTAAGACTGGCTTTGTTCTTATACACATATATATATATATATATATATATATATATATATATATATATATATATACATATAACTATTAACTATTAATATTATAACGGTATAAGGGTTCAATTTTAACTTTTAAAATTCTAAGGGTTTAACTTGGAATTAAAATATTCATGGGGAAACTTTACAAATTCCAAAACTTGAGGGCAAGTTTTGAACAATTCAAAAACTTTTGGATTTTCATAACTTATGTGTTTAATGAAGGTTTTAAAAACTTTAATGAAGAGACACTTGAACATCCATAACTTGAGGACAAGTTATGGAGTTCATAAGACAATTTATGATGAAAAGACTCTTCAATTGTGTAACCTATGAATTTTTAATGGATCTTTAAAAGAAATGACTTTCGGTAATCCATAACTTGAGAAAAAATTATGGACTCTATCAAAAAACATTTAGATCAAGAATTAACTAACAAACAATTTGCAGATAATTCCTATGATCTACCAAAACTCATAAGCATATGAACAATCATATCGACAATTTCAAGAGTCATATAAACACATATAAAACTTGAAAATTTGATAATAACCTTAGAATTGGTTTACCATAATCATTACCACATCAAAAACAGGTTCTATAAGTCCAAAACAGTTTAAGGTAATGATTCTAGACCAATTCCATCACCAAAACTAGAAAATCTGCACTCAGGCCTGCCAACTCGTTGAGTGCAAGAACTGACTCGACGAGTTGGTTGAATATATGCATCGACTCGTCGAGTTCCATGAGGGACTCGGCGAGTCAACTGGGCAGTGAGTAGAAATTCAACACTTTTCAGCAATTTGCATCAAGTATAAAGAAAACAAGCCTAGGCACTGATACCAATGATGGGTTCTGAGCATTCTAACACTCCTATGGTGTACATGCAACCCTATAAACCTTGGATCTATGTTTTCTTTATTATACATGCAAATATTCAATATTCCAAAGTATCATACTAACTAGCTTAATATGAAGTATATACAATACAAGAATCTAGTAGAATGACATACCTTTTGATGGAGCTTGAAGTCTTGAACCTTTAAGAGCTTAGTGCCCCAACTGTTGCACCATAAATGGTTCACACAACACCACCAACAATTAGAATAACTTGAGAAGAAGAATACTTGAACCAAAATCGGTTTTGCCCTCTTGTGTACACACACTAGTGCCATTTCATGAAGCATAGACCTCTTTATATAGTGTGGAGATTAGGGTTACATTCAAGTAAACCCTAATACCCACGACCTTTCATTTCCAAAGGATCCATGGGTTAAATATCCATGGACTATCCATGGACTTTCCATGCAATCCTAGCCCATTCTAAATAAGCATTGGCCCACTCTATATATTATAAGAGTCCATATTTACTTAGTTCATTTTGATCATGTAACACCCTAAATATGGTATGTCTTGAAACCCTCAAGAATTGCATTTTAGCATAATTGGTCCTTTAAGTACGTTGGGCGTACTTAAGTGTACGCTTAGTGTACTATGCATGAATGGCCACGGAGGAACTTGAGGTACGTTGGGCGTACGTTTCAGGGTTCCAGAACCCTAATTTTTGGACATGAGTCATATTTAAACGACCTTAAGTCCCTTGGAGTTAACCCTAGAGAGCCTCCACTACCTTCAAATGTCCTTACACTCCAAAGAAACTTGTGAGACCATTTTGAGCTTTGAAAAGTGCATTTGTGATTCTTTTAGCGTTCATTCCAAGAAGAAGAGGTGGTTAAACAAGCTTAGAATGAGTTGGTGCTTCAAGATCCTGCATCATAGTCATCTTGCAAAGCTTCTGGAGGTAAAAAGCTTGGATCTTTCATCTTAAATCTCTAGATTTAGCTAGGGTTTCTACCTTGTACCTTTTTGGTTGATTTTGGACCTCCATTGTGAGTTAAGAAACTCCAGAAGATGGGAAAGATAGATCTGAGGTCCCTTGGTCCTTTAGAACCATAAAAATTGAGTCTTGATGGGAGTTTTGGCCTCATGCATGGGTTAAAGACCTTGGAAAGGTCTTAATGGAGGTGTTGGGTGTATATGAGACATGCAAAGGAATAAAGTTGCCAACTTTATGCCTTAGGACGTCTTATCAAACTTAGATATGGCTTTTGGACGTAAAGGAAATGAGTATTAAGCACTTAATGGAGAAAGTACTCAAACTGGTTGGGCGTTGGGCGTAACCCAGTGTATGCCGCGTGTAGTCCTAAATCCCAGTACGCTACGCGTACCAGGATGGTACACCGAGCGTACGCAATGTAGATGGGCCGAATCTGTTTTGTGCCTTTGAATCTATTTGGGCCTCATTTGATTATTTGGCATGGTGTATTCTGTGAATTATGGGTTATTTTATCTGTTATGGGACATGGATATATTGGTTGGGCCTTATTGGGCCAAGAGGCTTATTAGTAATTTTGGACTTGGATTTTGGTCCCATTAGCAAAGGAAGGATAATTGGGCCTCATGGATGGGTTTGGCGTCTGGGTTTTCCCTTGACTAATCTAAGGTCCTAACATTGATTAATATTATTATTCAGCTTGGGAGGTTTCAGACTGTTAGGAGAGCAGCTTTTGTATTCAGCAGACAGAGGTGAATCTACTCACCATACCAATTGGTCTAAGGCACCAAGGCCGACCCATTATGTGATCATGATATATGTGTTAGTTATTATATGTTTGATATGCTATGTGATTGTGTGTTTTGTATGGAAGACCATGGGTGAGCCCATGGCACTTGGATGTAAGACCTGTTGGATTAATGTCTAAGTCCATAACTATATTTGGTACGTACTTGACCCGACCCGGCATGGTCCATTTGGGTTGCACTTCACCGACACAATTTATATGGATAATCTTTTGAGAATAGTATGTTTATGATTAATATTAACATCTTATAAGTTCTAATATATTAATATGGAATCATATTATTTAATTAGTATTGATCAAGAATTAATTTATAATTAATTAAGTGATCAAAAGGAACTAATTAAATATGGACTCTTATATATATGGAATGGGCCAAGTTCATTTAGGTTGGGCTAAGCTTTCATGGATAGTCCATGGAGTGTTTAACCCATGGATCCTAGGAAATGAAAGGTCATGGGTATTAGGGTTTAACCCTAATCCTCCACACTATATAAAGATGTCCTTGGTTGGTGAAATTGGCACTAGTGTGGATACACTAGAAGGGCTAGCCGATTTCACTAGAGAGAACCAAGTATCCATATTCTCTAAAGTCTTCCAAGGTGTTTTGGTGATTTGTGATTCCACTTGAGGCTTCCACACTATTGGGGCTAAGCTCTTAAAGCTTGAAGACATCAAGCTACATCAAAAGGTATGTCATCTAACTAGTACTTTGTAGTATAAGAACATCATAATATGCTAGTTAGGATTAAAGCCTTGGAAAGTTCTTATTTGCATGTATAATAGAGAAAACATAGATCCAAGGTATTTAGGGTTGCATGTACACTTAGGAGTGTTAGAATGCTCATAATCCAACAGTGGTATCAGAGCCTAGGCTTGTTTTCTTGTTATACTTGCAAAACTGCTAAAAAAATCGAAATTGTTGCTGTCTGATCAGGAGACTCGGCGAGTCCATGCCTAAAAAGTGATCAAATCGATCCAAATCGCCGAGTTGGTTCATGCACTCGACGAGTTGGACCCCCAGACAGCATAAATTCAACTTTTTTGGCTGGAATTGGACTAGGAACATTACCCTAAGATGTTTTTGAACTTATAAACTTGTTTTTGATGTGGTAATGTTCTTGCTAATCCAATTTCAAAGATTATTGTCAATAGATTCATGTTTTGTATTAGTTTAAGGTTTAAACTAATTACATGAAAAAGTTTGATTTGAATTATCTTGTTCTTATGAGTTGCTTAGATTAATAGAAAAGTTGAGTAAAATAGTTGTTTTCAATCCAAATTAATCTAAGAGTTGATTCTAAAATGTGTTTTTGTAACTTGTCCTCAAGTTATATGAAAAGTCACATTTAAGTTTCATAAAACTCATAAAAGTTGGCAATGGTTACAAAAGATGAAGAGTCTTGTCCTTAAGTTATGGAGGTTCAAGAGTCACTTCATTAATAAATAAATAAATAAAGTGTAACCTTAATTAATTTCATAAGTTATAAAATAAAGAAAAGTTAATTCTTTCATTAGTTTAAAGTCTTCCATAACTTGTCCTCAAGTTATGGAACTTGAAGAGTTTTTGGATTAAAACTACTTTAAACACATAAGTTATGGAATTAATTAGTTTTGAATAGTTTCAAAACTTGCCCTCAAGTTTTGGAATTTGAAAAGTTTTCACTTATGAATACTTTAATTCCAAGTTAGCCCTTAGAATTTTAAAAGTTAAAATTCAACCCTTATACTTTATAATATTATAAGTTAATAATATATATATGTATAAGAGTAAAGTCAGTCTTACCGCTAGTACGCCTCATTCACGAAGCCGGTCTATAAGGTGGGTATAAGGTTGTTGCCTATAAAATGGCAACTTAATGGGTGTCCACTCTCACCCACCGCTTGCTTGACTGGTGGAGGGTCGTTAGCCGAACGGGTTTGACAGGACTAGAATTCTCCCTTCATTAAAAGTATTAATGATAAATACTAAGTAACTAAACGCTTAATAATACCCAATCTTAGTTACTTAGGAAAATGTGAATAAGGTGCTAATCCATGAAATTACACTTTGCACTTTGCTTAAGTCGGTTAGTGGAGCGTGTGTGGTTAACCGGCACACTAACTCGTATTTAACAAGGTAGGCAAAGGGTAACTTAATGTTTATCTTAGTATCGATGGAGCGTGTGTGGTTAACCGGCACATCGATTGAGGGGTAAACACTTAAGGGTACCAAGTAATTTGCATGGTTACTTCACACCTTGTTTTGTGATCCTCGGCATCCCAGTCACAAAACCTGAAGGGCACACTCGAGATTGAAACATGCCATTGAACAGTTCAATGAATCTCAAAAGATCTAGGAGTTTCAAAACCAATTAAAACCTAATAATACATTTCGTTTATCTTGGTGGAAATTGGTGAATCGTCATTCACCTACCTTCAAATATTTTATAGCTTGGATTACGGCATACCTCTTCTAAGTTATAAAATAGTTTGTTGGGTCCTAGCCTTAATATTTCATATTGGGTGTCATATTAAGGACTTAAGATCAACTATCTTGAATATCTCCCAAAAGATGTCTGGTTTAGACATTTATGATCTTCCCAAATCTCTTGAAACAAGCTTTCCTAAATGAAGATGATGTCCCATGGAAATCATACTTCTTTCACCTCCTCCAATTATTCTCCCTAACCCACAAGTTCAAGGTCACTCAAGCCCTATTGGCAAGGCAAGGTCTAGGTTTGATCACATCTTGGAGATGTAGTCAAATATTGACAAGCCGGGAGAGTTGGGTGTCAAAGTCTTGAGAAAGTTGGTGGTTCAATCACTTTCTAAGTCACATAGTGAGTTCCTTTGGGACACCTATGAAACAAACTATGACAAGACCCTTAATGATCTTATCTATTTGTTAAGATCAACTTCCTTAAAACTTGATGGACATTGACAATAGTGACACAGGAAATCCAGAAAAGCATTCTCTTCCCAATGGAAAGGGATCGGCCATAGTCAACTCGGTTGACCAAATGGTAAAGAGAAAAGCTAAGTCTGTGATAGTCCCGTGTACCATTATCAAAGGGTCCATATGTTTATATTGCCAAAGAAAGGGGCATTGGTTGCAAAGTTGCCAAATTTACCTAAGGATGTTAAACTCTACTTCAGGTAAAGTCCACTATCTAACTCTATTAAGTTTCTATTATGAGATTCTTGATACATGATGTGACTGGGTCACACGGTGATGTTTTAAGAATCAAAGAAAAGTGAAGAAACTTAAAGAAAGAATATGCTGAATCTGATCGTGTAGATGGATTTCTGTCGTGTAGCTTGAAGATCGGATTCTTGAGCTACTTCTTAGGAGTTATGAGATATTGCTTAGGAATAGATAACAACAAGGTTTTCATATGGATTGTAAGGATAAGTTTTCCGCAAAGTTTTAAAATAAAAGAAAAATGTTTTGATTTTATTTATTTTAAGTATCCTTACAATGGCATTTGTGAAAAGTTGTTGCTTATAAGATTCCACTGATAGCAATATTGGAAAGTGAATTTGATTCTTTCATTTGTGGTAATGTCAAAATTTACCAAATAAGAAAAGATTCTCATCACCCAAGTTTCATTTGGACCGGAACTTGGAATTATGCAAGTTGTATAGCATGATGAATGAGAACTTTCAAGTATTGGAAAAATTAAGACTAATTACTCGGTCACATGGATGTGTGAGTCAAGTAAAGGACTAAGGGATCGAGTACACATTCTTGTGCACTGATTAAGTCCACCACAAAAGATCGATAAGATTATTCGTCATTATTTACTATAGCTTAGTAAATATGGTTATACTTACAAGCTTAAGTGTAATTCTGAGACATTGGAAAAAGGTTCCAATGTATGGCAGAGCGAATAAGAAGAATCAAATTAGGCAGAAGGATAAAAGTTTCTCAAATCTGAAAAGATGGGAGAGTACTTTAGTATCAATTTTGTGATCATCTTAATGATTAAGAAACCATATCAAAATTAGTTCTCTAAGGAAATCTTAGTGCATTCTTATGACTAAGAAGAGGGAACTTGAATTGTTGAAATGGTTAAATCAAGAAGATGAGTCATACTTCGTTCCAATACAAGTCTTAGAGTCATAATCCAAGATTGGAACTTGAGTCACATGTCTCAAATAAGGTTTAAAAGACTTATCAAATGTAAGAGTAAAAGTTTTCTACTCTTGTACATTTGAAATTGGTAAGTTGTGATGTTTTGGATCAAACAAAGACCAACTAAGGCCAATTGTGTGAAGTGTTTGTCTTGATTAGAATCTGCACTATCTCTTGAATATCTGACAAGAAAGTCTTATAGGTCAAAAGGACAGTGGGAGTCTTAAAGGTCTTGAAAGTCTCAAGAACTAATCAAGAATAGAACCTGAAGTTCTTCACTAGCACACGACTTGAGGTGTATAACCTATCGTGTTGACATATTCTGTGCCCATTCTAGTTATAGTTGGCTTTGCATATGAGTTCCTAGAGTTCTCAATGTGTTGCACGACAACTTGGAAGCAATGGCAGGCCCTTGAGCAGCCAGGTGGCAAGAAGTTAAGATTGAGTTCAATCCATATGAGTTTGGATTTGTCATTATCCTTGTCTTGTGACTATGGTTTTGACAAATTCATCTGGGTAGGAACTCGTACACCATTAAATCTAACTGTCATAAGGTTTCTCTCTGATTCATGAAAATGATGGTGAGGAAACACTTTCACTAAGTAGATCTTAGCTAGATAGCAATTGTGATATTTGCATTCTCAAAGTCGTTAGTGGAGCGTGTGTGGTTTACCGGCACACTAACCTGGACTTGTGAGAAGTGGCAAAAAGGTCTAACCATTATGATTACGGCATCCCTCTTCATAATTGATTAGACACACAAGTGTGTTATCTAAGGGAAGGTGTATGATTTTGATGAAGTTTTATCAAAACAATCTAGCATCAGAAATCTGAACTTTGGTAAGAAAGTCAATGAAGTATTGATTTCTAGAAGTCCAGCTGATTTCTGAGTACATGTCAAAGCTAGTGGGAGCATAAGTGTTATGCTAATAATCATCATGTTAGTGGGAGCATGATAATTATGATAAGTATTGCAAGTTAGCAATGTTAATTATAGAAAACAAAAGGTTTCAATTGGGAAAGAGTTGTTTTGCTATAATTAAGGGAGAGGAAATTATACTTCATCTCAAATCTATAAGCTTAGATCATGAGGTTTTAATCATTTAGTCAATGATATATATATGAATTTCATGTTGGAATGGCTCAACATAAGGAAATTCTGTATATGGTTCCATTATTTGCGTTCTAAAATTCTATTATGATTACGGCATCCCTTTTCATAATCTAATTATGAGAACTTGGCAAATAGAAATGGAAATGTTATAGCAAAAGACTGTTTTAGTCTTTATGTGAGACATCGTGAATCGTGTCCCATATGCTTCGGATATAGGATCGATTGCATGAGCTATATTCATCCTTTCTAAAAAATTTCCAAATGCCTAGGGCATTAAGAAGGGAAAAGGTTTAGAACTGGATATGACTAAAAGGATTAAACAGTTGTCGAGGACAATCTAAGGTTTACCAAAGATTAGGTGCTCAAGGACAGTTGGAAGTATAGTGATAATTCTGGAAGGACCATATTGACATAGTCTGTAAGGAGGCAACTCTTGTTCAGAAGTGACAGTCAAAATGGAATATGGAAATGTTTCAAAGTTCGAATTTTCAATCTGTTTAAGATTAGGAAACTTAATGCAAGAAGGATGTTTCCAAGGAGCTGATCTCCTTTGGAATACTCTATAATGATTGTTGTCAAGTCTTTCTGACTTTATGCATAATCATTACAAGAGGATCAGTGCATATAAGTTTAGAATCTAACAGATTTCAGTAAATGACATGAATTTGGAATTCTTGCATTTGCAGTAAGGATTTGGGAGTGTGAAAAGAGAATCATTGAAGTTATGTTCAATTGATCTAGTTCACAAAGTAAAGATCATAGACAAACATAGTATGCATACTTGGTGTGTGGCATGACTAGTGTTTAGAAAACATAGTGTACATGCTTGGAGCATGGGACAACTATTGTTTTAAATTCAAGAATAAAATTGATAGCTGAAACAGTATATAATGAATAATGTGTAATCATATGGTGATAAATAAAAGGTGTTTTATTTATGTTCATAGTTTTTCATACCATATTGGATTCAATTATTATTGTGTTTCATTTTGCATGTTTTGACTTCCCGAATAAATTGGGTTATTCTTCCGGAATGACTAAGTTATTCAAACCATCCACAGTCGGTCATATGTTGGAAGTAGATATGAATTAAGATTATCATGGGTTGGCTTGCAGAGGTCTAAGGTGTTGGACAAAGGGCTACAACACTCATGAGTGCTCATAAGTTCTAAGTATTGGATTCAACCCGCGCTCATTGGAATCACTTCATGGATTTTATCACGAGTGATCATGAGACGATAATATCTTATATTCTTCAAACCTAGAGATATGAGTTGTTACTATGAGTTGATAGTACATTGATTGCACGAAAACGCATTTGGTAACTCGGTGCTATAAAACGTGCCTTTGTGTATGATTCAACAAGTAGTAGAACAAGCCA
Organism: Lactuca serriola; assembly: GCF_051521515.1. Lineage (NCBI taxonomy): Eukaryota > Viridiplantae > Streptophyta > Magnoliopsida > Asterales > Asteraceae > Lactuca > Lactuca serriola. The sequence goes on along the minus strand of NC_136416.1, from coordinate 159,339,671 downwards.
TATGAGTCGAAGTTTATCCATTCCTTTTACCTTCGGGATAAAAGCGATATCTGTGGGCCCCTCGATGATTTGATGATGACAAATGGAAGTGATCGGCCGGGCCAGGACTGATTTGATTTGTTCAATTAGTCAATCGTCATAAATCGAAAATCGGGAAACAACAAATGGACAGAGAGGATGATTATAATCCATGTCTCAGTCCATATGATATCTAGAATGGAGGAATATATGATCCCTTATCTAATGGACAAGTTCGTTGACAAGATCAGAGTTCGACAGCGGCTTTAAGAGCTACGATTGCCAGTTAGGTTTGAAGTCATACGCAATAACAGTTTTAGACTTATCCAAGTGGGAGACTGTTGGATTAATGTCTAAGTCCATAACTATATTTGGTATGTACTTGACCCGACCCGGCATGGTCCATTTGGGTTGCACTTCACCGACACAATTTATATGGATAATCTTTTGAGAATAGTATGTTTATGATTAATATTAATATATTATAAGTTCTAATATATTAATATGGAATCATATTATTTAATTAGTATTGATCAAGAATTAATTTATAATTAATTAAGTGATCAAAAGGAACTAATTAAATATGGACTCTTATATATATGGAATGGGCCAAGTTCATTTAGGTTGGGCTAAGCTTTCATGGATAGTCCATGGAGTGTTTAACCCATGGATCCTAGGAAATGAAAGGTCATGGGTATTAGGGTTTAACCCTCATCCTCCAAACTATATAAAGATGTCCTTGGTTGGTGAAATTGGCACTAGTGTGGATACACTAGAAGGGCTAGCCGATTTCACTAGAGAGAACCAAGTATCCATATTCTCTAAAGTCTTCCAAGGTGTTTTGGTGATTTGTGATTCCACTTGAGGCTTCCACACTATTGGGGCTAAGCTCTTAAAGCTTGAAGACATCAAGCTACATCAAAAGGTATGTCATCTAACTAGTACTTTGTAGTATAAGAACATCATAATATGCTAGTTAGGATTAAAGCCTTGGAAAGTTCTTATTTGCATGTATAATAGAGAAAACATAGATCCAAGGTATTTAGGGTTGCATGTACACTTAGGAGTGTTAGAATGCTCATAATCCAACAAGACCATCAGGTGATCCCATGGCACTTAGGTGTTAAGACCATGTGGAAGCCCATGGCATCCTGGAGTAAGACCCTGGGGACGAGCCCACGACATCCTTATCTATTGTATGCATGGCTTATGTGATATGTGTGTAGCTTTAATTAGCTAATAGGATATGTGTATGTGTTGTGTGTGGTATGCTCTGGGAAACTCATTAAGAATTTCTCTTACAGGTGGTTGATTTGTTTCAGGTACATCTGAGCCCAAGGGCAAGGGCAAGGCGTGATGGCGCAACATGCACTCTATCTCTCTCCCATTGATAAATTCTGGGGACACTCTGATGTTTTTGAATAATATTGTATTGAACGTGGTTTTGAAAACAATTATCTTTGGATTTCATGGTTATGCAAATGTGTTTGACTAATTAAAAATGAAAATTTTCTTTGTCAAATTTGGGTCGTTACAATTTGGTATCAGAGCCTTGGTTTGAGGGATTCGGGCACACTCTTGAGTGTGTCAGGACTTAAACTAAGGAAATGGTAAAAATGTTTTCAAAAAGTAACTTAAAAAAAGGGTTTTCAAAAGGAAATGAAAAGATGAGAGTGCAACGTGCGTGATCAGCCGAGCCAAGTAAGTAGATCCCCAATATGTTAGCCATGTTATACTGATATTTGAGCTTTGTTGATTATATGGAACTTGCTATGTGTATGCTTTTAAATTGTATACGGTTAGGAGCTTATAGCCTCAGAATGATCGATTTGGCCTTATTTCATGTTCCTTGTTTGGTTGTGGTCCTAGGGTAGAATCTTTTATTTGAAAGTCCATTTGATCCTTTTTCTGTGTACAATTTGCATGAATAAAGGCAACCTGTCATGATCGGTTTGATTGATGTGAGTAGAATAAATCTTAGGATAGCCTGAGATATGATGTATGCAGTAGTTTGTGGAATATGGTTTAGTTTTGGGACAAATTAGGGTTGTCAGGTAGGGCATTGGGGAAAGGTACAGGTAGGTGTGGAAGGTAGTACTAGGCCCGTACTACTGAAAGCACAGGACCTGTACCCGAACCAATGTTAGATCTGACGATTTCAAGGAGGACCGGTGTGGGAAGATCCCTTACATGGAAATCATGATCATTGTAATTTATGATATTTCAGTCCAGGATGGTGCTGACACGATTTGGAGCAGGAGGATCAGGATCAAGGTCTGGATCCAGGACAGGATCGGGTGACACTGTTGATGTCATCGATGAGAGGTTGCGCAAGCTAAATGCAGCCGAGGTTACCAGGGGCATCCTTGATGCAACCCCGATCATTTTCGGCATGGTCAAGGAGGACATGATAGAGATTATGGAGGAGAGACTTAGGGCATTGAAGGACGAGGTTGTTGCGGGTAAGGTTGGGACCCGAACTCCCTCGTTCTGGGAGTTCAAGGCATGCGGGGCACTGGAGTTTCTCAGGGTCAGGGACCCCATTGTTAGCTGACGCTAGGTGGCAGATATCGAAAATCGCACAGCACACGAGTTCTTCCCCGAATGCGGACAAGGTGGGTTTTGTGTCATGTATGCTAAGAGACAGAGACCAAGATTGGTGGGAGAGGTGACCAGCCAGGTAGGAGCGGCTGGTGTAGCTGAGATAATGTGGGACAAGTTTGTTCGGCGATTCGATGTAGAGTTTGCACCACCTATTGAGGTGCAATGGATGGTGAGGGAGTTTCACGACCTTCAACAGACCACCGAGACTGTGGCAGAATCACCGCCAACTTTTGGGAACGAGCTTTGTTGACCCCACAGTACGCTACAGATGAGGACTTAAGGAGGACGAGATATAATTCCATGCTCAAGGATGATATTTGGGAGTTTGTGATTTTTACAGGGTGAAAAACCCTGAATGAGATGGTGGAGAAGGCCCGGGAATAGGAGATGGAGTTAGATTTCCGCACCAAACGGAAACTGGAGCAGGCACAGGCAGCAGTGGGTCAGGCTAAGAAGCCTAAGACCTCATATACTTCTAGCAGGGGTCAGAAGGGTCGGGGCCGGTGTCCTAAGTGTGGTAAACCGCATAGTGTGGCTTGCCAAGGGGCAGGCTTGGGATGCTATGCTTGTGGCCAATCAGGCCACGTAATCAGTGATTACCCCAAGAAGGGCTTGATTTTCTTCCACTACAACCAGACCGGCCACAAGCGGGCCGATCGTCCGAGGATGCAAGGAGGGGGAGGAGCGGTGGCAGCCCATGGCCTGCCATGTTGAGGATTACTAATGGCCACCTTGTCAAGGCGGAAGTCCCGACGGTGAAGAGCCGTGCATTTTAGTTGACTACCAAGGAGGCTTGGCCAGTACCATACATTGTGGCTGGTATGTATCTATCATTCTCTGCTCATTTTGATTTGTGTGACTTATGTATATATTATGCTTGTATAGGGACCTTTTTGGTCAATGGTATGATGGCGCATGTTTTATTTGATTCGGGTGCTACCCGATCGTTCGTATCTCTTGTGCTAAGCAAGAACTTCAGGGACGCGCCCGGAGCTCTGGATTCCTCACTCGAGGTAGAGATTGTAGATGACTGCACTGTTACTGTTGCGAGGGCGTATCAGGACTGTGTCCCGAATGTGCTTGGAGAGATGTTTCGTGTTGACCTAGTCCCAATACCATTGCGAGGGCTGAAGGTGATTGTTGGGATGGATTGGTTGGAGGCGAACGAGGCCATGATCGATTATGAGCGCCAGTTGGTGAGGGTTCAAACCCCAAGTGGGGGAGAACTGGTCATTCATGGTAAGAGGGCCTCACACGGACTGACCCTCTGTTCGGTTGCAAGGGCGAGGAGGTTTTTACAGCAGGGTTGCACGGGAATTCTGGCCTATGTCTCGGATACGAGAATGGAGACCGTGGCGGATGTCGGCAGTGTGCCAGTTGTACAGGATTTTCAGGATGTGTTCCTCGAAGAGTTACTGGGAGTGCCTCCGGAGAGGCAAGTAGAGTTTCGTATTGACCTGGTGTCGGGTGCCGTCCCAATAGAAAAGGCACCATATCGGTTGGCACCACCGGAGATGCAGGAGTTATCTATGCAGCTTCAGGACCTGCTGGACTGGGGATTCATTCGTCCGAGCAGTTCCCCGTGGGCTGCACCGATCATTTTCGTGAAAAAGAAGCATGGATCCCATATGATGTGCATCGATTATAAGGAACTGAACAAACTAACGGTGAAGAACAGTTATCCGTTACCGATGATCGATGATTTGTTCGATCAACTTCAGGGTGCGTCTTGGTTTTCCAATATTGATTTTCGGTCGGGATATCATCAAATCAGGATCCAGGATGAGGATATACTGAAGATGGCTTTTAGGACTTGGTATGGTCACTATGTGTTCGTGGTGATGTCGTTCGAGCTCACCAATGCCCCAACAATGTTCATGGACCTCATGAACAGAGTGCGTAGGCCGATGCTGGATCGGTCGGTGATTGTTTTTATCGATGATATTATGTTCTACTCTAAGACCAGGGAGCAGCACGAGCAACATTTGAAAGAGGTATTAGAAACCCTAAGGGCAGAGAAACTTTATGCGAAGTTCTCCAAGTGTGATTTCTGGCTGCGGGAAGTACAGTTTTTGGGGCATATTATCAATCGGGAGGGTATTTTGGTTGATCCAGCCAAGGTTGAGGTTGTGATGCAGTGGGAAGTACCAAGGAATGCAATAGAAATTCGTAGCTTCTTGGGCTTAGCAGGCTACTATCGGAGATTTATCCCGGATTTCTCCAAGATTGTTGTGTCATTGACCCGCTTGACCAAGAAAAATGTGACTTTTCGGTGGGGTGCGGATCAGCAGATGGCTTTTGAGACGTAGGTTATGCAAGGCTCCGATTCTAGTACTACCTGAGGGGTTAGATGATTTGGAGGTGTACTGCGACGCGTCGATCTCAAGGTTAGGTGCGGTACTGATAAAGAGGGGGCATGTTATAGCTTACGCCTTGAGGTATTTGAATCCTCATGAGGCGAACTACCCCACTAATGACCTGGAATTAGGGGCAGTGATGTTTTCCCTCAAGATTTGGAGGCACTATTTATATGGAGTGCGGTTTATATATATACCGATCACAAGAGTCTGAAGTATCTGATGGATCAGAAGAACCTTAACATACGACATAGGTTATTAGAGGAAGCGCACAAGTCCAAGCTCTCTATACACCCAGGAGCTACGAAAATGTATAGGGACTTGAGGCTGAGTTATTGGTGGCCCTACATGAAGCAGGAGATCGCCTAGTTCATGGAGCGGTGCTTGACCTGTAGGAAGGTCAAGGCCAAGCATCAGCGGCCACATGGCAAAGTTTAGCCACTACCCATTCCCATGTGGAAGTCGGAGGAAACTACCATGGACTTCATCACGAAGCTACCCAGGACGGCGAGGGGTGTAGACGCTATATGGGTGATTGTAGATAGATGACGAAGAGTGCCCACTTCATTCTGATTTCCGAAAGCATATTTGCGGAAAAGTTGGCAGATATATATTTACGAGAGGCGGGGGCTAGACACGGGGTGCTGGTGTCGGTGGTCTCCGACAAGGATGTCCGGTTCACTTCCAGATTTTGGAAGAAATTCCATAAGGAGTTGGGCACTCAATTACATTTCAGCATGGCATACCACCTGTAGACCGACGGCCAAAGTGATAGGACGATCCAGACGCTGGAGGACATGCTTAGAGCATGCGTGCTGGAGTTTGGAGGGAGTTAGGATACATACCTCCCACTAGCAGAGTTCTCGTACAACAACAGTTATCATGCTAGTATTGACCGATCCCCATTTGAGATGTTATATGGCCGAAGGTGCAGGACCCCAGTGTGTTGGGACGAGGATGGACGAGGGTCATGGGGAGCACTGAGGTAGTGCTTAAGACTACCGGATTAATTCAGCATGTGTGTGACCGGTTGCAAGTTGCGCACGGCCGTCAGAAAAGTTATGCTGACTGACGGCGTTCGGATCTCGAGTTTCAGGTGGGGGATTTTGTATTGCTGAAAGTGTTTCCCTGGAAGGGGATTATCAGGTTTCAAAAGAGGGGCAAGTTGGGGCCCCGGTTCATAGGCCCGTTCAGGATCACAGGTCGAGTGGGCAAGGTGACCTATCGTTTAGAGCTGCCAGAGGAGCTTAGGCAGATTCACAACACCTTACACATGTCTTAGCTTCGGAAGTGTGTTGCTGACGAGTCTGCGGTTATCTCCTTGGATGACATTCAGGTGGATGGGAGCCTGAATTATGTTGAGAGGTCGGTCGTCATCTTAGACAGGAAGATAAAGGGGCTTCGGAACAAGGAAGTGAAATTGGTAAAGGTGCAATGACAACACCGAAAGGGCTCCGAATGGACTTGGGAGCCGGAGGAGGAGATGCGGGAACATTACCCCGATCTGGTTACAAGTATGGACTTCGGGGACGAAGTATAGTCCATGTGGGGGAGAGTTGTAACACCCTAAATCTGGTATGTCTTGAAACCCTCAAGAATTGCATTTTAGCATAATTGGTCCTTTAAGTATGTTGGGTGTACTTAAGCGTACGCTTAGCGTACTATGCATGAATGGTCGCAGAGGAACTAGAGGTATGTTGGGCGTACGTGCCAGGGGTCGAAAACCCTAATTTTCGGACATGAGACATATTTAAGCAACCTTAAGTCCCTTGGACTTAACCCTAGAGAGCCTCCACTATGTTAGAACGTCCTTACACTCCAGAGAAACTTGTGAGACGATTTTGAGCTTTGAAAAGTGCATTTGTGACTGTTTTACTGTTCATTCCAAGAAAAAGAGGTAGTTACACAAGCTTGGAACGAGTTGGTGCTTCAAGATCCTGCATCATAGTCATATTGCAAAGCTTCTGGAGGTATAAAGCTTGGATCTTTCATATTAAATCTCTAGATTTAGCTAGGGTTTTCTACCTTGTCCCTTTTTGGTTGATTTTGGACCTCTATTCTGAGTTAAGCAACTCCAGAAGATGGGAAAGACAGATCTGAGGTCCCTTGGTCCTTTAGAACCATAAAAATTGAGTCTTGATGGAAGTTTTGGCCTCATGCGTGGGTTAAAGACCTTGGAAAGGTCTTAATGGAGGTGTTGGGTGTATATGAGACATGCAAAGGCATAAAGTTGCCAACTTTATGCCTTAGGACGTCTTATTAAACTTAGATATGGCTTTTGGACGTAAAGGAAACGAGTATTAAGCACTTAATGGAGAAAGTACTCAAACTGGTTGTACGCTGGGTGTAACCCAGTGTACGCTGCGGGTAGTCCTAAATCCCAGTACGCAGCGCGTACCAGGATGGTACACCGAGCGTACATAGTGCAGATGGGCCGAATCTGTTTTGGCCCTTTGAAGCTATTTGGGCCTCATTTGATTATTCGGCGTGGTGTATTATGTGAGTTATGGGTTATTTTATCTGTTATGGCACATGGATATATTGGTTGGGCCTTATTGGGTCAAGAGGCCCATTAGTGATTTTGGACTTGGATTTTTGGCCCATTAGCAATGGAAGGATAATTGGGCCTCATGGATGGGTTTGGAGTTTGGGTTTTCCTTTGACTAATCTAAGGTCCTAACGTTGATTAATATTATTATTTAGCTCGGGAGGTTTTAGACTATTAGAAGAGCAACTTTTGTATTCAGTAGACAAAGGTGAGTATCCTCACCATACCAATGGGTCTAAGGAACCAAGGTCGATCCATTATGTGATCATGATATATGTGTTAGTTATTTTGTGTTTGATATGCTATGTGATTGTGTGTTTTGTATGGAAGACCATGGGAGAGCCCATGGCACTTGGATGTAAGACCATGAGGAGAGCACATGGCTTTCTTATCAAAGACCATGGGAGAGCCCATGGCACTTAGGTGTAAGACCTTGTGGGGAGCCCACGACATCCTGGAGTAAGACCCTAGGGACAAGCCCACAACATCCTTATCTATGTATGCATGGCTTATGTGATATGTGTGTAGCTTTAATTAGCTAACAGGATATGTGTATGTGTAGTGTGTGATATGCTATGCAGAACTCACTAAACATTTCGCTTATAGGTTGTTGATTTGTTTCAGGTACATCTGAGCCCAAGGGCAAGGGCAATGCGTGATGGCGCGGTGTGCTCTCTCTCTCTCTCTCCCATTGATACATTTTAGGGACACTCTGATGTTTTTGAATAATATTGTATTGAACGTGGTTTTGAAAACAATTGTGTTTGGATTTCATGATTATGCAAATGTATTTGACTAATTAAAAATGAAAAATTTTCTTTGTAAAATTTGGGTCGTTACAGATCACTAATTTAATTCTTGATCAATACTAAATAAATAATATGATTTCATATTAATATATTTGAACTTATAATATATTAATATAAATCGTAACTATCATGTTTCTCATTTTGTCTATCCAATTGTTCCGATGCCATGCAACCCAAATGGACCATGCTACTCTCAGGTCGAGTACATACCAATAATAGTTATGGGCTTAGACATCTAATCCAACGCTTAATCCATTAAGACCTTCTACAATATACATGGAGAAAAATTAACCAATGGGACTTCATTTTTATGACTTAGGACCCATTCTAGGGTCTGAAAGGACAACTTAAATTGTCAAGAACATGTCATGCTTAAGATGAGACATTTAGGAGCAAAAAGTACATGAAATCAACACATAAACAAGATCTAGCAAACTAGCCATCAAGGTATAAACTTTATACCTTGAAATTATAGATAAAGGTGCAAAAATTCTAGATCCAAGATTTGCTTCAAGCTTCCAAGCTTCACCACCACCTTTTTCTTCTCTTGGAGCACTCAAAAACTCACACTCAACCTTCTGGGGACTCAAATGTGGCTAGGGTTACGACGAAATACTTTTTCTGCTAATGGAGGCTGAAAAATAGGGAATGAATGAGACTTAAGTATGCTTAAATACTTGCCAAACCCTAAGAATTAGACTTTCCCCATTTAGGAAGTACACCCATGCACGTGTATTAACCCTTTTATTGAAGTTGTAAAGTTAGAACTTGGATTTGGATCCCATTGAGCCATGCAAAAGCTCAAAGTTAACGACTTTATGAATTAAGTCATGATTTGGAACTAGATTTGGGCATTGGACGTTTTGGCTTAAGCGATTAAGACCTTTTCTAAGTGGAATGGGAGCAGGGTGTGTATGCAGGGTGTACTTCCTAGTACGTAGCGTATACTAAGTCAAGCCGATGTACACTGAGTGTACTCAGTCTGTTGGGTTTTTCTTGATGTGTTGACCTTTTTGACCTTTTCCATTGATGAGAAGTTTTACCAGGGTTAACCATTGGATATTATGGGCCTTTTAGGATATCGGATCTTCTCGGTTAGGCCCATGATGGGTTATGGGCTCAATTTGGATATTTGGGCCTTATGGTGCCATTTAAGGGATTTGGACTCATGATGCTAGTGGATTGGACTTTGGATTTTAGCACAGAATGGAAAGGGGTAAAATAGACTTTTACCCTGAAGGTTTGGGCATCGATCTAGAACTCTTGTTTGGGTCGAGAATCAATTATTGATGGAATGTTATTTGATCCTGTTAGTGCGAGGATTTCGGTAGCAGTAGCTCGAGTGTTCGGTTATCTTGGCTTGAGGTGAGTCTCCTCACTGTATCTATGGGTTGAAGGCACCAATATCGACCCATTGGCTTATGTATTGTTGAAAGACCAAGGAGTGGCCCTTGGCATTGTATGACAGACCCATAGGTGGATCCTGGAAAATATGTATGAAAGACCAGGGTTCGCACCCTGGCGGTTAAGTAGAGTTTTAGTTGTAGAATGTATGCTTGATGTCTTTGTGATGCTTGCATGGAAGACTAGGAGATGGCTCTTGGTACTTGTCTGTGAGACCTAGGGTTTTGGCACTGGGTTGACAAGGAAAGACCATGATATGGCTTGTGGCATAATGACAAGACTATGGCCGGTACATAGCATTCTCTATTGTATGTATGGTATGAAGTATTTTGGGGAACTCACTAAGCTTTGTGCTTAAAGTTTATTTTTTATGGTTTCAGGTACTTTTGGCTCGAAAGGGAAGGGCCTGGCTAGATCTTAGCATATACACCCATGTTTTTCCGTAACTTTGGGTTTTAGGATTGTACTCCGGCAACTATTTTAATTAAAATACTTCTAAATGTTAGAGTAAAAGATAATCGGGTGTTTTGATTAAATTAAAAATAAAATTTTTACCTTGAAACTTTGGGATGTTACACTGAGTGTGACATGCGCCTACTGGACCAATAAAAACCCTTCAAATTTCATTCATTCTCCTTACAATTCACTCCAAAATTCTCTGGAAACAAGACACCCTTTTTATCCTAAATTTTTGGAGTTTCTGAGTATTTTAGTTGGGATCTTGTGTATCTAGGAGTTTGACGAGAAGGAGTATCCGGTTCGGAGTTCTGCCTGTGTAATTCCTGATTTTAGCTAAAACAAATTTTAAGTTAAACTGCACTTACCTTGCTTCAAGTGTAACTTATGTTTAAGTTCATTATCGTTATTATGAACCTATAAACAAGATTTATAAGTGATTCCATGTCATAATACTAATTGATCTACTTACGGGAATGATGTATAGGCTAGATTTAGTGAGGTGCTTAAAGTGACATTTCCAAACAGTATATTCTGTATACCAAACGAACGCTACCTTCGATATGATCTTTCATAGTTATTCCTTACTTGATAGATCTTAATGTATACATTGAAATTATTGAGGAATCTAGACTATCACTAAGGAATATAAGGATTAGACTTAGTGATAACTATATCTAGGTATTTCCAAAGGAAAATATAAGATGTTCGGCGGAGCGCTGCCCAAATCACCAGTCATCCACTTTTAACAAGTGAATGCATAGTTACTTTCAGTTTACACATATATATCAAGTATTTAAATTTTTTAAATGCCCTATGTGCTTATGTGTTCCTAATTAATATCTGTACTAAGTGAGATAATGATTTTTACTTGAAATAAATCATATATGTATTTTTATCATATTTATATTGTATTAGGTAAAAATGGTAGAAAGAGATATGAGATAATGTTGAGAGACCATGCCCAACATAGTACTACTATTCCAATGTGACCAATGCCCAAAAATGTACTATTATACTACTGAGAGCAGACATCTAGCAGAGTATTGATGATGAACACAGACTCTTCTGGACAGTCCAATGGAACACTAGCAGACTCGCAATCTATATGTGTTAATGAATCATATTATCTGGGAGTATGGATTGTGTGTTCATTCGAGTACTTTATCCTCCCTCATGGTTCCCTTATTGACATGTATTGATAAGGAATCCTCAAGATAGTATTGTCTATCTATGTTATAGAGATCTTTTAGGACAAGTCCCTTGAGATTATCATGTTACGATGAAAGAGTGAGAATAACAGGAATGGGTAACTGGGATTAATCTATTTGTTGTGATATATATATATATATATATATATATATATATATATATATATATATATATATTAAAACATCATGATACTGTGGGTTGGAAACCTTATGTGCTCACCAGGCTCCCGAGCATAACCCGCTCAGTTTCTTTGAATCACAGGTAGCAGTATTAAGGAACATGGATAATGATGTTTGGATCTGATGAGAGATTCATGGATATGTAGCCCATTAGTATACTAAGATGTTGTAAGGCCTGTTAAGACAGGTTTATGCTTATGTATTGTATCAGTTATGACATCCCAAGTTGTAAATTTTTATGAAAACGATTTCTTCGGAAATGCTTCGACATTGATATTATATCACATTACAAATGTTTTGGGAACAAATTCCATGGTAACAGCGTGTCATTGGAAGAACTTATAGTCTCGCAAGTAAGTTACGGGGAAGAGATCTGTACTGATTTGCTCATGGAACCGATGTTAATTGAGATGCGAAATAAATTAAAGGTTTCTAGGAGGATATGTCGGGGTATGTCGTCGATCATGGGCACATACACTATAAAGGTCGTTTAGTTGGTTTGCAGACATCCAAGTGTGTATTACAACTCTATCATGTGTGTCATAGAGGGGTAAATGGGGGACACGAGGGAATGCAGAAAACTTATCAATGCCTCGCCAGAGAATTCCTTTGGGTGGGGATGAGAAGAGATGTGGCTAGATTCATTTTTGAATGTGTTGTTTTCAACACAATAAGCATTCAAACTTGGTTCCGACAGGTCTATTACAACCTCTAACATTACCAAACCAAATATGGAGGGTCTGTCAATGGATTTTGTAAAAGGCTTACCAAAATCAGCGGGGTATAGTTTCATTTTTATGGTGGTGGATTGCTTGAGCAAGGCAGTCCACTTTATTCCTTTGAAACACCTATTCACGGCAGGTTCAATGGCGGCAAATTTTATTCATGATGCGGTGTATTTTCATGGAATACCCCACACTATCATATCGTACATAGATAAGGTGTTCGTGAGCTTGTTTTGGAAGGAGATCTTTAAGCTTCAGGGTACCACTTTGAAAAGTATTACCGCCTACAATCCCCAAACGGATGGTCAGACGAAAGTAGTGAATAGAAGTTTGGAAACTTATTTGAGGGTTTTTTTGTCATCACAACCGTAAGAATGGGTGAAATGGATGCCTTGGGAAAAATATAATGGGTTTTGAGCATTCTAACACTCCTAAGCTGTACATGCAACCCTAAATACACTGGAACTATGTTTTCTCTATTATACATGCAAACTTGAACTTTCCAAGGTATTACCCTAACTAGCATACAAAACTTTGATACTTGGGTAATAAAACAAGTTAGATAACATACCTTTTCTTGTAGCTTGTTGGAAACCTCGAACCTTTTGCCTTTAAGAGCTTAGCACCAATAGTATGAATGCCTCAAGTGGAATCACAACACATCTAGAACAAAGGATAAATTGAGAAGAGATTCCTTGCACACACAAATCGGCCAGCCCTCTAGTATTCCACTTAAGTGCCAATTTCATGAGCTAGAGGAATTCTTATATAGTGTGGAAAACTAGGGTTACACCATGTAAACCCTAATGACTTTCCATATCCCTCGTGCTCCATGGGTTAAAACCTCCATGGAGCATCCATGGGTTACCACATTGGTTTAGCCCAACATGAAGAACTATGGATCATTGTAACACCATGATTTCCAAAAACAAAATTTTCATTTAAATAATCAATTTAATATTAAAAACACTCGTTAAAATCTTATTCACATTCGAATTACAAAACATAGTTTCATTTTCATTATAATAGAAGACCAGGATCCTCCAAAACACAACTCTTTCTTCGGTGTGTACAATCGAACCGTTGCCATCCCGCGTCACTGTAAGAACCTGAAACAACATAACATAAACAACGTAAGCACGAAGCTTAGTGAGTTCCCCAATATACCTTACGCACATACGCCTTCCGGCCCGGACCTTTCGGTCCACATAACATTGCCTTCCGGCCCGGACCTTTCGGTCCACATAACATTGCCTTCCGGCCCGGATCTTTCGATCCATGTGTCTCAGGGGACTTCCGTCCCTGCTGGGTAAACCTTCCGGCCTTACCCACGCCGACCTTCTGGTCCATCACACATCATATCGCCTTCCGGCCCATAACATATTCGCCTTCCGGCCCATAACATACATAGCACATATAACATATAACATACCACATATAGCATACATATCACATATCATATCCGACCTTCCGGTCACACAGTCAAACCCTTCCGGGCACAGTATAGTGAGAAGACTCACCTCGCGAACACTGGAAGATAGCAACTCCTACAATCCCTTGCACTTGATCCTTCGAGCTACAAGCTCCCTGTAACATCACATGTCCCTTATTAATACTTCTATCTTCCACGTTAACTGACCCTAAGAAGTCACACCAGTCAACTCTGGTCAACAGTCCATTGTCAGCTCGACTGGACTCGGCGAGTTCCCTGGCGACTCGGCGAGTCTGGTCGTCCTTCAATCCTCTAAGATTTCCCTTCTACTCGTCGAGTATCCTCTTTGACTCGACGAGTCACTCCTGGAAGAATCGCGGGGCCACCCCGACTCCACTCGCCGAGTCCGAAGAACAACTCGGCGAGTCCCAGTGAATCTTCAAGCTACTCGCCGAGTCTGATCATCCGACTCGGCGAGTCCACGCCATGCAGTCGATCAAACTGCTTCCTGAGATACATATTTTCCCGAAATACACACTCATGGGACTACTGGACCTCTAATCATCCTATTACTAGGGTATAAACTTTTGTATAACAACATAATAATCCATCAAATCACCAAATGGGTTTCATAAACCCTAATTCCATAACACATCAACATAGCAGAGGATAATTCGAGTTCTTACCTGAATAATGTATCCTCTGTGTCCCCAATCCTCAGGATGTGACTCCCTTGCTGCTCCTCTAGCCAATCCCTTCTCTTCCTTGCACAACAATTCTTCCAAGATCAACAATGGCCCTAAGACTTTGCTCCAGATGCACCCACTCGATTTAGGGTTCTTCCCAGAAGGCTAAACTGAACAATGACGGCCAATGAGTGCCTCTTATACGTCCCAAACCTGAACGGTTAGGGTTTCTGCTGAACAGCGTCGACTCGCCGAGTCCATACCTGGACTCGTCGAGTCCAGTCGCGAACCCGCGACCAAATCTGCGACCCTACTCGGCGAGTCTTGCTCCAACTCGCCGAGTCTCCCCTTTAAAACACCCCAAAATGCAATTTAACAATACTTGAGATTTTGGGCTGTTACAATTCTCCCCCACTAGAATTAGACTTCGCCCTCGAAGTCTCACTCTGAAAATAGCTCTGGCTGTTGCTCCCGCATCTCATGTTTCGGCTTCCCTAGACACTACCGATCTCTCCCGAGACCGCTACTGAACCAATACCAGAGGTACCTCCTTGTTCCTCAGAACCTTGATCTTCCGATCTCCGACGGCCACTGGCCTCTCGACGTAACACAGGCTCGCATCCACCCAATCGTTCTCTAGTAGAACCACTGCTGACTCATCCGCTATACACCTCTTCAACTGCGACACATACCAGTGCCATGGATCCGTCCCAATTCCGTTGACAGCTCCAAACGATAGGCCACCCTTCCTACCTTCGCACCTTCACGAAAAGACCCAACATACCGGGGCCCCCCATTTACCCCTCTTCCTAAATCGAAGCACCCCGTCAGAAATATGAAGTCGCTGACCTGAATCACATACTCGTAACGGCGTCTGCCTGCATAACTTTCCTGTTAACTCTAGACGATCACTAACTCTCTTTAACCTGCTGAGTCTGCTTTGCCAACTAAAGTACGAACTCTGAACTGCTCATCACTCTCTGTAATCGGAAATTACCCAAGATGCACTCTGCTCCAAATCTCAACGATCACTCAACCCATAAGGGTTAGGAAACCCTGAACCACCGCATCCCCGATCCAAAGCCCACCTTGCCCATTCCGGACTGACTGAGAGATCCGTCCTCCCTCTCAGATCAACTCTCACAAGTTCCCTCTTGCCATCACATACACCTACTGAACTAGTCCCAGCACCCGCAGGTGGAAAGACCCGATACACTGATGATATCCTCGAACATCTCCCAAGATGAACCACTACATCCACCCTACACTCTGATCAGATTCACACTGAGAATTTAAAATTTTCTCTCTCCATGCATCCCTTCTGAGCCTCAACAGACATCCCAACCGGATGGGTTCCTACTCCACTGCCGCGAACACGACGCTCAAAACCATACTCGAAATACTCTAACCATAACTCTGCTCTGCAGCTTTCACTTTCGTGAACTTGCACCCCTTCGGAGTTACATATCCTCCTCTTTTCCTTTTCCACGGAACTCTCTTGAACATAATGCCACTCCAGCCGGTGCCACGGTGCTCGCCCCAAGCGACACCACCCTGTTTGCGTAACTGCTATTCACATACTCTGGTTCTCATTGCAGGGGCTCTCAATCCCATGCACTCTCTTCACTCATCGAAATCACTGCCTCAGCTAAACAAGATCAATAACCCGGGGCCAGACCTTCCAATGCAATCACACTGCAACATACGCGATCCGCAAATCTCGAGCTAATCCAGCAATACCAACAGAGTCTCCAGTATGACTGGACCGACTCTCATAACACATACTAGCCACTCGAGGCTATATCTCTGTGGGTCCGTACACCCAAACTCTGCGAACCCTCAGGTTCTAACTCTGGGAACCTTCCGGTTCCAGCTCTAGAAATATGCACATCATAATCCCGTGGGATTAATGCAGTACAACCCATCACGTACCTCAAACGTATCAATACTCTGATCGCGAAATTCCGATTACTTACTCAAGCTTGATCCCGACCTCCTCTCAGGCCTCCACAATCAAATGCCCTAGGTCTGTATCTCGCCCCGCATACTCAACACTCGCTCTCGTCGGCCTATACTTTGCGCTGACAAACACTGCTGAATCCCAACAGCTAAGCACCCTTACATACTCATCGATCTCCCGGAGAATTTTACAATTCTCCCCCACTAAAGCACTGACTAACTGCCACCGATCGTCATTAACGACCTTGCAGAACAATCCTGTACAAAGAGAACAATTACACACTGACTGCTTCCCACAAGCACAAGCAACCCTCAGCAAAACACACCTCCTCCCTGATCAACCCACTCACAAGAATCTAGTCCTTCAATCATCCACTCCCCGACTGTAGATGCTACCCGACTATCAACCCAGTGCCGCATCTCCACTAACAACCCCCACGAACGATAACCAACTGAATTCTCAACAATAACCCATAACCAAACTCACAATCTGCCCAAAGGATGAACACCACATCGAAAACCGCACAAGACTACTGACACTCAAACACCAATTATAACCATACCCAACCATCAGGGAATAACGAATGCCAAAGCGAAAACCTGAAGCACCAATCCATAACCATGCCAGACCCGCGAAACAACGAATACCACATCGAAATCCATACAAGATACCAGCACAAACAATACGACAAATCAATGCCAGACAATTAAGACATCATGAAAGCATCATACACGCAGCTGTCTCCGGCACTGCTCCGTCTCCCCCTGTCGCACGCAGATAAACACGACCCTGAGCCCTCTGGGGCTCCGCTTCATCCTGTCCTCCTCAAATCCCAAATTGGCACTGACTGCCGACAATCCCGTGCACCATGCCCCTCCTTTCCGCACTTGCGGCATGCACCACTGAGCCAACAAGCTCCGGTGCCATCTCTCTCACACTTCCCACAAGTGTGACCGCTCCGATCCCCCATTCTAACGTCTACGGTCATGGACCGTTTCGGCGCCGACTGCGACTGCATCGGGGCCTGCCTCATCTCACGCAACTGCAACTCGACCTCTAACTCACGCCACATGGCGGCCTCCTGCGATACCAACACGGTCTCGCGCCTCTGCGCAGACACGAACTGTCTGATACCCCCCCCCCCTTGAGCATGCTCGGATATCGGGACATCTAAGCCTGCTCCGAAGCGAACTCAGAGCAAAACATCGCCCTCTCAATAAACATCCCGGTGCTCTCAGTCACCGACTCTAAATCCTGCTTCAGCTTAAGGAACTTCCGAGCCAATTTCCCCTTTTCATCCCGCGGAACATAGCGAGCACTGAACATCCCTCTGAATTGATCCCATGAAACCGCAGCCCTCTGCGCATCGGAAAATGACCTCGTGGTCAATCTCCACCAATCCTTCGCCCCGAGCCTCAACAGGTTCAGAGCACACCCCACCCTCTGATCAGCAGGGCATAAACTCGTGGAGAAACACCCCTCCATGTCAGATAACCATCTCATAGCAACAATCGAGTCCTGAACTCCATCGAATGTGGGAGGCTTCGCATAATAGAAGTCCCGATACTGAAAACCCCGACTAGCCCCTTTCTTTGCCGTTGCTACAGCCGCTGTAACCGCCGCGGCAGCCGTCTCTGCGAAAGCCGCATATCGCTCATCAAACTACTTCAATCATAGTGGTCCTGATCGACCCAAACAATTCTGGCGACTCAGCCCGCAACAATGCAGCAACCTCATCACGCAGGATCTCGCGAATCCTCGCATCCCGCTCGCTCGTGCTCGTCCGATCGATAACCGGATAACAAGATAGCCACAAGCATCATCCACTACGAACCATGGTACTCATCCCATGACGTCCCTTCTCAACATGCTTCGGTGTATGGTACCTGAACCATAGCACCACTCCTCAATCTGCTCCAAGGTATAGTACTCGAACCACAACATCTATCTCAATCCGTTCCGATGTATGGTGCCCTGACCATAACATTACTCTGTATCCGCTCCGATGTATGGTATTCGAACCATAACATCACTCCTCAATCTGTTCCTTAGGACCTTCAGAATGCCCCCTGTATCAAGTATGGGTCCTCTGCTTTCAGTAGTACGGGCCCATACTACCTGCCACATCTACCCATACTTTCCACACGGACCATCCCAGAGTTCCTAAGTAGCTGATAAACCTGCTCTTTCACCCATCTCATCGCGCGTGCTCGCTTTCCAGCGAAATCTTCTACTCTACCCGCGCACTCATCTGGCTAGGTTTACTCCCTAGTCCCTTCCGCCGTCCTCCCACTTCTTTGCTATCAGCTGCTGAAGAGTTCCTAATGATGCCAGCCCTCTACCTCCTGAGTATCGTCATACTCACTTAGTAGCTAACTCCCATCATCGACAACTCCACAAAGCACAAAGCAAGCAGCATTCGAGCATTGAAGCATACATAGGACTCCCCATCTGTGGTAGCTCCACCTTCTCGGCTCATCCTCGGAAGTACCTCTGTACCCCGTAGCTTTACCCCGTGTGCGTTCCAACTGGATACTCTCACTCATCACATACACACAAAAGCATAACGCACATATAACAGCAAACCCTAGACTAAGGCATCACAAATCAGGCCACTCTAGTCCTAAGATGTGAAATACCTAGCCTGTCTCTAGCATGCAATAATATCTCATAAAGTGCATAATAGATATTTCATAATACAAAAGTAAGGGTATTTTGGGAAATCACCGTGTGGCTCTGGCTGATTGTACACACTGCTCTTTCTTGCTTTCTCTTTGAACTCTTATTCACTTTTAGAAAACCATTTATTTGGAAAACTTTTTCTTACTTCCTCAGTTTGAGTCCAGATTTACCCGT
The DNA here is from genome assembly GCF_051521515.1 of Lactuca serriola. Lineage (NCBI taxonomy): Eukaryota > Viridiplantae > Streptophyta > Magnoliopsida > Asterales > Asteraceae > Lactuca > Lactuca serriola. The sequence goes on along the minus strand of NC_136416.1, from coordinate 159,320,425 downwards.
AGGCGCGTCCGAATCCCTCAAACCAAGGCTCTGATACCAATTTGTAACACCATGATTTCCAAAAACAAAATTTTCATTTAAATAATCAATTTAATATTAAAAACACTCGTTAAAATCTTATTCACATTCGAATTACAAAACATAGTTTCATTTTCATTATAATAGAAGACCAGGATCCTCCAAAACACAACTCTTTCTTCGGTGTGTACAATCGAACCGTTGCCATCCCGCGTCACTGTAAGAACCTGAAACAACATAACATAAACAACGTAAGCACGAAGCTTAGTGAGTTCCCCAATATACCTTACGCACATACGCCTTCCGGCCCGGACCTTTCGGTCCACATAACATTGCCTTCCGGCCCGGACCTTTCGGTCCACATAACATTGCCTTCCGGCCCGGATCTTTCGATCCATGTGTCTCAGGGGACTTCCGTCCCTGCTGGGTAAACCTTCCGGCCTTACCCACGCCGACCTTCCGGTCCATCACACATCATATCGCCTTCCGGCCCATAACATATTCGCCTTCCGGCCCATAACATACATAGCACATATAACATATAACATACCACATATGGCATACATATCACATATCATATCCGACCTTCCGGTCACACAGTCAAACCCTTCCGGGCACAGTATAGTGAGAAGACTCACCTCGCGAACACTGGAAGATAGCAACTCCTACAATCCCTTGCACTTGATCCTCCGAGCTACAAGCTCCCTGTAACGTCATATGTCCCTTATTAATACTTCTATCTTCCACGTTAACTGACCCTAAGAAGTCACACCAGTCAACTCTGGTCAACAGTCCATTGTCAGCTCGACTGGACTCGGCGAGTTCCCTGGCGACTCGGCGAGTCTGGTCGTCCTTCAATCCTCTAAGATTTCCCTTCTACTCGTCGAGTATCCTCTTTGACTCGACGAGTCACTCCTGGAAGAATCGCGGGGCCACCCCGACTCCACTCGCCGAGTCCGAAGAACAACTCGGCGAGTCCCAGTGAATCTTCAAGCTACTCGCCGAGTCTGATCATCCGACTCGGCGAGTCCACGCCATGCAGTCGATCAAACTGCTTCCTGAGATACATATTTTCCCGAAATACACACTCATGGGACTACTGGACCTCTAATCATCCTATTACTAGGGTATAAACTTTTGTATAACAACATAATAATCCATCAAATCACCAAATGGGTTTCATAAACCCTAATTCCATAACACATCAACATAGCAGAGGATAATTCGAGTTCTTACCTGAATAATGTATCCTCTGTGTCCCCAATCCTCAGGATGTGACTCCCTTGCTGCTCCTCTAGCCAATCCCTTCTCTTCCTTGCACAACAATTCTTCCAAGATCAACAATGGCCCTAAGACTTTGCTCCAGATGCACCCACTCGATTTAGGGTTCTTCCCAGAAGGCTAAACTGAACAATGACGGCCAATGAGTGCCTCTTATACGTCCCAAACCTGAACGGTTAGGGTTTCTGCTGAACAGCGTCGACTCGCCGAGTCCATACCTGGACTCGTCGAGTCCAGTCGCGAACCCGCGACCAAATCTGCGACCCTACTCGGAGAGTCTTGCTCCAACTCGCCGAGTCTCCCCTTTAAAACACCCTAAAATGCAATTTAACAATACTTGAGATTTTGGGCTGTTACAATCATAAGCCCACTTTATAAGAATGAATGATTTACCAAATCAATCCCTAATATTTAATTAGTCTCTTTTGATCCCAAAATTAATTCAAAATTAATTCTTGATCAATACTGATTAACTAATATGATTACATATTAATATATTATAAATTATAATATATTAATAAACCATAAATAACTTCTTTTCAAAAGTCATTCCTATCAAATTGTCATGATGATATGCAACCCAAATAGACCATGCTACTCTCGGGTCAAGTACATACCAATTATAGTTATGGACTTAGAAACTAATCCAACAGTCTCCTCATTATCATTTTCATGAGTCAGAGAGAAACCTTATGACACTTAGATTTTATGGTGTATGTGTTCCTATCCATGTGAATTTGTCATAACCATAATCACAAGACAAGGTTAGTGACAAATCCATACTCATATGGACTGAACTTGTTCAATCTTAATTTCTTGCCACTTGGCAGCATAAGGGCCTACCATTGCTTCCAAGTAGTTATCCAAATAACTGAGAACTCATAGAACCCACATGCATAGTCAACTTTAACTAGAATGGACATAAAAGCAAAAATATGTCAACACTATAGGTTACAAACCTCAAGTCGTGTGCTAGTGTTTAACAATAGGTTTATTCTTGATTAGTTCTTGAACCTTTCAAGATCTTTAAGACTCCCACTGACCTCTTGACATATAAGATTCTCTTGTCATGATCCATTCCTTAACAAACAAATTTTCAAGAGATAGTGTGGATTCTTATCAAGATTAACACCTCACACAATTGGCCTTAGTTGGTCTTTGTTTTATCCAAAACATCACAACTTACCAATTTCAAATGTACAAGAGTAAAAAAAACATATTACTCTATATTTGATAAGTGTTATCTACCTTCTTAATTTAATATCACTCAACACATAATCTTGGAGTATGACTCTAAGACTTGTTTTTGGAACGAAGTATGACTCATCTTCTTGATTTAACCATTTCAACAATTCAGGATTCCTCTTATTAGCCATACAAGTGCACTATGGTGTCCTTAGAGGATCAATTGTGATATGGTTTTACATAATCATTAAGATGATCATAAAACATGATACTAAAGTACTCTCCCAACTTTTTAGATTGGAGAAACTTTTATCTTTCTGCCTAATTTGGTTCTTCTTATTTGTCCTGCCATACATTGAAACTTTTCTAATGTTCCATAATTATACTTAAACTTGTAAGCATAACCATGCTTACTAAACTTTAGTAAATCATGACGAATAGTCGTATCGATCTTTGTGGTGGATCTTGATCAGCGCACACCTAGTATACCCGATCCCATAGTCCTTCACTTGAATCACATATACATGTGAACAAGGAATTAGTGTTAATTTGCCAAAGATGAAAATTCTCATTCATCATACAATAAACTTTAGTAAATCATGACGAATAGTCTAATTGAAACTTGGGTGATGAGAATTTTTACCTATTTGGAAAATACCTGACACTACCACAAACGAAAGATCAAATTCATATTGCTAACATAAGAACATACAAACATCAATTTTCACAAATGTCATTGTAAGGAGATAAAAAAATAAAAACAAAATTTTATTTATTTATAAAATGCGGAAAAACTTTTCCTTACAATGCAATTACAAATGAAAACTATGTTATTACATATTTCCTAGCAATCTATCATAACTCCTAAGCAGCAGCTTAAAAATCGGATCTTCAAACAATACGATTGAAATCCATCTTCACGACCAGATTCAACATTCTCTTCCTTTAAGCTTCCTTCTCTCTGCATGATCCTAAAAAACATTAAAATGCAACATTTTCACATCATGTATTAAGAATCAGCAATTAGGAAATTAACAGAGTCAGACAGTAGACTTACCTGAAGTAGAGTCAAACTTTTCGATTCTACCTTTTCTCATTTCAGGTAGTCAGGGCAGCTTCGCAACCAATGTCCCTTCTCTTGGCAATAGAAACATATAGACTCTTTGGGAATGGTACATGGGACAATCTCATACTTAGCCTTTCTCTTTCCCTTGGAAAGAGAAATCTTTTCTGGACTTCCAATGTTTCCATTGTCAATGTCCATGGAAGTTTGGGGAGTGAATCTTCCAATCAAATTTGCTTTTCCAGTGCGCCAAATCATTGTTGATTCAGCAGCAACAAGCAAATAGGTATGATAAAAAAGGGTCATGTCGTGGTCTGTCACATAGTAGTCCTTAATGAACTCACTATATGAATCGGGAAGTGATTGAAGAACCCAGTAAACCATCAACTTCCTCGAGACAACGACACCCAATACATTCAGCTTATCAGTATGTGACTTCATCTCCAAGACGTGAGTACACACAAGTCTTCCATCTAGATGTTTCGTTGCAGGTAGGGCTTGAGTGATCTTAAAATTTTCAATTCCTTGAACTTGTGGGTTAGGGAGAATTATTGGAGGAGGTGGAGGAAGTGAAGTATGACTTCCACGATCCAACCGCGGGACATCATCTTCAAGAGGAAAGCTTGTTCCAAAGGATTTGGGAAGACCACAATTGTCTGAACTAGACATCTACAATGGGAGAAATTCAAGTTAGTTGATTTAGTCCTTAATATAACACCCAAATGAAATATTAAGGCTAGGACCCAACATAATATTATACAATTTGGAAGAGGGATGCTGTAATCCAAACTGCAAAAGTATTTGAAGGTAGGTAAATGACAATTTACCAATTTCCACCACAAAAAACGAAAAAGAATTTTAGGTGTTAAGTGAATTGAAACTCCTAGATCCTTTGAGATTCATTGAACAATTCAATGGCATGTTTAAATCCCGATTGTGCCCTTCAAGTTTGTGACTGGGATGTCGAGGATCACAAACAAGGTGTGAATAAACATGCAAATTAGCTTGGTACACCCAATGTTACAACCACCTAATCAATGTGTCGGTTAACCGCACACGCTCCATTGATCTATGACTAACATCAAGCTACCCTTTGTCACACACTGTCAGTCCAGATTAGTGTGTCGGTTAACCACACACGCTCCACTAACGACTTAACCAGGTGCAAAGTGCAATTTCATGGGTTAGCACGATATTCACATTTTCCTAAGTAACTATGATTTGGGAATTTATAAGTGTTTAGTTACTTTATATTTATCATCATACTTCTAATGAAAGGATAATTAGAGTCCTATCCTACCCATTTGGCTAACGACCCTCCAGCAGTCAAGGAAACGGTGGGTGACAGTGGACACCCATTAAACTGTCATTTTATAGGCAATAACCTTATACCCCCCTTATAGACCAGCTTCGTGAATGAGGCCTACTAACGGTAACACTGAATTTACTCTTATACATATCTATTAAACCTATAATAGTATAATAGTATAAGAGTAGAATTTTAAACTTTAAAATTCTAGGGTTTGGAATTAAATGTTTCAAAAGTTAGACTTTTAAATTTACAAATTCCAAAACTTGAGGGAAAGTTTTGTAACTTTCAAAACTTTTTGGAATCCATGACTTGTGAGTTTAATAAAGATTTTATGAAAAGACTCTTGACAATCCATAACTTAAGGAAAAATTATGGAGTTCATAAAAATATTTATGGAAAAAGACTCTTCAAGTTCATAACCTATAAGTTTAATGATCTCTTTAAAAGAAAAACTTTTCATTTTCCATAACTTGAGGACAAGTTATGGAATTCATCAAAACATTTAGATCAACTAATGTAACTTACAAAAACGAACAATTTTGTCTATGATCTAAATCAAACTCATAAGAACAAGACAATTCATATCAAACAAATTTTATGTAATTAGCCTAACCATATAAACAAATACAAAACATGAAACTTTAACAATTATCTTATAAATTGGATAAGCATGATCATTACCACATTAAAAACGGGTTCATAAGTTCAAAAACAGCTTAGGGTAATGATCCTAGTCCAATTCTAGCCAAAAACATCGAAAAACTGCATTCTGGAGCACTAACTCGTCGAGTGTAGGAGTTGACTCGACCAGTTGAATGAATTTGTGCTTGGACTCGGCGAGTCCACTGTCCAGAAAGCTGAAATTTGACATTTAAAGCATTTCCAAGCAAGTGGAATCAAGTATAACTGAAAACAAACCTAGGCTCTGCTACCACTGATGGGTTTTGAGCATTGTAACACTCCTAAGCTGTACACGCAACCCTAAATACATTGGATCTATGTTTTCTCTATTATACATGAAAACTTGAACTTTCCAATGTATTACCCTAACTAGCATACAAAACTTTGATACTTGGGTAATAAAACAAGTTAGATAACATACATTTTTTTGTAGCTTGTTGGAAACCTCGAACCTTTTGCCTTTAAGAGCTTAGCACCAATAGTATGAATGCCTCTAGTGGAATCACAACACATCTAAAACAAAGGATAAATTGAGAAGAGATTCCTTGCACACACAAATCGGCCAGCCCTCTAGTATTCCACTTAAGTGCCAATTTCATGAGCTAGAGGAATTCTTATATAGTGTGGAAAACTAGGGTTACACCATGTAAACCCTAATGACTTTCCATATCCCTCATGCTCCATGGGTTAAAACCTCCATGGAGCATCCATGGGTTACCACATGGGTTTAGCCCAACATGAAGAACTATGGATCATAAGCCCACTTTATAAAAATGAATGATTTACCAAATCAACCCCATATATTTAATTAGTCTCTTTTGATCACAAAATTAATTCCAAATTAATTATTGATCAATACTGATTAAATAATATTATTTCATATTAATATATTAGAACTTATAATATATTAATAAACCATAAATAACTTCTCCTCAAAATTCCATCCAATCAAATTGTCCTAATGATATGCAACATAAATGGACCATGCTACTCTCGGGTCAAATACATATCAATTATAGTTATGGACTTAAACACTAATCCAACAAAATATTGTACGTCGTATCATTCGTCGATTCGTATAACCCCGTTTAAGTTGTTGTGTGGATGAGACCCTCTGAAATTAGTTTCTTATGATGGGGATTAGCTGTTACATTTATGGTGGATGAATCCTTGAGTCAGAGGGATCAATTTCTCATGGAACTTAAGGGTTGTTTGCTTTGGGCCCAATAGCTCATGAAGGCTCAAGCGGATGGGAAATGGCATGAAGTAGAGTATGAGGTGGGGGATTATGTGTATCTGAAGCTCTGACCATACTGATGGATCACTGTGGGGCACAAACAAAACGAAAAGTTAGCTCCGCATTTTTATGGGCCTTTTGAGATATTGGAGACAGTCGGAAAGGTGGCTTACAAAATTAGAGGTTGTTTCTTTTTTTAGAAAGACAAAATTGCAAGAAAGGTCCCTATGGTATGTCAAAACTAGCAAGTTTGGTACAAACAAGTTTGGACTCGCAAGGATGGTCCAAAAGTTTCATTTTGTTGTGATTTGGTCCATTTTGTTTTGATTTTTTTATAAAATGATGATTTTGCCTTTGGTATTTTCTTTTTTCAGTTTTTTTATTAAAAAAAATCTAAAAAGAAAAGAAAAAAGAAAATACTCATCTCTTTCTTTCTCTCTCTCTCTCTCTCCTCTCTCTCTCTCTCTTGTTTTGACCTCTGGTGAAGGAAGGGAATGAGGAACCGACGATTTCACAGTTTCTCACTCTTATCCTATCGAATCACCACCCCAAACACCCTCAATTGCTGCTATTCTTGATTCCCCTCTCCCTCTTTTCTTCCTTGATTCACTAGATAAACAAAACAGAAGGAAGAAGGTTGTTGCCTTCATTCCAGCCACCCCTCCTCCTGTTGTTGAGAAATCCCACGAAACCCCCACCTACTGTCGTTTCCGTTCTCATTCTTCTTTTTTTAGTTAGATCGAGAACTGATGGTGCACTCCATTGGTCGACTGTTGTTGTTGTTTCCTTTTTCGGTTCGATTGCTGTTGGAGACGAGGTCGAAAAAAGGATCGCTGGAAAAACAGGCTCCCTTCTTCGTGATTCCCCAACCACCATCGATCCACCTTTGTTGTTGCTTCCGATCGTGTTCTCCTTCTCGATTCACTGTAACGAGATGTTCAAATCTCGACGACGGCTTCGTTCTTCAATTAGGGTTTTCGTCTTCGTTCTTTAGTTAGGGTTTTCTGCTTTAGACCCGTTCATCAATCTGTAGATTTGTTGGGTTCTTGAGTTCTAAAAAATGTTTTTTGTTGTTGGAATCGGGTTAGAAAACACACACATAGAAATGTTTTTGTTCCTGAAGTTATCGATTCTACTGTGCTCTTGATGTTGTGTGTATGAGAGAGATGGAGTGTATTGAGTATTTTTGATTTCCAGATCACAAGAACACACGCATGTTGTAGTTTTATCTCCAAATCGAATTTTTGAAAATCGGAGCATCAAATAAATGGATTTGCAACACACACACAAGGTGACAAGAACACATACAAGAAATCTAGAACATGAACACATACATATACAAGATCTAAACTCAAGAACTTAGATTTCTAATTTTTTGTAAGCAAAGAAATGGATTGGGTTACCGAAGGAAAAGGCGATGTGGGAAAAGTGTGACTTCATCAAAAATCAGTTTCTGGAGCATCACCTTGAGGACAAGGTGATTTTTCAAGGCATGAGTGTTGATATGAATCGTCCTGAAAAATGGTCTAAAGTGCATCAAATGAGAGGGAAGAAAGTATCATGGGGTGTTTAGTCTTTTTTTTTTTGGCTTTAGTAGTTTTTAATTCTTTTTTATAATTATTTGGTTGGATATTGGTGACATATTTTGGAAGTCATAGTTTTCGGCTAGGGTAGGGTTAGGAGGGCGTCACCTGCCTGTCGGCGTGTTGAAAATTTATTCTTTTTCTTATTTTGTGTGGAGATTCCTGAGTTCACTTCATATCATAAGGCTAAAGAACGTAGTGTCGCCCTTACCATATATAGTCTTTTCCATTGAGAGAGAGAGAGAGAGAGAGAGAGAGAGAGAGAGAGAGAGAGAGAGAGAGAGAGAGTATCATGGCAATCCATTGCCGATTTTTCTTCTAATGTCGTTCATACCATGGACAAGGCATGATGTTCACCAGAATAAAATATGACAGGTTCATTCTTACCACACCCTACACCGTATATTCCAATTGGCCTAGTAGAATGCAAATGGGTTTGCTTGATCCTTCTTTTTCATAATTCATCAAATAATTTCCCCAGAATTTAATCTCAAACGTCAAGTCTAAAAGGGATTAAAATGTATTAATACTCAAAGAGGAAGCCATTAATTATCAGCTCTCCGCAACTAAAAACTCAACACCAAAGTTGATCAAACAAACATCTTCGATTTTAAGCATGCTCTTCAGCAATCTTAACAGCTTACTATAAGAAACTAGTTACGCTTACACACATTGAAAATCCAGAAAAACAGTAAGAAATACATTAAACTTATAGTAGTAACCAAAAAGTGCGACCCTGGTCCACCAAATCCATTTAGCTTCCTATGTGCCATGATCATATCATCAAGCACTCCCCTTGTTAGCAACACATTACATTGATGCTAATTTTCAAAATTTGAATTAGATCTCATACTATACTCAGCAACAAGCTTTGCAAACGAAGACGATTTATCTTCCAGCAACTTTGTTGGAGAATCATATTCATCAATCAGACCTTGTTCTAGAACCAAAACCATGTCACTATCAAGCACAGAAGTGATACGATGAGCAATCATTATCACTGTGGAATCTGTAAAGTGGCGTGCAAGTGTTTGCTGAATCATTCCATCAGTTGCTGTGTCAACTGATGCAGTAGCCTCATCAAGAACCAAGACTTTGGTTTTCTTGAGTAGCACACGCCCTAGACACACCAGCTGCCTTTGACCCACACTCCAGTTCTCTCCATTCTCAGTCACTATAACATTTTATATCAAAACTGTTAGTTAGATACATAGAGTCCAAGATTTTTTGGAGCTTTTAGAAAGAGAAGGTAGACTCCAACAGTCTAACATATACCTGATGAGTCAAGCTTCCCTTCCTTGCTCCTCACTTCATCTCCAAGCTGGCACTTATCAAGAGCCTGAAGTAACAAACATTGTTAGATTCTACTTCCATTCTAGCATTACAAAACGTTTGAATGCAGTGAAATTTATGTTTGTAGTTAATTGCTACCTCCCAAATCTTATCATCTGTATACTCTTCAAGGGGATCCAAGTTGCTTCGAATAGTTCCTTCAAACATGGTAGGATCTTGAGGAATTATGCTCAACTTTGAACGAAGATCATGAAGTCCGATTGTTGATATGTTAATTCCATCTATGAGAATCTCTCCAGCTGCGGGGTCCACAAGGCGGAAGAGTGTTTGTATCAGAGTTGACTTCCCACTACCCGTTCTTCCCACAATCCCAGTCTTCATTCCTCCCTTGAAAGTGCATGTAAGACCTCGCAACACAAGTGGCATATGTGGTGCATATCGAACCTTTAAGAAGAAATAGAAACTTATGAGGACTTAAGTTGGCAAAGTACAAAAGTCAAGGACCAAAGCCATGCATAGAAACTTAGGAGGACTTAAGTTACCCAAACAAAAAAGTCAGGGACCAAAACCATGACAAGCTAAATACTTAAAAATAAGCACGAAACGTTAAAAAAATTATGCCGAAACATACACAAATCCGAATTTATACCGACACATACATAAAAAAACAAGTTTTTTTTTTTATAAATTAACAAACGAAAGTTCTAAATTTACGTTGAAACGTTGACCATGTCGTATTTTACCGACATATATATAAAAATAAACACGTAATAAATTAATTTTTTTGAACTTAAAAAGTTTTATAATGTTCAAAGCCAAGGGGTTAAAGTGATATTTTAAAAAGTCAAGGGGTTGTAACTGTAGGAGAATCAGATTATGTATACTATAGGGGTAAACATGAAAGTTTAGAAAATGGAGGGGATGAAAGTGAAATATTAGAAAGTTGAAAGTTGAATGGGTAAAAATGACATTTTAAAATGTAGAGGGGTGCAAAATAGAGGGGGTGAAATGGACATTTTAGAAAGTTCAAACTTGAGGGAGTAAAATTGACATTTTACAAAGTATAAGGGTGGAAAATGTTGTTTTACAAAGTAGAGGGGTGGAAAATAAAAAATATACAAAGTAGAAAAAGGTTATAACCAAAGTGGAAAACTCCACTAAATATTTGGAACATATATATTAGACAACTGTAATAAACATTTATTTATTTAATTAAATACCTCTAGATGACGGATGTCAACTTCTCCTTGTGATGGCCATTGATCATCAGGCCTATTTGATTCTATAACAAGAGGAGGTTCACTAGGGATAGAAGAATACTGAAATATTCTTTCAACCGAAATAATTTTGTTTTCAAGATTTGTAAGTGTCCAAACTACCCATCCATTTAACGTGTTCAAAGTAAGCCCATAAGTAGCAGCCAATCCCGCAATACCTTCAGAAATATACAAAAAAAAAAAAAAATCCCATCAGTCATGATTCATGAATTCTTTGTTATCATATGTGACATGAAAGGACTTACTAGGATCAATAGTTCCTTCGGGAATAGAAACCAAGAAAATTAGAAACACAGCAAAAGTTAAAGTCGACAGCATGTCCAAACGTATGCCTAACCATTCCATGGCTGCAGCAGCATGAAACTTTGGCCTTGCAAAATCATCATTCAGTTTCAGATTCGTGTCTTGAAATCTTCCTTGTTGATCAAAGCTTCTGATTGTAGTTGATCCTGATATTGTTTCAGCAAAGTTTTGTATCACAGGGCCTTTACAAACTCCAACTAAACGTGCCATTTCTCTTGCTGAAGGCAAGTAATATTGCTGTAACCAGATGCACATTACACCCACAGGAATGAATATAATGATCACTTGCCAAGCTGCTTGTGACATAACTGCAATGATGCCAAGAAGTTGAATGATAGCAAATACAAAGGATCCAACTTGGTAAGGGATTTGCATGTCCACTGCACTTTGATCTGTAGATGCCTATTTATAGAAACCAACATTAAAAAAAATGATAGATTGAGAATTTGAGAATTTGAGAAGATGTTGTTGACTTACTCTATTGAGTATTCGTCCACTTGGAGTAGAGTCAAAGAAAGACATGGGAGAACGAAATATTGACAAGTGCATTTTGTGGAAGAGAATAGTGGCTGCTTTATAAGCAACAGTTGCTAGAAGTAAGCCTCTTGCTAATATGCACAATGCGCATCCAACTGCTAAAATTACATACACCATGATTAGAGTTGATCCATTAACAGGAGCTGGATCACTTTCTGAAACTGGAGAACCCCAAGCCATCCAGTAATTGCTTCCAATTTGAAGAATTTGGAATACAATTTGTGCTAAAACTATAAATGGCGCAAGCGCTCCTCCATAAGCAGTTGTTATGTACTTCCAGTAGACTGAAAACCCTACTTTTCCTTTTTCTCGTTCTTCTTCTTGAACAAGCTGTGCTTTTGAACCTGAAATATCGTCTGTTTTACTATTTTGAGTTTCGTTTGTGATCTTCTTGGAAATCGTGGTTCCTTGTTGAACATTTGCCTCCATGGAATCGATTGCTGATAATGCGTCTTTGTGTGCACCTACGAGGTCCATAAATTCGCTTCCTGAATTGAGGATATCGTTGTACTTTCCGGCTTGTGTGATTCTTCCATCTTTCAAAACCTAATTGTGATGTTAATTATATGGAGTGAGCTTCAATAATTGTTCATAGGTAAAACGAAATTAAAATCAAAGAGTTAGACAACTCACCAGAATCAGATCCGCAGCAGGTAGGAACTCGATTTGATGTGTAATGTAAATCACTGTCTTCGACTCCAGAAATTGCAACATGCATTCCTATCATACAAAAACACCGAATTCACATTCAAATGATGTGACTGAATATTTGGTTCAAAACTGTTGAAATATTGCTTACTTTGAAAAGATGACTTCCAGTATGAGCATCAACTGCACTGAATGGATCATCAAAAAGATATATATCAGCATCTTGATAAAGAGCTCTTGCAATCTGAATCCTCTGCTTCTGACCTCCACTCAAATTAATCCCTCTCTCACCAATAACCGTTTGATCACCAAAAGACAAGATTTCAAGATCTTTCTTCAAAGAACATGCTTCAAGAACCTTATCATACTTCTCTCTATCCATCTCTCTACCAAACAAAATATTATCTTCAATCTTTCCACTTTGTATCCATGGTGATTGAGCCACATACGCCTTTGTCCCTTCAACTTTCACACTTCCAGATATCTTCGACACTTCTCCCAAAATACAAGAAAGTAAGCTTGATTTCCCTGAGCCAACAGTTCCACAAACAGCAACTCTCATGCCATGATTCACTCTAATGTTTATATCTTTCAGTGTGAGATTAGAAGAGGAAGCATTTGCATCCCATGCGAAGTTTCCATTGATTATCTCAACTGCCACGTCAGAACTGCCAGGTGGCACCTTATCTATCGCGTTGGAATCTATGTCTGTGAGGCGAAGGTATGTGGCAATTCGGTCAAGTGAGACTTTAGTTTGGAAAAACACTGAGATTGAATCGGGAAGATTGTAGATAGGCTCTTGAAGTATTTTGAATGTGGCTAATGCAGAAAGTACTTTCCCTGATTCAAGTGGAATCCCAAAAAATAGACACGTGGCAAAAGTGACCACAGCTACAACAATAGGAGCACCCCAGAATATGAAAGAAGTTAGGGATAAAGTGTACATGTATTTCTTCAACGCGTTTTCTTCTTCATCACGAAGTTTAATGATTTTTGAAAGAAACTTCATCTCCCAACCTTGAAGTTTAAGAATCCTCATGTTTCTCAAGATTTCGGATGTTGCTTTCATTCTCTTATCTTTAGATTTCATCAAGTCATCTTGAAGCTTTTCTTGTATGTTCCCTAGTGGAAGATTTGCTAACAACACAACTATTGTAGCAACTAATGAAGCAATTGCAGCAAGTCCTAAATTTTTATATAAAAGTGCTAAAGCAACACCTACTTGGATAAGAACTAACCAAAAATCATGCATATACCATGCGTAATCACCTACTCTTTCAGCATCAACAGCCATGAAGTTGATGATTTCTCCGCTTGAGTTCCCTTGCTTTGACTGGCCGGAAATGGTCAAACCCTTTTGGTAAATCATGGCGACGATTGCTGACCTGGCACGAATTCCGGCTTGTTGGAGCTTGAAATACCAGTGTCTTTGTGTGAAACACCCCACCATTTTTGAAACGAAAAATGCAGCGACTAAAACAAAACCTTGGTTTTTGTAAGCTTTGTGTCCATTAAGGTATTGAACGAATTCGTCTATGAGGTAAGGGCCAACAAAACTAGTTAACGAAGATGCTAAACCAAGGAATCCAGTGATTACAACTTCTTTCCATACGATGTAAAATAAAGCTTTTGTGAGACCGAATGTCGTGATTTGGTGATTCTCATCGTTTAAAGACTCGATTTTTTGTAATAAAATAGGAAAGACTTGTTTCACGCTATCGATATCTGCTAGCTGTGGGACGTCTTCAAGGTCTAATGGTTTTTTATTTCCTTTCGCGATTATCGCACTCATCCAAGAAAATGTCAGCAGACTAAAGAAACTTGCGTTTTCGTAAGTTGATGGAATCTCAACCCTAACTCTATCGCTGCTAGAATTCAAAAGGGGTTCTTCAAGATTGTGATTTTGACCTTCTTCTTCGCGATTGTGAGACAACCCCACGAAACAGAGAAACAAACCCAGGAGACTAGACACGGAATCGGACAGGATGAACATGGAAGGTGGATTATGGGTTCTTTTGTAATTGATGTAATCTACCACAAGGGAATAACAAGAAACTGTAAAGAAAAACACCCACCAAACCCTTAAGACCAATGGGTACTTTGAAGATTGTGTCGACGAATTCGAGACGAGTGTGTGCAAATACACAGAAACGAAGGACCAAATAAGTGTTCCAAGAACAGCATGCAAAAGGGTGACAATCTTTTCATCAGACCAGCCATTTCTATACCAATAAAAATTGTTCAAGAAACACAAAACTAGGTTGAAGAGTGAAAGAAGAAGAGAACAAAACAGAGTTTGTTTGAGAAACAAATACCCAGAACTCTGTTTTGCAACCACAGTTTGATCAATTTTGAATCTTTTCCATACACAAGAGATTGATATGAAAAGCAAGAACAGAAATTGTATGGAGGCAAAACACCGATGTAAGAAAATGGGGTTTAACAAGAAATCGGTAGGAGTGTTCATCGAGGAATTGTAAAACATACCAAATCTTGAGACATTTTGAAGCTCCATTGATTATCGAGTGTGTATTGAAAGATGTTCTTGTTTTTGCTGTTTTTGGTCACCACTCACTCGTCTAACAGTGGCTGATAAAGCAAGAGTGGTGATGGGTTTTGGGGTTTATGGGTCTTCGTTTTATAGTCTTTTTTCCATGAAGAAAGGGAAGGTGGAGAGAGTCAAAGATGGGTTTATTGAAAAAATAACGTGGAGGCCAAGAATTAGGGAGACGAAGACAACAACATTAGAGACAATTGCGTTGTGTGGAATTCCGAGTTGGAGATTTAAATTTTGTATTTCGAAAGATTCTTTAGGTAATATCTTGGAAGAAGATAACAATGAAGCATCAAACTAGAATTTTTGTTGTTACAGTTTATTAATTAATAATTACTCTGTTGGCTTGTTCCATTTCTATAGAACAAAAGTTAAAAGATATAATATAAGAAATTAAATTGTCTTATTTTTTAGGCTTAAAAATATTCTACTCTCTATAATAATCTATAATAAGCATTGTCATTTTATGATTATTTTAATTTTCTAACTAGATTATGACCCGCGTAAAACGCGGAGAATATATATATATATATATATATATATATATATATATATATATATATATATATAAAGATATAAAAAAAGTTGGCACTATAAAAAAAATAAAGTAATAGAAACAAATTTAATGTTATTGATAGCATTGAAATATCTGAAAAAAAAAACAATGAAACATTTGAATATCTATAATCGTTGAAAGATCTCTTTGTAGACATAACTTTTTGTTTTATTAGTTGGACGACCCTCGTCATATATGAGTACTTTCAGTCCTTTTTCACTTGTGACACGAGAAACAAAAAACATATAACTGACAATGAGTGAAGACGAACCTACGCAAGTATAATCCAACATTTGATAATTATTGTAATTGACTTTTGTTAATGGCCATAACAAAATAAACAACTATGGGGAATTGCCTCCACTAAATACGGAATGAGATTCTTTTATTAGACGGAGTTAACTTCATGCAATGTATATAAGTAGTCTCATTGAAGAATCTAGCATATATGATTCAGGCTTCAATAACATGTCTTCCAATCCTAATAATATGTAACCTAGTACCATTGCATGGTCCATTGGTTTGTTCGATATTACAAAGTAACATGACTGGAACACCTATTTTTAGTGTAAGTTTATGGTTGGAAATTCTAGACGCCTTAAAACCATTCAACACAACTGAAGAGTAGATTGATTCCTCAAAAAAATCTGGTAACTTTATCTCACATAAAGAGTTTGAACTCATATATGTTTTCCCTTCATCTTTCATCAATCCTAAAATGTAGTCATTGGTAGCATCGAATTCTTCATTTGTAGGTACCAAAATAGCTTTATCTTGAAAATATAATGGATCATCAAGATGGTTTTTAAATGATGGATAAATGGTGGATACAATTGAATGAATATGGTCACCTGTAGAGCGAACAACAACATCTTCTGGAATTCAACTTCAACTTCACCATCATTAGGGCCACTAGTATTACCTTCAATGGTTTTAAGAATCCACTCATCAAATGCTTTTGTCTCATTCAAATCATTAGTTAGACAACCAAACTAAAGCCTCATGTTTGCGGTTAAACGTAAAACTGTACATTCACGCCATAATTGAACAAGGGGAAGCTAAACAATTTATGATATACCTAAATAATCAAATGCATATCAAACTCGATAACATTAATTGACAATGTTCAAGGTTTAACGTTGGAAGTTTGATGTACAATTTAGGAATTGATTTTAGATTTATTACAGTTCAAAGTTCATTGTCTGTTTTGGATGATTACTCAAATTACATTGTTAATCTCAGTGGGGGTCACTAATATGGTTGATGATCTGATCTTGGTCGATGTGATGTGTTCTTCTCAGTCATGAAATCAATGTGGATAGTCCGCAGACCATGTGTCGAGTAACACCTAAGTGAAACATTTTAACACATTTAGAACAACATAAATCCATTAACTTGCATGGGATAGTTGGGTAGGGTCAATCAACTATTATAGGAAGACCTTATTACAATAACTTAAGAACATTAGGTTATGAATATGCAACATTGTTTTGTATATTGATCACATTCTTTCTGGTAAAAAAATCCTTCAAATGTTTCCTGGTAATGATCATTAGAAAGTACAAAACATGTCAAATAACATTTTAGCTTTATTACATCTCGAAGTTATTTCATATGCTATTTTGAGAGCATCTAAATGGTGTGTAAGCTACTAAAATGACTAAAGATTTTGAATAAACTGGGTTAGTCAAAACTGGGTTTTTTTTCTTGTTCGGGTTGTCATATCAGGATTTTATCCTTTTCCAAAAAGATTTCTCCACATATGTTCATCAAGGTAGGCATTCAAGGAATCTACCTGCAGTTAAATAATTCCAAAAAAGGTATTTTTTAAAAGTACGATGCTATTAATGATTTTTTTTTTGCAAAGTTCAATGCTATTAATGAAATTCGCTTCCAAAACATTGTCCTACAAATGAGCTTCAATGTTGGAAAACATGAAAAGTTTCAATATCATTTAAAAATATTCTAAAATAATATATTTTTTAAGTACAATGCCGTTAATAAACTTTTTTTTTTGCAAATTTCAATACTAAAAACAAATTTTCCCTAGAAAATTGTCATATTAATGACCTACTAATTAACATTTAAATTTATATATTACATAAATTGTCATATTAAACATTTCCATCAATACCCAAAAAGGCATATAAATCATGCCTCATTCTGTAATTAATTTCAATGCCCCACAATGTGGAATCCTCTCAGTGGCAGCATTTCAGAACTCAAACCACAATGGATAATCAATATGAAGAGTAGCTGTAATAAAAAAATACTAATTGTCACCATCTTATACAAATATTATAGATTATTGGGGTGTTAGATAGCGTAATAACTTGCCAACAAAAAAAATACCAACACCTTGTAGACATCACCTGTACAACATTTAATAAATATACAAAAAAACATTGTATAAAATAAACTATGGTTATGATATCTCTTCTAGGGTACATATGATGATTGAAATTAATACCAACAAAAATCTTCAATATTTAAGTGGCTCTAAATACAATTACCCTCCAGTTTTTGGGCCCTTGACTTCACCCCACTCCCAAGCAGAAACAGTCCCTCAAATACTTTAAAAAAAACTTGAAATATTAAAATATACACACAAAAATATGAAAATGGTAAAATGAACTTTCAAATATAACAACAATATTTTATAGACAATACTACAAACAAGTTAGAAACATGCAAATAGAGATGGAAGAACATCATTATTATATTAACACCATACACTCATTTAGTCTTATCTTTCCTCTTCCCTTATAGGAGTTTATAAAACATTTTCTATTGTATGATGGATTTCTAAATTACTTTTTTTGAGATATGTGAGATTGCAAAGAATGGAACAACAAAGAAATGGAATGGATAGGTAATCGTAAAAGCAAGATAATGAAATAAGTAATTCCATTCCAGAAACATATTTGTGAGGCATGGAATGGAACAATGAAAATTTCATACGATTTTTATGTTATATATCGCAATTTAAATTATAAAGATAATCCTTCACATATCTTTGTTTAGTTATTATTATGTAATTAAAAATGGTTTATATTGCAACTTTTATACTAATAT
This sequence comes from Lactuca serriola, assembly GCF_051521515.1. Taxonomy (NCBI): domain Eukaryota; kingdom Viridiplantae; phylum Streptophyta; class Magnoliopsida; order Asterales; family Asteraceae; genus Lactuca; species Lactuca serriola. The sequence goes on along the minus strand of NC_136416.1, from coordinate 159,301,822 downwards.
CTTCTCTTATTTCTGAGAAAACCTTGATACTCACAATGTTACCAACCCTATTTTCAAGAGTGCAGGGTGAACCCATTTATCATTGAGAAAGTAAACTCAATAAGAAGATTCAAACAAATTAAACGAAGGAATAAGGTTGTGCAAGGTTCTTACTATGCTTCTCGGCATGCCCAGAAAACACAAGTTAACCAAAAAAAACCTGCTAATTAACCAAAATTAATCAATCCCAAACATTTTCCAATAATATTTATCGATGTAATCTGTTTACATGGTATACTAAAACTTTGTCTTTTTTTTGCTATTGAATCTAAAAGATGTTTTTTTATAATATTAATAAAGGATAAGTAATAACTTATTTCTGAGAGCCCACTTTGTATTTTTAAAGATGTTTTTTTACAATAAATCAAACCACATATCACTAGTGGGTTTTGCTAAGTTGTAGAATATGTGGATCACTCAATGGTATGAGGGTTTAAATTTCATCTCCAAATCTAGGAAGGGGTCGAATGGGTAAAACATTATAGATATTGACTCGAGTATATCTTCCATTCACGACCTGGTAAGCCACAAAAAATCATTGACTAAATGAATGTACAAAAATATAAAATAAAAAAGAAAATCGACATATACAAATTTACTACCTAGTGGACATATCTTCCAAATTGAAGCAATGGATGAGAGGTAGTGTGTTGTTGTGTCCATCATTTTGCTCTCCAGATATCTATAACTTAAAAAATCAAAATCAACAATATAGATCATAAGAATAAAAATAGAAGCAAATTAAAAAAATGTAACCATTATGGATTTAAACTTAAATCGGAAGGTTTTATAGATTGGAACTTCATAGTTGAAACAGAATAAAAGAAACATAATCCAAAACGTACTCAAAATCGATCTAAAGTACGACCAAATTAAATTAGAATCCAAAGAAATTTATCTTTATATCATTCCTCCTTCTTTAATAATGATTGAACACAAGACTAGTCTACACAGATCGAAGCCGACATATATTCTATTTCTTCTTTCCCCATTTTCTTCCTCTCTACAAAACTTAGGTTAGATAAATTATGTAAAAAAAAAAAAGGGAGAGAGTGTAGGGGTACTGGTAATGAGGGATGGGACGGGACATTTTTCATTTTATTTTTGGTGAGATTTAATTGTCATTAATAGAATTCCCAATTTAATTCTTTTTATTTTTGGTGAGATTTAATTGTTATTAATAGAATTCCTAATTTAATTCATTTTATTTTTGGTGATATTTGATTGTGATTAATAGACTTCCTAATTTAAAACGTAATATATGTTTTATAAAATTTGTGGACAAAAATAAAAGGGTTGACAAAGATGATGTCAGCAAATAATCCAATGGTGGAAAATATAAGATTGAAATGCAATCAATGACCCTGATTTCTTCAAGTTAGAATTAAAGGTTCTCTTTTAATAATATTTAGAGATATATTAGAGATATATCAAATAAAATAAAATTAAATCATGGAATGAAGTAAGAACACGAACTAATTATATATATATATATATATATATATATATATATATATATATATATATATATATATATATATATATATAATGCGACCTAGTCTCTGACCACCTAAGCTGTTAGTAAGGATCGTCGGAGGGAAACCTGAAAGGTCACAAGGAAAGGAAACCGTCAACCACTCTCCGGGGGGAGGTCCCCGAAAAACGCTCTGACGGTCAAGTCGGTAGGATGGATGAATGTGAGGGTCAAGGACCGGAGAATAATAGCTTACCCATCAAGGCAGGGCGATGGTCCTTTTATACTGAGGATCCTCCTCGATCCGTACGAGGGACAAGGACTGCGATTCCGGCAAGATATGTCACCTTATAGGTGGATTGTGTTCCTCGTAGTGTCAGAACCAACGATTGGTTCAAGCGATAATGCTCTGGATGTGCTCCTTGTCGCCTGGAGCCGTTATCCTTAGACTGTAGCGAAGGACAACGTGTGGCATCCCCATTTTCACTTCTAGAAAAAACCGATTTTGTTTATAATTTATAAAAATCAGAGTACCTCTTTTAATAAAAATGTTACGGAATTTGTTCCCAGTAAAACATGATAAATACATTATCAAAGCATTTTCGAAGAAAAATATTTTTATTCATTTTAAAACATTTGAGATGTCATCGTCAATACAGAAACATAAGCATAAACAGAACTTACATTCATTATCACTAGTGATATATATCTCCTTAATCTCTTAGTGTAATGTGACTTCATATCAACACTTGTGATATAAATAAACTGAGTGGGTCAGGTTGGGAAACCTAGTGAGTACATAGGGTTTTCAACCCATAGTAAATAAGTTTATCAACTTTATCAAACCAAACAAACCCGATTACCCGTTCCTGTTATCCTTACTTTACGTCCCTAAAACATCTAACACAAGGGACCTAGTCTAAGGACTTTCATCAGGGTGACAACACATGCTTCGGGGGTTCTTCAGCAATTCATGTCAAATAAGGCAACCATGTGGGGGATGGAGTACTGCTGGTGAGCACACAGTTCAAATAAACACCTATAGTTTGCGAGCCTGCTAGCGTTCCACTGGACTGCCTAGAATAGTCTGTGGTCGTCATCTATACTCCGCTAGATGATTGGATCATCAAAAACATCTATATCGAGGCCTCTCCTTATTTTATTTTGTCACACAGCAACTAATACATCTACCCATGTTTTACCTAACACATTTTGTAGATATAAAATACATATACAATTTAAATCATTTAAAACATGTATAAGAATCTTTCATCCAACATAGATAGCAAGTATTCAAACAATATGCACACATAGCACGTAATTTATATAAAATACATCATATTTATGTGTAAGATGAAAGGGACCATGCACTCACTTGAAAAGGTGGTGACTCGACACTCGGACAACACTTCGTTACTCTTAACACAATTTTCCTTTTGACAGAACCTAGTATCATTACCACTAGAGTTTAGTCTAATATTCACCGAAACTAATTAATAGTCTTGTTATTATTACTATTATATAAGCACGAAACAATATTTCTCAACCACTATATACAGACAGGGGCCAAACATAAAACACCAGAGGGCAGGACCATTTTGGCATATAACACTTATGAAATCCAACAACCATATGCAGCCCTTTAAACCAGATTCCCCATACCACGAGTGTTTAAAAAGATATTATAACGACTCTTATATAACTCATAATAATAGCTCAAATACTTATTATAAGGCCCTAATAACATTACAATATTAAAACGTAAGATATACTAACGATATGGTAGGCGTAGTTCACTTACAGCGGGTTTTTTTTCGCAAAACCGGACTTCGTTGGAGCAACGTTTCTGAACCGAAAGTCTCTTTTTCTCAAGGCTTCAGGAGCCTCGGGATTCCTTTGGGTGCTAGGGGGTTTACCTAGACTTTGGGGGGTTGGGTTAGGGGGCTTAGAGAGAGAAAGTAGAGAGAGAGAGAAGATGGGAAGGTGTGGGAAATAGAGGAACCCAACACCTCTATTTATAGGCTGAATTCCTGATGGACTCGCCAAGTCGGTGCCACTTGTCAGCTTTCTGGTGGCCACGCGTGTGTGGTCTATATTGTGCCACGTCACCCGTTTTGCAGCAGCACCCTGCCGACTTCTAAACCCCGTAACTTTGGCATACGAGCTCCGTTTTCGACGTTCTTTTTATCCACGCGTAGGTAAAAATGAGATGTACAACTTTTATTTAGACTCTGTCGGCTAACTCTTGACTGATCTTAAATTTAACAGTAGGAGGAGAGTAGATTGTTAAATGACCGCGAAAAATTCGTAACTCCTTCATACGGACTCCGTTTTTGTCTGTCTTTTTATCGTTGAGTTACTATTAATAATATCTTCAAATCACATTTAGGTCTTGTAAGCCAAAAACCACTCGAACTAAAATTCGAGTTTCGGGTTGTGCACTACTAAGCCAAATTTTAGAAAATTCATAACTTCCTCATACGACGTCAGATTTGGGCGTTCTTTTTTTGTATGTTCTCAGTTTAATGTATACTACAAATTTTTTTAGATTAATAAGGCCAAAAAGTTCTCTATCGTAAATTCACTATTTACGTCTCCCGATGTCGTGCCGGTTCCGTCGCGAAACTTCGACGAGTCATAACTTCTTCGTTATAACTCGGATTTCAGCGTTCTTTATATGTACGGAACCCTTGTAACATATTCTACCATTTGGTTAAGATTATTCCTTATAAGTAGTATTCCATCAAAAACTCATGTTAGATGATCTTTGTCTCTAAAGTGACTAGCCCAGATTTACGGGCGTTACACAACGTTTAGCGAGGGCGGGCCTCTTGCGTGGTCGCCCCGATGGAGTCCCTAATAATCAGGATGGCCGAGTCAGGCTCGGTCGGGCCTCGTTGGGAATTCCTTGTCAAAGGCTCTCTTATTTCTGGCCCGCTTAGAGGGTCGTGTCATCAAGTCGCCCAATCCAGTAGTCATATCGTATGCTAGCTAGCTATAATGTTTTGGACTTAAGTGTCAGTATACGTGTCGTGTCCTCATTTGGTTGTCGCTTCATATTCGGTGATATGACCGCTCAACATGCGCGGCGGTTACGTCAGCCGTGTCAGGAGTTTTCGTAAATCCTGATCTTTTTCCCTTTATAGTTTGTGAGCAGATTTTCCCTAGTTTCTACCTTCTTCTCTCGTTTCCTTCTCCTTTTCTTCTTTTCTTATATCTCCTTTATGGCTTCTTCCATGAGTTTGATCCCCAGTTCCTCCGAATTCACCACTCTTCAGGAGGCTTATAGCCTTACTCCGGCCGACGAAGTGGAGTTTCTGGCTGCTGGAGTTGTGATCGCTTTACCGCTGCCTAGGAAGGTGGGTGTTTATCAAAAAACCTTCGATGTCGGCCTCCGTCTTCCACTAACCGGTTTCCAAGAGCAAATACTCTAGCGCAATGGATGCAGTGTTCAGATGTTGACCCTGGTGTTGTCCACAAGATAGTAGCTTTTAAGATGATAAGTCGAGATAATGGCATCGTTCCTGACTACTTCGTCTTAAAGTTCTATTTCCGGTTTGCTGCTACTAATGACAAGTACACTTTTTCTGCTCATCGGGGTGGTCATAATCTTGTCCTTAACAGCAAACCACCAAAGAATTGGCAGGACAAGTGGTTATGGGTCAACTGGGAACTGTTTGGCCGGGAATACCATCAGTGAATGCTTTGTCGGATGTTACTCCCAAGCTATTTCCTCATAACCAAGCGATTGTTGATTTATTGCACTCTTCAAGTGGACATTGATACAATGTCCGAGGTGTTACTTGTCGGGGTTGGAATGAGTCCTAGCTGGCATGCCCGGGGGGAGATGTCTGTCTTCTACACTGTCTCTAATGGTGAGTTGTTCTTGCTTCTCCTCTTCTCTCCCCCCCCCCCTTTTTTTACTGGTGTAGGGGATGTTTTATGCTTGTTCTTTCTACTTCCTCGTTTTATTATTATTTCTATTTTTTATTTGTCTTTGTTTTACAGGTACTGAATACTCTGTTTCCATGGACTCTATTTTGCGAAAACGGTATCAGGGGAAGTTGGAGCACCGGGTGGTACCTTTGTATGAGACTCAGCCTCCGCCCCATCACTTGAATTTCTCTGTTGCGGCATGAAAGACCCACACTTTCATATTTGACAATTGTTACTCTAAAACATGCTACATGCATATTCATAAAAACAAACAATATATTTACATTAATAAAGTGAATACAAACCGACTATTACAAAGTGTTATATATTACACAACTACCCATGATACTATAGTTTTATACATACGTGAGTACAAAATACAATAGTTTTAAACTATTCAAAATCTTCTATCAGTATATAACTATACTGGATGCTTATCTCCTGCAATTGTTAAACATTGAGAGGGTAAGCGGTAACGCTTAGTGAGTTCAATAGATACAAAATAACGTTATGTCGTATATATACTTCAATATGGCAGAAGCAAAGAGGAACAAGGAACAACAAAAGCATATGTGAATCATGTGACAAGCTTTCCATATTAATCAATGATTTTGTTTCAAAGATATAAAATTAATGAGACATAACAATTTTAATACTTGATATACATCAATAAAGCTTCGGCCCAAATGGCACTGAAGACATACACTTTCTGATTAAACATTTCAGTAGATTTCAGACTTTCAGCCCTGTCTAATCTTCTGCCAATGCCATAGAATAGAAGTCATTTTCTTACGAGACATGCTCTACATGGCCAGAGGCTACATACCAGTACCACCGTGAATCTAAGTCCTTTCGCTGATCACATGGTCAAAGGTATAAATTTGATATCATAAATAGCAGAAATAAAAACAACGGAAAAGCACATAGCACATATAACACATAACATACAATTGTTCCTATATATTGAACTTACCGTGAAAATACTGAAGGAATAAATGATAAATTGGGCAGCACTTTGACTCTAAATATGACTTTCTGTGATGAAACCGAGGATTTTAGTTGAAAACTGACCTTACTCGGGCAAAGTTTCGGCTAGAAAATATGATTTTCTTAGGAACTTTGGGGTGTCGGGACTTGCTTCGGGCGTCGGGTATGATACCGGAGCTTCGGGGGTGTTAGAGGGGCTTGAGAGAAGTTAGAGAGTGAAAGAGAGTGAGAATTTGTAACCTAAAACATGGCAGCCTCGCGTCTCTTTTATAGCTGGCCAAAGCCTTGGAGTACGCTGGGCGTACTTCGGTACGCAGAGCGTACACGGCGTGGCAGCTGCTCGGTTCCCGGACTCGGACGTGGCTGATACGTGGCTCGCATGTGAAGACCGACGACGTGGCTGATCCGAGACCCTGCAAGCACGAAGTATGTTGGGTGTACGAAGCGAAGTACACTAGGCGTACCCTTCGGATAATCCTTGGATTTTTTATTTATTTTTATTTAAAAACTTCAAAAATTCGTATCTTTTGCATACGAGCTCCGTTTTTGACGTTCTTTATATCCACACATAGGTGAGATTATACTCTACAACTTTCGTTTAGACTCCGTCGGCTAATTTTGACTTCATTTTTAATATTATATTTTTAACGGGCCGGGACATGAAAAGTCCGTTAAAAATTCATAACTTCTTCATATGACGTCTATTTTCTTCTGTCTTTTTACTGTTGAACTACAATCAAAGAGATCTTCGATTCTCATTTAGGTTGTGTCGGCTAAAACTCACTCGATCTTTATTTCGAGTTTTTTAGTTGTCTACTGCTATTCTTAAACTTATAAAAAATCATAACTTTCTCATACGAAGTCAGATTTGGACGTTCTTTTTATGAAAGTTCTCGGTTTAATAAATACTACAACTTTCATTTAGATTATATAGGCTAAAAATTAGTTTATCAAAAACTTCACTTTTTACGTCATTCGGCTTCGTGCCGGTTCTGTCGCGAGACTTCAAATAGTCATAACTTCTTTGTTATAACTCAGATTTCGATGAGGTTTTCGCCTAAATATTTATAACAGGATTCTCTACAATTTTTAATAATAAAATTTTACTTATTTCAGATTTTATATTTTCGTTAAATTTCAATATTAGATTGGAATCTCATAAGACTTCCAACATTTTCTGAGTGATTCTAAACATAGTTTTACTTTATTTCTAGTAAAAACTATCTGTTAGAACTCAATACTCAATATCACATAATATTTCATAATATTATTTATTACAAAAACACGCTTTCGAAACATGTATGTTACAAATACCTCATCCTTTTGAGGATTTCGTCCCCGAAATTACATCGATTAAAACAAATGGGGATATTTTGCTTTTATCTCATTCTTATTTTCCCAAGTATAATTTGGGCCTCGATAGTGTTTCCACTTGACAAGCAGCAACTCCAATTCTTTATTACGTAGCTCAGTCGTTCTTTCATTTACGATTTCTTCAGTTTCTTCTACATATGTTAACTTATTATCCAGTTTCACCTCGGATAACAGAACCGCTTCATCATATACGCTTAAACATTTTCGCAGATAGCTTACATGAAACACATCATGAAGACCTGCCAAATCTTCCGGTAATTCCAAGCGGTATGCTTGTTTACCAATCCTCTGTGTGATTTTGAAAGGACCAACAAATCTAGGACTTAGTTTTCCTTTCTTCCCAAATCGCATAAGGCCTTTCCACGAGGATACCTTCAACATTACGAAATCACCCACCTGGAATTCAATCAGTCGTCTCCTCTTTTCTACATAGGACTTCTGTCGATCCTGGGTCGCTTTCATTCTTTCTCATATGATTTGAATCTTGCCGGTGATGTCTTGAATCATTTCAGGGCCTCCAAGGATTTTCAGTCCTAAATCACGCCAACATAGTGGTGTACGACATTTACGACCATATAATGCTTCATATGGTAGCATCTTCATTGAAGCGTGGTAATTGTTATTATATGAAAATTCGACAAACGGTAAGTACTTGTCCCAGTTACCACCGAACTCCAAGACCCATGCACGAAGCATATCTTCTACTGTTTAGATTGTTCTCTCCGTCTGAATGGGGATGATAAGCTATGCTGAGAGCAACTCGAGATCTCAATTCACGTTGCATACTCGCCCAAAAATGAGAAGTGAAGCGAGTATCAAGATCAGAAATGATCTTTAGTGGCACACCATGTCTCGTAACAATTTCATCCAAGTATACTTGTGCATATTTCTCCATTGGAGCCATTTCACGCATGGCGAGAAAATGTGCACTCTTAGTCAGGCGGTCGACGATTACCCAAATTCCATCATGCTGTTTAGTAGTCTTTGGTAATAAAATCTAGGGACAGTTCTTCCCATTTCCATACAGGAACACTAGGACTTTCTGGGGTTCCATAAGGCTTTTGGTGCTCTGCTTTGACTTGTAAGCATACTAAGCATTCCTACACATATCTTCCAATGTCTCTCTTTAATCCAGGCCACTAGTAATCAGCTCTTACATCATAGTACATTTTACTTATACCAGGATGGATTGACAATTTAGACTTTTGGGCCTCATCCAAAATCTTCTGTCTTAATCCACCAATCTTTGGAATCCATAGCCAATTCTTAAATACCTTCAATCCCCGTGGATCATCAAGTAAAACATTAGTATAATGTATCATCCCTTCTTTCTTCACATTTTATGGCTTTAGGGCCTCTACTTTCCATTTCTCTAATTCATCAAGAATGGTGAACTTTATTGTAGTGTGAGTAATAGTATAACACATACTATTATGATAAACCTTTCTGCTAAGTGCATCAGCAACTACATTTGCCTTTCCAGGATGATACATGATTTCATAGTCATAATCTTTGATCAGCTCCGTGGCTCGTTGTTGCCTCATATTCAAAGTTTGCTGACTGAATATGTACTTGAGACTTTTGTGGTCGGTAAACAATTGACATTTTTTACCAAAAACATAATGCCTTCAAAGTTTTTAGGGAAAATACCACTGCATCAATTTCAAGATCATGAGTGGGATAATTCTTTTCATAATCTTTCAGTTGTCTTGAGGCATAGGTTATCACTTTACCACACTGCATCACCACAAAACCGAGTCCCAATCTTGAAGCATCTCTATATACGGAGAAATCATCATCACCTTCTTGAAGTGATAAGATTGGAGCATGAGTCAAAAGATCTTTTAGAGTTGAGAAAGCTTTTTCTTGGGCTTCACCCCATTTGAATTTCACTTCCTTCCGTGTAAGACTCGTGAGAGGTATGACTATACGAGAAAAGTCTTTAATAAATCTCCGATAATATCCCGCGAGACCCAATAAACTGAGAATTTCGGAAGCATTACGGGGCATTTCCCAATTTTGAATAGCTTCGATTTTAGTAGTATCTACAGATACACCATCACCAGAAATAACATGGCCGAGAAATTGAACTTGACGAAGCCAAAATTCACATTTCGGGAATTTAGCATATAGTTTCTCCTTTCGAAGAAGTTTTAACACGAATACGAACATCATGATAGCTTCAGATTTGGAATAGATTAGAATATCGTCAATGAATACAATGATAGATTTATCGAGCATTGGGCGGTATACCCGATTCATCATATCCATGAATACGGCAGAGGTATTTGTCAAACCGAACGACATGACAAGGAATTCATAATGTCCATATCGAGTACGAAAGGCAGCCTTCAGTACATCTTGCTCGTGTACTTTCAATTGATGATAGACAGATCTCAAATCAATCTTCAAGAAATAACTAACACCCTGAAGTTGATCGAACAAATCATCGATGCAAGGTAATGGGTACTTGTTCTTTATAGTCACCTTATTTAGCTCACGGTAATCAATACACATTCGCATTAATCCGTCCTTTTTGTTGACAAACAGTACTGGAGCACCCCAAGGAGAGGTACTTGGTTGAATGAAGCTGTAACACCCCAAAATACGACCCAAAAATTTTTGTTTAATCATTACTAAAATCATTAGATAAATACCATAAAATAAAAACCCATACGTTAATATCTCAAAACCCTAACAAAGTATCACGAGAAAACTGTATCAAGACTGTATCAAATCATATCTATGAAAAGCTAAATCAACTCCTAGGACAAAAACTGAAGCTGTGGTGTGTGCGATGCCATCATCCCGAGCTCTTCCCTTTACTTGTGGAAGTACCTGAAACCAAAACTGAAACTGTAAGCATGAAGATTAGTGAGCTCCCCCAAACTACCACATACCATACAATAACATATAAAACACATACTGGGCCTTGCCCACTGCATCGGACCGAAGTCTGGAACTAACCAGGGCCTTTCCCTATGCATCGGACCGAAGTCCGGAAACTGCATCGGACCGAAGTCCGGAACTGACTGAGACCTTGTCCCTTGCATCGAACTAAAGTCCGGAACTAACTGCATCGAACTGAAATCCGGAACTGACTGGGACCTTGTCCCCTGCATCGGACCGAAGTCCGGAAACTGACTGAGCATAACATAACATAGCATAAACATATCAACTAGCATAAGCACATATACTGCATACTGCATCGGACTGAAGTCCGGAACACATAACACAAAACATGCTTGAATCACAAAGACATCAAGAAATCTAACTATTGCATCGGACCGAGGTCTGGAACTACTGCTAACTAAACGGGTCGACATTGTGGCCGTAGACCCATTCCTACTGGAAGGAAAACTCACCTCGTAGTCTCGCTACTGAATGAACTGCTTTAGAATATGTCTGTTGCTGCTCCAGAACTACTGCTAACTAAACGGGCCGACATTGACCTGACTCGTCGAGTTGGGCCACCAACGCGTCGAGTCCCTACTCTCATTTCTCAATTCTGCTTACTTCTACTCTTCGAGTTTGGCATAGACTCGACGAGTTCCTCTTTAATACTAACACTTAGTCAATCTGCATCCGACTCGCTGAGTTGTATAAACAACTCGTCGAGTTCTCCTTCAACATATGAACACTCCGACTGTGACTCGCCGAGTTGTATGAACAACTCGCCGAGTCTGTTCTTGAGATATGAAGATTGCCTTGGACTCGCCGAGTCAGGGCATTGACTCGCCGAGTACCTCCATGAATGAGTCCGATCTCCGACTCACTGGGTCCACCAATAACTCACTGGTTCCAGTCGGCATAATACATGAAAGGGGGAAAACTCGGGAACTCGCGACTCGACTCGCCTAGTCTGAAGAACGACTCGCTTATTCGGTTGCATGCAACTTCTAAGCAGTTGATTATGCTCAAAACCAATGCATACAACTTATAGATATGGGTTCTTAAGGCTTGGTTACCACGTAAAGTTTCCAACTTTACATGTACATATGCATGAAAAGGAATTTAAAGGCTCAAAAGGCACTTAAAAGAGTAGATCTAGGGCTTTCATGCAAAATGGCTCCATAAGGTGTTAGATATAAGTTTTTGGAACTGAAACATGGCTAGATCCGAAGGCTATTCAACCTAATGCGATCTCTCTACTATAATCAAGCTAAGAATGGATAAAATGGCCTAAATGTGATTAATAATGGAGAATCAATCATAGAAACAGAAGGAATCCGATTAGTACCTTAATAAACTTTGTAGTGGGTGCAAGATCTTGGATCTCCTTCTACTCCTTTGGACCTAGCTTCTTTCTTCTCTTCAAAACTTCAAGATTCACACAAGAAATACTCAAAATGCTCAAGGAATGGTTAGGGTTTTCTAAATGATACTCTAAGGGTGAAGGAGGCGAGTTTGGGGCTCATAACATGATTTAAATAGGGTGCAAAACCCGTGGATCTAGGGTTTCTTCCAGACTGGCGGACTCGCCGAGTCCCGAATATGTTCTCGTCGAGTCGCCTACTTACACGTGCTCGAAAACCCGTCCCTACTCGATGAGTCGGGCTACTGACTCGTCGATTCCTTCTTGAAAACTCGAAAAAATAAACATTTAAATAACATACCAGAATTGGGTGTTACAGAAGCCTTCGTCAAGTAATTTCTGCAGTTGGATCATCATTTCTTTCATTTCAGAGCATTGGGCGGCATACCCGATTCATCATATCCATGAATACGGCAGGGGCATTTATCAAACTGAACGACATGACAAGGAATTCATAATGTCCATATCGAGTACAAAAGGCAGCCTTCGGTACATCTTGCTCGTGTACTTTCAATTGATGATAGCTAGATCTCAAATCAATCTTCGAGAAATAACTAACACCCTGAAGTTGATCGAACAAATCGTCGATGCGAGGTAGTGGGTACTTGTTCTTGATAGTCACCTTATTTAGCTCACGGTAATCAATACACATTTGCATTGATCCGTCCTTTTTCTTGACAAACAGTACTGGAGCACCCCAAGGAGAGGTACTCGGTCGAAAGAAGCCTTTGTCAAGTAATTCCTACAGTTGGATCATCATTTCTTTCATTTCAGCTGGCACAAGACGATAAGGAGTCTTTGCAATTGTAGCAACACCAGGTACAAGATCAATTCGGAATTCTACTTGCCTGTCAGGAGGAAGTCCAGGAAAATCATCGAGAAAAACATCAGGATATTCGTTAGCAATGGGAATATCATTTACATTTTTCTTCTCCTCTCTTGAGATATCAATTGTGTAGGCTAGATAGATACGGCACCCATTCGCTATGAATTTACGAGCTTTTAGAAAAGAGATTATTTTTAAGCTTCTTCGTTCACCGTAGACATAAATAGGATTCTCCTCTTCAATGGGAATGCGTACTATCTTTTCATAGCATAAGAGTTCTGTGTGGTTCTTTGACAACCAATCCATGCTGAGAATAATATCAAAGTTGGGCAAGGAGATAGGAATCAGGTTAACAAGGAAATTATAGCCTTCAATTTCTACTACACAATTCCTATAGATTTTATCAACAAGTAATGATATACTTCTCACAGTATCTATGTGAAATGGTTGCGCGAGTGCATAGCAAGCAGTTTGAAAAGTATGAGCAAATTCATGAGACATAAAAGAATTTGAGGCACCATAATCAAATAAGATGTGACCAAGTCTAGAGTTGACAAGAAATGTACCCGTCACAACATTCGAGTCCTTGTGTGCCTCTTCTGTGGTAATCTGGAATGCACGACCCTTAGCTTTTGGCACCTCTTCCTTTTTATCAGGAGTATTATTTGGTTGTTGAATGGTGTTTCCTTTATGTTGGTCTGTGGTGTGGTTCGATATGACCAGAGGACTTCTGGTAGCTCATCTACCTAATTACCCTTTGCTTTGCCCAACCGCTTTTTGATTCCCTGTACCAGCATCCTATTAGACACCTCTATTTGTCCATTGCCTTGGGGGTGCGCTATGGATGTGAACCTTTGTTCTATTCCTCTTTCGACACACCAATTTCTGAAAGGGTTCTCGGAAAACTGCAGCCCGTTGTCACTGACCAAGACTTTGGGTGTCCCAAACCTTGTTATAATGTTTTTCCACATGAACTTAATCATTTGTTTTCCAGTAATTCATGCATATGGTTCAACCTCTATCCATTTCGTGACATAGTCAACTGCCACGAGTAAGAACTTCACTTTCCCTGGTGCCTCTAGGAAAGGGTTGACGATGTCGATTCCCCACTGATAGAAAGGCCATGGACTAACTATACTTGTCAACTTGGTTGAGGGTACTCCTTGCGCCGGCGAGAAGGTTTGTCATTCCATGCACGTCCGAGTTAGTTCGATGACATCGTGATGTATGTCCGACCAATAGGGCCCCATGCGTAGTACTTTGATTTTGAGTGCCCGTGCTCCCTCGTGGGCCCCAACTGACCCTGTGTGGGCTTCTTTTAGGGCCTTTTCCTTGACTCGCCATCTATGCATTTAAGCCATGGGGCCGTGTGGCCTTTTCTATATAGCGCTCCTCCCAAGATCGCGTACTGGGGGCCCATATCCTTGTTTTTCATGCCTCTCCATGGTCGTCAGGAAGTATGCCATGTTGTAAGTAATCTATGATTGGCGTCATCCAGTTGGGTTGTGCCATAGACAGGGAATCAACTTGGCACTCATTGATGATCGTCTCCTTTAGCACCTCCACCAATACCTCCTTAGAGAGATGCCCAAAACATGTTGATGCGAGCTTGCTAAGGGCGTCCGCCCGTCTATTACTTCCCCTTGAGACTTGCTTTATGGTGAAACTCTTGAGCGGGCTTGTGATTCGCTAGAATGCTTTGACATATCTTTCCATTCGTTTATCCTTTACTTCAAACTCTCTAGTGACTTGGTTGGCCGCCATACGTGAGTCGGTCAAAGCTATGAACCTTTCCACCCCCATTTTTACTGCTAATCTGAGGTCGGATAATAGAGCTTCGTATTCAGCTTCATTGTTGGAGGTGTAAAAGTCGAATTGTCGAGCGTACGTGATTTCTTCTCCTGTGGGGCTGGTCAGGATTAATCCTACGCCCGAGCCTTCCTTGCTGGAAGCTCCATCCATGTAGAGGGTCCATTGTTGATCAGTCTTTTCTTCTGGGTATCTTTGTTGGGCCGTACTGGTCATTTCTTGTTGGAGTTCCCCCAGGATTTCCAATAGGAAACCTATCAAGGCCTGCCCTTTGATGCTCATCCTAGGATGGTAGCTGATGTCGTGCTCTCCTAGTTCTATAGCCTATTTTACGAGGTGTCCAAATGTCTCCGGTTTCAAGAGTACCTGCTTGATCGGGCAACTGGTTAATACCTTTATTTGATGGGCTTGGAAATACCAACAAAGTCACCGTGCCCCATAGATTAAAGCGAGCATCATCTTTTTGATGATTGGCTAGTTAATTTCTGGCCCCTGCAGGGCCCGACTCATGAAGCAGATTGGGAGTTGTCATCCTTGCCTTTCGACTACTAGCACTGATGAAATAACGTCCTTTGATGCTGATAGGTAGATTGGTAACGTCTCACCTGATACTGGGCTGGCTAAAGTAGGGAGCGTGTGTAATGCCTTTTTTATTTTCTGTAGCGCGGATTTGGCCTCTGGTGTCCATCGGAAGTGGTTCTTCTCTATGCATCCCTTGAGTGTGTGGAATAGGGGCATGGCTTTCTCAGCTGACTTAGAGATGAACCGATTGATCGATTTTAGTTTTCCATTCAACCCTTGGGCATCTCTTAGCGTGTTCAGCGAGGGTGTCTCTTCAAGCTCGCTGATTTTGGCTGGGCTTGGTTACATTCCTTCCTTCATCACGTAATATCCCACGAAATATCCTTCTTCTACCCCAAAAGTGCACTTTCTTGGGTTCAAATTCATCTTAGCTTTCTCCAAAGTTTGTAGTGTCTCCTCCACATCGCGTAGCAATCTCCGTTCTTCTAGGCTCTTGATGACCATTTCGTCAACATCAACTTCAATGTTTCTGCCGATTTGATTGGCAAACAGGGAGTCGACCAATCACTAGTAAGTTGCTCCCGTATTCTTTAATCTGAATAACATTTTTGTATAGCAGAAAGTGTTGTGATATGTGTAAAAGGTTGTTTTCTTTTCATCATTTTTGCTCATTAGGATTTGGTGATATCCCTTGTATGCATCCAAGAAGCATTTCCACTGGATACCCTGTTGGGATTCCACCTTCTGGTCTATCTCCAGTAGTGGGTAACAATCCTTGGGACAAGCTTTATTGAGATCCGAATAGTCGATACACATGCGTCGGCTACCATCATGCTTCTTCACCATTACTGGGTTGGCACTCCATGTGGGGAAAATCGATTCCCTAAGGATCCCAACACTGGTTAACTTGGACACTTCTGAATTAATTGTCTTGTTTCGATCTCCTCCATGGACTCGCTTCTTCTTCTTTACTTCTTTAGCCCCTGGTTTTATCATTAGCTTGTGTTATATGATCCCTTGGTCGACCCCCACCATGTATGTGGGTGTCGAGACGAACACATGTTTATATTTGTGTAATAGTTGAACTAAAACTTGCCTTGTTACCGTGGGGAGGATCATTCCCACATTTACTTGTTAGTCTGGGTAATCTCTGTTAATTACTTCCCCCCCCCACTCGACGAGTCTGACTTTGGTCTCTTGGCCTCGGCTGAGATGACTTTTGGTTGCATGATCTCGTAGCATTTGAGCTCCCTTGGAGGGGTGGTTAGGATTGTACCTAGGCCCCGGCTCGTGCTGAATTTCACTATTCTGTGGATTACCGACGAGATTGCTCCGAACTTTAGTAGGGCAGTCCGTCCTAATATGACATTGTGTTCGGATGGATGTCGTATGACCCTAAAATCTACAAGGACGGTTCGTTGCTTGGTCTTTTCTTTACTGGTTAATGTAAATGGTAAGTGAATCGTACCTAGGGGCCATGTGCTATGTTCTGTGACCCCTGTGAGCTGGACTGCAGTTGGCCTTAGTCCTTCCTTGCATGCGTCTGGTAGCAGCCGGAAGCAATGCTCATAGATGATGTTTGCAAAGCTTCCTGTGTCGACGCATACCCAGTGGATCATGATGTCTCGAATGGATCCCTGGATGGCAAGGGGGTTGTTCCCTTTCCAACCGGTTAGGCTTGGGTCGGTCAAAGAGAACATTAGCCCTTTCATGGTTTCCGTAATGCTGCATACGCCGGTCGTGTGTTCCGCTCTCTCCCTTTTATGGTGAATCGCGAGGATTTCTTGCCTATAATATGTTATTCCAGTGTCGTCTTTGGGATTCTCTGCATCGAATTTGGCTCGCAGACTCTTGGCGATTTCTGTCACATTTCCTTTCAATTGTTTCTCTTCCATTTCCCTTATTAAGACTGAACAGTTGACCGTATCGTGTGTCCTACTATTGTGGTATTCACAGTATCACGTCTTAGTGCCCTTTGCTGCTGGTTTTTCGGCGACAATGTAGAATTCTGCTCGTCTCCCCACCTCTCGTATTTGATGAAAGGTCTGAAACGTCCATGCGGTCGTCTATCACGTCTCGAGAACCTGCCTCCTCCCCGATAATCGTGGTGGGGAGTAGACTGGTGGTGTCGTTTCTCAGCTGAAGAGGACATGGTGTTGAGGTATGCTTGCTTCGACGCTTCGCCTTCTTCTTGGCGTAAGAATCGTTCCACTCGCTCCTTTGGTTCTGCTCTTGTCTGGGGTTTCTTGCCCATGAGTTTCTAAGATAGCGAACCTGGTAGTAATCCCCAAGTGAACGCTCCCACAATCAACCCCTCATCGTGTCCTAGGACGTCTAGTGTTGCCTTGGTGAATCTGGCGAAATAGTCCTTGACCGTTTCCCCCTCCCTTTGTTTACATCCAATAATGGAGTGACAATCACCTTTGTACTTCTGAAGTTGCACGAAGTTGGTTAGAAAAAGATAATTCAGTTGGCTAAAATTACGGATGTTGCCCAGGCACAGTGTCTTGAACCACATCCATGCGTTGCCGTCTAGGGTAGTGGGGAAATATGTGCACCAGAACCGTTCTTCTAGGTTGAGGGATGTCATGGTCCACTCGTATGTGTCAATGTGGCTATCTAGGTCTGTGGTGTCGTCGTACGTTTTGAGGTGGGGTAGTTTGGCGGTGTTAGGGATTTCGTATTCCAATAATTCTATGACGAACGACGACGTGACTCTTCGTGAAAGGCAATATTGGTTTGGTGTCCGTTGAGCAAAGTGGTACCCTGGTTGTTGATTGCCAAGAAGGGTTGTACTAGCATATTATTGTAGGCTGTAAGGTCTGGTGTTGATGGGCCATAGAAACTTGATGGCTGAAATGGGATAGGAAGCTTGTGAGCTATGGGTATTTGTTGGTAAGGCATGAATGGTGGTGCTGACATGGTGCCCGTCACCAATGGCGAGTGGTTTTGTGGTTGTGATATGATGCTTGGTCCGGTTATGGTGTTGTTCGTCGGTGTTGCATGTATGTATATGGGAAATTCATTTACCGATGGTGCTATAGGGGTTGTTTGTTGTAGGTCGTTAGCAGTTTGGGCGGATGGTGGTAAAGAGCTGTAGCCGGTGTTTTTAAATCCAATGGTGTTAGGAAAAAACGGTGACAGAGAAGGTACAATGTATGGATTGGGTACGCTGCTATTTGGGAATGGTGGAGGAGTTGCGTAAGTCAGCGTGGGTAGTGGTGTTTGGTGTTGGATTAGGTGTCTAAGCCCATAACTATAATAGGTATGTAGTTGACCCGAGAGTAGCATGGTCCTTTTGGGTTGCCTTCACCAATGCAACTTGATAGGATGGACTTTTGAGAATAAAGTTATTTGTAATTTGTTAATATATTATAAGTATAATATATTAATATGAAATCATATTATTTAATTAGTATTGACAAAGAATTAATTTGGAATTAATTTAGTTATCAAAAGAGACTAATTAAATATACAGGAACTGATTTGGTAAATCAATGATTCTTATAGTGTGGGCCAATGATCCATGGTTATTTAGGATCGGCTAAACCAACATGGATAGTCCATGGAGGTTTAACCCATGGACCCTAAGTAATATGAAGAGTCATAGTGCATTAGGGTTTGCATGGATGTAACCCTAGCACTTGTCACACTATAAAAGGAACTCCCTAGAGCTAAAATCGGTTGCCACATACATTCTTGGAGAGTGTGAATGGATTTTTTTGCGCAACAACTTATTCTCTCAAGCCTCCTTTTGCACTTGGTGTTTTTGACACATTAGAGGCATCACATTTGAGGTCCGAAAGCTTTTAAAGGCCACGAATTACAAGTCCTATTAAGAGGTAAGTTATCTAACTACTTATGTTGTTCAATTGTCAAATTGTATGATAGTTAGGATGTATGCTTTGGAAAATCAAATTGCATGTATAATTAGAGAAAACATAGATCCAAAGCATCTGGGTTGCATGTGCACCATAAGGTTGTTAGAGTGCTCAAAACCATTCAGTTGTATCAAAGCCTAAGATTGTTTTCTGTTATACTTGATGCTTATTAATTTTTTAAGTTGAAAATTTTGATTTTTCTGGCCTCTGATCGTCGAGTCCACTAGCTGACTCGATATGTCCACTCAGTAAAAGACCAACTCGATGAGTCAGGATCATGCACTCGTTGAGTTGATGGCTCTGGTTGCATAATTTCGAGTTTTTGGCCAGAATTGGGTTAGGATCATTACCACAAACTGTTTTTTGAAACATAAAATCTGTTTTCTTGAAATGGTAGTGATCATGCTCATCTAATTACAAGATAATTGTCAAAATTTCAAGTTTTGTATTAGTTTATATGATTAGGATAATTTCTTGAAAATGGTTGATATGAATTATCTTGACTTATGAGTTTAACTAGACCATAGATAAATTATTTGATTATTTTTTAATTAAAATATTGATCTAAATGCCTTTAATGAATTCCATAACTTGTCCTCAAGTTATGGAAACTGAAAAGTCTCATTTTAAAAGTCATTAAACTCATAAGTTATGGAAATGAAAAGTTTTGAAGATTTTCAATACTTGCCCTCGAGTTTTGGAATTTGTAAAGTCACACTTATGAATACTTCAATTCCAAAGCTTAGAATTTTAGAAGTATCAAATTCAACCCTTATACTATTATAATATTAAAAGTTTAATAATTATTTATATGTATAAGAAAATTCAGTATTACCGTTAGTAGGCCTCATTCACGAAACCTGTCTATAGGGGAGGTATAAGGTTATTGCCTATAAAATGGTGGTTTAATGGGTGTCCACTCTCACCCACCGCTTCCTTGACTGGTGGAGGGTCGTTAGCTGAACGGGTAGGATAGGACATTAATTCTCATTAAAAGTATAATGATAATTATAAAGTAACTATATGTTTTATTAATTCCCAATCTTAGTTACTTTAGGAAAAATGTGAAATTGATGCTAATCCATGCAATTTCACTTTGCACCTTGCCAAGTCGAACCGACACATCAACTTGGACTAGTAAGAGTGGGAAATGGTAGCTTGATGTTTTTCATAGATCAATGGAGCATGTGTGGTTAACTGACACATTGATTAGGTGATAAATGACATCGAGTGTACCAAGCACATTTGCATGGTTATTCACACCTTGTTTGTGATCATTGGTATCCCAGTCACAAACTTGAAGGGCATAATCAATATTTAAACATGCCATTGAAAAGTTTAATGAATCTCAAAGGAATCTAGGAATTTCAATCCAATTAAAACTTAATAATCAATTTTGTTTTTCATGGTGGAAATTGGTAAATCGTCATTTACCTACCTTCAAATATTTTGCAATTGGATTACAACATCCCTTTTCCAAATTGCAGAATATTGTGTTGGGTCCTAGCCTTAATATTTCATTTGGGTGTTATAGTAAGGAATCTTATCTAATCTAAACTTTGTCTTTCTTTTTTCAGATGTCTTCCAATGCTGCTTCTGGCTCAAACCCTACTGGCTCTTTCTCCCTAATGAACCTGTATGCGAGAGTTATCTTTGATGGTTCCAACTTCAATGAATGGATTAGGAACATCAGGATGGTTACTAGTTATAAGGACATGTAATATGTTCTCGACAAAGAGCTTAAGGAAATTGATGAGTCGTCAGCTACTTCTGAGGAGATTGTTGAGTATAGGACTCATTAGAAGGATGCCACCAAGGTGTCTTGTATCATGTTGGCTACTATGACAGCTGAACTCCAAAATTCCTATGAGGACTATTACCCTTTTGAGATGCACCAAGACCTGATGGAAAGATACCATCAGAGTGCTTGTCAAGAGAGGTATTAAATCATTACCTCCATGATAACAACAAAGATGAAGGATGGTGAATCCATCACGACCCACTTGTAGAAAATGCAAAGGTTTGTGTAGCGCTTGCTGAAGGTGAATGTGAACTTCGATGAAGAGTTGTCCAAAGATATCATTATACACTCTTTACCTCCATGTTATGATTAGTTCCGTATGACCTATCATATGAACAAGGAGGAGGTCACTCTTAGCAAGCTTCAATGGTGTTTTGAGGACTACTGAAAGTAGTCTCAAAGGTAAATCAGTTTTTTCTACTCCTACTGCTACTGCCCCTGTCTTGGCAATTGGACATAGGAAATGGAAGAAGTGGAAGGCTCCCTCTAAGAGCCGCAAGGGAAAGTCTCTTGATGGATCCTCTTCCAGTGGGACCAAAGCTGGTTCTGCTAATCCCTCTACCAAACCGAATGAAGCAGAGTGTTTCTATTGTCATGATAAAGGGCACTAGAAGTGAAGCTGCCCCAAATACTTGCAGGATGTCAAGGATGGGAAGGTTAAACCCACCCATGCATGTATTTATACTATTCTATCTAATAACTCATCACATTCTTGTTCTTTGGTCCTTGATGTAGGTTGTGGATTTCACATTTGTTCTGATTTGTAGGGACTAAAAGAAATAAGGATGTGGAGCACGGGAATATGAACTTGATCATAAGGAATAGAAAAATGTCGTCTGTCACCAAGATTGGAGTTTACTATTTATTACTTAGTAGTGGGTTTAAAATAGATTTGAATAATTGTTTCTACTCGTCTGATAGGGCGAGAAATATTATTTCCTTTCATGGTTTGTACAAACAAGGTTTTAGTTTTTCATTTGATAATGAAATTGGTGCTAGTAATGCTTCTTATAATAGTGTTTTTTATTTTAAAGCATTGCCTTGTAATGGTGTATATGAAACTGTGATGGTTGTAGACAACTTAGGAAATAATATGTTTCACATTGATTCTTCCAATATTTTGGATAAGGCATGCTTGTGACATTGTCGTCTTGGACATGTCAACGAGAAACGTATAGGCCAACTCCAAAAGGCTGGAGTCTTAAAGTCATTCGACTTAAGGTCGGATGCCACTTGCGAATCTTGTTTGCTTGGAAAGATGACCAAGTCACCCTTCACTGGTTCTTGTCAAAGGGGTGAAGATTTGTTGGATCTCATACACACCGATGTGTGTGGACCATTGAGAACCACCACAAGTGATGCTAACCGCTTCTATGTGACTTTTATTGATGATTGCAGCAGATATGGCTATATCTACTTAATCAAACATAAGTTAGAAACCTTTGAAAGATCCAAAGAGTTTAAACGAGAAGTGGAGAATTAATTGGGCAGGAAGATAAAGATGATCCGATCTGATTGGGGTAGTGAGTATCTTAGTATCGAGTTCCAAGACTATCTTAAGGAATGTGGGATTGTTTCACAATTGATGCCACCTAGGACACCACAGCTTAATGATGTAGCTGAGAGGCGTAATCGAACCTTGTTGGACATGGTTCGTTCCATGATGAGTCGAGCTTTGTTACCTATCTCATTCTGGGGGTATGCCTTAGACACTACCACCCATATCCTTAATCTAGTCCCAACTAAGAAGGTTGCCAAAACACCTCACAAGATGTGGACATGGAAGGTTCCCTCGTTAGCACACATCAAGGTTTGGGGTTGTGAGGCTTTCGTGAGATGCGAGACTCACGGAAAGCTCGAACCTTGTAGTGAGCGGTGTATTTTCATCGACTACCCACATAAATCCTTTGGACATCTCTTCTATAGACCGAGTGAAAATGTTGTCTAGGTTGCAAGGAGAGGAGTCTTTTGCGAGAGAGAACTCATAGGCCTAGGAGACAGTAGGAGGCAAATTGACCTTGAAGAGCTTCAAGAGTCAAGTGATGAAGGAACCTCAAACACTAATAATCAACCTAAGGAGTAAACTCCTATTAAACCGGTTGACGAGTCCGTACCTCTGAGGCACTCCAGTAGATTTAGTGTTCCACCTGTGTTATATGGTTTCTATATAACATCTGAGGGTGATATATTTATCATTGATAGCACACTGGTAAATTTGGATGAACCTAATAATTACAAGGAAGCCATGGCAGGCCCCGAGACTGCAAAGTGGGAAGAGGCTATGGACAGTGAGATTCCGTCCATGTATGACAATCAAGTTTGGAACTTGGTTGACAACGTACTGGGTCGTAAGACAGTCGGGTGCAAATGGATCTTCAAGAAGAAGACTGTCATGGATGGGAAAGTACACACATATAAGGTGCGACTGGTTGCGAAGGGCTTTACTCAAACTAATGGAGTTGACTATGATGAGACCTTGTCACTAGTAGCGAAGATTAAATATATTAGGGTTAAGTTAGCCATAACTGCATTTGATGACTATGAAATATGGCAAATGGATGTCAAAACCGCTTTCCTTAATGGGAAGTTGGCTGAAGATGTTTACATGAGTCAGCCGGAGGGTTTTGTCAAAGCAAAGTACCCCAATAGTGTGTGTAAGCTTGAGAAATCCATTTATGGATTGAAACAAGCATCTTGCAGATAGAATCTTTGTTTCGATGAGAAACTCAAAGAGTTTGGATTTTCAAGAAGCGAGGACGAATCCTATGTTTATGTGAAGGCTAGTGGGAGTACAATTAGCTTTCTGTTGTTGAATGTGGATGACATACTACTCATAGGAAATGACATTCCAACCTTGCAGGAGGTTAAGTCCTAGCTTGTGAAGTGTTTCGCTATGAAGGACGTTGGAGAAGCTGCTTACATCCTAGGGATAAGGATTTTGAGAAACAGGAGTAAAAGACTAATTGGACTTAGTCGAAGTACCTACTTGGACAAGGTCTTGAAACGGCTCAGCATGGAGAATTCCAAGATGGTGACTTACCCATCTAAGGCAATATCAAACTTAGTAAGACTCAGAGTTCGAGTATAGAGGCTAAGATAGCTAAGATGAGTCGAGTACCATATGCTTCTGCAGTTGGCTTGATCATGTATGCTATGACTTGTACTTGCCCAAATGTGGCATTTGCTTTGAGCATGGTCAGCAGATATCAAAGGAATCCTAGTAAAGCTCACTGGAATGTGGTAAAGAATATTCTTAAGTACCTACGCAGGACTATGGACTGGGTCCTTACTCTTGGTGGGGGTGATGACTTAAGAGTCACAGAGTATAGTGACACCAGCTTTCAGACCGATAGATATAATTTCCGCTCTCAGCCGGGCTGGGTTTTTACCCTGAATGGAGGAGCAATAACTTGGAAAAGTTCCAAATAGGAGACTGTAGTTGATTCAATGTGCGAATTAGAGTACATAACAACAAGCGAAGCGTCGAAGGAGGCTATATGGCTGAAGAACTTCATTAGGATACCAGCTATTAAGGAGCCTATGGAGATTTTTTGTGACAATGAGGGTGCTGTTGGATTAGTTTCTAAATCGATAACTTTATTTGGTATATATTTGACCCAGTTCTAGCATGGTCCTTTTGGGTTGCCTTCACCAAAGCAACTTGACAAGAATGATTTTTGGAGAGATAGGATATTGTGGTTTATTGATATATTATATGAGTAATATATTAAAAGAGAAACCATATTAGTTAATTAATGTTGATCAAGAATCAATTAAGAAATTGCTTTTGTGATCAAAAGAGATTAATTGAACTAAGGGGACTGGAATTGCAATTATAAGATAATTGGATTTTGGGCTGTGGATCTCTTGGATTATAGGGTGGACAATTTTAAGGTGGAAGTCCACATAGAAATCATCCAAGGCCTTGTTCTGGAGGGTTCCATTGGACTGCTTAAGGCCTAAGCTATCCAATTAGGGCTTTGACTGAAACCTTAGCAGCACACCTATATGAAGGACCCCAGGGCTTCATATTTAGGCAACCCCAAGAAACCCTAGAGATCTAAGAGCAGAAATTAAGCCTCCATTCTCTCTCTATAAGATCATCTTCTTTCCTTGGTGTTTGTGAGCCATTAGAGGTATTACATTTGTGATACTAAGCTCTTGAAGTTGAAGATTCTTGCTACTATCAAAAGGTAATCATCTCAACTTGTTATAGTCATAGATTTCGATTTTATAGTATGCTAGATTAGGGTTTATAAGCTTTCGATTAATTTACATGTACAATAGAGAAACCTAGATCCAAAGGTTTCGGGGTTTGCATGTGCACATAAGAATGTTCTTTTGCTCAAAACCCATCAGTAGTATCAGACCCTTGCTTGGTTTCTATTGTATTTGATGCATTGTGTGTTAATTCATTGCTTGAAATCATTTTTTCTACCTTCTTCCCGACAGACTCGTCGAGTCCCAAGATGAACTCGACGAGTCAGGTGAACTCGGTGAGTTCTGTAAGGGACTCGACGAGTCGGGGTGTCAGACAGATGGATTTTTGGGATTTTGGCTTATGTTGACTTGGGATAATTACCAAAAATGTTTTTAATTAATAAAATCCGATTTTTATTGATTCTATGTGATTATCCTTGTCAAAATAACAGATATTTATTAATTAATTATATAATTATTGCCTTATATGATAAACCTTAATTATTTGATCAATTATCTTGCATGAAGTTGGATTAGGTCAAAATTAGATAGTCACCAATTAATTGTTTAATTATATTATTTGAATTTTGATCTAGATAGTTTTGAATAGTTTCAAAACTTGCCCTCAAGTTTTGGAATTTAAATTTTTGATTAAAAGTTTAATTTTGAAAGATTTAAACTCTAAACCCTAGAATTTTACAAGTTTAAAATTCAACCCTTATACTACTATAATATTATAAGAATAATGATTATATATGTGTATAAGAAAACTGCTAGTCTTACCGTTAGTAGGTCTCATTCACAAAGCCAGTCTATAAGGGGGGTATAAGGTTGCTACCTATAAAATGGCAGTTTAATGGGGGTCCACTCTCACCCACCGCTTCCTTGATTGGTGGAGGGTCGTTAGCCGAACGGGTAGGATAGGGAAACTAATTCCTCATTAAAAGTGTAATGATTAATAAAGTAACTAAATGTTTTTATTAAATTCCCAATCTTAGTTACTTTAGGCAAAATGTGAAAATGATGCTATTCCATGAAATTACACTTTGTACCCTTGCCAAGATGTTAGTGGAGGATGTGTGGTTAACCGACACACTAATTTGGGTCTAGCAAAGGTGGAAAAGGGTGACTTGATGTTTGTCATAGATCGATGGAGCGTGTGTGGCTAACCGGCACATTGATTAGGCGACTGTAACATCGAGGGCACTAAGTACATTTGCATGGTTATTCACACCTTGTTTGTGATCCTCTGTATCCCAGTCACAAACTTGAAGGTCATATCGAGATTTAAACATGCCATTGAAAAGTTCAATGAATCTCAAAAGATCTAAGAGTTTCAAAACATTTAAAACTTAGTTGTTTTTTTTTTCATGGTGGAAATTAGTGAATCTTCATTCACTTACCTTCAAATTATTTGTTGTTTAGATTACGGCATCCCTCTTCTAAATTGTGAATAATGTTGTTGGATCCTATCCCTAATTTCTCATTTGGGTGTTTAAATGGGGAATCTTTTCTAATCAAACTTTGTCTCTTTTCTTTTCAGATGTCTAACCCGAACAACAATGCTTCCGGATCAAACTCTTCTGGCTCATTCTCACTCATGAATTTGTGTGGGAGGGTGATCTTCGATGGAAACAATTTTAATGATTGGATCCCCAACATACGAATGGCTACCCGCTACGAGGACAAGGAGTATGTCCTTGACAAGGAGCTGAAAGAAATAGATGTCAACACTGCTACTCCCATGGAGATCGTTGCCTTTGAGGCTCACGAGCGTGATGCTACGAAAGTCCATTGCATCATGCTCGCGACCATGACTGCTAAAATCCAAAACTCCTATGAGGACTTCTATCCCTATGCGATGCATCAGGATTTACTTGATAGGTACCACCAAAGTGCCAGGCAAGAGAGGTACGAGATCATCACTTCGATGATCACGACCAAGATGAGGGACGGAGAGTCTGTCACTGCTTATCTATAGAAAATGCAGAGATATGTCGACCGCCTGCAAAAGTTAAAAGTTTAACTTCGATGAGGAGCTAGAGATTGATATTATTCTCCACTCCTTGACTCCTTGCTACAAACAGTTCTGCATGACCTACCACATGAACAAAGAGGAGGTCATGTTGAGCAAGCTTCAAGGCCTGTTGAGGACTGCGGAGAGCAACCTCAAGGACAAATCCGTTGCACCAACTCCTAATACTACTGCTACCCCCGTCTTGGATATTAGGAAAGGGAAGGGTAAGAAGAGGAAGGCTCCTTCAAAGAGCCACCATAACGAAAAGTCCCATGATGGAACCTCTTCTAGTGGAACCAAGGCTGGTCCCACTGCACCCTCCTCGAACCCGAATGATGCATAGTGTTATCACTACCACGAAAAAGGGCATTGAAAATGAAGCTGCCCGAAATATCTACAAAATATCAAGGATGGGAAGATCAAACCGTCCTTCGTAGGTATTTATTCTATTCAATCTAATGATTCATCGCATGCTATTTCTTGATTTCTCGATACAGGGTGTGGTTTTCACATTTGTTCTGATTTGCAGGGCCTAATAAAAAATAGGGATGTGGAGTATGGGAATATAAACTTGATCATGGGGAACAGAAGAGTGTCACCTGTCACCAAGATTGGAGTTTATTCTGTAGTGCTTAGTAATGGATTAAGACTAGATTTGAACAATTATTGCTATTTTCCTGAAATGGAAAAAAACATCATTTCTTTTCATGGTTTATATAAATAAGGATTTAGATTTTCGTTTGATAATTAAAAAGATTCAATTAATGCTTTCTTTAATGGTGTTTTCTATTTTGAAGCATTGCCTTGTAATGCAATATATGAAACTGTGATGGTTGTAGAAAAATTAGGAAATGATGTGGTTTGTATCGATTCTTCCAAAGATTTGGATAAATCATGCTTGTGGCATTGTCATCTTTGACATGTTAACAAGAAGCGCATAGCCCAACTCAAAAGGATGGAGTGTTGGAGTGATTTGACCTTAGGGACAATGATGTGTGCGAGTCTTGTTTACATGGAATGATGACCAAGTCACCCTTCACTGGTTCTTGCAAAAGGGGTGAGGATTTATTGGATCTCATACACACCGATCTGTGTGGGCCCTTTAGATCCACCATAAGGGATGCAAGCCGCTACTATGTGACTTTCACCGATGATTATAGCAGATATGGGTATATCTACTTAATCAAGCACAAGTCAGAAACCTTTGAAAAGTTCAAAGAGTTTAAGCAGTAAGTGGAGAATTAGCTGGGCAGGAAAATCAAGATTCTTCGATCCAATCGAGGTGGAGAGTAGGGATGAAAGTGGGTCCAAACCCGGACCCGATGGACCTGGACCCGGAAAACCCGGAACCGGTTAACGGGATTTTATAGAACCGGAAACCGAACCGGTATATAGGAACCGGTTCCGGTTCGGTTCCGGGTATGGTTCCGGGTAAAGTGGGTCTAGAACCGGAAAACCCGGAAACATCAAAGTGGGTAGGTTGGAACCGGATAAAGTGGGTTTAGACCCGGAAAACCCGAAAAAGCCG
This sequence comes from Lactuca serriola, assembly GCF_051521515.1. Classification (NCBI taxonomy): domain Eukaryota; kingdom Viridiplantae; phylum Streptophyta; class Magnoliopsida; order Asterales; family Asteraceae; genus Lactuca; species Lactuca serriola. The sequence continues at coordinate 159,273,113 of NC_136416.1, read as the reverse complement.
GATTTTTTTGGTAATTACTTACAACTTAGTGGGTTGAACTTTGAAAATTTTCATATTGATATCCCCACTTTGGGGGGCTGTAACTTATTGAATATGAAACCACGATTAACAAAATTAGAGTCTAAAATCATGTACAAACTCTAAAATACACTCTGGAAAAACCCGCATGTCAATCCGAATTTAAACGAATGAGATATACTTGTGTTAATATTTTCACATAATACAAAGTACAAAAACAAATAGCTGAAAAGTTGAAAATTTTCAGTTTTGATATCCCGATTTCGGAGGACTATAAATCATTGAATGTTAAACCAAAAATGACAAAATTATAGTCTAAACTCATGTACAAACTGTAAACTAGAAGTTGGAAAAAACCACATGTCAATCCGACTTCAAACGAATTAGATATGCATGCTTTAAAACTTTCACCGAATACAAAAAAACTAAAAAACTAAAAACTTTCAGCTTTGGTATCTCAACTTTTGAGGACTGTAAGTTAATGAATATAAAACTAAAAATGAAAAATTTATAGTCTAGAATCATGTACAAACTCTAAACTACATGTTGGAAAAAACCGTATATCAATTGGAGTTGAAACGAATAAGATATGCATTTTGTAAACGTTTCACAAAAAGTGGTTCCGGCCCTAAAAGTGGTTCCGGTTCCAAAAACCGGTTCCGGATTTTAGACCCGGTGTACCCGGACCCAATGGACACAAACCCGGATTACCCGGAACCCGGATAAAGCCAATTTTTAAACCCGGAACCGGACCCGGTTCTATATATTCTGGTTCTAACGGGTCCAGTTTCGGTTCGGTTCTGGTTCCGGTCCGGTTTTCCGGTTCTAAATCTCATCCCTAGTGGAGAGTACCTTAGTCTTGAGTTACAAGACTACCTCAAGGAATGCGGAATTGTTTCGCAATTAATGCCACCTAGGACACCACAATTGAATGGTGTGGCTGAGAGGCGTAATCGAACCTTGCTAGACATGGTTCGTTCCATGATGAGTCGTGCTTCATGACCTATCTCATTCTGGGGGTATGCCTTAGAGACTCCCGCCCATATCCTTAACTTAGTCCCTATAAAGAAGGTTTCCAAAATAGCTCACGATATGTGGATAGGGAAAGCTCCCTCATTGGCACATATTAAGGTTTAGGGTTGTGAGGCCTTCGTAAGACAAGAGACTCATGACAAGCTTGAACCTCGTAGTGAGTGGTATATTTTCATCGGCTATCTGCAGAAATCCTTTGGATATGTCTTCTATAGATCGAGTGACAATGTTGTCTTCATTGCGAGGAGAAGGGTTTTTCATGAGCGAGAAATCATAAGCCAAGGAGACAGTGGGAGGCAAATCTATCTTGAAGAGCTTTAAGAATCGAACGATGAAGGAACCTCAAACACTGGCACTCAACTTGAGGAGGAAACTCCTGTTGAACTGATTGGAAAGTCCTTACCTCTTAGACATTCCAGTAGAGTTAGTGTTCCACCTATGTTGTATGGTTTTCATATAACAAGTGAGGGTGATACGTTTATTAGTGATAGTACACTAGTAAATTTGGATGAACCTAACAACTACAATGAAGCTATGGCAGGCCTGGAGTCTGCAAAATGGAAAGAGGCCAGGGACAGCGAGATTCAGTCCATGTATGAAAACCAAGTTTGGAATTTGGTTAACAATGTGCCAGGTCGTAAGAAGGTCGGGTGCAAGTGGATCTTCAAGAAGAAGAAAAACATGGATGGGAAAGTAAACACTTATAAGGTGCGATCGGTTGCGAAGGGTTTTACTCAAACTCCTGGAGTTGACTATGATGAGACCTTCTCACCGATTGCAAAGATAAAGTCTATAAGGGTTATGCTAGCCATAGCAGCATTTCATGATTATGAAATATGGTAGATGGTGTAACAACCCGAAATTTCATATCACATCTTGTAACTCAAATTGTAATCCAATTCGACCAACCAAAAGTCGTTTCCAAATTCATTTCCGATTTCGCCGTTTAATTAAATCATTAACTTGTATTGATCTAAAATGACTTAATGGGTGTCTTATTTCCATTTGAAATCATTCTAACACCCCATAGTAGTTATCGGAATAATTCTAGAATCGACCATATCGGGTTACGACAAATTGGTCGGGTATGACCAAAAGCCCCACTTAATGCCGGTATCGGGTAAAATTCCGTCGTGTCCAATTCCCGAGCACTAAATAAATGATTCAAAGCTTTCATTTGAAGCTTTTGGCCATTTCTTCCATAAACACTTCCAACTTCTCTCCTCATCTATAATCAAAGGTCCAAAAACAAAGATTTAAGGCTCCAAATCAAAGAGGTAACATCCCTAACTTGTTATCTAACCTCTTTAGCCTTCAATTTGTGTTTAAATTGAGTTTTAGGACCTAGAACATGTGTTTACGGCCAAGGATCAAGCTTGGGCCGTAAACACCTAAAAATGGGGTTTTTAAGCCAATTAACCCTTCCAAATCATTGTTGGGACTTAGATATGACCTTAAGGCTTGCAAATTGGGACTTGAAACATTTAAAACATGAATTTTGAAGGACAAAAGAGAGTTTACGGCCAAGGCTTGTTCTTGGGCCGTAAACTCCTCAAACATGGGGATTTAACACCTTAAAACATGTCAAAATGCCTTGTAACTCAACCAATAGCTTTGTGATAAATCCTAGATCCATCTAAAAATAGTTTAGGGGTTTGTAACATATCAAAATGCCTCATATAAGAGTTTACGGCCTAGGCACATACCCTTTGGCCATAAACTCATAAATCTATGTCAAATGATGCCCCTAATTCACCCCAAAGGCTTGGAAAAATTTCTAGAATCACATGTGATTGTTTTAAGTGTCAAAAACTAATTTTTCATGAGCATAGAAGAGTTTACGGCCATAGAACATGCTTCTAGGCCGTAAACTCCTAAAAATATGTTAAATGGTGCCCTAAATTCATAACAAGGCTTGGAAAATTAACTAGAATCACATGTGATTGTTCTTTGTACCTCAAATGAATTATTCTTGACCATAGTAGAGTTTACGGCCGTAAACTCCAAGTTTAAGGCCGTAAACTCCCTTTTAAATGGTATCAATCCAAACAAATTAATCCAAGGCATTTTAGAAGTCCATTCCAACAATCCCCATGTCCGTTCAAGCCATTAAACCCTCAAAATCACACCAACATGAGTTTACGGCCGTAAAATCATGTGTGTGTGTGTGTTTTGTGCCTGTAAACTCCCTAATATGTTTACTCTTGGGGAGTAAACTCAAGTCCTAAGTCCCTAGTGTCAATATACGTCCGTAGATGTCACCCGGGTCACTCCAAACGCTCGTTTTGAGGTGTTTAACCTCGTTGGAGTGTAATGTTCCATATGATTAGTGATTGTAAATCTAATTAGTTATATGTGTACATTATTACATTGTACATAGGGACATCGCGAGTAATCAAGCCCCGAACCAACATCTAATATCCAAAACCCTCGCATTTCCGAGTCTGGTGAGTTCATACCCCTACCCTTTTTTTTTTTTTTTACTGTTTTCACTGTTTTCAGGGGGGAACACAAGCAAAGTACAAGGGTTTTCTTGTACTCAAAACTTATTTTCGTATGTGTGTGTTTCACATTTCATATGCTTTTAATACTGATATACACAACTGATAACCAGTAGAACATGCAGATCACGTAAACATTTATTTGTGAAATGGGTTTTATAAACTGTTATGTTTTATATATTTCACAAATGGTTTTCCACATTTTATCAGTTAAAAGCATGACATTAGAACACATGAACAATATAATTTGTACACTGTCTTGTCCTCGGTAACATTCCATAGAGATACGCGAATGGAGGATTATCATATTATTACTAGTAAATTTGTTATTCCTGTATGATTGGAGACACGTCCTCGGCGAACACTCCACAGAGATACGCGAGTGGAGGACTACACCCGTAACCAGAATCTCTGGGATTTAGAGAGCGTGACTTGAGTGTATAGATCTATACGGGGCTGACTACCCCACACCTGGCTGCTAGCTACAGGTGAACCGAAATGGTTCAAGGGTGACGAAAGTCATAAGGTTGTGGACTACTTATTGCCACAGGTTCAGTCTTTAGTATGGTTATGGAACTCGCAATTAGGATAACAGAGATTTACTTATAGTAATAATGAATAACTTATACATCTTTTACATTGATAACCAACATTCAGGAAAGTATGAGACTTTCCTGGGAAACCTTGTACATAACCAGGTCTAACAGAATACATCTTTACAATGAAAACCAACATTCAGGAAAGCATGGGGCCTTCCTGGGGAACACATATACTTAACTAGAAAAGTGTAACAAAACAGATGACATTACATCTTTTACAAATGATAACTCACAATCAGGAAAGTATGGGACTTTCCTGGGGATACATTGGAACTCAAGCAGAACAGTTTAACAAACCGGAAAATCAAACTATACATTTTTCACATGAGTAACATGTTTTTAGTGTACAAACCTACTATACTTTGTAATTGTGAAACAACAATCAACTTTTAAGAAAATGTGGGATTTTCTTGGCGTGTGTTACATTTTTCAGAAACAGAAAGGAAGCATGAACACTTTCACAAAACAAACTACTTATGAACTCACCAGCGTTATGCTGATTTTCAAAACCGCTTGTGTTCTCAGGTCAACGTTAGAACAGGTACCGAAGATCCTTTTTGCTCGAAGTTGGAGTGCTCAGAAGACCCGTTTTATTTTGTTTATATATATATATAATATGTATCACAACTGTGCAACTTTACTTTTGAAAACAATTGTAAAACTTTTATATGTAATGTAATGGTTGTTCTACTTTACTTACTATGTACATTGGATTTGATACTCAACGTGGAGTCAACCCCAGAAATGTTTCCGCCTTCGGTTTTCGGGGTGTGACAGATTGGTATCAGAGCCCTTGTTTATAGTGAATAAAGTATACCAAACCTTACATGGTATAAAACTATAAACACTAAAGGGCCTAAGTGCTCTGAAATAAAAGTATTTTCAAACTATAAGTATTTTCAAAAGTATATAAGTATACCGAGCCGTCGAGATCCGTAACTATAAGTAGAACAAAACATAAGTAAATGGGTGTTGTGTACTACGGTTAAACCTGGGCAGTTATGTAGTCGTGTCTAGGATCAATATAGCCTGGCCAACTGTATTCATTCGAGACACGACCAACATGTGTTTGGGAGTGACTGTGGTATGCGGCATACCTAAAACTTACCTTAGTACCACAACCAACACGCGCTAGCGTCGTAACGAATTATGAAATACTATGGGAGTATTTATCGAATCAATCTTTTGTAGAAATCCTCGTTCACGTATAGATCCTAGATCATTCCATTAGCGATAGTTTACTTGCTTCGATAACTCTTCTCCGTTTTATTGCTTACTTGGAATTAATATTTGTCATATCTCTCGATTCAATTCAGAGGATTTACCATCCTCTCTTTCTTGATCTTATTAGATCAAGATGCCTCCCAGAAAGAGACCCAGCTCAAAGACCAACAACCCTCCGCCACCACCTCCTCCTGAAATTGATCTCGTGTTATTCCAAACAGCTGTTACCGCCGCGGTGGCAGCTGCCATGTCCCAATTGAACACCGGTAGTTCCGGTGGTTCAGGAGGTGGTACTCAAGATCAAGAAAGCAATCAGGGACATCGAAGTTCCTACAAGGATTTCATGAATGCAAAACCAACATCCTTTGATGGCACTGGAGGTGTCATTTCCCTATTCCGATGGTTCGAGAAAATCGAATCCATCTTCAAAATCTGTGCCTGTGCTGAGTCCGATAAGGTCAAATTTGCAGCCTGTACCTTCATTAATAAAGTCCTGACTTGGTGGAATGGCCGAGTCAAATCCTTGACCCTACCCGTAGCTAATGCCATGGGCTGGAACGCCATGAAAGAACTCCTCCTTGCCGAATACTGTCCTCGTGGTGAGATGCAGAAGCTAGAGCATGAGCTCTGGAACCTGAAGATGAAAGGTTCCAACATTGCTGCATACACTTCTCGATTCGATGATCTTGCCCTTCTCTGTCCTGGTTTGGTCACTCCTGAAAGCAAAAAGATCGAGAGGTTTATTTGGGGGCTAACCAATCCAACAAAAGGTCATGTTTTGGCTGCTCGCCCGGACACATACGATAGTGCTAAGACTTTAGCCCAAGCCATAATCGACCACAGTGATGATGTCGAGGAAGCCACCACTGCCCCTGAGTTGACTAAAAGCAGTGGTGAGAAAAGAAAATTCTGGAAGAAGAAGAAGGGTCAATCTTCACAAGGATCCTCCAAAAGACATCAAACAGTAGCAGTCCATGCTGCTACTACCCCCGTTACTGCTGCTTCTGTTGTGGGATCCACAACTCCAACTCCTACCAGCCGGTATGCTGGTAATCTCCCTCTCCGTGAAAAGTGCAAGTATCACCACAATCTTGGCCCCTGTCGAGAACTTTCCTGTACCAATTGTGGTAAGAAGGGGCACACAGTCCGATTTTGCAAAGCTCCGGCCCAATCAGCCAATCAATCTTCTGGAACAGGTGTCGGTCAAGCCTGTTACAATTGCGGTGAAGCTGGGCACTTTAAAAGGAACTGCCCCAAAAAGTCTATTGCTGATAACACCGGAAGGGTCCTCGCCATGGGACGGGAGGAAGTGGTCGCCGATCCCACTGTTGTCTCGGGTACGTTCCTTCTCGACAACTCATATGCTAATATTCTTTTCGATTCGGGTGCTGAAAGGAGCTTTATTAGTCATGCATTCAAACATAACCTAAAACATAATTCCCAACCTTTAACCGAAAAATTTACTGTTGAGATGGCGAACGGAGAGAAGGAAAGCGCTAGTGAGGTGTTCGTAGGTTGTACCCTTACCCTGAACGACCATTCGTTTCCTATCGATCTTATGCCAGTATCCATAAAGAGCTTTGATGTTATCATTGACATGGATTGGTTGAGTCCCAATCATGCAGATATCCTTTGTTTCGAAAAAGCCATCCGTCTCAACCTTCCTTCGGGACAAACTCTAGTAATCTATGGCGAAAAACTCGGTTCCAATCTTCGTATCATTTCCTGCATCAAAGCTCAGAAACTCCTGCGAAAGGAGTGTATTGCATTGTTGGCCCATGTAATCAACGAGAAGAAGGAAGTTAAAGACCTCGCGAGCATCCCCGAAGTTTGTAACTTTCCTGATGTATTTCCCGAAGAGCTTCCAGGAATCCCTCCCGAGCGCCAGGTCGAGTTCCGTATTGACCTAATTCCTGGAGCTACTCCCGTAGCGAAGTCTCCGTATCGCTTAGCTCCAACAGAGATGCAGGAGTTATCCAGTCAACTTAACGAATTGCTCAGCAAAGGATTCATTAGACCGAGTTCCTCACCCTGGGGAGCTCCAGTTTTGTTTGTCAAGAAGAAAGATGGATCCTTTCGTATGTGTATCGATTATCGCGAGCTGAACAAGTTAACTGTTAAAAACCGATATCCTCTTCCGCGAATAGATGATCTCTTCGATCAACTCCAGGGAGCCAGTTACTTCTCCAAGATAGACCTTCGATCAGGGTACCATCAGCTACGAGTTCATGAAAGTGATGTGTCCAAAACAGCTTTCAGGACTCGATATGGACACTACGAGTTCGTAGTGATGCCCTTTGGTCTAACCAACGCACCGGCAGTGTTCATGGACCTAATGAACCGGGTGTGTCGTCCTTATCTAGACAAGTTTATCATTGTGTTCATTGATGACATACTTGTCTACTCCAGAAGTGAAGAAGACCACAAACAACACTTGAGGCTAGTGTTGGAGACCCTACGATCCGAGAAGTTGTACGTGAAATTTTCCAAATGCGAGTTCTGGATTCGGAAGGTAACTTTCCTCGGTCATGTGGTAAGCGAGGAGGGTATTCATGTGGATCCTTCCAAGATAAAGGCGATAGAGAATTGGTCAGCACCGAAGATACCCACAGAAATCCGGCAATTCTTGGGTCTCGCTGGCTATTATCGGAGATTCATCCAGAACTTTTCCAGAATCACGAAACCTCTAACCACTCTAACACAGAAAGGTATACCCTTTTGTTGGAGTGATAAACAAGAAATTGCATTTCAGACGCTGAAGAAAGCCTTGTGCAGCGCGCCTGTTCTGTCCCTACCCGAAGGGACAGAGGACTTCATTGTCTACTGTGATGCGTCTAATCAAGGATTAGGCTGTGTGCTTATGCAAAGGGGAAAAGTAATTGCCTATGCTTCTAGACAGTTGAAAGCACCCAAGGTCAACTATACCACACACGACTTGGAGCTAGGAGCCGTAGTCTTTGCGTTGAAGATTTGGAGACATTATCTCTACGGAACCAAGTGCACGATCTTTACCGATCACAAGAGCCTGCAACACATCTTTGAGCAGAAAGACTTAAACATGAGACAAAGGCAATGGGTAGAACTACTCAGTGATTATGAGTGTGAAATCCGTTACCATCCAGGCAAGGCCAATGTGGTAGCAGATGCCCTTAGCCGAAAGGAGAGTGCAGGCCGTAAAGTGAAGAACCAGACGATGACCATCCATTCCAACCTACCCATGCAAATCCGAGAAGCCCAGTTAGAAGCCCTCAAACCTAAGAATGTGTCGAATGAAGCTTTGAGAGGAATGGAAAAGAAACTTGAGATCAGAGGTGACGGAGTCCATTGTTTCATGGATCGGATCTGGATTCCCAAGTTCGGAGGATTCAGAGAGATAGTTATGGAGGAAGCGCACAGAACCAAATACTCTGTTCACCCGGGCTCTGACAAGATGTACTTAGATCTCAAGAAGCAATATTGGTGGCCAAACATGAAGGCTAAAATAGCTACATTTGTGGGCAAGTGTCTGACTTGCGCCAAGGTAAAAGTTGAGCACCAGAAACCCTCGGGTCTGCTCCAGCAACCTGAGATACCCGAATGGAAATGGGAGATGATCACCATGGATTTCATCACCAAACTACCCAGGTGTCCGAGTGGATATGATACCATATGGGTAATTATTGACCGTTTAACCAAGTCAGCTCACTTCGTTCCAATCAAAGAATCATACAAGATGGAAAGACTCGCATGGATTTATATCCAAGAGGTAGTCCGACTGCACGGTGTACCTGCGTCCATTATCTCTGATCGAGATAGCAGGTTTACCTCCCGATTTTGGCAGTCTCTCCAGAAATCTCTTGGAAGCAAACTAGATATGAGCATGGCGTGTCATCCTCAGACAGATGGACAGAGTGAGAGAACAATCCAAACTCTGGAAGACATGCTTAGGGCGTGTGTTATTGACTTTGGAAAGTCGTTGGACGCACATCTACCTTTGATTGAATTCTCGTACAACAACAATTATCACACCAGCATTAGGGCTGCCCCGTTAGAAGCCCTATACGGTCGTAAGTACAGATCCCCTCTATGTTGGGCCGAGGTGGGGGATACACAGCTAGCCAAGAGTCGAGTCCCAGACAGTGCTCTCACTGGTCCTGAAATCATCCGTGAAACCACCGAGAAGATCATCCAAATATGAGAACGACTGAAAGCTTCACGTGATCGCCAGAAGAGTTACGCTGATAACCGTTGGAAACCACTGGAATTCCAGGTTAGAGATCGTGTCCTATTGAAGGTCTCGCCCTGGAAAGGCACTGTACGCTTTGGTAAGCGTGGGGAACTTAATCCGAGGTACATTGTACCTTTCAAGATCCTCGCCAGGATCGGTCCGGTAGCCTATAAACTTCGTTTACCTCACAAGCTCAGTAACATCCATCCCGTCTTCCATGTTTCAAATATCAAGAAGTGCCTATCCGATGAAACCCTAGTCATTCCTTTAGACGAGATCGAGATCGATGAAAACCTCAATTTCGTAGAGGAACCGATCGAAATCATGGATCGAGAAGTCAAACGTACGAAACAAAGTTGCATCCCGTTAGTGAAGGTTCGCTGGAATGCCAAGCGGGGACCGGAATTCACTTGGGAACGGGAAGACTCGATGAAACAGAAGTATCCACAACTCTTTCTAGATCCATGATTTGTATTTTATCTTGTATCTTGTCTTGAATTTCGGGACGAAATTCCCTCTAACAGGGGGATAATGTAACAACCCGAAATTTCATATCACATCTTGTAACTCAAATTGTAATCCAATTCGACCAACCAAAAGACGTTTCCAAATTCATTTCCGATTTCGCCATTTAATTAAGTCATTAACTTGTATTGATCTAAAATGACTTAATGGGTGTCTTATTGCCATTTGAAATCATTCTAACACCCCATAGTAGTTATCGGAATAATTCTAGAGTCGACCATATCGGGTTACGACAAATTGGTCGGGTATGACCAAAAGCCCCACTTAATGCCGGTATCGGGTAGAATTCCGTCGTGTCCAATTCCCGAGCACTATATAAATGATTCAAAGCTTTCATTTGAAGCTTTTGGCCATTTCTTCCATAAACACTTCCAACCTCTCTCCTCATCTATAATCAAAGGTCCAAAAACAAAGATTTAAGGCTCCAAATCAAAGAGGTAACATCCCTAACTTGTTATCTAACCTCTTTAGCCTTCAATTTGTGTTTAAATTGAGTTTTAGGACCTAGAACATGTGTTTACGGCCAAGGATCAAGCTTGGGCCGTAAACAACTAAAAATGGGGTTTTTAAGCCAATTAACCCTTCCAAATCATTGTTGGGACTTAGATATGACCTTAAGGCTTGCAAATTGGGACTTGAAACATTTAAAACATGAATTTTGAAGGACAAAAGAGAGTTTACAGCCAAGGCTTGTTCTTGGGCCGTAAACTCCTCAAACATGGGGATTTAACACCTTAAAACATGTCAAAATGCCTTGTAACTCAACCAATAGCTTTGTGATAAATCCTAGATCCATCTAAAAATAGTTTAGGGGTTTGTAACATATCAAAATGCCTCATATAAGAGTTTACGGCCGAGGCACATGCCCTTTGGCCATAAACTCATAAATCTATGTCAAATGATGCCCCTAATTCACCCCAAAGGCTTGGAAAAATTTCTAGAATCACATGTGATTGTTTTAAGTGTCAAAAACTAATTTTTCATGAGCATAGAAGAGTTTACGGCCATAGAACATGCTTCTAGGCCATAAACTCCTAAAAATATGTTAAATGGTGCCCTAAATTCATAACAAGGCTTGGAAAATTAACTAGAATCACATGTGATTGTTCTTTGTACCTCAAATGAATTATTCTTGACCATAGTAGAGTTTACGGCCGTAAACTCCAAGTTTAAGGCCGTAAACTCCCTTTTAAATGGTATCAATCCAAACAAATTAATCCAAGGCATTTTAGAAGTCCATTCCAACAATCCCCATGTCCATTCAAGCCATTAAACCCTCAAAATCACACCAACATGAGTTTACGGCCGTAAACTCATGTGTGTGTGTGTTTTGTGGCTGTAAACTCCCTAATATGTTTACTCTTGGGGATTAAACTCAAGTCCTAAGTCCCTAGTGTCAATATACGTCCGTAGATGTCACCCGGGTCACTCCAAACGCTCGTTTTGAGGTGTTTAACCTCGTTGGAGTGTAATGTTCCATATGATTAGTGATTGTAAATCTAATTAGTTATATGTGGACATTATTAAATTTTACATAGGGACATTGCGAGTAATCAAGCCCCGAACCAATGTCTAATATCCAAAACCCTCGCATTTCCGAGTCTGGTGAGTTCATACCCCTACCCTTTTTTTTACTGTTTTCACTGTTTTCAGGGGGGAACACAAGCAAAGTACAAGGGTTTTCTTGTACTTAAAACTTATTTTCGTGTGTGTGTGTTTCACATTTCATATGCTTTTAATACTGATATACACAACTGATAACCAGTAGAACATGCAGATCACGTAAACATTTATTTGTGAAATGGGTTTTATAAACTGTTATGTTTTATATATTTCACAAATGGTTTTCCACACTTTATCAGTTAAAAGCATGACATTAGAACACATGAACAATATAATTTGTACACTGTCTTGTCCTCGGTAACATTCCACAGAGATACGCGAATGGAGGATTATCATATTATTACTAGTAAATTTGTTATTCCTGTATGATTGGAGACACGTCCTCGGCAAACACTCCACAGAGATACGCGAGTGGAGGACTACACCCGTAACCAGAATCTCTGGGATTTAGAGAGCGTGACTTGAGTGTATAGATCTATACGGGGCTGACTACCCCACACCTGGTTGCTAGCTACAGCTGAACCGAAATGGTTCAAGGGTGACGAAAGTCATAAGGTTGTGGACTACTTATTGCCACAGGTTCAGTCTTTAGTATGGTTATGGAACTCGCAATTAGGATAACAGAGATTTACTTATAGTAATAATGAATAACTTATACATCTTTTACATTGATAATCAACATTCAGGAAAGTATGAGACTTTCCTGGGAAACCTTGTACATAACCAGGTCTAACAGAATACATCTTTACAATGAAAACCAACATTCAGGAAAGCATGGGGCCTTCCTGGGGAACACACATACTTAACTAGAAAAGTGTAACAAAACAGATGACATTACATCTTTTACAAATGATAACTTACAATCAGGAAAGTATGGGACTTTCCTGGGGATACATTGGAACTCAAGAAGAACAGTTTAACAAACCGGAAAATCAAACTATACATTTTTCACATGAGTAACATGTTTTCAGTGTACAAACCTACTATACTTTGTAATTGTGAAACAACAATCAACTTTTAAGAAAATGTGGGATTTTCTTGGCGTGTGTTACATTTTTCAGAAACAGAAAGGAAGCATGAACACTTTCACAAAACAAAACTACTTATGAACTCACCAGCGTTATGCTGATTTTCAAAACCGCTTGTGTTCTCAGGTCAATGTTAGAACAGGTACCGAAGATCCTTTTTGCTCGAAGTTGGAGTGCTCAGAAGACCCGTTTTATTTTGTTTATATATATATATATATATATATATATATATATATATATATATATATATATATATATCCTATGTATCACAACTGTGCAACTTTACTTTTGAAAACAATTGTAAAACTTTTATATGTAATGTAATGGTTGTTCTACTTTACTTACTATGTACATTGGATTTGATACTCAACGTGGAGTCATCCCCGGAAATGTTTCCGCCTTCGATTTTCTGGGTGTGACAGATGGACGTCAAAACTGCTTTCCTTAATGGGAAGTTGACTGAGGATGTTTACATGAGTCGGCCAGAGGGTTTTGTCGATGTGAAGCGTCCTAATAGAATTTTTAAGCTTGAGAAATCCATTTATGGATTAAAACAAGCCTCTCGCAGATGGAATCTTTGTTTCGACAACAATGTCAAATAGTTTGGTTTCCTGCGAAGAGAGGATGAGTCTTGTGTATATATCAAAGCCAGTGGGAGTATAGTTAGGTTCATCGTATTGTATGTCGATGATATACTACTCATAGAATATGACATCCTGACCATGCAAGAGGTTAAGTCCTTGCTTGGGAAGTGTTTCGCTATGAAGGACCTCAGAGAGGCTACCTATATTCTGGAAATAAGGAAAGTGAGAAACAAGAGTAAAAGACTAATAGGACTTAGTCTGAATACTTACTTGGAAAAGGTACTAAAACATTTTAGTATGGATAATTCCATGAAAGGGGAGTTACCAATCCAAAGTAATACCAAGTTGAGTAAGACTCAAAGTCTGAGTACCGAGGCCGAGATAGCAGAAATGAGTCGAGTACCTTATGCTTCCGCAGTTGGCTCGATCATGTATGCTATGACCTTTACTCGCCTTGATGTGGCATTCGCTTTGAGCATGGTCAGCAGATATCATGGGAACCCTGGTAGAGCGCATTGGACCACAATCAAGAATATTCTTAAGTACCTTTGGAGGGCCAAGGATTGGTTTCTAGTCCTCAGTGGGAGTGATGACTTAAGGGTGCGAGAGTATAGTGATGCCAGTTTTCAGACCGATCGGGACAATTACCGCTCTCAGTCGGGCTGGGTCTTTACCCTGAATGGAGGGGAAGTTGCTTGGAAAAGCTCCAAACAGGATATCTTAACTGACTCAACGTGTGAATTAGAGTGCATAGCAGCAAGCGAAGTGTTGAATGAGCAAATATGGTTGAAGAACTTCACTGGAGACCTTGGAGTTGCACCAGCCATAAAGGAGCCCATGGAAATTTTCTGTGATAATGAAGGTGTGGTTGCCTTAGACAAGGAACTGAGGGATCACGGCAGATCCATGTATATCGATAGAAAATATCACTTCATTAGACATCGGGTAAAAGAGGGACTCCTCGTAGTAAAGAGGGTATCGTCAGAGAATAACCCAATAGATCCCCTCACGAAGGGACTGAGTAGGGTTAAGCACTTGCAGCACGCTAGGAGCATTGGGCTAAAGGACGATATTAGTTTAGATTAGATAGCTTTGAAATGTGTAATAGATAAATTGTAATTAACATTTGATGATTAAATAAAGGAGTATTATATATAAGTAAAGTTATTATCTTATGCTAATTATTTACCTATTGTTTTACTTTGCATGTTTTGACTTCCTGAATAATAAGATTATCCGAACAATCCATAGTCACCTATACTTTGGAAGTAGGTATGAAAGAAGGCCATCATGAATTGGATTGCAGATTGTCTAAAGTGTATTAGACATAGCAAAAGTTTGTTGCAACGTTCATGAAAACTTATGAAATAATATTTGAGTATTGGATTAACCCGTACTGACTTGAATCAGTTCATGGAATTAATCAGAGTGATTGTGAGATGGTAATATCATATGGTCTTAAAACCTAGATATATGGTTTATTGTTTGCGAGTTGGTTATGCATTGATAATGTCTACACGCATCAGTAACTTGATGTTATAAAGCGCATTGTTGTGCATGATTTGACGAGTGAATAATAAATGCATATAAGTCGAAGTTTATCTGTTCCTTTTATCCTATGAGGGTAAAAGCGATATATGGGCCCCTCTATGATTTGGTTTGACTTATGTGTCGGGCCCGGTTAGGACTGAATTGATGTGTTTAATTAAGTTCTATGTCAGAAAAGTCAGAGATCGAGAAACAAACTGATGGACAATAAGTATGACTATGTTCCATGTAATTGTCCGCACGATATCTTGAACAGAGGACTATACGATCCCTTATCTAAAGGACAGGTCACTGATATGATCAGAGTTCGACAGCGGCTTATGAGAGCTACGAGTGCTAATCAGATCCTGAAGTCGTACTTGCAAATTTAGTTATTAGAGTTATCCAAGTGGGAGACTGTTGGATTAGTTTCTAAGTCCATAACTATATTTGGTATGTACTTGACCCGGTTCTTGCATGGTCCTTTTGGGTTGCATTCACGAAAGCAACTTGACAAGATGATTTTTGGAGAGAGAGGATATTATGGTTTATTGATATACTATATGAGTAATATATTAAAAGAGAAATCATATTAGTTAATTAATATTGATCAAGAATTAATTAAGAAATTGATTTTGTGATCAAAATAGATTAATTAAACTAAGTGGACTGGAATTGTAATTATACAATAATTAGATTTTGGGTTGTGGATCTCTTGGATTATAGGGTGGACGATTTTAAGGTGGAAGTCCACTTAGAAATTGTCCAAGGCCTTGTTCTGGAGGGTTCCATTGGACTGCTTAAGGACTAAGCTATCTAATTAGGGTTTTGACTGAAACCCTAGAAGCACACCTATATAAAGGACCCTAGGGCTTCATATTTCGGATACCCCAAGAAACCCTAGAGTTCTAAGAGCCAAAATTAAGCCTCCATTCTCTCTCTATAAGATCATCTTCTTGCCTTGGTGTTTGTGATCCATTAGAGGTATTACAATTGTGATACTAAGCTCTTGATGTTAAAGATTCTTGCTACTATCAAAAGGTAATAATATAAACTTGTTATAGTTATAGATTTTGATTTTATAGTATGCTGCATTAGGGTTTAGAAGCTTTGGATTAATTTACATGTACAATATAGAAACCTAGATCCAAAGCTTTAGGGTTTTGCATGTTCACATAGTAATGTTCTTTTGCTAAAAACCCTTCAGGTGCGGTTGCCTTAACCAAGGAACTAAGGGATCATGGCTGATCCAGTCACATCGAAAAGAAATATCACTTCATAAGACATTAGGTAGAAGAAGGACTCCTCGTGGTAAAGTTGGTATCATCAGATGAGAACCCAACGGATCCCCTCATGAAGGGACTAAGTAGGGTTAAGCATTTGCAGCAAGCAAGGAGCATTGGGCTGAAGGATGATATTAGTTTTAATGATTAGATAGCTATTTTGAAACTTGTAATAGATAAAATGTAATTGACATTTGATGATTAAATAAAATGTGTTTTATTTATGAGTAAAATTGTTTACTATTGTTTAATTTTGCATGTTTTGACTTCCAGAATAATTATATTATTCAAATTGTCTGCATTCGATCATACTTTAGAAGTAGGTGTTGAGGCAAGACTGTCATGAATTTGGCTTGTAGATTGTCTGGAGTGTTTTAGACATAACAAAAGATTGCTCCAGCATTCATGAGTGCTCATAAGGTCTGAGTATTGGATTAAACCCACGCTCACTTGAATCACTTCATGGAATTTGTCACGAGTGATCGTGAGACAATAATATCATATAAGTCTTCAAACAAAGATATACTAGTTTTTGACTATGAGTTGATTGTACATTGATAGTGTGAAAACGCATCAGTAACTTGATGTTCTAAAACACCGTGTTGTGTATGATTTAACAAATAGTTAGTACAAGCATATAGTGTTGAACTTTATCCGTTCCTTTTAATTCATGGAGGATTAAAAGTGATATCTTTGGCCCTTCGATGATTTTTTTTGACTTATGTGTCGGGCGCGGTCGGGACTAAATTGATGTGTTCAATTAAGTTCTTTGTAAAACAAATTGGAAATCGAGAAAAAAACTGTTGGACAATAAGTATGACATTGTTCCATGTATTTGTCAGGCTGATATCTTGAAGAGCAGAGGATTATAGGATCCCTTATCTAAAGGACGCATCACTGACTGGGTCAGAGTTCGACAACGGCTTTTAAGAGCTACGATTGCTAGTCAGTTTTAAGTAGTACTTGCACTTATAGTTATTAGACTTATCTAAGTGGGAGACTTTTGGATTAGGTGTCCAAGCCCATAACTATAATTGGTATGTACTTGACACGAGAGTAGCATGGTCCTTTTGGGTTGCCTTCACCAATGCAACTTGATAGGATGGACTTTTGAGAATAAGATCATTTGTGATTTGTTAATATATTACAAGTATAATATAGGGAAAATGACACATACACCCTATGAAGTTTCTAAGTTTGACCCTTTTAGTCATTTAAGTTTTTTCGTGGTTTTATGAGGGAACCAACTTGTGGACAACCTGTTCTTTTAGTCCCCTTTACTTGTTTTAGCCGATTTAGAGCACACATAGACAAAACTTGGGGCCCACCTCTCTCTCACACACAAACACACCAGAAAAAACCCAGAAACAACCAAAGTTGTTGCCTTCTTCAACCTATCCTCTCGTCTTCCTTCTATTTTGATGGCAGACTGATCCAATCACCACCAAACCACCGCCATGGCCAGTTGAAGCAAGCCTCCTTCTATTTTGATGGCACACAGATTCCACCAGGCTTCAACGTCCGTTCAATCTCTCCAACGAATTTATCTGGATAAAGAGCATGGTCAAACACATTCGAAAACTCAAAGTCAAAAGCCTTATCATCAAACGGTTGATGATGAAAATCACCCTTGATCACAATAGGCGGGTAGGGTACAAGATCCAACCCGATTGAATCATTAACTCCGACCTGTTTCAAAGCCTCCACATCCTGCCCAACCCGAGCTCCAACACAAAGCGCCTTTGATGAATTTGCGAGCAGTTTTTCTTGTTTTAATTGGAGAAAAAATTGGGTGAAAACCCGAATCTTTTGGTCCCCATCCCTGGAGGTCCATATTTTTCGGAGTTTTGGGTTGGTGGTTTTGTGAAGCTGGTGGTGGATGTGGATGTCGTAGGAGGTGTATTTGGGTCGGATTTTGAGTCCGTTGATGGTGATTGTACGGTGGCTGGAGTTGGGTGTTTGGATTGTAGAGAGAGAAAGATGAGGTAGAAAAGAGAGAGGAGAATTAGAGAGAGAAAGAAAGCTTGGGTGTTGATGATTTTGGTGGGTTGATTGGTTCTTTCATGTCTGCAACTGTTATATCTATATCAGAGGATACTAAAGAGCAAAACAACACATCGTGCATTGGAGAGAGAGAGAGAGAGAGAGAGAGAGAGTTGTGGGCCCCTATTATTATTTTTAATTATTAAAATGTAAAAATACGTGAGCTGTCATAAGGGGTAACCGGGTTACCCCTTCGTTTTCTCAAAAAGGACGTTTTAGACCCGACACAACCAACTTTGTTCCCTTAAAAGGCACAAAAATAACATTAGGGACTGAATGAGTAAACCCTAGAAACATTATAGGGCCTATACGTCATTTTACCTATAATATATTAATATGAAATATTACTATTTAATTAGTATTGATCAAGAATTAATTTGGAATTAATTTAGTGATCAAAAAAGACTAATTAAATATATGGGGACTGATTTGGTAAATCAATGATTCTTATAGTGTGGGCCAATGATCTATGGTTATTTAGGATGGGCTAAACCGACATGGATAGTCCGTAGAGGTTTAACTCATGGAGCCTAAGTAATATGAAGAGTCATAGTGCATGAGGGTTTGCATGGATGTAACCCTAGCACTTGTCACACTATAAAAGGATCTTCCTAGAGCTAAAATCCGTTGCCACATACATTCTTGGAGAGTGTGGATCAATTTTGTGCTAAGCAACTTATTTTCTCAAGCCTCCTTTTCTAGTTGGTGTTTGTGACACATTAGAGGCATCACATTTGAGGTGCTAAAGCTTTTAAAGGTAAAGAACTACACGTCCTATTAAGAGGCAAGTTATCTAACTAGTTATGTTGTTCAATTGTCAAATTGTATGCTAGTTAGGATGTATGCTTTGGAAAATCAAATGGCATGTATAATTAGAGAAAACATAGATCCAAAGTATCTAGGGTTACATGCTCACCATAAGGTTGTTAGAGTGCTCAAAACCCTTCATTTGGTTTTGGGCTACGACAGACACCATGGTAGCGGTGAAAGGAGGTGGCGGGCCACCGAATGATGGCGTTGCTACAAGAGGAGATAATGGGCCACCATATGATGACACTGCTACAAGAGGAGGTGGTGGGCCACCGGATGATGGCGCTGGTGGAGTGTTAGTTGCTTCCAGTGATGCCATCAGATGTATTGGGCTATACGGTGGTTCTGATGGCTCACCAGTCGTCTTGTTTGTCATGTGTGGCTAGGTTAAAGAGAAAGAGAAAGGGTTTACGTATCTGTTGTCACACAAATGGAGGACGCCGAATGATGCGACCTAGTCTCTGACCACCCGAGCTGTTAGTAAGGATCGCCGGAGGGAAACTTGAAAGGTCACAAGGAAAGGAAACCATCAGCCGCTCTTCGGGAAGAGGTCTCGAAAAAACGCTCCGACGGTCAAGTCATTAGGGTGGATGAATGTGAGGGTTAAAGATCGGAGAAGAATAGCTTACCCATTAAGGCAGGGCGATGGTCCTTTTATACTGATGATCCTCCTCGATCCATACAAGGGACAAGGACTACGATCCCGACAAGATTTGTCGTCCTTATAGGTGGATCGCGTTCCTCGTAGTGTCAGAGCCAACGATTGGTCCAGACGATAATGCTCTGGATGTGCTCCTTGTCGCCTGGAGCCGTTATCCTTGGATTGTAACGAAGGACAATGTTTAGCGAGGGCAGGGCTCTTGCACCATCGCCCCGCTGGAGTTCCTGGTGATCAGGGTGGCCGAGTTGGGCTTGGTCGGGCCTCGTCGGGAATTTCTTGCCGGGGGCTCTCTTATTTCTGGCCCGCTCCGAGGGACGTGTTATGAATATATATTAGCAACACTAAATCATATCATAATTATATATTTTTTTAGTTTTTAGGTTGTGTTCGACCATATAATTGAAATATTATATTTTAGATGAAGTAATATGTGCCATAGTTCAATGTTTTTAGTTTTTAGGTTGTGTTTAGAAAAATTAATTTGTACCTGAAAACTAAATTTTTTTTTGATAAATTATCATAAACTAATTTATATCGAAGTTGACAATCGTTAAATGACATAAAAAATTATTGGGATATATAATTAACCAATAATATTGTATCAAACATTATTAATATTAACCTAACATCTAATTGTATTAAACTAATGAGTTGACAGGTTGGATCACTAAACATTCATTGTTAGAGCCGATCATCAACATCGCCCAACCTCACTCCTTAATCACGGCATCACCTTACTCAACCATGAATTATCGAGCTTGATCCCTATATACTTCTGTTGACGTATCCCACTGGGAATCCATCAAAGATAACGAAACTGGTAGTTCGATAGACGGATTGGCCAAGGAGTAACGTGTGACTAACGTCGGGCCTTCGCCCTTAACTTCGAGACCCCGTATCTGTTCCTTGGTGCCCTTACGCCAAGGATAATGTTGAAGACAAAACAGTACCAAGAGTTCCTCCTAGCGACAGATGTAGTGCTCTGGACGTCGCTTCAGGCAAAATCTGCACCAATAGTGAACAACCACCCATGGAACACGATCCTCCAATCGAAAGCCGTCAGCCCCTACCAAACCTGAAAAGGTAGAAGATAGTCTTGGGGATCTATTCCCCCTTACCACATGTATAAATGGCTCCCTTCTCCTCCAAGAGAAGGGTCCAAGAAAAAACCATTTAACACTCTCTTTACACTTTCAACCCATTCTCTCTCAGACTCTCACTGACTTGATCGTCGGAGCCTCGTTCTAGGACAATCTCCTGGAAGATGACAGGCGGTCTTATCTTCTTTGTTGTGATCCACAGGCTTTTCATTTCCATCCACGGAAAGACAGAGTTAAGCTAGTGACATATCAAAACAATTGGCACCATCTGAGCTTGCACTCAGTACTGCAAAACCCACTCAACAACACCAGGCGCCAGAAATGACGGACAAAGGACCGTCGCGGCAAGAAGGTGACACCACTAGCCTCATTTGACCAATGCAGTCCCTCGACGAAAGCGGTCCATCGACACTAGAAGGTCAACTACTAGCACAAACACCGAAAACGCCACCAGTCAGTTCCGTTGCAGAGTTCATCGCTAGTTTGTGGCGACCGACACCCGTCGCAACGGCACACTCGGCCACGGCGACCACCATAGTGCCCCAAAGGGGATCGACCACACAATCACAGTCAGCAACTTGCCAGCAGCCATCCACGCGGCAGGCAGGGACCAACACCTGGTGCCCAAGCACTATCCCATTCACTATGCAACCAATGCCTGTGGGTCACCTGTCTTCCCTGATGTCCGCCATGTCACATGTCTTGCTATTCGCACAACAACCAACGTTTAATCCATACTCCTACTACTAAAATGCATGTACCCTCCAACACACCCTGTAAAACAACTGTCAAGGCACACTGGTGCAGGGGATGCACTCGCACTCCATGGGACCAATGGAATCGAGCTCATAGTCAAATCAATTGGCACATGCATACCTCACACATGTAGTGTATGTGCCGCAAACGTCGGTGTTTAACCACAGGTAGCATTACGAATTCAGTCAAGGGTATGCCATCCCCTATCACATGAAGCACACAATGCTTAGTGGAACACCTTCATACCCACACATGCATGGCTCAGTATCAAGCATTAGCTCGACATTTTTCTAGGAGCTCCTACAGTACAAAATCCCACATTCCGCCATGATCCCAAATATCCCAAAATATAACGGCACGATAGACACTGACGAACACATAGACACTTATGAATGGACAAGGACATCGCTTTGGATGGACAAGAGCTTCACTTGCACCTACTTCCCGGTCACACTGTCAGGGAATGCCAACAAGTTTTTCAAGGCATTAAGAACGGGAAGCATCTCCAGCTTTGAACAATTGAGACATCTATTCCATCACAAGTCCATGCAGCTCAGAAAAGTGAAAGGAGATGCCAACTCGATCATGACATGTAAGCAAAAGGAGTGAGAGTCCATCCAAGCATATTATAACCGATTCACCTTAGCGACATTAAGCGTCCCAGACATGAAGAATTCTTTGTCACATGCGCCTTCGCCTAGGGGCTACTCCCAGGCCCCGTGTCAAGAAAAATTCAAGGCACAGTACCGAAATCTAGAGACGAGCTTAAATACAGGGTCGAGAAATACCTCCGACAGATCGAAGAAGACGAGCGCAAACAAGAAAATTTAAAGGCGGTAGCGAACGCCTACCTCAAACAAGAATCATCCGAATCCTACTCCTGCCACAACCATAAAGAGCGTAACAATGGAAATCACGACAACAGAGCAGATAGTCGAGACATTCCTCCCGCAGATTTTGCCCATTCGTCAAAGATGACCCAAGGAGCCACAGGTCGGAAGTACATGCCGTAGAAAAAAACCCCACAGCGGACGGAAAAGGAAAAATGAAAATACTAAGAATACCACAAGAGCAAAACACACTACACCGGATAATGCACGATATAAAAGAGAAGTAGCAGACAAGCAATTGTACGAAGACCTAACAGAAATAGCAAGGACTCTACGGTCAAAGTTCGAAGTTGACCAAAAGGTGGAAGAACCCGCAAGGAAGCAAACAAACAACCAATAAAAAAGAGGAGATTTTCACAATAGCAAGTCCCAAGCATCAACACAAGTACCAACAGACGGTCAAAGGCGATGTGATCCCACTCGGAGACACTCTAAACATCAGTTTCTCGCCATCAAACCCGTGAGTGCCCGACTAGGACCAACAGATCCAATCATAATCCCCGCCACAGTCATACAACAGAAGACCTGGTGAGCCTTAGTCGAAGGAGGTAGCAACACCAATATCCTTTACCAACACTGTTTCAAGCAACTCCCGCCATGATGGAGAAGGAACCTGAAACCCCCAGCCCATACACCACTTGTTGGCTTCACGGGACACAAGATGTGGCCACTAGGCACCATAAACCTACCATTGAGTATAATCAAAATCAATGGGAAGGAACAAGTAATCTGGATAATCGAATTCTTGGCAGTCAAGCAAAGATCCGATAATGATATAATGCTTAGGCGCTCGACTCTTTTTTAATTACAGGCTATCCAATCAACAATACATGGCATAGTCAAGTTCAGCAATGGTAATATCCATTAACACACGAGCAAGGCTAACCCGGGAATCACTACATGCGCCACCACACGCATCCTAAAAAGAAGACAGACCATGATACTCACATCCAAAATGGTCAAATACGAGAAGAAAGACACCTACACTCCCAATAAGAAGAACAAGCACAAGCCCCAGACATGTAGTCGGGGGAGGGGGGGGGAGGTGCGGTAGCAACAACATTACCAAAGAAGATACATCACATATTGTTAGCATGAACGTGAAGAAAGGTTGGGTATCACTAAGCATACTCGTGCACCTTTGCGAAATAAAGACACAAAGTACGAAGAAGAAGCCTGACAGAAAACAAAACCAAGGGATCACAAAAGCCGGGGAGGGAAAGACGGGGAACTGCCCTGCAAAAGAAGATACAGACAGGAGGCTACCGGCAACAGATAGAGTCCACAGTTGGCAGAAGCTTTCCCCAGGACGACACTTGGTCCAAAACCCTACGAAAAACAGAATCAATAACAACAACGCAACACCATATAACACGAAGCCTCCTAAAGATACTAACCAAACTACCGACACCAGAGAATGGAAGAGATTGAGAATCGTATTCCAAAGGATGATTGTCCCAGAAGCAGCCATTCATGCAAATACAAGCATCAGAGAACCTGTAGTTACATGAAAGGCACAGAGTAAGAAAGACCAAGAAGAAGAAGAACTCACCTCGATGACCTAAGAGCCCTAGGGCCCAAGCCAATGGTCCTAGCTTGGAAGGAATCAGGAGAAAGGGCTATGTGATCAAACTCCTTCCAGATAATCACACCCCAACTAGCTAGTACAAGACCTAGATGTAGAATGGCATCAGCTATCGAACCCCCGATACCTACCTATACGATGTAGATGTCTCTAAGACATCAAAAAAAATATGTATGCAATGAAAATTTGGAACGACCAAGTATCAATATACTTTCGTACAAACGGCGAACAAAAACGGATTGATCATCCGTGCCGCATAACAATAAAATCACTGAGGAAAACACAATTGTAAGCCCCAAGGGCTCATGATTTCCCCTTAACAAACATGTTAACAAGGTCAGTAGATCCGCAACTACTGATCATGAAAAACAAGAGGCTTTAAAGGATCATAACCTTTCCCTAGAAAAACATAAACTCCCAGACTTCAAGGTGACGATCTCGGTCTGGTTTAGATGACAGGGGCCAGAGTGTAACTCCCCTTGGCCCAAGGCATAGGAAAAGGCCCTAAAACAAAGTCCTTTAGGTAAAAAAGGACCTTCCAACGAAGCATGACAGCTAGGGCCCACACCTAAAAGCCAACCAAAGCCTCACACTACGAGGTCGGGCCAAAGGATAAACGACAGGCTCAAATGCTTTGGGTCACCAAAAATCGTCAAAACAAATAAAAACCACCCTCAAAAGGGTGACACTAATATTTGGGAAGAATTCAAGACAAAGATGGCTAACATAAACCATCAAACACAAGGACAACATAAAACAATAGTGTAACAGACCAAAAGAAGGGGAATTTAACATACACATAATAAATTGTCTACCCACCCACCCCCCGGGATTTGCGCAAAGAGAGGGCCAAAGAAAAGTAGTGAAACACTGTTTAAGTACCAAACAGATATAAAAATTGTCCTGAAATATTCAAAGAAGAAATAAATGCCATCACTTAGTAGGGGAAGCACCAACATTAGAAGAGCCACCTTCGACTTGACTATCCTCAACGTCAGAGTTATCACACAACTGGTGAAGGCATGCCATGTTGAGCTCACCCAGGTGGAGGTAAGAGGAAAAGTCTATCTCCATGAAAACTTTTACAGTAGCGTGCATCGCCTGAGTATGCTCCATGGTAGAAACAGCCTCCCCAGGGACAAACTTCCCAGTAACAACCTGTACCTGGACCTCCTGCTTTCCATTCTCCACACCAGCGGCCATACACACCATCTTCTTCGGCTTCACCCCCATCGCAAACTTAGAACTTTCAACCACCTTGTCCACCACACAAATAACTCCTTTATGAAGTAGCCACCCAGGATCATCCTCCACGCTCTTCCTCCTCCCCACCTCTTCCTCCAACCATCTGCTAGCGCGATCCACCTGGTCCTCAAACACCATCTACTCTTCCACCAACACCTCGATACACTAGGAGAAACGCTCCATTGACCCGTCCAATGCAACGACCTTGTCCTCCAGAGATGCCTTTTCCCCTGCTAGGATTTCATAACACTCCTCGAATAGACACTTATCCTCTTCTAACGCCAGCAGCTTGGCTTTCAAATTATCTTGCTCGGACCTAATCTGAACGAGCTCGCCAGAATTTGAATCGCCCCGACGAAGGAAAGATGCAGTCGCAACCATGTATGAACCAACCTGGACAGCCGCATATAAGAGACTGTCGGAAAGATGAGCATTTGAGAAAAGCTCCAAGGCCTTGATGGTGGTGGGGGGAAAGCTTGACGACCCCAATCGTATGCCACCGTGTGCTAGGAAAAGGAGAGACTCCTGAGTGATCCCCACCCGAGCACAAACACGGCTGGCGCTGCCGGAGGAACAGGAGCAGAGCCCTCAGCAGGGTTCCCCCTCCCAGTCAAAAGCAAAATTGGTGAGCTGGGAGCACCTTTATGACCGGATTTTTGGTCCACACCAAAAGCGCTTTCGGCAACAATATCCACCGGTTCTTCCTTGGGATTAGGGGGTAGTTTTGTTGCCCCTTCTTTCATTCCCTCCGACTATTTCGAAGTGTCATCATCGGGGATATCCACAACTACCGTGTCTTCCTCTAAAAGGAAGTCCACGTTCCGCCTCTTCAGAAGGCGCTGTCCCGAGGAGCTGGCCTTGGTAGGCTTCACCTGTGGCGAATCCAGCCAGGAAAGTCGCCGCTTACAGGTCGCATGGGTCCTGCACAGGACTAGCCCAACTGATGGCTACTCCCCCTCAGTATCAGAAGGTAGGGGGTCCACACGGGAAATACCACTGAAAGGTGCGTTGATCAGCACCTGGCCAGTGTGAGAGTTAGACCCACGAGAAGAGGCAATAGGAGGATCGGCGAGAGCCAAAGCATGGTCAAGACTGACTGGTGGAGGAAGCGTCTCGACCAAGGGCACCTCACGGTACTGAAGGGTGCCATGAAAACGTCTCTTCAATACCATCTCTAAGGGAAGAATCCTCTCATGACATGTAAGCAAGGAAAAGTCCAAACACAGTTCACACAACACATAAGCGAGAGTGTATCAAGGGGGAGGAAGGGAAGGTGA
Source organism: Lactuca serriola (assembly GCF_051521515.1). Lineage (NCBI taxonomy): Eukaryota > Viridiplantae > Streptophyta > Magnoliopsida > Asterales > Asteraceae > Lactuca > Lactuca serriola. Next base: position 159,246,595 of record NC_136416.1, on the reverse strand, counting down.
TTACCATCTTTTTCCATGTAGAACTGGGGCATCATCCCTAGGGTCTTGTAGGCAGTACTCATCCCAACTGCAACAAGTATGTGGTTCTCCCAATCCTCGACGTTAATTTAGATGGTCTTCAACGCTTGTGCCATGGTGACACTGGCACCCCAAAGTTCAGGAGCCCGATCAGAGAAAGTGGTCAAGCGAGGATAACTGAAACTGATAAAATTATGGTTCACCCAAAGCCACCAATCCTACCAATTCTTCTTCAGAGCTTTCTTATTGATGATGAAAGCATGACATCCCTCCTTTAGGAAAAAGTCCAGGCACCGGACTGAGTGGAGGAATTAAAGAAAGCCTGGAACGCCCAAAATTGTGGCAAAACTCTGAGGGCCTGACAAGGAAGTTCGATGCTGATGATCTTGTTAACGGCGTTCAGAGTCAGGTCGTCCACACGGAGTCAATATTGACACATAATCTCGTCAAATAAATTCGTCATCGGCAGCCTCAGTCCCACCTCGAAGATCGAAATGGAATTCTGATCTTCCCCTCCGGTGGATGAGAAATGATGGTCCCCTTTAAAGGGTATTCTATGCCATGCTCGAGAAGATACCCAAACCGCTCTCGTGGACTCAAAATCTCACTCAGGGAAGGAACGATTCTGGTGTTAGAAGAAGTCATTGCTCGGTAGGAAAGAAAAAGCAAAAGGAAATGAAAAGAGGAAGTGGTAGACGTGAGGAGAACCAGGAAAACGGGAACCGACTAAAATAAGGAAGTTTTAAATGCGAGCTGGAAGCCCAAGCGGTTATGATGATGGAATCTGTCTGCACAGACGCCTCCGTCACATCAACTGTAACCAGAAAATCGTCCCCGCCGAATGCGTGTCCATATCTAAGCTAGAAGTACTTAGCTACCCTAAGCAAACACTGACATCTACTAGCCTAAGGGACTTGTTGACGTATCCCATCGGGAATCCGTCAAAGATAACGGAACTGCTAGTTCGATAGACATATCGGCCAAGGAACAATGCTTGACTAACGTCATGCCTTCGCCCTCGCCTTCGAGACCCCGTATTCGTTCCTTGGTGTCCAATCACCAAGGCTAACCTTGAAGAAAAAACATTACCACAAGTTCCCCAGAGCGACATATGTAGTGCTCTAGACGCCGCTTCTAGCAGAATCTGCACCAATAGCGAAACAACCACCCATGAAACACGATCCTCCAATCAAAATCCATCAGCCTCTGCCAAATCTGAAAAGGTCGAAGATACTATCGGGATCTGTTCCCCCTTACCATATGTATAAAAGGCTACCTTCTCCCCAAGATAAGGGACCAAGAAAAAACCCTTTAACACTCTTTTTACACTTTTAACCCATTCTCTCTCAGACTCTCACTGACTTAATCATCAGAGCCTCGTTTCGGGACAACCTTCCGAACGACGACTGACGGTCTTATCTTCTTTGTTGTGATCCATAAGCTTTTCATTTCCACCCTCGGAAAGATGGAGTTAAGTCGGTGACATATCACAACAACTGCCTATTGCATTCTCCTTTTTTTGCAACTCCCAAACAACTTATTTTTTAATCTCTCTCTCTCTCTCTCTCTCTATATATATATATATATATATATATGTAAACTTTGTTTAATCTGTTTTTAATTTTAAATTGGTCAATTTGAACTCAACTCATTTGATTAGTAGGTTGAGTCAGAAAATTAACAAACAGGCCAATCAAATAACAACTCATTGTTGTGCTCATTAAAAAGGTCAATCCAATGATATCGCATTGGTCTATTCATTAAACTGACTATTCAAATAAAGTTTTATAAAATCCATTTTAATATTGAAATTGTTAAATTAGAATAGGGTAAATAGTACAAAAGACACTAAGTTTACACCAAAATTCTAGTTTGACACTGTGTTTCTTTTTGTCTCAAATAATACATTGTGTTTTCTATTTTTTTTTACAATTTTGACCACTTCACGGTGAACCCGGTTACCTGTTGACGTGACATGATAACGTGGAATGCTGACGTGTGAATTTTTTTCCCTGCAAAAGACACTAAGTTTTCATTTTTTTCGATTTTGACACTAACTTTATTTTTTTTTTCAATTTTAACACTACGTTTTTTGTTCCAAATCGAACATCATTTTTCTTAGTTTTGTTCAATGTTAACCTTTTTCCATTTAAAATCGTATAAATAGGTTTTTTATTATATTTTAAACCGTATAAATACATTTTTTTCGTTTAAAAACCATATTTTTATATAAATAAAAAGTTTTTTTTATTACATTCAAAGCATAATATTATGCATAAATATGCATTAGTTATATCATAAGAGCCAAACTAACCACAAACTTCGAATAAGGTCAACAAAATTTTATCATTATCGCTTATGAAATATTATTTATTTTATTTTTGTTGTAGATTTTACAACTATTTTTATTTAGAGTTAAATAATTTTATTAGGTATATATTGATGTCGCATCTAACGTCCGTTTGAAGTGTTGAAGAAGAGATAGGAAATATAGAACAAAATACCAAAATTTAATAAGAATACTAAAATAGATGTAATAATGACGATATTTATCATTCATAAATAGTTTTGAAAAAAAATAAGCTAAATATATGATTTAATCAGAGTCACGCCATGAGATACAAACCTAACCTCTGTGCTTTGATCGACTACACGCCTCCAAGCCTCCAAACTCATTTTACAGTTGTGAATTTAATATAAAATATGTTTATGATAAAACTAATGCATATTTATGCATAGTATTATGCTTTTAATGTAAAAAAAACTTGTAATTACATAAAAATGTGGTTTTTAAATGAAAAAAAAAATAAATTTATATGTTTAAAATGTAATAAAAAATATACTTATACTGTTTCAAATGGAAAATGGTTAACATTTAACAAAATTGGAAAAAAATGATGTTCAGTTTGAAACAAAAAAACAGAGTGTCAAAATTGAAAAAAATAAATAAACTTAGTGTCAAAATCAAAAAAAATGAAAACTTAGTTCGTTTGTGGGAAAGAAAAAATTTAATTTTGATACGTCAATATATCATGTCATTAAAAACTGACATGTCATCATGTCATGTCAGCAAGTAACTGGGTTGACCGATCAAGTGGTCAGAATTGTAGAAAATTAGAAAACATAGTGTCAAATTTAAGACAAAAAAACACAGTGTCAAATTAAAATTTTCGTGTAAACTTGGTGTCTTTTGTGCTATTTACCCATTGCGAAAATACTTCTCGAAAGTTTAAAATGCAATCAAACTCCAAAGGATACGACAATTTACCAAAAAACATAAGTAATTAATTATCTTTATAAGTCATAAAGTCTAAAGTTTTCTAAATGTCCAAGCTCTAAACATGAGGGTTGCGCTTGTTGCGGGACTTAACCCAACACCTTACAGTACGAGCTGACGACAGCCATGCACCATCTATGTTCGCGTTCCCAATCTCTCTATAAATCCTAATCTAAACACATGTCAAAATATACAGGCTAGAAAGTTAGTAAGTATTATCAAGGTTAAACATTGTTGAGTGTAAGGAACTGCACATTCTTTATTGTTCCAAAAGAAGGAAACACAAAAAAAATGCATGTTCCAAACTCAAAGTAGACCCCAAAACCATTTCACAATAAACATAGCTAAAAATATTTTAGAATCGAAAAATTCAAATCGTAATATAATCCAAAGTCAATATCATAGTCCAAACTTACAAATGATGACTAAAAATTAGGGCTCGTGTAAGGATATCTCATAACACATCAGACACTTCGCATGCACCTTGGGCCCATGTGAATTGTCACACATCGTATACCCATTTAACTAGGTACTTGGGAGCCATCACCTTAGCACCACACAAAAGGTTTCAAATCTATTTTTCTATTTGGCATTCTATAATACAGTCACAACTTGTAGATGTTCCAAATTGAGTACATATAAAGGTCAAACCAAGTCTCAACCCATCCTAAGTGGATGCATATATACATGTTCAAGATCAAATTTAGCAATATAAAGTTATCCCTAAATTAAAATCTCTTAATGAAAATCACTTTCATGAATCCATTCGCATTACTTATAGTATACATATGCTTATCCACATAGTATATATATATATATATATATATATATATATATATATATATATATATATATATATATATATAACATGTAAAATACAATATATAACAGGTACATGTGTTCTTGATAATAACTCACTTAAAATTTTTGTAATAATCCATTTCAATTCAAAAGTTTTTTTAATGTATGATTTTCATATAAGAATAACAATAGTTGAGTAAACACAAACTAATTACACTCTAATTATCTTAATTAATGTTCTTAATCCTAAAGTTTTTTGTTGAGAGAAGAACTATGATGGAGATTATGATGTGGAATTTAAGTTAATCTCGTGGATCTTTAATTATCTCAACAATAAATAGATGTCCAATGTAAGAACAATTCATATCAGAAACATAACAATAACATAACTAAATAAATATAAGCAAGTTATATGATACTTTGTTGAATCGTAAATTGGTTTGCATGCAAACACTAAGTTAGTAATGAAGAACAACAAAAGTATGAATGGAGACAAAAGAGACTTTATATTTCAATATCACCATTTACGAGAAAGATATGAAGATCAAACACACAAATTAACATAAACCAATACCCTCTATTTATAGTTAAACAAAATACAAGCTATTAACTGGTTAATAGAAATGTATGGTGAATAGGAGGCTATGTTTCCCACATATATTCTGATAAAAACCACCAAACACTCTCTTTAGAAAAAGATGACAATCATACTTCTTTTTGCATCACTCCAAGACAAATAGCAACTTCAACTCTCCACGTAGTCTCTATGAATCTAATCCTCACATATCACAAATACACGTAACATCACATATACCCAAAATGAACTTCGCAAGTCCTCAACTCTCTTTAGCTGCTGAGGGTCACTTCATATATCAACAATTTCACCTAAGTAACCTCACAACTAATTTCTTCACCTATTGAGTTTGAAGAGCTTGACAAGTAGTTCCCAAAAGTTCCTCACCCCAAATAGTCATTCGATTCTTTCTTGTATGGCAGACTTCATTTATTCGATGGTATGCTTGGATCGAGTAGTAACCCTTAAGATTTTTTCCCGTTGCTTGTTTGAACACCTATGGAAAACAGATGGGGCAAGAATATTCCTAGCAAAATTTTTGCTAACACGATAGTTAATGTGACATCCCCATTTTTTGGTCGTTTTAAAACTTTTTTTTATTTATGCTTACTTAAAATAGAGTTTATTTGTAAATGCAGAATTGGTCCCATAAAAGTATTTCCGAAGAAATGTTTTTCATTCATTTAAAAATACTTGGGATGTCATAACTGATACAAAACATAAGCATATACAGACCTTACAACATGTTAGACTATCAGTCTACATCTCCTTGAATCTATCATCATTCATGTATCTTTGTACTGCTATCTGTGATACAAAGAAGCTGAGTGGTCAGGTTGGGAAACCTGGTGAATACATAGGGTTTTCAACCCACAATAATATAGTTAATATGTTTAGTTATCAAATAATTAACCTGGTTTCCCATCCGTGTTTTCTTCTTTATTCTTCCCTAAGGATCTATCCTAAGAGTCATCATAGTCATCGTTGCTGACGGTACTGTTACAAGGATTTCACTACAATAAGTGTCAGTAGGGTAGAGTACATCAAATAGGCACAAAATCCATCACCTACAGGTTACAAACATGTCTGTCCATGGGACTATCATCAAATAGTCTGGTGGTCGTCGCCTATACTCTGTTAGATGACTACATCATTGGTATAGCAGTACCATTCCTACATCGTTAGTATACTAGCACTATCTCTAGATCGTTAGTATGCTAGTACCATTTTCAAGGTCTTGGCATCCTATCATTGCCTGCATCTTTCATTATACTATGGCATCTTATCCTTCATCATACTATGGCATCTTATATTTCATTATACTATGGCATCTTTCATTACCCTTCATTACCCAATGTATTATATGTATAAAATACATATATGGTATAAACCATATAAATTTATCTTTATAACATTTCATCTAGCACAGAACATCTTTGCACATAAGCACATATATAATTCAATTATCTAAATACTTTATATCCATGTGTAAGATAAGTAACTCTGCAATCACTTGATAAAAGTGGATGCCATGGAATTTGGGCAGAACTTCGCCTTTGTAATTTATTTTTTCCTCTGACTTGACCTAGGTTCACATTATTAAGTCTTAGTCTTATATTTTGGGTGACTAATGATAGTCTAGAATCCTTACTAATCCTAATTTCTACATCGAGATTTATCAAGTAAGGAACAAATAGGTAGGAGCAAATCGAAGGTAGGATCCGTTTGGTATATAGAGTATACTGTTTGCAAATGCCACTTTAAACACCATAGTAAATCCAGCCTAGACATCATCCGTAATAGAACAATCAATATAATGACTTGGAACTACTAATAAATCATATTTATAGGTTCATAATAATGACTTGTGACTGTAAATATAAGTTACACTGAAAGCAAACGAGTGTAGCTTAACTTTTAGAGGTTTTAGCGAAAACTTGGAAATTATGCGGACAACATCCCGACCCGAAAGCCTCTATTTATCGGGACCTCTAACGTACTAGATCCCTCCTACTGATCAATGAAAGCCCGTAAAATTGGACCTAAAGAAATTTGGAGGTGAAGGTTTGTGATGATCGGATACACTTCAATTATGAATAAGATACGTAAAACTAATCTAAGAAAAATAATTAACAGAAAGTAAATGACACAGAAGTTCTCCAAATTATTTCTTTCACTAAGAAAAGAAGTTTTCTTCACCAAGAAGACGGGTTTGTCACATAGATGAATGACACAAGGCCACAATCACAAAACTACCAAGACCACAACATTAGGGTTTGCCCTAATGTTGTATATATACTAATCTATACATGAATATCCCATGATTGAAAAGATTATATCTAATCTATACTAAGAACCGATCTTATCACAAAGATACCCGATCTGTGATCTATTCTATATTTATCTATATTATTTACTAATATACAAAGATTACACAAAATATATATACTAAGTGTTGATGCTGGTAAACTTGATATATTGGCATTGTTGACATGTCAAAGCTGACGCTGATGAATCAGCGTGTCATGTGTTTGACTCATCATATCATAAGATATGATCTTACAATCTCCCCCTATCCAATGATGACAAAACTAATCGTCTTTTGATATATAAGCAAAATGTTGAGTGCTTTTTACTTGTGCTCCCCTTGAAAATAATAATGAAATCTTGATTCTTGCAGTTTTAACAAATGTCCCCCCTTGAAAAAATGAATGACTCATCAATCATTTATGAATTGCAGCAGACGACGGGCAAATAGATAATGAGCTTGAGCTGAGCTGAGAACATTAACGTCATATTGACTCGATTTGACCCCCCCTCCCTTTAAAATGTGCTTTTCTGTAGTTCTAGTAGTGAGATTTTTCAGCAAGATTTTTAGTTTTACCAAGATTCTCTCTCCCCCCCTTTTTTTTATATCAACAGCTAACTTTGAACATAATAGATTTTGAAATTGTAGTCTAGTAAGATTGTGTTATCTCCTGCTAGTGTGGGCTTAAACTACCATTCACTCGCATAGTATTGCGAGATCTCATCAACGTGTGGTTTTCATACACTGGATCATCAATCTCTGTTATTAAAAGAAAAATGGCAAGAGTGGATATGTGCGATAATATATCATGGAAAATGATATACCGATAGGCACATATTTTAAGTGTGTGGTTTGACACAGTGAATCATCAAGTTTTGTATAGAAGATAATGGAGAGAATGGATTGTTTCAGTCACGCTGAGGTGAAATCAGCATGAATCATTAATAGTTAACTCATCTAAACTTCCGTATCATAGAGTAAGTTGCAATCTAGAATCAAAGATTCACTGCTAATTCATAATGGCACCATGTCTACCTTAAACTAGGAGGTCAGGGACATGAACAACCCTTTGTAATTTAAGGAACTAACAAGTATCTCTTACGTTGATGACTATGCAATCAGAGTAAACCGTTAAGTTAAGCTTAATGTTTCAGAAAAACATGAGACTTGATGCATACGACAAGCATGCTTCTAGGGACAGGGTCAGGTGAAGATTAAATGAAAAATAAACACCCTAGCCTTTTTATTGATTTTTTATTTAGACCAGGCGATCTGACTTTGAGAATTTAGGCAGTGCTAAATAATCAACTTGAGAGGTTGACTCAATGTTCTCAGCAGATGGTCTCATTGATGAGAAACTTAAAGAGATTTTGTCACATATAGTAGCATACTTATAGAGACGATGATGTGTCAAATGTTTCATACTAGGCTCAAAATTGCCACCGTTGAATTCCTTTTTATAAAAATGGTACAAGATAAGAATTCAAACAAAAGAATTAGTCAAATAAAAAATAGTTTAAACAGAGAAATATGTGCAACTTTTTCAGAAAGGTGATAAAGACTCATTCCACCAAATCTTTGGAATTGAATGGTCATTAATACACTTCCATTTTATCGAGATATCTACCCTTGAAATTTCAGCTATAAAAGAGAACAAAAAATATCAACCATATCACACAATAACACACTTCACAATATATCACATGTGATGAAGCTTTTTGTTATTGAAGCGTCAGAGATGGGTTCCAAACTTCATCAGGAGAAAGAGCGAAGTAGAGATTAGACTTTTCACCTAACGAGTTAACTGAATTAAATCCATAAAATCATTGTGTCCTCAAGATCAATACGAGGGAATTTGAGGTTTTATCGGATTATGAGTCAGTAGATGAAAACAAGGCTTACTACATTGATGGTTGCTCTTTGCATTCATAATAGTGAGTGAAGGAGAAAAAGGGTACCCTCAAGAGGAATAGGATACGATGCCACTTGTTATCTCAATACCAAGAGCATTGAGATCCTTCAAGACAACTCTAGTCCTTACAAATTCTGAAGTAATAAGATGCAGATAAATATTAGATAGGCTTGAAAGAAAATACATGTAAATACTAAATGTAAGATTTTGCATTCATAGTAAAAGAAGCACTTCTTTGTTTTTGAGTTTTTCATAAGACTGGAAACAGCTAATTAATGATTAAACCATATAAAGCATGCCAAGATATGCAATTAATTTTTTCAAACACTTTTCATCCAATGCTTTGGTGAAGATGTCAGCCAGCTGATTAGTGGATGGAATATAGAACTATTCCACTCTTCCCTTTTGAACTATGTCCCTGATGAAATGATGACGCATGTCAATGTGCTTGGTCTTAGAATGTTGTGCTGAATTTTGTATCATCTGAATAGCACAGTTGTTGTCACAACAGATGGGCATCTTAGAGAAACTAGACCATAATCCAAGAGCTGATTCTTTATCCATAGAATCTGAGCACAACATCTTCCAACGTCAACATATTCAGACTTAGCGGTAGAACAAGGCAATGATGTTTGCTTTTTGTTGGGCCATCTCACCAATCTATTTCCAATCATTTGAGTTCCTCCTGAAGTGCTTTTACAGTCAATGCCACACCTTCCATGATCGGACTCAGTGTATCCCACTATCTTGTACTTAAAGTCATGAGGATACCATATCCCAAGATTGGGTGTATGTATTAAGTACCGGGAGATCCTTTTTTACATCGTGAAGATGAGATTCCTTAGGACTAGCTTGATAGCGAGCACACAATATGGTGGCAAACATAATATTAGGGAAACTGGCTGTAAGATAGAGTAGTGAGTATATCATTCCTCGAAATAGAGTTGCATCCACATCAGTGCCACTTGGATCAGCACTAATTGACTCTGATGAACACATCAGAGTTTTTGCTGGTTTGCAATCAGAGAAACCATACTTCTTCATCATATCTGCAATGTATTTAGCTTGACAAACAAAAATAGCAGTAGTTAATTGTTTGACCTTCAAGCCTAAAAAGAAAAGATAGTTCACCCATCAAGTTCATCTTGAATTTCTTTTCCATGACATCTACAAATTCTCTACTTAACTTTTCATCTGTGGACCCGAAAATGATATCATCCACACACACTTGAGCGAGAATGATATGAGATCTTGACTGCTTTAAGAATAAAGTGTTATTAGTCTTTCCTCATTTGTATCCACTTGAGAGAAGATAGCTTGCCAACATTTCATACCATGCCCTAGGATCCTGCTTTAGGCCATAAACAACTTTATCAACAGGATACACATGATCTAGAAAATCTTCATTTTTAAACCCTGGAGGTTATTTTAGAAAAACTTCTTCTTGAAGATCTCCATGTAAAAAGGCAGTATTGACTTCCATTTGGTAAACTTTAAAGTTTTTGAAAGAGTCAAAGGCTAGAAACAGACGAATTGCTTCAAGTCTTTCAATTGGAGCAAATGTTTCATCATAGTCCAACCTTTAAAAATGATGAAACCCTTGACCTACAAGCCTAGCTTTGTTCCTTATGATGATTCCATATTTATCCATTTTATATCTGAAAACCCAAAGAGTGCCAATGATAGTCTTTCCTTGAAGGTTGGGAACAAGAGTCCACACACGATGACCTTCAAATTCATTTAGTTCATTCTGCATAGCCTTAATCTAGTCAGCTTCTTTTAAGGCATCATTAATATTATTCAATTCGATCATTGAGACAAAATTCACAAACATGCAGAAATTGTTGCTGACTTTGCTACGAGTGAAAATTCCATCATTTACATCTCCAATGATTTGAGATTCAGGATGATCTAAAAGAATTATAGGATTTGAGCTTTCATTTGTATCGATATGGGTAGAGACTTCCTGATTTGATGAATCAGCATCTTCGTAGTCAACAGGTTGATCTTTAGAGATAGGCTGAGAACTTATTGATTTATCAACATTGGGAACAATAGGATCAACGTCATTTGACAAGGGCTTGGGAACATGGTCTGAAGGATTGTAAGTAAGTTCATTTAGAATTGACAAGGGTGATCGACTCAATCATGAATGAACTCATCAAAGGTGACATGAATTGTTTTTTAAACAATTTGCATTGAAAGATAAAATACTCTGAAAGCCTTGGATACGCTAGAGTATCCTAGAAACACTCCCACGTCAGCTTTAGCCTCAAACTTTGAACGCTAATCTATTTGATTGAAGGTGTAACAAACACATCCAAACACATGAGAATAAGAAATGTCTGGTTTTCTTCCTTTCAGTAGCTCGTAGGAAGTTTTGCCATGATGTTTGAGAATAATAGATCGGTTTTGGGTATAAAACGTTGCATTGAAGGCTTCAGCCCAAAATGACAATGAAAGACCAACTTCAACAACCATATTTCTTCCAACATCAATGAGAGTTCTATTCCTTCTTTATGAAATACCATTTTTTGGGGAGGTTAAACTGTCGAAAAGTTCTGAGAGATTCATTAGAATGAAAAAAAAATATTTCAGAGAAGATTTTTTGAATTCAGTTCCATGATCACTGCGTAATTGCTTTACTTTGTGATCATAAAGGATTTCCTATTGATTAATGAGAGCAATGATTTCATCAACGTCATGACTCTTCTTTCTTAAAAAGACTATCCACATAAAACCTTGAAAATTCATTCATAATGACAAGAATTTATTTCTTCCCAACTCTTGACTTGATTGGAACTAGTCCAAAAAGGTTCATATGAACGAGATGAAGAGGTTTTATGATTAAAGAACCGGATTTTGGCTTGAACGAAGACTTGGTTTTCTTCCCTTTTTTACACGTTGAGCATAATTTGTCCTTAACAAATTGCATCTTAGGAATTCCTCTCATAAGTTGATTCCCTGCAATCCATGAGATGTTCTTGAAGTTCAGATGCGATAGCCTTTTGTGCCACAACCAATTTAGATGAGACTGAGCACGAGAGAAGAAGAAATGATGAAGAAAGTTGTCAGCAAAAAAACATATCCATAACATAGATGTCATTTTGCCGATTTGTAATAAGAACAATGATGTTCTTTTGATAAACAACTTTTCCTTCTATCTTGTTAAAGAGAACTTCATAGCCAACGTCTCACAGTTGACTGATAGAAATGAGATTATACTGAAGACGTTTCACATAAGATACATTCTTGAAATCAACAGAATTACACTTGATGGATCCATATCCCTTTTGTATCTCCCTTGCCATTATCTCCATATGTGACTAATGGGCCATCCTTCTTTATGAAATCTTCCAAGAGAGACTTAAATCATGTCATATGTCTACAGCAACCTCTATCTAAGTACCAAATATGCTCTTTACCCTGAAACTAAGGTGTATAGTAAGTCCAAAAAAACATACACTAAATATACATTGAATATACACTGACCCACTTGCAAAGTATCACTAAGAAAAGATGTTATAACACTCATCAAGGAGACAATTCAATGAGTTTCCCATTTTGATCCAATTATTATTTCGATTCATGATATTATCAGGGCGAAAGATGTTCCTTTTAAAAGTGCATTCGCTAAATTTGTGAGAGCCATCGCTACATCGATAACAAACTTTAATTCCAAGATTCTTTCCTTTAACATTATATTTTGATTTCTTTTCAACTACTGAATCCGAAGAACTTTGATTATTTGATTTAAGAGTTTTTTATTTAGCTATGGAATAAAGAATGTTATCAGTTCTACGCTCATATACTACCTTGTCATGAGACTCATGATCCTTTTAGGAGTTATCAGGAGTAGAAGGATTTGATTGATCCTCAGGTTCAGAATTGCTAATTGAGCACCGAGGAAACATGCTAAGAATTTCGTTTATAGAATGAACTTCACCATTACATATAGGAAACTTTAGCAATGTTTTAGCAGAGGGAAGAACATACTCACAATGAGAAAGTTGGAGAGAAGGATCAAGATCAGATAATTTGGTAGCACATTTAGTAATGCCATTAGTATCAATAGAGCAATGAGTATTAATTAATGTTTGATTTATAAAGTAAGAATTCACAAATCTACTTTTAAAGTCTTCTTTTAAGCAGTCAACTTTGTAAAAGGTTTGTTTAGTTTCAAATTTGGCTAAAGAAACAACACCATCTATATCACCTCCAATAATTTTCTTACATTGATCTGGAATCTAAGCGTTAATAATGCTTGTGATATTAAACTGAGAGGATGCCAAAATTTTCAAAATAATTGGAGTGTGATTAGCATGATCAACAAGTTTTTCTTTTTCAGTGTGAAGAAAATTATTAGTAAGCAAGATACAAGTGTTTTCCATTTTTAAAACATAAAAAGATTTTTCTATAGAAAGGAGTTTTTCTTTGAGAATCTTTAGCTCAAGACTGAGAGAAGAATTTTGTTTCTCTGAAATCAATAACTTGAAACATACGAGATAGATCGTGTCATCTTTTCTATATTATCAATTGAGGAAAGATTAAAATGATTTTTTTTCCTGATACCCTGATGTATCGTCCCATTCTGACTTGAGGTCGTCATCATCAGTGTGAGGGGAATCATCATTAAGGATCCCAACGCTGTCAGGTGAAGTGTCAACATGAGATTCAACAACCTAGGCCGGGATACTTAGCTTCATCTTCTATAGAGTTTTCCTTTAGAAAGGTAGATGATAGAGTGGTCATCATCTCTTGATCAATTGACCAGTTTTGCACCAAATGATAGACAGAAAAAGGAAGTGAGTTTCCAATAGCAATTAGGGCCTTTACATCGAGATTCATCATCCTTTTTTCTTCCTTGTTATAACATGGAACATATTTCCCTCCCAGCTTACTGCTAGACGCACCATTATTGGATGGTTGATGCATAGCACCTATAGGACATTTGTTAACGACATTGAGCATATCGAGATCCATGAAATCTATAACATTCATGACCTTGAATTTCCAATCAGAGAAGTTATATTTGTCAAATGGAGGGATCTTGTTATAGGCAGATGACTTAGGAAGGAAAATGGTCGACATGATTACTTGAGTGTATTACAAACCTGCTCTAATACCAATTGAAGGTTTGTGATGATTGGATACACTTCAAGTATGAATAAGAAACGTAAAACTAATCAAAGAAAAATAACTAACAGAAAGTAAATGACACAAAAGTTCTCCAAATTGTTCATTTCACTAAGTAAAGAAGTTGTCTTCACCAAGAAGACGAGTTTGTCACAAAGACGAATGACATAAAGACACAATCACAAAAATACCATCACCACAACATTAGGGTTTGCCCTAATGTTGGATATACTCTAATCTATATATGAATATCCCATCATTGACGAGATTATATCTAATCTATACTAAGTACCGATCTTATCATAAAGATACCAGATCTGTGATTTATTCTATATTTATCTATATCCATTACTAATATACAAAGATTACACATAATATTTATACTAAATGTTGATGCTAGTAAACTTGATACGTTGGCACTGTCGACATGTAGAAGCCGACGCTGATAAATCAGTGTGTCATGTGTTTGAGTCATCAGATCATAAGGTGTGACCTTACAGGAGCATTGAGAGTGTTTTGGGAGGATTTAGTGTCGATAGAAGTGAAAAATGAAGGGTATATATATATATATATATATATATATATATATATTGAAGCATGAGTGTCGCGCATGGCCCATAGGCGCATCGCGCCTCAATGCCTTGTTTGCTCCTTTGAGCTTTCACCACGCATGCCGTCTGGAATCGTCCACCTTATCACTTGTAGAAGACTTCCATGTGTCACCATATTGTGGTGCCACATGTCATAATATAATGGAGCCACGTCCCTTGTTTCTTGGAGGATTGGGCGGCCGGCTTGCCATGTGGCACACTCCAGTGCTGCCAAGTCATCAGCATAGGCGGTTTCTCACAGATCTTCGGACGTCCAAAACTTTTTCATACAAGCTCCGATTTCGACGTTCTTTATATACCCTAAATCCTCTTAATGAGCTCTGCAACTTTCATTAAGATCTCAACATCTAGTTCTTACTATACAGAAATTCATATTTAGACCGATTGAAACTGTTGAAGTCCATGTGAAATTCTTAATGCCTTCATACAAACTCCATTCTTGACTCTCTTTATATCGAAGAGTTTATATTTGTGAGATCTTTAATTCTTGTTTAGATTGTTCCGTATAACAATCAACCGATTTGAATTTCGATTTCTATGCCTGCACTAATGCGTTGAAAATTCAAAAAATGATAACTTCCTATTACGAAGTCAAATTTGGGCGTTCTCTATAGGCACGCTCTCAGTTTAAAGACTACTACAAATTTAATTTAGATCACTTATGCTAAAAATTAATTTATCAAAAATTCACTTTCTTCGATACGTAGAGTCGTGTTGGTTTAATCGTGAAACTTCAAAGAAGAATAACTTCTTCATACGAAGTCGGATTTCAATGTTCTTTATATGTACGAAATACTTATCACATATACTATAACTTTGGTTAGGATTATTTATCCTAAATAATCTTTTATCAAAAAGTCATTTTTAACGCTTATTATATCTCAATTGACTAAATCGAATCTGCGGGTGTTATATTTATCTCCCCTTGGGATGACTACATCTCGAAATCATCAACAAATAGGGTTGTACAATGACTTTGCATGTTACCTTTCCATCCTAAGTAAGAATCGTAACTCTTATGTCTTTTCTATGGTATTTCTAACTCTTAGACTTCTTGGAAACTGACGGTGCTTAATCTTGCACCTCCTCTTCCTTCTAAATTTGATCTTTATTGGAGACTCCTACTCCGTCTAGAAAAAACATAACCTACGATAAGGTTTTTACTTTGACTACCATAACAGACTAATGGGCCATGCATCTAATGACCTTTCACCATATGATGTAATGGCTAGACTCAGGTCTTTCTGAGTTGGACTCTAGCATGAAAGATACCTTCTGTAACGCCCGCAAGATAGGGCTATATGCTTAAGGAATAATATGATAATTAAAAGTCACAATGATAATTAGACATTATCAAAGAAGGGTTATTTAAGGAAAATAATCTAATCAAAAGTCGTAGTAGTCATTAAACGGTGCACGTGCATATAGAGAACGTCCCCATTTTACTTTGTAAGAGGAAGTTATGAATTTTTGAAGTTTCAGCGCAATAGTATATGGCTCAGAAACTGAAGCAGAGATCGGTTGATTGTTATGAAAAAAAATCTAAACAAGAGTTGAAGATCTTGTCCATATGGTTCCGTCGATATAAAGACAATAAAAAAATGGATAGCATATGAGAAAGTTATGAATTTTTAATGAACTCTAGTAATCTAAGCCTGTTAAAAATATAACTTTAAAAACAAAGTCAAAATTATTCAATGGAGTCTAAAATAAAGTTGTAGATATCGTCGAGAGCTTTCAGGGATATAAAGAACGTTGAAAATGGAGCTCATATGAAGAAGATACGATTTTCTAAAGTTTTCCGAAAAGCACCACGTGCAAGTGGGTTGCATCATGCACACCTTCTAGAAGGTGGGGAACGGACGACCATATTTGCGACGCATGTCAAAAAATGGGAGGAGAAACGTCTCAAGTGTGAACGGTGTGCACACTAGGAGCGACGCGTAATTGTGCTATAAATAGGCTTCGGCTGTTCATTTGCTTCCTCACTTCCATCCTCCTCTCTACCGAATTCCTCTTGATTTTAGCTCATTCCCCTTAGTTTTAGGCTTTGGCGAAGTGATGCGTTCTCTGAAGCAGTATTAGGTATCAAGTAGAAGCCCTGCGGTGTCAGATAGTCGGTGAATAGAAATTCCCGGATCAGAATTTTGCACTCATAATTGCTAACTTTTCGCTAAAAAGCTCTGTAAGTTAAGCTACACTCTATCTTTTCAGTGTAACTTATATTTATGGCCATAAGTCGTTATTATGAACCTATAAATAGGATTTATCAGTAATTCCATGTAGTTATATTGATTGATCTACTTACGGGAGTGATGTCTAGGTTAGATTTAGAGAGGTGTTTAAAGTGGGATTTCCAAACAATATACTCTGTATACCAAACAGACTCTACCTCCAATAGGATCCTACCCAGTTATTCCTTATTTAGATATTGATGTAGACATTAGAATTATCAAGGAATCTAGACTATAATCATTATAATCACCAGCATTATGAAACTAGAGTAAGGCTTAGTGCCTTTTACCTTTAGGTCTCTTCAGAAGGGTGTAGCGAAGAACTACCAAAATCATCAGCCACGCTTTTTATCAATTGAGTGCATAGTCCTTTTCATGTACATGATTTAATTTAAGTATTAAATTAAAATATTAAATATCTTCTGGAAGTCATATGGGAATTATGTGCTTATTGCCTGGATTATATGTTAGGATATATACTATGCTATGTGCAAACCATATATGGTTCTATTTTATGTTAGGATTAAATAAATAACATCATATAATAGTATTAAAAGTAGAATTGCTAAGAAGTTAAAAGAATATCAGTACCTGATGCTCTGTAGGGATTATAAATACACTAGATTTAGGTTAGTGTCACCCAAGAATAAAGTTGGTGTAAAGGTTGGATACAAACACTGCAATCTAGTCTAGGGATAAACTTAGACTCATAGAAGATATCTAGCTCAATTAAGTTTGATATTAGGTAGTCTCATTAGGAGAATGTGCGTAACCTAGGAAACAGAGAGTAATGTTCTGTTCAATGAAACTATCAGTTGTTGATGGGCGATAGCTTCGTACTGGATGACCATAAATGGTGGGTCCCGATCAAAAACTATTATCGGTATGTTTGGTCACCCCCAGAGTAGGTGACAACAATTGATCATTCTAGACGATCTTGTGAATTATGTGGCTAGTGTGAGCTCATTACTCATAGATTTAGATGAATTGGAAAACCATATTCATCAAATACTCTGACGGCCCATGAGCCTTTGTAACTTACACTAGCAAAGCATGCCCCTAGCTGTGTAGTCAATGATTGATCAAGCAAGATAATTTCTCTTTAATAATCACTATTTCGGATCTATGAGGATTGATAAAAATCGATAGTCTAGGATTTATGAGGATCAGTAGGAATGGATATGTAGGAATGGTTATTGCATGTTAATGGTTGGTTTGCAGGTATGATAATTATGGAATATTATCATATCAATATTGTCGGATTAAAATGCATATGTATCTCACCAGTTTTCCCCAACCTGACCCACTCAGTTCATATGCATCACAGGTATCAAAACTTAAGCCACTGGAACTTAATTAGGATGTTAAGTGGTTAAGAAACAGTGTGCAATAGTATTCGACACCATCAGGACTTTACGTTGTAACTTATGTGTCTATATTGATTATGACATCCTTAGGGTTTTAACATTTTAGAAACAAACATTTGTAATCAAAATGATCTTTTGTACTGGGATTTTCCACAAATATAAATAAATGATTTTAAAGTGTAAAGAAAAGTTTTAATTGGTTCTGCAAATTAGAGGATGTCACAGTTGGTATCAAAGCACTAGTTAAGTGAACTAGGAATTTGTAAGATTTCTAGACTTAAACTTAGGAGTTAAGCAATGATGGTGAGGTGTGTGTCTAGGATAGTTTAGATTCTAAACCCAAATAGACACAAGCAATAGGATATTTTAGGGTGTAAGCCTTAAATAATATTAAGTGCTAAATAAGAAAGTAATATATCTATCATAACATAGGTTAAATACCTTATGTTCTATAACATCACTAGCTTACTTTACGATAAGATGATTAATTTGCTTTTATGTGCCAAACAAGTTGTAGTATAACATGTCTTAGATTACCATCTAGGTTTCTATTATTAGATTTAAGGTTTGTTGCCCACCTAGTATTAGAAAATTTTATATGTTCAGATTTCTAGATGTTTAATTATGGTATTAGAACTGGCAAATAAATTTTCGGAGTATTAAGGAGGATTTCATGTCTAATTCTTCCCTATCTTTATTCTCGTCTGGGTACGTTGAACGCCTACTTAGGTATATAGAACATCATGATAATCACAAGGAGCGGTAAAGTCATCAATAACTTGGGACTTATTAAGACATGCATAACCATAAAGTTTGAAACTTTATGGTTTGGAACACCTCTTTCGACCTGGATCTAAAAGTTAGACGTTGCACTAAATGGGATAAGCTCTTAATTGAAGTCTTATATGGCCACCGCGTACGCTGGGTGTACCAAGGCGGAGCTGGACGTAGGTGGTCAATGACGCGGTTCCGGGTCAATGCAGAGTATGCTGATCATATAGCTAGGTACGTCCCGCGTACTCAGCCTGTTGAGTTTTCGATTTTGGGCTTCAAGCTTTGGGCCACCTTTTGGGCTTCGATGATTGGGCCCCTATTGGTCCATCTGATAATGGGTGTTTTGGGCTAAGTGAAGTGTTGGACTTTGGAGTAAGGCCCGATTAGGAATTGGGCTAATTAGGAGTTGGGCCAAATTTGGAAAATTGGGCCAATTATGGGCCTTGAGTGATTATTTCTTTTGGGCCTTTTTGGATCAATACTTGGGCCTGGGTCTTAGCCCATCTAAGAAAAGGGTAAACTGGCCATTTACCCTAAGTAAGGATTATTAGTCAAGGATTTTAATCCAATTATTAATTGGATGATTATTTTGTTGTGTTAGTGTAGGGATTTTAATGAGCTAGCAGTCGGAGGCTTTGATGTGATTCAACTATGTGAGGTGAGTTTTCCTTACTATACTTTCGAGTCAAAGGCACCAAGGTCGGCCCATTGGTTTGATAACCCAATATTGTTGATATCTTGAGTATGGAATAGATATTCTTGCTAGTTATGATATGCTAGTCTGGTAGACCTGTAGGACTACCTGTGATACTGTTTGTTTATATATATATATATATATATATATATATATATATATATATATATATATACTCGTTATATATCGACATGTTGTGTGGATTGGGTTGAGGTTGTAATGCTCCGTGCTATAGCCAAAAACCCTAGAGCATACCATATATGTGTTGAGGGCAGGGGAGGGGATGCCCGACTTATACTGAGGGCTCATGAGCATTCTAGATACGAGCTGAGGGCCAGGAAGGGCATGCCAAACTTATACTGAGGGCTTAGTGGTATTTAGTCAGAGGACTGATCTGGCAGGGGAGCAAGCTAGACATAAGATGTGGGCCTAAGGGCAAGCCACACTTATGTTGTGGGCTCAGGGGTAATCCAATGTGTTAGCTGTGCACCTATTGCATGTTGTTATTATATTTGTGCTATTTATATGTGTATTGTTATTTTGGGGTAACTCACTAAGCACTGGGCTTACAGTTTTGGATTATGTTTTAGGTACCTTAGGTGATCGTGGGAAGGAAAAGGCTTGATCCTGCACCTCCTCATATTATGTTTTGTGATTTTGGGAAAACTCTGATGTTACACTTGTTTTTAAAACTTCAATGTAAACAATTATGTTTTTGTTTGGTTTGAAAAAGTTTAATTTTTTATGAAATGTTAAGGACGTGACAAGTTGGTATCAGAGCCTTGGTTTGAGTGAACTGGATGAAAACTCATGTGAATCCAATCTTAAACTAAAGAAAATTATTTTTAAAATGATTTTTTCGAATGGTTTTCAAAAAATCATGGAGGAGGTGATGTGTACCATCAGCCAGAGCCAGTAAGTAGACCTGAAAATACCATACTGTTATTTGATATTTTAATATTTTAGAACAACATACTAGCGGTAGGCTAGGGATTTTAGAGATTTTGCATGATATAATTTCCTAATTATATGATGCATGATAGCCTAGGGTTCTTCTATAATGGAATTGACATCATTACTATAGTTGCTTAGTGTATGCATCATGGTCATGCATAACTAAGATTTTATAGCCTAAGAATGTTTGGTCTGGCCTTATTTCCTATTCTTGTTTGATGAAGGGCTTAGGGTAGGATCAAATATTTGATTCTCTATATGTTCTAGTGCTATATATGGCTAGCATACACAAGTGCCACATGGTTGGTGGAAGTTTCATGGATGAGTTGTGTAGGGTCAGCCAGCCAATATTGAGATGTTTATTCTTTCCTCTAGGGAATGAGGATTGAGTGTATGATTATGCTATCAAGTATTTTTAGGGTGTTTTGATGATCCTCTGAGACAAATACGAGTAGGTGTGGAAGGTAGTATGGACCTTTACTACTGAAAGCACGTGACCCGTACACATAACAAGGAAGTCACAACCATTAGGGCTTTGTTGGAAGTTGGTTCCCCATTATGATATGTGTGTTATCTGATATCCTCCTAGTTTATTTTCAGTATGGTGACTACGCGTCTAGTTGAGGCAGGATCTGGTTCGAGATTGGGAGCTGGTCGTTAGGGTGAATCAACTGCGTTGGATGACAGGATCAGGGAGATCATACAAGTGGAGGTTGTTGCTCGTTTCCGAGCTCAGTTGGAAGAGATGTTTAGGGCTATCAAGACTGCCATGATTAAGTACTTTGATGAGTATTATGATGTTTTTTCTGAGACTAATGCTGCTGTAGCCGTTGCAGCTGCAGGGGTTGGATCAGGTCAGGTTTTTCAGTATCGGGACTTCGACAATACGAAGCCCCCGACTTTTAATGGGGTACATGACTCGATCGTTGCCATGAGGTAGCTATCTGATGGGGGGGATTAGGGTGGGGATGTTTATTCACTTGTTCTTGTCTAGCTAACCAGATGGTCAGGTGCTCTCTAAACCTTCACAGGACCAGAGCGAAGGATTGGTGGAGGTGTGCTACAAGTTCATATTTTGCTGATCAGAGAGCTAATGTGTCTTGGGAGCAGTTCTATGAGATGTTCTGTTCCTTATATGTGATGCTGCCCGCTGGTGGAGCGAGAGAGATTGGCCCATGAGTACCTGGATTTGAGGCAGGGTTCTTAGACGGTGACGGAGATCATCAAGATGTTCACAGAGAGGGCTATGTTTTGTCCTAAGTTTGTTACATCTGAGCAGGCTCATATGACCTGTTACTTAAGCATGCTTAAGATGGAGATCAGACAGTTTGTTTTCTACTTAGCACTATGGTTCATTATTAGAGATGAAGGAGGCCGTCAGGCAGTGTGAAATGGAGATTGATTTGCAGACGAGGGAGCAGAGGTCGGCCAAGACGTTGTCGCAGCCTGCATCAAAGCACTTTAAGACCGCTGATGTCATATGTGGGGGATGTAAGGGGCACACTTGTGGGAAGTGCGTCAATGTGCATGAGGGTGCTAGCAGATCATCACCTGGGTGCCACAATTGTGGCCAGCATGGCCATATGTTGAGGAATTACCATCGTTTGGCCCCAACACTCAGTTCTAGGATTCATTATCATTGCGACCAGGTTGGCCATGTGAAGGCCAACTACCCATCGCTTGCTGCTAGGCCGACGCATGATATTTTGAGGATCACTGATGGGAGTCAAGGTAGAGTAGAGCCTCAAGGGCTCGAGGTCGTGCTTTCCAGCTTACTGCAGAGGAGGCCAGAGTAACTCCAGATGTTGTGACTGGTATGTTTCTGTAACAACGTAAATTTCCAAACAAAACTTTCATTTTAAAATCACATTAATTTCATTAATCACAACCATAACCCCCCCCCCCCCCAAAAAAAATATCGAGTTATCAAAAACACATGTTCATAAATTATTTAACACACAATCTAGGATCCTCCAAAACAAATCTCCAACTCGTGTGTGTACAATCAAGTCGGTGCCTTCCCATGATCTTGAGAAGTACCTGAAACACATAACACGGTAAGCACGAAGCTTAGTGAGTTCCCCAAAATAACACACACATCTCATTAGCCTCTTATGGCTATACTCGAATAAGACCCTCTGGTCAATGTGTCAGTGGAACCCTCCAGTTCCACAACTCGGGTGAACCTTCCGGTCCTAACTCAGTAAGCTCAGAATAATACACAACATAAATCACAAAGACATAATGCAAGATATCACACTACTCAATATAAGCACATAAGACCCTCTAGTCACACAAAGGTTACCACTCTAGGTAAGTATAGTGAGAAGACTCACCTTGTAAGCAAGCAAGGAACTGAATACCCCTGGAATAATCTAAACCTCGCTGACATGTAATAAGAATCTCTAACTAACACTTAAATATCACAAATATAAAAAAAATCATGTTAGTCCCTCTTTAACTATTAGGATGGTAAAAGACCGTTTTACCCCTCCATTACCTCCATCCCTTAAGTTTGACCAAACCCTAAAGTTAACAAAAGTCAACACTCGAGTCAACGGTCCATGTTGACCCAACTCGTCGAGTGCATCTATGCGAATTGTCAAGTCCCTTCGGTTCCTCAGAACCCTCATGAAGGTCCAACTCAACTCGCCGATTTGACCCGTCAACTTGTCGAGTTACAGTGTGTTTAGACTCATTGGGACAAACTTCAATTGACTCGTCAAGTCAGCTCATTGACTCTACCCGTCTGTCTGTGGGTGGTATGCGGTGCTGAAGTGTAATCGGGTACCCAACTCCTCATGAAACCTCTTCTAAAACCTAGAAGTAAAACGCACATCCCCATCTGAAACTATCGAAGTCGTCATCCCGTGTCGTTCTACCACCTTTCTCACACAGATCTCGACCAATCTCTCTGTAGAAGAGCTCTCACTGATAGCAAGGAAGTGAGCGCTCTTCGTTAGCCGGTCTACAATCATCCATATCGCGTCGACACCTCGCATGGTTCTTGGTAATTTGGTGATAAAATCCATGGAAATATGTTCCCACTTCCACTACGGAATCTCTAGAGGATGTAACGGGCCATGTGGACGCTGGTGCTTCGCCTTAACCCGACGACAGGTCAAGCACCTCTTAACTATCCATGCCACATCCCTCTTCATACAGGGCCACCAGTAATGTCTCTTCAGATCCAAATACATCTTAGTGGCTCCAGGATGGATCGATAATATCGATCTATGTGCCTCCTCCATCAATATACTCCGAGCTCCACCTATATAGGGCATCTGAATCCACCATAGGAAAGTCGTAAGCCCCCGAGTATCCGTCTCAAACTCAGAAACCTATCTGATCACTCGCTCACTCTTGAGGTTCCCGGCCTCACCGCCTCCACCTGAGCCTCTCAGATGGTATCTAGGACTGGAGTCATCACATTCATCCTCATACACACGTCTCATATCGGAGCACTCTCTGCTTTGTGGCTTAAGGCGTCGGCTACCACATTAGCTTTGCTGAGGGTGATATAAGATCTCGCAGTCATAGTCTTTCACTACATCCAACCACCTCCTTTGTCTGATATTCAGGTTGGGCTGATCCATGAGGTACTTTAGACTCTTGTGGTCCGTGTATATAGTACACCAGACTCCGTATAGATAATGGTGCCAGATCTTGTTGGCGAACACCACCACCCCAACTCCAAATCATGGGTAGGATACTGTAACGCTTGCAGATCCGGGCTAGTCAATTTAGAGGCAATAGGGGTCGAAAACGACTTTTCGACAAAAAGATTATTTAGAATAAATAATCTTAACCAAGTTGTAGAATATGTCACAGGGTTTCCGTACATATAAAGAACGCCGAAATCCGAGTTATAACGAAGAAGTTATGACCCGTCGAAGTTTCGCGTCGGAACCGGCACGGCGCCGGGAAGCGTAAATAGTAAATTTATGATAGAGCGAGATTTAGATTTAGCGCTCTAAACGAAATTCGTAGAATATGTTAAACTAATAACTTCGATAAAAAGAACGCCCAAATCTGACTTCGTATGAAGAAGTTACGATTTTTCGAAGTTTCGGATTAGCAGTGTACAGTCCGAAATTCGAATATTAGATCGAGCGATTTTTAGCCGCACAACCTAAACGAGAATTGAAGATCTCATTATTAGTAGCGTAACAATAAAAAGACAGACGAAAATGGACATCATATGAAGAAGTTATGAGATTTTAACGGACCAATCCTGTCCCGACCTGTTAAAAATATAACTTTAAAAATAAAGTCAAAATTAGCCGACGGAGTCTAAATGAAAGTTGTAGAGTACGTCTCCACCTACGCGTGGATATAAATAACGTCAAAAACGGAGTTCGTATGAACAAGTTACAAATTATAATAGCATATTTACGTATTAAAATAAAGTATAAATCATATATACGTACACATATATATACATATGTATATATCATTAGAAAGGTATCGATGATGCGGTCATTATAAGACTAATGTTGAGTTCTTTCGACATTAGTTTAGTGCAAATATCATTAAATCTATTTAAAATAGTATTATAAAGGGGTGTTTAGTTGTTTATATAACTATAAGGTCATTAAGTAATTATGAAGGGTAGTTTTTGTAAATTCAATTACTATAAATAAGAGGCTTGGGCTCTCATATTTCTTGCACCATTCTCTTAATTCAAGAGTCTTTCTCTCCTTATCCCCCGAGCATTTCGGTTCCTCGTGATTCGACTTCTCTTTCTGTAGTTTTAGTATAGTAAGGTGAGCGCTGAAGCGCTGCACGAATCTTTCTTAGAAAGATTCAGCGACGAAGTTCTGCCCCTACAGAGCCCGACTCCTAGCTAAAATCCCCTTGTAAGTAAGTTATGCTTACCCTATTTTAAATATAGTTTATATTTAAAATTAGTATTGTTATTATAAATTTATAATAAATATTTGAGCTATTATTATGACTTATATAAGTGTCGTTATAATATCTTTTTAACTACTCGCGGTACGGGGAATCTGGTTTAAAGGGCCGCATAGGGTTGTTGGATTTCAGAAGTGCTATATGCCAAAATGGTCCTGCCCTCCGGTGTTTTATGTCTGGCCCCTGTCTGTACATAGTGGTTGGAAAGTATTGTTTAAACGCTTATATAATAATAATAATAATAATAAGACTAATAATTAGTCACGGTAAATATTAGACTAAAATCTAGTGGTAATAATACTAGGTTTCGTCGAAGGAAATTATTTTAAAGTAAACGAAGCGCTGTCCGAGTACCGAGTCACCACCTTCTCAAGTGAGTGCATAGTTACTTTCATCTTACACATAGATATGAAGTATTTTATATAAACTACGTGCTATGTGTGCATATTATCTGAATACTTGCTGTTTATGTTGGTTGAACGTTTTATACATGTTTTAAAGGACTTAAACTGTATACGTATTTTATATATACGAAAATGTTGGGTATGAGATGGGTAGATGAATGATGAGAGATAGAAGATGACGTGAGTATACATTGGCAGCTACAGACTTAGTGCCTATGGGACAAACACCGGTAGCTATGGACTTAGTACCTTTTAGACGTTGGTAGCTATGGATTTAGTACCTGTAGGAATTGGTAGCTATGGACTTAGTACCTGTTGAACATTGGTAGCTATGGACTTAGTACCTATTAGATAAAGACTGGTAGCTATGGATTTAGTACCCGATGAATAGACTATAGCAGCTATGGAATTAGTGCTTTATGAACGAACATTGGCAGCTATGGATTTAGTGCCAGTCCCATAACCCTGGAAGTAAGGGACTTCGGAATAAACGAATGCAGGATAGATGACTCTTAGGTTAAATCCTTAAAGAGTAAAGAAGATAATGGGGATGGGTAATTGGGTTGATTGTTTGATTGAACATAATAATTATATTATTGTGGGTTGAAAACCCTATGTACTCACCAGGTTTCCCAACCTGACCCACTCAGTTTATGTATATCACAGGTGACGAAGTGAAGTGACATTACACTGAGAGATTTAAAAGAGATGTAGATCACTAGTGTAAATCATTGTAAGTCTGTTTATGCTTATGTTTCGGTATTAACGATGACATCCCAAACATTTTAAAATGAAATAAATACGTTTCTTCGAAAATGTTTTAATAACGTATTTACCATGTTTTTCTGGGAACAAATTCCGCAACCTTTTTATAAAATGAAGTACTCTGATTTTTATAAAGCATAAACAAAATCGGTCTTTTCTGGCCGTGATTTTGGGGATGTCACAGTTTGTATCAGAGCATTAGTTTAAGCGAACTAGGAATATGGATTTATTTCTAGACTTAAACTTAGAATGCTAAGCGATAATTGTGAGGTGTGAGCACTAGCTTATTTTAGGAATTGTGCCTAAAATGTTTTTATGTGCTAAATGCTTTGTGCATGATATGTTGTTAATTGTTCGGATCTATGGTCTGTTGCCGACCGGATCTGGAAACCTTATGTGTTTAGGATTCTAAACGTACGACTACGGTACTAGAACTAGCATGTAAATGTTTCGGAGTGATAAGGATGATTTAAACGTCAAGTAAAGGTCTAAATTCACCTTATTCGGTGTATAGATCGAGATGGTAAGGACCTGTAGCGGAAACGTAAACGCAAATGGGAACAGGAACCAACCCCCAGTGGTTCAGCAAATACCTGTTGTAGAAGAAGTTGCGCCTGAGCCAGTCACCATGGCTGGAATTCAAGCCATGATTCGGGCTATGTTGGCTGAACAAAGGGAAGAAATGAGACGGATGTTGAATAGGGACGAACCTACTATGCCCATTGAGCAACCCGAACTAATTCCCGAGCAATCTGAGGAAGGGAACTACAGCCGCCAAGTGAGTCAAGTTGGGACTCAAGGTGAGCAAAGGGATGGCCCAGAAGGGAGAAACAACAAGGATGGGCGGATGTACAAGAACTTCTTGGGTGCGAAACCACCAAGCCTCTCAGGAAGCCCAAAGCCGGTTGAGGTTATGGATTGGATCTCTGAGATGGAGATGGTGTTTGAGAGCTGCAGCTGTAATGAGAAACAGAAGACTGTCTTTGCAGTAAGACAGCTGAAAACTGGAGTCTTGAGCTGGTGGAAGCTATTGGCAGATACGATGCCACGAGGAGAAGCCTTAAGGATGTCGTGGGAAGAGTTTTTGGAACAGTTGAAAATGCAGTACTGCTCGGAGGTAGATCTGATAGACCTAAACAACGAGTTTCAGAACCTGAAGAAAGGGAAGATGAGTGTTGATGAGTATGCCACCGCATTTACCGAGAGGATGAAGCTATTTCCCTACTTGGTGCCTACTGAACTCTCCAAGATTGATAGGTTTGCTAACGGACTGCCCACTGACTTTGGTCCAATGGTCAAAATGGCAACTACCTTAAAAGCATCTATTAGCGCAGCTAAGAACGTAGAGGCCCAGATAAGAGAAAAGGGTCTAGAAAAAGATAAGGCAGGAGAGAAGCGAAAGTTTGAGGGATCTTCGAGGTCGAACAAGGAAAGAAAATTCTCAAAACTCGGAGGAGCAGATGGAGGTGAAACAAGATGGTGTGATAAATGCAAGAAGAAGCATGTGGGAAGTGCAACGAAGAAGTGACTTGTTACAAGTGTGGGAGGACGGGTCACTATTCCAAAGACTGCACACATAATGACAAAGTATGCTACGGATGTGGAGGCAAGGGGCACATGTCCAGAGACTGCCCAAGGAAAAATAAAGCAGCAAGACCAGAAACGCCACCAAGGCCAAGGGCATTTCACATGATCCTCGACGAAGCAGAGAACCATGCGAGGAATCAAGAATGAGGACTTCTTACCCGAAGATCGGATTATGCAGTAGCCATAGTTTCGTATGATGTAGCCTAGTAGAGGCATAGTCTAGGGTGAACTTGAACACCTATGTAATCATTTCAAGAATTAATATAAAACCTTCGTTTTGTTATCTGATGTGTTGAATGATTGTATGATTTGCTGCATGGTGACTTGGGAAACTGTGAGACAATACTTGGGACGAGTATGAGTAGGTGTGAATGGTAGTAGAGGCCTATACTACCGGAAGCACAGGACTTACACTTGGATCAGGGAAAGTCACAAGGTTACCAAGAAGCTAGTAATTGATTTCGTTTTATTCAAGTGTGTTGTTACCATCGTTTCGGTAATGACTAAGAAGATTGTTGATATTCCAACCCTAGTGGTCATATCGAATCGAGTCCGACTACGATGAGTATGTTGTGTGGCTCAGAGGACCAAGTTTGATGTAGCGTCCGACTTAAACCAAACGGTTGAAATCAAAGCGATCAATAGAAGTATCACACTCGTTGTTAAAGAAGTTGGTGGCTAGAAATGCCTAATGTTAAAGTGTGATTATATCACATTAGAACATGAAGGAAGGCATAGTCTGTTTTAGAATTTAACTCTAAGAGACCTAAGTCTAAGTGTTGCAACATACGATGCTAGGTCATTAGAATATGACACATCGATCTATAGTAGTAATAAAAGAACTTATCTCAAGTCCGTATCCAGCAAGGATCGAGATTGTGACTTGAAGGTCATAATTTGGAGTCTAACCTGAGGTAGAGAGCAGGTGCATGATCGAGTACTCTTACAGTCAATGAGTTTAAGAGATAGAATTAAAGGAATGTAGAAGTTATAATTATTACCTAGGATGAAGACATGACGTATGGAGTCATTATATGACCCTGTTTCGTTGATGATTCCGGGACGTAATCATCCAAAGGGGGAGATAATTGTAACGCCTTCAGATCCGGGCTAGTCAATTTAGAGGCAATAGGGGTCGAAAACGACTTTTCGACAAAAAGATTATTTATTATTTAGAATAAATAATCTTAACCAAGTTGTAGAATATGTCACAGGGTTTCCGTACATATAAAGAACGCCGAAATCCGAGTTATAACGAAGAAGTTATGACCCGTCGAAGTTTCGCGTCGGAACCGGCACGGCGCCGGGAAGCGTAAATAGTAAATTTATGATAGAGCGAGATTTAGATTTAGCGCTCTAAATGAAATTCGTAGAATATGTTAAACTAAGAACTTCGATAAAAAGAACGCCCAAATCTGACTTCGTATGAAGAAGTTACGATTTTTCGAAGTTTCGGATTAGCAGTGTACAGTCTGAAATTCGAATATTAGATCGAGCGATTTTTAGCCGCACAACCTAAACGAGAATTGAAGATCTCATTATTAGTAGCGTAACAATAAAAAGACAGACGAAAATGGACATCGGATGAAGAAGTTATGAGATTTTAACGGACCAATCCTGTCCCGACCTGTTAAAAATATAACTTTAAAAATAAAGTCAAAATTAGCCGACGGAGTCTAAATGAAAATTGTAGAGTACGTCTCCACCTACGCGTGGATATAAATAACGTCAAAAACGGAGTTCGTATGAACGAGTTACAAATTATAATAGCATATTTACGTATTAAAATAAAGTATAAATCATATATACGTACACATATATATACATATGTATATATCATTAGAAAGGTATCGACGATGCGGTCATTATAAGACTAATGTTGAGTTCTTTCGACATTAGTTTAGTGCAAATATCATTAAATCTATTTAAAATAGTATTATAAAGGGGTGTTTAGTTGTTTATATAACTATAAGGTCATTAAGTAATTATGAAGGGTAGTTTTTGTAAATTCAATTACTATAAATAAGAGGCTTGGGCTCTCATATTTCTTTCACCATTCTCTTGATTCAAGAGTCTTTCTCTCCTTATCCCCCGAGCATTTCGGTCCCTCGTGATTCGACTTCTCTTTCTGTAGTTTTAGTATAGTAAGGTGAGCGCTGAAGCGCTGCACAAATCTTTCTTAGAAAGATTCAGCGACGAAGTTCTGCCCCTACAGAGCCCGACTCCTAGCTAAAATCCCCTTGTAAGTAAGTTATGCTTACCCTATTTTAAATATAGTTTATATTTAAAATTAGTATTGTTATTATAAATTTATAATAAATATTTGAGCTATTATTATGACTTATATAAGTGTCGTTATAATATCTTTTTAACTACTCGCGGTACGGGGAATCTGGTTTAAAGGGCCGCATAGGGTTGTTGGATTTCAGAAGTGCTATATGCCAAAATGGTCCTGCCCTCCGGTGTTTTATGTCTGGCCCCTGTCTGTACATAGTGGTTGGAAAGTATTGTTTAAACGCTTATATAATAATAATAATAATAATAAGACTAATAATTAGTCACGGTAAATATTAGACTAAAATCTAGTGGTAATAATACTAGGTTTCGTCGAAGGAAATTATTTTAAAGTAAACGAAGCGCTGTCCGAGTACCGAGTCACCACCTTCTCAAGTGAGTGCATAGTTACTTTCATCTTACACATAGATATGAAGTATTTTATATAAACTACGTGCTATGTGTGCACATTATCTGAATACTTGCTGTTTATGTTGGTTGAACGTTTTATACATGTTTTAAAGGACTTAAACTGTATACGTATTTTATATATACGAAAATGTTGGGTATGAGATAGGTAGATGAATGATGAGAGATAGAAGATGACGTGAGTATACATTGGCAGCTACAGACTTAGTGCCTATGGGACAAACACCGGTAGCTATGGACTTAGTACATTTTAGACGTTGGTAGCTATGGATTTAGTACCTGTAGGAATTGGTAGCTCTGGACTTAGTACCTGTTGAACATTGGTAGCTATGGACTTAGTACCTATTAGATAAAGACTGGTAGCTATGGATTTAGTACCCGATGAATAGACTATATCAGCTATGGAATTAGTGCTTTATGAACGAACATTGGCAGCTATGGATTTAGTGCCAGTCCCATAACCCTGGAAGTAAGGGACTTCGGAATAAACGAATGCAGGATAGATGACTCTTAGGTTAAATCCTTAAAGAGTAAAGAAGATAATGGGGATGGGTAATTGGGTTGATTGTTTGATTGAACATAATAATTATATTATTGTGGGTTGAAAACCCTATGTACTCACCAGGTTTCCCAACCTGACCCACTCAGTTTATGTATATCACAGGTGACGAAGTGAAGTGACATTACACTGAGAGATTTAAAAGAGATGTAGATCACTAGTGTAAATCATTGTAAGTCTGTTTATGCTTATGTTTCGGTATTAACGATGACATCCCAAACATTTTAAAATGAAATAAATACGTTTCTTCGAAAATGTTTTAATAACGTATTTACCATGTTTTTCTGGGAACAAATTCCGCAACCTTTTTATAAAATGAAGTACTCTGATTTTTATAAAGCATAAACAAAATCGGTCTTTTCTGGCCGTGATTTTGGGGATGTCACAGATACCTCGTCTCATGAGGCTTCAACTGCCTAGATGCATAGCGTCAACACCGCACCCAATCCTGATATAGATGCATCACAGTAAACTACAAAGTCCTCCACTCCCTTGAGAAAGGCTAACACTGGAGCTTCTCACAATCTCTGGTGAACAGTCTCAAATGAGGCTTGCTGCTCGGGCCCCCAGGCAAAAGTAACACCCTTCCGGGTCAATCTGGTGAGAGGAACAACGATCTTGTAGAAATCTCTGATAAATCTCCGATAGTAGCCGGCCAGACCCAGAAAACTCCTGATCTCAGACGGGGATCTCGACACCTCCCATCTTATAACTTCCTCAATCTTGGCCTGGTCAACCAATATCCCTTTCTGATTAACGAGGTGCCCCAGGAACTGGACCTCTCGTAACCAGAAATCACACTTGGAGAATTTGACATAAAGCCTCTCCGACCTCAATACTCCAAGAATCTCTCTAAGGTGCTCCTTATGCTACTCTCTAGTTCCTGAATGCACCAAAATATCGCTGATGAACACAATCACCGATCGATCCAACATAGGCCTGCACACCTGGTTCATGAGGTCCATGAACGTCGTCAGTGCATTGGTGAGCCCAAAAGGCATCACCACAAATGCGTAATGCCCATAACGAGTCCTAAAGGCCGTCTTCTGAATATCCTCCTCGCAAACTCTCATCTGATGATATCCAGATCTCAAATCAATCTTTGAGTACCAAGATGCCCCTACAACTGATCGAATAAATCGTCTATCCTCGGATGTGGATAACGGTTCTTGACCGTCAGCTTGTTCAACTCCTAGTAATCAATGCACATCTGATGTGAACCATCCTGTTTCTTGACAAAAAGGATCGCAACTCCCTATGGTGAGCTACTCGGTCTGATGAACCCCTTCCCTAGCAACTCCTGGATCTGTGAGGATAACTCCTGCATCTATGGTGGCGCAAGACGATAAGGTGTCGTGGCAATAGGCACCGCACCCGGAACCAAATCAATCCGGAACTCCACCTGCCTCTCAGGAGGCATTCCCGAAAACTCCTCGGGAAAAACATCTAGAAAATCGGACACTATCGAAACCTCGGAGATAGAATTCGGCCTCCCTATAGCAACCCGCGTATCCATCACATACGCTAAAAAGCATATACAACCCTGTTGTAGACTCTGTCTCACTCTGGCAGCAGAGCAGAAAGCTAATCCAGATGTGGTACCCTCGCCATACACCGTAAGAACTCCCCCACTAGGGTCTCATATAGTCACATCTGACGCTCGCAGTTGATCACAGTTCCAAACCGAGTCAACCAGTCCATGCCCACTATGACACAGACATCACCCATCGCGATAGGTACCAGGTCTATCGGGAACTCGACACCAAAAATCTCTAGTACACATACTCAGAATACATCAGTAGTGAAAACCGCATGCTCGTCGGCTATAGAAACCCTCAGAGTTCGACTCAACACCTCACGTCGGATACTGATGTGACCACTAAAAGCTAAAGACACAAAGGATTGACTCGCACCCGAGTCAAATAACACCAAAGCAGGTACAAAACTCACAAGAAAAGTACCCATAAATTGCACAAAATAAGCACAAAAAATCTCAAAATAATATAAATAAGGAAATACGTACCAACCACGACATTAGGTGTTGCGCGGACCTCCTCCGTTGTCAGCTAAAAAGCTCTCCCACGGGCCCTCGAAGCCTCGGCCTTCACCGGCCGACTATCAGTAGCACGCAAAGTAGCATGAGTGGAACCCTAGGCTGATTCCTAAACAAGTTGAGGGCACTCGACCTTCTGATGGTCGGTCTGGTTGCAATGAAAACAAACTACAAACCCATTGGGGCAATCCTTTTCCATCTTCCCCTCATTGTCACATTTGTAGCAAATCCCCGCCTGACAAGATCCCTCGTGACTCTTGCCGAACATGCCATAAGTGCAACCCTTCTTGCCCTGAGGTCTTGCATCAGCGGGCTTCGCCCACTTCGTCGCTAGCTGCGACTGTACCACTCTAGTACACTATCTCTCACGGCTATTAGGCTACTCTCTTAGTAGACTCCTCACATACTCATCTATATATCTCTCCTAGATTAACCCTCGACTCAGAACTCTTTTTAAGTGATTCCTACTAGATACTCCTACTCAGCACATACTCAAGGCAACCACAAATAGCAGCAATTCCTAGGCTAAGGCATCTCAAATCATCCAACTCTAGCCCTAAATATGAAATACCTAGCCTATCCTCTAGCATGCATCCCTAGCGTCTCATAAATATCTTATAACACAAATAAGTAAGGGTATTTTGGGAATTCAAGTCACTGTTCGGGCTCTGACTGATTGTACACACTGCTCCAACTCGTTTTTCTCTTAAAACTCTTGCTTGTTTTTAGAAAATCATTTCTTTTGAAAATTTTCCTCAAATCCTCAGTGTCACAATTAGGAATTTTTGTGCCTTTTAACTAACACTTAAACCAAATTATGAATCAAAACATAACAGCATGTATGATGCATACTCTATGACAGCAGAACTTCAATCAAACACCCCATGCAAGCAATTAAAATAGTCATTAAACAATTGGAAACCCAAGAAGTTCTTATTTAAGTCCATTTTGGACTAGGACTTCCTTATTGGGCCCAATGGACCAATAAGCTTCCAATTTAGCTATCTTGGGCTTAGAACTCTTAAATGGGCTCTAATTGGACCCACTTCCATTTAATTCAATATTTTTGGCCATATTGGGCCTAGAATGAAATAGATTAATTATATGAACCATTTTGGACCATAATTAACCTAATTTAGCCTAATAGGTCATAAAAATCACACTTATATTTTTAGGGCCAAAAATCATCTAACCTAGCTATAATATGGGCTTAAGGGTAAAAAGCCCAAAAACCTCCTCTCACCCTCCCCATTCTCGGCCCAAGCCCAAAAGAAGAGGAGAGTTGACTTGTGAGTGCCACCTCAAAATTGTTCAAGGGACTTCCATGCAAGAAAACTCAAACATCCATGCACTCGCATATTTCCATGACTAGCTAACTCTTTTTTTTTCTCTCTCTCTCTCTCTTGCTCTCGGCCGAGTCCAAGCACACACACACACACACATTTTACTCTCCTTTCTCTCAAGGAAACTCTCTCATATCTCATCCATATTTCGAGATCTAAGGAGGATTCAAGGGGATTTTTACACAAAAATCATCATCTAATGTAAGAAATCTCTTAGATCCTTAAGCTAGCTACTTCATTTCATCCAAAAATCACCTCTTAATTCATTCAAACTCATGATCTAGCACCTAAGAAGCATCCAAGTTCGAAATCTTTCAAGGAAGGTTGCTAAGGCCGAATTTCTTCTCATTTTCTTCCAAAAACCGAAACCACACCCAAAGGTGAGCTTCATACCCCCTCTTTTTTTGGTTTTTATAAGTTTTGTGGGGGAGAATACAAGCAAATGTGTAGATCTATGAGTATATGTATGCCTTGTATACAACTAAGAACACTCTTAACTATGTGATGTATACAATGTCTAACAATTATTCACGTTTATAATAATCAACAAGCATACTTATGGATCCTCACACTTTTTTTTCTTATATACAACACCTTTTTTTTAGAAAATATCGGATTTTCTGTGGTTTTCAAAACTATACAAATCATTTCTTTTCAAACCTTACTTATGAACTCACCAACATTTCATATGTTGACGTTTTTCCAAAATACTTGTATTCTCAGGTAACAGGTAAATCGAAGAAAAATGTATCCAGTGATGTCATAATGTTTGTTTAATTAGTATCGAACGGTTTATGTTTTGGGAATGTAATGTTTTGAACAATGTACCGAATGTAAACAATATCGGTTGTAATATTTCAATGCACAGTGATGAATGATGTTATGATTCATGTATAATCATTGTGATGGTATTCATATGAGTCACAAGAGCCCTCGGACGTTTCCGTCGTCTGGTTCGGGGGTGTGACAGGTTGGTATCAGAGCTCTGTTTATAGTGAACCAGCATATCTAGCCACACATTGATATGCAACTATAAACCAAAAGAGGGACTAACACAACTCTGAACAAAACAAGTAAAACATAACAACAAAACACCCTTTCTTGAATTAGGAACGAGAACCTAACACCGAATCAAACAAGATAATGCTAGTATCTCGGTTAATCCAGGACTGTTCTTAGTTGTATCAAGGAGCGGATGTAGCCTGATAACCTACATTCCCTCCAAGGTATCACTACCACACGTCCTAAGGAGATCGTGATAGCTAGGGAACCTAAAAGCATACCCCTTTATCACCAAAAAGAGAACGCCTGCTTAGTCTGTACAATAGTTGTAGCATCCTAGGAATAATGTTAGCATATTTACACACTCTCGCAGACAGCATGGCTAGTTTCCATCACCCCGGAGATCCTTACTTCCCTAACCAGGGAAATAACGGATGGATCGACGAAGAGCCTGAAGAAGAGCCTGAGGAAGACCCCGAGGAGGAATCTGACGGGGAATCGGAGGCAGGAGCCGAGGGCGAGCCTGCCGAACCAGAAGAAGAACAGGAGAAGGAAGAAGATGAAGGAAACTTTGAGGAGGAACCTGACGACAATGAAGGGGGTGATTCGGATGCGGAGTCCGAAGTCATCAACCCCCTTACCCGATTAGGGTGCCTGCTTACCGGGTGGGCCCCACTGGTCCCACACCCCCTGGGATATCGATCTTTGGAGATGGAGCAGACAGCAGGGAAAGCGACCCCCGTTCGGCATGTCACGCGAGCTCTTTGACCTGAGGGACGGAGGACCGGCCGATCGAACCCTTCCGGTCATGGTGAGACGATTACGGAACACTGGCGACCTTGCTCAGAGCACCGCCGACCAGGTACGCCAACTGTGGACTAGGGCCGAGCGTGCAGAGCAAGAGACACGAGACGTCCTTCGAGAGTTCCATATGAGGCAGGTGAGGTGGGAGGCTCGACTCAAGAAGCAGAACGACAGGTGGCTCGTCTTCAGGGAGCATCCCCTTCCTCAGCACCACCCCCGGGCACAGCTCATCGCGATTAGGGATAGACTTATCGTACTAGGCCATTAGGATCTATGCTATGTACCCTGACTCTATGTTTAAGTGACTACACTACTCATAGAGCCGTGCTGTCGAGCTAATATCACTTATGTATGCTCTTTCGAGCAAAATTTTCATGTATCAAATGCGGATAATATTAGTGAACTTTTATGTGTTTTATTATGACATTACAAATTACTATGTGTTGCGAATCCATGATTGTATGCTAATTTGTAGAAGTTCTTAAGTTCGTACCATGCATCTAGTCAGTAGGATCACAACCTCCCAGAACCCACAAACACTCAACATCTTTCCGTTTCATGACAGAAAGATGCATCACCGACCTATTTGCGAAAACCCTGGACCAACCCCACTCGAAGTCGACTCAGCTGCATTTCAGGCAGCTGTATCTGCTGCGGTCACCGCGGCAATGGCACAAATTCACCAAGGGAACAACGGAGGAGGCAACGGGCAAGGGGCCGGGAGTTCGAACAACGGAATGAATCAAGGACCCACCAAAACATGTACCTACAAGGACTTCACAAATGCCAAACCACGAACCTTTAACGACACTGGAGGAGTGATCACCCTGAAACGATGGATCGAGAAGGTGGAATCAGTGTTCGAGATATGTGATTGCCCTGAAGAGATGAAAGTAAAGTTTGCTGCATGCACATTTGTCGACCAAGCACTCACTTGGTGGAACGGGCACATGGAAGCCATGACACTCCCCGTAGCCAATTCCATGCCATGGACAGAAATGAAGGAAATGCTGATGGATGAATACTACCCTTGTGGTGAGATTCAGAAAATGGAGCAAGAGCTGTGGAACCTCACTGTACGGAATGCTGATATCGATGCCTACATATCAAGATTTAGTGAACTATCTCTGTTATGTCCGGGCATGATCACCTTGGAAGGAAATAATATTGAGCGATTCATCTGGGGACTAACCTCTCCGATCCAAGGAAACGTGATAGCTGCAAATCCCGAAACTTTTGACAGTGCTAAGAGATTGGTAAAGAAGTCGTATGACCACAACAACAAGAAGGGTGAGAAGCCAGTGGAGGCTGAAGGCAAGAAGGAAGGTGATGGCAAGAAGGGGAAGAACAACAAGAGGAAGGGGCGTCAAGGCCCCGAGACTTCTAAGAAGCAGCAGACAGTGGCAGTTAATGCTGCCACCGCACAAGTTCCGGCCACACCACATGCTCCAGCCTCAGCTGCTTCGAATGCTCCTAGACCTTATTCCGGTACGTTTCCCCTAAACCACACTTATGCATGCATCCTATTTAACACTGGAGTCGAGCGAAGTTTTGTGAGCAATAAGTTTAAACATTTATTAAAAGAACAACCCCAGAAGCTCAATGAAACCTTTACGGTGGAAATGGCCAATGGGAAAACCGAATCCACTTGGGAAATCTACACCGGATGTACCCTAACCTTAAATCAACACGTCTTTCGAATAAACTTAATGCCTGTTTCCATTAGGAGTTTCGATGTGATTATTGGCATGGACTGGTTAAGCCCCCACCATGCTGAAATTATGTGTCACGAGAAGGCCGTTCGCCTTCACCTTCCTAATCACGAAACCCTAGTTATTTACGGAGACAAACCTAGCACGAACCTTCGCCTCATCTTGTGCATCCAGGCATAGAAGTATCTACGAAAGAACGATTTGACGTTCCTGGCTCACATAGTGGATAAAACCAAGGAAGAGGTTAACATCGAAGACATTCCCATAGCACGTGAATTCCCAGACGTATTTCCTGAAGATCTTCCTGGAGTACCCCCAGAGAGACAAGTTGAGTTCCGAATTGACCTCGTTTTAGGAGCAACTCCCCTCGCTAAATCACCCTACCGGCTAGCTCCTACTGAAATGCAGGAATTGTCCATCCAACTCAGCGAACTCCTGGGCAAGGGATTCATCCGACCTTGTTACTTGCCATGGGGAGCTCCACTCCTCTTTGTCAAAAAGAAGGACGGATCTTTTAGAATGTGCATCGACTACAGGGAGTTAAATAAACTCACTGTCAAAAATCGCTATCCACTCCCACGAATCGACGATCTATTTGACCAGCTCCAAGCAGCTAGTTACTTCTCTAAGATAGATCTACGGTCCGGATACCATCATCTCAAAGTCCGAAAAGAGGATATTCCAAAAACCGCTTTCCGAACTCGTTACGGATATTATGAATTTGTTGTAATTCCCTTCAGTCTAACAAATGCCCCTGCCACATTTATGGATCTGATGAACCGAATCTGTCGACCATTCCACGACAACTTTATCATCGTCTTCATTGACGACATTCTCGTCTATTTCCGAAGCGAGGAAGAGCATGGCCAACATCTCCGACAAATCTAAGAAACTTTGCGAACGGAAAAGCTATACGCAAAACTCTCCAAGTGTGAGTTCTGGCTCCGTAGCATGAACTTCCTAGGTATGTTGTTAGCTAAGATGGAATTCATGTGGATCCCTCTAAGGTCAAAATCGTTGAAGGATGGGTAGTCCCGACAACACCCACAAAAATTCGTCAATTCTTAGGCCTAGCGGGCTACTATAGGAGGTTCATTCAAAACTTCTCTAAGATCGCCAAGCCACTTACCTCGCTTACACAAAAGGGCGTACCATTCAAATGGACGGACAAACAAGAAGTTGCATTCTGAACCCTGAAACAAGCCCTCTGTAGTGCCCCGGTACTATCTCTACCAGAGGGAACAGAAGATTTCGTGGTCTACTGTGATGCGTCAAATCAGGGTTTAGGTTGCGTTCTCATGCAGCATGGAAGAGTGATAGCTTACGCATCTCGCCACCTAAAGACACACGAAGTGAATTATACAACCCATGATCTGGAATTGGGAGCGGTGGTCTTTGCTCTGAAGATTTGGAGGCATTACCTTTATGGTACGAAGTGCACCATCTTCACGGACCACAAAAGTCTCCAGCACATCTTAAACCAGAAAGAGATGAATATGAGGCAACGAAGATGGGTTGAATTATTAAACGATTATGAGTGTGAAATCAAGTACCACCCGGCCAAGGCCAACGTGGTAGCTGATGCATTAAGCCGGAAGGAGTACTCTAATCGTCGTACGAAGACTCTTTCAATAACCATCCAATCTCACCTAACCACTCAGATTGGGGTAGCCCAGTCAGATGCCATGAAGACGGAAAACAGAGCAAGCGAAGCATTATGCGGAATGGAAAAGAACCTAGAGGTGAGAGAGGACGGAGTATACCATTTCATGAACCGTATTTGGGTCCCTAAACTCAGAGGATTTAGGGAGGTAGTCATGAAGGAAGCCCACAAGACGCGATACTCCATCCATCCCGGTTCGGACAAGATGTATTTGGATATTAAACAACACTATTGGTGGCCTAACATGAAGGCAAAAATTGCCACCTATGTCGGTAAGTGCCTTTCTTGTGCCAAGGTAAAGGTGGAGTACCAAAAGCCCTCGGGATTATTACAGCAACCGGTGATTCCCGAGTGGAAGTGGGTAGGGATTTCTATGGATTTTGTGACCAAGCTACCCAAGACGTCGGACGGATTAGACACTATATGGGTAATAGTTGACCGACTGACGAAATCCGCCCATTTCCTGCCAATAAAAGAATCCTAAAAGGTGGAGAGACTGACGCGTTTATACATTCGAGAAATCGTGAGACTTCATGGAATACCAGTGTCTATCATCTCAGATAGAGACAGTAGATTCACTTCACGTTTTTGGCAATCACTTCAGAAAGCACTCGGAACCCATCTCGACATGAGCACCGCTTATCACCCACAAACGGACGGTCACAGCGAACGAACCATTCAAACGCTCGAAGACATGCTTCGCGCATGTGTGATAGACTTTGGGAAGTCTTGGGACATCCACTTACCCTTAGTTGAATTCTCTTATAACAACAGTTACCATTCGAGCATCAAAGTCGCTCCTTTCGAAGCACTATATGGACGTAAGTGTAGATCACCGTTATGTTGGGCTGAGGTGGGTGACACCCAGCTAGCAAAAACACTAGCATCGGACAAGGCGCTAACGGGACCAGAGATCATTCGTGAAACCACAGAAAAGATAGTTCAAATCAGAGCTCGATTACAAGCATCGTGCGACCGACAGAAAAGCTATGCTGATAAACGGCAAAAGCCCTTAGAGTTTCAGGTTGGGGATCGAGTGCTGTTAAAAGTTTCACCTTGGAAAGGAGTCATTCGTTTCGGAAAACGGGGAAAACTGAACCCACGATACATTGGACCTTTCGAGATCGTTTCCCGAATAGGTCCAGTGGCGTAAAAACTGCAGCTACTCGCGGAGCTAAACAATGTACACCCCGTGTTCCATGTCTCTAATCTAAAAAAGTGCCTATTAGATGAAACACTCGTCATTCCCCTTGACGAGATTGAAATCAACGAGAATCCCTGTTCGTTGAAGAACCTGTTGAAATCATAGACAGGGAGGTGAAGCGTACTAAGCAAAGCCGCATCCCGATCGTGAAAGTACGGTGGAACGCGAAGCGTGGGCCAGAATTCACGTGGGAACGCGAAGACCAAATGAAGCAAAACTACCCTCACCTATTCTAGCATTCTCAAACCTAGCTTTCAAAAGAATTTCGAGACGAAATTCCCTCTAATGGGGGGATGATGTCACAATTAGGAATTTTTGTGCCTTGTAACCAACACTTAAACCAAATTATGAATCAAAACATAAGAGCAAGTATGATGCATACTCTATGACAGCAGAACTTCAATCAAACACCCCATGCAAGCAATTAAAATAGTCATTAAACAATTGGAAACCCAAGAAGTTCTTATTTAAGTCCATTTTGGACTAGGACTTCCTTATGGGGCCCAATAGACCAATAAGCTTTCAATTTGGCTATCTTGGGCTTAGAACTCTTAAATGGGCTCTAATTGGACCCACTTCCATTTAATTCAATATTTTTGGCCATATTGGGCCTAGAATGAAATAGATTAATTATATGAACCATTTTGGACCATAATTAACCTAATTTAGCCTAATAGGTCATAAAAATCACACTTATATTTTTAGGGCCAAAAATCATCTAACCTAGCTATAATATGGGCTTAAGGGTAAAAAGCCCAAAAACCTCCTCTCACCCTCCCCATTCTCGGCCCTAGCCCAAAAGAAGAGGAGAGTTGACTTGTGAGTGCCACCTCAAAATTGTTCAAGGGACTTCCTTGCAAGAAAACTCAAACATCCATGCACTCGCATATTTCCATGACTAGCTAACTCTTTTTTTTCTCTCTCTCTCTCTCTCTCTTGCTCTCGGCCGAGTCCAAGCACACACACACACACACACATTTTACTCTCCTTTCTCTCAAGGAAACTCTCTCATATCTCATCCATATTTCGAGATCTAAGGAGGATTCAAGGGGATTTTTACACAAAAATCATCATCTAATGTAAGAAATCTCTTAGATCCTTAAGCTAGCTACTTCATTTCATCCAAAAATCACCTCTTAATTCATTCAAACTCATGATCTAGCACCTAAGAAGCATCCAAGTTCGAAATCTTTCAAGGAAGGTTGCTAAGGCCGAATTTCTTCTCAGTTTCTTCCAAAAACCGAAACCACACCCATAGGTGAGCTTCGTACCCCCTCTTTTTCGGTTTTTATAAGTTTTGTGGGGGAGAATACAAGCAAATGTGTAGATCTATGAGTATATGTATGCCTTGTGTAATTTTTATGTTTATATGTATGATCTTATGTGATTGTGATCTTTATACTAGCCCAAAGAACCTAAAAACCGAGATCTACAATATGAAGAATGAAATAAGTATAACTTCTACCATTTCACACTAATCAAGTCTAGAAAAATAATCTAGTTGGTTAATATGAACATTTTTGGACTTAAAACCTATTTTTGGGCTCAAAATGCCAAAAATACAAAACTAAGGGGCCCAAAACGACAACATATAAATACTGAAGGTTGAGATGAGTCTAAACAGTTTCTAATATGTATTTTCTGAATATCAA
This sequence comes from Lactuca serriola, assembly GCF_051521515.1. Taxonomy (NCBI): domain Eukaryota; kingdom Viridiplantae; phylum Streptophyta; class Magnoliopsida; order Asterales; family Asteraceae; genus Lactuca; species Lactuca serriola. The sequence continues at coordinate 159,203,570 of NC_136416.1, read as the reverse complement.
CACTTTTGAAGGGTTAAAAATGTGAATTTTAAACATAATGGGCCAAAATGGGCTTTTCGGCCCAATAAAGCCCCAAATTGCGAGATTTTTGATTTGGAGGGGCTGAAACTGCACATTTCTGTAAAACAGGGGATTACTTGTGTACTAAAACTATTTCAAGGGCCAAAAATGATTTTCAAATTAAAAAGGGACCAAAGATGCAAAAAATTTCCATCTTGGGCCAAAATTGTAAAAGTTGCGAAAATGGAGGTTTCAACCGAGAAAATTTCATTTTTGAAGGATTCAAGCTGTTTATCAAGTAAATTTGTGCTAAAAATGTCTTTCCAATAAGTTTTGATACTAAAGTGTCAAGAAATATAGTTTAAGGACTAAAATGGAAATAATTTTTAAACACAAAGGGTTAAAAGTGTAAATTTTATCCAAGAAGGGGCTTAAAATGATAAACTCTAATTCTTAAAACAACAAATCCCTTAAAATAAAAATACGAGTACTACGTCTACCGGCGAAACGTAATAATAAATACACTTTCAACACCAATATCGTTACCAAACAAATTGATTCGGTCTCGAATCAATAACGAATCAAAAATCATTAAACAATGGTACTTCAATACACACGCGGAAATTTACGAGAAGCAATACACAATCTTTGGGCTTGAAAGTTTCAAATCGTGCTTGTTGGGCCTAGCTAGCCCAATGACATGATCTGTAGGCCCGAAGGGAACGCGCTTACATGTTATTGGGCCTTATATGACCTAATTCCGCATAAAAGGACTTTCAATAGCTTTATTGTGCTGTTGGGACCCAAGGGTCCTTTGGTACTGCTAGCAAAGTCGAGAAGTCAAATGCGAGTCATGCCAAGTGCCTTTCGCATTCACGACAGCCTTGAACGACTTATGGAAATTATGGGGGCTTCGTACCCTCTTTTCTCCTCGGTTGTGGGGCTATGAGAAGTCAGGGTGGTTGGATTAAGTGAGAAGTACGGACGATGCCTAAGGGATCGTTTGTATTTGTTAGTTGTAAACTAGTCATTTTCATTAATGCGTGATTATAACGACTCACAACCCATAATTAATCCAATGTCACCTGGAATTATCGAAAACAATGTCGTATCGGAATAACACAAACTAAGCCACGTAATTTGATGTATTGGGAAAACATCGGGTTTTCCCTGGGGAATTCAACACTCTTAACTATGTGATGTATACAATGTCTAACAATTATTCACGTTTATAATAATCAACAAGCATACTTACGGATCTTCACACTTTTTTTTTCTTATATACAACACCTTTTTTTTTTAGAAAATATCGGATTTTCTGTGGTTTTCAAAACTATACAAATCATATCTTTTCAAACCTTACTTATGAACTCACCTGTAACATCTCAAATTTTTCAAACAAATTTTTCATTTCTAAAACATAATATTTTCCATTAAAAACAAGGCATAAATAGTTTAATTATTCGGTCAATACAATTATTCAAACTCCCAAGATCCTAAAACAATCTTCAGTGTGTATCGATCATGCCGGCGCCTTCCCACGGTCCTCGCTAGTACCTGAAATACATACATACACAACAACTGTAAGCATAAATGCTTAGTGAGTTCCCCAATATACACTTACACACATACGCCTTTCCAGGCCCTGACCTTCTGGTCCTCATTACAACGCCTTCCGGCCCATAACATAATCGCCTTCCGGCCCATAACATATTCGACCTTCCGGTCACACAGTCAAACCCTTCCGGGTACAGTATAGTGAGAAGACTCACCTCGTAAGTGCTGAAAGCTAGCAACTCCTGAAATCACTCGCGCACCAACCAACGAGCTACAATCCTCCTATAACATTACATAACTCATTAACACTCATATCATCTAAGTGTGACTATCCCTAAGAAGTCAGACTTAGGTCAACTCTGGTCAACGGTCAACGGTCAACTCGACTGGACTCGGCGAGTACCATGGCGACTCGGCGAGTCTAGTCGTCCTCACAGATTCCTGAATATTCCCTTTCTACTCGTCGAGTATACCTCTCGACTCGACGAGGTCCTCGTGGAAGAATCGCGGGGCCACCCCGACTCCACTCGCCGAGTCTGATGAACAACTCGGCGAGTCCCAGCACATCTTCAAGCTACTCGCCGAGTCTGAAGAACAACTCGGCGAGTCCATGCCATGCAGACGAGTAACTGCTTCCTGGGATAGGTCTCGTCCCGAAGTACAAATGCATGGGACCTTCTGGACCTCTAAAGGTCCTAATACAAGACTATAATCGTGGGGTAACAAGGCATTTCTTCATCAAATCACTAAATGGGTTCCATAAACCCTAATTTCATAAATACATCAAAGTAACAGATTTGGTCCGAGTTATTACCTGGAAACGCACTCTCTGTGTCCCCCAAATCTCAGAACTCAATCCTCCTTGATATTCCTTTAGCCGAATCCCCCTTCTTCTTGCTTAACCAATTCTTCCAAGTTCCAAAGCTTTCTCCCTTGCTCTAGGCGTCCACAGCGATTAGGGTTTCTCTCAACTGACCAAAAGACTGAAAATGACGGCCTAAGAGGCGTTAAATACGATCCAAACTGAACGGTTAGGGTTTCTGCTGAACAGCGTCGACTCGCCGAGTCCATAACTGGACTCGTCGAGTCCAGTTGCGGACCCGCGACCAAGTCCGCGATCCTACTCGGCGAGTCTAGGCTCCAACTCGCCGAGTCCCCTCTTAAATCACCCCAAAAACATAATTTTAATAATACCTGAGATTCCGGGCTGTTACAATTCTCCCCCACTTGGATTAGACTTCGCCCTCGAAGTCTCATTCTGCAAATAGTTCCGGATGCTGCTCCCGCATTTCACGCTCCGGTTCCCAAGTCATTTCTGATCCCTTACGGTGTTGCCATTGAACCAACACCAGAGTTACTTCCTTATTCCTCAGAACCTTGATCTTCCGATCCCTGATAGCCACTGGTCTCTCCGCGTAATTCAGGCTCGCATCCACCTGAATATCCTCCAATGGAACCACTGCCGACTCATCGGCTATGCACTTCCTCAACTGCGACACATGAAAAGTGTCATGGATCTGACCCAACTCCGCTGGCAACTCCAATCGATAGGCTACCCGGCCTACCCTTGCAACCACACGAAATGGCCCAATATACCGGGGCCCCAATTTGCCCCTCTTCCTGAATCGAATCACTCCTTTCCAAGGAGAGACCTTCAGGAGAACGTAGTCGCCGACTTGAAATTCAAGCTCGGATCGGCGCCTGTCTGCATAACTCTTCTGTCGGCTCTGGGCAGTCAATAATCTTTGTCTCACTTGTTGAATCTGCTCTGTCGTTTGGAGTATGATCTCCGTGCTGCCCATCACTCTCTGTCCCACCTCTCCCCAGCAAATGGGGGTCCGACACCTCCTACCATACAACAGCTCGAAAGGTGGCATACCAATGCTCGAATGATGGCTGTTGTTGTAGGAGAACTCTGCCAATGGTAAGTACGCATCCCAACTACCCCCGAAGTCTAACACACAAGCTCGGAGCATGTCTTCCAGCGTCTGAATTGTCCGTTCGCTCTGACCGTCTGTCTGGGGATGGTATGCGGTACTAAAATGCAATTTAGTACCTAGCTCCTCATGGAATTTCTTCCAGAATCGGGAAGTAAAGCGCACATCACGGTCTGACACAATCGAGATCGGCACCCCGTGCCGAGACACCACCTCTCTAACGTATATCTCCGCCAATTTCTCCGCCGAAGAACTCTCACTGATGGCAAGGAAGTGTGCACTCTTTGTCAACCTATCCACGATCACCCAAATTGCGTCAACTCCCCTAGCAGTCCTCGGCAATTTGGTGATAAAATCCATAGTAATCTGTTCCCACTTCCACTCGGGGATCTCCAATGGCTGTAACTTGCCATGCGGTCTCTGATGCTCAGCCTTAACCCTACGGCAGGTCAAGCACCTCTCAACGAACCATGCCACGTCCCTCTTCATACAGGGCCACCAATATTCCTTCCTTAGATCCAGATACATCTTTGTAGCACCGGGATGGATCGAGAATTTCGATTTATGAGCCTCTTCCATCAACGTAACACGCGTACCGCCCACGAACGGCACCCAAATCCGACCCCGAAACGTCATAAGGCCTCGACCATCCTTGACAAACTCTGAGACTAACCCCACAACCCGCTCCTTCTTCTGCATTTCTGGTCGCACAGCCTCAGCCTGTGCCCTACGAATATCGTCCAATACAGGAGTCATCACGGTCAGTCTCAAGCACACATCTCGCAATGGAGTGCTCTCCGCCCTGCGGCTCAATGCATCGGCTACCACATTAGCCTTGCCTGGGTGGTACAGGATCTCACAATCATAATCCTTGACCACATCCAACCACCTCCTCTGACGCATATTTAGGTTTGGGTTGGTCCATCAAATACTTCAAACTCTTATGGTCCGTGTATATCGTACATCGAACCCCATACAAGTAGTGGCGCCAAATCTTGAGAGCGAACACTATTGCCCCCAGTTCTAAGTCATGCGTGGGATATCTCGCCTCATGAGGCTTCAGCTGCCTCGATGCATAAGCTATCACATGACCCCTCTGCATCAATACTGCACCCAATCCCGAAATCGATGCGTCGCAATATACCACGAAATCTTCCATCCCTTCTGGGAGAGCTAATACCGGGGCTTCGCACAATCTCTGGCGAAGTGTCTCAAAGGAGGTCTGCTGCTCGGGCCCCCATGAGAACGTAACACCCTTCCGGGTCAATCTGGTGAGTGGCACTGCGATCTTGGAGAAATCCTTGATAAATCTCCGATAATACCCTGCCAACCCAAGGAAACTTCTGATTTCAGAGGGTGACTTCGGCACCTCCCAACTCATCACCGCCTCAACCTTGGCCGGGTCGACCAATATCCCTTTCTGATTAACCACATGTCCTAGAAACTGGACCTCCCGCAACCAGAATTCACATTTGGAGAACTTTGTATAAAGTTTCTCCGACCTCAATACCTCAAGGACCTCCCTCAAATGCTCCTCATGCTGCTCTCTCGATCTCGAGTACACCATAATGTCGTCGATAAATACGATCACCGACCGATCCAACATCGGTCTGCATACCCTGTTCATGAGATCCATGAACACAGCCGGGGCATTGGTGAGTCCAAAAGGCATCACCACAAACTCATAATGCCCATATCGCGTCCTAAACGCTGTCTTCTGAACATCCTCATCCCTTACTCTCACCTGATGGTAACCCGACCTCAGATCGATCTTGGAAAACCAAGATGCTCCCTGCAACTGATCGAATAAATCATCGATCCTCGGCAACGGGTAACGGTTCTTGACCGTTAGCTTGTTCAACTCCCGGTAATCAATGCACATCCGGTGTGAACCGTCCTTCTTCTTGACGAACAAAATAGGTGCTCCCCATGGCGAGCTGCTCGGCCGAATGAATCCCTTTCCCAGCAACTCCTGGAGTTGCGAAGACAGCTCTTGCATCTCTGGAGGTGCAAGACGATAGGGCACTTTAGCAATAGGCGCTGCCCCCGGCACCAGATCAATACTAAACTCTACTTGCCTCACCGGCGGTACTCCCGGCAACTCCTCGGGAAAGACATCTGAAAATTCGCGCACCACCGGAACTTCCTCAACTGACTTCGGTCTCTCGGAAACCTTCCGCGTATCCATCACATACGCCACAAAACCTTTACAGCCCTGCCGTAGACACTGCCTCGCCCTAGCGGCCGAACAAAAAGCTGATCCCGAACGGGTACCCTCGCCGTACACCGAAAGAGCTCCCCCTCTAGGGTCTCGTATAGTCACCAACTGACGCTCACAGTCAATGACAGCGCCGAACCGGCTCAGCCAGTCCATGCCCACGATGACACAGACATCCCCCATCGCGATAGGAATCAGATCAATTGGAAATCCAATCCCGAAAATCTCCAGCACACATCCCCGAAGAACCTCCGTAGCACAAATCACCTTCTCGTCAGCTATAGAAACTTTCAAAGGTCGACTCAACGACTCACGACTAACACCGATATGCTGACTAAAGGCCAAGGACACAAAGGACCTACTCGCACCCGAGTCAAATAACACTAAGGCAGGCACAGAGTTCACAAGGAAAGTACCTACGCGCATAATAATATAAGCATAACATATCGACATTAAATAAATACATGAATTACAACATACCTGCCACAACATCGGGCGCAGCGCGGACCTCCTCCGCAGTCAGCTGAAAGGCTCTCCCACGAGCCCTCGGGGCCTCGACCTTCACCGGTCGAGTCTCAGTAGTCCTGGCAACAGGTGCAGATCCCTGACGAAGCTGAGGGCACTCGGCCTTCCGATGGCCGGTCTGGTTGCAATGAAAGCAAACCATAAATCCCTTGGGACACTCCCTAGCAATGTGTCCCTCCTTGCCACACTTGTAGCAAGCACCGGCTCGACACGCCCCATCATGACCCTTACCGCACTTTACGCAAGTGCGGTTCTTCGAACCTCCCGTCCTCGAATCGGCGGACTTGATCCGCTTGGCTGCCGGCTGAGACTGAGCCGGTCGCCGGTCTGCCTGCTGAGACTCGGCCTCCTCCCTGGCCTGAGTCTCTAACTCGATCTCGCGCTTCCTGGCATTCGCCTGAAGCTCAGTAAAAGTATGGTAAGTGGAGTTTGACACAAACTCCCGGATCTCCCTCCTCAGAACACCCAAGTACCGGCTCATCCGAGCCTGCTCTGTGGCCACTAGCTCAGGGCAAAACATCGCCCTCTCGTGGAACTTCCGCGTGATCGCCGCCACCGAATCAGTACCCTGCTTGAGGGCTAAGAACTCCTGAACCAATCGTTCCCGCTCCACCGGGGGAACATACTCATCCCTGAACATGGTAGTGAACCCCTCCCATGTCACTGCCGCAGTCTCTGCTAAGGTGAAGTTCGCCGTCACGAACTTCCACCAGTCCTTGGCTCCCAGACGGAGCTGGTTCAAAGCGAACCGTACCCTCAGGTGCTCCGGGCATGAACAAGTGTAGAAGCACCCCTCTATATCTGCGATCCACCTCATCGCAGCAATCGGATCCTGCGTCCCATCGAACTCTGGTGGCTTCGTGTTGCTGAACTCTCGGAACAACAATGAATCACCCCCCTGTGGCCTAGCAGCGGCCACAGCTGCGGTAGCTGCAGCGGTTGCAGCCTCAGTCAATGCGGCGTACCGCTCGTCGAACGTCTCCATAAGGGTGGTCTTGATAGACCCAAACATCTCCGGGATCTCAGCCCGGATCGCCGCCGCCACCTCCTCCTGAATCATCTGACGAATAGCCTCGTCACTCACACCGCTCGTACTCGCCCCGTGCCGCGGTCTAACCATGATATCTCTGAAATACAACATAAAACTATCAGAGATTCTACCGAGTATAATCGTACTCGACACGCAACCCTACTCAGTCCCAGATATCCAGGGATTCTTACTTGGGCCTCCCACTGACCCGGTGTCCTCGGTAGTACGGGCCCAATACTACCGACCACACCGCATCAATGTTCATCCCAAGTCCTCCTCCCCAAACTCCAGATAGTGAGTACTCTACTTCTGATACGCTCTATCTACCCGCATACTAGCAAAGCATCACATATAGGCAACTTCCCTAGACTAAGGCATCACAAATCAGGCCACTCTAGTCCTATCATGAATACCTAGTCTTCTAGCATGCATAACAATTCATATCATATAATATTGTAAGGTATTTTGGGGATCTTTTACCGTTCGGGCGCTGACTGATCGTACACACTGCTTCTTTCTTGCTTACCACAAAACCATTTACAAAAGTTTATGCCTTTATTTGAAAAGTTTCCTCAAATCCTCGGTTTGAGTTCAGTTACCCCCGAAGGTGCACCCGAATCCCTCAAACCAAGGCTCTGATACCAATTGTAACATCTCAAATTTTTCAAACAAATTTTTCATTTCTAAAACATAATATTTTCCATTAAAAACAAGGCATAAATAGTTTAATTATTCGGTCAATACAATTATTCAAACTCCCAAGATCCTAAAACAATCTTCAGTGTGTATCGATCATGCCGGCGCCTTCCCACGGTCCTCGCTAGTACCTGAAATACATACATACACAACAACTGTAAGCATAAATGCTTAGTGAGTTCCCCAATATACACTTACACACATACGCCTTTCCAGGCCCTGACCTTCTGGTCCTCATTACAACGCCTTCCGGCCCATAACATAATCGCCTTCCGGCTCATAACATATTCGACCTTCCGGTCACACAGTCAAACCCTTCCGGGTACAGTATAGTGAGAAGACTCACCTCGTAAGTGCTGAAAGCTAGCAACTCCTGAAATCACTCGCGCACCAACCAACGAGCTACAATCCTCCTATAACATTACATAACTCATTAACACTCATATCATCTAAGTGTGACTATCCCTAAGAAGTCAGACTTAGGTCAACTCTGGTCAACGGTCAACGGTCAACTCGACTGGACTCGGCGAGTACCATGGCGACTCGGCGAGTCTAGTCGTCCTCACAGATTCCTGAATATTCCCTTTCTACTCGTCGAGTATACCTCTCGACTCGACGAGGTCCTCGTGGAAGAATCGCGGGGCCACCCCGACTCCACTCGCCGAGTCTGATGAACAACTCGGCGAGTCCCAGCACATCTTCAAGCTACTCGCCGAGTCTGAAGAACAACTCGGCGAGTCCATGCCATGCAGACGAGTAACTGCTTCCTGGGATAGGTCTCGTCCCGAAGTACAAATGCATGGGACCTTCTGGACCTCTAAAGGTCCTAATACAAGACTATAATCGTGGGGTAACAAGGCATTTCTTCATCAAATCACTAAATGGGTTCCATAAACCCTAATTTCATAAATACATCAAAGTAACAGATTTGGTCCGAGTTATTACCTGGAAACGCACTCTCTGTGTCCCCCAAATCTCAGAACTCAATCCTCCTTGATATTCCTTTAGCCGAATCCCCCTTCTTCTTGCTTAACCAATTCTTCCAAGTTCCAAAGCTTTCTCCCTTGCTCTAGGCGTCCACAGCGATTAGGGTTTCTCTCAACTGACCAAAAGACTGAAAATGACGGCCTAAGAGGCGTTAAATACGATCCAAACTGAACGGTTAGGGTTTCTGCTGAACAGCGTCGACTCGCCGAGTCCATAACTGGACTCGTCGAGTCCAGTCGCGGACCCGCGACCAAGTCCGCGATCCTACTCGGCGAGTCTAGGCTCCAACTCGCCGAGTCCCCTCTTAAATCACCCCAAAAACATAATTTTAATAATACCTGAGATTCCGGGCTGTTACATCACCAACATTTCATATGTTGACGTTTTTCCAAAATACTTGTATTCTCAAGTAACAGGTAAATCGAAGAAAAATGTATCCAGTGATGTCATAATGTTTGTTTAATTAGTATCGAACGGTTTATGTTTTGGGAATGTAATGTTTTGAACAATGTACTGAATGTAAACAATATCGGTTGTAATATTTCAATGCATGGTGACGAATGATGTTATTATTCATGTATAATAATTGTGATGGTATTCAATTGAGTCACAAGAGCCCTCGGACGTTTCCGCCGTCTGGTTCGGGGGTGTGACAGGTTGGTATCAGAGCTCTGTTTATAGTGAACTAGCATATCTAGCCACACATTGATATGCAACTATAAACCAAAAGAGGGACTAACACAACTCTGAACAAAACAAGTAAAACATAACAATGAAACACCCTTGCTTGTATTAGGAACGAGAACCTAACACCGAATCAAACAAGATAATGCTAGTATCTCGGTTAATCCAGGACTGTTCTTAGTTGTATCAAGGAGCGGATGTAGCCTGATCAACTACATTCCCTCCAAGGTATCACTACCACACGTCCTGAGGAGATCATGATAGCTAGGGAACCTAAAAGCATACCCCTTTATCACCAAAAAGAGAACGCCTGCTTAGTCTATACAATAGTTGTAGCATCCTAGGAATAATGTTAGCATATTTACACACTCTTGCAGACAGCATGGCTGGTTTCCATCACCCCGGAGATCCTTACTTCCCTAACCAGGGAAATAACGGATGGATCGACGAAGAGCCTGAAGAAGAGCCTGAGGAAGACCCCGAGGAGGAATCTGACGGGGAACCGGAGGCAAGAGCCGAGGGCGAGCCTGCCGAACCAGAAGAAGAACAGGAGGAGGAAGAAGATGAAGGAAATTTGAGGAGGAACCCGACGACAGTGAAGGGGGTGATTCGGACGCGGAGTCCGAAGTCATCAACCCCCCTTACCCGATTAGGGTGCCTGCTTACCGGGTGGGCCCCACTGGTCTTACACCCCCCCTGGGGTATTGATCTTTGGAGATGGAGCAGACAGCAGGGACATCGACCCGCGTTCGGCATGTCACGCGAGTTCTTTGACCTGAGGGACGGAGGACCGGCCGATCGAGCCCTTCCGGTCATGGTGAGACGATTACGGAACACTGGCGACCTTGCTTAGAGCACCGCCGACCAGGTACGCCAATTGTGGACTAGGGTCGAGCGTGCAGAGCAAGAGACATGAGGCATCCTTCGAGAGTTCCATATGAGGCAGGTGAGGTGGGAGTCTCAACTCCAGGACGTAGAACGACAGGTGGCTCGTCTTCAGGGAGCATTCCCTTCCTCAGCACCACCCCCGGGCACAGCTCATCGCGATTAGGGATAGACTTATCGTACTAGGCCATTAGGATCTATGCTATGTACCCGACTCTATGTTTAAGTGACTACACTACTCATAGAGACGTTATGTTGTCGAGCTAATATCACTTATGTATGCTCTTTCGAGCAAAATTTTCATGTATCAAATGCGGATAATATTAGTGAACTTTTGTGTGTTTTATTATGACATTACAAATTGCTATGTGTTGCGAATTCATGATTGTATGCTAATTTGTAGAAGTACTTAAGTTCGTACCATGCATCTAGTCAGTAGGATCACAACCTCCCAGAACCCACAAACACTCAACAGCTTTCCGTTTCATGACAGAAAGATGCCTCACCGACCTATTTGCGGAAACCCTGGACCAACCCCACTCGAAGTCGACTTAGCTGCATTTCAGGCAGCTGTATCTGCTGCGGTCACCGCGACAATGGCACAAATTCACCAAGGGAACAACGGAGGAGGCAACGGGCAAGGGGTCGGGAGTTCGAACAACCGAATGAATCAAGGACCCACCAAAACATGTACCTACAAGGACTTCACAAATGCCAAACCACGAACCTTTAACGACACTAGAGGAGTGATCACCCTGAAACGATGGATCGAAAAGGTGGAATCGGTGTTCGAGATATGCGATTGCCCTGAAGAGATGAAAGTAAAGTTTGTTGCATGCACATTTGTCGACCAAGCACTCACTTGGTGGAACGGGCACGTGGAAGCCATGGCACTCCCCGTAGCCAATTCCATGCCATGGACAGAAATGAAGGAAATGTTGATGGATGAATACTGCCCTCGTGGTGAGATTCAGAAAATGGAGCAAGAGTTGTGGAACCTCACTGTACGGAATGTTGATATCGATGCCTACATATCAAGATTTAGTGAACTATCTCTGTTATGTCCAGGCATGATCACCTCGAAGGAAAGAAGATCGAGCGATTCATCTGGGGACTAACCTCTCCGATCCAAGGAAACGTGATAGCTGCAAATCCCGAAACTTTCGACAGTGCTAGGAGATTCGCGAAGAAGCTGTATGACCACGACAACAAGAAGGGTGAGAAGCCAACGGAGGATGAAGGCAAGAAGGAAGGTGATGGCAAGAAGGGGAAGAACAACAAGAGGAAGGGGCGTCAAGGCCCCGAGACTTCTAAGAAGCAGTAGACAGTGGCAGTTAATGTTGCCACTGCACAAGTTCTGGCCACACCACATGCTCCAGCCTCAGCTGCTTCGAATGCTCCTAGACCTTATTCCGGTAATCTTCCCAAGTGCAACAAGTGTGGTTTCGATCACAATGGAGAATGCAAGGAGCTGCAGCGCACCAGTTGCAATCGGAAGGGGCACGCGGCAAGGTATTGCAGGACTTACCCTCCTCAGAATCAACAATAGGGAAACAGCAACAACAACAACAATCGCAACAACAACAACATCAACCCCGGCGGCAACAATGCAGGACCTAGCCACACCTGCTGTGGGTGTGGAAGGACTGGGCATTTCCACTGAGATTGCCCTAACAACAACAATCCCGGAAATGGAGGAACAAGAAGGGTGCTGACCATGGTTCAGGGGGAGGCGATCCAGGATCCCGCTGTTGTTACCGGTACATTTCCCCTAAACCACACTTATGCATGCATCCTATTTAACACTGGAGTCGAGCGAAGTTTTGTGAGCAATAAGTTTAAACATTTATTAAAACAACAACCCCAGAAGCTCAATGAAACCTTTACGGTGGAAATGGCCAATGGGAAAACCGAATCCACTTGAGAAATCTACACCGGATGTACCCTAACCTTAAATCAACACGTATTTCGAATAAACTTAATGCATGTTTCCTTTAGAAGTTTCGATGTGATTATTGGCATGGACTGGTTAAGCCCCCACCATGCTGAAATTATGTGTCACGAGAAGGCCGTTCGCCTTCACCTTCCTAATCACGAAACACTAGTTATTTACGGAGACAAACCTAGCACGAACCTTCGCCTCATCTCGTGCATCCAGGCACAGAAGCATCTACGAAAGAACGATTTGACGTTCCTGGCTCACATAGTGGATAAAACCAAGGAAGAGGTTAACATCCAAGACATTCCCGTAGCACGTGAATTCCCAGACGAGTACCCCCAGAGAGACAAGTTGAGTTCCGAATTGACCTCGTTCCAGGAGCAACTCCCCTCGCTAAATAACCCTACCGGCTAGCTCCTATTGAAATGCAGGAATTGTCCATCCAACTCAGCAAACTCCTGGGCAAGGGATTCATCCGACCTAGTTACTCGCCATGGGGAGCTCCAGTCCTCTTTGTCAAAAAGAAGGACGGATCTTTTAGAATGTGCATCGACTATAGGGAGTTAAATAAACTCACTGTCAAAAATCGCTATCCACTCCCATGAATCGACGATCTATTTGACCAGCTCCAAGGAGTTAGTTACTTCTCTAAGATAGATCTACGGTCTGGATACCATCAACTCAAAGTCCGGGAAGAGGATATTCCAAAAACCGCTTTCCGAACTCGTTACGGATATTATGAATTTGTTGTAATGCCCTTCGGTCTAACAAATGCCCCTGCCACATTTATGGATCTGATGAACCGAATCTGTCGACCATTCCTCGACAACTTTATCATCGTCTTCATTGACGACATTCTCGTCTATTCCCGAAGCAAGGAAGAGCATGGCCAACATCTCCGACAAATCTTAGAAACTCTGCAAACGGAAAAGCTATATGCAAAACTCTCCAAGTGTGAGTTCTGGCTCCGTAGCGTGAACTTCCTAGGTCATGTTGTTAGCTAAGATGGAATTCATGTGGATCCCTCTAAGGTCAAAGCTATTGAAGGATGGGTAGTCCCGACAACACCCACAGAAATTCGTCAATTCTTAGGCCTAGCGGGCTACTATAGGAGGTTCATTCAAAACTTCTCTAAGATCGCCAATCCACTTACCTCGCTTACACAAAAGGGCATACCATTCAAATGGATGGACAAACAAGAAGTTGCATTCTGAACCCAGAAGCAAGCCCTCTATAGTGCCCCGGTACTATCTCTACCAGAGGGAACGGAAGATTTCGTGGTCTACTGTGACGCGTCAAATCAGGGTTTAGGTTGCGTTCTCATGCATCGTGAAAGAGTGATAGCTTACACATCTCGCCAACTAAAGACACACGAAGTGAATTATACAACCCATGATCTGGAATTGGGAGCGGTGGTCTTTGCTCTGAAGATTTGGAGGTATTACCTTTATGGTACGAAGTGCACCATCTTCACGGACCACAAAAGTGTCCTGCACATCTTGAACCAGAAAAAGCTGAATATGAGGAAACGAAGATGGGTTGAATTATTAAACGATTATGAGTGTGAAATCAAGTACCACCCGGCCAAGGCCAACGTGGTAGCTGATGCATTAAGCCAGAAGGAGTACTCTAATCGTCGTACGAAGACTCTTTCAATAACCATCCAATCTCACCTAACCACTCAGATTGGGGTAGCCCAGTCAAATGCCATGAAGACGGAAAACAGAGCAAGCAAAGCATTACGCGGAATGGAAAAGAACCTAGAGGTGAGAGAGGATTGAGTATACCATTTCATGAACCGTATTTAGGTCCCTAAACTCGGAGGATTTAGGGAGGTAGTCATGAAGGAAGCCCACAAGATGCGATACTCCATCCATCCCGGTTCGGACAAGATGTATTTGGATATTAAACAACACTATTGGTGGCCTAACATGAAGGCAGAAATTGCCACCTATGTCGGTAAGTGCCTTACTTGTGCCAAGGTAAAGGTGGAGTACCAAAAGCCCTCGGGATTATTACAGCAACCGGTGATTCCTGAGTGGAAGTGGGAAGGGATTTCTATGGATTTTGTGACCAAGCTACCCAAGACGTCGGACGGATTAGACACTATATGGGTAATAGTTGACCGACTGACGAAATCCGCCCATTTCCTGCCAATAAAAGAATCCTAAAAGGTGGAGAGACTGACGCGTTTATAAATTCGAGAAATCGTGAGACTTCATGGAATACCAGTGTCTATCATCTCAGATAGAGACAGTAGATTCACTTCACGTTTTTGGCAATCACTTCAGAAAGCACTCGGAACCCATCTCGACATGAGCACCGCTTATCACCCACAAACGGACGGTCACAGCGAACGAACCATTCAAACGCTCGAAGACATGCTTCGCGCATGTGTGATAGACTTTGGGAAGTCTTGGGACATCCACTTACCCTTAGTTGAATTCTCTTATAACAACAGTTACCATTCGAGCATCAAAGTCGCTCCTTTCGAAGCACTATATGGACGTAAGTGTAGATCACCGTTATGTTGGGCTGAGGTGGGTGACACCCAGCTAGCAAAAACACTAGCATCGGACAAGGCGCTAACGGGACCAGAGATCATTCGTGAAACCACATAAAAGATAGTTCAAATCAGAGCTCGATTACAAGCATCGTGCGACCGACAGAAAAGCTATGCTGATAAACGGCGAAAGCCCTTAGAGTTTCAGGTTGGGGATCGAGTGCTGTTAAAAGTTTCACCTTGGAAAGGAGTCATTCGTTTCGGAAAACGGGGAAAACTGAACCCACGATACATTGGACCTTTCGAGATCGTTTCCCGAATAGGTCCAGTGGCGTAAAAACTGCAGCTACTCGCGGAGCTAAACAATGTACACCCCGTGTTCCATGTCTCTAATCTAAAAAAGTGCCTATTAGATGAAACACTCGTCATTCCCCTTGACGAGATTGAAATCAACGAGAATCCCTGTTCGTTGAAGAACCTGTTGAAATCATAGACAGGGAGGTGAAGCGTACTAAGCAAAGCCGCATCCCGATCGTGAAAGTACGGTGGAACGCGAAGCGTGGGCCAGAATTCACGTGGGAACGCGAAGACCAAATGAAGCAAAACTACCCTCACCTATTCTAGCATTCTCAAACCTAGCTTTCAAAAGAATTTCGAGACGAAATTCCCTCTAATGGGGGGATGATGTCACAATTAGGAATTTTTGTGCCTTGTAACCAACACTTAAACCAAATTATGAATCAAAACATAAGAGCAAGTATGATGCATACTCTATGACAGCAGAACTTCAATCAAACACCCCATGCAAGCAATTAAAATAGTCATTAAACAATTGGAAACCCAAGAAGTTCTTATTTAAGTCCATTTTGGACTAGGACTTCCTTATGGGGCCCAATGGACCAATAAGCTTCCAATTTGGCTATCTTGGGCTTAGAACTCTTAAATGGGCTCTAATTGGACCCACTTCCATTTAATTCAATATTTTTGGCCATATTGGGCCTAGAATGAAATAGATTAATTATATGAACCATTTTGGACCATAATTAACCTAATTTAGCCTAATAGGTCATAAAAATCACACTTATATTTTTAGGGCCAAAAATCATCTAACCTAGCTATAATATGGGCTTAAGGGTAAAAAGCCCAAAAACCTCCTCTCACCCTCCCCATTCTCGGCCCTAGCCCAAAAGAAGAGGAGAGTTGACTTGTGAGTGCCACCTCAAAATTGTTCAAGGGACTTCCTTGCAAGAAAACTCAAACATCCATGCACTCGCATATTTCCATGACTAGCTAACTCTTTTTTCTCTCTCTCTCTCTCTCTCTCTCTTGCTCTCGGCCGAGTCCAAGCACACACACACACACACATTTTACTCTCCTTTCTCTCAAGGAAACTCTCTCATATCTCATCCATATTTCGAGATCTAAGGAGGATTCAAGGGGATTTTTACACAAAAATCATCATCTAATGTAAGAAATCTCTTAGATCCTTAAGCTAGCTACTTCATTTCATCCAAAAATCACCTCTTAATTCATTCAAACTCATGATCTAGCACCTAAGAAGCATCCAAGTTCGAAATCTTTCAAGGAAGGTTGCTAAGGCCGAATTTCTTCTCATTTTCTTCCAAAAACCGAAACCACACCCAAAGGTGAGCTTCATACCCCCTCTTTTTTTGGTTTTTATAAGTTTTGTGGGGGAGAATACAAGCAAATGTGTAGATCTATGAGTATATGTATGCCTTGTGTGATTTTTATGCTTATATGTATGATCTTATGTGATTGTGATGTTTATACTAGCCAAAAGAACCTAAAAACCGAGATCTACAATATGAAGAATGAAATAAGTATAACTTATACCATTTCACACTAATCAAGTCTAGAAAAATAATCTAGTTGGTTAATATGAACATTTTTGGACTTAAAACCCATTTTTGGGCTCAAAATGCCAAAAATACAAAACTAAGGGGGCCAAAACGACAAAATATAAATTCTGAAGGTTGAGATGAGTCTAAACAGTTTCTAGTATGTATTTTCTGAATATCAACACTTTTGAAGGGTTAAAAATGTGAATTTTAAACATAATGGGCCAAAATGGGCTTTTCGGCCCAATAAAGCCCCAAATTGCAAGATTTTTGATTTGGAGGAGCTGAAACTGCACATTTTTGTAAAACAGGGGATTATTTGTGTACTAAAACTATTTCAAGGGCCAAAAATGATTTTCAAATTAAAAAGGGACCAAAGATGCAAAAAATTTCCATCTTGGGCCAAAATTGTAAAAGTTGCGAAAATGGAGGTTTCAACCGAGAAAATTTCATTTTTGAAGGATTCAAGCTGTTTATCAAGTAAATTTGTGCTAAAAATGTCTTTCCAATAAGTTTTGATACTAAAGTGTCAAGAAATATAGTTTAAGGACTAAAATGGAAATAATTTTTATACACAAAGGGTTAAAAGTGTAAATTTTATCCAAGAAGGGGCTTAAAATGATAAACTCTAATTCTTAAAACAACAAATCCCTTAAAATAAAAATACGAGTACTACATCTACCGGCGAAACGTAATAATAAATACACTTTCAACACCAATATCGTTACCAAACGAATTGATTCGGTCTCGAATCAATAACGAATCAAAAATCATTAAACAATGGTACTTCAATACACACGCGGAAATTTACGAGAAGTCAATACACAATCTTTGGGCTTGAAAGTTTCAAATCGTGCTTGTTGGGCCTAGCTAGCCCAATGACATGATCTGTAGGCCCGAAGGGAACGCGCTTACATGTTATTGGGCCTTATATGACCTAATTCCGCATAAAAGGACTTTCAATAGCTTTATTGTGCTGTTGGGACCCAAGGGTCCTTTGGTACTGCTAGCAAAGTCGAGAAGGCAAATGCGAGTCATGCCAAGTGCCTTTCGCATTCACGACAACCTTGAACGACTTATGGAAATTATGGGGGCTTCGTACCCTCTTTTCTCCTCGGTTGTGGGGCTATGAGAAGTCAGGGTGGTTGGATTAAGTGAGAAGTACGGACGATGCCTAAGGGATCGTTTGTATTTGTTAGTTGTAAACTAGTCATTTTCATTAATGCGTGATTATAACGACTCACAACCCATAATTAATCCAATGTCACCTGGAATTATCGAAAACAATGTCGTATCGGAATAACACAAACTAAGCCACGTAATTTGATGTATTGGGAAAACATCGGGTTTTCCCTGGGGAATTCAACACTCTTAACTATGTGATGTATACAATGTCTAACAATTATTCACGTTTATAATAATCAACAAGCATACTTACGGATCTTCACACTTTTTTTTTCTTATATACAACACCTTTTTTTTTTTAGAAAATATCGGATTTTCTGTGGTTTTCAAAACTATACAAATCATATCTTTTCAAACCTTACTTATGAACTCACCAACATTTCATATGTTGACGTTTTTCCAAAATACTTGTATTCTCAGGTAACAGGTAAATCGAAGAAAAATGTATCCAGTGATGTCATAATGTTTGTTTAATTAGTATCGAACGGTTTATGTTTTGGGAATGTAATATTTTGAACAATGTACTGAATGTAAACAATATCGGTTGTAATATTTCAGTGCATGGTGACGAATGATGTTATGATTCATGTATAATCATTGTGATGATATTCAATTGAGTCACAAGAGCCCTCGGACGTTTCTGCCGTCTGGTTTGGGGGTGTGACACTCAGTTTCAGTCCTGACACACCTGAAGGTATATCTGAATCCCTCAAACCAAGGATCTGATACCAACTTGTAACACTGTAAATTTCCAAACAAAATTTTCATTTTAAAATCACTTTAATTTCATTAATCACAACCATAAATGTAACAGCCCAAAATCTCAAGTATTGTTAAATTGCAATTTGGGGTGTTTTAAAGGAGAGACTCGGCGAGTTGGAGCCGGACTCGCCGAGTAGGGTCGCAGAGTTGGTCGCGGGTTCGCGACTGGACTCGACGAGTCCAGGTATGGACTCGGCGAGTCGACGCTGTTCAGTGGAAAACCCTAGCCGTTCGGTTTGGGAAGTATTTAAGGGATCTTATGCCTCCATTGTTCGCCTTTTGGCCGACTGAGAAGGATCCTAAATCGGTTGTGGGCATCCAGAACAAGGTTTGAAGATCATTGGTGATTTGAGGAAGTTATGGTCCAAGAAGGAGAAGGTTATGGCTAATGGGACAGCAAGGGAATCACGTTTTGAGGCTTGGGGACACTGAGAGTGCATGATTCAGGTAATCTTTCGGATTATTTCCTGTTATGTGAATGTGTGCATGGATTTAGGGTTTGTGAAACCCATTTGGAGTCTAGATGGATTGTTATGTTGTTATACAAAAGTTTATACCCTGGTAATAGGATGATTAGAGGCCCAGAAGTCCCATTAGTGTGTTTTTCGGGAATATACGTATCTCAGGAAGCAGTTCGATTGACTGCATGGCGAGGACTCGCCGAGTCGGATGATCAGACTCGGCGAGTAGCTTGAAGATTCACTGAAACTCGCCGAGTTGTTCTTCAGACTCGGCGAGTAGCTTGAAGATCTACTGGAACTCGTCGAGTCGTTCTTCAGACTCGGCGAGTGGTGTCAGGATGCTTATACTCGTCGAGTTACCCTTTGCACTCGACGAGTCCAGTCAGGATTGACCGTTGACCTGTATATATCTTAGAGGGGTCAGTTGCCTTGTTGATAAGATCATTAACTAAGGCTATGGTGTTATAGGGAACCTGCGGAACTAGCGGATTGTGTGCGAGTAGCTCGAAGAGGTTATAGCCTGCGTACCGAGGTGAGTCTTCTCACTATACCTCACCCGGAAGGGTTTGATTGTGTGACCGGAAGGTCAAGTATGTTGTGTGTTATGTTTATATGCTATGAATGGAAAGTTAGCTGCTACGCGTGTTACACATGCTTATACATGGGCCGGAAGGCAAGGTATTATGTGACAGAAAGGTCAGGTATGATATGTGATATATGTGCTTTATGTGTTAGAGTATTTGTATTATGTGTTATATATGTGTATGGGCCGGAAGGCAATTATCTTGTGGACCAAGAGGTCCGGGCCGGAAGGCGATATTATGTGGATCGAAAGATCCGGGCCGGAAGGCGATATTATGTGGATCGAAAGATCCGGGCCGGAAGGCAATGTTATGTGGACCGAACGGTCCGGGCCGGATGGCGTATGTGCGTAAGGTATATTGGGGAACTCACTAAGCTTCGTGCTTACGTTGTTTATCTTACGTTGTTTCAGGTTCTCACAGTAACGCGGTATGGCAACGGTTCGATTGTACACACCGAAGGAAGAATTGTGTTTTGGAGGATCCTGGTCTTCTTTTATAATGAAAACGAAACTATGTTTTGTAATTTGAATGTGAATAAGATTTAAACAAGTGTTTTTAATATTAAAGTGATTAATTAAATAAAAATTTTGTTTTTGGAAATCTTGGCGTTACAAATTGGTATCAGAGCCTTGGTTTGAGGGATTCGGACACGCCTACGGGTAAATCTGGACTCAAACTGAGGAAGTAAGAAAAAGTTTTTCAAATAAATGGTTTTCTAAAAGTGAATAAGAGTTCAAAGAGAAAGAGCAGTGTGTACAATCAGCCAGAGCCAAACGGTGATTTCCCAAAATACCTTTACTTTTGTATTATGAAACATCTATTATGCATTTTATGAGACATTATTGCATGCTAGAGACAGGCTAGGTACTTCACATCTTAGGACTAGAGTGGCCTGATTTGTGATGCCTTAGTCTAGGGTTTGCTGTTATATGTGCGTTATGCTTTTATGTGTATGTGATGAGTGAGAGTATCTAGTTAGAACGCACAAGGGGTAAAGCTACGGAGTACAGAGGTACTTCCGAGGATGAGTCGAGAAGGTGGAGCTACCACAGATGGGGAGTCCTATGTATGCTTCAATGCTCGAATGCTGCTTGCTTTGTGCTTTGTGGAGTTATCGATGATGGGAATCAACTACCAAGTGAGTATGACGATACTCAGGAGGTAGAGGGCTGGCATCATTGGGAACTCTTCAGCAGCTGATAGCAAAGAAGTGGGAGGACAGCGGAAGGGACTAGGGAGTAAACCTAGCCAGATGAGTGCGCTGGTAGAGTAGAGGATTTCGCTGGAAAGCGAGCACGCACGATGAGATTGGTGAAAGAGCAGGTTTATCAGCTACTTAGGAACTCTGGAATGGTCCGTGTGGAAAGTATGGGTAGATGTGGCAGGTAGTATGGGCCCGTACTACTGAAAGCAGAGGACCCATACTTGATACAGGGGGCATTCTGAAGGTCCTGAGGAACAGATTGAGGGGTGATGTTATGGTTCGGATACCATATATCGGAGCGGATACAGAGTGATGTTATGGTCAGGGCACCATACATCGGAACAGATTGAGATAGATGTTGTGGTTCGAGTGCTATACATTGGAGCAGGTTGAGGAATGGTGCTATGGTTCAGGTACCATACACCGAAGCATGTTGAGGAAGGATGTCGTGGGATGAGTACCATGGTTCGTAGTGGATGATGCTTGTGGCTATCTTGTTATCCGGTTATCGATCGGACGAGCACGAGCGAGCGGGATGCGAGGATTCGCGAGATCCGGCGTGATGAGGTTGCTGCATTGTTGCGGGTTGAGTCGCCATAATTGTTTGGGTCGATCAGGACCACTATGATTGAAGTAGTTTGATGAGCGATATGCGGCTTTCGCAGAGACGGCTGCCGCGGCGGGTACAGCGGCTGTAGCAACGGCAAAGAAAGGGACTAGTCGGGGTTTTCAGTATCGGGACTTCTATTATGCGAAGCCTCCCACATTCGATGGAGTTCAGGACTCGATTGTCGCTATGAGATGGTTATCAAACATGGAGGGGTGTTCCTCCACGAGTTTATGCCCTGCTGACCAGAGGGTGGGGTGTGCTCTGAACCTGTTGAGGCTCGGGGCGAAGGATTGGTGGAGAGTGACCACGAGGTTGTTTTCCGATGCGCGGAGGGCTGCGGTTTCATGGGATCAATTCTGAGGGATGTTCAGTACTCGCTATGTTCCGCGGGATGAAAAGGAGAAAGTGGCTCGGAAGTTCTTTAAGCTGAGGCAGGATTTGGAGTCGGTGACTGAGAGCACCGGGGTGTTTATTGAGAGGGCGATGTTTTGCCCTGAGTTCACTTCGGAGCAGGCTCAGATGTCCCGAAATCCGAGTATGCTCAAGAAGGGGAGTATCAAACAGTTCGTGTCTGCGCAGAGACGCGAGACCGTGTTGGTATCGCAGGAGGCCGCCATGTGGCGTGAGTTAGAGGTTGAGTTGCAGTAGCGTGAGATGAGGCAGGCCCCGATGCAGTCGCAGTCGGCGCCGAAACGGTCCATGACCGTAGACGTTGAATAGCAGGTTGGGTTATAGTGGTAGCAGTGAAGAGTTCAGACGAGTTTTGCAGTGCGGAGAGTTATCGTCTGTATTGAGAGTAAGTCCCTGTTCTTGGGACAAATCCGACGTTGGATACGGGTTGATGAGTTGAGATGAGAGGAACGATGATGCTGCGGTGCAGTCTACGAGCCAGATATGTTCTCGAGCAGTGCAGGTGCTTAGTATTAGATCAGTATGGGATTTGGAACGATTAGAGGCAGCTGTGATGAGAAGTTCTTGGAGAGTTAGCTAGAGGATCAGAGTATAGGGGATTGATTGACTTTATAAGGGGAGAGACTATCGGGCGTTGCACAGCACTTTTCTGGAGCAGGTACGACTTCGCTGGTGAAAGACAGTCGTGGGTTGATTGTATACCACTTGGTGTTGGTTCGAACTCTAGTGGGGGAGAACCGGGTGCAGTATGTAAGAAAGCAAGAATTGTCAGGAGTAGTAATAAGTGGAGTATAGAGATGCAGTAGGAGAGCATGAGATCATAGGTGTCGATGATCGAGTAAAAAGGGGTTACATCGGAGCTTGCGGGTCCGGTGGTACATGCCGCAAGTGCGGAAAGGAGGGGCACTGTGCGTGGGACTGTTGGCAGTCAGTGCCAATTCGGGATTTGAGGAGGACAGAATGAAGCGGAGCCCCAGAGGGCTCAGGGTCGTGTTTATCTGCGTGCGACAGAGGGAGACGGAGCAGTGCCGGAGGCAGCGGCAGGTATGATGCTTTCGGGATGTCTTAGTTGTCTTGCATGGATGTGGCGTTTTGTTTGTGCTGGTATCTTGTATGGATTTCGATGCGGTATTCGTTGTTTCGCGGGTCGGGCATGGTTATGGATTGGTGCTTCAGGTTTCGTTTTGGCATTCGTTGTTCCCTGGTGGTTTGGTATGGTTATAGTCTGGTGTTTTAGTGCCGGTAACTTTGTGCGGTTCTCGATGCGATATTAAACCTTTGGCAGGTTGTGGGTTTGGTTATGGGTTATTGCTTGGGAATTCCGTTGGTCATCGTTCGTGAGGGTTGGTAGTGGAGGTGCGGCACTGGGTTGAATGACGGGTAGCATCTGCAGTTGTGGAATGGATAATTGAAAGATCGGATTCTTTTGAGCGGATTGATCAGGGAGGAGATGTGTTTTGCTGAGGGTTGCTTACGCTTGTGGGAAGCAGTCAGTGGGTAAATGTTCTCTTTGTGCAGGATTGTTCTGAGAGGACGTTAATGACGATTGGTGGCAGTTAGTCAGTGCTTTAGTGGGGGAGAATTAGAAAATTCTCCGGGAGATTGATGAGTATGTGAGGGTGCTTAGCTGTTGGGATTCAGCAGTGTTTGTCAGCGCAAAGTATAGGCCAACGAAAGCGAGTGTTGGGTATGCGGGGCGAGATACAGACCTAGGGCATTTGATTGTGGAGGCCTGAGAGGAGGTCGGGATCGAGTTTGAGTAAGTAATCAGAAATTTTGCGATCAGAGTATTGGTACGTTTGAGGTACGTGATGGTTGTACTGCATTAATCCCACGGGATTATGTTGTGCATGTTCCTAGAGCTGGAACCGGAAGGTTCCCAGAGTTAGAACCTGAGGGTTCGCAGAGTTGGGTGTACGGACCCACAGAGATATAGCCTCGAGTGGCTAGTATGTGTTATGAGAGTCGGTCCAGTCACTGGAGGCTCTGTTGGTATTGCTGGATTAGTTTGAGATTTGCGGATCACGTATGTTGCAGTGTGATTGCATTGGAAGGTCTGGCCCTGGGTTATTGATCTTGTTTAGCGGAGGCAGTGATTTTGATGAGTGGAGAGAGTGCATGGGATTGAGAGCCCCTGCAATGAGAACCAGAGTACGTGAATAGCAGTTACGCAAAAAGGGTGGTGTCGCTTGGGGCGAGCACCGTGGCACCGGTTGGAGTGGCATTATGTTCAAGAGAGTTCCGTGGAAAAGGAAAAGAGGAGGGTATGTAACTCCGAAGGGGGTGCAAGTTCACGAAAGTGAAAGCTGCAGAGCAGAGTTATGGTTAGAGTACTTCGAGTATGGTTCTGAGCAACGTGTTCGCGGCAGTGGAGTAGGAACCCATCCGGTTGGGATGTCTGTTGAGGCTCAGAAGGGACGCATGGAGAGAGAAAATTTTAAATTTTCAGTGTGAATCTGATCAGAGTGTAGGGTGGATGTAGTGGTTCATCTTGGGAGATGTTCGAGGATATCATCAGTGTATCAGGTCTTCCAACTTACGAGTGTTGGGGCTAGTTCAGCATGTGTATATGATGGCAAGAGGAGAATTTGTGGGAGTTACTCTGGGAGTGAGGATGGATCTCTCAGTTGGTCTGGGATGGACAAAGTGGGCTTTGGATCGGGGATCCGGTGGTTCAGGGATTCCTAACCCTTGTTGGTCGAGTGATTGTTGGGGTTTAAGAGCAGAGTTGCATCTTGGGTGGTTCTCGGTTACAGAGAGAGATGGACAGTACAGAGTTTGGGCTTCAGTCGACAGAGCAGACTCAGCAGGTTAAGGAGAGTTAGTGATCGTTTAGGGTTAACAGGAAAGTTAGGCAGGCAGACGTCGTTACGAGTATATGTTTCAGGTCAGCGACTTCGTATTTCTGTCGGGTGCTTCGATTTAGGAAGAGGGGTAAATGGGGGGCCCCGGTGTGTGGGGTCTCTTCGTGAAGGTGCGAAGGTAGGAAGGGTGGCCTATCGTTTGGAACTGTCAACAGAATTGGGACGGATCCATGACACTGGTATGTGTCGCAGTTGAAGAAGTGTATAGCGGATGAGTCAGCAGTGGTTCTACTAGAGAACGATTAGGTGGATGTGAGCCTGTGTTACGTCGAGAGGCCAGTGGCCGTTGGAGACCGGAAGATCAAGGTTCTGAGGAACAAGGAGGTACCTCTGGTATTGATTCAGTAGCGACCTTGGAAGATATCGGAAGTGTTTAGGGAAGCCGAAACGTGTGATGCGGGAGCAGCGTCCAGAACTATTTTCAGGGTGAGACTTCGAGGGCGAAGTCTAATTCTAGTGGGGGAGAGTTGTAACAGCCCAAAATCTCAAGTATTGTTAAATTGCAATTTGGGGTGTTTTAAAGGAGAGACTCGGCGAGTTGGAGCCGGACTCGCCGAGTAGGGTCGCAGAGTTGGTCGCGGGTTCGCGACTGGACTCGACGAGTCCAGGTATGGACTCGGCGAGTCGACGCTGTTCAGTGGAAAACCCTAGCCGTTCGGTTTGGGAAGTATTTAAGGGATCTTATGCCTCCATTGTTCGCCTTTTGGCCGACTGAGAAGGATCCTAAATCGGTTGTGGGCATCCAGAACAAGGTTTGAAGATCATTGGTGATTTGAGGAAGTTATGGTCCAAGAAGGAGAAGGTTATGGCTAATGGGACAGCAAGGGAATCACGTTTTGAGGCTTGGGGACACTGAGAGTGCATGATTCAGGTAATCTTTCGGATTATTTCCTGTTATGTGAATGTGTGCATGGATTTAGGGTTTGTGAAACCCATTTGGAGTCTAGATGGATTGTTATGTTGTTATACAAAAGTTTATACCCTGGTAATAGGATGATTAGAGGCCTAGAAGTCCCATTAGTGTGTTTTTCGGGAATATACGTATCTCAGGAAGCAGTTCGATTGACTGCATGACGAGGACTCGCCGAGTCGGATGATCAGACTCGGCGAGTAGCTTGAAGATTCACTGAAACTCGCCGAGTTGTTCTTCAGACTCGGCGAGTAGCTTGAAGATCTACTGGAACTCGTCGAGTCGTTCTTCAGACTCGGCGAGTGGTGTCAGGATGCTTATACTCGTCGAGTTACCCTTTGCACTCGACGAGTCCAGTCAGGATTGACCGTTGACCTGTATATATCTTAGAGGGGTCAGTTGCCTTGTTGATAAGATCATTAACTAAGGCTATGGTGTTATAGGGAACCTGCGGAACTAGCGGATTGTGTGCGAGTAGCTCGAAGAGGTTATAGCCTGCGTACCGAGGTGAGTCTTCTCACTATACCTCACCCGGAAGGGTTTGATTGTGTGACCGGAAGGTCAAGTATGTTGTGTGTTATGTTTATATGCTATGAATGGAAAGTTAGCTGCTACGCGTGTTACACATGCTTATACATGGGCCGGAAGGCAAGGTATTATGTGACAGAAAGGTCAGGTATGATATGTGATATATGTGCTTTATGTGTTAGAGTATTTGTATTATGTGTTATATATGTGTATGGGCCGGAAGGCAATTATCTTGTGGACCAAGAGGTCCGGGCCGGAAGGCGATATTATGTGGATCGAAAGATCCGGGCCGGAAGGCGATATTATGTGGATCGAAAGATCCGGGCCGGAAGGCAATGTTATGTGGACCGAACGGTCCGGGCCGGATGGCGTATGTGCGTAAGGTATATTGGGGAACTCACTAAGCTTCGTGCTTACGTTGTTTATGTTACGTTGTTTCAGGTTCTCACAGTAACGCGGTATGGCAACGGTTCGATTGTACACACCGAAGGAAGAATTGTGTTTTGGAGGATCCTGGTCTTCTTTTATAATGAAAACGAAACTATGTTTTGTAATTTGAATGTGAATAAGATTTAAACAAGTGTTTTTAATATTAAAGTGATTAATTAAATAAAAATTTTGTTTTTGGAAATCTTGGCGTTACAATAAAACCCTCCAAATATCGTGTTATCAAAAACACATGTTCATAAATTGTTTAAAACACAATCCAGGATCCTCTAAAACATATCTCCAACTTGTGTGTGTATAATCAAGCCGGTGCCTTCCCATGTTCCTGAGAAGTACCTAAAACACTTAACACATAACACGGTAAGCACAAAGCTTACTGAGTTCCCCAAAATACTACACACATCTCATTAGCCTCTCATGGCTATACTCGAATAAGACCCTCCAGTCAATGTGTCTCAGTGGAACCCTCCGGTCCCACAACGTCTGGTCCTAACTCAATAAGCTCAAAAAAATACACAACATAAATCACATATACATAATGCAAGATACTACAATACTCAGTATAAGCACATAATACCCTCCGGTCATACAAATGTTACCACTCTAGGTAATTATAGTGAGAAGACTCACCTTGTAACCAAGCAAGGAACTGAATACCCCTCGAATAGTCTAAATCCCGCCTACATGTAATAAGCATCTATAATTAACACTTAAAGATCAAAACTCTAAATAAACTCATGTTAGACCCTCTTAAACTCTTAGGATGGGTGAAGGACCATTTTACCCCTCCGTGACCTCCATCCCTCAAGTTTGACCAAACCCTAAAGTTAACATAACTCAACACTTCGAATCAACAGTCCATGTTGACCCAACTCGTCGAGTACATCTATGTGACTCGTTGAGTCCCTTCGGTTCCCCAGAACCCTCATGAAGGTCCAACTCAGCTCGCTGAGTTACAGTGTGTTCACACTCATCGGGACAAACTTCAACCGACTCGTCGAGTCAGCTCATCGAATCATCGAGTCCCTTAAGTCGAGTTCTCATTCAGACGTTTTAAGGCAGAACTGATACCCCATACTCTGGATCTATCTTCCTAAGGCTCAAATATCATGTAAAGCTGCAAGCTTTACATGCATGCATGGCATATTATGATCATAATACGAATACAAGGTCCACCAAGGGCTAGATACACAAGATCTTGCCTCCAACTCAATAAAGCTTGGGTCTTTGGACTCAGAAGGCACCCTATAGTCCAGATCTGAGGTTTCAACCTCAAGCCATGCTCAAATGACTTAATAACACAAGATTTGGAGGCATTATCTTTATTGGTTCTGTTGTACTGTCTACATGGACCACAAGAGTTGGATACATATTATGGATCAGTCGAACTTGAATATGAAGCAGCACAGGTGGCAGGACATAATCAAGGATTATAACTGCGAGATCCTTTACCATCTGGGTAAAGTGAACGTGGTAGCGGATGCTTTGATCTATAAGTCGGTTGGGTCTTCAGTTTGGGTATCGTGTATGAGGATATTAGTGGATTCTATGCTTTTGAGATTGATTAGGGAAGCTAAGGCTAAGGGTGTTTGGGAAGAGAACTAAAAGTTAGAGAAGATCAGGGGTGAGATCGCCATATTTGTTCCAGATAACCATGGATTGTTGACCCGTTGTGGTCGAGTATGGGTTCCTATGTCTGGTGGGGTCAGGCAGATTGTGTTATAGGATGCTCATAAGTCTTGCTTTCTATCAATCCAGTGGCCACCAAGATATATTGGGATATGAGATTGAGCCATTGGTGGTCGTGTATAAAGAGGGAGATAGCCTAGTATGTGGAGAGGTGCTTGACCTGCAGGTTAGTCCAGGCCGAGCCTCAGAGGCCGCATGGCAAGCTGCAGCCTCTGGAGGTTCCCATGTAGAAATGGGAGCTAATTTCGATGGATTTCGTCATTAAGTTGCCGAAGATGGCAAAGGGTTTTGATGCTATTTGGGTCATCGTTGATCGATTGACCAAGAGTACCCACTTCCTGGTGATTCGGTAGAGTTCTTCGGCCGAGAAGTTGGCCAATGTGTATATTTACAAGATTGTTGCTAGCCATGGGATTCCAGTCTTCATTGTTTCTGACCGTGATGTTCGGTTCACTTCCTGTTTTTGGCAGAAGTTCCATGAGGAACCAGGCACGAGGTTGCACTTCAGCAAAACTTATCATCCTCAGACCGACGACCAGAGTGAGCAGACAATACAGAACCTAGAGGATATGTTGTGGGTTTGTGTCATTGATTTTGGTGGGAGCTGGGACTCCTACCTACCTCTTGCGGAGTTCTCCTACAACAACAATTTTCACTCTAACATTGGTGCTCCACCTTTTGAACTCTTGTATGGGTGGAAATGTCATACCCCGATTTTCTGGGGCTAGGTTCGTCATTGGACTATAAGGCGGACCGAGGTGGTCCTTTAGACTACAGAGATGATTCAGCAGATCCGACAGAGATTGCGGACTGCTCAGATTCGGCAGAAGAGCTATGCCGACCGACACCGATCCGAGTTGGAGTTTCAGGTCGCGAACATGGTGTTACTGAAGGTCTCACCTTGGAAAGGTGTGATTCACTCCAGGAATAGGGGGAAATTGGTCCCCGATATATTAGGACATTCCGGATTATTGCTAGAGTTGGCAAGGTCTCTTACAGATTGGATCTTCCTGACGAGCTCATTTAGATTCACAGCACTTTCCATGTTTCACAACTCTAAAATTGCGTATTGGATGAGGATGCGGTGGTTTCTTTGGATGATATTAAAGTTGATGAGCGCCTGAACTATGTTGAGAGACCAATAGCTATTTTGGGGAGGAAAGTAAAGGTCTTGCGTAGCAAGGAAGTACCTTTGGTAAAGGTACAATGGCAACGCCGGAGGGGCTCCGAGTGGACGTGGGAGCCGGAGCCTAAGATACGGGAGTATTATCCAGATTTCTTCTCTACAACAGACTTCGAGGACGAAGTCTAGTTCAAGTAGGGGAGAGTTGTAACATCCTGGTTTTCAGGTATTTTCAAATTAAGCACTTGGTTTTAAATTATAGGTCAATTTGATCACTAAGTCCTAGAATTATGCCTTGAAGCCCTATTGGCATTTTTGTAATATGAGCTAGAGGAGTACACTAAGTGTATATGTTTGTACGCACGCTAGGCGTACACTCACGTACGCTGCGCGTACTCACATTAGCAGGAAACCCTAAATTTTAGGGTTTGAAGGATATTTAACAATCATATTGGCTCATTTCCTTTCCACCTTTCAGCCTCCATTCCCTTGGGATGTTTTTGCAAACCCTAATCTTTGAGTGTGCATTTTAGAGCTCAAGTGTGTGCTTTTTGGTGTGTTCTTGGTGTGTTAGAGGAAGAAGAAGATTCTTGGAGAAGCCTTGGTGAGGGAGCAAGTTGTGGATCTGGGATTCTTACATTCTTGAGAAGCTCCAGAAGGTGTCAAGCTCCAATCTTGCCTTGTTATCTTGTAGATATTTCCATGAGGAAACTAAGTGTTCTTAGTCTCTTTTTCATGGTGTTAATGAGTATGTGCTACTTTAAGACCAAAGGATCTGTCATTTATAAGGAAATAAGGTGCAAAAAGTCATAAGAATGCTATATTGGCTCTTTTGGTGCATGCATGAGGTCTATAGTGGTTAAGACAAGCTAGAACCTTGGTGTTGGGCCTTATTAAGACATGCAAACCATAAAGTTGGAAACTTTATGGTTTGGAACACCTCTTTGGACCTGGAATTGAAAGTTGAACGTTGCACTAAATGGGATAAGCTCTTAATCGAAGTCTTGCATGGCCACCACGTACGCTGGGTGTACCAAGGCATACACTGGACGTCGGTGGTCAATGGCGTGATTCGGGGTCAATGTAGAGTATGATGAGCGTACAGCTAGGTACGCCCCGCGTACTAAGCCTATTGGGTTTTCTAGTTTGGGCTAGGATGCTTGGGCCCTTATTGGACCATTTGATAATGGGTGTTTTGGGCTAAGTGAAGTGTTGGACCTTGGAGTAAGGCCTAAATAGGAGTTGGGCCTAATTTAGAAAATTGGGCTAATTATGGGCCTTGAGTGATTATTTATTTTAGGCCTTTTTCGATCAAGACTTGAGCCTGGGTCTTAGCCCATCTAGGAAAAGGGTAAAGTGGTAATTGACCATAAGTAAGGAGTGTTAGTCAAGGATTGTAATCCAACTATTAATTGGATGATTATTTTTTGTGTTAGTGCGGGGATTTTAGTGAGCTAGCAGCCGAAGGCTTTCAGTGTGATTCAGCTGTGTGAGGTAAGTTTTCTTCACTATGCTTTCAGGTTGAAGGCACCAAGTTGGCCCATTGGTTTGATAACTTGATATTCTTGATATGCTGAGTATGGAATATATATGCATTCTAGTTATGATTTGCTAGGCTGGTAGATCTGTAGGACTACCTGTGATATTGTCTATTTATCGGTATATGATATTATCTGTTATATGTCGACATATTGTGTTGGTTGGGTTAAGGTTGTACTGCTCCATGTTGTAGCCAACAAACCCTAGAGCATACCAGGTATGAGCTAAGGGTTAGGGGCATGCCAGATTCATACTGAGGAGTCATGAGCATTCTAGATAGGGATGAAAGTGGGTCCAATCCTGTACCGGATGGACCCGGACCCGGAAAACCCAGAATCGGTTAATGGGATTTTGTAGAACCGTAAACCATACCGATATATAGGAACCGGTTCCGGTTCGGTTCCGGGTACGGTACCGGGTAAAGTGGGTCTAGAACCGAAAAACCCCGAAACATCAAAGTGGGTAGGTTGGAACCGGATAAAGTGGGTTTAGAACCGGGAAACCCGAAAAACCCGAATTGTTTTGGTAATTACTTACTATTTAGTGGGTTGAACTTTAAAAAGTTTCATATTAACATCCCAACTTTTGGGGGACTATAACTCATGTACAAAATCTAAACTACACTTTGGAAAAACTAAATGTCAATCCAAATTTAAACAAATGAGATATGCATGTGTTAACATTTTCATAGAATTCAAAGTACAAAAATAAATAGCTGAAAATTTGAAACGTTTTAGCTTTGATATCCCGATTTTGGGGGGCTGTAAGTCCTTGAATATTAAACAAAAATGACAAAACTATAGTCTAAAATCATGTACAAACTCTAAACTACAAGTTGGAGAAAACCGCATGTCAATCCGACTGCAAACGAATTAGATATGCATGTTTTAAAAACTTTCACAGAATACAAAAAAGCTGAAAAACTAAAACTTCCAACTTTGATATCTCAACTTTGGGGGACTGTAAGTCAATGAATATAAAACTAAAAATGACAAATTTATAGTCTAAAAGCATGTACAAACTCTAAACTATATGTTGGAAAAAACCGTTTGTCAATAAGACTTGAAACGAATGAGATATGCATGTTTTAAATGTTTCATAAAACCAGTTTCGGCCCCTAAAAGTGGTTACGGTGCCTAACACTAGTTTCGGTTCTTAGACCCGGTTTGCCCAGACCCAATGTACCCAAACCCGGATTACCCGGAACCCGGATAAAGCCATTTTTTAAACCCATAACTGAAACCGATTCTATATATTTTGGTTCTAACGGTTCCGGTTCCGGTTCGGTTTTCCGGTTTTAAATCTCATCCCTAATTCTAGATACGAGCTGAGGGGCGGGAAGGGCATGCCAGACTCGTACTAAGGGCTTAGTGGTATTTAGTCTGAGGACTGATTAGGCTGAGGAGCAAGCCATACATAAGTTGTGGTCCCAGGGGGCAAGCTAGACTTATGATGTGGGCTCAGGGGTAATACTTATGATGTGGGCTCATGGGTAATCCAGTATGTTAGTTGTGGACCCATTGTATGCTGTTATTATATATGTGCTATTTATTTGTGTATTGATATTTTGGGGGAACTCACTAAGATTTGGGCTTATAGTTTTGGATTATGTTTGAGGTACCTCAGATGATCGTGGGAAGGCAAAGACTTGATCGTGCACCTCCTCATTTTTTGTTTTGTAATTTTGGGAAAACTCTGATGTTAAAACATGTTTTGAAAACTACAATGTAAACAATTGTGATTTTTGGTTGGTTTGAAAAAGTTTAAATTTTTATGAAATGTTATGGACGTGACAATTGTCATGACTGTTATTTTGTAGTGAATCCTTAAGTAGTGCTTATACGGTTGGAATAGAGAATGTTGAAGAATTATTGAAAACAAAATAAATAAAAAAATGTTGACAAAAGTGTTAACTGAAGATTATAAACACAAATTAGAAAGAACTCATGTAAACAACACGCTTTATTAGTTAACAAATTAAACTCAAGTGAGTCTTACATTGTTACTAATGAATCTAAAAATGATGAAATTGATATGAATGAAATATATGTTAGAAGATGAATTTGATTGTTTAAATTTTGTGAAAAATGTTGAACCAAAAATAAATTTGATTTTTGAAGTTTCAATTAAATTTAAACAATTTGTTGAAGGAAATGGAATTGAATTTACGAAAGAAAAGGTTGTGCCATATACACATCCTCTGCTAGCTAAGGAAATCAATGTTTACATCCGTTTGACATACTTCATAATCATAGAAGGCTGGTATGACGAGTTATATCCTAATAGACTTGATCTTAGCTACTGTTGACAATGTTTATTCATAATAAATCCTTTGAGTATGAGTATTTTGAAAATAATAATAATAATAATAATAATAATAATATTTTTTAGATGATGTCACTTGTAATGAACCAACTATCAAAGAAATTGAAATCATAGGGACCATTCTTGTAAATTATATTAATTGGTTAACAAAAGATGTGCTGAAAACTAACAAAAGTGACTTAATAGACATGTAAGTTGTAAACTTAGTAATCTATTGAACAAAAAAAAACATTTTAATGATCAAATCGGATAAATAACAATAATTGATTGAACTATAATAATATTTACCCAAATTATAAGCACATCGATTATTTTTCAGTGGTATATCTATTTTGTAGTAAAATAAATTTAAAATTAATTACTATGGTCATTTCCTAAAAGGAAAAAAAAAAAAAAAAAAAAAAAAAAAAAAAAGCTTGGCGGGGCTGTAAATAGTTTGAAATACTAAATGCCAACGACATTGACTTCAATTTTCAAAATAGTACTTCATTTAACGACTACAAATATATCACTGAAAAGGACATTTAAATCAAGTGCGTTGCATCATCTTTCAACGACTTGGGCTGCACGTTCGGTCCCAAGTTATATTTGATTTAATAAAAGAAAATTAACTCGATAATGACATGTTGAATAGATATACAAAATTTATGTTAAAGCGGTGAAATATGAAAGATATATTAAATGGTCAATGAAAAATGAAAAAATAATTTATCTCCTTCAATAATATTAAGAGGTGATAAGCAGTCTAATAAATAATAATGATAGTCATATCATCATATCATATTATATATATAATAAAGAAAATATTTTTCTAAGTACTACATTGATTTGAAACTGATGTCTTTTCATATTTCTTTGTAATAATGATTTTTAATTACCATTTAAGAGTTTTATACTTAATGATACTTATGACACTAATTGATTAATCTTGGTATATATATAGTTCACATTGGTAGATTATTTTGGTATGATTTATAATTTTTTGGGTGATTGTATGGTAGATTGGAAGCTTCAAACAAAATGATTTATGTGAAGAAAACAATTTTTTTTCAAGGTATATTTTTATAACCATGTTTGTCTTTCGAACAAAAACATTGATTTGTTTTATTTAACATTTTAACATAATTTTTCTTTTACAGGTAATATGGTCTTATATATGAAAAAAGTAAACGGAATATGATTTTTTTCATTGTATGACAACTAACAGATGATGAACGAATCCGAACACAATAAATGAAGACTATTTCATTATGTTTGGAAAATAACTTAAGATAGATTTCTTTCTTTTTTCCAGAAAAAAAAACGACAAGAACCAAAATAGGTAAGGAAGACTTGGTGAAGATGGGTTATCTAAGTTATTGGTGACTAAAATAGGTAAGGAAGACTTGGTGATGATGGGTTATCATGTGTATGAAGAGATTTGTGATTTTAAATATGACGTGTCGAAAAAATGAGATTTATCGCATTAATGGTTTTTACAACATAATTTGTTTTAGGGGATAATAATGTTTATGTATATCAAATGTATGTTGATTTCTATATATTTTTGTATGATTCATAAGGGTTTAATACATTTTATTGATATAAATGTTATAGTAGACGTTGTAGAGGTTTTATATAATTAAAACTTGTAGTTTTTTTCCATACTATTCGTTATTCGTTGTATTAGATATTAACATGCATTTTTATACAAGCTACACAACTTAATACGTTTGATATAAAATTTACACAACTTAAAACGGTTATAAAATTATCAATTTATAGTAGAAATAAATAATGGCATAAAATCATGGTTGTTCATAAAACGAACAAGGTAACTGTATGTTTTGTTTAGCTACTAACATTGGTTTTTCACATATAAATAATAAATTAAAGATTGTTAAAAGTTATTATTTTAATTAAATAATTAAATGCTCGTGCAACGAGCTGAGATTCGTCTAGTTAATTATAAAACGCTCTATTGTGAGATGTTGTAACTAGTAATTATATATAACAATTATGGTATCAGTTTATGAATAGAAACATTTGGAGCCAGATTTGGAGCTAGGCAGGTTTAGTCCCTCCAACGCCTTCTTTGAACCTTGTAAGGATAGGACTGACAATTCTCGATACAACCGGCGACACGACACGAAATAAATGGGTTTGGGTTGAGTTTTTTTAGCCCGCTAACCCGCCAACCCGTTCATTAAACGCGTCATATATGAGTTTCTCAAAAAATAAACGGGTTGACCCACCAACCCGTTTATATTTTTAATAAAAAAAATTCTTTTGTTTTTAAATGTATTTATGTATCAAGTATTAATATTTAATAAGTATTTTACTATTTTATAATATATACCATTGATTCATAGACCATTTGACTATTTTGACACTTTGACTCTTGGTGGATGGCCTAAGGTCGTAAGTCGTAAACTGTAAGGCTAAGTCTGTAACCATTTTGCCCATTTGACCTAAATAATGATCTCAAAATCAAATCGTGTATGAGCATATCTACCTCTTCCAGACTTCTGGTCTCCCATAGTCCCACTCTCACCTTTGTTACTCTGTGATCGAAATCAGGTATCGAAATGGTGATAGAGAATTGACTTTGTTTTTTTGGGAGAAAAAAATGGGAATTATAGTTATTACTTTAGCACTTAAATTATCTATGTTTGTATTAATGTTTAGTTTGAATATGTTCCTATAAATGTTTTTAATTTTTATTTGGATGTTTAAGACTTACGTGTCTAAAATTCGGAAATGTTTGCATCAACCATCAAGAATTTATTCATTTTTAATTGTCAATTTTAATTATGGAATCTGACCCACGAACCCAAATCTGGCCCACGAACCGCCAACTTGTGAACCCATATAAATAAATGGGTTGGCGGGTCATATATGGGTTTATGTTCCAAACCCGTCAACCCGTGACCTGTATATTTAAATGGTCGTGTGTTGAGTTGGCATATTTTGACCTGCCAACCTGCCAACCCGTGACACGCCAACCCGAACACGACACAATTGCCAGGCCTATGTAGGGATTATTCATCTCCTCTCTTCGTTGTAGAATCATCAAGACGGGACAATTATCACTACTTTCGTCTACCTTATTTTCTATAAAAATTTGTTGACACCTCCCTCCGGCAGCCAATCAATTCCTACACCATCATATACAGCTGCCACCCTCTCTCTTACAAAGTCGGCATCACCATCAACAATAAATGATGAATCGATGGAAACCAACTTGCAGGTTTTGTATGTATGTGATTTCCCTAATATCTCACCGGATCTCCAAGCAAACCCTTCATTTTCATTTTACCTTTCACCTTCTTCATCCTCTGCCTACATCTGCGGAAACCAACTGCCAATACGAACTCATTGCTCCTATTTCTACCCCACAAACCCTAATCCATCTCTTTTTCTCTGTGTCAATAAAATTGAAGATGATATGTTTTTTTCTCTGCAAATGATTTTGATTTTATGTATCTATGGGTTGTTTAAACCTTCGAACAAACTTTCTCTTGTAATGTTGAACACTTTAATGATTTTGACTGGAGGCCAAACTTCTTCTTCCTTCTTTCCCAAAGTAGCATGGAATCTTATTTTCAATCTCCTGTACTCATCTTTATCTTTGAACCTATCAACTAACTGATATCGAGCAGAGACAAACATCATGTGATTAATTGGAAAATCCATTTCATTGAAATAAGAGTTTTCAATCTCATTACTTTTCTTAGCAAACTTTCCAAAATCATGCATCTTTCCTAGTGAAACAACTTGCTCGATTGTCTCATAAAACCGATGTTTAATGGGATCACCATTATTTAAACCTGGTGTATCGCTTTGTCGTTGTCTCAGTATGCAGTTTATCTGTCTTTGTCTCTATTTCCATCTCCACGTTTTTCTTTTTCTCTTATTCAGAAAACCCTTTCTCAATACCCTTCCCTTTGTCACCCTTATCATCCTTAGAAGATGGTGGCTTTGAACTCGAACTCGATCCCCCAACAGTTTCTCCAGTAACAGTGCCTTTTATTATTGTTCTTGAAGTCACGGTTGCAGACTATAATAACAAGCGTGTTTGTTTTTTTAACATTTGTACGTTGCTGCAGATATTAAAAAATTAAAATAAATCGATTTTATAATCCGAAAATAGTTTTTTAATACCGAAAATTTAATAATGTATGATATTTCGGCAAAAATTTATGATATTTCAGCAAAAAAAAGTTAATGATATTTTAACAAAAAAAAAATAAATATATTTTAGCATAAAATAATGATATTTCATCAACAAATTATTATTATTCAATATAAAAAAAAGAATTCTTTTTCAACAAGAATAAAAAAAAACAAAAAAATGTGAAATAAAATTTCAGCAATATATAATCAATATTTTATCAAGAAAAGAAGAAGAAGAAGAGGTTGAAAGAGGTAGGAAGAGGCAAAACAAGTGTTGCGTCAAGAAGAACACACGCATAGGTTTTTTAATCCAAGGACTTCTGAAAAACAAACATCTGCGAGATGAAAAGTGTTATACGTGTGCTGTGCCGCGCAACAATAAGAGGTATGAAAAGGTTTTTTTTCGAAAAACAAACATCACCTAAGTGTGTTAGGAATAGAAGAGGTTTTAATGGAAAATGTATCGGGGGTTTCATTATACTTCATCCCTTCACCCATAGTGACATTTGTGTCCATATCATATATGTTCAAAATGATGTCTGAGGTTCGAACCTCCTCTGAAACAGAATCAGTCCTCGAAACCTCGGGTGGTATGAAGACAGTCTTCACATGGATGGTAGTTGATTGAGATTCACCTAAATTAGTGGTTGTATCCATATTAGATATGTTTACAGTCCCACCAAGACTTCCA
The DNA here is from genome assembly GCF_051521515.1 of Lactuca serriola. Lineage (NCBI taxonomy): Eukaryota > Viridiplantae > Streptophyta > Magnoliopsida > Asterales > Asteraceae > Lactuca > Lactuca serriola. The sequence continues at coordinate 159,165,262 of NC_136416.1, read as the reverse complement.
ACCTCTTTGAAAGTCGACTTAACTGGAGAGTCCTTTTGAGGTGTCTCGAAGCCAAATCCAACTTCATGATGAATGAGTGATCTTTCACTTGCACTATCAAAATCAGTTTCAATGAAAACTTCGCCAAGTATATAAGCCAATTGTTTCTTCTTCTTCTTGATCTTCTTAACCACTTCATAAGCTTTACGTTTCTTCGAGGCTGGTGAGACTGGGACTGGAACATCACGAATACGCACACCCCTCCTGTTAAGTTAGGGTTTGTAAATTTTCCTAATCCCATTCCAAATAGATCCCTATTTTGGTGAAGAAAGAGGCACATCCGAAGCTTCTTCAATGATTGGTGGCTTAGGAGAATGACGAGGTTGATGAGAAGGCTTCTTGATTCGTTTTAGAATACCTGTCTTTTATGGAACAACATCTTTAGGATTTTCTTTTTCAACATTTTCTTGAACAAATTTTGTTACCTCCTTCACTATTCGCTCATGAACAGATGCTTGATGATTAGGTTTCTTTGGTTTCTTTAAAGCTTTCGCAGCCTTCGATGTGCCTTCTACCCCTTTTGGCAACAAATCCCAACAATAACATCTGGGTTAATAGTTGTCAAATATTAAAAAAGAATCGGATTAACAGTATCCACTTTTCATAACATGACATCAATAATTCTAGCCATATAAGGAAAGAAACTTGGATCATCAGTAACAATCTAGGGAGTTTGATATGTCGAGAACTCCACCTTTGCATCTTCGGATGGTACCAACCTATTTCTAATATACTTCCCTTAAAATCAAGCTCCAATACCTCATACATGATACACCATTCGTGACATTGGTATAAGAAATTCCTGTACCGAATTCTTCCCATAGATGAGTTACATAATTGACATTTAGATCATAGTAAAGACCTACAATCATTGCATATACTTCCAACTTTGCTTTATCAATCCATGTACTACGACCAGTTAGACATCGTAGAAAAATACCATACAAGAAGTTCCATACATAGGGCAAATAAGTCTTGAGAAAATTACTGATTCATGCGAGTAGTGGTTAATAACCTATATCATTGAACATGTGAACAACCTGTTCAGTCGTAACTTCATAAAACGGACCTGTATTCGGAAGCTTCATGATTTGTTCAAACTGCTTCTTAGTAAGCTTATACTTTTTGTCATTCGTCAGTTGGAATGCCACCACTTTCGTCATCTTGTTAAACATTGTAGTTAATCCAACCAGTGATAACCAGGTCATGGGTACTGAGAATGAAGAAGACATAACCATTGAAAGAACATAATGATTGAGAGCAACAATTAACATTTGTAATTGCTCTGGATACTTCGTAACATCTATTTGAACACGAAAGTTGGAGCTTTGAATCTTCATCAATGGCTGAGATGTTGTTTCTTCAGTGGTGGTGTTTGATGGATCAACATGACCAGCTTGTTCCGCCATGATTAGTGATTTTGAGAACTTTGTGGAGATACGATTATTATGAAAGAATATTTGGGGAAAATTTGACCATAGTGGATAAAGTCTTGAACTTAGTCCACCAAAATCCTTTTACAATCAACATAAAATTTGAATTTTAATCATTCACCAATGAAATTCTTCCACATGTTGTCTTGGATAGTGGGTCGGTTTCCGGAAAAATCGCCACATCAGAAAAGTGATGATCACAATTTCCTAAAAACCCGTGAAAAATTGAACCGTCACATCCGCTGAACATTTTGTTTGCCCCAATGAGATAAGAATTGTCACTTGATCTTAGATATGACACCATAAAACTTTGTCATCAACAGATCACTTTGACATTCGCTATGAGGTAAGGGTCATTCGATTTTGGGATGAAAAACGAAATCATATGTCAGACTTTGCGAAATCTAGTTTTGAGTTGGTATTACCCAAAACCTCGAGGATTCCAGTACAAATGTGTGCCAAAGAAATAGCGGGAATTGAATTTAAAAGAAAATGTGCAGATAATGACATCAAATAATATTCGAAGTAAAAGTATTTTGATCCCAGACAAAGATCACGTCATTTGACATCAAGTGAGATGACGAACTGCTTGTGTGGTATCCCATGAAGTACAATCGAATACTCTTTAGTGAGTATCGAAGGGCTTCTTTTTGCATAGGCTTTGAAGGTTGGCTCAATTTATTCAAAACCACAACTTAACATAAGTGTGAGTTAATTGAACAAAATTACTTGTATGACCAGTGTAGTCAGGAACAAGTGAGGTTGAGTAATGTTACAAATTGACAAGAGTTTGAAAAAATTTTCAGACTGAAATCATATTCCAAAAAAAAGTTGGATCTTGTTGGGCAAAAATGTCTTGGTGAAAGAACATTTTATCAAGACCATGCATAACGAAAGGAATATGATTTTGAATATCAAATTGTGCTACAGAAACATATGTTTTGTTAAAATCTTGAACATAAATTTCACCGTCAGTTCCATAAAAGTTAGGATTGTTGGGTTTGACCATCATCACAAAAAAATAAATCAGGATCATAAACATAGACTTTTGCAATATCTACATTTCGTTTAGTTTTTACCACATATGTCGAGGATATGTAGTGATGTGTGTGATTCATGAAGAGAAATTTTGATAAAAAAAGATTGGTTTAGAAAACACTTTGTACCTTTGTGAATGATATGGACATAACAGTAATCTCTTAACTCATAATGAGAAGGGAAAGGTAGCTCTTCGACTAATCTAAATATAGCCTGACTGGGAAGGAACACACATAGTGAGATATCCATTAAGGGAATACATTGAGTATGTGAGGCTTAAGTTCAACATACAACAACATGCTTCTAGGGACACCTAACTAGTGTAATAGTTCAAAGTCATACCTGTCCCTCGTTGCATGTACTCAAATTAGCATTCGCTACCTCAGTATGTTCAAACACCGAGACACAAAAAATGGTTAAACACACAAATAAAATAAATAAAATCTTTTTGGATTTTTGTTTTTGAAATTTAAATACAAAAATGAGAAAATCTTTTTGGAATTTTTATTTTTGAAATTTAAAGACAAAAATTAAGAAAATCCTGTTGGAATTTTTTTTAAATTGAAGACAAAAATAAGAAAATATTTTTGTAATTTTTGGTTTTGAAAATTAAAGACAAAAAGAAAATAATGAAATGTTACCAAATACATTTGATGTAAGAAGCATCAACTTCCAGAGACGGTGTACATTGAACAACATTACTTCCAAAACAACGAAGGTTGATCTGAACCATTCAAAAGCATTTCAAAAACAAAGGTGGTCGAACTCTGAATGGTGAACAGTAACCTATGAACACTTTAGCAGTACTTCGACATCTGTTGATTCACAATGATGATGAACTAGGAACCGATCTTTCATTAATAATTCCTAAACCATTTAAGATTCTTCTGTGACAACCTAAAATTTATTCCATCGTTATAACCCGTTTCCGTTAAAAGAATATTCTATTTTATAAAGGTTCCGTTAATTTTGGGGTAGACAAATCAATAAATGTTTTATTTTATTTTATTTTATGTTATTAATTTCGTAATGAAATAAATAAAAAGACGTGAATTACCCTCCCGTTTAGTTGGAAAAAGTTTTTAATTACGACCATTTAATCAGGTAAAAATTTAAACCCCGTTTAATGTCAGTATTGGGTAGATTCCCACCTGGCCACAAACCCAACCCCTATATAAGGGTGAGTAGACATCATTTGGATCTTTTACCACCCTAGTCACTCTCTCTCTACTCTCTCTCTTCAAGGCTCGATTTCTTCCAAAATCCGCAAGTTTTAGCTTCCAAACTGTAAGTACTCTTACCCTAAATTGTTCTAAAACTCAATACAGGTCATTTTAGCTTGAAAATCATCCAAGAAGGCCAAGGGTAAGGAGTTTACTGCCCAAGAACACTCTAGGGCCGTAAACCCCTAAAAGTGTGCCAAGATGCCCCCAAATCTATTCCTTAGGCTTAGAGGCTAACTTAGAACATACGCTAGAAGTGTTTTAGACATTTAATCTTATGTTTAGAGGCTTGAAAGAGGGTTTACGGCCCAAGCATATTCTTAGGCCGTAAACTCCATCAAACTATGCAAATCAAGCCCTAAAACCCCTATTTAGCCTTGGACCTTTACTAAGAAGTTGTTAGGAGTAAACTAAGGACCACAAAATCGAAGTATGAGAGGCATCCAAGAGTTCATGGCCGTAAACCATGGGGTTCATGACCGTAAACTCCCAAGGAGTGGTCCTAGGACCGTAAACTCCAAGGGAGTGCCTCTTTTGAACCCTAAACACCCATTAAGCCTTGGAAATTACCTTAGAACCCTTCCTAGTGATGCAAGAGACTTGAAAACACACAAATACACTCCTGCAATGAGTTTACAACCATAAACTCATGGGGGAAGTGGTCCCTCAGCTTTAAACTCACTTAAGGTGAGTATTAGAAGAGTAAACTCCATGGTGAGGCCTTATACTCTTCCATTTCAACCTAATAGCCTCCTAGCACCTGACAAAAGAGTTTTTATTCGTATTAGGATGTCTATATGTGTTTAATTAGTTTCTTAATCACTAATTACTTGTAAACATATGTCTTCATATGTTACTAGGGTCTTAGAGTGTGTTCAAGTCTTTACTTGGCACCAAACGCTCATCCTACACTTCCACCCGATCTACTCGCTACAGGTGAGTTCATACCCCTTTAAATTAACCTTTTTAAGTGTTTTTACATGTTTTAGGGGGGGGGGGATACAAGTTAAATGCAACAAGTTTTAGTATAAAATCATATGTGATTTATAACTTGCAACTAAAAAGGATTTTCTATACTTTTAGCTACTTGTCAATAAAACTGTTTTAGATAACCATCAAACGCATTTTCCATGTTCAATTGTCATCAAATTATTTTCAAACCACTTTTAAATTACTTTTTATTTAAACTATATCTACACCAATACATTTATATAAGTAAGAATTGAAGGACTTAGGACCGATAACTCACCTTATTTCCTGTTCATGTTTGATTGTGGTCTTAGGGTATACTGTTATCCGTCCGACTGTCGTTGAATTCTTAGTTATATATCATATATATTTGTGTTAGATATGAAACTCTTCATCTTATTCAATACCTTTGTGAATCAAAAGCTTGCAATCCCACACATTAATTAACTATAATAGGTATAGTTAAGACTACTGCTCATTACCTCTATTACTATGATATCTGCTATAAATACTACTACTACAAGTTAATGCACGATAAAGAGAATACTCTATACACTATACTAAAAGTTACTATACTATAATACCAGAGAATACACTAATCCATAACATAAAACACAACCCCTCTATACGGCACTCTACTGCGCAAATACCATGTAACCAGAGCTTCACGGAAGGAAAGAAACACTACATGTATAGATCTATACAGGACGGATGCTATTATATCCCGACTGTTAACTACAGTCCGAGCCGACTTGGCCCATGGATGGCACTACATCGCTACACTACATATGACCAGGAAGGTCATCGGGCCGTCTATTATCATTTAGTTTGGTTACATGAGAGATCACATCCATATCCAAATTAACACACTAAGACCTAAAGTCTAAGCTAACTTCCGGAAGTAAATAAGCATATATTACTAATAGAAGTTTGCAAAACTACTACAGGCAACCGGCAATGCTTTTCCTTATTTACGATACTTGAATGAAATTTATTACCTTATTTTTATAACTGAAGGTTTCAATGGAAATAATTATACACACTCGAAGGATTTAACTTACAAATGCTCAATTTTGGAAAATATAGGATTTTCTAGGGATTTCTACTATTCTTAAACATTAATTACAGCTTGCATACTACATGATTGTAAACACTTTTATACAAGCAACGACACAAAATTCTTATAAACTCACCAGCTTTATGCTGATACTCATTTTCAAAATAACTTGTATCCTCAGGTCAAAGATAGACAGGTACTGGTGAAACTTTTGAGAAGATGGAGCGTATACAAGACTCATCTTTCATTTTGTTATACTTTTGGTGTCTATCAAAACTATACAGAACACGCTTGTAATTAAACTTACTATATTAATACAATGGTTGTTGTCACTTGTTTTTACTATTGTGCAATTGTTATGATACTGTACATGACGTCCTCCACCCCAGAACGTATTTCGCCGTTCTTGGTTTTGGGGTGTGACAGATTGGTATCAGAGCCTTGTTTATAGTGAATCAAGTATATCAACCCATAAAAGATATATGAACTATAAACACTTCGGGACTAAAACACTCTGACCAAGAATATATACTTCTAAATACTAAAATATTAAATTAAGTATATATATATATATATATATATATATATATATATATATATATATATACATTCACCACTACAAAGGGGTCAGTATCATACTAGAATAGAACAAAAGTATTAAGATTGTTGAACAACACAATTAATCTTAGAGACATATAGTCACATCTGGGTGGATGTAGCCTGATCAACTACATTTTTCCAGGAGTGACTAGCATGTGCCTAAGAATGATTGTGGTGTTGCAACAAGTCTAAAAACTTACCAACACTACCACAAGAACGTTAGAACAAGAATACTATAGGAGTATTATGCATCCTACTAACTACATACGTGATAACTAAAAGGGTCGTTACTAGTAGGGCAATAGTTGCTAAATGGATACACCACGGTTACATGTGACTAGGGCGCTATAGACTTAGAATCTGTGACCTTTGCTTCATTTCCTATTCTTGTTTGATTGGGGATCTAGAGTTAGGGTCACGTATTTGAAGGACTATCTTGCTTCGGTTACATGTAATTGGTATGCATTATGCAAGTATTGGGTCGTGTAATAACGATCATCGTATAAGTATCCTAGATTAGTACGTCTATTAACCTTTCTTTTCCCATTCTCGCGTAGATAGCATGGCTGGCTTCCACCATCCCGGCGATCCGTATTACCCAAACCAAGGCAATGGGGGATGGCTCGATGAGGAGTCAGAAGATGACCACCCGATCCCTTTGGATGATCACCATGCAGAAGGATTTTCGGATAGCTCCAGCTCCGAGCCAGAAGTTAACAACCTACCCCATGTAGCTCCAAACCCCAACCCCCGTCTGGCATTTCAAGGTCCCACTCCCATGTGGGCAATAACCTTGAACCGATGGAGCGATGAGAAGGGTTAGCCTTTACCTTTCAATGGAGACCAAAGCTTCTACAACATAAGCGAAGGAGGATCAGCGGACTGAGTTTTGCCCATCATGGTTTGAAGGATTTCTAGGAACGTCGAGCAAGGTCAAGCAGCCATTGGTCGAGTTGTGGAAGTGGATGCCAACTCTAACCTCAACACTGTTCGCACTCGCCAACTGGAAGAAGCCATGGATAGGACGAGGAGGACCAATGAGGCTCTGCAGCAACAACTAGCTGCATCCCGAGCCGAAATTAGGGAACTCCGAGCATGTCAAAGGGCTCATGAACGACATCTTCAGGAAGTTATGCACCAACTAGCTGATCTAAGGGTTCGCCCAATGGGTACCCGTCGCCAGTAGAAGATGTCAAAACGTCTCACTCTTTTTTTTAAGGACTAGCCTTTTCTTTTCTATGGTTGGTAGAGAACTTGTCTGTAAACATCTCTAACTTTGAAAGTACTCTAATTAGGCCTCTAGACTGCCAACATTTTCCCTTATGGTTTGATGTAGGACCTACTGTTAGGTCACTTTTCCCGAACTTGTATTACATCATTAATACCAGTAAAAATGGCAGTTAACTACTCTGTTGCTATGACACTCTCTCATTATTGGGCTAGGTTGATTTAGTCCATGAAATACTCTTATCATATTTACAATAGACTCTTACTATTGTTATCATCTCTATGAACTTACAGTAAAAGATGCCTCCCCGTAAGCGTCCGAACAGAGGCAGACCTGCGGCTCAATCTCCACCTCCACCACCTCCTCCTCTTCTGCAGTTCGATCCAGTGCTGTTTCAAACAGCTGTGACCGCAGCTGTGATGGCAGCCATGGCCCAAATAAATTCTGGCGATGCTAGTGGAGCCGGAATGGGCACCAACTCTAGACATGGTGAAATTCCCTCACGTACACAGGGGTGTACTTATAAAGATTTCATGAATTGTAAACCAACATTTTTCAATGGGACCGGAGGAATCCTTGCTCTGTCCCAATGGATCGAAAGTGCTGAAGCCGTTTTCGAAATGTGCTCATGCCCCGAAGAAAGCAAAATAAAGTTCACTGCTGCCACCTTCACTGAAAGGGCCCTGACATGGTGGAATGGCCATGTCAGTTCACTCTCTCTAGTAACAGCCAATGCCATGGGCTAGGACACACTAAAGGACCTACTAAGAAGGGAGTACTGCCTTAGAGGTGAGATTCAGAAGCTTGAGGAGGAACTCTGAAACCTCAAGATGAAGGGGACAGACATAGTGGCTTATACGGCTAGGTTCTGCGACCTGGTAGCTATGTGCCCTAACATGATCCATTCTGAGAGCAAGAAAATCGAACGATATATCTGGGGTTTAGTGCCCCCGTATCAAGGAAACGTTCTATCTTCACATCCTGCAACCTTTGACAGCGCCAAGGAGTTGGCCCACAGGTTGATTGATCATGAAACTCCTTTCACTCCAGCAACAACAACCACAACTGCCACTGCACCGCCCAAGACATCTGACAATAAGAGGAAGCGGTGGGACAAAAAGAGGGACAAGAAAGCTCAATCCTCTTCCAAAAACCAACAAATAGTGGTTGTCCATGCCGCCACCACTCCTGCTACCCCTGTACCAGCAAAAACCTATGTTGGGAACCTGCCCAAGTGCCCCAAGTGCCCTTTCCATCACAACGGCCCCTGTCGTGAATTGCACTGCACCAACTGCGGCCGGAAGGGCCATACCGTCCGGTTTTGCAGATCCCAACCCAAACCCATTTCTCAGGTCTCCGACTTAGGAGTGAGCCAGGCCTGCTATGGCTGCGGTGAAGTTGGCCATTTCAAGAAAAACTGTCTGAAGGACAGGAATGCAGGGGGAACAGGAAGACTACTCGCTATTGGCCACAATGAAGTAGTAGCGGACCCCACAGTAGTCACAGGTACGTTCCTTCTCAACAACTCTTATGCTTGTGTCTTATTCGATAGTGGTGCAGAAAGAAGCTTCATAAACCAAAACTTTAAACACTTACTTAAGCAATCCCCACAACCACTAAAAGAAACATTCGTCGTAGAAATGGCTAACGGAAAGACAGAAAGCTCTAACGAAATCTACATAGGTTGCACCCTTACATTAGATGATCATTCATTCCTAATCGACCTCATACCAGTTTCAATCAAGAGTTTCGATGTCATTGTGGGCATGGACTGGTTGAGTCTCCATCGTGCTGATATTCTGTGCTTCGATAAAGCAATCCGTCTAAATCTACTGAATAAAGAAACCCTGTTAATCTACGGAGACAAACCCACTATGAGCCTTCGTATCATCTCGAGTATTCAAGCCCAGAAATACTTGCGTAAGGAATGTCACGCATTCCTTGCACATGTCGTCGACACGAGCCAGAAAACGAAAGATCTAAAAGACTTCCTAGTAGTATGCGATTTCCCCGACGTCTTTCCAGAGGAGCTCCCAGGTTTACCTCCCAAATGTCAGGTTGAGTTCAGAATCGACCTAATTCCAGGGGCTACCCCTGTAGCTAAATCGCCCTATCGTCTAGCGCTTGCTGAGGTGCAAGAATTGTCCGGTCGACTTAATGAGCTACTCAGCAAGGGCTTCATAAGACCAAGTTTCTCGCCCTGGGGAGCACCGGTTTTGTTCATGAAGAAGAAGGACAGATCATTCCGGATGTGCATTGACTACAAAGAACTCAACAAACGGATAGTCAAAAATCGCTACCCTCTTCCCCGTATAGACGACCTATTCGACCAACTGCAAGGGGCGAGTTATTTTTCCAAGATTGACCTTAGGTCAGGGTACCACCTGTTACGAGTGCTTGAGGAGGATGTTCCGAAAACAGCCTTCCAAACTCGTTACGAGCACTACGAGTTTGTAGTAATGCCGTTCGGACTAACTAACGTGCCCGCGATATTCATGGATTTAATGAATAGGGTGTGCCGACCTTACTTGGATCAGTTCGTCATCGTCTTCATTGATGACATACTTATCTACTCTCGAAGCAAGGAAGAGCATAGCAATCACCTACGGCAAGTCCTAGAAACCCTACGGTCAGAAAAATTATATGTGAAGTTCTCTAAGTGCGAATTTTCGATCCGAAGGGTGGAATTCTTAGGACACGTGGTTAGTGAGGAAGGAATCCACGTGGACCCATCCAAGATCAAAGCTATCGAGAATTGGTTAGCACCAAAGACGCCTACATAAATTCGTCAATTTCTAGGACTCGCTAGCTACTATCGCAGATTCATTCAGAACTTCTCTCAGATTGCGAAACCTCTCACCAAATTAACTCAGAAGGGCGTGACGTTTGACTGGGAAGAGAAACAGGAGAAGGCATTCCAAACCCTGAAGCGAGCCCTATGCACCGCACCGGTATTATCCCTTCCCGAAGGGACAGAAGATTTCGTGGTATACTGCGATGCATCGAACCAGGGGCTCGGTTGTGTCCTGATGCAACGAGGTAAGGTCATCGCCTATGCCTCGAGGCAGATAAAGTCACATGAGGTTAAATATACCACCCACGACCTCGAGTTAGGAGCGGTTGTATTTGCTCTAAAGATCTGGAGACATTACCTGTATGGAACGAAGAACACGATATACACTGACCACAAAAGCCTCCAACACATACTGAACCAGAAGGAGATCAATATGAGACAACGAAGGTGGGTTGAGCTACTCAACGATTATGACTGCGAGTTTCGTTATCACCCGGGAAAAGCCAATGTAGTAGCAGACGCCCTAAGTAGGAAAGAGTATTCTGGTCAAAGAGTCAAGTCGTTAACAATGACTATCCATTCGCATCTATCCGCACAAATTAGGGAAGCTCAGCTCGAGGCTTTGAAGCCTGAGAATGTGGTGGGAGAATCCTTACGTGGAATGGATAAGAACTTGGAGGTCAAGGGTGACGGAGCCTTATATCTCATGGACCGAATCTGGATGCCGCATCACGGTGGTTTCAGAGACCTGGTCATGAAAGAAGCACACAACACTCGATATTCTGTTCACCCAGGTTCAGATAAGATGTATCTGGATCTCAAAAAGTTATACTGGTGGCCTAACATGAAAGCAGAGATTGCTACCTTCGTGAGTAAATGCCTTATTTGCGCCAAGGTCAAGGTCGAATACCAGAAGCCATCAGGTCTTCTACAGCAACCGGAGATACCGGAGTGGAAGTGGGAGCGAATCACTATGGATTTCATAACCAAGCTACCCAAGACTACGGGTGGGCTGGATACCATATGGGTCATCATTGATAGATTGACCAAGTTCGTGCACTTCCTACCCATCAAAGAGACAGATAAGATGGAGAAACTCACAAGAACTTACATTAAGGAAATCATACGACTGCATGGTATCCCTATATCTATAATCTCCGATAGAGATAGTAGGTTCACTTCGAGATTTTGGCAATCGCTACAAAGCGCCTTAGGGACAAGGTTGGACATGAGTACAACCTACCATCCGCAGACCGACGGGAAAAGTGAAAGGACTATCCAAACCCTGGAGGACATGCTGCGGGCCTGTGTGATCGACTTTGGTAAGGCATGGGATACCCACTTACCCCTTGTAGAGTTTTCTTACAATAACAGTTATCACACGAGCATCAAGGCAGCCTCGTTCGAAGCCCTCTATGGCCGGAAGTGCAGATATTCTTTGTGTTGGGCTGAGGTGGGTGACACTCAGTTAGCGAAAAGACGAGTTCCTGACAGCGCTCTCACGGGTCCGGAGATCATTCAAGGAACGACCAAGAAGATTGTACAGATTCGCGAACGATTAAAAGCCGCTAGGGATCGACAGAAAAGCTACGCAGACAAACGAAGAAAACCTTTGGAATTCCAGGTGGGAGACCAAGTCCTTTGGAAAGTCTCACCCTGGAAGGGCATGATATGCTTTGGAAAGCGTGGAAAGCTGAACCCAAGGTACATAGGTCCTTTCGAGATTCTCGCCAGAATCGGCCCCGTAGCTTACAAACTCAACCTACTCCGCGAGCTCAGTAACATACATCCTACCTTCCATGTCTCAAACCTGAAGAAATGCCTATCCGACGAGACTCTCGTAATCCCACTCGACGAGATCGAGTTCACCGAGGGCCTCAACTTTGTTGAAGAGCCTGCCGAGATTATGGACCGAGAGGTCAAACGAAGGAAACAAAGCCGCATCCCAATTGTGAAGGTTCGATGGAACGCCAAACGAGGACCGGAGTTCACTTGGGAGCGCGAGGATCAAATGAAACTCAAGTATCCCCGTCTCTTTGCTTAGTAGTACTGTAATAACTTAGCTGCTTGAATTCTATATTTCGGGACGAAATTTCCTCTAACGGAGGGGATGATGTGACAACCCAAAATTCATTCCATCGTTATAACCCATTTCCGTTAATAGAATATTCTATTTTATAAAGGTTCCGTTAATTTTGGGGTAGACAAATCAATAAATGTTTTATTTTATTTTATTTTATGTTATTAATGTCGTAATGAAAGAAATAAAAATACGTGAATTACCCTCCCGTTTAGTTGGAAAAAGTTTTTAATTACGACCATTTGATCGGGTAAAAATTTAAACCCTGTTTAATGTCAGTATCAGGTAGATTCCCACCTGTCCACAAACCCAACCCCTATATAAGGGTGAGTAGACATCATTTGGATCTTTTACCACCCTAGTCACTCTCTCTCTACTCTCTCTCTTCAAGGCTCGATTTCTTCCAAAATCCGCAAGTTTTAGCTTCCAAACTATACGTACTCTTACCCTAAATTGTTCTAAAACTCAATATAGGTCATTTTAGCTTGAAAATCATCCAAGAAGGCCAAGGGTAAGGAGTTTATGGCCCAAGAACACTTTAGGGCCATAAACCCCTAAAAGTGTGCCAAGATGCCCCCAAATCTATTCCTTAGGCTTAGAGGCTAACTTAGAACATACCCTAGAAGTGTTTTAGACATTTAATCTTATGTTTAGAGGCTTGAAAGAGGGTTTACGACCCAAGCACATTCTTAGGACGTAAACTCCCTCAAACTATGCCAATCAAGCCCTAAAACCCCTATTTAGCCTTGGACCTTTACTAAGAAGTTGTTAGGAGTAAACTAAGGACCACAAAATCGAAGTATGCGAGGCATCCAAGAGTTCATGGCCGTAAACCATGGGGTTCACGACCGTAAACTCCCAAGGAGTGGTCCTAGGACCGTAAACTCCAAGGGAGTGCCTCTTTTGAACCCTAAACACCCATTAAGCCTTGGAAATTACCTTGGAACCCTTCCTAGTGATGCAAGAGACTTGAAAACACACAAATACACTCCTCCAATGAGTTTACAACCATAAAATCATGGGGGAAGTGGTCCCTCAGCCGTAAACTCACTTAAGGTGAGTATTAGAAGAGTAAACTCCAAGGTGAGGCCTTATACTCTTCCATTTCAACCTAATAGCCTCCTAGCACCTGACCAAAGAGTTTTTCTTCGTATTAGGATGTCTATATGTGTTTAATTAGTTTCTTAATTACTAATTACTTGTAAACATATGTCTTCATATGTTACTAGGGTCTTAGAGTGTGTTCAAGTCTTTACTTGGCACCAAACGCTCATCCTACACTTCCACCCGATCTACTCGCTACAAGTGAGTTCATACCCCTTTAAATTAACCTTTTTAAGTGTTTTTACATATTTTAGGGGGGGGGGGGACACAAGTTAAATGCAACATGTTTTAGTATCAAATCATATGTGATTTATAACTTGCAACTAAAAAGGATTTTCTATACTTTTAGCTACTTGTCAATAAAACTATTTTAGATAACCATCAAACGCATTTTCCATGTTCAATTGTCATCAAATTATTTTCAAACTGCTTTTAAATTACTTTTCATTTAAACTATATCTACACCAATACATTTATATAAGTAAGAATTGAAGGACTTAGGACCGATAACTCGCCTTATTTCCTGTTCTTGTTTGATTGTGGTCTTAGGGTATACTGTTACCCGTCCGACTGTCGTTGAATTCTTAGTTATATATCATATATATTTGTGTTAGATATGAAAGTCTTCATCTTATTCAATACCTTTGTGAATCAAAGGCTTGCAATCCCACACAGTAATTAACTATAATAGGTATAGTTAAGACTACTGCTCATTACCTTTATTACTATGATATCTGCTATAAATACTACTACTACTACAAGTTAATGCACGATAAAGAGAATACTCTATACACTATACTAAAAGTTACTATACTATAATACCAGAGAATACACTAATCCATAACATAAAACACAACCCCTCTATACGACACTCTACTGCGCAAATACCATGTAACCAGAGCTTCACGGAAGGAAAGAAACACTACATGTATAGATCTATACAGGACGGATGCTATTATATCCCGACTGTTAACTACAGTCCGAGCCGACTTGGCCCATGGATGGCACTACATCGCTACACTACATATGACCAGGAAGGTCATCGGGCCGTCTATTATCATTTAGTTTGGTTACATGAGAGATCACATCCATATCCAAATTAACACACTAAGACCTAAAGTCTAAGCTAACTTCCTGAAGTAAATAAACATATATTACTAATAGAAGTTTGCAAAACTACTACAGGCAACCGGAAATGCTTTTCCTTATTTACGATACTTGAATGAAATTTATTACCTTATTTTTATAACTTAAGGTTTCAATGGAAATAATTTTACACACTCGAAGGATTTAACTTACAAATGCTCAATTTTGGAAAATATAGGATTTTCTAGGGATTTCTACTATTCTTAAACATTAATTACAGCTTGCATACTACATGATTGTAAACACTTTTATACAAGCAACGACACAAAATTCTTATGAACTCACCAGCTTTATGCTGATACTCGTTTTCAAAATAACTTGTATCCTCAGGTCAAAGATAGACAGGTACTGGTGCAACTTTTGAGAAGATGGAGCGTATATAAGACTCATCTTTCATTTTGTTATACTTTTGGTGTCTATCAAAACTATACAGAACACGCTTGTAATTAAACTTACTATATTAATGCAATGGTTGTTGTCACTTGTTTTTACTATTATGCAATTGTTATGATACTGTACATGACGTCCTCCACCCCAGAACGTATTCCTCCGTTCTCGGTTTTGGGGTGTGACACCTTCGATATTATTTCTCATCCAAAGATATTGTGAAGATGTTTGCAAGTTGATCCATCATTTTGACAAAATTAACCTCGATATTACTATCTCCGACATGATCCTTGATAAAATGTTTTCGAAGTGTTATGTTCTTTGTCTTTGAATATTTAACCGGATTATGGTAGATGCGTATGGAACTTTGTGAATCACAATATAAAGGTATCTTCTGCATATTGATTACGTAATCACAAAGTTGGCTTTGAATCCATATGACCTGAGAAGTGCAAGCTGCAGCAGCAACATACTCTCCTTCTGGTGTGGAAATCGAGACACATGTTTGTTTCTTTGATTGCCATCTTACAAGATTCCCGTCCAAAAGTTGACATCCACTAGTTATGCTCTTTCTGTCAAGTTGACACCCACCAAGGTCTACATCTAAAAATTCTTGTATGAAAAATCCAGTCTTCGAAAGGTACCATACACCTAACGACGCAGTTCCTTTGAGATATCCAAAGATGTTATTCACCACTGTTAGATGGGGCATTATGGGTTTGTTTAATACCTGGCACAATTGCAAACAATAAACACGATATTAGGTATACTAGCAGTTAAGTAGAGTAAAGAACCTATCATGCTTTTGTATAACGTGAGACCCACAGCAGGCTTATCCAATGAAGGTCCTAAGCGCATGTTGACTGCCATTGGTACTTTCAACTTGGAACTATTCGTCATGCCAAATGCCAGACCCCAAAACCTAAACGGCGGAAACGTTCTGGGGCAGAGGACGTCATGTACAATATAACAACAAAGCATAATAGTAAACAAGCAACAACATCATCCATTACATTAATAATTAATTTAATACAACTGTGTTCTTTATAGTTTATAAGACACCAAAACTATGAATCAAAATAAGAGATGAGTCTCCAACGTGCTCCGTCTTCTCAAAACCTGACATTGGTACCTGTCTACTGATGACCTGAGAATACAAGTTATTTTGAAAGAGTTTATCAGCTTTAAAGCTGGTGAGTTCATAAGCATTTTAGTGTCATTGTTTGTATGAAAATGTTTGTAAGTGTTTGATGTATAAGTTTGTAAAAGTTTGTAGTAAATGTTTATATCTCCTAGAAAATCCTATATTTTCTACTAAAAGTAGCCTTCTACCAAGGCATCAAATGTTTTGTATGTTTGTTTCTTGTAAAAGTGTGTATTTTTCCCAAGTTTGACTATCATTAACAAAATATAGTTTTTACATTACCATTTATGTGACAAGATCACAATGTGAATGCAATGGGAAATAATAAAGTATTGTAGTGTTGTATTATAGTGACTACTGTTGTACTAACTACCTTAAATCGGTTGTTAATTAAGGTAAGATGTGATATAATTGTAACCATACTTGATCGAATTAGTAAAACATGACGCTTGAAGACGTCGAAATGGTATGACATTCGTCGCCCGTAGACCTGCAGGTCCCACTGTAGCTACCAACAAGGTGTAGGATGATCAGTCCCGTATAGATCTATACACAAATTCACGCTCTCCCTCCAGGAGACTCTGGTTACAAAACGAGCCATAGCAGTGATTCCATGCCCCAAAGTAGTGACAGATTTATGTTATAGTATTCTTGTATATGTATTGTATGTACTAGTGCAGTGTATGTTCTTTATGTCTAGTATGTAGTATATTCTCTTTGTTTCTCATCATAGTATATTCTCTTGTATAGTGTAGTGTATTGTATGTTCTCTTAGTTTCTCAATATAGTATATTCGTTATGTTTCTCATAATAGTATGTTAGTATTAACTCATGAATGAACTGACTCTTGTATGTTTCATTGTACTAGAAATAGTGAGTAGTGACTTCCTAAATTATACATATTATAGTTTACTTGTAGAGTTGTTTGTATAAATGAACATGTTTGTACACCTTTGCCACCCAAAGGGATTGAACTGAGATAAAAGCTTTTATGCCTATACATATATACATAATATATAACTAAGGATCAACCGACACTCGGACAAACAACAGGGTACTCTAAGTCCACAACCAAATAAGGAACAGGAAATAAAGTGAGTCATCAGTCCTAAGTCCTTCCAACCTTACTTATATAACTATATATGCATTAGACATGGTTTTAATATATATATATATATATATATATATATATATATATATATATATATATATATATATATATGTATGTATATATATATATATATATATATATATATATATATATAAGTTTAAAAGAGAGTTCAGAGAAGGTTTGGCATATAAAAACAAGTTTGATAAAGAGTTTAGTATGTAAAAGGGTTTGATAAACATGTTGAAGTAGTTTGTTTGATAAAACAGTTAGAAGTATAGCAAATCCATTTGTTTGATAGTTATTAATCACATGTGATTGATATACTAACTATAATGTTTCAACTTGTATCCCCCCCACCCATAAAAGCATTTAAATTTTTTTAAAAGGTAGATTAAGGGGTATGAACTCACATGTAGTGGGTGGTTTAGCTGAACGAGTGGTATAGGATGCTAAGTGCCAAGTGAAGACTTGAGCACACATATGGATCCTATTTATCATATAATGATACATATATGTATACAATTAGTGTTTTAAACAACTACATATGCAAGGAAAGACACCCTAGTTCATAGAAAACACCTAGATTGAAGGGTATGAATTAGATATTATTGCATACTAAGGGTGTATGGCCACAGTAATGAGTTTACGGCCCAAATGGCATGACCAAAGGAGTTCACGACAATGAGTTTACGACCCTATGAGATTTCGGCCAATGAGTTTATGGCCACTAGAGTTTACGGCTGTAAAATCATGCTATTTTTTGCATATGGGTGTTTTAAAGGGCTTTTAAGTATTGACGAAACTTTCTATGTTCATGTCCAAAACTTAGGAAGAAGTTATGGTCCATATGCACCACTAATTAGGGTTTACGGCCAAGGGAGATCCTCTTGGCCGTAAACACCTCATGTTCTTGGGAAATGCTTGATTTCAAGGAGTAATTCAAAGGTCTTTACAAGGTAGTAACTAAAATAGAGGATACTTACAAAGTAGAAGCTTGAAAGAATAGTTTTCAGCCCAAAGAACTAATGTGTTCTTGATGTTCTTGAGGATCTTGAAGATCTATACCCAAAACATGGAATTCATGGATGAATTCAAAGGTGATTCAAGAATAAGGGATGTATTAACACATAGATGAAAGGAATCACTTACATTTTTGAAGAAAAGTCAAGAATCCTTGATGATAGTTGAGAGCAAAACCGAGTTCTTTGATTGGAAGTGGTAAAAGGGTTGATAAATGGCCAAGAAACATATATATAGCCAATAGTTCACGGCCAGCCATGAGTTTACGGCCGTAAACTCATGTGCCTTGGCCATAAACTCCTTATTAAGGGGTTTATGGCTTATTTTTGGTTTTGAACTTTAGTTGACACATCCTAACACTTAATCCTTTGATGTACTAGGCTTAGAATGCTCAAACAGACTCTAAGCAGTGCTAAAAGTTAGCAGAAACAAGTCTGACCTTGACTGAATTGAATGGTTGTACAAGAGAAATTTCATGTTGTCACATCATCCCCCTGTTAGAGAGAATTTCGTCCCAAAATTAGAGTTTAAGCAATTAAGTAGTTACAAATAACTAAGCAAAAAGTTAAGGATATTTCAATTTCATTTGATCCGCGTGCTCCCAAGTGAATTCAGGTCCTCGCTTGGCATTCCAGCGAACCTTCACTATCGGGACACGGCTTTGCTTCGTTTGCTTGACCTCTCGGTCCATGATCTCTACAGGTTCTTCCACGAAGTTGAGGATTTCATTGATCTCAATCTCCTCGAATAGGATTACAAGATTCTCGTCGGATAGACACTTTTTCAAGTTCGAGGCAAGGAAAGTAGAATGTACGTTACTAAGTTCGCGAGGTAGGTTGAGTTTATAAGCTACATGGCCGATTCTAGCAAGAATCTCGAAAGGCCCTATGTATCTTGTATAGAGTATCCCACGCTTTCTGAAGCGTATCAAGTCCTTCCGAGGTGAGACTTTCAAAATAACGTGGTCTCCCACCTGGAATTCCAAAGGTTTCCTTCGTTTGTCTGCATAGTTTTTTTGTCGGTCTCTAGAGGCTTTCAATCGTTCACGAATCTGAACGATCTTCTCTTTCGTTTCCCGAATGATCTCCGGACTTGTGAGAGTGCTGTTAGGAAATCGTCCTTTAGCTAACTATGTGTCACCCACCTCAGCGCAGCACAGAGGGGATCTGCACTTCCGGCCATAGAGGGCTTCGAATGGAGCAACCTTTATGCTCGTGTGATAACTATTGTTGTAGGAAAACTCGACAAGGGGTAAATGAGTATCCCATGATTTTCCAAAGTCGATCACATAGGCTCGCAACATATCTTCCAAGGTTTGGATAGTTCTCTCACTTTGTCTGTCATTTTGTGGATGGTAGGATGTACTCATGTCCAACCTCATTCCTAGGGAACTTTGTAGCGACTTCCAGAACCTCGAAGTGAATCTACTATCTCTATCAGAGATAATAGATATAGGAACACCATGCATTCGTACGATCTCCCGAATGTATGTTCTTGTGAGCTTCTCCATCTTGTCAGTTTCTTTGATGGGCAGGAAGTGTGCGGACTTTGAAAACCTGTCAACGATCACCCAAATGGTATCGAGACTTCCCGTTGTCTTGGCCAACTTGGTTATAAAGTCCATGGTGATCCGCTCCCACTTCCATTCCGGTATCTCCGATTGTTGAAGTAGACCTGATGGTTTCTGGTATTCGACCTTGACCTTGGCGCAAGTAAGGCATTTACTTACGAAGGTAGCAATCTCTGCTTTCATGTTAGGCCACCAGTATAGCTTTTTAGGATCTAGATACATCTTATCTGAACCTGGGTGGACGAAATATCGAGTGTTATGTGCTTCGGTCATGACCAAGTCTCTGAAGTCACCGTGTTTCAGTGTCCAGATTTGGTCCATGAGGTATAAAGCTCTGCCCCCCTTGACTTCCAAGCTCTTATCTATCCCCCTCAGGGATTCACCCACAACATTTTTGGGTTCCAAGGCTTTGAGTTAAGCCTCTTTGATTTGCATGGATAGGTGCAAATGGATAGTCATGGTCAATGATTTGACTCTTCCACCAGAATATTCTTTCCAACTTAGGGCGTCGGCTACTACATTCGCCTTGCCGGGATGATAACGAATTTCACATTTGTAATCACTGAAGTAGCTCGACTCAATGTCGTTGTCTCATGCTGATGTGTTATAAGCTTTTGTGTTCTGTAAAGATAGTGCTTTTCATACCATACAGATTGTGTCTCCAGATCTTCAAAGCAAACACAATTGCTCCTAGCTCAAGATCGTGTGTGGTGTAGTTTACCTCATGTGTCTTCAGCTGTCTCGAGGCATAGGCGATGAGCTTACCTCGTTGCATCAGAACACAGCCGAGCCTCTTGTTGGATGCATCACAATATACTATGAAGTCTTCTATCCCTTCAGGGAGGGATAGTAACGGTGCGGTGCATAAAGTTCGCTTTAGCGTTGGAAACTCTTTTCCTTGCTTCTATTCCCAGTCAAAGGCCATGCCCTTCTGGGTCAATGTTGTAAGAGGTTTCGCAATTCGTGAGAAGTTCTGAATAAATCTGCGATAGTAGCCAGCGAGGCCTAGAAATTAATGAATTTCTATAGGTGTCTTTGGTACTGACCAGTTCTCAATGGCTTTAATTTTGGAAGGGTCCACATGGATTCCTTCTTTTCTAACCACGTGGCCTAAGAATTCAACTCTTCGGATCCAAAATTCGCATTTAGAGAACTTTGCGTAAAGCTTCTTTGTTCGTAGTGGGCCCGTACTACTAAAAGCATAGGATCCGTACTTGAGTCAAGGAGGGCCAAGATGGAACCAGGAAACTTGGGGAGTGTATGAGATCTCTCGAAAGTATGCATGATCCTGAAATTTACGTGTTTTGTTTTTAGTATGGTGGTCACATGACATGGGGCAGGAGGTTCAGGATTCGGATCAGGATCAGGATCAGGATCAGGATCAGGTGCAGGGTCTGAGCAGGTCGATGACGGCCTACGCGGGTTCATCGCCTCTGATATCACGAGAGGTATCCTTGAGGCGACCCCGGTCATTTCCAGTCGATCAAGGAGGGGATTATTGAGCTGATGGAGGATCGCCTCCGGACATTCAGGTGTGATTTGGCGTCTGGCCAGACGGGTACGTGCACACTGTCCTTCAAGGACTTCAGGAGGAGTGGTGCACCATACTTTCACGGGGTGAAGGACCGCATTGCTGCCAGGAGATGGATTGCAGACATTGAGTCTGCGTAATTGACGAGTTTCTGCCCGGAGGGGTTGAAGGTCTGCTTTGCTGCTGGATGCTTGAGGGATAAAGCTAGAGATTAGTGGGAGTCAGTTGGTGAATCGATGGGAGCCCTAGCCATCGAGGCTATGAATTAGTCAGATTTTGTGACCCGGTTCAGGGTGGAGTTTGCGCTAGCTGTGGAACTTCAGCAGCTGGCCAGAGAGTTTCTAGATATGAGACAGACGACTGAGACTGTGGCGGATATGAACACCAAGTTTTGGGAGAGGGCCTTGTTGGTACCTCAGTACGCAGGGGATGAGGAGATGTGGAAGACCCGCTATCATGATATGTTGAGGGATGACATTCGGGAGCATGTTAGCGATTCTGCTTGCCTGACTCTGGATTCCATGATTGCCAGAGCAAGGGAGAGAGAGATTGATTTAGAGCACCTCAAGAAGAGGAAAGTGGAGACAGGGCAGGTTGTTGGGGTTTCAGGGAAGAAACCCAAGGGATTTGACACTAGGACGAAAAGCCAGCAGGGCCGGGACCGCTGTGGGAAATGGGGTAGATCACATGAAGGAGTCTGCCGTACTAGGTCTGGTTCAGGCTGTTATAAGTGCGGCAAGACTGGGCATTTTGGCAGGGATTGTACTTCTCCTGCCCCCACTGTTCAGATGTCAGAACTGATTTGCTTCCATTGTAATCAGAGGGGCCATAAAAAGGCCAACTGCCCCAGGTTGACAGCAGTAGTAACGCCAGTGGTGGAGCCAACTCCAGCGGCGACACAAGTTACGGATGGCCAGAAGGTCAAGCCAGAGGCTCCATTGGTGAGGAGCCGAGCTTTCCAATTGACAGACGAGGAGGCACGTGCTGCACCCGATGTGGTGACGGGTATGATTTATTCTCTTTAATCATTTATGTTATGTCACTATGATTTTGATATGTTATATGTGTGCTCTGTTTAGGACCGTTCCATGTGAATGGTATTCCAGTTCAGGTGTTGTTTGATTCAGGTGCTACCCGATCATTTTTTATCTTGCGCTTAGCAAGAGGTTTCCTGAGTCCTCGGGCACATTAGATTGCCCTCTAGTGGTCGATATTGGAGACGATCGGTCTGTGCGAGCATCAAAAGTTTTTAGGGATTTTGTCCTGAGGATGTACGAGGAGCGCTACTAGGTGTATTTGGTTCCCATACCTTTGCGGGGGACAAGGTTATTATAGGTATGGATTGGCTAAGCCCCAATGGGGGTAGTGATCAACTGCACACAACAGTTGGTGCGGATCAGAACCCCAAGTGGGCGAGATATGGTGATTCAGGGCCAAAGGCCACAACAAGGACCAGTCGTATGCTCAGTAGTGAGGGCTAGGCACTACCTCCGGCAGGGTTGTGCAGGATATGTCGCCTATATTTTGGATACCCGGGAGGCGGGTGAGACGACGGTGGGAGATGTGCCAGTGGTACAAGAGTTCGCGGATGTATTCCCCGAGGATTTGCCTGGGATACCTTCGGTGTCGCAGGTAGAGTTCAAGATCGACCTAGTCCCCGGTGCGGCTCCGGTAGCCAAGGCATCATATCAGTTAGCTCTTCCTGAGATGCAGGAGTTGTCTACACAGCTGCAGGAGCTATTATACAAGGGATTCATTAGACCGAGCAGTTCACCTTGGGGAGCCCTAATTTTATTTGTAAAAAAGAAGGACGGATCGCATCGGATGTGTATAGATTATCGGGAGCTGAATAAGGTAACGGTGAAGAATCGATACATGCTCCCGAGGATTGATGACCTCTTTGACCAGCTACAGGGAGCATCTTAGTTATCCAATATCGATTTGCGTTCAGGTTATCATCAGATGAGGGTCAGAGAGGAGGATGTGCAGAAGACTGCCTTTCGGACGCGTTATGGTCACTATGAGTTTGTGGTGATGCCCTTCGTGCTCACCAATGCTCATGCCGTGTTCATGGATCTCGTGAACCGCATGTGCAGACCGATGTTGGATCGGTCTGTGATAGTTTTCATCGACGACATCTTGGTTTATTCCAAGACGCGAGAGCAGCATGAAGAGCACTTGTGGGAGGTTCTGGATATTCTGAGGAGAGAGAGCTTGTATGCTAAGTTCTCCAAGTGTGAGTTCTAGTTGCGCGAGGTGTAGTTTCTTGGGCACCTTGTCAACCAGAACGGGATTTCGGTTTACCCAGCCAAGGTGGAGGCCGTGATGAGGTGGGAGGTTCTGTGGTCTCCATCTGAGATTTGGAGCTTTCTGGGATTGGCAGGCTACTATCAAAGATTCATTCAGGACTTCTTCAAGATAGGCGTGCCCCTGACCCAGTTGACAAGGAAAGTCGTGGTCTTTCGCTGGGGGCATGAGCAACAGGCCGCGTTTGAGATGTTGCGACAGAGGTTGTACAAGGCGCCAATCTTAGCCCTGCCGGAGGGCATGGTGGATTTTTTAGTATATTGTGATGCGTCCATCTCAGGTTTGGGCGCGGTATTGATGTAGAGAGGGCATGTTATTGCTTACGCTTCGAGGTAGCTGAAGCCTCACAAGGCGAACTATTCGACGCACGACTTGGAGCTGGGGGCTATTGTTTTCGTCCTCAAAATTCGGCGCCATTACCTCTATGGGGTTCGTTGTACCATTTACATGAACCATAAGAGCCTGAGTTATCTCATGGACCATCCAAATCTGAACATGAGGCAATGTCGGTGGCTGGATGTGGTAAAGGATTATGATTGTGAGATCCTCTACCACCCAGGGAAGGACAATGTCGTGGTCGACGCGCTTAGCTGCATGGCAGCACCGATCAGGGACATTTATCTGAGGATGACAGTTGTGACTCCGCTGTTGGAGCAAATTTGGGAGTCCCAGTAGGAGGCCATCAAGGAGGAACAATGGAAGAGCAAGAAAATTATGGGTCAGGTTTCTTGCTTCGACTATGACAGTCGTGGACTGTTGACCCTTCACCGTAGGGTATGGGTCCCATATCTTGGAGGTGTGCACCAAGTACTGATGCAGGAGGCGCACAAATCCAGGTTCTCTATCCATCCGGGGGCGACGTGGATATACAGGGATCTTTGTCTTGATTATTGGTGGCCCTGTATGAAGAGAGACATAACTTGGTTCGTGGAGAGGTGCCTGACCTGCAGGAAGGTCAAAGCTAAGCACCAGAGAACTCACGACAAGGTCCAACCGTTGGATATCCCGCGGTGGATGTGGGAGGATATTACTATGGATTTTTATCACGAAACTTCCCAGGACCGCACGTGGAGTAGATTCGATTTGGGTCATCGTTGATCGGTTGACCAAGAGCACCCATTTTATTCTTATTCAGGAGAGCATATTGGCAGAAAAGTTGGCCGACATCTACATCAGGGAGGTAGTGGCGCAGCATGTGGTGCTAGTTTCAGTGATTTCCGACAGGGATGTGCGGTTCACTTCTAGGTTTTGGAAGAAGTTTCATGATGAGCTGGGTACTCGCCTGCATTTTAGCATTGCCTTTCACCATCAGACGGATGGTTAGAGTGAGCGAATCATCCAGACTCTGGAGGATATGTTGCGGGCGTGTGTTTTAGATTTCGGATGTAGTTTGAATACTTACCTTCCCTTGGCAGAGTTCTCCTATAATAACAGCTATCATGCGAGTATCGACCGACCTCCTTTCAAGATGTTGTATGCAAGGAAGTGCAGGACCCCGATATGCTGGGGTGAAGTTGGTCAAAGGAGTACCGAGGTGGTACTAAAGACGACGGAGAACATCCAGCAGGTTCGGAGCAGACTTCAGACTGCTCAGAGTCTGTAGAAAAGTTATCCCGACAAGCGTCGATCGGACCTAGAGTTCCGTTTCGGGGATATGGTGCTCCTGAAAGTGTCGCCTTGGAAGGGCGTCATTCGATCCAGGAAGCGGGGCAAGCTGGGCCCTAGGTATAAAGGACCCTTCAGGAATGTAGCCCAGGTGGGCAATGTGGCATATAGGCTAGATCTGCCAGCCGAACTCAGTCATATTCATAGCACTTTTCACGTCTCCCAGTTGCGGAAGTGTCTGGTGGACAATTCGGCAGTGGTGCATTAGAGGATATTCAGGTGGATGGCAGCCTGAACTACATCGAGCAACCTGTGGCGATCCTCGACCGAAATTCGAAGGATCTGAGGAACAAGCGGGTCGAGCTGGTGAAGGTGCAATGGCAACACCAAAAGGGCTCAGAATAGACGTGGGAGCCAGAGGATGAAATGAGGGAGAACTACCCCGAGCTGTTTCCGAATCCAGCAGCAGACTTCGAGGACGAAGTCTAAAATAATTGGGGGAGATTTGTAGCACCCAATTCCTGGTACACATTTTATTCATGTAATTATCACATTTTGGCCTTGGGACTCGCTGTGTTGGAGGCCCAACTTGTCGAGTAGAATCGATTTTAGACGCGGGGGTTTAGTGACCTACTCGATGAGTTAGAAGACTAACTCGACGAGAAGGAGCTATCTGGACATAACCCTAATATTTAGGGTTTGCACCCTATTTAAACAACTTACCCTCTCCCCAACCAGCCTCTATCGTCCCTCTTACTTCCAGAAGGCCCTAAATCGAAACCCTGGCTGTGTTTGAGCATTATTAAGCCATTTTCTTGTGCATTTGGTGGTTGTAAAGCTTGAGAAGAAGGAAGGAGCTTGAAATATCAAGTTGAGGCTAGTGGATCCAGAGGTTGTGTTCCATTTCCAGTTTATATAAGGTAAAAAGCTCCAGCCTTATTTTTACATTTGATAGATCCATTTTAGGGCTTGGAACTTGGCATCTTTGGGTCATTTCTAAGATATTTCGGGTTCCAGAGCTTAGTGAGGGGTAAAGGCTTCAGATCTTGGGTCTTGAAGGATCCTCATGGCATAAAGGTGCCAACTTTATGGCCATGAGAGCCTCATGCACCTCGTAGACCTCATTTTTGGGTCTTTTGAGCATAAAGACCCATGCATGGACATCAAGTTTTTACCTTTACATGAAAAGGGCCCCTAGGAGGCCAGATCTATAGTTTTGATGTGTTAAGACCCATTATAATCGGCTGTATAGTGGTGGACAAAGAGGGACTCGGCGAGTCACTTAGGTGACTCGGGGAGTCGGGACGCTTTTTCCCCAAATATCGTCTTCTGGAAATGGTTTGATTGAGTGGAAGGAACACTCAGCCTACTAAGGACATGTTTTGGACCTGGGAATCATGGGACTCGATGAGTGTTAAAACAAACTCGGCGAGTCCAAGGCAATCTCCCAACCTTTGAAGATGGACTCGACGAGTTGTTCTTACAACTCCACGAGTCATAGACTGGACATATTCATATGCTGAAGATGAACTCAACGAGTTCAAGGAAGAACTCGGCAAGTCGGATGAAGAATTGACTGAAGTGTTGTTGAAGGTGAACTCGTCGATCTCTTGCTAGACTCAACGAGTGGGGACGGGTTTGCAGTATTCTGTGGACGAAGCTACTCAATGAGTTGGCGGACCAACTTGGCGAGTCTGGTCGACCAAAAGATGACTTGACCAGGGTTTTACTTTGACTTTGTCTTTGACCTGGATTCAATTTGACCCTTGTAGAGGTTGCAAGTACAAGTTGATAACTTAGAGGGGTTGTTGTGTAGGGATTGAGGAATCGAGGAGAGCCGAATTTCATACCGAGGACAGTGCAGACCCTACACGACTTGGAGGTGAGTTTCTTTCTAGTAGGGGTGGGTCAACGGCCACAATGCCGACCCACCAGCAAGGGCGTTGTGTAGATGGTTGTCTTTGTGATAATCATCTAGGATTGATGTGCGATATGATTACTATGCTTGATATGATCATTGTATTTTATATGCTTGTTGTGATTGATATGTAGTAGTAATAGCAAGGGTGGAATAGTCCCCGGAAACCAGTTGAAAGATATCGAAGGGGAGGGTAGCTCCCGGTTACCGGTTGAAAGATACCGAATGAGAGGGTAGTTCCCAGTTACTGGTTGAAAGATACCGAAGGGGAGGGTAGCTCCCAGTTAGCGGTTGAAAGATACCGAAGGGGAGGGTAGTTCCCAGTTACCGGTTGAAAGATACTGACGATTATGGATTATATAGTATGGGTATGGTGAGGGAACTCACTAAGCTTTGTGCTTACAGTTTCAGTTTTGGTTTAAGGTACCTCTTCGTCTAAGGGGAAGGAGTCGGCGGTGTAGCAGCGCATCACACACACACACACTCATATGGATTCCGCGTGGAGATTTCTTGGATTGTACTCTTATTTTTATTACTTTTGATGATATGGTTTTCAGACACGTTGTTATGATTTTTTTAAATTGATATGACATTGGCATTGTTTGGTAAACTATGTTATGAATCTCGTAATTAAAAATGAAATTTTTGGCCTTGAAAATTGGGATGTTACAGGTAGATTACATTAAAGTTAGATCATTTCTAAGTAATTGTGATATTAGATTTGTGATATATGTGATATTTGTTATATATATATATATATATATATATATATATATATATATATATATATATATATATATATATATATGTGTGTGTGTGTGTGTGTGTGTGTGTGTATGTGTGTGTGTGCGTGATATGCGATGTATGAATTATACAGAGATCTAGATAATTGATTATTGTTGAGAGATTATTTGTTACTGTGAGTGAGATCATTATTGAGAAATACATTATAAATTGATAGAGTAATTACGATTAACAAATAGCTCATTGTTGATGTATTGGTCATGATGGAATGATAAATTATGATAGAAATATTGATTCCCATTGAGTGAGTGATTAACTTTGATAGTGAGATATTTATTAACATTGAGAAAGATAGATTATGATAAAGAGAGATACATTATGACTAAGAGATAGATCATTAATGAAAATTAGATCGTCGATTGAGAGACAAATTATTTATTGAGAGATAAAGTTTAATTAATAGATTGATTGTTAATGATAGATTTATTTTCATTGATTGATTGAGAGAGCGAGGGGGGAGAGAGACGGACAGAGAGATAGACAGAGAGAGACTATTAATCGAGAGAGTGATCATGATTGAAGTATAGATCATTGACTAAAAATAGATCATTGATTTAGAGATAGATTATGAATAAGTGACAAATTATTATTGAGAGATTGTCTTTAAGAAAACCACTAACTTATATAAATTAATTGTTACACATGCAAAAAAAAAAAAGTTATTATGTGATTTATATGATTTATCTGATTATGTTATTGTACCAGCTATTTACTAAGTCGTGAGGCTTATGTTGTTATTATGGATTGTTTTGCAGGTCTATTATTGTGACGCTCGGCTCGATCCTGTACTTAAGGCCAATACGATCATTGTGACAATTAATTGTATTCCAAAGTGCTAATGTACACGAAAATTGTTGTAAATTTCTAAATGAGAAATGAAATTTTTGGTGTGTACATGGTATGAAAACATGACGTTAGATGTTTGGTTGTGAGTCTATAGTAGGATCATTTGTTCGATTGTTTATCCTACTCCCGACTACATACAACTATGTATTCATGAGGCGGTTGTCAGTATTAGCATTGGCCACGGTGTGGATGTGGTTTCGGTGAGAGGTCGATGATTGTAGGGTGGCTGAGAGTTGGTAGTAGTTGACAGATGAGAACTGGTAGCAGTTGTGGCTAAGTGTCAATATATTATATGTATGATTGTTGTGTATGTTGTCTGTTTGTGTATAAGAGACTTCGCAGATCGACACCAGAGCCGAAAACTTTGCTTGTATGCATTTTATGTATCGTGGAATATGTGGTATCCTAGAGAACTCACTGTGTTTTATGCGTACAATTGTGGATTAAATGTTTTAGAGGTTGTTCGTGTGAAGAGTTGAGTGAGATTATACACTCGCATCAACGACGTTGTTTCTGTTGCTTTGCATTTTCAACTCCGCTAATCATATTGTTTTTAAATAACTAGATGTTGCAACACGATTTTAAGTAAAGGGTTTTATTAGTTAATTTATTTTTAATAAAAAATCTCTTTGTAATTTTTGATACGTTACACCAAAGTTCACGATATAAGATCAAATGCTCAAAACTCAAGTATGGAGGCTAGGGTTTGAGAGGGAGACGTTTTTAGAGGATGAGGCTGCTGAATGAGGTAATCTTGGAAGTTAGAGCTCTTAAATAAGATCCAAATGCCGAGAGTTATTGTTTCACTCATTAACTACATTACGATGCACAATATCATGTCGTGACTTTCATTAAACCAAGTGTGTCGTGATCAGCACCTAGGTCATGCCACGAATCTGACAATTTCTCAAACGAATGATTTAAAATGAAGCGCATACGGAGGATCGGGAAACGGATGTTACAACATTATTTGTTTTTTTAATGTATTTTTACTTTTATCCTAAAATAGTATGCCAAAAAAAAGTAATCATTGTTGGAAACGTATAAGCTAAACACATATATTTAGGTCTAACACTTCGATTGACATGATTCATCCCTTCAAGTAAACAATATCCACAAGAACCCTCATGCCTGCAGTGAAGCGTAGAAAACCTTTTAGATACAATAATTAAGAGAAATTAAATATCCTCCTATTTTTCTTGGTACATATCTTCTTACCCATTTAAAATGATGACAAGTGTATTAAATTAATGATAATATTATCCACATATGACACATGTCACCGTTTTACATGGATAGGAAGATAAGTAGGAAGAAAATATAGGAGAATATTTAATTTCTCAATAATTAAAGGTGAATTTTGACCCATAAATTCATTTAATAAATGGATACAAGGTATGCATTATTTTAGGGAGAGGATTTGTACACAACAGATTTTCTCCATACACAACAATTGGTTATTCAAAATATTGTACCGTATAACTCTATAAAGAATGGATTGTTGTATATAGCAAAAAAACTGTTGTGTATGAATCCCTTCCCATTATTTTACTTCTATTATCCAAGATTAATAATTCTTCATACACAATTAAGAATATTTATTTAGCTTAAACAATTAAGAATGTGATTCTTTTGTTTTCTGTTTTACGTGTGAAAAAATATTTAATTTCAATGTGTTTTTCCCTTAAAACGAATGTTTTTCAAATTGTGTTTTTCCTTAAGGCATTTCTTTTTTAATTGGATTAAGAATAGATATTTGTTTACTTGTTTGCTTGATCGGGGTATTTATCATTTTCACGTTTGTATCTTGAAATTCTTTGCTAGCAACTTTCTAATTTTTTTACTGCATCTGTAGTTAAATAAATAAATAAAAAGTTGAAATTGACATTTTAGTATGTTTAATAATTCTTCATATTCCAACTTAACATTCCACTTTCTTCGAACCCGTCGATTAAAATGCTTTGAACACAATTAAATATGTTCAAAGTCTTTCAAAACGTATTTCGATCCCTTACAAAATTTAAACCATTATATCCTAAGAATTTATATAATAATAATAATATCTATTTAAATATAAAACACAATATTAATATAATAATATAACTTTTGCGGTCTTTTCTAATATATAACTTTTCACAAAATCTCAAAATTTTAAAGAAAAATTATTTCACGTCAAATGGATCGTATTCATGAGTTTTGCACAAAAAAGGTTAGCAATTCTAACCGTTAAACATACTGGTTCGAATTACCAGTTTATCGCTTGTGGTTTATGAAGTAAATATTTTGTTTGACAAACTTTTAGTCTTTTTATATTAATTAATAAACTTTTTGAAACGTCAAATATAGATACAACTGACAAATTATTGGGAAAGATGTCCACCAAAATCGACAAATTTCTATCTTATCTTAAAACCTTTTTTTTTTTTTTGGGAAAAGGGTCCACTACAACGATTAATTTCCACACATACAATACAAATTTTGTTAGAAACAAATATAAAACATAGTTTAAAACTAAACAACAATAATAATTCTTGAAATATATATTGTTTAAATTAGCTTCTTGTTGATTTTAATTGTCATCGGCTAATTATCAATAAAATTCAAATCTTATTTTTACCAAGTTAAATATATAAAATAAGTTTGGTCTCAGTTCGATTACATAACGAGGATAAAGAGGACAACGCACCCTTGTAGAGTCCAATGAGTAGTTCCCTGACAAGGGTCGAGAGGAGCCTCCCTGGCGAGGTGCGGGGCAACGCTCCAATCCAAAAAATAATTTTTAAGAAAATTTTATTGAAAAATATATTTTTTGTAATTATCTTTAAAATTGATATCCTAAATTTGTGTGATAAAATTAGCATTTAATGATGATTGATCTTATCTTTGGTAATAAGAAGAATTCAAATTATATAAATTCATAATTCGTGGTTTCTCATCATTGTCTTGATTTGATGTTGTTCTTTACAAAATTATGCTTATAGTTTGAATTTCGTAATACTCATGCATAAAGTCGAAATATATTATTTGGAAAGTGGTCACATGATTCTTCAAGAAGATCTAGGATACCTCTTGATTTTAGAAATGACCATCTTCTTCCCAAACCCTAGTAATCAAATATGACATTTCTTTCTGTTTTCTGAAATCATGAGCGAAGCAGTGAAAAAGATGACTCCTAATTACGGCGAGTTAGAGATATTTGAAGGAAACGACTTCCATCGTTGGCAGAAGAAAATGCACTTTATTCTCACTAATCCAATGGTCGTCCACGTCCTGAGTACGCGTAGCCCAAGAGAGAAAATTGTGTAACACACCAGATGATGATGCAAGTGGGAGAATGATGATTATGTATGCAAAGGCCACATTCTTAATGGTATATCTGATCCTCTTTTTGATATCTACCGAAATATGGAGAGTGTGAAGGAACTGTAGAATACCCTTGAGTCTAAGTATATCGACGGGGATGCTTCTAGCAAGAAGTTTCTAGTTAGCTATTTTAATAACTATAAAATGGTAGAGTGAATTCTCTTTATGGAACAATATAATGAAATCATTCGTATTTTAGGTCAATTCACTTAACATAAGATCAAGATAGGTGAATGCATTGATTTGTTATGTGTGATTGAAAAGTTATTACCATCTTACAAGGACTTTAGACATACACTAAAACATTTAAAGGAAGAGTGGTCCTTTATACAACTCGCGACACATATATTGATTAAGGAATCACCTCGTCTTCAAGAATATCACAACACAAAATAAAAACTTGATGTTGGACAACCCGTTATCCACAGGGTGGAAGTGAATAAAAGTGTAACATCCCAAAAACATGATAAAAATTTTCATTTTTAAATTAAAAGAAACCATTGTTTTCAATCCCAAACCATATCAAGTCAAGTGTTAAATACAACTATTCCCCAAGATTAGAACATCATAAAATCTCCTAAAATATATCTTCGAAGGATGTGTACGATCATGCTTTGAAAAGACCTTAGATCAATCAATTTATCAAACAATGACAGTGAACAAGAACAAATAAGGATTCACAAAGAAAACTTTCACTAAGAAAGATAATCTCACAAAGAGATTATCGTGTGCACGAAGCGGCTATTAGGGTTTATGAAAGGTGTATAACTTTCACAAACTGATACAAAAGATTATATACTACTATTCTAGACAATCCCTATAAATCAGGGATATGCTAGCTAACTAATTTACGCTAACTATGGAAACAAGATAAATACAAAATCTGTTACAATGCACTGAGTGAATCTAAATATACCGAGCTGCTGAAATGCTGATGCTGATGCTGATGCTGAGATATGTGCTGATGCTGAAAGATTTATTTCAAACATCATCATATTTCAAGGTTTGATCTTACAATCTCCCCCAATATGATGATGTTCAAAACCAACTAAATTAGAACACCTCTGGACAAGAACTCTTCATACTCAGCTTCAGCTTCTATTTTTACTGGCCAGTAAGGACTATCCAGCAACTCCTGTCTTCTATTCAACAGCTCCATAGCAATAAGGATGTGAAACTCTCCGGAGAGATCTTGATGACTCATGCATATTTGCCTTAATCCAACGAGATGAGTGGTTGGAGCTCTTGGGATCTCAACAGTTCGCTGAAAACACATTTTTCTGTTTTTGTCGAGATGAAACATCCCGTGTTCAGGAACTGAGATAAATTTATGTTGAACTGGATCAACACCGATAGGAAGAGAGTTGTTTATTTCTCCAGCACCAAAGTTCAGAACCAACACATCTTCACTGTCAACTTGAAATCTGGTTCTTCGAATTCTAGGAGCAGATGAACTTTGGCATTGATGCTGTGGTCGTTCTTTAGGAACAAGATCCAAACGCTGAACCTTCTTGATCAGCAGATGAAGAGCACATGTCAGTTCAGAGGAGTGAGCTGAGGTTTGCTTGGATGCTAATTCAAGTAATTCCATCCATTCAGAATATCCATATTTGATCAGCTCATCCCTCTTGACAACATCAGTGTATGAATGTTGTGGACCTTGACGAGTAATCAGCAACGTAAGAATTTTCTCATTGCGTGGTTTTGAAGCTTTAACTTTGATGATTTTATCACTACACACTCGTCGTCTAAGAACATCTTCAAACCTCTTTCGATCAATCCTGTCTAGAACACTATCAGTCTTAGGCTTACTGCTGCTAGGAGGAGGCTGAGAAGATTGAGATTTGGACTGAAATTCCAAGAATTTCTGCATCTGAGCTTCAAAAGATCCTTTGGCCTGAAGTTTATGCTGAATGAGTGATTCATCAGCTTGAGCAATGTTCTTTAGAAGCTGAGCTTGATTGGCTTCATCAAGAATTTGTTTAACTTGATCAGGAGACATGTTCCATTCAGCCGCCAAGTTTGATATACTGAAAATGGACTTGGGTTTCTTGCAAGACAAAGAAGTATCAGTGTGTGAAGGAGCCAAGTCAGTATCTGCTGCCTTGCGCTTGCGAGATAGCGGATGAGAATCTTCACTAGCAACGTCTGAATCTTCTCCTTGGACCGGGATGATGGAATCAACAATGGGATCAACGAATTTCATGTCTGGCCTTTGAGATTCATTATCAAGATCATCTGAATCTTCTTCTTGGACTGGAATAAAGGGATCAATGAAGTTCATATCTAGTATTTGACATTCATCATCTTGTTCATCATCATGCTCACTATCTTCAACAAGCTTTTCAGTAGCTGCTGGACTATTAGGCTCCGCAGAGTCAGACTCATGCATCGGCTTTGGTGATTCAGTCTGAACAAAGGTGTTGTCAACATGTTCGATGTCTCTCTCTTTTGGATCATCATCAACATTATCATCAGTATCGGTATCTCCCCCTTTTGAGCATCATCAGTTTGGGGGCTAGAGGAAGGAGTATGCAAGAGAACTTCCTTTAGCTGATGAACATCAACCTCAATGCGTAGAAGACGCTGACTCATGTCCCGAGTCAGTGTCAGAAGTTCATTAAATGCCGAGGCCGGAATTTGAAGGAATGAAGTACCTGGAGCTGCTTGTGAGTGTGGTTGCATCCCCTGAGAAGGTTGGTCCCCCTTGGGTAGATTCTCCCCCTAGGAGGGATGCTCCCCCCCTGAGATGGGTGCTCCCCCTGAAATGGTTGCTCCCCCTGAATCAGTGGTTCCTCTTGAGCGGAGTGAACTTTCTCAGTGGCAGAGACTGTATGATGAGAAAGTTGAGGGGAGAAATTACCACCATCATGCGGTTCAGCCTCTTGACTTGCATGATCTGCATGGTTACCATCAGCTTCTTCATCAGTATCAGCGGTGAGTGAAGGAACAGTGTATGGATTTGCAATCCATTCTCTCATCCTATCAGAGATGCCGATGTCAGTATCCAAAGGATCATCTTGATACATTCGAATTGACATGCGAAGGCATTGGATGGGATTTCCAGGGTGTGAGAAGTAATCTGCAGCAAAGAATTTATCGAGCACAAGAGTAATCCAGCGTGGAAAGGGAACGTGATCAGCGCGTACATTTGCACGAAGAAGTTGAACAAGTTGATCAAAGAATAAACCCCCACAATCAAGTCTTTTATTGAGAAGAAGTGAGCAGACGACTTGTTGCTCATAAGTGCTCAGTTGATCACCACTTCGAGACTTATGACCCACACATTTGCATAGAGCACCAGTGAAGAATTTCCATCCTGGGGTCATACATTGACGCAGAATAAGAGCTGATCGAGCACCAGCCTTTGAGTGATCATATCCCAGTTGATCGAATAAACGTCGACATTGTTCAATAGGAGGAAGTTCAGAGAAGGGTTCAAAGATTGGTAACCCGAGTGCAGCACTGAGGAGTTCAGCGGTAATAAAGACAGAGTGTCTTCCACGGCCAATGGTCCCAATGATGACATTGTTTTCATCATTGACAGTTGCGGTGTAGTAGAACTCACAAACTTGTTCAGGGAAGAACTCTGATGGAATGTCACTGATGGCGTATCGGAGGCGGCAGGAGGCTAAGAAATTAACGAAATCATCGAGTCCAAGACCTCGATGAACATCTGGAATATCAGGGTTGAAAACAACATTGGTGGCTTTGATGTATATTGGAAGAGGAGGAGAGTTTGGGGCAGGGATTACCCTTCGTGAAGTAGAGGAGAAAGTGAATAGAGATGCCGCCATTAAGGAGTTTTAGGATTCTAGGGTTTTGAAAATAAGCGAAGGAACTTTAAATTGTGGAATGAAAGTTTGAAATAGGGGTGGAAAGAGGTTTAAATATGGAACTAAACGGGCTTTTAAAAGGCAATGATTATCTTCTTCAAAAATAACTGCGTATGGTAACAACCTGTCAAATAAAAAAATAGCCGTTGGGTAAAGAAAAAGAGCCGTTGGACAGAAGATGAAACGACAATCAGTGTCTGCGGAAGCGCTGAGATCAGTGTCTCAAAAGTTACATGCTGAGGATGGGTCTCCGTCAATTCAAAGTACAACTTGCTTGATTAAGGCTAGCAAGGAGGTTGGTGCTGTGATAGATACTAGTTGTATTATCTAACCATCGGCACAGAGTGTCGTGTCTTTATCAGTGAGTGGTTTATCTTACTGAATCATTAGATACTGAATGAGAAGAAGGTAAAGAGAGGATTGTTGCGTGTGATAAACCTTGGTGTTTTGGTCTAACCATCGGCAAAGATTGTTAAATTCTCATCAGTGTGTGTTTTGTCACACTGAATCACGGAATCAGTGTAAGATTGGTAAGAAGAGATAGTTGCGTGTGATAGATCTTGGTGTTTTGATCTAACCATTGGCAAAGATTGTTAGATTCTCATCAGCGTGTGTTTTGTCACACTGAATCACGGAATCAATGTAAGATTGGTAAGAAGAGATAGTTGCGTGTGATAGATCTTGGTGTTTTTGATCTAACCATCGGCAAAGAGTTTCAAGTTGTTATCATTGTATGGTTTAATACAGTGAATCATACAACTTTAGTTTAGAAGAGTTGAAGAAGAGAAAGATAGGAGATCAAACCAAGTACTCAGTATGCAAATATCACCAGCATGTCATCATTAAAGTCCTTCCTGCCTCAATCAGTGTTCTATTTCTTCGTTCAGCAAATCCATTTTGTTGAGGAGTACGAGGAGCTGAGAAGTTTTGCCCAATCCCTTTATGATCACAAAATTCTTCAAGAGTTGAATTCTGGAACTCAGTGCCATGATCACTTCTTAGCTGCTTAACTTTGAGACCTGTCAGTGTCTCATTTTTACGAATCAGTGAGATAATTTCTTGTGCAGCATGACTCTTCTTCTTTAGGAAAACCACCCATGTAAATCGAGTGAACTCATCCACAACCACTAGAGTATACTTGTTTCCACCTAGAGAACGGACAGGAATAGGTCCGAACAAGTCCATGTGGAGTAAATGAAGAGGAACAGATATACTGGAACATGACATGGGTTTGAAAGATGACTTGGTTTGTTTTCCTTGTTCACAAGCTGAGCACATCTTGTCTTTAACAATGCTGAATTTTGGGAGACCTCTAACTAGATCTTGATTGGATATTTTGGATAGATTCTTGAAGTTCATATGAGAAAACCTTTTGTGCCAAATCCAACTGAGATTGGTTTGAGACTTTGTAAAGAAGCATTGCATCAGTGCCTTGTCACATGAGAACATATCAAGAACATATATATCATCTTTTCTACTTGCTGAAAGTACGATGTTCTTGTCAGTGTTGACAACTTTTCCTTCCTTCTTTGTAAAGTGAACTTCATAGTCAGCATCACACAATTGATTGATTGAGATTAGATTGTGTTTGAGACCCTTTACATATGAAACGTTTTGAAAAACTACGTTATTGCACTTGATATTTCCATATTCTTTAGTGAACCCCTTTCCATTGTCTCCGTATGTAACTGCAGGACCAGTTTTCTTGACATAGTATTCCATGAGAGACTTGGATCCTGTCATATGTCTTGAGCAACCACTATCTAAGTACCAAAGATGCTCCTGACCCTGCAGTGCTGAGAAATTAGTTAGAACATACTGACCCATTCGAGGATGGATCATTCACAAAGTTATTTGATAATAGGTTATAACACTCCTTAGGAAGACAGTTTAGAGAATTTGACTTAAGAGTCAATTTTTCATTTCTAACTTTAATATTATCAGCTCTTAAAGATAATTTATCAAATGAACATTCACTGATCTTATGAGAGGTATCACCACATCTGTAACAAACTCTAGTACCAAAGTTCTTCTTGGTGAGCAATTTTTTGAACTTTACACATTTTGACTTGTAAGATTCACCTAGAGAGCTTTGTGTCCTTTTGTTTATCATTGAATCACAACTGAATTCAGTGTCAGACAAATTATGATCACTGATAGATGATGAGCTATCATCAGTGTCTGATTTGGACTTATTCACAAATGCATTGCAATCAGGAAAATTCTTAAGTTGTTCATGAACAGCGTGAAACACTCCATTAGAGATAGGGAAGGCAATAATATTCTTAGTGAGAGGAGTTGGTCTTACAAGATGTGCAGGGTAAGAGGTTGGATCAATTCCGGTAATTTCAACATTGCACTCAGTGACACCATCAGAGTTAGTAACACAATATTCATCAATTAGACTTTGATTAATAATGGAGTTACTGACAAACTTGTTTTTGAAACTGTTTTTCATCTCATTCATGGAGTAAAATTCAGATTCTTTTTCTTGTGATTTAAAAACCTTTTCAGCTTCTGCAAAATTATCCCCAAGAATTTTCTCACATGAATGTGGAATTTGAGCAGAAATAATATAATTAGCATTTTTGTGAGATTTTGCCCAAGTTTGAAGCACAGTTTGTTCTTTGACCAAAAGATTTTTAACATTATCAATTTCAGCAGACAAAGATGAGTTTGACAAACTAGTGATTCTAAGATTTTCTTGAGTGGAGTCAATAATGTTATTTTTCATGGATATTTCAGTTTTAAGAAGATCAAGTTGATTTTGCAAATCCCTTATTGTTTGATTCTTCTTAGAATTAATAACACCCAAATACTCAAACATTCTGATTTTTTCATTCATAGAATAGGAAACAAAGTTTTTGACCTGATACATTGAAGGAGAGTCAAAGTTGTGCTTCTTGGAGTTTTCAACTGCATCAGACATATCAACATCAAATGTACTTGTGCCTTTTTCAGAAACATCAGTGTCTTCTATCTTTACCATCAGACACTTGACTTCATCATCTGATGACTCCTCATCGGTCTTCCATTTTTCTTCTTCAGCAACAAGAACTTTATGTTCCAAGTTCTCTGCTTTCAGTTTCTCAATCAGCTTGTTGTACTTCTGCTTCCAGTATTCATCCGAGCTTTGGGTTCTTTGTTTACATTCTTTTGCAAAATGATCAATGCTTCCACAGTTAAAGCACTGAGCTTTCCCTTTCTTATCAGTACCATGCTTTTTATCAGCTTCTGATCTTTTTGAAAACTTTCCACCCATCTTCTTCTGAAACTTTGAGAAGTTTCGGCCTGATTCTCAAAAGTCTTTACAATCAAAGTTGCACTAGCCACAACCTTTTCAAGATCATCAGTGTCAGTTTTAGAGGAATCAGTGTCTGAATGGCTTTCAATGTCTGAATCTGACACCAGCTTTTTGTTCGAGAACAAAGCTACAGATGATTCACGCTGAGAATCCTTCATCAACTCCTTTCTCTGAAGCTTGGATTCCTCATAGTATCGAAGGTTTCCATAGAGACTTTGTAAGTCCATAGTGTTGATCTTCTCACTATTTTTCAACACATCAACATGGTTCTCCCAACCTGCACCCAGAGAATCCAAAAACTTCTGCACTAGAACAGTTCTATGCTTCAACTGATCTAATCTCCGCAGATCATTAACAAGAGTATTGAACCTATTAAAGGTTTGAGTCAAAGTTTCACCTTTCTTTGCAAAAAATGTTCATACCTTCTGTTAAGATCATTTATTTGAGTAGCCTTGACTTCTTCAGTGCCTTCAAAAGATACAGTCAGAGTATCCATCATCTCTTTTGCTGAGATGCAATTTTGAACCAGCCCGAAAATATTGTATGGCAAAGCGTAGCTGATTGTAGCACGAGCACGAACATCTAGACCATTTTTTCTTTTTTCATCTGCCGTCCAGTTTTCTCTAGGCGTTTTCTTCATAGCACCATCAGGAACGTTGTTTTTCAGAGGCTGATACATCGGGACGAATGGACCTTTTTCGACGACGTCCAACATGTCTTCATCTACTGACTCTAAAGCATATAGAGCCTTTATTTTCCACATGGCAAAATTTGTTTCATCAAAAGGAGGAATTTTAGCAGAAGGATGATTTGATGAGTTTGACGAAGAAGAAGATGAAGCCATTTGTTTGATAAAAGAAACCTGCTCTGATACCAAATGAAAAGACCTTAGATCAATCAATTTATCAAACAATGACAGTGAATAAGAACAAATAAGGATTCACAAAGAAAACTTTCATTAAGAAAGATAATCTCACAAAGAGATTATCGTGTGCACGAAGCGGCTATTAGGGTTTATGAAAGGTGTATAACTTTCACAAATTGATACAAAAGATTATATACTACTATTCTAGACAATCCCTATAAATCAGGGATATGCTAGCTAACTAATTTATGCTAACTATGGAAACAAGATAAATACAAAATCTGTTACAATGCACTGAGTGAATCTAAATACACTGAGCTGCTGAAATGCTGATGCTGATGCTGAGATATGCGCTGATGCTGAAAGATTTATTTCAAACATCATCATATTTCAAGGTTTGACCTTACACGCTTCGCCTTGCCATGTTCATCAGAAGTACCTGAAACAATCAATTGAATTTGTTAGCCAAGGATTATTGAGTTCCCCCAGATTACCACCACACAACATAACATATACAACAACACTGCATACTGGGTTCAATCAGTCATCAGACTGGAATACCCCCGACACAATCAGTCATCGTACTGGAATGCCTATATACACGGGTCCTCTTGTCATTAGACTGGAATACCCTTGGGTCCATTCATTCATTAGACCGGAATACCCCCGGTCTATTGAATCATACGCAAAGCAGTAAAGCCTAAACCCCAAACCATAACATGTCAACATATACATAACAGATATCATATAACTAGTTAATAGGAAACCAGACAGATCTACAGACCACTATCGTATAGCAATATCCTATATATTAGGGCTCACTTCTAGTATTTCAATATAAGATAGCAACATCCTCTAACTAGAATACATGATTCAGTGGGCCAACATTGGTGCCTTCGACCCACGAGCCTAGTGAGGAAAACTCGCCTCTCATTCCGAACAATAGTTGAATAAATCTATGCTTCGAATATCGGCTCTACCCGTCACCTATTCATCAAATAGTGGCCAATCTCAAATACAGCTCAAGATACCCAAAATATGTTGGATTTGTGTCTAAGTCTGTAACTATATATGGTAAGTACTCGACCCGGTTGTGCATGGTCCTTTTGGGTTGCCTTCACAAAAGCAACTTGACAGGTGATATATATATATATATATATATATATATATATATATATATATATATATATAAAGAGAGAGAGAGAGATTATTATGGTTTATTAATATATTATATGAATAATATATTAAAAGAGAAATCATATAGTGTAATTAATATTAGACAAGAATTAATTAAGAATTAATTCTATGACTAAAATACATTAATTAAATAAAGGGGACTTAAAATGTCAAGTGTGTGATAGTTGAATATTGGGCTGAGGAGCCTCATGGACTAGGCATAGATGAAATTAGGGATGTTTCCATCCTAATTTTGGCCATAAGGGCCCTATTCCAGAAGCTTCCTTG
Organism: Lactuca serriola; assembly: GCF_051521515.1. Classification (NCBI taxonomy): domain Eukaryota; kingdom Viridiplantae; phylum Streptophyta; class Magnoliopsida; order Asterales; family Asteraceae; genus Lactuca; species Lactuca serriola. The sequence continues at coordinate 159,123,476 of NC_136416.1, read as the reverse complement.
GATTTCTAAAGGCCTAAGCTGTCCATTAGGGTTTTGACTGAAACCCTAGCATCACCAGTATAAATAAGACCCCAAGGCATCCAATTTTAACCCACTTGAAACCCCAGGAGTCTTCATAGCCAAAATTGTGCCTCTCCCCTCTCTCCAATAAAATCCTCTTGCTTGTGTGGTGTTTGTAAGCCATTAGAGGAGTGACATTTGTAACTCTAAGCTCCAAGACAAGAAGATTCAAGCCATTATTGAAGAGGTAATCATCTAGATCTATTTTCTTATGATAATTTCGAAATATGTATGCTAGATCTAGGGTTCATAAGTCTTGGATGAAATGCATGTACAATTGCAAAACCTAGATCCAAGCTTTAGGGTTTGCATGAGCATATAGGATGTTATTTTGTTTAAAACCCATCAAAATACCCTTAGGCCAAACTTGGTCAAAGTCAAAAGTCAAACTTGGTCAACACAATTGAGTACGTTAGGCGTACTCAATCTGTATGCGGTGCATACTTATACATAGAGCAAAACGCGAATTTGACTATATACTCGTAATGTACCATCTAGTATGCCCAGCATATGCACTTGGCCCATTTGTCCTTCTTATTAAGAGCTTAATCCTTAAGATCTTTTGCCTAAATTCTAGATCTAGCCCTCAAATAACATCCTAAGCCATAAAGTTTCCAACTTTATGGTTTTCCATGGCTAGCAAGTGCCCAAAAGCAAAAACCCTAACTTCTTAACTCATTAATATAATATAACCCATGCATAGAAGAAAACCAATAATCAAGATTGCATTTTTATGACCTTAGATACTCCGAAATGTCTAGATGGACAAATCCATTTGGGTCTAGAGCATGTCATACTCTAGAACATCCTTGGCTGGGGACAAAAGCACATAGTAACATCATACAAGCTACATCTAACCAAATATAATCAAGGTATGAACTTTATACCATCTAGAGATTTAGGAGGGTGCAAAACTTCCAGATCCAAGGTTGTTCCAAGCTTCTAGTTTGTTCTCTTTTCCTTCTTCTTCCTTGAAGAGTACCACAACACCCACAAATTGTTCAATATAGCTCAAATACAAATTAGGGTTTGTAATGGTCGAAGTTGGGCTTGGAGGCTGATGAATGTAATAGGACTTGGTACATAAGGATGCTTAAATAGGTTCCAAACCCTAAATATTATGGTTTTAAGATTTGGCATGTACACCCAACCTACATGTACTCCACCAAGAAATTACAAAAATGCCACTAGGGGCCATTTTGCAACCATTCTCTCACATAAGAACTAAAATGGAATTAACTCTCATTCATAGGGTTAAAAGTGGAATACCTCAACATCAAGATGTTACAGTTCTCCCCCATTTGAACTAGACTTCGTCTCCGAACTTTGCTATTGTAAATAATTCATGTTAATTCTCCTGCATCTCTGACTTGGTTTCTCATGTCCGTTCGGAATCCCTTAGATGTTGCCACTAAACCTTGACCAAGGACACCACCTTGTTGTGTAAAGACTTTGTAATACCATCCAAGATTGCCACTGGTCTCTTAATGTAATTCAGGCGATCATCAAACCAGACCTCATCCAAAGGAACAACTACTGAATCATCAGCCACACACTTCTAAAGCTACAAAACATGGAAGGTGTGGTGGATCTGACTGCGCTTGTCTAGAAAATCTATTATGTAGGCTACCTTGCTAACCATGGCAGTCACTCGGAATGGTGCAATATAACGGGGCCCTTCATGTTTCCACTCTTCATGAAGCGTATTACACCCTTCTAGGGTGATACCTTCAGCAAAACCATGTCGCCGACCTGGAACTCCAACTAAGATCGATACTTGTACGTATACCTATTCTACCGAATCTAAGCTGTTTGTAGCCTCTGCCTAATCCTCTGAATAAGCTCTGTGACGAAATCCATGGTGATCTATTCCCATTTCCATATGGAAACTTCCAAAGGATGAAGCTTGCCATGTGGCCTATGGTGCTCGACTTTGACCATCCAACAAGTCAACCACTACTCAACATACCAGGCTTCTCCCGCTTCATGAACAACCACCAATAACAGACTCGCAAATCCCGATACATGTTGGTGGCTCCAAGTTGTATCAAAAATCAAGACTTGTGAGCCTCCTCCAGCACAGCCTGTCTGTCCCCACAAAAATCCGGTACCCTTACTCGACCATAAAAGTAAATAATCATCGGTTATCGGTGGAAAACCTTTTAATCTCACTTAAGATTTGCTCATGCTTCCAGTTCTCTTGTGTAACTCCCTCAACTTAAGCCTCTCTAATCATACCCAATAATGGCAAATCAATCAAAATCCTCATACAAAGGCTCCCAACAACAAATAATTTGTCTTGCAGCTCAAATATTTAGCGACCACATTCAACTAATCCATGAGATATCTCAAACTCTTGTGATCCGTGTAGGTGGTACAAGGGACCCCATACAGATAATGCCACCAAATCTTAAAAGCAAACACCCCTTCTCCCAACTCTAAATAATGATTCAAATAACAAACCTCATGCGACTTCAATTGTCGAGAAGCATAAGCAATAACCCTCCCTCGCAACCTAAGAAGTGCACACAGGTTGGTGATGGATGTATCATAAAATACTAAGATATCCTCAACACCCTCAGGGAGGGTCAATACAGGGGCATCACTTAACTTCCTCATTAAAATCTCGAATGGAGCCTGTTGCTCATGCCCTTAGTGGAAATCCATGCCCTTCCTATTCATACGAGTGAGGGGTAAAACTGTAACACCCTGCTTTGAATCGTTTTGTAATTTGGGTTCATGACCCGAATATTAGTTATCATAAGGCTTTGGTCCTTGAGGTAAAGAGAGATTTAGACCCCTTTGGACGTGGGTAATGTAGATTAGCTAACCTGAGAGTTCAGTCAGTGCTTTGGAGCCTAAGGGTATAACCGTAAAGTGATAATTCGAGCCTTTTATGAATTTTGGATTTAAGTTTGATATGTTTTAAGGCAAGTGAGAGTTGATAGGGTTGTATAGCTTCTCAACAAATTTCCTTGGATATAAAGATCATCAAAATCGGAGTTGAAATAAAGTTATGACTGTTTGAAGTTAGGGCGGTTTTGGGTTAAGCCGTGTATGCTAGGCGTATTGGGGCATCCCTAGTATGTTCGGCGTAAATTGAGCATGTTGTGCATATCCAATTAGTGCCCAAACCCTATTTTTGTGGTTTGATTCCTATTTAAGCTCCTTAACTCCCCAAACCCATTCCCCCCGTTAGAGGAAATTTCATCTTGAAATTCGAATTGTGAGTGGCTACTAGGAATTAGGAAACAGGTAGGTACTTTGGTTCTATCTGATCCTCTCGTTCTCTAGTGAATTCAGATCCTCGCTTGATGTTCCAGCGGATCTTCACTATTGGGTATGTTGTTCTGATCAATGGAGAGTGTGTGGGTTTGGCTTACTTATCTATGTTCATCCAACTGGTAGGATGTCTACTCGTAGTCCTGGGCAGCTTTTGTCCTGAAGTTCATGGCAGGACTCATACATGGCCATCTATCATCACCTCGTGTACACAATTCATATGTAATTAAGATTGATTAGACGGTCGGATGGGTGACTCTGCCCCAAGTCCACAACCAGACAAGGAACAGGAGATAGGGTAGAAACATACATCCTAAACCCATAAAATCTTAATTATATACCACCCTCACGTATATACTTAATAGTGATAGGTTAACTGTATTTGTCCCTAGCCTCTATACTTGAATTTTACTCACTGCACGCATGGTATTCCCTAAAAGTCTGCTAGGGATACTTCGGGAAGGTTATAGAAGGTATGGTACTGCACATATGAGTATATTGGAGGTTTGAAGCGAGAGAAGATTCTGAGGTTCGTATCTGGTTTGTCGTTATGAGCGACGAGAGTTTTGTTATTCGATCAGTTAAGGTGAAGGATCTCTTCGGTAACACATGCGATTGGTATGGTGAGGACTGAGCCAATCCATGTCGGTTGACGATGTCGAAACGTATTATTGACAGACGTGTTAAGTCGATTTAGAAGGAGTGTTTGTTAGAGCGACAATGCATTCTATGTGTACGGTCCTAGTGCTTTTAGTTTTATGCTTGTTATTATTAATGTAAATGTTTTGTATTGCGTTAAGTAAATACTAGCAGTAAGAGTGCTATGATAGATAGTGATGATACTTCATGCTATGATCCCCACTTAGTCTGTCTATGATCGCTTGGTGTCTACAAGTCATATATAATTAAGCCTTAAAAGACAGTCGACTGATGATTCTGCCCTAAATCGACAACTAGACAAGGAACTGGAAATAAAGCGGAATCACACACTCTAAGCCTGTAATCTTAATTATATATGACCATATTGTTTACATTAAGCCATCACAAATTACCTGTAGGGTACTTAGTTTTCGTATAAGTGATGTGCTTTGTTCGGACGAGGAAGCAATTTGATTACTTTTTAATTGATACTAGTCTTAGTAGAAATTTAAGCTGTAAATATTATTGATTAGAGACGTACCAAAAATCCCAGGAGTGTTCCTCGTTGTTTCAACATGTCTTAATGTTAAACTCCTCCTGCTCCTCCATCATTCCTTTCTGTTGGGCAATCTCTCTTGAAATGCCCAGTTTCACCACATGAATGTCATATTTGGCTCAATCAAGCATTGGTAGTGGGTTGAAGTTCTACAAACACGGACAATGTGCCCCTTCTTATTGCACTTATTACAATGCAACTCTCTGTAGACTCCATGGTGATGGTAGCAACACTTGTTGCGGTGTAGGAGATTTCCATAGTATGGTTTTATCGGTGTTGAGGTAGTAGAGCCAGCAGGGACTATTACCGCTTGTTGCCTTTAGGTTGGCCCTTGAGTGAACTGCCCCCTTTCTCTTTCCTAAACTTTTGTTTCGTGTTCTTAGGTTTGTGGGTTGGGGCATCCCTGTAGGTAGGCACTCATTGGTTTCCTTGGTTATTATTGCGGTTGAGATCGACGATACTATTTCCATTTTTGTTTGTGTTGTTCGCATTAAGGTGTGCCATGACGGCTGTGACCGCAGCTTGAAAATTAGCAGAGTCTATCTGCAGGATTGGTGTCTTGCTGGTTGGTTGGTTACTTCCTTTTGGAGGCATGATTCTATTACACAGCGAGAAACGAGCTTGTAAGTAACTACGGTTATGTCTCGCTGGTGTCTCGCCGGTTCGTTGCTAGTTGTACTTTGTCTATTTATATATACACATAAATTTCACGCGCTGTTATACAAGCCTTAATGTTTCAACCTGCATTCCTATGATGTAGTTTTGATAGTTAGTAGAAGCAGGTATTGGATGAGTGTTAAGTTCACTTATCATGGTACTACTTTTGCCCAGGTACACTTAATCACGAAGTTCTGATGGGATCCATGGCATGAATGTTGGTATAATCGCACCCAATGGGTCTACGGGGAGGTATCTTTCTGTTATATGGTTTAAAAGGTGAAACGGTGGTAATCCTTTAGTAGTGGCTATAAGTCGAGTGTTACTTAAACTAGGTTATCTTTGTTCTGTTTGCATCTTGTTCTGACTTTTAAAGGGTTTTGAGAAAAATTCATAACAGGGGTCTATGCATAATACACTTATGAATTTTTATTAGTAATCACCTCTTAAATCATTTCTTGTGACCTAGTTTACTGTTACTAGCTGTTACTGAAGTGGCGATAAGCCTAACGCATAATATGAGTAGCATAATCGCTAACTCACTGGGTTATGATATTCCCTTATTTATTAGTGTGATGTATAAGGTGCTCTACCACCTAGCACACCTCGTGAGTGGTTTCCTCTGTTCTCTGTCCTTGCTATGATTGCCTTAGTTTCAGCTGTGGGAATTTGTTGTCTCTGGACCTTCCTATGGTGTTCTTGTTCTTCGTTGGTGTGTGGAATCCTCGATATGTCATGCTTTGGGTTTTTATCACTGATCTCCATCACTTCATGATGGAAAGTCTGAATCCGAATATCCCAATGGACCTAGCATGTATGCTTCTGATAGGGTAAGGGTCCTCAGTGATTACTCTAGTTCTTTACTCCTTGTTTGATCCCTTCTCGGAATCATCCTTATGAATCCTCTCTTGTTTTCCCTTGACTCCTCTATTGGCTGTTGTAATGGAGTGGCTATATCTATCTAGGTTTTTCGTGTGAGAGTTGGAATGTCTAAAGGATCTATGAGATTAAGTAAAGTATTTCTAAAGAAATTTTTATGGTGATCCTTATTGGGTCCTCCTATAATCATGCAGTGTATGTAAGTTGTATATAACCGTGATTAAATAGACTTTTGAATAAGTGATCCTACTCTAAAACCACAACCAAACAAGGAACATGTATTAGAGCAAAGATCACAAATTCTAAGTCTACATGATCCTAATTATATATAACCTTGGAAGCATACACTTCACAATTATAGACCTGTTGGTAAGGGTCTTTTAGTTTTCACATAAATTGGTTATTGTGCCTAATATACTCCTATAGTATTTTAATTGTATAATTGATTCTCAAATTTCTTGGTATATGGACTTGGTAAATTTTCAGACTTTTTGATCTTATAGTACCCTAAAATACTCCTATAGTATTTTAACTTTATGTTTTGTTCTAGAGATCCTTTGTATATAGGGTTCGTAAGTTTTAGACTCGTTGCGACACCACTATCACTCCCAAACACATGTTGGTCATATCTCAAATAAATATAGTTAACCAGACTATATTTATCCCAGATATGATTACATAACTATCTAGGTTTGACTGTAGTGTCCAACATCTAAATACTTCTGTTTTGTTCTTCTTGTGATACTTTTTCTAGTATGTATGCTTGTTTGTATACTTCTCATAAAATACTTATATTTTAAAAGTACACTTTTAGTTAGAGCACTTTGTCCCCATTGCATTTATAGTTGTATATCTATTATGGGTTGATATACTGAGTTCACTATAAACAATGCTCTGATACCAATCTGTCACATCCCCCAAACCGGAATGGCGAAAACGTTCGGGGGCGGAGGACGTCACGTATAGTATCACAACAATTGAATAATAATAATCAAAGCAACAACAACCATTGTATTAATAGTATACAATTTTACATTGAAATCAAAACATTGTATGATTATCATCAAAACTATAAATAAAAGATAAGACGTAAAGCTACTATGTTCCGTCATCGTAACGCCTGAGAGGGTAGCTGTTTACTAATTTTCCTGAGAATACAAGTGGTTTGAAAAAGTGTCAACATTAAAGTTGGTGTGTTCGTAAGCATTTAGTTATTGGAAAGTATGTCCTTTCTTCTTTGAAAATGTTAATGTTTTCCTCAAGAAAATCCTATAGTTTTTGATGTGATGAATGATAAATAAAATGACTTGTAAATAAATGTTGAATCTTTTGTAAATCATTGTTTTCGATAAGTAATCGCCTTGTGTTTTCAGAACATTAGATTGCAACTGTTTACTTGTAAAATAATGATGTTGATCCTGGAAAATCCTATATTTTCCATAGAAACTGAGTTGAAATGTTAAACGTTCCAAGACCAAAAGGTTCAAGTATAAATAACATACTTAGTTTATTTGATAAGTAGTCTTAAACCCTAAGACCAAAGTGTTTACATGTTGGTGTGCGTTAAGTTCGTATACTTGTTGTTTTGTTACTTGGTAAAACCGTGTTGATATATGTTTACCCCAGAGTTGTAAATTTTGTTCTAGAAAACGGTGTGCTATATTACTTGGTGCACACGAATTATATATAATCAAGGTCGAATGGACAATTGATTGAGTGATTTTGCCCTAAGCCCACAACCAAAAAAGGAACAGGAAGTAAGGCGGAAAGCACCCATCCCACTATCTACCAGATATTATTTATATATAACCCTGGCGTATAAACCAAGGAATCCTATAATTGATAATAAGAGTCCTTTCGATCCTACTGGTTTGTAAATTCCCTTGTTGTAGTTTTATAATTAAATAAAACTAGATGAAGTTTGTTTATATATTCATACACTAATCGTACTGCTGATACCAAATTGTGAGTTCTCATAACCATACTAATACGACAGATGGCCTAACACGACGTTTTTCAGGCGTCAGAATCGTTAATGACATTTGTCACCCCAGGCATGCCGGCATAACTATAGATAACAGTTTAGGTGCAGGATTGTCAGTCTCGTATAGATTTATACACAAACTCACGTTCTCCCTCCAGGAGACTCTGGTTATTAAGGTCAGGACTTTTGTTGGCACTTACACAAGTACTTGAAGACGTTATCTCACAAAGCTATATTGACGATTAAGTTTAGAACAAAGTAAATCCTTTTTGTAAATAACATGTAACTTTGCAAAATAGTTCGCTTGTTCCATAAACTATACCTAATATAGTTTATAAGTTTGTTTTTTCGTGTTGTGATCTGGGCCTGTAAAATAGTTCCCTTTGTTCCATAACTATAATTATTAATGTTTATAAGTTTGTTTCCGTGTTAAAATCTGAAATTGTAAAATAGTTTCCTTTGTTCCATAAAATATACCCATTATAGTTTATAATTTTGTAAAACAATTCATTTCTTCCTTCGATGTAAAAACTGTTACGAATTAACATATTTTGTAGTTTAAATGTAATGATGGTTGGCGTATCTAGTAATTTTCACATTCAAATGCATGCTATCGGTAAGAAAATATAATAAGTAATTTATATTTTTAAGCACAAGATTACTTTTAATTTACTTGTATTCTCCCCCCCCCCAAAAAAAAAAAAAAAAAAAAACTTTAAAAGCTTGAAAGATATGGGGGTTGAACTCACCTCGAATGTGTGTGCTCGGTTGAGTCGCGAAGTGCGAATGGTGATCATTGGATTAGAATACGTGACAGTAGTCGTATCCTAAAAATAATCATACCAAACTTCGTATTTAAATTAATAAGATATTAATTTAAATAATAAATTAAATAATGATTTAATTAGTTAAGGAATACTTATAATAACTATTTGGAATTGTTAGAGATGTTGAAATGGGTTCACGTTTTAAAAAATGGAGTTTTCGATTGACTTGATGAGTTTACGGTGTGTTCTTGGGAAATTATGAAGATTTGAAGGTTTGAATAAATGTTCTTGGTGTTCTAGGTGAAAACTTGAAGGTCTGGGCAAAATCTCATGAATTTATGGTGTTCACGGATGGTAGTTGCGAGCAAAAATAGAAGTGTTTTCGGATGAAAATGTGAGAAATGAATTTGTTCACGAATGGATATATATATATATATATATATATATATATATATATATATATATATATATATATATATATATATGGGGTAGTGTTTACGATTCATGAATGGGCTTGGGCTTTGGGGTTTACGATTCTAAGGTGGGCTAGCCTAGTGTTTTCGGCCCATTAAGAATGTTTTCGGATTTAGGTCAACCGTAAACACCATTTTGAATTAAATACAAACCGTGAACACTCTCTTGTATCAATCCTCAACGGTGAACACCCTTTTGGTATAATGTTTTGGACCGTGAACTCTTTATTAAATTGATTTCTAGTCCGTACACCCTTTTCCCCTTAATTACTTTGGCCAAAAACTCTTTTCTTCTAGAACTCTTGGCCATAAACACCTATATGGGGTGTTATTTATGTTTAAAACCTTAACCTTTTGCCAAAAGTTGGATTATACCTTACTAATTTAGTTTAGGTTTCTTTCTATACTTCTTTGTTAGCTCTATTAACAAGCCCTTAAGGCTTTAGAGGATACAATGTAACAACGATTGCAATGTAATTTCACTTGTGCTATTTTAGGGCTTAGACTTTAGTGTGTCTAAAATCTCCCAGTTGTGACACTTTAAGAACACCATTTCTATCTAGTCTTTCATTTTTTTAATCTTTAGTGCAAATAAAATTTATTTCTTTTGCTTAAACTTAGCCATGTTGCGCTAAGTTATTTCTTGGTTGTGTCGGTGTAATATTTAATTATTTGGTTTATTTTGAGGAACTTTATGAACTTGTGTTGATTATTTATGGAAGTGTTTTCTACTCAAACATCTTTTTCATTTGTGTGTTTATGTTCATGAATTGAAACATATAGATATTCCAGTTAACAAGCAACAAATGGTTTTTATGTTTGTTTTCATTTCCTTTTAATCCATGAAAATACTTCCTCCAACATGGTAGTTAAAACATTTTACTCCTCTTGGATTTGGTGGCTCTTAAACCCTAATGATGGTTGATTTTCATAAATTACATGCTTTATTGAATTTTGTGTTTACCTAAGAAAAGATGTAACGAGCTTCCTTAACTATTGTATTAATTAAGAAGAGTCTAGGTGACTTAAGCTTTTAAGTTACTATTGACAAATTAGATTTTTAGCACAAGTATTGCACCATGATCTCTAGTGATTAATTTGATGGGTTTTACATGTAATAACGCGGATAAATCCTTATACACTTAAGGGTAAATGCAACCTATTTGATCTATTCATAACACTATTGAAGTAACATTCTATTGAACAACAAGAACCCTATAAGCCCTAGCTATTTTTGAAACCCATAAACAAGTTAGGGATTACATACCATTTAGTTATTGTTGTAAATAACTAATCAAAACTTTCTTTAATAACTCTTGGAAGCAAGCATCAAAAATCTCGTGCCTCTGATGGTTCACACACAAACCCTCGCAACTAGAAACTTGAGGACAAAGGAGAATAGAGGGAAAATTCCGGCTATGCTTCTAAGAAAAAAAGTGGCCAACATTTAGAGGGTTTAAGGCCTTATTCATAGCTGATAAGAAAACCCTAAATAACCCTTACTTGATTAAAATAAAAATATCTTAAATTAGATAACTATATGGTTTCCTACTTATCTCCAAGGGATATTCTAGAACCCTCGAATTCCCTCTAAACCATCCACCTCTTGTGGAAGGTTTTGGAACGCCTTTTGTTTAACTTTTGAATAATTACATATTAGGCCCTTGCACTTTTATTTAAACCAATTAATCCCAAAATTAATTATAATTAATTTCTAATTAATTCTTAATTAAATAATATTATTTCTAATTAATATGTTATTCTTACAATATATTAATAAATCATTCATTGCTATTTATTAATCATATAATAAATCAATAAATTCACTCTCTCTCTAAAAGTCATCATATTCAATTACTAGGTTTGAGGGGAACCCAAAAGGACTTTGTCAATAGTTCAAGTATATATAAATTTAGTTATTGGCTTAAACACTTAATCCAACATAATTAACTAAATGTTCATATGATGAATCTCCAATGTCAACCATTGGCAATCCCGATTTATTGATTTAATTAATTGTCATTTTGAAAGTATTTTTATATGTTTACAAATTGAACCAATCCTTGTGGATTCGATCCCATTATCATTATACACAATATAGTGTGTAAGAATTAGATTTATTTATTTGTTAACATCAACAAGCACCGAATTTTGACGCCATTATTGGGGATTCATTTATTTTTAATTAATTTATTTCTCTATGCCCATATCTTTTGTACATGTACACTAGTTTACAATCCTGATATTGAAAAACAAGAAAGATGTTTAATAAAAGAACAAGGCTACAACATGGTTGAACTTCCAGACTTAATGTGGTGCCTATAATTCAATCTGAATCCTCAAGAGATATCGAAATTGAAGCCGAATCAACCTCAATCTGTACCAAGAAATTCTTGAAAGACATCCCAGCAATCCCACTCCAAAAAAACATCCGTACACTACCCATAAAAACCAAAACACCTCTTATCATAATCCAAATTCCAATGGAAAAAAACAAAGTTCCTGAAAGAACCTTAAGACAACTGATGAAAATTGATGTCATTCAAACTCCAATTGGCATCAATTATATCATTTTGGGAGGAGGCTTAGTATTAAAGTCAATATTACTTATCATCTACCTACTTTTCATGGGTTGAAGAATGAAGACCCTATAAGCATTTGAAGAGCTTCAACATTATGTGCACTAGCATGAAGCCACGAGGTGAATCTATAACCAACTCAAGGTAAGGGAATTCTTTTTTTTGTTAGTCGATAAAGAAAAGGATTGGTTATTTTACCTTCCACCATGGTTGATAAATGAAACACCCCTCTTTTGATTTCATATTTGAAAAACTATTAAATCATTTTCCTAAAAATTGTAACACCCCGTTCCTGGTATGCATTTAATCTATTTAAGTATTTATTTTTAGAGCTACTCGACGGGTAGCCCTAACTCGTCGAGTAGATGCCATATTGGACATGGGTCTTAAGTGGTCTACTCGACGAGTCGTAAGCCTGGACTCGACGAGTAGGTTCGTAAGGAGGAAACCCTAATCTTTAGGGTTTTCACCCTATTTAAGCATAATAACAGGTCTCCACCCCAGCCTCCATCACCTCCACAGGCCACTCTCGAAACCCTACTCAACATTGTGTGATATTGAGCTATTTCTTGCGATTTTTGTGATTTAATGCTAGAAGAAGGAAGAAAAGGCTTGGAGTTGCAGAAGGAAGGTTGGAGATACATAGCTAAGGACTCATTTCTATCTTCATAGAGGTATAAAGCTTATACCTTGGCTGTTATTCACTTCGATCTCCTTCCTAGCTTGTATGTTGTCATTTTTAGGCCATTTCCAAGGTCATTCCGATATTTCAATTCTTAGGAATGAAAGGACTTCAGATCTAGGCACTCTTGAGCTTTAGAAGCTCAAAGTTGCCACCTTTATTCATCCATGACTCCATTCTATGACTTAGACCTTCATTTTGGCTTGTATTGGGTGTTTTAGCTTCATAGCACCATGTATCAACGTAAAGTTAGCAACTTTACATGTAATACTAGTCTAAGGAGTCCAGATCTATGAATTAGAAGCATTAGAATGGGTTAGGGTCGACTGAATGGATATGTCACATGAACGACTCGACGTGTCATTCTTGGACTCGGTGAGTCGGGTGGTGAACCCTAACCCCTTTTCTGGTTGTGAGTGAAACCATTGAGTTTAGGAGATGACTCAGTGAGTTGGACAAGATTAGGACTCGAAAGCTGAAGAACTCGACGAGTCCAAGGAGGGGCTCGACAAGTTAGATTCGATATGTATCGATGTTATGACAGGAACAACTCGACGAGTCTGGGAAGGGACTCGACGAGTTAACCTAGTTGACTACAAGGCTGAGTAGTGCATGAACTCGTCGAGTTGAGAGATAACTCAACGAGTTGGGATTGACTGAGAGTTGACCTTGACTTTGAATTTGACTTGGATGTTGACTTTGACCAAGGGTAAAATGGTCATTTTACCTTTGGAAGGATTATCACATTTTGATTAAGTGTGTTATGTAGTTGGTAGTCGGGGAGTCGCTGGAGCAGTAGTTAGAGATTCTTCACTCGAGTTTGAGTAGTCAGCCTTACGAGGTGAGTTTTCCTCTAATAGGAACGGGTCAAAGGCACCAATGTTGGCCTGTTTATGTATGTTAGTATATGTCGGGCTTAGTCCCGATGTCGGGGTTAGCCGGATGCAGCTTATATGTTCCATACTTCGTTCCAATATTGAGGCGGTCCCGAGAAGCGTTTATGTATGCTTGATGTCTTTGTGATTCTCGCATGGTATATGTTATGTGTTCCGGGATTCGGTCTAATGTCGGGGCAAGCCCGATGAATGTTTAGCTTATATGTTATGTGTCATGTCTTCCGGGCTTCGGTTCTATGCCGGGGCAAGCCCGGGGAATGTTTATATGCTTATGATATATTTTTATGTTATGTGATATGTTGTATGTATATTGGACTTCGGTCTGATGCCGAGGCAAGCCCGATGCCGAGTAAGCAGATGTTGGGCGGGGTCCGATGCAGTGGGCTTGGCCCAAGTTATGCTTATGTTAATTGCATTATTGAAGTGTTTGTATGCATACCGGATCTCGGTTCGATGTCGGGCAGGGCCCGATGTAGCAGGCAAGGCCCAGTTTATGGTATGTGGTAGTTTGTGGGGAGTTCACCAAGCTTCGTGCTTACAGTTTTCAGTTTTGGTTTTAGGTACTCTGACTGTCAAGGGGAAGGGCTCGGGATGATCGCATGGCATTCACCGTTGTTTTAGTCTGGGATTGTTTTAGACTCTGATAATTTCTCATTAATTTTGATACATTATTTGACATGATGTTTTGAGATACATGGTTCTTGATTTTCTTTATGGTGATGAATGATTTATGGTTTTATTAACGATTTAAAAACAAAATTTTTGGACTATATTTTTGGGATGTTACAAGTTGGTATCAAAGTCTTGGTTTGAGGGATTCGGGCACACTTTCGGGTGTGTCTGAACTCAAACTAAGGAAGTGGTATAAAATTTTCAAAAGAAAAACCATTTTTAGAAAAAGGATTTTGAGAAAAGAAAAGAATTCTAGAAAGGAACTTTGAAAAGAGAAAAGGGTGTGGTGCATGCAATCAACCGAGCTTAAGTAAGTACTCCCAAATTATCCATACAAGTTTATGTTATGATATGATTTTCAGCTTTATGAGAATAGCATGCTAGATTAGGACTAAGGATCTAGGAAGGATGCCTTATGTGCTTGTTATATGTGTATCAGTTATATGAGAATTGCATGCTAGTACAGATTAATCAGTATGATAGCTTGATTAGTATATGCTTGATTATGTGTACTCAATGCTCGAATGTTGTTTGCTTTGTGCTTTTAGGAGTTCTAGCTATCTTTTACTAACTAGTAAACGAATATGTTAGAACAAAGTTCTTTCAGGATCGATTGATTCTATGAAGGCAAACAATAATGAACGAAAATATAAACACAAATATGACTTGAATGTGTCGTCTGATTAATACTTCAACACCTCATAAGAGCTCGATTAAGAACTTCGACTGCAGAGTCGTTTAGGGTTACAAAAAGTTAAGCGTAATAAAAAGACGTGACCATATAATGCATACATGCATGCATATATATAGTATAACCCTACAAGGTAATCACGGATAGATAGGCCCAATCCGGATACTAAACAAAAAGCCCATGACGCAACACTAATAGACTCAACAATCTCCCCCTTTCGTCAATGGGACCGAAAAGCTACTTCGGTTGTGCAGCAGAAGAATTCTTAATTATTTTAAACAGCTTCGGTATAATGGCCAAAAGATGATGACGAAAAGTAATATACCACCGAAGCATGTCAATGAAGTTCTTCTTATTGGCCTCGGAATTCTGCTTGCACCGATGAATTATGTTGATGATGTGCTCTAAGCAGTCCATTGAGAAAAGATGTTTATCCACAAGAGCGAACAAAAATTTGTGCCCTTCGCCCTTAGTGAACATTACGGTAAGATGCTTTGAATCAATTTGGCCAATCTTCATCTTATTCACATCTCCCGGTTTTGGTGTCGACTTAACGGTCACCTTCTTCTTCATCACCTTTGCAATCTCTTGATCCATCCCCGCAACTTCATAAACATACGAAGCTAACATCCTCTTTAAATGTTCTATTATCGGCTCATATTCTCCTGAGTTAGTGAGTAGGATGTTGAACAACAGAATCCAATCATGAGCATTGAGATTCGGAAGATCTGCTAAGGAAATCATGGACACCGAATTTGCAGATCCTCGGGTGATCTTGAAGTTCACATTGACAAATTTTCCAGCAGGAGTCGGTTTCAATACCTTGACTGTAATAATCTTCTGTGCACTCCATGTCAAGTATTGAGGTTGCCCATAAGTATGATAGAAATCAATCAGCTCTCGGTCAACCTTTGAATTAGGGAAAGGAACCTCGGCAATCCAATCAAAGCAGTGAAACGTGAAAGCTTTCCTTGTGATTGGCATGTCGAACTGCAAGTCCTTTGAGTTATCACAATCAAACGAAGCAACAGGTTCCGGCCAATAGGCGCTTGGGAACTCTATCGTTTGATGAATTAGTGTCTCTTTAGTCCATAAGGGAAACAAGGCCTTTTTGCAATTTAAGGCTTCTTCTTCGTCCTTGTTTCTCCTTTCCCTCTCTTCTGCTTCCATCATACCCAAGCCTTGTAAAATGTTATTAAAAGAAGCTTCAGGTAAGGCCTTGGTAAAAACGTCAGCCAGTTGATCAGAGGATCGAACAAAATGCACTTCCACATTCCCATCTTTGACATGATCCTTGATAAAATGATATCTAAGTGCAATATGCTTAGTTTTGGAATGTTGCAATGGATTGTGACAAATTCTTATTACAATTTCTGAGTCAGAATAGAGAGAAATCTTCTTCATGTTCAACCCGTAATCTCTCAGCTGACTTTGAATCCATCTAACTTGAGAAGTACAAGAGGCCGCAACAATGTATTCGACTTTTGCAGTTGAAAGTGACACACAGGTTTCCTTTCTAGACTGCCAACTAACAAGTTTTTCGTCAAGAAATTGGCATCCACATGTAGTGCTCTTTCGGTCTAGACCACAACCTCCAAGATCAGCATCAGAAAAGGATTGAATAAAGAACCCTGATTTTTTGGTAGGATACCAGAGACCGAGAGATGAAGTTCGCCTTAGATAACGAAAGATATTCTTTACAGCCACCATGTGAGGTTCTCTTAGATTTGCTTGAAACCAGGCACAATAACAAACATAAAACATTATGTCCGGTCTATTAGCTGTTAGATACATAAGGGACCCTATCATTTTCCTATAAAGTGTTATGTCAACCGCAGGTTTCTCCAGAGATGGTGTTAACTTAGTGCTGAATGCCATAGGAACCTTCACTTTAGAGTCACCTGTCATGCCAAATTTTGTTAACAGGTTCTTTGTATATGCTTCCTAGTTGATAAGGATGCCTTCTGGACCTTAACTAACATTTAAACGAAGGAAAAAATTAATCAGACCCATTGCGCTCATTTCAAATTTAGTCTCCATCAACTTTCTGAATTCAACTGTTAAGCTAGGATTCGTAGAGCCGAAGATGATATCATCAACATAAATTTGAACGATCATTAGATGTTCGCCTTCTTTCTTTTGGAAGAAGGTAGGGTCAACCGAAACTTGCTTAAATTTTGACATTTTTAGAAAACGAGTTAATGTTTCATACCAGGCTCTCGGTGCTTGCTTCAAACCATAAAACGCTTTATCCAGCACATAGAAATGATCAGGATATTTCTCGTTCACAAACCCGGGAGGTTGGTCAACATACACTGTTTCTTCTAGTTCTCCATTCAAGAAATCACATTTGACATCCATTTGGAAAACTTCAAAGTTTTTATGGGCAGCATATGCTAGAAAGATTCTCACTGATTCCAATCTTCCTACTGGAGCGAAGGTTTCCTCATAATCTATTCCTTCCTCTTGGCAATAACCTTTGACCACCAACCGAGCCTTGTTGTGAATGTCGTTCCCCTCTTTATCTAATTTGTTTCTAAAGACCCATTTTAAGCCAACCACAAAAGCATCCTTTGGTGTGGGAATCGACCTCCAAACTCGGTTACGTTCGAACTCATGGAGCTCATCTGGCATTGGTTGGACCCAATCAGAATGATCAAGTGCAACATTTACTGTTTTCGGTGCGATTTTGGAGATAAACGAATTGAACATACAGAACTCAACTTTAGAGAATAGTGCAGTTTGTTTCGCTTTTAATTGAGAACGAGTAAAAACTTTCTCAGAAGATTCACCAATAATTTGTTCTTTAGGATGATCCTTGGTCCATTTCACTAACGGAGGATAATTTGGGTCATAAGCTGGATCCAATTCAACATTTACTTCTTCTTTCAACTCTGATTGATCACTTTCGCCTTCATCAGTTGCCTTTTCTTTCTCCCCCTCGACTGGCGAAGCGTAACCCGTGGCAGCATCGAAGATAGCATCCTCAGAAATAGTTGGATGCTCCCCCTCAAATGTACTTTGATTAGTTGGGGATGGTGCATAATTCTCCCCCTCGAAAGATACATTGGGTGTTTTTGGTGTGGACGAACTCTCCCCCTGGAATGCTGAACCGATGTTTTGAGAGTCCGTAGAGGATTGAGCACTTGCAGATTTGGGAATTTCACTTGCCATCTCTTTTGCAGCATCATCGATGATCTTTTGAAGATTGTTAATTTTGTTATCTGCCACTTTCGCCTCTGAGTGCGTCGCCTTCTCCAGTTCATCGAACAACCGAATGTATTCCTCGACCAAGTTAGATATAGGAACCGAGACTTGTCCGGATGTGGGAAAAATTTCCCCTAAGTCACTTTCGCTCCTTTGAACTTTCTTCATGAAATTGTCATCAAAGGTGAAATAATAAGTCTCTTCAATCAGTTTAGATCATTTATTCAACACTCTGTAAGCTTTTAAGGAGAGTGAATAACCAAGGAGTATGCCCTCATCAACTTTAACGTCAAACCTGTTTCGGTTCTCCTTGGAGTTTAGAATGAAACATCGTGAACCGAACACATGGAAAAATTTGACATTTGGCTTTCGATTATTTAGAATCTCATATGGAGTGATTGAGAATCTTTTGTTGAGAAAGGACCGGTTCTGAGTGTAGCATGCAGTGGCAACAGCATCAGCCTAGAAGTATAGCGGAAAAGAAGCAAAACTGAGCATGGTTCTTGCAGCCTCACATAGAGAATGGTTTTGTCTTTCAACAATCCCATTCTGTTGTGGTGTGTAAGGAGCCGAAAAGTTGTGAGTAATTCCCTTATCATCCAGAAAGTCCTCAAAGTCTTTGTTCTTGAATTCCAGCCCATTGTCGCTCCTGACATTTCGCATTGTCTTTTTCAGTTGAACTTCCACTTGCTTAATGAATGTCTTCAACTTGGGAGTTGCTTCAGATTTCTGTTTGAGAAAGAAAACCCAGGTGAAACGTGAAAAGTCATCTACAATTACAAGTATGTACTTACTACCACCGATGCTTTTAATGGCCGAAGGTCCACACAAGTCAATATGCAGAAGTTCAAGAGCTTCAACGATCTTTGTATTAATTCTCATAGGATGACTCTTTATACTTTGTTTGCCCATCTCACACGCTGCACATAGATGCTCCTTGTCAAACTTGAGAAGAGGAAGGCCTTGAACATGATCACCAAGAACCAACTTATTAATGTCTTTGAAGTTTAGATGCGATAAACGTCGATGCCACAACCAACTTTCATCTGTGTTTGCCTTTGATAGCAGACATATTCTTGGTTTTCCTTTTATTGGGTTGAGATTCAAGGGATACATCTCTCCCTTGTGATCAGACTTTAACAGAACCTTTTTCGTATGCTTTTCAATAATTTTTGAACCCTCATCATCAAATGACACTTTCAGACCTGTTCCCACGACTAGTTGTGACACACTAATGAGGTTATGCTGCAATCCTTCCACATACGCCACCTTTCGAATTGAGAAATCTCCATTTGTTATCATACCGTATCCCTTGATTGTTCCATACGAGTTATTTCCATACTTTACACTACCACCATCTTTCAGGGACCGAAACTCCCTTAGCTCTTCCTTTCTTCCTGTCATGTGACATGAGCAGCCACTGTTGATATACCATTCTTCATCAAACTGCTCATCACAAAGTACCTGCAAATTCAAGCTGATTTAGGAACCCAAAATTTCTTGGGTCCTGGTGAGTCTTTCACAAAAAAAGGAATCGCAGAAGAAATATCAACCAAAAATGTTCTTTTTATTAAAGTGGTTTGATCTTTTCTTTTGATGGTATACACCTTAATTTTGGTTTTATCTTGTTTAATGATTGGTGCATTAGTTGGTGTCTTTTTAGTTGGTTTGGGATTTTTCTTTTGAATCCTAGGGTTAGTTGACTTTTTCTTATTTTTGAACTCGGAATTTGATGTTATCTTTCCCTTTCCCTTGACGTCCTTCACCGTGTTTATTTTTCACTTTGGATTGAAAGAACCGAAACTATTGTTGGGACCGAAACTAGACTTTCGGTTTTGTAAGCTGTTGTAATGACCGAAACTAGACTTTCGGTTCTGAGTGCTGATTTGGGGACCGTAACTTGACTTTCGGTTCTGACTTTTGGAGTAGTAGAAATTTGGGCTAAATGCTTCTTTTCCTTCCACCTTTTCCTTTCCTTTATCACTTGACAGTACATTAGGAGGTATGTAGTTGGGTTTTTGGGATTCCCAGTTATGTTTTCGCTCGTTCAAGTTCTTTGCATATCTTTGGTTTCTCAAGCGTTTCTGTTCGGCTAAATCCTTCTGTGACTTGTGGATATTGAAGCTGGCCTTTGTTTTCTGCTTTTGTTGTTCGGTAGTTTTTGTTGGAGCACTCAGTTTTGTCACTGGTTCTTCAGGAATTTCTTTAGTTTTGCTTGTGCTTGGTTTATCGAAGCTTGAAGGTTTGTTGATTGGTTCAGCAACATATCTTCCTTTAACCCTCCATGAAGTTTGCTCAAACAAGCCCACGGTTTCGTCTGCGTTGTCTATAGGGGCAGACCAGAAGTAATCGTCGCACCCTTCTGCATTGTCTTTTTCCACTAAGACTCTTAATTCTGCCGTTTGTCTTGTAGTGACTCCTTTAACTGCGTAGACCTGATTTGGCACCGTCTGAACCTTTTGATAAACCAAGGCCTTTTCTTTGAGTTTCTGTGGCTTGTCCTTTGACATGTGAGCAAATTCATCCAAATTCTCTTAAATGAGAGGTTTCTCATTCTCGGTTTCGCTCTTCATAAACACTGAGGAATCAACAACATCTTCAACCGAGATTTCACTCATCTCACTTTCCTCATCAAATTCAGACACATTATCTAAGTTCATTTTATTCTCTGAAGTTAATTTAGCATTGGACATGTCAAATGATTGAATAGTGTTTGACTTTATTTTCAACCTATCATTTTCATCTAACATATCTTTTAGCATACATTTATGCTCCTTAGAATCAATGAAGGTTTCTATTTTGTCCAGTCCAATTTTGTAAGACATGGATGTCTCTTTTGAGGTCACCTCTGACTCACATTCTGCTATGATCTCATCCTCCATAAATTCAAGGAAGGGCAAAATCATCTTATGTATTTTCTTTCCTATCTCACAGCTTAAATGTAATTGAGCAATATTTGTATATAAAGGATTAGCTATTAAACAAAAACATTTCTTTGTTTTAAAAACTTCAAATTGTCTCTCTGCAAATAAATACTCTCATCCTTGGCCCTAACTAACTCCGCCTCCTTCAGCTCAATCCACATCCTTCTCTCCTCACTCTTTGAAGACACCCCCGCTAAGTTGGTCAGTTAGGTTAGAATTCGCTAAGCGAGTTTGCATGAGACTACCACATAAGTTAGAGAATTTAAATTTTAATTGATTTAATTCTTCTTCATAATTAGTTAAAGGAATATTAAGTGATTCAAGGATGGATTGTACCTTTTTGATCAAACGATCGCAGTCGTTGATCTTCTCACTGACGGGTTTAGCTGCAAAACACTTGTTTTTAGCCAGATTCGGTTCCTCGTCTGCACTTTCGGTTGATAATACAGCGGTGACCATCAAGCACTTTCCGGCCGAACCTAATTCTTTCGCCACATAAGCCTTCCCGTGAGTGGGTTCTCTTACTTCTTCATCTTCGGAGTCAGTTGACCACACTTCAACACCACCGAACTCATCTTCATCTGCATTCTCCTGCACAATTTGGGCATTCATGGAACTTTTACCACTGTTGGTTGCTTTCTTTTTCTTGATTTCTTCCAACTTACGCATATAATATGCCTCATCATCTTCACCATCTCTTTTCTCAGCCATTTTTCTCAGCATGCAATCTTTGGAAAAGTGGTTCTTGCCATGACAGTAATTGCAATCAAACCCAGAGTCTCCAGCAAGCTTGCTCCCCTTCTTGTCTTCGTCCTTCTGTGAAGAAATTTTTGCTTCATCCTTCCCCTTTTCAGAACTATAACCTCCTTGCCAGTTTCAGTTTTTGTTGACAGGAAATTTTCTTCGCGCAAACTTCTTTGGATTAGTGACCATCATAGCGTACTCTTCACTTGTGAGATCACATTCTGACATATCAGCTTCTTCTTCTTCCACAATACTTTTTCCTTTAGAGACAAGGGTCGGTGAACCCACACCAAAAACCACTTTCGCTTCTTTGGTTACCACACTTTCATGGGACTTGAGAATTCCCACAAGTTTTGCCAGCGAGTAAGATTTAAATTGTTCATGTGCTTTTACAGTTGAAACCACTGCCATCCATTATGGTCTGAGCCCGTTCATGAAAGTAACTTTCTGCTCGATCAACTTCCTCTCTATTCCATGCTTGATCATCTTACTTAGAAGATGATTGAAACAATCAAAAGTCTATATGAGCTTCTCCTCTGGTTCCTGTTCGAAAACTCCAAATTCTGACAGCAGCAAGCTTTGAATGGAATGTTCTAGATCTTCATCGGTTGAATAGAGTTTTTTCAACCTATCCCAGATCTCTTTGGCAGTTGTGCATGAACCGACCAACCGAAAAGTATCAAGTTGTAATGCGAATCAGATCATTCTCATAGCCTTCACATTACACAACAACTTGTCTTTTTCATCCTATGCCATCTTGTTTTCATCTGCTACCAGCTTGTTATATTCCTTTTGCATCTTAACGGTTGTGTTAGTTCCTGAATGAATAAACATCCCTAGTGATAGCCATTCTCTTCTGATCCAACCAAATAGTCTTCAAAGTGATGTGCCCAGACTTCATAATCTTGAGTATAAAGAATGGGTATTCTGGTTGTAGATTCAATGTTGTTTAAGATGTTGATGGGATTTGTTTGCGAATCTTCGTGAGACATGGTGAGCTTTTTGAATCAAACATGTAAACTTGAGATTAGGGTTTTATCTTAAACAGAGTTGCCGTTAATATGAGGAAGATGGCTTCTATTTATACGATAAAAGCGGAAACCCTAATAGAATTCTGATTACAGAAGGAATGTGTATTAATTACACAGTCTCCTGCTCTGATACCAATTGTTAGAACTAAGTTCTTTCAGGATCGATTGATTTTATGCATGCAAACAATAACGAACGAAAATGTAAACGCAAATATGACTTGAATGTGTCGTATGATTAATACTTCAACACCTCAGAAGAGCTCGATTAAGAACTTCGACTGTAGAGGAGTTTAGGGTTACAAAAACTTAAGCGTAATAAAAAGACGTGACCATATAATGCATACATGCATGCATATATATAGTATAACCCTACAAGGTAATCATGGATGGACAGGCCCAATCCGGATACTAAACAAAAAGCCCATGAGGCAACACTAATAGACTTAACAGAATATGTTAAGTTACATATTGCAAGGACTAAATAATTTCAGAATGTTAGGTCTAACTCTATTTCGCAGCTCTTGTATGAGTCCAACCGTTGTAGGGGAGGACCTCTCATTCGAAGAATCATCTAGTCTGACTGATATATAATAGTATTCATGAGCTAGTTAGGGGAGGACAACAGGGACTTCTTATGTAGCTGATAACGGAGAGCGGGATGGTGATTACCCTAGGGCAAGCCTAGGATGAGAGTAGTGTGTGAAGCATTAGTAGTAGAAGGGACTTGGTGGAGTCAAGGCAGCTCTTGAGGAAAGTACGGATAGATGTGGAAGGTAGTATGGGCCCGTACTACTGAAAGCAGAGGATCCGTACTCGAGACAAGGAAGGTTGAGATGAATCCAGGGAACTTGTAGTGTATGTGATCCCTCGAGTTATGTTAGCATTCTGATGTTTGTTATGATGTGTTTTTCAGAATGATGATTTTACGCCATAGACTAGCAGTTGGCAATTCAGGTGAGGGATCATGCTCAAGCTATGGAGCTGAGCAGCTAGACGAGCAGACTAAGGAGTTCATCTCCTCAGAGATCGCGCACATCGTACTAGACCAGACTCATGTGATATTTGGTAGGGTCAAGGAGGGTATCCAGGAGATTCTCGACGAGAGGTTGTGTACTTTCCGCCCTAAGATGGCGGCCATGCTAGGGGCATGTATGGTGACTTTTAGGGAGTTCAGAGCATGTGGAGCTCCATATTACCATGGGGCTATGGACCAATTGCTAACAATAGATGGTTGGATGATGTTGCCAACACTTTCCGTACGAGCAGATGTCCCGAGGGGGACAAGGTCCAACTTGCTTTCTGTCTACTAAATGACAGATCACGCGGCTAGTGGGAGGAGGTCGGACATGCCAGTGGTGATGAAACAACTATAGATGCGATGACCTGGAGTGACTTTTCAGCCAAGTTCAGGGGCGAGTTCGCACCTATGATTGAGGAGCAGCAACTAGCAAAAGAGTTCCAAGATTTACAGCAGACCACTGAGACGGTGACTGAGATCACCTCCATGTTTAGGGAGAGGGCCCTTCTTGTTATGTAGTACGTGGTGGACGAGGAGATGAAGACGACCATATATCATGAGATGTTGAGGAGCGACATACGAAAGTTTGTGAGCCATTCCAACTGCAAGATGCTGGAAGACATCATTGCAAGAGCTTGGGTGAGGGAGCTAGATTTGGAGATGGAGAGGAAGAGGAAACCCAAGGGGGTGCAAACAGTGAGTGCGGGAAAGAAGCCCAAGGTGTCAGACCACAGATCAAGGAGCGATCAGGGCCGTAGCCGGTTTGGCAAATGCGGCAAGATGCATGAGGGAGCATGCAAGGCAGCGAGTTCGGGCTAATTCAAGTGTGGCCAGACTGGTCATATGAGTAGGGATTGTACAGCTGCTACCACAACGACAAGATCATACCTGATTTGCTTCCAGTGCAATCAGAGGGGACACAAGCAGTCCTAGTGCCCGAGTTTACCTGCAGCAGGACAGGTGGCGACACCTGCTCCTGCCACACTGAGGATTACAGATGGCCGTCAGGGCCAGGCTGAGGCACCCATAGTGAGGAGCAGAGATTTTTAGCTGAGTGTTGATGAAGCACGTGCGGCTCCCAATGTTGTGACTAGTATGTATTCTCTCCCTATCTATTTATTTATCTTGATTGTCTCTTATGTTTTATGTGTTTTAAAATAGGATCGTTCTCAGTGAACGGTATATCAACATTGATACTGTTTGAGTCGGGTGCCACCCAATCTTTTGTGTCGCTTGTGCTCAGCAAGTGATTTGTAGGAGCTCCAAGTGATTTAGGTTGTCCACTGGATGTGGAGATAGTAGATGATAGGACCGTTAAGGTCACGAGGGTTCACAGAGGATGTACACTACAACTATTTGATTAGTAGTTTTCAGTAGACCTAGTTCCTATGCCCCTGCGTGGGAATAAGGTTATAGTGGACATGGATTGGTTGAGCCCCAATGGTGCATTGATTGATTGTGAGTGGCAGTTAATGAAGGTTTGCACTCCTAGTGGGGGAGCGTTAGTGACCCAGGGCGAGAGGCCACAATGCAGACCGGTTCTCTATTCAACAGCGAGGGTGAGGCTCAACCTTCAGCAGGGTTGCGCAAGATACGTCTCTTATGTCATGGATACCCGAGATAAGGGTAAGGCGACAGTTGGTGATGTACAGGTAGTGCAAGAGTACTCGGACGTATTCTCGAAGGATTTACGTGGGATACCTTCGGAGCGACAGGTTTTGTTTACGATTGACCTGGTTCCTGGTGCAGCTTTGATAGCCAAGGCACCATATCGACTGGATCCTCCCGAGATACAAGAGTTGTCTACGCAGCTGCAAGATCTGTTAGACAATGTTTTTATCA
Source organism: Lactuca serriola (assembly GCF_051521515.1). NCBI lineage: Eukaryota > Viridiplantae > Streptophyta > Magnoliopsida > Asterales > Asteraceae > Lactuca > Lactuca serriola. Next base: position 159,097,893 of record NC_136416.1, on the reverse strand, counting down.
GGATGAGCAGTTCACCATGGGGAGCCCCAATCCTGTTTGTGAAAAATAAGGACGGGTCATATCGCATGTGCATAGACTACCAGGAGATGAACAAGGTAACGGTGAAGAACCATTACCCACTTCCGAGGATAGATGATTTGTTTGACTAGCTCAATGGTGCATTTTGGTTCTCCATGATTGATATACGGTCGGGGTATCACCAGATGCAAGTCAGAGATGATGATATGCAAAAGACGGCTTTTAGGACTCGGTATGGTCATTATGAGTTTGTGGTGATGCTTTTTGGGCTCACCAATGTTCTAGCCGTGTTCATGGATCTCATGAACCGTGTGTGCAGACCGATGCTAGATCGGTCTGTAATAGTATTCATTGATGACATCTTGGTTCACTCCAAGACTCAGAAGCAAGATGAGGAGCACCTGAGAGAGGTGTTGGAGACACTGAGGAGGGAGAGACTTTTTGCAAATTTCTCCAAATGTGAGTTCTAGTTGCACGAGGTGTAGTTTCTTAGGCATCTCATCAACTAGAATGGTATTTTGGTTGATCTGGCAGAGATAGAGTTCGTGATGCAGTGGGAGATTCTGAGGTCTATAACTGAGATTCGGAGTTTCTTGGGTCTAGAAGGGTATTACAGGAGATTTATCCAGGACTTCTCCAAGATTGCAGTTTCATTGACCTGACTGACCAAGAAGTCAGTGGTTTTTCGTTGGGGACCTGAGCAGCAGGCAGCCTTTGAGACACTCAGATAGTGATTGTGCAAGGCATCGATTCTCACTCTTTCAGAGGGAGTAGATGAGTTCGTGGTCAACTGTGATGCTTTGATTACATGCATGGGAGCATTTTTGATGCAGCGAGGTCATGTGATAGCTTACGCGTCAAGACAGATGAAGCCCCACGAGGTTAACTATCCGACGCGCGATTTAGAGCTAGGGGTTGTGGTATTCGCCCTCAAGATTTGGAGACACTACCTCTATGGGGTCTGTTGTACCATTTACACGGACCACAAGAGTTTGAGGTACCTCATGGATCAGCCAAATCTGAACATGAGGTAATGATGGTGGTTAGATGTGGTGAAGGACTATGTTTGTGAGATCCTTTACCACCCGGGCAAGGCGAACGTAGTTGCTGACGCCTTGAGCTGCAAGGCGGTAGTGGCCCTGTTCCGAGACATCTGTCTAAGGATGAAAGTGATTACTCCATTATTGGAGAATATCCAAGAGGCACATTTTGAGGTCCTGAAGTAGGAGGGCCATAAGTGAAAGCGGATTACAGGCCAGGTGGCCTCCTTTGATTTTGACAGTCGTGGGTTGTTGACCCTGCATGGGAGGGTCAGGGTACCATACTAGGGTGGAATATGACAGGTATTGATGGATGAGGCCCACAAGTCTAGGTTCTCCATCCATCCGGGAGCGAAGAAGATGTACAGAGATCTTTGACCCGATTACTGGTGGCCCTACATGAAGCGGGACGTAGCTTGGTACGTGGAAAGATGTCTGACTTGCAGGAAGGTCAAGACAGAGCACCAGAGGCCTCACGGCAAGATGAAGCCGTTAGACATCCCCGTGTGGAAATGGGAGGACATTACTATGGATTGTATCACTAACCTTCCCAGGACCACACATGGGGTTGATGTCATTTGGGTCATTGTGGATCGATTGACCAAGAGCGCCCACTTTATATTGATCCAGGAGAGTATCTCGACCGAGAAGCTGGCCGAGATTTATGTGTGAGAGGTAGTGACATGACACAAAGTGTCTTCTCGATAGTGTCAAACCAAGATGTCCGTTTTACTTCCAGATTTTGGAAGCGGTTTCACGACGAATCCATTTCAGCACCACTTTCCACCCTTAGACGGACGGAAAATACGAGAGGATGATTAAGACTCTCGAGGACATGCTCCGAGCGTGCGTTTTGGATTTCAGTGGCATTTGGGATATGTATCTTCTATTAGCGGAATTTTCATATTGTTGGATTAATGTCTAAGTCCATAACTATAATGGGTAAGCCTTGACCCGACCCGGCATGCATGGTCCATTTGGGTTGCATGACATCGGAACACTTGGATAGACCTTTTATGTGAAGAAGACATTTGTGACATATTAATATATTATAAGTTCTAATATATTAAGAAATCATGTTATTTAATTAGTATTGATTAAGAATTAATTTGGACTTAATTTAGTGCTGAAAAGAGACTAATTAAATATATGGGGATTGATAGTGTAAATCATTCATTATTATATATATGGGCTTATGATCCATGATTCCTTATGTTGGGGTTAACCCATGTGGTGGCCCATGGATACTCCATGGAGGTTAAAAACCATGGAGCATAAGGAATGTGTAAAGTCATGGGTTACATGGTGTAACCCTAATGTGCACACTATATAAGGACCCCTTTGGCTCAAGAAATTGGCACTAGTGACACATATATGAGGGCTAGCCGATTTGAGCATGAAGTGTCTTCTTCTGATGGTTATTACAAGTGTTGATGATGTTGTGTGAACCATTTGAGGTGTCACACTTGGGGCACTAGGCTCTCGAGCATCATGAAGTCAAACTACATCAAGAGGTATGTATTGTAACTTGTTATATTACCCAAGTATTAAAAGATTGTATGCTAGATAGGGTAATACCTTGGAATATTCATATTTGCATGTATAATAGAGAAAACATAGATCCAAGGTATTTAGGGTTGCATGTACACTTAAGAGTGTTAGAATGTCCATAACCCAACAGTGGTATCAGAGCCAAGGCTTGTTTTCTTGTTATAATTGCTTAAATTGCTAGAAAATCGAAGATTTGTGCTGTCTAGACAGGGGACTCGACGAGTCCATGAAGGGACTCGACGAGTCCAAGTACAAACCTATCCAACTGGTCGAGTTGGTTCATGCACTCAACGAGTTGGACCCCCTGATATCCTATTTTCGAGTTTTAAAGCTGGAATTGGTTTAGAATCATTACCTTAAGCTGTTTTGGACTTATAAAACCTGTTTTTAAAGTGGTAATGATTATAGTAAACCAATTTCAAGGTTAAAATCAAAATTTTAAGATTTATGTATGTCGATGTAATTTTTGAAATTGTTGATATGGATTGTTCATGCTTATGAGTTTTGGTAGATCATAGGAATTATTTACAAAAGTGTTTGTTAGTTAGTTCTTGATCTAAATGTATTTTAATGGAGTCCATAATTTGTCCTCAAGTTATGGATTAACAAAAGTTTTATGTTTCCTTGATTTATGAGTTAGTTTAGATTAATGAAAAAAATTGTGTTTTAGTTGTTTTCAATCCTAATTAATCTAGAGGTAGTTCATAAAATGTGTTTTTGTAACTTGTCCTCAAGTTACATAAAATGTCACATTTATGAATCTTAAAACTCGTAAAAGTGCCATAGGTTACATAAAAATGAAGAGGCAATTCTTTAAAAGTGTTATTAAAGAATAAGAGGTTACATAAAAAAATGAAGAGTCTTCATTTTAATGAAGTATTAAACTCATAAGTTATGAAATGAAAAGTTTTGAATAGTTTCAAAAACTTGCCCTCAAGTTTTGGAATTTGTAAAGTTTTCCCATGAATACTTTAATTCCAAGTTAGCCCTTAGAATTTTAAAAGTTAAAATTCAACCCTTATACTTTATAATATTATAAGTTAATAATATTTATATATATATGTATAAGAGCAAGTCGTCTTATCATTAGTAGGCCTCATTCACGAAGCCGGTCTATAAAGGGGGTATAAGGTTACTGCCTATAAAATCGCATTTTAATGGGTGTCCACTCTCACCCACCGCTCCCTTGACTGGTGCAGGGTCGTTAGCCGAACAGGTTGGACAAGGACTATAATTCTCCCTTCATTAAAAGTATTAATGATAAATATAAAGTAATTAAAATATTTTTATAATTCCCAATCTTAGTTACTTTAGGAAAATGTGAATAAGGGGCTAATCCATGAAATTACACTTTGCACTTTGTTTAAGTCGGTTAGTGGAGCATGTGTGGTTAACCGGCACACTAACTTTTATTAAACAAGGTAAGCAAAGGGTAACTTAATGTTTATCATAGTATCGATGGAGCGTGTGTGGTTAACCAGCACATCGATTGAGGGATAAACACTTAAGATTACCAAGTAATTTGCATGGTTACTTCACACCTTGTTTTGTGATCCTCGGCATCCCAGTCACAAAACCTGAAGGGCACACTCGAGATTGAAACATTCCATTGAACAGTTCAATGATTCTCAAAAGATCTAGGAGTTTCAAATCCAATTAAAAACCTAATAAATTATTTCATTTTTCATGGTGGAAATTGGTGAATCGTCATTCACCTACCTTCAAATATTCTATAGCTTGGATTACGGAATCCCTCTTCCAAGTTATAAAATATTGTGTTGGGTCCTAGCCTTAATATTTCATATTAGGTGTTATATTAAGGACTTTAAATCAACTATCTTGAATATCTCCCAAAAGATGTCTAGTTTAGACATCTATGATCTTCCCAAATCTCTTGGAACTTCACTTCCTCCACCTCCTCCAGTTATTCTCCCTAACCCACAAGTTCAAGGTCACTCAAGCCCTATTGTCAAGCAAGGTCTATGTGTGATAGCATCTTGGAGATGAAGTCGCATATTGACAAGCCGGGAGAGTTGGGTGTCAAAGTCGTAAGAAAGTCGGATGTTCAATCACTTTCTAAGTCACATAGAGAGTTACCTTTGGGACTACTATGAAATAGACTATGACATGACCCTTAATGATATTTGCTTGGTACTGCTGAATCAACAATGATTTGGAGCTTTGTTAAAGCAAATTTGATTAGTAGATCAACTTTCCAAACCTTCAATGTACATTGACAATGGTTGCATTGGATACCCAGTAAAAGCCTTCTCTTCCTAATGGAAAGGGATTGGCCATAGTCAACTCGGTTGACCAAATGGTAAAGAGAAAGGCTAAGTCTGAGATTGTCTCATGTACCATTCCCAAAGGGTCCATATGGTTCTATTGCCAAAAGGAAATGGCATTGGTTGCGAAATTGCCAAATTTACCTGAAAGATCATAAGGCTGGCTCTACTTCAGGTAAAGTCCACTATCTAACTTGATTAAGTTTCTATTATGAGATTCTTATTACATGATGTGACTGGGTCAACTGTTGATGTTTTAAGAATCAAAGGAAAAAGTGAAGGAAACTTAAAGAAAATGTATGTTGAATTTGACCGCGAAGATGGATTTCTATCGCTTGATTGTAGATCAGATTCTTGAGCTACTCTTAGGAGTTATGATATATTGCTAGGAAATGTAATAACATAGTTTTATTTAAAGTTGCTTGGTAAGGAAAACTTTTTCCGCATTTTATAAATAAATAAAAGTTTGTTTTACTTTATTTTATAGGATCGAACAACAAACTTTGAGGACGAAGTCTAAAATAAGCGGGGGAGACTTGTAGCACATGGTTCCTGGTATGTATTTCATTCAAGTACCTTGCACTTTGGCCGTTGAATCGGCGAGTTGAGGTCCAACTCGTCGAGTCAGAGCGTCTTGGACGCAAAAGTTTAATGACCTACTCAACGAGTCGGCGTCCGGACTCGGCGAGTAGGCGCTATCCGGACAAAACCCTAGTTTAAGGGTTTGCACCCTATTTAAACCACTTATTTAGCCTCCTTTCTGTCCCTAATGCTTCCAGAAGTCCTCATAGAAAACCCTAGCTGTTTTTTAGAAGAACTAAGGCATTTTTGGTGGATCTTGCTAGTTGTGACCATAAGGAGGAAGGTGAAAGGCTTGAGGAAACAAGTAGAGACCAGGGGAACCCAAGTTTGTGCATCACCCACAGTTCATTGGAGGTATAAAGCCGTTATCTTGCTCTTTCATTTAATAGATCCCTTTTTGGGGAGATTTAGGGCTTTTGTAAGCCATTTTTGGTGACCAACCATGATTGCAGGCATGGTTGGGGGTTGAGGCTTCAGAATTAGGTCATTAAGGGAGTTACAAGGCAGTTAGGGGCTGCTTTTGCACCCATGTAAGGTCCCATTCATCATGAGGGCTTATTTTATGTCCTTTAGAGCTCAAAGTCCCATGCATACACGTAAAGTTTGTAACTTTACGTGCTAGAACGATTGAAGGAGCTTAGATCTATCTTTTGGTCAAGAGTTGTATGCTGGAAATCAAAAAATGAGACTTGGACATGCTCGACTCGACGAGTCATTCTTAGGACTCGGCGTGTCCGAGGTGAGACTCCCCTTTTTAGTTAGGGTTTGAAGGAACCCAGTTGAGCGCTAGAAGGGTTTTTAAAGGGTCCAAGGGAGTGACCCAACGTATTGGACTTAGCCTTAGACCTGGAGTTCATGGGACTCGACGAGTGCTAGAATAGACTCGGCGAGTCCAAGGAAATCTCCTTATAGTTGAAGGTGAACTCGACAAGTTGTTCATATAACTCGGTGAGTCAAGGACATGACTTGTTTATCAGATGAAGGTAAACTCGACGAGTTGTTCATACAACTCGGCGAGTCGGATGAAGTTTCATTCGATGTTCATATAGAAGGGGAACTCGTCGAGTCATTGCTAAACTCTACGAGTAGAGTCATGGATAAGGACGGGTAAAGAGTTAAGGACTCGACGAGTTGGCGGCCCAACTTGACGAGTCGGGTCAATTGGAAGTTGAGATTGACTTGGACTTGGTTAGGGGTAAAATAGTAATTTTACCCTAAGAGTAGATATCATATTCTGGCTGAGTGTTTTGTATGGATTATAGTCAGAGGATTACCGAAGCAGCAGTCAGACAGTTGCCAAACAATTTTCCAACAGTCAGCCTTACGAGGTGAGTTACCTTCCAGTAGCGGTGGGTCTAAGGCCACAATGCCGGCACACCAGTAGGAGTCGTATGTTAGGTGATTGTCTTTGTGATATTCACCTAGGATTACCATTACCTGATATGTTTATATGCTAGCATTATATGTGTTTATGTGGTAGTAGTAGGGGGTGAAATAGTCCCCGGTAGTGGGGTGAAATAGACCGACGGGTACATCAAGCACCCCAGAATGGCTTGACCTAAGTAAGTCAGACACCCCAGAATTGTCTGACGGTATATTATGTTATGCTATGTGTTTATGTGGTAGTAGTATGGGTGAAATAGTCCTCGGTAGTCGGGTGAAATAGACCGACGGGTACGTCAAGCACCACAGAATGGCTTGACCTGGGTACGTCAAACACCCCAGAATCGTTTGAACTGGGTAAGTCAGGCGCCCCAAAATTGCCTAACAATATATTGTATGGTATGTGTTACTATGGGAGAACTCACTAAGCTTCGTGCTTACAGTTTTCAGTTTTGTTTCAGGTACCTCTTCAGCGAAGGGGAAGGAGTCGGCGCAGTAGCTGCACATCATACACACACCTCAGATCCCACACTATGAGATTCCTTGGGATTGTACTCTGACATTATCACTATTTTGCGATTTGGGTTTTCAGACATTATACGTAGTTTTATGAGAAGTTATGATTCGACAATATTTTCCTACGAATGTTTAAATTAAATTAATTAATTAAAATGAAATTTTTGGACGTGAAAATTGGGTTGTTACACATTCGGCCAATTTTATAGGAGAATCATAAATAAAAGTTGATACTATATCAACTATGATGAAAAAATATGTTTATATATATAAAGCAAATTTCCGTGGAACATTGTTGAGAAATTAAATTACACGACTCATGATCGTAAATTCTATTTCAAGGCCATTAAAGAAAACTTATTGCTGTAATTTTTCCTCTATGAGTTTTTCTACTAGCAATAACTCGATAAAAAATACTTGTTCACTTAAGAGAAAGTGGGAGAAATAATATTTGTATCGAACACATTAACACTTATGATATGCTAGCGGATCCGATAATGAAAGGTCTACCACCCAATTTTTTGAACATGTCGCCAATATGGGTTAAAAGATAGACCCAATATTATATAATTGTAGCATAGTGCTTTAATGGAAATTTTAATTTTAATTATACAAGTGCTTGATTATTATTCCTCCGCAATATCCAATTTGTCTATATTAATAACTTGCGCACACTTATTTTTTTATGTAGACAAATGTACTGTATTACCACTTAACCCTAACGTCATTTAGCTTAATTTAATCGTAAGTTTTATATGAAGCACCAAAGTATGATCGGTGGGGGTCCCACATCTAAAAACGACACGTTAGGTTGTACTTTTCTACATTGGTGTTAACATAAAACAAGATGAACACAACTTGGCAAAGATAATAAAACATGTATACAAATGGTCACTCGGCCAAGTGGGAGAATGTTGGAAATTAACCAATTAGTGTGGCCTTCGGACTATTTTTAATGTTAATTACATGTTAGTATAATTATATTTTATACCATAACATATGTCGTAATGACAATTCAATCCCTAGACTTAAATATATGTAGTATGATGGATATGACTTTTGTCTATAACTCAAGGGACTTAATTTGTGTGGTTCTATAACTTACCCATAATGTGCATTTATGAGAATTAACACATATATGTGAGCAACCTATTCTAGGGGAAACATGGATCAATCTTATTTCCTTGTTACCCTTCAACCTCTCTTTATAAACACCATCATAATATATGTTACTACCTATACATCAAGAGTATCATTTTAGGGCACCATTATGGGAAGTGAGAAGGAACATAATATGACATGATTATCTTCAACTCCATTGGAGTTATCATTCTTTACAAGTAAGTATTCTTCATCTTTGATTTCATGTTTTTCAAATAATTTAGAAATTGATTTTGGATTAAATCTACAATTTGTTATTATATTTTATATGTGTATGATGTCCATAAACTAGCCATGGACCATTATGTTTGTTGTATGTGTTGTTTTGTTAAAAATGGTTGTTATATCTATTTATTCATATGGTATGTAATAATTAAATATATTACATTTCTTCATTTATTTTTATAAGTAATAGATTAGTTTTTTAAAAATAATTTATTTATACTAAAATGTAACAAGAAATGAAGATGGGGCAATTTTTTGAAGACCAAAAGGTAATTTTCGCATCTTTGAAGTGCGCAAGGGAATTTGCGACACTTTCTGAAAATTATTGCTAAATGTGTCGCTATTAATAGTTTCCACAAGAGCTGTTGGTCCTAATGCAACACTTTTTGCAACCTTTTCTTAGAAATGTTGCATGTTGCTGAATTATTTACCTTTCAAGAAGATTTTCAACTTTTGCAAGCAATGAATATTTTCTCAAGTGAGAGCTTCAACAAAAACATTACTAGAAGATTTTTTTCCCGTCAACTATACCTTTAGGAATGGACTTGGCATTTTGTGTTGGCTTACAAAATGCCACTAGACTTGGTTGGTTTATGCACATATATTTTTAATGCATCATTGTGATGTTTATTTTACATTGTTGTTTGATGTATGAAAATGGTTTTACATGTTAAATAGTATTTTATCATAAAATAATATCACTTGGAGTTTGAGAAATAAATATTTAAAATGTAACATAAGATGTTTCTAAATGTTTATTCCCTAAAAACATTTTAACTGGTAAAATCGAGTTTTTTTATAAAAAATAATAGTAAAACTTTTGAATAGCCAACATTAAAATATTTGAAATGGTCTTTAAAGGTGTTTAAACATTATCTAATGTCACACCCCCAAACCAAGGATGACGGAAACGTCCGGGGGTGGAGGACTTCATGTATAGTATCACAACAACGAGTATAATAGTGCTCAAAGTAAATGCAACCAATCATATATATCTATTCGAAAGAGTTACATCATTGTATGAATTACATGTTCTAAATCAATTACAATATGTAGACAATAAGTATGAAATGTTTGACGCCTTAACGTCCCATCCTCAAAAGCACTTGGTTACCTGTTTATTGATTTCCTGAGAATACAAGTAGTTTTGAAAAAAATGTCAACACAAAGGTTGGTGAGTTCATAAGAGATTTTGTTGGAGAAGTAAACCGTTTTCCTTGTAAAAGCGATAGAATATGTATCCAGAAAATCCGATATTTTCTTTATAAGAGTTATGTAATGTAGTCTTATAACCGAAGACCAAAATGTATAAGTAACCTCTCTTACTAATAGAAAATGATATGTGTTTAAATTGACATAAACGCGCTTGAATTAAATGAAATTCCCGTAAATTCTTATGTTTGTTAATACTTTATGTATATGTAGTCCTAAATCCCAGGACCAAGAAAATAACAAGTATTGTCCATACTTAAAGATATAAATGTGGTTTCAAATGATGTGTAGTCATAAATACCAAAACCGAAAGTGTACAGTAATATCTGTACTTATTGAGATAAAAAGTGATTTTAAAATCGACATAAAACCCATTTAAGTTTTATAAAAATCCCGTAAACTTTATGTATTGTTATATCCCTATGTGAGTCGCTATAATCATACTATGACTAAATGAACCTGCCACGACGTTTCTCAGGCGTCGTAAAACTGAAATGACATTTGTCACCCGTAGACCTGCAGGTCCCACTGTAGCTAGCAGCAAGGTGTGGGGTGTCAAACCCAATATAGATCTATACACAACTATCACGTTCTCCCTCTAGGAGACTCTGATTATAACTAACAGGAATTATATCCCGCACTCGGACGTACGGAAAGAGATTGTCTCATAATTTAGGTTAACAAGTTTACGAGTAGTGTGCGTGAGTGTAAAACCTTTCTGTATGAATGTACCCTTTTTGTACGAGTGTGTTATGTGATGTATCATAAACTATACCTATTATAGTTTTTATCCAAAATGTTTGTAATATATAAGAACTCTTTTATGAAAAGCGTTAGTGTTATGAAATCCATTAAACTATGCTTATTATAGCTTATATACGTGTTCTAAATGAATGAATAATCTTATCATGAATGACTTATTTTCAGTTTATGATGATAAAATTTACAAAGAAACACATTCAATACTTAGAATTTATTATTATACACTTTGCTCAACATAATACAAAGTGTTATGAAAATTATATGATGTTAACTAAATTAGACCTTCCTGCACTGTTTTAGAAAAGCCATAGAAAAATCACACGAAGTCGAAAACTAAATCCGTAACTTCTAGGAGTTCCCAAAATGTGTCTAGTTTACTCATAATTTTTATCATGATTTTTAATGATCTCTAACTTGGGTGAAAAGGTCGATAATCACAGACTGGTCCGGATTGGTGTTTGAAATGATAGGCAGTTTTGTAAAATTCACCATAAATTGTAGAAAAATCGTATGGAGATGTGCAAGTATTCATTTTAAAGATAAGAACTTGAACTACTTGCACCTAAAACAGTTTTGAAAACAAAAATGTTTAAGTCGTCCAAAACAGTCCGTGAATGGAGTTGAATGTTTCTGATGAAGGCTATTAGAAAAGTTTAGTTATGTTCTTGGTGTTTTAACTTGTATTCCCCCCCCCCCCCCCCTAAAAACTTGAGAAAACATGAAAATGTAGGGGTATGAACTCACCTTGAGTGATTTCAGTAGGTAAGTGTTGAGGAAGAGAAGCGTAGACTTCCGTTTTTGGGCTGTTTTCGCCAAATTCGAGGGTCGGGATGCCCCGAATGATTATAGACAGTTGGGAGAGATTTTGAGAGAGATTTGAGAGAGATTCCACATACTTAGAGAGATTTGGGAGAAATTTGACATTCTTGGAGAGATTTCTCATTCAGAGAGAGATTTGGGAGAGATTTCACATACTTAGAGAGATTTGGGAGAGATTTCACATTCTTAGAGAGATTTGGGAGAGATTTGACATTCTTGGAGAGATTTCTCATACAAAGAGAGATTTGGGAGAGATTTCACATACTTAGAGAGATTTGGGAGAGATATCACATTCTTGGAGAGATTTCTCATTCAAAGAGAGATTTGACATTCTTGGAGATATTTCTCATTCAGAGAGAGATTTGGGAGAGATTTCACATACTTAGAGAGATTTGGGAGAGATTTCACATTCTTAGAGAGATTTGGGAGAGATTTGACATTCTTGGAGAGATTTCTCATACAGAGAGAGATTTGGGAGAGATTTCACATACTTAGAGAGATTTGGTAGAGATTTCACATTCTTAGAGAGATTTGGGAGAGATTTGACATTCTTGGAGAGATTTCTCATACAGAGAGAGATTTGGGAGAGATTTCACATACTTAGAGAGATTTGGGAGAGATTTCACATTCTTGGAGAGATTTCTCATTCAGAGAGAGATTTGGGAGAGATTTCACATACTTAGAGAGATTTGGGAGAGATTTGACATTCTTGGAGAGATTTCTCATACAGAGAGAGATTTTCGATAAGAAGAGATGGAGTGAAAACGATTGAGAGCGGTTTCGTGTGTGACGAATGTGAGTGTCCGGCTTCGCAGTGTAGGGTCCGTAAACCCCGTTAAGCCTTGTTTAAGGATCTTGCATACTCCCGATGAGTATGCAACATTGTTTTATCGGTTTGGCTCGCCACGTACCACCGTTTTAGGTTAAAGAGATCTAGATGTACGCACTTTTCGATTTATGATCTTTCATTAGAATAGAGAGTTGTTTAGAAATTACATAACGTAAACTCTTAGTACCTACGGGCAATTGAGTTGACCGGTTTGACTTGTTGACTTTAGTTGACTTTGATTTGACCGAAATTTGACGGTTGTCACATTTAAACTCCATGTCTTTCTAATAAATAAGATTATATTAAAAATACTAAAAATCAGTGTATAACGTTATAACGACAAATAATAATATAAGTGATTATTTTTACGCTGAAACTTACTATATGATATTAGTTTCTTTAAACATAACACAACATGTTGATGTTATATTTTATGCATGCCAAATAAAATTTAAAAACATAATTATCATCTCCCAAGTTTTGGTTTATCAAAATATGACTTTTATCATAAGATATACAAAATTGAGTTTATTAAATAAAATGAATTTTATTCTACAAATTCATCAAATCATAAGATTTTGATTATTAAAAGGAGATTGAAAATAGTGATTTTAGAACTCATCCAAAACTCCAAGTCTTAAGTATAAAATGAAATTTTATTAAACACTATAACTAGTTCTTAAGCGTTTTACGGCTAAACTTTAATATCGGGTTTTAGTTTATAATTGATCGCAGCTAATGATAAATAAAATGAAGATTTATTTACGTAAAGGACCTTATAACAAGTGATATGATTTTTACAAAAAGGTGCATGATTTGTTGGATGCATGTAATATTCATGAGACCAAGTTTTTATAACTATATCTATAAAACATATATAAAACCCTTTCTTAAAAATGCAAGTGCTTGTCGTACTTTTGAAGAACACTTGGGCATCATTTGTATGGTCTTAGTGGGCAATGGGTCACCTAACCACTAGGATTGTCTTATGTTGTGTGGGATGGTTTTGTATATTCTAGTGACATAAGGGTCACCTAGTCACTAGTTAGTTCCAATGCTACAAGTTGTTTCAAGTAGGAACACATGATCAAAATCTTGTGTGATAAAGGTTACCTAAGCATGAGAGGTTCAAGGCTTAGATGGGATCAAACATGCCAAGATAAGCAATAGTTGTTTGGGATCCCATTATCTAGGAATTACATATTTTATGTAATTGGTAATCGCTACCTACCCAGTTTGATTAAGTTGATGAGATAAAGGTCACCTAACCATTTACTTGTTTCCTTACTTGGATCCAAGACTTTAATAAATTAATGATTTATAAACCGGAGCATATTTGGGGCTCAAACACAACTCACGAAACGGAACAAAGAACACTTGAATCAAAAGACAAGAAGAAGTAACGAAAAAGGATAGATTTGAAGTCCAAACTAGACCTATAGTTTGAATATTCGGTGAAAACAAATCAAGACCTATTGGTTTGAATTTGAGATCAACATCAACAGGCGCGTCCCAACGAAGACCAGATTTGAATCGTATGCAACAATTCGATAAGATGAACACAAGTTCTAATGTTTATAGACTTCAATCAACTCTGCGTACAAATGATCACCCAAATGGCTTTATATAGCCTTACTAGTGTAACTGAATAACAATGAAAAAACACCTAATTATTATGCAAATTAATGGCTTATTTAACACATTAAAGATTTATTAAAAGGAATATCTTTCAAGCAGATTTGAACCTTCTGGATGTCTTTTCAGCTTCCGAGGACTTCAAGTTTTGAGGCGACTCTTAGTCATTCGAGGCCTCACATTCGCATCCCAACTCCTCGATCTGGACATCGCTTTCGCATCCTCTTCGCATCCAAGCTTCCGTTCGTACCCAGTCCCTCGTTCACATCAAGGCTCTCATTGATAATGATCTATAATGTGAACAACTTCACAGTGAAACATCTCCAATAAATGCAACTAGGTGCAATCGATCGCATCCAGTCGCAATGGATCGCAACCATCAGTCAAGCACTCTTCACAACCATCAATAGTCCAAATAGGTGTACATTTAGTAGATAAATCAGGATCACTTTCTATACACAAACCTAAGCTGAAGTGACTTGCATGACCATCTTCCAAATTTGCATTAGAAACAATAAAATGTATTTACTTTTAAAGACTTAATATTGAAAATACTAAATGAAATTTTGTTAAATTCTATAAATAATTGTTAAAACTCTTACGCTTTGTAAAACCTTTCTCTTGTTGAGTTTCCAGAGATAATAACATTTGATGCTTATAATTTCTATAACTGGTATAATACCTTGAGGTTCTTCCATAAGGATAAATATAAATTATATATATTGAGGACCGCTCTTGACATAGTCGAAAAAATCTTCGATTCCTAAGTTTGCAAACCACTTTGGGATTTCATCCGAGAATGCCACATTTGTCGATTGAATGATGATGGTAGAGTCAGTACCATGAGGACCTTTGATGATGTTAGTGTTGGGGGTAAACTCGTACAAGGGCTTTGACATGGATAAAGATTTGAGGGAGATGACAATTTGGAGTCTTTTGAGAGTGAGAGAGAGAGGGGAAAGAGAGAGAGAGAGAGGATTAACTGCTTGGATTGCTCGTAAAGTGACCTAGGATGAAGATGTCCCAATATATAACCAAAAATTTTCTTCATTTTGACGTAATCATGAGTGATGATACATGCGTCGTAAAAATCTCAGATCTCAAGATAATGATGAATCTTTTTAGACGTTATCCAAAAATTTACCGTTGAGACAAGGAAGTTATATCAGTGAGACAAATCATCAGCAACAATGAGCATTAGCTCAAGCGATCAGTGAGTGAGTGATGATGATCTTGTAGTTGGTTTGTGATGTCTCCTAATAGTGTGGGTTAAAACTGTTGTATTAGGTGTCTAAGCTCATAACTATAATTGGTATGTACTTGACCCGATAATAGCATGGTCCATTTTGGGTTGCATTCACCATAACAATTTGATAGGATCAATATTTGAGAAAGAGATTATTTGTGATTTATTAATTTAGAAATCATATTATTTCATTAGTATTGATAAAAAAATAATTTGGGGTTAATTTAGTGATGAAAAGAGATTGATTAAATTAACGGGGACTGATTATGTAAATCAGTGATACATATGGTTTCAGCTAAATGATCCATGATTGATTTGTGATGGACTAAGCTTATGAGATAGTCCATGAAGTGTTAGTCCAAATCAATTGTTGGATCATAAGCCTAAGTGTAAGAATTAGGGTTTACAAAAGACTCTTGGAATTCTACACTATATATGTATCCTATAAGCCCCTAAAATCGGACAAAGAGTATTCTAAGCGGATATAGACGATTTTTGGTGCTCCAAGCTCTCTCTTATTGTCATCTAATTATGATCGTGTTTCACGAAACATTTGATGCATCACACTTGAGGTGCTAAGTTCTTGAAAGGCCAAATTCTACAAACTACAACAAGAGGTAATCATGTAACTAGTTTTTATGATTCAAATATCAAATTTGTATGCTAGTTAGGCTTCATGCTTTGAAAAAAGAATATTTCATGTATAACTAGAGAAAACTTAGATCCAAAGCATTAGGGTTGTATGTGCACCATATGGATGTTATAGTTCTCAAAACCCATCAGCGGTATCAGAGACATGGATGTTTTTTGTTATATTGATGCATTGGTTAATTGTTCAAAGTTAAAAAATTGGAAAATTGATGTCTGAACAATGGACTCGATGAGTCCCATGAGTGGACTCGAAGAGTTGGGTCATTTGGTGATGAACTCCATGAGTCTAATATCCGACTCGACAAGTTGGATCACCTGTTTGTAGTTTTTCGAGTTTTTTTGGAAAGAATTGGATTAACATCATTGCCTTAAACAATTTTGTATCATAAAATCTGGTTTTTCTAATATGGTGGTGATTATCCTCATCTAATTAAAAGATAAATTGTCAAATTATAAAATAAATACTAAATTATATGATGAACTGATTATTTATATTATTTGATTTGAATTGTCTTGCTATATGAATTTGATTAGGTCAAACTGGTACAAAATAAAGTTATATGATTATTTTATTAGTTTAAATTTGATCTAAATATTTTAAAGGGAGTTACAAAACTTGTCATCAAGTATTGGAATTCAAAAAGTCTTGAAGAGTTACAAAACTTGCCAGCAAGTTTTGGAATCCAAAATGTTTTGAAGAGTTTCAAAACTTGCCCTCAAGTTTTGGAATTTAAGATTTAATTAAAAGTATTAATTTTGAATTATTAAATTCTAAAACCTTTGTAATTTGAAAAAGTCTCATTAGTGCACCTCTTGGTTTTATAACTTAAAATTTAATTAAAAAAGCTTTAATTGTGAAATCTTAAATGTAGAACCTTGATGTTTTGCATAGTTCAAATTACACCCTTATGGAGTTTATTAAATTAATTAAATTTTTAATTAAAAGAGAAAATTAATAAATGCATAATAATATGGTTTAAATTTAACTAAGTTAAAATTCTAATTTATAGGTTAAACCACCTAGTATTTTAAATTTATAAAATACACCCTTATACTATATAACATTAAAAGTTTAATATATTATATATGTATAAGTTAAAAGTCAGTCTTACTATTAGTAGGCCTCATTCACAAAGCTGGTCTATAAGGGGTGTTTAAGGAAGTGACATGTAAAATGAATGTCATTGGGTGTCCATTCTTACCCACCACACTCTTGACTAGTGGATGGTCGTTAGCCAAATGGGTTTGATAGGACATTTAAATCCTCATTAAAAGTATAATGAAATATAAAGTAACTAAATGTTTTATAAATTCCCAATCTTAGTTACTTAGGAAAAATATGAATTTGATACTAATCCATGAAATTGCACATTACACCTTACTGGTCATTAGTAGAGCGTGTGTGGTTAAACGGCACACTAATCTAGGACTAAGGAAGGATGGCAATGGGTAGCTCGTAGGTTATCATAGATCAATGGATCATGTGTGGTTAACTGAGACATTAATTAGGTGATAAATGACTTCGAGAGTACCAAGCTAATTTGCATGGTTATTCACACCTTGTTTGTGATCCTCGGTATCCCAGTCACAAACTTGAAGGGCATAGTCGAGATTAAACATGCCATTCAAAAGTTCAATGAATCTCAAAAAATCTAGGAATTTCATTTAAAACCTAATTTGTTTAAAAGTTTCATTTTCGTGGTGGAATTGGTAAATCATCATTAACCTACCGACAAATAGTTTATAATTGGATTACGGCATCCCTCTTCCGAATTGTGAATTATTGTATTGGGCCTTAGCCTTAATATTTTGTTTGGGTGTTATATTAAGGACTTAATCAACTAACTTGAATTTCTCCTTTTGTAGATGTCTAGTTTTCACAACTATGGTCTTCCCGGATCTTTTGGAAAAAGCTTTCCTCATAAGGATGATGTTCCACATTTTGATCAAGGAACTGGAAATCATACTTCACTTCTTCCACCTCCTCCAATAATTCTCCCTGACCCACATGTTCATCGACTTGAAAATTTCAAGGTCACTCAAGCCCTATTGGCGAGAAGACACGAAGATGGAAAGTTTGTATATGCTCACATCTTGGAGATGAAGTTGCATATTGACAAGCTAGGAATGTTGGGTGTCGTTTTCTTGAAGAAGTTGGATGTTGACTTGGCTCTTCAGTCATTTCCCGAGTCGTATGGTCAATTTGTTAAAGACTACTATATGGTAGATCACGACGTGACCCTTATTGATCTTACATATTTGCAAAATGCTACTGAATCAGCAATGATTTGGCACACTAGTTAAGCGAATTTGATTGGAAGATCTACATCCCAAATTGCCATGGACATAGTCAATGACATAGACATCCCAGAAATGATTCCTTCTCCTAAGGGAAAGGAATTAGCCATGGCCAAAAGATTTGACCATAAGAGAAAATCCAGTTCTGAGATAGTTTCGTGTGCGAATGCCAAATAGTCCACTAATTTCTATTGCCATTTACAGGGACATTAAAAGCAAATCTGCCCTGACTACCTGAGAGATCTAAGAGAGGGTAAAATCAAATTGTAAGGTTCTACTTCAGCTAAGTCCATTATCTAACTCTATTAAGTTCCTATTTATAGATTCTTAATACATTATGTGATAAGATTGCATTTTGATGTTCTGTAGGATCGAAAGGAAGCTTAAAGGAAGAGTAGGCTGAGTCTGGTCGCGAAGAGATGGATTTCGATCACATGGTTCGATGATCAGATTTTTGAGCTGATGTTTAGGAGTTATGATAGATTGCTTAAGAGTATTTAGAAACATAGCTTTCATATGTATTTTCATTGTAAGGACAAGTTTTCCACATTTTATAAATAAAGAAAAATTTGATTTGATTTTATTTTCTATTTCCTTGCAATGACATTTGTGAAAATTGTTGTTTGTATGTTTCTATTAACAACAATATTGAAAATGGTTTGATTGTTAGTTATATCGATTGTGGTAGTGTCGTAATTTTCTAAGTAAGGAAAGATTTTCATCACCCGAGTTTCAATTGGACAGAAACTTGGAATCATGTGATTTGAATCATACGATGTATGAAGATCTTGGTACTTGGGAAAATTGAGACTATTTCCTTGTTCGCATATGTATGTGAGTCAAGTGAAGGACTAAAGGATCTAGTACACTTTGATGCGTACAAGTCATATCCACCATAAAGAATGATAAAGGATATTTGTCATAATTTACTAAAAGTTTAGTAAATATGGTTATACTTACAAGATTAAGTGTAATTCTAATACCTTGAATAGTTTCAAAGTATAGGAGAACGAATAAGAAGAATCAATTAGGTACAAAGATAAAAGTTTTCTCCAATCTGAAAGGAAATGAGAATATTTTAGTATCGTGTTTTATGATCATCCTAATGGTTATGGAACCATGTCTCAATTGATCATCAAAGTACACCTTAGTGCATTTATATGACTAAGAAGAGGTATTGGAAATTGTTGAAATGGTTAAATCAAGAAGGCGAGACATACTGTCACAACCCCCAAACCAAGGATGGCGAAAACGTCTAGGGGTGGAGGACTTCATGTATAGTATCACAACAACATGTATCATAGTGATCAAAGCAATACAACTAATCATAAATATAATTGAAAAAGATATTACATGGTTGCAAGTGTTACATATTTCAATGATTGATTACAACATGATAATAAAATAGTTGCTCAACGCCGAAGCGTTCCATCCTCAAAAGCTTGTGGTTACTTGATTTCGTTGATTTCCTGAGAATACAAGTATTTTTGAAAGAAAGGTGTCAACAATTAAGTTGGTTAGTTCATAAGCTTTTAACTGTGATGCTAAAATCCTTTTCTATGTAAAAGTGATGTTTGTTCAAGAAAAATCCAATATTTCCCTTATAAAATGTATTGTAGTCTTAAAATTCAAGACCGAAATGTACAAGTATTTTCCCATACTTAAAGAACTCTTATACAAATTTAAATGAACCTGAACTCATTAAATTTTAAAAGTAAGAACCTGTAAATCTTATGTTTTGTTAATACCCCATGTGAGTTATTATAACCATACTATGACCTGTCGGCCTCGTAATACGACGTTCTGCAGGCGTCGCCAGTTAAATGGCACTTGTCATCACAGACATGCCGGTCTAGCTGTTTCATGAAGCTCAGGTGCAGGTTTGTCAGACCCAATATAGATCTATACACAACTATCACGTTCTCCCTATATGAGACTCTGGTTATAATTTACAAGGCTTTTGACTTTGTTACCTTGGAGGTAACACGAAGCGAAATATCTCACAAATTTATTCATTAACAAATTTATGTGAACTGAACTGAAAACCCCTTTTTGTATAAACCCGTACTTTGTATTCGTACACCATTTATATGAACTGAAAACCTCTTTTTGTATAAACCCGTACTTTGTATTCGTACACCATTTATATGAACTGAAAACCTCTTTTTGTATAAACTCGTACTTTGTAGTCGTACACCATTTATATGAACTGAAAACCTTTGGTAATGAGTTTGAAATGTAATTGAAACATAAAATATACCTATTATAGTTTATCATGACTGGTTGTAATGTATATGAAACATAAACTATACCTATTATAGTTTATCCAAAACGTTTGTAATGCAAATGAATCTCGTTTTATGTGAGTCGAATGTATAGCAAAAACATAACTATGTTTATCATGCATTATCTTGTATTGTTTGTAATGACAATGGACTCTTACAAATCAGTAACTATTTTCTTTTATATAATTATACCACAACGGAAAACATAGATAAAATATGAAATCATCAAAGATTAACAATTTGCTCAACATGTTACAAAGTGTGATGAAAGTTGTAAGCTGTCAACTTGTTTTTAACAATTCTGCACTTTTTGGAAAAACCACAGAACAGCCATACGAAGTCAAAAACTGAATCCGTAAACTCTGGGAGTTTAGAAAATTTGTCTAGTTTGTTCATAAATTTTATCATGATTTTTTATGTCTCTAACTTGTGTGAAAATGTCCATAATGACAGACTGGTCCGAATTCGTAGCTACAGTGATAGGCAGTTTTGTAAAAATTGTCATAAATTGTAGAAAAATCATATGAACATGTGCAAGTAGTCATTTTAAAGGTATAAACCTAATATATTTACATCTAATACATTTTTGAAAATTAAAATGTTTAAGTTGACCAAAATAGTCTGTGAATGGAGTTAAACGTTTCTGATGAAAGCTGTTGGATGAGTTTAGTTATGTTCTTGGTGTTTTAACTTGTATCCCCCCCCCCCCCCTTAAAACTTAAGAAAACATGAAAATGTAGAGGTATGAACTCACCTTGTGTGATTTCAGTGGATGGATGTTGAAGAAAGGAAGTATTCAACTCATGAACACTTAGAATGTTGCTAGAAGATTCGAAGATCTAAGACAAATATGATGGAGTTTGTGTAAGGGATCTATGATTCGAGTTAAAAGGAAGTATAATAATCATATGAAAGATGATTATACTTACCAAATGAAGAATAAAAGTCTTGTAAAAGGCCTTGGAAAAATCGGAATTGGAAGAGAGAAGTTGAGAGAAAAGTGTTTGCTCTTTGGGTGGAAATGAGAGAAATGAGTGAGAATGAGGAGAGAGGGTGAGTTTTCCAGCTCTTAGAACGTGAGTATGGCTGGGAAATCAGTGGGGAAGGAATATGAAGTGAAAACGGGCCTAAAACAAAGTCGTAGTCGAAAGCCGGGCAAAAAGAGCATTACAGCGAGGCTTCTCGAATTGGGCTGGAGGTTCGGTCCTTAGCAGCTTGGACTCGAAGGCGAAGTGGGAGAAAGGGGTAAGAGGAGAAGGTCTGTGCGAGGTTCGGGTCCAAGAGGACCTTCGAGTTCGGTCCTTGAAAGGCTCGGTCCGAAAGGGTTTCGGTTTGGTCCTAAGGATTTCGGTCCGAGAGGCTTCGACTCTTCCAACTTCGGGTTCAGTTCAAGCATTTCGGTTCTTAACAGGTTCGGTCCCTATAGGAGACCTTCAGCCCTAAGAGGGTTCGCTCCCTAAGGGGTGGTTTCGGTTCCTTTAGGTTGTTTTACCCATTTTTTACCCCGTTTTGAGCAATTTTTGACCCGGTTAAGGGTCGGGATGACCCAAATAATTTCAAAAAGTTATAGGAACTTTTTGTGAGAGATTTGGGAGAGATTTTTAATAGGGAGAGATAGAGTGGAAGAGATTGGGAGAGACTTCTTTTGTGACCTTTTTGAGTGCTTGGCTCCGCAATGCAAGGTCTGTAAGCCCCGTTAAGCCATGTTTAAGGATCTTACACACTCCCGATGAGTATGCAACATTGTTTTATCGGTTTGGTTCGTTACTTACCATAGTTTTATGTTAATGAAATCCAGATATACGAACTTTTCAATTGATGATTTCTCATTAGCATAGCGAGTTGTATAGTAATTACATAACGTAAACCCTAGTTATGCAAGGGTTAGTTGAGTTGACCGGTTTGACTTGTTGACTTTGACTTGACCAAAATTTGACGGTTGTCACATCATCCCCCCGTTAGAAAGAATTTCGTCCCAAAATTTGCATTTTGACTGGGATTTCAATAGTTCGGGAAGAGATGTGGGTATTTTTGTTTCATTTGATCCTCGCATTCCAAGGTGAACTCGGGTCCTCGTATAATGTTCCAACGAACCTTCATGATGGGAATACAACTTTGTTTTGTTAATTTGATCTTCCTATCCTTGATTTCAACTGGTTCTTCCACGAAGTGGAGACTCTCATTAACTTCAATTTTGTCGAGGGGTATCACGAGAGTCTCGTAGGACAGATACTTCCTGAGGTTCGATACGTGAAAGGTAGGATGTACTTGATTTAGTTCTTGTGCTAATCGGAGTTTGTACGCCCCTGGGCCAAACCTGGCAAGGATTTCGAATGGTTCGATGCATCTTGGGTTTAGTTTTCCACGCTTTACCGAAGTCAGTCACCCAAGCTATTAACATGACGCCCAAGGTTTGAACTGTCCCTTCTGTTATGACTGTCAGTTTGCTGGTGGTAGTCCATACTCAAGTCTAGCCTAGTTCCCTGTAAGGGTTGCTAGAGTCGTGAAATGAATTTACTATCTCTGTCAGAGATAATGGTTATTGACAGACCATGCAGTCATAAAATCTCTTTGATGTACGTTCTAGTCGATTTCTCCATCTTGCTGGTTCCTTTGATTCGTAGGAAGTGCGCGAATATGGTCAACTTATCAACCATTACCCAAAAGGTATCGAGACTACCCTTTAACTTGGATAATTTGGTTATGAAGTTCATGGCTATCCGCTTCCACTTCCTTTCGGTTATCATTGGTTGTTTATAGGAAACTTGAAGACTTTTGTTGTTCTACCTTGACCTTGGGACAAGTCCGATACTTGCCCATATGTGCAGCGATGTCAGCTTTCCTATTCGTCTACTAATGTTACTTTTTGAGGTCCAGACGCATCTTGTCCGAGCCTGGATGAAGGGAGTAGCGAGTTTTCCTGTGCTTCATTCGTGATATTAATTCTGAATCCATCAACCTCAGTGTACAGATTCGGTTCATGAGATAACTTGCCCCGCCGCTCTCGCCTTTTAGGTTCTTATGATTGGTAATGAATGTACATCTTGTGTCGTAGAGATGGTGTCTCTAGATCTCTAGGGCGAGTACTGCCGCTCCTAGTTTGAGGTTATTCGTGACCTAGCCGACCCTGTACGTCTTTAGCTGTCTTAAGTCATAAGTAATAACTTCTCCTCGGAGCATTGCATAGGGCCTGCTATAGTGTTTCTCGTTTGTCGGTTAGATCGGTGGGGAGCATATGGGTTCAATTTACGAGACTAGATTAATTCAAATGGTAGAACATCCACTCGCACCCCTGGGCAGCCTTGTCCCGAAGCTCCTGGTAGGACTCGTACCTGGTCCATCTATCTTTTACTTGCGCATAAGGGTTGTATGTAATTAGGGTTGGTAAGACAGTTGGATGGGTGACTCTGCCCCAAGTCCACAACCAGACAAGGAACAGGAAATAGGGCGGAAGCACACATCCAATGTCCATAGAATCTTAATTATATATTATCCTCGCATATACACTTAGTAGTGATAGACTAACCGTCTTTGTCCCAAGCTTCCATGCTTGATCTTTACCAGATATACGAGTGATATCCTCGAAGGGTTTACTAGGAATAAGTTAAAATGGTTACAGAAGGTATAACACACCTCTAGAGAGTGCTTCGGGGTTTTGCGACGAAGGATAACCCGAGGGTCAGAATCTGATTTAAGTTTATGAGAGACGAGGGTTTCGATATTCAACTGGTTAAGTGGAGGGTCTTCTCGTAACATATGCAATTGATGAGGAGATGACCCAACCAATCCATATCGAATGATGACACCGGATTTTCTTGATGACACATGTATCAAGTCGTATCCGTAATAGGTATTCATTAGAGTGGTAGTGCATCATGTATTTCTTTTTAGTATTTTTCCATTTTGATTGATCTTATTGTTACTGTAAATGATTTATACCACCGTAGCTAGTGCTGGTAGTATGTGTGTTCTAATAGCTTGTAATGATACCTTATATTGTGAACCCCGGCCGATAATTCCGTGATCGATCGGTATACGCAAGTCGTATGTCATTCGTCATTGTTGAAGTCGATGGGTGAATGGCTCTATCTGATTACCACCACTAGACATGGAACATGAATTTGGACGGAATTATTCGCTTTAATTCTGTAGTATTTTGATTATAACTAGTCCTGATGTATACATCAATTCATCACAGCTCACCGGTAATGACCCTAAGGTCATATATGAGTGTCTTTGATTTGATTTGAATGAGAGAATGTTTTAACTACTTTTTGAGAGACGGAAATTTTAGCAAACATACCAATTCATTACAAACAGATGGTTCTTAAACATTTTTGTTTGTTAGAAACACTACAAAAGTCCTAATAAGATTCCATGTTGCTCCTGTTGGTTTGTTTATCACACTCCTCCTGCTTCGCCGTCATTCTTCTCAGTCGGACAGTCTCTCTTGAAGTGTCCCATCTCACCGCATAGATGGCATACTGGATTTTCATCAGTGTTGGTGTTTGAGGCGATGAGTCGGGTCCGGGTTCTGCAGGAGCGGGAAGTGTGTCCATTCTTATTGCAGTTTTTACAGTGCAATACCCGACAAGCCCCATTATGGTGGTAGCTACACTTGTCACACTTTGGAAGTTTCCCAATATACTGCCTAGCTAGTGCTTGAGTGATAGGTGTTGTAGCAAAGGCCGAGGCATGTGTCATGATTGTTGTTGTAATGGAAGAGGTGGCCATGGGTTGTTGTCTTTTAGCGAATCTTTGAGATAAGTTGTGTTCCTTTTGTTCCAAAAATTTCGTTTCTTGCTCTTAGGTTTGTGGCCTTAGGCGCCTTCGTTGGTGGACACCCGCTGGTGTTCTTGACTATTACTGTAGCTAGTATTACCGACACCGCCTTCACCCCTACTGTCGTTGTTAGCATTAGTTGTGCCATGACGGCTGTCACGGATGTCGTTACTGCAGCTTGAAAGGTAGCAGAGTCTATTTGCAGGGTTGGCGCCTTGCTAATTGGTTGGTTGTCTCTTGGTGAAGACATAGTTCTGTTTCATGATGAAAAACAACTTCGTAAGTGGGGATGATTATCTCAAGTGCATTCTTATGATTTATATTCACATATATAAATTTTGCACATTGTTGTATTATTCCTAGTGTTTTTGCTAAACACTCCTGAGATGGAGTTACAGAAATGGGTAAAAGTTGGTTTTGTACGAATGTTAAGTTTACCCATCCTAGTTACTAACTTTCCCCAAACATTCTTAATTGCGGAGTTCTGATGGGATCCGGTGCATTAATGCTGGTATGATCGCACCCTATCGGTCTATGAAGATGTCACCTTTCAACCAAAATGTTTAAAGGTAAAACGATAATGAGTCATTAGAAGGGCTATGTGTCACAAATTATTTAACTAAATTTATCTTAGTTATAAGTGTATTGTATTTCAATTTTTTTATGGTGTTCTAAAAGCAATTCCTACTGAGAGTTCATAATAAACTCATGTACTTTACTAGTTTTGTATCCAAGTGAAACCTTGTAATGTGATCCAAGCTAAGTCCTTCTTACGACCACTTGATGTATGCTTAGTTGTATGAGTAAGACTTGATAGCCCTTCAATTCTAATGGGTCTGCCGTAAGCCCATTTTGTTACGGTGATTCTAGAAATTTTGGTTTCAGAGAAAGTTTTGACCACGATGCAGGTCTATACCACATCATTGTAAGGAAACATTTTGACAACAATTAAATCCCCCGATTAGTATGACCACTTAAATTGTAGGGTTGAGCTTACATATAGAATAGAGTAGCACCCTTGCATACTCCCGTACCTAATCTACAAGGTCTTGTGAGTAGTATGAACCCTACTCATGACGATTCGTCCCCTGTGATGCCTAAGACAAAGTCAATGCACCTTGCAATTCTGCTAGTCGACGCTTGTCTGCGACCATTCTCTCTGCGAATGTCAGGTGCATATCCTGACGCTCTCTTGCCTTCGCCCGAGTGGCGATAAAGTCCTTATGAATTTGGTATCTTAAATAGTAGTTTCTTCCCAAGTTTCGAGTTTGTGAGATGGTAGCATCTGTGGTAACACGCAGTTCTCGGACTTGATTCACAGTCTCCCTGTCTTGATCCCTGATGTTCACGATCTGTCGGGTCTTCGCCGGGAGGGCTCTGTCTGTCGGTCCCCCGTGGTTGAGGTCGTGGCAACCTTGTTGGTCTCCAAATGGTGATCATTGTCGTTGCTATCGACTACAACCCTCGATCATGGTTGCCCAATGGGGCACAGGTCTGATGTTGTCGAAACAGTTCGCGGGAACCTTGACTATTTATGGAGGGTTAATCATCTTTGGTTCCTCCTCTAACTTTTCCTTGTCTTCATTGGGGTCTTCTTCGGGTTCCTCTCCTAACCATCCACCATTTCTTTGGTTTGGAAAGTAGGGGTCGCTTGGTAAGTAGAATCTTGCTAAACTATATGTGCGAGAATAGGAGTAAAAGAGATAATTAATAGACGTCTAACCCTATAATTACTTATAGGGGTGATCCTTATCAGTCATGCCTATAATCACATATTGCATACCAATTATACATAATCTGAGATAGAATAGACCATCGAATAAATGACTCTACTCTAAGTCCACAACCAAACAAGGAACATGAAGTAGAGCAATAGTCATAGATTCTAAGTCTAGAATATCATTAATTATGTATAACCTTGGCGTATGCACTCAGTCATTATAGACCTACTATTAAGGATCTGTTTAGTTTTCACATAAGTTATGATATTATAAAATACTCCTATAGTATTTTAAATGTTATGTTTGGGTCCTTAGTAATTTTCTTATATGGAAAGTTTTTAGGCTTGTTGCTCACTACGACCATACTTCGGCATACATTAGTCACACCTTGGATAAATATAGTTGATCAGGCTATATCCATCCCAAGTCTGATTACATATCCCAAGGTCTACTCGTAGTGTCCAACTTCTCGTTTTACTTTTGTTTTCTCCTTAGACGTGTCACTATACCAGTGTGTATGTACGTATTTATACTTTTAACAAGAAACTATTTATTTCTAAAAGTATAATTATTTGAAAATGGTTAAATCAGAGACTTTAGTCCCAATGCATTTATAGTTTGTATATCTTATGTGGTTCGATATACTTACTTCACTATAAATAATGCTCTGATACCAATCTGTCACAACCCCCAAACCAAGGATGGCGGAAACGTCCGGGAGTGGAGGACTTCACGTATAGTATCACAACAACAAGTATAATAGTGATCAAAGCAATACAACCAATCATAAATATAATTGAAAATGATATTACATGGTTGCAAGTGTTACATATTTCAATGATTGATTACAACATGATAATAAAATAGTTGTTCAACGCCGTAGCGTTCCATCCTCAAAATCTTGTGGTTACTTGATTTCGTTGATTTCCTGAGAATACAAGTATTTTTGAAAGAAATGTGTCAACACTTAAGTTGGTGAGTTCATAAGCTTTTAACTGTGATGCTAAAATCCTTTTCTTTGTAAAAGTGATGTTTGTTCAAGAAAAATCCAATATTTCCCTTATAAAATGTATTGTAGTCTTCAAATTCAAGACCGAAATGTACAAGTATTTTCCCATACTTAAAGAACTCTTATACAAATTATAATGAACCTAAACTCATCAAATTTTAAAAGTAAGAACCCGTAAATCTTATGTTTTGTTAATACCCCATGTGTGTTATTATAACCATACTATGACCTGTCGGCCTCGTAATACGACATTCTTCAGGCGTCGCCAGTTAAATGGCACTTGTCATCACAGACATGCCGGTCTAGCTGTTTCATGAAGCTCAGGTGCGGGTTTTTCAAACCCAATATAGATCTATACACAACTATCACGTTCTCCCTATATGAGACTCTGGTTATAATTTACAAGACTTTTGACTTTGTTACCTTGGAGGTAACGCGAAGCGAAATATCTCACAAGTTTATTCATTAACAAATTTACGTGAACTGAACTGAAAACCCCTTTTTGTATAAACCTGTACTTTGTATTCGTACACCATTTATATGAACTGAAAACCTCTTTTTGTATAAACCCGTACTTTGTATTCGTACACCATTTATATGAACTGAAAACCTCTTTTTGTATAAACTCGTACTTTGTATTCGTACACCATTTATATGAACTGAAAACCTTTGGTAATGAGTTTGAAATGTAATTGAAACATAAACTATACCTATTATAGTTTATCATGACTGGTTGTAATGTATATGAAACATAAACTATACCTATTATAGTTTATCCAAAACGTTTGTAATGCAAATGAATCATATTTTATGTGAGTCGAATGTATAGCAAAAACATAACTATGTTTATCATGCATTGTCTTGTATTGTTTGTAATGACAATGGACTCTTACAAATTAGTGAATATTTTCTTTTATATAATTATACCACAACGGAAAACATAGATAAAATATGAAATCATCAAAGATTAACACTTTGCTCAACATGTTACAAAGTGTGATGAAAGTTGTAAGCTGTCAACTTGTTTTTAACAATTCTGCACTGTTTTGGAAAAACCACATACGAAGTCGAAAATTGAATCCATAAACTTTGGGAGTTTAGAAAATTTGTCTAGTTTGATCATAAATTTTATCATGATTTTTAGATGTCTCTAACTTGTGTGAAAATGTCCATAATGACAGACTTGTCCGAATTCGTAGCTACAGTGATAGGCAGTTTTGTAAAAATTGTCATAAATTGTAGAAAAATCATATGAACATGTGCAAGTAGTCATTTTAAAGGTATAAACCTAAAATATTTACATCTAATACATTTTTGAAAATTAAAATGTTTAAGTTGACCAAAACAGTCCGTGAATGGAGTTAAACTTTTCTGATGAAAGCTGTTGGATGAGTTTAGTTATGTTCTTGGTGTTTTAACTTGTATTCCCCCCCCCCCCTTTAAAACTTAAGAAAACATGTAGAAAATGTAGAGATATGAACTCACCTTGTGTGATTTCAGTGGATGGATGTTGAAGAAAGGAAGTATTCAACTCCTGAACACTTAGAATGTTGCTAGAAGATTCGAAGATCTAAGACAAATATGATGGAGTTTGTGTAAGGGATCTATGATTCGAGTTAAAAGGAAATGAAATAATCATATGAAAGATGATTATCCTTACCAAATGAAGAATAAAAGTCTTGTAAAGGGCCTTGGAAAAATCGGAATTGGAAGAGAGAAGTTGAGAGAAAAGTGTTTGCTCTTTGGGTGGAAATGAGAGAAATGAGTGAGAATGAGGAGAGAGGGTGAGTTTTCCAGCTCTTAGAACATGAGTATTGCTGGGAAATGAGTGGGAAAGGACTATGAAGTGACTAGGGATGGTGGGGAGGGGTGTGAGTTGGTTATGGAGTGGGTATGGGTGGTTGCTTGTGTCATAAACTAAAGTAAAGTCAACACTTAACCTCTTGTACTTCACCCACTCTTCTTGGATAAGATTTATCCCCAAAAACATGATTACTTAATAAATATGGGGCCTTATATGTTAAAATAAAGTTTTGGGTGAAAATCCCGTGCTAAAATGATGAAAAAGGGGCCTAAAACAAAGTCGTAGTCGAAAACCGGGCAAAAAGAGCATTACAACGAGGCTTCTCGGATTGGGTCGGAGCTTTAGTCCTTAGCAGCTTGGACCCGAAGGCGAAGTGGGGCGAAAGGTGTAAGAGGCGAAGGTCCGTGCGAGGTTTGGGTCCGAGAGGACCTTCGGGTTCGGTCCTTGCGAGGCTCGGTCCGAAAGGGTTTCGATTTGATCCTAAGGGTATCGGTCCGAGAGGCTTCGACTCTTCTAGCTTCGGGTTCAGTTCAAGCATTTCCGTTCTTAACAGGTTCGGTCCCTATAGGGGACCTTCGTCCCTAAGAGGGTTCGCTCCCTAAGGGGTGGTTTCGGTTCCTTTAGGCTGTTTTACCCAAATTTTTACCCCGTTTTAAGCGATTTTTGACCCGGTTAAGGGTCGGGATGACCCGAATGATTTCAAAAAGTTATAGGAACTTTTGAGAGAGATTTGGGAGAGATTTTTAATAGGGAGAGGTAGAGTGGAAGAGATTGAGAGAGGCTTCTTTTGTGATCTTTTTGAGTGCTTGGCTCCACAACGCAAGGTCCGTAAGCCCCGTTAAGCCATGTTTAAGGATCTTACACACTCTCGATGAGTATGTAACATTGTTTTATCGATTTGGTTCATTACTTACCATAGTTTTAGGTTAATGAAATCTAGATATATACGAACTTTTCAATTGATGATTTCTCATTAGCATAGCGAGTTGTATAGTAATTACATAACGTAAACCCTAGTTATACAAGGGTTAGTTGAGTTGACCGGTTTGACTTGTTAACTTTATTTTCTTTGACTTGACCAGAATTTGACGGTTGTCACCCATACTTCGTTCGAAAATCGAGTCTTAGGTTTATACTCCAAGATTGTGTCTTGAGTGACATATCCTAAACAGGTTTGTAACATCATAACATGTAGAGTAGAAAGGTTTTCTTACTCATGCACATTTGTAATTGGTAGTTGTGATGTATTGGATAAGACAGAGACAACCTGAGACCAATTATATGAAGTATCATTCTTGATAAGAATTCGTACTAACTCTTGAATATTTTTTTATCAAAGAAATGGTTCTTGAGAAGACAATCTTATATGTCAAGAGGTCAGTGGTAGTCTTAAAGATCTTGAAAAGTTTCAACAACTAATTAAGAGTAAAGCTATTGTTGATCACTAGCGCACGACTTGAGGTTTGTAACATATCGTGTTGACATATTCTTGTTTCTGTGCTCATTCCAGTTAAAGTTAACAATGGATATGAGTTCTATGAGTTCTCAATTGTTTGCATAAGGCAAAGCACCTTGATCAATGAAAGTTCATTGATTTGTAATGGTGAACTGCTCAACAACTTGGAAGACATGGTAGGCCATTGTGCTGCCAAGTGGCAGAAAATCAAGATTGAACAAGTTCATTCTGTATGAATTTGAATAACACATACACCATAAAATCAAAGTGAAAATGATTGTGAGGAAACACTTTCACTAAGAAGATTTTGAGGAGATAGTAGTTGTTTTAATTGCATTCTCAAATTTAATTATGATTACGATATCCCTCTTCATAGTTCGAATTGTGAGAAAATGGCAAATAGTGTGAACATTCGGGACTTACTGCTGTAAAATTCTGAAATAGTTTAGACACATATATAAGCTATCTAAGAAAAGGTGTATGAGTTTGAGAAGCCTAGATAAAGTCTTATTGAAGCATCTTGTATCAGAAATATGAACTTTGATAAGAAAGTCAATAAGTATTGATTTCTAGATGTCCAGCTATTTTTTTTGGATACATGTCAAAGCTAGTGGGAGCATAAGTGTTATGCTAGTAAAAATATAATTATTATGATAGTGGGAGCACAATTATTACGTTAAGTGTTACAAGTTACCAATACTATATATAGGAAACAAAGTTTTAATTTGCAAAGTTGGAGAGTTAGAAAAGTTGTTCGCTATAGTAGGGAGAGGAACTAATACTTCATTTCGAATCTATAAGCTTAGATGGAGATTTTAATAGAATATAGTCATGTACATACATGAATGTTATGTTAAAATGATTCAACATAAGGAAATTCTGTATGTGGAAATATTATAGCAAAGGACTGGTCAAGTATCATGTCTTTATGTGAGACTTTATGAATTGTATCCCATATGCTTTAGGTATAAGATCAATTGTATAAGCTATAATATTCACCTGGTCTAGTCTTCGAAATGCCTAGGGCATTAAGAGGGAAAAATGACTAGAATCGGATATGACTAAAGTAGTTAAATAACTGTCAAGGATGATCTAAGATTCACTGAGGATTGGTTGCTTGTGGGTAGTTGGAAGTATAGTAATTGATGGACTATATTGATATAATTCGGAATAGATAGATGGAAATGTTTCCATAATGGGAGTTGGATATTAAGAATCTTTGTGTGAGTTAGAGACTTTAAGGCAAGAATGATGTTCAAGTAATGCTCTTTGAATGTGAGACTTCAATTCCAGGGAATTGTCTGGT
Source organism: Lactuca serriola (assembly GCF_051521515.1). Classification (NCBI taxonomy): domain Eukaryota; kingdom Viridiplantae; phylum Streptophyta; class Magnoliopsida; order Asterales; family Asteraceae; genus Lactuca; species Lactuca serriola. The sequence goes on along the minus strand of NC_136416.1, from coordinate 159,065,317 downwards.
AACATTCTTAAATGGAATACTTTGTAATATCATTGGTCAAGTCTCTGTGAATTTTGTGCCTAGACGTTACAAAAGGATCATTGCATGTAAGTTAAGACTCGAAAAGATTCTAGTAATGGCAAGAATTTGGTAGTCTTACACTTGTGATAAGGATTAGGAAATTGTGAAATGAGCATCATTGGAAATGTGTTCAATTGATCTATTTCATAAGGAAAGCACCATATGAGAACATAGTATGCATGTTTGGAGCATGGGATAACTATTGTTTTAATTTAAGTATTAAGTTGATTGTTCGAAACATTATACAATGAATAAAGTCTAATCATTATAGTGATTAAATAATAAGTGTTTTATTTATTTTCAAAAGTTTTGAGACCATATTTGATTGTTTTATTCTTGTGTTTCACTTTGCATGTTTTACTTCCCGAATAATAAGATTATTCAAACATCCACAGTCAAACACACTTTGGAAGTAAGTAATGAGGTAAGACTATCATGAATCTGAGTGTAGGTTGTCTACGTGTTTAGACATAGCACAAGTTTGCTACAATGTTCATGCATCAGTAATCCTGTAATAAGATTTGAGTATTAGATGAAACCCACGCTCATCTGAATCGCTTCATAGATTTTATCATGATTGATTGTGAGATGATAATATCTTATATTCTTGAAACAAAGACATATGAGTTGTAGTTTGCAAGTCGGTTGCACATTGATGATACGTAAACGCGCCAGTAACTTGGTGTTATAAAACGTATTATTGTGTGTGATTTGATGAGTAAATTGAGCAAGCATATGAGTCGAATTTTATCTGTTCCTTTTACCCTAAGAGGGATAAAAGCGATATCAGTGGGCCCCTCGATGATTTATTGATGACACCCTAAGCGCTTGTCCAAACCTAGAATAAGTTGATGTGCTCAATGTAGTCTGTTGTCAGTCGTCAAAAATTGGAAGTTGAGAAACAACACATGGACATAGAGAATGATTATAATCCATGTCTCAGTCCATATGATATCTTGTAGAATGGAGGAATATTTGATCCCTTATCTAAAAGATGTGTTATTGATCAGAGTTCAACAACAGCTTTTGAGAGCTACGTTTACTAATCGGATTCTGAAGTCGTACTTTCAATAATAGTTATTAGACTTATCCAAGTGGGAAATTGTTGGATAAGGTGTCTAAGCCAATAACTATAATTGGTATGTACTTGACCCGATACTAGCATGGTCCATTTTGGGTTGCATTCACCAGAATAATTTGGTAGGATGGATATTTGAGAAAGAGGTTATTTTTGATTTATTAATATATTATAAGTATAATATATTAATTGAGAACTCATATTATTTAATTAGTATTGATCAAGAATTAATTTGGAATTAATTTAGTGATGAAAAGAGATTGATTAAATTAACGGGGACTGATTATGTAAATCAATGATACATATGGTTTGGGCTAAATGATCCATGATTGATTTGTGATGGACTAAGCTTATGAGATAGTCCATGAAGTGTTATTCCAAATCAATTGTTGGATCATAAGCTTAAGTGTAATAATTAGGGTTTACAAGTGACTCTTGGAATTCTATACTATATATGTAACCTCTAAGCCCCTAAAATCGGACCAAGAGTATTCTAAGAGGATATAGCTGATTTTTGGTGCTCCAAACTCTCTCTCATTGTCATCCAATTGATGGTGGTGTGTTGTGAAACATTTGAGGCATGACACTTGAGGTACTAAGCTCTTGAAATGCTAAATTTCTACAAACTACAACAAAAGGTAATCATCTAACTAGTTTTTATGATTCAAATATCAAATTTGTATGCTAGTTAGGCTTCATGCTTTGGAAAAAGAATATTGCATGTATAAATAGTGAAAACTTAAATCAAAAGCGTTAGGGTTGTATGTGCACCATAGGGATATTAAAGTTCTCAAAACCCAACAAAAACTACCATACATTGACATAGCATTGTGCGATGTAGTTTTATACGTTGAATCATAAATCACTTTTATTATAAAAAATGGCAATAGTGGATAGGTGCGTGTAATATGTCACGGAAAATGATATACCCATCATCACAGACTTTTCAAGCTCTCATCAGCGTATGGTACATTGTGTTGAATCCTAAAACTTTAAAGAATTATATAAGGACAAGAATGGATTGGTGTGTGTGTGTGATAGCCTGTGGTACATAGTCTAACCATCGGCATAAACTTTCTAACTTTTATCAGAATGTGGTTTTACACAGTGAATCATTAAATTCTATATTAGAAGAATTATGGATAGAATGGATTGTTTTAGTCATGTTGAGGTGAAATCAGTGTGAATCATTAACAATTTAACTCATCAACAAGAAGTGGTTTAAACTTTCGTATCATAGAGTAAGTTGCAATCTAGAATCAAAGATTCACCATCAATTCATAATGGCACCATCTCATACCTTAGACTAATAGATCAAGGACATGTACAACCCTTTTTCATTTTAGGTTCAAATAAGTATCTCTTATGCTGATGATTAAGTAATCAAGTTAAGTCATTGGGTTTTGCTCAATGTTTCAGCAGAACATGAGACTTGATGCATGGAGCAAGCATGCTTCCAGGGACATGGTCGGGTGAGAGATGATTAACCAAGAAAATAAACACCAAAGCCTTACAATAATTTTCATGATTAGGACCAGGCAATTCACTTTGAAAGTTTACACAATTCTAGACAGTCAACATGAGTGGGTGACTCAACGTACTCAGTAGATGTTCTTGCTGATGAGAAACTTAAAGAGATTTAGTCACATACAGTAACATGCTTCTAGGCACAATGGTGTGTCAAACGTTACATACTAGGCTTAGAATTGCCACCGTCAGATTCCCTTTAAAAATGATACAAAAGAATAAATAATATAAGAATACAAACAAAAGAGTTAGTCAAACAAGAAAATGGTTTAAATGGAAAAGTATATGCAACTTTTTTAGAAAGGTGATATAGAATCGTTCTATCAAATCTTTGGAATTGAATGGTCATAAATGCACGTCCATTTTCTGAGATATCTACCACTTGAAATTTCAGCTATAAAAGAGAACAAAGAAGACAACCATATCATACAATAACAACACAATTCATAGTAAACAAAGAAGGAGAATGGCTTTAATCGTTGAGATTATGCAGATTGATTAGAAGCTTCATGTTAACCAAGATTAAAGAAGAACATGAACCAGTCTTTGTAACCAACAAGTTAGAAGGATCCAATCTTTGTAACCTTTGAGTTATGACAGTCACCAAGACAATAGTTGAAGGTTCCATTCATTGAAATCCATGAAGGAAAAGAAGGTGGGATCACTTTCATGTTGAAGACGCCTTCTGATCGTTGAGGTGATGGAGTTGCAATGGCAGCGTCTCTAGAAGTTAGGCGTGCCAAGTCACGGAATTCCACTTCATCTCATTAAATAGGTTGTTCAAGACAGAAGAGATATGTGCCCAGAATAAAACTGGTGGCATAGTTATCCCCCATATGGTGTCATCAGCACAAGCATCAACGTCAGTGAGAGGGCAGTTGGTGCTGAAGAAAAGATGCAGAGTCAACATCAACTAGCACTTTCAACGAGGGTGATGCATTCAAGGAATGACACTTTGACCCTTTTAAAGTAGACCAGTCAGTTAAGGTCACTATCGATAGAGAATAACATGTAGGCAATGTTAGTAGAAAAATGTACAATGTATACTTCTTTGGTAAAGCAATAAAAGAAAGTTTTAATGAATAAAAACAAAAAATAAACTGAAAGAGTAGCAACTTAGGTTCAGAAGTTTGAGAATAACAAAGGTCAAAATAAAGTATCAATGTATTAACCAATAAAAAGCAAACTATATAAATGTCAGTGTCCCTTAGTGTATGAAGCACGATTTTCTTTTCAGAATCAAACACTTTACCATGATGACAGTTGAAAAGAACTTTGTAAACAATATTAAAAAGTTGACTGATGGAGATAAAGTTGCCTTTCAAACCTTCTACATAAAACACGGCCTCTAGCTTAATCGTCTTGCATTGGAAAGTTCCAACACATGTAACAGCTCTTCCACTATCGTCACCAAAGGTTACCACTGGACCATCCTTCTCTACAAAATCTGTTAAGAGGGACTTATAACTGGTCAAGTGTCTAGAGCTTCCACTGTCTAGGTACCAAGTTTGTCCAAGATTTCGATTTGATCCTTTGACAGTGTGAGAACTATCAGCATCACATATGCCATCTGGGAAATCACTGATAAGTGTCATGGGACCTTTAACATTCTTCCCCTCATCTTCAAATGTCTCATCTTCTTCTACCCATTCTTCATGATCCTTTTGTTTTGCAATGAAAGATTTCAGAGGAGAGATGTTTTCCTTCTTCATGTGAGCCACCATCCTCTTGTACATGGGTTTATAGTTCTCAGGACTCTAGGCTTCTTTCTTCTCCTTGCAATTCCTGGAAAAAATGGTCAGGGCTTACACAATTAAAGAAATTACCTGAGATTTTCTTTTCTGAAGTGTATCTCCTTGCTGAACTGAGCTCTTCTAACCCTGTTTGCTCTTGTTTATTCATAACACTTGACGATAACTGCAGCACTGGCAAAAAGCTCATCGGTGAGATCTTCATCACTCTCTTCACCCTGATCTGAGTTATCTAAGTCACTGATGTGCTTCATTGCTTCCTTTCGAGACACCACTGCAATAGAATTTTCCTTGCTTGAGTCCTTCATGATTTCTTTACGAAGAGCTTTGGTCTCTTCATAATTTCGCAGAGTAGCGAACAAGGAATTTTGATCCGTGGTATCGATCTTTTCACCATTCTTAAGAACATCAGTGTGATTGTAACACCTAGAATTAGGAAGACCAAGAAAAGAAAGGTTAAGCTCTAAATCAAGAGTCAACTTGTCGAGTCCAGGGAGGAACTCAACGAGTCGAAGCGGGATCCGGGTTATTGAGTAAGTGACTGACTCGGCGAGTCAGCGAGTGGACTCGGCGAGTCTGGTCTGGGCGAGAAAAACCCTAATCCCAGAGGTTGTGCCCTATATAAAGTACATTATAACCCACCCTCAGCCTCTTTGCTCCCCTTTTGAGTTCCAGAAACCCTAGAATTGAGTGAGCCTTCATTATTTGAGAGAATAGACCCTTGGAGGAGAGAATCTTGGAGAGGGGCTTGAAGATCAAGGGCTTTGCTGCAAAGGAGTGGTGTAGATCCGGGATTTACTTCAGTTGGAGCTTTCATTTGAGGTAAAGTCTGTTGTTTGGGCTTATATGCATCTAGATCTATCTTATGTATGAGTTTTAGGCATTTTGAGTATGGATGAGATCTATTTCGAGTTTGGAGTAGATCTGAGGTTGCTACCTCAGATCTAGGTTGTTAATAACCCAGAATGTCATAAAGTTTAGGCCAATAAGTTGTTGGTGAAACCCCTTTGTTACAAACCCTAGCCCTAGAGTGTTCTAAGCCTATAACTCCTTGGTTACACGTAAAGTTTGCCACTTTACGTGGGGGTTAGGCTCTAGATGAATGGATCTATGGATTTAAGCCCCTGCATGGCTCGAAAAGCCACTATATGGATTAAGAAATGAAGAGACTCGGCGAGTCACATGGGTGTACTCAACGAGTTGTATGATCATGAGCATGAACTCGGCGAGTTGGAAGAACAACTCAGCGACACTGTTGAAGATTGCCTTGGACTCGGCGAGTCTGTTCTTAGACTCGGCGAGTCTAGTCGTAGAACCCCAAACTCTTCGAGTTAAGACTCAGATCAGCGAGTTGAGTGGGGACCCAGTGAGTGGACAGGTCAGGACTCGGAAATCAGTAGACTCGGCGAGTCGAGTCGCGAATGAAAGGGATTTCAGAGCTTATGAACTCGGTGAGTCGGTAGGCTGACTTGGCGAGTAGGGTCAACCTGGAAGGTTGACTGTGACCAGGACTTTGACTTTGATCAGAGTTGACTTAGTTGACTTTTGAAGGGCTGTCAGACTAAGTATCATTTTGATATTGGTAGTTCAGAGAGCTAGAGGAGCAACGGCTCAGAAGGTTGTCAGTTAGCAGCCAGAGGGTATCAGTAGAGCTCAGCAGTTCAAGTGAGTTTCCTTCCAGTAGGAACGGGTCTAAGGCCACAATGCCGGGCCATTTAACTAGCAGTAGTTTTCAGACTTCGGTCCGATGCAGTAGTTAGGATGTTTGATGCCTTCGTGGCTCAGACAGGGTTTATGTGTTATGTGTTCTGGGCTACGGCCCAATGCAGTATGCAGTATATATTTATTCATGCTAGTTGATATGTTTATGTTATGCTATGTTCATTAAGTTCCGGACTTCGGTCCGATGCAGTTAGTCCGGACTTCGGTCCGATGCAGGGGACAAGGTCCCAGTCAGTTTCCGGACTTCGGTCCGATGCAGGGGGCAAGGCCCCAGTTAGTCCGGACTTTGGTCCGATGCAGGGGACAAGGTCCCAGTCAGTTTCCGGACTTCGGTCCGATGCAGGGGACAAGGTCCCAGTCAGTTTCCGGACCTCGGTCCGATGCAGTGGGCAAGGCCCAGTATGTGCTTTATATGTTATTATATGGTATGTGGTAGTTTGGGGGAGCTCACTAAGCTTTGTGCTTACGGTTTCAGTCTTTGGTTTTAGGTACTCGGTTTTCAAAGGAGGAGTTCGGAGAGATTGCAGTGCACACACCATAGTCAGCTAGCCTGCGAACATTTACTCTAATAATAAGATTATGTTTTGGATTAATACTCGGAAATTATGTTATGACTTATGATGCGGTTTTTATAAATATGGTTTTAGTAATGTTTTAAAAGAAATTTTTAGTCGTGATTTTTGGGACGTTACAAGTTGGTATTAGAGCCTTGGTTTGAGGGATTCGGACACACTTGAGAGTGTGTTTGGACTCAAACTAAGGAAACGGTAAAAGGTTTTCAAAAGAAAAACATTTTCGAAAGGAATTTTTGGTAAAAAGGAGTTTGAGAAAAGAAAAGACTTTTAGAAAAAGCAAAAATAATATTTAGTAAGAAAATAACTTGAAAAGAGAAAAAAAGGTGTGGTGCATGCAATCAAACCGAGCTCAAGTAAGTACTCCCAAATTACCCATACAAGTTTATGATTATCAGTTTTAGTTCCAGTTTCAATCTCAGTTTCAGTTTTAGTAGAACAGTATGCTAGTATAGGACTAAGGATCTAGGAGGATGCCTTATGTGCCTGCTTATGTGTTTTAGCCTTATGAGAATTGCATGCTAGTATTGAGTAGACAACAGTAGGATAGCCTGTTTAGTTTATGCCTGATAGTATTAGTTCAACATTGTATGCTAGTACAGTTTCTTGAGAATAGTTTGCATGAGTATGTTTCCTTTATCCGAATGTTGCTTGCTTTATGCTTAGTGGGACTCTGAGTGATGGGAGTTAGCTATTAGGTGAATACCTCACATCACATGTGATCAGGGTTGAATAATCTCAGAGTGCTGGATTTGGCCCTATTGCGCAGCTCTCGTCTGAGTCTAACCGTTGTGAGGACGAGTCTTTTACTCGAAGGATTATTTGAGCCTCGTCACATGTGATGGTATTCAGGTGGTGGCTAATTGGCATTACGAGGAGGCCTTCAGCAGCTGAGGACTGTTTGGGTGGAGTCAGAGGTTCCCTAGGGCAAGCCTAGGATGAGAGTAGCAAACATTAGCAGTAGAGAAAAGGGACTTGGTGGAGTTGAGGTAACTCTTGAGGAAAGTACGGATATATGTGGAAGGTAGTATGGGCCCCTACTACTGAAAGCAGAGGATTCGTACTCGATTCATGAGGGACCGAGGCAAAACCAGGGAACTAGTAAAGTTTGTGAAAGATCCCTCAACAGCGGTATGTATATTGATCAGATTTGTGATGTGTTTCCAGCATGGTGACGTTGCGTGAGATATCAGTTGGCAGTTCAGGTGCCGGGGAAGCATCTGGCTCAGGCTCTAGAGCTGGACAGTTTGATGATCAGATGAGAGATGTTATTTCTGCAGAGATTATGCGCAACATCATTGATCAGACTCCCGTGATATTCGGTTCAGTTAGGGAGGCCATTATGGAGCTTTTGGACAGTCGTCTTGAGGCCTTTAGGGCCGGGATAGTTTCAGGGCAGTTTGGGGCTCGTCTAGAGCCCGATTCTTATGGAGTTCAGGGATCCACCAGGGAAGGAGATCCCGTTTTTAGCTCTTGCCATCAGGGGAAAGGAGTGAGCGGGGCACCCTGCCTCCAGGAGAGACCTCTGCATGATTGGATAGTCAAGGAGGTTACGCGAGCCATTCGCGAGGAGCTGCCCAACATTACTGGACGTGTCACTGGTTGGTTGACCACGAAGCTCCAGGATCAGACAGCAGTTGTTCAGACGATGGATGGGGTCGATGAGGTAACGCATGAGCGAGTGTCGGGCAAGGAGTCGGAAAGGAAGAGGAAAACGGATGAGACTCAGGTAGCCGCAGGTTCGGGCAAGAGGCCTAAGGGGTCGGATTCGAGATCAAGGGACTATCAGAGCCGCAGTTGATGTGGGAAGTGTGGTAGGACGCACGACGGTGCGTACAGGCGTAGAAGTGGTGGTGATGCTGGATGTTTCAAGTGCGGCCGGATTGGCCATTTTACCAGAGATTGTATTGTTACCATCGCTCAGGGGCTTGATCCGATATGTTTCCGTTATAGTCAGAGGGGCCACAAGAAGGCCCACTGTCCGAGTTTGTATACAGCAGGGCAGGTGCCAGCTCTTGCCCCTAGGACTTTGAGAACCACCAGCAGGCATCAGGGTCGGGCAAGGGCGCCCACGGCTCGGAGCCGAGTTTTCCGGTTGATTTCAACAAGGATTCGAGCATCACTGAATGATGGGGGCACGTATCTTTTGCCTTATTGTCAATTATTATTCATGATATTATTGTTATGCTGATGCATTGTTATCACTAAGCATAAGTGTTGGGGTATTATATTACCTGCTTGTGACTGAGTTTTATGCCATCTGCATACCTTGGAATTAGAATGGTAAATTGGAGGTCGTCCCCTCTAGATCAGGTTACTTCAGATGCGGTGATTGTAGCATGTATGTGTAAGAATCAGTAATGCCTCAGTACTTTCGAAAGGTATCATTCGGGATTGATCAGTTAAATCTTTAGTAGCGACAATTTAGAGCTTCTAGTGAGGTAGCCAGCGGACAGTAGGGAAGTGGGTTGGGGATGTGCATCCCAAACACAGGTTCTCCGGATGCAGTCCCTAAAGAAAATATAGTTAAGGATTGAAGGGTGCTCATTTAGATAGCAAGAATGGTTCGGATCTGGTAAAAGTTGGTTGGAGCGCCGACAGAGGTAAACGTTGGCAGACAACAAATCGCCCTTTTAATGGAAGTAAGTTTGGGGAATCCTTTCGACCAGTGAGCAGTAAGAAGTTAGCCGGATCCAAGTGGGGGAGAACCCTCCAAGTATACAAGGGTAAGAGCACGCAGTTCCAGAATGAGTACACGATCTCTGAGAAGAAAAGATAGTAGTGCAGCGATTGATGGATTAAGGAGTTCAGAGTTGGGAGTTTGAGGAACTTCCCAACAATGAGTTCATGTGACCGAGATGGTTAGTATCCAGTTGGGAATTCACAATTAGAGGACCGCCTATAGGACTCTAGTGAGTCGGAATGAGGATCTTGAGAACAGTTAGCAAGAGATGCTTTCGTGTTAGTAGTCAGTGGCAGAGACGGCATGCAGGGTTGTGTGAATTCAGGAGTTGTGGGTTTTGGAAACTTCCCAACGATATTTTCATGTATCCAGATTAGTAGACGGTTGGTTTGGGAACAAAGCTGAAGAATTCCTCGACGGACCGCTAAGTGTATCAAGGATATAAGATGTCGAGGTTGATGCAACATTCGATGATTGAGGGCTGGCTTTGAGAAATCAGGAAGAAGAATCACTAGCAGGACTAGGGATAGTCAGGATGTCCTCGGGATAGTAGTAGTGTTGTAAGTCTGCGGGGGAAGCCGTAGCATTCACTAACAGTCAGATAGTAGTAGAGTGTTGTAAGTTTGCGGGGGTTAGATTTTGGATTTCCCAAATGGTTCAGTTCTGGTTAAGTCGGCGATTTGTCAGTGGATCGTCACCATAGTTATGAGATCAGGGAAGTAGTGGACCGCTAGGGTTCGTGTATGTTAAGGGCTATCGTTAGTCTGGGAGCCACCATTTTTAGTCTTGGATTTGATGATGTCAGGATTCGACGTATGGACCCAGACGGTTGGATCGGGAGGTTGTTATAGTCACAGTGTCGGGATGACTAGTGGAAACTAGTTCCAGAGAAATATTTCGTTTAGAAGTTGTGGGAGCGACTAAGTAAGGAGTCCTTGGGCTCCACAGTTGAGTTGGAACTCAGTGTTGCAGATAACCAATGAATGATTGGAGACTAGGAAGGTCTTGAGATGTTGTGGGAAGCAAGCCATATAGCTAGTTTAGTGTTTTAGCCAGTTCAGTGCTTCAGCCAGTTCAGTGTTTCAGTCAGTTCAGTGTTTCACTTAGTTCAGTCTTTCAGGCAGTTCAGTATTGCAGGTAGTTCAGTGTTTCGGATACTTTCAGTACGATGGCCAGTATTAGTATTTGTGTTGGAATGCAAGTGCTGACGGTATAGTTGGTCGATTTGAAATGGCAAGTCCCTCTCAAAAGGATCAGTTGAGTCTTCTGCCAAGTATGAGTGATCTGCAAGGATAATTAGGCAGGTAGCCTTTCTTTCTGGATGGAAGGCTCGAGTTATCGGAAGTTGAGTAGTCAGATGAGAGATAAGCAGGCTGGTTCCAGCAGCATCGATTCAATATGAGTGGCAGAGTGGGTAGAACAATTATAGAGAGTTGAGGTATTTTTAGAAGTCGCTGAAAGTGTCACAACTAGGAAATTCGATGCCTTGTAAACATTTAACAATGATAACAAATGTGAACCAACAATGTGAAAGCATGTAGGATGCTTATTTAATAACAACAGAATTTCAATCAAACACTTCATACAAGCATTGCAAATAGTCAACAAATAATAGGAAACCCTAGAAATCCCGATTTAAGTCCATTCTGGACTAGGATTTCCTTATTGGGCCCAATGGACCAATAAACTTCCAATTTGACTATCTTGGGCTTAGAACTCTTAAACGGGCTCTAATTGGACCCACTTTCATTTATTTTAACATTTTCGGCCATATTGGGCCTAGAATGAAATAAAATACTTTAATGGGCCATATTGCGCCATAACAAATCCAGTTAACCAAAATGGGCCATAAAATTTATTCTCTTTGATAAATTGGGCCATGAGGCACCCTAAGAGTCCAATGGGCCGAAAAACAATCAACATGAGCCCATGATTTGCATTTAAGCACCAAAGGCTCAACAATTCTTGTTTTTTTCCTCTCTCTCGGCTCATCTATATTTATATATAAAAAAAAGAAAAAAAAAAGAGAAAAGAAATGGAAGTTGGCTATTGCTATGCCACCTCATTATTTTCTCTTGGATTTCCACGCATGTAACCCATATTTCCATGCAACCATCACTTCATTTAATCTCTTTTCCCCTCTCTCTTCTTCTCTCGGCCGAAACAACACAAACACACACACACACACATCTCACTTGAACGCTCTCAAAGAAACTCTCTCTTTTCTTCACTAAGTTTTCGAGATTCGGAAGCTTTTCAAGGAGATTACCCCACAAATTCATCATCTAAGGTAAGATCATGCTTAAATATATGATCTAACTCACTTATTTTCATCAAAAATCACCTCTTAATCCATTCAAATTCATGATCTTGCATCTTAGAACCCACTAAGTTCGAGATCCATCCAAGGAACTTGCTAGGGCCGAAAATAGCACTAAACTTCTCCCAATCTTCTTCAAAACCGAAACTACACTCAAGGTGAGCTTCATACCCCTTTCTTTTCGGTTTTTATGAGCTTTATGGGGGAGAATACAAGAAAAATGTGTAGATCTATGTATATATGTATGCTATGTGTGATTTGATGCATGTATGTGTGTAGTTTCATGTGTTTTGTGATGAATATGTTACCAAAAAGGGTGTAAACCCGAGATCTAAGACATGAGAAAGGAAACAAACATAACTTAAGCTATATTACACTAAAAAAAAAGTCAAGAATAATAGCTTATAAGGTCATGATGAACAAATTCTAACATAAAACCCTTTTTTGGGCTTAAATTGTCAAAAATACAAACTTGGGGTAAAAATCAACAAGTCACGGTTTCTTGAAGGTTAAAAGGGTCAAAACAGTTTCTATAAATATTTTTCTGGACATTAGAAATTTCAAGGGACTTAAAATTGAAATTTTTAGCCTAATGGGCTAATTATGGGCTTCTCGGCCCAATAAGCCTCAAAATGCGAAAAGGACAAGTTTGAGGGGCTGGAAATGTAACTTTCTGTAAAACAGGGGGTAATTAGCATATCAAAATGATTATAAGGGTCAAAAATGGTTTTCACTATAAAAAAGGACCAAAAATGTAAACTTTTTAGATTTTGGGTCAAAATTATAAAAGTTATGAAAATGAGTTCCTAACCGAGAATCACTATTCTGGAGGGGCTGAAGTTGTCAACAAAGTAAATTTTGGGTTAAAATTGTGTTTTCATCAAATAAATAATACAAAAGTGTCAAGGACAGGGTTTTAAGGACTAAAAATGAAATTCTTTTATATAAAAGGACCAAAAGTGTTATTTTTATAAAGGAAGGGTAGTGAAAAGGGTCAAATTCCACTTTCAAACAAATTAATTCATTAATACAAAATACAAGATCCACGACTACCGACGAAACGGAAAACAAATACACTCTCAACAACAAATATCGTTACAAAACGAATTGATTCGGTCTCGAATCAATAACAAAACAAAATCGTTAAATCAAAGCATTTAAATAAACACGCGATAACTGTGATGAGCTAACTTACAAACTTTGGGCTTGGAAGTTTCAAATCATGCTTGTTGGGCCTTACTAGCCCATTAACATGATCTTTGGGCCCAAAGGGAATATGCTTACGTGTAATTGGGCCTCCTATGACCCGATTTCATGTAAAAGGACTTTCAATAGCTCTAATGTGTTGTTGGGCCCTAGTGGCCCATTAGTACTGCTAGTGAGGTCGAGTAGTCAAATGCGAGTTGGACCAAGTGTCTCTCGCATTCCCGATAGCCTTAAATAACTCACGGAAATAACGGGACTTCGTACTTCCCTTCCTCCTCGGCTGTTGGGCTTATGAGAAATCCAGTAAACATATTCAGGGTGTTAATCAAGAGTAATCATGGTGGTTGGATTAAGTGAGTAGTAACGGGTGACGCCTTTAAGGATCGTTTGTAACCTGTAGTTATAAACTAGTCATCTTTATGCGTGATTATAACGACTCACAAACCCTAGTTAATCCAACACTACCCGAGAAATCAAAAATCATTCGTCGTAATGATATAACAATAGAGAAACCATTGTATTTTATGTATTGGGAAAACATTGGGTTTTCCTAGGAAGTTCAACATTTTCACTTGCGTGATTTATACAAAAGTTCAACAATTATACATGTTTTGAAAATCAACAAGCATATATTCACGGATCTTCACACTTTTTATAAACAATGATCTTTTCAGAAAATATTGGATTTTCTGGGTTTTACAAGCTACACCAAATCATTTTACCACAACATTACTTATGAACTCAACAACATTTCATATGTTGATGTTTTTCAAAATAACTTGTATTCTCAGGTAACAGGTAAACCGAAGAATAAATACCAAGTAATGTCATGGTGTTTTGCTTAGATTATCTATCAGATAGTTTATGTTATGAAATTGTAATGTCTAAAACAATTTACTTGATGTAAGCAATATCAGTTGTAATATTTCAATGCATGATGATGAATTATGTTATGATTCATGTATATTCATTGTGATGGTATTCAATTTAAGTCACAAAAGCCCTCGGACATTTCCGCCGTCTGGTTCGGGGGTGTGACATGTTGTTATCAGAGCTCTGTTTATAGTGAACTAACATATCTAACCACACATTGATATGCAACTATAAACCAAAAAGAGGGACTAACACAACTCTGAACAAAACAAGTAAAACACAACGATAAAACATCCTTACTTGTGTGAATTAGGAAAAAGAACATAATACCGAACCAAACAAGATAATGCTAGCATCTCGGTTAAGCCAATACTGTTCATAGTCGTATCAGGGAGTGGATGTAGCCTGATCAACTACATTCCCTCCAAGGTACAACTCTCACATGTCCTGAGGAAATCGTGATGGCTAGGGAACCTAAAAACATACCCCTTTATCACCAAGAAGAGAACATCAGCTCAATCTATACAATAATTGTAGCGTCTTAGGAATAATGTTAGCCTATTTACACACTCTCGCAGACAGCATGGTTGGTTTCCATCACCCCGGAGATCCTTATTTCCCTAACCAGGGGAATAATGGATGGTTGGAAGAATCCGAGGAGGGACCCGAGGAAGACCCCGAGGAGGAATCCGAAGGAGAACCTGAGGTGGAAGCCAAAGGCGGACCAGCTGAGCCAGTGGTGGACCAAGAAGAGGAGGAAGCCGAAGTAAGTCTTGAGGAGGATATTTGGAGTCCGAATGAAGAGGGTGATTCGGACGCAGAGTCCGAAGTAATCAACCCCCCTTATCTGATTAGAGTGCCTGCTTACCGGGTGGGCCCCACTGGTCCTACACCCCCTGGGGTATTGATATTTGGAGGTGGAGCAGACAGTAGGGACAACGACCCCCGTTCGGCATGTCACGCGAGTTCTTTGACCTGAGGGACGGAGGACCGGCCGATCGTGCCCTTCCAGTCATGGTGAGACGATTACGGAACACAGGCGACCTAGCTCAGAGTACCGCCGATCAGGTACGCCAGATGTGGACTATGGTTGAGCGTGAGGAGCAGGAGACACAAGACGTCCTCTGAGAGTTCCACATGAGGCAAGTAAAGTGGGAGTCCCAACTCCAGGATGCAGAACGACAGGTGGCTCATCTTCAGGGAGCATCCACTTCCTCAGCACCACCCCCTGGCACATCCCACCACGACCAGGGTTAGCCGTATCAGTCCTTAGTATTATTACTATGATCTATGCTATGTATCCCGACTCTATGTTTAAATGATTACACTACTCATAGAGCCGTTATGTTGTCGAACTTGTACCACTTATGTATGCTCTTTCGAGCAAAATTTTCATGTATCAAAGTGCGGATAGTATTAGTGAAAAATTTTATATGTTTTACTATGACATTATAATCTGCTATGTGTTACATATCTATGATTGTGTGCTAAATTGTGAAATTACTTAAGTTTGTGCCACACACCTAGTTTATAGGATCACAACCTCACAAAAACCACAGACACTCAACATCTTTCCGTTCCATGACAAAAAGATGCCTCAACGAACCACCTGCAGAAACCCTGGGCTAACCCCACCCGAAGTCGACTCAGCTGCATTCCATGCAGCTGTATCTGCTGCGGTCACCGCAGTGATGGCACAAATTCACCAAGGGAACAATGGAGGAGTCAACGAACAAGGGGTTGGAAGTTCAAACAACGGGATGAATCAAGGACCTACCAAAACATGCTCCTACAAAGACTTTACCAACGCCAAACCACGGACCTTTAACGACACTGGAGGAATGAACACCCTGAAATGATGGATCAAGAAGGTGGAATCGGTGTTCGAAATATGTGATTGCCCTGAGGAGATGAAGGTGAAGTTTTCCGCATGCACTTTCGTTGACCAAGCGCTCACTTGGTGGAACGGACACGTGGAAGCCATGACACTCCCCGTAGCCAATTCCATGCCATGGGCAGAGATAAAAGAAATGCTGATGGCCGAGTACTGCCCTCGTGGCGAAATTCAGAAAATGGAACAAGAGCTGAGGAATCTCACTGTCCGGAACGCTGATATAGATGCATACATATCAAGGTTTAGCGAACTGTCTCTGCTATGCCCTGGCATGATCACCTCAGAAGGAAAGAAGATCGAACGATTCATCTGGGGACTAACCTCCCCGATCCAAGGAAACGTGATAGTTGCAAATCCCAAAACTTTCAACAGTGCCAAGAGATTGGCTAAGAAGCTGTATGACAGTGGCAGTTAATGCTGCAACCACTCAAGTTCCACCCACACCACATGCTCCAACCTCAACTGCTCCAAGTGCTCCTAGGCCTTATTCCGGTAATCTTCCTAAGTGCAACAAGTGCGACCTCTGTAACAGCCCAAAATCTCAAGTATTGTTAAATTGCATTTTGGGGTGTTTTAAAGGGGAGACTCGGCGAGTTGGAGCCAGACTCGCCGAGTAGGGTCGCAGAGTTGGTCGCGGGTTCGCGACTGGACTCGACGAGTCCAGGTATGGACTCGGCGAGTCGACGCTGTTCAGCAGAAACCCTAACCGTTTCGTATTGGGTCGTATATAAGGGTTGTATTGTCGTCATTGTTCGTCTTTTGGCCGATTGTGGAGAACCCTAAACGATTGTGGCATCTAGAGCAAGCTTGAAGGCCATTAGTGACTTGGAGGAGATTGTAGTGCAAGAAGAGGAAGGATTTTGGCCAAAGGAAGATCAAGGGGATTGAGCTCTGAAGTTTGGGGACACAGAGGATACATTATTCAGGTAAGAACTCGAATTATCCTCTGCCATGTTGATGTGTTATGGGATTAGGGTTTGTGAAACCCTTTTGGTGATTTGATGGATTACTATGTCGTTATACAAAGGTTTATACCCTAGTAATAGGATGATTAGAGGTCCAGAAGTCCCATGAGTGTGTATTTCGGGAAAATATGTATCTCAGGAAGCAGTTTGATCGACTGCATGGCGTGGACTCGCCGAGTCGGATGATCGGACTCGGCGAGTAGCTTGAAGATTCACTGGGACTCGCCGAGTTGTTCTTCAGACTCGGCGAGTGGAGTCGGGGTGGCCCCGCGATTCTTCCAGGAGTAACTCGTCGAGTCAAAGAGGATACTCGACGAGTAGAAGGGGAATCTCAGAGGATTGAAGGACGACCAGACTCGCCGAGTCGCCAGGGAACTCGCCGAGTCCAGTCGAGCTGACAATGGACTGTTGACCAGAGTTGACTGGTGTGATTTCTTAGGGACAGTTAACGGGGAAGATAGAAGTATTAATAAGGGATGTATGATGTTACAGGGAGCTTGTAGCTCGGAGGATCAAGTGCAAGGGATTTTAGGAGTTGCTATCTTCCAGTGTCTGCGAGGTGAGTCTTCTCACTATACCTCACCCGGAAGGGTTTGATTATGTGACCGGAAGGTCAAGTATGTTGTGTGTTATGCTTATATGCTATGAATGGAAAGTTAGTTGCTACGCGTGATATACATGCTTATATATGGGCCGGAAGGCAAGGTATTATGTGACAGAAAGGTCAGGTATGATATATGATATATGTGCTTTATGTGTTAGAGTATTTGTATTATGTGTTATGTATGTGTATGGGCCGGAAGGCAATTATCTTGTGGACCGAAAGGTTCGGGCCGGAAGGCGATGTTATGTGGATCGAAAGATCCGGGCCGGAAGGCAATGTTATGTGGATCGAAAGATCCGGGCCGGAAGGCAATATTATGTGGACTGAAAGGTCCGGGCCGGAGGGCGTATGTGCGTAAGGTATATTGGGGAACTCACTAAGCTTCGTGCTTACGTTGTTTATGTTATGATGTTTCAGGTTCTTACAGTAATGCGGGATGGCAACGGTTCGATTGTACACACCGAAGAAAGAGTTGTGTTTTGGAGGATCCTGGTTTTCTATTATAACGAAAATGAAACTATGTTTTGTAATTCGAATGTGAATAAGATTTTATACAAGTGTTTTTAATATTAAATTGATTAATTAAAGGAAATTTTTATTTTTAGAAATCACGGTGTTACAAATTGGTATCAGAGCCTTGGTTTGAGGGATTCGGACGCGCCTACGGGTAAATCTGGACTCAAACTGAGGAAGTAAGAAAAAGTTTTCCAAATAAATGGTTTTCTAAAAGTGGATAAGAGTTCAAAGAGAAAGCAAGAAAGAGCAGTGTGTACAATCAGCCAGAGCCAAACGGTGATTTCCCAAAATACCCTTACTTTTGTATTATGAAATATCTATTATGCGTTATGAGACATTACTGTATGCTAGAGACAGGCTAGGTATTTCACATCTTAGGACTAGAGTGGCCTGATTTGTGATGCCTTAGTCTAGGGTTTGCTGTTATATGTGCGTTATGTTTTTGTGTGTGTGTGATGAGTGAGAGTATCTAGTTAGAACGCACAAGGGGTAAAGCTACGGGGTACAGAGGTACTTCCGAGGATGAGCCGAGAAGGTGGAGCTACCACAGATGGGGAGTTTTGTGAGCAATAAGTTTAAGCATTTGTTAAAACAACCACCCCAGAAGCTCAATGAAACCTTTACGGTGAAAATGGCCAATGGGAAAACAGAATCCACTGGGGAAATCTATATTGGATGTATCCTCGCCCTGAATCAACACATCTTTCAAATAAATTTAATGTCTGTTTCCATTAGGAGTTTTGATGTGATTATTGGCATGGACTGGTTAAGCCCCCACCATGCTGAAATTATGTGTCACGAGAAGGCCATTCACCTTCACCTTCCAAATCATAAAACCCTATTTACGGAGACAAACCCAGCACGAACCTTCGTCTCATCTCGTGGGTCCAGGAACAGAAGCATCTGCGAAAGAACGATTTGACGTTCCTGGCGCACATAGTGGATAAAACCAAGGAAGAGGTTAACGTTCAAGACATTCCTATAGCATGTGAATTCCCAGACATATTTTCTAAAGATCTTCCTGGAGTACCCCCAGAAAGACAAGTTGAATTTCGAATTGATCTTGTTCCAGAAGCTACTCCCATCGCTAAATCGCCTTACCGATTGGCTCCTGCTGAGATGCAGGAATTGTCCAGCCAACTCAGTGAACTCCCGGACAAGGGATTCATCTGACCCAGCTTCTCGCCATGGGGAGCTCCAGCCCTCTTTGTCAAGAAGAAGGACGGATCTTTTAGGATGTGCATTGATTACAGAGAACTAAATAAGCTCACTGTCAAAAATCGCTATCCACTCCCACGAATCGATGATCTATTTGACCAACTCCAAGGAGCTAGTTACTTCTCTAAGATAGATCTACGATCAGGGTACCATCAACTCAAGGTCCGGGAAGATCATATTCCCAAAACCGCTTTCCGAAATCGTTACGGACATTATGAATTTGTCGTAATGCCCTTCGGTCTAACGAATGCCCCTGCCGCATTCATGGACCTAATGAATCGAATCTGCCGACCATTCCTCGACAACTTTGTTATTGTTTTCATTGACGACATTCTAGTTTATTCTCGAAGCAAAGAAGAGCATGGCCAACATCTCCGACAAATCCTGGAAACCCTGCGAACTGAGAAGCTATACGCAAAACTCTCCAAGTGTGAGTTCTGGCTTCGTAGCGTGAACTTTTTGGGTCATGTTGTTAGTCAGGAAGGAATACACGTGGATCCTTCTAAGGTCAAAGCCATCGAAGGATGGGCAGTCCCGACAACACCCACAGAAATTTTCCAATTCTTAGGCTTAGCAGGTTACTATAGGAGGTTCATTCAAAACTTTTTTAAGATCGCCAAGCCACTTACCTCGCTTACACAAAAGGGCGTACCATTCAAGTGGACGGACAAACAAGAAGCTGCATTTCGAACTCTGAAGCAAGCACTCTGCAGTGCCCCAGTACTATCACTACCAGAGGGAACGGAAGATTTTGTAGTCTACTGTGATGCATCAAATCAGGGTTTAGGTTGCGTTCTTATACAGCGTGGAAAAGTGATAGCTTACGCGTCCCAGCAACTAAAGACACACGAAGTGAATTATACAACCCACAATCTGGAATTAGGAGCAGTGGTCTTCGCCCTGAAGATTTGGAGGCACTACCTTTATGGTACGAAATGCACCATCTTCACGGACCACAAGAATCTCCAGCACATCTTGAATCAAAAAGAGCTGAATATGAGGCAACGAAGATGGGTTGAACTATTAAACGATTATGAGTGTGAAATCAAGTACCACCCAGGCAAGGCTAATGTGGTAGCTGATGCCTTGAGCCGGAAAGGGTACTCTAATCGTTGTGTGAAAACTCTCTCAATAACCATCCAATCTCACCTAACCACTCAGATCAGGGCAGCCCAGTCAGATGCCATGAAGGCAGAAAACAAAACAAGCGAAGCGTTACGCGGAATGGAGAAGAATCTCGAGGTGAAAGAGGGCGGAGTATATTATTTCATGAACTGTATTTGGGTCCCTAAACTTGGAGGATTTCGGAAAGTAGTCATGAATGAAGCTCACAAGACGCGATACTCCATCCATCCGGGTTCGGACAAAATGTACTTGGATATTAAACAACATTATTGGTGGCCTAACATGAAGGCATAGATTGGCACCTATGTTAGCAAATGCCTTACTTGCGCCAAAGTAAAGGTGGAATACCAGAATCCCTCTGGGTTATTACAGCAACCAGTAATTCCCGAGTGGAAATGGGAAAGGATTACTATGGATTTTGTGACCAAGCTGCCCTAGACGTCAGATGGATTGGACACTATATGGGTAATAGTTGACAGACTGACGAAATCCGCTCATTTTCTACCAATAAAAGAATCCTACAAGATAGAGAGATTGACAAGAATATACATTCGAGAAAACGTGAGACTTCACAGAGTTCCAGTGTCTATCATCTCAGATAGAGATAGTAGATTCACTTCACGTTTTTGGCAATCACTTCAGAAAGCACTGGGAACCCATCTAGACATGAGCACTGCTTATCACCCACAAACGGATGGTCAAAGCGAACGAACCATTCAGACGCTTGAAGACATGCTTTGCGCATGTGTGATAGACTTTGGGAAGTCCTGGGATACCCACTTACCCTTAGTTGAATTCTCATACAACAACAGTTACTATTCGAGCATCAAATTTGCTCCTTTCGAGGCACTGTATGGACGTAAGTGTAGATCACCGTTGTGTCGGGCTAAGGTAGGCGACACCCTGCTAGCGAGGGAACTAGCATCGGACAAGACGTTAACAGGACCGGAGATCATACGTGAAACCTCAAAAAAGATAGTTCAAATCAGAGCTCGACTACAAGCATCACGCGACTGACAGAAGAGCTACGTTGATAAACGGCGAAAGCCCTTGGAGTTTCAGGTCGGGGATCGAGTGCTGTTAAAAGTTTCTCCCTGGAAAGGGGTTATTCGTTGTGGAAAACGGGGAAAATTGAATCCACGATACATTGGACCTTTCGAGATTCTTTCCCGAATTGGTCCAGTAGCATACAGACTGCAGCTACCCGCTGAGCTCAGCAGCATACACCCCGTGTTCCATGTTTCCAACCTAAAGATGTGTTTATCCGATGAAACTCTCGTCATTCCTCTTGATGAAATTGAAATCAACGAGAATCTCCTGTTCGTCGAAGAACCAGTCGAAATCATGGACAGGGAGGCGAAGCGTACCAAGAAAAGTCGCATTCTGATTGTGAAGGTACGGTGGAACGCGAAGCGTGGGCCAGAATTCACGTGGGAACGCGAAGATCAAATGAAGCAAAAGTACCCTCATCTATTCTAGCTTTCAAAAGAATTTCAGGACGAAATTCCCTCTAACGGGGGATAATGTCACAACTAGGAAATTCGATGCCTTGTAAACATTTAACAATGATAACAAATGTGAACCAAGAATGTGAAAGCATGTAGGATGCTTATTCAATAACAACAGAATTTCAATCAAACACTTCATACAAGCATTGCAAATAGTCAACAAATAATAGGAAACCCTAGAAATCCCGATTTAAGTCCATTCTGGACTAGGATTTCCTTATTGGGCCAATGGACCAATAAACTTCCAATTTGACTATCTTGGGCTTAGAACTCTTAAATGGGCTCTAATTGGACCCACTTTCATTTATTTTAACATTTTCGGCCATATTGGGCCTAGAATGAAATAAAATACTTTAATGGGCCTTATTGGGCCATAACAAATCCAATTAACCAAAATGGGCCATAAAATTTATTCTCTTTGACAAATTGGGCCGTGAGGCACCCTAAGAGTCCAATGGGCCGAAAAACAATCAACATGGGCCCATGATTTGGATTTAAGCACCAAAGGCTCAACAATTCTTTTTTTCTTCCTCTCTCTCGACCCATCTATATTTATATATAAAAAAAGAAAAAAAAAAGAGAGAAAAGAAATGGAAGTTGACTTTTGCTATGCTACCTCATTATTTTCTCTTGGATTTCCACGCATGTAACCCATATTTCCATGCAACCAACACTTCATTTAATCTCTTTTCCCCTCTCTCTTCTTCTCTCGGCCGAAACAACACAAACACACACACACACACATGTCACTTGAACGCTCTCAAAGAAACTCTCTCTTTTCTTCACCAAGTTTTCGAGATTAGGAAGCTTTTCAAGGAGATTACCCCACAAATTCATCATCTAAGGTAAGATCATGCTTAAATATATGATCTAACTCACTTATTTTCATCAAAAATCACCTCTTCATCCATTCAAATTCATGATCTTGCATCTTAGAACCCACTAAGTTCGAGATCCATCCAAGGAACTTGCTAGGGCCGAAAATAGCACTAAACTTCTCCCAATCTTCTTCAAAACCGAAACCACACTCAAGGTGAGCTTCATACCCCTTTCTTTTCGGTTTTTATGAGCTTTATGGGGGAGAATACAAGAAAAATGTGTAGATCTATGTATATATGTATGCTATGTGTGATTTGATGCATGTATGTGTGTAGTTTCGTGTGTTTTGTGATGAATATGTTACCAAAAAGGGTGTAAACCCGAGATCTAAGACATGAGAAAGGAAACAAACATAACTTAAGCTATATTACACTAAAAAAAGTCAAGAATAATAGCTTATAAGGTCATGATGAACAAATTCTAACATAAAACCCATTTTTGGGCTTAAATTGTCAAAAATACAAACTTGGGGTAAAAATCAACAAGTCACGGTTTCTTGAAGGTTAAAAGGGTCAAAACAGTTTCTATAAATATTTTTCTGGACATTAGAAATTTCAAGGGACTTAAAATTGAAATTTTTAGCCTAATGGGATAATTATGGGCTTCTCAGCCCAATAAGCCTCAAAATGCGAAAAGGACAAGTTTGAGGGGCTGGAAATGTAACTTTCTGTAAAACAGGGGGTAATTAGCATATCAAAATGTTTATAAGGGTCAAAAATGGTTTTCACTATAAAAAAGGACCAAAAATGTAAACTTTTTAGATTTTGGATCAAAACTGTAAAAGTTGTGAAAATGAGTTCCTAACCGAGAATCACTATTCTGGAGGGGCTGAAGCTGTCAACAAAGTTTTGGGTTAAAATTGTGTTTTCATCAAATAAATAATACAAAAGTGTCAAGGAAAGGGTTTTAAGGACTAAAAATGAAATTCTTTTATATAAAAGGACCAAAAGTGTTATTTTTATAAAGGAAGGGTAGTGAAAAGGGTCAAATTCCACTTTCAAACAAATTAATTCATTAATACAAAATACAAGATCCACGACTACCAACGAAACGGAAAACAAATACACTTTCAACAACAAATATCGTTACAAAACGAATTGATTCGGTCTCGAATCAATAACAAAACAAAATCGTTAAATCAAAGCATTTAAATAAACACGCAATAACAGTGATGAGCTAACTTACAAACTTTGGGCTTGGAAGTTTCAAATCATGCTTGTTGGGCCTTGCTAGCCCATTAACATGATCTTTGGGCCCAAAGGGAATATGCTTACGTGTTATTGGGCCTCCTATGACCCAATTTCATGTAAAAGGACTTTCAATAGTTCTAATGTGCTATTGGGCCCTACTGGCCCATTAGTACTGCTAGTGAGATCGAGTAGTCAAATGCGAGTTGTGCCAAGTGTCTTTCGCATTCCCGATAGCCTTAAATAACTCACGGAAATAACGGGACTTTGTACTCCCATTTCTCCTCGGTTGTTGGGCTTATGAGAAATTCAGTAAACAGATTCAGGGTGTTAATCAAGATTAATCATGGTGGTTGGATTAAGTGAGTAGTAATGGGTGACGCCTTTAAGGATCGTTCGTAACCTGTAGTTATAAACTAGTCATCTTTATGCGTGATTATAACGACTCACAAACCCTAGTTAATCCAACGCTACCCGAGAATCAAAAATCATTCGTCGTAACGGTATAACAATAGAGAAACCGTTGTATTTTATGTATTGGGAAAACATCGGGTATTCCTGGGAAGTTCAACATTTTCACTTGCGTGATTTATACAAAAGTTCAACAATTATACATGTTTTGAAAATCAACAAGCATATATTCACAGATCTTCACACTTTTTATAAACAATGATCTTTTCAGAAAATATCGGATTTTATGGGTTTTACAAACTACACCAAATCATTTTACCACAACATTACTTATGAACTCACCAACATTTCGTATGTTGACGTTTTTCAAAATAACTTGTATTCTCAGGTAACAGGTAAGCCGAAGAATAAATACCAAGTAATGTCATGGTGTTTTGCTTAGATTATCTATCAGATAGTTTATGTTATGAAATTGTAATGTCTAAAACAATGTACTGGAAGTAAACAATATCATTTGTAATATTTCAATGCATGGTGATGAATTATGTTATGATTCATGTATATTCATTGTGATGGTATTCAATTTAAGTCACAAGAGCCCTCGGACGTTTTCGCCGTCTGGTTCAGGGGTGTGACAGAAAGCGACTAGGAGATTGCGATGGGGTGTAGTAACCGGTAGGAGTCCGGTAACCCAGATATGGAGACATCAGTAGGGACCAGGGTGGTCTCGGTTCATCCGGAAGGCAGATAAAGGACAACAGAAATTTTCAGTCAGTGGCAGTAATGGAAAGAAGACTATGGTAGAATTCGACTAGTTGATTGATGGGTACTCAATACTAAGTTATAGTAGCGAAAAGTGTCCAGTGCATAGCTAGTGGTAAGCAGTAAGTGGGTTGTGAAATAGTTAGCCGTGGTGGACTTTGAGGACGAAGTCTAGTTTAAGTGGGGGAGAGTTGTAACTCCCAGAATCAGGAAGACCAAGAAAAGAAAGGCTAAGCTCTAAATCAAGAGTCAACTCGTCGAGTCCAGGGAGGAACTCGACGAGTCGGAGCGGGATCCGGGTCATTGAGTAAGTGACCGACTCGGCGAGTCAGGTATGGGCGAGAAAAACCCTAATCCCAGAGGTTGTGCCCTATATAAAGCACATTATAACCCACCCTGAGCCTCTTTGCTCCCCTTTTGAGTTCCAGAAACCCTAGAATTGAGTGAGCCTTCATTATTTGAGAGAAGAGAGCCTTGGAGGAGAGAATTTTGGAGAGGGGCTTGAAGATCAAGGGCTTTGCTGCAAAGGAGTGGTGTAGATCCGGGATTTATTTCAGTTGGAGCTTTCATTTGAGGTAATAGTCTGTTGTTTGGGCTTATGTGCATCTAGATCTATCTTATGTTTGAGTTTTGGGCATTTTGAGTATGGATGAGATCTATTTCGAGTTTGGAGTACATCTGAGGTTGCTACCTCAGATCTAGGTTGGTAATAACCCAGAAAGTCATAAAGTTTAGGCCAATAAATTGTTGGTGAAACCCCTTTGTTACAAACCCTAGCCCTAGAGTGTTCTAAGCCTATAACTCCTTGGTTACACGTAAATTTTGCCAATTTACATGGGGGTTAGGCTCTAGAGGAATGGATCTATGGATTTGAGCCCCTGCATGGCTCAAAAAGCCACTGTATGGATTAAGAACTGAAGAGACTCGGCGAGTCACATGGGTGTACTAGGCGAGTTGTATGATCATGAGCATGAACTCGGCGAGTTGGAAGAACAACTCGGCGAGTCTGTTGAAGATTGCCTTGGACTCAGTGAGTCTGTTCTTGGACTCGACGAGTCTGGTCGCAGAACCCCAAACCCTTCGAGTTAAGACTCAGATCAATGAGTTGAGTGGGGACCCAGTGAGTGGACAGGTCAGGACTTGGAAATCAGTAGAATCGGCGAGTCGAGTCGCGAATGAAAGGGATTTCAGAGCTTATGAACTCGGCGAGTCAATAGGCTGACTCAGCGAGTAGGGTCAACCTGGAAGGTTGACTGGGACCAGGACTTTGACTTTGACCAGAGTTGACTTAGTTGACTTTTGAGGGGCTGTCAGACTAAGTATCATTTTGATATTGGTAGTTCAAAGAGCTAGAGGAGCAACGGCTTAGAAGGTTGTCGGTTAGCAGCCAGAGGGTATCAGCAGAGCTCAGTAGTTCAGGTGAGTTTCCTTCTAGTAGGAACGGATCTAAGGCCACAATGCCGACCCGTTTAACTAGTAGTAGTTTCCGGACTTCGGTCCGATGCAGTAGTTAGGATGTTTGATGCCTTCGTGGCTCATGCAGGGTTTATGTGTTATGTGTTACAAGCTACGGCCCGATGTTGTATGTAGTATATATGTGTTCATGCTAGTTGATATGTTTATGTTATGCTATGTTCAGTTAGTTCCAGACTTCGGTCCGATGCAGTTAGTCCAGCCTTCGGTCCGATGCAGGGTACAAGGTTCCAGTCAGTTTCCGGACTTCGGTCTGATACAGGGGGCAAGGCCCAACTTAGTCCGAACTTCGGTCCAATGCAGGGGACAAGGTCCCAGTCAGTTTCCGGACTTCGGTCCAATGCAGGGGGCAAGGCCCCAATTAGTCCGGACTTCGGTCCGATGCAGGAGACAAGGTCCCAGTCAGTTTCCGGACCTCGGTTCGATGCAATGGGCAAGGCCCAATATGTGCTTTATATGTTATTGTATGGTATGTGGTAGTTTGGGAGAGCTCACTAAGCTTCGTGCTTACGGTTTCAGTCTTTGGTTTCAGGTACTCGGTTTTCAAAGGAGGAGCTCAGAGAGATTGCAGTGCACACACCATAGTCAGCTAGCCTGGGAATATTTACTCTGATGCAGTGCACACACCATAAGATTATGTTTTGGATTAATACTCGGAAATTATGTTATGACTTATGATGCGGTTTTTATAAATATGGTTTTAGTAATGTTTTAAAAGAAATTTTTGGTCGTGATTTTTGGGACGTTACAGTGATGTTCCCAGCTTTTTCTGAGAGAATCCAGAAACTTTAGAACCAATTGAGATAAATGCTTGCCAATTCCTATCCTACGCATAACATTAACTAGATAGTTAAACCTATTAAAGGTTTGGGTTAAAGTCTCACCTTGTTTTGCAAAGAAATGCTCATATCTCCGATTGAGATTGTTGATGGTTGTGGCCTGAACTTCTACAGTGTCTTCGTTAGACATTGTCATCATATCCATCATCTTATAGGCTAATTCACAATTATGTATGAGATGATACACGTAGTATGGAAGAGAGTTCCCAATAGCAGCCCTAGCTTTTACATCAAGACTAAGCAATCTCTTGTCATCGTTATCATAACTAGTTTCTGGCTTTTCCTTCAAGGGGCCAATAGGAGCATTGTTGACCATGGGTTGGTACATAGGAACATGGGGGCCCTTTTCAACAATATTTCTCATCTCATAGTCAACGGTTTCAAGAACAACCATGGCCTTTGTCTTCCACATAGCGAAATTGTGTTCATCAAAGGGAGGAATTTTGTTGAGGCCAAAGGATTTGAGATTCGACGTGATTACTTGAGTATATCACAAACCTACTCTGATACCAATTGAAGGTTTGTATCGATCGGATACACTTCAAGTATTAAGAGCAAACGTAAAATAATCTAAGAAAAATAATAAACAGAAAGTAAATAACACATGGATTTCTCCAAATTATTATTACACTAAGAAATGGTTTTGTTTTCACCAAGAAGACGGGTTGTTACAAATACGGTCACCAAGACGAAATCTACATTAGGGTTTACCCTAATGTAGAATATATATTGATCTATACAAGTATATCCCTTAATTAAAGGGATTAAGACTAATCTATACTAAGAACTGATCTTATCACAACCATATCGGATATGTGATCTATTCTATACTTATCTATATCATTATCTAATATACAAAAGATTACAAAGAATAAAAATGATATACATTGACGTTGATAAGCTTTATATGATGGCGTTGTCGATGTTGTAGAATACACGCTGACACTGATAGATGTGTAGAGTGTTTGACTCATCAGATCATAAGGTGTGACCTTACACCCAAGAATACAGTTTTCTCTTATAAGCTATGTACTTTGTACTAGTGACATCCAATGCTCACCAAACTTAATAAAAACATCGTAATGGACTAAATTAGGATCTTTAACACTATATAATCCAAACTAAGTCTCATCATATTTACGAATAACAATTAAGACAATATAGATGCCATACAAGCTTTAAGGTTACTTAAATGAGCATCGTAACTCAACCAAAGGTCTTAATAGCCTCCAATGACCGATGCATAATCAATGAATCCATTGTACTCTTTATACATCTATTCTTTCATTATCTAACATGCTATTAAGTCATGGAGCTTCAACCATTGGAATCTATGAAACATAATTAGGGATTCCATTCATGAGATTCCACCAAAGATATATCCAATAAAGGTTGCATAAATTGAATCATTCCATGAATATAATATCATTACCAATACCCTAAATCATATATGAATTGGTTTGAATCATTGAAATCATAAGTTCAATCATCCAAAACCTCATAATTCAACGCTCATGGAGTTTTTCCTTCATTAATGGAGTTTAGAGCACCATATCTCAACCAAAGATTCATTACGATCAAATGGAAGTTGATTCAATTAAGGATGGTAGTTCTAACAATAAATCAAACATCTAAAATCAATAATGATCACCATTTTGGGTTTAGGGTTTCATCCCAAACCCTAGGTTCGATCTAGGAAAAGATGATGTAGGAGATGATACGTTCAAGTGTCTTAAATGAAATCCTAACTTTAAAATCCCATTAATGCTTCCAAACTAGCCTTATATTTCTTCATTGCATGAAAATAACCAAGGAGGTGCTCTCCCCCTTCTCCTATGTCATCCTCTCTCTAATGGGGGACATACTCCTCTTAACTAGCTACAAATTCCAAAAATTAGTATAAATGGTCCATCACTTACATATTTCTCATTTTTGACACCATTTAACCTAAATATTAAATGAAACTTCTATTATTTATAAATTAACCACTAACCCACCTCCATTTATCATTGCTTTCTTGTCCTAACAAGCAGTATTAGAATATGATTGTTCAAGCTATGTGGAATTCCATTTCAGTTTTTTAAGTGATCGATTGTTCTTGTTCACATATATGATTTTTTGTTTGAATATCAAATTTCAGTAGTTTTTAGCAATTATATTCCTATTTTCATGGCAAACTATAATTCACAAGCATTATACAATATCGCAAATAGTGTTGCTGTGTTGGATCAAACACTCATGCTTCGATCCATTGAACTTTAGCCTCACAATCATGGATCTACAAGCGTTGGAAATTACATCTCTTGATTCATGGTAGATCATGATGATTCTATTGTTTCCCTTTTTTGTAATAATTTTAATTTGAAAAACACAATTTATCCTTGCTATCTTTGGCAAATAAAAATAAAACCAAAATAGCAACATGAGACTTTAAATAAAAAGTTAATTAGATATTTTATAATAGCTTCGTATTATAATGGTGAGAAATCATTTTTTAAGTCATGTTATATATGCAGTTGCAAGCTAGTTTCAAGTTTAGAAGTACCATGATTTCCATTTCGATCTTGATATTGATGTTTTACACTTTACCCATCTCTCGGCCAAAGTTTCAGCTATATTGCTGATGATAAAACTTAAAGTATTTTAAAAAATATACATGCATCATTTTAAGAATTTTAACTGTCTGAAAAATATTAGTTGTCAATAAAAAATGTAATGGTTGAATAATCTTGTAATGATAACTTAATAACAACATCCAACCAGCCTATTATAATTAAACAGACTAACTCAACCCTATTAATCTGAAACCCGATTAACCTAAAACCCGATCAGATTGAGCACATTAAAACCCCTGCATTTTAGGAGTTAGTACGTGTAATGAACTTGAGAACATATGCTATAGCCATCGAATAGATACACTCTTTGTATTTAATATATTTTTACTTTTTCCCTTTTTTATCATCATCTTTATCCCCATCGGTCCATTATAGCTATTCACCACCCATTATTAATCTCTTGTCGCAGAATACAAAGTCTCGATGTGAATGATAGTGATAGCAATCAATTTAGATGCCACAAACTGCAAAGTATCAAATGATCGAGTCAGCAAATAAATAAAGACTTTTCCATTTGGGAGAAATAATTGGTTCTAAAGGTTTGGCAACCACATTTCGAAAACAAATAAAGTTTCGAGACACTTCCTACGAAAGTTTAACGTGGGAAAAGGGAACTCAAGAAAGGACAGTTGGTCATAGGCTTATTATATGCTCACGGGCCTTTGCTCAGAATTGATTTTAGCACGGAAGATTAGGTGTTTTATTCGGTATATATCTTAACTGATTTGGATTCAATTTTAATTTTGTTGCAATGGTTAGGGCGTTGTTGTAAATTCAGTTTTACATAAGTTTTGATTGAATTAATTAGTGGATTACATATTTTTTTTGTATGAACTAGTTTTTTAGTTTAATACTACTTTTTAGTGTTTCAAACAAAATCATCTTAGAAGACAGACAATCAACAATAAATTGATCACTTAGTAGGAACCACATTAAACAAAAGTCTCACTCAAGTTTCCCTCTCACACTTCAACTTGGATGATCAACCGTTAAACAAATCAACAATGAAGGGAAGCAATTATTTATATAATTAGTTCGATCTTTTTTCTTTCTTCCTCAGGTCTTTTACTATTTGACTTAATGAGTACTAGAAATTAAACACTTAATAAGGACAAGTATATATGATTGTTTCGTTAATTTGAACTTAATCTGAACAGAATGATTTGATATGTTAACCAAAAAATATGTTATAATATGATATGTTAACTTAAACGTGTCCTAATTGACTTTCTTATCTTTTCCAACCAAACTATTATCATCTTTGATTTAGGGAATATTTTTACCTCAAAATGCTTGGCAGATAACACCGGTGTTGCATCTCCATTTCTGTTTCATGTTCATTTAACTGCCATAATGGTGTTGACCAGAGCTCTTAACTATACCATGAATTGAGATTGATCCTTTCCTATCCATTTTCTTTTTTGGATTTATCTTTCCTGTAAATAGAGGAGTGATTCCTTATTTAGCTCCCTTGTATTTTGTGTATATATACACAGCTCCTTACTGGAATAATATGAACTTCTTCCCAATATTTTTATTTCTACATGGTATCGGAGCGATACTAGAGGAAGCCATCCGAAAACCTAGCTACCTCCCAACATCATGACCGGTGGAAACGAAGTCGGAGCCCCTCCGGTTAGGGCTGTAAACGAACTGAACGTTCAGTGAACAGTTCGTGAACTGTTCGCGAACCGTTCGGCGAACTATTCGTGAACCGTTCGGCAGAAAGTTAGTTTATATTCGTTTATTTAATAAATGAACGAATATGAACACAAATTTTCGTTCGTTTAATTAAAAGATTGAACATGAACAATGGTCTCATGTGTTCAGTTATGTTCATGAACATTCGTTTATGTTCGTTCATTTAAGTTCCATTTATGTTCATATATGTTCAACTGTGTTTGATTACATTATTATATATTATATGTTCGTTTATGTTCACATATGTTCATATATGTTTATTTATCTACGTTCGTTTATGTTCGTTCATTTATGTTCATTTAACATGTTCACGAACATAAACGAACGAACACGAACAATATAATTTTTTAATCGAACGAACATGAACAAGAAATTTTGTTTGTTTATTTGTTCGTGTTGGTTCATTTGTTCGGCTAACTTAAACGAACGAACTTGAACAAGCTCTTGTTCGTGTTCGTTTACATCCCAACCTCTGTCAGAACATTCAAGAGACACCATTCCCATCTGGAATCATCCTAGATGATAAAACTTACCCACTTTAGTCACAACTCATGGAAATGTGAATTGGAGCGAGAAACAAACTACGTTTTCTAATTGGATCCACTACGAAACCCACATATGCATTGAAGATGGAAGTATGGATCATTAATAATCACTGTGTGAAAAATCGGATGATTGATTAAAGAGCCCACAACTGATGCAACGATTCATCAGACTTCTGACTTCCAAGGAAATCAGGGAAATAGTAGCCAAGACGTTCTATGATAGAACCGAAGAAACCTAAATGTTTGAACTCAATTGAAGGTCATTTACCAAGCGTTAAAATGGAAGAACCTTGCTTGCATACTACAACGAACTTGTAAGTATTTTTCCAAGAAATTGACTCACGTATTATAGCCCGTAGAGCAAAAAAAATGACAGTGTAGACACTGTTGTATCTATCCATGCAACTCTAGCTCATCTTTGTGTCCATATTTTTCTTGCTGGACTAGATCCAGAATTCAATCAAGCTCGAAGCTAAATACTAAAATATCCACCACTCAACCTTGAATCATGTTATACATATGTTCGCAAGGATCAAAATCAATGACATACCATGGACACACCAAAGGTTGAGCAGGAAAGTGTAGTCCATCTCGCAGCCCGAAACAAACCCTCAAAAGTAAAGAATGGTAAAGAAAACAACCATGTTTTCACCCACTATTGAGAAGAGGGACACTCAAAACAAAGATGCTAAGAAATCATTGGCTACCCGGAATGGTGGATTCATCAAAAAAAACTAGGAAGAAAGTGAGTCAAGCCTCTGTAGCAAATTCAAGACTTGAAGATTCAACCATGCATGTTACTGCCAATTTCGAAATCAATGAACCAGGTAAATCAAACGTTAATTCTTGGATTATCGGTACAAGGGTCACTGATCCTATGACAAATGACACTTCAAAGTTAATTTCGATTTACCCACCTTCACAATAGGATATTATCACTTCCAACGGATGGGCAGCATGAGTAACATGTGAACGCCCAGATCGAGTTACAAATTCCATGAACATGGACTCTATTCTTGTTGTCCCTTCATTGTCCTATAATCTATTGTCCATTTCTCAAATCACGAGTACTCTAAATTGCTTTGTCACTTTCTGGCCTAATGAATGTATATTCTAGGATATCACAACCCACAAGATTCTTGTTGTGGTAATAGATGGGGAAGATTATACTACCTAGATGAAAACCGAAGGAGTGAAACTCTTAGTACTGGAATAAAGGAAGGAGATAAAACATTGGTGTGGCTATGGCACCGTTGTTTAGGACATTTTCATATAGTTATCTTAAAAAATTAAAACCAAGTTTGTTTTTACAAGATGTTGATTTTCAGTGTGATGTTTGTTAATTGGCTAAAAGCCATAAGACTTCTTATTTGCCTAGTAATAATAAAGCTTCAAATCTGTTTATGGTTATTCATTCTGATGTTTGGGGTCCAACTCACACCAAGTGGAGCAAGATATTTCATAACTTTTATTGATGAATGTACCCATATGATGTGGATATCTCTCCTCAAACATAAAAGAGAGGTTTGCATTGTGTTTCAGGAATTATTTCGTATTATAAAGTCTCAATAAAAGCATGAAGTTCAAGTGCTCCAATTAGATAATGGAGGGGAGTACATCAACCATGAAATGGAAAAGTTCTGTAAAGACAAATCCATTCAACATTAGACATCTTGTGTTGGATCTCCTCAATAAAATGGTCTTGCAGAACAACGGAACAGACATCTTCTCGAAGTCGTTCGAGCCTTACTATTTGATATGAAAATCCCATGTGAAAACACCATATCAAAAGCTTTATGAAATGGTTTTTATACCAGTAGCTCTGAATCTTGAACCAAGAGTTTTTGGTTACACATGTTCAACATCTAAACACGAGAAAGCTTGAACCTCATGCAGTTAGGGCTGTTCACTATTCGGATAAAACCGAATTATCCAATTGGACAATTTGGATTGGACTATTTGGTTCAGATATTCAGATTTTTGGATTGGTTTTCAACAAAACCGAATTATTATTTTGGATTTCGGATTGGTTTTGGTTTATAAAATAAGAACCGAATAGTCCAAAAAAACCGAATAAACATTTATTATTTATCTATTTATAATTTATATATATAGTTATTTATTAATTTTGTAATTTATTTTTTCAAATAAGTTCAAAACGTTAATATGCATTTTCTCTCAAAAGTTTTCTACCTATAAAATATTTATAACTATAATATATCTTGTTATTAGTTGGTTATAAATTTCAAATCACAACTAAATAATTTGTTTTTGCTGCTTGTGTAATATTATATTTATATGTCGTTTTAAAATGTTTCGGTTTTTGAAAACCGAATTATAAAAACCGATCCAATCGAATTGTAATTGGATCAGATCGGATCGGATTTGAATTTTGGTTTGGACTATTCGGATCCATATTTTGAAAATCGAAATCAATTTGGGTTCACTTGATTGGATCGGATCAAACCGATCCATCCAAACGAACACCCCTACATGCAGTCAAGTATGAGTTTATGGGGTATGCAGATTTAAAAAAGGGTTATTGATGCTACAATCCAAAACAAGAAAAAAATGTATATCACCCGAGATGTTGTGTTTCATGAGAATACTCTATTTTTCAGTTGTGAGTGTTCTCTTCAGGGGATAGAATGCCAAAATACCATGAAGAAAACACCCAAGAATACTATGAAGAACTCTAATTAAACACGTAAGATTCACCCTCAAATTCAGGGACATCGGAAACTAGAGGTGATTCAGAGACATCGGAAATTACAGGTACTAAAGAAAATCTCTCAACTAATCAAAATGAAACTCCTGAATTCTCTCACGACAAAACAGACCTTCAATATGAAACCCACAAAGACCAGAGTCCATTCACCACACCTGTTATTGACCAAAATCATACCACCATGCCTACTATGTGACAACCGTCAAATTATGGTCAAGTCAAAGTCAACAAAAGACAACAGTTCAAACCGACAAACTTATGTAGTGCTTGTATGATAGGATATATTCTATGCCTTCTTATGTATATTTTCCTATCTTAATGCAAAGTATCACTCAGAAGCTTCTAAAATTTGGAAATTCTAAACCCTAATCAGGATGAGTGATGTAACAACTCGATAAAACATTATTACATACCCTCCGGGGGCATATAACACTCATAACAAGGCTTAATGGGTTTTACAAACCTTACATTGCGAAGCGACACACACACGAAGGTCACAAACATGGTTTCTCTCAATCTCTCTCTCTCTCCCAAATCTCTCTCAAAATCCCTCTTAACTTTTTATAAACACTTGGGGCATCCCGACCCTTAACTTAGTCAAAAACCACTCGAAACGGGAAGTTTATTGGTAAAACACCCATATAGGGCCGAATTCCCTCTTTAGGACTAAAGCCCCATAAGACCGAACCCTTAAGGAACCGAAACCTCTTTAGAACCAAAGCCACCATCGGTTCGGCCCCCAGCACTTCGGTTCGACTCCATGCACTTTCAAGTCATCTCACCTCGGTTCGGGTCAAACCATTTCGGACCGAACCATCCTTTGGTTCTCACCTCCCTTGGACCAAACCTTCGATCCTAACCTCGGATTTTCGCCCCTTTTTCCCGGTTTTCGACCCTTTTCACATTTTAAGCCCATTTTTCATAATTTCAACGTGGGGACTTCACCCAAAACCATATTTCACTATTTTCAACCCTCTAAAATCATAATGTAACTATATCTTGAATATTTATAAGATAAAACCCCCACTATTGTTGAGGACAAATTCAAAGTAAAAGAAGGTACTTTTGACTTTTCCCATAAAGCTATGACAACAAGCCATCCCCCATACCCACTCTATGACAACCTCCAGTCATTATTCACACTTTACCATATCAAATCACTATCCTTTTATGCATCTTCCAACACTGCATATGATTCCCTAATCAAATCTTAGACAAATCTTACTTTCACCTCCAAGACTTCACTTCCCACCAAAAGCAAACTCATTTCTCTCTCGCTTTCTCTCTCTAAAAACTCGAGATTTCAAGGCTGATCTTAAGCTTCTTCTCCACTCTTGGTAAATATCTTCATCCTACTCTTGAATATTCTACACTTCTTCACTCAAATCATGGATCTCTCATACAAATATCGTCATATTTGTTCTTAGGATCTTCAAACCTTCAAGCATCTTCCAAGTGTTCTTGGCTTGGAAACTTCTTTTCTTCATCACCCATCCCAAGAAATCAGTCAAGGTGACTTCATACCCCTACATTTTCATGTTTTCTTCAAGTTTTATGGGGGAATACAAGTTAAATCACCTAAACATAACTCAAACTCATACTTCAGCTTTTCACAGAAAAGTGGAGTTCTATTCACGGACTATTTTGACCATCTTAAACTTAATATCTTTCAAAACTGTTTAATATACAAGTATTTTAGGTTTATACCTTTCTAACTACTACTTGCACATCTCCATACGATTTTTCTACAATTTATGGCAATTTTTACAAAACTGCCGATCATTTCAGAAACGAATTCGGACCAGTCTGTGAATATGAACATTTTCACATAGGTTAGAGATCACTAAAAATCATAATAAAAATTATGAACAAACTAGGCATATTTTCTAAACTCTCAGAGTTTACGGATTCAGTTTTCGACATCGTATGATTTTTCTGTGATTTTTCTAAAACAGCGCAAAAACGTTGAAAAAACTAGTTAAACAGCTTACAATATTTATAACACTATGTAACATGTTGAGCAAAGTGTATAACAATAACTTTCTAAATGTTGAATGTATTTCTTGTTAGTTTAACATCATAAATAGAAATTAGGCATTCATGATAAGGGTTTTCACTCACTTCGAACACATACATTAAACTATAATAGGTATAGTTTATAGATTTTACATTACAAACATACTACATAAAGGGGATTCAATTCCACCACATAAAAGGTTTAACATTCACCCAACACGTAAACTCGTTAACGTAAATTGTGAGACATTACTTCATTGTACTCTTAGAGTACGGGTTAAAATTCCTGAAAGTTATAACCAGAGTCTCTTGTAGGGAGAGCGTGATAGTTGTATATAAGTCTATATTGGGATTGACAACCCACACCTAAGCTGCTTGCAACAGCCCAACCGGCCGGTCGGGGGTGACAAATGTCATAACAGTTCCGACGCCTGAAGAACATCACAGCAGGCCTACTCTGTCATAGTATGGTTATAGCGACTCACATAGAGAGATAACGACACATTTAAAGTTTACGGGAAATTCTACTTTATAAAGGGGGTTTTATGTATTTAAAATTGCATACATCGTTACAAGTACGAAACACATACATACATTCGGTCTTGGGATTTAAGACTACATAACATTTTATAAGG
The DNA here is from genome assembly GCF_051521515.1 of Lactuca serriola. Taxonomy (NCBI): domain Eukaryota; kingdom Viridiplantae; phylum Streptophyta; class Magnoliopsida; order Asterales; family Asteraceae; genus Lactuca; species Lactuca serriola. Next base: position 159,027,904 of record NC_136416.1, on the reverse strand, counting down.
CAAATATTGGATTTTTCTTGAGTATACATTACATTTACAAACAAAGGTTTTCAAACTCTACATCCAAAAGCTTATGAACTCACCAACTTAATTGTTGACACTTTTTCGAAACGACTTGTATTCTTAGGAAATCAGTAAAACGGGTAACCCGTAGCTTTTGAGGATGGGACGCTAAGGCGTCAAACAGTTTATTTTGTCATTATAGTGTAATTGATTTTGAAACATGTAAACTCATACTATGGTGTAACTTTTTCAATTATATTTATGATGGTTGTATTTGTTTTGGCCACTACTATACTCGTTGTTATGATACTATGCATGAAGTCAGCCGCCCCCAGACGTTTCCGCCATCTTTGGTTTGGTGGTGTGACAGATTGGTATCAGAGCATTTTTTATAGTGAACTAAGTATATCAAACCACATTAGATATACAAACTATAAATGCATTGGGACTAAAAGTCTCTGATTAAACATTTTCAAATAACTATAGTTTTAGAAATGAAATAGTTTCTTGTTAAAAAGTATGAGTACATGCATACATGCTAGTATAGTGTCATATCTAGGACGATACAAAAGTAAAATGAGGGGTTGGACACTACGAGTAGACCTTGGGATATGTAATCAGACTTGGGATACATATAGCCTGATCAACCATATTTATCCGAGGTGTGATTAATGTATGTTGGGGAATGCTCGTAGTGAGCAACAAGCCTAAAAAAACAAAAAACAAAAAAAAAATCCCCTCCAAGAAAACCATTAAGAACCAAACATAACATTTAAAATACTATAGGAGTATTTTGTGGTACTATAACTTATGTGAGAACTAAACAGATCCTTACTAGTAGGTCTATAATCACTAAGTGGATATGCCAAAGTTATATATAACTTAGATGCCATGTGTAGGCTCAACCCTGTGATTTAGTGATTAAACTAGTCGAGGGATTTATTTGCTGTCAGAACTTTTCCTTGCATTGATGTGATGTGGACCTACGTCAAGGTCAAATTTTCCCTAAAACTATATATACCGGAATCATATCAATGAAATGGGAATGCATATTATTTCATTGGGAGCACTGCCACTGAATTCATAACAATGTTTTTCGTTACTAAGGGTTAATCTACCATTACTTAGTGTAGATAATAAAGTTATATATAGTTAAGAGTCTATCGACTCAGAATTGGTGTGTCCGCCTTAGATCCTTTTCCTTTTTTTGTTGTGGGATTAGGGAAGACCCATTAGATTTGAAGGTCTATTAAGTCTTAATTTTATATAACTAAGTGTACATCAAGTGGTGGTAGGAAGGACCTGGTAGGGATCAAGTTATAAGATTTCATTTGGAACAGTACTACTAAAAATTCATAAGTTTAGTATATATAGACTTTCATTATGAATTGTTTCCAGAACACCATAAAAATCGGAACATGGTACACTTAGAACTAAGATAAACTTAGTTAGATAACTCACGACATATATCCATTTCTAGACTCATTATCATCTCCCTTTTTAAACATTATGGTTGAAAGGTGCCTTTTTCGTAGACCTATAGGGTGCGATCATACCAGCGCTAATGCACCAGATCCCATCAGAACTCCGCATTTAAGAGTGCTTGGGCAAGAATAGTACTAGGATGGACAAACTTAACAGTTGTACAAAACCTACTTCTACCCACTACCATAACTCCATCTCAGGAATGTTAGCAGAAACATCGAGGATAGTTCAGTAAAGTGCAAAATTTATATATGTGAATATAAATTGTAGGAATGTAACTAGAGATAATCATCACTACTCATGAAATCGTTTCTCGTCATGCAACAAAATTATGTCTCCACAAGGAGGTAACCAGCCAACAAGGAAGGCACCAATCCCGCAGATAGACTCTGCTACTTTTCAAGTTGCGGTCACGGAAGCCATGACAGCCGTCATGGCGCAACTCAATGCTAACAATGCCAGCGGAGACGTAGGCGGTGCCGGCAACACTAACCACAGTAACAATCAAGAACACCAGCGGGTGTCTACCAACGAAGACGCCTTAGACCACAAAACTAAGAGCAAGAAATGAAATTTTTGGAACAAAAAGGAGTGCAACCTATCTCAAAAACTCGCTAAAAGACAACAATTTGTGGCTGCCCCTGCAATTACAACAGCAGTCACGACACATGCCTCCACATCAGCCACAACATCGGCCACTCAAGCAACGGCCATACGATATATTGGAACACTTCCAAAGTGTAACAAGTGTAGCTTCCATCACAAAGGGGTTTGTCGGATATTGCACTGTAAGAATTGCAACACAAAAGGGCATACTGCCCGCTTCTGCAGGACTTAGGCCCAGCACATCGCTTCAATCACCAATACCGGTGTAAGTCCAGTATGCCACCTATGCGGTGAAATGGGACACTTGAAGAGGGACGGTCCAACTGAGAGGAATGACGGAGGAGCAGGATTAGTGTGACAACTGAACCAGCAGAAGCAACAAGGAACCTTATTAGGACTTTTGGAATGTTTCAAAAACAAGAATAGTTATGTACCATATGTTTGTATGATATATGGTATGTTTGCTAAGATTACCGTCTTTCAAAAAGTAGTTAAAATACTCTCTCGTTCAATCAAATCAAAACACTTATATAAGAGCTGCGATGACTTGGTGTATACATCAGGGTTACTTATAATTAAAATATTACAGACTTAGAATGAGTAATTCTGCCTTAATTCATGTTCCTTGTCTGGTGGTGGAGTTAGGGAAAAGTCACACAGTTGATGGTTTCAACAATCCAAATTGCACATGACTTATATACACCGAGCAATCATAGAGAGACTTGTTAGGGATCATAATATAAAGTACCATCACTAGCTATCATAACACATTTACTACCAGTACTAGTTGTTGCGGTACAAATCATTTACAGTAATAGTAAACACCGATCAAAAACAGAATGCACTAACGTGAAGAATAGAATGCACTAACTCTCGAACGAATATTTCTTTCAAAAACAACTTAACACATGTTCCACTGAGAGAATCCGATGTCTTCATTCGATATGGATTGGTTTGGTCATCACCTTACCAATTGCATGTGTTACGAGAAGACCCTTCGCCAAACCAACTAAATATCGAAACCCTCGTCTCTCATAACCATAAATCTGACATTGACCTTCGGGTCATCCCTCGTTACCAAACCCTGAAGCATTCACTGGAGGAGTATTATACCTTTTGAAACCTTTCCACAGCATTCCCAACGGACCCTTCAAGAATCTCACTCGTATAGAAGGTCAAGATCAAGCACAAAGGCTAGGGACGAATACAGTTAACCTACCACTACAATGTGTATACGCGATAGAGGTATATAGTTAAGATTCTTTGGACGTTGGATGAGTGTTCCCGCCTTATTTCATGTTCCTTGTCTGGTTGTGGACTTCGGGCAAGGTCACCCACCCGACTGTCTTACCAAACTTAATTATATACGACCTATATGCACAAGTTAATGATAGATGGACCAGGTATGAGTCCTACCATGAACTTCGGGACAAGTAAACCCAAAAGAGTGCGAGTGGACATTCTACCATTCGAATGAGTATAGTCGCGTAAACCGAACCCATATGCTCCATACCGATCTGATCGGTAGACGAAATGGTGAAGATCCACAGGAACGACAAATGAGAATCAAAAATCACTTAGAAAGAGAAGCAAGAAACCGCCCTCCAAACACTAAAGCAGGCCCTGTGCAGTGCTACGAGGAAAAGTCATTACTTATGCCTCAAGATGACTAAAGACGTACACGGTCGGCTAGGTCACACATGACCTCGAACTAGGAGCAGTAGTATTCACCCTAGAGATCTGGAGGCACTATCTCTACGACACAAAATTTACAATCTTCACCGATCATAAGAACCTAGAAGGAAAGAGCGGCGGGGCACGTTATCCTATGAACCGGATCTGGACACCAAAGTTGGTGGATTCAGAGACGTCGTCATGAACGAAGCACACAAAACTCGCTACTCCGTTCATCCAGGCTCAGAAAAGATGTATCTGGACCTCAAAAAGTGATATCGGTGGCCGAATAGGAAAGCTAACATCGCTACATATATGGGCAAGTATCTGACTTGTGCCAAGGTCAAGGTGGAATAACAGAAGCCTTTGAGTTTCCTACAACAACCAGTGATACCCAAAAGGAAGTGGGAGTGAATAACTATGGATTTCATAACCAAATTGCCTAAGACAATGGGTGGTCTCGATACCATTTGGGTGATCATTGACAGACTGGCCAAGTCCGCACACTTCCTACCCATAAAAGAGACCGAAAAAATGGAAAAGATGACCAAGACATACATCAAATAAATTGTGCGGTTGCATGGGGCGCTGAAATCCATTATCTCTGACAGAGATAGTCGATTTACCTCGCGATTCTGGAAATCACTCTAGAAATCCTTGGGAACTAGGCTGGATATGAGTACAGCCTATCACCCACAAACCGACGGGCAAAGTGAGAGGACCATTCAAACGCTATAAGACATGCTTAGGGCGTGTGTGATAGAATTTGGTAAAGATTCGGATACCCATTTACCACTTATCAAATTCTCCTACAATAACAGTTATCACACTAGCATCAAGGTTACACCATTCGAAGCCCTCTACGGCCGCAAGTACAGATCACCTCTGTGTTGGGCTGAAGTGGGTGACACGCAACTAGGTAAGAGGCAAGTCCCTAACAGCACCCTCACTGGCCCGAAGATCATAAGAGAAACTATAGAGAAGATTGTCCAAATCCGAGAGCGACTAAAGGCTTCCAGAGACAGACAAAAAAGTTACACGGATAATAAATGAAAGCCTTTGGAATTCCAGGTCGGAGATCAAGTGTTGTTAAAAGTATCACCATGGAAAGGCTTGATACGTTTCGGAGAAGTGCTTGTCTGACGACTCTCTTGTTATTCCTCTTGACGAGATTGAAATCAACGAGAGTCTCCACTTCATGGAAGAACCGGTAGAAATTATGGACTGAGAAATCAAAAGAACAAAACAAAGTCCCATTCCCATTGTGAAAGTCCGATGGAACGCTAAGCGAGGACTACAGATCACCTGGGAACGCGAAGACCAGATGAAACAAAAATACCCGCATCTTTTTCCCAACTCTTGAAGTCCCGGTCAAAGCGCTAATTTCGAGACGAAATTCCTTCTAACGGGGGGATGATGTGACAACCATCAAATTCTAGTCAAGTCAAAGTCGACAAAAGTCAACAAGTCAAACCAACAAACTTATGTAGTGCTTGTATGATAGGATATATTCTATGTATTCTTATGTACATTTTTCTATCATAATGCAAAGTATCACTCAGAATCATCTAAAATTCGGAAATTCTAAACCCTAATCAGGATGAGTGATGTAACAACTCGATAAAACACTATTACATACCCTCCGGGGGCGTATAACACTCATAACAAGGCTTAATGGGGTTTAAAAACCTTACCTTGCGAAGCTAAACACTCACAAAGGTCACATAAATGGTCTCTTTCAATCTCTTTCTCCCAAATCTCTCTCAAAATCCCTCTTAACTTTTTATAAACACTCGGAGCATCTCGACCCTTAACTTAGTCAAAAACCACTCGAAACGGGAAGTTTATTGGTAAAACAGCCATATAGGGCCGAAGTCCCTCTTTAGGACCGAAGCCCCATAGGACCAAACCCTTTAGGAATCGAAACCTCTTCAGAACCGAAACTCCTCAAAAACCGAAGCCACCTTCGGTTCGGCCCCCAGCACTTCGGTTCGGCTCCATGCAGTCTCGGTTCGGGTCCATGCACTTTCAGGTCATCTCGTCTCGGTTCGGCTCAAACCATTTCAGACCGAACCACCCTTCGGTTCTCACCTCCCTTGGACCTAACCTTCGATATTGACCTCGGATTTTTGCCCCTTTTTCCCGGTTTTCGACCCTTTTCATGTTTTAAGCCCGTTTTTCATAATTTCAATGTGGGGACTTCACCTAAAAACATATTTCACTATTTTCAACCCTCTAAAATCCTAATGTAACTATATCTTGAATGTTTATAAGATAAAACCCCCACTATTGTTGAGGACAAATTCAAAGTAAAAGAAGGTACTTTTGACTTTTCCCATAAAGCTATGACAACAAGCCATCCCCCATACCCACTCTATGACAACCTCCAGTCATTATTCACACTTTACCATATCAAATCACTATCCTTTTATGCATCTTCCAACACTGCATATGATTCCCTAATCAAATCTTAGACAAATCTTACTTTCACCTCCAAGACTTCACTTCCCACCAAAAGCAAACTCATTTCTCTCTCACTTTCTCTCTCTAAAAACTCGAGATTTCAAGGATGATCTTAAGCTTCTTCTCCACTCTTGGTAAGTATCTTCATCCTACTCTTGAATATTCTATACTTTGATGGAACAAAGAATCGAGTATGAAATGAATCTGAGTAAATGTTTATGAATCAATTAGTAATTGAACACACGATGTAAATAAGATTTCCACTTCAGCTCAATTACGCTTTAAGAATTTTTACAGAGAGAATAGACAATCCTGTTCATGTTATCTAACTCTAGTAAACAACCCTATTTATAGGATACATAAAGCGTACAAAAAATATACTAAGGCTAAAACATTTAAGCTTCGAATCTAAAGAGCCCTAGTAAAATATATTACAGACCATACGAAGATTACACATTAGGCTTCGACTCATTACAACCAATCTACCCTTACATTCTCCCCCTTTTTAAACTGAGTTGAAGACTTCAGTTCGTAAGCAGTTGAATGGAGTACAACATTACTCTTCATATCTCAGTATACCAAGAGATAATTTTCTCCAGTTCCTTCTTGTCTCCTTCGTTATTCTTCTTGCAATGATTCATACGAACAATCAAGTTCGTATATTGCGAAGTAGAATATCTTTCAACTTCACTCGCCTGGAACAAAAACCTTTTTGATTTTCCTGACTTGTCCTTCCCAGAGAAGACTAAGCCAACAGGCTTCAAGCAAATTTCACCATCTGCATATTTCTTTAAGTCTGCTTGAGTCTTCGAAGGAGCCATAGGTGCAGTAATTTCCAGGCCTTTAGCTGTAGCCAACTCCACATCAGTCATTGCTAAACATTCATAATAATTTTCAATAAAAATCTTGATGTGAGTAACTCCCAGCTTGTATTCATCAGGATCTGTGTTCTGAAGATATGAAAACGACCTTTCCTTCAGCAGTAACGCAACTTGTATAAGATCATACAAGTTCATCAAAGGAAAGTCGGCAATTGTAAACTCGCACACATTCCCATTTGCCCTGGTCACAATATACTTCATGTTTTGGACTGTGTTTTCGAAAACCACATCCTTCTTTATGCTTATGACCTTCTTTATCTTCGTCAATGACCATACTTCTTCTACAGACTTCGCAAGAACCGCATGAAATCTGATCTTTATTTGAGTACCTTCATCCTTCTCCTTGAATTTACTTTCTGCTTTAAATTGAAGCATGATGAACATCATTTCGTTAATTTGAAAGTCCAATTGGCTTGCATCCGTATTCGTGACAATATAACTCTGTTTTGGCTTCTTCACAAACGAATACATGTGATTGAATGCAACTTTGGCTTCAGTTGTTTCATAATTGTAGTTCTTTGATGGATCACCCTTGTTCATGCCAGGAGGATCACTAGCCCTTTGAGTCATTATGCTTTGAATCATCCTCATCTTTTCCACTTCTGCTTCAGCCTCTGCCTTCTTCTCTTCTTTAGATTTTTCAATTAGTATTGACTTTCCCTATGCCTTCGAAACAGATTCCTCTATCACTTCTTTTGCTTTCGTATCACTTCTACCAGTGTCAATAGATTTACCAATCACAATTCCTTTCAAAATTGGTCTTGTGATTGGCACAGTTGTAACTATTGTTGAAGAGATAGGACCAGCAGTTGCTATCACTGGTTTTGATGTTGGGATTTTAGAAGGAAACACCTTTCCCACTACCTTCACATCTTCGCCTCCAGCCTTCGAACCTTCTATTTTCTTTTCTCCCCCTTGCACCCCTGTAGTAGTAGGTGGGGCATCCATTGTGGGAAGAAGGCTAGATATTTGTGAAAGAGGAGCCAGTTGTTGAAGAAGTAATGCTTCGAACTGAGAAAATTTCTTGATAAGATCTTCAAAGGATAGCAGAGAAGACGAAAAAGGTGTTGAAGATAAGGTTTTAAGCTCCTTTAACATCGTGAAAACCTCCATGAAATTCTTGTTCTCTGTTGTAGAAAGTTGAGCAATCTGAGGACTCAGACTTTCATACAACTTTGCAAACTTAGTAACTGCATCACAGATGATATCTACCTTTTTATTGAGAGATGCAAATTCAGTACGAACATTTGCAATCTCATTCTCCATATCTTGTCTAAGTTCTTAGAGTTTATAGTTCACATCTTCTCTAACTTTCTTCACATCTTGAACAAATAAGACATGACGTTCCTTTGCCACCATTTTTAATTCTTTCAAGTCACTAGCAAAAGTAGATTTCTGAGAATTTACCCTCAACTCATTGTTTTGATCACAAATATCAATTTTCTCTAGGAGACGATACTCATAATCTTTTATCATTCCCGAAACCTTTGAATTAATCCTTCCTTCAAGCAACTTTAACAGACCATCCACTTCTAGACTGGTCACTGAATTTCCTCCCCCAAGATCAGCTTGAGACTGAAGAATTGAATTGAGTTTTGTATTCAATATCTTGAACTGTTTCATTGTCATGAGCATGTGATCTGGGAAGTCAGTCTCTTCTTCATCAAACTCTAGATTTTCAAATGTCCCTCCAAAACCTTCGGACTCATGCTCCATTTCCATTAAAAAAGAATCTTGAATTGGTGAAATTGTGGTAGGTGGATCAGTGGATTGTGAAGAAAAAAGAGATGTAATTGGTTGTTTGATAATGTTTTCAAAGGTAGGAGAATCAGTTGTGGATGTAGTAGGAATGACAGGTGTGAGTGGTGGAGGTAAAGAAACAATATTATCTGGGGTAACATCTGAAGGTTTACCTTTGTCTCCAGTGTGCGAAGCATCCTCACCCATTGTGAAATTTTCATCCATATGAGATATGTTTACAAAAATGTCAGAAGTTCATGCCTCCACAGAAACTGTCTTGGGAACCGAAACTTCGGGTGGTATTACATCAGCTGATGCAATATGAGAAGAATCTTTCTGAAGATCAGCTTCTGGTGTTTCTGGAATTGTTTCATTTTCATCATCAGTAGACTCTGATCAAATAATCACCCTACTCTTCTTCTTCTTCTTCGATATGTGTTTGGCCACATCAGTTTCCCTTCTTTTCTTAGAATATGGTGAAGCAGGTGCATGAATCTCACGAAAGATAACTCCTTGATGCGAAACCTGTGGTTTGTGAACGACATTCGTTAGAGGTGATCGACTCTTATGTTTTGACTTCATCTTGATTATTTGAAAAACACCAGTCTTCGAATGAATGATTTCCTTTTGAGTGGATGGGGTATCAGCAACAACAACTTCAGGTTGAATTGGCTCAGCTTCCGTAATTAGTAACTTCTTCGGACTCTTTGTTGATTTCGATTCTTTGACAGATTTCTCAGAAGATTCAGCAGCAACCTTCTTCGAATGTTTAGGCTTCGTCTCTTCTTCTCTAGCCAAAAGAACCCCGGTCTCAACAGAAGTATCGATGGTTTGTAAGTAGGTGATTAGAATTGTGTTGGTGGGATCAACTCTTTTCAGCATAGCATCAGGAATGCGAGCAACAACTGGAAATTCGTCAGTATCATCAGTTGCATCCTTCGGACAACTATAGACATGAAACACAGCCTTTTCTTCATCTGCCGGAACCAAAATCCCTTCCTTCTCATAAAAATATTGCAAAATAAAACTCCAATATCGAGCACACGAAATGCCATGAAGAGCATTCGTGTTCTTAATACTCTTCAAGAACTCTTTCCATTATTGAGTAGAGTAATCAACTTGAATATCATAGTATAAACCTGCGACCATCGCATAAACTTCCATCCTCCCCTTGTCCAACCCAACAGTTCTTCCAGTTAAACATCTGAGAAAAATGCCAAACAGAAAATTCCAAACACTCAGAAGTCCTGACTTCTTGAAATCACTTATCTTTGCCAATTGGGGTTGATGACCCATTTCATTGAGCATGTGAACAATTTGTGGGAATGTAAAAGTGAAGTATGGCGGAGAATTAAGTATATCGAGAATTTGGCAAAAAGATTCATTGAGAGTCTAACCTTCTTATCAGTCACAAGATTAAACATAACTGCATCCAAAGCTTTAGAGTTAGTAGTTGTTGATCCAGCTTGAGATAGCCATGAAAGAGGAACAGAGAATGAATTGAACATAACTTTAGACAATACAGAGCTTTGCAGAGCAACGATGAGCATCTTAAGTTTTTCACGATAAATAAAGACATTTGCTTCAGCTTGGTAATTTGTACCCTGAATCTTCATGATTGGCAATGAGGTTACATCATCGGTGGTGTGAGACAAACTTGCATCAGGATTAGCAGTCACCATTGTTAGGGTTTGAAAGTTGGATGTTTATCAGAGAAAATTTGGGAATATGAAAGCATAAACTAATAATGAACCCTTGAATCCCCTTTTATATGTAACTCTAAATTTTGAAATCAAAGCGGGATAAGCATTTAATGATTTGTGATGTGTCACCGAGAAAACTGCGACATGATGATGAAAAAGTAACCATGCGTGATAAAGTAACTATCACGTCTCCTCAAAACCAGCACAGAATGCAAACAGTCCCCTCAAACAGGCCTTATTGTTTGCCTCAATAGAATAGTAACCGTCGGAACCCTTCGGATGGAGGTAAGGCTCTTTTACTTTAGGGTTTCAAAGTAAAGTCATTTGCCAGATTCTTGAAATCATCAGCCTGAGTTGGTGTTACTCAGAACCTCAAGGATTTCGTGTGTGCAGTGTGTCAAAGAATAAAGATGAGAAGCAATTAAATTTTTTTTGGATATTCAGTGATGTCAAAAATTCAATTTGACACGAAGGCAGTTAAAACCCCGGGCAAAGATTGCTTCGTTAATTATCAAGAGAGATAATCAACAGTCTGTGTATTTTCCCGTGAATTAAAATTGAATACTTATAAATAAGTATCGAAGGGCTTATTTTAAAAGGCTTTTGAGGTGGTTTAATGAATTTCGTTACATATCAACCTAAACATAAAGTGGGTAATTGTAACAAAAATTACTTGTTTGACCAGTGTAGTCAGTGACAAGTTTGCTTTGAAAAACTTTTAAGTAACATGGAATTTCCGATAAAACTCACACTGAAATCTTATTCAGGAAAAATATTATATGCTGGATCCTGTTGGGTAACAAACATCGTGGGTTTCGAATGTTTGATCAAGACCACTCATAAGAAATGAATATGATTTGGAGTTTCGAACGAAGGTACAGAAACAAATGTTTCGTTAAAGCCTGGAACGTAGTTCCCTGTCAATTCCTTACAGATTGATTGATTTGGGTTTCACTTCCATCACGGTCTCATGATGTCTGATCATAAACATAGATTTGTGATATATCTAGGTTTCGATTGGTTTTGATCAGAAACCTCTAGGACATATGTCTTCCTATGTGATAATGTAAGAATTTTGAGATGAAAAGGATTGATATACGAAGGAACATGTACCTTTGTTATTATGGACCAAACAGTAAACTCTTAACTCATGTGAGAAGAGTAAGGTAGCTCATTGGACTAATGCGAATGTAAGCCTAATTGGGAAGAAATCTTTGTATGAAAATTTCATTAAGGCTTTCGAACATTGAGTCAATTCGAGGCTTTAGCCAACATGCTGCAGCATGCTTCTAGGGACATCTTATCTAGTTCAAAGTGTGAGAAAAAATACCTGACCTTAGTACTGCAAGCATTCCTCCAATAGATTTAGCATGAAAATCTACACCAAACAACAAAAAGAAAGAAAGAAAAAAACAAAAGTATTTTTGTTGTTTTTGAATTTTTGAAAACAAAAAAAAATCTTTTTGGTATTTTTGATTTTTCAAAAAAAATTGTTGCAAACATGCAAAACTTAAAAGACAGAAAACATGACAATTATACGAATTCGAAGGATCCGGAGAGTTGACTATGAACATTAACCTTATCCTTTGATGACGTGTCTCTGAACCATTTCTTTCGGACCATCATTCTCCTTTTTCGCATGGAACAGAATTTCCATCCAGCATTCCAAGTCCTTCCAAAATTCTCACGAATGATTTTTCATCTAAAGGTTTTGTGAAAATATCAGCTAATTGATGTGTTGTTTTCACAAAATGCACTTCAATATTTCCGTCTTCCACATGATCCTTGATGAAATGATAACGAAGAGCAATATGCTTAGTCTTCGAATGTTGCACAGGATTATGACAAATTCTTATGGCACTTTGAGAATCACAATATAAAGGAATCGTTTTCATATTAATTACATAATCCCGTAATTGGCTTTGAACACAAATGATTTGTGAAGTACAAGCAGCAGCAGCCACATATTCTGCTTCATCAATTGAAATTGAAACACATGTTTGCTTCTTTGACTGCCAGCTCACCAATTTACCATCAAGCAATTGACAACCACCACTTGTGCTCTTCCTATCAAGATTACAACCTCCTAAGTCTGCATCCGAATATGCTTGAGCAAAGAACCTAATTTTCGAAGGATACCACAATCCTAACGAAATTGTTCCTTTCAGATAAAGAAATATATTCTTTACAGCAGTGAGATGTGGTTCTCGTGGATTTGACTGATACCTGGCACAATTACATACATAAAACATGATGTCATGTCTACTAGCAATAAGATAAAGTAATGAACCAATCATGCTTCTGTAAAGTGCTAGATCAACAGAAGGTTTATCTAACGAAGGTGTCAGCTTTATGCCAGTAGCCATCGGAACTCGTAACTTTGTGCTATTCGTCAATCCAAACTTTTCTAGCAAGTTCTTCGTATATTTTTCTTGATTGATAAAAATACCTTCTCTGTTTTGACGAATATTCAATCCAATAAAATTATTGATTTTTCCCATCATGCTCATTTCAAACTTGTTTTTCATCAAATTTTTGAATTCACTAGACAAGGCAGGGTCAGTTGAGCCAAAAATAATATCATCAACATAAATTTGAACAAGCATTAGATGATTCCCAACTTTCTTTCGAAATAATGTGGGATCAACTGATCCTTGTTTAAATTTAGATTGTTTCAAAAATGAAGTTAGTGTTGCATACCATGCTCGTGGTGCTTGTTTCAAACCATAAACTGCCTTATCTAAGATATAAACATAATCAGGACGTTCTTCATTAATAAAACCTGGGGGTTGTTCAACATAAATAGTTTCTTCAAGCTCTCCACTTAAAAAGGCACACTTCACATCCATTTGATAAACGTCAAAGTCTTTGTGAGCTCATTCTTCGCAAGAATTTGAGCTCTTGTTAAAACTCCTTCTTGTGGATTACCAATTATTTGCTCCTTCGAATGATCTTTTGTCCATTTTTCCATTGGTGGATAAGCCGAATCAAATTCCAAAGGTGCATCTTCGTACAAATCATCTTGTTCTGAACCAGCAATTGAACATGCATCATTAAGATCATGAAAATCTTCATTTTTTTCAATTTGCTCCCCCTCAACAACAGCATTCACCCTTTCATTCTCCCCCTCGAAAGAATGCTCCCCCTCAACAATAGTGTTCGAATCCAAGTGCTTCCCCTCCATTGGATTATTATGCATACTTTCGTCCGTTGGTTGCTGATGTGACGTTGAATTATTATTGAACTTCGTTGATTCATGTATGTGATTGTCATTGGCATTAATTTCAGCATCAACAGCCTGATCTGAAATTCCAAAAATCAAATCATAATCAATATCCAATGATTGTATAAGTTCAGATTCATCAGGAATTTCTTTCAAAATAGGATGATTTTCAAAATGTTTTTCAGATTGTTTGATATAATAATCATCAAATGTAAGATTGAACGTTTCTTCCACTTTTCGTGCTTTTGTTTAGCACTCGATAGCCGACTGAATTATGCGAATATCCAAGGAAAATCCCTTCATCAGCTTTCGCTTTAAATTTCTAAAGGTTGTCCTTAAGATTCATAATAAAGCACCTGCATCCAAAAACATGGAAAAATTTCACATTAGGTTTTCTATTATTGATTATTTCATATGGAGTGATATTAAAACGAAAATGGATGAAAGATTTGTTTTGAGTAAAACATGCAGTGGATATTGCTTCAACCCAAAGGTATTGTGGAAGATTCACATATGCCAACATAGTTCTTGCAACTTCGCATAGAGATCGATTTCTTTGCTCAACAACTCCATTTTTTGTGGTGTATATGGAAATGAAAAATTATGCGAAATTCCTTTATCCACCAAGAATGAATCAAGAACATTGTTCTTAAATTCAGTTCCCTAAACACCCTTTATCTTTCGAACCGTCCTTTTCAGCATCGTTTCCATTTTCTTGATAAAGTCAATCATGATTTGTGCAACTTCGGATTTAAGCCTGAGAAAATAAACCCACTTGAATCTTGAAAAATCATCAATAATTACTAAATGTACTGTTTCTTGTTGAGAGTGGAGACAGTCGATGGTCCACACAAATCAATGTGTAAAAGCTCCAGAGGTTCAACAATCTTCGAATCAATTGTTATTGGATGACCTTGCTTATGTTGTTTTCCAACTTCTCAAGCTACACATAAAGAATCATTATCAAATTTTAGTACAGGTAAACCTCTTACGAAATCTTGCACAACAAGTTTGTTGATATTTCGAAAGTTTAGATGTGAAAGTCTTCGATGTCATAGCCAGCTTAGATCTGATGTAGCTTTCGAAAGTAGACATACTGCAGGTTTACCCACAATTGGATTGATGTCCAATGTAAACATGTCACCTTTCCTTTTGGATTTAAGCAAAACTTCTTTTGTATTGACATTCGAAAATAATGCTTCCTTCTTCGTTAAAAAGTACTTGATTGCCAGTTCCTACCACATGTTGTGATACACTTATCAAGTTGTGTTGAAGACCTTCGTCATAAGCAACCCGATTCACTGTGAATTGACCGTTCGTTATTTTCCCATATCCTTTGACTTGACACATTTGACTGTTTCCAAACTTAACCACTCCAGCATTCTTCAAGCTTCGAAAATCTCGCAAATTCTCCTTCTTTCCAGTCATGTGACGAGAGCAACCACTATCAATGTACCATTTGTTATCATATTGCTCGTCATAAAGTACCTGCATTTATTAAAAAAAATTAGGTACCCAAGGCTTTTTGGGTCCTTCGTTATTAGCTTGAAACAAAGAATGAATTTTAGAACCGAAAGCCTATGTTCGAACTTCTGTTTGATCTTATCAATTAAATCAACATCATTTTCGAAAGATAATGAAATGTAATTTTTCGATAGTTTTGGATTTTCAGTAGATTGCACCTCGGGCTTCTCAGTTTTTGTTACTTTGTTGATTGGTTTCCATCGCTGAATTAGAGTAGTCGAATCTTGAGAGGATAAACTTTCATTTGTAAATTCATTCAAATACTTTTCATAGGCTGATTTAATTTGACCTTGAGTAATCTTTCCAGTCTGAAATCTTTTTCCTTGTCCCTCAAGCCAATGATTAACCGAATGAACTTCTGATTTTCCTTTTATGCTTGAAACCTTTGATGGTTTTGTGATTGAAGGATTTGGAAAATTTTGCTTTTATGGAGTAAATTTTGTTGATGATTTGAAAGCTTCATGCGAAGGTGGTTGACTATTCGATGATTTTTGAACATTGTTAAGTTTTCGATCATTCACACCTTTTTCTGAAGTCTTATACTTTCGAATGTTTTCAGATTTTCGAACATATTCAACCTTTTTATTAACTAGAATAGTCTCTATTACATTCATTGGTTGATGAAAAGATGTGTCTCTTGGTTTTTTTGTGAACAATGACTTTTGAAAATTCGTTGATTTTCCAATATATTTTGAGTTAGATTTCGAAACACTGTTTTTCTTATTTAAAAATTTGGATTGGATTAAAGAAAATTCTTTCTTATTCACAACTTGCCAAAAAATTACCTTTCGTGCTTTTCTCTTTGTAACTTTATGATTTTTCGAAAATTTATCAACAAGCTCTTTGAATTCATTTGAATTAAGTTTCACAATTGGAGTTGAATTAACAACTTCTTTTGTAACAACTTCATTTTTCTTTTCAGATTTAACAACCCATTTTCGTTTTGGTTTCTATTGTTGAAAAACATACGAATTTTTAGTGAGGTTGTTTTCAACAATATTCTGATTTGCATAGAATCCTTTGTCTGTGGAACGTTTGTTGTCCTCTTCGACCAACTTGATGAATTCAGGCTTTATATTCTCTGAATTTCCAGTGGTGAAGAAGACTTGGTTTGGGAACACAACATTATCCGTGCATGTAAAATTTGGATATACAATTGTGTTAGTTTCCAGAAAATGTGCTCCTTTGTCTCTCATCACTTTGCCAAACTTTTCAGTGTCTCCATACACTTGTTCAACTACAACTCTTGGAATTACAGTTTCATTCAAAACTTTCTTTTCTTCCTTACACACATTCGAAGCTTGATCTTCGTCCTCCTCATCATCACTACTATCAGTCTAACTGTTTCATACTTCCACATCATCAAAGTCAAAAAAAATTTGAAGTAGAGGGTTTTCCAATGTCATCCTTAACCATCGAATCATTAACAATTTCTTTACCTTTGATCTTAGATGTGATATTAACGATAGATAACTGAGAACAATCAATATTTTCTTCTTCTTCAATTTCACTGATTTCACTAAGAATATTTGAATTCTCATCGACATCAGCAAAATTGTTTTGGGAATCAAGTTTCGAATGTTCAGTTTTTTTCAAGATTTTCACTTGTTCATCTTTTGTTAAACTTTCATTAACAATATTAACCAATTCATTTGCATTTAAAAACCCATCTATCTTAACAATGCCATATGCAAACCTATCATCTGGTACTTTATCAAAAACAGCTATTGTATGTTCACAATCATATGTCATGACATCAACTTTTTCTCTTTCGAATGCAAGAAAAGGTAGCAATTTACGATGTTGTTCTTTGCTAATGTCAGAAGAATGATGTAAAGCAGTTAATTTTGCATATAAACGTGTGGCTGAATTAGAGTAAATGTTTCGTTGTTTCAACAACAACCTGACATCTTTGTCTAAAAGTTCCCTATCCTTATTGACATTTTGTAATTGCAATTCAAGATATTCTACTCTGCTACTTTTCGTGTCTAACAACTTTCGTGTCTCTAGCAATTGGTTATTTAGTTTCTTGGCTTCGTTACTAGCAGACACAACAATAGCATCAAAGTAAGCAATAGTATCATTGAATGCAATTATTTCATAATCATATGCATGTAAAGGAATATTAAAAGATTCAAGAATTGAACGTACCTTGGTTGTCATTGGAGATTTTTCACTTGTCTTCGTAATCTCTTCCTCGTCTTCCTCTTCAAAACTTGCGAACATGGCACCATGAGTCGGATGCCTCATCTCTTCATCATCAGAACCGGATGACCAGATCCGATACATGCCACTTTCTTCATCTTCACTCTCCCTTCTTGCCACTAGAGATAAACTTTTCGCCTTCTCATGAACTTCTTCCAACTTCTCCACATAATACGCTTCGTCCTTGTTTTTGTTCTTATTCTCTTCTTTCTTACGAAGCATACAGTCGACTGCAAAATGATTCGAACCATTGCAGTAATGAAAATCGATGCCAGAATCTCCTTTCAACTTCTTTTCACCTCTAAACTCCTTCATCTTTTCATCCTTCTTCTTAATTTTTTCAAACTTCTTCTTCTCTTCTTCACCAGACTTCGTAGAGTTTCCCTTTTGCTCACTCTTTTTCCCTTTCAGATTAAAAGGCTTTTTGAAAAACTTCTTAACTCGATTATTCAAGTAAAACGCTATAGCTTCATCATCAGAATTTAACAATAAAACCTTCCTCATCCGAACTCTCCTTATCAGCAGATTCCACTTCAGACACCTTCAAAACTAATGCCAATGGTCCTCAAAGACTCATCTTCGACTCTTCAGCTATTTCAGAAACTTCACTTTCATGTGTCTTTAACTGATTGTAAACATCATTCAAAGACGAACTATCGAAGCTCTTCTGATTTTTGATCATCATACTTACACTTCGCCACTCCTTCCTCAATCCCATAACAAAAGTAATATTATACTCCATTAAGGACCTTGTAATTCCGTAGCGATTACACCTGTAGATCAACTCATTCAATCGATTGTAATAGACTTCAATTGTTTTTGTTTCCTTTTGTCTGAACTCTTTAAGATCAACCAAACACTACTTCACAGAATTGATCTTAGTCTTTTCACTTCCTTAATACTTCTCCTTAAGAGTATTCCAAATCTCCTTTGTTGTTTTACAACCACGAATGTAGTTGTAAACAACAGGTGGCAAAGCACCTCTCAACTCTCTCATGCATCTCTTTTCCTTGTTCTTCAGTCTTATTTGTTGACCTTCAACCTCAGAACTAGTTCCAGATGAACCCAAATTTTGAACATTTGCAGGTGGTTGAATTGTTCCATTGATGCAAGTCCATAACTCTTCATCAATCCCATTGAGATAATCCAGCATACGATCAGCCCACTGATCATAATATTCAGGAATTAACATAGGAATTTTTGTTGATGATCCAAGCAGATGAGAAAAAGCAGTCATTGAATTGATATTGAAATTCACCATTGATGAACAGATGAATTTTTTCGAGATTTTTGAATTAACAACAAGAATTTGAAAAATGATAATCTGAAATGATTCAGAAATCTCAGAAAATCACTCGATTCAACAATCCAAAAGCAGAATCTAATCACAATCTTAGATCTGAAAGAATTTTTCAATTTCAAAAAGCGCGGAAACTTTTGAACCAAAAAGTTGATTCAAAAACTTTTTGAACAAGTGAAAATCAGATCACAGAAATGATTCCTGCTCTGATACCAATTGATGGAACAAAGAATCGAGTATGAAATGAATCAGAGTAAATGTTTATGAATCAATTAGTAATGGAACACACGATGTAAATAAGATTTTCACTTCAGCTCAATTACGCTTTAAGAGCTTTTACAGAGAGAATAGACAATCATGTTCACGTTATCTAACGCTAGTAAACGACCCTATTTATAGGATACATAAAGCGTACAAAAAATATACTAAGGCTAAAACATTTAAGCTTTGAATCTAAAGAGCCCTAGTAAAATATATTACAGACCATATGAAGAGTACACATTAGGCTTCGACTCATTACAACCAATCTACCCTTACACACTTCTTCACTCAAATCACGGATCTCTCATACAAATATCGTCATATTTGTTCTTAGGATCTTCAAACCTTCAAGCATCTTCCAAGTGTTCTTGACTTGGAAACTTTTTTTCTTCATCACCCATCCCAACAAATCACTCAATGTGAGTTTATACCCCTACATTTTCATGTTTTTTTCAAGTTTTAGGGGGGGTGAATACAAGTTAAATCACCCTAACATATATAACTCAAACTCATACTTCAACTTTTCACAGAAAAGTTGAGTTCTATTCACGGACTGTTTCAACCATCTTAAACTTAATATCTTTCAAAATTGTTTAATAAGTAGTTCAGGTTTATACCTTTCTAACGACTACTTGAACATCTTCATACGATTTTTCTACAATTTATGGCAATTTTTACAAAACTGCCGATCAATTTAGAAACGAATTCGGACCAGTCTGTGAATATGAACATTTTCACTCAAGTTAGAAAACACTAAAAATCATAATAAAAATTATGAACAAAGTAGGCACATTTTCTAAAGTCTCAGAGTTTACGGATTCAGTTTTTAACTTCGTATGATTTTTCTGTGATTTTTCTAAAATAGCGCAGAAAAGTTGAAAAAACTAGTTAAACAGCTTACAATATTTATAACACTTTGTAACATGTTGAGCAAAGTGTATAACAATAAGTTTCTAAATGTTGAATGTATTTATTGTTAGTTTAACATTATAAACATAAATTAGTCATTCATGATAAGGGTTTTCACTCACTTCGAACACATACAATAAACTATAATAGGTATAGTTTATGGATTTTACATTACAAACATACTATATAAAGGGGATTCAATTCCACCACAGAAAAGGTTTGACATTCACCCAACACGTAAACTCGTTAACGTAAATTGTGAGACATTACTTCATTGAACTCTTAGAGTATGGGTTAAAATTCCTGAAAGTTATAACCAGAGTCTCTTGTAAGGAGAGCGTGATAGTTGTATATAGGTCTATATTGGGATTGACAACCCACACCAAAGCTGCAAAGCAACAGCCCGACCGGCCGGTTGGGGGTGACAAATGTCATAACAGTTCCGATGCCTGAAGAACGTCGCAGCAGGTCTACTATGTCATAGTATGGTTATAGCGACTCGCATAGGGAGATAACGACACATTTAAAGTTTACGGGAAATTCTACTTTAAAAAGGGGGTTTTGTCTATTTAAAACTTCATACATCGTTACAAGTACGAAACACACACATACATTCGGTCTTGGGATTTAAGACTACATAACATTTTATAAGGCAAATATTGGATTTTTCTTGAGTATACATTACATTTACAAAAAAAGGTTTTCAAACTCTACATTCAAAAGCTTATGAACTCACCAACTTAATTGTTGACACTTTATCGAAACTACTTGTATTCTCGGGAAATCAGTAAAACGGGTAACACGCTGCTTTTGAGGATGGGACGCTAAGGCGTCAAACAGTTCATTTTGTTATCATAGTGTAATTGATTTTAAAACATGTAAACTCATACTATGGTGTAACTTTTTCAATTATATTTATGATGGTTGTATTTGCTTTGGTCACTACTATACTCGTTGTTATGATACTATACATGAAGTCCGCCACCCCCGGACGTTTCCGTCGTCCTTGGTTTGGGGGTGTGACATACTGCTTATCAAAATTTAAAAACAACACTCCCTACGCAAACCTCTGATCATGTTACCACCATAAATCACAAGGTAGTAGAACTTTGATACCTAACAAGACAAAATCAAGGTATTCTAAAGAAGCAATATCACCTGAACTAAATGTAAAAATGAAGTATCCTATTAACATTTATGTATCATCCTACCGGTTATCAAAATCGCATGCTCTTGTTGGCTAAAAACTAACATTTGTCGCCATTCCAAATAGTGTACATGAAGCTTTACAAAGTGAGAACTGGAAGAACGCAATGAATGAAGAAATGAACGATTTGCAAAACAACCATACATGGGAACTCATGCCTCTACCACTCGGAAAGAAGATTGTTCGTTGTAAGTGGATATATATTGTTACACATGATGCAAAAGGTAACATAGATAGGTAGAAGGCTACATTTGTAGCTAAGGGGTACACCCAAAGATACGGTATTTCCTATGGAGACACTTTTCCCCTATTGCATAGATAAACACTATCTGCATCCTTGTCTCATTGGCAACAGATCAAAAATGGCTTATTCACCAAGATGATGTAAAGAACGCCTTCATGGATGAATATTTAGAAGAATAAGTATTTATGGAACCCCCTCCCGGCATAAACAGTGGTGGTAGAGTATGCAAGTTGAAGAATGCATTGTACAGTTTAAAGCAGTCTCCACAACCTTGGTTTGGAAGATTCTCAAGTTTCATGAAAAAAATTGGCTACAACCAAAGTGATGTTGACCACACCATCTTTACTAAGATGAAGAATAAGAAGGTAACAGCTGTATTCATGTATGTTGATGATATGG
Source organism: Lactuca serriola (assembly GCF_051521515.1). NCBI lineage: Eukaryota > Viridiplantae > Streptophyta > Magnoliopsida > Asterales > Asteraceae > Lactuca > Lactuca serriola. The sequence goes on along the minus strand of NC_136416.1, from coordinate 159,006,077 downwards.
TGGTTATAGTTAGTTATCTAGAAGATATTGTAAGCCTTTAGAAGTTTCTTATGATAGAGTTCAAACCGAAAGATCTGGGACACCTAAAATATTTGTTAGGTATCAAAGAGGAAAGATCAACTTTTGGTATATCCATATGTCGGTGAAAGTATGTATTAGACCTATTAGCCGAAACAGGTATGTTAGATTGTTACCCAGCTGAAACTCCAATCAAAGTAAACCACGAATTAGAGGTTCTTCTAGATTAAGTTCCAGCAAACAAATAACGTTATCAGTGGTTGGTTGGAAGATTGATATACTTATCTCACACGAGACCAGACATTGTATATGTCGTAAGTGTTGTAAGACAGTTCATGCAACACCATATGTAGGTTGTATATCGCATATTGTGTTACTTAAATCATGCCCATGAAAAGGTTTATTGTTCAAGCGGAGCCAGATGCAAAGAATTAGTTGGTACACCGATGCGGATTTGGTAGGAAATAAAACAAATGGAAAGTCTACATCAGGGTATTTCACGTTCATTGGAGACAACTTAGTCACTTGTCGTAGTAAGAAGAAGAAGGTCAAATGCAGAAGTTGAATACATGGGAACGGTTCATGGTGTATGTGAGTTACTCTGGATAAAGAGAATTCTCTGTGAATTGGGGATTAATCAGTTGGAACCTATGATCTTACATTGTGACAATCAAGTTTCAATAAACATAGAAAATAATCACATACAAAGTGATAGAACGAAGCATGTAGAAGTGGAACAACATTTCATTAAAGATCATCCAGAGAAGAAAATAGTGAAGTTGCCTTTTGTAAAATCCTCAGATCAACTGGCAAACATGCTAACAAAGGCAGTGTGTGGAAGAGTTTTTCAGAGCTCACTAAGAAAGCTGGGAATGATAGACATCCACTCTCCATCTTGAGTGGGATTGTTAACCAAAGCTCTTAACTATGGCATGGATTGAGATTGATCCTTAACTATCCATCTTTCTTTTTGTATTTATCTTACCTATAAATAGAGATTTGATTCCTTATTTAACTCCCTTGTATTTTGTGTATATATATACACGGCTCCTTAGTGGAATAATATGAACTTCTTCCCAATATTTTTATTTCTACACATGGAGCATCCCCTTAATTATCTCTTGTCCATGCAATAATACATAATCAAACATCAATTTAACAATTAAACATAATCATAATCAAAATCAAACGCACACTATTTGCTCAAGCACACATTCAAAGTTACTTAAGAAGAGTCCACATGGAAACCTAAAAGTAAATATTTATGAATATCTTGAATCAATTAAAAAGTATTGAAATGTAAAGAAACTTTTTAATAGAAGAACAATCGTGTGGATTCCAAAAGCTTTGAATTTTTTCACGATCAATCTTCTCATGTTTTGTATGAAGTATTGGGTCTTTTTATTTTTTTCTAATAAACATATCAAAATTTTAGCGCTTGTGGGTTGCACACTATCTTTAACTTTTTAACACATACCTGTTAATCATTATACACAAATGCATACTATATATACATATAGGGGGATAGGGGGATTTATCATTAACAAGTAAAACTTGATTTTGCATTCTTTTTTGTCACCATCATGGCTCGAAATATTGATATATGCATTCCGATTTCTCAAGACTAATCTGAACAAGAACATGGCCAAGTGTCTAGTTACTGTTGTTTGTCAAGTGGGCCAATTTGACTAAAAGGAAGGAGATTTTGGTCATTTTACTTATATCTTCAATTTTATTATATTTCATTGCGTTGTTTAAAAGGGTAATAATGTAATATTACTTTGCTTGAGAAAACAATGACCGGTGATAATATTACTATTTCTTAAAGATGATTCCAATTTTCAAAGTATTTAACGGATTACATAAAGAGATCATATGAAACAACTGATATTGAACGGAAAATGTAATGTTAGCTAATTATATCACTACTAGAAAATTGAATGGTTACCTACAAGCAATTTTGTTGGAATTTAGTAGGAAACAGCAATTACTAACAAAGTTCCAACGAAACATGTTTGTTTGAAAAAGGGCCGTGGGAAACCATGATCCTACAAAATTCCAACGAAGCGCCTGACAGATTTCCTACAAAATATTTCGTAGGAAATTTACAACAAATTTCCAACAAAACGCCCCTATCCTTCCTGACACATTTTTTCCTACATAATTCCTACAAATCATTATTCCAACAAATTTCCAACGAACCATTGCAACAAATTTCCAACGATCTAGCATTTCAAAAGAGTTTAATTTGATTCATTTTTCTTTAGGTATTATGTTGGTAATAATAAAGCTTTTTTTTAACTCTATAAAACACCAATATTCAAAAATTTAAAAATATGCCGTTTTTATAGAAATTATATAGTGAACTATAAATCAAATACAACTTCTTCAAATATGCACTATCAACCATAATAATAGCAAACACATAAAAACAATTTAATACAAATCCAAAATGGTACCAATACCTCAACAAAATGATAGTTGCTATCTAAATATCCAATACTTCATCAAAATGATAGTTATCCTCTAATATTTCACCAAAACAATTAGGTTTTTGTAGTTCACCAACATGCTTAATAAAATGTTTCCAACAACAAATCTAACATCGATCTTCAGGAGGGTTAGCAAATTGTCTCATTAGTTGAGCCAATTGTTGTTCCATTATTTCTTGTTTTTGTTGCATAAAAACTCTTTCCCTCTCCACATTTTCAAGTTGAGTTCGTAGCTCCTTAACCTAGAAACAAACATATAATTAACAAACAAACAATATAGTGATATATATATATATATCAACATTCTTTATCCATTATAGAAACAAACAAAATACATATTCCATAATATGAACGTACTTTACTTTTTTATGAATATATGTCTTTTACTTAATTTTTTTATCCATAATAGCAACACACTTTATTTTAACAAAATATACCAACAAACTATTTATTTAGGAACTGTTTTCATTCAAAATACAAAAATACTTCATAATAGCAACATACTTCAGTTTTTATTCATAATTACAACATAATACTTTGTGTAAGTTTCTTGGCTTTTTTGGAACAAATATATTAGGGGATGCTTTCATGGCTCACAAAGTGTTTAATTATAGCAATTAACTTTCTTTATTCACAATATAGACAATCTATTTAATAAGTAAATATACCTCTTGTTGAGACCCACAAAAGGACGATGAACACCCCGTAGCAGCAGATGATTTTCCATTGAACAAAAAGTTTATATCCGAGGATCCAATCCTATAGATATAACTACTCCTAGAAGCTCCACTTATCTCCCTTTGGGTTTTCGCCCACAGTTCATCATCATCGATCGGGTGATCATGAAAATCATCCCCATACTTCTCAAGCAAGGATCGAGAGTACACCTCCTACAAGAAAATAAAAAAACACAATTGTTATTGTACAAAAAGTTAGGGACAAAAAAATCTAAAAATGATAAAGATATCTTACATAAGCTTCCCTTGCTCTATCTCTATGCAAAATTGCTTTCCCTCAACATCTCCAGCAAAATATTTCTTTTTTGAAGCTTTATCTAGATGAGTAAACAAGAACAGCTCCAAAAAGGTGGGTGGTCGTCCCAAATATGTTGTCTACAAGTATAGATGTTGTAATTTATGTTAAACGAAAAAATATTACCAAAATTTATATGATATGAATACTTACCAGCCTAATTATGTGCTCATCATAACTCATACATATGTAAGTATAATGGATTTAGGGATTATTAACCATGCCAAAACAAATTGGGATGCAATCAGCCTTATTTTTGTTGCATCTACTAATCTGGTCATTAGTGCACTCTCATATTCATACAAAAATGGTGATACACAGTAGATACAAGATTCATACATAAATACATACTGATACAGATCCATGAGCACAATTATCATACATAATTAAGAAAATGAACAGGTACGAATTGATGTATACAGATACCATCCACACGTAGTGATACATTGACATACATACATACTTATTGATACATTCTGATACATATATACTAATACATTTGATAAACAGGTAGAAATTAATAGATGAAACTAGTTGATAAACAGGTAGCAATTGATAGATGTGGTATCACGCAACTGACCTAAAGTCACTGGCGGCGGAAGCAAGTGCTGGTCTAGAAGTATCCGTTGTCGGCAATGGAGACAGTGTCGGCATGAAGCGGGTGTGCTAGTGGTGTGTCGCAACAACAGTGGGGAGAAATGTCGGCGTGAAGCAGCTGTGATGGCGGTGTATCGCAGCAAAGGTAGTGTGGTGGCGCAATTTTCCAGTGGCTAGAGGTTGTTTGGGGAGTCATCGGCCATGGTTTTGGGGAGAATAGCAGCACATTTTTTTCATCCAAATGTAAAAGCGGCTAGGTTAAAAGAGACGAGAATAAGGGTTTTTGATTTTGTAGGATATTCGTTGGAACTTTCCAACACATTTCCTACGGAATCCCAAAAAAAAGTTATTTTAAAAGGACGAACCAAAATTTAAATTCACAAACTATAATCAATTCATTATCAATCAACAACAAAATATTATATTATCATGATTTTAATTTTATTTTCAGTTCATACGCTTCAATTTTATCAAAGTTTCAAAAAGAATACTTTTTACTTTCTTTACTTTCTGAAAGCTTAACTCCAAGTTGTTGTTAATTTCTTTTATGCTAACTATTTTTTTTATATCCTTTATTTTCAAGAAAAGAAGTTGCACCTTAGAGGAGATGTTGTGCCATCATGGACCATCTTGGTTCATGATGTGCCATCTTGATTTCTTTGTTGTGTCATGTTGATCCATGTATGCTTAGAAGATGACTATGCTCAATAAATACACCATGTTGCACCACCATGATGGATGGTGGACCATTAGTGTTCATGATGCGGCACATGTGAAATCAAATCTAGATGAATACCTTTGATCTAGTGAATACAATAGAAACTTGACATATGAAATCAAATATAGATGAATACCTTTGATTGCTTGCTTGAATCTTCTTGTTCTTGGAGCTTAAAGTCACAATTGTCACTCCTCTAATGGCTTATAAACACCAACTAGCAAGAGGTTGATTTGGAGAGATATGAGGGATGTGGAAATCGGCTCTAGGGTTCCCAAGGAAGCAAGGTGGCCGATTTCCACAACCCAAGGGGTTTATTTATACTGTGAGCTTCTAGGGTTTCAGCCAAAACCCTAATGGACAACTTAATCACCAAGCATCCCATGGAACCTTCTGGATTAAGACCCTTGGACGAAATCTTGATGGGATCCTCCCATAAGTTCGTCCACCCCTTGCTCCATAGGGTTTCCTAGCCCAAAATACAATTATCACACATTTGACAGTTTAAGCCCCTTTATTCAATTAACCTCTTTTAGTCACCTAATTAATTCTTAATTAATCTATTACTAATATTAATCAAATAATATTATTATTTCTTTAATATATTATTCTCATAATATATTAATAATATCTCTTCTCTCTTCAAAAATCACCATGTCAAGTTGCTATGGTGAAGGCAACCCAAAAGGACCATGCACAACCGGGTCAAGTACTTACCAAATATAGTTACGGGCTTAGACACTAATCCAACATGTTTATCACGTAAAGTTGCAATCTTTACGTGCATGCAAGGTGATAATGGCTCAAATCAAGCTAAAGAAGAGGTTCTAGGCAAGAGAAGTGCACTAACATGCTAAAGTCTGAAACTTTACAACTACATGGACCAAAATGAGACTAGATCTGAGGTTGCAACCTCAGATCATGGCCCAACACCCGAAATTAATCTCCAACATGCTAAAATGGCCCCAAATCATGAACATAAAAAGATCTAGCTAGAAGGGTGTCAATGTAACAACTTGTTACCTTCAAATGATTCTAAACTGGGGTAGACTTCAGATCCACAAACGTTTTTGCTTCCAACTTCTTGATCTTCAAGCTTCTTGCAACAAGGTCTTCTTTCCAAGCTTTAAATTTACACTAATATGGAGCACACACATGAATTAGGGTTTCTAGACTCTCAAGAGGCTGCAAAGGGACTAAGGGATGCTAATGATCCCTTAAATAGGGTGCCAAACCCCGAAAATTAGGGTTTCCCCTCCAGCTCGTCGAGTCACTCTTCCGACTTGGTGAGTTGGTCACTTAACACGTGGTCCAAATCCGATGCTACTCGACGAGTCAGGTAACCAATTCGTCGAGTAGACCTTGAATTCATGAGAATTCATAACCATAAATTGGTATTCGAGAATCGGGGCGTTACAGTTAACGATGCTTAAAAATGGTCCAAACCATAAAAATTAAGGTTTGAGTCTGGTGGTCGTATGCCAACTGTACTCGTGGTACGCCCAGCATACCAAGCTAGTCATCTAGGATCACACAAGCCCAATACGCCCAACGTATCAGACTAGACCAAAATTCTTCCTATTTTTCGAAAGCCAAACTTCTTCGTCTCGATTCTGATTTCGGCGTTCTTTATATGCTCGGAAAGGTAATGAGAAGCCATACACTCCTACCAACTCTCATTTGCCTCAAAACATTCCGAACTTAAATCCTTAATTAATGAAAGGTCTGAACCATCACTCTACCATTATACCATTGGGCTCCAAAGCACAAACCGAACTCTTGGATCATATAATCTACATTACCCACAACAAATGAGTTTAAACCTTTGTTTCCTCAAAGTCTGAAGCCTTATGATAATTGATCTTCGGGTCACTACCACAAATTAAAAACCAACTCGAAACAGGGTGTTACATATGATTAATTGATACATGTGATATATTTTTACCATTTCCAAGACTAATATACTAATTAATTCGTTCAAATAGCACCACCCAAAAAATAAAATCAAGGAGAATTGAACTCGAGCAAACCATTTGAGAAGCCTTTCAAGTTATATATATTATAAATTATTGTTTTTATTAACTTCTATAGTTTTTATTTGTTTTGTACGTTTTTTTTCTTATTATTTCTATTGTAAATAACTTCATAATTTTAGTTTTATTTTCTTGTTGTATTCAAATTCTATATTTTTAGTTTTTTGTAATAATTGTTTGTTAATTTTTTTATATAATGTATATTAAAATGTGAAAAAAATAAAAAAAATAAGAAAAAAAACCTTTAAATATTAGGATGGAAAAGAAAAGAAAAAAGGTGGGAAGATGTTTTCAATTCCCGCTATTATTTTTCCTACGAATTTCCAACATAATATTAACTTTAAATACTTATTTATATGTTGGTTGGTGTTTTGTAGGAAAATAGCAACAGTTTTCCAACGGAATATTTAGGGTACCCACTTCTGTAGGCAATTTGTTGGAATTTTGTTGCATTACACTTTGGTTGCAAGTTTGTAGGAAACTAGATGGATATTTCCAACAAAAAAATTTGGTAGGAAATATTTGGTAGCTAAAACCAAATTTTCTAATTATCTTACACTATGCAAATAATTATTTAATTATTTTATTCTAACACATTAATCACACTAAAAAACATAGACCACATCTACCTATAAAAGCAATACTAAAACACAAATGTATAAAGTGAAGTAAACGGGGAGTATTGTTTGGTGCAATTAAGGATCATAATTAATAATCCTACCCAATATTCCCAACCTTCATGCAACAACATGTTCAAAAACTATATTTACAATTTTACATAATTCCCCTTATATTGTGTCCATCTACTTCTTATAAAATATAAACTCCAAATATTAAAAAAGGAAATACTCAAGGAAGTTTAAATATGAATACATGATATAAGGGTCAATATTACCTGTTTATTCATAAGTAAAACTACATGAGTCTCCTTTCAACAAAGGAAGCTATGGATAAATTTGTAAAATGTTAAGCTTTTTTCAAACACACAAGTCAAATATACAGAAAATATACAAAAAAGTAGAGTTAGTAATCTTTAATTCAAATAATTGATCTATCGATTTTAGAAGTCTTCCCCGGTGGGATCAAACACCGGGATATCATTCATCGTCGTTGCCCTGATTCTTCGTTTTTCTTCATTCAGTATGATTATCCTGTGGTATCTATCATAATGTCTCATTCAAATTCTTGTTGGATCCTAAACGAGGATGATACATGGATCATGAACCGAAAATTCCAGGAGCATGCTAAGGCTCAAAGAAACGATGTGCAACTAACTCCTAATAATGTAAGTCCGGATACCCGATCTTTTTACGTTACTAATTTCCTAGAATTCGTTAGAAATTGATGATATGTGGAGATTTTATGCACGACTAGGAAAAGTTTTAGATGTGTTCACATCTAATAAAAAATCACATATGGGTAAATGGTTTGTTTCATTAGATTCTCTGGAATTCGTAACACTGATCAAATGATAAAACAGTTACGTGATGTGTGGTTCGGGTATCATAAAATGTTTGCTTATATCCCGTTTTCTCGTAAAACAGATGCTACTGATGCAAATCATGTAGTTCATTCTAAGGTTGAGAAATAAGAAAAGCATGTGTATTCATATGAAAATGAATTGAAAGGAACTACTAAGGAAGTTATTGCTGAAGAATAGAGATGGATGTCATTGAAGTTGTTTCTGGTGATTTTATTATAGAGAAGAGAAAACTAGAATGTCTCGTTAAGGCTAGGGATTTTCACACGTTACCTAACCTCTGTATGTTATGCTTTGATGAGGGTTTTGATGATTTTGAGATTCAATACGTTGGTGGGTTATGGGTGATGTTGGAATTCAAAAATAAAGAAACCTGCAAGAACTTTATTTCAAGTGATGTGATTGATCATTGGATTCTGGAGAAGCAGAAGTAGGATAGAAACTTTGTTCCTACGGATCTAATTGTTTGGGTAGATATTGAAGGAATTCATTCATTTACTGTAACACCCAAAGTCAGGAAGGCCAAGAAAGGGAAGGAAACCCTAAGTTTAAGGGGCGACTCGTCGAGTCCAAGGAGGAACTCGGCGAGTCCGAGCGGGATCCGGGTCAAGGAGTAAGTGACTGACTCGGCGAGTCGGCCAAGGAGACTCGGCGAGTCTGGTCTGAACGAGGAAAACCCTAAATCCGGGACTTGGAGCCTATTTAAACGTCTCATTCTCTCCCCTAGGGTTCCTTTACTGCCTCTTTCACCCAGAACACCGAACCCTAAGCCCCATTGTTGCTCATTCAAGCTTCCAAGCCATTTTTGGGTGATTTGAAGGAAGAAGGAAGAGGGGAATCATTGAAGCTTCAAGGATTGGCCTTAGATCTGGAGGTTGTGGAACCTTTCTGAGTTATTGAAGGTACTAAGTCGTTTCCTTCATGTAGATCTATTCTAGTTGGGCATTTTGGGGCTTTTTAGCCATGATTAGTTATCCATTTGAGTTAGAAGCCAAATCTTAAGTTGCTACTTCGAATCTAAGCATATTTTGGCCTTGTGAAGCATAAAGTAACTGTCGTTGAGTTGATTGTGGAGCCTCCTTGCCTTAAACCCTAGTTTATGGTGTGTTTAGCCTAGATCTCCTTCTCTACATGTAAAGTTTGCAACTTTGCGTGAGGAATAGGCTTGGGAAGGGCAGATCTACAGTTTGGAGTCCATGCATGACTCAAAAGTCCTCTGCATGAATGAAGATCTGAATGGACTCGGTGAGTCCTTTGATTGGACTCGGCGAGTAGCATGAAGATTAGGAGCAACTCGACGAGTGGGATAAACAGCTCGTCGAGTCAGATGAAGATTGCCTTGTACTCGGCGAGTCTGTTCTTGGACTCGGCGAGTCAAGTCGCGAAACCCCCAAACCCTTCGAGTTAAGACTCGGATCAGTGAGTTGAGTGGGGACTCAGTGAGTTGGACAGGTCAGGACTCGGAAATCGGTAGACTCGGCGAGTCAGGGGATGACTCGGCGAGTCGAGTCGCGAATGGAAGGACTCTGAGCATATGAACTCGGCGAGTCAGTAGGCAGACTCAGCGATTAGGGTTGACCAGGAAGGTTGACTTTGACCAGGACTTTGTCATTGACCAGAGTTGACTTAGTTGACTTTCGGGGGACAGTTAGACTAAGTATTGCATTGGTATTGGTAGCTCGGGGAGCTAGTGGAGTAGGAGTTCAGAGAGTTGTCGGGCAGCAGCTAGAGGGGTTATCAGCAAGTTCAGCAAAGTACAGGTGAGTTTCCCTTTGTGTGAATGGGTCTAAGGCCACAATGTCGGCCCATGTAGTTATGAGTAGAAGACCTGGGGGTTAGCCCTAGGCACAGTATGCTAGTATGATATTCAGGACGACGTCCAATGATAGCGGGTGGGTGCCCAAGGATTGGTTTATAAGATAGTTTATACTTGTTGTCTGTGTTATACATATATGTGCCTGGTAGGGAGGTGAGTGTGGGCGAGTTCCCGTATCTCACCAATAGCAGAGTGTGGATGGTGTTCCACATCTCATTAGCAGCAGAGCAGGGGCGAGGCCTAAGTTAGGGAAGGAGTGAGTGTGGGCTGGGCCCGTATCTCACTATCAGTAGGAGCGTGGACGGGGTTCCATGTCTCATCAGTAGCAGGACAAGGGCGAGGCCCAGGATAGGTGAGGCCTTAGGACAGGATCCATTGTATATGTTTAGCTTATGTTTTGCGGTATGATTATGTGCTATTATATGTTAGCAGGCGAGGCCCTGTGACAGGCGAGGCTTAAGTGAAACAGATTTGTATCCGAGTGGGGCTCGAAGCTAGGCGGGGCCTGGAACGGCGGGGTCGTTGTAGCGGGCGAGGCCCAAGGCAGGGGGCAAGGCCCAGGATAGCGAGTGTGGCCCAGTATGTGCAGTATGTGGTTATGCATGGTATGTGGTAGGGTGGGGAACTCACTAAGCTTCGTGCTTACGGTTTTCAGTTTTGGTTTCAGGTACTTCCGGTAGCGGAGGGAAGAGCTCGGGGTGATCGCATGGCACACACCACAGATTAGACAGCCTGGGAATGTTTACTATGATAACGAACATGTGTTTTGGAAATTAATACTCTGATTATGTTTTGGATTGATGACTTTGCTTTAAGTAATGTTTTATTAAAAGAATTTTTTAGTCTTGAATTTTGGGATGTTATATTTACGTACTTGGAGCAAGTTAACATTTAGGAGATTTGTAGCAAAGCGAGGAAGTATTCTACAAATCTATGACGACTTACGTGAAGATGTTTATGAAAATCGGGTGTGCTTCTCAACATCTTACCTTTGTATCGTTTCGAAGTTAATGTATGTTAGAGTAGATGGTGTGACATTCCTAGTAAGAATCATAAAAGCTCTCGGGTGGACTTCTTCCTTCTCGACAGGTGTTTCCAAAAAAGAAGGTGATGGAGAAAATGGACATGTGCATCTCGAAGAAGGTGGAAGTAATTTCTCCTTTCATGATAAATATCTCATACGATCCGTTTGGAGTTTATGAAACTTTAGAAAGAAATGGACAACGAAGATTTTAATGCTGAACATTTAGATAAACCAAAAGTCTCACACTCAGGTGCATTTTCGTAAATCTGGAATCCAAGAGGACATTGTTCCTGGTCCTAGTCAACTTCCTATTCAGGGGTAGATTCATGAAAGAATAAATTCCCATGAACCAGTTGGTTCTTTTTACAAAGGCACTGATCAACAATTTATTCACCCATCTGCTACAATACAAAAACCGACAGCTATAGTATCGCTGACTACTACAGTACCATCGGCTGTTGATGAAGCTCCGATCACTGTTATCTATCACTTTCCTAGTCCTAGACCTATTTTGGCCTCGGGTGCAGCTTCTGCAGATTTTTTTAACCAAAATAATTATGATGTTCGTTCCTTCCCATCAAATATGGGTTTTGAAGGAGGATTTGGAAGACTGTCGGGAGTTCAAGATTTAGAGGATGCTCTATCACACCCTCCGAGATTTTCTAATCCATTTCATTCTAAATTTGGTGGTAATCAATCTTTATCGGGCGCTTCTTTTAGTAATCAGTCTTTTTTATTTGAACTGAAAAAAAACGGTAGAAATGGGAGAATCAATGGGATATGTTATGGAAGGGTGTTTTGAGCGGGTGAAAGAAATCATTGAAGGTCACGTATTGAAAAATAATAATCCATGAATTGTCTTTGATTAAAATTCAAGGAGCTGGTTGTATGGATAAAAGGGGATGGGTTAGAAGTCTATGTCATTTACACAAAGTATATTATCTAGCTATTCAAGAAACAAAAATGGTAGATATGGATTTACTTTCGGTTCATACTTTTTGGGTTAATGCTAATTTTATGCATTCTTTTTCTCCTTCTCGTAGTGCTTCGGGTGATATTTTGGTTGTTTGGAATCCAGACCATATTTCTCACAAGCAGGTGATCATTACCGATAATTATCTTGCTATTAACACGGTTTGGACGACTACGGGTCTGGAGGTTATGTTTATTGTTATTTATACACCCCAAGGAGTTGTGTGTAAACCAAAATTATGGGTAAACATTTTAGATATGGTCGTTTCTTTTACGGGGGAGTGTATTCTTATGGGAGAGTTTAATGAATTGCAAGAGAGATGGAGTGAATGGGATCTTCTTCTAATTCGTCATCCGCTAGAACTTTCAATGATTTTATTGAGCATGCCGACATGGTTGATATTCCTTTAGGAGGCTCATGTTTTACTTGGAGTGATACTTATGGTTCAAATTTTAGTAAGTTGGATAGATTTATGATCACGAAGGTTCTTTTGCATTTTTTTTCGTCATATGAAGGGGTTGATTTTGGAAAGAAATTACTAGATCATCATCCCATTATTTTGATCGAACATAGTGTTGACTATGGTCTGATTACATTTCATATGTTTCATTCTTGGTTTGAGTTGGATGAGTTTGTGGGATTGTTCGAAGTTCTTGGTCACATTTGGTGGATGACATGGGAGACTTGAATCCTTGATTTATTTTTAAGAAGAAACTTCAACTTCTTAAATCTAATATGAGGGTGTGGAATTTTAGTACTCGGGCCCGGTTATCTAATAAGAGAAAGGAGTTACAAGTTAATATAGAGGCTTTAGATGTTATTCTTATGAATGAAGTCGGCTCAGCTTCACAGAGAGAGCAACGAGTCACTCTATTAAAAGAGATGGTGGAGATGGACCACTTTTCCCAGATTGAAGTTGCACAAAAGATCCAAGATTCAGTGGAGCATTGAGGGTGATGAGAAATCAGGATTCTTTTATAGTACTCTTAATCGTAAGAGATGAAAACTTGATATCCGAGGTTTGTTAATTGACGGGGTGTGGGTGGATGAGCCGACTAGAGTTAAGTAGGAGTTTTTTTATTATTATGAGTCTCTTTTCTCTCAGAACATTGGATGGCAGCCTAAGACTGAGGCTCGTCTTTTTAAATCTCTTTCAGAGGCACAGGATCATCTTATAGAAGCTCTTTTCACTTGTGAGGAAATCAAAAGAGATATTTGAGATTATGGTTCCACTAAGGCTCCAGGACCTGATGACTTTACTTTTTGGTTTCCTCAAGAGATACTGGCACCTAGTTGTAAATGATGTGTTTGCTTTTGTTTTGCATTTTTTTCAACACTCCTCCATTCCGAAGGGGTATAATGCTTCGTTTTTTTACTGTGATCCCAAAAGTTAGAGACCCAAACACTCCATTGGATTTTAGACCTATTAGCCGCACCGGGTGCCAATATAAAATTATTGGAAAAAATTGGCTAATAGGTTAGTGGAGATTATTGATAGCCTTGTTAGTTCGGAGCAGTCGGCTTTTATTAAAGAAAGACGGATTTTGGATGGGCCTTTTCTTCTCAATGAGGTCGTGGCTTAGAGTAAGGCTTCTGGATATCCATTGATGATGTTTAAGGTGGATTTTGAGAAAGCATATGATTCTCTATATTAGGATTATCTTCTTGAGATTATACAGACTATGGCATTCGGCTCTCGTTGGTGCGGGTGGATTTTAGAGCTTTTGAGATATGCTAGAGCGTCAGTGTTGGTTAATGGTTCTCCTGCTAACGAGTTCCAAATTCAAAGAGGCCTGAGACAATGGGGTCCCCTTTCTCCTTTTTTATTTATCTTGGAAATTTCCAGGAGGGACTTCATGTTGCTTTGAGCAGAGCTCAAGTGGCTAATAGTTTCAAGGGAATTTATGTTTCTGGCATTGAGATGTCTCATCTCCTTTACGTTGATGATGTCATAATTTTAGTTGACTGGGATGCAGAGAATGCAAACCGTATTTTATGTATTCTTAGATGTTTTTATATGTCTTCGGGTCTTAAAATCAATTTACATAAATGTAAATTGATTGGAGTTGGGGTTCTGTATAATCAGTTTGTAGATGTGGCTAATAGGATTGGGTGTGCGCCAGCTAGGGGTGGCAATTTATGACACGACACGACAAAAATACACGGCACGAAACGAAATTGGGACGAAACTAAAATTTGAATTCGTGTTCGTGTCTTGTTCGTGTTAACTATAAAAAACACGATGTCGTGTCGTGTCGTGTTCGTGTTCAAAATTCGACACGAAATTGACACGATTTAGCAGTTCTTTATCGTGTTTTTCATGTTTGTTGTGTTTTCCGTGTTATATTTGATAAAGTATTCATTAAATAAACTAGTTTTTAGTATATGTTATATTTTTCGTGTCGTGTCGTGTTTGTTGTTTTTAATTCGTTCGTTTTCGTGTTAGTTAAAAAAAACACGACATCGTGTCGTGTCGTGTTCTTGTTACATAAAACTTTGTCGTGTCGTGTCGTGTCAGACAGAAACACGAAACGATAGTTCATCGTTGTCTTGGATTTCAGCTTGGGATCCGATGGTTGATCGTTGTCGGGGTGGAAGGCTAAGAATATTTCTATTGGAGGCCGTCTAACTCTCGTCAAGGCTGTTTTGGGTTCCATTGGGAGTTATTTGATGTCTATGTTGTTGACCCCACTCTCCGTTATATCTTCTTTGGAGACATTGAGGGCTAATTTTTTTGGGATGTAGATTTAGATGAGAGACATATGCATTGGGTTCGATGGGATAAAGTTGTTTCTTCTAGAGGAGAGGGTGGTTTGGGTGTTGGAAGTTTGTTTTCTTTTAATAGATCCTTGCTTTTTCGTTGGTGGTGGAGATTCTATCATTGTCCTAATTTATTATGGATTCATCTGGTCAAAGCTATTTATGGTACAGATGGAGGTGTTAGGTCTCTTATTCCAAAGAGATCATATAATGTCCCTTGGAATGGTATCATTCGTATGTTGGTTCAGCCTCCGGACAGAGGTTTGCGTCTTCAGTCTATGTGCCTTACTAGATGGGAGATGGGAGGTTCACTTCTTTTTGGCATGATAAGTGGATAGTTGATTCGACCCTTGTTGTCTTTTATCGTAGAGTTTATGCCCTTAATATCCACAAGCTTTCTACAGTTAGAGACCGAGTTAGCATTGGTTGGGATTTAGAGAATCCCAGACGCATTCCTAGAGGTGGTGTTGAACAGACTCAATAGGATAACTTTTATTCCTTGTTGTAGGGTCTTCAGTTGGAGTCTCGTCCAGATAGGTTGGGTTGGATTCTCGATAATACGGATATGTTTTCGGTTTCTTCATCTATAGCTTATCTAGATGGTGGCATGTTGTTTTCGAGAGGTACAAAGACTTGGTGGAATAATTGGGTTCCCATTAAACTCAATATTCTTATTTGGCGTTCAGTGTATCCCCCAAAGAGAGACTTTCTCATAGAGGTATCATGATTAACTCGATTTTATGCCTGGTTTGCTCCCTTACTGTCGATTCAGTAGATCATCTCTTTGCTAATTGTACTGAACTGGTAGCTATTTGGAATCGTATTGCTATTTGGTGGGATATTCAGACTCCGGTTCAGATTTTAGTGTAATTTCTCCTTTCCTGTCCAGATTCGACTCACCTGAGGGAGGGCCAACGTAAGGCTTTAGAAGCGGTGATTTTTACTACTTTTTGGTACTTGTGGAGTTTTCACAATTCCATTGCTTTTGGCATAGTTATACCTAGAAAATCCAACATTTTTTATGATATTGTTCATAAGGCTTTCTTTTGGATTTATAATAGGTGTAGCAAAATAAAGTTAGATTGGTATGATTGGCTTCATAATCCTTATTCCACTACTTTATTGATGTAGTAGTTCTTTTCTAACTCGTTGCTAGTTATTAAAATTCTGTCGTTCAAAAAAAGTCAAATATACATTATATAACTTTAAGCGCTTGTCAAAGTTAAATTGCATCCCTATAACTTTTTTGGGGGTTTCAAGGCCATATTAATTCTGAATTTCGAAAATAATATTGAAAGTCCAAGAATACACCCATTAGATCTTTTTCATCGTCATTCTTGGAGTGTATAGTACAGTAGTACTTTGAGTGCTCTGTACCTTCCAAAGAACAAAAATCAAACAACAGAACCCTTTTATAAAGCCCAAATACCCTAAAAGATTAAAGAATGTACAAAACATGAAACATGTTACCAAGATGACTAGTCAATTTAGAAGATCAAATGATTGAGAATTTGTTGTGTTGCTACTTTGTACATAAAACCAGGAGAAATCAGGGAAGGTTGTGGTTACATTTTAAGAAAAAACAGTGAAATCGAGGGCATGTGTTTATATATAAAACCAAGAAAAAAAAAATCAACTTATTAAATAGAAAATAAAACCCACTTCATCATTTCTATTGGTTTTCTAGAAGTAAACAAATCGATTTATTGCTTCTTCATCAAAAGTTCGCCGTATACTACCGATTTTTTTTCATCCAGACTCCACATCTCATGCCTTCTTGTCATCTAAAATGGGATATTGTATGAATTAAAGTCCCATTCCCAAATCCCGTTAATTAAGGAAATTTAATCGATACCGAACTAGAAGTCCATGATTACTTGCTGGAGCCTGGACTCTGGATTATCAAACCCAACAGCCCAACACCAGCCCATTAACAAATCTAAAGGCCCGCCACTGAATCAATTGCTGAATTCACAACACAACTCCATGACCAACTTCGTGGTTGTTCAGTACCGATATAAATTCCTTTATTGAAATCAATTCTATTTCACTACCATAAAATATTATCAAATTTCTTAACAAAATGATTTTACACTTTTACAAACACAAAAACAATGATATGAATTCTTCAATTTCTAACAAAACTAGTTAATATATATAAAAAATGAGGCTACACACATACAACAAAAACCCAAAAGAAGTCGCTCAGAAATAAAAAATTAGTTTTAAATTTGTGTCATTCACCATAGAGCTTGATTAAATTTTGTCAACGAGAGCTCATAATTATGTTGTAATTTCACTTACATACGTTTTTGTATGTGTAAATTCCAGGATATGACTCAATAAGTTTGTCAAAAGAAAAAAAAAAGTTCAGAGTGAAGTATATCAGAATCTAGAAGATGATATGTGAATTGAGGCCAAGTCATTGTTATTGTCATGTCAGCCCACAATATAAACGTTACAACATGCTATATGAGCATAAGATTCTACCTATTTTTTGGGTGAATGGATTAACATTGTCACCTCAAATACTTTCTCGATTAACCTCAAAATCTTAAGTAATCTTATAAGTGATATTAAATTTGGTTCGATTAAGAAGTAAGGTAAATAACACAAAAAACATTAAGTTTACACTAAAGATTTAATTTGATACTGTATTTTTTTATCTCAAATTTGACACTATGTTTTCTATTTTTTTACAATTCTGACCACTTAGAATCCTGAACACGTAAGGTCTCCAGATCAGGTCGGCAATAGACCATAGATCCGAACAAATAATAGCATATAAGGCAAACATAAAGTATTTATCACATAAAAACATTTTAGGCATCTTTCCTAAAATAAACTAGTGCTCGTGTCTAAAATGTAGCAGACACTCATCTCACAATCATCGCTTAGTATTCTAAGTTTAAGTCTAGAAATCCTATAAATTCCTAGTTCGTTTAAACTAATGCTCTGATACTAACTGTGACATCCCCAAATTTCGCAATCATAAAAGACCGATTTGTTTATGTTTTATTCGAAAATCAGAGTATATTTTTAAAGAAATATGTTGCAGAATTTCTTCCCAAAAATATGAAAAAAAAAATATCAAAGCATTTCCGAAGAAATTTATTTTCATTAAATTACAAATATCGGGATGTCATTGTCAATACAGATCAAAAGCATAAACAAAAACAACATAGGCCTCACAAATATTCCATTTATTTCTACTGGCCTATAATTCATAATCTCTCATCAGATCTTCGCATCTATAATCTTGTGTCACTACCTATAATACAAGAAACTGAGTGGGTCAGGCTGGGGAGCCTGGTGGGCATATAGGGTTTTCAACTCACTATAAATAAATTTAATTATTTTCATCAAATCATTCAACCTGATTACCCGTTCCCGTTACCCTCACTTTTCGTTCCTAAAGCATCTATTATAAGGGACCTAGCCTAAGGATTTTTCATCAGGGTGAAAAACATTGCTTTGGGATTCCTCAACAATACATGTCAAATAAGGAAACCGTGATGGGGGGAGGGATGGAATACACCTGATGAACACGTAGTTCAAAGAAACAACTACAGGTTGCGAGCCTGCTAGCGTTCCACTAGACTGTCTAGAAAATTCATTGGTCGTCATCCATACTCCGCTAGATGACTGGATCATCATCAACATCGAGGCCTCTCATCATTTTATTCCATCACTCATCAACTATTTCATCTACCAATGTTTACCCAACATATTTGTATATATAAAATACATATATAGTTTAGATTTGAAAAAAAAGGGTTTAAATCTTTCATTCAGCATAGATCTCAAGATATAAAATACATATACAGTTTAGATTTGAAAAAAAGGGTTTAAATCTTTCATTCAACATAGATCTCAAGATATAAAATACATATACAGTTAGATTTGATAAAAGAATGGTTTTAATCTTTCATCCAACATAGATCTCAAGATATACAGATAATATGCATACATATCACGTAATTATATAAAATATTTCATATCTATGTGTAAGATGAAAGTATTATGCACTCACTTGATAAGGTGGTGATTCCAATTTGGACAACACTTCGCTTCGACGAAACAGGGAGGTTTGCTTCAAAACCAGGCTCCGCAGGGGCAGAGTTCCGAGCCAAAAAAACTCTTTTTCTTAAAGTCTTCGGGCGCTCCGGGGCTTTCTTCTAGTGTTAGGGAAGTTTCCTAAGCTTGGGGGTATTTGGGAGGTTTAGAAAGAGAGCAGAGAGAGAAGTGAATGGGTTTTGGTGTGAAAAATGAGGGCATTCTCAGTTAGTTTTTATAGGCTAGAAATGAGTCCAACTCGTCGAGTTTGTCCTCCAACTTGTCGAGTTTGTGCTACTTGTCACCATCTGGTAGCAAAGCGTAGGGAGAAAGCAAGTGCTCAGATTGCGCCACGTCACCCACTTCACAGCAGCACCCTTCCGACTTCTAAATTCCATAACTTCAGCATACGAGCTTCGTTTTCGACTTTTTTATATCCACGCGTAGGTGGAACGTAATCTACAACTTTCGTTTAGACTCCGTCGGTTAATTTTGACTTTGTTTTTAAAGTTATATTTTTAACAGACCGTGATAGGAAAAGTCTGTTAGATCGGGATGGTATGGGACGGATGTTTCCCTCACTTTTTATGGGCCACACCACCATTTCCCTCATTTTCCTTTCCCTCACCTAAAACACAAGGAATGGGAGGGAAGCTCCCCTTACTATTTTTTTATTTTTTTTATTTTTTTATTTTTTTAAATACATTTCATACATATATTATACTAATTTTGTAGCGAATTAAAAACCATGAATTTTGATATATTTTTTATATTTTTTTAGTAGGTATATACTTTATAAATATTAAAAAAGATTCTTAAAAAAAAAAAAAAAAAAAAAAAAAAAAAAAAAAAAAAAAAAAACAGTCTAATAGCATGAAGAGAGAGAGTGCGGCGCCCCTCCCCCCACCTCTTTCCCGTGGGTTGCTTCCCTCACCCAAGGGATGGTGTTCCAGAGTGAGGGAAGTTTCCCTCACCCCTTTCCCGCTATGATACCATCCAGTCTTAAAAATTCATAACTTTGTCATCCGACATCCGTTTTCGTCTGTCTTTTTATCGTTTAGCTCTTATTAACGAGATCTTCGATTCTTTGTTTAGGTTGTGTCGGCTAAAAATTGCTCGATCTAAAATTCGAACTTCGGATAGCACACTTCTATGTCAAATCTTAGAAAATTCATAATTTTCCCATACGACGTCAGATTTGGACGTTCTTTTTATGCACGTTTTCGGTTTAACGTATACTACGACCTTCATTTACATTGATAAGGCTAAAAAATAATTTGTCAAAAATTCACTTTTTAGGCTACTTGGTCCGTGCCAGTTTAGTCGTAAAACTCCGACAGGTCATAACTTCTTCGTTATAACTCGGATTTCGGCGTTCTTTATATCTCTGGAATCCTTGTCACGACCACTATAACTTTCTTCATAGATATCGGGTTTACCTATATTTTATTTTTGGCGCTTATTTTCATTCTTAATTTATTATGTCTTATAAATAAGTATAATGCACATAAAATCACATAATCCACATAATATTCAAGTAATTCTTCTTTATTACATCAAAATAAGTTACATTTGTGGACCCTAACTATTACATCATCATATTAATGTTTAGCCTCGAAACACGGGCGTTACAAACATACCAAAACTTAAGAAGCAAAAGCAGAAAAAAGAACATTGTAGTGGATGAAAAGTACGTTGAAATCAATTAAGAATGTGGATGAAAAAAATAATATCTAAAAGGTAAAGAACAATGTAGTCTTGCTAACCTGATGATGAATATTTGACCTCTAAAATCGTAATGAAACAGGAACGTAAACAGGAATCGTATTAACCTCTGAAATCGTATTGAAATATATCATATCCTCATAAATTGACTGCCTGATTTATTGGGATTGATATTAAATGGAATTTAAATTGATTTCCTGATTTATTAGGATTGATATTTCATATTCCATAGATAGAGATTAACAAAAAAATTTCTTCCAGATTTGTTGCAGATATGTACGCTATAATTGAAATTTAAGTTTGAAATTTCCTGATTTCCTGATTTACAGTATTTTCTGTTTCCTGATTTACAGGATTTTTTCGAATATAAGGGCAAAGTGAGAACTTCACCTACAACATATGTATATACTAAGAATATTTTATACAAATAATTTAGTTTGGTTGGCCAACTGGCTTTTAATAAAACCAAGTCTACATTAATATTTTTTTCGCGTTTAACTTGAAATCTGTTTTTTTTTTTTTTTAATTATCATGAAGTAACTTTGAACTTGAACATGCAATTTTTATCATTTGAATCTAAAAACATAAATTTTTTAATTCTAACCCAAATCATTCACTTTAATAATAGATAATTTCTAACAGGAAATAGGTTCAATTTCCTAAAACATAATTTTGATTTAATATACAACAATATTCATCTGAAGTTAGATGTCTTAAGTATATAACAAAACACACAACAACAATACTACCAATACCTTGCCCTTATAGACACTTTCACTCCTTCAAATCAATCTCAGATTTCTCAAGCTCAATTTCAATTTGCATAAAATAACAACATACTTTCATTAACTTGTTTATTAAAAAAAATTGTTAGAAAAGAGCATAATTTGAAGTAGAATGCTATAAATAAAAATAGACCATGCCCTCATATTGATTCTTAACATAGGTTTCGATTTCATTTACAAAACTGAACCCAATATGTTCACCCGTAATTAAAACATTCAAAATCCAGGGGACATATTCTACTGAATAAACACTATAAGTGTTGTTTATAAATCCCAGTTGTAGACATAAAGCTAGATAAACACTATAGGGTTGTTCATAAGCTTTTCATATACCTTATTACAGCAAGCAGTTATCATCTTCATGGCCTTCTTTATATAAAGAGTTTCCATGCATGGTCCAACATATATCATACATGCGCTCTATAACAGCATGAACATGCATTTTGTAGTTGTAAAATAGATATAAAAGAAAGACTAAAATGTATAACCAATCAAATTCACGGGTAAAATAAAAAAAAAAAAAAACAAAAACAACATTACATAAGAGATTGATGAAAAACAAAAATTTAGCCAATTTATATCATATTACTTACCATAATTTCAACTACTATCCCCATGTTCCTGTCTCTGTAAAATAAAGAACAGAGGTCAACCTTTGTGAAACATAAAGTGCTTCTTAAATCTCTCTTGATAATTCTTCTATTGGTGCTTCAGTTTCACTATTCTCTAAAGAGGGAGAATTTTGATTGGCGGTATCCATAATTAAGTGAACCATTGCCTGCCATTTCCAACTGAACCCTAGATTCAATTGCAAGATGACTATCATAACCAAATCCATGCCACAAGAGAAAGGAAGAGAAAAATAGACAGTGATTTCAGAAATCAAATCAACAATTTTGAATGTGCCCTTGACTTTACAGGTCGAGTTAGTTATCAATTTTTCTCCAAGTTTAACGAATCAATTTCATTTCAGAAGTTACTCACTCGATATCAAAAGGAAAATCAAGTGCAACTATATCTTTCAAAGCCTAAATCTTCTATTACGAAAAATTAAACCATACAACTTCTCATTCATATAGAAACTTAATAAAACAATTAAGCACATATGAATAATCCCTCTAAAATAAGAAAAAGGCAAAGCAATCGAATCAAGAAACAAAATTACATATCATGAAATTCGAAAACCATTTTGATAAACTGAAATTGCTCGTAATGAACAGGAAATAGAAAATGAAATTACTATTCGTGTAGACCTAAAGTAGATCAATTGGGGGTTCTATAATTTATAGCTCCAAGTAAAAGCTCTCGAGGTCGATACCACAATGCAATAACCCTCAACCAAATCCAATCGAATATCAAATGAAATTAGAATAGAAAAGTATATTTCGAAAACTCTAAATCCAATAATTTTACAAATCACAATCAAGAAATCGTAAACACAATGGTAAGGAATCGTAAACACAATGGTAAGGTACAACATACATTATTGAACCAAGACTTAAGAAGCAGAAGCAGAAAAAAGAACAATGTAGTGGATCAAAAGTACGTTGAAATCGATTAAGAATGTGGATGAAAAAATAATATCTAAAAGGTAAAGAACAATGTAGTCTTGCTAACCTGATGATGAATATTTGACCTCTAAAATCGTAATGAAACAGGAACGTAAACAGGAATCGTATTGACCTCTGAAATCGTATTGAAATATATCATATCCTCATAAATTGACTGCCTGATTTATTGGGATTGATATTAAATGGAATTTAAATTGATTTCCTGAGTTATTAGGATTGATATTCCATATTCCATAAATAGATATAGATAGAGATTATCAAAAAAAATTTCTTCCAGATTTGTTGTAGATATGTATGCTATAATTGAATTTGAAATTTCCTGATTTCCTGATTTACAGTATTTTCTGTTTCCTGATTTACAGGATTTTTTTGAATGTAAGGGCAAAGTGAGAACTTCACTTACAACATATGTAGATACTAAGAATATTTTATACAAATAATTTAGTTTGGTTGGCCAACTGGCTTTTAATAAAACCAAGTCTACATTAATATTTTTTGCGTTTAACTTGAAATCTGTTTTTTTTTTAATTATCATGAAGTAACTTTGAACTTGAACATGCAATTTTTATCATTTGAATCTGAAAACATAAATTTTTTAATTCTAACCCAAATCATTCACTTTAATAATAGATAATTTCTAATAGGAAATAGGTTCAATTTCCTAAAACATAATTTTGATTTAATATACAACAATATTCATCTGAAGTTAGATGTCTTAAGTATGTAACACAACACACAACAACAATACTACCAATACCTTGCCTTTATAGACACTTTCACTCCTTCAAATCAATCTCAGATTTCTCAAGCTCAATTTCAATTTGCATAAAATAACAACATACTTTCATTAATTTGTTTATTAAAAAAAATTGTTAGAAAAGAGCATAATTTGAAGTAGAATGCTATAAATAAAAATAGACCATGCCCTCATATTGATACTTGACATAGGTTTCGATTTCATTTACAAAACCGAACCCAACATGTTCACCCGTAATTAAAACATTCAAAATCCAGGGGACATATTCTACTGAATAAACACTATAAGTGTTGTTTATAAATCCCAGTTGTAGACATAAAGCTAGATAAACACTATAGGGTTGTTCATAAGCTTTTCATATACCTTATTACAGAAAGCAGTTATCATCTTCATGGCCTTCTTTGTATAAACTGTTTCCATGCATGGTCCAACATATATCATATATGCGCTCTATAATAGCATGAACATGCATTTTATAGTTGTAAAATAGATATAAAAGAAAGACTAAAATGTACAAGCAATCAAATTCACGGGTAAAATAAAAAAAAAAAAAAAACAAAAACACCATTACATAAGAGATTGATGAAAAAAAAAATTTAGCCAATTTATATCACATTACTTACCATAATTTCAAGTACCGTCCCCATGTTCCTGTCTCTGTAAAATAAAGAACAGAGGTCAACCTTTGTGAAACATAAAGTGCTTCTTAAATCTCTCTTGATAATTCTTCTATTGGTGCTTCAGTTTCACTATTCTCTAAAGAGGGAGAATTTTGATTGGCGGTATCCATAATTAAGTGAACCATTGCCTGCAATTTCCAACTGAACCCTAGATTCAATTGTAAGATGACTATCATAACCAAATCCATGCCACAAGAGAAAGGAAGAGAAAAATAGACAGTGATTTCAGAAATAAAACAACAATTTTGAATGTGCCCTTGACTTTACAGGTCGAGTTAGTTATCAATTTTTCTCCAAGTTTAACGAATCAATTTCATTTCAGAAGTTACTCACTCGATATCAAAAGGAAAATCAAGTGCAACTATATCTTTCAAAGCCTAAATCTTCTATTACAAAAAATTAAACCATACAACTTCTCATTCATATAGAAACTTAAAAAAACAATTAAGCACATATGAATAATCCCTCTAAAATAAGAAAAAGGCAAAGCAATTGAATCAAGAAACAAAATTACATATCATGAAATTCGAAAACCATTTTGATAAACTGGAATTGCTCGTAATGAACAGGAAATAGAAAATGAAATTACTATTCGTGTAGACCTGAAGTAGATCAATTGGGGGTTCTATAATTTATAGCTCCAAGTAAAAGCTCTCGAGGTCGATACCACAATGCAATAACCCTTAGCCAAATTCAATCGAATATCAAATTAAATTAGAATAGAAAAGTATATTTCGAAAACTCTAAATCCAATAATTTTACAAATCACAATCAATAAATCGTAAACACAATGGTAAGGTACAACATACATTATTGAACCAAGAACTTATTATGCCCTTCTTGCTCAGTAGCTCCAAGGGAACCCCAACTTATAGTTACAGATTCATGGATTATAATTAAAGGAATGAAATTTAAGTTTGAAATTTCCTGATTTATAGGATATTTTTTCGAATGGAAGGGTAAAGTGGGAACTTCACTTACAAGTTTTGAGCAGGAAAAATCAAGGGTGAGGCGCTAAGGGAATGCCACGTGGCGGTTTTGGTACCGTTTTATTAAAAGAGAGGATATATATATATATATATATATATATATATATATATATATATATATATATATATATATATATATATATATATATATATATATATATAAAGACTTAATTGAATATGAGGTAAAATGTAGGACTTTATAGTGGATTTCCCATAAATAAACATACAATGCGTTATGCGTATTTAAAAAATGACTAACTAAATAAAAGGGGTTGTATAGAAGATTTTAGATAGTATGGATAAACTAATTAAAAAAATTAATGTTATTAGAGAAGTTTAACCATTTGAGGGTTACTTAAGTAGAAGTTAAAGTTAATGTGATGATTAGGTTATAATAATTTTAATTCATAATATATGTTTACTATTAGAGATGCTCTCACACAAATGAAAGTTAGTAATATTGTTTTATGTAAGAGGTAAATAAAATATTTATTGACACACTAGAACGGTCAGGGCGGTCCTATGATATCTGATGCCCGAGGCAAAATAAAAAAGGTCCCTTTCAAATTACCAAAATTTATACAATAATGAAATCTAAGTTAATTTTTTTTTCACAGAATCTTGGTGATAGACAAATTAAGGATCATAAATAAAATGTTTAGTGATATATTATAAAAGATTGTTATTATATATAATTATATGTAAATAACTTCAAATGAATTTTAAATAAAACTATTAAAAAAAATTATAAATCAATACTAATACATAACATTCTAATATAATCGAACATATAAACCATCTAGCCTACTATGTTTTATTATTTTTTTGATTGTTTATTGGACTTTAATATACATTATAAAAGAATGCAAAGTAAAAATATAAAAAAAACATTTGAAAAAAAGGATAATTGAACATATTAAAAAAAAAAAGAATCAATTAAGTGGTAAAAAACTCTACTATTCCTAGGAATCGAATTAGGGTGCCCATCAAATGTGAAAATCATCTTACCAAGTCTGCTGAAACTTATTTCACTTCATATGCTAACAAAATTTATTATTACTAGATACCTAATGATATAAAATTGGGGCCCCTAAATTGATATGGGCCCTGGGCAGTAGCCCGGCTTGCCCCCTCTTAAATTGGGTCTGAGAACAGTGAACTATAGAAGTAGTTAATCTTTTTTAGCTTTTACTATTTTATGTAAAAGGTAAATAAGTTATTCATTGACACACTAGTAGTTAATATTTTCTAGCTCTTACTAGCCTCGTCCTCATTACAATGGTCTTTTTCATACCCTTATCTCTCTAGATAATTTGTGTACGCTCCAACATAGATAAACATGGCGCACTTGACATCTCCATCGACTTGTCCCTCCTTTCAAGGATAACTAAAGATACGGAGCAAATGCTCAACTTGAGGGGAAACAATGAAGTTGATTTTGTATTAATTTCCACCTTTTTTGAAGCAACACGTGACTTTCGTCGCATGTTTCGTGTAACCTATGTTGTTTAAAAAAAGTTTCCGGCCGTCGATGAGATACGAGAGAATGTGATGAGTCCAAATCCATACCTAACAATTTGTGTAGATATGTAGCCGAAAAAAATGACATTGCGACAAACAATGACGATGGAGTCATAGAGATAGTAAATCACGTGAAAGAGCACCGAATAATTCAAAAAATTTAAATGAAAAACCCATGTAAATATATATTACCTTCTTTTGGTAATTATTTTTGTAAGTACAATGGATCATTATTTTATTTTTAGAAAGTACAACGTTTAAAGTAAAAAAACTCCTTCAATGACTTCTCATGCTATAAACATCATTATACCAATTTCAGGATTACCCTTAGATTTGGAGATTGTTAATAGATCGTTACTTATCAGGTGGAATCTTAGCATCAAAGGTTTGGATATCTCTTTTATGTTATGTCCGTTATATGATAAACAGGTGGAAAATTCAGATCATGTTTTCTTTTTATGTGAAGAAGTTTATGTTATCTAGCAAAGGGTGTTTAGATAGGTGGATTTGGTGCTTCTGGGTGTGGAAGGAAGGACATGTATTTAGGCAAATAACATCTTTATAGGAGCATTACATGACCATGAACCATGAAACATATACATACTATTGCTGGAATGTAAATACCAAAGTAAATCTTCCCAATTATTTCTCTCTTTACAATCATCAAAGAAATTCTTTATTCATCATAACAAACAACAACATTGTTGATTGTTGATACAACTAAAACGTTATATTAAACAAAACATCATTTCTTCCAGGAGAGCGTTAACTCTCGCTTAGAATTTATCCTCATACTGATTGATGATCTACAATTTCATATCAAGAAATCCATGCCTTTGTGAAATATGATTCACAATCTTTTCTAAATAACATAATCACACCACTTATGATCCATAGTAAAACTAGGAACCTTATCAAGCTTCACCGGATTCATCTTTCCTCCGATCAACTTTGCTGGGTTTCCAACGGCGGTTGTTCTAGCCGGCACATCTTTCAACACCACCGATCCCGCCCCAATTTTAGCCCAATCTCCGATCCTAATATTACCCAAAACACAACTCCCTGCACCGATCAAAACCCCATCACCAATCTTAGGATGCCGATCGCCATTACTCTTTCCAGTTCCACCCAATGTCACATTATGCAAAATGGAAACATTGTTTCCGATGACTGCAGTTTCTCCGATCACAACTCCGGTGGCATGATCAAGCATTATCCCCCTTCCGATCTTTGCGGCAGGATGTATATCAACTGCCAACACTTCAGAAACTCTACCTTGAATCAAAAGCGCTAAGATTTTTCTATCTTGTAGCCATAGATGATGTGCTATTCTATGAGCTTGACAAGCGAGAAAGCCTTTAAAGTTCAAGAAACAGTGTACGTAGCTTATACAAGCTGGGTCCCTTTCCTTTACAGCTCTTAAATCGTCTTTAACAGCGTTAACGAGTTCTCGATCTTCTGTGAGGACACCCATGAAAAGATCGTATAGGGTTGCACTAGGTAAACTGGAATTACTCAGTTTCATTGAGATGAGATTAGCTAAAGCGCTTTCCATTGAAGAATGAGATAAGATTGAGGTGAGATAGTAGTTTGACAAGATGGGTTCTTGATCGATATCGGATCTAGCTTCGTCTTTCATTTTCGGCCATAGATCATCGTAATCTTGATGTGTGTATACATTGATCTTGCAGATGGGTTTGCAGGAAAACTGATCAGGGTAATCGGATCTGCAGAATTTGGCGTAGTTTTGATTACATTCGAATTCGATAACTTGTGTTCTTGAACTGTGGATACAAGCAGTCATCTTTATTAGTTTTTTGGGGGAATTGATGAAATTGTTATGTGGGAAATGTTGAGAAAGATTGAAATTGGGAGATGAATGATTATGAAGAAGAAATGGGGAGGTTGAGTATGAGAATAAAGGACGCAACTCTATATATATGGAGCGGAGGAGACATCGTCAGGATAAAGACGGCGCTTTTACCGGAAAAGAGTAACTTAATTTTATTTACTCCACCACTATAAATAAATAAGTTCTCAAGAGTTTCTATGCTAATAAATAAAACCTATTTTCTGTCTCATGTCATGTTTTTATTATGTCATGTCCTCATTGATTTGGATACATGTCATTCTAATAGATATTTAGAATTTATTTATTTCCACATGTAATTTTCTTATTTGTTCATATATTATAACTTATTTCCGTTATAATATTAAGAGAAATAAATGTTTCTTTGAAAAAGAATTGATATATTTATAATGTAATAAATGTCATAATTAATGAGAGCTCTAAAATTGATATTGATATTAAATTTAATGTTTAAATGTTGATATTAAATTTTTATTTTTAATAAACCCGTGTATTACACGGGTCTTACACCTAGTTTTTTTATATAACAAATACTACGATAACTTAGACATTTATAATTATAAGATGAAATAATCATACAAAATACCAAATGGGAAGATGTTATAAAATTGACAATGCTAGTTGATTTTTTATATGACTTGCTATAATAAGACCACTCCAAAATTATGTATTACTACGAAATTGTTTTTAGAAAATTTGCACCACAAAAATATCATAATTTTTTAAGAAAAAATAAAAACAATTAGAAAAAATCATATATTGTGAATTTGTGCATCAAAATATTATTGCTTTGCTAGTATTATTATTATGTATAATAAAAAGCAAGTAATCTATAAATAGTAAACTTCAGGATTTTTGATTTGTTCATACAATTTAACAAGTTTGGCTTCTATATACAAATAAATTACAAAAGTTGTCTATTTAATTTACAGAAAAATATTCCTATAACTTTTTTTTTTTTGAGCTTTAGACTTTGG
Organism: Lactuca serriola; assembly: GCF_051521515.1. Lineage (NCBI taxonomy): Eukaryota > Viridiplantae > Streptophyta > Magnoliopsida > Asterales > Asteraceae > Lactuca > Lactuca serriola. Next base: position 158,976,203 of record NC_136416.1, on the reverse strand, counting down.
CCACAATATTTTTTGTATATCGGCAATTTTGGTTTCTATATAGAAAATAAATTACAAAAAATTTTCCTATAATTTAGAGAAAATATTCTTACACATTTTTTATAGAAATGATCAATGTGTTTAAATAATATATTTTTTAGTCTATTAGAAAAATGGTCATTACCAAATAGAAATTTTACATATTATGTCCCTGCAAAATGGACATAAGTAGATTCTCGGACTATGTTTCTGCAATGGAGAGAAGGCCAATTTCTAATTATTATGAAATACATATATTTTTATCCTTTTTAAGTTTTCTTTTCTTTTTTATGGTGGGAACTTTTTAAGAAAATAAGTTGTCGTATGTATCATTGCCAAATATGATGTCGTTTCTCATTTTGTTAATTATTTTCTCCAATATCGGTATCTTTTGTAAGGACTTTTAATAAGTTTTTGATATAACATTATAATGTATTTCCCGTCAATCAATATCTTCTTATTTTAATATATAAATACCAGATTACAAGGAAAAAAAATTAAGAAATATTACTTATTAAGATAATTAATTTTTCGTTTTGTTTATATCTGGATAACTATATTTTTTATATACATCAACAAACTTGTAGAAAGTGTTCACATATGATCATTATGTCCTGTTATAGCAGGTCATAATAGTCATATGTGAACATTTTTAAAAAGTTCGTTGCCTAGATTTATAAAAAAACCACTTACCCAAATATAAACAACAAAAAGTAAGAATAAATTACACGAATGGTCCCTGTGGTTTGGAGGGATTTGTACGTTTCGTCCCTAACTTATTATTGTAACTTATTTTTGTTGTGTTTTTGGTCTTTGTCTTACCTAAAAAGACTATTGTGACCTTATTAGTTTATTTTTTTAATTAGTTTTCTTATTTATATAATTATTTTTTATATATTTAAAAAAATTAATAAACCCTATATATCTATATCACTTCACCGTAAACCTGAAACAATATTTGAGAAATTTAATCTCAGTCCCACCGGTCACCATACCATCTCTCATCCTACTCAACTTTTATTTTCTTTTCATCTTTAATGACATCGATGTCTTCACAATCCCTTCTTTTTTGGTCCGTCAAATCCGGTGAACCAAAACCACAACCCAGTAAAGATGAAGAGTCAGTGGGTTGTGGTGATGGTTCGCTAAAATTGAAGGACCGAAAAAAAAGATGATGAAGACGTCGATGTTACTGAAGATAAGAAGGAAATATAAGTTGATGAAGATGAAAGATGGCATGGTAACCGATAGGAGCCAGATTAAATTTCTCAAATATTGTTTCAGGTTTACGGTAAAGAGATATAGATATATAACATATATTAATTTTTTTAAATATATAAAAAATACATAAATGAGAAAATCAATTAATAAGGGCACAATAGTCTTTTTAGGGAAGACATGGACCAACTACGCAACAAAAATAAATAATAGGGATCATCCGAGTTAAAAAATAATAATAAGTTGGGGACCAAACGCACAAATCCCCCCAAACCACAGGGACCATTCGTGTAATTTACTCTTACTCTTCGTTGTTTATATTTGGGTAATTATTTTTTGTATACATCTAGGTAATGAACTTGTTGGAAGTATTCACATATGACCATTATGACCTGCTATAGCAAGTTATAATGATCATATGTGAACAATTCCAACAAGTTCGTTACCTAGATGTGTACAAAAAAATATAGTTATCCAAGTGTGAACAAACCGAAAAGTTAATTACCTTAATAAGTAATATTCCCAATTATGCAAAATAGGTTTATCCGCCTTATGTTTTTTTGTACACATCTGGGTAACTATGTTTTTTTGTACACATCTATAGCAAGTCATAATGATCATATGTGAACACTTCCAACAAGTTCGTTACCTAGATGTATACAAAAAAACATAGTTACCCAGATGTGAACAAACCGAAAAATTAATTACCTTAATAAATAATATTCTCAATTATGCAAAATAGGTTTATCCGCCTTAATTTATATATATATATATATATATATATATATATATATATATATATATATATATATATAAACACAAACACACACACACACACTAATTTTTCTCTATAAAATTTTATAAAGAGGAATGGTGTGAACATTCAAACTCAACCGAAACTCGTAAAACAAAAATTAAAGAAGCCTTTAGTGAAGATATAGACATATTGATGATCAGAGGGATCATGAAGAACTCGAATATTACCAAAACCAAGCCGATCTTGAAAAAATAGATATCTTCTTCGATATGCTTAGGTTACTAATATTAAACATGATTAGTAGACATGGAATCGCATTGATATTCTTGGAGTACAAGATCATAGGTTTGTATGTAACTCACGAATAATATTGTGAAACCAATATGTATTTACAATGTTGTTTAAGCCTCTATACCCAACTGTAATGTTAGAAAGACAAATAATGCACCAAAGCTTAGAGAAATAATAAACTAATCTTAGAGAACAAAGACAAAATATTATTGCCCTTAAAATACATAGTACTTGGATGTAGAATCTCATGTAGAGGGACTAGCCACCTCATTTGATATCAAAATAAGCAATACGACCTATATTAAGGGTGATGTAAAGTTAAGCCATAGTCTAAATTTCCTTAGGGAAGCCGGAGGATTTGCTTTAGAGCGTTAAATTAGGCATCATGAGGATTATGCATAAAGAGACAAATATGATAATAAAAAAAACATAGGTTAGAAATGGTTGTGTGATTGTTATATACTAAAGGGAATATACAAAGCTTCTATACATAGTGGGATCAGTGACAAGGTTGCAAGAGGAGTTTAATTTTGATTGTGGATTGACATATGTGCAATAGGCTTATACTTAAACATGCTCACATGCTAAGAATCTTTATGACATACTTTTGTTGAGTAAGAGAAAAGGTTAGTCAGATACATATATAAACTTAGAAGAAAGTAGTTGGTATCTCATAAGTCGAACATGGAGAGCTTATGGCTCATAAATGAAATAATGTTCTAATAGAGAGCTAATGAAGAGGTATAGAAAATATTATAATAAATATATAGGAAAGGTGATGCCAATTTTTAGTCCTTTATGTAGATAGAAATGATGGAATTCGACTGCTTGTGTGGAAAGCAAAGACATGTAACATATTGACTAAAAAATTAAAACCAAAACCTACAAGGGCTATTTAAGCCACTAAAAAGGGAGCTGAAAGTGGAAGACGTGACTCGAAAATGAGGATCTCGAAAACTCAGAGGGTGATGCAAAAAAGGAAGCCTCCTGAAGACAACTATAAAGAAAACATTATTTATATCTAATTAATGAATCAAAAAGTGCCCAAATATTATAAGGTCGAGCACAATATATAGGATCTGCTTCAACAACTAAACTAAATGCCTCATCACAGTAAATACATAGGTGCTAACATTTAGTATTGGTGATAAACTATGCTTTGCAACGTGTAAGTATCCCATCAACATTCAATATCTACTTACACACCACAAAAGCGATCAATATTTACCCTATGGGCATGTAAAGAGGATCCCAAGTAGTATAATATGTAATAGCATGAAACATTCATTCATTTACTTGATCTAGTTAGGTTCTTGTAAAAGACTGTATATATTAATGTAGAAGTAGTTTTGATTTTGTTCCTTCATCTGTTGTTCTGATTTTGGACATGATTATGATAGGTTATACATACACACACACACATACATACATACATATATATATATATATATATATATATATATATATATATATATCCCTATACTAATAAAAGAGTAGCTCTTTTGCCATGTGTCATCATATTAGACATTTTAATTAATGTGTTGCAACTTGTCAATTTATTAGTTTTCCATTTTAAATTTATTAGACCTCCTCATTAATGTGATTCTATTTTAAATTTTAAATTTTAAATTTTAAATTATTGTTTTCATTAATTCACAAATAAAAATATCTAATATATATTAAAAATTTATTTTATATATTTATTTGAATCAATGATTATAATTTCACATAACTAATAAAAATATCTCTTAAATTAATAATTTATTTAAAATAACTTATTAATAATTTTGAGTTTTTAATATAAAAGTTTGACTTATTTTATAACCGTGGTTCCCACGGGTTATAAGTTAGTCTTATACTAATAAAAGAGTAGCTCTTTTGCCATGTGTCACCATATTAGGCATTTTAATTAATGTGTTGCCACTTGTCAATCTATTAGTTTTCCATTTTAAATTTATTAGACCTCCTCATTAATGTGATTCTATTTTAAATTTTAAATTTTAAATTTTAAATTTTAAATTTTAAATTTTAAATTTTAAATTTTAAATTTTAAATTATTGTTTTCATTAATTCACAAATAAAAAATATCTAATATCTATTAAAAATTAATTTTATATATTTATTTGAATCAATGATTATAATTTCACATAACTAATAAAAAACTCTTAAATTAATAATTTATTTAAAATAACTTATTAATAATTTTGAGTTTTTATTATAAAAGTTTGATTAATTTTATAACCGTGGTTCCCACGGGTTATAAACTAATATATATATATATATATATATATATATATATATATATATATATATATATATATATATATATATATATATATATATATATATATATATATATATATATATATATATATAAAGGATCCATTTAGAACTCATAATTTCAGGAAAACCTGAGAACTAAAGAAGGAGCATTAGATCAAAGTTAACTCATTAATGATATGATCATCATCTTACCAATCTCATTTAATGTTTAATTTTTAATTTTTATTGAAAATATTAATAAAAAGGTCTAAAATTAATAGTATAAATCAAATTTTCGGATTTTTTCTATAAAAATAATAAATTTTGATTTTTTTAAAAAATGTAGATTTCTAAAAATGTTTTAGAAAACATGAACTAAAAAAACTACAATCTTTTTAAAAATGGTAAATTCATAAAAATTAGTAATTAAAAAAAAATAAAAAAATTAAAAAAATTAAAAAAAAAAAAACCTGGAATATTTAAAAAAAACTACAACTTTTTTAACCAAAAAAAATCAATATCTTAGGTGTATATATGTATATTTTTTCAAGTAAATCATAAATAAATATATTTTTATTACTAATCTATAAACGTAATAGTACAAGTATTTTACTAAATACAAAATAAAATATAATAAACAATAAATGCTATAAAATTTCAAAGCGTTTTCATGTATTCATGTCAAAATTTCCATAAATTCTTCAACTTATCACTTTTCACATCTTTTAATATTTTCCACAAATTTTTTCAAATCTACAAGAAAATTTTAAAAAAAAAATGCATATGTATATATCATATAAGTTTCACATGTAAATTTATCATGAAAGATTCACATGTGATTATATAATGTGATATTCACATGTGATTGGATCTTTTAAGATTCAAATATGAAATTCATAAGAAAATTAAAAATATTAATTAACGAAAAACAATAACACAAAATACATGTGAGCATATAGACGTAATTCATATGTGATTCACTTCTGATTTACATGTGGATCACATGTAATTCATATGTGATTCACTTGTGATTTACATGTGAATTAGATCTAACTCATATGTGAATGACATGTGAATCACATTTGATTTACATTTGAATCACATGTAATTCATATGTGATTTACATATCAATCACATGTAATTGATATGTGATTCACTTTTGATTTACATTTAAATTACATTGTCATTCATATATGAATCACATGTAATTGATATGTCATTCATTTTGTGATTTATATTTGAATCATATGTAATTCAAATGGTTAAAAGTTACTATGATGTAAACAAAACGAATTCAAGTTAACCATTATAACTAATGAATAAGGGGTAAATAAACCAATAAAAAAATTATTTTGATTAAGGTAAATGAAAGGATATCTCATATCTTAATGTTAGACCTTTGTACACCATATCTACAAAACTAATTAATTATTCAAGCCAATATATTAACCAAAAACCATAAACAACATGTCACGTCTGACTTTGAATCTGTTTTCCTCTAAATGAACACAGGTAGATGAAACTAAAACACAATTTAATCGAAAATTTATAGAATATATGTGTAATAAAGGAAAATAAAATTCAAAAGTAAAATATAGAACTTGTTGTCAAAAGAGAAACGCCTGTGGAGTCAAACACTTCTCATTTCGAGTTGAAGGCCTACATCGACGGTAGGAGAAGGAAGAAAGAGTTCTCGGGCAATAGACACGAAACATATCAGAAGACAACGAAGTACACTCCAATAATCGATTACAGGTTTGGAACGATGAATAACACGTATTTTGATGGATCGATTAAGAGTGATAATGAAATTGATGTCTCTCTTCTTTCTCTGAATCTCCTCACCGATGAACTTGATCGTTGATCCTTAGTGTTCGCATGGAATTCGATATTTAGTGTGTGCATCAAATTCGATCTTCAATGTGGCGGTGATTATGGTGGAAATCAGTGGCAGATAGAGAGATTGAAGAGATTATAGGCGGCCGATGGAGAAGGAGTAGACGTAAAGAAGATGAGGGCTGAGAGAGAAAGAGTGGAATTAATTAACCTAATTTCTAAATAACACATATGAACATTTTTCATGTCCAAAATGCCCTTGTGGTTATTTTTAAAAAGCCTAAGATGCCATTGAAACTAAAGATAATTACAATTATGCCATGTTTAATCCAAGCCATTTAAAATTTCAATCTAACGTTTCACCTTTAGTTCTCGGGTTCTCGAGAAACTATAATTCTCAAATGATCCTTCGTCTCTCTCTCTCTCTCTCTCTCTCTCTCTCTCTTAATATATATATATATATATATATATATATATATATATATATATAAACACTAACTTTTCTCTCTAAAAGTTTATAAAGAGGAATGGTGTGAACTTTCAAACTCAACCGTAACTCGTAAAACAAAAATTAAAGAAGCCTTTAGTGAGGATATAGACATATTGATGATTAAAGGGATCATGAACAACTCGAATATTACCAAAACCAACCCGATCTCGAAAAAATAGATATCTACTTCGATATTCTTAGGATACTAATATTGAACATGATTAATAGACATGGAATCGCATCGATATTCATGGAGTACAAGATCATAGGTTTGTATGTAACTCATGAATAAAATTGTGAAACCAATATGTTTTTACAATTTTGTTTAAGCCTCTATATCCAACCTTAATGTTAGAAAGACAAATAATGCACCAAAGCTTGGAGAAATAATAAACTAATATTAGAGAAAAAAGACAAAATATTATTGCCCTTAAAATATGTAATACTTGGATGTAGAATGTCATGTAGAGGGACTAGCCACCTTATTTGATATCGAAATAAGCAGTACGACCTATATTAAGGGTGATGTGGAGTTAATCCATGGTCTAAATTTCCCTAGGCAAACCGGAGGATTTGCTTTAGAGCGCTAAATTAGGCATCATGAGGATTATGCATAAAGAGATAAATACAATAAAAAACATAGCTTAGAAATGATTGTGTGATTGTTATATACTAAAGGGAACATACGAAGCTTCTATACATAGTGGGATCAATGATAAGGTTGCAAGAGGAGTTTAATTTTGATTGTGTATTGACATATGTGCAATAGGCTTATACTTAAACATGCTCACATGCTAAGAATCTTTATGACATACTTTTGTTGAGTAAGAGAAGTGGCTAGTCAGATACATATATAAACTTAGAAGAAAGTAGTTGATATCTCATAAGCAGATCATGGAGAGCTCATGGCTCATAAATGAAACTTTCACTCATATACTTGAGCCAGTTAGAGTCTTGTAAAAGACTGAATATATTTATGTAGAAGTAGTTTTGATTTTGTTCCTTCATCCGTTGTTCTAATTTTGGACATGGGTATGATATATATATATATATATATATATATATATATATATATATATATATATATATATATATGACCTTCAGTCACAATGAATTTTTAAAATTATATGATTATCATTGAACATGGGGAATTGTTGGCCATTGAGGAGAAGCATAGATATTGATTTTAAGAATGTTGGAAGAGGGGATCAATGACATATCAAACTTGCGACATAGTCAAATTTTAGGGTTAATTGTTGATCATATCATTAAGAAGATTCTCTTTTTAGAACTAGAGAATTAATATTGTCAAAGAAGATTTTGCGATGTATTTAAATCGTGTGCACTAAGTAATGATTAGTGAATCTCTGGTGGTGATATCAATTAGTATCATTATTGTTGGGGAAAAAATTTTCCATGTTAATATATACTTATTGTAAAATAACATTTATCTTAAGAATAATCTGATGTAAATGTTAAGAAAGTGTATTGTAAATCTATAGTTCAAAGATGGAATCAAACTATTTCCACTTGGGTTCATCGAGGTTAGTAGTTTAAGCATTGGAAGTGCCATCAATTTTATCAAAAAAATTCAAATATAATTTAATAGATTTTAAAATCTTCTATCCATGCATCATAGTTGAGAAGTTGTTAAATTGCAAGGATTAGAAGGTCTTGATGTTAGTGATATTGTAACGTTTTCTGAGAAAATGATAAAAATGGGAAGAAGTGAAACTATCAGCTAATGGTGTATAGGGTGTTAACACACACACACACACACACACACACACACACACACATATATATATATATATATATATATGTGTGTGTGTGTGTGTGTGTATAGTAATATTCGGATGTTCGAGGTACTAAATTCCAAGTATTTTTGCATTTTGAAGTGGGTCACGACGTGAGCTTTGCACTGTTACGTCGTGACATGGCCTTGTTTCGTCTCAACGTGACCATGTATTGGTCATGACGTAACAACAATCTGATGGCCATAAAAAACTAGTTTCCGTATGTTTAAAGGAATGAAGAGGCTAGGGTTGCCCATCCTCAGCCTCCTTCACTCTCCAACCTCAAGAAACCCTATTCCAAACCCTCTTGGTGATTCTTATCCATTTTTGGTGCTTTTTCTAGCTTGAAAAAGAAGATAAGAAGGAGAAGAAGGTGTTTTATTGGTGAAGCTTACAAGGAAACATCATCATCATCATCATCTCATATTCTTTCTGGACCTTTGTAAGTGTCAAATGCTCAAACTTTATTTCTCTAAGTTAATAGATCTAGGATTTTGTCCCATTATCTACATGTTTAAGAAACTTGGAATGAAATAAACAACGTTAACAACTTTATGGATTCTAAGGGTCCCTTGAGCATCATGAGGTCCAGATCTAGAAGTTGGTGGAGTATTAGGGTCATGCATGAGAGTTTTAGTGTTATCTTTCTATTTTTGACCTAGAATGGATTGAGGACATGCATGAAGCATGCATGTCCATAAAGTAAACATTTTTATGGACCTTTGGAGTCCGCTTTAGCTTCTGAAAAAGTTAGGGTTGGGACTTAATGGTTTAAGGACTTGAATCATTAAGAGGATGTTCAGACTAAAATCAAGACGTGACATTGGAGGTCTCATGATGTGAACAAGGAAGGATCCTATGACATCCCCATTTTCATGGCCAGAAAAGACCGATTTGTTTATGCTTATTTAAAAATCAGAGTATCCTTTTTGAAGAATAATATTGCGGAATTTGTCCCCAAAAAACATGATATTGGTATTATCAAGGCATTTCCGAAGAAATGTATTTTAATTATATTAAAACATTAGGATGTCGTCGTCAATACAGAAACATAAGCATAACCAAAATATTACAAGCCTTATAGTAATTAAATTGGTGGCCTAATACTCTTTGAATCTCTCAACAGTATGTATCTTTCATATAGCCACCTATCATACAATAAACTGAGTAGGTTAGGTTGGGAAACCTGGTGAGTACATAGAGATTTAAATCCCACAATGTTATAATAATGTATATCTCAAACTTGCAATTCCAACTATTATCATTAATACAGACATATTGTAACATCCTGTTCTGGATAGTTTTATCATTTACGGCCCATGGGCCTTAATCCGAGTATGATAAGGTTTTGAGGCTTTGAAATAGAAAGGTTTAGGCCCTTTTAGGATGCGGGTAAGGTAGGTTGTGTGATAAAAGAGTTCGGTTTGTGCTTTAGAGCCCAAATGTATTGTTAAAAGCATTGGTTCAGACTTTTCATGAATTTTGGATCTGAGTTCGAGTAGGCTTCAAGAGGAATAAAGTTGATAGAAGTGTAGGGCTTCTCGTTACCTTTTCGTGGATATAAGGATCGTCGGAAACGGATTTATAACGAAGAAGTTATGGCCTTCAGAAGTTTTGTGGTTTCAGGCTTAGCTGAGTACGTTGGGCGTACACAAAGCGTACAATGGGCGTACTAGTGAAAAAGGAAGTACGTTGGGCGTAATTTGGAGTACATTGGGCGTACTGACCAAGGGTGGTCGTGAATGTTCTTCGGAGTACGCTGGGCGTATGCTAATCAGACCTGAACCCTATTTTAGGGTCTTGGACCTTATTTAAGCTCCTTATCTCATAACCTAACCCTAATATCTTTAGCCTCCATCCCTCTAAACCCTAGAAATCGACCCCAAGCCTCCATTTGAGTGATTCTTGAGCATTTTGGTGATTTAGTGAGTTTTTGGTGCATATTGTGGAAGAAGGAGTTCCTTGAGGAAGCATTGCTTGGCTTGGAGCTTGTGGATCCAAGCCCTAATTAGGTTGATCTAGTTCCAGAAAGCATAAAGTTTGAATCTTGGTGGCTTTCTCATGTGAATTGATGTGTGTAAAACGAACTAGTTTTAATCCTACTAACTTAAACACAAAGACAAACACACGAAAGGCAGTGTACCTATCGATTAGCAGTTTAGTTCAGGTAAGTAGGGGGTATCGAACACAGGGAACGGTAAACAATTAAAATAAATGCTAATATTATCTAATTAAAACAATTAATAAAAGTCGGGGGTTTCTCTAGTTTTGCAAGACTAGAAACTTAAACAATCAATTAACACTTAAACAAAGACAATTAACAACTAAGAAGAACAAGAAAAGACAACTAGATTCAATGATAAAAGAGACTTCTATTCAGATTCGATTCACTTATTCTTATGGTTGATTTCGTGGCAAGTGCAATGGATCAATATGTCAATGGTTACCGATTCCTAATGTGATTGGGTTCATGTTCACTATTACCAATCCTTTAGTAGACAAGTTAATTCAAACAGTGATCAAGTGATTAAATTAAGAAGTTTCCTAGTGTTCAGTTCGTATCAAGCAAGACTTATAATAATAGTTAATCAAATTTGTTCAATTCAATCAACTCATGTATAGATGTTCATCACACATGCTCACACATTGATTTACATATTTTAAAGTTAACCCTAGTTTCATATTCACTATTCCTAGGCATACAATCTTATATTCATAAAACTATATGAATCAAGTAATCAAGAAGATATTCATGCAGCTCAATCACTTATTTGTTAACTAAAAACATTTATCATCAATACATAAGGATCTTTAATAAGCTTAACAAGATGAATAACCAAATTAATATCAATTCAACCACTCAATCAAACCATGTTCATAAGATTATCTCATCCAAACAGAAGTAAAAGCTTTTAGCTCATATCTATAGCAAGTAATAACCTAAAATCAAAATCTAATGATTCAAACATGGTTCAAAACAAAGATTAAGAAAAGACGAATGATTATTTGCCTTTGGTTCTCTTCTAAATTGTCTCTTATGTTGCAATCTCGAAAATAGCAGCTCCAAGAACCCTTCTAGTCTTCAAAAGTCGCAGCTAGCCTCCACAAAAAGTTAGGGTTCGAATGAGAAGAGTTTCTATATATAAATTCTGAAAACAGCGTCATCTCGACGAGTTTTCACCAAAAACTCGTCGAGTTTTTTCGATAATCCGCATATACAACGTGTACAGCAAGGCATCCTTAAATCGAGAATATTCCAACCAACTCGTCGAGTTTTTGGTAAAAACTCGTCAAGTTTCTTTTGGAATCAACATTTTCTCAAAACACGAAAGTAGTCTGAAATTATGTCTAGTTTTCAGAACATTTTGAATCTCGTCAATCGGAGTTACGGTTCATGAGATATGGACAAAACACTGACGATGGGTCAAACTGTCCAGCAACATCCTTCTTTCTTCAGTCTTCAATCTCCAAGCTTCCAATCACTCAAATCCTCTTCCTTTTTCACCTGAGCATGTCTTTTATTTCTGAAATTGAAATATTAAGCTAATTAAGTACCTTTTGTCCATTAAATGATATAATATCAACAATAATTAATAAGATAATGAATGATTTCTATGACTAAATAAGCCCATATCATGAATCTAGTGGGGTGATGACTTGTTATGTTTGGCTTTTGAAGAAGAAGGAGCTTTGAAAGAGAATAGCTTGAGCATCTAGCTTTTGGATCTATGTTCTCCTCTTGTTGGTGCATCTTCCAGAAGTATCAAGTTTGAAACTTGCTTATTGTTGTGCTAGTTTTTGTTTTGGGTCCATTTTAGGGTTTTTGGTCCCTAATCTTGAAGCTTTATGAGTTGTTGAACTCCAGAGCCTAATATATGTCCCTTTAAGTGTTCTAGTGGAGAGGATTCATAAAAATGAGGCCTTGGACGTTGGAACCACCTCATGCATAAGATATGAGGATTTTTCAGAGTATAGAGTAAGAGTTTTTGTGTTTAGGACTTGATCTTCCATGCAAAGGCTTAAAGTCACGAGCTTTGTTGTGTATGAGACTTTATGGAGACCAGATCTAAGAGTATAGCTATGGTCTTAACGGATTAAGACCAAGGGAGTGGAGATAACAATCATGGACGTTAGTGATGAGCATATGACCCGTTGGACCGGACCGGACCGGAAAAAAACCGGGACTGGACCCAGACCGGACCGGATATACATATTAATGGGCCGGTTTTTGGATTTTGTTTTTACCATTAATCGGTTTTCGGGTTTGGACCGGACCGTACCCGGAATACGGGATTTAACCCGGACCGGACCGGAAATTTTTTTCTCCTTAGAATATATAGATAAGGATATTGAATTATTAGTTAATGTTATATATAACATTATGTATAAAACTTGATGTTTTTATTTTAACATTGTTTATAAATCTTGATCAACGTTTGTTCCTATCACTTTACAAGAAAGAATATATCTAGCACGCTATTTTTTGTTCAAACATGCAAAAAAAAAAAAATTAAAAACAGTCAAAAAAATTTTATAAAAACATGCAGTTTTTTATAAATAATGTTGTTTTTTGTTGTTTTTTACACAAAAAAGTTGTTAAAATGCAGTTTTTTATTAGCAATGTTGTTTCTTTTTTGTTAATACATGCATTTTTTTTAATAAAAAGTGTAGTTTTTATGCTAAATAGTGTAATTTTTATTTGTTCCAAATGTTAATAAGGTTTGTATTTTTTTTGTAGACACCTCATTTGCACGTGATCTAAGTAAAGTCCCGCATTGTACCAATTTCAAAGCCTAGTTCGGTCCAAAACCCGAAACTCGGTTTACTACCCGAGACCGGACCGCACCGAACCCGAACCTGATACATCCAAAAACGGTCCGGTTTTCGGGTAAGAAAATTCACAATTTTCGGTCTTCGGGTTTTCGGTCTTCGGGCCGGTCTGGTCCGGGTTTGGCCCGTTGCTCATCCCTAATGGACGTACGCTGAGCGTAATTCCAATACGCCCTGTGTACTGACCACTGTCCCCGATGGCCAATCTGGATTATGAGTACGTTGAGCGTACCAAGGGAGTTATGCCCCGCGTAACCTCACTGTGGACTTTTGGGCTAAGTCTCATTTTGGGGCCTTGAGTGTTGAGCATGGAGTTTGGGCTTGTTACAATAGGGTATTGAACCAGAGGAATGTATATATTCGTGCTTAGGCCCTTGAGTTGGGGTTGCCATTTAGTTTCAAGAGTGGGCCTTGGGTGAGCCCATTTATTATTGGGCCTTGGTGGGCCTAATGGGGTTTAGGCTATTACTGGGCTGGTTAGTGGTCTTCATTTAGACCTAATGAGTGAGAGTCAGGACATAGTTCCTAACTGGGTTAATTGTGGGTTTTGGCTTAGAGTTAGAGGCCGGTGCGCAGCAACAATGTTTTTAGGGGTTGTTCTTCATCCGAGGTGAGTCTTCTCACTACACTTTACCTAGCCTGGTACTTATATGTGACCTGAGGGTCTTACGTGCTTACATTGGGTGTTAAGTTATCATGCTTATTGTTGTATGCTATACATTATCTCTTTGTTATTTATGCTATACGGAGCTTTACAGACCGGACCAGAGGGTCCAACGAACCGTGGGACTGGAGGGTCCCACTGAGACACATTGACCGGAGGGTCTTACAGTGATATAGCCTCGAGTGGCTAATGAGTTGTGTGTGCGGTATTTTGGGGAACTCACTAAGCTTCGTGTTTATCGTGTTATGTGTTATGTGTTTCAGGTTTTTCTCAGGATCGCGGGAAGGCACCGACTCGATTATACACACCAGAGAAGGAGTTATGTTTTGAGGATCCTGGATTATTAATCAATCAATTATGGAGATGTGTTTTGTAAACTAAACAAATGAGATTTTGTGAAATGCGTTATAAATTTATATGATTTTAAAATGAAAAATTTGTTTGGAAATTTACGGTGTTACACAAATCATATCTCTAAAACAATTTATCCCATCCTGTCGATTCCCACATATAGATCCTATACAAGGATCTTATAAGATCTAGCCTAAAGGATCATTATGAACAACAAACTGACAACGTTGCTTTAGAAATTATGTGACAACAAACGAGGATCAATAAATACATCAAATGAGGGGAATGGAACAAGTTTCACCACGAACCTTCGTTCGTAAAAACAACAACATGATAATTAAGTCAGGGATGGTTATCTAAATAACTATGCCTAACAGTGGTCTGACGTCGTGATGTATTTTACCCCTAGACTAACCCTATCCAACAATACAACATCAAAATTTGCCTAGCAGTAGTCTGACATCGAGAGGTATTTTACCCCCAGACTCACCTTATTCGGCAATGCAACATCAGACATACCTGGTAGTGGTCTTCTAAGGACACACTCAATTAGGCAGTCTACGAAGTTCCCCCAATTACTTCTTGAAAGGAAACGCTGAAACATGAAGCTCGTCCGATCACTTCAAAAAAGAAATGATGACTCCAAAGCTCTTCAAAATAAAAAGTATGGTCAAATACTAATAAAGTACTCCCGTACGCTCTCGTACCCCGACACGCAATAGTGTAAAAAAAGACTTTGTACATGATAGTACTTTTGGCACATTATAGTACCCTGGTACGAGTAGGAATCGTACCCTAGAACATAATATTACCTCGATACAAGCAACACCTAATACACGGAGCTTTGAAAAAGACTTGGTGCTTAGAAAGTAATTTTGTACGTAGGACATACTCCACCGATCATCAATCTCCTCGAACAGAGTTTCTACTCTCTATTCCTATCAAACACGCACCCTTAATAAGATACTACCTAATATTCAAACTTAATTGAACTAAGCATCTCTTTTAAGTCATATTTCATCACTAAGCAAGCCTACAATGTTTATAATCAACTTTCAATACTAACTCTGTTTCGGCATTACTATCCTAATTTAATGTAATATTTTATACAGAGTATTAAGTATTAACATACATTTATTTTCTTATTTATAATATTTCTATTATTATTATCATGTAAATACATCTTAACACATATAGAACCATGTCTGGTTCGCCTAAAGTATATCATCAAATATACATATAACAAATATTTCCAGATAATAAGCATATAACTCACATATAAAATTTCAACATATATTTAACACTTTTATTAATACCTGTATTAAAATCATGTTTATGAAAGGGACTATGCACTCACTTGTTAAAGTGACGACTTGAAATTTGGGCAGCGCTTCACTTCTAACAATTCTATTTTCCTTCGACGAAACCCAATATTATTATCACTAGATTTTAGTCTAATATTTATTGCGACTAATTATTAGTCTAGATTTATCATTAACTCAAGGTCTATGTCATGATCTATCAAATAAGGATCAGCCAGGCAGGACAGTTGGGAGGCAGGACCATTTTGGCATATAGCTTTTCTGAAATCCAACAACCAAGCCAACATAACCATTCTAGACACCTCTCCCATAAGTAGATCAATCAGTATAAAGAATTTGGGTCACTAATATATATATTTTTTATAGGTTCATAATAACGATAATGAACTTAAACATAAGTTATACTTAAAGTAGGGTAAGCATAACTCACATACAAGGGGGTTTAGCGAGGAACCAGGCTCTACATGGGCAGAACTTCTTAGCTAAAACCTCTTTTTCTCGGGGCTTTCCGGTGCTCCAGGACTCGCTTCTAACACTTAGGAAGTTCTTGGGAAAGGCTTGGAGGGTTTGGGAGTAATTAGGAGAGAAATGTTAGAAAGGTGTGGAGAAATGAAGTGATTGGCTCCTTTATTTATAAGTTTTCTGATGGAAGAATGGTTAGTGTTCCCTTGTTGAATGTTAGGCGTTCCCATGCCACGTGTCGCCATCTGGTGGCAAGCCGTGGTGAGGAAGCAGTGGCTTAGATTGCGTCATGTGTCACTCGTAGATTACTCCAAAAACTAATTATCTTCTAAAATCTGTAACTTTCATATATGAGCTCCGTTTTGACGTTCTTTATATCCACGCGTAGGTATCGACGGGATCTACAACTTATTTTTAGACTCCGTTGGCTAATTTTGACTTTATTTTCAAATTTATATTTTAACAGACTTTGACAGTTAAAGTCCGTTAAAAATTCATAATTTTGTCATCCAACGTCCGATTTCGATTGTCTTTATATCGTTGAGCTCCTATTAACGAGATCTTCAATTCTCATTTAGGTTGTGTTAGCTAAAAATCGATTGATCTAAAATTCGATTTCCAGGCTGTATACTATTGTGCAAAATCTTAGAAAAAATCATAACTTCCTCTAATGAAGTCAGATTTGGACGTTCTTTTTATGTACGTTCTCGGTTTAACATATACTACGAATTTTGTTTAGATTGCTAAGGCTAAAAAGTAGCTTATCAAAAATTCAATTTTTACGATACACAGAGCTGTGCCGATTTAGTCGCAAAACTTCGACGGGTCATAACTTCTTCGTTATAAGTCATATTTCAGTTTTCTTTATATATACGGAATTCTTGTGAAATATACTATAACTTTGGTTATGATTATTTATCCTAAATAATCTTCTATCAAAAAATCATTTTTAATGTTTATTATCTGTAAATTGACTAAGCCCGAATCTACGGGCGTTATAGATCCCATGTTTGAGGTTGTCTGTATTCTCATGAAGTAACCAAGGATGGCTCACGTTATGACTTATGACGAGTTGGTTGTCCGTGACTGGGTTGGAGCGAGTTAAAGGGAATCGGACCGAGTGAGTTCTCACGATGTGACCAAGGGTTGGTCACGACATGAGATTCAATGTTGACTTTGACCGTTGACTTTTTAGTTGAGTTGACTTTTTGTCAAACTCCTAATTTTAGAAGAAGAGATAAGGGTTTACCTTGTATGGCTGTATAGTTGGTGTATAGCATTTATATTCTTGGCAGTAAGAGCGGTAGCAGTTGATCATTGTCTAATAGGTGAGTCTTCTCACGATACTTGTGAGTTGAAGGCACCAATGTCAGCACATTGGATTGTGCAGGATGCTAGTTTTCTTCGTGATACTTGCATTCATGACCCTAGGGTAGCCTGTGGCATTTGTATGAAAGACCATGGGGCTAGCGTATGGCAATTGCATGAAAGACCATAGGGGTTACCCATGGAACTTGGATGTTAGACCATGGGGGTAGCCCAAGGCATTTCAAGGAAAGAACATGGAGGTAGCCATGACACTTGGTTGTAAGACCCTGAGGGTAGCCGAGGGCATCCAAGGGAAAAGACCATGGGGGTAGCCCATGGCAATTATATGTAAGGTATGTGGTATTTTGGGGAACTCACTAAGCTTTTTGCATATGGTTTTGTGGTATAATATTTTAAGGTGCTTCCAGTTTGAAAGGAAAGGGTCCCACGTGATCGCACGACATACCCCTCATGATTTCGCATTTATGACTATTTTACGCTGACAATTTTTTTACACTATATTGTGGTTTTTTGTGAGACATATGATGTATGGATTTGATGATTTTTAAAAATGAAAATTTTATCACTATATATATATGTGTATATATATATATATATATATATATATATATATATATATATATATAATGGTTGTAAAATTCGGTCTAGGCGGCCGATTAATCGGCGCCTAGATGCTTGACGGCCTCCAACTGCCTATGAATAGGTGTTAGAGGGTAGATTAGGCGGCCTTTGTCAATATCAGTTAAAACCGGCCCAAATCGGACCAACTCGGACCTAATCGGTCCAGCTGACTCTAAAGGACCCACCAACTCAAAGGAGCCGGCTTGCCAAAAATACAACTGTGTTTCTTTTAGTATGAAGGATTCCCTTTTATAGACTATGTTTTCCTTGATAAAATGTTCCCAGCTTCGATGTGAGATACTCAAACTTTCACTCTTCCATATATGTTCTTTAAATCTTGTTCTTCCCTATTTTTCTTGCTGAATAGAATCCTCCCCTGCTCAACTTCGACTCCCCCGTGCTCGTTCTTCGCCATCGTCTTTTGCCACGAGCTTCTCTCTACACCAATCATCTACCAACAAGTTGTTCTGATTGTGCTATTCCTCGAGCTTCTCCAGACTTTCAGGTTCGTTTCTCTCTGCACCGATCATCTACCAACAAGTTGTTTACATAATTCGATTCTCGATTCTTGATTCTCGATTTCAGATATTCAAAAGTGTGTATCGATTGCTCTAATGCAGGTTCTTAGTATTATTCATCTACCAACAAGTTGTTCTGATGTCATATGCTCAATTGCAGATAGTCGGGAGCGTCGATTGTTTATAGAATTCAATTTTGGATTGGATAGGTCGGCATCGATTGGTCCTCTCTCTACTTTCTCTTGTCAATTTTGGTACCAATTTCTTCTTGGACTTATTGCATAAATATCTTTGTTGTCACATGCGTATTTTGATTATAGCCTTGCGATACACAACTCCAATTGAGTAATCTGATTCGTGTTCTTTTTCAATGATGTGGTTGATATGGTTGTTTGATAACTAGCATGCCAAGTGTTTATGTAAATTCTTAAGAGAAATTTCAGTGATTTTGGGTGTTTATGGTGCGGCAGTGGTGGAGTAGTTGAGGGTGTGATGTTGCTGAATAGATGCAAACAGGAAGGTTATCAATGGTGATGTTTGGTGGTTGGAGCAAAAACGGATGGAGCAGTTGGTGGTATTTGGCTTTCTTATTAGGGGTAGAAAGGAGGTGGTGTTTTAAGGTTGTTGTAGCTCTCAATTTGATGGCTTGAATGAACTCGTTGTGAAAACATGATTTTGAAGAATTGATGAATAACATTCAAAAACAAATGAAGAACATTTGTAATTCTTGGCTGATATGGTTGTTTAATCCAAATCATCAATGAAATAATATATTTGTTAACTTGTTTACTTATATTATTAGGATTAATGTTATATTTATTAAATTTTTAATAATTTTTTAATAATTAATGGTCCCGATTAATCCCCGCCTAGCCGATTAATCCCTTAACCCAGTCCACCGCCGAGCCTATGTCGAGCGTTTTCTACAACCTTGATATATATATATATATATATATATATATATATATATATATATATATATATATATATATATATATATATATATATATATATATATATATACTGCCCGGGACGACAAACAAGTACTCACCTTGCCGCAACATCACAATAATCTAGCCTAAACATCTATGATGGATAGCCTTCACTACCTCACAAAAAGGCCCAACCAAATATGTAACATCTCAAAAACCATGGTAATATTTTTTATTTTTTAAACATATTTTCATAAATCTGTAGAATAATCAAACATTTTTTCCAAGACAAAAACATAAAGGTCATAATATCAATATCATCTCTCAAAACATAAATCAACAGGGAGATGTATATGATCATGCCTTCACTTCACCCCGATCATCGGAAGTACCTGAAAAACGTTTAATCCATAATTGTAAGCCAAAGCTTAGTGTGTTCCCCCAAAATACCCCACACAATAATATATATATATATATATATATATATATATATATATATATATATATATATATATATATATATATATATATATATATATATATATATAATGCGTGCACACCGGGCCTACAACACAAGACTGGATTGCCCCGAGCCCACAGCATGAGATTGGATTACCTCTCCCCAGGCCCACATCCCATGACTAGCTTGCTCCCGAGCCCATAACATAAGTCTGAAATACCCTTCTCGACCCTCATCTTATGACTGGATTGATCCCGAACCCACAACACAAGTTTGGAATGCCCTTCCCAACCCGCAACTTATGACTGGATTACTCTCGGGTTTGTTGGCGTACAACAAAAGCATTACCGTCTCGACCCAACCACACTATGTCAACATATGCAAACAAATAAACAATAACCAACAATATATTTAATCATACATATCTATCAATCTAATAGACCACTATAGCATTGCAACATCTTATACACAATGATACATAACATAATCTATTGGACCAGCATTGGTGCCTTCGACCTACGATTATAGTAAGAAACTCACCTAAATAGCAAGTTGTTCGAATAATCATTTCTTGTTATATCCTCGCCTCAAGAAAATGTGCAACGCTTAACACCATCCTTATATGTCGAATCCTCCTAAAAGATCAAACATATATTTATAAATGTTAAGTTAATTACTATTTGCATTTCTATTTTATTTAGTAACTTCTATCACTATATTTTTCTAGAAGTAATTTCATCTACAATCAACAAATGAATATTTCAATATTATAAAATCATTGATATAATTCCATATACTAATAAAATGAAGGTCATGATCTTTTAAACCCAATTAATTGGCCATACTAATAATTACCAATTAATTATATCTTCCAACAATTAGTGGTTCTTTCGTTAATCAAAATAGTCATTTCCAAATCATAAATCAAATGAGTAATTCCCTTTTGTTAGCACATTAAGATTCATATCTGTTTATTTATATACCTAATGAAAATACTTGAATAGCCCAATAGACCAAAGGCCCAAAATGATTAATGATCCAACATAAATTAAACTAGTCAAATAAGTCAAAGCAGAAGAACGCCTAGTCGTCCATCCCAGCTGTACCGATAACAACTCAGATGACACCTACATTTATATTTATATCTGTTAAATTAATTACTTTTTCCATTTCTATTTTTTAGTAACTTCTATCAGTATATTTTTCTAGAAGTAATTTCATCTACGATGAACAAATGAATATTTCCATAATATAAAAATCATTGATATAATTCCATATACTAATAAAATGAAAATCATGATCTTTTAAACCCAATTAATTAGCCATACTAATTATCACTAATTAATTATATCATCCAACAATTAATGGTTCTTGCTTTAATCAAAATGGTCATTTCCAAATCATAAATCAAATTAATAATTCCCTTTTGTTAGCCCATTAAAATTCATATCTAATTATTTTTATACCTAATGACAATGCTTGAATAGCCTACTAGATCAAGAGAGCAAAATGGTTAATGGTCCAACTCAAATTAACCTGGTCAAATAAGTCAAATAAGAAGAAGAACACCTACCTGATTCGTCCATCCCAACCGTATCGATAACAACTCAGGTAACACCTACCTTTCCGATAACAACTCCCTTACCCAACGGTGACTTCCTTTTTAAGCGTCACCTTGCTTTCCGAAGACCATGATCTCGCAAGGTCTTCCTTCTAACGCCTCGTCGGAGTTTCAAGGATTTGCTGCTTCTTCCCCCAACGGCTTCTGACGCTCCGACATCGACTGTACCATCCCATCCCCCTTTATTTCCATCTGAAACACTGCCCCAGGTTAACCACTAAAGAAAACAATGAAGCAATAATAACAGGAGGGGCCAATGTGATTTAGAGGCGCCGAAGGTCCCGTCCTATCCCCCTTATTTCCATCTGAAACATTGCCCTAGGTTAACCACTAAAGAAAATGATGAAGCAACAAATGAAAGGAGGGGTCAGTGGATTTATACCTAACCTTACTACGTCCAAAGATCGACATATGCTCTAAAGCAACCCACTTTGAAATTTAATGACTCACTAACATCTACACCATCATCGTAGGTTGAGTTCATCACTTAACGTCTCCTACGGTTTTTCCAATCTTCTTAGTTAATGACAGGAAAACTCCAAGAATCTTAAAAGAGTTGTGCAACTGGTAGCTTGATTGCTCATTAAAAAATTCCATCAAACACACCTAAAGTATAAGTTGATAAGTTACTAGGCACAATGTATTGTATAGAGTTTATAAAAGCAGAGCATGACTGGTGTGCATGTATATAAGGCATTACCTTTTATAAACTAGTTATGTCTTTTTTGTAAACTTTGCTCATACACAGGTATAGTTCAAATCCTTAGGAATACTACAAATTTTTATAACATGCATTTTATGACACACAATGTCACGTAAAATCATAGAGTTTTGTAGTGAAAATGGTATATGTTATTCTTAATAGTTGTATCATTTTAACAACATAACATATGAAAATTTTGAAGTTTAAAACTAGTTTATGTGTTTATAACATATAAGTGTCAAACCAATTTTTTATAAACTAGATATAGCTTTTACATAAAATAATAATATTTTATGTGTACTTTTTTGTATAAAATAGTACATTTAAGCACATGTATTCTCCCCCAAAGCATATAAAAATATAAAAGAGGGGTCGTAACACTCACCTTAAAGTGTGGTTGTTGATTTATTTCGAGAGTTTGACGCGAGAAATCGAGGTGTATCGCTTCTAAAACGAACCGTTGGTACTAAATTAGTTACCTATTTAAGCAAAATAGTACATTTAAGCACATGTATTCTCCCCCAAAGCATATAAAAATATAAAAGAGGGGTCGTAACACTCACCTTAACGTGTGGTTGTTGATTTATTTCGAGAGTTTGACGCGAGAAATCGAGGTGTATCGCTTCTAAAACGAACCGTTGGTACTAAATTAGTTACCTATTTAAGCAAATGGTATATTTGGTATTAATTACTAAGTATGGGATTTGTTTGGTAAAATAATCAATAATTGGGACTTATATTGTAATCATATTCCAAGAAAGGGACTAAAATGGTTTATTTAGATTCCAAGTTTGAGTTTTGGACTAATTTTGTAACGAATTTCTCAAAGGAGGTTAGGATTTAAATAATTTAAATGGAAGTTTGAGTGGTTAGGACTTGATTTGTCAATAAATCTCAAAGGAGGGTGTAGTGTAACTTAATTAAATGAAATGGAAGTTTAAATAGTTAGGACCCATTTTGAAAGGAATTTCGATGGAGGGGGTTTGTTTAATTTAAATTGAAGTTTGAACAGGATGTTATCACCTCCTGTTCGACGTGCATGCGAAGAACACAAATAAAAAAAAATAAGTAAAAAAGTTCCTATTTTTTAATGATCGATATGGAACAAAAAGAATTAATCGAAGGTGGTGGTGGGTACTTACGAGCAACATCTGTTAGTTTTTACTATTAGAAAATTTGTTATAAACAGTTTAGATGGTAGTTAGATAGAAGGGTATTTTCGTCATTCATATATTATGAGTTTGTTAGTTCGTTTGTCCTTCTCTTCTGTATATGTATGTATTCTTCATCATTATTGAATACAGGTTTTGGAATCAATTTTAAACAAAACTTTTTCATTCTCTCAAAATCAACATGGTATCAGATTAGTTTTCGATTCTATTTTCGATTCTGCATTCATCATGGCCAATCCACTTGATTCTACTGGATATACTGCCATCGATCCATCCAATCCATTTTTCATTGCTCCTTCTGATAATCCGAGTTCTATTCTCATTACAAATCCTTTTAATGGAATTGGTTTTGCATCTTGGAAACGATCAATGCTTATATCGTTAGCTGCCAAGAACAAATTAGGTTTTGTTGATGGATCAATTTATGAACCAACAATCACCTCATCTTCGTATTCTGCCTGGTTTCGAGCCAATTCTATGGTGATAAGTTGGATTTTGAATTCTCTGTCCAAAAATATTGCCAATAGTATGTTATTCTTGACTACTGCTCGAGAAATCTGGCTTCAATTGAATCAAAGGTTCGAAAAACCAGATGGCACATTGATTTACCAAATTTAGCAACAGCTATATTCGACTTCTCAAGGTTCAGATGATTTCACCACTTATTTCACCAAATTAACACGAATTTGGGATGAATTGCGTCTCGTTCAAGCAATTCCTCCATGTTCTTGTGAAGCTGCATCTAAGATCAACATTTTTTTTTGAAGAACATCGTCTCATTCAACTTCTTATGGGCCTTGATGATTCTTACAAAGTCATGCGTGGTCAAATTCTCATGACTAAACCTCTTCCGACTGTATCCATTGCATATTCCTTGATCCTTCAAGAAGAACGTCAACATGGTATAAATACTTCTACTCCACTTAATAATGACATCATTGCCATGAATGCTTCTGTTGAAAATAGTTCTATGTCCAAGAAATCGTTGGTTTGTAATCATTGTAAAAAGCCTGTTCACACCAAATCACAGTGCTATCGTCTACATGGATTCCCTGCAAACTTTAAATTCACCAAATCCAAGCGTGAAGAACCAAAATCCATTGTTCAGAATGCTGTTGTTGACTCCAATTCTAGTAAATCACAAGAACAATTTCAACAGTTGATTATACTTCTTCAAAACAACAATATCAACTGATCATCATCTAGTTTTTCTGCTCAAACTTCTCTTATGGATGGATTTATGGAGTCTGAAGGTACTTTTTCTTTCAAAAAGTTTGTTGCTAATGTGTACAAATCATCATCACTTTTACAACCATTTTATTCATGGATTGTTGATACCGGGGCAACAGATCATATATGTTCCAATAAAACATTGTTTCTTTCTTTATTCAAATTACCTCATCCTCATTTCATTGGTTTACCTAATGACACTAATGCATGTGTCTCTTTTGCTGGAAATGTCAAACTACATGATTCCTTAATTCTTCAAGGAGTCTTGTATGTTCCCAATTTAAAATACAACCTTGTTTCTATTTCCAAGTTGAATTCTCAACTCAAATCCTTTATAGTTTTCACTGATCAACATTACCTATTGCAGGACCCTTCATCACGGAGTAAACTCTCTCTTAGTCTCTTTGGCAATAAGGTCAATGATCTTTATGTTTTTGATCATCGAACCATTTGTAATTCCTTGTCTTTCAGTTTTTCTGTATTCAATCTTTTTTGTAATTTTGCAATTGTTGTTACAAAACCTTCTAATACTTTGTTATGGCACAAACGATTGGGACGCATTTCAATTAGCAAGTTGAATCATCTTTCTATTCCTGGTTGTAAATCTCATGATGATGATATTGATTCATGTATGAGCTGCTTTAAAGCTAAACATCATAAATTTCCATTTCCAACTAGCTTATCTTAATCTCAAGCTGTTTTTGATCTCATTCATGTGGATGTTTGGGGTCCGTACAAGTACATGTCTCATGATGGGTTCAAATTCTTTGTTACTATAGTTGATGACTATAGTAAACACACTTGGGTACATATGGTTACACACAAAGGGTATATGTAATGGGAGTTATCAAACAATTTGTTGTTTTTGTTCACACTCAGTCTAACAAAACCATTAAAGTTGTTTGCACAGATAATGCTTATGAACTTGGATGTATTCATGAAGGTATAGAGTTCTATATCAAAATGGGAATTTTACATAAAAAAATCTACTCCTTTTACCCCTCAAAAAATTGGCATCGTTGAACGGAAACATCGACATATACTTGAAGTTGCACGAGCCTTATTATATCAAGCTGGTCTTGGGTTTTCTTATTGGTCTGAATGCGTCCGGACAGCTGTTCATCTCATTAATCGAATGCCTTCAGCTTCTCTTAAGTTCAAAACTCCTTTTGAACTTCTTTATCAAAAGCAACTATATTTGGCATAGTTAAAGCATATGGATGTTGTGTTTCATCACTACTTCTACCGTGGGTCGTGATAAATTCATGTCAAGAGCTCATCCTTTTGTATTGATTCGTTATCCCATTGGACAAAAGGCTTTTAAGGTTCTTAATCTTACCACTAAATCCATTCATATCGCAAGGGATATTAAGTTCTTTGAAAATATTTTTCCCTTACATGATATATCCCCCACTATGTCACAAAACCCACATTCTTTTCTTCCTAAAAACTCCAGTGATACACCTATTGCACCTTCACCACCTTCAATTTCTGTCCCTACTGAAAATGTTTCTTCTTCTCAGTCTCAACCTCCTAACATTCCTAGAAGGACATCTTCTAGAACACATAACCCACCTATGCACTTACGATATTACATATGCAACAATGTTATTGATTCTTCACACATTTGTTGTCATACTGTTACACATATGTGCAATGTTGATCCTCAAGTTTCTGTTCTTTATCCCATTTCTACTTTTTTTTTCAATATTTCTAAACATGATGTTGGGCCTACTTTTTATCATCAAGCTAAAGGGAATCCTCATTGGGAACTTGCTATGCAACAGGAACTTGAAGCTTTACAAACCAACCATACTTGGGATATTGTTTCATTACCAAAGGGCAAAAAGCCAATTTCATGTTGATGGGTATAAAAATTAAGTATAAAGTTGATGGATCTATTGATCGATATAAAGCATGGTTAGTAGCCAAAGGTTTCACTCAAAAAGAGGGTATTGACTACAACGAAAACTTCTCTCCGATAGTCAAATTCAATATTATTTGATGTCTAGTTTCTTTGGCTGTTAAAAAAGATTGGAAGATTCAACAACTTGACATTAATAATGCATTCCTTCATGGTGATCTTCATGAAGATGTCTATATGAAATTACCACCAGGCTGTTCTACTACTTCAGATCATCTTGTTTGCAAACTTAAGAAGCCACTATATGGCTTAAAGCAAGCTTCAAGGCAGTGGTATGCAAAATTGTCCCATTTTTGCATCAAAAAGGATATACTCATTCTCTTAATGATTATTCTCTATTCATTAAGAAGACTTCTACTTCATTTGTTATATTAACAGTGTAAGTGGATGATATTTTACTAACAAGTGATAATCAAGATGAAATTTCTTCATTAAAAATGACTCTTGATAGCCAATTTCGTATTAAAGACTTGGGGGAAGTCAATTACTTTCTTAGACTTCAATTTGGCAAGGTGGCTGAAGGTTTAGTTGTTCATCAACAAAAATTTTCTCAAGAATTACTTGCACTCTATTCTATGGAAGATGTTGTTCCAGTTTCTACTCCATTGCCTCACAATCTTAAGCTATTACTGCTTATAGACAATCCTCTCAATGACCCTACATTGTACAGACAACTAATTGGCAAGTTGAACTTTTTATTTCATACTCGACCATACATAGCTTTCACTGTACAACATTTGAGTCATTTTAACAAAACTCCTTGTCAACAACATTATGATGTTGCTTTACACGTATTGAAATACATCAAAGGCACTGTTAATCAAGGTTTATTCTTTAATAAACTTTCTAACATTGAGGCTTATTGTGACTCAGATTGGGCAGCATGCCCAATCACATGAAGGTCAGTAAGTGGTTATTTCATTCTATTTGGGGGAAGTCTGATCTCTTGGAAGTCAAAAAAGTAGGTTATAGTCTCTCTTTCTTCAGCCGAGGCAGAATATCGTTCAATGAAAAGAGTATGTGCTGAGTTGGCATGGCTGTCTACACTTCTGCATGAATTTCAAGTGCCTAATATTACCCCCATACCCTTGAAGTGTGATAATATGGCCGCCATATACAATGCCACAAACCCCGTTTTTCATGAAAGGACTAAACACATCGAACTTGACTGTCATTTTGTTCGACAAAAACTTCAAGAATGACTCATCTCTTTATCTCATGTTCTAGCTACTTCACAACATGCTGATGTTTTTACCAAGAATCTACCATCTTCAAAGCATCGAGAAGCTATTTCCAAGCTGCATGTAGTTCCCTACCCTCCATATTAAGGGGGGTGTTAGTTTTTATTGTTAGAAAATTTGTTATAGACAGTTTAGATAGTAATTAGATAGAAGGGTATTTTCATCATTCTTATATTATCAGTTTGTTAGTTCATTTTTCCTTCTCTTCTGTGTATGTATGTATTCTTCATCATTATTGAATACAAGTTTTGGAATCAATTTCAAACAAAACTTTTTCATTCTCTCAAAATCAACAACATCAGAAGCAGGTACGTAAAAAAGTAATAATGGAATGCGCATCTCAACATTTTAGCAATATGATCCTAAGTACTAACTTTGGCACCAGAGGGCGTTATCAGGCCCTATCCGATAATGTTCTTATCCTAGATTACCTCTATTTTGCAGACATGATTCCTCGCATAAAATTCATAAGGGAATCCCATTTCCTTCTATTAATGAATCAAGAAGCTATTGGATTAAGATGTCTATGCTCATAAGTAAATTGATATACTCTTGTGGTTAAAATCAAACTC
This sequence comes from Lactuca serriola, assembly GCF_051521515.1. Taxonomy (NCBI): domain Eukaryota; kingdom Viridiplantae; phylum Streptophyta; class Magnoliopsida; order Asterales; family Asteraceae; genus Lactuca; species Lactuca serriola. Next base: position 158,947,583 of record NC_136416.1, on the reverse strand, counting down.
CTTTTGGGTTTCCCTCATAACTAGAAATAGCTAGAAATGATATTAAGAGACTGAAGTATAATTTATTAGATTATTATATGATTAATAATCTAATTGGAAATTATGAGAAAATGATTTGTTAATATATTATGTGATGAATATATTAATCGGAAATAGACAATTAATTTGTTGATTTATTATGTGATAATAAATTAATATGTGATCAACTGTTAAATAATTGATTTGTTAATTTATATGATTAATAAATTAATGTGAAATCAATTAGAATTGATTAATTATTAATCAGAATTAATTTGATATTAATTGGAATTAATTGAAGGTGCAAGGGGTGAATTGTATTTGTTCAATAGTTGAACAAAAGAAGCAATTCGAGAAATCTCCATGGTATGGACAGTTTTAGAGGGTTTCCTAGGGTTTCTGGAAGCCTCTTGGTTGCATAAAAGGAAAGGGTTTAAATTAAGATTAAATCTATTATTTAATTAATTCAAATTTTGCTTTGCTTGCAAGTTACCTAAACTATAAATATGACCCCTTAGCTTGAATTTTTCATTCACCACATTACCTAAAGGCACATGAGCAAATTTTCCTCACATCTCCTCTCTCCTCCTCATTCTAGGGTTTCTAGTTTTGGGTGTGACCAATTAGAGGCATCATCCTTTTGGTGCTAGCTTTCTGTAACACCCGGTTCCAAGTATGCATTTAATCAAGTCAATTTTATAATTTTACTCTTGGACTCGACGAGTTGAAGGCCCAACTCGTCGAGTAAGATTGAATCCGGGGCGGGAACTAAGTAGTCTACTCGATGAGTCGGAAGACCGACTCGACGAGTAGGCGTTGTCTGATGAAAACCCTAATTTCAAGGGTTTGTCCTCCTATTTAAAGATCATAATGCCCCTATGACCTTCCTTATCACTCCCTTAGTGTCCAGATAACCCTAACTCGCCACCTTGAGCCTTGTGAGTGTTTGAGTGCCATTTTTGAGTAAACGTGTGTGGTTTGAAGCTAGTGTGAAGAAGAGGAATAAGGAGGACTTCGAGAGAAGATTGTAGATCCAAGAAGAACAGCAGTTTCTCCTCACTTTCTGGTAATCAAGCTTATTACTTGACTTGTAGTTTCTTAGATCTCCTTGTGGTTATTTTTATGAATTTTTGGGTCCAAGAAGCTTGATCTTTGGGTATTTGATATCCCAAGTTAAGATAACTTCAGATTTGGAACCTTAGAGGGCCCTCATGGCATAAAGGTGCCATCTTCATGGCCATGAGAACCCCATGTATGAAATAAACCCTATTTTTGGTCCTTTGAGCATAAAGTCCCATGCATGTATGTAAAGTTCATGACTTTACGTGTTATATCTACTTAGGGAGCCCAAATCTACCTTCTGGATGAGTTTTACCCATCAGAAATCGAATTATTAGACTTGGACATGCATGGACTCGGCGAGTCATGAGTTGATTCCCAAAAACTGTTATGGTATGAGGAACCCATTTTGGTACAGAAGGGATTTGGATGAGTCCAGGGAGGGGACTCAATGAAATGGACAACGCCATGGATTTGGAAACCATGGGACTCGACGAGTGCAGGAACGTACTCGACGAGTCCAAGGCCATCTCCCAACTCATGAAGACAGACTCGACGAGTTGTTCATATAACTTGGTGAGTCACAGACTGGTCACATTCTGAATATGAAGATAAACTCGACGAGTTCAGGAAGAACTCGGCAAGTCAGATGAAGATTGTCTAGATGTTATGATTGAAGGTGAACTCGTCGAGTTCTTGCTAAAATCGACGAGTAGAGTCGGGTTGGGGGTAGTTGAGAAGATCGGGAATCAGCGAGTTGATGAGCCAACTCGGCGAGTCTGGTCAACTGGGAAGTTGACTTTGACCATAATGTTGACTTTAGCCAGGGGTAAAATGGTCATTTTACCCTAAGAGTAGTTATCAGGTTTTGACTAAGTTTCATTGTGGGAATTATTGCCGGAGAGCCACCGGAGCAGCAGCTAGATATTTCTCACTCAAGGTTTCAGCAGTCAGACACGCGAGGTGAGTGTCCCTTCAGTAAGAACGGGTCTAAGTCACCAAGTTCGGCCCGCAGTATGAGTTTATTAATAGTTGAGTGTAGGCAAGGCTCGTATCTCTTAGTTAGTTGAGTGTGGGCGGGGCCGGTATCTCTTAGTAGTATGTTTGCAATATGATTCATGATTGAATGATAGACTTAGTATACTTGTTTCTGTGTGATACTTGTATGTCAGTATAGTAGCTAAGTGTGGGCGGGGCCCATATCTCACAGAAGCTGAGTTTGGGCGGGGCCCGTATCTCAGACAGTTGAGTGTGGGCGGGGCCCGTACCTCAAGACTAGCAGAGTGTGGGCGGGGCCCATATCTCCATGAGTGTGGGCGGGGCCCGTATCTCCTATTTGCATGTTATGTGTGTATGGTATGTGGTAGTTTGGGGGAGCTCACTAAGCTTTCTGCTTACATTTTTCAGTTTTGGTTATAGGTACTTCCACTAATAAAGGGAAGGGCTGGGGTTGATCGCATGGCACACACCACAGTCACAACCTGGGAGTTCACTCTGATGATTTGATATGAGATTTTGATATGAGATTTTGATTTGAGACAGATACTATGATGTTTGATGATACATGATTATGATTTTTCTTATGATGGTTGATGGTTTTAATAATGTTTTCAAAATGAAATTTTTTGTGGGTTGTATTTTTGGGATGTTTCACTTTCCATGACCAACAAACACAAAGGATTGAAGTGATTTGTTTACTACAACAAATCAAAGGTATGTAACCTTAATCCTATGTATATTTCGATTATAATAGGTTTCCTTTAGGGTTCTTGGTGTTCATAGTTTATTGCTACTAATTAGAGAAAACAAATATCATTTATAGGTTGCGTGTGAACTTAAGTGTTAAAGTTTTCTGCTTTACATGTTTTTGATAACCTATAAAACCCCTTAGTGGTATCAAAGTCATTGTTCTGTATTGATTGTGCATAATATTAATGGATCAAAAATTATGGTTTATCGAAAATAAATGCTATCCCTTTAAAATTTTTGACTTGGATAGGGTTTCTTGAAACCCTAGCCTTCACCCTTTATTTTCGAAATGGTCTTAGGGTTTCTTAAGGTTTCTAATTTCCTTAATTATTATTTTAAATGCGTTAAAATTAGAATAATTAAAACTTGGTAACGCTATCCCCTGATTTTTGAAAATTAGAAGGTTATAAGATTAAATTTGAATTATTTATTAATAGTTCAATTGAAAATAATTATTTAATCCCCAAATGATTTAAATTAATTTTATTAAAATTTTAATTAAAAGATTAAGATTAAATCATAATTGGTTTAAATTTAATCAATTAAAATTTTAATAATTAATTTTAAACCTTGTGTTTTAAAAAAATTTAAAATACACATTATAAATATATATGTATATATATATATATATATATATATATATATATATATATATATATATATATTAAACCTTAATTACAATATGTATAAGAAAAGGCCAGTCGAATAGCTAGTAAGCCTCATTCACAAAGTCATACTATAAATAGGGTACAAGGAAATGACTTATAAAATGGTCGTTGAATGGGTATCCTTTTCACCCACCGCTATCATGTGTGGTGGAGGGTCGTTAGATGAATGGGTTTGATAGGACATAATCAAGATTAAAAGTATCATATATAAAGTACTAGAACCTTTTTTTTTAAATCACACTCTAGTTACTTTAGGAAAAATGTGAAATGTATGTTAATCCATGAAAATGCATATTATTTCTTTATAATAAGTTAGTGGAGCGTGTGTAGTTAACCGACACACTAATGTGGGACTATAAAGTTGAAATGATGAAACAACTCGTGTTTATAAGTGTTTGTGGTCAACCGGCGCATCAATGGGAGATTATAAATCGATTGTGTAACATCCCAAAAATACAAGCCAAAAATTTCGTTTTTTAAAACATGTACTTAGCAAAACATTTAGGAATAAATCATTCAACGATCATTTCATTTCACAAAAGATGTTGCATGACGGAAAACATTGTCATAATCATAAAAGTGTCAGAGTACAATTTCCCAAGAAAATATCATAATGCGGAATACAAGCAGGTGTGTGATGTACCGCTACCGCGCCAACTCCTTCCCCTTCAAAGAAGAGGTACCTGAAACCAAAACTGAAAATTGTAAGCACGAAGCTTAGTGAGTTCCCCCAATATACCACATAACATACAATCATATATCATACATACTGCCAAGCAATTCTAGGGTGCCCGACCTACCCGGTACGGCCATTCTGGGGTGCCGACCTACCCGTGTCGAGCCATTCTGGGGTGCTAACCTACCTGTGTCAAGCCATTCTGGGGTGCTGACCTACCCGTCAGTCCTAACAACCGACCCTCAGGGACTATTCCCCTCCTACTACCACTATCACATATAACATATCATGCCAGCATATAACATATCATGCCATACTGTCAGACATATCTGGGGTGTCTGACCTTCGGTCCTAACAACCGAACTCTACTACTATCACATATAACATATCATGCCAGCATATAACGTATCAAGTAGTAGCAAACCTAGATGATATCACAAAGACAATCACCTAACATACAACTCCTACTGGTGGGCCGGCATTGTAGCCGTAGACCCACCGCTAATGGAAGGTAACTCACCTTGAAATAGCTGCTGATCGGTGTGGGAAATGACTGACTGCTGCTGCTGCCACTCCGGAAATCCTCCGGCTATAATTTCCACCAAAATACTCAGTCAAATACTGCTAACCGACTTCAGGGTAAATTGACCATTTACCCTTAACAAATCAAGAGTCAAGTCACATTCAACTGCCAGTTGACCAGACTCGCCGAGTTGGCTTGCCAACTCGCCGAGTCCCTTTCCCTTAGTCTGACCATAAATTCGTCCCTACTCGTCGAGTTAAGCGTTGACTCGACGAGTTTTCCTTCTATACCCAAGGCCAATAGTCCTTCATCCTACTCGCCGAGTTGTATGAACAACTCGCCGAGTTCATCTTCATCCGAAGAACACTCTAAGCTGTGACTCGCCGAGTTGCGTGAACAACTCGCCGAGTTGCATGAACAACTCGCCGAGTTGTTCTTGAGACAAGAAGATTGCCTTAAACTCGCCGAGTCATGGCATTGACTCGCCGAGTGACTTCATGAGTGAGTCTGGCTTCCGACCCACTGAGTCACACCCAATGACTCACCATTCCCAACCCGCAAATGCGAAAAAGGGGGGAAACTCGGGGACTCGCGACTCGACTCGCCGAGTCAGATGAACGACTCGTCGAGTCAAATGAATGACTCGCCGAGTCGGACACATGCAAAAACTATACACGCGATTCTGCTTGAATCCAGCTCATGCCATTCATAGATCTGGGTTTCTAGGGCAAGAATAACACGTAAAGTTTCCAACTTTACGTGTAAATAATCACCAATAAAGGTTTTAGGGCTCAAAATGCACCAAAAGAGTAGATTTAGGGCTTTCAAGCAATATGGCTCCATAAAGACAGTAGATCTAAGCTCCTGGAGCTCAATCACACCTAGATCTAAAGGCTAACAACTTATTACAACCCAAAAAGCACAACAAGCTTGGGGGAAAGGCTTAAGAAGGACTTCCATGGAGCTAAAAGGGACTATAAGCATGAAAACAGAAGGGAAATCGAGTTATACCTTAAGGAACACACTGAGATAGCTCAAAGATGCCTGGCCTCCTCCTCTTCTTCTTGATCTACTCCCCTTCCCACTCCAAAACTTCAAGAAAACACACCAAATGCTTCAAACTCACAAGGAACAAGGCTTGAACGAAGAATAGGGCTCTGAGGGTGAATGGGGGCGAGCTTGGGGGCGGAATAAGGGGTTTAAATAGGGTGCAAACCCTTGAAATTAGGGTTTCATCAGACAGCGGTGACTCGCCGAGTCTAGAATATGGACTCGCCGAGTCGCCAACTTAAACGTGATCCGGATCCCGTCTCTACTCGGCGAGTCGGACCTGCAACTCGCCGAGCCCAAGGCTAAAAATGAAAAACACTAAGATAAATTTTACGTACCAAAGACTAGGTGCTACAGATTGGGGGTGTTTGAGCGGGTTTGCATGGTTATTCACATCTTAATTGTGATCCTCGATATCCCAGTCACAATTAGTAAGAGCATAATCTGAGATTAAATATGTCAATGATAAGATTCAATGAATATCAAAAGATCTAGGAGTTTCATGTAATTAAAATTGGTGAAATGTTTCTACCTACCTAAAATAGTTTCGTAATATGGATCCTAGCCTTAATTTAATTTATGGGTTAATAATTAAGTACTAAAATCAAATAAATTTGAATTCTCTCTTCTCCTAATTTTAGATTTCTTATGAAGATAATAGTTTTCCTCGTTCTTATAGAAATGGTTTTCCTCAATCATCTGGAGATGATCTTCCACATTCAATGCAAGGTGAAATTTTTCTTCCCTTCCTTAGGAAATGGTGGAATTGGAAATCGTCTTTCTTCAACTCTTCCACCTCCTCTTTCTATTATTCTCCCAACGTCATGTTTTCCTCAAGTTGAAAGATATGAAACAACTCAATCCCTATTTACATGTAAACATAAACATTGAAATTCTATGTGTGCGCATGTTCTAAATATGAAATCGTACATTAAAAAATTGGAGAGAATGGGTGTTGTATTCCCAAAGGAGCAAGCCAATGATTTGGTTCTTCTTTCACTTTCAAAGTCATATGGTCAGTTTATTAAGAACTTCTATATGATGAATGTTGATGTGACCCTAATTGATCTGACCCAAATGTTGATAGTTGCTGAAGCAGAAATGATTAAGAACAAAAATGAAGCAGAAATGCTTATAAGGTCTAACCCTAAGGTTTCTATGGATATTAACAATGGTAAAATTTGTGATCAAGAAAAGATTTCTCTTCCGAATCAAAAGGGATCGGCCAAGGTCAAACTGTTTGATCATATGGTTAAGAGAAAGGATTGTTCTGAGATCATTCCACTTGTTGACCCCAATGAGTTCATTTGTTTCTACTACGAATTGAAGGGACATTGGAAGTGAAGTTGTCCGAAATACCTGAAAGATATTAGAGATAGTAAGGTCAATTCGTGTGACTCTACTTCAAGTACATCCATTATCTAACTCCATAAGTTCCTATTTATAGTCTCTTAATACAAAGTGTGATGATCACATTTTGATGGTATTGTAGAATCTAAAAGAAAGAAGGAAGCTTGAGAAAAGTGAGGTAAATCTGATCATGAGAAATGGACTTTGTTCATATGGTTTGATGGTTAGAGTTTGGAGCTACTACTAGCGAGATAGGTAAGCTTAATAGATTGTTATTACTCTTCGGAGATGTCTAGAAATATAGTTTTTCATTTTATGCATTGTAAGGATAAGTTCTAATTTTCTTTTTAGCAATAAAATGAAGTTTTGGTTCATCAAGTTTCCTTATTTGTATATCCTTGCAATGGAATTTATGAAAGTGTTGGTTATGTATCTAATAATAACAATATTAATGATGTATATTTATTCTTCTAGAACGTGCTTGTGGCATTATCATTTTTGACCAAGTGAAAAGAAATCTCATCACCAAGTTTCAATTGGCAGAAAATTGGAGTCATACAATTCAAATTGCATGATGCATGAGAATCTTGTTTATTGGAAAATTATGACTACTTCATTGTTCACATGTTTATTTGATGCAAGTGAAGGACTAATGGATCTAGTACATGTTGATATAGACTTTTTCAAATCCACCATCTAGTACATGGTTATTAGAAACTTGGAGCCATACAATTCATCATGATTTACTGATGTTTCATCAAATATGAATATGTTTATAAGATTAAACAGAATTCTAATACTTTTTAAAAGGTTTAAAGAGTAGCGGAATGAATAGAAGAATCTATTAGGCAGATAGATAAAAGACTCTCTAATCTGAAAGGAAAGGAGAATACATTAGTATCATGTTTTATGACCATCTTAGTAATTATGGAACTGTATCATAATTAATCCTTAAAGAACATCTTAGTGCAATTGTATGACTAAGAAAAGGAATCAAACAGTGTTGGAAATGGTTCGACCATATATGAGTCATACTTTGTTCCAATCAAGTTTTAAAGCCATGCTCTAGTAACTATAAATCATATCTTGAAACTCATTACAAACTAAGGAGAATGATAACACCTCGTAATATGTAGAGTAAAGAATTCTTTCCTTACTCTAGCACATTTAGGATTGGAGTTTGATGTTTTCGTTATCAAGAAACACAAGATAAACTAAGTCCTATTCTATGGAGTGTTTTCTTGTCGGTAATCCGCACGAACTTTTGAATATTTGTTTTAGCTTGTCAAGTAATGTTCCTTGAGAGATAAAATTGTATGTCAAGAAGTCAGTAGGAGTCGTATTGATCTTTAGAATTTATAAGAGTCAACCGACAATGATCCTTTTAGTTATCACTAGCATGCGACCTGAGGTTTATAACATGTCGTGTTTAATTGACATATTCTAATTTATGTGCACTTCCAGTTGATTTGGCAATGTTTATGAGTTCTATGATCTTTATTTAACCGCAAAAGGAAAATCACGTTGGTTAATGAAAGTATACCGGTTAATATGGGTGAGCTACTAATAACATAGAAGCACTGGTAGGCCTTGAGCTACCAGAAGGAAAGAAATTAAAATCTGTGAAGTTCAATCCATGAAGGTAAACTAAATTTAATGTTGGTCTGTCCTAAAACTTTTATTGTAACTTTAGGTTGTAATAGATAGATTCACATGGACAGGGACAGATACACCTTGAAATCTAAATGGAAAAAAGTTTCGCTCTAATTCATGAATGTAGTTATAAGGAAACAATTTCGCGAATAGATTTTGAAGATTTGATCTATATGGATATTAGTGTTTAAATTTCATTCTCAAACTCACAATATGATTACGACATCCCTCTTCATATTTCAAATTGTGAGGAATGACAAATAATTGTTTAAACTTTCGAGAGATATATCTATCAGTCTTGAAAGGGTTTAAACACACACATACACATGCACACATTATCTAACTAAGGTGTATAAGCTTAAGAAGTATAATTGGAGACTTATAGAAGCATCGCATAACAGAAATCTGCACTTCCTTAAAAAAAGTCAAAGGGTGTTGATTTCTAGAAGTCCACTTGATTTCTGGGTACATGTCAAAGCTAGTGAGAGCATAATTGTTATGCTAGTATTGCATGTTGACAATATTGTTCGTAGGGAACAATGTCTCTATTTTTGCAAATTGCAAAGTTCGGAAAATGCTTCGCTATAGTTTACTTAAAAGAGATGGCACTCATACTTCATTTCCAATCTAAAGGTTTACATCATATGGTTTAATAGAACTTAGTCAAATACATATATAAATATCATGTTGAAATGTTTCAACATAGGAGATTCCATATATAGAAATATTATAGCAATGAATTGAACAAATATTAAATCATTGTATAAGACATAATGAGTCGAGTCCCATATGCTTTGGATATAGGATCGATTAAATATACTATAAAATTCAATAATTCTAATTTTTCAAATGCCTAGAGCATTGTGGTAAAAGGATTATAATTTTGTGTGCCTACGGTTGTTAAACAACTGTCAAGAACATTTTGAGGTTTTACCGTATATTGGTTGTTTGTCGATAGTTAGAAGTATGACATTGTTTGGGAAAGACCATAGTGACACATTTTGGATTGAGATGATTCTTGGTCAAAGTTCATGGTCATATGGGAATATAGAAATGTTTCCATAATAGGAGATGTTTGCAAAATCTACATGTGAGTTGGAAACTTTAATGCATGAGAAGTGTTCAAGGAGTGTATCTTGAATTTGAGACTTCAAACAATGGAATTGCTTTTAGTAATAAGTTCCAGTGGAACATTCTATAATTTCGAAGGCCCAGTCTTTATGCCTTAAGAACCTTGACTTCACAAAAAGACAATGCATGTAAAGATGAAATTTCACCACATCTTAGATAGTTATAGGAAATTGGAATTGTGAATTGAGCATCATTCGACTAATGTCCAATTGATTTATTCACAAAGGAAGGACCATCGAGAGGCATAGTATGCATGTTAATAGCATGGCATGACTGACGTTATATAATTCAAATAGTTAGTTGATTACTTGAAACATTATACAATGAATAAATTCGTAATTTTTATGGTGATTAAATAATATGGATTTATTTATATCTAATGGGTATGATGCCATTGTTAATTAATTTATTATTGTGTTTCACTTTACATGTTTTACTTCCCTAATAAATTTTAATATTATTCAAAATTCCACGACCGTTCATACTTTTGGAAGTAAGTATTGAATTAAGACTGTTATGAATTGATTTCTAGATTGTCCATAGGGAGTGGACATTACATAGGGATAAATACAATGTTTATGAGTACTTGGAAATAGGGATTTAAGTATTGGATAAAATCACGCCTAGAGATTACTTCATGGACTGAATCACAAGTAATTAAGAAAATGATAATATCTTTTATTCTTCAAACGGAGATACATAAGTTGTAATTTACAAGTCGGTTGTGCACTTGTATTACGAAAACACATCAACAACATGATGTTATAAACATAGTGTCATGTATGATTTGGTAAGTAAATGTTAAATTTATGTAGTCAAAGTTTATTTGTTCCTTTTGCCTTAATAGGGAAAGCGATATTTGTGGGCCCCTCGATGATTTGAGTTGATCTATAAGAATCAGGCATGGTCTAGACTAAATTGATGTGTTCGATTTTTTAGTTTGAATTCGATCACAAATTGGGAAATTGGGAAACAAACAAATGAACACGAGGTTGATCATTTAATCCATGACCTTGTTCATACAATATCTTGTAGAACGAAGGAATAGTTGATTACTTATCTTAGGGCCAATGCTTGATTTGAATCAGAGTTCGACAGTGGCTTTGGAAAGCACTTTTCTGTTTAGTTCAAGGTTATACTTGCAATTGTAGTTATAAACTTATCCAAGTGGGAGACTATTGGGTTAAGGTGTCTAAGCTCATAACTAAATTGGTATACTCTTGTAGTTAAAAGCAAAATCCATTTTGGGTTGCCCTCATAACCAGAAATAACTAGAAATGATATTAGGAGAAAGAAATCTAATTTATTAGATTATTATATGATTAATAAACTAATTGGAAATTATGAGAAAATGATTTGTTAATATATTATATGATTAGTATATTAATTAGAAATAGACAATTGATTTGTTGATTTATTATGTGGCTAATAAATTAATATGAGATCAGTTGTTAAATAATTGATTTTTTAATTTATATGATTAATAACTTAATATGAAATCAATTAGAATTGAATAATTATTAATCAGAATTAATCTGGAATTAACTCAGGATTAATTGGAATTAATTAAATGTGCAATGAGTGAATTGTATTTGTTTAATAGTTGAATAAAAGAAGCAATTCTAGAACTCTCCATGGTATGGATGGTTTTGGAGGGTTTCATAGGGTTTCTGGAAGCCTCCTGGTTGTATAAAAGGAAAAGATTTGAATTATGATTAAATCTATTATTTAATTAATTCAAATCATGATTTGCTTGTAAGTTACCTAAACTATAGATATGACTCATTGGCTTGCAATTTTTATTCACCATATTACTTAACGGCATAGGAACAAAATTTCCCTCATATCTCCTCTTTCCTCCTTATTCTAGGGATTATGGTTTTGGGTGTGGGCCATTAGAGGCATTATCCTTTTGGTGCTAGCTTTCCAAGACCAACAAACACAGGATTGAAGTGATTTGTTTACTACAACAAATCAATGGTATGTAACCCTAATACTATGTATATTTCGATTACAATACGTTTCCCTTAGGGTTCTTAATGTCTATAGTTTATTACTATCAATTAGAGAAAACATAGATCCTTTATAGGTTGCATGTGAACTTAAATGTTAAGATTTTCTACTTTACATATTTTTGATAACCTATAAAACCCTTCAGAAGCCACATAACATCATTTACGCATCCCATATCAGATACTAAAATAGAATTATGTTCCCCATTAATCGGTATCTTCTTAAATCTCAACAAACAAATATAAATAAATGATCACATGAGAAGTAATATGATTATAAAAAGAGGGTCTAACTTCTACATCATCTATATACACTAACAATTTTATGATTTTTCTATTTTTTATTCTAATTCGTTTTAAGCTCTAAAAAATATATAAGAAATTGTTAACATGGAACTTAATAAAGGTAAACTAGTTACCTTCATCGCTAATTTAAATTTTAGTTAAGGGGTATTTGAGATTGCTTATTTAAGGTATTTATTAGCTTATTGAGGTTTAACATTGTTAATAAAAAGTTTTTAATGTGTGGCTTGATTAAAATTATAAGTGTTTATGTACTTAAATAAGGAGTTTTTCATAAGTTAGTGAGTTCTAACTTGTCCAAAATAGCTTATGATTTATTTACACCAATTTACAGTGTTATCCCTATTGTAACTATATGTTTATATATATTCCGTCCTTATTGGTCATTTTACATCTATAAGCAGAAATTGTTAAATACTATAAAATAACTTATTACGTTTTGATATCGAAAATGTTAATCCAAACATTTTTTAGAACCCTTTTTTCAATGTCGAAAAAACTAGTAAGCACTTTTACAAATAAACATAAGTAGCTTTAAATAAGTAATCCCAAAACACCCCCTTAATATTTCTCTAATTATATTGTTCTAAATTCATAAACTTTGCATAACTAATATAAAAATGTGTACTTAACCACCCTTAATATACTAATTAATTAACCAATCCAATAAAAAAATATAGGCGGCTTTTGGTCACATACTACTATTTTCCATCCTTTGTTGAATCTAGTCGTTACTAGGATTTACAAACAGAAGACCTCTATCATAAAATCATGTATTGTATAATATTTTTTAAAACAAATCTTCACAACTGAGGTTAATCATTTGTTTGTGCCGTTTTTATATATAAATAAAATAACGTCATTGGTTATGTTTTTTATGAGTAATATGACATTTTGCCAATTTTTGTCATACACAACAATATATGCTTTATATAGTTGTACAATACAACAATTTATAGCATAAATTGTTGTGTACGGAGAAAAATTGTTGTGTACGAAGACGTCTTTTGAATTTATATATTGATATTATCGCTTAAAGTACATATCCTTTTTAAATTTGTCGGGTTATCATCTACGATGCAAGCTTTTGCACTAAATGCACGACTTATCCATTATTAATATGAAAAATCATATTATGTATCGAAATATTTTTGAAGTGTCCAAAGAAAAAAAATATATTCGATATTCTTTCTCATCTTAGACATGGGGATGAGGGGAATGCAATTATTAAGAAAAAACATGTTGTCATTAAATCATTTTATGAGTAAAAGCAAAGATATAAAAATTAATCTTTTGTACCACATTGGCACTTCATCTTATGTTAATGGGTAGAAGCAAATTTTCTATTTAAATATGTTTTAAAAATGATTATAGTTAAATATATTATAATCATTTTGATAAAATGTATGATCTAAATTTAAATACATATAACCTGATCAATATGTTTAGTCGTTTAAGTTTCATTGTATAAGTAACATCTAAGACATCGTTGTTTCCAATAATATCCTTTTTTGTTATGTACGAAATATAAAATAAAACAGAAAAGGTTAAAGGTAAGATAAGGCAAAATGTGAGAGATAACAAGGTATTTTATTTTTTATCTTTTATCCATAAAACCAACGAATATATATTCTGTTTACTTTTAATATACGCATAGTTTTCATTGATAATAACAATACACTCATATATAGATTTTACCTACAAAGGTAATTTATTGATATTTTGTTGTCATGTAAGCTGTATATATTTTATTTGCTACATATTTATATCAATAAGAAACATTAAATATATTGTTGTTATTCAAAAAAATAAATTTTTGTAAAGTTTTTGGAGACATTATTTTAGTAAGTTTCAAAATGTTGGATACAAGGTTTATTCAGAAGAACATTGTTTGAAGAATAAGCAAAGCATAGATAGCGAGCAACGTAAGCGGTGACGTGACAGTGGAGTATGGGAATTGGAGTGATAAAAGGCAGACGTAATCGGTTACGATCGAGTCCACGGTACTAGGGTGCTTCATGCTTGTGACTTTGACTTGGACAAAAAAGCTTCCAATTATTGATACAATACAATATGACGCTAAAGCCGCCGGCCCCCTTCAGTTTACCAAAGCCACAAACTAGACCCCACCCCACCAAAATTATGCATTTTTGGTCCTTAAATTTAGCTGTTTTATTCAGTTTTGGTCACAAAAGGTTTTTGTAATTTTTATTTTTATTTATTTATTTTAATTTTTTTTTATCTCTGTTTCAAATAAAATAACTATATTTTTAGGAGCAAAATTGTAAAAATCGGTTATACCTAAGGACCAAAAATAATTATTTCATTTGAAAAAGGAACTGAGTTGTAAATGAATTGAACAAACACCAACAATAAATAGTTAGAATATCTCTTACCCACTCACGTTCTTTATTATTTTCCCTATTTTTCTCATTCCTCTCCGATCTAACTTCATTTATTCTTTCATTTTGGGGGAAATGAATAGTATGACATCATATTTTGTGTTATATTATTCATTTCCCCCAAAATAGGGATGAACTTTGAGTTGTCGGTTTTACTTTCTCGTTTTATATATTTATATATTTTTAGTTTTTATCTACTAATTATTATTTAAATGTAATATTTAATATTTATAATTTTGTGTTATATATTAAATTATATTAATTAATTATAAATATAAAGTTTCTTTTTTGTTTAAAAAATTTATATTAAAATTTAAATATATATTCAAATTTTGAACCACAATAATGTATTTTACAAAAGCTTATAATTACGTATTATAAATATAATCTTATTTATTTAATATTATTGTAACAAAAAAATATAGATTATATATTTATTAAAACCAAATTAATAGAAGGAGTGTGTTTGACAATCTATATAAGTTAGAAGAATGGAATATATTTTTTTGGAGTAAAAATATGGTAAAAAATAAAGTAGAATTGAAGATGAAATATTATTTACCCCGTTTTTTGCTTCATTTTTTGGAGAAAAAATGAAAATGGGTTGGAGATGGTATTAGTGTTTGTTTCTTTAAATTGACCGAACAAAAGAATCAACATGAATAGATAAACAAATGAAAATTTTCTTGTTCATGTTCATTTGCTTAAGAAATTGTTTTTTGCATCTTCGTAGTTTAGTTAGCTAATACAGACATAAACAATAATAAATGAACATAAATTTATGTAAATGAACACAAATAAACATAAAAATCCAAATCAATAAAATTTTATTGTTAATGAATACCTGGATCATCAAGGAAGTCAAGAACAATAAAGTTCTCATTTAATTACCAAAATTGCAACAGAAAACTTTTTTGAATCAAAATTGCAAAGCCAGCTATTCTTGAGAACCAAAAATGTAATTTACTCTACAATAATTAAGTGCTTAAAATATTTTTTAATTAAACATCAATAAGGAATGCTACTGATCTTGATCAGTTTAATTAGCAAATAATTAGAGTTCCAAATGAACATTCCCTAAAAGAAAGAATATCCGATTTCTTAGACCACAACCAAAATTCGGAAACGAAGTTACGAAGGAGTGTTTGTTTTGTAGTAAATCCTATCGTAAATAAAATGCAGTTATTTTAAATATTGATAATTTTATTTTTTCACAACAGTTTGCCTTTTAGAATAAAATATAATTTATATTTTCTTGTACAATTTATTATGAAAAAAAATGTTAAATGAGAGAGATTCTGTCCATTAACCGTCTTTATTTTTTATTTCTCTTCGCTTTCATCTTTTTTTTTTTTTTTTCTTAAAGGTGTTCACTTCACATAAACAAGTTTGATAAATGTAGATAAACTGTCAATTTGAAACTACTGTAATACAAAACAAAAACCCCAACTATATCTTACAAAATCAAATAAAGTGAGTATACATTATTTCCCAACAAAATATGTAATTAAATTGTTTTAAACACATGTTCACTTTGGGCCCCTTGAAGCAAGAGTTATGTACTTATGTTGTTATTTCTTCCTCATTATTTTGTACTTTTGTAGGTGCTTAGGCCCAAGAATAAATATGAAAATATGTCTATAACTAAGAAATCTTTCATCGATCATCGATGTATCGAAGCCAGTGGCTACATGGGATAAAATGATGATATCGCCATGTTAGTTGAAAATTTGTTAGATAATTGCAAGTTTTTTCTTCATTCGTGATATATTGATGATAGGAATGTCATTAGAGAATCGAAGGAGTTTGTCAGAGTGTTGGACATCATTAGGATACATGGTATATAATTAAGTTATGAAATGAACATCAAGAAAACTGAGCTATTATAGTTTTCATATGGTAGGGAGCTTCATGAAGGTTTATTCACTGGAATGAAGCTTCTTGGGTGACTTTCTAGTAGGGACACAAGTTTTATTAATGGGTTAGCTATAAAAAAAAAGTTGTCAATTTGCTAATGTTATGTATTTTCTTCCACATCTATGTGACCCGCAGAGTGAGCTCTTTTACTTTAAACTTGTATGGATATTGACAATTTTTCTTTAGCATGAGGACATGTCAATTTTTTTTTTTTGGAAAGGGAACTTCCCTAACGAAGGTTTCCGGGCCAGCTTTCGCGCACCGACTAATCCCCCGCTGCAAACATGAGGCTTTGCCTCATGCCCTGGAGTCACTGCAGGCGAACCTCCATGGCCACAAGGGCTTAGTAGTGCCAGGATTTGAACATGGGTCAATAGGTTATCCACCATATATTCCACATGCCTTACCAAGTCACCACAACCCAAGTTAGTAGTGCCAGGATTTGTACAAATGGAGGATCCAATATTGTTCACTAACAAAGGATTACATGGGGGTGATTGAGGACATGGTGATTATGGAGGTCCTTGTTTAGAGACCTCTAATGTATACTTGCTTCTTTTACACATTAAGTTTGGTGGTCTAGGTTGTACTTGGCGGTAAAGGCTTCTTCATTAGCAAGTGTCTTTTTTAGTAAAATTATGCATAACATGGAAGTGCACTTCGATATAACTATTAGACAGAAAATCAACTTGTGAGTGTCTATGAGTACCACATGCTTAAGATTTTCTTCTAGCTATTTATATTAATGGTATTGGCCAATATGTCACGATTGGAATGTCATACTATCCTAGGTTTCGTCTCATAATTCCACTCATTCTAGTTGATGAAAAATACTTAATTTGTCGTAAGGCATGTTTATTCCTTTTCAGGATCATGTAGTGCACTATAGATAGCTTGTGGGTTTTAAGTATTAATACAATATGATTAAGGAAAGTCTTTTTGACGTATTTAGGGGCGTTGAAGTTTCCGCCAAAAAAAAACACCAATAAACTTTTTGACTAAGCTATTGGAAAAAAAGATCAACTAGCATTTTGGTTTTTGGTGTGTAGAACGAAAACACATATGTATGGATTTAACATGGCAAAATGAGCGAGGGTTCCACTACGAAATAAACTACTATATAAATTGTCTGATGCTAAATGACAAAACATAAAAAAGCAAGCATGAAAATCAACATATGTTTAAATTATTGGTGTTTGATACTTTGGTTTTCTTGCACTAGATGTTTTAAAACTCCTCATTCATAGTAACGTGGGCGGACCTGATATATAACACATGTCACCCTTCAAATTTTATGATCAAACGTAAAGTTAATATAAATTCGTCAAAAATTGTCATATATATGTTCTAAATCCGTTGGAAATTTGTTAGAAATTTGCTACAAAGTCCGACAAATGTAAATATAGTAGAAATGTATCAGTAAAACCCTTTAGCGATGAAATTTTCTTTAAGGAAACTGTCATCAGTTTTTTCTTTTTTTCTTTTTAATAGTAACCCCTAAAATGTTTGTGCAACTCCTAATTTTTTTTTTTTTTTTTTCATTTTGGATCCGCCATTTCCTAATAATGCTGTAAAACCAATATATATATATATATATATATATATATATATATATATATATATATATATATATATATATATATATATATATATATATATATATATATATATATATATATATAGTTTTGTCATCTAAAAATATTTAGCATGTAGTAGCACTACATATTAAGTTATTGTTTGTTTGTCTTTCCACCTCGGTTTAAAAACTATTGTTATTTCAGAATTATTTTTTATGAATAGATCTAGAAATATGCATAAAAATTTTAGAACGCACGAAATCTTGGAAACCTAACTATAATATGTAAGACACGTGTCAACGTAAATAGCATGTCCATGTAACACGTCCCAATCTTTTGGAATAGGTGTCTTCGATTTATAACCAATGTTTCATAAAGAATACTTCTAGAAGCTGTGGCTCAACCTCAGCCATAAATTGCAAATACTTACAACTACACATCACAACGACACAACCATCATTCCGCACTTGTTGCTATTGGTTTTCAACCAAAATACCACTAAATAATAAAATTGACCGATATCAAGCTTTAAATAACGAAAACAGCCTTTAATATAAATCGTTATTATTTCGAAAATGCTTCAAACCTTCAAATATATTCATTATGGACGAAAATTGGTCATACGTTGGATGGTTTTCATTAATTATGTTAGTAGTCCAAGTGCATAAATATTTGTAAATATGAGTAGGCAGCTAGAAGCTATATAACTTTTACTGTATTTGTTATATACTATGAAATATATAAAATTACATAAAAGCTTTTGAAATGTGCAAACAATTGTTTAAAAATGATAAATATATAAATATCTGGAAATTAATTTAAAAACTCAATATTTTTTTCTTAAACGTTACATGAAATAACTTTTTAATTTGAAGTTTTTTGTTTAAACTAAACGTTAAACGTCGTATTCCTAAGCGAAACTTTTTATTTTTTTTTAAACGTTACATGAAATATCTAATCTAGTTTTTGTAATTATATTTAATAAGTTATTTATTTATAAAATATAAACCTAAAAGGGCAAAAAAAAATATTACTACTAAACCTTGAATTAAATACGTTACATATCTTAAATCAAATATTACTACTCCACCTCCTGATATCATCTTTCTCTAACAAAAACAATGATAAACATCAAATAATCAAATGATATATGTATATTTTAATTACTTAGTTAAAATTCAAACTTCAGGTAGTAAATCACTATGTTAATGACATTTCTTTTCAATAGCATCAATCAAATTCCACAAGTTATGGATTTAATTCTCTTTAAAAATGTCACATTTTCCCATATCAATTTTGTGTTGTTGTTGTTGTTAGGCCTTTAAAATCTATGTTACAATTTCTATATTATTTACCTTAGTTTTAAGGTTGACCAGGAAAAATATCTTGAAAGAAGGAAGCCAAATCACCATTAGCAGTATCAAATGCCAACAGCTTCTCCACAGCATCCTACCATTTGATTCAAACAATTATAACTTAAAAAAAACTAAATAAATAAATACAAGTTGAATCCAATATAAAATTATTATTAAAGAAGAGTAAAGAGAGTTCACCTTATATTGCTTATCTTGAGCTGATATCTTTTCATTGCAAACTCTGTCCATATGAATGCCTTTGGTTGTAGCATCCAATATATATGCCGCTCTCCTTATAACTTCTTGAGGAACACCTGTAACATAACAATAACATATAATATAATGTCTTTGTAATTAAACTGTACAAATAATATATTTTGGAAATAGTTAAAGTTATTGTAATAAAAATATGAGAGTCAAATATTTTTAAAAAGCTGATAAATATAAAGGAATTATTAAAAAACAATATAAAAAAAAAAAAAACATACCAGCAAGTAGGGCACAGTGAAGTCCTGCAAAAGATAATTAATTAAACTGGTCAAAATTTAAAATAAAATAAAAAAGAAAATTATATACCCAAGTTGAATAATCAACAGTCTGTCACTAACTTACCATAGCTAAGAAGTGCATGTCCAGGAATCAGCCTACATATAATAAAAGAGAGATTTTAATTTTTAGAAACTTTTAATCTTTTCAGGTTTTAAGGAATTAGACGATTTATTCACCTATATAGAAATACAATTTCCTCAATGTCTTCACTGTTGTTGTCGGGTCTTAGCACGCTCATTGTATAGTATTTGACTTTGTTTGACTAACATTTATTAAAAATAACAGAAAATTGTAATTCATCGGAAAAGAATATGACTGAAAACTTTAATGGTTTCACGTTGTGTTGATTACCTCAGATAAATCAATATCAGTAAATATTTGTGTCAAGTGAGTGCAAATTAGAACCTGAAAAACAAAAGTTTTTAGTTTCAACTTCTGATTTAAAAAAAACAAAACAAAACAAAGAGATTTAAACAAACCTTTGGAGGAGAATACATTGAGATAAAATGATCAATAGTTCCACCAAGGAGACCAATACCATCTAAAAAGGGTAATATGGTCATTGTTAGTTTGTCCCCATAACATACAAAATCTCAAACAAACAAATTTTTAAAAAACTAACCTTCAGTAAGTGTTCCCTTTCCAAATTCATCTAGTAGACATAATGATCGAGAAGTAGCATGCCTTTAAAAAATCAACATCAGTATGAAATTTTTTTAAAAAAAATTATTATCTTGAAATAATTTGTTGGATTATTAAAATATCATTCAGTAAAAAAAAAGATACCTTAACATCATTCCAACTTGATGAAGATCAATCATAAATGTGGATTGTTCAGCAGCCATAACCTTGCTTCCCATAGCACAGAAAATTCTATGATTTATAAATTTAGTAAAAAGTAAAATATCATTTTTTTTAATAACATTATGTAAATACAAGGGTAAATTTGTAAAAAGCAACAAACCTATCGGTTAAACCGACTTTGGCAGCATCTGCAGGAACAAAACTTCCAATGTGGGCAAGAAAAACTATCAATGCCACCTGCAGTTAAAATAAAAATGTATTTAATTTATAATGAAAAAAAACTACAAATAGAAACATACTAATTAAGATCAACCTGCTTTATGTATATGCTTTTGCCAGAATAATTTGGTCCTGTAATGATATGAATATTCCCTGAAAAAAAATTGTAATTTAAAAAGCTAAGTAAAGAAATAAATAATAAATATGCTGATAACATTTAACAATTAACAATTAACAACAATCCATATACCTTGATCGATGATCTTTGTGTCATTAGGGATAAATGTGTCAACTGTCATTTCCTGCAAAACATGTCTGGTCATACAATAGGTAAATGTTAGAAGTGATTTTTTTTTTTATATATAAAATTGTATTTGAGTTTTTTTTTTTAAATAAATAAATAAATAAATCTGACCTTCCGTTTCGAATATCAAGCACTGTTTCAGAAGTCAATGTTGGTCTTACATAATTGTTTTGACGAGCAACCAATGCCAATGACAAAAGGCTAAAAATAATAAAGAATATAATGAGGAAATGAAAGAGAAAAAAGGAATAAAAAAATTTAATTAAAAATGAATTTTGACCAGTCAAGTTCAGCTGCAAATTTGACTCCATTGATTAGATGTATTGAGAATTCCAGAATGTGTGACACTAAGTTCCGTATGATAGCTCTCTCCATGTCTTGAAAAAAGATACAGTAAATAAAAAATAAGAAACTAGAAATACTTTAGACAAATATTTTAAGCATTAAGAGGATGTTTCTTGTTTACTAAATGGGCTTAATGGGTTAAGCACTTAATCTGGACAGAATGACTTAATGGATTAAGTTAAAAAAAAAAAAAGCTGGCTTAATGTATTTAGACATATGACAATAACTTTTTACCTATTTACCCTTCTTTTTCCTCCCAACTCCCTTCATGTTAAAGTTGATGAAGTTATTTTTTGGAGTGTAAGGGTAAAAAGGTCATTTGGTCTCATTCAGATGGTTTATTTAGTCTAGAAAAGAAAAAGAAAAAGACCTTATGTATACAGCATTTTATCCAGATAAAACAACATTACCAATGTTGTAAGGGTAAAACGGTCATTTAGTCTCATTCAAACGGTTTATTCAGTCTAGAAAAGAAAAAGACCTTATGTAAACAACATTTTATCCAGACAAACAACATTACCAACGTTGTAAGGGTAAAAAGGTCATTTAGTCTTGTTCAGACTAATTTATTTAGTCTAGAAAACAACCTTCAAATCAGCTTAATTCCAAAAGGTTGCATACTTTATGTGCAGAAAAGAGATTTTCTTAATGTAAGTCTAAAACATGAACAGAATGTATTCACAATTTTTTAATATAAAAAAACACATGAAAGAAATTGGTTTTTTGTAAGATCACATACCAAGGATTTTATGATATATGTCTCCTAAAACGCTATCCAATTCTCGTGTCTTTGCATTGCGATAGTAAAACTTTCTAACTTCACCATCTTCATCAGAGAACTATACAAATACAAGGGACAAATTTGTAATTTTAGGGCAAAGAGAAAGATTTCATATAGAGGATATGCTTATAATGATATAACAAGTAACAAACTTACAGCAAATTCATAGTCTTGAAGTTTCTCTAGATCATGTTCATCTAGCTTTTCTTGAAAAATGCACATCAAGTATCCTATTTGGAAATATAATACAAATTATGCATAAGAGATTATCTGATTATGTTATCTTACATTATATCAAAAATGGTGTAGAAGTGAAGCAAACCTATTTGATTTATGTAAACGATTTGTGGAATCAATTTATCTCCAGACATGTAAGGAAGACGAGCTAATTCTAATGAAGACACCTGTTAAAGTAGTGGATTATTTTGTTTCATGTTCTAATGATACTGTTCATAATGGGAATTAAGAGTACCTCTTCTAAAAACTCAGGCAATTCTTCATATATTTGTCTCAGTTCATCTAACTGCATTTGATTATGAAGGAAAGATTCATCAAGAGAATGGAGTATATGAGTGCTTATAATGTGGGATTAAAAAAATCCACTTATGATATGTTTAACCTCTTCACAGAAACCTTCTTTCACAGTTGTCTCATAGCCTTTCTCTTTACTTCTACTTACATCAATGACACCAATTACCTACAGAAATAACAATAAATCAGCATACAGAAAAAATAAGGGGGATGAAAAATCTATAGAGCACCTTAGCATTATTTAGATTTCAGATTTTAAGAGTTTGTGTTTCAAGAGACGACATAAATTCCATGCTTTTTCTGTGAATATAATTTGAAGTTTCAATTTTCTACTTATTTAATCTTACAACACACTTAAATCTAACTTGAAGAAGCATATAATGAAATGAAGGATCACAAATTCACAACAGAATGTAAAGGAGAAGTTAACAAACCAGTTCATATACATAAGCCAAGTCCATTGAGATGCATGAAGTAGCCTGTTCATAACTCAAAAACCAATGAATACTTACAACTAAAGCAATTATATAAAAACAAACAGATGTGTAATAAATGACTTAATACCTTCTCAACAATATGTAGACTTGAATAGTTAGCATGTTCCTGAAGATTGTCAGAAATTCCGAGTTCAAATATCTTGTTGATATGCAGTAGTGCAGCAAGGCTCTACAGATGAAAGCATATACATGCATGTTAACAATCAACAAGTAAAACAGATGTGTAATAAATTACTCAAAATGCATATTAAAACATAGTAAATATCCTACAACTTTACAAGAAGGGTGAGATAGATAGCAAAGAATATACCTTCAAAAAAGAAGTCCAATCGCCACATGTACATATGGAGCTCGGGGAGTTGAATTTCTTTTGTGAAGAAAATGAAAAAGATAAGTGAAAATTACATATTAGAAAATAGAAAATACAGAAAGCATGAATATTCTGGGAAAGATATGATACCAAACAAACAGTTATTGGTATATTAATGTAATTCAACGCTTTTAGAAATCTAGGTTCACAGAATCCATCACAATAATGAAAATGTGATAAAAAGGTGAATAGAAATTGATTGTGCACCTTAAGTATATGGGGAACATCCTTAACAGATTTCAATGTATCACGTAAAGCAGTTGACAATTCTTCAGATGAAACAAAGAATGATATCTGAATCTATCAAAGAAAACAAGCATGTTTGTATAAATGGAATATAGCACAGAATCCCGGAGTAAAAGTGATCCTTACACTTTGATTTTTGTACCTTTTGTTAAAATAGAAAAAAAAAAAAAAAAAAAAAAAAAACCCTCATAAAAAAGATAAAGCTCTTGTATTTAAATAGGAACTAGGATACAGCATTTAGACGACTATTCAAGTTGTCAAGATCTAATATAGGCCTAAGAAACCATGACCTGTTACAGAAAAAAAAAAATTACCTGTATGTAAAATTATAACTGCAATACTTAAAGCTGAAAATTTGCTTTTACCTAAGAAGACGTTTACCCATAGGTGTAACACACTAAAAAAGAAAACACTGATTAGACAACATTTCAAAGGTAAGGGGGGGCATAAAAGTAAAATACAATCCCCACACCTTATTCATCATGCCAAAGACAGAGAATCTGCAAATAAACATATATTAATATTAATCAGTGGTAACTACATATTCAAGAATATGTAAAAAAGACAAAAGAAAAAAGAAAATTACCCTTCTTTTGCTCTACCAATACCCATATGACTTGGATGTTTGTCTGTTTGGAATATCTGCAACGCCTCGTGTGCTGCTGAGTCAACTTTAAGGAATTTGTTTCTGCATTTCAAATGCAAAAATTATACAACCAAAACCAGGGGATTTTAATCATTTTATTTTTCTATGAAGAAATGAAATTACAATGAGATTTGCATGATAGAGTCGATTGTAATTGATATACTCCCACACTCGTTTTGTTCAATTGTATCCACAACTCTTTCATTCTCCAATATGGCAAGAAGTCCTCCACTAACACGAACTTGAACTTCACTCTCAATATCCATCATTGAACTTAACTACAATGTAAAGAAAAGTAGAATGTGATCAAAGAAAACATGGTAACTTAGCAAAATCATGTGATTACTTACAAAGCAGATTCGTTCTTTGATATTTAATCCATCATCCATCCCTGTTACTCGAAGATATACTAATCTGTGTTATGTAAATAGACAGAAAACAGCAAGAAAACTATCAAAAGAAAAGTTAAGAAAAAACTAGAGAGAACATGTCAAAGAAGTGTCCACTGTATACTACACCTGTGCCATGCTTGTTCATAGCAAAAGATTGAACTCTTCATAATCTTCACAGTAGGAACCTCATTTCCACCATCTGTATAACTATCACTGACAAGAGTAAATAAAAGATACACAGGCTTAGTTTAGTGTGTAGAAGAATACAATGTTACTTTGAGATTACCATTTTGTTGTAAGGCAGATATGAGAGATTCTTCACTTTTAGTACTTGTGTATATGATCAAGGGCTTAACTTGATATTTGACTGAGACATGATAAATTAAGGAAAGGGATAGAGTTATTTAAAACTGAAAAAAGCTGCCTAATGACCTATGTTTAAAAGCTGACATAATATAAAAGTATCTTTTACCCATATCAATTAGAGGAAATTCTGAGGTATTATCTTCCCAAAGTTCAAGCACATGGAGTTCACGTGTAAGAGTGTCATAATAGGAAATTCCAACTCTGCAACATGAATCTGATGATGAGTTAACTCCAGTAATAAAAAGCTTTATAATAGATTAGAGAAGTTAAATCTGATATTAGTTTTGCACTCTGATTCAACGATGATGATAAACAGAGTTTTTTCATCATGATAATGCTAATTATTGCAATAGTATTACCAACTACTGATGTTTGTTCACCTAAGAAAGCTTACCTATGACCATGCATGAGGCATGCCATATACACCTGCATAGAAAAGCCATAAAAATGTCATTAAATTTCAAGATAAGCAAAAATAACATTATTTATCCTTGGGGTCATGGGTCCCACAAAGGAGGAAGGGAAGTGAAAAAACCGCAAGTCAAATTAGTTTATGGAGGGAAAGACCATAGTCAAACAATTTCAAATCAGTCCTTGAGAATTTAAGTAGTAATTTGTTTTATCTGAACCTTTAATCACAAAGTTAGTTAAAAGGTGGGTAGTGGATTCCATGTAGGAATGCATTATTTGAGAGAGTATCCAACATGATTTTGTTCAGTGATATGAAAGCCCTCTCTTTCTGTTATTTCTATGTTTCTCTATCTTTTTCATCTTTCACTGGATTGCTCGCTTTATTTTACAGAATTATCAATTGCAACAATAATTTGCAACTGAGAGACACGGACTTGCAAAAATTCGTTTAAGTATGTACACTACCTCTCCTGAATATCAACAATGCAGAATCACATCTGATGACTAAACACTGATTCTCCAAATTCGAAGCAAGATAATGAAAAAACATCAAATAAATCACTTGAAATTATGAGGCGCGATCAAAATATTAAAATCAGCACCAAAAACACCCAATTGATCGAAAAAATGACAAGAAAAAGGAAAGGATGAATGCTAGGGTTACAGAATATGAAAATGCATGTAATTAATTACCTGATCAGATGAAAAATGTAGTGATTAAGAGAAGGAATGAGTGTATGGTGTCGAACACACCTGTGGCACAGCTTCTGTTTCGTCGACCTCCTCCATAGCACAAAGCTAGCGTATGTGATATGGCGGGGTACAACGTACCGTTGGGTTTAAAGAAGGACAGCAGGTCAGTGCAATATTTTAATTAAGTAATTATTTTTTTTTATTATTATAAATTTCACCAACAAAATGTTCCTCCGAGTTTATTTAATCTACATGTTTCGTATTAATTTTTTTTTAACTTAGATCACAATTATTGTTTTTTTTTTTTTTTTTTTTTTTTTAATTTTCGTCTCTCCTATATCTAAAAAACTTTTTGTCATATTATAATTTTTATATTTTTAATTATTTTATATACCTTATTTAGAAAATTATAGTTTTAGTTCATATAATTCACATAAATCTGCAATTTTAATCATAGTTTTTTAGTTTTAACACAATTAGTCCATATTATAGCCAATTTCATCAGAAATCGTCACTGGTTAAGTTAACATCTTCACATCACCATATAAATGAGCCTTACGTGTCCCTCATATGATCGGCAATTTAGTAATTTAAGGTCTTTCTCTCTCAAACAACCATCTATAGTTAACTGAGGACCTAAAGCGACCATCTCCCTCGCCTCATCCCTTTACACTTTGTTCTTGAAAAATTAATTGTGCTTATCTCCCAAAAATGAAATGGTAATTTGTTCTTGTGGAAGCAATTCCTTCATTGCAACTTCATAGACGAACCTTACACCTGAAAGACGATTACGGTTTTGCACAAGGGTTGGAACCGGGTCTAGATTTATTGGGTGGTTTGATCCTCTACTATGTCATAGGGCTACTAAAATTATCGTAGGTTTGCTTAGGTTAAGGAATGATCTTGAAGAAAATCCTAATTCTGCTAGGAAATACAAGTTGATGTGCTATTTAAGTTGGATTTTTTTAATGTTTTTAATCATCAAAGGATTCTAAGTCATGGATGTGATGAGTTTTAGGATGGGAATGTGTGTGTGTGTGTTAGAAGGTTTTGAAATGCGGGTTGCAAATCGATGTATTATGTTTAGGTTTTGAATGAAAGCTTTGTAGGTTGTAAATTAATGTTAACAATTTTGCAGTTTTATATTCTCTTTTACAACTAAATGTTTTTGTAGTAATCAATTATTGGTATGTTGCAAACTTATGGTCAATATCATCTGTAACTTTGAATGGACACAAATGAATCATTAACATGACATTCAAAAAAGGCGTAAATAATATTACTAAAACAATATCAAACCAAATCAAGGACCAATCTTATTTAAACATTTAACATTAAACAAAAATAAGCATGACATCATGTCTAGTTTATACAGCCAACTACCATTAAAAATAGACATATGTTGTTTCATATTTACATACCGAAAAGAAATCAAGAAGCAATTACTAAAATCATTGTACCAAAAGATTAACTTAAACCATTATACCAAAAACCAACATAACAAAATAGTCAAACCATTGTCCCTCAAACCAACTCTCAAACTACCAACCATCTTAAAGACACCAGACCTACTATCCCTTATAACATCCCGTTTTTCCGTTATCATTTTAAAAGCATTGTATTATATTTTTAGAAGTGTAAAAGTAATTAAGAAGTTAATAATAATAAAAATAAAAACAATAAGAATAATAATATAATTAATGTTAATTAAAAATAAATGAAAATAATTAATAAAATATTAATGAAAGAGTAAATCGGTTAAGTTAGAAACTTATTTTATATGAGTTCTTATCCAGAAGAACCATTTTTGCTAAATCCGAAAACTAAGGGTCTAAAGTGTAATTAATTTTTGAGAAAAATTGGTGTACTAAAGAGGGTGCATCCTTTTACCCAATAGCCCAAACCCAGAGAGGTATACCCTACTAGTTATAAGCTCTATAGGGGTAGGATACGAATTTGAGTATCACACAAACACCACCACCATATCTTACCTCCACTGCCACAAAAAGTCATTGCATGTCATCATCTTGATGTCGGAGAGATAGATAGATAGATGGAGGGAGAGAGAAGAAAAGGGAAGAGAGCTTGATTGTTGCTAGAAAACTTAGTAGCTATATTTCTTTCTTCTTTTTCTCTTTAATTAAACCACCACACACTACTACCGTCAGCGGCGGTGGTGACAACCACCATGAAAACACCCTACCATCACCACCACCATGATATCAATTGGTTAATGGTGGGTCCACTTACATGTTGATTTCCTTGACTAGAGTGTTAAATATTACAATTCTTTCATGATGGAAGTTTGGAAGCTAAAAAACAATATTTTTTCTACTAGGGAAAATAGAAACTAAAAATGACTATTTTACCTTTCTGGTTTGTTTTTTGTTAGATAAAAAAATATATGTTTTTTGTTAAGTAACATTTAAGTTTCTATTTTCATATTCAAATTGTGACAATTATGACCACACAATATGCTAAACAATAATATTAAAACTGAACTAATTACGATGTCATATCTTATGAACACATAAACAACAACATTACATATTTTTTCAACAAATACTAAACTACAATGTTATTTAGTGCTACAATGTTATTTAGTGCAAGTCTGAAAAAACAAACAATAATAAAAAATAAAAAAAATAATTCTCAAAACAAATGCATATATGCAAGTATGGCAGTTCATAAACTAATTAATTTTTTTTTTTCACTATAATTCCATCTTTAGACATGGGAAAGTGGTGCGGTAGAGGGAGTACGGTTTCGCCACCTTGGCAGCGAACACCGCTCTTGGGTGTGGTTTGGGCGCGATTTAGACCACAGTGTGGTATAAAAATGATTGCGTTTTGTGATTGGGTGGGGAGAATTTGACCGTTTTGTGATTGGGTGGGAAGAAAATTAAACTTCTTATTTAAATTATTTTTTTAAATAAGGTGTGACACCACTCCTTGGGTATGACAAAGAACCACACTTTTGTTGTAAAAAATGATGTGGCGCTTATATGGCGATGCAGGAGTGCGGTTTCGGTTCTGTGGCACCACTCACGCCGGCCTTTAGTAGCCTTTTTCCATCATAATTCCATTTTAACTTCTTTTTTGATCATATCTTATGCTTGCAGTTACATCTTTAATAGCCTTTTCCACCTTCTCTTCCACTACTAGAACCTATTGACATTAGAAAATTCTGAAAACAAGTACATATATGCAAGTATGAGCAACACCATCAAATTCACCAACAAGATGTATAAACTTCTTTTTCATCAGGTTCACCAACATGATGCATAAAAGTTCATCAACCAGCATAAATTTGATTTCGAGGATAAAATCAGATAAATCAGCCAAACTAAAACAACATACTTATGATTTCATAACCCAAAATTTCATAAACTCTGATCTCATAACAAGAAAAAGAAAAAAGTCAAACATACATAAAGCATACATATAGATTTTCTGATTTCATCCATCAAACATACATACAAATTTTCATACATAAAACATCATTTTTTCAACTAATTTCAAAAAAAAAAAGTCGAACCAAATTAAAACATACATAAATCGTCGGATTTCAACATCCGCCCATAAAAATCATTTTGTCAACTGATTTCAGGAAAAAAAACACAAAAAGGAATGCTTACATGTGCTGATGCGGAGGTCGATGATGGCAGAGGATGAGAAGGTGTCGAGGTCTCCGGAGGGAGGACCGGATTTCAAGCTTTCAATGAGCTAATTTCAGGAAAAAAAATAAAATAAAATAAAAAAACACAAAAAAAAAAAGCATGCTTACCTGAGCTGTTGTGGAGGTTGACGATGGCAGGGGACGAGAAGGTGTGGAGGTCGCCGGAGGGAGGACCGGATTTCAAGCTTTCTGCTTTCGTGGAGTCATCAATGAGAGGGTGTTTGGGAATACCTTTTAAATGACTTTTGCCTTTAAACTTTTCTAAAAAGTTAAAAAGATGTTTGGAAGATGGAAAAGTTTTTTTTTTTTCAAAATAACTTTTTGTAAAGAAGAAAAGAGTGGGTTTTCGAAAGTCATGAAAGTGTGACCTTTTGTAACTTTTGAACTTTTAAAGCTAAATCACACTCAAAAGTCAAAAAATACTACCCAAACACTTTTTAAAAACAACTTTTGGCTTTTGCTTCTTCAAAAGAACTTTTCCAAAAAGAACTTTTTGGCTTAAAAAGTAATCCCAAACACCCCCTGAAGAAGCGAGGCTGTGTTTTGCGTTTTTTCTTTTAGGGCACAAAGGGCAAAAAGGAAATATGGTTCTTTTTTTGGGTTAGCAAGAAATTAAAGGCGGACCGAGTAAGAGCATTGGTCAGCAACAGCTCACCACTAAATTGGAGCCTTACCAAACAACTTGACCCGCCCAAGTCAGCCGAAATTTGCAGACCAGACCCGGTCAGATCATTATCAAACACCACCTAAGCCAACTTATCACAAAACACTATGTAGCTCAAATATTTGAATATAAACTCTAGAAATCACCTTCTATGATGAACATCAATTCTCTGGATAGGAAACTCTACAGTGAGTCATTTTTCCTAAATCAACAAATTGATATTCATTATTTGGTATGAAAGGTTTTGCAATGGAAATACAGAGGATTTTCTAACACCCGTAAAATTCAAGCAAATTTAAAACTTTTCAAAACATTTAAAACCAACAGTTATTACAAATTCGTTTTCAAAATAGTATAATATCAGAGTTTTTCCCAGAAACATAAACAGAAAATGAGGAGTTGTACGATCACGCATTCGCCTTGCCACGATCCTCTGATGTACTTGAAACAATAAACTGAAATTGTAAGCCCAAGGCTTAGTGAGTTCCTCCCAAAATATCGATACACTACACATAACACATATACAAATAACAACATGTACTGGGTCCACAGCTTTACAGACTGGATTACCCCTAGGCCTACAGTGTGAGTTTGGATTGCCTTCCGGGCCCACAACTCACATCTGGATTGCCACCGAGCCCACGGTATGAGTCTCCCTCAGCTCGTAACTGGAATGCTCCCGAGCCCACAATACGAGTCTAGCATGCCCCACTTGGCCCTCAACTCGTATCTGGAATACTCTCGGGTGTGTTGGTTACCGCACGGAGCGGTATCACCTCAACCCACTCCACATAATCTGTTGACGTATAACTGTTGGGTTTTGAGCATTCTAACACTCCTAAGGTGTACATGTAACCATAGAAACCTTGGATCCATGTTTTACTATGATACATGCAAAATTGATTTTCCAAGGTTCATAACCTATCTAGCATACATGGGGAACTTTTAAACATAAAAGTTAGTAAGAAAGACATACCTTTTAGATGCTTGGATTCCTTGAAAACCTTGTGAGCCTAGCACCTCAAGTGTGATGCCTCAAATGTCTCACACAACACCAAATACACTTGGAATAACCTTGACAGAAATAGAACACTTCTAAAATTGGCTATTCCCTCTTGTTGTCACTAGTGCCGATTTTGGTTGCTCACATATTCCTTTTATAGTGTGTCATAAGTAGGGTTACATCATGTAAACCCTAACTTGACATGGCTCTTCATTTCCATGATCCATGGGTTCAAAGACACCATGGAGCCTCCATGGGGCATCCTATGGGTTTTAGTCAACTTGATAATCCATGGAGGATTAGCCCACTATACAAGTATGGGTGATTTACACAATCAGTCCATATATTTAATTAATCTTCTTTTGATCACTTAATTAATTCCAAATTAATTCTTGATCAATACTAATTAAATAATATTATTAATATATTAAAACTTATAATATATTAATAAACCTTAAGTGTTATTTCTCTCATTTTAGTCTATCCAAATGCATGATGCCATGCAACCTAAATGGACCATGCTAATCGGGTCAAGTACATTCCAGAAATAGTTATGAACTCAGACACCTAATCCAACAGTCTCCTACTTGCATAAGTCTAATAACTATAACTACAAGAATGACTTCAGGAATCGATCAGCAATTGTAGCTCTTTTAAGGTCTCGCGGAACTGAGATGATGATGATGATATGCCATTTAAGATAAGCGATCATATAATCCTCTGTTCTAGATATCAGCCGGACAAATTCATGGAACAATGTCTTACTTATTGTCCAACAGTTTGTTTCTCGATTTCCAATTTGTTTGACATAAAACTTATTTGAACACATTAACTTAGTTCTGACCGGGCCCAGTACATGGGTCAACACAAAATCATCGAGGGGCCCAGATATCACTTCTAATCCAATAAGGAACAAATAGACTTCGACTCATATGCTTGTTCTACTATTTGTTGAATCATACACAAAGGCATGTTTTATAACATCAAATTACCAATGCGTTTACGTACAATCAATGTATAACCAACTCATAGGAAACAAGTTATATCTCTAGGTTTGAAGACTTATATGATATTACCATCTCACGATCACTCGAGATAAATTCCATGAAGTGATACCAGTGAGCGTGGGTTGAATCCAATAGTCAGAACTTATGAGCACTCATGAGTGTTGTAGCACCACTTTGTCCAACATTTTAGACCTCTACAAGCCAACCCATGACAGTCTTGATTCATATCTACTTCCAACATATGACCGACTATGGATGGTTTGAATAACTTAGTCATTCAGGAAGAGCGACTTAGTTATTCTGGAAGTCAAAACATGTAAAGTCAAACACAAGAATAATCGAATCCAATATGGTCTTAGAACTTATGAATATAAATAAAACATCTTTTATTTATCACCATATTAATTACCCATCATTTATTGGATACTGTTTCAAACTATCAACTTTATACTTGATTAAAATCAATAGTTGTCCCAAGCTCCAAGCATGTATACTATGTTTTTCTAAACACTAGTCATGCCACACACCAAGTATGCACACTATGTTTTTCCAAACATTAGTTATGTTATACACCAATTATGCACACTAAGTTTGTCTATGATCTTTACTCTGTGAAATAGATCGATTGAACATAATTCCAGTGATACTCATTTCACAACCCCAAATCCTTATCGCAAATGCAAGAATTCCAAATTCCTGCCATTTACCTAAATTTGTTAGATTCTAAACTTGTATGCATTGGTCCTCTTGTAATGATTATGTACAAAGTCATAAAGACTTGTCAACAGACATTACAAAGTATTCCAATGGAGATCAACTCCATGGAACCGAAGTCTCATATTCAAAGGTCATTAACTTTGAACATTCTTCTTGCATTAAGTTTCCTAATCTTACACAAATTTAATGAATAACTTCCACTTATGGGAACATTTCCATATTCCCCTTTTGACTATTACTCCTGAACAAGAGTTGCATCTTTTCAGAATATGTCAATATGGTCCTTCCAAAATTAACACTATACTTCCAACTGCCCCTAAGCAACCAATCTTTGGTAAACCTTAGATTGTCCTCAACAATTGCTTAATAAAATTAGTCATATCTAGTTCTAGTAATTTTTCCCTCTTAATGCTCAGGGGATTTGGAAAATTTTAGAACAAATGAATATTATAGCACATGCAATCGATCCTATATCCGAAGCATATGGGACACGATTTATAAAGACATGATACTAGACCAGTCTTTTGCTATAATATTTCTATTTCTATTTGCCAAGTTCTCATAATTCAGATTTGTAACGACCATAAAATTCGAGCCAAATTAAAACATTTTAATTCATTCAAAAACCATTAAGTCCATACATCTTGTTTTCAAAATAGTTTAAACATCAGAGTATTCCCCAGAACCATATCACATAAATCACAAAACATGAGGAGCGGTACGATCACGCCTTCGCCTTGCCACGATCTCCAGAAGTACCTGAAACAATACACTGAACTGTAAGCCCAAAATCTTAGTGAGTTACCCCCAAAATACCAACCACACATAAACATACTCATAACATATCACA
Source organism: Lactuca serriola (assembly GCF_051521515.1). Taxonomy (NCBI): domain Eukaryota; kingdom Viridiplantae; phylum Streptophyta; class Magnoliopsida; order Asterales; family Asteraceae; genus Lactuca; species Lactuca serriola. The sequence continues at coordinate 158,913,067 of NC_136416.1, read as the reverse complement.
AATAGAGCAACCATGCACATTGGGTCTACTGTGTGACTGGTCCGCCCACACCGGGCCTTTAGTCCACCTGGTCCACCCTCCGAGTCTAGCCATGTATATTGAGTCTACAGTGTGATTGGTCCGCCCGCATCGGGCCTTCAATCCACCTGGTCCACTCTCCGAGTCTACAGTATGACTAGTCCGCCCACACCGAGCCTTCAGTCGGTCTGATCCATTCTCTAAGCCTCGACACATCTGGTCCGCCCTCTTGGAGCCTTTAACCTATCCGGACCGCTCACTGGGCCTTCGGAATATCTGGTCCACCCTGGGTATGTTGGCCTACAGCAAAAAGCAGGCCCCGCCTCAACCCAACCCCTATCAAACAAACATGTGCACATTCAACAATTAACCACACAACAAATCATTAACCAGACAAACAGTCTAACCGATCACATAGCATATCAACATCCTAACCAGGATTCCGACCTAACCAGTCACTAGCATATCATTACCCGATATACCGGGTACCGACCTTAACCAGGTCACTAACATAGCATTACCCTAAATACCGGGTACTGACCTTAACCAGGTCACTAACATAATACCATCCTAAATACCAGGATGCAGATCTAGCAAAGCAATAACATAACAACAATACCCAGATTTCCATCTGAAAAAGGGCCGGCCTTGGTGCCGTATACCCTGTCGATATAGCGAGGATGACTCACCTGCAATTGTCGACTGAAGAGATAAGACAAAGCTGCTCCGTCCACCGACACGAACTTCACCACAGGACACTACCAAAGAACCAATTCCATAAATACCAGAATTACCAAAATACCCTTGGAAGTCAAACTGGTCAACTCTTGGTCAAAGTCAAAGTCCTACGATAAAGTCAACCTTCCTGGTTGACTTCTACTCGCCAAGTTACCCCGTTGACTCGCCGAGCTCCCACACCTAGAAAATTCTCATATCACAACTTAACTCGCCGAGTAGCCCCAAGAATCGCCGAGTCCAACGATCTCTGAGTCCCATCCTGTCCAACTCACCGAGTCGCCAGCCGACTCATTAATCCAAAGCTTTAACCCAAAAGAGATTGGGTTCTGCGACCAGACTCGCCGAGTCCAAGAACAGACTCGCCGAGTCCAAGGCAATCTTCAACATACTCGCCGAGTTGTTCTTCCAACTCGCGAAGCCCATGCACATGTTCATACAACTCGTCGAGTACACCCATGTGACTCGCCGAGTCTCTCTAGTTCTTAATCCATTCAGAGGCTTTTCAAGCCATGCAGGGGCTCCAATCCATAGATCCACCCTTCTACAATCTAACCCTCACATAAAGTTGCAAACTTTACGTGAAACCATGGAGATATAGGCCCAAAACACACTAGGCCTTGGGTTTTAGACAAAGGGGCTTCACTAACAACTCAATGATTGAAACTTTATGACATTATGGACCATCACAAGTCTAGATCTGAAGTAGCAACCTCAGATCTAAGCCTCTAACTTGAAATAGCTCTTAATCATACCAAAAATGCCCCAAATCTCAAATGATAATAGATCTAGATACAAAAGAGCCCGAGCAAAAGATTATTACCTCCAATATACGCTCTAACAGAAGTAGATCCCGGATCTACACCACTCCTTTGTAGCAAGCCTTTAATTCCCCAAGCTCTCTCTTACCAATTTCCTCTTCCAAGCTCCAATCTCCTCAATAATGAAGTCTCACACGAAGGTTAGGGTTTCTAGAACTCTCAGGGGGATTAGGAGGCTGGGAGAAGGACATAAAGTCCTTTAAATAGGGTGCAAACCCTAAGATTAGAGTTTTCTCATTCCAGCACCAACTCGTCGAGTCCAGCTTCCGACTCGGCGAGTTGGGCACTTAATTCACGACCCAAACCCGCTCCGACTCGGTGAGTAAGCGTACCTACTCGTCGAGTCCCTTCTTCGAAATTACCTCTAACCCTTAAATCATACTTCTGAAATTCGAGATGTTACAAGATTATGAAAAGGGGTGTCGTAATCATAATCGAATTTTAGAACGCAAATAATGGACCCATATATAGAATTTCCTTATGTTGAGCCATTCGAACATAAAATTCATATATATATATATATATATATATATATATATATATATATATATATATATATATATCATTGACTAAAGATGATTAAAACCTCAATCTAAGCTTTTAGAATTGAAATGAAGTATAATTTTCTCTCCCTTAATTATACCAAAACAACTTTTTCTCAATTGAAACCTTTTGTTTTCTATAATTAACATTGCTAACTTGCAACACTTATTATAATTATCATGCTCCCACTTGCATGATGATTATTAGCATAACACTTATGCTCCCACTAGCTTTGACATGTACTCAGAAATCAGCTGGACTTCTAGAAATCAAAACTCTATTGACCTTCTTACCAAAGTTCATATTTCTGATACAAGATTCTTTGATAAAACTTTATCAAAATCATAGACCTTTCCTTAGATAACACACACGTGTGTCTAAACAATTTCAAAACTATGAAAAGGGATGCCGTAATCATAGTCTCAATTGTTTAGACCTTTGCCATTTCTCGCAAGTCCATGTTAGTGTGTCGGTTAACCACATACGTTCCACTAACAACTTTGAGAATGCAAATATCACAATTGCTATCTAGTTAAAATCTACTTAGTGAAAGCGTTTCCTCACCATCATTTTCATTAATCGAAGATAAACCTTATGACACTTAGATTTTCTGGTGTATGTGTTCCTATCCATGTGAATTTATCAAAACCATAATCACAAGACAAGGTTGGTGACAAATCCAAACTCTTATGGATTGAACTTGTGCAGTCTTAACTTCTTGCCACCTGGCAACTCAAGGGCCTGCCATTGCTTCCAAATTGTTATGCAACCAATTGAGAACTCTCAGAACTCATATACAAAGCCAACTTTAACTGGAATGGGCACAAAAATAGGAATATGTCAACACTATAGGTTATAAACCTCAAGTCGTGTGCTACTAATAAACTATAGGTTTTTCTTTTGATTAGATCTAGAAGCTTTTTCAAGATCTTTAAGACTTCCATTGCCCTCTTGACATATAAGACTCACTTGCCAAATATTCAAGAGATAGTGCGGATTCTTTATCAAGACAAACACTTCACACAATTGGCCTTAAGTTGGTCTCTGTTTTATCCAAAACATCACAACTTACCTATTTCAAAGGTACAAGAGTAGGACACACTTTATTCTTACATTTGACTAGTGTTATAAAACTTTCTTTAAGATATGTCACTCAAGTTACAATCTTGGAGTATGACTCTAAGAATTGTTTTGGAACGAAGTATGACTCACCTTCTTGATTTAACTACTTCAACAATTCATGATTCCTCTTCTTAGCCATAAGAATGCACTAAGATGTCCTTAGAGAATCAATTGTGATATGGTTTCTTAATCATTAAGATGATCACTAAACATGATACTAAAGTACTCTCCAATCTTTTCAGATTTGAAAAACTTTTATCCTTCTACCTAATTTGATTCTTCTCATTCGCCCTGCAAAACATTGAAAATTTTCCAATGTTTCAGAATTATACTTAAACTGGTAAGTATAACCATATTTACTAAACTTTAATAAATCATGACGAATAATCATATCAATCTTTTGTGGTGGACTTGACCAGTGTACAAGAATGTGTACTCGATCCCTTAGTCCTTCACTTGACTCACATATAAATGTGAACAATGAATTAGTCTTAATTTTCCAAAGCTGAAAGTTCTCATTCATCATACTATACAACTTGCATGATTCAAAGTTTCGGTCCAATTGAAACCTTGGGTGATGAGAATCTTTCCTTATTTGATAAATTTATACACTACCACAAATGAAAGAATCAAATTCACATTTCCATTATTGCTAGAAACATATAAACATCAATTTTCCATAAAAGCCTTTGCAAGGAGATATAAACTAAAATAAAATCAAAATTTTATTTATTTATAAAATGTGGAAAAAAACTTTTTCTTTACAATGCAAATTTAAATGAAAACTATGCTATTACATATTTCCTAGCAATCTATCATAACTCTCTAAGTAGTTGCTCAAGAATCCGATCTTCGAACCATGTGATTGAAATCCATCATCGCGATCAGATTCAACATACTCTTTTCTCTAAGTTTCCTTCCCTTTTCTTGATTTTTCCAAACACCAAAATGTAACCGAGTTACATTTTGTATTAATAATCATCAATAAGGAACTTAACATAGTTAGATAGTGGACTTACCTGAAGTAGAATCAAACTTTTTGACTAGACCTTCTCTCAGATCTTTTAGGTAGTTCGGGCAGCTTTGCAACCAATGCTCCTTCATTTTTTGCAATATAACCATATGGACCCTTTGGGAATGGTACACAGGACTATCTCAGACTTAGCCTTTCTCTTTACCATTTGGTCAACCGATTTGACAATGGCCGATCCCTTTCCATTGGGAAGAGAAAGCTTTCTGGATTTCCAATGTCACCAATTGTCAATGTCCATGGTAGTTTGGGAAGTTGATCTACTAATCAAATTTGCTTTACCAGAGCTCTAAATCATTGATGATTCAACAACACCAAGAAAATAGATAAGATCATTAAGGGTCATGCCATAGTCTGTTACATAGTAGTCCCAAAGAAACTCACTATGTGACTTAGAAAGTGATTGAACAACCAACTTTCTCAAGACTTTGACACCCAACTCTCCCGGCTAGTCAATATGTGACTTCATCTCCAAGATGTGATCACACATAGACCTTGCTTGCCAATAGGGCTTGAGTGACCTTGAACTTGTGGGATAGGGAGAATAATTGGAGGAGGTGGAGGAATTGAAGTATGATTTCCATGAACCAGTCACGGGACATCATCTTCATTAGGAAGGCTTGTTTCAAGAGTTTTGGGAAGATCATAATTGTCTGAACCAGACATCTTTTGGGAGATATTCAAGATAGTTGATTTAAAGTCCTTAATATAACACCCAATATGAAATATTAAGGCTAGGACCCAACAAAATATTTTATAACTTGGAAGAGGGATGCTGTAATCCAAGCTATAGAATATTTGAAGGTAGGCGAATGACGATTCACCAATTTCCACCATGAAAAACGAAATAAATTATTAGGTTTTAATTGGATTTGAAACTCCTAGATCTTTTGAGATTCATTGAACTTTCAATGGCATGTTTCAATCTCGAGTGTGCCCTTCAGGTTTTGTGACTGGGATGCCGATGATCACAAAACAAGGTGTGAAGTAACCATGCAAATTACTTGGTACCCTTAATGTATTACCCCTCAATTGATGTCCCGGTTAATCACATGCGCTCCATTGATACTATGATAAACATTAAGTTACCCTTTGCCTACCTTGTTAAGTCCAACTGGTGTGCCAATTAACCACATGCGCTCCACTAACCGGCTTAAGCAAAGTGCAAAGTGTAATTTCAGGGGTTAGCACCTTATTCACATTTTCCTAAAGTAACTAAGATTGAGAATTTATAAAAACATTTAGTTACTTTGTATTCATTATTAATATTTCTAATGAAGGGAGAATTCTAGTCCTTGTCCTATCCGTTTGGCTAACGACCCTCCACCGATCAAGGAAGCTGTGGGTGAGAGTGGACACTCGTTAAGCTGCCATTTTATTGGTAGCAACCTTATACCCCCCTTATAGACCGACTTCGTGAATGAGGCCTACTAACGGTAAAACGACTTGTTCTTATACATATATAATTATTATTAACTTATAATATTATAAAGTATAAGGGTTGAATTTTAACTTTTAAAATTCTAGGGGTTGGAACTAAAGTTTTTAAAGAGACTTTACATGTTCCAAAACTTGAGGGCATGTTTTGTAGCTTTCAAAACTTTTCATCTTTCATAAATTATGAGTTAAATGGTTTATTAAAATAAGAGACTTTTCATTTTATGTAACCTGTGTGTTTCTTTAATGGACTTTAAAAGAATGACTTTTGGTAATCCATAACTTGAGGACAAATTATGGATTCCATTAAAACACATAATGATCAAGAATTAAACTAACAAGCAAGTTACAAATAATTCATTTGATCTTCTAAACTCATAAGTTCTTGAACATGCATATCAACAATTTCAAGAATCATAAAATTAACCATATAAAACTTGAAATTTTGATAATAGCTATTGAAAATGGATTAACATAACCATTACACCATCTAAAACAAACTATATAAGACCAAAACAGTTTAAGGTAATGTTTCTAGTCCATTTCCAGCAGCAAGAGTCGAAAAACTGCACTCTGACAAGCCAACTCGCCGAGTGCATGAACTGACTCGTTGAGTTGGTTGAATATAGGCATGGAATAGTCGAGTCCCCCCATGGACTCGACGAGTCCACTGTCCAGACAACCAATTTTTTGAGTTTTTCAGCAAGTTTGCATCAAATATCAAGAAAACAAGCCTAGGCTTTGATACCACTATTGGGTTTTGAGCATTCTAACACTCCTAAGGTGTACATGCAACCCTAGAAACCTTGGATATATGTTTTACTATGATACATGAAAAATTGATTTTCCAAGGTTTATAACCTATCTAGCATACATGGGGAACTTTTAAACATAAAAGTTAGTAAGAAAGACATACCTTTTAGATGCTTGGATTCCTTAAAAACCTTGTGAGCCTAGCACCTCAAGTGTGATGCGTCAAATGTCCCACACAACACCAAATACACTTGGAATAACCTTGAGAGAAATAGAACACTTCTAAAATCGGATATGCCCTCTTGTTCTTACTAGTGCCATTTTGGTTGCTCACATATTCCTTTTATAGTGTGTCATAAGTAGGGTTACACCATGTAAACCCTAACTTGACATGGCTCTTCATTTCCATTATCCATGGGTTCAAAGACACCATGGAGCCTCCCTGGGGCATCCTATGGGTTTTAGCCCAACTTGATAATCCATGGAGCATTAGCCCAATATACAAGTATGAGTGATTTACACAATCAACCCATATATTTAATTAGTCTTCTTTTGATCACTTAATTAATCCCAAATTAATTCATTATCAATACTAATTAAATAATATTATTAATATATTAGAACTTATAATATATTAATAAACTATAAGTGTTATTTCTCTCATTTTAGTCTATCCAAATGCATGATGCCATACAACCCAAATGGACCATGCTAATCGGGTCAAGTATATTCCATAAATAGTTATGAACTTAGACACCTAATCCAACAATAACACAACTAATGCACATTCAGATAATCACATAATAACACAGGTAGTCCTACATATCTACCTAACTGGCATAACAACTAGTATGTAATACTAATTCATACTCAACTTACTACCAACTGCTAGGATATCATATCCAATGGGCCGACCTTGGTGCCTTAGACCCCTTAGTATAGTGAGGATAACTCACCTCACACTATCGACTCGAAGATAAACTCAAGCTCTTGGATTGCTTATACAATTCCACCACCTAAATGCACCATAGAACCATGCTTGTAAATTTCCAATTTCCTAAAATGTCCTAGAAGTCTAATAGTCAACCCTTGGTCAAAGTTAAAATCAACTGTCAAAGTCAACAGTCCATGTTGACCTCAACTCGTCGAGTACAACGAGCTACTGTCACTTGATCGACTCGTCGAGTTCCTAGTTTCAGTGACCGCAAACTCCTTGGCCAACTCGGCGAGTTTCCCCTTTTCAACTCGACGGGTCCATACGTGACCAAAGGTTGGGAAACCCTAGCCGACTCGCCGAGTCATTCGACTAACTTGTGACAACCCAAGTTTATTCCGTTACATTACCCCGTTACCGTTAACGAAATATTCCATTTTATAAAAGTTTCGTTAATTAGAGGTCGCCAAATAAATAAATGTTTTATATATTTATATGTTATGTCGTTAACGTCGTGATAAGATAAATAAAAACACGTAATATACATTTCCATATTAATTTTGGAAAAAGGTTAAATTTTATTACGACCACTAAATCGGGTGCGACCAAAAGCCCCGTTTAACGGCAGTATTGGGTAGATTGCCACTGAGCTTCAACTCCAACCCCTATATAAGGGAGAGTAAACTCCATTTCAACCTTTTTCACCCTCTCTCTATACTCTCTCTCATAAAACCCGATTTCGTCCCGAAAACCGTAAGTTTCCGCCTCCAGATCGTAAGTTCTTGTACCCTAGCTTGTTTTACAACCTATTTCATGTCATTATAGCACAAAAATCGACCATTTAAGTTGTTAAAAAGGAGTTTACGGCCTAAGAGCCTCCTTAGGCCGTAAACCCCTAAAAAGAGGCCAAAATGACCCAAATTTGTCCCTAAAAGCTTGGAAACTAATTGGGGATTTAGCCTAGGAGTGTTTGCACCTTAAAACAATCAATTTTGGGGCATAAAAGAGGGTTTACAGCCCAAGCACATGCTTAGGCTGTAAACACCCTCTAAACTTGTAAAATCAAGTTCCAAACACTCCCAAACCACCCTTAGGCTTAAGACAAAAATTAGGGACATGCTATTTCGGGTTTAGAACAATTAAACACATAGATTTGAGGGGTGAAATGGAGTTTACGGCCCAAGCATATACTTAGGCCGTAAACGCCTCCAAACCATGTCAAATGGTAGTTTTAATCCCCCCAAATGGCCTTATGCTTCATTATAAATCACTATGATTGTAATAAGGGCTTAAAACTTCAATAAAATCAAGGTATAGGAGTTCACGGCCGTGAACTCCCATAGGGGTGGTTCATGGGCCGTAAACTCCCATTTGGTCCCTTTAAAAGCCTTAAATCCATTCATACCATTTAGATTTGGACCTAGAAAAATTCCACGATCGAGATAAATCCCATAAACATCCTAGAACCCCCTCACCATGAGTTTACGGCCGTAAACTCATGGGGAGTTGTCCTAGGGCCGTAAACACTATATGGAGAGTTTACTCTTGGAGAGTAAACTCCATTCCTAAGCCATTCACACCCTTAAATGTTATCCGGGACACCCCAAACACTTAACCAAAGTGTTTTCCGCTCCTTAGAGTGCGTATACTTGTTTAATTAGTATTAAATGTACTAATTGTATGTGAACATATGTTATCATATGTTAAATAGGTCACTAAGTGTGTCCAAGTCTTTACTTGACACCGAGCACCCAACCGGCACCTTCGTCGGATCCACTTACACCAGGTGAGTTCATACCCCTGAATGAACCTTTTTAATGTTTTTACATGTTTTATAGGGGGGGGGATACAAGTTAAACATGCCAGTTATCATATCTATCACATGTGCTTGATAACCCGCATGCACAAGGATTTACCACACTGTAAACTGTTTCACCAAGTAGGATACTATAAATGGTTTTCCAAAAAGGTTTTCACTTGTTCAAAACTCTTACTTATACTGTTTTATCAAAGTTCATTTTAAACTGGTCTATGAAAAGTTTCCAAAGAATTTCTAAAGGTTTTCAAACTTATTTTACCAAAGAACACCAAGTTGTGATTTTCTCAAGTATAAAGGTTTTCTTCCATGTTTTGATACTCCCTCTTCGTTTAAACTCCTACTTGATAACGCTTTCACTTCGTGATACGTTTATACTTGTTATTGCCTCTATTTCGCTTATACTTGTAGTCGCTTATGCCTATTAGACGCTCTTACTTCACTTGTTGTCGCTTCTACTTCGTGATACACTTATATTTGGTAATGCTTATACTTCACGATTCGGTTATTCCACACTGTACGTTTATACATCACGATTCGGTTATTCCACACTGTACGTTTATACATCACGATACGCTTATACTTCACAATACGTTTCCACTTGCTACACACTCAGACGTAGTTAGGTGTATGCCTATGCTTGTATAGGTGCATATAAATAATGATTGAAGGACTTAGGAAGGCTTGTCCGCCCTATTTCCTTTTCTTCGTTGAGATGTGGTCTGGTGGGATCGGATGGCCGTCCGAAGGTCGTTTGATTCATCAGTTATATATTATGTATGCAAGCATAGACATATAGGTTTACATTAGTCAGTTCAGTTATGAGTCTCTACCTCTAGTTCAACACTTATATTGGAAACCCACTACCCACTATTTGGGATGCATCTTCGGGACACGGCCTTCTCCGTCGTCTAGTTGGTAACCAGAGTCTCCTGTAGGGAGAGCGGACATTGTGTGTATAGATCTATACGAGATTGACACCCCCGCACCCTGACTGCTAGCTATAGTCCACGGCCTACCAAGCCAAGGGGTGATAAATGTCATATTTTATATAGACGCTTGCAGGGCGTCAGGTACTCTAGTGTCGGTTAGTATGGTTACGAGTATCCCAGGTTACCTTATAATTCATGGCCTTAAGGTAACAATATTTTACATTGTATGCTGGAAACCCACTCTCAGAGTCACACTGTTTTTAGACCTTGCTAGCTGTATCTTTCAATTGATACTGTCTGGGGTCTGTATTCTCTGTTTTTAGACCTTACTAGCTGTATCTTTCAATTGATACTGTCTGGGGTCTGTATTCTCTGTTATTAGACCTTACTAGCTGTATCTTTCATTTGATACTGTCTGGGGTCTGTATTCTCTGTTTAGACCTTGCCAGTTGTACCTTTCATTTGGTACTGTCTGGGGTCAGTGTCTCCCTTTGTTAGACTGAGCCAGGCGTGTCGTTCGTCCAATACTTTCCTGGAGTCTATGATTCCTTTTGCCTTAGTCAGCAGTCTTCACTACTGAGGCACATGTTATTTCCTTGAGTTCTCTTGCTTTCTTTAATAATCAAATTCTGTATTTTGATAATGATAGCGATTAAGGGAAAACTACTTTTTACCACATAACTTCGTCCAGTCTTGGTAGAAGACTGCTTTTATTAAAGAAAATATAGGATTTTCTGGAAAGGACTCTAACTTAATGGATACTCTAAAACTACCACTTTTATTAAAGTTATTTGAATGAAATGACACTAAATACTTATCAACTCACCAGCATTTGTAAAAATGTTGATACTCGCTTTTCAAATAACTTGTATTCTCAGGTCAGCATTAGACAGGTACATCCTCGGAGCTTCTGACGAAGACAGTGTAGTACCAAGCTGCACCTATATATTTACTTGTATTACTTTGATGTATTGTAATGTAAAACTATTACTATTAATGCAATGGTTGTTGTACTTTGATTACTATAATGCATGTGTTGTGATACTTGACATGACGTCATCCACCCCAGAACGTTTCCGCCGTTCCGGTTTTGGGGTGTGACATAACTCGCCGAGCCCAAGGCTATATTGGACTCACCGAGTCGTTCATCCGACTCGCCGATTCCATTCAATCCTTCATCCTTACAGAGGCTTTGTTGTAATATCTAAAAATTTGATAATTCAAATTTTTTTTAAAATTTTCCGTCCAGGAGCACTAAGGACCGCTAATGACCACCAAGCCCGAATTTAACCGATATTGATCAATTTCCACCAAACACTCCTAATCGTAATCGGTTGCAGACTGTGAAACGGTGAATCTTTGATAATTGGCCGTCAAGATCGATTTCTACAACACTGTTTCTAACATTTTAAACTAATTAACAAGCTTTATGGTAATTTTTTTACAAAATCATATTTTTATATTCATATGTCTATATTAAATATTTATATATTTTTGTCTTTGATTGATATTTATGGAGTGCGCGACCACAAAAAATATTTGAAAAAGCTTTTCTTAGTGGTTGTTTATAGAATTGTTTTTGTTGATGATTTAACAATTTTTTGACACCAAAAAACTATATGAAAAAACTCTTCTATTGTAAATGCTCAATGATGTATTTCGCTCGTTTGTTTGTATAGCTCCGTTCCCGAGTTCAACTTAACGAGAGAAAGGAAAGGAAATTGGTGGAAATGAAAAGAAAATAAGTGAAATTGGTGTTCCCGAATTTCATTAAAGGAGGGAAGTGGAGGGAAATGTGAGGATCACTTTCCCTCCTAACTTTCCTTCCGATTTGGGAGGATTTGGAAAGAAAGAACAAAATGATTCATTTTCCTTCCACTTTTCTCCAACTCGGGAACACAAAAGAAAATTTTGTTTTCCTTTCCTTTCTCTTCTTATCTCTCGGGACTTTCTTTTCTTTTCTCTTCTTTTCTTTTGTTAAACTCGAGAATATGGGTACTCTTTTTATTAATAAAATTTGGATACGTTAAGAAATACATTTTGCATCAAAAAGGGCATCCAGGTATTGTGAAACAAGTGATAGTTTTCATATATACGAAAAATGGTTGGTTATTTTAAGAGTAAATTATTGAATTCATCTATTTAGTTTGGTTAAAATTATGCATTTCGTCCTTATACATTTTTTTTTGCACTCGGACGTCCTTGTAGTATGATTTTGTTGTATTTTTAGTCTTTCTCCCTATATGACTATAATACCTTTATGAATTTCTTTTTCAGTTATTTATTTTTATTATTATTTATAAATCACAAAGAGTTCATTGGCCCCACCCACCTCCCACCACAACCGACAACTTGGCTGTTTCTCCACCAGTTTTGCTACAACGTCGTCGATCATACTTATTGGTTTTGCTCCACCGCCAACAGAAAGCTCCCTATCCCTTCATCTTCTTTAATTAGGTTTGCTCCACCTCTACCTCCTTCGTTTCCTCCGTCGGAAACCATTGGACCTTAACCAACCATCCCCGAAACAACTATATCGCCTCTAGTTCTACAATCTGTCTCCATGTCCCTTCCCCTAAAAAACGATGTCACCATTCTTTACTCCACCATGCCCTCTCTCTTTGATGGTATCCTTTCATCTAGCCAGAAAACATCGCAGCCACCACTCTCTACTCTGCTGGTTTTGACTATTGCTTTGAATTCCACCTATCTCTACACCTTCTCCTAGCATAACCCCCATTGAAAAAACCATTTTTCTATCTCACTAACGTCATTCTATACTTTGTCATTCATGACCTATATACCATATTTGGATTTAGAGAATAGATTGTTTGAGGCTTTCAATCAATGTACGTTTGTTTAGGGATTTGAAGAATAGAGGGTTGGGGGATTTTGAGAACATGTAGGTTTTGTTGGTGTCTGTTTTTTTTTTTGAACGGAAAAAGATTCAATAAAACTAGCAAAAAGCTAGAAAAAAAAGAACAATTACAAAATAGAATCCATAGGGTTTTGCAACCATCTTCCCCAATTAATTGAGGTCCTACGTATATTACTACACCAAAAAAACGACTGAGAAACAATGGAATCAAACAAGGTAGATTTCTTTTGGCTATGTATGCCAAACAACAAATCATTCCGAAAACACCAAATATACCACCAAGTCACCAAAAAAACACATTCTATGACCTCCTTAGCATGCTTCCTTATTCGTAAAGCATCAAACCAGGACAACCATTCCGTATAGGACATAAGAATCGGGATCGGGATATCCCACCACCTTAACACCTGAGAGATCAAATTCGAGGCTATGTGACAAGAGAAAAGAATATGATTGGTGGTGATGGTAATTCATGACAACGGTAGTGGTAGTTGGTGACATGGTGGCTGATGACAACGTTTGGTTGATTGCAATAGCGGTGGTCTATGGCAGTGGTGTTGCTTGTGGGTGTGTGATGATAATTTAGAGTTATTACATTAATTTATGTTTAATTAATAATAAAAAAAATTGAAAAAGAAAATATAAAGGGTAATATAGTATTTTTACGACTTTTAGGGACTATAAACGCAATAAAATTATAGTATAAAGATAGTCCGAGTGCAAAAAACCGTTAGAAACAAACATGCAATTTTAATCAAACTAGGAGAACGATTTTAATAATTTACTCTTAATTTAATAAAGAAAAAATTGCAAAAATGGTCTCTGTGGTATGCTTTTTTTTGGGGTTTTAGTCTAAACCACGACTTTTTTGGATTGGTAGTCCTTTTGGCCTAGTTTGACTGTGGTTTTGGTCCCTCGAAAAACTGAAAAGACTAAAATGCCCTTATTTTATATTTTTTCTATTTAATTTAATGTTTTATTATTAATAAACATTGGGCCCCACCCACCCCCTCCCCCCTCTCTCTCTCTCTCTCTCCCTCTCTTTCTCTCTCTCTCTGATCGTCTTCTTCCTTAAGAACAAATCCAAAAAGTTGGAGTGTGTGTTGTTTATGAAAAAACCAAGAAATAAGGAGTAACTATTCCTCTTCGTCTTCTTCCTCAAGAACGAAGGTACTTTTCCGTCATTTTCGTCGGGGGTTCTCACCGATTCCGGTGTTTTTTCGGGGTACTATCGGGATCGGATACTAAGCTATCTTCCTCCTTCAATTGATGTGGATGAAGATGTATGTAGCGTGTTCTCTTCTCTCAATATCTCCCCCACCACTCACATCCACAGCTCGAATCTCCTCCTCGAGAATCTCCACTACGAATTTCACTGTTTTGGATCTCAGATCGACATCGGTGAGGGGAGAACGAAGGCGTTCAGTGGTGGCTACGAATTGCCAGCAGCGGTGGGTGGGGGGAATCACAGAGTGCATGTGGCGCTGGTGATTGGGTCAAGGACGATGAAATCACAAGTAACAGGTGGAATAATATCGATATGAATCATTTGTTCTTCAAATCATTTCTGAAACAAAAAAAATCGATTCTGGAAATTAATTTGTGTATACGAGTTCATCCCCGAAATCGAAAAACAAAAAATGAAAGCATAGTAAACACAATCAGCTCTTCACAATAATATACTGTCACACCCCGGCCGTCGGCGGAAACACCGGGTAGTGTAACGTCATTTTTTGTATCACAGTTATATAACATACATTGAACAATACTAAAAAAAATACATACCGTTATTGATGATTGAAAGTTACATTATTGTTTTCCTAGTATTTATTACATAATATCCGACTATGGCATACTTCTTAATAAACAGAAAGATAATAGTAAAACTTCTCCTGTTCAAATACCTACCAACTTTTCAAGTTCCTGAAAACACATGCATTTTAAAAATACGTCAACATAAAGTTGGTGAGTCCACAAGTTTTGACTCCATAAAATAATACATTTTCACACATTCAAAAGTATAGTTTTGAAAGTATGATTTTGACTCTCCAACATTTAGTATGTATATTAGGTATAATAGTATACTTATCAATTAAGTGTTATACCTAAACATTTCTTAATCTTAAGGTATAAGTAGGGGAAAACTTATACTTAACATTAATACTTGTATACGACAAGGTATAATGTTTCTAACAATTTGCTACCATGAACCTGTAACCGCTGCTATGACATAATACCTCTGATAGAACACACTCATGATTTACCATGAGAAACAAACACACTCATGATTTACCATGAGAAACAACACCGTACGCTTCATCGACGCCGGAATAATAACAAATAAAAGGATAGTTCATCACTTGCTTTTGGTTGACTGTAGCTAACAGTCACAAGTGGGGTGGTCAACCCGTATACTAATTATACACGACTTCCTCGCTCACACATGATTAACGGTTACAGTTCAGAGGATTTCCGCTAAGATCCCCAATCTTAGTTGATGAATACAATTACTCATGTAGACTTTGACGGCTTCCTATAGCTCTAACAACAAAAGCATCTTTATGTCTAAAACCCTAAGTTACTAGACTATGCTTTTAAACATTACTCCTAACTTCATAATATTTAGGCAGTATAACAACTATATCTTGAAGTAAAATCAGGTTTTATCTTGACCTAAAACCAATAATAACAACATATAACGTTTCTAGTTTTATCTTGACATAAAACTATCAATAACAATACCAAGTTTTATCTTGACATAAAACTAACAATAACAACATATAACATATCCAGTTTTATCTTGACATAAAACTAACAATAACAACATATAACATATCCAGTTTTATCTTGACATAAAACTAACAATAACAACATATAACATATCCAGTTTAATCTTGACATAAAACTATTAATAGCAACATACTATATAACTTAACATTTAGAACTTTCGAATATAACTTCGGTATAATATCGCACACAACATATATATAGAATCCTAAGTATAACTCTACATTAGTAAATTAACATACTGATAAGTTAATAATAGTTGTATGTATTCAAAATGTTATATTTAGAACAATCATATACCAGTTATCATAACTATATACTATCATATAGACATAATAATAACATATATATAATAACTAGCATGCGTTTTCCCCCGAAATATTAGAAAGTGGGGCCGTGAAACTCACCCTAGTAGCGTGATTTTATGTTATCTAAGCAAAACGGTCAGCGTGCGAGGTCGTCGAGGCTCGGGATGCAAGATGGCTTCAGCAAGGGAGAGAAAGAGAAGAAGTTTAGGTATAAGAATGGCTAAAGTCGGACCTGCTATTTATAGTAAGGTTTTTAGAAACTTACGTCGTGAGTTTCATAAGGCTCACGTCGTGAGTCTTTCATGTTCACCCCGTAGACTTGCCATTTGCTTCCCTAGCTTCGGAAGGTGGCCATGTGACTCCTTACGTCGTGAAAAACTCCTTGTTCACGTCGTGAGTTTGGATTTTATCCCCTCGCAGCCTCGTCACACCTTCTAGATCCGAAATGTGGCGGTTTGAGTCCTCACCTCGTGAACATTTATGTTCACCTCGTGAGTTCAGTCAAAATTAGGGTTTCTGACAACGATATCTTGGAAGGCCATAACTTTTGCATACGAACTCTGTTTTTGACGTTCTTTATATGCACGCGTAGGTATTTACGAGTACTACAACTCTCTTTTAGACTTAAATAGCTAATTCTAAGTATATTTTAAATTCCTCTTATTATAGAGATTTATAGTGTTCGGTTTATCATAACTTCTTCATGCGAAGTCAGATTCAGACGTTCTCTATATTTTTGGAATCGTATGGGCGTATACTTTGAGTTGTATCATAAAGAAAGTTCATATTTGTATTATAATTTATCATGAAATACATAGTACATTTATCCCATTACATGATTAGCATAACCACATGTGATTGTTATTGACCTATTTTGGCTAGTGTTACATATACCGACAACCTAACCCAATCAACTGGATTTCTTAGTGGTCATAAGATCAGCAGGCTTGTTCTTCTTCTTTCCGTTTGGGGACGACGAAGATGATTTTTGCTCTCCTCCTCCAATCCTAGGGTAGTATCTCTTAATCACATTCTCCTTTACAAATTTATTGTAGATGAAAGCAACTCCTGCGAACTGTGGCAACACCAGCCACGCCACCGCTATCAATTTCACATCATACCATATCGGTATCTGCTAACCATTAGTTTCTATAAATCACACGATGATCAAATCTTGAAATTAAATGGTTGTGTTTTATTCCAGTAGTCACCATTCAAGGACAGATACAAGAAGCATCTCCACGAGAGTAAGGAATGAGTATAAGATCCAGTAAAAAAGCCATTGCTGATCATCTTCTTTTGAAGAAGATGAGGGTAGGGTTTTTTTTTACTCTTCATTATTGAAGAGAGAGATAGAGAGAGACGAGAGAGAGAGAGAGAGGCGATCTGCGATCATAAAGAAATAAGAAAGAAAAGAAATCGATCTGTTGCAAGAGAAAAAGGGGTTGCGATTTAGAGAGAGAGAGAGAGAGAGAGAGAGAGAGAGAGAGAGAGAGAGAGAGAGAGAGAGAGAAAAGGTGGGCCCTTCTTATTTTTTTAATTATTAAAATAAATAAATTAGTATTAGATTTAAGAATAAATGAAAGAAAAATGAAAAATAAATACCCCAAGGGTATTACAGTCATTTCACTATTCAGAGGGACCAAAAACACAGCAAAACTAGCTCAAAAGGATTATGAAACCAAAAAAGTCGGGATTTGGACTAAAACAAAAAAAACATGCATACTGCGTGGACATTTTTGCAATTTTGTCTTTAGTAAATACTCGTATGAAATAACGTACCTTTTGTGACTTTTTCTTCAGTAAAATTATGTACAACATTTATTGTATAAGAATTAAGAAAAATATATGGAACATGTACTAAGTTCATTATTGTTGTTCTTATGTACATGTTCGACGCTTCCAAAATAACACGCAGTCATGTTTTGTTTTAAATTAAGCTTGAATTTCCAATGTTAAGAGATGGCTGTTAGGGACCTATCACTCTGATATGACATTTTTTTGTTCCAAAAGATCAATAACTTATATTATTTATTTATTCAAATTATAATAGACGACGAATAAAATAATCATCAAAAATCTCATGAAAGATATCCCTTTCCAAGTATCCTTTTCTGTCAAATAGGCAAGGATGTAACACATTGTTGATTGAGAAAAAAATAATAATTTCAAGGTATTATCAAACTTTTTAAATTAATCTACTGATATTTTTGGACTAAAACATGAATCATCGTAACCGGAATCATTATTTCGTTAGGTGGCACCACTTAAATACCACTTTATGCAGGTAGATTTTATATTATTGTTATTAGCTTATGTAACAATGTTTAGTTTTGGCTAATTTTATATGTATTCCAATTGTTTGTCTCCTGTGTGAGTAAATGTATATCAATACGATTTGACTATATATATATATATATATATATATATATATATATATATATATATATATATATATATATATATATATATATATATATATATATATATGTGTGTGTGTGTGTGTGTGTGTGTGTGTTTGTGTTTGTTTAATAGTTTGGGATAAAATTTGTAAACATACAACCTACAAGAGAAAGCACGCATCTTCATAGAACAAGTCATGGCTTTTGGATTTGCATCTTGGGTTCTTTTCTTTCATCTTCTTCTTGTTCAGGTAGTTCCTCTTTTTCTTACTTTGTCACACACATAATTGTTATTAAGGTCAAATCTAACTTATTTTACAACTTCGATTTGCAACAGCATGTGATAGGAGATAGCGCTACAGAAGCTAATGTCTTAATACTCAATAAAATGGAGGATGTCACCAAATATCTCCATCATCATGACCATACGCATCAAGATCATGGTCATGGTCTTGATCATCAACATTCATCATCGTCGTCACCATCTACAAATCATAAAGACCCTCAATTAATGGTTTTCTTCATGATAAATGACTTAAAAGTAGGCGAAGTGATGCCTATTTACTTCCCAAACAGACACCTTTCCCCATCTCAAATCCTTTCTAAAGCCGAAGCCGATAACATCCCTTTTTCTCTTGAAGAATTCCCAAACCTCCTTCACTTGTTCTCAATCTCACATGGCTCTCCACAAGCCATAGCCATGGAAAACACCCTCAAAGAATGTGAGGTCAAGCCCATTAACGGTGAGACCAAGTTTTGTGCAACCTCATTAGAATCGGTCTACGACTTCACAAGGGAAATCTTTGGATTCGACACTCGTGTCAAAACTTTGGCAACAACCCACCTTAAACACTCATCAGTTGGACTTTTGCAAAACTATAAAGTGGTTGAAATCTCACAAAACATACCATCTCCAAAGTTAGTAGCTTGTCACACCATGCCATACCCATATGCAGTGTTTTATTGCCATAGCCAAGAGAGCGAGAACAAGGTGCTTATGGTTTCATTAGAAGGTGAAGATGGTGATATGGTTGAGGCACTGAGTGTTTGCCACATGGATACGTCTCAGTGGAGTCGTAAGCATCCATCCTTTAGCGTGCTTGGTGTCGAGCCAGGAACTTCCTCTGTTTGTCACTTCTTTCCTAGCGATAACTTTGTCTTCATACCTTTTTCTGCAACCATGTAAGCAGTATGGTTAGATACGTACACAAAACAAAAGAAGGAATTAATTTTACTGCCTTTGTTTGTGACGTTAAATAAAATTCATCTAAAGAGACGCCATGTTTGGTTATGTTTAATATTCATTCCCTTCACAATAATATCGATGTTTTGTGGTATATTTTAATTAATATTGTGGTTACTTTGTAATATATAGTGTACTGTATGTAAGTTTTTCAAGTAGAAATTGCTTCAAAATATGTTCTTAATTATATCTAAAGGCTTACACGAATCAAATAACGTTTTGATGCATTCATTATATATAAAATATCCTTTAAATATAATTTTAAACAATAAAGTTTTAAATAAAATTCCGATATATTGATAATCCAAAAGTTTCAGTGTATACAGAAGGAGAATGGAGAAACTCCTGATAATTATCACTAAAGTACTAGCCATTTCATGAACATTAAATGGATATGTCACAATGATTTCTCAACTTAATCCATTGAATCCTTCAAACCAGAATTCATCTTCTTGATCGAATCAATAATTAATGATCCTAAATGGAATCTTAGTCGTAGCCTCGTACTTTTGGATTCCAAAATTAATTTGGGTACGTGATCTATCAACAAACCCTACTATCTTCACAAACCGAAAGTTACAACCACTTTATGTTATGCACTAGGGTGTTTGTGGTGTAGTGTCGTACGATTTAAAGTAAAAACCACAAATTTAACAAAATTACAAACCACAAAATATCCGATGGATACTTCTCGGAAGGAATGCCAACAACCCATATTTTTTTTTTTGGAAACGGCAAACTAACTAACCTACTCCTAAATAACCACCTATGTTTATACTTTTCAGATGGAATGCCAACAACCCATATTTTTTTTTTTTGAAACGGCAAACTAACTAACCTACTCCTAAGTAACCACCTATGTTTATACTTTTCAGATGGAATGCCAACAACCCATATTTTTTTTGGAAACGGCAAACTAACTAACCTACTCCTAAATAACCACCTATGTTTCTAGGTGAGACTTGAACCCATGACCTCTCCTATGAGAGGACCACTCCTTACCGCTAGACCATTGGCCTTTTGGTACCAACGACCCATATAATCGATGGATTAGCGATGAACCTTATGTTGTGGCTTTTACCGACGGACCTTATATTGTGACATTTTCCGACAGATTACAGATGGACTTTATCCTGTGGATGATTGACCGAATATTTTCTTAATTATGTGATAATTTTTTAGTCGGTAAAACGGGAATTAAAAAAATCATAAACAAAAAATTATCTTTTTGCTGCCCAAAATGAATAAATCTTTCTCTTTTTATTTTAATAAATAAATAGATTTATTTTCCTATTGACAAATGTCATTATATTAGACCTACTCATTAATATTATGTCACTTGTCAACATATTAATTATCCATTTTAAATTTTAAATTTCCTATCCTGATTACATTAAATTTTAAATTTCAAATTTTAAACTTTTTCACTTTAATTATATTACATTAATAATATTAGATTAAAAAATAAAATAAAATTTATACAGATTATAAGGTGATATACCTTCATGTATTTATTTAAATCAACGATTATAATTTTATATAACTAAAAAATATCTTTTAAGTAATAATTTATTTAAAATAATTGATTAATAATTTTGATTTTTTAGTATGAAAGTTTAATTAATTTTATCACCATGATTCTTACGGGTTATAAACTAGTAAATACAATAAACAACAAATCACATTTTAGAATTCGACAACACATATACCAAGCATAAATATAAAAAGTGTCTCGTACGTATCCTATACATTTAACCAACAAAAACATTGAAATTAATGTTTTAAAAGTGTTGGAAAATTAATTTTATTAATTTCCAAAAAAGGATTTTCTCTATTTTTGAGCACGGATTTCAAACTTTTAATGTATTAAAAAAGGACAAATGATTATGTATTCATGTTCTCCTCCGTGATACATTCGTTTTGATATATCACACGTCCAAAATGGATTAGAAATGAATGAAAAATTACTTATCAAAGTGTGGTAGTTAGAAGAAAAAAAATAAATTGGTTAAATGGTTAACTCCTCCCACATTGATGGGAGTATGAAAATGAAATGAGTATATAATTACAAAGTCTAGCTATCTTTGTAAGACTTATTAGAACCAAGGCTCTCTTTTTTGCGTGCAAAGGTTGCAAATTCGACCCAAATTTGGCTTTGGGCCACTGAGCTTGGGTGTACCTTTCGACCAGAAAGGTTTAAGGACATTTTTGCAATTCTTTCTTATGTTCATACTAATATTGCAACTACTAGATAAATAAGAAATACATAATGCACCACTTTTGGGCCAGAAAGGTTTAAGGACCTTTTTGCAATTCTTTCTTATGTTCATACTAATATAGCAACTACTAGATAAATAAGAAATACATACCCCTTTGTTGGCCAATGATCTTGTTCTCGCCACTTTGATTGGATTCCAAGGACCTAAACTCCCAATGTTTCCCAATGTTCATACTAATATTGTTCTAGATAAATAAGAAATACATACCCCTTTGTTGGCCAATGATCTTGTTTTAGCCACTTTGATTGGATTCCAAGGACCTATGTAACATCCCAACTTCCAGGTATTTCTTTTATTTATTTATTTATTTATTTGGGGTTTCATGAGTGGCTCGACGAGTTATGAGCCTAACTTGTCGAGTAGAGTCGGATTTGGTCACGTGGGTTTAATGACTGACTCGACGAGTTAGAGAGCTGGCTTGCCGAGTAGGCGCTGTGAGGTGAAACCTTAAATGTTCGGGGTTGGGGCCTATTTAAGAGAACTTATGTCCTCATTTCTGCCTCACCAGCTGCCCAACACCCCTGAGTGAAACCCTAAGCGTGTGTAGTGAGCTAAGAGAGATATAGAGTTAATCTTTGAGTATTCTAGTTCATCTTTTGAGGAGAATAGGAGATTATCCAGCAAGGAACGAGGAGGAACTATTGGATCTAGTGCTATATCGACTAAGAGCTTTTGTGGAAGGTAAAAATCCTTCACCTTTCTCATCTTATGGGTTAGATCTCGCGATTATGGAAGATTTGGGATTTTACCACCTTTTATTAGGACATTGAGTGCATTGAGTCTAAACAGGAGGTCTAGACTTCAGATATGGACCTTGTGAGGTCCATAGAGTCTAAAGGTCCTAGCTTTATGCAACCATATAAGAGTATTTGTGCTTAAACACCCTTGTTAGAGTTGTATTGGCATTTTGGAGCAAAATATGCCATGCATAAACGTAAAGATCGAAGGTTTACGTGACATTCCAGCCTTGGGAGCCTAGATCTAGAGTGTGGAGTAGTAGATCTTCCTTGAAACGTCTGAATGAGAATTCAGACTAAAGGGACTCGTCGAGTCAACGATCTGACTCGACGAGTCGAGTATGGTTTTCCCCGATGAGTCTGGACATGGGTAACTCAGTGAGTTGACGGGACAACTTGACAAGTTGAGTTGGGTTTTCGCGAGGTTCTGAAGGAACAAGGGGGACTCAACGAGTCACATAGATGCACTCGGCGATTCGGGACAACATGGACAGTTGACTCAAGTGTTGACTTTAGGGTTTGGTCAAGGCATGGAGTATGGGGACTGTGAAGGGGTAAAATTGGTCTTTTACCTATTCCATGAGTTTGAGAGAGAAATTTAACTAGTTTATTTTGAGCCGTGATTTAAGTGTTGATTAGAGATAATTATCTTATGTGTTAGGCGGAGGCTAGTTTGAGATTCATCTACGAGATTATTACTTACTTGATTACGAGGTGAGTCTTCTCATTATACTTACCGTGAGTGGTATCTATGTGTGACCGGAGGGTCTTATGTGTTATATTGAGTATTTTGATATATCCTACATTATGTATTTGTGATTTATGCTGAGTATTATTATTATGAGCTTGTTGAGTTAGGACTCGGCGTGTAATGCCCTGATTCCCAGATATTGGTTTATATTGTTATAAGATCCTAGTGGTTTCAAGGTCTACTCGACGAGTTGGTTGCTCGACTCATCGAGTAGCAACGGGTTGGTCTACGTGTTTAAGTGAACTACTCGCCGAGTCCAAAGAGGGACTCGACGAGTAGAAACTGGAGGATGAAACCCTAATTTCTAGGGTTTTGCACCCTATTTAAAGGATCATTGGCCTCCTCAGCTTCCCCTTACAGACTCTTGATAGTCCATAAACCCTAATTCGTGTGAGTGTGCTCCATTTGTGTGTTTTAAAGCTTTGGAAAGTGTATCTTTATAAGAAGAACTTGAAGAGCAAGTGGCTAGGAGCAAAGAACATGTGTGGATCTGATATCTACCTCAGATGGCATCTTTCGGAAGGTATCAAGTCGTTACCCTGACCTCATTTCATTCTAGATCTCATTTGGTTAAAGTTTTGTGTTTTTCTAGCATATTATGAAGCTATTTTTGGGTATGAGCTCAGATCTGAAGTTGTAACTTCAGATCTGAACTCTCCTTGGTCTCTAAATCCATAAAGCTATCAACTTTGGCAAGAATGAACCTCTCCTTATGTGTAAAACTCCATAACAATCTTGGTTTTTCCATTATAAGACTTTAGAGCATTGCATGCACGTAAAGTTTGCAACTTTACGTGATAAACATGCCTTGGGAAGCTGGATCTGCAATATGGAACCTTAAGATGGCTTAAAAATCATCTGAATGAATAATGGATTGAAGGGACTCGGCGAGTTACATGGTCAACTCGGCGAGTCCGATGATGATTGTCGTGAACTCGGCGAGTCAGTAGGGTAACTCGACGAGTCAGTTAGGGTTTTCCCGGCTTTTGGCACGTATGAACTTGGCGAGTTGCAAGGGAAACTCAATGAGTTGGCCAAGGAGTTTTCAGCCGCAAACATTAGGAACTCGATGAGTCACTCAAGTGACTCGACGAGTTGGTGAGTTATGCAAGGAACTCGGTGAGTGGCTAGTTGTACTCGACAAGTCGGGTCAACATGGACTGTTGACCTTGACCGTTGACTTTGACTTTGACCAAGGATGGCTTTTGGACTTTTGGGGCATTTTGGGAGATTGGAAATTTATGGATATGGATCTATGGTGGATATAGGTGGTGGAGTTTGTGACGGTGATCCGAGAGTTGAGCTTATCTCTTCAGCGTGCCAGTTGCGAGGTGAGTTATCCCCACTATACTCAAGGGTCTAAGGCACTAAGGCCGGCCCTTTTCAGATCATTATCCTGATATTATATGTTGTTATGATCTGTTAGATCAGTATCCTGGTGGATAGGATGTTGTTATGTTGTTATGATCTGTTAGATCAGTATCCTGGTGGATAGGATGTTGTTATGCTGCTATGATCTGTTAGATCGGGATCCTGGTAGATAGGATGTTATATGATGTTATGATCTGTTAGATCGGTATCCTGGTAAATAGGATGATATATGTTGTTATGATCTGTTAGATCAGTATCATGGTAAACAGGATGTTATATGTTGCTATGATCCATTAGATCAGGTTCCTGGTAGACAGGATGTTATATGTTGCTGTGATTCGTTAGATCAGTATCCTGGTAGATAGGATGTTGTTATATTGTTATGATCTGTTAGATCAGTTTGTTTGTCTATAGACTGTTATTTGTGCACATATTTGTTTGGCGGTTGAGGCTTATCTGCTTTGTGCGAAAGCCAATAGACCAAGGCATTCCAACCTGTTGGTTGTGGGCCGTGAGTATTCCATCCCGAGGATGATTGGACTCATAGTATGTGGGCATTCTAACCTGTTGGTTGTGGGCCTGGGGTATTCCATCCCGAGGATGATTGGATCTATAGTATATTGGCATTCCAACTGGTTGTTTGAGGGCCTGAGGTATTCCAACCCGATGGTTGACTGGACCCATAGTATGCGGTTTGTTATTGTATGTGTATTGTTGTATGTATGGGTATTTTGGGGGTAATTCACTAAGCTTTCGGGCTTACAGTTTCAGGTTCAGCAGATGGCTGCAGGAAGGCGAAGGCGTAACCGTACACTTCCTCAATTAATGATTATGATTTCTGGGAACTCTGATGTATAAACTATTTTGAAAACAAATTGTAATAATTGAAGGGTTTCAAATGATTTAAAAAGTTTTAAATTGGCTTGAATTTTATGGGTGTTACAAGTTGGTATCAGAGCCTTGGTTTGAGTGAATTGGAGGAACACTCGTATGAATCCAGTCACAAATCAAGGAAAGATTTTCAAAATAATTTTAAATGGTTTTCAAAATAAGTAAAAGAGGATGCGAAGTGTACGATCAACCGGAACCAGTAAGTAGACCCCGAAATACCATACGGTTATTTGATATTGTGATATGTTAGAACAACATGCTAATACTAGGCTAGGGATCTTTAGGAATTACATGATAGAATTGCCTGATTACATGATGCCTGCTAGCCTAGGGTTTCCTTTATATGAGATTAACATCATTAATGTAGTTGTTTAGTGTATACATCACGGTTATACATAATCAAGATCTTATAGCTTGAGAATGTTTGATTTGGCCTTATGTTCTGTTCTTATCTGATTGAGGGCTTAGGGTCCAGCGTTATGTATGGCTAGCATACACTAGTACTACAGGGTTGGTGGAAGTTTCATGGATGGGTGGGTTATGTGGGACTGGTAGTTCAGTTGTAAGACAGTTAGCCTTCCTCTAGGGGTGAGGTTGAGCGGTCACCATGGGCATGTATATTGTTAGGTTGTTGTGGTGATACTTGAGACAAATATGGGTAGGTGTGGAAGGTAGTATGGGCCCGTACTACTGAAAACACAGGACCCATACGCGTAGCAAGGAAGTCACAACCCCTAGGGTTTAGTTGGAAGTTGGTCCCATGTTATGGTATGGATTATTCGAGTTGTTTTGAGACCGGATCCGGATCAGGATCGAGAGTTGGCAGCTAGGATATGCCAGTATTGTCAGAGAATCATGTCAGGGAGATCATCCGGGAGGAGGTGATCAAGATCGTTCGGGGACATATTCCGGAGATGATTGGGTCTTTCAAGACTGCCATGGGTGAGTATTTTGTCGAGTGCCATGCAGCCATTGTTGAGACGGCTGCCACGCCAGCTTCAACTGTTGTAACGACGGCAGGGAGAGGAGCTGGTCGAGCTTTCCAGTACCGAGACTTGTTATTGGTACATATTCTGATGAGCAAAGGGTGATGGGTTTAATACACAAGAACTTTCCTATGTGCTCATGCAAACCCTAATGCTTGGATCTAGGTTTCTCTATTGTACATGCATTGTATCCAAGACTTACAAACCCTAATCTAGCATACATATTTCGAAAAATATTCAGATATACCAGATCTAGATGTTTACCTCTTCTTAAATCTTGGATCTTCTTCTTCTTGGAGCTTAGAGTCACAAGTGTAACTCCTCTAATGGTTTACAAACACCACACAAGCAAGAAGGCAATATGAGAGAGGGGAGAGGTGCTAAAATTGGCCCTAGGGTTCCTTTGAAAGCAAGTGGCCGAAAATTGCATGTAGGGGTCTCTATTTATACTGTAGGCTGCTAGGGTTTCAGGTAAAACTCTAATGGACAACTTAATCACCAAGCAACCCATGGAACCTTCTGGAATAGGGCCTATGGGCGAAACTTTGATGGATCACCATCATAATTTCGTTCCCCATTTGATCCATTAGGTTTCCAACCCTAAACTCAACTATCACACATTTGACAGTTTAAGCCCCTTTATTTAATTAATCTCTTTTAGCCACCAAATTAATTCCTAATTAATTTATGACTAACATTAATTAAATAATATGATTTCCCCTTTAATATATTAATATTATAATATATTAATAAATCATAATATCCTCTCTCTCCATAAATTACCTTGTCAAGTTGCTTTGGTGAAGGCAACCCAAAAGGACTATGAACAACCGGGTCAAGTTCATACCAAATATAGTTACAAGCTTAGACACTAATCCAACAGTCTCCCACTTGGATAAGTCTGATAACTATATCTCATATATGACTTCAGAATCCGGTTAGCAATCATAGCTCTTATACCCTGCTGTCAACTCTGATCAAAATCATGTCCTTTAGATAAGGGATCGTATAATCCTCTGTTCTAGATATCATGCTGACAATCACATGGAACATAGTCATACTTATTGTTCAACATATTCTTTCTCGATCTCTGATTTGTTTGACATAGAACTTAGTTGAACATATCAACTTCGTCCTGACCAGGCCCGACACATAAGTCAAACCAAATCATCAAGTGGCCAAATATCGCTTTTATCCTCATAGAATAAAAGGAACATATAAACTTTGACTTATATGCTTTTATTATTTACTGGCTAAATCATACACAACAATGCGTTTTATAACATCACGTTACTAATGCGTTTATGCATTATCAATGCACAACTAACCAATAAACAATAACCATATCTCTAGGTTTAAAGATTATATGATATTATCGTCTCGCGATTACTCGTGATAAATTCCATAAAGTGATACCAGCAAGCGCGGGTTTATTCCAATGCTCAAATCATAATTCATAAGCACTCATGAACTTTGCAGCAAACCTTTGCCATGTCTAAACCTTTTAGACAATCTACAAAAAAATTCATGACAGTCTTCTTTCATATCTACTTCCAGCATATGAGCGACTGTGGACCGTTTGAATAATCTTATTATTCAGGAAGTCAAAACATGCAAAATTGAAACCATAGATAAATAATCAACACAAGATAGTGACTTTACTCATAAATAATACACCTTTATTTATTCATCAAATGTCAAGTACAAATTATCTATTACGTGTTTCCTATCTATGTAATCCAAACTTATATCGTCCTTCAGCCCAATGCACCTTGCATGCTGCAAGTGCTTAACCCTACTCAGTCCCTTTGTGAGGGGATCTACTAGGTTATCTTCTGATGATACCCTCTTTACTACGAGGATTCCTTCTTCTACCCGATGTCTAATGAAGTGATATTTTCTGTCGATATGTCTGGACCTGCCATGATCCATTGGTTCCTTGGTCAAGGCAACCACACCTTCATTATCACAGAAAATATCCATAGGCTCCTTTATGGATGAAACAAATCCAAGGTCTCCATTGAAGATCTTCAACCATATTGCCTTCTTCGATGCTTCACTCGCCGCAATGTACTCAGATTCACGCGTTAAATCAGCTACAGTCTCTTGCTTGGAACTTTTCCAAGTTACTGCTCCTCCGTTAAGGGTAAAGACCCAGCCAGACTGTGATCTGTAATTGTCCCGATCTGTCTAAAAACTAGCGTCACTGTACCCTCGTACCCTTAAGTCATCACTCCCGTCGAGGACTTGAAACCATTCCTTGGTCCTCCGAAGGTACTTAAGAATATTCTTAACCGCAGTTCAATGAGCTCTACCAGGGTTTCCCTAATATCTGCTGACCATGCTCAAAGCGAAGGCCACATCAGGGCAAGTACAAGTCATAGCGTACATGATTGAGCCAACTGTGAAAGCATAAGGTACTCGGCTCATTTCAGCTATTTCTTCCTCCATACTCGGGCTCTGAGTCTTACTCAACTTGGTATTGCTTTGGATTGGCAACTCCCTTTTCTTGGAATTTTCCATACTAAAACGCTTTAGTACCTTATCCAAGTATGTATCCTGACTAAGTCCTATCAGTTTCTTACTCCTGTTTCTTATTATCCTTATTCCCAGAATATATGTAGCTTCTCCGAGGTCCTTCATAGCGAAGCACTTCCCAAGCCAATACTTGACTTCCTGCAAGGTTGGGATGTTGTTTCCTATGAGCTGTATGTCATCGACATACAATACGAGAAAGCTCACTATACTCCCACTAGATTTGACATATACACATGACTCATCTTCGCTTCGCAGAAAACCAAACTCTTTGACCTTCTCGTTGAAACAAAGATTCCATCTGCGAGACGCTTGCTTCAATCCATAAATAGATTTCTCAAATGTGTACACTCTATTGGAGTGCTTCGCATCGACAAAACCCTCTAACTGATTCATGTAAACATCCTCAGCCAACTTCCCATTAAGGAAAGCAATTTTAACGTCCATCTGCCATATTTCATAGTCATGAAATGCAGTTATTGCGAGCATCAACCTAATAGACTTTATTTTCGCGACTGGTGAAAAGGTCTCATCATAGTCAACTCTTGGAGTTTGAGTAAATCCCTTCACAACCAATCGTGCTTTATAAGTGTGCACTTTCCCATCCATGTCCGTCTTCTTCTTGAAGATCCACTTGCACCCGACCGTCTTACAACCTGGTACATTATCAACCAAATTCCAAACTTGGTTGTCGTATATACTCTGAATCTCACTGTCCATTGGCTCTTTCCATTTAGCAGACTCTGGGCCCGCCATGGCTTCCTTGTAGCTGTTAGGTTCGTCCAAATTTACCAGTGTATTATCACTAATAAATGTATCCCCTTCAGTAGTAATATGGAATCCATACAAATGGGTTGGAACACTAGCCCTACTGGAACGTCTAAGAGGTAAGGACTCGTCAACAGGTTCAACAAGAGTTTCTTCCTCAGGTTGATTTCCAGTGTTAGAGGTTCCTTCATTGCTCGACTCTTGAAGATCTTCAAGATCGATTTGCTTCCCACTATCCCTTTGGCTTATGAGTTCTCTCTCTCGGAAAACCCCTCTCCTTGCAATGAAGACTACATTGTCACTCGGTGTATAGATGTCACACCCCCAAACCAAGGATGGCGGAAACGTCCAGGGGTGGAGGACTTCATGTACAGTATCACAACAACGTGTATAATAGTGCTCAAAGTATTTACAACCATCATAAATATAATTGAAAGAGTTACATCAAAGTGTATGTTTACATGTTTCAAAATCAATTACAATATGATGACAAAAATAAATTGTTGACGGTTTATCGTCCCATCTTCAAAGCGCTGAAATTTTCCTGTTTCACTGATTTCCTGAGAATACAAGTAGTTTTGAAAAGTGTCAACACAAAGGTTGGTGAGTTCATAAGAGTTTTGTTTGGAGTAGAAACCGTTTTCCTTTTTAAAATCGATGAAGTTTGATTTCCAGAAAATGCAATATTTTCTTAGTTAAGTGTAAACAGAATAATCCCAAATGATACGTTGATGTATTCTAGATTTACCCGTAGATTTCCCCTATAATTGTCCAGCATATATAAGTTATATAAGATTTAGGTTAGATAAAACGTCGAATGTAATGGGTCCGCCCTAGGTCCACAACCAAACAAGGAACAGGAGATGAGGCGGGCACCACCAATTCCAAGCCAATCCAGACTAAATTCTTGTATGACTCAAGCATATACGCTCAACGATTATAGTTGAAGTCTAACCATATGAAAATCTATTGTGATTATAACCTATACATATCATAGTTCACCGGGGAGTAATAGGGATTAGAGAACCTGAACTATGCATATGATTAGCTTATCAAATGTGATGGTGATGGTGAATATAACCTATACATATCATAGTTCACCGGGGAATAATAGAGATTAGTGAACCTGAACTATGCATATGAATAGCTTATCGGAAGTGATGTGAATATAACCTATTTGATGTATTAATGTGAATATATCCTATACATATCATAGTTCACCGGGGAATAATAGAGATTAGTGAACCTGAACTATGCATATGAATAACTTATCGGAAGTGATGTGAATATAACCTATTTGATGTATTAATGTGAATATAACCTATACATATCATAGTTCACCGGGGAATAATAGAGATTAGTGAACCTGAACTATGCATATGAATAGCTTATCGAAAGTGATGTGAATATAACCTATTTGATGTATTAATGTGAATATAACCTATACATATCATAGTTCACCGGGGAATAATAGAGATTAGTGAACCTGAACTATGCATATGAATAGCTTATCGAAAGTGATGGTGAATTCCTTTCTTGTAATTAAGTTCTTAGAGTAGATGAAACATAAACTATACCTATTATAGTTTATTACTTTGTTGATAATACGTATTTACCATAACTATACCAATTATAACTAACGGGTTCGTTTGTGGGGGTATAATGGCTTAACTATACTTATTATAGATTATCTTAATCGTCCTTAGCGGCAATAACTCTTATGTAAGTGTAAGACCTTTAATATTGTGTTTGTTATATGAATGACCCTAAACTATACCTATTATAGTTTATCGATTGATTTCGTGGGAAATGAGCATAGGCCTTACTTGTCATAATTTATCAATATTTATATTTTAATGGATATAGCCTCGTAGTATCGTATATATATATATATATATATATATATATATATATATATATATATATATATATATATATTTGTCATACTTGTGAAGATGTAAATCCATGTGTTTTCTGATGTATGTCTATGTAGGAATACAAAATTTGTCATATATTGCAACTACACATAATCAACTAACGATGTATACCTTGCTCGACATGTTATAAGGTGAAATGAAATTTATTGTGTTTTTCTGTTAATAACCTTTTCTGTAACTGATATTGGAAAAATTGTAGAAAAATCATAAAATGTCCAAATCAGGTTCTGTAACTTCTGAGAGTTTGGAAAATGAGTCTAGTTTGTTCATAATTTTTATTATAATTTTTAATGATCTCTAACTTGGGTGAAAAAGTCCATAATCACAGACTGGTCCGGATTGATGTTAGAAATGATAGGCGGTTTTGTAAAAATCACTATAAATTGTAGAAAAATCGTATGGAGATGTGCAAGTAGTCATTTTAAAGCTAAGAAGTGGAACTACATGCACCTAAAACAGTTTTGAAAACAAAAATATTTAAGATGTCCAAAACAGTCCGTGAATGGAGTGAAACTTTTCTGATGAAAGCTGTTAGAAAAATGTAGTTATGTTCTAAGCATTTTAACTTGTATTCCCCCCCTAAAAACTTGAGAAAACGTGAAAATGTAGGGGTATGAACTCACCTTGTGTGATTTCAGTAGATAAGTGATGAAGAAGAGAAGTGTTCAACCCAAGAACACTAGAAGAACCGTTTGAAGATTCGAAGCTCTAACACAAATATAATGGAGTTTGTGTAAGATATCCATGATTTGAGTGGAAATAATAGAGGTAATCATAAAGGAAATGGATTATGCTTACCAAAGGTGGAGGAAACTCTCAAGATCAGCCCTTGAATCTTGGATTTCTAGAGAGAGAAAGTGGGAGAGAAAGGAGTTTGATCTTCTTGTGAAAATGAGAACAAATGAGAGAAAATGAGGAGAGAGGGTGAAAATCCAGCTCTCAAAGCATGGAGGTGGCTTGTGAGGGAGGTAAAAAGTACAAGGTATGGTGGGGAGGAGTGTGGGTTGATCATGGAGTGGGTATGGGGTTGCTTGTGTCATAAAATAAGGTAAAGTCAACACTCTTCTTTTTGTACTTTACCAACTCCTTTTTAATAAGATTTTATCCTTAAAATGTGATTAAATCATTAATTTAGGGGCCTTATATTTAAAAATAAAGTTTTGGGTGAAAATCCCATGTTAAAATAATTAAAAATGGGTTTAAAACGCAAAAATATGCAAAAACGGGTGAAAAATGTAATTTCCAGCAAGTTTCTTCGGACCTAGGCCGAGGCTCGGTCCCTAGGCCGAAGTCTGGTCAGGCGGCGCTTGGGTTCGGACGTGGGTGGCTGGTCTCGGAAGCGAAGGCGCGAGCCAGAAGAAGGGGCGAGGCGAGGGTTCGGTCCGAGGCAGCTATCCGACGCGAAGGTAGAGTTCGGTCCGAAGGGTGGCTAGAACGGAAGCTACTGTTGTGAACAGTAACTTCGGTTCGGACCTTCCTTCCATGTGAGGTTCGGTTCGGACCTTTCTTCTTAGCAGGGTTCGGTTCGGATCTCTTTCATGGCCGGGTTCGGTTCGGATGAACAGTACTTTCGGTTCAGCTCATGAACAGTACTTTCGGTTCGGACCCTCATGAATAGTGCTTTCGGTTCGGTTCGTGAATAGTACTTTCGGTTCGGAGGGTTCGTTCCCTTAAGTCCGTTTTTCGCGTAGACTTCCGTTCTTGGGCTATTTTCGCCAAATTCGAGGGTCGGGATGCCCCGAGTGATTATAGAAAGTTGGGAGAGATTTCGAGAGAGATTTGAGAGAGATTCCTCGTTCTCAGAGAGATTTGGGAGAGATTTGACGTACTTGGAGAGATTTCACATACGAAGAGATACGTGAGAGAGATTTCACATACTTGGAGAGATTTGGGAGAGATTTGACATACTTGGAGAGATTTCACATACAAAGAGATATGTGAGAGAGATTTCACATACTTAGAGAGATTTGGGAGAGATTTGACACACTTGGAGAGATTTGGGAGAGATTTGACATACTTGGAGAGATTTCACATACAAAGAGATATGTGAGAGAGATTTCACATACTTAGAGAGATTTAGGAGAGATTTGACATGCTTGGAGAGATTTGGGAGAGATTTGACATACTTGGAGAGATTTCACATACAAAGAGATATGTGAGAGAGATTTCACATACTTAGAGAGATTTGGGAGAGATTTGACATACTTGGAGAGATTTGGGAGAGATTTGACATACTTGGAGAGATTTCACATACAAAGAGATATGTGAGAGAGATTTCATATACTTAGAGAGATTTGGGAGAGATTTGACATACTTGGAGAGATTTGGGAGAGATTTGACATACTTGGAGAGATTTCGCATACAAAGAGATATGTGAGAGAGATTTCACATACTTAGAGAGATTTGGGAGAGATTTCACATACTTAGAGATATGTGGGAGAGGTTTCACATACTTAGAGATATGTGGGAGAGGTTTCACATACTTAGAGATATGTGAGAGAGGTTTCACTGGTGACCTTTTTGAGTGTCCGGCTACGCACTGCAAGGTCCTTAAACCCAGTTAAACCTTGATTAGGGATCTTGCATACTCCCGATGAGTATGTAACATTGTTGTATCGGTTTGGCTTTCTACGTACCACCGTTTTAGGTTAAGGAGATTTAGGTGAACGCACTTTTCGATTTATGATCTCTCATTAGAATAGAGAGTTGTTTAGAAGTTACTTAACGTAAACTCTAGTACTCACGGCAAATCGGGTTGACCGGTTTGACTTGTTGACTTTTGTTGACTTTGACTTGACCGAAAATTGACGGTTGTCACAATAGAAGAAATAACCAAAGGACTTCTGTGGATACCCGATGAAATAACACTTCTCGCTACGAGGTTCGAGCTTGTCGTGAGTCTCTCGTCTTACAAAAGCTTTACAACCCCAAACCTTGACATGTGCCAACAATGGAGCCTTCCCTATCCATATCTCATGAGGTGTTTTGGCAACCTTCTTGGTGGGAACTAGGTTAAGGATATGGGTGGCAGTCTCTAAGGTATACCCCCAGAAAGCTATTGGTAATGAAGCCCGACTCATCAAAGATTCTTGTCAATATTATTAATCTAATATTATTAATCTGTATAAATTTTTTATTTTTTAATCTACTATTATTAATTTAATATAATTAAAGTGAAAAAGTTTAAAATTTAATGTAATTAGGATAGGAAATTTAAAATTTTAAATGGATAATTAATATGTTGACAAGTGACATAATATTAATGAGGAGGTCTAATATAATGACACTTGTCAATAGGAGAATAAATCTATTTATTTATTAGAATAGAAAGAGGAAGATTTATTCATTTTGGGCAGCAAGAAGATAATATATATATATATATATATATATATATATATATATATATATATATATATATATATATATATATATATATATATATATATATAGCTTATTTTGCCATATGTCAAATCTTAGAAAATTCGTAACTTTCTCATACGAAGTCAGATTTGGACGTTCTTTTTATGGACGCTCTCGGTTTAACATATTCTACGACTTTTTTTTAGATTACTAAGACTAAAAAGTCCTCTATCATAAATTCACTCTTTACGTCTCCCGGTGCTGTGCCGGTTTTGCCGTAAAACTTCGACGGGCCATAACTTCTTCGTTATAACTCGGATTTCGACATTCTTTATGTGTACGGAACCCTTGTAACATATACTACAACTTGGTTAAGATTAATACTTCTAAATAATCTTCCATCAAAAAATAATTTTTGATGCTTATTGTCTCTAAATTGACTAGCCCGGATCTGCGGGCGTTACACTGAGTAAGACTCAGAGTCCGAGTACAGAGGCTGAAATAGAAAAAAATGAGTCGAGTACCATATGCTTCCGCAGTTGGCTCGATCATGTATGCTATGACATGTACTCGCCCTGATGTAGCCTTTGCGTTGAGCATGGTCAGCAGATATCAAGGGAACCCTGGTAAAACACACTGGACTACGATAAAGAACATTCTTAAGTACCTACGAAGGACTAAGGACTGGGTCCTTACCCTCGGTAGGAGTAATGAGTTTAGAGTGACAAGGTATAGTGACGCCAGCTTTCAAACCGATAGAGGTAATTTCTGCTCTTAGTTGGGCTGGGTATTTACCCTTAATGGAGGAGCAATAACTTGGAAAAGATGCAAACAGGAAACTGTGGATGATTCAACGTGTGAATCAAAGTGCATAGCAGCAAGTGAAGCAGCAAAGGAGGCAATATGGCTAAAGAACTTCATTGGAGTTGTACCAGCTATAAAGGAGCCTATGCATATTTTCTGTGACAATGAAAGTGCAGTTGCCTCAGCCAAGGAACCAAGGGATCATGTCATATCCAGGCACATCGATAGAAAATATCACTTTATAAGACTTCAAGTAGAAGGACTACTCGTAGTGAAGAGGATATCGTCAGAGAAGAACCCAACAGATCCACTTACAAAGGGATTCAGTAGGGATAAGCACTTGCTGCATGCAAGGAGCATTGGGCTAAAGGATGATATTAGTTTTAATGATTAGATAGTTATTTAGAAACTTTTAATAGCTAAAATGTAATTGACATTTGATGGTTTACTAAAAGGTGTTTTATTTATAAGTAAAGATACAGTCTTGTGTCAATTATTTACTATTGTTTCATTTTTCATGTTTTAACTTCCAGAATAATAAGATTATTCAAACTATCCACAATCGATCATACTTTGAAAGTAGGTTATGTAAGTAGACTGTCATGAATGGGTTTTGTAAGATTGTCTAAGGAGTTAGACATTGCAAAAGTTTGCTACAACATTCATGAGTTCTCTTGAAATAAGATTTGAGTATTGGATCAACCCACACTCACATGAATCACTTCATGGAATTTATCACGAGTGATTGTGAGATGATAATATCGTATAATCTTCAAACCAAGATATATGAGTTGACAATTGTTAGTTGGTTGTACATTGATAGTGCGAAAACGCATCAGTAACTCGATGTTATAAAGCGTGCTGTTGTGTATGATTTAACTGATAGTTAGTACAAGCATATAAGTCGAACTTTATATGTTCCTTTTATCCTAAGAGGATTAAAAGTGATATCTTGGTCCCCTCGATGATTTTTGTTTGACTTATGTGTCGGGCCCGGTCAGAACTCTATTGATGTGTTCAATTAAGTTCTATGTCGAACAAATCAGAAATCGGGAAACAAACTGCTGGACAATAAGTATGACTATGATCCATGTATTTTTCCGCATGATATCTTGAAGAACAAAGGATTATATGATCCCTTATCTAAATGGCGCATCAGGATTCGGCATTGGCTATTAGAGAGCTACGATTGCTACTCGGGTTTTGAAGAACATTGGCAATTATAGTTATTAGAATTATCCAAGTAGAAGACTGTTGGATTAGGTTTCTAAGCCCATAACTATAATTGGTATGTACTTGACCTGATAATAGCATGGTCCATTTGGGTTGTAACACTCCGGAATAATTTGATAAGATGGATACATGAAGAATAGGTTATTGTGGTTTACTAATATATTATAAGTATAATATATTAATTGAGGAATCACATTATTTAATTAGTATTGATCAAGAATTAATTTGGTATTAGTTTAGTGATCAAAAGAAACTAATTAAAGTTACGGGGACTGATTAAGTAAATCATTAATTCTTGTAGTTGGACTCATGACCTATGTTGATTAGAGTTGGACTAAACCTATATGAAAGTCCATAAAGGTTTAGCCCAAAGGGTCTATGAAATATGAAGGGTCATGATGGTTTAAAGTTTGCATGGATGTAAACCTAGACTATATAAGAAACACCTAACACCTAAAATCGGTTACCCCATGCACACTAAGAGTTGCTAGCTGATTTTGAGCTCCGAAGCCTCTTTTTCAAGTCCATTCTCTTGTTCTTGGTTTGTTATAAATCATTTGAGGCATCACACTTGAGGTGCTAGGCTCCTAAACGCCAAAGACAAGCAAGCTACTACACAAGGTACTCTTTTAATTGTTTTTATGATTTAAATTGTTACCTTGAATGCTAGTTTAGGCTTTATGCTTTGGAAAACAAAGATGTATGTATAATTAGAGAAAACTTAGATCCAAAGCATTATGGTTGTATGTACACCATTGGAATGTTAGAGTACATAAAACCCAATAGAAGGTTACATGGATAGTGGTTCCATGTGGATTTTACAATTACACATCATAGTTAAAATCCACTGTAGTTCATAGAGCCACACATGGAGATGCTTAATGTATAATTCATATATGACTGTGAGTAATACCATTATGCAAGTACTGTTATCTAAGTCATATTTAAGCATCTAATACATTCTCAATTTTTTTCTTTCTATACGAGTCATATATATAAAACTAAAAATGTTGGTACAAAGTTTATACATATCAAGTTTGTCGAATCTACTTGACTAAGTTCCTTCATTAGCTAAAGCATGAAAGTCAAGCTGGTGTTGTAGGACCTTCTAGTTCTAAGTGATTGGATATAACCCAAATTTAGTATTTGGATATTGGAACAATATAAGCAACATATATTATAATGAGTTGATATTGGATATAGTCTTTTCATTCAATAATTATTGTATTCTATATTAGAATGTTTAATCCTTCAATAACTTTGGTTATTCTAAATATTGATAGTGGTTCATAGTTATGGGAGCATCTACGATGTACGACTAATATGAATAGAGTGGTTGATTTTCATAGAGATGAAAAGAGCAAGAGATACTACCAAATTCATATGTACTTGATTGGAGAACAAGTATTGGACCTGACTCGCATAAAAATCACTTTGTGGATCGTAGTCATAAGTGATGTTTGATAAAAGGTAGTATCTTTGTACTATTCGACCCTGAGATACATATTTGGGACTTGAGTGTAGGAATTTTTGTGCTTTTAAATGGTTTAACACAATTCTATAAAAGGTAGTGATAAGGGCCATAGTTGGGTATCACTTGAGCTACATTATGGATATATGTGGTCAAGATAGGATTTTTTCCTCTTATTCGTTGAGAGTTAGACATATAAGGCCTCACTTAAAGTTGAACACCACAAGAGATTGATTACGATCCATATCTCATGTTCAACATGAATTATGAGAAAAAGGAATAACTGATACCACAACTTTAGTAACAATTATAGCTTTGAGCTTCTAGAATTGGCTGTTGATGAGATGGCACCCTTCGTATGTTGTTAGGAGCATTAGCTCACTGATAGAAGCTAACTATTGTCTATGTCAATCTTTAATGAATCTTGTGTAATTGGGAGATTGTTGGATCTATATGCTCAATAATCATTATTGAATAATATTGATAATGACATATGATCTATAGGGTCACACCTTTATGAGGTTGGCACATTTTGTATATTTATTATTAATATGATTAATAATAAATAATATCAACTCTAGTATTTGATTAGAGAATAATTATTGTTTTGTGAAAATAATAATTAAAGAGAGTATAATTGGTTATTATATCATATAGTATGATATAATAAGTTGTGTATAGAGTTTTGGACATTTTGGCTAACCTTAGCCTTACTAGTTAGTTACCATTAGTTGCCTTCATTTTGTTAAAGTAACTAGCAAATTATTTTCTCCCATTCTTCTTTATATGGCTGAATTTTGTATTTAAGAAGAGAGGTTGCTTTTCAACCTTCTTTATTTGCTCCTTATGCTCCTATAGGGTAGTATTACTTTATGTTATTATAATGTAAAGGCCTGACCTGCATAGGACTTTATAAGAAGTGCATAATGCTTGTTTTTAGCTAGTGCGTCTCTTTTTCTCCCTCTCCAAAATTGTACCCTTCTTTCTACTTCTTCTCTTGCTTTTATTTTGAAGTTTATTGATGGTTTGGAGCTTATAAGTTCTTCTTCTTTAGTGCTTATTTGAGATAATCACTTAAACGCTTAAGAATTACTTTATACAAGATGAGAACTAGCATTCTAAGTGCCTTGCACTTGATGGTGGATACATTATTGAAAAATTCTGTTCTTGAACTTTTGCTATCTTCATCAAATCCCCAATTCGAAGTGATATCAAAGGCTTCAAAGATTATCTCTTAAACATCCTATGGTTGTTATTATCTTTCTAGTTCATGTATTTGGATCTTCTTGGTTGTTTTGTTAAAAAGGCCTCAAAATAAACTAGTTATTTTAATGTCTTCTGTTTTCCACTAAAATTATTTTTATAAAATTAAGATCATTTTTGGTTATCAAAACCCATCTCATTCATGCATGATAATCATGTATGATATTGATTAATCTTCCTCAATATAGTTTAAGTATATAGAGTAAGTGAGTTTTTTAAAGTTGAAAACATGCATGAATGGAAATCTTTCAAATTTTAAGCCAACATCTCAACGTAAGAATCTTTTTCTTATAAGAATACTAGATAGTGTGATTTATTTATAAATCAAGATGAATCTTGTGTTTTCCAAAAAACTAGTGGGAGTGCAGTAACATTCCTAGTCTTTTATGTATTTGACATACTAATTCTTGGAATAAAGATCTATATAAATAGATCACGGAAACTTAAAAAATTAAGTATAGTTGCATTAATTATCAAGATGTTGCAGAGTTTAAGATATAAGACTATGAGAGAGTTTATGTCACACCCTGACCGACGGTGGATAATGCTGGGGTTGCGACGTTATACAATTGGATCACTGTCAAACACATAAATCAAATACTTAACATATTTGAATCAATATTTTACAAACCTTTAAGTTTTGGAATTGACATTACATCTTCATTATTTAAACACACAACAATAACTAAACCAAGTCAAGTTTATTCCCAAAAGAAATGAACTATAATTTCCTTAGAACCGATGTCCTACCTCCGGCTTCTTAGTTACCTAAGAATACAAATTTTTAAAATATTTCAACAAAAATTGTTGGTGAGTTCCACAGGTTTTGACTCCGTGAGTTTTATAAAAAGAAATATTTATAAAACATGGAATCTTTAACAAAATAAGTTGTGCAAAAACATGGTCAACAATGTTACCAATATGCTTCGTGTGAGACCCAATACTTGAAATCCAATACGAGTATCCATGTTAATATACTTATGATAAAAGTAAATGTTAACATATTTTTGTGAAGCAAAATATTAGGTGCTTATATAAATAAACACTACTAATTGGTTTAACAATCTACAAACAATATTTATACTACATGCAACCTCATCCTAGTTTGCATTAGTATTTTTGTATCCAAGATTTTGTTATAATTCCCAATTGTTTGTGTTCGAATTTTTTTGGTTGTAACGCTTAATAATGTAAAGCTACCAATGTTTTAATAGGACAACGGTTGTATGTGTCCCTATACGAGTTTAAACAGCACATTGGCTGTAAGTGCCTTTACACGAGTTTAAACAACATGTCGGCTGTAAGTCTCCATAACAAATGTTTAGACAGTACTCCGAATTTAAATGACCAAACAAAGTTTATACAACACCCTGACTGTGAGTGACCAAATAAAGGTTTTATAGCACCTTAGCTGTGAGTGACCAAAACCAACATATTTCAAATCATTTTATGTCATAAGGTTTTCAACATGATCATATT
Source organism: Lactuca serriola (assembly GCF_051521515.1). Taxonomy (NCBI): domain Eukaryota; kingdom Viridiplantae; phylum Streptophyta; class Magnoliopsida; order Asterales; family Asteraceae; genus Lactuca; species Lactuca serriola. Next base: position 158,871,443 of record NC_136416.1, on the reverse strand, counting down.
AGAAAGACTTGTCATAATTAAAATTTTTGTGACCCTTAAAGTGTGATTTAAACAATATCGTGAGTTGTGTTTCTCTTATCTACAACAATGCTTTTTGTATGCATTTGAAAGACTAAACAACAAGGTTAATCAAAAAAGGGCAATTCTATCCATGTTTTTATAAAAATTATAGAAAAATCATCGTAAGTCAAAATTAGGATCCGTAAACTCTCAGAGATTATAAAATGATTCTACTTTGTCCATGATTTTTACCATGACCTTAAGTGGTTCCTAACGAGAGTGAAAATGTTTATTTTTACATACCGGTCCGAAATGTTCTAAAATGATAGACAGTTTTGTAAAAATCATCATAAATTGTAGAAAAATCGTATGAACATTCTTGAAAAGGTACATACCTGAAATATTTTCATATTGTACAGTTTTGAAATCCATAAGGTTTATGATGGGCAAAACAGTCCTGGAACAGACCACAACTTTTCTGTAGAGAGCTGAAGTTTAAGCTTAGACATGTTTAGTGACATAACTTGTATTTTCACTTAAGTAAGCATTTAAATCATTCAAATAGAATTTTTTTTAGTTTGTATTCTCCCCCAAAACTTGTAAAACATCAAATAGGGGCCGTAGAAAACTCACTTTTGTTGCGTAAAGTTATTCGGTTTGAGAACGATTTGTGCGGTTTCAGGTTCCACTCAAGCTCGTGATTTGAGTATTCTTTTGGATGTATTAACACATAAAGACATATATTTAATTCTAATTTAGACTTTTATCATTTCTTTAATCACTTAAAACCAGCGAACTTTATGAGAAAAGGGAAAAGTAAAAATTAAGAATATACTTAGCTTTTACTTGGATCTATAGTATGTTGCCCAAAGATAGTGGAAAACACAAGCTTTTGGAGAGATGAAAGGTAAATTTATTTGGGGTATTAAGTGATTTAAAGTAGCTACATATGGGCTAATTTGAATCTTGAAAATGGGCAGCAAGATGGAAGATTTTTGGGTGTTGGTTTGATGCTCGAAAACATCCATTGTTTCGGCTATGTTGCTATCACAAAAATTCCCAGCAAGAAGGTTAGATAAGAATAGTTAACCACTGTTTTGAGTCCCTAATTTAGTATAGCATAACTAAGTTCCAGGGGTATTTGGAGGTGAAAATATCAAGCAAAAGGAAGGTGAAAATAGGTGAAATAGTGGCTAAAAAACCAAGGGACAGTAGCCCCTTCTTGTTCATGGTTTTGATGAGTTTGGAAGGAAGTTTGTTTGGCTGAAATATGATGAAGATTGGGAGGTTTTAAATGGAGAGTTTGCTAAAAATATGAAGAAGAAGAAGAAGAAGAAAGAGAGAGAGAGAGAGAGAGAGAGAGAGAGAGAGAGAGAGAGAGAGACCTCGAGATTTATAAGAGAAGAAGGGGGAAGAAGATAAGATGCAATATTTACTAAGATTTGATGCTATCCTTAATATGATTATATTTGATTTACCTAGCCACTTGCTTATTTAGTTAGCTAGAGATAGAATTTATTGAACTAACTAGTTAGTAGTTAGTTATTAGTTGAATGTTCTAGTTTTGGAGAGGGAGATGTACCTCTCGAAAATATGAAGAATAAATAAGAAGTGATCTTTGCAAAATGTCTTAATGAAATAAGTGCTTAATTGATTTCATTGGAAATTGTCTAAAGTATTTTTACCTTTTTGTCTTATCCCATGAAACTAGACACATTGTTCCTTACATTTATCACTTCAATCCATGAACCCATAACTAGTCATTTCTTAGATAATAATACATATATACATATACATGTATTGTTGGTACAAAATAACAATGTAGTTTTTCTGTATTTGAACTTAAATGTTTATGTTTGATTCTTTTAGATATAAACAATTAGATACATTTTAATTATGCCTTATAATAATACATTTTATATATTTATCAATAAAATATAAAGTTGATTGACCAAGGTATAATTTTCATGACATTTAACCGGTTAAAAATATTGTTAACCACGTTTCGTCATTTCAGTTCGTATAATTGTCAAATTTCGATCATTCACAACTATTAGGCACAAGTTTTATATAAAATTTAACTTACTCATCAACTAGATACATGTTGTTATGGTAATTAAACTTTGTGTTCAATTGACGTTATATGCTAGCTTTCAGAAACCGGTGATGGTTCGTAGTTGTACGTCATAATGGAATTTATCATTAGTCACTTGTTATATTTTTCACAAGAGCTTATGTAAATAAAACATGTTAAATTTATTCAACCATTTTTGATAAAATATTCATGTTGTTTGAAAATCAAAACATGGTATCGTACGTTTTTTTTTTCTATTTTTGCCAATTGTTATAGTTTATCTAGTCAATACCACATGACATGGCTTTGAACATTCATTAGAGTATAATGGTTGAGCTAACTCGTATGGATGTGTTACATATGCTGCTGGAATTGATTGATCATATGTTTCATGCTATTCATGAAGGCCAGATAAGTCGTATTTCTGGAGAATGACGAACAAATACCTATATAATCTAAGAATAAGTGATGATATGATGATATGGATTTTCTAAAGTACTTATGAAGAACCGAATAAATTTTCCTGATCTGCAGAGTATTTAAAAGAAACTTATGTTTAAACTGTTACACATATGTTAAACTTCCAAATAGATTGAGATGATCTTCAATCGTAATCGGGTGTGTACTTGTTGGGTCAAAAATATGGTTTATAATTTACTTTTCTAGGTGTTAATAGTTTTTGGTCATGTAATATGTTTTTGCAGTTGTGTTTACGGCCACGATGTTGTGTTTACGGCCGTGAACCAATTCATGGCCCATGCTCCATATAAATAGATGTAAGGGTGAGTAGTGCATGTGTGAGAGTGTACGGCTAGATGAGCTTAAGTGTGTGAGATTCAAGGGTTGTTCTAGAGAGAGAAAGTGAATCTTGTGTAAGGAACTCCATTCATATCATCAATAAATTCAAGATTCATATTATTCTTCTTCTCATTCTTCTATATTTTGATCTGGCGACATCCGATTGATTGGGATTCCGCACCATCAGTCGGATCTGATTGATATATCAAACGAATTTAGGACTTTACAATTGGTATCAGAGCTTGGATTGTATCAATCATTTTGGCAGAGCATATTTGATCTTATTTTTGAAGGACTTTTGCGTTTTTGGATAGATCTTTGAAAAATAGGGGGGTTGTTCTTCATGTTTTTGATAAAAACGAGTTGTTGATCGAGTTTTGGAACAAAAAGAGGTGAAAAACATTGTTTTTCACGTAATCTGCGAAGTGTTCACGACCATTGAAGGCTTCACGACCGAAGAAGCATTTGCGACTAGGGTTTCTCGGTGGCGGCCGTAATCACAAATTAGGGTTTCTCGGACAGTTCACGGTCGGTGGTTCACGGTCCTCAGTGAACGGCCAGCCTTGCACGATCACGGTCCTCGCGTTTATGGCACAACAGCTTCGTTCTCGGCCCAGCATGTGTTTGGCCCACTTTCTTGTTCAACAACCTCGTTCAGTGTTCAGCAGCCTCGTTTAACGTTAAAAAATCTTTTGGGGGTTGCAAGGATCGAACCCGAATCCCCTAGTTCATCAACCCTCCGCCTTTCCAACTGATCTAGCTTGCTAGATAGTATTCTCCTTTGGGATTTAATTCAAAAGGCTTCTCTTTCGCACGTAATTTCGCAATTTTAAACTTTTTTTTTTCCCAAAATTCAGTTTTTTGAATTTTAAAATTCCACTTTCAACCCAAAACTTTGAATTTTAATTTTTGAATTAAAAAAAATCCAAAAATAGTGTTATTTCTGTTTTATGTCTTGTTCAGAAAAAAATTAAAAATAAAAAAATATTTTTGTTTCTATTTTAATTTTCAGAAAATATGGAAAATACAAAAATATTGTGTGCTAAGTTTTCTTTTAGTTTTGTTTTGTCTTGAAAAGTGAATTTAGATGTTGATGAGACTCATGGTGACTGTATCGAGATTTTAGGATTTTTGTTTGACAAGGCTTCCTCCGTGATCATCGAAGAATTCTCATTCCAAGGAACAAGAAATGAAGGCTATTTTTTCAACATTCAATCTGTCTACCCAGAAGCAAGGTGAAGCTGACTTGAAGATTATGTGACAGATTGCATTGAAGCCTCCTCAATCAATTTGCTGCTAATCACGAACCTGCTGAAGTGATCCAGAAGATTAGTTCTCTTTGATATTCTCTCTGAAGATTCTCATGTTGAAAGCGCTATCCTTCAAGAATCAGTACATCAAGCCTCCTCACCCAATGTGCGTTCAGAGTCAAATTTTGAAGAAAAGCCCAACTGCTTAAGATGAAGTCATTCATCGAAGATTCATCAAGTTCATCTTGAAGTTGTGAAGAATTTGAAGATTAATGCTGAAGCCAAGTTCCCAATGAAGTTTAACAAGAAAAGCTAGCTACCTTTTTAGGGGAAGTTTGTTGGGTCAGTTAGAAAAGAAAGCTATAAACCAAAGGAGAGATTTTTGGGTCAAAAATATGGTTTATACTTTACTTTGCTAGGCGTTAATAGTTTTTGGTCATGTAATATGTTTTTGCAGTTATGTTCACGACTATGATGTTGTGTTTACGACCGTGAACTGGTTCGCGGCCGTGAACCCATTCACGGCCCATGTTCCATATAAATAGATGTAAGGGTGAGGAGTGCATGTGGGAGAGTGTACGGCTAGAGGAGCTTAAGTGTGTGAAACTCAAGGTGTGTTCTAGAGAGAGAAAGTGAATCTTGTGTAAGGAAGTTCATTCATGTCATCAATACATTCAAGATTCATATTATTCTTCTTCTTATTCTTCTCTATTTTGATATGGCGACATCCGATTGATTGGGATTCCGCACCATCAGTCGGATCTGATTGATATATCAAGCGAATTCGGGACTTACAGTCCTCAATATGAATGAAGGAGAAGTTGCATGGATGAGAGTTCCATGAATATTTTAATTACAATTACACTATAGGGTCAAAATGCAGTTGTTTAGGATACTACATATAAAGATGCTAAAATATTTAGTTCAATTATTAATATGAGTAATCCTATTATGTAAGTATTGGCATCTAAGTCACATTCAAGCATCTAAAACATTCTCAAGAGTTTTCTCTATATACGAGCTATATATAAGAAACAAAAATGTTATTATTCAAAAATCTTATACAATTCAAATGTTGTAGAATCTACTAAATAAAGTTCCTTCTTTAGCTAAAGCATAAAAGTCACAATGTAACTATAGGACCTTATTGTTTTAAGTGATTAGAAGTGATTGAAATTTAGTATTTGGATATTAGAACTATATATGCAACATATACTGTAATGACTTGATATATTAGAAATAATCTTTTCATTAAGTAATTGTTGTGCTATATATTAGCATGTTTAATCCTTGGATAACATGGTTATTCTAAGTGTCGATAGTCGTTCATAGTAGTGGGAGCATCTATAAGGTAAGACTGATATGAATGGGTTAGTTGATTTTCATGAAGATGAAAATAGCAAAGGGTCGTGACCCACTTTATAGGTACTTCATTAGAAGACAAGTATTAAACATGACTAACATCAAAACTACTTATGGATCATTATCATAAGTGATGTTTTGATTAAGGTAGTATCATTATCAAAATTACTTATGGATCATTTATAAATGTTGGGTTTTATTCAAAATCATTTTCCTTAAAAGCTAATAACGATTGTGGAAGCTTTAAAAATAAAATAAACTTAAAACTCTTTTTAACCCACCATGGATGATTCTGCAAAGCATGGAAAGATTAACACAACCATGGAAATAAAGATCTACAACCGTTGAAGACTGTGATTCCTTTCCGGAGGTTGGAAGTTGATGAAGATGGAAAAAGTCTCAAAACAGAGCTTTTCTAAAAGTATCCACCAAGCAATAGTAAATCACTTAAATATGTTAGTCTTCACTTGTATTAAGTTGTTCTTAATCCATTAAGACTTATGTAAAATAATCCTTAAGGAGAACTGTGATAACTTGAAATTTTCTATTACTTTGAAAGCTCAGTCAGTCAACTCAATTTAGTGTCAGACTCATTCCTGTTATCATTTGGCATAAATTAGAGCCTGTTTGAGCGTTCTGAGCCTTGTACACTTAAGGGATAAGTGTTGGGGTTTATCTACTGAAGCTATAGTAAAAAGATCAGGCCTAAAACACTAGGACCATGAGTTCACGGCCACCACACTGGAGTTTATGGCCATAAACTCCATGTGGGCCGTAAACTCACCCTATATGATCAAGTGTTGGCCATTTGTTTCATTCCTTTCTTTCCTTGGCTAATTTTACTTCAAATCCTCTCAAATATCATCTCGATCTTCACCTTAGATCTTCAAAACTAGTAAGTATTCTTCCTTGACTTGTTGATACACCTCTTAATCTAGCATTTTCTCATGATTCCATCCATAAAAATCATGTTTTCATAGATCTTCAAGTTTCACCAAGAACACACACTAGTGTTCTTGGCCATAATCAGCCATTTCAAGCTCCTATATTGTAAGTACTCTTGTCCTAACTTGTTATGTACTAGATTAAATATGTTTAGGCCTTATAAACATCAAGAATCAAGGGTTGGAAGAGAGTTTACGACCAAGGATCTCCCAAGGCCGTAAACTCCCTATAAGTGTGCATTAATGCCCTAATTTCCTTCCTTATGCTTAGAACTTGGATTAGAACCCTCCACCATTGAACTAGGGACCTTAAACTTTAAGTTGGTACATGATACCATAAGTTTACAGTCGTAAACTCATGTAGAAATGGTCCCTAGGCCGTAAACTCCCATTAAGGTCAATTTTTGGACCTTAACCTCATATAGACTCTTGTTTAGCATTGGAACACTTAAACCCTTGAGACTCCCCACCTTTAAGACCCTAAATATGACCATTTAGAGAGATTACGGCCAGGATTAAACTCCCCTGGGTTGTAAACTCCTCAACACTCTCCATTGAGTGGGTCTTTCACTTCCTTAGGTAGAGCAAAATTCCCTCAAGCTTCCTAGCGTTTCAAACCCACACTTATGCATCTATGACCATGATTTTATGGCCGTGAACTCCTTGGGGCTGTAAACCCATGGTAGTAAACTCAAAAGAGAGTGGTCTATGGGCCATAAACTCAATAGCAATGTATTACAACCCTTAGATGCAATCCTAAGTTCTTATAACACTTGAATCCAAGTGTTTTCCTTGTTCTAGGGTGTTAATACTTGTCTAATTAGTGTTATAATCACTAATTATATATATATATATATATATATATATATATATATATATATATAGATATATATCTTTGTATGTTATTAGGATCATTATGTGTGTTGAAGTCTTCACTTGACACCTAGCACCTTGACCGACACTTCCATCAAATCCACTCACTACAGGTGAGTTCATACCCCTTAATTAACCTTTTAAATGTTTTTAAATGATTTTATTTGGGGGGGGGGGATACAAGTTGAATCATACTAGTTATTATATCAATCACATGTGATTAATAACTAGCATACAAATGGATTTAGTACACTTTTAGCTGTTTGACTCATTATACTACTTCAAAATGATTTCTCAAAATGTTTTACATATTAAAATCTTTATCAAACTGTCTTACATACTGTATCTTTCCTTTCAATCTCTGTTACAACTGTGTTTCAGACAAAGGTTTTCATGTATTTTAAACTGTGTTACAGACAAAAAGATTTCTTATACTTTAAACTGTTTATATCAATTAAACTGCTTTTAAACCGTTTTATGATTTGACATCAAGTCATCAATTGTTATTATTAAACTGTTCAAATGTTTTACAAAACTTCTTTTAAACTGTTATATTGTCAAATGCATGTCTATATATGTATAGTTATATAAGTAATGTTTAAAGGACTTAGGACTGCTAGCTCGCTTTAAATCCTTTTCCTTGTTTGGATGTGACCTTAAGGTATTGGTTAATTTTCCAAATGTCATCTAAATATTAGTTATATATTATGTATACATATATAGACATAAAGGTTCTCTCAGTCAATTCACTACCTTTGGGTAGAAAAGGCATACTTTCAGTTATACTCGTACATTACTAGTAACTATAATAGGTATAGTTAGGAGATACTAATTTCTATTCCTAGTACAATGAATCACACTAAGAGTCAGTTCCTACATGAGTCAATACATACATTACACTACTCTAATACACACTGAATGAAGAGATACTAATACACACTAAACGAAGAGACTCTAATACATACTATAGGAAGAGACACTAATACATACTGTAGAAAGAGACACTAATACATACTATACGATGAAATACTACTACACACTCCTCGACTGACCATCCTACACTTGGCTGCTCGCAACAGAAGGTGTGTTCATCTACGAATGTTCTCGGTTGTACTGTTCAGCGAGTTACCACACCGTGTTTATCCTAGACAAATGGATACATTCTTAAGGATTATATAATTTTCTTTATTACCTTTACTTTGTGACACGTTCACATAAACGATGAGGTAGAATATATTTTGATACGATTTCAAATGAATATATTATTTTCCTTATTACCTTTATTTTGTGATTCATTCACTTAAACAATGAGGTAGACTATATTTTTATAATAATAGTTATACATGGGAAAAACCATCATTCTTACAAAGAAGCATACATTCAAAACAGTTGGGTCTTAGTAGAAGACTACTTTTTATACTAGTATGAAATATGGGATTTTCTAGGGTTTTCATACTTATACAAACTTTTCCTCAAATAATTACAAGTCTTTCATTACAAAGTTTTTACAAAGCAATGACACTAAAATACTTATGAACTCACCAACTTTATGCTGATAAACTATTTCAAAATAACTTGTATTCTCAGGTCACCAGTAGACAGGTACGATGACCAGGTTTTGGGAAAACGAAGCAGTCAAGACTCGTCTTTTATTTTGATTACTTATGTTCATGTCTTATCCTATGAAAGAACACACTTGTATTAAAATTATACTATTAATGCAATGGATGATGTTGTTGCTTGTTTACTACTTTACACTATTGTGATACTTTACATGACGTCCTCCGCCCCAGAACGTTTCCGCCGTTCTTGGTTTTGGGGTGTGACAAGAACCAACTTATAAGCTCTTATATCAAAGACCAAATTGCAAGAATAAAGAAAGTGATAAAAGGGCTTAATAAACATGGAATTAGCAGCCCTTAAAAGAGAGAAAAGAGGATAAAAACTAGCTTTATTCATCCTGTTTAACCTTTATATACTCTCATACATGCGAAATATCCATCCCTTATTTAATGTGAAAGCCATACTTTGTAAGAGTGTAAGGAGAATGAAAGAAGAGGTCAAACACTCAAACCCCCATCCCTCCTATCGTTCATGGATTTCATGAGTCCAAGTGGAGTCATAGAGTGTATTTCAATTAAGGTAAAACTAGATAGTTACATAACTAACTAAATGGCTACTCAAAATGCCCATTTAATTTGCACATCACATATGTATTCATACCTTATGAATATAACCACTTTTCATACTCTTTTATTATCATTTCCTAGAAATAATAATTTCCAATTAGTTTAAAATTTTTATTTTCATAAAATAATAATTCTCAAGTCGACTAGAAATGTTGATTATATTTATTAATAATCAAAATTACTCTAATAAATAATCAATTAGTTGTAATTTGCTATAAGGTGTGACCCTATAGGATCATATGTTATTAGAAATATCATATTATAATAACTCATGGGAATCTAAATCTTTTAATCTTCCACTTACACAAGACTCATCATACACTAATATAAACGGTGGTTAACGTTTAGCAACATTTCACTACCCCAATAACACACGAAAAAGAATGCTATTTATCAACATCCAATTGCAAAAACACCAAAGCTACAATTAACGTATAAGGTAAGTTTATAATTTATCCCTTTGTTACAGACATTTTAAACATGAGAATTGTATCACAATCAATCTTATTTGGTGTTCAACTTCAGGTAACGCGCATTAGATTTTTGGATCTCAACTCATAAGAGGAACAAATCCCATATTGAATACATAAGCCTCTTTCATATTTCATACCACACCTAGTAATGGCCTTTATAATTGTCTAGCTAAAGAAAAACAGTTAACTCCATCAATATATAGTAATCCCTACAATTAGGCCCCACTATGAATCTCATGTATTAAGGATAAAAGTATAGTACCTTTTATCAAGTATCATTCATGTGAGTGATCCATGAGGTGATCTTTATGCAGGTCATATAAAATACTAGTTCTCTGATAAGTACCTATGAATCTTGGTTACAACCTATTGCCTACTTTCATATTTTGAGAGTCAACCAATCCCATTCATATTAGTCTTATTTCAAAATTGTTCCTATAATATAACTGGCTATGAACTTTTAGAATAATAAGATTATTCATGGATTAAGTATGTTAATATAGAGAAAAACAAGTATTGATTTGATGATCATATCCTAATATATCAAAACAATATAATAATTGTTATGTTAATGTTCTAATATCCAAATACTAAATCCAAATGAAATCTTATTTGTAGAATAACAATTCCTATAACTCAAAATTGACCTCTCAAGTTTAGTTTAAAGGAAAGATTTTAATAATGGGTCTAACTAAATTTAATTTGTGCGAATTTTGTGAATATTATCATCTCTGTATTTGACTTTATTCTAAGTATAGTTAAATGTCTTGAAGAATATGGTTGGTGATCTGATGTGATTTAGAGTCTCCTAGCTTGATTAAGTATACTCTTGAAACTCACAAAAGATTTATAGGTTATCCTTGAGTGGAAGGACTCAACTTTGTTTTTCAATGAACTCACTCATCCAATCATATTTATTACAGTTTATGAAGTAGCAATGTATTCTGATTCGATAGCAGACTATCCAATTATGTTTTGCTTTGACCTCATTCCAACATAACTTACTCTTCATTATATATATATATATATATATATATATATATATATATATACACATATATATATATGCATACATATATATATATACATACATACATACATATATATATATATATATATATATATATATATATATATATATATATATATATATATATATATATATATATATATATATATATATAGTTAGCATCTTATGTAGCTCCTTTGCATAAGAATCTACTTATAAACTGATTAACTCATATATATTTTCTTAGTTATTCTTAAGCACTCGTAGAATGTCCTTATATTCATCTGGTGATGTAGTCATGTATCTAATTGGTATCTTATGTTATCTTCATAGCATGATCAAATACCTAGTCCTTTTCATAATAAGACATAAATGATGGATTCATTTGTTTAAGAAAATAAAATATAAATCATTTTATCTAGCTCAAACCTATATGTCAGGTCCTTTTGAGCCTAGCTCAAAATGGTGCCATGTAGCAATGTTAAGAGTCCCGTAAAGTAATCAAGTATTTTGATCTCTTTCAAGATATTTTCAAATTATGAATAAACATTTAGAACTTTAACAATCATCTTCATCTATCTCTATAGATTTTACATTCCAAGAATGTATCGTGTGTTTCCTAAGTCTTTCATCTTAGAAACACTTTCTGAGTCAAGGCGAAAGATCCTTGGATAGTTGAAATGTAGTTTCTCTTGATTAAGTGTCTCTTTCATACAATATTAGGAATATCACTATTGTTCCTACTAGTTCTTAGTAAACACATACATTATCTTTATTTTGATATATATATATATATATATATATATATATATATATATATATATATATATATATATATATATATATATATATATATATATATATATATATATATTGTGACATCCCCAAAATCACGGCTAGAAAAGACCGATTTTATTTATGCTTTTAAAATAATTTTAGAGTAAATCCTTTTGATTTAAAAGAGTTGCGGAATTTGTTCCCAAAACAAAATATGACAAAAATAATATTTACCAAAGCATTTTTTAAAGAGATGTATTTTTCATTATATTACAATACTCGAGATGTCATGTTCCTATAAACAGACCAAAAGCATAAACATTTCAATACAGACCTTACAACAGTTATTTACAACAACAGGTCTATAATCCAAAAATAACTTGACATGTCATCCAACTAATGTTCTGGCGCCACTACCTGTAATACAAAGAAAGCTGAGTGGGACAAATTTGGGAGCCTGGTGAGCATATAGGGTTTTCAACCCACAATAAGTAATTAAATTTATTTTCATCAATCAACAATAACCCAATTACCCATTCCCGTTATTCTCACTTTACGTCCCTAAAACAGCTAACACAAGGGACCTAGTCTTAGAATATTTCATCGGGGCGACAACACATGCATTCAGGGGTTTCCCAGCAATATATGTCAAATAAGGCAACCATGAGGGGGATGTAGTATAGCGAATGAACACCCAAGTTCATTAACACCTACAGATGGCGAGCCTGCTAGCGTTCCACAAGACTGTCTAGAAAAGTCCGTGGTCGTCATCTAAACTCCGCTAGAGGACCGAATCAAAAACAACATCGAGGCCTCTCATCTGTTTATCACAAATCAACTATCCACCCATGTTCTACCCAACATATTAGTAGATATATATATATATATATATATATATATATATATATATGTATGTATGTATTTATACATAGTTTAAAACGTGTATAGCATTCTCATTCAATAAATATTCCAAGCAACAGATGAGACACATACACATAACACGTATTTCATAGAGAATAAATCATATATATGAGATAGAAGAAAGTGAATATACATTCACACATATAACAACAAAATATACACATAACACGTATTTCATATAAATACTCCATAATTATGCGTTAGAAGAAAGTGACTACACACTCACTTGATCAGAAGATGACCGGACAGCACTACGGCTCGTAGAAGTAGTATTCATCGGTATATCTGGAAGATCTTCACAAAAATTGGCTTCCCGCAGGCAGAGCTTCGACTCGGGAATCTCACTTCTCGGGATCTTCGGGGCTCCGGGACTTGCTTCGGGGGCTCGGGATTAATACTGGGGCTTCGGGATATTTCTTGCATGGAAAACGAGGTAAAACAGGAGAGAGAGAAGAGAAAAGGAGCAAAAAGGCCGGCTGCCCTCGCACCCTTTTATAGGGGCTGGAACCCTCGCATTACGCTGGGCGTAACGTTCAGCTACGCGGGCGTAGCTCGAATTCGTCATCGGAGCACTCGAGTCCGAGGCGCTTCATGCACCGGGGTACGCTGGGCGTACTCAACTACGCTAGGCGTATTTTGGATCAGATTGATGACTCCTCCCCTCCTTCGGATAATATCCGAATTTATATTTAAATTTAATATTTTAATTATTTAATAAAATTCAAAAATTCATATCTTGCTCATACAAACTCCGTTTTCGACGTTCTTTATATCCACGTGTAGGTGAGACTACGCTCTACAACTTTTGTATAGATTCCGTCGGCTAATTTTGATTTTATTATTATTATTATTTATTTTTAGTAGGCCGGGACAGGAAAACTTCGTTATAAATTCATAACTTCTTCATCTGACGTCCGTTTTCGTCTGTCTTTTTATCGTTGCACTACTAATGACCAGATCTTGGATTCTCGTTTAGATTGCTTCGGCTAGAAACCGTTCGATCTCAAATTGAGTATTCGGGTTGCATACTACTAAGTCGAAACTTCGGAAAATCATAACTTCCTCATACGAAGTCAGATTTGGACGATCTTTTTATGCACGCTCTCGGTTTAACGAACTCTACAACATTCATTTAGATCACTAAGGCTAAATATCGCTCTATCTCAAATTCACATTTTACGTCATTCAGCATTGTGTCGGTTCTGTCACGAAACTTTGACAGATCATAACCTCTTCATTATAACTCGGATTTTGGCATTCTTTATATCTCCAGAATCCTTGTTTCAGCCACTACATCTTCAAGCAAAGTTATCGGGCTTATCTCACACTTTACTTTTGACGCTTATTTTATTCTTAATTCATTAAATTATAATTATTAAGAAAACAAACACGTAAATCACATAATTCTCATAATACTCAAATATTTCATCATTAATACTTCAAAAAGAGTTACAACGATTAACATAGACTATTACATCAACAATAATGCCTAGCCATTGAAACGCGGGCGTTACAATTCTCTCCTCCTTAGGTTGATTTCGTCCCCGGAATCACACATCAACAAACAAATGTGGATAACGACTCAACATGTCACTCTCCGTTTCCCAGGTGAGATTTGACCCATTCGTATGTTTCCAACGGACAAACACTAATTCGGCCATCTTGCGTCGTAATTTCTTTGTCTTTCGGTCAACGATTGCCTCAGGTTCTTCAATCAACCTTTTGTTTTCATCCAATCTTAATTCAGAAATTGGAATAATGTCAGGAACTTCCCCCGTGAACTTCCTCAAATAGCATACATGAAAATTTTTATGAATACCATTTAGTTCTTCAGGTAATTCGAGCTTGTAAGCTTGGTTTCCAATTCTATGAAGAACTTTAAATGGTCCAATAAACCTTGGACTCAACTTTCCACTTTTACCAAATCTTATAAGTCCCTTCCAAGGTGAGACTTTAAGCAGAACTGAATCTCCAACTTTAAAAGTCATCGGTCTTTGCTTGTTGTCAGCATAGCTCTTTTGACGATCCTGAGCTGCTAATATTCTCTCCCTAATTATTTTCAACTTTTCAGCGGTTTGATGGACCATCTCGGGCCCCATAAACTGCTTTTCCCCAGCCTTAAGCCAACAAGACGGCGTATGACACTTCTATCCGTACAAAGCTTGATAAGGTGGCATCTTTATGCTCGAGTGGAAACTATCATTGTAGGAAAATTATACCAAAGGTAAATGTTCATCCCAGTTACCTAGGAATTCCAGGGTACATGCTCTTAGCATATCTTCAAGTGTTCGTATCGTTCGTTCACTCTGACCATCAGGCTGCGGATGGTAAGCTGTACTTAAACACAACTTGGTACCCATTTCCTCTTGTAGACTTTTCCAAAACCTTGAGGTGAAACGACTATCACGATCCGATACAATCGTTAATGGAACACCGTGAAGCCTGGCAATTTCCTTCACATAAGAATTCGCAAGCTTATCCATAGACCATTTCTCATTGGCTGCTATGATGTGCGCACTCTTAGTGAATCGATCAATGACCACCCAAATCATGTTGTGACCGTTCTTTGTCCTGGGTAGTTTGTGACAAAATCCATTGTGATGTCTTCCCATTTTCCTATAGGTACACACAAAGGTTCTAAACTCCCATATGGTTTCTGATGTTGTGCCTTAACCCTCGCACAAGTCACACACTCGGCCACATACTTTGCTATATCAAGCTTCATCGTCAGCCACCAGTAATAGGGTTTCAGGTCCCTATACATTTTAGTGCTACCGGGATGAATCGAGTACATGGTTTTGTGAGCTTCTTCCATCAGAAGATCTCTTATTCCTCCGGACTTAGGTACCCAAATCCGATCTTGGAATACCTTCAGTCCATGACTGTTTATACCGAACACTAATGTTTTACCCAAACGTTCCTCCTTTCGGTCGTTCTTTTCTGAAGCTTCCTCTTGAGCTTTCTTTATACTCTCCACAATTGTCGAGATAACTTCTATTCTCAACGTACTTGGCCTTTTTCTCTCAACATTGACTTTCCGACCGAGAGCATCAACAACAATATTAGCTTTACCGGGATTGTAAAGTATCTCACAGTCGTAGTCCTTAAGTAACTCTAGCCAGCGTCGTTGCCTCATATTCAATTCTTTCTGATTAAAGAGATATTGGAGAGTCTTATGATCAGTGAAAAGTTTGCACTTCGTGCCATAGAGGTAACGCCTCCATATTTTCAGAGAAAAAACTACCGCTGCCAACCCCAAATCATGAGTAGGGTAGTTCTTTTCATGCTCCTTCAGCTGTCGAGACGCATATGTTATCACCTTTTCTCTTTGGGTCAAAACAACAACCCAATCAAACACTAGACGCATCGCTATAAACAGCAAAGTCTTCAACTCCATCGGGTAGAGAAAGTATCGGTGCTTCGCAAAGCTTCTTCTTTAGCTTCTCGAATGCTTGTTTATGCTTATCACTCCAAGCATAAGTAGCTCCTTTGTGGGTCAAATCTATCAATGGAGTCGTGATCGAAGAAAAGCCTTGGATAAACCTTCGGTAATATCCAGCTAATCCAAGAAAGCTTTGGATCTCTATGGGACATTTCGATTGTTCCCACTTCACTACAGCCTCAATCTTTGCTGGATCAACCATTATCCCTTCTTGGTTGACCACGTGACCCAATAATTGGACTTCTCGAATCCAAAAATCACATTTGGAGAACTTTTCATACATCTCCTCCTTCCTCAAAACTTCTAACACTTCTAGCAAGTGTCTGTCATGCTACTCTTGGCTTTTTGAGTAAATCATAATGTCATCTATGAATACTATCACAGATTTATCAAGGAATGGATTGCAGACCCTATTCGTTAAATCCATGAACGCTGCTAGAGAATTGGTTAGTCCAAACGACATAACCAAGAATTCATATTGTCCATACCTTGTTCTGAACTTAGTCTTCTCGATATCATGCTCTCTCAATTTTAGCTGATGATATCCTGACCATAGATGGATCTTCTAGAAATATCTCGAACCTTGCAATTGATCAAACAGGTCATCAATCCTTGGCAACGGGTATCTATTATTTATCGTTGCCTTATTCAGCTCTCTGTAATCAATGCACATTCTCATGCTCCCGTCTTTCTTCTTTACGAATAACACCGGAGCTCCCCAGGGTGATGAACTAGGTCTAATGAAACCTTTGTCTAATAACTCTTGAAGTTGCATCATCAGCTCCTTCATCTCCGTTGGTGCTAATCAGTACGGTGCTTTTGCTATTGGCGTGGTTCCTGGTAATAAGTCTATTCTGAAATCCACTTGTCTATCAGGTGGTAATCCAGGAAGATCTTCGAGAAATACTTCCAAATAATCACACACCACTGGAATACTCTGCACCTCCTTCTTTTCCTTCTTAGCATCACTCATGGATACTAGATACAATGTACATCCCTTGGCCAAACACCTTCTTGCTTTCATTAGGGAAATGATTCCAGAATTTACTCGACATTTGTCCCCATACACCATAAATGACTCTTTTCCTGGCGGGTTTACTTTTACTATCTTCTTCTTGCATAAAATCTCGGCATCATTGGCGCAAAGCCAATCCATTCCCAGAACGAGGTCGAAACCATTTAGTTCGATAGGCAATAATTCTCGTGAAACTTATTCCCATTCAGGTCGATTAAGATGTTTTTCATACGAGGGCTAACAGGTACAAACTTGCCACTAGCAACTTTGACTAATAAAGAATTATCTACTCTATCAACATGCAAAGCTAGTTTTCTACCAAATTCATGGGAATAAAGGAGTAGTTGGCTCCAGGATCAAACAAAATTTGAGTAGGCAATTCGTTTACGAGAAAGGTACCTGAAACGACATCAGCTTCATCCTTCGCAGCCTCAAGTGTCATCTGGAAGGCTCTCGCCTTCGGCTTTGGTGGAATGTTGGGCTTCACTGCCTCCTTCTTTCTCGGACAATCTTTCAAAATGTGCCCCTCCTCGTTACATCCAAAACACATCCTCTTGTTGGACGGACACTCATTGGCATAATGCCCCGTCTTCCGACACTTGTAGCAGGTCACATCCTCACTACATTTCCCCGAGTGCTTCTTCTTGCACTTCTCACACCATTTTGCTTCGCCTCCTTTTCCTCCTCCAAACTTTTTCGAATTAGACTTCGAAAATTTGTTTTTATTACTGGAACCTGAAGCTCCTTCAAACTTTCTTTTTTCACCAACTTCAACTTTGTTGGTGGTTCTCCCCTTGATCATGTTCTCAACAGACTTGGTAGCCCAAATAGCTGCCTCCAGAGTAGGTGCCTGACGTACTGGCACCTCGTACTCCCATGGGAGTCCCTTTGCATATCGATCTACTTTTGCCAGCTCATCTGGAATGATGCGCAAAGAAAAATCCATCGTGTCTGTAAAGTTATTAGTATATTCATCGACTGACATGCTGCCTTTCGTCAATGTCAGAAACTTGTTTTCTAACTCCAACAGATTTTGGGCCGAACAGAACTTGCGCTTGAACTGCAGCAAGAACTCTGCCCATGTCAGTTGTAGTGGCTCATTAGGGATTAGGGTCTTCCCTAAAGTGTTCCACCAATGAACAACTCCACTGCTGAACTGACGTACTTCGAAAGTGGTCTGCAACTTGCCTCTGCAGCCACACGTCATGAAAGCTAGCTCCATTTCTGAGATCCAATCCATAACTCCGATCGGGTCCTCCTTTCTAGTGAAGGTTGATGGTTTGCAAGTCAAAAAGTACTTGTACTTGCACCCCATTCCATTATTCCCTCAATCTTGGTTGTTTTGCCTAACTATCGGTGGGTTGGCTTGACCAACTGATCCACTGAAGTTTCCTCCTTCCGAATGCCCTTTATTCAACTCGGGTTGTTCAACAGGCATAGAAATTTCTTCACGATTCTGCCGAAGCACACGTCTACTTTCATCAATTTGACGATCCAACATCGTCTGAATCATCAATTGAACACCAGGAATTGCTATTGGCTCAGGTGCTGCAGCTACAACAGGTACTCGCTCAACCACAGGTGGTTGATTCCTGTCTTCGTTCACGTTTCCAACTCCACTTCTAGTTCTTAATATTTTTGATCAACACACCGAATATGTTGAATTTAGATCTTCAATCACGATAGATAATTAAATCATCCTTATCACTCCGAAATTATTACATGCTAGTTCTAAATTCGTAGGCGTACGCTTAGAATCCTACACACATAAGGTTTCCAGATCCGGTCGGTAACAGACCATAGATCCGAACAAATAATATCATATATGGCAAACATATAACATTTAGCACATAAAAGCATTTTAGGCAATTTTCCTAAAATAAACTAGTGCTCGTGTCTAAAATATAACAGACACTATCACAAAATCTTCACTTAGCATTCTAAGTTTATGTCTAGAAATCCTACAAATTCCTAGTTTGCATAAACTAATGCTCTGATACCAACCGTGACATCCTCAAAATCACGACCAGAAAAGACCGGTTTCATTTATGCTTTTAAAATAATTTCAGAGTAAATCCTTTTGATTTAAAAGAGTTGTGGAATTTGTTCCCAAAACAAAATATGATAAAAATAAGATTTACCAAAGCATTTCTTAAAGAAATGTATTTTTCATTATATTACAATACTTGCGATGTCATGTTCCGATAAATAGACCAAAAGCATAAACATTTCAACATAGACCTTACAACAGTTATTTACAACAACAGGTCTATAATCCAAAAAATAACATAACAAGTCATCCAACTTATGCTCTGGCGCCACTACTTGTAATACAAAGAAAGCTGAGTGGGTCAGACTTGGGAGCTTGATGAGCATATAGGGTTTTCAACCCACAATAAGTAATTAAATTTATTTTCATCAACCAACAATAACCCAATTACCCATTCCCGTTATTCTCACTTTACGTCCCTAAAACAACTAACACAAGGGACCTAGTCTTACAATATTTCATCGGGGCGACAACACATGCATTCAGGGGTTTCCCAACAACATATGTCAAATAAGGCAACCATGATGGGGATGGAGTACAGCGAATGAACACTCAAGTTCATTAACACCCATAGGTGGCGAGCCTGCTAGCGTTCCATAGGACTGTCTAGAAAAGTCCGTGGTCGCCATCTAAACTCCGCTAGATGACTGAATCAAAAACAACATCGAGGCCTCTCATCTGTTTATCACACATCAACTATCTACCCATGTTCTACCCAACATATTAGTAGATATATATATATATATATATATATATATATATATATATATTTATACATAGTTTAAAACCTTTATAGCATTCTCATTCAATACATATTCCAAGCGACAGATGAGACACATACACATAACACGTATTTCATAGAGAATAAATCATATCTATGAGATAGAAGAAAGTGAATATACATTCACACATATAACAACAAAATATACACATAACACGTATTTCATATAAATACTCCATAATTATGCATTAGAATAAAGTGACTACACACCCACTTGATCAGAAGATGACCGGACAACACTACGGCTCGTAGAAGTAGTATTCATCAGTATATCTGGAAGATCTTCACAAAAATTGGCTTCCCACGGGCAGAGCTTCGGCTCGGGAATCTCACTTCTCGGGATCTTCGGGGCTTCGGGACGTGCTTCGGGGCTTGGGATTAATACCAGGGCTTTGGGATATTTCGTGCACGGAAAACGAGGTAAAATAGGAGAGAGAGAAGAGAAAAGGAGCAAAAAGGCCGGCTGCCCTCGCACCCTTTTATAGGGGCTGGAACCCTCGCATTACGCTAGGCGTAACGCTCAGCTACGCGGGGCGTAGCTCAAATTCGTCATCGCTTACGTCATCAGAGCACTCAAGTCCGAGGCGGTTCATGCACCTGGGTACGCTGGGCGTACTCAACTACGCTAGGCGTAGTTCGGATCGGATCGATGACTCCTCCCCTCCTTCGGATAATATCCGAATTTATATTTAAATTTAATATTTTAATTATTTAATAAACTTCAAAAATTCATATCTTGCTCATATAAACTCCGTTTTCGACGTTCGTTATATCCACGCGTAGGTGAGACTAGGATCTACAAATTTTGTTTAGACTCCGTCGGCTAATTTTGATTTTATTATTATTTATTTTTAGTAGGCCGGGACAGGAAAACTTCGTTATAAATTCATAACTTCTTCATCTGACGTCCGTTTTCGTCTGTCTTTTTATCGTTGCACTACTAATGACCAGATCTTGGATTCTCGTTTAGATTGCTTCGGCTAGAAACCGTTCGATCTCAAATCAAGTATTCGGGTTGCATACTACTAAGTCGAAACTTCGGAAAATCATAACTTCCTCATAAGAAGTCAGATTTGAACGATCTTTTTATGCACACTCTCGATTTAACGAACTCTACAACATTCATTTAGATCACTAAGGCTAAATATCGCTCTATCTCAAATTCACATTTTACGTCATTCAACGTCGTGCCAGTTCTATCGCGAAACTTTGACATATCATAACCTCTTCATTATAACTCGGATTTTGGCATTCTTTATATCTCCATAATCCTTGTTTCAACCACTACATCTTCATGCAAAGTTATCGGGCTTATCTCACACTTTACTTTTGACGCTTATTTTATTCTTAATTCATTAAATTATAATAATTAATAAACAAACACGTAAATCACATAATTCACATAATACTTAAATATTTCATCATTAATACTTCAAAAGGAGTTACAACGGTTAACCTAGACTATTACATTAACAATAATGCCTAGCCTGGAAATGCGGGTGTTACATATATATATATATATATATATATATATATATATATATATATATATATATATATATATATATATATATATATATATATATAGTGTTTCATATTAAAATGACGATTCCCAACTTGAGATGTTTGATTTATATCCACTAATGGATCTTAAGTCTTACATAACTTGGACTAAGAAAACCTACAAGCTATGCTATATAGAAATCTTCCAATTAGTTTCTATTAAGAAAAACAGTTTTTTTTTTCATTAAATATGTTTGCCATATCTTATAATTAGAATATGTAGTCATGGTAGATAATATCCTTGTTGATCTAATCATAGTTACTTGAGAAAATTTTTGAGTATGATTAAAGATTTTAAAATAATTCTACTAAATGTGAGTATGATTAAAGATTTTAAAATAATTCTACTAAATGTGTATTATTTCCAAAAGAATTATTTACTCCTTCTATCCTTTCTATAAGGAGAATTACTCAAGAATTACTTACTCCTTCTAGCCTTGTTATAAGGAGGAAGATTAATCTAGCCTACACATGATTATTAGACATGGATTACATCTCAGTCTTAATGATTCAAATTCATTAATGAGGTTCAAAATCTAATATAAAATTTTGGTAGTTGATGGATTTTATAGAAACCATCAAGAAGAACTCATCATTGAGAGATTCCATATTTCTCATGTTATAGATGATTTTTACCATATATGCAAACGGTTTGTGTTTATGAAGAACTATTATTCATGTTTGACAATCCCTTGTCGAAACTAGTGCCAAATTTTACAATGTTAGACTATGGTTCTTGAGGTACTTCAAGTTCCATGTGCCACCCATATGCTTTGTCATTAAAAGCTTGCTTTCTGATAACCCAACTTTGAGAGGAATAATAGAAGTTATTCTTGGTGGCTTTATATAACATAATCTATGCAACCTTTTATAATATTCTACAAATATGTATTTAGTATATTTTGGGGTTTGAAGCTTTAGTCTAACATAGGTTTGAAAACTTTAAAACATTAAGTAAGATAAGGATTGAGCCTTTCCATAATAAGTCCTATAAAGTGTTTTGTCTACTTATTAGTTGGTGTTTATATTCAAGATACAAGTAATAGTGATTAAATCATAATACCAAAAGAATAAATCAAGATGATTTCTACCTATTATAAAGTAAACCATATATGGTAAGGTTTAGATCATCATTTATTATCCCTAAGACTTTAGATGGTTCTACTAGTTTGTGTCTCAACTTTATATTTGAAAACTTAAACAAAGGTTTCATAATTACTGTTTAACATGTAAAATATAATTACAACAACCATAGTTATTAATAAAGTTGATTAGGTGTCTTGTACTAAATCTAGACATTTATTAGAAACAAAGTCATATATCATAGTGTATAGTTATTTTCTTTTAGTGAAAATATCATTAGGAATATTTTATATACAAATAAGATTCACACATGTCAAATAAACTACATTAAATCAATTTCTTGGAGTTGAAATGTGCGTATATTATTTATACAGTGTAATCATCCTATAAGTAGGTTACATTAATCACGAGTACACCCCGACCATCAAAAGATAACACTAGCGGTTAGGTATGATTTATCCAATAACTTATACAAGTGATGTGTGAGTGCTATTTAAATTAGATTGCATAGATTTAAAGTTTAATAAGAGGTCTTTGATGTTTTTATAATTATAATTTAAAAAACATATTATATAATAGTTATTGCATGCATCCAATAAACCATGGTACGCTTTTTATTAAAAATCACATTTTAACAATGTTCTTTTATAAAATACAAATTTTATATAATCGATGCGATCCAATTTTAAGTTTAATATCTAGTATTAAGTTTGGACTTGAGCGCTAAAGGACATTTAAAAACTTTTTAATAAAACCTCCTTTAAGAAAATAAGGTTTTGAGTTTGATAAGTGTTTGGGTGTCAAAACAGCAAATAAAGGGATAAAAACAACTATTCATTTCTATAGTATACTAAGATATTGTATAGAATAAACAAGATCGGACCACTAGGATATCAGACTCATTGTTTGACCATATTTTCACATGACACAATATCAGTTGTTAGAATGATGGGGGGTTGTGTTAGTATCAATTTGAACTTCATAAATAAACTAAATAAAGATTAAAATTTAGTGACTAAAAGACATTTCCGATTCCAAATTCTATACGTGTATTATGTTGTTAGATGTAATATGACAAAAATTTGTGTTTAATCCATTTGTAATTAAGAAATTAATATGCTCTAATATCTGATGGGTTTTAGCCATAAGAACTTTTCTATGTGCGCATGCAAAACCCTAATGCTTGGATCTAGGCTTTCTAATTAAACATGCTTTGAATCCAAGACTTCTAATGACTAATTGGGTATAAGAACAATACTAAATCAGATCTGGAATCATACCTTTGAATCTCTTGTTTGATCTTGTTGTCTTGAAGCTCTAGAGTCACAATTGTCACTCCTCTAATGGCTTACAAACACCAAATAGCAAGGAGGATGATTTGGGAGAGAGGAAAGGGGAGGAAATCGGCCAGGGGTTCTCTATTCTCAATGAAGTGCCAATTTCCCTTAGCCATAGGGTCTATTTATACTTGTAGACCCCTTAAGGGTTACAACTTAAACCCTAGTTGGATAATCTTCTCTTAAAGCAATCCATATCCTTTCCTTACATAAGCAATGGACGATTTTAAGCTATCCTTAGCTTCTAGAATTCATCCAATATCTATCCACAAAGGATTTACAGTCTAAAGTTTAACTATCAAACAATTGATAGTTTATACCCTCTTATTTAATTAATCTCTTTAAGTCACCAAATTAATTCTAATTAATTTCTGACTTATATTAATCAAATAATATTATTATTACTCTTTATATTATTCTCATAATATATTAATAATATTTATTCTCTCTTAATAAATCATCCTATCAAGTTGCTATGGTGAAGGCAACCCAAAAGGACCATGCACAACCGAGTCAAATACTCGCCTAATATAGTCGCAGCCTTAGACACTATTCCAACAGTCTCCCATTTGGATAAGTCTAGTAACTATATGCACAAGTACAATTCGATTTGCAATCGTAGCTCTCAAAGACGTTGTCAAACTCTGATCTAATCAATATTGTCCTTTAGATAAGGGATCGTACAGTCCTCTATTAGATATCATGCTGACAATCCTATGGAATGATTTGTCAAGCATTTAGGTTTCTCGATCTCTGATTTATTTGACATAGAACTTAATCGAACACATCAATTCAGTTCTGACCGGGCCCGACACATAAGTCAAATCAAATCATCGAGCGGCCGAGATATCGCTTTTACCCTCTTGGGATAAAAGTTACAGATAAACTTCGACTTATATGCATTTACTTATTCATTAACCAACTATACACAACAATGCGTTTTATAACACCAAGTTACTGATGCGTTTTCGCATTATCAATGTACAATCAATTAACAAATAACAAACCATATATCTAGGTTTTAAGACTATATGATATTATCGTCTTGCGATCACCCTTTTATATCATATTCCATAAGGTGATTCCAGCAAGCACGGGTTTGTTCCAATGCTCAAAACTAGTTCATAAGCACTCATGAATGTTGCAGCAACCCTTTGCTATGTCTAACACCATTTAGACAATCTACATACCAATTCATGACAATCTTCATTCATATCTACTTCCAACATATGAACGATTGTGGACAATTTGAATAATTTGATTATTCCTAATAAACTCAATTATTCTGGAAGTCAAAACATGCAAAGAGAAACAATAGTTAAACAATTAACATAAGATAGTAACATTACTTATAAATAAAACTCCTTTATTTAATCATCAAATGTTAATTACATTTATCTATTACACGTTTCTAATACTATCTAATCTATGCTAATATCTTCCTTCAGCCCAATACTCCTAGCATGCTGCAAGTGCTTAACCCTACTCAGTCCCTTCGTAAGCGGATCTGCTGGGTTATCTTCTGATGATACCCTCTTCACTACAAGTTGTCCTTGTTCTACACGATGTCTAATAAAATGATACTTTATGTCGATATGTCTTGATCTACCATGATCCCTCGGTTCCTTGGTCAAGGCAACCGCTCCTTCATTATCATAGAAAATCTCCATGGGCTCCTTTATGGCAGGTACAACTCCAAGATCACCGATGAAGTTCTTCAGCCATATTACCTCCTTCGAGGCTTCGCTCGCTGCAATGTACTCTGATTCGCACGTTGAATCAACTACTGTTTCCTGCTTGGAACTCTTCCATGTCACTGCTCCTCCATTCAAGGTAAAGACCCAGCCCGACTGCGAACGGTAGTTGTACCTGTCGGTCTGAAAGCTGGCGTCACTATACCCTCGCACCTTCAAGTCATCACTCCCTCCGAGGACTAAGAACCATTCCTTCTTCCTCCGAAGGTACTTAAGGATATTCTTCACCGCAATCCAATGGGCTCTGCCAGGGTTCCCTTGATATCTACTAACCATGCTCAAAGCAAAGGCTACATCGGGGTGAGTACAAGTCATAGCGTACATGATTGAGCCAACTGTGGAAGTGTATGGTACTCGGCTCATTTCTGCTATTTCAGCTTCGGTACTCGGACTTTGAGTCTTACTCAACTTGGCATTACTTTGTATCGGTAATTCTCCCTTGAGTTTTCCATACTAAAATGTTTTAGTACCTTCTCCAAATAAGTATTTTGACTAAGTCCTATTAGTCTCTTACTTCTTTCTCTTACTATCCTTATTCCCAAAATGTAAGAATCCTCTCCGAGGTCCTTCATAGCGAAGCACTTCCCGAGCCAGGACTTAACTTCCTGCAAAGTCGGGATGTCGTTTCCTATGAGTAATATGTCATCGACATATAGAACGAGGAAGCTAACTATACTCCCACATATACACATGATTCATCTTCGGTTCGTACAAATCCAAACTCTTTGACTTTCTCATCGAAGCAAAGATTCCATCTGCGAGACGCTTACTTAAGTCCATAAATGGACTTCTCAAGCTTACACACTCTATTCGGATGCTTCAGATCCACAAACCCCTCTGGCGGAGCCATGTAAACATCCTCAGCCAACATTCCATTAAGGAAAGCGGTCTTGACATCCATTTGCCAAATCTCATAATCATGAAATGCGGCAATTGCTAGCATCACTCTAATAGATTTTATCTTCGCAACTGGTGAGAAGGTCTCATCATAGTCAACTCCGGGAGTTTGAGTAAAGCCCTTCGCAACCAATCGCGCTTTATATGTGTGTATGTTTCCATCCATGTTGGTCTTCTTCTTGAAGATCCATTTGCACCCAACGGTCTTACGAACTTGGTTATCATGTATGGATTGGATCTCGCTATCCATTGCCTCTTTCCATTTCGCAGACTCCGGGGTTGCCATGGCTTCCTTATAGCTATTAGGTTCATCAAGATTTATTAGTGTACCGTCACTAATATACGTGTCCCCTTCGGTAGTAATATTAAAACCATAAAACTGGGGTTGAACTCTAACTCTATCAGAACGTCTAAGAGGTAAGGACTCGTCAATTGGTTCAACCGGAGTTTCCTCCTCGGGTTGAGCGCCATCGGTAGAGGTTCCTTCATCTATCGACTCCTGAATCTCTTCAAGCTCAGTTTGCCTCCCACTGTCTCCTTGGCCTATGAGTTCTCGCTCTTGGAAAACTCCTCTCCTCGCAACAAAGACAACATTGTCCTTCGGTCTATAGAAGAGATATCCAAAGGATTTATGCGGGCAGCCGATGAAAATACATCGCTCACTTTGAGGTTCGAGCTTGTCGTGAGTATCTCGTCTTACGAAAGCTTCGCAACCCCAAACCTTGATATGTGCTAACGAGGGAGCTTTCCCTGTCCACATCTCGTGAGGTGTTTTGGCAACCTTCTTAGTAGGGACTCGATTAAGGATATGGGCGACAGTCTCTAAGGCATACCCCCAAAAAGAGATAGGTAGTGAAGCACGACTCATCATAGAGCGAACCATATCCAATAAGGTTCGATTACACCTTTCTGCCACACTATTCAACTGCGGTGTCCTAGGAGGCGTTAATTGTGAAACTATTCCACATTCCTTGAGATAATCGTGGAATTCAAGACTTAGGTACTCTCCTCCTCGATCGGATCGAAGCATCTTGATTTTCCTGCCCAATTGATTCTCCACTTCATTCTTGAACTCTTTGAACTTTTCAAAGGTTTCTGACTTTTGCTTGATTAAATAGATATACCCATATCTACTATAATCATCGGTAAAAGTCACAAAGAAGCAGTTCCCATCCTTCATGGTTGATCTAAACGGTCCACATACATCGGTATGTATTAGGTCCAATAGACCCTCACCCCTTTCACATGTACTCGTGAAGGGCGACTTAGTCATCTTTCCAAGCAAACAAGACTCACACGTGTCATCTTCCCTAAGGTTGAATGACTCCAACACTCCATCCTTTTGGAGTTGGGCTATGCGCTTCTTGTTGACATGTCCAAGACGATAATGCCACAAGGACGCTCTATCCATACTATTGGAAGAATCTATGTTTAAAACATCATTTTCTAAGTTATCAACAATCATAACAGTTTCATAAATTCCATTACATGGTATAGCTTCAAAATAAAAGACACCATTTAGATAAGCCAAAATAGAACCATTCTCATTATTAAAAGAAAATCTAAAGCCTTGTCTAAACAAACCATGAAATGAAATGATGTTTTTAGCCATTTCTGGCGAATAGAAACAATTGTTCAAATCTAAACATAAATTATTCCTAAGCATTAAAGAATACACTCCAATCTTGGTCACAGGCGATGATCTTCTGTTCCCCATGATTAGATTGATCCTTCCTTGCTCCACATCCCTACTTCTTCTTAGTCCCTGCACATTAGAACAAATGTGATAACCACAACCGGTATCAAGAACCCAAGAAATAGCATGATTAGAATTGTTAGATTTAATTGTGTATATACCTGCGAAAGAGGGCTTGATCTTTCCTTCCTTAATGGCTTGCAGGTACTCTGGGAAGCTTCTCTTCCAATGTCCTATCTTATGGCAGTGGTGACACTCTACCTCCTTATGGTTTGGGCAGGGCTTAGCAGGATCAAATTTGGTCCCACTAGAATAGGCACCATCTCGGGCTTTAACCTTGCGATAGTTCTTAGACGAAGCCTTCCTCTTCTTTCCCTTTCCTTGACTAATAGCCAAGACAGGAGCAGCAGGTGGATTGGGAGTTGGTGCAACAGACTTGTCTTTGAAGTTGCTCTCAACGACCCTCAAGAGACCTTGGAGTTTGCTTAGGGTGACCTCCTCTTTGTTCATGTGGTAGGTCATCCTAAATTGATTGTAGCTCGGAGGCAAAGAGTGAAGCACCATGTCGATCACCAAGTCTTCCCCAAAGTCAACGTTTAACTTGCGAAGGCGGTCGACATACCTTTGCATCTTTTGTAGGTGCACGGTAAGAGATTCTCCATGACCCATCTTAGCGGAAATCATGTTAGTGAAAATCTCATAACGCTCTTGTCTCGCGTTCTGGTGGTATCTCTCCAATAAGTCTTGATGCATCTCGTATGGGTACATGTCCTCATAGGACTTTTGGAATTCGGAGTTCATGGTGGCTATCATGATGCAATGTACCTTTGTTGCATCGCGCTCATGAGTTTCAAAAGCGGTCATTTCAGCCGGAGTAGCGATTTCAGGGTTAATCTTCTCGAGCTTCTCATTGAGGACATACTCCTTATCCTCATAGCGAGCAATGGTGCGAATGTATCTTATGCATTCGCTAAAGTTCGTTCCATCGAAGGTGACCTTTTGGCAAAGGCTCATCAGTGTGAAGGAACTAGCAGCAGTGTTGTTTGCGTTCGACATCTACAAATAGAAAGGACAAAGATAGATTAGAATATGAATCCCTAATTATCACCCAATAAGAAAAATTAGGGCTAGGATCCAACAACAAGAATTACATATTAGAAAAGGGATGCCGTAATCTAACATGCAAATAAATTGAAGGTAAGTGAATGACGATTCACTAATTCTCCACCATCATAACTTTAAGTCCTAATGTATTGAGAATTCCTAGGTTCGGATGAGATTCATTGAAACTATTCAATGGCATGTTTAAATCTCGATATGCCCCTCTTGTTTGTGACTGGGATACCGAGGATCACAAAGCGGGTGTGAATTACCATGCAAATTCACATGGTGGCTTCATTGTAACGATCACCTATTCGATGTGTCGGTAAACCACACACGCTCCATTGAACTATGATAAACAATGAATCACCCTTTGCCACCTTTGCTTAGAACCAATTAGTGTGCTGGTAAACCACACACGCTCCACTAACTTCTTAGCAAGGGTGCAAAGTGTAATTTCATGGGATTGCATCAATTCATTTTTCCTAAAGTAACTAAGATTGGGAAATTTTAAAAAATGTGTAGTTACTTTGTATTACATATTATACTTTTAATGAGAGGATGAGGTTGCCCTATCCTACCCGTTCGACTAACAACCCTCCACCGATCAAGCAAGCGGTGGGTGTGAGTGTACACCCATTAAGCGCCATTTTATAGGCCGCAACCTTATACCCACCTTATAGATCGGCTTCGTGAATGAGGCGTACTAACGGTAAGACTAGCATTTTAGTTATACATACATACATACATATATATATATATACATACATATATATATATATATATATATATATATATATATATATATATATATTATTCTTGTAATATTATATTAGTATAGGGTTGTATTTTAAACATTTTAAAATCTAGGGTTTGAAATTTAAATTGTCTAAATAAAAACTTTTAATCACAAAATATAAATTTCAAAACTTGAGGACAAGTTTTAAACATTTAAAACACGGAGGATCAAATAACAAATAATTTTAATTAACAAATAATTCACTAATTATCTATATTTGATTTATTCAAGATTTCATGCAAGATAATTACCAAATTAATCAAAATAATTAATTAATTATCATATAAGGAAATTAAATATTTTATTAGTTGATAAATATCTTTAATTAGATCTAGATTATAGTCATATATATCAAAAAAAAAACGGATTAGGGTTGATCTAATATGATTAAGGTAAGTTTCTATAAGATAATCATGAAGAAATCCCGAATCTGGCCATTCCTGACGCTTGGACTCGCCGAGTGTACCAAGGGACTCGCCGAGTCAGGCCAACTCGCCGAGTCCACTATGGAACTCGCCGAGTCCATGACTCAGAAACACAAAAATCGAATTTTGCAGTTAAGTTTCAAACAAACAAGCAACAATTTAATAGAAACCAAGCTAGGCTCTGATACCACTGATGGGTTTTAGCCATAAGAACTTTCCTATGTGCGCATGCAAAACCCTAATGCTTGGATCTAGGCTTTCTAATTAAACATGCTTTGAATCCAAGACTTCTAATGACTAATTGGGTATAAGAACAATACTAAATCAGATCTAGAATCATACCTTTGAATCTCTTGTTTGATCTTGTTGTCTTGGAGCTCTAGAGTCACAATTATCACTCCTCTAATGGGTTACAAACACCAAATAGCAAGGAGGATGATTTGGGAGAGAGGAGAGGGGAGGAAATCGGCTAGGGGTTCTCTATTCTCAATGAAGTGCCGATTTCCCTTAGCCATAGGGTCTATTTATACTTGTAGACTCCTTAAGGGTTACAACTTAAACCCTAGTTGGATAATCTTCTCTTAAAGCAATCCATATCCTTTCCTTAGATAAGCAATGGATGATTTTAAGCTATCCTTAGCTTCTAGAATTCGTCCAATATCTATCCATAAAGGATTTACAGTCTAAAGTTTAACTATCAAATAATTGACAGTTTATACCCTCTTATTTAATTAATCTCTTTAAGTCACCAAATTAATTCTAATTAATTTATGACTTATATTAATCAAATAATAATATTATTACTCTTTATATTATTCTCATAATATATTAATAATATTTATTCTCTCTTAATAAATCATCCTATCAAGTTGCTATGGTGAAGGCAACCCAAAAGGACCATGCACAACCGGGTCAAATACTTGCCTAATATAGTTGCAGCCTTAGACACTATTCCAACAATATCTTCAAACTGACTAATGTTTTTTACTCAAACATGATCTTTTGGTAAAGCTTCATCTAGTTGATCTAATCTAAAAAAGTTCTTAAATTAAATCACTAAATGACTTTAAGTTCATGCAGTTAATACCAACCGTACTCAATACTTCTAATATGCTCAGGAATGTAAATGCATAAAATCTTTGGCTACACTTTTTGGTTCATTTGAAACCAATTTAATGTTTGTTACTAGTTCCAAATCACATAACATTTACAAATTTCAAAATTTGAATAAAAAAAGGCATGGACCTTAATTTCATCGATCAAGTAAAAAGAGTACAACTCAAGTATGTAATGAGAACCAAATCAAAGATCACTAGATAAAAACATGAAATTTAGTACACATCACAATCTAAACAACAAGTAATTAAGAATCTAGAACTTGAAATAAAGATGAAAGTCAGCCACACATGACTAACTTGAAGTATAAATTAAACACGTTTTGATCTTAAAACAACTTATAAATTCAAAGAAATAGTGTTTCCAAAAGGATAATGAATGGTGACTGCTCCCAAAAGTTTGCCCTTCTCTTGTGTGTGTTCGAAGATATGACGAAGTGGCCCAAAAATAGTGGATAAGTTGAACAATTAAAACCAGAAAACTATCAAAATTACATTACACGACCTTGTAATGAATATGTATTGCCAAATCATGTTCGTGTAACAAATTTGTTGTGCTAGAGAATCCCCAAAATACACCCGCATAATGACAAGAGCAACTGAAGCGTTGGTCATTTAATGTTCTAAGAAATTTCTATTTTTTGTTTTTCTAAATTCTTCAATTTGGCTCCAAAAATTACAAAATGTCACATAGAGCTTCCCTCGACCATCCTAAGCAAGGTTCAACCTTCAAATGCACCTGAAACGTCCACAAAAACCATGTAAAGTAGATAGATCCTTGATATTGTCCTGAAAATGAAAAATACATGTAAAATTAAACAAAAATGATATGAAATGCGTTGAATTAAACACGAAATATGTATGAAAATGGTGCATTTTATACACATAACGAATTCCCCTAGCTTGAACCTTTTCTTGTCCTCAAGAAAACAAAAATCGATTTAATCCGGGGAAGAGAAAAGAAATGTGTATGCAATCAAAAACAAAAGAAAGAACGACTTAAGTTATTCATCCAAAAAACATAATATGATTAAAGGGTTGTCAACATATACCCCATATACATGCAAATGCACTGTATTCCAAAACAAGACAATGGAACACATGGGACACAAATATTCACCAAACACCTAGCATAAATACATACAGTTATGGTATAAGGTATCTTCTAATAACATTTACTAACAAGGCAGGTACATCTCAATCTATAGGGAGGACTTACTAAAATGCTAATTCACTCGTATATGCACTCCTTTCACAAAATGTGTGAACTCACTCCTATCAATATCTACACTCATTTATTTAAGGTGGAGGTCACTCCAACATCGGTAAAGGCATACACCACTCTCTATAGTCTTCTCTCCATGCTCTTAAACAACTTGTAATTGATCATATTCATCTCATCTTCCAAGGTTCATGTCAACTTCCAACATTCCATAATAGGAAAAATCTATAAACTATGTCAACGATACTAACATGTATAAAAGTATATATAAACACAAAGCATACAAAATAGAACCGTGTAACATAAGTATTGGCAATAAATCAACTACCCATACTAAGCAATCTAACAATATTAAGATATATACCAATGATTATCATTCCTATACGAAAAGATCATATATCATTATGACAAATCTGGAATCTCTTGGTTCAGGTCTTTTTTTTTAGTACATCGACTCAACTTGAATATTTACAAAAATAAGAACTAACAAACTAAAAGCTTTTTACAAAATCAACTTGAATATTTACAAAAATAAGAACTAAAAAAGTAAAATCTTTTTACAAAATCACTATACAAAAACTTATCAAACTTACTTTGAAGAATTGTTTATAAAAAGGCATACAAAACTTGTAAAAATTTGACATTTGGTTCCACCTTTTGATGACTTCATGATTTTATAAACTAACATTTTGTTGAAAATAGACACCTAATTTCTAAATATTTACAACTATTAAACTTAACAAAAATAACAAACAACTTCAACAACTATCTTTTGAAAAATGGATTTGACTTCAAAATGAACAAAAATAAATTTTGAAAAAGCTGCACATATTCTACTTGTTTACATCTTTTTAATTTTATAAATTGATGTGACTTTGATATACAATAACATACTCATGGGTATTTAAAGACACCTTATATTTGATTATCACCTACTATGACCCGAATTATTTAAATGGAGTTGCTTGTTATAAAATACTACTATGCACCTCTACTAAGTGAATTACAAAAACAAGTGTGTTCCCTCAACAGTTCTAAAGATTCACAAGTTAATGATATCACATGTATACAAGGGATAAGTAGGCCAAACTTTGACCTTAATTATGTATTGTGACAAAAGATTAAACGCATTCTATAGATGAGAATACAGAATAGAGAAAAATGCATGAATATGATCTTAGAAACCTAAATGAAAAGATAAAATCAAATGACAAAATTAAAAACTTTTTGTTCTTTTAAATTTTTTATTTAAAAAAAAACTAAAAAATTATTATTTTTGCATTTTTTATGTTTTTTATGTTTATATGCAATGCAATGAATGATTTTTTTAATATACTCGAAGCATCAAGGACAATACATCTATTTAAGCCTGGGGAGGGGTGAATTTCATTGCATTATGAAAATTAATATATATATATATATATATATATATATATATATATATATATATATATATATATATATATATATATTTTCATAATGCAATGAAATTCACCCCTTCCCTAGGCTTAAATAGATGTATCGTCCTTGATGCTTCGAGAGAAAGTGGGACCAACTACTGAGGAGGATCAAGAGGCGGGTATTGGGTGGATATTATGGAGGATACTCCTACAGATATTGAGGAAGATATTGTTGTAGATATTAAGGGTAGTAGGGTGGTTGTACTGGTTGACCTCCTATACAAACCTCGTGACGAATATCAGACATGAAATTGGTTTTATTCTAGTTATGCATACCTTGGCTCTCTCAGAAGGAATATAAGTCTTCTATTACTTCCACCATCTCATTAGTCATCTCACTAGCACTATCATAAAGGTCGTAACAATTATAATGCATGCAACTATAGTCGACATGCAACCACTAAAACTCTACCATGTACAAGTCATTGTAGGGATGCGCAACATCTTATTATACATTTTTGTGGATGGGGTTGGATAAATTAAGAAGATTGGCATTTTGAATGCAAATGAAAAGGTAGTCGTGGTTGTCAACAGCCTAATAAGCATCCCTTATTTCAATATGAAACATATGGATGTTTTTAAATACGTTGGTGGTTAAGCGAGTTTCTCTTTCAATGACATTGTGAACGTGTGGAAAGTGAATAGATAGAGTTGGGTGTTTGAGAATGAAGGTGATCATTCCTCCATAATGTAGTTGACCACTGGTACTTCGGGACAACTTCAACAATTTGAAAGTAACTAGTAGTCCGAAATCGGGAAATCACTTCAAATTATGTATCAGATACCACAAGAGCTCGAACTCCTTTTGACCCGCGTTGCTTATATCATTTCGAGGGAAAATGATTGAGGAAAAAATGCAATGGTTGGCCTTTAGGGTGGGATGGATGATGCTCGATACCTTTGTAATGGTTGGCATATAAGTCAACCATGCAATTCACTCCCTAAAAATATTTCCAATCATTACCGAAAAGGAAATTACATATGTGAAATGGCACATAAGTATTCGCAATTGGGGAACCAATGAGCTCACATAGTTGATTCATGTGCAATTAGTAATTGCGGTTGAAATTACGAAAAGAAAGATATATAGTTTGATGAATAAACGTGACAGATGACGAAAATTCTAGAGTGGATTAAACATAACCAACTACATGAAGTGATAAGAACCCTTCCTAACCAATATTTCATAACAAAGTATGGACTTGGTCATGTATATGGAGGGACTCTAGAGTGGGAATATCTACAAAGTTCTTCGCCACTCTTTTGCATCCAAGAACATCATAAATTTAGCTTCTTATGTAACACCTGTTTTCAATTTTAATTTTTTATTGTAGTTTAAAAAGCATGAAGCTAATAAATAATAATAATAATAATAATAATAATAATAATAATAATAATAATAATAAAAGAGACGTGATAATAATTAATTAAAAAAATCCTAAATATTTTTTTATATGAGGGGCCAAAAAGGATGCATTCCTGAAACTTTCTTTGAAAAGAATTCATGGAGAAATGATTAAATTGTCATTATGGCATAGTTTTGGGTTACTATGTAAATTTAATTTTTAGGACATATGGCTGATGGATTTATAGAGATATTTGATCGTTTCTTTTAGATGGAATAGGCCTCACTTAAATTGGCTTTAGTCCTAACTAAAAATTTAATAATGAGAGTAGGGTGTGCGTTGTTTTAATTGGGGCTGAGAACAGGATGGAGAGTAGGAGATATGTAGGAATAGAGAAGAGCCAATAGGGAGGAGGTCGAGAAAGAAATGAACAAAGCATGTGAAAAGATGAAGGGGATCGCACCTTGGAAGTGAAGCAAGATCGGCGTCATAGTTGTTATTTTGTTAAGCCTTTATCCTTCTCACTATCTCCTTTTATTTGGTATGTTTCACCCTTAAACCTCCACCACCGAGATGGTGGTAGCCACTTCCGAGCACCACTGCCATGGTGGCTATGGTTGGTGCTCCAAGTTGGTAGCCTTGACTCCTTGGATCATTCTTGGAAGCTTAAACCCAAGAAAGACTAATGAGTTACCATTATGGCATTGTACTTTGTCTTGCTATTTTAGACATCACATTTTGTCTAGAGAATTCCAACCCCAATTGGTATTTTGGACTCAATGCTTCTAGTCACTATTAAGACTTTGTTTTCAAAATTTAAGAGTCTTAGTGGGATATCTTAATGGATAAAGACATGAGTTTGAACCTGAAAGGTCAAAGCTAAGAATTTATGGAATATACATGATGTCCCTGTTTTGTAAAAATCAAAGAAAAATCATGGAGCATCATTTTGACTCCAGACCAGTATCCGAAGTTTCGCATATGAGTATACTACATTTCATTACTTTTGACCAAAAATCAGAAATGCCTCTAACCATGGTAAAATCGACCATTTACCAAGACTGGTCCGGAATGAGCTACTATGCGAGGTAGTTTTATAAAAATTGCCAAAAAAATGTAGAAAAACCATATGAAGGCTTATGAGTAGCCCTTGAGAAAGTATGGACCTAAAATACATACATGTAATTTGGTTTTCAAAATTCAAAGTTTAATGAGGGAAAAACAGGTCCCGAACAGACCATAATTTGGATGTAAAAATCTGAAACTTAGCTCATAAGCCATTTTTAGTTTTGGGGTATCAAAGTAGCCATAACTTAAATCTATTTGCTATTATTAGGAAGGTTGTAGGTTGAACTGGTGTAAAGGGTGTCTCGGGCTACTTTGTAGAGTACTTGCTATTAAAGGTGAGTTCCTCACTTCAAAAATTTAGGGTATTATATTCCTACTATTAGGTTGGGTGCGACTAAGAATTTGTGATTGATAGTTGATGTTATATCTATTGTTTGACTTACATTTTATGTTATTAATTATTTATTAGAATTGATGTGTCTAGGGCTGAAGGCTAAAAGGCCAGGCCGATTGACCGAAGGCCTTGTGCCGAGTTAGACTGATTAAAGGCCATTATGCCAAGTCAGAGGCGCCGAAGGTGGGATGTCGTGTCCATGGAATGAAGGCAGTAATGGCGAGTCCTTACCTAGTTATGCTCGTATAATTGATGGTGACATGATAAGTTAAATTAGGGTATAATGCTTGTATTGTTATGTTGTGTTGGAATTCACAAAGCTTCGTGCTTACCCTTTCATTTATAAATGACTATTACAGGTGCATCAGGTACGAATAAGGGTAAGAGTTTAGCTTGACTGTTCATTGGTGTGGTTAAAGTCCTTGTAGCAAACGCTTAATATGGGTTTTATGCCTATTATTATTATTCTGTTGTTGATTGAGTTATAAATGGATTTTTTTTACTAAAAGTATGTTAGAAATATTAATTTTGATATTTGAAACTAACATTTTTGATTAAGTAACATATCAAATTTATATATTAATAAATATGAATGTTTAAAAAAGATTATATTTATAGTAATTTTTGGGTTGTTACATCTTGTTAGTGGTTTGAGAATTCCATCCCTACGAGATATTGATGTGTAATGCCCGATTTTTCATACCAAGTACACCCCAAAAATTTCATTTCTCATTTAAATTTACAATAATTTTGGTGTACATTAGCACTCTGAAATACAAATAGTTATCATTAAGGATCTTACAAACCTCAAGCACAGGATCGAGTCGGACGTCATAATAATCTGCATGCAAAATAACTCATGATAACAACATAAGCCTCACGGCTTAATGAATAAAAACTATTGTAACATAAGTCACATAGATTACATAAATCATATAAATCGTATACATCAAAAATATTACACATCTAATATAGTCAAAATCCAAAAAAATGATATATCTCTCTGTATAATCTCTCTTTCGATGATGGTCTTTCTCTCCCTTTCTCGTTCATAATCAACCTCCCAATCATGATCTATTTCCTAGTAATAATTAAGATCTCGATTATGATATATCTAAATCACAATCTATCTCATCAAAGATCAATCACATCAATAGTTTAACCTATTAATAATTAATCTGTCAATTGTGCTCAATTTCTCAGTTATAATCGATCTATCAATAAAGCGTAAATCTCTCAAAATAATCAATCCTTCAATAATGATTTATTTTTCAATACTTATCAATCTCTCATTCAATAATCAATCTCTTGGTCATGATCAATCTCTCGATAAATGATCTCTCTCTCTCTCTCTCTCTCTCTGTCTCTCTCTCTCTCAATTAAAATGAATATCTGCATCACAACCAATCTTTCAAAGAGGCTATATTTTTTGGTCAATAATCTATCTCTCCTTCAATGATTTATATCTCATCAATGATCTATTTCTCAGTCATCCATCTTATCAATCTTGATTAATCTCACAATCAATGATCTATATCTCAATCATGATTTAGCTATTAGTTGTTATCTATCTTTCAATAATCAATCTCTTGATGAGGATCTATTCCTCAATAATTATCAATTATTTAATTTTACAATATATTTACATATATTGTAACACCGATATCTCAATAACGAATATTAGAGTAGTGTTACTCACCTGGTTACTTAGCAGACTTATTCTAGTTCTAATTTCAATCCTTCGTTGCCAATTAGTTCATCATATGGTAGCACCTAATGTTAAATAACAAGTTTCTCAAAACTTGCCATAACTCATTACTAGCTACCATTATGGACGTCTTATCACCAAACTAGTTATATCTCATAATATAATCAATATATGCTTAACCCGTAAGCCGTTGGCTAAATTGCTCTTAGCATGTAATTCTCGAATATAGGGTTTTATAACCATCACGATCTAAGCTAAATACTTTACCACTAAATATTTTACCATAAGATTTACTCATAATCTTACCAACGGGTTTGTGACAGCACCATATCATGAGTACCGTAAGGGTCTATCAAATCTTAATAATAATAAAGTATCATAAGTATGATTTAACTACTAAAAGATACCTCAACGTATCTTGTAACTTAACCATGTGTCACTCGTAATGGTATATCTCCTTCATAGTAATTCCACGAGAACGTCTCCCAAGTAGCATTTCCTAATTTAAAGCAACTATATGCTTTATTTCATCTACTCATCTCATATAATTCACATCTTGTGAAATAATACATGTTACAAAGAATCGTGTGTTACAAATCTCCCGTCCTTCAAAAGATTCAATCCTCAGAATCTCTTGAAATCTTGTATCTCAGATCTAGAGTATGTTATCTCTTTGCATATTGTATATCTCGTCATACTCTCTTACTTTATTCTCATCTTATCTGATCTCATACTCTCATTCCTATCTCATCTCACACTCATTTTATGTTCTATTTTCATCTCTTCTCATAAGTTCTCATATCATTTCTGTACTTTTTCTCAAACTCTTTTCTCTATTACTCCTTTGTTTTAAAGAATTATCATATAACTTATTATGCTCGATGTTCTCTTATCATACATAAAATGTCTTACCACATCTTATATTTATCTCAACTCATTATCATGTTCTCAATTTAAGCACTTTACACTCTTGCACCATAAACATATATATCAAGGTTAACATCTTATTTATCAAGATTGTTATATCTCTGAAATTATCATGGATTGCCTTTAAACTTAAAGTATCTACGTATTATTTTTAATTTCGCTCTTGAATTAACATTTTTTTTATAAAATATTATAATCAATTAGTATTCCTACCATCTTTTAGAATTTTAATCATCCTCCTCATATTTGGTAGTGTTTCATGTCTCAACACTCAAATTCGGTTATTTTTTCTTTTATTAAATTAGTCATGAATTCTCTTATTCGTTTCTTAATTATTATCTAGCACTCGACTTACAACTCATTTTATAAGCTACGAGTATATCACTAATTACCAAATATATTAACTAGAAACTTATCAAGTACCTCACATAATGGATATCAATTAAGCACCTCGTACGTCGATCCATGGTAAATCACATGTCAAATGCTATCTCTCATTTCTGAATAACTTCACTTGTCCGTAAATTACTCAAACTAATCTTATTAATCTCTACAATACTCACAATATAGTTAGTCAACTCTGATATCTATAAATCACTCAAATCACTTAGATTACTCTAATCATTTGCTCAAATCAATTACCCTCATCGATATCAATCGTTCAAATTAATTGTTCGTATTACTCAAATTAATGATCAACTACTCAATTCAATTTCTCATATCACTTAGATCAATGACTCAGATCATTAACTTACATTAATCAGATCAACTATTCAAATGAACGGGATCCATTACTTATATAATTATTTGGTTCACTCAAATCGATATTATTACTTATTTCTTACTGAGTCAACTCTTATACATTACTCAAATTATTAACTGATCATGCCCCATACCCTTTTCCACATTTAATTAGGAAATTATTTTTCTCATGTGTTTGTTATTCCTCATATCAATCTCAATCACATCAATCTATTTAATACTCATAGTACGCTCAATCTACCCAGATACTCATAAATTACTTAGATTAGTTACTCTTAGGTACTCAAATTAACCACTCAAATCAATTAACCGTCTCAATTTCTTTGATCAAAATCAATTACTCAGACTAATCACTCTGATCAATTTCTCAATTTAATCAAGTCAATCACTCAAATTAATTGGCTCAATCACTCTGATTAATATTACTCACTCAATTTAATTACTCGAATTACTCAAATCAATCGGATCAATATTATCTACTCGATTCAATTTCTCTGATCAATATCATTTACTCATATTAGTTACTCATATCAATCGTAATAAATCTCATATTAGGATTAGGCTTCGTCACCTCTCGACGACTCAATCATAAATATTGTTTACACGCGTAAACCCAATCAAATCTCTTGGGTCTAAACATGTAAGTGTAAATCATCTACATTAAATGATCTAATCGCCTCTCATAGATTAATCATGTAAATCTATCAATCGTCTACATGAAATGATCATGTAAGTTGATGATATCAATCATAATTCTCATTTATCTTGATCATTTACACAATGAGATCCAATCACCTCTCATGGGTCTTATGTAACTTTTAAAATCTCAATCACAGGTTCTCATCCTCAATCTCATTGTATCTACAACTTTCTCTTTTTTCTCTTTCTCTCTTTTATCATAACTCATCCAATCTCCTTGTTTAAATCCATATTGATCATGTTGTCTCGACTTTGGAGTGGTATTATCACTCCTACTCATACTCTTTTAGTCTATCTGATCTCTTGCTCTCTCATTTCTCTTTCAATCTTATCTATCTAACTAATAATCTCTTATCACAATTTAAAGTTCTCATTTTAATTTCTCATATCATCTCAGCTTAGGATGTATATCATTACCTTAATTCCTACTCTCATACTTTATATACTCTTGACATTTTATTCTCTTGATGCCAATCAATTTACATCTATATTACTCTCACTCATTTTCATTTATGCATCGTTCCATGGTAAACTTCTCGTACTACCATGGTCTATCGTCATAAACAATCATATTGTAATCTACTTTCATTCTGTGTCGTGGAAAACTCTTGTCGCGTTGTGATAGTTCTAAGTGTGTTACCTCATTGACTCATTCTCGTAATCGTGTCATGGTCGTAATCCAACTATGTCATGTTCAACACATCACATCATAAGTATGGCATCCTACTTTAAGGGCGTGCTACATATAATCCCTGTCTACACCGTGATTAACAAAGTACATTTCTACTTAACAATTTACCTGCATTGTGCATCTCTAATCACTACCTTGTGTATCTCTCGTTGTCATGCCACATATTCTGTTGTGGATCTCATAATCATAGATCATAACTCTCTCCGAAATGCACCAAAATATTATTTATAGTGAATATATATATATATATATATATATATATATATATATATATATATATATATATATATATATATATATATATATAAGAATCCCTAAATGTCAATTTATATATCTAACTCATAATCATCCGATCACATCAATTATCATCTTTACTCTATGGTTTGAGATTAGGAATTTACTACAAGAACCTATATTTAAACCACGGCTCTGATACCAACTTATAATTCCTAGTTTTTCATACCAAGTGCACCCCAAAATTTTCATTTCTCATTTAAATTTTACAACAATTTTGGTGTACATTAGCACTCTAGAGTACAAGTAGTTATCACTAAGGATCATACTGGCCTCAACTACAAGATCAAGTCGGGGGTCATAATAATCTACATGCAAAATAAATCATCATAAAATAAGCCTCATAGCTTACTAAGTAACTTCTACTATAGCATAAATCACATAGGTTACATAAATGACATAAATCAAATATATCACAACTATCATGTATCTAATATAATCAAGTTCTAATAAATTATTTATCTCTTGGTGTAATCTCTCCCGATGATGGTCTCTCTCTCCCTTTTTCATTCATAATAAATCTCCTAATCATGATCTATTTTTAGTAATAATCACTCTCTCAGTTATTATCTATCTCAGTTAGAATCTATCTCATCAATAGTCTAACCAATTAATAAATAGTCTATGAATTATGTTCTATCTCTCGATTATAATCGATCAATCAATAAAGCATATATCTATCAAACTAATAGATCACTCAATAATGATTTATTTTTCAATACTCATCAATCTCTTATCCAATAACCAATCTCTTGATAGTGATTAATCTCTAGATTAATGATCTCTCTCTTTCAATAATCAATCTCTTGATTAGGATTTATCCCTCAATAATGATCAATTATTTAAATTACAATATATTTACATATACTGCAACACCAATAACGTAATAACGAATATTAGAGTAGTGTCACTCACCTGGTTAGTCAATAGACATACTCTGGTTCTGATTTTTATCCTTCGCTGCCTATCAGCTGATCATATGGTATCACCTAATCATCAAATAACAAATTTCTCAAAACTTGTCATGACTCATTAATTGCTACCCCTCGGGACCTCTTGTCACCAAACTAAATAAATCTCATAATATAATCAATATAGGCTTAACCTGTAAGCCGTTAGTTAGATATCTCTTAACGGGTAATTCTCAAATATTGGGGTTTATAACCCACACATTCTTAACTAAATATTTAACCATAAGATATACTCATAATCATACCAACGGGTTCGTGGTAGCACCATTATATACTTGTGTCTATCAAATCTTAATAACAATAAAATATTGTAAATATGATTTAACGGGTAAAAAGATACCTCAACATATCCCGTAACTCAACCATGTATCACCCATAAAACGATATTTCTCCTCAGTAGTAAATCCTCTAGAACGTCTCTTGAACAACATCTTGGATTGAACGGGCCAAAAATCTCAATGAACACAAGAACTCATATATATATATATATATATATATATATATATATATATATATATATATATATATATATATATATATATATATATATAGTATGGACGTGCCATGACATGTTACTCTCTTCCTCCACGTGTCTTGGTGACTCGCTCATTACTGTTCCATGGTAAACATACGCGTCGTGGTAGCCACAATTTGACCATTAACTTTACTTATGGTGACTTCCTCGAAATAGCAATGTATTATTTGTCTTAACTTCAGAGGGTTATAACTTTCTCATATAAGCATTGTTTTCAATGATCTTTGTATCCATGAAAACATCACAACAAGATATACAACTCTCCTCAATTATTTTTTGCTAAATATCATTTCTTAATTTAAAGCAATTGAATGATTTATTTCATTTACTCATCTCATATAATTCATATCTTGTGAAATAATACATGTTCTAGAAACCCAGGTGTTACATGATGAGGTGGGATTAGGTCATGTTGACTTTCACTAGAAGAGTCAACAACTCTAGAATAATTAGATTTACCCTTATAATTACCACCCCGTCGAGATGTTGAAGCCATTTTGAGTTGTGAAGAATATGATACTATAGCATAATACACAACGAATATTATGGACTAACACATAATGAACAATTATTTTTCACAAAAATGCACAAAGATTCAAGCTTTTCACTAGTAATGCAAAGTTAAAGAAATAGAAAGAGGATTCCCAATTCTTGATCTTGTAACTCGAAATTGAAACTTGAAATTGTTGGATTAGGTGTCTAATCAAATAAATGAATTAGTATATGCTTGAATTATTAGCAAAGTTCTTTTGGGTTGCCCTCAAACCTAGTAATTGAAAATGATGACTTTTAGAGAGAGAGAGAGAGAGAGAGAGAGAGTCTGGTTTATTAATTTATTATATCCTTCCCTTCTTGCTTTAGAAAGATTGCAGCTAGCGTGCTGGACTAATCTAATAGAAAGTCAAGGCTCTTCTCCTGTTCTACGAATCTACAACTCTCTTTACTAAGCGAGACTCCATCTATATCCCTACTAGTGGTTATTCTTTCCAGGCCATTTGTTTGACAGCTTAAACTAGACCCCACTTTCGATTAGATAGGTTTCGGTCTTAATCAAGATTGGTCAAGGGCGCGTCGGAACGGTCGATAGCTACTTAGTCTCATCCGGGAGTCTAATCTCTATTAATAAATTAATTAGATACCAAA
Organism: Lactuca serriola; assembly: GCF_051521515.1. Classification (NCBI taxonomy): domain Eukaryota; kingdom Viridiplantae; phylum Streptophyta; class Magnoliopsida; order Asterales; family Asteraceae; genus Lactuca; species Lactuca serriola. The sequence goes on along the minus strand of NC_136416.1, from coordinate 158,826,495 downwards.
AAAATAATTTATTAATATATTATGTGAATAATATATTAATTAGAAATAATATTATATAATTATAAATTAATCAGAAATTAATTAGAATTAATTTTGGGATTAATTGGAATAATTAAAAGTGGAAGGACTAAAGGTGATAATGTTAAAAAGTTGGACATTGAACATTTATAGAACCTCCCTAGGAGATGGGGGGATTCTAGAATGCTTATAAGCATATCTTGGGCATTAAGGAAGCCAAGGAATCCTTAGGGAGCAAGGAAAGTGGATAAGGCTTATATTAGGAAACTGCCTTATCCATCTTCCTTAATCACCTATATAAACCTCCCCCCCCCCCCCCCATGGGTTCATAATTTCAGCCATCTCCTTCTTCCAAGGCATAGCCAAAAATCATCCCCTATCCTCTCTCGTTAAGGCTTCTAGTTGCTAGGGTTGGGTGTGAACCATCAAAGGCACGAGATTTCTGGTCCTAACTTTCAAGCAACTACAAAAAGCTTTTTTGTTTGATTATCTACTGGTATAATCAAGAGATATGTTTTTCTAAACCCTTTTTTTATTTTTGAAAATACTAGTGTTCTTTTAGGGCTCTTGATGTTCAATTGGTTATTGCATTCAATAGTGAAAATATGGATCCTTTAAGGTGTATGCAAATTTAAGATTTATGTTTTTCCGCCATAAATAGTTTTTTGTAACATATAAAACTCATCAGAAATCACATCCATAAAGCCTCCCGAAGCATATCCTACAAATCACCATGAAAACGATCTTTTGAAGTTTCTTGAGAGTAAGGAAGAAGAGAAGGGTCGAAATGTCATACATTTGATACTTAAAATCTTGTCAAAATTAAAGCTTTGAGTGTGTGTGTGTGTGTGTATTTTGGCAAGAAGAATGGGAGAAAAAAGTGGGGCCATTGATGAGAGGAATGAGGAATGATAAGTGCAGATTTAGTTCAAGTCAAAACAGAAAAAGGAGGCATTTGACCAAAATAAGCCTTACACGACCCATGTTTTGGCAAGATGAATGCTACACAACTATGTTTTGTTGCGTGTATTTGTATAACAAAAACTACATTGTCTGTGTCCCATAAAAAGCTCCATTACACAACTGTGTTTCAAAATTTTGGAGCTCCAGCTGACCATTACATGACCATGTTTTGTGAAGGGTAAGCATTACACGGCCCGTGTAATGTTTTTTTCTTTTTTTACGCTCCCTCACTTCTGCTCCTCATAAAAAATATTTTTAGCCTCCCTATATGTTTTAAGAACTTTGGAATACAAAAAATTGAAATAAAATGTTCTGTGCAACTTTTACAAAAAAGATGAAAATACCCCAAGTTGCCTTTTGGGTAGCTGCCCTTATTTTAAGGCGTTGGCTCGACATGGATGCCAATGATTTGTTAATCGTGGTACTTTGGGTCCTCAACTTCCTCCACTTTCCTGTTATTTACTTGAAAACCTTCATAATATGACTTCAAGTGATATTATTTTACCTTACAAGACGTCCCAGTTTTCTTGCTTATGTTCTCTATTGCACCATGCTAAAAAAACATTAGTAGCAACAAAGGGTCCCAGCCAACATGAACTCAATTTACCGAAAATCAATTTGAATTGAGAATGATAGAGAAATACCTTTTGGCCTTTGTGGAATAACTTTTGGGAAATCATCTTATCATGAAATGCATTTACCTTTTCTTTGTAAACAACCTCATTATCATAAGCTTCATTGCGGATGTCCTCAAGTTCTTAAATTCAAAGTTTTTGTTTCTTGCGCAACTCATTTATATCTATGTTGAACTATTTGATTGCCTAATAAACTCGATGATCCATGTCTATGGGTAAACAACATGGTTTTCCAAAGACAATTCAGTATGGAGACCTTCTAATCAGGGTTTCACAAAGCATCATTGAGACGAACACTCCAGTTGTTCCTTGCTGTATTAACTGTCTTCTCCAAAATACCCTTTTATTTTTCGATTACTCACTATAGCTTGACTATCCATCCGTGGATGGTATGTGCTCAAAACTTTATGAGTGACACTATATTTCTTTAAAACAATTCCAAGAATAAGATTGCAAAAGTCTAAACCACGATTACTGAATAAGGATTTTGGAATTCCAAAGGTAGAAAAGATGTTACATTTCACAATATCTATCAAAAATTTAGAATCGTCGCTACGAGTGGGGTTTAGCTTCCACCCATTTTGAAACAAAATGTAAGTAAAAACCGGAGAAGATGTAAAAGGAATCTTGAAATCAATGCCCTAAACATCAAAATTTCACAAATTAAAATGAGGTTGAGGGGCATTTGATTCTTTGAACTTAAAGATACCATCTTTTGACACTTATCACAACTTGAACATAAGAGTCATGGAAAATAATTCGCCAATAAAAACCACTCTCTAAAACTTTTTCGTAGTTATTTGAGGCCCAAAATGCCCTCCAAAAGCATATGAGTGACAAAATGCTAGGATAGAAGATACTTCATGTTGTTCAACACATCATCTGATGATCATTTGGTCAACATAATATTTCCACAAGTATGGTTCATCCCATACATACCTCTTTTCCTCCTTCTTGGTTTTATCTTTTTTCCAACGAGTCAAATCTGGTAGAAATTGTTTTGTGAAGATGTAGTTCACAATATCGATATACCAAAGGGCAACTTTTTCTGAAAAGAAATGCTCATCTGGAAATGCGTCACGAATAGGAGTTGGGTAATCGGGAGACGTAATTTTAGTATGTAACATTCATAAAATTTTATAAAATTTAAACTTTTCAAAACAACTGTTTTTCTATAGAAGTGTTTACAAAACCCACTATTTCCAAAACATTATTTAAAACCATAATCGTTCTCAACATAGTTTTCGAAACTTTGTCATTATCAGAGTAGCCCAAAAATCATAGATCCAAAAACACGAGGATGTGTACGGTCACGCCTTCACCCTGACAAGATCTGCTGAAGTAACTGAAACCATAAACCAAAATTGTAAGAACGAAGCTTAGTGAGTTCCCCCAAAGTACCAACACCCAAACAAACAACATATACAAATAACAACATATATTGGGTCCACAGCTAAAAGACTGGATTACCCATTGAGCCTACAGTATAAGTCTGGCTTGCCTATCAGGCCCACAACTCATATCTGGCTTGCTCTCGAGCCCACAACATAAGTTTGGCTTGCCCTTGGGCACACAGCTTATGTCTGGCTTGCTTCCTCAGTCCTTGGACTGGAATACTAATGAGTAACCCTCAATACGAGTCTGGCATACCACCCGGTCCTCAGCTCTTATCTGGACTACCAATGAGCCCTCAATATGAGTCTGGTTTGCCCTACCCAACCCACAACTCATATCTGGAATGCTAATGAGCCCTCAGTATGAGTTTGGCATGCCCTCCCAGGCCCTCAACTCATATCTGGAATCCTAATGAGTCCTCAGTATGAGTCTGGCATGCCCTACCTGGCCCTTAACTCATATATGGAATACTCCTAGGTTTGTTGGCTACAGAACAAAGCAGTACAACCTCAACCTAACCCACGTAATATATCGACATATAACAAATAATATCATATATAGATAAACATACGGTATCACAGGTAGTCCTACAGATCTACCAGACTAACATATCAATAACTAGCATAATCATGCGTATCTATTCCATACTCAGCATATCAGTGAATATCAGGATATCAAACCAATGGGTCGGCCTTGTTGTCATCGACCCATAAGTACAGAGAGAACAACTCACCTCGAATACTGAAGTTCACTATAAGAATCCTTAGTTGCTACCTGACGACACCTCCGATCTATCAGATAAAAATAACACCCATTTAGCAATTGGGTTTCATTCTAAGGCCCACCAACCATACTTGGGGTAATATGACCATTTTACCCCCGACCCAACTGTTGGATAAGGTGTTTAAGTGCATAACTATATTTGAGATGTACTTGACCCGACCCGGCATGGTCCATTTGGGTTGCACTTCACCCGAGCAATTTATATGGATAATCTTTTGAGAATAGTATAAGTTATGATTTATTAATATATTATAAGTTCTAATATATTAATAAGAAATCATATTATTTATTTAGTATCGATCTAAATTAATTTAGAATTAATTTAGTGATCAAAAGTGTGACTAATTAAATATGGACTCTTGTATTTATATAGTGTAGGCTAATGCTTATTTAGAATGGGCTAGATTGTATGGTAAGTCCATGGATAGTCCATGGAGCTTTAACCCATTGATCTCATGGAAATGAAAGGTCATGGTTATTAGGTTTTACATGGATGTAACCCTAATCCACCACACTATATAAAGGAGTCCTTGGCACCTGAAATGGCACTAGTTTTTGTGTGAGATCAAGGGTGGGCCGATTTCAAGAAGAGTTCTACTATTCTCTCAAGTTTCCAAGGTTTGTGGTGATTTGTGACTTCCATTTGAGGCGTCCACATTATTGGTTCTAGGCTCTCAAACTCCAAGGAATCAACCACTACTAAAAGGTATGTAACTCTACTAGCTTATTATGTTTCAAAGTTCCCCATGCCATGCTAGTTAGGTTTAGAACCTTGGAAAAGCAAATTTGCATGTATCATAGTAAAACATAGATCCAAGGTTTCTAGGGTTGCATGTACACCATAGGAGTGTTAGAATGCTCAAAATTCTTCAGTGGTATCAGATCCTAGGCTTGTTTTCTTGATACTTGATGCAAATTGTTGATAAAACTCAAGTTTTCTGCATTCTGCAACATGAACGCGACGAGTCCATGTGATAGTTCATCCTACTCGTCGAGTAGGTTCGTGCACTCGACGAGTAAGAGCCCCAGAATGCAGATTTTCGAGTTTTGCTGCTGGAATTTGACTAGAAACACTCCGTAAACTGTTTTGGTCTTATAAAACTTGCTTTAGATTGTGTAATGGTTATGCTAATCCATTTTCAATGGCTATTATCAAAATTTCAAGTTTTGTATGGTTTAATTATGATTCTTGAAATTGTTGATATGCATGTTCATGAACTTATGAGTTTAGAAGATCATAGGAATTATTTGCAACTAGCTTGGTAGTTTAACTCTTGATCTTGATCTGTTTTAATGGAATCCATAATTTGTCCTCAAGTTATGGGTTACCAAAAGTCACTCTTTTAAATTCCATTAAAGAAACAAATAGGTTACATAAATTGAAAAGTCTCTCATTTTAATAAACCAATAACTCATAAGTTATGAAAGATGAAAAGTTTTGAAAGTTACAAAACTTGCCCTCAAGTTTTGGAACATGTAAAGTCTCACACACTTTGGTAAAACTTTAGTTGCAACCCCTAGAATTTTAAAAGTTAAAAATTCAATCCTTATACTTTATAATATTATAAGTTTAATAATAATTATATATGTATAAGAACAAGTCGTTTTACCGTTAGTAGGCCTCATTCACAAAGCTGGTCTATAAGGGGGGTATAAGGTTGCTGCCTATAAAATGGCAGCTTAATGGGTGTCCACTCTCACCCACCGCTTCCTTGACTGGTGGACCGTCGTTAGCAGAATGGGTAGGACAAGGACTTTAAATCTTCATTAAAAATATGACGAATGTAAAGTAACTAAATGTTTTTATAAGTTCCCAATCTTAGTTACTTTAGGAAAATGTGAATAAGGTGCTAACCCATGAAATTACACTTTTCACTTTGCTTAAGTCGTTAGTGGAGCATGTGTGGTTAACCGACACACTAACCTGGACTTAACAAGGTAGGCAAAGGGTGGAATAAGGTTTATCATAGGCCGATGGAGCGTGTGTGGTTAACCGAAACATTGGTTGAGTGATAAACATTAAGAGTACCCAATAATTTTCATGGTTACTTCACACCTTGTTTTGTGATCCTCGGCATCCCAGTCACAAAACCTGAAGGGCACACTCGAGATTGAAACATGTCATTGAAAAGTTCAATGAATCTCAAAAAATCTAGGAGTTTCAAAACCAATAAAACCTAATAATTTATTTCGTTTTTCATGGTGGAAATTGGTGAATCGTCATTCACCTACCTTCAAATATTTAATAGCTTTAATTACGACATCCCTCTTCTAGGTTATAAAATATTGTGTTGGGTCCTAGCCTTAATAATACATTTGGGTGTCTTATTAATGACTACCTTTATATATAATCTAAAATTGTCTTTCTTCTTTTCAGATGTCTTCCAACAATGTTGCTTCTGGCTCAAACCCTACCAATTCCTTCTCTCTCATGAACCTTTATGGGAGAGTCATCTTTGATGGATCAACTTTATGGATTGGATCAGGAACATCGGGATGGTTACTCGGTATGAGGACAAGAATATGTCCTCTACAAGGAGCTTAAGGAACTAGAGTCGTTTGCTACTCTTGAGGAGATTGCTGAATACCAGACACATGAGAGAGATGCTACCAAATTGGCATGTATCATGTTGGCCACAATGATAGCCGATTTCTAAAAGTCCTATGAGGACTTCTACCCTTTTGAGATGCACCAGGACTTGATGGACCGTTATTATCAGAGTGCTCGTCAAGAGTGGTATGAAATCATCTCCTCCATGATAACGACCCGGATGAAGGATGGTGAACCCATCACGGGCCACATGCAGAAAATGCAAAGGTATGTGGACCGTTTGCTGAAACTGAATGTGAACTTCCCCGAAGAGTTGGCAATTGACATCATTTTACACTCCTTACCTTCATGTTATGATCAATTCCGAATGACATACCACATGAAAAAGGAGGAAGTTACACTCAACAAACTTCAAGGACTCTTGAAGACCGCGGAAAGTGGTCTTAAAGGAAAGTCAGTTGCTACTACTCCTACTCCTACCGCGGCCCCTATTTTGGCAATCAGGAAAGGCAAAGGAAAGAAGAGGAATAGCCCTTCGAAGGGTACCAAGGGAAAGTCCCTTGATGGCTCCTCTTCAATTGGAACCAAGAAAGGTTTCGTCACACCTTCTGCCAACCCTAAAGAGGATGAATGCTTCTATTTCCATGAAAAGTAACACTAGAAGTGAAACTGCCTGAAGTACGTGCAAATTGTTAAGGATGGGAAATTAAAACCCAAACATGCAGGTATATACACTATGTTGTCTAATAACTCACCCTATTCTAATTCTTGGGTCCTTGATACAGGTTATGGTATTCACATATGTACTAATTTGAAGGGACTAAGAAGAAGTGAGAATGTGGAGCATGGGAAGATAAACTTTATCATGGGGAATAGGAAAGCTTCACCTGTCACCAATATTGGAGTTTATTCTATGTTTCTAAGTAGTGGGTTAGTGTTAGATTTGAGTAAGTGTAGTTACTCGTCTGAAATGGCGAGAAATATTAATTCCTTTCATGGTTTGTACAAACAAGGTTTTACTTTTTCGTTTGATAATGAATGTGGTGGTATTAATGCTTTCTTTAATAATGTTCCTTATTTTAAAGCATTACCTTGTGATGGTGTGTATGAAACTGTGTCGGTTGTTGATAACCTAGGAAATAATGTATTGTGTATTGATTCTTCCACTAGCTTGGATAAAGCATCATTATGGCATTGTCGTCTTGGACATGTAAGCAAGAAACACATAGGCCAACTCCAAAAGGATGGAGTCTTGGAGACATTTGACCTAAAATCAGATGATAGTTGTGAATCTTGTTTTCTTGGGAAAATGACAAAGTCGCCCTTCATTGGTACGTGTGCTAGGGGTGAGAGTTTATTGGACCTCATACATACTGATGTGTGTGGACCCTTTAGAACCGCCACAAGAGATGCTAACCGCTTCTATGTGACTTTTACAGATTATTTTAGTAGATATGGATGTGTCTACTTAATCAAGCATAAGTCAGAAACCTTTGAAAAGTTCAAGGATTTTAAACATGAAGTGGAGAATCAGTTAGGCGGGAACATTAAGATGCTTCGATCCGATCGAGGTGGTGAGTATCTTAGTACAGAGTTCCTTCACTATCTTAAGGAATGTGGGATTGTCTCATAATTGACACCTCCCAGAACCTCACAGCTTAATGGTGTGGTTGAGAGGTGCAATCGAACCTTGTTGGATATGGTTCGTTCCATGATGAGTCGAGATTCGCTACCAATCTCATTTTGGGGGTATGCCTTAGAGACTGCCGCCCATATTCTTAATCTAGTCCCTACCAAAATTTATGCAGAAACACCTCACAAGATGTGGACTGGAAAAGTTCCCAATCTGTACCACATCAAGATTTGGGGTTGCGAGGCCTTCGTGAGGCGTGAGACTCACGATACGCTTGAACCTCGAAGTGAGAGGTGTATTTTCTTCGGCTACCCACAGAAATCCTTTGGTTACCTCTTCTACAGGCCCAGTGATAATGTGGTCTTTGTAGCAAGGAGAGGAGTCTTTCTTGAGAGAGAGTTCATAAGCCAAGGAAACAGTGCGAGGCAAATTGACCTTGAAGAAATTCAAGAGTCAAGAGGTGAAGGAACCTCAAAGCCTTGCAATGAACCTGAAAAGGAAACTCCTGTTGATCCGACAGATGGGTCTGTACCTCTGAGGCGTTCCACAAGAGTTAGGAATGCACTTGAGCATTATTATGGTTTCCATATTACTACGGAAGGTGATACACTTATCAGTGATAGCACACCGGTAAGTTTGGATGAACCTAACAGCTACACGGAAGCCATGGCAGGCCCTGAGGCTGCTAAATTGAAAGAGGCTATGGACAGCGAGTTACAGTCCATGTATGACAATCAAGTTTGGAACTTGTTTGACAATGTACCAGGTCGTAAGACAGTCGAGTACAAATGGATATTCAAGAAGAAGATCGACATGGATGGTAATGTACACACTTATAAGGCGCAACTGGTTGCAAATGGCTTTTCTCAAACTCCGAGAGTTGATTATGATGAGAGCTTTCCACCAGTAGCAAAGATTAAGTCTATTAAGGTTATGTTAGCTAGTGCTGCATTTCATGACTTTGAAATATGGCAAATGGATGTCAAAATCGCTTTCCTTAATGGAAAGTTGGCTGAGGATGTTTACATGAATCAACTAGAAGGTTTTTTCAGTACATAGTACCCTAATAGAGTGTGTAAGATTGAGAAATCCATCTATGGATTGAAACAAGCACCTCGCAGATGGAATCTTTGTTTTGATGAGAAAGTCAAAGAGTTTGGCTTTTCGAGGAGCGAAGATGAATCTTGTGTATATGTCAAGGCTAGTGGGAGTATAGTTAGCTTTTTGGTATTGTATGTGGATGACATACTACTCATAGGAAATGACATCCTAACTTTGCAGGAAGTGAAGTCCTGGCTTGGGAAGTGTTTCGCTATGAAGGACCTGGGAGAAGCTGCCTATATCCTAGGGATAAGAATTTTGAGAGACAGGAGTAAGAGACTAATTAGACTTAGTCAGAGCACCTATGTGGACAAAGTATTGAAAAGGCTCAACATGCAAAACTCTAAGAAAGGTGAGTTACCAATCTAGAGTAATGCCAGCCTGAGTAAGACTCAGAGCCCGAGTACAGAGGCTGAGATAGCAAAGATGAGTCGAGTTCCGTATGCTTCTGCTATAGGCTCGATCATGTATGCTATGACTTGTATTCGTCCTGATGTGACCTTTGCATTGAGCATGGTCAGCAGATACCAGGGGAGTCCTGGCAAGGATCACTGGACTACGGTAAAGAACATTCTCAAGTACCTGCAGAGGACTAAGGACGGTGGGACTTACCCTCAAAGGGAGTGATGACTTGAGAGTAGTAGGGTATAGTGATGCTAACTTCCATACTGATAGGGATAATTTCCGCTCTCAGTCAGGCTATGTATTTACCTTAAATGGAGGAGCAATTACTTGGAAAACTTCCAAGCAGGATACAATGGCTTATTCAACTTGCGAATCAGAGTATACATCGGAAAGCGAGGCAGAAAAGGAGGCTATATGGCTGAAAAACTTCATTGGAGACCTAGGAGTTGTACCAGCTATAAAGGAGCCTATGGAGATTTTCTATGACAGCAATAGTGCGGTTGCCTTAGCCAAGGAACCAAGGGATCACGGGAGACCTAGACACATCGACAGAAAATACCATTTTATCAGACATCGAATAGAAGAAGGACTCCTCGTGGCAAAGAGGGTATCATCGGATGAGAACCCAGCAGATCCCCTCATGAAGGGACTGAGTAGGGTTATGCAACTCCAACATACAAGGCGCATAGGGCTGAAGGATGATATTAGTTTTAGTAATTAGATAGATTTGAAATTTGTAAAATGTAATTGACATTTGATGATAAATAAAAGTTGTTGTTTATTTATAAGTAAAGTGTTGCTATCTTTTGTCAACCGTTTACTATCATTTCATTTTGCATGATTTGAGTTCCATAATAATTATGTCATGGTATTTCATATTATTCAAATTCTCCATAGTCGGTCATATGGTGGAAGTAGATATGAATCTAGACTGTCGTGAGTTGGCTTGTAGATGGCTAAGTTGTTTTACATAGCAAAGTGTTGCTACAAGACTAATGAGTGCTCATAAGTTATGAGTATTGGATTCAACCCACGCTCACTTGTATCACTTCATGTAATTTATCTCAAGTAATCTTGAGACGTTAAATATCATATAAGTCTTCAAACCTAGAGATATGAGTTGTTGCGTATGAGTTGGTTATACATTGATTGTACGAAAACGCATTGGTAACTCGATGTTATAAAACGTGCCTTTGTGTATGATTCAACAAGTAATAGAACAAGCATATGAGTCGAAGTTTATCTGTTCCTTCTTAGATTAGTAGCGATATTTGCGCCCCCTCGATGATTTTGCGTTGACCCATGTATCGGGCCTGGTCAGAACTAAATTGATGTGTTCAATTAAGTTCTATGTCAAACAAACCGGAAATTGGGAAACAAAATGTTGGACAATAAGTAAGACATTGTTCCATTTATTTGTCCGGCTGATATCTAGAACAGAGGGCTATGTGATCCCTTATCTAAAATGGCACTTCTTAGTTCAGCAGAGTTTTAAGAGCTACGATTGCCGGTCGGTTCTTGAAGTCATAATTGCAACTATAGTTTTTTTTGAAACGACAAACTAACTAATCTACTCCTAAATAATCATCTATGTCTCCATCGAGACTTGAACCCCTGACCTCTCATATGAGATGGTCACTCCATACGACTAGGCCATTGGCCCTTTGGTAATTTCAACTATAGTTATTAGACTTATCCAAGTGGGAGACTGTTGGATAAGGTGTCTTATTCCATAACTATATTTGAGATGTACTTGACCCGACCCGGCATGGTCCATTTGGGTTGCACTTCACCCGAGCAATTTATATGGATAATGTTTTGAGAATAGTATAAGTTATGATTTATTAATATATTTTTAGTCCTAATATATTAATAAGAAATCATATTATTTATTTAGTATTGATCTAAAATTAATTTAGAATTAATTTATTGATCAAAAGTGTGACTAATTAAATATGGACTCTTGTATTTATATAGTGTGGGATAATGTTTATTTAGAATGGGCTAGGCTTGCATGGTAAGTCCATGGATAGTCCATGGAGCTTTAACCCATGGATCTCATGGAAATGAAAGGTCATGGGTATTAGGGTTTACGTGGATGTAACCCTAATCCACCACACTATATACATGAGTCCTTGGCACTTGAAATGACACTAGTTTTTGTGTGAGATCAAGGGTGGGCTGATTTCAGGAAGAGTTCTACTATTCTCTCAAGTTTCCAAGGTTTGTGGTGATTTGTGACTACCATTTGAGGCATCCACATTATTGGTGCTAGGCTCTCAAACTCCAAGGAATCAACCACTACTAAAAGGTATGTAACTCTACTAGCTTATTATGTTTCAAAGTTCCCCATGCCATGCTAGTTAGGTTAAGAATCTTGGAAAAGAAAATTTGCATGTATCATAGTAAAACATAGATCCAAGGTTTCTAGGGTTGCATGTACACCATAGGAGTGTTAGAAGGCTCAAAATCCTTTAGTGGTATCGGACCCTAGGCTTGTTTTCTTGATACTTGATGCAAATTGTTGAAAAAACTCAAGTTTTCTGCATTCTGCAGCATGAACTCGCCGAGTCCATAGGGGGACTCGAAAAGTCCATGTGATAGTTCATCCTTCTCGTCGAGTCGGTTCGTGCACTCGACGAGTAGGAGCCCTGGAAAGCAGATTTTCGAAATGGACTAGAAACACTCCCTAAACTGTTTTGGTCTTATAAAACTTGTTTTAGATGGTGTAATGGTTATGCTAATCCATTTTCAATGGCTATTATAAAAATTTCAAGTTTTGTATGGTTTATTTATGATTCTTGAAATTGTTGATATGCATTATAAGTAGAGTCTCTTTTTCTCCAAGATGAGCATACTTGAGATGCTCTGGAAAGTTTTGAGGTCCAATTTAGGTGCCTGTATAATAGAAGGTACAAGTTTCTCATTAGGCATGGAAAGTTTTAGTTTTGGAACATCAAATGTAACATCCCGAATTTCAGAAGTACGATTTAAGAGTTTAAAGTGTAATTTCGAAGAAGGGACTCGACGAGTAGGTACGCTTACTCGCCGAGTCGGAGCGGTTTTGGGTCACGAATTAAATGACCAACTCATTCAGTCGAAAGCTGGACTCGACGAGTTGGTGCTGGGATGAGAAAAACCCTAATATTAGGGTTTGCACCCTATTTAAAGGACTTAATGTCCTCCCCTCAGCTCCCTTAGCCCCCTTTGAGATCCAGTAAACCCTAGCTCGTGTGTATAAGGCCATCGGAGGGAGATTGAAGCTTTGAGAGGTGTTCTAGTGGAAGAAACTTGAAGATCAAAAGGGTTTGCATCAAGAAAGTAGTGTAGATCCAGAATCTACTGTAGTTTTGGCCACATCGAGTTCAGTTTGAGTTTTCAGTCGAAGGTGTGCTCAACTATGAGGGTTTTGGATTGATAGATTGAGGGTTTTGTTAGATGTCGGGGCTCAGCAGTGCATTCAGCACGGGAGTGTGGGTTAGTTAGCGTGTATGGTAGACCCGCGGGCCAGGGAACATACTTCAGATTTCCGAGAAGGTGGACGATTGACTGAAGGCCTGGTAGGGCGGTCCAGTCATGCTGAAGACTCTGTTTATGTTTGTAGATCTATGTTCGGGTATTGAGTAGGCTGCTACGCTTTAGCACTCAATAGGTCTATTCCATGTTTTGAGCATGCTGCTAGAGTAGGCTGAGGACTCCGGTGTATCTTGGTTGATAGGAAGTTATTATTAGGGGTCAGATGGAGTTCAAAGAATCTTGGTGATCCCATCCGTTCGGAGTGTCTTCGAGGTTTCATCTTCTTGGATCGGGTAATACTCCAGTTGGGGAACAAGAATGGACCCGAATGGGTGTTTTAATTAAAATGTTGGATCCAACGGTGTTGTTAGCCGAGAGTGTGGCATGATCGGAGCAAGTGATAGACAAGTGGGGTAGGGAATAGACCATGGTTTCAGGAAAGGTAGTTGGTCGATCTGAGGCTTGGGTTTAGGCCGTGGAAAGGATTTTGGGAATGGAACTAGAGTTCAGAACCCCAAGAGGGCTAGAACAGATTGCATGGGAGATATTCCCGGGAAGGATGGTTCAAGGTGACGTACGGCAGTTTTGAGCTGTCAGGATAGACTGAAGGCCGGAAGGCGTACCAGTCAGGCCGAAGGCTCGGGGAACGGTCTAGACAGGTTGAAGGCCCGGGAGGGCGGTCCAGACATGTTGAAGGTTCTGAGAGTGATCCAGATAGGCTGAAGGCCTGGTAAGGCGGTCCAGTCATGCTGAAGATTCTGTATGTGTTAAGTGGATCTATATGCGGAGAATGAGTGAATATGTCGCCATGCAATAGTAATCGATATGGTCTGGCCCCAAGTATTGATCATGATGATGGAGTTGGCTGGAGGCCGTGTGTGGGCCTTGTTGGTTATGTGATCAGATTCGGGGTATATGGGAGTTCGAGAATAGTAGTTGCTTTACATGGATAGTGTAGAGTGGAGTTTAGCTCAGTGGCACTTATAGGTGCGGTAAAAGTTGTTAAGTAGACTTCATGGAAAGGAAAGGTATGTAGCTCCGAAAGGAGTGTGAGTCCTCTGAAAGGAAGGCAGTAGAGTAAATGGATGATCGAAAGTGCTCCATTTGATGGTGATAAGCACTGAGATTGTACCAGAAGTGTGGAAGCACATGCAGGTTGGATGCCCGTTGAGATTGTCGAACGGTTAGCAGTGACGCGGAGTCAGGGGAGATCGGAAGTGATGCACGGGTAGATCCTTGGATCCTGAATTATGGTTGTGGTCATGAGTTATGTGTGTAGTGGTGTTTCATCCTAGGGATGGATGGACCATCGTAGGCGTGCCTGGCCTTCCAGACCGAGGCTGAGTGGGCCAGGTACGATGTGTATAAACATTATGGCTAGATGTTCAGGAGGTTCGCTCGGAAGCTGTGAAATGTTCCATCATATCAGCGCGGTAAGGGATTTGATCCAGGGAGGAAACGGGATGAGTTTCCATCGGTGAAAGTTAATAGAAGTGGCAGCAGATGGTCGAGAGATAGCGGGATAATACTGGGTCAAGACCCGCTAGTTTAGAATGGTATCCAGTTTTCGCAGGTGGCGAATGAATGCGTAAGACGGAAGTAAGGTAGTGTCTTCTAGTGACACTTAGTGATGAGTGTTGTTATCAGAGAAAGGAAGCCGGTGGCCGGCTTGAAGCAGTTATCAGGACCCCACAAGGGAAGAGATGGATTTTAGGGATTCGATAGCAGTGTTTGAAGGAATCTGGGTCGGTTTGAGATCAGTGGATGCATTGTGGGAATATCATCCGGAAATTTGTGTTGCAGCAGGCTTCGAGGACGAAGCCTAATTTAAGTGGGGGAGAGTTGTAACATCCCGAATTTCAGAAGTACGATTTAAGAGTTTAAAGTGTAATTTCGAAGAAGGGACTCAACGAGTATGTACGCTTACTCGCCGAGTCGGAGCGGGTTTGGGTCGCGAATTAAATGACCAACTCGTCGAGTCGCAAGCTGGACTCGACGAGTTGGTGCTGGGATGAGAAAAACCCTAATCTTAGGGTTTGCACCCTATTTAAAGGACTTAATGTCCTCCCCTCAGCTCCCTTAGCCCCCTTTGAGATCCAGTAAACCCTAGCTCGTGTGTATAAGGCCATCGGAGGGAAATTGAAGCTTTGAGAGGTGTTCTAATGGAAGAAACTTGAAGATCAAAAGGGTTTGCATCAAGAAAGTAGTGTAGATCCATAATCTACTGCATTTTTGGGCACATCTTGGAGGTAATGAGCTGTTACCTTTCCTTTGTTGCTTCTAGATTTATTCTTGAATGAGATTTGGGGCCATTTTGGTATAATTGAGATCCACTTCGGGTTTTGAGTCTAGATATGAGGTTGCTACTTTAGATCTAGACTTGTATTGGTCCAGAAAATCATAAAGCATCAGTTATTGAATTATTGGTGAAGCCCTTTTGTCTAAAACCCAAGCCCTAGTGTATTTTGGGCATATATCTCTTTGGTTTCACGTAAAGTTTGCAACTTTGTGTGAGGGATAGACTGTAGAAGGGTGGATCTACGGATTGGAGCCTCAGCATGGCTCGAAAAGCCTCTAAATGGATTGAGAACTGGAGAGACTCGGCGAGTCACATGGATGTACTCGACGAGTTGTATGAACACATGCATGGACTCGACGAGTTGGAAGAACAACTCGGCGAGTCTGTTGAAGATTGCCTTGGACTCGGCGAGTCTGTTCTTGGACTCGGCGAGTCAAGTTGCAGAACCCCAACCTCTTTTGGTTAAAGCCTTGGATTAGTGAGTTGGTTGGCAACTCAGTGAGTTGGACAGGATGGGACTCAGAGATCGTTGGACTCGGCGAGTCTTGGGGCGACTCGGTGAGTTAAGTTGTGTCATGAGAGTTTTCTGGGTAAGGGAACTCGGCGATTCGACGGGGTGACTCGGCGAGTAGAGACAATCAGGAAGGTTGACTTTGACTGAGGACTTTGACCTTGACCAATAGTTGACCAGTTTCACTTCCAAGGGTACTTTGGTAATATTGGTATTTATGGAATTGGTTCTTTGGTAGTGTTCAGTGGCGGCGATTGTGTCAGAGGTCGGAGCAGCTTGGTCTTATCTTTTCAGTCAGCAATTTCAGGTGAGTTATCCTCACTATATCAATAGGGTCTAAGGCACCAAGGCCGGCCCTTTTAGTTGTTATCTTGGTTATAGTATGCTACGTGTGGTTATGATCTGTTAGATTGGTATCAGAATAGACAGCATGTTGTTATGCTCATGTGATCCGTTAGGATTGGTATGTTAATGACCTGGTTAGGTCGATGCCTTGGTCATGAGAGATTGCTATGATCGATGATCTGTGAGATAGTTATATCTGATATCTGTACTTGTACGGTTGATGTGCTTATTGATCTGTTAGATCGGCGTCCTGGTAATTGGGACAGTATTATGTCAGTGACCTGGTTTAGGTCGGTATCCTGGTATATAGGATGATGCTATGTCAGTGACCTGGTTTAGGTCGGTATCCTGGTATATAGGATGATGTTATGTTAGTGACCTGGTTTAGGTTGGTATCCTGGTATATAGGATGATGCTATGCTAGTGACCGGTTAGGTCGATATCCTGGTAAGGATGATTCTATGCTTTATGATCTGCTAGATCGATTTGTTTGCCTATGGACTGTTATGTGATTTCCTGTTATATGTACACATGGTTATTTGCTTGATGTTTGGGTTGAGGCAGTCCTGCTTTGTGCTGAAGGCCAACATACCCTACGAGCGGTCCGGATAGATTGTAGGCCCGTATGGCGGTCCAGTCATACTGAAGGATCGGATAGATCCAGATAGACTGAAGGCCCGGTTCGGGTGGTCCAGTCATACTGTAGACTCATAGAGTGGACCATGTGAACTGAAGGCATGTTGAGGGCGGACCAGTCACACTGCAGACTTGAGAGGCATGGATGTTCTGTGTTGTGATACAATATGTTATGATTATGGTTGTATGTGGTTGGTATTTTGGGGGTAACTCACTAAGCTTTCGGGCTTACAATTCAGTGTATTGTTTCAGGTACTTCAGGAGATTGTAGCAAGGCGAAGGCCTGATCGTACCGCTCCTCATGTTTTATGATTCATGTGATATGGTTCTAGGGGATACTCTGATGTTTAAACTACTATGAAAATAAGATGTATGAACTTAATGGTTTTTGAATGAAATAAAATGTTTTAAATTGGCTCAAATTTTTGGTCGTTACATCAAACCTCATTTTCTTCTTTTGATCCATGCATGATATAACTTCCATAATCTTCTCATATATCTTGTACTTTTTGGATAGTTTCTCGACTACATTCTTTTGAGGATTCATGTATAGAACTAAGGCTAACTTATCAGGATTAGATACATCAAAACAATCTTCAGTTAATGGCTCAATGGCATCCATTAAATTTAAAGATGAAACATCACTTGGATGTCGCATGACATCATAAATGTTTAAATTTATCACCTCTCCATCAAATTCCATGGACAATGTGCCATTAAAAACATAATTTTCATTTTTCCTGTTTTCAAAAAGGGCCTTCCCTAAAAGGATTGTACTGGATCTTGGTGCATCATCATTATCCATGTCAAGAATATAAAAATCTACTGCAAATACTAGTTAACTCGCCTGGACTAACACATCTTGTACCACACCTTTTGGATGTACAAAAGAACGGTCAGCCAACTGGATGATCACCTCAGCCTTCTTCAATGTTCTAATATTTAATGTTTTGAAAATGGAATAAGAAAAAGCATAATCTAGCATGGCTCGTGGAACATAAATGTTTCCCAAATTTCAAGGAACCATGAAAAAACATGGATCCTTACATTTTTTAGGTAATATTTCATGTAGCACAGTAGATGAAATAACGGATATACCATAAGTTGTTATACGGTTCCATAGTATTTTACTATAAATGATAAATTAATAGGTATACCATACAGTTAATAAAAAATATATAGGGATGAAATAATTAACAATGTACCTCCAGCCCCTATGAAGTACCACCATCATTTATGGCATCCATATTATTATGATGTACAAGCATAGTTACTGAAACATCCCAAAACCATGACCAAAAATTTCATATTTAATTATTAAATAAACCATAGTTATTGAAATCATTCCATCCAAAAACATAAGTCATAGTATCAAATTAGAGTATCATATCAAAACATCAAAGTGAACATCCCAGGCTAAACATCGTGGTGTGTGCAATGCAGTCATCCCGAGCTCTTCCCTTTGCTACCGGAAGTACCTAAAACCAAAACTGAAAACTGTAAGCACGGAGCTTAGTAAATTTCCCCCAAACTACAACATACCATACACATAATTATCTATCTATGAGATATGGACCTCACCGACACTCAACTATTTATAAGATATGGGCCTCGCCAACACTCAGCTAACTAAGCACACATACAAGTATCACACAGGCAACAAGTATAACTCAAAATTTACCAATCCATACTCAAGCAATGCTAATATACGGGCCCTGCCCACACTTAGCTACTAATCAACACACATAACATATGCGGGCCTGCATTGGTGCCTTCGACCCGTTAGATACCATTCCATACTCATAACCCTTAAGGGTCAACTCTGGTCAAGTCAAAGTCAAAGTCAACGCACCGAGTTGACTCAACTCGTTGACTTTACCCTTCAATTCGCCAAGTTCCCATGAATCATAGTATCGTGAAATCGCGATCTAACTCGTCGATTTTTCCTCCAACTCGTCGAGTTCCTCCTTCTTAACAGAGACGAGACTTTACCAGTAAAACTCGTCGAGTTCCCTTGTGGACTCGTCGAGTTCCCCCAACAGAATCGGGAACATTCCCAACAAATTCGCTGAGTTCCCTTATGGACTCATCGATTTTATCAGTCTGTCAACCCTCCTTATTGCATTAATACCTTTCCTAAATGGGTTAAGCTCAAACCCTAACCCAAAAAGGCCAAAGTCTTAATCCCCACATCACCAAAACTATAAGATAGAGCATAAGGTCTTAGATTTGGACTCTAGGGACAAGAAGATCACATAAAGTCCCAACTTTCTCTACATGCATGGCCATTAGATGCTCCAAAATGCCAAATTTGTAACATCCAAAAAATTCATGAAAAATTGAAACTTTTTCAAGCATTCAAAAACCATTATTTATTACAAAGTGTTTTCAAAATAGTTTCATATCAGAGTATCCTAGAAATCGAAATCATAAAATCTGAGGAGGGGCACGATCATGCCTTCGCCTTCCCGCGATCATCCGAAGTACCTGAAACAAAATCCAAAGTTTTAAGCCCAAAACTTAGTGAGTTTACCCGAAAGTACCAACACACAAACAGCAACACATATACAAATAACAGCATGCATGTAGAGTCTTTAGTATGACTGGAACGCCCTCACCGGACCTTCAGTCTATCTGTCCCACTCTCAGAACCTTCAGCATGTCTGGTCCACCCTACCGGGCCTTCAGCCTGTCTGGACCATTCTCTGAATATAGAGTCTTCAGTATGACTGGACCTTCTTCACCATGCCTTCAGTCTATCTGGCCCACTCTCAGAACCTTCAGCACGTCTGGTCCGCCCTTACCAGGCCTTCATCCTGTCTGGACTGTTCTTCGGGCCTTTGGCCTGACTAGTACGCCCCGATGGGCCTTCAGTCTATCCAGGACGCCCTGGGTATGTTGGGCTACAACACAAAGAAAGACCGCCTCAACCCACCCCCAAGCATACAATCAACACATAAATAACAAGTGCTAGCGTGTACAAACAGATAGGCCGATCTAACAGATCAGTAATCATAGCATCATCCTATATACCATGATACCGACCTAACAGGTCACTGAACATAACATCATCCTATATACTAGGATACATATCTAACATATCACTAAACATAGCATCATCCTATATACCAGGATACCGACCTAACAGGTCACTGAACATAACATCATCCTATATACCATGATACAAATCTAATAGACCACTAAACATAGTATCATCCAATATACCAGGATATATATCTAACAGATCACTAAGCATATTATCATGCGATAACTAGGATTTGCGTGTGATAAGGTAATCATGAAACCTTGACCAATATACCTTGCGGCTCGTACTGTTTGGATAACAATCCAAAAGGGGCGGCATTGGTGCCTTCGACCGTGTTAGTACAGTGAGGAAAACTCACCTCACAAATAGTGATGTAGTGACAATATCCGGCTCCCAATCACAGCTTCGAACTCAACCGCCTGTAACAACCATATGAATAATCACATCAAAATCCCAAATTACCAAAATAGCCTCAGAAGTGAAACTTGGTCGAAGTCAAAGTCAACGGTAAAGGTCAACAGTCCATGTTGACCCAACTAGTCGAGTATAGGTTACTGACTCGTCAAGTTCCTTCAGAACTCAGAAACCAGGAAAACTCGAGTCAACTCGCTGATTTTCCAAACAACTCGTCGAGTCCATTTAGTGCCCAGAGGATTGGGAAAAATCTTAACCAAATCGTCGAGTTATCCTACCAACTCGCCAAGTTCACTCAGAATCCTGAAGGCGGGAAAACCCTTATCCAACTCGTTGAATTAGCTAAGCAACTCATCGAGTTCCTTTAGCCCTTTTCTCATTCAGACACTTTTAAGGAAAACCAAGGCTCCAGACTATAGATCTAGCCTCCTAGGGTGTAGTTACCATGTAAATTTGCCAACTTTATGTGCATGCAAGGCTTCAAGAGACTAAAATGCTAAAACCATGCTTGATAATAGGTTTAGGGAATGAAGAAGGGCCAAAGCTTGATAAAGCCAATAACTTTATGACCATGGGGGACTAGAGGAGTCCAGATCTGAAGTTACAACTGCAATTCATGCCCAACTTCCAAAAATGCATCCAAAGTAGGCTAAAAAGACCCTAAACTCTTGAATGTAGAGATCTAACAAGAGAATGATCAAGGTAAAGGCTTTTACCTTCAAATGGTTGCTACAACTGAGTAGATGTTGGATCTATGAGCTCCTTCTTGTTCCAAGCTCTTTAATCTTCAAGTTCTTCAAGAAGTGCACCAAACACACACTCTTTAGCCTTACACACACTCAAGGGAGGCTGGAGAGAAGACTTAAGGATGTTTAAATAGTGTGCAAACCCTAAAAATTAGGGTTTTCATAATTAGCTCCAACTCGTCGAGTAGGTTCTCCGGAATATGCAACCCTTCTTGGTTTCTACACGACGAGTTAGGGCCTCCAACTCGTCGAGTAGACTTTCTAAAGTGCACAAATCCCTAAATTGCATTCCTAGAAATCGGGATGTTACAACTCTCCCCCACTTGAGCTAGGCTTTGTCCTTGAAGCCTGCTGCAGTGAACAAATCCAGATAATGCTCTTGCAACCCAGCCTCTGGCTCCCAAGTCTACTTGGATCCCCTCCGATGCTGCCACTTATACCTTTACCAAAGGTATCTCCTTACTACACAGAACCTTTACCTTTATTTCCAAGATAGCAACAGGCCTCTCGAGGTAGTTCAGGTGCTCATTGTACTGAAGATCACCCAATGATGCCATGACATCCTCATCCGACATGCTCTTCCGCAATTGCGAAACATGGAAAGTGCGATGAATCTGATTGTGCTCCTACGGAATACCTAGTCGATACACCACCTTGCCAACCTCGGTAACAACCCAAAACGGCCTAATATATCAGACACCATATTCCCTTCTTCCTGAAATGGGTCACACCCTGAAAACCTGAAGTTCTCGCTAGAAAAAGAAATCATAAATCATACTCTGCTGCCGAAAAATCTTTACTGGACAAAGAGATTCGATAATCCTTCCAAAGAAAGCTATTACTGATGACAAAATTTCCCAGGATATGATGAACAATAGGGGACAAACTGGGGGATGAACCTTCTTGTGCTGACCGATGATGTTTCCATTAACCCCTGAACTAATATACACATCACTACCAGCTCATAACTATGAACACCCATGACTGTCCCGATCAGCCTCGGGCTGGAATACCAACATGTCGAATCAATTCAACCATCGGGTTGAAATTATCAGGGTTTGTTAGCCTACCGCCTTAACCCTACTGCTCCTCTTGAGGCTCTGTGCCTACAACTTTCACTCAGCCCACACCGGGTATCTTGGCCTACTGCATAGAGCAGGACCGCCTCAACCCTCCCAAATACAATGTGTTGCCATAGAAAATCGGGAGAAAGATCTAAACAGATTCCTAGAACCTGAAAGACAGGGACATTCTAACCCAGCAAACCTCGGTTTCACCATCGATAACATCACACCTTTCGCGTGAAACTCGCGACTCGCACCACAAACCAAAAGATTCCCCATCTACCTCAATGTCTTCTAGAATGCATGCCTCACACAGATACACTTATGATTTTCAACACAAGTTTCCACTATAAGCCACCCCGAAATGGCGATCCATGAATCCACCCCAAGTTTCTGACTGAATATACCACAGATCATGCAAAAAAGTTCCTCAAACAGGTAGATAGCGAACCTTTACCAATCTGAATCAATATGATACAACAAAACCTTAATATACCTTTAACTCTCTGTCATGCCATTACCAACCTTCGAAGCGACGAAAGAAGATGATCAAACCAAGAACCTCTGCATTTCATCTGATCCATAACAACAACTTGCGAACAAACTGGAATACGGGGCAAACATTTCACATATTCAATCTGATACCTGGCTGATACTCCTAACGGCCCTTAACCGCTCCCTATCCAAACCAACTGATTAATGGGTCTGTCGATCTCCATCCATGTTTCAATACTGAGAGTATCACAAAGAGATTAAATGATCAATCATGACCATTAGGCCTACAACCCATGATTGGAATACCATTACCAGGTCCTCAGTCCATGGCTGGAATGCTCCTGATCTTATACCGACCTTGTTGGTATTACATTGCTTGCTCATCCACATGAGTCCTAAAGATACTCTCCTCCTTTCATTGCCTTAAGGGGGCCTAATCACCGTCCCACACAACACTGAACGCACACCACTATGCTACAACCCTACCATGTACGATTCACTTATAGAACAAGATGCTACCCAAGCTAAACCTTACGAACTCATGGTTACACACATCCCGAAGATAGAATAACGGTCGAGCTCTCAACCTAATTCGAAGGCCATAACCCAACAGAACCATGCATATTCTTAAGGAAACCCAAACCTCTTCCAAAAGGAAAGATTTCCCAAGATAAAGCAACACACCACCTCCATCAATAGCAGAAGACGTCCATATCACCGATTGAAACAAGATCCCATACTTGATCGAGACTGCACGGATCCTACCCACACGAAACTAGCCCAAGAAGACTTCTAAGGCGACCTCAACGGTTGCCAAACCCGAGTCTGCTATGAATAAGGAATTCCACACTACCACGGAGGGTGAACTTACCCAAGGACCAAAGGAAACAAAAACACACTGCACTGGAGGGTGTGCGACGCATTCCTTGCTCTTAATTGTCGCCTCTTGAATCCTTCGAGGAATTTCTGTTGAAAGACAAACTCAATAACCAATGGTTGAGGACATCCTGACACCTAAACCAGATAATCACAAACCCACCTGGAGCTAAACATACCCGCTTCTGGAGAGGTTCACCGATCAATATCTACCCAACAAATCTGAAACAGCAGTCCAAACAGCAACTAAAAAAACCTTCAATGTCTTACACTCAAATTGATAATTTCCAATTCTCCCCCACTTAGGGTTCTAACTAACACCCACTGGTTAGAAATCAACCCACAACTCAAACCGGCTCAACCAAGTACGATTATTCTTGACCATGGAATGAATAACGTTCACAAAATGATCCTTTCCGATACAGATCAATCAAACCCAAGAGAAGCCTGAATTTCAGTTGAAGACTTCCGGTATTCATATTAGCATATAACGACTCCTAATAACCCAAGAATAACAGAAAGTCAACCCGAGATATAACTTACATAATACAACAAAATTCCAACACAATACAATTCTAGATACCATCCAGAAGAATACAGGAGATGTCACACTCTCAAAGGCATTCGAAAAAATCCTGACTTCTTCCTCCTGGTTACCCTGACCAACCTAAGGATACGAAGGAAAACTCCCCTTCGATCCCAGGTGACACGAACTAATCCCAATTCGCAATCCAAATGACAATCCGGCACCCGCCCTACCCGAGATTATGGTACCTAACTTGCCTCGCAAGATACTCACGCCACATCGACTCACCTGCACTTACCAGCTCTGAAATATTGCCGCCAACCCCTGCGACCAACGGACCCCGAGCTGGAAATACAACTTGACCCTGGGTCACAAGGCTGCTCACTCTTGTGAACTCAGAAAAACTAAAAGGATACAACCCTTGCCATAGATGATAAAATTCCAATCCATCAATCAACCATTCTACTTCCAACTACAAAACTCAACTGATCATAATCATCACTCCCTTCCTGAGTCATGCTACTCGCATGCCGGCCTCGAGCAAAACCCCCGAAGCCTCAAACCAACACTCACTAGGTCTGCACAAAACAACCAAAATCGACAACGCCATTGGGCTCAAACCAAATACCAGAACCATCCTCATGTCTAAGCAGTCACAACTAAAAGATCGACAGGAATAGAACCACTGCTGCAAACCATGGTATCCAACCATGCTACCTTCCCTGACCAACCCTTAGAATCCCTGAGATCTTCCTTGATTTGAGTATGAATCATGTACTTTGAGTAGTACGGGCCCAATAATACCTTCCACACCTATCCATACTTTCCTCAAGAATTATTGTAGGTCCTCTAAGTCCTAGTCACAAAATACTTCAGAAACCTGCTCCGTGGCTAAACAACCGCACTAATACTCCCTAGGCCAACCTGGTACTCACCCACACCCCCTCTGCCATTAGCTACTGAAGAATTCCTTACAATATCAATTAGCCATACCATGAATACAATCACATGCGACAAAGCTCGTATAATCCTTCGAGTAACAGACTCATCCTTACAACGGTTTGAGTCAGACAAAAACTGTGAAGCAGGGTCAAATCTATCACTATGAGATTATCCAACCTTTTTCACATGTGACTTGACATATTCACTTAATGGCTAACTCACATCACTCATGAGTCCCACAAAGCACAAAGCAAGCAGCATTCGTGCAGAGGAGTCGACTGACACTAAAATGCAATAAGATCTGACAGATCCTCCCATGAAATCGTCGATATCAGACTCCCAGCATCTCGGGCGCATCTTCGCCCTGCCCTCACTCTCTCAAGAGTGGCTAATCCTTCCTCATGCCGACCTGCTATGAACCACACCCAAACTAGGGAAACCACCGCTTCCTCATCCAATAACGCGACTGGCCAGCTGACCCCATCTGATTCATCCATACCACACCTCCATTGGTACCGGATGACTATCGCATGAATGCAATCACATACTCCACCGTTTAAACAATCTTAGGATAAAAGATTCAATCTGATAACGGTTTGACTCAGGCAAGAGTTTCACAATAGGACCAAACCTCTCAGCCTAATATCCTTTAAACCATGTGGCATGTGACTTAGCGTAACCACTCAATAGCCAGTTCACACATGAAAGAGTCACTGATCATCCAAAGAAGAAAACTCTACAGGAACTAAGGCATCACTTAATCAGGAATTTCTACCGTGCAATTCCTGAAGATCCCTAGCCTAATGCTAGCATGTTGTTCTAACATATCATAAGCTCAAATAACTATGTGGTAATTTGGGGTCTACTTACTGGCTCCGACTGATCGTACACATCACATCCTCCATTGTATTTTGAAAACCATTGAAAATTGTTTTGAAAATCTTTCGCTTAGTTTGAGACTAGATTCACACGAGTGTTCCTCCAATTCACTCAAACCAAGGCTCTGATACCAACTTGTAACATCCATAAAATTCATGAAAATTTAAAACTTTTTCAAGCATTCAAAAACCATTATTTATTACAAAGTGTTTTCAAAATAGTTTTATATCAGAGTATCCCAGAAATCAAAATCATAAAATGTGAGGAGGTGCACGATCAAGCCTTCGCCTTTCCACGATCATCCGAAGTACTTGAAAATAAAATCCAAAACTATAAGTCCGAAGCTTAATGAGTTTCTCCAAAGTACCAACACACATACAGCAGCACACATACAAATGACAACATGCATATAGAGTCTTTTGTATGACTGGACCGCCCTTACCGAGCCTTCTGTCTATCTGGCCCACTCTCAGAACCTTCAGCACGTCTGGTCCACCCTACCAGGCCTTCAGCCTGTCTGGACTGTTCTCTGAATATAGAGTCTTTAGTATAATTGGACTGCCCTTACCGGGCCTTCAGTCTATCTGGCCCACTCTCAGAACCTTCATCATGTCTGGTCCACCTTTGTCGGGCCTTCAGCCTGTCTAGATCGTTCTCCAGGCCTTCGGCCTGACTGGTACACCCTGATGGGCCTTCATTCTACTCGGTTCGCCCTATGTATGTTGGCCTACAACATAAAGCAAGACCTCCTAAACCCACACCCAAGCATACAATCAACACATAGATAACAAGTGCTAGCACGTACAAACAGTCAGACCGATCTAACAGATAACTAATCATAACATCATCCTATATACCAGGATACCAACCTAATAGGTCACTAAACATAACATTATCCTATATACCAGGATACAAATCTAACAGGCCACTAAACATAGCATCATCCTATATACCAGGATACCGACCTAAGAGGTCACTGAACATAACATCATCCTATATACCAGTATACGGATCTAATAGATCACTAAACATAGCATCTTCATATATACTAGGATACAAATCTAACAAATCACTAAGCGTATCATCATGCGATAACCACGATAACAATCCAAAAGGGGCGGCATTGGTGCCTTCGACCCTATTAGTACAGTGAGGAAAACTCACCTTACAAGTAGTGTTGCAGTGACAATATCTAACTCCCGATCACAGCTCTGAACTTAACTGCCTGTAACCACCATATGAATAATTCCATCAAAATCCCAAAATTACCAAAATACCCTCAGAAGTCAAACTTGGTCAACCCTTGGTCAAAGTCAAAGTCAACTGTCAAGGTCAACAGTCCATGTTGACCCAACTCGTCGAGTATAGCTTACTGAATCGTCGAGTTCCTTTAGAACTCAGAAACCAAGAAAACTCAAGTCAAATCATTGAGTTTCCAAACAACTCGTCGAGTCTATGTAGTGTCTAGAAGATTGAGAAAAATCTTAACCAACTCGTCGAGTTATCTGACCAACTCGCTGAGTTCACTCAGAATCCAAAAGGAGGGAAAACCCTTATCCAACTCGTTGAGTTGGCAAAGCAACTCGTCGAGTTCCTTTAGCCTTTTCCCATTCAAACGCTTATAAGCGAAACCAAGGCTCCATACTGTAGATCTAGCCTCCTAGGGTGTAGTTACCATGTAAAGTTGCCAACTTTACGTTCATGCAAGGCTTCAAGAGACTAAAATGCTAAAAGCAAGCTTGATAAAAGGTTTAGGGCATGAAGAAGGGCCAAAGTTGATAAAGTGAATAACTTTATGACCATGGGGGCCTAGAGGAGTCTAGATTCTAAGTTACAACTTCAATTCAAGCCCAACTTCCAAAAATGGATCCAAAGTGGGCTAAAAAGACCCTAAACTCTTGAATGGAGAGATATAACAAGAGAATGATCAAGGTAATGGCTTTTTACCTTCAAATGAATGCTACAACTAAGTAGATGCTGGATCTATGAGCTCCTTCTCATTCCAAGCTCTTTAATCTTCGAGTTCTTCAAGAAGTGCACCAAACACACACTCTTTAGCCTTACACACACTTAATATGGAAGGTTAGGTCAACTAGGGTTTGCTTTTGGACGATAAGGTGGTAAAGGAGGGTGGTGAGAAGAGTTAAGGATCTTTAAATAGGGTGCAAACCCTAAAAATTAGGGTTTTCATAATCGGCTCCAACTCGTCGAGTAGGTTCTCCGTAATACGCGACCCTTCTTGGCTTCTACACGATGAGTTGGGGCCTCCAACTCATCGAGTGGACTTTATAAAGTGCACAAATCCCTAAATTTCATTCCTGGAAATCGGGATGTTACATAAATGATGGTCTAAAGGTTGCATGGGACTTCCACGACCATAAAGTTTGTACCTTTATGCCACAAAAACCTCTCAATACCCTATATTTGAAGTACTCTCTAATTGGGACGTCCAAATCCCAAGAACTAAGTCATTTGGACCAAGAACAAGCAAAATAACCCTAGAAGAAGATCTAGTCAATTACAAAGCAAGGTTCAAGCTTTATACCAGAAACGTGACGTGGATGAGTCAAGGATTCTAGATCTATATGTTCCTTCTTGTGTCTCTAAGCTCTTCCTTCTTCCAAGAGCTTAAAATACACACCAAAACACTCAAAAATAACTCACAAACATTCAAATGGCTTTAGGGTTTTTGAGATTTAGGGTTTGGGACTTGGAGGCTAGAAATGATGCCAAAATGAAGGGTTTAAGACGTTTAAATAAGGTGCAAACCCCAGAAATTAAGGTTTCATATCTTCTAGCCTACTCGTCAAGTTTAGGCCTCCCAACTTGTTGAGTAGATTACTTAAATTGTGCGGTCCTTGTGATCTCTACTTGACGAGTTTAGGGCTCCCAACTCGTCGAGTTGCTCTATAAAATGGTATAAATTAAAGTTAAATACGTACCAGGAACCAGGCGTTACAGATACCGTATCTTCAAGTTATACAAAACGCATCTCATGTGTCATCAACTAGTTATGGCATTCATGATACTCCTTTGCCAACTCATCAATATTTTTCCTTTTCAGTTAATGGTACATTGGGTGGTGGTGGTGGTGGGTCATATATATATATATATATATATATATATATATATATATATATATATATATATATATATATATATATATATATATATATATATATATATATATATATATATATATATATAGGCACCAACTGCTCACAGGAAAACTCTCAAGAATCCATATATGAAAGAATCATGTATTAGCATATTAGCAAACAAGAAACGTTAAATGGATAATCATGTATTTTACCTTAAATGTGTATAAAAATTCACTTAGGGTGTATGTCATTTTTTGTGGTTGTGTGTTTTTTTTTACTTTCACGTGATGTATATGGTTCTCAACCTTAATGAATACAATGCATAACTAAGAGTAAAATTAATCATGAATTGTCATTCGCCATGGATATCTACGACATAAAAAATGCACAAATCACACCCTCGCCTTTTATCCGTTGAGCGACAGCCCTTCCACTCGGCACCGTCGGATTACTAAGGCCGACTTTCGTCCCTGCTCGACGGGTGGGTCTTGCAATCAAGCTCCCTTCTGCCTGTAACGACCCGTTTCCGGTATGTTAATTTCTTGGTAATTGTTGTAAGTTTTGCAAGAGGAACTCGGCGAGTTCGTAGCCTGACTCGCCGAGTAGGGTCGCGGCTGCGTGCACGCGTGAGCCGAGGACTCGGCGAGTCCATATCCTGGACTCGGCGAGTCCATCCGTCTGGGTGAAACCCTAAATCCCCGGGTTGCCCACTATTTAAACCACCTTATAGCCCCATTCTCGCCTCCCTCACCCTGAGAACACAGTGAGAAAACCCTAATCCTCCCTTGAGAGCTTATAAGTGATTTGGTGCCATTTTGTGAAGGTGTGAAGAAGGAGAAGAAGAAAGAAGCAAGGAAACGAGTTGTAGTGCAAAGATCCAAGGGCAAATCTGAGTTTATTGAGGTATTTTCGGAGTTCCCTTCTTGTTATATGCTTTAAACTTCCATTAGAGCCCTTCTAAGAGCTATTTGATGTTTGTTCCAAGCCTTATGTTGCATGAATGTCTTAATAAGTCGAAATACCTTTGGATCTGAATGTTGGGGTGTTGTAGAGCCCATATCTACTGTCTTTTTGGAGTTACTTTGCATATTAATCATAGATCTACCCATTTTATGCATCTTTTAGCCTTATTTCCCTTATTCATGAGGTTGTGCACGTAAAGTTGGAAACTTTACGTGGTAAATCAGCTTATTGGACTCAGATCTATCAATTGTATGTGTTGGATTCAAACAAAATCGAGTAAAAATCAGTTGCATGGCGGCAACTCGGCGAGTCGGGAAGAACGACTCGGCGAGTTGGGTCGCGAGTTCCCGAGTCCTTCATTTTGATCATTGTCGAGTGAATCCAGTGAGTTAGAGAGTGGACTCAGCGAGTTGAGGGTAGACTCAGTGATGGAGGGACTCGGCGAGTTGTTCATACAACTCGGCGAGTCCAAGGCAATCTTCTTAGGATCAAGAACAACTCGTCGAGTTGTTCATATGACTCGGCGAGTCGGATGAAGATTGTCTGAGTTGTGGATCGAATGAGTGCTCGTCGAGTCGATGCCATGCTCGACGAGTAGCAGCGGGTAGGGTCGAGGAGTGAGAATAGGGACTCGGCGAGTTGGCGGCCCAACTCGGCGAGTCAGGTCAACTGTGGGTTGACTTTGTCCGAGAGTTGACTTGGTCCGAGGGTTGACTTTGACCAAGGGTAAAAGAGTCATTTTACCCAATGCAGTGTTTAGTATTTGATTGAGTGTGTTTATGGACTTGTAGCCGGGGAGATACCGGAGCAGCAACAGTTAGCCCTCAGAGCTATTCACTCAGCAGCCAGTTCACGAGGTGAGTTTCCTTTCAGTAGGAACGGGTCTAAGGCCACAATGCCGGCCCGTTTAGCTAGCAGTAGTATCCGGATGTTATCCGATGCAGTAGTTAGCATGTTTGATGCCTTCGTGGCTCAGACAAGATTATGTGTGTTCATGTTAGTGATATGTTATGCTATGATCAGTCAGCTTCGGGCTCCGGTCCAATGTCAGCTTCGGACTTCGGTTCGATGTAGGGGACAAGGTCCCAGTTAGCTTCGGACTTCGGTCCGATGTCAGCTTCGGACTTCGGTTCGATGTAGGGGATAAGGTCCCAGTTAGCTTCGGACTTCGGTCCGATGTCAGCTTCGGACTTCGGTTCGATGTAGGGACAAGGTCCCAGTCAGCTTCGGACTTCGGTCTGATGTGAGCTTCGGACTTTGGTCCGATGTAGGGGATAAGGTCCCAGTCAGTCAGCTTCGGACTACGGTCCGATGGAGGGGGCAAGGCCCCGTATGTGCTTGATATATATTATTGTATGGTATGTGGTAATTTGGGGGAGCTCACTAAGCTTCGTGCTTACAGTTTTCAGTTTGGGTTTCAGGTACTTCCGCTTGTAGAGGGAAGAGCTCGGGATGATGGCATCGCACACACCACAGCTTCAGCTTTTATCCTGGGAGATGATTTGGTTCTTGATTTCTATATGACATGGATAAGATACAATTTTCCGCACAGTGTTTTTATTATTATTTTGAGATACATCATGTATGGTTTATGATATGACACTCAGATTATGGTTTTTGGTTATGTTGAAAACGAAATTTTTGGGTCGTATTTTTGGGTCGTTTCAAGTTGGTATCAGAGCCCTGGTTTGAGGGATTCGGATACACTTCCGGGTGTATCTGAACTCAAACTAAGGGGAAATAAAAAGATTTTTTTTAAAGGAAAATGTTTTCTAAAAGAAATTTTGAAAGCACTTAGAAAGAAAGAAATTTTTTTTAAACAAGATAAGGGTGTGGTGCATGCGATCAGCCGAGCTCAAGTAAGTACTCCCAAATTACCCATACAAGTTATTTGTTTAGTTTCAGTTTCAGTTGAATAGCATGCTAGTATAGGACTAAGGATCTAGGAGGATGCCTTATGTGCCTGCTTTATGTGTTACAGCTTATGAGTATTGCATGCTAGTATTGAGTAGACAACAGTAGGATAGCCTGTTTAGGTTATGCCTGATAGTATGAGCTTAGCACTGTATGCTAGATCAGTTTCTCATTTTGAGAATAGTTTTGCCTGAGTATGTTTCCTTTATCCGAATGCTGCCTGCTTTGTGCTTTGTGGGAGTTCTGAGTGATGGAAGTTAGCCATTAGGTGAACACGTTACACCACATGTGATCAGGGTTGAATAATCCCAGAGTGCTGGAACTGACCCTATTGCGCAGCTCTTGTTTGAGTCCAACCGTTATAGGGACGGGTCTTTTACTTGAAGGATTATCTGATCTTCGTTACATGTGATGGTGTTCAGGTGATGGTTAATTAGCATTATAAGGAGACCTGCAGCAGCTGAGGACTAGTTGAGTTAAGTCTGAGGTTTCCCTGGGGCAAGCCTAGGACGAGAGTAGCAGAGATCAGTAGTAGTAGAAGCGACTTGGTGGAGTCAGGGCAGTTCTTGAAGAAAGTACGGATAGATGTGGAAGGTAGTATGGGCCCGTACTACTGGAAGCAGAGGATCCGTACTCGAATCAAGAAGGGCTGAGACAAGACCAGGAAGCTAGTTGTAGTATCAATGATCCCTCAAGATATTTCTGTTTTCTGATGTAGTTGTGATGTGTTTCAGAATGGTGGTTTTGCGTTCGAGACCAGCAGCCGGCAGCGGAGGTGCCGGGGAGGGATCAGGTTCAGGCTCGGGGGATGAGCGCATGGATGAGCAGACCTGAGAGTTTCTTTCTTCGGAGATTACGCGCATCATTATAGAGCAGACTCCTGTGATCTTCGGTTCGATCAAGGAGGGGATTCTAGAGCTGATGGATGAGAGACTGGGCACCTTCCGTGCCGAGGTGGCGGCCATGATGGGGTCGCGCACCCTTACCTTCAGGGAGTTCAGGGCATGTGGAGCTCCGGACTATCATGGGGCGCGGGACCCCATAGCGAGCACCAGATGGTTGGCAGATGTGGCCAACGCTTTCCGTACTAGCAGATGTCCCGAGGGGGACAAGGTCAGATTGGCGTCCTGTCTTCTGAAGGACAGGGCACGAGATTGGTGGGAGGAGGTCGGGCATGCTATTGGGGATGATGCAGCATTGGACGCCATGACCTGGGCTGATTTCTCTACCAGGTTCAGAGCGGAGTTTGCACCGGTCATTGAGGTGCAACAGCTAGCTAGGGAGTTTCAGGACCTCACCCAGACTACAGAGACAGTGGCGGAGATCACCGCCAAGTTCAGGGAGAGGGCTCTTCTCGTTCCTCAGTATATAGCTGATGAGGAAATGAAGAAGGCCCGTTATCATGAGATGTTGCGGAGCGATATCCGCCAGTTTGTGAGCCGGTCCAGCTGTAAAACGCTGGAAGATATGATTGCTAGAGCTCGGGAGAGGGAGATTGATCTCGAGATGGAGAAGAAGAGGAAACCGGAGGCGGTTTCGGGTTCGGGCGGTTCGGGCAAAAAGCCCAGGGTTTCAGATCATAGGTCCAGGGGACAGCCGAGCCACGGTCGATGTGGTAGGTGTGGGAAGATGCACGAAGGAGCGTGCAAGGCAGGGAGTTCCGGCTGCTTCAAGTGTGGTCGGGTTGGACATTTGAGTAGGGATTGTACGGCTCCTGCTACTGTCGTTGCAGCGTCAGATCTGATTTGCTTTCAGTGCAATCAGAGGGGACATAAAAAGTCCCAGTGTCCGAGTTTAGCTGCAGCAGGGAAGGTGGCTGCACCTGCCCCTGCTACCTTGAGGATTACAGACGGCCGGCAGGGTCGAGCTGATGCGCTAGTGGCGAAGAGTAGGGCGTTTCAGATGACAGCAGAGGAGGCGCGAGCGACTCCTGATGTGGTGACGGGTATGTATCTTCCCTTTATCTCTTATTATTATTGATTGTATATTGCTTATGATTGTATGTTTTATTCAGGATCGTTCTCTGTGAACGGCATTTCTGCTATGGTATTATTCGATTCGGGGGCTACCCGGTCATTCGTATCACTTGCGCTTAGCAAGAGATTCAGTAGAGCCCCAGGGGAGCTGGATTGTCCATTAGAGGTTGAGATAGCGGATGATAGGACCGTGAGGGTCGGCAGAGTGCATAGAGGGTGTTCTCTTCAGTTATTTGATGAGCAGTTTTCAGTGGATCTGGTACCTATTCCCCTGCGAGGGAATAAGGTTATTGTGGGTATGGATTGGCTAAGCCCCAATGGGGCGGTGATTGATTGTGAGCTTCAGCTAGTGAGGGTTCGCACTCCCAGTGGGGGAGAGTTGGTGATTCAGGGCGAGAGGCCACAGTGAGGACCGACCTTCTGTTCCGCCGCAAGGGCGAGGCGCTATGTTCAGCAGGGTTGCGCCGGTTTTGTAGCTTACGTTTTGGATGCCCGGGAGCAGGGCAAGTCGACAGTTGATGATGTTCCTATAGTTCGAGACTACCCGGACGTGTTTCCCGAGGATTTGCCGGGGATACCTCCTGAGAGACAGGTTGAGTTCAGGATCGACCTCATTCCTGGTGCGGCTCCGATAGCCAAGGCACCGTATCGACTAGCTCCCCCTGAGATGCAGGAGTTGTCTACACAGCTGCAGGAGCTGTTAGACAAGGGTTTCATTCGACCGAGCAGTTCGCCTTGGGGAGCGCCGATCCTGTTTGTGAGAAAGAAGGATGGGTCGCATCGTATGTGTATAGATTACCGGGAGTTGAATAAGGTAACGGTGAAGAACCGTTACCCACTCCCGAGGATAGATGATTTGTTCGATCAGCTTCAGGGAGCGTCTTGGTTCTCCAAGATCGATCTACACTCCGGATATCATCAGATGCGGGTTAGAGATGAGGATGTACAGAAGACTGCTTTCAGGACCAGGTATGGTCATTACGAGTTTGTGGTGATGCCATTTGGGCTCACCAATGCTCCAGCCGCGTTCATGGATCTCATGAACCGCGTGTGTAGGCCGATGCTGGATCGGTCAGTGATAGTGTTCATAGATGACATCTTGGTGTATTCCAAGACGCAGGAGCAGCACGAGGAGCACCTGCGGGAGGTGCTAGAGGTTTTGAGGAGGGAGAGACTTTTCGCAAAGTTCTCCAAATGTGAGTTCTGGTTGCGCGAGGTGCAGTTCCTTGGTCACCTCGTCAACCAGAAGGGTATTCTGGTAGATCCGGCCAAGATAGAGGCCGTGATGCAGTGGGAGGTCCCGAAGTCTCCATCTGAGATTCGGAGCTTCCTAGGATTGGCAGGGTATTATCGGAGATTTATTCAGGATTTCTCCAAGATAGCAGTGCCGCTCACCCGACTGACCAAGAAGTCAGTGGCATTTCGTTGGGGTCCGGAGCAGCAGACAGCATTCGAGACCCTCAGGCAGAGATTGTGCGAGGCTCCGATCCTTACCTTGCCAGAGGGAGTAGAGGACTTTGTAGTCTATTGTGATGCCTCGATCACAGGTTTGGGAGCAGTTCTGATGCAGCGAGGCCATGTGATAGCTTATGCCTCGAGACAGTTGAAGCCTCACGAGGCTAATTATCCTACCCATGATTTGGAGCTGGGGGCAGTTGTGTTTGCCCTCAAGATTTGGAGGCATTACCTTTATGGGGTCCGTTGTACTATATACACGGATCATAAGAGTTTGAGGTATCTTATGGATCAGCCGAGTCTGAATATGAGGCAGAGGAGGTGGTTGGACGTGCTGAAGGACTATGACTGTGAGATCCTTTATCATCCGGGGAAGGCCAACGTGGTGGCCGACGCCCTAAGCCGCAAGGTGTCGGCGGCCCCGATCAGGGATCTGTGTATGAGGATGACAGTGATCACTCCACTATTGGAGCAGATCAAGGAGGCTCAGATGGAGGGCCTCAAGGAGGAGAGGCAGAAGTGTGAGAGGATAGTGGGCCGAGTAGCTTCATTTGACTACGACAGTCGGGGTTTGTTGACGCTTCATGGTAGGGTATGGGTACCGTACTGGGGTGGGGTACGGCAGGTATTGATGGACGAGGCTCATAAGTCTCGATTTTCTATCCACCCAGGAGCGACAAAGATGTACCGAGATCTTCGACCCGATTACTGGTGGCCCTGCATGAAGCGGGACGTCGCCTGGTACGTCGAGAGATGCCTGACCTGCCGGAAGGTCAAGGCGGAGCACCAGAGACCTCACGGCAGGATGCAGCCGTTGGACATTCCTGTGTGGAAATGGGAGGACATTACCATGGATTTTGTCACCAAGCTTCCCCGGACCGCACGTGGAGTGGACTCGATATGGGTAGTAGTGGATCGGTTGACGAAGAGTGCCCATTTTATCCCGATCCAGGAGAGTATATCGACGGAGAAGTTAGCCGATATCTATGTGCGTGAGATCGTGGCACGTCATGGAGTGCCGGTATCAGTGGTGTCTGACCGAGATGTCCGTTTCACATCCAGATTTTGGAAGCGGTTCCACGACGAGATGGGTACTCGTCTCCATTTCAGCACCGCTTTCCACCCTCAGACAGACGGGCAGAGCGAGAGGACGATTCAGACTCTAGAAGATATGCTCAGGGCATGTGTCCTAGATTTCGGTGGCAGTTGGGATACGTATCTTCCGTTAGCGGAATTCTCGTATAACAACAGTTACCATGCGAGCATAGACCGGCCTCCCTTTGAGATGCTGTATGGGAGGAAGTGTAGGACCCCGATTTGTTGGGGCGAGGTCGGTCAGCGAGTCATTGGGAGCACAGAGGTGGTGCTCAAGACGACTGAGTTGATCCAGCAGGTCCGTAGTAGACTGCAAACTGCTCAGAGTCGGCAGAAGAGCTACGCCGATAGGAGGCGTTCGGACTTGGAGTTCCAAGTGGGAGATACGGTCCTTCTGAAATTCTCACCTTGGAAGGGTGTCATCGGGTTCCGGAAGAGGGGCAAGTTGGGCCCCAGATTTATTAGTCCTTTCAGGGTTTTGGCCCGGGTGGGTCGGGTTGCTTATCGGATAGATCTTCCTGAAGAGCTTAGTCAGATCCACAACACTTTCCATGTGTCTCAGTTGAGGAAGTGTTTGGTGGATGAATCAGCAGTCGTTCCCCTAGAGGATATTCAGGTTGATAGTGGCCTGAATTATATTGAGAGACCGGTCGCGATTCTGGACCGGAAGACCAAGACCTTGAGGAACAAGGAAATTCAGTTAGTAAAGGTGCAGTGGCAGCACCGGAAGGGGTCTGAGTGGACGTGGGAGGCTGAGGAGGAGATGAGAGAGCACTACCCAGAGTTATTTGCAGATCCAGCCGTAGCAGACTTCGAGGACGAAGTCAGAGTCAAATGGGGGAGAATTGTAACGACCCGTTTCCGGTATGTTAATTTCTTGGTAATTGTTGTAAGTTTTGCAAGAGGAACTCGGCGAGTTCGTAGCCTGACTCGCCGAGTAGGGTCGCGGCTGCGTGCACGCGTGAGCCGAGGACTCGGCGAGTCCATATCCTGGACTCGGCGAGTCCATCCGTCTGGGTGAAACCCTAAATCCCCGGGTTGCCCACTATTTAAACCACCTTATAGCCCCATTCTCGCCTCCCTCACCCTGAGAACACAGTGAGAAAACCCTAATCCTCCCTTGAGAGCTTATAAGTGATTTGGTGCCATTTTGTGAAGGTGTGAAGAAGGAGAAGAAGAAAGAAGCAAGGAAACGAGTTGTAGTGCAAAGATCCAAGGGCAAATCTGAGTTTATTGAGGTATTTTCGGAGTTCCCTTCTTGTTATATGCTTTAAACTTCCATTAGATCCCTTCTAAGAGCTATTTGATGTTTGTTCCAAGCCTTATGTTGCATGAATGTCTTAATAAGTCGAAATACCTTTGGATCTGAATGTTGGGGTGTTGTAGAGCCCATATCTACTGTCTTTTTGGAGTTACTTTGCATATTAATCATAGATCTACCCATTTTATGCATCTTTTAGCCTTATTTCCCTTATTCATGAGGTTGTGCACGTAAAGTTGGAAACTTTACGTGGTAAATCAGCTTATTGGACTCAGATCTATCAATTGTATGTGTTGGATTCAAACAAAATCGAGTAAAAATCAGTTGCATGGCGGCAACTCGGCGAGTCGGGAAGAACGACTCGGCGAGTTGGGTCGCGAGTTCCCGAGTCCTTCATTTTGATCATTGTCGAGTGAATCCAGTGAGTTAGAGAGTGGACTCAGCGAGTTGAGGGTAGACTCAGTGATGGAGGGACTCGGCGAGTTGTTCATACAACTCGGCGAGTCCAAGGCAATCTTCTTAGGATCAAGAACAACTCGTCGAGTTGTTCATATGACTCGGCGAGTCGGATGAAGATTGTCTGAGTTGTGGATCGAATGAGTGCTCGTCGAGTCGATGCCATGCTCGACGAGTAGCAGCGGGTAGGGTCGAGGAGTGAGAATAGGGACTCGGCGAGTTGGCGGCCCAACTCGGCGAGTCAGGTCAACTGTGGGTTGACTTTGTCCGAGAGTTGACTTGGTCCGAGGGTTGACTTTGACCAAGGGTAAAAGAGTCATTTTACCCAATGCAGTGTTTAGTATTTG
Source organism: Lactuca serriola (assembly GCF_051521515.1). Classification (NCBI taxonomy): domain Eukaryota; kingdom Viridiplantae; phylum Streptophyta; class Magnoliopsida; order Asterales; family Asteraceae; genus Lactuca; species Lactuca serriola. Next base: position 158,788,148 of record NC_136416.1, on the reverse strand, counting down.
ATTGAGTGTGTTTATGGACTTGTAGCCGGGGAGATACCGGAGCAGCAGCAGTTAGCCCTCAGAGCTATTCACTCAGCAGCCAGTTCACGAGGTGAGTTTCCTTTCAGTAGGAACGGGTCTAAGGCCACAATGCCGGCCCGTTTAGCTAGCAGTAGTATCCGGATGTTATCCGATGCAGTAGTTAGCATGTTTGATGCCTTCGTGGCTCAGACAAGATTATGTGTGTTCATGTTAGTGATATGTTATGCTATGATCAGTCAGCTTCGGGCTCCGGTCCGATGTCAGCTTCGGACTTCGGTTCGATGTAGGGGACAAGGTCCCAGTTAGCTTCGGACTTCGGTCCGATGTCAGCTTCGGACTTCGGTTCGATGTAGGGGATAAGGTCCCAGTTAGCTTCGGACTTCGGTCCGATGTCAGCTTCGGACTTCGGTTCGATGTAGGGACAAGGTCCCAGTCAGCTTCGGACTTCGGTCTGATGTGAGCTTCGGACTTTGGTCCGATGTAGGGGATAAGGTCCCAGTCAGTCAGCTTCGGACTACGGTCCGATGGAGGGGGCAAGGCCCCGTATGTGCTTGATATATATTATTGTATGGTATGTGGTAATTTGGGGGAGCTCACTAAGCTTCGTGCTTACAGTTTTCAGTTTGGGTTTCAGGTACTTCCGCTTGTAGAGGGAAGAGCTCGGGATGATGGCATCGCACACACCACAGCTTCAGCTTTTATCCTGGGAGATGATTTGGTTCTTGATTTCTATATGACATGGATAAGATACAGTTTTCCGCACAGTGTTTTTATTATTATTTTGAGATACATCATGTATGGTTTATGATATGACACTCAGATTATGGTTTTTGGTTATGTTGAAAACGAAATTTTTGGGTCGTATTTTTGGGTCGTTTCACTGCCTTTGCACTCGAGGGCCAATCTCCGTCCGGCCCGAGGAAACCTTTGCACGCCTCTGTTACCTTTTGGGAGGCCTACGCCCCATAGAAATTGTCTACCTAAGACTGTCCCTTGGCACGTACGTCCTGACACAAGGTTAGAATTCTATCTCTTCTAGAATGGTATCTCACTGATGGCTCGGACCCCCCCCCTCCGGGAAGAAGGACTTATTCGCGTTCCACCTAAGCTACACAAGAAAAGCCCAAAGCCAATCTTAGGGAACAGTGAAGCTTCATAGGGTCTTTCTGTCCAGGTGCAGGTAGTCTGCATCTTCACATACATGTCTATTTCACCGAGTCTCTCTCCGAGACAGTCAAGGTTTGATACCAAAGCCAAAATCCGTCATTACAGGCTGATGACACAACAGATCATTGAAACCCTTCTAACAGGTAGGTAAGACATACACGAACCACATCCTCGTCTGATAGCTCATGAAGCGATCCCTCAATCACATAAACGACTAATTTAACGGTGTCATTCTTCTTAACCATAGAAAAAAACACGGGATCGAAAGGCGAGAACAAAATCAGAGGCGCCAAAATATTCAACAAACTGGAAACTTGTGACAATACATAATTCTATCTCCCTGAAATTCAGATCATAACCCTTAATCTTAAAAACCATTTCCTCTACTTCACTTTGAGGGTTTGTCACACAACTTCAGTGCACTATGTAATATAGAAGTAAAGGTCCCCCCCTCTACCCCGGTAGAAATTATCTAACCACGTACCAAAACATGTCTTTTAGAACATAGACTTGCATGACGGTTTGTCCATAAGTCTCGCAAAAATGTCCACAGCAATAGTGGTTTTGCAAGATAGTGAATTGATGCATCAAAAATCATGTCATGATGAAAATAAAACCAAGAAAACTAATTTTAAGGTATGTAATCCTAAACCCTAATATGTGATTTTCTAAAATTACCTATGGTTCTTAGGGCTCCCTATTTGATGTTCATGGTTATAGGTGTCATAGTGAAAACTGATGGATAAGGTGTCTAAGTCCATAACTTATTTGGTATATACTTGACCCGACCCGGCATGGTCCATTTGGGTTGCAATTCACCCGAACTATTTATGGATAATTTTATTAGAGTTATACAAATATGTTTATTAATATATTATAAGTTATAATATATTAATATGAAGTCATGTTATTTAATTATTCTTAGTCTTAAATTAATTATGAATTAATTTAGAGATTAAAAGGAAGACTAATTAGATTATGGGTTATTGGTTGTATATGGTGTGGGCTAACACTCATTTGTTAATGGGCTAGGCTTATATGGAAGTCCATGGATGATCCATGGAGCTTTTAACCCATGGATCCTTGGAAAAGGAAAGGTCATGGGTTATTAGGGTTTCACCCTAACCATGTACACTATATAAGCATGTTTATGTTGCATGAAATAGCCACTAGTGTGTGTGCTTGTGTGTGGCTGAAAATTATAAGTGTGTGTACACTCTCTAAAGGTTTCCAAGTGTTTGTGGTGATTTGTGATTTCCATTTGAGGCATTCACACTATTGGTGCTTGGCTCTCAAACTCCAAGGAATCAATCTCATCAAAAGGTATGTAATCTCATCTAACTCTTTTATTTTTAAAAGTTCCCCATGCCATGTTAGATAAGTTATGAAACTTGGAAAAATTATTATTTTGCATGTATTAGACAAACATAGATCCAAGGTTTATTAGGGTTGCATGCACACTTAGGAAGTGTTAGATTGCTCAAAATCTAACAGTGGTATCAGAGCCTAGGCTTGCTTGTTTGATACTTGGTGCAAAATAGTGAAAGAAGTTGAAATTGTTGTTGTCTGGCTGATGGAATCGCCGAGTCCATGGGGGGACTCGCCGAGTTCAAGGCAAAATTCATCCTACTCGCCGAGTAGGTTCGTGCACTCGGCGAGTAGAATGATCAGAATGCAGAATTTCGACTTTTGCTGCTGGAAATGGACTAGAAACATTACCCTAACCTGTTTTGGTGTTTTAAAACTTGTTTTAGTTGGTGTAATGGTTGTTCTAATCCATTTACAATAGCATATATCAAAATTCCATGATTTTTATATGTTCATATAATTCTTGAAATTTTGATGATCATGTTCATGTTCTTATGAATTTAGAAGATGATAGAGATTATTTGCTGAATTGTTTAGAATTAATTCTTGATCATTTATGTGTTTTAATGGAGTCCATAATTTGTCCTCAAGTTATGGATATCCAAAGGTCACTTTTCTTTAACACACATTTAAACACATAAGTTACATGAAAATGAAGAGTCTTCATTTTTATGAACCTTTAATTCATAAGTTATGAAATGAAAAGTTTTGGATAGTTACAAAACTTGCCCTCAAGTTTTGGAATTTGTAAAGTTTCACACACTTTAATAAACTTTAATTCCAACCCTTAGAGTTTTAATAGTTAAAATTCAACCCTTATACTATTTATAACATTAATGGTTAATTATTATATATATGTATAAGAATAAGTCGTTCTACCGTTAGTAGGCCTCATTCACGAAGCCGGTCTATAAGGGGGGTATAAGGTTGTTGCCTATAAAATGGTAGCTTAATGGGTGTCCACTCTCACCCACCGCTTCCTTGATCGGTGGAGGGTCGTTAGCCGAATGGGTAGGACAATGACTTTAAATCCTCATTAAAAGTATAATGATTATTATAAAGTAAATAAACATTTTTTTTAATTCCCAATCTTAGTTACTTTAGGAAAATATGAACATGGTGCTAGTCCATGCAATTCACACTTTGTACCTTACCAAGTCGTTGGTGGAGCGTGTGTGGTTAACCGACACACTAACTTGGACTAGTAAGGATCACGAAGGGTGACTTAATGTTTGTCATAGATCAATGGAGTGTGTGTGGTTAACCGGCACATTGATTAGGTGATAATATTAAGGGCACTAAGTGAATTAGCATGGTTATTCACACCTTGTTTTGTGATCCTCGGCATCCCAGTCACAAAACTTGAAGGGCACAATCGAGATTGAAACATGCCATTGAAAAGTTCAATGAATCTCAAAAGAATCTAGGAATTTCAAATCCAATTAAAACCTAGTAATTCATTTTGTTTTTCATGGTGGAAATTGGTGAATCGTCATTCACCTACCTTTCAAATATATTATTACTTAGATTACGGCATCCCTCTTCTAAGTATAATATATTGTGATTGGATCCTAGCCATAATATTACATTTGGGTGTCTTATTAAGGATTCTATATATCTAATCTAAACTTGCTTTCTTCTTTCAGATGTCTTCCAACACTAATGCTTCAGGCTCTAACCCAGCTGGTTCTTTCTCTCTCATGAATCTTTGTGGGAGAGTCATCTTTGATGGTTCGAACTTAATGGATTGGATTAGGAACATCAGGATGGTTACTCGTTATGAGGACAAGGAATATGTCCTCGATAAGGTGTTAAAAGAGCTTGATGAGTCTACTGCTACTCCTGAGGAGATCGCTGAATTCAGGACACATGAGAGAGATGCTACTAAGGTGGCATGCATCATGATGGCCACGATGACAGCCGAGCTCCAAAAGTCCTATGAGGACTTCTACCCTTTTGAGATGCACCAAGACCTAATGGAAAGGTACCATCAGAGTGCTCGTCAAGAGCAGTATGAAATAATCTCCTCCATAATAACTACCCGCATGAAGGACGGTGAATCCGTCACGTCCCACATGCAAAAGATGCAAAGGTATGTGGACCGTTTGCTGAAGCTGAATGTGAACTTCCCTGAGGAGTTGGCAATTGACATCATTTTGCACTCCTTACCTTCTTTTTATGACCATTTTCGTATGACATATCATATGAACAACGAGGAAGTTACCCTCAGCAAGCTTCAAGGACTCTTGAAGACCGCTGAAACCGGTCTTAAGGGCAAGGCGGTTGTTACCTCTACTACTCCTACTCCAACATCTACCCCTGTTTTGGCTATCAGGCAAGGCAAAGGGAAAAAGAGGAAGCACCCTTCGAAGGGTACCAAGGGAAAGTCTCTTGAAGGCTCCTCATCGAAGACCAAGAGCGGTTCTGTCACTCCTTCTGCCATTCCCAAGGATGCTGGTTGCTACTATTGCCTGGACAAGGGGCACTGGAAGCGAAACTGCCCTAAGTACTTGCAGGATCTAAAGGATGGGAAAGTGAAACCCACCCATGCAGGTATTTACACAATATTGTCTAATTACTCATCATATTCTAACTCTTGGGTGCTTGATACAGGATGTGGTATTCACATATGTTCTGATTTGCAGGGCCTAAGAAGAAGTGAGGATGTGGAGCACGGGAAGATAAACTTGATCATGGGGAATAGGAAGGCTTCACCTGTTTCCAAGATTGGAGTTTATACTTTGTTTCTTAATAATGGGTTAAAATTAGATTTGAATAAATGTGTGTACTCGTCTGAAATGGCGAGGAATATTATTTCTTTTCATGCTTTGTACAAACAAGGTTTTACCTTTTCGTTTGATAATGAATGTGGTGGTATTAATGCTTTCTTTAAAAATGTGTTTTATTTTAAAGCATTACCTTGTGATGGTGTGTATGAAACTGTGTCGATTGTAGACAACTTAGGAAATAATGTGTTGTATATTGATTCTTCTACTAGCCTAGATAAAGCATCATTGTGGCATCGTCGTCTTGGACATGTAAACAAGAAACGCATAGGCCAACTCCAAAAGAGTGGAGACTTGGAGTCATTCGACCTTAAATCGGATGATAGTTGTGAATCTTGTCTACTTGGAAAGATAACAAAATCACCCTTCACTGGAACTTGTGAAAGGGGTGAGGGTTTGTTGGACCTAATACATACTGATGTATGTGGGCCATTCAAAACCGCCACAAGGGATGCTAATTGGTATTATGTGACTTTTATTGATGATTTTAGTAGATATGGGTATGTCTACTTAATCAAACATAAGTCAGAAACCTTTGAAAGGTTTAAGGAATTCAAACAGGAAGTAGAAAATCAATTGGGCAGGAACATTAAGATGCTTCGATCCGATCGAGGTGGTGAGTATCTTAGTACCGAGTTCCTTGACTATCTTAAGGAGTGTGGGATTGTCTCACAATTGACTCCTCCCAGGACACCACAGCTAAATGGTGTAGCTGAGAGGCGTAATCGAACCTTGTTAGACATGGTTCTCTCTATGATGAGTCGAGCTTCGCTACCAATCTCTTTTTGGGGGTATGCCTTAGAGACTGCCGCCCATATCCTTAATCTAGTCCCTACAAAGAAGGTTACCAAAACACCTCATGAGATGTGGACTGGGAAGGTTCCCAATTTAGACCATATCAAGATTTCGGGTTGCGAGGCTTTCGTGTGGCGTGAGACTCATGATAAGCTCGAACCCCGAAGTGAAAGGTGTATTTTCATCGGCTACCCACAGAAATCTTTCGGTTACCTCTTCTACAGACCCAGTGAGAATGTGGTCTTTGTAGCAAGAAGAGGGGTCTTTCGTGAGAGGGAGTTTATAAGCCAAGGAGACAGTGGGAGGCAAATTGATCTTGAAGAAATTTAAGAAGCAATTGGTGAAGGAACCTCAGACACTAGCAATCAACCTGAGGAGGAAACTCCTGTTGAGCAAGCTGACAAGTCTGTACCTCCGAGGCGTTCCACACGGGTTAGGAACACACCTTCGTTTTATTATGGCTTTCATATTACTACGGAAGGTGATACGTTTATCAGTGATAGTACACTGGTAAATTTGGATGAACCTAGCAGTGTTAAGGAAGCCATGGCAGGCCCGGAGTCTACTAAATGGAAGGAGGCTATGGACAGCGAGATCCAGTCCATATATGACAATCAAGTTTGGAACTTGGTTGACAATGTACCAGGCCGTAAAACAGTCGGGTGCAAATGGATCTTCAAGAAGAAGACCAACATGGAAGGAAAAGTGCATACTTATAAGGCTCGACTGGTTGCGAAGGGTTTTACTCAGACTCAAGGTATTGATTATGATGAATCTTTCTCGCCGGTAGCAAAGATTAAGTCTATTAGGGTTATGCTAGCCATTGTTGCATTTCATGATTATGAAATATGGCAAATGGATGTCAAAACCGCTTTTCTTAATGGAAAGTTGGCTGAGGATGTGTACATGAATCAGCCAGAGGGTTTTGTCAGTGCAGAGTACCCTAATAGAGTATGCAAGCTTGAGAAATCCATTTATGGATTAAAACAAGCATCTCGTAGCTGGAATCTTTGTTTTGATGAGAAGGTCAAAGAGTTTGGCTTCTCGAGAAGTGAAGATGAGTCTTGCGTGTATGTCAGAGCTAGTGGGTGTATAGTTAGCTTCTTGGTATTGTATGTGGATGACATACTACTATAGGAAATGACATCCCAACCTTGCAGGAGGTTAAGTCCTGGCTTGGGAAGTGCTTTGCTATGAAGGACCTGGGGGAGGCTGCCTATATCCTAGGGATAAGGATATTAAGAGAAAGGAGTAAAAGACTAATTGGACTTAGTCAGAGTACCTACTTGGATAAGGTGTTGAAAAGGTTCAACATGCAGAATTCCAAGAAAGGAGATTTACCGATCCAAAGCAATGCCAAACTGAGTAAGACTCAGAGTTCGAGTACAGAGGCAGAGATAGCTGAGATGAGCCAATTACCGTATGCTTCCAATGTTGGCTCGATCATGTATGCTATGACTTGTACCCGCCCTGATGTGGCCTTTGCTTTGAGCATGGTCAGCAGGTATCAAGGGAACCCTGGCAAGGCTCATTGGACCGCGGTAAAGAACATTCTCAAGTACCTGCGGAGGACTAAGGATTGGATCCTTACCCTTGGTGGGAGTGATGACTTGAGAGTATTAGGGTATAGTGATGCTAGTTTTCAGACTGATAGGGATAACTTCCGCTCCCAGTCGGGCTGGGTCTTTACCTTAAATGGAGGGGCAATTTCTTGGAAGAGTTCCAAGCAGGAGACGATGTCTGATTCGACTTGTGAATCAGAGTATATAGCAGCGAGTGAAGCAGCGAAGGAGGCGATATGGCTGAAGAACTTCATCGGAGACCTTGGAGTTGTACCAGCTATTAAAGAACCTATGGAGATTTTCTGTGATAGGAATAGTGCGGTTGCCTTAGCCAAGGAACCAAGAGATCATGGCAAATCCCGACACATTGACAGAAAATATCACTTCATAAGACACAAGATTGAAGAAGAACTCCTCGTGGCAAAGAGGGTATCGTCAGATGAGAATCCTGCAGATCCCCTTACGAAGGGACTGACGAGGGTTAAGCATTTTCAGCATGCGAGGCGCATCGGGCTGAGGGACGATATTAGTTTTACAGATTAGATAGTTTTCCTGAAACTTGTAAAATGTAATCGACATTTGATGATGAATAAAATTTGTGATTTATTTATGAGTAAGGTGTTACTGTCATTGTCAATTATTTACTATTGTTTCAGTTTTGCATGTTTTGACTTCCAGAATAATTAATTTATTCAAACCTCCACAATCGGTCATACGTCGGAAGTAGGTATGAATCAAGATTGTCATGAATTGGGATTGTAGATGGCTAAAGGTGTTTAGACATGGCAATGGTTGCTGCAACATTCATGAGTACTCATAAGTTATGAGTATTGGTATAAACCCACGCTCACTTGTATCACTTCATGGAATTTATCTCGAGTGATTGTGAGACGATAATATCATATAAATCTTCAAACCTAGAAATATGAGTTGTTACCTATGAGTTGGTTGTGCATTGATTGCACATAAACGCATCAGTAACTTGATGTTATAAAACGTGCCTTTGTGTACAATTCAACAAGTAGTAGAACAAGCATATGAGTCGAAGTTTATCTGTTCCTTCTAGAAATAGAAGCGATATCTGGGCCCCTCGATGATTTTGTGTTGACCCATGCACCGGGCCCGGTCAGAACTAAACTGATGTGTTCAGTAAAGTTCTTTGTCAAACAAATCGGAGATCGAGAAATAACTGCCAGACAATAAGCAAGACATAGTTCCATGTGTTTGTCCGGCTGATATCTGAGAACAGAGGATTATATGATCACTTGTCTTAAAATGGCGCTTCATAGTTCAACAGAGTTTTCGAGAGCTACGATTGCTGGTTGGTTCCTGAAGTTATATAGGCAAATACAGTTATTAGACTTATCCAAGTGGGAGTCTGCTGGATAAGGTGTCTAAGTCCATAACTTATTTGGTATATACTTGACCCGACCCGGCATGGTCCATTTGGGTTGCAATTCACCCGAACTATTTATGGATAATTTTATGAGAGTTATACACATATGTTTATTAATATATTATAAGTTATAATATATTAATATGAAATCATGTTATTTAATTAGTCTTAGTCTTAAATTAATTATGAATTAATTTAGAGATTAAAAGGAAGACTAATTAGATTATGGGCTATTGGTTTTATATGGTGTGGGCTAACACTCATTTGTTAATGGGCTAGGCTTATATGGAAGTCCATGGATGATCCATGGAGCTTTTAACCCATGGATCCTTGGAAAAGGAAAGGTCATGGGTTATTAGGGTTTCACCCTAACCATGTACATTATATAAGCATGCTTATGTTGCATGAAATAGCCACTAGTGTGTGTGCTTGTGTGTGGCCGAAAATTACAAGTGTGTGTACACTCTCTAAAGGTTTCCAAGTGTTTGTGGTGATTTGTGATTTCCATTTGAGGCATTCACACTATTGGTGCTTGGCTCTCAAACTCCAAGGAATCAATCTCATCAAAAGGTATGTAATCTCATCTAACTCTTTTATGTTTAAAAGTTCCCCATGCCATGTTAGATAAGTTATGAACCTTGGAAAATTATTATTTTGCATGTATTAGACAAACATAGATCCAAGGTTTATTAGGGTTGCATGCACACTTAGGAAGTGTTAGATTGCTCAAATCCAACAGAAACATATATCCTTTAAGTTACATGTGAACTTAAGGGGTTTAAGTTTATTTGTTTTACCTAAATCCCATCAGTTCTATGCATTCCTGACATGTTCTTCGTGTTCAAGAATGGTTCTTCACATTCTGTACATTAAGAACATGTTCATAGCTTCTTTTGTATGTTCTGGAGTACCAAATTTCAATATATAATACCCTAAGACACTAACTAAACTACTTTTGGGTTGATCCTAACACTAAATTAACTTAAAATTAAACATCTTCAACACTGTCTGAGACGTGTTCTTTGTGTTCCGGACGTGTTAGTATTAACTATGTTACACTAATAATCTTAATAGTGTATGAGTCAAGACCTTGTCCGTGTAACTTTCGAATCATTGACTTCGTGTATTATATCTTCATTGATTCTTTAGTATGGAATGTGTAGATATTCTGGTCCAAAAAGTTTAGATATTCTGGAATAGAATTCGGAATAAGGTTTAGTACGTTGTGCTCGGGAACATGTCGGAAGGAAAGAGAATTCCAGATTGTAGTGAATCATGCCAGATCCACATAGTCCTCTGAAATGGCTCGTTCTGAAGAAGATTGTTATTTTGCGTATGTATATATATATATATATATATATATATATATATATATATATATATATATATATATATATACACACACACACACATACACACACGATTATTTTTGTACTAGGTATGTGACTCATGTATTAAATGAGTTTATTTAAAAGAAAAAACTAAATATAAAATTCTAAACATTTGAAAAGTTTGAATTTATAAAAAAAATGAGAAATATATATATATATATATATATATATATATATATATATATATATATATATATATATATATATATATATATATATATATATATATATATATATATATATATATATATAGACACACACACATACACACACACGATTATTTTTGTACTAGGTATGAGACTCATATATTACATGAATTTAGTAATTTTGAAATTAAAATGAAAGTTTATTAAAAAAATTAATATGCATTTATTATTGTATTTAAAATACTATATGAAATTAATAAAATAGAAAAACCATAATAACATGTGAAATGAAAATTTATTTCAAAATAATTATAAAATGACATTTGACAAATTAGTTGAGAGTGTGACAAATGCCAAAAAAAAAAAAACATTTATTTATTAGAATAGATAAAAGTCAATACAAAAATATCAGCTTACAAAATTGCCTTATTTTGAACAATCGATAAGCACGTGACTCATGTTTTCATGTACATATTCAACACTTAAGCATCAATAATTTTCAATTATATGATATCCTTATCAGTAGAGACCCCATCACTTATATGATTTATTGAAGTATGATAGATGAGGAATAAGACCCCATCACTTATATGATTTATTGAAGTATGATAGATGAGGAATAATAATATATTTATACAGAGTCGGATGAAAGATTTGTGTTCCAAGGACGATTGATTGAAAAGAAAATTGTTTATTATAATATTAAAATACTTTTTTTTTCATCTTTATAATTAGCCCATGATGTTTAATTAGTAACATTTTATTACGTGTTTTACTACGTGTAGGCATCACTCAGAATATATAAATTTGTCTAATTTCAACATAAATTAGATTATTTGGAAAGAAGTAACAGAATAAACTACTACTCAATAAACTCTTACCCTTTACGATGCATCATTATTTGAGGATGTGACGTTATTATTATTAAAATTTTAAATGATGCGAAACATAAGGTAACGAAAAAATAAAACATCCATACTTAAAAACAATGACGAGGCCACGATGTTGCTCATTTGACGAGTTAAGCTATTATTATTAAAGTTTAAACGTTGTAAAACATGATACAAAGGCAAGTTTAAAACTCTATAGAAAATATATATATATATATATATATATATATATATATATATATATATATATATATATATATATATATATATATATATATATATATATATATATATATATATATATCAAGGGCAGGAGTTTTTTTTTTCCATATTTTTCATTTCAACTTGTTTAAAAAATAAATAAACAAACAAATAAGAAGAAGAACCTTCGTGTTTGGCACAGAGCTTTTGAAAGTGTTTGAGAGCTTCTAACTTTTAGCTTTTTAACAAAACGCTCTACTTTAAACAAAAAACTTCGTTTGACAATACGGACGTTTAGTTTTTAGTTTAAATAAAACGCTTCAAATCTAAAAGTTATTTCATGTAACGTTTAACAAAACGCTACTGGCATTTTGAAATCAATTTCCATAATTACCCTTAAAAATATATTTATATATTAATTTATTTTTAATCAATTGTCCTTTTATGTAATTTTATATATTTCAAAAGCTTCTAGCTATTTTTGCCAAACACTCATTTAAAAAATAAAAGTTACAGCTTCCCGCTACCAACTACCCGCTACATGCTACCCGCTACCCGCTACCAGCTATCTGCTAACAGCTACTTTTGCCAAACACGCCATTTATGTTTGATCTCATCATCATATTTAAATCCTCCAATAATTTGAGGCATTGTGATTAACCAAAATGCAACAATGCTTGGATCTTTCATGCTATCAATAATATGTTGAAACACAAAAACAGATGTTTTGAAGTTTTGAAGTGAGATAACTATTACAAGAGGAAAAAGGATAGAATCGTAATTGACATTTACCTCATAAGGGTTTTTGTTTTTTCATTATGTTGTAAGATTTACATGGAGACTCGATAATCTGCAAAGTAAATAAAACTAAGGGGTGTTTCTTTTTTTCTTCATTAAACTCTGTAGTGAATGACTATATGGATAAAGTGTTCTATACATAAAGATTATAGATAAAGATGGAAAATAAAACACAATGGATTATGAGAAATCACAAAAAAAATAAGAACCAAACCTAGGAACCAACATCGAACAAAAACCCTACTTTCTTTACTTCAAAAAAATCAACGTACCTGCACATACTCAAAACCGTAGAATGAATTTAAAAAAAAAAATGGTATTTCATATAAAATGAGCTTGAAAAAAAAAAGATGGTGGTAAACCGAAGAAGTCATATCAAAATCAACAAAAAAAACGAATATATAAACATAAATTATGGACCTGATAAATGATTTCTGTCATATTATTCCTAAAATAAAAAAGAAGTCATCAATGAATCTTAAAATTGTCGATGATAGTGACAATAACTTAGATTAAGGAAAAAAAAAAGACCTGATATTAGAGATGAAGTGGAGGGAGATGATTAGCTTCGTTGCAGATTTATTTGTTATAGTTTTTTTATTTAATATTGTAGGGGGTTTTATGTGGTTCATTTTGAAGGAACATAAATAAGTTGCTATTTTTTGAAATAAACAGTTATATTTCGCAATATAGCCATAAAATAACAATATATTTTGAAAGTACATTGTCAAATATTGGATTATACTTGTGTAGACCCATTTTCACGCATAGTTGGCTATATATAGTTGTTTTCCGTGTCACAAGTAAAAATGTTTGAAGATACTTATATGCGACAAACAAGGTCATTGAACTAATAAAACAAAAAATGTTGTCTATAAAGAGGTCCTTCAACGCTATATATATTTACCGATTTTAATGTAATTTCTACACATTTCAATAATATCAATAACCCTGCTTTTTTATAATTATTCTGTAATATCTATATAAATTTGTATTTTATTTATGTGTTCCCCTCGTTTAATGCGGATCATAATCTAGTTATTATTAAAGTTTAAACATCGTAAAACATGATACAAGACAAGTTTAAATCTCTAGAAAAAATAATAATAACAAGGGCACGAGGTTTTTTTTCCATATTTGTCATTTCAACTTGTTTAACTGTACACTTCAAATTTTATGACCGACTATTTTAGATAAACCCGAAAAAATGACTTAATAGGTAATATATGTTTAATTTTATACACATTTAGTCCTTAATATTTTTTATACATTTAGTCCTTAATATTTCTTTGTTGCAAAATAAGTCATTGTTGTTTTTGTACACATTCAGTACTTATGAACGGTTTATTTAAATTTTTTCTTACGACATCCTACATAAGGCAATCATTAATGAGGTGTTTGGGGTTGTTCATGATTATGGTCACTACAACCTTGATTGTTTGGTTCTTAGGTCTTATGTTCTGAACGACATAACTTCTTCATATGATCTTATATTTTAACGGACGTTATATTCACGTGTTCATATTTGGAGTCTACTATAATTTTCGTTTAAATTACTCTCGTTAAAAAATAATATATTTTTACTTACAATTTTATAAAAAAAATGTTAATACCTACATTCATAAAGAACGCATGTATATAAAGATCATAAATAAAAATATATTATTACTTTTTAACGGGAAAAATAAAAACGAAAGTTGTAGTAGACTTGAATACGGATGTGTGGATATAAAAATTGTTAAAATCTAAGAACGTATGAAAAAAAACTACAACGTTTAGAACACAAGACTTAAACAACCAAACAGCTAAGTTCGTGGTGGTCATAAGCATGAATAGCTCTAAACACCTTATTAACGATTGTCATATGTGGTATGTCATCAGAAAAAACCTAAAATAACCGTTCATAAATACTAAATGTGTATGAAAACAACAATGACTTATTTTGCGACAAAAAATACTAAGGACTAAATATGCATATAATATTAAAGACTAAATGTGTACAAAGTGAGAAATATATTATCGTATTAAGTAATTTTTTCGGTTTACCTGGAGTAGCTGCTCATAAGGATTGAATGTTTACACTTATGAATGTTTCAACAAAATAAAGTTTGTTTTTAAGTTGTAAATACTATGAACATAAACTACTTTATTAAACTTTGAATTAAAGTCTTAAAATGTAAGTTTTAATTTGAGAATATAGTCGTGAATGTATTTTTTATGTTAAACTTTGAATTTGTAACATTAAGGTGTGAGTTGTGTGTATTAAAATGTGAATTGACTATATTAAAATGTGAATCAACAGTCATATTAATTGTTTATTTGGAGTTCGCAGGTTCGCACTATATATATATATATATATATATATATATATATATATATATATATATATAGAGAGAGAGAGAGAGAGAGAGAGAACGAGAGAAAGAAAAAGAGAGAGTTAGGTTCATATGTTCTAAACATCTCTTGTGCAGATGTGGGAACCAATCAAAATTTAACAAAAAATAAATCATTAATTAAATCAATAAGAGTATATTAGTACTCTTAGCTATAGTAAACTATGGTAAATAATAACCTTTAAATTAGGTATATAAGTTTACAAACCCTACAAAACCACCCATTTTATCAACATTCAATGGCTTCACAACTTCCACACTTTCGGCATTCACAGTTGTAGGAGGGGGGTTACTGAGTACCATAAAAAGCTTGAGAGGTGGCTGGTGGTGCATTAGAAGGTGAGATCAGGTGGAGTTTGTTGGGAATGAAACAAAACAAATTAAGCACTTCAGATAAAATGATTTAACAATCTTGGTAAAACTCATGCTTTATAAATTACTGTAAATGCAAACTAAAATTGAACACGAATAAAATAGTACCTCATCTGAATAGGTTTCATTCTACTATGAAACACCAGATTCTTTGCCTAATAAACTGCACTCTGGTTGTGACAATGCAATACACAATCCTCCTCTTGCATTCCATGTTCTGATAGGAAGTTCTTCAACCATATAAGCTCTTTGGCTGATTCGACAATAGCCATATACTCTGCTTCTGCGGTTGAGAGAGCAACACTCTTCTGCAACCAAGACATCCAACTAATTGATATACCTCCGATTGTAAACACATAACTTGTTGTGCTTTTACTCGAATCCACACATCCACCCAAATCTGCATCAGCGAACCCTTCTAAGACCACCTTCTTTCTTTTGAAGCAGAAGGCAACCTTAATTGTTCCTTTCAAGTAGCATAACAACTACTTTGCTCCTTCCTAATGCTCTTTTCTTGGATTTGACGTAAACCTGTTCACAACTCCCACTACATGAGCAATGTTTGGTCTTATGCATACCATAGCATACATCAAACTACCAACCACAGATGCGTAGGGAATTTTATCCATCTGTTCCTTTTCTTCTTCTGTCTTTGGGGATTGTTTCTTTGAAAGTTTTAACTGACTACCCAAAGGTGTACTTTTGGCCTTAGCATCTGTCATGCTGAACTTTTATAAGACATTCTTGATATACTTAGCTTGTGAAAGTTTTAGTATACTAGTAACTCTGTTCATGGCTATGCTCATGCCCAATATCTGCTTATCAACCCCTAAGTCCATATCTCAAACTCTCTGGACAACTGCTTCTTAAGTTTTTTGATCTCTTGCATGTTGGACCCAACGATCAACATGTCATCAACATTCAATAACAGGATGTTGTATGAGGAGTTGAATTTCTTCAAGTAACAACAGTGATCCATCTCACATCTGTGATACCCAATCCTTTGCATGAACCTATAAAACTTCAAGTACCACTATCTTAGAGCGTGCTTCAATCCATACAGACTTTTCTTTAGTTTGCAAACCAAATTTTCCTTTCCAACTGTGGGAAAACCCTCTAGTTGTGTCATGTAGATGTCTTCTTTCAAGTCACCGTGGAGAAAAGTTGTCTTCACATCTAGTTGTTGTAGATGGAGATCTTCAAATGCTATAATACCTAAGCCCATTCTGACTGTAGTTATCTTTACAATTGGAAAAAGTATCCCATTGTAATCAATCCCTCTTTTATGTTGGAACCCTTGACTACCAATCTTGCCTCATATTGTTTTGTTCCATCAATCTCATCTTTGACCGGAAACACCCATTTATTCTACAGTGATTTCTTCCCTACTGGGAGCTTGACCAAGGACCAAGTATGGTTCTTGTCAAGTGAGACCAACTCATCTTCCATAGCCTTCTTCCACTGTATGGAATTTTTCACCCTCAAGGATTCTGGATAAGACTCAGGTTCACCATTCTCTATCAACAGCAAGTAATTAGCTGAAAGATGTCACACCCCGAAACCGACGGCGGAAACGTTCTGGGGCGGAGGACGTCATGCGTAGTATCACAACCATTATACATAGTAAGCATAGTAAACACAACCATTACATTACAATAAGAATATTTACATTTGTTTAAAAGTATTGAAAACATAGTTATATACATCAGTATAAACAAAAGTAAAGATGAGACTTCTATAAGCTCCATCTTCTTCAAAAGTAAGCGATATACCTGTCTAACGTGAACCTGAGAATACAAGCAGTTTTAGAAATATCAGCATAAAGCTGGTGAGTTCATAAGCATGTTTTGTAAGGAAAAACTGGTTACTAAATCTTGTGAAAATACTTTAGGTCCATTGATAAAGAATGCAGTATATATCGAAAACCATTATTACTAAGTTATGAAATACATATGCATGTTTTCCAAGAAAATCCCATATTTTCTAACATGATTGTCGATTTCCATATGATAAGAAAACCCTGGTTACCACCAGTAAGTATAGTAGTTTTACTACTTAAGATAAAACCATAAGTCGTGTCCCTGGAATACCCTCCAGTAAGTAGGTAGGTAGTTTTATTACATAAATAAAACTATAGAAGAAAGAAAGAAATCCGTGAACAAAGTTAATTTATACGTATTGTGAGATTATTTAGCATGATACTCTAGATTAATAATGGATAAACTAAATCAGACATAGTTTATATATTGACTTTTCATGAAATTAGAATCTGAAAACAAGTAATGAAGATCCCAAATTATTCCCATAATAATTTGAATGGTTTGATAAGTTCCCACGCTGTTTTGAAAACTATGTAATTATATTTAGAAAGCGTCCCTTATGCTCCGCATATTACAAAAGGGATAAAGGTATCTAAAAGTTTGATAGAAAATCGTTATAATTACATCAGTTTTAAATTACGAAATCCTTTATGATTTGCTTGTATCCCCCCCCCCCCCTGAAAACATGAAAAATTCAGAAAAATGTAGGGGTATGAACTCACCTGCTGTGGGTAGAATGGATGGACGTGCCGGGTAGGATGCTAAGTGTCAATTGAGGAATTGAACACACGCGAGGATCCTATGTAACATGAAGCGATACATAATTGTATCTAATTAGTTATTTAATCACTAATTAAGTAATTAAATACACTCTAATGCGTGAAAACACTTTATTTCAAGTGTTAGGGATGATATGGGTTTCATATAAGGAGTGTATGGCCTCATAATGGAGTTTACTCTTCAAGTGGTGGCCTTAGGGGTGTTTACGGTTGAGGGACCATATCCCCCATGAGTTTACGGCCATAAACTCTTGGGAATGATGGGTTTGGGTGCTCAAAGGTCTTAAACTACTCAAGGACTTATGCTAGACTCGAATCAAGGACTATGGAAGTGATTGGGGCTTGAAATGGCTCTTATTTAGAGTTTACGGGTTTTGAATGCTTCCTTGGGGAGTTTACGGTCGTAAACACATGAGTTTACGGCCGTAAACTCATGTTTGTCCCTTTTTTCATGGTTTGGTGCTTCTAGGGTAAGCATACAAGGTTCTAGCCACTCATTCAAGTCATAGAAGGTGTTAAGGGAATTTTAACACCCTTAGAAGGGGTTTACGGTTTTGGGATATTCCCCAACCGTAAACTCATGTTTACCCCCTTTATTTCATGTTTTGGGGTTCTAAGATCATTCATGCAAGTTTCTAGGTCATTAGTTAAGCATTGGAAAGGTTTTGGGGCATCAAAATCCCCTTTTAGGGTGCTTACGGTTTTTGGGATGTTCCCAAATCGTAAACTCATGTTCTTGCGGTTTTTGAGAGTTTAAACCATAGATTTGCATGTATGCTAAGCTAAACAACAAGCTAGGAAGGTTTACTTACTTATGAGAGGCTTGAAGGAGTGTTTTCTTGATCAAATTCCAACTTTTGAAGAGAGAGATGTCACAACCCCAAACCAAGGATGGCGGAAACGTCTGGGGGTGGAGGACTTCATGTAGAGTATCACAACAACGAGTATAATAGTGCTCAAAGTAAATACAACCATCATAAATATAATTGAAAAAGTTACACCAAAGTATATGTTTACATGTTTCAAAATCAATTACATTATGATGGCAAAAATAAATTGTTGACGGTTTAACATCCCATCCTCAAAGCGCTGAAGATTTCCTATTTCACTGATTTCCTAAAAATACAAGTAGTTTTGAAAAAGTGTCAACAATTAAGTTGGTGAGTTCATAAGAGTTTTGTTTGAAGTAGAAACCGTTTTCCTTGTAAAATCGATAGAGTTTGATTTCTAGAAAATCCAATATTTTCTTAGTTAAGTGTGAACAGAATATTCCTATATGATGTGTTAATGAACCCTAGAATGACCCGTAGATTTCCCCTATAATCGTCCAGCGTATATAAGTTATATAAGATTTAAGTTAGATAAAACGTTGAATATAGTGGGTCTGCCCTAGGTCCACAACCCAACGAGGAATAGGAGATGAGGCGGGCCTCACCGATTCTAAGCCAATCGAGACCAAATTCTTATACGACTCTAGCATATACACTCAACGATTATAGTTGAAGTCTAACAATTCTAGATGAAATATAGTTTTAATATCATAATAACTATTTTGTGAGAACCCAGTACTTTGGAATGTACCCTATTCATATGAAAACCCGGTACTTTGGAATGTATCCCATTTATATGAAAACCCGGTACTTTGGAATGTACCCCACTTATATGAAAATGTAGGGGTATGAACTCACCTTGAGTGGTTTTAGTAGATGGATGATGGAGAAAAGAAGTGTTCAACTCAAGAACACTTGGGAGATGCTTGAAGATTTGAGGAGCTAACAACAAATATGACGATATTTGTGTAAGCAATCTATGATTTGAGTAGAAGGAAGTGAAATAATCACGAGGATGAATTATACTTACCAAGAGAAGAATAAAGCTTTGAAAATCAGCCTTGGAGTCATGAAATAGAGAGAAAAAGTTTGAGAGAAAAGTTGTGTTGTATTTTTGGTGAAATGAGAGCAAGTGAAAGAAAATGAGGAGAGAGCATGAATGTCCAGCTCTCAAAAACGTGGGAATAACTTGTTAGAGAGGTAAAAAGTACAAGGAAGTGACAAGGTATGGTGGGGAGTAGTGTGAGTTGGTCATGGAGTGGGTATGGTGGTTGCTTGTGTCATAATACAAAGAAAAGTCAACACTCAACCTTTGTACCTCACCCACTCTTCTTGGATAAGGTTTTATCCTCAAAAACATGATTAATCATTAATTAAGGGTCCTTATATGTTAAAATAATGTTTTGGATGAAAATCCCGTGTTAAAACAATTAAAAACGGGCCTAAAACGCAAAACTAGTCGAAAACCGGGAGAAAAGGAGCTTCCAGCGAGACCTCTTGGTCCTAGGCCGAGGTTCGGTCCTCATGGTGCTAGGCGCGAAGGCGAGATGGACCGAAAGCAATAGGGAGCGAAGGGCTCGGTCTGAGAAGAAGCGAAAGCAGCAGGAAGCGAAGGGTTCGGTTCTTTTGAGCGAGGTTCGGTCCTTAGAGGACCCTTCGGGTTCGGTTCCTTTGAGCGAGGTTCGGTCCTTAGAGGACCCTTCGGGTTTGGTTCCTTTGAGCGAGGTTCGGGCCTGAGAGCACCCCTTCGGGTTCGGTCCTCTTGGTCTCGGTTCCTAAGAGGACTTTCGGGTCCTAAGAGGCTTCGGCCCTAATAAGAGGGTTTCGGGTTCTTAAGCCTATTTTACTCGTTTTTACCCCGTTTCAAGCCGTTTTTGACCCGGTTAAGGGTCGGAATGACCCGAATGACTTCAAAAAGTTATAGGAACTTTTGAGAGAGATTTGGGAGAGATTTCACATTCTTGGAGAGATTTCTCATACAAAGAGAGTTTTGGGAGAGATTTCACATTCTTGGAGAGATTTCTCATACAAAGAGAGTTTTAAGAGAGATTTCACATTCTTGGAGAGATTTCTCATACAAAGAGAGTTTTGGGAGAGATTTCACATACTTAGAGAGATTTGGGAGAGATTTGACATGCGTGGGGAGATTTGGGAGAGATTTTCGATAAAGAGAGATAGAGTGAAAACGATTGAGAGAGGTTTCATTTGTGACCTTTTTGAGTGTTCGGCTTCGCAAAGCAAGGTCCGTAAACCCCGTTAAGCCTTGATTAAGGATCTTACACACTCCCGATTAGTATGCAACATTGTTTTATCGGTTTGGCTCGCCACGTACCACACTTTAGGTTAAGGAGATCTAGATGTACGCACTTTTCGATTTATGATCTCTCATTAGAATAGCGAGTTGTTTAGAAATTACATAACGTAAACTCTAGTACCCACGGGAAAATTGAGTCGAACGGTTTGACTTATTGACTTCAGTTGACTGTGACTTGACCGGAAATTGACAGTTGTCACATCATCCCCCCGTTAGAGGGAATTTCGTCCCAAAATTTGCATTTAGGCAAAGAGTAGGCATGAATAATCGAGCCAAAAAGTGGGGATACTTCCTAATCGATTGATTCTCACGCTCTCAAGTGAATCCAGGTCCTTGGTTGGTTTTCTAGTCGTATGATAAAAATCGAAGTCACTTGGAAATAAAGGCACTAGATTTGATCATAAAGGCGTTACAGACAAGACACCACTGTGCAACTTTTAACAGAGTTACAACACTATAGATTTACTACAAGACTATTGCTGCGAACAAGGTATACTACAAAAGACAAGTATATGCAGCACGAGGGTCCCTTTACTGACGGGGTCTCGCAAAAGATAAGACTCTAGTTGCACTAGTTTTAAGCAGTTTTATGAGTCTGTTACAACGAATGCTTTAAATATTTTTAACGAGATCCGGAGTAGTTTCTCCTACGGCAGTGATCCTTAGTATCCTCCCGTCTGAGCCGGAGTTCTTTATGATTGGACAGTCGTTTCTGAGGTGTCCGACCTTGCCGCATTGGTGACATATCAGGCTTGCACTAGCATTGGTGGTGGAAGTGAGGTGTTTAGTCAGAGTTACGTGGACAGGGTGCCCTCCTCGTTCATCCACTTCGAAACTTTCCTTTTATGGGGTCCGGTTTTACCACCGCCTTTGTGTGCAGGGTTTGTCCCGATGCCAGGGACTTGAGAAATTGGTCGTGCCGGTGCTAAAGGGGTAGGAGTTGCCACTTGTTGCTGTTGCATGGCAAGTCTTTGGGATCGTTGACGCTCCTTTCGAGCTCGGCAATTTCGTTTCCTCTTCTCGGTTGTACGACTTTGTATGCCCGGGACTGTTGCCATTTGTTAGCTTCCTGGATCGATACAACAATCGAAATTTTCAACTCTTTTGTCAGTTGTGATTGCGTTGCCTGTGTTGAGGTTTGTAAGGACAGCTGTCACAGTAGTTGTTACCGCGGCTTGAAATGTAGCCGCATCGATATGAAGGATAGGGGCTTCATTGCTCGGCTGACTATTCTCGGATGATGACATGATTCTGCAACACGAAAGACAAGGAGCTTGTGAGTGACTAAGGTTGGCTCTGTATTATTTTGATTCTGACTAAGAGATGAGTTATTATACATGAAAACTTAGCTTATACACATTATGATATAACCAAGACTGGGCGGATAGTAAAATGTGTGATTCTACTTTAGTTTCACATCCCAACGAGGAAAAGAAACTAAGTTAGAAATCTCACATTCTATTGTCTACCAGGTCTTCGTTATATATAACTGGGGAATGTATAAGTGATGAAATCATAATAATAACATTCTTATTAATCCTTCTTAATGAACTAGAATTCCTAGTAAGGGCTATTATTGAACCTAGATGTATTTCGACCGATCACCTATAGAGTAGAAGTATGTTCTCGAAGGTTTGACCTACATCCCTATGATGTAGTCCCATTACGGAGTAGAAGTAAGTTCGTAGAATGGTCTCATGAAGTTTGTCGTTCAAAACGGGTTCCATTGGTTGGTGAATAACATGATCCAACCTTTGAAAGAGAATTGGGAACGATCCCGTAGCTAAATTACTCTAGTCCAACAACTTGACTAGAGTGGGTTTCAGATAGACTCCTATGGTAGCATGATGGAAGTGTTTCGACAAGGGGTGACACAAAATTTAGCTGACTGACAATGTCATTGATGTTTAAGATGTAACCAATTAGGGAAAAATTGACCTTGTAGAGGGTCTTACATCACACCCGGAGCAGGAGAGTTTTGGCCGCCTAAAGGCCTAACCAAGAGTACCTACAGTACAAGATAGTTTCATAGAGAATGCCACATAGGACATAGATAGGAAAAACGATTCATTTTTTTAACAGGGAAAGAAAGTAAGGCATCTACTACTGGAGGCGGTCATCCCTCTGGTGAACCTTCAGTTCATCTAGTTGCCGCTCCATATCAATCATGTGCCTTTCGTACACCCTTTGGCGTACTCGAAGTTCTATGACCGGTTCGTGTTTCAACCAGTGCTTGCAGCAGGGTTTCATGGTCTCTCTCAGATTTTTCACGAGTGTGCTTAAGGCGATTGGTGCAGATTGTATGCATTCTTGCATTTGCATCAACCTTTGCGATACGATAGAGTGTTGTTCTGCCCTGAATCTCGTTTCGGGCACTCTACTGACCGGAATCGGAGGAATTCTGTCTGTCGGGCTTCCTTTTCTTATTTTGTAGAAGCTTCGGTCTCCATTAAACGACATAGGTTGGTCTTGCTCTTCGCTCAAGGTTTCCAAGCATTCTACCCAAGGAGGTGTCGGTCCTTGAAAAACCGGACGAGGGTTAGGATTTGGAACAAGAGCCATCGGGGTAGGTTCTCCACTTCAGGGTCAAATTCAGAACCATCGGCAAAGCCTTCAGCTTGGTGACCATCCACAGGGATTGGGTAATCATTCTCTGGCTCCTCTCCGATTCATTCAGTATTGTCATGGTTAGGGTAGTACGGGTCGTCGTGGGGATGAAATCCAGCCATGATATCTTCGTGAGAAATGGGAATATAAGAACTAACGAAGTAGACGTACTCATTAGATAATTATAAGATTATCTTTATCAGGTACGTCAATACATTGTTTAGTGCATACTAGTCACATGTATTTGGGACAGGATAGACCTTCGAATAAGCGACCCTAACTCTAAATCCCCAATCCAACGAGAACAGGAAGTAAAGCAAAGATCCACAGATTCTAAGTCTATGACGTCCTGGATACATATAATTTTAATGTATCCACTAAGCAATCATTGACCTATTGATAAAAATCTATTTAGTTCTCAGATAAGTAATTATAATAACACCAAATACCCTTATGGTATTTCATTGTGGTAGTGTTGATAAGTTTTTAGACTTGTTGCCATATCACAACCATTCTTGGGAATATGCTAATCACTCATCGGACCAGCATAGTTGATCAGGCTATGCCACTCCCAAGACTGACCATACATCCCCGAGCTTACCTGTGATATTCAACAATCATTACTCGTGTTTTGTTCTAGAATGATGTTGACCTTAGTATGTATGCATGCATGTATACTTTTAATAAGAAACTATTTATTTCTAAAAGTATAGTTGTTTTGAAAACTTTAAATCAGAGACATTAGTCCCAATGCATTTATAGTTTGTATATCTTATGTGGTTCGATATACTGAGTTCACTATAAACAATGCTCTGATACCAATCTGTCACACCTCTAAACCAAGGATGGCGGAAATGTCTGGGGGTGGAGGACTTCATGTAGAGTATCACAACAACGAGTATAATAGTGCTCAAAGTAAATACAACCATCATAAATATAATTGAAAAAGTTACACCAAAGTATATGTTTACATGTTTCAAAATCAATTACATTATGATGGCAAAAATAAATTGTTGACGGTTTAACATCCCATCATCAAAGCGCTGAAGATTTCCTATTTCACTGATTTCCTGAGAATACAAGTAGTTACGAAAAAATGTCAACAATTAAGTTGGTGAGTTCATAAGAGTTTTATTTGAAGTAGAAACCGTTTTCCTTGTAAAATCGATAGAGTTTGATTTCCAGAAAATCCAATATTTTCTTAGTTAAGTGTGAACAGAATATTCCTATATGATGTGTTAATGAACCCTAGAATGACCCGTAGATTTCCCCTATAATCGTCCAGCGTATATAAGTTATATAAGATTTAAGTTAGATAAAACGTTGAATATAGTGGGTCTGCCCTAGGTCCACAACCCAATGAGGAACAGGAGATGAGGCGGGCCCCACCAATTCTAAGCCAATCGAGACCAAATTCTTATACGACTCTAGCATATACGTTCAACGATTATAGTTGAAGTCTAACAATTCTAGATGAAATATAGTTTTAATATCATAATAACTATTTTGTGAGAACCCGCTACTTTGGAATGTACCCTATTCATACGAAAACCCGGTACTTTGGAATGTACCCCATTTATATGAAAATTCGGTACTTTGGAATGTACCCCACTTATATGCAAACCCGGTACTTGGGAATGTACCCCACTTATATGAAAACTCGGTACTTTGGAATGTACCCCATTTATATGAAAACACGGTACTTTGGAATGTACCCCACTTATATGAAAACCCGGTACTTTGGAATGTACCCCATTTATATGAAAACCCAGTACTTTGGAATGTACCCCATTTATATGAAAACCCAGTACTTTGGAATGTACCCCATTTCGTGTGAAAACCTTTTGTAATGTAAATGATCATAAACTATACCTATTATAGTTTATCAAAATGTTTAAATGTATATGCAACCTAACTATACTTATTATAGTTTAGTATGTTTATTTATGGTGTATAAGAACCCTTTCTATGTAAGTCAAACGTATAGTACAATATAGTTGTGTTTATCTTGCTTTTTTTGTACCAATGGTTATGATGGAGGATTCTTATAAATTCAGTAAGTAATTTCCTATTATATAAATATACCACTACAAGAAATACATGTAATATATGAAGTCATCAAAGATTTAACACTTTGCTCAACATGTTACAAAGTGTTTTGAAAGTTATAAGCTGTTAACTAACTCTTAACCTTTCTGCACTGTTTTAGAAAAATCATAGAAAAATCATACGAAGTCGAAAACTAGATCCGTAAATTCTGAGAGTTCCTAAAATGTGTCTAGTTTACTCATAATTTTTATCAGTTTGGCTCGCCACGTACCACAGTTTTAGGTTAAGGAGATCTAGATGTACGCACTTTTTGATTTATGATTTCTCATTATAATAGCGAGTTGTTTAGAAATTACATAATGTAAACTCTAGTACCCACGGGCAAATTGAGTCGAACGGTTTGACTTGTTGACTTCAGTTGACTTTGACTTGACCGGAAATTGACGGTTGTCACAAGAGAGTAGAGAGAGAAAGTTCTAGGGTGTGAAAAAGGTTGAAATGAAGGCCACTGTGACATCCCCAAAATCACGGCCAGAAAAGACCGGTTTGTTTATGCTTTGTTTAAAAATCAGAGTAATATTTTAAATAAAAGTGTTGCGGAATTTGTCCCAAAACAAAATATGATAAAGATTTATAAAAAGCATTTCCATAGAAATGTATTTCATTAAAAGACTTGGGATGTCATGTTCGTACAGATCAAAAGCATAAACAGTACAATATAAGCATTACTACATTATTTCATATCTACAGGCCTATATCCGTAATCCCTCGTCCAAACATCATATCTATGCTCAAGCGCCACTACCTGTAATACATAAAACTGAGTGGGTCAGGCTTGGGAGCCTAGTGAGCACATAGGGTTTTCAAACCACAATAAATAATTTTATTAACTTTATCAAACCAAAGAAACCCGATTACCCATTCCCATTATCCTCACTATATGTCCCTAAGACATCTAACACAAGGGACCTAGTCTAAGGACTATCATCGGGATGGACACTACTACTAAGGGGATTCCTCAGCAATAAATGTCCTTAAGGCAACCATGTGGGGGATGGAGTACATCTGGTGAGCAGACAGTTCAAATAAACACCTATAGGTTGCGAGCCTGCTAGTGTTCCACTGGACTGTCTAGAATAGTCCGTGGTCATCATCTATACTCTGCTAGATGACTGGATCATCAATATCATCTATAACGAGGCCTCTCATTATTTTATTTTGTCACACAGAAACTATTACATCTACCCATGTTTTACCCAAGACATTTTGTATATATAAAATAAATATACAGTTTAAATCATTGAAAACATGTATAAAACATTCATCCAGCATAGATAGAAAGTATTCAGATAATATGCACACATAGCACGTAATTTATATAAAATACTTCATATCTATGTGTAAGTTGAAAGTAACTATGCACTCACCTGAGTAGGTGGTGACTCGGCGCTTGGACAGCACTTCGTTACTCTTAACACACTTTTCCTTCGGCAAAACCTAGTATCGTTGCCACTAGGGTTTAGTCTAATATTCACCGCGACTAATTAGTAGTCTAGCTATTACTACTATTACATAAGCGTTAAACGATACTTATATAATCCATAATAATAGCCCAAGTACTTATTATAAGGTGCTAATAACATTACTATATTAAAACATAAGCTAAACTAAAGATAGGTTAAGCGTAGCTCACTTACAGCGGGTTTTCTCGAAAACCGGGCTTCGCTGGAGCAGCGTTCCCGAGCCGAAAGGCTCTTTTCTCGGGACTCCTAGAGCCTCGGGGCTTCCTTCGGGTGCTAGGGGGTTTACCTAGGCTTTTAGGGGGGTTAGGGAGGCTAGAGAGAGAAAGTGAGTTTGGGAGGTGTGAAGAGAAGGCTAGACCCGGCACCTCTATTTATGGTGAAAATATCTGATGGACTCGTCGAGTAGGGGGACCTACTCGCCGAGTTGGTCCATGTGGTGGCCTTCTGGTGGTGCCACGTGTCCAATTCTGGTGGTGCCACGTCACCCCTATCGCGTATCAGCCTTCGAACTTAGAAAAATCATAACTCTCGCATACAAGCTCAATTTTCTACGTTCTTTATATCCACGCGTAGGTAAAATCAAGATCTACAACTTTTGTTTAGACTCCGTCGAATAATTCTCGACCGATCTCAAATTTAACAGTAGGAGGCGTTTAGACTGTTAAATGGGCGCGAAGAATTCGTAACTCCTTCATACGAACTCCGTTTTCGTCCATCTTTTTACCGTTGAGTTCCTATTAATGAGATCTTCAATTCTCATTTAGGTCGCGTAAGCCAAAAACCGCTCAAACTAAAATTCGAGTTTCGGGTCGTGCACTGCTAAGCCGAATCTTAGAAAAATCATAAGTTCCTCATACGAAGTCAGATTTGGGCGTTCTTTTTATCGACGCTCTTAGTTTAACATATTCTACAACTTTCGTTTAGATTACTAAGGCTAAATCTCGCTCTATCGTAAATTCATTATTTACGCTTCCCGGTGTCGTGCCGGTTTTGCCGTAAAACTTCGACGGGCCATAACTTCTTCATTATTACTCGGGTTTCGGCGTTCTTTATATGTACGGAAACCTTGAGACATATTCTACAACTTTATGTAGATATATCAGGCTTATATCACACTTTAATTTTGACGCTTATTTTTATTCTTTATTAATTATACATTTATAATTAAATTATAAGCACATAAATACACATAATTCACATAATACTCAAATATTTCATTTTTATTACTTCAAAAAGAGTTACAATAGTTGACCTAGACTATTACATTTACAAATATGCTTAGCCCTGAAACTCGGGCGTTACAATTCTCTCCCCTTTAGGATGATTCCGTCCCGGAATCATGCATCAGCAAACAGATGTGGATAGCGACTCATCATGTCATCCTCTGTTTCCCAAGTGAGATTCGGCCCATTCGAATGTTTCCATCGGACTAGCACTAAGTCGACCATCTTGTGTCGTAACTTCTTAGTCTTACGGTCAACAATTGCCTCAGGCTCTTCGATCAGCCTTTTATTTTCATCCATTCTTAACTCTGAGATTGGAATTATGTCGGGAACATCTCCCGTGAATTTCCTCAAATAACACACATGGAAGGCGTTATGAATACCATTGAGTTCTTCGGGAAATTCCAGCTTGTAAGCTTGGTTCCCAATCCTATGAAGAACTTTGAACGGTCCAATGAACCTTGGACTCAAATTTCCTCGTTTCCTGAATCGTATAAGTCCCTTCCACGGTGAGACTTTTAGCAAAACCGAATCCCCAACTTCAAAGGTTATCGGTCTTCTTTTCTTGTCAGCATAGCTCTTCTGACGATCCTGAGCTGCTAACATTCTTTCCCTAGTCATCTTCAACTTCTCAGCAGTCTCATGGACTATCTCAGGGCCCATAAACTGCTTCTCTCCGGCTTCTAGCCAACAAGACGGTGTACGACACTTCTGTCCATACAAGGCTTGATAAGGTGCCATCTTGATGCTCGAGTGAAAACTATTGTTATAGGAAAATTCTACCAGAGGTAAG
The DNA here is from genome assembly GCF_051521515.1 of Lactuca serriola. NCBI lineage: Eukaryota > Viridiplantae > Streptophyta > Magnoliopsida > Asterales > Asteraceae > Lactuca > Lactuca serriola. Next base: position 158,758,924 of record NC_136416.1, on the reverse strand, counting down.
TGCTCGTCCCAATTTCCTTGGAATTCGAGGGTACATGCTCTCAGCATATCTTCCAATGTTTGAATCGTTCTTTTGCTCTGACCATCAGTTTGCGGATGATAAGCAGTACTCAAACACAACTTTGTACCCAACTCCTCTTGTAGACTCCTCCAAAACATCGATGTGGAACGACTATCACGATCTGATACGATCGTAAGAGGAACACCGTGAAGTCTTACAATTTCCTTCACGTAAGCATTTGCGAGCTTATCCATAGACCACTTCTCGTTGGCTGCTATGAAGTGTGCACTCTTGGTGAAACGATCCACGACTACCCAAATCATGTCGTTTCTGTTCTTCGTCCTGGGCAGTTTAGTCACAAAATCCATGGTGATGTCTTCCCATTTACCCACGGGAACAGGTAAGGGTTCTAAACTCCCATACGGTTTCTGATTTTGTGCCTTAACTCTCGCACATGTCACACACTTGGCCACATACTTTGCAACATCGAGCTTCATCGTCGGCCACCAGTAGTAGGGTTTTAGGTCCCTATACAATTTAGTGCTACTGGGATGAATTGAGTACATGGTCTTGTGTGCTTCTTCCATCAGAAGGTCTCTTATTCCTCTCGTCTTAGGTACCCAAATCCGATCCTGGAATACCTTTAGTCCTCGACTGTTTGTTACGAATACTAACATTTTGCCCAAACGTTCTTCCTTTCGGTCATTCTTCCCTAAAGCTTCTTCTTGAGCCTTCCTGATACTTTCCACAATCGTCGAGACGACTTCAATTCTCAACGCTCTTGGCCTTTTCCTTTCAAGGTTGACTTTCCGACTGAGAGCATCAGCAACAACATTTGCTTTACCTGGGTGGTAAAGTATCTCACAGTCGTAGTCCTTGAGTAGTTCTAGCCAGCGTCGTTGCCTCATCTTCAACTCCTTCTTATTAAAGAGATACTGGAGACTCTTATGATCAGTGAAGAGCTTGCACTTCGTGCCGTAGAGGTAATTCCTCCATATCTTTAAGGCAAATACTACCGCTGCCAACTCCAGATCATGAGTGGGGTAGTTCTTTTCGTGCTCTTTCAATTGTCGAGATGCGTATGCTATCACCTTTTCTCTTTGGTTCAGAACACAACCCAACCCGACTCCAGATGCATCACTATAAACTGCAAAGTCTTCAACTCCATCGGGTAGAGAAAGTATTGGTGCTTCACATAACTTCTTCTTTAGCTTCTCGAATGCCTCATCGTGCTTCTCACTCCACGTATACGTAACTCCTTTGTGGGTCAACGCTGTTAATGGAGCAGCTATCAAAGAAAAGCCTTGGATAAATCGTCGATAATATCCGGCTAATCCTAGAAAGCTTCGGATCTCCGTGAGACTCTTTGGACGTTCCCACTTCATTACAGCCTCGATCTTTGCGGGGTCAACCATTATCCCTTCCTGGTTAACCACGTGACCTAAGAACTAGACCTCTCGTATCCAAAAGTCGCATTTGGAGAACTTAGCGTAAAGCTTCTCCTTCTTTAATACTTCCAATACTTCTCGTAGATGCTTGCCATGCTCTTCCTGGCTTTTCGAGTAGATGAGAATGCCGTCGATGAACACTATCATGGATTTATCGAGGAATGGTTTACAAACCCTACTCATCAAATCCATGAATGTTGCTGGAGCATTGGTTAGTCCAAACGACATAACCAAGAACTCGTAGTGTCCATATCTCGTTCTGAATGCAGTCTTCTCGATATCCTGATCTCTCACTTTCAGCTGATGATATCCTGACTAAGATCGATCTTTGAGAAGTAGCTCGAACCTTGCAGCTGATCGAATAGGTCGTCAATCCTCGGTAATGGATACTTGTTCTTCACCGTTGCCTTGTTCAGCTCTTGGTAGTCTATACACATTCTCATGCTTCCATCCTTCTTCTCCACGAATAACACCGGAGCTCCCTAGGGTGATGAACTAGGTCGAATGAAACCGTTGTCCAACAGCTCCTGAAGTTGCGTCATAAGCTCCTTCATCTCAGTCGGTGCTAATCGGTATGGTGCTTTTGCTATCGGTGTCGTTCCTGGTAACAAGTCTATACAAAACTCCACTTGCCTATCAGGTGGTAATCTGGGAAGATCTTCGGGAAAGACTTCCGGATAATCACATACAACCGGTATATTCTGCACCACTTTCTTCTCTTTCTTAGCATCGATTACGAATGCCAAGTATGATGCACATCCCTTGGACAAACATTTCCTGACTTTCATCAGGGAGATGATTCCATAATTCACTCTGCGTTTGTCCCCATACACCATAAATGATTCCTTTTCGGGTGGGTTCACCCTTACTATCTTCTTTCGGCATTGAATCTCAGCATCGTTGGCGCTAAGCCAATCCATACCCAAAACGATGTCGAAACCGTTTAACTCTATGGGTAATAGCTCTTCGTGGAATTCGTTTCTGTTTAGGTCAATGATGATGTTCCTAATACGATTACTAACAGGTACGAATTTGCCACTGGCAACTTCTACAATCAGGGCATTATCAAGTTTTTCTACAGGCAATGCTAATTTCTCACCAAATTTATGCGACACAAAAGAGTAGTTGGCTCCGGAATCAAATAGTATATTTGCATGCAAACCATTTACAAGAAAGGTACCTGAAGCGACGTCTGCTACTCCTTCACAGCCTCGAGCGTCATCTGGAAGGCTCTCGCCTTCGGCTTCGGTGGTATGTTGGGCCTTCCCGCATCTTTCTTCTTTGGGCAATCCTTAGCAATATGCCCTTCTTCACGGCACTCGTAGCACACCCTCTTGTTGGTGGTGCACTCATTGGCATAGTGCCCCGTTTTCCCACACTTGTAGCAGGTTACTTCCTCGCCACATTTTCCCGAGTGCTTCTTCTTGCACTTCTCGCACCATTTAAATTCATTTCCTCCTCCGAACTTCTTTGAACCAAACTTGCTCTTCTTTTTGTTATGTTTAGCAGACCCTTCAAATTTACTCTTCTCGCCAACCTCGACTTTGTTGGCAGCTCTTCCCTTAATCATGTCCTCCACAGACTTGGCAGCCCAGATAGCTGCCTCCAGAGTAGGTGCCTGGCGTACTGGCACCGCGTACTCCCATGGAAGTCCCTTTGCGTACTTATCAATTTTTGTCAGCTCATCTGGAACAAGACGCAAGGCAAACTCCATCTTTTCTGTGAAGTTGTTTGTGTATTCATCGATTGACATGCTTCCCTTCTTCAGGGTTAGAAACTGGTTCTCTAGCTCGAGCAGGTTTTGAGCTGAGCAGTACTTTCGTTTGAATTGCACCAGAAATTCTGCCCATGTCAGTTGCAGGGGCTTGTTGGGTCTTAAAGTCTTCCCCAAGGTATTCCACCAACGTACAGCGCCTCCTCGAAACTGACGCACTGCAAACGTGGTCTGTAGCTTTCCTCTGCAACCGCACGTCATGAAAGCTAACTCCATCTCCGAGATCCAATCCATGACCCTGATTGGATCTTCCATTCCCGTGAAAGTCGATGGCTTGCAAGTCTGAAAATCCTTGTACTTGCATCCATTTCTCTCGACTCCGTCATCTTGGTTGTTTTGTTGAACTATTGGTGGGTTGACTTGACCAACAGTTCCACTGTAGTCTCCCTCCTCATTCTGCCCTTCGTTCAACTCGGGCTGTTCGATCTGAATAGTTGCTTCCTCTCGATTTTGCTGGAGCAAGCGTCTGGTTTCCTCCATTTGACGATCTAACATCACCTGGATCATTGCTTGCACTCCGGCCATTGTTATTGGCTCAGCAGCGGCTTCCACAACCGGTATTTGCTCAATCACTGGGGGTTGGTTTATGTTCCCATTTGCATTCACGTTTCCGCTACGGGTCCTTGCCATCTTGATCTATACACCGAATAAGGTGAATTTAGATCTTTATATAGGATAGCTGTTTAAATCATCCTTATCACTCCGAAACGTTTACATGCTAGTTCTAAAATCGTAGTCGTACGTTTAGAATCCTAAACACATAAGGTTTCCAGATCCGGTCGGCAACAGACCATAGATCCGAACAAATAATAGCATGACAGGCACAAAGCATTTAGCACATAAAAGCATTTTTGGCACAATCCCTAAAATAATCTAGTGCTCACACCTCACAATGATCGCTTAGCATTCTAAGTTTAAGTCTAGAAATCCTACAAATTCCTAGTTCGCTTAAACTAATGCTCTGATACCAACTGTGACATCCCCAAAATCACGGTCATAAAAGACCGGTTTGTTTATGCTTTGTTTAAAAATCAGAGTAATATTTTAAATAAAAGTGTTGCGGAATTTGTCCCAAAACAAAATATGATAAAGATTTATAAAAAGCATTTCCATAGAAATGTATTTCATTAAAAGACTTGGGATGTCATGTTCGTACATATCAAAAGCATAAACAGTACAATATAAGCATTACTACATTATTTCATATCTACAGGCCTATATCCGTAATCCCTCGTCCAAACATCATATCTATGCTCAAGCGCCACTACCTGTAATACATAAAACTGAGTGGGTCAGGCTTGGGAGCCTAGTGAGCACATAGGGTTTTCAAACCACAATAAATAATTTTATTAACTTTATCAAACCAAACAAACCCGATTACCTATTCCCATTATCCTCACTATATGTCCCTAAGACATCTAACACAAGGGACCTAGTCTAAGGACTATCATCGGGATGGACACTACTACTAAGGGGATTCCTCAGCAATAAATGTCCTTAAGGCAACCATGTGGGGGATGGAGTACATCTGGTGAGCAGACAGTTCAAATAAACACACAGTTCAAATAAACACCTACAGGTTGCGAGCCTGCTAGTGTTCCACTGGACTGTCTAGAATAGTCCGTGGTCATCATCTATACTCCGCTAGATGACTGGATCATCAATATCATCTATAACGAGGCCTCTCATTATTTCATTTTGTCACACAAAAACTATTACATCTACCCAGGTTTTACCCAGCACATTTTGTAGATATAAAATACATATACAATTTAAATCATTGAAAACATGTATAAAACATTCATCCAGCATAGATAGCAAGTATTCAGATAATATGCACACATAGCACGTAATTTATATAAAATACTTCATATCTATGTGTAAGCTGAAAGTAACTATGCACTCACCTGAGTAGGTGGTGACTCGGCGCTTGGACATCACTTCGTTACTCTAAACACACTTTTCCTTCGACAAAATCTAGTATCGTTGCCACTAGGGTTTAGTCTAATATTCACCGCGACTAATTAGTAGTCTAGCTATTACTACTATTATATAAGCGTTAAACGATACTTATATAATCCATAATAATAGCCCAAGTACTTATTATAAGGTTCTAATAACATTACTATATTAAAACATAAGCTAAACTAAAGATAGGTTAGGCGTAGCTCACTTACAGCGGGTTTTCTTGAAAACCGGGATTCGTGGAGCAGCGTTCCCGAGCCAAAAGGCTCTTTTCTCGGGACTCCTAGAGCCTCGGGGCTTCCTTTGGGTGCTAGGGGGTTTACCTAGGCTTTTAGGGGGGTTAGGGAGGCTAGAGAGAGAAACTAGAGAGAGAAAGTGAGTTTGGGAGGTGTGAAGAGAAGGCTAGACCCGACACCTCTATTTATAGTGAAAATATCTGATGGACTCGCCGAGTAGGGGGACCTACTCGCCGAGTTGGTCCATGTGGTGGCCTTCTGGTGGTGCCACGTGTCCAATTCTGGTGGTGCCACGTCACCCCCTATCGCGTATCAGCCTTCGAACTTAGAAAAATCATAACTCTCGCATACGAGCTCCGTTTTCGACGTTCTTTATATCCACGCGTAGGTAAAATCAAGATCTACAACTTTTGTTTAGAATCCGTCAGATAATTCTCGACCGATCTCAAATTTAACAGTAGGAGACGTTTAGACTGTTAAATGGCCGCGAAGAATTCGTAACTCCTTCATACGAACTCCGTTTTCGTCCATCTTTTTACCGTTGAGTTCCTATTAATTAGATCTTCAATTCTCATTTAGGTCGCGTAATCCAAAAACCGCTCAAACTAAAATCCAACCTTCGGGCCGTGCACTGCTAAGCCGAATCTTAGAAAAATCATAACTTCCTCATACGAAGTCAGATTTGGGCGTTCTTTTTATCGACGTTCTTAGTTTAACATATTATACAACTTTCTTTTAGATTGCTAAGGCTAAATCTCGCTCTATCGTAAATTCACTATTTACGCTTCCCGGTGCCGTGCCGGTTTTGCCGTAAAACTTCGACGGGCCATAACTTCTTCGTTATAACTCGGATTTCGGCGTTCTTTATATGTACGGAAACCTTGAGATATATTCTACAACTTTATGTAGAGATATCGGGCTTATATCACACTTTAATTTTGACGCTTATTTTTATTCTTTATTAATTATACATTTATAATTAAATTATAAGCACATAAATACACATAATTCACATAATACTCAAATATTTCATTTTTATTACTTCAAAAAGAGTTACAATAGTTGACCTAGACTATTACATTGACAAATATGCTTAGCCCTGAAACTCGGGTGTTACAGCCACTCAACCCTTATATATGGCGGAGTTTACGGTTTGGGTGGGGGTCCACTCAACACCAACCGCAAACGGGATTTTTCGCATGATTTATCGTTTTCCGACACATATGAAATTACGACAATAACCCTAATTGATTTACTTAACTTAAAAGGTTAACGAAAAACTTTAATAATAAAAATAAATTTTATTAACGGAAGTGGGTTACAGTGACAGAATAAATTTCGGGTTTTCACAAAGGAGAATACTTGACTAGAGGTCTTCGTACTCTAGTGGATCTACGGATAAAAGGAGTTTCGGTTTCTGCGTTATCTACAACCTCATCCTCTGAACTACTATCCACTGTGCTCCCATTATCTCCAGATACATCGGAGCTCCCACTGCTTATTGAATTTTTGCCTATCTTCAGAGTACTGACATGTTTTACAATGTCGTCGTCTGAGATTTCTTCGAACTCAACTTATTCTTTCTTTTCTGCTTGCTTCTCACTGCTGGAGCTCTTTGCAAGTTCATCCTTATATAGAGAACTCTCATTGAACATCACATCCTAGATTCTGATAACCTTCTTATTCTAATTATCCCACAAGCGGTACCCTATGTCATCCAACTTGTATCCTATAAAGGTGCAATTCCTTGCCTTTTTGTTTAGCTTGTCTCTCTCCGATTCTTTAACTTTGACATACTAGACACAAATGAATACCTTCAAATGTTTGAGTGAAATCTCCTGACCTTTCCATTCCTCTTCTGGAATATTGAACCCTATGGGGACTGAGGGTCCTCTGTTGATTAATTATGCAATTGTGTTAACCGATTCCGCCTAGAACATCTTGGGTAAATTTGCATGCAGTCTCATGCTTTTAGCCCTCTCATTCAATGTTCGGTTCATCGTCTCAGCTACTTCATTCTACTGTGGTGTCTCTGGAACCGTCTTCTGCATTTTGATTCCTTGGTCAGCATAGTCATCAAAAAATTCTTTGCTACTGTATTCACCCCCATTTTTTGATCTGAAACACTTGATTTTCAAGTTCGTTTCATTTTCTACAATAGATTTCCATTTCTTGAATGTGATGAAAACTTCAGACTTATGCTTAAAAAAATATACCTAAACTTTCCCTATGCAGTCATCAATGAACGTGACATAGAATCGGGATCCTCCCAATGAAGAAACTAAAGTGGGACCATAAACATCTAAATAAACTAATTCCAATTTCTCGGAGATAGGCGGATGACCAATCTTTTTGAAAGTAACCTTCTTATGTTTACCAAGAACACTTGGATCATAGAAGTCAACTGTCACAGTCTTCAGATCTAGGGATGTCAACGGGGGGCAAACGAGACGAGGAATGTATCCCCCACCCCCTCCCCCGAAATTTCCCCGTTCCCTCGTCCCCACCCCCGCCCCCGAATCCCCTTTATTACCCCTGCCCCCGATTGATTTTGGGTTGCCTTTTTTTTGGCTAAAATAAATTGTTAAGAAGTTATTCTTTAGGTAACAAATAATTATTTATAGCATAATTTTACATATTAAAAATAAAAAAGTTATAGCATCTTAAAAACATTATACTAACAACTTAAAAACATGTTTTTTGATGAATTTTGGAAGCTCAAAATCATGTTATTCTTTAGTATATTATTATAATTAATATATGTAAATATATGTGTAATTTATCCCCATGGGGGTTTCGGGAAGGGATCGCCTAACCCCGCCCCCGCCCCCGATTTTTTTTTTTAAATTTCCCCCAAATGGATCGGGGCCCCCAGGGGACTTTTTGACATCCTTAGTCAGATCTGGTATTCTTCCTTTGGAGACTAGCATCTTCATTCCTTTCTCAATCATATGTCCAAGTCTTTGGTGCCATAGAGTGGATGCCCCAATTTCTTCAATACCATGTGCTTCAACATCAAAAACTTCCACCATATAAAGTGTACCCCTCTTCTGACCTTTGGCAACAACTAAGTTTCCATTTTTTCACATTCCATTGTTGATCACCAAATGTAACATGGTGACCTTCATCATCAATTTGCCCACTAATATTAACATCTTCTTCATGTATGGAATGAACTTGACATTCTTCAAAGTCCACTTCATACCTAAACTTATCTTGAGGACCACATCCCTAACACCAGTAATATCCAAGCTCTTGTTGTCTGCTAATCTGACCTTCCCACTTTACTGCCTGAAATTCTGCATTACTTCTCTGGAATGGTTAGCATGGAACGATGTAGCAAAATCCTGGATCTAGGATTCCGTTAAGTTTTCAACACAACAAATGAGTGCATCATCTTCAAAATCTCCTGCCATATTTACTTCCTTCCTGCCTTTATCTGCCGAAGGCTTTGGGTACTAATTTTTGAAATGAACTTTCTCATTACAGTTCCAATAGGTAATATCCTTCCTGTTATTTGACTGACCTCTCTTTCTTGACTTTGATCTTCCTCTACCACCGCCTCCTCTGTTAGACTTTCTTCCTCTGTCTTCAGTACTTAGAATGCTAATGGAAGCTTCTCCAGAACTTCGTCTGCGTACATCCTTGCCAAGGATTAAATAGAGAATACCTTTGAATGATAGCTTAACACCTCCGGCTGAACTGCTAACTGTCGTCACCATGCCAGACCAACTATCGGGTAAGGATGATAATAGTAGCAACTTCATGTCCGCATCCTAAATTCCAATATCCATAGGTATCAATCTTGATTTTATTGAGTTGAATCCGTTTGCATGGTTTGTCACCGAGCTACCCTCCTTCATCTTCAGATTTACCAACCGTCGGATCAAGAAAACCTTATTCGCTACTGAAGGTTTTTCATACATGTTAGACAACACCTTGAGCAGTCCAAATGTTGTTCTTTCATTAACAAAATTGTAAGTAACATTCTTTGCCAATGATAACCTCACTATCCAAACCTCTTGTTGCATCGCTTCAGGTTTATGTTCTTCCAAAGGGTCATGTAACTTCTTTTGGTAGAGATAGTCTTCGATTTGCATTCTCCAGAAGCCGAAATATTTACCATCGAATTTGTTGATTTTAATTTTTCCATCTTCAGCCATAGCTTTGATACCAGTTTGTTGGGAATGCAACAAAAAGAATTAAGCACTTCGGACAAAACAATTTAACGGTCTTGGTAAAACTCACGCTTTATAAATTAATGGAAATGCAAACTACAAATGAACACGATATTTAACATGGTTTGGTCTGATCTGACCTAAATCCATTGGCAAATGAGAGAGAGGGGATTTTATTAACAACAAAGAAATATTACAATCATATAAAGCTAAAACTGCACTTGCAATCTGATCACTCATTGTAAGGTATCACTCATATTTTGGCTGCTAAACAAAAGGCTCTGTACAAAAGAAACTACCTCACTCCTGTGATTTCTATCTGTGTGTTAATGCTCTATATTGTGTTCGTGACTTGTGTTTCCTTCCTTTTATATAGAAGAAATTACTATATATATATATATATATATATATATATATATATGTGTGTGTGTGTGTGTGTATGTGTGTCTTATTTCCATAAACAAAGGAAAGCACTAATAATGGTGTTGCACTAACAAATGGACCTTTTGACCATATTCCTTTTTTCTTGCCTGCCACTTGTTTGCTACCATCCTCCTAACATAGTTGGAGACCAAAGGCACAAAGCAAGCGATCCTTGTTGGGCAGAAAGGGAAGTTGTAGGATCAATGGTATGTTTGGTGGGTTCTTAAGTGGTGTTAAAGACTTGAACAGAAGGCTAACATGATTTTGCAAGAATAAAATCAAGATCACTTAACAACGCATGAAGTTCAGTAAAGGCAGTGAGGCATTAGTGTGCGGTGATAGTGGACTTGAGGCTATTGTATTCATCTTGAAGACCAGAGATTCATGATCACTTAGAAGAATATACATTCATTTGTGGGATTTATGGGATTTCATTTTTTAAGTTGTGAAATTAGCGATGAGATTTATGATCGCTAAGAAGAATATTAGTGGAGATTGGTGCTAACCCTAGTCGTTTTTTAGGTTAAGCGGGGAGAAAGACACCTTCGACTCTAATACCATAACGAGCCGAGAACTGTAGGTTTTATTAACTATGTGTATTAAGGTTACAAGATGTCCATGTATATGGAACTAACTAGTACACATTAGTACCCTTTATTATACTATAACTATAAATGTTTCTAATACTAAGTTAGTATTTGATGATGGGTTGATACACAAAGTATACTTTTTGTATTTAATCTTAAGTCGCCTATTTTACTTCTTATTGTTGAGCTACCAATTAACTTTTCTAGAAAATTATAGTCTCTAACTTGTAGACCCTTAGTACTACTGATATGTATTGTATTATTGGGCTTGTTAGAATAATATATTAATCTTGGTAATTATGGGAGCACTAGGCCTTGTATATTTATTTCATTTTCGATAATTTGTTGTCTGGATCAATATATATTGCATGCATTATTGGACTTTTTAGAATAATATATTAATCTTGGTATGTATAGAAGAACTAGGCATTGTATCTTTGTTTTTGTCTCGATAATTTGTTGTCTCGATCAATATGTTTAAAGAATATATGATAAAATAACGACATACTAAATAGAACAAAATGCTAATATATTCAAGTTTAACTTTCTATAGCAAGAGCTCAATTTGATGCTATGTAGTACTCCTCTACATATGAAACTATGTTTTTCATTTTTTTTAATTAATTATCCTTTTATCCAAGAATAGCAAACCTTTTTTGGATGTTAAAAACTAATTACCCTTTCCCAAATGAATAATGGGATGACTTGTAGAAATGGTAGCTCGAGATCCATTGCTTTAATAGGTATAATTAATCAAAGTAAAATGCTCCAATAAAAATTAGTATGAAAGTAAAATGTTGTATGAAGAAGAGTTTTTATAATACTCAACATCCCCTTGATTATCCAACATGGACTACAACTGAACATTCATGGATTCAAGCCATTCATTAGACTATGAATTTATTACAAACTCAATATATGTTGTATGTTCAAAATGATCCCTTATCTCCTGATCTCCTAATCTGTAACAAGAAATCCTTAACTCTTTGATTGTTCAGACACTACCACCAGATCTATGTTTGGTTTGTGTCCAATGGGGAGCTTCTACAACTAATTGTCTTGATTTTAAATGTTTTATAGTCCTGTATGAATGTGTTGCATTTTTGGGTTCTAGAATTTCTACATGTTCTACTGTGTCCTCAGTGATATTATAGAAATAGCATCTCACTATTTCTTTTGGATATTTAACGAAAACGAATTTGTTAATATGTGATTTGAGTTTACTTAAGGTCTCGCATCGTATATGAGCTTCACAATACCCAACCTTGAAGTAAAACAATTTAGATGCGCGCCAATGCTTGAAACCCTTGCCTCATTTCATTGCTTTTTAGCATTGGTTCTATTAGAAAGAAAACTTAAAGTGTAAACAAGTGTTCTAGGTGCAAATGAAGCTAGATCCAAAGAGTTCCACACTTCTTGTCATATCCTCCACCTCTATAAGTGATAAAGTTTCCACCTTTATGATTTATATATGCATCTAGATCTAGTGTTTTGGTCCATTTTTTATGCATTTTGGTCCCTTTTGTGCTTTGTACTCAATGGAGTTTGGGAAACTCTAGGTTTGTAGGATGTTTTGGTGACTTTTTTGGACTTGTAGTGAAAAGAGTGCATGTATAAGCTCTCTTTGATCCATGTAAGAAAGCCCTAGCCTCTTTGGCTTTGTTTTGGATCTAGAATTAGTGTTTGGTATGTTAGGGGTTTGCATGTTGATAAAGTGGTGATTTTAATTTATCTATTAAGAACCTACCCTAGAAGGTTTCTAGAAAGTAATAGCTCCTGGCATAAGGGGTTACTCACTTAACAAAGTGGTTGAATCACCCATGAGATGCGACACCCCGAACCTTGGATACGACGTGCCGCGAAAGGAGAAATCTCAACTATTTTGGATTGTAGTGGACGAGAATTGTAGGTTCTACTTTGTGGCACATCGAGCTTCGCGACGTGATCCCCTATGATGCGCAGCCCGTCGAGCATTGACCATTTGAGCGGGTTGACTTTTGGTCAAAGTTTTTCGGATATGAGTTTTGGACCGATGATCGACCTCTATTTGGTATTAGGTGGCACTTGCTAGTTGATTCATTTGAGGAGACTTGCATGTTAAACTTGGGTTGCTAGCTTTATGTGAGTTTTCTCACTATATTATGTGTGACCTTATGTGTCATTTTTGTGGTAGGATACTTGTGTATTGTTATTGCACAAATGTGTGGTTATACTAAAGTAGTCTTTGGTGTGTTAGTTGGAAGGTCGTATGATGAAATAATATACATTCGTATAGGATGATGGGATGAGTGTGCAATGAAGATAGGTCGTGAGGGTACAAGCCTGATAGGATAATGCTAGAACGGCGATAAGTCATGTGCCTACAAGTCTGGTAAGATTATGGTGGAACGACGACAGGTCGTGAGATGATGGCGGAATGTTGATAGGCCATGAGCCTACAAGTCTGATGCGATGACAACGAATGCCTACATGCTCGAGTGGATGATGGCGGAATGGTGCTAGACTACGAATCTATAGGCCCGGAAGCATAAGGGTGTTATGATGAGTGTATAAGCTTGCAGTTTGTATGTAAAGTATATGTGATGGGTTATATTATGAAACTCACTAAACTTTGTACTTACACCTTGTTTATAAAATGTTTTTAAGTTGTTTTGGTGAGAAGGGGAAGGGACGTGGTGACTGTTCTCACGTCTATGTTATGATTATGTGTTTGAAACTTTCGTTTTACTCTGAAGTACTTTATGACGTTTGAACCCTCTGGATACTTCGGTTTTTTTTTCAAAATGATGGTTTTTGGTTGTTTAAAATATATTTCAAAAAATTTAAATTTGGTTGAAGATTTGGGGCGTTACATTGTAATAGAAAAATATGCACCAAGCTTTAAGTAATACACCTAACAAATAACTCTTAGGCAAAAGAGTTGGGCCACCTAAGACACATAAATTTCAAGTCTTAAGTCTTTCCTAACTAGAACCTTCCTTCGAATATAAGTATCATAAACAAAACAAACTATAAACCTTTAAGACACCCGATATATATTCATTTATGATGTGGAAGATCAAAATAAGTTGCAACCACAAATCATAACATTAACCTCTATAATCCACACCTCACGGAGCATAATATAAAGCTCTATAACCGATACCTCGCATCGGTCTTGAGATTTGATACCACTTGTTAAGAAAATGGTCTCATATATTCCTTACAGAATGTGTATTAATATAACAAAATGAAAAGAAAAAAAAAACAGCAAATCAAATCAAGAATTAACTATTGAATGGTAGCTCGATCTACCATAGGTACTAGGTACTATTATCATAAGTAGTTTTATGAGATGATTTGATTTTAGTAGTTCCTTTAGAGCTAATGACTAAAATATAATGCAGAGATACTGACAAACACGAAAAACTTAAACATGACAACACATGGTAAAATATAATTGTGACTTGGGAATTTTACAATAATTCAGTCCAACCAACGAAATATTTTACCAAACATCATCACTTTGATACAAGTAACAAATTTACGATACAAAAAGTGTCAATTAGAAGCACTTAGCAGCAAAAAGGAACTCTAAATACGTTTCTAAAGCTTAACCTCAACATCAACACCAGCTGGAAGATCAAGCTGCATCAAAGAGTCAATGGTTTGTGCAGTTGGGTGTAGAATGTCAATCAACCGTTGATGGGTTCTGATCTCAAAATGAAATCTTGCATCTTTGTGAACATGAGGAGATTTAAGCACACAGTATATTCTCTTCTTGGTTGGCAATGGAACAGGGCCCATGGTCTTTGCGTTTGTTGTTCTAGCAGCATCCATGATTTGCTTGCATGAATCCTCGATTAAAGGTACCCAATAAGACCTCAGTTTAATCCTTATTTTCTGTTTTGGTGCAAGCTGAAAAACAAGAATAAATTATCAGATTTGGGAAAGCAAGTATGAAGGTGTGAAAACTGATTATTCAGATGAATTTGTATAATTATTTGATTCTGATTTCAATTCATTTAAATTACTTTGTAAAACACACTTCAAAACACCCCGATCTGAAATGTACAAAATTAATGTTCCCTTGGTATATTTGATTCTCCATTTTCATGGAATCAAATAAGTTTGATCACATTCACATTGCATTTGCAAAACATCATGCAAATGGAATCCATGTATGGAAAATGTTAAAATGAACTGAACAATAGGAGTTTGTAAGCTTTAATCTACAATTTTATACACATCTTTCTTGCATTAACCAGGAATTCAATACAAATTAGCCCAAAGAGTGATCAATTAAACCAGACCAATTGTGAAAAGGCCAATTACATTCTTCTTCAGACCCCTAATTCCCAAAATTTTACAATGAAAGAAAAGAACAACCATAAGCAGCAGAAATTACCTTTTCGGAATCAGACCCCACAATCACCGTCGAAGATTCAGGATCCTCAGTCTAGCAAAACAACATCAACGAAATACAGAAACGAGTTTTCATCAATTCAGACAAAAGAAACAGCATAACACTTGGAAATTCAAATACAACAGTGGAATGGAAACATACCTGAAGGGTTTGTTCCAAAGCTTCAGGAGCTGCGAAGACTCTGGTTGTAGATAAACGAGGTGACTGGAACTGAATCCTGGAGGTCGATGAACCATTTGGAATGAAAAGCGAAGCAGAAAGCTTAGGTGTAGTAGACATTGAGGAAGAATTGCATAATGGAAACAAGGTTGCGACTAGAGATGATGAAATTGCCATTTCTGAGTGGGGTTTTTGAAAAATTCTACAGTTAATCTGCAACTATAACCGGTGTACTAATGTTTTGGCTCTGAGAAACTTTTCTGATGGTCTGCCCGACTGAGGGTTATCCACAAAAGTTTGAGGAAGGAGTGAGATAACGAAGGGGAAAGAAAACATCAAACCGGGTTCGGTTTTCATTTGATATGTGGGCTACTGATGATTGTTCGCGTAAACCGGATTCATAGCCCATTAGGGGAGGTGTAAACGAGCCATCACCAAATGAAATGACCAATCACTCGTTATGTCAACCAAAATTCATACCAAAATGCAAAAAAAGATCGAGAACTCGAAAATAATTATGTGGTATGTCGTAGTCTTTGGACTAGATATTCAAAAGGGTTTTTTATTTTGGTAAAAAGATTTCTGTGACAATTATTATTTTGCTATATGTATTATGTTGCCTTTAATTAATTAATTGTATTATTGTATATGTTTTTACCAAAAAAAGATCATTTACTTTAAACTTTTCTATTATTATTAAATCATAAATCATAAAAGGGCCTGATACCACACTTCATAGGATTCCTATTATAATTGTTACCCTAGCAAACAATATTCATACGAAATTCCGATTATCAAAAAAGAGCTTTCGATAAATTGTCTACCAAAAAAAAAAAAACAACTCCATTCTTATATTAACAAATCTGGGTTAATAGAAAGAAAAACATTTTTGATAATTTTAATCTAATGACTAATCAAAAATTTGTAACAAATATAGAAGTTTTGTCTATAAGCTCGTAATGATTAGTGAATATATATATATATATATATATATATATATATATATATATATATATATATATATATATATATATATATATATATATATATATATATATATATATATATATATATATATATATATATATATATATATATATATATATATATACATTGTTATGAATATGTAGTTTATTTTCTGTATGTGTGTAGATATGATAAAACCATGATAGTATACAATGCAATATAAATTTGAACAAAATGAAAGATTAAAAAAAGTTATATGATAAATCGCCACTATAATAATCCTTTATATAAGAATCAACATTGTTTACATCGTGCATATCATATTCCAAAACCATCGTGCGAAAAAAAAAAAAAACCTACAGATTAAAGATCAAAATACTTCAACAACTTACCAAATAAAAACGGAAATCGATTAAAGAGGCATTCAAATTTATCTGTATAATTATGAATCACATCAATAATTGTCTAACCGGTAAGTCATTACCTTGCTGATTTTAATCAATTTAAATAAGAAATTTTGTTGATATATTAAATTGCCGAAAATAATGGCTTGTAAAAGAGATTCAAATTGAATGAATTAAGGGTAAGCTGGTAATTTTATTTTTTTTGGAAAGGGAACTTCCCTAACAAGGGTTTCCGGGCCAGCTTTCGCGCACCGACTAATCCCCCGCTGCAAACATAAAACTTTGCCTCATGCCCTGGAGTCACTACAGGCGAACCTCCATGGCCACAAGGGCTGAGTGGTGCCAGGATTTGAACATGGATCAATAGGTTATCCATCATATCTTCCACATGCCTTACCAAGTCACCACAACCCAAGTGGTTTAAGCTGGTAATTTAACTATAAGGTTATAAGTATTTTGAAGAAGCCACGTGACAAATATTGATTCATTTATTAAAATGGAAAGATATGTTTACTAAAATAACTAAGTTACAACCCGTGGAAACCATGGGTAAAATATTTATAAAAGATTTAAGTTATTAATAAGCAATAAAATTTAATTTATATGATAAATGATTCATACGATCATATTATAATTAAATGAGCAATGAAAATTTTAGATAGATTTCTAAATAATTAGATATTTTACATGAGTAAATAACAATAAGTTTTCTCTTCTAACTATAACACAATAAACATACACATTTGTGTCACAGGAATTAACAATATAAATTAATATCAAATCAGCAAACCCAATTCATTACAACCATATTTTTTATAGTAGGAATTGCAACAACTTCAGGGGCAAAGAACTATAATTAGCAGCAATTAAATGGAGTATCAACATTAGGGGCATTTAAGTCAAAGCACAAATAACTTAAATTACATAGTTAACACGAACAATTTTATTCACATGGAAAACAGAAACTTTTTAGCAAAGATTGTCAACAAACGTAAAAATTGAAACTTTTCAATTAATATTTTTTAAGTTTTAGCTTTAAACATCCACCAAATGTTCTGTATATGACGTAGACAAAGAGATGCATCCAGCCAATTTCTAAATCCCACGAGATATTAGTGCTTTAAGCCACTAACTCTCATCCGTCCACACTCTCTAATACATAATTCATAAACAACCCTCTGTGAACAAAATTCATTTCCATGTCATTAGAAACATATAATTAGTTATAAATCTTAAGATTTGAAGATAATGAAATACGAAAAATTAACCCCCAATATCAAGATTTATATATTCATCACATACTTCACATCTTGACATTTGACATTATACAACACACATTTATTCATAATTTGAAATCGTGATGACTAATCAAATATTTGTCAAAATTTTATTAATTTACAAAGATAGAACCTTTGTGTAAACTTAATTGGTAAGCACTCCTTATTTCTCCAAATGCACACCTTGTTAAAAAGGAGTAAGCACATAGTCCAATTAAACTTAAAAAGCTTTCTTGAAAAAAATCAAGTTCTTGGAAAAAAAAGTTAGAAAAAGTCCAAAATACCCCTTAAAACTTTTATTGCACCATAACTTCAAAGCATTGACCAACTTCTTTTCTCCTGCCGTCCATAATCAAGAATGTTCATGTTGATTTGAAAAAGTCTACCACATATAGCAATAAACAAAAAAAGACCATAATGCCCTTTGTTTATTTTTAGAAAGTTTGCAAGTTGTTTTTTTTTATTCACCATATTTGCAATAACAAAAAAATAAGGGCACTGATTAGTTTATAATATTTTAATATGTTGCAATAACAAAAAATAAATCATTATTGACGATGGATTCATATGTTGTCATTACATTAGCACATTAAGTTTGATGACAAAAACCTCCTAAAATTACAAATTGAAAAACACAATCACACCGAAAACATGAAAAAAAAAGAGATAAAAAATAATATTTACATCAGAAAACAATTTTAATGGTTGATCTTTCTTACCGTATACTAAATGTAGGATACATCTGGAAACCAACTATGTAATCCACTCTGTTCAAAACAAAATTAGAAAACTATAAAAATTCATAAAAACAACGTCAACATGTTTAACAAAGCACAAATACAACAAAAACCTAGAAAACATGACTTATTAGTAATTCAAAAACATCCCTAAGGAAAGTTTTTACATAAGAAGCATATTTCAATAAAAAAGTTTACACTACAAATGGATTTTTTGATTTCTCCTTAGCTATACATCTCAGTACCTAAAAATAAGTAGGTTTAGAAAAATATATCATTTTCAAAAAAGAGATCCATTGTTGTGCTTTTTCAATCAAACAAAGAAACCCAATTACCAACCTCATGTTCCAGTTCAATATCTTGAAAGTCAAAAACATTAAATTATGCTCTTATTTTCCTTTTCTTGATTCAAACAAATAAACCTAATGGAGATGTTAAATATCGTAAGTGTGTTTGACTACCACCAAATCACGATTCAACAATAAATTTTGTCTAAAAAGGTCCACAAATCAAAAATATATATATACTTATTTCGAAAACCATAAATTCAAAAAAAAAATCATAAACTGATAAACATTGTTCACAAGAAAAAACACATCCATTGTAAAAGTAGGCATTTCAATTCCAAACGTCTGGGTTTGTTTCAAATTCCAAATATATTTCAATTCCAATTCATACTGCAAATAAGAAAACAATAGAGGGTTGAAGCTTTAAACATTAAAGTCTAATTGATGGTTCTCTTAGGTATTTTATCGAGCACGTGGTAGGTGAAACAAATATTCCAAGCTAACCATGTAAAAGAACTCAACAATTAACATATCCAAAAAAACAGAAAAATATGAATATGAATACACCATGTTGTATACAAGAAGAAGAAAAAGTGTGATAACTAACCTCAGATCAATAGGAAGAAGAGCATAATATTTGCCACAAACCAAAATAAGAAAACAAACACACATACGAAAATAAATAAAGAGCGTGAATTGGTGAAAGAGTAAGAACCCGAGATGATGATTTCCTGATTCCTCCTGCTCAAAAAATAAGTAAACAAACACTCGGATAACTTTTTTCTCGTGAAAGAGAGGACAAATCTACCATTCTCCTCTTCTGTGTTTCTCTCTGTTTACTTCCTTCCGTTACACATGCTTTTTAACAACGCCTTTCGTGTGGTTCTCTCGTAGTGCCAGTAGTGATGTGGTGCAACGCATGTTAGTGATTGAGCGCATGGAATAACAACTGTGGTGGAGGTTGTGAGAGTCAATTGTCTCTTTAGTTCATACTCAGATTTTAGGATTTATGGTAGAGAGATAAGGGAAAGAAGGGCTACGGAGAGAGATTAGGGCCGAGATTAGTGGATGGGTTAAGGAAACCATCTACTGATTCAATTAAGAAAAATGAAATTGCCGGATTTACAGGAGGTGAAGCAAATTAGGGGCAAAATTGGTATTTTACTTTGACAGAATTGGAGGTTTTTAAGAGGACACGTGTGTGAGTGGTTTTGTTTATTAGATAGGAAGATAAGAATACTAAAACAAAACATAAGTTTACTAAAAAGACGACCTCCAAACTGCATACCAAATCCATAAAACCAATGGTTAGATCCATAAGGACATACACTCTTTCAATATTGTTAAATTCAAATATGTATGGTTAACTACATCCCTTATCATAAAAGTCCTAAGGTGTAATTAGAGAAATCTCTAATGTTTTTTTATTATTGTTATGATCACAACTTTTTTGCAGAATTATCACTCTAGCCACTTAACAAGTTTCATAGGTAATTTTGTTATCACTTTTTTGCAAAATCAGTCATAAAATTGAGTTTAAAGTTCAAAGTTGGTCCCTATAGTTTGCAAAAAATTACACAACATGGTTTTTTAAGTTTATTTTTTGTTTTTTTATATATTTTATTTATTTTCATTTATTAAATTTGTTTTCGTTATATATATATATATATATATATATATATATACATATATATATATATATATATATATATATATATATATATATATATATATATATATATATATATATATGTAACGACCCAAAATTTCACGTCCAAAACTTTTGTTTATAAAACATTACATAGAAAACGTTAACAGTTAAAACATTGTTTAGTTGAACCACTTCACATCGAAAACCAAATTAAAAACCACAACAGTCGATCAATCAAAATATCAGAGTATCAATCACAGAATAAACTCGTAACTGCGGAACCAAGAGAGTGTGTGTGTGTGTGTGTGACATGCTGCTACCGTGCCGGCTCCTTTCCCCTAGCTGAGGAGGTACCTGAAACCAAAATTGAAAACCGTAAGCACGAAGCTTAGTGAGTTCCCCCATAATACCTCATACCATGCAAGCATATAACAAACAACGTTCAGCTAGGAGTTACGGGCCTCGCCCACACTTATGAAGATACGGGCCCTGCCCACACTTCGCAAGCCGGGAGATACGGGCCTCGCCCACACTCTACTATCTGGGAGATACAGGCCTAGCCCACACTCCAACCTCGGAGAGATACGGGCCCTGCCCACACTCAACCGCTAACCCATAATATACAAGTATCACACAGACAACAAGTATAAGCAACTCTATCATATTGACACATATATCATACTCGACTAAACCCAGAGATACGGGCTCGGTCCACACTCTCGTACTAACATCTCGTCTACACGGGTCGGCCTTGGTGCCTTAGACCCTTTTCTACCGAAAAGGAAACTCACCTCGAAATAGCTGCAAGTCTGGTCAAGAACTGACTGCCTACTGCTGCTCCGGAAATCCTCCGGCTGCAAATCCCACAACATACTCAGTCAATCACTGCTAACTGTCCATTGGGTAAAATGAACATTTTACCCCTAATCATGTCATAAGTCAAAGTCAGAGTCAACTTTCAGTTGACCCGACTCGTCGAGTTGGCTCTCCAACTCGCCGAGTCCCTAACCAAATGACTGTCCTGGATCCCGACCCTACTCGTCGAGTTAGGCGTTGCCTCGACGAGTTCTTCTTCTTAACTGAGGTTCAAGTCCTTCATCCTACTCGCCGAGTTGTATGAACAACTCGCCGAGTTCATCTTCATCCGAAGAACACTTTATGCTGTGACTCGCCGAGTTGTATGAACAACTCGCCGAGTCTGTTCTTGATCTAAGGAGATTGCCTTGAACTCACCGAGTCAGGGCATGGACTCGCCGAGTTCCTCCATGGATGAGTTTGGCTTCCAACTCTCTGAGTCACACCCCGTGACTCACTACACCCACTCGACACAACGAAAAGGGGACAACTCGGAGACTCGCGAGCAGACTCGCCGAGTCTGATGAACGACTCGCCGAGTCGTCGCCATGCATTCACTATATATGCGATTTTGCTCGATTCCAGTCCATGTCATTTACATATCTGGGTTCCTAGAGCATGAATGACACGTAAAGTTTCCAACTTTACGTGTAGATACTCACCAATGAGGGATTTAGGGCTCAAAATGCCTCAAAAGGGTAGATCTAGGGTGAACATGCAACATGGGTCCATAAAGGTAATAGATCGGAGCTCCTGGAGCTCAATCTTGCCTAGATCTAAAGGCCAATCAACTTATTACGACTTATATTGCACATACAAGCTTAGGGATTGGCTCAAGAATGACTTAAATGAAGTAATAAGCATAGAAACAAGGGGAAAATGGGTTATACCTCAAAGGAACTGCTGAGAGAGCACAAAGATGCTTGGATTCCTTCCCTTCCTCTTGATCTACTCCCCTTTTGCTTCAAAACCTTCAAGAACACACAACAATTTCTTCAAACTCTCTATGAACAAGCTTAGAACGAGGGTTGGGAGCTCTAAGGGTGAATGGGGGCTGGCCTGGGGCGGATATGGTGTTTAAATACGGTACAAACCCCTGAAACTTAGGGTTTCATCCAACAGCGGTGACTTGCCGAGTCCAGGATATGGACTCGCAGAGTCGCCAACTTAAACGTGTCCCGGGTCCCGTATCTACTCGGCGAGTCGGACCTATGACTCGCTGAGTCCAAGGCTAAAAGAAAAGAGAATACCCAAATAAGATTTACGTACCAGGAACCAGGTGCTACAATATATATATATATATATATATATATATATATATATATATATATATATATATATATATATATATATATATATATATATATATATATAAGGTTAAGTTCAAATGAGAACACTATTTAATGTGAGAACGTGAGAACACTACTTTATGTTACTATTCTACTATGAATTTAATATGTATAGTATTTTAGTAATTATAATATGAATATATTCAATTTTATATTACTATTCTACTATAAAATTTATATATATACGTAGTGATTTAGTAAATTCTAATGTGAATGTTAAATATGTGATTGATCATATATTCGGTGATGAATAATGTCATAAAGTTGTACATACAAAATTTTAATGTGAATATTAATGTGCGATTGTTCGTATATTTGTTGATGAATAATGTCATATCGTAGTATATACAAAATTCATAGTAGAATAGTAACATAAAGTAGTGTTCTCACGTTCTCACATTAAATAGTGTTCTCATTTGAACTTAACCCTATATATATATATATATATATATATATATATATATATATATATATATATATATATATATATATATATATATATATATATATATATATATATATATAATTTATCTTTTATTTTTTTTACTCTAATATATTCATACGTTTTACACTTTTTGTATTTTTTTAGTTTTTTTCATATTTGTTTTTGTATTTTTTTTCCATATTTTTTCGTATTATTTATTTTCATTTTTTCGTATTTTTAACTTTATTTTGACATTTTTCAAAAAATATAAAATTTATTAATATATTAGAGTATAATACAATTTTGGTAATTTAGAGTTTTGTAATTTTTTATTTTTATTCAAGTACATAAAATAGTTATATATATATATATATATATATATATATATATATATATATATATATATATATGTATATATATATATATATATATATATATATATATATATATATATATATATATATATATTTGTAATTTCGGTCAAACTTATTTTCTTTTTATTTTTTATTCTTTAGTGCTATTATATTTATGATATGAAAAAAATGAAAATTAAAAAAAATGTTTCAGTGTGTGATATAACTTGCAAATTAAATCATATTTCTATATGTGATATCTAAGATAGGACTCTGCCTAAACCAACGGTGAAAGACTCTACCTACTATGCTCGTAGAGCACAAGAACTTAATGAAAGTGAAAAGGCATTTGTCACCATGGTTTCAATGAATGTTGATGGGTATTGGTCATCTTGTGATGAAGATGAAGGAAAATCTGCATGGAACTTGTGTCTTATGGCTAGACAATCAACTGAATGTGATAAGGGTTGTAACATCCATAAAACTCATAAAAAAATAAACTTTTTCAAGCATCCAAAAGCCATTATTTATTACAAAATGTTTTCAAAATTGTTTTATATCAGAGAATCCCAGAAATCAAAATCACAAAATATGAGGAGGTGCACGATCACACATTCGCCTTCCCGCGATCATTTGAAGTACCTGAAACAAAATCCAAAACTGTAAGCCCGAAGCTTAGTGAGTTTCCCCAAAATACTGATACATAACAAATAGCATACATAATAACAACATGTAATCGGTCCACATCTTTACAGACTGGATTACCCCTGAGCCCACAGTATGAGTTTGGCTTGCCTTACAGGCCCACAGCTCACATCTGACTTGCTCCCGAACCCACATCATAAGTTTGGCTTGCTCTCGAGCCCACAGCTTATGACTGGCTTGCCCCTTTAGTCCTACGATTGGAATATAAATGATTAGCCCTCAGTGCGAGACTGGCATGCTCCCCTAGCCCTCGGCTCGCATTTGGAATGCTTAGGAGTCCTCAGTATGAGACTGACATGCTCTCCTTAGCTCTCAGCTCATATCTAGCATACTCCAGGGTTTGTTGGTTACCACATGGAGCAGTACAACCTCAACTCTACCCACACAACATGTCAATATGTAAAAGCTAAATACACATACAGATAATTAGATAGTATCACAAGTAGTCCTACAGATTTACCAGATAACATGCACATCTAACTCACACTCAGCACATCAACAACTACCAGGATATCAATCCAATGGGTCGGCCTTGGTGCCTTCGACCCCTAAGTATAGTGAGGAAACCTCACAAGAATTGCTGAACCGATAAAAATCGAATCTCAACTCACAGCTCCGAACTCAACTTCCTGTAACCACCATATGACTAATTCCATTATAATCCCAAATTACCAAAATACCCTCAGGAGTCAAACTTGGTCAACCATGGTCAAAGTCAAAGTCAACAGTCAACAGTCAAGGTCAACAGTCCATGTTGACCCAACTCGTCGAGTGCATATACTGACTCGTCGAGTTCCTTCATATCTCAGAAGATCGTGAAAAAGCTCGGGATAACTCACTGAGTTGCTAGAGCAAATCATCAAGTTCTTCAGTGTCTAGAAGACCGGTGAAAAACTCAACCAACTCGTTGATTCATCTCATCAACTCATCGAATTCACTCATAGTCCAGGAAGCAGGAAACCCTATCCAACTCGTCGAGTTGGCTAAGCAACTCGTCGAGTTTTCATGTATTAACGTATTCAGCCTTTTTCCAGTCGAATCCAAGGCCCCAAACTACAGATCTAGCCCCTTATTAATGAGACACCACACAAAGTTGCTAACTTTACGTGCATGCAAGGCATCAAAGGGATTAAATCACTCATATGAAGCTTATTATGGGTTTTAGAGCATGAAGGAGGGCTAACACTTAATAAAGTTGTCAACTTTAAGTCCACGGAGACCCTAAGATGCTCAGATCTTAAGTCCTAACTTCAAAGCATGCTCAAAATTAACCAAGAATAACTCAAGAGTAATCTAAAATTACCATGAACTTTCTAATGTAGAGATCCAACAAATGAGTGATCAAGATGGCGACTTTTTACCTCTAAATGGTTGTAAAAACCATGAATTTCCTGGATCTAAGTCCTTCTATGCAATCCAACCTATTCAAACTTCTAGTTTCCTCCAAAAGAACATGGGATTTACTCTCCAAAGCTCACACACACATTCAAGAAAGTAATAAAGCATAGCTAGGGTTTCTCTCTAGACAATAAGTGTTGGATTAGGTGTCTAAGCCCATAACTATAATTGGTATGTACTTGACCTGATAGTAGCATGGTCCTTTTGGGTTGCCTTCACCATAGCAATTTGATAGGATGAATTATGGAAAAAGAGGTTAATTATGATTTATTAATATATTATAAGAATAATATATTAATTAAAATATAATATTAATTAATTAGTATTGATCAGAAATTAATATGGAATTAATTTGTTGATCAAAAGAGACTGATTAAATTACGGGAACTAATATGCCATTGTATGATAGTTGCAAGTTGGGCTTGAGGATCCCTAGGAAGGGATGGACGAAATTCTATGTGCAGCCCACATAGATCTCGTCCAAAGGGGGATTCTGGAGGGCCTAAGCAGAGAATTAGAGTTCCAGTCAGAAACCTGTTGGATTAGTGTCTAAGTCCATAACTATTTTGGTATGTACTTGACCCGATGGTGCACGGTCCTTTTGGGTTGCCTTCACCAAAGCAACTTGATAGGATGAATTATGGAGAGAAAGGATTAAATATGATTTATTAATATATTATGAGAATAATATATTAAAGGAGAAATCATATTCTTTAATTAATATTAGTCAATAATTAATTGGTAATTAGTTTTGTGACTAAAAGAGATTAATTAAACTTAAGGGACTGGAATTGTAATTATAAGATAATTGCAATTTGGGTCATGGATTGCCTTATAATAAGGAGTGGACGAATTCTATGGGGAAGCCCATAAGGAAATCGTCCAAGGCCTTAATTAAATGAGTCCATGGGTTGCTTAGGGCTTAAGCATCCAAATTAGGGTTTCCTTGTTAGATAACCCTAATTGCCTCCTATATAAAGAGATCCCTTATGACCAAAAACGTGGCTAAGCTTCATTCTAGGGTTTCACACGTTTTTGGGCAGCCTCCATCCTTTCTCCTCTTCATCCTCTTGCTTATGGTGTTTGTGAACCATTAGAGGAGTGACAATTGTGACTCTAAGCTTGCTAAAGTCAATACAAGGAGATTTGGGATTGTTATTGCTACATAACAATCAAGGTAACATCTTAAATCTATTCTCATGTTAATATGATTACTTGAATGTTAGAATTAGGGTTTATAGTCTTGGATAACTTGCATGTACAATAGAGAAACCTAGATCCAAGCATTAGGGTTTGTATGAGCACATAGGATGTTCTTAGGACCAAAACCCATCAAAACCCTAGCAGCTCAGCTATATAAGGAACCCCTAGGATGCCTAAAATCAGCCACTGCATCCTAAGAGGAAACCCTAGCTGATTTTTGATCCTTCCCACCTCTCTCGTATTCTTCCAATTGCTACTTGGTGTTTGTGACTCACTAGAGGTGCAATAATTGAGGCACTAAGCTCTTGAAGGTCAAGATCTACAAGCTACAAGGAAAAGGTATTCTTCTAACTTTGTTTTATCTTATAAATCTTGAAAAATGTATGCTAGTTACGGTTCATGCTTTGGATGATTTGAATTTCATGTATAACTTGAGAAAAACTTAGATCCAAAGCATTAGGGTTGCATGTAAACCATAGTAATGATGTAGTGCTCAAAACCTATCAGTGGTATCAGAGCTTAGGGTGTTTTTCTGTTATATTTGATGCCATGGTTAATTGTTCAAAGCTAAAACAAGTCGAAATCTAGACTCTTCCAGATGAACTCGACGAGTCCATTATGGGACTCGACGAGTTGAGGCAACTCGACTAGTCCAAATCCTGACTCGACGAGTTGACTCGTCTGACTGCACAATTTTGGAATTTTAAGCCTAAATTAGATAAGGATAATTACCATAAGTTGTTTTAACTGATTAAATCTATTTTTCGGATATGGTAATAGATATCCTCATCTAATTAAAAGATAATGGTCAAATTTTAAGAAAAGGAGCTTCTTCTTAGCACCTGCACAATTTTCGAATTTTAGGCCTAAATTAGATAAGGATAATTACCATAAGTTGTTTAAACTTATTAAAATCTAGCTTTAACTCGTCTGACTGCACAATTTTCGGATTTTAAGCCTAAATTAGATAAGGTTAATTACCATAAGCTATTTTAACTGATTAAAATCTATTTTTTCGGATATGGTAATGGATATCCTCATCTATTTAAAAGATAATGGTCAAATTTTAAGATAATTACTAGATTATGTGATAAACTAATTATTTATAAAACTTGAGTTGCATTTATCTTACCAAATAAAATTGGATTAGGTCAAATTTAGATAATGATAAAATTTTATAATTATTTTAATGAATTTTAAATTTGATCTAGAAGTTTTGAAAAGTTTCAAAACTTGCCCTCAAGTTTTGGAATTTTAAATTTGATTAAAAAAGTTTTTAATTTTGAAATATTAAATTCTAAAACCCTAGTATTTTGAAAAAGTTTAAAATACAACCTTTATACTATTATAATATTAAAAACTTAATACTTATATATATATATATATATATATATATATATATATATATATATATATATATATATATAAGATGAGTCAATTTTACCATTAGTAGGCCTCATTCATGAAACTGGTCTATGAGGGGTGTTTAAGTAAGCGGACTATAAAATGACCACCATTGGGTATCCACTTTTACCCACCGCACTCTTGACTAGTGGAGGGTCGTTAGCCGAATGGGTAGGATAGGATATTAATTCCTCATTAATAAGTATAATAATTATTATAAAGTAACTAAATGTTTTTATAAATTCCCAATCTTAGTTACTTTGGGGAAAATGTGAAAATGATGCTATTCCATGAAATTGCACTTTGCACCTTGTCAAAAGTCGTTAGTGGATCGTGTGTGGTTAACCGGCACACTAACTTGGACTAACAAGGGTGGCGAAGGGTAGCTCAAGAATTATCATAGATCAATGGAGCGTGTGTGGTTAACCGGCACACTGATTAGGTGGTAAATGACTCGAGAGTACTAAGCTAATTTGCATGGTTATTCACACCTTGTTTGTGATCCTCGGTATTCCAGTCACAAACTTGAAGGGCATAATCGAGATTAAACATGTCATTGAAAAGTTCAATGAATCTCAAAAGAATCTAGGAATTTTATTCCATTTAAAACCTAAATCTTCATTTCATTTTTCATGGTGGAAATTGGTAAATTGTCATTTACCTACCTTCATATAATTTGCAGTTGGATTACGGCATCCCTCTTTCGAATTGTGAATTATAGTGTTGGGTCCTAGCCTTAATATTTCATTTGGGTGTTATATTAAGGATTGCTTATCTAATCTAAACTTTGTTCCTTTTCTTTTTCAGATGTCTGGCTCAAACAACACTTCAAGCTCGAACCCCTCAAGCTCCTTTTCTCTTTTGAACATTTGTGACAGGGTCACTTTGGATGGGTCCAACTTCAAAGATTGGATCCGCAGCATCTGCATGGACCTACGATACGAGGAAAAAGAGTATGTACTCGATGAAAAGCTTAAAGAGATAGACGAAACTAATGCTTCCACTAAAGATATTTTGGAGTATAAGGCTCATGAAAAGGACGCGACAAAGGTGTCGTGTATAATGGTAGCCACTATGACTCTTGAGTTGTAATGGTTCTATGAGGACTATTAGCCTTACGAGATGTGCCAAGACTTGATGGAAAAGTACCATCAAAGTGTGCGTCAAGAAAGGTACAAGATCGTCGCCTCATTGATAACAACCAAAATGAAGGATGAAGAATCCATCATGTAACACCTGGTATGTTTTCTTCAATATATGTATTTTTATTTGGGACTCGACGAGTTGGAGGATCAACTCGTCGAGTAGGGACGTGGCTGCGTACATTTTAAGTGACCGACTCGACGAGTAGGTGTTGGATAAGTGAAACCCTAAATCTGAGGGTTTGCACCCTATATAAACAACTTAACTCAACCTCCTTTGTCCCTAACACTCTCTGGAAAGCTTCATATCGAACCCTAGCCGTTTGTGTGTGAGTTAAGGCCATTTTTGGTGTTCTTGGGTGGATTGTAAAGCTCGGAAGGAAGAAAGAAGCTTGGAAATCGAGTTTGGGCTTGTAGATCCGGAGATCCTACTTCATTTCTAGTAGCTTCAAGGTACAATTCCCCTGTCTTGACTCATCTACGTGGTTATTCATCTTTAACTTGGGATCTCTTTGGATTTCTAAGTCATTTTTCGGATTTGGAAGTGTTGGGTGAGTTTTGACTTAAGATCTGGGCCTTAAGAGGGGTCTCATGGCATAAAGGTGCCAATTTTAGGGCCATGATAGCCCCATGCACATTGTAGGACACTTTATATGGATTTTTGAGCTAAAATCCCTATGCATGTGCATCAAGTTTGGAACTTTACGTATAAAATGGACATTAGGAGGCCAGATCTATGGTTATGGTGTGCTAGACCTCATTTAAATCGGCTGTATGGAATTGGTCAAGGTTGGACTCGGCGAGTTGCTCTTAGCACTCGACGAGTTGGTGACCATTATGCACCAAACCCTTTCAGTGAATGGGTAAGTGTTAGGAAGGAAGTCCCTTGTGGGTTTAGATGCGAAAAGGGACCTGGAAGCCATGGGACTCGGCGAGTGGTACGAGCAGACTCGACGAGTCCATAGCAATCTCCAAATCCTTGAAGATGGACTCGACGAGTTGTTCATACAACTCGGCGAGTCATAGACCGGACAAGTTCTTAAGTTGGAGATGAACTCGACGAGTTCAAGAGGAACTCGGCGAGTCGGATGAAGATGGTCCCGATGTTATGATTGAAGGAGAACCCGTCGAGTTTTGCTAGACTCGACGAGTGGAGCCGGGGTTTTGTGTGGGAGTAGAGAATCATGGACTCGGCGAGTCAGGTCAACTGAATGTTGACTTTGACCAATGTTGACTTTAACTAAACTTGGACTGACCCTGTCTAGGGTTGTATGTGATGTGTGTTGACTTGAAGGTTGTCGTGTAGGGATCGAGGAGTCGTAGGGAGTCGACTTGTGTGTCGAGGCTAGTTCAGACACTGCACGACATTGAGGTGAGTTACCTTCCAGTAGGGGTGGGTCTAAGGCCACAATGCCAGCCCACCAAAAAGGGGTATTTAGAAGATAATGGTCTTTGTGATAATTATCTTGGTCTGGTTATGTGTTAGTTATAAGATTTAACTGTATGATATGTTATGTGTGTAGTAGGGATTAGTTTCCCTGACGGTGGTCCTTAGGACCTAGGGGTAGGTCAGTACCCGGGTATGCCTGACTGTGTACTTACATCTGTTGTTGCATGCTAGTGATAGGGGTGAAATAGTCCCCAGTTACCGGTTGAAAGATATCGATGACTGTTACCGGTTGAAAGATACCGATGATGATTACCGGCTGAAAGATACTGATGATGGTTACCGGTTGAAAGATACTGATGAAGGTTACCGGTTGAAAGATACCGATGATATTGTATGGTATGTGGTATGATGGGGGAACTCACTAAGCTTTGTGCTTACAATTTCGGTTTTGGTTTTTGGTACCTCTTCGTCGAAGGGGAAAGAGTCGGTGGGTTAGCAGCGCATCACACACACACATGGTTTCCGCATTGAGTCCATGGGACCGTACTCTGATTTTCATTACTTTTGATGTTATGGTTTGGGGCACAACATGATGATTTTGTAATGAGATGTTTTATCGACAATGTTTTTGGGTAAGATTTTTATTAAATTTAGTAGTTCAAAAATGAAATTTTTAGGCTTGAAATTTGGGTCGTTACAAGTTGGTATCAGAGCCCTGGTTTGAGGGATTCGGACACACCCTTGGGGGTGTCTGGACTCAAACCGAGGGACTAAAAGATTTTATAAGGAAAATGGTTTTCTAAAATCGAAATTGAGAAATTTTATAAACGAAGTGTGTGATGCGTGCGACCGGTCGGGCTCAAGTAAGTTTTCCCCAAGATACCCATAGTTATTGTGTTATGCTACATGGTTTGATTCATAGAACTGCATGCTAGAATAGGACTAAGGGTCTAGGAAGATGCCTTCTGTGCCTGATATATGATTCTGAGAATCGCATGCTAGTTAGGGCTAAGGATCTAGGAAGGACGCCTTATGTGCCTGTTATATGAGCCGTATGCTAGGAATGATTTGTCAGCAGTAGGATGGCCTGTATAGGTTATGCCTGGTTTGGTTACTCAATGCACGAATGTTGCTTGCTTTGTGCTATGGGGGTTCTGGTCAACTTCAACTAACTAAGGAATGGATATGTAACAGTATCCGCAAGCTAGTTAGGGGGGAGGTGGTGGGGACTCCTAGTGCAGCTGATGGCGGGGAGTAGGTCGGAGAGTGCCCTAGGGAAGCATAGGATAAGATAAGTGAAAAGGGACTTGGCGAAGTCGAAGCAACCCTTGAGGAAAGTACGGATAGATGTGGAAGGTAGTATGGGCTCGTACTACTGAAAACAGAGAATCCGTACTCGAGTCAAGGAGGGCCTAGATGGAACCAGGAAACTTGTAAAGTGTGTGACCCTAACAAAAGTATGTTTATTTTCAGAATGGTGGTCACGCGGCATAGTATGGGAGGTTCAAAATCCGGGTCAGGATTGGGCTCGGGTGCAGGGTCCAAGCAAGTGGATGATGGACTACGCGAGTTCATCGCGTCCGAGATCACGCGAGGTATCCTTGATGCGACACCGGTTATCTTCGGGTCGATCAAGGAGGGGATCATTGAGCTGATAGAGGATTGCCTCCGATCGTTCAGGAGTGATCTGGCGTCTGGCCAGACGAGCACGCGCACACTGTCCTTTAAGGACTTCAGAGGGAGTGGTGTGCCAGATTTCTATGGGGTGAAGGACCCCATTGCTGCTAGGAGATGGATTGCGGACATTGAGTCTGCGCAGCTGACTAGCTTTTGCCCGGAAGGGTCAAAGGTCTGTTTTGCTGTAGGATGTTTGAGGGACCGAGCCATAGATTGGTGGGAGCTGATTGGTGACACGTTGGGAGCCCCAGCCATTGAGGCTATGACGTGGACAGATTTTGTCGCCCGATTTAGGGCCGAGTTCGCACCAGTTGTGGAGCTTCAGTAGCTGGCTAGGGAGTTCTTAGATATGAGAAAGACTATGGAGACTGTGGCGGAGATCACTACCAAGTTCCGGGAGAGGGCTTTATTGGTGCCCCAGTATGCGGGTGATGAGGACATGAGGAGGACCCACTACCATGACATGCTACGGGCTAACATCCGGGAGCATGTCAGTTTTTCAGCTTGCCCTACCCTGGATTCCATGATTGCTAGGGCTAGGGAGAGGGAGATTGATCTGGAGCATATCCGGAAGAGGAAGGCAGAGGAGGGGCAGACGGCGGGGGCTTCGGGGAAGAAGCCCAAGGGATCCGATGGTAGGCCGAAGGGCCAGTCAGGACGGGACCGCTGTGGGAAATGCAGTCAGTCACATGAGGGGGCTTGTCGCACTGGACTGGGATCCGGCTGCTATAAGTGCGGCAAGGTTGGGCATTTTGGTAGAGATTGTACAGCCCCTACTCCTGTGATTCAGACATCAGACCTGATTTGATTTCATTGCAATCAGAGGGGCCATAAAAAGGCCAATTGCCCTAGATTGACAGCAGCAGCGGTGCCGGTAGCGACGCCGACTCCAGTGACAACACGAGTTGTGAATGGCCAAAAGGTCAAGTAGGAGGCTCCAGTGGTTCGGAGCCGAGCATTTCAGCTGACAGTTGAGGAGGCACGCACTGCACCCGATGTGGTGACGGGTATAATTTCTTATCCTTATGCTCTTATATTATGTCGTTGTGATTTTGATATATCATGTGCCTTGTTTAGGATCGTTCCATGTGAACGAAATCCCAGTTCAGGTGTTGTTTGATTCGGGTGCCACCTGATCATTTGTCTCTCTTGCGCTTAGCAAGAAGTTTCCTAAGTCTTCGGGCATGTTGGATTTCCCTCTAGATGTCGAGATTGCGGACGACCGGTCTGTGCGAGCATCAGAGGTCTACCGGGATTGTGTTTTGCGGCTGTTCAAGGAGCGTTACCTGGTGGACTTGGTTTCCATACCGTTGCGGGGGAACAAAGTTATTATTGGTATTGATTGGCTGAGCCCCAATGGGGAAGTGATCGACTGCGCGCAGCAGTCAGTGTGGGTCAGGACCCCTAGTGGGGGAGAGTTGGTGGTTCGGGGCGAAAGGCCACAGCAAGGACCAACCTTATGCTCAGCAGCGAGGGCTAGGCGCTACCTCCAGCAAGGTTGCACAGGTTATGCGCCTATGTTATGGATGCCCGGGAAACGGGAAGGGAGACGGTGGGCGATGTGCCCGTGGTGCGAGAGTTTATGAACGTATTCCCCGAAGAGTTGCCTGGGATACCTCCGGAGAGACAGGTGGAATTCCGTTTCGACCTAGTCCCTGGTGTGGCTCCGATAGCCAAGGCACCGTATCGGCTGGCTCCTCCTGAGATGCAAAAGCTGTCTACACAGGTGCATGGGCTGTTAGACTAGGGGTTCATTAGACCGAGCAGTTCACCCTGGGGAGCCCCGATTCAGTTTGTGAAGAAGAAGGACGGGTCGCATCGGATGTGCATAGATTATCGGGAGCTGAATAAGGTGACGGTGAAGAACTGTTACCCACTCACGAGGATTGATGACCTCTTTGACCAGCTTCAGGGAGCATCTTGGTTCTCCAAGATTGATCTGAGTTCAGGATATCATCAGATGAGGGTCAGGGAGGAGGATGTACAGAAGACTGCGTTCCGGACGCGCTATGGCCACTACGAGTTTGTGGTGATGCCCTTCAGGATCACCAATGCTCCTGCCGCGTTCATGGACCTCATGAACCGCGTGTGTAGACCGATGTTAGACCGGTTGGTGATAGTATTTATCGATGATATCTTGGTTTATTTCAAGACGCAGAGGGAGCACGAGGAGCATCTGCGAGAGGTTCTGGAGACCTTGAGGAGGGAGAACTTGTATGCGAAGTTCTCTAAGTGTGAGTTCTGGTTGCGCGAGGTGCAGTTCCTTGGGCACCTCATCAACCAGGACGGGATTTCAGTGGAACCGGCCAAAGTGGAGGCCGTGATGAGATGGGAAGTTCCGAAGTCTCCATCTGAGATTCAGAGTTTCCTAGGATTAGCCGGCTACTATCGGAGATTCATCCAGGATTTCTCCAAGATAACCGTACCCCTGACCAAGCTAACAAGGAAAGTCGTGGTCTTTCGTTGGGGGCTTGAGCAGCAGGCCGCATTTGAGACTCTGAGACAGAGATTGTGCGAGGCACCAATCTTAGCCTTGCCAGAGGGCACGGAGGATTTTTTTGTATATTGTGATGCATCCATCTCAGGTTTGGGCACAATTCTGATGCAGAGAAGGCATGTCATCGCCTACGCGTCGAGGCAGCTGAAGCCTCACGAGGCGAACTACCCAACACATGATTTGGAGTTGGGGGCTGTTGTACTCGCCCTCAAGATTTGGCATCATTACCTTTATGGGGTTCGCTGTACCATCTACACGGACCATAAGAGTTTGAGGTACCTCATGGGTCAGCCGAATCTAAACATGAGGCAGCGTCGGTGGATAGACGTGGTAAAGGATTACGATTGCAAGATCCTTTATCACCCAGGGAAGGCCAATCTGGTGGCCGACGCGCTTAGCCGCAAGGCAGCGCCGATCAGGGATATCTGCCTGAGGATGACAGTGGTGACTCCACTGTTGGAGCGGATTCGGGAGGCCCAACAGGAGGCCATGAAGGAGGAACATCGGAAGAGCGAGCGGATCGTGGGGCAGGTTTCCTCCTTCGAGTATGACAACCGAGGATTACTGACACTACACCGTAGGGTGTGGGTGCCATACCACGGGGGGTGTGCGCCAGGTTCTGATGGAGGAGGCGAACAAATCTTGGTTCTCCATTCATCCCCAGGCGACGAAGATGTATAGGGATCTTTGTCTGGATTATTGGTGGCCCTACACGAAGCGGGATGTGGCATGGTACGTGGAGAGGTGCTTGACCTGCAGGAAGGTCAAGACTGAGCATCAGAGACCTCACGACAAGATGCAGCCGTTGGATATTCCGCTGTGGAAATGGGAAGACATCACGATGGATTTTATCACAAAGCTTCCTAGGACCGCACGGGAAATGGATTCGATCTGGGTCATCGTAGATCGATTGACCAAGAGCGCCCATTTTATCCCGATTCAGGAGAGTATTTCGGCCGTAAAGTTGGCCGACATTTATATCAGGGAGGTGGTGGCGCGGCACGGGGTGCCAATATCGGTGATTTCAGACAGAGACGTTCGGTTTACTTCCAGGTTCTGGAAGAAGTTCCATGACGAGCTGGGAACTCGTCTGCATTTTAGCACCGCTTTTCACCCGCAAACAGATGGAAAAAGTGAGTGGACCATCCGGAATTTGGAGGATATGTTGTGGGCGTGTGTCTTAGACTTCAGAGGTAGTTGGGATACTTACCTTCCTTTGGTCGAGTTCTCGTACAACAATAGCTATCATGCGAGTATTGACCATCCTCCCTTCGAGATGTTGTACGGGAGGAAGTGCAGGACCCCGATACGTTGGGGTGAGGTTGGTTAGAGGGTTATGGGGAGTACCAAAGTGGTACTCAAAACTACAGAGAGGATCCGGCAGGTCCGGAGCAGGCTTCAGATTGCTCAGAGTCGGCAGAAAAGTTATACCGACAAGCACCGATCAGACCTGGAATTCTAGGTTGGGGATATGGTTCTCCTGAAGGTGTCACCTTGGAAGGGTGTCATCCGATTCAGGAGGCGGGGCAAGC
This sequence comes from Lactuca serriola, assembly GCF_051521515.1. Lineage (NCBI taxonomy): Eukaryota > Viridiplantae > Streptophyta > Magnoliopsida > Asterales > Asteraceae > Lactuca > Lactuca serriola. Next base: position 158,722,498 of record NC_136416.1, on the reverse strand, counting down.
TGGGCCCCAGGTATATCGGACCTTTCAGGGTTATAGCCCGGGTGGGCAAGGTTACGTATAGGCTGGATCTGCCAGCCGAACTCAGTCAGATTCATAGCACTTTCCACGTCTCCCAGTTACGGAAATGTTTGGTGGACGAATCAGAGGTGGTACCCTTGGAGGATATTAATGTTGACGACAGCCTGAACTACATTGAGAGACCAGTGGCGATTCTTGACAGGAAGTCAAAGGATCTGCGGAACAAGAGGGTGGATCTGGTAAAGGTTCAGTGGCAGTATCGAAAGGGCTCGGAATGGACCTGGGAGTCGAAGGATGAGATGGGGGAGCATTACCCAGAGCTTTTTCAGGATCGAGCGACAAACTTTGAGGACGAAGTCTAAAATAAGTGGGGGAGATTTGTAACATCTGGTATGTTTTCTTCAATATATGTATTTTTCTCTGGGACTCGACGAGTTGGAGGATCAACTCGTTGAGTAGGGACGTGGCTGCGGACATTTTAAGTGACCCACTCGACGAGTTGGGAGACTGACTCGACGAGTAGGTGCTGGATAAGTGAAACCCTAAATCTGAGGGTTTGCACCCTATATAAACAACTTAACTCAGCCTCCTTTGTCCCTAACACTCTCTGGAAAGCTTCATATCGAACCCTAGCCGTTTGTGTGTGAGTTAAGGCCATTTTTGGTGTTCTTGGGTGGATTGTAAAGCTTAGAAGGAAGAAAGAAGCTTGGAAATCGAGTTGGGGCTTGTAGATCCGGAGATCCTACTTCATTTCCAGCAGCTTCAAGGTACAATTCCCCTGTCTTGACTCATCTATGTGGTTATTTATCTTTAACTTGGGATCTCTTTGGATTTCTAAGTCATTTTTCGGATTTGGAAGTGTTGGGTGAGTTTTGACTTAAGATCTGGGCCTTAAGAGGGGTCTCATGGCATAAAGGTGCCAAATTTAGGGACATGAGAGCCCCATGCACATTGTAGGACACTTTATATGGATTTTTGAGCTAAAAACCCCATTCATGTGCATCAAGTTTGGAAGTTTACGTATAAAATGGACATTAGGAGGCCAGATCTATGATTACGGTGTGCTGGGCCTCATTTAAATCGACTGTATGGAATTGGTCAAGGTTGGACTCGGCGAGTTGTTCTTAGCACTCGACGAGTCGGTGACCATTATGCACCAAATCCTTTCTGTGAATGGGTAAGTGTTAGGAAGGAAGTCCCTTGTGGGTGTAGATGCGAAAAGGGACCTGGAAGCCATGGGACTCGGCGAGTGGTACGAGCAGACTCAACGAGTCCATAGAAATCTCCAAATCCTTGAGGATGGACTCGACGAGTTGTTTATACAACTCGGCGAGTCTTAGACCGGACAAGTTCTTAAGTTGGAGATGAACTCGGCGAGTTCAAGAGGAACTCGGCGAGTCGGATGAAGATGGTCCCGATGTTATGATTGAAGGAGAAGCTGTCGAGTTTTGCTAGATTCGACGAGTGGAGCTGGGGTTTTGTGTGGGAGTAGAGAAGCATGGACTCGACGAGTTGGTAGGCCAACTCGGCGAGTCAGGTCAACTGAATGTTGACTTTGACCAATGTTGACTTTGATTGAACTTGGACTGACCCTGTCTAGGGTTGTATGTGATGTGTGTTGACTTGAAGGTTGTCGTGTAGGGATCGAGGAGTCATAGGGAGTCGACTTGTGCGCCGAGGCTAGTTTAGACACTACACGACATTGATGTGAGTTACCTTCCAGTAAGGGTGGGTCTAAGGCCACAATGTCGGCCCACCAAAAAGGGGTATTTAGAAGATAATGGTCTTTGTGATAATTATCTTGGTCTGGTTATGTGTTGGTTATGAGATTTAACTGTATGATATGTTATGTGTGTAGTAGGGATTAGTTTCCTTGATGGTGGTCCTTAGGACCTAGGGGTAGGTCAGTACCCGGATATTCCTGACTGTGTACTTACATCTGTTGTTGCATGCTAGTGATAAGGGGTGAAATAGTCCCCAGTTACCGATTGAAAGATACCGATGACCGTTACCGGTTGAAAGATACCGATGATGATTACCGGTTGAAAGATACCGATGATGGTTACCGGTTGATAGATACCGATGAAGGTTACTGGTTGAAAGATACCGATGATATTGTATGGTATGTGGTATGATGGGGGAACTCACTAAGCTTTGTGCTTACAGTTTAAGTTTTGGTTTCAGGTACCTCTTCATTGAAGGGGAAAGAGCCGGTGTGGTAGCAGCGCATCACACACACACATGGTTTCCGCATTGAGTCTATGGGACCGTACTCTGATTTTCATTACTTTTGATGTTATGGTTTGGGACACAACATGATGATTTTTTAATGAGATGTTTTATTGACAATGTTTTTGGTAAAATGTTTATTAAATTTAGTAGTTCAAAAATGAAATTTTCACGCTTGAAATTTGGGTCGTTACACATCATGAGCCACTTGCAAAGAATGCAAAGGTATGTGGATCGTTTGCTCAAATTGAATGTCAACTTTGACGAAGAGTTGGAGATTGATATCATTCTCTACTATTTACCTCCTTGTTATGATCCGTTTAAGATGACTTCTCATATGAACAAGGAGGAAGTCACCTTGAGCAAGCTTCAAGGGTTATGAAGAACTGTTGAAAGCGGGTTGAAAGGCAAAGTTGTCACAACCACTCCTATTGTTGTTGCCCCTGTCTTAGCTATTGGACAGGGGAAGGGGAAGAAGAGGAAGTATACCTCTAAGAATCACAAGGGAAAGTCTCATATGGATCTTCTTCAAATGGGTCCAAAGGAAAAGGTGGTTCTGCTACTCCCTCACCTGTTCCAAAGGAAGCAGAGTGCTTCCACTGTCACGACAAAGGGCATTGGAAACAAAGCTGCCCGAAGTACTTGCAAGACATCAAGGAAGGAAGATAAGGCCATCCTTCATAGGTATTTATACTGTTTAATCTAATCACTCATTACATTTGTTCTGATTTGCAGGGGATAAGAAGAAGTAGGGATATGGAGCATGGGAAGATGAACTTAATCATGGGGAATAAGAGAGCTTCGCCTATCACCAAGATTGGAGTTTATTCTTTAGGGCTTAGTAGTGGGTTAGGATTAGATTTGAACGATTGTTGCTACTCTTCAGAAATGACGAGGATTATTATTTTGTTTCATGGTTTGTATAGACAAGGTTTTAGATTTTCATTCAATAATGAAATTGGTTCTATTAATGCTTTCTATAATGGTACTTTTTATTTTGAAGAATTTCCTTGTAATGGTATATATGAAACTGTGATGGTTGTAGACAACTTAGGAAATAATGTGTTGCACATTGATTCGTCCAATGGTTTGCACAAGGCATGCTTGTGGCATTGTCGTCTTGGCCATGTCAACAAGAAGCGCATAGCCCAACTCCAAAAGGATGAAGTGCTGGAATCGTTTAACATAAAGTCGGATGACACGTGCGAATCTTATCTGCTTGGAAAGATAACTAAATCACCTTTCAATGGCACTTGTGAGGGAGGTGAGGGATTGTTGGATCTCATATAGATCGATGTGTGTGGGCCCTTTAGATCCACCACAAGGGATGCAAACCGATTCTATGTTACGTTCACTGACGATTATATCAGATGTGGGTATATCTACTTACTCAAGCACAAGTCAGAAACCTTTGAAAAGTTCAAAGAGTTTAAACAAGAAGTGGAGAATCAATTGGGCAGGAAGATAAAGATGCTCAGATCTGATAGGGGTGGTGAGTATCTTAGTATCGAGTTCCACGACTATCTTAAGGAATGTGGAATTGTTTCACAATTGATGTCGCCTAGGACAACGCAGCTCAATGGTGTGGCTGAGAGGCGCAATCGAACCTTGTTGGACATGGTTCGTTCCATGATGAGTCGAGCTTTATTACCTATCTCATTTTGGGGGTATGCCTTAGAGATTGCTACCCATATCCTTAATCTAGTCCCAACTAAGAAGGTTACCAAAACACCTCACGAGATGTGGACATGGAAGGTTCCCTCGTTGTCACATATCAAGGTTTGGGGTTGCGAGGTTTTCGTAAGAAGAAAGACTCACAACAAGCTTGAACCTAGTAGTCATTTGTGTATTTTCATCGGCTATCCACAAAGATCCTTTGGATATCTCTTCTACAGACCGAGTGACAAAGTTGTCTTCGTTTCCAGTAGAGTTAGTGTTCCACCTATGTTGTATGGTTTCCAGATAACAGCTGAAGGTGATACGTTTATTAGCAATAGTACACTGATAAATATGGATGAACCTAATAACTACAAGGAAGCCATGGTGGGCCCCGAGTCTGCAAAATGGAAAGAGGCTATGGACATCGAGATTCAATCCGTGTATGAAAATCAAGTGTGGAACTTGGTTGACAATGTACCTGGTCACAAGACAGTCAGTTGTTAGTGGATCTTCAAGAAAAAGACCGACATGGATGGGATAGTGCATACGTTCAAGGCACGATTGGTTGCGAAGGGCTTTAGCTAATCCCCTAGGGTTGACTATGATGAGACCTTCTCACCAGTGGCCAAGATCAAGTCTATTAGGGTTATGTTGACCATTGCTGCATTTCATGATTATGAATTTGGCAGATGGATGTCAAAATCGCTTTCCTTAATGGGAAGCTGGCTGAAGATGTTTACATGTGTCAGTCAGAAGGTTTTGTGGATGCCAAATACCCCAATAGAGTGTGCAATCTTGAGATATCCATTTATGGATTGAAACAAGCGTCTCGTAAATGGAATCTTTGTTTCGATGAGAAAGTAAAAGAGTTTGGTTTTTCAAGAAGCGAGGATGAGTCATGTGTGTATGTTAAGGCTAGTGGGAGTATAGTTAGGTTTCTAGTTTTGTATGTGGATGGCATACTGCTCATAGGAAACGACATCCCAACTTTGTAGGAGGTAAAGACCTGGCTTAGGAAGTATTTCGCTATGAAGGATCTAGGAGAAAGATGCTTATATTCTAGGGATAAGGACATTGAGAAACAGAAGCATAAGACTAATAGGACTTAGTCAAAGTACTTACTTGGACAAGCTGCTAAAACGTTTTAGCATGGAGAATTCCAAGAAAAGGGAACTACCAATCCAAATCAATACGAAGCGGAGTAAGACTCAGATTCCGAGTACCGATGTCGAGATAGTGGAAATGGGTCGAGTACCATATGCTTCTGCCGTTGGCTCGATCATGTACGATATGACATGTACTCGCCATAATGTGCCTTTTGCGCTGAGCATGGTTAGCCGATATCAAGGGAACCCGGGTAGAGCTCATTGGACTGCAGTGAAGAACATTCTTAATTATCTGCAAAGGACTAAGGACTGGGTCCTTACACTTGGTGGGAGTGATGAATTGAGAGTGATAGGGTATAGTGATGCCAGTTTCCAAACCGACAGAGATAACTTCTGCTCTCAGTCAAGCTCACAAGCTGGGTATTTACCCTGAATGAAGGGGAAATCGCTTGGAAAAGTTGCAAGCAGGATACGGTGGCTGATTCAACGTACGGATCAGAGTATATAGCAGCGAGCGAAGCGTCTAAGGAGGCAATATGGTTGAAGAACTTCATTGGAGGCCTCGGAGTTGTACCAGCCATAAAGGAGCCTATTGAGATTTTCTGTGATAACGAAGGAGTGGTTGCCTTAGCTAAGGAACCAAGGGATCATGGAAGATCCAGACACATCGACAGAAAATACCACTTCATCAGACATCAGGTAGAAGAGGCACTCCTCGTAGTAAAGAGGGTATCGTCAGAGGAGAACCCAACAGATCCCCTCACAAAGGGTCTGTGCAGGGTTAAGCACTTACAACATGCGAGGAGCATTGGCTTGAAGGACGATATTAGTTATAGTGATTAAATAGTTGATCGGAAACTTGTAATAGATAAAATGAAATTGACATTTGATGATTAAATAAAGGAGTTTTATTTATGAGTAAAGTTTACTATCTTGTGTCAACTATTTACTATTGTTTCATTTTGCATGTTTTACTTCCAGAATAATTAGATTGTTCAAATTACCCACAGTCAATCATACTTTGGGAGTAAGTTATTAGGTCAGAATGTCACGAATTGGTTTGTGGATTGTCTAAGTGTTTAGACAGAGTAAAGGTTTGCTGCAACGTTCATGAGTGCTCTTGAAATAAGATTTGAGTATTGGATTAAACGCATGCTCATTTAAATCACTTCATGGAATTCATCACGAGTGATTGTGAGGCGATAATATCGTATAGTCTTTAAAAAGAGATATATGAGTTGTTGTTTACAAGTTGGGTGTGCATTGATAATGCGTAAATGCATCGGTAACTTGATGTTATAGAACGTGTTATTGTGTACGATTTAATGAGTAAATAGTACAAGCATATAAGCTAAAGCTTATCTATTCATTTTATCCTAGGAGGGTAAAAGAGGTATCTTGGGACCCTCGATGATTTTGTTTTGACTTATGTGTCGGGCCCGGTCAGGACTGAATTGATGTGTTCAATTAAGTTCTATGTCAAATGAATCAGAAGTCGGGAAACAAACTGTTGGACATTGAGAATGATTATGTTCCATTTCACTGTCCACACGATATCTTGCAGAACGGAGGATTATATGATCCCTTATCTAAAGGACACGTCATTGACTAGGTCAGAGTTCGACAACGGTTTTTGAGAGCTACGATTGCTAATCAGATTTTGAAGTCATACTTGCAGTTATAGTTATTAGACTTATCCAAGTGGGAGACTGTTGGACTTGGTGTCTAATCCCATAACTATAATTGGTATGTACTTGACCTGATAGTAGCATGTTCCTTTTGGTTTGCCTTCACCATAGCAATTTGATAGGATGAATTACGGAAAAAAGGTTAATTATGATTTATCAATATATTATAAGAATAATATGTTAATTAAGAAATCGTATTAATTAATTAGTATTGATAAGAAATTAATTTGGTGATCAAAAGAGACCAATTAAATTACGGGGACTGATATTCAATTTATATGATAGTTGCAAGTTGGGCTTGAGGATCCCTAGGAAGGGATGGACGAAATTCTATGTGTAGCCCACATAGATTTTGTGACATCCCCATTTTCACGGCCAAAAAAGACCAATTTTGTTTATGCTTTGTAAAAATCAAAGTACTTCTTTTCATAAAAATGTTGCGGAATTTGTTCCCAGAAAAACATGATAAATACGTTATTAAAACATTTTCGAAGAAACGTATTTTATTCATTTTAAAACATTTGGGATGTCATTGTCAATACAAAAACATAAGCATAAACAAAACTTACATTTATTTACACTAGTGATCTACATCTCTTTAATCTCTCAGTGTAATGTGACTTCATATCAACACCTGTGATATAAACTGGAGTGGGTCAGGTTGGGAAATCTGGTGAGTACATAGGGTTTTCAACCCACAATAATATAATTATTATGTTTAATCATCAAACAATTAACCCAATTACCCATCCCCATTATCTCCTTCACTCTTAAGGATTTAACCTAAGATTCATCTATCCTGCATTCGTTTATTTCGAAGTCCCTTACTTCCAGGGTTATAGGAATGGCACTAAATCCATAGCTGCCGATGTTCGTTCGTAAAGCACTAAATCCATAGCTACTATATTCTACTCATCGGGTACTAAATCCATAACTTCCAGTGTTTAATAGGTACTAAGTCCATAGCTACCAATTCCTAACAGGTACTAAATCCATAGCTACCAACGTCTAACAGGTACTAAGTCCATAGCTACCGGTGTTCGTCCCATAGGCACTAAGTCTATAGCTGCCAATGTATACTCACATCATCTTCTATCTCTCATCATTCATCTACCCATCTCATACCCAACATATTCGTATATATAAAATACGTATATAGTTTAAATCCTTTAAAACATGTATAAAACGTTCATCCAGCATAGACAACAAGTATTCAGATAATATGCACACATAGCACGTAGTTTATATAAAATACTTCATATCTATGTGTAAGATGAAAGGGACTATGCACTCACCTGAAATAATTATAACTCATAATAATAGCCCAAATAATTATTTTAAGGACCTAATAACATTCCTATAATTATTTGAAAGCTATATTAAAATTTGCGTAAGCGTAGCACACTTACAGCGAATTTTATCGAAAAACCGGAACTTAATTGGAGCAGCGTTTCGAAACCGAAAGGCACTTTTTCTCGGGACTCCGGGGGCCTCGGGGCTTCCCTCGGGAGCTAAGGGGTTTAACTAGGGCTTAGGGGGGTTTAGATGAGCTAGAGAGAGAAAATAATGAGAGAAAGATATGAGAAATTTGTGTGAAATCCGGAGCACTTCGCACCTCTATTTATAGTGCCAGGCTTCGGTCATTACGCTGGGCGTAGGGAGGCTACGCGGGGCGTAGTCCTCGGATAAGAATGCCAGCTTCGCACCAGCTGGCTCGCACCCCTTCTCGGACCCGGACAAGATCAAGTACGCTAGGCGTACCTAGCTTCGGATGTGGGGCGTAAGCGAGACTTCGTGGCGATCATTGGATGCGAGGCGTGATTAGCAAGCAACGGTCTTGGTTTTGCCACGTCATCAATAGAGCAACAGGCTTCGCAAATTTGACTACAAACTTTAAAAATTCGTAACTTTTGCATACGAGCTCCGTTTTCGACGTTCTTTATATCCAAACAAAGGCGGGAACGTACTCTACCACTTTCATTTAGACTCCGTTGGCTAATTTTGGCTCTATTTTAAATTTTATATTATTAACGGGTCGGGACAGGATTGGTCCGTTAAATCCTTATAACTTCTTCATCCGACATCCGTTTTCGCCCATCTTTTTCTCGTTACACTACTCTTAACGAGATCTTCGATTCTCGTTCAGGTCGTGTTGGCTAAAAACTGCTCGATCTAATATTCGAATTTCGGGCTGTACACTGCTAGCTCGAAACTTCAAAAAATCATAACTTCTTCATACGAAGTCAGATTTGGGCGTTCTTTTTATCCATGTTCTTAGTTTGACATATTCTACGACTTTCGTTTAGATCACTAAGGCTAAATCTCGCTCTTTCGCAAATTCACTATTTACGCTTCCCGGTGCCGTGTCGGTTTCGTTGCGAAACTTCGACGGGTGATAATTTCTTCGTTATAACTCGGATTTCGGCGTTCTTTATATGTACGGAAACCTTGTGACATATTATACAACATGGTTAAGATTATTTACTCTAAATAATCTTTTGTCGAAAAGTCGTTTTCGACCCCTATTGCCTCTAATTTGACTTGCCCGGATTTGCGGGCGTTACAATTATCTCCCCCTTGGGATGATTACGTCCCGGGATCATCAACGAAATAGGGTCATATAATGACTCCATACGTCATCTCTTAATCCTAGGTAATAATTATAACTTCTACATTCCTTCAAGCCTATCTCTTAAACTCATTGACTGTAAGAGTACTCGATCGTGCACCTGCTCTCTACCTCAGGCTAGACTCCCAATTATGACCTTCAAGTCATAATCTCGATCCTTACTACATACGAACTTGAGATGAGTTCTTTTATTACTACTATGGATCGATGTGTCATATTCTAATGACATATCATCGTATGTTGCAACGCTTAGACTCAGGTCTTTTAGAGTCAAATTCCGGAATGGAATATGCCTTCCTTCATGGTCTAATGTGATATAATCACATTTTAACATGTAGCATTTCTAGCTACCAACTTCTATAAAAACGAGCGCGATACTTCTATTGATCGCTTTGATTTCAATTGTTTGGTTTAAGTCGGACGCTACATCAAACTTGGTTCTCTGAACCACGTAACCTACTCATCGTAGTTGGACTCAATGTGATACGACCACTAGGGTCGGAATATCAACAATCTTCTTAGTCATTACCGAAACGATGGTAACAACACACTTGAATAAAACGAAATCAATTACTAGTCTCTTGGTAACCTTGTGACTTTCCCTGATTCAAGTGTGAGTCCTGTGCTTCCGGTAGTATAGGCCTCTACTACCATTCACACCTACTCATACTCGTCTCAAGTATAGTCTCGTAGTTTTCCATGTCACCATACAAGAAAATCACATAACAATTTAACACACCAGATAACAAAACGAAGATTTTATTATTTCTTGAAACTATTACATAGGTGTTCAAGTTCACCCTGGACTATGTCACTAATGGGCTCCATCATACGAAACTATGGCTACTGCATAATTCGATCTTCGGGTATAAAGTCCTCATCTTTGATTCCTCGCATGGTTCTCTGCTTCGTCGAGGATTATGTGAAATGCCCTTGGCCTTGGTGGCATTTCTGGTCTTGCTGCTTTATTTTTCCTTGGGCAGTCTCTGGACATGTGCCCCTTGCTTCCACATCCGTAGCATACTTTATCATTATGTGTGTAGTCTTTGGAATAGTGACCAGTCCTCCCACACTTGTAACAAGTCACTTCTTCGTTGCACTTCCCACCATGCTTCTTCTTGCATTTATCACACCATCTCGGTTCACCTCCATCTTCTCTTCCAAGCTTTGAGAATTTGCTTTCCTTGATGGACCTCGAAGATCCTTCAAACTTCCGCTTCTCTCCTGCCTTATCTTTTTCTAGACCATTTTCTCTTATCTGGGCCTCTACATTCTTAGCTGCCCTAACAGCTGTTTTCAAGTTAGTTTCCATTTTGACCATTGGGCCAAAGTCAGTGGGCAGTCCGTTAGCAAACCTATCAATCTTGGAGATTTAAGTAGGCACCAAGTAGGGGAATAGCTTCATCCTCTCGGTGAATGCAGTGGCATACTCATCAACAATCATCTTCCCTTTATTCAGGTTCTGAAACTCGTTGTTTAGGTCTATCAGATCTATCTCCGAGCAGTACTGCATTTTCAACTGTTCCAAGAACTCTTCCCATGACATCCTTAAGGCTTCTCCTCGTGGCATTGTATCTGCCAATAGCTTCCACCAGTTCAAAACTCCAGTTTTAAGTTGTCTTACGGTGAAGACGGTCTTCTGTTTCTCGCTACAGTCGCAGCTCTCAAACACCATTTCCATCTCGGAGATCCAATCCATAATCTCAACAGGCTTTGGGCTTCCTGAAAGAATTGTTGGTTTCGCACCCAAGAAATTCTTGTACATTCGCCCGTCCTTGTAGTTTCTCCTCTTAGGGCCATCTTGAGTCCCCACTTGACTCACTTGGCGGCTGTAGTTCCCTTCCTCCGATTGCTCAGGAATCAGCTCGGGTTGCTCAGTGGGCATAGTAGGTTCGTCCCTATTTGACATCCTTCTCATTTCTTCCCTTTTCTCAACTAGCATAGCTCGAATCATGGCTTGAACTCCAGCCATGGTGACTGGCTCAGGTGCAACTTCTTCTACAACAAGTATTTGCTGAATCGCTGGGGGTTGATTCCTATTCCCATTTGCATTCCCAGCTCCACTACGGGTTCTTGCCATTTTGATCTATACACCGAATAAGGTGAATCTAGATCTTAATTTAGGATTGACGTCTTAAATCATCCTTATCACCCCGAAACGTTTATATGCTAGTTCTAATATCGTAGTTAAACGCTTAGAATCCTAAACACATAAGGTTTCCAGATCCGGTCGGCAACAAACCATAGATCCGAACAAATAACAACATATCAGGCACAAGTATTTAGCACATAAAAGCATTTTAGGCACAATTTCTAAAATAATCTAGTGCTCACACCTCACAATCATCGCTTAGCATTCTAAGTTTAAGTCTAGAAATAAATCCATATTCCTAGTTCGCTTAAACTAATGCTCTGACACCAACTATGACATCCCCATTTTCACGGCCAGAAAAGACCGATTTTGTTTATGCTTTATAAAAATCAGAGTACTTCTTTTCATAAAAATGTTGCGGAATTTGTTCCTAGAAAAGCATGATAAATACGTTATTAAAACATTTTCGAAGAAACGTATTTTATTCATTTTAAAACATTTGGGATGTCATTGTCAATACAGAAACATAAGCATAAACAGAACTTACATTTATTTACACTAGTGATCTACATCTCTTTAATCTCTCAGTGTAATGTGACTTCATATCAACACCTGTGATATAAACTGGAGTGGGTCAGGTTGGGAAACCTGCTAGGTACATAGGGTTTTCAACCCACAATAATATAATTATTATGTTCAATCATCAAACAATTAACCCAATTACCCATCCCCATTATCTTCTTTACTCTTAAGGATTAAACCTAAGATTCATCTATCCTACATTCGTTTATTCCGAAGTCCCTTACTTCCAGGGTTATAGGAATGGCACTAAATCCATAGCTGCCGATGTTCGTTCGTAAAGCACTAAATCCATAGCTACTATATTCTACTCATCGGGTACTAAATCCATAACTTCCAGTGTTTAATAGGTACTAAGTCCATAGCTACCAATTTCTAACAGGTACTAAATCCATAGCTACCAACGTCTAACAGGTACTAAGTCCATAGCTACCGGTGTTCGTCCCATATGCACTAAGTCTATAGCTGCCAATGTATACTAACATCATCTTCTATCTCTCATCATTCATCTACCCATCTCATACCCAACATATTCGTATATATAAAATACGTATATAGTTTAAATCCTTTAAAACATGTATAAAACGTTCATCCAACATAGACAACAAGTATTCAGATAATATGCACACATAGCACGTAGTTTATATAAAATACTTCATATCTATGTGTAAGATGAAAGTGATGGGTTTTTTGTAAAACAAATAAACTAGAAAACAATTCCTAAGTTCACATGCAACCTACTTTGGATCTATGTTTTATCTATTGAACATACAACTTTGAATTGCAAAACAAGAACCCTAGAGGAGAGAGGCTATAATCGAAATTTACAAAGTAGGGTTTAGTAATTACATACCTTTCAATTGTTATAGTAAACAATTGATAATTCCCTTGATCTTTATCTTGATCTTCTTGGAAGCTTAGCACCACAAGTGTAATGCCTCTAATGGAATCACACTTAAACTAGCAAGAAGGAAAGTAGAGGGGAGAGGGGAGAGGGAGTATGCAAAATTTTGGCCCTTAGGGTTTCTTCAAAAGAAAAGAGTGACCAAAACATGAACCAGGAGGCTCTTTATATAGCTGAGGGATCTAGGGTTTAGGGGAAACCCTAGTTATCCTTTGCTTAGGGCCTAAGCAAACCCAAGGGTCTTATCCAAGCCCCTATGGACGAAATTATTAGGGTTTCCCCTAAAGATTTCGTCCACCCTTATCCAAGGGGGTTCTAGAGCCTTCCACTCAACTATTAGATAATTGCAAACTAGTCCCTGCACCTTATAATCAATTCTTTTAACCTCAAAATTAATTCTAATTAATTTATGGGTAACAATTAATTAAACAAAATGATTTATTATTAATATATTAATCTTTTAACATATTAATAAATTCATTTATATTAATTTATTAATCTTATAATAAATTAATATCTCTCCTGTCATAATTTCCTTGGCTGGTTGCTAGGTTTGAGGGCAACCCAAAAGGACTGTGCTGCTATCAATTCAAGTACATACCAATTATAGTTATGGGCTTAGATACCTAATCCAACAGAAAGGGACTATGCACTCACCTGAAAGGTGATGACTCAGCACTCGGACAGCGCTTCGATACTCTCAAAACGATTTTCTTCGATAAAACCTAGTAGCAATACCACTAGGGTTTAGTCTAACGATAACCGCGACAAATTAATTAGTCTGATTATTATTATTATTATATAAGCGTTAATAACACTCAATATAACTCATAATAATAGCCCAAATAATTATTTTAAGGACCTAATAACATTCCTATAATTATTTGAAAGCTATATTAAAAATTGCGTAAGCGTAGGACACTTACAGCGAATTTTATCGAAAACCGAAACTTAATTGGAGCAGCGTTTCGAAACCGAAAGGCTCTTTTTCTCGGGACTCCGGGAGCCTCGAGGCTTCCCTCGGGAGCTAAGGGGTTTAACTAGGGCTTAGGGGGGTTTAGATGAGCTAGAGAGAGAAACTAGTGAGAGAAAGATATGAGAAATGTGTGTGAAATCCGGAGCACTTCGCACCTCTATTTATAGTGCCAGGCTTCGGTCATTACGCTGGGCGTAGGGAGGCTACGCGGGGCGTAGTCCTCGGATAAGAATGCTAGCTTCGCACCAGCTGGCTCGCACCCCTTCTTGGACCCGGACAAGATCAAGTACGCTAGGCGTACCCAGCTTCGAACGCGGGGCGTAAGCGAGACTTCGTGGCGATCATCGGATGCGAGGCGTGATCAGCAAGCAACGGTCAGGATTTTGCCACGTCATCAATAGAGCAACAGGCTTCGCAAATTTGACTACAAACTTTAAAAATTCGTAACTTTCGCATACGAGCTCCGTTTTCGATTTTCTTTGTATCCACGTGAAGGCGGGAACGTACTCTACAACTTTCGTTTAGACTCCGTCGGCTAATTTTGGCTCTATTTTAAATTTTATATTATTAACGGGTCGGGACAGGATTGGTCTGTTAAATCCTCATAACTTCTTCATCCGACATCCGTTTTCTCCCATCTTTTTCTCATTACGCTACTCTTAACGAGATCTTCAATTCTCGTTCAGGTCGTGTCGGCTAAAAACCGCTCGATCTAATATTCGAATTTCGGGCTGTACACTACTAGCTCGAAACTTCGAAAAATCATAACTTCTTCATACGAAGTCATATTTGGGTGATCTTTTTATCGATGTTCTTAGTTTGACATATTCTATGACTTTCGTTTAGATCACTAAGGCTAAATCTCGCTCTATCGCAAATTCACTATTTATGCTTCCCGGTGTCGTGTCGGTTTCGTCACGAAACTTCGACGGGTCATAACTTCTTCGTTATAACTCGGATTTCGGCGTTCTTTATATGTACGGAAACCTTGTGACATATTCTAAAACTTGGTTAAGATTATTTATTATAAATAATCGTTTGTCGAAAAGTCGTTTTCGACCCCTATTGCCTCCAATTTGACTAGCCCGGATTTGCGGGCGTTACATATTTCATCCAAAGGGGGCTTCTAGAAGGATCTACTAGGTTTCTTAAGGCCTAAGCAAAGAATTAGAGTTCCAGTCAGAAACCCTAGCAACTCAGTTATATAAGGAACCCCTAGGATGGTTAAAATCGGCCACAACATCCTAAGAGGAAACCCTAGCCGATTTTTGATCCTTCCCACCTCTCACATATTCTTCCAATTGCTACTTTGTGTTTGTGACTCACTAGAGGTGAAACAATTGAGGCACTAAGCTCTTGAAGGTCAAGATCTACAAGCTACAAGGAAAATGTATTCTTCTAAATTTCTTTTATCATATAAATATCGAAAATTTTATGCTAGTTAGGTTTCATGCTTTGGATGATTTGACATGCATGTATAACTTGAGAAAAACTTAAAGCGTTAGGGTTGCATGTACACCATAGGAATGACGTAGTGCTCAAAACACATCAATAAGGTGGTGAGGGGACTTATGGTCCTATAAATAGGGTGAAAACCGAAAAAATTACGGTTTTCATGCACAACTTCAACTCGTCGAGTTGGGATCCTCCAACTCGTTAAGTAGGTTCCATAATCCATGCGACCTTATTAGTTTCTACACGACGAGTTGGGGCCTCCAACTCGTCGAGTAGGTCTTATGTGATGTACAAAAATTCTTAAAATTCATACCAGGAAGTTGGGATGTTACAATTCTCCCACACTTGAACTAGACTTCGTCTTCGAAGTCTGCTGCGGTGAAAAACTCTGGATAATGTTCCCGCATCTCAGCCTCCGGCTCCCAAGTCCACTCGAATCCCCTCCAATGCTCCAATTGTACCTTTACCAAAGGTACCTCCTTTTTACGCACAACCTTCACCTTTTTATCTAGAACGGCCATTGGCCTCTCCACGTAATTCAGGCGCTCATCGACTTGAATATCATCCAATGGAACCACTGTATCCTCATCCAATATGCACTTTTGCAATTGTAAAACGTGAAAAGTGTTGTGAATCTGACCGAGCTCCTTTGGGAGACCCAGTCTATACGTCACCTTGCCAACCGTGGTAATAATCCAAAAGGGTCCAATGTATCGGGGACCCAACTTCCCCCTCTTCCTGAAGCGAATCACACCCTTCCAGGGTTAGAACTTCAGTAGTACCATGTCACCCACTTGAAAATCCAATTCAGATCGGCGTCGGTCAGCGTAATTCTTCTGTCGACTTTGAGCAGTCTGCAACCACTGCCTAATTTGGTGAATCATCTCTCTACTCTGCAGAACCACCTTAGTCCGACCCATCGCCCTATTACCAACCTCAACCCAACAGACTAGGGTACAACATCTCCGTCCATACAACAGCTCAAAACGCGGAGCACCAATGCTGGAATGAAAGCTGTTGTTGTAAGAGAATTCCGTAAGAGGTAGGTATGAGTCCCAACTCCCACCAAAGTCAATAACGCAGGCCCGCAACATATCCTCAAGAGTCTGTATGGTCTGCTCACTCTGGCCGTCTGTCTACGGATGATAAGATATACTGAAATGCAGCCGCGTGCCTAGTTCCTCGTGGAACTTCTGCCAGAAATGGGAGGTGAACTGAACATCATGGTCTGAAATGATAGAGATCGGAACCCCATGGTGAGCAACGATCTCGCGAATATACACATCGGCCAGTTTCTCGGCCGATGAGCTCTCCCGAATGGGCAGAAAATGGGTACTCTTGGTCAATCGATCCACGATGACCCAAACAACGTCGAAACCCTTTGTCGTTCTCGGGAATTTGGTGATGAAGTCCATCGTGATCTGTTCCCAATTCCACATGGGAACCTCTAGAGGCTGCAATTTTCCATGTGGCCTTTGATGCTCGTCCTTGACCAACCTGCAGGTCAAGCACCTATTAATGTACCAGGCGATCTCACTCTTCATGCACGACCACCAGTAACTCATTCTCAGATCTCGGTAAATCTTGGTGTCCCTCGGGTGAATAGAGAAACGAAGCTTATGAGCCTCCTCCAGTACAATTTGTATGACCCCACCAGACATCGGAACCCATACCCGAACACAACGGGTTAAAAATCCCCGACTATCCTACACGAATCTGGTGATCTCGCCCTTAATCCTCTCCAGCTTCCAGTTCTCTTGTCAAACACCTCCCTCCTGAGCATCCCTGATCAAGCTCACAAGTGGAGAATCCATTGATATCCTCATACATGCTGCTGGAACAGAAGATCCAGCCGACTTGCAGCTCAGGGCGTCCGCCATCACATTCACTTTACCCAGATGGTAAAGGATCTCGCAGTCATAATACTTGACTATGTCCAGCCACATGTGCTGCCTCATGTTCAGGTTTGGCTGATCCATGACATGTGTCAAACTCTTATGGTCTGTGTATATGGTACAACGGACCCCGTAGAGATAATGTCTCCAAATCTTGAGTGCGAATACCACCGCTCCTAACTCCAGATAATGTGTGGGATATCTCGTCTCATGAGGACTGCTCCTAATCTGGTGACCAGTGCATCACAGAACACCACGAAATCCTCAACTCCCTCAGGGAGTGTCAAAACTAGCACCTCGCAGAGTCGTTGTCGCAGAGTCTCAAATGCAGTTTGCTGCTTAGGGCCCCATCAAAAATCCACCTCCTTCCTCGTCGGACGAGTGAGGGGTATTGTAATCTTGGAGAAATCCTGTATGAATCTCTGATAGTACCCTGCCAATCCCAAGAAGCTCCTGATATCCGAGGGAGATTTCGAAACCTCCCACTGCATAACCGCCTCGATCTTGGCCGGATCGACCAAAATCCCTTACTGGTTAACGAGATGTCTAAGGAACTGAACCTCTCGCAACCAAAACTCACATTTCGAGAACTTGACATACATCCGTTCTCACCTCTAGACTCCCAATAGCTCACAGAGATTCCCCTCATGCTGCTCTCTGGTCTTGGAATATACCAAGTGTCACACCCCAAAACCTATTGAACGACGAAAACGTTCTGGGGTGGAGGACGTCATGTGCAGTATCACAACAATGCAAAGTAGTAAACAAGCAACAACATCATCCATTGCATTAATAATATAATTTCATACAAGTGTTTTCTATCAAGTTATATAGACACCAAAAACAATATACATCAAAAATATAAGATGAGTCTTGAACGAACTCCATCTTCACAAAACCTGGCTCCGGTACATGTCTACTGGTGAACTGAGAATACAAGTTATTTTGAAAGAGTTTATCAGCTTTAAGGCTGGTGAGATCATAAGTATATTAGTGTATGTTTGTATGAAAGCATTTGTAAGATGTTTTGTAAATGTACTGTGCATGTTTGTAAAAGTTTTGAATTTGTTTGAACACTCCTAGAAAACCCTATGTTTCCTACTAAAAGTAGCCTTCTACCAAGGCATCTAGTATCTATGTGTGTCTCTTGTAAGAGTGTGTATTTTCCCAAATTTGACTATCATTAACCAAAAATATAGTTTCTAAATTATCGTGCATCGTGTGAATGTTCACGAAGTGAATGTAATGGGAATAATATTATAGTACTGTAGTGTTGTATTAAGTAACTACTACTGTACTAACTACCTTAAGCCAATTGTTATTTAAGGTACCATGTGATCGGCTTGTATCTTGCTACCGACTCAATAGTAAAACGACGATGTAACACGCCGTAAGAAATGACGTTTGGCACCCGTAGACTTGCAAGTCCCACTATAGCGAGCAACAAGGTGTAGGATAGTCAATCCAGTATAGATCTATACACAAACTCATATGCTCCCCAATTAAGGAGATTTTGATACAAAAACAGTCATGGCAGGTAGTGCCATGCCCCGTTTAATGGCTCACATAAATGTATAAATGTATATGTAATGGATTTATGTGCTAGCTGTATTGTGTGTTCTTTCTCTGTCTAGCCTGTATGTTTGTTTCTCATCATAGTGTCTATTGTTTGTTTCTCATCATAGTGTCTATTGTTTGTTTCTCATCATAGTATTATGTTTGTTTCTCATCACTCTGTATCTATTGACTCATGTATGAACTGACTCATTGTATGTTTCATTGTTCTAGTATTAGTATTAGTGTCTTCCTAAACTACTCCTATAGTAGCTTACTAGCCATGTATGAACATGTTTGTATACCTTTGCTACCCAGAGGTATGGATCTGAATGAAAGAGCTTTTATGACTATATATGTATACAGGATATACAATTAATATTTAAAATACCTTCGGACGGATAGTCGATGCCCTAAAGCCACATCCAAACAAGGAAAAGGAATTAAAGCGAGCTAGCCTTCCTAAGTCCTTTAAACATTACTTATATAACTATACATATATAGGCAGGCATTTGACAATATATAAGTATAAAACAGTTTAAGTAAAAGTATTTGACAAGTAAAAGAGTTTATAAAACAGTTTGAGGTAAAACAGTTCGGTAAACAGTTTGAAAAGTAAGAAAACCACTTGTTTGGTAGTTATTAATCACATGTGATTGATATAATAACTATAATTGTTCAAGTTGTATTCCCCCCGCCCATAAAAGCAGTTAAAAACATTTAAAAGATCAATTTAAGGGGTATAAATTCACCTGTAGTGAGTGGTATGGATGAACTGAAGAAATAGGATTGCTAGGTGCCAAGTGAAGACTTGTACACACATAATGGTCCTAGTTAACATATAAATACACATATATGTATCCAATTAGTCTTTAAACAACTAACTAACAAGGTTAACACATCCTAAGACAAGTTAAACACCTTATATAAGTGTTATAAGTCCCAAGGAGTGCATCTAAGTGTTGTAGGACAAAGCTATTGGGTTTAGGGTTCAAAAGAACCCCTTTCTTGAGTTTACGGTTTTGTGACCATAACTCCATGAGTTTATGGTCGTAAACCCATGAGTTTACGGCCATAAACTCACACCCCTTTGACCATTTGATGATTTGAGGGTTTCCAAGTCTTTAGAAGTGTTTCCCTTTGAAGTATAAGCCTATGGAAGAAGTTAGGGCACCATTTCCCTCCTTTGAGGAGTTTACGGCCCTAAGACCATTTCCCTTTGGGTTTACGGTCATAAACCCTCATGGAATATGGTATTTTGATGTTTTCAAGTCCTTAACATATCAATGAAGGGATCCATGATAGTTACTAAGGTATAGGAAGGGACTAGGGTCACTTTGGCCCCTAAAGAGGGGTTTATGGTCCAAGAACACCTTGGACCGTAAACACATTGATCTTGGTGTTTCTTGGTGTTTTTATTGATGTAATGAAGTGTAACAAGCTGAAACATACTCTAGGATAGAAGTACTTACAATCTAGAAGCTTGAATTGAGCCAAAAGTCCAAGAACACTAGTGTGTGTTCTTGGTGTTCCTGGTGACACTTGAAGATTCACCCTTTTGGAAAGATCTAACGGATAGATGTGTGTAAAATCACTAGATTAAGTGATATACTAACTTAAAAGGGCTAGAAACACTTACTAGATTGAAGATCTTGAAGAAAACTTGGATGATACTTGAGAGAGTTTTGGATTTGTTCTTGAAAGTTTGGAAAAATGATACAAATGACTAAGTGTCACTTATATACTCCCTTCCTTGGGTTTTACGACTATAAACACCATTGTTTAGGCCATAAACTCATATATTTTGATGTGTCAGGACATTATTGTTTCACAATAAACCCTAGTGCATCCTCTCTCCTGATATCTCCTAAACTGTTAATCCTAAAATACTCAAACTTATTCTAAAAAGTTTGAAAATTAACAGTAACTGTTCTGACTTCTATTGAATGGAAAAGTTGTACAGAATAGAAATTTCGGGTTGTCACACCAAGATATCATCTATGAACATGATGACTGAGCGATCGAGCATCGACCTGCATACCCGATTCATCTGATGAATGAATACTGTCAGCGCGTTGGTGAGCCTAAACGACATCACTATAAACTCGTAATGTCTGTAACGAGTCCGGAACACGGTCTTCTCCACGTCCTCTTCCCTCACCCTAACCTGATGGTACCCATACCTCAAGTCTATCTTGGAGAACCAATATGATCCCTATAGCTGATCAAAGAGACCATCAATATGGGGATGTGGATAAGGTTCTTCACTGTCAATTTGTTCAACTCCCGGTAATCGATGCACATCCGGTGTGAACCATCCTTCTTCTTGATGAAGAGAATCGACACTCCCCACGTAGAACTGCTCGGATGAATGAAATGCTTGCCTAATAGCTCATGTAGCTGAGACGATAGCTCCTGCATCTCAGGCAGTGCCAATCGGTACGACGCCTTGGCGATAGGGGCCGCACCTGGCACAAGATCGATCTTGAACTCGACCTGCCTCTCCAGAGGCATTCCGGGTAACTCCTCCGGAAACACATCAACGAATTCCCTAATAACTGGAACCTCTGAAACCAAGACCTGATCCACAACCCACGTATCCACCACATATGCCAAATAACCCGCACACTTGTGCTGAATGTACTGGTGAGCCCTGGCGGCTGAGCAAAACCCTGAACCCAACCTGGTGCCCTCACCATAGATAACCAGCTCTCCGCCACTTGGGGTTCGAACTACCACATGCTGACACTCGTAGTCGATCATGGCACCAAAGCGACTTAGCCAGTCCATACCCACTATCTCACAAGCTTCCCCATGAGAATCAGATTCAAGTCAATTGGAAAGGAAACCCTGAAGATCTCTAGTTCGCAACCGTGATAGAATGAAGCACATAAATCTCGTGTTCGTTGGCGATGGAGACTCGCAACAGACACTCTAGCTCTCCTAAAGGCAAATCGACATCCCTACTAAAAAATCAAGAGACAAATAACCCAATCGCCCCCCCCCCCCCCCCCCCGAGTCAAACAATACCAGAGCAGGCAAGGAATTCACTAAGAATGTACCTAACATAGGTACACCATATATGAGCAAAAAATAAACATATTCAATAAGATAAGGGATAGAAACATATCGGCCAACACATATGGTGCTGTCCTTGCCTCCTCGGCTGTGAGATGGAATGCAGGTCCCCGAGCCCTCGGGGGCTCTGCTTTACCCTGACTCCTGTCATTGATCCTCAATGTAGCTGGCGCAGGAGCCTGCACTGGCTTGGCGGTGAGCAACAGACAGTTGGCCTTCATGTGGCTAACCTGATCACAATTGTAACAGATCCTCACACTCGGAACCGGGCCAGACTGATGACAGTCTCTCGCATAATTCCCCTCCTTGCCAAATTTGTGCACCGAGTACTAGATCGAAAAACCCCAGAATGAGCCTTCCCGCACTTCCCACAAGTGTGGTCGCGCTGACCTTCATAACTTGAATTAGCGGTCTTGGACCGCTTCGGCGCCGAGGCCTACCTTTTCTTTCTCAATAGTAACTCAATCTCAAGCTCACGCTACCTAGCGGCCTCCTATAACTCTAGTAATGTATCACATCGTTGGGTAGCAACAAACCGTCTGATGTCAGTGTTGAGCATGCTCAGATAACGTGTCATCTGTGCCTACTCGGAAGCAAACTCCGAGCAAAATTATCTCCCTCTCAGTAAACATACGGGTGATCTCCGTCACCGACTCCAATCCATGTCTCAACTCGAAAAACTCTTGTGCCAGCTGCTCTCGCTCAACCCGCAGAATGTAGCGAGTGCGAAACATCTCCCTGAACTGATCCCAAGTAACCGCAACTCTCTGCTCATCAGAATACAACCCCGTCATCAATCTACACCAGTCCTTTGCTCCGGACCTTAGCAGGTTCAAAGCACACCTGACCTTCTGGTCAGTAGGACATGAGCATTTGAAAAAGCATTCCTCAATGTCAGATAGCCACCTCATGGCTATGACCGGGTCCAGAATCCCATCAAAATTCAGGAGCTTTGTGTTATCGAAGTCTCGGTACTGAAAGGCTCGACCTGTTCCCGTACCTGCAACTGCTACGACTGCGGAGGCTGCAGCGTCAGCTGTCTCAGCTATGGTTGCATAGCGCTCATCGAAGTACTCGACCATGGCAGTCGTCATAGACCCAAACATCTCCGACAACTATGCACACAATAGTGCATCAACCTCATCCTGTATGATCTCCCGAATCCTAGCATCCAACTCCTCTGGTCTCATCTGACCAGTGCTCCTTATCACAACTGCTGGCCCGCCCTGACTGTTAGCTCCTGATCCTGATCTGGATCCGGTCTCAAATCGCCTTGTAGTCACCATTCTGAAAATACGTCGAAAAGATATTAGATACTCCATATAATAACAGGGAACTAACTCCCAAATAAACCCTAGGGGTTGTGACTTCCTTGCTATGTGTATGGGTCCTGTGCTTTCAGTAGTACGGGCCCATACTATCTTCCACACCTACCAATATTTGTCTCAAGGATCATCACGACACCCTAACAATGTACATAAGCATAGGCAAGCGCTCAACCCTCACTCCTAGAGGAAGGCTAAACGTTTCACAACTGGCTAACTGACCCCGCACAACTCATCCATCAAACTTCCACCAACCCTGCAACACTCGTGTATACTAGCTATACATAATGTTGGACCCAATAGATATTCGAATATCTGATCCCACCCATTCATCAAAAAAGAACAGGAAATAAGGCCAAACCGAACATTCTCAGGCTATAAGGTCATAGTTATGTACAACTATGATGCATACACTAAGCAACTAAAATAATGATGTCAATTTCATATAAGAAACCCCTAGGCTATTAGGCATCATATAATCAAGAAATTCTATCATGCATTCTATAAGATCCCTAGCCTATCACTCGCATGTCGTTCTAACATATCACAATATCAAATAACTGTATGGTATTTTGGGGTCTACTTACTGGCTTCGGCTGATCGTACACTCTGCATCCTCCTTTAGTATTGTGAAAACCATTTGAAAATCATTTCCTTAGTTTGAGACTGGATTCATACGAGTGTTCCTCCAATTTGCTCAAACCACGACTTTGATACCAACTTGTAACATCCATAAAATTCACAAAAATTTTAACTTTTTCAAGCATCCAAAAGCCATTATTTATTACAAAATGTTTTCAAAATTGTTTCATATCAGAGAATCCCATAAATCAATATCATAAAATGTGAGGAGGTGCACGATAACGCCTTCGCCTTCCCGCGATCATCCAAAGTACCCAAATCAAAATCCAAAACTGTAAGCCCGAAGCCTAGTGAGTTCCCACAAAATACTGATACATAACAAACAACACACATAATTACAACATGTAATGGGCCCACAGCTTTACAGACTGGATTACCCTCGAGCCCACATTATGAGTCTGGCCTACCTTATAGGCCCATAACTCACATCTTTCTTGCTCCCAAGCCCACAATATAAGTATGGCCTGCTCTCGAGCCCACGACTTATGATTGGCTTGCCCCTTCAGTCCTAAGACTGGAATATAAATGATTAGCCCTCAGTGTGAGTCTGGCATGCTCCCCTTGCCCTCAACTTGCATCTGGAATGCTTAAGAGTCCTTAGTATGAGTCTGGCATGCTCTCCCTGGCCCTCAGCTCATATCTGGCATACTCTAGGGTTTGTTGGTTACCGCACAGAGCAGTACAACCTCAACTCCACCCACACAACATGTCGACATGTAATAACTAAATACACATACATATAATCAGAGAGTATCACATGTAGTCCTTCAAATATACCAGATATCATGCATATGTAACTCACACTCAGCACATCATCAACTATCAGGATATCAATCCAATAGGCCGGCCTTGGTGCCTTCGACCCCTAAGTATAGTGAGGAAACCTCACAAGTAGTGCTGAACCGATAAAAATCGAATCTCAACTCACAAATCCGAACTCAACTGCTTGTAACCACCATATGACTAATTCCATTATAATCCTAAATTACCAAAATACCCTCAGGAAGTCAAACTTGGTCAACCATGGTCAAAGTCAAAGTCAACTGTCAAGGTCAATAGTCCATGTTGACCCAACTCATCGAGTGCATATACTGACTCGTCGAGTTCCTTCGTATCTCAGAAGATCGTGAAAAGCTCGAAATAACTCACCGAGTTGCCAAAGCAACTCGTCGAGTTCTTTAGTGTCCAGAACACCAGTGAAAAACTCAACCAATGCGTTGAGTCATCTTATTAACTTGTCGAGTTCACTCATTGTCCAAGAAGCAGGAAACCCTATCCAACTCGTCGAGTTGGCTAAGCAACTCGTCGAGTTTTCATGTAGTAACTTATTTAGCCCTTTCTAGTCGAATCCAAGGACCCAAACTACAGATCTAGCCCCTTATGAATGAGATACCACACAAAGTTACTAAATTTACATGCATGCAAGGCATCAATGGGATTAAATCACTCATATGAAGCTTATTATGGGTTTTAGAGCATGAAGGAGGGCCAAGACTTAACAAAATTGGCAAATTTAAGTCCAAGGAGACCCTAAGATGCTCAGATCTGAAGTCCTAACTTCAAAGCATGCTCAAACCAAGAATGACTCAAGAATAAGCTAGAAATGACCATGAACTCTCTAATGGAGAGATCTAACAAAGGAGTGATCAATATGGCGAATTTTTACCTCCAAATGGTTGCAAAAATCGTGAAGCTCCCGGATCTAAGGCCTTCTATGCAATCCAACTTGTTCAAACTTCTAGTTTCCTCCAAAAGAACACAAGATTTACTCTCCAAAGCTCACACACACTCAAGAAAGTAATAAAGCATAACTAGGGTTTCTATCTAGACAATAAGGTGGTAAGGGAGGCTGGTGAGGGGGCTTAAGGTACTTTAAATAGGGTGCAAACCCTAAAAATTAGGGTTTTCATGCACAACCTCAACTCGTCGATTTGGGATCCTCCAACTCGTCGAGTAGGTTCCATAATCCACGCGGCCTTATTAGTTTCTACACGACGAGTTGGGAACTCTAACTCATCGAGTAGATCTTATGTGATGTACAAAGATTCTTAAAATTCATACTTGGGAGTCGGGATGTTACAAGGTTTATTGGTCATCTGGTTCGGAAACTGATGATGGCGATGCTGAGCCAAAATATTGCTACATGACAACAAATGATCCACCTGCTTGAAGCATCATTCAACAGGTAAATTCTATGATTAGTGATAATAAATTTGATTTATCTATTTGTGAACCTTATCTAACTCAAATTCAATCAGATATGACAGATATCCATAAAGCGTATGAGTCTACCATAGAAGTTATTGAGAAGTTGGATAGTGTAACATCCCGAACTATCAAGAGTAGAGTAGAAGGGCTAAAAGAGTAAATTGGGAAAGAGTGACTCGGCGAGTCCATGGGTGGACTCGGCGAGTAGAGTCACGACTGGGTCGCGTGTTAAGTAGCCGACTCGGTGAGTAGGCGTTGAGTGGAGAAAACCCTAATTCTCGGGGTTGAGCCCTATATAAAGAACATGACAGCCCTCTCTCAGCCTCTTTATTTCCCCTTGAGTCCCAGAAACCCTAAAATCGTGGAGAAGCACCATTGTTGAGCAAATTGGATCTTGGAGAGGTGATTGTGGAAGAGATTCTAGAGAAGGAGAGGCTTAGAGCAAGGGGCTTTGCTTGGATTCAAATTTCATTGCAGTTGGGACGTTCTTTGGAGGTAATATCTCGTTCTTGGGCTGTTGTCATGTTGTTTCTTCATTTTGGGGTTTGTGGGGAGCTTGTCTTTGGATGTAATTGGAGTCTAGAGGATAGATCTGAGGTTGCTACCTCAGATCTGGAATGGAGAAGGATAAGAGAGCATGAAAGTCCCTGTGTTGGAGTGTTTAGTGGAGCCATCATGTCACAAACCCTAGCCCAATGTGCAAATGGCCTAGATATCTTTGGATTCACGTAAAGTTTGCCACTTTATGTGATGGATGAGTTGTAGGAGGCTAGATCTATGTTTTGGAGCAATTGCATGGCTTGGAGTGCTTCTGTATGGATTCAGACCGGTGGTACTCGGCGAGTCACATGAGTGGACTCGACGAGTTGCTTGAAGATGGCCTGGAACTCGGCGAGTTGTATGAACAACTCGGCGAGTAGGATGAAGATTGCCTGGAACTCGGCGAGTTGTATGAACAACTCGGCGAGTAGGTTGAAGATAGCCTTAGACTCGGCGAGTCTGTTCTTGGGCTCGGCGAGTCTTGTCGAAGAGTCCCAATATTTTCTGGTCGAGTCAAGAATCGGTGAGTCAAGGGATGACTCGGTGAGTTGTGTGCGAGTGGACTCATAGTTGTTGAACTCGACGAGTCTCGGGGTGACTCGGCGAGTTAGGTCGCGGATTGAGGGAAGTTCTGAGTATGGGGACTCGGCGAGTAGAGTCAGTCAGGGGTTGACTTTGACCTTGTCTTTGACCAAGGGTTGACCAGTGGTTTTCGGGGGCATTTTGGTAATTGTTGATTGTTGTTTTGAGTTCAGTGCATTGGCGGTTGTCCAGTGGTGGAGGTCGTATCAGTGATCGGAGCAGTTCAGGTTATCTGTTCAGTCGGCAGTTTCGAGGTGAGTTATCCTCACTATATCAACAGGGTCTAAGGCACCAAGGCCGGCCCTTATCGGATTGAGATCTGGGTAGTTGTTATTATGATGATTGCTATGTTATGTTTGCATCCCGAGAGCTAGGATGGTATATAGAGACCTGTTTGAGAACGGTACCCTGAGAGATAGGGAGATGCTATGCTAGTGACCTGTTAGGTCGGTATCCTGGTTAGGATGATGATATGCTATGTGATCTGTTTGATCTGCTTGTTGACTGTGAGTTGCTATATGATTGTATGTATATGTGCACATGGTTGTTTGGAATGGAGTTGGGTTGAGGCGGGTCCTGCTGTGTGCTGTAGGCCAAGATACCCAGGGCGGACTGGTTGTACCGAAGGCCCAGCGAGAGGTCCAGATAGGCTGTAGGCCCGAAAGGGCAGACCAGACGTGCCGAAGGCTCGGAGAGTGGACCAGATAGACTGAAGGCCCGGTGCGGGCGGACCAGTCATACTGTAGACTCAGAGAGTGGAACAGGTGGATTGAAGGCTCGGGAGCGGGCGGACCAATCACACTGCAGACTCGATGTATGTGGATAGACTCAGAGGGTGGACCAGGTGGACTGTAGGCCGGTGCGGCGGACCAGTCACACAGTAGACCCGAAGTGCATGGTTGTTCTGTGATCAGATATGTTATGGCATGTTATGCGTGTATGGTAATTGTGGTTGGTATTTTGGGGATATCTCACTAAGCTTTCGGGCTTACAGTTGTGGTTTCATGTTTTTCAGGTTCTTCAAGAGACTGTGGCAAGGCGAAGGCGTGATCGTACCGCTCCTCATGATTTCGTAGTATTGTGATTCTGGGAACACGTTAAATGTTTTGTATTGAAAACCTTTTTGTAAAGATTTAATGGAATCGAGATGTTTTTGAAAAATTTAAAATTGGTTGTACTTTTCGGTTGTTACAGATAGTGAGTTGACTAGACTTAGATTACGTTTTGAAGACCACAAGCTTAAGATCGAATCATTAGAAAGAGAACTTGCAATGGCTTAGGATGATTGTATTATTTTGAATGACAAATGTGAAATCTTAAATAGTGAAATAAATATCCTAGTTACTGAGAATAAACGTCTCAATGCAAAAATTGATGCCTTGCATAATTCGATCGATATTCTTGAAGCTAATGAAAGAATGACACATAATTTTCGTCATCCATGGTCCAAAGCACCTGGTCTTGGAAGCGAGTTTCCGAAGCCAGTAGTTCGTCTCTGAAGAAACTTCAAAACTTAATGTTTATGGGAGATATTCTGAAACACACTTATTCGAATACCCCTGTATCACCACTTTCGTCCCTTCGTGAGACCTCAGAAAAATATCAGTCATTGATCCCTGAGTTCAAACCGATCCCTATTACGTGTGCTGATTCCATGCAATTTCCGTCTCTGATATCCCCAGAGCTGAATCAGTCTTCAAAACCCTTAAATAACACAAGCAATACTGGAGTTTGTGTTCAAAACTTTGGTCCTCCGAACAATTGTGTTATTGAAAAAATCATTCCTGAGACAAACGGGCATGACTCAGAACAATTCAATTCCATTTGGGCGTCCTTGGATAATGATGTAGAACTTAAGAGTGATAACAACACCTCGTCTGATTCCTATGTCTCCAACTCTAATGTGGTTTCAAAATTGACTCTAGTGCCAATTAAACCTCTTTTCAACAATCCATCAGCTGGACAAACTTCCAAATCATCATCTGACACGCAGAAGAAACCTTGGATGAACAAGAAAGACATTGTTCAAACAAAGACCGAAGCTAAGAAAGCTCTTGAAAAAGAAACTTGGTCTAGGAAATGCGCTAGGCTCCTTGATAAATCCGAGAAGAAAACGCCTCAAACAATTAATCCAGCTACTGGGAATCACAATACTTTCATGCCTGTTAAGATTCTTAAGAGACCATATGTTTCTGTTAATTCGGACATTTGTAATACATGTGTCAATGGTGTGAAGAATGTTACTATTAAGACCTTATCTATGAAAATTAACTATCCTCGGAAAGCATCTTCTCTGTTTTTATTGCTACCTCGGATGACATGATTTTTAAACCAGAACAATTTCCAAAATCAAATGTGCCTATAAATAAAGTGAACAAAGGAAATTTTTTTTGAAATAATGATGTTCAGAAACCTTCTAAAGGTTCAAAACAAAATTTAGAATGGAAAGTTAAAAAATATGAAAACTCAATTGAAACACCTCAGAACATAATTCTTCCAGTAACATCTCAGAAAAATGTTCTTCCGAAGAAAGTAGTGCCCAAAAAAGCAATGGTTGAATATTATTTTTGGATAAATAAAAGGAATCTAACATTCTGCATCTTTCCAAAGGAATCTCAGAAAAAGCACTCTGAGATACTAGTTGTTGAAAAATCACCAACCAAGTCTAAAGCACATGCTAAAGTCCCTAAATCTAACTTGGAGCCTAAAAACTCCAAAACTCACTGATTTTATAGGCTTTTTGTGCTTCAGAACAAGATAGAATATGGTATATTGATAGTGCTTGATCCATGCATATGAATGGACATAAATATTTTCTACGTGATCTCAAACTTACTCTAAATGTTGGTTATGTTACTTATGGAAACAATTCAATCTCTCAAATTTAAGGGTTATGGAATCCTGACCAATGGTAATTTTTCTATCTCCAATGTGGCTTACGTATCTAATCTGCAACATAATCTAATCAGTTTGGATCAACTAACTAACGCAAATCAGAGGGTTGAATTCTGCAAGAAGCATAGCTACGTCATGACAAAAGAGCAAAAAGAATGTCTCATCAAATCAGATCACATCAAGAATATGTATCCTTTAGACATCAACATGATCATCATAAAGCCTCAACTATGTCTTCTATAAAAAGTCCTTCCTGACATTAGTTGGTTATGGCATCAGAGGCTTGCTCATCTCAACTTCGGATACATGAATGATCTAGTTGCTGGTGGAATGGTCTGAGGTATGCCTCTTCTGAAATTTGAAAACAATCATCTCCACATTGCGTGTGAATGTGGGAAGAAATCAAAGAAAGGACATCATGTTTTGATTGAAAAATCCATTTATGAACCACTTGAACTTCTTCATATAGATCTCTATGGACCATCTGTCGTAGAAAGCCTAGATCACAAAAAGTACATCCTTGTGATTGTAGATGACTACATAAGGTTCACGTGGGTATTCTTTTTAAGGCTAAAGTTTGGAACCACCTCGGAGCTCATAAATTTCATCAAAGGCATTGAAGTTTTGATTAGACTTCAAAATGCCACAATTGAAAAGTTTCTTATTGACAAAGGCATCAATCATAATTTCTATGCTCCCTACACTCCTCAGCAAAACGGTGTTGTTGAAAGAAGAAATCAAAATCTAGTTGAATTCGCTCATTCGATGTCAGACTTGTAAACCTTCCTCTTTTTCTTTGGCCCGAAGCCGTCTCTATAGCCTGCTTCACTCAAAATCGAAGCATCATCAACCGTTGTCTCAACATGACACCATATGAAGCAATGAATGGTTGAAAGTCGAGCATCTCATTTTTGTATTTTTTTTGGATGTAGATGTTTTATCAAAAACAATTATGATCAACTCAAAAAGTTTCAACCAAAATTAGATAAAGCTATCTTTTTGGGATACTCATCCAAATCTAAAGCTTACGGAGTTTGAATCGTAGAGCTCGTGTAATTGAAGAAATATTTGATATTACTTTTGATGATAAATTTGTTTAGAACTCAGTGCCTACTCATGTTACAACACATAGCATGGAGCCCAATTCTCAACCGCCTGGGTCTCCGAATCCTCAAATTATCTATGAAGTTGACTTCGAAAGCTTGTTCGGACAAATAGAAACAACTCTTGATTCAAAATCTCGATAATGATAGTTCTCATTTGCCACTCTCGTTTCTCAAAATGTTTTTGATCCGACCCCAACCTTTCATCCATTTGATTCCGATGCATTTCAACTTTCTAAGATTGAGGGGGAGAACAGTAATTCAACTCTTAAATAAAATGTAGATGGATTTCAAGATGCAACAGATCAATTCACTGAAACTAATCCAATTCCGAACAACAATGAAGATGATGTCTACTTCTTTGACTTTCCAAACTCTAATGATGCTGACATATCCTGTTCCAAAGTTTAGGGGGAAAATCATCCTCAAATTCAAGTTGTTCAGGGGGAGCAACATAACCCTATTCTTGACATCGGATCATCGGCCATTCAAGAACTTCCGAGATTGCATATTTTGATAAAGGATCATCATCCGAATTAAGTAATTGGAAATCTCAACGCTGGATTTCAAACTCACTCTGCTACTATCATTCAAAATGAGTGTCACTTCTTGGCATTCATGTCAACGGTTAAACCTAAATCCATCAAAGAAGCCTTAGAACATTCTGATTAGATTACAACCATGCAAGAAGAGCTAGCATAATTTGACAGAAATGAAGTGTGGACTCTTGTCCCTCCTCCTCAGGATAACTTATTGTTGGTAAGAGATAGGTCTTCTGAAACAAACTCGATGATGTTGTAGTTATAATTCGAAACAAAGAAATATTGGTAGCTAAAGTATTTACTCAGATCGAAGGACTTAACTATGACGAGACCTTTGCTCATGTTGCCCGTCTTGAAGCAATCTGAATCTTTCTTGCTTATGTTGCTCACGAAGGCTTTAAAGTTTACTAAATGGACCTCAAGAGTGCTTTTCTCAATGGTGAACATGATAGTAAAGTATATCTTCAACAGCCTCCTGGGTTTGTGAATCTTCCATATCCGAACTACTGCTACAAACTTAAGAAAGTAGTTTCTGGCCTCAAGCAAGCTCATCGGCCTAGTATGAGACTCTCACTAATTTTCAGAAGCATTCCGATTTTCAAATAAGAATTCTCGAACCTACATTATTCTGAAGAACCAACAGGAAAAATCTTATGTTTGTACAAATCTATGTCAATGATATCATTTTTAGGTCAACTGATCCCACGATGGTTGCTGACTTTGCAAAACTGATGGTTAGTCGATTCCAAATGAGTATGAATCGTGAAGTAAGCTTCTTCTTTGGACTGCAAGTCAAACAGACCAACAGGAGAATCTTTATTCATCAAGAGAAATACATCTCTAAACTTCTAAAGAAATATTCCAAGGACACTTGTGCCTCTGCAAAGGTTCCAATGGGTTTCAGACACAAGATTTTTTTGGAGCCATCTGGTGTTGCTATAGATGAGAAGAAGTAAAGGAGAATGATTGGATCGCTACTCTACCTCACTAAAAGTCGTCCCGACATCATGTTCTCAACATGTATGTGTGCTAGAATCTAGTTTAATCCTAATATGTCTCCCCTTTTGGATGTCAAGCAAATCTTCTGATACCTCAAAGGAACAAAGAACCTTGGAATTTTGTATCATGCTAATGGAAGTTTCATTCTTCAAGCCTATTCCGAGTCAAACTGTAGAGGACTTCAACTTGATAGAAAAAGTACATCTGGTGGACTCAATTTTTGGGTGGAAGAGTGGTTAGTTGGTAATCCAAGAAACAAAATTGCATTGCTCTTTCGACGGTCGAAGCAGAATACATCGCTACTGCAACCTGCACCTCACAAGTTCTATGGATGAAATCTCAGCTTCTAGACTATGGTTAATGATTTCAAAAAATTCCTATGTATTGCGAATCTCAAAGTGAAATTTAGATCTCTCACAATCCAATTCGACACTCCATGACCAAGCATATTCACATTCGATACCATTTTATTAAATATCATGCTCTAAAAGGTAACGCTGAGTTCATTTTTGTTCCATTTGACGATGAAATTTCTGATATCTTTACTAAGGCATTGGATGAAACCAAATTTAATGGGTTTCTGAACAAAGTGAGAATTATGATGCTTAATCCTCAACTCTTTCAAGAAGTTTGTACTCTCTAATGGAAACATTAGAAAGTCAAAGAATTTCGATTTAATTTTTTTCTAAAAATTATTTCTTCTTGAAAGGTAAAGGATCATTATATGTCTTTTGTCTAACCTTTTCTTCTAGTCTTAAGATTTTTAGAATTCTACCTTACTTGAAGATCCGTCTGATATAACCACATTGGATACCTTGAATATTTTGCCTCATAACATTTTCAATGAAGTACGCGTCGTAATTCAAATCCGACATGGGAATGTGATTTCATCACTTATCCCTTTCCGAGTTCTATTCCTTTAGTTCTAGGAATTTCAAATATCTTGTTCAAAAACTTTCCTCTAAGATCTTCGTGCAATTGCTACCTCTAATATTTGTTTAGAGATTGTGTCATATCCAAATCTATATCATGTACCAATGATGAGTTTCATTTCTTTCTGAAGCATCTTATGACATTTCTCAACAATAAATGAATTTTAAGGTTATCATTTAAGTTCTGATTCTAAAACTTTTTCTCGTGATTATATTAGTGGTAATTTCTTTTATGATTATCTTCTTAACTCACAATAAACATGATTTTGGCACATGCTTCAATAAAAGTATCGAGTGTTCTGAACTGAATCGATGGTTTTCCAAAATTAAACAAACAAACATCTTATCATTTTAATATTAACTATCACATAGGAAGCCTTTTTGACTATGCATTAAATGCAACCCGTTTCAGATCTCGGGTGTCATCATTCAATTATTCGACCCGCCCTGGAAATTCCAACATATATAACGATTTTGAATCCTAAATATTCCCACTTTTCAATTTGGCTATCATCTTCTTAGAGCTTTTTCTTCCTTACTCTATTCATTAAGCTTTTTCTCACTCTCTGCAATGGCCTCCTAGTCATCTGTTATGGCTCCTGAATCATCAAAACCTGTAACAAAGAACAAAGCTTCAAAAGGGTCTGCTTCATCTTCCTCAACCAATATCATTATTAGAGAAACAACCCAATTGTTCTCACTTGATCCAATGGATTATGATGAATTTGTGAGAATCAAGATCGAGTTCATCTCTCATCATCCTATCGTTGTTCCTCTCACCAAAATACCTAACCCTAATGTCCCTCTCAGACTTCTTCACAATGCCTTCGAACGCATGAAGATTGAAGATGATGTTCTTGAAGTGAAGATTACTAACAACAGGATTGTACTGGTTCACAAGGCAACTTTTCTCAGAGCCAATGGAATTGCAGAAAACCCCAAAGGTTTTTAAGTGCAGGAACCATCTTCTGAAGAGTTTCAATCATTCTTGACTCAAATCGGCTATAATGTCAAGTTCAAGGCTAAAGAGTTCAAGAAATCAGCTATTCCTGGTGTTTGGAATATATTGATGCATGTGGTATACAACATTTTCGCCGGAAAATCCAATGTTGTCAATCTACCGGAAGTCCTGTGGAAAGACTTTAAGAAGTTCGTTGTCAAGAGGAAACAGAACGAGATTTCGAGTCCAAGATTCTGGGCTCTGACTCTTCAACAACTATACTCCGAGATACATGAAGCTATTCCACTCAACTCATACATCTGAGATATATAATGCTCTTTCAAAACGATTAGAACTTATAGGTTGCTAAATCAGACTATTTTCGGACCTATAAGACGTTCACCTCAACACATGTTACGTACTATTCCTTCCGACTCACCACATCTCAAACACCATCTTGAGACCTTGGTTGTGTTCAACTGTGACAACCCGAAATTTCCATTCTGTACAAGCTATATCACTTCAATAGAAGTTATAGCAGTCACAGTTAATTGTCAGACTTTTTCGCGCAAGTTTGAGTAATTCAGGGTTTACATTTCAGGAAATATCAGGAGAGTGGGTGCACTAGGGTTTTGTGCAACACTGTTATTCCAACACTCTATTATATTAGAGATCATTTCAGGAATAAAAATATTTTTTGCCAAAAATATCTCAGGACTATAAATAGAATTCTGAACCAAATTCATTCATTATTCGCATTTCCAACTAGAGAAAAGCCATTTTCTCTCTCACAGATCTTCGGGTTTTTATCCCAAATCGTGAGTACCTCTTTCTAGTAGTGTTAGAAAGCTTTATATGTGTTTATAACATGATTTAGAAGGCTAAATCACTAGATTTAGCAGTTTACTCCCCAAGGTGTTCTTGGGCGGTAAACTCCCGAAACGAAGCCTAGACTGTCCCCCGTGATATACAACTGCCTTGGACTTGTATAGGTGTGTGTTAGGGGCATGAAATCAAGCAAGAACCACCCAAGTTTGGGAGTTCACGGCCCAAGAGTTTCTTAGGCCGTAAACTCCAAAATCATACTCAAAATGGTGCTTTCAAGGCACCTAAGGCCTTAGGCTTTTACCTAGACTTGTTCCCAATAAATCAAGGGCCTCAAACACATCAAAAAATCACCATCCAAAGTGAGTTTATGGCCAAGACATGGTTCTTGGGTCGTAAACTTGAATGAAGGGCACCAAAGAGTACCAAATGCCTTCATATGCTTTAGGTAAAAGTCTAGAACCTATCCTTCATATGCAAGAGAGTTGAAAACAACAAAAAACACCATTCCAAGGGAGTTTACGGCCGTAAACTCCAAAGGAAATGGCCTTGGGGCCGTAAACTCCTAAATGAAGTGTTTCTAGACCTTAAACCCTTCTAAGAATTTAACCACCAAGTTGGAATAATTCTAGGAATCATTTGGAACTTCAAAACACACAATACACCCATGGTTGGGAGTTTACGGCCGTAAACTCAATAGTTTACAACCGTAAACTCCAAGTGTGATGGTATATGGGGAGTAAACTCATATATGGGGTCCTTTCGAACCCTAAACACAAGGCCTTGTCCCACAATATCTTAGATGCAATCCTTAGGGATTAAAACACTTATATAAAGTGTTTATTATGTCTAGGATGTCTTAACATTATCAATTAGTATTTAGAGACTAATTGAGTGCATATATGTGTGATTATATGTTCATTAGGATCGTAGTGAGTGTGCAAGTCCTTGCTTGACATCTAGCAATCCTATACCGTTCAGTTCATCCCAATCACCAACTACAGGTGAGTTCATACCCCTAAATCAATGTTTTAAATGATTTTAAATGTATTAATGGGGGGGGGGGGGGAATACAAGTAGAAAACAGTATGTTATTAAATCAATCTTATGTATTTTATAACTGTGTTTTCACTCAGTAGATTTCACATATTTCAAAAGGTGACACATGAAGTGGTTTTCTATCTTAAAATACCTTGATAACAAAAGTATTAGTTTTGAAATGTTTATTAAAATGACATCAAGTCATTCTTAATTATTGTTCAAAACTCCTAGATATCTTGCAAAACCATTATTTTACCTTCTTGAATCAAACTATACTTATGCGCATATGTTCATTTATATGTTAGAGATTATAGTTTTCACCCTTCATTTAGTTTCCAATACTCTTGGGTAGCAAGAGTGCATAAACCTACGTAAACAACCAATTACATTCCAGTTAACTATCATAGGGATAGTTAGAAGATATCAAACATTATTACTACTACAAGGAATCACACAAGAGTCAGTTCATTCATGAGTCTATACCAATACCTTACATGATACATGAGTACAATGGGATATCTCGGTGGGACTTACCATTCCGAACCCCACTGATTAGCACCAGTGGTCGATGAATGTCTACGGATGTCTAAGGTTGTTACTTATTTAGTAGTAGTGACGGGACTAACCATCCCTCTGTCCAACTGTTGCAATAGTGGATGAGATGTGAATATTTGGAGGATCATTAGGTTAACGATTTGTATTAAGAGATCGATATCGGGACTAACCTTCCCTCCACCCTGCTGCCGCTACAGAGGATGAGGGGACATTCTTTGGATGTCCATAGGGTCTATCTTTCGCTTCGGCAATGTCGTGTTTGTCCTGGTAACCCAAGATAATAACACTTACATGATTATATTTTTCCTGTTTACTTTATTTTGTGATACTTTCACATAAACGAAGAGTTAGACTAAGTACTCTAGTACTAGTCAATAGAAAGGAAAAGCTATCATATTACTTACAAAACATTCAGGTCTGGGTAGAAGACTATATTATCATAACAAAACATTCATGTCTTGGTAGAAGACTACATTGTCATAACAAAACATTCGGGTCTTGGTAGAAGACTACATTGTCATAAAAAAACATTCGGGTCTTGGTAGAAGACTACATTTCATACTTATAGAAAATAAGGGATTTTCTAGGGTTTTTCATACTTACATCAATATTTTCATTTAAAGGTTTACATGGACTTCATAATAGATTTTCATAAGCAAGACAATGACACTTAATTACTTATGAATTCACCAGCTTTAAAGTTGATACTCTCTTTCAAAATAACTTGTATTCTCAGGTCAACAGTAGACAGGTACGATGGCCAGGTTTTAAGAAGACGGAGCAGACAAGTCTCGTCTTTTATTTTGATTGTATATTTTTGGTGTCTTACTACAATGAAAGAACACACATGTATTAAAACTCTACTTGTAATGCAATGGATGATGATGTTGCTTGTTTATTATATTACACTGTTGTGATACTGTACATGACGTCCTCCACCCCTGAACGTTTCTGCCATTCGTGGTTTTGGGGTGTGACAGATTGGTATCTGAGCATTGTTTATTGTGAATATAGTATATCAGCCCATAAAAGATATACTAACTATAAATACATGGGGATTAAAACACTCTGTCTCAGAGTTATACTTTTAAATAATAAAATATTTATGTAAGTATACGTGCCTGCATTCATACTAAAATCAGTATAACAACGACAAGAACAAAAGTATTACGATTGTTGAATATCACAAGTAAGCCTGGGGATATATGGTCAGTCTTGGGAATGGCATAGCTTGATCAACTATGCTGGTCCGAGGAGTGATTAGCATATGCCCAAGAATGGTTATGATATGGCAACAAGTCTAAAAACTTACCAACACAACCATAAAGAAATACCATAGGGGTATTTGGTCTTACTGTAATTATCTTAGTCAGTTCGTCTATTTTAGCTATTTCTTATATCCCTTTTCTCGCGTAGATTAAAATGGCTGGATTTCACCATGGCGATCCGTACTTCCCAAACCAAGGCAATGCTGGTTGGCTAGAGGCAGAACCAAAAGATGATCACCCAATCCCTTTGGATGATCACCATGCTGAGGGTTTTTCCTAGAGTTCTGACTCAGAGCCTGAAGTCAACAACCTACCCCCAGGTGCTCAAAACCCAAACCTGAACCCCCGCCCTGTGTTTCAAGGACCCACACCCCTGTGGGCCACGAACTTGAATACATGGAGCCAGGAACAAGGTCAGCCCATTCCCTACAATGGAGACCGAAGTTTCTACAACCTCACTGAAGGAGGTTCTGCTGACAGGGTCCTACCCATCATGGTTCGTAGAATTTCCAGAAACACGATACTGGGTCAGGCAACTATTGATCGGGTCGTGGAGATTGAAGCCAACTCTGGTGTTAACACTGTCCACATTCGCCAGTAGAGTCTGCTCATGAAAGGACTCTGGTTCGCAATGCAAATCTGCAGAGGGAACTTGCTGAAACTCAAGCTGAAGTTAGGGAACTTCGAGCTCAGCAAGTGAGAGCTGACAGGCGTATGAGGGACATGGAACGTCTACTGTCGGGATCGAGAACTCATGCTAGCAGTTCTTGTCGCCGAAAGAATCTCGTCGACTCATCATTTGGATATAACCTAGTTTATGTAAAACTTTGGTCTAATTTCCTATCTGTATAAATCTTAGACCTGTTAGGTCTTGATCTAGTCTTAATTCTGTCAAAATTTTCCATCTTGGTTGATGCAAAGTCTACTTCTAGGCCATTTTTCTCGAACTTGTTACATCTGTAATTCCAGTATTATTGACAGATATCTAATCTTATGGAAATTATTATCCAAATGCTATATTCTTCATTTAGTCATACTATTCCTTCTGTTGTTGGGCTATGGGGAGTTAGTCCATGAGACACATTCATTAATCATTTATTCTTATCCATGTCGTCACCTTTTAAACGTATAGTTAAAGATGCCGCCACGCAGGAATCCAAGGAGTAACCCAAACAACGAAACACCGATACCACCACCTGAACCTCTTCAACCACCTAACCCCTTCGATGCCAACATGTTCCAGGCAGCTTTCACAGCAGCAGTTGCAGCTGCTGTGTCAGCAATCAACACTCCTGTCCCTAGTGGATCAGGAACAGGTGCACCTCCCTCGAACCACGGCGAAAGCCATGGACACCCTCGTGAATGCACCTACAAGGACTTCACGAACGCCAAACCCCGCAGCTTCAATGGAACTGGGGGTGTTATGGTGTTGAGACAATGGATTGAAAAGATGGAATCCGTCTTTGAAATATGTGCTTGCCAGGAAGGCAACAAGGTCAAGTTTGCAGCTTGTACCTTCTCTGACATAGCACTAACATGGTGGAATAGCCATGTTAACTATCTGACTTTGGTGGTGGCGTATTCCATCAGCTGGGAAAAGTTAAAGTACATGCTGATGAAAGAGTACTCTCCTCAAGGCGAAGTACAAAAACTCGAGCAGGAATTCTGGGGTCTACAAATGGTTGGATCCGACATCACGACCTACACAAACAGGTTCTGTGATCTGGCAAACTTATGCCCTGGCATGGTTGCTCTCTAGAGCAAAAAGATAGAGAGATATATCTGGGGACTGTCACCCCAAATCCAGTCAAGTGTGATAGCTTCCAGGCCTATTACTTTCGATAGCGCCAAAGAGCTAGCACAATCTCTCATAGACCACAGGAAACCTCAAAACCCATCAATCCCTATACCCGTACCGCAAAAGTCCAACCTCGACCACAACAGGAAGGGGTGGAATAAGAGGAAAAGAGGGGCTTCGCAAGGATCCTCCAAGAAACAACTTGTGGCGATCAATGCTGCCACAGTTACTCCCATTGTCCCTGCGAACCCCTTACCAGCAAAAACATATGCTGGAACTCTCCCGAAGTGCACCAAGTGCAACTTCCACCACCACGGACCTTGCAAGGAGATGCAGTGCTCTAACTGCAATAGGAAGGGACACATAGTCCGTTTCTGCAAGACTCCAACAGCTCAGGCCGCCCAGGTTCCTAACGCCGGTATGGGCCAAGCTTGCTACGGTTGTGGCGAAGTGGGCCACTACAAGAGGAACCGCCCTAAAGCAGGAATGGCTGGCGGAGTAGGAAGAGTTATGGCCCTAGGCCACGAGGAAGCGGTAGCTGGTCCTACGATAGTTACTGGTACGTTTCTCCTCGATAACTCATATGCTTGCATACTTTTCGATAGTGGAGCAGAGAAAAGTTTTGTAAGTCACAAATTTGCACACCTGCTTAAACAAAAACCATGTGCATTAGATAATTCATTCACGGTAGAAATGGCTAACGGGAAAATAGTGAGTACAAACTGCATATACGTAGGTTGTACCTTAACATTAGATAGCCATACTTTCATGATAGATCTCATGCCAGTCCCAATTAAATGTTTCAATGTTATCATCGGAATGGATTGGTTGAGTCTTCTTCATGCCGACATTATGTGCTTCGAAAAAGCAGTTCGTCTTAACCTTCCTAACAACGAAACTTTAGTTATCTACGACGACAAACCTAGTATGAGCCTTCGCATCATTTCGTGCATTCAAGCCCAGAAGTGCTTGCGGAAGCAGTACCATGCATTCCTCAAACACGTCGTCGATACCAGTCAAGAACTGAAAGACATTCAGAACATCCCAAAAGTACGCGACTTCCCCGACATATTCCCAGAAGAACTTCCCGGTTTACCACCACGACGCCAAGTCGAGTTCAGAATCGACTTAGTGCCAGGGGCTACCCTCGTAGCCAAATCTCCTTATCGTCTGGCACCGGCTGAAATGCAGTAACTTTCCAGTCAGCTTAACGAACTTCTCAAGAAAGGAGTCATTCGACCAAGCTTCTCGCCATGGGGAGCACCGGTCTTGTTCGTCAAGAAGAAAGATGGATCGTTTCGCATGTGCATCGACTATAGAGAACTCAACAAACTTACCATTAAAAGTCGTTATCCCTTGCCCCGTATTGACGATTTGTTTGATCAACTTCAAGGAGCCAATTACTTCTCGAAGATAGATCTACGATCCGGATATCACCAACTACGAGTGTTAGAGGAGGAGGTTCCCAAGACAGCCTTCCGAACTTGTTATGGCACTACGAGTTTGTAGTGATGTTGTTCGGATTAACTAACGCGCCCGCAGTATTCGTGGATCTGATGAATAGGGTGTGTCGTCCTTACTTGGATCAGTTCGTCATCATCTTCATTGATGACATACTCATCTACTCTCGAAGTAAGGAGGAACATAGCCAACATCTCCGTAAAATCTTAGAAACATTGCGATCAGAGAAGCTCTACGCGAAGTTCTCCAAGTGCGAATTTTGGATTCGGCGAGTCGAATTTTTAGGCCATGTTGTTAGCGAAGAAGGTATACACGTGGACCCTTCCAAAATTAAGGCCATCGAGAACTGGTCAACACCAAAGACACCTACAGAAATTCGTCAATTTCTAGGTCTAGCTGGCTACTATCGCAGGTTCATTCAGAACTTCTCCCGCATAGCGAAACCTCTTACAACACTGACCCAGAAGGGCATAGCCTTTGACTGGGAAGAGAAACAAGAAAGAGCATTCCAAACGCTCAAACGAGCCTTGTGCATCGCACCAATACTGTCCCTCCCCGAAGGGATAGAAGATTTCGTGGTCTATTGCGACGCATCAAACCAAGGGCTCGGATGTGTTCTGATGCAGCGAGGTAAAGTCATAGCCTATGCCTCGAGACAACTGAAGACACATGAGGTTAACTACACAACCCACGATCTTGAACTAGGAGCAGTTGTGTTTGCTCTGAAGATCTGGCGACATTACCTATACGGTACAAAAAGCACGATCTTTACAGACCATAAGAGTCTGCAACACATTTTCAACCAGAAGGAGCTCAACATGAGACAACGACGGTGGGTCGAGCTACTCAGTGATTACGAGTGCGAAATTCGTTATCATCCGGGTAAAGCCAATGTAGTAGCCGACGCCCTAAGTCGGAAAGAATATACTGGTCGTAGAGTCAAATCTTTGACTCTAACTATCCATTCACACTTGTCCACGCAAATAAAGGTGCCTTAACTCGACGCTTTGAAACCTGAAAACGTGGCTGGTGAGTCCCTTAGAGGGATGGATAAGAACTTAGAAGTCAAGGGTGGCGGAGCCTTATACCTCATGGATCGGATCTGGACACCGAAACACGGTGGATTCAGAGACTTGGTCATGACGGAAGCTCACAACACTCGTTATTCCGTCCAGCCGGGTTCAGATAAGATGTATCTGGATCTTAAAAAGTTATACTGGTGGCCTAACATGAAAGCAGATATTGCTACCTTCGTGAGTAAATGCCTTACTTGCGCAAAGGTCAAGGTCGAATACTAGAAACCCTCCGGTCTTCTACAACAACTGGAGATACCAGAATGGAAGTGGGAGCGGATCACTATGGACTTCATAACCAAGTTGCCCAAGACGACGGGTGGACTTGATTCCATATGGGTCATCATCGATAGACTGACCAAGTCTGCACACTTCCTACCGATCAAAGAAACAGACAAGATGGAGAAACTTACTAGAACTTACATTAGGGAGATTGTAAGGCTTCACGGTGTTCCTTTATCTATCATCTCGGACCGAGATAGTAGATTCACTTCGAGGTTCTGGCATTCATTACAAAATTCCCTAGGAACTAGGCTGGACATGAGTACAGCCTACCATCCACAGACCGACGGGCAAAGTGAGAGGACTATCCAAACCTTAGAAGATATGTTGCGTGCCTGTGTGATTGACTTTGGAAAAGCTTGGGATACCCATTTACCCCTTGTTGAATTTTCCTACAACAACAGTTATCATACGAGCATAAAGGCAGCACCATTCGAGGCCTTCTATGGCGGAAAGTGCAGATCCCCTCTGTGATGGGCTAAAGTGGGTGATACCCAGTTAGCTAAAGGACAAGTTCCCAAAAGCACTCTCACGGGTCCGGATATCATTCGGGAAACGACAGAGAAGATTGTTCAAATTCGTGAACGATTGAAAGCCTCTAGAGACCGACAGAAAAGCTACGCTGACAAGCGTAGGAAACCATTGGAGTACCAGGTGGGCGACCGAGTCCTACTGAAGGTCTCACCCTGGAAGGGCTTGATACGCTTTGGGAAGCGTGGGAATCTCACTCCAAGATACATAGGGCCTTTCGAGATTCTCGCGAGAATCGGACTTGTAGCTTACAAGCTCAATCTACCGCAAGAACTCAGTAATGTACATCCCACCTTCCATTTGTCAAACTTGAAAAAGTGCCTATCCGACGAGACTCTTGTTATTCCACTCGACGAGATCGAGATCAACGAGAGCCTCAACTTCGTGGAGGAACCAGTAGAGATCATGGACCGAGAGGTCAAGCAAACAAAGCAGAGTCGTATCCCGATAGTGAAGGTGCGCTGGAACGCAAAGCGTGGACCGGAATTCACTTGGGAACGTGAGGATCAGATGAAACTGAAATACCCTCACCTTTTCGCTTAGTTATTTGTAACTTCTTAATTGCTTAAATTCTAATTTTGGGACGAAATTCCTTCTAACGGGGGGATGATGTGACAACCCGAAATTTCCATTCTGTACAACCTATATCACTTCAATAGAAGTTATAGCAGTCATAGTTAATTGTCAGACTTTTTCGCGTAAGTTTGAGTAATTCAGGGTTTACACTTCAGGAAATATCAGGAGAGTGGGTGCACTAGGGTTTTGTGAAACACTATTATTCCAACACTCTATTATATTAGAGATCATTTCAGGAATAAAAATATTTTCTGCCAGAAATATCTCAGGACTATAAATAGAATTCTAAACCAAATTCATTCATTATTCGCATTTCCAACTAGAGAAAAGCCATTTTCTCTCTCACGGATCTTCGGGTTTTTATCCCAAATCGTGAGTACCTCTTTCTAGTAGTGTTAGAAAGCTTTATATGTGTTTATAACATGATTTAGAAGGCTAAATCACTAGATTTAGGAGTTTACTCCCCAAGGTGTTCTTGGGCGGTAAACTCCCGAAACGAAGCCTAGACTGTCCCCCGTGATATACAACTGCCTTGGACTTGTATAGGTGTGTGTTAGGGGCATGAAATCAAGCAAGAACCACCCAAGTTTGGGAGTTCACGGCCCAAGAGTTTCTTAGGCCGTAAACTCCAAAATCATACTCAAAATGGTGCTTTCAAGGCACCTAAGGCCTTAGGCTTTTA
Source organism: Lactuca serriola (assembly GCF_051521515.1). NCBI lineage: Eukaryota > Viridiplantae > Streptophyta > Magnoliopsida > Asterales > Asteraceae > Lactuca > Lactuca serriola. Next base: position 158,677,836 of record NC_136416.1, on the reverse strand, counting down.
CCTAGACTTGTTCCCAATAAATCAAGGGCCTCAAACACATCAAAAAATCACCTTCCAAAGTGAGTTTACGGCCAAGGCATGGTTCTTGGGCTGTAAACTTGAATGAAGGGCACCAAAGAGTGCCAAATGGCTTCATATGATTTAGGTAAAAGTCTAGAACCTATCCTTCATATGCAAGAGACTTGAAAACAAAAAAAAAAACACCATTCCAAGGGAGTTTACGGCCGTAAACTCCAAAGGAAATGGCCTTGGGGCCGTAAACTCCTAAATGGAGTGTTTCAAGACCTTAAACCCTTCCAAGAATTTAACCACCAAGTTGGAATAATTCTAGGAATCATTTGGAACTTCAAAACACACAATACACCCATGGTTGGGAGTTTACGGCCGTAAACTCAATAGTTTACAACCGTAAACTCCAAGTGTGATGGTATATGGGGAGTAAACTCATATATGGGGTCCTTTGGAACCCTAAACACAAGTGCCTTGTCCCATAATAGCTTAGATGCAATCCTTAGGGTTTAAAACACTTATATAAAGTGTTTATTATGTCTAGGATGTCTTAACATTATCAATTAGTATTTAGAGACTAATTGAGTGCATATATGTGTGATTATATGTTCATTAGGATCGTAGTGTGTGTGCAAGACCTTGCTTGACATCTAGCAATCCTATACCGTTCAGTTCATCCCAATCACCAACTACAGGTGAGTTCATACCCCTAAATCAATGTTTTAAATGATTTTAAACGTATTAATAGGGGGGGGGGGGAATACAAGTAGAAAACAGTATGTTATTAAATCAATCTTATGTATTTTATAACTGCGTTTTCACTCAGTAGATTTCACATATTTCAAAAGGTGACACATGAAGTGGTTTTCTATCTTAAAATACCTTGATAACAAAAGTATTAGTTTTGAAATGTTTATTAAAATGACATCAATTCATTCTTAATTATTGTTCAAAACTCCTAGATATCTTGCAAAACCATTATTTTACCTTCTTGAATCAAACTATACTTATGCGCATATGTTCATTTATATGTTAGAGATTATAGTTTTCACCCTTCATTTAGTTTCCAATACTCTTGGGTAGCAAGAGTGCATAAACCTACGTAAACAACCAATTACATTCCAGTTAACTATCATAGGGATAGTTAGAAGATATCAAACATTATTACTACTACAAGGAATCACACAAGAGTCAGTTCATTCATGAGTCTATACCAATACCTTACATGATACATGAGTACACGTACTTAGGATTACATGATACATGAATATGTTTACATATACTTACTTGTTACATGAACCCACTTACATGAATACCATACAGGAACACATCTACATAGGTGCATTATCCTGTATTTACTTACCTGGATACTTGTACTTAGAACTACGAGGATGATTTATTAGTACTTACTGTGTAAATTATCTTTCCTATCCTAGTTCAATGGGATATCTCGGCGGGACTTACCATTCCGAACCCCACTGATTAGCACCAGTGGTCGATGAATGTCTACGGATGTCTAAGGTTGTTACTTATTTAGTAGTAGTGACGGGACTAACCATCCCTCTGTCCAACTGTTGCAATAGTGGATGAGATGTGAATCTTCGGAGGATCATTAGGTTAACGATCTGTATTAAGAGATCGATATCGGGACTAACCATCCCTCCACCCTGCTGCCGCTACAGAGGATGAGGGGACACTCTTCGGATGTCCATAGGGTCTATCTTTCGCTTCGGATGTCCATAGGGTCTATATTTTTCCTGTTTACTTTATTTTGTGATACTTTCACATAAACGAGGAGTTAGACTAAGTACTCTAGTACTAGTCAATAGAAAGGAAAAGCTATCATATTACTTACAAAACATTCGGGTCTGGGTAGAAGACTACATTATCATAACAAAACATTCAGGTCTTGGTAGAAGACTACATTGTCATAACAAAACATTTGGATCTTGGTAGAAGACTACATTGTCATAACAAAACATTCGGGTCTTGGTAGAAGACTACATTTCATACTTATAAAAACTAAAGGATTTTTTAGGGTTTTTCATACTTACATCAACATTTTCATTTAAAGGTTTACATGGCCTTCATAATATATTTTGATAAGCAAGACAATGACACTTAATTACTTATGAATTCACCAGCTTTAAAGCTGATACTCTCTTTCAAAATAACTTGTATTCTCAGGTCAACAGTAGACAGGTACGATGGCCAGGTTTTGAGAAGACGGAGTAGACAAGTCTCATCTTTTATTTTGATTGTATATTTTTGGTGTCTTACTACAATGAAAGAACACACATGTATTAAAACTCTACTTGTAATGAAATGGATGATGTTGTTGCTTGTTTATTATATTACACTGTTGTGATACTGCATGACGTCCTCCACCCCTGAACGTTTCCGCCGTTCGTGGTTTTGGGGTGTGACATCAACCCAACACAACCTGCCCCGGTATCGGATGAAACAACCTCGAAAGAGAATAGACCAAATACCTTGGAAAGTAAAGTGAAATAGATTGCCAAATGAAAGGGATCCCCTTCTAAAATCAAATCCAGAAAGAGAACCAAATTTGTTGAATCCTCTCAAAAGGATTCACAAATCAGCATTCAAGCTGACTCTGTGTCTCAGCCTACACCTTTCAGCCACTATTCTGAAGTACCCTTCGAAGTTTCAAAAGCACAAATTGTACACACTCATAGGGAGTCTACACATAATCTACCCCATCTTCACAAATTGCACACACTCACGAGTTAACTTGAATTTTCCTTTTTCTTCTACACAAGCATAATCAGTGGCCCTTATCACTGATTCCAAGCTTTCCTAGATAGGAGTAGTGTGTAAGCCCGTAACGATATTTGGTATGTACTTGACCCGGTTGTGCATGGTCCTTTTGGGTTGCCTTCACCAAAGCAACTTGATAGGATGATTTATGGAGAAAGAGGATTAATTATGATTTATCAGTATATTATATGTATAATATATTAAAGGAGAAATCATATTGTTTAATTAATATTAGTCAAGAATAAATTGATAATTAGTTTTGTGACTAAAAGATACTAATTAAACTTAGGGGACTGGAATTGTAGTTATAAGGTAGTTACAATTGGGCTAAGGATCACCTTGGAACATAGGTTGGATAAATTCTATGGGAAGACCATAAGGAATTCATCCAAGGGTTGTTCTAAAGGGAGTCTATGGGCTGCTTAGGGCCTAAGCAGTGAAATTAGGGTTTCCTAGCTGATAACCCTAATGGCCTCACTATATAAAGACCCATATAGCCCCAAAAACGTGTGGAACTCTTTTGGAAGAACCTTAGGACGGTTTTGGTGCTTCTCCTCCTTCTCTTTAGTCATCCTCTTGCTTGTGGTGTTTGTAAGACATTAGAGGAGTGACACTTCTGACTCTAAGCTCCAAAGACAATAAGATTCAAGCCATTAAAGAAGAGGTAATCATCTAGATCAGTATTCTTATGTCTATTTCGAAATACATATGCTAGATTAGGGTTCTTGAGTCTTGGATGAATTGCATGTATAATAGAGAAACCTAGATCCAAGCTTTAGGGTTTGCATGAGCATATATCATGTTCTTTTGTTGAAAACCCATCAGTGGTATCAGAGCCATGATTGGTTTCTGTTTTATGTGATGCAATGCTTGTTTATCTGCTGAAAATCGAGTTTATGGCCTCTTCCCGACCCAACTCGGCGAGTCAGTATCTGGACTCAGCGAGTCAGCCCAACTCGGCGAGTCCAGGGAGTGACTCGGCGAGTCTGGCTGTTAGACAGACGGATTTTCGGATTTTTTGCCTATTTTGACTTAGGATTATTGCCATAATTGCTTCAAATTAATAAAATACGAATTTTATTAATTCCTTATGATTATCTTTGTCAAAATAAAAGATTTCGGTCATCTAATTAGAAAATTGTTACCTTATTTGATAAATGTTAAATTATTTGAATTATTTGGTCAATTATCTTGCATGAAATTGGATTAGGTCAAAAACTAGATAATCGCCAATTAATTGTTTAATTGCCTTATTTGTAGTTTTGAAATGTTTCAAAAACTTGCTCTCAAGTTTTGGAATTTAAATTTTGATTAAAAAGTTTAATTTTTGAAGTACTTAAATTCTAAACCCTAATGTTCTGAAAAAGTTTCAAAATTTGCCCTCAAGTTTTGGAATTTAAATTTTGATTAAAAAGTTTAATTTTGAAATATTTACATTCTAAACCCTAGTGATTTGAAATGTTTCAAAACTTGCCCTCAAGTTTTGGAATTTAAATTTTAATTTTAAAATGTTAAATTCTAAAACCCTAATTTTTGAAAAAGTTCAAATTGCACCCTTATGGTTTTATTAAATTAATTAAGTGTATAATTAAGAGAGAGTTAATAAATCCATAATGATATGGTTTACATTTAATTAAATTAAAATTGTAATTTGTTAAATTAGACAACATAGTATTTTAAAAGTGTAAAATACACCCTTATACTATATATAACATTAAAAGTCTAATATTATATATGTATAACTTAAACTGCTAGTTTTACCGTTAGTAGGCCTTATTCATGAAGTTGATCTACAAGGGGGGGTATAAGGTTATGGCCGATAACATGGCCGTTTAATGGGTGTCCACTCTTACCCACCGCTTCCTTGAGTGGTGGAGGGTCGTTAGCCGAACGGGTAGGATAGGGCAAACCCTCTCCTCATTAAAAGTATAATGAATGTTAAAGTAACTAAACGTTTTACAAAAAATTCCCAATCTTAGTTACTTTAGGCAAAAGTGAATTGATGCAATTCCATGAAATTACACTTTTTACCCTTACTAAGACGTTAGTGGAGCGTGTATGGTTAACCGGCACACTAAATGGGTTCTAAGAAAAGGTAGCAAAGGGTGACTCGATGTTTGTCATAGTTTGGTGGAGCGTGTGTGGTTAACCGACACATCGAATAGGTGACTGTAACATTGGGGGCACCATGTAAGTTTGCATGGTTATTCACACCCTGTTTTGTGATCCTTGGCATCCCAGTCACAAATCGAGGGGCATATCGAGATTTAAACATGCCATTGAAAAGTTCAATGAATCTCAAAGGATCTAGGAGTTTTCAATACATTTAAAAATTAATATCTTTTTGGTTTTTCATGGTGGAAAATTAGTGAATCGTCATTCACTTACCTTCAAACGTTCTTCAATTTGGGTTACAGCATCCCTCTCCCAAGTTGTAGAGTATTGTGTTGGGTCCTACCCTTAATATCTCATTTAGGTGTTTTATTAAGGACTCAATCAATCAACTAACGTGAATTTTCTACCGTTTTTGTAGATGTCAAAGTATGACAACTATGGTCTTCCCAAATCCCGTGGAACAAGCTTTCCGCATGAAGATGATATTTCACAACTCGATCGAGGAACACGGGATCATGCTTCACTTCCTCCACCTGCTCCTATTGTTCTCCCTAACCCACAAGTTCAAAGTCTTGAAAACTTCAAGCTCAGTCAAGCCCTTTTGTCAAGTAAACATGAAGAAGGAAAGTTTGTGTGTGCACACGTCTTAGGGATGAAGTCACACATTGATAATTTAAGAATGTTGGGAGTCGTTGTCTGTGAGAAGCTGGCTGTTGACTGGGTTCTTCAGTCACTACCTGACTCATATAGTGAGTTCGTAAGAGAGTACTATATGATAGACCACGACGTGACCGTCATCGATCTCACCTATTTGCTTGTTGCTGCTGAATCAACAATGATTTGGCGCACTGGAGAAGCAAAGTTGATTGGTGGATCTTCCTTCCAAACCTCTATGGACATAGGAAATGGCAAAGAAAGGCATGCCATGGTCGAAAAGTTTGATCATAAGAGAAAGGCAAAGTCTGAAGTAGTTCCTTGTTCTGTTCCAAAAGAGTCAATTTGCTTCTATTGCCAAGAGAAGGGGCATTGGAGACGAAGCTGCCCAGTCTACCTGAGATATCTAAAAGATGGGAGAGTCAAGACGTTTGGCTCTACTTCAGGTAAAATCCACTATCTAACTCCATTAAGTTCCTATTCATTGATTCTTAATACACAATGTGATTAGATTACATTTGAATGTTTTGCAGGATAAGAGAAAAGAGAGGAAGCTTGATGGAAGAGCAAGATGAGTCTGATCACGAAGAAATGGATCATGATCGCATGGATTCAAAGATCAGATTTTGAGCTTAGAAAGTTATGATAGATTTTTTAGGAATATTTGATTACATAGTTTTTCAGTTGATTTTTTCATTGTAAGGACATGTTTTCCGTTGCCTTTATTAATAAAATAAAATTTTGATTTGTCTTATTTATATATATCCTTGCAATGAAATCTTTGTGAAAAATTGATGTTTGTGTATTTATATAAATGGATTTGATTCTTAGTTATGTTATTTATGCTAGTGTCAAAATTTTCTAAGTAAGGAAAGATTCCCATCACCCAAGTTTCAATTGGACAGAAACTTGGAATCATACAACTTGTATTGTGTGATGAATGGAAATCTTGGTACTTAGGAAATTAATACTAATTCCTTGATCACACAAGTATGTGAGTCAAGTGAAGGACTAAAGGAATAGAACACAATGTTGTGCACTACTCAAGTCCACCACAAATAATAATAGAACTATTCGTCATAATTTACTAAAAGTCTAGTAAATGTGGTTATACTTACAAGAGTAAGTGTAATTCTGAATCATTGAAAAGTTTCAATGAATGGCAGAACGGATAAGAAGAATCATTTAGGCAGAAAGATAAAAGTTTCTCCAATCTAAGAAGAAGGGAGAGTACTTTTGTATCAGCTTTTATGATCATATTAATGATTAAGAACCATATCACAATTGATCCTCTAAGGACATCTTAGTGCATTAGTATGGCTAAGAAGAGGAATCGGAAATTGTTGAAATAGTTAAATCAAAAGGACGAGTCATACTTCGTTCCAAAATCAAGTCTTAGAATCCTACTCCAAGACTGTGAATTAAGTGACACACACTCATCAAATGTGAAGTAGAAAATTGTTTTTCTTACTCTTGCACGTTTGAAAGTGGTAAGTTGTGATGTCTTGAAGAAGACAAAGACCAACTAATACAAAATGTGTGTAATGTTTTGTCTTGATATAGACACACACTAACTCTTGGATATTTGTTTATCAAGAAATGTTTCTTGATAAGAGAATCTACTATGTCAAGAGGTCAGTGGGAGTCTAAAGATCTTGAAAAGTTTCAAGAACAAATCAAGAAGTAAACCTATTAAACACTAACACACGACTTGAGGATTGTAACCTATCATGTTGATAAAATTTTATTTCTGTGCTAATCCAGTCGAGTGATTATGCATATGAGTTCTACGAGTTCTCAATAGACTGCATAAGGCAACCACCTTGTTCAATGAAAGTACATTGACTAGCATAGGTGAGCTGCTAAATAACTTGGAAGCAATGGTAGGACCCTTGATGGAAAGAAATTAAGTATGAAAAAGTTATGTCCATAAGAATTTGGATTTGTCACAAACATTATATCATGATTATGGTTATGAAAAATTCACATGGATAGGAACACATGCACCGTAAAATCTAAGTTTCATAAGGTTTCTCTCCTTCATGAAAATGATTGTGAGGAAACGCTTTCACTAAGAGAGATTTTAAGGAGATAGCGATTAGGTAAATTGCTTTCTCAAATTCGCTTATGATTACGACATCCCTCTTTATAGCTCAAATTGTGAGATTTGGCAATTTGTCTGAGCATTTGGGACTTAGTAATATAAGTTCTGAATTAGTTTAGACACACATGTGAGCTGTCTAAGGAAATGTGTGTGAGTTTCAGAAGCTTAGATAAAAGGCTTATCGAAGCACATCGTATTGGAAATATGAATTTTGGAAGTCAATAAGTATTGTCTTCTAGAAGTCCAACTATTTTCTGAATATGTGTCAAAGCTAGTGGGATCATAAATGCTATGCGGGAATGGATATAATCATCATGTTAGTGGGAGCATAATTATTATTTAAAGTATTGCAAGTTGGCAATATTAATTATAGAAAAACAAAAGTTTCACTTTGCAAAGTTGCAGGGGTTGAAAAGTTGTTTTTGCTATAATTAAGGGAGAGAATGTTACACTTCGTTTTCCAATCTAAAAGCTTAGATCAAGAAATTTTAATTGAATTTAGCCAAGGGTATATTTACTATTTTCATTCTCAAAGTTTGATTATGATTACGGCATCCCTCTTCATAGATCGAATTTTGAGAACACAACAACTAGAAATGTTATGGCAATATTATAACAAGAAAGTGGTAAAGTATCACCTTTTTCATTATGAATCGTATCCCATACGCTTCAGGCATAGGGTCGATTGCATATGCTGAAATATTCGACCGTTCTAAAATTTTCTAAATCCCTAGGGAATTTAAAGGGGAAAAAGGAATACAACCGGACTTAACTAAAATAATTAAACAATTATCAAGGACAATCTAAGGTTCGCCAAGGATTGGTCACTTGTGGACAGTTGGAAGTATAGTCATGGATGGACCATATTGGCATTATTATGAATAGATAAGATTCTATTTAGAATGAGTTGTCATATGGAAAATATGGAAATGTTTCCATATTGGGAGTTGGATATCGAAAATCAATTTCTAGATTAGAAACTTTTTATGCAAGGAGGATGTTCAAAGAAAGTACTTTGAATGTGAGACTTCATGACTATGGAATTGTCTTGTAACAATATCCAACAGAGCACTTTGTAATTTCATTGGCAAAGTCTTGGTGACTTTGGCACTATGATATTATGAAAGGACCGTTGCATAAAGTGTTAGAATCTATCATATTCTAGTAGTGGCGAGAATTTTGTATTCTTACACTGATTAGGAATTGTGAAATGAGTGTGATTGAAATTGTTATTCAATTATACCATTTCACAAAGTAAGGACCATAGGAAAACATAGTGTGCATGCTAAGAGCATGGGACAACTGTTGATATAATTCAAGTAAGAAGTTGATTACCCAAAACAACAAATAATGAGTAATCAATATGGTGATTAAATAAAATGTTTTTTATTTATACTCAAAATTTTGGGGCCATATAGGATTAGTATTATTCTTGTGTTTCACTTTGCATGTTTTGACTTCCCGAATAATAAGATTATTCAAACACTCCATAGTCGCTCATTCTTTCGAAGTAGGAATGAATGAAGTGATGGGTTTGAGCCATAAGAACTTTCCTATGTGCACATGCAAACCCTAATTACTTGGATCTAGGTTTCTCTCATTGAACATGCATTCTATCAAAGACTTTCAATACTAGATCTAATGTAAACAATTGATTCTAATCATAAGAATTAGGATCTAGAACAATACCTTGGATTAGTTGCTTAATACTTCTTCTTCTTGGAGCTTAGAGTCACAATTGTCACTCCTCTAATGGCTTACAAACACCATCTAGCAAGAAGATGATTTAAGAGAGAGAGAGAGAGAGAGAGAGAGAAGAGGGTGAGAAATCGGCCCTAGGGTTTCTTGCCTTGCATGAGTGCCGATTTCCCTCACCCTAGGGGTCTATTTATACTATGGGATACTAGGGTTTCACCTTTAACCCTAATTGAATAACTTAGTCCCTAAGCAATCCAAGATCCTTCTAGATTTTAGGCTTTGACGATTTTAAGGTTCCCAAACCCTAAATTTCGTCCACCCCATTATCTATAAGGATACATATCCCAAAACATAACTATCACACATTTGACAGTTTATGCCCCTTTATTCAATTAACCTCTTTAAGTCACCAAATTAATTCTTAATTAATATATGACTTATATTAATCAAATAATATTATTATTCCTTTAATATATTATTCTCATAATATATTAACAATAACATTTCTTCTCTCTTAACAAATCATCCTGTCAAGTTGCTATCGTGAAGGCAACCCAAAAGGACCATGCACAACCGGGTCAAGTACTTACCAAATATAGTTATAGCCTTAGACACTAATCTAATAGTCTCCCACTTGGATAAGTCTAGTAACTATATATGTAAACACTAACCGATTAACAATCGTAGCTCTCAAAGACGCTGTCAACTCTGATCTTATCAATCTCTTGTCCTTTAGATAAGGGATCGTACAATCCTCTGTTTAGATATTATGCGGCAATCTTATGGAACTTATTGTCCAACATTTGGTTTCTCGATCTCAGATTTATTTGACATAGAACTTAATTGAACACAACAATTCAGTCCTGACCAGGCCCGACACATAAGTCAAATCAAATCATCGAGCGGCCGTGATATCGCTTTTATCCTCTCAGGATGAAAGTAACAGATAAACTTCGACTTTTATGTATTCACTATTTACTAATCAACTATACACAACAATGCGTTTTATGGCATCAATTTACTGATGCGGTTTGGCATTGTCAATGCACAACCAATTAATAAACAATAAACCATATATCTTGGTTTTAAGACCATATGATATTATCATCTTGCGTTCACTTGTGTCACATTCCAAAAAGTGATTCCAGCAAGCGCGGGTTTATTCCAATGCTCAAAACTTGTTCATAAGCACTCATGAATGTTGTAGCAAACCTTGCTATGTCTAATACTCTTTTAGACAATCTACACACCAATTCATGACAATCATCATTCATACCTACTTCCAACATATGAATGGTTGTGGACCATTCGAATAATTCGATTATTCTTAATAACTTAATTATTCAGGAAGTCAAAACATGCAAAGTGAAACAATAGTTAAACAATTAACATAAGACAGTATCTTTACTCATAAATAGTACTCTTTTATTTAATCATCAAATGTCAATTACATTTATCTATTACATGTTTCAAAACTATCTAATCTAAACTAATATCGTCTTTTAGCCCAATGCTCCTAGCGTGCTGCAAATGCTTAACCCTACTCAGTCCCTTCGTAAGCGGATCTGCTGGGTTATCCTCTGACGATACCCTCTTCATTACGAGGTGTCCTTCTTCTACTCGATGTCTAATGAAGTGATATTTTCTGTCGATATGTCGAGATCTACCATGATCCCTCGGTTCCTTGGTCAAGGAAACCGCTCCTTCATTATCACAGAAAATTTCCATAGGCTCTTTTATAGCAGGCACAACTCCAAGGTCACCAATGAAGTTCTTCAACCACATCGCCTCCTTTGACGTTTCGCTCGCTGCAATGTACTCTGATTCGCACTTTGAATCAGCTACGGTCTCTTGTTTGGAACTTTTCCAAGTCACTGCTCCTCTATTAAGGGTAAAGACCCAGCCCAACTGCGAACGGTAGTTGTCCCTGTCAGTCTGGAAGCTGGCGTCACTATACCCTCGCACCTTTAAGTCATCACTCCCTCCGAGGACTAAGAACCATTCCTTGGTCCTCCGAAGGTACTTAAGTATATTCTTGACTACAATCCAATGAGCTCTGCCAGGGTTCCCTTGATATCTACTGACCATGCTCAAAGCAAAGGCCACATCAGGGCGAGTACAAGTCATAGCGTACATGATTGAGCCAACTGCGGAAGCGTAAGGTACTCGGCTCATCTCAGCTATCTCGGCTTCAGTACTTGGACTTTGAGTCTTACTCAACTTGGCATTACTTTGTATCGGTAGTTCTCCCTTCTTCGAGTTTTCCATACTAAAACGTTTTAGTACTTTATCTAAGTAAGTATTCTGACTAAGTCCTATTAGTCTCTTACTTCTTTCTCTCACTATCCTTATTCCCAAAATATAGGAAGCCTCTCCGAGGTCCTTCATAGCGAAGCACTTCCCGAGCCAGGATTTAACCTCCTGCAGAGTCAGGACGTCGTTTCCTATGAGCAGTATGTCATCAACATACAAAACGAGGAAGCTAACTATACTCCCACTGGCCTTGACATATACACATGATTCATCTTCACTTCGTACAAATCCAAACTCTTTGACTTTCTCATCGAAGCAAAGATTCCATCTGCGAGACGCTTTCTTAAGTCCATAAATGGACTTCTCAAGCTTGCACACTCTATTGGGATGCTTCGGATCGACAAAACCCTCAGCCAACTTCCCATTAAGGAAAGCGGTCTTGACATCCATCTGCCTTATCTCATAATCATGAAATGCAGCAATGACTAGCATCACTCTAATAGATTTTATCTTAGAAACTCTTGAATCTCTTCATCGCCAGCGTTAGAGGTTCCTTCATCGCTCGACTCTTGAATCTATTCAAGATCGATTTGCCTCCCACTGTCTCCTTGGATTATGAGTTCTCGCTCTTGGAAAACCCCTCTCCTTGTAACGAAGACAAGATTGTCACTCGGTCTATAGAAGAGATATCCAAAGGATTTCTACGGGTAGCCGATGAAAATACATCGCTCACTTCGAGGTTCGAGCTTGTCATGAGTCTCTCGTCTTATGAAAACCTCACAGCCCCAAACCTTGATATGTGCCAACAAGGGAGCTTTCCCTGTCCACATATCGTAAGGTGTTTTGGCAACCTTCTTTGTAGGGACTCGGTTAAGGATATGGGCAGCAATCTCTAAGGCATACCCCCAGAATGAGATAGGTAGTGAAGCACGACTCATCATAGAATGAACCATGTCTAACAGGGTTCGATTACGCCTTTCTGCCATACCATTCAACTGCGGTGTCCTAGGTGGCGTCAATTGCGAAACTATTCTGCATTCCTTGAGATAGTCGTGGAATTCAAGACTTAGGTACTCTCCTCCTCGATCGGATCGAAGCATCTTGATTTTACTGCCCAATTGATTCTCCACTTCATGTTTGAATTCTTTGAACTTTTCAAACGTTTCTGACTTGTGCTTGATTAAGTAGATATACCCATATCTGCTAGAATTATCGATGAAAGTCACATAGAAGCGGTTTTCTTCCTTTGTGGTGGATCTAAAGGGCCCACGCACATCGGTATGTATGATATCCAATAAACCCTCACCCCTCTCACAAGTTCCAGTGAAGGGTGACTTGGTCATCTTTCCAAGTAAACAAGATTCGCATGTGTCATCTTCCCTAAGGTCGAATGACTCCAACACTCCATCCTTTTGGAGTTGGGCTATGCGCTTCTTGTTGACATGTACAAGACGACAATGGCACAAAGATGCTTTATCCATACTATTGGAAGAATCCATACACAACGCATCATTTCCTAGGTTATCTACAACCATAACAGTTTCATAAATTCCATTACAAGGCATTGCTTCAAAATATAAAACACCATTTAGATAAGCATAAATCGAACCATTCTCATTATTAAATGAATATCTAAATCCTTGTTTAAACAAACCATGAAAAGAAATGATGTTTCTTGCCATATCTGGCGAGTAGCAACAATTATTTAAATCTAAATTCAATCCATTTCTAAGAAATAAAGAATACACTCCAATCTTGGTAACAGGCGACGATCTTCTGTTCCCCATGATTAGATTTATTCTTCCAAGCTCCACATCCCTACTTCTTCCTAGTCCCTGCAAATCAGAATAAATGTGGTAACCATACCCTGTATCAAGAACCCAAGAAATAGTATGGGATGACTCATTAGATTTAATTATGTATATACCTGCGAAAGATGGCTTGATCTTTCCATCCTTGATGGCTTGCAGATATTTCAGGCAGCTTCTCTTCCAATGCCCTATCTTGTGGTAATGATGGCACTCTGCCTCCTTTGGGTTAGGGTTGGGCTTAGCAAGATCAACCTTGGTCCCACTAGAAGAGGAATCATATTAGGACTTTCCCTTGCGGTGGTTCTTCGAAGAAGCCTTCCTCTTCTTGCCCCTTCCCTGCCCAATAGCCAAAACAGGAGCAGCAGATGGATTAAGAGATGGTGCAACAGACTTGTCCTTAAGGTTGCTCTCAGCAGTCCTTAGGAGCCCTTGGAGTTTGCTTAGGGTGACCTCTTCCTTGTTCATGTGGTAGATCATCCTAAATTGGTTGTAGCATGAGGGCAGGGAGTGGAGAACAATGTCGATAGCCAAATCTTCCCCAAAGTTGACTTGCGAAGACGATCGACATACCTTTGCATCTTTTGCAAGTGCATGGTAAGAGATTCTCCACTTCCCATTTTAGCAGTGATCATATTCGTTATGATCTCATAGCGCTCTTGCCTCGCGCTTTGTTGGTATCGCTCCATCAAGTCTACATGCATCTCATAAGGATACATGTCCTCATAGGACTTTTGGAATTCGGAGTTCATGGTGGCTATCATGATGCAATGGACTTTCGTTGCATCACGCTCATGTCTTTGAAACACAACCATATCTTTGGGAGTGGCAGTTTCTGAATTGATCTTCTCGAGCTTCTCATGGAGAACATACTCCTTGTCCTCGTAACGCGTGATCATGCGAATGTATCTTATCCATTCGCTAAAGTTTGATCCATCGAAAGTCACCTTTTAACAAAGGCTCATTAGCGTGAATGAGCTAGCAGCAGTGTTGTTTGCATTAGACAACTACAAATAGAAAGGAACAAAGTTGATTAGAGTTAAGTCCCTAATTAACACCCAAAATGGAAATTTAAGGCTAGAACCCAACAACATTATTTACACATTAGAAAAGGGATACCGTAATCCAACATGCAAATAATTTGGAGGTAAGTGAATGTCGATTCACTAATTCTTCACTATGAAAAAAACATAAGCTTTAAGTTTTAAATGTATTGAGAATTCCTAGATTTTGAGATTCATTGAACTTTTCAATGACATGTTTAAATCTCGATATGCCCCTCTAGTTTGTGACTGGGATACCGAGGATCACAAAGCGGGTGTGAATAACCATGCAAATCTACATGGTGCCTTCATTGTTACAATCACCTATTCGATGTGCCGATAAACCACACATGCTCCACCGAACTATGACACACAATGAATCACCCTTTTCCACCTTTGCTTAGAACCAATTAGTGTGCCAGTTAACCACACACGCTCCACTAACATCTAACCAACGGTGCAAAGTGTAATTTCATGGGATTGCATCAGTTCACTTTTCCTAAAGTAACTAAGATTGGGAATTTTATAAAATAGTTTAGTTACTTTAAATAGATTCATTATACTTATTAATGAGAAGATGTTTGCCCTATCCTACCCGTTCGGCTAACGACCCTCCACCAGTCAAGCAAGCGGTGGGTGTGAGTGTACACCCATTAAGCGCCATTTTATAGGCATCAACCTTATACCCACCTTATAGACTAGCTTCGTGAATGAGGCCTACTAACGGTAAGACTAGCATATTTTAACTCATATATATATATATATATATATATATATATATATATATATATATATATAAAGCTTGTAATCATATAATAGTATAGGGTTGAATTTTAAACTTGTAAAATTCTAGGGTTTGAAATTTAAATTATTCAAAATTAAACTTTTAATCACAAAACTTAAATTTCAAAACTTGAGGACAAGTTTTAAACTTTTCAAAACATAAGAATCAAATAGCAAATAATGTAAATCAATAATTAGATTATCTCAATTTGATCTTATTCAATATTACTTGCAAAACAAGTCACCAATTCAATTCAAATAATCAATTATTATCACATAAGGAAGTTATTATTCAACTAATTGGTAATTATCTTTTGTTTGGTCAAGAATATACTCTTATATATGGATAAAATCGGATTTAATGACCCAAAACAGTTAAGGCAAGTTTCCTCAAGTAAAATAGCAAGAAATCTCGAAACTCCCTCTTTCGGACGCTCGAACTCGTCGAGTTCCCACTATGGACTCGCCGAGTTGGAGCTACTCGCCGAGTCCACTGTGGAACTCGCCGAGTTCATCAGGCAGAAGACCAAAAATCGAAATTTTCAAGTAACAAGCAATTAACCAATGCATCAATTCAATAGAAATCAATAAAAGCTCTAATACCACTGATGGGTTTGAGACATAAGAACTTTCCTGTGTGCACATGCAAACCCTAATTTCTTGGATCTAGGTTTCTCTAATTGAACATGCATTCTATCCAAGACTTTCAATACTAGATCTAATGTAAACAATTGATTCTAATCATATGAATTAGGATCAAGAACAATACCTTGGATTAGTTTCTTGATACTTCTTCTTCTTGGAGCTTAGAGCCACAATTGTCACTCCTCTAATGGCTTACAAACACCAACTAGCAAGAAGATGATTTTAGAGAGAGAGAGAGAGATGAGGGTGAGAAATTGGCCCTAGGGTTTCTTGCCTTGCATGAGTGCCGATTTCCCTCACCCTAGGGGTCTATTTATACTATGGGATGCTAGGGTTTCACCTTTAACCCTATTTGAATAACTTAGGCCCTAAGCAATCCAAGATCCTTCAAGATTTTAGGCTTGGACGATTTTAAGGTTCCCAAACCCTAAATTTCGTCCACCCCATTATCTATAAGGATACATAGCCCAAAACACAACTATCACACATTTGACAGTTTATGCCCCTTTATTCAATTAACCTCTTTAAGTCACCAAATTAATTCTTAATTAATATATGACTTATATTAATCAAATAATATTAATATTCCTTTAATATATTATACTCATAATATATTAACAATAATACTTCTTCTCTCTTAACAAATCATCCTGTCAAGTTGCAATGGTGAAGGCAACCCAAAAGGACCATGCACAACCGGGTCAAGTACTTACCAAATATAGTTACAGCCTTAGACACTAATCCAACATGAAGATTGTCATGAATCCGTCTGTAGATTGACTAAAGAGTTTAGTCACAACACAAGTTTGCTACAAAGTTCATGAGTGCTGCTATAAGATTAGAGTATTGGATTAAACCCACACTCACTTGGATCGCTTCATGGATTTTATCACGAGTGATTGGTGAGACGATAATATCTTATATTCTTGAAACCGAGATGTGTAAGTTGTATCTTGCGATTCGGTTACACATTGATAATATGTAAACGCACCGGCAACTTGGTGTTATAAAACATATTGTTGTGTGTGATTCGGTGAGTGAGTACAAGCGAGCATTGAGTCGAAGTTTATCCATTCCTTTTACCTAAAGTGGGATAAAATCGATATCTGTGGTCCCCTCGACGATTTAGTGATGACACCCTAAGCGCTTGGCCAAGCCAGGACTAAGTTGATGTGTTTAATTGTAGTCTATTGTCAAACGTCATAAATCGGAAATCGGGAAACAACACATAAACTGAGAGAATGATTTCAATCCATGTCTCATTTCTATATGATATCTAGAATGAAGGAATATATGATCTCTTATCTAAAGGACAAGTTGCTAATAAGATCAGAGTTTGACAACGTCTTTGAGAGCTACGATTGCTAATCGGATCATACTTACATTATAGTTAGGAGACTTATCCAAGTGGGAGACTGTTGGATTAGTGTCTAAGCCCGTAACTATATTTGGTATGTACTTGACCCGGTTGTGCATGGTCCTTTTGGGTTGCCTTCACCAAAGCAACTTGATAGGATGATTTATGAAGAAAGAGGATTAATTATGATTTATTAACATATTATATGAATAACATATTAAAGGAGAAATCATATTGTTTAATTAATATTAGTCAAGAATTAATTGATAATTAGTTTTGTGAGTAAAAGACATTAATTAAACTTAGGGGAATGGAATTGTAATTATAAGATTGTTGCAATTGGGCTATAGATCACCTTGGAACATAGGTTGGATGAATTCTATGGGAAGCCTATAAGGAATTCATCCAAGGGCTGTTCTAAAGGGAGTCGATGGGCTGTTTAGGGCCTAAGTCGTCAAATTAGGGTTTCCTAGCTGATAACCCTAATGGCCTCACTATATAAAGACCCCTATAGCCCCAAAAACGTATGGAACTCTTTTGGAAGAACCCTAGGACGGTTTTGGTGCTTCTCCTCCTTCTCTTTAGTCATGCTCTTGCTCGTGGTGTTTGTAAGCCATTAGAGGAGTGACACTTGTGACTCTAAGCTCCAAAGACAAGAAGATTTAAGCCATTGAAGAAGAGGTAATCATCTAGATCTGTATTCTTATGTCTATTTCGAAATACATATGCTAGATTAGGGTTCTTGAGTCTTGGATGAATTGGATGTACAATAGAGAAACCTAGATCCAAGCTTTACAGTTTGCATGAGCACATAGGATGTTCTTTGTCGAAAACCCATCTAGTAGTCCCTCCTATTTCGAAAGTCGTAACCAGTCTGATACCTGGTTCGGGTAAAGGACAATCGGGTATTTTTGACAAGGATATGGAAGATTTTGTTGACAGAGCTTATACATTGCATCTAGATCTATCAAGAGAACAAGTGGAATACACGCTCATCTCGATGCACCAATGAGCAATCAACAGTCACATCCCGTTTGTGTATCCATCAAATAAAGAAATTCATCAAGAAGTTCAAACTTTCATCAATGCAATCAAGGTCATACAAATTTCAAAAGTTCATGTTCGTGATGATACTATGAATGCTCCTCCACAAGAAAACTTTGTTGCCATAGGAGATGTTCCTGAGCCAACCAATATCTCGGATGATCCTCCTCCAAAGTTTGGAAGTGGTGCAGATGCTTCTTCTCCAGTTGCTAATGATGAAGTCTCGGAAGAAATCATGTTTGAAGATGACAACACAACTGTCGATGTTATTCTTGTTCCCACCTTGTTCAACATTTTGCAGAGGCCTTCCTCCGCTAAAGCTCATTTTCATTTCGGACTCTCTTCATCATGCGAAGCTTCAGATTAAAATGTTGAACTTGAGAAACATGATGTTGTTCCTCCTCCTCCAGAAAACACATTAGAATTTCATCAAGATTCTCTTACTCGAGAAGCTCCAGATGATGATGATAAGAGCAAAGACGATGTTGATTACAAGTCTGAAAGTTCCACTTTGGACACAGGATCCTCTGATGAATATATTGCAGATCTGTTTGCATTGCTGGAACTCCGAGACAACTCTAATACAAAAAACTACTAGGTTGACAAGGTCACTCAACAAGTAACATGTATTGAGTCAAAACTTGACCTGGTACTCAAATCTCTTTCGGAGATCAAGGACGTTGCTTCATCTGAACTTGACAGTGGCAATCATCTGGACCAGCTTATCTCAGTTTGCCTGATTCGTAATCTAGAATATGCTGAAGCCCGTTACAAGGACAAAAATTATGCTCAAGGTTCATGATAATATGCTCTCTGCTACAAACACCCTGACCAAGTAAACTCAATTTCGTCATGAGAAGTAGATTCAGATGTTTGAGAAAAATATGTGTCACAAAGATGCAATGAATATGGTCATGCAAGAAGTACTTTTCAAAGTCATCCTTGCAGCTCAACATCATTTGGATGTTCCAAACCACAAGTTTGATGAAATGCTTCTCATTCTCGACGTGACCTTTTCTCACCTCAAAGCTCAAGCTCCAACTGTCAAAGCTTATTATTCGATTTCCAAGCAAATCAATATGAGCTTTCAATGATTCTTTCACCATTTAAGCAAGCTCAAGTCAAATTGATTGCTTGCATCGGAGCCAGGTCCATCTCGTGCAAGAGGGGGAGAACAACAAATGAGAGAACAATAGAGACAACAACAACAACATACAGTTCAATGGAGATCAATCTTGGAATTTGCTCTTCGAGATGAAGATTCTGAAGAACAAGTTGTGGAATTAGATACTTCAGCAGCTGAAGATGATGAAGATGATTGTGTGGATGACGTAATTCCTGGACTTCAAGCTATTAGGGAACCTCCTACCAAAGTCCTTTTGGAAGCAGAGAAGATGAAATGGTCCTTAGTTTCTTGGCCATCATCTTTGTCTAAAACATTCAAAAGGAGCCGAGACAAGGCGAAGGTCAAAACCAAGGTGAAAATTGATGCCTTCAGAGTCACTCAACCAATGCCTCCTCCAATTCTTGCTTTGATGATTGTCCAAATTGATGTAGGTTCTCCTCTCATAAAATCGGATGAGATCCCTAAAGAGTCTTTGCTTCCTCCTCCATACGAGCTATTCATTACACCATCTGGCAAACAAATCATCTCCATCTCATCTCAAACTGATCAATCAATAGACAAAGGGAAACAAATATCTACTTGTTTAGACAACCCAATCAAGTCGTTCAAAAATTCTGAGGGCTGGTCAAAAGAATAGTTACATCAAACACTGGAAGCAAGCATTTGGATTCAAGAACTCAAAGACAATCTAATCCAATGTTGGTAATTTATCCTATCTTTCGAGAAGGGATTCTTCATGACATACACTTTGTGCCCTTTATGTACTTCGATCTTCCATCACACAATGCAGATCAACTTGACCTACCAATCTATCCTCATGGACGTTACTACATCAAGTTCACTCCCTTGCATCCACATGATGGTCAACACATCATTATTCGAATTGAGCAAGAGAGATTGAGCACCTTCTATTCTATCAACTCACAACCCCAAAAGGAAGTGTGGTCTTAGAAGATAATTACTAAGATAATTGGTCATGGTAGAAAGGTCCAAGGAAAGTTTGATCTTGACTATCTTCTCTACAGATACTACATATCTCAGAATAAGGAATCCATCATCACCATCATTGATGTTAATTTTCCCTCAATAAATCCAAACGACATTCTCATTATAGTTGCTCATCTCCGAGATCACCAAACAAACAAATCAAGCATTGGAGCTTACAACTCTACTATCAGCTTTTTCAAGGACTACATTGCCGAATTCTGTAGATCTGATGTGGAGTTTGCTCATGTTTTTGGAATTGAAAACTTTTTGGCCAAGATCACCACTAAACTTCCTGAAGCTCAAATCTTAGTAGAAGGTCTAATTGACCAGTACTTGGTTATGTCTACCACAAAAAGAAGACCAATCAAAAGGAATTTTTAGAGTTATTAACAAACACCTCTTTCCCACTAAGATTCTTCATAATTTCATTTCAAATAATGCCAAGAGTGATTCTTCCGAGCATATAAAAAAGAAATTTATTGAGCATCTCCAATGTTACATCGAAGTCCGAAGTTGGCTCTAGAGTGCTTACTTGTTTTTGTTTAATGAAGCTAAGTGATGGATTGGATTATTATTAAGGTCGCTTAGGGGAGATTGTTAAAACGTGAAAATAGAGCCTTATGCAATACGAGGTGAAGCATTTCTGAGGTGATGATTTTTGAACTCAAGATAATTCCGAAGTTGTAGTTCAATCCAAGAAGCATCCCAGTGTTAAAGTGTTTTTGAGTCTGTAATGTGCATTAATTGATACATGTACTATGTTGTTCTATTCCCATTGTCTTATTGTATAGTACATGAGACAAGATCAACAACAACGGATGTGTTAGTCTGTAGATCTTCATAAGTCTAGGAGTCCACGCTTAATTTTTCTCATTTGTCTTTTAGTTACTCCTAGTGTATTAAAACTAGTCACTTATGTATCATGTGTGGGGTGTGCGCCTTTTTCACTTATCTCAAGAATCATTCAGTCAATCATTCTCTTACATTCTTCTTGTTCTTAATAGCACTTTACATTTTTTATACTTATTATTATCATCATTAGATATTGAGCACTCCGTTGATTATCTCATATTCCGAGACAAGACCGGTTTACCAAACTTGACTAGATATTTATTACAAGTAGACATTGATCTTAATTTAATTCATGGTTTAAGTTCTCAAACCTTGTCCGTGTAGATCCCTGCTTTCACAGTTTCCACCATCGTCATCATGAACTTCGCCACATTCAAGCACCATCTTTATGGCGCCTTTTTCTAAGCTTTCTCTACCTAAGTACAAAATCTTTACTTGCATTTAACTAATTTTAGATGCAGGTACATGAAGAATCATAAATCAAAATTCAAAATTGTAATGTGAAAATTGGGGGTAAGAAGATCTTCGTTGATTAAGTTCAGGTACCA
This sequence comes from Lactuca serriola, assembly GCF_051521515.1. NCBI lineage: Eukaryota > Viridiplantae > Streptophyta > Magnoliopsida > Asterales > Asteraceae > Lactuca > Lactuca serriola. The sequence goes on along the minus strand of NC_136416.1, from coordinate 158,656,029 downwards.
TTTCATTTTTATTCATAGATTTCATAATTTATGTTGAAAAGATTTGCGGCGTTTTTGTTGGTTTTTCTATTATTTGAGAGTAAAAGGGACATGAGTTTGTAAAGATGTCATTTTGTTGATTTTTTGTGTGGATTTATCACATCTTTATTGTGGATTTTCTTTGTTGGTTTTTTATTCACAAATTAGTTATGTTGAGTGGTTCAGCCATGGAAGTATCAAGTAGACATCCAGGTGATCTATGATGAAAACGTGGTCTTAAACTAAATTTAGTAACAATTTTTATATAGAGATCAGGGGGAAAACCTGATGATGCAAGACTTAAACATCTCTCAAAGAAATTACCTTGGTTAGCTTAAAACAAAAGACTTGTTGTTGTAGTTTTATGCTATTATGCTATTTTCGTTTTTTAGTCTAACCATCCAATTTTTTTATAATGATACCTAAAATGTGTTCATGATGATCAATATCATTCATGGCCAACCCCTTAAGGTAACATCATCTCAACATCTCTCCCATGTTTCTTTTTAAGTCACGTGTGCGGATATTGAAGATTTTAAGACAATTATGACTTGTTTAAATTAACCATTTTGATATTTCACCAATAATTTTTCTTACATGACATTCTTTGATATGTAAGTTGAATTAATGTTATCGGATTACGTGCATAGATATGTAAGTTGAATTAAACTTTGATGTGTTAGGTAATCTATATTTTTAATATGTATAACCATAAATCTAGAGTCGATGTTTTTTTGTATGAGGTGATAATATCTTTGGATGTAACCGAGAAGCACAATCAAAGGTACTACAACTCTTAATTTTTCAGTTCTGTGGTTTTCTAAACTTTTTTCAATTACATTGCTATCGTAATTCAAAAATAAACAATATATGTGGTATATTATGTTAATGTGTATGTATGGTAGGTGGATGTGTTTTTGTTTATGGCAGGTGGGAAAGCTATAACGAAAAGTGATGGAAGTGAGTTGTTATTTCTTTCTAATAAATGAAAGTAAGTTGTTATTTCTTACATTTCAATTTTTCTAGATTCAAGAAATAGCATCTTATTTTCACTAAATTGTTTATTTTTCTAGATTCAAGAAATAGCATCTTATTTTCACTAAATTGTTTATTTTATCATCCTACTTTCATTTCTTCCTGTTACATCATTATACCTTAAAAAGTACAGTGTTGTACTTTAAACAAATGAAAGTAAGATGCTAGAGTAATACACAAATAAATCAACACAAGTTACTATTTATGATATTTTTCCCATTTTCGTGGTTTTTATGTTTTCCTTTAGTTGTAAAGTTTAATCATGTGTCTTTCTTTTCTTTGTTTTAATTATTATAATGCATTTTGATTGATCTTTTACCTTTATGTAGTAGATTTTGAGGCTTATATCATCTTAGTTCATTTATGATTAATTCAGTTTGATTAAGACTTATAGCATCAATAGGTAATGATATTATTTTCTTTTCAAATGAAATTGTGACATGGTACTGGTATAGCATCTTACTTCTATATATATATATATATATATATATATATATATATATATATATATATATATATATATATATATATATATATATATATATATATATATATATATATATATATATATATATATATAAAAGTAGGATGTTATAATAAACGGGCCTAGTAAAGTATATCTACAACTTCATTATTATCATGGTTTAAACAATAAATTTTAGCTAATTTTAATTTTTTAAATATTGATAGGTTTTGTTGGAAAGCTATATGTTAAACTAGGAATGAAATGAGGATGATATACAGAGTTTGGAATAGATGATGCTATAAAAAGAATTATGTTGGACAAGTTTACGTTTTTATGGATCTATGTTAAATTTGTTAAATAAGTTTAATTGTTTTGTTTATAATCTATGATGTACAAGTCCAATTATAGCATTCTATATTCGAAGTAAAATGCTTTATTAAGAAAAACAACTCAATTATAGCATTCATGATGGTTTTTAGGCATCCTACTTATGGTTTATTGTGTTTTTAGCAGCTTACTTCAGGAAACACAAGTTAAGAAGGTAAAACTTTTACCAATGATACTATATTTAATATTTCTAAAACTAGGTTTAAATGTAAGAAATAACAACTAACTTTCATTGATCTATTAATATATCTATCGTAAAAAACTATACATACCTTTAAATTGTCACTATTTGTATATGGGTGTATTTATGTATGTGAGAATATGTAATTTATAATTGTCACCCATTTTTCATTTGTAGCAATTTACTTTCATTACATTTGCAAAAATTCATTAATATAATCATTAATGGTTTCATCCTGTTTCAATAAACAAATATTACATAAACTCCTGTCGCAACGTGCAGGCCTAAAAACCTTGCTCTACTTATATTACATCTATATGTACTCTAATTCATTTCTCATTAAGCATGGCGTTGTGGTAAACCTTTCGTAGCATTGTGGTCTACCATCATGAATAATCATATATTAATCTACTTACCATCTGCGTCGCAGAAAACACAATAGCGTCGTGGTAGCTCTAAGTACGTTACCTTCTTTATTCTCTCATCATTACCATGATGTGGTATTATCTTCACCACATCATGGTCTTGCTCTTAGCACATCATGTTCTCTACAACTTAGCTATAGCAAATTACTTTATGCTCGCGTCGTGGTCACTCTTCGGCTGTGTCGTGGTTAGCAAAGTACATTGCTATTTCTCTATATAGTTGTATTGCGTATCTCTAATCAATACACCGTGTATCACTAATCTCCGCGTCATGTATTTCATTGTGGATCTTGCAATCATGCTCCACAATCTTTCTCTGTAATGCTCCATGACATTATTTATAAGGAAATTATATATATATATATATATATATATATATATATATATATATATATATATATATATATATATATATTCTATTTATCTAGAAATTCCTTAAATGTCTAATATTGGACTAACTCAAAGTCATCAGATTAGATCAATGGTCATTTCTAATCTATGGTTTAAGATTAGGAATCTAATATAAGAAATTAATTCACTTAAATCGCGACTTTGATACTAACTTATAATACCCAGGTTTTCATACCAACTACACCCCCAAAAATTTCATTTCTCATTTTAAAATTTACAATAATTTTTACTAAATTATTATTGGTGCATTCTAACGCACAATAGATGTGAGAAACATTTGAACCTACCGATATATATATATATATATATATATATATATATATATATATATATATATATATATATATATATATATATATATGTTCAAATGTTTTTCACATCTATTGTGTGCTAGAATGCACCAATAATAATTTAGTAAAAATTATATGTATATTAAATGATATCCATACTAATAATTCATTTTTATGGAAACTAATTAAATTCGGCATTAATGTCAACAGTAATATTCTTTCAGAATGAATTCGTATCTAGAAAAATGAGAGTGTATTCTAGCGGAACGAGAGTGTATTCTAGTAGAATACAGTCTTGTTATTCATATTCTATGCAACTTTATTGTATTTTAAGTGAGTGACTAGTGAAACAAAAAACGAACCCATACAAAAAAATGTAGATGCGAATTCATTCTGAAAAAATGTTATTGCTGACATTAATGACGAATTTAATTAGTTTCCATAAAAAAAGAATTATAATTATGAAATCATTTAATATACATACAATCATGGAAATCATTTAATATCTATCTTTATTTAAGTAAATAATTATTTAATTTTACTAACTTCCGTGCATTCTAGCACACAATATATTGAAGAAACACATTAACCTAGCCCTATATATATATATATATATATATATATATATATATATATATATATATATATATATAAGGCTTTGAGAATATATGGCTGTCATGTACCTAAGCTTATATATGGAATGCTCCAAACAATGTAGTTTTGATCCATTTATATCCAAACTAATCATGATATCTCTTTTACCATTCTTCCTTAATCATATGACTTACTAAATCGATCAAATTTATGTTCTTTTTCTTCCTTGTGTCTAAGAACTTAAAGCATTAAAACTCATTGCTATTTAATTAACCCTACTAAATTCTAAATGAAAACTAATAGAATAAAAGATAAAAGAAGAACATATCATAACCCAATCAAGCTTTTCAAAAAAATCATTGGATATAGTTTTTCAATTTAAAAGAGAAAATGCTTGAGTTATATTTGTTAAAAACATTGGTTTTTTATTTTCTATATAAACTTCAATAATTATTTGCAAGAAAAATATATATAATTGATCTTTTCATTCCATAATTGAATATAATTCTATGGTATTCTATTAAAACAAAACTTAGAGAAAATGAAATTAGATTTGTTTTGTTTAAAACTACGTTGTTTAAAAAGTTATATATGTAAGCTTAGGTACATAACAACCACATATTCAGTTTTTCCATATATATATATATATATATATATATATATATATATATATATATATATATATATATATATATATATATATATATATATATCATGATTTATCTCTCTATCAATTAGGCTACATCCCTTAGTCAATAATCTATCAAGAATTTATCTCAGGGACTATCTATCTTATTAAGGATCTAGCTTATTAATAACTAAATTCTCAATCATAGTTAATCTCTCAATTAATGATCCCTCTCTCTGTCGTGATATATTTCTCAATAATAATCAATTCGTCGGTTAAGATCTATCTCAATCAAAATCTATCTCATCAATAGTCTAACTTATTAGTAATTTATCTATCAAATGTACTCTATCTATAAATTATAAATGATCTATTAATCATTAATTAGTCTTTTAATTATAACTAGTCCAACAATAATGATGTATTTATCAATACTTGTGACAACCGAAGAAAACACTTCCCTAACCGTCAGTAAGAATGATAAAGATAAGCAAATGTAATAGATCAATAATGTAATAATTATCAAATATTAATGAAAACGCATTATGAAGTCTTCCCATAATTGCAAAATTACAGCCAGATAGGCCAAAACACTGGAAATTGAGTGTGCAAAAAGTACTGTCACCGTATATATATTATGACATATTTTGAATGAACATGTTAGTTTGATTCCAAAAATATAAATTTTGTAAAAATCGAACTTCGTATGAAGAAGATATGACTTTTATAAAATATAAAAATCAACCGCATACAACAATTTGCATCGTAAAAAGAGTGTGAGGGAAATGGCTAGGAATTAGCCAAAGCAACGAAGAGGAGAGTTGTAGTACTCCTCAATAAAAGAATTATGAGACGAAGAACGCCGAAACAGAGTCCATATGAGGAAGTTATGATTTTTTAAAAATCATTTAGAATACCCCCTCTTACGAAAAATATACTAAAAATATAGATAGAATCAACTAAAACAACCTAAAGGAAAGTTGTAGTACTCGCCAAGACATTCGCGTGGATATAAGGAATGTCGAAAATGGAGCTCGTATGCCGGAGATACGAAATTCACAAAATCAATAAATCTTAGTGTGCAGCCCGCACAATGCACATTCTGAAGCCAAATTCGTGAAGATCTGAGAGACATGGGCCGACGAGAGAGAGAGAGAGAGAGAGAGAGAGAGAGAGAGACACTTGTCCGTGCTCGGGTGAAGTCAACGCATAAAAGCACGACGCACACCCAAAAGATCATGCAATGCATGTCCCAAAACCTCTTATAAATAGTAGGTTGAACCTGCTCATATCTTACACCAAAACAATTTCTCTCTCTCTCTCTCTCTCTCTCTCTCTCTAGATTTCAAGCCTTTCCCTCTTCCAAACGATCTTGATCCGCCGAGCTTCCCGATGCAAAACCCCGAGTTCAAAAAGCACACTTGAGGGTGAATTCACGCCCCTATTTTTACGTTTTTAAAAGTTTTATGGGGAGGGGGATACATGCTAGCTAACTAATTCTTTTGTTAACCTCAATGTATATTTGTTCAATTCCCAAGCATACATAAGATAAAATAACCTAGAAAAAAATTACAAATAAGCCTTTGGCTTTTGGCAATTTGCCTTAGTTCTTCACTTTTTCATGATCTTCATACTTTGCTAGCTTTTATTCAATCAACACTTTTGACAACTTTTTTTTTTCAATTTTTTTTTTCACTTTCTTTTTAACTCGTTTTTTTTTTCTCTCAAACTAAAAACCTATAATAAAAACATTTGCTTAAGTTTGGAAACTTAACCTTAACCTTTATTGGTTAAAGATATTAGTATAATATGTAATGACTATATAGATTTTCTAGGGCATATTTAAGAAAATAATGCAAAACATATTATGTCCCTCAAGCTACACAAATTCACGTTTTTCTCAAATGATTTCACTAGAACTAGGAAGCCACAAATATATTAAAACATATTGTCTAAACAAAACCTTTAAATTTGTATCAAATTATCTCATATAACATTAGCAAACCTAGCTCTAACACAATAATATCAAAACAAAATTTTAAAATTTTATATTCTTTATTTAGGCCATTATTCAAGTCTATATTTTTCAATTTTTTTTTCAATCTAGCATATATTTTTAAATCTAGCATGCTTGTTGTCATTTTTCCAATCTCCATATTTCAAAATTAAATTATATAATGCTCTCATTGTATATAATAACAATTAAAACATATAAAATAAAAAGGGAGAAAATGAACGAACTTGCCTTGGGTATATAGTCGCGATAATAAAATCGACTGTAGTGGGTTGCTTCGAAATGTGTGTTGAAAAGATGATGCTTCAGAATTTACCGAAACTGAAAATTGGATCTACCCATGCCGGGACTTGGTGCGCAAATCGATCAATGAAAACATCATATAACAATACAAAATGAAAATCTAGGAGTAGCGAGAACACAGTGTATCTTAGAGTGGATGCGATGCGATATTCAAAAATCGAGAATCTTCATTGCATAAAAAATGATGCCATGATGTAGTTGTTCAAGTGCCACATCGTGGAAACTGGATAGTAGAAAAACTTTCACGACTAAAAATGAACTCGAGCTGTGTCAGCCTAACACTCCTCTCGTCTCTCGTATATGCTCTTCCCTATAGTAATGGACTTTAATAAATTCTCGAACCCTCTCTCATGTGGGTATCTGACCACACACTTATGTGAGGCAATGCTTCTCGTGATGAAATTACACCCGATCCTAATTGCTGAAATTAATGAAAGCATCTGAAGGGCAATATAATTATGCAAATATCTAAAACATCAAGAGCATCAACATGAAAAACAAAATCAAACAAAAATAATTAAAAGTAAAATAAAAACACACTAAAATAACTAAAATATAAAACTAGCAAACTGAAATAACTAAAAGGATATCACGATCACTCGACTTCGTCGGAATCATGCTACAATTGTTTATGAAATTCTTTGCATGCAAGAAGGGATTTGTGAAAACAAAAACTTTAGAGACTTTTTAGGCTATTACCTTTGTTTTCTTTCCACCATTAACTAATAAGTAGAGCAAAAGTGACCCAACTAGTCAAGAATAACAAGAGTTTGGTCTTCCGCTTAACCACCACAATACGTCTTGCTATAGAACGCCTCGTGGATTGAGTTGGAGAATTCACCAAAGTAGTAGGCTAAACAAGTCAAGAATTCTCTAATAGCTTGCAATATCGAAACCCATTCAAAAAGATAAACCATGCAATGCCTATGATCACGAATTCATACACATAATAAAAAAAACCTTCCCGACAAGTGACATATCATCAAAGAAAATAAAAATAAAACAAAAAATGCAAAAAAAACAAATAATCAAATAAACTAAATTAATTGAAAATCGTTCCCAACAACGACTTCAAAAACTTGATGTTTAATTTAATGCACTATTTTTTCATTTATAGTTCATAGTTTACTAAACTAAACCAACCCTTTATAGGCAGTAAATTTGATCAAGTATAATATAGTTTTAATAAATAAGGGTGTCCAACACAATGGGAACGGTAGTGAATTAATATTAGAATATTTGATTATAGGTTATACTAAATAAAAGAAAGCAGTAAAGGGGGGAGGAGGATTATTATTAAATTTTAAACGAATCAATAACTAAACTAACTAGATAAACTAACTCAAAACGAATTATTTCAAGTACATTGGTTTAAATTTCATTACATCTCAAAATCACAGATAATTACTTGAGTGCAATGTTTATTTAATCATTATTCATTGATTCGTGTATTTGGACCGTACACGAACACTAATGATTCTAAGGACTTTTAATTTCATCGTCATATCATTAATTATCCCTAAATTCACTGTGCAGTTCGTATCATGCAAGATTCGATTTTTAATAATCCAAAAGATTAATAGAATTAAATCATGCTAAGATTTGTCATCTAAAACATGCACACACATTAAAATTCATAACTTTATTAACGTAACCTTAGGTTTTGATCCAATACTAGTCACAACTATTTTATGGTAATAAAAAAACTATGATCCAAGAATATATATAATAGATTATTATTCTAATCACATAGACTCAACAATAAGTAATAAAGCAACGAGCGTTAACATATATGGATCTTCAATCAAACTCGACACAATTAAATAAGAACAAGCAATCAAAATAGCAATTTAATTAACACAAAATCTCATGATTCATCTAATCTTAAACGTAAAGCAAAATGTTTTAACACCTAAATTTAGAAAGTAAAATCAAAAGGAACACAAATAAAATACTATTCATGATCAGAAAAGCAAACCGAAAGATTCTCATCATGAATCCACTCTCGAATCCATCAGTTCTTTGCTCCATATCAGCTTAACGACCCTCCGACCACCTTCTAGACTCTCAAAATATCAGCTTTAGGGTTTATCATCACTGGAAAAAAAACAAAGTGTCAGCACGAGGTGGTAATTCCTTTGTTACATCGTGATATCGGGTTTTTTGTTTTGGCCACGAAGTCGTAAATCGCCTCGGAAAAACAAAATTTTGCAACATTTTAATTAGGGAGCAACGTGCCTAGTAATATCCCAAAAGTCACAACAAATTTAAAATTTTCAAAATATCCCATGTACTAAAGAAGTGTTTACAAAACCATCATTTCTAAAACATTATTTAAAATCAGAGTCTCCCAAGACCCAATCGGTCAGAAAACCATGGATGTCTAGGGTCACGCCTTCGCCCTGCCATAATCATCTGAAGTACCTAAAACAATAAACTGAAACTGTAAGCACGAAGCTTAGTGATTTCCCCTAAAGTACCACCACAGAAACATATAACATATATAATGAAGCACGTCGAGTCCAATCAACCATCGGGTTGGAATATCCCAGGCCCAGTCAACCTTCGGGTCCAGTCATCCTTTGGATGGAATACCCCAGGTTGGAATGCCAATATATAACGATCCAGTCAACCATCGAGTTGGAATACCCCAGACCCAGTCAACCTCTGAGTCTATTCGTCCTCGCGATGGCATACCCCAGGTTGGAATGCCAATATAAAATTGGGTCCATTCATCCTTGGGATGGAATACCCTTGCGCCCAGTCAACCATCGGGTTTAGAATTCCCCCAGCTTGTTGGCACACGCATATAGCAGTAAAGCGTCAACCACCAACCAAAATATGTGCACATATATCTGGCCAATAAACTATCAGACAAATCTACAGATCACTAATGCATACTCACATCCTATATACCATGACTCAGATCTAGCAGAGCACTACAGCATAACGAGATTCTATCATAGAGCAGGATATCAAATCCAATGGGTCCACCTTGGTTCCTTCGACCCATAAGTATAGTGAGGAAAACCCACCTCTCGAACTGATCAATAGTTGATGAGGTCCTGAACCAGAATCTCAGCTTTAACTATCACTTATCCATCCAAATGACCAATTCTCAAACACCATCCAAAATACCCAAAATACCCCTTGCTCAAACTTGGTCAAAGTCAAAGTCAACAAGTCAATACAACTAATTTAACTATGTCCTCGTACATGGGGCGTACTCCAGAGGTACACGGGGTGTACAAGCGTGTGAAGCATCAGATCCATATCTCCGTACGCGCAACGTACCCTATGGTATGCTCAGCGTACACAACTTCCCTCTTCTTAACCCATTCAATCCTTAATACTTCAACTTAATTCTTCCAATTACATATCAAAGACTAAAATATCCTCAAGGGTCATAAAGTTTCCAACTTTATGACTTTGCGTGTCCTTTAAGTGTCCAATACCCTAAAGTAAAACATCTTAATGCATAAAGACCTTCTAAAGAATACATGGAGTGAAACTAACCCCCCCCCCCTCCAGAATACATTTTTATGACCTAAGACCACTCCTGAGGTCCAAAAGGACTACTTATTGGGTAAAGATCATGTTATGCTTAAGAATCACCACATTTAGAACAAAAAGAACCTAAAATCAAGCCTAAAACAAGGTCTAAGTCAAACTTCACCAAGTTCAACACTTTATACCTCCAAGTGATTCTAAATGATGGTGTGATTCTAGATCTAAAGTGCTTCATTCCTCCAAGATGGTCTCTACTTCCTTCTTTCTTCTTCAAAGGTACAAAATACACACACTCAAGATTAGAAATGCTTCACGAGGTGGATTAGTGTTTCAAGGATGTTTTGAGAGGATGGAGGCTGATGAAAAGAACCAAGATTGAGAGTTATGAAGAATACATAGGGTCTAAACTCTAAATATTTGGGTTTGGGACTTCAACCCATACGACCGACATACACAAAACATATGCCTATCGTACGTGGCTCTATCCCATAAATCCAAAAGTGTCAATAATATCCCTTCCCTTCCACAAGTCTTACATTATAAGGACCAAAATGAAATAAATCTCATTGTAAGGTTTAGAAGTGAAAGTTCCTTAAAACAAGACGTTACGATTCTCACCCAGTTGACTTAGACTTATTCCTCAAAGTCTGCTGCAGTAACTAACCCATGGTAGTGTTTCCATATCTCCACCTTGGGTCACTCAGAAGATTCTCTCCAGAACTTGATCCGAACTAAAAGTCGGTCCATTCAGGCGGCTGCCTACCCATACCCTCCTCGACTTGCTAACTATCACCACTGGAGAAACCATCACAACTCCCATATAATTTTTGAAATCCAATACCTCGACTGACTCTTAAACAAGCAAAACTATCTTGAAACACAGTTGTTACGACATCTCATTACAATCCGAACCGTACGGAACCCTTCCAACCCTGACTTACCTTGCTGATACCGCTGGGAATAAGGACTCCTAACCATTCACCGATGTTGAACCCTTCATCCGAAAAAAAGGAGGCTCCAAACACGAGCCTCAGCTAAATAACCACTAGCATGTAGTTCTAACATATCATAATATCAAACAACAATATGGTAATTTGGGGTCTACTTACTGGCTCCGACTGATCTTACACATCACATCCTATCTTGATTATTTTTGGGAAACAATTTTGAAAATCTTTTTTAAAACCTTTGTAGTTTCTTAGTTTGAGATTGGATTCATACGAGTGTTTCTCCAATTCGCTCAAAACAAGGCTCTGATACAAACTAGTAACATCCCAAAATTCACAACAAATTTAAACTTTTCAAAACATCCCATTTACTAAAGAAATGTTTATAAAACCATCGTTTCCAAAACATTACTAAAAATCAGAGTCTCCCAATATCCAATCAGTCAGAAAACCAAGGATGTGTACGGTCAAACCTTCGCCTTACCACAATCAACTGAAGTACCATAAATAACAAACTGAAACTGTAAGCATGAAGCTTAGTGAGTTCCCCCAAAGTACCACCACACAAACATATACAATATACAATCAAGCATGTCGGGTCCAATTAACCATCGAGTAGGAATACCCCAGGCCCAGTCAACCTTCAGGTCCAGTCATCCTCGGGATGGAATACCCCAGGTTAGAAGGCCAATATAAAACGGGTCCAGTCAACCATTAGGTTGGAATACCCCAGGCCCATTCAACCTCCAGGTCCAGTCATCCTCGGGATGAAATACCCTAAGTTTGAATGCCAATATACAATGGGTCCAGTCATCATCGTGATGGAATACCCTTGGGCCCAATCAACCATCGGGTTGGAATTCCCGTGGTCTATTGGCTCACGCATATAGTGATGGGTTTTAGCCATAAGAACTTTCTTATATGCGCATGCAAAACCCTAATGCTTGGATCTAGGCTTTCTAATTAAACATGCTTTGAATCCAAGACTTCTAATGACTATTTAGGTGTAATAACAATATTGAAACAGATCTAGAATCATACCTTTGAATTCCTTGTTGATCTTGTTGTCTTGGAGCTTCTAGAGTCACAATTGTCACTCCTCTAATGGCTTACAAACACCAAATAGCAAGGAGGATGATTTGGGAGAGAGGAGAGGGAAGGAAATCGGCTATGGTTCTCTTACTTTAGATGAAGTGCCGATTTCCCTTTGCCATAAGGTCTATTTATACTTGTAGACTCCTTAAGGGTTACAACCTAAACCCTAATTGGATAATCTTCTCTTAAGGCTATCCAAATCCATTCCTTAGATAAGCAATGGACGATTCAAGCTATCCTTTAGCTTCTAGAATCCGTCCAATCCATATCTATATGGATTTACAGTCTAAAGTTTAACTATCAAACAATTGACAGTTTATACCCTCTTATTTAATTAATCTCTTTAAGTCACCAAATTAATTCCAATTAATTCCATGACTTATATTAATCAAATAACAATATATTATTCTTTATATTATTCTCATAATATACTAATAATATTTACTCTCTCTTAATAAATCATCCTATCAAGTTGCTATGGTGAAGGCAACCCAAAAGGACCATGCACAACCGGGTCAATTACTTGCCTAATATAGTTGCAACCTTAGACACTATTCCAACAGTCTTCCACTTGGATAAGTCTAGTAACTATATGCACAAGTACAATTCGATTTGCAATCATAGCTCTCAAAGACGCTTTCAAACTCTGATCTAATCAATCTTGTCCTTTAGATAAGGGATCGTACAGTCCTCTATTAGATATCATGCTGACAATCCTATGGAATGGTTAGTCAAGCATTTAGGTTTCTCGATCTCTGATTTATTCGACATAGAACTTAATCGAACACATCAATTCAGTTCTGACCGGGTCCGGCACATAAGTCAAATCAAATCATCGAGCGGCCGAGATATCGCTTTTACCTTCTTAGATAAAAGTTACAGATAAACTTCGACTTATATGCATTTACTTATTTAATAATCAACTATACACAACAATGCGTTTTATAACATTGAGTTACCAATGCGTTTTCGCATTATCAATGTACAATCAATTAGCAAATAACAAACCATATATCTAGGTTTTAAGACTATATGATATTATCGTCTCGCGATCACCCTTTTATATCATATTCCATAAGATGATTCCAGCAAGCGCGGGTTTGTTCCATTGCTCAAAACCAGTTCATAAGCACTCGTGAATGTCGCAGCAACCCTTTGCTATGTCTAATACCATTTAGACAATCTACGCACCGATTCATGACAATCTTCATTCGTATCTACTTCCAACATATGAACGATTGTGGACAATTTGAATAATTCGATTATTCCTAATAAACTCAATTATTCTGGAAGTCAAAACATGCAAAGTGAAACAATAGCTAAACAATTAACATAAGATAGTAACATTACTCATAAATAAAACTCCTTTATTTAATCATCAAATGTTAATTACATTTATCTATTACACGTTTCTAATACTATCTAATCTATGCTAATATCTTCCTTCAGCCCAATACTCCTAGCATGCTGCAAGTGCTTAACCCTACTCAGTCCCTTCGTAAGCGGATCTGCTGGGTTATCTTCTGATGATATCCTCTTCACTACGAGTTGTCCTTCTTCTACACGATGTCTAATGAAGTGATATTTTCTGTCGATATGTCGTGATCTACCATGATCCCTCGGTTCCTTGGTCAAGGCAACCGCTCCTTCGTTATCACAGAAAATCTCCATGGGCTCCTTTATGGCAGGTACAACTCCAAGATCACTGATGAAGTTCTTCAGCCATATTGCCTCCTTCGACGCTTCACTCGCTGCAATGTACTCTGATTCGCACGTTGAATCAGTTACTGTTTCTTGCTTGGAACTTTTCCATGTCACTGCTCCTCCATTCAGGGTAAAGACCCAGCCCAACTGCGAACGGTAGTTGTCCCTGTCGGTTTGAAAGCTGGCGTCACTATACCCTCGCACCTTCAAGTCATCACTCCCTCCGAGGACTAAGAACCATTCCTTTGTCCTCCGAAGGTACTTAAGGATATTCTTCACCGTAATCCAATGTGCTCTGCCAGGATTCCCTTGATATCTGCTAACCATGCTCAAAGCAAAGGCTACATCAGGGCGAGTACAAGTCATAGCGTACATGATTGAGCCAACTGCGGAAGCGTATGGAACTCGGCTCATTTCTGCTATCTCAGCTTCGGTACTCGGACTTTGAGTCTTACTCAACTTGGCATTACTTTGTATCGGTAATTCACCCTTCTTTGAGTTTTCCATACTAAAACGTTTCAGTACCTTCTCCAAGTAAGTGTTCTGACTAAGTCCAATTAGTCTCTTACTTCTTTCTCTTACTATCCTTATTCCCAAAATGTAAGAAGCCTCTCCGAGGTCATTCATAGCGAAGCACTTCCCGAGCCAGGACTTAACCTCCTGCAGAGTCGGGATGTCGTTTCCATGAGTAATATGTCATCGACATATAGAACGAGGAAGCTTACTATACTCCCACTGGCTTTGACATATACACAAGACTCATCTTCACTTCGTACAAATCCAAACTCTTTGACTTTCCCATCGAAGCAAAGATTCCATCTGCGAGACGCTTGCTTAAGTCCATAAATGGACTTCTCAAGTTTACACACTCTATTCAGATGCTTCGGATCCATAAACTCCTCTGGCTGAGCCATGTAAACATCCTCAGCCAACTTTCCATTAAGGAAGGCGGTCTTGACATCCATTTGCCAAATCTCATAATCATGAAATGCGGCAATCGCTAGCATCACTCTAATAGATTTTATCTTCGCAACTGTTGAGAAGGTCTCATCATAGTCAACTCCGGGAGTTTGAGTAAAGCCCTTCGCAACCAATCGCGCTTTATATGTGTGTACGTTTCCATCCACGTCGGTCTTTTTCTTGAAGATCCATTTGCACCCAACGGTCTTACGTCCGGGCACATAATCAACCAAATTCCAAACTTGGTTATCATACATGGATTGGATCTCGCTATCCATTGCCTCTTTCCATTTCGTAGACTCCGGGCCTGCCATGGCTTCCTTATAGCTATTAGGTTCATCAAGATTTAGTAGTGTACCATCACTAATATACGTGTCCCCTTCGGTAGTAATATGAAAACCATAAATCTGGGGTAGAACTCTAACTCTATTGGAACGTCTAAGAGGTAAGGATTCATCAATCGGTTCAACCGGAGTTTCCTCCTCGGGTTGAGTGCCAGCGGTAGAGGTTCCTTCATCTATCGACTCTTGAATCTCTTTAAGCTCGATTTGCCTCCCACTGTCTCCTTGGCCTATGAGTTCTCACTCTCGGAAAACTCCTCTCCTCGCAACAAAGACAACATTGTCCTTCGGTCTATAGAAGAGATATCCAAAGGATGTCTGCGAGTAGCCGATGAAAATACATTGCTCACTTCAAGGTTCGAGCTTGTCGTGAGTATCTCGTCTTACGAAAGCCTCACAACCCCAAACCTTGATATGTGCCAACGAGGGAGCTTTCCCTGTCCACATCTCGTGAGGTGTTTTGGCAACCTTCTTAGTAGGGACTCGGTTAAGGATATGGGCGGCAGTCTCTAAGGCATACCCCCAAAAAGAGATAAGTAGTGAAGCACGACTCATCATAGAGCGAACCATATCCAATAAGGTTCGATTGCGCCTTTCTGCCACACCATTCAACTGCGGTGTCCTAAGAGGCGTCAATTGCGAAACTATTCCACACTCCTTGAGATAATCGTGGAATTCAAGACTTAGGTACTCTCCTCCTCGATCGGATCGAAGCATCTTGATTTTCCTGCCCAATTGATTCTCCACTTCATTATTGAACTCTTTGAACTTTTCAAAAGTTTCTGACTTTTGCTTGATTAAATAGATATACCCATATCTACTATAATCATCGGTAAAAATCACGTAGAAGCGGTTCCCATCCTTCGTGGTTGATCTAAACGGTCCATATACATCGGTATGTATTAAGTCCAATAGACCCTCACCCCTTTCACACGTACTCGTGAAGGGTGACTTAGTCATCTTTCCAAGTAAACAAGACTCGCATGTGTCATCTTCCCTAAGGTCGAATGACTCCAACACTCCATCCTTTTGGAGTTGGGCTATGCGTTTCTTGTTGACATGTCCAAGACGACAATGCCACAAGGATGCTTTATCTATACTAGTGGAAGAATCTATATTCAAAACATCATTTCCTAAGTTATCAACAATCATAACAGTTTCATAAATTCCATTACATGGTATAGCTTCAAAGTAAAAGACACCATTTAGATAAGCCAAAATAGAACCATTCTCATTATTAAAAGAAAATCTAAAACCTTGTCTATATAAACCATGAAATGAAATGATGTTTCTAGCCATTTCTGGCGAATAGCAACAATTGTTCAAATCTAAACATAAATTATTCCTAAGCACTAAAGAATACACTCCAATCTTGGTCACATGCGACGATCTTCTGTTCCCCATGATTAGATTGATTCTTCCTTGCTCCACATCCCTACTTCTTCTTAGTCCCTGCACATTAGAACAAATGTGATAACCACAACCGGTATCAAGAACCCAAGAAATAGCATGATTAGAATCGTTAGATTTGATTGTATATATACCTGCAAAAGATGGCTTGATCTTTCCTTCCTTGATGGCTTGCAGGTATTCCGGGCAGCTTCTCTTCCAATGTCCTATCTTGTGGCAGTGGTGGCAGTCTGCCTCCTTCGGGTTAGGGCAGGTCTTAGCGGGATCAACTTTGGTCCCACTAGAAGAGGCACCATCTTGGGCTTTAACCTTGCGATAGTTCTTAGACGAAGCCTTCCTCTTCTTTCCCTTTCCTTGACCAATAGCCAAGACAGGAGCAGCGGGTGGATTGGGAGTTAGTGCAACAGACTTGTCTTTGAAGTTGCTCTCAACGACCCTCAAGAGACCTTGGAGTTTGCTTAGGGTGACCTCTTCTTTGTTCATGTGGTAGGTCATCCTAAATTGATTGTACATCGGAGGAAAAGAGTGAAGCACCATATCGATCGCCAAGTATTCCCCAAAGTCAACATTTAACTTGCGAAGGCGGTCGACATACCTTTGCATCTTTTGCAGGTGCACGGTAAGAGATTCTCCATGACCCATCTTAGCGGAAATCATGTTAGTGAAAATCTCATAACGCTCTTGTCTCGCGTTTTGGTGGTATCTCTCCAATAAGTCTTGATGCATCTCGTACGGGTACATGTCCTCGTAGGACTTTTGGAATTCGGAGTTCATGGTGGGTATCATGATGCAATGTACCTTTGTTGCATCTCGCTCATGAGTTTCAAAAGCGGTAATTTCAGCCAGAGTAGCGATTTCAGGGTTGATCTTCTCGAGCTTCTCATCGAGGACATACTCCTTATCCTCATAGCGAGCAATGGTGCGAATGTATCTTATCCATTTGCTAAAGTTCGTTCCATCGAAGGTGACCTTTTGGCAAAGGCTCATCAACGTGAAAGAACTAGCAGCAGCGTTGTTTGCGTTCGACATCTACAAATAGAAAGGACAAAGATAGATTAGAATATGAATCCCTAATTATCACCCAATAAGAAAAATTAGGGCTAGGATCCAACAATAACATTTACATATGAGAAAAGGGATGCCGTAATCTAACATGCAAATAAATTGAAGGTAAGTGAATGACGATTCACTAATTCTCCACCATAAAACCTAACTATTAGTTCTAAATGTATTGAGAATTCCTAGGTTCGAATGAGATTCATTGAAACTATTCAATGGCATGTTTAAATCTCGATATGTCCCTCTAGTTTGTGACTGGGATACCGAGGATCACAAAGCGGGTGTGAATTACCATGCAAATTCACATGGTGCCTTCATTGTAACGATCACATATTCGATGTGCCGATAAACCACACACGCTCCATCGAACTATGATAAACAATGAATCACCCTTTGCCACCTTTGCTTAGAACCAATTAGTGTGCCAGTAAACCACACACGCTCCACTAACTTCTTAGCAAGGGTGCAAAGTGTAATTTCATGGGATTGCATCAATTCACTTTTCCTAAAGTAACTAAGACTGGGAAATTTTAAAATATGTGTAGTTACTTTGTATTTCCTATTATACTTTTAATGAGAGGATGAGGTTGCCCTATCCTACCCGTTCGGCTAACGACCCTCCACCGATCAAGCAAGCGGTGGGTGTGAGTGTACACCCATTAAGCGCCATTTTATAGGCCGCAACCTTATACCCACCTTATAGATCGGCTTCGTGAATGAGGTCTACTAACGGTAAGACTAGCATTTTATTTATACATATATATATATATATATATATATATATATATATATATATATATATATATATATATATTAATCTTGTAATATTATATTAGTATAGGGTTGTATTTTAAACATTTTAAAATCTAGGGTTTGAAATTTAAATTGTCTAAATTAAAACTTTTAATTACAAAATATAAATTTCAAAACTTGAGGACAAGTTTTAAACATTTAAAACATGGAGGATCAAATAACAAATAATTTCAATTAACAATTAATTTCCTAATTATCTATATTTTATTTATTCAAGATTTCTTGCAAGATAATTACCAAAATAATCAAAATAATTAATTAATTATCATATAAGGAAATTAAATATTTTATTAGTTGATAAATATCTTTAATTAGATCAAGATAATAGTCATATATATCATAAAATCAGATTAGGGTTGATCTAATATGATTAAGGTAAGTTTCCATAAGATAATCATGAATAAATCCCGAATCTGTCCATTCCTGACGCTTGGACTCGCCGAGTGCACCAAGGGACTCACCGAGTCAGGCCAACTCGCCGAGTCCACTATGGAACTCGTCGATTATGACTCAGAAACACAAAAATCGAATTTTGCAGTTTAGTTTCAGACAATTAAGCAACAATTTAATGAAAACCAAGCTAGGCTCTGATACCACTGATGGGTTTTAGCCATAAGAACTTTCCTATGTGCGCATGCAAAACCCTAATGCTTGGATCTAGGCTTTCTAATTAAACATGTTTTGAATCCAAGACTTCTAATGACTATTTAGGTGTAATAACAATATTGAAACAGATCTAGAATCATACCTTTGAATTCCTTGTTGATCTTGTTGTCTTGGAGCTTCTAGAGTCACAATTGTCACTCCTCTAATGGCTTACAAACACCAAATAGCAAGGAGGATGATTTGGGAGAGAGGAGAGGGAAGGAAATCGGACAGGGTTCTCTTACTTTAGATGAAGTGCCGATTTCCCTTTGCCATAGGGTCTATTTATACTTGTAGACTCCTTAAGGGTTACAACCTAAACCCTAATTGGATAATCTTCTCTTAAGGCTATCCAAATCCATTCCTTAGATAAGCAATGGACGATTCAAGCTATCCTTTAGCTTCTAGAATCCGTCCAATCCATATCTATATGGATTTACAGTCTAAAGTTTAACTATCAAACAATTGACAGTTTATACCCTCTTATTTAATTAATCTCTTTAAGTCACCAAATTAATTCCAATTAATTCCATGACTTATATTAATCAAATAACAATATATTATTCTTTATATTATTCTCATAATATACTAATAATATTTACTCTCTCTTAATAAATCATCCTATCAAGTTGCTATGGTGAAGGCAACCCAAAAGGACCATGCACAACCGGGTCAATTACTTGCGTAATATAGTTGCAGCCTTAGACACTATTCCAACATATAGTAGTAAAGCCTTAACCGCTAACCAAAATATGTGCACATATAACTGTTGGATAAGGTGTCTAAGTCCATAACTTATTTGGTATATATTTGACCCGACCCGGCATGGTCCATTTGGGTTGCACTTCACCCAAACTATTTATGGATAATTTATGAGAATTGTATACTTACGATTTATTAATATATTATAAGTTATAATATATTAATATAAAGTCATGTTATTTAATTAGTTTTAATCTTGAATTAATTATGAATTAATTTAGTGGTTAAAAGGAAGACTAACTAAATCATGAGCTATTATATTTATATGGTGTGGGCTAATACTCATTTGTTAATGGGATAAGCTTATATGGAAGTCCATGGATGATCCATGGAGCTTTTAACTCATGGATCCTTGGAAAGGAAAATACATGGGTTATTAGGGTTTCACCCTAACCATGCACACTATATAAACAAGCTTATGTTACATGAAATAACACCCCGAGTGTGTGTGTGTAAGGTGTGGCCGATTTCTAAGAGTGTGTATACTCTCTCATAAAGTTTTCCAAGTTTGTGGTTATTTGTGATTTCCATTTGAGGCATTCACATTATTGGTGCTTGGCTCTCAAACTCCAAGGAATCAACACTCATCAAAAGGTATGTAATTCATCTAGTTCTTTTATGTTTAAAAGTTCCCCATGCCATCCTAGATAAGTTATAAACCTTGGAAAACAAATTTTGCATGTATTTAGACAAACATAGATCCAAGGTTTAATAGGGTTGCATTTACACTTAGGAAGTGTTAGAATGCTCAAAACCCAACAATAACATATAACATATAAACATATATCGACACAATAAACTATCAAATAGATCTACAGATTGCTACTGCATACTCACATCCTATACCAGGACTCAGATCTAACAGATCACTACATCATAACGACATTCTAGCATAGAGCATGATACCAAATCCAATGGACCGGACTTGGTGCCTTCAACCCATAAGTATAGTGAGGAAAACTCACCTCTCAATCTGATCAATAGCTGATGAGGTCATGACTCCGAATCTCAGCTCTAACCATCACATATCCATCCAAATGACCAATTCTCAAACACCATCCAAAATACCCAAAATACCTCTTGGTCAAACTTGGTTAAAGTCAAAGTCAACGAGTTAACACAACCGAGTTGACTCTGGCCTTGTACGCAGGGCGTACAAGCGTGCGAAGCATCAAGGTCATATCTGTGTACGCGCAGCGTACCCTACAGTACGCCCAACGTATGCAACTGCCCTCTTCTTAACCCATTTAGTCCTTAATACTTCGACTTAATGCTTCCAACTACATATCCAAGGCTAAATATCCTCAAGGGTGATAAAGTTTTCAACATTATGACTTTGCATGTCCATTAAGTGTCCAATATCCCAAAGTACAACATCTTAATGCATAAAGACCTTCTAAAGAATGCATGGAGTGAAACTAACCTCCAAGGCTACATTTTTATGACTTAAGACCCCTCTTAAGGTCTGAAAGGATGACTTATTGGGTCAAGAACATGCTATGCTCAAGAATCACCACATTTAGGACAATAAGAACCTAAAACAAGGTCTAATTGAAACTTCACCAAGTTCAGAGCTCTATACCTCTAAGTGATGCCAAATGATGGTGTGATTCTGGATCTAAATTTCTTCACTCTTCGAAGATGGTCTCTACTTCCTCACTTCTTCTTCAAAGGCATAAAATACACACACTCAAGCTTAGAAATGCTTCACAAGGTGGATTAGGGTTGCAAGGACGTTTTGAGATGATGGAGGCTGATGAAAAGAACCAAGGTTAAGAGTTAATGAAGAATCAATAAGGTCCAAACCCTAAATATTAGGGTTTGGGACTTCACCCCGTACGCCCTATGTACACAAAACGTACGCACATCGTACGTGGCTCCATCCCATAAATCCAAAAGTGGCAATACTAGCACTCCCCTTCAACAAGTCTTACATTATAAGGACCAAAATGAAATAAATCTTACTATAAGGGTTATAAGTGAAAGTGCCTCGAAACAAGATGTTACATGCCTTTTGGCATTCGTCGATTTTTCATCTGTTTTAGCTCCTTTTGCTTCCTTTTGCATCCCAGGTCCTATTTTAACTGTAATTACACATTTCAAAGAATATTAAGTACCATATATCGTAAATTATAACATTTATTCAAATATATTAAGATAATGACCTAAAATAAATAGTTAAATAAGGCTATATTAGTTTCTCATCTACATGCTCAAGAAAAGGTTCTATAACACATGACCATACCCGTGCTCAGCGAGAACACAACAATGACATGTGATATGTAAGGATAAACTAGAGAAGTCAGAAGGTTATTGGTTTAAGCCTGTAAGATACCACTAAATTAGTCTTGTGTCCACATTAAACTTGGACATAATCTTCGTGACACCCATATGACATTATTTGTTTGAGTGAAAGGAAACTTACTAACTTGATAAAGGATTGATGGAAAATTAAAGGGTTAATTTACAAGTTGGCAAATTCCTTTTATTCCACATAGGTGAGGGAAGAACTTTGAATGTGTTTATAAGACATTTTTGGCCTTAGCCCTCAAAGGCTTTAGTAGGTTAAAGGAAGGGCCAAACCCACATGTGTGTCTAGCCGGACCATGAACACGAAATGTGAGATTTGTAAAATGGTGTGATTTAGTTGCAATTTGCACTTTACATGTTGCATCCTTGCTAGGAGCTGATGAAATTTTATTTTTATCAGGTCTCACATCGGGTCGGTTTAAACTGTTTCGGTAAAATCTATTGGAGATAGGGTCGACTCAAACAACTAGAGATAACTATTAGTCTGGTAACTTATAAAGTTTCTTTAGTAACATATAAGCTTAAATAGGAAGGCGTTGCAACTAGGGATAAACCTAATTGCTACATTGTATGCCATGAGTGGTTGGTTGCTATCTCCGCCATGTTTTTTTGGGGGTCTCCTACATGTATAAAAGGGACCTGCCATGTCCCATTTATTCCACTTCAAAAAAATTGAGATCACATCTTCTATCTTCTCTCTCCACGGATTCAACAAGCAGGTGATTCCAAATCCACTATTCTTCTAAGTTTCCATGTATTGTTTTGCATTTTCAGTTCATCCATCGTCATCGAAAAGAATCATAAATTTGCACTAAAACTTGGGATTTTATGTTGAAACTTACAACAAGTGAGTAACGTAAAAATTTTTAAGAACATGAGTCATTTTGTGAAGTTTTCGGCAATAAAAAATTAATGATCTTCAAGTTGATTTTACTTTTTTGTTTAGGCTTCTAATTTGTTCGATAATTGAACATTCTTCTTCCAACTTTCTTATAGTATTGCGAATGATCAATCTGATTTCTAAACAAAATATATTAATAATGATAATATAATCCTCAGTGTTTATAACGACCGAGTAATTAATCACTAATATAATTATCCATTTGTAAAGCATCTACAATGACAAGATTAATAAAATAGTTAAATGAGATGACAAGTATAATTGTTATTTAATAGATAAAACTTTATATTTTGATATGTCACGTTAACATTTAAATGAATTTGTAGTTTAATGATGATTGTAACTTTAAATATAAAAATAAAAAATATTTTTTATTGAGCTTTGTAGAGTATGGATTATATAATTTTTTTTGATAGAGTTGTATAAAATATATACGTTGATATAACAATCCATTAAACTATAAAGTTTAATATTATGAGTACCTAAAGTTTTAGATTATCAACTCGATAATTATTTTAAATAATTAATGACTTATTGTTTAATTGTCAAGTATAAAATACAACACCTCCCAAACCCAAAAATAATAATAATAATAATAAAATAATAATAAATGGTGCCCCGGCATCGCCGCACTAGTGTGAATAGTAATATAGTATAACGCATTTATTTTACACATTGTGTTCTTAGGACCGACATAATCATGTTATCAACAATTATAAAGAACATATTACGCACGTGTACTCTTTTTCTCCGTATAAAATATTTTAAAGATATTACTTTTCGATTTATAATGAAAGATATGGTACTTTAATAATCCATCTCGAGAGCTACATTTTAACAAATTGCTTTATTGATAATAAATTGCAGTAAATACCGAGACTTTCAAGAATTAAGGTCCACAAGTTATTAGTGGGGTGGGTGGGACAATTTATCGTTGATTTATTTTCTACGTCACATTAAATCTGTCGGGTAAGGTTTATAACAGAGCAATGAAAGAAGATAAAGATTGTAATAATTGAATTTTTATAATGTTTCAACATCTTTATGTGGAATAATATACATGTTTGTTCCTCCGTTTCCAAAAAAAGAATTAATATACATGGGTATGAACCTGCATGTTTAATCATGCATGATTCTTTTAATATCTTTATGTGGAATAGTATATAGGAATCGAGAATTCAGATCACTTCATTGAGCATTATATAAGTTATATGCATGGCTTTTAGTACAGATATTTCGAATATACACCGTCTTAGGCGTTGTAAATCGAACAAAAACATAGATTTGGTTGCAAACCATATACTTCATATTCAAAGCCCCTAATACATATAAAAGTACGGATTTTCAAAATTTTGTTACCAGCATCGCCTTAGAATGATACACGGGCTGTTAAAACGTCAGATGCCGGCAAAGACGATTGAGAAAACAGAAGATCAGACACAGTTAACGTTCCAGTTTTGTCAAAATCGAGTGTCTCAAACTCATCCATGATGGGTGTGATATCATCTTCATTGATCTTCCCCATCTCTTTTAGCTTAAAGACAATGAACTCAGCAGCTCTGTTTAAATGAACAATACATAATTAAACACCATGTAAGAGTCTTATTATCTCCAAGAATACATGTTCCTATTAAACAATGGTTCTTAATTAATTATCTATACTTACACAACGATGCCATCACCATCAAAATCAGCTGCCTCGAGGTCAGAAACCGTTGTTTTTCTTTTAAGAACCCATTTGACCAACGATCGTTGCCTTCTTTCAGTGTGTAATAAAGCAAAAGTAAACAGCAATTGAGCTACATAGAGAGTACCTAACAAGATCCAAAAAAGAGCAAAAACACGTCCACCTGTTGTCGAGAAGCATTTATCTATGTAACCAAGTCCAGTAAGCGTCGCAACAACACAATAGAACGCATTAATGAAGTTCAAATCCTCAACAGAAAGTAAAATTCCTGTTCCTGCAGCCATAAATACAAGAAGGAACACAAGCAAGGTTATACACTTGTGTCTCACGCTCTTCGTTTTGATCTTTTTAAGGATTTCTGCTTCACCGATGGTTTCATTCATGTGCATCGCTTTCACAAGCAAGTTTGCTTGTTTCTCGACTAAAAGATCAGCTGCTTTACTTAAAACAACCCCGACAATCACCATCCCCGAGACAACAAAAAGACAAGCGAGAAGTATTGTGAGAGTGCTAGCGGGAACAAGGTCTCCATATCCGACTGATGTCATTGTTACAACAGTGAAGTAAAGTGCATCGAGTATGCTGTTTGTTTTCTTTCCGGAAATCTGGTGTCTAGCTAGATGAAAGCAAACCATACCTGCAACTAGATATGCGAAGAAGACGATACCTATCTTCCAGTAACTCGGGTAAAAATGGTCAAAAACAGACTTGGGTCGTGGAAGAGATGCAACGGCTTTTTTGAAATCGGAACCAAAAGAATCCGCAAGTGGGGCACTTTTGATTCGCCGGAATCTTTTTCTCTTGACGGAAGCTGCTTGATCGGTTAAACGTGGCTTCTTTGAATCTTTTGGTGAAGCATTTGTTTTACTTTCAGGTGTCATCGCAAGAACTTATACGAAACAATCCGGGAGCTCTATAAAAGACGATTACAAATGTCAAAAAAGTTATCCGGTGGAATTCATATATGAAAAGTAGTATTGTAGAGAACTACATATATGAAACCGTTTAATTGTTCAGCTTACATATGAAATGAAGCTAGCAAAAGGGGTGGTGTCGGATTCTTGGCTACTTTTCCGGTGGAAGAAAGAAATGTAATTTGGCTGTGACTTTGTCTGGTTAGCCCCGGTGGAGGTATGACTGGTAAGTAGCTGATCGGATTCTTTTAAGGTGGATGAGGGTTGTCTTTTTTTGTTTGACCAATCTCAAATCTCAAGTCTAAGTCTCAACCACAATTCTTTTATTACTTGTGCATGAAAGACCTTTGAAGATAATGGGTTGCCTTTTGAAATTATTGATGTGGGGTAGTATGTAAAGGTTTAAATATACTAAAAGTTGTAGTATTGTATCATTGTAACTGTATGTATAAAATACCAAAAATTAAAATTATTTTATGGTCTTATCAAATCTGAACACAAGATCATAAATTATCATACGACTTTTCGCTGGACCCAGAGAGGCCCATGTTTGTTGATACGGAATGCACACTATATTACAAAAGTTTGTCAGATGTACAATAAAATACATTTATTTGTTCTGCCCTACAAAAGTTCAAAAAGCGTCCTTATTAGTGGGGCACAAACAGGGATTGGTCGATCGAAACATCCAGACCCGGTCGTCGCATGTCTTGGTCTTCTTGGACTCGACCATTTGGAGTGGAAAACCCTCAAATATGTGCCAATAAAAATCACTTATCATATTACAAAATTATATTTCGTAAAGTATTGGGTGTACCATCTACACTAACGTTTTGGTGCGTTCACACCCGAGGGTGTGATGAGTGTGGTGAGGTGGGAAATGACATGAGCCTTGGTTCTTCGTGCCCCATGATCTTTTAGAGTCGATAAAACTCGATCTAACTTATCAATTTAATCCAAGAACAATCTAAAATTAGTAGATTTGGTTTAGATTTTTAACTCATTTAAGTTGAGTCAACTTGCTTACCCTATTTAATTAAATAGATTGTATTAGGTAAAAATTATCAATATGTTTTCAATTCATTAACTCATTTAATTTTAATATATATTTTATTTAATAATTATTTAAAATATCATTATTTATTAATCTGAATATTAATTTATAAATTACAATGTTGGAGCAATTCTAATTTTTATCCTTTTTTTTTGGCCTACAACACTGGTTATTCTCCAAAAACATTTCAAAATTACATATTTTTAATGTTATTTGAACAATTTCTTTGTATTTATGAATTATAATTGAGTTTTTTTTCATACTTTGATATTTTATTTAAGTTTGAAACTATTTTAAGTGGCGTAATAAGTTGGGTTGAGTTGAAATCTTCAACCCAATTAATAAATGGGTTGAACCCGAACCCAACTGTAACGACGTGAATTTTAAAAACAATTTTTCAATTTTCAACCACAATAAAACTCATATAACATTCCCAAAATCCCATGTTTATTAGATGTCACCACAATAAAACATATCTCAAAATCTTTAAAACATAATCTCCTGCCAGTATGTACAAATTATGCTGGGGCCTTCCCGCGATCCTGATAAGAACCTGAAACACAGAACACATAACACGGTACGCACGAAGATTAGTGAGTTCCCCAAAATACCACATACAACACATACGCCACTTAAGGCTATAACACAGTACGACCCTTCGGTCGATGTGTCTCAGCGGGAACCTCCAGTCTCGTAGCTCGTTGGACCCTCTGGTACGGTCATAGCTCGTTGGACCCTCTGGTCCGGTCTGAATCTGCACATAGATACCAATCTAGGTAATGTATAGTGAGAAGACTCACCTTGGGTAACTCGGATAATCTCGAATCTCAAATATTGATCTAGCCTCCGCCTAATCATATAAACAATTTTCATCTAGTTAACAATGACTCTCAAAGGCTAGATTAATCCCCCTTATAATTCCTCAGAAGGGTAAAAGACCATTTTACCCCTCCAAGACCCAAAAGCCCAATTGTTGACCGAACCCTAACAGTCAACGAAAGTCAACACAGTCAACGGTCCAACTTGACCAGACTCGTCGAGTGCATATAGTGACTCGCCAAGTCTCATCGACTCTCAGGGGCTCTCTGGCTGACCCAACTCAACGGGTCAACTCTCCGACTCATAGAGTCATTACGCGACTCAGCTATTCGAGACAAACCCTAGGCTACTCGCTGAGTCAGCAGTTGGACTCGGCGAGTCTATTCAGACTCTCAAGCATACAGACGATTTCAGGGCCTGATCTCCTCCCAAACTCCAGATCTACACTCATGGGGATCGGAAATCACGTAAAGTCATTAACTTTACGCCCATGCATGGCATCTAGAGCAATATATGCCATAAACATGAGCTAGAAGGGTTGTACACACCAAACGCTTCAACAAAATTGAGAAAAGCATGGGTCATAAGGCGTTTGGGACCTCCTAGGGTCCAGATCTGAGGTTAAACCTCCTCACAACTCTTAAATCCACAAAGCCCCAAAAAGATATGAAGAAGAAAAGCTCTAATTATCCACAAATGAGAAATCTACACTAAGGAGAGGTTAGGAATCGAGATTTATACCTCCCCTGATGCTTTGAGGATGAAACCTTAGCAGATCCAACACCATCTTCTTGATCCTCTAGCTTGGCTCTTTACTTATTCCTTTAAAAAATGACCACAAAGCTTCACAATAGCTTTCTTCTTCACTCCAAGCTCTCACACACGGTTTAGGGTTTCCTTCCAGAGGAGTAGCCGCAATATGAGGCCTTAAGGGCCTTTAAATAGGTCTCTGGCCCAAGGATTTAGGGTTTTTGTCCACAGCGCTGACTCGGTGAGTCAAATACCTGACTCGTCGAGTCCATCCATTTGACATGTCTCCTAGCCGCGACCCAACTTGACGAGTTGAGGAGTCAGCTCGTTGAGTCCCCCACTCAAACTTATGCCCATATTTCAAATTGCCATACCTCGGATAATAGGATGTTACAATTCTCCCCAACTTGAATTAGATTTCGTCCTCGAAATCACTCCTTAATCACACATATATTGAATCCAACAACCCGAAGGCACCACCGAAACGTTCTCGTACTATACCGATATCTTTCCTATGGGCTCCGGAATCCTCACAAAAATCCCAAGTCCGACACAAGACCAACCCTTTTGCCGCTATGATACTCCTTTCTAACATTCTCAAAATCTAGAATCTCTAGTGGCCTGACCCGTCGTCAGACCGCCCATTCGAACTACCACCACACTACTTGTTACTTGAATCAACAAACCCTGATAACTCCCTGCTCCTCTGATTTCTTCCAAACGAAAACCAACAATCTTCTAGCAATCACTCATACCAAACATAGCAACGATGTGAATCACGCCCCAAGAAACGGAAGGGTTCACGTCCCACCAGGGCTCATCCACTCAACTGCCATCGGAACCCATCCGAACAATGAATTCTCAACACTCAGCCCTCAGACACGAGAGAATAATCGTGCTCGCGCAGAATTGTCCTCAGACATCTAAAAGTCAAAGCCTCAGCTCCATTCCCCATATCCCTTTTTAACACCGAGTACCAGGTCATCTCCCGACCCAGTAGTTGGACCTCCAAGGCCATCCATTGCACTATCCCAACCGCCCCAATGGTTTCCTCCTCCCTATAACTACACCGGACCATTGTGACACACAAGTCATGAAGTTTGCTTTACCCCAAGCGAATGGTACACCCCCACTAAAAATCAACTCGACCCTTTCCTCTGTCGTCTACTGCTCATAGTTCCATGCATCTCGTGGTAATTCCCGTACCCGAGTACTGACCTACACAGGTCTAAGACATCAGATGATAAACAATTCCCCTCAACATGGAATCCACCTCAAAATCCAGAATCTCATTCCGCCTACCCAACGCACCACCAGAGCCAAACTTAGACTAG
Organism: Lactuca serriola; assembly: GCF_051521515.1. Lineage (NCBI taxonomy): Eukaryota > Viridiplantae > Streptophyta > Magnoliopsida > Asterales > Asteraceae > Lactuca > Lactuca serriola. The sequence goes on along the minus strand of NC_136416.1, from coordinate 158,626,262 downwards.
AGAGTTTGGTCTGACCTAGAGTTGGAACCGCTCGATCCAATGAAGCACTCAACTCACAACTCATGACCCGCAACCCGCACGCATACCTCTTCTCCAATTCCCTTGAGTTGCGACAACCACAACTCAAATCAGAGTATAACGATTCCCGACAAATATAGAGACCGCCGTCTCTTTTCGGATCTGGCCTCCAGGCTCCCGAATACTCAACCCAATAAGACTACTCAAGTCTAGGAACTCTCCTGCGTCATGCTCTGATCAACAAATAATGCGGCTCCCTGCCTCACCATGACACCCTCTTACTGGCTAGTGAGTAATACGACTCCCCGCAGTATCACAACACCCTCTCGCTGACTAGTGAGTACTACGGCTCCCTGCAGTATCGCAACACCCTCTTGCTGACTAGTGAGTACTGTGGCTCCCTGTAGTATCGCAACACCCTCTCGCTGACTAGTGAGTACTATGGCTCCCCGCAATATCACAACACCCTCTCGCTGACTAGTGAGTACTACGGCTCCCCACAGTATAACAACACCCTCTCGCTGACTAGTGAGTACTACGGCTCCCCGTAGTATCACAATACCCTCTCGCTGACTAGTGAGTTCTACGGCTCCCCGCAGTATCACAATACCCTCTCGCTAACTAGTGAGTACTTCGGCTCCCCACAGTATCACAACACCCTCATGCTGACTAGTGAGTACTATGGCTCCCCGCAGTATCACAACACCCTCTCGCTGACTAGTGAGTACTACGGCTCCCCTCAGTATCACAACACCCTCTCACTGACTAGTGAGTACTACGACTCCCCGCAGTATCACAATACCCTCTCGTTGACTAGTGAGTACTACGGCTCCCCGCAGTATCACAACACCCTCTTTACTGATCATTCCTTGCTCGAAACTACTCATACCGACCTTGAAACTGGTTGACGAATCCACGGCTGCCCTTCCGGGGGTATAGATTACAATCTACACCTTCACTTGCAAATCTCAGCTATTGCATCCGCAAAACAGCTACCTGGTCGCACTCGAACTCGACATATGCTAACCCCGAAAAGCACGGGGCACAAAGAATCTTCCAATTCCCTCATCCTCTCTCAAACACATACCACCTGCATTATCACGCTCTGCACCTAGCCTCGGTCGCGATAACCCTGGACTCATGAATCCGCACCGCAGGTCTTTATATCAAGATATTTAACCGCTCTCGAACAATATCTGATCCCATCAATAAAATACCTGGTTCTCCCCCACTTAGGGTTCGAACCACCACCAATTGGCGCACCAACAATCTATCCCATAGACTGTTTCCACTAGTAACATCGCACCTACTCTTGGAAGGTGCTACGCAAAGCTCGATGATCCCCCCGGCAGAGATCAAGCAACTTCTAATACCTCGAATCTGAGATGAATCCTTAGAACTTCCCATCATGACTTCCTCTAGTCAGTCAGAATCTCACACATTCCATCACTGGGCTTCCCAATTGTCCAGTATCAACCCTGACTGTTAGTCTGGAAATAGTAAACTATCATTCTCCTCATCCTCGACTCCTTAACCCACACTCCATCACGACACTTATGATAAGAGCAGAACCCACATTACCACTCTCGATACTCGTCATGGATATTAAGAGCCACCTCCCTGATATTTTCCTCTTGATCAACCAACGTTGCAGCTCACACATGCCCTACTATACCCAAGTAGGGTGTATCCTGGTCCTTGACCATCTCAGTCTCCACTAACGACCTGTTCAAGCTATATCATTACCTCGCAGCAGACCTACTGCCCTATACACTGATTAAAGATCACTATCAGTGCAATCCCACAGGGCTCACCCCCAAAATCAGAAACCGAAATCTCAACACCTCTTACGTCTCCCACAGGAAACAGAATTTGCACCACTCAGGTCACAGAATGTGACATCTCCACTATCGGCTGGTCGCCCAGCTCAGACCGTATTCTTCCATAACGCACCATCCCTACTCATCCCTGAGTCTTGCGACTCCAACTGGTGTCTTACCAACAATCCCTCGGAGCTAACTCGATTTCCCTCTCAAAGGATACTTCACTAAAACTCGTTCATCATGGCCTTCTGGCCCCATACTCTTTCACATCAGCTCTCGGTCTAGACAAACACCTCAGAATAACCGGTAAAACCAGGATCAGTAATCGCCACGTGTCACGGTACTCAAACCATGTGGCCACCTCTCGATCTGCTATGAATCATGGTACCCGAACCATGATGCCACATCTCGATTCGCTACTCATCACGGTACTCGAACCGTGACACCACCTCTCGATCTACTACTTATCATGGTACTCGAACCATGACACCACCTGTCAATCTGCTACTTATCATGGTACTCGAACCATGACACCACCTCTCGATCTGCTACTTAGATCCTCCGGAATAATCCCTGCACCGGGTATGGGTTATCTGCTTTCAGTAGTATGGGCCCATACTACTTGCCACATCTACCCATACTCTCTACACGGACCATCCCAGATTCCCTAAGTAGCTGCTCAACCTTCAACCTCCTCGATCGCCAATCCCAACACGCGTGCTCACATCCCAGCAAAATGCTCTACTCTGTCAGCGTACTCATCTAACTAAGGTCACATCCTAGGCTCTTCCTAGGTTCTCACACTCTTCTTCCATCAGCTACTGAGAAACTCCTTATGATGCCAGTCATATATCTCCTGAATATCGTCACATTCACTTGGTAGATGATTCCTATCATCGAGAATTCCACAAAGCACGAAGCAAGTAGCATTCAGGCATCGAATAAACACGTAAAACCCACTCTAGGTGATAACTCCACTTGCTCTACTCATACTCAAAAGATATCACCGAACTCTGCAACTCTACCCCCTCGCGGGTATCTAGTTACTCTTTCGATAGGCTCCACAAATGCTCATCTAGTTATCCCTCCTAGATTACTCCTCTACTCAAATCCCTCTCTACAAGGATTCCTAATGGATACTCTCACTTAGCACATACTTGAAAGTGCATCACAGATAGCAGCAACTCCTAAGCTAATGTATCACAAATCAGGCCACTCTCGTCCTAAAATATGAAATACATAGCCTATCTCTAGCATGCATAATATCTCATAACATATCTCATAAATATCTCACACTACAAAGTAAGGGTATTTTGGGAACTCACCGTTCTGGCTCTGCCTGATTGTACACACTACTCCTTATCGTTTTTCTCTTAGAATCTCTTACTGATTTTTAGAAAAATTGTTTCTTTTGAAATTTCTCTCAAATCCTCAGTTTGAGTCCAGACATACCCGAAGGCGTATCCGAATCCCTAAAACCAAGGCTCTGATATCACCTTGTAACGACGTCAATTTTTTAAAAAAAAATTCAATTTTCAACCACAATAAAACTCATATAACATTCCCAAAATTCCATGTTTATTAGATGTCACCACAATAAAACATATCCCAGAATCTCAAAAACATAATCTCCTGCCAGTGTGTACAAATCATGCCGACGTCTTCCCGCGATCCTGATAAGCACATGAAATACAGAACACATAACACGGTAAGCACGAAGCTTAGTGAGTTCCCCAAAATACCACATACAACACATACACCACTCAAGGCTATAACAAAGTACGACCCTCCGGTCGATGTGTCTCAGCGGGACCCTCCAGTCTGGTAGCTCGTTGGACCCTGTGGTCCGGTCTGAATCTGCATATAGATACCATTCTAGGTAATGTATATTGAGAAGACTCACCTTGGGTAACTCGGATAATCTCTAATCTCGAATACTAATCTAGCCTCCGCTTAATCACATAAACAATTTTCATCTAGTTAACAACGACTCTCAAAGGCTAGATTAATCCCCCTTATAATTCCTCAGAAGGGTAAAAGACCATTTTACCCCTCCAAGACCCAAAAGCCCAATTGTTGACCAAACCCTAAAAGTCAACGAAAATCAACTCAATCAACGGTCCAACTTGACCATACTCGTCGAGTACATATAGTGACTCGTCGAGTCTCATCGAATCTCAGGGGCCCTCTGGCTGACCCAACTTGACGGGTCAACCCTCCGACTCATCGAGTCATTACGCGACTTAGCTAATCGGGACAAACCCTAGGCTACTCGCTGAGTCAGCAGCTAGACTCAGCGAGTCTATTCAAACTCTCAAGCATACAGACGATTTCAGGGCCTAATCTCCTCCCAAACTCCATATCTACACTCATGAGGCTCAGAAATCACGTAAAGTCATTAACTTTACGCCCATGCATGGCATCTAAAGCAATATATGTCAAAAACATGAACTAGAAGGGTTGTACACACCAAAAGCTTCAACAAAATTGAGAAAAGCATGGGTCATAAGGCGTTTGGGACCTCCTAGGGTCCAGATCTGAGGTTAAACCTCCCCACAACTCTTAAATCCACAAAGCTCCAAAAAGATATGAAGAAGAAAAGCTCTAATTAGCCACAAATGAGAAATCTACACTAAGGAGAGGTTAGGAATCGAGATTTATACCTCCCCTGATGCTTTGAGGATGAAACCTTAGCAGATCCAACACCATCTTCTTGATCCTCTAGCTTGGCCCTTTACTTATTCCTTTAAAAAATGACCACAAAGCTTCACAATAGCTTTCTTCTTCACTCCAAGCTCTCACACACGGTTTAGGGTTTCCTTCCAGAGGAGTAGCCACAATAGGAGGCCTTAAGGGCCTTTAAATAGGTGTCAGGCCCAAGGATTTAGGGTTTTTGTCCACAACGTTGACTCGGAAAGTCAGATACCCAACTCGTCGAGTCCATCCATTTGACACGTCTCCAAGCCGCGACCCAGCTCGACGATTTGAGGAGTCAACTCGTCGAGTCCCCCACTAAAACTCATGCCCATATATCAAAATGCCATACCTCAGATAACAGGATATTACACCAACCCAGGTCGACCAATTGTCAGATCTATGGTCTCTCTCTCTCTCTCTCTCTCTCTCTCTCTCTCTCTCTTTCTATATATATATATATATATATATATATATATATATATATATATATATATATATATATATATATATATATATATATATATATATAACGGTGTATTTTTACAAAATGACCCAAGTGATGAGTGGAAATTCTAAGCTATCATTCATTTGACGCAATTCCTCATATTTGTTGATGGAATCTATAACATTCCGTTTAAAATTAATTAAACAAATAATAAACTCTAAAGCTCCGAAATGTAATTATTATTATTATTTTATAACCAAATCAATAATATATAGCAAGGTGTTGACTTCAAGGAGTTAAAAGTCATAGTTTTGGATTTTGGGGGTTAAAAGTGTAAGTTCCAAATTGGTTTTGCTAAGAATTCGGAAGAATGAGGGCCGTTTGGTAAGTTTGGAAATTAATTTGAAAATATTTTTTATGGAGAGGGATCTATATTGGAACATTTGGACTTAGATTGAAAGGATTCTTGCAAGCAAGGGGCTATAGGGTAAATTAGGGACTTAAATTGAAAAATTTTCGGGATGGAGGGGCTGGAAGCGTCAAATTGCATGAACTTTACATTGGAGACGGGGATTAATCCCATCACCCTCCTTGCCTCTCGTTCAATCAAAAGAAAAGGAACCCTAACCCTACACCATTACCCTCCAAACGCCACTACCTTTGGAACACCGTCGCCGCCTTGACGATGGACACCACCACCATTGTACCTCTACTAGAGGCGCTATGAACAGCCGGGACGACCGACGGAGGCCGACGAATGGGCCAAATTTTTTGCTGCATAGGGTCATGAGCGACCGGGAAGCCTCGGGTAAGGCCTTTTGCCACCTCTCTCTCTCTCTTCTTTCCTTGCTCATTTCGACGACTGTGGCGTGAGTCACGTCCGCACTGTTGTTGTCGGCCTCAACCACCGTTTCTCTTAGCTCCAACGTCGCCAGCCGCCAAGTTGGTGGCTGAAGTCTGTGGTCTCATACCGTGTTATGCATGTATGCTACTAGAATCGTGAAACTTGCGGAGTAGACAACACTTTGGCCGTAGGTGAATGCGAACCACCATGGCAGCCAACCATGCTGGCAGCTGCTAAAGCTCTTCCTCCCGCCGCCACTAGCCACCATAAGGAGGTGGTTGGCTGTGTGAATTAGTATGTGTATGAATGTACTTCTTGGGTTTAATGTGGTATGGATCTCTCTTGGCCAGTAAAACGGAAGGAAACTCATCACCACCACCGTGAGGTCGCCATCTTCTGTCACCGTTCCGCCACTGCTAGTCACCATCTCGGGTGACTATGGGCTTTTAGGTGTATTTGGATTGATGCTTGGAGTGCTTTTCGCATTGTTTTGGCATAAGATCATAACCACCACCGTGAGGTGGTGACTGCCACCGTGAACCACCGCCAACCACCACTGCCCGAGGTGGTAGTGGGTGGTACCTGACTTGATTAGACTTTAATTAATGTAAAACTTACCTATTGGATTAATTGGTTTTGTGATTTGGTTGGAAACCCTAATTAGGGTTTAGAAACCCCTAATTTTGGAAATGTGTATTTTGGATTTTTTGAGACCCGTGTTTGGATCGTTGGATTTGGAATTTTGAATTATGCCCGACCATATTGTAAGTTTGGTCTAATGGAGTAATGGACTTAATGGATCAAGTCCTTAATGGGTTAAGTAGGAACACTTAACCCTAATCATCATTTTATGTGAAAAGCCCTAATTGGGTTTGGGTTCTTATTGGGCCATTTCTTGGACTAACTTGTTGTGGGCCTTCATGGGACAATGGGGAACATTTTTATGGATTAAGGAAATTATTGGGATTTAGGATAAGGCCCATTGGGAAATTATGTGGATTGTGTGGGGTATGCTCTGGGGAACTCACTAAGCTTCGTGCTTACAGTTTTGTTTATTGTTTCAGGTATCATCGGTTTGGAAAGAAAGGGCCCGACTTGATCACAGCGCACACAACCATGTTTTCCGCAATGAATGATTTTGGGATGAACTCTGATAAATGTTTTAATCAGCGATGTTTTGGAATGTTTGGAATAAATGATATCTATGTTTTGGCTATATTAAAAATGAAATGTTTACCCTCGATTTTTGGGTCGTTACAAATTGGTATCAGAGCCTTGGTTTGAGGGATTCGAACATAATTTCGGGTGTGTCTAAACTCAAACTGAGGATCTGTAAAGTTTTCAAAAAAAATGTTTTCAAGGAAAAAATTTTCTAAGAAAAGAAAGGGTGTGGTTCATGCAATCAGTCGAACTCAATTAAGTTTCCCCAGAATACACATATATGTTATATGTTATGACTTGATTTATGAGTCTGAGAATCGCATGCTAGTTAGGGCTAGGAGAAATGCCTTTATATGTTGTATGAGCTGGTAGACTTGCATGCTAGTGCTGAGTAGTCAGCGATAGATTGGCCTGGTATGTGATGGTTGTAGCCTTAGAGAGATTGTATGCTATGCTGGAATGAGAATGACTATTGGTATCAGTAACTGCTAAGTGTATGCTTTAAAAATTGTATACGGTTAGGATCTTATAGCCTCAAAATAACTAATTTGGCCTTTTTTCCTATTCCTTGTCTGGTTGTGGTCCTAGGGTAGAGTCTATTATTCGACAGTCTATTAGATCCTGGTCTGTGTATAATTTGCATGCATAAGGCAACCGACATTGAGGAGGTGGATGGCTAGCATCATGAGGAGTTCTTCAGCAGTTCATGGCAGGGCAAGGTGGGGAACCTAGGAAAGCCTAGGATATGCTCCAATGAGTTAGTGGGGTGGTTCGGTGAGGTTGGGAACCTAGGGGAGCCTAAGAGTTGCTTTGGTGTGTATTGTGTTGTTGTTTAGTGGATATTTGGTGCACCAGTGGAGTAGGTGACTTAGAGGATTCGGGAGGATTGTTGAGGAAATTATGGATAGGTGTGGAAGGTAGAATGGGCCCGTACTACTGAAAGCAAAGGATCCATATTGGAATCGGTGAGAGTCTTAGAGAATCTAAAAAGCTTATGGGAAGGAGAATTCTTGGTTATGCTCTGATAGTGGGGATAGTTGCTTTGCCAGAAAAGGATGAGCACAGATGAGGAAGGACCAAGGTTTGGTCTCGGATCCAGTGGTGAGCCAGTTAGTGGAGGGACTGTTAGGGATTTGAGTTCGCATTAGGTTAGGTAGATGGTAAGTGTTTTCCGCAATAGTCCCTACCCCTTAAGAGCTAAGGCTCGGTTCGTCGTGGATATCTTGTATTGGACGACATGGATTGATTGTGCGTTCTATTGCGCTTTCGGGATTGGAGACTATGTCTTGGGAGTAGTTGTAGTCGGGTAGGGCAGAGGTTGCTCCAGCTATTGTAGTTCAGCCTTTGACGATTGAGTTGGTGAGTGTGTCAGGGTACGAGACCCTAAATGATATGTTTTCTAGAGCCAAGAGCAAGGGATTGATTTGGAGCACATTGGGAAGAGGGGACCAGATCAGGTTCATATATTGGAGGGTCCCAGAAAGAGACCCAAGAGTCCAGGTCAGCTTTTGAGAGGCCAGCAAGGTTGGATTCAATGCAGTACTTGCGGAAAACTACATGAGGAATTTTTTCGTTTCAAGGGTTTTAGTAAGTGTATCTCTGGGTTTGTTTCCCTGCTTGTGTTTGGGTTATACCTTCAAACATTGTCATATGCTATTTGCATACAGTGAGTTACAGGGTAGTTAGTGAAAGGTCATTTCCCTCTTTGTTGGTTTGGAGTGTTTAATGTTATTCAGGTCTATGTTCAAGATCGGTTCAGGGATGTGATGCGGAAGGTCTACGGTCAAGATTGGTGACTCAACCATTGTGCTTGGGTCGGCTTTTGGAAGTACCATGGGAAGTGGTCTACTACGGAGGCTTTGGCCTGGGCATCGGTTATTTGGATTTCAAGATATAAGTGTGGCATCATTTCAAGGTGTCTAAGATTATTAGTTTTGCTAGGATTTGGGAAGTGTTCATTTGATCTTTAGGAGTTGTGTGGTCTTTGGGGTTTGGGCCAGTAATAGAACACTAGCACAGGTAAGCACAGGTTGTCAGCAGTTTGGTTATTTAAGAGTAAGAAGGATAGGGAATCCTTCAAATCTCATGTATTGCGAAGACTTAGTCAAATCTAAGTGGGGGAGAATCGTGTAAGTATTCAGGATAGGAGCAGGCATGAGACCGGGATGAGTTTCTCATCCCCATCGAGGAAAAGGGTGGCCCATGTGGTTGTTTGGTTTGAGGGTTGTGCGAGTTTAGAGTTCAACAAAATTACCCAGCATGTGAATCGCTTATTCTTGGAGATTGGTGGCAGAATTTGGGGAACTAGGTTGGGGCTCCAGTCATGAATTGATTTCAGTTTAGGTGTTCGGTCGAGTGCGTGCTCAACTCTGTATGCATTACGAATTGGTAGATTAGAGGTAAGGCAGTGGGTTGCGGTTGTGTTAGGGAAAAAGTGTTGTAAGACTACGGGGGAGCCGTAACATTCACTAATGGTCATTTAGGATGAAAGTGTTGTAAGAATACGGGGGAGCTATAGCATTCACTCATGTTCAGTAGGGTAAAGTGTTGTAAGACTACGAGGGAGCCATAGCATTCACTAGTAGTCAGATAGTGCGGAGAGTGTTGTAAGACTGTGGGGGAGCCGTAGTATTCACAAGAGGTCAGATAGTGCAGGAAGTGTAGAAAGACTGTAGGGTAGCTGTGGCATTAACGGATTCGTTCAGATGACTTAGGCCAAAGTGGGCCAGTTCGCAAGGTTGTGAGTAGGTCACAACATAATTGGAATCAGGAAACGGTAGGTCGAAGGATACCGGGTATGATGTAAGACTATAGTTATTCTGGTAGCATTCACCTTTTGCGTCGGATTCAGTGGCGACGGGTTGTCAGCCTATCATGATCGGATGAATCAAATGGATTGAAGGAGCCATGAGTGGCGGTATAGATAAGGCAGTTATTATTAGATGATGTATCCTTCGAAGGTCGTGTGGGAGTGTTGCGTGTGTTTTTGGCCCAACAATCGGTTATGTGTCCGATGTTTCGAGTAGTTGACAGATAAGGTGAGATCAGAGAGGTCTTGGTTGCGTTCAAAAAGCAGCAAATGGTAGCAAGAAGAGTTGGAGTGGGCTCAGTGACTTGGGATTCGTGTGTGGAGTTGCTTATATTCAGGGTATACGCTAAGTTGTTCGCAGTTAGGTTAAATAATCTCAAAGTGGTTGATTTGACCCTGTTGCGCAGCTCTTGTCTGAGTCTAACCGTTGCAGGGATAAATCTCCTACTCGAAGGACGAGCTGAGCTTCTGTCAAGTATAAGTGTTCTGCAAGGATATTTGTTATGTGATCACTCTGTTTTCTAGTGGGAACCTCAAGCTATCAGAATTTGAGTAGCCAGTTGGGAGATAAGTGCAGTGAACTCGACAATGATTCGGTGTGGGCGGTCTGTCAGGGAGTCAGACCTTCTCGAGATTCCAGATTTCAAGATTGAGCGGTTGTGTTATATTCGCAAGGGATTATTGTCGGATAGTGAAGGGAATTCATTCATCTACGGATTGGAGAGCCCTACGATGGTTGGTTTCGGTTGCCTTGGGAAGGCTAGGGTATGCTTGTGGTTGTAGCCGTGTTGCTCAAGTTATTTGGTGTGTCAGGAGTGGCAAGGAATGATTTCGAGGACGAAATCTAATTTAAGTTGGGGAGAGTTGTAACATTCCGTTTAAAACTAATTAAATAAATAATAAACTCTAAAGCCCCGAGATGTAATTTTTATTATTATTTTATAACCAAATCAATAATATTTAGCAAGGTGTTGGCTTCGAGGAGTTAAAAGTCATAGTTTTGGATTTTGAGGGTTAAAAGTGTAAGTTTTAGATTGGTTTTGTAAAAAATTCTGAAGGCTGAGGTCCGTTTGGTAAGTTTGGAAATTAATTTGAAAATATTTTTATGGAGAGCAATCTATATTGGAACATTTGGAAGTAGATTGAAAGGATTCTTGGAAGCAAGGGGCTATAGGGTAAATTAGGGACCTAAATTAAAAAAAAAAATTCGGGATGGAGGGGCTGGAAGCGTCAAATGGCATGAGCTTTACATTAGAGACGGGCATTAATTGCTTCACCCTCCTTGCATCTCGTTCACTCAAAAGAAAAGGAACCCTAACCCTAGAGCGATACCCTCCATCCGCCACTACCTTTGGAACACCCTCATCCGCTGCCGCCTCGCCGATGGATGCCACCACCATTGTACCGCTACTGGAGGCACTGTGAACAGCTGGGATGACCGACGGAGGCCGACGAACAGGCCATAATCGTTGTCGCGTAGGGTCATGAGCGACTGGGAAGCCTCGGGTAAGGCCTTCTTCCACCTCTCTCTCTCTCTATCTCTCTCTCCTTTCCTTGTTCTTTTCGGTGACTGTGATGTGGGTCACGTCCTCACTATTGCTGCTGGCCTCAACCATCGTTTTTGTTAGCTCCGACATCGCCAGCCGCCAAGATGGTGGCTGAAGTCTGTGGTATCATGTCGTGTTATGTGTGTATGCTGCTAGAATTGTGAAACTTGCGAAGTAGACAACATTTTGGCCGGAGGTGGGGCGAACCATCATCGCAGCCAACCATGGTGGCAGCCGCAAAATCTCTTCCTCCCGCCGCCACCAGCCACCATGAGGAGGTGGCTATGTGCGTGAATTAGTATGTGTATGAATGTACTTCTCGGGTTTAATGTGGTATGGATCTCTCTTGGTCAGGAAAATGGAAGCAAACTCATCACCACCACCGTGAGGTGGCGGCCGCCATCTTTTGCCGCCGTTCCGCCAGTGCTAGCCATCATCTCGGGTGGCTGTGGGATTTTGGGTGCGTTTGGATTGATGCTTGGAGTTCTTTTGGCGTTGTTTGGCATAAGATCATAACCACCACCACCGTAAGGTGGTGGCTGCCGCCGTGAACCACCGCTAACCACCACTGCCCGAGGTGGTAGTGGGTGGTACCTGACTTGATTAGGCTTGAATTAATGTATTAACTATTGGATTAATTGGTTTTGTGATTTGGTTGGAAACCCTAATTAGGGTATAGAAAACCCTAATTTTAGAAATGTGTATTTTGGATTTGTCGGGACCCGCGTTTGGACCGTTGCATTTGGAATTTTGAATTATGCTCGACCACATTGTAAGTTTGGTCTAGTGGAGGTTTGGGCCCAATTTTCTATATGTTGGGCCTTGGTTGATAAGTCTATGTAGAGGTTTGGGCCCAATTTTCCATATGTTGGGCCTTGGTTGATTATTGGGCTTTTGGGCCTTTAGAGTATGATTTTGGGCCTTGGTTTTCAACCAAGCTAGGTTATGGGTAAATTGGTCCATTTACCCCAAGTGTAGATTTATGGTTATGTATTGGAACACAATTATTAATTAGGTGTTGTTTTGATGATAAACAGTTTGGGAATCTGTCAACCAGTAGCTAGAGTTTTATCTGCGGGACTTCGACAGTGCGAGGTGAGTCTCCTCACCTTACCGATGGGTCTAAGGCACCAAGGCCGGCCCATTCAGTTAGTTGTAGTGTTTATTGTAGATTCACTACTGATATGTCTGGTATGCATGTATATGCGGTATGCTAGTGAATATGTGGTATGCTATTTGACTATGTGGTATGCTAGTTGTCTTTGTGATACTTGCATGGAAGACCATGGGGAGAGCCCATGGCACTTGGATGTAAGACCATGTGGGGGAGACCATGTTTTTTCAGGTAAATACCATGGGGGAGCCCATGACATTTAAGCTAAAGACCATGTGGGAGCTCATGACATTTGGATGTAAGACCATGTGGGGGAGCCCATGGCTTTTCAGCTAAAGACCATGGGGGAGCCCATGGAACTTAAGTGTAAGACCATGTGGGGGAGCCCATGGCATCCTTATATGTTTATATGATTTGGTTATGTGAATGATATGCCTTATGTGATTGATATGGCTCACGTGATTGATATAGCTTTTTGTGATTTATATGGTTTATGTAACTTTTATAGCTAATATGGATTATGTGTTTATGTGGATTGTATAGGGTATGCTCTGGGGAACTCACTAAGTTTCGTGCTTACAGTTTTGTTTATTTTTTCAGGTATCATCGGTTTGGAAAGAAAAGGGTCTGGCTTGATCGCAATGCACACACCCATGTTTTCTGCAATGAATGATTTTGGGATGAACTCTGATAAATGTTTTAATCAGCGATGTTTTGGAATGTCTGGAATAAATGATATCTATGTTTTGACTATATTAAAAATGAAATTTTTACCCTTGATTTTTGGGTCCTTACAGAATCAAATCAAACCCTTGGTATGGATGGTACTAGTCATTCATACCTTTCTAGGGACATATTATGCATGAAAATTGGATCATATAATGATGGTATATGAGTTTTCAAAGTTATGGGACACTTTTAGATTTTGGCAAAACCAACAAATTTGAGGTTACATTCCACTTAACTCATTATGTCCTTAATGGTCAAATTCATAAACAAACATTATTGTGGATGTAAGGTTAAATCAAGTATTTTTCATGACCCAACAACAAATGACTTAATGGATTGAGTACTTGATCAGTTTAACTCATAAACACACTACAAGAATTACAGGCGTCAACGATAGAAATTTCTATTGGAAATCTGTCGCTAATGGCTTTCAACGACATATCAGTGACAGAGTACAGCGGCCAGTAAAAGCTTTGTCGTTGATAGTTAGCGATGGAATCAGCAAGGGAATTTTATTTTTTAGCGACAAATCAGCGACCGAATATTTTTTCGCATAATGTTCTTGAAAAACCTAACATCCTTCGCAAATTCGTCACTGACTAGATAATAGAGACGCTTTAACGACCGATTATATTGTCGCAAATGTTCCTGGCACTGTTCGGTTTCGTAACAATTTGGTCATTGATCTATCACAAGTTGCTTACATTAACAAGAGATTTAATCACCGATTATTTGTCACTATTCTATAATCAAATTTCACAAACCAAAATCAAATTTTTATATTACAAAGCTAAATAAGATATTAATATTCCATTTCAAAACATTAAATTCACCTACCAAAATGAACATTAAAATTCGATTTAAAAACATTAAAAATCAACTACCAAAAAGAAATATTCATACTCGATTTCAAAGTATTGAAACCAAGTCACAAAGGTCAAACATGCCAATGTCTAATTAGGGTTATTTCCTTAGACGAGCTTTAGTATTTTGTTATACATCTTCATAATTTCTTGTTTTTGTGCTTCAATTTCTGCACGTCCAGCCAAAAGCTCTTGCTTCATTTCTTCACGTTCCGACTTAATTTCTCCCTTCATCTCTCACGGATGCTATCCATGATGACCTAAAAAGTAAATTAACTAATATAAACTTAAATGACATGAACAATACCAATAGATATAAAAAAAATAACAACTAAATACTTACAACACCGGCAAGAACCAACAACGCTTTCAGTATGAATGAACCAAGAATAACATTGTACTTTCAAGGAGGAAATCAAGTTAGCATTGTACTTTCAAGATGAACCAACCAAAATAGCATTGTACTTTGAAGGGGTAGTTAGGAAAACATGAAAACAGGTCAACATTGTACTTTCAAGATGAACCAACTAAGAATAGCATTGTACTTTCAAGGAGGAAAATAGGTTAACATTATACATTCAAGATGAATCACTCAAGAATATCATTGTACTTTCAAGGAGGAATTAGGAAAACATGAAAATAGGTCAACATTGTGCTCTCAAGATGAACCAACCAAGAATATCATTGTACTTTCAAGGACGAATAGAGGTTAGAAATGTACTTATAAGATGAACCAACCAAGAACAATATTGAACTTTCAAGGAGGAAAATAGGAAAACAGGTCAGCACTGTACTTTCAAGATGAACCAACCAACAATGTCATTGTAATTATTAGATCTATATGCTTAACAATCATTATTGAGTGATATTTCTTATAACATACGATCTTATAGGGCCACACCTTTATCAAGTTGGCACAATTTATATATTTTTAATTAATATGATTATTAATAAATAATATCAATTCTTGTATTTAATTAGGGAATAATTATTGTTTTTGTGAAAATAATAATTGAAACAATATAAATAGTTATTATATCATATGGTATGATTTAATAAGTCGTGTACAAAGTTTTGGACACTTTGGTTAACCATGATTAAGTTAGTTATTTGGTCTTTGAGTTAAAGAACCTATCTTTATAATTTTTATCTTTTATGAGCCCATAATCTCGCAACTTTTAAGAGAGTATGGAGGTTGCTTGTAAACCTCCATGCCTTGTCCCCCATGCCTCTCTTTGTAGAGTATTTCTTCAGGATAAAATAAGAAGTAACCTTTATGCATGCATGGGGTATATAAGAAACTATTATACTTAAAAGTTGCTAGTTTTTTCCTTGGATTTTCTCTCAAAATGAAATAATTTGTAGCTTCTCTTCTACCCATAACCACTCTCTCTTTTGAAGCTAGTTTTGGTGATTAAAGCTTCTTTGAATTGTCTCCTTTAAAGCTTATTTGAGTTAAGTGCTTAAAGGCTTAAGACACTCAAGAATACAAGAAGGAACTAGCACTCCAATTGCCTTAATCTTGATGGTGTATACTTATAGAGAAGATCATACTCTTTGATCTTTATATCTTCATCAAAACCCCAAAACCAAGTGGGTTCAAAGGCTCCAAAGGTTGTCATTCTAAAACACTCTATGGTTGTTTTTAATATCATTCTAACCTCTATAACTGGATCCTAGATGGTTTGGTTTTGTTATAAACTCAAAAATAAACTTATTATTTTTAAGCTTCCTTTGCCCAGTTTTTATGAAAAACTGTCTTTTATTTTTGTATCAAAACCTATCAGTACTTTAAAGGAGGAAAACAGGAAAATCAAATAACAATATGTAATGAGGAAAATAGGAAAATATATCAGCAAAAAAGAATAAAGAAACCTCTATGTTGTCCGAAGATGTACTTGGGGCTGCTAGAGAAGGCACCAAAAACCTTTATGGATCATCCATAGAACCAAATCGAGACACTCTTCTTTTCTTGATCCCTTCTCTAGCTTCAACCCATAGTTAATGATCATAAGGAGGATTGTTGTCACTATCATCGACATATCTCACTACTACAATGTCCACATATGCATTCTATATTATCATAAACCAATTAGTATATATTAAAAGAAAAATATATATCATCAAAGAATAATTAATTAAATTATTAAGGATTAAAAAAATACCACAACTATTCCAGATTTAGGTGTAGTCTAGTCGGTGTTTGAAGTGCCTTCCTTTAGTTTTTTAGTTCGATGTGTTTTTTTTTAAAGTTCAAGTTGAGTAGTTGGGCATTTAAGCTTTGGTTCCTACAAAACTTTTAAGAAATGAGATACATGGCACCAAACAAAGCTAACGTATTTTACAAAACATATTACCAATAAATCTCTATGATGTGAAATAGGGATAGAACCGCAACAGTGTTTGGAAATTGATTCATGTTCCATTTTGTTTCTAGTTTGCTTTCTAGAATTCGTACGTGTAACGCATGGTTTCTAGTATGTATTTAAAATCATAATTTATTCATTTTTGTATAGAAACTTGACGAGTTGGAGGCCCCAAACTCGTTGAGGAGGGATGGAATTGGAACGCGGGTTAAGAAGTCTACTCGACGAGTTGGGAAGCCTTAACTCAACGAGTAGGCTGGCAGAATGAAACCCTAATTTTCAGGTGTTTGCACCCTATTTAAACATTTTAATCCCCATAAACTGGCCTCATTTCTAGCCTCCATTGTCCCAAACCCTAGCCTCGAAACCCTAATGCACTTTTGAGAGTTTTGAGCTAACTTTTGTGCATTCTTAGTGATTTAAAAGAAGAAGGTGCTTGAAGAAGGAGCAAGGACGTGTAGGAGGAGAGTAGATCCGGAAGTTGGGCTTCATTTCTGGTTTGTCTGAGGTATAAAGCTCCTACCTTTTCTATAGCATGTTTAGATCTAATTTTAGGATGCTTTCTTCATGTTTTGGTCCAAGTATGTTGGTTTTTGGTATTTGGATCTCCTTTATGGACAAACCCTTTAGATATAGGGTCTTGAGGGGACTTCATGGAATAAAGGTGCCAACTTTATGGCCATGGAAGTTCCATGCAACTGTTAGACCATCTTTTTGGTCTTTTGAGCCAAGTAGGTCATGCATGCAAGTAAAGATAGGAACTTTATGTGACCAAACTGTCCCCAGAGTCCAGATCCATGACCCCATGGCTTATCTTGAAGTTTTGATGGCTTTTGGAGTTGGATCTAATCCATTTTGAGTTAGGGTAAGAGCTCATTTCTTCTAGGATGGGTCGTAATGGGTAAAGTCAGAAACGTTACCCTCCTAGATGTGTAATCGACCCAGATCTGGAATATGGGACTTAGGTTCAAAGAATAATGGCTCAATGTATTAAGAAGGCTTAATATACTGAAGAACTTGACGAGTTCATAGAGGAACTCGGCGAGTTGAGTCGAAGTTTCCCGATTCTATTAGAGGAAGAACTCGACGAGTTCAAGGACGGACTCGACGAGTAGATTTGGAAGTCCTGATTTTGTTGTAAAAGGAACTCGACGAGTTGGATCGCGATTTCAGGGTTTTTCTGATTTATGGACTCGACGAGTTGAGTCAACTCATAATGTTGACTTTGACTTTGACCAAAGTTTACCCTTAAGGGGGTCATGAGTATGAAAGGATAATTAAGGAAATCTTTTATGTATAGGAGCTTGAGTTGGGTAGATTGTTGGAGCCGAGGATTTTTAGTTACTTTCCGATATTCGAGGTGAGTTACCTTCCAGTAGAAGTGGGTCTAAGGCACCAATGTCGGCCCACTAGTAGCTGATTATAGTAGAGATGATTTTCTTTGTGATAATTGTCTAGTATGCCACTATCTGTTATGCTTTATGTGCTAGTATGCTATGATATTATGTGATAGTGGTAGGAGGGGTGGGTTAGACCCCGTAACCGGTTGAGATAAACCGGAGGGTAGGTTGGGCACCCAAATATGTCTGACAATATGATATGATGTGTTATTATGTGGCAATGGTAGGGGTGAAATAGACCCCGTTACTGGTTGAGATAAACCGGAGGGTAGGTCAGGCACCCATATATGCCTAGCAGGGTAGGTTGGGCACCCAGATATTCCTGACAGGGGTAGGTCGGGCACCCCGGTATGCCTGACATGGGTAGGTTGAAAACCCAGGTATGCTCAACAGGATAGGTCGGGCACCCAGATATAGCTGACAGTATGTTTATTGTATGGTATATGGTAGGGATGAAAGTGGGTCCAAACCCGGACCCGATGGACCCGGACCCGGAAAACCCGGAACCGTTTAACGATATTTTTAAGAACCGGAAACCGGACCGGTATATAGGAACCGGGTCCGGTTCGGTTCCGGTTTTGGTTCCGGGTAAAGTGGGTCTAGAACCGAAAAACCCGGAAATAGGAAAGTGGGTAAAATAGAACCGGGTCAAATGGGTTTAGAACCGGAAAACCCGGATTTTTTTTTATTACCCATAATCTTTCAACCGTTATAAAAAAATGAACAAACAAAAAATTACATTTAAATTATTAGGTTATTGACGACATTGATTTATTTAAAAATAAATAAATAAATAGATATAACAATATTGGTTTAAAAAAAATTGACATTTAGATCATATCACAGTTACCTTAGTTAACTTACCTACGTGCCTTAGTAAACAATCTCAAGATAGTATAATATTATTGACGACAAATCGTATAATATGATTATGTATAATTTAATTGTACCATATAGCCAAATCGTATAATATGATTATGTATAATTTAATTTTCATAGTACCTAATGTCAGTGGTTTATTGATGTAGCCTTACTGCCTTATTTGATAAGTTGAGTAGCTGACCCATTTTTTTTATGACACATATGATATTAAAAGATTGTCTTGAAAATGTCTTCTTAAATCTTCAACTAATAATATCTTGGCCGCAATGTTTGAGAAGTAATTAATAAGCTGTTGCACAATTTTAATTTAAGCATCCGTGCGAGTGTTTTTTTTTTGACCGGTGGATCATCGGCCAGAAGCATTTAAGATTCAAGCCTAAAGCAACTTCAATTTAAGGTGCTTAAATTCTAAATCATCACCAATAGGCCATGTTGGTTGTACATGAAAGCTATGTATTATTTGGAAAGAATAAATGATTTCCACGCTAGATAATAGCATAATAATATACATGCAACAACATAAAACAAATAAATAGACATCTATTTAGTGGGAAGAAATTGAGAAATATACTAGATGGGCAATTTTTTCTGTCAAATCAGAAAGATTGAAATCGTGAAACTAAAGGATAGATTTAACTTTGAAACTGAAGTGTAGATTGTTATAACATAAACAAACATTGACTAAAGTTCAAAAACATTAATCAACCAAAACAAACACTTACAAACCAATAATCATTTATCGACAAAAAAAAACAAAAAAAAAAAACAAAAATAGTATAACTACTCGTTAATATCTATCGGCCTTTTTCCATTTCCATTTTGGGTGCGTATGGCGTCTTCCAACTCTAATACATATCATAAAAAAAATTAATATGAAAGTTAGCATATAACCAATGTTTTGTTATTAGATAATAAAATGAATTTGTTTGCTACCTTTAGCTATGTCATCATCTTTAAGAATATCATCGATGTTGTCAACAATTGGCTTCTTTGATTTCCTCACCCAATCTTGGGTGCAAACCAAAGCCTCTATTATAGGTGCGGACAAGTTTGCTCGGTAACTATCAATTATGCGACCGCTTGTACTAAAAGCGGACTCGGAAGCCACGGTAGATATTTGAATGCCCAAAAGATCTAATAACATAAACATATAATGTTAAATTATACTACATTATAATAAAAAAATATAAGTAATTAAAATTATACCTTTTGCCATCCGCGAGAGAATTGGGTAACGAGATGCGTTATTTTTCCACCAAACCAATATATCAAAGTCCTTAACGCCTTGGGTTTGTCCTTCGTTCAAGTATCGTGTTAATTCCGTTTCCTTTGAAGCCGATGAATTCACCAATTGAGCAAAATAGTCACCCACAAAGTCGTCATCATCATCAATATGCACAGCATCTTGACTACCGCCGGTTTCAAATGGTACATTAGAGTTGGTATTGTAACAATTAAAAAAGTTCTCAAATCCCGATTCAATATCCTTGATTAAAGACTTAGTCTTCGCAGTAATATCTAATTCGGAAAGGGGTTTATTTTCCGGCATCTTGTACTTGATCAATGTTTCAAAAGCATTTCTAAGAAATTCTGTCTTCATTCGCGGATCCAAGATAGTCGCAAAGTACATGTAGTCATTCAAATTTTCAAAATCTCCCCAATACTTCTCATATTTGTCTATCATATCCTTCCCAATTGAATAAAATCGTTTGTTTTTTTGACCAAACCCGTATATGTTTGTAAATGCCACATACTTCTCCAAAAAACCGATTTACCAATGGTTTTGAAGTCGTCGACACCAATTCTGTTTTCACCTTGAACTTCTCAAGAAAGGAGACCATTGTTCGACAAGTTACAAAATCTTCACTCACGGGGGTTACCACATCTCGTGCAAAGGAACGATCTACCAAAAAAATGTTACAAAAGAAAAATTAATATATCATTTTGGAGGGCTGTAACTTACTCAAAACACATGCAAATTAGGTGTTTCCAAAGTCTATAATTATTGCCAAACAATGAACTATAATTTAAAAAAAAAAATCAGCCCAAACGGACTCATAACGAAGTAGATATGACAGCTTAAAGTTAACGAAAAATTCTAAAATAATGCTGTTAACATATTCAAAACAGCTTTGATATATCATTTTTGGAGGGCTGTAACTTACTCAAAACACATGCAAATTAGGTGTTTCCAAAGTCTATAACTATTGCCAAACAATGAACTATAATTTTAAAAAAAAATCAGCCGAAACGGACTCATAACGAAGTAGATATGACAGCTTAAAGTTAACGAAAAATTATAAAATAATGCTGTTAACATATTCAAAACAGCTTTGATATATCATTTTTGGAGGACTGTAACTTACTCAAAACACATGCAAATTAGGTGTTTCCAAAGTCTATAACTATTGCCAAACAATGAACTATAATTTAAAAAAAAAATCAGCCCAAACGGACTCATAACGAAGTAGATATGACAATTTAAATAGAGCTAAAAATTCAGCAAGAATGCAGAAAAAAAAAATTACCTTCCATTTCATACTCATAGAAAGCTTTTTCTAAATCCACCGCGATCTTCAATAAGTCGTAAGTTGAGTTCCAACGAGTGGGACAATCGTTGCACAAAAATTTGGTTGATTCCACCCCGACGGCTTTCATGCACTTTTTAAATAGAGCAATCCGTTGTGTGGACTTTCTAATATATCTTACGGCGTCTTGCAAACATTTAACACTCTCGTCATTTTTATTCATCCCGTCTCTCACAATTAGATTGATAATGTGTGCCATACACCTAATGTGAAAGTGTTTTCCTTCATTGTACAAGTTTGGTAATTTGTTTTTTAGAAACTCTATTGCTTTGTCATTAGAACATGCATTATCAACCGTACAAGTCATGACATTTTTAATACCCCACCCTTGAATACATTTCAACACTTCTTTTCCGATATCTTCCCCCCGTTGACTATCTAATTCTTTAAAGTTGATTATCCTTTTGTGCATCTCCCAATTATCATCAATAAAGTGTGCGGTAATGACAATATAATGCACCCTTTTACTCGGACTTGTCCAACAATCGGTGGTCAAATGAATCGTGTTAAGTGGATTACATAAGAATGTTACCAACTTATTTATTTCTTCTTGATAATAAAGTGACACTTTTTTTGAAATTATTGTTCGACAAGGTACAATCACCTTCCCGTTTAGTGCGTTTGTGTATTCAATAAAGGCCTCATTTTCTACAAATTTAAAAGGTAGACCACCCACTACAAATAAATTCAACATAGCCTTTTTAATTCGTTTGTCGTCATGTTTCCAAGTGCTAACACTACCCTCCCCGGTTGGTTCTTTTTTAAATTGTAATGTTTGTTGGTTTTTCAAATTCTCGGGGTTTTTTTTACAATTATTTGCATGCTTATTTAAGCTAGACGTACCGTTATTATTCCCGTCGGCTTTGAGAGCCCTCTCGCACCATTTGCACTTTCCATGCCGAACTCCATCAATAAAAATCTTCTCAAATGATTTCCAACAATTGGACCTTGTTTTGCCTACTCTTTTTCTCTTTTGTGTTGGTTCCTCATTGATTTCTTGTTGAGTGTTGTCAACAAACACCTCGTCATCATCAAACTACAATAAATAACAATAAAAACACAATTAAAATACAATAACACAACTTAATAACAATAACACAAAAAGTAAGAGTGATCCATCCATGGTGATTCGTGATGCATTCTGTCTTTGACTAAATTCCTTCATTCTTTTTTTGTAATTCACTATTTTATTATTTTATCATTATTATAATTACTTAGCCTTAAAAAAAAAGGTTATATCGAATAAGAATTGAAGGGGGTTCAATCTCGACCAATTCAAAGTCTATTATGCAGTCTCTGACTTTGATTTACGCACCAAAAACCATATAAAGTCACTATCATTATCTTAGAAAAGTAATTTACTGCTTTGTAATAAGTTTTTAAACTTAACAAGCAATGGTTAACAACTTAGCATTTAGCAAGAAACTTATTAAAAGGTAATGTAACAAAAGATGACAAAAAGGTAAACATGTTTAAATATTTGACCATATGATATGTCATAAAAAGAAAACAAATCACAATCAGTGCTCAAAAGTTCCCAAGCATGCAACTTCTATGTATGGTCATATCGAGATGTATTTATAATCAACAAAAAAATATGAATATCGATCATTTGTCTTTATGTTATTCTTGTTTGCATAAAGAGCAGAAGTCATGATCTTCTTATTGAGCGACAGTTAAAAATTTACAGTTTCTCATTTCATATAGTATATTGCTATTTGACACGTGTTGCCGAAATAAAATTTTATAAAAGAGCAGTTTCTTCATCGCTCCTTAACATCTCCAAAAAGATAAAAGATCTTTTATATGTTGAAAAGTAAGATTAAGAATTTCAACCCTAACCCCGACATTGATGGTTAAAACGAAACATTAGATTGGTAACCCATATGCATAATCTACACACACGCACATAGAAAAGAAAAAAAGAAAAAAAAAATCAGGTCACCGATGATGGATGAAACTGCAATAAATATAATCAATAGTAAAAGTCAATTGGCAGATGCAATAAATATAATCCAGTATGCATTGTAATTTGACAACTTACTTGTGTAGCTTCATTGTTATCTACCCAATTGTCCACCATTGGCCTTTAATTGATTGTAGGAGATTGATTTGAAGTTCAATTGGGAATGATTGTAGGAAATTGATTTGATGATTGTCGACTTGAATGATGAACTGATGAATAGTATCGGCTTTTTTGACTGAGGCTTGGGCGATAAACAATCGATTGAAGAACTGAAGAACTGGATGAAAATCGAATGAAGAACTGGATAAAAATCGATTTAAGAACTTGATGAAAGTCGATGACTTTAGCTAACGATCTTCTGTGAGCGATAAATCGTGAACTCGATGACTTTTTTTTTGATTTGCTTCTGACGTTTACGAACTTGGAGGGCACGGGGGAAAAAACTTATCACATTCCGGTTCCAAATCTATACCGGGTCTACATTTTAATTGGTTCTTTGTCCCACTAAACCCGGACCCGGTCCATTTAACCCGGTTCCGGTTTTTTTAACAAATCCGGTTAAAAAACCCGGAATAACCGGACCCGTTAGACCCATACCCGAAATACCCGGAACCCGGATAAGAGTAATTTTGAAACCCAATACCCGGACCGTTTAAGCATTTTCCGGTTATACCGGTTCCGGTTCCGGTCCGGTTCCAGTTCCGGTCCGGTTTTTCGGTTCCAAAACTCATCCCTAGTATATGGTATGATGGGGGAACTCACTAAGCTTTGTGCTTTTGGTTTTTAGTTTTGGTTTCAGGTACTACCTCTTCGAAGGGAAAGGAGTCGGCATGATCGCACCACATCATACCATGCTTGTTGTACATGAGATCTTCGAGATTTATACACTGATGTTGTTTTATCATGACTTGTTTGAATTATTGATACACTAGTTTTGATATGAGTTGATACTATGGATGTTTTCAGACAATTGGTTTTATGATTATTAAATCAAAAATGAAATTTTTGGTCTTAAATTTTGGGATGTTACAAGTTGGTATCAGATCCTTGGTTTGAGGGATTCGGGCACACTCTTGGGTGTGTCTAAACTCAAATCGAGGGTTTGAAAGGTTTTTACAAGAAAAATAAATTTTCTAAAATTTAAAATTAAGGATTTTTTTAGAAAGAACAATGAGTGCGATGCATGCAATCGGCCGAGATCAAGTAACTTTCCCCAAGATACCATACATGTTTACGATGATATATGATATGATTATGAGAACTGCATGCTAGAATAGGGATAAGGATCTAGGAAGGATGCCTTATATGCCTACTGTATGTGTATGAGAATTGCATGCGAGATTAGGGCTAAGGATCTAGGAAGGATGCCTTGTATGCCTATTATATGTGCTTATTGAACTGCATGCTTGTAACGCCCCGTTCCTAAGAGTACCTAATTGTGAGTCCCCGGGATTTAAGAAAAATGATATTTTGGTCATCTTGTGCGAAAACTGGAAAATGAGGTGCAAGTATGAAATTGGGAACTCGCCGAGTACGCCCAGCGTAAGGCGTGCATGGACGCGGGTGCAAGGCTGAGTACGCCCAGCGTACTCTCAGAGTTCTAAAACCCTAAATTTAGGGTCAGCCACTATATAAGGAACATGTTGATGCATACCCTAGCCTCCTTAAGCTCACCCTTAACCTCAGAAACCCTAGAAACCCGTATTCCCTCCATTGTTGGGTGTGTTTGGCCTTGGAAAGCTCATTTTGGCTAAAGAAAAGCTAGAAGAAGAAAGGAGAAGTTGTCAAAGAAGGAAAGGAACGTTTGGAGCTTGTAGATCTGAAGAGATATCATCCTTTGGAGCTTATTTGAGGTATAAAGCTTCTTGCTTGCCATTTATTTTGCAAGGATCTAAGTATTGTGAAGTTTTAGCATCTTTCTTGTCCCAAAGTTCTCATCTTGATGCATGCTCTGTGTTAGCCGAGATTATCTGTCCTTTCAGACCTTTGGAGAGGTCTTGAGTAAAAAAAATGAGGTCCCAAGGGCTGTAGTTGTTCCATGTGTGAGATGTATAGGTCTTAATGGATTAAGACCTTAGATTAAGAGCTTTTGGACGTCCCAAGTGATAAAATTTGAGACTTTATGAATCTTAGGCATGTTTGGCCTAGGGATCTGAAGTTTGGGCTTAAGAGCTTAAGCCATTAAGAAGTTATAAGGACTTATTGAGTAGCGAAGTTACGCCCCGCGTAACATGTGAGTACGCCCTGTGTAGCGAGTCAGTGCCCGATCCCCTGTTGCGAATCAGCGTGTACGCCCAACGTACCAAGGAGGGTACGCCCAACGTACTCCCTCTATTAGGTTTTCATTTTGGGCCTTAGAGTTTGGGCTGTTATTTGAGTTGCTGGATTTTGGGCTGTGACTGGACATTATGGATAGAGTCTTTTGGGCCCATTGGTTGTTATGGATCATGAGTTTAGGCCCATTTGGTAAGGTGGGCCTAATTTAGTAAATTGGGCCACTAATGGGTTTTGTTTTGGACTTCTGGACTTTGGGCCATTGGTGGGCTTGGGAGCTTACCTAGTGTTGGGTCGGATTGAGTTAGGGGTAAAATGGTTAATTTACCCTTAGAAGAGTATTGTGCTTGGCCTAATGTTTATTTGTGCTATGTTGGCTAGTTCGGGATTTTCGGTGAGTCGGTGATTCGAGAATCTGCTTCCTCAGTTCAGAGTTTCGGCAGTGCGAGGTGAGTTATCCTCACTATATCGACAGGGTCTAAGGCACCAAGGCCGGCCCTTTATCGGATTGAGATCCGGGTATTTGTTGTTATTTTATTGCTTTGATATGTTTGCATCCTGGTAGCTAGGATGGTATATGTTAGAGACCTGGTTAAGGTCGGTTCCCTGATATGTAGGGTGATGCTATGCTAGTGACCGGTTAGGTCGGTATCCTGGTTAGGATGATGATATGTTATGTGATCTGTTTGATCGGCTTGTTGACTATGAATGCTTATATGATTGTATGTTTATGTGCACATGGTTGTTTGGACTGGAGTTGGGTTGAGGCGGGTCCTGCTTTGTGCTGTAGGCCAAAATACCCAGGGCGGACCGGTTGTCCCGAAGGCCCATCGAGCGGTCCGGATAGTGCTAGGCTAGGGATCTTCAGGATTTCATGATAATGTTGCCTGATTTTTGATGCCTGTTAGCCTAGGGTTTCCTTGTAGGAGATTTCCAGTGTTCCTCTAGTAGTGAGGGTTGAGCGTTTGTTATGCATGTTTTCACTAGGGTGTTGTGGTAGTACTTCATACAAATATGGGTAGGTGTGGAAGGTAGTATGGGCCCGTACTACTGAAAGCACAGGACCCATACGCGTATCAGGGAAACCATGACCTCTAGGGTTGGATTGAGAGTTGGTTCCCGGAATAGTGGGAAGAATCTGAGATTTTGAGGTGTTTTTCAGTATGGAGATTCTGAGGCATGCTGGGAGTAGATCCGGGTCAGGATCGGGAGCAGGAGAGGGAGTTCTGGGCGGGTCAGTACCGCCCGAGGTTATTGGTCAGATGAGCACATGCGAGTTGGATGCGAGGATTCGTGAGATCCTGCGTGATGAGATTGTTGCGTTGTTCCGGGCTGAGTTGCCAGAACTGTTTGGGTCGATCAAGACCACCATGGTTGAGTACTTTGAGAAGCGCTATGCATATCTCACAGAGACGGATGCCGCGGCAGCTACAGCGGGTGTAGCAGCAGCAGGGGGAGGAGCTGGTCGGGGTTTTCAGTATCGGGACTTCGATAATACGAAGCCTCCTACCCTTAATGGAGTTCAGGACCCGATTGTTGCTATGAGATGGTTATCGGACGTGGAGGGGTGTTTCTTCACATGTTCATGCCCTGCTGATCAGAGGGTGAGGTGTGCTCTGAACCTGTTGAGGCTCGGGGTGAAGGATTGGTGGAGATTAACCACGGGGTCATATTCAGATGCGTAGAGGGCTGCGGTTTCATGGGATCAGTTCAGAGAGATGTTCAGCACTCGTTATGTTCCGCGAGTTGAGAGAGAGATTGGCTCATGAGTTCCTTGAGCTGAAGCAGGGTTCGGAGTCGGTGACTGAGATCACCAGGATGTTCACAGAGAGGGCGATGTTCTGCCCTGAGTTCGCTTCGGAGCAGGCTCAGATGTCTCGATATCTGAGCATGCTTAAGAGGGATATCAAACAGTCTGTGTCTATGCAGAGGTGCGAGACTTTGTTGGAGTTGCAGGAGGCCACCAGGCGGCGTGAGCTGGAGATTGAGTTGCAGTTGCGTGAGCTGAGGCAGGCTCCGGTGCAGTCGCAGCCGGCGCCGAAACGGTCCAAGACCGTTGATTCTAGGGTGGGAGATCAGAGCAGCCACGCTTGTGGGAAGTGTGGAAAGGGTCACACCGGAGTTTGTAAGTCCGGTGGTGCATACAGCAAGTGCGGAAAGGAGGGGAAATATGCGAGGGATTGTCGGCAGTTAGCGCCGGTTCGGGATTTGAGGATTTGTTATCATTGTCATCAGGTTGGACATTTGAGGGTCAACTGTCCACAGCTTGCTGCAGGACCGGTGCAGGCTCCAGCACCGGCCACTTTGAGGATCACGGGTGGAGGTCAGGGTGGAGCGGAGCCCCCAAGGGCTTAGGATCGTGCTTTTCAGCTTGCAGTAGAGGAGGTCAGAGCAGTGCCGGATACAGCCGCGGGTATGTTTCTTTCTTGATGTCTTGTTTATCCTGTGATTATTGTGGAGTAGTGTTTGTTGTTCTTTGAGGATTATGGTTTTCGGTGTGGTTTTCGGTGTGGTATTTGTTGTTCTTTGAGGATTATGGTTTGGTTATGGATCAGTGTTGGGAATTTCGTTGGTTATCTTTCATGAGGGCTATTAGTGGAAATCTGGCGTTGGTCTGAATGTCGGGTAGCATCTGCATTCTGAGGAGTGGTTAGTTGCAGATTGAAGTTCTTTTGAGCTCGGGTCGATCAGTGTTGATATGTCTTTTGTGAAGGTTGTTTGCGCTTGCGGGACGCGGTTCGCGTGTAAGTGATTGTGTTGTGTAAGGTTGTTGAGGTAGATCGATGTTGGCGACCGGTGATTGTTAGTTAGTGCTACAAGTGGGGGAGAATTGGGAAATTCTCCGGAAGATCGATGAGCATGTGAGGTTGTTTAGCTATTTGGGATTCAGCAGTGTTCTGTCAGCGTAGAGCGTAGGCTGGTGAGAGTAAGTGACAGGCATGCAGGGCGGGATACAGACCTAGGGCATTTGATTGTGGAGGGCCTGGGATCAGGCCGGGATTGAGTATGTATGATGGATATAGAGGTCGGAACCCCTAGAGGGCTAGAACAGTATACATGAGAGGGTTTCCTAGAGAGATAACGCGGAATGATGAATGCTAGTTGAGCGGTCCGGATAGACTGAAGGCCGATAGGCGTACCAGTCAGGCCGAAGGCTTGGAGAACGGTCCAGCCAGGCTGAAGGCCCTGGAGGGCGGTCCAGATTGGCTGAAGGTTCTGAGAGTGGTCCAGATTGGCTGAAGGCCTGGTAAGGCGGTCCAGTCATGCTGAAGACTCTGCATGTATTGTTAGATCGGTTTGAGGAAATGGATTGAGTATGTCGCGATATGTTAGCATTGGAAGGTCTGGCCCCGGGTATTGATCTCGATTAGTGGAGATGGTGCATGGACTCGAGAGTCCTTGCAATCAGATTCAGAGCATGTGTGTTGCAGGGATAGCGGTTATGCTATAAAGGAGTGGTGTAGCATCGGGCGAGTACCGTGGCACTTGTCGCAGTGACAAGGCGGCCAAGTGGATTCCCTTGGTAGGGAAAGAGAGAGGAATATAGTTCCGAGAGGGAGTGTAAGTTCACGGAAGTGAAAGCAGCAGCGCAAAGTTATGTTTGGAGTGGTCCAATTATGGTCATTGAGCAGCATGATTGCGGCAGTGGTATGGGATCACATCCGGGATGGATGCCTGGTGAGGTCGCGGAAGGGATTCCGCGGGAGTAGAGCCGAGAGGCTCGGAAGGGGTGCATGGATGGGGTCTTAGATTCCCAGTTGATTCTGATCAAGGGATTGTGTATGTAGTGGCAATTCATCCTGGGGGATGTTTGGTGGTGTCGTCAGTGTGACGGGTTTTCCTAACCCGAGGGTGTTAGAGCTAGTGCAGCATGTGCATGCGATTGCTAGAGGATAACTCATGGGAGTTGCTCTGAGGCTGAAGAATGTGTCGTTCTGTCAGCATGGGATGGTTAGAGTTGGACCCGGATCGGGAACATAGTGGTTTAGGGTTATATCTAGCTCGTAAGAGCCAAGTGAGTTTCGGGTTTCGATGCTTGCGCTTTGAGGAACCAAGTTGGGTTAATGCCAGGTAGTGCGTGGCGGGAGAAGTTCTAGAGTAGAGGTGCCGAAGGCTTCGAGGGCGAAGCCTAATTTAAGTGGGGGAGAATTGTAATGCCCCGTTCCTTAGAGTACCTAATTGTGAGTCCTCGAGATTTAAGAGAAATGATATTTTGGTCATCTTGTGGGAAAAGTGGAAAATGAGGGGCAAGTATGAAATTGGGAACTCGCCGAGTACGCCCAGCGTAAGCTGGAATTACGCCCAGCGTGAGGCGTGCAAGGACGCGGGTGCAAGGCCGAGTACGCCCAGCGTACTCTCAGAGTTCTAAAACCCTAAATTTAGGGTCAGCCACTATATAAGGAACATGTTGGTGCATACCGTAGCCTCCTTAAGCTCACCCTTAACCTCAGAAACCCGTATTCCCTCCATTGTTGGGTGTGTTTGGCCTTGGAAAGCTCATTTTGGCTAAAGAAAAGCTAGAAGAAGAAAGGAGAAGTTGTCAAAGAAGGAAAGAAACGTTTGGAGCTTGTAGATCTGAAGTGATATCATCCTTTGGAGCTTATTTGAGGTATAAAGCTTCTTGCTTGCCATTTATTTTGCAAGGATCTAAGTATTGTGAAGTTTTAGCATCTTTCTTGTCCCAAAGTTCTCATCTTGATGCATGCTTTGTGTTAGCCGAGATTATCTGTCCTTTCAGACCTTTGGAGAGGTCTTGAGTAAGAAAAATGAGGTCCCAATGGCTGTAGTTGTTCCATGTGTGAGATGTATAGGTCTTAATGGATTAAGACCTTAGATTAAGAGCTTTTGGACGTCCCAAGTGATAAAATTTGAGACTTTATGAATCTTAGGCATGTTTGGCCTAGGGATCTGAAGTTTGGGCTTAAGAGCTTAAGCCATTAAGAAGTTATAAGGACTTATTGAGTAGCGAAGTTACGCCCCGCGTAACATGTGAGTACGCCCCGCGTAGCGAGTCAGTGCCCGATCCCCTGTTGCGAATCAGCGTGTACGCCCAGCGTACTCCCTCTGTTTGGTTTTCATTTTGGGCCTTAAGGTTTGGGCTGTTATTTGAGTTGCTGGATTTTGGGCCGTAACTGGACATTATGGATAGAGTCTTTTGGGCCCATTGGTTGTTATGGATAATGAGTTTAGGCCCATTTGGTAAGGTGGGCCCAATTTAGTAAATTGGGCCACTAATGGGTTTTGTTTTGGACTTCTGGACTTTGGGCCATTGGTGGGCTTGGGAGCTTACCTAGTGTTGGGTCGGATTGAGTTAGGGGTAAAATGGTTAATTTACCCTTAGAAGAGTATTGTGCTTGGCCTAATGTTTATTTGTGCTATGTTGGCTAGTTCGGGATTTTCGGTGAGTCGGTGATTCGAGAATCTGCTTCCTCAGTTCAGAGTTTCGGCAGTGCGAGGTGAGTTATCCTCACTATATCGATAGGGTCTAAGGCACCAAGGCCGGCCCTTTATCGGATTGAGATCCGGGTATTTGTTGTTATTTTATTGCTTTGATATGTTTGCATCCTGGTAGCTAGGATGGTATATGTTAGAGACCTGGTTAAGGTCGGTTCCCTGATATGTAGGGTGATGCTATGCTAGTGACCGGTTAGGTCGGTATCCTGGTTAGGATGATGATATGTTATGTGATCTGTTTGATCGGCTTGTTGACTATGAATGCTTATATGATTGTATGTTTATGTGCACATGGTTGTTTGGACTGGAGTTGGGTTGAGGCGGGTCCTGCTTTGTGCTGTAGGCCAAGATACCCAGGGCGGACCGGTTGTCCCGAAGGCCCATCGAGCGGTCCGGATAGGCTGTAGGCCCCAAGAGGGCGGACCAGACGTGCCGAGGCTCGGAGAGTGGACCAGGCCGACTGAAGGCCCAGTGCGGGCGGACCAGTCATACTGTAGACTCAGAGAGTGGACCAGGTGGATTGAAGGCCCGGTGCGGGCGGAGTAATCACACTGCAGAATCGATGTATATGGCTAGATTCGGAGGGTGGACCAGGTGGACTGTTGGCCAGTGCAGCGGACCAGTCTTACAGTAGACCCGAAGTGCATGGCTGTTCTGTGTTCTGTTATGTTATGTATGCTATGTGTGATATGGTCCGGAAGGCACTATGTTATGGGCCAGAAGGCATTATGATTTGGACCGGAAGGTCATTGCCTGGAAGGGCGTATGTGTGGTTGGTAGTTTGGGGATATCTCACTAAGCTTTCGGGCTTACAGTTGTGGTTTAATGATTTTCAGGTTCTTCAGGAGACCGTGGCAAGGCGAAGGCGTGATCGTACCGCTCCTCATATTTTTGTTGTGATGTGATTCTGGGAATACTCTAAATAAATTATACTGAAAACCTTTTTGTAATAATTTAATGAAATCGGGTTGTTTTTGAAAAATTTAAATTGGTTGGAATTTTTCGGTCGTTACAATGCTAGTACTGATTAGTCAGTGATACGATCGCCTGAATAGGATATGCTTGGTTTTGGTTACTCAATGCTCGAATGCATCTTGCTTTGTGCTTTTAGGAGTCCTAGTTATATTTAATTAACTAGTAAACGAATACATTAAGTTACATGTTACGAGGATTAAATAATTTCAGAAGGTTAGGTCTAGCCCTATTTCACAACTCTTGTCTGAGTCCAAGCATTGTAGGGTAGGACCTCTCATTCGAAGAATTATCTGGTCTTAGTAATATGTAATGGTATTCGCGAGCTAGTTAGGGAGAGATAGCAGGGACTTCTAATGCAGCTGATGGCGGAGAGTGGGTCGGAGATTACCCTACGGTAAGCCTAGGATGAGATTAGTGTTGGGAGCGGTATTAGTGAAAGGGACTTGGTGGATTCTTGGCAATTCCTGAGGAAAGTACGGATAGATGTGGAAGGTAGTATGGGCCCGTACTACTGAAAGTAGAGGATCCGTACTCAAATCAAGGAGAGTTGAGATTAAACCAGAGAACTTGTAGTGAGCGTGAGGTATCTCGATATTATGTATGACTCTGATGATTGTGTGCTTTGTTTCAGAATGGTGATGACACATCACGGAGCAAGAGGTTCAGGGTGTAGGTCTGGTTCGTGTACAGGTTTTGAGCCAGTTGATGACAGATTACGTGAGTTCATTGCATCCGAGATTACAAGAGGCATCCTTGAGGCGACCTTGGTGATTTTCGAGTCAATCAAGGAGGGTATCATTAAGCTAATGGAGGATCACCTTAAGGCATTCAGGAGAAACATGGCAGCTGGTCAGTCAGGGACTCGCACGCTCTCCTTCAAGGATTTCAGGGGATACGGAGCGCCAGACTCCAACGGGGTGAAGGACCCCATTATGGCGAGACGATGGATCGTGGACATTAAGTCTGCGCAAGTGACGAGCTTCTGCCCTGAGGGGTCGAAGGTCAGTTTTGATGTTGGTTGTTTGACAGAGCGGGCTAGATACTAATGGGAGCAGTCAGTGATTATTGGTAGCCCTGCTTGAAGCGGGATGTAGCCTGGTATGTCGAAAGGTGCTTGACCTACAGGAAGGTCAAGGCCGAACACCGGAGACCTCACAACAAGACGCATCCGTTGGATATCCCTGTGTGAAAATAGGAGGATATTACTATGGATTTAATCAAAAAGCTTCCTAGGACCGCACTGGGAGTGGATTCGATTTGGATCATTGTGGATCGAGTGACCAGGAGTGCCCATTTCATTCCGATTCAGGAGAGCATTTCGGTCGAAAAGCTGGCTGACATCTACATCAGGGAGGTAGTAGCTCGGAACGGGGAGCCAATTTCCGTGATTTCAGACCGAGATGTGCGGTTTACTTCTAGGTTCTGGAAGAAATTTCAAGACGAGTTGTGTACTCGTTTGCACTTCAGCACGACTTGTCACCCGCAGACGGATGGTCAGAGCGAGCGGGCCATCCAGACCTTGGACGATATGTTGTGGGTGTGTGTTCTAGACTTCGGTGGTAGCTAGGATACCTACCTTTCCTTAGCAGAGTTTTCCTACAATAATAGCTACCACGCCAGCATCGACCGTCCTCTCTTCAAGATGCTTTATGGGAGGAAATGCAGGACCCCGATATGTTGGGGTGAGGTGGGACAGAGGGTCATGGGGAGTACCGAAGTGGTACTTAAGATGACAGAGAATATCCAGGAGGTCTAGAGTATACTGCAGACGACCCAGAGTCGGCAGAAGAGCTACACCGACAGACGTCGATCAGACCTAGAGTTTTAGGTAGGGGATATGGTCCTCCTGAAGGTGTCACCTTAGAAAGGTGTCATCCAGTTCAGGAATCAGGGCAAGTTGGGCCCCAGATACATTGGTCCATTCAAGGTCTTGGCTCGGTGGGCCGGCTTACGTATCGACTAGATCTGCCATCCCAGCTTAGTCAGATCAATAACATTTTTCATGTCTCCCAGCTGCAGAAGTGCCTAGTGGATGACTCCGCTGTTGTGCCTTTAGAGGATATTCAGGTGGATGACAGCCTGAACTACATGGAGAAACTAATAGCCATTCTCGATAGGAAGAAGAAGGATCTGAGGAACAAAAGGGTGGATTTGGTGAAGGTGTAGTGGCAGCACCACAAGGGCTCGGAATGGATGTGGGAGCCGGATAATGAGATGACGGAGCACTACCCAGAGCTATTTCCATCCGCAACAGACTTCGAGGATGAAGTCTGAGATAAGTGGGGGAGATTTGTAACGCATGGTTTCTAGTATGTGTTTAAAATCATAATTTATTCATTTTTGTATAGAAACTCGACAAGTTGGAGGCCCCAAAATCGTCGAGTAAGGATGGAATTGGGACGCGAGCTAAGAAGTTTACTTAACGACTTGGGTAGCCTCAACTCGGCGAGTAGGCTGGCAGAATGAAACCCTAATTTTCAGATTTTTCACCTTATTTAAACACCTTAATCCCCATAAGTTGGCCTCATTTCCAGCCTCCATTATACCAAACCCTAGCCTCAAAACCCTAATTCATGGAAGTCCCATGCAATGTTTAGACCATCTTTTTGGTCTTTTGAGCCAAGTAGGTCATGCATGCAAGTAAAGATAGGAACTTTACGTGACCAAACCGTCCCTAGAGTCCAGATCTATAACCCTATGGCTTATCTTGAAGTTTTGATGGCTTTTGGAGTTGTATCTAAGCTATTTTGAGTTAGGGTTAGAGATTATTTCTTCTAGGATGGGCCTTAATGGGTAAAGTCGGAAACTTTACCCTCCTAGATGTGTATTCGACCCAGATCTGGAATATAGGGCTTAGATTAAAATAATAATGGCTCAATGCGTTAAGAAGGCTTAACAGATTGAAGAAATCGACAAGTTCATAGAGGAACTTGGCGAGTTGAGTCGAAGTTTCCCGATTCTCATAGAGGAAGGACTCGACAAGTTGATTTGGAAGTCCTGAATCTATTGATAGGAGGAACTCGACGAGTTCATGAAAGAACTCGACGAGTTGGATCGCGATTTTAGGGTTTTTCTGATTTATGGACTTGGCGAGTTGAAGGACCAACTCGATGAGTTGAGTCAACTCAGAATGTTGACTTTGACCAGAATGTTGACTTTGACCAAAGTTAACCCTTAAGGGGGGTCATGAGTATGAAAGGGTAGTTAAAGAATCTTTTATGTATAGGAGCTTGAGTTGGGTTGATTGTCGTAGCCGAGGATTTTCAGCTACTTTCCGATATTCGAGGTGGGTTACCTTCTTGTAGAAGTGGGTCGAAGGCACTAATGCCGGCCCACTAGTAGCTCATTATAGTAGAGATGATTATCTTTGTGATAATTGTCTGGTATGCTACTATCTGCTATGTTTTATGTGCTAGTATGCTATGATATTATGTGATAATGGTAGGAGGGGTGGGTCAGACCCCGTAACCGGTTGAGATAAACTGGTAGGTAGGTTGGGCACCCAGATATGCCTGAAAGTATGATATGATATGTTATAATGTGGTAGTGGTAGGGGTGAAAAAGACCCCATGACCAGTTGAGATAAACCGGAGGGTAGGTCAGGAACCCAGATATGCCTGGCATGGTAGGTTGGGCACCTAGATATGCCTGACAGAGGTAGGTCGGGCATCCCAGCTATGCCTGATATGGGTAGGTTGAGCACCTAGGTATGCTCAGCAGGGTAGGTCGGGCACCCATATATGCCTGGAAGTATGTTTATAGTATGGTACATGGTATGATGGGGGAACTCACTAAGCTTTGTGCTTACGGTTTTCGGTTTTGGTTTCAGGTACTTCCTCTTCGAAGGGAAAGGAGATGACATGATCGCAACGCGTCACACCATGGTTCCCGCACATGAGATATTCGGGAGTTATACTCTGATATTATTTTATCATGACAGGTTTTGACTATTGATACATTGGTTTTTGATATGAGTTGATACTATGGATGTTTTCAGATAATTGGTTTTATGATTATTAAATCAAAAATGAAAATTTTTGGTATTAAATTTTGGGATGTTACAGTACGTTTCCATTTGTACGTGTTCCAAACTTTATCAATAATTTCTTCCCAATATTCCAATCTTATACATTTTGGGCGAAACGACTTTAAAATGGATAAATCATCTTCTATTGATACATTGGCATTTTAGCCTTTGTAAGTATAACATATTCATCTTGTGCATTTTTCAAAGTGACAAAAAACATCTTTTCATGACATTCACCTATTCAACTTGTATAAATTTATCAGTGTACTTTGTTTCCCATTGATACAGTCCCTACACAAATATCACTCATACAGTTAGCCACATCCCATACTGTTGGATTAGGTGTCTAAGCCCATAACTATATTTGGTATGTCCTTGAATTGATGGTAGCTTAGTCCTTTTGGGTTGCCTTCACAGTAGCAACTAGACATAATGATTAATTGAGAAAGTGGAAGAATTTATTAATTTGATTAATAAATTTAAATAAATGATTTGCTAATGTATTATAGAAATAATATATTACTTAGAAATCATATTATTAATTAATAATTAATCAGAAATTAATTTGGAATGAGTTTTGGGATTCAATGTATTAATTAACAGTGTAGGGGTTGTTTGGTAATCTCTACTATAATAAATGAAGGGTTTTTTTTGCCACATGTCACACTCTCATTCAATTTTCCAAATGTCATTTTGTGGTTGTTTTGAATTAATTTATTTTCTACATGTCATTTTATGGATTTTTCTATTTTAATAAATTCTACATAATACTTTAATGTAAGAATTACAATAAATGTAGTAATAAATGAATATCAATTTCATTAGTGGACATACCTTCTTATTTCAAAAGTCTCAAATTAAAGTTCATTAGTTTATTTTATTTATTTATTTAAATTTAAAAGATAAAAAATCAATTTTAATAATTCATTATTTCTTATTTTCTTATAAATCCAAAGATCTTAAATATTTAGACCTTTATATTTATTTATTTTTAATTAACCCATGTAATACATGGGTCTTACACCTAGTATATCAATAGTTGAGGAAGAAGCCCTAGAACCCTCCTAAGAGCCTTGTACGAAAATATTCTAGAGAGGCTCTAGAATTTTCGACCATAGGCTATCTTATGGAAGGTAAGACTTGTTTGGTCCTTAAGCAAAGTAATTAGGGTTTCCTTATCATAACCCTAGCTTTGGCTCTAAGTCACCTCACTATATAAAGACCCTTTCACTTATGATTTTCGGCCACCTTGAAACCCTAGAGAGTTCCAGCAGAAATCTAAAGCTTCTTCTTCTTTCTCATAAATTATCTTCTTTCTAGGTGTGTTTGTGAGCCATTAAAGGTATTACTCTTGTGATACTTGCTCTCAAGCTTCAAGATCTACAAGGATTTTGGATTATTATTAGTACATAACAATCAAACGTATGTATCTTAATCCTTATCATCTGATTTTTTGATTATCATTCATAGACCAAGGGTCTGCATGTTGTTGTTTATATTTTATGTTCAATTAGAGAAGACATATATAAAGTTAGGGTTGCATGCACACATAGGATTGTATGTTTATGCTAAAACTCATCAGTAGTATCAGAGCATAGGTTTAGTCTTCTATTGAATTGATACTTATATGAACTTGAACAAAAAAAGTTATTTGAATCTGCATTTTGTTCATCCAACACATCGTGGAGATCTTCCTACACAGCGTGTTGGTCTGCGGATTCGACTCAACATAGCGTGGTAATTTTTCACCATGGCGTGTTGAGCTGTCAGATCCTAAAAATTCGATTTTTCAAATATCTCATGGATTGATTAGGATAATTACCATAATATTGTTTAATTGTTTAAACCTGAATATTTTAAATTGTAATTTGATGTACTCATCGATAATTACATGCCATGTTTATCTTTCAAATTTGTTTTGATGATGAATTGAATGCCAAGAAATTAGGAGATAAATATTTGATTAAGTTAATTATTTTGTGGTTAATATAATTAATCAATTTTTTGTTTAAAATAGTTAATATTTGGAATTTAATCTTTCAAAATTAAATGGTTTAATTCGATATTAAAAGATTATAAAACCTTAGTATTTTTGGAAAGTTTAAAAATACACCATTATACTATATGTAATATTAAAAGTTTTAATATTTACTATATGTATAAAACAAGTCAGTCGAGCCGCTATTGTATCGACCCAAAAATCAAGGTAAAATTTTCATTTTTAGTATAGCTAAAACATTGATACCATTTATTCTAAACAATTCCAAATCATCATTAGGTAAACCATTTATCAGAGTTCAATGCCACGGGCTCCCCCCGAGGTCTTCCATGCAAATATCACAAAGACAACTAGCATAACACATATCACATAAACATATCATATATCACATAATATCTACACATAACACAAATAACCTGTAAGGATGTCGTGGGCTCCCCCCCCCCCCCCCAGGGTCTTACACCATTGTGCCATGTGCTACGCCACATGGTCTTTACCTAGGAATGCCATGGGCTACCCCACATGGTCTTATATCTAATGTCACGGGCTCCCCTCAGGGTCTTCCATGCAATACCACATAATCACATAGCATATCAAATCACAGATGACTAACACATAAACCATAATCACCTAATGGGTCGGCCTTGGTGCCTTAGACCCATTGGTATGGTGAGAAGGCTCACCACGAATGCAGAAGCTTCCTGAAGAAATCCTTAGATGCCGCCCCGCCAGCTTCCCGAGCTGCCACTACCAATCAATATACCCAACTTAGCAATTGGGCCCCATACCATAATCCTTGATCCATGCATGGGGGTAAACTGACCATTTTACCCCTGGCCCAATTCCAAAACAAAATCCCAACACTAGGTAGGCTTTCCAAGCCCACTAGTGGCCCATTAATGGCCCAATTTGCCAAATTAAGCCCAAATCCTTCAATGGGATTTACCCTAAGCCCGAACATCTCCTTGGCACACATTACCTGACTTCTGATGACCCACTATAGAATAAAGGCCCAAAGTCCAAAGCACAGCCCAAACCGAGGCATATTAACGCAAAGCCCAAACTGCCAGAGTACGCGGGGCGTACGTCTATGTACGCTACCATCTTGCCTGTACGCTTAGCGTACAAGCAAGATGGTGAGTACGCTGGGTGTACCTGCACGTACGCTCAGCGTAATTCCCCTGTTAGGTGCTTTTTCCATTAAGCGCTTATTACTCAACTCCAGAGGCTACAAACTCAGATCCAGGTCCTTTTCCATGTCTTATTCCATAAAGTCACTGACTTGGTGACTTTACTTGGCCCAAACAACCCAAGCTCCAAAAATAATCTTCTACTTCCATAAAGAAGGCTAGATCTCATGCATGATTATAAATGGACCATCAAGTTCGAAACTTTATTGCTTATGAAACACTTTTATCCTGGAGGGTGGCAACCCCAAACTGAAAAACGAGATTTCATCATAAAGGTCCAATCTTGGGACCCAAAATGACTCCAAAACTCCACTACACTAGATCTAAGCATCCTTAAGTAACGTTATGAACTTTATATCTCCACAAAGTCCCAAATGATGATGCTATTCCAGATATATGAGCTCCAACTTCGAAAGTCCTCCTTTGTCAACTTCTTCTTTTCCTTTTCCAAGTTACACCACCAAAATGAGCTTCTGATGGAGAACATCACTCAAGAATGAAGGGGATGAGACGTTCTAGGTTTTTTCTGAGGGTAAGGGAACATATAAGGAGTCTAGGGCTTGAACCAATATGTTCTTTATATAGTGGCATGCCCTAAAATTAGGGTTTCTGGACATTAGGTGTACGCTGGGCATACATCATGTACACTGGGCGTACGCCAGAAGGCACCCGCGATCTTTTACCCTTATACGTTGGGTGTACCCCAGCCTTATGCAGGGCGTACTCGTGCATTTGCCACCTTGCATGCATGGTTCTTCTTGCCATTTTTTCCATTAGGGGCCATTCTTGTCAATAACTCAAAGTGTCATAACTCCTTTGTTCCAAGTTCGTTTCCGACGAACTTTATATCCACGAAAAGGTGGCGAGAAGCCCTACGCTTCTAACGACACACCCCGGCACAAAACCTCTCGAATAAAAACTCAAAACCCATAAAAGACCGAAACGCCCCTAGCCTTGGCCTTTGAAACCCATAAACGTATATCTTCATAACAGGGTGTTACAGCTAGTATGCCTCATTCAAGAAGCCGATCTTAAGGGGAGTTTAAGGTATCGACCTATAAAATGACCGCTATTGGGTATCCATTCTTACCCACCTCTCCCTTTATTGGTAGAGGGTGGTTAGCCGAACAAGTTTGATATGATACTTAATTCTCATTAATAAATATAATGGAATAAATAAAGTAACTAAATGTTTTATTAAATCCCCAATCTTAGTTACTTTAGGAAAATATGAATTTGATGCTAATCCATGAAATTACACATTGAACTTTATATTGATGGGTTTGAGCCACAAGAACTTTCCTATGTGCACATGCAAACCCTAATTGCTTGGATCTAGGTTTCTCTAATTGAACTTGCATTGTATCCAAGACTTTCAATACTAGATCTAATGTAAACAATTGATTCTAATCATATGAATTAGGATCTAGAACAATACCTTGGATTACTTGCTTGGTACTTCTTCTTCTTGGAGCTTAGAGTCACAATTGTCACTCCTCTAATGGCTTACAAACACCAACTAGCAAGAAGATGATTTGAGAGAGAGAGAGAGGAGAGAAATCAGCTCTATGGTTTCTTCAAAGATCGATTGGCCGATTTCTCCAACCCTAAGGGCCTATTTATACTATGAGCTCCTAGGGTTTCACCTTAAACCCTAATTGGATAACTTAGCCTCAAAGCAATCCAAAGATCCTTCTAGATAAGGCCTTGGACGATTTTTAAGATATCCATGTCCTTAAAATCGTCCCTTCCCATATCCATAAGAATTCATAGCCCTAAACACAACTATCACACATCTGACAGTTTACGCCCCTTTATTCAATTAATCTCTTTAAGTCACCAAATTAATTCTCAATTAATATATATGACTTATATTATTCAAATAATATTATTATTCCTTTAATATATTATTCTCATAATATATTAACAATAATATCTCTGCTCTCTTAACAAATCATCCTGTCAAGTTGCTATGGTGAATGCAACCCAAAAGGACCATGCACAATCGAGTCAAGTACTTACCAAATATAGTTACAGCCTTAGACACTAATCCAATAGTCTCCCACTTGGATAAGTCTAGTAACTATATATGCAAACACAGTCCGATTAGCAATCGTAGCTCTCAAAGATGCTGTCAAAATATGATCTTATCAGTATCTTGTCCTTTAGATAAGGGATCGTACAGTCCTCTGTTTAGATATTATGCGGACAATCTTATGGAACTTATTGTCCAACAATTGCTTTCTCGATCTCCGATTCATTTGACATAGAACTTAATTAAACACATCAATTCAGTCCTGACCGGGCCCGACACAAGTCAAATCAAATCATCGAAGGGCCCTGATATCGCTTTTAGCCTCTTAGGATAAAAGTAACAGATAAACTTCGACTTATATGCATTTACTATTTACTAATAAATTATACACAACAATGTGTTTTATGACATCAATTCACTGATGCGGCTTCGCATTATCAATGCACAACCAATTAATAAACAATAAATCATATATCTTGGTTTTAAAACCATATGATATTATCGTCTTGCGACCACTTGTGTCTCATTCCAAAAAATGATTCCAACAAGCACGGGTTTATTCCAATGCTCAAAAATTGTTCATAAGCACTCATGAACATTGCAGCAAACCTTTGCTATGTCTAATACCTTGTAGACAATTGTGACATCCCCAAAATCACGGCCAGAAAAGACCGATTTCATTTATGCTTTTTAAAATAATTTCAAAGTAAATTCTTTTGATTTAAAGGAGTTGCGGAATTTGTTCCCAAAACAAAATATGATAAAATAATATTTATCAAAGCCTTTCATCAAGAGATGCATTTTCATTATATAATCAAAACTCGGGATGTCATGTTCCGATACAGACCATAAAGCATAAACGATAACATTACAATTCATTCAACAAATATATACATATACAGACTTGTAAACAAAACAACTCGATGATTCATCCATCTTATGCCCTTGCACCACTTCCTGTAATACAAATAAAACAGAGTGGGTCAAGCTTGGGAGCCTGGTGAGCATATAGGGTTTTCAACCCTCAATAAATAAATTATATTTAATTTCACCAACCAACAATATCCCGATTACCCATTCCCGTTATGCTCACTTTACGTCCCTAAAACAACATCTATCTCAAGGGACCTAATCTAGGATTTTCATCGGGACGGACATTACTGCTAAGGGGTTTCCTCAACAATAGATATCCTAAAGGCAACCATGAGGGGGATAGAGTACACCGGTGAACACATCGTTCACAACACCTACAGGTTATGAACCTGCTAGCATTCCATAGGACTGTCTAGAAAGAGTCTGTGGTTGTTATCCATACTCCGCTGAATAACTAGATCAACAACAACAACATCGAGGCCTCTCATCTGTTTATCACACACCAATTATCTACCCATGTTCTACCCAACATATTAGTAGATAGAAATATATATTTTTATACATAGTTTAAAACCTGTATAGCATTCCCATTCAATACATATTCCACATAACAGATGAGGCACACCCACATAACACGTACTTCATAGAGAATGAATCATATCTGTGAGATAAAAGAAAGTGAATATACATTCACACACATAACAACAAAAATTACACACATAACATGTATTTCGTATAAAATACTTCATAATTATGCGTTAGAAGAAAGTAACTACACACTCACTTGATCAGAAGATGATCGGACAACACTACGACTTATAGAAGTAGTATTCTTCAATAGATCTGGAAGATCTTCACAAAAAACCGGGCTTCTCGCGAGCAGAGCTTCGGCTCGGGAATTGCACTTCTCGGGATCTTCGGGGCTTCGGAACTTGCTTTGGGGATCGGGATTGATACCAGGGCTTCGAGATACTTCTGGCATGTAAAACGATGCAAAATGAGAGAAAGAGAAGAGAATTTGGCAAATGGAGTCGGCTGCCCTCGCAACCCTTTTATAGGAGGCTGAGGC
Organism: Lactuca serriola; assembly: GCF_051521515.1. Taxonomy (NCBI): domain Eukaryota; kingdom Viridiplantae; phylum Streptophyta; class Magnoliopsida; order Asterales; family Asteraceae; genus Lactuca; species Lactuca serriola. Next base: position 158,583,114 of record NC_136416.1, on the reverse strand, counting down.
CTCGCAGTACGCTGGGCGTACAACTTTACGTGGGGCGTACGCCTCGGTTCGTCATTGCATGCGTCATCGGAGCATCGAGTCCGAGGCGGTGCATGCATCGGGGTACGTTGGGCGTACTCAACTACGCTGGGCGTAGTTCGGATCGGATCGATGACTCCCCCCCTTCCTTCGGATAATATCGGAATTTAATAATTAAATTTTAATTTTAATTATTTAATAAACTTCGAAAATTCATATCTTCTTCATATGAACTCCGTTTTTGACGTTCTTTATATCCACGCGTAGGCGAGACTTCGCTCTACAACTTTCGTTTAGACTCCGTCGGCTAATTTTAAATTTATTTTTATTATTTATTTTTAGTAGGCCGGGATAAGAAAAATCCGTTATAAATTCATAACTTCTTCATCCGACGTCCGTTTTCGCCTATCTTTTCACCAATGCGCTACTATCAACGAGATCTTCGATTCCCGTTTAGATTGTTTCAACCAACAATCACTTGATCTCGAATCGAGTATTCGGACTGCATACTGCTAAGTCGAAACTTCAGAAAATCATAATTTCTTCATATGAAGTCAGATTTGGGCGTTCTTTTTATGCACGCACTCGGTTTAACGAACTCTACGACATTCGTTTAGATCACTAAGGATAAATATCGCTCTAACATAAATTTCACTTTTTACGTCATTCAACGTTGCCGGTTCTGTTGCGAAACTTCGACAGGTCATAACTTCTTCATTATAACTCGGATTTCGGCATTCTCTGTATATTCGGAAACCTCATTTCAACTACTAAATCATTATACACAGATATCAGCTTTATCTAACATTTTATTTTGACGCTTATTTTTATTCTTAATTACATTAAGACACACAATCAAGCACAAAACACATAATACTCAAATAATACACTTTTATTATTTCAAAACGGGTTACAAAGGTTAACCTAGACTATTATATCAACATTAATGACAAACCCAGAAACACAGGCGTTACAATTCTCTCCACCTTAGAATGATTCCGTCCCCGGAATCACACATCAACAAACAAATGCGAATAGCGACCCATCATGTCACTCTCCGTCTCCCATGTGAGATTCGCCCCATTCGTGTGTTTCCATCGGACAAGCACTAACTCGACCATCTTGCGTCGCAACTTCTTAGTCTTTCAGTCAACGATTGCCTCTGGTTCTTCAATCAACCTTTTGTTCTCATCGATTCTCAACTCCGAAAGTGGAATCATGTCGGGAACTTCTCCTGTGAACTTCCTCAAATAACACACATGGAAAGTGTTATGAATTCCATTCAGTTCTTCTGGTAGTTCGTGCTTGTATGCTTGGTTCCCAATCCTTTGAAGAACTTTAAACGGTCCAATAAACCTTGGACTTAATTTTCCCCTTTTACCAAATCTTATAAGTCCCTTCCACAACGAGACTTTAAGTAAAACCGAATCCCCAACATCAAAAGTTATCGGTCTTCGCCTTTTGTCAGCATAGCTCTTTTGACGATCCTGAGCTGCTAACATTCTTTCCCTAATTATTTTCAACTTTTCAGCAGTTTGATGGACTATCTCCGGTCCCATAAACAGCTTTTCCCCAGCCTCAATCCAACAAGACGGCGTACGACACTTCTGTCTGTACAAAGCTTGATAAGGTGCCATCTTTATGCTCGAGTGGAAACTATTATTGTAGTAAAATTCTACCAAAGGTAAATGTTCATCCCAGTTACCTTGGAATTCCAGGGTACATGCTCTCAGCATATCTTCAGGTGTTTGTATCGTCCGTTCGCTCTGACCATCAGTCTGTGGATGGTAAGTTGTACTTAAAAACAACTTGGTACCCAATTCCTCTTGTAGACTTTTCCAAAACCTCGAGGTGAAACGACTATCACGATCCGATACAATCGTTAACGGAACACTGTGAAGCCTCATAATTTCCTTCATGTAAGAATTCACAAGCTTTTTCATAGATCATCTCTCCTTGGCCGCTATGAAATGCGCACTCTTAATGAATCGATCAACGACCACCCAAATCATGTCGTGACCATTCTTTGTTCTGGGCAGTTTAGTGACAAAATCCATTGCAATGTCTTCCCACTTACCCATAGGCACAAGCAATGGTTCTAAACTCCCGTACGGTTTCTGATGTTGTGTCTTGACTCTCACACAAGTCACACACTCGGCCACATACTTTGCAACATCAAGCTTCATCGTCGGCCACCAGTAGTAGGGTTTCAGGTCCCTATACATTTTAGTGCTACCGGGATGAATCGAGTACATGGTCTTATGAGCTTCTTCCATCAGAAGATCTCTGACTCCTCCTGTCTTAGGTATCCAAATCCGATCTTGGAACACCTTCAGTCCATGACTGTTTATACCGAACACCAACGTTTTGCCCAAACGTTCCTCCTTTCGGTCATTCTTCTCAGAATCTTCCTCTTGGGCTTTCCTTATACTTTCCACAATGGTCGAGACAACTTCAATTCTCAACGCTCTTGGCCTTTTCCTTTCAAGATTGACTTTCCGACTGAGAGCATCAGCAACAACATTAGCTTTACCAGGGTGGTAAAGTATCTCACAGTCGTAGTCCTTAAGTAACTCTAGCCAGCGTCGTTGCCTCATATTCAATTCCTTCTGATTAAAGAGATATTGGAGACTCTTATGATCAGTGAAAAGTTTGGACTTCGCGCCATAGAGGTAATGCCTCCATATCTTCAGAGCGAAAACTACCGCTGCCAACTCCAAATCAGGAGTCGGGTAGTTCTTTTCATGCTCTTTCAATTGTCGAGACGCATATGCGATCGCCTTATCTCTTTGGGTCAAAACACAACCCAATCCAACACCAGACGCATCGCTATAAACAACGATGTTTTCAACTCCATCGGGTAGAGAAAGTATCGGTGCCTCACATAGTTTCTTCTTTAGCTTCTCGAATGCTTCTTTATGCTTATCATTCCAAGCATAAGTAGCTCCTTTGTGGGTCAAAGCTGTCAATGGACTAGCGATCGAAGAAAAGCATTGGATAAACCTTTGGTAATATCCGGGTAGTCCTAAAAAGCTTCGGATCTCTGTGGGATTCTTCGGTTGCTCCCACTTTGTCACGGCTTCAATCTTTGCCGGATCAACCATTATACCTTCTTGGTTGACCACGTGACCCAAGAATTGGACTTCTCTAATCCAAAAATCACATTTGGAGAACTTAGCATATAGTTTCTCCTTCTTCAAGACTTCTAACACTTCTCGCAAGAGTCTGCTATGCTCTTCTTGGCTTTTTGAAGAAATCAGAATGTCATCTATGAACACTATCACAGATTTATCGAGGAACGGATTACACACTCTATTCATCAAATCCATGAATGTTGCTGGAGCATTGGTTAGTCCAAACGATATAACCAAAAACTCGTAGTGGCCATATCGTGTTCTGAATGCAGTCTTCTCGATATCCTGCTCTTTCACCTTTAGTTGATGATATCCTGACCTCAGGTCGATCTTTGAAAAATAACTTGAACCTTGTAGTTGATCGAACAGGTCATCAATCCTCGGTAGCGGATATCTATTCTTTATTGTTGCCTTGTTCAGCTCTCTGTAATCGATGCACATTCTCATACTTCCATCTTTCTTCTTCACGAACAACACCGGAGCTCCCCAGGGTGATGAACTAGGTCTTATGAGACCTTTGTCCAATAACTCCTGAAGTTGCATCATCAGCTCCTTCATCTCCGTCAGTGCTAATCGATAAGGTGCTTTTGCTATTGGCATCGTCCCTAGTAACAAGTCTATTCTAAACTCCACTTGTTTATCAGGCGGTAATCCGGGAAGATCTTTGGGAAATACTTCCGGATAATCACATACGACAGGAATGCTTTGCATCGCCTTTTTCTCCTTCTTAGCATCGATCACAAATGCTAGATACGATGTACATCCTTTGGCCAAACACTTTCTGGCTTTCATCAATGAAATGATTCCAGAATTTACTCTGCGTTTATCTCCATACACCATAAACGACTCTTTCCCTGGTGGGTTTACTTTGACAATCTTTTTCTTGCACAATATCTCGGCGTCATTGGTGCTAAGCCAATCCATTCCAAGCACGATGTCGAAACCGTTTAGTTCTATAGGCAATAATTCCTCGTGGAACTTATTCCCATTTAAGTCAATTAAGATGTTTTTCATATGATGGCTAACAGGTACAAACTTGCCGCTAGCAACTTCGACTAATAAGGCATTATCTAGTCTATCAACAGGCAAAGCTAGTTTCCTACCAAATTCGCGCGAAATAAAGGAGTAGTTGGCTCCAGAATCAAATAAAATTTGGACAGGCAATGTGTTTACGAGAAAGGTACCTGAAGCGACATCAGCTTCATCTTTAGCAGCTTCCAGTGTCATTTGGAATGCTCTCGCCTTCGGATTTGGCGGAATGTTGGGTCTAGCTGCCTCCTTCTTCTTCGGGCAGTCCCTCGACATGTGTCCCTCCTCACCACAACCATAGCAAACTTTCGTAGAGAGGGTGCATTCATTGGCATAGTGCCCTGGCTTTCCACATTTTTAGCATGTGGCCACTACCTCACACTTTCCATGATGCTTCTTCTTACATTTTTCGCACCACTTGGCTTCGCCTCCACTTCCCCTCGAACTAGACTTCGAGAACTTGTTTTTCTTGTTGGACCCTGAAGTTCCATCGAACTTCCTCTTTTCACCAACCTCTATCCTCTCCAGAACCTTTTCCTTCTGCTAGGCCTCCACATTTTTAGCTGCTCGAACAGCTGTTTTCAGAGTAGTTGCCATCTTGACTGTTGGACCAAAGTCGGCAGGTAGTCCATTAGCAAACCTCTCAATATTAGAGAGTTCCTTTGGCACTAGGTACGGAAATAACTTCATTTTCTCAGTGAATGCAGTAGCATAGTCGTCTATGCTCATCCTCCCTTTCTTTAAGTTTTGGAACTCATTGTTCAGATCAATCAGATCTATCTCTGAACAATACTGCACCCTTAATTGTTCCAAGAACTCTTCCCATGACATTTTCAGGGCTTCTCCTCGTGGAATAGTATCTGCCAGCAACTTCCACCAACTCAAGACTCCAGTCTTCAGTTGTCTAACTGCAAAGACGGTCTTCTGTTTGTTGCTACAGTCGCAACTTTCAAATACCATCTCCATTTCGGAGATCCAATCCATAATCTCAACAGGCTTCGGGCTTCCAAAAAGACTTGGCGGCTTGGCACCCAATAAATTCTTGTACATTCGCCCATACTTGTTGTTTCTCCTTTCTGGATCGTTCCTTCGTTCTCCTTGAGTTCCAACTTGACTCACCATGCGACTATTGTTCCCTTCCTCCGATTGCTCGGGAATCAATTCGGGTTCCTCAATAGGTATGATAGGTTCGTCCCTATTATCATACAACATCTGTCGCATTTCATCCCTTTGTTCGGCTAACATAGCCCGAATCATGGCTTGCACCCCAGCCATCGTTATTGGTTCTGGTGTTGTTGCTACAATAGGTGCTTGCTCAATCACTGGTGGTTGATTCCTGTTTTCATCCGCGTTTCCAACGCCACTTCTGGTTCTCACCATTTTTGATCTACACACTGAATAAGGTGAAATTAGATCCTCATTCATGATAGATATTCAAATCATCCTTATTACTCCGAAACATTTACATGTTAGTTCTAATACCATAGACATACGCTCAAAATCCTACACACATAAGGTTTCCAGATCTAGTCGGCAACAGACCATAGATCGAAACAAATAATATCATATATGGCAACATATAACATTTAGCACATAAAAGCATTTTAGGCAGCTTCCTAAAATAAACTAGTGCTCGTGTCTGAATTATAACAAGCACACATCTAACAACCTTCACTTAGCATTCTAAGTTTAAGTCTAGGAATCCTACAAATTCCTAGTTCGCTTAAACTAACGCTCTGATACCAACTATGACATCCCCAAAATCATGGCCAGAAAAGATCGATTTCATTTATGCTTTTTAAAATAATTTCAGAGTAAATCCTTTTGATTTAAAGGAATTGCAGAATTTGTTCCCAAAACAAAATATGATAAAATAATATTTATCAAAGCATTTCATCAAGAGATGCATTTTCATTATATAATCAAAACTCGGGATGTCATGTTCCGAAACAGACCATAAAGCATAAACGATAACATTACAAGTCATTCAACAAATATATACATATACAGACTTGTAAGCAAAACAACACGATGATTCATCCATCTTATGCCCTTGCGCCACTTCCTGTAATACAAATAAAACTGAGTGGGTCAGACTTGGGAGCCTGGTGAGCATATAGGGTTTTCAACCCACAATAAATAAATTATATTTAATTTCACCAACCAACAATATCCCGATTACCCATTCCCGTTATCTTCACTTTACGTCCCTAAAACAACATCTATCTCAAGGGACCTAATCTAGGATTTTCATCGGGACGGACATTACTGCTAAGGGGTTTCCTCAACAATAGATATCCTAAAGGCAACCATGAGGGGGATAGAGTACACCGGTGAACACATCGTTCACAACACCTACAGGTTATGAACCTGCTAGCATTCCACAGGACTGTCTAGAAAGAGTCTGTGGTCGTTATCCATACTCCGCTGAATAACTAGATCAACAACAACAACATCGAGGCCTCTCATCTGTTTATCACACACCAACTATCTGCCCATGTTCTACCCAACATATTAGTAGATAGAAATATATATTTTTATACATAGTTTAAAACCTGTATAGCATTCCCATTCAATACATATTCCACATAACAGATGAGGCACACCCACATAACACGTACTTCATAGAGAATGAATCATATCTATGAGATAGAAGAAAGTGAATATACATTCACACACACATAAAAACAAAAATTACACACATAACACGTATTTCGTATAAAATACTTCATAATTATGCGTTAGAAGAAAGTAACTACACACTCACTTGATCAGAAGATGATCGGACAGCACTACGACTTGTAGAAGTAGTATTCTTCAATAGATCTGGAAGATCTTCACAAAAAACCGGGCTTCTCGCGAGCAGAGCTTCGGCTCGGGAATTGCACTTCTCGGGATCTTCGGGGCTTCGGAACTTGCTTTGGGGATCGGGATTGATACCAGGGCTTCGGGATACTTCTGGCATGTAAAACGATGCAAAATGAGAGAAAGAGAAGAGAATTTGGCAAATGGAGTCGGCTGCCCTCGCAACCCTTTTATAGGAGGCTGAGGCCTCGCAGTACGCTGGGCGTACAACTTTACGCGGGGCGTACGCCTCGGTTCGTCATTGCATGCGTCATCGGAGCATCGAGTCCGAGGCGGTGCATGCATCGGGGTACGTTGGGCGTACTCAACTACGCTGGGCGTAGTTCGGATCGGATCGATGACTCCCCCCCTTCCTTCGGATAATATCGGAATTTAATAATTAAATTTTAATTTTAATTATTTAATAAACTTCGAAAATTCATATCTTCTTCATATGAACTCCGTTTTTGACGTTCTTTATATCCACGCGTAGGCGAAACTATGCTCTACAACTTTCGTTTAGACTCCGTCGGCTAATTTTAAATTTATTTTTATTATTTATTTTTAGTAGGCCGGGATAAGAAAAATCCGTTATAAATTCATAACTTCTTCATCCGACGTCCGTTTTCGCCTATCTTTTCACCAATGCGCTACTATCAACGAGATCTTCGATTCCCGTTTAGATTGTTTCAACCAACAATCACTTGATCTCGAATCGAGTATTCGGACTGCATACTGCTAAGTCGAAACTTCAGAAAATCATAATTTCTTCATATGAAGTCAGATTTGGGCGTTCTTTTTATGCACGCACTCGGTTTAACGAACTCTACGACATTCGTTTAGATCACTAAGGATAAATATCGCTCTAACATAAATTTCACTTTTTACGTCATTCAACGTTGCCGGTTCTGTTGCGAAACTTCGACAGGTCATAACTTCTTCATTATAACTCGGATTTCGGCATTCTCTGTATATTCGGAAACCTCATTTCAACTACTAAATCATTATACACAGATATCAGCTTTATCTAACATTTTATTTTGACGCTTATTTTTATTCTTAATTACATTAAGACACACAATCAAGCACAAAACACATAATACTCAAATAATACACTTTTATTATTTCAAAACGGGTTACAAAGGTTAACCTAGACTATTATATCAACATTAATGACAAACCCAGAAACACAGGCGTTACAATTCTCTCCACCTTAGAATGATTCCGTCCCCGGAATCACACATCAACAAACAAATGCGAATAGCGACCCATCATGTCACTCTCCGTCTCCCATGTGAGATTCGCCCCATTCGTGTGTTTCCATCGGACAAGCACTAACTCGACCATCTTGCGTCGCAACTTCTTAGTCTTTCAGTCAACGATTGCCTCTGGTTCTTCAATCAACCTTTTGTTCTCATCGATTCTCAACTCCGAAAGTGGAATCATGTCGGGAACTTCTCCTGTGAACTTCCTCAAATAACACACATGGAAAGTGTTATGAATTCCATTCAGTTCTTCTGGTAGTTCGTGCTTGTATGCTTGGTTCCCAATCCTTTGAAGAACTTTAAACGGTCCAATAAACCTTGGACTTAATTTTCCCCTTTTACCAAATCTTATAAGTCCCTTCCACAACGAGACTTTAAGTAAAACCGAATCCCCAACATCAAAAGTTATCGGTCTTCGCCTTTTGTCAGCATAGCTCTTTTGACGATCCTGAGCTGCTAACATTCTTTCCCTAATTATTTTCAACTTTTCAGCAGTTTGATGGACTATCTCCGGTCCCATAAACAACTTTTCCCCAGCCTCAAACCAACAAGACGACGTACGACACTTCTGTCCGTACAAAGCTTGATAAGGTGCCATCTTTATGCTCGAGTGGAAACTATTATTGTAGTAAAATTCTACCAAAGGTAAATGTTCATCCCAGTTACCTTGGAATTCCAGGGTACATGCTCTCAGCATATCTTCAGGTGTTTGTATCGTCCGTTCGCTCTGACCATCAGTCTGCGGATGGTAAGTTGTACTTAAACACAACTTGGTACCCAATTCCTCTTGTAGACTTTTCCAAAACCTCGAGGTGAAACGGTTATCACGATCCGATACAATCGTTAACGGAACACTATGAAGCCTCACAATTTCATTCACGTTAGAATTCGCAAGCTTTTCCATAGACCATTTCTCCTTGGCCGCTATGAAATGCGCACTCTTAATGAATCGATCAACGACCACCCAAATCATGTCGTGACCATTCTTTGTTCTGGGCAGTTTAGTGACAAAATCCATAGCAATGTCTTCCCACTTACCCATAGGCACAAGCAATGGTTCTAAACTCCCGTACGGTTTCTGATGTTGTGTCTTGACTCTCACACAAGTCACACACTCGGCCACATACTTTGCAACATCAAGCTTCATCGTCGGCCACCAGTAGTAGGGTTTCAGGTCCCTATACATTTTAGTGCTACCGGGATGAATCAAGTACATGGTCTTATGAGCTTCTTCCATCAGAAGATCTCTGACTCCTCCTGTCTTAGGTAGCCAAATCCGATCTTGGAACACCTTCAGTCCATGACTGTTTATACCGAACACCAACGTTTTGCCCAAACGTTCCTCCTTTCGGTCATTCTTCTCAGAATATTCCTCTTGGGCTTTCTTTATACTTTCCACAATGGTCGAGACAACTTCAATTCTCAACGCTCTTGGCCTTTTCCTTTCAAGATTGACTTTCCGACTGAGAGCATCAGCAACATTAGCTTTACCAGGGTGGTAAAGTATCTCACAGTCGTAGTCCTTAAGTAACTCTAGCCAGCGTCGTTGCCTCATATTCAATTCCTTCTGATTAAAGAGATATTGGAGACTCTTATGATCAGTGAAAAGTTTGCACTTCGTGCCATAGAGGTAATGCCTCCATATCTTCAGAGCGAAAACTACCGCTGCCAACTCCAAATCATGAGTCGGGTAGTTCTTTTCATGCTCTTTCAATTGTTGAGACGTATATGCGATCACCTTATCTCTTTGGGTCAAAACACAACCCAATCCAACACCAGACGCATCGCTATAAACATCGAAGTCTTCAACTCCATCGGGTAGGGATAGAATCGGTGCTTGATTGTGTGTCCTTAAGATAAGGGATCATATATTCCTCCATTCTAGATACACGTATAGACCTCAATTCATATTCATAAGCACTCACGAACGTTGCAGCAAACATTTGCTTATGTCTAATACACTTAAGACAATCCACACACCAATTCACGACAGTCTTCATTCATATCTACTTCCAACATATGAATGACTGTGGCCCGAATAATTTGACTGTTCTCAACCAATTAAATTATTCAGAAAGTCAAAACATGCAAAGTGAAACACAAGAATAATACTAATCACATATGGCCTCAAACCTTTGAGTATAAATAAAACACCTTTTATTTATCACCATATCGATTACTCATTATTTGTTGTTTGGGGTAATCAACTTCTTACTTGAATTATTACAACACTTGTCCCATGCTCTTAGGATGCACACAATGCTTACCTATGGTTCTTACTTTGTGAAATAGATCAAATAAACACATTTCCAATCATACTCATTTCACAACTCCCAACCCATTCTACAAGTGAAAGAATATCAAATTCTTGCCACTTATAGAATATGCTAGATTCTAACATTTTATGCAATGATCCTTTCGTAATGTCATAGCACAAAAGTCACAATGACTATTGCCAATGAAATTACAAAATCCTCTATCGGAGATTGTTACAATACAATTCCTTAGATGTGATGTCTCTCACTCAAGGTACATTCCTTTGAACATCCTTTTGCATAAAATTTCTAATCCAGACATAGATTCTCAATATCCAATTCCCAATGTGGAAACCTTTCCATACTTACCATATGACAACTCATTCTCAATAGAATCTTATCTATTCATAATAATGTCAATATGGTCCATCCAATACTATACTTCCAACTACTCACAAGCGACCAATCATCAGCGAACTTTAGATTGTCCTTTGATAGTTGTTTAATTATCTTAGTCAAAACCAATTCTTGTCCTTTTTCCCTCTTAAGACATTTGGAAAATTTTAGAATGGTCAAATATTATAGCATTTGCAATCGATCCTTAACTCGAAGCGTATGGGACACGATGCATAATGTCTTACATAAAGATTCGATACGTTATCAATCTTCTGCCATAATATTTTATGTGCTACGTTCTCTCAATTCGAAATATGAAGAGGAATACCGTAATCATAATCAAAATTTAAGAACGCACTATGTTTCATTGACTAAATTTATTAACATTCCATAACCTAATCCTTTAGATTTGAAATGAAGCATAATATTCTCTCCCTTAATTATAGCAAAACGACTATACAACCCTTACAACTTTGCAAAGTATGACTCTTGTTTTATATAATTAATATTGCTAACTTGCAATACTTGCCTTAATAATCATACAATCATAATATTTATGCTCTCACTATCACGATCATTATTATAAACATAACACTTATGCTCCCACTAGCTTTGACATGTATTCAGAAACAACTTAACTTTCAGAAAAACAATGCCTATTGAATTTCTTTAAGTTCATATTTCTAATACCTAATGCTTTGATAATCTTTTATCAAGGCTTCTTAAACTTATACACCTTTGCCTTAGATAGTTTATATATGTGTCTTAAACAATTTAGACTAATTGTCAAATCTCATAATTCGAATCATGGAAAGGGATACCGTAACCATAACCGAATTCGAGAATACAATCTTTTTCACAATTTCTATCTTCTTAAAATCTTTCTTAGTGAAAGCATTTCCTCACAGTCATTTTCATGAAGGAGGGAATCTTATGACACTTAGATTTTAATGTTGTATGTGTTCCTATCCATGTGAATTTGTCAAAACCAAAGTTTATGACAAATTTAAACTCATATGGACCGAACTTTCTTAATCTTGATTTTTTGCCTTATGGTAACACAGCTGCCCACCATGTCTTCCAAGTAGTTAAGCAGCTCACCCTTTCCTATCAATGTACTTTCAATTGATCAAGGTCCTTGCCTTTTATGCATTCAAATGAGAACTCATAGGGCTCACATGCATAATTAACTCAATTGGAACGGCACAGAAACAAGGTAATGTCAACACGATAGGTTGTAAACCTCTACTCGTGTGCTAGTGATGATCGATAAGGTTTATTCTTGATTTGTTCTTGAAACCTTTCAAGACCATTAAGACTCCCACTGACTCCTTGACATATAAGATTCTCTTGTCAATGAACATTTCTTGACAAACAAATATTCAAGAGTTAGTGTAGCCTTTATCAAGACAAAACATTTCATAAAATTGGTCCTAGTTGGTCTTTGTCTTATCCGAGACATCACAACTTTCCAATTTTAAATGTGTGAGAATAGGAAAGCCTTTTTCCAAATTCTACATTTGATGAATGTTATAAACCTTTCTAGGACTTGTCACTTAATGTCACAATCTTAACTCTAAGACTTGTTTTAGAATGAAGTATGATTGACTTCTTGATTTAACCATTTCTTCAATTCTTGATTCCTCTTCGTATACATACACTTGTACTAAGATTTATTTAGAGGATCAATTGAGATATGGTTCTTAATCATTAATTCATATCATAAAGCATAAAAGGTACTCTCCCTTCTTCTTAGAATAGAGAAACTTTTATCTTTCTGCCTACTTGATTCTTCTTATTCGTTCTGCTATTGATTTAAACCTTTTTTAATCAATTCAGAATTACGCTTAATCTTATAAGCATAATCATATTTATTAATCCTTTAGTGAATCATGAAGAATATCTTTGTTACCCTTGTGGTGGACTTGATCAACACACAACTTTGTGTACTCGATCTCTTAGTCCTTCACTTGACACTTTGTCAACGAATTAGTCTAATTTCCAAATATGAAATTTCTCATTCATCGTGCAACCAAGTTGCATGATTCCAAGTTTCTGTCCAATTGAAACTTGGGCGATGAGAAACTCTCCCTATTTGGTAAATTCTTGACATTTCCACAATTATCATAATTAAGAATCACATCCACTCGTTGTAGAAATATACGAACATCAATTTTTCATAATGATTTCATTGCAAGGAAATTAAATAAATAAATAAATGAGTCAAACCAAAATTTATTTTATTCATAAAAGCAGCGGAAAACATTTGTCCTTACTATGTAAAATCAACTGAAAACTATGTAGTCAAAAGAAAAATTCCTAACAACTCTATCATAACTTTCTAAGCTCAAAATCTAATCTACAAATCCATGCGATCAAGATCCATTTCTTCATGATTAGATTTATCTTGCTCTTTCATCAAGCTTCCTCTCTTTTCACTGATCCTGCAAAACATTCAAATGAAATCTTATCACATCATGTATTAAGAATAAATGAATATGAACTTAATGGAATTAGATAGTGGATTTTACCTAAAGCACAGCCATACTTTTTGACTCTCCCATCTTCTGGACTCTTCAGGCTCTTAGGGCACACTTGTATCCAACACCCTTTCTCTTGGCAACAAACGCAGGTCGGTTCTCCTAGAACGTCCTCGGAAGCATGGTTGGTTGACTTTCCCAACAAATATGCTCCATTGCTTTGCCAAATCATTTCTGATTCAGCAGCAATGAGCATGTAAGTTAGGTCAATGAGGTTTGTGTCATGATCCATCATATAATACTTTCTTTTGAACTCATTATATGATTCAGGGAGTGACTGTAGAACTCAGCCTATAGCCAACTCATCAGGGAATGACACACCCAACATAATCAACCTATCGATGTGTGATTTCATTCCTAGAACGTGGGCACACGCGGGTTTACCATCTTCATGTTTCATTTCCAATAGGGCTTTAGTGACATTGAACCTTTCAATTCTTCGATCTTGTAGGTTAGGGAGAATAATTGGAGGAGGAGGAGGAAGTGAAGCATGATCTCTTGTTCCTCGATCGAATCATGGAATATCATCTTCGTGCGGAATGCTTGTTCCACGGGATTTAGGGAGACCATAGTTGTCGAACTTTGACATCTACAAAACAGGAGAAAACTGTCACACCCCAAAACCACGAACGGCGGAAACGTTCAGGGGTGGAGGACGTCACGTACAGTATCACAACAGTGTAATATAATAAACAAGCAACAACATCATCCATTGCATTATAAGTAAAGTTTTAATACATGTGTGTTCTTTCACTGTAGTAAGACACCAAAAATATACAATCAAAATAAAAGACGAGACTTTTCTGCTCCGTCTTCTCAAAACCTGGCCATCATACCTGTCTACTGTTGACCTGAGAATACAAGTTATTTTGAAAGAGAGTATCAGCTTTAAAGTTGGTGAATTCATAAGAAATTAAGTGTCGTTGTCTTGCTTATGAAAATCTGTTATGAAGGCCATGTAAACCTTTAAATGAAAAATGTTGATGTAAGTATGAAATCCCTAGAAAATCCCTTATTTTCTATAAGTATGAAATGTAGTCTTCTACCAAGACCCGAATGTTTTGTTATGACAATGTAGTCTTCTACCAAGACCCGAGTGTTTTGTAAGTAAAATGATAGTTTTCCTTTAATTGTTTAGTACTAAAGTACTTAGTCTAACTCATCGTTTATGTGAAAGTATCACAAAATAAAGTAAACAGGAAAATGTACGACTGTAAGTGTTGTCATTGGGTACTAGGACTAACACAACATCGCATTAAGCGAAATATGTAACCTAATGAACATCCGAAGATTGTCCAGAAAAAGTAATAATGTAAGTGTCATCGTTGGGTACTAGGAGAAACACAACATCGCAATAAGCAAAAGATATAACCTAATGAACAATCGAAGATTGTCCACTTGTCCTCTGTAGCAGCAGCAGGTGGGTGGAGAGGTTAGCCCCGGTTATCGATCTACCTAGTATAAGTAGTAACCTTAGACCTCCGTAGATGGTCATCGACCACTGGTGCTAATCAGTGGGGTTCGGAATGGTAAGTCCCGCCGAGCTATCCCATTGAACCGGGATAGGAAAGATAATTTACACAGTAAGTACTAATAAATCATCCACGTAGTTCTAAGTACAAGTATCCAGGTAAGTGAATACAGGATAATGCACCTATGTAAAAGTGTTCCTGTATGGTATTCATGTATGTGTGCCCATGTAACAGGTAAGTATATGTAAACATATTCATGTATCAGGTAAACATCTGTAAGTACTCATGTATCAGGTAATGTACTAGTATAGATTCATGAATGAACTGACTCTTGTGTGATTCCTTATAATAGAAGTAATGTTTGATATCTTCAAATTATCCCTATGATAATTTACTGTAATATAACTGGTTGATCATGTAGGTTTATACACTCTTACTACTCAAGGGTGTGGGAAACTTAATGAAAGATGTAAACTATAACATCAATACATATATAAGAATATAAGTGTATATGCATAGTTTAGTTCAAGAATGTAAAATGGTTTTGTAAGACATCTTGTGGGTTTTGAACAATAATTAACAATGACTTGATGTCATTTTAATAAATATTTCAAAGGTAAAACATTTGGTAACAATGTGTTTTTAAGATTTAAAAACCATTTCATGCATCACATTTTGTAGCATGTGAAATCTGTTAAATGACAAACACATTTATAAAATACATATTAATGATTTAATAACATGTTTGTTTCTACTTGTATTCCCCCCGTTTAAAGCATTTAAAATCATTTAAAACATTGATTAGGGGTATGAACTCACCTGTAGTTGGTGATTGGGATGAACTGAACGGTATAATCACACATATATGCATTCAATTAGTCTTAAATCACTAATTGATAAAGTTAAGACATCCTAGACATAATAAACACTTTATATAAGTGTTTTAAGCCCTAAGGATTGCATCTAAGCTATTGTGGGACAAGGTACTTGTGTTTAGGGTTCCAAAGGACCCCATATATGAGTTTACTCCTCATATACTAACACACATGGAGTTTACGGTTGTAAACTCTTGAGTTTACGGCCGTAAACTCCCAACCATGGGGTATTTGTGTGTTTTGATGTCCCAAATGATTTCTAGAATTATTCCAACTTGGTGGTTCCATCCTTGAAGGGGTTTAAGGCATAGAAACACTCCATTTAGGAGTTTACAGCCCTAAGGCTATTTCCTTTGGAGTTTACGGACGTAAACTCCATTGGAATGGTGTTCTTGTTGTTTTCAAGTCTCAAGCATAGGTGGTATAGGTTCTAGGCTTTTATTCCAAGCATATGAAGACATTAGGCACACTTTGGTGCCATTCTTTCATGTTTACGGCCCAAGAACAAAGTCTTGGCCGTAAACTCACTTTGATAAGTGATTTTGATGTGCTTAAGGCCTTAGATTAAATGGGAACTAGTCTTGATAAAAGTCTTAAAGCTTTAGGTGCCTTAAAACACCATTTTGAGTGTGAAAAGGGAGTTTACGGCCTAAGAAATTCTTGGGCCGTGAACTCCCAAACTTGGGTGATTCTTGGTTGTTTTCTTGTCCCTAACACACATACATATGAGTCTAAAGCAGTTGCATAACACTAGGGTCGGTCTCGGCTTTGTTTCGGGAGTTTACCGCCCAAGAACACCTTGGGGAGTAAACTCCTAGATCTAGTGATTTAGCCTTCTAAATCATCTTATAAACACATAATAAGCATTCTAACACTACTAGAAAGAGTTACTCACATTTTGGTATAAAAACCCGAAGATCCGTGAGAGAGAAAATGGCTTTTCTCTAGTTGGAAATGTGAATAATGAATGAATTTAGTTCAGAAATCTATTTATAGTCCTGAGATATTTTGGCAGAAAATATTTTTATTCCTGAAATGATCTCTAATATAATACAGTGTTGGAATAATAGTGTTGCACAAAACCTTAGTGCACCCACTCTCCTGATATTTCCTGAAGTGTAAACCCTGAATTACTCAAACTTACGCGAAAAAGTCTGAAAATTAACTGTGACTGCTATAACTTCTATTGAAGTGATATAGTTTGTACATAATGGAAATTCCGGGTTGTCACAAAAATGAATTCAAGTTAGTTGATAGATTGAGTCCTTAATAAGTCACCCAAATGAGATATTAAGGCTAGGACCCAACACAATATTCCACAACTCGGGAGAGGGATGTCGTAACCCTAATTGCAGAACATTTGAAGGTAAGTGAATGATGATTCACTAATTTTCCACCATTAAAAACAAAAAAGAAATTTAAGTTTTAAATCTATGAAAACTCCTAGATCCTATGAGATTCATTGAACATTTCAACGGCATGTTTAAATCTCGATATGCCCCTCTAGTTTGTGACTGGGATGCCGAGGATCACAAAGCGGGTGTGAATAACCATGCAAACTTACATGGTGCCCCCACATGTTACAGTCATCTATTCGATGTGCTGGTAAACCACACACGCTCCACGAACTATGACAAACATTGAGTCACCATTTGCTACCTTTGCTTAGAACCATTTAGTGTGCCGGTAAACCACACACGCTCCACTAACGTCTTTGCAAGGGCACAAAGTGTAATTTCATGGAATTGCATCAATTCACTTTTGCCTAAGTAACTAAGATTGGGAATTTGTAAAAATTTAGTTACTTTTGTACTTCATTATACTTATAATGGAAGGTTTTGTCCTATCCTACCCATTTGGCTAACGACCCTCCACTAGTCAAGAGTGCGGTGGATAAGAGTGGATACCCATTCAATCGCCATTTTATAGGTAATTTCCTTAAACACCCCTTATAGACTAGCTTCGTGAATGAGGCCTACTAACGGTAAGACTGACTTTTACTCATACATATATATATATATATATATATATATATATATATATATATATATATATATATATATATATATATATATATATATATATATATATAATGTTAGACTTTTAATGTTATATATAGTATTGGGTGTATTTTACACTTTTAAAATAGTAGGTGGTCAAATTTAACGATTATAATTTTAATTCAATTAATTTGTAAACCAAAACTTCTATGGATTTATTAAACCTCTTTTAATTACACACCTTAATTAATTAATAAAACCATAAGGGTGTGATATGAACTTTTCAAAACATCACTAGGGTTTTAGAATTTAACATTCCTAAATTAAACCTTTTAATCAACTTTTAAATCCCAAAACTTGAGGACAAGTTTTGAAACATTTCAAAACATTTGGGTTTAGAATTTAAATATACATCAAAATTAAACTTTTAATCAAAATTTAAATTCCAAAACTTAAGGGCAAGTTTTGAAACTTTTTCAAAACATTAGGGTTTCAACTATTTAAATTTCAAAACAAAACTTTTAAGTTCAAATTTAAACTATAAAACCTAAAGGGGAAAAATTGAAACTTTTCATACAAGATAATTCAAATCTAAATTACAAATAATCAAATATTATCTAATAAAACAAATGATTATCTAAATTTTGACAATTATCTTCTATTTAGGTAAGAATAATCATCAAATATTGATAAAATTCGGATTTTATAACAAAAACATGTTTATGGTAATTATCCAAAGCCAAAACAGGAAGAAAATCGCGAATCTGGGTTGGCAGACCCTTTGACTCGTCGAGTCTGGACCTGGACTCGTCGAGTACAGCTGACTCGGCGAGTCAAACACTCAGAAACCCAAAAATTTGATTTTCAGTGCTGATTTCGATCAAATATGCATCACTACAATAGAAACCAATCAAGTCTCTGATATCACTGATGGGTTTTGGCAATAAGAACATCCTATGTGCTCATACAAACCCTAATGCTTGGATCTAGGTTTCTCTATTGTACATGCAATTTATCCAAGACTATAAACCCTAGTTCTAGCATACAAGTAATCATATTAACATAAGAACGAGTTTAAGTTATTACCTTGATTGTTATGTAGCAATAACAATCCCAAATCCTCCTTGTATTGACTTTAGAAAGCTTAGAGTCACAAATGTCACTCCTCTAATGGTTCACAAACACCAAGAGCAAGAGGATGAAGAGGAGAAAAGAAGGAGGCTGCCCAAAACGTGTGGAAACCCTAACCAATTAGTTCACCATGTTTTTGGGGCATAAGGGTTCCTTAAATAGTGAGGCTATTAGGGTTATCTAACAAGGAAACCCTAATTTGGATGGTTAAGCCCTAAGCAACCCATGGGCTCCTCCTTTAAAGGCCTTGGACGATTTCTAATGGGTTTCCCCATAGAATTCGTCCACCCCCTTAATTATGGAGTCCATTAGCTCAATATTCAACTATCATATAATTGACAGTTCAAGTCCCTTAAGTTTAATTAATCTCTTTTAGTCACAAATTTAATTCGTATTAATTCTTGACTAATATTAATTAAACAATATGATTTCTCCTTTAATATATTATTCTCATAATATATTAATAAATTATATTTAATCCTTTCTCTCTATTATTCATCCTATCAAGTTGCTTTGGTGAAGGCAACTCAAAAGGACCATGCACCATCGGGTCAAGTACATATCAAAATAGTTATGGACTTAGACACTAATCCAACAATAAGCTGGTGACGTGACTCCATTTTTTAGATTTTTCAAATCTATTTTGGCTCCTTGGTTTTAAGCCCTTCAAAAGGATCTATTTGGTATTTTATATGGTAATCTTGTGTTTTTATACACATGGTTACCAAATTTTGTTTCTAAAGGTTCTTATTTGGCATGTTGTTTTAGTATTTTGTAGGATATAGTGTATTATCTCTGTAACCGAAATTCATGAAACAATCTGTATAAAATCGAGAACCTAGAAGAATGCAACCAAAAGCAGAAATCATCATCAAGGCACTAACGTTGAAAAAGTGCAACAACTCTATGTTACAATGATAAAACACCACACCTTTTATCTTTTTATATTAGCATACCTGTATGAGTTAATAATAGATAGAAACTATGTGATCAAGTACAAGATTTAAGAGTAGATGTCTGAGTTTTAGGAGGAAAATGGGATAACAGAGGCTGGATGTCTAATTTTCACTATGTTAACTACACTATGTACTTTTAAGAATTAAAATAAAATTAACGACATAACAATAAGATAATATTTATATAATAATTTTATTTTTTATAAACAATAATCAGACACTTAAACTTTTGTTTAGTGTATTAAATTATCATAATGTTCTTCATGTAAACTATCAATATAATTTATTTTTGACAATATACACTTCATTTCAACTTATTTAAAGTTTTTGGATATTTAAGCAATACAAGAAGATTTTTTTTTTTGTTAAAACATAAGTGGTTGATAACGGTAATAAGCATTATTTCATATAAATGTAATATTATTAACATTTGATAACTTATTATAAAAAATGAAAAATAATTATTATAGGACATTTGAATATTTAACTATACAAGAGCATGTTACTCCTACATAATTGAAAGAAAACTAATTGTCGAAATAAAACTAATCTTCGTCTCCTCCCGCATCTAGGGGTGGTCATGAATATGAATGTCCAGTCTAAAATTCAGATGTACTTAGAACAAAAATTTTGTTATCTAAAATTCAGATGTATTTAGAATGAAAATTTTCTTATTCTATGTTAACCGAGTTATAAGTTATATATATATATATATATATATATATATATATATATATATATATATATATATATATATATATATATATATATATATATATATATATAGCATTCTATTCAAAGTTTTGTATGGTTAAACTAACTGAGTTCACATTTAGTTGGTTCTTAATATTATAAATAATAAATTTCGGATATCTGAATCTGTATCCAAAATTAAGATATCCAAAATTTTTTATTTGGATTCGTATACCTAAAATCCAATATCTGACTTTCGGATATCTGAAATTTCAGATATCCGGTTTTGAACAAACATTATTCGGATTTACATACTTAGCTAGAGACTATTCGCCGAAAGGAACTCTCTCGTACAGAAAAACAATCCGCCCTGTCTTACATATCTGACTTGAAAAAGAAACTAATCGCCGCATGTAAGATATCTTCCGAAAAAAATTATATGCGTCGCCGCATCGCGCGGGTACCTTACTAGTATATATATATATATATATATATATATATATATATATATATATATATATATATATATATATATATATATATATATATGTAGTGAGTGAAACTTAAAAGTAATAGGATATAAATAGTACATTAGATTGAATAGACATGAGACTTAACGGAAAATATGATAACGAGTAAAGGTGAGATGTATTATGGTGAAAGAATTAAGATATATGCATAAAGTGAGAAAGATTAGAGAAGTAACTATGAGGAAGAGTATAATATAAGAGAACGAATGTTAATAAAAGATAGGAGAATAACTCATCAGACCTAGTGTCTGATGTAGTAGGGATTTCAGTGGTTTGCAAGTAAAAGTAATAGTAGCCGTGGTACTGGAAGAGAAGACAGGAGCACAAAACCAAGATTCAAATTGTAGGATGTTATTGTTGTATTCTCCATTTTATATAAATAGATAAAGTTTATATTGTGTTTATTTGATTTAACCTAGAATATAAAAGTTTTAAGTTTTGAGTATATTTTCCGCATAAATAAATAAAATCTCAATAATTCTTATAGATTAGATGTTTTAGATCAAATCTCAATAATTCTTATAGATTAGATGGTGTCACACGTAACATCAAGATGGCTTTGCGTTTCGAGGACAAAGAATATGTACTTGAGAAAGAGTTGAACGATATTGATGAAACAACTGCTACTGCTGAAGAAATAGATGAGTATAGGAGACATTGCAATGATGCTACCAAAGTGGCATGCATCATGGTGGCTACTATGACTCCTGAGCTACAAATGTTTTATGAGGACTATTAGTCGTATGAGATGTGTAAGGACTTGATGGAAAAATATCATCAACGAGCTCGTCAAGAGAGATACGAGATAGTCAAGTCCCTCGTAACTAGCAAGATGATGGAGAGTCCGTCACGACCCACTTGCAACGCATGCAACGTTATGTGGATCGTTTGCTGAAACTCAACGTTATGTGTCATCTATATTAGCTAACGACGTCAATAATTAATAACTGGTTTTTTTTCAATCAATATATAATATACACTTTATTTTAACCTTTTGGGATGATTATGTGATACCGAATGACATTTTGATTAAATGGAGATCTCATCGTGCTTAATGGTGTTTAATTAGAATTTAGATTTAGATACGATGGCCATGAGGAATTAAATATTTTTAAAAGCTCATGACGAATTAAAAAACCCTTAACATTATTATAAGTTTTTATTTTTAAATAAAAATATATAATAAAAAAATTAGACCCTGTATAATTTTCCATTTTATCTGTATTCAACGCCCTATAATAGATAATATGATATTTAGAGGGAAAAAAATCCCATGGAGTAAAGATATAGTAAAAGTTGATGAGATTAATCCGCATAACTCAAAAAGTACATCTAAAAATGAGTCCGTTTGAATAGCCACACAATGATGCTTATCAAAATAAATCTCCCTATCTCATAAACCAAAGTAAAATGAAGTGTCCCTTCAAAAACATTTATTTCATTCAATGTTAAATATCCTTTTTGTCCTTCTTTGATCTCACCTTCTATAATCACGTTATTATATACTGTCCAGCTCAAAATAAATCATCAATTATTATCCTATTTTTATGGTATTTATGGTATATGATCTCTATTTAAATTTAATGTGATACCATTGAATGAATAATTCAAAAGAAACCAACTCCAATTACAAATATTATATTTTTATCCTTGATTCTCACGGGTTGTAACTTAGTATCTTCTATAAATAGGACAATAAAAGAGA
Organism: Lactuca serriola; assembly: GCF_051521515.1. Classification (NCBI taxonomy): domain Eukaryota; kingdom Viridiplantae; phylum Streptophyta; class Magnoliopsida; order Asterales; family Asteraceae; genus Lactuca; species Lactuca serriola. Next base: position 158,560,271 of record NC_136416.1, on the reverse strand, counting down.
CTTCTAAAACATGAGTTATTTTCCTTGTCGAAAAACCTAACGTCTAAGTATATAATTATATATTTTATCTAATTATTTGTTAACATATATTTGTTCCAAGATCCGCAAAACTTCTTCACTCGAAGGCCTATCCTCACGATCCATAGCTATACATTTCAACGCCAATACAGCGCATTGGAAAGCCTCTTCTAGGGGATAATTTCCTTCAAGACGTGGATCCATTAACTTCTTTAGCTCACTTTTGTCGGCTAGCAATTCAAAAGTGCTTCGCTTCATATTTAGTGCATGCTTGCCTGTTAGGGTTTCCAGCATAATTATTCCAAAACTATAGATGTCACTCTTTGCATGACCTGTAACATTAAAGTGTATTGTATAAAATTAGAAAATAGAATAAAGCTTAACTTTTAAACCACCACACTTGGGTGTATCTCTTTAAAACAAATCACTGGTTTTACATAGATTGAATTTAGACCCAAAAAAATATAATATGATGTTTTCTCTTCATTTATATATGTTTCCATAGTGCATCTAAAAGGACTTATTCTTATGCTTTGCTAGAATTGTTTTCTAGGAAAGATAAACACAATTATTAGTTATAAAAGTTTACTCGCTCAAATATTTAACATACCATTCCCTCTACACCATGGGTCAACATAAGCTAGCGTACCCATAAAATGTGTTGAAACATATGTTTTCTGGATTTCTGGGCCAAATCTTGACAACTCAAAACCTCCGAGTTTTGCATTAAAATCCTAAAATAAATAATAATAAAAAAAGAAAAATAAATGGTTAACTTTAGTTGGCATTACACCAAAAACATGGAAGTGTTTTGCTCATGCCCAAAAATCTGAAGTAGCGTATGGCTACCTGATCTAGCAATATATTATATGTGTTAACATCACGGTGTATGACTTCGTCTTCTGATGAATGCAAATAAGCGAGTCCACAAGCTACTCCTATCATTATTTTAAGTCGTGCTCCCCATGAACGTTGCTTTGAGACATCTCGTGCATCTGCAACATTAATTTACATGGAATTACATCAACTATTTAATTGTGTGATTGCAACAATCCAACTATTGATTAGAAAATAACCCAATGATAGTTTCAACGAGATTCAAGTATCTTGCCTCCAAATAAGAAGTGATCAAGATTTTGGTTTTGCATGTACTCATAAACGACCAAGCATTCGCCTTCTTTATCATTGGAGTACCCCAAGAGACTAATGATATTTGGATGAGTCAACCGTGATAAGACTGTCACCACTTTCTGATCAAACAAAATTTTAAGTTACATTCAACAAAATGATTGATAAATCAAACATTTATAGTATCATATTATCAAAAAGACTCCTAAGTTCTGTTCACAACATAAAGGTAGATATAAAAATAAAATAAAATGACATTGTAATTGTAGCCTACGAAGTTTTATTATTTGGTCTATAAATATTAAATAGTCCCCTTTTTTTGGCATAATGTTGGAAATAACACGTTTTAACCCGAACCTAAATTAACCGGTTCAATTTGCCACATGTGCAAATGTAGCCACATAAGCAGTGACATGGCTAGGGAAAATATCAAATCAATTCGCCTCATTGTTTTTCTTCAGCAAGATCATCTAATTTGCTCACTACCACTCACAACAAGCTCCATCAATGGCATCAATACCACAAGTCTGATCACACAGAAACAAAATCGAAGAGCCGAATGTGTAGCGGCGTTGAGTTTTTAACGGTGGTTGGTTCAATTTGCCACAGTTTCTGATAAAAATCTAAATTTCTGGTGTTGATCATAGATATAATTTTATGTAAATTCATTGATACTTACTTGCCATTCTGGACGATCTTGATTATACCGTTTAACAGCAACAACAATTCCAGCACCCTCTGAAAGGCCGAACGTGTTCTTATCAACCCAACCTAAGAACATGTCTCCAAAACCATCCCTGCCCAAGAGCAAATCTTGAGTAAAGTTTCTTGTAGCCCTTTGCAGATCAAGAAACTTAAACATTTTCAGACTTGTAGGACTTGTGAAACATTTGTTGTCAATCGCTACACCATGAGCTGAAATCGATGAATACAAACAGATTACATAGGTTTTCCACCACCATATAACTTTTATTTTTGGTATTTACTTGTACCCAATCAATTGTTTTCCCACTACGTTTTGATATGACTAATTTCTCCAGTTTTTTAACTTTAGCCTACGACAATTAATTATGTATAAAAATATTTATACGATTTCAAATATAAAATTGTCAACATTGAATGAAAAAAAATGATGTTCGATTTACAAAAAGAAAATGGTGTCAAAATTGAAAAATAGTGAAAAGCTAGTGTCAAAATTTAAAAAAATAAAACTTAATGTCTTTTGTGTTATTTTTTTCAATTCTAATACATCATGATGACACATTAGCACCACATAACAAAATAGTGAATGTCAACCTGCCACATCAATGGGTAAGCGGATTTACTAATCAAATAGTCAAAATTGCAAAAACTGAAAAACTTAGAGACTAAATTTTAACAGAAAATAATGCAGTATCAAAATCGATTTTTTTATGAAATCATAAAGATATTTGTGCAATACCTAAATAACAAATAAAAAATGCAAATACCTTTATCGAGTCATAACATCGAATGAAGGGCTATAAGTTGTCACTTTTCTATATCTATTTCATTATTATGATCATCTATGTAGAAGTCAGCATCCATGATATATATATATATATATATATATATATATATATATATATATATATATATATATATATATATATATATATATATATATATATATATATATATATATTATTCAATAATTTTTTGAATATGAAGTTGAGTTAAATATATTAAAATGCCAAGCAGTGCAAATGTGCAATCCAAAATTGAAATAAGAGCATCCGAAAGTTTTTGTCATTAAAAGGTTTTGTCCCAAGAATCTATGGACATAATGAAAGCCATAAACAATTGTCCAATAATCTTTCTTAAACTACAAACAATCACATCCCTAGACAAATCAACGTTTATGCAGTTATGCTCATTGATTCATAATAATTAGTACTCATTTTCTTTTTGACTGGATATGGCATTCTTATAGTTTCATTAATGATCTCGTAATATGTGCAAATGTGGATAGTTAAAAATTTAGGAGAATCAATATACATAGTTCAAGAGGAGCTTGAAATTACCTGAGGTCTCTCCATTGGAAGGGAAGGGAAACATATCAAGCATTCTTCCAAATATTGTTCTGCCAGCATCATGTAAGGAACTATTAATTTTCTCTTGTAAAGTCAACACCGAATCAAGACTGACCACAACCTCAGACATCGTAGGGCGCTGCTTTGGATTGCCAAGAAAACATCTCTCTACAATTCGAACAAACTCCTTCAAACATCTTGTGGATATTTGATCCCTTATATCAGGATCAATGATATCTTTTAAATTTCCCTCTTTAATAGAATCTTGAGCCCATGTCACTAAACCCCATTGCTCCTCATCAAGACTTGTATCCACTGCACGCTTTCGACATAGCACCTCCAACAACACCACCCCAAAAGCGTACACATCAGACTTTCTAGTCAACCTTCCAGTAAAGAAATAATTTGGATCAAGATACCCAAAAGTACCTTTAACAAGTGTGTTGACATAGGTAGATGGCTTATTCGTTGGGCCAATTCTTGACAACCCAAAGTCTGAAATTTTAGCTGCCCAACTTTCATGTAACAAAATATTTGAACTCTTGACATCACGATGTATAACACCAAACTCAATCCCTGTACCTGTGTGAAGGTAGTCTAACCCACGAGCAGCCCCTATACAGATCTTGAGTCGCTGAATCCAAGAGAGATGGGTACGAAGTTTATGGAGGTGATCTTCAAGTGTTCCATTGGGCATGTATTCATAGATGAGGATCATCTCTTTTTTATAATTACAGTAACCAATCAAAGATACAAGGTGACAATGTCGTAACTTGGAAAGCATCTCAACTTCCGCCCAAAACTCTATTGCTCCTTGAGCAGACATCGAATCCAACCGTTTAATGGCAGCAACGACGACATTTGATCCATTCATAATGTTACCTTTGTAAACTTTTCCAAAACCCCCTTGTCCAACTACTAATGATTCGTCGAAGTTATTGGTTGCCAAGAGAATCTTTTGAAATTCAAAGTGACGGCATACTTGTGACCATTCGGTGGATGAGGTAGTGGGTTGTGATTCCATCCCATCTCTAGTAGTTCTAGACATTATCATTGGTGAAGTAGAAGTAGAAGTAAAAATAGACACAGGTAAAGAACTTGCAATGGTGGTTGCATAGATGATAGTGGTAATCTACCTAGAATGAGAGATTCTATTAGGTCAAGTCAACCTAGACAATACAACGGTAATTTCCTGGAAAGTGACACTGACATTTGTATTTAACTTTCTTTTTGTTTTTTTGATGTTTTAACTTTTAACTTTATACTTTATTAATCATATTTTTCATATTTTAGTTTAATTATTATTTTGCTTATGAAAAATTGGTGGATTAAAATTTTTTCCTTAAGGCCGGACGGAACGGATGCGGGGAAAAGAGGCGGGAGCCTTCCCGCCCGGCGGAACACAGCATTATCGGCGCGCGTAAGGTGTGTGCGGGAAACGGAGAGGGGAGTCTCTCCTGCTCTCTCTCTCTCTCTCTCCTGTTGTGATTGGCCCATTTAATTTTTTTTTTTGAAAAAATACCGTTGGTTAACCGTAAAGAGGTGATTTTTTTTTTTTTTCCTGTGGCTGTAACGGCTACTTCGTATTTATTTATTTTTTTTTTTTATCCTTTTACAACTACTATAAATATATACACATAACTTTTAAACATATCAAACTATTTTCTATACTCTCTACTTTATATCAACCAAAAAAAAATGAATCCCAACAAACAAACCCTAAGTTCCGATCGACGTAAAAAAAGCCATGGTTCGAGTATAAAGTTATAAACATCCCTCCTCGCAACATTTTTGCTATCGATTCATCCCAGCAAGGAGTTTACCGCCCCCAACTCGATGCTCCCATTCAATCACCACTACAATTCCAATACCAAAATGTTGGCCAATATTACCCGATGCAAGTTCCAAATGTTCCGTCGTAAATGTTTTCAAACTTTGTTGTGTTTCTGGATCAACAATCGCCAAATCAACCTCAACTCCAAACTCAAACTGAAACTCAAACACAAACCCAACACCACCACCAATTTGTCGATGAATCAGATCACGCGGAAGAAGAAGACATGGTTCCCGAAACTCAACCAACACCACCACCACAAAGACGTAAAGGGAAAAAACAAGTGCGCGAGGGTGTCGCACAATCGGGAAGACAAAAGCCGACACTATGGGTTCCACACGAAGAGCTAGTTTTGGTCAAAGCTTGGGTTGATATTTCTGAAGATTCGAGTCAGGGAAACACACAACCGGGAGAACATTTTTGGTTTCGCATTTTAGAACAATTTCGAGAGGAGCTAGGAAAATGTGACGACTACCGTACGAAACATCAATTTAACTCAAAGTTTCGAGAAATAGCAAGGGGGGTTTCAAAAATTAACGGGTTGTACAACAAGCTAAAAACGCAACGAAAAAACGGCCAAGGCGACGAAGAAATACTTCACGAAGCGTTGCAGTTTTACCTTGAGGAAGTCGGAAAACCATTCAAGTGGCACGATTGTTGGAAATTATTGGTTCGAAGTCCTAGGTGGAAAAAATATGAGCGAGATTTTATTTTTGGAGTCCAACAATTAAAGCACACGAAAACGGGCTCTAGCGGTTACACAGCCTCCTCCAATGCTCGGGTCGGTCAAGATTTAAATCAGGACGACGAACTTGAGCTAGAAGAAATTGAACGCCCAATGGGTAGGGACAAAGAGAAGAGAAAGGGAAAAGGGACTAGTTCGAGTGCATCTGATTTCAGCGTGGGCATTGACGAAATGCGGAATATAACATCGTCGTTTGATCGATATAATCTAAATTTCTCCGAATGTTTGGCTTTCGACAAAGAAAAAGAAGAAACAAGGAAAAAGGAGCGGACAGAGAGACAAGAAATGCAAGACATGAAGTTTTTGATGGAAAATGTCGATCATCTCTCGGGACCGGTTCTCGAGCTCGTAATGAAGAAGAGGGAAAAAATTCTGAAAAAATATTTTCCTTAGGTCGTTGGTTGTTTGTTTGATTTTTAGTTTATGTGTGTTTTTTTCTACTTTTTTTATAATTTAGGTTTAATGTAAGTTTTATTTAAATTAATGAAATGCTTTTTATTTTTAATTAAGTTTTATGTTTAGTATTAATTTAAGAATTATAATTCATAACAAAAAATTAATTTTACTTAAAATAAAATAAAATAAAATAAAATAAAAAGTGAGTAAAGGGCTTCCCTCACACTCCTCGGCTTTTAGGTGAGAGAAAGGAGAGTGAGAGAAAGAAGGGTATGACCCACCAAAAGTGAGGGAAACTTCCCTCCCACTCCTTCCGGTCTAAAGGGCCAAAATATCATAGAAGACAATGCTAGCGGGGCGTTAAAAAGAAACGAGAAACGAAAACAGACAAACCCATACATGAGAAGAACACCAATCAACTGAATTTATAGTTGATATTAATAATATGCATACCCGGAATATTTATAAATAAATATAAAACCCATTTCAACATTGTGACATCCCTAAAATCTCGGCCAGAAAAGACCGATTTCATTTATGCTTTTTAAAACATTTTCAGAGTAAATCCATTTGATTTTTAAAAGAGATGCGGAATTTGTTCCCAAAAACAAAACATGATAAGATAGATATTTATCAAAACATTTCATATAGAAATATGATTTCATTTCATAATCAAAAGTCGGGATGTCATGTTCCGATACAGATCACAAAGCATAAACGATTACATTACAAGTCATTCAACAAATATATACATATGCAGACTTGTAAACAAAAATGACTTGATGATTCGCCCATCTTAAGCTCTTGCGCCACTTCCTGTAATACAATTAAACTGAGTGGGTCAGGCTTGGGAGCCTGGTGAGCATATAGGGTTTTCAAACCCACAATAATTATATTTAATTTCATCAATCAACAATAAACCCGATTACCCATTCCCGTTATCCTCACCTTACGTTCCTAAAAATAACGTCTATTATAAGGAACTTATTTCAGAATTTTCATCGGGACGGACATTACTGCAGAGGGGCTTCCTCAACAATAAGTGCCCTAAAGGCAACCATGTGGGGGATAAAGTACACCGGTGAACACGTCGTTCACAACACCTACAGGTAATGAGCCTGCTAGTGTTCCACAGGACAGTCTAGAATAGTCTGTGGTCGTCATCCATACTCTGCTGAATGACTAGAATAACACCAATAACACCGAGGCCTCTCATCTGTTTATTACACACCAATTATCTACCCATGTTCTACCCAACATATTAGTAGATAAAAATATACATTTTTATACACTGTTTAAAAACCTGTATAGCATGCTTTAATCAATACATATTCCACATAACAGATGAGGCATACACACATAACACGTATTTCGTAGAGAATATACATTCACACATATAACCACAAAACGTATTTTATATTAAATACTTCATAATATTGCGTTGGAGAGAAAATAACTACACACTCACTTGATCAGAAGATGATCCGACAGTACTACGGCTTATAGAAGTAGCGTCTCTCCGTAGATCTGGAAGATCTTCACAAAAACCGGCTCCTCGCGGGCAGGGCTTCGGCTCGGGAATAACGCTCTTCGGGATTCTCGGGGCTTCGGATCTCGCTTCGGGGCTCGGGAATAATATCGGGGCTTCGGGGTACAATCGGCACGCAAAACGAGGCAAAAGACTAGTGAGAATGCGGGAATTGTGTGTGAAGAATGAGCTGCCTTCGGACCCCTTTTATAGGCTGTCCCTCGCACGTACGCGGGGCGTAACTTCGGGGGTACGTGGGGCGTAATGCTTCGCAGATCGTCAGCGCTTACGTCACCGGGCCCTCTACGTCATCGCTTACGACTTCGGACTACTCGAGTGCCCTTCGCTATACGCGGGGCGTACAACAGTATGCGCTGCGTACTTCGGATAGACCGCCTCTCCTTTCTTCGGATAATATCGGAGTAAAATAAAAATAAATATTAAATATTTTATTAAACTTCAGTAATTCATATCTCCTTCATACGGACTCCGATTTCAACGTTCTTTATATCCACGCGAAGGTAAGACTACGCTCTACAACTTTCGTTTAGACTCCGTCGGCTAATTTTGACTTTTATTTTGATTAATTATTTTTTTAGAAGGCTCGGACAGGAAAACTTCGTTATAAAATCATAACTTCTTCGTCCGACGTCCGTTCTCGCCTATCTTTTCATCGTTGCGCTACTAACAACGAGATCTTCGATTCTCATTTAGATTGTTTCGGCTAGAAATCGTTCGATCTCAAATCGAGTATTCGGGCTGTATACTGCTACGTCGAAACTTCAGAAAATCATAACTTCATCATACGCAGTCAGATTTGAGCGTTCTTTTTATGCACGCTCTCGGTTTAACAAAATCTACGACTTTCGTTTAGATTGCTAAGGCTAAATATCGCTCTAACTTAAATTCATATTTTACGTCACTCGGCGTCGTGCCGGTTCCGTCGCGAAACTTCGACAGGTCATAACTTCTTCGTTATAACTCGGATTTTGGCATTCCTTATATCTCCAGAATCCTTGTTTCAACCACTACAGCTTTATGCAAAGATATCGGGCTTATCTCACACCTTAATTTTGACGCTTATTTTATTCTTAATTTAATTACATTACATAATTAAGCAAATAAACACATAACTCACATAATACACAAATTCACAAATAATACATTTTATTATTTCAAATTGGGGTTACAATGGCTAACCTAGACTATTACATTGCTAAAAATGGCAAGCCTAGAAACACGGGCGTTACAAACATCTTATTCAACTTTGACAAAAATTCTAACACACCTCTTATAAAAAGTGTGAACGATCCAACATATTTTGTTTTGATTTATGCAAAAAATTAAGGTTGTATTTAGTTGCGGAAAAATGAGCTGTTTTCCAAAAGAAATTCCAAGAAAAATGAGAATTTTAAAAATGTGTTTGGTTCGTCTATTTTTCTAAATTTTTCGTTTTCTAAAATTACAAAGAAGTTTGAAATTTTTAGAAAATTCATAATCATTGTTTTTCACATTTTTATATTTCTCAATTTTTTTCTAAAATATAAACACACTTACACCCAACCCACCCATCTCTACCTACCCCCAACCCACCACACCCCTACGTACCCACTCCCAAGCCCCCCCCCCCCCTCCCTCACAATCACACATACATACACCCACCACCACAAACATACCCTCACATCTAACCCAACATACACCCACACCCCCACAAACACACACCCACCCACCCACAACACACACATACACACCCACACCCACCCCACAAACACAAACACTACCACAATCAACCAATACCATTAGGGGTGAACAAAAACCGAACCGCAAACCGAAAAAACCGCATAAATCGAAACCGAAATAAAAATCGACGGTGTGGTTTTTAGTTTTGCAAAAACCGAAAATGTTCGTTGCGGTCTAGTCTTGCAAAAACCGCAAAAAACCGAACCGCACCGTGTGTGTGTGTGTGTGTGTGTGTGTATATATATATATATATATATATATATATATATAAGAACGAAGAACTCGTGACAATTAAAGTTTCTATAAATATAAATATTTATCTTATTAGAGGATCATTGTATATTTTTAAGCATACATTTAGTGATGTTTATAAGAACAAAAAATATTTATAACATTTTTTAACATTTAAATATAAATAGTACTATCGATGATAGTATCATTTTTATGAATACATTAATTGATATTATCTCATGTAAATGTGAAACAAATATTATATTTAATTCGAATTATATTCAATCATTAGAAGCATTTTGGATGACAGGGTTGATCCTGAAGATTCAAATGCCCTGGATGAGCCGAGGAAATAAGGCCCTTAGTTCTTAACGTGGAACGAATTAAATTACATAAGCTGTTTTTTTTAAAACAACGATAAACTTGATAGCAATAAAAATAACAAAATCATAGTATTTTAATGAGTCCCGACTAGCTGTTCAGGACCAGATATTTTATACTACAATTTCACTAAAAATATAATTTTTTAATAAAATGAAGATTTTAAAGGTTAGTTTGGTCATTAGTAAAATGTGACAAAAATCTACTCTTCTCCTTCAACCGTTCAACGATTCCCTATTGATAACTAGAAGCCGTCACTATCATTATCTTTTTGGAAGTCATTATAAATTAGTGAAACAAATGGATGCATAGTGTATTAAAAGTCAATAAAAGTAAAGTAATTAATCTTTTACAAAATTACTTAATGATTTACTAAAATATTACATGATGAATCTTGCAATTTTGTTCTTAATGGATGCAAAAAAAAAAATTAATAATAATAATAATAATAATAATAATAATAATAATAATAATAATAATAAAATAAAAAAAAAACACGAGAATTTAGTGGAAGCACACAAAGTAAGTTAACACAATTAAAAAGAACACGCGCGTTTGAAGGGATTCGAACCCTAATAGTTAGGATACGCGCACTTGAAGGGAGACGCTTACCGTTTGGACCATAAGTAATTTTACTAATTTATGCCTTTCTTTGAACAATTTAATATTTATATAAATATTAAATAAACAATATGAACAAATCTAAGGCCCCATTTTTTTTTTTTGCCCTGTGCGGCTGCCCACCTTGCCCCTCTGTAAATCCGTTCCTGTTGGATGAATGGTTATGTTATTTGATTTCAAACCAAGAGGTGACGCTATTATAAAAACTAAACCGCAAAAAAAAAACAAAAGGCAAAACAAAAACAAAAAAATAAAGTAAAATAAACTGACGAAAAACAGGAAAAAAAAACAAACCGCAAAAAACCACAAAAACCGAACGGTGCGGTTTGTAAACTTCAAAAAACCAAGGTTGCGGTTTTCGCTTCGGTTTTGGGCAAAAACCGCACCAAACCGCACAATGCTCACCCATAAATACCACTACCACAATCACCGACCTACCATTATCATTACCATCATCATCACCACAACCCCATCACCAGCACCACCAACAATGTCGTCGTCATCTCCACCACCACCACAATTGCCTCCACGACCACCACCGACGGTCATCACCACCACCACCGCCTGTCGTCGCCGCCACCATCATCATAATGCTATCATTGACACCACCACTGCCCACCATTATCACAGTGGAGGACCAGATATGTAACGGATGAGATCTAGGCTAGGCGGCATAATGATGGGCTAGATCCAAAATGATTTTTCAATGATAGTGGGTACGGTAATGAAGAGGAATTATATTGGTGGGTATGGTGATGAAGACAAACATCAATAATAATAAGGGGAGGTAATTGGTAGGAGGGCTATGCCAGTGGTGGCTGGAAAGATGATTGGCGGTGGTCGGCGGACGACGGTTTCATATAGAAGACAACTGGAAATTAAGAAAAATAGAGGAAATGAGATAAGTCTTCACATGATGCAAACTAGGATGAAGGAATGGACATACCAGGTGGGTATAGTGAGATTAGGATTAGGGTATGGTTGGGTGGGTTTTAAAGCTACAATAGCGAATGGCGTCCTAAGCCATCGGTCGACCACTCGGTCAAAGGCTACAATCCACGAATCGATTATCACAATCGCTTCCCTCCCGAGCCTCGTGAGTCAACCAACACTACATTAACCAAGGCCCTTTAGACCTTAGGATCAACCAACCCATTCATGTATGCAACACTCAGACCTAAACCATTTTAGCCACTAGGTTTGGACCATAACTGATGTCGTCCTCATCTTGCCTAACCATAAACAGGTAACTGATAGAGACGTAAATATACTAAACGAATCATGGTGTCGAACTGTAATATCTACCCTCATCTAGAATTGTCTCAAGTTTACCAAGTCACTACACACGACCACTACTAACCATTATAATCACATATACCTACGCTCGAATGAGTACACACCATTAATCTTCCTAGATTATCTTTCTAGGATCTTTGTTACACTAGTGCCCATACTAGCACAATCTTACATTTTTCCTATGTCACTAGGAATTCCCACCCCAACCTACTATCATCTATAGAAGAAACTTCTACTAATGTCAACTAACTATAACATCCCGATTTTCGGGAATGAGACTTTAGAGTTTTGTATGCAATTAAAGAAACCTACTCGACGAGTTGGAGGGACCAACTCGTCGTGCAGAGATTAGTTAACCCGCGTGAATTATGTGGCTTACTCGACGAGTCGGGGGACCCTGACTCGACGAGCAGGAATTGAATGAGAAAAATCCTAATTTTTAGGGATTGCACCCTATTTAAACGACTTCACCCACATCTTTTGGCCTCCTTTATCACCTCATTACCCAGAGAAGGAAACCCTAGCCATTCTTTACCATTCCTTTGTGCTTGTGACGCTAAGAGTGTGTTTTTGGTGCATTTATTGAAGAAGTTTGAAGGTGGAAAAGCTTGGAACGGGAAAGAGCTTGTAGATCCAACATCTACATCGTTTTGGCTACCATTTGTAGGTAGCAAGCTGTTACCTTGATCATTCTAGTGTTAGATCTCCTTATTCTTGGGTTTAAGGCCATTTTTAGCATATTACTGGATCATTCCGGGTATTGGACAAGATCTGAAGTTATAACTTCAGATCTGGACTCCTCTAAGTCCTTATAGTCATAAAGTTCTAGCCTTTAGCAAGTTATGGCCTTTTTCTTACCTAGAACTTCTTCTTTGGCTTGGTTTTGGCCTTTAAGACCTTGCATGCACGCAAATTTTGCAACTTTACATGGTAACTATACCCTAGGAGGCTAGATCTACAATTTGGAGCTTTGGAGTAGCTTGAAATCATCTGGATAAGAAGTAGAATTCATGAACTCGACGAGTTGGATAAGCCAACTCGACGAGTCAAGACGGGTTTCCCTGTTTTCGAGTTTCAGCATTAACTTGATGAGTTAGTAAGAAGACTTGACAAGTACATAGGGTTTTTCCTGAATTTCTGGACATTGCATTGACTCGACGAGTTGGATAGCCAACTTGGCGACTCGAATCTGATTCTCGCGACTCTATGAGTTCGGAAGGAACTCGACGAGTATGTAGGTTGCACTCGACAAGTTGGGTCAACAGGGATTGTTGACCTTGACCATTGAATTTGACTTTAACCAAGGGTTGACCAGTTTGACTTCTGGGGGTATTTTAGTAATTTGGGAATTTATGAAAGTGGATCATTGGTGGATGTAGGTGATTGAGTTTGGAGCTGTATTTGGGGAGTTAGACATTTATCATCCAGAGCTACTTGTGAGGTGAGTTGTCCTCATTATACTAACAGGGTTGAAAGCACCAATGTCGGCTCTTTTTGGATTTATATCCGGGTTTATTGCATGATATGCTTATTGATTTGCATCCTGATAGTTAGGATGGTGATATGCTTAGTGACCTGGTAGGTCGGTATCTTGGTATATAGAATGATGCTATGTTAGAGACTTGTTAGGTCGGCATCCTGGTTATAGGATGTTGTTATGATTAGTGATATGTTATATCGGTTTGACTATTATATATGCTAGCGTATGATATTTATGTGCGCATGATTGTTTGATTGGGGGTTGGTTTGAGGCGGACCTACTTTGTGCTAAAGGCCAACATGCACAGGGCGGAGAGTGGTCCAGATAGACCCTGAGAGGCGGTCCAGACGTGTCGATGGCTTGGAGAGCGGTCTAGATAGACCGATGGCCCTGCGAGGCTGTCCAGTTAGGCTGATGGCTCATTATGCATGTTGTTTGTTATATGATATTGATATGGTTTGTATGGCATTGGTATTGGGGGAACTCACTAAGCTTCGGGCTTACAGTTTTGGATTTTGTTTCAGGTACATCTGATGATCGCAGAAAGGCGAAGACATGATCGTGCACCTCCTTATGTTTTTATGATTTGATTATGGGATACTCTGATATTAAACCATTTTGAAAACATATTTGTAATAATTATCGGTTTTTGAATGATTTAAAAAATTTTAAATTGGCTTGAATTTTATGGGTGTTACAAGTTGGTATCAGAGCCTTGGTTTGAGTGAATTGGAGGAAACACTTGTGTGTTTCCAGTCTCAAACTAAAGACAAGATTTTATAATGATTTTTTTAAAATAGTTTTCAAAATACTAAAGGAGGATGCAAGTGTACGATCAGCCGGAGCCAGCAAGTAGACCCCAAAATACCTTACTATAACGTCCCAAAATTCAAGACTAAAACTTTCTTTTAATAGAACATTACTTTAAAGCAAAGTCATCATTCCAAAACATAATCAGAGTATTAATTTCCAAAACACATGTTCGTTATAAGAGTAAACATTCCCAGGCTATCTAATCTATGGTGTGTGCCACGCGATCATCCCGAGCTCTTCCCTCCGCTACCGGAAGCACCTGAAAACAAAACTGAAAACCGTAAGCACGAAGCTTAGTGAGTTCCCCACCCTACCACATACCATGCATAACCACATATTGCACATACTGGGCCACGCCCGTTATCCTGGGCCTCGCCCGCTACAACGGCCACGCTGCTCCAGGCCCCGCCTGGCTTCGAGCCCCGCTCGGATACAGATCTGTTTCACTTAGGCCTCGCCTGTCACAAGGCCTCGCCCGCTAACATATAATAGCACATAATCATATCACATCACATAAGCTAAACACATACTAACGTATCTTGTCCCAAGGCCTCGCCTGTCTCTGGGCCTCGCCCTTGTCCTGCTACTGATGAGCCATGGAACCCCGTCCATACTCCTGCTGATAGTGAGGTACGGGCCCAGCCCACTCTCACTCCTTCCCTAACTTGGGCCTCGCCCCTGATCTACTGCTAATGAGATGTGGAACACCATCCACACTCTGCTATTGGTGAGTTACGGGACCTCGCCCATACTCACCTCCCTACCAGGCACATACAAGTATCACACAGACAACAAGTATAAACTATCACATAAGCCATTCCTTCGGCACCCGCCCGCTATCATTGGACCTCATCCTGAATATTATACTAGCATACTGTGCCTAGGGCTAACCCCCGGGTCTTCTAATCATAACTACATGGGCTGACATTGTGGTCGTAGACCCATTCACACAAAAGGGAAACTCACCTGCACTGGCTGAACTTGTTGATGATCCCACTAGCCGCTTCCCGGCAACTCTCTGAACTCCTGCTCCATTCGCTCCCCGAGCTACCAATATCAATGCAACACTGAGTCTAACTGACCCCCGACAAACAACCAAGTCAACTCTGGTCAAAGTCAAAGTCCTGGTCAAAGTCAACCTTCCAGGTCAACCCTACTCGCCGAGTCACCCTACTGACTCGCCGATTTCATATGTTCAGAGTCCTTCCATTCGCGACTCGACTCACCGAGTCGGTCCATGACTCGCCGAGTCTACCGATTTTCGAGTCCTGACCTGTCCAACTCACTGAGTCTCCACTCGACTCACTGATTCGAGTCTCAACTCAAAGGGTTTGGGGTTTCTCGACCTGACTCGCCGAGTCCAAGAACAAACTCGCTGAGTCCAAGACAACCTTCAACAGACTCGCCGAGTTGTTCTTCCAACTTGTCGAGTTCCTGCCCAACTTCATCTGACTCGACAAGCTGTTCGTCCCACTCGTCGAGTTCCTCCAAATCTTCATGCTACTCGCCGAGTCCACTCAAAGTACTCGCCGAGTCCATTCAGATCTCCATACATACGGAGGACTTTTGAGTCATGCATGGACTCCAAACTGTAGATCTACCCTTCCCAAGCATATTCCTCACGTAAAGTTGCAAACTTTACGTGTAAAGAAGGAGATCTAGGCAAAATACACCATAAACTAGGGTTTAAGGCAAAGAGGCTCCATAATCAACTCAAGGGCAGATACTTTATGCTTCTCAAGACCATAATATGCTTAGATCCGAAGTAGCAACGTCAGATCTGGCTTCTAACTCAATGGATACCATCATGGCTAAAAAGCCCCAAAACTCACACATAGATCTAGGTGCAAAAGAGTCCAAGAACTAGTTTATTACCTCCAAATGTTCAGAAATATCTTCCCAATCCCAGATCTATAGCCCCTTCTTGCACCTTCAAGATCCTTCTTCCTTCTCCAAGCTTTAATGCACTCTTCAAGGCAACAAATGGCTCAATCAATGGATGTGGCGGCTAGGGTTTGGTGTCCTGGGTTAGAGAGGCAGTAAAGGAACCCTAGGGAAGAGAATGAGGCGCTTAAATAGGCTCCAAGTCCCGAATTTAGGGTTTTCCTCGCACAGACCAGACTCGCTGAGTCGGTCACTTACTCCTCGACCCGGATCCCGCTCAGGCTCGCCGAGTTCCTCCTTGGACTCGCCGAGTTGTCCCTTAAATTTAGGGTTTTCTTTCCTTCCTTGGCCTTCCAGACTTTGGGTGTTACAACTCTTCCCCACTTAAACTAAACTTCGTCCTCGAAGTTTGCTATGGCTAGCCGTCTGCGATCTGCCTCCAATACCCCACTAATTATTCCAACACCAGCTGCCTACCTTCTTTGGCCTTTCGCTCGGTCATTCCTGTTGGATTAGTGTCTAAGTCCATAACTATTTTGGTATGTACTTGACCCAATGGTGCATGGTCCTTTTGGGTTGCCTTCACCAAAGCAACTTGATTGGAGAAATAAATAAAGAGAGAGAGGTTATTATGATTTATTAATATGTTATAAGAATAATATATTAAAGGAGAAATCATATTTGTTTAATTAATATTTGTCAATAATTAATTAAGAATTAATTTTGTGATCAAGTGTAATTAATTAAACTAGAGGGGCTGAATTGTAATTATGTGATAGTTACAAAATAAGGTAAGGATTATCTTATATATATGGTGAACGAATTTGAGGTGATAATCACATAGAATTCGACTAGGATAAGGGTTTCTAAGAGTTATCTTATGGTTGCTTGGTGGACAAGCAACTAGATAAGGATAAGGACTGAAAACCTAATCCCAACCCTATATAAAGACCCCTAAGGCCTTAGAATTCGTGTACTTCTTCCCAAGAGGATCTAAGGACGAATTCTAACCTCCCTCCTCTCTCTTTATACCTTCTCCACTTGCTTATGGTGTTTGTAAGCCATTAGAGGAGTGACACTTGTGACTCTCAGCTTTCCAAGGTCAATTCAAGGAGGAATTGGATTGTTATTGCTATATAACAATCAAGGTATGTTCTTAAACCTAATTACATGTGTATTCTAATTTCCATATGCTAGAATTAGGGTTTATAGTCTTGGATTCAAAGTATGTACAATAGAGAAACCTAGATCCAAGCATTAGGGTTTGTATGAGCACATAGGATGTCTTATGACCAAAACCCATCAGTGGTATCAGAGCCATGATTGGTTTCTATTGTATTGATGCTTGATGTAACTGAAAATTGTTTTTTGGCCTCACTATTCGACCTGACTCGGCGAGTCACTCTTGGACTCGGCGAGTCAGCCTTACTCGGCGAGTTCCAGAGGGTGACTCGGCGAGTCGGTGCGTCAGACAGTGCTTATCTCGGGATTTCTTGCTGTTTTTGCATTGGGATAATTACCTAATTTAGTTAGATTAATATTAATCCGATTATATGATATATTTGACTATATTTTTAATCTAATTGAAGATATTTATCAATTAATAAGATAATTGTTTCCTTATAAGATAATTGATTAATTATTTTAAGTAAATTGATAAATAGTTTTGCAAGAAATCATCAAATATGGATAATTATGTGATTAAAATGTTAATTATTTGTTATTTGATCCTTGTTGTTGTGAAATGTTTCATATTTGGCCCTTTAGGTTTTATAGTTTAAATTTGAACCCCAAAAGTTTTGTTGTTTTGAAATTTAAATAGTTGAAACCCTAATGTTTTGAAAAAGGTCTCAAAACTTGCCCTCAAGTTTTGGAATTTAAATTTTGATTAAATAGTTTAATTTTGATGCATATTTAAATTCTAAACCCTAATGTGATGAAATGTTTCAAAACTTGCCCTCAAGTTTTGGAATTTAAAAGTTGATTAAAAGTTTAATTAGGAATGTTAAATTCTAAAACTCTAGTATAGTTTTGAAAAGGTTCAAATCACACCCTTATGGTTTTATTAATTAATTAAGGTGTATAATTAAAAGAGGTTTAATAAATCCATAAATGTTTTGGTTTAAAATTTAATTGAATTAAAAGTATAATTGTTAAATTTAACCACCTAGTATTTTGAAAGTATAAAATACACCCTATACTATATATAACATTAAAAGTCTAACATTATATATATGTATGAATAAAAGTCAGTCTTACCGTTAGTAGGCCTCATTCACGAAGCTAGTCTATAAGGGATGTTTAAGGAAATTGCCTATAAAATGGCGATTGAATGGGTATCCACTCTTACCCACCGCACTCTTGACTAGTGAAGGGTCGTTAGCCGAACGGGTAGGATAGGACGAAACCTTCCATTATAAGTATAATGAATTATTAAAGTAACTAAATATTCTCATAAAATTCCCAATCTTAGTTACTTAGGCAAAAGTGAATTGATGCAATTCCATGAAATTACACTATGTGCCCTTGCGAAGACGTTAGTGGAGCGTGTGTGGTTTACCGGCACACTAATTGGTTCTAAGCAAAGGTAGCAAAGGGTGACTCAATGTTTGTCATAGTTCGGTGGAGCGTGTGTGGTTTACCGGCACATCGAATAGGTGATTGTAACATGTGAGGGCACCATGTAAGTTTGCATGGTTATTCACACCCGCTTTGTGATCCTCGGCATCCCAGTCACAAACAAGAGGGGCATATCGAGATTTAAACATGCCATTGAAAGTTCAATGAATCTCAAAGGATCTAGGAGTTTTCATAGGTTTAAAACTTAAATTTCTTTTTCGTTTTTCGTGGTGGAAATTAGTGAATCGTCATTCACTTACCTTCAAATGTTCTGCAATTAGGGTTACAGCATCCCTCTCCCGAGTTGTAGAATATTGTGTTGGGTCCTAGCCTTAGTATCTCATCTGGGTGATTTACTAAGGACTCAATCTATCAACTAACTTGAATTCGTTTTTCTCCCGTTTTGTAGATGTCAAAGTTCGACAACTATGGTCTTCTCAAATCCCGTGGAACAAGCATTCCACATGAAGATGATATTCCACGATTCGATCGAGGAACAAGAAATCATGCTTCACTTCCTCATCATCCTCCAATTATTCTCCCTAAATCCACAAGTTCGAAGGATTGAAAATTTCAAGATCACTCAAGCCCTTTTGGCAAGTAAACATAAAGAAGGAAAGTCGGTGTGTACACACGTCCTAGGGGAAGTCACACATTGATAGGATCCGTTGTCTGTGAAGAGATGGCTGTTGATTGGGTTCTTCAGTCACTTCCCAACTCATATAGTGAGTTCGTAAGAGAGTACTATATGATGAACTACGACGTGACCCTTATAGATCTCACCTATATGCTTATTGCTGCTGAATCAGAAATGATTTGGCGCAATAGAAAAGCAAAGTTGATTGGTGAATCTTCCTTCGAGACCTCTATGGATATAGAAAATGGCAACAAAAGACATGTTATGATCAAAAAGTTTGATCATAAGAGAAAGGCAATGTCTGAAATAGTTTCATGTCATGTTCCAAAAGAGTCAATTTGCTTTTATTGCCAAAAGAAGGGGCATTGGAGACGAAGCTGCCCTATTTACCTAAAAGATCTAAGAGATGGGAGAGTCGAAACGTATGGCTCTAATTTAGGTAAAATCCATTGACTAACTCCTTTAGGCTTCTATTCTAGATTCTTAATACATAATGTGATGAGATTACAATTGATGTTTTGTAGGATCGAAGAAAAGAAAGGAAGCTTAAGGAAGAAGTGAGCAGAATCTAACCGTGAAGGAATGGATTTCGATCGCGTTTCTCGAAGATTAGATTCTTGAGCTACTACTTAGAGTTAGAATTAGATTGCTAAGAAAGATGTATTAGCATAAGTTTTTCAATGAGTTGCATTGTAAGAACAAATTTTTCCGCAATAAAATAAATTTTGACTTTAAATTTTATTTATTTATCCTTACAATGGCGTGTATGAAAAATTGATGTTAAAATGTTTCTATTATTAGCAATAATGAATTTGGTTCTTATTATGTTATTTATGGAAAGTCGAGAATTTACCAAATAGGGAGAGTTTCTCATCGCCCAAGTTTCAATTGGACAGAAACTTGGAATCATGCATCTTGGTTGCAAGATGAATGAGAAATTTCATATTTGGAAATTAGACTAATTCATTGACAAAGAGTCAAGTGAAGGACTAGGAGATCGAGTACATAAAGTTGTGTGTTGATCAAAGTCCACCATAAGAGTAACAAGATATTCGTCATAATTTATTAAAGGTTTAGTAAATATGATTATGCTTATAAGATTAAGTGTAATTCTGAATTGATTGAAAATGTTTAAATCAATAGCAGAACGAATAAGAAGAATCAAGTAGGCAGAAAGATAAAAGTTTCTCCATTCTAAGAAGAAGGGAGAGTACCTTTTATGCTTTATGATAGGTCTTAATGATTAAGAACCATATCTCAATTGATCCTCTAAGTGAGTCTTAGTACAATTGTATGTTTAAGAAGAGGAATCAAGAATTGAAGAAATGGTTAAATCAAAAAGTCAATCATACTTCGTTCCAATAACAAGTCTTAAAGTTAAGATTGTGACATCGAGTGAAAAAGTATTAAAGGTTTACAACATTCATTAAATGTGGTAAGTTGTGATGTCTTGTATAAGACAAAGACCAACTAGTACCAATTTATGAAGTGTTTTGATTAAAAGCTACACTAACTCTTGAATATTTGTTTGTCAAGAAATGTTTTGACAAGAGAATCGTATATGTAAAGGAGTCAGTGGGAGTTTTTATAGTCTTGAAAAGTTTCAAAAAACAAATCAAATAAACCTTATCGATCATCACTAGCACACGAGTTGAGGTTTACAACCTATCGTGATGACATTATTTTGTTTCTATGCCAATCCAATCGAGTTAATTATGCATGAGAGTTCTATGAGTTCTCATTTTGAACGCATAAAAGGCAAAGCACCTTAATCAATGAAAGGTACATTAATAGGAAAGGGTGAGCTGCTTAACTACTTGGAAGACATGGTGGGCAGCTGTGCTACCATAAGGCAAGAAATCAAGATTAAGAAAGTTCGGTCCATATGAGTTTGAATTTTGTAGTAAACTTTGGTTTTTAACAAATTCACATGGATAGGAACACATACACCGCTCAAATCTAAGTGTCATAAGATTTCTTCCTTCATGAAAATGATTGTGAGGAAATGCTTTCACTAAGAAAGATTTTAAGAAGATAGTGATTGTAAAATTGCATTCTCGAATTCGATTATGGTTACGGTATCCCTTTCCATAATTTGAATTGTGAGGTTTGGCAATTAGTCTTAAGTGTTTAGACACACATATGAACTATCGAAGGCAAAGGTGTATAAGTTCAAAAAGCCTTGATAAAAGATTATCAAAGCACTAAGTATTAGAAACATGAACTTAAAAAATTCAATAAGTATTGATTTTTGAAAGTTAAGATGTTTATGAATACATGTCGAAGCTAGTGGGAGCATAAGTGTTATGTTTTATAATAATCATCATGATAGTGGGAGCATAAATGTTATGATTGTATGATTATTAAGGCACGTATTGCAAAGTTGGCAATATTAATTATAGAAAACAAGAGTCATACTTTGCAAAGTTGTAAGAGTTGAAAGGTTGTTTTGCTATAATTAAGGGAGATAATATTATGCTTCATTTCAAATCTAAAGGATTAGGTTAAGAAATGTTAATAAACTTAGTCAAAGGTACATAGTGTGTTCTTAAAATTTCGATTATGATTACGACATTCCTCTTCACAATTCGAATTTTGAGAACATAGCAAATAAAACATTATGCGTCGTGTCCCATACGCTTCGGATATAGGATCGATTGCAAATGCTTTAATGTTTGACCATTCTAAATTTTTTCCAAATGTCTAGCGCATTTAGAGGGAAAAAGGACTAGAATCGATTTTGATTAAAATAATTAAACAACTATCAAAGGACAATCCAAAGTTCGACGAGGATTGGTTGCTTGTAAGTAGTTGGAAGTATAGTATTGGAAATTATGGAAATGTTTCCATATTGGATGGACCATATCGACATCATTACGAATAGATAAGATTCTATTAAGAATGTGTTGTCATATGGAACATATGGAAGTGTGTCCATATTGGGAATTGAATATTGAGAAATCTATGACTAGATTAGAAACTTCTATGCAAAAGGATGTTCAAAGAACGTACTTTGAGTGAGAGACATCACGTCTATGGAATTGTCTTGTAACAATCTCCGATAGAGGACTTTGTAATATCATTGGCAATAGTCTTTGTGACTTTGGTATAGTGACATTACGAAAGGATAGTTGCATAGAATGTTAGAATCTAGCACATTCTATAAGTAGCAAGAATTTGATATTCTTTAAGTTATGGAAAAAGGATTTGGAGTTGTGAAATGAGAAAGATTGGAAATGTGTTCAATTTGATCTATTTCACAAAGTAAGAACCATAGGTAAACATTGTGTGCATGCTAGGAGCATGGGACAAGTGTTGTAATTCAAGTAAGAAGTTGATTACCCGAAACGACAAATAATGAGTAATCGATATGGTGATAAATAAAAGGTGTTTTATTTATACCCAAAGGTTTGAGGCCATATGGGATTAGTATTATTCTTGTGTTTCACTTTGCATGTTTTGACTTCCAGAATAATTGAGTTTATTAAGAATAATCGAATTATTCAAGCGGGCCACAGTCGTTCATATGTTGGAAGTAGATATGAATGAAGACTGTCGTGAATTGGTGTATGGATTGTCTAGAAAAGTATTAGACATAAGCAAATGTTTGCTGCAACGTTCATGAGTGCTTACGGATATGATTTGAGCATTGGATTAAACCCACGCTCACTTGGATCACTTCATGAATTGTATCACGAGTGATTAGTGAGACGATAACATCTTATATTCTTGAAACCGAGATGTGTGAGTTGTATCTTGCAAATCGGTTGCACATTGATAATATGTAAACGCACCAGTAACTTGGTGTTATAAAACATATTGTTGTGTGTAATTCGGTGGGTGAGTGCAAGCGGGCATTGTATCAAAGTTTATCCACTCCTTTTATCCAAGGTAGGATAAAAGCGATATCTTTGGGCCCCTCGATGGTTTAGTGATGACACACGTAAATGCTCGGCCGGGCTAGGGCTAATTTGATTTGTTCAATTAGTCAGTCGTCATAAATCAGACATCGAGATATAGTACAAAGAGAATGATTTGAAATCATATCTCATACGATATCTAGAATGGAGGAATATATGATCCCTTATCTAAGGACACGCGTATTTGATATGATCAAAGTTGACAACGGCTTTGGAAAGCTACGATTGCAGATCAGGATCCGAAGTCATACGCAGAGTAGTTGTTAGACTTATCCAAGTGGGAGACTGTTGGATTAGTGTCTAAGTCCATAACTATTTTGGTATGTACTTGACCCGATGGTGCATGGTCCTTTTGGGTTGCCTTCACCAAAGCAACTTGATTGGAGAAATAAATAAAGAGAGAGAGGTTATTATGATTTATTAATATGTTATAAGAATAATATATTAAAGGAGAAATCATATTTGTTTAATTAATATTAGTCAATAATTAATTAAGAATTAATTTTGTGATCAAGTGTAATTAATTAAACTAGAGGGGCTGAATTGTAATTATGTGATAGTTACAAAATAAGGTAAGGATTATCTTATATATATGGTGAACGAATTTGAGGTGATAATCACTTAGAATTCGACTAGGATAAGGGTTTCTAAGAGTTATCTTATGGTTGCTTGGTGGACAAGCAACTAGATAAGGATAAGGACTGAAAACCTAATCCCAACCCTATATAAAGACCCCTAAGGCCTTAGAATTCGTGTACTTCTTCCCAAGAGGATCTAAGGACGAATAAACCTTGGACTTAACTTTCCCCTTTTACCAAATCTTATAAGTCCCTTCCATGACGAGACTTTAAGCAAAACCGAATCTCCAACTTCAAAAGTCATCGGTCTTCGCTTTTTGTCAGCATAGCTCTTTTGACGGTCCTGAGCTGCTAACATTCTTTCCCTAATTATTTTCAACTTTTCTGCAGTTTGATGGACTATCTCCGGCCCCATAAACTGCTTTTCCCCAGCCTCAAGCCAACAAGACGGCGTACGACACTTCTGTCCATACAATGCTTGATAAGGTGCCATCTTTATGCTCGAGTGAAAACTATTATTATAGGAAAATTCTACCAAAGGCAAATGTTCATCCCAACTACCTAGGAATTCCAAGGTACACGCTCTCAGCATATCTTCAAGTGTTTGTATCGTCCGTTCGCTCTGACCATCAGTCTGCGGATGATAAGCTGTACTTAGACACAACTTGGTACCCAATTCCTCTTGTAGACTTTTCCAAAATCGTGAGGTGAAACGACTATCACGATCCGACACAATCGTTAACGGAACACCGTGAAGCCTCACAATTTCCTTTACGTAAGAACTCGCAAGCTTTTCCATAGACCATTTCTCGTTGGCTGCTATGAAATGCGCACTCTTAGTGAATCGATCAACGACCACCCAAATCATGTCGTGACCACTTTTTGTTCTGGGTAGTTTAGTGACAAAATCCATAGCAATGTCTTCCCACTTACCCATAGGCACAGGTAATGGTTCTAAACTCCCGTATGGTTTCTGATGTTGTGCCTTGACTCTTGCACAGGTCACACACTCGGCCACATACTTCGCAATGTCGATCTTCATCGTCGGCCACCAATAATAGGGTTTCAGGTCCCTATACATTTTTGTGCTACCGGGATGAATCGAGTACATGGTTTTGTGAGCTTCTTCCATCAGAAGATTCCTGACTCCTCCTGTCTTCGGTATCCAAATCCGATCTTGGAACACCTTTAGTCCGTGACTGTTTATGCCGAACACCAACGTTTTGCCCAAACGTTCCTCCTTTCGGTCATTCTTCTCAGAAGCTTCGCTTTGAGCTTTCTTGATACTTTCCAAAATAGTCGAGACAACTTCAATTCTCAACGCTCTTGGCCTTCTCCTTTCAAGATTGACTTTCCGACTAAGAGCATCAGCAACAACATTGGACTTACCGGGGTGGTAAAGTATCTCACAGTCGTAGTCTTTAAGTAATTCCAGCCAGCGTCGTTGCCTCATATTTAATTCTTTCTGACCAAAAAGATAATGGAGACTCTTATGATCAGTGAAAAGTTTGCACTTCGTGCCATAGAGGTAATGCCTCCATATTTTCAGTGCGAAAACTACCGCTGCCAACTCTAAATCATGAGTCGGGTAGTTCTTTTCATGCTCTTTCAATTGTCGAGACGCATATGCGATCACCTTATCTCTTTGGGTTAAAACACAGCCCAATCCAACCCCAGACGCATCGCTATAAACAGCGAAGTCTTCAACTCCATCGGGTAGAGAAAGTATCGGTGCCTCGTATAGTTTCTCCTTTAGTCTCTCGGATGCTTCTTTATGCTTATCACTCCAAGCATAAGTAGCTCCTTTGTGGGTCAAAGCTGTTAATGGACTAGCGATCGAAGAAAAGCCTTGGATAAACCTTCGGTAATATCCGGCTAATCCTAAAAAGCTTCGGATCTCCGTGGGACTTTTTGGTTGTTCCCACTTCATCACAGCTTCGATCTTCGCTGGATCAACCATTATCCCTTCTTGGTTGACCACGTGACCCAAAAATTGGACTTCACGAATCCAAAAATCACATTTGGAGAACTTTGCATACAGCTTCTCCTTCTTCAAGACTTCTAACACTTCTCGCAAGTGTTTGCCATGCTCCTCTTGGCTTTTTGAATAAATCAGAATGTCATCTATGAACACTATCACAGATTTATCAAGGAACGGATTACAAACCCTATTCATTAAATCCATGAATGCTGCCGGAGCATTGGTTAGTCCAAACGACATAACCAAGAACTCGTAGTGTCCATATCGCGTTCTGAATGCAGTTTTCTCTACATCCTGCTCCCTTACTTTCAGCTGATGATATCCTGACCTCAAGTCGATCTTTGAGAAATAACTTGAACCTTGTGGTTGATCGAATAGGTCATCAATCCTCGGCAACGGATATCGATTCTTTATTGTTGCCTTATTCAGCTCTCGGTAATCAATGCACATCCTCATGCTTCCATCTTTCTTCTTTACGAATAACACCAGAGCTCCCCAGGGTGATGAACTAGGTCTAATGAAACCTTTGTCCAATAACTCCTGAAGTTGCATCATTAGCTCCTTCATCTCCGTCGGTGCTAATCGATAAGGTGCTTTTGCAATTGGCGTTGTTCCAGGCAACAAGTCGATACGAAATTCTACTTGTCGATCGGGCGGTAATCCAGGAAGATCTTCGAGAAATACTTCCGGATAATCACACACAACAGGAATATTTTGCATCACCTTCTTTTCCTTCTTAGCATCGATCACAAATGCTAAGTATGATGTACACCCCTTGGTCAAACATTTTCTGGCTTTCATTAGAGAAATGATTCCAGAGTTTACTCTGCGTTTATCTCCGTACACCATAAACGATTCCTTCCCAGGTGGATTCACTTTCACTATTTTCTTCTTGCATAAAATTTCAGCATCATTGGCGCTAAGCCAATCCATTCCCAAAACGATGTCGAAACCGTTAAGTTCGATAGGCAATAATTCCTCGTGGAACTTATTCCCATTCAAGTCAATTAAGATGTTTTTCATACGATAGCTAACAGGTACAAACTTTTCACTAGCAACTTCGACTAATAAAGCATTATCTAGTCTATCAACAGGCAAAGCTAGTTTTCTACCAAATTCATGCGATATAAAGGAGTAGTTGGCTCCAGAATCAAATAAAATTTGGGCAGGCAATTTGTTAACGAGAAAGGTACCTGAAGCGACATCAGCTTCATCTTTAGCAGCTTCCAGTGTCATCTGGAATGCTCTCGCCTTTGGCTTTGGCGGAATGTTGGGTCTTGCTGCTTCCTTCTTTTTCGGACAATCCCTTGAGATGTGCCCCTCTTCACCACAACCATAACAAACATTTTTGGTGAAGGTGCAGTCGTTGGCATAATGTCCTAGCTTTCCACATCTGAAGCATGTGGTTTTCCCGCCACACTTCCCATAATGCTTCTTCTTGCACTTGTCACACCATTTCGCTTCTACCTTTCCTCCACTTCCCCTCGAACTAGACTTCGAGAATTTACTTTTCTTGCTGGACCCTGAAAATCCATTGATTTTCCTTTTCTCGCCAACCTCTGACCTTTCCAGACCTTTTTCCCTGATCTGGGTCTCAACATTTCTAGCAGCCCAGATGGCGGCTTTCAATGTGGTTGCTTGCTTAACCATTGGACCATAGTCCGCTGGTAGTCCAAGGGCAAACTTGTTGACCTTAGAGAGTTCTGTAGGCACCAAATATGGGATAAACTTCATCTTTTCCGTGAAACTTGCAGCGTATTCAGTAACGCTCAATTTCCCTTTCTTCAAATTCTGAAATTCATTACTGATTTCCAGAAGGTCCTGCTCGGAGCAGTATTGCATTTTTAGTTGTTCCACAAAGTCTTCCCAAGACATTTTGCTTGCTTCTCCCTTGGGCATAGAGTCAGCTAACAGCTTCCACCAGCTCAACACGCCAGATTTTAGCAGAGGGATCGCAAGAGCGGTCTTCTGCCTATTGCTGCATTCGCAACTTTCAAACATAGTCTCCATTTCGGAGATCCAGTCCATAACTTGCACCGGCGTCGGGCTTCCTGATAGACATGGTGGTTTGGATGCCATGAAATCCTTATACTTGCACCCACGACCATCATTTCCTCCATACTGGTTATTGCGTCTAACCACTGGTTGTTTGTCTTGACCAATGATTCCACTAAAGTTTTCTCCATCAGATTGCCCTCCATTTTCCTCGGGCTCTTCTGCTTGAATTGACGGTTCTTCACGATGCTGCCTAAGCAGGCGTCTTGTTTCTTCCATCTGACGATCCAACATCATTTGAATCATCATTTGTACACCAGCCATTGTTATCGGCTCAGGTGCATCAGCTACGACAGGTACTTGTTGAATTACAGGCGGTTGGTTCCTGTTTTCATCAGCATTTCCAACTCCGCTTCTTGTTCTCACCATTTTTTATCTACACACCGAATAATTTCACCTTATTACTCCAAACGATTACATGCTAGTTCTAATGTCGTATACATACGCTTAGAATCCTAAACACATAAACCTTCAGATCCGGTTGGCAACAAACCGTAGATCCGAACAAATAATATCATACATGGCAACATATAACATTTAGCACATAAAAGCATTTTAGGCAACCTTCCTAAAATAAACTAGTGCTCGTGTCTAAAATTTATCAGACACACATCTCACAATCTCCACTTAGCATACTAAGTTTAAGTCTAGAAATCCTACAATTTCCTAGTTCGCTTAAACTAATGCTCTGATACCAACTGTGACATCCCCAAAATCTCGGCCAGAAAAGACCGATTTCATTTATGCTTTTTAAAACATTTTCAGAGTAAATCCATTTGATTTTTAAAAGAGATGCGGAATTTGTTCCCAAAAACAAAACATGATAAGATAGATATTTATCAAAACATTTCATATAGAAATATGATTTCATTTCATAATCAAAAGTCGGGATGTCATGTTCCGATACAGATCACAAAGCATAAACGATTACATTACAAGTCATTCAACAAATATATACATATGCAGACTTGTAAACAAAAATGACTTGATGATTCGCCCATCTTAAGCTCTTGCGCCACTTCCTGTAATACAATTAAACTGAGTGGGTCAGGCTTGGGAGCCTGGTGAGCATATAGGGTTTTCAAACCCACAATAATTATATTTAATTTCATCAATCAACAATAAACCCGATTACCCATTCCCGTTATCCTCACCTTACGTTCCTAAAAATAACGTCTATTATAAGGAACTTATTTCAGAATTTTCATCGGGACGGACATTACTGCAGAGGGGCTTCCTCAACAATAAGTGCCCTAAAGGCAACCATGTGGGGGATAAAGTACACCGGTGAACACGTCGTTCACAACACCTACAGGTAATGAGCCTGCTAGTGTTCCACAGGACAGTCTAGAATAGTCTGTGGTCGTCATCCATACTCTGCTGAATGACTAGAATAACACCAATAACACCGAGGCCTCTCATCTGTTTATTACACACCAATTATCTACCCATGTTCTACCCAACATATTAGTAGATAAAAATATACATTTTTATACACTGTTTAAAAACCTGTATAGCATGCTTTAATCAATACATATTCCACATAACACATGAGGCATACACACATAACACGTATTTCGTAGAGAATATACATTCACACATATAACCACAAAACGTATTTTATATTAAATACTTCATAATATTGCGTTGGAGAGAAAATAACTACACACTCACTTGATCAGAAGATGATCCGACAGTACTACGGCTTATAGAAGTAGCGTCTCTCCGTAGATCTGGAAGATCTTCACAAAAACCGGCTCCTCGCGGGCAGGGCTTCGGCTCGGGAATAACGCTCTTCGGGATTCTCGGGGCTTCGGATCTCGCTTCGGGGCTCGGGAATAATATCGGGGCTTCGGGGTACAATCGGCACGCAAAAACAGGCAAAAGACTAGTGAGAATGCGGGAATTGTGTGTGAAGAATGAGCTGCCTTCGGACCCCTTTTATAGGCTGTCCCTCGCACGTACGCGGGGCGTAACTTCGGGGGTACGTGGGGCGTAATGCTTCGCAGATCGTCAGCGCTTACGTCACCGGGCCCTCTACGTCATCGCTTACGACTTCGGACTACTCGAGTGCCCTTCGCTATACGCGGGGCGTACAGCAGTATGCGCTGCGTACTTCGGATAGACCGCCTCTCCTTTCTTCGGATAATATCGGAGTAAAATAAAAATAAATATTAAATATTTTATTAAACTTCAGTAATTCATATCTCCTTCATACGGACTCCGATTTCAACGTTCTTTATATCCACGCGAAGGTAAGACTACGCTCTACAACTTTCGTTTAGACTCCGTCGGCTAATTTTGACTTTTATTTTGATTAATTATTTTTTTAGAAGGCTCGGACAGGAAAACTTCGTTATAAAATCATAACTTCTTCGTCCGACGTCCGTTCTCGCCTATCTTTTCATCGTTGCGCTACTAACAACGAGATCTTCGATTCTCATTTAGATTGTTTCGGCTAGAAATCGTTCGATCTCAAATCGAGTATTCGGGCTGTATACTGCTACGTCGAAACTTCAGAAAATCATAACTTCATCATACGAAGTCAGATTTGAGCGTTCTTTTTATGCACGCTCTCGGTTTAACAAAATCTACGACTTTCGTTTAGATTGCTAAGGCTAAATATCGCTCTAACTTAAATTCATATTTTACGTCACTCGGCGTCGTGCCGGTTCCGTCGCGAAACTTCGACAGGTCATAACTTCTTCGTTATAACTCGGATTTTGGCATTCCTTATATCTCCAGAATCCTTGTTTCAACCACTACAGCTTTATGCAAAGATATCGGGCTTATCTCACACCTTAATTTTGACGCTTATTTTATTCTTAATTTAATTACATTACATAATTAAGCAAATAAACACATAACTCACATAATACACAAATTCACAAATAATACATTTTATTATTTCAAATTGGGGTTACAATGGCTAACCTAGACTATTACATTGCTAAAAATGGCAAGCCTAGAAACACGGGCGTTACAAACATCTTATTCAACTTTGACAAAAATTCTAACACACCTCTTATAAAAAGTGTGAACGATCCAACATATTTTGTTTTGATTTATGCAAAAAATTAAGGTTGTATTTAGTTGCGGAAAAATGAGCTGTTTTCCAAAAGAAATTCCAAGAAAAATGAGAATTTTAAAAATGTGTTTGGTTCGTCTATTTTTCTAAATTTTTCGTTTTCTAAAATTACAAAGAAGTTTGAAATTTTTAGAAAATTCATAATCATTGTTTTTCACATTTTTATATTTCTCAATTTTTTTCTAAAATATAAACACACTTACACCCAACCCACCCATCTCTACCTACCCCCAACCCACCACACCCCTACGTACCCACTCCCAAGCCCCCCCCCCCTCCCTCACAATCACACATACATACACCCACCACCACAAACATACCCTCACATCTAACCCAACATACACCCACACCCCCACAAACACACACCCACCCACCCACAACACACACATACACACCCACACCCACCCCACAAACACAAACACTACCACAATCAACCAATACCATTAGGGGTGAACAAAAACCGAACCGCAAACCGAAAAAACCGCATAAATCGAAACCGAAATAAAAATCGACGGTGTGGTTTTTAGTTTTGCAAAAACCGAAAATGTTCGTTGCGGTCTAGTCTTGCAAAAACCGCAAAAAACCGAACCGCACCGTGTGTGTGTGTGTGTGTGTGTGTGTGTATATATATATATATATATATATATATATATATATATATATATATATATATATATATATATATATAAGAACGAAGAACTCGTGACAATTAAAGTTTCTATAAATATAAATATTTATCTTATTAGAGGATCATTGTATATTTTTAAGCATACATTTAGTGATGTTTATAAGAACAAAAAATATTTATAACATTTTTTAACATTTAAATATGAATAGTACTATCGATGATAGTATCATTTTTATGAATACATTAATTGATATTATCTCATGTAAATGTGAAACAAATATTATATTTAATTCGGATTATATTCAATCATTAGAAGCATTTTGGATGACAGGGTTGATCCTGAAGATTCAAATGCCCTGGATGAGCCGAGGAAATAAGGCCCTTAGTTCTTAACGTGGAACGAATTAAATTACATAAGCTGTTTTTTTTAAAACAACGATAAACTTGATAGCAATAAAAATAACAAAATCATAGTATTTTAATGAGTCCCGACTAGCTGTTCAGGACCAGATATTTTATACTACAATTTCACTAAAAATATAATTTTTTAATAAAATGAAGATTTTAAAGGTTAGTTTGGTCATTAGTAAAATGTGACAAAAATCTACTCTTCTCCTTCAACCGTTCAACGATTCCCTATTGATAACTAGAAGCCGTCACTATCATTATCTTTTTGGAAGTCATTATAAATTAGTGAAACAAATGGATGCATAGTGTATTAAAAGTCAATAAAAGTAAAGTAATTAATCTTTTACAAAATTACTTAATGATTTACTAAAATATTACATGATGAATCTTGCAATTTTGTTCTTAATGGATGCAAAAAAAAAAAAATTAATAATAATAATAATAATAATAATAATAATAATAATAATAATAATAATAATAATAATAATAATAATAAAAAAAATAAAAAAAAACACGAGAATTTAGTGGAAGCACACAAAGTAAGTTAACACAATTAAAAAGAACACGCGCGCTTGAAGGGATTCGAACCCTAATAGTTAGGATACGCGCACTTGAAGGGAGACGCTTACCGTTTGGACCATAAGTAATTTTACTAATTTATGCCTTTCTTTGAACAATTTAATATTTATATAAATATTAAATAAACAATATGAACAAATCTAAGGCCCCATTTTTTTTTTTTTTGCCCTGTGCGGCTGCCCACCTTGCCCCTCTGTAAATCCGTTCCTGTTGGATGAATGGTTATGTTATTTGATTTCAAACCAAGAGGTGACGCTATTATAAAAACTAAACCGCAAAAAAAAACAAAAGGCAAAACAAAAACAAAAAAATAAAGTAAAATAAACTGACGAAAAACAGGAAAAAAAAACAAACCGCAAAAAACCACAAAAACCGAACGGTGCGGTTTGTAAACTTCAAAAAACCAAGGTTGCGGTTTTCGCTTCGGTTTTGGGCAAAAACCGCACCAAACCGCACAATGCTCACCCATAAATACCACTACCACAATCACCGACCTACCATTATCATTACCATCATCATCACCACAACCCCATCACCAGCACCACCAACAATGTCGTCGTCATCTCCACCACCACCACAATTGCCTCCACGACCACCACCGACGGTCATCACCACCACCACCGCCTGTCGTCGCCGCCACCATCATCACAATGCTATCATTGACACCACCACTGCCCACCATTATCACAGTGGAGGACCAGATATGTAACGGATGAGATCTAGGCTAGGCGGCATAATGATGGGCTAGATCCAAAATGATTTTTCAATGATAGTGGGTACGGTAATGAAGAGGAATTATATTGGTGGGTATGGTGATGAAGACAAACATCAATAATAATAAGGGGAGGTAATTGGTAGGAGGGCTATGCCAGTGGTGGCTGGAAAGATGATTGGCGGTGGTCGGCGGACGACGGTTTCATATAGAAGACAACTGGAAATTAAGAAAAATAGA
The DNA here is from genome assembly GCF_051521515.1 of Lactuca serriola. NCBI lineage: Eukaryota > Viridiplantae > Streptophyta > Magnoliopsida > Asterales > Asteraceae > Lactuca > Lactuca serriola. The sequence continues at coordinate 158,526,680 of NC_136416.1, read as the reverse complement.
GGAAATGAGATAAGTCTTCACATGATGCAAACTAGGATGAAGGAATGGACATACCAGGTGGGTATAGTGAGATTAGGATTAGGGTATGGTTGGGTGGGTTTTAAAGCTACAATAGCGAATGGCGTCCTAAGCCATCGGTCGACCACTCGGTCAAAGGCTACAATCCACGAATCGATTATCACAATCGCTTCCCTCCCGAGCCTCGTGAGTCAACCAACACTACATTAACCAAGGCCCTTTAGACCTTAGGATCAACCAACCCATTCATGTATGCAACACTCAGACCTAAACCATTTTAGCCACTAGGTTTGGACCATAACTGATGTCGTCCTCATCTTGCCTAACCATAAACAGGTAACTGATAGAGACGTAAATATACTAAACGAATCATGGTGTCGAACTGTAATATCTACCCTCATCTAGAATTGTCTCAAGTTTACCAAGTCACTACACACGACCACTACTAACCATTATAATCACATATACCTACGCTCGAATGAGTACACACCATTAATCTTCCTAGATTATCTTTCTAGGATCTTTGTTACACTAGTGCCCATACTAGCACAATCTTACATTTTTCCTATGTCACTAGGAATTCCCACCCCAACCTACTATCATCTATAGAAGAAACTTCTACTAATGTCAACTAACTATAACATCCCGATTTTCGGGAATGAGACTTTAGAGTTTTGTATGCAATTAAAGAAACCTACTCGACGAGTTGGAGGGACCAACTCGTCGTGCAGAGATTAGTTAACCCGCGTGAATTATGTGGCTTACTCGACGAGTCGGGGGACCCTGACTCGACGAGCAGGAATTGAATGAGAAAAATCCTAATTTTTAGGGATTGCACCCTATTTAAACGACTTCACCCACATCTTTTGGCCTCCTTTATCACCTCATTACCCAGAGAAGGAAACCCTAGCCATTCTTTACCATTCCTTTGTGCTTGTGACGCTAAGAGTGTGTTTTTGGTGCATTTATTGAAGAAGTTTGAAGGTGGAAAAGCTTGGAACGGGAAAGAGCTTGTAGATCCAACATCTACATCGTTTTGGCTACCATTTGTAGGTAGCAAGCTGTTACCTTGATCATTCTAGTGTTAGATCTCCTTATTCTTGGGTTTAAGGCCATTTTTAGCATATTACTGGATCATTCCGGGTATTGGACAAGATCTGAAGTTATAACTTCAGATCTGGACTCCTCTAAGTCCTTATAGTCATAAAGTTCTAGCCTTTAGCAAGTTATGGCCTTTTTCTTACCTAGAACTTCTTCTTTGGCTTGGTTTTGGCCTTTAAGACCTTGCATGCACGCAAATTTTGCAACTTTACATGGTAACTATACCCTAGGAGGCTAGATCTACAATTTGGAGCTTTGGAGTAGCTTGAAATCATCTGGATAAGAAGTAGAATTCATGAACTCGACGAGTTGGATAAGCCAACTCGACGAGTCAAGACGGGTTTCCCCGTTTCCGAGTTTCAGCATTAACTTGATGAGTTAGTAAGAAGACTTGACAAGTACATAGGGTTTTTCCTGAATTTCTGGACATTCCATTGACTCGACGAGTTGGATAGCCAACTTGGCGACTCGAATCTGATTCTCGCGACTCTCTGAGTTCGGAAGGAACTCGACGAGTATGTAGGTTGCACTCGACAAGTTGGGTCAACAGGGATTGTTGACCTTGACCATTGAATTTGACTTTAACCAAGGGTTGACCAGTTTGACTTCTGGGGGTATTTTAGTAATTTGGGAATTTATGAAAGTGGATCATTGGTGGATGTAGGTGATTGAGTTTGGAGCTGTATTTGGGGACTTAGACATTTATCATCCAGAGCTACTTGTGAGGTGAGTTGTCCTCATTATACTAACAGGGTTGAAAGCACCAATGTCGGCTCTTTTTGGATTTATATCCGGGTTTATTGCATGATATGCTTATTGATTTGCATCCTGATAGTTAGGATGGTGATATGCTTAGTGACCTGGTAGGTCGGTATCTTGGTATATAGAATGATGCTATGTTAGAGACTTGTTAGGTCGGCATCCTGGTTCTAGGATGTTGTTATGATTAGTGATATGTTATATCGGTTTGACTATTATATATGCTAGCGTATGATATTTATGTGCGCATGATTGTTTGATTGGGGGTTGGTTTGAGGCGGACCTACTTTGTGCTAAAGGCCAACATGCACAGGGCGGAGAGTGGTCCAGATAGACCCTGAGAGGCGGTCCAGACGTGTCGATGGCTTGGAGAGCGGTCTAGATAGACCGATGGCCCTGCGAGGCTGTCCAGTTAGGCTGATGGCTCATTATGCATGTTGTTTGTTATATGATATTGATATGGTTTGTATGGCATTGGTATTGGGGGAACTCACTAAGCTTCGGGCTTACAGTTTTGGATTTTGTTTCAGGTACATCTGATGATCGCAGAAAGGCGAAGACATGATCGTGCACCTCCTTATGTTTTTATGATTTGATTATGGGATACTCTGATATTAAACCATTTTGAAAACATATTTGTAATAATTATCGGTTTTTGAATGATTTAAAAAATTTTAAATTGGCTTGAATTTTATGGGTGTTACAAGTTGGTATCAGAGCCTTGGTTTGAGTGAATTGGAGGAAACACTTGTGTGTTTCCAGTCTCAAACTAAAGACAAGATTTTATAATGATTTTTTTAAAATAGTTTTCAAAATACTAAAGGAGGATGCAAGTGTACGATCAGCCGGAGCCAGCAAGTAGACCCCAAAATACCTTACTATAACGTCCCAAAATTCAAGACTAAAACTTTCTTTTAATAGAACATTACTTTAAAGCAAAGTCATCATTCCAAAACATAATCAGAGTATTAATTTCCAAAACACATGTTCGTTATAAGAGTAAACATTCCCAGGCTATCTAATCTATGGTGTGTGCCACGCGATCATCCCGAGCTCTTCCCTCCGCTACCGGAAGCACCTGAAAACAAAACTGAAAACCGTAAGCACGAAGCTTAGTGAGTTCCCCACCCTACCACATACCATGCATAACCACATATTGCACATACTGGGCCACGCCCGTTATCCTGGGCCTCGCCCGCTACAACGGCCACGCTGCTCCAGGCCCCGCCTGGCTTCGAGCCCCGCTCGGATACAGATCTGTTTCACTTAGGCCTCGCCTGTCACAAGGCCTCGCCCGCTAACATATAATAGCACATAATCATATCACATCACATAAGCTAAACACATACTAACGTATCTTGTCCCAAGGCCTCGCCTGTCTCTGGGCCTCGCCCTTGTCCTGCTACTGATGAGCCATGGAACCCCGTCCATACTCCTGCTGATAGTGAGGTACGGGCCCAGCCCACTCTCACTCCTTCCCTAACTTGGGCCTCGCCCCTGATCTACTGCTAATGAGATGTGGAACACCATCCACACTCTGCTATTGGTGAGTTACGGGACCTCGCCCATACTCACCTCCCTACCAGGCACATACAAGTATCACACAGACAACAAGTATAAACTATCACATAAGCCATTCCTTCGGCACCCGCCCGCTATCATTGGACCTCATCCTGAATATTATACTAGCATACTGTGCCTAGGGCTAACCCCCGGGTCTTCTAATCATAACTACATGGGTTGACATTGTGGTCGTAGACCCATTCACACAAAAGGGAAACTCACCTGCACTGGCTGAACTTGTTGATGATCCCACTAGCCGCTTCCCGGCAACTCTCTGAACTCCTGCTCCATTCGCTCCCCGAGCTACCAATATCAATGCAACACTGAGTCTAACTGACCCCCGACAAACAACCAAGTCAACTCTGGTCAAAGTCAAAGTCCTGGTCAAAGTCAACCTTCCAGGTCAACCCTACTCGCCGAGTCACCCTACTGACTCGCCGATTTCATATGTTCAGAGTCCTTCCATTCGCGACTCGACTCACCGAGTCGGTCCATGACTCGCCGAGTCTACCGATTTTCGAGTCCTGACCTGTCCAACTCACTGAGTCTCCACTCGACTCACTGATTCGAGTCTCAACTCGAAGGGTTTGGGGTTTCTCGACCTGACTCGCCGAGTCCAAGAACAAACTCGCTGAGTCCAAGACAACCTTCAACAGACTCGCCGAGTTGTTCTTCCAACTTGTCGAGTTCCTGCCCAACTTCATCTGACTCGACAAGCTGTTCGTCCCACTCGTCGAGTTCCTCCAAATCTTCATGCTACTCGCCGAGTCCACTCAAAGTACTCGCCGAGTCCATTCAGATCTCCATACATACGGAGGACTTTTGAGTCATGCATGGACTCCAAACTGTAGATCTACCCTTCCCAAGCATATTCCTCACGTAAAGTTGCAAACTTTACGTGTAAAGAAGGAGATCTAGGCAAAATACACCATAAACTAGGGTTTAAGGCAAAGAGGCTCCATAATCAACTCAAGGGCAGATACTTTATGCTTCTCAAGACCATAATATGCTTAGATCCGAAGTAGCAACGTCAGATCTGGCTTCTAACTCAATGGATACCATCATGGCTAAAAAGCCCCAAAACTCACACATAGATCTAGGTGCAAAAGAGTCCAAGAACTAGTTTATTACCTCCAAATGTTCAGAAATATCTTCCCAATCCCAGATCTATAGCCCCTTCTTGCACCTTCAAGATCCTTCTTCCTTCTCCAAGCTTTAATGCACTCTTCAAGGCAACAAATGGCTCAATCAATGGATGTGGCGGCTAGGGTTTGGTGTCCTGGGTTAGAGAGGCAGTAAAGGAACCCTAGGGAAGAGAATGAGGCGCTTAAATAGGCTCCAAGTCCCGAATTTAGGGTTTTCCTCGCACAGACCAGACTCGCTGAGTCGGTCACTTACTCCTCGACCCGGATCCCGCTCAGGCTCGCCGAGTTCCTCCTTGGACTCGCCGAGTTGTCCCTTAAATTTAGGGTTTTCTTTCCTTCCTTGGCCTTCCAGACTTTGGGTGTTACAACTCTTCCCCACTTAAACTAAACTTCGTCCTCGAAGTTTGCTATGGCTAGCCGTCTGCGATCTGCCTCCAATACCCCACTAATTATTCCAACACCAGCTGCCTACCTTCTTTGGCCTTTCGCTCGATCATTCCTGTTGGATTAGTGTCTAAGTCCATAACTATTTTGGTATGTACTTGACCCAATGGTGCATGGTCCTTTTGGGTTGCCTTCACCAAAGCAACTTGATTGGAGAAATAAATAAAGAGAGAGAGGTTATTATGATTTATTAATATGTTATAAGAATAATATATTAAAGGAGAAATCATATTTGTTTAATTAATATTTGTCAATAATTAATTAAGAATTAATTTTGTGATCAAGTGTAATTAATTAAACTAGAGGGGCTGAATTGTAATTATGTGATAGTTACAAAATAAGGTAAGGATTATCTTATATATATGGTGAACGAATTTGAGGTGATAATCACATAGAATTCGACTAGGATAAGGGTTTCTAAGAGTTATCTTATGGTTGCTTGGTGGACAAGCAACTAGATAAGGATAAGGACTGAAAACCTAATCCCAACCCTATATAAAGACCCCTAAGGCCTTAGAATTCGTGTACTTCTTCCCAAGAGGATCTAAGGACGAATTCTAACCTCCCTCCTCTCTCTTTATACCTTCTCCACTTGCTTATGGTGTTTGTAAGCCATTAGAGGAGTGACACTTGTGACTCTCAGCTTTCCAAGGTCAATTCAAGGAGGAATTGGATTGTTATTGCTATATAACAATCAAGGTATGTTCTTAAACCTAATTACATGTGTATTCTAATTTCCATATGCTAGAATTAGGGTTTATAGTCTTGGATTCAAAGTATGTACAATAGAGAAACCTAGATCCAAGCATTAGGGTTTGTATGAGCACATAGGATGTCTTATGACCAAAACCCATCAGTGGTATCAGAGCCATGATTGGTTTCTATTGTATTGATGCTTGATGTAACTGAAAATTGTTTTTTGGCCTCACTATTCGACCTGACTCGGCGAGTCACTCTTGGACTCGGCGAGTCAGCCTTACTCGGCGAGTTCCAGAGGGTGACTCGGCGAGTCGGTGCGTCAGACAGTGCTTATCTCGGGATTTCTTGCTGTTTTTGCATTGGGATAATTACCTAATTTAGTTAGATTAATATTAATCCGATTATATGATATATTTGACTATATTTTTAATCTAATTGAAGATATTTATCAATTAATAAGATAATTGTTTCCTTATAAGATAATTGATTAATTATTTTAAGTAAATTGATAAATAGTTTTGCAAGAAATCATCAAATATGGATAATTATGTGATTAAAATGTTAATTATTTGTTATTTGATCCTTGTTGTTGTGAAATGTTTCATATTTGGCCCTTTAGGTTTTATAGTTTAAATTTGAACCCCAAAAGTTTTGTTGCTTTGAAATTTAAATAGTTGAAACCCTAATGTTTTGAAAAAGGTCTCAAAACTTGCCCTCAAGTTTTGGAATTTAAATTTTGATTAAATAGTTTAATTTTGATGCATATTTAAATTCTAAACCCTAATGTGATGAAATGTTTTAAAACTTGCCCTCAAGTTTTGGAATTTAAAAGTTGATTAAAAGTTTAATTAGGAATGTTAAATTCTAAAACTCTAGTATAGTTTTGAAAAGGTTCAAATCACACCCTTATGGTTTTATTAATTAATTAAGGTGTATAATTAAAAGAGGTTTAATAAATCCATAAAAGTTTTGGTTTAAAATTTAATTGAATTAAAAGTATAATTGTTAAATTTAACCACCTAGTATTTTGAAAGTATAAAATACACCCTATACTATATATAACATTAAAAGTCTAACATTATATATATGTATGAATAAAAGTCAGTCTTACCGTTAGTAGGCCTCATTCACGAAGCTAGTCTATAAGGGATGTTTAAGGAAATTGCCTATAAAATGGCGATTGAATGGGTATCCACTCTTACCCACCGCACTCTTGACTAGTGAAGGGTCGTTAGCCGAACGGGTAGGATAGGACGAAACCTTCCATTATAAGTATAATGAATTATTAAAGTAACTAAATATTCTCATAAAATTCCCAATCTTAGTTACTTAGGCAAAAGTGAATTGATGCAATTCCATGAAATTACACTATGTGCCCTTGCGAAGACGTTAGTGGAGCGTGTGTGGTTTACCGGCACACTAATTGGTTCTAAGCAAAGGTAGCAAAGGGTGACTCAATGTTTGTCATAGTTCGGTGGAGCGTGTGTGGTTTACCGGCACATCGAATAGGTGATTGTAACATGTGAGGGCACCATGTAAGTTTGCATGGTTATTCACACCCGCTTTGTGATCCTCGGCATCCCAGTCACAAACAAGAGGGGCATATCGAGATTTAAACATGCCATTGAAAGTTCAATGAATCTCAAAGGATCTAGGAGTTTTCATAGGTTTAAAACTTAAATTTCTTTTTCGTTTTTCGTGGTGGAAATTAGTGAATCGTCATTCACTTACCTTCAAATGTTCTGCAATTAGGGTTACAGCATCCCTCTCCCGAGTTGTAGAATATTGTGTTGGGTCCTAGCCTTAGTATCTCATCTGGGTGATTTACTAAGGACTCAATCTATCAACTAACTTGAATTCGTTTTTCTCCCGTTTTGTAGATGTCAAAGTTCGACAACTATGATCTTCTCAAATCCCGTGGAACAAGCATTCCACATGAAGATGATATTCCACGATTCGATCGAGGAACAAGAAATCATGCTTCACTTCCTCATCATCCTCCAATTATTCTCCCTAAATCCACAAGTTCGAAGGATTGAAAATTTCAAGATCACTCAAGCCCTTTTGGCAAGTAAACATAAAGAAGGAAAGTCGGTGTGTACACACGTCCTAGGGGAAGTCACACATTGATAGGATCCGTTGTCTGTGAAGAGATGGCTGTTGATTGGGTTCTTCAGTCACTTCCCAACTCATATAGTGAGTTCGTAAGAGAGTACTATATGATGAACTACGACGTGACCCTTATAGATCTCACCTATATGCTTATTGCTGCTGAATCAGAAATGATTTGGCGCAATAGAAAAGCAAAGTTGATTGGTGAATCTTCCTTCGAGACCTCTATGGATATAGAAAATGGCAACAAAAGACATGTTATGATCAAAAAGTTTGATCATAAGAGAAAGGCAATGTCTGAAATAGTTTCATGTCATGTTCCAAAAGAGTCAATTTGCTTTTATTGCCAAAAGAAGGGGCATTGGAGACGAAGCTGCCCTATTTACCTAAAAGATCTAAGAGATGGGAGAGTCGAAACGTATGGCTCTAATTTAGGTAAAATCCATTGACTAACTCCTTTAGGCTTCTATTCTAGATTCTTAATACATAATGTGATGAGATTACAATTGATGTTTTGTAGGATCGAAGAAAAGAAAGGAAGCTTAAGGAAGAAGTGAGCAGAATCTAACCGTGAAGGAATGGATTTCGATCGCGTTTCTCGAAGATTAGATTCTTGAGCTACTACTTAGAGTTAGAATTAGATTGCTAAGAAAGATGTATTAGCATAAGTTTTTCAATGAGTTGCATTGTAAGAACAAATTTTTCCGCAATAAAATAAATTTTGACTTTAAATTTTATTTATTTATCCTTACAATGGCGTGTATGAAAAATTGATGTTAAAATGTTTCTATTATTAGCAATAATGAATTTGGTTCTTATTATGTTATTTATGGAAAGTCGAGAATTTACCAAATAGGGAGAGTTTCTCATCGCCCAAGTTTCAATTGGACAGAAACTTGGAATCATGCATCTTGGTTGCAAGATGAATGAGAAATTTCATATTTGGAAATTAGACTAATTCATTGACAAAGAGTCAAGTGAAGGACTAGGAGATCGAGTACATAAAGTTGTGTGTTGATCAAAGTCCACCATAAGAGTAACAAGATATTCGTCATAATTTATTAAAGGTTTAGTAAATATGATTATGCTTATAAGATTAAGTGTAATTCTGAATTGATTGAAAATGTTTAAATCAATAGCAGAACGAATAAGAAGAATCAAGTAGGCAGAAAGATAAAAGTTTCTCCATTCTAAGAAGAAGGGAGAGTACCTTTTATGCTTTATGATAGGTCTTAATGATTAAGAACCATATCTCAATTGATCCTCTAAGTGAGTCTTAGTACAATTGTATGTTTAAGAAGAGGAATCAAGAATTGAAGAAATGGTTAAATCAAAAAGTCAATCATACTTCGTTCCAATAACAAGTCTTAAAGTTAAGATTGTGACATCGAGTGAAAAAGTATTAAAGGTTTACAACATTCATTAAATGTGGTAAGTTGTGATGTCTTGTATAAGACAAAGACCAACTAGTACCAATTTATGAAGTGTTTTGATTAAAAGCTACACTAACTCTTGAATATTTGTTTGTCAAGAAATGTTTTGACAAGAGAATCGTATATGTAAAGGAGTCAGTGGGAGTTTTTATAGTCTTGAAAAGTTTCAAAAAACAAATCAAATAAACCTTATCGATCATCACTAGCACACGAGTTGAGGTTTACAACCTATCGTGATGACATTATTTTGTTTCTATGCCAATCCAATCGAGTTAATTATGCATGAGAGTTCTATGAGTTCTCATTTTGAACGCATAAAAGGCAAAGCACCTTAATCAATGAAAGGTACATTAATAGGAAAGGGTGAGCTGCTTAACTACTTGGAAGACATGGTGGGCAGCTGTGCTACCATAAGGCAAGAAATCAAGATTAAGAAAGTTCGGTCCATATGAGTTTGAATTTTGTAGTAAACTTTGGTTTTTAACAAATTCACATGGATAGGAACACATACACCGCTCAAATCTAAGTGTCATAAGATTTCTTCCTTCATGAAAATGATTGTGAGGAAATGCTTTCACTAAGAAAGATTTTAAGAAGATAGTGATTGTAAAATTGCATTCTCGAATTCGATTATGGTTACGGTATCCCTTTCCATAATTTGAATTGTGAGGTTTGGCAATTAGTCTTAAGTGTTTAGACACACATATGAACTATCGAAGGCAAAGGTGTATAAGTTCAAAAAGCCTTGATAAAAGATTATCAAAGCACTAAGTATTAGAAACATGAACTTAAAAAATTCAATAAGTATTGATTTTTGAAAGTTAAGATGTTTATGAATACATGTCGAAGCTAGTGGGAGCATAAGTGTTATGTTTTATAATAATCATCATGATAGTGGGAGCATAAATGTTATGATTGTATGATTATTAAGGCACGTATTGCAAAGTTGGCAATATTAATTATAGAAAACAAGAGTCATACTTTGCAAAGTTGTAAGAGTTGAAAGGTTGTTTTGCTATAATTAAGGGAGATAATATTATGCTTCATTTCAAATCTAAAGGATTAGGTTAAGAAATGTTAATAAACTTAGTCAAAGGTACATAGTGTGTTCTTAAAATTTCGATTATGATTACGACATTCCTCTTCACAATTCGAATTTTGAGAACATAGCAAATAAAACATTATGCGTCGTGTCCCATACGCTTCGGATATAGGATCGATTGCAAATGCTTTAATGTTTGACCATTCTAAATTTTTTCCAAATGTCTAGCGCATTTAGAGGGAAAAAGGACTAGAATCGATTTTGATTAAAATAATTAAACAACTATCAAAGGACAATCCAAAGTTCGACGAGGATTGGTTGCTTGTAAGTAGTTGGAAGTATAGTATTGGAAATTATGGAAATGTTTCCATATTGGATGGACCATATCGACATCATTACGAATAGATAAGATTCTATTAAGAATGTGTTGTCATATGGAACATATGGAAGTGTGTCCATATTGGGAATTGAATATTGAGAAATCTATGACTAGATTAGAAACTTCTATGCAAAAGGATGTTCAAAGAACGTACTTTGAGTGAGAGACATCACGTCTATGGAATTGTCTTGTAACAATCTCCGATAGAGGACTTTGTAATATCATTGGCAATAGTCTTTGTGACTTTGGTATAGTGACATTACGAAAGGATAGTTGCATAGAATGTTAGAATCTAGCACATTCTATAAGTAGCAAGAATTTGATATTCTTTAAGTTATGGAAAAAGGATTTGGAGTTGTGAAATGAGAAAGATTGGAAATGTGTTCAATTTGATCTATTTCACAAAGTAAGAACCATAGGTAAACATTGTGTGCATGCTAGGAGCATGGGACAAGTGTTGTAATTCAAGTAAGAAGTTGATTACCCGAAACGACAAATAATGAGTAATCGATATGGTGATAAATAAAAGGTGTTTTATTTATACCCAAAGGTTTGAGGCCATATGGGATTAGTATTATTCTTGTGTTTCACTTTGCATGTTTTGACTTCCAGAATAATTGAGTTTATTAAGAATAATCGAATTATTCAAGCGGGCCACAGTCGTTCATATGTTGGAAGTAGATATGAATGAAGACTGTCGTGAATTGGTGTGTGGATTGTCTAGAAAAGTATTAGACATAAGCAAATGTTTGCTGCAACGTTCATGAGTGCTTACGGATATGATTTGAGCATTGGATTAAACCCACGCTCACTTGGATCACTTCATGAATTGTATCACGAGTGATTAGTGAGACGATAACATCTTATATTCTTGAAACCGAGATGTGTGAGTTGTATCTTGCAAATCGGTTGCACATTGATAATATGTAAACGCACCAGTAACTTGGTGTTATAAAACATATTGTTGTGTGTAATTCGGTGGGTGAGTGCAAGCGGGCATTGTATCAAAGTTTATCCACTCCTTTTATCCAAGGTAGGATAAAAGCGATATCTTTGGGCCCCTCGATGGTTTAGTGATGACACACGTAAATGCTCGGCCGGGCTAGGGCTAATTTGATTTGTTCAATTAGTCAGTCGTCATAAATTAGACATCGAGATATAGTACAAAGAGAATGATTTGAAATCATATCTCATACGATATCTAGAATGGAGGAATATATGATCCCTTATCTAAGGACACGCGTATTTGATATGATCAAAGTTGACAACGGCTTTGGAAAGCTACGATTGCAGATCAGGATCCGAAGTCATACGCAGAGTAGTTGTTAGACTTATCCAAGTGGGAGACTGTTGGATTAGTGTCTAAGTCCATAACTATTTTGGTATGTACTTGACCCGATGGTGCCTGGTCCTTTTGGGTTGCCTTCACCAAAGCAACTTGATTGGAGAAATAAATAAAGAGAGAGAGGTTATTATGATTTATTAATATGTTATAAGAATAATATATTAAAGGAGAAATCATATTTGTTTAATTAATATTAGTCAATAATTAATTAAGAATTAATTTTGTGATCAAGTGTAATTAATTAAACTAGAGGGGCTGAATTGTAATTATGTGATAGTTACAAAATAAGGTAAGGATTATCTTATATATATGGTGAACGAATTTGAGGTGATAATCACTTAGAATTCGACTAGGATAAGGGTTTCTAAGAGTTATCTTATGGTTGCTTGGTGGACAAGCAACTAGATAAGGATAAGGACTGAAAACCTAATCCCAACCCTATATAAAGACCCCTAAGGCCTTAGAATTCGTGTACTTCTTCCCAAGAGGATCTAAGGACGAATTCTAACCTCCCTCCTCTCTCTTTATACCTTCTCCACTTGCTCATGGTGTTTGTAAGCCATTAGAGGAGTGACACTTGTGACTCTCAGCTTTCCAAGGTCAATTCAAGGAGGAATTGGATTGTTATTGCTATATAACAATCAAGGTATGTTCTTAAACCTAATTACATGTGTATTCTGATTTCCATATGCTAGAATTAGGGTTTATAGTCTTGGATTCAAAGTATGTACAATAGAGAAACCTAGATCCAAGCATTAGGGTTTGTATGAGCACATAGGATGTCTTATGACCAAAACCCATCAATTCCGACTAACATTAATCCTTGCGGATAATCATCTCGGGTCAACCCTGACCCTGAACATTCTGGAAACGCAACTTACACAACTGACAATCCTTCTGGTACTCATCAAGTACTGCACTGAACCCATAGGGGTTCACTCCTTCTTTCCTCGCGCGATTCCCTTACCTCCCCAAGGCAATTCTCCATCACCAACTATTTCCTCTGTCACTGTGAAGATCCTATCTTCACCAATCCATTACTCCCGCTACCTCCAGTTCGGGTCATTATCGCCAGTATCCACTTGGCAATTCTTTCTACTATAATTTGGTGTCGAGCACCCCACGATCAACTAACTGAATTCCACCATACGCTGCATACCCGCACTGCTACTGACTGGAAATTCTGCTATTCCTCATCTGACTTCCGGATGAACTGAGACCACCCTGGTCCCTACCAACCTATCAATATCTGGATTACCGGCTCCCACCGATCGCTGTCCCAACACAACTACTAGTCGCTCCCAGCGACTTTCGAAGAAACTTCGACCACCTATAACTGCTCAATCTATTCTGCCATACAGGCACTACAATTCCTGGGATCCCCGATCCCCTATCCTGACACTAAGGTCCCTACCAGGTCCCACCTGTGCTGCTAAAACTCATGGGCCTCGCCCACGGGTCTCACCCGCCTCTATCCCTCTAGTCCTACTTGTCTAACCATTCTCGCTCGGGCCTCGCCCACGGGTCTCACCCAACCATACTACTAAGAAACCCTGCTCTCAGGTCTCACCTATACTGCTATTCTCATACGGGCCTCGCCCACAGGTCTCACCCAACTATATCCTGGAATGGCCTCTCCCAAGGTCTCACCTCTCTAGGGCTATACAAGAAAAACTCCCTATCATTCTCATCCACTACGCATTCCTGATCCCTATCTGATCACTAGGAGATAAGGGCCTCGCCCCAACTCCGCTAACGAAGCTACTATGGAATGCTACGGCTTACCCGCAGTCTTACATCACCTTCTATCACCGTCTGCTAGTGAATGCTACGGCTGCCCCGTAGTCTGACAACACTTCCCACCACTGACTGCTAGTGAATGCTACGGCTGCCCCGTAGTCTTATAACACTTTGCACCACTGATTGCTGGTGAATGCTACGGCTGCCTCGTAGTCTTACAACACTTTCCACCACTGACTGCTAAAGTGAAAGCACCCCATGCTATCAATTCTCAAGATCTTCCTTCTGACTCACTCGAGCCCTACAGGCGATCCCCCTTCCTGAATTTCCAACCACATACTAACCATCACCAGTACACGCACTGGCTGAGGGGGAGTTTCTCAAGCTCCCAACCCTGGACTTCTCAATCCATCAATGTTGTACCACTTCTTTTTCCTTCTCGGAGGTCGCGCACTCATTTTGGGTCTGCGTGCTCTTCCTTTTGCCCGCTCGGAGGATTCTCCCCCACTTCGATCCTGCTTAATCCTTGCTGCTCAATGCTCGAAAAGAAATCCCTATCCTTGCTACCATTCCGTAAACAACCTGCTGAGGAATCCCCAAGCTTACCATAGCTAGGGATCTAACCAATCCGTTTCTAAAATCATACAGCTCCGAATTAGCGAGACATTCCAAGTCCCTCCCAGGCATGCTACAGTTACTGCATCCTAAGCAACCTTCCCCAATAGAGCACATCCCTTAACTACCATTCAAATATCCAAGGTATGCAGATGGCATATAACTCGATCACGATTGAACCGCACAAAATAAAATACTCATACCGATAATGATGCAGAACCATAACAATATAATCATGCACAAATAAAAGAACTGAAAACGGAAATCGCATACCTGCAACGTCCGATGCTGCTCGCGCCTCCAAGGTAGTCATCTGAAAAGCCCTGCCTCCTACCGCAGGCGCCTCTGCACGTCCCTGAAGGCCGTATGTAATCCTCAAAGTTGCAGGGGCAGGTTCCATCACCCGTCCTGCTGAAAACAAATTAGGGAAATGGGCCTTCTTGTGGCCCCACTGATTGCAGTGAAAACATATCAAGTCTGATCTGTGACAACCCGATATTTCAACTGTTTGTAATGACCTAAAAAGTCAAGTATTGTAACCACTTGTGAATTAATGAAATTAACTTTGATCATAATATGTCCGAAAAGTTTCTATTTAAATTCCTACTATGTTTCATGTCATTAAACCGTGATCGTACGTAAAAAGAACGCCCAAATCCGACTTCGTATATTGAAGTTATGATTTTTCCAAGTTCGGCATAGCAGCAGACAGCTAAAAACTCGAATCGGAGATCGAGCGACTTTTGGCCGGAATGACCTAAACGAGAATCGAAGGTCTCAACAATGGTAATTCAGCGGTAAAAAGTCTGGCAAAAACCGACGTCAGATAAAGAAGTTATGAATTTCTGAAGAAATTCCTTAAACACGACTCTTTTAAAAATAAATAATAAAAATAATTTCAAAATTTGCCAACGGAGTCTAAACGAAAGTTGTAGAGCGTAGTCTCACCTACGCGTGGATATAAAGACCATCGAAAACGGAATTCGTATGAAGAAGATATGAATTTTAGAAGTTTATTAATTAAATTAAATATAAATTTAATTATAAACTCTTGGTATTATCCGAAGGGAGTCAGCAGATAGGGCCGAAGTACGCCATGCGTACCCTCGTGCGCCCCGTGTACTCAAGGCCTAGGCCTCGGATCGTCCACGTCCCAGTCTATGCGAAGCTAGCAAGTCCCATCCGAAGTTCGAGGCAGTCGAGGACTCAGTCATGCATGACGTACGCGTACGCCCCGCGTACCCTCGTACGCCCTGCGTACCGAGGCGGTTCCCAGCCCCTATAAAAGGGATGCGAGGGTTCTGAAGAAAGGGCTCCAATTCTCTCATTTCCTTTGCGTTCTTGCCTGGTTTTCCGTGCCCGTTCTAACCCGAAGCCCCGATCATTTTGCTCAAGTCCCGAAGGTCGTTTTTACTCCCGAGATTCCCGAGAATCCCGAGAAAAATCCGTTTCCCGAGATGAAACTCTGCCCGGTTTCCATCTCGCTTTCTTCAAACTTTCAAGTAAGTTCATACCCCTTAATTAACCTTTTAAATGTTCTATAAATACTTTTATATGCTTTCAAGGGGGGGAATACAAGTAAAACACACGAGTATCATCGTGTGTTATATAAAGAATTTTTATATGCTTTTATATAACCAAATCATATGTGATTTATAAACTTTATAGGGGACTTTCATATATAAAATATGTTACAATAGCATTCTATCTTTTGAAATATAAATTGTTGGAATGCATGTATAAACTAAACATTTTCTTAGAATATATGTATACTTGTCTATCTTAGGCTCTACAAAAATCTATACTTTCATAACAAGTGATTCCTTTTCTAGGTATTTCTAAACAAACGAGACACACTTTTAGAAAACTATAATAGGTATAGTTTTATGAGGATATTGCTAACTTTTACATACTAGAAACACGATTTTCAAGAAGTCACTTTCATATACAAGAACAAACGAACATTTTAACACGTAAATCTGTTTTTATACCACGGTTTGTGAGACATTAACTTCACGTACGTTCGAGTACACATTTCAAGTCCTGTATTATATACCAGAATCCCTTGGAGGGGGAGCATGGTGTTTGTGTATAGATCTATACGGGCTTGACAACCCGCGCCTTGACTGTTAGCTACAGTCCACCATTTGGGGTGACAAACGTCATAACATTCCAACGCCTGAAGAACGTTGTGTATAGGCATTCCGAGTCAATAGTATGGTTATAAAACTCACATGGGGTATTAAAAATGCATTGATTTACGAGGTTTTCAAACATATCGGTTATTTTACATCTACATACATTTTTAGAAACAAACATTGGTCTTGAGAGAAGGCTACTTTTATACTAGTAGAAAATATAGGATTTTCTAGAAACAAACAAACAAGGATAAAACATTTCATTTCATACAAACCTTTGTCATTTAATACTTATGAAACTCACCAGCTTAAATGCTGATCTACTCTTTCAAAATTACTTGTATGTCCCAGGGATTCAGTAATTTCAGGTATCAATATGCTTTTGAAGAAGGGATGCTGCGGCGCCAGTTTAATCTCATATTTTGACATCATATTGTAATTGGTTTTGAACATGTAACTTTTGACAAATGTAAACTTTCAATTATATATATGATGGTTGTATTGCTTTCTTTACTATGTATTCATTTGTTACGTTACCACATGAAGTCATCCGCCCCTGAATGTTTCCGCCGTTCAGGTTTGGGGGTGTGACAGATTGGTATCAGAGCAATGTTTATAGTGAACTAAGTATATCGAACCACATAAGATATACAAACTATAAATGCTTAAGGGACTAATACTCTCTGACAAAAGATTTTTCTTTTGTTTTACGCTTGAGCATTACGTTTAACTTAAATTGTTAGTTCATTTAAGTTCAAATACATGCATACAACAAATTATTTTCACGATATCTAACTATACAATAAGTATTTTAGACAAGTTGACACTACGATTAAAACTCGATATATATAATCAGATTTGGGACAAATATAGCGTGATCAACTATATTTGCCCGAGATCGGACCAATATATATCGAGGATTGCTCGTAGTAAGCAACAAGTCAAAACTTACCAAACCGTTACAAGAATCAAACACAAGAATTTAAATACTATAGGAGTATTTGCAACCTAAACTAGTTTAACTTACATGTTTTGCATGTTTCAACTTTATTCAATTCTTATAACCCTATTTCTCGTACAGTCAAATGTCTGGATTTCACCACCCTGGCGACCCCTACTTTCCCAACCAAGGCAACGGAGGATGGTTCGAAGATGATCCTGAAGAGGACGAGGAACCCATAGAAGTGGAGGATGACTCCGGTACCGACTTAGAGCCGGAAGTGATCAACCCACCACCCGTACAACCTCCCGTCTTCGTAAGGAACTTTCAAGGACCGACTCCCGTCTGGGGAAGTCACCTCCACCATTAGAGCCAACAACAAAACCTACGCCCTCCCTACGGCATGTGCCGGGACTTCTACGATGTCCGAGGCGGAGGTTCGGCTGATCGGGCACTCCCAGTAATGGTGGGTAAGCTAGCCAATCAGTCCTATCAATCCGGAGTTCAAGCTAGCCGACTTCGGGATGTCAATGTGGAAGTACAGGTTCACACTTCCGACATCCGTAGGCTGGATAGAATGCAAGACAATGCTCAACTCCAAACCAAGGCATTCCAAGCACAACTGATTGCAGCCCTCGCCGAATTAAGGGAACAACAAGCCGCTTTTGATCGGCGTCTAATGGAGTCAAAGCAATCGGATGCGGAGTCAAGCTCCAAGCGCAACCTACGTCGCAAGTAGTGCTTGCAAAAATCTCAAATTTTGTTATAAGATTAGGACCTCGGCTAAAAGTCTTTAAATTTCTCAAACTTTGTAACTGGAGACCCTTATAGGGGTCAAATTTTCGTGATCGTTGTATCAACTATTATATTAATATAAGTGGCACTATTATTACTACGTTGAGTATTTCATTAAATCCTTGAAAAGTCATCGAGAAACCAAGTGCTTGATTCATATTATAAGTCTTACAAATAACTTTCATGCTTCTATTTTAAGACTCATACTATCATCTGTTGTCGAACTATAGCAATTTGGTTCATAAGACACATTCTGTTTCTATACTAAGTAATTCTTATCGTTATCTTTTCAACCTATAGTTGAAGGATGCCTCCGCGTAGGAATCCAAGGCGAAACAACGGTGGGGAAGCACCTATACCACCACCACCTCAATTTGATGTTGTCATGTTCCAAGCAGCAGTCACCGCAGCGGTAGCAGCTGCCATGTCACAGATCAATAATTCGAGTACTACTGGCTCGGGAACTGGCACACACCTATCCAACCATGGCGAGAGTCATGGGCAACCCCGAGAATGCACCTATAAGGACTTTACTAATGCCAAACCTCGGATGTTTTATGGAACTGGTGGTGTGATAGCTCTGAGGCAGTGGATTGAAAGGACAGAATCAGTCTTTGAAATCTGCTCCTGTCCCGAGCATAGCAAAGTCAAATTTGCAACTTTCACCCTTATTGATAGAGCTTTAACTTGGTGGAATGGCCACGTTAAGGTACTTACCCTGATATTGGCAAACTCCATAAGCTGGGAGAGCTTAAAAGTCATGCTGATGAGAGAATACTGTCCACGAGGAGAGATTCAAAAACTCGAGCACGAGCTCTGGACTCTTGGAATGGTTGGTAACGACATCGCAACTTATACCAACAGGTTCTGCGATCTGGCAATCCTTTGCCTAGATATGACTGCTCCTGAGAGCAAGAAAATAGAGAGATACATTTGGGGGCTGTCTCCCCAAATTAGGTCAAGCGTGTTAGCTTCAAAACCTGACACTTTTGAAAGTGCCAAGGAACTGGCACAATCTCTTGTTGATTATGGAGGTCATCAGAACTCAATGGTTGCTACACCAGAACCACAAAAGGGAAACAACAACAACAACAGTAACAACAACAACAACAACGACAACAACAACAACAACAACAACAATAACAAGAAGAGGGTATGGAATAAAGGGAAGGGTGGGTCTTCCCAAGAATCCGCGAAGAAACAACTGATCTCAGTGAATGCTGCTACTGTACCTACTACAGTCCCTACAAATCCCTACCCAACAAAGACTTATGGGGGTAATCTTCCAAAGTGCACCAAATGCACTTACCACCATCATGGACCTTGTCGGGAAATGCAGTGCTCCAACTGCAACAGAAAGGGACACACTGTCCGTTTCTGCAAGGATCCCGCAAAGCCGATCACTCAAGTTCCCAACGCGGGTGTAGGCCAGACTTGCTACGGTTGTGGCGAGGTGGGCCACTACAAGAGGAACTGCCCAAAGGCAGCAAATACCGGCGGGGTGGGACGAGTTTTAGCTATAGGCCACGATGAAGCCGTAGCTGATCTGACTGTAGTTGCTGGTATGTTCCTTCTAGATAATTCATATGCATGCATATTATTCGATAGTGGAGCGGAGAGAAGCTTCGTGAGTCAAAACTTTATTCACTTACTTAAACCTAAACCTAGCAAGTTAGAAAAATCATTTACTGTAGAGATGGCCAATGGAAAAACCGAAAACACTAACTGCATATACATGGACTGTACGTTAACTTTAGACGGCCATTCCTTCCCAATCAATCTCATGCCGGTCCAAATTAAAAGTTTCGACGTCATAGTCGGCATGGATTGGTTGAGTCTTCTTCGCGCCGACATCATGTGCTTTGAGAAAGCAGTTCGTCTTAATCTCCCTAACAACGAAACATTAGTTATCTACGGCGACAAATCAAGTACACACCTTCGTATCATTTCGTGCATCCAAGCTCGAAAGTGTTTACGGAAGGATTGTCGAGCATTCCTAGCGCACGTCGATACAAGTCAGGAACTGAAAGACATCAAGAACATTCCAGAAGTATGCGACTTTCCCGATATCTTTCCAGAAGAACTACCGGGATTACCACCACAACGCCAAGTCGAGTTTAGAATCGACTTAGTTCCAGGGGCTACCCCAGTAGCGAAATCGCCTTATCGTCTCGCACCAGCAGAGATGCAGGAACTTTCCAGTCAACTTAATGAACTCCTTCAAAAAGGATTCATAAGACCAAGTTTCTCACCTTGGGGAGCACCGGTCCTGTTTGTAAAGAAGAAAGACGGATCGTTCCACATGTGCATCGACTATAGAGAACTGAACAAGCTTACCGTCAAAAACCGTTATCCTCTACCCCGTATTGACGACCTATTTGACCAACTACAGGGAGCACACTACTTCTCAAAGATAGATCTACGATCAAGATATCACCAATTACGAGTACTAGAGGGGGATATTCCCAAGACAGCTTTCCGAACTCGTTATGGGCACTACGAATTTGTAGTGATGTCGTTCGGACTAACCAACGCACTAGCAGTATTTATGGACCTAATGAATAGGGTGTGCCGTCCTTACTTGGATCAGTTTGTCATCGTCTTTATCGATGATATACTTATCTACTCCCAAAGTAAGGAAGAGCATAGTCAGCACCTACGAAAAGTCCTAGAAACACTGCGATTGGAGAAACTCTATGCGAAGTTCTCTAAATGCGAATTTTGGATTCGAAGAGTCGAATTTTTGGGCCATGTTGTTAGCGAGAAAGGGATACATGTGGACCCCTCCAATTAAGGCCATTGAGAACTGGTCGGCACCAAAGACACCTACAGAAATTCGTCAATTTCTAGGTCTCGCCGGCTACTATCGCAGATTCATAAAGAACTTCTCTAGCATTGCGAAACCTCTTACTACATTAACCCAGAAAGGCATGGCCTTTGACTGGGAAGCAAAACAAGAGAAGGTGTTCCAAACGCTGAAACATGCCTTGTGCACCGCACCGATACTATCCCTCCCCGAAGGGATAGAAGATTTCGTAGTGTATTGTGATGCATCAAACCAAGGACTTGGTTGTGTTCTTATGCAGAGAGGGAAGGTTATTGCTTATGCCTCCCGACAGCTTAAGGCACACGAAGTGAACTATACGACCCACGATCTTGAGTTAGGAGCAGTGGTATTTGCTCTGAAGATCTGGAGACACTACTTATACGGAACAAAGAGTACTATTTTCACCGATCACAAGAGCCTTCAACACATTTTTAATCAGAAGGAACTCAAAATGCGACAACGACGATGGGTTGAGTTACTCAATGACTACGAATGTGAGATTCGTTATCATCCTGGCAAGGCCAACGTGGTGGCTGACGCCCTCAGTCGAAAGGAATACACTAGTCGGAGGGTCAAATCTCTGACTATGACTATCCATTCCCACATATCCACACAAATTAAGGAGGCACAAATGGAAGCTTTGCAACCTGAAAATGTGGCGGGTGAATCCCTGCAAGGAATGGAAAAGAATCTAGAAGTCAAGGGCGGAAGAGCATATTATCTCATGGACCGAATCTGGACACCGAAACATGGTGGTTTCATAGACGTAGTCATGACCGAAGCACACAACACAAGATATTCCGTTCACCCAGGTTCAGATAAAATGTATCTGGATCTTAAGAAACTGTACTGGTGGCCTAACATGAAAGCAGAAATTGCTACCTTTGTAAGTAAATGCCTTACTTGCGCAAAGGTTAAGGTCGAGTATCAAAAACCGTCAGGATTACTACAACAATCGGAGATACCATAATGGAAATGGGAACGGATTACCATGGACTTCATAACCAAGTTGCCCAAGACGACGGGTGGACTTGATACCATATGGGTCATCGTCGACAGATTGACCAAATCCGCGCATTTCCTACCAATCAAGGGGACTGACAAAATGGAAAAGCTTACAAGAACTTACATAAAGGAAGTAGTGCGACTGCACGGTGTTCCGATATCCATTATCTCCGATAGAGATAGTAGATTCACTTCAAGATTCTGGCAGTCACTACAAAGTTCCCTGGGGACTAGGCTAGATATGAGTACAGCCTACCACCCACAAACAGACGGCCAAAGTGAAAGAACGATACAAACCTTGGAAGATATGCTGAGAGCCTGCGTGATTGACTTTGGAAAGGCATGGGATATCCATTTACCCCTTTTCGAATTTTCATACAACAATAGTTATCATACAAGCATAAAGGCTGCTCCGTTTGAAGGCCTCTATGGTCGAAAGTGCAGATCCCCTCTGTGCTGGACTGAAGTTGGCGATACCCGGTTAGCTAGAGGACGAGTTCCTGAAAGCACTCTCACCGGTCCAGAAATCAAAAGAGAAACGACTGAGAAGATCGTTCAAATTCATGAACGGTTGAAAGCCTCCAAAGACCGGCAGAAAAGCTACGCTGACCAAAGGAGGAAACCTTTGGAATTCCAGGTAGGAGACCACGTTTTATTGAAGGTCTCACTATGGAAAGGTTTAATACACTTTGGGAAGCATGGGAAACTAAATCCAAGATACATAGGTCCTTTTGAGATTCTTGCTAGAATCGGCCCTATGGCTTACAAACTTAACCTACCGCGTGAACTTAGTAACATACATCCAACCTTCCATGTCTCGAACTTGAAAAAGTGTCTGTCCGATGAGACTCTTGTTATTCCACTTGACGAGATCGGGAACAACAAGAGCCTCAACTTTGTGGAACAACCGGTAGAAATCATGGACTGAGAGGTCAAACAAACAAAACAAAGTCGCATACCCATCGTGAAGGTTCGCTGGAATGCCAAGCGGGGACCTGAATTCACATGGGAACGCGAAGATCAGATGAAACAAAAGTACCCTCATCTCTTTCTCTGATCCACTAGTATCTTTACTACTTTAAATTTCGGGGCGAAATTCCCTCTAACGGGGGGATGATGTGACAACCCGATATTTCAACTGTTTGTAATGACCTAAAAAGTCAAGTATTGTAACCACTTGTGAATTAATGAAATTAACTTTGATAATAATATGTCCAAAAAGTTTCTATTTAAATTCCTACTATGTTTCATGTCATTAAACCGTGATCGTACGTAAAAAGAACGCCCAAATCCGACTTCGTATATTGAAGTTATGATTTTTCCAAGTTCGGCATAGCAGCAGACAGCTAAAAACTCGAATCGGAGATCGAGCGACTTTTGGCCGGAATGACCTAAACGAGAATCGAAGGTCTCAACAATGGTAATTCAGCGGTAAAAAGTCTGGCAAAAACCGACGTCAGATAAAGAAGTTATGAATTTCTGAAGAAATTCCTTAAACACGACTCTTTTAAAAATAAATAATAAAAATAATTTCAAAATTTGCTGACGGAGTCTAAACGAAAGTTGTAGAGCATAGTCTCACCTACGCGTGGATATAAAGACCATCGAAAACGGAATTCGTATGAAGAAGATATGAATTTTAGAAGTTTATTAATTATATTAAATATAAATTTAATTATAAACTCTTGGTATTATCCGAAGGGAGTCAGCAGATAGGGCCGAAGTACGCCCTGCGTACCCTCGTACGCCCCGCGTACTCAAGGCCTAGGCCTCGGATCGTCCACGTCCCGGTATATGCGAAGCTAGCAAGTCCCATCCGAAGTCCGAGGCAGTCGAGGACTCGGTCATGCATGACGTACGCGTACGCCCCGCGTACCCTCGTACGCCCTGCGTACCGAGGCAGTTCCCAGCCCCTATAAAAGGGATGCGAGGGTTCTGAAGAAAGGGCTCCAATTCTATCATTTCCTTTGCATTCTTGCCTGGTTTTCCGTGCCCGTTCTAACCCAAGCCCCGGTCATTTTGCTCAAGTCCCGAAGGTCGTTTTTACTCCCGAGATTCCCGAGAAAAATCCGTTTCCCGAGACGAAACTCTGCCCGGTTTCCATCTCACTTTCTTCAAACTTTCAAGTGAGTTCATACCCCTTAATTAACCTTTTAAATGTTCTATAAATACTTTTATATGCTTTCAAGGGGGGAATACAAGTAAAACACACGAGTATCATCGTGTGTTATCTGAAGAATTTTTATATGCTTTTATATAACCAAATCATATGTGATTTATAAACTTTATAGGGGACTTTCATATATAAAATATGTTACAATAGCATTCTATCTTTTGAAATATAAATTGTTGTAATGCATGTATAAACTAAACATTTTCTTAGAATATATGTATGCTTGTCTATCTTAGGCTCTACAAAAATCTATACTTTCATAACAAGTGATTCCTTTTCTAGGTATTTCTAAACAAGCGAGACACACTTTTAGAAAACTATAATAGGTATAGTTTTATGAGGATATTGCTAACTTTTACATACTAGAAACACGATTTTCAAGAAGTCACTTTCATATACAAGAACAAACGAACATTTTAACACGTAAATCTGTTTTTATACCACGGTTTGTGAGACATTAACTTCACGTACGTTCGAGTACACATTTCAAGTCCTGTATTATATACCAGAATCTCTTGGAGGGGGAGCATGGTGTTTGTGTATAGATCTATACGGGCTTGACAACCCGCGCCTTGACTGTTAGCTACAGTCCACCATTTGGGGTGACAAACGTCATAACATTCCAACGCCTGAAGAACGTTGGGTATAGGCATTCCGAGTCAATAGTATGGTTATAAAACTCACATGGGGTATTAAAAATACATTGATTTACGAGGTTTTCAAACATATCGGTTATTTTACATCTACATACATTTTTAGAAACAAACATTGGTCTTGAGAGAAGGCTACTTTTATACTAGTAGAAAATATAGGATTTTCTAGAAACAAACAAACAAGGACAAAACATTTCATTTCATACAAATCTTTGTCATTTAATACTTATGAAACTCACCAGATTAAATGCTGATCTACTCTTTCAAAATTACTTGTATGTCCCAGGGATTCAGTAATTTCAGGTATCAATATGCTTTTGAAGAAGGGATGCTGCGGCGCCAGTTTAATCTCATATTTTAACATCATATTGTAATTGGTTTTGAACATATAACTTTTGACAAATGTAAACTTTCAATTATATATATGATGGTTGTATTGCTTCCTTTACTATGTATTCATTTGTTACGTTACCACATGAAGTCATCCGCCCCCGAACGTTTCCGCCATTCAGGTTTGGGGGTGTGACATGATCCTTGTATCGTGGTAGCAGTACAATCCCTGCTAAAATGACCAGTCCGACCGCACTTGAAGCAGCCAGACTCACCGCCGCTACCACTCCTGCACGCGCCCCCGTGCGCCCTGCCACATTTCTTGCATCGACTGCGGTCCTAATAATCCCTCGATCTCGAATCCGATCCCTTGGGCCTTTTGCCCGAACTTGCGGCTACCTGAACCTCATCCGGCTTCCTCTTCCGGATATGCTCCAAATCAATTTCCTTCTCCTTGGCCCGAGAAATCATATCTTCCAGCGTCTTACAGCCGGACCTGCTCACAAACTCCCTGATATCAGCCCTCAACATCTCGTGATATCAGGCCTGCTTCATCTCCTCATCCGCGACATATTGCGGTACAAGAAGATCCCTCTCCCTGAAGTTGGCGGTGATCTCCGCCACAGTCTCAGTGGTCTGCGTCAAATCCTGAAACTCCCGTGCCAACTGCTGCACCTCAATAATTGGCGAAAACTCCGCCCTGAACCTGGCCGAGAAATCGCTCCAAGTCATCGCGTCCAACGCGGCATCATCCCCCAGAGCATGAACAATCTCCTCCCACTAATCCCTCGCTCTGTCCTTCAGAAGACAGGAAGCGAGTCTGACCTTGTCCTCCTCAGGACACCGGCTCATACGGAACGCGTTGGCAACATC
The DNA here is from genome assembly GCF_051521515.1 of Lactuca serriola. NCBI lineage: Eukaryota > Viridiplantae > Streptophyta > Magnoliopsida > Asterales > Asteraceae > Lactuca > Lactuca serriola. The sequence goes on along the minus strand of NC_136416.1, from coordinate 158,500,551 downwards.
AGCCAACCATCTGCTGCTAGCGATGGGGTCCCTAGCCCCATGATAATCTAGTGCCCCGCAAGCCCTGAACTCCCGAAATGTCAAGGTATGCGCTCCCATCAGTGCCATCATCTCGATACGGAAAGCTCCCAGCTTCTCATCCAAAATCTCCAGTATACCCTCCTTGACCGTGCCAAAGATCACAGGAGTCTGATCTAGAATACTGTGCGTAACCTTGGCGGATATCAACTCCCTCATTCGCTCCTCGAGCTGCTCGACCCCTGAACCCGAGCCTGATCCCTCTCCGGCGCCTGATCCGCCCGTTGGTCTCTCTCGCAATGTCAGCATGCTGAAAATATAATACATCCTCAATCAAAATATTGATCACTGCTGCGAGACCCAAACACACACCCTACCAGGTCCCCGGTCTTGTCTCGGCCTTTCCCGAATCGAGTACGGATCCTCTGCTTTCAGTAGTACGGGCCCATACTACCTTCCACATCTATCCGTACTTTCCTCAGGAATTGCTTCGACTCCACCAGGTCCCTTATCCACTACTACTTCTCCCAGCACTATCTCATCCTAGGCTTACCCTAGGGAAACCTCTGACTCAACTCAACCAGTCCTCAGCTGCTGAGGGTCTCCTTGTGATGCCAATTAGCCATTACCTGCATACCATCACATGTGACGAGGCTCAGATAATCCTTCGAGTAAAAGACTCTTCCCTACAACGGTTAGACTCAAACGAGAGCTGTGCAATAGGGCCAAATCCAGCACTCTGAGATTATTCAACCCTGATCACATGTGACGTGACGTATTCACCTAATGGCTAACTCCCATCACTCAGAATCCCACAATGCACAAAGCAAGCAGCATTCAGACAAGGGAAAATCTAACCACAACTTACTCAAGCAATCATATCCACATAGCAAGAAACCGAACTAGCATGCAACACAAACTCATAAACTCAGGCATAACCTTAACAGGCTATCCTACTACTGTCTAATCAGCACTATCATGCAGCTAAAAGCACATATAACAGACACATAAGGCATCATCCCTAGATCCTTAGTCCTAATCTAGCATGTTGTTCTATTAACTGATAATCATAACATAAACTTGTATGGGTATTTTGGGGTACTTACTTGAGCTCGGTTGATTGCATGCACCACACCTCTTTTCTCTTTTCAAAGTTCTTTTCTTTCTGAATTCTTTTTGCTTTTCTAAAACTGTTTTTCATTCTCAAAATTCTTTTTACAAAACTGTTTTTTCATTTTTTGAAAACTTTTTATCTGACCCCTTAGTTTGAGTTCAGGCACACCCGAGAGTATGCCCGAATCCCTCAAACCAAGGCTCTCATACCAACTTGTTGCACCTTAATAATTCAAGACTAAAATTTTCTTTTAATAAAACATTACTTTAAAGCAAAGTCATCATTCCAAAACATAATCATAGTATTAATTTCCAAAACACATGTTCGTTATCAGAGTAAACATTCCCAGGCTGTCTAATCTATGGTGTGTGCCATGCGATCACCCCGAGCTCTTCCCTCTGCTACCGGAAGCACCTAAAACCAAAACTGAAAACCATAAGCACAAAGCTAAGTGAGTTCCCTACCCTACCACATACCATGCATAACCACATATTGCACATACTGGGCTACGCCCGCTATCCTGGGCCTCGCCCCCTACCTCGGGCCTCGCCCACTACAACGGCCCCGCCGCTCCAGGCCCCGCCTGGCTTCGATCCCCGCTCGGATACAGATCTGTTTCACTTAGGCCTCGCCTGTCACAGGGCCTCGCCCGCTAACATATAATAGCACATAATCATATCACATCACATAAGCTAAACACATACTAACGAATCTTGTCCCAAGGCCTCGCCCTTGTCCTGCTACTGATGAGTCATGGAACCCCGTCCATACTCTTGCTGATAGTGAGGTACGGGCCTAACCCACTCTCACTCCTTCCCTAACTTGGGCTTCGCCCCTGATCTACTGCTAATGAGATGTGGAACACCATCCACACTCTGCTATTGGTGAGTTACGGGACCTCGCCCACACTCACCTCCCTACCAGGCACATACAAGTATCACATAAACAACAAGTATAAACTATAACATAAGCCATTCCTTGGGCACCCGCCCGCTATCATTGGTACTCGTCCTGAATATCATACTAGCATACTGTGCCTAGGGCTAACCCCCGGGTCTTCTAGTCATAACTACATGGGCCGGCATTGTGGCCGTAGACCCATTCACACAAAAGGGAAACTCACTTGCACTGGCTGAACTTGCTGATGATCCCACTAACCGCTGCCCGACAACTCTCTAAACTCCTGCTCCACTCGCTCCCCGAGCTACCAATATCAATGCAACACTGAGTCTAACTGACCCCCGACAGACAACCAAGTTAACTCTGGTCAAAATCAAAATACTGGTCAAAGTCAACCTTCCAGGTCAACCCTACTAGCCGAGTCACCCTACTGACTCGCCGAGTTCATATGTTCAGAGTCCTTCTATTCGCGACTCGACTCGCCGAGTCAGTCCATGACTCGCCGAGTCTACCGATTTCCGAGTCCTGACCTGTCCAACTCACCGAGTTTCCACTCGACTCACTGATTCGAGTCTCAACTCGAAGGGTTTAGGGTTTCGCGACCTGACTCGCCGAGTCCAAGACAACCTTCAACAGACTCGCCGAGTTATTCTTCCAACTTGTCGAGTTCCTGCCCAACTTCATCTGACTCGACGAGCTGTTCATCCCACTCGTCGAGTTCCTCCAAATCTTCATGCTACTCGCCGAGTCCACTCAAAGGACTTGCCGAGTCCATTCAGATCTCCATACATGCAGAGGACTTTTGAGTCATGCATGGACTCCAAACTGTAGATCTACCCTTCCCAAGCCTATTCCTCACGTAAAGTTGCAAACTTTATGTGTAAAGAAGGAGATCTAGGCAAAATACACCATAAACTAGGGTTTAAGGCAAAGAGGCTCCATAAGCAACTCAAGGGCGGACACTTTATGCTTCTCAAGACCATAATATGCTTAGATCCGAAGTAGCAACGTCAGATCTGGCTTCTAACTCAATGGATACCATCATGGCAAAAAGCCCCAAAACTCACACATAGATCTAGGTGCAAAAGAGTCCAAGAACTAGTTTATTACCACCAAATGTTTAGAAATATCTTCCCAATCCCAGATCTATAGCCCTTCTTGCACCTTCAAGATCCTTCTTCCTTCTCCAAGCTTTAATGCACTCTTCAAGGCAACAAATGGCTCAATCAATGGATATGGCCGCTAGGGTTTGGTGTCCTGGGTTAGAGAGGCAGGAAAGGAACCCTAGGGAAGAGAATGAGGCGCTTAAATAGGCTCCAAGTCCCGAATTTAGGGTTTTCCTCGTAAAGACCAGACTCGCCGAGTCTCATTGGCCGACTCGCCGAGTCGGTCACTTACTCCTCGACCCGGATCCCGCTCGGACACGACGAGTTCCTCCTTGGACTCGCCGATTCGTCCCTTAAATTTAGGGTTTTCTTTCTTTCCTTGGCCTTCCAGACTTTGGGTGTTACACTTACAAATTATTTGATATTGTGATATGATAGAACAACATGCTAGTACTAGGCTAGGGATCTTCAGGAATTGCATGATAGAATTGCCTGATTATATGATGCATGATAGCCTAGGGTTTTCCTTATATGAAATTGACATAATTACTGTAGTTTCTTAGTGTATGCATCACGACCGTACATAATTAAGATCTTATAGCCTGAGAATGTTTGGCTTGGCCTTATTTCATATTCTTGTCTGATTAAGTACCTAAGGGAGTGTCAGGTATTCGAAAGTCTATAGGGTCAAGCGTTATATATGGCTAGGATAGACGAGTGTTGTAGGGTAGGTGGAAGTTTCATGGGTGGGTTGTGCGGGGTCAGTAGGCCAGTTATGAGATATTAGCCTTCCTCTAGGAGTGAGGATTGAGCGTTTGCCATGCATATGTATATTGTTAGGGCGTTGTGGTGATACTTGATACAAATATGGGTATGTGTGGAAGGTAGTATGGGCCCATACTACTGAAAGCACAGGACCCATACGCATATCAAGGAAGTCACAACCCCTAGGGTATAGTTAAGAGTTGGTTTCTCTTTGTTTATGCAGATTATCTGATATCTTCTTGGTATATTTTCAGCATGGTGGTTACTAGACGATTTGTGACTGGATCCAGATCAAGATCAGGAGGGAGCGGTCAGGAGGGACCAGCAGTGCCCGAGACTATTGGTCAGATGAGACCGGATGAGATGGACACCAGGATTCGGGAGATCCTGCATGATGAGGTTGTTGCACTATTCTGAGCATAGTTGCCGGAGATGTTTGGGTTTATTAAGACCGCCATGGTGGAATATTTTGATGAACATTATTAAGCCATTGTTGAGACGGCTGTTGTAGTAGCTACAACAGCTACAACAGTGGCAAGGGGAGGAGCCAGTTGGGATTTTCAGTACCGGGACTTCGATAACACAAAGCCCCTGACTTTTGAGGGGATTCAGGATCCGATTATAGCCATGAGGTGGCTGTCTGACGTGGAGGGGTATTTCTTTACATGCTCATGTCTGCGGACCAGAAAGTCAGATGTGCCCTAAACCTGCTATGGCTCGGGGCAAAGGACTGGTAGAGATTGATGACTGGGTCATATACTAATGTTCAGAGAGTTGCGGTTACTTGGGAGAAGTTCAGGGATATGTTCCGCACTCGCTACATTCCACGGGTCGAGCAGGAGCAATTAGCTCAGGAGTTCTTAGAGTTGAGACAGGATGCTGAGACGGTGACGGAGATCAACAGTATCTTCACTGAGAGGGAGATGTTCTGCCCTGAGTTTTCTTCCGATCAGGCTCAAATGACATGTTATCTAAGCATGCTCAAGACTTACATCCGTCAGTTTGTTGTTACCCGGCGTTATGATACACTGTTGGATTTACAAGAGGCCGCTAGCCACGTGAGCTTGATATTGAGTTACAGTTACGAGAGCAGAGGCAGGTCCCGGCAGTCACAGTCGGCGCCAAAGCAGTCTAAGACTGCTGATTCGAGGCAGGAGGACAGTAGGGCTGCACTTGTGGCAAGTGTGGGAAGGGTCACTTAGGAGTTTGCAGATTTGGTAGTGCGTGTCGCAAACGCAGAAAGGAAGGGCACTTTGCGAGGGATTGCCACCAGCCAACCCCAATTCAGGATATGAGGATTTGCTACCACTACCAACAGGTTGGTCTCGTGAAGACCAACTATTTACAGCTTACTGCTAGGCCGGTGCAGGCTCCAGCGTTGGCTACACTGAGGATTACTAACGGGGTTAAGGTATATTAGAGCCTCCGAAGGCTCGGGGACGCGCCTTCCAGCTTACAACCTTGGAGGCTAGGACAGCATTAGATGTGGTTGCTGGTATGTTTCTACCTCTTATCTTATTGTTTATGATTATATTGTGAACTTTCCATTTCTACATAAGACGTTATGAGAGAACCCTTTCTTCTCTAATATATTTATAATATTATTACTCCAAAATGCTACATGCATATTCATAATATAATTTATAAAAGACTGGATACAAACCAACCATTAAGTTTACAAAGTTTTATATATTACATAACTTCCCAGGAAATTTATACATTAAGTACAAAAAGTGTTAATATAAATTATTCTACATCTTCTACCAGTACATGACTATATTGGATGCTTATCACCTGCAATAGTTTAAACATTGAGAGGGATAAGCGGATGAAGCTTAGTGAGTTCAATAACAGTTACAATATAACGTTATGCCATATATATATATATATATATATATATATATATATATATATATATATATATATATATATATATATATATATATATATATGACAGAAATAAAGAGGAGAAAGAACAACAAAGGCATATGTGTATCATATGTCAAGCTTTCCAAATCAACCAATAATTTGATTCAAAGATTTACAATCAATGAGACACAACAATTTCAAATTGATATACATCAATAAAACTTCAGCCCAAGTGGCACAGAAAACACAATTTCGAATTATCATTTTGCTAGAATATACAGGCTTTCAGCCCTACCTAGCAACTTCGAAGATGCAGGGGTGGAGCAATAGTCGGAGCCGATGACGACACCGATTGCAGGGATGAACGGAGATGACACCGGTAGGGGTGCAAACGAACCTAGCCGAGCCCGAGCCTGGTTAGGCTCGGCTCGGGCTCGTTTAAGTTATGCGAGGCTTGAGCTCGAGCTCAGCTCGAATCGAGCTTCTTGTACTGAGCTCAGCTCGAGCTCATAAATAATTATACAAGCTCGATTTAGGCTCGGGCTCGACTCGTTTTTTGTCTGACGTGCCTAAATAAGCTTAAGCTCGGCTCGAGCTCGTTTACTAATACCCTAAATCCCTAATCCCGAAATATGTTTTTATTTTAATATAAAAAAATAATAAATTATTTTATATAAAGGCTCGTTTAGGCTCGGGAGCCTAATCGAGCTTAGTGACATAGGCTCGAGCTCGAGCTCGTTTAATAAACAAGCTTAATATTAAGCTCGAGCTCGGCTCGAGCTCGTTTAAAATCGGTTTCGAGCCGAGTTTTTATCGATCCGATCCCGAGTAGGTCACGAGTAGCTTGGCTCGTTTTCACCCCTAGACACCGGCGACAGAGATGGCAGGGAGGAACGAAGCTTCAACAGATGGTGATGGGGGATTTGGCAGTGTGCATCGATGAAAAAGAAAAAGTTGGAGGCGTGATAGTGAGAAGAAAAGAAAGACAATAATTACGTCAGTTTTAACACCCAAAAATTCAAGCCAATTTAAACTTTTAAAAACATTTCAAATCCATTAACCATTACGAACTTGTTTTCAAAATGTATCATATCAGAGTATCCCAGAAACAAAGTCACAAAAAGTGAGGAGTTGTATGATCACGCCTTTGCTTTGCCACGATCCCCTGAAGTACCTAAAACAGTAAACTGAAACTGTAAGCCCGAAAGCTTAGTGACTTACACCCAAAATATCGGTACACATACAATCCACATAACGATATCAACAATATCCTAACATTACAAACTGAACAGAACAACATGCACTGGGTCCATAGCTCTTCAAGCTGGACTACCCCCTGGGCCCTCAGTACGAGTCTGGAATGCCTACCCGGCCCTCAGCTCATATCTGGGATGCCATCGAGCCCTCAGTACGAGTCTGGAATGCATACCGGGCCCTCAGCTCGTATCTAGGATGCCATCGAGCCCTCAGTATGAGTCTGGAATGCCTACCGGGCCCTTAGCTCGTATCTGGAATGCTCCCGAGTCCTCAGTATGAGTTTGGAATGCCTACAGGGCCCTCAACTCATATCTGGAATGCTCGCGAGTCCTCAGTAGGAGTATGGAATGCCTACCAGGCCCTCAGCTCATATCTAGAATACTCTAGGGTTTGTTGGCTACCGCACGGAGCAGTACAACCTCAACCCATCCCACATAACATGTTGACATGTATCATGACTAATGCACATACAAATAATCATACAGTATCACAGGTAGTCCTACAGATCTACCCGACTAGCATATCAACTGGAATTCATCACTAACTCAACTCAACATATCAATAACTACTAGGATATCGAATCCAATGGGCCGGCCTTGGTGCCTTAGACCCCTTAGTATAGTGAGAATAACTCACCTTGTAACTGCCGAACCGAATCACAAGAGCACAATCCCGAAGCACCGCCTCAAACTCCAATACCTCCAAAATGATTTCCCACTGAAGTATAATCCGGATCTCTTCAAGTCCCCTTGATCCAAGCTTCTTGATCTTCAATTCCTTCACAAATCACACCAAATTACTTCCAAGTCTTCTCACAAATGAAATTAGGGCTTCTGGATCTCAAAAGGGTAGCAAAGAGGTTGAGGGTGGGTTATAATGTGCTTTATATAGGGCACAACCCCTGGGATTAGGGTTTTCTCCCTTTAGCAGCAACTCGTCGAGTAAAAGCCGCCGACTCGACGAGTTGGCCACTTAAACCCGCGACAAATCCCACTCCGACTCGGCGAGTAAGCATGCCTACTCGTCGAGTCCCTTTCCTTAATTTACAATTTAAGCCCATCAACAGCACCTCTGGAATTTGGGGTGTTACAACTCTCCCCCACTTAAATTAGGCTTCGTCCTCGAAGCCTACTGCAGTATACGCTTCAGAACAAACCCCTTGCACGACAGACTCCGATTTCTCAATCAACTCATGCTCTTACAAACCTTACTTTTGTATCTCTCTTAAAATGGCTTATTCGCATGTGGCATCCTTGCCACTATTCCAAGCCAACCATCGGTCTTTCAACTCTAGATCACCACATATCAGTCACATATCACCCGATGATACCATCCCTTCAAATCAGGAACACACCTTCGCGCCCTGTGAACGCTAGATACCACAAACACCCACTGAGCTCTGTTAAGAAACTAATCCCTCTTCCTTCGCCTATGATTGGCGATAACCCTGATAAGTTGCAACATGGAATGAACCCTGTTTTCCCTTATGATTCTATACCTCACGCGTTGACAGGATACTGCATCCTTCAGCTCCCATAACCCATCAATCAACATCTCGTGTAACCACTTGTACCTGGCCCAATCAGCCTCAGGCTGTAATACTGGGCATGCCCATAACGGGTCCAGACTACTCCCAAGTCTGTTAACCTGCTGTCTCACCTTCCTCTGTCCAAAACTCCAATCTGCAACCACTATCCTCCTCCTCTTCCAAGGAGACTAAATAAAAACATGCTTGCGTATCATCCAACATTGCCACAACCTCAATGGGCATCCTACCCGTAAGAGCTTCCATATATCTTGTACAACCCCAGTGCTTACTATCACTAACTGAAGTACTTTCAATCATTCATTTGCACTACTGCTTTCCTTTCAGAGGACCCACACTCCTTCCGGAGTTACATACCTTTCCCTTCCAGGAAATCTACTCAACAAACCTTACCGTACTTATAAGTGCCACTGAGCTAAACTCCACTCTACACTATCTATGTGGAGCAATTGTTATTCCCGAACTCCCATATACTCTGAATTCGATCACATACTAACTAGGCCCACGCACGGCCTCCAGCCAACTCCATCATCATGATCAATACTTGGGGCCAGACCATCTCAATTACCATTGTATGGTGACATATTCACTCATTCTCCTCATATTGATCCACTATCACTTAAAGAGTCTTCAACATGACTGGACCGCCTTTCGAGGCCTTCAGCCTATCTGGACCACTCTTAGAACCTTCAACATGTCTGGACCGTTCCCTGAGATCATAATACCACTATATATGAAACTCGGGTTTAAACTCATAACTTGAAGTTCAAGGACCTACCCTTGTATTTCGCACAAATCTTGTGATTCCTTGCAGCCGATTACGGCTCGCCCGAACCTCAATAATATTTCTATTCCGAAAGCACTCCAACAGAAGAATGAACTACTAGGATCACTAGGCCCACAGCCTATGACTGGAATACCCCTACAAGGCCCTCAACATAGGTCTGGATTGCCTCTGAGCCTACAACATGAGTCTGGTATACCCCACCTGGCCCTCAGCTCATGACTGGAATGCTCCTGATAAACTATCAACCTTGTCCAAAAGAAAACCTAGCCAACGTCCTTTACAACACCAACCTGTGCTACCATGTTGAAATCCCACTATGCATGATCCACCTATAGATCAAGTTGCTTATCCAAGCAAAATCCTGCAACCCTTGGTCGCACTCGACCCCATAATAGAAAGATAGACGAACTTTAGATCCAACTTGCAGACTATAACCCAAACCTGATCACACGTACATCGAATCAACTCTAATGCCATCATAAATACCCGCCGTTACACATGAAGAACCACTACCATGAACATAATTGGGAGTCCTTAACTTCACATTCACTCGCCACAAAGCCCATACTGGATCAAGATTGATCCGATTCTACCAATACAGAACTAGCCCGAGAAGACTTCCACAATTATCCCGAAGGTTACCGCAACACGAGTCTAGTACAAATCAAAATTCTATTTCACCACTAGGGAGAAACATACCCCCAAGGACTTTGGGAACATAAACACACTGCTTAAGGGAATGGGTGGCATGATCCTAGCTTCGCAACTGTCGCCTCTTCAATCTCATTCGGAGAATTCCTGCTCCTTGAGGGTTCACAACTTAATGTCTATCTGACCATTCTGGAAAACATAATATGAGCAGCAACAGAAAAAACCTTCAATGGCTGATGCTCAACCTGAGAATTACCAATTCTCCCCCACTTAGAACACTAACCACCACCCACTGGTGTGAAGCCCAACATAACTTAGCTGACAATCCCTGATGCTTGAATGATCCCACTCTCAAATATTGAAGTCCAAAGATAGATGCTCTACTAATACTTCAGCAAAAAGCTATTTCCCTTGGCACTCTCATATGCCAATTAATAACGATTACTAAAAACCATTGAATCCTGACAATGTCGGATAACCATCCTGTGGAACCTTATCCACAAACCTCCCACATAATCCCCCCCCCCTTTTTTTGAATCCATGATCTCTAATCACCTACAATCCTTTGATAATAAATTTCTCCTAACACCTCCAATGGCCTAACCACTCATTAAACTTCGTGACACATAAATGAGACAGAACAGGCAACTAACCCGAAATTATAGCTTGTCCACATTCAACAATATTCCAATACAAAATAAAAACCAATCATGGACGATTTGACCACAATATTATTACAAAATAGGGGCTTTCCAACTACATACCAGCGACTTCTTGCGGCTCGACCTTGAAATCCTGAAGAACGATGACTGCTGGAATCTGAATTCCTTCCATCCTCAATGCAGGACAGCTAGACCTGAAATGACCTGGCTGGTGATAGTGAAAGCATATCTGATCCTTATTGCAATCCCGCTGCACATGCCCTCTCTCCCCGCACTTGTAGCACCTGAATTTGTGACAAGCAATTCTGTGGGTTCCCCCACACTTGCCACACACCTCCTGACCCTCCTGACTTCCAGTACTTAGGTTAGCTGTCTCCAACTCTTTATCCTATGCTGAAAAGTCCCTCCTCCTATTTCCTAGTTGTGACCCCACCACCGGCACTCCCCCAGAAGTCATCCCGGTAACAACATCTCTCACAGATTGCAACGCTGCAACATGCTCCTCGAACTTGGTGATCACCCTGGCGGTGACCCGGTCCACGACACCGAAAAATTCTTCTCGCAAAATCTGAGAAACCTCCACGGAAACCATCTCCCGTAACTGATCGACGGACAATACCGGCCTAACCTGGCAACTCGCTTCCGATCCTGATCCGGATCCCGCCTCAAATCGATTCGCCATCACCATACTGAACATATACCAGGAAGATATCAGATAATCCACATACACAACGGGGAACCTACTCCCAACCAAACCCTAGGGGTTGTGACTTCCTTGATACGCGTATGGGTCCTATGCTTTCAGTAGTACGGGCCCATACTACCTTCCACACCTACCCATATTTGTCTTAAGTATCACCACAACAACCTAACAATATTCATAAACATAGCGAGCGATCCGTCCTCACTCCTAGAGGAACGCTAAATATCTCATAACTGGCCTCCCGGCCCCTCACTACCCACCCATCCAGCAACTGCCACATGACCCTCCATTGGTGTCAGTTAACTATTGCATGAATACAATCACATACCGCATGGCTTAAACAATCTTAGACTAACAGATTTAATCCCAAAACGGTTGGACTCAGACAAGAGCTGCACAGCAAGACCAAATCCCTTACCCTAAGACCATTTAACCAATGTAGCATGTGATTTGGTGTATTCACCCAATAGTTAGTTCACACGCGAAAGAGTCATACAACAATCAATGAGGTACTCTACATAAGATAAGGCATCAAAGATCAGGCAATTCTATCATATGGTTCCTAAGGATCCCTATCTTAGTACTGGCATGTTGTCCTAACATATCACAATATCAAATAACGGTATGGTAATTTGGGGTCTACTTACTGGCTCCGACTGATCATACACTCTGCATCTTCCTTTACTTATTTTGAAAACCTTTTAAAATCATTTTAAAATCTTTTCCTTGATTTGAGACTGGATTAACACGAGTGTTCCTCCAATTCACTCAAACAAAGGCTCTGATACCAACTTGTAACACCCAAAAATTCAAGCCAATTTAAACTTTTAAAAACATTTCAAATCCATTAACCATTGCGAACTTGTTTTCAAAATGTATCATATCAGAGTATCCCAGAAACAAAGTCATAAAAAGTGAGGAGTTGTACGAGCACGCCTTTGCCTTGCCACGATCCCCTGAAGTACCTGAAACAATAAACTAAAACTGTAAGCCAGAAAGCTTAGTGAGTTACCCCCAAAATACCGGTACACATACAGTCCACATAACGATATCAACAATATCCTAACATTACAAACTGAACAAAACAACATGCACTGGGTCCACAGCTCTTCAAGCTGGACTACCCCCTAGGCCCTCACTACGAGTCTTGAATGCCTACCGGGCCCTCAGCTCGTATTTGGAATGTCATTGAGCCCTCAGTACGAGTCTGGAATGCCTACCGGTCCCTCAGCTCGTATTTGGAATGCCATCGAGCCCTCGGTACGAGTCTGGAATGCTACCGGGCCCTCAGCTCGTATCTGGAATGCTCTCGAGTCCTCAGTATGAGTCTGGAATGCCTATCGGGCACTCAGCTCATATCTGGAATGCTCCCGAGTCCTCAGTAGGAGTCTGGAATGCCTATCGGGCCCTCAGTTCATATCTGGAATACTCTAGGGTTTTTTAGCTACCGCACGGAGCAGTACAACCTCAACCCATCCTACATAACATGTCAACATGTATCATGACTAATGCACATACATATAATCATATAGTATCACACGCAGTCCTACAGATCTACCCGACTAGCATATCAACTGCATTCATCACTAACTAAACTCAACATATTAATAACTACTAGTATATCGAATCCAATGGGCCGACCTTCATGCCTTAGACCCCTTAGTATAGTAAGAATAACTCACCTTGCAACTGCCGAACCAAATCACAAGAGCACAATCCCGAAGTACTGCCTCAAAATCCAATACCTCCAAAATGATCTCCCGCTGAAGTATAATTCGGATCTCTTCAAGTCTCCTTGATCCAAGCTTCTTGATCTTCAAGATTCCTTCACAAATCACACCAAATTACTTCCAAGTCTTCTCACGAACGAAATTAGGGCTTCTGGATCTCAAAAGGGTAGCAAAGAGGCTGAGGGTGGGTTATAATGTGCTTTATATAGGGCACAACCCCCGAGATTAGGGTTTTCTCCCTTCAGCACCAACTCGTCGAGTACAAGCTGCTGACTCGGCGAGTTGGCCACTTAAACCCGCGAGAAATCCCACTCCGACTCGGCGAGTAAGCATGCCTACTCGTCGAGTCCCTTTCCTTAATTTACAATTTAAGCCCTTCAACAGCACCTCTGGAATTCGGGGTGTTACATCAGTTTTGTCATTTTTTTTCAAACGTGGATACAAGTCTGAAAAATTAAGACTTTCTATCCAACTCATATATATTTTTTAAGAGGTTACCAAACGAGCTACATCTGAATTTTTAAGAGGTTACCACTTAAGTTTTTAATTAAGAGGTAAACAAAATGGGGCCTTACAGATACTATAAGAACCTATATTTTTGAGATATTTATATTGTAGAATCATACTTTTGATGTAAAGGGCATTTTGGTCCTTTAGATGATATTTAAAATTGTAGGATGATATTATGTATACTAAATAGGTTTATGATATGTTTTGAAGTTGTTAAATGTGTTATGTTGGTTGAAGAAAGGAATAGATTTGACATAAATGAGATCGGGATTGAATGGCATTAAAAATGGAATGGAAAGGTTGTTTCCAGCCTCACCACGGCACGATGAGTGAGGCGGTAATTTTGGTGTTTCTTCGTCACAAGTCATGGGCAACGTACTTTGCTCCGCGGCATGGTGTATGGGCGCCATGGCACAGTAGGCAAAGTAGGTTGCTACAGTGTGGCAAAAAGGGAGACCGTAGGTTCCACATAAAAAAAATGTTGAAATTGATCTTTATAGCTCATTTAGGTAAATTTGTAAAGTACCCCAAAAAAATTCATCACAACATACAAACAAATTTCTAGCTTCAGCATCAACCTCGATTGAAATTAGTGTATATAGGAAAATTAGGTTTTTTGGGTCTGTGATTTATATGTTTTGATACGTGAAATAGAATACATTTTTAGGCAACCACAGAATCGATCACTTTTGTGGGTGTTAAGAAGTCCATGACATGTTCATATTATGTCAAATATACAACGTGAACAAATTGTCATTGTTGATGATGGTACAGTGAAGGTTAACAATAAGCACATTTCTTAGAATAAGATTTCTATTTTGACTAAGAGCATCCATGATGCATGGTTTAATGGAAAAGTTAAAAAACTGGAAATGTCTAGTTTGCATTCTATTAAACTCAGCAATTCTTGGATGTCGCTTTTGAACTTCAACGATCATTGAATTTTCTTAAATATGATTCATTAAACTTTATAGAGTTGAAAAAATAATAAAGTTGAATGTAAAGTAAAATTCATGACGTGGTAATTGATTAAATTGTATAGTGTTCAATGCTAGAATGCTGAAACTAAAGTGCATAAACACATGACCTTTCATAATGTTTACTCTTGTTAAATTTAATGATATAAGGACCAAAAATGTTATAAAACAATGAAATAATGACAAAACTCGCAAAGAAAAAAAATAATAAACCTTAATAAATAATAATAGCTAAACACATCATATTTGTAATTTGCTGTATTATTTCTCGTTTTAATTTTTTGTGGCTCAAATCAACGCACAAGAAATTCGAGACCCACATGGCAAAAGAAGAACCCATTTCAATTTCACCCTCAAAATCAGAAACCAAATCCAGTACACCAATAAAACGATGCTGACGTGTACTCATCCTAATCCAACAGCCTTTGTAAATTCCAAATAGTCAGCATTCGCCGGCCAACAGGCCTTGAAGCCACAGAACGAGCTCGTCAGGAAGACCGGCAGCTTCAATGGCGGCCGCTTCACCATGCGCCGCACAGTCAAAAGTGCACCACAAAGCATTTGGTAAAATTCACAAATCGATGGCGTTCTTATTTCCAAATTCATATCGCTACCAGATCGTCCTAAGTACTTGGGCCCATTTTCCGAGCAAACGCCATCATACTTGACCGGTGAATTCCCCAGTGATTATGGGTGGGATACCGCCGGACTCTCAGCACATTTGCCAAGAACCGTGAGCTCGAAGTGATCCACTCTCGGTGGGCCATGCTCGGTGCACTCGGGTGCGTCTTCCCCGAGCTTCTCTCCAAAAACGGTGTCACATTCGGTGGCGGGTTCCCAGATTTTCTCAGAAGGTGGCCTTGACTACCTTGGAAACCCTAATTTGATCCATGCACAGAGCATTCTTGCTATCTGGGCATCTCAAGTTGTCCTCATGGGGCTCATTGAAGGATACCGGGTTGGTGGGGGCCCGCTTGGCGAAGGTCTTGACTCTTGATAAGATTTATCCGGGTGTGTCTTTTGAGCCGCTTGGATTGGCTGATGACCCGGAAACTTTTGCTGAATTGAAGGTTAAAGAGCTTAAAAATGGAAGATTGGCGATGTTTTCTATGTTTGGATTCTTTGTTCAGGCTATTGTTACAGGGAAGGGTCCGATTGAGAATTTGTTTGACCATCTTGCTGACCCGGTTGCTAACAATGCTTGGGCTTATGCTACCAACTTTGTGCCCGGAAAATGAGTGTAATTGAATGAATCCTTTGTAAATTCGATATAAGATGAAGCTGTTTTGTCGAGAAACTCTTGCATTTCATATGATATTCCGTATGAATTCATTATTTGGCAAAGATGCTAAAAAAATTCTATATTTTGTAATAACAAACTATCGTGGAGTAACTCGCTAAAAAAATTCTATAATTCTATAATGTGAATCACATTTCAAGTTCTAACCAAAAATTAATCATTTTTTAAAAATAGCCATCAAAATTATAGGTGGCCACGATGTGATTTCATGCCTCTCATCTTTGATTTCAGAAAATGAGTTATGATTTTCATACATAGTGGCATAGTATTTGAACCCTAAAATTAGAAATGTATCCTAATTTTCAAACTTTGAGGTTGAATAAATTTTCTCTACTCTCTGTAATGGCTCAAGAAGGTTTTCCCTCCAATAACTATGTAAATTATCTTTTTTTATTAGATTTCGATTATTTCATTGCTCCAGTGTTTCATTCAAAAAAAAAATAATAATAATAATAAAATAAAATAAAATAAAAAAAAGGAGGATTTATAAAAAATCATTGCTACTGAGTTTAGTTAATGGAAAAAAAATAAGATTTATATTAATCTTCTTTATAAATTGTCCTTATAGATTGTCCATCCCAATAGGAGGAATTTCAGAAAAAGAAAAGGACTATCATATTTTTTGGTTTCTTTTCTCTCATTCTTTTTCTTTCCTATAATGAACTCGAGAGTGGAGTAGGAAAAACCTTTTATTAGTTTTGCGTAAAAAATAACACATTTAGGAAAATTTAGTGAGGAAATCGCAAGTGAGGAGTGTCACATGCGATTCCGTGCTTTAGTTACTTGTATTTCGTGCATTATGTCTTCTTGTACACTTGTGATCTCTCTATCACCATTTGCTTTAAACGGTATAAGTCATTAATGATACCTCATGTAATAGTGACGTGTACAATCATAAATGGCATGTCATATTCAATAAATTGTTACAATATTTTTAAAGCATGATATATATTATTAGATTTTTTAGCATTTGAACAAAAATGTTAGTACAACTGTAAACATTAAAGATTCGGGAAATAAATTTTTCTTTAACTAGGTTAGAAGGTGCATATCATGATTTATTTCAGGCGAATGTAGTTGGACACTTTTTGGGCATGCCCATAGTGACAAGAGACGAGTTGCTTCCTCATGGAATGTTCCTCCATCATACGCACCCTAATGAAACAATAGAATTAGACACAATAAAAAAAAGATTAAATTTTCAAGTAGATACAAACAAGATGTCATATGGAGTAGAGGAAATTTGTTTGATTACGAGGTTTTATTTCAGTCGGTATCCATAAACATCAAAAGATATTACATAAGTCTTTAATATTACAAAAGCTTCATCGAAGTTTCGGCAACACGTGTTCCTATAACACCAAGTTCCACGTAATTAACATCTTTGAGTTTTGGTAATTCAAGTCTTAAATAATGAATTTTGAGGTGACCACGACGTGGAAAGGGATGCACCACGACATGGTCAAGGCCAAATGAAACGTGCATTCATTTAGGTCTCCACGGCGTGGCAAGGGACTATGAGAATTTTGAATGTTGACTTTTATTTTGACTATTGACTTTTGACCAAGTTGAGGGTCAATTTGAGGGTTTTAAGGCCATAGATTGAGGATTTGCTTCTATTCGATGTATAGGTGGCTCATAGTGTCAGTTCTTGCCTTCGTGTGAGCGGTGTTGATATTTGTTAGCTTACGACTAAGTTTTCTCATTATATTTTGTATTTAAGTATGTATCCTTTTGTGTAAGATGTTAGTATGCTATAGTGATCTGTTATATTGGTAGATCTATATGATTACATGTGTTTGTTCGTTATTGTTTATTTGTTTGCATATGTCGACATATTGTGGTTGGGTTGAGGTGGTCCTGCTTTGTGATGTAGGCCAAGAGACCCGGGCGGTCCAAGTGTACGGTAGGCCTCGTGAGGCGAGCCATAAAGATAAGCCACGGACTAAGATTGATTCAAATTAAGGCACCGATGTAAGGCCACAAACTAAGATTTATATAGGATTTCAATTCTTCTCATTACTAAAGATAAGCATCATTCAACATTAAATGTTGATTTTATCCCATAAATAAGGGATAGCGGTTTCAAAGGTAAGTATAGGAAATATATTCGAAAAATAATATTTTTCATAACAATTTTCTTAACAATATTAATTTTTGGACCGGGGGGGGGGGGGGGGGGGGAGATCCCACAAGGGGGCATCGAATTCGCTTTATTCAAGTGCACACTTCACGACACTTAACTTGTCTAAAATCAATAAATAAATTTCATTAATAATTTGTAAATTTTATAGTACTACAATGAAATGAACTTTGACACTAAAATCACCAATATAATATTAGATAATATATCTTTATTTTGATCATTTGAGGCAATGGCATGGTCAATTCTACAAGAAAAAAGGCCTTTTACGACGCGCAAAATACGACGCTCATTGATCTATGTTACGCAAAGGAGAGTGACATTAGAAAAATGTCATCTCTTCAAAAAATTTAAGGATAGAAGACACGCATTATTGCGCGCCCTTAAATTAGTGTCTAAAAAAAACACGGAGGGCACCTATAATAAAATGCGCGTCGTCTACGGATGTCGCTTTATATTTTTTAATGGAACGCGCGTTCCATCCTTTAATAGTGGGGGAAAGGGGGAAATGAAATTCTGAAAAAATTAAAAACCCCGCCATGCTCTCCTCTACCTTCTTTCAATCATTCTTCTCTCTCTCTCTCTCTCCCTCACCATTGTCGGTCCTCACACGTTAGACGACCGCACCGCCACCATTAGACCCACTTACCACTTCAAATCGTCATTGTTGCTCCTCTCTTAAACCACTGCAACCACCCTTCTCTCTCTCTTTCTAAAATGCTCATTTATGACCACCATCACACCAGCCACTACACCATCACCATTAGCAATGCACACCGCACCACCACTACCGTTCCTCTTTCTCCATACGAAAAAACCCTAATTTGTATGTGCTTACAGGTTTTAAAAATTAAAATGAGAGTGCATTGAAATAGGTGACCTAAAAGATGAATGCACATGAAAATCCATCGTTGGAGGTAGGTTTTTCTCACTAATCTTTACTCTTCCTCAATGTTCTTTGAAATTTTACATTATATATTTCTCATCTGTACATGTACCAGAAGTTGTTTTCTATTTTCCATTTAATTTCACCCAACTCGTTTCTTAAATGAGTTTTTTCCTAATCTTGTGGTCAATTTGTTTTCTATTTGGAATCACACCTGTTCATGTAGTTTTACAGAAGATGAAAACGACAACACCTGTAAATTGTAATTATACCCACAACGTCCCTGTTATCGTATTCTCATTTGGCCTAATTGGAAACCTATTCCATGAAATCAGCGAAATTGTGATCCCACTTTTCATCACAGCGAAATTGTTATCGTATTCTCATTTGATCTAATTGGAAACAATCTTTTCCTGATATTCTGAAAAGGGCAATGTGTCTTGAGAAACCAATAATTGCCCGTGACTTACCAATAATCAAGAAATATGTAAGTCAACCTATCTCTATTACAAATTATCCTTTGACTTTTTTCAGTCAAACTTCTATTTGGGTGAAATTTATATGATCTTGTATTCTTTTTTTGTTTAAACCACTAATTGTATTTCTTAAACCTAATTACTGTTTTTTCCACAAAAACTTCACTAAGTTCTGATTCATATCGTTTTCGAAATCGAAAATAGTTTGTTTGACTTTGTAAGTCAATGTATGACAAATTAATGTCAAACTTCTATAGACTCGTATCATTATTTTTGAAGTAGAAAAAAGTTTGTTTGACTTCAAATGTCAAAGTATACAAACTAATAATTTCATAACACAATTCAGGTTAATCACGGGGTAAATGGGCTTCTTTTTCCAAAGGAAAACATAAAGGCGTTAACACAAATAACATTACAAGTGGTTTCCAAAGGAAAACTATCATCTCTAGCTACCAATATTGCATCAACCAGAGAAGACACTGCCAAAAACATGATGGCTTTGGATTCCATTGAAGGGTATGCTTCATTGATAGAAAACATCCTTCACCTTCCCTCGGAAGTTGCATCTCCAAGGGAAATATCGGAAATTCCCTCTGATATCAAAACAAAGTGGCAATGGCATCTTTTTGAAGCTATTGATGATCGTGAATACGTAAATAGAACTTTGAGGATTCATCATTTGTTAGACAAAGTCGAAGGTCAACGGAACCGTGCTCCAAGGGCAATTTCGGAAATTCCAACAAATGATTCCTTTATATACGATTTATGGGAAGAAGAAAAAAGAGACCAGATAATGAAAACTAGAAGGGCAAGAGAAGACGATGAGGTAACGGGATGAAAATTGAAAAAAATCTCTTTTTCCTTATTTTGATTGATGTGAATTTACTTATTTGGCCTTTGTTATGTAGGTGAGAGATAAAACTGAGCAACCAAGGGGGACATGGGAGGAAGTGTACAAAAATGCGAAAAAAGCTGATAGAAATAAGAATGATTTTCATGAGAGGGATGATGGGGAGCTTGAAAGAACAGGTCAACCGTTCCAGCAAAAACCCCTGAACCTTCATTTTTCGAGAAATTCCCTTGATGCCCCTGACTCGAAAACTGTTTTTCCCCCCCTGTAGCTTCTTTTGAAAACAAATTTCCATTATTTCCTTTGGTTTTCTTCACCACATCAACAAACCCATCATTTTGTTCCTTAACTTCTTTAGTGCTGGCAAGAAGCACTTGCATAAGATCCACAGTAGCTCCTTCTTTTCCTTTCTCTGTTTTACTTCTCTCCTCTTCTTCTTTCATCTGAATAGCAGTAACATCAATCGAGATTAGTGGAAATTGGTTTTTATTTTTTATAGTTGATACTTGAGAAAACCTTATATGTTTTTTTTTATTTTGTGAAAATTAATTCCAGATGATGGTTTATAAAGAAGATATAGTCAACTACACTTCTGGCCCTGAGTACAGCTAGTTTTTTTTTTTAGTTTGGTCCCAAAATGTCCTCTTTCACTTGCTAAAGATTTAGGCTTCCAGCTACTCTCTGATGATATTGATATCAGACATTCAAGGAATGGTAAGGCGTAGATGGCATTTGTATTTTCATTTGGTATAACTTTCTGTTTAGCTCCTTTTACCTGTTTACTTTTTTTTTCTGTCCACTCATTGGTTTTTATTCTTCTTTTACCCAGTTCCAATGATCTACATGATGGATTGCACAGAAAATGACTATAGTTCACTACTCAATTCATCAACTAAGGTACTTGATATCCCTTGATTTTGGCTAGTGTATGTATTTGTAAATTCAATTAAAAGTTTTGATATGTGTATATCATGTTCCATGTTAGAGGCATGGGATATCATGTTTACATCTATGAAATGTTGACTACATGTTCATCTCAATGGTTTACTTAGATTTCATGTCTTGTATCTGTATCAGTTCTTAGTAGAACTTTTTTTTAACAATGGAGAAGGATGGATAAGCCAAAAAGGAATCACGGGTGGCTATGATTCTGTTTTCCATCAGATCTATAGTCATATTTTAAAAATCATACCTTGAGCTATAGAACTCAAACGGACCCCAAACCAGTTCCCAAAGTTCACAAATTGAGTTGGCTAACTTTCTTAAGCAGCCCAACTTCACTGGTAAGGACTTTATCTATGTGCAAGAATGGAATCTTTGCTGTTAGGTCTGATCCGGGTCTGTTCTGATATGTCATTTTGTTTTCATCATTTATAAGGCTTGGAAAAGGATCCAGAGTGATTCCAAGTTTCTATATGTTCCTGATATTATGAATTTAAGATCTGGAGCAGATGGGGTGTTATTTCCAATTATAAATTGGTTAGAATTGATCCAGACTCCAGATCAGTGGGCAGTCACCAGCTTTTACTAGTGTTGTGATTGTCCACAATGTGAATTTTATATCTGGAGCTTGGGAAATGCTTTTCATTCAATTCCAACTCTGAGACTTTCATTTGTATGTCCTTTACTTCTCTAAATTTTGGTATGGACGAATTCTACTCACAAGTTGGGTAGAATTGGCCAACCTCACTTGACTGTCTTGTTGGAGATAGAAGTGATACACCTTTTTGTAAAATTCATACTTAATTCATCCTTTGGAGTTAGAAGGAGTTCTTTATAGTTCTGGAATCCTGAACAATCATAGTTTTCTATAAAATTTAGTTAAAGCTATGTTTCTGTTTTAGATTTTGGAGTAAATCCGTTTTGAACAACAGGTCTGTTTTAGAGACCTTGCTGTGATTACTCTTTTCTCAACTCATAGCTTCATTACTTCTCCTTTCTAACCTTTAGTCCTTCTAAGATGGGTTTTAAAAGTTTAAAATTTTTGCAAGTGTGCTATTGAAAATGAAGAGCTTGTTCAGGTATCTCAATTTCCAGACATACCCTTTTGGGTTTTTCACTTTCCTGAAATACCCTTTTTGATCTTTTACAATTTCCAAAAATACCCTTCTTGGTGCCTAGGAGTTACAGTGTTACCAGTTGTAGTTGTAATATATATATATATATATATATATATATATATATATATATATATATATATATATATATATATATATATAGGTTGCAGGACAATGGTGAACAGTCAAGATTCGTATGCACAACCAGTTGCAGTTGCAGCCACACATGGTGTGGTGGATGTGTACCATTCATACGGTGGGGCTGCAAGCGGACAAACCCTTCCTGTTCAGGTTACTTATGCTGAAAACTATGGTACCCAGCAAGATCCCTACTCTTCTGCACACACATCATATTACACATATCATAATCAAAAAGTTTATAACATCAATTCCGATAATATACTATATTCACTATTGTTATTGTGGCCTTTCAGGTTTTGTTTAAGAATCTGAATGTTGATTTGAAGGAAGTAAGCCCATCATCCCTTCTTATGGACAAAGTGAGAGAAGTTGAAGGAAGCCCTGATTTTTCCAACAAGATGTCGGGTCAACTCAACAACCACCAATGGTTGGAGAAGTTAAAAAAACAAAGTATTATCTTATTGATTAGCGATTACTGGTGTTGAGCTTTAAGCAATTTCAGGCCCTCTATTTATTAATCTTTTATAAGCTAGATTGTTGTTTTCTTTCCTTTTTATAAGTTGAATTGTGGCTAGAAATTATAGTCATCTATTCAAAGAAGGTGTTGGAACGTGAGTTCAAAATGATGACCCTTTTACATATAAATTTGATTAACAAATTGTACAATGAAATGCAAAGAATAATTATGGGAAGGAGGTTAAGTATTAATCTCATGAATGCTGCAAACGTATTTGTTTCTCTCAATTCACCTTTTGAAGGACCTGGCACGTGTCTATATTACAGAACCTGTAAGTTTTTTTTTCCTTTCTTTTATGGGTAAACTACAGGAAATAACCTCCTACTTTATTACTCTGTATAGGATGTATATGTAACAATTCTTTACACATGATATCAAACAGGAAAATGAGGTAGCTAACTAAACTAACTACTTCAATTTTCATATACTTCAATAAAAAATTAAAATATATTATGTTTGTTAATGATTTTGTATTGCAGGTACCTTTTCAACACTTTGCTGAGAAAATTGGTGGCTATCTTTTGAATAGGAGGAGTTAGTAGGTATTTAGACATGCATACCAAAGATAACATTTTGTACAGAGAGTTCTTGGCACATAGGAAGCTAGATAATGCAATTGTATATAAATGAGTTCATTTTTTTTATAACATTTACTCACTACTGGAATACTTATTTGTATTTGACATATTAGTGAAATGAATTATCTTTGTTATTTATGGTATTTTATTTTGTATTATGAGATTTTTAATGTATTATTTAATTTGAAAATTAGAAAAATCTATAAATAATATTTTTTTTAAACATTTAAAATTATGATACGCAAAAATGTGTGTCATCTTCATTTATGACATGGCCTTTCTTGACAGTGGCTTTCTTGATACGCATTGCGTGTCATTAACACGCGCGTCGTAAGGTTACGACACGTGAATGCGTATCGTCTTCCTTTATGACAGGGCCTTCCTTGATACGCATTGCGTGTCGTAAACGCGCGTCGTAAATGCGCGTCGTAAATGAGCGTCGTAAATGCGCGTCGTCTTTCTTTATGACAGGGCCTTCCTTGACGCGCATTTGCGCGTCGTCTGAGCCTTTTACGACGTGCAATGAGCGTCGTAAAAGGCCTTTTTTCTTGTAGAGCAATCTTATCATTTGTTTTCTCATTTTCCCTTTGCTTTATGCTTCTTAAGTTCTTATACGAATCTTTAATTAAAAAATTTTAATGTTTAAAGATTTTTTTATAAAGAACCATTGGATGACCCTATGAAACGACAACCAAAATAAGTTAGAAACAAAAAGATCTTTTAAACCTTCTATCTAAAACCTCAGGGAGAAGAATTAAAACAATTTTGGTTCAAATTTAACATGTTATTTTAGAATCCATAATGATCTAAACAAAGTTTTTCATAGGCGTCAAAAAAATCATGTGAAATTATGGTATATTAACTAAATCTGATTCCTAATAAATTAAGTAAAAAGTGTTGCATTATTATAAGAAAAAAAAAAAGATTGGAACCTCTCATTGGGCGTAATAATCTTATTTAAGTCACAGAGACAATCAAAATACCTAAAGTGATTGAAACATCCTCTTAACATATTCTGTAATTACGTTTTGCCAATGGCGGATCCAGAAAAAAAATATTCAGGGGTTGCATAAATTTTTTAGGAGTTACACTACTAGAAAAAACTCATTTCTATTTCAGCATAATATTGACCAAGGGCAGTTTGGAGATTTAACAGTTCGATATTTTTTGCATCCACTTCTTTATTTAAATCATTAGTGATTTCGTTGGACTTCAAAAGTTTGATGTTATTAATCAGCTTAAGATCTTCTGACTGCTAAAATTTTATGTAGAGAATGCAAGAAACATAATCAAATGACTGAAATTGAAGAAATACACCTTCGCCGATTACTTGTGCTTCTTTCTATGTCTCTCATTCGTATCACCATGAAAGGAAACGAAGCATATTTTAACTAGGTAGTTGTCCATTTACTGAATATTGGCCACAAAAAGAGATTAAGGACTTCCATGAAAACTTGTAATAATATTAAACTAAATAAAAGTGTCAATTCATTGATCAATTAATATACATGATTAGAGAAGTTAAACAATATACACGTGAAATTTTCATCAACAACTCTTAAATTCAATAACTTTTACCAAAAAAAACTGTATGTAGGGGTATTTTGGTCAAAAACTATAAAATCATTAATTAAAATTGTTAAAATAATTATTATTTTTAATAAAAAAAATACAATATGCATAGCCATTTTAGACAAAATATGTTAATATCACTATTTTTTTACCAAAAAAAAATATGTGGTGTCAGGCTGCAAAAAAACTCTAATTAATAAAATAACTTATGTTCCCCTGATCGAACACTTCCAAAATCACCTTCTAAAATTTACAGTTTTGCTGCCCGGATCCTTTCGTGGGTACGCACGCTTGATTTTATTATAACCAAATCAATCATTAAGACACGTCTTTCGAAAAAGCTGAAAGCGGATCACCGATACCTGCTCAAAAGTACAAATAAAAAAAATTATAGTCTCAAAGACATAACTTTATGATTGTTGACAGTTAGTAGAACTAAGCTTCATGAAATCCTGCTGAAAATAGAACTAAATCAGATTTAAAATTTCTTGCAAGACGGATCAATATATGGTTACACGTTGCAATATAATCTGCATATGAACATCTAGAGGTGGTGTATTAGTTTAAAAAAACTTAGATAAAGTGTTGTATAATAATCCATTGACGGATTGGCAATCCAATTGTTTGGGTAAAAAAAGACAGAAATAGCAACATGTTGAAATTTTGGCCACAATTAAAAAAAAAACTTAATTTTCTACCAAGAACCATAATTTAATTAAAAAAATTATATTTTTAACTGGAATTTTGGAATATTTATTAGTACCTTATATATGATTTTCACCTTCATTTATTTGACTTTTTTGTTAACCATTCGTTGAACTACTTGTATGTAGCAGGTTGTCCGAACCAAACATTCTTCAACTCTGTTACGCGTACTTTCAGATCCTTGGACAAATCCTGTCACACCCCAAAACCGATAACGGCGGAAATGTTCTAGGGCGAAGGACGTCATGTAAAGTATTACAACACAGTATAATAGTAAACAAGCAAACAACATCATCCATTGCATTAAATGTATAATTTTAATACAAGCGTGTTCTGTACAGTTATAGACACCAAAAATGTAAATCAAAATAATAAGATGAGTTTTGAATGCGCTCCATCTTCTCAAAAGCTAGCCTCGGTACCTATCTACTAATGACCTGAGAATAGAAGTTATTTTGAAAGAGTTTATCAGCATTAAAGCTGGTGAGTTCATAAGTATTTTAGTGTCGGTGTTTGTATCAAAACGTTTGGACGTGGTTTGAAGTACGAGTTTGTAAACATTTGTGATAAAAGTATGTGAATGTTTGTAAGTGTTTGTAAAAGTTTGAATCTCTTAGAAAGTCCTATATTTCCTTTTAAAAGTAGCCTTCTACCAAGGCGAAATGGTTTTGTATGCTCGTTTCTTGTTAAAGTGTGTATTTTTCCCAAGTATAACTATCATTATCAAAATATAGTTTGTACATTAATGTTTTAGTGAAATGATCACTAAATGTATGTAAAGGGTAAATTAATGTAGTACTGTAGTGTTGTATTATAGGAACTACTGCTCGATCTTCTAACTGTTTCTCCCGCTTCCTTTCGCTTCCGAGCTTCATCTTAGGACTGAAAAACATAATTTAACACTTTTAAGTACCTTTTGTCCATAATATGCGATAATTATACTAATAAATGAATAAAAATGTATACTTAATATGAACTAATTATGCACATATCAAAATACCCCACACTTGTCTTTTGCTTGCCCCCAAGCAAAACTGAATTTTAAACATATTAGAATCTTATATAACAACTCCAATCTAACCCAACCATTATGACAAGACCGCAACGCATGCATTTATGTCTAAAATTTTTCCTATAAACCTCCCATACTCCAAATACTCACAATCCTCATAAACACTTGCCCACTCACCCCGAACTATGCTCATTTTATGCAACCCTCCGAATCCATCCGCAGAAAACCTCTTTACCCTCAAGGTATTTTTAATTGAGCAACCCGAGCATACATAATCTAGAATTACACTTTTGATACCACTATGGAGCTCTTTTGAATTCATCTCTTCTTCAATATTTGCTTTGATCTCTTTGAATTCACCACCTTTATTGTTTGATTTTCGGGTATCTTCAATTTTTTTGGATTTCTTGGAATTTTGATCTTTTGATCTTCACTTTAATTGCTCCAAAATTCATACAATTTCTTTTGTAATTCTTTTTTTTATTTTTACATGTATTCCTCACTTTTTTTTCACTCAAATCCCTACATGCTTAAGCAGAGGCGCTCAATCTCAACCTTTATTGGCTAACGATAACAATTTTCCTGGATACATTTCAAGTTTAGGCTGCTAAACATATTGCATCCCTCGGGCTGAGCAAGATTGTGTTTTTGTCTCATGATTTCACTAGAATAAAGAAGCCACAAATGCACTAGAACGTATATAGGCTCAACTAAACATTTGGGTTATCATGCAATTATCAACACAACTCTAACATGGAGTCCTAATTACTTTTACCAAAATTTCCTAATTTAGATCCTAAGTAAATTTTTTGGTATGCAAAATTTTAAAATTAACCTAAATTAAGACTCTAAATTTTCTAATATGTAACCAACCCCCTACCCCACACTTATTCGATGCAATGCCCTCATTGCATATTATAAAAACATAAAAAAGAAACTAAAGACGGAATTGGAACAAACTCCCCTGGGATAGCAGTGGATAGGTTGATCAATTTCATTCTAGCTCCAACTTCAATTGACTTTAGACATAGTACCCATGCCTTGGGTGTCTCGTCTCGTGTGGGTCACTCCAAATACGTGGATAACAGTGTAAAATCTTCAGGAATAAATATGGAAAGAATATATAGTCAAGTAGTACTCTAATTAGCATCAAATCAGCAGCCCCTTCGACATGAAACCAAACGACTCGTCGAGTATATAACAGACTCGTCGAGTTACTTCGGGAAATCTTCGCATTTGTGAGAATTAAGGGCGACTCATCGAGTCAGTTTAGTGCACTCGACGAGTTGGTCACTGAATGAAAACAATAGAATTCTGCATATGATCCAGCTTCCAATAAACTCTCTATACTTTCTATTCACTCCTAGACTCCCTTGCCAACATCTCTAAGAACCGGACTCAATACTTTAACTCTAACGTTCCTTTTCCTTGACTCTCTTTCTCACTTGAATTCTATAACTCTAAACCCATTTGAAGCTAGCATTCCTAATTCAATTCTGAAAAAATTGTCAAAACATCAAACATTAATTAGACATCAAAAACAAGTTTTAAAACATCAAACAAACCAAATAAACCAAACAAACACAAAATTAAAAATTGTTCAATAAAAAATGCATAAAAATCAATCCTCCTCATCATCATCGTCATGCCCTACTCCACTTCCTCCAGCCCCACTTCTTGCATTTATCACCTCTTCCCACGTTGGAATGTATGGAAAGTTACCACCATCTATATGTGGAATGTTGAAGTGGTCAAAAAGTCGAATGTGAGACTGGTTGCTAAAATTCAAACCCCTCGCCATTTGATCTTGGAGTCGCCTCATCTCCACATTGTACCAATCCATTGGTACATCTTCACTCTCAACCGGAATCACCGGCGGCTCCTCCTCCATAGCCCGCTCTCTCCTCGAACGAACCCGTCTTCCCGGTGCCTCGGGACCAACCACCGGATCATCATTTGGGATGGCATAGTGGCCACCACCATAGTCTTCAATGATTCTCGCTCTCCGGAAAAGAATAGGATTAAACGGAGGTGTAGGGATCATCGTCATGAAATTCCATGCACCGCGGTTCATCAACCCAAATGAGTTAGCCAACCGGGTGACAAACATCCCACCATTTATTCTTGAAGTCTTGCGATCCTTGACCGCACCCTCCGAAAGATATGAAGCAAGACACCAAGGAATGTTGCAAAAAATGTCGGGTGTAATGATGCTCCATAGGAAAAAGACATCAAGGTTGGAAACCTTGTCATCATCCTTTCGTTGGTTGATGGTGGATGAAATGAGGCGGTGAATGAGGCGATGTGTTGGGGATCGAATACTCCCTTCTTGCGCCGACTTTGGAATATAAACTTTATTACCAATGGTATTTCACCAGCCCGCACTTGTAACTCCTTCGGGAAATGCCATATGTGCTTGTGCCAAAAAGGCCCGAAAGATGGGTGTTGAGACCAAGGGCTGGTCATAAACTCCCAATCGGCATGCAAGATCTACCACTGAGCATTGATGAAATTCTCCCCCAAGGCAGAAACTGAAACTTGTTGGGTGAAAGACATCCACTCCCCCGGTGAAAGACACCGTGGAAAAGAACTCTAAACACAGCTCCAAATAAACCGGTTCTTGAATACGAAATACCCGGCTCCACCCATCACACACCATGGTTTCGCCATCATGGTGAAACTCCTTCAAAAGATAAGGAGCTAACTCCTCCTCATAGCGAACACTATGCAACCATTCCCAATCGATCCGGTTGGGCACATAGACCTCCTTCTTCTTAATATTAGCCAGTTTCTTCTTCCATTTCCACAATGTCGAAGCGGACTCAATTTGTGGGAAGTTTAGCCACGGAAAATCCCCTTGGTGGCCACTGGAAGTTTGCCCCCTTCTGAACATGATTTCTGCAAAACAAAGATCCAAAACCCAGAAAACACAGAATATAATTAAAACAATTTCGCATATCCCAACTCGACTCGTCGAGTCCAGGCATGACTCGGCGAGTCGCGCAAACTGCATGAGTCAGTCGACGGGTCGATGCAAATTAGGCCATGAAACCTTGAAATTTCGTCAAGGGTTTTGTACAGGGACTCTCTACTAAGGTAATAAGGCCAAAATAAACGTTCAAAACAACATCATTCATGAAAAATCGAAACCCTAGAAATTCATTACTTTTCAAAAACGGGTTTTTCATGCAATTGCTGGTATAGATGGCCTTATAATCACGTTCTTAACAGAAATCAAGAAGAAAGTTGTTACCTTTTGAGTTTGAACTTGAGAAATTTGAAGAAAATTTGAAGAAAACTTGAATAACACTTGAATGCTTGAGAGGAAATTTGAGAGAGAGGCGCACCCGGCGAGTGTGTATGTGAAAACTGATTCTTAGGGTTAAAACCCTAGTTACCAGATGTAAAAGTAATTTCAAAATTATTTTTTTTCTGTAAATAATACTGACTCGTCGAGTCAGGGTCAGACTCGGCGAGTCTAGTCGCGAAGTCAAAGTTTTTCTGAAATCAATATATACTCGTCGAGTCATGGTCAGACTCGGCGAGTCTCTTGCAAAACATTCATGATTTTCAAAATTTTGTTATTTATTTAAAATCATTTCACCCCACACTTGGCCCATGCACACTCTCAAGCAGACATGTCTGATGAATTGGAGAATTAACATTTTAAAAACGAAAGAAAAATTAAAAAAAACTAGAAAGTAAACAAAAGCAAACTCTATATAACGGGTTGCCTCCCGCCAAGCGCTTCTTTTTTTAAGGAGTCATTAGCTAGACTCCTTCCCATCTACGTTTCGTCATCTTCGAGCATTGGGAATGCACGCCTAGTCCTTTGTGGTTTATACTTAGTCTTGTAAGCGTGAATCTTTTTCTTGTAAGCCCTTTTCAATTCATTTCTTTTCTTTTTCACAGCATCATCCTCAGCTGCTTGGGCTTCTCTTTTCCTCTTTTCCTTTTTTAACCCATTCTTCTTTACTTTCTCTTGTACCTCCTTCTCTTTAAATTTAATCACTTCATATTTTGTAATGGCTCGTGCTTTAGGTTTAGTAGTCGATGGTCGATCAGCTTCCACCCTTCTTCCCTCTATGTCTTCATCCTTTTCCGTGTTCAACCCTTCTCCAAATGGAATTGTATCAAGGTATGCCACCTTGGCGTATTGGACTTCCATTTCTTTCCCTTCTTCTGCTGTTTGTTCTTCCAAATAATTATAAATAGTAACTAAATCCATGGTATGTGAAGAACTATCAACAAACATATCAACATTGGCCAGGTTTTTATTAAACTTGACTGGACTCGTCGAGTCCATCAAGGTGACTCGGCGAGTCTGATCGGGTTCCATCAATTCTGGAGTGTTTTCTGAGTTGGCTCCTTCCAGTAGCTTTTCTAACTCCTCCAAGTCTTTGATAGCATCTCCACTTTCTTCAGAGTGTAGCAAAAGCTTGCTTGGATCTTCTTTTAGCAAAATTTCAAGCTCTTTTTGTAATATCTCATCATCCAATTGGATAAATGAGATTTCTTCTTTCTTTTCTTCTTTTTGCTTGGCTTCTGGAATGGCTTTAAACATCACCGACTCATCACCCACTCTCAATGTCAATGTAGACTTACTTATATCAATTAGAGCACACGCGGTGTTTAAGAATGATCTCCCCAAAATAATTGGTATTACGGGGTCTTCTTCCATATCCACCACCACGAAGTCTACTGGGAAAATAAACTTGTCCACTTTGATAAGGAGATCCTCACAAACGCCTTGTGGATGAATTATCGTTTTGTCCGCCAAATGGATCCTCATATTTACCGGCCTTGGTGCTGGTAAATTCAGCTTCTTAAAGAATGAATAGGGCATCAAGTTAATGCTTGCACCTGAATCAACTAATGCTCAGGTAAAAACTTCATTACCAAATTGGCACGGAATCACCATATTTCCCGAATCACTCTTCTTTTCAGGCAGCTCATTCATCAATATTTCCGCGACTTCAGCCAGATCCTTCCTAGCAGCGAAAAGGCTTTTGAGCAGGTTGAAGTATTTAGGTGTTTGGAGCATTGTTTCCACAAATGGCATATTGACTTGTAAAGCTTTGACATGCTCCATGAAGGTTCTGTATGCTTCTACTTTTTCTGCAGGTATGGCTTTGATTGGGTATGGCAGAGGAGGATTGTATGGCTTTAGAAAACTGATAGTTTTTTCATTCCCGAATGGACTCGTCGAGTCCATTTGAGTGACTCGGCGAGTCTGATCGGGTTTTGCTGGATCCGAATCTTCTTCCTTTTCTGCCTTCTTCTTGGAGGTTCTCAGTGCTTCTGTAACGTTTTCTTCACTGCTGGAGGCTATTACACTTACATTCTCCATTTTTGGATTGGGTTTGGTGTTACTCGGAAGTTGACCCGGTCTTCTATCATTCACTTGATGCGCAAGCTGCCCCAGCTGTTTCTTAATGTTGAGAATTGATGCTTGCTGATTCCTAAGCATGTTTCTGGTCTCGTGTATGGCAGCATCGTGATCATTGTGTCTTTTTTCGGACGCGGCTATGAATCTAGTGAATAACTCTTCTAAATCGGCTTTCTTTTCTACCGGTTCTTCCTTTTGGTATAGTCCCCTCTCCTTCTGTTTGTATTTCTCCTCCCTTGCCTTCTTATACTCCTCGTATGGTAGCCAATCCTTCTTAGG
Organism: Lactuca serriola; assembly: GCF_051521515.1. NCBI lineage: Eukaryota > Viridiplantae > Streptophyta > Magnoliopsida > Asterales > Asteraceae > Lactuca > Lactuca serriola. Next base: position 158,468,051 of record NC_136416.1, on the reverse strand, counting down.
TTTCCGCCAATTTTCATCATACCGATCACCACTTGAATAGAAGACTTGAGCTTTCTTATTTCCATTCTCATCCAAATCACAATCCCTTGCGAGATGGGACCCTCCACAATTTTCGCATCCTACCCTAATAGCATGGATTGCTTGATCTATTTTTGTCATTCTTCGACCTAGACTATCAAGCTTTGCTATCACCGCCGCCATGCTATCACTTGCCGCGTTTACTACCCCTCGACTTACTTCGTTTCTCGGATTGTGGTATTCTCTAGAGTGCTTAGAGAATTCTTCAATTAATTCTTTGATTATCGGGGGCGCCTTCTTTGTAAGCGGGCCTTGAGAATCAAGCAATTGCCTTGTGGTGACATTGACTCCATCATAAAAAATAGAGACCTCTTGTTGGCTATTAAGGTCGTGGTGTGGGCAATTTCTAAGTAGGCTCTTGTATCTTTCCCAAGCTTCATAAAGAGATTCGTCGGGTTGTTGCTCGAAGTTGGCAATGGCTTTCTTTAGCTTGGCTATCTTGGAGGGTGGGCAGAAATGGTCTATGAATTCTTCTTTCATCTTGGCCCATGTGCTGACCGATCCGGGAGGAAGTGACTTTAACCAATCTTTTGCAGCTCCTTTAAAGGTGACAGGAAGCATTCGAAGAAGCTGGGTCTCGCGTGGAACATTAGGCACGTTGAAGTAATCGGCCACATCATTCACTTCGTCCAAGTGCTTGTAAGCGTCTTCATGATCCTTCCCGTAGAAAGGGATCTCTTTGAGTTGGGCGAGAATATGGCCTTTTAGTTCAAAAGTGGCGGTTGCGGGAATTGTAGGTTGCACAAGTCCCGGCCCGGTGTCATCACGCATCCTTTTCTTCCACTCCCCCATGGGGACTTCATCGATGTTAGCCATAGTGATAGCTAACTCTTCTTCGGAATCGGTTTCGTGCTCGGAAATAGGCTCTTCTTCTTCCTCGGTCTCGTACTCGATATCTTCGTGAATTGGTTCTTCAATTGTTAACGAGGCACTGGATGCTCCTGATTTACTGCTTTTCTTCTTGCTGAAAACGGATTTTAAGTTCTTGAGTGGTGAGTTCTTTGAAGTTGCGGTTTCTCCTACGGCTTTTCCTTTGCTTCTCTTTAGTGCGGATTCCGGGTCTTCCAAAGGTGGTACTAGAGGTGTGTCCGATCCTCGGGTCATGAAACAGCTGAAAAAAAAACAAAACAAAAGAAACGAAACGCGTAAAAGGAACAAAAACAGAATAAAAAAAATAAAGACTAAAACAGCGATGTACTCGCCGAGTCGACACAAGTGCACTCGGCGAGTGTAAGATAAATCCCACACAAAGGATCGATTAAACTAGACTTTATTATTAATTTTAGAACCGTTCCCCACTAATTTTAATATTTATAACCTAACAAACTTAGACTATCTATGCACTTATAGGCAGTGTACCTAGTCAGATTACAGTATAGTTTAGGTAAGTCGGGTGTTGATCACAGGGAATGGTGGATTAATTTAAAATATTTGATTATAGGTTACAGGTCACACGAAAATAATAAAGAAAATAATCTCAAACTAACAATTAATTAACTACTCTCGATAAACTAACAGGAAAGCAAATCTCTTCAGGTACTTTGGTTTAGACAAATTACACCTTAAAAACATAGACAATTGCATATATGAATTCATTTATTCATATTCACTGATTCCTAAAATGATTAGATTCACGTTCACTATAACCAATCCTTTAGCAAACAAGTCAATTTAAACAGTGATCAGTTGATTAAACTAACATGCTTCCTAGTGTTCAGTTCGTATCAAGCAAGACTTGTAAATATAGTTAATCAATTTCGACATTTAATTAACCTCTTGTTAATGGTCATCAAACAAGGCTCACACATTAACTTACTTATTCTCAAATTAATTCTAGTTTCACATTCGTTATTTCTAGTTTTATAATCTCGATGGTCATCAAAAATCATAAGAGGCAACCAAATCAAGCAGATGTTCATACAACTTAATTCACTTAACATTTAACAGAAAATAATCATCATTAACACATGAGGATCTTTTAACAAGCTTGGCAAGATAAATTAAACACAAATAAACTATTTAATATAGCAATTAGTCTAATAATCAAAGCTTCATTCAATCATAAACACAAAGTAAAAGGTTTTTACACCCAAATCAGAAACTAAATACAGAAAAGTACCATAATGGAATGCTAAACATGGTCACGTTAACAAACCATATGATTACCGACATGTATCCGCTCTCCAATCCTTCCGATCTCCGCTCCTGTTAGTTTAACGACCTTCCGGTCGCCTTCTAGACCCTCAAAACGGCTTAACAGAAGTTAATTGTCGACTAAATTAGGTTAGAAGTCGAATCCCCCCTCCTGGTTAGCTGAAAATCGACTTTTATAATCTTTGTGGCCGACCTAAGTACGCTGGGCGTACTTAGGATTACGCGGTGCATACTCAAGATAATTACGCGATCAAGTCTATCCGTTGCAAGCGTGTACGCGGCGCGTACCATTAATTTACGCGGGGCGTAACCCACTTCTTCAGCATATTTAATTTCTTTTAGCTCCTAAGTCCGGTTTCCGCTTCGGTCTTTTCTTTTGTGCTTTATTGACAACGAATAGCTGCAAAACATAATTCAAAGCATTATGAGTACTTTTTAGTTCTAAAATAGAATAAATAAGGCCAAAATATTAAGATAAAGTGCATAAAAATATATATATAAAAATACACATATCAAAATACCCTACACTTAGCCTTTGCTTGCCCCCAAGCAAATTTATTTTTATTTTACCAATATCGCACTAAACAATCCATTTAAAACTCAGCCATTATACCAAGACCTCAACGCATACATTTGTGTCTAAAAATTTTCCTAAAGTACCCCCCATATTTTAAATACTCACAATCTTCATAAACACTCGCCCACTTTTTCCGAACAATGCTCATTTTATGCAACCCTCCGAATCCATCCGCAGAAAACCTCCTAACCTCAAGGTATTTTTATTTGAGCAACCCAAGCATACATAATTAAATAACTTCTAATTCATGATACCATACTAAAGTTTTTGGAATTCTTCATTTCTTATCATTTGATTTTTTCTCGATCTCTTTGAATTCACTTTTTTTTTCTTTTTTCTTTTGATTTCTTTGGTATCTTTTTTTTCTTTTCTCTTTTTCTCTTTTTTTTTTTTTTTTTTACATATTACATGTACCTCACATTTTTTTACTCAAATCCCTACATGCTTAAGCAGAGGCGCTCAACCTCAACCTTTATTGGTTAATGATAATAATTTTCCTGGATACATTTCAGGTTTAGGCTGCTAAACAAAATTTCATCATTCCATTTATTCTTTTGTTTATTCATCATGATTAAGCAACTTGACTTTGATTGTTTGTTGTTATTTACTTTAATTATAAGCTAAAACCTTTAGACTTCTGTTTGGGGATATAAAGTTGACAATATGGTTTGATTGATTGGTAGGATTAATTCCAAGTTGGTAAATTTTTGTTATTTTAGCTTGCTAAAGAACCTTGTGTGTGAATAATAATTAATTTTCTGTTAATAGGAAGATAATTGATTAGAATGAACATCTATTGATTATTGTCCTCATATGATATATTGTGACCACATAGTCATATGTCTACGATTAATGAATATGAAACTAGAATTAATAAGAAAATTGAGTAAATTCATGTGCAAGCTTGTAAGATGACTATCAAACAAGAGGTTAATTAAAAAGAATAAATTAGTTAACTATTGCAAGTCTAACTTAACCCGAATAATTAATCTAGTAAATATAATTAAATTAGACAATTGGCTACTGTTTGAGTTAGTTGATTTGCTAAGGATTAGGGTAGTGAACACAAATCTAATCACTAGAATCGGTAACCAACGAAAGAATTAATCCATTGCACTATTACCTTGAAAATCAACCATAGAGTTAACCAAGTTGAACTAAACAGAAGTTCCTTTCCAATTATTGAATCTAGTTAAATCGTTATTTTCTAGTTTTAAATTAGTAATAATTAGTAAGTTTCTAGTCTTGTAAAACTAGAGAAAAACCCCTGCTTCTTAATTAACTTAGATTAAATTAGTTTTTAGTTTAATTTGCCGTTCCCTGTGTTCGATACCCTGCTTATTTAGCTATACCACAATTGATAGGTTCACTGCCTTTTGTGTGTTATTTGATAATTAAAAGTAGGTTTAAAACTAGTGGGTTTTACACACATCAAGTTTTTGGCGCCGTTGCCGGGTCACCCGCGTGACAGGCGGGAATACTTACCACTAAATTCATGTGGGACGGAATTTAGACCAAATTAGGTCCTAGGGTTTAGTTTATTAACCGAAATCGGTCCATTCAAGCCCTAATCAACACATGCATGTGCGAAATCGGCCCTTAATCAAGAACACTATGAACCCAAGGCATGGATACCATGTCTAAAGTCAATTGAAGTTGGAGCTGAAAAGGAAGTGATCAACCTATCCACTGCTATCCCAGGGGAGTTTGTTCCAATTCCCTCTTTAGTTTTTTTTTTTTTTTTTTTTTTTTTTTTTTTTTTTTTTTTTTATGTTCTTGTCATACATAATATGCAATGAGGGCATTGCATCAAATAAGTGTGGGGTAGGGGGTAGGTTACGTATTAGAAAATTTAGAGTCTTAATTTAGGCTAATTTTAGAATTTTGCATACCAAAAGTATTACTTAGGATCTAAATTAGAAAATTTTGGTAAAAGTAAAATTAGGACTCCATGTTAGAGTTGTGTTGATAATTGCATGATAACCCAAATGTTTAGTTGAGCCTATATACGTTCTAGTGCATTTGTGGCTTCCTTATTCTAGTGAAATCATGGGACAAAAACACGACCCTGCTCAGCCCGAGGGATGCAATATGTTTAGCAGCCTAAACCTGAAATGTATCCAGGAAGATTGTTATCATTAGCCAATAAAGGTTGAGATTGAGCGCCCCTGCTTAAGCATGTAGGGATTTGAGTGAAAAAAAAAAGGAGAGGTACATGTTAAAAAAAAAGAAGAAGAATTACAAAAGAAATTGTATGAATTTTGGAGCAATTAAAGTGAAGATCAAAAGATCAAAATTCCAAGAAATCCAAAAAAGTTGAAGATACCCGAAAATCAAATAATAAAGGTGGTGAATTCAAAGATATCAAAGCAAATATCGAAGAAGAGATGAATTCAAAAGAGCTCCATAGTGGTATCAAAAGTGTAATTCTAGATTATGTATGCTCGGGTTGCTCAATTAAAAATACCTTGAGGGTAAAGAGGTTTTCTACGGATGGATTCGGAGGGTTGCATAAAATGAGCATAGTTCGGGGTGAGTTGGCAAGTGTTTATGAGGATTGTGAGTATTTGGAGTATGGGAGGTTTATAGGAAAAATTTTAGACACAAATGCATGCGTTGCGGTCTTGGCATAATGGCTGGGTTAGATTGGAGTTGTTATATAAGATTCTAATATGTTTAAAATTCAGTTTTGCTTGGGGGCAAGCAAAAGACAAGTGTGGGGTATTTTGATATGTGCATAATTAGTTCATATTAAGTATACATTTTTATTCATTTATTAGTATAATTATCGCATATTATGGACAAAAGGTACTTAAAAGTGTTAAATTATGTTTTTCAGTCCTAAGATGAAGCTCGGAAGCGAATGGAAGCGAGAGAAACAGTTAGAAGATCGAGAATGGAATAAAGAAGGAAAACACTAAAAAAGGCACCTACTCGGCGAGTCATATCGTCTACTCGGCGAGTCCAATCGAAGGATCGAGAAGATAATGACTCGGGATCCCAGAGAGTTATCGCAATACGGGGAATGTGAGAGGGACTCGACGAGTCACCACTTGACTCGACGAGTCGATTCGGATATTTAAAGATAATTCCACAGATCGATAGGGAGGAGTTCTGGGACGATTCAGAAGTATATTGCTACGATTGAGAAGCCAGAAAAACCCTAAAAGACGACGGAAGGAGCTAGAATTCAATTCCGGAGAGTAATTAAGGCAAAATTTCATCATTCCACTTATTCTTTTGTTTTGTCATCATGATTAAGCAACTTGACTTTGTTTGTTTGCTGTTATTTACTTTAATTATGAGCTAAAACCTTTAGACTTCTGTTTGGGGATACAAAGTTGACAATATGGTTTGATTGATTGGTAGGATTAATTCCAAGTTGGTGAATTTTTGTTATTTTAGCTTGCTAAAGAACCTTGTGTGTGAATGATAATTGATTTTCTGTTAATAGGAAGGTAATTAATTAGCATGAACATCTATTGATTATTGACCTCATATGCTATGTGATCACTATACTATATGTCTAGGATTAATGAATATGAAACTAGAATTAATAAGAAAATTGAGTAAATTCATGTGCAAGCTTGTAAGATGACCATCAAACAAGGAGTTAATTAATAGAATAAATTAGTTAACTATTGCAAGTCTAACTTAATCCGAATAATTAATCTAGTGAATATAATTAAATTAGACAATTGGCCACTGTTTAAGTTAGTTTATTTGCTAAGGATTAGGGTAGTGAACACGAATCTAATCACTTGAATCGGTAACCAACGAAAGAATTAATCCATTGCACCATTACCTTGAAATCAACCATAGAGTTAACCGAGTTGAGCTAAACAGAAGTTCCTTTCCAATTATTGAATCTAGTTAAGTCGTTATTTTCTAGTCTTAAATTAGTAATAGTTAGTAAGTTTCTAGTCTTGTAAAACTAGAGAAAACCCCTACTTCTTAATTAACTTAGATTAAATTAGTTTTTAGTTTAATTTGTCGTTCCCTGTGTTCGATACCCTGCTTATTTAGCTATACTACAATTGATAGTTTTCCCTCAAAACGGCTTAACAGAAGTTAATTGTCGACACATGAGTAAATTGAGTATAGTTTGTCACGCGGGTGACCCGGGTTCGATCCCCGGCAACGGCGCCAAAAACTTGATGTGTGTAAAACCCACTAGTTTTAAACCTACTTTTAATTATCAAATAACACACAAAAGGCAGTGAACCTATCAATTTTGGTATAGCTAAATAAGCAGGGTATCGAACACAGGGAACGACAAATTAAACTAAAAACTAATTTAATCTAAGTTAATTAAGAAGCAGGGGTTTTTCTCTAGTTTTACAAGACTAGAAACTTACTAATTATTACTAATTTCAAAAACTAGAAAATAACGATTTAACTAGATTCAATAATTGGAAATGAACTTCTGTTTAGTTCAACTTGGTTAACTCTATGGTTGATTTTCAAGGTAATAGTGCAATGGATTAATTCTTTCGTTGGTTACCGATTCAAGTGATTAGATTTGTGTTCACTACCCTAATCCTTAGCAAATCAACTAACTCAAACAGTGGTCAATTGTCTAATTTAATTATATTTACTAGATTAGTTATTCGGGTTAAGTTAGACTTGCAATAGTTAACTAATTTATTCTTTTTAATTAACCTCTTGTTTGATAGTCATCTTACAAGCTTGCACATGAATTTACTCAATTTTCTTATTAATTCTAGTTTCATATTCATTAATCCTAGACATATGACTATGTGGTCACAATATATCATATGAAGACAATAATCAATAGATGTTCATTCTAATCAATTATCTTCCTATTAACAGAAAATTAATTATTATTCACAGACAAGGTTCTTTAGCAAGCTAAAATAACAAAAATTTACCAACTTGGAATTAATCCTACCAATCAATCAAACCATATTGTCAACTTTGTATCCCCAAACAGAAGTCTAAAGGTTTTAGCTCATAATTAAAGTAAATAACAGCAAACAATCAAAGTCAAGTTGCTTAATCATGATGAATAAACAAAAGAATAAATGGAATGATGAAATTTTGCCTTAATTACTCTCCGAAATTGAATTCTAGCTTCATTCGTCGTCTTCTAGGGTTTTTCAGGCTTCTCAATCGTAGCAAAGCACTTCTGAATCGTCCCAGAACTCCCCTATCGATCTGTGGAATTATCTTTAAATATACGAATCGACTCGTCGAGTCAAGTGGTGACTCGTCGAGTCCCTCTCACATTCCCCGTATTGCGATAACTCTCTGGGATCCCGAGTCATTATCTTCTCGATCCTTCGATTGGACTCGCCGAGTAGACGATATGACTCGCCGAGTAGGTGCCTTTTTTAGTGTTTTCCTTCTTTATTCCATTCTCGATCTTCTAACTGTTTCTCCCGCTTCCTTTCGCTTCCGAGCTTCATCTTAGGACTGAAAAACATAATTTAACACTTTTAAGTACCTTTTGTCCATAATATGCGATAATTATACTAATAAATGAATAAAAATGTATACTTAATATGAACTAATTATGCACATATCAGCTCTCATAGTAATAAGTATTGAGTCATGAATGAACTGACTCATTGTATATTTCATTTTTCTAGCAATAGTATTAGTATCCTCCTGTGCTACCCCTATGGTAACTTACTAATGATGTAACTGGTACGTATGAACATGGAAGTATACCCTTGCTACCCAAGGGTATTAAATGAACTGGAAGAACCTTTATGACTATATATGTATATATGATATATAACTAATATTTAAACAACCTTCAGACGGATACCCGATACCCCACCAGACCACATCTCAACGTCGAAAAGGAAATAAGGCGGGCAGGCCTTCCTAAGCCTTTTAAACATTGCTTATATAACTATACATTCATAGACATGCAATTGATAATAAGTATAACAGAGGTTAAGTAAATGTATTTGATAAGTATAAGAATTTGTAAAACAGTTTGAAGCAAAACAGTTTGAACAGTAAGAAAATCACTGGTTTTGTAGTTATTAATCACATGTGATTAATGTAATAACTATAAGTATTCAACTTGTATTCCCCCCCCCCCCCCCATAAAAGCATTTAAAAACATTTAAACCATTAATTAAGGGGTATGAACTCACTTGCAGTGAGTGGATTGGATTGAAGTGTCAGATGCGGTGCTAGGTGACAAATGGAGACTTGTACACACGCACGAGCCTAGTTATCATATAATGAACATATATATGACTAATTAGACAAATTATAACTAATAAATTAAGTTGGGACACTCTAGAACATGAAAACACTTTGTTTCAAGTGTTAAAGATCACAAGGGTTGCATCCAAGTGTTTGTAGGGCAATGCTAGAGTGTTTGGGGTTCAAGGGTAAACCCCTTTGGAGTTTACGGGTTTCATGACCATTACCCAAGGAGTTTACGGCAGTAAACTCAAGGGTTTATGGTCGTAAACTCTAAACTTTATGACCATATGTTGTTTTGAGGTTTTACAAGTCCTTTGAAGCATTTCTACTTGGTGGTTAGGCCTTTGGAAGGGATTAGGGCATTATTACACTCCTTGGAGGAGTTTACGGCCCCAAGGCCATTTCCTTTTGGGTTTACTACCGTAAACCCATATGGAAAGTGGTATTGTCATGTTTTCAAGTCCTTAGCTCAACAAGGTAAAAGTCTACGTTAGATTTTAAGGCTAAGGAAGGAATATGGTCCATATAATCTCACTTTAGGGTGTTTACGGTTTTGGGAGATCCCCAAACCGTAAACACATAAAAATGATGGACTTTGGTGTTTTTCAAGGCCTAAACACATCAAGGGAAGGTTTAGACATCAAACTAGGGCTAGATAAAGGACTTAGGCACACTTTGGTGCCTTACTTGGTGTTTACGGCCCAAGAACATTCTTGGACCATGAACACCTTAATCCTTGTGTTCTTGATACATTTTCTTGATGTTAACATTTAATACAAGCTTAATAAGACTCAAGGATGGAAGTACTTACTATAAGGAAGCTTGAAATGAGCTAAAAGTCCAAGAACACTTAGTGTGTGTTCTTGGTGTTCTTGGTGTTTTTGGAAATCTAATCAAAACACAAAAATGGATGGATGAAAAGATGTACAATCACTAGATTAAGTGTTATACCAACTTGAAATGGCTAGAACACTTACAAGTTTGAAGATCTTGAATTAAATCTTGGATGATACCTGAGAGAGTTTTAAGTTGTGTTCTTGAGAGTAAAAGTGAAAAGTGACTAGTTTGAGGAGTAAACTCATGCTTAAGGCATGAGTTTACGGTTTTTGAGGGAGTTTACGGCCCAAACATAAAATTTTGGCCGTGAACTTCTAAGGCACGAGGTATTTGCGGCTTTGAAATTTCAAGACCCGAGACTGCACTTCCTTTCACCCGTTCGTTTAAAGAATAATATTAAAATAATCAAACGAACTATAAATTTGCTAAAAATAAGTAATAATGTAATTGACTTATAAATTGAAGTGATTGACTTTTAGGGTTTAACCAAAAGAAAATTTCGGGTTGTCACAAATCCCAAATCCCAAATCCTAATTATCAATTTCAACTACAAATCAAACATGAATTGGAAGAAAGAAATTATAATCATAATCATTAACCCTCGTTTCTTTTGGGTTTCTTCTCAAGGATTCTATGGACATTCCCTAATATTAGGGAATGGTCAATAAAACATGTTACTAATTTACCAAATGACAAAGGATACTAAAATGCAAATAAACAACAATGTTATCCCTTTTGTAGAAAACAAATACACATCAGACTATGACCTTGTTGTCCTCACCAGAAGGTTGAACAGTGCTCCATCCATCATAATTCCATTTTGGTAGCTTATTGAGATCAGCTACAAAAGGTGTTAAGGATCTAGAGCAGCACACAGTAAAGTAAAAAAAAAAAAAAAAACAAAACTCAACCAATCATAAGGAAGAATGTAAGTAAATAAGTAAATTGGTGATTAGTACCTCGGCCATAGACATGGTTGGATCTTTGATGGGGGATGCTATGTTGGAATATTGTTATTATCAACATCCAGGATTCAAAAAAAAAACACAAATTAGAATTCATCAATAAATACAACAGATCAGCCTCAACTCTTCCAGCTTTCTAATGAAAATTAAGGTCATATTGTTATTATCAACATCTAGGATTCTACAAAAAAAGATTTGTATATGATTATCTTTTCAAGAATTAGCGACCGTGTGTTGTTTACCTGCCATTTGGACGAGCCGCTCGTCATTTTCCAATTAAAAGAAAATAGAAACTAAAACATTTTTGGTGACCTGGGTCGGAGACACAACCCAAGTTCACCAGGCACTTTTTAATCCCAAAAAAACCCACATGTCCAATAGTCATTAGTGAAGCCAAATAAACTTTTCTAATTAAATTTAAATTTGTTAATAACTCCATTTTATTTTGAGTAAAAAATTAAATAAAATATACCAATATACATGATTAATTTTTCTCTATAAAATGATACCAATATCGATATATTTTTTTTAATATTTATTTAATATAAAATTGGATTGAGTTGGATTGCTAATGGAAGTAGAATATTAGGTTTGGTTGAATTATGAATATAGAAGAGAGAGAAATTAATTTTTAAATAGATTATTGGGTTGGATTGGGTTCTGAATGAGGATAGTCTAAGGGAGGGTTGGATGATGCTTTGGATGAGTAAGGGGCATGAATAGCAGACCGGTTGTTATAACTAGGGGTGTTCAAAAATATCCGCATCCGAAATATCCGACCCAAAAATCCGATCCGAAATTATCCGAAATTTCAGATATCCGGATTTTCGGATATCCGAATTTCGAATATCCGGTTTTTCGGATTCGGATACGGATAGTGAATTTATAAAGTTTCGGATATTTCGGATATCCGATATCCTTTTTCTTTATTTTTTAATATTTTAAAATGAGAAATTAGAAATATTGACATGCTTAATGGACTAATGTTCCCCACCATTTTCAACTTTTTCGTGACCATTCTTTCCAAACTTTTATTGCAAACATTTCCTTTTACAATCGTTATATATTTGTTTGTTATAATCAAAGTTCGTTGGCTTATAATCAAAAACTATTTAGTAAATGCTACATATATTTATTTGTTGCTATCGATATCCATCTATGTCGCAAGATTTAACATAGTTGCTATTATTAATTTTAAGAGTTGCGGTGATTTTACGAATCGGATGTTCGGATGCGGTTTAAAATTAATGAAATTCGGATATCCGGTTTAATATCCGACTCCGTATCCGAAATTTCGGATATCCGAAATTTCGGATACGGATTCGGATATCAAAATCAACTATCCGAATTTTCGGATATCCGAAATTCGGATAACCGGTTTTGAACACCCCTAGTTATAACTCTGTACTTGCAGCCAGGAATAAAGACATGAACGTATAGATGATAGAACAGATTCGACATCGAATGAAACCAAAGAAAGGAAAAGACAAAGGACTATTGGTTGAATCAGGTATACCTTAATGAAGAAACATAGATCATCAGTGTGATTTGTTTCAAGCATGTCATGTTTGATTTATTAACACAATAAGAACATATTTTTAGCTTGAAGCTTTAAAAATCACTATAACAGGAAAAAAACAATGTCATTTGGGTATACACGAAGGAATCAACACCTGTGTTTCCATTTGGGTCCATCTCCAGCGCCAAGATCAACACTTTTGGCCACCTGATCATCACCTTTGAATCTATATAGAAGAATGTCATATTTTTCTGCAATTTTAGGCATTATTTAGCTATTGATGGGTTGCCATCGGTTTTTAATAAAAAATTCGAATCAAATTAATCCATTTGAAGTCACAAGATGAATTGCTACCAACTTCAACAATTGATCAATTAATCAAAAGAAAACGAAGATTGAGAGCGTACCATAACTTCCGGTAATTCCGCATCGTGCTGCAAATAAACAAATAATACTCGATATTAAACAATAGATTTCAAATCCAAAAGATCAAAATCAAGTAGTTGTATGGATTGAGGTAAACAATTCTAACCATTAGGGTGGGATTAGCGTCCATGTGAAGAGCTGGAGGAGGTTTGGTGAGAGTCTTGTTGAGGTCGAACCGATTTGGGATCGAAGAGGACAAATTCAAAAAGGGTTTGGGGAAATTGTAATTGTAATAGGAGTATGAAGACGGGGAGAGGGAATTGAGAGAGAGAAAGAGAGAGAGCTATTGCTGCTGTTGTAATGGTTGTCGCCGTTGACGATGCTATAACTGTTCATAAGAATCCCATATTTCCCTATAAATCACATCCATAAGTAAAAGATAAGAGAATTGTGTCGTAGATTTATCATAAATTTGCAATTATGAAGTTTTTATAATTACCTTATCATGGCTACTTTATAAGGGAATTCAATCTCCAAATTACCAGAAATCGAGGTAGCAGAAGGAGTAATCGATAGAAATCAGAGGTAGATGGAGTCCAACCGGTGAAAAGAACCATCCGTTCCACCATGGCAGGCGGTGGTGATGGTGGTTTCAGCGTAGGTGAAGTGAAGTGGGTGTGATTTTGGGGAAAATCAATTAAAATATATGGTGGACAACAACGACGAAGCGAAACGACGGAGCCAAGAAGAAGAAAGAGCTTTGGAATAAGAATCGATTTAATCGAGGGAGAAAGATAACGACCGATGTCCATGGCGGTGCAACATCTGATTGGGTGGGAGAGGCGTTGAAGGATCAACCAACTCAAAACATTGACGTTCTGTTCTGTTTACTGCTATATTGGCTTGGCTGATGACAAAGGGCGACATTGTAATCTAGATGCGGGAGCGGGAGAATTGATGTCTTCCAGATACACGAAAGACATGTGAGTTGAGGAGTGGAAGACAACAAATCAGCGAAGCAGTAACCCCGACGTGAAAACATGAATATCAGATGATGAGTTTTGAAAGGAACGCCATCATCTTTTAACTTACAACCTGCATAATCTAGAACGCCACTATTTTAAGGGAGAAAAAGAAACTCTTAGCTTAGCCAACTTACAAACCGACCCTAACATAGTCTAAAATTGAAATTGTTAGGTGGAGTCCTCCATACGTGGTGGGCTTGGGGTTGCTCCTAACCCTAATCATCGCAGCCCTCGTCGACGCTGAAGTTGTGAGTTCTCCACCTAATCCCTAGGTCGTCAACACCTTAACGAAGAAAGAACTAAAAGGGGAAACGACTGGATTTAATGGAGATTGAGACAAAGAGGGTAGTGGTGGAACCATCCAGAAAGAAAGAGATAGGAGATAAGGGAGATAAGGCGGTGGAGAAGAACCGAGAAGCATTTGAGATGAAAAGTCAAAGGCGGTGGATGTCCATATCTCATTGGAAGAAGTTGAAGGTGGAAAAGGGACGTTCCGAAAGAAAGACAGTTGTAAAGGGACGTTCTCAAATAACGACAGGTGTAAAGGAACACTGAAAAAAATATATTAAAAAGGAACAAATTATCTTCATCAAAAAATAATAAAAAGATCCACCAAGAGGATGCAAGTACTGTTCATGGGTACTTTTATATATATATATATATATATAAATGAGGCTTTAATGTATTAAATACATTATATATATAAGTTATTTCTAATAAATATCTTACATATATATTACCTTACATATTAAATGTGGAATTTTAATTTAATAAAATGAAAAATACAATAAAATGACAAGTGGAAAATAAAAAATTTAAAAATTCTAGAAAAATGTCATGTGTTCAAATGAAGGATAATATGACATGTGGCAAAAAAAAATCTTTATTTATTAGGTAGAAATTAGGATACTCGATTAAAACAGATGTGAAAATTAAGATATGAGATTAAAAGAAAGAATTATTGTTGTCCACTATATATGAATAGAGATATATATCTAATTTTTCTTTTATGAAATAGATATGTAGATTTTGATTATTATGTGGAATTCATGGGTAATGGGTTATAAATTTATAATAATATTCAGTTGGAATTGTACACTTCAACAAAAATGCATTGAAGCATCTGCATGAGGTATTCGTGAAAACAATTTAGTCTATTTGTATATGCGTAATTTCATTGACTTTCACAATGATTAACAAAATAATTTTGGCGTTGTGTTTGTAGATTATATTTAAAAAAATTTGTGATATGGATATCTCACATTATGAAACTAGTTTGCTTTAATGTGTTAGTTGTAAGATTTTATTGATGTTTAGAAATATTTTGGTGTCAAACTTTGTAAGTGATTGTATCAGTGTTGAATTATTTCAAAGTCTAAATGGTTTAGATGCTCTGGATATATTTGGTTTTAAATAAAAATATGATATATGATAAGGTTGTTGAGGAATTTTCATACTTAGAAAAAATGATATTGAAGAAAGACTACTGAAGTACTCAAGTTGTAGAGTCGATTTCCAGGCTGTGAAGCTCTTAAGGTAGTCTTATATCCTTTGTTGTCGTCTAGATGTTATAATATGCTCCAAAACTTAAATCTATGATGGAATTTATGATTAGATCATGTTGTGTTTTAAATTCTAAGTTTATAACACCGAACTAATGATGTATGTTTATATGTTAGCCTAAAAATAAAGTTAGGAAGCTTTAATTGTGGAATTGAAACCCTAGATTCACGAAACCATCAATAGTGTAAGAACCCAAAAATTAGAAATATTTGCTTTTTACTGACAGTTGACCAAAAGTGCAAATTGGTTATTTAGAGAAATTTCATGAAATATGGAGATGTAATGTCCTACCCCCAAACCATAACGATGGAAACGTCTGGGGGCGAATGACTTCATGTACAACATCATAACAATTAAATATGAGTGAAACAAAGCAACCAAACATCATACATTACAATATAACAACCTTCATTATTTTACAATATGTACTTCTTTATCGATTACACAAAATAACATAAAGTAGGGTTGCTCAAAAGGTAGCAAAATGTCCCGATCCAAGGCTCGAGTACCTGCTGTGACAACCCGAAATTTCTATCTTGTACAAACCCTATATTTCAAGCAAAGTCAAACTTGCTTCTGCTAACTTATATCACTTTATGAATCCGTTTTGGTGTTTTTAATCTTAAATACATCAAAGGAATCAATGAAAGGGAGTGTCAGTTGAACTTAGAAACTGTCAAACAAGCCTTAAGCCCTCAAGAGAGGAGTTTACGGCCAAAACCTTTGAGTTTACGGCCGTAAACTCAAGGTGGCTGTAAACCCCTTGGTATATATATGGCCCTCAGTCATTTTTCTTCATTTTTACCATTCCAAGCCCAACCAATCGGATTTCTCTCTCAAGGATCTTGAAACTTTTGCTTCCAATCTTCCATTAATGTAAGTAAATCACTTCATCTAAGTGTTATACATCACTTCTTCTTGATTCACTCATGATTTCATCCATGAAGTCCTTTCATTTTCATAGATCTTAAAGTGTTCTTCATTTCACCAAGAACACCGAGAACACACACTAGTGTTCTTGGACTTTAATCACCCAATCAAGCTTCTACATTGTAAGTACTCTTGTCTTAGCTTGCTATATACTTGAATCAACTATTTTACACCAAGAAATCATAAGAGAAAGGTGTTTACGGGCAAGGCATCTCCTAAGGCCGTAAACCCTAGTTCTTGGGTGCAAAGTTGGTACAACACCTTCCTAAGCCTTGGACTTGGTCTAGAACACTTCCAACTTGAACTAAAGACCTTAATCATCAAAATGGTTAAAGTCACCATGGGTTTACGACCGTAAACCCATTAGGGCCGTAAACTCATGGGGAGTTTACTCTTGGCCATAAACTCCAAGGTACACCCCTACAACCCTTATATGCAACCCTTTAGTACTTATAATACTTGAATCAAAGTGTTTTCCATGTTCTAGGGTGCCTATACTTGTTAAATTAGTTGTTTAATCGTTAATTAGATGCATATATGTGTCATTACGTGCTAACTAGTATCCTTGTGTGTGCTCAAGTCTTCACTTGACACCTAGCATCTTATACCGTTTGTTCATCCAAGCTACTCACTACATGTGAGTTCATACCCATTAATCTATCTTTTAAATGATTTTAAATGCTTTTATTGCGGGGGGGGGGGGGGGGGGGGAATACAAGTAGAAAACATTTATTTGTATAATCAATCACATGTGATTTATAACTGTGTTTCAAATAATAGATTTCATATACTTTAAACTGTGTTATCAAACAAACTACTTTTAATTGGTTTTATAAATTGACATCAAGTCATCAATGTTTATTATTTTACTCTTCAAATGTTTTACAAAACCTCTTTTAAACTTATATATTGTCAAATGCATGTCTATATATGTATAGTTATATAAGTAATGTTTAAAGGACTTAGGTATGCTAACTCGCTTTATTGTCAAATACACACTCTTACAACAATCAAACATACAGAACTTTTGATGCCTTGGTAGAAGGCTACTTTTAGTAAAAAATATATCATTTCTAGGAGATACAATTATTTACTACAAACATTTACATTGAACATTTACAAACATTTTCTTCAAACTTATACAAACATTTACTACAAACATTTACAAACTTATACATCAAACACTTACAAACATTTTTATACAAACAATGACACTAAATACTTATGAACTCACCACCTTTTATGCTGATAAATTCTTCCAAAATAACTTGTATTCTCAGGTCATCAGTAGACAGGTATAGTCAACCAAGTTTTGAGAAGACGGAGCGTGTTCAAGACCCGTCTTTTATTTTGATTACTTGTTTTAATGTCTTATTGTTATGAAAGAACATACTTGTATCAACTATTACTATTAATGAAATGGATGATGTTGTTGCTTGTTTATTATTTTCCATTGTTATGATACTGTACATGACGTCCTGCACCCCCAAACATTTCCGTCGTTCCGGTTTTGGGGTGTGACACCTGCTCACTGAGTCCCTGAGAATACAAGTCATTTTGAAAAGCGTCAATTAAAAAGTTGGTGAGTTCATAAGCATATTTGTAAGAAAACCTTGTAAAATCTTTGTTTATAATAAGTTGTAAAAATTCCAGAAAATCCAATATTTTCTATAATAATAAAAAAAAGTTTGTGAGTCTCATTCCAAAACCGTGTATAGTTGCATGAATGTTCTTTATTTTCCTTTTTTGTAATAGAAAGAGTGTAATCCCAGAAAATCCTACATTTTCTAAAAAATTCTGCATTTTTTGTATAAATAGTTGTGTTCCCAGAAAATTCTGCATTTTCTGTATAAAAAGTTGTATTCCCAGAAAATTCTGCATTTTCTGTATAACGAGTTGCATTCCCAGAAAATCCTATATTTTATGTATAAAAAAAGTTGTAGTCTTAAAACCCTAAAACCAGAGTGACGTAACTAGTTTATAAAATAGATGAAATATAGTCGCGCATTTTATAAGAGCTAGGAGTGAGTATATTCTTCGTAAATCCAAGTTAATATAATCATTCTCTATGTGAGTCGTTATAACCATACTGATGTGACTAAAGTGTCTGTCTTGACTTCCTTCAGGCGTTGGTTTCTAATAGGATATTTGTCACCTTAGACTGACCTGTTAGTGAGCAGCTCAGATGTGGGGCGTCGACCCCATATAGTTCTATACACAAAATACCGCCCTCCCTCCAGGAGACTCTGGTTATAACTACAGGACTTATGGTGTACACTAAATAGGTGCGGTGAGGGAGCGTCTCACTAGTGTGTATTTACGACTGTAATTTATGGCATCAACTTATTATTCCTGTTATAACTGCTTTATGATCGGCAAAGTATAACACACGAATCTTTCTGTGATGAATTTTATTTTGTTCACCATATCGAAATAAGTTATCTATAATACTTTTTATAAATACTCGTTAGAGTACATATCTAGTTGTATCATAAGTTGTAAAAGTAGCATAGTATCTTTGGTCTTAAGCCATCAAATAACAACTTCAAGTTTACTACTAATTCTC
This sequence comes from Lactuca serriola, assembly GCF_051521515.1. NCBI lineage: Eukaryota > Viridiplantae > Streptophyta > Magnoliopsida > Asterales > Asteraceae > Lactuca > Lactuca serriola. Next base: position 158,449,282 of record NC_136416.1, on the reverse strand, counting down.
GAGTGAAATCCTTTTTAGTAAAATATCAAGTTTTATAATCGATGACAAATCGTAACAGGTTTGAAAGTTTTACAACAAAAAATATTTTATTTGGTTTGATCCTAATATATCATGATTTTCATAATAACACATAAAAATATAGTCTAAACATTAATATCAACCATTTAGTATAATGAGGAAAATTTCCAGTTTGTAACTTTTCTGTCACTGTTTTTAGAAAAATTATAAAAAAATCATTGTAAGTCAAAATCCGAATCCGTAAACTCTGAAAGTTTAGAAAATGAGTCTGCTTTGTTTATAATTTTTATTTTAATTTTTGGTGGTCTCAAAACAGTGTGAAATTGCTAACCTTCACCGACTGGTCCAAAATATTTTTGAAATGATAGACAGTTTTGTAAAAATCGCCAAAAATTGTAGAAAAATCGTATGAATGCGTGCGAGTAGTCTTTAGAAAGGCATAAACCTGATATATATGCATTTTGAACAGTTTTTGAAAAATATTGAGTTTAAGATAGTCAACACAACCCTTAAATGGACCCTAACATTCCTATTGAAAGCCGAACTCTAGATTTAGGTTATATATGTTTGCACACAACATTTATTTTTGATATTTTTTAGTGTACAGACTCATATTTAAAGTTTTCATGTATTATATGTGTTATCAAACACTTTTCTCATGATTTCTAAGAAGATGTGTGAGATACATTTCATGTTCAAGCAAACATCCAAAGACACATAACACATTGGTTCATGCAATTAACCAACGGTTAACCGAAACTTTGACTCGTATCCCCCCCCCCCCCCAAAAAAAAAAAAAAGAGTATGAAAACATGGAAAATAGTGGGGTATGAAGCTCACCTTGGGTTTTTCAATATGTAGATGAAGAAGGAGGGGGATTTTTGAGTCCTAGCTTGTGCCTTGAAGAGATCTCAAAATGATGGTTGTTCTAAGGCCCATATTCACGAAAATGGAGTGTAAGAGGAAGGACTTTAGTGTAAACTTGGACATAAAAAAAGAGTTTAACCAAAGGCTTACCAAGTTATGAAGCTTGAAGGAGACTTTCTTGAAGAACACACTCATAAAAAAAAGTGTTTGGCCTTGCACTTGGCGGCGAATCTGTAACATCCCAATTTTCGAGACCAAAAATTTCATTTTATATAAATACTTCACCACATAATTTACCAAAATATTACCAATGTCATGTCATTTTATCACAAAAGGCTATAACAACGTGTTCGAAAACCATCTCAACACAAGTAATATAAATCAAAGTACAATCCCAGAAACTCAATGCGGAAACCATATATGTGTGTGTGTGATGCGCTGCTACACCGCCGACTCCTTCCCCTTAGACGAAGAGGTACCTAAAACCAAAACTGAAACTGTAAGCACAAAGCTTAGTGAGTTCCCCCATCATACCACATACCATACAATCACATAGCATGCATACTACCGGGCAATTCTGGGGTACCCGACCTACCCATGTCAAGCCATTCTGGGGTGCTGACCTACCCATGTCCGGCCGTTATGGGGTGTCGAATACCCTCCGGTCTATCTCAACCGGCAACGGGGACTATTTCACCCCTACCTCTATCATACAATAATGAATATAATCATACGGTCAGGCATATCTGGGGTAATCACCTACCCTTCAGTCCTAACGACCGAGTCAGGGAAAAACTAGTCCCTGCTACTACCACTAACTCATATAGCATATCACATAAGCATATCTCATAAGCATACCACATAAGCATATCTCATAAGCATATCACATAAGCATACCAAGATAATTATCATAAAGACAATTATCTATCAATTACTCTTGTTGGTGGGCCGACATTGTGGCCTTAGACCCACCTCTACTGGAAGGTAACTCACCTCGATGTTGTGTAGTGTCTGAATTATCATCGGTGTGCAACTCGACTCTTCTCGACTCCTTAATCCCTGCACAATGTAGCACCTGGTTCTTGGTACGTATTCTTTTGTCATATACTTTGCATTTTGGCCTTGGACTCGGCGAGTTGAAGGTCCAACTCGCGAGTAGAAGCGGGAAGGGACACGAGACTTGAGCGATCAAATCGGCGAGTCGGGTCCCGAACTCGGCGAGTAGACGGGTGTTTGGACAAAAACCCTAACCCGGGTGTTTGCACCTTATTTAAACGCTCTAACTCGACCTCCTTTGTCCCTAACACTTCTAGAGAACTGTAGAGCGAAACCCTAGCCCCCATATTGTTCTTGTGAGTGATCTTATCCTTGTGAAGGAAGTTTGGAGCTTAGTAGAAGAAGGAGGAGGTTGAAGAGTGCAAGAAGGGGAAGTAGATCAGAAATCTAGACTGTAGGAAGCTTCCATTCAGGTAGAAAAGTTCCTACCTTGATCACTAGTTCATTCGATCCCCTTTTTGTCCCTAATTGGTGATTTTCAAGCCCTAAAACCTCAAAATCCATGTGTTTATGCTCTATGTTCTGAAAGGACTTAGGATCTGGACCTTATGGACATCTTTGAAGTGTAAAGTCTCTGTGGTAGAAGTGATTGAGGTCCCTATTGAGAGTATGACCTCATAAAGAGCTTGGAATTGCCTTTTGGAGCTCATAGGGCCATGCATGCACGTAAAGTTTGCAACTTTATGTGATAAGCATCCCCTGGGAGCTTAGATCCATGGTTTGGAACCGTTGCATGTCTCAGATTTGGTCTGTATGGGAGGAGAGTTGAAAGGACTCGACGAGTTCCAAAGTGGACTCGGCGGGTTCTATGAAGATGGTCTTAGACTCGATGAGTTGGATGAACCACTCGGTGAGTCCTATGAAGATTGCCTGGAACTCGGCGAGTTGTTCTTCAAACTCGGCGAGTCATATGAGCTGTTACTAAGTTACGAAGGGTTTAAGTGTAGAAGGTCCAACCCTTCGTAGCTGTACACGGAGTTAGCAATTTAACGTGTAACAATAGTCCCAGAAACCAAATCCTCAAGATGGATGCTTTGGTGAGGATTTGGAAGCGATTAGGAGATCTGCTCGTGGGACTCGGCGAGTTGTTCTCGGACTCGGCGAGTCGGATCGCGATTCAGTCTAATCGTCCCTAGAAGTAAGTTAAGGGTGACTCAGTGAGTGGGAAGAGGGACTTGACGAGTAGAACTGGGATAGTAGGAGAGGGACTCGGCGAGTCTGTGCCATGACTCGGCGAGTCCAGTCAACTGGAAGTTGACTTTGACTAAGGAGTTGACCTTGGACCAGAGGTAGGTCAGTCATTTGACCTAAGGGTATTTATGAGTAACTAATCTATTTTTATGGATTTATAGGCGGAGGATTACCGGTACAGCAGTCAGACGTCTAGCAGGCAAACTTTCGGTAAATACTTTTTGAGGTGAGTTTCCTTCCAGGAGGAACGGGTCTAAGGCACAAAGGTCGACCCGTATAGATGATATATAGTATCGGAGTGTGGGCAGAGCCCGTATCTCATAATTGAGTTTGATTATGATATATGCTAGTATGATAGAATTGTTTATACTCGTTTTCTATGTGATACTTGTATGTTATGGCTTAGTAGCTGAGTGTGGGTGAGGCCCGTATCTTTCAGATAGCGGAGTGTGGGCGAGGCGCGTATCTTCATGAGTGTGGGCGAGGCCCGTATCTCCTAGCTGTTCATTATATGGTTGCATGGTATGAGGTATTATGGGAGAACTCACTAAGCTTCATGCTTACAGTTTACTGTTTTGGTTTCAGGTACCTCTTCAGCTAGGGGGAAGGAGCTGGCGCGGCAGCGGCATATCACACACACACACACACTCTTGTTTTCTGCATTATGGATTTTTCTGGGATGTACTCTGACATATTATTATGATGTGGCTGGTTTTCAGACATGAAGCTTTATTATGAAACTTTTATATCGAAGTTTTTATGAATTGACCTATTTTTTTAAAAAATGAAATTTTTTGCCTGTATTTTGGGATGTTACACACAACAACCCTTCTAAGTTATCAATTTGAATATGCAACCCAAAATCTGGCCTCCTAACACATCAAAAGCATAGATCTGGCCTCCTAATGTCCATTTTACACGTAAAGCCTCAAGCTTGGTGCACATGCATGGGATCTTTGGCTCAAAACGCCATAAAAGATGGTCTACAAGATGTATGGGGTGTTTATGGCAACAAAGTGGGCACCTTTATGCCATAAAGACCCCCAATAGCCCTAGATCTTAATCACAAACTCACTTCTTATACTCAATCTCAAATACATCCTCACTAGGGCTTAGAAAGATGAAGAAAAAGGTCCAAAATCAAGATCTAGACAATGAATAGACAATGTTTCAGCTTTATACCTCTAATAAGCTAGAAATATGCTTAAAACTCTGGATCTTCTTGTTTCCCTTTGATATCACAATCCTCCTTCTTTTCTTTAAGCTTCAATCACACAAAGTAACACCACACGACTCAAGAACACACTAAAAACGGCTAGGGCTTCGAGTTAGGGTTTACTTTGGACGATAGGGGCTGAGTTGAGGGGTTATAATGTGTTTAAATAGGTGCAAACTATAACACCCCATTTATTAAATAGATAAATAAACGAATTAATGGACGAATAGTAGCCCTAAAATAAATAATTATATATCAAAGGATGGTCTCGAGGGGCTAATTCTCATAAATTTAGAAGTTGGGGGCTAAAGGGTAAATTCTAGACCTTAATTGAAAAGAATTTGTCAAGCAAGGGGCGGTTTTGTAAATTCTGGATTAGTTTTGTAAAGATTTTAGAAGATAAGGGGTTGTTTAGTAAATCCAGACTTATTATGAAAAAATTTATGGATTCAGGGTTTAAATGGTAAATATTGGCCTTGCTTTGAAAGAAAATGTGAAGGGAGGGATTGTTATTGTCAATATGGAAAACATTTAGATGGAGTGGGTATTTAAGGGTTCAAAACCCTAACCCTAGGAACGGGAAGTCAACCGCCAACTTCACCTTCACCCTCCTTCCCTAACTCCGATGTCGCACCACCCGTATGCCGTCTTTCGTCACCGGTGTCATTCCACTGCCACTGAAGACGTGTGCTGCTGATATGTGCATAATTAGTTCATATTAAGTATTCATTTATTAACTTAATTATCGCATATTATGGACAAAAGGTACTTAAAAGTGTTAAATTATGTTTTTCAGTCCAAAGATGAAGCTCGGAAGCGAAAGGAAGCGGGAGAAGCAGTTAGAAGATTGAGAATGGAATAAAGAAGAAAAACACTGAAAAAGGCACCTACTCGGCGAGTCAGATCGTCTACTCGGCGAGTCCAATCCAAGAATCGAGAAGATAATGACTCGGGATCCCAGAGAGTTATCGCAATACGGGGAATGTGAGAGGGACTCGACGAGTCACCACTTGACTCGACGAGTCGGATGCTATATTTAAAGATAATTCCACAGATCGATTGCAGGCGACTTCTAACCTAATTTAGTCAACAATTAACTTCTGTTAAGCCGTTTTGAGGGTCTAGAAGGCGGCCGGAAGGCCGTTAAGCTAACGGGAGCGGAGATCGGAAGGATTGGAGAGCGGATACATGTCGGTTATCATATGGATTGCTGACGTGACCATGTTTAGCATTCCATTGTGGTACTTTTCTGTATTTAGTTTCTGATTTGGGTGTAAAAACCTTTTACTTTGCGTTTATGATTGAATGAAGCTTTGATTATTAGACTAATTGCTATATTGAATAGTTTATTTGTGTTTAATTTATCTTACCAAGCTTGTTAAAAGATCCTTATGTGTTAATGATGATTATTTGCTGTTAATTGTTAAGTGAATTAAGTTGTATGAACATCTGCTTGATTTGCTTGTCTCTTATGATTTTTGATGACCATCGAGATTATAAGACTAGAAATAACGAATGTGAAACTAGAATTAATTTGAGAATAAGTAAGTTAATGTGTGAGCCTTGTTTGATGACCATCAACAAGAGGTTAAATTGAATCAGTAATTCGATTAATTATATTTACAAGTCTTGCTTGATACGAACTGAACACTAGGAAGCATGTTAGTTTAATCAACTGATCACTGTTTAAATTGACTTGTTTGCTAAAAGATTAGTTATAGTGAACGCGAATCTAATCATTTTAGGAATCGGTGAACATTGAATAAATGAATTTGTGTATGCAATTGTCTATGTTTTAAGGTGTAATTTATCTAAACCAAAGTACCTGAAGAGATATGCTTTCCTGTTAGTTTATCGAGAGTTGTTAATTGTTAGTTTGAGATTTATTAAACCATTTTCTTTATTATTTCCGTGTGATCTATAACCTATAATCAAATATATTAAATTAATCCACCGTTCCCTGTGATCGACACCCGACTTACCTAAGCTATACTGTAATCTGACTAGGTACACTGCCTATAAGTGCATAGATAGTCTAAGTTTGTTAGGTTATAAATATTAAAATTAGTGGGTACTTTTGTGCACATCAAGTTTTTGGCGTCGTTTCCGGGGAACGACTTTCAATTGATTTAGTTTATTTGATTATTCGTTATTTGTGTTTAGTTAGTTTTTTATTTTTATTTTTATTTTATTTTCGATGATATTATGTCACTTGTCGGGAAGGTTTTTGTTGCTATGTGCAGGAATTCATGATCGTACACATTATTTGGTTTTACTTTTTGCATGGGTTTCGAGATTGCAAGCGATCAGGGAATTCTTGACTTGTTTAGTCTACTACTTTGTTGATTTGTCCAACTCGATCTATGAGGCGTAGTATAGCAAGGCATGTCGTGGTGGTTAAGTGGAAGACCGAGCTCTTGCTGTTCTTGACTAGTTTGGTCACTTCTTGTTCTACTTTTAGTTAATGTTGCAAAGAAAACAAAGGAAATAGTCTGACAGGTCCCGAAAGTTTTTGTTTTCACAAACCACCTCTTGCATGCAAGGGATTTAATCAACAATTGTAACTTAATTTCGACGAAGTCGAGTGATCGTGATATCCTTTTTAGTTATTTTGTTTTTTTTATTTATTTTAGTGAGTTTTTATTTTTATTTTTAGTTTGTTTAAATTTTGTTTTCGATGTTGATGCTCTTGATGTTTCAGATCTTTGCAAAACTTTTACCCTTCAGATGCTTTCAGAATTGAATTAGGAGTACTAGCTTCAAATGGGTTTAGAGTCATGGAATCAAAGTGAGAAAGAGAGTCAAGGAGGTGGAACTTTAACGTCAAAGTGTCGAGTCCGGTCCTTAGGGGTATGAGCAATTGAGTCTAAACATGGGGAAGAGTTAGAGACGTTTTTAGAGGATAAAACAGTTACAAAATACCAAGTTTTTTTCGTTCAGTGGCCTACTCGACGAGTGCACTAAGCTGACTCGACGAGTCGCCTTGTATTTCTACATATTCTGAGAAGGCACGCTGGTACTCGACGAGTCCACCATAAGACTCGACGAGTCGTTCAAATGTTATACCGACGAACTACTGATTTGATGTTGCTACTTGTCCTACTTGCTCAATTATTCTTCCATATCCATTCTTGAAGATCTTACACTGATTTCCGCGAATTTGGAGCGACCCACACGAGTTTTGACACCCAAGGCATGGATGAGATGTTACCATGTCTAAAGTTGATTGAAGTTGGAGCTTAAATGAGAGTGATCAGCCTATCGACTGCTATTCCAGGGGAGTTTGTTTCAATTCCCTCTTTAGTTTATTTTTATGGCATAATATGCAATGAGGGCATTGCATCAAATAAGTGTGGGGTAGGGGGTTGGTTACATAATAGAAAATCTAGAGTCTTAATTTAGGTTAATTTTAAAATTTTGCATACCAAAAGTGTTACTTAGGATTTATTTAGAAAATTTTGGTAAAAAAAAAAAATTAGGATTCCATGTTAGAGTTGTGTTGATAATTTCATGATAACCCAAATGTTTAGTTGAGCCTATACACGTTCTAGTGCATTTGTGGCTTCCTTATTTCACTGAAATCATGAAACAAAAACATGACCTTGCTCAGCCTGAGGGATGCAATATGTTTAGCAGCCTAAACCTGAAATGTATCCAGGAAAGTTTTTATCATTAGCCAATAAAGGTTGAGATTGAGCGCCCCTGCTTAAGCATGTAGGGATTTAAGAAAAAAAATATATTGAGAAATACATGAAAAAAAAAAAAGAATTGCATGAAAAGTTATAGGAATTTTGGAGCAAATAAAGTGAAGATCAAAAGATCAAAATTCCAAGAAATTCAAAAAAGTTGAAGATACCCGAAAATCAAACAATAAAGGTGATGAATTCAAAGAGATCAAAGCAAATATCAAAGAAGAGATGAATTCAAAGAGCTCCATAATGGTATCGAAAAATTGTAATTTTCTAGAATATGTATGCTTGGATTGCTCAATTAAAAAACCTTGAGGGTAAAGAGGTTTTCTGCGGATGGATTCGGAGGGTTGCATAAAATGAGCATAGTTCGGGGTGAGTGGGTGAATGTTTATGAGGATTGTGAGTATTTGGAATATGGGGGGGATATTAGGAAAATTTTAGACACAAATGCATGCGTTGCGGTCTTGGCATAATGGCTGGGTTAGATTGGAGTTGTTATACATAATTCTAATGTGTTAAAATTCAGTTTTGCTTGAGGGCAAGCAAAAGACAAGTGTGGGGTATTTTGATATGTGCATAATTAGTTCATATTAAGTATTCATTTATTAACTTAATTATCGCATATTATGGACAAAAGTTACTTAAAAGTGTTAAATTATGTTTTTCAGTCCAAAGATGAAGCTCGGAAGCGAAAGGAAGCGGGAGAAACAGTTAGAAGATTGAGAATGGAATAAAGAAGAAAAACATTGAAAAAGGCACCTACTCGGCGAGTCAGATCGTCTACTCGGTGAGTCTAATCGAAGAATCGAGAAGATAATGACTCGGGATGCCAGAGAGTTATCGCAATATGGGGAATGTGAGAGGGACTCGACGAGTCACCACTTGACTCGACGAGTCGGATGCTATATTTAAAGATAATTCCACAGATCGATTGCAGGCGACTTCTAACCTAATTTAGTCGACAATTAACTTCTGTTAAGCCGTTTTGAGGGTCTAGAAGGCAGCCGGAAGGCCGTTAAGCTAACGGGAGCGGAGATCGGAAGGATTGGAGAGCGGATACATGTCGGTTATCATATGGATTGCTGACGTGACCATGTTTAGCATTCCATTGTGGTACTTTTCTGTATTTAGTTTCTGATTTGGGTGTAAAAACCTTTTACTTTGCGTTTATGATTGAATGAAGCTTTGATTATTAGACTAATTGCTATATTGGATAGTTTATTTGTGTTTAATTTATCTTACCAAGCTTGTTAAAAGATCCTCATGTGTTAATGATGATTATTTTCTGTTAATTGTTAAGTGAATTAAGTTGTATGAACATCTGCTTGATTTGCTTGTCTCTTATGATTTTTGATGACCATCGAGATTATAAGACTAGAAATAATGAATGTGAAACTAGAATTAATTTGAGAATAAGTAAGTTAATGTGTGAGCCTTGTTTGATGACCATCAACAAGAGGTTAAATTGAATCAGTAATTCGATTAATTATATTTACAAGTCTTGCTTGATACGAACTGAACACTAGGAAGCATGTTAGTTTAATCAACTGATCACTGTTTAAATTGACTTGTTTGCTAAAAGATTAGTTATAGTGAACGCGAATCTAATCATTTTAGGAATCGGTGAACATTGAATAAATGAATTTGTGTATGCAATTGTCTATGTTTTAAGGTGTAATTTATCTAAACCAAAGTACCTGAAGAGATATGCTTTCCTGTTAGTTTATCGAGAGTTGTTAATTGTTAGTTTGAGATTTATTAAACCATTTTCTTTATTATTTCCGTGTGATCTATAACCTATAATCAAATATATTAAATTAATCCACCGTTCCCTGTGATCGACACCCGACTTACCTAAGCTATACTGTAATCTGACTAGGTACACTGCCTATAAGTGCATAGATAGTCTAAGTTTGTTAGGTTATAAATATTAAAATTAGTGGGTACTTTTGTGCACATCAATTTAGACATTTAATTAACCTCTTGTAGATGGTCATCAAACAAGGCTCACACATTAACTTACTTATTCTCAAATTAATTCTAGTTTCACATTCGTTATTTCTAGTCTTATAATCTCGATGGTCATCAAAAATCATAAGAGACAAGCAAATCAAGCAGATGTTCATACAACTTAATTCACTTAACAATTAACAGAAAATAATCATCATTAACACATGAGGATCTTTTAACAAGCTTGGTAAGATAAATTAAACACAAATAAACTATTCAATATAGCAATTAGTCTAATAATCAAAGCTTCATTCAATCATAAACGCAAAGTAAAAGGTTTTTACACCCAAATCAGAAACTAAATACAGAAAAGTACCACAATGGAATGCTAAACATGGTCACGTCAGCAATCCATATGATAACCGACATGTATCCGCTCTCCAATCCTTCCGATCTCCGCTCCCGTTAGCTTAACGGCCTTCCGTCCGCCTTCTAGACCCTCAAAACGGCTTAACAGAAGTTAATTGTCGACTAAATTAGGTAAGAAGTCGCCTGCAATCGATCTGTGGAATTATCTTTAAATATAGCATCCGACTCGTCGAGTCAAGTGGTGACTCGTCGAGTCCCTCTCACATTCCCCGTATTGCGATAACTCTCTGGGATCCCGAGTCATTATCTTCTCGATTCTTGGATTGGACTCGCCGAGTAGACGATCTGACTCGCCGAGTAGGTGCCTTTTTCAGTGTTTTTCTTCTTTATTCCATTCTCAATCTTCTAACTGTTTCTCCCGCTTCCTTTCGCTTCCGAGCTTCATCTTTGGACTGAAAAACATAATTTAACACTTTTAAGTACCTTTTGTCCATAATATGCGATAATTAAGTTAATAAATGAATACTTAATATGAACTAATTATGCACATATCAGCTGCCACCAGTCTTCATCATCGAGCCTTTCAGCCACTGAAGCTAATTGGCATTGTTGTTGAACAAGCCAAGCTACTGCCGCCGCTGCCAGTCGAGTCCACTTGCCGCATCTCCTGGTCCCGTTGAAGAGAAGATGTCGCCGACGTGGTTCGCAATTAGCAACTCCTCGTTGCTGCTATTCCAGATCACGAATAACTGTCACCACCTCCTCATCGTGTTTTCTTCCCCATCTATGTTTTTGGGTTTCAGTCGTCGTTGCCACCCGGTGTGGCTGAGTTGGGAAGTTCGTTTTCCAGAACGTGTTCGTGTGTGAGAGTGCTTATTCTCCTGCTGCATTATCGTGTATTGTGGGTGTTTTGCTGCTTCTGTTGTGCATGTGTGTGTCGTGCGTGTGTGGTTTTGTTCGCCGAAAATGTAAAGGGACCACCATGGCCGCCAGCCATGGTGGCTGCCACCTTCTACTACTACCGGCTACCACAAGGTGGCTGTGTGTGTGTTTATCTTGTTTAGTGTGTGTTTATTTTGAGAGTAAAGCCTTGTAAAATGTAACTAGAAAGAAGATAATGGAAAGAAAACCCTAACCACCACCGGCCACCGCTTCGGGTGACGGTGTGTTTTGCCTTGTTGTGTTTGATTCACTTGGGATGCATGAAACCCTAGTGGGCCTAATGAGGCCATAATTGGCCCAAGGAAACCCTAATTAACCTAATAAAGCCCTAATGAGCCTAAGGACTTAACTTTGGGCCTAATCAGATTGTATTGGGTTGAAACCCTAATTAGGGTTTGGAAAGCCCTAAATGTCATGAAGCCCTAATTTTGGAGATTGATCGGGACCTGCTCTAGAATTGATTAATAAACTTAAAATATTAATTAACAGCATTGGCAAATTAACCTAAAGGCAATATTGGACTTAATGGATTAAGTCCTTTATGGGTTAACAAGGAACACTTAGCCCTAATCATCATTTTATGTGAACCCTAATTTCACTTGGGCCCTAAGTTGGCCTTTCTATTGGGCTTTAATGATTGAGATAATAATGGGCCGTCCAAAAACAAGCAATTGGGCTAGAATAATTTAATGGGCCTAGGGTAAGGCCCATGTAAGGGGTTTGGGCCCAATTTGGAAAATTGGGCCATAGTTTGGGCCTTAATGATTATATAATACAGGGCCATTAGAATGTTGAATGTTTGACTATTTCCTCTTGTCAAACCCCACTATAATACATGCTTCTTACTTGAGCACATGTTAAAATAATACGTTAGGTTATGAAGCATCGTGAGTTACAAATATGTAAGAAGCATGTATTATAGTGGGGTTTGTAACTCACGATGCTTCATAACATAATACGTAACATATGAACCATCACATGAAAAGTTTGCAAGACCCAACATGTTGTGAATGCATTTTTAGAAGGGAAGTAATTCGTACACAACAGTTTTTTGCCATGCACACCAATTCATGTATTATATAGTTGTATAATACAACATTTTAAAGCACCAATTGTTGTGTATGGAAAAAAAATTTGTTGTATACGGATCAACTCCCTTTTTAGAATGACAACCCAACTTTTATAAATTTTTATTAGATATCAAGACCTCATTTAAGTATTCATAAATCATAACATACTAACCTCCCCAATATAAATGAATGCAACATTATCAAAATTTATGCGGTAATAAATATCAAGTCTTCATTTTTAAAAGTCTTCATCTTCTAAACACTATTATCATTTTATTTGTAATAATGTATAAATCTCTAAATATTATTAAAAGAGAACCTTTAATTCTAAACTGAAGAAATCAGGACATTGATTGCATTTCAATCATATATTTTCCACCTTTGGATTATTTGATGACATCATCTTTGTCAACCCATTTATTTTTGTTAATAGATTTTATAAAACGTATATTACATTTTAAATTATAATTCCATTAATGACACTTAAATCTCACCAAAAGTAAAATGAATTGAATTAGGAATTCTATTAATAATAATTAAATATCACCAAAAATAAAATGAATTAAATTAGGAATTCTATTAATGACAATTAAATCTCACAAAAAATAAAATACAAAAATACCGCGCATTCATCAATTCTTTACATAATATATCTAACCTAAGTTTGTAGTGGAGAAGAAAATAGAGGAAAACATGTTGTTTTGATTTTTACTTAACGATTTAGATTTGTAGTCGAACGCTGGAATTATAAATACATCAGATAAAGGTAAGAAAACAAGCAACTCAAATTCCAATTGACAACTTTTTAGTCATCTCATATATGTTTATTTCTTGATAACTAATATTTGTACTATTTATCGATATTTATGCTAAATTGTGACAACATTAAAATGATTGTTACTCAAGTTGCTTGATTTTTTTTAGATTTCTTGTAGGTCGAAATTGGAGTTAACAAACAACAGAAATGGTCGAATTCATCTGGGTTCTTGTGAACGTAAGTAAAATATATTTTGATTTTTATGTTATGAGGGTGTCAAATTTTGTGGTTTGAAAATTAATTGTCACAGTTGTGTTATTTAGAAATTTGAATCGAATCTTTCTATAAGACTCCCCATTTTTTTCATACTTTTGACGAATTGTTCAATAAGTTGAGCAATCAAATTATAAACGATAGACTCATATACAATGTATGTCATATCCTTTGCTTTTGGTTGTTAAAATCACAAATTTGTTTTTTTTCGTATTTTTTTGATGTTTTAGAATTTGAGACCTTGATTTGGATACTTGGAAATTTTGTTTGGTCTACCTGTCTACTACCTGTTTGATGAAATGCTTAAGGGAACA